>NC_090922.1:599212719-604012719 GCF_040938575.1 Ambystoma mexicanum
GAAAGGGAAAGAGAGAGGGGAGAGTAAGCTAAAGATGGAGAGACAGTAAGAGGACAGTGACATGAAGGTAGAAAAGAGACAGAGAGAGAGAGAGAGAGAGAGAGAGAGAAAACAGTTGTGATAATGAAATGAGAGACAGTAGTTATTATTTGGGAGATATGTTATCCCCAAAAAGGTGCTCTATAAAATGAATGTTGTTTTAGGCGTGTTGGCATCGCTTGAGGGGTGGCTCTCTTCTGTCATCTGGGGAAGCCTGGATTAGATGTTGGCACATGAATGCATGATATGTTGAAACATTGTTCTTTTAGGAGGAGCATGCTTGTTGGTGGCAGATTATATGTATTATGGATGTATGACGACAGAATAACTTGTATTTTGTGACTTTCTTACAACTGATTTAACATTGATATCAATACTCTCCTAACAGAGAGCGAGTGATACAACACAATTCCCACACTGTGTCACAATATGCTGCATATTTACATAATTCTCTGATGACCCAATACAATTCGGGGGACATTTGAAATCAAGTAAAATCAAGTAGTAATGCTTGTACGCCTTCATTTTTCGCTCCCCTTCCAAGGCATAGGAGCGCATCTCCGTTATGCATTCCTCCGTCTCAGAAGAGCAGCTCTCATGTGACATTGTCATGCTGCATAACATGAATAGATTCCTATGGAATCTGCCTCGCAGCAGCAGCTGCTAAAGACCAGGTGGCTTCTATAGGAATCCATTACTAAATCCCATCTGCTAAGCATCATTTGGAGGCAGATTTGACCTTTTTAAGGTTGATTTCAGCTGGTTTTACTCTTTGCTTTTTCCCTCCACATGTAAGTGCTAATGTTGGAAGCCACCTGCATGCCTTTTACATTTAATTTAAAATGACCCCCTAATTATTCATGTAATCTGCTGGTTTTACTTCCCCTGAGAGACAGTAGTGGATATGTAAACGAGTCATCAAGAAACCAGCATTTCCAGTGTGGTGAGGTTGGTGGAAGCTCTCTATAACCCGACCTACCAAGTCTTGCACTTGAACAACTTCACATAACTCGACAACATAAGGTTGTAGAAGAAACTTGGGGGCACGGCTCAGACCATGACCTAGTCCACGGCGATATGAGGGAACGTACACATAGTTTGTTCTGTGCTTATTGTGATTACCGTGACATGAACAGTCTATCAACGCAGAACATGGCTCCTGGTCACTGTGGAGGATGGCTTTGCTGTGAGCTTCCTTTTCTTCCAATGTATGATCTTCCATTGGGCCAGTGTTAAAATATCCTTTTAATTTCTTGTAGCGCACCACTCGCCCTAAATTCCATTAGTCAAACAGAGTGTGTTTCGCAGTGTGAGTGATCCCTTGTTTGTATCACTGCACCTTCCCTTAGTGGCTGTGGTTAGAGCCTTCAGGAAGTGTTGACTTGAAAGGGTCCTTTGGGATTCTGTTCGGGCAGATTGGTACAGGGACAGGCTCCCCACACTACCATTCATTTATTTATTTATTTATTAGCAAAGAATTTCCTTGATGTTTAGAATTCCAGTGAGGCCATAAAAGAACTATAGCGCGAGAGTCACGCGCCGGATAATGGCTTAACATCATTGTCACTCTAACAGCTGTCCATTTCTAACTTAGTTCAGATTTTTAGTCTGACTTTTAAATGTAATTGCTATGGATTGCCATCATTAATGCATGCCACCACCGCCACCGTTCATGGAACACCCAGCATCTGCCTTGCGTAGCTCACACTGGCTCTTATGGGAAGAAACATGGCACTATGTTTGCTTTCCATTCGATGTTAAACCGCTCTTACCGTTTCTTTCCACCGTTAGAAAGCCAAACTCTCCCGAAGGCGATTCAAGGTCATGACATGCATTCTTCCACCGTGGCGATGAGGTTTCTTGCATTAAACTTGATATGCCCACTGCTACTTTTTCATAGCAGCAGGCGTATACACCCCCTTCATTATTAAGGAGGGGAGCATTCGGCGATCATGTGAGTTAGATGCTCATATGACCGATAACATCCGCACAAACGGGATCATGCTTCCAGACTCGTTTTCCTGGCGTATAACACACATGCAAGGTTATTTTGGGCGCCGTAAAGCTGGTTGTTCTGCTACCCGATGCCTTGCATGGAGCATTTCAGGGTAATGTGTTCTTCCCTGCATACGGGTCTGAAACGTTTATTTGACCTCGAGTTTGCCCTTTTATCTAAATCATGCACTTGAAAATACCAACATCCAGTCTAACCCCTGGAAATAGCCAAGCTAACTGTTAGATGGAGCTTTTTAAGAAACAGATGGGAACAGATTCGTAGTGGCTTCTCCTATTTTCACTTGATGTAATCATGAATTTGCAGACATGGGGCCTCATTACGACCCAGGCGGTAAGTTACCGCCTGGGCCGTGACTTTACCACCATGGCGTAAACTACGTTTACGCCATGGTGGTTGGCGAACTTACCGCCCCATTCCGACCTTGGCGGGGCGGTAAGTCCCCAATCCCCATTTACCCTTCCCCATTCCCATTTTTGCCCCATAGGGCATAATGGGAGTGGGGAAGGCGTTAATTACGCCACCGTAAATTACGGTGGCGTAATTAACTCCATGGTCCCTTAGCGCCATGGATTTTAACACCTGCTAAAAGCAGGTGTTAAAAGCGCCATGGCGCTAAGGGACCTCGTACTCAGGCGGTAAGGGTCGGCGCTGTTTACGCTGCCGTAAACCCCTTACCGCCTGAGTCGTAATGAGGCCCATTTACCATTCAAAGGGAATATTGTGATCTTGTGTTTAGCCATCAGTCACAGGGAATGGCATGACTGCACCCTCGGTGAGTTGCTATCCCAATGTTTGAGGTGCCATTTTTTGGGTAAATATGATCACAATTGAATAAAATCATAATAAGATCATACATGTTTGATTATTCCAAATGTAGGCACGTGTAGTCATGCGTGGGATTTGCAAGAAACTTGCCACATCAACCAGTAGAACAAGGAAGAACTTCAGTGTTTTAAATTTAATTTTATTTTTTGAAGAATTGTGGCCTTTCACAGATGTAGAGAAAGACAGTGCAAATTAATTCAGAAAATAAAATAAAACATCTGTAGGCAACAGTCTCTTAATTTAACAATTTCAGCAATTTCTTTCCCACGATAGCCCAATCACAAAACGTAAATCCCTGCCCACACTTCTCACTCTCAAGAGTGGTGAGTACACTTATGTGCACAGACAGCTTTGTTTGTACACATAAATGAAGCCGGAAATCACCTAATTAATTTGGTGGAAGATGTTGGCAGGTGTCTTGATTATCATGCATCTCCGTATCAGCGATGAAGGTAGCGTGTTCCATTGGGACGTTTGACTTATTTATTTCCATATCAAGTCTGTAACATGTTTGCCACCGCTTGTGATCTTGATAACTTTCAAATACTGAGCATGACCCTTAATACACTGCCAGTGGAATCTGGATAACATGTTGCACTTGCTGATCATTGTTAGGAAAATACTGGCCTTGTATCCTAAGAAGCATTTGCATGTTCTGGTAACATTCCACACACGTGAGAGTTGTTTGGGGAATCATGTTCATTATTGCAACATCAACAATCTATACAAGTGTATTATTAGCCACCATTTGTTCTGCTTCAAAGGCAGAATTTCAATGTTGCACATTATCCGATTCACATAATGTTCTATTCATCTCGCATGAATATTAATGCATGGGAACATCTCTCCTTCCCTATCGCCTCCTTCGCTCCAGCACAGCTTACTTCCACTCCATCCTCGCTACTGTCTTTCTCTCCGACTACCAATACAGAGCTGGCACCTATCCTGTGCTCCTGCGGTTCCCTTTGCCCCACAGACAATCCATGGTGTTTCACCTGGGGCCCAGACTTACCTCTCCCCTTACTTTAACCTCTTTCTCTCTCTTTTGCCCCTGTGATCTTCCCTGCTTGCTATGAAAGAGCTACTGTCTGACCCCTTCTTAAAAATGCCAGAGTATATAATTTTAAAATATATTACTGATCACCTACAGACTGATGGTCTCTGAAAATGCCTCCAATCTGGGTTTGGCAATGAGCACTCCAAGGAAACAGCAATCGGTCCCACCTCCATCTTCCTCACAACTGCCCAACTCTCAATTAACATCCTCCTATTCACCCTCTCTAACTCTGACATCAATGACTCTGTCCTAAACTGGACACCCTGCTACCTATCAGACCTGTCCTTCTCTTTCTTATGACACACTGGTACATTTACGCATACCACACCCTCTGTGGGGTCCCCCAGGGCTTCGTCTTTCACTCACTGCTTGTTATGTGTTTTACTCCGTCTCACTGTAACCGATTCTCTTCCTTTGGAAGGTCCTATCCCCTTAGTGTCAACAACATCCAGCTAGTCTTCTCCTTTCCCCTGATCTTTCTTGCCATGTACCTGTTTCTTTTCCATCCACCACTAGGAAGCATTTCTAATGCTCACCCCTTTCTCACACAGAGGTCATCCACCTCACCGCCTCCAATGGCCAGTTATTTCTCTCCTCTGTTATTGCTCTCTGAACTCCTCACCCCATTCCCCCAAGCCTTGAAACATTGGGGTGGTCTTTAACAGAGAACTGAAGCTTCACCAATTGATGATCTCTATTGCTGCCAGAATAAACCTACTGTGCATATGCAAGATGTGCTCCCATCCACAATGCTAAAACCCTAGTTTCCACCTTCATCCTCAGTCATCTCATCTTCTGCTCTATTTCCCCTCTCACTTCTTCTCTGCTCTTCTGTCCCACCCACAAATATAGTTGGCATTGCAGCTCACACTTTCTACAACCACCTAAGCTCTTCACACAACTCTTCCCGCTGCCTACACAAAGCTCTCTACGCATCACCCGTCCCTCCCCAAGTTCCCTTTTCCATGTATTCCTGAGCTGCACACCACACCTGAGAAACTCACTCTATGTTTACTCCTCTCCTCACATCCTGCCTCTCCCATTCTGCGTAATCTGTCCCCACCCACCAAGCAATTCTTTCACACTTCTCTCTCCCCACCACTGAAACACCCTACCCTTGATGTTAAGAACATAGCCACAATGCAGGTGTCCATTATGACTTCCAAACAGAACCTCCTACCCATTGAAGAAGCACTGAAGACTTGTGGGGCCACCATCTCTCACCCCTTATCTTCAGTTTTACACAAATGCAAATAACTAAACAATGTATAACTATTGATAACTACTAATAATGTAAAGGATGTGCCGGAGCGCGCTGGCCCTCGCCCATATCGATTCCCTCAACCATGAGGTTCACATCCTCATCACTTCACATGACTATTTATTGTGAAGTCCTCTCCAAAGAGATTGCACAGCTCCAGGTTGGTGTCCTTGTTTACGGTGTTTCCGATCGAAGGGCTTGCCTTTATTTACTATAACTCACAATCACAATATAGGATACACAAACTCCGGAAGAGGGATACAGCTCTCTCTACCCATAACTAAAAAGGGGAGCCATACATTTGGCTTTGCTGAAGATTTTTTAAAATGTTTTATTTCTTTATTTATAGCAAATGATGTGTCCAATACATCTCCAATACATGTGAATATCAACCACAAGAGACCGCGTTTTACAAAAATGGAGCATGCAAAATTCAACATTGTATACAGAACTTTAGCCTAGTCAAAATCAATAACATCATAAAACATTTCAAGTTCTAATACTCCAAGCTCAAATATATACAAAAGTATTCTGTGATGACTTAATTTATGGACAATACACCACAAACAAAAGACATAAAAAAATAAGCCAAGAAAGAAAGAAAAAGATTTTTCTATAAAGAGCTAAGTCACTTTTTTTTTAAAGAGAAAAGAGGAAACGTGCCTGTCCTCTTCGGTTGTTTACGAAACCCCTTGACTGCACCACGAAGATGGTGGCCCTGATCCCAAATGTACTCACAGTCTTGCTCAGCCTAATCTGTCCATAGAGATTCCTTCAGATTCTTGTTGGTTGTCTGTTCTCTGTGGGGAATCAGGAGACTGAATAACAGCTCAGTGTCTCTGAAAGCCGCATAGGCCTGCAGAAGAATCAGGCCTAATCAGGCGACCCTCAAACGAAACTGACTCTCTCCTTCGGGGTACTCACCTTAGAATGGCTGGCATGTGACTCACTCTGCCGTAACCACACCAGTATATTACGACTTGATGTGTAGCCAACCTTGGCCCGGCCTCTACCTCCACGCTCTTGATTTTTAAATGACTCATTCTTTTCAGCCTTTGAGACAATGGCAGGCCACAGTCTCTCTTCAGGACCTTCTGACTTTTAAGAGCATGAGAGGTGAATAGCTCTATTTCTGGCTTATTTGTTTTTATTTATCTATTGGTTATTTGTAAGGCAGACTACAGCAAAAATGTGTGCTTCAAGGCGCATCAAGACAAGGGGGGAGTAGGGACGAGGAGAGGATATAAAACAAAAACAAAACGTTCTTAAAAGGTCTTGAAACTTTTGTGCTATCATATGAGAGCGGTGCAAAGCGGGGAGGGGGAGTGCAGTAAGGGGGTAGAGGGGAAGAAAACAAACAAAAGCGTTCTGACTAGGTTATGAGACGATTTGAAACGTGTAAGTGCTCAACATGAAAGGGGGAAATAAATGGGAGGGGAAGAGGTGAGAGGTAGATTAAATGCAAAGGCAGCTAAAAAGTGCAGAACTAGAAGGGGAAAATCACTAAGGGAGCAAACACAGGCAAGGCAAGCAGGTATGCAATGCAATGCATGGAAGCAAGGAATTGTGACAGGCAGGTAAAGAAGAGATGTTAGAGCAAGGTCACAGCCCTTATACAATACAGTGAGGACTAGCAGATTAACATGAACAGAGTGAGAGGGTAAAGGTGGCAGGCATCGGCATCAAATGATGGTAGTGATAATGTGGTAGTGTCAGGTCAGGGCAGCAGAAACGATGATGGTTGAGCAGAACGGAAGGCTGTGTTGGTGAAGAAGGCAGAGTGAGAGCCATTGGGAATGGTATCGTTCACCTCAAAAGCGGCACGGCAGAAAGAGCCACACGAGGGGGTTGTAGAGTGGACAATGAGATGATGCAGTAAAGAGCCAAGAATGTTGGGATCAGGGCAGTTGTTGAAAGAGACAAGGGGGTGGGGGTAGAGCCAGGCTCAGGTCAGGCTGAGAGACGTGCAGACAGGACTTCGGCCACAATACATCGTGCACGGCGACCGCGCTTGAGCCGAACTTATGCCCTACATCATACAGGTGAGGATCTCCAGGCCCCCCCTACCAGATCAGGGCCTGGTTTACCTAGGCCTTCCAGCCGTACTATTTGCTGGTGCCACCATCCGCCCCTGCTTCCCTTAGCTACCACAGCACCCTAACTGGTGGCCTCCATTTTGTCTCTCCCTTCTTCTGCAGGGTTTACTTACCAGGCACCCTGATTCATACAAGGTTGCCATCAAGAACTTAAATCTGCACGGGACATTCCCAGCATATTCTGATTGAACATTGTACCCCCACCTACCTCTGGAGACACAGGAGGTTCCACACTGCCCCAGGGGACAGGTCAGTTGCTAGACTGCCAGGGCCCACAGCCCTTCAATAAGTGTGTCTTTAACAGCACTAACATAGTGCCTTTTTAACTATACTTCCTTTCAACACTATGGGGGTCATTACAACCCAGGCGCTAATTGCGCCAACTTTACCACCATGGTGTAAACTACGTTTACACCATGGTGGATGGCGGATTTACCGCCCCATTCCAAGGTGAGTGGGGCGGTAAATCCCCATTTCCCATTTTCCCTTCCCCATTCCCATTTTTGCCCCATAGGGCATGATGGGAGTGGGGAAGGCGCTAATTACGCCACCGTAAATTACGGTGGCGTAATTAGCATCATGGCAGGTTAGCGCCATGGATTTTAACGGCTGCTAAGAGCAGCCGTTAAAATCAGAATAGGCGTTAAGGGTTAACGATGGCATTAACCCTTAAAGCCTGGGTCGTTATGGGGCCTATTTGACTTTCACAGAAACACTCTGGTATCCAACTCTAAGTGGTCTTTCTTTACTCTCTTTCCCTTAGGGAGACCTGAACATATAAGGCCCCAGAAGAAGATTGAGAATCTCTATCAATCGAAACGTCAGTGTTTCTTGTGGCAATTTGTTGTAAGACCACATCTAAGAAAAACACTGAACTCTCTTTACTTTATAAACAGACGTTGGACCAGTCTCTCTCGGTCTTGGACCAGCCTGGGCTGGCCACCACTATTTCTGAACTACCTCAACACAGAAAATGTTAATCACTTGAACAAAATGTTAATCACTTGAACAGAGTATTATATGCTAAGAAATTGAATTCAAATATAATACTCTACAGTAATGGTACTAGGGGGATATGTTTTGCTATGAAATAATAATGTACACACCTCCTACCAACTTTTTCTAAAAACACAAGAAGTTGTTGCACACTGTAAATGTTGATTTATATAAGGTTGAATTTGGAAATTGCAAACCTCTTCTTTTTGTTTCAAAAGAACACAGCCCTAGACCAGCCTTTGACTGAATCAGGCAATGTTAAAATCCTGGTGCTTCACTGTGTATTTCCATGCTTTTTCATGCTTTTTCATTTTTACATTGGATTTCAACTGAATGCCTGCTTTTTATTAATATTAAAAAAGAAAAAAAGCCACTTAAGAAATAAAAAAGGCCACCATAATAAACCTACTAATTGTTAATGGTTGTTTTCTCACCTCATGTTAGGGATCCTTGGACCTTGACATGGTACACCTAGGAAGGTTAAATAACTTACTGCCCTAAACCACGTGCAGTACCCGGAATTCTTTGAGGACAGGACCACCCAATGTGTACATCCATTTTGATCCCTCAGCCCACTACATCCTGTCCGTTATTAGGGCTGTCCCTCCAGTTACAAATAGGGAAGGAGATGGAGGCACAGCTGAGTAACAGATGGGCGGGCAGGGAAAAGGCAACGTGGCCACATTTGGAGGCATCAAGGGAGCCAAAGGAGCTGCAATACCATTGGGAGGAGATGGAATGACGGGCGAGCAGCTAGGGTACCGTGTGTGGCAGCAGAGTTTACCTTGGGCTCAGTGAGTGTTGGAGACAACCATTTGGAGGAAAGGGTATCGTCCAGGAGCAGAGCGGCGAACGAAGAGGCAGTGGGCAGTGGGGAGAAAGCTGAAGGGGTGGCAGCACGGCACACCAGCCATGGCTGGACCACGGCTGTTGTGTAAGTGTTTGGCATATGAGCGTATGGTGTATACGTAGCATTTGAGTGTTTGGTGTAAAGTCAAATAAAATGCATATCCTATATGCCTCCTATATATAAAAAAGAAAACTCACATTAAAGCGAGGTTTGACCTCAATTTCAGTTTGTACACATGTTTGTGGCGTATAATAGTTTTAAATGTTGTACATTCATGCAATTTACATATACTACATGTCTCAGCTACATATGCAACTCACATCAAAGTGAGTTCTGACTTTGTGTGAGTTTTCAACCATATAGTAGTGTACATGTAAATGTACATCTCCTACACATGTGTGTACATTTTGTATAGAAGATATGTGTACATTCATTCTGCACATGTCTTATACACCTCCTATGTGTATTATAGTGAGGTTCAACTTTCATGTGAGTCTTTATATGTGTAGAAGGCATATATGACTTTTGCATTTCATATATGTGTATATGTGTACACAATGTACTTCTACTATACAAAAACTCACTTCAAAGTCAGTCCTGACTTTGATGTGAGTTTTTCATATGTTTAGTAGTGTACTTTTATGAAATGTACATCTTCTACATGTACGTGACAGCTTGCATAAAAGATGCACATTCACTCTGCGCATGTAGCCAGTTCGATTTTCCAATTTATTTTAGTTAACCAAATCCTTATAAGATATAGGTGCATTTAAAACATCTAAAAAATTGCAACAATGTGGGCAGTATTTTGTGTTCATTTCCTTAAGGAAACATCCATGTGAAAAGCTGTTCATGACACAACCAATATATGTTTTTCTAAAGCAGTCCATGACAAAATCTGAAATTCTGAAATGTTCAATGTTGGGGCAGATGCCTCCACAATTTCCAGTGCACATGTTTCACTATTTTTTATGGAAGCATTCAAAAGTTATTAAGAAATGTTATTTTGTGAAACCCCATAGAAAATTGAGCTTAATCATACCTATGCCATGGGCTAGCCTGATGACATAATATATATGTGCATATATATATATATAGATATGTAGATATATAGGCTTTATAGATATATAGGGGCCGATTCATGGAACAAACGTACGCCGAAAATCTTTGCGCAAGCAGGCGCAAGCGTGAAAACGCAGCGTGCGATTCATGGAAGTCCCTGCGCGTGTTTTCCTCAGGATGTGCGCCAAACCCGTGCATGCGCACACGTCACTGCAACATCCCGAAAGGCGTGCGCGACGCGCACAGTGAAAGCGCACAACCTCAGCACATACACCAGAAAGTAGGCAGAACACGGGGCGTAACGCGCGGAATGGGGAACAACGCGCGAAAATAAGGGGGGAACTGGGGATGTACTGCACGGAAGCAGACGGAACGCCCACACGCACTCGAACCACACGTATTCATGGAATCGAAAAGGGCAAAGCCACGCACAGCCAAAGACACGCACAAGCCGAAACACGTCCGCCACACGAAGGCAGGCGGTAGCGTCCCTGCGCATTACAGAAGTGGCAATATACAGCAATGATGAATGTCCCATACTGCGATTGGGCCTGTGCGAGCGGGGCACGTGTATTTCGGGGGTTTGTGGGAAGTTTCACACGCGATTGAGCAGGGTATGTGTATTTCAGGGGTGCGCGGGAAGTTTCACACGCGATTGAGCGGGGTACGTGTATTTCGGGGGTGCGCGGGAAGTTTCACACGCGATTGAGCGAGGTACGTGTATTTCAGGGGTGCGTGGGAAGTTTCACACGCGATTGAGCGGGGTACATGTATTTCGGGGGTGCGCGGGAAGTTTCACACGTGATAGGCCTTGGGCGAGCGGGGTACCACTCACCGTCTGCGTGTAGAAGAACGCGTAGCCAACACCCACCCGTTTTGAAGTAATAGCGTGTGAACCCCAATGCCTGGAAAACACACGCACTGCACCCCTCGGAAAGCACGTACAGAGCAATGGAAATCCACGTGGGATCTTCAAGCCCTCCCGGGGCAACGCCCGTGCATGATACGTCACAGACGCGCTTACGCGCTAAGGGCCTTTGGTCCAATGAAATCGCGTATGCGTGCAGACGGGCTTACGCGCTAAGGGCCTTTCCTCGAATTACACGCTGACGTGCAGAATTTTCAGGTGCCAAATCACTTCCTATCAAGCTGGCCACGCGTAAGCACACGGAAGACCACGCTCCTGCCCAAAAGGCCGAATTACTGCCCCCACAGAGCCCCGAGCAGCCTCCCACGAGCCATCTGCTGCTGCCTGCCTGCCTGCTGCCACCGTGCCCTGCCATTTGGTGCCTGCACATCAGCCATCTGCAGGGTTCCAGTTGCTGTGTCCACCCCTGCTGGAACAGAAGACTCCCGACTGGGATACCATCGCTCCACAGCCCAGCCCCAGGACCCAGTTTCCCACCCACGCCTGCCTCGTGGGTCGCTATGTCGGGGCAAACACCATCCGAGACCACTGGCGACCCCCAGCCAGAGGGGCAGAGGGCCACCAGCTTCAGTCAGAAGGAAGTTGGTGTCCTGGTGGAGCATGTCTTGGGGCATTATGATGGCCTCTTCGGATCATCACGCGCCAACAAGGATGGATGGGACAGGATCTGGACGGACATCGTGAATGCCATCAACGCGGAGGGGGTGGCAGTCCTACTATTACATCATGTCAAGAAGCTCTGGGAGGACTTCAGGTCCAGGACCCTCAACAAGGCCCGGCGCCTCTTGAAGGCAGCGGATGCTAAGGGGCGCCGGGGCCACTTGTCGGAAGATCAGATGAGGGTCCTGGAACGCATATCCCCAGCGCTCCACGTCCAGGTCCTTGAGAGGCAGACCTGTCTGGAGTCGAGCGGTAAGTGGCCAGGCATTGCTGTGTGAGACACGGCATGTTGCAGTGTGCTGGTTGTCTGATGCTTGCCTGTATGTGTGACATAGGCCATGTACGCGTGTGTGTGTGCAGGGACATCATGGTCATGCATGTGAGACCAGTAATGTGTGAAGCACACGGTTGGTGTATGTGTTTAAATGCTACATGGGGAGCCCTATGCGGAACGGACACATGAGAGCATGCCAGTCTCTGTTCCTGGAAATGGGTGGGGGTGAGTGATGGGTCATGAGGCCATGTACATGTATGGTGTCCATGTCTGTGTGTCTGACCTGCGTGTCTGTGACTTGTGAATGCCATGGATGCATGACACATGTCTGTGTCAATGTTCAGATCCACTGATGCAGCCTAGCTATCCTTGCATCCACTGTGTCTGGGGTGTACGAGTCCAGATGGATGAAAGTATGGTGAAGTGTGTGAATGTGATAGGCATGACCCATGATGCATGTGAGTTCAAAAACAACATTGTATGTTTCAAGAGTCCCTTGGACATGTTTGCTTATGTCCATAGCATGCGCCATGCCTGTTACTGCATGTGTTTTGCCTGCACTGACCCATGTGTTGTGGAGGGACATGATGGAAGTGATCTTTGACAGTGCCACTCATCTGCTATTGCTTCCTGTGTAGGGGACCATTGTACAGTACCCTGATGCTTGTGTTCTATGTCTCCCTCTACACAGCACAAAGTGAAGAAGAGGGCGGAGAAGGTGCTGTGGAGCAAAGCGGCGGGGATGCCCCCACGGCTGCAGCGGAAGGGGTGGGTGAGCCCCCACAGGGGCTTGCGACGGCAGAAGACGGTGTGGAGACATCCAGGTTGGTGGTTTCCACAGAGGAGGAGGCCGCTACTAAGCCGCACATGGGGCCTGGTGGGGGCATCCCTGCTGGTGCAAGTGGTGCAGTCCAGAGGCAGGGGCAGGAGGCAGCACAGGTTGCCGTGGAGGTGCCTGTGCATGTCACTGTCCCTGACACTCTGACTGCACCACCATGCACCAGCAGGGATGCCCCATCCCAGGCCCGTCCACAGGTAGGGGGGATGTCCATGTCATCTCACTCCCCTCCACCTGCAGACGAGGGGACCCCTGGCCGTATGGAGAAGGTCCTGATTGGTGTCGCGTTGCGCACGCGTGACATCCGTGATGAGGTGCGTGCTTCCCGGGGGGAGCACGCACGTGATCACGAAGAGCACCGTGCCAACGTGGCCCAGTTGGGAGCGGTCATGGTCGGGGGTCTCGTACATGTGTCGGGCACTTTGGCGACCCTCTCCTCCTCTGTGGAGGCTATGCGCCAGTCGTTCTCCATGCCGTCTTCCGGCCCAGATGCCACCAGGGCCCCCTGTGGACCTGCCTCGACCAATGCAGCCAACTCGGTGGGGATCCCATCCCTGCCACAGTCGGGAGTCGGAGGTCCAGCAGGGGTGGACACACCAGTGACGGCATCATCAGGCAGGGCACGTGCACGACGGCGTTGGTGGATTCCACCAGCCTGGATGCCGTCGTGCTGGCACAGGCAGTTGCGTCGAAGGCAGCGGCAGGCTCGACGTGGGAGGCATCATGGCTCGGGGCCATCAACATCAGGGGTGCAGGCATCAGCCGGAGGGCAGGAGAACCCTGGAATGGGAGTGTCTTCCAAGTGGGAGAGGTTGGGCCAGCAGATAGGTGCGTAGCGGCAGCGGGCAGAGGAGGAACGGCTCACAATGGTCAGGGCGGAGAACTCCATGCGGAGGGCGCTGAGGCGGGCTGAGTGCCTCGAGGGTCTTCGCAGGGAGTTGGAGCTGGACACTGCATTATCCCTGCGAGACCTCAGGGCCAGGGAACATGCCCGCCTCCAAGCCATTGAACAGGAGTTCGATGATGCCCTGGCCCATGACAACATCCAGTGAGCCGTTGGACTAGGCCGCTGCCCTTGTAAATAGTTATGTAGTTAGTGTTAGGTTTCCTTTGCTTTTTTCTTGATGTTGGACCTTTTGGACAATGGACCACATTTTTGTATATAGTTTTTTTATTAGGTAGTATTTTTAGATAGGTTTCATTTCTTCAGTTGGGATCATGGACCCTGGATTGTTTATCTGCATATAGTTGACTGTTGGATTATGTTTTTTTTTTATTTACCCATGGAGCAATGGTTTTTGGTTTTGTTTTTCCCTTGGATGTACTTTTTTGAACTGTGACTTTGGACACCTTTCCTTTGGATTATGATTTGTGGTTTTTCATTATTTTACGGACATGCTGCTTTTTTGTTTTTAATTCCCATTGTTGTTTGTTTATTTTTAATCCCATGTATGTTGCTTTTAATACATTATGTTCATCAAACTTCAACGTGTAGTATCATATCATTGGTTTCATGCATATCATGATATGGGTTTGACATTCACTTACACCTATTGTGTGTATGTGAGGGACATGTGTTCATTTGCATACTTGCCATTGAGGTTGTATCATGTAATTGGCAATTCTGAGTGGGTGGATGCAATACTTGGGTGGGTGTTTGGCATGTGGAGGCTGACTATAAGGGCCAGGGATCTAGATTGTGATGATGTGTTGGCTGGGGGACATGTGTCAGGGCCTGCTGGCAGGTGCCCCACAATGCTGGGGGGTGGGGGTGCAGGGGGACATGAGTGGGACATGAGTCAGGGCCTGCTGGCAGGTGCCTCGCAATGCTGGGGGGTGGGGGGACCAGGGGGACATGAGTGGGACATGAGTGGGGGCCTGCTGGCAGGTGCCTGCTTGACCACCAGCTCTTGCAGCAAGCACTTGTGAAGGTTGCTCATTGCTCCAAGGAATCAATAAGTTGGTTATCATCCTTCCTTGAAAACAGAATATCCAGAGTACACTGGGGGGACAAATTCTCATCAGAATTTAACATCTTCTGCGGGGTACCACAGGGAGCTAGTCTATCCCCCCTGCTCTTCAATCTGTACATCCGATTCCTATGTGAGCTACTACAACAACTCCAGATATTTTTCACCAACTATGCTGACGATACTCAGCTGGTCCGGGAACTGAGTGGGGACTACACTAAGGATAGTACGATACTAAATACACTCTACGGAAACATCAAAGATTGGATGGACAATAACTGGATGTGCCTGAACGGCAATAAAACCAAATTAATGATTTTCGGATCCATCCAGGCTCGAGCCAAACTCCCCGCTGAATATCAGGCCTTCCAAATTAAAGAAACTCTTATTCCGGTGTCTGATAAGGTCAAAACACTAGGCATCACGTTGGAAGCATCCCTCAACTCTGATGCCCAGGCAACGTATGTGAGTAAAAACTGTAATTATTACATCCGGCTACTTAAAGCCATTAGACCACTATTGAGTGAGAAAAACTGCGCCACAATAGCAAGAGTTACCATCATGTCACGTTTGGACTATGGTAATGTCCTCCTGGTAGGAGCTAGTAAGCAAAGTATCCAAAAATTCCAGCTGGTCCAAAACAATGCGATCAGAATGGTCAAAAAGAAAGCAAGAAGTGAACACATCAGTGAAGCTAGGCGGGACCTCCATTGGCTGAGAATAGAGTAACACATACAATTCAAGTCTATGGGCCTCATTACGACCCAGGCGGTAAGTTACCGCCTGGGCCGTGACTTTACCACCATGGCGTAAACTACGTTTACGCCATGGTGGTTGGCGGACTTACCGCCCTATTCCGACCTAGGCGGGGCGGTAAGTCCCAAATCCCCATTTACCCTTCCCCATTCCCATTTTTGCCCCATAGGGCATAATGGGAGTGGGGAAGGCGTTAATTACGCCACCGTAAATTACGGTGGCGTAATTAACTCCATGGTCCCTTAGCGCCATGGATTTTAACACCTGCTAAAAGCAGGTGTTAAAAGCACCATGGCGCTAGGGTACCTCGTAATCAGGCGGTAAGGGTCGGCGCTGTTAACGCTGCCGTAAACCCCTTACCGCCTGAGTTGTAATGAGGCCCTATGTGTCTTACTCACAAGTGTTTATATGGCAAGGCACTAGCCTATTTGAAGTCCAAACTCACCGTTTACCATCCTTCCAGGGCATTAAGATCAGAAGCTAATGGGCTCATAACGCCTCTGAAACACAAGAAGGAACTTGGTATGGGCAGAGCCTTCCCTAACCGAGCGGACGCTAACTGGAACAAATTGCCGAAGTACCTTAGATTGGAGTCCAATCGTTTGGTCTTCCGCAAAAAACTAAAAATAGAGCTTTTCAAGTAACACATGTTTAGGACCCAATGAAACAGCCAACCTGTAGTTTTATGTATTTGTCCTGTTGCTTCTTCAGGCTCCACCTTGAGCTATGTACATGTCTACATGTAAGCGCCCCGATGCCTGCGGGCGGTCGGCGCTATATAAATAAATAAATATAAATAAAAAAATAAATGCTGGGGGTTGGGGGTGCAGGGGGACATGAGTGGGGGCCTGCTGGCAGGTGCCTCGCAATGCTGGGGGGTGGGGGTGCAGGGGGACATGAGTGGGGGCCTGCTGGCAGGTGCCCCACAATGCTGGGGGGGTGGGGGTGCAGGGCGACATGAGTGGAAAATGAGTGGGGGCCTGTTGGCAGGTGCCTCGCAATGCTGGTGGGTGGGGGTGCAGAGTGACATGAGTGGGACATGAGTGGGGGCCTGCTGGCAGGTGCCTCGCAATGCTGGGGGGTGGGGGTGCAAGGGGACATGAGTTGGTGTTCAGTAGTGCAAGGAGACATGTGCCTTTGCTGGGGGGCATGGCCATGTTGGGTGGGCTGCCTGCGGGACATGACAAGGGATGCAGGGTAGTCCCCTGTGGTGTGGGCTGCCTGCAGGGGCCGTGGAGAGTGTACAGGGAACACCTGGGAGGACCCACACTGCCAAATCACGTGTGAAACTTCCCGCGCACCCCAGTAATACACGTACCCAGCTGAAATCGCGTGTGAAACTTCCCGGGCCCCCCGGTAATACACGTACCCCGCTCGCACAGGGCCAATCGCGTGTGGAACTTCCTGCGCACCCCAGTAATACACGTACCCAGCTGAAATCGCGTGTGAAACTTCCTGCGCACCCCAGTAATACACGTACCCAGCTGAAATCGCGTGTGAAACTTCCCGCACACCCCAGTAATACACGTACCCCGCTCGCACAGGGCCAATCGCGTGTGAAACTTCCCGCGCACCCCAGTAATACACATACCCAGCTGAAATTGCGTGTGAAACTTCCTGCGCACCCCAGTAATACACGTACCCCGCTCGCACAGGGCCAATCGCGTGTGGAACTTCCCGCGCACCCCAGTAATACACGTACCCAGCTGAAATTGCGTGTGAAACTTCCCGCGCACCC
Source organism: Ambystoma mexicanum (assembly GCF_040938575.1). Taxonomy (NCBI): domain Eukaryota; kingdom Metazoa; phylum Chordata; class Amphibia; order Caudata; family Ambystomatidae; genus Ambystoma; species Ambystoma mexicanum. The sequence goes on from NC_090922.1 coordinate 599,230,087, forward strand.
CAGTAATACACGTGCCCCGCTCGCACAGGGCCAATCGCGTGTGGAACTTCCCGCGCACCCCAGTAATACACGTACCCAGCTGAAATCGTGTGTGAAACTTCCCGCGCACCCCAGTAATACACGTACCCTGCTGAAATCGCATGTGAAACTTCCAGCGCACCCCAGTAATACACGTAGCCCGCTCGCACAGGGCCAATCGCGTGTGAAACTTCCCGCGATCCCCAGTGATACGCGTTCCCCGCTTGCCATGCTGGTACAGGGTTAGCGCAGTCCTTTGCGCTGGATTGGGGATTTTGATGGCTTTTCCCTGCGCAAGGGGCGTTCTTGGGGGCGTAACTGGCGCTGCTGCAGGGTCGCTGCACCACTGTGCGCCACGGCTGGTTTTGGTGGCTGAAATCCATGAATACGCTGTGCGCGGAAATGTATTTTAGCGCACGCGGCTGGCGCAGGGATTTGCACGTGCACACTGTGCGCCAGCCGCATGCGCCACTTGTGCGCTGAATTCTATGAATTACCCCCATAGTTACAATAACCTGCTAATAGCATCTATATTTATTGACATTTCATTCATGCTCTATGACGTAATCAGAGCCCGCCCATTTGTCTTGTATAGAATAGAGCCTGAGGGTTCAGCCTCGCTACAAAACAGTAAACCAGGTATTCTCATAAGTGCCTTGTTTGACATTACAGCAAAGCTATCTTCAATTTTTCCTCGCTCCCTGCTTACCTAACCCACCCCTCTTTCTTTCATATTGACTAAAGTGCAAAGAGGTCATTGAAATGGTAGCGTGCTCAGTTTAAATCCCAGTAACATAGCACAACATAACATATGCCAAGCACAGCTTAAATTCTGTAGTACAAGTACCTAATGCAAGTTAATAACTCATATGCATTGGGTGGCCACAATAGGTAGGATACAGAAATAAGAGTATCATGACTCTCGTGAAGGGTGATTAGCGCTGTACCAAAGTTCTGCAGCTTAGCATAACACAACATGAATAGTACATACAATGCCATGAGGTGAAATTCTAGAGGTATGATTAGTCCCTCACTATCACCGGAGTATACCAATGAAGAATGGCACCTTAAACATGTGATTTATAGAAGTCCTCAAAGTGCATGATTAATTAGATGGAATAATATAAGCATCAACTTCCTTCAGACAGAACAAACAAACTGGCCCTCATTACGACCCAGGCGGTAAGGGGTTTACGCCGGCGTAAACTTCGCCGACCCTTACCGCCTGAGTACGAGTTCCCGTAGCGCCATGGTGATTTAACGCCTGCTTTTAGCAGGCGTTAAAATCCATGGCGCTAAGGGACCTTGTTGTTAATTACGCCACCGTAATTTACGGTGGCGTAATTAACGCCTTCCCCACTCCCATTATGCCCTATGGGGCAAAAATGGGAATGGAAAAGGGTAAATGGGGATTGGGGACTTACCGCCCCGCCAAGGTCGGAATGGGGCGGTAAGTCCGCCAACCACCATGGCGGAGTTGGCAACTTAGCGCCATGGACCATGGTGCTAATAGCACCATGGTTCTCCGCCAAGGTCCTAATGAGGGCCACTGTGTTCTTATAGGAAATGTGGTGCTGAGTCTGAAAACACTAACCATATTCCTCTCACATGTCTGAGGCAGTGGTAAGTCACATACGTGGCATTTCATTTCTCGGGTAGCCCTTTGCCTCAACCTAAAGTTCATATGTACCATAGCCCGTGTCATTCTGCTTTTGGCACTGAGTGCAGTCTCCCCTGAACCCATCTTGCATTACCCAGTTCCTTATTATGCCTAGTGCACAGTGTATCTATTTGACATATTAAGAGAGAGGTAGAGAGGGAGAGAGAGAGAGAGAGAGAGAGAGAGAGAGAGAGAGAACGTTTGACAGTGACAACGTAAGATAGTGTATGCGAGCTGCCTACTGTAGTAGAATTATATGTGAAATACAGATTCTATGCCACTGGTGCTTTTACTGTAAAGTAAAAAATGTGAATTGGGAGCAGAGTGTTGCAGAGGTAATTGTATGCACGCCACCTAAGTATGAACATAGGTGCTCATGCGTAGGTGCATGAACATAACAGGGTCAGTTGTAATTCAAACTGCTCTGAAGTACGAGCAGCAGCCTTAGGGACAAAAATAAAGGAATCAAGAAAACATGGCATGATGAGGGAGGATCAATTGAGCCTTTCAGAAGTGTTGCTGTCGATTGTAAGCCTTGAAGAGCAAAAGGTGCTTCCCTGCAAGAGAGAATGGCAGTGCTCTCTCTGGAATGTAACTAGGGATTCCATGGATGAAGGTCGTTGCTAGCTAAGATTTTGGCCAGAAATAGGACAGGATTTGTAGAAGAAGGAGAATTACCTGGAAACATGTGGTGATGGGGCAGGTAATGTAAGCACTGGAAGCAGAACGGCTTAGACTCATGATATAGAACATGAAAATGTATAATTGGATGTAACAAGCAAAAGGGTTTGAATTCAGTTTCAGAGCAGAAGAATAAAAGGATCCTTGGGGTCGTTTTGGAGCCTGTGGTTGTGCACTGGTGCTGGGAAGGGAGGCTTTGCCCTTTGAGATTGGGGCTGGTGGACGCATGTGGAAAGGACAGTATGGAGGCCAGCCCTACTAACAGGTCTGCTTGTGTGATTTTTGATCATTCAAGTCCAATGATGGGATCAGGAAAGAGTCTGTGAGATTGTCTGGGCCCTGGATTAGTCATTGTGCCCTGGGAGGAAGCCGTGAAACATAGAGTCTACACACGGCCATTTTGATGACAAAGGAGTTGTAAAGCATCCCGTCCCATTGTGATTGGTTAGTTATTTTGCGAGGGTACAATTAGACAACTAACTAATTGATTGGCGAATAATGCACGTTTGGCATTAAACACACTTTCGTTATTTTTCGTGAACCCTTCACTAGTGAATTTGCTGTATCAAATTTAATTCATATAAAGGATTTCCTTTTAATTACAAGGCATCCAAAATGGCACCTGATCCTTATATGGATGTGACCTTCACCGTTTGGAAATTGGCGGTTTACGGAAACGTTAACTTGAAACAAGCCTGTATTTTTTCTCATGTAGTTGGCATGATGTTCAAAATGAAACTAGTGTGTGTTCTCACGTTGTCACCAATAATCCTGCATTTGTTAATGTTGCTTGATATCGTTGTGTGATGAAAAGTAACAGTTACCAGTTGCTGCTAAAAAGAAGTGGGTGAGGGGCGATGACTCTTAATTGATCATTTAGTTTGAAGGTAAATGTACATGTCATAGATATTTGGCTAATGCTCATAAGAATTATGTTGCTTTAAGTATTATGTAGTCTGCTCACTGCAGGAAGTCTGACCATTTTTGTTCTACATGCCCACATTTTATGTGCATATGAAAGAATAGCATAGTCTTGTTGTCCCACAATTCAGAGTGATGGTAAAAAGTCTAAATAGAAAAAGTTAGCTCAGGCAAGGAGGGAAAAACAAATGTTTCTGAGTTCAGGGAGATGAGACTGTTTCCTTTGTAGATTTTGTTTACGCTTTGCATATGATTTCTGATGTTTAGTCATGCCTTGTCATGCCTTTATCATGTCTTGCCAGAGCATGTTATGCATTGGCATATGTGACTTTATTGTTTGTGCCCCTCACTAACTTGCTCACCATTCTACGTTCTAACGTATACTTTTCTGCCCCCTGGGATTTTCTCCTGTGTGTCCCACTGTGATTTCACTCCCTGGAGCCTAATGCAATTATTGCCATACTATGGGCCTCATCACGACCCAGGCGGTAAGTTACCGCCTGGGCCGTGACTTTACCACCATGGCGTAAACTACGTTTACGCCATGGTGGTTGGCGGACTTACCGCCCCATTCGGACCTTGGCGGGGCGGTAAGTCCCCAATCCCCATTTACCCTTCCCCATTCCCATTTTTGCCCCATAGGGCATAATGGGAGTGGGGAAGGCGTTAATTACGCCACCGTAAATTACGGTGGCGTAATTAACTCCATGGTCCCTTAGCGCCATGGATTTTAACACCTGCTAAAAGCAGGTGTTAAATTCGCCATGGCGCTAAGGGACCTCGTACTCAGGCGGTAAGGGTCGGCGCTGTTTACGGCGCCGTAAACCCCTTACCGCCTGGGTCGTAATGAGGCCCAATGTGTTTTGCTTTCGATGCCCATTGTGATTCACACGACTGGCTTCTAGATATCGAACTTTGACCATGTAGCAAACCGAGTTGTTCCTTGGGACCCCATCAGAACGCTGCTCTCTATTTAATCACTATTCTGACTGACCCAATCTATGGGAAATGTTTCACCCACTTTTTGTATGCTGCCTATATCTTGGACTTCTCCCTGTGTTCAGACACTCGCATCCAGAACCAATCGCTGCACACTGTCCACTGCCAGAGATACCAGTCCATTCCAAAGGTTCTTCAGGACAACTTCTCACAAGTACCTTATTCAAAGGTCAGCACTACAAAGACGTCGTCCAAGGGCCCCTCTTTCAAGAAGTTATCATGGCCACACTGTATAGAGGCTCCCAATTGCCCACTGGACCATCTACTAACCTCCTCTCAGCAACATTATGTACCTATACATTTAAACACACTATATGCATACCAAGAGAGACACTTGCACACAGCAGCTGTATAACAATCCCATCAGACATCAATATCGGCATGCTGCACCTCTACAATCAACGTGCATGTCACAGTTCCGGCCCACAAAGCCTAACATCGCAGGGCATGCCACGCTTACCTCTGGCAATAAATAGCTCTAGACATGAACCAGATCAGCCCACAGAGCGTGGGGTACTCCTGTTCTGCAAGCATCAATGCTATCACAGCAAAGTCAGCAAAGCAATCTTGCATTTCATCTCGCTCCTTACTAACCTAGCTGACCCCCACCTCAGTGTCCAATCCACCAGAGCGTCTGGAGACAATGCAAATTGGACTAGTGTGCGGTGTAAATCCCAGTAACATAACAAAACATTAACAGTTGCCTATACAGGGGCCTCAATGAGCTTAAGAAGAGCCACTTGGGGACCTACCAAATTCCCCCTTGGGCTTACAGGCCATCTCTGGGTTCCACGCCCAGCCTTCGCCTCGGTTCTGGCGTGCAGCTCAGATTGTGGCTAATGATTTAATTATCATAGAATTTAGCAAAAAAAGTATACTCTGATACAATGAGCAACCAAAAAGGGTGCCTTGCATACCTTGCTAGTCTCCGTGTTTATCCCGGGGACTCCAGGTTTTTACGCACTTCTCTGGGTCTCCGGGGAAGAGCGTGGAGTCTCTAGGATTTCCGGGATCAGCAACAGCTACATACAGTTACTGTGTCTTAGTTATTGGGACTCTGCCCCGTGTCGTGACTGCCACCATAATCCAATCAAAAAGCACACAGACAGATAAAAACAGCAAGTAACCAACGGACCCCTCAGCTCTGAGGAGGCAGGTCAAATCCATGTGTATGAAAGAGGCCTGCTCATTGTGTCATAAGTAAGAATGGAAACAGAGAATGGACAAAGGAGCTCAGTAAGTAAAAGACAGACTGTACCACTTCTAACATGAGATAATATGGGACAGCAGTAGACAGACTAAGGGCCTCATTACACGGATGGCGGTAAGGATTTACCGGTACCGGTAAATCCTTACCGCCTTACTACGAGGTCCCTTTGCGGGTTGGGGAATTTAACGCCTGCTTTTTGCAGGCGTTAAAAACCAACCCGCAAAGGGACCCAGGGAGCTTATTACGGTACCGCAATTTGCGGTACCGTAATTAGCACCTTCCCCATTCCCATTATGCCCTATGGGGCAAAAATGGGGAAGGGCAATGGTGGAAGGGGGAATTACCGCCCCGCCAACCTTGGAATGGGGCGGTAATTCCCCTTTCCGCCAAGGCGGTGCCGGTATTTTACCGTCATGAACCATGCCGCTAAAAGCGCCATGGTTCTCCGCCATCCGTGTAATGAGGCCCTACGTTTTCCGAAAACATCCAAACATTGAGGGCAGAAGAATAAACAGACATCTGAATGGGGCAGCAGTGTGTTTCTGGTATAAATAAATGAGCAGCCCCTGCCGTCTAAATTCTGGATACACAACGTTGATTCTTTTTTTTTTAATGTGGGTGGTGCGGGTGGGCGAAACCTCAGGGAAAAGGGGGCTAGGCGTCCGATTACGGCATCCTCCGGTTTTTCTTTGTCAAATATAGACAGGTATAGTATGGTGCATTTGTGTTTTTTCAAATTGAGCAGACTTTATCCTCTTTGTATTTTTTTGTGCTGTAGCTTTTGGGGGTACGTGTTGATTGTACCAGATGAGCATTTCTGAACCCCAGAAAGAGAATAACCCATGCCTATCACCAGAAGCTGTTGTAGAGTCAAAGGATGCAGTACAAGAAAGGGCACCACGAAAAGGCGTTATCACTCACCAAAGAGGGCGCAAATGGGGAGAGAGGGTACAAGGGGGGTAAGGTTAGGAACAGGAAAGGAATTGGGTTTCAACAAAACCGAGCTGTTCACCAGCAACATGATTTGAGGGTGAGAGGGAAGGAATCAAGGACGACACAAGATGGGGGTGTCGAACAATATTTAAAAAAATTTGGTCAAAGTGGACAAAGCACCCTATTCTCCCCCCATCTTGTATGTGCGCCCTTTACTCTGCTCTGCCCCCTTGCATCTGCTCGGTTGTGTTCTGTTCCTCTACTCTTTCCTGTGGGGCTCTCGGCCTTTTCCTCCTCTTCTTTTCCGTCCCCCGTCACTCTTTCACATTCTTTTCCTCCTCTCCTCCCTATCCCTTCTGGCCAATGTCGCACTTCCTCCTTTCCGCCCCTGTAGCTTCTCCATTCTCAACCCTTCCTCCCCCTTCCCTCTCTTGTGGCTTGAGCCACTAGTCTCAATATTCCCCATTTAAACACGAGCTTCTGCCGCTCCTCTTCATCATTACACGTTTCACTTTGCATCTGCTTATGCTGGCCCCTGTATCCTCATCCCTGCCGCCCTCCCTCACCCCCTCGCGCCCTGCTCTGTGTGTGTGCCGTTCCTCTGCTCCCCGCCGTTCACTTCACTCCTAGCGTTTTTATCTGACTCTTAAGGCCTTTAGATGCGTCGTGCAAAGACAGTCTGAACGCTCCTGGGAGCCAGCGACTGGTGCGTGCCTCTCTCCTGCCCTCATCCGCTCCATTCTCTCCCACACCCGAGTCCCCGGACTCCCGCCGGCCCCTTCGCGCGCCTCTCCTGGACTTTGATCGTTCTTCTCACTCATTACCGGGCGCGCAGCGAGACGGCGACGACGCTCACGGCGCTGCGCGTCGCCTGCCTTTGTCATGTTTCATCGCAATCATGTCAGCCGGGCCTCGGACCACCTCCGGGCCTTCCCACTTAACCCAGACAGCGCGCTTCCTGTCAGATGCAAATTACGCATCCGCGCGCGCAGGCCGACTTTGTATTCCCTGCCACCTTCCGGCACATCCTGCCTGAATAGATACTGAATGAAAACTAGACAGTGGAGCCAGCGGCTCACGACCAAACAATAATGGGGACTGATAACAAAAAACAAAAAAACGAAAATGCTACGTTCGGCTCGGCGACGTCAAAAGGCACGCGGGCAGACGCTGCGTGGCATGCAACATCCGAGGACAATGGTGCATCTTCGGTATAATGCACGTGCTAAGGGAGAATGCTTGCGTTAAACCGAGATTCTAGAAGATTTCTCACTGAAGTGCTCACCGCTGACACCTGTGGCCAAATTGCAGTTAGAAAATAAAAACCTGGGCTGCCGCTGACTCCACACGTCATCAGTTAGTGAGCCATTACAACGTAATATTTAAATGTTTATATAGAGAGGGCCTACAAGAAGAAGGGATATATACTGGCCTCGCAGTGCTGCTAATGTACAACATTTTCTTTGACAACCCACGACAGAATGGCGAACGTAGGTGGTCCGAGTGATATGGGGCTGTGGGACAGAACTCCAAACCAGAATTATCAGGAGCCGATCTCCTCAAGGAACCGAATCTAGTGCTTTCAGGAGGCAATGAGTCTAGGCGATTTGCATAAAAAGCAAAGAGAATTTTGGGAGCATACCAATGACCAAATAATGTTAACATCTGAACTATGTCTGTGATAGTGAATCAAGCATTCCACCCTTATGAGGAAGTAATGCATGCTGGGTGCTGTGATTTCATTTGTCACAATACTCGCCCTAACAGTAAAACAAAGGCCACAAGGCATATCTGCTCATTTGGAGAGCTTGACAGATAATTGAGCGAGATATCCATGTGGGCTTGGCTTGCTGGCTTCCTCAGAATGACAAACGTTGCCAGACCAAGGTTCCGGCCCAATTTCGCCTCCGTCTGGGGAAAAAGCAATACTCAGCTTCAAAAAACGCTCTGTTTTTAGGACAGTGGGTGGTTGATTCAGTGAGGCATCTGAGTCGGAAGTATGACATTCAGGTGACCCGTATGCAAAGTCTTCTAAGTCAAGAAGTGTAGAAGGCGTGCAGTAGGCATCACAGCGGGTTCCAGGATGTATGGAACCCTGTGGAAAGTGATTGCCTTGCCCACCTAACTTTCATTTCTGGTAATGTCACTGGTGATGTAATAGGAACTAACCTCGCAGCCATTGCTACTCAATTGGATAATGGGGAAGTGATATTACTAAAAATTAAATAACCAAAAAAGGGCATCAGGAAAGAGGGGTAGACATTCCCAAAAGAGATGTTTTTAGGGCTATCTGTGCAAAAGAGCATCAGGAAAGAGGGGTACACATTCCCAAAAGAGATGTTTTTAGGGCTATCTGTGAAAAAGAGCATCAGGAAAGAGGGGTACACATTCCCAAAAGAGATGTTTTTAGGGCTATCTGTGCATTTACCTACTGTGCGTCCACAATCAGCACCCAGGCTGCCTTAATATAATGATAAGTTATTTATATAGCACCTTAATCCAAAGCGCTTTACCGAGCACATATTTACATACAATATCACCCAACTGAAATTGGTACTCATTTATCAACCTCGGAAGGATGAAAGGCTGAGTTGGCCTTGCTGGGATTCAAACCTGCGACCTGCAGATCACGCTCAGCGCAGCAGCAAGCGCTCAACCCGCTGAGCTATCTTACCGGCTGTATGACTAAATATGTAGGAGTAAACATATAATTTAAGCATGCATTCAATCCCACTTTCTGTGCATTTTTGTGCGACAGAAACCAAAAGAATTGTTGCACATTGCACATGCTATGTATGCTCTACGTTTGCGGTAACTCACTTTAGCTGTGTGGTGCTGCTGCCATTGGTTAGTAAATACATTATTTCTGCTGGTTCCAAAAGCTGTGCTCCACAATGAACAACTGTATTTTTTTGCAGTGCTGAAGAAGATACAGCCCTTCAACCAGAGAAGCATAAACATTGTGCCGTGCAAACTAACCCCCTTTTTTGAAAATCACTTGTAGTTATGCGGGTGAAGAAACATTCAACACGGTTTAACTGCGATTTCTAATCCCTGCCGCAGCAGTTAAACTCCCTCCAGAAACCCAGTATTACCGGTTCCGGATGTGCAAGTCTCCTTTGCAACTGCTGACGTGGGGAGCGTCACTGCAATAACAGATGCCTGGAATCTCTGACAATCACTGGGAACGAGTTGACATGCCTTGCACACTCTGCACAACATGTAAGGCCCCAACAGAGAAGGTTAGGTTGGGGTTGCCTGAGGTCCACCCAGCCAGGCACATTGCCTCACAGCAGGAAGTAGATAGGAGTTTAGGTGTCCAGCTAACTACACAAAGGTCCTGATTCATGGAATTATCTGCACAGAAAATAAGAACTTTGTGCGCCAATCTTTGCGCAAAATCCCATCCATCGATTCATTGAATCGACTGCGCAGTACTTCTTCATACTTTGCAGGGAATATGTGCAGACTTGGAAAGTCTCTGCGAGAGACCGAGGGCCTCGCGTGAGACACCATGCCAAGCATGGACGTGGCTTGTACAGAGGACAGGGCAGGGGGGCAGCAGTCCATCGCACGCCTACAGAATGAGACGTATTCATGGATCTTACCGCGCAACCTCTTGTCGGGAAAATGGCCACGCAAAGCCCTCATTCGATCTGCCACCCCAAGGCAGGCATAAACACACTTACACATAGGATTCACTGCGCAGAGGTAAGATTGCTTGTTGGATTTAGGGGTGCATGCACACAGTCGGGGTTCCGATTGGACTCAGAGATGCGCGTAAGCAGTGTAGCGGGGTGCAGGCATGGTTTACGGGGGTTTACATATTTACAGGGAAATGTCAACTTTTAAGATACGTGGTACGCATGTTGTCGGGGCGCTGCGGACAGTAACGGGAACCCTATGCAGTGTTGGCTTGGTTGCGGGGACCCCACACAGGTTTACCGGGATGCATGTGTTCACACCCGAGGACCGTGAATGGGTAACTATTGGTGGCTACATTTGATTTGTCGGGGGGCATGTCAGGGTGTCCGGCTGTGACTTGCGCGGAGGGTTACTTTGTGGGGAAAGTTCCATGAATAAATGGATCACGCATAGGTGCCTCATGCACGAGGGGGCACTCAAAGTCCTTCTCGCAGTATGGAATTTGCAGGGTCAATGCACACTTTTCTATGAATTGTGCCCAAAGGATTCAGTGCAGCTGACAGGCAGGAGGCATAATCATTGTTGTAAATGGACGGGCAGGGGAGACCAGCATCAGGTTTACTGTGCCATGTGGGCCTCTGAGCTGGCCATAGTTTGGCACCTTTTGTGAAGTGCTGGTGTTATGCCATCGACAGCAGGGCTGAGGTAAGGCCGGCTGCAGGGGCCCACAGACCTTATGTGCGAGAGCTCACTGAACAGGCAGCCACTGCTTTCAACTAGCCCTGGTAGGAAACCACTGGCACATCCTCTACCTAAAACTGGCCAAGTTGTGACATTCATGGTACATTCCAAGACTAGCACACACACATAGTATTAGGGAGAATTTTCAGTTTAGTGCTAAATTCCTCCCACCTTAGAGACCCCCAGCTCTTTTGCTGAACTTTGGGACTTTGTACTTTTAACTTTCTGTGTTTTCTGTGTTTCCTCTAGTTGTGGAGTCTGAAAAACTCCATAGGCATCATCTTTTACATTGTGTCACACAGCACCTTCAGAGCAGTGGCACAGGGAAGTCCTTCATATTTCCCAAAGGTTTAAATACCTTCACTTGGATAAACTACTGTTTCCAAAAGCAGTAAAGTGAAATTGACTTTGCTTACACTTGTAACTTTCTAGACCCAGCACACACTATCTTACAATAGGGTGCTGGAGGGATTACTTAGTATTCCCTTTGTCTAGTTTCTCCTGTAACTTTTTTTTGTTACCCTTTCCCCGATGAATGGCTGGTGGCAGTGGTTTACCTTTAACTACTGTGGTGTGCTTTTACCACGGGCTGCGTTCACAGCTGCAGTAAAGCACCCAAGTGTGCCATTTTTGTCAAAATGGCCCTGCACTTCTTTTTTCAGCGTTTCTTTGTGGAAAGGTCTTTCGTGAGATTTACTCTGCACGCCAAATCAGGTTGGGTCCCTTTGTTCAATTTGTCTTTGGCGGAATTCCCCAGTGAAGCCTGCCTCTGGCTCCAGGGTGTCTGGTGGGGGCAGGAAGGGAGGGAGGTGCCCAAAACTCCCTGTGCTTAGTCTCCTAGGAGACAGAAATGCACTCTTAGGTGATTGGCTGGCTGGATGTCCGGAAAGGACAGCCACCCTGCTGGGTGACTGACAGCTGGGCTGGAATCAGTGGGAGAGACCTGCATAAAAAGCAGGGCTTTTGGCGTGGGAGACAGAGTCAACCACAGGATGAAGGAATCTGAAGAAGAACTTGGAAGAGACACCTGCTGCAACTCCTGGACCGTTGGTTTGCCCGGTGAAGCCCTGCTGCTGTGCTGAAGCTCCGAGTTCGCTTCGACTGGAGAAGCCCTGTAAGGACGACTTCTCCCCTTGAGTTGGTGGGACCAATCCACTCCAAAGTAAGCCACCTGGATATCCTCTTGAAGCTGGTTGCATTTCCACTACAGTTGCTGCTGGAAACCGAAGAGCCAGGGAGAGGAACACCAGTTTGTATGCGTTTCTTTTAAGTTGACCAAAAGCTTCAGGAAGATCCTCCGGAATCCCAGGAAATAGGACTGACCGAGCCTCAGCCACCTCAACAGAGTGCTGGACCCCAGATGAAAGGAAAGCCCATGTCAACAGCCAAGAGTCGGCTGTGGTGCTATTTGCTGAGACGCGTGGAGCTGAAACTGCGAAGTGCCACTGAATAGAAGTTTGCCCTTTTCTGTCGCCAACCATCCTGTTGCAGTGCAGGAGTCCTCCAGACATCCTCCCTCTTGTCCCCACAACTGAGGCATAGGAAAACCGGATCGGTAGAGCTGCACAGGAACAGAAGCCAGCCAAAGCCCTTTTCATCTAAGCAAAGGTACTGTAAAAGTCTAAGAGAACTTACCTCTTGTTGTGTAACCTCACGTGTTCTCTGTAGAGACTTGTCGTGGTTGCTTCTGTAGAATTGCTAACAGCTTCTTTACCTCACAAGCCTAATCAGCTTGTGGCCCTACTTTGATTTCTTCTTTTCTACAAATACTTCTAAAACATTGTGCAAGACTATGACCTACCTGCAAGAATTGCTTCAGCTCACTGTGACTTTTGTCCAATTGACTTTCGCCTGGCCTGGCTACCTGAATATCTCTTGTTCCCTCTGACTCTGTGTTTAGCCCTCCTTCCAGGAAGGGGTTAACTTACTTTGCAGTGGGGGTTACCAAAAGTACTTACCTACTTCAGAATATTTGTGAGATCTCTTGTTTTATTCTAATAAGCTGTTTCTTTGACATACTCGTAAGTATATCAACAGTGATATATTAATGTCCACAGTGTCCTAGCCACTGAAGTCACCTGAGGGCGTAGAAAGTGTCTGTGTGCCATCCCAAATGGATGTTTACTGATTTAGGGAATCTCAGAGTGTGTATTTTGGAGTGTATTTGTGTCTTACTAGTATATTGCCCCTTCTGAAGAAGGCTTACTCAAACTGACTGTTAAATAAATAAATAATTGTTTAATCAAGAATCCCTGTGTGTAAGAGTTTATTTGATTACTTGTCACTGTGAATCTCTGTGTAACTCCCCTACAGCTCACATTGACCGCTCTTGAGATAAGCCTGGCTGCTCAACACTCTACCAACCTGTGTAGTACAGATTTATACCAAAGGTTGGATTCCTATTGCGAGGAGGTCAGGGTTGGGGTGCACCCAAAGGGTACTGCATACAATCTTGCCTAAGACACACACAGGCATTTTATGTGCTAAGAGTGTGAGAGCCCCTCCACTGAGAACGAACTAGGCCAACTAACTTGTTCTTATGGATGGTGCTCACTGGCAGGGGTCGTTTTAGTTCTTGGTGTTTTCTATCGGAGCAGACATTCCTGCTTCCCTATCATTCTGCTGCCCACAAGGACAGCCCTGCATTGAAACGCCAGCCAACTCTCCTGCGGACAAGACAAGATGACCACCAGCAAACCCACACAGGTCCTTGCGCTTTGTTGGGTGAATAAAGACTGTAGGTGGGAGTGGCTCAGGGGTAATAACAGTGAAGGAAATACATTGAGAGAAATGCAAGGCTTTCAGAAATGCAGGCTAGCTCAGAAGGAAGCGAATACCCCATGGGCAGCCACCAGGGTTGAAGGGTGCTCACAAGATCACACAGCGTGTGAAAGGATTGAGCTACTGCGCTCTAGAAGGCATGTTGTGATTCAATTTAGACACCACTAAAGCACCCTCCTGTGTCTGATGCCACAATGAAAATGGACCATTATAAACTGTTAGCATTTAACCATCTCTTGCATTGCATTGTGAACCAATTTAAAATGATATGCTATTTTCTTTTGAGGTATAGAAGGCAGGCAACTTCTTTAATCTTGCAAATATGATGCACGTTCTAGGTATAGACTATAGCCAAAATTGAATCCAGGGTGGATTAGAGCACGGGGCCGAAGTATATTTGGGGATGCTCGTGGTCTTGTGCAGAAGGGATGTGATCAACTAGTATGGGCTGCACTGCCCCTTTTGGGGTGCGTCCAAGCCTGATTTATATTTGTTTTTTTCCCTTTTGTAATGGCTTGGCAGGTGAAGAACAATGGTCTGGAGCAGTGCCGGTGGTTAGTGGAGGCAGTGCCCCGGGCAGAAAAAGAACAATTTGGTGACCCTGATCAATTGGGGTGTTTGGGGGAGGGGTGGATGCGCCAAATGTTTCTTTTTTAAGTTGGGAGAAGGCATCCTTTTGAAATTAAATGCGCTTGTGGGAGCAGTTAATAACAATAAGGTGCTGTGGCACCCTATTAAGATGATTATCGCCCCACTCCCGCGCCGTAGCAGGGAGGTAATTATCTCAATAGGGTGCCAGCACCCTATTGTTGTTAAATGCGCCCGCGAGCGCATTTAATTTCAAAAGGAAACTTCTCCTACCTTGCCAGCTCGGAGTAGCCCTTGAAAAGCTCCCCTGAGCTGCCACCCTGGGGGGCTATTGGCGTCCTGGGGGGTCAGGGTGCCCCAGGCGGTCACCTATCCCGCCCTGCCCTAAGGCCAGCCCTGGTCTGGAGGGTTGCCCAGAGCAATCACAGACATTAAGATTCATTCTAAACCTTCCAGCCATCACCTCTTTTGTTTTGCAGATTAGATCACTAACCACGAAAAGTCTGCAGAGTGGGTTCATGGAGAGTAAAAGTCCTTTCAGGGTACATGGATAAAACAAACAAAAAAACACTGAATACTGTACTTTAAGGAGCTCAGGGTAGCAGCGTCAAGTTGACACTAAGGCGCTGATTCATGGATTTATTGTGATCAGAAGCAGAGGCAGCTTTTGGTGCCGGGGGGCGGGCGGATAATAGGGTGCAAGCGTGAGGCTGGGGACGCACTTGGCACCAGGGGGGACTAAGGGGGGGTTAGCCACCCCCCTTCCCAAATCCCCTTGCTCCGCCAGTGAATGTGATGTCAAACAGTTAGGGCAGACAGCAACCTCAAAACTTGGAAACAAAGTGATGGTTGGGCATTGAAGGGCAATGCTTAAGATCTGCCACCAATCAATGGGTTCCCTCTGTGCCACATCCACAGACAGTAGGCATTGTTGTTGCTTGCAGCTGTGCGCTGTGGACTGTGATTGGTTGAGTTATATGTTTAGCGACAGGTCGGCACACCTTCCTCCATTGATGTTCAGATGTATGACTGAAGTCTATCACAGATGGCACATTTTGGGAATCAACCAAGTCAATGGCCCTCATTACGACCCTTGCGGAAATCGGAAAACGATGGCGGAAATGCAATACCGCCATCGAATAGCGCTCGGTGCGACTATGACCCGTCACCGCAAAGTACGAAGCCATTAGCGACACCGTAGTGAACGCCAACGCTAACTGCACCAAGCACGCGCGCGCGCGCCATGGGAAACCGCAAACACCACCATGGCGCAACGGTACGCCAATTCCGACCCTAGCGGACATGTACCTAACGCCATCAGGCATGGCGTAATGTACCATTCCGCCATGGTGAGAAGTACGGCATCGCGAATCAACCATAAACGGCCCCACTGAGTGCCTGTACACCGCTCCCTGCCCACAAAGTACAACTCCCCGTAGGTGCAATGAAGTCACAATGCAACCATTGAAATGTACAAGTCACCCATGCATGGCAACGAACAAAAGAAACACAAGAGGGGCCAATGGGAGCTGCAGGGCACAGATGGCACGAATACAGAAGCCATCCCAATGGACATGACCACAGTCCCCCACCAAGAAACGCACGCAAACACAGGCACCTGTGACCAGCAATATTCCGAGAATCACATCATTCCACCAGTCCACCTGGCTGACCGGCATCTGTTACACAAAACCCAATCCCCCGCCCCTGAGCATGACAACATTCAAACTGTCATATTGGCAGCCCCCATCCCTGACCTCACGGGCTTAGTAGGCAAACGCGCCCAGTACAGTACCACGCAACTAAACTCCGAAGCTGGAACCCAATGCAGATCTCCTCACAATACATCCCCCCCCAAATAGGCATATGCCACATCACTTGCAAAGAAAAACGCTACACGGGCCAAATCAGAATAGAAATTTAATGCACATCAAAGTCACCAAGCCCATACAGCCATCAGGCCATGAACTCCTAAACACTAATCACCATTGTGGGCTGCATCCGCAAGAAATGACCAGCCACTACTTGTGTGTCGCCCTGTTCCCTCATGGTACACAGAGCCACATTCACGTACGAAAAGGCAACATGGAAGCGCACAGAACCGCAGGGCCGTCCCAATGGGGAGGCACTAGTCCAGCTGAAAGGCCGAAATGTTGCTCCGAGCCACCAGTACTGCGTAAGGGCATGTGGGCCATTGGCGATCGTCCCATAAGATCGTAATGCTGCTCCACTGATTAACACGAAGCAGCAGGTGTCGGGAGTAAAACCCATCTGCAGGAGTGGCATACAGATGGCAGTGGCAAAAGGGGAGGAGATACCTGTCAACCAAAAGAAAAGAAAAAGAACAGAATGGCCATCAGAACTACATTCCAACAACTCACTTCAATGATCACACGAAATCCACAGCCATATGCATGCTAGCCCACTCCAAAGGATCATCACCACCCCAAAACCACTTGCGACTCCTAACCATCTATATCGAGGTGCAAACACCATCACAAACGAGTGTACCTGTGCATGCGTCTGTCAAAACAGAATCCATCAGATGGGAATGTTAACGTGCATGGACACAAGTGTCTGAGGGCGCGTCGAGACAGGGAGGGCTCAACAAGGCCAGATAGACGATGGTCCCACCATGGCAGCCCTGCATCACATAGCGTAGGGGAGGCGGATAGATCCCAAGAAGCCCTGTACATGGC
This sequence comes from Ambystoma mexicanum, assembly GCF_040938575.1. NCBI lineage: Eukaryota > Metazoa > Chordata > Amphibia > Caudata > Ambystomatidae > Ambystoma > Ambystoma mexicanum. The sequence goes on from NC_090922.1 coordinate 599,246,963, forward strand.
AAACTCTGTATCAAATCACCTGCCCATGCATCCATTCATCATTCCCTCATCCCGGAATCAAAACGCCTGAATAATTACTCACATAACATTAGAAACATCCATTGAGTCTGTGCGTTATGCAGCCTGCAAAATCCACAGTGCCCCAGCCCGTAATTCCAGTGTTGTGAAGTAACATGTATTTGGGAACGGCCGGCCTCATCGCCCACGTAGCAATTGCGCATCCCAAACTATTCATATCAATCATTGCTTCCTCGCCATGGGCCCTGTCTCAAGGACATTGAACAATAGAACGTTATATTTGCAGTCAGACCTGTGGGCATCTCCTCGCCGCTAGCTGGAAACCGAAAGCGCCGCCCTTCGAATTCCACATTTGCAACATCACGCCGAAAAGGCATCTGTGGCCGTTTGAAATCACTAATTATTCCATCGAGTGCGGCTGTGTGTGAAAATGGCAACTGCCTTCACCCACAAATGGGACGCCCCGCCCGTCGTTGCAACTCGGTACAGTGATGCATGAGGGCCCACCGTTACTCGAGTACTACGTTCCACTGACCCTTCACAAGTCTGTTCGCGACTGCACAGATAGTATGTGCAACAATGGGACCACAGCAGAATGAACATGTCAACCAATGTTACACGGCCATCGGGTACAAATACATGATTGCAATAGCAAGATGCCATTCCCCGATTTGCAGCGTTGTGCGCGGGATGTGCTCGGCCAAAGGGGAGAGCAGTTTGCACAGGTGGAATTAATCACCACAGGTGGAGGCCATACAGCCTGAAAACACATAAATTGCACAGCCAGTCTCCTCCCACAACCACACCGAAATGCTACCGGCAGGACTCGCGATGTTGGCCCTGGGGGACCTGATAGCACTGCAACTACTCCAACTCCAAGAAGAAGACGAACACCAACTGCAACCGGCCGCACGAAGGCGACGCAGGAGGAGGAGGAGGCCAAGGCAGGGCCAGCAAGGGCCGCCAGCACAGCCACTACCACCACGCAGGCAGCCCACAATCCCACGCCTCCGAGCACATCCGTTCAACCTCACTGATGAGCAGATCCACACCCTCTACCGTCTGGACCGGGACACCATAGCCGCCATTGTGGACATGACACAGGCTGACCTTGTCAGCATGATAGATAGCCCAACCGCCATCCCACCCCTACTGAAGGTGGTGTCTGTACTCCACTTCCTGGCCACAGGCACCTACCAGCACACAGTCGGACAGTTGCATGGCATTTCTCAGCCACTGTTCTCACGGACACTATTTCAAGTGCTCGATGCCCTCCTGCAGCACGCAGACGACTACATCTCTCTACCACGCTCGGAGCAGGAAATTACCAACACAAAAGTGGGATTCCATGCACTTGCCGGCATACCGGGTTGCATTGGTGCCATCGACTGCACCCATGTGGAATTGGTCGTCCCACATGCCATGGAGGCCCAGTACCGCAACCGAAAACAATTTCATTCCCTGAATGTACAAATGGTGTGTGACTCCAACAGGATCATTACACATTGTTGTGCCCGATTCCCTGGATCAACCCATGATTCTATGGTCTTGAGGAACTCTACAATACCACGCTACATGGAGCGACACGCAGGGAACAGATCCTGGCTACTCGGTGAGTCTCATTACATGCATGATTATGTGGGGTATGTGATTTGGCAATGACCTGGCAGGAAGGGGGGGGGGTGTGCGTACGTAGCAATGGCATTCCACATCATACGTTTCTCGTCCACATACAGGTGATGCTGGATATCCACTGAAGAGATGGCTCCTCACACCAGTCCGGAACCCACGGGACCAGCATGAGGAGGACTACAACCATGCCCACTCACGTACCCGTGTAGTCATTGAACAGGCATTCGGCCTACTGAAGACTCGTTTCCGCTGCCTCAGCAGGTCTGGCGGGGCACTCCTGTACCGCCATGAGAAGGTTGCAAAGATGGTCATGGCATGTGTCATGCTCCACAACATGTGCGTTCGTAGAAATGTGCCCATGCCCCCTGACGCAGAACTGCAAGCACCTGATGATGGTCATGATGAAGGTGGGGATGTGGCAGCACCTCATGGAGTCTGCGAGGCACCGGAGGCCCGTGACATTCGTCAGCATCTCATTGATGTATGCTTCTAGCACTCACGCCTGGTGGCTGATACATGGACACGGGACTCGTGGCACTGCGTGTGTCTGGGACATGCACAATATGGACTGTACGCCTATGATGGCCTAGTACACAAAGATCAATGTCCACACATCTCATTGGTTGATCGTGCACTTTTTATGGCATATGTGATGTCATGTTGAACACCCTATCGACCCGCCACCCAAGTGAGCCCAACACACCCCCTCCACCCTCCTACCTCCCCCCCGAACACCAGTGTCCAAAGATGCTCATTGTCAGTGGGCTGTCGCTATTGCAAGCCCCCTCTGCGGGTATCAGGGGCACCCCTGCCTGTGGAGCGCAGGTTCCTTCCAGATCTACGTTGGGGGCTGCCCTGGACGGAACTTGCAACGGATGATGTGTCTGCCTGCTCACGTCCATGCATGTCCCTAAGGGTTTGCGAGAGCTCAGTGAGCACACGGCGCACTGCGGCAAGTTCGGCACATACGTCTTTGGACGTCGCATGCAGTTCCCCCCTCAGGCTCTCGGTGCTTCTCTCCATTTGGACTCTCAGGCTCTCGGTGCTACTCTCCATTTGTGCCCTTAGCGTCTCTGTACCTCTCTCCATTTCTGCCCTAAGTGTCTCAGTTGATGTTTCTATGTCTGCCTTAGTGCCCCCACATTCATCGGCATGGTCCTTGAGGAGTGTGGCCAGTTGCTGCTGTTGTACGATTAACTGGTCGAGGGACCTCTGCTGGGCCATGGCCATTTGCGGGGGTGTCACAGAGGGGCTGTTGTCCTCATGTTGCCTTGCCACAGGGCTTGTGGGGGATGGCCAGTCGTCGTCTTGTGGGTGCCCCTGCGTGGTATCCTCATGTTGTACGGGATGGGACAGACAGGGGGATTGGGACAGGTCATGGATGGATCTGACTTCGACATCCCCGTTTTCTGTGTCCGAGCATGCTGCCATCAATGGGGTGTCACCTATGGTGCTGCTGCCACCAGAGGCAGTGCCTTCTGTGGCATCCATTGGGGGGACCTGTGGTGGTGGTGTTGTGGGCATGCTGGCTGCTGGGGTGCCTGTTGATGTTCCCTCCTCTGTGCTGCCACCTGATTTGTGCTGCTGCCGTGTCTTGATGCGTGCAGCTGAGGTGGAGGGTCTCTGGCCGTTGGTCTTGGCCCTCTTTGCAGGTGTGCTGGTAGGGGTGTCCTGTAGCTCGTCGTTTGGATCGGACCCTGTGGTGGAGTAAAGGAGGGCGAGGGTTAATGATGGGTCTGTGGGAATTGGAATGGCATTGTATCACATGCTTTGGGGTGGTACCTGAGGGTGATTTGGGTCGGGTCCTTGGAGGTTCTTTGATTTGTGTGTGGAGTGAGGGTGCAGTTGTTTGGCAGCCTGCAGTTAGGGTGTGCCTGCTGCATGTGTAGTGCGTGTATTAGGGGTTTTTAATTATTTATGTATTTATTGTGGGTTTTAACGTGCGCTATCAGGCCGATGTGTGTGGACGTTCTCCTGGACATGTGTTTCTGTTGCACTATGTGGACGCATGGTACTTCACATGCATGGACTGTGTGGATTTGGCATTGTTTTATCTGGCACACCTACCTGAATCTTCGGATGTCTGCACTCCTTTCTCCATCCCTCCGACTCCCTCTATGCTCTCCATTCCGATGGTGGAGGCACAGATTTCTTCCCAGGGGGTCAACTTGATGGGTGATTCAGGACCTCCCCCGGTGGCTGTGGCAATGTTGCGGTTGGCAGAGAGTATGCTGCGGACGCGTATCCGCAGGTCGTCCCATCGCTTGCGGCATTGCTGTGGGGTGCGGGGTGCGGTCCCCACCGCACTTACCCGCTGTGCCACCAGAGCCCATATGGTCTTCTTGTTTGCAAGTGCCGTTCTGGTCATTTGCGTGGAGAAGACGACGGCAGCATTCTCCTGGAGGGTCTCTGTTAGCACGGTGAGTTCCTCACGGGAGAAGTGGACCTGCCGCTTGCAGTCGCACGCTTTCTTCGCTACTTTTCCCATTTGTCTTGGTTTCGCTAGGGTGGGTGACGGGTTGGGGTGTGTTTCAGGGTAGTGATTTTAGTGGTTGTGTGGTTTTAGTGGTTTTATAGGTGTACGCCGGGATGTTTCCCGTTCCGGGCCCATGTTTTTACTTCCGTTTCCATATATTTCCGGTCACCGTACTTTCCGGTAGGCGCACACTGCGGTGACCGCTAAGAGGGGTGGCGGTATTGCACCTAGGGCGCCGTACGGCGGCGGTGTGGGCCGTTTTGGGGTCATTTCCGCCATCGCGGACTTTGCACTTCCGCCGTGGCGTGGTGCTCGTGCCCGATGGGTCGGAATGGGCCGCACTTTGCTCCTTCGTGCAATGGCGGAAACGCTATTTACGCTGTGGCGCTCCGGTCAGTCACTTTCCGCCAGGGTCGTAATGAGGGCCAATGTATGTTGGAGCCTTGCATGGCTGACGAGTTGCACTTAAAGATATGGGAAATGAATTACCGGTTTTAAGAGATTGGAATTTTGTGTCAGGGAACAGCTCCTTGCAGGAATAGTGCAAGGTGATCATGCACGTGGAGGGCCAGTCTTATTTGAAGCTCCTTTGCTTGGAATGCTTAGTAATTCTGGCTTAGGACAGTACACCATTCAAGCAATAACTGGAGTTCCCACGGGGATACTGTGGGAAGAACACAATTGTGGGTGTGTGCCCATCACCTTCAATCCACGCTTGTCTCATCACAGCCCTTACTAAATACAGGAGACTCCCTGCCTTCCCAGAAAAAGCAACCAATTCCCCTAAAATTTCCCAAGCTTTCATGAGTACCAAACGTCACTCTTCCCAGGCCCCTGGCTTTGTTTTTCAGATCCCAGGTGGAGACCAACGAAAACGCTGGGAACTGGCTGAAAAAGAAAACGAAAGAGGGGTGACTTACTGTTGAAGACTGCATACCCCATACCCTAAACCCCACAAGGTAATATGTATAGTAATCTTCATTACTTCTACTCTGCCCATCTCGTCACAGTCCTTACCTACCACCCTCCCCGACCACCTCGGTTCCTTTGCTTCCCTGTCTAGGAATGGTTAAAACCTAGGCAGGGGACAAGGAGGAGTGGGGTTTTATGGTCCACTTAGATAGTTGGGGGCGGTATGTTGGGTTTCAGTCTGGGAAGGCCTTATTTTCAATTATGAAGGACTGTGACGAGCTGGGTGGACTAGGAGTAAGGAATGCCATGAGTAATCCGCCATCCTTTTGGAACCATAGATTATATGTATTTCATTTAACCAAAATGTATGGAATTAGGCACAACATAATTAAAATCTACATGCAATTTAGCTAGTATTGGAATGAGAAGAAAAGCTTATAATTCTTTTTCAAGGAGACGGCACTTCAGCCCCATTTATTGTAACATTTTTAATGGATGAGGAAAAACAAGTCAATTCAGGCAATGCATTTAAAACGAGCGTTTTTATGCTTCTCTTTGTGCTTTTATGCAGTCGATAAGTCATCATTTGAAATGCTTTTAATGACTCAGTAGGAAGCTAAAGTAAGCCCAGTGAAGCGTTTAACATGTCTTTTCAGTTTGCAGTGGTTGGTTAGCCAAAAATCTAAAATAGAAATACACAACATTAGAAACAATAGTGCAGGCTGCGTTGTTATTTTTTTTTTAAATGATCGGCTTGTTCTACAGTAGGATTTAGACCCCGGAAGAGCACGATATAGCCGGAGGGCGGGTCTTGGGTTCAGCATGACTCTGATTGGAGGAGGTGGAGTGGCCACCTATACAGGTCTACCTATTAACCCTGTAGGTAGCGCTCCCCCAGCTTTCCTTTCGCATTTGCATTTCCGTTTTGATGAGCTGCTGACTTTTCACAGTTGCACATCACCTTCGCGAATCCAGCATAGGAGTACAGGGGAGTCGCTAGGTCTGGAAAAGACCCGGGGCTAAGCTGACGTCGGAACTGTTGGGACTGGGGGCTAGCTAGTCTTTTGGCTGTAGCTCCTGAGATTCTATCCGAGGCTACAACCAAAAGATCAGGGGCTATAGCCTCCTTAGCGCCCCCCCCAGCAACGCCCCTGTGAGTGAACATACCACAATTAAAATGTGATCTGCAAATGTGCACCACTGTGCTCTGTCTAGACACAGACATCCCCAATGTGTGATCCTGAGCAATCAATACTTACAACAGACTCTGATCATTTACTCCTGCTCTCTGCAACTCGGCAAACTACCATATGTCTCTTTTTGTTAAGCGTTTTTAGCTAGTTGCGCTGGCTGTTCGGGAATCTCCGGTTTGAGATTTTTTGGATTCCTTCCCTATTTAATAGTATGTTTTTATGATGCACTTCACTCTGGATTCCTGCTTCTTCTAAGCGCTATAAAAATAGCTGTTATTACTACCCAATTTAATTCTACTCACTTTATCATTCCCAAAAGGATGAGGAGCTGAGTTAGCCCTGCCACGGGATTCAACCTGAGGTGCTGTCAGCTGACCCTGGATATCATTGCTTGAGCTTGTTGGCTTGGGAAGAAAGATAGTCCAGGGTCAACACGTTTGTCTTGGAAACAAGGGAACGCAACACAGGTGCGAATCCCGATGCCGCGCTTAGAAACCCCTCGCTGGTATTAAGCACGCTATAAATGAACAATTATAATTATAATGGCATTGCTTGCTCTTTCATCCGGGTCTCCTTATCCCCCTACACCCCGACATCAACTTCCCCTTCCCTCGTTCCCACTGCCCAGTTTTCTTTTATGCTGACAAAGCACTCCACCAGGGCCCCGCCAAAGATTCCAAAAATACCACACACAGAATCATACATTGTTTGTTATATAGCACTTGAGGCCATAGTGTTGTGACTTCATATCACTGAGTATATCTTATGACAGTATTATCAGAATATACAACTCTGATAAAACCCTGAGTCAGCTTTATTTTATTGTCTCGATTGTAGCCACATTTTTAGTGTTTTGCAGAAATGGAGGATGGTGGCGGCATCTACTGGGATGGAGTTCCAGATTGTCAGGAGAAGGACTGCTTGTGAGTCTTCTCTTTGCGGGCTGGCTTTGACTCCAACCTTTTAACGCTTTTCCTACATGAGGTGCAAGGGGAGCCTCCAGAGGTATGTAGCTTAGACGCCAAGCATTTTGGTGTTTCCATTTGCGACTGCTTTATAGGGTTGGCAGCTCCGATAAAAGCCTGAGTCGGATGGGCTAGGATTTAAACCTGCAACATGCTCATTACACGAATATATATGCAGCAGGCCAATAGACAAACGGTCGCTTTCATATGCATTTATTTCAACACATTGCAAATGACCTTTTATAGAGAACTAGCTGCAAACGGTGTATCATACGATTCTCTCTCATTGTGAAAGTGGATGATTAAGCCATTCGACTAAACTTACACACAACACATCTCCACCCAGAAGCCATTGCATCTCCACAAGTTCAGAGCCAGATGGGTGATGCATTGTGGGAATGCAAATTAGCTGAAATACCAACCCTTTGGCCCGGGGAAATGTCTCTGGGCCCGATTCATGGAATTTGTGACTTTGCACTGCTGAAAAGTGACTTTGAACTGCCAACACAAACCCTGATTCATGGAACTGTGCAAAGTGAATCTTTGCAGTGTAAAGTCCGTGCAAAGTAATTTTTGCAGTTCATCTCCCCGTAGGGACAATGTACCCTTGATGAGATAGTAAGAAACCTACAAGACACACAGTGACAATGCGTGTCCGCAAATAGTAGGTAGTCCCCACTTTTGGGGGATGCCTCTGTTAGTACTGCTTTTACTCTGGTATCTGTGCTTTTACTCTGGTCTTGCTGCCATCAGCAGCAGCTGGAGTGAGTTTAGCAAATTTGTTAGAAGAAAGGAGGTGGACGAAGGGGCCGGAGTACAGGTGATCTGCAGGATGCACCCAACCCCCCCCCGCCAGTGACCCTTAGAGGAACTGCCACCTCATATTACTGCTCTGTGATACTCTGCCTGCACATCTCTTAGAATAACAGGGTGAAAGAACAGTGCACTGGAGCATTTTAAATGGATTTCAATGCGCTTCGATGGCATGACGTGCCATTGAGCAAATAGCTTATTGAATTCAGATGACCTCAATTAGCATTCCAAGTTATGCAATCACTGGTAAAGTTATACCATTACAAATTATAGAGCACCTTAAATGTGACTCTGCACCTGTGCGCTCCTGAGTGAAGTCCCTCCATTGTGTTAGCAGCCACTGCCAAATTATAGTCCTACATTTAATTTGGTAACCTGTCTCGTTTTTGATTTTATATGCCTGGTTACTATACATAAACATCTCCAGCTAATGCTCTCAGCCCCTTTTTTTCAAAAGCCAGCCAGGCTGCTTGCCTTGAACCCCACACCAGAAACAAATACTAAAAGTATGCAAGGCTCTCTGGACAGCCTCACTCCCCCACACAAGACATATTAAAGTGTAGTTTCAAATGTGTTCTTTCTGATTTAGTAATTCTGTTTTTGTTCTGGGGAAGGCAGGGGGCTCCTGCTTTCTAGCCAACAATTGCCTCACTACACTTCCCTTGCATCTGAGGGTGCTTACAGGGAGAGGACGCCGGCCCTCAAGAGACTCTTGCACTGAAGATGAGAGAGAGAGAGAAAGAAAGAGAGACAGGGAGGGTTGGGGAGAGAGAGAGAATGAGAGTGAGAGAATGAGGGAGGGGGCATGGGGTGAGAGAGAGGGGGAGGTATTGGGAGAGAGAGAGAGCAAGAGAGAGAGAGAGGTATGGGAGAGGGAGAGAGAATGAGAGAGAGAGATGGGAGGGAGAGAGGTAAGGAGGAAGGGAGCGAAACAAAGGGACGAGAGACAGAGAATACATGCCGGCATGTAATCCACCAGGTACAGTTAAAATACACTGTTTTCTTTTAATATAAATATATCATTACAAGACGGGCAATCTGGTACTCTCCTATTGTGCTCTTTCAGGAACCCCTAATTAGAAAGGGTAAGGGGTCACATTTCACCAATGAGGGGTACTGGCTGCTTTGCCTAACATGAAAGGGCATTGGGGACACAGAGATTCCTGTATGGCATTCACTGGTTACAATTTCAAAAAGTCTTGGTCTTTGTCAGGAATGTAATTGTTGTCATAGTTGTTGACATCATATTTGATTCTGATCCTTGAGGTTATGTCTAATATATGGAGCATGTGTGCATGGGGTGAGTCAAGCCCCTGGTATTCAATAACATAGGGCCTCATTACACGGAAGGCGGTGAGCCATGGCGCTATTAGCGCCATGGCTCGTGCCGGTAAAATACTGGCACCGCCTTGGCGGAAAGGGGATTTACCGCCGCATTCCAAGGTTGGTGGGGCGGTAAATCCCCCTTCCGCCATTGCCCTTCCCCATTCCCATTTCTGCCCCATAGGGCTCTATGGGAATGGGGAAGGCGCTAATTACGGCACCGCAATTTTGCGGTGCCGTAATTAGCTCTGAGGTCCCTTAGCGGGTTGGTTTTTAACGCCTGCAAAAAGCAGGCGTTAAAGCACCAACCCGCTAAGGGACCTCGTAGTAAGGCGGTAATGGTTAACGGTCACCGTTACCATTAACGGTGGCCGTTAACCATTACCGCCTTCCGTGTAATGAGGCCCATAGTCTTCAGAGATTACATCAAGCATTTTCTTTTCTTCAGAAGAATATCAACTAACACCGGTGCTGCCTTATATCTTGGACTACCTTGAAATGTATGTGGGAGAGTGATCATTGCTTCTCCTCAGAAGTTCCGATTTTGGGCGCTCGCGTCCACTGCGTGGCTACTTCTCTCTACCATTTCATGCGCTCCCCCTTCGGAATGTATCTTGGATTCTTTCATTGTGCTCCCTCCGTGTTGACCTGTGGACCATCAGCATATAGTTGGAGAAGGCCAAGGCGCTGAATTAATTTCTGGATTGACAGTGGCTATGAATAAGAAATGCGGCCGCTTACCTCTGTCGCGTCTTGCTGTTCTTCTGGATCCAACATGTCTCAATTGCAAATGCCATACACTTTCTCTGTTTGGCAGCACCTAGGGGAGCCATAGGTCTGCGCTTCAAATGTATCGTCGATATGCTTGTGCAGGTGTCACCTTCAAGTGGAGCGCGAATGCTCCGTCCTACAGACAGTTCACTATTGAAGACCAAATCACACAACAAGCTCTGAACCAGGGACTAATCATAACTCTGATACCCTAAACCCAATAACCATCTCCTATCTCAATCAGCCTCACCTCAGCATACACTTACCACACACACCACAGGTGCCTCGAAAAACCACCCACCGAGCACCCCAAAACCAGGCACCGTTCTCAAGACCAACTCATTAATTCCAACTACGCTGCAAACGTGTGACTATCCAGACACTGGCGGTCGCCCATCTGGAAACCATACGCTGAGTGCTAAAAACAAAGCGCTCCAAGAAACCCACCTGCACAGACGCCAGTTACTGCTGGTTCTTCACACATCGACAGCTGAGCACAACACCTGTCGTATCCCTCTTCCCACCCTAACCAACCCACTCCCATTTTGCCTCAGAGAGCCACGAGAGTGACTTGAGACCAGGCAAATGGCAGCATTGCGCTACACAAATCAGCATAGCATAACATAGCATTTGCTATGTAACCTGGGTCTTTTCCATGAACACCGGGTGTACTGTCATGGCGGCATTAGGGTGAGTAATTGCATGTATTTTTGTGGAGAATTTGGTAAATGGATTTGTTTTTCTGAAAACATTTTGTCCAGTTGTAGCTTTAAACTTTCACTATAACCCCTGTATGATTTATACTTGACACTACGTTGGTTTGTCTGCTGGTGTCTTGATACATGTGACCATTTATTCACACACTGCAAGGTTCATGTTCAGGAGGTGGTCTGCGCCGTTTCATGCCTTGCACTCTCTCATAGTGTCTCAGCAGTAACTGGGGGCACGTGGTGTTACTCGAATCAGCAGGTTTGAATAATGTAAATGAATGCAAAATGGTTCATTGTAGACAGGGCTCAAGTCGAGGGTACACGCGGGGGGACGGAGTCCACCCACTTTATTCAGAGGGTGGACTCAGTCCCCCCGACACAGCTAAAAGAGAAACATTGGATGCGCTCTTTGACTTCATGAGCCCACCTGAGGGATCAAACTGCAGTTGTCAGGATTGCAGGCCGGACACTTCACCACGGCAACATATAACCTGATGAAAAATGATATACAACTATAGGTGAAATATCCCATTTCCGTACTGCAGGTCCCCAGGAAAACATTTGTATTGGTTCTTGGAGTTTAAAACATGCACGCCTTTTAACAGTTTCAAACACACTATTAGAAGAAAATATCCTCTCTTGGTTTTGTGTGTGTGCGTATGGATTTCATGAAAGGCAAATGCTATAAGTCCTGTTCAATTTGGATGGTCATTCAAAGCCAATTTAATGAAATGTGCGTATTTCACCTTGATATGCTATTTCCTGGAGACGCCACATCCCATTGCGTTGGTTGATGAGTCCCCCCACTTTAATTTTTAAGGCTTGGCCCCTGGATGTAGCACAACTTGAGCCAATGGGGCAGGCTTTCCGTTTGACAGTGGCAGAGCAACGCTCCCATCATGTCAGCTCTTTGTGTATTTCTTCGCTGTGTAGAAGTCAGTGGTCAAAAGGTCCACTCCCTCGGAATGTCAATGTTATGCTCCTCGACCTGTGCACACGTATCTTGATTCTCAGCATTGGGTGGCCAGTGTTTAATCTTCTCCTGGCTTGCTTTCTCACTCTATTGCAGTGCGCTCGCTGGTCTATTTCTTCTGCCGAATCATTTGCTCTTTTTCTGCGCGTCCCTTTAATTCGCCGTTAATCTTTCATTGGGTCTCTCCTTGGGTGTCTCCTCCTCGCTGCATCTTGCTAATGTTGCCGCAAAGCTCGTCTTTTTTCACCATGTCTTGGAGAAACTGAGAAATCTCTGTAAGCAGCTGAGCCTTGCTCTGAAGAGGCAAGGCCGTAGCCACCTGTAGGCTTCAGGCAGTGTCTCGCTGCCTGAAGGCGGCTGTGGTACCCTGGTGTCAGCCTGGGGCAGCTATGTGTGGGGACAGTGTGTCTATGTGCCTAGAGTAGCGAGTTTGTTACAGGTAGAGTGACCTGATTTTTAAAAAAGAAAACCAGGACAGTCCATAGAAATAGAAGTAGGATTAAAGTAAATACAAATAAAACGTTACTCCTACTTCTATGTCACTGACCTGTTGCGGGGTGGGAGGGCAGGGAGTGGGTGTGCTCACGGGCACACTCCTCTCATTAGAGGGGGAAGGAAATGGGGGTTTGAAAAGGATTTCAAGCCCCCATTCTTGCAGGAAGAGTTGCGCCGGGAAACAATTTCGGGATTTTGAAATCGGTTCCTGGCAAAAAGCAGGACCGTAGCCACCCACCCTTGGAAACCCTGGACAGTGTTTATAAAATCAAAAAACTCCTGGAACCCCGGGACGGAGGGTGATTTCCCTGCACTGTCCTAAGAAAACCGGGATATCTGGTCACCCTAGTGACAAGTCTGTATGTCCTTTACTCTCCTGTTTGGCCCAGTTGAGCGTCACTCTTTTATTGAGAGAGGGGGGAGCTGCCGCAGGTGATTGTACTTTGAGCTTTTTCTCTCCTGGGGGAGGGGGAGAGACAGTGGCACCGTGTACGTGCTGGCAGGTGTTCAGTGCTTTGTGATTAACACTGTGATGGATTCCAGCAGCAGATCACGTGCTTTGCCGTACCATTGAGGTGCAACCATTTCTGCTTGCTGTGTTGACACCGCCCTCTGCTCTGTGACTCTCCAAATGTGCCATTATTCTGACCCATGAATGCACTCTGGTGTGCATTTCAATGCACACATGCTGCATGTTCTAATGTCACCTTTTTGGTGCTGAATCTGTTGCTCTGTACACTATCTCTCTCACCTGAAATGTCACGTGTTACTACATTCTAAGTGGTGCTTATGAAACATGAAAGTCTTGCTCCAATCGCCATCTCTCTCTTGAAAGGTGAAAGTACTGCGCCACAAGCTATCTCGCGCTGTTGAAAGCCTTTAATGCTGCCTCTCTCATGTGCTTCTAACTGGTGGGGTGGTGCTGCTGTGCTGCCACCTTGTGGCAAACGTGTGAATACATTTCACACAGTCATCCTAAACATTTTATAAGCATTGGATTTTAAAGCAGGAACTATCTTTTTTAATTTTGTATTTTATTTTATTTTGTAACATTGTGAGTAAGCTTCTTAAAAGTTCAATTAAATCCTGGGATTGGTCCAATAGGATCTGCTTGACATCTGACGGACACTGGGAGCAAAGCTTGAGCTGTCTATGATGCTCATTGGATCCCCCAGTTGGAATATATGCCCTGTGTTCATAGTTACCCAATTGCAATATTTAGCTGTGTATTCCCCCACCACATCAACCCCGCCCCTCGTACTGTGCTGTCCCAATGGGCGAGAGGTTCCGGGTCTGGAGAAAGGAGGCACGAGGAAAGCCTCTGCAACATTAAAAATACCTGGACTGCGGACACCCTTTCTCTTCACTGCAATGTGGGGATCCCTCTTGCAACCCCTCACCCCAAAAGAAGGAAAAAAACAGATGTTCTGCAACCCCCCCACTTCCATTTTCTATTAATCTCCCACTCACAACAAAAACAACATAGCTGTCACACTGCCACCTTACCCGGTTCCCTCTCCTGTACCTACCGTTGCCATGACTGTGGATCTGTGTAACTAAGAGCACTGGAGTCCACCGCCCCAGTACTGACAGTGTGGAAAGCTGCACTCGGGGCATTGTGTTAACCTCGAGAGCTTATCAAGAGCTGCCTTTTCAGTGGTGCCTCCGTACGCTCAATGTTTGTATTGTTGCTCTGTGACATGACTTGAAATCTACCACTGCAGAAAGGAAAGGACCAGAAGACAAGCATTCTCTGCCTTTGCCCCAACACTATGGAACATCCTCCCCATCAGCATCAGACTCGCCCCCAAAGCCTTACAATTCAGAAAAGATGTCAAGACGCACCTCTTCAAGGAGTCTCTCCTCCTCAACACCTAGGCCATCATGTCATCAATCGCGCCACCTGACCTGCGAGACGCCGCCCGCCCCTCCGCTCCCCACCACTTGGAACAGCTGTACCCCTCCTCTGTGCCTCTCAGTATCTTACCCCGCTGTATATCTGTTCTGTTGTTGCCTCTAAAAAGCGATCAGTTATTCATCTGTAATGTTGTATACCTCTGTAAAGCGCTCTGTTGCTTCTCGAAGCTAGGTCCACGCTCAATAAATACAACGATAATAATAATAATAATAATAATAATAATAATAATAATAATAATAATAATAATAATAATAATAATAATAATAATATGTCTCTGGTGTCTGTACCACTGACAGAGCCAGTAGCAGACAGTATGTTAGCAATATCAGATTGTGAGATTGGCAGGAGAGGAGCTCTCATAGTGAACCCATCTGGACTCCAAATTTGAATCACTTTGCACGCAAGAGAGTCAAGTGATAATCAGCTAGTACCCCAGTCCGGCACATTATATGGGATGTTACCAATGCTCTGTGATGTAGGGCTTGGTATGTTTTCCAGCTCTGCACTGTGGTCCTGTGTGTGCCCTGCTGCAACTACATGTCATTTGTACTGTTGGCATTTCATAATATTCAAAATCTTGTTACGTTTGAGCGAGGATAGTTCTGTCTGTAGAGAGGTCCCTGATTTTAGTATAGGAACTGGATCCCCTTCCCAAGTCCGAACCTCACATCTTCCTGTGACGCACAGTGTGATCTTGGGTGGATTTTACATGGTCCGCCAGTCAGCGCGTGATGATCACTTCACAGTGAATGTCTTTTCTATTTCAGCCTTTGCTATAACAATGCCATTGCATCTTCTGGATTTGCACCCCCATCTAGGAACCCCCGGTTTGCAATTGCATTCCTCGTGAAAAACAATGTGAAGTGAATGAAATGGCCAGTTCATATGTATTCACAACTCTAAGCCAAACCACTATGTGTGTGAAAGGATGTATACCTAACTTGCTTTGCTTACAGGGGGCGTAAGAGAGGGCGAGATGGTGGATCATTTTGAGGAAGTGATTGAAGGGATTAGGGAAGTGTTACATTAATCCATTTGTAAGAAATCTATGATGACGACCTCTTGGTTTTTTTAAAGTTAAAGGGACAAGAACAGAGATTTGCTTAATGTAATTAAAGCTATTGCAGTTCATTGGGAACATTCTGAGGGTGACTGAACTTCCTGGTTTTGCCAGACTGTCCAGGAAATGAGTCCACTGTCCTCCTATCTGGAGAGCTTTTGTAATTTAAAAACCCTGCCCCAGGTTTGGGGAAAAGGAGGGGGACCATTGGCAGAATCCCAACTCGCTGCGCTGAAAGAAGAGATTACATCTCCACAATTCAAAATAAAGTTTATAAACCAAATATACAACATAATATTGTGTTACTTTTACATAATCACTGAAGCCAGATCTATGTCTTCCCGGGTGGGCTCGAACCCCCAACCTTTCTGTTCACAGCCACATGCATTAACTGACTGCGCGTCAAGAGTGCCTAGGCAATGTGCGCACAGCAAGATCTGTAACGGCAATATCTCCTTTCATTTGAAGATGCTACCAGCCACAGCCAATCTGCATTCAGGTGAAGCGCTGGGAATGGAAATGACCTACTGTAGGATGGCATCAGCAACCAACAGGGCTGGATGGGGGGATTTATGAGAGTGGTGCATAAGGTAGTCCTACTTTTATGTTTGAGGACAGTCCTGTTTTTATATTCTGACCATCTGGTCACCCTAAGAAAATCTCACAGGCAAGGGTATCATATAAAAGGGCACTGAACCAAAGAAAACAAGACTTTAAAGATGAACTGTGTTCCAAATTCTTAGAAGCAGCTGATATTAATGATTCATCAAAATTCTAGAAGATCATAGCAGAGAATAGTGGCAGGAAATGCAGAGAAAGCTGCAGTGAAGTGCACTTGATGTGATCGCAGTGGGTGGAAGACTTTTCTTAAGCAATATGCCCTGAGTGGCGGGGGCATTACTGAGTCAGGAAATGCCCCGGGGCCCATAGTTATAGGACAGAGCGACGAATCGAGGGATTCTCGGCTGGGTAACGACCCAGCGAGAGCCAATCGGAATGTGTGTTACATTCTACTAGACTCTCGACAGGTACTAATAAACATTACAGAAAGCATTGTCGCCTTCTAGAGTGTAACTCTCTAGTGGAGCATCGTAACTGCTCAGTAGAAGTAATGAAGGAAGCCATTTTCCTAGATCTCATTGGTAGAGGCGGAAAAGGTTTTGAAATTACATCATTGGGCAAAAGCTTCTGGGTTAGATGGGATCCCAGCTGACGTAGAATGATGGGTACCCTTGCATACTTAGTATTCAAGGCCTACCTATCTGTTGGGAAACTACCCGAAACCCGGAAAAGTAGTGTGATCGCTCAGTTATATAGAAAATGTAATTGAGCAACTCGTGCGGCAAACAGACCAATGTCGTTGTTATATTCAATGTCAAAGGCTTATGTGAAATGGATATGCACTAGGCTATGTCCTATATTCGTATTTTGTGCGATCCACAATTAGAATTGTTCCAAGGGTTGTACCATGGGTACCATGTTGTAAGAGGTAAATGTATCTCTGATTTTATCCAAGTACTTTTTAGGTCTTCATGGGGCAGCATATGTAGCTTTTAGCGACTTCAGTGCTGCTTTTGAAAATGTGAATAAAAAAGAAGTTTGGATATTTTTAAAGGAGATGGCTTTTAATGCTGATTGGTTGAAATTCGTCCCTGATTTGCAGACTGGGGCTATTCCTTGGCTCAGGGCTGTCCGTGAGGGAGATGTTCGTAATGAGTTTCAGCTTTAACATTTTTATTTTCCAAATAGTCAAAATATATCAACAATTGAACGAGTTTCAAGTGGAAAATGGTGGGCGCCAGGGTTTGTGTCTTACGCCAAATCCTTGTAATCTATATCTAAACTTCCTGAATGCCCACCTGCAGAGTATCACCCCGGATGTACCCCGAATCCCAGTATTAAGTTATGCAGGTGACGCTGTTCGTCTAGCCCGTACCCACGCAGGCTTGAATGGACCCGTGGGGGCATATGTGGCATATATGCCAAAATAGGCACCGAGAACACATGTAAAGACAATCCAATGCAACAGATGCTTCGAGGAAGAGTTTAAATACTTGGGTTTGTGTTTCAATGCTACCCACAAGAAACACCTGTGTACAGACATGTTATAATTGACTTATCATATCATACCCTGAGATGGGAAGGTCATGTGAGTAACCAGACTTGAAAATGTGCCAGGCCACTGGGGCAATTCTCTGTTTTGCGAAAAATATTAACAAGCAGAGGCTGTTTGAAATATTTATAGGGGAGGGGTTTATTGTGCAGCAATTTAGGGGTTATTCAGAGGGCGGGGAATTGCAAGTAATACAGAACATATGTATGTGCACAATTCTGGGCCTCCCACATAATGCGACAGCATTCGACGTGTGCACAGAGCTCTTTTTTTAGTGATTTGATCTGCACAGGGACGCTGTTGATTTGGGAACCTATATGAAGCAACCCGGAACTGCGCTCATGAAGGAATTGCGTAATGCTGTACGTTATGGCACTTTCGAAAAGAGAACACCTTGGCTGTTCCACAAGAGCCGACATTTGAAGGATGTAGGTCTGAGGCATTGGGTTTCAAGCGTGGGTTCCACTCCAGGGGCGCGAAGGACCACATCAAACTGTTGCTCCTTGACAGATGACGAATTGAAGGCCAGTGTCCACCAAGCAGTACTTGAAAAGTTTTAACATCTGAGCGCCATCTGCTGGCTGCTCAGGATGGGGCTGTTGCAAGTTAGAATGCAATCGGCCAATTGGGGGTGCAGTGATGCGTTTCTGCAGGTAGGGCTTTGAGTCGGACGCGCACTGCATCCTTGCAGGCCGCGCAGAGTGGAACGTTTTCCTGTGGGATTGTGCCATTATAAAACACTTCCATGAATCAGGGAGTGAAACACGAGCTACGGAAGAAGCCTCAAACTAAAAACGATAGAGTTGCGTTATTTCACCTGTTAGTGCGGTCTGATATATGCAATTGCTTTGCGGCGGCTGCAGTTTCAATCTCTGCGCTAAAGAAAAGAAAAAGTCAGCATAGTAAAATGACTTTTGCTCTTCTTCAAAATTACTCTATATATTGTGCTTGTATAATTTAACCTTTGCTTGTGAGACATGCTACCATTTCAACAAAGTTTATGGTCTGTATGCATTGTTTAAATGTGTCACAGGAGTTTTATATTTGAAAACATTTTTTATTGGCGACGCATGATTATATGAAGACTATTTTATCTGTTGTTAATGATATATTGTTGCCTGTTGTATTTCTTTATTATGTACCTTTATGGATTGTTAATCTGAATAAAGTTATTTGACTGACTGACATTACTGTACACAATATTTTATTTGTACAGTTTTTGGCAATAAATGTCATTTTAAATTTAAGTAAGGTGGCAAACAGACTATTACGTTATTGCCTGTGTATCTTTACAAGTGTCATATTGTTCCTCAGTACCCCTCCTTGAATTCACATAGGTCAGCCTGACCGTTCGGCCCAGACTAGCCCAGGAATGTCATTTCACCAAAATGGCAGTGGTAGCGGAAGTGACATCACATGACCCTTGACCTCTGATGACATCAAATGACGTGATGCAATTTTACCCCACCCCAAAGTGACATCACGAGAAGGGATGGAACACAACGGTTTACCCCTTAACAAAACCGGAAGTGGCATCACATAGCATTGTTTCTAAGTACATTATGAAAAATATGGTTACAATATCACTGTAATGTGATATACATTTCGTATAAGAATGGATCACCATCTGTATCAGCAGAAAAAAAACATGCTATAACTGCAACTTGCGAAAAGCAAAATACATAGTCCAAAAGGGATGCTTATTCTACTCTAAATGCTTTTTGGAGGATTTTCTCTGCATTGTGAATTTGAGGTGTTTAAGAACAAACTAAAATAGTGACTTACCCCGTGAAGTTGGCCTGAAATAAACCTTTAATGAGTCTAGCAATTATTGTTTAGAATTCCATTCACACACAGGGCAAGAAAGCTATCATTAAGGACTTATATTTAGGAATAAAGATGTTTTAATAAAACTACTACTGTTTATCTTGTGTTATAACTGGTAGGGCAAAGACAGAGAGTAGAAGCCCATTGACTCCCACTGTCATTAACTAGAATTCCAGAAAGACAAATCATTTGGTATTCCTATTCTTTTTCATTTAGCGTACTACTCAACGTGTTACATTTGTGGAACCCCCTGTTTTTTTTTGTTTTAAAGAAGCCTGAACAAGAAAGCCAGCCACTCTAGAAACATAGAGGCACATGGCATTGGCCACAGCTCAGGTGCTTCAATTTGTTAAAAAAAACAAAAAACAAATTATAACTTATTTTTTAGGAGCAAGGCAGACCTCAGGGGTCGCAAGTGGGACCCCTGGTGACCCCTAAATGACATCCTTGGACTAGCCTTTAGGCAATAGCGGCGCTGCCCACCCCTGGCTTACCTTTTCGATGAAGGACAGAAATGCTGGGGAACAAAAGCTCCACCCCCGGTTTCACCGATGATGTGTGCATGTCCCCAGTGATGGGATTCTCTAGTACCTTAGAGGGATGGAATCACAATTGGCTGAAGCACCGTTGCATGAAGACCCTGAGATGTTGTTATGCAGCCCTTGATGTGCAGAGGCCAGAATTGTTAGGCGCCCCCTGAAGACCCCAGGGATGCAATCACGGTCTGTCAAGGCAAAAGCCAGAAGTGATCGCGCCAAGGAAAGGCTGCGTAAACAAGTGAATGCTGGAGACACAGTGGGAGGGAGGGACTGGGGACGAGGAAGTGAAAAACACCCTACAAGAGCCAAATGTGGAAGGCAAACTCCCTAATATGAGTTGTGGGGGGCAGGGCTAACATGAGGAGCAGGGCAGTGACCATTCTATTGCCATGACAGGAGCCTTAAGGCAAGAACGCTCAAAGGCTATATTTACACCAATGTGCAATTGTCAATACATTGACATGATTAGCAAAAACAAAAGATAGATGATGACAACCTAACCTATGTGTGAATGGCTACAGACCCTACTGTGTCATCTAACTTGGATAATAAAATTAGCATGCAGATTAGAACACATATGAATCACTATACTTGTTTAGCTCACCTCTCTCAGTCAAAAGACTGGTTGAAAGTGAGAGGTTACACGTAGGACCCGATTCATGGAATTATTTGTGTGAGAAATAAGGGTCCTGCATGCCAAACTACGTGCGTAATCCCGTTAGTGGATTCATGGAATCGAATGTGCTTTAGTTTTCCAGGACTTGCGTGGAGTTCACGCAGGCTTGGCACATCTCTGCGAGCCATCGAGGGCCTTGTGCGAGAGGGCATTCAGAAAATGAACGTGGCTTGCACAGAGGGCTGGGATGGGGCCAGAACAGAGAAAATGGGGAAGAACATGCAAAAATGTGGGCATTACGAGGGACGGCCAGGAGGCAGTCCCTTCGATGCCCACAATTGTGGCAAACAACACATATTCACGGAAAAACCCACGCAGCTCCTTGTCAGAGAAATAGCTATGCAAATCCCTCGATCTCTAAGCCACCCGAAGGCACGCGTACAGACACTTGCGCATAGCAATCACCACGCAGAGGTGAGATTGCATGTTGGATTTAGGGGTTCTTGCATGCAGACAGGGTTCTGATCTAACTTAGGGGTGTGCATTCGCAGTGTAGCGGGGTGCAGGAACGGTTTACGGGGGTTCACACGCAGATTGTATGAGTTTCACCCGAGTTACGAGGTTTCATACGCATGTTGTTGGGGTGCTGGCAACAGTTACAGGAGATCCTGCGCAGGTCCGCGAGATGCAGGCCTGCTTTCGGGGGACCCTATGTACTCTTTGAAGGGTGCGTGTAATCACGTCCCCTTAAGCACGCAAATTTATCTGTTCTGGATGTTCATGCTTTGCATGGGGGCATGTTGGGGGCGTTCCGGGCGCAACTTACGAACACAGTTACTCTGCGCAGTAGATTCCATGAATATGTGGGTCGCACATTTTTTGTTGTGCGCGTAAACTCACGCAGTGTCGTTCTCGGCATGCAGCAATTGCAGGGGATTTCCATGAATCGGGGCCATAGTGTTCAATGAAGGTGAGTTTGGTGGTTTTCCAGGAAGACAAGATGTTTGATTTTGGTGTTGATGGTCGTAGGGAGCATGCAAGACTCTAGATAAGTATTTTAAGTTTTAAATGTTTCACTCTCTATCTCAGGAAAACATATTTTTATAGAGTAACCCTGGTGTCTTTGTATATACATTATATATTTCTGGTGCTCCAAACTCTCTTTCATCAATTCTGGTAAATTAGAAGAAGCATCTGTACCAAACAGGCAATCTTCTCACTAGGCAGCACTATAGCAGAGGTTCTTTTATGGAAGGAGCTGGTGACACCACTGGTCTGAAACAGAGCCTGCTCAAGGGGCGATCCAGTGGTGCGGTCACACAGGGGCATCACAAATAAAGGGCCCCACCGGCTCACACAATGTAAAGTGTGCACATTGTGTGAGCTGCCAGTGACCTTTGCATTACACTGTCATGTCAAGAGTCAGTTAAAGACCTACTAGTGAGTGACAGAAGCGCGGCGCCTATTCAAGAATCATTCTGCGCCAGGAGAATAGAAGGGGGCCCGTGCCGCGTGGATTCTTGCACAGGGCAAAACATCACCTGATCAGAGCAGGTGGAAAAGGATCAGAAGCGTGTGCGTATGTTATTCTCTGTTGGTCTTTGTTGGGAGGATTGGGCCAGTTTTCTGCATAACACAGGCCTCTATGCTGCTCACCTGAACCCTTTGAGTGTCATCCATGCTTGGAGTCCATGGCCAACACGGTGTCTGCCTCCTTAGGCTGCTTAACTGAGCCCTAGGAGTGTCTTGCATAAATTGGAGCCCATGGACCACATAGTGGCTGCCTCCTTATGCTGCTTACCTGAGCCCTAGGAGTGTCTTGCATAGCTTGGAGGCCATGGCCCACATGGTGGCTGCCTCCTTATGCTGCTTACCTGAGCCCTAGGAGTGTCTTGCATAGGTTGGAGCCCATGGACCACATGGTGGCTGCCTCCTTATGCTTCTTACCTGAACCCTAGGAGTGTCGTGCATAGCTAGGAGTCCATGGACCACATGGTGGCTGCCTCCTTATGCTGCTTACCTGAGCCCTAGGAGTGTCTTGCATAGCTTGGAGCCCATGGACCACATGGTGGCTGCATCCTTATGCTGCTTACCTGAGCCCTACGAGTATCTTGCATAGCTTGGAGCCCATGGACCACATGGTGGCTGCCTCCTTATGCTGCTTACCTGAGCCCTACGCGTGTCTTGCAGAGCTTGGAGCCCATGGACCACATGGTGGCTGCCCCCTTATGCTGCTTACCTCAGCCCTAGGAGTGTCTTGCATAGCTTGTCGTTCATGGACCACATGGCGTTTGCCTCCTTAGAAACTGTAGCCAGTTCAAAGGATCTGGAGAAGAATGTTGTTGGATGGGGTCTGCAAGCAGCATGCCAGTGGTGGGACAAGCAAAGGCAGAGATAATTGGAATCAGAGCCAGCTGTGGTTATGTGCAAGGTGACTAATTTTAGGTGGATGGGCCAGCAATGTGCTCAAAGTAGGTCATCATTGAGCAGGAGAGCTGGTTTAAAACGAACCGGGTATCATGTCAGGTGACCATTCCAGTCCCTGGGCAGGGAGGTTTGGGAAGGTGGACGATAGTTCATTGTTTGGCAGCGATGGCACCATTCATGACATCACCGACATATCAGATAACACATCTGCTCTCGCCGTGCAGTGCACTGGGAGCTGTGGTCCACTGCACCATTAATGGAGTAGAGTCAGCGTAGCCTAGGACTCGTGACGTGATGTCACTCACCTCTCAATGATTGCACTGAGCGCTGCCAGCAGTCTGTGTATCTCAAAGGCAGCATGCAAGGCCGAAAGCATGGGCGCCCAGTCACCCCAACCCAGCTCTGAAGCTCCCTCAATCACCATCACGTGTGCAACTCAGTCCACTCTGCACTGAACGGCACAGCAAGCTTTATCCCCTTGTCAAAGATTGACTAATTAGAGTTCACCTTGTCACACGTTTTGGTTTTCTGTATATTTAAGTCTTGAAAGCACAGCTGTGAAAATCAAAGGAGATTTTTTTGTGCTGACATTCATTTACATTCTGCTACATATGATCGTTCGACTTACTAGACAATATCATTCATTTGAGTATTATTTTGGCGTTTTAAAAGTCCTACACGAACACATACTGGTAACCGTTAGATATGAGAGGATAAGGGGAGACGAGTCAACAGTGCAGAGTGGGCTAAAATCTTGGCTTTAGCTCGCCTAAGGTGTATGATTCTGGGCAAATCATTTAATTTCACTATGTAGTATCTGCAAACATGAGGATGCTATTTATCGGCTTTGTGTTGTGGTAGGTGGGGGAGCAGGATGAAAGGGATAGGTGTTGTGCTTTGAGAGGCGGAGAGGCAGGATCAGGATGCCAGGTATGGGTTGTGTGTTGTCAGCAAGGGGATGCAGGATGCCATATATAGGTTGTGGAGAGGCAGGATGGCAGGCATGGATATTTCATTGCTCTGCTTGTGTCTGGCTCTTCGACCCAAGCGAGATCCCCTGACTCGGTTCTGGTGTGTGAGTGGGTTGACACTCCCTGGCACTTCTTGTGTCGCTACACAGAGCCTTATCCTGTGAATTAGGCCTTTAAGGGGGCAAGGGTTGGCAATGTCCAAAAACTGCCACTGAGCTCCCCAAACTTCTCAACATGATTGCCCTCACCTAAGTCAAAGAAAAGATAATGAGTGACACTGACAACACAGCTCTTTCCCAGTGGATGGCGCTATCAGCAGCTTTTAGAAGCACCCCATCCGGGGGTGGATTATTTGTGTTCTAACACTCTGAAGGGAACATATGATATAGAGAATACATTGGGTGATTTGTGCAACATATTATATTGTCATTTTGTCATTAGAATGAGCTTGAAAAATGAATTCTCAGAATCATGGAGTTTGTTCAGTAGAACTCAGGGATTTGAACCAGCAACAACACATTTTGACTTTCCTTATATTTTACATTGCAACACATTCTTTCGGTCTTTTGGCAGCACATTAATTATACTGTAGTTAACATGTCTGTTAACATGAAATGGACTCCCTTTCGTGCCAGCTATGTGCGAAGAAAGGCTTAGACGCTCTGCTATTCCAGCTTTAAAATTAAACACCATGTTGTTATACCTTTTATTGAACCAACTGGCAGGATTACGTCGGGATGGGAGATGAACCAGCTCCCACCAGAGCGCCTGTAGACCATGCAAACGGCCTTGGAGCACTACACGAATCCTGGCTCCAGAGCATAACTTATTGAACAATAAATGCACTCCACTGTAGAGCAAAAAGGTGGTCTTATAACCTGGTATTCCACTGTATTGGGCATTCATATTTCTTTAGGATCCATGTCAAAGCCAAACATACAAATCTTAAGGCTTAAGAAAAACAATGGGCGCCAGGGTGCATTGATCAATATGCGTCATAGCAGTAATGACAGTACCGGCTGTTATAGGTCCTCTTCCACCTGTTCAGATCCAGGCCTGATTACTCAGGCCCTCCCGCAGGAAACTCGGCCTTCTTTAGACCCTGGCCTGTGTTTTCTGATGGTGGGGCTTGAGTGCTAGAGTCTCGAATTCATCAATGCACACGGACGAAGTGTCAGATCCTAATCAGGCACAGTTGTGGGGAGTCGCTATAATTGTCTCCTAAGTGTTTTCCACCAACCACCAAGGTAATATCTTGAAGCAACTCTAAGTGGGAAATGCACTCTTTCTAGTGAATGGTTACACTGCTTCTGACACCCCGACAAATGGTCTCCAGAAAGCCCATTAGATTATTTTGTAACTCGAGTTGTGTGGAAATTGACAACTATCCTTTTTGTTTCACTTTCAATTTACAAGCAAGGGAAGGAGCCCTAAGATTGTGAGCTAAATAGCATTGAATTGTCAAATGAGACTGAAATGGCCAAATATGAATTGAAATCTCGTGGTAATAAAAATCTTTAAACAAAGCCCAGCGTCAATTGAGAGTTGTCTTATGACCAGTTCCGTCGATGAAAATATGATTGATTCATTTTCACTCATCAATGAGATTATTTACAATTTTCTTTCTGCATACAGACCGATAGGATCGGGCAGAAAACATCCAGCCTGCATGTCTCGGGAGGATAGCTCAGGGGCAACACGATCGCCTTGGAAACAAGAATATGCTGAGCAATACATGTTCGATCCCCGAAACCATGCTTAGAAACCTCTGGGTATTAAGTGCATTATAAATAACCAATTACAATTACAATAAAAGCGGTAGAGCAGCTAAGCAATTTCTTATAAAGGCATTGAAGAACCCAGCAGAACCAGGGGCCAGCAGCGTGCAAGCTAGGAAACATTATACATTCATTAATTACACAGGAGGCTAAAAGACTGCATGCACAGAAAGCACTCGGCCGCAAGTGGGATGCTTGTCACTCGGGGGACACCAGACATTTCTGGAAATTAGTAACTACAGGTCTCAACGGCAAGCAGCAATGCATTAAGCATAGAGCGAGCAGGGTAGGTGAAATTTATGGAACTCAAGGGTGCAATCATTATGCAAACATCTACAGCTGATTAACTGCTGATTTTACGGTTACTGGAGCAAGCACCTTCTTTCCATCTTTTAAGCTTCCTCACTGATGGCATTTTTCCTTAGAAGAGGTCAACAAGACCGCTAGAGGCACGCGTCCCGGTAAAGTCCATGGGCCAGATGGAGTGCCGGGTAATTTGCACAAATAATCTTGGGATGTTTCGGCACCTCTGTTGTTCAAACTTTTCCAGGAAAATGTTAACTCTTGAAAGTTGTCAACAACCTGGCGAGCATTGAATATTGTTCCAATATTATGAAAAGGAAATCAAGCAGATCCAAATTGTTACAGGCCTGTTGCATTAAACTTTACTTGGCTAAACATTCTGGTAAGGGTTTTAGTGGATAGACTTCAAGAATAGATAGATGAGTATAAAATAATTTCTGAATCTCAGGTAGGCTGCCATTCGTACAATAGAAAAAGGCTTAAATTAGTCCCTCGTCCTTGACGCATGAGATTAAAGGTGGGCCATAATATGCATATTTCATGGACCTGTCAATGGCCTTTTGTTGCAGTAAATCGGCTCTTGCTCCTGTCTATTATTCTCTCTATGGCTTCGGTATTGACAGTGGGCTTTTGGACATTGTTATGCAGCTTTACTGCAACAGCAAAGCTTTTTTCACTTTTGGTAAAAATAGAGAACACACAGGTATCTTTAAGATTACCAGAAGAGTCCACTGGGGCCATGCTCTGGTCCCTGTATTATTTCATCTCTATGTTGATGGCCTGGAAAATGTCTTTTAGATGACTGAGGAGATGCTCCCCTTTCCCTAGGGCATATGTGGACGATATTTTTATACTAGGTAGAACGTCCAAAGCCCTCCAAACTTTAGTCAACTCTCACCTTGGTATTATAGAATTGATGGGAATGCACACGAACTAAATCAGTCTCTCTGTGGTTCAAAATAGGAATCCCTCTACCTCGTGGGCAGTGACATGTTGATTATTTAGGTGTAAGGTTCCATGAAAACAATAATTGACTGGCACAGGTGGCAAACACAGCAACACCGCTTAACCAATATAATGCAGATCAACTGCACATTTCTTCCAACCTTGGCACAGGTGCAGTTTTTCCTATGGTTAAGGCCTATATGGCAAAGTCTGGGGGGACTGCACGCTGTGGGGCTGGCATTTGGGGGTTTGCTTCCTTGCTAGCAATCTCAGTGAATCTACATGTTTTGCACTCACTTGTTGGACGCCTCTATGGCTACAGCTGCCAAGCTTCTATCCTGAAACCTTAGCTAACCAATTAAAATTGACCTAGTTATCTTTATGGCTTTGAATATGTACCAATGATAGGGACAATTTGAACAACATCACTAGTTTAGCTTTAGGAGCAGACAGAGATCTAGATTTTGTTAATTACATCATTAAAACACTACATGTTCTGGATTTCTCTAAATTGGCTATAAATCAGCTTTTAGTTTCCCTCAGCCACATTACATTAATTATAGACATTTTTAAGAGGAACCAATTAATCCATGACAACGAGAGCAAGACATCTAAAGTAACTAAAAGGGCCTTTTAGCCATTTATGAAATTAAACAAGGTTGGGTTTTAAAGAGCTTCCTTTGGCGGCGAATAGAATGTCCTGAAAACTCAGTGAGGATTCCACTAGCTATTGTGATAAAATATCATTGCAAACGAATATGCATGGTCTGTTCTTTGGCCCCTGGTATGCCAAGCCTCGATTGAAATATATCATTTCTCTTCTGAAGATAACATGGTTTAATCCAGTGCAGAGTTGCAAATCATTATTTATTGTTAGCTAATGATTTTTTAACTAAGCTCAGAGTCAGGTGAATTACAAGCAAGAGACTGCCGACTTCTAGCTTCTGTCCCTACAACTGCCCAAAGACAGTGCCTACTTAATTTGGAAGGTCATGGGTTGGCCGCCAGATCCTCATCCAATTCAGTAATTAGTCTCCCCGTAAAAGTACAATAAATGAAGCACTTGGTCCTGAAGAAGATGACACTGTAGCTGAATTGTCATCGAAACCAGTCGACCTCTATTCCTTGATATCCTTTTATTGACACTGGATAACTTTTGAAGCCTGCACTCCCCTTCTGGGTTTGTGGGTGGAGCGACATAGGGAATACACAGCACTCTTTTCTTTTGCAATCTAGTTTACCTAGTAGATGCACCTGGCCACCACTCTGTCTGAACACGCTGCACAGCGAGTGAATAAAGGAATTTAAATCAAATAAATTCCCCTTTGGAATGTTCTGACTTTGGTGAAAAGTGACCAGTTGGGTCCTAACTGTGGGCCAGACAGTGGGCCTCATCACGAGTTGGGCGGTAACGCCCCTACCGCCAAACCCCCTGGTGCTATTAGCACCGGATGACGGGTTTGGCGGGAAGGGTTATTGCCCATTCCCCATTGGGTCCATTCGGGAATTCTTCATTCCCCATTGGGCCTAATGGGGAAAATTTGCGCTATTACCGCTGGCGGATTTCCCACCGGCGGTAATCACGCTGAAAATTGGCAATTTTGCCGCGGATTTCCCCCCAGCTCAGAGCTGGGGGGAAATCCCTCAAAGTCATGATCTGGCGGACCATTAAATGTGGTGGTAATAGTGCTACCGCCACATTTAAGGGTTCCCGCCAGACTCGTGATGAGGCCCTGTGTATTTAACAGTAGACAATATTCATTGTTTAGTGCAGGGATAGTTTATCTTCCCTTTTCTTTTAGACAGGTGGCACAGCTCTGTTGATCTAGGGACAGCACCCCCTCACAGGGATAGGGTGTGCTTCCGTTTAGGGTCAGCATTAGGATTTTCAGCCTACATTGGATTTATATACGTTGATTGGTAAACATTTTTTTAATAATCCACCTCTTCTCCATACATTTTGTCCTCACCAAGTGGAGCTACACATAGGGATTCTTTTCTGTGGGGTCAGAACTTTAATTTTTGTTCATTATTTCATTTTGATAAATATGTGGGGGGGTTTCTATTGCCTGTCGTGTATAAACTGTAATTCTGTTCAATGGAAATAGAGTAGTGGGGCAATTGTTGGCTAGAAAGCTGGTGCCCCCCTGCCTTCCCCAGAAAACACAGAATTATAAAATCAGAAAGAACACATTTGAAACTGCACTTTAAATCCTCCTGGAAATGCAGCTGGCACAAATAATAGTTAGTTAGGGACAGAGGAGGCATTAGCTTGCACAATTAGTGTGTCTTTTTAAATAGAATAGACTAGGTGGCAGGTAAGTGTGTACCAAGAGAGGGTCTCACTACACATGTAGGGCAGCATGGCTATAGTAGGTAGGGTCATGTTGCAGTTTACCCATAGGTAGAAAAACCATGTGTCAGGTATGCAGCAGGCCTCGGTAGGGAGCAAATAAATGCAGAGTAAATGTGTGTTGCAGAAGAAACATAACGTGAGAAGATGCCATTTTAAAAATTGCACCAGCAGAGAATTAAGCTTTGAAACTTTAAGAAAAGCCCAGTTGAACATGCTTGAACAAATCAGGGAAAATGCTGTAGCCGGCTGGATGGTGACTAACCAAAGGAATGTCAAGGCTGAGCCTTTGCAGGAAGTGTATATGGCGGAATAAGATATTATTGTGTTCAGTCATCTGTCAGATAAATCAAGTTGCGAAGACACAGCAAACAGTTTCAAATTCATAGCATCCCAGGAAATCAGAAGGAGTTGACAGATTGATGTATTCTGCACCCGGCTAGGCGTGAAGGGAAGACGCAAGAAGCGGCTAATGAAAAAACAACTAAAATGCCACAATGAAATCTTAACAGGATGACTCGCAAAATAATTATTCATAAATATGTCAAGAACAGGATGGCGATCACCATTGCAAGAAACATGTCCTCTAGACTGGCGACTCATGACAGAGGAGATAATATGGGCTATTTGGTTTTATTAAATTAAGGCAATGCACTTGTCTCTCTCACTCTCTCATAAATGTGTCATCCTGCAGCCAGTTCATGGATAGTATGACTGCATTGTAACCGATTAGCACATGTCTTTGTCACCGCAGAAGTAATTCAGGGCCTACCAATTAATTTCCAGATATGATGAGGCAGTACTTTGTAGGGGAATGTCCATGGGAGGGGTTTTAGATAACGATTGCCCAATCCTAGTTGTGCAACTATAGGTTCCATATGTAGCTTAGTAGAGGGAGCCAATGAGCAGGAGTTATATGTTTCCATAACTGTGACATTCAATGACTCATTTGTAGTATATAAACTCCTGTTGGCTGTTCAAATGTTGGAGAATTCTGGAGTGAGAGCTTGGCTTTTAATCTTGATTGTTTCCCCAGTCTATTGCAATAAACTGGTTACCTTGCACTTGACATACCACAATCACTCTGCATTGTCTCTTTTTTGACAAATACCAGATAGAGGGCCTTTTGGTTTTTGACCTATACTTATCAATAGGTTCAGTAATGGCCTATTGCTGATATATTCTTCTTGATGCATCATTTGATAAGGGCATCAACTTAACTGAAGAAAATAAAATGGAATATGGGATGGACATGAGAATGGAGGATCAATCTATTTCAGAAGCAGACAGAGGACTAACTGGCTCAGTAGCAGAGCTGTGTATAAATATCACTCTTTACGAGTATGGTGCAATGGTAAAAGGCATTTTAAATATGTCCTGTTTTTTAATGTCAACTCATTTTGAGCTGGTATCGTATGGAATATTTACGGCAAGGGCTGCATAGGAAGTATTACATATAAATAAATCATAATTTGCCCATGCTGTACTTTCTGTGTGCCCCCGCAGCAAATATCCCATGTGAGACCAACTCATCATTAGTTGGAATGTTAAGATCAAGTGCTGCTTAAACGAGTTTCATTATTCTAGTAATCGGCCTTCAGTCCTCCATGTGCATCTGTGGAGAATCAAACATGTTCAGAAAATGCAGGGCAAAAGGAAACATGCCTGCCATTCGGTTGGTGAAAATTGAACAACTAGAGGGTGAGAGCGGAACTGTCTCTGAAGAGCATATGACTGCTCTGCCCCTCACTCCAAAGATGATTTGGAAAGTAGAGTGAGTAAATGCAACTGCTAGTGAGCACCTTGGCCTGAGGGCCTCGTGGCCGCAAGGATTTATTTCCTCATTCATTGAAACTAGGCCTGTGAACATGGTTGCTGGGGCTCTATCTGCACTCTGAGGCATTCCACCATCCTCCAAGCAGCAACTGGATTGAGCGAATGAAGGAGAAAGGCACGAATAGCTCGGGAGCTGGCCGTAGATCGCCGACCCCCACAAAAGGGCCATCAGCTAAGGGCAAAGTCGTGCCCTGTCTGAGTGTGTCTGAGGCTGGAGGGGCCCCTCTCCCTGCACACCGTCGGATTCCATCGATGAATCAGTGAATCTCCTTCATCTGTGCCCACCTGGCTGCTAGGACGCCTGGAAAATTATTTGTGTTCTGTGCAGCTCCCCTGTCTATCTCTTCTCCCTCCTCTTTCTCCAACCACTCACATGGCACACTCTATCTCCCATATCGATTCTAACTGCTACTCCATCACCTATCCTATCCCTCTCATGATGTCTGGAAAGAGAAAAAGCTCTCCTGACATCTAATCCAAGCCTACCTATTGCTGAGACCTACGTGAATGCTACTTCCAGGCAGACTATTACCAAAATCCTCTTTTCTGTCCCCTCTCCGGATCTATGGACTCCCCATCTGGTCTCTACTCTCTCCCCTTTCTTCTCTTCACCCATTAATGGTGGAACTAGATGGGAAGTATTCTTGGCATACTTCTCATCCTCAAGGAGCATCATTACCATCTATCACAATGGCACTGTCATGGCCCAAGGTTCTCAGCCTACTCTCCTCCTCCTCGACAGGTGCCTGCCTTCTTTCATTAACTTCCTCCTTTGCCCTGCTACTCCTCCCTCCTCCTCTCCGCTTACCTCTCCACCACCACCGATGGCAGTACCATGACACTGTACCCCTCCTCAGAAAACATTCAAATGTGGTAATCAGCTTCACTTAGCTACTCTGAAGGCTTGTTCTGCTGTTAAACATTCTTCTGACATCTGTCTCCCTCCTGAAGACTTTTACCTCGGTGTCCTCACCCTCACTGAGACATGGCTCAAGACCAGCTATGTCACTGCTCTTGACACTCTCCGTCTTGAGGGTTACAAACTCCTCTCCGTACCTAGGACCAACTGGCCCAGAGGAGGAGCGGCCCCGACTTTCCCTGAGTGGGTCCCGGACTCTATCAGACCTACTCAATCCTACTCCTCCTTTGAAGGCCTCGTCTAGAACGTGCACTCCAGACCTACACCTTAAGATGGGAGACTCGGTTAGTGCATTGGTTATTGGACAAAATGACTTAGATCTCGTCACAGAACTAGACAGAATACACAAGGGGAGATCTTTAGAAACGGGCAGAAAATGTCAGATCTGATCTCTCTGATACAATAATCCAGATGTGACTCCAGAACTGGAATCAGTACTCCGGAATCAGACTCAGACTGGCTTATCGAGCGTTCAGCCAATGCCCAACGAGATGACTCACAATGTGGGCTGGTTCTCAATGGCAATGTTTTGAGTAGATTTCAAATCCAGTCTACCCGCAACCCCAAACGTGTACAGTGTTGCATTAGGAGGATAAGTTAGCTGCAGTCCGATAAATATCCTGTGGGGGTAGGGGATTGTCCAACTCATTGATATTCATGAGCTGAGTCATCTGAATCAGGCACGCACATGTCAGTGACAGCCTGTTCAATCAGTTGTGGGATCTTCTCCTCCACAGCAATCTCCTGGACAACCTATCCATTCAAATCCTATTGGCTGATGAGGTGACAGCATCAGGAAGGGAAAAAAGGTGTGGGGCACAGTACCACAGAGCGCCAAGCTGTATGCTCTTGCATGCCATTGCCTCCTAGCTGGAACACGTCTGCTCCACAGACTCGGGGCTCAGGTGGGCCGTTGGCACTAGCCTTCCATGACAGTAGTCACCTCACCCTGCCACAGAGAATATTATGTAGTTTTTACATTATTATGTCCATCTGTTCTGCCCTCATGAGACCCTGAAATGCTGCACCGCCTCTCTGCCTACTGTCTGTACTGGGATAGACCGCTGTCCAGCAGCAGCAGCATCCAGAACCCCAATGTGTAGACCTGCAGAGCAATGGGGTGTCTGCCATGGCCCCAGTGAGAGGCTCTGCTGCTATAGATGGATGGACCGGTGCCTGTCTTTCTGTGCTTCACATCCATCTGCTATGCACATGCGTGCATGCCGTCCCCTGTGTTTGCCCGTCTACTGGTCAGTGCTTTAAGTGGAATGGAAAAGTTTGAGCTCCCAAAGCATCATGCAAGGGGCGTGGCTTAATATGTGAGAGGCACCAATGAGTAGTAATCATTCAGTATTTTCATTGGCTTCATGATATGAGGTGCAAGAGTCCAGTAACCTGTTCAGAGTTCAGAACTCTTGCCCTTGCACATCCAGTATCCCCAAATCCTGTTCTGTATATGCAGGCATGCAAGCACATGAGGAACAGAATGGCCGGGCTTCCTTCAGATTTCATAAAGGGCTTAATGCTAACAGTGGTCAATATTATATGTGCTCAAGATTTTGACAAGTAAGTGGACAGAGGCACAGAGCCATGAGGGGATGTGCTCATTATAACGCAATTGTAGGGATGCGCATAGGCACATCTATTGGGGTTAAGGGTGAACAGTCGCCCTCAATTCATGAAAGGATCCCTTTGGCCCCCCTGACTTTTGGACCCCTCCCTTCTTCCCAGAACGCTGGTGATTTCAGCGTGTTGACACTGGCAGCAGGACATGGCAGCAATGACCTACTTTATCAGTCATTAGAGCCTTGCCCCTCCCTCTGCTTGCCCTGGTGTTAGGTGAAGAGGGTATGTTAGGCCCAGAGTGGCTATGACTGCGGTCCCTCCATAGCATCTTCCTGCTGTAATCTCAGTGACCTTTGCATTGTTTGTTTTGCTCCATGGTGTAAACATGTAAAGTATGTCTGCCAGTCCTTACTGCCCAGCAGGCAGCAGGTGATGGAAAATGAGTCAGGAGGACAAGCTCCTCTTGTGTCCCCCGATCGGCAATAAAATGTCAACATCTTTGTTTATTGTGTTGTGAAGACTTTTTTGGGCGAAGTTGTTTAATTAATTAATGTGTGGAAAGGTGAACAGAAGATATTTAAACCAGTACAGCACTCTTTGCTTGATTTGCATGCAAAACATCGGATCTTTTTTTTGGCAACATACATTTGTATTTGTTTAATACATAACAGCATGTTGCTTGTCTGCTTTAAATAATTATAAAAGCTGGTCACTATCCCTTGATCAGTTGCAGATGTCGCAAGCCGCCCCATTGCATCTGTGAATACCACATTGGACCCCGCTTTTTTTCCTTGATTCATGCCACTTTTAGAAAGGAAAATTAAAACTACAATGACCAGAATGCAAAGACACAAATAGCACAAGATACACCTTTATTGCTGCAATGAAGCATAGTTAGATCATTTGGGTTATCAGACTGGGAGGTTAGCTATGTTTGCATACTGTTAAGGTGCAGAGGGCAGGCTGTAAAACTGCTACGGGATCGGCCAGAGGAACAGATATCCTCAGGAAAGTGTACACAAGTAAGAGAAATTCAAGCCAAAATGTGGTTAAAATAAATGAGAGAATGGGTCTGTCTCCCCCAGTGGTCAGTCGTTCGAAGGTGACATCATTTACTCCCTGCCAGCCTCCGGAGAAGGAGATAACAGTTAATTGTCGCCCTTAAAATGGCAGGAGCTCAGATGCTGAGTACACAGGTCTTCCTTCCAGACCCTGGTGACTGAAAAATAAATAAGTATGTTCTGGAATTTCAAAAAGGATTTAAGTACAACTTTCAGAAGTCCGGCTGCCTCTACTGGTGTTTTTACATAGAGGGGGGAAGTAAGTTTTATTTCCAGGTGACTCTGGACCTGTTTATCATGAAGAACATATATGTTTGCTGTGCATTCACTGTGTCTCAGCCAGCTGCAATGCAATGGAAAGTAAAAGACATTTGAGCAAGCACATTTCAAATGTTGCATTCTATTCACATTTAAAAAGTGCATAACCTCTTAACCATTACAGCTAGACAAAAACGGAATGTATGGCGGTATTGTGCAGAGCATGACCATTTAAAATGTGTATGTTTTATATTGATTTGAGTATCTTTTCACTATGAACATTATTTGGATAACTCAATTTCTGTTTATCCTTGCCAAATTTAACTTGAGTGTCTGAAAACAGTCCACTTGAAAAGTCTAATGATGTCATTTATTAGAAGGTGAATTTCTGGCAAATGTACATTAAGGGGTCGATTCATGGAAATGAGCGCATTAATCCCTCCTGGACCGCGCACCGAGAACAACATTACGCAAGCCTGCGTACAGAATAAAAAATGCGTGTCCCTTGTATTCATGGAATTTTCTGCACAAAGTAACCGTATACGCAAGTTGCGACGGAACGTCCCCGACACACCCCCATGCAAAGCAAAAACAGCCAGAACAACTACCCTTGCATGCTCGCCTGGGTGCAAATACACGCATCCTTCAATCAGTGCGTGTGGTCCCCAGGAAGCGGGCCTACATCTCGGGGACCCTGCACGAGGTCCCAGTTAACTGTTACCGGCACCCCGACAACATGCGTACAGTGTATCTTAACTCAGCTAAAACATGGAAAACCTGGGTGTGAATCCCTGTAAACCATTACTGCTCCACACTACACTGCACACGCGCACGCCTAAGTCCGATCGGATCCCCGGCTGCATACACGCACCCCTAAATCCGACATGTAAACCCACCTCTACGCTGCAATTCATATGTGCAAAGTGTACTTACTCTTGCCTTCGCGTAGCGGAGAGATTGAGGGTTTTTCATTGGAATTTCGCAGGCAAGAGGTTGCGGTGTCACATTCATGAATACACTTTGTCATGCCCATTTGTGGCCGTGCTATGGACTGCCTGCGGCCCGTTCCCCGTAACATCCAGTTTTCCCTTGTTCTTTCTCATTTTCTGAGTTCTGCCCCCTACTCCACCCTCTGCCTAGGCCTCCCGCATGCTCTGAGTGGTGTCTCGTGCAAGGCACTCAACCACTCGCAGAGACATGCCAAAATTGCACAAAGTCTACACAAGTTACAAAAACGTGTGGTGCATTTGATTCCATGAATCGATGAATGGGGTTTATATGCAGAATGGAGCGGAAAGTCCTGATTATCCAAGCAAATAATTCCATGAATCGGCACCAGTCTTAGCTCCATTCCAATCACACGGGACCTGTAGCCACCGGTATCCGGTCATTACATTGACAACCAAAGCATCGACAGCCATACCATCTAAAAATAAGCATCTAATGCTTTTTTTTTAGATGGTAAAGGGTTTAGATAATAAAAATGGGTTTTAAAGGTTAAAAAAAGGGTGGATGGAGGGGGAGCTCCAAATAAATGAAAAAATGAAAGAAATGCATTAGATGCTTTTTTTGGATGCTTTTTTAGATGGTATGGCATTAGATGCTTTGGCTCGATGGAATGACTATAAACCGTAGCCACCAGCTGGCCACTTTTTGTCTGTTATCTATTTTACATTCTCCTTCTTGTCTAAATGACCAATGGCATGTTTTCCCTAAGAACCACATGACGGTGTTTTGTGTGCTTAAAACAGTTCATGACACTGCGCATGAGCATGTTGGGAACTCAAATGCACTCGGATATTTCCTATCTGACATTAGAGGAGCCTCATTTCAAAGGCCTCCCTCGCTCCGCCGTTGTGACTATAGAACCTGGTCATTCAGGATCTAGGAAATAAGTAAGAACAGATCTACTTTCCTGTGCACTGTTTCAAGACACCCACATTGACACACAGGCATTATGGAAGGCCTGAAAGCCGGACCACCCCTGAGCCAAAGACATACGCATGTCATAATATAGGGTGTCTGGGATACCACAGGTGTGTAGCTCCCCCTTTGGGTAAGTCTTTGTTGAGGACAGACCAACCCTTGCAAAACACATCCTTGCATCTGACACCATCATCAGGAAAATGAATCCAATGAAATGGTGAAGATTCATCTGTACAAGTAATGCTTAATATGACAAAAGACAAAAAGAAACCTGCACAAATTGTCTAAAGTCATAAAAAGCTGGTTGCAGCTATATTCCAGCTACTTAGAATTTCCTATGCAGTAGAATAATCGTATTACCGACAGCCAGACACACACACAACACACGACTGTGCCGTAAGATCCTTAAAAGTCTCATGGCACAGTCAGACTCTCTGTAATTTGACCTCAATAAGGTACATAGACCTGTGTGTCAATAAATTGACACCAAAAGGTTTTTGTCAGTATAACTGTGGATCCTCAGAGGCCACCATGCCAAAACTAGACATGGCTTCAGTTAAATTATTAATCTGCAACCAGGTATGGCGAGCTTGGATCAGGGCTGCCTTCAAAGCAGCCCCTGGCTGTTGGAACATTAGGTTCCTTCCGGCATTTGGAAGTAAAGCACATACCACACCACGTAAATGCCACAATGTGAGACTACAGGGCAGCTTCTGAGAGGTTTCAGTAGACAAGGTTTGCAAGGGACATGTCTGCACTATACATTTGAGCATGAAGCCTTATGTAAGCGAGATTTGGTTAACATACCTCATTTACGGAGACAGATTTACTCACATCATGTTATGTAAAGAAACAAAAAAGCCTAAGCTGTTCCACCTTCACAGATGGCATCCTGTTACATGGTCATGCACAAATTGGTTCACAAGGGCTTTTTCAACTCATCAAATATAACCTAAAAGGGCAAAGTGGACTACTCATCAATACCTTCCTCGCTGGATAAGCACCTGTACTCATTTGATGTTCCATTATGTTGTTGAGCAATGATGTCCACCATGTAATTGAATGTATATATTGCGGCTAGAAAGCACGCTACATGTGGCATGAAGATCCCGTTTTTAAGTTATACATTATTATCCCTCACTCAAGCATTGTTAGAAACTTCTGTTCACCATATTGTGTGAGCTGTTATCCGTTCCACCTTGTAATTAAGTCGCCCACATTCAGCACAATAAGCCTCGGGTAATGCTGTGGCAAACCCCAGCAGCACCTGAAGCATGCGCTGCTGTAGCTTGACAACACATACAGCAGCGCTACAGAAATACTGTGCCGCGGTTTCCAAGCATGGGCCATTGCCATAGACATGTTGTTCTGGGTGGAGTGCAACGTACACGGTGAACCGGAAGCGTTTCCATGCTGGGGACATCTTTCCAGCCTCTCAAAGAAGAGGGCGAGGGCAGGAGAGAAACCTTGGTGACAGAGGAGAAGCAGATTCTGGGTTGACAGGAAGGGACTGGGGCCCGGCAGTTACAGTAGGGCAGAAGTATCTGGCAGCTCGACAGAGCACGTGACAATAACAGAACAAAGAGAGCAACTGTTAGAGCGCGGAGTACAGCAGCAGAGCAGGTGGAGTCGCCGGCAGAGGAGTTTACAGCTAAGCCCATGAACCTGTCCCCGGAAGCCTGGGCAGTGCACTCCCCATCCAATAGCCCCATACACACTGACACGCGTCTGATAACCCCCACACCACACTGTCACCATGGGGCAAAGAATGCATGAGCGCCTAACACCACACTCCTCTTCAGTCCGTGGGGGAGGGGTGCGCCTCTTACCCTGGGAGGCACGCTACTCCCCAGGCGCCCGCTCTGGCCCACCTCTCCACCCTTCCTTAGCCCGCGCTACCCTCTCCCGGCATGGCAGGCAGGGCCGTGACCCGACGCAGGAACCGGCTGATGGAATATGCATGAGCTTGGGAGCCCGCGGGCAGAGCGCGGAAGAAGCCCGGGGCAATAATCGTGTTAATCGTCCCTAATGAGGACTGGCTGCCTGGGAGTCTGGGCAGCTGGGCTCAGCATCTCATTATACCAGTATTGACTATCTTCGAGCCCACGTGCCTTCCTACGCATCTATCCTCTAACCTCTATATGTGTACCTAATGTTCGTTCTATCGTTCGTTGATGTGTTCGTTCGTCTGTCCGTTCTATCGTTCTATCTCTCATTCTCTATGTCATTCTATCATGCTATCTGTTATAGAACCATTATGCAAAAGAGTTAAGGTTACTATCAATAAAAAGGTGACGTCGACACACATTGGGAATGAAAACATTAAGCTACAAATGTTCAGTCTCAAGATAACACATTCTAAGGTTTGCAAAACTTTGGCATGCCCACCGGAAGGTACAAACACTCAGGGCCCGATTCATGGAAAAGTGTGCATTTCTCCCGCAATTGCTGCGTGCCGAGAACGACACTGCATGAGCACTTCACGTAGAATAAAAAATGCGCGCCCCACGTATTCATGGAATTTCCTGCGCAAACTAACCGTATTCGCAAGTCGCGCCCGGAATGCCCCAGACACCCCCACGCAAAGCATAAACAGTAATAGTTGATTTGGATGATTTTTGTAACCTGCACATTCACGGTACCAACGTTTGTAGGCGTCACATTTGCATAGGTGGTGATCAGTCTCTTTTGTAAAAATGTGTTCCCAATGATTTCCGCTTCCTTTATTGCTCGGCATTTGCTTGCGTATGCGCATGCGCACGTACATACGTGTGTATATGCTTATTCTTAGAGCATCCTGACAGCTTCTATATATTTCTTTTTTTTTCTTAACTTTATTTCCATTTTCGACAATAAAGAAAATATTACATATGTAGAAACAGCAGATGGATCAGGAATATACTGCCAAATACATTTCATTAAAAGCTTCGACCAAAGAAACAATCACATATCCGTCAAAGCCTATGCACATGTAACAACCCCACATACACATCAACAAAAAACAACCTAGAAAAAACACAAACACACACCCCCACGATATAATTCTCGAGACTAGATACAACCTCCAAAGGCCCCATTAACCCAAGCAGCCTTCACCCATAAAGATCATTGAAGTTCCCCCATTGTTCATCATAGCATGTTTCTTCATGCAATCTACAGAACATAGGGCCTCATTACGAGGTATGCCGGTAGCCATGCCGCTATTGGCGGCATGGCTGCCGGCAAAACCGCATCCGTGTCCGTGTCCTCGGAATGAGCACTTACCGTACCATTCCGAGTTCGGATGGCCAGGTAATTCCTCACTCGAGGACACGGACATGGTTCATCCCCATTCCCATTTCAGCCCCCATAGGGCTGAATGGAAATGGGAGAGGGAGTAAACAACGGGCCATTACGAGATGGCCCGTTTTTTGCTCCCTCTTCCCCTCGGGGGACGCGGTATGCACGCCTGGTTTTCCCAGGCGTGCTTAACGTGTCCCACGAGGGGACCTCGTAATGTGACGGAACGGGTTGAACGGTGCCGCAGCCTTTTACGGCGCCGTTTAACCCGTTCCGACAGGGTCGTAATGAGGCCCATAGTCTTTTCGTAGGCAGAAAGAACTTGTACATCAAAAATCCAGTCCTCTACCAAAGGTTTCTTGCTTGTCTTCCAGACTTTCAATATCTGTTTTGTAGCCACCAACAAGACCTTGACGATCCAACTCGATGTTACCCAATCAATTTTATAACCAGTGGTCATTAATTGCAAAATAATCGCGGATGGGTTCCTTGGATAATTAATGTCCCAGACCCGATCAATCCTATCAACCACATCACACCAAAAGGTCTTAACTCTCTCGCTTCTATATATTTCTAAAGAGCATTGTATGTGCATATTGTACATTGTGTGCCTCATTATTTGGAGTGTACTAGCTATGTGCACTCACATCCTGTGCAGGCACCTTTTATAATGGGGCAATCCCATAGGAAAACGTTCTGTGAATCAGGCCCTTTATGTGTGTATTGTGCTTACACATATTTCTAGTGTATTGCAGTTGCATGCACACATTATTATGAGTGTATGGTGTCTAGTTATCCTGTGCGTGTTTGAAGCATGTACATTTCAGACATGTGTGTGCTTATCTTATGCATATTCTGAGTGTCTCGTCCGTGCTTCCATGAATTTCAAAGGTAATGCATGTGTGAATTGTGTGCCGCGTGTCCATACACATATAACATGGGTGTGGTTTGTATTGCTCCTGTGCTTGTTCAAAGTGTACATGTGCATATGCACATTATGTGTGTGTGTGATATATACGTACCTGCATTCCAAACACAATGTATGTGCATATTGCATGCTATCTCTGTGCAAGCATGGCATTTGTTTAATGCGCTTTTATTTATAAGGAGCGCATTGTATGTGCATTCACATAATAGGAGGAAGACTTATTGGGGGCATGCACCCCTGAGGTGTAGAGCTTTGGAGGTTGTAGTCTGTATAGGGTGTTTTATTTGTGTGTGCAGTGTGTGGTTCAGTGGGTTGTATAAGTGTGTGTGTGTGTGATGTACGGACAATCATTACACTCATAATAACTCCACACATAGTTGTTTGGTGTATATTTTCGGTGCATGTTTTGTGACAATATTGTTCATGTGTGTCGCCTGTGCCAGTTTTCCATTCCTCACACACCCGTTCCTTATTTAAGTTATAGTTCCTTCTGGTTGTCTGTCTTCCCTCCCGATTCATGGAATTTTTGCACAGTCCAAAGTGACTTTTCACTGCTGAAAAGTGACTTTGCACTGCCGACACAAACCCTTATTCATGGTACTGTGCAAAGTGTATTTTTGCAGTGCAAAGTCATTTTGATTTTTGCAGTGCAAAGTCAGTGCAAGTCGTCATTTTTGCAGTTCAAAATGACTTTGCACTGCAAAAATACACTTTGCACAGTTCCATGAAACAGGGTTTGCGTCGGCAGTGCATAATCACTTTGACCATGCAAAAATTCCATGACTCAACTATTGTGGTCACTTGTATCCTGTGTGCATTTTTGGTGCATTTGTTTATTTCGAGCGTGCCCTTGTTGAGGGTTTTTGTGCACATGGATTATCCATAAATGCACCTATTGGTTGCTCCTTCAGCGCTACTCTGCCTGGCCAAATCACAGACTTGTGTTTGGGATTTTCTATCTCAAGTATGGCTGATCCAAAATTTCAAATGTGTGCTGCATGCGCACGTTTCTGGTAAATGGTGTAGGATGAGACTCTCAAAAATCAAAACCAACATTTCAGTATGTGCATCATGAAAGAGTGTTTTTGGAGGGCGTTTGGAAAACCCAATGAAAAAAGCAGGCATATTTGACTTGCTTTGGGTGTTCGGATTAGGGCTGTACCAAATAGCATATTTAGTATTCGGCCGAATACCGAATAGTTTGTCAACTATTCGGTCGAGGCCTAATATGAAGCCGAATAATTGCTTTATTTAATAAATCATGTTCCAAACTTCAAAAAACACACTTATTCAAAAAACAAATAAAGCACCAGGTTAAATCCATTCTATACTTTTATTTCTCTTCATTGTTATTAAAGTAGTATCTTTATTAAATGTATAAAAGCCAGAAATAAAGCAGATTCAACCAAAATGAAGGGACCAAATGTACAGAAGATTGTTGCATATTCAGTGCCAGTTAAAGTAGGAGGCTTCACAAATGCAAAAGGACTGCCTTTGTGAATCAGATGCATTGCATCCTCTATCCAGTTGCAAAGTCGATGCGGTCAAGTTTCAAAACTTCTTTGCAGCTCACATAGAAATGTATAAAATTGTTCTTGTCGGCTCATGCACGACACAAGTCAAGAGGAAATCTAAAATGCGTGAACTCCATCTCGCAACTATTCACCTCACCCAAACAAATGCTGCTCACTTGTCACTTATCCTAGCCACTCTTTTTGCAAATACACAAACATATGCATTTTATAATTCCTAATAAAATATCAGATAAGGTTAAACTCAGGACTCAAGTCCTTAAAAAAAGAAAAGGGGGGGGGACTTTGATGTACGCAATGGGAAGTGACATGACAGGCACTGAAAGTATCTATGCACATTTCCTTCAGTTTGTTTTTTCCAACTGAAAAAAGTGTACATTGCATTTAAACATTTGCCAAAAGAAAAGATGTTCCTGTATTGTTGCTAAGTATAAAAGATTAGCACTTTTTTGTCTAAGAATATGTAACAAAAATGCCCGAAAGAGCAGATTACAATATAAAATATTTTTCAGTTGTGTGATAGCAATTTGTCTGATATAATTCTATTCAGTTCTGCAAACTGAAGTCTATATTTGCCTTTCTGAGTTTATGTTACGTTGTATTCAAAGGAGAATTTCAAAGTATTCGGCAAGACCCGAATGGCAAGAAACTATTCGGCCGGAGCCGAATAGCTTTTTTTCAGCTGGAATTCGGCCGAATACTTATTCGAAGCCGAAGTTCGGTACACCCCTAGTTCAGAT
Organism: Ambystoma mexicanum; assembly: GCF_040938575.1. Classification (NCBI taxonomy): domain Eukaryota; kingdom Metazoa; phylum Chordata; class Amphibia; order Caudata; family Ambystomatidae; genus Ambystoma; species Ambystoma mexicanum. The sequence goes on from NC_090922.1 coordinate 599,290,139, forward strand.
GTGGCCAGATTAGTTGTTTGCCAGATTTGGCAAACTATGGTAGGCAGGTCTTATTGTGGAAGTAAACATGACTTCCTATTCCCTGGTCATATAACCTCCACTATAGTGCGTGTAATCTGAATCCATCAGATTATCTATCATTATGATTTCTTCATCAAACCAATGCAGAAAATGAAAACCAAATGCCATTTCTTAAACTTCTTGGGTAGAGTTTAAGGGCCCGGTTCATGGAATATTTGCCCGGTTCAAGGTGACTTTGCACTGCTGAAAAGTAACTTTGCACTGCCAACACAATCCCTGATTCATGGAACTGTGAAAAATGTATTTTTGCTGTGCAAATTTGTGGCAAAGTAATTGTTTACTGCAAAAATGACTACGTGCTGACTTTGGCCGCACTTGCAAAAATACATTTGCATGGTTCCATGAATCAGGGTTTGTGTCAGCAGTGCAAAGTCACTTTTCAGCAGTGCAAATTCATTTTGAACCGGGCAAATATTCCATGAATTGGGCTCTAAGTGTTCAGAGGAGTTTCACACTACAAGCCACTTGTAACATACCCAACACCAGGAGCACTGAACGCAGGGAGCGCACTGTTTGCCCATGTCAAAACTCCAAGGGGCCCGATTCAGGGAACTTTTAGCATGGTGCAAAGTGACGTTGCACTGCCAGCAAACACCCTGATTCACAGAGTAGTGCAAAGTGTATTTTAGCAGTTCAGTGATGTTGCCTCATGTTTACACCAGTGTAAAGTCACCTTGAACTGCAAAGAATACACCTTGCGCCACTCTGTGCATCAGGGTGTTTGTTGGCAGTGCAAAGTCACTTTACACCACGCTAAAAGTTCCATGAATCGGGCCCGAGTTACCTATGCATTGATCTTAAGATGAAGGCCCCTTTGATATATGGGCAGATGCATATGTAGCCGCTTGATCAGCTGCAAGCAGCTAATACTGTAAAGCAGCACGCTATTAACAGGTCCCAATGAGACTGCGCGTAACTTCCTTAAGCGCCTCATACAAAATGCATCTGACTTCAGTTTTAGACAACTTAGAATAAATGTTCCAGCTCCAGAGTCAAAAATGATTTCCTTTTCTTTAATGGACATATAGGCAAGAGATGACACAGTGTGCTGGGGAGGAAGGTGCCTAGTAAGAGCATTAATGAGAGAATACCCATCAAAACACTATTCTGAGATTTAATTCCCCTGAAATAATAGAGACAGGTCTTAGGTTTGACAGCATTGGAACACATACCTTTTAGTTCTCCTGAAGTTTTGCAAAAATATATGATATAGGGTAGTTAAGGCGGGACCTATGAGTCATAGGAAATTCGAACATTCTATTGCTTATAACTTTTGACTTGCAGGCTGGATTTGGCTGATATTTTCCAAACAAAATGTTTTGCACATCCACCGTGCATCAAAAGCAAACTGGACATTTTGAGAAAGATTTGTTAAGAAATTAAAACGTTATTAAGAAAGGGAAAAAAAAGGCTGTTTTTGACCTGCTCCCATTCATTTTCTCATACCGAAAAAGTCCACTTTTGGTAAAGCCAAAGGGCAAAAAACGTGGGACGGATTTGGACCAAATAGGAAACAACTTGGGCACGAAGTGTTGATTCGATATCCAGGACATGTTTTGGGTAAATGCGTTCAGGAGTTTTTAAAATATGTGATGGGGAATTCGGTGACCCCTGCTCCCCAAAACATAGCTATATCTCCCATGTAGCTTTGCAGCAGAGAGACCTTTCAGAAATGAAAAGGCACAATCTTTTCTGCTTGATGCAAACAATTACCAGGGTAATACCGGGGGAATGGGAGAACAAAAAGCGCTCAAAAAGCTTTTTGGAGGAGGAAAAAGGATGCAATTGCATCAGCCTAGAGGCAAGGAGGGGGAAAAAGGATACCATGTGAAAGTTGGAGAGTTGGGGGCGGCCCCACTAGCAATGGCTGCAGGCCATCTGTAATGGGCCCTAAAGAGAATTAGTATTGCGGGGGGCCCAAAGAACCCCAGTGGTGCATTGAGTACAGTGGCCAAGGCCGAATGCTGATGTGGCTCTGAACTTGTGGTGAGCTTCCAGCAATGTCTACTAGATGGCGTTGTGCCATGTGTGACTTGGCTCACATGATTTAGTCTGCTTTCACATTTCTGGTGGAAGGTTTTCTTTCAAGCCTTCTCTTAAACTCTAAGGTCGAGCATGCAAGTCCTTTTTGCATAGACTTGATTAAAGCTCAGCAGTTAAGGGGTTAAATCCACCATAACTTTATTGGTGTTTCATTAATATATATACATAAATATATGAACTAAATCAGATTCTTCAATGAAGTACAGTCCCAGCTGTGCCGACAGCTTAAGTATTTAGGATATAGTTCTTCCTCCCAGTAGGTTTGGGGGGCACTCAAGGTTGCAGCCAGGGTCTCGTGACCACTTTCTTTCTGCCTTTCTATTTGGTACTTGGCCCCAAGTCTCGTGACCATTGTTTTCCCTTTCGTTACTTGGGACTTGTGGCCAGGTCTTGTGACCCCTTTAACGAAGTGATAGACTGGTCATTGTCGCAAGAACCTGGATATGAGGGTTTTAGGTGGTCACAGTGTACAGAGCTATTGCAACTTGCCCGCCGGCTTCCATATGCCTCCTGTGCAGTGTCGCACACTCATCTGGCCTGGCACTGCCATCCACTGCTCATTGAGAATACAAGACATGGGGGGCATATGTGCACGAGTCTTAGTCACCTGCCAGATGCTTCTTTTCTTTTGTCAAGGACAGGCTCTGGGCAGAAACATATCTGTTACCAGACTCAAGACATTATTGATAGTTTGACACACTACGGACGAATCAAATCACTTAATTAATAGCTTAATTAGTAGTCGACTGTTAATAGCTGCTTGTCTCCTCACCAGTGAATTAGTTCCAGTCAATTAGTTTGGCGTGTTGGCTCAGCATTGCCTTCCTCCCGGAGTATAAACATAATGTAGACATGCTCCACTCAATAAGCTCCCTTTCATCTCTCAGCGGAACTCTAAGCAAGTGTCAGGACTTCCGGTGACGGAACTCTCAGCAAGTGTCAGGACTACCAAGCAAGTGTCAGGACTTCCGGTGACGGAACTCTAAACAAGTGTCAGCTCTACCAAGCAAGTGTCAGGACTTCCGGTGACGGAACTCTAAACAAGTGGCAGGACTTCCAAGCAAGTGTCAGGACTTCCGGTGACGGAACTCTAAACAAGTGTCAGGACTTCCAAGCAAGTGTCAGGACTTCCGGTGACGGAACTCTAAACAAGTGGCAGGACTTCCAAGCAAGTGTCAGGACTTCCGGTGACGGAACTCTAAACAAGTGTCAGCTCTACCAAGCAAGTGTCAGGACTTCCGGTGACGGAACTCTAAACAAGTGTCAGCTCTACCAAGCAAGTGTCAGGACTTCCAAGCAAGTGTCAGGACTTCCGGTGACGGAACGCTCAGCAAGTGTCAGGACTACCAAGCAAGTGTCAGGACTTCCGGTGATGGAACTCTAAACAAGTGTCAGCTCTACCAAGCAAGTGTCAGGACTTCCGGTGACGGAACTCTAAACAAGTGGCAGGACTTCCAAGCAAGTGTCAGGACTTCCGGTGACGGAACTCTAAACAAGTGTCAGCTCTACCAAGCAAGTGTCAGGACTTCCAAGCAAGTGTCAGGACTTCCGGTGACGGAACGCTCAGCAAGTGTCAGGACTACCAAGCAAGTGTCAGGACTTCCGGTGACGGAACTCTAAACAAGTGTCAGCTCTACCAAGCAAGTGTCAGGACTTCCGGTGACGGAACTCTAAACAAGTGGCAGGACTTCCAAGCAAGTGTCAGGACTTCCGGTGACGGAACTCTAAACAAGTGTCAGCTCTACCAAGCAAGTGTCAGGACTTCCGGTGACAGAACTCTAAACAAGTGCCAGGACTTCCAAGCAAGTGTCAGGACTTCCGGTGACGGAACTCTAAACAAGTGCCAGGACTTCCAAGCAAGTGTCAGGACTTCCGGTGACGGAACTCTAAACAAGTGTCAGCTCTACCAAGCAAGTGTCAGGACTTCCGGTGACGGAACTCTAAACAAGTGCCAGGACTTCCAAGCAAGTGTCAGGACTTCCGGTGAGAAGAAACACATCCTCTTTCCACAGAAGCTTAACAAGAAGGGAGCACTCTTCAAAATCCGTGAAAAAAAAAACACCCACCAGCAAAGAGTCACAGAAACTGCCATATTGTTCTATTTCTTTTCTTCTGTTGACTGTGGCAGTGGTAGGCACCCCGACAGTGATCCGGCTTGCTAGTGTTCCAAAGTAGAAGAGCTTATAGTTGATCCCAGGTGGAAGCAAGGGATAACCCTGACAAATAAGGGCCCGATTCATGGAATTATTTGCCCGGTTCAAAATTACTTTGCACTGCTGAAAAGTGACTTTGCACTGCCAAAAGTGTATTTTTGCAAGGCAAAGTCATTTTGTACTGCCAAAAAAATAACTATGGGCTGACTTTGCCTGGACTTTACACTGCAAAAATACACTTTGCACGGTTCCATGAATAAGGGTTTGTGTCAGCAGTGCAAAGTCACCTTTCAGTAGTGCAAATTCACTTTGAACCGGGCACCTATTCCATGAATTGGGCCCGTAGTGTCCAAATTGTTTGGCAGTAGGAGCCCTTTTCAAATGATGTAAGCTGGAGGTTAAGGGATGGCGGGCAGTCTATGGAACGGTAGAGATGCGTAGGCTGGTTTCTCTCCACGGAATGAAGGTGGGAGGCTCTTTCGTGAGGTGAGGTGTGGTTTACAATTTAGGGGGCAGATTCTTTAAAAATCTGTACAGGCGCAGTGTAAGGTGTATTTGCAGCACACATTGTGCTTGCACAGATTGCTAGTCTAATGATCCTTCCTCTGGAAGTCTCTTGAAATTACTGCAGGGGGCTGGCCGAGGGCTCTTCTCATCCACAGCCAGTCACTGAATATAAAAAATCGTTTGGGTACTGGTTTTGCGCTCCATGCATTGATGGAGAAAAATAAACAATCTGTTTAAAAATACATGTATTATATATGAATTCCTCACAATCTATTTCTGAATACCATTAGTCAGCCCATGTTTCGAGCTCTCTGCTCTTCTTCAGGGTATTTTCCTTATTGCTATTAGATGAAAACGCTCTTTGAAAAATAATGCTTCTTGTTGCATACATTTGTTTGCTGCTTTTATTTTTGCTGGCATCTTAATCAGTAGACTTCCCTTTAATTTATATTGGTATTTTCACTATGTGGAACTGAAAACCAGCATACATTTCATTGAAATTCGGCCGCATGGTTACCCTTTCTTTCTCCAAAGTAGTTATTCTTTATCCATTATTACGGAGAATCCTGCCTGCCGTCTCCTGAACGCCGCCAGCTGAGAACATGCACCCCTTAGAGTGCAGATCAAGACTGGCAGGATTCACTGGATTAAGGGGTCCTTAAACACTGGGGAATGAACGAATTGGAAATATCAGAATAACCACTCCCATGGAGGTTATGTATTTGCATGTTTTCAATGAAAGGTATGGCCTACCTTTCTTCTGTATCTGATATGGCAAGTCTGAATAAGGGGCACTTTCCTTGCCACAGCTCCTCGGTGCGCGGTGTTCATAATAACGTGTCATCCCCAGAAACATTGCTTGCTACCCACTGAGAGGTGTTCTTTATAGATGCCATGCATACATACATACATACATGAATACATACATTAGAGACGGTTAGAAGGAAACAATGGAAGGGCCTGCTGTGGAGCTTGCCTGAAAAAAGCTGCGCCTGGTGGCTCTTGCATATAAATAATGCATATAAAGGCTAATGCTAGACCTAGCGATATCTACCCCCTAGGGAAGACGATTGCACATTCCCCAAGAGGTGCAAGATCAAAGCTCCCCGGAGCTTCCTAACAGTAAAGCACGGAATCACTATCCCCTGGAACTAGATGCATCCGAGCAAAGCGCTGCAATGAATAAGATGCCTGACACGAAGGCAATAGGAAGATCTTCATCGGTACCTGAAAATCCTCAAAAGAATAATCAGCCTACTTCCCCGATAATTCCTGTGAAAATGTTAACAGGTGTTCCTGCTGAGTATCTTAGGAGAGGGTAACGGGTGCTCCTGCTGGGCATCCTAGGAGAGGGTAATGGGTGCTCTCACTGAGGATCCTAGGCAACGGTAACGAGGGCTCTAACTGAGCATCCTAGGAGAGGGTAGCAGGTGCTCTCCAGGGGAGTTGCTAGGTCTGGAAAAGACCCGGGGCTAAACTGATGTTGGAACTGTCTGGACTGGGGGCTAGCTAGTCTTTTGGCTGTAGCTCCTGAGATTCTATCCGGGGCTACAACCAAAAGATCAGGGGCTATAGCCCCCTTAGCCCCCCCTAGCAATGCCCCTGGTGCTCTCACTGAGGATCCGAGGAGAGGGTGACGCGTGCTCTCACTGAGGATCCTAGGCAACGGTAACGAGGGCTCTAACTGAGCATCCTAGGAGAGGGTGACGCGTGCTCTCACTGAGGATCCTAGGCAACGGTAACGAGGGCTCTAACTGAGCATCCTAGGAGAGGGTGACGCGTGCTCTCACTGAGGATCCTAGGCAACAGTAACGAGGGCTCTAACTGAGCATCCGAGGAGAGGGTGACGCGTGCTCTCACTGAGGATCCTAGGCAACGGTAACGAGGGCTCTAACTGAGCATCCTAGGAGAGGGTAACAGGTGCTCTCACTGAGGATCCGAGGAGAGGGTGACGCGTGCTCTCTATGGGCTTCTTAGGAAAGGGTAACAGGTGCTCCCGCTGAGCATCCCAGGAGAGGGTAACAAGTGCAAGATCAAAGCTCCCAGGAGCTCGCCTAACAGTAAAGCAGGGAGTCACTATCCACTGGAACTTGGAGCAAAGCGCTGCAACGAATAGAATGCCTCAAACGAAGGCAACCCGAAGATATTCACCGGTACCTGAAAATCCTCAAAAGAATATTCAGCGTACTTCCCCGATAATTCCTGTGAAAAAGCTGGGAAATGGCGTTTCATCAAAAACAGCCTACGCTTGTGTCATTTGGTAACCAGAGGATTTAGTGAACGTGCACATTTAGGCTGGTACATCCCCGCCAGGCTTCGACTCGTGGTGTCTCGCTTAAGGGCTTAGAAAGGATCGCGCCAGGCTTCATGTCATTCTGAGAGAGCACATGTTCCGGAATCTCCCTGGAGTAGGGAGATCCTGAGCACACGGCTGACATTTGTATCGGGACGGCTGCCTTGCGGTTAGTTGCATTGACTCATTCTTATGTCTGGCCCTTGACCTCGCTGTGGAAACAGGAAACGTATCTGGGATCAGATGGGCGGAATTGGAACAGTGTATGAATGTTTGAGTGTCTGCTCTTATGCAACCAGGTGTCATCATTTCCCATGTTAAGATATGGCGGCCTCGTGCAGAAACATGCACCACCAGGACCTGCGCCCTTCAGCCTAGAAGGGGATCTCAGTTATTGGGTTAGATGGGGCCAAGATGCTGACACCTGGATCAAACATCTGTAAAGGCTGTCTTGTCCCCTCCTGATTTAAAATCTGGCGCTTCCCCTTGATCCTTTAAGCAGCTCCCACTGTGGAATGCATGCGAGTTTGGCGAATATTTTCTCCGGGATCTGTACTGGTCTCAGAAACACAGAAGAGGTAAAGCTTTTGTGGTGAGACTAGGAAGGTGCGCGGTGCTTATGGTGAAGGTGGCGCAGCTCGCGGAGGAATTCAAGATTTATGCGTTTGTTTGTTTGTTTTTTTCCCCCGCATCTCTCATTCTCAGTGCGGTTGCCCAATTGGAGGAGTATATCTACCCAAACATTTCCATTGGCCATTGGAGGAGAGTTTTTGTTTGGGTCGGTAGGTTCTAGGAGTGAAACAATGTTCCAGTCTGTGGGTTGAACTGTATGCAGAGGAAGATTTCATAGGAGCCTGGAAGGATACAGATCCTAGATGGGGCACTAACAGGAGTACAGTGACTCCTGGATTCTGTACAGGGAATTAGATTCAGTATGTGTTTTTGTTGTTGGTCATTGTATTGTGACCCTTCTTGAAACGACACACAAGGAGATTTTGAGAAATCAAATGCTGTGTGGGGAACCTCACGTTGTATTGTGCCGCGAATGTGGACTTCGGTTAGAAAATCTGCATTATTTACAATATTTAATGATCTTGACTTCCAAATAATAAATGGGACCAATCGAGGTGAATTCCCGCCTAAAACATTGCATCTGAAAGGAGCCTGCTATTGATGGTAGTTGATTAATGTGGAGTATTTCTGTTGTCTCTATCCTATCACATGTTGCTGCCACTGGCCATTGATCATTTGCCACAGTGCCGAGCAATGCAATGCTTCCAGGAAGGCTGCTGTGTCTTCATGTTGCTCTGTCATGCTCGTCTACCTGTGATGGACTGCACCAGGCTTACCAGGCCCAGAGGATTGGGGGTTGGGATGCAAGGGTAGAGTGCTCCCGCTGAGCATCCTAGGAGAGGGTAACAGGTGTTCCTGCTGAGCATCCTGGGAGAGGGTAACGGGTTATCTCACTGAGCATCCCAGGAGAGGGTAACGGGTGCTCCTGCTGGGCATCCTAGGAGAGGGTAACGGGTGCTCCTGCTGAGCATCCTAGGAGAGGGTAACAGGTGTTCCTGCTGAGCATCCTGGGAGAGGGTAACAGGTGTTCCTGCTCAGCATCCTGGGAGAGGGTAACGGGTTATCTCACTGAGCATCCCAGGAGAGGGTAACGGGTGCTCCTGCTGAGCATCCTAGGAGAGGGTAACAGGTGCTGTCACTGAGAATCCTAGGAAAGGGTAACAGGTGCTCCTGCTCAGCATCCTGGGAGAGGGTAACGGGTTATCTCACTGTGCATCCCAGGAGAGGGTAACGGGTGCTCCTGCTGAGCATCCTAGGAGAGGGTAAAAGGTGCTCCTGCTGAGCATCCTAGGAGAGGGTAACAGGTGCGGTCACTGAGAATCCTAGGAAAGGGTAACAGGTGCTCCTGCTGAGCTTCCCAGGAGAGGGTAACAGGTGCTCCTGCTGAGCATCCTAGCAGAGGGTAACAGGTGTTCCTGCTCAGCATCCTGGGAGAGGGTAACGGGTTATCTCACTGAGCATCCCAGGAGAGGGTAACGGGTGCTCCTGCTGAGCATCCTAGGAGAGGGTAACAGGTGCTGTCACTGAGAATCCTAGGAAAGGGTAACAGGTGCTCCTGCTGAGCTTCCCAGGAGAGGGTAACAGGTGCTCCTGCTGAGCATCCTAGGAGAGGGTAACAGGTGCTCTCACTGAGCATCCCAGGAGAGGGTAACAGGTGCTCCTGCTGAGCATCCTAGGAGAGGGTAACAGGTGCTCTCACTGAGAATCCTAGGAAAGGGTAACGGGTGCTCCTGCTGAGCATCCTAGGAGAGGGTAACAGGTGCTGTCACTGAGAATCCTAGGAAAGGGTAACAGGTGCTCCTGCTGAGCTTCCCAGGAGAGGGTAACAGGTACTCCTGCTGAGCATCCTAGGAGAGGGTAACAGGTGCTCTCACTGAGAATCCTAGGAAAGGGTAACAGGTGCTCCTGCTGAGCTTCCCAGGAGAGGGTAACGGGTGCTCTCACTGAGCATCCTAGGAGAGAGTAACAGGTGCTCCTGCTGGGCATCCTAGGAGAGGGTAACGGGTGTTCCTGCTGGGCATCCTAGGAGAGGGTAACAGATGCTCTCACTGATCATCCTAGGAGAAAGTAACGGATGCTCCTGCTGAGCATCCTAGGAGAGGGTAACGGGTGCTCTCACTGAGGATCCTAGGAGAGAGTAACAGGTGCTCTCACTGAGCATCCTAATAGCGGGTAACGGGTGCTCTCACTGAGCATCCTAGGAGAGGGTAGCAGGTGATCTCGCTGAGCATCCTAATAGAGGGTAACGGGTGTTCTCACTGAGCATCCTAGGAGAGGGTGACGGGTGCTCCTGCTAAGCATCCTGGGAGAGGTAACAGGTGCTCGTGCTGAGCATCCTAGGAGAGGGTAACAGGTGCTCCTACTGAGCATCCTGGGAGAGGTAACAGGTGCTCGTGCTGAGCATCCTAGGAGAGGGTAACAGGTGCTCCTGCTGAAGTGCTGCTGAGGTGCTAGAACTGTTTGTTGAATAATAATAAAGTATATCAGAACTGGAATGAAACCTCTTTTCCATTAGCTGAGCGTTTATCGTAGAATTGCCCATTTCTGAATCTGGTGATATCAAGAGTTAGCTACCCAGTGCGCAGAACTCAAGCTATGCTGAATCTGGTAATGTCAAGCATTGGCTACCCAGTGCGCAGAACTCAAGCTATGCTGAATCTGGTGATGTCAAGCATTGGCTACCCAGTGCGCAGAACTCAAGCTATGCTGAATCTGGTAATGTCAAGCATTGGCTACCCAGTGCGCAGAACTCAAGCTATGCTGAATCTGGTGATGTCAAGCATTGGCTACCCAGTGCGCAGAACTCAAGCTATGCTGAATCTGGTGATGTCAAGCATTGGCTGCCCAGTGCGCAGAACTCAATCTACACTGAATCTAATGATGTCAAGAGTTAGCTACCCAGTGCGCAGAACTCAAGCTATGCTGAATCTGGTAATGTCAAGCATTGGCTACCCAGTGCGCAGAACTCAAGCTATGCTGAATCTGGTGATGTCAAGCATTGGCTACCCAGGGCGCAGAACTCAAGCTACGCTGAATCTAATGATGTCAAGAGTTAGCTACCCAGTGCACAGAACTCAAGCTATGCTGAATCTGGTGATGTCAAGCATTGGCTACCCAGTGCGCAGAACTCAAGCTATGCTGAATCTGGTGATGTCAAGCATTGGCTACCCAGGGCGCAGAACTCAAGCTACGCTGAATCTAATGATGTCAAGAGTTAGCTACCCAGTGCGCAGAACTCAAGCTATGCTGAATCTGGTGATGTCAAGCATTGGCTACCCAGTGCGCAGAACTCAAGCTACGCTGAATCTAATGATGTCAAGAGTTAGCTACCCAGTGCGCAGAACTCAAGCTATGCTGAATCTGGTGATGTCAAGCATTGGCTGCCCAGTGCGCAGAACTCAATCTACACTGAATCTAATGATGTCAAGAGTTAGCTACCCAGTGCACAGAACTCAAGCTATGCTGAATCTGGTGATGTCAAGCATTGGCTACCCAGTGCGCAGAACTCAAGCTATGCTGAATCTGGTGATGTCAAGCATTGGCTACCCAGGGCGCAGAACTCAAGCTACGCTGAATCTAATGATGTCAAGAGTTAGCTACCCAGTGCGCAGAACTCAAGCTATGCTGAATCTGGTGATGTCAAGCATTGGCTGCCCAGTGCGCAGAACTCAATCTACACTGAATCTAATGATGTCAAGAGTTAGCTACCCAGTGCACAGAACTCAAGCTATGCTGAATCTGGTGATGTCAAGCATTGGCTACCCAGTGCGCAGAACTCAAGCTATGCTGAATCTGGTGATGTCAAGCATTGGCTACCCAGGGCGCAGAACTCAAGCTACGCTGAATCTAATGATGTCAAGAGTTAGCTACCCAGTGCGCAGAACTCAAGCTATGCTGAATCTGGTGATGTCAAGCATTGTCTACCCAGTGCGTAGAACTCAAGCTACGCTGAATCTAATGATGTCAAGAGTTAGCTACCCAGTGCGCAGAACTCAAGCTATGCTGAATCTGGTGATGTCAAGCATTGGCTGCCCAGTGCGCAGAACTCAATCTACACTGAATCTAATGATGTCAAGAGTTAGCTACCCAGTGCACAGAACTCAAGCTATGCTGAATCTGGTGATGTCAAGCATTGGCTACCCAGTGCGCAGAACTCAAGCTATGCTGAATCTGGTGATGTCAAGCATTGGCTACCCAGTGCGCAGAACTCAAGCTACTCTGAATCTAATGATGTCAAGAGTTGGCTACCCAACTGGGCCTATTGAGAATTGCCAACCTACCTCATCCCTGACGCCAATGCCTGCAGAGAATGGCAGCACGGCTGCTAACAAATACCAGCTGCAGACCATCATCAGCAACAGCTGCACTGAGATCACTGTACTGGCTGCCAGTCAAGCAGTGTCTAGTCTTCAATGGACCGTGTACAATCAGCAAGCCTATTATAAAACCAGCCCAAGTTATATCAGGCCAACGACCCTTTAATGCACCCGTGGCTGGAATCTTCCAGCAAAAACAGATTTTTTTGTTCCAAGTAAAACCCTTTTGGAAAGCACAGTCTAGTGGCATGAGTTTTTTGGTGCAAAGAGTAGCTCAATCAAATCAGGTCCTAAATACGCATTCCAAGAGGGCTAACAGATGGGCTGGATGGCGTTTCTTACCCAGTCATGTTATCAATGCCGGGAAGCCCACAGTCAGTTGCCATGCTCTGTAAATGGCATACAACATAACATAACAGATTTAGCTCTGGTGTTATTGTATTTTATTTTCTCTTTTTAAGCTGCTTGCATATTGACCAATTTTGGAACAGTGCAGACATGGCGCACATTTATAACAAGCATTGGCAATGCTGACAGTTTGGGCTATTGTGTAGGCATTGGAAAGGCATTTGCCAACCACTACCAGAGTGGCAGTAACTGGCCATCGATGGTAGAAGCTGCAAAATGGTTTGAGGAGTTGAACATATACTAACAGTGTCTGGCAAATGCCCTATAGCTTTACAAAAGCCAAGACTGTGGGCTTTGCTAATGCTTGTTTTCAGAGGGCTTCAGTGAAGGACACCCATAGTGCTTATAAATCAGGTGGCAGACCTGGTTTAGATATTTATATTACACCAGAAGGATTTGTATCGCTCAAACGAAGTCAATAACTCTAAGATGACTACTCTGAAAAAACTCTGACAGTCACTTTGTGCACAACGTTTCATGCTAAGACTTTATAAAGTTAGATCACAGACATCCAGGGTGGACGTGTTTTGGGTGGAGAGGGACAGGAAGTGGGTGGAAATGGCCATAGGGTTTAGCATGTCTATGGGTGGATAAATACCCAAAAAACACCTACAATCTTTGTGTCGCTCCTCATCGACCATTTCTCCCTAGTTGTAGTCTAATACAATAGTTTCGGCTCATGGGTGGTGCTGATAATTTCCAAATATAAAAAAAACGCCATAGGGACCAAGCAGAGTCTTTTAAACTGATTGGACCTTTGCATACTCCTCAAAACGTGTTCTGTAGATTTATGCTTTGTTTTTTCGTAGAGTGGGCACAATCTCTGGTACTTATCCCCGGATGTCAGGTGGGTTTAAGGAGGAGATGCGGCTCAGACACATTATTTTGCACGTTCCACCAGGGGAGTTGCTAGGTCTGGAAAAGACCCGGGGCTACGCTGATGTCGAAACTGTTGGGACTGGGGGCTAGCTAGCCTTTTGGCTGTAGCTCCTGAGATTCTATCCGGGGCTACAACCAAAAGATCAGGGGCTTTAGCCCCCTTAGCCCCCCCCTAGCAACGCCCCTGCGTTCCACCTTATTGCGCGCTGCTCAGAGAGCATGCGCCCAGAAAGCAGCCACTCTGCTGTGTGGACGACAGTCTAGTCTTCAACAGGGAGGAGTCATTGGATTGAAGTGCTGTTTTGCAGTCCCTGTTTGAAGAGTAACTTGGGGATAACTGGGCTAAAACGTGCTTGGTACAGATCAGGCGATTGCAGATGAAAGTGGTTTGCGTGAGGGTTGTATTTCAGCGCCCCCCCTTATATTGAAGTGTCATTGGGTGGCTCTGCCTGTATGGCTGGATGGATGGAGTTGCTCCATTTTCACATCGTTTTGGAGGTATTTCTCGTCCAGCAGTGTATTATACATGGACAAAAGAAAACAAATATTGGTTGTTGAAGAAAAGCTGGAAAAGGCATCTTGACCTTAACTGGTACTGGGATGAAGAAAAAGTTAGACTGAGTTGAGAATTATAAATATCTAGGCGTGTGGTTGAGGCACAGACTAGTTTGGAATTTGCACCTGGAAGAAATTATTGGGCAGCCCTGTATTTTTATTGGTTTAACTATACATTTCAAGGGTTTCCAAGCACCCCACTCTGAAAGATTACAAAGCTGAAAGTATTACAGTCTTGATGTATGGGTGTTCGGTAAGCAGAGAGAGAACTTGCCCTATCGCTAACCTTCTGCACGCAGGTGCCTGGTCAAAGGATCGAATTCAAAGGATCGACGGTCAAAGGATCGACACAAAAGGATCGACGGGTCAAAGGATCGATTTTTTTTTAAATTATATATATTTTTGGGGTTTTCGTTTAGGGAAAAAAAGTATTTTTTGCCACAAAAGCAGTGGTGTGGGGGGACCCCCTCCAAAAAAAAAGTGAAATAAAAAGAAAAAAGAAATTCGATCCTTTGACCCGTCGATCCTTTTGTGTCGATCCTTTGACCCATCGATCCTTTTGTTGTCGATCCTATGATTGGGAACCCTGCACGCACCGTCAAGATGTCTATTAAGGTTTTCCTAAAAGGCACATGTCATGACCAACAGGGCATGTGGTGTCTGCCTTACAAAAGAAAATTTGCGTTTTTTAATTCAGCTTCTTTGTTTGGCAGAAATGTTTAAAAACAAATTACATAACAGTACTGTCAGTTTGTGTGTTTTTATTTGGAGAAACACGAAAACAGAGAGTACACACTGTGCGAGAATTCCAGGCAGATTTTTTGTATTTCAAAAATACCACCCCATATGTTACACAGAAAGTGTTCCTTTCCTATGGACTCTCTCTGTGTTTGGTTCGTAAGCAATTAGATCTGTATCCTTCCTGTGTTTCTTGGAAGGATCTGTTTCCGACCTCTCACCATATCACTGGTCAGTTTTTTACAACGAGGTCGGGTCTACTATCCCCTCACCCTAGATAAGCGGAACAACCAGTGCAACCTAGGGAGAGAAACACATAAGGGTTTAGTTTAGTGGGGTTGAAGGGCAAGTAAGACCAGGGCAACATTTGGTGAGAATATAAAATGATGTATTAAACTTACCGGAGACTTTGTTGTGTCACAAACTTTACTGGGGGAGTCTCTAGGTATGAGACCCTGAACAGTCCAATATGTGTGTGTGTTTCGGGTATTGTGTAAGCCATTCTACCCATATCTGAAGACATCTAAGGCATGGTGCAAGAAAAAAGCCTTATGCCTCCCAATACTTAAGTCAATTGAAGATATGTATGTATTTATTTATTTGTTGGTCACTTGTTAGGAACTTATACAATACGCAAAACGGGTTTAAAGCGCCCACAGGGCAAACAGGGTGGGGACAGGGGAAGGCAGACAACAATTTACAGCAATGATAAATAGTTAAAGTAAAAGTAAACAAGCAATGAGAAAAAGGGAAGGGGAGACGAACCTACTATGCCTTGTGAGTGTAAATTGGAGTTGCCCATATTTTGCTGCTGTGAGTAAATACGATTGTGGCGCCACCATAAGCTAGACAGGAGGGCAGGTCTTTCAATAGCAACATTAATGTTTCAGAGCAGCTTTCTCCGGTGGTGACCTCTTTTTATGTCACAGAAACTATAATATTGACTTCTTCACGATAGGTGAATAAACAAATAATTTCTTTAGGGCCAGTTGTGGTCAGGTGCAGTGGCTAAGTTAGCTCTTAAGACATACGTAAAGGATTGTAAAGATTTCTGAGCTGTGGGATTGTCTAAGCGTCCTGACTATACTAGTTTTAGTTAACAATGTTCTATGAAAATGCTGGTTGAGTGTCACAAGTGTTTATGTAATCTTCAAAACCTCAGTAAAGATGTATTTGCAGAAATGTTAACAGGGTCATTTTCAAACCAGGTAAGCTAGGCATACTACAAGCGCAGATATTGTGCTAATGTGCAAATGATAAAAAAAAAACACTTGTATTGATCTTATTCGTTTCCTTTTGCCCATTATTGACATGGACATATTCACATGTTTTAAAGGCACTTGGATGACAACAGGAATGCCACCTGTAACAAAGACGGGAAATATAGAGTGCTCTGTGAGGATGCAGAAGGCTTGAGTAGAAGTTGTTTAAAGTGGTGGTTTCTGTACGTGGTTTTACACAGTCACAATAAATGCATAAATTGTAGTATTGACTTGTCTTGTCTACATGTTTAATCAACATCTATATTTCTGGCCTGTGCAGTAAGGATGAAAAACGCAAACACATATATGGTGGGAGAAAGCCCATGCATAAACACAAACACGTACAGCCACTAACCATTATTTGGTAGACAACACATAAAAACCACACAATTACATACAGAAAATGACATATAACACAGGCACATCATGCCATCCTGCACACAACCTGCAGAAAACTAAAACATGTATTTGGAAATAAAAGCCCAAAATGCAAACACAAAAACAAAATGAATAAAAGCGAATCCTTTAAAAAAAAACAACAACAAAAAAAACGTGACATTGAAACAAATGGATGTAATCACTATTTGTTAGTATTAATTAGCACCTGGAAGAGGAGAGGCAAGCAATCAGCCTTATGGGGTGTTATTATTAAGCAATATGCCGCAAGCAGCGGGGACATTAACGCTCGCTTCACTCGGGCCTATAACTATGTGCCCAGGGGCATTACCAGACACGATAATGCCCCCGCCACGACGGGCATATTGCTATTAGTACCCCAGCCCAAGACCAGGGTACTAAAAGCTTTTTTTCTGTCTCCAAAAGCTGCAGCATTTCAGGACAGAAAAAAAAATAATGACACAGAAAATGGCCCCCAGGACAGGAAAACAGAGTCCGCTTTCCCTTTCCATGGCGGCCATGAGGAGCAGACACGCTGGGAACAGAAGTGCTCCCAGCGTGTTTGCTCCCGAAAGATGACAGAAAAGAAAGTAAGTGGGGTTAAAGAAATTAAAGAAAACAAAACATGCCTGAATCCCCAGCAGGGACAATGGCAGTCTCCAGCCATGTGGAGGCTCGCAGCGGGGATGGCCCCGTTTCAAGCCTTCTCATTGGCTGAGGGGCTGCCACGCTCCCCGCCGTGGACAAATCGGCTGGAATCCCGGCCAAGCCGTGTAGCGAGAGCCAATCAGAATGTGTGTTATATTCTGCTTGACTCTCGCCGGGTACTAACTATATTTATGGATTCATATTAATAGGAAGGGAATGAGAAGTCTTTTCATCCTTTCAATCAATGTTAGGATGTAAGAGTGATGAAAGAAAGGTTTTTACATGGGTTGAGTGATATACCTATATTTATCTGGTCACTTTACTTTATGTAACAGCACCATAATGGTGGATGAGGAAGGCATCGACCTCATTTTGTGTTCCCATGTTGCATTTATGCACCAGAATTGTCTACAGCTGTTCTAGGTGTGCTGGAAAGGGTAGTAGTTGCCACAGCTGTAATTAAATATTATGAAATGCTTAATTTAAATTTAGTTAGGGCAAATCACAGTGGGTGTCACAACAGTTAAAGTCGTGTGTTACAATAGATGAACTTCATATGTGGTAGGCCCTAAAATATTATTCTGCTCGCTTTTTGATGACAAAGGGTGTGTCCTACATAAAAAGATCTGTTTTACCCCAAAAGGTTGGGGAGGAAAATTCTTTGTGTGAAAGAAAATATGGATTTGCATTTACCATGAAATATTTGTCACTAGGAGAGTTGAGTCACTTAAAGCCAACATTTGACTCTACCCAATCAGGAAAATTATGCTTTCTTATGAAAAAAGGACAGCGATCAGGATATTTTTGTACAAGGTATATTTAGTATGAAATGAATCCCTTAAAATGTATTATTTCCTGTAGGGATAATCAAAATGGGTGTGAAAATCAACTGGCAATATTGGTATTTACAATCGGTACTGAAGAATAGAGGGCTGTCTTTGCCGTTTGGTTTTCACACCCATGTTTTTAGGAAGTCAATACCAAAGATTAAAAAGGATTCCAATCCTAATAGTATGCTTCAACACTCCTGCTGATATTATATGAATGTCAACCAAGAAACCGTTGTTCAATGTAGGAAACTCCACCTGTATAATGTCTGTGTGGAGGAGGAGCCAAAGGCCTCCACCGGAAGTCCCGCCCCTATCTTGCCTATATGTTGGGAACTGGAAATAGTGACAACCACGACACCTGTAATGATGCACATAACACAAAAAGCCTTTGAGGAAAGGTATCCATTGAGAAAACCATTCTTTAAATATCCACGAAGAGCTGACCACCTCTTGGGAGAGATCCCTGAAGAACGTGTAAAGACGGATGGAAGAGCTGACTGGTGACATCACATGAAGTAAGGTGATACACCAAGAAGGAATGCCAAGAGAGGAGGTGAACAGACCATATGTAATCTGATGACAAAGTAAAGAATCAACAGACCTGTTACCTGAGGAATGAAGATTGCACGTGTAAAGAGCACAGAAGAAAATGCAAGCCGTTTTATAATTGTACAGAGGCAGTAACGCAAGTAGACTAAGTATTCATGAAGGCTGGCTATACATAGTGAATAGACTGCAGGCGGTGCCGCCAATATATATTTATATGTGTGTATAGAATATGGATGTTCCACATCGTATTTTAGCAAACTGGGATCTCATGAGCAAAAGGACTGAAAGTGTGGGGCAGTAGAATAAGAACAGCTGGTGATGGAGGAAGAATCAAGAAGGCTTGTCCGGCCCAGCGTCAAGGGTTGAGGTAGCCAAAAATGTAGTTATCTATCATGGAAAGATACAATTAATGTGAGAGCCGAGACAGGCTCCTATTAAGGTGCTACAAAAAGACAATGAGTGCCAAGTTTTATTCACTTTAATAGTATTAAATGCAAGAAGGAGCTCAAAACACAGTCTCCTGTTGCATGATCTAGATGGAAATAGACTTGCCTATACTACACCAAGACATGAAGATAAGGGTATGCTAACACTCCCTTCCATTCCCAGGAGCAGTGATACTTTCAAGGCCAAGTTCAAAATCTATTCTCATGGCAGACAGCTTGAGTGTTGATGGATGATGGGCTAATTGGGTGGGGAGGTATGGTCAAGTCCAACCCTCCAGAACCTGGGGTACCAAACTGCGGGCTGCTAGCGAGTGAAATATTCCAGAAGGGTACAAGCGTGCCAACCAATTGTAAAGGGCCACGTATCAAAGGGCCCATGTGAGTTTGAGACCCAATGAAACGTTGTGTAATTTATGACACTGACAATGACTTGCACTAGGAGTGGGCATAGTTATCCACCTGACTGTAGAGACCCAATCACAATCCCATACCCCGTTGAAAGTATACCCCGTTCTCCTACCACAATCCCGCTTAGGGTTTCTTATTTTGCCACGTAGTATGTCATCAGTGATGATGAGTATTTAGTATGAAAGTGCACTTTTTATGTAAATCGTTGAGAGGGATACTGTCAGATGTCCGTCGATGTCCGTTGCACTCCCTGTTTTAGATAATTGTTATTAAAACCACTATTTGCCAACTTCCTGAGTCAGTCTTATCATTGATGTTTGAGTAACTTCTGCATCCCCATCCATCCCATAGAGTGTTACCTCGTTTAAAAGGACCTACAGGTTCCTCATCATTAATTAAAACTCACAGCTTTGGAATTTCATTGAATAATTTTTAAATCCTAGTTCTGTGTAAGGGGTTAGACAGATTGCTTCATAAAGTTTTTGCATGTGTAAAATAAGGGAGCTACCATGGACCAAGTCTAAACAGCCAAGAGGTTGCATGTACGGTTCGGTGTTCTGGCTATGTGCTCTTTAAGGGTAGCAATTAAGTTTTGAGGTACATCCAACCTAACCTCTGTTATGGAATAGTGTTCAAGGCTTGTGTTCTTTGTGAACTGGAACTATTTACTAAAGATGTCTTAGGACCTTATTTTTTTTTTGGTTTATAATTCACACAGTTATTAATCTTAGTATTCAAGCTATCAGCAACTGCATCCTAGGTACCTTCCAAGGTGGTAACCAAGCAGACCTGTTCTGTGGCTCTGATTATCACTTCTTTCCCTTGTTTAGGCGACTTATCTAGTACAAGGTCTCTCTTAATTCCAGATGGCGCCTATGCTTTATATTTTCTTTATTTGAGGTCTTATTTTCCTTAACTAAGGCTTTGCTTTCCCCTTTTTTTCATGGGGTGCAGATATTTAATTACAGAGCTCGACTCAGCAGAGTTTTCATCCGCCCTTCCTTCAGCCCTCATCTCCATGGGCTGCAGATCATCAGATATGGAGCCTGCCTGAGTGGAGTTTTCCTCCACTCCTGGCATTCTAGGTCACGAAGCATCGTGTTTAACCATGGGCAGCCTTTTACCAGCTCATTCTTCCGCAGGCAGGTCTGATAGCGGAACCGAGGATCTAAGCTACCCACGTAAACTATCTCTCCAGTGATGAAATGAGCAGGAAAAGATGCCCCAGGAATATTTTCTGGATAATTCCTTGAAGCTTAAAGAACATTCTCAATATTTACATATTGATCCTTAATTTCATTAAGAAGTTCCTTTACTTTAGCATTAATGCTCCGACCAAAGATTGCAACGCTATATATAAGGCTCTCGTTGTGGTGGGAGCTGGCATAGAATAGAAGTGGCTCCCTCTATTCATAGGCAGAGAGCATGTGTACGAATCTTTCCGCCATTTCTCTTCTGATGCTCGTATCTCGTATCTCGAGCCCCCCCCTTGTCCCAGCTCTGAACAAGCACATAGATTAACAACCTCCTTTCGCAAGTGTAAGCATGTTTCCAGGAATTAGTCATCAGTCATGGGGATGGACAGGTCCATCGCCATGGTAATCCTCTCCTCCCTTTTCTCATGTTGCTCTTCCAGAGGGAGGGATGTGTGAGGCATAGTACCAACCTCATTATGACAAGCACTGGATTTTCTTTTGTCTGACTTTTAAGAAAATACATGGTGAATTTATTCTTTATTATGTATTCTGAACGTTCTCTGCTTTTCTTACTGTCTTCCAAGCTAGGTGAAGTAGGCTGATTAGTGGCCTTCTTATTCCTTTTTTGTTGGCAATGGTAATTGTAATTGGTTATTTCTAATGCACTTAATACCCTGAGGATTCTAAGTGCGGACCCAGGGATTGAACCTGTGTTGCTGCATATTGTCTTGCTTTCAAGGCGAACACATTGCACCTGAGCTATCCTCCCGGTGGTAAAATCTGAATCCCTTGCCCATATGGTATCTCTACCCAATGCTCCAGCTACGGCAAAATCTGGAGGTCTCATATTGATTTTAAGGTTATTTCCTACGTGTGGCATCTTGAACCTCTAAAAGCCTGGCAACTTCAGCCTATAGTCAGCAACTCTCCGAAATAAAAAGAATTCCAAGTAAGCCCAAGGCTCCCCAAACATTTATATGCGGAGCAAACAGTGTTTCCAAACTATATTTCTACTTACTTCTGATGGTAGAAAAGACTTCCCTCTCCCGTTCGAATGACTGATGACAGTTCAGCATTTTCCGCACATTTCCTGCCACACCAGGAACTTAAAACTTCTCCCAAACTTGCTTTACATCCGGTCTGTGTACTGGCTGCGTGGATCACAACTGGGTGCCTGTGCCTGCCAATCACTCCCAGAGAAGAAAATCAGACTGCAGACTGTTCAGCACGTTCTGCAATCTTTGCATGTGCTTCGCGCTGCGGAAGTGTTTTTGAACTTCTTCTGGTCTCGCTATACGTTCAGGCTGTGTCCGTGCTGAGTCGTTCACCACAGTGTCCTAGAGCCTGCCAGTCACTCCCAGAGAAGAAAATCAGACAGCAGGCTGCTCACCACTTTCCGCACACTTCTAAGTGTTCAATGTGCGATCTGGATTGCATGGACAATATGTAATATAAGGTGCTCTTCTAATTAAACAAACAGCTGAAACTATTCAAAACTTCTTATAAAAAGGTAGTTCAACCGGAAGCACTCTTACAGTCTGTGACTTTTGGTGTGATTTCATATATGTGTTTCCATGGTAAGAGTGAGTAAACTAACAACCAACAGGAGACGCCATCCCAGTCCATACAAAATTAGGCATGTGACACTGGTCTGGTACAAGGGACCCAGGTGTGATATTTCACGGAGAATAGTCACATTTTGGCAAATCTGTGAGCAGCTAAAAATGATCTTACAGAGAAATTGTACTGTGACCTATGTTCACAACTTGCAACTCCAGACTTCGGACCTTTTTATTTACAAAACAAGCAATTCTTCTTTTTTGTCCCATCTTACTGTCAATGCCAGGACCATCCAGAGCAAGTTCTCTCTCTATGCCCTGTCCTCGGACCTTCCAAGGAATATTCCATTAGTCCCTCTCCTTTAAGCCGATAATCGGATTCTCATCCTACTCTGCTTTAGTAGTTACTAATCCCAGGCTGATCTCACTACCGTGGCTTTGGAAGTCTTACCCTCCAGACGGACATCTTGTATGTCTTGGACAACTTTCATCAAATCACCCATTTCCATCCACTCACTGATCTTGGAGTGACCTCTTTTAATACTATTGATTCTTAATTTACCTCTCCAACACCCTATTCCTTTATCCACCCTTTCTCTGCCTCTCCAGCCACCCCTTTAATCTTCTGCATTCTGCTTAAATTGAGATTATTGATTTGTTTATGCTTCGTAACCCCTGAACTTGAGAGTGATCATTCGGTAATACTAAAAGGTGTCTTGCAAAGCCACACTCCATTCCAATCCCTTGCAAAGATTGATTGCAAAATGACCTTTTACAAAGCTGTTGGCCACCCTCACTTGTCCATAAGCTTGGGCGTGGTGGAGAGCTACTCATGATCAAACCAAAGCAATTTAATGTAAACAGATATACATTGTAAGCTATTGTCAGTTGCATCTTGAATGGGAAAAACTCACTTATAAAAATAACATTGAACCTTAATATGTAATTCCATGCCGTTACGCGGCTCACCGTCAAAGCCAAGCCGCCTGGAAAAACAACCTTTCTTGATAAACATTTATTTAGTTATTTATTTTAGTTTTTACATTTGTAGAGCGCACTGCAGCCCGCGGACATCGAGGTGCTGTAAACGGAGCGTAAGAAGGCTTAGTTAAGGGTTACAAAAAATCCGACCATAGAAGAGGTCTTGAGAACGATACAGTGTTACATGTGCAGCAGATGCGATACGGATTACTTTGTTGCAGACAAACATGCATGATTATACGAAGAGACTGGTTTTGATGGCCTTACAAAAGGCTGCATGAGAATCTATTTGCCTGATGTGAGGTGGGAGGGAATTCCACAGGGTGGCAGCCATAGTGGGGAAGCTGGTGCCAACAGCACGAGCTCTGTGAGTTTTGGGCACAGTTATCATGTTAGAATATGCCATCCTGGTTGGCCTGGAGGCAAGGGGTTTAGAGAACCTTTGGACAAGATACGGAGGGGCCAGATCGTGAAGACACTTGTGCGTTAAGACAAGAGTTTTGAAAATGATTCGTTTTATCTGTTGCTATTTGGCACATTTCCCATCTTCTCCTTTAATCTTGTATTTGTGCAGCTTTGACGCAAATTTCCGGGCTGGGATAGCACCAACAATCATTCCTGTCACAGACTTCTCTCATGGACAACATTACTTTATGAAAAAGGCCATCACTTCCGCCAGTTTCACATCCTACTCACACTCACAGACACCCATTCCCACTTGCAGCGGGCACATGTGTTCCACTCATTGCTCTGTGGCTCTTAGCCCACCTGCTCAGGAAATTGGCCTGACTGTTTTTCCACCTAGGAGTGTAGAAAAGTGGATACATAGTTTCCATCTTGTGTCCTATGAAGATAAAGTTGCCAATTATGTTGCTTTCCCTCCAAGTTGGGTGCAAAATGGGATTGAGCTTCCAGACATATGAAACCATCTACTCCAGAGATACGGGTGGTAGTGTTCACCTGACGACGTACAGGCTAGAGTGCAGAAATAATTCCACTCAGAGGTACTCGTGAAGAGAATGCTACCGCCTTTGGGTTATGACAGGCACTAAACCATAAGAACTGGCACTGACCCATGTGCATGGTAATGGCAGCCGTGTACATGTTTAGCGGGATCAGCTGCATCAAAGCTGATGGCAGATGGCAAAACCCTAAAATGGAGACTCCTCTCAGATGATTACTGGAGTCACTCGCACATGTGACCCGTTTCAAACTTGGAACTTTTAATGTCTCAATGTTATGCATTTAAAAGGGTGCAGCCTTCAGAAAGCGCCTGTTGGCACGAAGCGCTGCCCTGTTTTTCTGCGCATGTAATGGCTCTGTGTGAATCACAAATCTATGTTAAACCAACACAAATGACTTTTGGTGTTTTCTGAGGTGATGGAAACAGACAATATGGGTAAAAATGTGGGAGGTGCTGCTTCATGATTTGTTGGCTTTGGGCTCTACTGGGGGGGTGGTTCGTTGACAAAGAAAAGCTGAGGAGAATGTGGGAGGCTTCGCTTAATTACTTTCTGTTGGTTCCCTGACTGTTTCAGAAGTCCGAATGGTTGGGGAAAATCCTCTACAGGGGAAAAGAGCCATATCCCTGCACTAACCAGGAAGTAGATCCAAATAGATGTTGTCACTGCAAATATATGGGAGGCCTTTGGATATAAGAGAATAGATAGCAACCTAAGTAAGACCCATGACTATACATAATAGAGGGTCTCAAACTTATCTGGACCCTGTGGTTTTCTTTCACAGACTTGCTGCAAGAGGCAACTCTATTTATATCAACATAAATCTGAGATTGAAATACATCAGGACGAATATCCTCCAGTACCATCTAGAGGACTTCTTGGAATATAGGGTGAGTGAGCCCGTTTTATCAAACTTTACTTTACTTTTTCCTTTATTTCACTGAGACCACTGTTTTTCGTTAGGTCGACACAATTTGTTATTTTATTTAATAGGTTCCTTTTCCTCTTTCTTTCTTTTTCTATAGTATCTCTCCTGATGAACCACAGATAACACTGTGGGGAAACACGTGTTGGGAGATAATGAGAGACAAGTAATGCATGGGAGACAATGAGAGATACGGCATGCATAGGATATATGTATTGCCTTTGATTGTATGAAATCAATACATGGGAAGAAAGATAAACAATTAATCAGATGCAATATGTTAAGATTGTTTGGAAAATAAATACACCAGTACATGACAAACTGGAGTCGAATCACAAAAAAGAAAAGATTTGTCATCAATTTTTTCTACACTGGGAGCGCACACTGTACAAGTACCACCTTAAGAAAAATACAGTATTTCAATATTGTTACAGTCGCAATATAGGTACTTTGGGTGCAGATCTCAGTTTTGATAAAGTACATAAGCAAAAAGGAATTGCCTAAGGTGAGGAGGAATCATAAGCCGACAAGGACTGGAACTCTGTAAGAAAACGATTGTAAATTGGTTTACACTCACGTTGTTCTTCTTGAACCAGATTATCTGATCCCAGAATGTCACATGGGACCTTGTTATTTGTATGCCTGTCCAGTTCAAAATGTATGGACTAAAATATCACTCCATCATATATAGGCATTGCAATTTCACCACTGTTTGTCCTGTTGAAATATTGTCTCATTATAAATGTATGTATTGAAAAACTTGGTTAAAACTAAAATTGATTTGTTTACCTACAAAATAATGATATTGATTTTATATCTCAATGAATACTGGAGTGTGTTCGCTTTGTTTGGTCACCCTGATCAATTGTTCTTTTTACTATTTGACCTGCCTGGGTAGATCAGGGTTTATCCAGGAGCCCTATTGATTATTACTATAATAAATGCATAATACATTCTTACATCACTTTACCCTGCAGTTTTAGCAACTACAGTTGCTTGAATATTTATGTACTTATTTATTTTTCATTCAAAGTGCAATCAACGGTGATAGACAAGGCCCTGTGTACACCAAGAAAAAAGCAAAAAAAGTGCAGAAAACCGAGAATAATTAAAACTACAAATATTTACTTTTTGTAGAAATGTTTGTATTGTTTCTATTTTAAATGAAGAGAAGAGCATACAGAGAAACATGGCAAAGAAAAAACATATCATAATTATTCATAAATATATTTTAAACTAAATTGAAGAATATGTCAACGAAATAATCACATAGGTCATGTAAATCACTAACCAAAAAGATTTTAAAAACAATAACAACATTTATGTTATGTTCACACACAGTATGAAAGAGTGCACTGAAAAGACCAGAAACTGTTTCTTTACCAGTCCGATCTCGTTGGTACACTAACCCATAAGACAACTCATCCCATATCTTCGTGGGCACCAAAATATGAGCAACAGAAGGGCGAATAATGCTGGGAAACGCCTTGTGTTTAGTTGGCCCTCGTTTCACCAAACCCTGGAAATAATTGTGTGGCAACCACGCACCTATTTGAATCACTTCATTGTCTGTCCAACGGGAAACTACTTACTTCAATTGTTCAGTCTGCCACACCTCTTTCCAACATAGTCATACATTGGGGTGTGTGTGTCTTACCCGAAATTCATAATTCGGAAGTTCTCTATGAAAATACACACTTGTCTTCTGGGACAGTACATGCAATTTTGCCTAAGTCACAAATCACAAGATAATTTGCATGTTTACTGGTCAGGTAACTGAACAACATCCGATTATGATGACATTTCATCTTTATACATTTAAGGATCTCTCCGAGAGTTTATAGAAATCCTTTATCTTTCCCTTAAGTAATTAAGACTCTCCTTCATTAGGGAGGGGT
The DNA here is from genome assembly GCF_040938575.1 of Ambystoma mexicanum. Taxonomy (NCBI): domain Eukaryota; kingdom Metazoa; phylum Chordata; class Amphibia; order Caudata; family Ambystomatidae; genus Ambystoma; species Ambystoma mexicanum. The sequence continues at coordinate 599,316,745 of NC_090922.1, forward strand.
TCAACAATTTGCTGATACGAAGTAGAAAACAAGTGTGCCTTTCCATGCCCTGAGAATCATACATGTTCCAGTCATCAGGTGTCTGATATTTAATTGTCTGCCAATAAATCCTAGGCTCACAACACCAGAAAGTTCATTCAACACGATGTTGCCAGAACCAAATTGAACCCAACAAAAATCTCCTTCCGCCACAAAGTCGCAACTGAATGCTTTGTGAATAGACACAGATATCCTGTAACCTGTGCACTGCACTGCCACTGAACACCTTCATCCTGCAGCTGCATTCTTGGCATGCTCATCAGAGCTCACAGCACTCACCTGTTCTTTAGAGTTTTGTGTTGGGTGACACCCACACGAATATAAGGCCCCATTGCTGGAACCTACAATTTAATTGATGACTATTTTGACATTGGGATTTCATGGCTGAACTCATCTTCCTCAAACTCTCCCAATCATGGTCTTCATCACTGTATACTACGGTCTTATTGATCCATGCAAAAGTGAGTTTTAAATCAAGTTTTTCATTTCCAGGCAACTGCTCTGTCAACAGAATATAAGGATTCCTCGCCAAATCCAGACATTTTCAAAAATGTACAATCAAGTTGACTTCGACACAAATACTTGCGGGTGTAACTCCCGGGGAAGTCACACAGTTATGTTAGAACAACAAATGTAATATTAACCCGTTGTGTCTTACCTGACTGAAATTCACAATGCTTTGATGAGCCATGTTGGAAGCTCTCTAAAATGAATCTTTGGATCATGCTAGAGACGCTTTTGAGGCATTTCAACCTTTCATATGGGCAAGCATTTAACATCTTGGCCCAAGACGTCTTGTAATGGACAGCAGAAATAAGGCACCTATCAAAGCCTCTATCCTCGATGACGACTTCCTCAATGTTCAGCTAGTTAGTAGGATTGAAGCAGACGTGCCTCTGATGGAGTTTGCATGCTTTGCCTTAAATTCTGAGGTCTGTATAATTGGGATAGGGAGCCTGGTGGCTCTGCCAAGACAATAAGAGCTTCGTAATATTGGGGCCCACAGAAAGTATTAGCAGTTTGTCTAGAGGGCTGTACACATTAAAAAGCATATTTGTAGAGCTGATCTTCCCAGAAAGCATGAGGTGGAACCCATTCTATCCCTCAGCATATTTGGTGGATCCCCTTTCTAATGCATTATGTCATGAGTGTCTCTTTAAAAGGCGACACTTAGGCGTATGATCTCATCACTTTCACGTGGAAAATGACAGCCTCCAGAGTTCTTTACTCTGGTATTTCTCGACAGAGATATTGTTTTGAATTTGTTCCAGTTAGTTCTATAATCTAAAACCTCACCAACTGCATAGATCAGAACCAAGAGTAGGCATGGCTTGAGGAAGAGCTCTTATAACAAACTCGCGGGTGGGCTTGGTCACTGTCGGGCCACAATCCTTTGAGATGGGTCTGTTTTTCTTTGAAGGAGGGAGTTTGTGGTGTTGACCCAGGGGGCATAATATCACGCTTCCAAGTGCTGTAATAATAACTGTTTTTTTTTTTTTTTTACCCAGTTAAACAGTTCTCAATTTATCACACCTTCAAGGAATAAAGGCCAAGGCCAGCGTTCGTAATTGCAACTCTGGCCCAAAGACCAGATGAGCCCTTAACGCAGGAGCTGTCCACCAAGGTAAGGGAGTGCTGCATGAGTCCATCACTGGCCTCCATGATGGAGTTTGAAAGTTGTGTTCATGAATGGCGTCCTTCGAAGTGGGAAATTCCCTTGGTCCCGAAGTGAAATACGGGTTTGGACTTCATTTTAGATTTGCCTTGTGCGACCATGATGCTGCCGTTTCTCGTGCACTGATGTTTCTTTCTTTGGGCACCCCACTCTTTTTTGCTATCAGTACTATGGCGGTTCTTTTTGAGACGAACTTCTGCAGCCTGTGCTCGTACTGCACTCTGTCTGTGTAAATGTGTGTGTGACGTACAGGGTCGGACTGGGGCATAAAATTATCTCGGCCACCAACGAAAAAGTGGCCCACCGTTGCAAATGGGAATTCGTTCCTTTTGGGGCGCTGTTTCAATAGTACCCAAGGGGTAGGTTTTTGATAAAAATGTGAGGTAAATTGTACATTTTAAAGAATATTTATACAGCAACACAGGTCAAAACTCTTAGACGCATAGTGAAATAACTCATCAAACTGGCCCACATTGGCCAAAAAAGTGCCACACTTTGACCCAAAAAACTGGCCGTCACAAGTATTTTGCGTTTTTGGTTCGGCCATGGGCCTATTGCCCTATAGGCCAGTCTGAGCCTGGTGAAGTAAGTGTCCATACGGCGTACCTGTTGTGCTGGAGAGCAAAAGTTGTCTGGGTTCTACCTGCACGGTTTTTGGAGAGCTTGCATTGATGCTCCCCATACTATGCCTGTTTGGTATGTTGATGCAATACTGTACTGCTCGGGCTTGTCTGTGATGGAAGTGTGCACTGCTGCACGCGCGCCATGCTGGTTCTGTTCTGTGACTATCGGAAGCTTGCCTTGCTGGTGAAGGAAGCTTGCACCGCCGGCTGGTTGTGCTGTACTATCTCCCTGTGTGAAGGTCCTCGCTCCTGAACTAACACAGCACAGAGCAAGGCTGCTTTTGCAAAGTGGCGAATGAAAATAAAACGAGAAATCAGCAGGAAAGCAGGCTCGGACTGGGCTATAGAGGATTAGGGCAATGCCCGAAGTGCAGGCCCAACATGCTAGTGTGGGACATTTTTCTTCCGGACAAAGCGGGACCATTTTGTGGGCCAAAGTAGGTTTGAGTCACTTCATTGTGCACAGAGGACCCGATTCATGGAATTATTTGAGTGGAAATAGGGTACTTGTGTGCCAAAAATGTGCGCAAATCCGTGTTCATCGATTAATGGAATCGAATGCCGGTACTTTTCCTGGGCTTGTGTTGAGTTCGCACAGGCTTGTCTTGTCTCTGCGAGCCTTCCAGGGCCTTGCACGAGTTTCTACACAGAACGTGTGGCTTACTTGCGCAGATGGCTGGGAAGGGGAAGAAAAAATGGGGAAGAACTTGCTAAAAAGTGGCCTTTCCGAGGGACGGCCTGCAGGCAGCAATTACATGGCACAAGACATATTCATGGATTCGATCGCGCAACTTCTCAGCCGGAAAATGGCCTTGCAAGTCCACCACCCGAAGGCAGGCGTAAGTACACTTGCGCATTGGAATTGCAGCGCGGAGGTGAGTTTGCGTGTTGGATTTCAGGGTGCGTGTACGCAACCAGGGTACCGATTCAATTTAGGGGTTGAATATACACAGAGTAGCAGGTTGCAGGGACGGTTTACAGGGGTTTGCATGTAGATTTTTTGAGATTTCAACCGAGTTACGATTTTTCATACACATGTTGTCGGGGTGCCGGATACAGTGTCCCCGAGAAGCTAGCCTGCTTGCGTGGGTCCCCAAGCACTGTATGAAGTGTGCGTGTATTCATGCCTGGGGGAGCATGGAAAGATCGATGTTTTGGATGTTTTTGCTTTGTGTAGGGTCGTGTCGGGGCGTTCCGGTCACAATTTACGAATACGGTTACTTTGCGCAGTAAATTCCATGAATAAACAGCCAGAAAGTCTACATTTCCGCACTCACCCTGGCACAAATACAAACACCTTTCAAACAGTGTGAGGGGTCCCCCGCAAGCAGGCCTACATCTCAGGGTCCCCCGTAAATGTTGCCGGCCCCCCCTCGACAACATGCCTATGAGACTTCCTAAATTGGGTAAAACTCAAAACTTGGGTAATCTCCTTGTGAACCCCCGTAAACCGGCCCTGCACCACTCTACACAGTGTACGCGCACCCCTAAGTCTGATTGGAGACCCATCTGCATGCAGTCACCCCTAAATACAACATGCAAACTCACCTCGGTGCTGCGACTCCTATGCGCAAGTGTCCTTACACCTACCTTCGGGTGGCGGATAGATCAAGGGATTTGCATGGGCATTTCGTACACGAGAGGTTCCACGGTCACATCCATGAATATGCTTTGCAGTGCACATTTGTTGGCGAGCAATAGACTGCCTGAGGCGAGTCCCTTGTAACGCCCACTTTTTCCCTTGTTCTTCGTCATTTTCCAAGTTCCGCCCCCTGCTCTGCCCGTTGTGCAGGCCTCACCCATGCTCGCGGAAGGCACTCGGCTGCTCACAGAGCCATGCCGAGCATGTGCAAAATCCAATCAAGTCCAACGATTAGCCCGCCTATTCAATTCCATGTATTGACAAACGCGATTACGCCCACAGTTTGGCATGCAAGTACCCTATTTTCTGCGCAAATATTTCCATGAATCGGGCCCTATGTCTTCTGCTCTCTCTTTCACTAGCTCTCCCTCCCTCAAATGTCAACCAACTGGAATCAGAAAAAGCAAGACACAAGAAAATGAAGTCAATGCTCCACTGGACTCTTTCCTACATCCTGGGGCCAGCCAAAAGGGCACTAGAGTGGTAACCCTATGGCAAGCAATAAGCTGACTGTTGAACCCTTAGTAACTGATGACAGATCCGCTAGATTCCCACACTTCGGAGAGCCCACTTTTGTCCATTAGGAAGCAGGTAGGCTTTGCACCATTGCACCATCTATCTAATAATATAATAAAAGGCCAGATGTATGTTTGTCCTGCATGTTTGTCAGATGTAGTGGCTTTGCCTGTTGTCACCGCTAGAGGGAGCTGTTGCCTTAAGATATACAGAGAAGATGCCAATTCGCATAGCTTTGTCTGTTGTCACCGCTAGAGGGAGCTGCTGCCTTAGGATTTATAGTGGTCCAACTGTGTTAATGAAAACATGCACTTTGGCCGCTGAACAAGGCCTCTTACACTAGTATCTAAATACATAAATAGTAGGTGAGTGGGCACAGGCCAGCGGACTCAGGCAGGAATTTACAACTTGGAGCCCACCCTCATTTCGGAGTATCCTGAGAGCCTCCCAGCTATTTCATAAATAGCACAGGGCCTTTGAGGGGATGCAACAGCTTTGCACCTTATCAGGGACAGTGCAAGTGCTCACAAACAGCTGTAAGGCAGCATGTTAGCACTACATTTAACACACATCAACACCTAAGCATTCATCTCAATGAAAGCGCATACTCGTGCACAGATTGCAGTTTACAGTCCTGTGCTGCTGATAAGATGCTGGCTACCGACACCATGTACAGCACTCTGCCGTCCTCGAGCTAGGTCCATGCTTTAAAAAATAAGCTGGTCAGATAGCACATTGAGCTAAGCGCCAGTCCCTGATATCTGTGTGCAGCCTGCTGTGGGAGGTACGAATCCAGGCGGGTCAACTCAGCCTTTCATCCTTCCGAGTTTGATAACTTTAGTACCACTCTGTGGGATAATAGTGTCTTCTGCTATTGCAGTGCTCTGTGACCTATGGGTGTGTAGTGCTATATAAGAAATACATTATTATAATTAGTAATATAACAAATACAAAATAAATAATAATGGGACAAACAATCAAGAATGGCCCCAACAATACCCCACTACTGCGCATGGCAAACCTCAAAGGTCAGAGCATAGATCACCAATGGTAGAAATAAATACGCTTAGTGATGGTGAATAGTCCACGGTGCAAAAGCACAGCATGTAACAGCTCGCATTGCTACGAAAGGGAAATGACATCAGCACAGGGGAGATGGTTACATTGAACCTTCATATTTTCAGCTGCAGGGCATTCGATTTTTTTTCTTTGATATGCAGTGTTGCTCTGAACCTCGCTTTCTCATCTTTGTGGGGTGACATCCAGCTAGAGATGACAGGCAGGCCCTGCTCCTATTCTGACGCTACTTGCAGTGCTCCCACAGTGCACTTGCTGGACTGCGAAATCGACGATGAACACGTGACCAGTGAGTAAAGACCAATACAGAAAACAAAAGGCGGAGGGGGCGCGCTAAGAGGGGAGTCAGGAGGGGAAGGAAGGGGGCTAACGGACATGGGAGTGGTGGAGAGTGGGGGGAGGTGTTGGAGTGGCAGGGATTCCAAGATTGCCCTCAGAGAGTGAGGAGAGGGAGGTGGTGTGGGGACACAGAGCAAAAGAGATCCTTTTCAGATATCCTATTGCGTGAGGTCTATGCGCAATTTCAGTTTCAAAATGGATGATTTTTGCTCGAGGGCACCAGCAAGTGGGCTGGGAACGTTTCCTTACTTAAATAGGGTGGCGCCAGCCCCTGGCTTGGGAGGGCTTAATCCTCCGACTTTTAGGAGTTTGCAGGAAGACGTTAGCACTCTACCTTAATGTCCAAGTGCTCAGCCCTGGGCTCTGATGGGAAAGCCATGCCCCCAAGATCCTGTCAGATTTCTCATCTGGGGGAGCAGACTATTTAAACATCCATTCAAGTGGCAGCTGCAGCAAACATACAGTGGCAGAGGACAAAAGCCCACCCAGGCAATATGCATGTCACTTAAGATGACAATCTTACAAAACTGTCATCCAGCCACCCTTACCCCAATTTGAGGCTGGCTCTACCACACACCAGGTCAGGTATGTTCTTCAAGGCTCCCCTGGGCTGGCCAGTACCTTCTGTAAAAAAAAAGGTCCCAGCATGGGCAAAGAAAGAGTTTTTTTTTTCAGAAGGCTCCAAACATGCCAACTGCAGTAACATCAAGCCCAATAGCCCCTTCAAAAGATGTCCAAATTGATCTTGCAATATACAGACGTTCTTTGTTAGGGTGAGTATTGTGACCAACTTCCATTACTCACTCAAAAGGATTTCTTGCTGAATTACTATCACAGACTCATATTTAAAATTATGGGCATTCTTAAAAAGAATGCCGACAATTTAAGAATTCCCACAATTTTGAATTTTAAACATACGTTTTGCATAAAAGCAAAGAACCTTTTGGGAACATGTTCTCACAATGTTCTTTGCTTTTATGGAAAATGCCAGGTTTGGCCACCCACCTGGAGCCCAGAGTATTTTATTTTGTGGGCAGTGACACACTATTTCAGTGAAAAGCCCCCCCCCCCCCCCCAACACAGAAGCGGGGAGCTCAACACTTAAATAGGGCACTGCCACCACGCCTGCTCGGGGAAGCCCGTAAAAGGCTGTCCAAAACGGGTGTGGCGCCCTATTAAAGTGATAAACTTCCCACTCCAGCACGGGAGCGGGATGCCTTTTTACTTTAATACAGTGCCACTGCCACGCCAGCACGGGGACGCATTTCAAAGGCTGCCCCGTGCTAGTGTGGCAGCAGCACCTTATTCAAGTGAAAATCTCCCCGCTTCTGTGCGGGAGCACCCGTCGCCAGCACAAGAACCAGCAGCATTTCAATGAATTAGGACACTTCCACCACGCTAGCTCAGGGGAGCCTTTCCAGGGCTCCCCTGAGCTGGCGTGGCACCCTTTGTAATAGAACAGCTGCTCTCCCACGCTGGCATGGCAGCAGCGCCCAACAGAGGGAGCAGATTTTCATCTATGTAGGGTGCCACTTGCTCTCCACCACGGGGGAGCCTTTTATTTTACACATGGTGCCACGGATGCCAGAGCCACTGCCGCAGCAACGCAAGTGAACTTTTTAAAGGCGCCTCCGTGCTGGCTTGGAGAAGGCTATGGCACCCAATGTAAATCATATCAGTTTGGTGCCCTGGGCGATCGCCCAGGTCTCCCATGCATAAGTCCAGCCCTGGTGATACCAAACGGTGATACCAAACAACCGTACTGACACCACAATGGTGGATTCTAAGGGAACTTCCGCATTCCTTACCTAATCAATGGCTTCTCTGAGGAGTAATCAGTGCAGTTGGGAGAGGCGTATCTCGAGCAGTGGCCGCCACTAGGTCTGCGATGAGGTCTTCTGGGCCGGAAACACGCTGCCTTTTCTCCTTTGTTGTGATGTCCCACCTGGAGGAATGTGGAGCAGGGAGAGAGGAATGAACATGTTGCCTCCTATTTGTGCTGATTATGTTTAATTCATTGCAGAAATTACCCCGTAAATACACATGCAGAATGTTTATTTAATAATGTAGGAGCACTTGCAATTATGCTAACTTGCATTTCCCTTGATTAGGGAAGGGAATTGAAATAACCTGTTTTGTCATTCCCGCTCCTCAGCACTTTTCTCCTCTCTCCCTCCTACCCCTCCCCACATTTCTCCCCCACGTGTCTTTTCTCGCCTCCTCTCTCCCTTGGCACCTTTTCCCAAATTACTCGTAGCATCCAACTCCCAAATGCCGAATAATAGGAAAACCTGTTGCATCTAATCAGAGGCCCTGCAAATGTATTTTTTAACAGGGCTTAGTTGATGCGCACATTAACAATTCTTGCTCCTGGGCTCTGGGCATAAAATGCACCATACATAAAGCGTTTGCAAATGTAAAACATGATAAGTAATGCCGAAAAAAACGGTTTTATACATTAAGAAAAGTGACAAGATGCGGATGACGGGGGAGGGGAGGGCTGGAAGAGCTTGCAGGGAGTTTGTGCTGGGAAAAAAAGCCGAAAGGATGGCTTATTTAATGTATTACGGAAACAAAAAGGTTTTTTAGGCTGTCTTGAAAGGTAGAGAGCTTTCTGAGGTGAAGAGGCTGTTCTCTAGCAGCAATGTTTTGCTACCGATTGCTGCTTCTACTTGAGATTGCCTGTTTTCGGCAAAGCAAACTATGCTAGGCGAACGCGCCGGCAGGACAGCGATTGGCGGGCACCGGCTTTATTCGGGACGCCCACCGAGCCCCGGGTGAACTAAGAGGGGAGGGGCCTGGCTCGGTGGCCCTTGCCCTTGGGGAAGGGAGGAAGTGACATCACAGGTGGGCGACGGAAAAGGAAGCAGGGCTAGAGAACCACCTATAAAACGTGCAGGCGCAAAGCTTGCGCCCTCTTTGGTCCAGCTCCTTTGACAACTGGTCCTGCCTCCTTATTTCAGGGAAACCGCAAGTGGGTCTTGGGGAGGTGGTGGGGGTCCGCTATGACTGGTGGGCTGGATGAAGACTGAGTCTGTGGGGTCTGGGGCGCAAGTGTGGGCTGTTCCCGCCATGGTCATGCCACTTAGAGATGTGTGCCTTAGGAAGGCTGTTTTTGCATTTTTTCAAGTAGCCGGCAGATGTGACTTTTCTCTAGCCATTGTAGAGCTCTTTCCAGTCACAGCCCTCCAGTACCACCGCTGTACGCCGTTGTGGTGCTCACACTAGAAATGTATGAATGGATCTGTTTACAGGAAATCTTTTTGCAATTTAGCTCTCTTGGAGAGCAAGTGTACTGTGCCCTCTCCTACAGCTTCCAGCAAGAGATGGCATCAATGCTCTGTGGGCAAGGTTCTGCCATGACGCGTGGAGCAGGCATTGCCACTGTCACATCCTGCCATGCTGGCCCATTTAGGAGACAAACAAGACTGAATGTTTCCTGTCGGTCGCCTCAGCCCCCTGCGTGTAAAGCACAGCAGTTGTCCAGTTGATGGCTCTGCTGCCAGTCTGTTAATTCTTATAATAATTATTGGCTCAGTGGAATGTCAGTGTAGCTTTAAAACAGCCAAGGGCATGTGGCCCGGTTTTGCTTGCTCCCACTGTCACCACGGTAACAGCCCGACAGCCTGAGCCTATGTAGCCCTGCACACCTCTGACGCAGGGGTGATAGCTATTCACCCCCGACCCCTGGGCTCTGTCTGGGAGATTAACAGTTTTAATGTGTTTTTGCAGAGAGATCCGCCCCTTTTCTATTTCTATGGCAGCCTGAAGTAGAGGGTTGGCAGAGCGGCAGGGACTGACATGCCAAAAAATGCCAAAAAACATGGCGGCACCCTGGGAAGGGTGGGGCATTGGCAGTTCACACCAGCATTTCCAACCACGTGATTGGTTGAGCGATGTAAGGACTGCAGCGGGTGCTTTTTACTCCTTTCTAAATGAGTGGGGTAGTTCCTGGAGTAGTGATTTGCCATTGTTGAGGCTGGACCGGATCAGTATCTGGAAATCTGTGCCAAAATTCTTGCCGTAAGGGATTCAGATCCCGGAGGTGTAGCCGGAACCCTCTGTTTTTGGCATAATGGAAGGGTAGCCAGTGGGCTTTCAGCAAAGTGGTGACATGAACTCATTTGAATTCATCCAGTTTTCTGTAAACTGCTGTTATCAGTGCATAGTGCCAATATCTCGATTTTCGTTGATCAAGTAGGTAGACTTAAAACTCTTGAAGACGCAAAATGCGTCATGTAACCTGTGGCTCCTTTCACCCATCATCACCCCTAGGATCTCCATCTGAAGACTGAGGGTTTAGGTGATCTTTTAAGCCCTGGTGAACTGATTAAGGGGCTGGATCAGTATCAGATATGATGTTACGGTCTGTTAATCGTTCCCATACTGCGATAAATCACTTTAGTAGTAGTATTTGGCGCATTCTCCCCCCTTCAGATGTACCTAGACCTTAGTCTGTGGAAGAAAAAGGAACAGGGTAAAGATGAGGTGTAGAGCGGCAGTCTGCCTTGGAGCTCTGGACCAGGGAGTGAGCACACGAGAACGGATAACAAACCAAAACTTTTTAAATCAATAGTCATTCAGCATGTTTTTTTTTTTTTAAGAAGTATTTCTCATTTTTAAATGATCCAAGAAACTTCAAACATGTATTTTGGCAGATCACTTAAATCACATATCATCTGAAGATCAATCTACAAAGCACATTAAAAAAATATAGAGAAACCGACACATTTGGGCACAAATTACAACCCCAATATCTTTTCCATGCTCAAAGGTAAAGTACCTGCTCTAGAAGGTTACACAAAAGAGTGATGCCGGCATGGCATTGGCGCTGCCATGAGCAGAACACAAGATGTGTGTTCTTTGACGATCAGTGTAAAGCTAAGTTATGACACGTGTCTGCTAAAGGAGACAACAATGTGAAATGTGAAGTGTAAAAATAAATGAAAGACTGTATAGGTAGGGTGGCCAAACCCACAAAGGAGCAAGTAAGAAAGTAAACAACATGTACCCCTAAATTAATGTCAACAACACTTAGGAGTGGACTACACATGTCAGAAGTAAACAATAAAAAAACTAAATACAAACCATCAATGAGCCTATTAGATACATAAAGAACCATGTAAAACATCGTGAATGATACAAACGTGTGCTGTCACAGCACACTCCAAAAGTGACAAAGTGAGTAATGCAAAACAATGTACATTGAGTTCTTCATTCATAACACCAGGGGCAACTGAACTTAGTCTTTCAATCCAAAAGGCTTCTTGTCGAGAACATTTTCTTGAAAGGTCTCAAATCATTATAGGTTTTTTGACAATTTCTAAATCTGGAAACATATCGGTCAGATTTGGCTTTGAAATTAATTAAAATGTCTGGCGGCTACAGGTTGGGCATTCTCTGTTCTGATATTAGATGTATGCTTGTTCCAGGGTATATGGGCGTTACACACTGTTTGGCCAACATAGTATATGCATCAAGGGCATCTTATATTTTAAATGATCTTGCTATTGTCATAAGTTGCAAAACCTTAAAATGCATTTGTTCTCCAGTTGTGGGATGGTAAACTGCATCTGCTATAGAAATATCTGAACAATTACTGCAATTCAGACATGGAAAAGTACCTGCTTTAGGCGTACTTAAGGTGTGTTTGTCATGCTGTTCTGTGGTTTGTCTTTACCAATATGACAATCGAGTTCCTTGCACACTGGTACGTGAGGTTGGCAGTTTTTAATTTACCACCATGCTTCAAATTGTTCCATTTACCCTGAATAATCTGTTTTATTTGGGAGCTCTGAGCCGAAAATGTCATGGCACCAACCAAACTGGGTGATTCTTTTGGAAGAGCCGTTTGGAAATGAATGCATCTTGCTTGGCAATATGAATCTTATGATGAGCCTTGTTGAGAATTTCCAAAGATGTTCCCCGTGCTTGAGATCTTTGTGGCATCTATGGGCTCTGAGTTTGGTATTCACATGACTTACTAACAGCCATCCGAATTCCCCATTTAAAGACAAAAGTTCAGGCCACACATGTTTCAAGCAATGTGATAGGCAAATGTACTCCCAAAGCGCTGGTGGCTTGGGCACTTTAGCTGCGGAAGTTGAAAGGAGATTTGAACCGTGTTTCTGAAGAACCATTTTTGGAATCCACAATGAACAAAGTGAATTGGACAGACAAAACATTCTGAAATTGACACTTGAAGGTAATTCTTTATGAACTATCTACACGATTGAACTGAAAGACACGAGCAGATTTCCTGTAGCATGTTGTATTAGCCATGCCAACATGCCCATGCCACATGGGAGCAGATCTGTAATGAACATCTTTTATGTGACCATTCCAGAGTGGTCCTTCTTCCATATCGACTTCATAAAAACAAAACAAATCTCTGGACCGCAGCAGGCATTCGCCATGAGACAAACATCGGATCATATGTTTCACAAATAAGAGCACCGCTGCCTCATTGGCTATAAACCACAGTGTGGTCTCATGCAGTCATTTTCTCTGCTGAAAGCGTTAATAACTTTTCATCCAAAATGATGCGCTTCGTAGCGTGCTTGCAGACCCAAAGCAGCTTCAAAGACTGAGAGTAGCAAACTGACACGAATGACAAAGGCCTGAAACGTTATGCAGAGGTGTTCATTATTGCACATTTTGTAAAATTCGCAAAGGAGATAAAAAATGTTTATTTATTGAAAGCTCAAATAACACTGAAAATATACTCTTCTATGTCTCAGAGGCCTCTACACCGCAACAAAGAAGTGATTCAAAATTCCATACTAGGCAGAATGACTCCAACAAATGTTGATCCTACAAGACATATATATATTTCACAGGGTTGGCGACAGTGACCCTGAAGTTATGGTTAGGAGCACTCAGCATAGGAAGAGCCCTGAGCAGCTTATAATTTATAACATCACTTTTTTTATTCATTGATGACATCCGTAGTAGGAGGCCACGGCGCAACTGAAAGCGTGAGAGATGAAACGCTCAAATAAAAATACTATTGCACAATTAAGAAACCTAAGTAGCGGGTGTGAGGAATTCGACCATCTGCAGGGTGGGCGTGCGCTCGCCTGGCCTATTTTTTTAAATTGTAAATGAAATTGAATGATGGTAGATCAACCTCCTGAAAATGTGTGCGGCTAGACCGCGCACATTTTCCTTTGCTCACTGCACGACATACACATAGACCTGTGTACTCTGGGTGGACAGAGCCTACACGTGAAGTCCCCCTGTCATATTTAGCTGAATATGTATTTATTTATTTATTTTATCTGTAAAGCACCTAAACCATTGGGCATCAGGGCGCTGTTGCAGACCAGTTACATTATACAAAACTTAATTCGACACATAGTGACTCGACAGACAAAGGGATAGGAAACATTATGGGGAAAGGTTACATTAATGTTTCTATTGCAAAGGAGCTTGGGTGAATAGCCAAGTTTTTAGGGCTTTGCGGAAAAGTCCAATAAGAGTCCTCTGATCTGAGTTCTGGTGGCAGGGTGTTCCAGTGGTTGACCGCAACTGATGGGAAACGTATCCCTCCACCATTGGCTCTTTTCAATATGACAGCCAAGAGTGCAGCAAGATATCTCAGAAGGGGGAGGGCAACACCTTCGTCCTGCCATGGCCAGCCAAATTGACTACTAGCTGCAGAGGTGAACAAAGGGGACAGGAAACCCCAATAACCTTTGATATGTACTTTCTCAACCTGAAGCCAGATCCCACCCTTAGCATCAAAGGATAGTGAAATGTCATGTCCGGGAATGCGTGGATTACAGTAGTCAACCCCGCAGGGAAACCCCATTAAGAAGGTAGGAGTATGAGATTTGATGGAGAAAGAAAGTCTGGTATGGGAGCGACTTTAAGGGAGACTTGGCGCTTTAATAAGGAAGCACAAATAGCTTCATTAACTAGAGAGACCCTTTGATCCACAAAAGACAGGAACATGGGTGGGATTTACTATTACATGTTTTCACCCCTTTACCTTTTTTGTTGCAAAGCACCCTTGTTATTATCTCACACATACAGGAAATTGTTGGTGGGGATCCAGGATTGGTTCATTAAGGTAGGCTTAGCCTACACCAATCACTGTGGCCCATTTGGCTTTGAAAGTGGGCTGAGCCCCTCTTTTGGGCAGATCATCTGCAGACTTCACAAGGAGTAACAAGAAGAACTCAATATTGGACCCTGGCCGAAGGTACAGTCTGTCTTGCAGCTTCCATCAGTGAGAGAATGCCAGGCCGTCCAAAGAGGGAAGCGAGATCCTTCCCAAGGAAACATTTCCCAGGGAACAGAGGGAGATACTGAATCCAGAGGACCCTCCAGCGGGTCCAGAACCGGTACCCAGTCTGCACACAGCGTGCCCTGTTAGGCTCTGCAAGCAAGCTTTCTAGGTGGGAAGTGCCTGAGAGTCTCGGAACCAAACCTAGGACAAGGCTGTTGCCTGCAACACTGTCCTCAGCTTTGGGCAATTTGCCTTAAAGGCCAACACAAGCCCAGTGAATAATCTAGGAGGAGTCCATCGACAAGCATCAGCCAGCATCTGCCTTAAAGGACATTTTTTAGACAGTCGAGCCCCTCAAGCTGCAACTGACTACACCGCTGAGTGTTGTCACGCCACAGTCACTAACATCGTCCAAGATGCCTCGACCAGTGCTTCAGACCCGGCAACCTGCATTGAGACAACAATTCCTGAGCCCAAGCTGCCGTCTAAGCCAGCTGCAGCCATCTGTCCAGCCTTGTTCACCGAACTGCCTGCCACGTGATACCTGCAGTTGTCTCATGTTTTGAACTCTGTTGCAGGATCTGAAAAGCAGCCTGAAACTGACTTGACCCTGTCGAGCACCAAGAACATCTACACGCACAGGTTACATTGTTATTCTGTCCCCCTGGTCCTTCTCTGAAGGCCCATAGTGACATTTTACGACCCATTGCTCCCCTTGTGTTGAAACCAAGTATCCTTGAACCAATCAGATTAATTACTTTACAGACTTGCCTCCTGTCAGTATCCAGAGAGCATCCCTTTGCCTTCTTGAAACTGTCTGTCCTCTGCATTCCTTTACAGGGTGGGTTGTATTTTGTAGTGTGCTAAAACTGTCTGTTGTGATAATAATGAAGTAGATATTTGTATACAACCTTGACTGGACAGTCCATTTTATCAATGGGTATTAATTGTATTTTTACTGTGTTGCAACTAACCAATGATACACGACCTTACTGTCACACGGTAATTATATAGTCCTCCTTAGTATTTATATTGGCCTAAGCCCAATCGCTTTACACGGAAAACCGTGTTGTAAAGTTACGATTTTTGAGTTGGCTTCGCCTCCATTTTAAGATTCAGCCACCATTTAGATTTCTACTAGTGTGTTCTTCATTCTAAAATGGTGGACTATGTTTTCAGCTTGCAACCAAGCCTCCTGACATTTGAGTTCTGTTAATGTTTAGGCTCTCCGAGAGCCGACTGTTTAGACTAGGTAAAGAGACCTTGGGCTCCATATGAACTGTCATCTAAGTATTGTCTGCGCACACAAGCCTCATCCTTGTATAAACACTGGGACAATGAAGAGCATATTATTGTATACGTTGTATGTGAACTAGGCACAAACTCCAGATCACGAATTATTAACATTTAGAGAGGCTGGACAATATTACTCAGAAATGTATAAAAGCACAAATATTTAGACGTCCAGCACTCTCTCACCTCTCTCTGTCGGGCTGGTACACATTGCAGGGTATTTGGAGCCAGCTAGCTATCTGTTTCTTTGTAAAACTGTACAGTAATAAAAGATCTGTGCATCTTTTTAGCCCGTGATTGGTGAATTTCCTTTGTGGTACTCAGCCTCGATATTTCTTTGGTCTTACATTACAGAGATAAGCCTGCCATTCCATCCACGTTACCAAAACTGGACAAGGAGGTTTATAATTGGCTTGTCTTCATTTTACTTGATCACAACTTCAAAAGGCCTTCAATTCCAGACACAGGCCCTCATTACGACCCTGGCGGATTTCGCGGTGCTAAATGCACCGCGAAGCACGGCGGAAAGCCGTCGATAGCGCCATGGGGGTTGGCGGATTTACCACCCCATGCCGACCTTGGCGGAGCGGTAAATCCCCAATCCCCATTCTGCCCTTCCCCATTCCCATTCTTGCCCCATAGGGTATAATGGGAGTGGGGAAGGAGTTAATTACGCCACCGTAAAATACGGTGGCGTAATTAACAACGAGGTCCCGTAGCGCCATGGTTTTCTCCGCCTGGTAAAACCAGGCGGAAAACGGCGCCATGGCGCTACGGGAACTCGTAGTGGGGCGGACGGGTCCGCCGCGAATACCGCTGGCGGAAACCCACTCCGCCAGGGTCCTAATGAGGCCCACAGTAAGGCTTTCTAATATCAGAGTGGTTTCTGGTGTCATTAGTGAATAAGACATAGTTTGTGTCATTCACTGAATGGATATTTTTGGCCACTTCTCTTAAAAATTAGAAAGCTCAATTTTCCAACTTTTCAAGAAAAGGCACTGTCTTTGAGAACATGCTGCCTATCTTAACATGTAAAGGGAATTGCTGACCTTGCATATTTGGCAATCTTGAGAACTGGAAATAAATGCTGAAAAGAATTCTGACTCATCCCCCTATATAGATTTCATAACCCTATCACTATTCATCACCAAATGTGGCATGCTGATCTTTGCCTCACTGAAGTTATTGTAAGATAGTTTAAAATGGACTAGCCTACTTTTTCATACACCCCATGACCTCAACCTTTCCTTTGAATTCCTTGCAAATTGGAGATTCAGATAAGACTTCTGGAAGCCACACCACACCCTCTCTTCACTCCTTTGCCTCCTTCATGCCCCATTGCACTCATCCACCTCCCCGAGCCATCTCCCCTCACCCACCACTTAAATCATGTGATCCAGTGAGGATGTTTTGCACTGAATTAGGTGTGAAACATTATGTTTGGAATACATTACCTGGGCCAATGCAGGTTTCTTAACTTGAACTTTGTATAGCTTAAACGTTTTTATATATTATCTAAACAAAATGTGTACGTGTATGTTAAATTGTAAACATGACTACTTGAGAACTTTTAACATAAATGGCTGAATATATATGTACAAATATTACACACCAGTCATGATGATCGTGATGAAATTACTGTCATCCACTGATTGCTGGAGGGGTTGTGTGCAAAAGGATTGTTGGTAAAAAAGAAATATCGAGGCTGTGTACCACAAAAGGAAATACACCAAACACAAGCTTGTAAAGATTCACAGATCTTTATTCTATCACTGCGCAGTTTCAAATAAACAAAACAGATAGCTATCTGGCCCTCAGTACATCACAGCGAATACCAGCCTTTCAGTGTGAGTAGTGAGAGGTACTGGACATCTAAACAGTTGTGCATTTTATACATTTTCGGTAATAATGTCCAGCCACTCTGCAAGTTAATAATCCATGATCTAGAGTTCGTGCAGAGTTCACTTTTGCCTTGTAAGACAATATGCACATGGATCATCCTCGGTTTACATACAAACAAGTCACAATGGCAACAGTGTATTCTTGGATTTAACAATAAGCCTTAGCACATGTCCCTCACAATGCAGTTCAGCCAGTGTCCACGTTCGATATTTGCTTAACATTGTGTTCGATGTATGTCCGTGGATCAGACTTATTGGTGCAGACAATCCTTAGACTACAAATCAGGCATGGGACAAGGTCTCTTTACTCAGTCTAAACATTCGGCCAATGGACAGTTTAAACATTCACTATAGTGCAAGGTTTCAGGAAGGCTCGGTTACAAGCGGGAAACACTGTCCACCATTTTAGAACACAGAGTTACATTTGAATGGAAATCAAAATGCAGGATAGACCTAAAATGGCAGCAAAGTCATTCTAAAATCGGAACTTTGCAACGCGGTTTTCTTCACAGAGCGTCTGGGCTTAGGCCAATATATACAAAAAAAGAGGCACAATATGATTTCCCATTTAACAAACCCTCCTTTTGGTCTAAGCCAAGCACTAAACTACTTCTAGTCACTTTACGAGTTACTCCACGTCTCAATGTCCATATATCCTGAATCACTAACAGAGATATCGATCGCCATGAGGTAAGAAACTGAGATTTATTTCAACACAAATTTGTTGGTCATTTTCTCAGGGGCGCATACCTCGTGTCCTTATGTTCCCATAGCTTGTGCACAACATCCTCCTAACACCGAACATATGGCAGGAAGACACTGTATACAACAACAGAAAAACAACAGAATACCCAAAATGATCAGCGAGACTAAAAGTAGCTTCCATCCCCAAGGTTGCAACAAGTCCCAGAACCAAGCGCTAAGATCCCAGTTTCCCTCGGGAACATGCACTTCTGAACTAAGGACGTGCAGATTTTGTAGTGCCTTAAGGATGGTTGGGGAGGAATCTGGCACGAAAATACAACAAGCAGACCCCACTCATTTACATACCCCACCACGCTCAGCCAAGATGACGTTTAATGCTATCCGGTTCTGAAGTGCCACTAACCTTATCGCTTTTTGTTCTAAAGTCATGTTATAGAGTATGTCAGTGGTCCGGTTGATGGTCCTCTCCAGTACTCTTGCTAGTCTTCTGATATCCTCAGAGTTCAATATTTGCCCCCAAAATGGTACGTAGGATTTAGCTACATCACCCAGAACTTGTGCTGAAGTATCACCATTCTCGTCCCGCCTTGGACGAGCCTTTGAGATTTCTACAGTGCTTGCTATGAATACCCCGGGTAACAGAATCCCTAAATAACAGGTTCCCTGCCAATCCCTAGGTAACCATGGGAACGCTTCATTACCTCAAACAAAGTAGACAGGTTCGCCTACATACAAAGGTCTGTCCTCACTGGTCAAGTTTGCAACATTGGCGCAACCCTTGAAATCACCCATTGACTGAGTACCATTCCTCTGTATGCAGAAAGAAACTGAATCGGGGCTGTGGTTAACACTATAACAAGGTGGCGTGGCATCCTTATTGCCAATAGGAGCCATCTTGAAAGAGATCAAAGATTGAAAAGGACGAGACAGTCTATCAGAAGGCCTAATAGAAGCAAAATTAAGCTTGCTCCTATTCGCAAAGAGTGAGCATCCCAGGGGCGTTAGAACACTTTCCTCAAAATCATTCAAATTAGTCCCATCGAAATTCCCTGAGATGCTATCATTCTATCGGCCAAAGAATAGTGTCCTTAAAGATGCATAGCATGCAGTAGTCAAAGGTAAGGATGGCTATACCAGCCCAGCCCCTTATCCCTGTGTTGTGGTAAATGCGAGCAGACCCAATAATTAGATTTGTTAAAAATGGCATGTGTGGCATTCATGATGAGTAATAGAGTGTTGTTGTGGTAACTTTGTGCTGAGAGTCTCTACGACAGGGGTGCACAACTGATTTTGACAGAGGGCCGAAAGTACCCTACATGATGGCTATAGTGGGCTGAAAAGTAAATGTGGGTGGGGCGGTAGGCACGGTGGGGCACGGCGTGGCAGGAGGCTTTTTCAACCCCTAATTTTTATTAAACACTATGCCCCATAGCTCCCACCCCTCAAGCAAACACTATGCCCCATGGCCCTCACTCCCCAACTAAACACTATGCCCCATGGCCCTCACCCCTCATGCAAACACTACGCCCCAGGACACCCACCCCTCATGCAAACACTATGTCCCATGGCCCCCACTCCCCTACCAAACACTATGCCCCATGTCACCCACCCCTCATGCAAACACTATGCCCCATGACACCCACCCCTCAAGCAAACACTATGCCCCATAGCCCCCACTTCCCGACCAAACACTATGCCCCATGACACCCACCGCACATGCAAACACTATGCCCCAAGACACCCACCCCTCATGCAAACACTATGCCCCATGACACCCACCGCTCATGCAAACACTATGCCCCAAGACACCCACCGCTCATGCAAACACTATGCCCCAAGACACCCACCCCTCAAGCAAACACTATGCCCCATGCCACCAAGCATGCCCCATGCATACATACTCATACAGACCCCACCCAACCCCCCACCCCTGCATACAAACTAACAAGCATACACCATGCACCCATACAGACCCGAACCCCCCACCCCCAACTCAGCACACAAACTCACAAGCATACACCATGCACCCATACAGACCCAAACCCCCACCCCCAACTCAGCACACAAACCCACAAGCATACACCATGCACCCATACAGACCCAAACCCCCCACCCCCAACTCAGCACACAAACCCACAAGCATACACCATGCACCCATGCAGACCCGAACCCCCACCCCGAACTCAGCACACAAACCCATAAGCATACACCATGCACCCATACAGACCCGGAACCCCCCACCCCCAACTCAGCACACAAACCCACAAGCATACACCATGCACCCATACAGACCCGAACCCCCCCACCCCCATCTCAGCACACAAACTCACAAGCATACACCATGCACCCATACAGACCCCACCCCCAACTCACCATACAAACTCACATGCATACACCATGCATCCATACAGACCTGAATCCCCCACCCCCCAACTCACCAAACAAACTCACAAGCATGCATGCATACAGACCCGGACCCCCACCCCCACATCTCAACATACACTGAACGTGCACACAACAACAAACATTCAGCCAGACCCGACCCCTCCAACCCCCCCACCCCCCAGCATCTCAACATACACTTCACTTGCACACAAACACATTCAGGCAGACCCGACACACACCCCACCCCCACATCTCAACACACACTGCACTTGCACACCAACACATTCAAGCAAACCCGACACACACCCCACCCCCGCATCTCAACATACACTGAACTTGCACACAAACACATTCAGGCAGACCCGACCACCCCCCCACCCCCCTACGCATCTCAACACACAGTCCACTTGCACATGAACACATTCAGGCAGACCCGACACACACCCCACCCCCGCATCTCAACATACACTGAACTTGCACACAAACACATTCAGGCAGACCCGACCCCCACACCCCCTCCGCATCTTAACACACACTGCACTTGCACACAAATACATTCAAGCAGACCAGACACACACCCCAACCCCGCATCTCAACATACACTGAACTTGCACACAAGCACATTCAGGCAGACCCGACCCCCACACCTCCTTCGCATCTCAACACACACTGCACTTGCACACAAACACATTCAAGCAGACCCAACACACACCCCACCCCTGCATCTCAACATACACTGAACTTGCACACAAACACATTCAAGCAGACCCGACACACCCCCCACCCCCGCATCTCAACATACACTGAACTTGCACACAAACAGATTCAGGCAGACCCGACACACACACTCCCTCCGCATCTCAACACACACTGCACTTGCACACAAACACATTCAAGCAGACCCGACACACCCCCTCCCCCGGCATCTCAACATACACTGCAGACATACAAATACAAACACACCCATACACACCCGACACCCCCCCCCTCCGCACCTCAACATACATACAAAAACAAAAAACACAGTCAGGACGGACCCGAGACAGACACACACACACACACAAACATACAGCCCCCCACCATGTACTTATCCAGACGTGCTGGAACGCTGGCGAGGCTTCTGGCACTACGGCTGGTGTGGTCCAAGGCTGAAATGCCTTCCGGCATCAAGCCTTACTGGCCACGCCAGCCGTAGTGCTGCCACTCCATTGGTGCAGCACACATGCTCTACGTGGCTCGCAGGAGCTGCGTGGTTCGTGTGCACTGAACCAATGAGGGCCAGTGTTTTGTCCGGCCCGGAAGACAACAAAGACTTTCCTAATGGAGGGCGGCCGATGCTGCTTGCGGGCCGCCCTCCATTAGGAAAGTCTTTGTTGCTGGCGGGCCGGACAAAACGGCATGGCGGGCCGCAACTGGCCCGCGGGCCGTATGTTGTGCACCTATGCTCTAGGAGATAGAGTGTGCAGATGCATGAAGGATGTAGAAACAGTGGGTACATTTTCAGTGGGTAACCAGTTAACATGATCATAAGACAAGACAGCAATACGTTTTCAGGGCCCACACATTTGATTGTTCATTACTACGGTTGGTCATACAGTCTCTTATTTGTTCCGTAAGAGTGGGAGCAGTTGCAGGCATTGTTTCTTCAAACGAATACTCCAAAGTCAGTTTGCTGGCGATCTCCTGATCGCACGTTTTCTTAGTCCTTTCCCAAATCCTAGCCAACAGAATTCCCTTACGTGCAAAAGAACGGGCCAAAAAGACAAGCTCTCCGATAATTTTTCCTGATGGCACAGCCGAACCGTGCAGTAGTCTAACTCCTCGGTCGCAGATCGTACCTTGTGACTCCTGGTACTGTGTGATCTGCAAACAATGTGTCGTTGCTTCCTGATGGAAGTGGCGAATTGGAAACAGGATTTAAAACAGGATTTAACAATGGTGCAAAAGGATCTGTTGGAGAGTGTGGAGATAAAGCGGCTGTTTCCCCAGGCCCCACGGGCTCAGGGAGAGTCTCTGACGCACTCTCGATGCTGCTTGACGCTATGTGATTGCTGGGTGTAGCACTGGTAAGGGTAAATGTGTCTTCTGTATCGTGTGGCAAAGGGAAGGGAATCCTCTTGATGTGTGACACTTGGATCCAGTGTTTCCGCCTTGACTGTCGCACGGCGGTCTGTGTGACCAAGAGAACTTGATGCAGGCCCTACCAACGAGGTGTGAGGCAGGATGCTCTTTGAAACGACTTAATGAGGACCCAACTGCCAGGCCGTATGCTGTGACCTGGGCCATCGTACTTAACAGGGAGGGCTTCTCGCACCTGTTGATAAATCAAATACAGATTTTTAGTTAACTGGCCACAGTATCGGAAAGAAGTACATGTTCAATGTCACGCAAAGATCGCGGTTTAGGCAGGCCCCAAATGTTAGCTGGCCGACCCGTCACCACCTCAAATGGGGAGAGCCCAGGATTAGTTTGTGGGGTCGTTCTCATTGATAACAACACGATCGGTAAGGCATCCGGCCATTTCAGTTTGGTGCCGGTACACGTCCTAGCGAGCTTGTTCTTGATGATGCCGCTGTGTCTCTTTACCAAACCAGCACTTTGAGCATGTCTAGCCGAATGGAACAGTTTATCGATCTGTAATCCCACGCATATCTGCAGAATTACAGCAGCGATAAAATGTGGGCCATTGTCCGACCAGATGACCCTTGGCAAACCAGACCTAGGAAAATATTCCTTGAGCATGGTCTTCGCTGTTGTCATTGCTGTGGCATCTTTAACGGGAAAGGCTTCAACCCATTTACTAAAGGCGCAGATTACCACTAGTACATATTTGTAGTTGTTGCAACGCTCCATTTCAATGAAATCGAAATGTATGACCTTAAAGGGGACAAAAGGTAGACCAAAACTACCCCTAGGAGTCGATGTTTATTGTTCAGCTAGACATTTTGTAACATTTTGGTAACCTTCCGTGCACAAATATGGGTGGGACCATGAGCCATAGCGACCGTCATTGTAATGTACGCGTCCGGAAACAACCATTTTCCTTCTACTTTATCCACCCAACACCCATCATCATCCAATCTTGCCAAACCCTCAGCCCATTTCTTAGATTCCTCTAATGTAGCCTCAGCTTGAATACTTTTCACAGATTCCAGACCCTCATCCAAGGTAT
The DNA here is from genome assembly GCF_040938575.1 of Ambystoma mexicanum. Lineage (NCBI taxonomy): Eukaryota > Metazoa > Chordata > Amphibia > Caudata > Ambystomatidae > Ambystoma > Ambystoma mexicanum. Next base: position 599,340,345 of record NC_090922.1, read on the forward strand.
AAAACATGTCTGAATAGAGATCAGTGGCAGTCTGTTTGGCTATCTGGTCAGCAAAAGCATTCCTTTTTCCCACATTATCTATGATCTTCTGATGTGCGGCGCATTTCATAATTGCTAAGTGAGTGGGGAGTGCAAGCGCTGAGAGTAACCATACTATCAAGGAGCCGTACTGGATTTTTGTTCCATGTGAGGTCAAGAAACCTTGTTCTGCCCAAAGTCTGCCAAAGTTGTCAACCACCCCAAAAGCATACTGACTGTCAGTATATATATTCACTGTAAGCCCTTTGGAAAGTTCACAAGCTCGAGTCAATGCTATAATCTTTGCGGCCTGCGCGGAGCTTTGCGTGATTCTTTTGGTCTCCACAATTGTGCTCAATGTGGTGATGGCATAAGCAGCCGTGGATGTACCATCCGGAAGTTTGAAACAGGAGCCATCACAGAATAGCTCCCCTTGTGGATTGTTCAAAGGAGTATCTTTTAGATCAATTCTGCCTTTTGTCTCTTGCTCTGTGGGGTAAAGTCAGTCATGTGACGCTTCATCACTGCAAGCAGAACCTTGCGGGAAAGATAAAAGTTCAGCCGGATTGAGAACGCAACATCTCTGAATTTTAATGTGCGGTGCAAAAAAGATCAATTCATATCTCGTTAATCGTGCGGAGGTGAGGTGTTGCGTTTGTGCTCTGTTTAATAGAACATCTACAGAGTGAGGTACCATCAGGGTTAAAGCATGGCCTAGGACCATTCCCTCACTATGTTTTACAGACGCAGCAGCAGTAGTGACAGCTCTCAAACATCTTGGCAAAGTGCCTGCAACAGGATCGAGGGCGGAAGAAAAGTCGCTGCACGGCCTATTCTTCTCTCCATGTTCCTGCATTAATACAGCCAAAGCACATCCATCACATTCATGCACATACAACACAAAGGCCTTTTCATAATTTGGTGTGCCCAAAACTTGTGCCGAACACAGTGCAGTCTTGAGCAGATCAAACGCTTGCTGGTGTTCCAAGTTCCACGGAAATTGTGAAAAAATGCCCTTCTTCGTCAAAGCCAACATTGGTTTAATCGTTAACGAGAAGTTGGGGATCCCATGCCTACAGTAAGAAGCCATTCCTATCAAGGCTCTGACTTCCTTCTGTGTATTTGGGACAGACATGCTAGAAATTATTTTTATCCGCTCAGGCGTCAACCTTGTTTTTATCCTTTGACAGGAGATAGCCTAAATAGGCGACCTCCTGTCGACAATACTGAAACTTTTTGAGTGAAGCTTTGTGTCCATGTTTAGCTAGGTGAATAAGCAACAACACGGTGCCCTCCTTACAGGCACTCTCTGAGTCAGCAGCTAAAAGTAGATCGTCTACATATTGAAGCAGTGTACAAGTGGTGGGCAACTCAAGTGTATCGAGCTGCTCTTTCAAAGCCCTACTATAGATGCTAGTACTTTCTGTGTAACGTTGCGGCTCACGGGTAAAGGTAAACGAGCGTCCCCCTAAGGTGAACGCAAACAGATATCTACTATCTTTATGTATAGGAATTGCTAAAAAAAGCATTCTTAAGATCCACAACACTAAAGTAAGTAGCAGAAGCAGGAATCATAGTTAATATTGTCGTCACAACAGGCACAATAGGAAATTGTGGAGCAACAATCATATTGATGGTACGTAAATCAATAGTGAAACAAAAAGGAATTGCATTATCGCCTTTTTGTACCCGGGCAAAATCGGACTATTGCACAAACTACCTGCAATTTCCTCAATTACCCCACGATGCACAAAATCGGAGACTATGCATTTCAAAGCTTGCTCATCATCGACCAAAATCTTATACTGGGGAATACGTGGCAACTTTACTCCATGTTTCAGAATGATCTTAACAGGCTCAATTTGTAGAACACCGACATCATTATCATCAATTGCCCACAAACACTCCGGAACGTCACTAAATTCCGGTGGTAAAGCTCTGGTCAAGAACTGAGAGACAGTAAGTTGCTATGGTGAAATCGTCAAACGCACTCCGTCCGAAGAACGATGAATTACCGCATTTAATTCCTTCAACAGATTCAACCCCAACAAATTCTCTCCACAATTCGTAGTCAAAAGAAATGGACAATGGTCTGTGAATGGACCCAATGTAATTGGTACTGGCAAAGAAACTGGACAGACTACTGGTGTACCAGAAAACTCCACAGAAACATTGGTTTGCCCTGACAGTGGAATGTTTGGAACCCGTGAATAGTCAATGAAACACTTCTGTGCCCCTGTATCTATCAAGAATAGATGTTTCCTATTTCCCACTATCATCTCAACGTAGGGACCTTTATGATTAACGGGAATAGGCGTTGGTTCCAAACCCTGCTTCGGGCAATCCTAGTGAAACATAATGTCATCAAAAGGAAGTTCTTCAGAGAGGTAAGCAGCAGAAGGATGATCAAAAATGTTTCTATTATCCACACTCAGTGCCTGATTATCCTGTGAAAAAGGTTGCAAAAGTTGTGAAAACTGACTTCTACCAGGACCCCCTGCCACAGGGCGGCCTCTGGATTGTCTACCCATGTTACCAAATGCGTTATTCGACCTCTGCTGGAGGATCGGGCATTGTGCACCCCAATGACTCTCTTGTCTGCAATAAGCACACTGGTCATGTTTACAGGAACCAATGGCACATTTCCCTGTGGAACATACTGTCCCCTAAATTGAGAATTACCCCCTCTAGGGCCTCTAACAATTTGCTGTAATAGAACCTTAGTTTTCAGGTCTCCCTTTCTCTTTTCAATTCTTTCTTTTTCGTTATTGATTCGGTTCTCATAGTACTGAGCCATATGCAATACTTCAGACTGAGATTTAGCTTGCCAAGCACTTTCTGGAGACATAATTTGCGATTGGATGTCGGGCAACAATCCACGTACAAATTTGTCCACAAATAGTCATTTTCCATTTCCAGACTCTGTGTTCAAATCTTGCCCACTGTAATCTGAGAACACTTGTTCGAACCAATTAAAGAATTTGGTAGCACCCTCAGATTTCCCTTGGACACAAGCAGTAAGTTTGTCCCAAATAATCCTTCTTTCAGGAATTATAGTTTTCAATTTTGTAACTATTCTATCAGGCAAAGTCAGTATTACCTGTGGCGGTCTCTCGCTAGCTGGCCTTTCTCTATCTAATCGAAATATATTTGCCTATATGTCTCCTAACCCTGCTGCATCGTCTACAGTCCTAGTCTGTTTCCAGGAGCATGGGAAATAACAAATCAATATCGCTCAAGATAAATACTGATGATTGTAAGACAGACTCTATTTCTTTGTAGAACCCTGTCAGATTCTTCCTAATATTGGGTATGGATTGCTTATTGGTGTTCACTTCCTGTCTTGAGAACGGGACATGAACAAACTGCGACACATAATGTACAGGAATATCCTGAGCAGGTGCACCCGTTGCCGGATTCGCTGGAATCTCAACTTTTGGGACAAATGTCAGAGGAACCTCTCTCATAGGCAACTGAGAAGCAGGCCACTCCGAACATTTACTGAGCAACAGAGCTAGATCGAGCGCTAAGGCAGCTGAAGGAGTGTCAAATGAAAAAGCTCTCTTGTAAATATTCAATAATTCTGCGGGACAACAAATCTTTCTTTTTATACATTCATCCTGCAGGTATTCTACCACTACCTGTATCACTTTCCTCTGCATTTCTGGCGTATACTGACTATACGTGTCATATACTTCTACGGGAGTTATCGACATGTCTGAAATCCACCTAATCGCATCTTTTGTGCAAATCCATGTTTCCTCATTTATCGACTTACAACAAGGAAGGAACCGTTTCTGTACAAACATAGCATCCAAACTATCACCATCAATATCTTCATTCCGCAACCTTTACAACTCCCTTCTATACTCCAAAACCCTCTCGACGTGGAGATGTACTTTCTCCGCAGTATCACTTGAATATGCTAAAACATTCAGATGCCACAACCCTTGTGGGAGATCTATATCATCTAATCTGTTCCACATTATACATAAATGAATTCCCAATCCTTCAATAAAAACGTTTTTCTCAGAAAAATTGTCTAAGTTACAGAGTGTGGCAAAAACATCAGTTTGTTCACCCTTCTCCATACAGTGTCTAGCCCATGCAGTCAATTGACACTTTCTCTCTTGAGACACAGTATTACGAGTTACAATCTTTGATTCCGCTCCCTTATCGACTACAAGTGGCACAGAACCACTTGGAAGAGAAGGAGTAGACAAATCTTGTACATTCGGTAACAACGGTGCTATCACTGGTGCAGTAGGCAAACCTACCAAACCCGCAACAGCAGGCAAAGGTGGAGGAGCAGGTGGAGGAACAACAATAAGAGGAGTAACAACAGCCGGAGGAAGAGGAACAACAAGAGGAACGATAGGAGGAGCAGGAAGAACTACGGGAGGAGGAATAAGAGCAGGAAGAGGCAGAACAGCAGGAATAGGAACATACTGAGGTGGCGCAGTGGCAGCAGGCCTTCGCTCATTTAGACGTTTGTCAATCAACTCATCAGATACATGAAAGTTTTTAGACGGATACATTTTCTGGATACCAAGTGAAAAGCCCTATCCATACTCCTAACTGACTCAGACTGTTTATTTTGATCGTATAACAACGCTTTTTCGGCGTTGGTCATATGACGGCGTGCATGTTTTTCCCTACTTTTAAGTTGCTGCATAGCTTCTTTTTTCCAATTCTGTAATACATCAAATGCTGCAGGTCTAGCCTTTTTCTTTAATAATATAAATTCTAAATATTCAATACGAGGAATTTCAAAACTACCATTGATTGGCCACTGAATTTCAGAAGCATGTCTAGTTTGTCTGTGCCAAATATCATTAAACACTATACTACCAATGGCGTGCTTACAGTACATAGTACACGCCGGCGACCCCTCCATTGGCGCCGGTCGGCCAAATTCCAAAGATTGTCTGTCACTGTGGAATAACGCCCTGAAGCAGGCAGACAATTTCTCAGGCATATCAGATTACTGGTATTACCTGGTCAATAATTGTACTTGCAAGTGCAATACGCCAAAACAAATTATCAGGATATTTAAGAATCGGGTCACGACTTAACTGATCAAAGTACTAAGGAGGTCCGATCGGATTTCTAAGGGCTCAAAGGACCCACGTGGTTGGTGATTTTGACAAATCTGCCCGCCTCGATATATGGACCCTCGTCAAGATGCCGTCTCGGACCCCGGGCTCACCGTTCAGGGATCGGGTCGTGCAGTACTGTTGAGGTACCGCTTCTCATCCAAGAAAGGGGCCCCCTTGTTCACCGTCTGAATCCCGGTCTGATAGCCGTGTCAACCTTCAACGAGATGGCATCAATCTTGAGGGTACCTATTCGGGCGCCATCTGTAAAAGCAAGGAAATATCGAGGCTGAGTACCACAAAAGGAAATACACCAAACTCGGGCTTATAAAGATTCACAGATCTTTATTCTATTACTGCGCAGTTACAAAGAAACAAAACAGATAGCTATCTGGCCCTCAGTACATCACAGCGAATACCAGCATTTCAGTGTGAGTAGTGAGAGGTACTGGACATCTAAACAGTTGTGCATTTTATACATTTTCGGTAATAATGTCCAGCCTTGCTGCAAGTTAATAATCCATAGTCTAGAGCTTGTGCCGAGTTCACTTATGGCTTGCATGACAATATGCACATGGATCATCCTCAGTTTACATACAAACAAGTCACAATGGCAACAGTGTATTCTTGGATTTAACAATAAGCCATGTCCCTCACAATGCAGTTTAGCCAGTGTCCACGTTTGATACTTGCTTAACATTGTGTTGGATGTATGTCTGTGGATCAGACTTATTGGTGCAGACACTCCTTAGACTACAAGTCAGGCATGGGACAAGGTATCTTTACTCAGTCTAAACATTCGGCCAACGGACAGTTTAAACATTAACCATAGTGCAAGGTTTCAGGAAGGCTCGGTTACAAGCAGGAAACACTGTCCACCATTTTAGAACACAGAGTTACATTTGAATGGAAATCAAAATGGCGGATAGACCTAAAATGGCGGCAAAATCGATCTAAAATCAGAACTTTGCAACGCGGTTTTCTTCGCAGAGCGACTGGGCTTAGGCCAATATATACAAAAAAGGAGGCACAATATGATTTCCCGTTTAACAGTTGGGGCAGGGGACTACTCCTGTGGTGGCAGTGTGCAGTACTCAGCCCTCTTTTAAAGCCAAGTGGGCCACAGTGATTGGGGTGGGCTAAACCCACCATAATTTACCGATCCTAGGGTCCCCACCAACAATCTCCTATATCCATGAGGTCATAACCAGAGTGCTTTGCAACAGGAAAGGTAAAGGGGTGAAACTTTGTGATACTAAGTGATACTTCCTGTCAGTTGTTGATCAAAGAGTCTCTCTGATGAATGGATCTCTTTGTGGTTCCTGTTTAAAGTTCTTCCTGCAAACCACATTCTCGTACCTACCGGCAAGGCTTACTATAAGCATGCAGTCCCAGACATGACAGTTCACTCTCAATGACACTGAGGACGGGAGCTGGCTTCAGCTTGACACAGTTGCATATGAAAGGTTGATGGGGTTTACTCTCTCCTTTGTTAGCCTCTGCATCCAGGCCCCATGTGGGCCTGTTTGATGTACACTCTATTAGTATGGTAATCACTGCCACCAGCTACTGAACAAAATAGCAGGGCAGATGCATAGAGCCTTTATCAGTTAATCAGTCTGTCCATGGCAGGGGGGGTAGCTTGGTCCTCCCCCTTCCTGGAGAGGACATTGTGTACTCCTGCTGTCACGTCCCAACTAAATATGACAGGGAGCACTGTGAGTGTAGGCTATGTCCACCCAGAGTACACAGGTCTATGTGTTTTTTGTGGTGTGAGGATAGGAAAATGTGTCTGGATTAGCCCCACACACTTTCCTGAGGTTTGTCTACCATCATTCAAGCCCAGACGAGTGCACACCCACTGTGCGGATGGATGAATGCCTCACAATGGGATTGTACCATTATAAAATGCTTTTGCAAATCAGTCCCTAGAAGGGCTCTCAGACTCACCTTAAACTTTCCTATGGTGCACTCTTCCATATATATTAAGTACACAAACACCAAAGTGAACAGACAGGACCAAATGTATAAAACCCCACGGCAAACCCTTCTTCGCATCACAGATATTAACCTCCCCCTGTTCTCGAGCCATAAAAGCTTACAACCTCCCACGTGATATATTTATGCCCTCTTCTGCTTTTAATGAGGCTGCTATAAAATGGAGATAATACACAGAAAACAAATGTTCCCTTTCGGTGTCGTTTCCCTGTTTGATTTTGCCAGGACTGCCTTCCTTCTTTTTAATTAATGAGCCACATACCCTGAAAATGGCGCCTCGCACATGTTTCATCCAGATGCAGTAACAGCAGGAGGGAATACATTATGGATCGCTGGAAACGGCGAGGCTGAAGGGAGATTTTTGGGAACAGGCTTCTCTTCTTCACCCGTCGAATCAATCAAGGGATTAAACATCGCATTGTTGGCATTGCTGGTCGGTTTTAGAAAACCCCTACTGAAGCTGGATTAGGGCGACCAGATATTATGAAACCAAAAACAGAGCCAATTTTGCAAGCTCAATACAATAGACATAGACAAAGGACATCTGGGTTAAGCCAGGAAAAATAAGCACGAGAGACCAAAATGGCTGCCCCACAGAATAATATGCAGATCAGAGTTCTTCTGTTCCTGTGAGACACACAGGGCAGACAAAGGACACAGGAGCCTCAAGTAGATGGAACAAAACCTCTTTTATTTTTTGACACCGTAGCTTTACAGTGAGAGTTTTCTCTTCTCTTTCTCATGTACTCCCAGGGTTTTAAGTGGGGTAAGAAGTTGAAGGGGGCCCTCATTTGGGGGCGTGCTTGCATTGCTGGCATGGCCTGAAAAGTACACAAACCATAGTAAGGTACGCAAAGAAATATATAAATGTAGGTACGCATTTATATATTTGTATGCGTTCCTTATTATGGTTTGTGTACTTTTCAAGCCATCTTTTATAAACATAGAAATATGCTACATATTTCTATGTTTATAAAAGATGGCTTGGAAAGTACACAATTGAAGCCATCTTTTATAAGACTTTACCAACGAATAAAGACGCCTCGGGCTCGGTTATCTGTGCGATGCCATAATGCAAGGAATATTCAGGCTGCACATATCTGGTGTCAGATTGTAGCTGACGATATGACCGGAGGGTCTTCAATGTGTCAATAATATGAGGATGCATTGCCCCTCGGTCTAAAAGTACCTAGTTCTCAAAAGGATCATGCATTATAATTATAATTGTTCTTTTATAACGCACTGAATTCGAACCTGTGTTGCGCTGCGTTGTTTTGCTTCCAAGACAAACTCGTTGCCCCTGAGTTATCCTTCCTCCCCATTCTGAAGCAGATATTTGGTGATTATGTAGTGACAGGGGTGTGTCTATCTCTGGATAGTGACGGTCCGTGAGGCATAATGCACAATACAAGCTTTACCTGTCCCCATAAGGGTTGCGCTGGAGTCAGGAATGAACCGCCTCATCCATCAACAGCAATTTGCACTACAGAAAGGGATAGAATGGCCTGGCTTTCTAGAATTGGTGGTTCCCTTACTCAATTTTGTACCCAAATGCATAAACTGCTTCACAATTCAGTTTAATTTTTAACATGACTGTCGAAGATGTGTTTACATAGCTTGACAAGAAGTTCCAAAAGTTCCAAAATGAATGTTATATGTTTTGGTCATGTGGGCTCATTTTGATTGCCTGGTGATGTTCAAATAATCCCAAAATGCTATAAATTATGATTAGTTCTGAGACGATCACAGAAACCTGAATCATGTCGAACTATATTTGTCTCCAAATAGCACATGCAAGAAAAAAGCCTCACATGTTGAGATTTAAACCTTTGGTTGGCATTTTGCAGCACGCCCATGTAAGAGAATAACCACGTATGCAGTTTGCCACTGCCCCTGACATAGGAGGTGAATATGGTTTGTGTTTTTGGATCAGCGTTGAGTTCCATATTTGAATACAGTTTTTCTAAAGGATTTTCTGGAAGTTGTTACCTTTGTAAGTCTGCCTCCTCATTAATTATGCAACGTTTGAACTTCCCCAGTTAGTGCCAAATTCATGGAACGTTTAGCGCGGCCAAGGGACTTTGCACTGCCAACAAAACACTCTGATTCACAGAGCGGCGCAAAATTGCAACACTCTGTGAATCAGGGTGTTGGTTGGCAGTACAAAGTCCCTTTGCTCCAGTGCAAGGTCACTTTGCACTGCGCTAAAAGTTCCATGAATAAGGCTCTAAGTTTGGTTATCCATCCGTGTCCCCGAGGTGGAGAGGGCATGAGCCCCCACCACCCTGCATTCTCAGCCACAACCAGCAGAATTGGACTTGCGAGGCAACTCGGCCCCCTGCAGCTACCCTCGTTCTGCTCCTGATCTATACGCAAGTCTTGTGAAGCCCACAGTAAGCTCTTCTATTTCGCCTCAGGCGATTGGGAAATCTTCGCGTGTAGCGCGGTGCCCGTGTGCATCCAAATCCTAAGGACCTGCCTGCTTCTAAGATGGCGGGCGCATCACGGCGCCAAAATGAGGCTAGCTTACTCCGTTGCTAGGAGACCAGAAGCCTTTTTCCTCGCTCCATATCCGCCGGCAGGCGGATCGCCGGCGCATCAGAAGGCCAGCAAAAGGACCTGTTTGCCCCCTCGTGCACCATTCGATCCGCGTCCCCGAGGAGGATAGGGCAGGAGCCCACACCACCCCGCATTCTCAGCCACAACCAGCAGAATTGGACTCGCGAGGCAACTTGGCCCCCTGCAGCTACCCTCGTTCTGCTCCTGATCTATATGCAAGTCTTGTGAAGCCCACAGTAAGCTCTTCTATTTTGCCCCAGGCGATTGCGAAATCTTTGCGTGTAGCGTGGTGCCCGTGTGCATCTAAATCCTAAGGACCTGCCTGCTTCTAAGATGGCGGGTGCATCACAGTGCCAAAGCGAGGCTGGCTTACTCCGTTGCTAGGAGACCAGAAGCCTTTTTCCTCGCTCCATATCCGCGGGCAGGCGGAAACGCCAGCGCATCAGAAGGCCAGCAAAAGGCTCTGTTTGCCCCCTCATGCACCATTCCATCCGCATCCCCGAGGTGGAGAGGGCAGGAGCCCCCACCACCCCGCATTCTCAGCCACAACCAGCAGAATTGGACTCGCGAGGCAACTCGGCCCCCTGCAGCTACCCTCGTTCTGCTCCTTATCTACACGCAAGTCTTGTGAAGCCCACAGTAAGCTCTTCTATTTTGCCCCAGGCGATTACGAAATCTTCGCGTGTAGCGCGGTGCCCGTGTGCATCTAAATCCTAAGAACCTGCCTGCTTCTAAGATGGCGGGCGCATCACGGCGCCAAAACGAGGCTGGCTTACTCCGTTGCTAGGAGACCAGAAGCCTTTTTCCTCGCTCCATATCCGCCGGCAGGCGGAAACGCCGGCGCATTAGAAGGCCAGTAAAAGGCCCTGTTTGCCCCTGTTTACTGCCTGTACTGCTGACTGCAAGAACCCCTGGACCTCCAACACCTATGTTCTTAAGGTAACATTCTGCGACCACATCCTTACAGTTGCGCAGAGGCCACGAATGATCAGTCTCCTCCATTAACTTACCTGATCTGCTGCAACCCACCCAGACCCCAGTAAACTACAAACTTGCGCCTGCTCTCTTCTCTTGTGCCGCATGGTCATCCGCACCACCCCGCTTTCTTAGGGTGTCACTAGCGCATCGCGCAAAATTTCGTCACCTAATCCCCCTGAGAGCCACACCCTCCCATGAGCTGGACTTCACTACCCCGCATCATGCTTAACCGTATTTGGAATTGTCGTCTCTTAGCCCAAATGTAATATTCCAATCTAGCTGCTATTGCTATTGCACAACAACAAACTTGGTAAGACTCTTAGCTGCCGTATTTTTGCACATGTACCTACCTAGTTGGCCTAGCTGAACCACTGCCTTGGAGTCATTGATTGCTTTTTGCACATCTACCTACCTAGTTGGCCTAGCTGAACCACTGCCTTTGAGTCATTGACTGCTTTTTTGCACATGTACTTACCTAGTCGGCCTAGCTGAACCACTGCCTTTGAGTCATTGACTGCTTTTTTGCACATGTACTCACCCAGTCTTCCTAGCTGAACCACTGCCTCTGAGTCATTGATTGCTTTTTGCACATGTACCTACCTAGTCGGCCTAGCTGAACCACTGCCTTTGAGTCATTGACTGCTTTTTTTGCACATGTACTCACCCAGTCTGCCTAGCTGAACCACTGGCTTTGAGTCATTGATTGCTTTTTGCACATGTACTTACCTAGTCGGCCTAGCTGAACCACTGCCTTTGAGTCATTGATTGCTTTTTGCACATGCACTCACCCAGTCTGCCTAGCTGAACCACTGCCTTTGAGTCATTGGTTGCTTTTTGCACATGCACTTACCTAGTCGGCCTAGCTGAACCATTGCCTCTGAGTCATTGATTGCACTCTTGCACATGTACCTACCTAGTAAGCCGCAGCACCTGGCCAATTCCACCTCTGCCCAGAGCGGAACCTCTCTTCGTACCCTTCAGTGCACTCACACCTCTCCCCATAGATGGTTAGGACATTGGGATCATGACATGCGGCCACGGCCAACTGTCAGCTTATTTGCGCTATCATAGTAGGACTCACCATCACCACATCCTTTAGCTCCCCTACTTCTAGCATTGCTAAGACCTAAACCCTTTCACTCCACCTCACACTATCCCACAATGCTCGTCAGCAACGCATATCTCAATGACCCCACCTTATGGCTCCAACACTTCGCCACCAAACCTACACCTAATCAACCCTGCACCCTCAAAGATAGGAATCTCCGACTTGGTTCTAGACTGCCTCGTGCCCCTCCTGCCCGTGGCATTCAGCGTTCCTACACTACTACTACCCTCACTACTACGCAGAAATCACCACCCTCCCAGAGCACCATCTCCACTAAAGAACTCAAGGGCGCCCTCATTAATGCCAGATCTATCACAGCCCACGCACTGGATATCTCTTATCTCAACAATGCTCAAAACCTCGATTTCGTGGCCATTACTGAAACATGGTTACACGCAGCCTCTGGCCCACTTCTTACACTCGCCATCCCCAACGGATACTCGATTATTAGAGCTGACCGACAATCAACCTCCAAAGGAGGTGGAGTCGCATTCATTCATAGAAATAACATTACACTGAGAACCATCTCTAATACTGAGCTTAGCTCGGCAGAATCCCTCTCTGTAAAACTCACCATTTCCCCAACCAACACTACTACTCTCCACCTCATCTATAGACCGCCAGGACCTCTTGGCTCCTTCACAGATGAGATCACGGCCATCCTGACTGTCATTACCAAACCCAACTCTCAGGTACTGCTTCTAGGTGACCTTAACCTTGGCCTATCCGACACTAAGGACCACCTGGCCTCTGAGGTCGCCACCACACTAGCTAACTTAGGCTTCCAGCAACGCATAGACAAACCCACCCATATCAAGGGCAGAACGCTCGACTGGATCACCGATCTTAATTGCAACACCACCATAAGGGCCAATTATGACTGCGCCTGGTCTGACCATCACACTATCATCTTCCACATACCAGCGACCAACCCGCACACCATTCCTACGATTGCGCCTGCTGTCCCCACAAGGAACAAAAAAGACATCACCAGGGATAAACTACTCCCACTCATCCTCCCCATCTTGAATGACTGCTTGTCCCATCACAATGACCCCACTGTCCTAGTAGATATCTTCAATCAAACACTGCTTAAAGCCATTGACAATATAGCACCGCTCAAATTACGGAAAGCTAAACAACAAGCCCAACTGAACTCCTGGTTCACCCCGCAGTTACAAACCTTATGTAAAGAAAAACGCAAAGCTGAATAACTTTGGAAGAACCACCCTTGTGACTCGAACAAAGAGCGCCTCATTATCACTACCTACAACTACAAGGATGCTATCCTTCAAGCCAAAAAGGAGACTTACAATTTACGTATCTCCCAAGCGGAATCCAAAATTCTTAAAGAGTTGGAATCCCCTTCCCCTGCTCCTGATACTTGCATTAAAGACAGCAATTGGTGCAACAACATCCAAAACGCTCTCCTCAACAAAATCACCACCTTGCAATCAAAAATTAATGCCAAACAAGCCACCTTACTCATTAACCCCCTTACCAAACCTTCCATAACCCCCACGATTCCCTTCTCTCACACCCCGTTTAGCTTCACTCCACTCACCATCATCGAGGTCGAAAACATCATTTGCAACTTAAAACCATCTAACTGCCAAGGTGACTCCTGCCCAGCACCTATTATTAAGGAAGCGGCACATGACCTTGCTCCTTTTATAACCACCTTCATCAACTCCTCTTTCTTAACTGGTATGGTACCCAATAACTTAAAGGAAGCATGGGTTATCCCTCTCCTGAAAAAAACGACTCTTGACCCTGAAACGCCAACCAACTACAGACCTATCACTACTGTACCGTTCTTACTCAAGATACTTGACAGAGCAGCTTACCTGCAGATTCAGAACTATTTGGAAACTAACAACCTCCTTGGCTCAAGACAATCGGGCTTCAGGCCTAAGCACGGGACTGAAACGGCTCTACTAGACCTCAAAACCCAAATTGAGGACATCAAAGACAATGGTAAACTGGCCCTTCTACTTCTACTGAACCTATCCGCGGCCTTCGATTTGGTCAATCACCAAATGCCATGTCGGCATCTGAAATCCGCCTCCCACTTCTCTGAAAATGCATCCAACTGGATCAGGTCATTCCTTGACAATAGGCACATGAGAGTTTTCTCCCCGTTCTCATCGGTTGATCCCATACCAGTCCCTTGTGGAGTGCCTCAAGGGTCTTGTGTCTCCCCAACTCTCTACAATGTCTTCACCAAACCCCTATTTGATGTGCTTGACTATCTGGGCGTCACCTACACGAATTACGCCGATGACACCCAGATACTCATACCCATCACTGGTGACTACATTGCCGACTGCAAAGCCCTCAACGACATCTACCTTGTCATCCAAGCATGGATGGCCCAACACGAGTTGTGCCTCAACGATGACAAGACTGAGCTTCTCATTTTATGTATGCAACAGAGACTCAACAAACTGAGCTCTCTGTTCGGTTCCTTTAACATTGACGGTAACCTAATTAAAGTTTCCAAAGATACTAAAACTTTGGGTATTTATCTGGACTCCTCCTTGACTCTCACTAGGCAAACCAATGCGGTAGCTTCCACATCTGCTTACACCTGCAAATTGATCTCAGCTTGTCGCCCATTCCTTACTACTCAGAATTGCATCACCTTGGCCAGGACCTTGGTTATGTCCAAACTGGACTATTGCAATGTTCTGTACCAAGGCACTAACCAGGGTAATCTTAATAAACTTCAGATTACCCAAAATAATGCCATCAGAGCAGCCCTCAACATCCCTCGTTCTGCTCACATCTCAGAAACCAGGAAGAACCTCAATTGGCTTTCAGTCTCCCAAAGAATCGCACTTAAAGTACTAGCCCTCACATACAAATGCGTAAACCATCAGGCCCCAACGTACCTTGCCTCACGATTTACACAGCATATTCCATCGCAAGTACTCAAATCCTCACAATCCCAAGGCCTTGCGATCCCTAGATTCAAGCTCCAATCTGCTGGGGGCGCCAGTTTCACAGTCCTGGCAGCCAAGCTTTGGAACACTGTACCTCTCCCTATCAGAACCTTACCTTCATTCAACCTATTTAAACACAAAGCCAAGCTCTGGCTGGTCACATCTCACTAACAACCGTTCCTCTGATCATGACTGGCCCACATTGCCCCTGTTCTGCTTTGCTCCTTCACTACTGCTCTGTTTGCTACCTTGAATTGTAACGTCAATTGTATTTTGTTCACAATTTACTGTAATCACTGTAACTATATGTCATGCCTGTAACGTTCTTCTAAGATATGAGCCTGGTTGCCCATGGGCCTGGTCTGCGCTATATGAATAAAACAAATACAAATACAAATACAAATATTCTCATAGCACAGCACTGCAAAGTTAATTGCCATCCCCTAGTCTGCAAAGAGGATCAATGAATGCTAGGAGAAGAGGAACCAAGATGACTTGATTTGCATGAACAAGCTATGCCTCCTGGAACAGTTGGACGTCAAGATAGAAATGTCATTTCCCGGATAGTCATACATATCACCCTGTGAACCGGCAGCAGATTCGGTGCAGAATGGCTGTTCCTAGCCTGTAGAAAGTTGAGGGTGCCATCCCATAGTCATCTGCTCGCTGTGTAAAGGACACACTCGAAGCCACTGTTCTTTAACCTACAATCCATCGTGTTACCATCCTCAGAACAGTAAGGATACAGAGAGGAAAATGGTCTAGTGGCAAAGTCAAGGGCAGTGGATCCAAGAGGCTTATATTTGAACTCTGGCTTCGTTCATTAAATTACAATTGTGTGATCCGGGGGAAACACTCTCTGTGCCTCAGTTCGCCTACTGTAAAATGCTTACAAAATGCTAGAACCCTGTAGTTTGGGTGGCCAACTCAGGGCTTAATTGCTTGACTTTGACACAGGACAAGCCATACACTTTGCAAGTTTGAATCCCGGTAGGACAGAGTGAGCCTTTTATCCTTCTGAGGTTGATTAATTGAGCGCCATTACATTGGATAATAATAACAGCTACTGTTACAGTGCTTAAAAAAATCGGGGGGATTCTGGCAGGCAGAGCTGCATGCCAACCTGATCATCGTACCATCGGGCCCTGTATTATATGAGCAGATTTACACATGATCTCACTTATATTCACTTAAACATCCTTTCTAAGTCTCGTCAGTCTTTGAATAACTCTGCAAGTAACTGGCTAAGCACAATTGCAGTTACATAAAAGGAAAAGCGCAATAGTTGTATGTTTCATGTATAAGACATTATAAATCATGTTGTCAATGAACAGTGAAAACGATTAACAAAATTAACTAGTAGAAAGGAAGGACCCTAAATGTAACTTATTTTAGCTTGGTCAATTGTTCAAATAACCTGATCATTATGAAATAAAACACTGCAAGCCATGTTTAATTAATAAAATATCACTAATGGTCCCTTAAATCATCAGTGCCGGGATGGATGGCATTTTGGCAAACTATGGGCAGCTGACATAGATGCCTTTTAATGGATTTAAATTCTTTATGCTTTAACTAGGGCTGTGACAGTGGGCGTGGCTTTTGCATAAAAATGCATCTTATAGCTTCCCATTTCCACAGATTAAACACTGGTGGCTAACTGTCTATGGCCCTCATTACGACCCTGGCGGAAAGTGACTGACCGGACCGCCACAGCGTAAATAGCGTTTCCGCCATTGCACGAAGGAGCAAAGTGCGGCCCATTCCGACCCATCGGGCACGAGCACCACGGCATGGCGGAAGTGCAAAGTCCGCGATGGCGGAAATGACCCCAAAACGGCCCACACCGCCGCCGTACGGCGCCCTAGGTGCAATACCGCCACCCATCACAGCGGACACCGCAGTGTGCGCCTACCGGAAAGTACGGTGACCGGAAATATACGGAAACGGAAGTAAAAACATGGGCCCGGAACGGGAAACATCCCGCCGTACACCTATAAAACCACTAAAACCACACAACCACCAAAAACACTACCCTGAGACACACCCCAACCCGTCATCCACCCTAGCGAAACCAAGAAAAATGGGAAAAGTAGCGAAGAAAGCGTGCGACCGCAAGCGGCAGGTCCACTTCTCCCGTGAGGAACTCACCGTGCTAACAGAGACCCTCCAGGAGAATGCAGCCGTCGTCTTCTCCACGCAAATGACCAGGACGGCACTTGCGAACAAGAAGGCCATATGGGCTCTGGTGGCACAGCGGGTAAGTGCGGTGGGGACCGCACCCCGCAACCCACAGCAATGCAGAAAGCGATGGGACGACCTGCGGATACGCGTCCGCAGCATACTCTCTGCCAACCGCAACATTGCCACAGCCACCGGGGGAGGTCCTGAATCACCCATCAAGTTGACCCCCTGGGAAGAAATCTGTGCCTCCACCATCGGAATGGAGAGCATAGAGGGAGTCGGAGGGATGGAGAAAGGAGTGCAGACATCCGAAGATTCAGGTAGGTGGGCCAGATAAAACAATGCTAAATCCACAATGTCCAATCATGCGAAGTACCATGTGTCCACATAGTGCAACAGAAACACATGGCCAGGAGAACGTCCACATACATCGGCCTGATAGCGCACGTTAAAACCCACAATAAATACATAATTAATCAAAAACCCCTAAAACACGCACTACACGTGCAGCAGGCACACCCTAACTGCAGGCTGCAAAACAACTGCACCCTCACTCCACACACAAATGAAAGCACCTCCAAGGCCCCGACCCAAATCACCCTCAGGTACCACCCCAATGCATGTGATACAATGCCATTCCAATTCCCACAGACCCATTAATAACCCTCGCCCTCCTTTACTCCACCACAGGGTCCGATCCAAACGACGAGCATCAGGACACCCCTACCAGCACACCTGCAAAGAGGGCCAAGACCAACGGCCAAAGACCCTCCACCTCAGCTGCACGCATCAAGACACGGCAGCAGCACAAATCAGGTGGCAGCACAGAGGAGGGAACATCAACAGGCACCCCAGCAACCAGCATGCCCACACCACCACCACCACAGGTCCCCCCAACGGATGCCACAGAAGGCACTGCCTCTGGTGGCAGCAGAACCATAGGTGACACCCCATTGATGGCAGCATGCTCCGACACAGAAGTCGGGGATGTCGAAGTCAGATCCATCCATGACCTGTCCCAATCCCCCTGTCTGTCCCATCCCGTACAACATGAGGATACCACGCAGGGGCACCCACAAGACGACGACTGGCCATCCCCCACAAGCCCTGTGGCAAGACAACATGAGGTCAACAGCCCCTCTGTGACACCCCCGCAAATGGCCATGGCCCAGCAGAGGCAACAGTCCCTCGACCAGTTAATCGTGCAACAGCAGCAACTGGCCACGCTCCTCAAGGACCATGCCGATGAATGTGGGGGCACTAAGGCAGACATAGAAACATCAACAGAGACACTAAGGGCACAAATGGAGAGTAGCACCGAGAGCCTGAGAGTCCAAATGGGGAGAAGCACCGAGAGCCTGAGGGGGGAACTGCATGCGACGTCCAAAGACGTATGTGCCGAACTTGCCGCAGTGCGCCGTGTGCTCACTGAGCTCTCGCAAACCCTTAGGGACATGCATGGACGTGAGCAGGCAGAGACATCATCCGTTGCAAGTTCCGTCCAGGGCAGCCCCCAACGTAGATCTGGGAGGAACCTGCGCTCCACAGGCAGGGGTGCCCCTGATACCCGCAGAGGGGGCTTGCAATAGCGACAGCCCACTGACAATGAGCATCTTTGGACACTGGTGTTCGGGGGGGAGGTAGGAGGGTGGAGGGGGTGTGTTGGGCTCACTTGGGTGGCGGGTCGATAGGGTGTTCAACATGATATCACATATGCCATAAACAGTGCACGATCAACCAATGAGATGTGTGGACATTGATCTTTGTGTACTAGGCCATCATAGGCGTACAGTCCATATTGTGCATGTCCCAGACACACACAGTGCCACGAGTCCCGTGTCCATGTATCAGCCACCAGGCGTGAGTGCTAGAAGCATGCATCAATGAGATGCTGACGAATGTCACGGCCCTCCGGTGCCTCGCAGACTCCTTGAGGTGCTGCCACATCCCCACCCTCATCATGACCATCATCAGGTGCTTGCAGTTCTGCGTCAGGGGGCATGGGCATATTTCTACGTACGCACATGTTGTGGAGCATGACACATGCCATGACCATCTTTGCAACCTTCTCATGGCGGTACAGGAGTGCCCCGCCAGACCTGCTGAGGCAGCGGAAACGAGTCTTCAGTAGGCCGAATGCCTGTTCTATGACTACACGGGTACGTGAGTGGGCATGGTGTAGTCCTCCTCATGCTGGTCCCGTGGGTTCCGGACTGGTGTGAGGAGCCATCTCTTCAGTGGATACCCAGCATCACCTGTATGTGGACGAGAAACGTATGATGTGGAATGCCATTGCTACGTACGCACACCCCCCCCCCTTCCTGCCAGGTCATTGCCGCATCACATACCCCACATCATCATGCATGAAATGAGACTCACCGAGTAGCCAGGATCTGTTCCCTGCTTGTCGCTCCATGTAGCGTGGTATAGTAGAGTTCCTCAAGACCATAGAATCATGGGTTGATCCAGGGAATCTGGCACAACAATGTGTAATGATCCTGTTGGAGTCACACACCATTTGTACATTCAGGGAATGAAATTGTTTACGGTTGCGGTACTGGGCCTCCATGGCAAGTGGGACGACCAATTCCACATGGGTGCAGTCGATGGCACCAATGCAACCCGGTATGCCGGCAAGTGCATGGAATCCCACTTTTGTGTTTGTAATTTCCTGCTCCGAGCGTGGTAGAGAGATGTAGTCGTCTGCGTGCTGCAGGAGGGCATCGAGCACTTGCAATAGTGTCCGTGAGAACAGTGGCTGAGAAATGCCATGCAACTGTCCGACTGTGTGCTGGTAGGTGCCTGTGGCCAGGAAGTGGAGTACAGACACCACCTTCAGTAGGGGTGGGATGGCGGTTGGGCTATCTATCATGCTGACAAGGTCAGCCTGTGTCATGTCCACAATGGCGGCTATGGTGTCCCGGTCCAGACGGTAGAGGGTGTGGATCTGCTCATCAGTGAGGTTGAATGGATGTGCTCGGAGGCGTGGGATTGCGGGCTGCCTGCGTGGTGGTAGTGGCTGTGCTGGCGGCCCTTGCTGGCCCTGCCTTGCCCTCCTCCTCCTCCTGCGTCTCCTCCGTGCGGCCGGTTGTAGTTGGTGTTCGTCTTCTTCTTGGAGTTGGAGTACTTGCAGTGCTATCATATCCCCCAGGGCCAACATCGCGAGTCCTGCCGGTAGCATTTCGGAGTGGGTGTGGTTGTGGGAGGAGACTGGGTGTGCAATTTATGTGTTTTCAGGCTGTATGGCCTCCACCTGTGGTGATTCATTCCACCTGTGCAAACTGCTCTCCCCTTTGGCCGAGCACGTCCCGCACACAACGCTGCAATTCGAGGAATGGCATCTTGCTGTTGCAATCATGTATTTGTACCCGATGGCCGTGTAACATTGGTTGATATGTTCATTCTGCTGTGGTCCCATTGTTTCACATACTATCTGTGCAGTCGCGAACAGACTTGTGAAGGGTCAGTGGAACGTAGTACTCGAGTAACGGTGGGCCCTCATGCATCACTGTACCGAGTTGCAACGACGGGCGGGGCGTCCCATTTGTGGGTGAAGGCAGTTGCCATTTTCACACACAGCCGCACTAGATGGATTAATTAGTGATTTCAAACGGCCACAGATGCCTCTTCGACGTGATGTTGCAAATGAGGAATTCGAAGGGCGGCGCTTTCGGTTTTCAGCTAGCGGCGAGGAAATGCCCACAGGTCTGACTGCAAATATAACGTTCTATTGTTCAATGTCCTTGAGACAGGGGCCATGGCGAGGATGCAATGATTGATATGAATGGTTTGGGATGCGCAATAGCGACGTGGGTGATGAGGCCGGACGTTCCCAAATACATGTTACTTCACTACACTGGAATTACGGGCTGGGGCACTGTGGATTTTGCAGGCTGCATAACGCACAGACTCAATGGATATTTCTAATGTTATGTGAGTAAATATTCAGGCGTTTTAATCCTGGGATGAGGGAATGATGAATGGATGCATGGGCAGGTGATTTGATACAGAGTTTGCCATGTACAGGGCTTCTTGGAATCTATCCGCCTCCCCTGCGCTATGTGATGCAGGGCTGCCATAGTGGGACCATCGTCTATCTGGCCTTGTTGAGCCCTCCCTGTCTCGACGCGCCCTCAGACACTTGTGTCCATGCACGTTACCAATCCCATCTGATGGATTCTGTTTTGACAGACGCATGCACAGGTACACTCGTTTGTGATGGTGTTTACACCTCGATATAGATGGTTATGAGTCGCAAGTGGTTTTGGGGTGGTGATGATCCGTTGGAGTGGGCTAGCATGCATATGGCTGTGGATTTAGTGTGATCATTGAAGTGAGTTGTTCGGATGTAGTTCTGATTGCCATTCTGTTCTTTTTCTTTTCTTTTGGTTGACAGGTATCTCCTCCCCTTTTGCCACTGCCATCTGTATGCCACTCCTGCAGATGGCTTTTACTCCCGACACCTGCTGCTTCGTGTTAATCAGTGGAGCAGCATTACGATCTTATGGGACGATCGCCAATGGGCCACATGCCCTTACGCAGTACTGGTGGCTCGGAGCAACATTTCGGCCTTTCAGCTGGACTAGTGCCTCCCCATTGGGACGGCCCTGCGGTTCTGTGCGCTTCCATGTTGCCTTTTCGTACGTGAATGTGGCTCTGTGTACCATGATGGAACAGGGCGTCACACAAGTAGTGGCTGGTCATTTCTTGCGGATGCAGCCCACAATGGTGAAATGTGTTTTGGAGTTCATGGCCTAATGGCTGTATGGGCTTGGTGATTTTGTTGTGCATTAAATTTCTATTCTGATTTGGCCCGTGTAGCGTTCTTCTTTGCAAGTGATGTGGCATATTCCTATTTGGGGAGCGATGTATTGGGAGGAGATCTGCATTGGGTTCCAGCTTCGGAGTTTAGTTGCGTGGTACTGTACTGGGCGCGTTTGCCTACGAAGCCCAGTGAGGTCAGGGATGGGGGCTGCCAATATGACTGTTTGAATGTTGTCATGCTCAGGGGCGGGGGATTGGGTTTTGTGTAACAGATGCCGGTCAGCCAGGTGGACTGGTGGAATGATGTGATTTTCGGAATATTGCTGGTCACAGGTGCCTGTGTTTGCGTGCGTTTCGGGGGGGGGGGACTGTGGTCATGTCCATTGGATTGGCTTCTGTATTCGTGCCATCTGTGCCCTGCAGCTCCCATTGGCCCCTCTTGTGTTTCTTTTGTTCGTTGGCATGCATGGGTGACTTGTACATTTCACTGGTTGCATTGTGACTTCATTGCACCTACGGGGAGTTGTACTTTGTGGGCAGGGAGCGGTGTACAGGCACTCAGTGGGGCCGTTTACGGTTGATTCGCGATGCCGTACTTCTCACCATGGCGGAATGGTACATTCCGCCATGCTTGATGGCGTTAGGTACATGTCCGCTAGGGTCGGAATTAGCGTACCCTTGCGCCATGGTGGTATTTACGGTTTGGCATGGCGCGCGCGCGCGTGCTTGGTGCAGTTAGTGTTGGCGTTCACTACGGTGTCGCTAATGGCTTCGTACTTTGCGGTGACGGGTCATAGTCGCACCGAGCGCTATTCGATGGCGGTATTGCATTTCCGCCATCGTTTTCCGAATTCCGCCAGGGTCGTAATGAGGGCCTATGTATTTCACAGTCCTAATTTAGTCCAGATGTTATCTTCTGGTGAATGCCTTGCTCTATGCTTGCTAGTAGCAGGCTAATCTGCCTGTGCTCTACTCTGATGCCATTGCCCCATCCCCGCCTCCTCCTACACACACTGCTTCTGGGCATTCTCCGGCCCCTTCCACCATACATTTCAATGTTGCTGCTTCTCCATCGCGGTCCTGGTGCCTCACCCACCAAATATTATCCTCAATGGACATGGAAAACGATCACAGACTTTCTTTTCTGAAAGAACGTTCATTATCATGCGTTTATTCGGTTCTATGTAACATGACCTGTTTTTAAAGGTCTCAAGAGAAAAAGACCGATTTACTTGATTGAGTGATTTTATTTTGATCAGAAAAAAGTCATTGTAAAGGTCTTTTTCTCTTGAGACCTTTAAAAGCGGTTTTCCAATTTTTAAAAAATATTCGGGGGTTTCACCACCCGAGCACTCCATTTTTCTTCCCCCATCCCCCACACCCACACCCTCTCCTGTGGGATTTCACCCCAGCCCCCCCACACCCGCTAAACCAAAACACATACATACAAAACCCACACCCAGGGGCGTTGCTAGGGGGGGGCTAAGGGGGCTATAGCCCCTGATCTTTTGGTTGTAGCCCCGGATAGAATCTCAGGAGCTACAGCCAAAAGACTAGCTAGCCCCCAGTCCCAACAGTTCCGACATCAGCGTAGCCCCGGGTCTTTTCCAGACCTAGCAACTCCCCTGCCCACACCCACACACATGCGCGCACACACACTTGTGCTGCAAAGCCTGTCAGCCCTTGCGCTCACTCGTGTGTGGCAGGGGCATTACAGTTTGCTTTAGAAAGACTGCTATGTGCGGGAACAGAGTGGTCTACCCAAAGCAACCTTTTAGTTACTGGGAACGGTTTATTCACGTTTTGATCATCTCAGTATATTCCAGGTTTTTCCATCCACAAAATAATCATTTGGCAACCACTGTATATTCTCAGTTTTGATTTCATCTGTAAAGCCATGATTTGAAAAATACAGTAAACAATCCCAGTACACTGGCCCTCATATTGGGTTGATGGAAAACACGCCAGTAGGCGGCGGGTTACCGGCAAACCTTGTAACAGCTGTACCGCCATCTGATATCCTGGTGCCACCGGGTTACTCCCCATTTCGATGGAGTCCCATAGGACTCAGTGGAAATGGGGACACGGAACAACCGGCACTGTTGCTAACGGTGCTGGTGCTTCCATGACAACCATGCCAGTAGGGGCCTGAAAACAGGTCCTGCATAAGCATGTCAGGCCTGCCGGGTGATCCGTGGCTCCTACCAGCATCGTTGTAGTATGGCAGTCCAGGAAGGCTGCTGATGCATTGCTACCGGCAGCCTTATTTCTGGACCGCCATACTTACAATGAGGCCCAAGGACTTCCTACAAAACCTTAGTGCACTAAGCTTAACATTCGCAGTTTACTCAATTCCAATAAATTGACACTTTAACCATTTAACTATATTCTCATTTTGTCCAACCTCAGTATATCCCCAGTACATCCATTTAATCATATTCCCAATTCAACAGCGGTAGTATATTTCCAAAATTCATGTAAACGTTCAATTTGACAAATCCAGAATTGTCACAGTTCACAAAAACGCCAGAACATGATCAGCTTGGCAATCTCAGTGCACCATGAGCAAATCACACTATCTTCCCAGTTTAAGAATCCCAGTATACCGCCAGTTTGACCCAGGTCTCTCAGTTCGAGGCTGGTCATTTTGCATTGTCCCTTTTGGTGCAGTGCATTGGCCTCATGTCCCTTTTGGGTACGCCATGTTGGCCTTGGCCAGCAGTGCCCACTAATAAATGCAGTGCTATGGAGGACAGTACATTTAAGGAAAACACTTTGCACTCAATAAATGGAGCTGTTCTTCAACTGAACGCTCCATTCACAAATTAGTTGCTATGTTCTTACATGTGGGACACGTGTGACACAGCTACCTGTTTGTAAATGGAGAGTGCAGTTAAAGGACAGCTCCATTTACTGGGCACGTAGTGTTTTTCTTAAATATAATAACGTAAAGGTAAAACAGGCTCAGTGAAGAGACATATGTCCTGTCGTCAACAACAGGGACCTCAGCTGTTCTGGCTTCCAGGAATTCTGAGTCCTACTCCAGGGTCTCGGGCACCAATGTCAGTCCATTCCTGGGCTCCCAAACATGGGGGAGGCAGGCACACATCGTCTGGGGACCTACAGCACAGTGAGGTCGTAGGCACAGCGTGGCTGGCAGAGAGACAGACTTCTGGTCGATTAGCCATGCTCACCCCCAGTTGTCCCTGGAGATGGTTAGGGTGCAGATCTTGCTTCTGCCGTCACCCTACATCTGGAGGACTTTAGCGAGAACTGCTCTAACATCTGGTTCCAACAAAATGTTCAGGATGGTTCAAGATGAGCCCAGATGAATCAAAGAAGTGGTGGGAGACCCCTTTTATAGGCAAAAGTCCCCAGGTGATTGGACGAAAGCAAGCCTGCTGTAGAGGTCAGTCAGTCTGTCAGTCAGTAAAATTCCTTTATTCAGATACAAATATCCATAAAAGTACAACAAAAAATCAAATGCCATTTTTAAAATTCTAAAAACAATGAATTACAAACATCATAAACTATACCATATGAATCCAATATTCGACATCCTGAAATCCAATACTAACCCTAAAACAGTGTTCATAAATACATGAAGAATTAAAATATCAAATGTCCAATAAAGTGCTTGTGCATCATCACGTAGAAAGTATAGGAGCCATTCAGTATCTAGATGACTCCCTTTTGTGCGTAGTCTCCAAGTTCGTCTGATACACATGTAAACTAAACAATCTTTTAATGGTCAGGCAGCTTTAAGCTACAAATGTAAGGCTGTCGGTACCGCGCAAGGCCACCTCCTTTTAGGAGGGAGGACAAAATAGTTTATTTCAAAATAGAGTATCCATGGCAGAAGAATAGGAAGTGTGCCAAGTCTTCAGGATCTATCTGGCACAAAACGGCAATACCCCCGTATGTTCTTGCCTGATCTTCTGCTTAGGGTCTCACCCAGCAAGGGACAGTCAAACCGTGGTCTTGTTAGCTGTGATCTTTGTTATTTATAGTTCGACCAAACCAGATCATCTTTAAAACTATCACTGGCCAAAATCGTGAACTGCCTATTTGCAGGTTTACATATTTCCATCATTTATCTTGCCTCTGAAACCCACATCATTAGTTTATTCTTTAATTCACAACACACATTCACTTCATTAAGACTAGTTCATTAAAATGGTTCATTAAAATAAGCACCCGCATTGATATTCACTGACATCGTCTTGATATTGGAAAATCAGTTTATGCTCTCCTCCTTTTAGTCAACATATATGTTATTAGGTGCATGGTGAGTATCACATTTCAATTACACCAAACCCTCAACCACAAAAAACAGGGTTCCAAGACCAGCTCATCTTGAATGAACGTTAAGCCCATTTCGTTATGAACGGCAACATTTGGGGAAGAACCATGAAGGCCCAGAAGTTTCTTTAAAAAAGGAATTTTCTTCTCTTTGGATGCACTCTAAATTTCCATAGCTCCAAATTTGGAGCCGTATTTGACAACCCCCAATCTTCGGGCTCCATAGATGGTGTTTATTATGTCAAGTGGTTGCTGTTTATACTGCCTATTGAAGTAAATGTTTTATGGGAGGTAATTGTTTAACAATGTGGCTTCTGCCGTAAAGTTCTCTGCTAAACGGATACCGAGATAGTCAAAATATTTGACCCTCAGGATCACAATACCCTCGCACCACATGGCAGACCATAACGGCCGATTTTGTTGAATTTACCTTTAAATCCAGTTCAGTCAGACAGTGCAAGGCTCTTGGAGTACTGGCAACAAGAACTGTATCATCGGCGTAAACCAATGCCTGTATCGTCATCCGACCAATTTTAGGGACGTCTGTGTTACAGCCAATCAATACTTAGATCATTAATTTACGGGGAAAATAGCACCAGGGCTAAAATGCATCCCTGTCTAACACCTGTTTGGACTGGGAACCATGCCGTGCAGTGTCCTCTGTCGCCCAACTAGATACAGGCCTCAATATTATAATGCAGTGTCATCAGCATATCAACAATGGCTGCCGGACAGTCATAGGACCTAAACACCAGCCAAAGCTTCTTCCTGTTAACATTATTAAAGGCGATGCTTAGGTCCATGAAGGCCAGTTATATAGGGTCACATTTGATAAACAGCAAATCAGCAACCATTAAGTAAAGATTTAATCCTTTACCCATAGTGCCCACAAAAGGTCTGAATCCCAATTGAATCAGGGAAAGGATGTTTGAGATACAAGACATTCCTATATTTTATTTAATGACATCTTCCAAAGAGTTTGAAACTGGTGCATATGAGTCAAATTGGCCAATATGATTTGGGACTTTTCCTTTTTAGAAAATTGGGACAGTGACTGCCTGTCTCCAATCTGTAGGGATTGTTTTTGTTTCTATTATTGCATTAAATAATGTAGTGAACATTGGGCCCCAGACTTGCATACAGTCCCGATAATAATCTGCTGGAATTCGATCCATCCCCGTGGCTTCGTTGCGCTTAACAGCAATAATGGCCCTTATTACCTCCCTATGTGAAAAACACAACACGCTTCTTGGGTTATGCCTCCCAGAAACACCAATATAATTTATTGGAATGTCCTTTACTGGCAGACTCACAACATCTAGCCTATTGCTCATGCTTTTATAGACATCAGTAAATTTTTAAATCCAGCAGTTATCTGGGATAGTAGTTTCGTGCCCAAAATGATGCCTTCGGTAAATTGATCCATTATTTACCACTTCCCAAAACCTTTTTGAGTCTATCTCTTTACTACCTAATGCCAATTTATTCAATGCCAATAGGTCTAATTCAACCTTCCACTTTCTAATAACATTTTTATGGCACGCTCTTGGTTGAATAATCTCCCCCTTTGGCGTGCCACCCTTCTTCAAGGCGACCAACAATGTGTTCCTTGCTACCCTACACCCCTCATCAAACCAAACATTCTGCTTTTCCTTCTTCACTTAGTTCGTACATTTGGGTCCCAGAGCTTCAAGAAGATTACCCGTTAACTGCCTATATATTGTTACTATCACCATTGGGTGTTCATTCTCATTCAACATTATGTTAAAACTATTCCTATACCTTATCCAGACTGGGTTTATTCAAATTCTCCCATCTCAATCTCTTAGTGGTAAGGCCCTGATATGAGACCTCAGGCAAGTGATGCACAATATTGCCTATAAAGCACCCTACAGAACAGAAACAGAATGAGGCCATAGTGATCACTGAACAAATTTGGTTCTATTCAAAATCTCTCAATCACCCCCCCAGCTGTTGTTTGTTACCACAAAATCACAAAATATTCAATAGTTTAACTGCCTCTCATGTTCCTAAAAATCAGGTAACCAGGCAGATCATCAAGAAATCTGCCATTTGTAGTCCTTAGTCCCTCAGACATCAGCCAGTGCCAAAGTTTAAGTCCCTCACTACACATTCTAGGGTCCAACATTTGAGGCAAATAAATACCCATTACTGAATCCTCCACTGTGTCATACAAGCCCTCTAATGGACCATTGCCCATTTTAATATTTAAATCGCCACCACCGATGATCATTATCTCTTTATTGGGCGACTCGCTTATGAGTTTTTATGTTTCCATTTTTATCATACTAATGGAATCCCTAAGAACATTAGTAGCAGGGCTATTGTAAATGTTTAAGATGTGTAAGGGGTCCCTCTTTTGGGAGTTATTTTAAACACTTGCACAGGGGTATCCAAGCGCTCAATCAGGTCAATGATCTTACAGTCGAGTGAGCACTTAAAGAAGGAAGCTAGACCAACATATTTTCACCTACGTTTCCTTTATTAGCTTTGACCTGAAACATTATATAGCCATCAAGAATAAAAAGGTTTCTTGCTGGTGAACAATTACAGATTTAACATTTGGATAATTTAATTTATCTCTAGCTCCCACAATATTCCATGAGAGTACGGACAAATTATTTGAATCCTTTAAGGCCCCTAAATCATGAATCTCTCAATCAATCTGTCCACTATTATGGGGCGTCTTAATGGTCTGAAACTCAGCTACCCTCATGACCTCATAGCAACTTCCAGTTCCTTGAGTAGTTATAATGGAGTCTGCTAGTAGTCAATCAATCTCTTCTAATGATGTAAGGGGATCAAAACTATTCTTGAGTGTTACATAAGTCCCCCTTATCGACTCACCCTTATGGATTCTCTATGATTGGATGATCTCACATTCTGGGTATTTGAAAGGGCCTCTCCAAGCCTCTTAATAAGGCAACATCCATGTGAATCACTATCTGGCAGCCACCCAGAAAGGTCCAGAGATCCCTTGGATGCCACCCTCGGATAAAAATGAAGAAGTGAAACTATCCCAAGCTGTATGTTCCACTGAGGGCACATCACGTTGGAGTTGAGTACATACGTCGCAATTTGGGATAAAGCAAAAGACAGAACAATAGTCTCCATTT
Organism: Ambystoma mexicanum; assembly: GCF_040938575.1. Lineage (NCBI taxonomy): Eukaryota > Metazoa > Chordata > Amphibia > Caudata > Ambystomatidae > Ambystoma > Ambystoma mexicanum. The sequence continues at coordinate 599,369,434 of NC_090922.1, forward strand.
TCTTTTTTCTCCATAGCACCTACCCAATCTACTCTCCAAGCCATAATAATAAAATTTGGATCAATACGCAGTCCATGGATACGGGTATTATTCCAAAGGGCCACCTTATTGATTAGGGAGACAGCAGTTTCAACAAACCCTTTAGGCGGAGGTCCAGCCCCTATCAAAATACCCATGTATGGAGCAACTGCTGGTGGAAGACTCAACATTTTTGCTATATGTGCGTGGGCATTAATTGCCGGGGACAACGTTTTCCCTCCTAGACTGTTCTTGTTTCCCATCATAATATGTCCTCTTGTGTCCACAGCTGTCTCTTGTGTCCACAGCCGTCTCTTGTGTCCACAGCTATCACTTTGCCTAATGTTTTGGTGGCCAGTTGTTTGCCAGTGGTGTATTTCCAAAACACTCTTCTAGACACTGGACCATAACAACCAAATGTTGCTCTTCACATTGTGTAGATTTCAAAGGGATCTTGGTGGTCTGCTCATTAGACACTGTGCTGTGGCAACCTGTGCCCCACTAACACTGGAACTGGTTACTATATCTTTAATATTACTTGTTTGACTTTTTGTTTATTTCATCAAATCATCCATGACATTTAAAAAAGAAAATAGTGTGGTCTTAAAAATCAATTAAAAGTCCCATATCAGCTGTAATAAATTCTTTAAAATATCTCCTACACTCTCTTTAAAATGCTCTGTGAATAATTGTACAAATATTAGGCTGCTGTCCAGTGTTGAATCTGTGTCCTCAGACTCCCTTCTCTATCCATTGACCCCCCCATTACCATTTGCCATACCTACTGTTATATCGGCCTGTCCCTTTACCTGTCCCTCTACCTGTGGACCTCTTGCCTTATTGCCACTATTTATTAAACCATGGCCATCTGGGTTGTGGGTATTTTGCCAATAGGATTGTATCACATTTTGAACTGAAGCTTCATTGGTAGAAATAGGTAAAATATTCCTAATGACCGAATCTTCACCACCATTATTTTCAATCAAGTCAAGTGCCCCCACACCCCCCGATTAGGATCACTCATTACGGTTAAACACTCCTTCCTACACTGGGTGAGGAGAAAGCTTGTTGAATGGCCATTAGTTCCTTCTCTACATGCAGCATTCTTTCCACCAATTTAGCAGGTAAGCAGGTATGTCCAGAAGGTAAGCATCCACTAGGGATTGCGTCTGCTTACTTCGCTTCCCCTTCAGAGATGCAATTTATTTTGGCTTTTTATCTCTATTCTCCTCTATTTTCTGATTACCCTGTCTTTTACCTATGTTACCCCTTACCCCTGCTACTCCAACTGTGCACTGTAAGGTATAGAAACGGGAGATATAATATGTATGTATAATATATATACGATCAGGATTCTAACTTGTAAGATTAATAGAGGGAACGTTGGGGGATAAATGGAGGAGGGAAAAAGACCATGGTCCATTCCCTACTCTTGAAATGAGTAGAAATTGCCCTTATGCTGTCACACCCAAAGTGTTTTGCTCCAGAGGAAATGGAGGGGACAGGAAATAGAAAGAGAAGCAGAGAGAATCAAGATTAAAGAATCCTCAAACAACCATGCAGATCCCACTCTGGCTATCCTAGCTCTGCCCCTTCCTTTCTCAAAAGGATCAACGGGCCTTTAGAAATGCATATCCGTGGTGTGAGGGCTGGCTCTCTGTGAAGGGGCGTGCCTCTTGGTTTCAGCTCCCAGGCCAGCGTCCTGTGGAGTTGCTGCCCTGGGAGAATGGGTGTTACCTACCCATACAAAGGAACAAAGAGAAGTAATACCCCAAGGCTAGTGCTGTCAGTGGACAGGGATAGGCCCTGTCTGGAAGGAATACACATAATCCATCCACAGCTGAACTGGGCCCAGGGCTGCACATGTGCAGAATCAGTTTAATGTGGCTAAGATAACTCTGAAAGATGATGGCCACAATATCCTAACTGAGGTATGGCTTATATTTACAGTTGTATGTGACACCAGAACAACATCTTCATGGTTATGTAGCTTTTAGAACAAGGGTGCATATTTTAAATGCAGTCCATGTGCTGCAGAGACTTTGGTGTCACTGCATCTGTCAAGAGGGCACCTGTGTGCAAAGTACTCTACGTGTCTTAGTGCCTGAACTGAAATAAACAGACTGCACTCTAGTGGGTGCACTAATTTGCGGCTTTACAGGACCAGGTTCAAGATTGGGACATATAAAAATGTGATTATTGTAAGGTACCAGTGGTGGCAGCATCTATATCTGTGGCACATGAAGTGACCCAATCGAAAAGGTTTGGTTGTTTTTTGTGACTTGAACAATTTGAAATAATAAAAAGAAATATTTAAAAAAGAGGGCCCTTGTGACCACTGAACCTGCTTTGTGCCACTGGTAGAGCAGGCTCTGCAAAGCAGGACAAAGATGCAGCAAAGCACAAGTGCTCACTATTCGCCTGGCATGGAGCTTATGACAGGGCAATCTGATTAGCAGATTTCACTTTCAGGGATGGAATTACCTGCATCATTTTATTAGTTGATAAAAAATGAGCTAGGGGTTTCACACCCTTACTGGACGGCAATTCATCACAATAACATACCAGTGTGAATAGGTCCCTGTGACTTGCTGGCCACGACCAACAGGGGGGCCTAAATGGGACTTGTGGCTAACGTGCCGTACTTAAATTGGCCAGCGCCAAAAGAGCTGCTCCAAAAGAGTGAATACCTCTCTGAGTTCAATACTTTATAATTTTGCCACTCCTTAGCTTTTCCCCCCTTTTCACTGACAGTGATCTCTCTTCCTCAGATAACCAGGCCTTCATTGGTGGAAATGACAGCATCTGATTGGACCACACATGTTGTATCATGTCACTTCTGATGATAGGGATGAGGGTACAGTTAAGGGGAAGAAAGGATCATTGCCTATGGGGTAGGTTTTCCCTTATTAAGTCCGAGTATGAACATTTCATACTGGCATCCAAATTACCACAAAAGTGAAAGTGACACGCATAAGAAACTGCACAGTGAACTCACCTGCCCCATCTTTTAACAGGATACATTGAAAACAGTTTGACAGACCTGAAGATGTAACATTCTCCTTTCCTGCTACTTATTGACACACCTCTAGCTCTGTTTTGAATTATCTATTGGGGCTAGTTTTCTCCTCTTCGATTATTTACAGCAGCAAAACCCCAAATGTTGCAGTGGCTATTCCTACTTGTTTTAATTCTATACTGTAAACATACTCCCGAACATAGGCATACTTCAGAATACATTTAGAAATACTCCATAGGGGAACGAACATCTCAGAAGGAAACGAAAGGTGTATTCCTCACAACTGCTGGGAGAGCAATTCTGAGCAGCCATGTTGGGACCTGACAGAAAAGTTCTCATCTCTGCCTATACAAGAAGAAACCTTTGTAGCCTCATGGCATTAAACTAGAATATTTTAAGAAAGATATAGACAGGTGCATCACACTGATTGGCCAGCCCTAAATGGGCAGAGGGCACATACACCGCCCAATGCCCCTTCCCTCTCATTTACATATCTATGAGCTGATCCGCAGAAATTTAGTTTGGAGAAATACTTTTTTTTTTTTTTACCAGATATTGCTTTGCTGGAAACAAAACCAAGACAGCGCACAGTACCTCAAGGTCCGTTCACAGTAAACTATTGTCTTACTTCCCCCTGATTGGCTGTCCTCTCTCCTTTTTCTGTTCTTTGCCTTGTGCCAAGTCTAGTTAGAAAAAAACCTCCTCCAACAGTACTTCTGAAATCATATTTTCTACTGTTTCTACTGTTACATTTTCTCCTATTTCTTATTACATTTTCACTGCCAGCAGCTGCACTTGGCAAGTGTGCTCTGTACAACACCCTCCCGAATTACTTTAGCAAACTTGAATGAAGCCTTCATTTTACTGCTTGAGCGCCACACAAATCCATTATTTAATTTATTCACCCTGTAGTGCTCGCTGAAAGTTTTTAGAGATTTTTGTGTATTAAAGATACTGCCTGTGGCTTTCATTTTGGACAAAATGGCTGCTAGCCACTGCTACATTTCCATGCTAGTGAGCTGTATTCCCGTATAGTTAGTGTTGCATTACACTTATACATTATTTATCATATGTTTTCTAGTGTCTATTGAATGCAGGTAACATTCTTCATGTCAGAATGCAGTTTAACCTAGTGTCCGCGTGACTTCATGGTGAAGGCATATATGCTTTGTGTATCTTGCATCTATGTGTGTCAGTCTAGCAGCGCTGTCACTTTGCTTTTGTCATCTTTGGTTACAGCATGTTGTATCGTTTTCCACATCTACTTAGAGTATGGGTTATATGGTTGTCTCAGTGACTAATGCCTCGCTTCATTACAATATTGGACCGGGGGAGGGGACAGAGATATAATTCTGCCCCTTACCATTTCCCCTTCTGGTCGGGAATCAACCACACCCTTCTTACCCACAGCTACCCCTCCTTTCACAATCTCTACCTATGATACCCCATACATCTTGCTCCCTCCACTGTTGCTTCACATGGACACCTGGTGCAATATTTATTTCAACTCTGGGGGAGGTATTGAAAGCGTTCCCAGATTACCAATAGTATCTCTGACCATGTTTGTTTTCTGGTGTTGTAGATTACCCACATTATGTTTGTATATTTTCATTTTATCCCACCCCCTCATTATAATTAACTCTGCACAGTGAATAGCTACATATGAGTAGCCTATGGCTCTGTTATCAATTGCACCCACCCCTACACAGAAGTCAAAGCCTCACGAACTCAGGGTGGAAAATTGTGAGCAGTTTATAAGTGTAGAATTGAGGTTGTAACTGTCTTTTTATGGTTGGTTAGTAGCTTGCAATTTAAAGGTTTTACCTCTGATGTAACCAATTTAGTATCCAGTGATAATGTTGGCAGGGAAATGGCTGCCAGGTGGCGACATTTCCTTAAAAATGCACCCTCCAGACAATCAAACCCTTTCCCCAAATATTTCAGGATTGGAGGTAATATATAATTATTCCCCTCCTAGAATCATTTTCCACAGTGACATTATCACATGGAACCATATATTATACTCTCCTTGTTTCCATGCCTGTTTGGTTTCCTTTGAAGTGCAGGCTATTTAGCTTCTGCTGTCCGCGAGTGATCTGCAGACACTGATCTGCCCTGCCCAATATTGCCAGCACTCACTTTCGTTTCCCAGAACAATAAGATGGCAACACATCTCATTCTAGCCTGCTAGGTGACGTAGACCCTGATATTGCTCGGAGAAGAGCAGATCATGTGTTATCTAAAATTATAATGCACTGGTCATAGCCAGCAGGGCACAGATGAGAAGTTAAATCAGCAGGATATTTAATGATGTATCTATGTGATTATCTCCCAAAAATAAATACTGAAGCTGAAAATACAGAATCTTTTTTTCTTTTCCCACATGTCCACGAAATTATATGCAGGGGAGACCCCGTGCACCCTGCACATTATGTATTACCCTAACCCACCCACCACATATGATTGCATGGAAATGTGCAGTTTATAAATGTATCATTTTCAGTCTCAGCATTTTTTACCGCAGAATTATGGGGTGATACCTTTCATGATCCCTGTATTTTAAGTGTAATCTGAGCTGAATCCATTTTACATCAGTTCTGAGATTGTGGGGTGGTGGAGGGGAGGTATGAGGAGAGGAAAATGAGAGGTTTCATCAGTGCAATGAGAGAAATGCCCTCATATTTTGTAATACACCTGAATTTCCCAACTGATAAATGCTTTATGTATCAGCATCAATTCTTCATAGACACATGCATGCTTTCATGCAGGGTTGCTGGAGTGCCAAGTGTATGAAAGGGCATGGCTCATAGCAATAACATTAAAGGTGATCAGCGGCGGGCTTTGCTGACTTTAACTTTACTACAGTGTAAAGTTTGAAGTTGCGCATCTCAGAGACATGGCTGGCCATAGAAGCCGCAGGGCCCCCGGGCAGGAAAACAAAAATGTGGCACCCCTGCGCGCCTCATGTCATGCGGGAGTGGGAGGGGGGGAGCACAACATTTTTCGATAGACACGACAGGCACCCTATTGTTATTTAGCCCCTGATTCATGGAATTATGGTGAGGTGGACCGCCTCACGCCAGTGTGTCATTCATTCAAAAAGACGCAGACACGAGCTGGGGTGCAACACTTCTTTATTCTAATCATGCCAGCTCAACACTGCCGGCCTTCCTGTTCCGCTGCTATTCCCCTTCCTCCCACCCATGGGGCCTCCCCACGTGATAGGGGTGCCGTGACGACACCACACCCTCCCGTTACTAAACATTTAGTTCTGCTTTAGTTAATTTCTTCAATGAAGCGTTGCGGTTTCTTTCATGTTCTCTGGGGTCGACTGTCCACCCTTGCTGATTGACTCATGCATGTCTCTGATGCCATGTCGTTTCCGGAGTCTTCTCTGTCTCCTTCATATGGGGCATCCCAGTGAGAGAGGGTGTCATCCATGTCTGGGTCAATTGATGATGTGACGCCAGACATCCGTCTGAAGTGGGATGAGTTTCTTGTCACGGACCTGCGGTCTCCTTCTGCGGTGATGAGTGATCCCTATTTCTTGACGATGACAAGGGCTTCTTCACTGAACGGAGCCATGTTCTTGCAAGGTTGCGGTTGTCTGACTACTACCAGGTCTCCTGGTGCCAGGTCGTTTTCCTTGGCCCTAAGGGTAGCGTCCGCAGCCTTTTTCATGTTTTCTTTCATGAGCTTGTCTTTCTTTCTCATTTCAGCTTCATTCTCATATTGGTCTTCATCAGCCGCTACATGGGGTAGCCGTGTTCTAATTGTTCGTCCAAACATTATCTCTGATGGTGTTTTCCCAGTGGTGCTATGTTGAGTGTTCCTGTAGTCCTGCATGAGTTGGTATAACAGTTGTTCAACCGGTTCTCCGGTGATGCATGCAATTTTTGTGGTGCGTTTTATGTTACTCATAAATCTTTCTACTGTTCCATTGGCCTGTGGCCACAGGGGTGTTACTTTTCGGTGGCGAAAACCCATGTATTCCGCAAATCTTTGGAAGTCTTGTCCAGTGAATGGAGGTCCATTGTCGGACTTCACTATCTTGGGCACTCCATATGTCGCGAACATCCGATCTAGTGCTGGGATGGTGTGATGCGCTGAGGTAGACGGGACTATCTGCAGGTCGGGGTATCTTGAGTATTCATCCACTGCCACCAATATGTACTCTCCCCCTTCCATGGGCTCAAAATGGTTGACCGCTATTTCCTCCCATGTCCCTTCAGGCAGTGCTGTCATGCTCAGCGGTTCAGGTGACGTGTGTGGCTTTACGATTGCACACGTGGGGCAGTTTTGGAGTAATTCTTCCACTGAGATGTCTAGTTGTGGGAACCATAGTTTTTGTCTTAACATCCTTTTTGTGGATACAATGCCCTCGTGTCCTTCGTGAGCCAGTTCCAGGACTTTCCGTTGCAGGCTTCGTGGAATTATGAGTTTGTTTCCCTTTAATAACAGCCCTTCTTCCGACTTTGCGAGTTCTTTTTTTACTGCTAGATAGCACGTGATGTCTTTTTTCGTGTCATTGTTCACCGTTTCTTTGAATGGCTTTGCTTGTTTCCATCACCCTGTTTATAGGCACCTTAATATGATTTGTATTCCTTGGTCTGTGTTGGACTCATGAATTATCTGGTCCATGTCTATACCTTGGGGTGTGCTGCTCTGGATGACATATCTTATGTACTGATCAGCTATGGACGGTTCGGGTCCGCATTTTTCCTTCGGATGGCGAGAGAGGAAATCAGCAGGGTTATGTTCTTTCCCTGGCCGGTGTGTGAAGGTGAATTGGTAGTCTTGTAGGTGAAGTGCCCATCTGGCTATTCTCGGTGGCATTTTTGCTTGTGGATTGCCATAAATGAAAAGGAGTGCTTGGTGATCCGTGACTACTACGAAAGGTTTCCCATACAGAAACAGGTGGAAGTGTTTGCAGGCCCAAACTACTGCTAACCCTTCCTTCTCTGCCTGGGAGTAGGCTTGCTCAGTCTTGGAGAGACTTCGACTGGCGTATGACACAATGTGCTTTTCCCGTCCCTCTCTGTCGTCCAATTGCGTGAGAATGGCACCTAAGCCAACCGGACTGGCGTCGACGATGAGTTCCGTGGTTTTCTTTGGGTCAAAGTACGCCATGTTACATGCGTCGGAAATGCGGTCTTTGATGATTTGAAATGCCTCCTGGCATTTGGGTGACCAGACGAATTTGGTGTTGAGCTTTGTGAGGGCTCTGAGGGGTTCGCTGACGGACGCAAATTCTAGTATGTATCTTGTGCAGTAGTTTGCAAGTCCCAAGAAGGATCTGAGGTCTCATGTGGTTCAGCTTCTCGGAGTGCGCTAACTTTCTCTGGGTCTGGCGTCATGCCCTTCTCCGAGAATATGTGACCAAAGAATCAAAGTGTCTTTTTACAAAACTCACACTTCTCCTTGTTTAGGGTGAGTTGGGCTTCTTCTAGAGCCATGCATACTCTCATTAGCGTATCATTGTGTTGTTCTTGTGTCTGGCCGAAGACCAGGATATTGTCGCTATAATTCAAGCAGTTGGGCACGTGTTTGATGACATTGTGGATTTCTGCGTGAAAAATTTCTGCCGCTGAGGATACCCCGAAACTTAGCCGTTTGTAACGGAACAGCCCGAGGTGGCTGCCGAAAGTTGTTATGTAGCGGGAGCTCTTGCAGAGTTCCAACTGGTGATAGCCTTTGTTTGAGTCCAGTTTGGAGAAGACTGTCAGTCCATTTAAAAGATGCACCATATCGGTTATTCGGGGCACTTGATGGTGTTCCCTCAAGATGGCTTTGTTTGGTCTCCTCGTGTCCACGCATAGTCGGATGTTGGGGGAGTCCCTTTTTGGCACTGGTACGATGGGGGAGACCCATGGTGTGGGACCTTCTGCTGGCTCAATGATGTCTGCCTCGAGTAGTTTGGTCAGTTTGTTTTCAACTTGCTTTTGAATGTTGATGGGGATCCCTCTATAGTGTTGGGCCACTGGCGGGATGTTGGTGTTAATGTGGAGCTCGATTTGCTTGCCCTTCAATTTGCCGAGGCCTTTGAATAGTGATGGGAAAACTTGGTCAGTGCTGGCCGTCGGGTCTAGGTATGTGTGTACCATTAGGCGATACAGTATGTGAATGAGTCCCATCTCTATGGCCGCCTGAAAGCTTAATATGCATCCGCTGTCGGTGGCAGATTCGAGCACATGCACAGGGATGCTTTTCTCGTGTTCCTTGTACCAGCATGACGCCATGAAGAATCCTTTGCATGCCAGGGGGGGTCTTTGAACCATATGTATAGATGAGGGCCCGTGCTGGTTGTAGATGAGGGGCGTTTGGTATGCTTTCGTAGACCTCCTCGCTGATTACGTTCACGGTTGCCCCCGTGTCAATTAGGAACTCGGCAGCTGTCTGCTTGATTTGTATCCTGAGTATCAGGCTGTGAGCTATTGCCATGTTGTTTCCGAGTGCATATAGATACCCTTTTTTCTTCGGTGCTTCTTGGTGGTTCTCTGGTCTTCGGGCTCTTTCTTCCGACGATGCGCTCGACCTGATGTCGTATTGTAACTGTTCTATGAGGCATCTGACGTATCTCCTGGGTCTTCTCCTTGGTTTGGATGAGGTGGTTTTGCTCTCCCTCCAGTCTCTTTTCTCTTGCCTTCTTTCAGGTTGTTCTTCGTAGTGTCTGTGTCGACCTTGATCATGGGGTTGGTGTGCCGTTCGGTGGTGATGTGTCGACATGTTTTGTTCTGGTGTGGACTTTCCACTTCTTCCTGCCCCTCTCATTTTGCTGCGGAAGATCAAGCATACAGCCTTATAGTGGTTTTCCCTGCCGTACGCGGAGCATGTTTGACCCATTGAAGGGCACATTCCCTCATGGGGGTACTCGTGTCCACATCTGTAGCAAAAGGGGTTGCTGTTGTTTCTTGTCGTCCCTTCTAGTTTGTTGAGGCTGTCATACTTTCCATGCGTGATTTTTATGTCATCTAGGCCTTCTACTTGCGCAGCAACGGAGCCTCCGAGCGAGCTAGGCGTAGGATCTCATCCAAGTTGCGCGGCTGTTGAAGTAGTCGTTTACGGAAGTCGGCGCTTTCACACCCCACTATGATCTGTGACCTGAGAGCTTCCTCGTTAGAGTAGTTATTAAAGTCACAGTGTTTCATTTTTGACCGTAGTCTCATGACAAAAGCATCCATAGTTTCCCCTCTGCTCTGCTTAGTGGTGTGGAACACGTGTCATTCATAATCCACATTTGTGTGGGGCGTGAAATATTCCGTGAGTGTTGTCTTCAATTTGGCGTAGGTGTCTATGGTGCTTTCTGGTATTTCATCTAGAATGTCCCGCACATTTGATCCCACTGCATTGTTTAATAGGTTGAGTTTTTGTTCATCCTCCAGTGGTCCAGCCTCTTTTAGGCATACTTCAAAGTCTCTCAGCCACCTTCTCCATCGTGACCCGAGGGTGCTGGTGTCAGTGAGGTCGAAATTTGCTGGTAATTGGGCTAGGAGGCTGCCTGTCATCTTCTTGTGTTCTGGTCTTGCTCGAGTCACTGGGACTGTCAGGTGGTCTTCTTCTGAGCCGCTCATGGGCTGTGGATGTTTGTTCTCCTTTTAGCCTTTGTTGTGATAAGGCTGCTTTTCTTCTTTCTCTGTGGGGGGCGGTGTGCCACGTGCTGAATGGGGTGTGAGGCTTCTGTGGCACGGAAACTGCTGTCTCCTTTAGCTCGCGTATAGCAAGGTTTTTTTTTTGTGCCAGGAGGGGGCACTGCACCTCGTGGTGGTGGGCCTGTGAGGCCTCGTGTAGATGACCTGGTCTTTCCCCGTGTGCGGTGGGGCTTGGGCACCAGGAGAGAGCGCTATGCTGCGTGTTGGTATCTCCTTTCACTCTGTTCGTGGGGGGGAAACCGCAGCCTAGTCTGCTTGCAGCGCGGTGCGCTGTGGGCTTACCCTTGTCGTCGCTCGTGTTGGAGCGGGCTGGCCCCTCCTCTGCTGCTTGTCTTTGGAGCGTTGCTTCTGTTGTTGCCGTTAGCAGAAGGCCAGTGCTCCTCGACCGCCCGGAGAGTGGAGCGGAGAGCCACTGCTCTAATCTGCAGATGTTTGGTGCGCGCAGCCGAGGTTCTGGTGCACCGTTGCCGTCGGCCGGAGAACGATCCTTCTCCACCGCCCGGACGATGATGCGCAGGGAGCTGCTGCTCCACCCACGGGGAATGGGTGCATTCTCCGCCCTCGTAGGGCTTGCACCGGGGTCACGTCCCAATGGCGGGGAGTCTTCCCGCTCCGACCCGCTTCTTCGGTTGCCCTCGATCGGGGGTCCTGAGGCTACAGTGGTGCCGATATAGCACACCACAAGTGCAAAATGGACTCGAGATGGCAGGCTTGATGGGGATCGGTGTCCGCCTCGTCGCCACTGTAATATCTTCAAAGGTGGACCGCCTCACGCCGGTGTGTCATTCATTCAAAAAGATGCAGACACGAGCTGGGGTGCAACACTTCTTTATTCTAATCATGCCTGCTCAACACTGCCGGCCTTCCTGTCCCGCTGCTCCCCCCTTCCTCCCACCCATGGGGCCCCCCCACGTGATAGGGGTGCTGTGACGACACCACATTATTTGCGTGTAAAACGGGGATTTGCATGCCATTCTGCCTGCAAATTTGCATGCAAAACAGGGATTTGCGGGCAGAATGGCATGCAAATCCTTGTTTTACACGCAAATAATTCCATGAATCAGGTGCGCACCGCTCTTGACAGAGGAGCGCATTTCATTTTAATAGTGCACATGCCGCGCCTTCTCCTCCCACGCCAGCTCGCGGGAGCACCTGAAAAACTTCCCTGAACTGGTGTGGTGGTTGGCTAATGGCAGGGCGCCCCGGGCAGTCGCCCGGCACCCCTGTCCTAGGGCCTGCCCTGCTCTGAGACATGTCTTGGCCTCACACAAGCAACTATCCCAATGAATTTGTTGTACACCTGTGAAGACTGCAAATAAATCACAATTTTGCATTTCATAGTCGTCCCTCACCCCGAGTCCGAGTTAGAGAGCCGCTGTAGGTGTCTTTTCATACCTCAACATTAGTCGTTACCTAATCTGTGCAATGTACACAATGCTACCTTCAGCAGCAGGGATGGGCCATGCAAACAAGGCGCAAGAACATAAACCGATTGGTAGCTAATGCAGCAAGCAAACAAATGCCCCCATGACCGTCAACGTATTTGACTATCCCATCAGTGAGACAAAAATGTTAATGTTAATGTTAATGTTAAAGGACATTTGTACCGTGCACTATCACCACCGGAGTGGTCCCCTGGCGCTCTGGCGGCTCTGAAAAGGAGGGGAGGTTGAGTTAATGGGAGGAAGCAGGAAAAGTGCAAGAGAGCAGTGATGTGCTGTTGGCGGCCTCAGCCCGGTGGGTCCGTTGGCTGGGCCTGGGGTGTTTCCGTCGGTAGTCGTCGTGTACTGTTGTGCAAGACTATGTGTGTTTTTGTTTTGTTGTTGCGATGTAGTGAAGTTTGTGCCGTTTGTTGTGCTGTAGGTTTTGGTTGTGTTTGGTTTGGAGTTTGAGAGGTGTATGCAGAAAGGGAAATTGTTAGTAGGGTTGGTTTGTTTGCGTCTCTATCCTGAATTGAGGCGCTCGGCTTGCTTAGTCTCCCCTGATGTGGCTCTGTCCTGATCTGGGTCCGACTGACATATAATGTTCTTTACTGCTCTGGCCCCCACCTCTAACATGCTCTCTCATTGCTCCCTTATCCTCCCTTCGTACTCCTGTGGCCAGTGCACCTGCCAATGTCAACCTCTCAGGTGATGTGGTGATTGCCAATATCTCGACACTTCCACATCACTGTGGTGCCTGGCGGTGACTAAGGGGTGGGCGAAAGTGTTGGTGGGATTGACTGGGTTAGTTGACTCAGTTTCCGTGCGTGCCGCCTGTGTTCCAGTCTATCCAGTGTCACCCGTCCAGGTGCTGTGGGAGTTACCCTCTCGGGTCGGGTATGTCCGTGTCTTTTCCGGTTTATTCATCCTTTTTCCGGTTTTGATTTCCAGATTTAGTCTGTGGTGTTGAAGAGACAGATTTTTAGTGATTTTATGAATTTTAGGTGATCTTCAGTGTTTCTTATTTCTTTTGGGATGTTGTTTCAGGTTTTTACGGCTAAGTGGTAGAAGGAGGTGCCTCCAACTTTTTTCTTAAGGTATGGTTTGAGTTCCAGGCGGATTTCGTTGCTTGATCGGAGGGGTCTCGTTGGTTTGTAGACTGTTATTTTCTTTTGTAGGAATTCTGCTCCTTGTCCGCTGATTGCCCTGTGCGTTATGCACATTGTTTTGAAGGTGATGCTGTGTTTTACTGGAAGCCAGTGTAGTGTTTTTAGGGCTGGAGTGATGTGGTCTCTTCTGGATAGTTTCGGGAGTAGTCTTGCTGCTGCATTTTGGATCCGTTGCAGTTTCTTCATGAGGTATTCTGGTATTCCAAGGTAGAGGTTGTTTGCATAGTCAATTTTTGACATGATTAGGGCGACGATAGTGAGTGTTTTGTGCGCGAAGGAGAGGAAAGGTAGAATTCTTCTTGCTGTGTGGAGGAGGAAAAAACATTTCTTCACTGTTGCATTTATTTGTGGTTCCAGGGTTAGGACTCCCAGATTTTTTACTACCTTCGATGGTGATGGTGCGTTTCCCATTGTCGTAGGCCATGGGATGGTGGTTTCGTTCTCTCAGTCTTTGGACACGATCATGATTTCTGTCTTTCCTGGGTTGATTTTCAGGTTGTTGGCATCCATCCAGTTGAAGACTTCTTTTAGACAGTCGGTTAGGGTTGAGTGTTCGGAGCCTGAATAGCTATCCTAGTTTCAGCAATCCGTTGGGCCACCTGAAGTTCTTATATCTCTCTTTCCATTTGTTCTTTCAATTACACCATCACTAATTTCAGGTGGTGCTTTTTTTTCAAGTTTTTTTTTTTTTGTTGAGTTTTCAGACATTTCCACACGCACTTTTGGTTTCTCTTTAACATATGCGGATACCTGTTATAGTATGAAAGCTAGGCGCATTGGTATAGGCCTCTCAATTCTAGACCTGGACATATATTGCCCCAGCTGAGCAATCTCGCAGCCTACGGTACGTATATCCACACACCACTAGTGTGGATACAGGCCGCAGGCACGGCCAAGCATCCATGCACGATAGAATACGGCTTTGGCCAAGCACATCCGGTCTAGTGCACACATAGCCGTCCAGACTGAAACACCCGACGTACCTTAACACCTCTGCCACTAGCATACAGCGACCACCAACCGAAAGGAAACCGGTATAGCTGGCTTCACATAGACTCTCTCAACAATAGCAATCTATCTCCAACCCTCAACGGCTCCCACCCATGTGCCTGACCTCTCTTGGGCTGCCTAATCGAGCCTTGCCAGCCACCCAAGTCCTAGAACGGCAACAGGCATACATGCATCTCCTAAGATAAACTCCGTAGAATTTCCAACCACATAGACTTCGGTCACCAAGGGCGGCCAACTGAGGAAAAAGCGCATTGAGGCCACACAAGTGGGAATCAGTGCTATATAAATAACCAAATACAATACAATACTTACAACTCCAGCTCTTCCCCAACAGAAATCTACATTTATGCGAGGGAAGTATGCAGTTCTTTTGATGTCCTTTCGGTCAGCGATGCACACTTCGCCCTTCAAACTTATCGGTCCATTACCTTAATTTACTAGTGGTGGGAGGAGAATCAGTGTGGTGGATGGGAGTAGCGAGATTAAAGGGTGGAGGGAAGAGCTAGGAGTTAGACATCAGAGGGACAGAGGATTGGCAGGAGAAGTAAAAGGAAGGGTTAGGGAGCAGAGGGTGAAGTGCACGAGTGAATTAGTTTGGCATCTACTGAATAAGTGAAAGGCACTTTGCTACTCCTTTAAGATAGTAAACACTAGACAGAGGAGGGACAGCTAGCTTAGTGGGGAAATACAAAGGGGGGAGAGGGAGGGAGGGAGAAGGAGAAAGAGAGGAACAGAGGGAGGGACAGAGGCAAAGAGGGAAGGAAAGAGGGAGGGAAACACTTCTCCTTCTAAATGACTATCAGTCAGGGCTCTACCCAAAGTGCAGCAGTGAGATAGCCACCGTCCAGGTGGCAGATGATGCTCTCCAAATCATGGATAAGGGTGATTCATGCCTCCTGTTCCTCATCCTCGAATGTGAGTACTTCCCAAAGGACTGGGCTTGTTCCCACCTTTAGCCTGAACTCTGTACATCCTCACTTGGAAATGCATTCATGCTTTCAAAAAGACAATTAAGATATGTCTTTTCTAATCAACCTATAAACATAATTGGCAATACCACCAGACTTCACCATAACACTTCCTTTACGCCCATTAATTCAGTAGCGGATAATGCAATTCTTGCTCTTGAAAGCATCACCCTACCAGGACTATAAAAGCGTAAACCTGAGCATCACTAAACTAAGAATAATATGGAATGAATGGGAAGGAATACTTTCAGCTTAAAAATTAAAGCCTGACAATAAAAGGAAATCTGATAACAATGGCAGAGGAATTCTTAAAAATACACTGTTAACTGTAGTAAGGACAGGTGCTGATTGTTCCACTTTACTGCTAATTATTCTAAGTTACCCCCAGCACTCAACTCACAAGACTATTTGATCACATGTCACATGAGGCTCCTCAGTGAGGATGAATAAGAAAGAACATAGGTTTCTAACAGATACTAGTTCTACTAATCCAGCCCTATGCATTCTCCCTAAGAATCATTGGAGTTTGAGTAATCCACCTTGCCACCTGACTTCAGCTTCCGAGAATGGGGGTCATTCCGAGTTTGGAGGCAGCCATGGTGCTATTAGCTATTAGCACCATGACTGCCTCCAAACTCGGGTCTGGGTCTGGGTAGTCGGAATGGGGACTTACCGGGACATTCCGACCTATGGGGAACCGGTAAATCCCCATTTCGAAAACCATTCCCCATTCCCATTTGAGCCCCCATAGGGCTCAATGGGAATGGGGAGTGAGCCAATAACGGGCCCGCAAATTGCGGGCCCGTTATTAGCTCCATGGTCCCTTAAAGGGTCCCGCTAAGGGCGGCTGGTAAAACCAGCCGGCCCTAGTGGGACTCGCTAAGGCACCTCGGAATGCGGCAGTAGGGGGTTAACGGCACCAGCATCCTTATTGGTGCCGTTAACCCCCTACCGCCATACTCAGAATGACCCCCAATGTCTATCCACATATGCTGAGAACAACACAGAGACATATGTAGATGACACTGTCAGGGTGCCAAGGGTGCCCATTAGTGTGTGTGGGGGAACAAGAGGGGTTAGGCAGAGGAAAATACTGCCAAAAGTGCTCCTGAACAGTGTTAAGCCCTACAGAAGGCTTCTTTACCCTTCTTTCAGGAAGAGGTCTTCCAGGACCACACTTCCCAGCAGCCCTAGAGGCAAGAACTACTTTCCACAAGCCACATTGGGAGTGGCAAGGCAACGCGTATGTGCAAAGCTCCGAGCACGGGGCTTGTGCTCAGAACTCCAGTGTGAGCGGTCGCATTTGTCGGAGCTCCAGCCTGAGGGGACAGCGCGAGGGGCCACGCCCCAAGGACCAGTTGATCCGGCCCCTCGCAACTCTAAGATAAGTGGCGCATGCTTGATACTGTTGGGGGATGGAGCCACAGGGGGATCACGTGCAGGGGGTAACGCCCTAGATCCCAAACCCCCCTGCGCTCCGGAAAGATAAGTGGAATGTTACTGCGTATACCAGCCTGAGGGGATAACCTAGGAATCTGCACCTAACATTTTGGCCGCAAGTTAACCCATGCGGGTTCGAACTAACGCTGCATGTGTTGACTACTAATTAGCCACGTGCGGCTCCCGTATGTGATCAACCATAGGGCTTGGGAGGCTGCAACTCTAGGATCCCTGTGCAGCCCATCAAAAAAACAACGCACGCCCTGAAACAAAACATTGCGGGCAGCTGCGTGCAGACAACCACGTGCGGTTCTTTTAAACGCATGCCAAAGGCGAAAACTTTACCGCTGCATGTAAAATACTCACGTGTGAATCCTGAGGGAGAAACGCATGGCAGGAGCCCCACGTGGCTTTGAGACTAACAACCATATTGTTGGAGAGTGAGAGTTTGTAAATGAATGTGTGCATGTGAATTGTTGTCATTCAGAACAATGCAGAGCACTGCCTAATTTCTGCTCTTGTTGCAGCGTTTGATCGCTTCTAAGGCAAACCGGACCTGGAGTGCGCAGGCAGGAGGCCAGCACTCAAACCCAAAGCTAAGTGCCTTGACATTTTGTTTGGTTTGTTTGTAATGTCACCCACAATGGGTGTAAGCATGCATGAATAAATGCAATGTTAAAACCTTGTTTACAAATGTGTTTTCCCTAATTACCCCGTGTCCTATCCAATACTGTACCCTGCAACCTCTATCCAGTGTTCCTACTTTCCGGTACCCATCCAACCAACGTTCCCTAACCCTCTTTCCCCGCTGAGGTTGCGGATGTCTGCGTAAGCTCTTGCTTGCAGGCGCCAAAACCTTAGAGGGGGTGGTTGGTTTGTGCCACTCCTGCGCCTGGACTCCTGGAAGCCTGACAGACACAACCATTGTCAGTGTTATGATTTTCACACTCAGACCCATATCTTGGCGACGTTTGATATTGAATCCTGTTACACTGACCTACGACAACAAGACAAATGAATTGTTGTTAGGCCTTGGACAAAAAACCTCGGCCTATAAGAGCACACACTGATTCCATTTTGGAATCTGCATCCTCTTCTACAAACTTTATGATTTTAGAAATCCTGTACTAAAGGCAACAGAAAAGCACATTTCTGGGTGCGGCATTTGCACCCAGTCCCAACATACATTTTGATTATTACACATGGATTCTGCTGTGCGTTCTTTCACGGGAAATATCTCCCTGTGATAATGATAGATTGACTATATTATCCCCATTTAAAAAGGTGACAAGACTCACCTGAGGACTTTCTTAAAGTGATAGAATAATGTTAACCTTAATGTAAAATTCACCTAGACTGACAACCACACAACCATGAATTCCCTTGATCTCACACTTCACCATATAAATTGTGTCCTATACACAAAAACATGCGTCTTCTGTTCTTACATCAACATAAGGGCAAGCCTTACGAACCATCTCATTTCTGCCAATGACTTAGAATTACAGGCATTTCCGCCACTTTGACCTTTCCTTTCGAAGCTCCTAGAGTGAACTGTCTACTCCCAAGTGTCCTCCTTTCTACATCCTCATACTCTTCTCCCACCACTTCAGTCTGGCTTTCAACCTGTGCACTCCACCGAAACCTCTCTTCTATACCTTTCAAACTCACTTCTTTCTGCACACCACAAACAGTGTCCCTCTATATTAATTCTCTTTGACCTCTCAGCAGCCTTTGCCACCGTTGACCACCCCATTCTACCCACCGATATATATTCTCTCCTCTCTTGGTATTTCTAGCTCTCACTGGTTTGATTCCTATTTTTCTGGTCATTCATATTTAGTGTTCTGGGCTGGCTGTTTTTCTTCCCCTCGCCCTCTTCTATATGTTCCCCAAGGGTCAGTCCTCAGTCCCCTCTTGTTTTCCCTCTATAATATTCCTCTTTCCTCACTTATATTGTCTTTCAATTTATCCTGTCATTTCTATGCTGATTTCCAAATCTTCTTTTGTTTCTCTGAATTCTCTGATGCTCTTCACTCTCGAGTTTCCGCCTGTCTCTCTCCTGTCCAGTCCTGGATGTCATCTCATTTTCTTCTTCTAAAGCCCCCTAAACAGAGGTCCTCTTCTTCGACTTCTCCCCCTCCTTTCCTTTCTCCTTCTTAGCGTTCCTTCTCTACCTCTGCTCTTGTTCTTGGTTTATTATTTGATTTGTATCTTCTTTCTATTCTCATATCTCACTTACTGCATGCAATTGTCACTCTCTTCTCTTCAATCACCATTGGGCCCGTCCTTTTCTTTCCGCACCTCTAAACCTCTTATCTCTGCTCTAATTTTCTCCAGGACCGTTTATTGTTCTGCCCTCTTAATTGGTCTCCCTGTGTCCCCGCTCACTCTCCTTCGATCTATCTACAATTCCGCTGTTTGTCTTATTTTCTATCGTCCTTCTCGTGCCTCGATCTCATCTTCATTGTTATCTTCTTTTATCCTACCCTTTGATTCTCGGCTCTTGTTTCGCTATCTGTCTATTGATTTTAAATGTCTTCTAAACTTCGCTCCTTCCTATCTTTCGTTTGGTCTCCTTCTATTTCCTTACTCGCTTTTTGCTCACGATCTACGTTCTGCCCTGTTGTTCCTAGACCTCCTTGCTTGTCCTCTCGTTTTCCTTCCTTTTCTTTACTTGCCCCATCCATTGGAATTCTTTACCTGCAGCACGTACCATATTTTAGGGATTGGTCTTAAAGGGGATCTTCTGTCTCTTCTCTCTGGCTCCTAATATATGATCTGCATTTTTTGTACTTGTGTCATTTCATTTGTTGTGCGATTCTTTTTCTCTGTTAATTAGTTGACAGAAAGCACTATATGAATCTCAATAAACACAAATATGAATGTCAATACATCCAAATACACAAATAAGGAGTTTGACTTACTAGAAATAGACATTTATGTAAACGTTTGGTTGCACAAGATTATGCCCAAGGAGTGATTCATTGTGCAAACACAAATGCCCTTGGAACGCTCACAGTGAGAACTTATTTGACTCGCCTGCCAATACAAATAAAGCAAAAATTGAACTTTGTAGTGTGCTATCACATTCGGCCCCCAAAATAACAATATCAAGAAACTCACATCCACTCTACACGGGTTTGTTCTAAATGCAGAGAAGGACTGTCATTGGACCAATCACGTTTTACATGCGTAGAACACAGCTACCGAGGTCAACTTGCACTCACCGAAATGTGCGACACTGTTCATAATTTGTACACTAGACTGTGCTGCATGCCCCCTTATTAGTTTAGCAACACACGTGACTCATCATGGAAACCATTGGCACTGGCGCAATCACACACATTGGCATACATGGTACTTGATTAATGCTACGATTCCCCTGTGTCCCTTACTGTATGTAGATACAGCTGTCAGTGAAGTTCATAAATTATCAAACAGCGGCCATGCCAGATCAGCATTGCTCGACTCATAATCACACCGGAAATGGCCTCATGGGGCGGGTCATTGATGTGATTATGTCCGGTGTGCATGGCGTCTTAATCGTTCATAGGATTAGCTGAATCAATAGGCTGGGAACCGTAGAAATAAGACTTCATGAATCCTGCTCCAGGCAATCAGCGCCATGTGCTTTATCACTACTTCTGAGGCAATATAAAGCATCTGTTTAATTTCCGCTCCATGGGCCGAGCACACATACCTCTGCTTCATTACTCGCCTGAGCAGTGCGCTGCGCTGTACGTGGTGTCAATCACTTGGGATGCGTTTAGCCGCTTCCCATTTCTATCACCTGCAGTAATCTGTCACCTAGATCCGCTCTAATCCGCCAGGATTACTTCAGCCTTATTGCGGTTTTCAATTTATCTGCACACGCTTTTCCTTGAATATTTAATACCAAGATGTGTTCTCTGTTATGTAACAACTGCAATGCTGTTCTTAGTATTTTAAAATGGATTTTCTAGAGCTTTCTTCAAACAATGAACATCTTGGTTCCGGGTATTCCTAATGTCTCCGTCCTGATGTAGACTGCTTTCATTGTTTGCCTGCCAAGGCATATGTCCATCAACACGAGTATGATCCAGGACGGAGCAATCATCTCGAGATATTATCGACGAATTAATAATGAAGTTCACACATTAAATCAAATCCCCACAAATGAACCCCGTGCTACTATGTTAGGACAGGCCCAGTGGCTTTAGTGTGTACCAATATAACCATTCTTTTTGTTCTTGTTGTTGTTTATCCTTTGATTACCCAGGCTCCCCCTCCACCCTTCTTGCCATGTGGCGCCATACAAATGTCCAATACATAAAATAAATAAATAAACTGTGCACCTGTTTTTGTGTTGTGCCTATTGCTTTCACATTTTTTCTTTTCCTGACCCTGTTTATTTACCAGCTTCACCTCGACTCATGTCCAGCATGCACTCATGTTCGCGCCTTAAAAACACTTGTGTATTGGCGCGTTATAAATGCCATATCATATCATATCACTGAGGATACGATGCCGCTACACTTTGAAAGTGAGGGATCAATTCAATACCGTGTTGTATCTGGTCCATGAATCCCTTGGCCATGGCCCTCCAAGCTACCACTCCAGTATCCTGCACCCATAGCAAGCCTTCAGACTACTGAGATCGGCAAGCCTTCATCCCCTTAACATCTGCTCAACCAGACAGAAGAGACTGGGCAGCAGAACTCTAGAAGCCCGGGACTCCACTGGCTGGCATGCCTTCCAGCTGAGTCTATCTTCCCCACCTTCCAGAAGGGGGCACAAAGCCAGCTTTCGCCGCAGCGTGCAGTGGAGATGCTCCAATTCATTCCAAGGTAGTACCCTTGATGCACTGTGAGGCTCAGCATATGACGACGCTGCTCCCAATCAGATAATCACCTGAGACCGCTGCCATCTTCTCACCTGCATGTATCAGTGTTTTGTGCGCTTCCATCGCCAAGGCCGCATCACTGCTCTGCTATACACTCAACGGGTGCCCCATGCCAGGAGATTGCAACCATGTACATACTTGCGACAAACAGGTAACTCAGACAGATTAGAACCGCCCCCCCTCCCTTATCAGGGTACCCCCCCCCCGCCCAGTGATGATAGTCTGGTGCACGATGGCACCTAGCGCTATAGAAATCCACAATAGACAGAGTGGTGTGCCCTGTGTTCAATATGTGTGTAGATAATGATGTTCCTCTTCCTGAGTTCTTATTCTCAGAGCTGTAATGAATACCTACTTGCCTCTTTTCTGCCACTTGGCACAGAACCTCGATTCAGCTCTTTCATAGGACACTGCCTATTGCATCACATGTTTCCTCGGATTTCTTGGGGTGTCCTTTCTTTAAATTCACTCCATCCTACCTCAGCCAAGGGGCATTCCTGCCACAGGAGCTATCCAACCCTTCGACTGTGTATTCGGGTCGCATCTTCTCTGCCCCCGAGCGCACCTGACCGAGGAGGTTTCATGCTTAAGAACATTACACATGGAATACATATGTGATCAAGAGCCTGCGTGGATTTGAACCAGTGATCATAAGGTCAATCACAGATGCGAGCAATGGATGCAAAAGCCCACTGAGCCACAGACCCAGCGCTTAAATGTTGCTCTGTTGCAAAAGGCCAAGAATGCGCCCCTGCTACAGAACACAAATGCCGTTCAAGGATTCTGCTCTGGCAATTGTTGAATGGCCTTGTGTATATTTTTGAAGGCAGGCATCATCATATAGATTGTCAAGTGCCACGTGTCTGTCTTTGCTGCAGCTTCACGCCGTACCGTTCTTTCTTTTCCTGCCCATCTGCCCCGCCTGCATTTACACTGACCAGCCTATGCATTACCTATCTTTTATTTGCCTTGCTGTGCCAGTGCCCCTCCTTGTATCGATCTACACCTTATGGATTGTTTTTAATTTCTCATCAAGACAATATCTGTAGTATTGGCTTCGTATTGTGTTTTAGTGGAAAGTCGTAGGGAAGACTGCAGGCTCTATGTTATGAGGTATTTCTACAGGGGGGGGCATTTGCCTAAAATTCCAGAGGCTGTGATCTGGCCAATTAGAATTTACCTTCCACCATGCAAAATGCACAGACTTTTCCAAGAAATCAACCACCAGCCTGGTGTCACATGGTAAGTAAGACGTTTTGGCCATGCCGGTCAAGTGGCACATTGACATCTGTGCAGACCCTGCTGACGGAGGCTCGAATCCCGGCAGGGCCAAACTCAGCCTTTCATCCTTCCGAGGTCGATAAATGAGCACCACACACCGTGGGTAATAATAAGCAGCGCTCAGATACCAGAGGGTTCTTAGCGCTATATAAATGCCAAATTATTATTATTATTATTGACAGTAGCCCTCATAGCCAAAGGCTCTATCTCCATCAGAAAGATCGAAACATCAGTCACAAGTAACTGCGACTTCATAGTCCTCAAACTCAACACCTCCCACAATTGCACTATCACACTTCACATCGTTTAACGCCCCTCTGGTCCCATTGCTGACTTCCATTCGACCCTCACACACATCCTCTCTAAAAACGTAAAGACCTCCTCTAAGGTCATTTTAGCAGGTGACCTTTTCCTAGGACTCTACGACCCCCAATGATGCTCCAGCAAAATCCCTCGCTAAGGCTCTGGAAACCCTAGGCTTCAAACACTCTGTCTCTGATTGCACACACATCAAAGGTCCTACTCTGGACTGGTTAGCACACCATAAATGCCCACCAGTCGTCAGTGCAAACACTCCCCTCCTGTGAACTGACCACCACCGTAACCAGTTCACCCTCCCCCAAATACCAGAAACCGCCGCCATGCCTATCCCCCCTCGTTTGCCAGAAGCTCACGCCTTCTCACTAAAGAGAGACTCATATCATACATACTAGTCCCAGCTTTGAGGGCCCCATTTTCCAACAACCCGACTACATTGGCCCACTCTTTCAACACTACTCTAACAGAGGCAGATGAGGTCATTGGCCCTCATCAGCAGGTTGGAGGTAACCATGGCACTTTTAGCAGCATGGTTGCCTCCTTACCGCATTCCGGGCCCGGGTTCCTCAAATGAGGACTTATCGGCCCATCTTAACCTTGGCGGACCCAGAAATTCCCCGTCCGAGGAACCCGGACCCGGTCCATCCCCATTCCCATTCGAGCCCCCATAGGGCTCAATGGGAATGGGGATGGAGCTAACAACGGGCCCGTTAATGATGGGCCTGTTGTTAGCTCCCTGGTGTCCTCGCAGGACCCGGAATGGATGTCTGGTTTTTCCAGGCACCCATTGCGGGTCCCGCGAAGAGACCTCGTGGTAGGGCAGAATGGGTTTACCGGCACCGACACCTTTACCGGTGCCGGTAAACCCATTCCACCAACCTTGTGATGAGGGCCATTGCCCCTCTAGCCACCCAGAAAGCCAAACCTACCAAACACTCTAACACATGGTTCTCCCTGGAACTCCTAGACCTAAGGTCTAAGAAACGTGCAGCCCTATCTGCCTGACAAACCAATCATTTGGACTCAGCCAAACGTGAATTAAATATACTATCTAATGAATACAAAAAAGTTATCATTCATGCCAAAGCCAACTCCTTCAATACAAGAATTGCTAACGCCAAGTCCGACTCTAAAGAAATGTTCGCCATCTTCAGGGAACTGGAAACTCCTCTCTTCTTCAGCTCACTTCTCCGATAATGCCATCACCTGGATCGCTTCCTTCCTCCAAGGTAGAGCCAAGCAAGTTTTCTCTGACCAAGTGTCTGCAAAACCAGCCACCATCAGCCACCATCCATCTTGCATATCCCCTACGCTATACAACTTTTTCACCAGACCTCTCTTCAACATACTTGACTCACTCGGCATCATGTACACTAAATGCACCAATGATACTCAAGTTCTCCTCCCTCTGGCGCTTATGAGATGGATGCCAAGACCCTTAACTTCACCTACACCACCATCCACACCTGGATGGCTGAAAACTGGCTTTGCCTAAATGGTGAAAAGACAGAACTACTGATGCTAGGACCCACCGACTCACTGAAAAAAACTTGACAACCAATACTCATCCTTCAATATTGACAACATCGCCATCCCAATTTCCCAGGCAGTCAAAACACTTGGGGTCTACGTAGATGCTACCCTAACCATGTCCAGACAAGTTAGCACCATTGCTTCCTCTGTAGCCTCCTACACTAAACATCTAAATGCAGCCATGCCATTCCTCACCACCGCGAATTGCCTGACTATTGCTGGAGCCCTAAATGGTTCTAGACTGGACTACTGTAATGTCCTCTTTACGGGCACTTTGGCAAAACATCTTGACAAACTTCAAACCATCCAAAATAATTCCCTACACACCGCAATAGGCATCCCTAAAAGGGAACACATCTCCACAGCCAGATCACAAGCCCACTCGCTGCCCATCCGCGAATGTGTCCTCTTTAAAACATTAGCCCTTACACACAAGTGCATCCATCACACAGCCCCGCCCTACATATCTCAGAGAGTTAACATACTGCTTTCCTCCATACGTGCAATAACATCCTACGCCAACTGGCTGCTTGTACCCATAGTTAAGCATACCAGAGGCAGTGGTGTAAGCTTCCCCTTCATCGCTGCCAGGCAATCGAACTCCCTCGCCCTTAGATTAGAACCCTCACACTTTGTGTTTCACAAAGCTATCAAAACAAGGCTATTCGACCTAAACCCCCTACGGAAGCCAGCAGCTTCTCCAGGCCAAGCCGTACGTGTATACAGGCTATAACAGCTATATGTAATGTGCTATGCCACGATATGCTACACTCCATGTAACCTTTGTGTAGCCATATTGCCCTCCATTTAACACCTCATGTACAAGTATGTACACCTACGTGCACCTGTAACTAAGTTGATTCCATGTAACAGTGCCACAATGCCCTGGGATGTCTGTGCACTTTATAAATGCAAATAAATAAATAGAGTATTTTGGGCACGTTCCCCCACGTCGTTAGGGTTCTCCTAATGTATCCAACTGCCGTTTAATGCCAGCCATGCAAAACCAAAGCATTCCGAATGCATCTTGCATGTCTGAGGAATACCACATCCATATGCTGCGCACGGTACACACCCCCATCTCCTAACATATTACATTCAATGGCATGGTACTCATTTTTAAGCGTGCTCGAAGTTACCAAAAGGTACCTTGTGGGACAGTCCCGCATTTCTCGGAGGGTCAGTTGTAACAGCCCGTGATATTCCCACAGGATGTTCTATCTGTCTAATCCGGCTTTGCGCCCCGACATGGGGTTCGAGCTCTGCTGACCAATCAGGAGACTAGAACCTCGATAAAGCTGTTCAAACAGCCAATCAGTGGACTCAAGCAATCTAGAAAAGGTTTGAGAGTCTATCAAAGGCCCAGCTAACGTCCTGCTTACTTTGCCAGTTTTATTTATGTGTAGAGTGAGGAGGAGTAGAGGGCAGGCTCAAACCTTGGCGGTGTGTTGTAGGAGTCATGAAGTGTTTTCGGCCAACTTAGCAGCGTTTGTACGTGGTTTGAACAAGTATGTTTGCTGTTTGTGATTTTCATAGGTGTTTGTTGTTACATTTTGTGGTGGCCTGGAAGTATGACAGGATGCTGTTGATGGTTTAGAGGGGTTTTTATTATGCACTGGTGTACAACCAATATGGGGGTGAGTATTTAGTCCAGGACAGGGTTGGTGAGTGTACTCACTGTTATGAAGTCCAGTTCATGCATTTGACTTCACTGCACGAGATGTGTCTAGGCCTTGACACACAAGAACAGAAAGGTATATTACGCTCTGCTGTTAGGGTCTTTGTCTGGGAGGCCCTGCTGTACTTGCGGGCTCTCTTCAGGTGGAGCACGGAGGCTTACAGGCTTTTTTAGCCTCCTGCCGAGTTCTGCCAGCCTCTCCTCATTTCGCACTTCGCGCTAACAAAGTCTCGCGAGATCACACTCCCGTGATCTCGTGGGAAGGAGTCCCCACACATGTTTAAAGCCTTGTCTGCGTGTGTGTGTTGTTTAGGCCCCTGCTGTTAACATCCCTTAATCCCTTATAAAAACAAAGTAAAAACCACCCAAAACGTTATTTTCCCAGCTCCTTCTTTCACTTTGTGTCACACGAAAAACATTAAAACAATCAAAAATGGATGTGCAGCCATCAAACTGCCACACCTTGTATGTCAAGTAAAGCCATTGCTCTGTGAGGAGGATAGTGCACAACAATGGCCATGTTTCTCACTTGGTGTGGACTAGTGGGCGCCCAGGAGATGGCACCCAGGAGATGGCTGAGAGTCCCGGCTCCCGCTGAACCTCCACCCAGCAGGTCTTTGCCATTTCATGTAAAGCTGGCTGGGCCGCACCGGCAGGCACCAGGCAATTGCTTTACAAAGGGGAAAGTGCACGAAGGTTCCAAAGGCGATCGTAGGGGTTGAAGTGAGTCTTCTGCCCTTTTATGCTGTTACCATATGTGTCATGATTATTTTAAAGAGTAGTGGAAACGTTTTTTATTGAAAAAGGTAAACATACATTGAGCGATCTTTCAAGGATGACATCTTCACGAGGGTATATAATTGTAGATGCTGTTTTCTGGACCACGTTTGGTCAGAGAAAGGAATCTCAATAAGGGTGGGGCCCACAGAGTTCCCAAAAGTGTGATTTGACCCAATGAAGCTATCATTTGTACAGAGACAGATTGTTGTATTTCTACTTGTAAAATCACTACAGGTGTGATTTGTTCTAGCTTACGCGAAATTTGTGCAACTGGACTTATATCCAGTGGCTTCGCCAGGAATCAAATTTAGGAGGGGCACAGAGGGGGCCAAAGACAAAAGTAGGGGGGGCACAGACAAAAGCAGGGGGGCTGCCTATGAAAGGTAATGTGTGACGTCACAAGCACTCCTGCAGAGAGACTTTTGTGCGCACCAACTACCCACACCCCACTGCACCTCCCCTCCCATCAGAATGCAGGCACGAAACAATTCAGTGACTAATGGCCCATCATTAGCAGTTTCATGGACTACATTCTGATGGGAGGGGCTGCAAGCTGCTCCATCAATGCTCCCTTCTAGACAAAAGGAGTATTGCCTTGTGATACGCAGACATTTGCCTCAGTAAGTGTCACAAATAATGGCACGAACAGAGAACATGGTCACTGCTCCCCTTAGGTAGGGGGATCTAAGGGGGGGCACAGGACTTCCGAGGGGGGAGGCACGGGCCCCCCACATTCCCCCTAGCAACGCCACTGCTTATATCTAGCAGGGATTAAGCACGTAGCTTAGGTGTCTGCTTATGATGAGTGCTTGTGATGTGAGGTGTGTGGAATGTGATGAGGCGTGTGGAAACTGGGCTCCTCCAGGGTCCAAGGATGTGAGAGTGGAACCAGAAAGACGCTTATACCCTGTGCTCCTGTATTTATCTGCAACTGTAACTAAGAAGTAGGAAAAAGCTTTCCTTTTTTATTACATGCATTTATTTATTTATTTTAATTTTTATAACGCGCCACTCAGATTGGTTCCTGCTCCTTGCCTCTATTACCTGGCCCAGGGTACTTGAATTCCGCTTCTTGGGATTTTTCATAATTTGAAAAATAGCAATTTAGGATTCCTACCCCAATATTGAGATTTTCCTGAGTGGCTCTTGTGATTTTGTAAATACGTAGTTGGGCAATATTGAAAATCCTTGCGGTGATCCCAACACGTCATTACAATCTGTGCGACATGCCCCCTCCTCCTTTGCAACAGAACAGGGAAGTGCATAGCGCAAAGCATCCCTGCGCCTTTTCTTTCTTCTGCGGAACAACCTCTTGCTATATTGTATTTCATAATATCCCCCCTGCAGTGCATAATAAGGCAATCACGGCATCTTGTAGCCGTGCTGACAAATGCAAACCATGAGACTGTCTCCCAGAGCCACTTACTGCCATAATAGTCTTAAAACGCGCAGTCGGGGGTACATTATCATATATATTATGAGTCGTTTAGAATTTCCACTCTTTGTCGGATCTGATGTCACGCCGGGGGTTGGCGTCTCCGTTGAGGAACCTGAGGCAGATTCCTTAGGGTTTCTTACCAAGTCGGTCAATAGAGTGGAATAATTCAACTCTCCACACAGACTCCCGGGGATATAGAACCAATCACTGCCCTAATTATATGAACGAAGTAAATTAATCTAGCGGTGGGGATTTGCCTAGCCCCATCACCAGCGATGGCAATTTGATCAGGTTTCACATATAATTACGGGTGGTGTCTCCCACTAGCATCAGAACCTATTGATTCCTGAGAAACATGGCGCCAATGTACACTGAGGCACAAATAGGGTCTCTAATAACATTCAACATATGAGGATGATTGTATCAAAAGGCCATTTTAATGCAGGGCCAATTATAAATGGTGAGGTGAATGTCGAAAAACATGGAGAAAAAAATCTTTGTGTACCTTTTTCAGCTTCTACCCTGTCCCACATGCTGCAGAAACTCTGTGAGGAAAACCCGGAGATGCCAGCAGGGTTTACTGTACCCTGTAGGAAATCTGTGACCCTTTCCACAGGATCAAGTAGTCCTATGCGGGCAGAAAGGCTGCATTCTGATGGACTGTGCCTGCTTTTTGTAATAGCTAAAAAGCATTCCTAGTCGGTCTAAATCCATTGTAATGATAGCCGCCATGTTTTTCATGAGTGCCTCCATCACTGATCGCCAACGTCTGCATACATGAATGTATGGCAGTGATCGATATGGATTCTCCCCATGCAGGCTCGGACTGGCCTAAAAGGCAACAAGGCAAAATCGAATCGAACCGAACCAAAACATGGAAAATGCTAGTGTGGGCCAATTTTTGGGGTGAAAGTGGGCCACTTTTTGGCGAGTTTGATAAGTTACGTTACCATGCGGCTGGTAGTTTTGACCAGTGTTACTGAATACGTTGGGCCTAATTACAAGTCTGTCGCTAACGCTGCGGGATGCTGTCGGACTCGTACATTTTTACCGGCACCTAACTTCCCGGTGCCATCGTTAGATTACAAGTCCGGTGGCCCGGGAAGTCAGGCCTCAGTTTAATGTTAGTCTCCATTCCCATAGAGTCCCATAGGAATCCATGGGAGTGGGGCTGGCAAGCGCCGGCACCGTTCTTTCGGTGCCAGCGTTTCCGTGAATGGTCTGCCTACCGTGGCTGCTGCACACGGCAGGGTCAGACCTGTAGGGCGCAGGGGCCCCGGCAGGCAAACACATAGCTTGCTGGCACCCTTGTTTCTGGACCGGCAAACTTGTAATGAGGCCCATTTTCTTTAAAATGCACAATTTGCCTCACATTTGATCAAAAAGCTCCCCCTTGGGTACTACTGAAAAGGAATGAATTGCCATTTGCAATGGTGGGTCACTTTTTCATTGGATCCTGAGACAATTTTATGTCCCGGTCCAACCCTGTCCCCGGGCTGCATCAGAAGTAGTGGGAGACCATGGTTCACATGGAATACCTTGCCCGGGACAACTCCACGTGGATCATCAGAAGAATCCAGTGGTCAGGGTCTTTCTGGTACATTCTCCAGCCTTTTGACAAGGAGGCCCTTTAGCAGCTGGAGCAATTACAAATTCAAAATCATATTCTAACCAGTCGATTGTATATGATATTGAATGGGGCAGAGGTGGACTTTGCGCTCTCTTTTCAACAGGAACGCAATTTCTGGATTAAAACACACATCTTAAACGGGTCTTGAGGAACCAAATGTGGCTTCTGTACACCAGACAATATCACAACCATGGGGCCAGAAGAGAGACACCTTTATTGAACATTGTAGTAAAACACCAGTACAAGAAAAATGCAGTGGCAGAGCTGGGCGGGGGGTGGAGGAGATAAGAGGGAGCGGCCACCCTACCTGGCTCTCCGCTGGGGCCCAGTATACCCCCCAGCCTCACGCTGGCACCCTTTTATCCATGTCATTTATGCAGTGCTCCCCAAAACCCTGCAATTTATGTTGTTGAAATCAGCATGAATTGCCCCCAACACTCATTATGAAATATTTTCCAAATCATTGAGACATCTATCAAAATATCTCCAGCACATATTCGAGAATTAAGCATGTATTCCCACCAGAATTCAATTGTATCTGTTGCCAAGCACCATAACATCTCACAAAACGATCGATAAAACACACTTGCTAAATGTGCTGGGAAATGTCTGCAGATTATCTTTCAGTGCAATGAGACGCCCAAAATATATTCTACAAACACTCCCCACAGCAACATGAATGTTACCCAAATATCAGTAAATATTTCGTCCTTGTGTATAAATACATCCTAAGCATCAGGCACCTTCCATATTAAAAAGAAATGATCCTAAAATATCAGCACACATTCTCCAAATCAGTATAAACTTCATAGAAAATGTCAGCATCAAATAGTTACCAAGTTAGCATGTAGTAAAGCAGGTTCCAAGCTTACTTAGGTTACATCTAAGAGGCTTTATTGACAGTTCTTAGGTTACAGTTACAACACTGGCTCCCATCACCCTGGCAGGGAGGATCTAACTGCCTCAATATGGAACATTCACCATAAACATTCTGACATTCACACATCAACATTCCACATGACATCACGAGCCACAGCAAACACAGACAGGCACTATATAACACATCTCCCTCCATCACTGATACACTCATACACTAACACAACACAGACAAGCACATCATAACATAGCACTCCATTGCCTAACATGACAGCATCTAATAGTCTTTGCATTACCATGAAATACCCTTACAATATGTGTTTGTGTGTGTGTGTGTGTGTGTGTGTGTGAGAGCGTGTCTGTGTGCCTGTGTGTGTCTGTGCGCATGTGTGTGCATGTGGAGTGGGAGGGTATGTGCGTGCAGGGTCATCAGTTTTTAGGTTAGTAGGCTCGGCATCCACCAGTCCATCCACTCACCTTAACATTGAGCTCCAATTAGCACACGTGCTCTATCATGCATCACGCCCTACCTCACACTCCTATCACTCACACAGGCTCCATACATTCAGGAAATAACACATCTCCCCTTTCACACTTGGCAATGGAAGGGGCGGGGACACATGTGTGACTATGAGGGGCAATTATAACAGAGGCGTGACTCTATACATTAGGGCGTGTACCTGCGGTAAAAGCTCCTGCATAAGACAGTCTAACACGCTTTAACATGTTCGGTTCTTTGAACCATGACGCAAGGCAGGGCACATTACGATGCTCTATAATGCAGACCAGCAGGTACCCTGGTATAACACGTACCTAGGTAGTCTTTTAATCCTGCTTGTTATCATTAATGGTAATCTATGGTGTCCTGAAACATTATTGTAATACACCTGACGCTGCAAGATATCTCGAAGCATTATGCACTGACACTCTAAGATGACATATGGAAATACCTAACTGCTCTGGTCTCTGTAAGTATCGTGAAACATGAGACACTCTGTGATCTCTAGAAACACTGTGATCTAGTGACACTCCATGATGCATCGAACACTAAAAACTAGAGATGCTCTATGACATTTGCAAAAGAAGGAACGCTCCACGATGCCTGGAAACATTTTATGGAAACAATACTCTTAACTGTTCTGTACACTGCAAACTCGCGACCGCAACACACTATGATGTCTTGCAACACTGTATCCTAGAAACATTCTCTGGTGTCTTGCAACACTGAAACCTAATAATACTCTAGGGGGGGTCTTGCAACACTGCAATCAAGCAATACTACATAATGTCTTGCAACTCTGTAATCTAGAGAGCCTCTAGACAAGTACGTTTGCTGTTTGCATAGAGATACTCGAGCAGTGTCTTGCAACAAAGTAACCTAGAGACACTCTCCAGTGTCTTGCAGCACAGTAACCTAGGGACACTCTATGGTGCCGTGCAACACTCTAACCTAATCATTCTATAAGATATCTTGCAACACTGTAACCTAGAGACATTCTAGGAGTGTCTTGCAACACTGTAACTCACAGCTACATTATGGTATCTTGCAACAATGCAACCTAGTGACACTATTCAATGTCTTGCAACACTGTAACCTAGAGACACTCTAGGAGTGTCTTGCAGCACTGTAACCTAGAGACACTCTATGATATCTTGCAACACTGTAACCTAGAACTCTCGATGGTGTCTTGCAGCAATGTAACCTAGAGTCAATCTCTAGTGTCTTGCAATACAGTGACATAGAGACACTCTATGGTGCCTTGCAACACTGTAACCTAGACATTCTCTATGATATCTTGCAAAACTGTAAACTAGAGGCTCTATGTTGTCTTGCAACACTGTAACCTAGAGACATTCTAGGAGTGTCTTATAAAATTGTAACTTAGAGGTACGTTATGTTATATTGCAACAATGTAACCTAGTGACACTATTTGATGTCTTGCAAAACTGTAACCTAGATACACTATATGAGTGTCTTACAACACTGTAAACTAGAGACACTCTACGGTTCCTTGCAACAGTTTAACCTAGTGATGCTCTATAATATCTTGCAACACTATAACCTAGAACTATCTATGACATCTTGCAACACTGTAACCTAGAGACACTCTAGGAGTGTCTTGCAACAATGTAACCTAGCGACACTATTTGATGTCTTGTAGCACTGTAACCTAGAAAAACTCTAAGGTGTCTTTCCATGTTGTAAGCTAAAGATGTATGTGATGACAAGCAAGACTGTGAACTGGAGACACTATATGTTGTCCTGTAGGTATCATATATGATACATATCTGTCTGGGCATACTTAGCTTTCACAAATAACATTGCTAAATATAGCCTAAGTGATTATTTACAGATAAGTGTGTTATAAAGATGTCCCAGGAATCGCTCAAACACGGACAGGATCTGTGAAGTCCGCAAAAATGTGACGGTTGTGAGCATATGGCCTTTTGGAACGTGCATATTGTAATAGATGGGATTACACCAGAGTAATTCTCAGTCCTAATAATCGAACCAACTCATGGAAGATGGCAAAGTAACTGTTTTATTAACAATTATCTAAAACAGGGAGGTTATAACGAACACCAATGGACGTACACTTTGTCTCTCAATGATCTCCACACAAAATATGGTTCTTATACACAGAATGTATCAGAGTGACGTCCTACTATGTGGGAACAGTGAAAAACCTATCATGGGTCGGGATTGATTTAAGGGAAACATCTAAATAAACATTTCTATAGGAACTATGTTTGTTATTGGCTGCCCGTTATCAGGTGGACAACTTATGCCTACCTCTAAAAACATGTAATTTCAGAAACATTACATAGAAAGTTTCTCATTGGTTTTCAAACTATAAGGTCCTTCGTTATACAGACTAATATAATTGGTTGGCACACTGGTGACATGTCTGGAGCATTCGGTTCATTTAGCAGCACGTAAGCCCAAACATAGGTGCAAGGAGATAGGACATGAAACTATCTCACCACCCAATTAGCTCAGAATCTCTCAACACCCATGCCTTCTGCCATGAAATTGTCTTTGTACTTGGCCTTGCAGAGTATCCTTGTCTTTAAGAATGCACAGGAGTGAGGGCACTCGCTATTGTGTCTGAAACTCCAAGTTCAAACTCTATATCCATCTTTGGATCACGTGACAGGAGACCATGATTTGGTCAATATTGCAGCCTCTAAATATTCTAAATGAATTAAAGCTTGTCATCCTCTGTGTTCTTTCTTGGACCTTAACATGAGAAGGTTCATCCTCTGCACACTTGTCATTTTTCATAGGAGATAGCTGACCTTGCTTTCTAGACTCTTGACTTTAGGCCAGGCAGCGTTGTCATGCAGCCCCATGAGCCTATCGTTCTTGCTGCAAAACAGTTTTCCATTCCCACTTCATGGATTCTGGTCTACTTAATTAATGATACCAATGTCCAGTTTCTGTACAATGGCGACGTTGCCTGCATTCTAATCACTACTCATAGCTAGCTTCTACGATGACTTAATCTACCTTGCGTTTCAGCATCTATATATTTATTGAACGTTTGTTTTCTGCAGCACTTCGTGCACGTATAATCTTCTTCTTTTACACTTGAGAGTTCTCTCGATCCTTACTTCATCATTGGTGTTCAGGATGTATACATCATCTTCAGCCAGTATCTCGAGACGCCGGGCACACTTTCTTATGACATCACTAGCTCCTCTTCTTCACTCTTTCTCATATTCCTTTAGGGAGTTCCACCTGCGGGTTATTGTTACTTCGGGGGTACATTCAATAAGGTTCTCTTAATGGGTGTCTTCTTCCAAACACTCAGCCCAAAGAGCCAGAAATGCAAAGTGCCAGTCACTGTTTGGTCAGCCCCTAGGAGGCCCGGGAGACATCCACATATGCGAACATATATTCTCTCAGAAAACCATTCAAACTGTATCCAGCTGACGTTTTTCTGGATATAGGTGCCTCGACACTGATCATGAATGCATGTGCCTCACTGGACCTGATCGGCTAATGACAGATATCCTGCTGTGCTGATGTCATTAGTGACACCATGACATAGTGACATTAGCCATGAAGGAAACTTGCATCCGTGTACGAAGTTACAACGAAACACAGGTGCAGATACGAAGAACATGCTTACATAATTCTGTAGTTAGAGGACAGATACATATACATACTGACGAAAGCCTTTATTATTTTCTCTCATTAGCCAAACGCAGAGAAGCAAGAAAGCAAGAGATGCAGACCAAGCTTGAAGCAGTTTATTGCAACTAACCATATGGAACTACAGGATTGTATAAAGAACCTGGAAGGACCAACCACCACTTACCCACAAGTAACATACTATAATATAGACATATACAAACCATTGCATTTATCATAGTAGAATTACATGAAGCCACAGGCCTTAGAATATGGGACGAAAGAAAAACAGATTTTGCAGCACACTGTCCAGGGCTGGTGCTCGCAGCCAAGGTCAGAGATGAGCAGAACATTCCTGGCCGTAGAGACAAGAAGCCACCTGCAAAATAACAGGACAAATCCTCACTAATTGCAGACCAGAGAGCTCATTTATGTGGTCCTAACACACGTGATCCGGCCGAGCCGAACAATAGCCATTTACCGTGGTGGGAAGAGGAGCAGTTCCCAGCAAAGCAGACAAGAAATGATACATGTGTTGTTTTACAACATTGCAACCCTGCAAGCACTCTCTAAGGCAAAGTAGTTATACCAGGAGCAATAATGGGGACACTTTGGGCCTCATTACTGGTCTGGCAGTAATTGTGCCGGTAAAACCGTTACCAGCACCTGACTTCCCAGTAACACCAGGGTATTCTGACCCCGGCAGCCGGGAAGTCAGGCACCAGTAATTTGTAATTCCCCATTCCCACGGATTCTCATAGGACTCCATGGGAATGGGGACCACGGAAGCGCCGGCACCATTAATAATGGTGCCGGCGCTTCCGTGGAACTCTGCGGGCGGTTTCCGTTCTGCCCGCCAAGTCTGACCTGGTGGGCAGGACGGCACCCGCCCGCAGAGTCGTACTCCGCCAGTCCAGAAAACCGGTGCCAGTAGGCTTACCGCCACTGGTGTTTCCGGACCGGAACAGTCGTAAAGATGCCCATAGTCTTTCTCATCACCTTGAGAAGGTACACAGAGCACTGAGAACAAAGCTGGGTCACCGGCCTGGGGGGACCAGCTCCAGTCAATCAGGAAACACTAATCCAGGAATGATAATCCTGCGACCCTGCAATAGTGTAATAGATATTTTCTGAGGAAGGCTCAGGCAAAGCCACCTGACATGAGAGGGCAAGTTAGGTAACATCCATAGCTGCCGGCTATAGGCAATACCATGCCAACCAGCCAATCAT
The DNA here is from genome assembly GCF_040938575.1 of Ambystoma mexicanum. Classification (NCBI taxonomy): domain Eukaryota; kingdom Metazoa; phylum Chordata; class Amphibia; order Caudata; family Ambystomatidae; genus Ambystoma; species Ambystoma mexicanum. The sequence continues at coordinate 599,405,916 of NC_090922.1, forward strand.
GTATGCTCTTAGGTTTTTGGGGAAGAGCCCTGACTTGTAATGTCCGACCTCAACAAAATCCTCTGACACGGGCTGAGGAGCTGTGATTGCTGTATATGTTGTTATTTCCTGTAAGATCCGTCTCTGTTATAAAAAATAAAAGACAGATCTAACTTTCCTTTGCTGAGTCCTCCGTGAATATACTGGAGGAGGGTTTGTTGGGCCCTGGGTGCTTTGAACGGTGCTTGTATAGAGTGAACCTGGGTCGCCCTGTTGACCCAAACACTACAATTGGACTTACACAGTCCTCATCCATGTACATTGGCTAATGCTCTAGACACATAGGACAAAGATAGTAGCTTATAATCGTCAACACCTCTATCAGCAATGCCCAGGAGCAGACAGTCTCGGAAGGATAGCTCAGGGACAAGGCGCTCGCCTTGGAAGCAAGATGACGTGGAGCAACACAGATCCGATCCCGCTTCCGCACTCAGAAACCTCTGGGTATAAAGCGCGTTATAAATAACCAATTACAATAACAGACCCCCTCCTGTGGTTCTGTAACATGGGCAGCTTCATCTACTTCTCTCTATTTGCCGGCATGTAGCATGTCTGAACTTGCTCTTTATTGTTAGTCCACGTAACCAAGGAAAGAATGTAACAGTGTACACATTCAGCAAGGATGCAGTGCCATATAACTTATAACCTGTAACCGGATGAACCAGTCTTGAAGGATGAAGAATAAAGAAGCAGATCCTTTTGTACCGGGCTTATTTATTTATTTATGTATTTATTTATTTATTGTTCGCGCTTATACAGGAAGTAAACACTGTTTCAAAGCACCCACAGGGCAAGAGGGAGGGGACAAGGGATGAGGAACAAATAAAATACATACAACGTAATAAATACAGTGGGGCAGGGGGAGGACAAAACTATTATGCCTTGTGAGCATTCAGAACATGCAAGTGCAGAAGGGAGAGGGAATGGGATAGGTGCTGGGGTGCTCATGGGTGAGCAACAGGTGAAGCGCAATGTAAGGTAAGTGTGATCCTCGAGGGGTGGAGGGTGAGTTGAGGCAAGTGCTGAGTATAGACAGAAGCTGGGGCGATTTGGTGTGGGAGGTCAGGGCCCTGAGGATGCATAAGGGCCCTGGAAACAAAACAAGCAACTGTGAGATTAGCATAGGAGAGAGGGAGGGAAGGAGGAGGTAAAGAGAAAGGTCTTGAGGATCTTCAGAATTTAAGAAAGTCCTGCTCAAGAAGAAGATCGAGGGGAAGCCTGTTCCAAAGAAGGAAGATAGCTGAGGAAAGCGATCAACATCCTGCCCTCTGTTTAGCGAAAACGCTTTACACACAAGGAATTGGTGAAAGAGGAGCACAGAGGCGCAGATGAGAAATATTTAGTAAGAGAGAGTTGCTGAGAGTGTGGTCCATGACCCACGACAGCCTTGTGGATGATATGGAGGGATTTGACTTTAATCTGTGCAGCAACCAGGAGCCAGTGAAGACTTTTTAGGACCAGAGAGATGAGGTCCCTGGGCTTGGCCCAAGGATAAGTTTCACTGCCCTATTCTGGATTAACTGGAGGGGTCCGAGAGTGGACAAAGGTAAATTCAGGAGGAGGCCATTGCAATAGTCAAGCTTAGAGAGAACCAGGGCTCGGGTAACATTAAGCTTCTAGGGGAAGGTGAGAAAAGGTAGAATTCCTTTGAGAAGGAAGAGCTGAATGCAGGACTTCTTGGCAATGTCCTGAGTGTGAAGGAGGAAGGAGAGAGAGGAGTCGAAGATGACTCAGAGTTTTCTGACTTCAAAAAGGGGAACAGGTGAAGAGCCAATGGACGAAGGCCAGAGTGAAGGGAAGAAGTCAGGTGCCGGGGCCCAGTGGGAAGGATCTCTATTTTGCTAGCATTGAGGCAGAGGTCATTGGAAGTGTACCAGGCCTGGATGGAAAGAAAGCAACCAGGGATGATGGAAGGTGCAAGAGGGTCAACCAGGAGTTTGAAGAAGAGTTGTGTGTTGGCAGCATAACACTGGAAGTTGGCCAACTTTTCCAAAAGTTTCCCCAGGAAGGGGGGTGATGGAGATGGGGTGGTAGTTGGCTGGACAGGAAGGATCTGCTGAATTTTTTCTAACGAGCGGGCGCACAAGGGAGTGCTTGAGGGAGGAGGGGAAAGACCCCATAGCAAAGGAGTGGTTACAGAGATCAGCGAGTGCAGGGGCGACAGAGCTAATGTTGTCCTTGATGTTTCAGGATGAGCAAGGGGAATCAGTTAATAATCGACACCATCTGAACGAGATTTTATTTACAGACTCCTTTTCTGGAAAAGAATAAATGTGTGTAACACAACCTGCACAAGTACTCCTTAATTAGTCTGCAGTGGAAGAGACTGGTTAAGACATTGAGGCGCTGCCTTCTCCACTATGGTGCTTAACCTTTGCAACAGGCTACTGTTGGGTGTTCTGACCCACGTTTGGACTATGATGCTACAACATTTGGTGCTGTGGGCTTAGGAAATCCAAGATGGCCGAAAAAGCCCACATGTGCGCCAGAATCTATGAAAACCGCGCAGTTGTGCACACTAAAATGGTTGCCTAACTTGCCACCCACCAATGCAAGCAGGATGGGCCGGGGTGCCATGAGTGAAATGTGTGCCAAAGGAAAAACCGCACTTTAAAATCACCTTTTGTTTCTCTGAATGCCAGCTCAAAATGCCTATTTGCAACACATCCAAAAATCTCACTGAACACCAGCGGACATCTGGCAGAATAAAGTCTTTTGGGCATACAAAATCTGGAAAGAGGATGAAAAGTTATATTCTGAAGTGACTTGAAGGTTTATAACAAGACTGGCTGAGCTGTGGATTTCAGCAGTTTAAGTAAATTTGAGACTGAAAGACACTAAAAATCTAAATGTTTAAAAGAAATGAGTGACCTACTTTTGAGTGTCACATAGGCTGCAATTGTTTAAATGTCATAGTTTTAAACTTAGAATCAGCATTCTAACTGCCTATGTAAAAAATTGTTAGTTATTTGAATGCAGAAAACTGGGGAACAGAAACAACATGTGGCTAAAAACTGGCTTAAAGAGATTCCAATTTTGCCTGGCAACTACCCCCATCAGGAGTGAAACTTGATTCACAAGTAACTTCCCAGGCCTGGCTGTTTCCTGCTGGCCACACTAAGGATATGCCATCTCTCTGATAATAGAATTAAGGGGAGCCCCCACAGAATACAGGAGCTCTGAACAATGCAACCCCCTTCACCCAGGCAGATGGTTTATTGCAGATGTCGTAAAACAGCTTCCTCTTGGCAGAAGCTGGGAGGGGCAGGGTCTCTGAGCTTGGCAGAAACTGGAAAGACTGGTTTCTGTACCAAGTGACCTGAAAAGACACACCCCTGTAGCCAGAATATGGTTTTAGAAAAAGATGGATCATTCATAGAGCGGACTTGTGAAAATTATTTAAATGATACCATAATTCTTGTGATTTTTCTGCCCACATTTTAAGACGTGTTAGGACCCGGTGGTATGTTCAGGGGGGTTTTAGCGGAAAAGAGGATATTACTCAAAATGTGTGCATGTGAAAAATCTGACACTTCATCAACTAATGTCCATACTCCTTGCGCACATGTGTGTAAATTTGGGTTAATGTCCGATATTGCGAAACCAGTTAAAAAGTGCAAATGTCACCATTTCTGAATGCAAGCTCCCAGGAAGAGCAGATTTGGACAGGGTATACCTCCTGTGATGCATGATGGGTGCATGTAATTTCAAACCACTGTGTAGCTATGAAATATGTCTTTTGGGTCAAAATATAGATTGTGTGTAATTTGACAGGGGTGGGTTCTCTGTACCATAAACAGACCTCATCATGATGACACTTCATTTCATTCCCCCAATCAAGTGGAATAGGATGAAGTGGCCAATGACAAGTGGAGAGGGGTAGAGCCTAGTGATGCTGCACACACACCCATTTTCAAAACACATAAAAGCAGACAGACAGGACAGATAGGGACCTTCAAATCCATTTGCTGCGGGACGCTCTGCCGGGAAAATCCATACTTTACCTCCATCAATCTCTAGAGAAAGCTGTGCAGAAAGATCCAGACTTCAAATCTATCAATATCCAGAACCAGAGCTGACCCAGACCAGACCAGCAGAGCAGAGCTGACCCAGATCACTGTGAAGTGCAGAGACCAGACCAGAGTCCAGTCTAAAACCTGACCAGATCCGTGGCGAGGCCCATTCTAATTCAAGAATATAGTGTGAGTACCTAGTAGAACTGTGCAGAACCAATCTCTTAGTTAAAATAATATAATTCAATCCTATTTTAATCTAAGTAGAACTGTCTCCTAACTGTCACCTGTCATTTGTAAAGCTGTCACCTGTCATTTTCTAGTTGCAAGCTGCACTTGTCTTTTTGAACTTTAAAATTTCAAATCTGAAAAACGACCTTTATTTAATCGCTCATATCTCCGTGACCGTTTGTCCTAGAGACTTGCAGTAAATTTCATCTGGAAGCTGAGATCCTAAAACGATAGTGCTAGTCCTCGTAGTTCCTCCGCAATCGCGAAAAACGCACTCGCGAATTTGCCGCGATTTGCAAATTTCTCCACGTGTGAAAACAGAAGCTTCTTGCTTTCAGTTGCCAAAAATTCGTTTAACCTGCTAGTTACACCCTAGATCCTTGCTAAAGTGAGCCTGGACTAATATTAACTTGATACCACTCACCCTGAACCTCAAGAGGGAATTAAAAGCCTTTTAGCATATTTTTCACTTCATTGCCAGCACATGTAAAAGCATTTTGGGCCTGTGTTTAAAACTCCGATCTGTAGTCTAAGCTTGCTGGGGTGAACTGAATTACATTTGATTGCATTTCTGAGAACTGTGTGCTTTCCTTCCATTTCCTTGCATTGCATAAAGGGGGGAGGGGATTGCCAGAGAAAAGTGATTACATTGTTTTGTTGAACGCATATTGAGTATTTTCTGTACTGCATTTTCGTTCCACCTTGCATCCATTTGAAACCATAAAGTATTGTTGATATCTTATCCATCCTATAACCACTCATCATTGATTATAAAGAAGTGTGCTAGTGCCAGACTATCCATTATTGATTACTGCTCAGATTCAGTGTGATATTCAATTATTAAATTATTATAAAGTGTGATATATATATCTATTGTTTAAATTATCAAATAAATCTTTTAAATTTGCAAAACAAACCTACTTCTTGGCTCAGTGGGGTCAGGGGGATTCTAAGAGAGGGGTGTTATATAGGGGCAGTCATCCAGAACGCATGAACTGGACATAAAGATATATCAATAAGGGTTTCCATTCAGTATCCCAGACTAGGCATTGACTTAGCTGTAGTGTTGAATTGAATCCTCTTACAAATTGGGGGCTCGTGCCGGACGTTTGGGTTAGATCTATCACTTGTGCAGATTAATACAGTGTGCCAGCTGACCAGATACACATATCCGGTCGGATCACCACGCTGTGTTACGCTGTAAAGCACTCCTCAAAGGAACGCTCTAAGAAAAAGGTCTGTTTTGCAAAAATAAAATATAAACTTCTGTAAGTCAGGACAGAGACCAATCTCTAGAATGACGACCTTAGTAGACATGAAAATAGCCAGAGAGCACTTCTTACATAAGTTATTTGTGAGAGGGGAGTGGACTCACCAGGACCGCATGGTCTGGTTGCAGGCCATCACGCAACAGGTCACTGAAACAAGGTCAGATATATGGGGAGATCAGGGTCCCCTACATGTGGCCCTGAGTGAACTATACATGGCTCCTAAAGCTAAGGATGAACAAGACAAGATGGTTAGGATAGCGGCATACCTGTACCTATATATGGGAGACATGCAGGATAAATGTACAGAAAGCCAAGATCTGGCGAATAAGCGACAGATGGCGTTAGAGAAGGTCCAATCTGACCTGGTCTCTTCTGAGCAGAGGCTGCAGGGGAGCCAGGAGTCAGAAAATGAGAGTAGACAGCACATCATTAAAATAAAGAGGGATATGGACATCCTGCAACAGGAAAAGGCTGACCAGGATACCAGATTTCTGGCTTTGCAGAAGGAACGCCAAGACAGTTTGGACTCCCTACTGCAGAGCCAGAAAAAGCTGGAGCAACAGATCAATTTCAACAGGGCATGAACAGAGCAGGTAGCCACCCTGCAAATCCAACTAGACAGAGAGAAAGAGGAGAGCAATAAACTGATCCTGAAAGACCTGGATACCCAGGCAGAGTTTGATCAGGAGCGCCAGAAAGCTGGTGCCTTCCAAAGGCAAAGGGACGACCTGGCGTCACAAATTCAAGCTCTTGGTCAGGAAAGGGACACCTTAGGCCAGGAAGTCTGCCACTTAAGGAGAAAAATGGAAGAAAATCACCTGGCCCACCAGGGACTGGGTGACCTCCAAAAAGAACACCAGGACTTGCTAGAGCACACCAGGAGGGTGGAGGATGCTCTGGCAAGAAAGGAGCAGGCCAATAGGGACACAGCTCAGGAGGTAACCCTCCTGCAGCAAAGACTGGCCCAGTGCTCCAGGACCAATCAGGAAACGCAGAGAGAGAATGAGGCTCTCTGCCAGCACAATGATAGGCTCCAACAACAGGTAGCGATGCAGGAGAGACTGATAGAGTCTAGTAAGGCCTTAACTGAGGAACTGAAGGCGCAGGCTCTTGCATTGCAACAGGGAGCAGGGGCGGATAGAGATGAGGTTCGCTGGGAAAGAGAAACTCCTGAGCATAACCCCAGGAGCCCTAGTACCAGAGGCCTTTATTTCTCTCAGCCCCTGGACTCTGCCACCCCCATGTCCCCTGGCGCACATGAGCACAGGGCCACAGGGATGGCAGATTACTATCCAGCCGGAAGCATGGGGCTCATAGGCCAGTACCACCCAGGAATGGAGGGGCGGGCATCCGGGTATGGGCACCTAAGCACAGTGCAATTTGATGGGGAACCCCAGGAGAGTAGGCCCATTAAGGGCATCCTGAAAACCTCTGCCCAGTTAGGTCAGTGGGGGGGTACCCATCAAATCCTGGCAGCAAGGAGGGATCTGAAGACTCCTCTGAGCGGTACAGGACACAGGAGACCAGGTCCCCACATTCTGCCAGCCATTCCCAGGCTTGCAGAATCTGGGAAAACCTGAAAGAACAGACGGGAACCTCTGGGAGCAGTGCCTCTGAGTCAGAAGATGAATGGACAAGGGTTACCCGAACCAAAAAGGCCAATAAGGCAAAAAGGGCCTTGATTAAGGACCCATTGAAACAGATTAAGGCAATCAGGAGTGTCATCACGCCTTATCATAAGAACGCCAAGTACTCTGTTTGGGAACACTTGGAGCTCTATGAGCAAATGATGGAGACTTTTCATTTGAAGGACAGCCAAAGCTGTATCCAATATGTAAAGTGGACATTCTCCCCAGAGTACTCCAGTTTCTTTGCAGGGCTGGAGGACCAAAATCATTCCAGGTGGTCCACCTATAGGGCGGCCATATTAAAACATTTTTCTGTTCACAGAAATCCCCAAGAGGCTCGCAAGGCAGCCTACAATTTACAATGTGGGGAGGACCAGGCCCCACAAGAATTTGTGCAGGAGTTAAAGTGTGCTTTTGCACAGACCACAAGAAGGGTGCGCACGGATAGCAGAGAATTTATTAATACGTTTTTCCATGCCTTCCCCAAATACATAATGACCCAGCTCGTGAGGGATTTTCACGAGAAAAGATCTTTAGACTGGGTCATTGAACAGGCGACCCGGATCTATGAGGTGCAGAAGCCAATAGAAAATAAAAATAATGCGCCCAAAAACCCCAAAGCCAACAACACCCCTGCTGCTGCCAAGGTGGCAGAGGTAAAGGTCACCCCCGGTTTAGATCTGGAGATGGGGGGGCCTAAAAACCTACCTGCACCTAATAATGCTAGGCCCAGAAGGTCCTCGGGCCAGTCACAGACAGGGAGCCAGGGAGGCAGCCCCACAAATGGGGTCCCTCGCTCTCCTGATTATGTAAGTCCCTGTTACAAGGGAAACAGACCCATCCTGGGTTATGTGTGGACTCCTCCAGCCCAAGGGGGGGGATCCAGCCAAGCACCTAACCCAGGGAACTTCCCTCCCAACTTCCCACAGGAGGGCAGAAATTCTCCAAATCCTGGGCAGAACTTTTTCCCCAGGTATCCACCCAATTTCCAGCCCCAAAATCCTCCACCCTTCTTTCCCCAATTCCCTGAGCCCAGACAACCTAATCCGGGAGAGGGGAGGCCAAGGGTGGAGGGGTACCAAAATCTTCCCAACCAGGGGTACTACCAGAGAAGGGATAGCTACCCTTCCCGGGATCAGCCCAGGGGAGAAAACAGGGCCCCGTATCAGCCTGAGCGGGTTTCCCAGTTAGAGCGCCAGGTTCAAAACATGGCGCGGGATCTGGGTCACATACTGAGGGCTCAGCAGAACCCTTGGATCGGCATGCCGGCGCAGAACGCACCCAACTCTGGACCTGGTGCTCCAGAACAATGACGGGGGCAGCACCCCGATAACTCACCGGTTCCCAGGGAGGAGGCACAAGGGGAAGGGGGGTGCAGCCTTGGAGGAAGCTTCCTTCCTCACTTGTAAACAGCCCCTGGAAACCCAGGAACCGGAAACAAAATCTCTTGCCGCTGAAAGTCTGCCTCCTAAGGAACAGAGGGGCGGTAGGAGAAACAAAAGACCCAAACAGACACAGTTTGAGGAGGAGGTACAGATCTTCCAATTTGAGGGAGAGGGATCCTCAGAGGATCCTGGGAAAAGGATCTTCTCCTTCAGAGAGGGGGGAACTCCTCCCAAAGAAAAATGGGTCCCTAGGGATGCAAATCCAGACTGGGGAGATGTGGAGACTGAGCTAGCGCCGCCCACCATCTCATCCCAGAACCAACCGCAAGAAAATCCCCTGGTTCAAACCCATCCTGATGACTGCCTCCAAAAAGGGCGGGGCGTCCCAGAACCAGAACCAGGGGAACCCACAATGGCTCTGATCTCCAGTTGCCAAATTTTTCTTTCAGATTCCCAAGGCTCTCCACAGAATTCTGCCCAAATCTCTTCGCTAGCAATGTCCAAAACCAGAAAATTAGCCCACCAGTTGTCCAAAAATGTGCATTATCTGTGCCCCCTTGAGGAGAAGGAGGGAAGATACTATGCCCCGGTACAAGTACAGGGGCAGGGTACAATTTTGGCGCTGGTGGACACGGGATCTCAAGCTACCCTTCTGTCCAAAAGGGCCTTTGATGAACTGAATGCAGGAAGGGGAGGGAATTACCAAATTCCTCTCACCTCTCTTCCTGGACAATCCAGAACTTCGACGGGAAGGAAATTCCCGTTGAGGGGACGGCAGATTTGGACATTAAAATTGGGCGACACAAGTTGAAACACCCGGTCATAGTTGTGACTCCAGAGGGCACCCCTTGTTTACTGGGGAATGACCTCCTGAGGAGGTTGTCACCCTTAATAGATTGCGTAAACAAGGTCCTCTGGACCCAGACTAGCTGACCAATAAAATTAAAACAGAGTGTCAACCATGTTAGTTTAAACGGCACCTGCCACATGGTTGAACAAAAATCTGACCAAGTAGAATTTCTCTTCCAGAATAGCCAAATTCCAGACGTGACCGTAATAGCAGTAGGACAACAGACTGGTGATGGAGGGTCCTCTCTATTTCTGAAAATCAACCTTCCTTCCAGTCTAAAGTGGTACTCCACGCTGGAAGGAAACACTCTGAGATTCTATACTAATCCACAATCAGAAACTCCCACTCCAATAGTCCAGAAAGATGTGAAATCAGCTCAGAGCCTGGCTGATATTCAGCAAATTGGAGAGCAGTTGTTCATCCCTGTCCAATTAAATGATGTGAAGGACTCTGTTCTCGCTCGAGTGTGTGTGAACAACGGTAAGAGCTTCATCAGCGAAGCCATGTTCCGCCAACTCCCAAAAGATCCAGCCATTCCCACATTCAAACTGATAGACAAATGGGAAATGGACCTGGAAGCACCTAATTCCAAACATCTCCTGCCAAGCAGGTGTATGCTCAAAATCTCCATTGGCAACAAGAGCATAGTCCACAATTGTTGGGTTGTGCGAGACGTCCCTGCCGCCTTTTACTTCGGCAGTGACATTCTCAATCGCTTTGCCATTAGTTTGGACCTAATAAACTTCAAAGCTTGGTCCCGATTAGCGGATAATCCCATGGGCTTTGATGATCCAGAAAAAGCATTTAGGTCAGCTCAATTGCTACCTTATGCAGTTGAAATTCAGATCAAAGAGGAAGTCACCATCCCAGAAAGGACCCGACAATTCTCCCTGGAAGTGAAAGCTAAAAGAGGACAATATTTGCAAAACCCTGATGCTTACATACATCTAAATGCTTCTCTCCAACAGCAAGGGTTAGGGGTAAACCCAACACCATTAGTCAACATAGACAGGACACTATTCTAATAGAGGTGGATCACAGCGACTTAAAGAGTATTACTCTAGCCGCAGGCACCATTATTGGAATGGCGGTTGATGACCGACATTTTTCCATTGATTTAGGTAATGAACTGTTAGGGCCAATCCCCAAGGACTGTTTTGACAGTGACAGTGAGGACAATACCACACCAGACAGGATTTTTACCCGGCATGGGGGGAACTTCCTGGTGTACACTTCCTGCCCCTATGGTAAGGAAGATGTGACTTGTGACTTCAGGAGGGATGAGGTGATTTTCCAGGTCCATGAGGGCTGCCTTTCCCACCTGAAGCCTCCAGTCCAAATCAGCACTCTGACCAGGGGCTTCTCCACCCAGCTGGAGGAGGCCGTGGAGATAGCCAAACCAGAAGTCTTTCCAGGCTTCAGGCAGATGGTGGAAGAGAGAGTCAACCTAGCTGATGCCTGTGTGACTCTGGAACAAAAGCAAAAGTTGAAACAAGTTTTCTTGGATTTCCAAGATCTCTTTGCGGTAGACTCATATGACTGTGGTCGCACCGACATCCACACCACAACAATTCCCACAGACCCTGGAATGACACCAGTGTTTGTGAAGCAATATCGCTTGCCTCTCGCATCAATGGAGTCCCTTACTGAAATAATTAAGAACCTTGAGTCCCGGGGAATAATCCGTCCAGTCCACAGCACCTTCAATAATCCGGTGCTGGGAATATTAAAGCCAAACGGCCAGTGGAGACTATGCGCCGACCTCAGGGAGCTCAACAAACGGGTCCATACTTCCCGATGGCCTCTGCCCTACATTGACCAAGGGCTGGCCCAGATCCAGGGGTCACAGGTATTCACTGCAATAGACCTGACCAATGGATACTGGACCGTGCCGGTCAGTAGGGAGGACCAATACAAGCTGGTTTTTACCTTTGGGGGCCAGCAGTACACATGGACCCGGACTCCCTTCGGATACCTTAACTCCGGTAATGAGTTTAACATTTTCCTACATAAGGCCATGCCCGACCTGGGTGCGAGGGGTAACCTGGCTTATGTAGATGATGTCCTCATCAAAAGTTCATCTGTGGAGGAACACATAGCGGAGATCCGTTATGTTCTGACCCAGATGAGGGCCGCCGGAGCAAAACTTTCCTTTCAGAAAGCACAGTGGTGTAGAACCCGTGTTAATTTCTTGGGGCATGAGATTACTCCGCAGGGTCTCTGTCCCCAGGAAAAGAAAGTGGAAGCACTTCAGAAACTGAAAGACCCCACAACTCTGCGGGAACTAAGGAGCCTCCTTGGACTGACTAATTACAGCAGAAAGTTCATTGAGGGCTACGCAGAGATCACCAGACCCCTGATTCATCTCCTGAAGGGGGGGGTCAAGTGGGAATGGGGTCCTGAACAAGCCGAGGCAGTAAGACAACTCAAAAGAAGCCTCTCACAAGCGCCCTGCCTAGCTTACCCTGTCAGAAACAAGGAGTTCTTCCTGGAGACGGGGTTCTCTAATACGTGCTTGACGGCGGTATTATACCAAAAGCATGACAAGGTCAATAAAGTAATCTCCTATGCGAGCAAAACTTTATCCTCTGTGGAGGAAAAATTCAACGATTGTGAGAAGGCACTCCTGGCAACGGTGTGGGCATTGAAGAATTACCGCCCGTTTATCCAGGGGGAACACATCATAGTGGAGACTCCACACCAGCCTCTGCAATATCTCCAAAGTGACAGAATCCGGGCCGGAAATGTGAGTAATTCCCGAATTACTTCCTGGATTCTGTCAATGCAAGGCTTTCCTGTGGAGGTCAGATATGGCCAAAACAAGAAGAGTCCCCTCGCACAAGGTCTGGCTGACTTGCATGATTGTGCCAGAGAAAACTGTCTCGAGGACGAAAGTCTAAAAATCAAGGACAACACGGAGGCATACCTTAATTCCCCACACAAAGTCTTTGAAGAGGACAAGTGTGAGGGAATGCCCAATGTCTATGTGGATGGATGCTCTTACCATGTTGACAACAACGGGGAGAAAGAACTGATGGCCGGCGTAGGGAACGCATGGGTGAATGAGTCCCCAGAACCCTCCGCTGGATACAAAATTGGTCCCCGAAGTAGTCAGGTGGCAGAATTGATGGCTGTGAATCAGGCCATCCTCACTGCTGTCCAGCATCAACTCCACGAACTGGTCATAATCACAGATTCGGATTATGTACGGAACCGGTTCGTGGAGCACCTGGTTAATTGGAAAACCAGAGGCATGTTATGTGCTAACAACAAACCCTTGAAACATGGGAAGTTGATCCAAAACATTGATGATCTGGTCACCTCGAATGAGATGACCATCTATTGGAAAAAGATCAAGGGTCATTCCAAAGTAGAGGGACCAGACAAAACTGGAAATGACTTAGCTGATCAGCTGGCCAAAACTGGGGCCATCCAAGGGGATCTAATTGAGATTGAGTCCCTATTGGGGGAAATCCAGGTCACTGCTATCACTAGGTCCCAGACAAATGCTCACAACGACCTTTCAATTGCCCAATGGAGTAAGGAGACCCCTGATGCTGATTTGATTACTGCCCAGAAGGGGGATCCAATAATTGGTAAATTTTACCAGCACCTTGAGGACCCTGAGAACTTTCCCCTGACGGATACCGATTACACTGGGAAAGAGGACCTAAGAGTGTTGATGAAATGTCCAAAAATGTTCCGGATCCAAGACGGTTTGTTGGTAAGGAAATCCAAAGCTGGCCACGATCAGTGGGTGGTTCCTACCTCATTCCGAAGCCTGATGTTAAGTCACGCCCATGATGCGGCCACCGCCGGTCATAGCGGGTTTCACACAACATTGGAAATCTTAAGAGAGGTTGCATACTGGCCACACATGGGCCAGGACCTCAACCAATATTTGAAGGGTTGTCTTGTGTGTGCACAATTTCAGCCAACATCCCTCACGCACCGTGCGCCTCTCCAAAAGAGGGGGATGACACTGCCATGGTCAGATTTACAAATCGACTTTGTAGGCCCTGTGATTCGCTCTGCTAGGGGGAATAAGTACATGTTGACTGTGACATGCTTGTTTACCAAGTGGGTGGAATGTCTCCCAGCCCCAAACTGCAAGGCAGAAACGGCAGCTGCCTTGATGATTAACCACATCTTTTCCCGTTTTGGTCTACCTCAAAGGATTGAGTCAGACAGAGGTAGCCACTTCACCAGTGAAGTAATGAGAAAGATGTGGGAGATACTGGGGGTCAAAAGGAAGTTGCATATTGCTTACAGGCCAGCTTCTTCTGGGGCAGTAGAGAGATATAACCGAACCATTGTGAGCATATTAAAAAAGTTTGTGGCAGATTCTGGGCCAAGTTGGGATATCCGATTACCTCTGGTCCTAATGGCCATCAGATCTACCCCTTCATCTGCAACCAAAATGTCACCATTTGAGTTGATGACTGGGCGCATGATGGTGCTTCCGCAGCATTTGCTCTATAGGACCCAAGAGCAGACACTGATAAATGCCTCCACTACTCATGAGTATGTGGAGAATTTAAGGAAACACCTCCAACATGCTTTTGCTTACGCTCAGCGGAATCTAGAAAGATCGGCTGATAGCATGAAGACCCACTATGACCTGAAGACTCCCAGGAAGGAATATCAGGTGGGGGACCGGGTCTATCTATACAACTTCCAAAGAAACCAGGCAAAACAGCGGAAATTCTTGCCTACATGGAAGGGACCCTTTCAGATCATCGACAAGATCTCCCCTGTGGCCTACAAGATCCGCATCCCCAAAGGCGGTTTGGCAGAGGGGGAAGACAAGTGGGTCCACATAAACCAGTTGAAATGTTGCCATCCCAGGCACACTCTGCAACAACTGGAGGAATCCTCTGGAATCCTAGCGGGTACTGTCTCAGACTAATTCAGTTCCAACCATAAAACATACCACATCTAGTCTCTAAAATATTGTGATTTGCATGAAACTGTCTCTTAGTTATACTGTTTTTTTTTCAAAATAAGAATGTAATGTTTCGTTATGATGAAATGCATATGCTGCCCTACTATCTCAACAGTGGTGGAAAAATGTCTATGAAAAGGTATTGCCGCTCTTCCTTTGTCGTCCTAGGAGAAAGAAAACCTGGAGACGGGACAAGGAGGACGATCCGGAGACCGGGAGCAGAGACGCAAGGGGCCCGGTGTACCGCCCAATATTCCCATCAGGACCGGCGAGGAGAACCGATCGATCAGTACCGGATGGAGTAAAAGTTGCTGAACTGTGCCATTTGCAGAATTGGAAGAAGATTATGCGGACATACCAGTGCGTGGGTCAAAACCCTTGTGCACCCGACATCCCCTCGACTCAATCCAAGTGCCGTCGGGGGGGTTTGTTGGGTGTTCTGACCCACGTTTGGACTATGATGCTACAACATTTGGTGCTGTGGGCTTAGGAAATCCAAGATGGCCGAAAAAGCCCACATGTGCGCCAGAATCTATGAAAACCGCGCAGGATAAGTTTCACTGCCCTATTCTGGATTAACTGGAGGGGTCCGAGAGTGGACAAAGGTAAATTCAGGAGGAGGCCATTGCAATAGTCAAGCTTAGAGAGAACCAGGGCTCGGGTAACATTAAGCTTCTAGGGGAAGGTGAGAAAAGGTAGAATTCCTTTGAGAAGGAAGAGCTGAATGCAGGACTTCTTGGCAATGTCCTGAGTGTGAAGGAGGAAGGAGAGAGAGGAGTCGAAGATGACTCAGAGTTTTCTGACTTCAAAAAGGGGAACAGGTGAAGAGCCAATGGACGAAGGCCAGAGTGAAGGGAAGAAGTCAGGTGCCGGGGCCCAGTGGGAAGGATCTCTATTTTGCTAGCATTGAGGCAGAGGTCATTGGAAGTGTACCAGGCCTGGATGGAAAGAAAGCAACCAGGGATGATGGAAGGTGCAAGAGGGTCAACCAGGAGTTTGAAGAAGAGTTGTGTGTTGGCAGCATAACACTGGAAGTTGGCCAACTTTTCCAAAAGTTTCCCCAGGAAGGGGGGTGATGGAGATGGGGTGGTAGTTGGCTGGACAGGAAGGATCTGCTGAATTTTTTCTAACGAGCGGGCGCACAAGGGAGTGCTTGAGGGAGGAGGGGAAAGACCCCATAGCAAAGGAGTGGTTACAGAGATCAGCGAGTGCAGGGGCGACAGAGCTAATGTTGTCCTTGATGTTTCAGGATGAGCAAGGGGAATCAGTTAATAATCGACACCATCTGAACGAGATTTTATTTACAGACTCCTTTTCTGGAAAAGAATAAATGTGTGTAACACAACCTGCACAAGTACTCCTTAATTAGTCTGCAGTGGAAGAGACTGGTTAAGACATTGAGGCGCTGCCTTCTCCACTATGGTGCTTAACCTTTGCAACAGGCTACTGTTGGGTGTTCTGACCCACGTTTGGACTATGATGCTACAACATTTGGTGCTGTGGGCTTAGGAAATCCAAGATGGCCGAAAAAGCCCACATGTGCGCCAGAATCTATGAAAACCACGCAGTTGTGCACACTAAAATGGTTGCCTAACTTGCCACCCACCAATGCAAGCAGGATGGGCCGGGGTGCCATGAGTGAAATGTGTGCCAAAGGAAAAACCGCACTTTAAAATCACCTTTTGTTTCTCTGAATGCCAGCTCAAAATGCCTATTTGCAACACATCCAAAAATCTCACTGAACACCAGCGGACATCTGGCAGAATAAAGTCTTTTGGGCATACAAAATCTGGAAAGAGGATGAAAAGTTATATTCTGAAGTGACTTGAAGGTTTATAACAAGACTGGCTGAGCTGTGGATTTCAGCAGTTTAAGTAAATTTGGACTGAAAGACACTAAAAATCTAAATGTTTAAAAGAAATGAGTGACCTACTTTTGAGTGTCACATAGGCTGCAATTGTTTAAATGTCATAGTTTTAAACTTAGAATCAGCATTCTAGCTGCCTATGTAAAAAATTGTTAGTTATTTGAATGCAGAAAACTGGGGAACAGAAACGACATGTGGCTAAAAACTGGCTTAAAGAGATTCCAATTTTGCCTGGCAACTACCCCCATCAGGAGTGAAACTTGATTCACAAGTAACTTCCCAGGCCTAGCTGTTTCCTGCTGGCCACACTAAGGATATGCCATCTCTCTGATAATTGAATTAAGGGGAGCCCCCACAGAATACAGGAGCTCTGAACAATGCAACCCCCTTCACCCAGGCAGATGGTTTATTGCAGATGTCGTAAAACAGCTTCCTCTTGGCAGAAGCTGGGAGGGGCAGGGTCTCTGAGCTTGGCAGAAACTGGAAAGACTGGTTTCTGTACCATGTGACCTGAAAAGACACACCCCTGCAGCCAGAATATGGTTTTAGAAAAAGATGGATCATTCATAGAGCGGACTTGTGAAAATTATTTAAATGATACCATAATTCTTGTGATTTTTCTGCCCACATTTTAAGACGTGGTAGGACCCGGTGGTATGTTCAGGGGGGTTTTAGCCGAAAAGAGGATATTACTCAAAATGTGTGCATGTGAAAAATCTGACACTTCATCAACTAATGTCCATACTCCTTGCGCACATGTGTGTAAATTTGGGTTAATGTCCGATATTGCGAAACGAGTTAAAAAGTGCAAACGTCGCCATTTCTGAATGCAAGCTCCCAGGAAGAGCAGATTTGGACAGGGTATACCTCCTGTGATGCATGATGGGTGCATGTAATTTCAAACCACTGTGTAGTTATGAAATATGTCTTTTGGGTCAAAATATAGATTGTGTGTAATTTGACAGGGGTGGGTTCTCTGTACCATAAACAGACCTCATCATGATGACACTTCATTTCATTCCCCCAATCAAGTGGAATAGGATGAAGTGGCCAATGACAAGTGGAGAGGGGTAGAGCCTAGTGATGCTGCACACACACCCATTTTCAAAACACATAAAAGCAGACAGACAGGACAGATAGGGACCTTCAAATCCATTTGCTGCCGGACGCTCTGCCGGGAAAATCCATACTTTACCTCCATCAATCTCTAGAGAAAGCTGTGCAGAAAGATCCAGACTTCAAATCTATCAATATCCAGAACCAGAGCTGACCCAGACCAGACCAGCAGAGCAGAGCTGACCCAGATCACTGTGAAGTGCAGAGACCAGACCAGAGTCCAGTCTAAAACCTGACCAGATCCGTGGCGAGGCCCATTCTAATTCAAGAATATAGTGTGAGTACCTAGTAGAACTGTGCAGAACCAATCTCTTAGTTAAAATAATATAATTCAATCCTATTTTAATCTAAGTAGAACTGTCTCCTAACTGTCACCTGTCATTTGTAAAGCTGTCACCTGTCATTTTCTAGTTGCAAGCTGCACTTGTCTTTTTGAACTTTAAAATTTCAAATCTGAAAAACGACCTTTATTTAATCGCTCATATCTCCGTGACCGTTTGTCCTAGAGACTTGCAGTAACTTTCATCTGGAAGCTGAGATCCTAGGCTGTCCTAGGACCCCAAAACAATAGTGCTAGTCTTTGTATTTCCTCCGCAATCGCGAAAAACGCACTTGCGAATTTGCCGCGATTTGCAAATTTCTCCACGTGTGAAAACAGAAGCTTCTTGCTTTCAGTTGCCAAAAATTTGTTTAACCTGCTAGTTACACCCTAGATCCTTGCTAAAGTGAGCCTGGACTAATATTAACTTGATACCACTCACCCTGAACCTCAAGAGGGAATTAAAAGCCTTTTAGCATATTTTTCACTTCATTGCCAGCACATGTAAAATCATTTTGGGCCTGTGTTTAAAACTCCGATCTGTAGTCTAAGCTTGCTGGGGTGAACTGAATTACATTTGATTGCATTTCTGAGAACTGTGTGCTTTCCTTCCATTTCCTTGCATTGCATAAAGGGGGGAGGGGATTGCCAGAGAAAAGTGATTACATTGTTTTGTTGAACGCATATTGAGTATTTTCTGTACTGCATTTTCGTTCCACCTTGCATCCATTTGAAACCATAAAGTATTGTTGATATCTTATCCATCCTATAACCACTCATCATTGATTATAAAGAAGTGTGCTAGTGCCAGACTATCCATTATTGATTACTGCTCAGATTCAGTGTGATATTCAATTATTAAATTATTATAAAGTGTGATATATATATCTATTGTTTAAATTATCAAATAAATCTTTTAAATTTGCAAAACAAACCTACTTCCTGGCTCAGTGGGGTCAGGGGGATTCTAAGAGAGGGGTGTTATATAGGGGCAGTCATCCAGAACGTATGAACTGGACATAAAGATATATCAATAAGGGTTTCCATTCAGTATCCCAGACTAGGCATTGACTTAGCTGTAGTGTTGAATTGAATCCTCTTACACTACCGAGCGAAAACTGACCACAAAAGTGATGGGTGGAAGGTTTCGAATGAATCTAAACCACTGGCAATTGCTCTGGGCAACCTTCCACACCACCGTTTTTTAGCCCGTCTGCGCCATTGCAAAATGGGACCAGCCATGTGCAAATCAGTCAGCAGCTGCCGCCACCGAAGGTAGCAGCTTAGCCCGAACTGCTAGGCCAGGTCCCCTCTGCACAGAAAACCAAGCAACCCCAGACATGTTTCGGCCTTGTTGGACCTCCTCAGTGAGGTGCAGCCTGGTTCCCTGTGGCGCAGCGAGCAAGGGACCCACGTCTGGGCAGACCCTCTCTCACAAGGAGAAACAAACTGACCACAAAAGTGATGGGTGGAAGGTTTCGAATGAATCTAAACCACTGGCAATTGCTCTGGGCAACCTTCCACACTACCGTTTTTTAGCCCGTCTGCGCCATTGCAAAAGGGGACCAGCCATGTGCAAATGTCAGCAGCTGCCGCCACCGAAGGTAGCAGCCCAGCCCGAACTGCTAGGCCAGGTCCCCTCTGCACAGTGAGGTGAAGTGCAGCCTGGTTCCCTGTGGCGCAGCGAGCAAGGGACCCAACTGCAAATTCAAAGACAATGTACAATTCAGGAAAAGTCAAAAACCTGGCTTTTCCATGCATAAGGAAGGCAGACTGGCATAAGAAAGACTGGTTTTCTTTATACCTGATTCTTTGCTTGTGTGTCGCTCTTCTTGGAGTGAGATTAGTCACAGTTGAGTGCCTGTTTCCTCCCGCTCTTCTGTTAAACGGGAAATCATATTGTGCCTCCTTTCTAATTTATATTGTCCTAAGCCCAGTCGCTCTGCGAAGAAAACCGCGTCGCAAAGTTCCGATTTTAGATCGACTTTGCCGCCATTTTGGGATCATCTGCCATTTTGATTTCTGTTCAAATGTAACTCTGTGTTCTAAAATGGTGGACTGTGTTTCCAACTTGTAAGTGAGTCGTCCCGACCCTTGCACCTTAGTTAATGTTTAGACTGTCTGTTGGCCGAATGTTTAGACTGGGTAAAAAGTCCTAGGATTGTCTGCACCAATAAGCCTCATCCATGAACATACATCGAAGCAATGTAAAGCAAATTTCGAACGTGGACACTGGCTGAACTGCATTGTGAAGGGACATGTGCTAAGGCTTACTGTTAATTCGGGAATACACTGTTGCCATTGTAAATTGTTTGAACGTAAACCAAAAGTAATCCGTGTGCATATTATTGTATAAGCCATAAGTGAACTCGGCACGTACTCTAGACCATGGATTATTAACTTGCAGAGGGGCTGGACATTATTACTGAAATTGTATAAATGCACGAATGTCTAGATGTCCAGTACCTCTCACTTCTCACACTGAAGGGCTGGTATTTGCTGTGATGTACTGAGGGCCAGATAGCTATCTGATTTTGTTCTTTGTAACTGTGCAGTAGTATTAAAGATCTGTGAATCTTTATAAGGCCGTGTTTGGTGTATTTCCTTTTGTGGTACTCAGCCTCGATACTTCCTCTTCCTTTTACACTTCTTCTGCAGTGCCCCACTGCCGCCCTTCCTGGAAGACTTTCCTCCTGCTCTCTGCCTATTCCTTGGCCACCCCGCCTCCTCTCCACACCTCTCAGGGCCGGCCTTCCTGTCCTTGTCTCATCATGATTGGCTCCCTGGTTTGGGGCATGTGACCCCAATATGAAAACTGTTTTAACTCATTTTGGAGCTTGGGATTTGAGCTCAGTCAGAGTTGAGTACCTCTTTCCTCCCCTCCTCTCTGCCACATTGCCACTCTACTTTCCCACAGATTTCTCTTCGACCTTCTCCCCTGTCCTAACCTTTTGGCCTCCTCAACTCCCCCTCCCACGTCCTGGGACTGGCCTTCCCGCCCTCCTCACACTGTGATTGAAGCCCGGGGTTGCGACACAGGACTCCACTACTGTACACAAATCCAGAAAGCAGGGCAACCCGTAACTGGGCAGCTGGCGAAGGGCAACTGCTAATGGTGCCTCCTATTTTTCTGATGCCCGTGCCCTACGATGACTCTTGGACCTGACTCAGCTAAAATCAGGTATGTGGTGAAGACCCCTTACCACAAGACCTGTGCTACTCCTACCCTGGCCCATCTGTCCCAAGTTCAAGTTTTAATCTGCTGGCATATGGTGTTCAATGTTGTCCTAAATTGTTCAGATCAAAGTCTTCCTCGGGAAGAACATTGCATTGTTCTATATGTCGCTCTATACTGTTGTCTTCCATTTAGGTACCCTTTGGAGGTACCTTACATTGTTCTAGTGCCCCATTGTCCCCTGTCTGGGTATCCCTATGAAAGCACTAGACACTCTTATATAATGCACTCTGTACTGTGTCTCACATCTGGGCACCCCTTGGAAGGTGCATTACATTGTTCTCTATTGTTCTTCTCGATTGTGTCTCTGATCTGGCTCACATCCGGGTAACACATTGCATTGGCTCATACTGTGCTCCACTGTGTTTTCATATCTAGGTATCGCTAAGAAAGCCCATTGCACTGTTTCTATCTTATGTTCTTCACATCTAGACAGCCCTAAGGAAGCTAACTGCATTGTCACTGGAGCTATCTGACAGCCCTAAGGAAGCTAATTGCATTGTCACTGGAGCTATCTGACAGCCCTAAGGAAGCTAACTGCATTGTCACTGGAGCTATCTGACAGCCCTAAGGAAGCTAATTGCATTGTCACTGGAGCTATCTGACAGCCCTAAGGAAGCCCTAGCAGCCCATTTGTGTAAACATTTTTATTTAGTTTAAAGTAAACAGTAAAAGGAAGCTAATTGCATTGGTGTGTACTCTATTTGTGTTCACCTGGAGGTGTCCCTGGGAAAGTCTGTTGCATTATCTCTATACAGTGCTTTTTTGTGTTCACATTCAGGTCTCAAAGAAAGCACATTGCAGAGTTCCATTTTGCACACGTTTATGTTTCAGAGTCAAGTATCCCGAAGAAAACACATAGCACTGTGGGTGTCTCACATCACAGTAGCCCTGGAAACGTGCTTTGCCGTATGGTTGTGCTCTATTGTGGCCACATCTAGGCATATTTAAGAAAGCACATCCCATTGTTGTGTACTCTGTGTTCACAAATAGGCACCCCCAAGAATGTGCAATGCTTTCTTGTATATTGTGCCCTATTGTGTTTCACATCTAGATATCCCAAGAAATCCCATTAACAACCTCCTATTGAGCCACCCTTGTCCACCGCTTGCACACTAAACCCGCTAATGGACATGGCTCGAGCAAAAACACTCTCGCTCTGCCTTAATATTTCCAAGCTTTACATCTTTTGAATCAACTGACAAATCTCATCAACAAACCAAAGCAATCTGACAAGTCAAACAGTTGAAGCCTCCCATCTGGAAACAAAATGCCTCTGCTGTATAAATCAATACCCACCTAGAAAACACACCCGCACATGCGCCCGCTGCGTCTGTTTCTACACGCACCAGCGGTGAAGCACAACTCTTGACTTTTCCCTCTCCCCCCCCCTTAAAAATCCCTAGCTTTCCCGTTCAGATCCACAAGCACACATGCAACGTATGCAAGTGGCAGCGGCGTGCCGTAACACAACATAATCAAGGAAAATCAGCCAATGCGCAACAAACAGTGGAAACAGCACCTCTCAATCGACCGACACACAGACAAACCCTCTCCTGTTCCGCTGGGTTCCAAACCAACTCATGGCACTCACAGAAAGATACCAACGACTAGTACACAACAACACCTTCAGGCACCAATGAAACTAGAGAACATCCAGGCCCTCCTTTAACAACATCAATGCAAGACTGGACATCAGCCCAATACAACCACTAAGAAGCTCCACATCCCTCACCATAAAGTAACCAACAGTGAATCCATGTGCTTGCAACCCCATAAGGAAAAGCCGCAAGACTAACCAATGACCCTATCGACTAACCTTCACTTTCTCCAGCTTACTCACCACACACAAACTCAAACTAGCCATGGCTTGTAAAAGACCCTCTCCTCATCCTCCAAACAGCATAACTCTACATCTCTAGCACCACCTGGCTGATCCAGCTCGCAGCCAATTCACGCCCACGCTGCTAGCACAAGGCGACAGCCCTGAACACAAAGCCCTCGTGCTTCTAAACATGGCTCTTCCGTCTGCACTATCAGCACAAAGAACTGCCATCTCACTTATTTCCCCTCCTCCCAACTCGCCAAACCCACCGTCTCTTCCAGATCCAGCAGAGCACCATCAGGCAATGCAAATGGCAGCGGTGTGTAGTGTAGTAAATATCATAATGACATAACATTGTACTTGGGATTACTTTTTTCTCCAAAGCAGTTTTTTTTAATTATTTATGGTTAACACAGGGTGACTCCATCCCACATTTCTACATGTCCACCACCAACAAAGAACTCGCCAGTGTGCATCTTTTCCCTTTCCAAATAATCTCTGCAGCTGCTCTCTGCTGCTCTAAGAGCGCCTGCCTGGGATTCTCACTGGTAGAGCCTGATGGAAGCATTAAAGACTTGGCAGTACATTCATTACCAGAATACTAAACCACACAAACCAGGAGAAGGGGCCCCTGCACCACTTCTGCAGGTCAGCCTTTATCTGATCAAACAGAGTGGGATAGTTTGTTCCATACAGCTTGCCCAAGGCTGCCGTAAATCGCACTATTTGATACTATTTCTGGCCCAGCGAAATGGTAGGTCTGACTTAAGCCTACTAATACTCTGATTCACAATCTAGGTTTGCTGTATATGGCCTCTATCCACCTAATCCAATTGGGGCCCATCCCCATACCAGCCATGACCTCCCTTAGAAAAGCCCAACTGACCCTGTCGAAGGCTTTGTCTACGTCTAACGAAAGCAACAGGACCTGCTCCTTCTTAAATCTAGTTGTTTTATCAATTAAGTGGATCACCTTCCTAGCGTTGTAAAATGTTTATCGTCCCACTATGAAGCCCGACTGGTCAGAATGAATCAGGCCAGGGAGCGCCCTCTCTAATCTTGATACTGACATTTTAGAAAAGGGCTTCTTGTCCGTATTCAAGAGAGCTATTGGGCGGTAATAATGGCTTGATTCATTGTTTCCGAGATGAAACCCAACGTTAAGAAAGAATTGTATAGATTCACCAGTGGCTTAATCAGCAACCCCGAGAAGGTCTTATAGAAAAGATTATTCAGACAATCCTGCCCTGGGGCCTTGATGGATTTCAGCAATTTGATCGTGCAGATAACCTCTTCAGTGTTCACGGCCCAATCTAACTCGTGCCGTTGTTGTGGCACGCCTCAACTTAGATGCTGTATAATAGTCCTAGGCGGTGTTCTCTATCTTCTCCTCTGCAGTGTAGTTTTTCATCGAAAGATCGAAAGGCCTAAGCAACGCCTTCCGCCTCGGATTTACATTCTCCCTCTGCAACCCTTATCGCTGTATTCTGCCCCTTCAGCAGCTTAGCTTTCAGTACCGTGTATAGTAGTTTGCTAGGCTTGTTGGACTTCTCAAAGAACGCGCCTTTCAGGTTCAGCAGAGATCTTTCTGCTCTATTAACCTCCATCGTGTTGAGCTGTCCTCTCAGGGATATGAGTTTCCTGCATACTCGTGCTGAGACACTCTCCTTGCACTGTATCGCTGCTTCTGAAATCACATTCTGTAGACGTTTTCTCTCAGCTCTCTTCAATTTTGCTAGATGGGTGCCCAGGGACAAGAAGTTGCCTCAGAGGACTGCCTTGACAGCATACCAATTATTGCTATGGGATGTGTCTTCTGGGAGATTATAAGCAAGGTACTCTGTAATCTGCTTCTCAATTTCCTCCCTGACAATGAGGTCCTCAACAGATGCTTTGGCAAATTCAGACTGAGAAAGACCACGGCATGATCAGACAGCGTGATATGCCAAATAGCCGTATCCACTACATACCTCCACAACCCACTGGCGAACAGGACGTAGTCTATCCTAGTGTAGGTCCTATGAACATGATAGAAGTATGTAAAGTCTCTCTAGTCCCCATGGAACTCCTGCCACACAAACATAACTCCCAACTTCTCAAGTTTCTTCTTCAACTTTGTTGAGGCTTGGACTCCCCGAGCCTGCAAGCCCTCAGAATGATCAAGGTGCCTGTCCATCAAAATATTCAAATCGCCTTCAAAGATGAGTTCCCCCATTGCGAACTGTGCAATTTCCCAGATTAGGCTGAGAATAAAGTCCACTTGCTCTGTATTTGGGGCGTATACCGAGGCTAGCATTCCGGGGCCCTGACAAGGTCGGCAATTCAACAAGAGGTATCTACCTCCTGGCTCTGAAAGGGATGTCCCCACTTCCAGCCCCAGCATGCACAAAATCGATACCCCCGGCTTCTTTGCCTCCGCCGAGGTGGACCACTGGATTCTGTACCCTTTATTGCGCAGTCGCCTCCAGTATGCTTGCAAGAGATGTGTCTCCTGAATAATGGCTATGTCTGCCTCTAAGTCATTCAAATGATGAAAAATACACACCCCCTTAACTGGGGAATTCAATCCCCTAACATTCAGATAAGACAACTTGCGCCATTGATACATGATCAACCAATGCCCAAACGGGACCCCCTCCAAGGCAAGACTACACAAGGCATGACTCCAGAAAGATTGTTCCCGGGGCTGGGGGGGGGGGGACCCTGTGCTCCTTTTATATCCCAAATGATGTTGGTACTTCCTCTGGGCATAGCAGGGTGAATAGCTCTTGAAGCATCACTTCCATTCCATCGCGCTCCACCCCCTCCTGCAGAGATTTTAGCTGCATGTTATCTCTTCTGGATCTGCTTTCAATATCCTCACACTTCTCATCAAGCCATTTAACGCTTTGTAGGACCTTCTCCACCTCTGCGGTGTTCTGGGGAATGTGTGTTTGTCACATCCGCTAGAGTTTGCTCCATTTCATTCAATCTATCTCCCAGGCGTCCTTACCGGTTCCCGCAAGGGAACCTCGTAATCTTGCGGAATGGGTTTAAAGGGTCCGCCTCCATTAGCGGCACCCGTTAACCCATTCCACAAAGGTTGTAATGAGGCCCAATCTCTTTACGGAGCCTCTCCACGCTCTTGGCGACTCCCTCCTTCAACTCCCCCATCTCTCTGGTTAGGCTGCCCTGCAACTTCTGTTAACATGCCACCAGGTCTTCTATGGTGAAAGACACCACTGTGCTCGCCACCGGGGACTCTTTACGTGCATCACGTGCAGCCGCCATGCTACCTGAATCACCGGTCACTAGACCCTTGATAAAACGATCAATGCTGCCCTTCCGTGGTTTGTGCGGGTTATTGGCTGACATTTTCATTAGTGGTACCCTGCAGGATCAACAGCTCCCTCCCCAGCATCGAAGACTTCCGAGCACTTCCCAGCGCTGTCTGCTCCGAGTTGCTCAGACCACAGTTCTTGACCACCTCTTATGGGGCCCAGTAGCCCAAAAAACCCTGACCCGCGTATTTAAAGGCCAGCACCGTACAGCAGATGTAGTCACCCCAGTGCACCCCTGGAATCCCCGCTTACACAGACAGTGCTGCTTCGGTGCTCCAGTGTATCCAATGTATCAACACTTGGGATAACGTTGATTGTGAAGCCAGTGAACAATGGAGGCAGTCTTCTCTTTAGAGTTTTTGTTTTATTTTTGACAAATATGTGAAAGTTAATTTTCCTACTTATCCATCAATCTAATGAAAGTGTCCATGCCACCACAAGGTGAAATAATTTGACGAACACACATTTTTGTACCTCATTTTATGTATATTCAACCCATCTAGTACATCATTTCCAATTTAAGTCATGTTTAGCTTCTCATCATAGCCAGTTTCTAGTACATGCACTTAGCAGAAGATTAACAGTTTGCATTAGGCCCGCTTAACAGATAATTTCCAGTTTCCGTTATCCCTAGTTGGCAGATTATGGCCTGGCTCCTGTGTATGCTTTTATCACATAATTGCACTTTAAATAATGGCATCTTTGCATACAATTACCAGTTTCCATTATGCACCATTAGGACATCATGAATAGTTTCCATTATGGTCATTAATCTATCATTTGATGGCCTTGACTGGCCTTTCTCAGCAGGTGCTGCTTTCTGTTACTGGTGGCCGAAAGTAGGAAGCCCAAAGCTCCTCAGAATGGGCTATGGCATGGATGGCCAGTAAAGCTATAGACTGCTGTGGAAATGTCAGT
Source organism: Ambystoma mexicanum (assembly GCF_040938575.1). Lineage (NCBI taxonomy): Eukaryota > Metazoa > Chordata > Amphibia > Caudata > Ambystomatidae > Ambystoma > Ambystoma mexicanum. The sequence goes on from NC_090922.1 coordinate 599,432,878, forward strand.
AGAATCTCTGCCCCAGAAGCAGACCCAATGACATCACAGGAAGTGGCATCACATGCCTTTGGACCCAATGACGTGATAGCAAGAGATATCCCATGACCTTTGGGTCTGACTAAATTACATCAGGAAGAGACATCATACTTTTTCATGCAGGGGAACCTAAAATAAGTGTATGATTAACCTCTTAAGTACCAAGGACGAGTATGCTCGTCCTTTTTGCATAGACGTGCATAATAGCCTGGCAGTTTTATGACAAATAGTGCTAGTAATGACAAAAAGCTGTTTCAGTTGCCAACCACATATTAACTAAGGAGCTACCTCGAGATGCCAAGGGGCTAGCCATGACATAACAAGAGGACACGAGTCAGAGCCATCTTAGACCAAGGGGACTGCCTTCATACTGTGTGCCGGTCCAGCCTTGTGTTGCCAGTGTGGCCATCATATGCCAGATATTGGCATCATATGCAAAATACCAGCCCACATGCACACACACTTTTATAGTACATGACATGCAGCATCATATACCCACATAGTGCTGTGTAATGGCATGCTAACACTTGTATGCCAGATATAGTCATCATATGCAATGTACAACTTTGCATGCCTAAGTGCTTCCATCATATGCCATGTGCAGTGCCGATCACGGGGGCTGGGGAGGCTATCATATCCCAGGTGTAATCAAGCTATGTAAGGTAGAGCCTCCTGTGTGCAGGTGCTTCCATCATATTCCAGTTGATCCTTATTTGCCCAAGCAGAGATTTGTGCCTCTGGGTACACCGCGCCTCACAGGTAGTGGAGGGGAGGTGGGCAGGTGGTGGGGTTGGAGTTTGCAACAGGTGGATTTTGGGTGTTCTTGCAGATGAGTGGTACATTTTAGGGGTAAATAATTCTGCTTTAGGTAAAGTGATCTGCTAAGGACCACACGATTGGGTAAAGTGTAGAATGTGAAGCTGCCGCTCAGAGGTTCTGATTCAGTCTCCATGTTAGCGTGGAGACCACATTCCTACTTTCCAATCTATTGTTGTGTGCCAACGTGCAATGATTTCTTCGGATGTTTAATCTGTCAAGAGCAGAGCCAGTTGCCTGTACTGGATAGAGCTGTTTAGCAAAGCACCAAATCAACCTGACAATACAAAACAAGGCGTTATTGAAATATGCTGCTTTGAGGGATTATAAGTAAGTCTCTTGATTCTACAAAGGGGTAGTTAACATCGTATTTTCTGTTTTATAGAATTATAAACAATAGTTTTCGTTGTTATTCAACTGAATGTGCTCAGTGAATACATGGAAGTGATGCGATTCATAGGTTTGAAAGCCATGGCAGGCTACAGGATGAACGCCTACTAGCAGCCTACACTTATCCCACTGAGTCATCCGCTTGCCTACTTACACACCATATAAAAAGGAGATACTGTCGAGAAATTTACAAACGAACTCCATGATAAAGGCTTTGCACAGTTTGCAATTGGCACACCTTCAATATGAGAAGTAATTACTTTGAAATGTTATTTAAAGTCTTTTTTTTTTTTATTTGTGCCCCCATGGCACGTGTGGTAATTGCACCCACCAGTGATGACTGCAATAAAGTGCGGAAAGCCTTTGCGGATAAATTGCAGAAAGCGCAACACAAAATAACTGAGGAACTTCGATTCTCCCCTCTTAAGATTGTCTCCTCTCTTGATCAGAGCACTCTTTGGGAATCTAGTACAAATCCTCCCCCAGGTTTGTCCACTGCAGTACCCAATATTCACTCTCAGCAAGATCAATATATCGGTTTTAGCTTCAAAGAATTGAACATGGCAGAGATGCATGATATACTCAAAACCATGCATCCTACCAATTGCCCTAGCGAACTGCTTCCATCTAAAATCATACTGGAACACAGAGAATTATTTGTTCCTTTCCTGTGTAGGTATGTGAATTCCTCCTTCTGAACAGGTCTTATCCCTCAATCTATTGAGAGTGTAGCAGTGACACCACTGGTAAAAAAAGCAGGATTGGATCCTTCAGACGACGCCAACCGTAGACCTATTACGAGCTCCCTATTTGTTCTTCAACTCATTGATAAAGTGGCCACGGTGCAACTCCAATCCCATGTTTATACTGCAAATATCCTACATGAAAAACAGTCCGGATGTAGGAGCTTCCATGGCACTGAGAGTGCCCTCCTTGATCTTCAGACACACATGCTTTCAAAACTGGAACATAGCAAGTCGGGGCTGCTGATGTTATTAGATCTTTTAGCAGCATTTGACTTGCTAGGCCATAAACTTCTGCTCGACCGCATGCCCACGGTTGGAGGACTCTCGATAGAGGCAATTACATGGCTTAAATCCTTTTTGGAGGGTTGCCACTCATGAGTTTACTGGGGTGACAGTGCCTATGAGTTTGAAACAATCACATGTGGAGTACCGCAGGGGGCTTGCCTCTCCCCTCTGTTATTCAACATTTATATCGTACCATTATGTAATGACCTGGAATCTATGGATATCTTTTCTGCAATTATACGGACGATTTCCAACTGGTTCTGAATATTACTGGGGACTATGAAAAAAACCAGCTGTTGTTGGACACTATTTATTTGTTCATAAAAAGATGGATGTCAGCAAATTGTCTGTGTCTGGATGTGGCCAAGACTGAGTTTATGCTGTTTGGCCCAAGACTCTCTAGAATCTTAGTCAGAAGTACTCCAACTTTGTTATTGATGGCAGTCAAATAAAGGTGGTACCTAAAGTTAAGACTCTAGGCACTTACATGGAGGAAAGTCTAGACTGTAATTCCCATGTCACTGCCGTCACAAAAAATACTATTACCTCAAGGTGCTTCGACAGATTGTGCCCCTGATTTAGATAGAAAACCAAACCAAACTGGTGAGGGCTGTGACTCTCCCGTGTGTGGACTAGTGCAATGCCTTACTGGGAGGTGCTAACAGGTCAGATATCCAAGAGCTGCAAAAAAGTCAGAACTCTGCCACATGTATCATCTTTCAGATGAAACGGTCTGAACCAACTACTGCAGCTAGGAAAAGAATCCATTGGCTACTTGTGGCAGCTCATGTTCAATTTAAGCTGCTAATGATCTGTCACAAATGTATCTTTGGGAACGCTCCGGCGTACCTTAAAAATCGAGTAAAGAAATTTGAGATCTGCTGAGAGTTTCTTCCTGAAACAGCACCAGGTTAAACGTGCCAGGAGCTTGGGGCGGGCCTTCCACATTCAGGGGGCAAAAGCCTGGAATGCTCTACCACCATGTGTAAGAAAAACTGAAAATCCTCTTGAATTTAGGAAGCAGCTAAAAACAGTGCTCTTCAATCAACATGACTGATTATTAGTAGTTTGAGCCTCATACTCCTATCTCTCAGCGCCTAGAAGCCTATGGGCTTTGGCGGGATGCAAATAAAGTAACATAACATAACATAACAATTGCACCAGCCTTAACAATAGTGCACATTCTGTCCTTTCACCGCTGCTAAAATCAGCCCAAATCTGGTCATTGCACTGGTGCTGGAAGCAGCAGGGTCGCTCTGCCTTGAGATCTAGATGAAAACGATGAAAACATCCAAAAACCCCAGTGCATTCCTAGTTTGCACAGTCCCATGTATTTCCCAGTATGGCATTCCCAGTAGACGTCTAGTTTGAGAAACCCAGTAGGCTCCTAGTTTGACAACTACAGTATAAATCATTGTGAGACATCCATTATATCCCAAGTTCATCAATCCCAGCATATCCTCCACTCTGCAAGATCCCAGTAGATTCCTACTTTGGTATTCCCAGTGTGACAATCCCACCACACGCTCAGTTTCACACACACACCACACTCTCATTTTCATAATTTGTTAACACTATCAGATTGCAAAATCCCAGTATATTTTGAGATTGCCAATTCCAGTATAGTCCAGTTTTGTCAATCTCATTATACTCACAATTCAAACATTGCCACTTTTTACAATGCCAGATTATTCCTATTTTGCCATATCAATATGATATGTTTGGAAAACTCAGTTTCACACTATCAGCGTGCTTTTAACTGGGCATCCTCAGTATATTCCAAGACTCCACCATAACCATAAATCCCAGTTTTACACAGTTTGCTAATTTCCAGTCTTTCAATCCCAATATACTCCCTGGATGGCCATTCCCACAGAATACAAATTTCACTGAACTAGTATAATACCAGTTTGAAGTCCAAATATATTATCAGTATATACATGCTCAGTACACTTCCTATTTGATATCTCAAGTGCATTAACAGTTTGACAATCCCAGTATAATGTCAGTTTGCACAGTGGAGCACAATTTGCACTATGCCAGCATATTCCTAGTTGTAAACTCTGGTCTGCTTCCAGACGAATCCTAATATTAGCACTTTCACAATCCCAGCACTATCACATTTTTCACAGGATCCCAGCATACAAAATTCCAGTGTCCATGCAATGTATACAATGCCATTATCATTTCACTCTAGACAGTTTCACAATATTGGTATACTCCCACTGTGGTATAGGACAATCTCATTTGACTGCCTATTTCACATCAAACAGTTCCACTAAACTCCCAATTTACTATTATATGATTCCAGAATTGTATTACCATCCCAGTGCATGAAAAGCAAATATACCGCCAGTATTCACAACCATAGTATGTTCCAAGATTGACCAGGCCAATATAGTCCCAGTTTGTCCAATCACAGTATATTCAGTCTGACAATAACAGTATATTGCAGGTTAGAGATCCATTGAACACCCAGCTTGATAACCTCAATGTACGCCCAGTTTACACAATTTCAATACATGTCCCATATGCACAACTTCAGTTTACTCAGTGTTTGATGATCCAATTAAACTGTCTGTTTGACATTCCCAATTTTCACAGTTCTAGTATATCTCTAGTTTGTCCAAACTAATGCATTCCTATTTTAACAAACCCACTATATATTTCATGTATTCCCTGTGCAACGGCTTAGAACAAACCTTGCACAAATATAATTTACAAAAGAAAAACTCATTGAAACAGACAAAACATCATGAAAACAATACATTAATTTAGAAAAGAATGTTTAAAAATCGAAGTGTAGCTACAATTAATGACATTTGACTGCCTCTTAACAGTCTATTAAAAAAATCTTTAGTTGATAAAAAATAAGTAAAGATCGCTGTTACCACTCATTTTAAGGCAGAGGCCCCTTGGGCTTACAGGTTGTTACTCAACAAGAGGCTCTATTCAAGAGCACCATACCAACACTCATTGCTCTGTCTCTCAATTAGCACAAGCCTTGAGAAAGACCCATGTTGCTGTGAAACAATTGTTGGCTGAACTGTACAAATAAAATCACCACACTCTAAAACAACAACAACTTTATGAAATTCTTGCAGATTTAGTAAAAACGCCTCACCGAACAAGCGCCAGTGTGACAAAGGTTCTCACCTTACACTGTTCAAACCACTTTCCGAGATGGAAGGGCACCGTCTCACAAGAACCTAGTCACCTGCAACAGGGTCCCCCATAATGTCCCCTGATCAGCACTATGATCTCCATATTCTAGTGCTGTGCCATCCCTTTAAATTTTGTTATAAATTTGAGTGGTCTTGTACACTGAATGCACTTTACAAAAAAATTGATTTGCTAGCTATGAGTTTTAGAAGGTTCTATCATATATGTATTGTTGTTCGGTAGACATTTTAATGAATGTTGTATGTATGGTGGCTGTTTGTGGACGAATGAGGGAATGATTTGTTGTCAATTGTATGAATTACCATGTTCTTAATGTTTAATTCTCCTGCAATATAATAATGTGTTAAGTGCTGATTAATTCATGATTGATTTGTTTGTGTAAATGATGTATCAGGTTCAACAAAACCCTTTTTGATACTTTGTTTATAAAATAAAATTCCTCTGGACTTTTCCTTCTGAGCTAATTATCCCTTTAAAGAAGGCCAGTTTACAATGTTAGAACGATTAAATAATGTCCCACAAAATCTGTTTATTTCACTGGTTGCACAACTTTCAGCAAAGGCTCATGGTGGCGAGGGGGGTGGGGCATGTAAACATTTGCCTTACTACATGACTCTCAATCACATTCAAAGAGACACAGAGCCATAAGTTGAGACAGCGAGAGGGAGAGACAGAGAAAGAGAGAGTGACAGAGAGGCATCGGCAGAAGAGAGCAAAAACAGAGCACTGAGAAATCAAAAGAGTGATTGAGAGTGAGGAGGCGAGGGAGTGCGAGATTGGTACATGATCTGGTGGGCACATTTAGCACATGTGTTTTCATTTATTTTGGAAATCACAATCTACTCCATATTTACATTATCCCAATATATTTATAGTTTGTATAACCACAGTTTACTTCTAGTTGGCCAACACCAGTGTGCTGAACTGAGAACTCCCAAACCAGCAACAGATATAACCCAGAGCAAGCTGTATATGGTTATATCCTGCTTCTTCACCTCGAAATAAAGACACCACCTAAACCTATGCTACATAGAACTTAACAACAGCCAATATCATGAGTCTTGGGACACATCACACTACTGAAAATTCACCCAGGGAACTTCAGACACCTTGCAAAGTGTGGTTGTGCTGCCATGGAGGAAGAAAGATGCATGGCCTTCTCAGACCAATATCTGTTTGAATTGTAGTCAATGACTTTCATATTGGCAGACATCGAAGGGGCAGGATCAACAAATAATTTAAATAATTGGGATAAAATGACTTAATTGAAAGAAATGATTAATCAGAACAAAATTACATAAAGCAATTATGCTTGAATACCTCAGGAGAAAAACCATGCCACAGGGGTTAGTGTTGCATAATGAAACATGATTATTTTTAGATAATCAACAATTTAAAATTAACATGGATTTACATTGCCAACACATGTGGTTGAGTCTGGGTTATATTATTCGTTGAGAATGCTAAAGAAGTAGTGAAACATATCCAGGAGAAGCTTTAGAATGCTGAAGATTTTAAGAGGTTAATTCTGGTGGAGGATTTTGAGAAAAGATTGGAAGAAATTAATAAAGACAGAGATGAATGTAAATTTTGTACCATGTCAGAAAGAATTAAGAGATTTAAAAAAGATCTAAATAACTTTGCGCATGAGAAGACCTTCCCATATTTGAAAGGTGACTATGAACCAACAGAGCCCCAGGGAGAGAAAGTGCAGATAATTGATAAAGGAGACAAACAAGAAGAGAACACTTTAGAGATACTTTCTATTCCAGTAGTGCTGGAAGAATGGAAGAAGTACCTTATGATAGTAGTTCAAGTATGCCAACACTATGTAATAAGGGACATTTTGAACAGAGAGATAGAGGATGTTAACCACAATATGACAGAGGAAGTGGTCAGAGTAGAGGAAGGAGATTTTTAGAGCGAGGCCATGGAAGAATGAATCAGTGGGGGACCAGAGCCACAAGTTAACGAGGAGTGGCCATCCTTGGTAGAACATCTTTTGAATTATGAAATAAGCCAAATAAGACCAGGGTTTTGAAAAAAGGCAGGGGCTATGTATTCACTTAAGAGCATACCCTTTTTAATTTAGGATAGAATTTCAAGCACTCAATAGAAAAATGTATTTACATAAATTCTTGAGAATAGAGAATATATTCCGATGGAGAATCCACCAGTGTAGAACAACAGAAGCCTTAGTATTCCAAAATAAGGTGCTCCAAGAACTTGAAACTTTGGAGCAACAGACACATAAACCAGTTAGTAATATTGACAAGGCAGAGGAAAAGGCATTTACTAATTTAGGCCGATAAGGGTAGAGTGATCGTTAACCTAAAATGCAAGGATTATATTGATTAATCCATGAGACAGTTTGCTGATAATCAAGCATATTGTCATTTGGATTCAGATCCAACTGGAAGGCTTCAAGAGCATATCCAATTTCAAATAATATGTGATAAAACCAATGGTTGGATCTCTCAAAAAGTGGTAGATTATTTTATACAGACTAATCTGAGGATACCAGTGTTTTATACCGTACCTAAAATTCATAAATATAAAGATAAGCCACCAGGATTACCGATCATCTCGGGCGTGACTTCTATTCTCGAACCATCATCCAAATATGCAGATATCTACCTGAAAAAGCACATACCCAAGATGAAATCATACATTAATTTACTGGAGAATTAACCCTTTGATAGCAGCAGTAATCTTTTAATAGGATTGGCTATTCCATCAGTTTATCCTAAAATAACTAATCAGGCAGCATTAGCACTGGTAAAGTTTGAATTGGAAAATGGCAATAATATGGAATGTATCCCTGTGGAATTTGTTTACTGGTGCATGAAGTTAGTACTGATTGAAAACTATTTTCAATTCCAATGAGTGCTGTTTAAACAACTAGAAGGCACCAGCCTATATCTTCAATACTAAAATTGCTGAACTAGGATAACTCCAGAATATAAATTAAAAGAAAAATAGAATCATCAATGATAAGAACCAAGAAGAACTTTCTAACTTGGTCTGAGAACCATTATTAAAGTATCCCTGCTAGCCATTGAATACCCAGCCTGGCAACTAGGAAAACAACATGCCTTGAAAAAGTCTGTGAGGTCAAAACATGTGCTGGCAAAACTATGACACAGTATGAATCTGTTCATTCTGGATACACATATTTCTAAGTATTGATTGTGTATACCACAATAAATACGTATTATTGGGATCTGTGCACTGAAAATTTGGTGTCAACAAAACTCCCTTCAAGCTAAATCACAATTTACCTCACTTGCTAATGACAAACACATGTATTTTCTTGATTTGACAGTATATGAGAAAGAATATATCCTGAGAGACAAACCCTTCCATAAGCCAATTGATAGGAGTGCCTTCATGCATTTGACTAGTTAACATCTAAGACACATTAGAGATAACTTACCTATTGGGCAATTTTTGAGGCTGAGAAGGAATGGCAGTTTTAACCACAAATATGAAGAACAGGGTAACAATTTGATTACACAATTGCTACAAGAAGAATATCGGAAGAGAGAATTGAGAACGGCTGTGAAGCAATCCTGAAATAATAATAAAGAAGCCATATTATAGGGGAATGACAAGAGTAAGGAAAGACAACAAGATGGGAAAAACATGTGTGTGTGAATACATACAGAAATTTGGCTAATGAAATAAAAAATTGCATCAAGTGGAATCGTAAACTTCTTAATAGTAGCATTTACCATTTTGGGGTACCTCTCTTTACCTATAGAAAAAGTGCATTTGTTAGAGATTGGCCATCAAGAATGATAATAATGATAAAGAGCTTCCAGTACCCACCAGTACACATTTGTGAGGCTTGGAGAAGATCAAGGGACATTACCCCTATGGTAAATGTGTTATTTGCACCCAAACTATTTGGACTAACTCAGTAGACATTGGTCTTCAGGGAAAATGGGATTAATGAAGTATGGCCAATTGTAACACCAAAATGGTCATATATATGATCCTTCGTCTGCATGGACTAAGATACATAGGTAACATAGAGAGGGCAGCTAAAACAATGATGATAGAACACATGAGCGAGCTGTTTGAGGAAACATGTAATTACTGATCCAATGGTAAAACATTTCTTGGAGTTAGATCATATACCTAAAGTATTGCCATGGGTGATATTACATCAGGTGCCAGGTGGTTCTGCTAGCACGCCTCAAACAAAAGAAGATATTCTGCACGAAAAGGGATGGGATAGGTCTAAATGAGTGCATTGAATGGGAGGCACTACTATGTAAATGATAATTTACTGGGTCTGAGTTCATGTGGTTCAGGTAGTCATTAGAGACCCCTGCTAGCAATGTGTCAAGGTTTGGATAATGTTATAAAACCATCACAAATCATCAGATCATTAGAGAAGTCTTTTACCCACTTGTATCTAAGTGAATCCCTTTGCTGTTATCTATAGTATTGCAAGGAAGAGGCTCAGTCAAAATACCTACCAACATGAACATCTTTTACAAATGTTAACATTGTGGGTCCATATGAATAGGTTTCACATTCTTTGTATTTACTTACTCATTCCTGAGTTGGTAATTTATAAGTATACGTTAAGGGAATTGATGCAGTGGAGTCAATTGTATTGGAAAACTTCAACTCCTTGATCGGTGTAGTCTGCATGATCAATCTCGCAAGAATAGCAGGTGTTTTCCTTATATAGGCAATGCTACATTGTGGCTGATTTTTTACGAGTCAGTAGTAGCGAATGGATGAACCCCTAAGAGGTGAGCAGAGTTAGGCAGCAATGAACAAAATAGATAGTAGATTACATTTTTTGTGGTAGTATGCAGCATATTAAGATGTATGAGGGCATTCTGATTATTGTTAAAGAGTGAATTAAGTCAGGTCTTGGTAACAAAATAGATATAGATGGATAAACTTTTGGGAGAAATTGTTAAACAGTAATCCCCACTTTGACGTATGTTAAAAAAGTGTGATGTACCATTTACATATGTCAACATTTTTCAGTTTGAATAACTAAACTTTAAGTTAAATGAATCCCCCAATGTTCTATTGTCATGATTTGCTTTCTATCTTTAGAAGTCTGCTGAGAGGTGGCTCAAATGATCAATTAATCTGGAACTTGAGTTGTGATATTAAGTATCTCAGGTATGGAAGAAAATTCTGTCTACCAATCTATTAAATAACACATTTTTCAAAAAATATTTTTAAAGAAAGGAATGCAATGCTAAAGTTGAGGATGGTTAGTCCTATTGCTTGATTGAATAATTCCTTGAAATGGCAATGCAATATCATATTAAGTACACATGAATTATTGCGGAATCAATGGTAACCCCTGATGAATGTCAGAACATTCCTGGTGATAGGGGGACAGAAACATGTACATGCCAGGGAATGTGGGAAGAATAATTCTTTACACTGTCTTGTTTTGTTGTAAATGAACTGTAGATGAACCTGCACTAAGTTTAAGGCATGGGGGGTAGTTAACATTCTCTCTGCTTTCTTATTTTTAGAAATGTGTAGCCAATGGTCTTAGACTGAGGAACTTAATATGGCTGCTTGCGTTGAATGAATGTTTTATATTTGTACTGCTTGGTGATAACAATTGTATTTGGAAAACTTATATTGCATATTTAAATGTGTATCTGTGTTATAAAATCAGATATGATAAGGAGGAATTTGACCTTTTAACTAATTAGAGTTGGGTAGGAATTTTTGTATCAGAGTTTTTGTATTGTATTTTTTATATATTATCAATCGATTATATATTGTATGTGAGATTATTTCAATTATGAAGTAAATGCAATAGTAAATGATGCATGCTCTCAGTTAGAATAGGGTGTAGGTTTTTTGTGATGTTTTTGTTTATAATCAGATGGTAGCTGAACGCCAACAAAACTCCATAATATCTGTTGGTTTATATTGAAAGAGTATGTGTCACAAGTAAAACGGGATAGTTGGAGAGAGTCTGGGAGGATTTGAAAAGAGTTGGGGAGTTGAGCGGCCCTAGAAAGCTGGAGGGATGCACACGAAGAGAGGTGGGGGAATCGGGAAGTCTTTTAAATTGTTGAGCATGTTCTCTTTCCCATGTTAATTGGCAAACAAATCATTACCACGGGAATGGTTTCCTTGAATGATTACTGCAATAAAACAAGAGCGCATCCAGATAACCATGCTATGTTTCTGTGACAGTTTCCTGGGGGAAATTACAATGAAAATAAAAGGATGGGGAATAATGGGTGCATTAGCCAATGGTCAGTGGCTCATGCACTTCAGTTGTGTTGGTGCGACAGGGACATTTCCCATGGCACTGAGGGTAATACAGTCCTCAGACATAGGCCCATCACACTGGCCATGTCATGTGGCTGCCAGTCTGTTTGGCTTATTGTTGCAAAGTTGACAGTATGCACAGCCGAAGGCCTTGGCTGATGGGATCTGGTTAGTTACCAGACAGGTGGATATGGGCCCGGGCCGTTGACTAATGGCCATGGTGGCCCACTGTTTTTGTACGTTATTGTTGCAACAGGGAGGCCACTGTCCATAGCCGAAGGGTATGACCAGTGAGATCTTGTTAGGTACTAGGACGGGAGATATGGGCCACATCGTAGGCCAATGGGCCTCAGTCTTTATCAATAATTAGTGCAGCGTGAATAGTGGCCATGGCCAAAGTCAATGGTCAGTGAGCGCTGGAGAAGATATAGTATAACAAACCCCTTGAAATTCAGTGAATTTAATTAAGACAGAGTTAAGATGGACCGTTTAATCCCAAATAACACCCAGGAAATTTAGTGGGTGTGGAAAGTGATGTGGATGTGGGTGTGCCTCTGTTTCTCAGCCTCTGAGAACACACATGAAACCACAGTAGGAATCAACAAGGAGATACAAAATGACACCATGGGCGGCATCTACGGTGGCACTCCCAGTTAAGATTGTTGTCACTTCCCACACCAGCCAAATTTCTCAGTTCTTTTTTAGATTCATTGGTCCATCTTAATTCAAAAGCTATACCTTGATTTTCTCAGTGAGCATGCATTTCCCTGCTTTTGCAACAAAGATTAAACTGAGTTGGCCAGTGCATTGTTAACTTGCTGGTAATTCTGTTTACCAGCACGTTACAGCACCGGCCAACTCCGAGTTTGGTGGTGGGGGCACAGAATTACCTCCAGCATGCAGCTGTAGGTAACTCCGGCACCCCACCATCAGAAACTGCTGATATTACTGGTGCCGGAAATACTGGTAACTCCGCCCATGGAGTCCTATGGGACTCAATGGAATGGGGAGTAACTGCTCTTACCAGCATTTGTAATGTAGCAGTAATTTTGTGAGACCAAGTGCTGATAACACTAAGACCGGTTGGTGGTATCCCACAAGGTTTACTGGTGGGATACCACCAAACATGTAATGAGGCCCAACTGTGTTTATTTGTAGGCTCTTGCAGTGAGTGAACAGGATATGTTCATAATAAAGTATTATTCCTTTTCTTACTAGTTTAACTGTGCCTCATTGTATGGTGTGACCTATTTTGTCTGTTGATGTCCTAGCAAGAAGCTTTTCTCTCCACAATAGCTTGCCAGGCTACCCAGTTACAGTGCCCTTAAAGCACAGTTCTTACATGAATCGCCCACAAAATGCTAGTGTTAGGTCCACTCCAAAGAGGCAAAAAGTGTCCAAAACTTTGAAACTTAAATGTGGACCAAAATGTCATGAATTGCCCCCAAAGTAGCAGCATTATGGGCCTCGTCACGAGTTGGGCAGTAGACCTTAAATGCGGCAGTAACGCTATTACCGCTGCATTTAAGGGTGCAGTCAAACATGAGTATGGCGTGTTTATACCCCAGCTCAGAGTTTGGGGGACAAACACGCCGGAAAAATGCTGATTTTCCGCGCAATTACCTTTGGCAGTATTACCCAATGGGGAATTATGTTTACCGCTAAACCAGTGATCCAGCGGTAAAACCGTCAGACGGGTGGGCAGTAATGCAAATACAGTTTGGCGGTATCCCAGTTGGGATACTGCCCAACTCGTGATGAGGCACTATATGTTCATCAAGGTATTCTTTAGCCCATCACCTAAACATTTAAAATGAAATGGCTCCCACAGCTCCACAAGTTGCTTCAGAATGCTCCCCCGAGTAGCAACCTCACCTCAAATGATCCCCAAAACTAGCATGAGTTCCGCAAAGTGACCTGAAGTTTAGGACAGAAGATGTGCCATGTGCCATCCATAGTCTAGATAGGCTACAAGCAAGACATATCTTTGGCCATGCTGAGGTGTACCACGGCCCTTGCCTGATCTGTGGACGAACTGCTGACTGCCAAATCCATAAGGCTTCCCTGCTAAAGCAAAGGCAAGAAGCTCTGTTTGCACATCCTGCGTGCACATTCTCTGGTAGATCTGATTGGCTGCTTTCCCGCCATGGCACAAGTAAATGCAGTAATTGCAGCAACAGTTTAAGGCAGTGATGGTGTTAGGGAAAGTGTGAGTATTCAGTCGGGGTTGTTTCTTTAAAGAATAATCCAAAATGCAGACGACTCACCCAGTCCCACTTCAGGATTCTGGCTTTCCAGCACTGCAAAATAATAATGTCAGACCCTGTTGGACAAGAGGCAATGCAACTTCAAGCAATTCTCATTTTTACACTGCTCGTTTTAAGATGGGAAGTGGGGAAGTACATAAACAATTCTGCCAATCACGCACGCCTCCCAACATGAAAGATTACATCATTGCAATGGATGATCCAGGTAAAACATTCCCCTGTTATTATGATTGATTAGGGCTGGGCGAAATTGTGAAATTCCATTCTCCCACCATCAGAAGTGAAATCTGCAAGATTTCGATCCGTTTCACTACAATCCGCCGCTCAACCGCCACTGCATATCGTAAAGAGCGGAGTGACGTTTCTTGTGTTGTCTCATGAACCAAAACGAGCAGCAGGAAGTTTCTACACCGCTGCGCAAACCTATCACGAATCAAACAAAAGGCTGCGTGAAGATTCTCGTGCCGGTGCATGAATACAGCACGGTTTGAAAAAACCTTGCAAAGTTTCTTGTGCCGGAATGCAAAACTAGCACTTGCAAAGTTTCTCGTGGCACTTTGCAAAGCTAACATGGATCATGGAAAACCACTTGAAGTTTCTCGTGCCACTGCCCGAAATTAGTGCGGATCAAAAAAATACCTGCATGAAATGTCTTGTGTTGTAAACCTAACACGGATTGAAGAAATGACCCGCACATAGTTTCTTGTGTCGCTGCGCGAGCCTATCATGAACTTAAAAACCACACAAATGTTCTCATGGCACTCACTGTACCTAACTCACACGGTTTGCGAAAATCTGCATAAAATCTCTTGTGTCGCTGCATGAAACTAGCATGGGTCGGAAAAAAAGACCTGTGCGAAGTTTCTAGTTGTGCTACAAAAAACTAACATGAGAACGAAACGCCATGCAAAACGAAACAAAACCGAGCAAAATTTCAGTGCCGTTGGTACCATAGTGGTGATTTTGTAGAACGGGCGGATGAGGTTTCCAATGCCGATTCCACACTTTCCGCTTTGTGGGCGAACATTTCGCTCACCCCTATTTCTGATGCAACTGGCATTCATACAGTTCAGCAATTTCCTAAAATAATAGTAAGCATCTTTCCTTTGATGCTGCAAGAGTTTTGATGACATCAGTAACACCAGTTATCACTAGGCTGGGGTGTAGTACAGAACGTGTTGACACTTCTCAGCAAGCATCTACGGTCTTCTGCACAGCATCGGCTGAATAGATGTCAAAAACCTTCGCCCACCACTTTGGAGTAACATTCACAACAGGCAAGTGGAAAATGATTTGTCTCTTGACCGGAAAGAGACAGTACAACTTTTCATACATCCAGACGTCCAAGGGTTTTCCCCATTTTTCTACAAGGAAACAATATATGGCATTACCTTATTTCAAGAGAATTCCGATTTTTGGATGCTTCTACAACGGATCTGTGGAATCCTGAATGTCATGTTATCCCATCCTTCATTAACCATGTGAGTCGCTGAATTTTAGTGTTTCTGAACAATGTACGACACACATGTTGCTTAGCCTAACCAAGAGGTTAAAGCAGGCTATTCTCATTCCATTTATTCATCAAACATAATGCAAAGGCAGCACTCTCGATCTAGAATTTGATTCGAAGTCACAAGAAACAAAACAAAAATGAATTGAAGCACATTTGGTGTTTATTCAGCCACAAAAACACAAAACACACACTCACACTTCTGCAATTCAATACTGTAGTGACACTTTAGTTCGAACACTGTATCAGCAATGCATCCCCGATACATCATCAGCCTCTGGGGTAGATGGAGAAAAGTAACAGATGGGGATTCCTGCCCTTTGTATCCATGAGATACTTTAACTATGTCTGCTCTGTTCGGACTTGGAAATTGATTCCGAAGTGGTAATGTCTAAATATCTTGAGTGCCAAGATAATGCCTCAATAGTCTTACTCAATCGTAGCCTATGTTTTGTTTACATGCAGTCAGACTTCTCTACTGGAGGCGATTGGATGCTCATTGTCCATCTCATCTAATAGTGAGAAATGCGCTGCGAACCCTCTGCCAGATGCATGTGTCTTGGCAAAGAACACATGCCCAACATTTGCTATGAATTAAGACTTTTCTAACCTGTCAAAATATTCTTGACACCTTTCCTTCCATATGACATTCAAATGCTACTGTTGTGAAATGAGTACAGTCAGAGGCACTGCTATGGTTCCCTAGTGGTCCACAGGTATTTGGTAATAGCGAATGAGATGGGAGAAGGCTCTCAAGTAGGTCTTCATTCCGGGTGGCTCCCAGTCTTTGACAGTGAATCACAGTCTTGTGCATGAACACACACCTTAAGTCCCAGATACATGACAGTGTTTTCCCCACCTGGCACTTGGCTGCCTTCACAGTGAGCTTAGCCTGTTGGAGGACTTACAGCGCAAACTTAAGGTTCCACACATGGTCATCCCAAGTTGTGATTTAAATAGCTTCGCCATTGAGTTAGTCAATATAGATTTTTCCCAGCCATGTGATCACCTCATTTACCAGCCTCAGGAAGGTGGCAAGAGACTTCTTTAAGTCCAAACCATCACCTTGAAATGCTACTGGTGAAAAAAAGGACGTCTCTTTGGCACCAGGAGTTGGTGCAATCGAACAGTAGCCACAGGCAAGTTCAAATGTGCTCAGAGATTTAACAGCCCCCAATGTATCAATGAGCTCATCACCTTCTCTTAAGGGGTGAACATGTGCGCCCCTGACAAC
The DNA here is from genome assembly GCF_040938575.1 of Ambystoma mexicanum. Classification (NCBI taxonomy): domain Eukaryota; kingdom Metazoa; phylum Chordata; class Amphibia; order Caudata; family Ambystomatidae; genus Ambystoma; species Ambystoma mexicanum. The sequence continues at coordinate 599,449,612 of NC_090922.1, forward strand.
ACTGAATCTTTGGCAATACATGCAAAAACAAAGGTCACAGGACCCCTTTTCAGGGACCAGCACCATCGACTTTACAATGGGATGCAGAAGGGTGCAATTCCATCACTATTAGGGCCAGCATCCCGGCTACTCCAGACAATGGACCTAATTATAAGTTTGCCAGTCTGGTAGTAACGGTGCCGGTAAGCTACTCATGTGTGCCTTTGCACCCGCCAGGTCTGACTTGGGAGGCGTACCGGCACCCGCGAGCAGAGCATGTCAGATGCACCGGCACCATTCACTAATGGTGCCGGTGCAACCGGCTTCCCCATTCCCATTGAGCCCTGTAGAGACTTGTATAGCCTTGTCGGTGGCCTATATGCTTTCTTTCTTTGTGTGAACATTTCTCTGTACCATTGTCTGGGGTGTTCCTGAATCATCTCAAACAGCTGTGAAGGGGCCCTGAGAATGCATACATGAACACCTGGCTTTCCCAGTGACTGTTGGTATGAAACCCTCAGACTCTGGACTGTGTCTGCTTCGTTCAGCAGTTATGCACCAAATGGTGGACCCCGGCGACCTACAAAGAGTCTCTCTGGGCAGTTATGTCCAATTCTAGGCCAGCATGTGAGAGAAACTGTGACCTGTTGGAATGGGCACATGTCAGGCCATGTGCCTTGAGGTATATCCTGATTGGATATTGAATTCATACTATTTATTGTAAGCATGTTGCCTGATATTGCAATTTAGTTCTGGTGTGATTGTGTGTAGGTTGCACCTGTGAGTGGGCATGTATTTAACACTGAGTGAGGCACACCTCATTCAGCGCAGGAGGGGAGTGCATCCGTCGGGGAGGCTGTCTCCCACAAGATGAAATATCTGAGGGGGCACCCTAGGGAACACAGCCAGCCCCTGACTCTGGGCTCTTAAGCACTGGAAGCAGGGAGGTCCCTGTCCACCCGTTGTTAAGCCCCCGCAGGGTTCGGGCCCTTTATGGAAGAAGGTCCTGGAGCTGAAATGAGGATTGCTTTGGCAATCGACCCTTTCTGAGAGGGACGGCGGTTATTCCCGGGGGCTCTCGGGCGCCACCTCTCCGGTCTTGTGGTTCAGAGGTCCGGGTTCACAGCTTGTCGCTAGTCAAGCAAGGAGCCGAGAGGTATTGATCGGTGTGTCACTGACGTGGATAACAATGAATGTGGATTACCTTATAGATCTCCAGGAGACCCCCATCTGGGGGTGGGCGTGAGTTCTACAAATGCACTTGTAAACTATTAGGAGAGATGGGGTTACCGTTAGAGAGCAAAGACGCTTCAGCTCTGCTCCGTGTGGTATCCTTTCTGCCACAGAGCCTGTCCTTGAGCGCCACCACCTTCTAGGTTTGCATGCATAAGAGTCACTGGGGACGAGGCATGACTCAACTCCTAACCTGGTGGAATAGGGAAGGGGTGCAAATCCTCGGTCTCGGGAGGATAGCTCAGGGGCAACGTACTCGCCTTGGAAGCAAGACGACATGGAGCAACATAGGTTCGATCCCAGGCCTGCGCTTAGAAACCTCTGGGCATTAAGTGCGTTATAAATAACCAATCACATTCAAGCACATGAGTTAGTGTGTAACACCATTGGACACCAGTGGCCAGGCTAATGCATTCACTAGTGGAAAGGATTTTGCAAAAGGACTTAGTACCCATTTTGCTTCCTTTGCCCCAATTCATATTAAGTGAAGATGTTTGCACTGGGGCAACAATTAAACAGTTTGATTTGTGTCCTATTTTTGCTGTGTGATTTAAAAAAAAAACATATTTTGAAGCAAAGTGCTATGTTTCATGTTGAAAAAGTGTAACAACGATATATTTCGTTCCTTATAGAACAGAAAGCAAAACACGGAGGAAAAAACGTGCACACTGAGTTTTCTTCCCTAGATTCCGCATGCCATGTGGTGGGACCGTAGCCAAATGTGCCGGAAGTCCTGTCTGCGTTATTCCCCATCGCAATGGCAGAAACAAGGGCAACACGTGTTCACTCCGTTCCGAAATCTTTATCTGATATGGTTTCAGGCAGATGCTGTTTGCCCCATTCCATATTGAACAAGCGGAAAAACGACCTAACTGCTACGCCCCAATTTTTAGCACTGGTGCAAATTAGATAACCCACCCCGGGGGCCAACGTCCCATTATTATCATTATATGAAATGTAATAATACAATTTGGAGGGGTCCTAACATATTTCTGTCCCTGTACATACCGGAATGTAATTACACCCTGCAAAATGTGAATTAATTTAGTACCTGCGTGGAAACAGCAGGCTGCTCATTTTACATAATTGCATATTGTGAAACCTAACGTGTACTTTGCACATGCTGGGGTATTACATAATATTTTGATCATTTACAAGGCCTTGAACCCCAGCATTGTTATGCATGGATTGGATTCATCTTCGGGGATGTCACAGAAAGAAAAATGGCTTCACCAGGAGTTAGTTAATTAGAAGGCCTCTTGGCGCAATCAGGTGATTGAGACTTCGGGCCTGATTCACAGAGCGTTTTCTAACGGGCTTTGCCATTATAAAAAGCTTCTCTGAAGTAGACTGTTAGCCTGTCAGCTCGTCAGCCCTGCGCCATCAGTGAAATCAGTTCAGCGCTGTGCAGGGAGGGTTCTCCCCACCAAGCTTAATCTTTAAATCATTGCTTGAAATTAATCATTTTACAGCACACGTTTCAGAAAAATTCAATAGAGTCGCCAATAGAAACCAGGTCACCAACAACACAAAGAAGCATTTTGCAACCCAGTTTAAAACTGTCTCTGCCTAAAATAAGACCAGTCTCAACAATGCATGCCCGCATTTCCACAGTAAAACACATGATCGTGCTGCGTGTGCCCAAAGAAATGCATGGCATCTTTCATGAATTCATGCCAACACAGGGACGTCATTTAAGGGTTTAGGTGTCGCAACTGCGACCCCTGAGGTCTCCCTTGGTACCCCTGTGGTCTCCCTTGCTAAACCGTAAAAATAAAAAAAAAGTGTTCTTTTTTTTCTTTTTAATGCAAGGTCCTGGGCTGTGGGCAGTACCAAGTGGCCCTTTGCTTCTAGAGGAGTATCTGGCTTTCATATTCAGGCCTCTTTAAAAAAAACATTTTTTTTTTAAAAAACAGGGGTTCCACAAGTCTAACACTTTCAGCAGTGAGCCCTAAATAAGAAAGAATAGGAATACCAAATAATTTTTCTTTCTGGAAATCATTACAATAATTGCTAGACTCATTAAAGGTTTATTTCAGGCACACTTTATGGCTGAGTCACTGATTTAGTCTGTTCTTAAACACCTCAACTCAGCCTTTCATCCTTCTGAGGTTGATAAATGAGTACAAACACAGGTTGGGTGATATTGTATGTATATTTGTTCTATATAAATTGCTTAAGCGTGTGTGCTATATAATAACACATCAATAATCATTAATATCATCATTATAATCATATTAATATATCACAATCATATTAATATAATCATTAATAAACATTCTAATAATCAATTGGCCATGGTTATCTGCTTGCATTCACAGTAATTTGGTAATATGGGCCTACACACACTGATCTTAATGATGCATATGGCGATCCATTCTTGTATGAAATGTAAATCACAATATTGTGAAATTGTAACATTGTTCTCTTAGGAACAATGCTATGTGATGCCAAAGGGTGAAAGGTGGTGTTCCTTTGCTTCCCCTGATATCGCTTTGGGGTGGCGTCAAATTACATCACTTCCTGTGATGTCATCAGAGGTCAAGGGTCATGTGATGTCACTTCTGCTACCCCTGGCATTTTGGTGAAATTACGTCCCTTTGCCAACATTGCCCTTTTTTCATGCAGGCTGTAAATCACAAAGCCCTTTCTCAACAATAAATGCCAGCACTGCCCCTCTAACCCACATATTCATTGTGTGTTAATAATTAGTCCTTTGTTTGCAAATTAATATAGCTTTTCCACAGCAAAGCATATTTTCATCCTGCATGTACCCAATCAAATATGATGTAACATTGGCAGTGTTCAATATATGTTCACTCTGGTATGTCAAGAGAGAACCATGGCACCTCCCTCAACAATAAAAGTCAGCACTACCACTGTAAAATGCATTTCCTGCTGCTTGTTGCCCAAGTTCTGTCACACGGCCACTCTCAGAGTATCTACCCACACCTCTGCACCGTGCACTCATTAAGCCAAACACGTATGTTCCGCATAAATACTCAAACATACTCACGTACACACAAGCGCACACAAATGCAGGTGTTACGCTCACCTGGTCTCTGCAGAGGCGTTGGGGCACGGTTGCAGCCCTCCCTGAACTTGAATCACCCCCTTCAGGCCTCTCCCTCAGTAGAAAAGCTGTGAGCTGTGGTACGTGGTGCTACTGCTCCTGCGTGGAGATAACATTGTGTGAGTGTGCCAATCTGTGATTGTTGTACCTCTCGAAACCTTCACCCCAAAGTACAGTTTCTGTGAGCATATGCCGGCCCATAAAGCTCACCTGTGAAATATGGAAGATAAGCTCTCCATCCTGGTACTTCTGGCAGGGGTGCATCTAATCGATCCAGTTCCTTCACTGATCCCTGATAAGGATTAGTCCAGTCCAGCTGCGACTATGCTTCTCCTTATGATTGGTAAGTCTTTCTTCAGCTCTTGTGATGCTGTTCGTTCTGTTTAATGTCTTTATATATTGCTCCTATTTATGCCTGCAATAATGTCTCGCTTCTGTTTTCTTCCCTTAGGTGGAAATGCGGCCTCAATGCAGCTGTGAAATGCGAGATGTGGCCGGATGGAAGATGGATGCTACCGCAATGTTCGACAGCAGGTAAGTGATGGTCTAAGGAAAAGCGCAAAGTATGGCGAAGTACGACCTTAAACTGACAGTTTTTTCAATGTCTAACCTTGTCTTCTGTTTTTCATTGCAGGCACTGCTGTCGACGATGGAGCGTGTCGCGCTGTGGTGCCAAGATGAAGATTTCGGCGTTCCCGAAAGTGTAAAGATGAATACTTGGTTCGCCGAAGAGATGTACAGGTAAGAACAGCTTCCCCCAGTTGGTAAGTATGCTGGCAGGAAGCAGGATGTCCAGGAAGCAGGATCTTCAAAGGTAAGTCTGACCTCAGGCGACGGTGAGCATTACGCTGCTTGCAAGTTCAGAATAACGTGAAGCATCTGTCTTGAGGATCGGGGCAGCTTATATAGCTGAGATCGTGGGCATGCCCATTAGGGCCGGCTTACCAGCCACACCCTGCCACTCCAGATAGTGAGCATGTGCAAAGGCAATCCATTCGCAGCCACACCCAAGAATACACTTGGGGCTGCTTAATGGATGGAATGTTCAAGGTTAATGCATCCTGCTTAATGGATGGAATGTTCAAGGTTAATGCATCTTAATTGCTATGTCCATAATAAAAGCTTTTTGGTGTTAAATGGATGTTCTTGTTTACTTTTGTTCATGAGCCTGGCGCCAAAGGCCCCAGGACAGTGTCCACCCAGGTCTCCTGTGCATGCGACCCCTGCATGCCTCTGCCCCTGACTTCATGACCATGACAGCAGGTTCAAGCATCTTACCCCATTTGACTCTCCTTGTGAGGAATTCGACCATTGGCATGTGGAGTGTGCACTCGCCTGGGCTGTTTTGAGTATAAAGAAATTGCATTTTGGTTGATAAACCTCCAGAAATGCATGGGCTAATCTGCACACATTTCCCAATGCTCACTGCACAACAAACATATAGTCAAGTGTACTCTAGGGGACACAGCCTACTGGTGCAGTCCTCCTGTCATGTTCAGCTAGAATGTGACAGCCACGGGTACATCAAATCATCTTAACAAGTGGGAAGGCAACACCTTCTTCTGGCCCTGGTGTCATGCCACTTACCCGGGGTGCGGGGCGCATCTGCAGGTCCCGGCGTTTCCCGTCCTGGCGCATCTACCCCCGATACAGGTTGGGGGGATCTCGGCCATCTGCGGCTCATGGCGCTTCCAGGTTTTCCCGTTCGCGTGGTTCGCGCAGGCGCGGAAGATCATGTTTCGCTCTCCGCGCATGCGCTGTCCACAGAGCACTCGGGAAGTTGCAAGCTTGCTTCCCAAGCCTCGTTTTGGGCGTGTCATCACCTGGGGACAGCTCAAATTGCTTTCCAAGCCTCTCGGGTGCTGCCTGCCCTATATTAAGGGCCGGTTTGTTTGAACAAACCGCGTCTCAACGCGGTTTGTTTCCTGATCGCGTCCTCGCCTGTGTTACTTTTTAGTAGCACCTTGTCAGCCTTGCCCGCCTTTTGTTCCCTGTCCTTCCCAGCTGGTGTTTCCTTTTCTTGTCTGCCTCTGGGGTTTCTTGCCTCATTCCTTTCTGAGTGTAGGTTCCCTGGGCCTCCTTCTTCCCGCTCCCTTCTTGTCTTCAAGCTCATCTCCTTGTTCTGCCCCAGGGTTCCTAGTTTTCCCCTGCCTCCTTGCCTGTTGGTTCAGTGCCTTGCCTCTTGCCTTATCTGGAGTTCTCTGCCTACTTACCCATCCTCAAGTTCCTGCAAACTTCAGTTCTCCAGTCTACTCTTTCTTCTGGAGCCTTGCTGTTGTATCCTGCTGTGGAATTTCCATCCAGTCAAGACCCGCCTTCCCTGTCAGTGCTTGCACTGTCCCGACGTCACGCAAATCAGGGAAGTGCGCATCCGTGGCGTTGGGAGCTGGCTCACCACTGACCTTGTTTTTAATTCACGGTGGGTGTTGCGCTGGTTCCTCGCGTTACACATTCAGCAACCATCAGTCAGACAGCCTGGCTACTTCACCACGACCATCAACTGGAAGTTCAGGTACTCAGCGCCCACGAGACGCATTTCTTAACAGATTGAGATGCCTACCTTCTGACTCCGAGATGGATGAAGCCCAGGAACTTCGGGAAGAAATGCGGGCCCTTCGAGCCGAGATGACTGCACTCCATCAAGAGAACATTGTTCTAAGACAGATGGTGGCACAAGGTACCGGGACTACTTCTCAGGGCGAAGGTGCAATGGCCCATACCACACCTATCAAATTAGATGGAGATTCAAGACGTGTGGCCGAGTTCTGTAATCATTGTAGAATACACTTCCTCTTCAGGTCCTCCTATTTTAACTCAGACAAAGCCAAGATTGGGTATATTCTGGGAAATTTGTCTGGGAACGCACTTGCTTGGGCAGCGCCTTTGGTGGCTGCCAATAGTCCTATTCTCAATGACTTTGCAGCGTTCGAAAAAGCGTTCCTAGAGGTTTTTCAATCACCCAATCTGGCTTTGGCGGCACAGAATCAATTGATGGACCTCAAACAAGGAGTCATGGACCTAATAGCCTATATTGGTCGCTTCCGACAATTGGCCACCGATTCCCAGTGGCCTGAAGTAACCCAAAAGACTCTCTTTCGTCGGGGATTGAGAGATGAATATAAGGATGAATTATTACACATTCCTGAACCCGACACCCTTCAGCAACTTGTGGAATAGGTTTTACGGATCGATCACAGACTGGCAGAACGAAGAGGAGAGAGACGTCGAGCTGAGAGGTTGTTTCCCAGACCTGCAAACACGTCTACTGGGATTCCTGGGTCTTCGGACTCCGGTCCAGAACCCATGCAGTTGGGCGCTGTGAGGGGTCCGTTATCAGAAGCAGAACGAAAATGCCGAAGAAGTCTAAGATTATGTATGTATTGTGGAGCCGCCGGGCATTACTTGGGTACCTGTCCTTTACGCCCCCAAAGGAAGTCGGAAAACTAGAAGACCTGTCCTCTTTGGGAAAGGCAACGACAGGTCTCTCTTCACTTTCAGTCCTTTCCGGCCCCTGCTCCTTGTTTCAGCCCATGCAACCTGCTGTCTTGTTAGTTTTGGAGATCAAACTGACATGGTTAGACAAAGAGGTGAACGCACTCGGCTTACTGGACTGTGGAGCTTCTGGTAACTACATCGATGAAACCTTTGCAGCAAGGCATGGTATACCTTTGTTTTCTCGGAAGAATGCTCTGTCCGTGGAGGTGATTGATGGGACCCCTTTATCCTCGGGGCCGATACGTCAACATACCATGGCTCTGTTCATCCAAATCAAGGAACATGGTGAAAGAATCGCTCTGGACGTCATCAAATCAACTTCATATCCAGTAGTTTTGGGTTTACTGTGGTTACTATGCCACAATCCAACTATCGATTGGGAAGCACACACTTTGGTCTTTGCTTCTGCTCATTGCCTCCGGAATTGTTGCTTGCCTGGCAAGCCCCAGAACATAGTCATCTCCACACCTCTTGCAAGAAGCAATAGTCCACCTGGTCTTTGCTCATTGTTACCAATTCCTCAAGTGTACGACGATTTTCGGATGGTCTTTTCCGAGCCAGAGGATATACTTCTACCACCTCACAGAACATTCGTTTGTTCCATTGATTTGATACCAGGTTCAGTAATACCTCATGGGAAGGTGTACGCCTTGTCCTTAACCGAGAAACAGGTCTTACAGGAATATTTGGATGACTGCATCAAGAAGGGATACATTGTTTCTTTCGAAATCCCCTGCTGGTTTTCCTTTATTCTTTGTGAAGAAAAAGGAAGGTACTTTACGTCCTTGTATAGACTACCGTCAATTGAACGATATCACGCGAAAAGACAGATACCCACTGCCCTTGATCCGGAATATCTTGGAATCACTTCGAACAGCCCAAGTCTTCACCAAGTTAGATCTCCGTGTAGCCTATCATCTGATCCGGATAAAGGAAGGCGATGAATGGAAGACGGCCTTCAAGACTCCATTCGGACATTACGAATATCGGGTAATGCCATTCGGTTTGTGTAATGCCCCGGCCGTCTTCCGACGCTTTATGGATAACATTTTTAGTGACCTGATTGGCATTTCAGTTTGGGTGTATCTGGATGATATCCTCATTTTCTCTGTTACACAGGAACAACATGTGGAACACGTCCGAGAGGTTCTTCGACGGTTGGCCCAGAATCAACTGTACGCAAAAGCAGAGAAGTGTTCTTTTCACAAGGAAAGCATGGAGTTTTTGGGCTATGTGATGAGTGGATCAGGCATTTTCATGGATCCCGTTAAGGTACAAGCCATTCAGGACTGGAACCAACCTCTCGATCTGAAGTCCCTGCAACGGTTTTTAGGGTTCGCCAATTTCTATCGGCAGTTCATACCCCATTTCTCACAGCTAACGACTCCTTTAACTCGATTAACCAGCAGCAAAGTACCTTTTCTTTGGGATTCGCAGGCCACCATAGCCTTTGACACCCTGAAAAAAGCCTTCAGCACAGCACCCATTCTGTGTCACCCCAATGACGAGATACCATTCATCGTAGAAGCAGACGCTTCCGATTTCGCTGTTGGTGCTGTTCTCTTGCAGAAGCAATCCGAATCCGGCATGGAACATCCTGTGGCTTATTTCTCCCGCAAACTCACTCCTAGTGAACGGAACTATGCCGTGATTGAGAAGGAGCTGTTGGCCATAAAAGCAGCATTTGAAGAATGGAGGCATCATCTCCTCGGGGGACGGCATTCGGTGGAAGTTCGTACTGACCATCGTAATTTACAGTATTTACGTTCTCTTTAGTGCCGTACCTCTCGCCAAGCCCGATGGGCCTTCTTTTTCTCTCACTACGACTTTCACATAACTTACGTTCCCTGTGCTCAGAACTTGAAGGCTGATGCTTTATCCCGTTCTTTGGAAGGAGACGTTAAGAGCGACTGTAGTGACAGGCCACTGATCTCTCCGAAGCATTTTCTACTTACGCTCTCACCTCATCTCCAGAAGATTGTACAGGACACCATAACAGATCCAGCTCGGGCAAGCCTCTTGAAACGACCACAGATCACTGAACGCAATGAGTTGCTTTTTTATCGGAACAGATTATATATACCCACTGTCTCTCTTCGGACTCTTGTACTTCACTGGTTCCATGATTCCCGAGTTGGTGGACATCGTGGCATAAAGGCCACTCAAGAACTAATATCCAGGCAATTCTGGTGGCCAGATTGGGCCGAAGAAATTGAGCGGTATGTCAATAGCTGTCCTGTGTGTGCCCAGACCAAGATCCCAAGGAAAGACCATTGGGGTTACTTCATCCCACAGAGAGACCTCCTTACCCATGGCATACCATTGCCACAGATTTCATCGTTGACCTTCCTCCATCTGATGGATGTACCTGCATCATGGTGGTTGTAGACTATTTTACCAAGACTGCCCATTTTGTTCCATTTCCCAGAATACCCACGGCATCTCAGATGGCTTTGGCGTTCTTCCAGGAAATTTACAGACTACATGGATTACCAGAAAATATCATATCCGATCGTGGATCCCAGTTTCTATCCTCTTTCTGGCGTCAGTTGTGTAATCATCTAGGCATTCACAGAGCTTTGAGTTCGGGTTATCATCCACACTCTAACGGCCAGACTGAGAGAACTAATCAAACCTTGGAGCACTACCTTCGGTGCTTTGCTAATGCCACTCAGACCAATTGGAAAACACATCTGGTTCTTGCTGAAGCCCCTTATAACAATACAGAACATTCCGCTACCGGACTCCGTTTTTCTGTTCTTTTGGTCAACATCCAAAATTGGTGCCTTTTCATCCTGTACCTCCCAGTGCAGTTCCATCTGCTGATCATCTGGTCGTCACCATCCAAAAGCAACACTCGTTGGCACGCAGAACTCTTGCAGAGGCACAGGCGCGCATGAAACAACAGGCCGATAAAGGGCGCACTCCTGAACCAATTATCCATGTGGGAGATTTAGTCTGGTTGTCCTCTAAGAATCTGCCAGTTCGTAATCTACCTACCAAACTAGCTCCCCGTTATTTTGGCCCATTCAAGGTTACTAAGCGTTTGTCCTCTGTAGCATTTCGCCTACAGTTGCCACAGTCCTGGCGGGTTCATCCTGTCTTCCATGTCTCCCTTTTGAAGCCTTACGTGGTTGACACATTCCAGCGATCTTTTTCCCGTCCTGCCTCTTTAGATGTCCGTGGGGTGCCTGAATTTGAAGTACAGGAGATCTGTGATTCGCGCATACGACGGTGAGTACTTCAGTACTTGGTGGACTGGAAGGGTTACCCTGCCTGTGATCGCACTTGGGAACCATGCAGTTATGTGCACGCTCCCCGTCTGGTTCGCGATTTCTACCTCCGATTCCCTTGGAAACCTGGGGCCCCTGGCCTTTCTGGGAGGGGACATATTGTCATGCCACTTACCTGGGGTGCGGGGTGCATCTGCAGGTCCCGGCGTTTCCCGTCCTGGCGCATCTACCCCCGATACAGGTTGGGGGGATCTCGGCCATCTGCGGCTCATGCCGCTTCCGGGTTTTCCCATTCGCGTGGTTCGCGCAGGCGCGGAAGATCATGTTTCGTCCTCCACGCATGCGCTGTACACAGAGCGCTCGGGAAGTTGCAAGCTTGCTTCCCAAGCCTCGTTTTGGGCGTGTCATCACCTGGGGACAGCTCGAATTGCGTTCCAAGCCTCTCGGGTGCTGCCTGCCCTATATTAAGGGCCGGTTTGTTTGAACAAACAGCGTCTCAACGCGGTTTGTTTCCTGATCGCGTCCTCGCCTGTGTTACTTTTTAGTAGCACCTTGTCAGCCTTGCCCGCCTTTTGTTCCCTGTCCTTCCCAGCTGGTGTTTCCTTTCCTTGTCTGCCTCTGGGGTTTCTTGCCTCATTCCTTTCTGACTGTAGGTTCCCTGGGCCTCCTTCTTCTCGCTCCCTTCTTGCCTTCCAGCTCATCTCCTTGTTCTGCCCCAGGGTTCCTAGTTTTCCCCTGCCTCCTTGCCTGTTGGTTCAGTGCCTTTCCTCTTGCCTTATCTGGAGTTCTCTGCCTACTTATCCATCCTCAAGTTCCTGCAAACTTCAGTTCTCCAGTCTACTGTTTCTTCTGGAGCCTTGCTGTTGTATCCTGCTGTGGAATTTCCATCCAGTCAAGACCCGCCTTCCCTGTCAGTGCTTGCACTGTCCCGACGTCACGCAAATCAGGGAAGTGCGCATCCGTGGCGTTGGGAGCTGGCTCACCACTGACCTTGTTTTTAATTCAGGGTGGGTGTTGCGCTGGTTCCTCACGTTACACATTCAGCAACCATCAGTCGTACAGCCTGGCTACTTCACCACGACCATCAACTGGAAGTTCAGGTACTCAGCGCCCACGAGACGCATTTCTTAACACCTGGCCAGCCTAATTAAAATATCAAAGTCTCCAAGGATTCTCCCTGCTTATTGTTATGTTCTGTGTGGTGGCAGCGCATACTGATGAGAGTTAATTGAAGCAGGCCTGCAAAGAGGCCTGTTCACAGAATTAACAAAGGGCAGGAAACCCCAACAACTTTTTGATGCACAATGTGTCAGCTTGAAGCTAGCGCTCACCCTTCTGTAGAAAGGGCAGTGAATATCATGTCTGGGACAACTGTTTACAGTAGGCAACCCCTACACAGCGACCCCGTTTCAGAGGGAAGAATTATGTGATTTGATGGAGACAGAAAGTCTGTTCTTGCCACAAACTTCAAGGGAGACCTGCACTTTGATCAGGAGTCCCAGAGAGCTTAATTAACCAGAGAGACACTTTGATCCACAACAGATAGGAAGATGGGTGACACTTAGTAGTACATGTTGTCACACCTTACCTTTCGTGTTGCAAAGCACTCTGGTTATGACCTCACGTTTAACAAAAGATTGTTGGTTATGACCCAGGTTTGGTTCAATAAGGTAGGCTTAGCCTGCACCAATCACTGGGGCCCATTTGGCCTTAAAAGAGGGTTGAGCCACTCTTTTGGCAGATCATCCAACGACTACAAAAGGAGTAAGAAGAAGGACTCATCTGGACCCTGGCTGAATGTATAGTCTGCCTAACAGCTTCTACCAGTGAAGGAAGGCCAGGATTTCCAAAAAAGGAAGCAACATCCCTCCCCTAAACATCTCCCAGGGAACAGAGGGAGATTTTGGACTCAGAAGACCCATCCAGCAGCTCTAGAACGGGTAGCCAGCCAGCACACAGCATGCCCAGCTAGGTTCTGCCAGCAGGCTTCCTAGGTGGGAAGTGCCATAGAGTCTTTGAGCAAAGGACAAGGCTGTTGCCTGCAAACACTCTCCTTAGCTTTGGGCTGTCCACCTTAAAGGATGACACAAGCCCTGCGAAGAATCTAGGAGGAGTCCCACAATAGCATCAACCAGCATCTATCTTTTATGGACATTTTCGAGGCAGTTGAGCCCTCGAACCACGACCGGCTGCACCACTGACTGTTGTCATGCGGCTGTCAGTAAAGCTGTCCAAGACACCTCGACCAGCGTTCCTGATCCGCCAACCAGCACAGAGATGATTCTTGACCCCCAGCTGCTTTGTAGGCCAGCCTGCAGCCGTCCGTCCAGCCTCGCTTGCCGAACTGCCTACTTCCTGAAACCTGCAGTTGTCTTCCGTCTTGAACTCTGTCGCAGGAGCTGCAAAGTGCCCTGCAACCGACTCAACGCTGTCGAGCATCAAGAGCATCTCAAGCACCAGGTATCTTGTGCTTCTGTCCCCCTAGTCCCTCTCTGAAGGCCCATATTGAAATTTACGACCCCTTGCTCCCTTGGTGCTGAAACCAAATAACCTTGAACAGTTAAGAATGATTGCTTTACTGACTACACTCCTGTCAGTATCCAGGGTGCATCCCTTTCCTTCGTGAAACGATGTGTCGACTGTGCTCCTTTACAGGGTAGGTTGTATTTTGTAGTGTGCTAGAACTGTCTGTTGTAATAATAATAAAGTAGATATTTGTTTACAACCTTGACTGGACAGTCCCTTTTATCATTGGGTAATAATTGTATTTTCGTTGTGTTGCAACTAACCAATGATCCACGACCTTGCAGAGATAGGCCTGCTGTTCCGTCCACGTTACCAAAAGTGGATAAGGAGGTCTTATCATGTACTTGTATTCCAATCTGGTGTGGTCCTGATTGATGGTTTAGAAACCGATATTCATCCTGGACCACTGGTGCCCCGGAAGTTGTTTTGTCACACTCCTACTTGGCAGAATTGGAAGATTAGCTTTGCACAGACGGGAGTCCTCCACACAAGGATTCCACCTTTAATTCTCAATCGCCATGCATATTCTGCACCCAGATACCTCAGGATTCGGAGCGCCATACAAATGAATAAACAATACAATAAACAATGCACCCAGCCTAGGGGTAGAGCCCGAATTCTGACACCAACCTCAGTCATGTTGAATAGGTGGCAGGCTCCTTCTGTACCCCGGAGACACTTCAATTTCTGTTCCGCCCGAATACCATTTCTTCCCACGCATGCTCCACAAGCTGGGACCAAATTATAATGCACATGAGCAATGACGTAGGCTGCCTATTTCACATCTGCAGTGCGGGGAGGCATTGTCTCTTTACAGCGGCGATTGAAGGATGGTGGCATATTTTCCCATCTGCCCTAATCGGCCGAGCCCCACTTGGCAAACCCATCTAGACATAGCTATGTTTTCACCACTGTTGGTGTGCTTTTTAATTATCAATTGCTATTTATAAAGCAGTTTCACCAAAGCCTTGCACAGAAAATGTGTATATACCAGTATTATTGCTCGTCTTGAGTTTATCACTCATTTGTCGACCTCGCAACAATGAAAGGCTGAGTCGGCCTTGCTGGGATTCGAACCTGTGACACGCAGATACCACATAGATCTCAACAGGGAGCTATCTTACCAGGTATATATTTCATGATGGGGAGCTCAGTGCCAGCTGATAGCTATAAGATAATCCTGACAAAGTTCTTGGTAACCTGTGAGACCTAGGGCAAAGGTCACAGTCAGGGCAGCCCCATAATCACAAAAGCCCCCCAATGCAGATGAATTTCACAATGTGCTTTTCATTTTTTACTTGCAGTCTCACTTTGGTTTGTGAGACATGTCTGTGTAGTTATCTGCCATTAAACATAAGTCCAGATCATTGCATATCTTTTTCTGCAGTAGCAGGAGTTTTGGTCGCAGCAAATTCCATCTAAGTAGTATTAGTCGAATTGTTTTCATCGGATTTCGCCACAAATATATGTGGCGCTGGGTTTAGGCTAATACTCACTGTAGGGGTGTGAGCATATGTGTCGCAAAATCAACCAGTAAAAGAAAACAAAAATGATGAAATGTACCTCGATCAAATCTATTCACCTATATCACATAGAACGTTTTGTGCATTGGCCGAGCTGTGAGCGTTCTGTTTCCTGTCACGCTCTGCAGCACACAACTTTGATGTACATACAATTAGTATTTCTCTTAATGTGATGCTTTAGTGCGAGGGAATAGAAGCCACCAAAATGTCACAAATCACGCTGCACACAACCTCATTGATTAACAGCACACATCTGAAAGAGCAATTAGAGTTATGCAACGTGACTGCTTTTCATGTCACTGGGACGACATCAGAGACAGACTAAAGTTTATTTCCTGTCTGGGTGCTCCATGATCTGTCGTCATGCAATTTAGCTGACCACCATTCAACATCTCTGCTGTCACATTCCCAAATGTACTGCTTATCCGAAAGCCTGTCTCTGCGATGAGCATTTGCTCTCTGAAAAGGACAGTCATGTTATGCTTTCAATTATAAGAATTCAAACCATTGTTCTCTTGCTTGAATTGAAATAAATGTCAGAGAACTGGCCGAAAGTGTTAGAGCGGGAAATATTGTAATTGGCTTTAGCGGTTCCGAATAGTGCCAGCGCTTAGAACGAGATGGGCAGGCCTCTAGGAGGATTGTCCGCCAGGAAGTTACTAGGCAACATCACTCCTAAACTGGGAAGACTGCACTGCAAACACTCCCCAACATTATAAAATCATTACAATATCATCAAAAGCTCGTTTTCTTTCATTATAATTTAATACTAAATGGCAAAGTAAGGGCGCTCACCTAATCCGAACAAATAAATAAAAAAATGATCAGATTGAAATTACTAAACTTTCTCTCAACAATCAGCAACAGCACCTGCAACCAAGATCTTCGGGGAAACCGCCACATTTGGAAACAACACACATTTCCTTCTATGCTGAATGCTTTCCAACCAAGACAGCATTTTCTCTATCATAATTCCTAGTGTGTTATGTTATGTTACTTGGCATTTACCTAGCGCTCTATATATCATTTGTATGACCTCAAAACGCTGGTAGGTTGAACGCCCTCTTGACCGTAGTCCGGGTCAGTTGAAAGAGTAGGGTGTCGAAGGGTGCTTGGGTGCACCAGTTAAGTGTGCAGCTGATGTAATTGCCCGGTGGTACCTGCATCCTAGCATTAGTTGTGGTGCTATTGATATCGGTTCAATGTGTGCAGTCTGGCGGGTGGACACCAAGACTGGGTTCTGGCTGCGTTAGGCCTGTGACACGCTTATGTGTGCAGCTAAGCCGATTTGTCATGGGATGTAGCTGCGTTTTATTAGAATGATGAGGTGTGCATGGGATAATGTTCGCATGTGCAGCTAGGCCGAAATTGATCTAGGGGTGTAGCTGCACTCTTAATTGTGTGATGGCATAGAGTAGAGAGTAAGCATAGTGATATGATATTATATGATGGTTCATCTATACAGCGCCCACACACAACGCGCTTCAAAAGCACTCGACGACAAGGGATGGAACAAGGGAAACACAAAGACACTCCTACAGGCCATGGACAACAGCCCACGAGTTAGGGCTTTTTTGAATAGCTCATACTGCAAACAGAATCACTTCTACGCACTTCCAATTTTGGCAGATAAGGCGCAGTGAGATTGATTCAATTAATTGTCCAGGATCACACACTTTGGTTAAGTGGTGAAGTAGCGATTTGAGCACAGTCTCAAATTTAGGCACTAGGCCACATATCTTCACAGCTCCAGCTCGTACATGAATGTGTTAATGGGAGACTAAACAAAGCTCTCTGGGTTTTTATAGATGCTCTATGTAGACTCTGGGTCGGATTCTCAATGCTGATTATGCGTTTATTTAATTTGTGTTAGCTTTAGAACTGCTCGTGCCATCTTATTCTCAAAGGGCCTTAAACAGCTTGTCACTGTTTTGAGGGATACAATGCAAATGGGACAGGAGCGTTTCATAGAATGCATGGCAGGGTCAGGAAAGACCCTGTCAGGCAATGCGCATTCCCCACGTCTGTTACAAACAGGTGCACAAGTTTACACCTGGATTTATTTTGGTCAGAGATATGCATTTCAGGACGCTGCAGTGGAAATGGACTAAGGGGTACTCTAGTTTATTCTCAACGTTCCTGTTGTCTCCTTCCACCATAGACCAGGTGTCCCTACTCCCCTCATTAAATCCTGATATAGAAATTGAATGCATGGTAACCCCTACGGTCTATGGGCCTCATCATAAGTTGGGCAGAGTGGTAAAAATGAGACAGTAATGCTATTACTGGCGCATTACCTCTCCGCCCTACTATGAGTTGAGCAGAAAGTTGCCCAGCTTTACCTCCAGCATTTAGCTGGAGGTAAATCTGGTGAGTTTCGGCCCATTTGTGGCGCTATTACCGTGGCGCATAGTGTGAGGCAGTAATAGCGCCCAGCATGTCCCATAGAGTTCTGTGGACTCTTACAAAAATGGGGACTTACAGCCTTACTGCAACCAGGGATCTGCCGCTAATAGCGCCAGACCGAGTTGCAGCAACACCATTTGCGTCTGATGAGTCTCTGGGCCTCATCATGAGTTTGGCGGTAACCCTTAAATGCAGCAGTAATGCTATTACCACTGCATTTAAGGTCCGCCAAATCACAGGCCTGGCGGATTTACCCACAGCTCTGAGCTGGGGGCAAATCCACCGTGATTTTGCCAATTTTCAGTGTTATTACCACCGGTGGTAATACCACCAGTGGTAATACCGCTGGTAATGATATCACCAAACATTCCCCATTGGGCCCAATGTGGAATGGGAAATTCCCGAATGGGCCCAATGGGGAATGGTGACTTACCGTTCTGCCAAACCTGTGATTCGGCGCTAATAGCAACAGGGGTTTTGGCAGTAGGGCTAATAGCCCCGGCGGTAATACTGTCGGGGTTAGCGCCCAACTCATGATGAGGCCCTCTATGTCGAATCTGCTCTAAGGGAGGTCCTGAAAGCCCTGGTATTCCGTGGCTCTCACTTAGGGTATTTTCTAAAGGGATCCTTACTCTAGGTTGAACTTATCGCTTTTTGTATGGCCAGCGTGTCTCTCTATCCCTCGCATCAGTCTCACTACTGCTCTCTCATTCTCTCTCCATTCCACTGCTCATGATTTTTCTCCTCTTCTCCCACATACTCTTCCGTCCCTCCTGCTCTCTCTACTCGCCTCCCAACTTTGATATTACTGGTTTTGCTCTCTCTCCCCCTCTCTCTCCTTTCAACCATCTCCTCTTCTCCTCTTCTCCCTAGTTTCCCTTTTCTCCAACTATAACCTACCCACTCCTCCCATTACTCCTAACTCCTCTCTACCACCACCCTCTTATTTCTCTCTCTCTCTCTCTCCCCCTCTCTCCCTCTCTGTCTCTCTCTCTCCCTCTCTCTCTCCATCTCTCTCTCTCTGTCTCTATCTCTTTCTCTCTCTCTCTCTCTCTCTCTCTCCCTCTCTCACTCTCTCTCTCTCCCTCTCTGTCTCTCTCTCTCTCTCTCTCTCTCTCTGTCTCTCTCTCTCCCTCTCTCTCTCCATCTCTCTCTCTCTGTCTCTATCTCTTTCTCTCTCTCTCTCTCTCCCTCTCCCTCTCTCTCTCTCTATCTCTCTCTCTATGTATCTATCTCTTTCTCTCTCTATCTCTCTCTCTCTGTCTCTATCTCTTTATCTCTCTCTCTCTCTCTCTCTGTCTCTCTCTCTCAGTTCCACCTTCAAGCACACCTATAACTTCTCTCCTCCCTCCTTCTACTCTCACACTACCTTCTCTTTCTCTCTCTCCCCCACACACTGCCCCAGTCACTCCCTCTCACAATCCCTATACTCTATACTTCTTTTAATTGGTAGCACTCTCTCTCTAACACTATACCTTTCATGCATTCTCTCGCACAATCGCCATTATCTTTGTAACACTTTACTCCACCGTCCCCTCTCCACCACCTGGTCTCTTTGTCCACCAATTCCACTCTTGGCCTCACCTAAACAACTCTCATCCTTGTTCTGTCTGGCTTGGCTTTTATAGCCCAGTCTACCCCATGTCAGTGCTCCTCCAGGTTAACCAGGTTCACACTGGTTTATTTATTTATTTACTTGCGTAGCGCCTTAGGCCCATGGGCAAAAGGACACTGAAAAATAGAATACAAACAATACAACAGAAGAAAAAGTAACAAACAAAGGACAGACCCTAACAAAAAAACAAAATGAGAAATATCTTATCAGAGCTTCAAATAATTCTCAAACAAAAGGATGAGCAGGTTGTAAAAAACAAAATCATGTCAATCCAATACAAGACTTAGATTTGATGAAACAGACATGTTACTTATGGTTTTACATCGTCTTAAAAACGGAGGAATGTTGCTACAGCCACAGCCGATCACAATTGTATTGCAGTCGCCTGTATTCTGAGACATAGGGCCTCATTACACAGAAGGCGGTGATCCAGGGTGCTATTAGCACCCTGGACCATGCCGGTAAATTACCGGCACCGCCTTGGCGGTAAGGGGATTTACCGCCCCATCCCAAGGTCGGTGGGGCGGTAAATCCCCCTTCCGCCATTGCCCTTCCCCATTCCCATTTCTGCCCCATAGGGCTCTATGGGAATGGGGAAGGTGCTAATTACGGCACCGCAATTTTGCGGTGCCGTAATTAGCTCCGAGGTCCCTTAGCGGGTTGGTTTTTAACGCCTGCAAAAAGCAGGCGTTAGAGCACCAACCCGCTAAGGGACCTCGTAGTACGGCGGTAAGGGTTAACGGTCACCGTTGCCATTAACGGTGACCGTTAACCCTTACCGCCGTCCGTGTAATGAGGCCCATAATGTAACCAAATCCGTTCCCCAGAGGGTTGGGTTGTATGGTACAGCTTTTAGAAATGATGGTAACCTCAGTTTTTTGGTCTCCACCGCTTTCTCCAAGATTAAAGGGAATGGTCTGCTCTCGACGAGCAGGTTTCCCGCCAGGTAAGTTTGTCAAAGTTCTTTCTCCCTTTCCGTCTGCAATGGGAATGGACGGAAGCGCCTCTCTGTGTCCGGTCAGTGATTGGAAATAGCGAGCACTGTGTGGTGTTTCTGTTTAAGTGATAAGTGACATAATTAGTTATATATATGTGATATCTTTGATGATGTCATTTGTGATGTCATCCGTGTGTTCATGAGCTGCACAGTGGAGAGCTCAGAGTTAAGGTGGTGTAACTTCCAACAAATACCTAATTTCTGGGCTTTTTTTGTATGAAACTAGAACTGTAGAGTAATTCCAACTATGAGGGAAATAAGAGAACTCCTCCGGAGACACACTTTGTTTTGTAGTTGTGTGGGGCTGGATGAAGGACACTGAGATGGGAGTGCCAGTGGTCAGTCAGAACCCGTAAGATGCTGAGAGGCTGTGAGGAGCGCAGAACTCATGAGAAGTGAGGGACTCTGTAAAGCACTGAACCCATGCAGTTCTCAGAAGCCGTGAAGATTAGTTAACCCACAGGGTGCTAAGATGCCAAGATGAGTACTTGAATCAAGAGGTACAGGGACATCTTGAGGAGCCTTTTACCCACAAGTTGCTGATATATCTTGAAGTCCTGAAGAGCCTTTTACCCACAAGGTGCTGATATATCTTGAAGTCCTGAAGAGCCTTTTACCTACAAGGTGCTGATATATCTTGAAGTCCTGAAGAGCAATTTGTCCTAACAGGTGCTAAGAAATCTGAGGAATTTGTACATAAAAAGTGTTAAGAACCCAGAGTAGCCTCAGGGGCTCTAGAAGCTATGAGGCCGAGACATTGAGGATAAGAATGTATGAGTTACTGGCAGCAAGACAGTGCAGATAGTCCGGAGGGGCACTGAGACATTATCAAGTTTGAGATTTAGTAAAGGCACCTGAAGAAAAAATACATAGAGTACCCTGAGACACACAGCACCTAAAAGGGTTGAGAATGTTGAGTTGCATTTGAGTCTAAGAGGTGTGGAGAATCCTGACAGGCACCTGGGTTTTTGAAGCATATACCACATAGCTTACATGACAAGAGAGATCCTGAATGTAAGGTCTCAAAGATATATGTGAGAGTGGTGAACATCACAAGCAGCCCAAGAAGCATTCCCAAGAACTAAAGTTTTCCCTTCCCTTCCTTAACACAAGAAGTAACTAATCCCTGGAACAAGCCAATTGTGATGAATTAGATACTGCGTCGCAGGAGTGCAAGGACGAGTAGGGGTAAAATAGCCTGCTCAGCCCTCACACTTCTACAAACCAAAACACAATGCAATCATAAAGGTAAAACAGGGACAATCAAGAGATATACCTCCTTCACTGCAAGGGGTCGATAAGTGACGCTCCAGCAGTTCCAGTTGGCGGGCGACAGTCGTCTAAGTGGTGATCAAGGGTGCGTCAATGTCCGATCGATGAGGCAGCAGTTCACGGATAGCTGAGCTGAGCTGTGGTTGTAACCCCCAGTTGGTAGTAGCCCAGCCCAAACTGCTAGGCCAGGTCCCCTCTGAACAGAAATACAAGCAACTCCAGAAATGTTTTGGCCTTGTTGGGCCTCCTCAGTGAGGTGCACCTTGGTTCCCTATGGCGCAGCGAGTAAGGGACCCACGCCTGGGCATACCCTCTCTCACATAGGGGGACAAACTATAACCAAGGCTACTAATGCAGCAGGGCACAATTACACTATGCTTTTGGCATGGAGTTTGTGACACAGGCTGATCTGATTAGCAGATTATCCTTTGGGAGAACAAACCACATGCTTTTATGTATTGTTGCCAGATGGGAATTCCTCACACCAATTCACCTCTCCTTGAAGTGAGTGAGGACAGGAACACCCAGGCAAACAGGCTGAAGGACAATGAAGTCCAATAATGGGGACCACAGAGGCAGAAAACAAAGGGCAAAAGGATGGGGTGTCTGTTTGTCCAACCCTTCATCAACAAGCTCAGCCACATGAAATGACATAACACTGAAAGCGGGAAATGAAATGGGGTGGAGTCTACGATCACGACCAATTGCTAAATCAGGCATTTCCATTATCTTACGTGGTCTTGAAGAACAACTACTTAACCCATTAGGTTCTTTGAAGCTGAGAGCTGAATCCAATATATGCTCAAGAACCGTGAAAAACAATTGATTCTAAGAGTTAAAGGGAATTCTGGGAAGACACTGAATGCTACATATGCTAAGGAGCTTGAAGAGCACAGCAAACTAACAGGCTGAGAACATGATCAGCATTACCTCTGTGCAATGTGAGAAGCCTGAGGGTATCCTCACTCCTACTCCCTCTGGATTCTCTTCTCATGTGGCCAGGGAAAGGCCATCGCTTTTGGATGCTGACCCCAGGGGCGGAGAAGCGAGGGAGCATCATCTGGGTGGAGGGTCCTTCGGGATTGAGAGTGGGGTTCCCACAAGTGAGACATGGTATTCCCCATTTCCTATTGAACATCAACTTAATCCTCCCCCAGACCTTATAGACTATTGTATGATATCTCCCCTCACTTTCCCATACTTTAACTATGACAGTACTAGGATGAAGAAGAGGCAACTAGGAGTAATCAACACTAGATCCTTTCAGCATTCTAGTACCGGGATGAGGAAGATGTCTGCAAAGTACTGTGAAGGTCAGACATGTCCCTTTAATTATGGTCAGGAACGTTCAATTGGGAGATTACACCTGCAGTCTGTTAAATGGTTGCAGGTGTACAAAAGGAGACCAAAGGAGCAACCAGGCAGAAACCGGGAAGCCTATGTGAGGGCTTAGCGGAGGCCGTTACTTTCACTGGCAGGTGTGAACAATCTGAAGCAGAGGAGGTGTGGTAGCCGTGAGGGCCGAAGCAAACCGAGTAAGCTGTCAGGTGCAGAGCGTGCCGGGGGGGGCAGAGGGGAAATGTGGATACTTGGATGTATGAATCCTACCCGTGAGTGTAATCTCTGAGTCAGAGGTCAGGCAGCAGAAGCACTGAAGAGTGAAAAAGGGCAGTCTGAAACCCTGGTGGGAAGCCAGAAGCAGCAGCAGTTTTCCACAAGGTTCGCTGTACAACCCAGCCACTTCAAAGAGGCCACAGAGTTTGTCAGAGCCCCGAAACCCCCGACTGCTGTACACGTGAACGCTGAAAAGTAATGCTGCAGTATGATTAAAGCGATTCCCATTACTTGAACTGACACAAGCGCTGAAACTAAGTAACAGACCACTGCGCAATCGTTTACTTCACTCAGTAATTAAAAGGTAAATTACGTTTGAGGATTTTCAGAACTGAGAGACCGAGTCTTTGTATCATTGGTCAATGAATGTGGTATTTACTGAATTGAAGGGAACAAGAGAAACGCTAATTATAAAAGAAGCTTATTGAATACTGAACTGAATGTAAATTCACAGGAATGCTAAATCACGTGCATTGAATACCGAGTTGAGTGAAACTTTGTGGGCATAGTGGTTCACTGATGAAAGTCAAATGGGAAAGTGCTCATTTGAAAATAACCTGTAGAAAAAGGCAAGTGTGAAAGAGTGTGAGAGATGGGAAATTGATAAGACCACCACAAAGTGAACTATATGAATGAAAACGGCATGGCAAAGCCAAAGACTGGTATAAAGCGTGCAACCCCTTTATGGAAAAGCCAAAAGGCTGACCCGGAGATGCCAAGGGAGTGTGAATCTGCACATACTGTGGGGCTGAAGAACCTACGGTTCCTGGTTGCGTGACCTGTGATGAGTGGACTGTGCGGTCTGACAACTGTGCCTACCAGGGAACCCTAAAATGTGAAAACCAGACATTGTGAAATACACCAAGAAAGATCACTGTAAGTGAACTGTTGATACAATTCAGAGGAAAGCTCAAGTTCACCTGAAGGTGTGTTGAACATTTGAAAACCAGGGACAAGTATAAATTGCTATGTTGAAGTCTTGGGGAAGGGAACCCTAAGCCTCGAGGAATTGCAGGTGCTGTCTTTAGGATGGAGCGCCAAGAAACTTTTCTATTTGAAAAGTTTTGCCTTGAACTTGGGGAATGGAACTCTGAGGAGTGTGTGGAACTGTATTGTTTTCAACTTTGAGAAAGGTAATCTTGGGATTTTTGTGGAACTTTCTTGAACTTGGGGAAGAGGAGCTGAAAAGAAAGCAAAGAGTTGGAAGAAGCTCAGAATTGTGTTTTGATCACTATTTATTATATTACTGACATGCCTACATATTGTTTACCTTTAGTTGGGAAGGAAAGAATAGGTTTTGGACACAGACAAGACTTTTAAGTTGTACTCTTTGACTCAGACTTTCCTTAGTTTCATTCATGTAGGGAAAGTTCGGCCTTCTACCATCCTGACATTTGAACATTTGAACTTTAAATCTGTTGTCTGTCTTGTTTCATGATGTCTTCACAGGAATGTCCTTTTAGTCATAAGAGGAGGCCACACCAGAGAGGTGTTGCATGAAGTCACGTCACATGTGGGACAAAGGAATGGAGAACCCTGTCAAACATGGAGCCCAAGCGGAGGTGAGAACCTTGAGCAGTACTGGAATTTAGGATGTGCTGACAAACCTTGTATGAGAAGTGATGCCCTCAATGTGAGGACTCAGCCAGTAGTATATGAGAGTACTGAACATAGTGAGGGTAGCAAAAATAAGTCCCAAGAGGTACTGAAGCTGCCAAAGCTAAAGAGTTATTTTCTTTGTCAAAAGTGGTAGAAAGAAAACATAGGTGTTGTTTTATTTGTGGTATTTTCAAGCAATAGATACCATAGTCGCCACCTTGCATTCTGGTCGATTGGTAAAGTCGGAGTAATGCGTGCGCATTGAAACAGGTCAAACTGCACAAAAGGCCAAGGAGACAAATGTGCTTGTTGAAATCCAAGTTGCACCATTGTGCTGAAAACTATGCCAAAAAGATAAAGTTCATGACATGGTTAAGAAATGCAAACCAAACAAGCAGCCCTGAAAGATCAAGAGTAAGAGAAGGTATCCAATGCTGAGGCAAGGCAGGAGGAATGATGGGATTGAAATTCCCCTGAGAAGAGCGACATGATGTGAATTAAACTCCGTTGGCAAGGAAAATATATCTTGTATTCAATGACCCTGCAAGATTTATTGTTTCTTGAAAATATCTTGCTTTCTTAGGGACAACCTAGCTCCCACCTTGGGCTCAGCAGTGCAATGGATTTATTGAATTCTCAAACATGCACCTGAGTCCCAAAAACTGCATTGATAGTGACTTAACTAACAAGCATTGGTCTTCTGTTAATTGTGTTTTTCACTTGCTGTATTTGGAACACTATTGCAAACTGCACATAATTAACCACACTTTGTTGATTTTTGTTATGCCATTTGTTGCAAAAATGATTGCACTTTTTCGCAATTGCATGTTGATCTTTTGTTTTCTTGTTCAGATATCTACCTGTTATCTTTTGCAAAACATAATAAATGTATGTTTAAGAAGCACCCAGTACACTGACACAGTGGTGGGTAATTGTGCATAGCTGTTGGTTCATTCACAGGATTTCTAAAATAAGGAAACCTAATCTTTTTCTTTAAATCTCATTAGTGGACAGCTCTAAAACTCTAGCACCTGCCCGCCTAAAATCTTTGTGGTTTCAATCATTCTCAGTAAGGGTACACTCTCTTGTTTAGATGTTAAACTCAATGAGATACGTGGATTTGAAGAGAAAACCAAGTTTGCGCGTGTCCCTTAGTATGAAAAAGAAATAATCAGAATACGCAGAATGCATTTTGTTAACCACTCATGGGGCCTCATTAGGACTCCGGCGCTAAACCATGGTGCTATTAGCACCATGGTCCATGCCGGAGTCCGCCATGGCGGAATGGGGAATTACCACCCCATTCCGAGGTTGTCGGGGTGGTAATTCCCCATGCCGCCATGGCCCTTCCCCATTCCCATTTTCGCCCCATGGGGATCAATGGGAATGGGGAAGGCGTTAATTACGGTACCGCAAATTGCGGTACCGTAATTAGCACCAAGGTCCCTTTGCGGGTCCCTACTTTAACGGTTGGTGAAACCAGCCGTTAAGGTCGGGTCCCGCAAAGGGACCTCGTAATTAGGCGCTAGGTGTTTAACAGTGCCGCAGCCTTTTACGGCGCCGTTAAACACTTAGCGCCTGGGTCATAATGAGGCCCATGGTGTCATCAGTGAGAGTACTAAGGCTTGACAATCCATCCTACCTATTTAGGAAGTAAGGAATAAGCGGAAGAAGAGACACCAACTAACAACACACCTTTAAATAGGAGTTTCACCAAGCTGCAATCTATGCATCTCTAATAAAAACAGCCCACCTTTAATGTTCCACAAAAGCAGCTTTGCGGCCGTGGGAGCCTTTCTCAAGGTCCTTGGAGATGACTAGCAAAACTCCCAAACAATTATGATCATGTCAGACTCAAACCGCACAGGCAAACCGGATAACACAGAACCAGCAAATACAGAGCTTCAAAGATGCTTTAGAAGTACAAGTCGGCCATTATAGGAAAAGAAACTTCAAGCATCATACCTGCAATCACAAGACGTTATTTCTTCAACCCAAACTGGAGGGATTGCAGCTGCCCTAGAGAAGAGAGGAAAATGAATGGGATTATTCTTCTTGTGTGTTGCCATGGTTCATGCATGCACTAGTGTATCTTTATAGGCACAGATTTGTTTTATAATATCATCTCTGCCAGGGATGTTCTGTCACATGCATGCAATTGGATTCTTTGTGGTATACTCTTTATCAGAACAAACTCATTAAAAGTGCGAGTGGACACATGTTTCACGCTCGCAGCTCTTCATCGGGACGAAACACGCCACCATAATGTTCTGCCCGAGTTGCTGCAGCATCCATGTCCTGCAGTTGTTGAACTATGTGCGCATGTGCGCATGTGTCGTTAAACCGCTCATTACATAATGCTGCTATTCGTTCAAAAAGTCTTTTGAAAAGCAAATGAAAAAGGTTGCTTTTGCAATTTGGATTCGATTGGTTGTATTTGTGAATCACCGTACGCAATTGCTACCACTACTGACAGCGAAAACCACATCAGCTGTTGCATGGCCAGTTTTTCTCCTACTTCGTAAGTGTGTTGAACCTTCACAAGCATTATGTAAGGTTTACATTTATTTAAGTTAAGGGTAATGTCCATAAATATGTAAAGTATACCAGGAATGCCGATATTAAGGAACAAACGCTCAGCCCAGATTAGCTAGTTCACTAGTGAAAAGCTCACCTTAATACTTCACTACTCACTTTAACTATAGGTGTACGTTGTCAAATGTGTAAAGTGATTGTTATGACGTGCTGCTGAAGTGTGAGTTATGGTTTAAAATGTAGTCAGGTGCACTTTTTTTGTATTAAGAACATAGTTGATTTGGACTGAGTGCTTTTGACTTAACCTTGGCCTTCCCAATGTGTGTAAACTGTACGTTCTTTTTCTGGGAATAACAACCCTAACAATGAGGGAAAGTTATTTTTTTTAGCTAATTCCCTCTGTTTTTTTATTTGTAGACTGTGTGATGAACCTGCACTTTTCTGAATGTTCAGAAATGTGTGTGCCGTGTGATTGATGTTGTCAAATGGAACCTGGAATGTCTGTGTCTGTTCATGTTCATGCTGTGCGTCCACTTTTGTTTTTCCATGTATGTGTTGTCTGCATGTTTTGCACACCGCCGAATTGTGAGACGTTTCTGCACGAATTTCACGCATGTCTGTGTGTTTTTGGCATGCTGTTCCCATGCTCGAATTCGGAAGTGTGCCTCATGGTATGGCGTGTAGAGTTGCTATGTTGAGGGCGTAGGGTGGTAATAGATTCTGCATCTTTCCTGGACATGTTCTCATGTTTGTCTGTTTTCGGTGTGTCTCTAAAGTCCCAGACTGTAAGCAGAGCAGTATGGTAGTAGTAGGGGGGGGGGGGGGGGTGGGGGAGAGTGGTAGTTATGTTCTACAAAATAAGCGCCTGGAGACTGCCCCTGGGTGGTAGCACTCTGCGGTACTAATCGACATAACATAAGACATGTTCCGCAGCCTTTCCAAATCTCTTTCCAGACTCATTAATGCGTTCGCTGTGTGGCCATCGGGAGGGGTGAAGGCTGTGAGTGGGAGAGAGGGAGCTTGAATACTCAGTTTCCAGACGTGCTTATGTTAATTTCAGAAAAGTCCAGAAGACATGGCCATCAAGTATATATACACACACCGCTTACCCCCATGAACCAAACCACGGTGGAAACGCCTACAGCCTAAAACACCACGCATAGCAACTATACATTAAAATAAATATAAAAAGACATTACATTATGCAAAAATCTCTGCATATTTTGTTCGCACAGGGTTATATTAAAGTGTGCATATCTAAAATCGTATACTGAATTAGACCTCCTGGTGGACATCTTAGCACGTGTGTTATCAATAGTAGTCATCAGGCAACATGAACTCCATGGGCCTCATTACGACTGAGGCGTAACAGGTTAATGGGCTCCGCTAAAGGAGGCGGACCCGTTAAACCCGTTCCGCCTCATTACAAGCTCCCCTCGTGGGACCCGGTAAGTAACGCCTGGTTAAACCAGGCGTCCTTACCGGGTCCCGCGAGGGAAAGTGGGAGCAAACAACGGGCCGCTCGTAATCGGCCCGTTGTTTGCTACCTCTCCCATTCCCATTGAGCCCTATGCGGGCTCAGATGGGAATGGGGAAGGTCCGGGCCCGGGTTCCTGGAGGGAGGAATTACCAGGCCCTCCGAACTCGGAATGGCCCAGTAATTCCCCATTCTGGGAACCCGGTCCCGATTTGGGCGCAGCCATGCGGCATGGCTACCGCCGAAGTCGTAATGAGGCCCCATGTCTTGAGCTCATGGTCATGCCATTGTAAGGGAGTTGCTGGCAGCAGAAAAGCATGAAGGGAGAGTACCCTGCCTACACAAGTTGTAAGATAACTCAGCGAGGTGTCCCACACAAACCCTAAATGAAGTGTACAGGCTAATTGTTGTTCTGAACTCCCAGAAGGTAAGATGCGCCCACCGAACGCAGAACATCAATAAGTGCCTAAATGCAAAATCAAGCCTAGAATATCCACGCCCCTACTCTTGGGCTGTGCCGGACCTTGCATCAAGAATTCTGGCAGACAAAGATGTAACATAAACTTCAGTGTACTCATATTGCGGTGCATCTAGAGGCAATTCAAACAGAGACAGTTTGCAAGAATCAGACAGGTTTCTCAGAAGAATAACCCCGTCATAAGAGCCAGAGAATGGACAGGCCTATCTTTATATTTCCCGAGGCTTCTGGATCTGATATTGTGCATTCCATTTATTCTGCACATGCCTGACACCCGTCCATACATGTCTATACTGATCTGTCTGTTTTGCTCATGTTTGCATGTCTGTTTGTGCATGCATATTCCCTTTTGGTATGCCTTTATTTGTGCACATACCCAACATATAGATACATTCTGAACTTTTTAAAGTAAATGGGCCTCATTCCGAGTACGGCGCTAACCAATGGCGCTATTAACGCCTTGGTTGACGCCGTACCCGGACCGGCAGCGCCTTGGTGGTTGGCGGAATTACCGCCCCATTCCAAGGTTGGCGGGGCGGTAATTCCCCAATCCCCATTTACCCTTCCCCATTCCCATTCTTGCCCCATAGGGCATAATGGGAGTGGGGAAGGCGTCAATTACGCCACCGTAAATTACGGTGGCGTAATTAACATCAAGGTCCCTTAGCGCCATGGTATTTAACGCCTGCTAAAAGCAGGTGTTAAAAGCACCATGGCGCTAAGGGAACTCGGAGTATGGCGGTAAGGGATTACCGCCACCGCTCTCGTTAGCGGTGGCCGCTATCCCTTACCGCCATACTCGGAATGAGGCCCAATGACTCATGGTTTCCTGATCTGAATTTCTAAATTCTTGTTGTGCGCAGGTCGCCCTGGCCTAAGGTCAATGTGCATGCCAACAATCCCCAAATCAAAGCCTATGATTTTGTGGTATTTGCTATGTTATGGTATTTTGCTGAGTCTTGATGAAACATACCTTCTGCCATTAGCATGGCCCCTTGACACTTGGGGTATGCAAGTAAATAGGTGGTGCTATGGGAGGGTTAGTAGGAGCACAGACGAGTTTTCAATGAGATCATCTGTGTCTGTTTATGATTTTATGCATGGGGGTTTGCAGGTTCTTTTTGTGGTGTGACTGTTAGGATGTTGTTGTGTGTTGATGTCCAGCTTGCTGGAGACTGTCCACTGTGCACTTGTTAGTGTACATGTTTGGTGAGGTGCCATGGGTGGATGATAGTGTTGGCGAGTTTTGTGAGGGCTTACTTTGTGTGATGCTTGTTATTTGTGCACACAGCAAAGCATGTGCAGGGTGATATGGTGGAGTCGGGTATTTTGCCTGTTATGGCAGGACGATGGTGCTAGGTGCTAGCCTCAAACTAGATTTGTAAAACGTTCAAAACAAAGCAAATGCCATGAAAAAATCATCAATCACCAGTGTTTGTGTCCATACTACACATGAGTTCATTGCAGCATAGCGTAGCATGGTTTACCGCTTTGAAGAATGTGGTAGTCCTTTGATCATCAGGTGGCCCTTAAATAGGTTCTTGTGGTGAGTGGTGTCTCAGGGATCCTGGCAGATCTTTAAAAGACCTGGTGCTAAATAAATTAGCTCAGAATAGCTGACCTAGTCAAAAACATTTTACAACTAACATATAATGGGCATTCAACTACCATATCATGGGCATTGATCAAATGACCACACCAAGCATGCACTGACATTTTGGGACCTGACTAAAGAAGCTGTTACTGTGTGTGGATTAGGACAAATGATATCAAATTACATTGTCCACGTGATTAGTAGCACACGTTGAAAACGTCTTTGGTATTAGATGCCTGGCTGGGCGGTAGCAGGAGTGAAATTGGCTGATGTGGTGGGGATGCCACAATTTATCAAGCATGGTTTTGTTTATATATATATATATATATCAGGTGGGATAGAGGGCAAGTGACCGGAGTGTGGAAATGATCCTGCATATTACTTGTTTCTTAGATCAAGAAGAAGACTTAGGGTAGCACCTCTGAAATGACCCCATTTAGATAGATGGTTAGATGTTTACAATCAATGATGTGCAATGTGAGGAGGCTTACTACACAGAATAAGAGATCCAGATTGTTCAGCCTGCTTTATGGAGAAGAGTTCGATATTGCCCCACTGGTGATGCCGAGAAAGCATTCGACTGGGTGGATTGGAGCTTTATGGAATCGGTACGTCATTGGTGTGGTTTTGTCGTCCAGCCCGATTACTAGAATTAGGATGAAAAGATATTTGTGAAAGGTAATCTCCATAGCATGAGGGTTTAACAGGGATATCATTTGTCACCCTGTCTCTTCATCCACTCAGTGGAGCCCTTTACATGCAGAGTTTGGGTGAATGCTGATATCGAGGAAATAAACTCCTACTTCGGAAAAGGACGATATACCTGGGAAGTAATATCAGGTTTTTCTGTTTGCATTTTCCTCTCCAGACCTCCTATTGGGAACAACAAGGAGTCACTTCCGAATCATAGCAGCACAAACTACGTTGACCGCATTGATTTGTTCTTAATTTTTAGTCAGGACAGGCAGGCACACTCCTGTCCTAACTTTGCTGATACTGTCCACTATATGCTTCTTTTCCCTTACTTCTGCCTATCATTCTTCTCCCTCTTTTTCTGCATGTCTGTCCATTCATCTGACACCACCACTTGGATCCAGACATATTTTCTCTGTAATTAGAGAAGAGGAAAATATTGGGTGTGTGTCACAACATAACAAGTTGTTTCTCTATTATCTCATTTTATGTTTCTTGATTTACATTACAGATATTGGTTGCAACTTTTCCATGTCTGGTGGACTACCACCAGACAAACAGTGATCCTCATAAATTGTTGATACAACCAAATACAGAACTGTTTTACTTCATCTGAGAATTGTGTTTTATTGTTGTACATTTTTCGCATTATATTGTATATACATATTGTTTATGATATTTGCCTCTTTCTGGTGCTCCACCTGTCTTGTCAAGAGGATTAGATTTAAATGGATATCCCAGCATTTATTGCATTAACTTTGGGTTGACAAGGGGAGTTTCAGGTATAATATTAACCCCCTTCTGTTCTGAATACCCAAGGCACAGCGACACCCTCTATCCTATGATTTAAAGGTAATCTCCATAGCATGAGGGTTTAACAGGGATATCATTTGTCACCCTGTCTCTTCATCCACTCAGTGGAACCCTTTGCATGCAGAGTTTGGGTGAATGCTGATATCGAGGGAATAGAGCTTCGTGCAGCGGAATATAAGCAGTTGCTGTTTGCAGACAACGTCTTCGCAGCACTTTCAAACCTGGGACCTACCTCCCGACATTTTCAGAAGAGCTGGGAACGTTTTAATCTGTGTCTGGTTTCAAGGATAATGTACTTACATCTGGGCTATCAGGCCTTAATCTCACAGAGGGGGATTGCATGAAGATATCAGAGAAAGTGAGATTTTCTTGTGCTAAAAATAGCATGAAATACCTAGGGGGGGTGAGTATTCCACATAGGATGTGGAATCTGTACAAGCTGAACTATCCAGCCTTGTGCACCACTCTAAGATCCAGCACGGGAAGTCAGAATAGACTAGCCATTTACTGGCCGAGAGAACCAATGCTCTGGAAATTAATATCCTCCCAAAAGTGCTATAATCTTTGCAAGCATCACCCACACACTTACCTAAGAGAGTACTGTTTACATTGGAGAAAGACATGTTTGTGTTCAGTTGGAATAGTAGGAAACCAGGAATTGAGAGAAAGGTACTCTTGCCAGTCCCTGGGATGTCCTGATGTATGCATATATTACATAGCAGTATAGTTACGATTTTCTGGCAAGGGGTGCAAGGCGTGTTCTGACAAGAAACTGGAGGACATGGGACTGAGCGTATAGTGAAAGACCTATGCGGGAACTGATATGGCTCCCAAAACCCGATAGACTGATCTCCATCTGTACTAATTCAGTGACCAGATCTTGAGGTATGGTACAGCTTGGTTACTAAAGAAGGGTCTCACTACTGTCCCCTCCCCATTTACACACTTTTCGGAAACCATGAATTCTCACCAGGACTCCAGTCTGCAGGGTCTCAATGATGGAAGCTGGGCAGCTGTGTTCGTCGCTTTCATTTTTCCTCAAATTGTGAGATCAGGTCCTGCCAGGATTGCAAGGATAAGTTTGGGATTCAGGAAACAGACAGATGAGAGTTTGTGCAGCGAAGACACTAGATACTAAGGAGGGAGACAAAAGAGGCAATGGGTAGAGCCCTAGCTAGTTTCAACACAAGTCTCAAGACACGGGCGGGCTCCAGTGAATTGTTTACTAAACTATATAGAGAGGTGACATTCTCCAAAACTTTGCCAAAATGGAATTAACACGTGAGATTGGAAGGAGATTTTGAGATAGTGCAGACAGAGGAACAATAGGACAGAATCCAGACAAGGGTGGAGGGTATCCTTCAGATATGTCCAATACAAAGAGGTTTTGTATAAACTCATAAGTCGTTAATACTTAACCCTTTCTAATTTACATGAAATCAATAGAAAAATATCTTGCCAGTGCTGGGAAGGTTATTGGACAAGGGGGCTCTGATAATTATATATGGGGGGTTGAACAGTTATACAACCATTAAGGTGCAAGGTGAGGCAAATGATGAATGGCATATTGGGGTGTGACTTGACTTGGGACCTAGGGTGGTCCTCTTGGGAAAACCTGTTGAGAAGTAATATATGGGGGGCTCATTTGCTGGCAAGCTTATCATTGCCATTTTGCTGCACATCAGCAACAAATACAGACCTTTAAAGATGCAGTAGAAGCACCAGTTGGTCATCAGATAGTAGTGGGAGGGAAACATCAAGAAGCATTGCCCCAATGGCAAGTAGGTATCTCTTCAGCCCAAGTTGGTGGCATTGCAACTCCCCTGGAGAAGAGTGGGAAATGAATGGGGCAATTCTTCAGCCACGGCCATTGCACCCAGCCAATGTCCATGGCCCATATTGCCCTCCCTAGCAAATACCATACCTGTGGCCAAGGCCCTGTTAACATTGCAACAGTTAAGATAAAAGACGTTGGTCTTCTGGGCTAAAGACCTGGCCCATATACCCCTCACTGATAAATAACCAGAGCTCACGACATTGGCCATAGTCTTTCAGCCATGGCTGCTGTCCACATTTCCAAAATTAAACTAAAAGACTATGGGCATTTGGCCATGGCCAATGTAACCCATTTTCTTTCCTGTCACATTGTCTCTTGGAAACATATCCACAATCACAGTAGCCCCACCATGATCCCACCTTGAGTTTTTGACATTATCCTTTGCATGGAAATGCATTGTTTTCCGATTACCATGGTAATTGGCTTATTATAAAAACATTCAAAAGGCTTCCCCATCACAACTGCCACGCTAGGTTCATCACTGTAAGATGTGGTTGGGAAAGCTGTGGAGAGTGTCGGAGGCGATTGCAAAACGTGGATCACTGAGTGATCGAATGCAGTGTGGCTTAACACGCTTCTCACGTTAATTTGTCCCTTTTTCTAACGGCTTGGAGATGAAACTGCTCCTGGTCTAGAGAAGGTGCTGTGGAAATAAAGAGTAAGGAAAGTGGTAAGAGGTAAACGGAAGGTCGGGGGTTGAGCGGAGCAGACCATTCTATAGTCCCGCTGACCGGCTGAGCTGCTGCTCAGTGCCGCCCCTGTGCTGAAGGTAAGCTGTTCCATCACGGCACGTCCTGGACCTGGGACCAGAGCACTGAGAGCACCCAGCACCCTGCCTCAGAGAGGTATGGAGAGGAGAGGACTGAGAGAGATCTCCTGCCGGAGGTTTGCCAAACTTTCCAAAGCCTTGTTAAACCTTGACAAGCACCTGCTAAACCCTGCTAAACCTTGGAGGTTGGCGCAACGTGTGGCGTGCACTGAGGTTGCGGACAGGTTTGGGAATGACTTTAGATTGTGGGTGGCTGTGAGTCTGTTGTTGAGAGCCTGCATACTTTCCCGCCAATCTGAAGTGTGATAGCAATTCAAGCACACATTTCAACAGTTCCAGAAGATCTAGAAAGCTTTAGATAGCTACATGAGGACTGACAGCTCAGGCAGCCTCTAGCGCTTTGCGGGGTTCTGAGATGCGGTGGCTGTGCTCCTGGGGCCTCCTGCCTGCCTCTTGCTCGCTTACATCTCAAATCCTATGGAAAAAAAAACTCAGAAAGGATGAAGCAGTAACAATGGAATAATTTACTGTAGACCTAAATACATTATTGGTGTTTGGTCGTTTTTACCAAACGTAAGGAGGAAAGGCTAAAAAAGAGCCGCGCATTTTACTGGTGTGTCGTCGTGTTCAGCAAAAGGTACGGCGCTCAGGTTTCAAACGTGGAAAGGCTGCATTTCTGAAATCAGCTTGGAAAGTGGAGCGTGGTGTCTGTGGAGC
This sequence comes from Ambystoma mexicanum, assembly GCF_040938575.1. Lineage (NCBI taxonomy): Eukaryota > Metazoa > Chordata > Amphibia > Caudata > Ambystomatidae > Ambystoma > Ambystoma mexicanum. The sequence continues at coordinate 599,485,090 of NC_090922.1, forward strand.
TGTGGAGTTGTGGAGGTGCATCGGCACACAATTCTAATCTCCTAGGTTGACATTTTCGTGCAGTTTGGTCAATCAGCCCACGGGTCCGTGATACTTAATTCCAAGGCCGGTTGACCCTATGCTTGTATTACAACATTACCCAAGGAAATTCAATAAACAACATAAAGACCACTACGTGAGCAAGTGTTGAGGCGATTGCTTTCCTGCAACTGGTACACTCGTTTGGGAATGTAATCATTTAGGTATTGACCGCTAGCCAGCTAAGCTGCATGACGACAGAGCATGATGCATGCTGCTAGGGGGTCTTCTGTTTGTTGTGTATCTTTCATACTGCCACAGTTCACATACAAACCACAACAAGAAAATTGATTTCCTGTTACATAATTGCCACGTAAAGCAATGTGAACGTGGTTAGCACAATTTATGACATTGTGGCGGCCTCTTTTGTCTTGCACTTAAAGCATTAAGAGTAAATAAAGATAAGTTGTGCGCTACAGAGAATGGCAGTAGACCGTTTACTTACTTATTTATTTATTTATACTCACAGCCGAATGGCGGTTAGTTATCGTGAAAAGGGATTTAATTAACTGAACGTGTTTTAAGGGCAAATAACTGTACAGGCATCTGTTACAAACAAAAGTGTGACTGCAAGAAATTATTAAAAAGCAAAGCTGTGAAATTCGTCTAATCGAGGGGCACTTTGTGGGAGTCAAATGGGCAGGACAAGGAGAGAGGAAAGATGGATCAGGTATCAGATGGGCAGTATTTAGGCAGAGAGAAACCACAGACCAGGAATCTAATGGCCAATACAAGCAGCAAGGAGACATGATCAGGAACCTAACAGGCCGTATTTGAGCAGCGAAACACCCCAGACTAGGAAGATAATGGGTAGTGTTTGGGCAAAGAATATCCACTGACATGGAATACAATGGGCAGTTCAAGGAGATTTGACTAGAGAAGAACCACATACCAGGAGTCTATGAGGCAGAATTTGGGCAGAGAAGAACCAGAGACCAACGCTCTAAGGGCAGTGTGAGGCCAGACTCTACCAGGAATTTAACGGGCACTATTGGGGCAAAGAGGAACAAGAGGCGTCTGCCAATCGTCTTGTGAAATTCCCAGAGCGTGGTCCTGGCAGTTCCCATGGAGATTGCCATAACAACACGGTCTCAAGTCAGATCGCCATGGCGATCTGACACGTTTAATAACCGGGCTTTATCTGTTTTCCTATTTTCATTTTGCTTTTCGCACGTCCTGCACAGCTGCGGAAGTGCAGTCCCGCTGCTATTCACACTGTGAGCCTGAGATAATAAGCCAGGGGAAGGGAGGGGAACTGTAACCCCCCCATGCAAGTCCCCTCTCTTTCCCATGAAACTCTCGCCAGCCTGTCTGAGGCCTCTTTCAGCTTTGCCCTCTCCCAAGTAAGACCTCTCCTCTTTCCCCCTTGCCATCCGTCGCTCAGCCTGCCATGCAAGGCTCGTATCCTTCCTACCCAGCTTCCCTTGCGTTCCACAGTGAGTTGTCTCTCTATGGGGTCTCTCTCCACTCCCCCATAGTCTTGCCACTCCGCTAAGGAAATTCTACTCTCATTCCCATCAGGCCCCTGCCCTCCTGCTCTGTGAGCCTTTTCTCTGCCTATAAATAGGGTGACCAGACGTCCGGGTTTTCCCGGGACAGACGGGGAAATCACCTGACGTCCCGGGGTCCCGGGAGTTTTTTTAGTTTATAAACCCCCTCCGGGGTTTTGATTACAGACCTTTTTTGCCGTTTTTTTTTTGCCCGGCCCCGATTTCGAAATCCCAAAATCGGGTCCCGGCGCAACTTTTCCTGTGAGAATGGGCCCCCTTTTCCTCCCCCTTCCCCTCCCCAGCGCTCTCCTCCAATGCGAGGAGTGTGCCTGTTAGCACACCCCCTCCATGACCCCCGCAACGGGCCAACGAAACAGAAGTAGGACTAAAGTCGAATGTGTATTTTCTTTAGTCCTACTTCTATTTCCATAGCCCGTCCAGGTTTTTTTTTTAGAATGGTCACCCTACCTGAACATCTCTTGCCCTCTGCCGTGTCTCCTCTTCTCTTCCCATCTAGCTCCTCCTCCCTCCCCCCATTAAGGTTGATCCTCCCCCTGTCCAGGGCGAAGAAGACACCACAATTCTGGTGGGAACACAGGGGAAGCTGGTAATTTGTTTTCCAGTGGAGGAACATAAATATTTTCCTGTAATTTGTAGGCGTGTAGGAGCAAGCACAGCAAATGTACCCGAGGCAGTTAGACAGATTTGGGGGACAGGTGGTCAGTTGGCAGAGGGGATTCGCAGGGAGATTTTTTTTAAGTTTTGTGATGGAATGATGCATTTACAGTATACATTTTAAAATAAATTGGGTAAAAAACAATACTATTTAAAATTGGTAATAAACTCCAATAGGTGCCAGATCACTACACCAACAGTAGATAGGGAATTCTTTTTAACACATTTCATGCAAGATGTGTTTATAGAAAAAGTCAACAATATGCCAGCATTGCCACGTAAAACACATGTTTATCATGTCACTACCCAACATGGTATTCCAGTATTGCCACTGAAAAACGAAATTTTGAGGTTGGATGTGGCCAATATATACCATCATGTCACTGTTAGAACCCGATTTCATGCTGACGGTGCACAGAATATTCCAGCATGCTACTGCCAGAACATAATAATGCTGGCAGTACCCCAATATGTGCTAGTATGTCGATATAATTAAACTTAATGCTGACTGTGCCCAATGTATGTCAGCATGGCACTGTAAGCACACATTCCTGATGGCTGTGTCTAAAATATGCAGCATGTCTCTGTAAGAGCACATTACAGCGGAATGTGCCGAAAACATATCAGCATTCCCCTCCAGGAACACATATTGAAGCTAATGGCTTTCAATATATAACAGTATGCTACTTTAAGAACACATTTTCATGTTGAATGTGCCAAAAATATACTCCAGAATTGCCAAGGTAAAACATTGTCATGCTGTCTCACTCACCTGCCCCTTACGGTAATCATGATGCATGCCCCTTCTGTTCACAGAATCTCTCACACACACACACATTTCTTGCACTCTCTAATCCTCATGTCCTCCCCCCGCACTCATCCCTATGCCTGACCATCTTAAGTTGCTTAGAGGAGCACAGTCAGTCCACCTAACCCCTATCGCAGCCTAATTTGCATCCGCATTCTACTCATTCCAACAATCTACATGCTTGGACTCCGGTCCCTGAGGGTATTCACCCACAAGCACATTGAGGCCATACTAATAGGATAAGGGTCCTATATCACTACTACTTCTGCACATACCTGCACTCACACATGAACATACAAGTGCAAAAATGCACTCGCATACACATGCAAGCCTGCTCTCTCATTTTTACATGCTCTGGTGTACGTTTGATGCTTCACCTTCTATCCAGTCACTCATTAATTTCACCACCCCCACCCCACCGCGTTGACCTTTCTCTCCTTCATCCACCACCAAATGGAAATTCAAGGCCCAACTCCATGTCCTTCTTCTCTGACCAAGTAAGGACTTCCTACCAAACTCTCTTTCTACGACTCCATCAAACTTGCTTTTGTCAAATTAAACACTGCTTTGGCTAATCACTTTGATTCTTACTACCAAGCCTGCACTTTCACTCTCTGCAAGCCCCCACTCATAACTATGGCTATGGATCTATCCAATGTCTTCTTGTCCCCTTATTAAAAACATGACACATTATTTCAGATAAATGACAAGGTTAAAACGTGCTAATTTGGTGAATATAAGGTGAGATGGGATATGAGGAGAGAAAAGCAGACAAATAGACAAATGGACAAATATGTCACTACGACACTCTACTACTGCCCAGGCCTAATGTGTACAACTGACACAGTAGAAAATGACTTGACAGGGTGCCCTTAGTTGCAGCTCTATTCTGATTTGATTTTTATTTCTGCATTTGTAACACGCATAAAACAGAATAAACTTCATCTAAGCGCAGATGCAGTCATTTGCATCGGACTTGGGGCACAGAATTTTGCAGTACCCAATAAAACCTTATTAAATCGGGCTGCCTTTAATTGTTTAAACAAAGGTGAAGAAAATGTCCACTCTCCAGCCCATACACCTCTTGCCGTCTCTACTCTTCACTTTAAGTGCTTTGAAAACTGACCGACAGCCTAGTAAAGTGCTACACAAGCACCCAACATCACATATCAACTAAGATAAGGTTGTGGACGTTTCCCGCAGCAGGACATCTGTGAGTGGATATCTTCCCACTGCGCCAGATAGCCAATGGCAAGACAGCACGGAGCTATCTGTCCATTAGTGCCAAGAGGCTGCCAGGCTCTGCACTTTGCAAGACCACTTTACATTACAGTACATAGGGTTCCATGTGTTAAAATCGCGGCAAAAATGGCTGTGGACACAAAATATTGTGGCAAAAAGGCAGTGGTTTTGCCGCCGCAATCCATGTAAAGGATGCGGAGAACACCCCCGCAATCCCTGGACCCATTATACCATTTAAGGGGAACAGGGGACACCCCGGCAACCCCCACTCCCCTGAAATGGTGTAATAGGGTACACCTTTAACGGGTTAAACCACAGCATTGTTGCCACCATTTTTTGTACAAGCGAAATTTTTGCCACAATGTTATCACTGCATACCGTACAAAGTCCATTTTCATACTGAGCCCACCAAAAAATGAATGATTTCTTGGTACGTGTAAAATAGGTGCAACTGCCACCTGACTGGTGCTCATTGTATCGAGCCTAGAAGAAAGAAACCCAAAAGAAAGGCTGCTGGGGCTGAGCATCCGAACAGACTCGCACTCACCCACTCAAGGTGAGGCATGTTATAGCACACACCAAACACTGGCCCGTGTGTTACTTGCTGATCTCTGCCGCAAGTGCTCAAACCACCGAGCCATGGTGTGTTCCTGTGAAAGCAGACATGGCTCCAATACAGGGAGTTTCCCCTGATGGCTCCAATACTGAGTACAGCTTTCACTCTAGTTGTGCAGTTTTAATTTTGGATACATTTGGGAGCTCAGAGCTTGCATTATACTTAAACTAAGTGGGTTTTGTCAGCAAAAAAAACAAAAAAAACAAAAAACGGAATCATGCTGTACAGTCAAGGTTGTTTTATGAACGTATTTTGGATTTGTTCTCAATAGTTTAGATACTAGTGAGCCCCATGTTTGCTGAACTGATAAAAGGAACACTTGAGGCAAGATGTAAACAACACATACACGAAATAAGACCCTGTGGGGTTGAGTTTCCAGGGGATCCTGCTTTCTAACCCCAATAACATGATTGATATTCCCCAATAGTTTGTGGGCGACTGACAGGTATTTTCTGCATTTGGTGCTCAGCAGTGGCTGAAATATTTTATTTATTAACCTGGTCATTGGCCAAGGGTTGGTGAGCTCATTGACCTGCAGCAGAAAAAGGTGGACTTGGTTTGGTGTAGCACTCACAGACCTATTTTCTCTGTCTGGAGCAGGGGTGCCAGTAAAGTAAAACTTTGGGGAGGGAGAACGTTACATGTTGGGAGAGTGACTGTGGGCCGGAGGGCCAAGCTTACTTGTGTGGGACCATTCTCCAACACAGCATGTTTGTGGGAACTAGTATCAAGTTAGCAGTAAATTGTGCAATTCAATGCACATCAGGCAACTGACACAGCCTCTAAACATGACAGGATTGAAGCAATTTCCAGCGTTCTAATGCTTTGGTTGATGTGGATCAACATTTTTGACCAGGATCACACACTTTAGTTAAGCAGGGAAGCCATGATTTGAACTCAGTAATTTAGGCAATTTAACAAACACTTTCCAAGCTCTAGTTAGTGCAAATATGTGTTTTGTCTTTCAAGAACCACAATAATACAGCATTATAGAGTTTCCTTGAAAAGTACACAAATCAACTAAAGCAACCTTACAATATGTAAAGCCTAATATTAAGCCAAAAGAGTATCTTTGTGTCGGTATTTGCCTCGCCCTAAACAGCGTACTACAAGTCCCAGAATGCAAACCTTCTTTTCATTTCATCTAAAACGAATGGTTCCATGTAATAATGTCGCCACAAAAATCTCACCATACTAAAATATCGCCGAAAAATGGCCGTTTTTTGTGGCAACATTATTGCATGGAACATGCGGGGGACACCCCTGCAACCCCCAAATGTATTTATTTTTAATTTTTGTATTTCTTTTTTTTTTTGCCCCTGTCCCCATATATATGGTCACCCAAATAATATAGCCACAACCTTTTCCCAGCGATATTATATACGGCAACCATATATATGGGGATAATATTACCTGATACCAAACTAATAGACATCATGGATATAAACAAACATAGCTTTAAAAAGTTGCTGTATTTTGTTAGTTACTTTCTTTATGTCGGCATTCTTGACCATTTGTTTTGCTTAGGGCATTACATTTCTTAAAACGTTCTAGTGAGGCTCATCTGCTGAAGCTTCAATGTTAAAAGCATACATAATTCTCCCCTAACATCTCATCATAAAGCCCCATTTGCCCAATGAACGCAGCGCGTCTGGTCTACAGTGCGTCACTTCTCTTATCAGTGATCCATGACCACCTGCTGCAGCCTCGTTATAGACTCTACATTTGTTCTGATTCATTTTCAACAGTACGTGTTTATTTATTTATTTATTGTACCTTTGTAAGGCACGTAAACAACAAGTAAATTGTGTTTCAAAGCGCCCACAGGGCAACTGTGAGGGCACATGGGAATGAAGAACAAATACAACAATGAAAGAAAGAGACGAACCCACTAGGCCTTGTGAGCATTTAAAATGTGCAAGTGCAGAGAGAGAGAGAAGGGATGAGGGAGTGCAGGCTAAGTGCTAGGTGAATCAAGAGGGAAGTGCTAGGGAGTAAGCAGCTGTACGTGCCCAGGTGGAGTGGTCATCAGCCAATAAATAAGTGTGGTGACAGGGCAGTGGGTGCCAAGGCAAAGTGCTGGGAGAGGTGCAGGCTGTGGGCGATTGGGTGTGGGAGGACATTGCAAAAAGAAACTGCGTTTGTTTTTTAAATGCAGCTTTTACTTTTGCAATTGCCTTAGTGCAGCAGGACTGGGTTTCTTCATCTCTGACACTCAGATATGGGGACGGGGGGATACACGATCATTTATCCCCTCCTCTTGGAGACGTGGGGTATATCACTCTCTCGCCCCCTGACCCCTCAGTGCCTACGCCCCTGTCCCATCTGGTGCCACTTCCCTTCCCGGTCACCTCATCACCTATTCTGAAGCTCCCCCCAGATCTAGGTTCAACTGAAGATGCCAACACCTGCAGGTGACAAAGCCCTAAAACAAAAGCTCTGATCTCCTCCCCAGGTCCCCTTATCTGCACCCAGCTCTCTTATTGACCTATATGATGTCCATCCCCACAGGCCAGCCGAACAGGTCCCCGCATCATGTGGCAAAATAAACCTACCAGCGACAAAACCCTCACAAAAGAAAAATGGAGAACCCAGTTCACAGGTGCCTTGGAATGATTTGATATAAGTCATGTATAACGCTCCTGTACTCAAGTGTTAATCATTGCAACGTTGAGATCCTTTTTTGGGAAGTTTTTCAAGGGATCCAGAGAAAGGGATTGCCAAGTTCCTAGATAAACTGCAGAGCTGCCCACTGCTTGGCATATCTGCAGAGCTAGAGCTCTGATGTGTTCCCTCTACTCTTGGGTAATGGCACCTCAGCACAAGCGCCCAATCGTAGAAGTGCAGTTCTGAAAACAATTGAAATGAACACAGCCCAAGTCCGTCCTCCGGCACATAAATTGTCGTTGGGTACCTCGTTCGTAGAGGAACGTTTGAAATGTGTTGTCACGCTAAGAGCTTTGGTAAGGGCCAATCTGAAAAGCAGTTTCACTTAAGGAATGGAACAGACATTGATCACGTTTCCATCTGCCTCCCAGCTCTGTTCCCCGGGCTTCGTCATTTAGTAAGACAAAACCAAGGAGTTTACTGATTAGATTTTTTTTTATAACGCTCTTAAATCCCGAGTTCGGTCTCTAAGCGCAGATTCGAGATTCGAACCTCTGTTGCTCTGCGTGGTTTTGCTTCCAAGATCAGCATGTTGCCCCTGTGCTATCCTCTGTTCACGTTGACTTTATTAGTGGGCAATAGTGACAGCGTGCCTTATGGAAATAATGGAGGCCACACTGAGGATTACTCCTCACCCACGTGTGTGTGGGCTGAAGCACCTTCATGGCATTGAGGCACTGCCAATACATTGTCCTGAGTCCTCCACGGAGATGATGTGGGGGCCTTGTGGATGACACGGCTCTTGACGGCACTGGGGTGGTCCTCCGTGACCATCAGCCCTCACCTGCTGCCCACGAGCCTGAAAACGATCTCCAATATTCATTGTTTGGCTCCGGCAGAGCAGGGAGTCTCACCACTTGACTATGGGGGTTAGTGTGGGAGAATGGCGCACGAGCGCACTGACTACAACCTTGGAGAGTATTGCTTCACAAGGTAAGTGATGACGCAACCCTGCCGCGTGACCCATCCCAATCACAGAGTGCTGCAATCCCCTTTTCTATCTGCCATTCCCCTGCCCCTCAACCCCATTTTCATGCATCCATGATCCCATCCCAGAATCTAGCCGTAGTCCTGCTGCTCCCCCCCAGAGAAGAGGGCAGCATTCTGTTACTACCCCTCACCTCACACTGCCGCTCGGCAGTTCAGAAGACCATCTAAAAAGGTATGTGTCACAAAATAACCCCATATATGCCAAGAGCCAAGTACCTTTATGGCAGACAGTATAGAGTGGCCACTGTTATACATGCTGAAGGAACACTGGAGTATACTAAACCATACATGGGGCTGCGCACTGAATCCCTTTTAGGTACTTCCAATTTCGGCAGATAAAATGGTGCGTATTTCCAAAGATCACACAGTTTGTTTAAGTGATGGGTGTAATCCCAGTCTACCATGTACGCACTTTATCAAATATCTTCCCAGGACTAGATCTATTTTGTACCAATACTTTTGTGGTTGAACATTCCATCGTTTACAGTACTGCCCCTGCCTCTGCTCGCATTTGGCTTTAGATGCAGGCCAGATACCCTGGCTCGGCTCTACTCCTAGATTCCCTAGCTTATGCAGTTCTAGTGGGCCCGGGCTCCAGTGTAGTGTGCCATGCTGCTGCTCTGCTTTTCTGTTTTCCCTTCGCTGTGTTCCCTCTACTCTGTCTCCCCTCATGGCCCCACCAGTGTTGTCAATAGTGACTGTTTCTTCCACCCTTGCTGCCACTCTTGTGCTGAGGCTTGTTTGCAGTGAGGGTGGAAGCCTGGAGGTTTGAAGATGGAGGTTTGCAATATCAATCAGAATCAGACATTATGAATTGTATGAAGAGAACAAGTGCTGACCAGTTTTTGGAGTAGCTGTGACCTATGGTGGTGGCAGTCATCTGTGATAATGAAATCCATCTGAAGCCGCCCAAACCTCCTCAGTGTTACCACATGGTTACCATCTGGTGCCTTAACCCTGGTATCCAGTGTTTGCATTTGCATTGTACTTCTTCCTCACCCTACATACGAATTCTTGCCAGGGCAGGGGAGCCAGGAGATACCACTGCACAGGGTTTGACCTGAGTGCAAGGAAGTCCTACAACCCCTTTCCTAGCAGTTGTGTTGTTTTCTTGAAACACCCGTAGTAGCTGCCAACATCTAGCCCCAGAAGCAGAGAGCACTGATTGAATGTGTTCCCTGTTTCCGTTGCCCCGTTCAGGGCAAGGGCACAAGTGGTATTGTTGGACAGTGGGTGGCAAGCAGGAAATCCTCAAACTGCTCAGGTAGTAGCAGCGGGAGTCAGACGCGGGATGATCCAGAAAGCCGTGAGACCACACGTGCGGCTCACTGTTTCTATTGTGCAGCAAGTGGAGCGTTTGATTAAATCATTGCTCTGGTGAGGTGAGTGACAATTTCCATTTCCTGGCGATTGTTACCCTATTTTAAAAGGTCCCATCTAAAAGAACTATGAGGATGGCTGGCATATCAGTGCTGAGATGGTACAGGATGTCAGAAGTGAGTTAATTTCCGAGAGGGGCCCAGCCATGGTTGCAGGGCAGAAACCTTCCTACATCCCAAATCTTGATTGACACACAACTATCGAAATAACTATCGTTGGTTTAATATGGCAGAAAATACATCAAATAACAAATGGTAAATAGGCACACAAATGCCACAAGTGTTGCCAGTTGCTATACCATCAAACTATGTTTCCTCTCAATAGCCCTTTCCTTCCTCTTTTCTAACTGTAGTATTGTCTTGACCACAGGGAGGCACTAAATCACAAATATATTTGCCAAAACCAAAAATAGCCAACACTTATAATACAGAAAACTGTTATCAGGTAATCTCTTCCCTCTAAGAGGACTATCCAGTAGAGTGGGCTTCTTCTCCTCCTTCGTAGGCACGCTCTTTACACCTAAGGCTCGGCCATTTCCAAATTGGTTAAAACTCTCTTCTCCTCAAATAACCTTGCTAGAATTTTTGTCCAATTTTTCCTCACTCAAAATATGTCAAATTCCTAACATGATGAGATTTTACTAGATCAAACATTTTCCTATGTTTTGCAAAACTGGGCAATAAGTTAAGTCCATTTGTATTTTCCAGCCTTTCTGCGCAATCCGTGTTAAGTTTAACAAGTAGACAGAGGTCTTTAGCCTATTACACATCTTCAATATTTGAACACTTATTATTGTGTAGAATTCTGATATTGGGAACATTAACCTCAGTCTTGTGCAGAAGATAGGATGAGCAAAATAGATCTGAAATATGCATAGCTGTCAGTTCCCATTTAAAGTTATCAAGAACCATTCCCCAAAAGAATGAGCGAGGGAAGGAATTGCAACTTACTTGCCTTCCTCTTGGATGCCCCCTTGGAGATTTATGAAATTACTGAAGTCTGCTCCAAGGTTGGTAGAGGCCTTGAGAATATGAGTGATCAATTACCTGAAGAACATTCAATTGAACCTCTGAGAACATCTGGCTAAATCTGCCAATTGTCAAATCTGTATTTTGTTGTCAATGGAGATTCCAACGCAGGCAATATGGCAAAGGGAACTTTTCCAAAAATTACCTGTAAATATCCACTGATTGTCCTATGGGATGTTCCTTCAACCTGTAAATAGTATGGGTTGGTTGGGGGTCTTGAAATCCACCACAAACTCTTGATTGAAACGGTGAGACCTATCTGTAACCAGATTTGCCATAAACAGTATTTTCTTTATATCTATTATGGCGGTTTAAAAAATTAAAAGAATGCTTACCTTCACTGCAATGCCCACTCTATCCCGAACGGCCTTAGTTAATAAACAAACTATACTGTTATTGGCATTATTGTTTATGTTTATTTTTTATTATGTAGCAGGCGAGGGGCAATTTGGCATGCATTTTCTATTATTCCCCCAGCTCATTCTAGAAATAGAAAAAATACTATGCCTAGTGTGGTTAGGGTTGGAGGATTTAAAGATAAAAAGCATATCCCTGAACTCTTCAGGACTCGTCTTCCTCAACGGAACCATCTAGGATCACAAAGTAGTGCAGGGATTTGAAAGAACAGAAATCATCCAAATATTTAGATGTTTTTGTGCAGTAAAAGTTCCTGTAGTTGAAACGCAATGTTGCTTCCATTTAGACACTGATGTAACAAGCCATAGCTAGCTAACGTATTATGTACTAGCAAAAAGTACCCGTAATCCGCACGGGTTCTGTAGACAGACATGATAACATACTCATCAATTGTTCAAAAAAATCAATGATACTGTAAGTCGCGATTCCGAGTTTGCTTGATGTGCTATGCACTCTGAAGTAAACTGTACTGATAATGGGCGTGTGTGGCTTGCTGACATACCCCTGAGCAGACGTGGAGCAGAGAGGATATTTGGCCTGCTGCAGCATACTGGGGCCTTCTGTGTGCTCTCCCCACCTGTCACCTCACCCTGATGCGGTGCAGTGCGATATGGAGCATTGTTTTTGAGGTCCCATATGAACCTCCAAATGTTGTTCCTCGCATCGAGATGCTTAAAATGAGCTCTGTCCCGTCCTTCTATGACCACATTGATGTTCCTCTGATTTCAGGCAACCATCTTATGTGTGAAGGGTCTGAATTCTGGGGGAATGGCGTGGGGTGTCCAAATGTCATGTAGCCAGTAATGTCCGGAGGGTCCTAACAGGTAACTATGCACAATTTGGTGCAGATTGGAAGAACGGTGGAGAATTGTATAGGGAAAAATCTAACAGAGGTTCTGCTTATAATATCTTTGATGTCCTGGGTGTTAGTCTTAGCAGTGCACAGTGGTGGCGCGAGTTATGGTTGTTTAACTTACTATAACTGGCAAATTTCAGGGGTTTTCCGATTTTACTTGTAACCATAACGTCCCTTTAACAAAGTTTATTTACTGAATTTCATAGGTTTTTAGTAGCGCAACTTAACAATAATATCTCTGATTTTCTGTACATGTAACATGGAACATACTGAACCCCCACTACTGAACGCGGACATATGCGGACAACAGCACCACTACCCAAAAAGTCTGGGGGGTATGTTTAATTGTTATATCATAACATATGAACATTGTACAAATTCACAAACCAGCACACATACACATTATCAGGGTAATTCATAGAATTTCGCAGAAAAGTGTCGCAAGCGGCTGGCGCAGAGTGTCCGCGTGCGATTGTCTGCGCCAGGCACGTGCGCTAAAACCGATTTCCGCGCACAGCGTATTCATGGATTTTAGGCTCCCAAACCAGCCGTGGCGCAGAGTATCGCAGCGACCCTGCAGCAGCGCCAGTAACGCCCCCAAGAACGCCCTCGCGCAAGGAAAAGCCATCAAAATCGCTAAATCATCGCAAAGGGCTGCGCTAACCCTGGACCAGTTTACAGGGCTGCCAAACAAGGAACGCAAAGCGGGTAACGTTCATATCAGGGGTACGCGGGAAGTTTTACATGCGATTAGCCAGGGTACGTGTATTACAGGGGTACGCAGGAAGTTTAACACGCGATTGGCCAGGGTACGTGTATTAGAGGGGTACGCGTGAAGTTTTACACGCGATTAGCCAGGGCACGTGTATTACAGGGGTACGCGGGAATTATCACACGCGATTTGGCTGGGTAGGTGTATTACAGGGGTACACGGGAAGTTTTACACGCGATTTGGCTGGGTACGTGTATTACAGGGGTGCGCTGGAATTATCACACGCGATTTGGCCAGGTACGTGTATTACAGGGGTGCGCGGGAATTATCACACGCGATTTGGCTGGGTACGTGTATTACAGGGGTGCGTGGGAAGTTACACACGCGATTAGGCTGGGTGGGTCCTCACAGGTGTTCCCTGTACACCCTCCACGGCCCCTGCAGGCAGCCCACAAAACAGGGGACTACCCTGCACACCTGCTCATGTCCCCCTGCACCCCCACCCCCCAGCCACCAGGGGCACCCTCCACCAGGCCCCCACCCATGTCTACCACCACCCCCACCCCCCAGCCACCAGGGGCAGCCTCCACCAGGTCCCCACCCATGTCTACCACCACCCCCGCCCCCCAGCCACCAGGGGCAGCCTCCACCAGGCCCCCACCCATGTCCCCGTGCACCCCCACCCCCAGCCACCAGGGGCAGCCTCCACCAGGCCCCCACTCATGTCTCCCTGCACCCCCATCCCCCAGCCACCAGGGGCAGCCTCCACCAGGCCCCCACTCATGTCTACCACCCCACCCTCACCCCCCAGCAGTGCAGGGGCACCCTCCACCAGGCCCCCACTCATGTCTCCCACCACCCCACCCCCCAGCCACCAGGGGCAGCCTCCACCAGGCCCCCACTCATGTCTCCCACCACCCCCACCCCCAGCCACCAGGCGCAGCCTCCACCAGGCCCCCACTCATGTCTCCCACCACCCCCACCCCCCCAGCCACCAGGGGCAGCCTCCACCAGGCCCCCACCCATGTCTACCACCACCCCCACCCCCCAGTCACCAGGGGAAGCCTCCACCAGGCCCCCACCCATGTCTACCACCCCTCCCACCCCCCAGCAGTGCAGGGGCACCCTCCACCAGGCCCCCACTCATGTCTACCACCACCCCCACCCCCCAGCCAACAGGGGCAGCCTCCACCAGGCCCCCACTCATGTCTCCCACCACCCCCACCCCCCAGCAGTGCAGGGGCACCCTCCACCAGGCCCCCCCTCATGTCCCCTATCACCCCACCCCCCAGCAGTGCAGGGGCACCCTCCACCAGGCCCCCACTCATGTCCCCTATCACCCCCACCCCCCAGCCACCAGGGGAAGCCTCCACCAGGCGCCCACCCATGTCCCCCTGCACCCCCACCCCCCAGCCACCAGGGGAAGCCTCCACCAGGCCCCCACCCATGTCTACCACCCTTCCCACCCCCCAGCAGTGCAGGGGCACCCTCCACCAGGCCCCCACTCATGTCTCCCAGCATGCTACGTGTATTTCAGGGGTGCGCGGGTGTATTTCAGGGGTGCGCGGGAAGTTCCACACGCGAATAGCCTGGGCGCATGCATTTCAGGGGTGCGCGGGAAGTTTTACACGCGACTTCAGCAGGGTACGTGTATTTCAGGTATGCGCGGGAATTCTCACACGCGATTTGGCTTGGTACGTGTATTACAGGGGTGCGTGGGAAGTTACACACGCGATTAGGCTGGGTGGGTCCTCACAGGTGTTCCCTGTACACCCTCCACGGCCCCTGCAGGCAGCCCACAAAACAGGGGACTACCCTGCACACCTGCTCATGTCCCCCTGCACCCCCACCCCCCAGCCACCAGGGGCACCCTCCACCAGGCCCCCACCCATGTCTACCACCACCCCCACCCCCCAGCCACCAGGGGCAGCCTCCACCAGGTCCCCACCCATGTCTACCACCACCCCCGCCCCCCAGCCACCAGGGGCAGCCTCCACCAGGCCCCCACCCATGTCCCCGTGCACCCCCACCCCCAGCCACCAGGGGCAGCCTCCACCAGGCCCCCACTCATGTCTCCCTGCACCCCCATCCCCCAGCCACCAGGGGCAGCCTCCACCAGGCCCCCACTCATGTCTACCACCCCACCCTCACCCCCCAGCAGTGCAGGGGCACCCTCCACCAGGCCCCCACTCATGTCTCCCACCACCCCCACCCCCCAGCCACCAGGGGCAGCCTCCACCAGGCCCCCACTCATGTCTCCCACCACCCCACCCCCCAGCCACCAGGGGCAGCCTCCACCAGGCCCCCACTCATGTCTCCCACCACCCCCACCCCCAGCCACCAGGCGCAGCCTCCACCAGGCCCCCACTCATGTCTCCCACCACCCCCACCCCCCCAGCCACCAGGGGCAGCCTCCACCAGGCCCCCACCCATGTCTACCACCACCCCCACCCCCCAGTCACCAGGGGAAGCCTCCACCAGGCCCCCACCCATGTCTACCACCCCTCCCACCCCCCAGCAGTGCAGGGGCACCCTCCACCAGGCCCCCACTCATGTCTACCACCACCCCCACCCCCCAGCCAACAGGGGCAGCCTCCACCAGGCCCCCACTCATGTCTCCCACCACCCCCACCCCCCAGCAGTGCAGGGGCACCCTCCACCAGGCCCCCCCTCATGTCCCCTATCACCCCACCCCCCAGCAGTGCAGGGGCACCCTCCACCAGGCCCCCACTCATGTCCCCTATCACCCCCACCCCCCAGCCACCAGGGGAAGCCTCCACCAGGCGCCCACCCATGTCCCCCTGCACCCCCACCCCCCAGCCACCAGGGGAAGCCTCCACCAGGCCCCCACCCATGTCTACCACCCTTCCCACCCCCCAGCAGTGCAGGGGCACCCTCCACCAGGCCCCCACTCATGTCTCCCAGCATGCTACGTGTATTTCAGGGGTGCGCGGGTGTATTTCAGGGGTGCGCGGGAAGTTCCACACGCGAATAGCCTGGGCGCATGCATTTCAGGGGTGCGCGGGAAGTTTTACACGCGACTTCAGCAGGGTACGTGTATTTCAGGTATGCGCGGGAATTCTCACACGCGATTTGGCTTGGTACGTGTATTACAGGGGTGCGTGGGAAGTTACACACGCGATTAGGCTGGGTGGGTCCTCACAGGTGTTCCCTGTACACCCTCCACGGCCCCTGCAGGCAGCCCACAAAACAGGGGACTACCCTGCACACCTGCTCATGTCACCCACCACCCCCACCCCCCACCATCCAGGGGCACCCTCCACCAGGCCCCCACTCTTGCCCGACTCATGTCTCCCACCACCCCCACCCCCCAGCACTGTGGGGCACCTGCCAGCAGGCCCCAACCCATGTCACCCACCACCCCCACCCCCCAGCAGTGCAGGGGCAGCCTCCACCAGGCCCCCACCCATGTCTCCCACCACCCCCACCCCCCAGCAGTGCAGGGGCAGCCCCCACCAGGCCCCCACTCATGTCCCCTATCACCCCCACCCCCTCAGTCACCAGGGGCAGCCCCCACCAGGCCCCCACTCATGTCCCCTATCACCCCCACCCCCCCAGTCACCAGGGGCAGCCCCAACCAGGCCCCCACTCATGTCCCCTATCACCCCCACCCCCCAGCAGTGCAGGGGCAGCAGGCAGTCAGGCAGCAGCAGGTGGAGCGTGCTCGGGCTCTGGGGGGCAGTAGTTCGGCCTTCCAGGCAGGAGCGTGGTATTCCGTGTGCGTACGCGTGGCCAGCTTGGTACGGAGTGATTTTGCACGTGAAAATCCTGCACGTCAGCGTGAAAACTGAGGAAAGGCCCTCAGCGCGTAAGCGCGTCTGTGACGTGACCCGCACAGGTGTTTCCCACACAGCACGTGATGACAGAGCACACGTGGAAAGACTGCACGTCAGAGTGTAATCGCGTGTGATTGGTGGAAATGGCCCTACACGCAGAAGTGACAAAGCGTGTAATTGGTGGAAATGGCCCTACACGCAGAAGTGACAAAGCATGTAATAGGTGGAAATGGCCCTAGCGCGTACACGCCGCGTAAGTGACGCTGGACGTGTGGGCCTGTATAAAAGGTACGTGTAGAACACGTTTTCCTTGTACGTGCTTTTCGTGGAGAGCGAGTGGGTGAATTCTGTACTTCTTGTCGTTTCACACGCGATTTACTTCACGGCGTTTCAAGTTCGTATTCCCTGTTACCTCTGACAGCTTTTTCTCTTTTTTCTCTTTTACTGGTTTACCTGGGCCTGTTCCCTCAAACAGTGTTCCCTTCTACTGTTGTCCTGTCTCCTCAGACAGCGGACAAATCTTCTTTTGGCGGGGGTGTTGCCAACCAAACGTGCTCCTTTTACACGCTCGTTTACCAGGCAGACGGTGAGTCACGCACGTATCTAACATCTGTGCTTGCCCCGTGTGTAGCCTACCACTTCAGAGGTCATTCTAGGCTGCGTGTGACACGCATACGTTCATTCTTGTGTTTCTGGGTGCCACAGCGTAGTGCAGGTTTTTCTTTCTGCACACGTGGTCTAAGAGGGGTTGCGTGCACGTCATCTCCCTTTTTTGGGCCTCCTGTGCGTTGCGTGACCCGTCATCTTTCCCCAGGGGTTACATTCAGCCTTGCTAGAGCACTAGGGTACAATTACCATCTGGTACCCAACCCCTTTGACCCCCAATTGCCCAGGACAATAGTCTACATCCACTCCCATACGCACATTAACATCAGTGCCATGGCTGGGAGGCGAGGATTCCGTAAGGGTGGCAAAGGTGGAAGAGCCACAAGTGGTGGCCGTGGTGGATCCGGTAGGGGACGTGGTCGTAACTTGCAGGGTGAGCCTGTCCCCCCATGTGTGGAGGACCAGTCACGGGCACCCATAATCCCCCCCCCCTCCTCCCCTCCCATTGAGGCTGATGTGGCTGACACCATCCATGCTCAGCCCTTGTTGGACCAGCCCATTGTGGCACCAGACCTGGCTGACTCCATGGCTGACTTCCAGGTCAGCAGGGCTACGACACGTGCGCTGGTGCACGTTGATGCCATCATGCCACGTGGATCTGGGGCAGCAAGGTCATCTGCTGCACCAAGGAGGCAGGGCGGAGAGGCTGCAGGGGCAGCTGCGGCTCCATCCACCCCAGCCCTCACACACCCAGCCAGGACAGTGTCGGTCCTAGTCCATGCTGCTGACATTCCCCCTGACACCATCACACTAGAGCCAATGCCTGCACCAACTCCCATGCTGAGTGTGCAATCCCACACTCCTGATACAGAGTCCACCAGGGCTCCTGCCCCTAGTGTCCAGAGCGGCGCAGGACACTCAGGATCACCACCACCTTCCAAGCGGAAGAGGAAGAGTGCTCGTCCGGCACAGGCTGATGCCCCAGACACGGCTACACAGTCCGGCCCGTCCAGGAAGCCCAGCTTCACGGATGACGAACTGAATGCACTTGTCGAGTATGTGTCCGGACATGACAACGAGATGGTCATTGTTGCAGGATCCAAGACCACACCTGCACAACGCCAGGCACACTGGCAGACCGTTGCGGACATCGTAAGTGCCCTTGGAATCGTGAGGCGCACAGCCAATGATTGCTATAAGCGCTGGAATGACCTAAAGCGCAGGGCAAAGAGTAAGCTGGCCTCAAGTCATGCCGCAACTCTAGTGACTGGAGGTGGGTCTCCAGTAGTAGACATGGAACTCACTCCACATGAGTCAGTCGCTGGGACCTACGTCACGGAGGAACAGATCCAAGGCGTGGGAGATCTGGCTGATTACGAGGCATTGTCCGGTGAGTGCACATGCATGTGTGTGTCATCCATGTGCATGGTGTGTGTGTGAGGGCTTCTGTTCGGGTGCCAGGTGAGAGTGTGTGCGCCTGAGTCGTATGGGTCAGCCATGTGCTTCATGCAATCCTTCCTGCGCAGCTGCATTTGGCCATAGCAGTATCCCTTCTGCCAACAGTAGACATCTAGCCCAACTGCACGCCAGTTGCCCTTGAAGTGTCACCTTGCCACAACATATTTGCTTCTTTTTCACTGTTCATTCAGTCAGTTTGTTTGCATTCCACCACTTTCACTAGGCATGTCGCTGTCCACTAGTCACATGTCTGACATGGGTATGGTAAAGTGGAGTGACTTTGTTACCTGGATATCATTTGTACACACATGTCCCTGTGCAATTGGACCATTTCAGACTGGCAGCTCCAGGTGAAAAATCTGACCTGTTAGAATTAGAAAAGCAATTACATGCGGGAACTGGACTGAATGAATAGGTGCTGCCCTCCTCTCCATCTTCACTCAATAGCAATGGTACATGCCATCTGTGTGATGGCATGTGTGTTTCACCTGCCAATCACAGGCCAATGTGTGATGCCACTGCCAGGCAGCATGCAGAAAATGTGTTCATCTTCCATCTTGGTGTCATCAGTGTGTGCCATTTGCCTGCACTTCATACGCACTGAGGGTGCATGCATGGGAGGGTTTTAGTCATGTGGGACATGTGTCAATCAAGTACTGGTTCTCTTGCTTCTCAGCCCTCAATGTGTGCCATGGTGCTAATGCCTGTTTCCATTTCTTTGTTTTCATGTCTTTGCAGGGGAAGACGCACCTGATACTGCTGGGGTTGTGGAGATGGTGCAGACCCAGGAGGGGTCCGAGGGCCGACCAACCACCAGTGAGGGACGTGGTGTGGTGGTGGGGGAGAACCCACAAGTGCTGCAGGTCGTGCTCTCAAGGGGTGTCTCTGGCTGCACCTCCCCCGAGCTGTACTCAGGTGTTGATTCGGATGAGACCTACGTGCCGTCGCAGGTTGGTGTTCCAGGGAGGGATTCTGTTCTGTCTCACCCACCTGCACCAGGGTCAGAACCCTCCATGGGGATGTCAGTGTTGGCAGCTACGCCTTCGGTGGTTACGGATGCAGGGTCACACTCCGCAACATCTGATCCTGTTCCTGGGCCAGCAGATCAGAGGGGGAATGCAGTCCTGCAGCCTCAGGCAGTGCCGGCACAGCAAGGCGCAGTTCGCCTTGCCCCAGACAGGTGTGGTGCCCGCCGACGTGGTGGCCGTACGCCACCCGGCAATACCGCATGGGAGCAATCCATTTACGGTATGGCAACCCAACAGGCTGCATCATCCGAGATGATGGCTCAGGCCATGGATAGGGTGGCCACTTCCATTGTCCCCCCAGAAAGGCTGATGGAGCGACTAGAGCAGGCAACCGACTCCATCTGCCAGTCACACAGGGAGGACATGTTGGGGTCCAACAGGGACAGACGGGCAGCACTGGCGACTCTGCAGGAGGCCATCTCCATTGAGTCCCAGGGCCACAGGGAAGCCCTGAGGCAGGAGCTCCTTCACCTCAGGACGACTCTTGTTGAGCTTGAGGCTTCAACACACCAAAGGACAGAACAGCAGCTGGAGCGTCTCACCCGTACGCTCTCAGCTGAGATGCAGGCAACGAGGGCGGAGGTCCGGGCATCCCGTGAGTTGTTGCATGGGGACCTCCGCACACTCATCCTCCAGAACCAGACCTACCACACCCGCATGCTTGCAGCCATGGAGGAGCAGACTAGGGCCTTGCGTGGGCTGCCTCCCATAGTGCAACCACCTCCGGATGCAGCTGCACAGGGTGATAATAGCGACAGCAGTGATACTCCCACAATATGGTAGCCGTGTGGGCCATGAGCCCATGGAGGTGTTTTATCTTCCCAGGATCCACGCAGGTGGGTTCTGGTGTGCATCCTGTCCTCGGACCTCCTGGGTGGCCTCCCCAACCCCCCCGGGCCCATCAATGGCCATTTTTGATTGTTTCTTATTTTTATTTTTATTTTTATTTCTTTTATTCCCAATTTTTTTGGGACGATCTGTTGGCTTCCGTGGTTCCTGTGGGCATACGCTGCATTGTGGCTGGGCACATGCAGGCTTGTAATGTATTTGGTTCAGATGCTTGGGTTTGAGTCACACACACCCCTCCTGCTTCCCGTTTCCATGGGCTTGCAAAGGGTGTGCCCAAGTGACAGTGAATTACACAGTGACGTTGGACTCCCATGAGCTGTGTGGGCAGTCTGTAGTCAATACTGTGTATACATTCCTAGTGCATATTGCTGTTGTGTTGCACACTGCATGTTGCATTGATGTGTAACTCTTCTTCTGTGTCTACCTCCCAATTTGCAGGTCCCTTCCTCATGTCCACACAAGGACCTCTAGTCTGGAGATGGGGTCCATGTTGGCAGCAGTGCACCTACAACTCTACATGGCGACAACACTGCACAGTTGGTAGTGGCGGGAGTGCAGGCATTTCCAGGTGGTGAGACTACTAATATGTAACATTTGTGATGTCATGTTAATGGTACTACGTGCTCAAGTATGTTGTTGGTCCGGCATTGCTGTGAGCATTTCAGGTGTTGCAGGTTTCTAATAGTGCCACTGTACATAGTGAGACTGATGTCATGTTGTGGGGATTACTTTGTTTACCTGCAATTAGCATGACATGGCACGGTGTGTCGTGTGGCGGTGCTGGGGTTGGGTTGGCTGACATGGCACTGTCCTCTTGTTGCATTTTGCAAGTGGGTATTCATTTTAGCTGCTTCAATGTGTAACTTCACAAAACTGCATTGGTGGTGTCTGTGTGGGTAGGGATGCACACATTGTGACACTTCCAGGTGAACAATCTCAGGCTGACATGGTATTCCCGGTTCATTCTCCAGACATTCAGGATCAGTGTCAGGTTGAGTCATCATTGATTGTCAGATGGAATGTGCCAGGGCAGTGTGCACTCCACAGGGGTGTGATTTCTATGTGAAGTAATTAGCCACTAG
This sequence comes from Ambystoma mexicanum, assembly GCF_040938575.1. Taxonomy (NCBI): domain Eukaryota; kingdom Metazoa; phylum Chordata; class Amphibia; order Caudata; family Ambystomatidae; genus Ambystoma; species Ambystoma mexicanum. The sequence continues at coordinate 599,506,869 of NC_090922.1, forward strand.
CTGTGTACGGGCTGCCTCCCCCCGTGCCCTTTCCCCTCCCATGCGCAGCGGCTGTGCATGTGGTTGGGGATGTGGGGCCACCACCATGTCCACGGCCAGGCCCCGGCGTGTTGCAACGTTGTGCAGGACACATGCTGCCACTATGATCCTGCACACTACTGGGGGAGCGTATAACAGCTGCCCACCAGAACGGTCAAGGGAGCGAAAGCGTGACTTTAGCACTCCGAATGTGCGCTCCACTATGCCCCTGGTTGTAATGTGGGCTGTGTTATATCTTACCTGGGGTGGCGTGGTGGGGTTCCGAATTGGCGTCATCATGTGGGGGCTGAGAGGGTAGGCACTGTCCCCTGTGGAGGTGGTGATTGGTATCATTGGTGGGGTTGTGACCTTGCTCAGTATCCAACATGCATGCATGTGCAGTGGCATACATACTCACCAAGCAGCCATGTATCGCCATGCCGCCCAGCTTCTAGGTCCCGGCTTAGGGTGGACATTCGGTAAATGAAGCTGTCGTGGGTGGTGCCGGGATAGTTGGCATATACTGAGGTGATGATTCCCTTGGCATTACATGCTACCTCCACGTTGATGGAATGCCAGTGCTTGCGGTTCCTATAGATGTGCTCAGATGCCCTGGGGGGACGTAGAGCCACATGGGTGCAGTCGATGGCACCTAGCACTTTGGGGAATCGTGCCACAGCGTAAAAATCCAGGGCGGCAGCATGCCTTTCTGCAGGTGTTCTGGGCAGGTATATGTGCCTGCGGACTGATGGGCGTGCAGTGATGATGTTCAAGACCTGGTGTAGGCAGCGTGACTGGGTGGCCTGTGACACCCCACCCACTATGGCACTTGTCCGCTGAAATGATCCAGTGGCTAAGAAGTGCAGTACATTGAGGACCTTCTCCAGGGGGCTGAGTGCTTGGGAGCACAGGGTGGGTGATGTGAGGTCATCCTCCCACTCACTCACCAGGTCCAGTATAATGTGTGGTGGAAACCTGTACCTCTCATACACCTGGTCATCAGGCATCCCGAAAAGGCTGGTTCTGGGTGTGAATATTCTGGCATTGACTATCCTCCTCCTCCTCCTTTGGTAGCCCACTGCCACTGCTGCTAGGAACGGTATGTTCATCCTGGCGTCTGAGCTTGTTATTGTTAAAGTCCGCAAATTTATGCTTTGCGCGTGTTCTAGGCGAGCGTGTGACCCGCGCACCCCTGGAATCCAGTTCCCAGTCCAATAGCGTGTGGAAATTCACACGCACCACGGGATACAGCGTGTGACCCGCGCACCCCTGGAATCCAGTTCCCAGTCCAATAGCGTGTGGAAATTCACACGCACCACGGGATACAGCGTGTGACCCGCGCACCCCTGGAATCCAGTTCCCAGTCCAATAGCGTGTGGAAATTCACACGCACCACAGGATACAGGTTCGCTGACGTACTTGCGTGTGTAAGTGCCCGCGCACCCATTAAATACACGTACATAGGCCAATCGCGTGTACGCGCACTTTTGTCCAATTACACGCGATGACACTCTGACGTGCAGTATCTCCACGTGTGCCCCGTCATCACGTGCTGAGTGGGGAACACCCGTGCGGGTCACGTCACAGACGCGCTTACGCGCTGAGGGACTCTGGTCCAATAGAATCGCGTATGCGTGCTGACGCGCTTACGCGCTAAGGGCCTTTCCTCGGATTTCACGCTGACGTGCAGGATTTTCACGTGCCAAATCACTCCGTATCAAGCTGGCCACGCGAAAACACACGGAAGACCACGCTCCTGCCCAGAAGGCCGAGTTACTGCCCCCCAGTGCCCCGAGCAGCCTCCCACGTGCCATCTGCTGCTGCCTGCCTGCCTGCTGCCACCGTGCCCTGCCATTTGGTGCCTGCACATCAGCCATCTGCAGGGGTCCAGTTGCTGTGTCCACCCCTGCTGGAACTGAAGACTCCCGACTGGGATTACATCGCTCCACAGCCCAGCCCCAGGACCCAGTTGCCCACCCACACCTGCCTCTGGGGTTGCCATGTCGGGCACTTCCACATCTGGCACCAGTGGCAACCCCAGGCCAGAGGGGCAGAGGGGCACCAGCTTCACTGTCACCGAAGTTGGTGTCCTGGTGGAGCATGTCCTGGGGCAGTATGATGCCCTCTTTGGATCGTCCCGCGCCAGCAAGGAAGGACGGCAGAGGATCTGGGCCGACTGTGTGGTTGCCATCAACGCGGAGGGGGTGGCAACCCGCGACGTCCTGAAGATCAAGAAGCGCTGGGAGGACTTGAGGTCCAGGACCCTTGTGAAGGCCCGGCGCCTCGTGGAGGGGGGCCGGGGCCGCATGAGTTCCATCCAGATGAGGGTCCTGGAACGCGTACGCCCAGCGCTCCACGCCCAGATCCTTGAGAGGGAGGCCCGTCTGGAGTTGAGCGGTAAGTGTCCATGCATTACTGTGTGAGACAGGGCATGTTGCGGTGTGCTGGTTCTATGATACTTGCCTGTATGTGTGCCATAGGCCATGTATGCATGTATGTGTGCAGGGACATCATGGTAATGCATGTGCGACCAGTGATGTGTGATGCACATGGTTGTTGCATGTGTTGAAATGCCGCATGGGGAGCCCTATGCAGATTTTGAACATGAGAGCATGCCAGTCTCTGTACCTGGACATGGGTGGGGGTGAGGGATGGGTGCTGATGCCAGGTACATATATGGTAGCCATGTCTGTGTGCCTGACCTGCGTGTCTGTGACTTGTGCATGCCATGAATGCATGACACATGTGTGTGACAATGCACAGATTCAGTAAAGCAGCCAAATTACCCTTGTATCCGCTGTGTTTGGTGTGTTTGGGGCCAGATGGATGTGACTGAGGTGAAGTGTGTGCATGTGATAGGCATGAGCCATGATGCATGTGAGTTACATATCATTGAATGTTTCAAGAGTCCATTGGACATGCATGGAAATGTCCATGGCATGCACCATGCCTGTTACTGTGTGTGTTTTGCCTGGACTGACCCATGTGTTGTGGAGGGACATGATGGAAGTGTACTTTGACAGTGGTGCTCATCTGCTATTGCTTCCTGTCTAGGGGACCATTGTACAGTGCCCTGATGCTTGTGTTCTTTGTCTCCCTCTACGCAGCGGCTAGTGAAGAAGAGGGCGGAGACGGCGCTGTGGAGCAAGGCGGCGGGGATGCCCCCACGGCTGCAGCGGAAGGGGTGGGTGAGCCCCCACAGGGGCCTGCTACGGTGGGAGACGGTGAGGAGCCATCCAGGTTGGTGGTTTGCACAGAGGAGGAGGAGGCCGCCACTGGGGCGCACATGGGGCCTGGTGGGGGCATCCCTGCTGGTGCAAGTGGTGCAGTCCAGGGCCAGGGGCAGAAGGAAGCACAGGTCACCGTGGAGGGGCCTGTGCATGTCGCTGTCCCTGACCCTGTGAGTGCACCACCATGCACCAGCAGGGATGCCCCGTCCCAGGCCTGTCCGCAGGTAGAGGGGATGTCCATGTCACCTGACTCCCCTCCACCTGTGGACGTGGGAACCCCTGGCCGTGCGGAGAAGGTCCTGATTGGGGTCGCGATGCGCACGGCTGTGATTCGTGATGCCGTGCGTGCTTCCCGGGAGGAGCACGCACGTCATCACGAAGTGCACCGTGCCGACGTGGCCCAATTGGGATCGGCCATGTTCGGGGGTTTCCTGCATGTGTTGGCCAATGTGGCGGCCCTCTCCTCCTCTGTGCAGGCTATCCACCAGTCGTTCTCCTTGCCGTCTTCCAGCCCAGATGCCACCAGGGCCCCCTGTGGACCTGCCCCGACCAATGCAGCCAGCTCGGTGGGGATCCCATCCCTGCCACAGTCGGGAGTCAGAGATCCAGCAGGGGTGGACACCACAGCAACTGGACCCCAGCAGATGGAGGATGTGACGGCATCATCGGGCAGGGCACGTGCACGACGGCGTCGGTGGTTTCCATCAGCCTGGATGCCGTCGTGCTGGCACAGGCAGTTGCGTCGGAGGCAGCAGCAGGCTCAACGTGGGCGGCATCATGGCTCAGGGCCATCAACATCAGGGGTGCAGGCATCGGCCGGAGGGCAGGAGAACCCTGGAATGGGAGTGGCTTCCGTGTGGGAGCGGTTGTGCCAGCGGATAGGTGCGGAGCGGCAGCGGGCAGAGGAGGAATGGCTCACGATGGTCAGGGCGGAGGACTCCATGCGGAGGGCGCTGAGGCGGGCTGAGTGCCTCGAGGGTCTTCGCAGGGAGTTTGAGCTTGACACTGCGTTATCCCTGCGGGACCTCGGGGCCAGGGAACATGCCCGCCTCCAAGCCATTGACCAGGAGTTCGATGATGCCCTGGCCCATGACAACAACCAGTGAGCCGTCCGAATAGCCCGCTGCCTTTGTATATAGTTGTATAGTTAGGGTTAGGTTTCCTTTGTTTTTTTGATTTTTTTTTGGTTGCGATTGGACAATGCACCACTTTTTTGTATATAGTTCAGTTTTTAGTTAGTAGTCATAGTTAGGTTTAATTTGGTTGGGCTCATGGACCCAGGATGATCTTCTTCATGGTTCTTCATTGGCTTATTTTAATTTTTCAGATTATTTTCTTGGACATTCATCTTGTTTTGTTTGATTTGCTTTGTGTTTTTTCTTATTTCATTTCCATTCTACTTGCTGTTCAATACATATTTTTTTTGATTCTTCAATGTGTCGTATCATCTCATTGCTTTCAGGCATGTCATGTTGGGTGTTTTGTCATTCACTTGCAGCCATTGTGTGTGACAGACATGTGTTCAATTGCATTATTTAAATTGGGGGTGTAACATGTAATTGCCTTTGATATGTGGGTGGGTGTGATAGTTGGTTGGGCCTTTTGGCAGGGGAGGATGGGCATTACGGACATGATTGGGGAATGTTGGGACCCAGGTGCAGGGGGGCATGGATTGGACATGGGTGGGGGCCTGCTGGCAGGTGCCCCACAGTGCTGGGGGGGTGGGGGTGGTGGGAGACATGGGTGGGGGCCTGGTGGAGGCTGCCCCTGGTGACTGGGGGGGTGGGGGTGCTGGGAGACATGGGTGGGGGCCTGGTGGAGGGTGACCCTGCACTGCTGGGGTGTGGGGGTGGTGGGTGACATGAGTGGGGGCCTGGTGGAGGGTGCCCCTGGTGGCTGGGGTGTGGGGGTGGTGGGAGACATGAGTGGGGGCCTGGTGGAGGGTGACCCTGGTGGCTGGGGGTGGGGGTGGTGGGTGACATGAGTGGGGGCCTGGTGGAGGCTGCCCCTGGTGGCTGGGGGGTGGGGGTTGTGGGTGACATGAGTGGGGGCCTGGTGGAGGGTGCCCCTGGTGGCTGGGGTGTGGGGGTGGTGGGTGACATGAGTGGGGGCCTGGTGGAGGGTGCCCCTGGTGGCTGGGGGGTGGGGGTGGTGGGAGACATGAGTGGGGGCCTGGTGGAGGGTGCCCCTGGTGGCTGGGGGGTGGGGGTGGTGGGAGACATGAGTGGGGGCCTGGTGGAGGGTGACCCTGCACTGCTGGGGTTTGGGGGTGGTGGGAGACATGAGTGGGGGCCTGGTGGAGGGTGCCCCTGGTGGCTGGGGGGTGGGGGTGGTGGGTGACATGAGTGGGGGCCTGGTGGAGGCTGCCCCTGCACTGCTGGGGTTTGGGGGTGGTGGGAGACATGAGTGGGGGCATGGTGGAGGGTGCCCCTGGTGGCTGGGGGGTGGGGGTGGTGGGAGACATGAGTGGGGGCCTGGTGGAGGGTGACCCTGCACTGCTGGGGTTTGGGGGTGGTGGGAGACATGAGTGGGGGCCTGGCGGAGGGTGCCCCTGGTGGCTGGGGGTGGGGGTGGTGGGTGACATGAGTGGGGGCCTGGTGGAGGCTGCCCCTGCACTGCTGGGGTTTGGGGGTGGTGGGAGACATGAGTGGGGGCCTGGTGGAGGGTGACCCTGGTGGCTGGGGTGTGGGGGTGGTGGGAGACATGAGTGGGGGCCTGGTGGAGGGTGACCCTGGTGGCTGGGGGGTGGGGGTGGTGGGAGACATGAGTTGGACATGGGTGGGGGCCTGCTGGCAGGTGCCCCACAGTGCTGGGGGGTGGGGGTGGTGCGGGACATGAGTTGGACATGGGTGGGGGCCTGCTGGCAGGTGCCCCACAGTGCTGGGGGGTGGGGGTGCAAGGGGACATGAGTTGGTGTTCATTAGTTCAAGGAGACATGTGCCTTTGCTGGGGGGCATGCCCATGGTGGTTGGGCTGCCTGCGGGACATGACCAGGGATGCAGGGTAGTCCCCTGTGGTGTGGGCTGCCTGCAGGGGCCGTGGAGGGTGTACAGGGTACACCTGGGAGGACCCACACTGTCAAATCACATGTGGAACTTCCCGCGCACCCCTGAAATACACGCGCCCAGGCTATTCGCGTGTGGAACTTCCCGCGCACCCCTGAAATACACGCGCCCAGGCTATTCGCGTGTGGAACTTCCCGCGCACCCCTGAAATACACACGCCCAGGCTATTCGCGTGTGGAACTTCCCGCGCACCCCTGAAATACACGCGCCCAGGCTATTCGCGTGTGGAACTTCCCGCGCACCCCTGAAATACACGCGCCCCCAGGCTATTCGCGTGTGGAACTTCCCGCGCACCCCTGAAATACACGCGCCCAGGCTATTCGCGTGTGGAACTTCCCGCGCACCCCTGAAATACACGCGCCCAGGCTATTCGCGTGTGGAACTTCCCGCGCACCCCTGAAATACACGCGCCCCCAGGCTATTCGCGTGTGGAACTTCCCGCGCACCCCTGAAATACACGCGCCCAGGCTATTCGCGTGTGGAACTTCCCGCGCACCCCTGAAATACACGCGCCCAGGCTATTCGCGTGTGGAACTTCCCGCGCACCCCTGAAATACACGCGCCCAGGCTATTCGCGTGTGGAACTTCCCGCGCACCCCTGAAATACACGCGCCCCCAGGCTATTCGCGTGTGGAACTTCCCGCGCACCCCTGAAATACACGCGCCCAGGCTATTCGCGTGTGGAACTTCCCGCGCACCCCTGAAATACACGCGCCCCCAGGCTATTCGCATGTGGAACTTCCCGCGCACCCCTGAAATACACGCGCCCAGGCTATTCGCGTGTGGAACTTCCCGCGCACCCCTGAAATACACGCGCCCAGGCTATTCACGTGTGGAACTTCCCGTGCACCCCTGAAATACACGCGCCCAGGCTATTCGCGTGTGGAACTTCACGCGCACCCCTGGAATACACGCGCCCCCAGGCTATTCGCATGTGGAACTTCCCGCGCACCCCTGAAATACACACGCCCAGGCTATTCGCGTGTGGAACTTCACGCGCACCCCTGGAATACACGTAGCCCGCTCCCCCAGGCCCGATCGCCTGAGGAACTTCACGCGAACCCCTGTAATACACGTAGCCCGCTACCCCAGGCCCGATCGCGTGAGGAACTTCACGCGAACCCCTGTAATACACGTAGCCCGCTCCCCCAGGCCCGATCGCGTGTGAAACTTCACGCGAACCCCTGAAATACACTTAGCACGCTCCCCCAGGCCCGATCGTGTGAGGAACTTCACGCGAACCCCTGTAATACACGTAGCCCGCTCCCCCAGACCCGATCGCGTGTGAAACTTCACGCGAACCCCTGAAATACACATAGCCCGCTCCCCCAGGCCCGATCGCGTGAATAACTTCACGCGAACCCCTGTGATGCACGTACCCTGCTGAAATCGCGTGTTAGACTTCCCGCGCACCCCGGTATACACGCACACGTATTTTTTGTCAGCGGGTGTCCGTGTTTGTGGGTACCCCTTTGCACGTCATTTTTCCTGGAGGGCCACAGTATGGGACATTCATCATGGCAGTATATAGGTGCTATTTGTTGGCGCACCTTTTGGCGCACATTTCTTACAGCCGCAGAGACGCTACCGCCTGCTTTCTTGTGGCGGTCGTGTTTGTGCCTGTGCGCTGGTTTGAGCGTGCGCTTTTTTGCCCTATTTTATTCCATGAATACGTGTTGTAGGCGAGCGTGTGGGCGTTCCGCGCACTTGTGCCCTGTACTTCCCCCGTGACGCCCACGTTTTGGCAAGTTGTTCCCCATTCCGAGTGTTACGCCCGTGTTCCGCCTACTTTTGTTGCGTGCGCCGCGCTATGTGCGAATTTCGGTGTGGCCTGTGCGATTTTCGCTGTGACCTGGCGCACGCTGTTAGATGGCCTGTGCGCCAACGTGCGCCGCACACTTTTTTATCGCACATCCGCTGGTTTTCTCGGGCACGGCCTTCCATGAATCGACGTGCGCTGCTTTTCGTGCGATTTTCGCAATTGCACTGCGATTTTCGCTATTCCACTGCGATTCGCACGTTTTTGCCCACTTGCGCCGCGCTAATTATTCCATGAATCGGCCTGTATATGTAGTAATAAATAAGAAGTGTAACCCATATATATAACACATTAACCATTCATTTAAATACAATGGGCCTCATTACGAGTCCGGCGGTAACCGAGGCGGTAAAACCGCCTGGATACCGCCGGACTCGTATTACCATTCCGCCTCCGTGATTCCCGGAATTACCGGGGCATTACAACCCCGGTTTTCCGGGAATCACGGAGGCGGAATGGTGTTAATCCCCATTCCCATTAAGTCCTATGGGACTCGATGCGAATGGGGATCATGGAAACACCGGCAGCATCTCATGATGCTGCCGGTGTTTCCTTGTCCGCCTGCAGGCGGGCGGTGTTAAACCCGCCAGGTCAGACCTGGCGGGAACATCACCTCCCGCCTGCAGGAGTCGGGATCGCCCGGCATGGAAACAACGGTGGCGGCAGGTTTACCGCCACCGTTGTTTCCATACCAGGCGATTTGTAATGAGGCCCAATATGTTCTAAAATGGAATATACCAAAAGAAGAAAGATAGTGTTCCAACATGATTACCTCACAGAAAATCCACAACTAAGAGCAACAGCAGATCTACAGACCAGTAAGAATACACCTTACCAGAAGCTAGTAAGTGTACTGCATTTTAATCAAATATTTGTAAACTTTCTGTATTAGATACAAAAAAAGTGATGTTCTGTTTTTTTTCTCACAGAAATGTCTAGTACTCTGGAGTGGCTGGATGAGCATTTCCCACGTGAGGAAATGTCTGAAGATAGTGAACCTAATGGTAGACACTTTACTATATAAACCAATGAATACATATTATTTTATATACATTTAACATATACATTTTTTGTACAGACCATACAAAATTGAAAATAGTAAAGAAAAAGAAGTATTGGATAAGACTCTCCAGCACATGGAAGAAAAAATTGACCTACTCATGGCAAATTTCAACAATTTAAAAAACTTTGTGGAGGATCACTTGAAACAAAAAACTAGATACCATTGTCCCACATGTACCTGTCCCCTCTCACCATATCCCAGTCAATTATCCCCAAACCCTCTCCATGAACCAAAACGTTTTGATGCGACTTCCATCCCTTCTTCACCTCATATAAATCCTATTGAAACACCCAACTCTCCTGTTTTTGTTTCAGTTTCTTCCTCACCTTCTCTGTCATAAATTTAACATCCATATAAAATAAAGAAAAATTATTATATTGTGTCCTAATTCATTTCTTGTCTTTTTTTAAAATGCAGTTCAGGTGTCCGCGGACAGCGCGGGTGTCTGGAATGTCTGTAAAGAAACAAAAATGGGGGTGTCCTAAGGACACTATATCTGTCCGTATTGATCGCAGGCGAGTTGAAACTGTTCTAAGAACACAGGCAGTATCCTGAAATGTTCTAAATAAACAAAATGGGGGTGTCCTAAGGACGGTATACTTGTCCGTATTGTTCGGAGGCAAGCTGAAACTGTCTTAAGAACACACGGTGTCCTGAAATATTCGTAAATAAACACAATGGGGTTGTCCTGATGACGCTATACCTGTCCGTATTGTTCGCAGGTGAGTTGAAACTGTTCTAGGAACACACGCGGTGTCCTGGAATGTTCGTAAATAACCGAAATGGGTGTGTCCTGAGGATGCTATGCCTGTCCGTATTGTTCAGAGGCAAACTGAAACTGTCCTAAGAACAAACGCTGTGTCCTGAAATATTCGTAAATAAACAAAATGGAGGTGTCTTGAGGACGCTAGACCTGTCTGTATTCTTTGCAGGCGAGTTGAAACTGTTCTAAGAACACAGGCAGTATCCTGAAATGTTCGCAAATAAACAAAATGGGGGTGTCCTGAGGACGCTATACCTGTCTGTATTGTTTGGAGACAAGCTGAAACTGTCCTAAGAACACACAGAGTGTCATAAATAAACAAAATGGGGGTGTCTTGAGGATGATAGACCTGTTCGTGCTGTTCGTAAGCATGTTCAAACTGTTCTAAGAACACATCAAGTGTCCCGGGATGTTCGCAAATAAACAAAATGGGGGTGTCCTGAGGATTCTATGCCTGTCCGTATTGTTCGCGAGTTGAAACTGTTCTAAGAGCAAATGCCTGTTCGTAACTGTTCGTTTCACTTCTGATGCACTTTTAATTAGTTTCAGTACCCGAACCGTGTCCGTAGAACACCAACGCGCATGCGCAAAACAGTTTCAGTGCATTTGATGTCCTGCGGACACCCGCTCCCTTTGCGGGCATGTTCACGAAGCTACCATATGACCGCACCGACGCTGAGCGTGTGTTCTGACTGCAAACACTGTTTGTGTCCCGGAACAATTTAAAACTACCTTTTCAAGCAATCCACAATATTTTTCAATAATAACATACCATAGCACAAGTCCCACATAGTAATTCTGAGTTTCTACATACTTTTTGGGACTTTTTGAACCTTTTTTTGGTGTTCGATCTGTCTGCGGGCAGCACGCGTGTCTGAAAACTGCGCACAAGCACCCCTATAAAAAGCCACACCCTAGAGCTCATTCTCATTGTGTTTCTGGCTATCTTACAGAACACAGTGCATTTTGCTGCCAACTTTCCAGATTTTCATCTGAAACCTGATGGCATCCATGGCTGCAGTACTGCCACCTGGTGCTACATCTGCCTCAGCACTACTCCCAACCCCTCCACCACCACCACCACTTCCCCAAGGGCCTGAAGAGGGGAACAGGAGTGAGGATGCAGAGGAGGATGAAGAGGATGACGAGAATGAGGTAGTGGAAGTCCCTACTACCAACACTCGGTGTGAGTCTTGGGTGTGGTGGTTATTTACCATTCATGGTAATGTACCTAAGGCGCGTGCAAACCGAGTCACCTGCAATGAGTGCAAAATGGTACTCAGTCGCGGGAGGCCTGGTTCATAGAGCTTTGGGACAACCACCATGAAGTGACACCTAAAGTCATTCCACACTGGGGCCATTTGCAAGGTTGTACATTGCAAGGAGCGTAGTAGGTTGACTTCCTCTATTACATCCTCCGTTTCCGATCCTGTCACCACAAGGAACACTGCTGTGGGACAGCGTATTCCTCAAACTGCCTCACAGGCCATACGCAATACTGATGACCCTTACCTTTCGAGGGTCACAGTTTTGTGTATGTACTGTGACGCAGTACTCTGCAGGGGGGAGAGACTTCGAAGTGCTTTTGAGGCTCTGATCTCAGAGCACGAGAAGATCTGCTTACTACCCAAGTAAGACCCACTCTACATCTTCCTCTCTCCACCCGTCCTTTCTTATCCCCGTGGTTGTTGTCCCACCTTACCCTCCTTTTCCCTCCTCTCCTAGTGTGTCGTGTATAAAAAACCAAAAAAAATATAAAACAACAAAAATAAAAAAAGGCTCTTTTCAGAGTTGCCTTTCACAGTTTAAAAATAGAAGTGAAAATAAATGAAGCAGGGCCCTGTATATTTTTTAGAAGTTCGCGGACAGTCCGCGAACATCTAAAATTTTGGGGTGCTGCCCTATCATAACCATTGCAGTTTTGTCTGGGAGGAAGTGGTGGCTCTGAAAAGAGCCTTTTGGTGGTGTTTGCTTGTGTTTGAAAAATTTGAAATGCTCAACACCTACTACAAAATGGATGCTGTAATTCCAAAAAAGGTTGCAATGCATTTTGTAAATTTCTCAGAAAAATCTGATTGCCAGCATAATTAAGATGGACTCCATCTCTGCGAAAAATGTATGTGCTACGAAACATTATATTTTCATTGTGAAAAGAGGACATGCCAAAATCTCTTAGAAAGGCACAAACAGCCTTATTGACATTGCGCCTTGCTTTCTCCATTTGTCGACCAAATGAAGAAGAACAAAGCCACATTTGTCTCTGCACAATCCGTGAAAAAATTACTTGAGAATTTGGAAACATGTCCATGACCTTCCCAAGTCTTTCTTTCATTGCAAATTGCAAAGAAATTCCAGACACATGTCCTAAACTGCACAATGAATTACAATTATGTCTGGATGTTGCTCTTTCTCCAAAGTAGCACAGAGAGGTAGCAAGTCCACCCACTTCATTCCACGTACTCCATGCCACTGCACTTCCACATGTGGGAATCGAAGATCTACAGCTACTCCACAGCTTTCTGCATGCACCTTCAATAAATGTGTCCACGTGTCTCCCAAAATCCAAACAATCTGTTTTCTGAAACACACAGCCATAGCTATCTGTTCTTCTCTCAGCAAAAAGAGTATCTGAGAAACTCTCTCCTGGCACAACACTCCCACTAAACTTTACTGAACAATCCCTTGCTCTGCTCATTCTCATTTGCATGCCGCCCCACCCCAAAATCCCCAGATGTAACACACGATGTCCGCGGACTACCGCCATGTCCGCGGACATATCGTAACATGGACAGTCCTACCATTTCCATTTCACTTTCTGTGCCATTCCCTCATTGGATATAGCTAAGCAATCACACGACCATCCACCAATCACATCCAGGACCTCTACATCTAACTGCATCATCATAGATCAGCACTTCAAATGTACTGCTAATCTCTCTGAGTACAAGTGTCATATCATTGGAAAGCACCTTCTACAAGAAATACTGTACAAGCCTCCAAGATTTCTACTTGCAGCTGCACGCATATCCATATGCATGAACACAAACTACAGGTATGCATATTTTCTGTATAGTACATGTACAATTCTTATAGATTCATATAAACAGATTAACTCACTTTTAGCTTGTATAACCTATAACATGAATTTACTGTCATTTTTTCCATCTCCTATAATCAACTGTCACATCCAAACCTATCTGCTATTTAATTTTTTACACACACATTTGCAAAGCATGCTGAACTAACATATTTAAAGTACAATATAAAGAGTTAACATAGTCAAACAAAATTGCGTGCACACAGTATGTTCAAATATCAAACAACAATACTTGTACAAAAACATAAAAATCAATGTCTAAATTAAAATCAGTGCTATATACAAACAAAATTACTAATTTGTTTCCTATACAATTGCAGTGAAGACCACTCTCCTGAAAAGAAGCAGCCGAATTTGAAGTACAAAGAACAACTAAGAAGAAACCTGCTAATTCCAGAAAAAAAGTAAGTTAAATACCACCATAATATTTGTACTATTACTCAAACACACTGTAAGGTTAATTCATGCTATTTATGTGCCTAAAAATACAGATTGTGCACCATTCTGTCCACAAATCCCCATTTCTTAACCAGAGATTTACAGGCAGAATGGCACACAAATTCCTATTTTCGGCACACAAATGACCCAACACAGCCCCTAGAATTTTGATATTATAGAACAAACAAGTATTTTTCTTGTATACCATTAGATTTACTATTTGTACTTCTCCACACCACTAGTTTACTTTCTACTGTCACCTGAACCCCAGTTTAGTAGCACATAAATTCAAGAATACCCATCCCAACTAGTTGTAGTTGCCCAATGCACAACCACACACCATCACATACATCTTTATCATAATATTCAGACACTCATGCACACAGCACACATACATTGCAGAACACCCCAACCCATACCTTCTTCATTTTTTTCAACAGACCCTATAGAATGCCAACCAAAAATCAAGTCCGTAGAAAGCAACGCAGAAGCAGAGCAAATGAAAAGAGAAGTGTTCAAAATAAGAATCCATCTCTAGCAGAATTTGTAAAAAAAAGTTCAAACAAAACAGCTAATGCAGTCATTTAGCAAAACAAAACAAGCTTCAAGTACAGAAACTTTGCCTCCTCTATCAAAATGTAAAACGAACCAGAAAACAATTAACAAAAATTCAGCTACCACTACATATAAAACTGTTCCTATAAATCTTGATATAGTGCCAAGTAAGCATACCAAAAAAAGTATTTTAGAAAAATGTTCTGTCACAGAGTCCTTCAAAATCTTATAAAAACAGGAGAGAAATCAGGCACAACCCTTAAAACCTATCGTAGGAAATCAATCTTAGAAGCTTTGATAGACAATGCAATCCTTCTCAAAAGAAAGTTATTTATTTAGTGTTAAACAAAATTAAACCACTAACAAAACTAATGACTAAATTACAAAAAAGACTTCTCAATAAACGAAATGTCAACAGAAATAACTTCTTAAATATCTGTGGAGGTGAGTGGAGTCACACTACAAGCACAGAACCATATTTTAATGAAGAAGCATACAAACAAAAGCAAACAAATACAATTGCCATACATAGCAGTGGACGGGGTTATGAAAAAGTTAATAATACCATAATGGAACAAAAAATACTGCTTACAAAAATATCCCCTGAAAACTTAGAATTACCTCTCCATTCAACTGAATCACAACGTCTAGTATACAAATGGCCATGCACGTCAATGTTGTAAGAGGATTCAATGCAACACTACAGCTAAGTCAACACCTAGTCTATAATACTGAATGAAAACCCTTATTGATATATCTTTATGTCCAGTTCATGCGTTCTGGATGACTACCCCTATATAACACCCCTCTCTTGGAATCCCCCTGACCCCACTGAGCCAAGAAGTAGTTCTGTTTTGCAAGTTTAAAAGGTTTATTTGATAATTTAAAATATATATATCACACTTTATAATAAATGAATAATTGAATAGCACACTTAATCTGATATGATAAAGATCAACAACGGAGAATCTGGCACTAGCACACTCTTATAATCACTAATGAGTTGACATGAAATGGATAAGGTAGCACACTGGTAAATAGGAACAAAAGTATAATGTGGTAGAGGATGCTTTATGTAAGCTCAGGTGGATGCAATATTCAATGAATGCAGTACAGAAAATACTCAATATGATTTCAACCAAACAATGTAATCACTTTTCTCTGGCAATCCCCTCCCCCCCTTGATGCAAGGCAAGGAAATGGAAGGAAAACACACAGTTCTCAGAAATGCAATCAATGTAAATCAGTTCACCCCAGCAAGCTTACACTACAGAAAACAGATAGGAGTTTTGAAACACAGGCAAAATGCTTTGATATGTGCTAGCAATGGATGAGAAATATGCTGGAAATGCTTTTAATTCCCTTTCAGAGGTTCAGGGTGAGTGGTATCTAGTTAATATTAGTCCAGGCTCACACTAGCAATGATGCAGGGATAGTTAGCAGGTTAAACGAATTTCTGGCAAATGGAAGGCAAGCAGCAGCTGATTTTACATGTGGAGAAATTTGCAAATCGCGGTAAAATTCGCGGATGCGTGTTCCGCGATTGCGGTAAAACTATAAGGGGTAGGAAGGTGGTTCTTGGTGCGATACAAAGCTAACATTCTAAGCTTTCAAATAAAAGTTACTGCAAGTCTCTAGCACAAACGGTCGCGGAGATATGAGCGATTTAGTGAAGGTCGTTTTTCAGATTTGAAATTTTAAAGTTCAAAAAGACACGTGCAGCTTGCAACTAGAAAATGACAAGTGACAGCTTTACAAATGACAGGTGACAGATTTGGATCTATCAGGCAGTTCTACTTAGGTTAAATAGATTGAATTAGATGAATTTAAACTAAGAGATTGGTTCTACACAGTTCTGCTGGGTACTCACACTATATTCTTGAATTAAATGGGCCTCGTCACGGATCTGGTCAGGGTTTTGAACTGGACTCTGGTCTGGTCTGGTCTGGCCTCTGCACTTCACAGTGATCTGGGTCAGCTCTCTCTGCTGGTCTGGGTCTCTCTGGGTACAGCACTGCTTTCTCTCTGGTCTGGTCTCTTAGTTCTGGATAGATTGAAGTCTCTAGTTTGGCTTTCTGGAGGTTGATGGAGGTAAGTATGGATTTTTCCGGCAGAGCGTCCCGCTGCAGATGGAATTGAAGGTCCCTATCTGTCCTGTCTGTCTGCTTTTATGTGTTTAGAATGTGGGTGTGTTCTAGCATCACTGACCCTACCTCTCTCTCAGCTTCTAATTGGTCAAACTTCCATTTATCATTTGATTGGGGAATGAACTGTGAGTCAGAGGGATGTCATTTTATGGCTTGCAGATAGGACACTCCTCTGTCAGATTGCACACATTCTATATTTGATAATAAAAGACATATTTCACAGTTACACAGTTGCTTGAAATTACATATACATGGTGTGGCTGAATTTAGCCATGTCTCTGTCCAAATCTGCTGTTTCTAAGAGCTTGCATTCAGAAATGGCACATAATTGACTTTTTAACTGATTTTTCAATTTCTGACATTGACCCAACTTTACATACATGTGCGCAGGGAGTATGGACATTAACTGATGAAGTTTCAGACTTTTAACATGCATACATTTAGAGTAATATCCACTTTTCCGCTGACACCCCCGTGAACATACCACCGGTTCTAAAAACCTCTTAAACTGTGGGCAGAAAAATCACAAGAATTATGGTATCATTTATAAAATTTTCACATGTCCGCTCTATGAGTTATTCATCTTTTTAAAGTTATGTTCTGGCTCCAAAGGGGTGTGGTTTCCTCTCAGCACAAGGTAGAAATACTGGTTTATCCAGTTCTGCCAAGCCAGCTTGCTCTCACAGGCAGTGCTCCTCCCCTTTCCTCAGGAGGAAGCCACTTTTTACGACCATTTACGACTCCTGCCAATAAAACCTTTGCCTGAGCCAGGACAGGGCTTTGTTCACTTTCCTGCAGAGCACAGGTAATTCAATTATCAGATAGATGGCATATCCTTAGTGTGAGCAGCAAAAGGGCAGCTAGGCCTGGGAACACAGTTGTGACTCAAGTTTCACTCCTGATGGGGGTAGTTGCCAGGCAGAATTGGAATCTCTTTAAGCCAGTTTCAGATAAAATGTCACTTTTTGTTCCCCAGTTCCTGCATTCAAATAAAACTAAACATTTTTACATATGCAGCTAGAATGCTGATTCTAAGTGCAAAACTATGACATTTCAACAGTTACAAAGGCATGTGACACCAAACATAGGTCACTCATTTAATCTAAACATTTTCGATTTTAGTGTCTTTAAATCCAGTGCAACTTAAACTGCTGACTCCATAGCAGTTTTGTTATAAGCACTGTTTTGGGCTCTTCATTTCCCAGATTTTGTAAGCACACAAAACCTCATTCTGCCAAATGTCTGCTGGTGTTCAGTGAATATTTTGCACATGTTGCAATGTTTAAAATAGACACTTTGGCTTGCCTTCAGAGGAACACAGGGTGGTTTTAAAACGCCGGCTTTTGGATAGTGGTGAGTACTGGTACTGCACCCATTTTTGGGATTGAAGAATGAATTCCCCACAATTCTAGGTTGCATTTGGCAATCAGCATTGCCATTCCCAATGGTTTCAGACTACTGTGCGGGTAGTCCAATGGTGGTTTTAGGCAGTGTCCTTCTGTGCCCATAACATCGGCAAAAATGGGTGGCAGCCTATTCTTCCTGCATTTCCCTGTGCATTTTCTGCGAAGCTCTGGCCATCATGATGTTTTCATGTCAGTACTGCACAGTTTTGAGGTAGGGCTCGGATGCATGGGTAAATACATCCCACAAGCCCCCCTCTTGCGATGGCCATTCGGTTTCACTGATGGGACTCGCAAGATCTGGGATGTTTCCTCATCTTCTTCCAATAGATGGCACAGTTCAGCATCTTTTCCTCCATCCGGTCGGATCGATCGGTTCTCCTCGCCGGTCCTGATGGGAATATTGGGCGGTACCCCGAGCCCGTTGCGTCTCAGCTCCCGGTCTCCGGATCGTCCTCCTTGGCCCGTCTCAAGGTTTTCTTTCTCCTAGGACGACAAAGGAAGAGCGGCAATACCTATTCATAGACGTTTTTCCACCACCGTTGAGATAGTGGGGCAGCATATGCATTTCATCATCACGAAACATTACATTCTTATTTTGAAAAAAAAAACAGTATAACTAAGAGACAGTTTCATACAAATCACAGTATGTTAGAGACTAGATGTGGTATGTTTTATGATTGGAACTGAATTAGTCTGATACAGTACCCGCTAGGATTCCAGAGGATTCCTCCAGTTGTTGCAGAGTGTGCCTGGGATGGCAACATTTCAACTGGTTTATGTGGACCCACTTGTCTTCCCCCGCTGCCAAAGGACCTTTGGGGATGTGGATTTTGTAGGCCACAGGGGAGATCTTGTCGATGATCTCAAATGGTCCCTTCCATGTAGGCAAGAATTTCCGCTGCTTGGCCTGGTTCCTTTGGAAGTTGTATAGATAGACCCGGTCCCCCACCTGATATTCCTTCCTGGAAGTTTTCAGGTCATAATGGGTCTTCATGCTATCAGCCGATCTTTCTAGATTCCGCTGAGCGTAAGCAAAAGCATGTTGGAGGTGTTTCCTTAAATTCTCTACATACTCATGAGTAGTGGAGGCATTTATCAGTGTCTGCTCTTGGGTCCTGTAGAGCAAATGCTGAGGAAGCACCATCTTGCGCCCAGTCATCAACTCAAATGGTGACATTTTGGTTGCAGATGAAGGGGTAGATCTGATAGCCATTAGGACCAGAGGTAATCGGATATCCCAACTTGGCCCAGAATCTGCCACAAACTTCTTTAATATGCTCACAATTGTCCGGTTATATCTCTCTACTGCCCCAGAAGAAGCTGGTCTATAAGCAATATGCAGCTTTCTCTTGACCCCCAGTATCTCCCACATCTTTGTCATTACTTCACTGGTGAAGTGGCTACCTCTGTCTGACTCAATCCTTTGAGGTAGACCAAAACGGGAAAAGATGTGGTTAATCATCAAGGCAGCTGCAGTTTCTGCCTTGCAATTTGTGGCTGGGAGACATTCCACCCACTTGGTGAACAAGCATGTGACAGTCAACATGTACTTATTCCCCCTAGCAGAGCGAATCACGGGGCCTACAAAGTCGATTTTTAAATCTGACCATGGCAGTGTCATCCCCCGCTTTTGGAGAGGCGCGCGGTGCGTGAGGGATGATGGCTGAAATTGTGCACACACGAGACACCCCTTCAAGTATTGGTCGAGGTCCTGCCCCATGTGTGGCCAGTATGCAACCTCTCTTAAGATTTCCAGTGTTGTGTGAAACCCCCTATGACCGGCGGTGGCCGCATCATGGGCGTGACTTAACATCAGGCTTCGGAATGAGGTAGGAACCACCCACTGATCGTGGCCAGCTTTGGATTTCCTTACCAGCAAACCGTCTTGGATTCGGAACATTTTTGGACATTTCATCAACACTCTTAGGTCCTCTTTCCCAATGTAATCGGTATCCGTCAGGGGAGAGTTCTCAGGGTCCTCAAGGTGCTGGTAACATTTACCAATTATTGGATCCCCCTTCTGAGCTGTAATCAAATCAGCATCAGGGGTCTCCTTACTCCATTGTGCAATTGAAAGGTCATTGTGAGCATTTGTCTGGGACCTAGTGATAGCAGTGACCTGGATTTCCCCCAACAGGGACTCAATCTCAATTAGATCCCCTTGGATGGCCCCGGTTTTGGCCAGCTGATCAGCTAAGTCATTTCCAGTTTTGTCTGGTCCCTCTACTTTGGAATGACCCTTGATCTTTTTCCAATAGATGGTCAT
Organism: Ambystoma mexicanum; assembly: GCF_040938575.1. Lineage (NCBI taxonomy): Eukaryota > Metazoa > Chordata > Amphibia > Caudata > Ambystomatidae > Ambystoma > Ambystoma mexicanum. The sequence goes on from NC_090922.1 coordinate 599,526,736, forward strand.
CCCATTCGAGGTGACCAGATCATCAATGTTTTGGATCAACTTCCCATGTTTCAAGGGTTTGTTGTTAGCACATAACATGCCTCTGGTTTTCCAATTAACCAGGTGCTCCACGAACCCGTTCCGTACATAATCCGAATCTGTGATTATGACCAGTTCGCGGAGTTGATGCTGGACAGCAGTGAGGATGGCCTGATGCACAGCCATCAATTTTGCCACCTGACTACTTCGGGGACCAATTTTGTATCCAGCGGAGGGTTCTGGGGACTCATTCACCCATGCATTCCCTACGCCAGCCACCAGTTCTTTCTCCCCGTTGTTGTCAACATGGTAAGAGCATCCATCCACATAGACAGTGGGCATTCCCTCACACTTGTCCTCTTCAAAGACCTTGTGTGGGGAATTAAGGTATGCCTCCATGTTGTCCTTTATTTTTAGACCTTCGTCCTCGAGACAGTTTTCTCTGGCACAATCATGCAAGTCAGCCAGACCTTGCGCGAGGGGACTCTTCTTGTTTTGGCCATATCGGACCTCCACAGGAAAGCCTTGCATTGACAGAATCCAGGAAGTAATTCGGGAATTACTCACATTTCCGGCCCGGATTCTGTCACTTTGGAGATATTGCAGAGGCTGGTGTGGAGTCTCCACTATGATGTGTTCCCCCTGGATAAACGGGCGGTAATTCTTCAATGCCCACCCCGTTGCCAGGAGTGCCTTCTCACAATCGTTGAATTTTTCCTCCACAGAGGATAAAGTTTTGCTCGCATAGGAGATTACTTTATTGACCTTGTCATGCTTTTGGTATAATACTGCCGTCAAGCACGTATTAGAGAACCCCGTCTCCAGGAAGAACTCCTTGTTTCTGACAGGGTAAGCTAGGCAAGGCGCTTGTGAGAGGCTTATTTTGAGTTGTTTTACTGCCTCGGCTTGTTCTGGACCCCATTCCCACTTGACCCCCCCCTTCAGGAGATGAATCAGGGGTCTGGTGATCTCTGCGTAGCCCTCAATGAACTTTCTGCTGTAATTAGTCAGTCCAAGGAGGCTCCTTAGTTCCCGCAGCGTTGTGGGGTCTTTCAGTTTCTGAAGTGCTTCCACTTTCTTTTCCTGGGGACAAAGACCCTGAGGAGTAATCTCATGCCCCAAGAAGTTAACACGGGTTTTACACCACTGTGCTTTCTGAAAGGAAAGTTTTGCTCCGGCAGCCCTCAACTGTGTCAGAACATAACGGATCTCCGCTATGTGTTCCTCCACAGATGAACTTTTGATGAGGACATCATCTACATAAGCCAGGTTACCCCTTGCACCCAAGTCAGGCATGGCCTTGTGTAGAAAAATGTTGAATTCATTGCCGGAGTTGAGGTATCCGAAGGGAGTCCGGGTCCAGGTGTACTGCTGGCCCCCAAAGGTAAAAGCCAGCTTGTATTGGTCCTCCCTACTGACAGGCACGGTCCAGTATCCATTGGTCAGGTCTATTGCAGTGAATACCTGTGACCCCTGAATCTGGGCCAGCCCTTGGTCAATGTAGGGCAGAGGCCATCGGGAAGTATGGACCCGTTTATTGAGCTCCCTAAGGTCGGCGCAGAGTCTCCACTGGCCGTTTGGCTTCAATATTCCCAGCACCGGATTATTGAAGGTGCTGTGGACTGGACGGATTATTCCCCGGGACTCAAGGTTCTTAATTATTTCAGTAAGGGACTCCATTGATGCGAGAGGCAAGCGATATTGCTTCACAAACACTGGGGTCATGCCAGGGTCCGTGGGGATTGTTGTTGTGTGGATGTCGGTACGACCACAGTCATATGAGTCTACCGCAAAGAGATCTTGGAGATCCAAGAAAACTTGTTTCAACTTTTGCTTTTGTTCCAGAGTCACACAGGCATCCGCTAGGTTGACTCTCTCTTCCACCATCTGCCTGAAGCCTGGAAAGACTTCTGGTCTGGCTATCTCCGCGGCCTCCTCCAGCTGGGTGGAGAAGTCCCTGGTCAGAGTGCTGATTTGGACTGGAGGCTTCAGGTGGGAAAGGCAGCCCTCATGGACCTGGAAAATCACCTCATCCCTCCTGAAGTCACAAGTCACATCTTCCTTACCATAGGGGCAAGAAGTGTACACCAGGAAGTTCCCCCCATGCCGGGTAAAAATCCTGTCTGGTGTTGTATTGTCATCACTGTCACTGTCAAAACAGTCCTTGGGGATTGGTCCTAACAGTTCATTTACTAAGTCGATGGAAAAATGTCGGTCATCAACCGCCATTCCAATAATGGTGCCTGCGGCTAGAGTAATACTCTTTAAGTCGCTGTTATCCACCTCTATTAGAATGGTGTCATGTTCTATGTTGACTAATGGAGTTGGGTTTACCCCCAACCCTTGCTGTTGGAAAGAAGCATTTAGATGTATGTAAGCATCAGGGTTTTTCAACTCTTGTCCCCTTTTAACTTTCACTTCCAGGGAGAATTGTCGGGTCCTTTCTGGGATGGTGACTTCCTCTTTAACCTGAATTTCAACTGCATAAGGTAGCAATTGAGCTGACCTAAATGCTTTTTCTGGATCATCAAAGCCCATGGGATTATCCGCTAATCGGGACCAAGCTTTGAAGTTTATTAGGTCCAAACTAATGGCAAAGCGATTGAGAATGTCACTGCCTAAGTAAAAGGCGGCAGTGACGTCTCGCACGACCCAACAATTATGGACTATGCTCTTGTTGCCAATGGAGATTTTGAGCATACACCTGCTTGGCAGGAGATGTTTTGAATTGGGTGCTTCCAGGTCCATTTCCCATTTGTCTATCAGTTTGAAGGTGTGAATGGCTGGATCTTTTGGAAGTTGGCGAAACATGGCTTCGCTGATGAAGCTCTTACCGTTGTTCACACACACTCGAGCGAGAACAGAGTCCTTCCCATCATTTAACTGAACAGGGATGAACAACTGCTCTCCAATTTGCTGAATATCAGCCAGGCTCTGAGCTGATTTCACATCTTTCTGGACTATAGGAGTGGGAGTTTCAGATTGTGGATTGGTATAGAATTTCAGAGTGTTTCCTTCCAGCGTGGAATACCACTTTAGACTGGAAGGAAGGTTGATTTTCAGAAATAGAGAGGACCCCCCATCACCAGTCTGTTGTCCTACTGCTATGACTGTCACGTCTGGAATTTGGTTGTTCTGGAAGTGAAATTCTACTTGGTCAGTTTTTTGTTCAACCATGTGGCAGGTGCCGTTTAAACTAACATGGTTGACACTCTGTTTTAATTTTATTGGTCGGCTAGCCTGGGTCCAGAGGACCTTGTTTACACAATCTATTAGGGGTGACAACCTTCTCAGGAGGTCATTCCCCAGTAAACAAGGGGTGCCCTCTGGAGTCACTACTATGACCGGGTGTTTCAACTTGTGTCGCCCGATCTTAATGTCCAAGTCTGCAGTCCCCTCAACGGGAATTTCCTTCCCGTCAAAGTTCTGCAGTTGTCCAGGAAGAGAGGTGAGAGGAATTTGGTAATTCTCTCCCCTTCCTGCATTCAGTTCATCAAAGGCCCTTCTGGACAGAAGGGTGGCTTGAGATCCCGTGTCCACCAGTGCTGAAATTGTACCCTGCCCCTGTACTTGTACCGGGGCATAATATCTTCCCTCCTTCTCCTCAAGGGGGCACAGATAATGTACATTTTTGGACAACTGGTGGGCTAACTTTCTGGTTTTGGACATTGCTAGCGAAGAGATTTGGGCAGAATTCTGTGGAGAGTCTTGGGAATCTGAAAGAAAAATTTGGCAACTGGAGATCAGAGCCATTGTGGGTTCCCCTGGCTCTGGTTCTGGGCCGCCCCCCCCTTTTTGGAGGCAGTCACCAGGATGGGTTTGAACCAGGGGATTTTCTTGCTGTTGGTTCTGGGATGAGATGGTGGGCGGCGGTAGCTCAGTCTCCACATCTCCCCAGTCTGGATTTGCATCCCTAGGGACCCATTTTTCTTTGGGAGGAGTTCCCCCCTCTCTGAAGGAGAAGATCCTTTTCTCAGGATCCTCTGAGGATCCCTCTCCCTCAAATTGGAAGATCTGTACCTCCTCCTCAAACTGAGTCTGTTTGGGTCTTTTGTTTCTCCTACCCCCCCTCTGCTCCTTAGGAGGCAGACTTTCAGGGGCAAGAGATTTTGTTTCCGGTTCCTGGGTTTCCAGGGGCTGTTTACAAGTGAGGAAGGAAGCTTCCTCCAAGGCTTTACACCCCCTTCCCCTTGTGCCTCCTCCCTGGGAACCGGTGAGTTATCGGGGTGCTGCCCCCGTCATTGTTCTGGAGCACCAGGTCCAGAGTTGGGTGCGTTCTGCGCCGGCATGCTGATCTGAGGGTTCTGCTGTGCCCTCAGTATATGACCCATATCCCGCGCCATGTTTTGAACCTGGCGCTCTAACTGGGAAACCCGCTCAGGCTGATACGGGGCCCTGTTTTCTCCCCTGGGCTGATCCCGGGAAGGGTAGCTATCCCTCCTCTGGTAATACCCCGGGTTGGGAAGATTTGGGTACCCCTCCACCCTTGGCCTCCCCTCTCCCGGATTCAGTGGTCTGGGCTCAGGGAATTGGGGAAAGAAGGATGGATGGTTTTGGGGCTGAAAGTTGGGTGGATACCTGGGGAAAAAGTTCTGCCCAGGATTTGGAGAGTTTCTGCCCTCCGGTGGGAAGTTAGGAGGGAAGTTCCCTGGGTTAGGTGCTTGGCTGGATCCCCCCCCCCTTGGGCTGGAGGAGTCCACACATAACCCAGGATGGGTCTGTTTCCCTTGTAACGGGGACTTACATAATCAGGAGAGCGAGGGATCCCATTTGTGGGGCTGCCTCCCTGGCTCCCTGTCTGTGACTGGCCCGAGGACCTTCTGGGCCTAGCATTATTAGGTGCAGGTAGGTTTTTAGGCCCCCCCATCTCCAAATCTAAAACGGGGGTGACCTTTACCTCTGCCACCTTGGCAGCAGCAGGGGTGGTGTTGGCTTTGGGGGTTTTCTGGGCATTACTTTTGCTATCTATCGGTTTCTGCACCTCATAGATCCGGGTAGCCTGTTCAATGACCCAATCTAAGGATCTTTTCTCGTGAAAATCCCTCACGAGCTGGGTCATGATGTATTTGGGCAAGGCATGGAAAAACGTATTTATGAACTCTCTACTATCTGTGCGCACCCTTCTTGTGGTCTGTGCAAAAGCACGCTTTAACTCCTGCACAAATTCTTGTGGGGCCTGATCCTCCCCACATTGCAAATTGTAGGCTGCCTTGCGAGCCTCTTGAGGATTTCTGTGAACAGAAAAATGTTTCAAGATGGCCGCCTTATATGTGGACCATCTTAAATGATTTTGGTCCTCCAGCCCCGCAAAGAAACTGGAGTATTCCGGGGAGAAGGTCCACTTTACATATTGAATACAGCTTTGGCTGTCCTTCAAATGGAAAGTCTCCATCATTTGTTCAAACAACTCTAAGTGCTCCCAAACAGAATACTTAGCGTTCTTATGGTAAGGCGTGATGACGCTCCTGATCGCCTTAATCTGCTTTAAGGGGTCCTTAAGCAAGGCCCTTTTTGCCTTATTGGCCTTTTTGGTTCGGGTAACCCTTGTCCATTCATCCTCGGACTCGGAGGCACTGCTCCCAGAGGTTCCCGTCTGTTCTTCCAGGTTTTCCCGGATTCTGCGAGCCTGGGAATGGCTGGCAGAATGTGGGGACCTGGTCTCCTGTGTCCTGCGCAGTTCAGAGGAGTCTTCAGATTCCTCCTTGCTGCCAGGATTTGATGGGTACCCCCTCCACTGACCTAACTGGGCAGAGGTTTTCAGGATGCCCTTAATGGGCCTACTCTCCTGGGGTTCCCCATCGAACTGTACTGTACTTGGGTGCCCATACCCGGATGCCCACCCCTCCATTCCTGAGTGGTACTGGCCTATGAGCCCCATACTCTTAGCTGGATAGTAATCTGCCATCCCTGCAGCCCTGTGCTCATGTGCGCCAGGGGACATGGGGGTGGTAGAGTCCAGGGACTGGGGGAGATGAAGGCCCCTGGTGTTAGGGCTCCTGCGGTTATGGTCAGGAGTCTCTCTTTCCCAGCGGACCTCATCTCTATCCGCCCCTGCTCCCTGTTGCAATGCAAGAGCCTGCATTTGTGCTTTCAGTTCCTCTGTTAAGGCCTTACTCGACTCTATCAGTTTCTCCTGCATCGCTACCTGTTGCTGGAGCCTATCATTGTGTTGACAGAGGGCCTCATTCTCCCTCTGTGCTTCCTGGTTGGTCCTGGAGAACTGGGCCAGTCTTTGCTGCAGGAGGTTTACCTCCTGGGCAATGTCCCTATTGGCCTGCTCCTTTCTTGCTAGAGCATCTTCCACCCGTCTGGTGTGCTCTACCAAGTTCTGGTTTTCTTTTTGGAGATCACCCAGCCCCTGGAGGGCCAGGTGATTTTCTTCAATTTCCTTTTTTAAGTGGCAGACTTCCTGGCCTATGGCGTCTCTTTCCTGACTAAGAGCCTGCATTTGTGCCGCCAGGTCGTCCCTTTGCCGTTGAAGGGCACCAGCTTTTTGGCGCTCCTCATCAAACTCTGCCTGGGTATCCAGGTCTTTCAAGATCAGCTTGTTGCTCTCAACCTTCACTCTATCTAGATGACTTTGCAGGGTGGCTACCTGCTCCGTGCATGCCCTGTTAAAGTCTAATTGTTGCTCCAGCTTTTTCTGGCTCTGCAGTAAGGAGTCCAAACTGTCTTGGTGCTCCTTCTGCAGGGCCAGAAATCTAGTATCCTGTTCTACCTTTTCCTGTTGCAGCACATCCATATCCTTCTTTATTTTAATGATGTGCTGCCTACTATCATCTTCTGACTCCTGGCTCCTCTGCAGCCTCTGCTCAGAAGAGACCAGGTCAGATTGGGCCTTCTCTAACACCATCTGTTGCCTATTTGCCAGATTTTGGCTTTCAGCACATCTATCCTGCATGTCTCCCATATATAGGTACAGGTATGCTGCTATCCTGGCAATCTTATTGTGTTCCTCTTTGGCTTTAGGAGCCATATATAGTTCACTCAGGGCCACATGTAATGGACCCTGATCTCTCCATAAGTCTGACCCTGTTTCAGTGACCTGTCGCGTGATGGCCTGCAACCAGGCATCCTGGCCCTGCTCAACCCATTCACCTCTCACAAATAGTTTATGTAAGAAGTGCTCTCTGGCTATTTTCATATCTACCAAGGTCGTCATTCTAGAGATTGGTCTCTGTCCTGACTTACAGAAGTTAGTGTTTTATTTTTGCAGAACAGAACTTTTCTTGGAGTGTCCCTTTTGAGGAATGCTTCACAGCGTAATGCAGCGTGGTGATCCGACCGGATGTATGTATCCCGTCAGTTAGCACACTGTATTAAGCTGCACAAGTGGTATTCTAACCCAAACGTCCGGCTCGAGCCCCCAATTTGTAAGAGGATTCAATTCAACACTACAGCTAAGTCAACGCCTAGTCTATAATACTGAATGAAAACCCTTATTGATATATCTTTATGTCCAGTTCATGCGTTCTGGATGACTACCCCTATATAACACCCCTCTCTTGGAATCCCCCTGACCCCACTGAGCCAAGAAGTAGTTCTGTTTTGCAAGTTTAAAAGGTTTATTTGATAATTTAAAATATATATATCACACTTTATAATAAATGAATAATTGAATAGCACACTTAATCTGATATGATAAAGATCAACAACGGAGAATCTGGCACTAGCACACTCTTATAATCACTAATGAGTTGACATGAAATGGATAAGGTAGCACACTGGTAAATAGGAACAAAAGTATAATGTGGTAGAGGATGCTTTATGTAAGCTCAGGTGGATGCAATATTCAATGAATGCAGTACAGAAAATACTCAATATGATTTCAACCAAACAATGTAATCACTTTTCTCTGGCAATCCCCTCCCCCCCTTGATGCAAGGCAAGGAAATGGAAGGAAAACACACAGTTCTCAGAAATGCAATCAATGTAAATCAGTTCACCCCAGCAAGCTTACACTACAGAAAACAGATAGGAGTGTTGAAACACAGGCAAAATGCTTTAATATGTGCTAGCAATGGATGAGAAATATGCTGGAAATGCTTTTAATTCCCTTTCAGAGGTTCAGGGTGAGTGGTATCTAGTTAATATTAGTCCAGGCTCACACTAGCAATGATGCAGGGATAGTTAGCAGGTTAAACGAATTTCTGGCAAATGGAAGGCAAGCAGCAGCTGATTTTACATGTGGAGAAATTTGCAAATCGCGGTAAAATTCACGGATGCGTGTTCCGCGATTGCGGTAAAACTATAAGGGGTAGGAAGGTGGTTCTTGGTGCGATTCAAAGCTAAGATTCTAAGCTTTCAAATAAAAGTTACTGCAAGTCTCTAGCACAAACGGTCGCGGAGATATGGGCGATTTAGTGAAGGTCGTTTTTCAGATTTGAAATTTTAAAGTTCAAAAAGACACGTGCAGCTTGCAACTAGAAAATGACAAGTGACAGCTTTACAAATGACAGGTGACAGATTTGGATCTATCAGGCAGTTCTACTTAGGTTAAATAGATTGAATTAGATGAATTTAAACTAAGAGATTGGTTCTACACAGTTCTGCTGGGTACTCACACTATATTCTTGAATTAAATGGGCCTCGTCACGGATCTGGTCAGGGTTTTAAACTGGACTCTGGTCTGGTCTGGTCTGGCCTCTGCACTTCACAGTGATCTGGGTCAGCTCTCTCTGCTGGTCTGGGTCTCTCTGGGTACAGCACTGCTTTCTCTCTGGTCTGGTCTCTTAGTTCTGGATAGATTGAAGTCTCTAGTTTGGCTTTCTGGAGGTTGATGGAGGTAAGTATGGATTTTTCCGGCAGAGCGTCCCGCTGCAGATGGAATTGAAGGTCCCTATCTGTCCTGTCTGTCTGCTTTTATGTGTTTAGAATGTGGGTGTGTTCTAGCATCACTGACCCTACCTCTCTCTCAGCTTCTAATTGGTCAAACTTCCATTTATCATTTGATTGGGGAATGAACTGTGAGTCAGAGGGATGTCATTTTATGGCTTGCAGATAGGACACTCCTCTGTCAGATTGCACACATTCTATATTTGATAATAAAAGACATATTTCACAGTTACACAGTTGCTTGAAATTACATATACATGGTGTGGCTGAATTTAGCCATGTCTCTGTCCAAATCTGCTGTTTCTAAGAGCTTGCATTCAGAAATGGCACATAATTGACTTTTTAACTGATTTTTCAATTTCTGACATTGACCCAACTTTACATACATGTGCGCAGGGAGTATGGACATTAACTGATGAAGTTTCAGACTTTTAACATGCATACATTTAGAGTAATATCCACTTTTCCGCTGACACCCCCCTGAACATACCACCGATTCTAAAAACCTCTTAAACTGTGGGCAGAAAAATCACAAGAATTATGGTATCATTTATAAAATTTTCACATGTCCGCTCTATGAGTTATTCATCTTTTTAAAGTTATGTTCTGGCTCCAAAGGGGTGTGGTTTCCTCTCAGCACAAGGTAGAAATACTGGTTTATCCAGTTCTGCCAAGCCAGCTTGCTCTCACAGGCAGTGCTCCTCCCCTTTCCTCAGGAGGAAGCCACTTTTTACGACCATTTACGACTCCTGCCAATAAAACCTTTGCCTGAGCCAGGACAGGGCTTTGTTCACTTTCCTGCAGAGCACAGGTAATTCAATTATCAGATAGATGGCATATCCTTAGTGTGAGCAGCAAAAGGGCAGCTAGGCCTGGGAACACAGTTGTGACTCAAGTTTCACTCCTGATGGGGGTAGTTGCCAGGCAGAATTGGAATCTCTTTAAGCCAGTTTCAGATAAAATGTCACTTTTTGTTCCCCAGTTCCTGCATTCAAATAAAACTAAACATTTTTACATATGCAGCTAGAATGCTGATTCTAAGTGCAAAACTATGACATTTCAACAGTTACAAAGGCATGTGACACCAAACATAGGTCACTCATTTAATCTAAACATTTTCGATTTTAGTGTCTTTAAATCCAGTGCAACTTAAACTGCTGACTCCATAGCAGTTTTGTTATAAGCACTGTTTTGGGCTCTTCATTTCCCAGATTTTGTAAGCACACAAAACCTCATTCTGCCAAATGTCTGCTGGTGTTCAGTGAATATTTTGCACATGTTGCAATGTTTAAAATAGACACTTTGGCTTGCCTTCAGAGGAACACAGGGTGGTTTTAAAACGCCGGCTTTTGGATAGTGGTGAGTACTGGTACTGCACCCATTTTTGGGATTGAAGAATGAATTCCCCACAATTCTAGGTTGCATTTGGCAATCAGCATTGCCATTCCCAATGGTTTCAGACTACTGTGCGGGTAGTCCAATGGTGGTTTTAGGCAGTGTCCTTCTGTGCCCATAACATCGGCAAAAATGGGTGGCAGCCTATTCTTCCTGCATTTCCCTGTGCATTTTCTGGGAAGCTCTGGCCATCATGATGTTTTCATGTCAGTACTGCACAGTTTTGAGGTAGGGCTCGGATGCATGGGTAAATACATCCCACAATGTGTAACATTCCCAAAAAATCTTTCAAGTCTTTACGCCAATTCCTCAATCAATATGTGAAAGACAAAGACAAAATCAAAATTAAACTACTGAAAAATATGGATACCTATCCAGTGCACAAGTACACAGGACTACAAGGACATTCATTGGCCTGCATTTCAGGACCTACTTGCAAAACCACCTTCCATTAAATCAAAATGATATCAACACATCCTTCAACTATAAGAAATCTAGTCTATAAACTGTACTATGCTAAAAGTCCTGCTTTAGCACTAGCCAATTTAAATAACATTCTTCTACATGGTACAGCAAAAGACCTACTTGAAGAAATCGACTATATCCAGAAAAAATATTTTGGAAGTGAAAGCCACTTACAGAATGAAATACCTTTAAAACAAATTAGCAACAATTCAATGCATGGCAACCTTCTACTACACACATACAAAAAAGAAATACTGAAATGTATAAGTACATCTGCTGAAGTACCAAACCATGTGTGTGCAAAATCTGTAGACCTAACATACAAAATAGAAGACAATGAAGATTGTAAATGGTTTGAATTAGCTCTCTACCTTCTAGCAGAAAACAAATACGAAATAACAGACCCCTTAATACTTTGCAGTTACTGCACTACAAAACTTGACAACAACCAAACTCCTTCACGTGCTATCACAAATAATTTGGAATTATTTCCACTACCAAAACCCCTAAAACAACTCAATTTATATTAGAGCATCATAATTCAAACAGTGCACCCCTTTCAAGCAATAATACGCCTTCAACCAAAAACAGCAAAATTACCTCCCTCTGAATGAGTGAAAGGTATTCGTGGAAAAGTAGTGTATTTACCATTAGATCTAAAACAAAATGTGCACACTCTAGGAGTGCAACGTCCAATGGAGCAATCTTTAATTATCTTAGTACATTGTGTACCTGCAAAAGACCAAAAAAATTGGCAACAACTGGTAGATTTACATAAAGTTAGACAAGCCTTGCAATATCTAAAAGACAATAATGAATGCTACAAAGAAATTAATATTGAAGAAAACTTGAAGGATACCACTGAAACAATTCAAGAGTCACAAGAAGCTGGTCAATTTGAGCTCCTAGATCCTGCTACAGTATCCAATACTTTAGACCATTATACAATTCATACATTGCACTCTAATGACACCGTAGTAGATGCACTAGAAACGTACCAAATGCGACAAACAAAAGGATCACCAATCAGCATTTGGGAAAAAAGTATAGAAGCATCTGCTTTTACTCTACTCTTTCCTACTGGCAAAGGAGGAAGGTACGATGATAGACCTATTCAAATAACAGCATCAGAATACCGCTTGTTAAGGATGTATTCTAAAGATCTAAGATTTAGACAAAATGTGGAATACGTATTCCACCTACTCTTTGAAAGTGAACTAGCAACTTTATGTTACGGAGTTGCACACACATTAAAATCAGGATCACACTTTCAAAATATGTCAGCTACACAATTATTACAAAAAGTGCAACAAAAAGATGAGGTTTTACAATCAAATATTACAAATCTATTAGCAAACATGCGTGGTACTAAAGAGTACTGGTTTCGACGTCATGGAGATGTACGTTGTATGATAAGAAACCTTGGCCCACCCACTTGGTTTGTTACATTAAGTTGTGCAGAATATGCATGGGAAGATTTACATGATTTCCTATGCATATCAAACAAAAACAAAACAAACATAGATATACTAACACCTGGAGAACTTTGTTCTCTAGATCCTATTAATGTTTCAAGATATTTTCACCATCACTTCATTGCTATGCTACACTTTATTTGTAATAAAACTGTTCCCCCCTCAGAGAAGTGCAACACTTCTTTTGGAGAAAAGAATACCAAGCCAGAGGAGGACCACATATCTACATGCTTTTATTGATTAAAGATGCTCCTAAATTTGGTCAAGACAATGACGCCACTGTGTTACAGTTTATTGAAAAATATGTCACTTGTGAAATTCCATCAGAAGCAACAAATAGTGATCTTCATGCACACATTTTACAATTTCAAAGACACAAATGTGGCAAATATTGTTGTTGAAAATTCAAAAACAAAGGTAAATACTACACCAAATGCTGCTTTGGTTTCCCTAGACTGGTTACAAAAACCGGTCAAGTGAACAACTTCATGTCTTCAGTTAGACATAGGGCCTCATTACACGGTAGGTGGTAAACCATGGTGCTATTAGCACCATGGTTGCCGCCGGTACCATACCAGTACCACCATGGAGGAAAGGGGAATTACCACCCCATTCCAAGGTTGACGGGCGGTAATTCCCCCTTCCTCCATGGCCCTTCCCCATTCCCATTTTTGCCCCATAGGGCATAATGGGAATGGGGAAGGAGCTAATTACGGTACCGTAATTAGCACCAAGGTCCCTTTGCGGGTCCCAACTTTAACAGCTGGTCTACACCAGCCGTTAAGGTCAGGTCCCGCAAAGGGACCTCGTAGTAAGGTGGTAAGGGTTTACCGGTACCGGTGCCCTTACCGGTACCAGTAAACCCTTACCACCTACCGTGTAATGAGGCCCATTGTGTTAAAGGTAAATCACCTAAAAATACATATTACATAAAAAGAACAGAAGAAGAAAAATATATCAATGAATACAATGCAATCATTGCCCACTTATGGAATGCAAACATAGATGTGCAGTACATTGCAGACAATTCAACTGCAGTTGCACGATATGTTACAGCATACTTAACCAAAGCAGAAGAAATAGAGCTCCAAGACCTCTGGAATGACCTGTCATCAGACAAAACACTGTCTCAGAAATTATACAGCTTGGGCATAAAAATGCTCTCCCATAGAGAATGTGGCTCCTATGAAGCAGCAGATCGTTTAACTGGTACTGCTTTGTATGGAAAATCTGAAAATAAAGTATGGCTAAGTCTTGGTCCTGCTAAATCTAGAAAAAGAGTTCTAAAATCATACAAAGATATAGAAACAATAGCCAAACATGATCCCAACAGCCAAGACATTTTAAAAAACAATTTACTGGACACATACTACCCAAACAGAAGTACCACTTTGGAAACCATGTGTCTATACCACATAGCCCAAAACTTCACATAGAAAAATAATATAAAACCCGATGAAAAAAAGGTAAATACAAAGTGTCAAATTGTGAAGGCAGCTTAGTAAAACTCACCAAACCAAATTTAATGAATCATATCAAATTGTCATTAAAGACCCCTCAACATAAAGAACTATATTACAGGTCCCTGCTACAACTCTTTAAACCATGGAGAAAAGAAGAAGAAATACTAGATAACTATGACTCCTATGGAGACGCTTTCAAAGCAAATGAAAGCACTATAACCGATGTAAACTTTACACAGTACAAAACAATTTTGCACAATGAACAGCAACACGAAGAAGAACTCCAGGCCCAACTAGATAAGGACACTCCTGACAGTAGTCAACCTTCTCTAACAGGAAGCCAAGAACCACTGGGAGAGCCACTAATAACAAATGAGGCAGAATTAGCTATGACGGAAGTAGAAAACACCATAGGCCTCATTCCGAGTATGGCGGTAAGGGATAGCGGCCACCGGTAACGAGACCGGTGGCGGTAATCCCTTACCGCCATACTCCGAGTTCCCTCTGCACCCTCGCCCTTAACGCCTGCTTTGAGCAGGTGTTAAATTTGAGGGCGCAAAGGGGCCTCCAAGCCAATAACGGTGACCGTAATGAACGGTCACCGTTATTTGCATCTTCCCCATTCCCATTGAGCCCTATGGGGGCTCATTTGGGAATGGGGAAGAGCCTTGGTGAATGTGGAAGTACCGCCCTGCCAATCTTGGAATGGGGCGGTGATTCTGCCATCCACCAAGGCGCTGCCGGTCCGGGTACGGCGTCAACCAAGGCTTTAATAGCGCCATTGGTTAGCGCCGTACTCGGAATGAGGCCACATGTGTCAGTATGAAGATAAAGGAGACTTAACTATACTACAATCAAAACTAAACAATGAGCAACATAGAATTTTTGAAGAAGTAACAAAAGAAATTGCACATGGTGTACAACATGAAAACAAAGAATACACCTGCCAAAATTACAAACCTATACTACTGTACGTCAGTGGTGAAGCTGGTTCTGGCAAAACATTCTTAATCAAAATCATCAGTAAATTCCTTCAGCAATTGACAAACAACAAACTGTCAGCTGTTGTCACTATCCCCACAGGTTTAGCTGCCTACAACATAGGCGGTGTCACTTTACTCCGATTACTACTCCTGCCAGTAGAACACCAAAACAAATTAGACTATTACAAACTTTCCACAGAAGCTGCAATGGAACTACGCAGAGTATTAAAACAAATGAAAATGCTACTAATAGATGACGTGAGCATGGTCTCCAACCTAATGTTGGCTTTGATTCACCTCAGATTACAAGAAGTACTCAAAACAAACTACGAAGAGCTCTTTGGAGGAAAACACATTATTGTTTTCGGAGATCTTCTTCAATTGACACCAGTGAAAGGTGAGCCTATTTTTAAAACCTTAGGATACAAACTATGCCGTGAAACTGTTGGCAGCATTGGAAATGTCAACCTTTGGCAACATTTCCAATAGAGAAAATTAACAGAAAACATGCAGCAAACTACAGATCTCACTTATGCCAACATCTTAAAAAGTATTAGAGTTGGTATATTATCTCAAGAAGCACAAGCAATATTTAAAACCCGGCACATTCATGCACTCTATGGTGATAATGCATTTGCTACGGATGTTATGGAACAATTAGTCCACAAAAATGTCAATTGTATGGCCTTAATGCCAACTCTTGCAAGCTTTTTCAAATTCAATGAAACAATGTTAAAAAAAGAAATGCAACCAATAATTGAAATTAGCGCCACAGACAAACTAGACATACATGGCATGACACTACCCATGTGTGAACAAGCCACAACAAGACTAAATAGTTTAGAAAATTCAATCTCCAACACAACTGGATTGGGAAAAATATTAAAATTATCCTTAAATTGCAGAGTAATGCTTAAACGTAACCCTGACGTGGATCAAGGACTAGTTAATGGAGCACTGTGTACAGTTGTTGGCTTTCAAACATACCCATGTGACAACAACATTCAGTTTGTCAATATTCTCTTTGACAAACTTTCAGAAGTGAAAAGGATAGGATGCTCAACAGCTCGATTCCTTCTCTTCAAAGACATGTATGTACGCAGAGAACAATTTTCTCTAACTCTTGCATACGTAGTCACCATTCATAAATCACAAGGTCTTACCATAGACAAAGCATTGATAGACATGGGTAACACAGTCTTTAAATAAGGCATGAGCTACGTAGCACTATCACGCTTACGTACACTTGACGGTCTATTTCAAATCAACTTTGATGCAAGTAAAGTAAACGCTGATATTCCTTGCATTTTAGAATACAATAGACTTTGTTCACTATACACACCCATCTAAAAACAAATCCTGTTCCACAAAAAGTAAAATGTTCTTAAAGAAAACTAAATCAAACAGAAATGCAACATGATGTAACTGCAAATCCTCCAAAGAGATTAAAAAAACTAATACTTCATCAAGTACCACAAACAAAAAAGAAACTATTAGGGAAAGTAAACCAGGTACTTCTTCAAAAAAGGAGGACAAACTAAAAAAAAAACACTCAGATACAGAACTACCTGGTCCATTTAAACTTTCAAATGTAATTGGTGTAAGTTGCTACGCAAATGTAGCAATGAATATTCTATTTTAATTACCACCAATTGTTGACAACATTTACTTACACAGTACAGACCAATTGTGTTTGCAAATGTTAGTACTTCATAGAAACGCAACAAACAATCCTGACAACACGTATAGTGTTTATGAAATAAGACAACAATTGGACTACTGTGCTGGAATGGTCAAATTCACTATAACCTCACTGGAAGATCCACAACAATTTCTAATGTACTTACTACAAGTACTGGAAAACAAAAACATACCTATAAATTAAATCTTCCAGCTGTCATACATGTGGAAACATACATGCACTCTCTGCAACAATGTGACACAAGAACAAATCCCCAATGAGAGTTTTGTGTATGTATAAATACCTAATTGTGAATCAGTTCCATTTCAGAACTTGTACAAAATGCAAACCATGGTAGATTATGTACTACCTGCAATTCGAATAATCTCTCCACCTTACTAATACAAACACATAGTAAATTTGTAAAACTAATGCTTCTACGTTACAATGCAGATGGTACCAAAAACAACTGCAAGCTGACTGGATTCACACATGGTCAAGTATCACTTGGTAAGAAAACCTTCACAGCAATAGGTATAATCTACCACACAGGAGCCACAACCAATGCAGGTCACTATACTGCATATATAAAAAAAATGTGGATGGTTCCAATGTAATGATAGTACCATTACTCTAAAGCAGGGATTACCTGAAACTCTTACAACGCTTCTTTAATCTTCTTAAGACCAAAATTTATTAACTAAACGGTACTTAAACATTAAGTAAAGTTCTGTTATAAAACTATAAACTGTTACAATATGCCAACAGCTATATGACTGCCCCAAGATTCTACAACAACTAATCAGATAAATGAATACTACTAAATTATATCTAAATATAGATAGTTAGAATACGCCAACTGGCATCTAACTGCCCCAAGATTTTACAATAACCAAAGAGATAAATCAATACCACTTAATTAAGAAAAACTATAAACAGTTAGAATATGCCAACAAGTATCTAACTACCCCAAGATTCTACAACAACTAAACAGATAAATGAATACCACTAAAGTATATAAAAAATAGACAGTTAGAATACGCCAAATGGTATCTAACTGCCCCAAAATTTTACAATATCCAAACAGATAAATCAATACCACTTCATTATAACAGAAAATAGACTGTTAGAATATGCCAACAGGTGTCTAACTGCCCCAAGATTCTACAACAACTAAACAGATAAATGAATACCACTAAATTATATCAAACAATAAACAGTTAGAATATGCCAACTGGTATCTAACTGCCCCAAAATTTTACAATATCCAAACGGATAAATCAATACCACTTCATTATAACAAAAATAGACTGTTAGAATATGTCAACAGGTATCTAACTGCTCCAAAAGTCTGCAACAAGCCAATATACAGAGCATTAGCCAGAAACAACAAGTGAACACTGAAAACAAACAAACAAATAGACTGTAGCATAACAATAAAAGGTTTTTTTAATCCAACATGGATTTTTTTTTCTCCCACAGACCCAATGATTTTAGCAACAAACACAGAAACTGAGCGAATTGCACAGTACACTGGTTTGTAATCTACTAAATATGAGGGTAAAAAAAAAAATGTTGATTATTCAATGTTATATAAGTCGTTACAAAATACCAATACTAACATGATCTTTTCTTTTATCACAGAAATGAACAAGAAATGCATGTACTCCATTTACTAAACCAAACAGTAAGTATATTATAACAAGTACAACCATCACAGAAAATCACACCCATAGTGACTTATAACGTTGGTGCTTATAAGTTTGGTCTTTTCCATGCACCCAAGACTATGGGCCCTGCCTGCAACCACCGCAGCATATCACACCCATAGTGGCTTATAACTTCGTTGCTTATAAATTTGTTCTTGGATCCAAAAGTTATAAGCCATTACGGGTGTGATATGCTGCGGTGGTTGTGGCCAGGGCATAGAGTCTTGGGAGCATGG
This sequence comes from Ambystoma mexicanum, assembly GCF_040938575.1. Classification (NCBI taxonomy): domain Eukaryota; kingdom Metazoa; phylum Chordata; class Amphibia; order Caudata; family Ambystomatidae; genus Ambystoma; species Ambystoma mexicanum. The sequence continues at coordinate 599,544,996 of NC_090922.1, forward strand.
CCACATGGCCATGCTCCCAAGACTCTATGCCCTGGCCACAACCACCGCAGCATATCACACCCACAGAGTCAAACATTTGAACTATGCCATATGGGCACTTTTAATGTCCGCGGACATGATGAGTGTTCTTAGAACAGTTTTAACTTGCCTACGAACAGTACGGACATACATAGCGTCCTCAGGATACCCCCATTTTGTTTATTTACGAACATCCCAGGACACATGATGTGTTCTTAGAACACTTTCATCTTGCCAGCGAACAATACGGACAGCATCCTCAGGACACCCCATTTCATCCATTTACGAACATTTCAGGACACTGCATGTGTTATTAGAACAGTTTCAACTTGCCTATGAACAGTACAGACAGGCATACCGTCCTCAGGACACACCCATTTCGTTTATTTTTGAACATTTCAGGACACTGCGTGTGTTCTTAGAACACTTTCATCTTGCCAGCGAACAATACGGACAGCGTCCTCAGCATACCCCCATTTTGTCCATTTACGAACATTTCAGGACACTGCATGTGTTATTAGAACAGTTTCAACTTGCCTGCGAACAAAACGGACAGGCATACCGTCCTCAGGACACACCCATTCGTTTATTTTCGAACATTTCGGGACACCGCGTGTGTTCTTTGGACACAGTATGGACAGGTATAGCGTACTCAAGACACCCCCATTTTGTTTATTTACGAACATCCCAGGACACATGATGTGTTATTAGAACAATTTCAACTTGCCAGCGAACAATACGGACAGCGTCCTCAGGACACACCCATTTGGGTTTTTTTCGAAAATTTCAGGACACCGCGAGTGTTCTTAGAACAGTTTCAGTTTGCTTGCGAACAATACGTACAGGCGTAGTGTCTTCAGAACACCCCATTTCGTTAATTTACAAACATCCCAGGACACTTCATGTGTTCTTAGAACAATTTCAACTTGCTTGCGAACAGTACGGACAGGCATACCGTCCACAGGACAACCCCATTTTGTTTATTGACGAACATCCACCGTCCCTAGGACATTCCCATTTTGTTTATTGACGAACATCCCAGGACACATGATGTGTTCTGAGGACAGATTCTACTTGCCTGCGAACAAAACGGACAGGCTTACCGTCCTCAGGATACACCCATTTTGTTTATTTTCGAACATTTCAGGACAACGCATGTGTTCTTAGAACAGTTTCAACTTGCCTACGAACCATACGTACAGGCGTAGTGTCCTCAGGACACCCCCATTTCGTTTATTTCGAACATTTCAGGACATCCGCGTTGTCCGTGGACAAAGCGAACACAACAGGGGGGTCTACCACCTAAATAAATACAACATTTAACCCATCTCTTACTCCCCCACCCTCCCCAAACAGTTTTACACACAACACACTGTACTAAATAGTATTTTTCCACCAAGTTTCACCTCGCTGTCCACGGACATCCGCGAATCCAAAATGGCGGGCGTTCCCGAAAATCTGATGCGCTTCACACTCTTCACCGTCCAATCAGTGAACACGTTGCATGTCCGCGGATATGACGCAAGCTGGTTGGCCAATCAGGACACTGTCCATCGAGCGAGCAGGGAAGTGTGTCCGCGGACCGACATAGATATCACAAATTTTTTGTGACCTACTTTTTGGTCATTTTTAAAAAAAAACGACTGGACGGATTTTCACCAAATTTGCAAAAGCACGCTTTTGGGACCAATCCACTGCTCCTGGTCCAAATTTGGTGAAAATCCGTCCAGCGGTTTGGGCTGTAGACTTGAGCAAAGTTTTTTCCCTATTCAGTCTATGGGAAAAAAATAAGTTTTAGGACCCCCCCTATAACCTTGCCACCCCTGGACCAAACCTCACCAAACTTTGCAAAAGAATTCAGAGTGGGCCATATACTATTTTTAAGGTAAAACAGAACAGGGAAATTGAAAAAATGAATTCATAATAAATTTTGGCTCGTGTGATGGATTTGGCTGAAGGTTTGCAACAAAAAAAAACATTTTTCATGGGCCACCCAGATTGGATAGTGTCAGAAAGATTCTCTGAAAAATCTAAAAGTTATTCCGAAATAAATAAAAAATAGTTTTGGCCTAGTCCCCCATTAATTTCCCCATAGACAAAAAAAGGCCAATGTTTGCCGGACAACACAGCCCAAACCACTGGACAGATTTGTACCAGGTCTGAAACAACTTGAGCCCGAAGAAATGATTTGCGATCCTTTTGTGGTTTGGAGTTATTACATCCAGTACATTTTTTAGTATTTGACTAAAAACGGGGTTCCCCCTGCTCCAGAGTCAATAGCTATATCTCTGGTAAACTGCCAAGAAACCGGGTGTTTATAAACGAAATAGCTGCCAACTTTTTTTTTCTCAATGCAAGAGATAGCTACAGATATAACCTCAGTCAGTTGAAACCGAAAAGGCAGGAAAATGCCATTTCCAGATGAAAAATCAGGGAAACGCCTTTAGGAGAGAGGTTGGTTGGCGGAGGTAATAGACTGCCGAGTTAAATTTGGGAGTTGGAGGAGGTGTAGGGACGGAGCTTTTCTGTAACCTCGGCTATCAGACAGAATAGCCTCAAATAGCCGACATTTCAAAGAATACTCCGTCACAGTGCTGGGGGGGAAAAGGTGAGGGCAGGGGAAGTGAGGAGGCTATCAGGGAGTGGAGGGAGCAGGCACACATGAGGGGGATACTTGGTGAGAGCCTGGGAGGCCAGGGGAGTATTTTTGGGTTTTGCAGTTGTTCCCAATAACCACAGGTATAAGGACTACAAAATAAGAAGGGAGGGTATAACAAGGGTATTTTTAGTTCAAAGCCGCAGTAATAGAACAAATGTGACAAACAAATTACGCAGCCACAGTAGTGTAGTTATGGTTAAGTTGCTGTTTCCATAGGAAGAGCACTTTTTTGGGTGGCTTATAACTTCGCTCCCCCGGACGAATCCTCATCAAACTTTGCGAATACCGTATATGAGCCACTGGATTTTCACCAAATTTGCGGCAGGAGCTTGGTCCCGAAAGCATGCTTCATCCAGTTGTTTTTCTTTAAAACGACCAAAAAGTAGGTCTGAAAAAATTAGTGATATCTATTTCCACTCCGTGGTCACACTTCCCTGTTCGCTCCGCGGACAAGAAATCGATTGGCTAATCCGTAGTGTCATGTCTGCGGACATGTGGCGCTTTCACCGATTGGTTGTGGAACAGCATGAAGTGCGTCAGACTTCTTCGCTGCCTCCGCCATCTTTTGTTCATGTTTTGGTGTACACGGACATCGCCGGTAACACATACAACACAAGACACCAATGCACTTGTTATACTTATGAAATTCTGTTTCCGAAGGTGAGCTTTAATTAGGTTGGGATGGAATGTGGCAGCGCAAACTCAAAAAGTGGTGTTTTATTGCCACCAAATTCATACGGAAAAGAGGAAGTTGGTGCTCAATGTACGGCGACCAATGCCTGTGTCTGCGTTACAGCGTTTTCAGACTAATATTGAAGTAGGACTGGCGTCCTACGTTCTGAAATCTGAGGCCGCCACCTGGAGTGTTTGATGGAAACAGTGGTTCTGGAGGCGTATGGGAGTAGCGGTTCTCATGATTGGATTCTCATATGTTGTTGCAAAGCGAGAATGTATTTGCCTTCTGAGTGAAGGTCAGTTGATTTGCTTTTTTGGTTGCGAGCTCAGTAGGCCCACGCATCCAAATCATTCCATAAGGGGCTATTGTTTTTTGACCTTTGAGCGAAAGGGAAACTTCAAAAGCTATGCAAGGAATGAAAGCTTGGAAAAAATACCATTTGATAAGGTTATGTTTTAAAAACGTTTGTAAGGAACATGAAATATCAGTTCACAAAGATTCTTTGATGCAAACAATTTGCTGTCTGACTTTGCCAAAAAACAATGGAGGCTGTCAAGATCATGTAAGTCTAATTTTGAGGACTCTACACCGACCCGCATTTTAATTTTATATTTCCAAACACTAATTGTGACAATGTAACTGAAGTATTATCTTTTTGCGCAGTTGTTATTTTCCTCCAATAACCGAGATTGCACATTGTCCGCGTTTGCAGGCTATGACTAGAGTCACCCTTGTTGACCATTATTTCTTCTTCTTTCAAATGTTATGCTTGCCCACATAGCTTTGTGTATCAGTTTGCGCGTTCTTTTGGTCTTGTGAAACATCAAGACATGTAATTTTTTCTTGCTTGTCCATTCATGTTGGCTTCATAACTGAATTACCATCTCACTGTGTAGTTGCGCTTTTTTTAACCCTTGCAGTGACTGATGTTTCTTGGCGTTTGTAGGCTGTCACTATATGTACCCATGGTCAATGCTAATATTTCCTTAAAATGTCATGTTTGTCCACTTCCATTTGTGTACTACTTTCCACAATCTTTGTGTCTGTTTTGGAATTTTTTCCTAAAGGTTGGGTATTGACACAGATTTTCTCTTAGGTTTTCCGCCTAGCTACATCTTGCCGAACTGTGCATGCCATGGTTTCCAGATGCCGAGTGACGGCTTCTTTCAATGCCAGATGCAACTGCTTGTGACCGGCTGCCTGTCCATTATAATGTTATGGGATGACCGGCCAGGCCCCCTCTGTCCCTACGCTCAACTGGCCATTAGGAGTGACATAGCATAATTTATGGTGGTGTAGGGCAACAGTCATCGGCCATCTTTAAAATACCTGTGCAAAGAAAGCGGGTGGTTTAACAGAAGCGCATACTTTGTGTGCGCGAAAATAACTGCGTGTCTCACCATGAACATTTTCAATGTCGCCCTTAGATCCATTGGTACAATTTAATTAAAAATGGGATTAGTCCGTTGGTCTCAGACAGTTGTTTGTTAAATAAAAGTGCTTTACAAATTCTAAAATTTTAACGTTTTCTTTTAAAATCCTGTGTATCATTTTGAAATGTAAGGAACCACGTTATACGTCGCTGTATGTTTATTTACAGGTTCTGCGTCACGGCACATACTTTTGCTTTTTGGAGGCTGTCATGGAAAGCGAAGAGGGGCAATGTATGGAACAACCGCCTTCCCTTTCTATGGTGGCCATCTTGAAAAAGGATTTTGTTTTGTAATCGCTGTATTTTGCAGTGTTTGTCATGCTCCTTCATTACATCAGTGCTGCTGTTTCTTGGGGAGGAGGGATGGCCTTAGCTGATGTCATTTTCAGATAACTAAAACTTTTGCTAAAAGTATGTAATGTGTACTACATTGTTAATGGCTCGCTACCAATACGTGCTGGCGATGTGCAAGGCAAATGTTGCAGGTGGACATTCCTACATCAATATAAAATCTGTTTCCACATTGTCCACGAGGCAAACATCTTACTGTTAAGTGTTTATGGATTCTGGGACATGTTACCGTGCTGTACGCCAGCATATTGTCAAGTGGTACTCTCCGCAAGGTGTGTAAATAAGTCAGAAGTTACTTTACATTATGGTTACGTGCCACTACTATAAACCGATCATCTTTAGCAAAAAAACTTTGCAAAGGGGGCGGCATGGTTAAGTTGCTCTACTGAAAACCTGTGAAATTGAGTAAAAAAAACTTTGTTAAAGGGACGTTATGGTTAAGTTGCCCTACTAAAAATCTGTACAATTTACTGAAAAAAAACTTTGTTAGAGGGACATTATGGTTAAATTGCACTACTAAAAACCTGTGAAATTCACTAACAAATTTTTTATAAACGTGACATTATGGTTCAAAGTAAAACCGAAAAATCCCTGAAATTCGCCAGTTTTGGTAGGCTAAGCAATCATAACTTCCCGCACCACTGTGCACTGCTAACACTAACACCCAAGACATGAAAGATGACATCACAAATGTCATTGATGACATCATTGATGACATCACATGTGCATTTACTTTTCAGACGAGGGGTTGTGAATGTAATTTTAGCAAACAAATATCAGGGGTTATCGGGACATGTGTAATAAAGTACATACTTCATCACGCAATGTAGTGTTCTAAAGAAAATTCCATTGAAGTGTTCTTTCTAGTACAGGAACCTACTCATACAGAAATGTAGGTATTGGCTGCAGCATACACCACAGAGGTGCTAATTTTGTACTTTCCAAAGTTGTATAATAAAAAGGTGAATGTTTCTGTATCACACTTTTCTGGTCTGTGAAACATGTACTAAGTTGCTAATAATGCATCACCTACTACATATTTCTAGTAATACACACAAAACATAAATAGACTACAATGAATACAAAGATGGGGCTTATATATGGAGAGTAAAGTAAACATACAAGAGGCAGTATCGTTAGCAACTGTGTATAATCTACATGATTGGATTCACGCACAAAAATGATTGCTGTGTTTCAGGCCTGCTTCTTCCGCTATATATGTACATCAAAGGATGCGATTAAATTCTAAGGAAAGTAGTGTAAGAACATGTGAGAATAGCAATATCTATAAATGTAATACCTTTTGAAAGTTAAGATTCTGACTGTCAGTAAATAAACCCTCCTGGCCTAGATATGGCAGTGAACAAAAACAAAGGGGCTACACATGTGATGTCATCAGTGATGTCATCAATGACATTTGTGATGTCATATTTCAGGTCCTGGGTGTTAATGTTAGCAGTGCACAGTGGTGCGGGCAGTTATGGTTGCTTAGCCTACTATAACTGGCGAATTTCAGGGGTTTTTCGGTTTTACTTTGAACCAGAATGTCACGTTTGTAAAGTTTTTTTATTGAATTTCACAGGATTTTAGTAGTGCAACTTAACCATAACGTCCCTCTAACAATTTTTTTTTTAGTGGATATATATATACCTCCATAAAGGATATATTATTAGCTGCTATATTGCTATTTGCACTTTACCCATTTGTATAGGCTATTGCATTTTTGCACATAGGCACTTGCACTTTACGTATTCTTACATGTGGTATACTCAAAAAGATGCCTCTTATGCACTGAGCATTATATTAGCAGTAGACTGGCCTCGGCTTAATTGCACAGGTAGTCCACAGACGCATTTGCATTTTAAAGAGGTAATGCCCAACATTATAATAATCATTTGGACAAATACTCCAATAAACCACACAGATCACGTCTTGATATCGCCATCAGAAATTTGAAATGTGAATTCTAGGAATATTATGTGTTACTTCGCTAAATTACATGGTTTACGATAAACACTTACTTTAACATTTATTTCAAAGCTAACTGGCCATTCGTTCATGAATTTTCTATGCAGTTCCCATACGTGTTGGATTCACAAATTAACACGGACATAGTTTAAAATGTCCGTATTGATAAACAAGGTTAATGATTAGCTCTATATGAAGAGCAGGTTCAACACGAGGAAATTCTAGCATGAAATTAACAAAAGTGTGCAGAATGTGCAAATTGCGAATACAATAATGCTTATTGTGCACGTTTTACAAATGCTGAGAAAAGAGAAATATTGACAGTTTATTTGATGTTTTAAACAAATGTGTTTCCATGCATTTTAGTGTACTTCACACGACCCACAAGGGTACACAATATGTTTAAACATGGCGGATTCTGTGTAAATGCATGCTTACAATTATGCATGTTACTCTATACACACATACCATAGAGAGCAAGCAGGTTTAAATGTCCTTCTTTTGTTTCTGCACCCTAAACTTGATCAAGCGGCCAGTTTTGCCGTGAAACGCTTCATTTTCGTCCACTTTTTCTCTTGTCCATGACATTTATTGATTATAGAATATTTTTGGATGCTTGGAGCTTCGTGGGTTATTTTTTGAACTCTGGGTCCAGTGTGCAACTTTTACGCAGGTCTGTTTTCTGGAGTGCACTCCAATAGCTTTATACCGTGGTACAAAGCAACTCTACATATATATAAATATATATATATATGTAGTGCAGCTTTTATCATTGGTTGTGGTGTAGCCCCCATTCTTGGAATAGAAGTTCCAGAAACATTGGGAGATTTTCTCATATACTATATACTGGAATTGGGGAGACCAACTGGGTGCACCTCAGCCGCCTTGTGGGGTGGAGAGAGAGTGTTTTTGGGAGGATTATATACATCTCATCCTACCCAGCCCTGTTTTATAACCGCTTGCCTCTGCAACCAACCCCTATGATTGTGCCAGCCCTACAATTCGTAGAAGAGGCACAATGGCAGATCAGGTTGAAGCCAAGAGAAGAGCAGCAGCGCAAATCCTGTTCAAACATGATCAAGCAGCCACTGTGGCAATTGAAGATAATAGCCTGCCGGCAAGCCTCACGGTACAGCAAAAAATGGACAAGCTTGAAAAAATAAAGAAAAAAGAAATTTCCAAATGGTGGGAGGCAATGACACTTCAAACCTATTTGGAGGTTCAGCGCATTCCGAGAGGGCTGAGAATCCTCACGATCCCCACTTTTGAGGACATTGATCCTAGGCTGATAGAGGAATGGACGCAACATACTAATCAGTGTTCCTTTAAAATGATTGAAAGCCTTATAAAATATGCCAAATTGGACAGAATCAAGCTCCTGAAAGACATAGAAGAAATGGAAGAGCATCTCTTCTCATCAGAAGATGGAAATGAATGTAAAAAACGTATGTCTAGAGTTGAAGAAAATTTGGAAAGGCATGAGGGGGAAATCCGGATGAGAAAGCAACATAAATTTAAACGTGACCGTGGACTATGAACAAGGTAGAATATACACGTTCGCCAAACGCTTTGATGCCCCCATCAAAAGTAGACTGGAACAAATTGCTACAAATAACCATCCTCCAGCTATCGCACCAGAAGAACCTAGTAGTTCCGATGTGGAAATTTCAGAAACAGAGGGGTCTTCATCAAAAAGGCTCACCTTTTTAGAAGAATTCAAATTACTGCACCTAGACAGCAGAATGGAAAAGAGAGGGAGAGGCCAGCCGTCCGGACAAGGAAGAGGTACCATGGGCAAAGCAGGAAAAACAAGACAAGGAGGGGATGCCAACACAAACAACCCTCCCAGCGTGATCACACTCTCTGGAAACAAACCGAGGGGGAGGCAGAGAGGCCAGAAAGCCTACAAATAAAGATCTTCAACATCTCGAACAGAACTCTATCTAAGGATGAGACAGCAGTACTATCTCTAGGCCTCTCCTTCAGTCCCACATACAGCTATGACTATATGGCCACTAGGGTGGAACTCTATAAATTCCTCAGAAAACTTAAACTGACTAGATTTTATGCAACCAGGGTCAATGAGGAACCTAGATATAAGGACATGCCGAGAGAAGAAGTATCTCCCTTAACAGGTAAAGATATGACCAGTTTAATCTGTCTAGCCGACTTGGAACAGCCAATGGGACTGGAAATAGAGATGACACAGATTTACGCCAATTCTATATTGGAAGAGCAATTTGGGATAACTAAGGACATGGCCTGTCCCAGCCATCTCAAACCTAGATCGATCTTCTGCCCTAATATTGCCTGTAGACCGATAGACACGTTTGAGAATCTTGTCATGCAAGACTTGAAAAAACTGTCCGGTAATATACTGCCAGCCTCCAGAAATTTGAAATTCATGCAATATAAAGCGCTGGAGAACTTGAAAAATGATCATTCCATAGTCTTACGCCCCTCCGATAAGTGGGGTGGAATAGTTGTCATGGACAGTATTAACTATAAGAGAGAAGCCAATAGGCAACTCAATATGACTGAGAACTATGTGGTGGTAGATAACCGAGTACTAATGGAAACACAGACCATATACTTTTCTATTTTATGTAAATGGTGTGACGATGAACTGATCAGTGATGAGGAATACTGGTATCTTAAAAACTCGTTTCCAGTTACCCCATTAATGTATTTTAATCCAAAAATTCATAAGAGTCTTGTAGACCCCCCAGGACGTCCCATAGTATCCTCAGTGGGTAGCCTTCTCGAAAACACCTTGAAATTTTTAGACCATTTCTTGCAGCCATTTGTGATCAGCCTTAGTTCACATATACAAGACACCTCAGACCTGCTTATGAAACTACATGACATCAATTGGGAACCAGGGTATTTGCTGGTATCCCTGGATGTGGTTTCATTGTATACGTCTATCAAGCATGAGGCAGGTATTCAGGCATGTAAATTTTACCTAGACACGAGATCCATCAGTTACAAACAACATAATGATATGCTTTTGAACATGCTGCGGTTTTGTTTAGAACATAATTATTTTCTGCACGAGGCCTCCATATATAAGCAAACTCAAGGCACGGCCATGGGTTCATGTATGGCACCGACCTACGCCAACCTATATATGGGGTGGTGGGAGTCGCAGATAGCATGGACTGAAGAAAAAGAAAGATTCACTGAACATATAGTGGTTTGGTACCGCTTTATAGACGATCTCTTCTTGATATGGGATGGGACTGAAGATCCTATGTCAATATACTTAATGAGAACATTTTGAATCTTGAACTTACATCTGTTGTTAACAAAAAGGAATTGGTCTTCCTAGATGTTAGATTTACTGTGATCAACAACACACTGACTACTAAACTTTTTCGTAAAGAAACTAGCTCTAACTCCGCGCTCCATGCCCGGAGCCATCACCCTACTACCCTCAAGAACTCGATTCCCTATGGAGAATTCTTGAGAGCAAAGAGAGCTTGTAGTACAGAATTAAATTACAATGAAGAAGCCCTACATATAGGCCAAAGATTTGTTAATCGGGGTTACAAAAGGAAGGTTGTAGCTGATTGCTTTGATAAAGCTAAACAGACCAACAGAATGGATCTGTTTAAAAAGCAAGTAATCAAGAAGAATGATGATATCAGATTCATCACCAATTTTAACCATCAGGCTAATAATATCAAACAGATAATGAGAAAACACTGGAAGGTACTTCTATCAGATCCAGACCTTACTAAAGTATTAGGTACTGGTCCTAGTGTTGATTATCGCAAAGCCCCTACTCTCAAAAACATTCTATCCCCTAGCATGGTCATCACAGACACTAACATGAGTGAAAGTCATTTCATGACACAAGAGGTTGGCGGGTTCCGCAAATGTGCTAACTGTAAAATGTGCAATTTTGTCGCAAAAAAAACATTTATAAGCTGTAATGGTCTGAAATGGAGACATAAACATAAAATTACCTGTACTACAAAATTTGTAGTTTATGCAATCACATGTGAATGCGGGTTACACTACATTGGATCAACTATAGGAGCACTTAAACTGTGTACACTTCAACACTATAGAGCTATCAAAAACAGGGACCTCACTAATCCCTTTATGGGGCACTTTATTGAAAAACATAAAGGTGATGTCAATGCTATGACATTTGTGGGGCTTGCCCATATCCCAGTTCACAAAAGACTGGGGAATCGAGAGCTAAAACTGCGGCAGTTAGAAGCCACATTAATCTGCAAATTTGACACACTGAGGCCCCTGGGACTAAACATTGACCCGGAGATGTTTGTGTTTTTATAACAACTACATACTATGACATTTGTGGATACACTGTTGCACCTGCTTGCTCTTGAACTAATGGATGCTATTATGTACACTCTTGTGATATGTTTGAATCTATGAAGATGCACTGGCACTTTACTAAGCAAGATCTGTTCTCAGAGGAATTGTTGTTGAATATGCACCATGCACTTTTCGAATTTATATATATATATTGTTTATATATATTTTTTTTACTGCCGACCTGGGTCACTAAATATGCTTATGTAACATGTCGTGACTCTATGATGATGCACTGGTACTTTATTTAGAGTATTCGTCCTTTAAGGGGGGAATCATTGCTGCTATATATGCACCATGCACTTTCCGGTTTGATGTTTACTTAGGCATTTACTTTGCACATGTGAGGTTAAACCAGCTGAGTTCTTTGAAAACTATTACAGTTTTTGCTGCTCATGTACTACTAGCGTGCAGTTCTTTTTTAGCAAATGTTACGTGTATAGGAAGGTCATGTGACATAATTTGAGGGAACAGAGGAATGCGCTGCACGTTTTCTTTGGCTTCGGTTGAGGACACTCCGCACCATGGAGTGCAATGGTTTGTGGTTTTCATCATGTAGGATGAAACCAAACCATTTAATGACATTTTAGCGCATTTGCGCTCAGCAACACATAATTATTGTTTTTAATGTTTTGTCAGGAAATAGGGTATAGCATCTGGTATGCGTCTTGTCCCGCGCTTTCTATTAATTTTCCATTATAGCATTTGCTGATATGGGATAAGCGCCAATCGAAATTTAGTCACTTTGAATTCATTCAAAGATGGCCGCAAATTTGTGACTTTACCACCACAGCCTTTTGCGATCACATGATCGGGAACTTTAAAGCAAATGGGAGGAGCTTAATACCGATGCTGACCCGTTTCCTGTTTATAAAAGTAATGTGTTTTCACGTATTTGGGAAGTAAATAGCCTAAGGAAGCTTGTTAATCAAGCGGAACGCGTGGCGGTTTCCACCCTGGTGGGGTGAGTGTTCTTTTTACCTGATTGTCCGCAAGGGAGGCATGGTCATTATGTCTGCCCCTTTTAAGCCATTAGGCAGTGTTGGTTGCACGAGATTTTTTGAAATGCAATAAAATAAGTTTTTTGTAGCAAGCGGTTTGGTCGTGTGTGCAGGGTTTATTTTCTACATGTTGTGGTTGTTTTTTTTTTGAAGTGTTACAACTTTCCTTCACACATGTGTATTTATACATATATATATATATATATATATATATATATATATATATATATATATATATATATATATATATATATATATATATATATATACTTTTGCAGCTACAGTGACGTCGGGGGGTGAAAAATCACTGGCCATGGCCAGTAATATGATGGGCTCCCATCTATGCAGTAACCGGGACCGACCCTGGGACCAGCCCTCTCAGTTCATGTTGCTAATAAATGTGCACAATTTACAAGACAACTTAGAGCAACATGGCTTGTGGGGGCAGCCCCTTCCTCCTTTGAAGCTACGCAGAGTAAGTCCTGGTTAATGCACGGATGGGACACAGTCCACAGTCCCACATGCTGTGTGATTTCTTAGATTTAAATATCTCATAACACACTTAGAAAACACACAGCATCCGCATTAGTTATTTTTTTACACCATGCTACTGTCAGTACTGCACTCAAAAGGTCAAACTGCCATGAGGCCCACATGAAAAGAGCAGCTATCTCTGGCTAAGGAGAGCCTAATACATAGAGAATTGCAAATCTAGCTTGCACACACGAGGCAAACTAGAATGACCATATATTATATACATATATATTCAAGGAAAAAACTTTAGTTGCAGGGACATTAACGTGAGTTTTCGGCTATGCCTACTGTATATTTTACAACAGTAACCGGACACTAGCCATGGCAATTGGCCATGCCCACTCTATATTATAACAGACTTGCAAAAGTACCCATTTTCCGAACGGGTTCTGTAGACAGACATGATGACACTCTCATACATTTTTGAAAATTAATGATTCTGTAGGTCACTTTTCCCCATTACCCTAGCGTGGTGGAGTTTGTTGCAGTGCATTGCCGTGCAAATATCTCCAAAATCGTGCATCATAGGGCCTTGTAACATGGATTTTTTGTTCCTCGTGTGGGGACCAGTCAAGAAACAATATTTTTCCAGTTTCGCAGTAAAGATGGTTTATGGATTCCTTGTCATGCACCATCTTGCATAAATCCTCTGGTAATGGAATTTCACATGATGCAGCAACATTTTTTGTTTCCCTTTCCGGTGAACATGCTTTATGGCATTGCAACATTTGTTTAGAAACTATATTTTTGGTTTCCCTTCCAGTGAACTGATTTACAACTTTGTCGGTAGGCACCATCTTGCATAAATCCTCTGGAAAAGTAATATCACATGATGCAGTAAAAATGTGGATACTTCTGGAATGCTACCTGCCTTCACCTTTGCCTATCAGGGCCATTCACCTCTCATACATTTTTACATACGTTTTTACATACATGGTTTATGGCTTTGTCGGCAGGCCACAAACCCACAAACAAATGTTAACTATTGCGGAAATCTGGGAAATGGGTTGTCCAAATGGCATGCAGCCAGTAATATCCTGAGGGTCCTAACAGGTACCTGTGCACAATTTGGTGCAGATTGGTGAAACGGTGTGGAATTGCATACGGAACAACGCTTTGCGCCACAAACCCACAAACCCAAACACAACTTTTGACGTTTATATATATAAAGGGGCAGTAGCCATGACCTTCAGCCATGGCTAGTGTTCACAGCCTTTGGCCGTGCTCACTGTATATTTTAAAACACCAACAGACCCCTAGCCAGGCCATGGCTAGTTGCCACGGGCTCCGTCGTGCCCACTGTGTATTTTAAAACACTAACCAACCACTAGCCATGGCCTTCGGTCATGCCCTGTATACACAGCTTTGGCCATGGCAAAGGCCACGGCCTAAATTGTTATTTAGTTAATCAAAGCTCTTATTAGCTAAGTCAAAAATGATATTATGTCTGATGCCATCACAGATGTAATCAGTGGTGTTAAATACCATGTAAACAGTGATGTCACCAGTGATTACATCAGTGATGTCATCAGGGATTTGTCTATGATATCATCATTGTGGTCATAGGCAGCATAAGAAGGGGCACGAAGTTAAGGCTGAATTTTAGGGGTTATGTTGCATTAAGTTCTCACCTTAACATCTCTGCAACTAAAGTTGTTTCCTTGAATTTCAAGGGTTTTGATAATCCATATATTTTTGCCGCACCACTGGCCATGACCTTCCACCATGCCCACTGTATATTTTAGAACACTTCGAGACTACTAGACATGGTCTTTGGCCATGGCCAGTGGGGACAGCGTTCGGCCTTGTCCACTGCCATTTTGAAACACTACCAGACCATTAGCCAACGGCTAAGTCCACTTATTTTAAATCACTTGCACTGCATCGCTCAAAGATGTTCATCAATCACAGGCTGATTTTGACCTGTTTTGATAGTGGCATTGTTATGTATAAAAGATGCCAGGCTTTGAGAACTCACCATTTATTAAGGCAATGCACATAGAAATTAAATTATTTGCCAAGGATCACACAATTTGGTCAAGCAGCATGCTAACAATTTGTGGACTTTTTGCTGAATTGCATTCTGGTATTTGCAGTCTCCCATTCAGGACGGGGGAATAATGCTGCAATTGTGCACTTTTTGCTTACCATAGTTCTATAAGGATTTATATATTTGAGTGACATTATGGTATCTGTACTTCTCAAGTTATCTTTATAAAGCAGAGAAAGCCAGAAATAGGGGTGAGGAGGGCAAGTAAGTTAGGATGCGACAAGAGAGGTTGCAATCCTGGACACTATTGCAGTTATTTTCCCCTGACTGGGCTACTTTCTGGGGCACAAGTAAAGGACACATGGGGGTGGACAGAGTAACTTTTTTTCAGAGGGTGGATGCAACCCTTCGTTTTTCTTTTTAGCAAGCTTGCTCAAGTATTTGCCTGCCAGAATTTTACTCAGGTTGTCATGTTCCTAGTGCAGACACTTAAACAGAAGACCACAAGTATTTGTCTTGTATTGAATTGGCCTGGTAGTGTTTTAAAATGGACAGTGGGCACAGCGAAGGCCATGGCTAGTGACCAGTTAGTGATTTAAAATATACAGTGGGAACGGCCGGAGGCTATGTCCACTGGCCATTAATGATGGCCATGACTTGTGGTCTGGTAGTGTTCCTTCAGCCGTGCCCACTGGCCATGGCTAGTCTGGTAGTGATTCAAAAAATACAGCTGGCATGGCAGGAGGCTGTGCCCACTGCCCCATGGCTAGTGCTCTGGTAGTGTTCTAATTGGACAGTGTTCATGCCCAAAGGCCATGCCCACTGGTCATGTGGGTCTGGTAGTGATTTAGTGAAGGACATGGCTAGTGACCAGGTAGTGATTTAAATTATACAGTGGGCAAGAATACTATTTAACACACAAAAGAGAAAGCAAAACCATTGGAAAAAGCTTTCACTTTCTTATAGAGAAACGGACTACTTTTACATGACACCAAACGCATGTTCGTGTTAAACCTGTGTCAGTTCTACCAAGATTAGAATTAAAATGCTTCATTTATGAGGACAACCATGTTATGTCAATGCTACAAAAAATACCACATTTAATTAACTATCCCAGTTGCCTATTTACTTTACCCAGTATTAAAGTAAACATGTTTTGCTTCACCACCAAAACTCCAAAACATATATTGCTACTACCACTCTGTGCTAATAGCCTAATAGACCGATGAAGGTGTCTTATTATCGTGACACCATGACCTTCCACCAAGTTATGGTCTGAGGCGAAGATTCTATTATAATAAAATTACACTCCAGTGCCATAGGCTACTCAGTTGTTTGCAGGGAAAAAGATGATGGGCTAGAAAAGAGGGATCTTGTCACATAAACTTAAGGAGCCCCGCTGAGGACATTTGTTGTTACAAACGACAATGCCTCAGCAGTACAATTCATCAACTGGCTCAACTTCCCAGGAGTTATTTAATGAAACATTTTGATGAATCTTTCAAAATATATCTGGCAAAAAGGTCTATGGGGACGAATTTCTATTAAAAACATTTTGAAGGGTTATAAATTCAGCAGTAATCAAGAAATCTTACAGATCGCCATGATTGGATGCAGGGAGTTGGCCCTGATTTAATAACTGTGCTGCCCACACACCATTGGACTGCTTGTGTTCCCTGTGAAAGGTCAGATTACTTGATGCTTAAGCTGAAGCCCAGGCCTGGAGGCCCCAGCCTGAGAGGCGCTTCTAGAGAATCCGTTCACCTTCCTCCACCCCTTTGCTCTGGCTTCTTCGCCACACCAGGAGACAATAGAACATTCGAAGGCCAAGGCCGCCATTACGCCAGTCTCAAGCATGAAGTCGAAATCTGGCAAATATGCACAATCGACTTCTAGGGTGCCAGCCTTCTTTTTTATGCCTCCATTAGAACTCGTGGGAAGCTGTCAGAAGCATCTCTTCTCACAGCATTGACCTTGGATACTTTGGGTGGGTTTAAGGTTTGCTGTCACCATACAGAATGTTCCTTATTAGTTTCTTGGTCCATGGACACTCAGTAAATGTGTGAATCAGCCTGCTCAGAACTAGCCTGCTCAGCATCATCCTGCTCAGCATCAGCCTGCTCAGAATCAGTCTGCTCAGCATCAGCTTGCTCAGCATCCGTCTGCTCAGCATGAGCCTGCTCAGAATCAGTCTGCTCAGCATCAGCCTGCTCAGCATCAGTCTGCTCAGCATCAGCCTGCTCAGAATCAGTCTGCTCAGCATCAGTCTGCTCAGCATCAGCCTACTCAGCATCAGTCTGCTCAGCATCAGCCTGCTCAGAATCAGTCTGCTCAGAATCAGCCTGCTCAGCATCCGTCTGCTCAGCATGAGCCTGCTCAGAACAGCCTACTCAGCATCAGCCTGCTCAGAACCAGCCTGCTCAGCATCAGCCTGCTCAGAATCAGTCTGCTCAGCATCAGTCTGCTCAGCATCAGTCTGCTGATTTACCAGAGGACAGGAAAACAGTATGATCCAGTTTCTATGGATCTTGTGTCAGTAGTATCTATTCTTCACATTTTAATGATAACAAGACTATAACGGTGTATGTCTTCATTTTAACTCTTTGTCAGATGGTATTTTTTATTTATTTAACGAAAACATCAACATGTTTTCCAAAATTAAACTTATTATTACTATTAATATTTTAAGTTCTGCCAGATTGGGGCGTTGTCAGTCCGGCAACCAAGGTTATGCTTTATTAATCCTGAAGCAGTGTTCATAGAGCCCACTGACCACTTGCCACAGCGCTTTGCTGGGGGAGTGAAAGTGAAAGTGTTCCTCTGATCATCGGGGAGCCAGACACAAGAAGCTCTTCTCCTTCCCACGCCCACTCCCTGCTCGGCCGTGAGATATAACATGCTGTGTGGAACATGATAAGGCAGGGGCGCCTGTCCCTTTCACAGAGTTTCTGGCATACCGACTTGGGGCGAGGGTCTGAGGGTACAACACAGGGCTAGGAGGACAAGTGGATCCCCTGATAATGTGCTCTCTTTGGGCTCCAGAAGGCTGGCTGATATGGAGACTCTGTGAGACATATCCCCACAACCTCTTGAGAAGGTGTAGGGTCGATGTGCTGCTGCACTGTATATATCGCTCTGGATCCTCTGCTCTTTGCTTATTTGGTGCTGGCTTCCTCCACTTAGGACTCCCCTGAGGGCACTCCTTGGGGCATTGGGTACACTGAAGATGGGTGCTGTGTTGCTGGTATTGAAAGCTCAGAACATTCTGAGCTGAGCCTGAAAAGCACTGGAGAGCATTAGAACTATTTGAGAAGAATTCAGCAGTGGGGGCATCTTAATCATTGCCACACGGCATCCTTGGCCTTGCCATGAATGCCTGCAACTCGGATTGTGAATTTAAATTACACACGTTGTTTCTGCCTACACTCAAGCAAAGGTGCTCCCCTACAGCAACCTGTGCTGCATCATGAGCTGGTTTACAATGTATTGCCATCAAAGCATATTACATTACATATAAAATTGGAGATAAAACCAGATACAAAAACACATAAAAATCCACAACTTAATACTTTGATCATGAGCAAGAAATAACATCTGTTATTTAAAATAGGATAGAAAACGTTTATACAAGGTTTTTCGGTGCGCCTCTAATCACACTCGTCCTTCTCAGCCATTCCCTGTGCGAGTATTTACATCTTCACTTTTCCTGCCCACGTGCGTTGCATCTGTTGCCCTTTGGATGCCTTTCATCTGGACATTGGCTTTAGACTCTTGGCTCTAAGATTATTGTATCTGATGCAGAACTGTAAACTATGAGGAACTGTCCCACATGTGGCCCCAGGGGGGTACTGGCCTGAGTTCTGTTGGTTGGTGGCCTAATCTCTGACTCAATTAATGCACTTCGGGCCTACTCTTTACACCATTGACTTGCAAACATTGTTCTTGGAGTTCACGTGCAGTATCAAGCATCATTGCAATACCGGGTATTGCAACATCAGCATCATGCCGGGTGATAACAAGAAACAAAGCGGGATATGCTTGCAAGGAAAACATCTTCACGTATACTCTTAGGTGCCCCCTCCGCCCCCCATCAGCTTCTCTGGCCTGTGCCACAGTGGCATCAGAACTTTGATTCCCTTATGATCAATGGTACTGATGTGTTACTCATATAGTGGGTACGCGCGCCTATGTGCTTTACATATAAAATATCACCCAACTGAAGTTGGCACTCAATTATTGACCTCAGAAGGATGAAAGGCTGAGTTGGCCGTGCCAGGGTTCCAACCTGCGACCTGCAGGTTACACACAGATATCAGCAGTGCGAGCTGAACCTGCTGAGCTATCTTACCGGCTTGTTCGTCAAGGTTGAAACCTGCAAAATAAAAATAAAACAACTATATGGAAAAAGGAGAAGTCTGCACATGAAAGAAAATAAAGAACAATCATTTGGAGGCACGATCCAGGGTGAATAATGTTTTAATTTTGGGGGCCCCTCGAATCTGCCACACACGATACAATGGAGTTGCTCCTTGAGAAGCACCTTCCAACTACTCTGAGAAACCCAGTTCTGTCCCAGAATTCTTAGTCTTAATGCTGTATCAAGCCCTAGTCCCGACACCTGCACTGGGCTCATCCTCCGCTGCGAGCGGTCACTCATATATTTAACTAAAGAGATTTTGACCTAATGTTATGAGCTGCCAAAGAAATGGTGGTGCTACACTTTGAAGACACCTGATTCCAAATCTCCCCTGACATGGTTCAATCAGACCAGAAAACCTTCTAGGAAGTTAAGTAACATTTGTCTGATTATGAAGTGCTGTTCCAGATGCTATTCCTGGCAAAATTGAAAATGTTGCATAACAAGAAATCTCACTCCTTTCTTAATCCTCAGGCGGCTAAACACTATGCATGTAGTAACGCTGAACCCCCAGGGATCGTGCGCCTCACCTTGCACCCAGGTCTAAAGGCGAGACTGATGCAATACCCCGAATGGCTCCTTACTTGCCTGAGTACGCTAGTCCTTTTTCTGATCCTTGTATTCTTGTTAACCATGGTAGCGTAAGCTTGTGGCTGTGCAAAACACTAGTCGCAGCATGTACGGAACAAGCCAGGATACTTCTCCAAGTGAAGAAGAGCCAACACTTGTTCATTGTTTCTCATGGTCTTCTTAATTTTACTACTGTTTGTTCCTCTATGAGGTGCCCTCCTTTCATGCATGTGGGTTTCTAGCTGAGGGGGCATTTCACTGCTTAGGTGGAGATTTCAGTGTGTGGGCGGGGTTGGGTTTGGGTGTTTAACGGTTATGTAAATTTGTATCACCTTTCTCAGTCGCTGCGTTACTGATTCCCTATAATTGCATCAGTGATCTCAGTGAGGGGACACCCACTCTGGCACGCCAGTGGTAGGTGACTGTTTATCCAGAGTATGTAATATCAGAGTGCTAGAGTTCTGAATGAATGCAAACAAGAAAAGGTGTTAGTTTGTCCCTATGGAAACAGAGTATGCACTGTATTACTCCAAGGGGAGCCTTTGTTACCCAGTTAGCATGCCAGCATGGCAAGAGACAGGGATGGTAATCTTTGCTTTTCATACTTCACACACAGAGGTAGAGGAATAGCCTGGCGCGTGCTTACTCTCCCACCTTTCCAATTCATTGGGTGATATTACACTGTATAGTTAACACGCGGATATGTATTAATGTGACAGTTCACATGGATAGATGTCCTCCACCATTAGCTGCGTTATTTAAACTATGTGTGCCTTTTAAATGACCTAATATGTCACACCTGAAACATTGCTCGGAGGCAGAATTGGGCAATACTATGCCAGGTGAAATGTGCACATCTATTTTGCAGCATATCAGGAAAGTATCAATAAACTACCAGCGCAAACTGCTACAATGTAAGTATGTAATGGAGTTCTACTATAAACCGTGGAGAATAGCTCGGTTCGCCCACTAGACTACCAATATCTACTGGTCCCGCGGGGATGTTCTGGGAGGAGGTGATGGCCACTGTGATGGAATTGACCAGTCCGTCTCGGCTTAATTCCCTTCAGATATGCTTTCTGTGGGGTTCCCGGATAACACAGAAAAACAGGTTAAGCAATTTGTGGGTGTGACATGCTTGATGTGACAATTGGTCATTGCTAGACACTGGATATAAGGCGCGCTCCCAACGATGAATGAATTGTTGAATTGACTGTCACGGTGCAATGACTAGGAGACACTGCAGAGAGACGTGAATTCCCCTCCCCCTGTCTAACCCTAAAGACGTGTGGTCAAGCTTCCAGCCACACCCGAGTGTGGAAGCACAAGTGCCTGCTTCAATGCGTACACAACTGCATCCGACCCATGCAACTTCAAGGTATGCTTTGAAAGTGTACAACTATGGAACATGTGGTGCTTGCCAAATTATACAAAAAAACAGAATTAGAAATTAAATTCTGCCGGATTTCCCCATCCAATACTCCTTCAACATTTTCTAAGCGTTTTTCGTGCATACGTTATCTTCCGTTTTTTTTTTGTTTTTTTTTACTGCATTCAACGTCTGAAACAGGAAGTGACATCCGAGGATCAGATGCCAAGAAGGCAGAGCTGTTGCATCAATAAAGGAAGAGAGTAAGATTACGTTTGTGCTTGCTCTTACCAACAAGAATCCTCCTGTGCAATCTCGCTACCCCTTTACCCCCGTACAATCCTACGCTTGGCAATGCTGCCCGCCCCCTCACATGGCAGCACACGCGTAGAACGTGCAACCCTCGTCTCCTTCCTTTGCAGGCACAGCTGCACATCCCAATCCCGGTCCATAGACATATTGGATCCGACTGGAAAATCTACCAGTATTGACAGAGCTACTGCATTGACTTTTATGAGTATCACTAACATTGGCCATCACTAGTAACTCGACAAATGCACATTTTACTATAAGAAGTGCAAATTGCACCCCATGTGGTACCACTAATGATGTGATTATGCACTTACTCTGTCAGAATTGTCCCTGGAATTGTCCTTGGACTTAGTATGATAACAACCTTGTCTGTCTCCTCCCTCCTCCCCTTACTTGTTCCCCCGCCCCTCGAGGACTATCTGAAATGTCGTCAGGCCTAATACGATAGTCGATTGTTTGGTTCATCCCCTCCCTTTCTGCACCCCTCTCCCTCAACTTTTTTTTCTCCGGCTCTACCAGAAATGTCGTCAGGCCTAGTACAGTAGTCGCTTGTTCTGTTCCTCCCCTCCGTTTCTGCATGCACCCTTCTCCCTCACCTTTTGTTTTTCTCCGGCTCTATCAGAAATGTCGTCAGGCCTAGTATGATAGTCGCTTGTTTTGTTCCTCCCCTACCTTTCTGCACCCCTCCCCCTCACCTTTTGTTTTTCTCCGGCTCTACCAGAAATGTTGTCAGGCCTAGTACGGTAGTCGCCTGTCTGTTTCCATTTCCTTCCCACTCTCCCCCTCCCTTCCTTATCTATGCCTTGCACTATCTGAAATGTCGTCAGCCCGAGTATGATAGTTAATTTCACATCCTTACTGTTCATGGCCTGTAAGAATGTCATTGTATTTTCCCTTGTTCCCTCCCTTGCTTTGAAGCGCTTTGAAACACATTGGCCCTCATTACGACCCTGGCGGAAATCGGAAAACGATGGTGGAAATGCAATACCGCCATCGAATAGCGCTCGGTGCGACTATGACCCGTCACCGCAAAGTACGAAGCCACTAGCGACACCGTAGTGAACGCCAACGCCAACTGCACCAAGCACGCGCGCGCGCGCCATGCCAAACCGTAAACACCACCATGGCGCAAGGGTACGCCAATTCCGACCCTAGCGGACATGTACCTAACGCCATCAAGCATGGCGGAATGTACCATTCCGCCATGGTGAGAAGTACGGCATCGCGAATCAACCGTAAACGGCCCCACTGAGTGCCTGTACACCGCTCCCTGCCCACAAAGTACAACTCCCCGTAGGTGCAATGAAGCCACAATGCAACCAGTGAAATGTACAAGTCACCCAGGCATGCCAACGAACAAAAAAACACAACAGGGGCCAATGGGAGCTGCAGGGCACAGATGGCACGAATACAGAAGCCATCCCAATGGACATGACCACAGTCCCCCACCAAGAAACGCACGCAAACACAGGCACCTGTGACCAGCAATATTCCGAAAATCACATCATTACACCAGTCCACCTGGCTGACCGGCATCTGTCACACAAAACCCAATCCCCCGCCCCTGAGCATGACAACATTCAAACAGTCATATTGGCAGCCCCCATCCCTGACCTCACGGGCTTCGTAGGCAAACGCGGCCATTACAGTACCACGCAACTAAACTCCGAAGCTGGAACCCAATGCAGATCTCCTCACAATACATCGCTCCACAAATAGGCATATGCCACATCACTTGCAAAGAAGAACGCTACACGGGCCAAATCAGAATAGAAATTTAATGCACAACAAAATCACCAAGCCCATACAGCCATCAGGCCATGAACTCCAAAACACATTTCACCATTGTGGGCTGCATCCGCAAGAAATGACCAGCCACTACTTGTGTGACGCCCTGTTCCATCCTGGTACACAGAGCCACATTCACGTACGAAAAGGCAACATGGAAGCGCACAGAACCGCAGGGCCGGCCCAATGGGGAGGCACTAGTCCAGCTGAAAGGCCGAAATGTTGCTCCGAGCCACCAGTACTGCGTAAGGGCATGTGGCCCATTGGCGATCGTCCCATAAGATCGTAATGCTGCTCCACTGATTAACACGAAGCAGCAGGTGTCGGGAGTAAAACCCATCTGCAGGAGTGGCATACAGATGGCAGTGGCAAAAGGGGAGGAGATACCTGTCAACCAAAAGAAAAGAAAAAGAACAGAATGGCCATCAGAACTACATTCCAACAACTCACTTCAATGATCACACTAAATCCACAGCCAAATGCATGCTAGCCCACTCCAAAGGTCCATCACCACCCAAAAACCACTTGCGACTCATAACCATCTATATCGAGGTGTAAACACCATCACAAACGAGTGTACCTGTGCATGCGTCTGTCAAAACAGAATCCATCAGATGGGATTGGTAACGTGCATGGACACAAGTGTCTGAGGGCGCGTCGAGACAGGGAGGGCTCAACAAGGCCAGATAGACGATGGTCCCACTATGGCAGCCCTGCATCACATAGCGTAGGGGAGGCGGATAGATCCCAAGAAGCCCTGTACATGGCAAACTCTGTATCAAATCACCTGCCCATGCATCCATTCATCATTCCCTCATCCCGGGATTAAAACGCCTGAATATTTACTCACATAACATTAGAAATATCCATTGAGTCTGTGCGTTATGCAGCCTGCAAAATCCACAGTGCCCCAGCCCGTAATTCCAGTGTAGTGAAGTAACATGTATTTGGGAACGTCCGGCCTCATCGCCCACGTCGCTATTGCGCATCCCATACTATTCATATCAATCATTGCATCCTCGCCATGGCCCCTGTCCCAAGGACATTGAACAATAGTACGTTATATTAGCAGTCAGACCTGTGGGCATTTCCTCGCCGCCAGCTGAAAACCGAAAGCGCCGGCCTTCGAATTCCTCATTTGCAACATCACGTCGAAGAGGCATCTGTGGCCGTTTGAAATCACTAATTAATCCATCGAGTGCGGCTGTGTGTGAAAATGGCAACTGCCTTCACCCACAAATGGGACGCCCCGCCCGTCGTTGCAACTCGGTACAGTGATGCATGAGGGCCCACCGTTACTCGAGTACTACGTTCCACTGACCCTTCACAAGTCTGTTCGCGACTGCACAGATAGTATGTGAAACAATGGGGCCACAGCAGAATGAACATATCAACCAATGTTACACGGCCATCGGGTACAAATACATGATTGCAATAGCAAGATGCCATTCCCCGAATTGCAGCGTTGTGCGCGGGACGTGCTCGGCCAAAGGGGAGAGCAGTTTGCACAGGTGGAATGAATCTCCACAGGTGGAGGCCATACAGCCTGATAACACATAAATTGCACAGCCAGTCTCCTCCCACAACCACACCGAAATGCTACCGGCAGGACTCGCGATGTTGGCCCTGGGGGACATGATAGCACTGCAAGTACTCCAACTCCAAGAAGAAGACGAACACCAACTACAACCGGCCGCACGGAGGAGACGCAGGAGGAGGAGGAGGGCAAGGCAGGGCCAGCAAGGGCCGCCAGCACAGCCACTACCACCACGCAGGCAGCCCGCAATCCCACGCCTCCGAGCACATCCGTTCAACCTCACTGATGAGCAGATCCACACCCTCTACCGTCTGGACCGGGACACCATAGCCGCCATTGTGCACATGACACAGGCTGACCTTGTCAGCATGATAGATAGCCCAACCGCCATCCCACCCCTACTGAAGGTGGTGTCTGTACTACACTTCCTGGCCACAGGCACCTACCAGCACACAGTCGGACAGTTGCATGGGATTTCTCAGCCACTGTTCTCACGGACACTATTGCAAGTGCTCGATGCCCTCCTGCAGCACGCAGACGACTACATCTCCCTACCACGCTCGGAGCAGGAAATTACCAACACAAAAGTGGGATTCCATGCACTTGGCGGCATACCAGGTTGCATTGGTGCCATCGACTGCACCCATGTGGAATTGGTCATCCCACATGCCATGGAGGCCCAGTACCGCAACCGAAAACAATTTCATTCTCTGAATGTACAAATGGTGTGTGACTCCAACAGGAGCATTACACATTGTTGTGCCCGATTCCCTGGATCAACCCATGATTCTATGGTCTTGAGGAACTCTACAATACCACGCTACATGGAGCGACACGCAGGGAACAGATCCTGGCTACTCGGTGAGTCTCATTACATGCATGATAATGTGGGGTATGTGATTCGGCAATGACCTGGCAGGAAGGGGGGGGGTGTGCGTACGTAGCAATGGCATTCCACATCATACGTTTATCGTCCACATACAGGTGATGCTGGATATCCACTGAAGAGATGGCTCCTCACACCAGTCCGGAACCCACGGGACCAGCATGAGGAGGACTACAACCATGCCCACTCACGTACCCGTGTAGTCATTGAACAGGCATTCGGCCTACTAAAGGGTCGTTTCCGCTGCCTCAGCAGGTCTGGCGGGGCACTCCTGTACCGCCATGAGAAGGTTGCAAAGATGGTGATGGCATGTGTCATGCTCCACAACATGTGCGTACGTAGAAATGTGCCCATGCCCCCTGACGCAGAACTGCAAGCACCTGATGATGGTCATGATGAGGGTGGGGATGTGGCAGCACCTCAAGGAGTCTGCGAGGCACCGGAGGGCCGTGACATTCGTCAGCATATCATTGATGTATGCTTCTAGCACTCACGCCTGGTGGCTGATACATGGACACGGGACTCGTGGCACTGTGTGTGTCTGGGACATGCACAATATGGACTGTACGCCTATGATGGCCTAGTACACAAAGATCAATGTCCACACATCTCATTGGTTGATCGTGCACTGTTTATGGCATATGTGATATCATGTAGTACACCCTATCGACCCGCCACCCAAGTGAGCCCAACACACCCCCTCCACCCTCCTACCTCCCCCCTGAACACCAGTGTCCAAAGATGCTCATTGTCAGTGGGCTGTCGCTATTGCAAGCCCCCTCTGCGGGTATCAGGGGCACCCCTGCCTGTGGAGCGCAGGTTCCTCCCAGATCTACGTTGGGGGCTGCCCTGGACGGAACTTGCAACGGATGATGTCTCTGCCTGCTCACGTCCATGCATGTCCCTAAGGGTTTGCGAGAGCTCAGTGAGCACACGGCGCACTGCGGCAAGTTCGGCACATACGTCTTTGGACGTCGCATGCAGTTCCCCCCTCAGGCTCTCGGTGCTTCTCTCCATTTGGACTCTCAGGCTCTCGGTGCTACTCTCCATTTGTGCCCTTAGTGTCTCTGTACCTCTCTCCATTTCTGCCCTAAGTGTCTCAGTTGATGTTTCTATGTCTGCCTTAGTGCCCCCACATTCATCGGCATGGTCCTTGAGGAGCGTGGCCAGTTGCTGCTGTTGCACGATTAACTGGTCGAGGGACTGTTGCCTCTGCTGGGCCATGGCCATTTGCGGGGGTGTCACAGAGGGGCTGTTGTCCTCATGTTGCCTTGCCACAGGGCTTGTGGGGGATGGCCAGTCGTCGTCTTGTGGGTGCCCCTGCGTGGTATCCTCATGTTGTACGGGATGGGACAGAGAGGGGGATTGGGACAGGTCATGGATGGATCTGACTTCGACATCCCCGTCTTCTGTGCCGGAGCATGCTGCCATCAATGGGGTGTCACCTATGGTGCTGCTGCCACCAGAGGCAGTGCCTTCTGTGGCATCCGTTGGGGGGACGTGTGGTGGTGGTGGGTGGAGGGTGCAGCTGAGGTGGAGGGTCTTTGGCCGTTGGTCTTGGCCCTCTTTGCAGGTGTGCTGGTAGGGGTGTCCTGATGCTCGTCGTTTGGATCGGGCCCTGTGGTGGAGTAAAGGAGGGCGAGGGTTATTAATGGGTCTGTGGGTATTGGAATGGCATTGTATCACATGCATTGGGGTGGTACCTGAGGGTGATTTGGGTCGGGGCCTTGGAGGTGCTTTCATTTGTGTGTGGGGTGAGGGTGCAGTTGTTTGGCAGCCTGCAGTTAGGGTGTGCCTGCTGCACGTGTAGTGCGTGTTTTAGGGGTTTTTAATTATTTATGTATTTATTGTGGGTTTTAACGTGCGCTATCAGGCCGATGTGTGTGGACGTACTCCTGGACATGTGTTTCTGTTGCACTATGTGGACACATGGTACTTCACATGGATGGACTTTGTGGGTTTGGCATTGTTTAATTTGGCCCACCTACCTGAATCTTCGGATGTCTGCACTCCTTTCTCCATCCCTCCGACTCCCTCTATGCTCTCCATTCCGATGGTGGAGGCACAGATTTCTTCCCAGGGGGTCAACTTGATGGGTGATTCAGGACCTCCCCCGGTGGCTGTGGCAATGTTGCGGTTGGCAGAGAGTATGCTGCGGACGCGTATCCGCAGGTCGTCCCATCGCTTTCGGCATTGCTGTGGGTTGCGGGGTGCGGTCCCCACCGCACTTACCCGCTGTGCCACCAGAGCCCATATGGCCTTCTTGTTTGCAAGTGCCGTCCTGGTCATTTGCGTGGAGAAGACGACGGCAGCATTCTCCTGGAGGGTCTCTGTTAGCACGGTGAGTTCCTCACGGGAGAAGTGGACCTGCCGCTTGCGGTCGCACGCTTTCTTCGCTACTTTTCCCATTTTTCTTGGTTTCGCTAGGGTGGATGTCGGGTTGGGGTGTGTCTCAGGGTAGTGTTTTTAGTGGTTGTGTGGTTTTAGTGGTTTTATAGGTGTGCGGCGGGATGTTTCCCGTTCCGGGCCCATGTTTTTACTTCCGTTTCCGTATATTTCCGGTCACCGTACTTTCCGGTAGGCGCACACTGCGGTGTCCGCTGTGATGGGTGGCGGTATTGCACCTAGGGCGCCGTACGGCGGCGGTGTGGGCCGTTTTGGGGTCATTTCCGCCATCGCGGACTTTGCACTTCCGCCATGCCGTGGTGCTCGTGCCCGATGGGTCGGAATTGGCCGCACTTTGCTCCTTCGTGCAATGGCGGAAACGCTATTTACGCTGTGGCGGTCCGGTCAGTCACTTTCCGCCAGGGTCGCAATGAGGGCCATTGTGTATCGGCGCTATATAAATAAACATATCATATCATATCATATCACTGATTCTACTTTTAGTGCTATTTCAAATGCTGCAACTGTAGCGCTAATACCTATTATAATTATACTATGTGTCCTACTAAGTCTTACAGTTTGCCACTAATATAACAATAACAATAATACAAGTAGTAATAATAATAATAATAATAATAATAATAATAATAATAATAATAATCCCATGCATAGAACACACACTACTGTCAATGGAACGTCCACTACTGCTAGTGCTACATGTAGTGACACTGTTTGACTTAGCACTAGAACTATTGCAACTACCTTTGCTACTAGGCTCAGAAGTGCTATGACTATTAATAGTAATGTAACAGCTAGTACCAGTGGTTGTATACCTGCTTGTACTAGTTGTACTTTTCCTAGTGGTATACGTTGTACAACGTTGTAAATGTACAATTGCTAATAATACTATCACTGATACTGTTAGTAGTAAGGCTAGTAGGGTTGTCTGTAGTAGCGTATTGCCACTAGCCACTACCAGTATAGAAACTGCAGCACCAGGTGTGGGGACACTAGTAGTGCTTCTAGAAGTGATAGTCATACCAGTAGTAGTTGGTGTTCTGATAGATTAAGTAGCAATATTGACAGCAGTAGGTCCACACGTAGTAACATTAGTTGTAGAACTAGAAGCATCACAAATAGTATCCACGCCAGTAGTAGCAGTGCTTGTGGTAGCAGTACTAATCATGTAGTATTAATACTAGTGGTATTGTTTTCAGTATGACCAAGATTTGTACTTGTAGTATTACTGCATCTAGCTGAACCTTCACTGACTACTTTCCGCAAAGCCATGAAAACTTCCTTGTTCACCTAACCAACACCATATGTTCAAGCTCTCATCACTAGCATGTATGATGTATTATGCCGTATGATACCTCCTATTGCTGAAAACAGGATCCTGCCTCACTGTAACCCAAGGCACAACCTGTACCCATTGTAACTAAGTGCCTCTACAAGTAACAGCGCCACAATACCCCTGGGCTGCCTGCGCGATCTATGTAATAAATACATAAATAAATAAATAAATAATGCTAACATGACAATATTTAGTGGTACCAGTATCAGAACAAGTTGTAGTGCAGAAAGTAGTGGTTCTATTTGAATGTGCTTCTTTGCTGCTGCTGTGCAGACTACACTCCCTATCTTCCTCTGATGTCACTTCCCTTTTCAGGAGTAAAAAAACACTCACAGCATGGAAGACCCAAGTTGGAAGAATACTAGATGGAGGTAATCTGATATAAGGAACACCATAGTCCCATTTAAGGGTGCATTTATTGGCAACTCTCCTCAGGCTTGTAATCTGCTCACACGTGCCTACTGGGAGAGACCTCCTTTCAGTAAACATGTTCTCTTTGAGGGTAAGCATTGTACAACCATTCTGTTCTTCCTGATTAAGAAAATTCTAAATTATTCCTTAAGCACATTTTGGCTAACCCATTCATGCTTTTGTATCTCCCTTTTTTTAAAAAAACATTTGACCTTTGACTTTTCCAATGGAAATAAACTTTTAACTCCATTCATAGTGTGTTTGTTTTCAATATTTCAGGCAGGACATTGAGCCGTCACTGATAGGCAATGTTGTATCTAGTACCAAATTAGAAAATAAAAGTTTGAAAAGGATAGAAAAAGTTTGAAGCAGGTGTTTGCAGGGAAAATACAGGAAGGGACGCCCCCTTTTTAGAACCGAAAAAACATAATTTACGGAAGGTCAAGATCAGTAATCAGTAATCCGATCAGTAATCCTGACCCAGAGGCCAGGCCATGGAAGTGGTGAATATTACCACTGATGAGCACATTTGTCAATCCAGAGCTCGAAACGCCCTGCTTCTCCCCCTAGCCTTACTAGACGGCCATGTTTGGTCTTGCAACCAGCTCTGATGCACGTGCATCAACAGTCCAAGATCCACGTTCTTCATTTAAACATGTTTTACATTTAGGGCGAATACAACACTCTTTTTTTTTTAACTGTTGTAGATAAGCATTGATTTGACATAATATGAAGCCTCTAATTTTGAGGTGAAATCAGAATTTTCCAAAATAACTTGAAAGTAATCATTCGAAAGGCCATGTTTCATGCCATAGCACATCCTTATTTGTGTCCTAGAGCATAAAGACATGGGAGAGCCTGCATGAGCTGAACCCATTGAAAAGTCCCGCATTTCTCAGTCAGGTTAATCTTTGGAAAGACATCGAAAGAGGACAATTGACAGGATCTCTTCCTACGTATTTCCACTGCTGATTGGTTGATTCGGTGACATTGGCCTCATTACGAGTATGGAGGTAGCCATGCTGCTTCTAGCAGCATGGCTACCCCCATACCGGGTACCAGGTCCGGGTCCCGCAAAAGGGGACTTACCGGGCCATTCCGACCTTGGAGGGCCCGGTAAATCCCTTTAGCGGGACCAAGGACGCGGTACATCCCCATTCCCATTTGAGCCCCCATAGAGCTCAATGGGAATGGGGAGGATGCTAACAACGGGCCCGTAAATGACAGGCCCGTTGTTAGCATCCTGGTCTGCTAGCGGGTCCCGTTAAGGACGCCTGCTCTGACCAGGTGTTCCAGAGCGGGACATGCTGCAGACCTTATAATAGGGCGGCCCGGAATGACCGGTGCCGGTCCCTTACGGGCACCGTTCATTCCGGAGCCGCCTAACTCCTAATGAGGCCCATTGTCTCCATGATGGTTCTTATTTGCCAGGAAATGTAACATCAACTCTAGTGGTTGCATCGCTATTTCTGTGGTTTTTTTTGTATAGAATGATAAATCATTATAATATTCATTTTTTTATAGACTATGACGTTTCTACATGTTAGGCAGGAGAATGAAAATTGTAAGACTGATAGAGGTGTTACATTCTTAGTGAAAAAGTCATGATTGATTAAAAAAAGAATGTAGGAATTGATGGCACCAACATCTTTATAATTGTCTCACTATGTGGACGATTGTTCTTAATGAGACACTGTCTCAGATCTGATCTTACAGAGCAAAGGGAATTGGTGGAGAAAACCTGTCAGGAGATGCAGGAGATCAGGGGGTTTCTGATATTCGCAAACTTGAGATACCACGTGAAACAGAGCCTTTTGGCAAAAGTCTGGATAGTGAGACTCAGTAGCTGGATGGCTGCAAGTCAGAGGCATTCTGGGGAAGTCAGTGGCAGACTTGCCCAGTCTAGATGTGGGCTTGGGCAGTTAACCTCCACAAAAGAAAAGATGCCTCGAACCTTGCTGAAAAGAGGACATCAAGACTATTGGGCAAGGATATTTGCTGTACATTTGTGACAAAGGCACATCGATTCGCAGTAAATGGAGAAAGTAGACAGGGATGTTGGTGACAGCAACAGAGGTTACATTGAGGTAACGAGTTCTACTTTATAATGATGTCTCGAACATTATGAAAAGTTGTCCGGATACCAGGTTCTGGATGAAGAAAGCCATAGACTTGGGAGAACACATTCTCCTAGGGAGCTGGAAGGGACCAAACTGTGTGAAAGGTGGGGGCTGATAAATGGGATGGGCCGACTGGCCACACTGGAACCAATCACAATGACGGGTATGACGTGGAAAGAACCCTGAGAGGCTACATAAACTTCTATAGTTGGTGGGTTGGGCTGCATGGGTCTTGTAAAGACATTTGTGGTCAAATGTAATCCAGTGATGGATTACCCATTAGTAATAGTAAGCATATGCCTGAGAGTGGCGGGGAGCTAAGGTTAAGGGTCCCACTAGAACTGGTGCTCAGAAAGCTTGCATTTCTTGGCATTTCTGCTCTGTAATTGTAGTTGTGGCAGCAGCATTAGTTAAAAAAGCCCTCAATGGGAAATCCACATTGTTTGTGAATTCATGCCCCCCCCTCCCCTCCCCGCCCGTCCATTTTGCAGACAAGACACAGAGAAGGAGGGCAGCACATCAGTGATGCAGGAACATCCAGTGGTAGATGATTCGGGAGTGCTCGCTTTCACCTGAAGCCGGCATGTGCCGAGTGCTCACAGTAGTAACATGTGGGCTGACATTACAGCTGTTGGCATGATGCTTTCCTCCAACACCTGAATCCCTCCTTACAGCCACAATTCCACTTGATTGTGAACAAGAAAGGACTGGCATCAGGCTGCTCTGAATGCATTGTGGCCAGACCCCCACGAGGGTCTCCTCACCCTCATGCCCTCTGGTTCAGCTACTTCTGTGTTACTCGGTCTATATTCCTCATCTGAGCAAGTGTCATGTCCTGGGAGCTTCATCCTCCCACCCATTGCCATTTTGATCCGTGGACCATTACTTTTGTGTTCCAATAGAAAGGTACAAACGTTTTAGGGCCATCAATTGTGTGTTTGCTGTACCTTGTTCTGCCACAATGTCTGTTGTAATCTGGCATGTTCTGAAACCTCAATTTAAATAACAGGCCCCAAGTCCTCAGGAAGACGAATAACCAATCATGGCTTTCAAATCAGTTCCCCTCTGCAAGCTGAAATGCCAAGGTCGCACCCCTTAAGTGACAAGGACGAGTATGCTCGTCTTTTTTTGCAGAGACTTGCACAATAGCCGCGCACTTATCGGAAAAAAAGCAAAGCTACAGGTCTCAGCATGAAAGCAAAGCCACAAGTCTCAGCATGAAAGTAACGCTGCAAATTACAACATGAAAGCAAAGCTACAAGTCTCAGCATAAAAGCAAAGTTACGAGTCTCAGCATGAAAGCAGAGCTACGAATCTCAGCATGAAAGCAAAGCTACAAGTCTCAGCATGAAAGCAAAGCTACGACTCTCAGCATGAATGCAAAGCTACAAGTCTCAGCATGAAAGCAAAGCTACAAGTCTCAGCATGAAAGCAGAGCTACGAGTCTCAGCATGAAAGCAAAGCTACTAGTCTCAGCATGAAAGCAACGCTGCAAGTCTCAGCATGAAAGCAAAGCTACAAGTCTCAGCATTAAAGCAAAGCTACTAGTCTCAGCATGAAAGCAACGCTGCAAGTCTCAGCATGAAAGCAAAGCTACAAGTCTCAGCATTAAAGCAAAGCTACTAGTCTCAGCATGAAAGCAACGCTGCAAGTCTCAGCATGAAAGCAAAGCTACGAGTCTCAGCATGAAAGTAACGCTGCAAGTTACAACATGAAAGCAAAGCTACAAGTCTCAGCATAAAAGCAAAGCTACGAGTCTCAGCATGAAAGCAGAGCTACGAGTCTCAGCATGAACGCAAAGCTACTACTCTCAGCATGAAAGCAAAGCTACAAGTCTCAGCATGAAAGCAAAGCTACTAGTCTCAGCATGAAAGCAACGCTGCAAGTCTCAGCATGAACGCAAAGCTACTACTCTCAGCATGAAAGCAAAGCTACAAGTCTCAGCATGAAAGCAAAGCTACGACTCTCAGCATGAAAGCAAAGCTACAAGTCTCAGCATGAAAGCAAAGCTACGACTCTCAGCATGAAAGCAAAGCTACAAGTCTCAGCATGAAAGCAAAGCTACTAGTCTCAGCATGAAAGCAACGCTGCAAGTCTCAGCATGAAAGCAAAGCTACAAGTCTCAGCATGAAAGGGTGCTGTTGTTGGGAACAAAGCCAGGACTGGGTACATGTGATTGTGTTGCTGAGGGATCATTCAATACCACTGAATGAGCAGGTCAAAGCCGTCACACAAGGGAATCCTCATACATTATCCAAAGGGATAAAGGTAGTGGGATAGTTGAAGATTTTCCAGCATTGGAAAATCTAAAACGAGAGTGAATTTGGTGAGAGGGAGATTACATGGAAGGAATGTTCAATCTCCTCACAAACCTACTGCCACAATGTCCCGGGTAATTGGTTAGAAAAAACGGAATATATAGAGCGCCGGAGCAGAGTCCTCAGATTATCCAATGGAATGTATGAGCAGCTCATCCAGTCCTGGTTTTACTCATTTTCCAAGTACCCTTACTAAGATTCTGGGATACCAACATGTGTAATGATACAAACCTACATTGCTAATGCCAAAAGAGATACCAGAGAAAATGTCAGGCTTGTCACTATTTGTCTATTCGTATAGAAGGAAAAGGGAAGTGGCAACCAGGCTGCCCTTCTGGAGAAGGTTATCCAGAAAGAGAGGAGCAGAGTTACGAGGGAGTCCATAATGTTGTTTTCCCTAAAAAGAAGTTGAACAATATATATTGCCAAACACTGCAAAGCTGTTATTGTGTCCCACGCTGAAAGGGACCATTGTTGTACATTTAGTGTTAGTCGAGCAGGCGAGTATACTCAAATGTCACCACTTTTGAGAAGTAAACCAGGTATTGTGGCAGTTGTAGACTGTGAAGGAGAGTAGACCAGGCACCAGTTGATACAAACAGTTGATGATGTGTTGAATTGTAGCCACCAATATTTGTGACAAGAAGAGAACTGTTTGAATTGACTTTTGAAGAATGGTGGATCTTTAGAAGTTCTAATTTGACAACTCATCCTGCTAAACTCCATTGTTGCTGTATATTTGAAACACATACATGAAGATTGTTCCTTTTTTGAAGTCTTATTGAAGTCGTGGAACTTTAGTGTCAAACTGAAATTACCAGGAACTGTGCTGGAACTTTGTGGACAAGGATCAGGATTTCCTACCTTGCTTTTGGAACTGTTGAGCAGAATGTAGCTCAAATACAGGGAAGGGAAATTTCACCCAGAAGAGACATTGGTTATACTTGAAACTCAATGATGCATTATGATTCCTGTTAAGTTACATTGCTGTGTATTTCGTTATCATGTTATTGAATGTATGAGTGTGAGGGCCAGATATCCTTTGAAGGAGTGTTTCCTTTAGTTTATTTTAGGCAGGGAATCCTTGTTGGGGTAGAGATAGTCAGGCGTTCAGCTGACGTGTTTAATATAATAAAATGGCTAACTTTTAAAATCAATCACAAAGTTGTCCGCCTGACATTTCTGACCCCTCACAGTATCTACATATGACAATTTACTGTCGGTATAAATGATCTAAAAGGTAAGGCTTGACCATGTCATGTGACAGTTAGGGAAGGTGTCCTGCAAAGGTCGCCCATGTTGAAAAATAGTCTTATGTTGCAGGGACATGGGGCTATACTGAATGGTTAAAAACTATATTTTTAGCACATAGGTTTGAAGTCTTAATTCCACTGCATGTTTTGACTATGGCTCCCATGGTCCGCTCACCATTGCCTAAGCTGAGTAGGGATGGTGGTCTAAAACCTCTGGAATCCAAGGGTTGCAGACTCCTGCTGTATTGCATATGAAATTGTAGATTCCGATTTGTAAGATCAACTTTCTGTAGTTATCGTACCATAATTTACAATGCTTGTAGATGTTGTTGAACCTTCAAAACAGATAGGGTTTATTGCATCCGTGCTAGAATGCACTTTATCCCCTGAAATAAAGCCAAAAATGTTTCACAGTGGCAGGTCATTGGGGTGGTCAAAGGTGGTGTCATAACTGATTTCTCATATAATGCCATCACTGAGGGCATGTGAGATGTCTTAAATGGTGCCATTTGTGATTTAAACAGTAATGTCATTTGCAAAGTCATCTCTTTGCTTGGGTGCTGCGCAATAAGGTCCTTACAGTTAATGTGGCGCAGATTCCAATACCTGACACATTTCAGGGGTTTTGTAGGATTAAATTCACAGCTTAATGTCACTTCCACTAAGGTTTTTTTACTGCATTTCGAGGGGTTTGTTGAACTGACCTTATTCACCCTAACTGTCCTTTAACTAAAGTTTTTTCACTGAATTTCAAGTTTTTATTTAATGCTACACCTCCAACCAACTGTAATTTTACCATGTTTTCTCCAGATAACATAACAGATGTCAAATCCTTTGTTATCAATGTGTGTTGTTAAGCCATACAACATGGGGCTCATCAAGTATTTAATCTTCTTTGTGGCCAATAGATTAGCATTACTAATGAGGTTCTGGGATGAGGAAAAGGGAGGTTGTGGTAATGCAACTGATTATTAATGGTGTTCATGGATGAGAAACAGGAAAGTGGGGTAATGCAACAGATTACTAATGGGGTATTGGGGTTTGAACATGTGTTGCTTGGCATTGTCTTGCTTTGAAGAGAAGTGCCTTATCCCTGTGCTATTCTCCCATTCCCTGTGACGAGGAAAATGGAGGCGGAGATAATGGAGTACTGGGACAAGGAGGAGTGAGGTGGCAGTAATGTGATGGATTACTAATGAGGTACTACTATGAGGAAGGAGGCAGGGTAATTTAACACATTATAATTGGGTTACAGGGATGAAGAAAAGGGTGGTAGGGTAATGCTACTGATTACTAATGGCATAATGTCCCGGGAGGATAGCTCAGTGGCAATGTGCTCGCCTTGGAAGCAAGAAGACACGAAGCAACACAGGTTCAATCCCCAGGTCCGTGCTTAGAAACGTCTGGGTATTTAAGCGCATTACAAATATGCAACTAAGACAACAACAAACAAAAAAAATCTGTAACAGCGCATGCCCCTGGGCTCTGTGAGCGCTTTACAAATGCAAATAAATAAATAAAATAAATAAAGATATAAGGATGAGGCGGCATGACAATTGAACAGATTACTAAATGGGTATGTGGATGAGGAACTATGAGGTGGGCTAATGCAAAGGAATACTGTTTGGGTTCTGGGAGAGGGAGAAGTGAGGCATGGGTAATGGAAGGAGTACTGGATGAGGAACAGAGAGGTGATTGGAATTGGGTACTGGGATGGGGGAAAATTGAGGTGGCAATACTGTAACAGATTACTAATGAGGAAGAGAGAGGTTGGGCAATTCAACAGATTCCTATTGGCGTACTCTGATGAGAAAGAGAGAGGAGGGATAATAACATGGATTATTGGGGTATTCAGAAGCAGAGGAATGTGCAGGATAATGGAGTAGTAATATGAGGAAGAAAGAGGTGGGTTAATGGGGTACTGGGATGAGCAAGATGGTGTGTGGCAGTCATGCAATGTATGTCTAATGGGGTAATTGAATTAGAAGACAGATGTAGGATAATGCAACTGATAACTAATGGGTGCTGGCATGAGAAATAGAGGGACAGGCTAATGCAGTGGATTACAAAATGGGTATTGGGACGAGGAATGGGGAGGCGGGGTAATGTAATGGGGCAATTGGGAGAAGGAAGAGGGATTTGGTGGCAATGTAACACGTTACTATTGGGGCACTGGGACACTGAAAAAGGAGGTGGGTTAATGCCGCAGATAACTAATGGAGTACTGGGAGGAGGGAAAGGGTGATGTGGGTAATGCAACAGATTACTAATCAGGTAGTGGGATGAGAGAGAGGTTGGTGGTAATGTAATGGATTACTAATGAGCTACTGGAACGAGGAACAGAGAGACAAGGGTAATGGAGTACTGAGACAAGGAAGAAGCAGGTGGCGGTAATGGAACGATACGAATGGGTTACTGACATGAGAAGGAACACGCTGGGGTTAAACGTATCAGCTTACTATTGGGATTCTGGGATGAGGAAGAGAGAGATGGGGTAATGGAACTGATTACTACTGGAGTCCTGAGGCAAGAAAGAGGTAGGAGTAATGGATTACTGGGAAGAAGAAAAGGGAGGTGGGGTACAAGGAATATGTAGGTGGTGATAATGAAACAGATGACTAATAGGGTACTGTGACGAGGAAATGGGAGGTGGGGGAATGGAGAGATCTTCACTGATGATTTGCCGAGAATATCAATATCTTCATTGTTAAATCACATGAAATGATTGGCCCATCAAAGCAAACACGATTGAAAACACGCATCGGCACCATTCATGCTTCTGTTGAGCACTTTTCTTTTAATGCCAGTAAACAAATTAAAGTTTTCAAGGTTAATCCAATTCAACATCCCCAAATGATTACATTCCCCTAATACCACATTCCAACACAGACTGTTAATTTAGAAAGCAATGCATGGATTTCTGTTTTATAATAAACAATTGCTTCCTAAATTCACAAGACATCTAGTTTGCAAAATTTTGTGCTGATCGATGTCACGGTTCAAATGTTATTAGGCATAGAATTTTCACTTTTCCTATGGATGGTAGAGTTCACCTTAACTATAGGGTAACTAGCATCACCCTATGATATACACACACAGAAAATGTTTATTCCTACTTGGATTCACGAAATTCTTAAGTACATTGCGGTAAGGAGAGCATTCCAGTGAACAGCCCTTTGTACAGTCATTACTGATGTCCTATGACAGTGATTATGCCGCATTTCTTCAAGGCGCATTGCGCGTCCTACCCATTCTCTCGTTTCCTCTTGTGGTGTCACAACATCCACTCCTGGGGCCTCATTACGACCCAGGCGGTAAGGAGTTAACAACGCCGTAAAAGGTGTCGGCGCCGTTAAACCGTTACCGCGTAATTAAGAGGTCCCTTTGCGGGTCCCGACCTTAACGGCTGGTTTTACCAGCCGTTAAGGAAGGAACCCGCAAAGGGACTTTCGAGGTAATTACGGTACCGCAATTTGCGGTACCATAATTACCACCTTCCCCATTCCCATTGAGCCCTATGGGGGCATAAATGGGAATGGGGAAGGGCCAATGGGGAATTACCGCTCCGCCAACCTTGGAATGGGGCGGTAATTCCGCCATTCACCATGGCGGAGTTGGTAAAATACCGGCGTCAACCATGGCACTAATAGCGCCATGGTTAATGCAAGGGTCGTAATGAGGCCCCTGATGTGACCAGATGTAGTTACACAGGATGTCACATCTGCCTTCAGTCTCTTTTCATCTTCGGAAACAGCCCTGTGAGATATTGCCTGTTGTTATAACTCATGCCTTTGATTTCATTAACTCATTTGGTGTCCTTTTTTGAATGTTTTCAGTACAGTAATGTAGCTTTTCATAAACGTAGCCCACAATGGAAGCATATTAATGCTCGTCTTTCCGTGTCCGTATTATATCATCATACGTCACCTTCTTTCAAAGCGACGTCATGGCAACATGCTGTCCTAGTCAGTATGCTGTCTGGTATGTTATAGTTAAAGTTCTTTTACACTGCGTGGATCACCACCGTAGGGCTCTCGCAGCAGCAAAGCTTTGCCAACAAGCATTGGCAATGACAACAGTTTGGACTTTTGTGTAGGCATGGGAAATGCATTTGGCAGGCACTGCTGTACTGGTATTAACTGGCCATCGATGGTATCATCTGTAAAATGGTGTACGTTGGGCATATAACAGCAGTGGCTAATATTTATACACAATCAAAAAATGCTGGCTTTGCCAATGCTTGTTTTCAACAGGACTTCAGTGAAGGACAGGCATAATGCTTATAAATTGAGTGGCTGAAGGCAGACCGCGTTAAGACCTTGAATTACACCCGTAGAGCATTTACAGTGCCAATTAAGTCGCTAACTCTCAGAAGACTGCTTTGAAAAATCATTGGCGACACTTTGAGCAAAAGGTTTAATGATAAGGCTTGATAAAGCTAGTTCAAAGAGATCCCAGGAAGATGTGATTTGGGCGGGGAGGGGCAGGAGGTGGGTGGAAATGACCATAGGGGTTAGCATAGCCATGGACAGCTCATGGGTGGGTAAATAATCAAAGAACACCTACAAGCTTTGTGTCCCGCCTAGATGCCATTTCTCCCAAGCTATTCTCTAATGCAACAATTTCGGCTTATAGGTGGTGCTAAAGCACCACCTAATAACCAAAACCAAAAAGTGGCGTATTATTCTTCCTGACAGGAAAAGCCACCCATACGTTTTCAAAGAAGGAGAAGAAAGGAAACAAGGGAGAGGAAGGGTGAAGGGGTGAAGAAACAGACAGGATGTGGCTTGGTTGAATAGAGTTAGATGGGATGGGGGAAGGGGTGGGGTTTCTGGTCGTTCGGGTGCATGCAGGATCAGAATAATAATATCAAAGCTTACCTCTGAACCAGACAGTGTTGTAAGAATGGCTGGGTTCCTTAGAATACGGCCTTCGCTGGTTGCTTTTGAGTAGGCTTGATTGTTCGCAAGGTCTACTTCTGATGACAATGAGGTGCAAACATTTTGGTTGTATTTGGACGTTTGTTTTCGAGAAATAAACAAACCAAAATTCTCATCTAGCTCACTGACAAAAGATATATTATGAAATCCCAAAAATCAAGTGCTGTGAATCTTTCTGGGAAAAAAATGGACCTCAAAGACAAAGACAGGCTGGTATTCTAAACTTTTTATTGTTATGTAGGTATAAAGTTTGAAACATCAGCCTGACTGTGTTTTATGTTTAGAGTGCAGGACACCTACAGGCATCAGGACACTAACTGTTAAAGATAAACCAAACACCAGCACAGGCCTAAACACCAAGAATTAGTGGCCTCACTTTGGGCTGAACCATCCAAGAAAAGCCCCATCAATGCCCAGTTCAACTAGTCATGCCAGAAGCATGGAATGGTCGACTGTGTCGAATGCCGCTGTCAGATCTAGTAAAGTCAGGACAGAGACTAGAGACACTGCTGATATCTAGTGCAGGATGAAGACCTAGGGCAGCCACCAAAAGAGATTGCCTGGCCCCGGATGGGCGGAATCCCACGTGAAAGGTCATTTGCGGATTGAAGAACATCTCTAAGACTGGGGGGTTATAGGAAATGACATTACCTTGCAAAGGCTGGAAGCGAAGAGACCGATAATTGCCGAGTATCAGAGGGACAGTGGTCGGCTTCTTCAACAGGGATAAGAGCAATTCAGAAGATGTGCAAATCATTATCAACAGCACACTCCTTTGGCTCTTATTTTTTATTTTTTATTTGAATGCACTTGTAACATAGCAACCTGCTTTAAAATAAGGGACATCTCTGATGATTTGCTCACCACAGTAATCATGGATCTACATTGGAATCCAAGTGTGCGTCCCTACCCTGCTTTTCAAATGTTGTGGTTGCCTCCTTCATAGCACAGGGGAAGGTCCTTCCCATTTTACACGCGTCACTGCTGATGGGTTGCAATGGCAATCTATGTCCTTGCTGTTTTTCCCCACTCTGCTGCCTTTGAATGTCTCAGGATCCGAAGTAGGGAAGGGCAACCAGTTACTGCACTACAGATTCAAATATTAAAATGGATTACCCTGTCAAAATGTCATAGATATCTACCAGACAATAGGAATGGAAGCATGCTTGCCATTGGCTGGTACCTTGCGTAGTCGTGCTGCTCTACTGCCCGTTTCGATAAAATGACTTCCAGGGTATATCTGTCATAATGCACAGGCAGTCTCTGAGATTGAGCTGAGACTAGCGCTCATGAGGTTATTTCATCCCACCATAGCTGCCAGAATTGATTTGAGAAGGATGCCGAAGAAATCATGCCAGTGATAGACATTAGTGTCCCAGAGAACGGGCATTAATCATTGGAGTGACCGTTATCTGAGGCAAGTGCCCCTTATAAGTGCAAATCAGGAACGCCATTTCACCAAAATGCCAGGGTAGCGGAAGTGACATTATATAACCCTTGACCTCTGATGAGATCACATTAAGTGATGTCATTTGACCCCACGATCGTTACATCA
Source organism: Ambystoma mexicanum (assembly GCF_040938575.1). NCBI lineage: Eukaryota > Metazoa > Chordata > Amphibia > Caudata > Ambystomatidae > Ambystoma > Ambystoma mexicanum. The sequence continues at coordinate 599,587,187 of NC_090922.1, forward strand.
CAGGAAGTGATGGTACATAACCTTTCACCCCTTGACAAAAAAGGAAGTGGCATCACATAACATTGTTCTCCAGTACAATAAGAAAAATATGGTTATGATATCAGAGTAATATAATATACATTTCAAAGAAGAATGGGTTACCATATGCATAGTTAATATCAGTGTGTATAGGCCCATATTAACAAATTACAGTGAATGTAAGCAGACGTCCAACACAACAATCTGTACTATTGTAAATCACTCGGGCTAAACTCTAAACAGAGCACCTCAAAGAGGCGTAGACGCCAAAAACGCAGGCATGCAGTGCCTGCCAAGTGTCTGGCCACAGACTGGAAACAGCAACTGACCAACACAATCCAACCAGAAAAACGATGGTCTGAAGTGTTGCCTAGAGCTGTGCCAGTGGTTTTGAAGGATTTGAAACCTTCTATCCATCACATTTCTGTTTTGCTTATTTGGCAAGTAACCCACAGTGTTTTTCTTATTTGTGAGATAGAGGGGAAGGATGTGTTGCAGGTCACAGTAATTGCGGATTTTTATTTTATTTTAAAATGTAAACCGTAGCAACCGCTACAGGACATCACCCCTAGAAAAGGCCCTTTTATTATTGCATTTGGTCCTTTATATATTGCTTAATGCCAGACTCCTCCAGTTTCTAAGCAATGGAACAGCAACTGAACCCATCTTGCACTGCATCCTCTTGTTCCCATATAAAGTGGTTTTCCTCTGAGCTATCCTTCCAAATATATATATATATATTTTGCTTAAGGACGCAACAGATGGTTTATTTCAAAGGTGGAGGGCAACTTCATGTAAATTAGTTATCTCACCTTGCATCTATCTACAGTGTGCCTGTGATGCAGGTCTGGCAGATATGGGCAGGTCACACAGTGCCCAGTCAGGATTGGCGGCAGAAACCATTGGGGCACACCCCTCATCGCAGGTTCAGTGGCTCACTGGATGTGCAAGCAGAAAACGAGAAACAGTGATGAGATTTGTGTTCATGCTGTGCGGTCACTGAGTAGTGCATGCTGCTCTTACCCATTCCCAGCTAGCTAGACCTAGCCTCCATTCGCTGTTGCTACAGTACTGGGCATGAGCTGCACAGACAGCCCTGCCTCTGAACCCAACCATTCGAGCATTCTTCACTAATGGACAGCCAACCTGCTAATGATGGAGGCTTCATGGTTTTTCCTGCATCCCAGTTATTTCTCCAGCTAACGAGGTCTAGATTCTAGGTAAAAAGAAGCTGCGGTGCATTTAGCTGCATTTACAACCACCTTTTTCAGGTGCAACAGAGATATCTGCTCTTGGCTCTACCTCTTTGTCCAGTGGCCCAGGGGTCGAAAGGACAGATCTAGGGGTAGCAATGGGGGAGACAGAGGTAGCAACTGCTACCCCTGGCTACTCCCAAATGACATCCCTGGTGCAAATGTTTGGAGTTAAGAACTATGATGGTTGCATTTATATCTGTAGGCTCTAACACATAAACAGTTAGATGCTCAAATCGGTTCCCTGTCACAAAACACACATCCTTAGAAACTGTCTAGTTAATTTCCACAATGTCTGTCTGCCAGTTTGACACACACACACAATTCTGGTTTTGTGTAATTTCTAATATTCTTAACATGTTGCATAATAGCAAGCTGCATGCATTTGCCACACACTAACTACAAGCATGTGACCTCATCAAACATTTTGTTTTGTGTTTATGTCTTGAAATGATAGTTGCAATGCCCAGAGGTCAGTATTTAGAATCACATAACTTTACTTTAAATTCTGGTATTTGTAATCTTCCAATCATTATAGTGAAGATACAGTCAAACTGTTAATGCTTAACATGTTTTTAAAAGGTTCTACATATTTGTTAGATTTGTGTATTGTGTAATTCATTCACTTTTTGAGTCATCTCTATAAACCACTGTACTATTTTAGCTCTCAGTAGTCAATCATTAATACAAATTGGCATATGGAGATTGTTAGTGACCTACTCTAAGCCATTCATAATGTTTAGAGTGCAGTCTATAACTACTGGTATAGACTGCATTCTGAACATTCTGTCTTAAGAAGCAGACAGGGAAACAACAATGCAATTTTCATTGAGATTTTTTTTTAACAAGACACTTCCAAAATTATTTGCAACAAGACACTTCGGGCCTGATTCACAGAGCATTTCCCAATGGGGTTTTGCCATTATGAAACGCTTCTGTGAATTAGGCCCTTCATCTCTGTGAGTACCATCTTATTTGCTGGAACGTGCTATTTAAAACACGGAAGAGAAAGTAAAACATTTAAAAAACACTTTCCCTTTTGTACAGATAAACCGCTAACTTGTACATAACATTGAATGCATAGTTGTTAGTGATGTTAACGTATAATAGAAAGATCTACAAGAGGGCTGGAGCCCTATTGAAGTCTGCAGAGGGGAACAAATACAGTGGGCCTCATTACGACCCAGCCGCTAATTGGTTAACGGTGCTGTAAAAGGCTGCGGCGCCGTTAACCCATTAGCACCTTACTACGATGTCCCTTTGCGGGACCCAACCTGAAAGGCTGGTCTAGAGCAGCCGTTAAAGTAGGGACCCGCAAAGGGACCTTGGTGCTAAGTACAGTACCGCAATTTGCGGTACCGTACTTAGCGACTTCCCCATTCCTATTGAGCCCTACTGGGCAAAAATGTGAATGGGGAAGGGCCAATCTTCAATGGGGAATTACCGCCCCGCCAATCTTGGAATGGGGTGGTAATTCCCCATTGAACATTGGCGGACTGGTTACGATACCGGCACCAACCATGGTGCTAATAGTGCCATGGTTTAGCGCCAGTATCGTAATGAGGGCCAGTTACTTCAAAATACCCATATAAAAATATCTTTATTCAAACAGTTCTAATACAATAATCAATACAAAATGTTATGTATAAAACCATGACAACAATTTAATCCGTCATATATTCTTAAAAATACCACTCGTACTCAAACACTCCTTATATAAAAAAACCAATCCGAGTCTATTATTTCATAATAAGTGAAAGCATTGCACAAAACGTGTAAAGGTAAGCACTGTAGATGTGAGAGTGCACTTGGGCGTTGATGCACACATCAGAGTGTGCTCTTACATCCACACAGATGTATTGTTGGTGTGAGGAGTGTTTGAGTATGAGTGGTATCTTTAAGAATATATCACGGATGAAATTGTTGTCATGGCCCAGAGGAACACCTAAGCACTGAGCTTTGCTTGTACCATTGTTTAACTTCAGTCCATTTGTAGTTTTGACTATTAGGTGGTGCTTAAAAAACAAAAATAATTGCACAATCTAGGAAGGAGAGGACATGTGAGGAGGGACACACAATTTGAGGGTGTGGTTTAGTTATCTACCAACCAAGTGACTGCCCACAGCTATTTTGGTCCCCATTGCCATCCCATACAAGTACTGGCTGCTCCCTCCTTGCCCAAAACAGATCCTCCTGGGATGTCTTTGAGCTATCTATTTCAAGCAGTAACATCAAACTGTGGCCTGTCAGTGTTTTTACTAAGTGGTCTGCTGAGAGTTAAGAGTTAATGGCTTAATTGCAGCTGCAAAAGTGCTAAAGGTTTAATAAAAATGTCTTAAACAGGTGTGCCTTCAACCACTTGATTTATGTATGTTTCTTGCACTGAGGTTGTTTCTAAACAAACATTGACAGTGTCAACAGTTTTGGCTTGTGTATTGGTATTAGATAGGCACATGACAGACACTCATATGCCTGGATAATCACACCATATTCCGCCTGTTGCAACTTATGGTCAGGTAGTACTATTATGACAGTGCCTGGCAAAAGCCTATCCCAGGCCCACACAAAAGCCAAGTCTGTGCCAATGTGTAGATTCAATTAAAAGTGACCGCGGCCAGATGATTGCTGGCAACTACAAAGTGTATTGAATCTAAGGTACAGTTATGGGCTCGCTCAAAGTACTGAATTTCTATTTTGCTCAATTACTGTTACTTACAAATAAAAGTATTCATTAAGAGAAACGATACGGAAATTAAAAATGAACATTAAACTGTCACCTGTCATATATGGATTAACTCCGTACTATTCATGTAGGATAATTACATTTGTACCTACTGACAATGTATAGAGCCCTTCACAATTCACATTGTATTGCCAATCAAATTATGGTTAAAGTACATGTGTAATTGTGTGCTCTAATGTAAATGATGATTCATAGAAAACACTAATAAACATGTTCGAAAAAGATGTGTGTCAAACAGTATCTTATTTAGTCTGTCCACAATGCAAAAAGATCATTTGAATATTGCAAACCAAAGGTCAACCCCCAACCTGCCCAACCCCCAATTCCCCGCCCCTCCCATCTTTCCTGCTATACCACTCCTACATTTTGGATGCAGCCAGGGTACCACTAGTTCCTTTTTTCCACTTCCACCACTGCCTTTCGGAAGCCCGACCCAGTGGGGATATCAGTCGCGTGATTTGTCTCCCTGACGATCCATTGCTCCTCTATTTCTATTGGACGAAGACTTCTTTGTTATGACCTCGACTTGATTAAAGGGCTGAAATAGATTATCCTTAGTAATTAACTCGACTTGATTAAAGGACTGAACTAGTGATCTTATTTAATTAAATGCACTTATAGTTCATCCCCAGGTTTGGCCTGCTTTCCCATCTCCAGTGCAGCAAATCTTGCTCAACTGACCTACTTAAACAGCTCCAGTGACCCTCACTCAACACGCGCCCGAGACCAATTTCACCCTCATACATGGGCTTCTTGTATGTCCTCGCTTTCTCGCGTTGCTGCCTCCTCCAAGTCTCCACGCTATGACATGTGCCCTCGGATAGATGCCCACAGGTCCATTGGTAAGTTTACTCTATGTTCAGAATAGACTCCCACTCCAAAACAAAGAGGGACACGGCCAGGCTCGGCCTGGCCTATAGGGCAATAGGGCAATGCCCGAACCAAAAACGCAAAATGCTAGTGTGGGCCAGTTTTGTTGGCCAAAGTGGGCCTCTTTTTTGGCCAATGTGGGCCAGTTTGACTAGTTACTTCATTATGCGGCTAGTCCTCTTGACCATTGGCGCAGAAGAAATATTCTATTAATTGCACAATTTGCATCACATTTTATCAAAACACTCCCCCTTGGATACTATTGAAACAGTCTTCCACAAAAGGAATGAATTGCCATTTGAAACTGTGGCCCACTTTTGTATTGATGCCCGAGACAATTTTATGCCCCAGTCCGACCCTGGGCACGATTCCCAGAACCCGTGGGCACGCACAATGCAAGCATTGCTGTCCCAAGACCGCATCTGCGGGCATGGGGGAAGAAAAATTACCTTTTTTGCGCTCCAAGCATGGACATCATTTACGGGTAACCAGGGGTCACAACTGGGACCCTTGAGGTCTCCCTGGCTACCCCTGGGGTCTCCCTTTTGTACCCCTAAAAAAAATGCAAAAACAAACATGTCTTTTTTTTTACTTTACATTGAGGCACATGGGCTGTGGCCAGCAGCATGTGGCTCTTTGTTTCTGGAGTAGCTGCTTTTCTGATGGCTATAGCTGAGTAAGATAGCTCAGTGGGTTGAGTGCTGGCTGCTGCAATGTGTGTGTGATCTGCAGGTAGCAGGTTCGACTCCGAGCAAGGTCAACTCAGCCTTTCATCCTGCTGAGGTTGATAAATGAGTACCATCACAGGTTGGGTGATATTGTATGTATAATTGATCTATATGAAGAGCTTGCACGTAAGTGCTATATAATAACAAATCATTATCATTTGGCTTTGGACGTCTGCTTGCATTCACAGTGATTTGGTGATTTGGTAATATGAGCCTATACGCACTGATATTAATGATAGATATAGTGATCCATTCTTGCATGAAATGCATATCACTTTACAGTGATGTTGTAACCACATTTTTTTTCCGTAGTGTACTCAGAAACAATGCTATGTGATGCCACTTCCTGTTTTGTCGTGGGGTGAAGGGTCGTGTTCCATCGCTTCCCGTGATGTCCCTTTGTGGTGGGATCAAATTACATCATTTTCTGTGATGTCATCGGAGGTCAAGGGTTGTGTGATGTCACTTCCGCTACCCCAGGCAATTTGGTGAAATAATATCCCTGGCTCCAAGTACTGAATTTGGCTAATAAAACCACCAAGTACTCTTTTTACTAATGTAGGATGCCCTCAGACCATCATCTTGTATGCTGTTCAGGGGGTGAGGGGTAAGTGGAGCTACACTTAGGCCTTCATGCTGTGTGCTGCTGTGTGATGAAGACTTGTGGGTCACACCCACAGCTTTTTCTTTTGCGTTGTTTGTAGGTTGTGCCCAGTGTTATACTCACACCATGTACTGTTTGGTGGTTATGTCCTATAACTAGGCTACTCTCAAACCTCAGTTATGTGTGCTGTTTAGTGGTTGTGTCCTGTATGCTTCATTCACACATTTATCCTGTGTACTGTTCGGTGGGCTCCACTCAGACCATTATCCTCTGTGCTGATTGGTGGCCTGCTCCTGGGGGTATGAACACAACGTTATCCTATCTACAATTTGCTGGTTGTATCCATTTTGCTACAGTTAACCCTTCACCCACTGTGCCATTTGGTGCTCTAGTCTTGCAGGCTGCACTCACATCTTTCTCGTTAGGTTGAGTCCTGTGCCACACGCACACCTTTACCCTGCTTACACTTTAGTGGTTGTGTCCTGTAGGCTACACACAAACCTTCATTATGTGTTCTCTTTAGTTGTTGTGCCAGTAAACTGCACTCACACATTCATCATGGGTACTATGGTCTCAACTCACACCATTATCCTGTATGCTATGTGGTGGTTGTGACGTCTGGCACACGTTCATTGTATGAGTTGCTTGGTGGCTTTACGTCCCTGCCATTTGGTGCTCAAGTATTCTTTCTGCTGTTTGGGGGTTTGCCCTTGGCTTCACTCCCAGCTTTATCCAATGTCCTGTTGGTGGGTGGGCACTCTGGGCTGCACTTCAGCTTTCGTCCTTTATGATGTTTGTTTTTTGTGTTCTGTGGCTTAACCTCACAATTTTATCCTGTTGTGTTATGTGAGCTGCACTCACGCTGTGCTTTAGCACCTTGAAGCGTCTTTTGTGCTAGAGAGAATTACAAAAATAGATCTTAGACCAAATAATCAGACAGACGCAAAGAGTGTGTCAAAGTAGTACTACTTTATTCTTAGTTTAATAAAGCAGGGAGACCTGACAAACACCGGACTGATGGTTGCAAACTCACACAGTAACTTGATTACATGGAGGTCGTATACCTCAATATGCATCATCTATGATGTCATTGTACATAGCAAAATACAAAACCTATTGAGGGAAGGGATTGGTGAAGGGAACATATTTTCTTATAGATTATATAAGGATCAGTGCTTCATTGGCTACCCCTTGTCTGTAGGGCATGCCTTGCACTACCTCTAAACACATATAGTACTGATTATAGCTAACAAAACGTCAGTGGATTGGCTCCTGCAACTTTGTATGTTGGGTTGTCCCCCAACCCGACTGATTGGTTGGCATATTATCCCAACCTTGGACTTTTAGCTCCTTAGCAGCATGTACGTGAAAAAAACTGAAGTGTTTGAATCCTGCCAGACTACTCCCCATTTTCCCAATTAGTCCATCATCTGCCATTGGTAGGTCATCAGCCAAAGTTTTTCGTTTGTAGTTGACCTTGTTGCTGCTCACTGTTCTGGAACATTCAAGTGAGTGTGAACACACCACTATCTTAGCTTAAGGCTCTAATGAATAGCCTTTGTTTTTGACTTCTGAGTCACGTGTGAAAAGACCACAAATTTGTCAATTTCAGCCTTCTATTTACTGCTTTTTCATTTAGGTATGCAACGTGCTGTTGCTCCTCTTGGCCTCTAGAGACTTGCTCACACTATCTCATATGAACTTTATACACTTTTATTTGACCAGCAATTTGGCTCTCACAGATGTTTTTGTCTTTGTCCATCAATAAAGAATGTCCCACATTCAGAGCTTATCCATGTACTCCCTCTGTGCTTTGCGCTTATCCCTCAAAATAGCATCTATGATCTGGGCCAACCTTATCTTATCATGGCTCTGCTGACGGGGCTGTCTTTCTGATTTTCCTGATTCCTACAGACTTGGCATGTCTCTGAGGTAGCTTGGTTAAATTCCATGTGAGCTGTGGTCCATTTTCCTAATATGGCCGTCCTTGCCACTTTATATATTCCTCTATAGCAAGCTTCTATATGTTCTCTTTCTACCGTGCCATACTGCGTATTTGCAGTTATTGCTCAGTAAGTTACTTCATCTTCTTTAGATCCATGATTACTTTAGCTTTAGGTTCATGTTACTCTTATTGCTTCAGTTGCATTGTTACTTAATATTTTCATATCGTTTCAGCATAAATTCATATATCTTCTTCATGGCATTACTTCATCCTCGTCAGATTTTATTTAACATCCATCCACGATATTTGCTGATGCAATCTGACATCTTAGCAGGTGGCATCCTTCCATATAGCTTTCTTCCATGCGACATCCTTCCACACTTTCAGTGCCAGGGTACATTCTGTATGGCTGTCTGAGTGCATAACGTCTCTCATACACTTGATGCAGTATAGGAATGATACAGTGGTCCCATCTATTGGCTTTTTGTCGACTGTTCCAATATGACGGTGGCGAGGGGTGGGAACTGGCAAGAAAACATGTACCTGCTCCTCTACAATGCCTTTACCCATGATATTGCTCTGGGATCTTACCCTGGAGGCTACAGTCAAGTCCTCATCATGCGTGTTTGGTGGCTGGTTCCTGTAGGTTACATTCCACTCTTTAAACTGATGTTTGATGGTTGTGTTCTGTAGAGTACACTCATAGCTTTTTCCATTGTGATGTTTGGTGGTTGCATCTCACAACCCTAGAACCCAATTTGGTCCTGTGTGCTGTTTGGTGGTTGTATCCTCTGGGATACAATCATGGTTTTATTATGTGTGCTGTTTTGTCATTGTGTCCCTCAATCCTGACACCCAACTTTGTTCTGTGTTGGTTGGTGGTTGTCTCTTGTGGGCTTCACTCATGGCTTTATCCTGTGTACTAGTTGGTGGTTCTGTCCTGTAGGCTATACTCCCACCTTTATCCCATGAGATGTTTGGTAGTTATGTCCTGTACAATACACACAAGCATTCTTCCTGTGTGCTGTTTGGTGATTCGGTCCTGTGGTTTACACTCAAGCCTTCATCATGTGTGCTATTTAGTGGTTAAGTCATTTAAGCTACATTCACACATTTGTCCCATTTACTTTTAAGTGGTTGTAGCATGCAGGCTACACTCACAACTTCATCCTGTAGGCTGTTTGGTGTTTGTGTCTTGTAGAGTACACTGAATCCTTCATCCCGTGTGTTGCTTGGTGATTGTGTCCTGTCAGCTATAGGCAAGCTTTCATCTTCTACGCTGTTAAGTCATTGTGTCGCTGCACTCACACATTCATCCTGTGTACTATTTGGGGGTAGTGTATTGTAAAATACACCCATGCCTATATCTTGTGTGCTGCTCGATGGCTGTGTACTGTTGGCTACATGCATGGCGTTGACCTGTGTATTGTTCGATGGTTATGCCCCGCAAAGCTGGCACTCAACTTGTTTTGTGTCCTGGTTAATATGCCTGGCTCCACACATCATTGTGTGCTGAACTGTGGCTTCACCAGTAGGTCTGAGTCTGAACGTTATCTGTGCGCTGTGTTGTGGTTTTGTTTGCTAGACCTATGAAGGTTGCATCTTCTTGTTCATGCTTATACCCCCTAAATGTCACTCCTCCCTAAAAACCAAGGTATTAGAGAAATGATGGGTGCAACAGAAGACGTCTGCTCTCATCCTTCTAATGTCAGACGTATGCTCTGAACAGTTCTCAAGGTATCTGTTAACCTCTTAATGGGAGACAAAGAGAGGAACAGAGAGAGATAGAGAGTTAGAGGGGAGAAAGAGAAGGGCATAGAAAGGAAGTGACAGAGGAAGAAGGTTCCCTCTCGGCAGATGGCCTTGGTGTGTAGACAGGGTGGAGGAAAGTAGAGTATGCTCTGTTATGAATCCCTTGGGATTGTTACTACTATGGGGGAAGCCCCTTGTCATGAGGCCAGGAAGGTGCGCCCGCTACCCAATAGTAGGCGGTACTCAGTGCGTGGATCTCATGTGGAGGGAAACCCTTCATGGGACCAGTGACGATGGCCCTGGGAGAACGCAGTATCCAATGAATCATTTGGTATGCCCTCTCTCCGTATACCCCACTCAGACCCCTCTAGTTGCCCATACCTCTATGTGTTATAGTAGAGTAGAGGGTTTCACTATCAATACTGGTACGAGGAAGAGGGAGACTTACCCAAGATTAATACAACATACCACTGAGATGAAGAAGGTAGCACAAGGAGGCAAAAGCCCATGGCAGAACCAAATCACACGGTATACTTTTCAAGAGGCAGAAATATCATAAAAAGGGAAGAAGGACTGAAGGAAGCATCAAGCCAGCCCCGGAGTAGCACGGAACGAGACTCCCATTTCGTGGCAGGAGACCCGAAGGCTGGAACACGGGATGTAGAAAGATTAGACTTTCCAAGAGGTTCAGGAGAGGGGGACCTGGTTGGTGGCAGAGAGAAAAGAAGCTCGACCGGCGAGAGCAGACTGAGAAAGGGAACGCGAGCAGCCAGAGACGCGAGGGAGATTCTGGAGCTGTAGAGCAGCGAGAGACAGAACGCTGAGCGCAGCAGCAACACAGAAGCTCTGCTTCACTTCCAGAGGAGATCGGAGACCACCCCAAGACTTACCAAAGGTCGGGAAAGAGTTGGATCAGTTATCAGGGCATTGGGAGAGTGGAAGGAATTGAAAATCCTCATAAATATATTCTAAAGTGCAAAAGGGGATGTTGGAGGAACTATACAATTTGATACAAACTTTGTGAAGCAGATAAACACATCCCGAAGAGGTAAAGGGGATAACAGAGGAATTGTACAACTGGATAACAGAGGAATTATACAACTTTATACAAACTTTAACTCACGCAAATGCGGATGATAGAGGAATTATACAATTTGATACAAACATTGTAAAGCAGATAGACACATCCAGAAGAGCTAAAGGGGATAACAGAGGAATTGTAAAACTGGATAACAGAGGAATTGTTCAACTTTAGACAAACTTTAACTCACGCAAATGGAGATGATAGAGGAACTATACAATTTGATACAAACTTTGTAAAGCAGATAAACACATATCGTGCAGCAAAATGGGATAGCAGAGGAACTATGAAAGTTGTTCTAAATATTGGGAATAAACCTGTGTTGGATAGTTCATTGCAGGAGTGTATACTAGGGCTGTCCAAGTGGGCAACAGGTAAAGCAGGCTTCTGTTTAGTGGATCATGGCCAGCCCATGTGTTTCACATCCTGCTGCACTGGATTGCATGATGCTGATTTCATTCTTAAGAGGCACGGGCATGTGGAGACGAATTTGGCTCGAATGGATCTTCCTCTGCCTCCACCCATCTCTGCCCTCCCTCCAGGGTCTCACTGATTGCTGCAGAGATTGTTGTGGGCTGATGCATGCAAGGTCTTGCATCTAAGTTGCATGCTTGACGGGCTTTGAGGGAGGGTCATGGTCTGAAGCTCCTCTCAACCATTACACCTATCTCCAAACCTTTGACTCACGTGGACCAAATGCTGAAGGCTAGTGGCTGTATCATCTCGGCCCTTCTCCCTTGTCATGCAACTAATTTTTATGGCATTTTGAGGAAAGACCAGTATAGGCCAGTAGCATAGCCAGTAGAACATGTTCTGTGTTATCTAAATTATGATCACATTTATCTAACTTAAAACAGTCATTTCTGTCTACAAACACAGATGTTCGAAAGGAAAACATTTTATTGCAGCTACTCAGCTACTCCTTATCTCCATTCTTGTTGCAATCAAAGAATTTAAACCACCATTTCTGCCTGCCAAATCATCAGTCTGTAGGATAATGGTACAATAGCAAATTGATCAGGGTAGGACAATGGGTCAATTGCAGTGCTCAATTAGCTTCCAGTGCAATAAAACCTCTTAACCAAGTGTGTATTCAGCTGTTAGATTTCCAAACAATATAGCATTCCAAAAGCATCCATGAATTAAAGTACCCAACGTCTCCATATTTCTTTTCTATAGAAAATCTAACATTTAATTCTCGGATTGATTCTAATTAAAAACAAGCTAAAAACAAATAGTGACAGATTATTACGTTTATGGGCATGAGTTGTCGAAATTTTAATATATAAAACATTTTAGAGCTCAGGGCCAATATGCTTGTCTTGAAAACAAGACCACGTCGCGCATCACTGGTTCGATACCCGGTCCCATGGTTAGAGGCTGGAGTCCATCATGAGGTGCACTATAAAAAAACTATTCATTATAAATGTAATGTTAAAAATATCTGAATATGACAAATAAATATCTGAATAGGACAAATATGTCTGCCTATACAAACACCCACACTATTGGCTTTGACAATTCTTGTGTTCTAGTCCCCAATTAACTAACTGTATTGATCATTGGTGGTTGGGGGTGCTTAACTTGGTGGCCAATGGCCAATGATAAAAGTGGGCGGGAGCAGTTGGGAGCGGTGCTCCTCTACTTTTTATAATTAAGTTTTACTATTCCTATACTTGGATTTTAAAAAGAAACCGTTCCGGAATGGTTTCGTTTTAAAATAAAAGTGTAGGAAGAAGTTGAAACTTGCACTTTTAGAGCACTACACTGAAAGTTCCCTTAAACAGCAGGTGCATGTGTTTGGGGGTTTGTATTGTGCGTGGGCATGGCGATGGGGTTTGTGGGAGGCGTGGGCAGACCAGTAGGGAACATAGTTCCAATACTACTTTTCGTACACTTCGACCACTGACAATGGCTGATATAAAAGTAGGGCTCAGAATATTGACTTGCGGCAGTCTTATTGTGACATTGCTACGGTTTTGCTATTGTCGTGCTATAGCCTAGGAGAAAGAAGAGCTTTGTAAAAAACAGTGTACTGCATTTTTAGGGAGGAGGATGCGTACCACAAAGCTACCTCCAGGAAGTGGGAGGAGAGAAACATCCCTGCAAAACATTAGTTCCTGTATTCATTTCTTGCAAACAAATTACTTCCGGGTCAGGGGGTGATCCATTTCAGGCAGCGAGCCATATAGGACATACACGACTTCCATATCCTGTTTTCTATCGTGCCTGCCCTGTGAGCGATGACTGGTTGCATCCTCGAGACTGGACGAATCATGAAGCATCTTGTGATTTACTGTTCTTACATGTTCCTTCTAAACACATATGATTACTAATCACATTTCTTAGAACGAATTAGTTCAATTTATGTAAACTTTTTTTTGTTTCACTTTTGTGGGATGTTTGGATGGTGGTGCTGGAGAGGCTGGGACCATAAAAAGATGTATTCAATTTCAATTTGCCTCGGTTGCGTGCGTTTTGTTTTTCGCTAAATGCACTTTAGTGAGTGATAAATTTCGCCAATGCGGTTATGCGTGTTTTATGTTCTGCTTTATGTACTTCACCGAGTAATAAAGTTTGCGAATGTTGCGCTGGTTCTCAGCTCTTCCTCTGAACAGCAGCATTTTTGTGAACTACTTAATGCGCACACATGTGTGCGAGGATTTTTAGCTGCAACGATAATTCGTGGGACTGTTTATTCTCCAAAAGGATGGTTTGGGGTAAAAACGTTGCTGTCAGGCCAGATAGGTAAAACTAGACCTGGAAACTTCTTGTGGTGCGAAAGTTAGGAACTCCAAAACCATGGCAGCAGAAACAAATCTACGCACACCCGAACACTAAAGGTTGGAAGAGGGGACCGAGGCGTTAAGCTCCCAAATGATTTGCTTCTGTAGACTGTTGGTTGGTGTAGAATGTGCACAACCAAATCTACCCCCCCCCCACATGAGAGAAAAGGGAGGCCTGGTCAGAAGAGGAGTGCGTACCAAAATTATTTGGTCAAAGCACCTGGCAGAAGAGGGTTGGCCTTGTCTTAGGTAAGCCCACTGCAGTCCCTGTAGAGCATTCACAGTGGAAGCTCCTACGTTCCTAACTTCTTACCAGCCTAACTTTCCTGACCCCAGTCTACCTACCTCCAACATCTGAAAAGCCACCTCTGAAGGCAGTAGAAGGTGATGAGGATGTGAGTGCACCAGCGGCTCAGACATAGGGCACAAAGTTCAGTGGCAATGATACAAGCCTGCATGCCTGTGAGCTGGAACTAGAGAAGGCAGGGGATGGTGCGGTGGTAGATGAAGAAGCGAACGCAACGGAGAACAAAGCATACCCTCAACTAAGCCTTTTTCAGGGACCACCTTCCTCAGCATCTCACGGCCTTTGAAGAGAGCGTAAGGATTGACAGCCTTTTCTGCTAATGATTGCTGCACCTTCCCCCCTCTTTCACATTGGCCGGCCATTCCGTATCTGAAGCATTGACTGAGATGGTTGCTCTAATGGCGCATGCCTGCTGCTGCGCCGCACCATGCCTGGCCAGGCTTTTCTCAACTGTGCTGGGTTCCATGGTGGTTCTTGCGGAAGCAGTTCCTGATCTGAGTATGAGATTTTAAGGTGAGGTCCCCTTCAAAGGTGAGATCCCAATCCAGTTACTCTTCAACCAGCTCGGGCACTAGCAATTAAACATAATACCCACCACAGCTCTGTTCACTTCTGGGTGTAGGTAATACTGGGGCCACCATAATAGCCTGGCCCTACTTTGGACATTGTCAGGGCCTGGGACCAGACCGATCCAGGAGTGATGTCGGTAGGCGGTGGGGTTGAAGTGATGATCTGAGGATGGAGGAAAGGGCGGGGTTCAGCAGGATGATTTATGAAAGAAAAATCAATAAACCTCATAATGCTTTTCTTATGAAGGTTCAGACAGCTGTGCATCCCCAGTCCAAGTGTGGGGAGTTAAGGATTTGGAAGGTTCTGCAATAGTGCCAGACTGTTAGCGGCTGGGAGTAGTTCTTTAGGGAAGAATTTTATATCCAAAGATGTGCCCGTGTGGAGGATGACGTGAACGTTTTGGAGAATGCCTCTTGGTTGGTCAGCACCCGCCATTTGGAGATTGCGCACAAGCTTTGACATTTGGATTTTGAGATGGGCCCTTGGGCACCTGGGGTAAGAGTTGTTGACCAAGTGTTTTTCTTCTCCGATACCCAAATATGTTTCCTGTGGAGTTGGGCTAGGTAGTGGTGCTAGGGAGGGCACCACCCGCCCCCACATTGGCAATGGTCAAATGATGGGGGAGGGTAGCGGCAGCGATTTTAAAAGCAGGTACAGAGAGCCAGTGGGACGTCTATGATCATGCAGAGTGAGACGTCGATCTCTTGCTGAACACAGTGCTACTTTGCTCACAGGGGCTGAGACATAGGTATTATTTGTACGGAAAATAGAGAACTTGCATGCTAAACTGCATGCATAATCCTGCTCGTCGATCCATGAAATCGAATGTGCTGGGTTTTCCATGGAATTTCGTTGATTTCGTGGCAGCCCGGGATGGCCCTGCGAGCATCCGAGTGCCTTGTGCAAGACACCGCAAAGGGCATGGGCGTGGCTTGCTCAGAGGGCAGGGAAGGCAGCGGAACACCCAAAATGGGGAAGGGCATGCAAAAAAGTAGACATTATGAGGGACGGCCCGAAGGCAGTCCATGGAATGGCCTCTATTGTGCAGAACAATACGTATTCAGGGATCCAACCGCGCAACATCCCTGCAGGGAAATGGCCACGCAAAGCCCTCATACTGTCCGCCACCATAATGGAGGCATACAGACACATGTGCAAAGGAATCACAGTGCAGAGGTAAGATTAGGTGTCGGATGTGGGGGTGCATGCATGCAGCTGGGATTCCAATTTAACTTAAGGGTGCTTATACGCAGTGAAGCAGGGTGCAGGAACAGGTTACGGGGGTTGGCACGTAGATTTTCAGAGTTTTACCCAAGTTACAATAAATTGTACGGATGTTGTTGGGGTACCTGTAAAAAGTTACGAGGGACCCCATTCAGGGCCCCCGAAATGAAGGCCTGCTTGCGGGGGACCCCACGCACTGTCCTGAGGGTACATGTTTTTGCACCGGGGGAGCATGCAAAGGTGGCTGTTTCTAGCTGTTTCTGATTTGGGTATGGGCGTTCTGGCCACGACTTGAATATACAGTTACTTTGTGCAAACAATTCCATGAATACACAGTGCGCATAGGAAATCTTTTGTGAGCAGGATCTCGCAGTGACGTTCTCGCATGTGCGGGCATTGCAGGATTTCTGCACACTGTTCCATGAACCAGGCCCATAATGTCGAAGAGATTAGGTGCTAGGGGCTACTTGGATATACAAGGAAAGACAGGGGGTTGGGGGCTACATACGTGGGTGGCAGTAGGGCTGGGGTGGGCTGTAGAAAGAGTTGAGATGGCATCCCTGATATATTTCACCTTTGGTGGCCCTCCACAAGTTGGGTCGTGATAGCACTGGTAAATGTCTATAATATAGGCTTAGAAAGAAGTCAGGACTCGGTAGTCTTGAGAACCGTGCATGACATTTGTGTGCTGTTCGATGGATTGACATGTGGAAGGACAGAGATGTGTGAAGTAGCAGGTGAATTGAATGCTAGAATGGGAAAGATTTTTGGGTGAAACTTTTTATGAGGAAGCCCAGGAGGGGGCCTATGTTACAGATGCATCCCTGATACACTTGGTGGTCCTACCAATGAAAGATACCAACAGAGAAAGGGTGGGAGAATTTTGTGTGAAGGTGGGTGTGAGTGTCCATTGTGGGATGTCTCGACCCACTAGTCAAGGCCCTGCAACATTACTGTGCATTGCTGGCAGCAGAAGCATCAGAAATGGTCGCCGTAAAGCATGCTGCTCGCTAAAAATCACCAGAAAGTGCGCAGTAAAAATCTGAAAAATAGGCCGCCATCCACTTTTGCCTATGTCAGTGGTAACACAGGAGACCACTGCCAAAACCCACCATTGGGCTACCCACAAAGTAGCCTGAAATCACTTGAAAAAGCAATGCTGATTGCCAAAAAGAAACACAGAGCTGTTTGGAAATCCGTTTTCTTGATTGTCAAAAATGTGCAAAAATCATGGCTCACAAATCACCTAAAAGATCCAACCTCCTTGTTGGGTATTCCACATTATTCTACTGCAAGAATCCACATAAATACAATGTCAGCAAGAATCATATGTTATCAGAACAAAATCCTCTTTTAAACATACTTGATGGAAAGAAAGCTGTCAAAAATGGGTATAGTACCGTTACTCACCTCTGTCAGAAGCCGGCGATTTAAAACCTATCATGTGTAAAGTTGAACATTGAACTCAAACTATGCCAAAGAAGAGAGTTCCATCAAAATGCCATATAAGAGTGCTACACATTGATTTTCATGCTGAAAAAGGACTGGAAGTAAAGATGGGTTTGCTTATTTTAAATGTATAAATGTATTTTTTTACACAAGGAACTCTGTTACAATTGACCAGAAGGTAACGTGATTCAGTTAAAACTTCCAAGAGGCCTTCTTCCACTGAGAAACTCACACCTTGTTCATTCCCACCAAAAGGAGAATATCACATTGGCATGTTAATCAGGAGGGGAGGAGATTTCCTCTGCAGCCTGGAGAAAGAAACAATGGGTTCCTTGGGCTGAATAGAAAATGCTAATTCAGGTGTAACTCACAACAACTGCTTTGGCAGGAAGGCAAGCCATGTGACCCTCTGACTCAGCCCAGCTCTGGAGGCGGGCCAGACTGAAATTGTTGATTGAAGTTGGTGTAAATGTATGTTTTATAAAAATGTTTATAGCAAAGTGTACTGAAATGACAAAAATATTAAACTTAGAGATTGTTAAAAGAAAAATGTGCTCACAGTTTAAGACTAAGCTGGAATCTGTGCAATGTTCTGAGACTGAACCCCGGAAATTATTCATATTGTAGCCATTGTGCTTATGTTAGGAACATGAAAAGTTACAGGAATGTGCCCAGATGGGATGTGTATGCATGTGTAAAAATTGGTGCAGAACTAATATTGAGAAACCCACCAAAAGCGCAAAAATGTTGTCAGTGACAAACCATAGCTCGTAGGAAAATAAGAGTTGGACAGAAATGTACCATAAGCAATCTGTCATGTAATTATGTATTATTAACAAGTTGTGCATCTTGGAAATGTTTTTTGGGGATAATAGATTTCCTAAGTAAAAGTAAAGGGGAGGGATTTCCTTTGGGCCATAAACACTGTGTCACTCAGACACATATGACACACTGCTCCTGTCTCAAATCAGGAGAGGGGAAATTCTCTGACCTATCAGATCCTTAGAGGTTTGGGCATAGATAATCAGCCTCCCCACCCACTTTGGAAATGGATAAATAGGGACTGCTGTGGACAGACAGGGCACACACTTTCCACTCCTCAACTGATTTCTTGGCAAAGAACCCTGGATGAAGATCCAGGCTCCAGACATAAATCCAGATACCAGACTCTAGAACCAAACTCTAGAACTTTGAAGAAGAGAGGCCTAACCCAAAAAGATTAACCCTTTTTCAGCAGGCCTCAGAATCTTTTGCAACCTGATTCTAACCTGTAAACTTCCACGGGGCCTAACTAAACCATTCAACAGCCTGGCTGAGCTGTTTTGTTTCTGGTCAAGAACCCCGTGCTGGAACCAAGATTCAGATCCATCCAACAGAGCTGTTATCTAGAACCCATCAGATCCAGTCCAAGAGTCCACACAGACCAGAGTGCCGTGCTGAGAGCAGAGTCCAGGTGCCCTGATCCTGTCCGGTGGCGAGTGAAGTCCAAACCATTGACCAGATAGATCTTTGACGGGCCCATTCCATTCCAAAGTCATAGGAATGAGTATTTAGTATAGAACTGTCCATAGTCATCTCTTAGTTTAAAGTAATCCTATTCAATTCATTTCAACCTATCCAGAACTGCATTATAGAATCTTGTGTCCATCCTGAATTCTTCTCATTATATTGTCTGTGATAACTGTAGCGATAATCATCTATGCGCTGATATTTTGAAGACAGTCAAGTGTCTTGGCGCACAACAACCAGAGTGGAAGGCGCCCTGTTCTGGTGGTTGTCCCGTTGGGTAGCTTGTACTTTCATAAACCCTTAGTATAAATCCATATTGGTTCCAAATCTTTAAAGCGCAATATGTCATTTTTAAACCTTCATTCTGTTTCTGAAAATCGACCTTCACAAAAACCTCTAACTTTTGAACCGCCCTAGAAACAAAATTTCATTTTGAAGCTAACATCCTCAGCTTTCAAACAAACCCAAAACAACATTCCAATTCCTTATAGTTTTTCCGTAATCACGTTTCTAGCACACGGAAAAGTTGCCGCGATTTGCAATTTGGCTAAATTTCACCCCATAGAAAAAACAGCTATTTCTTGCTTTCAACTTCTGAATTTCGTTTTCAATCTGCCAATTATTCTATACTCATTGCTAGTGTTGACCTGAACCTATCCAAAGCAAATCTCACTAGTTCTGAATCCATTTAGCGAATTAAAATCATTGTTAGCATTTTCCCATTCAATTCAAACCACATTTAAAAGCATTTTGACCTGTTTAAAATCAGCCCTGTGTCTTTCTGCTTGCTGGGGGAAGTGGGATTGAACTGCATTGTCGATTGTTATTCCTGATACCTGTGTGCCCTCATTCCACTTCTTCATATTGCATACTGGAGGGAAGGAGTAATAACAGGGGGAAAGAGGGTTTATATTGTCTTTTGACTGAAATCATATCAAGTTTTATTCTGTGTTGCATTCTTTCCTATCATTGATATATTATTTTTCCTATTCCTACTCCTAAGTGATTAAAGAAATTGTTGATATTGTAATATTAACCATTGCTGATCATTGTTCATATGCATAAGTGTGATATTCAGATATTATTCATATTCATAAAAGTATACTCTATATATTGTTAAATTCTTCAAATAAATCTTTTAATTTGCAAAACAAACCTATCGCTGGGTTCAGTGAGACCGGAGGGGATTCAAAGAGAGGGGCGTTATATAAGGGTACATCATCCAGAATTAAAAGAACTTTGACATAAACATATATAAATAAGGGTTTCCATTGGGCATCCCATACTAGGCATTGACTTAGTTGGAGTGCCGGATTGAAATCACTTACATATTGGGGGCTTGTAGCGGGACTTCTAGATTAGAGTTACCACTTGTGCAGCTTAATACAGTGTGCTAACTGACAGGATACATAAATCCTGTTGGGGTACTATGCTGTGTTACACTGTAAAAGCACCCCTCAAAAGGGAACTCTCTAAGAAAATGGTCTGTTTTGCAAAATAAAATAAAAAACTTCTGTAAGTCAGGAAGGAAATTAATATTTCCGAAATGGCGACATTGGTAGACATCAAGATAGCTAGAGAACACCTTTTACATAAGTTATTTGTGAGAGGAGAATGGACTGAGCAGGACCAGAATGCGTGGGTGCAGGCAATCAAACAACAGATCACTGCAACTGGGTTAGATAGCTGGAGAGATCAGGGTCCCTTACATGTGGCCCTGAGCGAACTATATGTGGCCCCTAAGGCCAAGGAGTAGCAAAATAAGATTACCAAGATAGCGGCATGCCTATATCTATGTATGGGAGCCATATAGGAGAAATGTGCTGAAGGCCAAGATCTGGCAATTAGGCAACTGATGGCATTAGAAAAGGCCCAATCTGATCTGGACTCTTCTAAGCAGAGGATGCAGAGGAGCCAGGAGTCAGAAAATGAAAACAGACAGTATATAATTAAAATAAAAGGGGACATGGGTATCCTGCAACAGGAAAAGGCAGACAAGGACACCAAAATTCTGGCCTTGCAGAAGGAGTACCAACAAGGTTTAGACTCCCTACTGCAGAGCCAGAAAAAGCTGGAGCAACAACTGGATTTCAACAGGGCATGCGCAGAGCAGATAGTCACCCTGCAAAGCCACCTAGAAGGAGAAAAGGTAGAGAGCAATAAATTGATTTTGAAGGACCTGGACACCCAGGCAGAGTTTGAAGAAGATCGCCAGAAAGCTGGTGCCCTTCAAAGGCAGAGGGACGACCTGGCGGCACAGAGGCAGGCTCTAGCTCAGGAAAGGGACACCTTAGGCCAGGAAGTCTGTCACTTAAAAGGGAAACTGGAAGAAAATCACCTGGCCCTCCAGGGACTGGGTGACCTCCAAAAAGAGCATCAAAACATGTTAGAGCACACAAGGAGAGTGGAAGATGCTCTGACAAGAAAGGAGAAGGCCAGTATGGACAGGGCTCAGGAGGTAACTCTCCTGCAGCAAAGACTGGCCCAGTCCTCAAAGACAAACCAGGAAGCACAGAGAGAAAATGAGGCTCTCTGTGAGAACAATGATAGGCTCCTCAGACAGATAGCCATGCAAGAGAAACTGATAGAGACTAGTAAGAGCTTGATTGAGGAACAGAAAGATCAGATTCTTGGAATGGCAACAGGGAGCAGGGGCTGATAGAGATGAGGTTCGCTGTGAAAGGGAAACACCTGAGCATAACCTCAGGAACCCTAGTACCAGAGGCCTTCATCTCTCCCAGTCCCTGGACTCTGCCTCCCCCATGTCCACTGGCGCACATGAGCCCAGGGCCACGGGGATGGCAGATTACTATCCAGTCAGAAGTATGGGACTCATGGACCAGCACCTCCCAGGTATGAGTGGGCCGGCATCTGGGTATGGGCAACCAAGTACTGTGAAGTTTAGTGGGGAACTCCAGGAGAGTAGCCCCACTAAGGGGATCCTAAAAACCTCTGCCCAGTTAGGACAGTGGGGGGAGTACCCATCAAATTCTGGGAGCAGGGAGGAATCAGAAGACTCCTCTGAGTGCACCAGTACACAGGAGACTAGGTCCCCGCATTCTCCCAGCCATTCCCAGGCTCGCAAAATCCGGGAGAACCTAGAAGACCAGACGGGCACCTCTGGGAGCAGTGCCTCTGAGTCAGAGGATGAATGGACCAGGGTTACCCGAACCAAGAAGGCCACTAAGGAAAAAAAGAGCCTTGCTTAAGGACCCCTTAATACAGATCAAGGAAATAATGAGCGTCATCACGCCTTATCATAAGAACGCTAAGTATTCTGTTTGGGAACACTTAGAGCTCTTTGAGCAAATGATGGATACTTTCCATTTGAAAGACATCAGTAGCTGCATTCAGTGTGTGAAATGGACATTCTCCCCAGAATACTCCAGATTCTTTGCGGGCTGGAGGACCAAAATCATTCAAGATGGTCCGCATATAGGGTGGCCATCCTAAAGCATTTTTCTGTTCACAGAAACCCCCAAGAGGGTCACAAGGCAGTCTGCAATGTACAATGTGGGGAGGATCAGGCTCCACAAGAATTTGTGCAGGAGTTGAAGCGTGCCTTTTTCGCACACTCCTAGAAGGGTGCGCACAGACAGTAAAGAATTTGTTAATACTTTTTTCCATGCTTTACGAAAGTACATCATGACCGAGCTAGTGAGAGATTTTCATGAGAAAAGATCACAAGACTGGGTCATTGAACAGGCCACCCGGATCTATGAGGTGCAAAAGCCCATAGACAACAAAAATAATGCTAAAAGGCCCAAACCGACCAGCACCCCTGCTGCTGCTAAGGTGGCAGAGGTAAAGGTTGCCACCATTTTAGATTTGGAGATGGGGGGCCTAAAAACGTGCCTGCACAAGAGAACTATCCCAAGCCCAGAAGGCCCTCGGGCCAGTCACAGACAGGGAGCCAATGAGGTAGTACCACAAATGGGATCCCTCACTCCCCTGACTATGTAAGTCCCCGCTACAAAGGGATGCAGCCAGGCACCTAACCCAGGGAACTTCCCTCCTAACTTCCCCCAGGAGGGCAGAAACTCCCCAAATCCTGGACAGAGCTTCTTCCCCAGGTATCCACAAAAATGTCAACCCCAAAATCATCCATCCTTCTTTCCCCAATTCCCTGAGTCCAGACCACCTAATCTGGGAGAGGGGAGGCCAAGGGGGGATGGGTACCCAAATCTTCCCAACCCGGGGTATTACCAGAGAAGGGATAGCTACCCTTCCCAGGATCAGCCCAGGGGAGAAAACAGAACCCTGTATCTGCCTGAGCGGATTTCACAGCTAGAGCGTTAGGTCCAAAATATGGCACAGGATCTGGGTCACATGCTGGGGGCTCAGCAGAATCCTCAGATGAGCATGCCGGCACAGAATGCCCCAAACTCTGGACCTGGTGCTCCAGAACAATGACGGGGGAAGCACCCCGACAAACCACCGGTTCCCAGGGAAGAGGCACAAGGGGAAGGGGGGTGTAAAGCCTTGGCGGAAGCTTCCTTCCCCACTTGTAAAAACCCCTGGAAACCCAGGAACCGGAACAAAAATCTCCTGCCCTTGAAAGTCTGCCACCCAAGGAGCAGAGGGGGGTAGGAGAAACAAAGGATCCACACAGGCCCATTTTGTGTAGGAGGTTCAGATCTTCCCATTTGAAGGAGAGGGGTCCTCAGAGGATTCTGGGAAAAGGATCTTCTCCTTCAGAGATGGCGGAACTCCTCACAAGGAAAAATGGGTCCCACAGGATTCAAATCCAGACTGGGTAGATGTGGGGACTGAGCTAGCGACGCCCATCATCCCATCCCAGAACCAACAGCATCAAAATCCCCTGGTTCAAACCCGTCCTGGTGACTGCCTCCAAAAAGGGGGGGGCGGCCCGGAACCAGAACCAGGGGAACTCAAAATTTTTCCCATCTCTAGTTGCCACCTTTTTCTTTCAGATTCCCTAGGCTCCCCACAGAATTCTGCCCAAATCTCTTCTCTTTCAGTGTCCAAAACTAAAAAACTAACCCATCAGTTGTCCAAAAATGTACATTATCTGTGCCCCCTTGCAGAGAAGGAGGGAAGATACTATGCCCCGGTACAAATACAGGGGCAGGGTTCAATTTTGGCACTGGTGGACACTGGATCCCAAGCTACCCTTCTGTCCAAAAAGGCCTCTGATGAACTGAATTCAGGAAGGGGGGGAGAATTATCAAATTCCTCTCACCACTCTTCCTGGACAACTTCAGAACTTTGACGGGAAGGAAATTCCTGTCGAGGGGACTGCGGATTTAGACATTAAAATTGGGCAACACATGGTGAAGCACCCGGTCATAGTCGTGACTCCAGAGGGCACCCCTTGTTTACTAGGAAATGACCTCCTGCGAAGGTTGTCACCCCTAATAGACTGTGTAAACGAGGTCCTCTAGACCCAGACTAGTTGACCGATAAAGTTAAAACAGAGTGTCAACCATGTTAGTTTAAACGGCACCTGTCACATGGTTGAACAAAAATCTGACCAAGTAGAATTTCACTTCCAGAACAATCAAATTCCAGACTTAACAGTAATAGCAGTAGGACAACAGACTGGTGATGGGGGTCCTCTCTATTTCTGAAAATCAACCTTCCTTCCAGTCTAAGGTGGCATTCCACACTGGAAGGAAACACTCTGAAATTCTTTACCAATCCACAATCAGACATTCCCACTCCTATAGTCCAGAAATATGAAAAATCAGCTTAGAGCCTGGCTGATATTCAGCAAATTGGAGAGCAGATGTTCATCCCTGT
The DNA here is from genome assembly GCF_040938575.1 of Ambystoma mexicanum. Taxonomy (NCBI): domain Eukaryota; kingdom Metazoa; phylum Chordata; class Amphibia; order Caudata; family Ambystomatidae; genus Ambystoma; species Ambystoma mexicanum. The sequence continues at coordinate 599,611,789 of NC_090922.1, forward strand.
TCGGTTAAATGAAGGGAAGGACTCTGTTCTCGCCCGAGTGTGTGTGAACAACGGTAAGAGCTTCATCAGCGAAGCCATGTTCCGCCAACTCCCAAAAGATCCAGCCATTCCCACATTCAAACTGACAAATGGGAAATGGATCCGGAAACCCCCAATTCCAAACATCTCCTGCCAAGCAGGTCTATGCTCAAAATCTCCATACGCAACAAGAGCTTAGTTCATAATTGTTGGGTCTTGCGAGACTTCACTGCCGCCTGTTACTTAGGCAGTGATATTCTCATTCGCTTTGCCATTAGTTTGGACCTCATGAACTTCAAAGCTTGGTCCCGATAAGCTGATAATCCCATGGGCTTTGATGATCCAGAGAAAGCATTTAGGTCAGCTTAACTGCTGCCTTATGCAGTTGAAATTCGGATTGGAGAGGAAGTCAACATCCCAGAAAGGACCCAACAATTCTCCCTGGAAGTGAAAGTTAAAAGAGGACAGAAATTGAAAAACCCTGATGCTTATATTCATCTAAATGCTTCTCTCCAACAGCAAGGGTTGGGGGTAAACCCAACACCACTAGTCAATGTAGAACATGACACCCTTCCAATAGAGGTGGATAACAGCGACTTAAAGAGTATCACTCTAGCCGCAGGCACCATTATTGGAATGGCGGTTGATGACCGACATTTTTCCATTGATTTAGGAAATGAACTGTTAGGACCAATCCCCAAGGACTGCTTTGACTGTGACAGTTATGACAACACAACACCAGACAGGATCTTTACCCGGCATGGGGGGAACTTCCTGGTGAACACTTCCTGCCCTTATGTTAAGGAAGATGTGACTTGTGACTTCAGGAGGGATGAGGTGATTTTCCAGGTCCATGAGGGCTGCCTTTCCCACCTGAAGCCACCAGTCCAAATCAGCACTCTGACCAGGGACTTCTCCACCCAGCTGGAGGAGGCCGCTGATATAGCAAAACCAGAAGTCTTTCCAGGCTTCAGGCAGATGGTTGAAGAGAGAGTCAACCTAGCTGATGCCTGCTATTAAGCATAAACAATGAACAATGTTTAAAGACTCATAACTTGTGATTCAAAGTGGTGAAGAATATACAAAGGACAGATTTGTTAATCTAATTTTTTGCTGCATGTTTTAAGAGGCGGTAGAACTGTGTAACATATTGTGTACAGGAATGGCAATATATATGGTTTTATGTGAACTGTGTTAATGCTAAAATTATGAAACTTTACACACACATCCCTATGGTAAACACACACATTTGTGGAAAGTTGCAGAAAGTTTGGAAATTGTGTTCATGGCAAAAAGGACAACATTCTGTAGAAAGATGAGAGATGATCCCACAGCTGCTGGATTTTGAGGAACAGATACTACATAAAATATGGAATCTTTATGTGTGATTTGTGTAGAGGTGCCCAATGTAGAAATATGTATTTAGGATAACATCCGATTTTGAGACCAGTGGCGAAAGGGAGGTTTCTAAGGACTGTAAAGCTAAACTATAAATGTGACGTCATCCGGCCTTGATCCAATCACTCAAATGCAAGGTGGAGATGAGGTCTTGATCCAATTCCAGCTCAAAGGGGCAAGCTTAGTTAAGCCGGTCCATACACCCATATTGTGATGGCCTTTGAAAGGATAAATAGAGACAGCTGACAACACATAGGGACTCACTGATTCACTCACTTTCGTGATTCCGGCGAAGCACTTTGATCGAGAATTCTACATCCAGCTTTTAACATCCTTACAGATCCAGATGCCAAGACTCTTGGCAAGCAGGAGAGAACTAGTGACTTTCATCAGGGCCTAAATCATCAAACGTATTCTCACAACCCAGTGTAATACTGTGGTGTGGGAAGGCCTTCTGAGCTAGTATCCTGAAAATATATGCATTGCTACCACTGTGCTGGCCTGAGTAACTCACTATCCAGATGATTTGAAATACCAACAAACAAGAAGGGCAGATCTTGTGCAAATCCGGTGACTGGCCTAGCTGACCCAGTCCTGTGCCTGATGGGCTGTCCTTCCTTGACAGACCCAATCCATGACCAGAACTGACGGTCCAATTTAATAACTTATTCCTTAAGTATTAATAGGATGAACAGTGACCCATAATATATCTGCATTGTATGATCCCAATCTCAAACCCATCCCATCTTTTATTCAGAACCATAGTATTGCTAGAACTATCTTTGCACTGACTTTTCTCTCATCTGTGTTACTAAACCCTAACTTCTTATTAATCTGATTAAGAAAAGTAAACCAAAGAGAAAATAGAGTATCACACATGAATTGTAATGAGCAGCCGTGAATGACTGATTCCTGTGTGGCATTCTCTTTTCTGTAGTCCTTGATATAGTATAAGAAAACCTATCAGTCATTTCTAAATCCAAATTTCTGTTTTACATTCTAACGCCTATTTCGCAAAAACGACTTTTACTAAAACCTCTATATCTCCCTCTGTTTTTATGATAGAAACGAAACTCCTACATGTACCTAACATCCTTAGCTATCCATAGAAGCCAGAACCGTAGTGCGTTTCACCCGTTATAGCGAAAATCGCACAAGGAAAAGTTTGCCGTAAATTGAAGTTCTGAAAGGTTTCACACGTGTTAAATAGCTGTAAACTGCTTCCCACTTGGACTTTGAGATTTCAAATGTTTTCTTTTGACTAAATCATTGTTTGTTATTGTGTGCAACTGTTCAAAGTGGCTCCCATAGGAGTTTATAATAATTGAAGTATTTTTCACCACATTTGTTGTTTTTGCTCAGTCATTTCCAAAGACAATTTCAAAGCCATACTGACAGTTGAAAAGTCAATTCCCTTTTTCTCTTATCTTTGAAAGGGGAAGGTAAAGTGATATTCTGTTTGATTTGTGCTATTCCTGAATACCTGCTCTCTCCTCACATCTATTTAATCGCCTATTGGGAGGTTGAGGGGTGTTGCTACGAGAACCCCTAACCATAGTGCCATCTGTCCAAACCAACACAAAAGTAGTCTTTTCTGTGCTGCATTTGTTTCTGTGCTCATTACTTGATTCCTAGTGTATTAAGGATATTACTCAGTGTTCTGTCACCCCATTGGTGATTGTTGTTTACCTATTAAAATATATTGTGAATTAAATTCGAAATACATAAATAAATATTTACCTTTGCAAACTAGCCTGATTCCTGGTTCAGTGTGACCTGGGGGGTCTCAGGAGAAGGGTGTGCTATCAGTGGTATATCGTTCAGAATATTGAACTTATAGATAAAATAAATAAGGGTTTCATTTGCGCGCTACATGCTGGGCGTGACTTGGGTGTGTGCTGGATTTAAATCACTTACAGTTTGGGGGCTTGGTGCCGGGATCTTGAATTTGACATACCACTTGTGACAGTCTAACACAGTGTGGTAGCTGACGGGGCACATACACCTTGTTGGGTTACCATACTGTGCTACACTGTACAAGCACCCCTCAAAAGAAATACTCAAAGGAATTGGGCCTGTTTGCAAATGTAAAGTAACCCTGAGATAAGTCAGAAGGAAATTAATATTTCCGGAATGGCGGCCCCAGTGGAAATTAATATTGCTAGGTAACACTTCTTGCACAAATTGTTTGTCAGGGGTGAATGGCCAGAACCGGACGAACAGGTATGGCTGCAGGAAATGAAACAACAAATCACCAAAATCAACCTTGATATCTGGCAGGACAAGGGTCCATTACATCAAGCAATTAGCAAATTGTATATGGCCCCTAAAATAAAAGAGGAGCAGTGCAAAATTGCCAAAATAGCAGCCTACCTGTACCTCCACACAGGAGTAATACAGGAAAAGTATGCAGACAATATGGATTTGACCAAGAGGCAAGGAGAAGTACTGCAGAAATTCGAGAGCAATCTGGACTCTGCAGAGCAAAGGCTCCAGGATAGCAAATAATGTGAAACAGAGGCTAGGCAGTATGTCACCAAACTCCAAGAAGATCTGGCTCTCTTACTGCAAAAGAATGCAGAGCAAGATGCCCAGGTACAGACACTGCAAAAAGAGTGTCAGGAAAGGCTTGACTCTTTAAAACAGAGTCAACAAAAGCTGTCGCAACAATTACATTTTAATAGAGTCTGTGCAGAGTAGGTGGTCATCTTACAAGACCAGATGAACCAATTAAAAGAGGAAAATAATAAATGAATTATCAAAGCAGAGTTTGATGATGAGCGCCAGAAAGTTGGTACACTTAAAAAGCATAGGGATGACCTGGCTGTACAGAGGGGAACTCTAACTCAGGAGAGGGATGCCCTAGGCCAGGATGTCAGCCATTTAAAAACAAAGTTGGAGGAAAGAAAGCTGGTCCTTCAGAAATTTGGCGAAATCAAAACTGATTATGAAAAGCTGTTAGAGCACACCAGGTGAGTGGAGGATGCTCTGGCAAAGAACAATCAGATCAATAAGGACCAAACTCAGGAGGTGAGTCTCCTGAAGCAAAAATTGGCCAAGTATTCACAATTCAGGCAGAAAGCACAGAGAGACAATGAGGCACTCTGTGAAAAGAATGACAGGCTCCACAAACAGATAGACATGCAAGAACAAATCATTGAGACCAGTAAGGGCTTAATAGAGGAGAAAAAGGGTCAGCTTTTGGAATGCCATCAGGGTATAGGGGCTAAAAGAGATGAGGTAAGATGGCAAAGGGAAACGCCTGAGCATAACCTCAGGAACCCTGGCATCAGGGACTTTAATCCCTTCAGTTCCATGGACTCTGCCACCCTCATATACACTGGCTTATATGAACCAAGGGCCACGGGGATGGTAGACATCAACACAATGGGAAACATGGGACTGACAGATCAGCGCCTCCCCGAAATGGATGGGCGGGCATCTATGTACAGGTTCCCAAATATTAGGGCCATCCTCTCTGAACAGGGAGACTTCAGTGAGGGGAAAATCAGAGAACTGGATCCTCAGAAATATCAGATATCAGTCAGTCAAATTTGGTGCGGAATTCCATGAAACTAGGCCCACAAATAGCATTTTAAAAACCTATTTCCAGCTAGGACTGTGGGGTGGGGGGTACACAGCCAATCCTGGGATCAAGGGAGAGTCAGAAGACTCTTCTGAGCACCACAGGTTTCAAGAGACTAGGCTCCCACATTCTGCAAGCCATTCCCAAGCCCGCAAAATCAGGGCGAGCCTAGAGGATCAGACAGCCACCTCGGGTAGCAGTGCCTCTGAGTCAGAGGATGAGTGAACAAGGTTGACCAAAACTAAAAAGGCCAAAAAAATTAAGAAGGCCCTACTGAAAGATCCCCTAAAGCAAATCAAGGCTATTAGGAGTGTTATAACGCCTCACCATACAAATGGCAAGCACCTCGAATTGTATGAGCAAATGATGGAGACTTTCCACCTGAAGGACAGCCAAAGTTGTATTCAGTATGTCAAGTGGACATTTTCAACTGAATACTCCAGCTTCTTTGCGGGGCTGGAGGATCAGAATCATTCAAGATGGTCCACCTATAGGGCGGCAATCTTAAAGCATTTCTCAATACACAAACCCTCAAGAGGCCCGTAAGGCGGCCTGGCCTACAATCTGCAATGTAGGGAAGACCAGGCCCCCCCAAGAATTTGTCCAAGAGTTCATCAATACCTTCTTTCATGCACTCCCTAAACACATTAAGACTCAGCCAGTGAGGGACTTTCATAAGAAAAGATCACTAGACTGGGTCATTGAACAAGCAACTCGCATTTACGAAGTGCAGAAACCAGTAGAAAATAAAAGTGCCTATAAAAGCCCAAAACCAACCAACACCCATGCTGCTGCTAAGGTGGCGGAGGTGAAGGTTGCCCCCATTTTAGATCTGGAGATGGAGGTGCCTAAAAATATTCCTGCACAAAATCCTACTAGCCAAAGACCCAGAAGGCCCTCGGGCCAATCCCAAACAGGGAGTCAGGGAGGTAACCCCACAAATGGGACCCCTAACTCCCCTGACTACATCAGCCCCCATTACAAGGGCAACAGACCCATCCTGGGCTATGTGTGGACTCCCCTAGCCTAAGGGGCGGTCCAACCAGGCAGCTGGAAACCCAGGAAACTCCCCCCTAACTTTTCCCAGGAGGGCAGTAATCCCCCAAATGCCGGGTTGAGTTTCTTTCCCAGGTACCCACCAAACATCAACCCCCAAAACAACCCTTCTTTTTCTTCCCACTTTCCTGAGCCCAGACAGCCCAGTCCAGGAGAGGGGAGGCCAAGGGTGGAGGTGTACCAAAACTATCCCAAACAAGGGTACTATGGGAGAAGGGACAGTCATCCTTCCAGTGATCAACCAAGGGCAGACCAGAGAACCCCGTACCAGCCATAGCCGGTGTCCCAACTGGAGCACCAGGTCCAGAACCTGAAACAGGATCTGGGTCGCATGTTGAGGGTGCAGCAAAACCCTCAAATGAACATGGTGACTCAGAACTCCTCAAATCAAGGGTCTGGTGCTCCAGAGCAATGACAGGGAGAGAACCCGACAACCACCTGGTTCCCAGGAAGAATGCACAGAGGGAAGGGGGTGTAAAGCCTTGGAGGAAGCTTCCTTCCCCACTTGTGTAAAGCCCCTGTAAACCCAGGAACCAGAACCCGAATCTTCTGTCCTCGAAAGACTGCAACCTAAGGAACAGAGGGCGGGTATGAGAAATAAAGAGACTAAAAAGACCCATTTTGTGGAGGCGGTGCGAATTTTCCCATTTGAAGGAGAGGGGTCCTCAGAGGATTCTGGGAAAAGGATCTTCTCCTTCAGGGATGGGGGAACTCCTCCCAAAGAAAAATGGGTCCCAAGAAATCCTGATCAAGACTGGGTAGATGTGGGGACCGAGTTCAAACCACTTAACATTGAACCCCAGAATGACCACCTAGAAAATAACCTTGTTCAAACCAATTCTGGTGACTGCCTCCAAAAAGGGGGGGCAGTCCAGAAACAGAACCAGGGGAGCCCAAAACTCCCCCCATAGCCAACTGTCACCTTTGTTTTACAGGTTCCCAGGATCCCAAACAAAATCCTGCCCAAATCACCCCTCTGTCAGAATCCAGAGCAATGAAATTAACCCACCAATTGGCCAAAAATGTGTTTTATCTTTGCCCCGTTGAGGAGAAGGAAGGAAGATTGTATGCCCTGTTCCAAATGCAGGGGCAATGTACATATTTGGCACCGGTGGACACTGTATCCCAAGCCACCCTTCTATCAAAAAGGGCATTTGATCAGCTGAATTCAGGAAGGGGGAGAAATACCAAATCCCTGTCACCCCACTTCCTGGACAACTTCAGAACTTTGATGGGAATGAGATTCCTGTCGAGGGGACTGCGGATTTAGACATTAAAATTGGGTGACACAAGGTGAAGCACCCGGTCATAGTTGTGACTCCAGAGGGCACACCATGTTTACTAGGCAATGACATCCTGCGTAGATTGTCTCCCATAATAGATTGTGTAAACAAGGTCCTCTGGATCCAGACTAACTGACCAGTAAAACTAAAACATAGTGTCAACCATGTTAGTTTAAATGCCACATGCCACATGGTTGAACAAAAACCTGACCAAATTGATTTCCATTTCCAAAACAACCAAATCCCTGATGTGACAGTAATTGCAGTAGGCCAACAACTGGTGATGGGAAGTCCTCTCTATTCTGAAAATCAAACTTCCTTCCAGTCTAAAGTGGCATTCCACACTGGAAGGGAATACTCTGAAATTCTATGCAAATTCACAATCAGAAAATCCCACTTCTATAGTCCAAAATGATGAGAAACCAGCTCAAAGCTTGGCTGACATTCAGAAAATTCGAGAGCAGTCGTTCATCACTATTCCGTTAAATGAGGGGAAGGATTCTGTTCTCGCCCGAGTGTGTGTGAACAACGGTAAGAGCTTCATCAACAAAGCCATGTTCTAAAACTCCCAAAATATCCAGCCATTCCCACATTTAAATTGATAGACAAATGGACCTGGAAACACCCAATTCCAAACATCTCCTGCCTAGCAGGTGCATACTCAAAATATCCATAGGCAACAAGGGCATAGTTCATAATTGTTGGGTCGTGCGAGGTGTCCCTGCTGCGTTTTATTTGGGCAGTGACATCCTCAATCGCTTTGCCATTAGTTTGGACCTAATAAACTTCAAAAGCTGGTCCCGATTAGCGGGTAATCCCATGGACTTTGATGACCCAGAGAAAGCATTTTGGTCAACTCAACTGCTGCCATATGCAGTTGAAATTCAGATTGGGGAGGAAGTCACCATCCCACAACGAACCCACCAATTCTCACTTAAAGTAAAAATTAAAAGAGGACAGAAACTGAAAAATCCTGACGCATATGTTAACCTCAACGCCCATTTCCAACAGCAACGGTTGGGGTTAAACCCAAAACCACTAGTCAATACAGAACACAAAACTATTCCAATAGGGGTGGATAACAGCGACCTTAGGAGTATCACTCTGAGGGCAGGCACCATTATTGGAATGGTGGTTGAGGACCAACACTTTTCCATAGATTTAGGTAACAGACTGGTAGTACCAATCCCCAATGACTGTTTTGACAGTGATAGCGACAATGACACAACACGAGACAGGCTCTTCACTTGGCATGGGCGGAATTTCCTAGTGTACTCTTCCTGCCCTAATTGTGACTTCAGAAGGGATGAGGTGATCTTTCAAGTCCACCAGGACTGCCTTCCCTACCTTAAGCCATCAGTCCAAGTCAGTACTTTGACCAGGGACTTTTCCACCCAGCTGTAGGAGGCCGCTGAGATAACCAAACCAGAAGTCTTTCCAGGTTTCAGGAAGATGGTTGAAGAGTGTGTCAACCTAGCTGATGCCTGTGAGTCTCTGGAGCAAAAGCAAAAATGGAAACAAGTTTTCTTATATTTTCAAGATCTCTTTGCGGTGTACTCATATGACTGTGGTCGCACCACACAACAACAATTCCCACGGACCCTGCATGACTCCAGTGTTTGTGAAGAAATATCGCTTGCCTCTCACATAAATGGAGTCCCTTACTGAAATAATTAAGAACCTTGAGTCCCGTGGGATAATTTGTCCAGTCCGCAGCACCTTCAATAATCCGGTGCTGGGAATTTTGAAACCAAACTGTCAGTGGAGACTGTGTGCTGACCTAAGGGAGCTCAACAAATGGGTCCATACTTCCCGATGGTCTTCCCAACATTGAACAAGGGCTGGCCCAGATCCAGGGGTCAAAGGTGTACAATGCCATTGACCTAACCAATGGGTACTGGACTGTACCTGTCAGTAGAGTGGACCAAAACAAGCTGGCCTTTACTTTTGGGGGGCAGCAGTACACTTGGACCCGGACTCCCTTCAGATACATCGACTCTGGCAATGAATTTAACATCTTTCTGCATAAACCATGCCCAACTTGGGTGAAAGGGGTAATCTGGCCTATGTAGATGATGTTCTAATCAAAAGCTGAACTGTGGGGGAACACATAGCGAAGATCCATTATGTTCTGACACAGTTGAGGGCTGCCGGAGCAAAACCCTCTTTCTAAAAGGCACAGTGGTGACAGACCCATGTCAATTTCTTGGGGCATGAGATAACTCCTAAGGGTCTCAGTCCCCAGGAAAAGAAAGTAGAAGCACTCCAGAAAATAAAAAAGACCCCACAACTCTGCGGGAACTAAGAAGCCTTCTTGGACTGACTAATTACAGCAGAATGTTCATTGAGGATTATGCAGAGATCACGAGATCCCTGATCCATCTGTTGAATGGTGGGGGGGTCAAGTGGGAGAGGGGTCGAGAACAAGCCTAGGCAGTAAGACAACTCAAAAGAAGCCTCTCACAAGTGCCTTGCCTAGCTTACCATGTCAAAAACAAGGAGTTCTTCTTGGAGACAGGGTTCTCAAATACATGCTTGACTGCAGTAGAATATCAAAAGCATGACAAGGTTAATAAAGTAATCTCCTATGCGGGTAAGACTTTATCCTCTGTGGAGGAAAAATTCAACGATTCTGAGAAGGCACTCCTGGCATTGGTGTGGGCATTGAAGAATTACCGCCCGTTTATCCAGGGGGAACACATCATATTGGAGACTCCACACCAGCCTCTGCAATATCTTCAAAGTGACAGAATACGGGCCGGAAATGAGAGTAATTCCTGAATTACTTCCTGGATTCTGTCAAAGCAAGGCTTTCCTGTGGAGGTCAGATATAGCCAAAACAAGAAGAGTCCCCTCACACAAGTTCTGGCTGACTTGCTTGATTTTGCCAAAGAAAACTGTCTCAAGGACCAAAGTCTTAATAACAAGGGCAACATGCAGGCATACCTTAATTCCCCACACAAAGTCTATGAAGAAGACAAGTGTGAGGGAATGCCCACTGTCTATGTGGATGGGTGCTCCTACCATGTTGACAACAACAGGGGAAAGGAACTTGTGGCTGGCGTGGGGAATGCATGGGTGAATGATGCCCCAGAACTCTCAGCTGGTTACAAAATCAGTCCATGAAGCAGACAAGTGGCAGAGCTGATGGCTGTGCATTAAGCCATCACCACTGCTGTCCAATACCAACTCCACAAACTAGTCATAATCACGGATTCAGAATATGTACGGAACGGGTTCATGGAGCATCTGGTTAACTGGAAAACCAGCGACATGCTATGTGCGAATAATAAACCATTAAAACACGGAAAATGAATAAAAAATATTGATGATCTGGTCACCTCCAATGGGCTGACCATCTACTGGAACAAGATCAAGGGTCATTCTAAAGTCGAGGGACCAGACAAAACTGGAAATGACCTAGCTGATCAGCTGATCAAAACCGGAGCCATCCAAAGGGAGCTACTTGAGATCGAGTCCCTGTTGGGGGAAACCCATGTCACTGCTATGACTAGGTCCCAGACAAATGTTCACAATGAACTCTCAACTGCACAATGGAGTAAGGAGACCCCAGATGCTGATTTGATTATGTCTCAAAAAGGGGATCCAATAATTGGTACGTTTTATCAACACATTGAGGACCCTGATAACTTTCCCCTGACGGATACTGATTACATTGGGAAAGAGGACCTCAGAGTGTTGATGAAATGTCTAAAAATGTTCCGAATCCAAGACGGTTTGTTGGTGAGGAGATCCATATCTGGCCATGACCAGTGGGTGGTCCCTACCTCATTCCGAAGCCTGATGCTGAGTCACACCCATAATGCGGCCACAGCCGGCCATCGGAGGTTTCATACGACATAAGAAATCTAGCGAGAGGTTGCATACTGGCCACACATGGGGCAGGACCTCGACCAATACTTGAGGGCGTGTCATGTGTGTGCACAATTTCAGCCAACATCACTCGCACACCGTGCTCCCCTCTAAAAGGGGAGGATGACACTGCCTTCGTCAGATTTGCAAGTTGATTTTATCGAGCCTGTGATTTGCTCCTCTAGGGGGAACATGTACATATTGACCGTAACATGCTTGTTCACTAAATGGGTGGAATGTCTCCCAGCCAGAAATTGCAAAGCAGAAACAGCAGCTGCACTGATGATCAATCACATCTTCTCACGTTTTGTACTACCCCAAAGGTTTGAGTCAGACCAAGGTAGCCACTTCACTAGCAAAGTGATGACAAAGATGTGGGAGAGACTTGGGGTCAAAAGGAAACTACATATTGCCTACCGGCGGTCCTCTATGGTGGACTTGAGAGGTACAATAAAACTATTGTGAGCATATTAAAAAAGTTTGTGGGAGATTCTGGGCCAAGTTGGGACATTCCATTACCCCTTATATTGATGACCTTCAGATCTACCCCTTCTTCTGCAACAAAACTGTCTCCAATTGAGCTGATGACTGGACAAAGGATGGTGCTGCCCCAGCATCTGCTCTACAGAATCCAAGAGCAGACCTTCATAAATAGAGTGTGTCTCCTCAATCACTGACGGGAGAAGCAACTGAAGTCTCCACATGGACAGAAAAGAACATCACAATCTCCAGACTCCCCCACAACTGGAAGTCAAAGCGAAGTCGGAGGGGGGATCTTTGGGATGTATTGACCCACTCTGCTATCTTATGTGACACCACTCTGATAGTTATGGTGCAAGAAATAGCAACAATGGCGGCAAAACTCTTGTGCCCGCCAAAAACCTACACAATCTGCATGTTTCAACACACAAAAAGATGGATGCACAACCTGCCACCCAGGGTGCATGTGTGGTAGAATATAGCACACAATACAGAAAATGTGCCAGTGGGCTCCATGACCAGCAAACAGAGTGCAGAGAGAAAAGCAGCGCTTTGCAAATGAAACTCCAAAATGTGCCCATAAATGACATTTGCTTTGTTGCTAAAAACTCCAAAATGCCTATAACACAACACTTCTCAACATTCAAGATCTTGCTTGGCATTCAAATTCATGTAATCTTATGAAGCATTGCAAACCTACAAAGTCCTAATTGTAAAGAGTAAAACGTTGTCTCAGGCAAACTGGATTGTCTGTAAACTGACAGCCCCTGTCAAAATCTGTGTGCAGTACCCTGGACTACCTGTGGATGACAGATGTCAGATGAGCTCCTGATGAAACTTCAAAGTATTTAAACTAAAAGTCTGCCGGATTAGCAAACATAAAAGGATTGTTGCTAAAAGGAATACAGATCTTAGTTGTGTTTTTGATCCCAAAGATGTAAAGCTAAGAAAGTAATGTATTTATGTGATTTGACACAACAAGTTTAGTTTCTGCTGGATTTTCAATTAAGAATAAATTAGCCTGGCTGAGCTACAACCCTTTGGAAGGGGAAAAACAGGTTTCTTCCAAGGGGAGGGGGGATGTTCTCAGCAGAAACTCACTGGTAGATGATAATTGTGGATTAAACCAGACTCTTGTCTACAGAAAGAGAATGAACAATGGCAGAGCCTTCAGCCCAGGAAACAGAGGTGTGAAAGGGGTCGTAAACTGCTCCTGCAAGGAAGTTCCCAAGGTAGGGGGCTGCTCCTGAACTGCAGGGAGAGACAAAGGGGCAGTCCCATTTGTTGTTAAGCATGAACAATGAACAATGTTTAAAGACTCATAACTTGTGATTCAAAGTGGTGAAGAATATACAAAGGACAGATTTGGTAATGTAATTTTTGGCTGCACGTTTTAAGAGGCGGTAGAACTGTGTAACATATTGTGGACAGGAATGGGAATATATATGGTTTTATGTGAACTGTGTTAATGCTAAAAATATGAAACTTTACACACACATCCCTATGGTAAACACACACATTTGTGGAAAGTTGCAGAAAGTTTGGAAATTGTGTTCATGGAAAAAGGACAACATTCTGTAGAAAGATGAGACAAGATCCCACAGCTGCTAGATTTTGAGGAACAGATACTACATAAAATATGGAATCTTTGTGTGTGATTTGTGTAGAGGTGACCAATGTAGAAATATGTATTTAGGATAACATCCGATTTTGAGACCAGTGGCTAAAGGGAGGTTTTTAAGGACTGTAAAGCTAAACCATAAATGTGACATCATCCGGCCTTGATCCAATCACTCAAAGGCAAGGCGGAGATGAGGTCTTGATCCAATCCAAGCTCAAAGGGGCAAGCTTAGTTAATGCAGCCCATACACCCATTTTGTGATGTCATTTGAAAGGATAAATAGAGACAGCTGACAACACATAGGGACTCACTATTCACTCACTTTCCTGATTCCGGAGAAGCACTCTGATCCTGCATTCTACATCCAGCCTTTAACATCCTTCCAGATCCAGATGCCAAGACTCTTGCCAAGCAGGAGAGAACTAGTGAATTTCGTCAGGGCCTAAAACTTATTCTCACAACCCAGTGCAGCGCTGTGGTGTGGGAAGGCCTTCTGAGCTAGTATACTGAAACTATCTGGTTTGCTACCACAAGGCCGGACCAAGGAACTCACTATCCAGCTTATTTGAATTACCCACAAACAAGAAGGGCAGATCTTGGGAAAATTCAGTGACCGGCCTAGCTGATCCAGTCCCATGCCTGATGTGCTGTCCTTCCTTGACAGACCCAATCCATGACCAGAACTGACGGTCCAATTTAATACTTTTTCTGTAAGTATCAATAGGAAGAACTGTGACCCATAATATATCTGCATTGTATGATCCCAATTTCAAACCCATCCTATTTTTTTTTCAGAACCATAGTATTGCTAGAACTATCTTGGCACTGACTTTTCTCTCATCTGTGTTACTAAACCCTAACTTCTTATTAATCTGATTATGAAAAGTAATTCTCAAACCAAACAGAAAATAGAGTATCACACATGAATTGTAATGAGAGGCCGTGAATGACTGATTCCTGTGTGGCATTCTCTTTTCTGTAGTCCTTGATATAGTATAAGAAAACCTATCTGTCATTTCTAAATCCAAATTTCTGTTTTCCATTCTCACGCCTATTTCGCAAAAACGACTTTTACTAAAACCTCTATATCTCCCTCTGTTTTTATGATAGAACCGAAACTCCTATGTGTACCTAACATCCTTAGCTATCCATAGAAGCCAGAACCGTAGTGCGTTTCACCCGTTATAGCGAAAATCGCAAAAGGAAAAGTTTGCCGTGAATTGAAGTTTTGAAAGGTTTCACAAGTGTTAAATAGCTGTAAACCTCTTCCCACTTGGACTTTGAGATTTCAAATGTTTTCTTTTGACTAAATCATTGTTTGTGATTGTGTGCAACTGTTCAAAGTGGCTCCCATAGGAGTTTATAATAATTGTATTGTAAAGTATTTTTCACCACATTTGTTGTTTTTGCTCAGTCATTTCCAAAGACAATTTCAAAGCCATACTGACAGTTGAAAAGTCAATTCCCTTTTTCTCTTATCTTTGAAAGGGGACGGTAAAGTGATATTCTGTTTGATTTGTGCTATTCCTGAATACCTGCTCTCTCCTCACATCTATTTAATCTCCTATTTGGGGGTTGAGGGGGGCTGCTACGAGAACCCCTAACCATAGTGCCATCTGTCCAAACCAACACAAAAGTAGTCTTTTCTGTGCTGCATTTGTTTCTGTGCTCATTACTTGATTCCTAGTGTATTAAGGATATTACTCAGTGTTCTGTCACCATATTGGTGATGGTTGTTTACCTATTAAAATATATTGTGAATTCAATTTGAAATACATAAATAAATATTTACCTTTGCAAACTAGCGTGATTCCTGGTTCACTGCGGCAGGGGGTCTCAGGAGAAGGGTGTGATATAAGTGGTATATCGGGTGTGATATAAGTGGTATATCGTTCAGAATATTGAACTTATAGATAAAATAAATAAGGGTTTCATTTGCACACTACATTCTGGGCGTGACTTGGGTGTGTGCCGGATTGAAATCACTTACAGTTTTTCAATGACAGAAGTCCTCTGCCCTTGTTTTCAGACTATTACATTCATTACAAAATATGCTGCACAAAGGATTGGTTAGCCATGGTTAGCCATGGTTTCATGAGGAGTTTCATAGTGTGAAAGGTTCGCTTTTTTTTATTTGTTTTAGTTGCATAACAACTTTTCAAACATTTTATCACCATTTATACAACAATTACACAATTCATACAACACAAACTTTTTCCTAAAACAACAAATATACAAATAACAAATGAATCCAAATTGCATAACAAATATAAAAAAAAACAATAAAAACTTATTCCCCTTAACAATTTAAACTATTCCCGCTCCATTAGGCCAAAGGAATATTAGGGTCCAACCAATCCTCTTAACATAAAATTCACTCAAACCTCCTAAAATGGGACCAACATCCTATCTCACAACGGAGTTTATGACTGTGAGTCTAAGGAAGCATTATGTCAATTTGAACCCCTGTGGCTTCAACTTTCGGGAGAATCACTCTAAAGAATTGTTCCACTGCAATTTGGACACGTTCTCTTGAAGATGAAAATATTATTTGCCATCTACTCTCACTTGAGGTATGAATGTGAAAAGTGAGAATATTAAGGAAGCATCTATTCCGGACCTCCCTTAAAGCCGGACATTCAATTAAAAGATGCTGACGGGATTCCTTTTTGTGAAGTATCTAAGCAATATCTACAGAAGTTCTGTGCTGCAGTTATGACTTTACGCCGGGCCAATACCTCACGCGTGCCCCACAGATTAAGTCTGAACCATAGAAATTCAGCCCTGGTCTCAGGTGATGGACATTTTACCAGGTACGACGCCATTCTCCCATAAGGTTTTATGCCAAAAGACCAGATATCAAAGTCTTTATAAAGGTTGCAGGTAGCAAGCGTCTCAGCCCAGAGTACGCAATATATCTTTCTTTTAGCCCGGTGCGGATTCAGCAGTAACAATTCAAGTGATACCTCCCCCTTGGCCAGACAATTTAGCACACAATTGAGCCATTCTCTCGCAAATTTAATTCTTAATTTCAGCAGGGCAGAGGCTAACACTTCTAAGATGGTACTCGTGTTGACCCCCAATAAGCATTTTCGCAATAACGCACAATGTCTCCAACTTGCCTGGGCGTGGAGGGACAACAGGCCGAGCTCATACCTAATCAGTGCAATCGGAACTGCCTTTGGTACTGATAAAGTCTCTTTCCAATATTTGGATTCAAGAGCGTTCCATGGGTGAGATTTATTTAGTACCATTCCTTCCACCCCAAGGTTCTCTAGCAGAGTGCTGGAAATGGAAAAAAAATACTTGGGCAACTGTCACATTCTTGTGGGTGGGGGCATGGGAGGGATGAGGAGGCGATGGACGTGTCCCCTGGCCAGGTCACATAACATGGTATCTCTTCATAGAACCCAGGTCTGGCCATTTGCATAAAGGAAAGAACATTATGGGAACATGAGATTGCCCTTAATTTCAAATGTTAAACCTGTCTGATAGAGATTCAGTAAGAAACCCTTTTCAGCGAGTAATGAAAGTTGGACTCAGCTCTTTTCGTTAGTCACAATACTCACCCTAACAAAAAAGAAGTCTGCAAATTGCAAGATTTGGACTATTGAACAGTATGTGAGGCTTTGGCTGTTTCTGTAGAGAGGCAGGTGTACACATCATCTATAGAGCCCACACCTTCTCCTCTGTCATTTTGGAAGAACAGCAAGAGAACACTGTGCATAACACCTGGTATCATCCAATACCACATTGAAGGTATGAGAGACGTTATGCACTCAGACAACTAGACATCCTCGAACTGATGTGGTAGACATGAGCTTGCAGACACCACTGGATATAGAAGAACTATAAGTAAAGTCTGACTGAAGAGATGTGACACCACAAAAGAGAGAAGACATGTGGACGCACTAACCCTGACGTATAGATGTCCAAAGTATGAAGAATGTAACTGAAACAAAAAGTAAACATGTATGCGAATATGAAGAAAACGATATACACGTAGAAGATAAGTGACAAGAGATGCAGTAGATGTTTATACGCAGAAAAGCATTGTAGATAAGACATTTTGGAAACTTGCTAAAGTAGGAAATATAACATGAGGAAAGCAGTCATGTTGAGAAAATGGACGTCGGCATTGTATAATACTAAGCAAGAAATCTCAAGGAGAGAGACCAAGGCTGCATTGCTGACAGGTGCTGGAATACAGATTTGTGCAAATACAAATGGTATTTGCTTGGCTCAGGATCAAGAATACCATAGCAATAAGCAACTGCAAGGAACAAAAGGAGTTGAAGAAAATAAGCCATATACGTAAGACATATTTATCTCAGATTAAGTAAAGGAATGAATAATTATGAGTGCCAAGTATTGAGCAATCAAGGATGCAGAAAGTGCATGCAGGAAGGAGCAACCGAGTCTCCAGAGGCCAAGAGGAGAGGAATAATTAAATCAAATAACACTAAATAGAAGGACAAAATGGACAAAATCATGGTCTCTTCACAGTCATGAAGATCCAGATGAAGATAGCAATGTACCTTCACTCTCTTTAAAGTCCTGAGGAAGAGAACATGCAGCAAGGTCAACTACAAAGAAGGAGCTTAGGGCTTAGGGACTAACTGATGAGAGATGCTAGGCTAATTAGCTAAGAAAAAGGCAGTTGTCTAACGTTTTTCCCTTGCACCTGGGTTTTATTTCTTACGTGCTGCTAATGAGCTGAATGTCCAAGGTTGGTGAGAAAGTGCCAACCAATCACGAGGGCTCTAGTAACTGAAATGATGGTTCTTTAGTATTGTACATGCAATGGATGGGGATCGCACAATAACGTTGAGTTCAAATAATCAAACCAACTCAGGAAGAGGACAAAGGTTGCTGTTTTATTAACAATTATCTAAAACAGGGAGGTTACAACGGACATCAATGGACGTTCATGCAGTTCTTGACAAATTTCACATAAAAACATCCTTATATGCAAAAGAAATGTCAACAGTGATATCATACTATGTGGCAAATAAGAGAAACCTATGAGGAATTGCGATACATTCAAGGGGACCATCTAAGTATACTTTCTATAAGGGCTGGGATTGTGATTGGCTATCTACTGTCAGGTGGACAACTTATCCCTATTTCTAAAACATGTCATCTTCATACTGTTAAGTACACAGTATATCATTGGCTCTCAAACTATAAGGCCTTTCATTATACGGCCTTCTACAATAGGTTGGCATGCTCGTGCCATGTCTGGAACAGTCGGCTCACTTACCAGCACGTTAGCTCATACCCAGGTGCCAGGAGGTGGACTTGAATTTACCCAATTGGCCCAACATCTTGCATAACCAAAGCCTTGTGCCATGAAGATTGTCTTTGAACTTGGCCTTGCAAAGTATCCTTGTCTGTGGGAATAAATGGGAGTACAGGCTTTCACTATCGTTGATCTAGGACTCCACACTCAACTCTATTTCCATCCTCAGCTCACGTGACAAGAGGCCATGATTCTAGTCTATTCTGCAGCATTTAAATATCTAAAATGAATACAACTTGGCACTCTTGGTATTCTTTTTCTCGATAAGCGATGATTCATCCTTCTAATGTTTATTGCTTTCGAGAATTGATAACCTACCTTTGCTACTTCTGTTTTGCTGCCAGGCCAGACAGCCCTGCCAGGCTCTTCCAGGATTTCAGCTTATTCGTGCTGCGACACAATTCTCTGCCTTTCTTCTTCATGGATTTCAGGTTACTAAAATCATGACACCAATGTCCAGCTGCTATACAATGGCGGCTTCGCCTACAGTCTATTCACTACGTATAGCCAGCTTCTATGATCACTTTGCCTACTTGCATTTCACGGTCTGTACAATCATCCAAAGGTCGGATTTCCATAGCGCTTCGCATGCGTGCAATCTTCTTTTCTGCATATTAAAGTTTACTCGATTCTTAACTTCGTAATCAGCCAGTATACCCAGTGCATCACGCTCATCTCTTGTGACATCACTGGCTTCACTTTCACTCTTTTTCATATTCCTTCAGGAAGTTTCTCCCTCAGATTGTCGTCTCTTCGGGGATACATTCCGTAGGGTTTTCTCAGAGGATACCTTTTCTAAAACACTTGCTGCAGAATCGGCACAACTGTTGGTGTCAAACGTGACTCAGTCTCTGACTTCCAACAAGGAGGCTGGGGGGCGGGATTTCCTGCAGAGGCATGCAGCTGCACCTCTACTTAACGGTGGACCATACATTGTTGCAGAAGCCTTCCCGCTGCTTGTATTGCATCATTGTCTGCATTTTACACAGTTAGAGTTTGTTCAAGGCATGCCTACCAGATAAGGGACATCCAATGATGTTACTAGCACTTATAGAAACTATAGGTGTATATGTTCCCTTAAGCAATCCCTCCATCAGGTATTTACTGTTTGCCACATAGGATGATGTCATAGCTGATGTACAATGAGCTATACATCGTTTATGTAACTGAAATGCGCTGAGAGTGTGTGAGCTACAATTTGTTTGTTTGCCAGGTTTCGATACTTTATTGAACCTATAATAAAGTAGTACTTTGCCATATTCTTTGAGTCTGTCTGGTTATTTGGGGCTGAGATCATTTATTGTGGTAATCCCATTCGGCACTTGGAACGCTCCAGCTGCTATTGCACATTTCTGTTGTCAGTCTCCGCACTGAGACTTCGGAAGCGTGGCCTGAGAGACAACATCAGGGCATATCTACGAGTTCCCTGAGCGATCCCCAGAATGCACCAGAGCTCTGGCATCATTCTGGCAAGGCACACGTTGTGGTAGTTCCGCTCTGTCTTGTTCCGGCTCATGTCCTACCCTGCTCTGGCCAATTATTGCAGATTAGCCAGTTATAATAGAGTGGGTGGGGAAGAGGAAGTCCAGGTAAAACATGGCTAAAGACTCCTGAACAGGAGAAATAGTGAGGCTGAAACTAGTGCTTGGTGTGACCATGTGCGGGCAATAAAGGAGAAGGTTTGGTTTCTGGTGCCATGGGTAACTAAGGGCTACAACCCATGACTTTCATTAGCAATCAATGCAACATGGAGGGAGGAACATGTTGTGTGACCTCTCAGGCAGGCCTAGGAGGTCAATGGCCCTTCAATAGTAACAAAAAAGAGATGCAAATTGTCTTTGAGGGCCTTTCACCATCTCCACAGTAGGGGAGCTGCAAGTTGCTATTGCAGCCCAGAAGAATAAAAAGGCCCCGGGGTCAGGCTCTATCCTGCCAGACTTTTAAATGCGCATCATTTCACTTGGGAACCTGTCATATTTTCCTAAAGAATGTATCTCTCCGCCGTGGAGAGGTGCAGGGTGTGTGGTTAATTCTTAAGGGAGAGAGGAACCATAGCCACCCAGAGAATTTTCATTTATTTTCCTAACTGACGTGGAAGCAAAGATTTTTGGAAAGCTTACATTTGAGTGCGTAGATGATTGCTTAAATTCAGCCGAGATCATAACTTTTATCCAGGCTGGTTTTAGGGAGGGGGATACGAGCAGTGGACCAATGCTTACGGTTGGCACTGCTTCAAATGACCCACATCAACCTGAAACCTGTTGTCCTTGCCAGTGCTTGTTTTTAATAGGAATTCAGTACAAGGAACACATGTGAGGACACACAAGCTAATCATAAATCAAGTAGCTGGTTACAATGGTTTGAATTAAATAAGGTGCTCACTTGCAATCAAAGCCATTAACTCTCAGAAGACTGCGCAGAGCTAACACTGACATCCTATAACAGCACTGAATTTGATGAAACTGCATGATCGAGCTAGCACGCAGAGATCCCAGAAGGGGGTCTTTTGGGCGGGGATGAGCAGGCAGTGTGAGGCAATGTGCACAGGGATTACTATAGTCATAGGCATTCAATGGTGCAGGGCTAAATAAGTAAACAAAGCCCACAGGCTCTGTGTTCTGTCTCGCATTCCATCTTTCTCCTATCTGTACTCCAAAGCTAAGTGTTTGAGCTTAAACCTAACAGCGAAAACTAACAAGCATTGACAAAGCCAACAGTTTTGGCGTATGTGTAGCCACGGGATAGGCATTTACAAGTCACTGCCAGAATGACATTACCTGGCCATAAGTTTGCAACAGCTGGACAATGGTGTAATTTGCCTGGGCAAGGGATGGCAGTGCCTGACAAATGCCTATCTACCAACTATACACACGCCAAAACTGTTAGCTTCGTCAATGTTTGTTTACAACAGGACTACAGACCAAGGAACATATGTAAATCAAATGGCAGAAGTCATCACACTTGGTTAAGGCCTTTTTATTACACCAGTAGCGCATTTATAGCTGCAATTAAGCAGTCAGCTCTCAATAGATACTTAGAAATAACACTGGCAGACCTATAGAAGCTCAAGGTTTGATGACACTGCTTGAGAGAGCTAGTCGCAAAAGACCCCAGGACGATATGTTTTGCACAGGGAGGGGGAGGTAGCATGTGGAAATAGCCATATGGACTAGCATGGCGAAGGAAGTCAATGTGCGGGTAAATAACCAACTAAAGCCCACAAGTCTTGTGTCCTTCTTACATATCTTCCTCCGATCTGTAATCCAGTGCAATGGTTTCAGTTTAGCTCGACCAAATAGCACAAGCTACAACGTGCAAATGTATGCGACATTTGCAGATTATTCGGTGGGTAGAGCCCTGTTTGCAAAGCCTTGGTCTTCTGGCGCAAGAGTGGGGGAACAGCCCATTGATTAGCAACATCTGTGACAAAGACGACACTGCAAACAACTTGCAAAACGCGTGTAAAAATAAACGTGTCACTAGATGTAAATATGTTGGCGCAGACGTGTAGGAATGTGTTTAGCAGCGAGCGCTCCCGGGGGACAGGAGGAGCGGCAGCAGATTGGGCCGATGGAGTAGGCCCTGCAGTGCGCGTGCCAGGGAACCCAACAGCGTGAAAATAACAGATCGTTTGTATTTAAATATTCAGCAGCCTTGTGTGTGCCAAGAACTCAGCAACAGATGCCACTCTGCTTGAAAGACACCTCTCTAGCGCCCCCGGCTCCCGGCTTGTTAGTTGGGACACAGTGGGAAAAGAGCGCGTTTTTCACTGGGAAAATTCCATTCGAAAACCCTTCTGACTCAGGTCCGCAGCCTCTTGCACCGTGGAATGTAAGAGGTATATCCAATCAACGACCTGGGACGCGCGGGGGCTTCTTACCTGCACGATAAGACGCAAAGCAATTCCTCGCAGTGGCGAGAGGCCAGGGATAAAATGGGCACGGAGACTGAGCACTCTGCTCAGCCATTATGAAGGGTCCCTCCGCTGAGAGATGCCACCATACTGGAAAATGGTGGCAAAAAGAGCAAAACCTTCCTCAAGCTGAAAGGGATAAAAAAAAAAAACGGGTGGGTAGCAAGTGTTAGTGCAAATGGAGAGGGGGTGGAAAATGATAGAGGGAATATGAGTCACCCCCACCATAAAGGGTAGGAAAGGCAATTCGATAAAAAAAGGGGAAAACAATGTTGACAAATATGGTGGCAACATGTGAGGGATATGACCATCTGCATGGGCTTTTTGACATTTTTAATTAAATGGAATAATGGTAGACCAACCTCATTCTAATCCACACACATTTTCCAATGCTTACACCAGGACAAATGCATAGACCTGTGTCCTGTGGTGTGGACAAAGCCTAGAGGTGCAGTCCACCCGTGTCATATTTAGTTGGAATGTGACAGCCGGGA
The DNA here is from genome assembly GCF_040938575.1 of Ambystoma mexicanum. NCBI lineage: Eukaryota > Metazoa > Chordata > Amphibia > Caudata > Ambystomatidae > Ambystoma > Ambystoma mexicanum. The sequence goes on from NC_090922.1 coordinate 599,634,813, forward strand.
GTGCACAATGTCATGTCCAGGAAGGGGGAGGATCCACCTTGCCCCTGCAATGGTCAGCCTGATTAACTGACAAAGGGCCTCATTACGAGTCAGGCAGAATGGGTTAACGTGGTCCGCTAATGGGTGCGGACCCGTTATTCCCATTTCGCCTGATTACGAGGTCCCCTCGCTGGACCCGGTAAGGACGCCTGGTCAAACCAGGCATCCTTACCGGGTCCTGCGAGGGGACCAGGGAGCTAACAACAGGCCGGTCGTAATCTGCCCGTTGTTAGCTCCCCCGCCCATTCCCATTGAGCCCTATGGCGGCTCGAATGGGAAGGGGGAAGGTCCGGGCCCGGGTTCCCTGAGGGAGGAATTACCGGGCCCTCTGAACTCGGAATGGCCCGGTAATTCCCCATTCAGGGAACCCGGACCCGGTTTTGGAGGCAGCCAGGCCGCCAATAGCGGCATGGCTACCACCAAACCCGTAATGAGGCCGAAAGACTCCATGAAACCTCCCTACTCTTTTGTTAGGCCCTGCAGCTATGGCAGCGATTAACTTACCAATAGAGGGTACTTCAAAAAGGCCCACACGGGGCATGGTTGCAAAGGTTAACAAAGGAGACAGGAAACCCAACAACCTTTCATATGTAACTGTGTGAAGCTGAAGCCAGCTCCTACCCTCAGTATCAATGAGAGTGTTGAAGTCGACTGGTGGCAGTTCATCCAGAGCATAGTCAGAGTCCTTCTGGGGGTGTGTCCCCATTGGGGCAAATGCGCATTTTGACTGTTGATGAAGTCTTCTAACCTGGACACATGTTTAACCGTGGCCTGGAAATTGAAGTGGGCTGCATGAAGAATCTGTTTGGCAACATTGCTCAATGGTTGCCAAGATGTTTATCAATGCTCTTCCTGGTTCAGAGCGATTCAATAAAGAAGCCCTAAAGGGCTAGTGCTTAGGCACAGATGTGTGGCTAAGTGGGCACACACATGACAGTATAATATGTAGTGCCCAGTTAAGTAAGACCTCAAGTATCTGACCCTGGAAACAGTCCACAGAGAGCAGTGCCAGGCAGTCTGCAGGCAGAAGGAGGAGGATAAGACTCTTGTCCCGTCACCGGTTGCCAGTTGCCATCACTGAGAGTCAAGGGACGGAATATTCATGGGCATTGGCTGACTTCCTGTGACTGCAGAGCGCAGTCCCAACCTTTAGCAGGAATCAGTGTGTTCACAGGTATCACTGAATGAGATGATGTGTGCACCACACCTGATGTCTAAATGAGTGTAAACCAGTGGTATTCAAACTTTTTCATACCCAGCCCAGCCCCCCTTCAGTAAAAATATTCTTTTGGGCCCCGCCTCACCTAGGGGACCCATGGTTCCCAGAGGAAGTCCCCTGGTGCAGGCTCATTAAAAAGGATTAGGTGATTGCTTTCAATAGAAAATATGAGCAGTAGACAATCGGTTTATATTTTTGCCCCTTCCCCCTGTTCCCCCATCCCCAGACATTCTTCATACCCCCACCCCTAGCAGGGCCAATCCCTAGTTTGAAGACCACTGGTCTAAACACTGATGGCCTGATTCACAAAGAAATTACTGGCAGTAACCTTGACTTACTAGATAGACATACTCCTGGAAAAAGACTATTCAATTCACAAAGAAGGTACAAGGAGTAAGTCGGACCTTCTACTCACTTATTACTGGAATGATCAAAGCAAGTAAGGAATACGTCAGAGTCAGTATCAGTTGCTTCTTGAATAGTCTTTCTCTGGAGTAGCTCAGGAGTAACTTTGTGAACAGTCGCCCCTGAGTGAGCGAACTGCCACAAGTCAAACCAAATTGATCCTTGGGAGGGATCCACAAATAATCTCTTTTTTGCTGTAAGGTACTAAAAGAGGAAGTTGCTCGTAATTATGGTTAGTTGAACCATGAAAGAGTATTCACCAAGAAATTTGGTATAACTTACTACTGTCTGAAAATCTGTGCAAGTTGCAAATGTTTCACAAAAAGCCCACTTTCCTCAATATTTGTGTTGGAACATGGAGTACTTGGGCTTCAATAACCGACTGTAAATCAGACAGGAATAAAAGTCCCATTTCATTTTCGTATTTTTTTACTTTTTGTTTCTCCAAAATATCTGTCTACCACATATTGCTACCTATGCTACACATCCTAAACATGTATATAAAATTGCATTAACTTTCACTACTCACGTCAAACACTTGCATGTGGATAGTTGTGTAACTTAAGTGTGTTCACAAAGGTTCCTATAGCAGGTTTTGTGACTGTGGGCCCGATTCATGGAATTAACTGCGTGTAAAAGAGGGTACTTGCGCGCGCAACTGTGCGCAAATCCGCCTTTGTCGATTCATGGAACCGAATGCGCAGTACTTTTCCTGGACTTGCGTGGAGTACCCACTGGCTCGGCACGCCTGTGCGAGCTGTCGACGGCCTTGCGCGAGACTCCGAGCAGAGCATGGGCGTGGCCTGTGGAGAGGGCTGGGAAGAGGGCGGAACACCAAAAATGGTGAAGAACTTGCGAAAGAGTGGGCATTCGAGGGATGGCCTGCAGGCAGTCCCTCGGACGCCCACTATTGCGCAGCACGAGAGGTATTCATGGATTTGATCACGCAACGTCCTGACTGGGAAATGGCCATGCAAGTCCTTCATACGACCCGCCACCCGAAGGCAGGAGTGAGTACACTTGCGTGTAGGATTTTCAGCATGCAGGTGGGTTGCATGTTGGATTTCAGGGTGTGTGTACTCAATCGGGGATCCGATGTAACTTAGGGGTGCGCATAAACAGCGTAGCAGGGTGCAGGAACGTTTTACGTGGGGTCGCATGCAGGTTTCCTGAGTTATTGCTGAGTTATGATTTTTTTATACGCATGTTGTCGCGGTGCCGGTTACAGTTACGGGGTAACCTGCGCAGGGTCCCCGAGTTGCAGGCCTGCTTATGGGAGATCCCATGCAAAGTTTGAAGGGTGCGTGTATTTGCGCCCGGGGGAGCACGCAAAGGTAGCTGTTCTGGCTGTTTATGCTTTGCACATTGGCGTGTCTGAAGCGTTCCGGGGGCAACTTGTGAATACGGTTACTTTGTGCTGTCAATTCCATGAACACGCGGGGCGTGCATTTTTTTTTCTGCCCACAGGCTTCCGCAGTGTCCTTGCTGCAACCCTTTCAGCATTTCTGCACCCATTTCCATGAATCGGGCCCTGTGTGTTCATTTACACTTGTGTTGGTGTGTATCTCATCTCCTTTCAGACACCCTATTTACACACAGACAACTCCCAAACATACCCCTGGGCACACCTCCTGTTGGTGGTCTTGGAGTAAAAGTAAAACATAATTGTGTACGTCACATGTCAGAATTCAGGGTAACAAGCTCAGGAGTGAGTTGCTACTTTATGCAAGGTTCTCAGTGCCTTGCTGCTTGGCTGAATTCATAGTGTGAATTAGATGCTCACAGAAGGCACCAGACGGATATTGCTGAAGTAAGTAAAAATTATTTTCAACATATTTGAGCATCTCTCATGGCCTAGCCATGTCCATCAAACCTGCTCAGTGGGGATAGATGAGGGATTTGTCCAGTGCTGTCAAGATGCGGGGGGATCTGTCCAGTGCTGTCATGAGGAGGAGACAGGAGGGCTATTGCTGTCCCGGCGAGGAGGCAGGGATAGAGGAGTGATCTGACTAATGCTGGCTCGAGGAGGAGACAGGGATAGAGGAGTGATCCAGCCAGTGCTATCATAAGGAGGAGACAGGAATTGTGGAGGGATCTGACCAATGCTATCATGAGGAGGACACAAGGATAGAGGAGTGATCTGGCCAGTGCTATCATAAGGAGGAGACAGTGATTGAGGAGGGGTCTGTCCAAAGCTGTCATGAAGAGGAGACCGGGATCGAGGAATGATCTGACCAACGTTGTCTTGAATAGGAGACAGGAATCGAGGAGTGATCTGACCAATGCTGTCATGAGTAGGAGGAATGGATAGGGGAGTGATCTAAGTAATACTGGCCCGAGGAGGAGACAACTGGATCCCCAGCTCTACGTTTTAAGGTGACTCTGCAGTGCTCGACCTTGCAGCTCCAAGCTGGACAGTCCTATGTTAAATAGAAGAGTCCCTAAACATCCAGTTAAAATAAACAGGAAAATGTCTCCACTTCAAAAACATTTAGAATGCATTCTTTAGAAGAAGCCATTAGATAGAAAAGAGTAAAGTTAATATGGCGTCTCCCTTGTCAATAAACAATGGCAGGTGAATTAAGCATGATTGAACAACAATGTATTTATTACAAATAATTATTTTACGAAGATAGAAACTCTAAGGTGTTAGTTCCTTCTTGTTTCTTCTCGGGATCCAAGGGACACCTCTAACCTCTTGTTGGTCTCTCTTTGTTGCTACTTTCAGTGTATTGCCGGTTTGTCAAGGTTTTCTTGCACTTTGTCTCTATTTCTTTGGGTTCAGCTCCCCATTGGACCACCTGTGAATATCCTGTCACATTCCCAGCCAGACTTGCTCCAATTATCCAATGTCATGTGACATTATCCGGTGACAATTCCCAATGATTGGTAGGTGACTTGATCACAATTTCTTTGATCCTTGGTGAGAACTGTCTCCAAAAATGATGCTTGATTCTTTAACTGGATTTTGGTTCTCGCCATCTCTCCGACTAGCTGGGATTGAATTGTCAGAATTTGACTATCTAACTGGAATACATTTCCTTTGCCAATGTCTCACACCACAAAATATGTTTTTACACTACCATTGTGTCTCCACTCTTGATAAAACATTACTTTTCCACACTGTGAGGAATTCGATCATCCGCACAGTGAATGTGCGCCCGCCTTGGCTTTTTTGATATTTTTTATCAAATTGAATGAAGGTAGATCACTTCATAGTTTACTTATCACAATTAAGCTCTTGAAAATTGAAAATATGTATTTTTGAGATCAGTGATTCTGTACTTGAGATAATACTTTGATCCCCAACCCGTGTCAGTCTTATGATGGATGACTCTTGGTTTCTGATCAGATGCGATATCAACAGCATTTATTCAATGGTTCTTGGTGTCACATCAGGCTTCTATATCCTGCAGGCACCAGCCCTGGTTATCACATTCAGCCCTTCGCATGGTTTCAACAATACTGACCCAGTGGAGGTCGTTTCCCTCAATTCTGTGTGAAAAACCCTTAAAAAACACCTGATGTTGGCTGATCTGTATGGTGGAGTTTGGGTATGTATCGTAGTATTTAATTACGCCATCCCATGAGCTCCTCCATCCAAATCCGACAGCATCTCCACCCGCGTGGGATTTTGATGCAGGCGGAGATGCTCTGGAATCCTGTGACATCCACCTGCTTTTTGCATGAGCGCTAAGCAGTCAGATTCAGTATCAATTCATGTCTGTGTGACAGAACCACATGCATCGTCACCTGTATTTCATTTCCATGCAGGTGGAGAGAGGCTGGTTTAAGCTACAAAATGAATCAAGTAAATTCCATCTGCAATGCAGAGACAATACAAGCAGAATGTACGACTAGTTTCATGAATAGGTAAACACCGTGCAGAAACCCAGGCTTGCCTGGTTTTCCAGTGAAATTTAGCACCCATTAGTAAAATCAATCAAAACAGTATCCCAAGGATGGGTTACGTCTAAGTGTATACTGGGGCGTTCCTCTTGATGCAAGTAACAGGCTGCATCAAAATGACTTTCTTATTATTTAATGCATGCTTTCTCAGCATGCATCAATCTTGAATCTCACAACTGACTCCTGTTGTTTGATAGGACTTGATTTCAACTATATATATATATATTTCCCAGTTACAGAGGCACAAGAGCTGCACCCGCATCACAGAGATTGGATTCATCAATACACGGCAAAAATTGCCGAAAAATAAAAACGAATGTGGAGCACTCCGAACAAAAACTGCTGAACAAAGCTTTCAAGAGTAAAAAAAAGCTTTATTTTAACAATGCAGTTTTAAAAAAACAGCTTGCCAAATGTTTTCATGCCAGAGAGGCTGACTGACGTGTTTCGCCACACTCCTGTGGCTTGCTCACAGTAACTCCTCCCTGTGTTGGGAGTCTATTTACACACGTGCATGCACTTGGCAAACGGTAAAAAGTGAAAAGGCGACTTAGGCTTGATGTTTAAAATTCTGTCGGCCATTTTTGAGAGGGCTCATGTATCGTGTAAAGTATATCCACATAGTATTTAATGTTTGCCCCAAACGTGTTTTATATGTACAAGTATTATTACGTTGCTCTAAGATATTTGAGGGGCAACGTTTCATAAGGCTTCATCATTGATTTTTAGTTTATCTATATTATTCATCTGCACCCATAGATTGGTGGAACAACATCCATATGCTAGTGCTAGCTTAGTGCTTTGCAATTGTACATGTTAACATCAACAGCAGGTCAGAATGGTATTAAGTAATTCCAATATATATATAGATTTGTGAAAGTGTGTTTGTATTTTCGGGGTTGGCTCCAGCCCCATAATCGTTGGTGGGCTGAAATGTTGGACCAAGGTTGGCATACCAGTCTGAGGTGTACTGGAGATAGTGAAATTTGACCAACCCCACCCATTAGCCCTGCACAGGGCGGGATCTGGCCCTGTGCTATCAGTGTAGGCGATTTCGGGGATTGCTGATTTTGTGATTGTTGGCTCCAGCCCCACAACAGTTGGTGGGCTAAAATATTTACATGTTAATGTTAATGTTAAGGGACATTTGTACCGCGCACTATCACCACCGAAGTGGTCCCCTGACGCTCTGGCGGCTCTGAAAAAGGGGATGAAGGGGGTGGGTTAGTGGGAATAAGCTGGAAAAGTGCAAGAGAGCAGTGATGTGCTGTTGGCAGCCTCAGCCCGGTGGGTCCGTTGGCTGGGCTTGGGGTGTTTTATGGTCCGTAGTCGTCGTGTGCTGTTGCGCAAGTCTATTTGTGGTTTGTTTTGCTGTTGCATTGTTGTGAAGTTTGTGCGGATTGCTGCATTTTAGGCTTGTGGTTGTGTTTGGTTATAGTGTGAGATGTGTATGCAGAGGGATGGAATTGTTAGTTGGTTGGTTAGTTGACATTGCTGTCTTTGCAATTGTGGGATTCCATCTAGGTACAATACATGCTAACAGTCACATTTCTATCTAGATTCGACGCAAGCTAGGTTCATAATTCTAAGTGTGGTGCATGCTGAGAATCACATTTTTATCTAGATGCGACGCCAGCTAACGTTCAGAATTCCGTACTAGTGTGGCACATGCTAACAGTCACATTTCTATCTAGATGCGACGCAGGCTATGTTCAGGATTTTAAGTGTGGTGCATGCTAAGAATCACATTTCTATCTTGACACGACGCAATCTAAAGTTCCGATTTCCATACTAGTGTGGCACATGCTAACAGTCACATTTCTATCTAGATGTGATGCAAGCTAGGTTCAGAATTCTAAGTGTGGTGCATGCTAAGAATCACATATGCTAACAATCACATTTCTGAAATTCCATCTAAGTGTAGCATATGCTAAAAATCATATTTCTATCTAGATGCAGCACGGGCTAAGCTTGAGAATTCCATCTAAGTGTAGCATATGCTAACAATCAGATTTCTGTCTAGATTTGGTGCATGCTAAACTTGAGAATTCCATCTAAGTGTGGCATATGCTAACAATCACATTTCTATCTAGATGTGACGCAAGCTAGGTTGAGAATTCTAAGTTTGGTGCATGCTGAGAATCACATATGCTAACAATCACATTTCTGTCTAGATTTGGCGCAGGCTAATCTTTGTGGTTCTCTCTGGGTTACTAACTGCATAATTAAGTAACGCATCAAACTGGTCCACATTGGCCAAAATGGTGGCCCATTTTGACTGGCCCACACTAGCATTATACATTTTTGGTACAGGCATTGCCCTATAGGCTGGTCTGAGCCTGGCGGCTCATCCATAATGGCGAGGGGGCACCCACCCAGTGGCCCCTCACCCATTATGGAGGAGCTAAGGATCCAGCCCAGTGAAACAGTGAGCCCTCCCTTAGCTGCTTTTTCCAGCTGATGGAGTGCTCCTGGGCTGGCTGAACTGTCAAACACGGTTTCCCTTTGACAGTTCAGTTTAGCATTTTGCTTTGCCAGCATTGCATAGCTCATTGGAAATGCTGGCTGGGACACTGCATGCCTGTATGTCCGAGGGGGAGCTCCTGAGCCTCCTCGTACATACGGACAGAGCAGCCTGGAGCAGGGCGTTTCAGCACCCACATGCAGGCCAATGCAGAAGGTACGTTTATGTTCATTATTTTTATTGAAACATGTGTATGGATGCGTGTATGCTTATGTTATGAGTGAGTGTATGGTGATGGATGCTAGTGTGAATGATAGTGATTGCTCTATGAATGTGCAGCGCCTTGCAAACACACATAAACATGTCGATTGTGTTAAGCCTAGTGGGGGACAGGGATGGTATCTTTTTACTGGACATCTATCATAGATGTCCAGTTAAAAGTATGCGCTTCAATGCAACATTTTAACCCATTATTTAAAAATATATATATTTTTTTTTAAATTACAAAAAATAAATAAATCACAGGGGAACCCCCTCCCAATTCCCCCTTTATTGGTTCGGGCTCCCTCACTATGCTCGGTCGCTATGGCATTTTTGAGGGAAATTGTTATGCCCCTCCACTTAAAAAACATGAGGTCGACATACCAGTCTGGGGTGTACTGTCAATAGTGAAACCTGACCAAGCCCACCCACAAGGACATCATTTCACCAAAATGCCAGGGGTGGCGGAAGTGACATCACATGACCTTTGACCTCTGATTATATCACATGAAGTGATGTTATTTGACCCCCCCACCTCAAAGTGACAACACAAGAAGCGTTGGAACACGACCTTTCAACCCTTGACAAAACAGGAAGGGACATCACATATTGTTCCTAAGTACACTACGAGAAATATGGTTGCGATATCACTATGATGTTATATACATTTCATAGAAGAATGGATCACCATATGTATCGTTAATATCAGTGTGTATAGGACCATATTACCAAATTACTGTGAATGCAAGCAGACGTTAAGGCCAATTGATAATGATATGTTATATATAGCGCTTACGCTTAAGCGCTTATACATACAATATCACCCAACCTATGTTGATTCTCATTTATCGACCTCAGAAGGGTGAAAGGCTGAGTTGAGGTGTTTATGAACAGGCTAAATCAGTGACTCACCACCTGAAGTGTGCCTGGAAATAAACCTTTATTATTGGATAGAATTCCAGAAAGACAAATTATGTGTTATTCCTATTCTTTCTTATTTAGCGTCACTGCTCAATGTGATACACGTGTGGAACCCCCAGTTTTTTTTGAGAGGACTGAACAAGAAAGTCAGCCACTCCAAAAATAAAGAGCCCATGACATAGGCCACAGCCCAGGAGCTTACAATAAAAATAAAAGTTCAACAAAAAAAAGTTCAACAAAAATGTCTTTTTTCCTAGGGGTAGCAAGGGAAAGCTTAGGGGTCGCAACTGCGACCCCTGGCGACCCCCAAATGACGTCCCTGCCCACCCATACGCCCTGCACAGGGTGGGGTGCTATCAGTATAGGTGATTTCTGGAGATTGATGATTTTGCCACTTTTCCAATAATAGGAAGTTAGGAAACAAGGTCAGCATTCCAGTCTCGTGTGTACTGGCGATAGTGAAATTTGAGCAACCCAACCCATTTGTCCGGTCCTGGTCTATCAGTATAGGCAATTCGGGAGACTGACGATTTTGCAATTTTCAAAAGTAGGAAGTTATGACACAACACAACATACACAAGTCTACAGCAGACCCCCATGTGCATATCAGCTTCAGACCCATAGAACGCTGGGTTGTACCGCTAGTATACAATAAGTGGCTCTGTGTCTTTGATAACACCTTCTCTGCCAGCATGCAACAATCTTGAATCTCATTATTGCCTATTGGTATTTGGTAAGGCTTGGTTTGAATAATGACTCAGGTAATCCAAATCTTTGGTAAGACTTCCTTTCTGAGCATGCAGTCCTTTGACTCTTACTCCTCTTAACTGAATTGGTCTGGGATATCTGGACACTATTGCCCAGCTTTAATTACTGATAAAGTCTCTCAGTGTGCTCTCCGTTAGTGTGTGATTACCCAGAGACTACTTTCCACCTCAAGCTCTATGTTATTCTTTGTTACTCTTGGACGCTTGGATCTGGGACTAAGACTTCATTGCCCAGCTTTAAAGAAATGCTCAAGCCTCTTAATAGACTCTATCATAATATGTCCTTTGATTTGGACAACAAACCCCAGAATTCACTTCTCTTTCTCAATTACAGTAGTACTCCCAGTCTGCCTTGGCACATATGTAGGGCATCAGGCTTATTGCGACCAGTATTGTTGATCCCTGCTCCCCTTTTGCCGCCTCTTCAGTTCCTCTTCTCGCTGGCTTTCATTAGCCTTCCTCCATGCAGCATTTGCCTCTGTTCCTCCTGATGCCCCATTAGTCTTCTACTTGGCTATCAGCTATCTTCTCTCCCTCTACATTGGATTCACTATTTACATCCATGTTGCTCTGATTTACCCATTCAGGGTTAGTTTATCTCTCCATTTTTTTTCCATACTCTCGCTGGGCTTCAACGTTCACGGGCTCTGCCTCCTCGTACATGCTCCACGGCTGTTCAGCAAACTCCTGCCTTATATCTCGCTTGTTGGTGTAGGAGCCTCTCACATGATCAGTTGGAGACACCTCTGTCTTTGCAGATCAGTGTCAGGTGATTGGTTTTACTCTTTCACCATGTTAGCAAGCTTTATCATTTGTCTGTTAATTTGTTTCTTCTTCCTGGGCACTCCCATCCTCTCCGGCCCTACAAAACAATCACCAATACATTCACTACTCTCTTTATGGTGATTATGAAAGGCCTGCAAAGTCGTGGCCTTGCCCACGTGTTAATCGACATGAGAGGCAGATGTGTTTTCTTACCAGAGCTTATCAGAAAGGGCCATCTCAACACATATTGCCTATTTGCAAAATCAAGCAATGGTGGGTGGTGCGTTTTTCAATATTTCCTAAAAATATGCCAGAGTGACCAAGCATGGTGAGAGAGCCCAAACCAACCCAGGAAAACTCTTGCCCCACCAACCCCCCCAGATAATTATTGTAATAATATTGGGTTAAAATGATTAAACAAACAGCGCACTATCTCTGACAAATTTGTTAAAAATCCAGGCAATTTGCAATTGGTTTTACAGGGTAGCGCCAATCAAAAAGTTCAATAGGTGGAAGTCACCAACTGTGCCCAGGAGCATTTCCTAACATTTTTTTATGATGCCTCTACCCACAGAATATGCCAATATAAAAACATGCTCACACAGTCTGTGCCCATAAATGTCCATGCTGGCTGCAGCAATATATCCCAGCATTCCTATTCAGGAACATGGTCATGTTTGCTTTGCACATATCACCAGTAATAATACTATAAGAAAACATGCCCAAACTGGCTGCCCATTGTATTCCAGACTAGACATGTAATAACAATTGTCCTGGTTGCTTTATCCTTGTGGGCCAGTAAAAATGTCATGCCACCACAAGAAAGGCCTCGACAGGCTGCCCCAAAATGCCAGTCTAGCCAAGCAATAACATATACCATGCCTGGTTTGCCAGTTTAGCCACATAATTTTGTTTTCTTTTTTTTTACTGTTTTTCTTTAGGAGTTATCCTAAGAAGATTTATCAAAATGGGTTCCGTAGTTTCAAACTTCTTCTTACTATTGTGCAATTTCAGAAGTTTCCTGAGTAAAGAGTCGCCTCTGAAGACCACAGTCATTTGTTTATTTCCAGATGTCATTTAGGTAGACGGATGTTCCTCTTTAATTTGTCGAAATATTGCCTCAATTTGGTTTACCAACGCTATCGTCCATCTTGTGGTTTCACCGGATATCAAGCGATTCCATAGGTTGTTTTGACATATCATCCAGGGGCTTTCGATCAAGGGTAGTAGGTGAACTAGTCTGTGTTTCTTGGTTTTTGGGCAGTTTATTGACAGGTGTTTCAGAGTTTCTGTCACCTCCGTCGATTTGCACAAATGGCATTCTTTTTTTCGGACGCACCTCTGATGCACAAAATGTCTTGAGTTAGGAGCAGGTTTAATCTAACTTTCATAAACAAAGTTCTTTTTCTTTTTTCAGGAAATTTGACGCAATATTTCAGCGGAGATTTCACTTTGTTGAAAGTAGATGGGAGATGTGATAGAAGTTTATTCTCTGCTGCTGCCTCTAGTGTGTTGATCCAGTCCATGGTTATCATTTTTTGTTTTATTCGTTCTGGGTTATCGATCAGTTCTTTTTCTGTTCAAGCCATTTCCTCCAGTTTCTCTTTTCTCTTTTCCACCCATCTGTTAAGTGCTGCGCATTTGCCACTTTCTATTTCCTCCTTTATGATTTTGAGGGCTGGTAGCGAGTCGGGCAGGATTACTTTCCGGAAAAGCTCATAGCGCTTTGCTCTACCATGGATGCCAGGGATACAAGACCCAGCTCTCTTCGGATTGCCGCCATAGCAGTGGAATTGGGGAGTCCCAGCACTGCCTTCCATATCAGTCCTTCCAGTTTTGTCCAAATTGATGAAGGAATGCATAGTGAGACTTCTGTTCCATATGCTACAACTGGGACCGCTTTTCCTGTGTAGAAGTTTATTGCCATACTTTCTATCGATCACTTTCATTTGTGATGTCAGCCTTTTAGCCTTTTCCCACAGCGTCTTATGCATGGCTATGTCTGTTCCTGAGCTGTCAATTTCGAACCCTAGGTATTTGATGTTTTCAACCATTTCAATTTAGTCGTTTTCAAGGTACCAAACCATTTTTTTTAGTTTTTTTATTCATAGCTTTCTCGATTGACAAAACTTTTGATTTGTTTTTGTTGATTTCTAGGTGGTTGGCATGGATGTATTTAGCTAGGTTTGACAATTTGCGCTGTAGTCTGACTTTATTTTGATAGATAAGGATCACGTCATCTGCGTATAATAGTCTGCGGATGAAAGTTTTGCCTAGTTTTGGCGGGAAGCTCCTTATTTCGGCTTCTGAGCCTTGCAGGTCGCTCAAGAAGGCTAGGGGGCATCCCTGTTTGACCCCTCTGCAAATCTTGATCTCTTCGGAGAGCGTACCGTGTTGACTTAATTTCACTATTATGGTGTTGTTCGAGTGTAATGCTTTGATAGGCTCGAGTATCGATTGTGGGCAGTTCCAGAGTAGTAGTTTCTCCCAGAGCATGTTTCTGTCGATTTTGTCAAAGGCGTTAGATAAATCTACAAAGGCTAGATGTACCTTTGGGGCCCCTTCCTTCACCTTTGCTTTTAAGATGTTAAGTATCATGATGTTAATTGTAGTGCTTCCATTTTTCTGGAAACCTGTTTGCAGGTTATCTTTTGAGGGTCAGTTTTTCTCCCATTTTCTGAGATGGTCCAACAGTAGGGATGCGTATAATTTGCCTATGATATCGAGCAAGGCGATAGGTCTGTAATTTTCTGGATGTTCACGCCCTCCTTTTTTATAGATTGGTACGATCACTGATTTCAGCCATGACGGGGATCTGTTGTTTAGCCTCGCATTCTGCAAAAATTCCGCTAATTACGTTCGACCACTCATTCGGAAATTGTTTGAGTTCCATGTTAGTCAGACCGTCGGGCCCAGGGCCTCTTGATGTTTTCAGTTTCTTAATTTTGTCTGCGATGTCTTCCAGGTTACATAGATTCACCCAGGTTGAAATTAGGTTTTCCCCCTTCCCTACTTGTGCTACTTTCAGGTCTTCGAATTCTTTCGTTAGGTACGTTGTCCATTTTTCTTCCGCAACTGCGTTGATAATCGGCGTGGTTTGCTTCGCCGATGTTGTTTTTATTAGAGACCAGAATTCGCTAGATTTTTTAGACGAAAGTCTCTTCATCATCTCCTCTGCGTCCAGTTGGTATTGTGTCGCCCTTTGTTGTTTTAGCCAGTTGCGGTACCTTATTGTCTCCTGGTGCCAATTTGCCCAATCCTCGATGGTGTTTGTTTTTTTAGCCGTTTTCTTCAGGCGTTGTCCCATTTTTCTCTGTTCAACCAACAGGTTGTTTTTATCGCGATTAGTAGGCCCGATGACGGTCTTCCTAGAAGGCCTTTCTCGGCTGGAGAAATTTCAACTGTAAAGCCGTCCAGTGCAGGTTTAGTCATCAGCCGCGTTTCCTGTAGGCATAAGATGTCAAAGCTGCCCAGGTTTACATCTCCTGCTACCGTTAGGTGCGCGTGGCCCCGGGTGTTCCAGGATCATAGGATGAAATTCTTCGGTTCGGGCCGTACCTCTCTGAATTTCACTGTTGTGTTAAGGTCGAAATCTGGCCCTGGTCGTTGCTATTTATCAGATTTTTTGTTCCACGTTGCTGTCAACCAGTTCCAAGGGCCCTTCGCCTGCCTCAGGTCCGCCGTCTTGTTCTTTTGTTTTGGGGTCTCTAGAGTCAGTGAAGATTTGTATCTTGATTTACCTGGCTGTATGTCGGTGCTCGGACTTTGGAATGAGCAGTGTCTTAGGTTTTCTTGGCTCGGGTGAAATCCCCCTTTTCTTGTGGTGCCAGCTGGCTGATGTCTTTCTGGTGATTCTGATTTCTTTATTTCTGTCAAACGCAGACTCATCAGTTCCAGTTCTTTGAAGGCTGCTTGGTCAATTCCTTCTGTTCCGTTTATTTTCATGTGAATGTAAGCTTTTGCTTGATTACCGTCGTGGTAAGGTTACACTAACTTGAGATCTTCCGATCTTAGACGTCTCAGGTGTTTCGATCTCTTTATTATCTGGAGAATTGCTGGCCAGTTCAGTGGCTCCTTTGGTCTTGTTTCTCTAACTTGAATATTCGTGTTTGGTGGTTAAGTATGATTTCCTTTGTCGCTGTCTCAGCCCATTGTCTCAGGGTCTTGACCCTGCTTGTGCTCATGGGTCTGGCGGGCGATTCTTTGCGGTAAGACCAGTGGGTGTCTCTCTGCTTTGTCGCACTATAGTCTCTGGTTGATTTATAGCGGCTCGGGTTTTCTTTTTTGTGCTTTGTCTCCCTCTCTGTTCGCTGATGGTTGTCTTTTTGTTGCTGCGTGATAATTTTCCTTATTGGACTTTCTTTTGTTTTATGCTTTTTTATTTCTGTTAGAAGAAAGCCTGTTGGCTCCACTTCTTTGAAGGCTGTTTTTTCGATAATACTTTCTGCTTTTACATGCAGGTATGCATTCGCTGTTCTCCCGCTACGATACGGCTCTACCAGAGTCATGATTTTGCTTTTAAAATTCTTGAGGGATTGGGTGTTCTTCATTATCTGAATGACAGTTGGTCGGTTTAATATGAGAAAGTCTTTCCTTTCACCGTTTTGTTCCAGCTTGAATAGGCGGGTTTCTTCTTTTCTTTTTGTTTGTTCAAGCTCAACTCTGCTTCTCCATCTGATCTTTGGAGCTGGGTTTTTTCTCTATCTTCATTTGCCCGATTTTTGTTTTTATTGTCCAGGTTTTCGTGGATGCTTGCCTGTCTTTCTGTTTCCGCTTTTTCGGGGTGGTACTCTTTTTATGGGATATGTTATCATCGATTGTCCCATTTCTTTCTTTGGTCTTTTTGGAAGGCGTGTTATCGGGCTCATTAGTGATGAGGTTATTGTCTTCCCAGTGTTGCGTTAGATTCATTAGAGTCGGGTCTGCCATAAAACCCTCTGTAGTTTTGGGAGAATTTGTTATCTGACAAGTCTCCAGGTGTGTTGTAGCTGGTGTTTTTAACTCTTCCACTGTTGATACCTGTTTTTTGAGTGTTTGGCCCGTAAGTGCCAATTTCATCTTTTGCTGCGTTTTGTGATTTTGAGGCAGTGGTTTTGTTCGGTTTTGTTCTGTACTCATTACCGACGGAGATGCATTTTTAGTTGTAATCCACAGGCCCTCTTCGAGGTGCGTCAAATGGTGCCCGGTCTGTGGTGCGTTTCGGATGTTGTTTTGGCACAGTAGGTCTTTGATTTTTTTTCTAATTCTTCCATTTTGTTTTCCTGTGGTCGTTGGTGAGTGTATTTAAAATCTTCAATCGCCGTTATATAGCTTTCCACGTGCGATATTTTGTTGATCATGTTAGACATCATTGCCGTGTTATCTCGAATTTCTTCTCTTATCGCTTCATAGAGTTTGCAGAATGGTGCAAGTACAACTGACATAGCGGACATGATTGTGATCATGTCTGGGTTCTTGTTTGGTGAGACTCTCTGCATTCCAGCTGCTATGTCGCTTAGTCTATGGTTTTTCGTTCGGTGGAGTATGTATTTTCTCTGGTCTTTTTTTCAGCAAAGGTGTATTTGGTGGAGATTTTGCAAACAGTACACTTTGCTCGTGTTCAGGGATTGCTCTTCCTCATGCCGGTCTTTGCGTAGGTGCTTCCACCCCCTCTACGAGCCCTCTTTCGTCTTTGTCAATTGACCTCGGCGTCTTCAAAATGCCAGTTGTCAGATGGGGCTTGGTCCACGCATATCTTCCCTCTTTCGCCCTTACCACAGGGCTTAGCTCTTTGTCGTTTTCTACGAGTTCAATGTCGGAGCTATCTTCCCTTGTAGTGTCCTTTCCGGTTTTTCTTTCCCTGTGGGTGAAACGGGTGCGTCGATGCTTCTGTTTTTTTGAAGTTTCCTTCCGATTCTTTAGTTGTTGTTTTGGTGGGGCAATATCCCTCAGTTGTCAGGCTTGCCTCTGTTGACTCGTTCTTTTCCGTTATTTGCTCCGAAGTTGTGTTGTTCAAGCTGATTCGTTGATTATCATTTGTTTGGTTTACATGTGGAGCTGTGGTCCAAATTGAGTCGGTTTTCCTTTGTTTGGGTCCCGGAGGGTGATCGTGGGCTACTTCTAGCATTTCTGCATCGGAAATTTCAATCTCCGTCGTCAGTTTTCTTTTATACTGTGGTGTAAAGGAAGCCTTCAAGGGACATGATAGAAGTGGGTTTGGTAGGGGCTTCGAGGAGGTTCTTCTCCTTTTGATCACTTTTACAGTCTCTTGCTCTTTAAGGATAGTTTTTGATTTGTTCAAGGTTTGTTTTGTGTGTTTGGTTGTTGATTTTTTTTTTTTAGGTTTAGTGTTTTCATTTCTTTTTTTGTTTTTGTTCTTTTTTCCTTTAATGGTCTTGGGTTCACTTTGCCGTATTCCCCCTCTGATTCTTTGTGTGAAAGATCCGAGAGGTTGGGTGTCTCTCCCATGGAATTGGGATCTTCATCAATGGATACGATGGAAGTTGAGTGGGTTCCAGACCAGTTTGTGTCACATCCCTTATTCTGCGTCTCAGGTTTTTTCCCACACTGCTTCTCAGTGGTCTCAGTCGTTGTGTGTGGTGCGTTTCCCATGCTTGCCTTTTATGGGTGGTGAAACATGGCCTTTATTTTAATTGTGGGTTGGGGGATTTCGATGGTGGGGGTTCTTTTCTGCCCCTGTGCCCCTGTTAATTCCAAGCTCTGGTTCTGTCGTTGGTCATCCTGTGAGCCATGTGTGATCTCCTGATGGAGGCAGGGTGAATCGGGGCTCACCTCTCTCCCCGCCTTCCCTACTGCTGGCAGAGGGTGGAGAGGCTGATGACCGGTAATTCATCCCCTTCAGGTGTGGAGGTCGGTGTCGTGCGCGCTTCTGTCTCTGTGTCCAGCCGAGACTTCGGGTGGAAGCCGTTTTCCTGGATCGGTACCTCAGCTTCGTTCCCTGCCGGTTGCCGCCCCTCCTCACCGCTCACAGTCCGCCCTGTCCCGTGCGGGAGCCGACCTCCGTCAGCTCCCGCTCTGGGTACTCCCGCCACGAGGGCTTTGAGCGGACTGCTTGCTGATATACGGGGTGCCGAGGGCAGTCCCTCGATTGTCATCTCCTCGCCGGCGGTACTCACCGACCCATTTCGTCCCGGGATGTCGGCCTTGCACACGGCTCTGTACATGGCGGGGAGGGGTAGGCTGCTCGCTTCACCCTCTCTTCCCTCGAGCAGGCCAGCCGCGCCTCCTGCTCCTGCCAGGACCAGCAAAGTCGGCGGCGGGAGCGGCGTCAAAGGCGGTGTCGATAGAGACTTCAGAGCTGGTCCTGCTGCCACCGATGCTGCTGGTACCATCTCGGCGGAAGCCCCAATACGGTCTGTTTCTCTTTTTGTGTTTTCATTGTTTTTGAGATTAGGCAAGTTTGTGCCGCTCAATTCCTTGTTATGCTGAAGCGCGATTCGGCTCGATCTTGAGCCCGGCAAATTCCTTCCTCCTTTGCTATTGAAAGAGTGCGCCTCTTCCACCTCGCTGACGGGTTGTGGAGTGGACGGGCAGGGGAATCTGTTGCACGGGGTAGACGTGTTTGACACGTTTGTTTTTTTTTTAGTTCTCCCCTTTGGGCGTACTTCGGGCTCCATATGGGTTCTACTGCGGGTCTGCAGCGGACTGCTGCAGACTGCTCCTTCACCTCTGCTCCCAGCTCCGCTCACTGCTTCGCAGTGTATTTGGGTTTTTAACTGCTGCTTCCTGCAAACAACGATGAGGACTGGCTGCACACTACAGACTGCTCCTTCACCTCTGCTCCTAGCCACATAATAATATGCATCATGCTTACTTTATCACAGATCCCCAGGATACAATGCCATTCCACAGTAAGAAATAGCTAGACTGGCTGCATCACAATAGCACATACCATGCTTGGTTTATCATAGATGCCCAGTAGAAAAATATCACGCCGGAGTAAGAAATATGTAGACTGGGATCCCCCAAATGCCAGTCTAGCCAAGTAATAACACATACCATGCTTTGTTTATCACAGATGACCAGCAAAAACTGTCATGCCACAATAGGAAATGTCTAGACCGGCTGATCCAAAATACCAGTCAAGCCATGTAATAACACATCATCCGTTCAAAGAATGATGATTTTTTACTGGACATATATGGTAGTTGCCAAGCAAAAAATGCTTGCTGCCATGACCCCCACATCCACTACCCATCCCCAGTCCACTTCCCGTCCCAGCACACAACACATTCACTCACTCTTTCCATTCACACACAGCATCCACTGGCTTATTTACACCTGCACCCACACATCATATACTAACACAGATATGATATATTAAAAAAATTATCTTAGCTGCATGCAGTCCCGATCCTGATGCATCTCCGCCAGCAACGCAGGAAACCCCCTGTCTCCCTCTCGTACAACATGAATAGGAACCAGGGAGTGAAGAATGCTTCCTGGTACCTGCCCATGCATGCACGAGCCGCGCGCGTCTGACGAACCACCCCATTCTGTTTGTATTTGGAGGGAGGTACAGAAGTGCCCTCTTGCAGATACAAATGTGCAGTACCACAGCCAGCCATCCCCACTGGACATGCGAGGCTAGTGTAACAATTGGCAAAGGCAAACTGTTTTTTTCCTTTGACAGCTGAAGCCAGCCCTTGAGCGCTCCCTCAATTGCAACAAGCAGCTGAGGGAGCGCTTCTGGGCTGGTGCAGCACCTCCATGATGCCAGAGGTTCTGTCGGGGGCTCCCCCTTAGACATTAAGGACAAGCCACCCCTGCCCCCTAGCACCCCTTCCCTAGCTTGCCTCAGTTAAAATTAACACCACATACAGTGAACTCTCTCCCTCCTTGTCCCTGCTTTAGCTGCCAAGACCACCTCTCTCTTTTTAATAACTCAAAATAACTTTTTCATTGAGATATTCCACGACAACACGTGCTAATTAATTTTACTTAGTGTGATAGGATTATTTCAGTACCAATTTAATGACCTTTAAAATGCTAAAAGTTATAAACTTTGCAGCCCTTTGTTTTTATATAACTATTTTAGTTACACTTCCTTGTTCATTCAATATTTGTGTTGTGCGCTCTTCATTATGGGTGTATTACATTGGTGGGAACTCTGGAGGACAAATACAGATATATAGCTTTTCAGTGGGCATTTAGTGAATTAGCTCCCTACTGGCTGGCCGTCTTGTGATAATCGGCAGCTATTAACTCCCAGCTGTATTTCTTTGTGTCCATTATAACGTATGCCTTAGACTATTTGCCACTGTAAGGAAGCGTGGCCCCCAACCATCATGTTGAAATGGGCACCCACACATCTTCAGGCGGGCCTGGGTACGAGTGTGTGTGATGATGGGTTCTGGTTGCTGCATTTAAGGTGTGCCATGGTGGTGGTGCTTGGTAGATTATGGTTACGGTTACACCACTGAGCACTTTGACAGGCAGACCTGTTTAGCTAGAAATCTAGAATGGCGTCTGCAGGCTTGGCTAATAATAGGAGAAGGGACTATTGATGAACCAATGATGGTCGTGTCACTTCAGGGAAGGGCTGGGTTTTTAAGGTCTTTTCTGAAAAGGAAGTTGCTCCTGTAGGTGCGAATCCAAAATGGAAGATGATTTCAGATTTTCGAGGTATGGATGGAGAAGGAAGCACCGCTCACATTTCGTGTATTTTGTTGTGGGATTTCAAGTGGACCCGGTCTCTAGGTCATCATTCGGAGTCTAAACCTTTGGTGCTATTACCTGAAGCGCAGGAAGTGTGATGCATAGGACTTTGCTGGTGATGCTGTGGGCGACTGGGTGCCACTGGATCACAGTTAGAGGGCAGAGAGCTTTGCTTCCCGAGGGTGGGATAAGGCAGGACCCAGGCCATGAAGATCGGCACCTCCTGGAGTCAGCGGACAGGTGTTCCCGTCCGAGCGCCTAGGCAAAGGTTGTTGCCATAGTCAATGTGGAAGAGGATATGTGCTATAGGGGCATGCACTCTCCCCCACTTAATCAATAAGAGGCAGGACTTTCGCCTCCACATGCCAGCCACGAATACTGCTTCAGCACCCTGAAAGGCAGCGAGGTGGTGAGGCTCTGTAGGAGACTCAACTTTAGAACAGATGCCAAGGTGACTAGACATTCTATTTATAGCACTTACCGCCCTCCCTCATCCCTGCTCTCTCTCTCTCTCTCTCTGCACTTGTACGCTCTGAACGCTCACAAGGCCTAGTAGAACTACCTCTCTCTTTCTTCATTGTTATTATATGTGCCTTTCATTCCCACATTCCCTTCCCATTGCCCTTTGGGCGCTTTGAAACACAATTTACTTCATGTATAGGCACTTAAAATGTATAATAAGTAAATAAATAAATAAATAAATAAACAGTAAGAGCATTTCCCCTTAATTGAATCATCTTTAGAATCCCCTTGACATATCATCCTGAAGAATCACATCTGCCCTTTAACTTTGTTGGGGTAGAGGCTGCCCAAAGTTCCATCCATTGGGTGAATACAAGGACCTCCAAGGTGAATGCAGACCCTTCTCTTAGCCCCTGCAATGAAGCATTTGAAGCGATCTGCTGGAGGAAAGACAGGCGGCTGCAGAACACTGGAACCTTGGACTCTGCAACCTTCGTGGCTGGGATGGGCAGAATGACTTACCTTTCCTCAAGCAGGGCCAGTCTTTGTGTCAGGCAGCTCAGGCAGCTGCCTGACGTCAGACAGCTTCCAGGGGGCGCTGCACAGCAGTGCTCTGCATCAGTGCAAGCCAGGCCAGGCTGGCCACACACCAGCTAGGCCTTGATTTTGATGCCAGTCACCGTGTATTAGGAGGAGCAGTGAGCACTGCTTCAGGCTGCAGCCTTTGCCTTCAGGCAGGGCAGGAGCAATTGACAACATGTTTGTTGCTTTTTCACTTCCACCCGGCCGGGCCCCGGTGACACTGGTGCCAGCCAGGCCCATGGGCGCACGTGCAGCGTGCCCTCAGCAGGCTATGTGCGCATGCGCACTGATAGCTTGATGATTGGGGCTGGCCTGGCTGGCGTCGGCCCCCACCATTTGGAAAACAGGAGCGAGTGGAGAGGATGCATGCATCATGCATAGCACAATATCAGGTAAGTCAAATGTACTGTGTTTGGGGACGAGGGCGACTATGTAACATTTTAGATGTTGATGCAGCAACAGGCGCATCCCATCCCGATTCCTTGTGAGCAGCAGCAGCTCCGAGCCACGAGACACAGGTGCAGGGTGCTGCTGCTGCATACATGGAACAACATGCCCGAGACCACGCAATCATGTGACGCATAATACATGAAACTAACTGTCAACTTCAAGTGTGTGTGTCCACACGTCGGCACATGTATGGCGTGCTTGCACATCTTGTCCATGTTACGTATCTTGGTGGGCCACCAAGATACTTAACATGGACAAGATGTGCAAACACGCCATACATGTACCGATGTGTGGACACACAAGTTGACAGTTTCATGTATGCGTGCAGCGTGATTACGTCTGGCTACATCGAAGCCGAGTTCTTCCAGTGTTTCTGCCCCCATTTCGGATAACACCTTGGGCAGTGGGCAGTACGGCGGGGCAGGCCCGTTGCCCCATTATCAATTTGTGATGGCATGCCATGAACTTAAGTGCTGGGCACGGTCCCATTGAACAAAATGGGAGGGATAGGGGCGGGGGCCCAGGGCATGAGCAGAGCTGGAAAGTGGCACGGGAGACTGGAGGGAGGGCGAGCACGGCAGGATTATAACCAGAAATATGGTGGTGAAGAAAAGGGGGGGCAACGGGAGTAGGACAGGTGGGTGCTTGATTGCAGAGTATTGCAGGGACAGCCTGGGAGGAGAGGTGGGTGCATTGCAGGAGGCAGAGAGGTGGTGCATGTCTGAGCATTGCAAGGACAGACTGCGGCCTCCTGCTTACTACAAATACGTAAATACAAATGAAGGTCTACTGGCTTGGGTGTTTCACCTGCCTCCGGATTTCCCCAGTATGCATTGCCTGCCATCTACCTCTGTGCTGAAATCTCTCATTTGAGAGCGTGCCGAGTTTCTACACGGCTCGAAGTGCGGTGGTCAAGTGGTGCAGCAGGGAACTCTTTCGGGCCCAGGCTCTGCGCTTTCAGTAATAGGAAGTCCGCAACAGCCCCTTCCCGCTCGGGGGTCTTCAGCTTAGTTTGCAGCAGGGTCACCTTGTGTCTCGACTCTCGCCAGATCTAGGAACTTCATCTTTGTTGCCTCTCATCCCCTTGTGGACTCCTCTCTTTTCTCAGCTCGGGGTCTCCGCGGGGTCTCATTCCATTTCCACTCCGAGGATGTTTCTCCTCGCCCCAGTGTTCATCCCAGCTCTTGCTACCCCTCTGGTTCTCAGAATGAAAAGTTCCTGTCGGGGCAGGTGATGCTGGAAGGCCCGGGCGCTGTGCTGGAGAGGGACGGCTGGTTGTGGCTCATGTTCACTTTGGAAAAGAAACATGTCCAATTTAGTCATGCAATAACTTGTCATTATCATGCAAGCTTACCCCTCCAGCACCAGTCTTACAAAGCTTGTTTTTTTACCCTAGGCTTTGCACTTGAAAAAGCACATTTCAGGCACGAAACGTGCATCAGCAAATACCTTACGAATATAAAGTAGTTTTAGAAGCAAATCTGGGAGTAAAATCAACCAATAAGAAGTGCCCTTGCCTTAAATCAATACTAGTCACAGCATAGGAGGTACGCCAAGTATCTATTCCTCCAACAATCAATTCAAATAAATGTTTTGGATTATGTGATCATTTAAAAGCTGGTAAGATAGCTCGGTGGGTTGAGCCCTTGCTGCTGCGATCTGTGTGTGATCCACAGGTAGTAAGGTTCGAATCCTGGCAAGGCCACCTCACCGTGTCATCCCTTTGAGGTAGATAAATACCAACTTCGGTTGGGAGGACGATGATGTATTTAACTATGTTCCATGAACAGCATTCAGGTATAATCGCTATGTAAATAACAAATCATAACTAAAATGTTCACAGATTACCACTTTAAAATCAACCACACACAAGAAGACCTCTCAACAATAAACATTCATTGCACTGACCAGAACACCTCTGGAAAAACATGCAAGTCGAGCAGGTATATGGCGGGGGCAAATTCACCTGCATTTTCTCATCTACACTAAAAATTCACAGCCACTCGTGGTGTCATTAGCACAGACATAGCCCGAGCTGCAGTATATTCAACTACATATCCAAAAAAGGGTCGTACACGCACCCAGCTAGTGGTAGACATTAGTGCAGTGTATCTTCAAAGGAACCCCAAATCCCCGTTCCCCAGAGTTGATTTAGTCTACTGTTCCTCGTCTAGCACTCCTCGGTGGCTAGTTGACACAGAACCCCTATTCTTATTAGGGATTTATATATCGCAAACCTAGCAACAGAGCACTGTACATGCCGTTGAGGGTAACATGCGAGCTAAGGAGGGTTAACAATATGTGGCATGATATGATGTGATGCCGAAAGGGAAGGAGCCTAGGTAGCACCTAGGTAATGAATGAAGAGTAAGATCTGACGTGAACTGCAAGAAGCCATCTATATTCACATTGCAGAACACAGCAGTGAGTGCTGCCCACAGCTCCCTTCCCCTTAGTGGGACTCACACCGCAATACCACCAAACGGTCACGCTTTCATTTCTTATAACCTAGAATAGATGCTGGGGCACGTGTGAGAGTCCTGGGCTTGCGACACATATATATACTCTGCTGCTTGCTACCGAGGCTCAAGAGGCACAAAGACAACCTCCTGCAGTGATGCACAAGAACCACCACTAATCTACTTGTTCGAGGGGATCCTGCTTCTGTGCCAGATACCCAGGTTTCGAGGTCTTTTCTATGAGTGCTAAGATGCGCCCTGCACAGTCACAGGTGCAAAAAGTTTCCCCCGCACACCTCCTCCCAGCTGGCCCCCAGTTGCGTACACTCCCCTCCACGCACTACAAAGCTATGGGAATCCTGCTTGCATCCCTTATACGCATGTGAAAGCCCGGCCAAGTATACCGCCGGCCTTTCTTTAACGCACTCTGGCCATCTCTACCCGCTGCAGTGCCACGGGTCCTGCTTCCATTATCCATCCCGTATACCCGGAGCGGTGGAGCAATGGTACGAGACCATGGATTCAACTGTCTGCACCCAGATAAGGTAGAATGCACCCCTTGCCCCAGGCTGTGGAGGGTTTTGCTTCCATACCATGTGGACAGACTGCTGCAGCATGTGTGTGAGAGGTAGACTGCTCCAACACACACACCCTGCATGGACACTGCAGCCTCTCACTGGCGCACAGACCCTTCCACCCGCTCTTTCCTTTCATCTCTCCCCTACGTCCTGTTTCCATCCCATGTACCCTGACAGTATGGGAGAAGCAGGGACAGCACGGCGCGGGGGCTGCCCTGTGAACCGCGAGAGAGCCCAGGACTGCTGCTGCTGACAAGAATTGGGTCTCTTCTGCTTTTAAACCAGGAGCAGGACTGCCCCTTCCTGGATCTGTGATGTCAGGGAGTCCTCGGCTCTCTATAACACCCCGCCACTTAGCAGAAGCAGGCAAACAGGGGAGGGGCGGTGAGGGGGAGAAGGGGAGTGGAGGGAGGGGAGATAAAGGGATACAAGAGGAGAGGGAGGGAAAGAGCAATAGGAATGGAAGGAAAGGCTGGAGAACAAAGTGTGAGAAAGGGGTTAGAGAAAATCAAAGGAGGACAACGGAAGGGGGGAGTGTAATAGGATAAGTAGAGGGGGGAACAGAAGGGTGAGGAAATAAGAAGTGAAAGGACGAGAGAAAATGGGTGGGGTCTGAAGTGAACAGAAGAGAGATCATCACAGGAACTGGGGGGACGCGAAGAAATCAGGGTAGGTAAATGGCCCAATGGGGTTAAGGGAGAGTGGGTGAAAGCGGAGGGCGCGAACAAGGGGAAAGGGCGACAGTGGAGGAAGGAACTAATGAGCAGAAGGAGATGACAAGGGGAGGCAGGGAGAGGGTAGACAGGAAAGGGGTGGCAAGGAAAACAGTGTGTAATTGCATCCACTCACCCCATGGATTTTTATGTGATTAAAATGTATACCACACGCGGTTGTCATTTTCATTGGATACAGGTGCAGTGACCGATATGAAAGAGAGAGGTGGGGGGAGAGGGAAAATGCAAGCTAACTTTGCTGATGCCTTCCTAGGTAAACTGAGCAGCTCCGTGTCTGTGTGTGGGTTTCTAGGTGTTTTGCATCAACAGTGACAAGCTGTTTGTGTCAGTTAAGTGAACTTTTATATCGCACTACATACCAGGGACCAGGAGTTCTAACCCATGAACGTGGTAAGCTTGTATTTCAGAGACCATCACTGCAATGCCGCCTGACCTATGAACGCAATAGCTTTACTTAACTTAATGTTTTTGAAATGTGTTAGAGTTCGGCAATTGCAAACATGTGCAGGTCCCCAGGAACACGAGTGCAACTTTAGGGTTATTCATTTGGTTTTTGAAAAGGCAACCTTAATTTGAACCAGTAATGAGTTGTGGCTGAGGACTACTGCTTGCGTCCATGGAACAGGGCACTCTAGCACATGGACTGAGAGTAGCAGGGCTGAAGTCGAGGGTACACTCGGGGGGACGGAGTCCACCCACTTTTTTCAGAGGTAGACTCAGCCCCCCCCAGCTAAAATGAGAAACATCGAATGTCATCTTTGAATTTATGCATTAAAGCCGACCGTGGGGATCGGACCACAGTCATCATGTGTGTAGGCCGGACACTTCACCACACTGCATTATATAACCTGATGAAAAATAACAAACAGCTAAATGTGAAATGTCCCATTTCAGTACCGCAAGTTCCCGGGAAAACATTTGTATTGGTTCTTGGAGTTTAAAATAGGCACACCTTTTAACGTTTTCAAAAACACTATTAGAAGAAAATATCCTCTCTTGGTTTTGTGTGTGTTGATTTTATGAAAAAGCAAATGCCATTCGTCCTGTGCAATTTGGGTGGTTATGCAAAGCCAATTTAATGAAATATTATATTATGTTATGTTGCTTGGCATTTGTATAGTGCCTTATGTACCATTGGTATGATCTCAAAGCACTGGTATCAGACGCTGTGCTTCAATTCACAAGGGCAAAGTCAAGAAAAGTTGCTTTTTGAACACATAATACAGGTAACATTCTAAGACTGTCACATAGTGTCTCGTGTATGCATTTTCTATTGCATTTGTATTTCTATCTGGTTTTTAATGAAGTGTCCTATTTACATTTGTTACACATTTTTTGGTTGTCATTTTTAGGGGTCGGAATGTGGGTGGGGGGCGCCAACGATGCTTCCCGCCTGGGGTGCAATCTGGTGTAAGACCGGCCCTGTCCTCAAGCATAAGGTGAAGGGCCTCTCAACACACCAAGGACTAAAAAAAAGCTGCATTTGGCTCGCTTTGCAATTTCAAACTGATTAGTGCTGCTGTGAGTGTGCTGCAAAAAAGGAATACATGCCTTTGATGCACTCTACATTTCGAACGACTTGAAACGTTTTCGAGTTATGCCGACCCAAACATCGCCTGCCTATCCCAAGCTCCTTTGAGCTATGAGCAGTTGCCACTTTTCAAACAGCAATCTCATTGGATCCAGTTAAGCCAGCTCCGTGCGTATGTTGAATATCTGCTTACCCTCAAGCGCTCGAACCACACCAATTCGAGGCAAGTGGTGTTTTGCCGCTTGTTGACTTTCACTGCATGGCTGAATCCCATTAAACCAGTTTTACATGTAAACCCCAATTCACACAACATAAGGCACCCAGAGACCCAGCTCTATGCTGTTGGAAGAAGAGAATATGGTATCCATCAGGTATATTCCGAGCACCTGGCTTTTATCTTTGGGCCTTTGAGCCCTTCAGGACCCCATTCTATGCCTTAAAGGCATATTCTTGAACTTGCTTGACTTTTCACCAAGACCGTTTACTTGAAGACCACTGCTCGTCAATACCCACAGTGCCTGATTCAACATATGCATTTATTGCTTAGCTCATTACATTGTGGGCTGTTAGTGCTTTTACTAATGTGTCTGTTCCTTTAGATTCATTAAAGTTTCATTTGCATAAAACCTTGATTAGGCATTTCTTATATTTTAGCACTCACTGTACTGTTCTTTTTCTGGATACTTTCATGCTCGTTGACACCCTCCTGACGCGTAAAGCCTGACTGCTGTTCTAGTAACAGTGTGGTGCTGAGTAGGAGTTAAGCAACCTCTACTTATCCCTGCACTCCTGCAGGGCAGTAGTGATTTCAGCAGAGGAACACCAAATATTCCTACATTACTACACAGACATACAATGGGGAAATGTCAGAGAGAAAGAGGGGGGTAGCGGAAGATACATCACATGACCGTTGACATCTGATGACATCACAGGAAGAGATGTCATTTAATCCCACCCCCAAAGTGACATCACCAGAAGCGATGGAACACAACCTTTCACCCCTTGACAAAACAGGAACATTGTGCCTAAGTACACTATGATAAATAAGGTTACGAGATCACTGTATTGTGATATACATTTCATTTAAGAATGAATCACCATATGCATCGTTAATAGGCCCATATTACCAAATTACTGTGAATGCAAGAAAACGTCCAAGGCCAAATGATAATGATGTGTTATTATATAGCACTTATGCTTAAGAGCTTTATATAGAACAAATGTACACACAATATCAGCCAACCTGTGTTGGTACTCATTTATGGACCTCAGAAGGATGAAAGGCTGAGTGGGTCTTGTCGGGATTCGAACCTTCTGCTCTCGCACACATCGTAGCAGCGAGTGCTCAACCCACTGAGCTATCTTACCAGCTATAGGTATCTTACCGGCTATAGTAAAATGAGCAATTACATGTCTGAATGTTGTCAAAGTCAGAAAACAAATTACACTCTGTAGTGGATACTAATAAACTGGTAACTGAGATTTAACATCAGGCCAGTTCGCCTGCAGGTCTGGTGCAAAGTTGGCCACATGTCAAGCCTGCGTGGATCTTTTTTTCAGGCTTCAGATGTTGGCAAAATACATACCATTGGGAGGTTTCATAACTGTCTATTAAAGAATTTAGAGTAGTGCTGGGAAAGCAGCGCACTCACATGGTATCCTGTACTCTGTGCACTCGTCACCTCATACATGCAAACAAACATCCTGAACAGCATGCCAGTGAGATAGGAAATATATACACATCACAACAAAGCATTAATTGTGGAACAATGAAATCAAGGGCCACTTTATGTCCTATGGTCAAACATTTCTACAATGTACACAAGCTTTTAGGCACAAGGATTTTGTCAAGTGACCGAGGACACCGAGATGGAATGTCTTTTGATGATCTTAGCAGAGACAATGGCAGAAAAAACATGCTATAACTGCAACTTGCGAAAAGCTAAATATGTATAGTTTTTGTCTGCATTGAGAATTTGAGGTGTTTGAGAACAGACTAAATCAGACTAAATCAGTGACTCACCCCCTGAAGTGTGCCTAAAATAAACCTTTAATGAGGCTAGCAATTATTGTATAGAATTCGAGAAGGACTATTTGTTATTCCTATTTTTTCTTATTTAGGGTCACTGCTCAAAGTTTTACACTTGTGGAACCCCCTGTTTTCTTAACGGGCCTGAATAAGATAGCCAGTCACTCCAGAAACAAAAAGCCACATGGCACTGGCCAAAGCCCAGTAGCTTCCAATTACAAGAACAAAAAGAAAATGTTTCTTAGGGGTAGCAAGGGAGACCTCAGGGGTTGCAACCCCTGGCAAACCCCAAATGATGTCCATGAAGCCCTGGACCTCCAAGTGCATTCACACTTTATAATAAAATGATTATGCTGGGAGGTGTTATAGGGATGGAGGGATCTCAAAAATACTAAAGCTCATTCAAACTCCCACTAGGAATGTTTGCTCTCATATAGCACAAAAATGGTGGACGGGTCAACATCCAACTAGGTCTACACATTTCCACTTGGGCCAACTTGAAATTCTTTTTTAGTCTGTTAAAAGTCTGTCCACTGTTTTACTTTAAAACCCCCTACAAGAGGGCACAAATATGTATGTATATTTGAAGAACCGTGAGAGGGGGTGCAATGTTCAGCTCCAGGCTTGGGCTAACTTTCACAGGGTGAGCGGCCTGGTGCGGCCATTTTGTTTTGTTTACTTTGCTTTTTTGCTTTTTTTTCCCCCCTCGCTATCCGTGCCTCCTTTCTCCAGTTCTCTCCCTCCCAAGCCCTTATTCCACCCCCCCCACACTCCCAACCCTCCTGTGATTGGTGCTTCATCCAGTAAGAAGCTGTATTAAATGGGAGTCCCAAAGCAGCCTCACCTGGGAAGTCGTCTAAGGGCCAAAGTCAAAGGTCACCTCCCCATGGTCTTTTTTCCTGATCGCCTTGGGTGCCCTACCGAGTTGTCTACTGCTACAAACTGGTAAGGTGGCAGGAACTGGGAGCACGTTGAGTGCTCTGCTTCCTAAATCCTGCCACTACCTTATTACTTATCACTACCAAGCGATTCTTACTACTGCTGGTGAATCTTGCTGTGCTCCAAATCTAGCCAAAATATTGCACCTAGCAGAATTTGAGAATAGCCAATATATTGCACTTAAAACATTATGAGAGAAGCCAATGGATTGATTAGGCTACT
This sequence comes from Ambystoma mexicanum, assembly GCF_040938575.1. Classification (NCBI taxonomy): domain Eukaryota; kingdom Metazoa; phylum Chordata; class Amphibia; order Caudata; family Ambystomatidae; genus Ambystoma; species Ambystoma mexicanum. The sequence goes on from NC_090922.1 coordinate 599,665,206, forward strand.
GCTGTCCTCTGAATCCTGCCCCTGTGTTGAAATGTACTGCTCTCTGAAGCTTGCCATTGCACTAATCGCCCCTGCTCTGGCTCCTCTCAAGCATACGTCCCAAGTACCACACATGCCCAAAGGGCCAGCTACACTACACACAAAACACACAAACCACACAACCGCCACAACAAACATCCGAAAACAACAAACAATCCCATACAATGGGCATTACCCCTTCAGACACACCAAGCCAGTGCACGCAATCAAAGCACACTTATAAAGCCAACACGCACAGCCGCCAATTTCTCCTGGTTCTACAAGTATTAACAGAGGAGCACAACAGCTTTCCCTGCCTCTTCCCCCACTAACCCACCCTCTTTTTTACATAGCCACGTATGTGCCTGGAGACCATGAAAATGGTAACGGTACGCGGGATAAGTCAACTTAACATAATATATATTTCTTCTGTGTGACAGCAGTTAATCAGTTTACCCAAGTTTTAACCTGAATCCAGGGATCTGATTGGTGGATGGCAACCCCACACAATTGAGTCTGGAAGTCATCTAGAGCTGCAAAAACGTTTTCAGTTCGGCATGACGCTGGGAAGGACACAGGAATGTCCGAAACGGGTGAATTCTGTCTGTTTTTTAAACTTAATGGTCACATGTGCCTCTTGTGGTAAGTCCAGAAATCCAGTGGTGTGGTGAAGTATATTTTCTTATCATATTTAAAGTTTGGAGTGGCATTTGCAAGATGGCTCAGCGTGTTAAGTGCCAGCTGCTGTGATCTGTGTTTGATCTGCAGTTTGCAGGTTCAAATCCTGGCATGGTCCACTCAGCCTTTCATCCTTCTGAGGTCGATGAAGTGAGGACCATTTTCGGTTGAGTTATAAAAATGTATGTACATAGGTGCTATGTAACGTGCTTTGGATCAAATAGCTATATAAATATCAAATTATTATTTGGTGCAGTGAGTCCGTAGACCTCGTAATTGGCCCTGGACAGCCAGGTGATCAATTGCCAACCAAAGAGTGCAGTGGAGAGTGCTAATAGGGGTGTTGTGGCTGATGTATTTATCGCAAGCTATGTCCTGTCGCATTGCTTACGCCCAATTTCTGCAGGGCATGTTCATGGATGGGAAAAGCACCAGCAGGGCATTCATTCAGGTTATGCACTGTGAAATTTTCATGTGAGGAGGTCACTGTGTCTGGATCCCCTGTCATTGCACCTTGTGGGAACAGTCACTATATTTGTTGGGTCCATACACAGTCCTTTGATCCAAATTGTTTACTACTAATCGAGGGATGTGATTTGTTCATGTAAAACTAAACCTGTTGAGTCGGGCATCCATCTTAGGTCTGCAGATCAGGATCTATGGTGCATTGCCATGCAGTGGGTAGCATATCGCAGGCCCGGTAAATGTTCTGAATTTAAGGGGGTCAAGTACATGATTCAAAGATGTGAAATATTGCCCTTTTTAGAAAATAAGTGGCAGCATTTGGTTGCAGAGACCATGGATCTAGGAGGCAGGCTCGTAGAATCATTGGGTGAGTTTATGCCTATTTTTGCATCATCCTGGCTAGTGAGAAGGATATTTGGTGAACCCAGGATTCACAGGCCTATTAACTAGTCTGCAGACTGCATTGACAGCAGTTGCCAACCAATGGATGATGAGATGAGTTCAGCAAAGGGGCACTGTACCATGGGTATTTCTTCAGACAGGCCCATGAAGACACTACAGCTAGGGTCACTGTGTTTAGGTACAATGGCTATGAGTAATGGATGAGGGGCATGGAAGTAAACCATGACCCAGGCACAATGCTCATAGGGCATGACTGCATGCCATTCCTATTGGTTATTGGTGGAAGGGGCAGCGTTGCAGACCCTAGCCCTGGTGAGTACCCCATGGCATGGGAACAGGACTTGTCTTTTGGGTACTGTGGGGGTAGGCAAAATACACATAGAATATTGAATCATGCCAATGTGCATTGGTACTAATGCTAGTGTCAAAATTGTTTTCTAATAAGATACGAGAATGAAGCTCCATCTCGTTTGATACAAGACATTGAAGCAGGCATCATGTAATGGAAATGAAAAATGATTTTAAAAGTACTAATTTCGGTTCATAAGAGCACCAAAAACCTGTGTTTCAGCTCGAAAAAGCCTTCCCCACATGAGATTCAAAGATTAAGAACTACTCACCTCCCCCTACATGTACCAGACATTTGATCAACTCCTTTGAAGCCTCAGCAGAGCCAAGCAGGAGGTGGAGCCTGAGAATGAGAAGAGGTTTTATTCGAGCGAATGACAACACTGAATAAATAATGATGCTGCTAATGAATGGTGAATTCTATGAAAATTGTCAAAATTAAATCCAGTTTGTGGACGGGAGGTGAGCTTATGACAATTGACATGTTACAGGAGAATGCCACATGAGTCAGGGGGCAGAGTTCAGGAAGATAGGAACACATCTACAGGTCCTGCCCATTGAAAGAATGTTAAGTGTTTTATTTCAGGTTCTGTCAGTAGTGGGAGATAACCAAACCTTGACACAGATCTTAGGAACAAACATATGCCAGTTAATTGAAGTGAAATGGATGCATTTAATTAATTATTGCTACATTAAGATTACATGAAAAATTACAGTTTGTCCAGTAAATCGGGAACCGCGACACCTACCGGGATGGTTCAAATATTTCAAAGAGCTTATGAAAAGACCTTTCCTATCCCCTCAGAATTCGACTTTTGAGACCAAAGTTATAAGCTAAAATGTGATTGTAGCTTCCCAGAAAATGTTATGGAGTGGAGTGTCAAGAATAATCATGAGAATCTGCCATTCGCACCTGCTACCATGTGCCGACATGGGACACAGTACCATCACAACTGTGCCACTGGCGCACCATTTGGTACCCATTTTGGAATATTTGGGACTCATTCAACACCACAATCCTCCCTGGACAATACCTATTCATACTTTTGTCTTTACTTTCCGTTTGTAAGATGTTGGTTCTTCCTTATTTAATTTCCCAAAATACATGCACCATCAGGCACCTTATGGCAGTTCTCATTCCCTGGCTATTCCTATGCAGCAGTCTTAAAACTAAAATCCCAATAAGCCTTAGAGATCAGTGTAGCTTTCCCAGGACCAGAGCGGGAGGAGGCATATTACCTTCAAGTGTGCTGCTCTGGGTACTGCTAATGAGCTGGCTTCAGCATAGGGCAGGTCAGTATTTAAGCAGCTGCCTGCAGGATCACAGGGCTCTTGCATTGAGTTTGCTCCCAGCCGCTTGTGCTTTGATCCTTGGATTTTGGCTGTTTCCTGTTGCTTCCAGGGACTGTTCCTGTTCCAGTGCCCTGTCCTCTATGCCCTGCATCCCCGCTACTCTGGCTGCACTCCCCTGCCTTCTTCTTTGCACCTCTGTGCTTCCTGCATTCCAGCTCTGTGCCACTACTTGCAGTATTTTGTTCCCTCGCTGCAGCCCCTTGCTATCTACCACATAATATATTTTTTCCTTGCCTACAGTTCCTTGTTCTATGCCCATAGTCCATGTTGCTTGGCTTTAGCTTAAACATTTCTAGTCTTGGGTTTCCGTGTTATATGTCTGCAGTTATGCCTTTGGTATTCCAGTCCAGATTTACATTTCTTTGAATTCCTTGTTACCAGTCTGCAGTTCAGTCCTTGTTTTCCTAGTCTAGAGACAGTACAGAGTTGTCTTGTTAATGGTCTATAGTTCAGTCACTCTTCCTTGTTTTCAGTCCTTAGTTTTGAGTCTGCAATTCCAGTCTCTTGTACCATTGCACTTAGATTCTTGTCTTATTGCTTTTCCTCGTTCATTTCTGGTCTCTGTCCTGAATCTAGCTTACTTTGACATCCTATTCTTCCCAGGATATTTATTTTACTGTTCTTGTCCTTACTTGTGCTTGTGTATTTCCTTTGTTCAGAGTTTGGCTGCTGGGTTTCCCAGCAGGCAATCCAGGCCCCTTTCCTTTGTCACGTGTCAGTATTGCACATTGTGCCACATTGTTAACAGTGTGCTGGTTCCTGCTTCAGGAGGCAGTCATTGTTCCGTTCTTGCTGGATCTGTACAAGCTTCAGTCTTGTGAGTACTGATTCCTTGTTTGTGGCTTAGGGTTCAGACACAGACACCCACACCTGCTGCTCCTTTCCATGAGCATTCAGAGTGGGGCCCTGAAATGGTCACAAGCTCAGAAGGCTAGAGTTTCACCAGACCCTGTGGGAAACTCTTCCCCCATGCTGTGCACACTTCAAGTGGGAACCTAAAGTGTTTGTCTTATTTGTACTCCCTGACCCTTTCGGTTCACTTCCTTTGTTGCCTGTCTGTAGTACTTGCCTATCCTTTCTTGTTTACTGGTGCAGGATCCCTTACACTCCTGTCTCTTGTGCACTTTTCTCCCCTGGGCTTTTTGGGCACGTCTCTGCCCTCAAGCCCTTGACAGTGCATTACGACTGGCATGATAAAACCAATTCAGAAATATATAGTTTGTGACCTTTACCTGAAAATGAAAGTGTCATGTTCAAGATTTTTTTGAACTTCATGTCTGAGGATTCAGAAATGCCATTCCAAATGGATGGAGCCATAACTCCCAGATATAGAGCATGGTGACTAAAGCAACCAATCGGGGAGAGAGAGGGGCTAGTCCTTGTTTAATGGGGAAGACCATAGATGTCCAATCCGAATCATTAGCCAATAAGCTGGCACCTTATAATTAAGAGATTTTGGAGGGGGTGATTTGGAGTTTAAAAGTAGACACAATGGAAAAGGGGGAACTGCTGGCAGTACCAAAATTGAAAGGGAGACATAAGGAGGTGGATGAAACCAGGAAAGATGCAAAGGCTGGGCCATCCATCACCAGGAGGAGAGACATGCAGAGTGATTGATGCTGGTGGCTGTCCATCATTGAGTGTGGGGTCTGAGCAGGTCCCTATGCTTGCCATGGGATGACCCAGGAAGATTGATGACCTTTCCTGAGCACAAAGCCCAGAGAAATTCTATGTCAGTAAACATGTCCAGCAGAACAAAGTATTAGTAGGGATCTGTTGGAATTAATATCTTACCCTTATTGATGGGGTGGGAAGATAGAAGTAGATCCTTAGTGGTTATTAATTATTAATTGAATACATTCCCACATAGCCAAAGAATACGGGTGCCAGCTCAGGGAATTTTTAAATCGCCAAATGATATAGAATATTAAAGATATTGGGGATCACCTATTACCATTTTCCCAACCCCCTGCCCAAGAAATAACTGCATTTAAAAAACGAAATTTCAAAATGGCAACTCTCCCTGAACCCTGCACAAAAGCAGAGGTGGGGTTAAATCATAACTGAACCTGTGGGTCTGTACTAGCTAGAACAGTGTCTTCCAGGTTAAATAAAGTGAAATAACTGATTGAAAAGCACTCTGAACTGAGAGTGAGAAGCAGACTCCAAATTTAAGAGAGGTTTGTCTATGCATAGTGGTAAAGAAAAAGGGTTCAATACATATTGAGAAAAGTATTTTGCAAAATGATGTGGTGTTAGAACATTGTTAGAAATAGAAAGCGTGCAGGGATGTCAGAGATGAATGGTGCTGCGCATGTCCAGTATTTCGCCGAATAGTAGAACGCTGCATTTTGTTACGTGAGATTGCATGCACGTTCTATGGTAAAGTGTCATTGTCCTGTCCGGGACAGGGTGCTGCATGATTCTTTACATTAGGAGCCTTGTGAGCGACCTAAGCTTTAGAAGTGTTTATTCGACCTTTGTTTCTCTTTATATGTTAACAAGGGGGGAATAGAAGGTAAAAATGCACATGTGGTTGTGTTTTATATGTTACAAGAATTACAGTGATATCCCAAACGAAATTGTGGTTTCCAACTGTTTGTTAGTAGGGTGCAGTTTGGTAAAAAGTAAAGATTGTTGCCACAGAGACATGCATTGTGAAACTTATTGTGTGATAATGTTGTCTGCTCAATTTTTCTGCATACTGGCCCAATTCTTGGCTTGCCTGGGTGAGGGATAATAGTGGTGTTATATATATTAAAGCCAGTGTTAGTGGAGAACCCAAAGATATTTAGATATTGGTGTGGCACTTTGAATTGGGGGGCTAGGGGAGGTGGATGAACTCCCTCCATTCAATGCTGCCCCATAAATATTTCCTGCACAGGGCAAACTATTTGGGACATGCCCAAGAAGTGTGACTATATTGATATGTTATGTTAAGATGCCTTTGTACTACACCATTCACCACCGTAGCAATCCTATTGCGTTTAGTCTTGTCTCAGAGGTGGAGTATCGTGATCCCATTAGGGAAACGCCTTGGTATGAAGGTGAAAAGAAGGTGAGGGTGTGAAAAGGATACAAATAAACTAATAATGGAGGTAACTGGATGTGCCTAGTGTGAGATATTTGATTAAGTCATTGATTGTGTCATGTGTGATGCTTCAATGATGTCTTATAACCCGACCCACGACAGGCGCTGCTCATGATGTCACCTATGATGTTATAGGTGATGTCATGAGTAGCGCCTGGCAGGGGTTGAGTTATAGTCTCATTGGTATGCTGACCAGATAAAAATAAACAGAACAGGCCATAGACATAGAAATAGAACTAGGGTAAAACACAAACAGGACGCAGATACAACTGTAGTCCTGCTTCTATGTCACTGGCCTGTTGCGGGGGATGTGTTCCAGACACACTCCTCTCATTGGAGGAGAGCGACCAGGAAGGAGAAGGGGGAGGAAATGGGGGCGTGAAAGCCTTCACGCATAGGAAGAGTTGCGCCGGGCCCCCAATTTAAGTATTTCTGAATTGGATCCTGGCAAAAACCAGGACCACAGGCACCCGCACATCCAATCCAGCCACGGGGTTCATTAGATGAAAAGGTATTGGTACCCCGGGACGGAGGGCAATTTCCCCGGACTGTCCTGGGGAGACCGGGACGACTGGTCAACAAACTCATTGGCATAGATAGCTCTCAACGTTCTGTCATCCCACGGCGGGTGAAAACACCCAATTTTGCTTTTGGCGGATGAAAGCCCATTCATTTACATGGAAGGGTAGGGAGCCTGGCGGGTGAGAGAGACGCTTTCCGGGCGGGTGACATGCGCCAAAAGCGTACGAGTTGAGAGGTATGCATTTCTAACCATAGCTGGCAAATCTCAGTGGTTATAACCATAACATACTGTGTTTTTCCGCACTGCGGAGGTCCGAGCAGCTGGCAGACATTTTGTAAATATAAAAGCAACGACATAGACACCCCTGAGATGGAGCAGAAGGCTCATTAAAATCTCTGGTACCCACATTATTCAATTAACAGAGCTCCCTGTTACGCTGCGTACCTTTAAACAAGCTGCCTACAACTCGCAAAGAGCAAAGGGGGAAAAGGGAGGTGTTTTCGATCTGAAATCCCTGCATTTTAAACTCCAAGGTGTCGGCATATTTCAGAATTGGAAATGACCTACTTTGCATGGCATTACAGTCGCCACCACCACCCACCCAGCGCCGCTCGCGAAACCATTTTATAATTAACATCCTGCTGGAAAGAAGCGACGACAGTCGCAAAGATGTCAGCTTGGAAAATCTAACACTCCGGCGACTGATTCACGGTCGGCAAAGCGTCAGAAGTGAGGAGGTCCGCTTGTTGAGCCTCTATTTTTAAGCTACGTGACATTTTCTCTCTCGCTGTCTCTGGTGAAGTGCTTTTCGAGTCACTGAGGCTTGCCGTGCAACCTACGCGCTGACCTGATGGGCTGGCAGAACAGCAAGACCGTGGAGTACTTGAAAAAGCAGAGGGGCAGGGCTGATGTGGGAGGGCGCCGCAGAGAGGGTCAGAGGTGTAGCTTAGTCATGAACATAGAGTGGGTGGCAGAGTAGACCCCTCCCCCCCAACTAACTTTGTCATGTACCTAATTAACAAGCACATCGGCAATGCCGACAATTCTTTTTTTTTTTTTTTTGTAGACATGGGAAAAGCACATGGCACTGCCGTAGTGGTATTAACTGGCTATAGTGGTATTAACTGGCTATGGATGGTAGCAGTTGCAAAATGGTGCAAGTACCATTAAGAGTGCCTGGCAAACGCCCAAAAATACACTAGCCAAAACTGTTGGGTTTGCCAATGCCTGTTTTAAATGACTTCAGTGTGGACATGCATAGATCTTATACATCGAGTGGCTCAAGGCAGACCTCATTAGGACATTTTGATTACACCAGAAGCTCGTTTACAACTACAATTAAATCAGTAGCTCTCAGAAGACTGCTTTTAGAAAACCCTGGCAGGCACTTTGAGTGCAAAGTTTGATGGTAAGGCCTTATTAAAGCACACTCAAAGAGTTCCCATGAGGGCATGCTTTGGGCACGGGGCGGGGGTTGGGTGGTCAGGAAATGGGTGGATATGGTCATAGTGATTACCATGGTGATGGGCAGTCAATTTGTGGGCAAATAAGCAAACAACACCATCTGTACTCTAACGCAATAGTTTAGGCTTATAGGTGGCGCTAAAGCACCAGCTAATAGCCCAAGCTAAAAAGGAGAGTGTGACCAGAACCTCATCATAGGGTGGACCAAAATAAATAAAAAAAAACAGGAACCGCCACAAGCATAACAATAGGGAGTACATACACACCCTGCATCCCTTTGCCCCCCCTTGAGGAATTCGACCATCTGCACAGTGGGTGTGCACTCACCTGGACTTTTTTGAGATGTTTATAAAATTGAATGAGGGTAGATCAACCTCTGGGAAATGTGTGGGGCTAATCCGCACACATTTTCCTATGCTCACCACACGACATACACATAAACATGTGTACTCTGGGTGGACACAGCCTACAGGTGCAGCCCCTTCTGTTATATTTAGTTGGGATCTGGCAGGTGGAGTACATGATGCATCTCAGAAGGGGGAGGGCCAACACCTTCCTCTTGCCATTTCCAGCCTAATAAACTATCAGGCTGCGGGACTAGCAAAGGAGACGGGAAAGCCCAACAACCTTTGATATGCACTGTCAAACTGAGTCTAGACCCTGCCTCTGAGTATCAAGGGCAGTGACCTGTCATGTCTGCGACTAAGTGTTTACCGTAGGCAACTCCATTCAGAGGGTAGAAGTATGTGATTTGATGGAGACCGAATGTCTGTTCTCGCCACAGCTTCAAGGGAGACCAGCTGCTTTAATCAGGAACCACAGAGAGCTCAATTAACCAGAGGGAGCCTTTGATCCACAACAGAGACGAAGATGGGTGAGACTTAGTATCACATGTTTTCACCCCTTTACCTTGTTCTGTAGGAAAAGCACTCTGATTATAACCTCATGCATACAAGAGATGGTTGGTGCGGACCCAGGATGTGTTAATTAAGGTAGGCTTACCCTACACCAATCACTGTGACCCATTTGTCTTTAAAAGAGGGTCAAGCCCATCTTTTGGGCAGACCATCTGAAGACTTTGCAAGGAGTAACAAGAAGAACTCAGCATTCGACCCTGGCTGAAGTTACAGTCCGCCTTCCAGCTTCCACAAGTGAAGGAAGGCCAGGATTCCAAAGAGGGAAGTAAGATCCCTCCCCTAAACATCTCCCAGGGAACAGAGGGAGATACTGAATCCAGAGGACCCTCCAGCAGCTCCAATACCGGTACCCAGCCAGCACACACCGTGCCCTGCTAGGCTCTGCAAGCAACTTCCTATGTAGGAAGTGCCAAAGAGTCTCTGAACCAAACCAAGTACACAGCATTTACCTGCAACACACTCCTCAGCTTTAGACTGCCTGCCTTAAATGATGACGCAAGCCCAGTGAAGAAGCTAGGAGGAGTGCATCGACAAGCATCAACCAGCATCTGCCTTAAAGGACATTTTCGAGCCAGTCGAGCCCCTTGAGCTGCAACTGACTGCACCGCGACTGTTGTCACACAGCAGTCGCTAATGTCGTCTGTGATGCCTCAGCCAGTGCTTCACACCCGCCAAGCAGGACTAAGACAACGATTCTTGACCCTGAGCTGCCGTGTAGGCCTGTCTGCAGCAGTTTGCCCAGCCTCGCTCGCCGAACTGCCTGCCGCCTGATAACCGCAGCTTTCTCCCATTTTGAACTCTTATGCAGAAGCTGCAAAGCACCCTTAAACCGACTTGACACTGTTGAGCAAAAAGAACTCCTACAAGCAGAAAGTACATTGTGGTATTGTCCCCCTGGTCCTTCTCTGAAGGCCCCCAGTGACATTCTACAACCCATTGCTTCCTTTGTGCTGAAACCAAGTATCCTTTAACTATTGCAATTAATTACTTTATCGGCTGCCCTCCTGTCAGTATCCAGAGTGCATCCCTTTGCCTTCTTGAAACTGTCCTATGCATTCCAAAACAAGGTGGGTTATATTTTGTAGTGTGCTAGTTCTGTTTGTTGGATAATTATAAAGTAGTTATTTTTATGCAACCTTGACTGGACAGTCCCTTTTATATCATTGGGTAATAATTGTATTCTCGTTGTGTTGCAACTAACCAACGATCCACAACCTTGCAGAGATAAGCCTGCCATTCTGTCCACATTACCAAAATTGGACAAGGGGGTTTATAATTTGCTTGTGTATCCAATGTGTTCGGATCCCTTCTGGTGTACTAGAGGTGTGGGGCTGATTGATGATTTAGAAACCAATATTCATCTCTGGACCATTGGTGCCCTGGAAGTTTTCTTTTGTGACACCCACCACACCCACAAAATACCCCACCACACACTGATAGAATCCGACATTAAACAATGTCAATTTCCAGGAGTGCACTTGGATATAAATTGTGCAGGTTTGGCTTTGAATGTAAACATGTTAACACTAAACCAGCTTTTGCTCTAATTTCTGTTACAGGCCTTGCTATGCATGCATTTCACAGCCAGTGGCTGTGGCGTATTACCGGAACGGGTGAGGGTTCTGATTTTGAAGATTTGATCTCTCCCTGCAGGAGTGCTGGGATTGTTTCAGTGGCTAACTTGGACATAGGTTTTAGGTTTAAAAAAGCTCTGGTGAAATAGGGGCAGAGATCCCAAAACCAAGACATGTGTTCACCCTACCTCATCAAGTACTCTCAAATGAACAGTAGCTATAACTTACCATGACTGCTCTGCCCCCACCGGCAAAAAAAGAAGGTATTACCAGCAATACCGGCTATCCCCGCCATCGAGTCCTATGGGCTCTATGGAATGGGGATTTAACTACTGTTGCCGGCAGCCTGTAATATCCCAGCAATTCCGGGATATCAGGAGCCATTATCGGTAGGTCTGTTTGCCAGTGTCCTGTCAGATTTATCACCAGAATACCGGCAAACCCGGGATGACCTCCATAGTGTGCAGCAATGTAGTCTGTCAAGCCATGCACGAGTAAGTCTTTTTGTATAATGCACGTCTAAAAGAACCACTATCAAACGTATCAGCTGAGGAAAAGGATCAGTGATGGAACGTGATTTGCCCAGCATCACATACTTTGGTCAAATGGGGAAACAGGGATGTTATCCCAGATTTCCTGGCTCCGCAGTTTGTAATCCAGAAAGGATACTATATCTCCGCCCATCCCATCTCTAATTTTACATCTACGCATAATGCATTCTGCATAGTTGCCTTTAAAAAGCTAAACTAGTACAATGTGCCCAATAAAGATTACTTGCAAAGCACAACACCATATGATTACAGAACCTCACAAAAGGTAGGGCATCTTTAGAGAAACTGGCTAGGATAAAAAGTATGATTCACTCTGAAAGTGAAAAAGACACAAGAGAAAATGTGTATCTGAAAAGGGAGTTTGAGATAATCTAGCAAAGTACATGAGTTAAAAATGGCATCTGTTTTGTTCTGTACAATGCAGTGTCAAACACAAGGCTGTTAAACAACTGTGTCTATCTTAAAAACAACAAACTCCACTGATTTTCCACTGGTAGTTTTTTGAGGTATCGACAATCTTTGTAAAAAACATAATTCCAGATATAGTGAAAGTTAATGTTGTCTCATGACTATTGTCATATTACAGCAGAATTTGAGATGTTAATGTCACCTTCTCAAAACCATCTAAAAATGTTCTGTAATTTGAGGGTACTTGAATAAAGTGCACACACCCAGTAAATATATTTTATGGATGAAAAATAGGTGCAAGTGAGTTTTGCACACTATTAGATTACGCATGGACATAGTAAAAAGGCTTCAGCTCACTTCCATGAACACAAGTCCTTCTATTATGTCTATGCTTGAAGTAACTTGCACATTTGAGCATTGGTAAGTGGCAGGTCAGGGTAAAACCATCACAGGTAAGTTCTTTCAGGGGCAATTGCTGACATGTTGGGGAAACACCATCATCTGTGTATCAAAGCCACAAACTTATTTCTGCATTCTTTGGCTGTTCTTTATTTTTCAAAAATTCAATGCAACACATTTGGTACTTTGTTGAGAAAAGCAAAGCCTTACCTTAAATAAGACAAGTACACGTTTAACAATAATCGCTGTAAATTATCCTTGCAAACTAGACTTAAGTGACGATGCAAATAATATAGCTACCCTTTTAAATGCAGCATACTGGTTATTGATTTACAACTTGACAATTAAATATGATTATTATAATAATACTGTACCCAGTCAGTGGTACGGTTTTCATGTTATCGTCCTAGGAATCGTAAAAGGATGAACCACCGCACTAGGAGTCGTACCTGCGACCCATTCTCACACATTTCGCCACAGCAAGCACCCGACCCACTAAGCTATCCTACCTTCTGCATAAGTCGTTGCAGGCTTACACTTTTGCTGGAAAGGCATTCACAGTCCTCTACATTATTTTCATGGAAGGAAGGTCTTGTAGATGCCTGCCTTCACTTGGTATGTGAAAGCATAATAATGTCGTATAATGGTCCAAAGCCCCGCTCGAGTGTGCCCCGGAAGAGAATCTACTCTCGTGGCATCTTCTGGGCCTCCCCTGACGAGCAGTGCCTGCTGCATGCTTTCTTCATGCAGTGAAAATCCCACCTACTGTCAGATGCACTACCTGAGTTCCTTCAGCGCCTAGAGGTACCTTGCGTTCAGTAAAGCGCTTCATGTATGTTCCCGCCCAGGGGTGTTGCTAGGTCTGGAAAAGATCCATGGCTAAGCCAATGTCGGGACTGTCAGGACTTGGGGCTAGCTAGCCTTTTGGTTGTTGTCCCTGAACTTTTATCTGGGGCTACAACCAAAAGACCCAGGGTTATAGCCCCTTCAGTGCACCCCCCACCCACCCCTAGCAACGTTGCCACAACACAACACATCAGATGAAATAGAGAAGGGATGAGGCTGTGAGTAGACTAATTTTCTTTATTTCTGATACATTTCAACCCATCACAATGCCAGAGTCATGCATTAGGAATTGGTACACCTCCAAATATTAGCAGCCTGTGTGTTTTGTAGCTGCTAACACAGTGATCATTACTTTTACAAATAGGGAAGCATGTTTGATTGATTGATTGATTGATTGATAGTCTATTTGTATAGCACCTATACACAATGTGTTTCAAAGCGCTTCAAGGCAGGGGAGGGAGCAAGGGAAAAGAAAAACAACAACATTCTTACAGGCCATGAAACATTTAAGAATGGGTAATTAACTATCTTACTAGGCCTGACAACATTTCAGATAGTGCAAGAGCTAAAACACTGATTGAAGGAGGGGGTTAAGGTTGGGGTGATTGGAAGCGGGGGGGGGGGGCACGACTTATCTTACTGGCCTGATAGTACAAGGGATAAGATAATAGGTGAGGGAGTGGAGGGAGGTGGAGCAGGGAGATGAACAAAAAGAAACAGTGCTATCATACTAGGCCCAAGAGCAATTCTGGTAGTTCTCCTCACTTCACAAGATTGCGATAGTAAATGCAGGTTATTTTCCAAGCCAAGTTTCCTAGTGTGCTTTCAGCATCGGCATAGACAGGGTAGGGCATGAGGGGCAAGGCCCACCCAAAATCTGTAAATGCCCACTCAGTCGCAATGTGTGGGCATTTACAGATATTTTTGTCGGTACAGTGGGCCCAACTACATTAGATTCAGGCCACATTTGCTAGACAATCCTGGCTGTGCCTCTGCCTTTAAGTGACCTGAACGTGCTTAGCAGCTACTAGGAACCTTTCACATACATGTGTTTGCACCACTCGGTTTCCAAGCATCCATGGCACTGAGGGTCTGGAATGAAGCAGCGAAAGGAAAAAAAAATCACCATCACTTGGAGAGTTTGGCACTAAAACTCAATTTGGCCCTCCGAAATACACCAATTGCCCCCATAAATTTAAACAGGATCGCCACCAAAAAAAGAGTTCACTTACTGTCACGTCACTGGGCTCACGTACCAGACATATCCTGTTTCGTTCCCTTCGAAGGTGTGCCCTTAAAGGGGCAAACAGTGACGTTTTGGGGAAAAGCCATCACAGCTGTGTCATTACAGGGGCAACTGCTATTTTATTTTGGGCACAACCATTGCAGGAATGCACTTGCAGGAACAATTGCTGGAATATTGGGGCAAAGCATTCACAGGTGTACCCTAACAGGGGAAAATGTTGAAATGTTGGGGGAGCGTCATCACAAGTGTATCCTTAGACAGGTAAAGCCATCACCAGTGTATCCTTAAAGATAACAAGTGCTGGCAATTGGGGCAAAAGCCATCATAAATATGTCTTTACAGGGTTAAATGCTGGCATATTGGGGCAAAGCCATGGTGTGTCCTTAAAGATAACACTTGCTGGCAATTAGGGCAAAAGCCATCACCGATGTGTACTTAAAAATTACATTTGAGGCATACTGGTGGTATTGTCACTTTGATTTGATCATTCTATTGGTATCTACGCACATTTATTGTTAGTTCTGTAAAAAATCCAGTTGCAATTAGTATTTGGCCAAATGTAATGAACTACAAAAGCACTTTTAGCCCTTGGGCACCAATAGCTGGACAGAAGGAAAGGTGCGCTAGGGCAGGTGACGCTGTGCTCCATTCGCAACTTCGCTACGTAACCACTGCACCTGCTTCAAGTTGCATATCACACACGGGAGCTGCGCTCCTGCAAACAACCATTGCCCCTACGCTGTCACCACAAACAGCAGCCTTGAGAGGCCATTCCTTCTGTTTATTACGTTTATTTTTCAATGTTATTTAAGGACGAAAAGAAGAACGTACAGTACTGAGAATAATAGATGAAGCTGAACATCATCTGTCCATGGTTAAGTTAATTCAATACAACTAAGCCAAGTTACTAGCAGGAGAAGAACTAGAAGAAATGCGTTCGTGAAATAATAATGCTCGTTTCCCATCAGATAGAATGGGAAAAAAACACAATATCACTTATTTTAAACAAAGATCGTCTTCTACTCATAAGTAATAACAGTGTCAATTACAGTAATTACCAACCTTATGCTTAAGCTAAGATACATATATGTCAAGACCTGGATAAACAATACTAATTCGATATGAATGTATGTACTTCTACCGCTGGGTTAGCTAGAATAAAATAATTATATTAAACACCTAAATATAAGAAGATGGCAAAGAGAGAGTCCCTTCTTTGATGAAGTGTACAGCACACACAGTGATTGCGAGTTCCACAGCTCAAGCAAGTCTCCATAATTTTCTTGTTAACAAAAATGCTTTTCTTGTATTACAAAGACCTACAAGAAACGTACAGATGTACAGGACACAACGCAGGCTGGGGGTTTTGCACATGGAGGCAAGCTTCAAACTGTTGCTTCTTCGACTCTTTCTAACAGGAGCCTCATTTCAGCATCCACTCGTGAACCTTCGAAGGCGGAACACACAAGGGCTCATTTTTTAAGGCCGGGAGTGTAAGTGGAAGCACTAAAAACAGGCGCAAGTAACGCTGTTGTAGGTCTCCATTTTTGGATGGAGGTTTGGATGAGTCTTTCGTGAGAGAAGCAGCAGGTTTGACAGAGTGAGTGATTGCATGCAGGAGGGGAGTGAGATGGGTAGTTCTGCAGGAGGTGGTTGGATTTTGGCAGTGAGGGGTTAACAAGAGCTGGCTTACCTTTTGGTAGCGAGGAGGGATGCTCATGGTGAATTCTGTAAGGTAGGTGGGCAGGCTCAGTTTACAATACAGTGCATGGAACTTGACATCTCACCAAATATATAGGGTTACTGTAAGTATACGTCTAGGGAAGAGAGCTCAGGGGCAACACGTCCATCACAGAGCAACAGAGGTTCGATCCCCGGGTCTGTGCTTAGAAACCTCTAGGTATTAAGCACATTATAAATAACCAATTATAATTATATAACCTTGTATTTATAAAGCAATATCACACAATTAAACTTGAGTTAAACTACAGAAACGAATCATCAGAATTTAATGAAGGAACGCATGTTTTCAAGTACATGCGTTTCTTACTCTTTCATTTAATTCCCGCAGTTTGGGTTCTTATATAGAAATGTAAATAAACGGAATTAGCACAGTTGTCAACAACATCGAGCAAACTCAAACTCTACAAGACCACCTACACAAATACACAATGCCAACCCTGCCGCACGATAAGATCACTGCACCTCCAAACCCACCAAAACCTCCAACCCCACACATGTGTTTAAACGCACAAGCAGGCAGCCTTTTATGTGATTATCAATCTTTCTACTCAACAAAATAACCAAAACCTATAATGACACTCAAAAACCTGCTGTCCACATCTGGTTGGTGAATCTGAGAAAGAAACCGTCAAGTAAACTCTTAAATATGTACCCAACACTGCTTGCGTGGCCCGCAAATAGAATACAACTTGTTTTGCAAAACGTCACAATGTGTACAAATGCTATAAAACAACACATTGCATGCCTGTTTCAAAAAATGAGAAAAAGTAAGCAACATGTATTTATGATAAACCAACACACAGGAGAATATACACATAGATCAATGCGTCATACTTTCGTGTGTGAGCAGTACACCCCACTGTGCACCCATTTCTTACATTCTTTCACTCGGAGTCCCACATTTATAATGGCATCGCAAAACTACGAGTACCAGCATGCAAAGAAAGAAGCAGCACATAATGCTTCACTATAGGGGAATCTTATTGGTTTAAATCGGTTGGCTCCCTGGAACAATGGTCCCACGTTGTGCCCTCCTGATTAAATAAATAGGTTGAACTTGCTACACACGCCAACATTTTAACTGTGCTCTGCATCTTGCCCTGCAAATACCACAGACAACTCATGCCATCCAATGTCATGTGTGAGCGTTCTAAATACGCCCCAAAATGATAGTATCTGCCCATGTAATTAACACTTGTCATGGATTTATACCAACATGGCAGTATTTACCCCTTTAAGAACACACCTGTGATGGCTGCGCCCCAACATACTAGTAGTCGTCCCTGTAAGAACACACCCATGATGGCCTTGCCCCAATATGCCAGTATTTGATCCTGTAAACAGACACCTGTGATGGCTTGCCCCATGTAAGTATTCACCCCTGTAAGAGAATTTGTATTTACACTATACAAAATATGGCCACCCACCTCACCCCATCACACAGACACACACACACACACATACACAAGGACACCCAGGACACTTCAAACTACCTCTCCCTCACGCATGTTCACAAACACACATGCTCACACATACTGCTCCCATTCACACAGACACACACCTATCAGTCATTTACCGATTAATTCTATAGCACGATCCCGCACCTGCTGCACCCAGCTGCACTCCTCTTCCTCTGCCCAGTCAGCAGCAGGAAATGTGGAGGGAACATGGTTGAAATGTCCCTACCCGGGTCCCACCTCTAGCTAGGCCCATGCAATTCCTCCGCCCGTAGGATACAGTGGTATCTGTTATGCAACCATTGGATTCAATGGCAGGTGCATTTCCCGCATGCGTGAGATGAAAAGAGTGTGCACCAACCCATTAGGCCCAACGGCTTTGCTATTGGGGCCTAATAGCAAGACTGGAGGCTTGAGATTGGACTTGGGGTGGAATATATCCCAACAATGAAATAAATACATTTCCTACAGCCAGCAGCTCGTGCTCTGCAACAGGGGGATTTCACTCTTCCATCTTAAGAGCTCTTGGGGCAAATGCTACAGTCATGTACTGATTGTCGGTGACTTCATACGACGTAACTCCAAGGCTCGGATTGCCAACATTAGCGGTAAGGATGTTCTCATTCTTATCTTAAAGCCTCACCAGAGTGGCCAAATTGCTTTTCTCTACCATTGAAATCTTGAGCGACTCAAAGCACACATCATTCCTTAAAAACACACTTCCCTTTCTTTTGTTGTGTTTCAATCTTTTGTTTAACTTTTAGACACCAACATTGCAAACTTAAACATTCAGATATCGAAATGTTCTACCTTCACAAGCATACATAAGCTGCTATTACAAATCAATGTGCACACCAGTGACACACCATTGACGCTCCGAGAAACACTTGTGTACAGGCGTGTTATAAATGACATATATCATATCAAACGGTACTTCCTGCAGACTCCCCTATAGTAATACATACGGTGCAACCCCTATATGCAACCGTCCGGATGAACGTGTGATCTTCTCAAGATTTATTAACCCTCAACTATACATCACACTGTGGGATGTATTGATCCACTTTTGCTCTACCATGCGGCATCCCTGTGGTCTGATGATGCCAAAAATCCTAAAAGGGCCGAAAAACCCTCATGCGTGCCAAAACCTATGGAAATCGCGCTTTGCAAAACAAAAAGATGGCTGCCAAATCTACCATGTATGTTGTCAGTGGTGGAACAGAGAGTGCACTCCTGAAACATGTCACTGGGCTGCCCAACAAAGGAAAATGGAGCACACAGGGAAAAGCAGTGCTTTGCTGAAAGAAATCCAAAATCTTGCTTTTAAATACGTTTTTCTTGGTTGCTGAGACTGCAGAATACCGGTACAAAACGCCCTCAAACATCCAATATTCTAGCTGGTGTTACAATTCATTTAGTTCAAGAAATCATGGTGATATTACAATGTCCTGAAAAGTTGAATTTGTCATCAAAACATCCACAGCCAGAGTGCCTGCCTGTGGAATCTGTCAAAATCTGGGCGCAATACCTTCAGCTGCCCGAGTCACAGCTGTCAGAAGCCTGCATTAAAATTGTAAATGTATACAACTGAAATCTAATGTCTGAAATCTAAGTGAACTGTTATAGAGAGTAGCCTAGGTTGTAACTGTTTAATCCCATGGTTTAGAATCTGGTATAAGTGTTCTAGCTGCAAGTTTGAAATCACAGGTTTATTTTAAACCAAGAAAAAATGCAACAGAAATAACTTTTGGATTTAAGCATGATTCAAAGCCACCAAAGCAGTATAACAGCTTCCCCCACAGAGGCCAGGTCTCTCTCACCACCAGGATATCACAACTATGTGATGATTATAGGGTGAGGGAAGAATTTGGTCTGCCAGCGGAAGAAGACAATGGACTTCCTCCAGTCAAAGGAAGGCTAAGTGTGAAGGGTCGTAAAATGGCCTGGGCCCAGGAGGAAATGGGAGGAGACTGCTTCCGAGCTGCAGGGAGAAGAAGGAGGCGGAGAAAACAGCCACCTGTGGCTGGACATTCACAAAGAACATTTTGTTTAAATACATATAACTTACTATGTAAAATTGTGAAAATGATAGAAATAACAGCATTGTTAATGTGATCTCTGGATGCACGGGTGAAGATTTCTGAGAACTCTGTGACATGTTCTAGGAAAGAACGGCGGAAAAAGGGATATTACACCAAATGTATTTTTGATAGAAGCATGAAACCTCATACCCTTATGCCCATATTCAATGCTCACATTTGTGGAAATTTGCTCCGAAATTGGACACTGTGTTCTGGACTAAAAGGGCAAAATTCTGTCAAAAGCAGACACAAGATCTTATAGTGATGAGGTTTGGAGGAGTATCTGTTACACTAAATATGTAATCTGTATATGTTATTGTTATAGAGGTTGCACATTTGTAAATATGTATTGTACCAAAAGTAGATTTTGTGATCAAGAAGTGAGGGGTGGACTCTAGGCCTTGTAGAACCACATCATCATGGTGACACACTGTTTTTCTCCTCCTATCAAGGGAGAAAGGAGACCCTAACCAATCCCTAGCAAGAGGGGTACGCTTAGGATAATCCAGCACACACACCTCTTTATCATAAGGATAAATAGAGACAGTTCAGACTGAAAAAAGGACACAGAGATTCACCCAGTAACCGATTGCTGGCAGAGCACCCTGAAGCAGAGCCATCCATCTTCCTTGCTCCAGACTCCAGAAACTTGGAAAGCAGAAAGGCCCATCAGATAGCTGAACCATTCTCAGCTAGGCCTTACATTCCCTGAACCAGATCCCTCCCAGAAACATAAGGGGAACAAAAGAAACAGCCAGGCTGTGCTGTACTGCTTCCCTGCTAAAATAAATATTACCTGAACCAAAAGATCCAATCCAGTGGTGCTGTGCTGTGACCAGAACCATTGCAGACCTGATCCATTCCATGACATGCTTTGACCAGAAACATTGCAGACCTGATCCAATCCGTGCTGTGCTGTGAACAGACCCAGTCCAATCCGGTGTGCCCAGCAGTCTGTCCCAGAACCAGAATCCCTGACCAGAATCCCTGACGGTTCCATTTGAAACACATATAGTGAGTATCTATAGATAGAACTGTGTCAGTAGCCTATGTACCTTGCTTGGTTCAATCCCAATCTTAAATCAATCATCTCTTGTATTCAGAACCGGAAGTGTTAGGAGTAGTTTTGAATTGGCAGAACTGTTCTTGAGCCAAGTTTCTCTTATCTGTTTTCTAAAATCATAAATCATTAGTGTTGTGAATAAGTACATTGAATCCCAGAAAGAAAGTGAGTATCCACCATGTGAAGGGTCCCTGGCCAGGACTGTGCAGATTCATGTGTGGCATTCTCTTTTTCTACAGTTATAATCTAGTATAAGGAATCCCTTTTGTCTTTTAAAAGTGCATTCCTGTTTTTCCATTCTTGCGCCCATCTAAAAAAAATGACCTCCAATAAAACATCCATAACTGCCTCCATTTTTGTGCTAGAAACTGCTCAGCTTTCCAAATAACCTAAAACCACATCCCAAATCCATATGGTTCTCCCATAATCGCGATTACCACGCACAGAAAATATTGCCAAAAATGTTCTTTTAGGGAAATTCGGTCACGTGTAAAACAGCTTTTGATTGCTTCCGACCTCAGTTTTAAGATTTCACATTGCTTCTTAGTATTACATGGTTAGAAATGATATGATATTGTTTCGTCCTCATCGTATATGTTGGCCTATGCCCAACATATTCTTTGTGAAGAAACCCGTATTACAAGGTCGTGACCTCAAGTGAATCAAACCTCCATTTTAGGTTAGAACCGCCATTTTAGTTTTTTGTACAAAGTCACCCTGTAGTCTAAAATGGCCGTCTCGTGTGCTCTTGTTCTTGCCTTAACCTCTTCAACCTCTGTAGGAGGGTTAATGTCCAACCTGCCTTCAGGCTACATGTTAGGGTCATGTAGACCTTGGGCCTCATTACGACCCTGGCGGAATTCCAAAAACGAAGGCGGAAATGAAATACCGCCATCGAATACCGCTCGTTGCGATCATGACCCGTCACCGTAAAGTACGATGCCATTAGCGACACCGTAGTGAACGCCAACGCTAACTGCACCAAGCACGCGCACGCGCGCCTTGCAAAACCGTAATTTCCGCCATGGCGCAACGGTACGCGAATTCTGACCCTAGCGGACATGTACTCAACGCCATCAAGCATGGCGGAAAGTACCTTTCCGCCATGGTGAGAATTACGGTATCGCGAACCAACCGTACATGGCCCTACTGAGTGCCTGTACTCCACTCCCTGCCCACATTGCACAACTCCTCGTAGGCAAACGCGGCCAGTACAGTACCACACAACTCCACTCAGAAGCCGGAACCCAATGCAGATCATCTCACAATACATCGCGCCACAAATCGGAATATGCAACATCACTAGTAAAGAATAAGGCCACACGGTCAATATCTGAACATAATTTTAATGCACATCCAAATCACCAAGCCCATACAGCTATTCGCAAACTAACTCCCAAATGATTTCCATCACTGTGGGCTGCATCCGCAATGAATGACCAGCTTCTACTTGTGTGACGCCCTGTTCCTTCATGGTACACAGGGCCTACATTTACGACCAAAAAGGCAACACAGAAGCGCCTAGAACCGCAGGGCAGTCCCATGAAGTAGGCACTAGTCCAGCTGAAAGGTACATATGTTGCTCCTAGCCACTAGTACTGCGTAAGGGCATGTGGCCCATTGGCGATCGTCCCATAAGATCGTAATGGTGCTCCACTGATTAACTCGAAGCTGCAGGTGTCGACTGAAAAACCCATCTGCAGGAGTGGCGTACAGATGGCAGCGGCAAAAGGGGAGGAGATACCTGTCACCCAAAAGAAAAAAATAATAGCATGGGCATCCGAACTTCATATGAATTACTCAGTTCATTCAACACACTAAATATACAACCATATGCATGCTAGCACACTCAAAAGGATTAATGTCACCAAAAAATCACTTGCGAATCATAACGACATAAATCGAGCTCAATACACTATTACTAACGAGTGTATGTGTGCATGCGTCTGTCAAAACAGAATCCATTAGATGTGATTAGTAACGTGCACAGACACAAGTGTTTGAAGGCGCGTCGAGACAGGGAGGGTTCAACAAGGGCAGACAGATGATGGACCCACTATGGCAGCTTTGCATCACATAGCGCAGGGGAAGGGGATAGATATCAAAAAGCCATGCACATGACAAACTCTCAATTAAATCATCTGTCCATGCATCCATTCATCATTCCCTCATCCCGGAATAGAAACGCCTGAATATTTACTCACATTACATTTGAAATTCCATTGAGTCTGTGCGGAATGCAGTCTGCAAAATCCACTGTGCTCCTGCCCGGTTCACTAGTGTAGTGAAGTAACATGTATTTGGGGACGTCCTGCCTCATCGTCCACTACGCTATTGCGCATCCCATTCAATTCACATCAATCATTGCATTCTCGTCATGGGCCCTGTCCCAAGGACATTCAACAATAGAACTTTACATTTCCAGTCAGACCTGTGGGCGTCTCCTCGCCGCTAGTTGAAAAGCAAAAGCGCTGTCCTTCGAATTCCTCATTTGCAACATCACGTCGAAAAGGCATCTGTGAACGCTTGGATTCACAAATACATCTATGTAGTGCATTAGTGTGTGAAAATGGCAACTGGCTTCAATCACTAATGGGACTCCCCGCCCGTCGGTGTACGTCGGTACAGTGCTGCATGAGGGTCCACCGCTGATCGAGTACTACATTCCACTGACCCTTCACAAGTTTGTCCGCGACTGCAAAAATAGTATGTGAAACAATGGGACCATAGCAGAATCAACATATTAACCAATATTTCACTGCCATCGGGATCACATACATGATTGTAATTGCAAGATGCCATGCGTCAAATAGCAGCGTTGTGTGCGGGACGTGCTCGCCCAAAAGTAATTGCAGCTGGCACAGGTGAAATGAATCACCACAGGTGGAGGCTATACAGCCTGAAAACACATTAATTGCATACCCAAACCCCTCCCACAACCACACCCACTACCAAATGCTACCGACAGGACTAGCGATGTTGGGCCTGGGGGACCTGATAGCACTGCAAGTACTCCAACTTCAAGAAGAAGACGAACACCAACGACTGCAACAACCGGCCGCACAGAGGAGACGCAGGAGGAGGAGGAGGAGGAGGGCAAGGCAGGGGCAGCAAGGCCCACCAGCACAGCCACTACCACCACGCAGGCAGCCCGCAATCCCACGCCTCCGTGCCAATCCGTTCAACCTCACTGCTGAGCAGATCCACACCCTCTACCGTTTGGACCGGGACACCATAACCGCCATTGTCGACATGACACACGCTGACCTTGTCAGCATGATAGATAGCCCAACCGCCATCCCACCCCTACTGAAGGTGGTGTCTGTACTCCACTTCCTGGCCACAGGCACCTACCAGCACACAGTCGGACAGTTGCATGGCATTTCACAGCCACTATTGTCACGGACACTATTCCAAGTGCTTGATGCCCTCCTGAAGCACGCAGACGACTACATCTGTTTACCACGCTCGGAGCAGGAGCTCACAAACGCAAAAGTGGGATTCCATGCACTTGGCGGCATACCGGGTTGCATTGGTGCCATCGACTGCACCCATGTGGAATTGGTTGTCCCACATGCCATGGAGGTCCAGTACCGCAACCGGAAACAATATCATTCTATCAATGTAAAAATGGTGTGTGACTCCAACAGGATCTTTACACATTGTTGTGCCCGATTTCCAGGATCAACCCATGACACTATGGTCTTGAGGAACTCTACAGTACCACGCTACATGGAGCGACACGCAGGGAACCGATCCTGGCTACTCGGTGAGTCTCATTTAATGCATGTGAATGTGGGGTAGGTGATGCGTCAATGACGTGGCAGGAAGGGGGGGGGATGCGTACGTAGCAATGTTATTCCACAAACATCCTTCTTTGTCCACATACAGGTGATGCCGGGTATCCACTGAAGAGATGGCTCCTTACACCAATCCGGAGGACTACAACCATGGCCACTCACGTACCCGTGTAGTCATAGAACAGGCATTCGGCCTACTGAAGGCTCGTTTCCGCTGCCTCAGCAGGTCTGGCGGGGCACTCCTGTACCGCCATGAGAAGGTTGCAAAGATGGTCATGGCATGTGTAATGCTACACAACATGTGCGTACGTAGAAATGTGGCCATGCCCCCTGACGCAGAACTGCAAGCACCTGAAGATGGTCATGATATGGGTGGGGATGTGGCAGCACCTCAAGGAGTCCGCGAGGCACAGGAGGCCCGTGAGATTCGTCAGAATATCATAGAGGCATGCTTCTAGTACTCACGCCTGGTGGCTGTTACATGGACACGGGACTTGTGGCACTGTGTGTGTCGGGAACATGCACAATGTGGCCTGTACGCCAAGAAAGGCCTCGTACACAAAGATCAATGCCCACACATCTCATTGGATTAATGTGTATATATGTATTGCAAATGTGAAAGGGTATTACACACCCAATCGACCCGCCACCCGGAAGAACCCTACACACCCCCTCCACCCTCCTACCTCCCCCCAGAACACCAGTGTCCAGAGATGCTCATTGTCATTGGTCAGACGCTATTGCAAGCCCCCTCTCCGGGTATCAGGGGCACCCCTGCCTGTGGAGCGCAGGTTCCTCCCAGATCTGCGTTGGGGGCTGCCCTGGACGGAACTTGCAACGGATGATGTCTCTGCCTGCTCACGTCCATGCATGTCCCTAAGGGTTTGTGAGAGCTCGGTGAGCACACGGCGCACAGCGGCAAGTTCAACACATACATCTTTGGACGTCGCATGCAGTTCCCCCCTCAGGCTCTCGGTGCTTCTCTCCATTTGTCCCCTCAGGCTCTCGGTGCTTCCCTCAATTTGTGCCTTTAGTGTCTCTGTACTTCGCTCCATTTCTGCCCTAAGTGTCTCAGTAGATGTTTCAATGGCTGCCTTAGAACCCCCACATTCATCAGCATGCTCCTTGAGGAGCGTGGCCAGTTGCTGCTGTTGCACTATCATCTGCTCGAGGGACTGTTGCCTCTGCTGGGCCATGCCCATTTCCGGTGGTGTCACAGAGGGGCTGATCACCTCATGTTGCCTTGCCACAGGCCTTGTGGGGGTTGGCCAGTCGTCGTCTTGTGGGTGCCCCTGCGTGGTGTCCTCATGGTGTACGGGATGAAACATACAGGGGGATTGGGACAGGTCATGGATGGATCCTACATCTACAGCACCGTTTTCTGTGTCGGAGCATGCTGGCATGAAAGCAGTCTCACCTATGGTGCTGCTGCCACCAGAAGCAGTGCCTTCTGTGGCATCCATTGGCTGGACCTGTGGTGCTGCTGTTGTGGACATGCTGGCTGCTGGGGTGCCTGTTGATGTCCCCTCCAGTGTGCTGCCACTCGATTCGTGCTGCTGACGTGTCTTGATCCGTGCAGCTGAGGTGGAGGGTCTTTGGCCGTTGGTCTTGGCCCTCTTTGCAGGTGTGCTGGTAGGGGTGTCCTGAAGCTCGTCGTTTGATTCGGACGCTGTGGTGGAGTAAAGGAGGGCAAGCGTTATTTATGGGTCTGTTGTAATTGGAATGGAAATGTATCACATGCATTGGGGTGGTACCTGAGGGTGATTTGGGTCAGGGCCTTGGGGGAGGTCTCATTTTCGTGTGGATTGAGGGTGCAGTTATTTTGCAGCCTGCAGTTAGGGTGTGCATGCTGCACATGCAGAGGGTGTTTTTAGGATTTTTACTTATTTATGTATTTAATCTGACTTTTACAGGGCGCTATCATGGCAATGTATGTGGACGTTCTCCTGGACATCTGTTTCTATTGCACTATGGGGACACATGGTGCTTCACATGATTGGACTTTGTGGATTTAGCGTTGTTTAATTTGGCCCACCTACCTGATTCTTCGGATGTCTGCACTCCTTTCTCCATCCCTCCGACTCCCTCTATGCTCTCCATTCTAATGGTGGAGGCACAGATTTCTTCCCAGGGGGTCAACATGATGGGTGAATCAGATCCTCCCCCGGTAGCTGTGGCAATGTTGCGGTTGGCTGAAAGTATGCTCCGGACGCGTATCCGCAAGTCGTCCCATCGCTTCCTGCATTGCTGTGGGTTGCGGGGTGCGGTCCCCACCGCACTTACGCGCTGTGCCACCAGGGCCCATATGTCCTTCTTGTTCGCAAGTGCCGTCCTGGTCATTTGCGTCGAGAAGACGACGGCAGCGTTCTCCTGGAGGGTCTCTGTGAGCACGGTGAGTTCCTCATGGGAGAAGTGGACCTGCCGCTTGCGATCACACTCTTTTTTAGCAACTTTTTCCATTTTTCTTTTTTATTATGGGGTGGCTAACGGGTTGGGATGTGTCTCAGGGTCGGTTTTTTATGGTTGTGTTGGGATTCTGATTTTATAGGTGTACGGCGTCCTGTTTCCCGTTCCGGCCCCATGTTTTTACTTCCGTTTCCGTATATTTACGGTGACCGTAATTTGCGCTGACCGCTCATTACGGTGACCGCTAAGATGGGTGGCGGAATTGCACCTAGGGCGCCGTACGACGGCCGAATGGGCCGTTTTGGGGTCATTTCCGCCATCGCGGACTTTGCACTTCCGCCATGGCGTGGTGCTTGTGCCCGATGGGTCGGAATTGGCCGCACTTTGCTCCATCGTGCAATGGCGGAAACGCTAGTTACGCTATGGTGGTCATGTCAGTTACTTTCCGCCAGGGTCGTAATGAGGGCCCTTGTCCTTTGTTGACCTCAGGAGCAGGGGATTACTTGAATTAGCAATCTTAAACTACAAGTATACAAGAACAGTAATGCTATCCAAATACAATATGCAAAACATTTGTTTGATCTGTATTAAAACGATACGTAAAGAGTGTAACGTTAAATTAAAGAATAATAGAGTGTGTTAGTAAATGTATTCAAAAGTAAACTGCATCCATGAGATATGTAAATTAGGAAAGTTAACCTGGCGCAACCCTAGCCCAATGTATTATTAACTTGTAAGAGGCTGGACATCATTATAACAAACTGTATAAATACGCCGATGTCCAGCTAGTGAATTCTGCTCACTGCTCACATTGAACCCTGCTGGTGATCTATGTGATATATTGACAGCCAAATAGCTATTTGTGTACTCTGTGCAATACTGTTCAGTTTTTGTAATAAAGATTCTGTGAATCATTACAAGCCTGTGTCGGTGTATTTTCCTTTGCTTGGTGTAACAGCCTTAATATTGTATTTTTTCTGATTCCACAGACGACGCCCGAATAGGGACCCTCAAGATTGACTTTGTCTCGTTGAAGGTTGGCTCGGCTATCGGACCGGGATCGGACGGTGCCAACACAAACGGCCACTCTAGACGAGAAGCAAATTCCTCGACGAAACTGCACGATCCGATCCCTGAACGGTGACGATGTCTTGACGAGGGTCCATACATTTGAGGTGGGTAAATTTGCCGAAAATCACCAGACACGTTGGTCCTTAGAATTGTCCTTAGTAACCCGATCGGGCTCCCAGTCCTTTGGTCAGTTGAATCGTGTCCCGATTCTTAATCTAACCCTGACAATATGAATTTGGAGCATTGTACTCGCGAGCACAATTATTTAACCAGGTAACACCAGAACTTTGATATGCCTGGGAAATTGTCTGCCTGCTTTAGGGCATTATTCCGCAGCGACAGACAATCTTTGGAAGATAGCCGTCCCGCACCACAGGAGGGGTCGCCGGCATGTACTATGTACTGTAAGAAAGGCTTTGGTAGTATAGCATTTAATGACATTTGGCACAGACAGACCAAACATAATTCTAATCTTCGGTGGCCAACCAATGGTAGTTTTGAAATCCCTCGTATAAAATATTTAGAGTCTGTATTAGTAAAGAAAAAGGCTAGACCTGCAGCATTTGACGCATTGCACAGTTGGAAAATAGAAGCTTTGCAGCAACAAAAGAGTAGAGAGAAACATATGCGTAGACATATGACAAGTGTCGAAAAGGCACGGTTATATGATCAAAATAAACAATTGGAGTCAGTTAGGAACACAGAGAGGTTGTTTCAATTAGGCATTCAAAAAATCTACCCTTCAAAAGATTTTCATACGTCAGATGAATTGATTAATAAACTTTTGCATGAACGAAGGCCCGATGCCTCTGCGCCACCCCCGTAAGTCCCTCCTCCCGGCACTTTTCCCATTCCCGTTGTTGTTCCCCCTCCTATAGTTCCTCCGGTCCTCCCTGCTGTTCTTCCTGTAGTTCTCCCAGCCGTTGCTCCTTTGCCTGCCCCCTTGCCTCCACCTGATGATATTCAGAATGTGCCTACTCTTCTTCTTCCAAGTGATTCTGCATCGCTTGTAGTAGACCAGGGAGCGAGACCAAGGGTTGTGACTCGTAATACTGTGCCCCCAGAAAAAAAGAATGAATTGATTGCTTGGGCTCAACATTGTATGGAGAAGGGTGAACAAGCTGATGTTTTTTCCACACTCG
This sequence comes from Ambystoma mexicanum, assembly GCF_040938575.1. NCBI lineage: Eukaryota > Metazoa > Chordata > Amphibia > Caudata > Ambystomatidae > Ambystoma > Ambystoma mexicanum. The sequence goes on from NC_090922.1 coordinate 599,694,252, forward strand.
AAAATTTGAAAGGTATTCCTGAGAAAAATGTTTTTATTGAAGGATTAGGGACTCATTTGAGTATAATGTGGAATAGATTAAATGATGTAGATTTCCCACAAGGGTTACGGGATTTGAACGCTTTAGCGTTGTCCAGAGATACTGCGGAGAAGGTATATGAGCATGTTGAGAGGATTTTTGAGTATAGGAAGCAGTTGGAAGGGTTACAGAATGAGGAAGCAGATGGTGGTGGTTTAGGTATTATGTACTTACAGAAACGGTTTTCTCCTCGCCGTGAATTAAAAGGTGAGGAAGCGCAAATTTGTATAAAGGATGAGATAAGATGGATTTCAGATATGTCGATAACTCCAGATGAAGTATATCAGACATATAGTCAGTATACGTTAGAAATGCAAAAGAAAGTGAACCTGCAGAATGAGTGTGCAAATAGGAAGATTTGTTGTCCCGCAGAATTGTTGAGTGTTTATAAGAGATCTTTTTCGGTTGATACTTCTTCGACTGCTTTAGCGCTTGACTTGGCTCTGTTGCTTAGTAAGCGTTCGGAGTTGCCTACATCTCAGTTGCCTATGAGAGAGGTTCCTCCGACATTTGTCCCAAAGGTTGAGATTCTGGCTAATCTTGCAACGGGTGCAGCTGCTCAAGATATTCCTGCACATTATGTGGCACAGTTTGTTCACGTCCCGTTTTCAAGACAGGAAGTGAATACCATAAAGCAATCTATTCCCGATATAAGAAAGAATCAGATTGGGTTCTATAAAGAAATAGAGTCGGTCTTACAGTCATCGGTATTCACCTTAAGTGATATTGACCTATTATTTCCCATACTCCTGCCAGTCGATTTGTGGAAACGGATTAGGACTATAGATGACATACCTGGGTTGGGAGATACATGTGATAACATGGTTAGGCTAGATAGAGAAAGACCAGCTGGCGAACGTCCGCCTCAAGTGATATTAACATTGCCTGATAGAATCATTGTAAAATTGAAAACTATAGTTCCTGAAAAAAGAATCATTTGGGACAAGCTTACGGCCTGTGTCCAAGGAAAGTCTGAGGGTGCTACCGATTTCTTAAATCGGTTTGAGCAGGTATTTTCAGATTTCAGTGGACAAGACTTAGTCACAGAGTCAGGGAAAAGGCTGTTTGTCGACAAATTTGTACGTGGATTGCTGCCTGACATCCAGTTACAGATTATGTCTTCTGAAAGCGCTTGGCAGGCGAAGTCTCAATCAGAAGTACTGCATATGGCTCAGTACTATGAAAATCGTGTGAATACTGAAAAGGAAAAACTTGAAAAAAAAGGGTGACCTGAAGACAAAAGTTTTATTGCAACAGATTGTTAAAAGCCCTAGAGGGGGTAACCAATTTAGAGGTCAGTACATTCCACAGGGAAGTGAGCCCTTGGCTCCGGTAACCATTAACCAGTGTGCCTATTGTCGGCAGGAAGGCCACTGGCGCGCACAATGTCCGACCTTGCAGCAAAGGTCATTTGGGAACATGGGTAGACGATCCAGATGTTGCCCATGTGCAGGGGGCCCTGGCAGAGGTCAGTTCGCACCAGAACCACGGCAACCTCCCTCACAAGATAAGCAAGTTTCGAATGTGGATAATAGAAACATTTTTGATCACCCTTCTGCCGCTTCCTTTTGATAATATTCTGTTTCGCTAGGATTGCCCGAAGCAGGATTTGGAGCCTACACCTATTCCCGTTCATCAGAAAGGCCCCTACGTTGAGATGGCGGTGGGAAATAGGAAGCATCTATTTTTAGTAGATACGGGAGCACAGAAATGTTCCATTGATCATTCACGGGTTCCAAATATTCCACTGTCAGGGCAGTCCAACGTTTCCGTAGGGTTTTCAGGCACACCTGTAGTTTGTCCGGTCTCTTTGCCGGTACCGATAACACTGGGTCCCTTCACGAAACAGTGTCCATTTCTACTTACTACAAATTGTGGGGAGAACTTGCTGGGGCTAAATTTGTTGAAGGCATTGCATGCAGTAATATATTGTTCTCCAGACGGAGTTCGGTTAACGATTTCACCTCAGCAATCACTCGTCTCTCAGTTTTTGACTCGAACTTTCCTGTCAGAATTCAGTAATGTTCCAGAATGCTTATGGGCAATTAATGATAATGATGTGGGCGTTCTTCAAATTGAACCTGTCAAAATTATTTTGAAACGTGGAGTAAAATTGCCTCGCATCCCGCAATATAAGATCTCAGTTGAAGGCGAACAAGCTTTGAAATGTATAGTTTCTGATTTTGTACATCGTGGAGTAATTGAGGAGATTACGGGTAGCCTATGTAACAGCCCCATTTTGCCAGTATACAAAAAAGGTGATAATGCGATTCCCTTTCGTTTCATAATTGATTTACGTGCTATTAACAAAATTGTGGCTCCTCAATTTCCTATTGTACCTGATGTTACAACGATACTGACCATGATTCCGGCTTCTGCCACTCATTTTAGCGTTGTTGATCTCAAAAACGCGTTTTTTAGTATTCCCATACACACGGATAGCAGGTATTTGTTCGCGTTTACCCTAGGTGGACGCTCGTTTACGTTCACTCGTGCACCACAAGGGTACACTGAGCGTCCAAGTATTTATAGTAGGGCATTTAAAGAGCAACGCGATACTCTCGAGTTGCCTACTACTTGCACATTACTACAGTATGTAGATGACCTCCTCTTGGCTGCTGATTCTGAGAGCGCCTGTAAAGAAGGCACCGTGTTGTTGCTTTGTCATCTAGCGAAACATGGCCACAAAGCTTCACTTAAAAAATTACAATATTGTTGTCAGGAGGTGGCCTATTTAGGCTACCTCCTGTCAAAGGAGGGAAGACGGTTGACACCTGAACGAATAAAGACTATGTCTGGCATGTCGGTCCCAAATACGCAGAAGGAAGTTAGAGCCCTGATAGGTATGGCTTCTTACTGTAGATTGTGGATCCCTAACTTTTCGTTAACGATTAAACCAATGCTGGCTTTGACAAAGAAGGGCATTTCCTTGCCATTGCCATGGACTTTGGAACACCAGACAGCATTTGATTTGCTCAAATCCACGCTGTGTTCAGCGCCGGTTTTAGGAACTCCGAATTATGACAAGGCCTTTGTATTGTTTGTGCATGAACGTGATGGATGTGCTTTGGCTGTATTAACGCAGGAGCATGGAGGGAAGAATAGGCCGTGCGGCTACTATTCCTCCGCCCTTGATCCTGTAGCATGCGCTTTGCCAAGATGTTTGCGCGCTGTTGCTGCTGCTGCTGCGTCTGTAAAACAGAGTGAGAGAATGGTCCTGGGTCATGCGTTAACCCTAATGGTACCAAACTATGTAGATATTTTATTGAATAGAACTCAAATGCAACACCTCACTTCTGCACGATTGACAAGATATGAACTAATCTTGTTTGCCCCCCACATTCAAATTCAGAGGTGTTGTGTATTAAATCCGGCTGAGCTATTAGCTCTCTCGCAAGATACTGTTGATGGTGATGAAACGTCACACGATTGCCTTTTTGTGACAGAACAAGAGACTAAGGGCAGAATCTATCTGAAAGACACGCCTTTGGATAGCCCACAAGCAGAGCTATTTTGTGATGGCTCTTGTTTTAAACTTCCAGACGGTACATCCACGGCTGCTTATGCTGTCACTACTGTAAACACGATTGTGGAAACTAGAAGAATTATGCATAATTCTGCCCAGTCTGCAGAAATTATAGCGTTAACTCGAGCTTGTGAGCTTTCTGAAGGGCTTACAGTAAATATATATACCGATAGTCAGTATGCTTTTGGGGTGGTCCACAATTTCGGTAGACTTTGGAAAGAACGAGGTTTCTTGACCTCGCACGGAACGAAAATCCAGCATGGCACTGTAATAGTGCGATTACTTTCAGCACTCGCACTCCCTGTTCAGTTAGCTATTATCAAATGTTCAGCACATCAAAAGGTTATAGATGATATAGGAAAAGGAAATGCTTTCGCTGATCAGATAGCTAAACAAACTGCCACTGATTTAAGTTCAGAAATGTATGCTGTAAGAGAGACTATAAATATTTGCACTTTGGGTGAAAGTATCGATGCAGTAAAAGACTTTCAAGCAGATGCTACCATAGAGGAAACAAAGAGATGGATCGAGGGCGCAGGGAGATTGGATGATGATGGGTGTTGGGTGGACAATATTGAAGGAAAATGGTTACTCCCTGACGCCTACATTACAATGATGGTTATTATGGCTCATGGTCCGACACATGTTTGTGCGCGTAAATTGACAAAAATGCTACACAGTGTATGGGCCAATGATAAGATTTTCAAAACCGCGGAGCGTTTTGTCCCAGGGTACATGATCTGCTTGCAGCATAATGTAGGAAAAGGTACCTCGACTCCAAGAGGAAGTTTCGCTCCACCTTCTGTACCGTTTGAGGTTATTCACTTTGATTTTATTGAAATGGAACGTTGTAACAATCTTAAATATGTATTGGTTGTCATTTGTGCCTTTAGTAAGTGGGTTGACGCTTTCCCGGTTAGAGATACAATGGCCATAACCACGGCAAAAACTCTGTTGAAAGAGTTTTTTCCTAGGTTCGGGCTGCCGAGAGTCATCTGGTCGGATAATGGGCCACACTTTATTGCTACTGTAATCCTACAAATTTGCAAAGGATTACAGATTGACAAATGGTTCCATTCGGCCAGACATGCCCAAAGTGCCAGATTAGTGGAAAGGCATAACGGCATTATAAAGAACAAACTCGCTAAGACGTGTGCTGGCACAAAGCTAAAATGGCCGGACGCCTTACCGATCGTGTTACTGTCGATGAGAACAACCCCTCAAACTAAGACTGGGTTCTCTCCCATTGAGGTGGTAATGGGGAGACCTGCTAATATTTGGGGTTTGGCAAAAAGCAGTTCGCTGCGGGACATAGAAAATGTGCTTCTTTCAGATTACTGTAACCAGTTGACTAAAAATCTGTTTTCAATTCATCACCAGGTGCGAGAGGCATTACCTGTATGCTACGAGGGTCCCGGTCAAAGTCTACGACCGGGGACTGGATCATCACAAAGGTTTTTGAGAGGTTGTCTTGCCTTGCACCTCGGTGGAGGGGTCCCTACCAAGTCCTGCTAGTCACTCAGAGTGCTGCGCGGGTAGCGGGTCGTAAGAACTGGATCCATGCGACACACACCAAACGGATCCCACAGCCTGTGCCATACGATACAGAAGATATAGAATCCCTTTCCACTGCTGTAACTAGTGTACCTGAAACAGCAACAACCAACAGGGTGGGAATCTGAGACCACTCCGGAATCCGCAAGGCCAGACAAAACGGCCATCTTGCCTCCGTACTCCCCAACAGTGTAACTTCCGGATCAATCCTTTTCTGTTTTCATTTCCGTTCATTCGCCACTTCCAGGAGGAAGTGACGACACTTTGTCTTCACCAGAAACCGTGAAATATAATTTGCGTCCAAGGAAGTAAATGTACAGCATGGTCTGACTGTGCGATTGGAAAAAAAATCATTTGAGGGCTTGTCTTTTGGCCTGACTGTACGGGAAGATTTCTGTTGGCTAAGGCTTGTGAGAAAGACATTAAGAAGACGCGCGACTGGAGTCGCCAGCAAACGAACAATTGGTGTTTTTTCAGCTGAAGACTACAATGCCTGCACCCGCTACCGCTCGTACCGAACTTTTAGATACAAATGTGACTAGCAGAGACAATAATCAAACATGTAAAGTTGCCTTTTTGTGATAATTACTGGATTTTTAGTAACTGTTGGTTTTGGGTTATGGTATCTGGAGGAAGCATATCCGTTAGAGGACTTTTTACCTATTGAAAATGTATCTGTTGTCCCCACTCCTTCCGTGCAATTGCATACTTTATCGCCCAGAGATTCTTTGCATAGAGGGAACTACCAGAATAATACCCTTTTGTTAATTATGAATGCCACTCATGCAATTTTAAGTAAGACCAATTGTTGGATCTGTTTACATCTACCGCAACATGGGGATAAGGGGCTAGGTTGGCATATTCATCCTTTACCTTTGACAACTGCCTGTTATGCTTCTCTTAGAGCACTATTTTTTGGCCGATGGAATGACAGCATCTCAGGGAACTTTGATGGTACAAATTTAAATAGCTTTGAAAAGCATGTTTTGATGCCCCTGGGATGCTCGCTTTTTGCAAATAGAAGTAATCCAAGCGTTGCTTCTGTTAGGCCCTCTGATAGATTGTCTCGTCCTTTTCAGTCTTTAATCTCTTTCAAAATGGCTCTTATAGGCAATAAGGATGCCATGCCTTCATCTTATTCTGTTAACCATAGCCCTGATGCAGTATCCTTCTGCATACAGAGGAATGGAACACGGTCAATGGGTAATTTTAGAAAGTGCGGCAATGTTGCAAATTTGACTAGTGAGAACAGACCTCTGTACATAGGCGAACCTGTCTATTTTGTTTGCGGTAATGTGGCATTTTTATGGTTGCCGAGGGATTGGCAAGGAACCTGCTATTTAGGGATTCTACTACCTGGGGTATTTATTGCCAGTACTGCAGATGTTTCGAAAACTCATCCACGACGAGGTGTGAAAGGGGATACTCCAGCGCAGACTCTAGGAGATATCATGAAATCCTTTGTGCCATTTTTTGGGCAAATTACGAATTCAGAAGATATCAGGGGACTAGCGAGAGTATTGAAGCGAACCATCAATCGGACCACTGACATACTCTATAATATGACGTTAGAACAGAAAGCGATAAGATTAGTGGCTCTTCAGAACCGGATGGCATTAGATGTCATTCTGGCCGAGCGTGGAGGAGTATGTAAATTAGTGGCGTCCGCTTGCTGCGTTTACGTACCAGATTCCTCTCCGAAGATCTTTAGGGCTATCCAAAATCTACATGTTCTTAGTTCAGAAGTACATGTTCCTGAGGGGAACTGGGAACTTAGTGCATGGTTTTGGGACCTCCTACGGTCATGGGGATGGAAGTTGTTCTCGGCCCTGCTGATTATCTTGGGAAGTTTTCTGTTTCTTTGCTGTTGTATACAGTGTCTCCCTGATATATGCTCAGTATTAGGGGGATGTTGCGCGCAAGCAACAAGTGTATTAGGGCATAAAATATACGCCCCGGAGAAGGTTTCCAAAGAGTATGTGTTGAAAGAAACTCTGGTCTCAGATCTAATGGCAATAGATATGTCAGATAATGATTTGGGATGTATAGATGTTGAAATGTGGAGTTAGTCACAAAGTGATTGAAGGTAGTTTAGCGCTTGGCATAGGCCAAAAGGAGGGTTTGTTAGAACTGATATAATATTATTTCGTCCTCATCGTATATGTTGGCCTATGCCCAGTCGCTTTGTGAAGAAACCTGTATTACAAGGTCGTGACCTCAAGTGAATCAAGCCTCCATTTTAGGTTAGAACCGCCATTTTAGTTTTTTGTGCAAAGTCACCCTGTAGTCTAAAATGGCCGTCTCGTTTGCTCTTGTTCTTGCCTTAACCTCTTCAACCTCTGTAGGAGGGTTAATGTCCAACCTGCCTTCAGGCTACATGTTAGGGTCATGTAGACCTTGTCCTTTGTTGACCTCGGGAGCAGGGGATTACTTGAATTAGCAATGTTAAACTACAAGTATACAAGAACAGTAATGCTCTCCAAATACGATATGCGAAACATTTGTCTGATCTGTATTAAAATGATACGTAAAGAGTGTAACGTTAAATTAAAGAATAATAGAGTGTGTTAGAAAATGTATTCAAAAGTAAACCGCATGCACAAGATATGTAAATTAGGAAAGTGAACCTGGCGCGACCCTAGCCCAATGTATTATTAACTTGTAAGAGACTGGACATCATTATAACAAACTGTATAAATACGCCGATGTCCAGCTAGTAAATTCTGCTCACTGCTCACATTCAACCCTGCTGGTGGTCTCTGTGATATATTGACAGCCAAATAGCTATTTGTGTACTCTGTGCAATAGTGTTCAGTTTTTGTAATAAAGATTCTGGGAATCTTTACAAGCCTGTGTCGGTGTATTTTCCTTTGCTTGGTGTAACAGCCTTAATATTGTATTTTTTCTGATTCCACAACATCATTGCTAGTGTTTGTCTGTAACTATCTAAAGTGGCTCCCATAAGAATTTAAACAATTTCAGCAAATTAAACCATATTTAGTGTTTTACCTAATACATTCTTCAGATAACTTTAAAAAACATTTTGACAGCTTGAAAATCCTTCTGTTTTTCTCTTGTGTTGCTGGAGGGACATTGGGTTTGATATATTGTTTGAATTTTGCCATTCCTGAAACCTGTTCTCTCCTCCTATCTCTTTACATTGTCATTGTCTATTGGGGGGTTGAGGGGTCTGCAGGGGGAAATAGTAACCACACTGCTATCTGTTGTGAACACACACAAAAGTATTATTTCTGTGCTGAATTGCTTTGCTCACTATTGTTCCTTGTGCATTAAAGAGATTGCTTAGTGTCACATCGCCCCATTGGTGATTATTGTATACCCAGTAAAACATAGTGTGATAAATTTGTAAATACAAAAATAAATATTTTAACTTTGCAAACCAGCCTGATTCCTGCTTCAGTGTGACCGGGGGGGGTTCCAAGAGAGGGGCGTGATATGAGTGGTACATCGTTCAGAATAAAAGAACTTTTAGACACAAATAAATAAGGATTACAGTTGTGCATTACACGCTAGGCGTTGACTTAGGTGAAGTGCCGGATTGAAATCACTAACAACACTTTGCAAACCTCGAATTTGAGTTAGATGCTTTCCCTTACATTCAGGGAGATATCAAGTCAGGGGGGCAATATTGCATCCAGTAGGGAATAGACACCCTCATCCTTGCCCTCTTCCTCTTTAAGCACCAATAACATGCCAGCAGGGGTGTGTGGTGCCTCCCAGCCAATCAGGAGGCTCAGAACGGGGGCTTTACCAAACAGTTAAATAGACGCTCTGAGCCTCCTTGGAAGTGGGAGGCCGCCATTTTCCCTGCCGGAGTGAAAGTAAATTTACTGCAGCACACCCACATGTTTCCCTTCCCCCACCCAATTTCCACATCCCTAACCCCAACTGACCCCAACACCACTTACCTGGTGCTGTCTTGTCCAACATGGAAAAGGAGAAGGAACTACTTTCTCCCTTGTCCATGGTGCCATTTTGTTTTGTACTTTTTTGTTTAGTTGAGAAACGGCAAGCACGTTGTTTCTAAAAAAAGAACTATTAGAATCCTGGCAAAAAACATTCCGGAATGCTAATGGCAGTAAACCCCTCTAAGCAGGGTAATGCCTTTGGGCTAACATTGAGGCCCTGGGGCATTACATAACCCGGTAATGCCCCCTCCCATCAGGGTTATTGCTTGATTAAATTCCTTAGCGCTGTTGCCTAGTTCACCATGTCCTTGGAGCACCTGTCTACAGATGGAGGGGACGATTGCTTTTAACAACATCACAATCATAGGCTTCATCAGTGTTATGCTTAATAATATACATTTATTTTGGGCCTTCCCTTTTTCCCTGACAGGTATCAATCCCAACAGACACACTTCAACAGATTTGTTAAGCATGTAACCTGTGAAATTCTCCAGTATCTCTGGAACGCCGCCCCAGATCTCATACACCCAGGGTCATTCCCACCACATATGCATAAATGTGGCATAGGCCCATGTGCTCCTGGGGCATTTTGTATCATCGTTTGCATGCATTGTTTGCACCAACACCAACGTTTTATACACACTTTTCAGACATTTATAGTGTATTCCTTTAAATCTCATATTTCGTGACACCTTCTTGGTATTCTCTTAGGGAAGCGAGGATAGCTCAGCGGCAATGCAGCGCAACACAGATTTGAATCCCGATCCCACGCTTACAAACCACGCACTGGTATTAAGCTTGTTATAAAAGAACAATTATAATTATAATTATGCATTTTCCAAGGGGGTGCCAAAATCAGTCTCCCCTTTCCTGAGTGCATCATCAGAGCATGTAGTTTCCCTGAGAGCAGCTGCTTTGCAGAGGGTGGTCGTGCACCTGCCCCCCTCTCTCAATGGCAGTATTGCTTGATTCAAACTATGCATTAGAGGTTCCTCGGGGGACCCATCCTGGCTCTTCATGCTGCCAGCTGCCACCCCAGTACACACTTCCCTTTCTTAACAATGTGGACATGGGTTTAACATTACTTATGCCAACGTTCATTCGATACAATACCATGGGTCATAGAATCCCTTGTGTGTGTTTTATATTCTCAGGCAGAATGTTCACTTCATGGGTAGTGATAGTTTATTTGTGCTCACCCCACAAACACCCCAATGGCAGGCTGCCTTCAATTATCACTCTCGTTTCCGACACATCTTAGGGTGCCAGGGAAACAGACACTCTTGTCAGGGTCACCAATATTTCTGCAAAATGCACCAGGAAGTGAATGGATTTGTGCTTTTGCTCAACCATGTTAGTGAATATGTTGCATACGGAGAGCGGTGAGGGTGCCCTTAGGTGGACATCCATTTTAAAGCCCCTCGCAGCGAGTTACTTATAGCAGTTACTTATACTGTTTTAATTGTGGCAATAGTGAAGCTTTATAATCTTGTATCATTTTGCTTTAATATTGTGAAAGTGTGATATTGGAGACTGCTATCAGGACGCTGTTGATCAGCTAGTCCTCTTTCTTTTTCTCATGGGGGCGTTCCTCCCGCTTAATTTCCATCCCGCTCAGCAACATATGTTCCAGTGCGAGCGCCCGCGCACCGGACGGGTGCAGTGGGCATGCCATCAGCACACCAAAGGCGTGCTTACGGCAAGCCCGTCTGTGCCCGTCCGTGCTGTGGTCGGGCTGGGGGGGGGGGGTCTATAAGTTTTACCAGGCTTGAATTCCTGGCCTGGGCTCCTTCTGGTACTCAGTTTCTTGCTGTGTGGTATGCCTCTCCTGCACCCTTTCTGTTTGCTCAAAGTAGTCAGAGCGCAGCAAAAGGCTTGCCTCTGAGAAGATGGCAATTATGTTGGCACTCAGTTGACTTATTCGACTTTGCCTCATTGGTCAAAGGTAAATGTAGTGAGGCCTCAACAACTACTCTATCTGGACTCACTCAATCACTGATTGAAGTAGCAGATTTGGTGGCTTCTCTACCGCTTATCCAGCCAGGGAGGCTTCCTGCGGAACCCTAGTTCTCAGAGAACCTTAAGTTATTATGTCTTGCTCTGAGACGTGCAGAACTTAAGTGGCGGATAGCTTATGATCTGAGCCTTTAACTGCACTATAAATCTTGTGCTGCAGCATATTCGGCAGCTATTGTAGTTGCTAGGAAGACTTTTTATGGCCATAAAATTGAGCAATCGATATGTCAACTGTTGACAAAGCCCTTTTTTCTTTGGTGCAATCTCGTTCCTCTGCAGCCCAATTGACTCTGTCTCTCACCCCTACCCAAGATTTCTGTGATGGATTGGCACCATTTTGTACTACAATAATTGAGACCATACTCGCTAATATTGCGCTGGCTATGACAACTTCTGCCTCTGTGATTGAAATCCAAGCTCCTATGAGACTGACTGTTTCTGAGGGCTGGTCCTCCTTCCCTCTTTTTACTGAGCCTGATGTACTCACTGCTATTCAGCATATTAAGTCGGGAGCCCCCTCTGATGTCATCCCCCTTGCTGTGATGAAAGATATGTCCCTTGAGCTGCTATGTGAGATTACGGGGGCAGTTTATGCCTCCTGCCAGACAGGCAGTATTCCCCCGGAGCTGAAGGCTGTGATTGCGATTCCCCTTCTTACAAAGCCTTCACTTGATCCTCTGCTGCCCTCCAACTATTGCCCGATCTCACTTTTCCTGTTTCTTATGGATCTTTGAGTCACTGGTTTCCCCCCTTGTTGTCTTCGTTTATGGACTCTACTGAGCTTTTTCACCCCGCCCAATCTGGCTTTAGCCCTGGTCGGGGCACAGAGAGTGTTCTGGTTTTGGTCCAGGACGACATAGCCAGACTAGTGGATGCTGGAGGGTTTGGCACCCTGATCCCATTAGACCTTTCGGCGGTGTTTGACACCATAGACCACCCCATCCTGATTGCCTGTTTGGCTCAAGTTGGTATCCCAAGTCAAGTGCTTAGCTATTTCACCTCGTTCCTGGCTGATAGAACCCAAACCCTTTCCCTCCCTCCTTTTCTTTCAGGTTCTTCTTTTCTCTGTTGTGGTGTTCCGCAGGGCTCCACCTGGTCTCCCATTTTTTGCAATATTTACACCTGGCCTCTTGTGTGTCTCGTCTGCTCGTTTGGCATCAGGTGCTACTCATATGCTGATGACACTCAGATCCTGATCCGTTTAGATCTTGATCAGGCAGAGTTGTCGTTGTGCTTGCATCGTGCCTGACTGCCGTGGGGGCATGGATGAACCACAATTGGCTCAAGCTGAATGGAGACAAAGCAGAGGTGCTGTATCCTTCACTTTGGGTGTCTTCTTTTTGGCCCTCTTCTCTTGGTCCTCTTCCAGTTCCGACTGTTAAAGTGTGGTTATCTCTGTTTCATTTTCTATGGAGGCACAAGTTGCTGCAGTCTGCCAGGCGGGCCATTTTCACCTAAAATATTAAAGAAGGTGCTTCCGCTAATATCTTCACACATATGGCCCCCTGTAGTTGCAGTTCTGGTACTTAGTCGCTTGGACTATTGACACCAATTATATTTGGCACAGCCAAAGGGCCTAGTCCAGCGGCTTCAGCACCTTCAGAACATGGCTGCTTGGGTGGCTACCGGCTTCCCTTACGGGGCCCACATTTCGCCGGTGTTGTGCTCTTTACATTGGCTGCCTGTGACTCAGCATACTGTGTTCAAGACCCCCTGTTTGGTACATCGTGCCCTGCATGATCATGGGGCTCAATATCTTCACAGGTTTATTCGCTATCTTCCTACACGGCCCTTGCGATCTGCCGCATTGGGTCTACTTGTTGCTCCCTGATTTTGCTGATGCTGCATCGGCGGCCAAGCTTTTTCAGTCGCTTCAGCTGAACTATGGAATAGTCTTCCGTTTGCTCTGAAGGACTTTTCAAATCACTTGGCCTTCAGGAAAGCACTAAAAACATGCTTGTTTTAGTAACATTCATTGCAGCGGATCTTTTTCTTCCCCTTTCCTCCCCCAGCACCATGATACCTTTGGATGAACGAGCACTTAACAAGTTCCTATAACATAACATCCGCTGTCATATAACGCTTACGTTGTGCTTTGTCCTATCAACATTAAGGGGCACTATGATGGCTTTAATCATTTATCCCAGCCTGCTCACATAAAGTTCCATTTAGTCACTTCACTGGAACCTTTTCAATCAGCAGGGCATTCACCTTGGCTCGTGTTTAACCTGTGCTATTATCCAATATCATTTATATTCGTTTTACACAGGGTTGGACTAGTCTTTAGGGAACTGTGGAGATTTCCCGGTAAGCCTCTTCCCAGTGGATTTTGCAAGATTGAACTTGTTATGTAACCCTTCACTGATTAAGTTGAAATTCATGCCTGTAACCAAATTCTTAAGATTTAAGCGCCCAGATACCTCTGGGTTTTGTGCGCTACACAAATGATCAAATAAATAAATAAATAAAAATAAAAATAAATAAAGATGGGCCTCTTGTGTGTGGTATTTCCAAATGTTGCCATAGGAAAAGGATGGGTTTATGGAAAATGTGTAATATTGGGACACTTTGGAAAAGGATTTCCGGGGCCTCTTTTGGTCCCAGTCCACCCCTGATTTTACATGAAGTATACCTGATCGAGGACTACTTGCGGCAGACCAGCAGTCTCCATAAAGGTAAACCATGGTTCTGCAACCTGCAGCTCTCCAGATGTTTTACACTATGCCCCCATAATCCCTCACCATTCAGTGTTTAGGCTAGGCTGATGGGAGTTGTAGTCTTAAATATCTGGAGAGCAAATGGTTGCCGACCGCTGCTGTATACAGTGGTTTCAGATATTGTTTGTATGATGGTCTTAAAGAAAACCACAATGAGACATGAGACAAGATTTAGGGGTCGAGGTAACATCAAGGTTAGCGTTATGTTGGCATTAGGGATAGGTGTACATGGGAAGATGGTATGGGGAAAAAGAAAGGAGGCAGATCAACGCTTGACCAGCATCCCTTTAGTTGTGGGTACCGCACTGGCACGTTCAGGCATCCCTAACATATCACTGTTTCAGCAGAGCAAGGGCATATGTAAATGCTAGGGTACTATAGCAGAAGGGAAATGCCAACCACCCAAGCGACTGCCAAACTTTTGGAGTCTCGCAGGTTTCTGAGCTTCTCTTTGACAATGGTCCCAATTATCCCACAATCAAGCTCGAAAATGTAACACTTCCGAAATAGGTCACGCGTCATCTGTCTGAATAACCTAAAATTAAAGCATATCTATGTTTTAATTCAGACACATATATCAGGAATATTAGCCAAAGAGCAACCTTTTTAGAGAAGGGGCAGCGTTTATCAACCATAACTATGGCAGCCATTGCAGGACAGCCTCCTTGCACCTGCCTACTCCACTCCCTTACTCGTCATGTGTGCTCCTCACTCATCTGTCCTTACTCCCCAGTTGACATCTTCATCACTCATCACTCATTGAATATTTTGGGGTATTTTCATTTGCCCGCCTAGCACACCATCATGTACCCACAGTCCATCACCTGCCTCCTCAAGTATTATTCTCTCTTAACAGTGATCCTCATCATGGGTTTTCCAGCTCACTCCGTCTCTGCACTTCTCATATCCCACTTCCCACTCCAGCTCCTTAATGTTCCCCTCATTTTGCAGTAATCCTTTTCACTCCACCAACCCCACTGTTTAGTCTCACCCCTCAATTGTACTCCTTATTTCCCCTCCCCAGTCATCCGTCAGATTTCTCACTCCTCATTCCTTCCAAATTCCTCTCACACATTCTTTGTCACTCATGTTCACTCATCTGGAAAGTGAAACAGATGTGGAAAAAAGCTGAGACAAACCTTGTGTTTTTTCAGCATCTTTGCCGTTTTCCTTTGGAGTTGACTTTAAGCGGGACCTGGGCTCCTGATGAGCTGTTAAACAGTGCAGTAATGTGCAAGGCCTTAGTAAGTGCTGATTTCCAGATTTGTGTGGATGTGGAGGGTACTGCGGGGAGCGCTTGCTCACCTTAAACTGGCCCATTTCTGGTAGTGTTCTAGTGGAGGAGCTCATTATGCATCTGTTCATTTTCCTCACAAAGGCCCTGGCTGAACCTTGATGTCCGAAACAAATGCTTTGTTTACTTGATCTATGTATCCTTCTTGCATGAATGCGTGCCCTCTTTTCAGTATTGGAAGACTCAAAAGGAATGTCCATGTAACTTAAATGTCCTGCACCCCTGAACCTGGACTACTTTGGACGATTGTCAACATCTCAAGCCGCCATCTCCCAGAACCTAGGCCAGTGAATGATTTGACAAAAGTTAATGGCACATTAAAAAATGTAGGACTTGCCCCTCCTATTCAATTGGCAATTTTGTAGCATTGCACTCACTGCATAGGGACAGTGTGCAATTGTTGTACACGATAAAACAGCAAATCAGAGTTGACAATGAATGATAAATCTGAATGGCATATTCCCTCAGGCACTTTTATTAGAATCAGGTTTAAAAATTGAATCTATTTCGAATTAGTACGCGGCAAAGGTCAATGAACTTATTACAAGAAAGCTCGTTGGCCCTCGCTGGTGCATTATCTGGGCGACAAGGCTCCCTCAGCGCTGCGGCTCCGGGGTTCCTTCAGCAACTGACCGCTATGGAAAGGGAAATCGCATTACATGAAATCCCTTCTCCCTGTTCCATGGCGGCCATTTAGTTTGATTATTTTTTTTACATTGATTTCAATGGCCGCCATGGAAAGGAAGAAGGTACTACGTGTAATCCCTTCTCCCGATTCCGAACAGCCATTAGAGCAGCCATTATTTTTTTTTCAAGTCGAGAAAAATTGCAATTAGTATCCTGGTACAACGTGGGGAAAAAGCATTCAGGTCCCTGCAAATTTAATTCACTACCTAATGAAATTGTGAGCCCTCACATGAATGTTAAATGTTTGTAGTAAGAGCTATATACACAAAACAGGTTAATAACCATGACCTCCCTATACCTATTTCACCCTCTAACACACACAGTGATGTAATGGCAATTGATCTGCAGAAGAAAAATGATGAATAGTGATTTCTCAACTTCTACTCAGACCCACACTACAACAAAACCAGCAGTGATCTTCATCATAAAGGGTAACAGGCACAACATGAATGGTACTCCTCCTTCATCTCTTCAAGGTAACATCCAAACCACCATTGTACTGCAGTCCCAAACTGACGGAAATGAACAATCAAGGTTCTATGATCATATGAGACTTTAATTGCACTAAAAGGACAAATACACTATTGAAAAAACGAGTAACCCACCCCTGTATGTCAAACTAGATATTAAATTATGCCTCCTAGTGTAAACGATTGTATGTATATTGGCCTAAGCCAAGTCGCATAAAACTGTACGCGAATAACTCTCTACGGCAAGGTCTTAACCTTAGAAATTGATGTAAGTCGCCATCTTGAATCAAACCGCCATTTTAGGTTCTCTTGCTGTCTAAAAGTCACCCTGAACATCAAAATGGTGGACGATGCCATTTCGAACAGAATCTGGTCGGCATGACCTCCGTACAGCTAATGTATAACTTGCCTGCAGGCCGCTTGTTAGGGTCGTGAACTGAGACCTTGTCCTTCTGTTGACCTGCATGTAAATGGATTACCTGTATCAACGGAACTGATCTATGCACATTCAAATGAATAAATTAGAGTTGACCTGGCAGAGACCCTAGACCTGTTACACATTCATGGAAGGGTTAACCCGTGAAGTGGTTGGACAACAGGCTGGAGAAATGTATAAAAGCCTGAATGTCCCAATGTACAGTCTCTCACTGAATACATCGAACCCCGTTGAAGTTCGTTGTGTTGCACTGAGGGCCGATAGCTATCTGACCTGTCATTTGACTTTGTTATTGCTTGACCTTAAAATAAAGTACTTTGTATGTTTCTTTGTAACCAGTGTTTGGTGTGTTTCCTTTGGGTTCCCCGGCCTCATATTATTTTCCTCTTTTCACAGTTGACGCCCGAATAGGGACCCTCAAGATTGATGCCGGAACATTGAAGGTTGACGCATACTATCGGACCGGGATCGGACGGTGTGATACTACGGGCCCGACTGAACGAGACGCGACACCTCTACAGTGCTGCACGATCCGATCCCTGGACGATAGCTGTGCGGTCTGAGACGGCATCTTTACGAGGGTACACTTTTGAGGCGGGCAGATTTGCCGAAATCACCAAACACAAGGTAAAATCCATTAGGTAAGTTCTTTGATAAACCGTACGGTCCTCCTTAGGTTTGGTCAGGTGAGTCGTGACCCGACTCTTAATTTAACCCTGACAATTTGAATTTGGCGCATTGTATCTGCAGACACAATTATTGACCAGGTAACACCAAGTTTTTGAGAAATGCCTGGGAAATTGTCTAGCTGCTTTATGGCATTTTTCCGCGGCGCTCAACAATCTTTGGAATTTAGCTGCCCGGCACCACAGGAGGGGTCGCCGGTGTTTACTATGTATTGTAAACATGGCATTGGAAGTGTAGTATTTAATGATATTTGGCTCAGACAAACCAGACATGCCTCCGAACTTCAGTGGCCAATCAATGGTAGTTTTGAGATCCCTCGTATTGAATACTTAGAGTCGGTCTTATTAAAGAAAAAGGCCAGACCTGCAGCATTTGATGTTCTGCAGAATTGGAAAAAAGAAGCGTTGCAGCAGCTTAACACTAGGGAAAAACATGGGTGTCGTCATAAAACGAACACTGAAAAGGCGTTGTTATATGATCAGGACAAACAGTCTGAGTCAGTTAAGAATATGGATAGGGCTTTCTCACTCGGTATTCAGAAAATCTATCCTTCTAAAGACCTTCATGTTTCTGACGAATTTCTCGACAAATTGTTAAATGAGCGAAGGCCTGGTGTCTCTGCACCACCTCCGTATGATCTTCTTCCTGTTGCTTTACCTCTTCCTGCTGTTATTCCTTCTCTCCCTGCTCAACCTGTTGTTCCTATTGTTCCGGCTGTCGTTCCTCCGCCTGCTCTACTACCTCTTCCCATTGCACCAGTAATAACACCTTCATTGAATCTGCCTGCACCTCCACTCCCGAGTGGTTCTGTACCGACTATAGTTGATCGGGACGCGGGGTCGAAGGTTGTTACTCGTAATACTGTCCCTACAGATAAAAAGCGGGATTTGCTTGCATGGGCTAAGCATTGTATGGAAAGAGATGACCGAGCTAATGTGTTTGCCGCACTGTCTAATATGGATAATTTTCCTGAGAAAAATGTTTTTATTGTAGGTTTAGGGATTCATTTGTGTGTAATGCGGGGTAAATTAAATAATGTGGATCTCCCACAAGGGCTGAGGGATTTGAATACTTTAGCACTATCCATAGATACTGTGGATAAAGTAAATGAGCATGTTGAGAGGTTGTTTGAGTATAGGAGAGATTTGGAGAAGTTACGGAATGAGGATGATGAAGAAGAGAGTATGTATATACGGAAACGTTGTCTTCCGTGTCGTAAATGGGCATCTGGAAAGCACAAATTTGTACAAAAGATGCGATTAGATGGATTTCGGATTTATCGATAACTCCGGTCGAGGTATATGACACATAGAGTCAATCTACGCTAGAAATGCAGAGGAAGGTGATTCAGGTAATGATAGAGTACCTGCAGGATGAATGTGTGAGGAAGAAGGTTAGTTGTCCCACAGAGTTACTAGGTATTTATAAGAGAGCTTTTTCGCTTGACACTTCTTCGACTGCTTTAGCGCTCGACTTAGCTCTGTTGCTTAGTAAGCGTTCGGAGTTGCCTATATCTCGGTTGCCTATGAGAGAGGTGCCTCCGACATTTGTCCCAAAAGTTGAGATTGCCGCTAATGCTGCAGCAGTTATAGCTGCTGTGGACATTCCTGCACATTATGTATCACAGTTTGTTCACGTCCCATTTTCGCAACAAGAAGTGAAAACTATTAGGCAATCTATTCCCGACATTAGGAAAAATCCGACAGGATTCTCTAAAGAGATAGAGTACGTCTTGCAGTCCTCAGTGTTCACCCTAGGCGATATTGACTTGTTATTCCCTGTACTCCAACCCGTAGATTTGTGGAAGCAGGTTAGAACAATAGATGATGCACCTGGGTTGGGAGATACGTGGGCTAATATAACTAGGCATGACGGGGAAAGGCCAGCTGGTGAGAGACCGCCTCAGGTGATACTCACTTTGCCTGACAGAATCATTGCAAAATTCAAAACTATAATTCCCGAAAAAAGAATTATTTGGGACAAGCTTACGGCCTGTGTCCAAGGAAAATCTGAGGTTGCCACAGAGTTCTTTAATCGGTTTGAACAAGTATTCTCAGACTTTAGTGAACAGGATTTAGGCACAGAATCAGGGAAAAGGTTATTTGTGGACAAATTTGTGCGTGGATTGCTGCCTGACATCCAGTCACAGATTATGTCTTCCGAGAGCGCTTGGCAGGTGAAATCCCAATCAGAAGTACTGCACATGGCTCAGTACTACGAGAACCGTGTCAATAATGAAAAAGACAGAGTAGACAAGTGAAAAGTAGACTTACAGACTAAAGTATTGTTACAACAAATTGTTAGAGGCCCCAGAGGGGGTAGTTCGTAGATTGGAGGTCAGTATGTTCCACAAGGCAATGTGCCCTTGGGTCCTGTTAACATTAACCATTGTGCCTATTGTCGGCAGGAGGG
The DNA here is from genome assembly GCF_040938575.1 of Ambystoma mexicanum. NCBI lineage: Eukaryota > Metazoa > Chordata > Amphibia > Caudata > Ambystomatidae > Ambystoma > Ambystoma mexicanum. The sequence continues at coordinate 599,714,058 of NC_090922.1, forward strand.
TCATTGGCGTGCACAATGCCCCGTCCTTCGACAGAGGTCGAATAACACACTTGGGAGCATGGGTAGACGACCCCGGGGTGGGGGGCCCTAGTAGAGGTCTGTTTTCACAGGATCCTCAGCAACCTTTTTCACAGGACAATCAGACTTCGAGTGTGGATACTAGAAACATATTTGATCACCCTTCTGCTGCTTACCTCTCTGAGGAGCTTCCTTCTGATGATATTTTGTTTTGTTAGGATTGCCCGAAGCAGGGTTTGGAACCTACACCTATTCCCGTTAGTCAGAAACGTTGAAATGGTAGTGGGAAATAGGAAACATCAGTTCTTGATAGACACCGGAGCACAAAAGTGCTCCATTGATCATTCTCGGGTTCCAAACATCTCACTGTCAGGGCAAACCAATATCTCCGTAGGGTTTTCTGGCACACCAGTCATTTGTCGAGTTTCTTCGCCAGTACCTATTTCTTTAGGTCCCTTTACGGACCATTGTCCCTTTCTTTTGACTTCGAATTGTGGAGAGAATTTGTTGGGGTTGAATTTGTTGAAGGAATTAAATGCGGTAATTTATTGTTCACCTGATGGAGTGCGTTTGACGATTTCACCACACCAGTTTTCTGTTTCAAAATTCTTCACTAGACCTTTGCCACCAGAATTTAGTAATGTCTCAGAGTGTTTGTGGGCGGCTGACGACAATGATGTCGGTGTTCTACAGATTGAGCCTGTTAGAATAGTCTTGAAACATGGTATCAAGCTGAGACGTATTCCGCAGTATAAGATCTCGGTTGAAGGTGATCGAGCTTTGAAGATCATTGTTTCCGATTTTGTGCATCGTGGGGTGATTGAGGAGATTACGGGAAGTTTGTGCAATAGTCCGATCCTACCCGTGTACAAAAAAGGCGATAATGCTATTCCGTTTGGTTTTATAATTGATTTGCGTGCCATCAATAGAGTTGTTGCTCCACAATTTCCAATTGTGCCGGATGTGACGATGATATTAACTACGATTCCAGCTACGGCTACTTACTTCAGTGTTGTGGACCTGAAGAATGCTTTCTTCAGTATTCCTATACACAAGGACAGTAGATATTTGTTCGCGTTCACCTTAGGGGGACGCTCGTTCACATTTACTTGTGCACCTCAAGGTTACACCGAGAGTCCTAGCATTTACAGTAGGGCCTTGAAGGAACAGCTTGATACTCTTGAATTGCCCCCTACTTGTGCGCTGCTTCAGTATGTTGACGAATAGGTTTTAGCATCAGATTCTGAGAACTCTTGTAAAGAAGGCACGGTATTGTTGCTCATCCATCTAGCTAAGCATGGTCACAAAGTTTCGCTTAAAAAAAGTCAATATTGTTGCCAATAGGTCGCCTATTTAGGCTACCTCCTGTTAAAGGAGGGAAGAAGATTGACACCTGAAAGAATAAAACACATTTCTGGCATGTCTGTCCCAAGTACACAGAAGGAAGTCAGAGCCTTAATAGGTATGGCCTCTTACTGTAGGTTATGGATCCCGAACTTTTCACTAGTGATAAAACCAATGTTGGCTTTGACAAAGAAGGGCATTTCTTCGCCATTGCCATGGAAATCGGAGCATCAACAATCATTTGAGCTTCTCAAGACTGCATTATGCTCTGCACCGGTTTTGGGTACACCAAATTATAGCAAGGGCTTTGTGTTGTTTGTGCATGAATGAGATGGATGTGCTTTGGCTGCATTAACACAGGAACATGGAGGGAAGAATAGGCCGTGCGGCTACTACTCTTCCGCCCTTGATCCTGTCGCATGCGCTTTGCCAAGATGTTTGCGAGCTGTTGCTGCTGCTGCCGCGTCTGTAGAACAGAGTGAGGGATTGGTCCTAGGCCATGATCTAACCCTGATGGTACCTCACTCTTTAGATGTTCTATTGAACAAAACCCAAACACAACACCTCACTTCCGCACGATTGATGAGATATGAGTTAATTTTATTTGTTCCCCACATACAAATTAGGAGGTGTTGTGTTCTTAATCCGGCTGAACTCCTATCTTTCCCGCAAAATACTGTTTGCGGTGATGATGAGTCACATGACTGCCTGTATACTACTGAACAAGAAACAAAGGGCAGAATTGATCTTAAGGACACTCCTTTGGATAATGCGCAAGGGGAGCTATTTTGTGATGGCTCCTGTTTCAAACTTCCGGATGGTACATCCACAGCTGCTTATGCAGTCACTACAATGAGCACGGTTGTAGAGACCAAGCGAATTACACATAACTCCGCGCAGGTCGCAGAGATTATAGCATTAACCCGAGCTTGTGAGCTTTCCGAAGGGCTAATAGTGAATATATATACTGACAGTCAGTATGTCTTTGGGGTGGCTCACAACTTTGGGAGACTTTGGTCAGAAAGAGGGTTTTTAACTTCACATGGGACCAAGATTCAACATGGCCCCCTGATAGTATAATTGCTATCGGCGCTCGCGCTCCCTAGTCAGTTAGCGATCATGAAATGCGCAGCGCATCGCAAGATCACAGACAATGTAGGAAAAGGGAATGCTTTCGTTGATCAGATAGCCAGACAAACTGCCACAGATCTTCGCACAGAAATGTATGCTCTAAGAGAAACTAGGGATGTCTATGTAATGGACGAGGATATTGGGTCTGTGCGGGATATCCAAGCTGATGCCACAATGGAAGAATCTAAGAAATGGGCTCAAGGCTTGGGGAAATTAGATGATGACGGGTGTTGGGAGGGCACAGTTGAAGGGAAATGGTTACTTCCTAATGCCTATATAGTTATGATGGTTACTATGGCACATGGTCCCACATATGTGTGTGCCCAACAAATTAAGAAATTGTTAGAGAGAGTCTGGGTAAATGATAAGATTTCAAAAATTGCTCAGCATTATGTCCAAAAGTGCATGGTTTGCCTACAGCACAATGTGGGGAAGGGGACGGTAACTCCAAGTGGCCGCTTTGGGCCTCCTTCTGTCCCATTTGAGGTGATACATTTTGATTTTATTGAGATGGAGCGGTGCAATAGTTTAAAATATGTCCTAGTGGTCATTTGTGCCTTCAGTAAATGGGTTGAGGCTTTCCCTGTTAAATACGCCACAGCCATGACCACTGCAAAAATTATGGTAAAGGAATATTTCCCGCAGTTTGGGTTGCCAAGAGTCATCTGGTCGGAAAAAATGGTCCACATTTTGTTGCTGCTGTAATTTTACAGATATGTACGGCACTGCATATTGATAAGCGATTTCACTCGGCTAGACATCCTCAAAGTGCTGGGTTGGTGGAGAGACATAACGGTATCCTAAAGAACAAACTCGCTAAGACGTGTGCCGGTACCAAACTAAAATGGCCGGACGCCTTACCGATCGTGTTATTAGCCATGCGCACTACCCCTCAAACTAAGACTGGGCTCTCTCCATTTGAGGTGGTGATGGGGAGACCTGCCAATATTTGGGGTCTTCCGAAACCTAAAGCACTGAGAAATGTTGAGAATGTATCACTTTCAGACTACTGTAACCAGTTGACTAAAAATCTGTATTTCATTTATCATCAGGTACGATCAGCTTTACCTGTACGATATGAGGGCCCAGGACACAACATTCGGCCTGGAAGCTGGGTCCTGGTGAGAGCATATGAACGGTCCTCTTGCCTCGCGCCTCGCTGGCGGGGACCATTTCAGGTTTTGTTGGTCACCCAAACGGCAGTGCGGGTGGCTGGAAAGAAGAACTGGATACATGCAACGCATGTCAAGAAACTTCCTCACCCAATGCCGCACGTTACAGAAGAAACAGAACCCCTCGCTAACGCTGCAATTGATAATCCTGGAGCAGCAAATAGCACTGTGAGTGAATCAGAGAATCTCTCTGAGCCCGTGGGGCTTGGGGAACCGTCCATTTTGTCTCCACACTCCTTGGAAAAGTCATTTCCAGAAACCATTTCTTCGAATTCTGCAACTTCCGTTGCCTCTGATATGTTGCTTCCCTCAGGAAGTGACGTTACCTTATTTCCGGATCAAACAGTAACGGGAACCACCAGATATAATCTTCGATGGAGAAAATAGACCTACAGCACGGTTCAACTGTGCATTCAAAAGAAGGAAAGGATCATCAAGGGCTTGCTTTTGCCCAAATTTGAGAAAGGGGGTTCTGACGGCTAGGGTTGGGGAAGGACTAAGAAGCCACGCAACCTGGGGATCGCCAGCAACGAACATTGGGGTTTCCATCCGAAGACTGCGATGCCTGCCACCGCTACTGCCCGTATTGGACTTGTAAATAAGGGGATGACCAACTTGGAAAATGAACAATGTCCCTGGGCCCCGAAAATCTATTGCTGTATTTTGATGTTAATAGTTGGGATTTTTATAGTAACTGCTTTAGGATTCTGGTACGTCGAGGAGATTTATCGTCTAGAGCCTCTTTTGCCAACTGAAATTGCACCTACTGTTGTTACTCCTTTTGTACACCTGCATACTCTGTCACCTAGGGACTCTCAGCATAGACAGAAGTATCACAATAATATTATGATGTTAATCATGAATTCAACACATGCCATTTTTAACAAAACCAATTGTTGGGTCTGTTCACATTTACCGCAACATGGGGATAAGGGGCTAGGTTGGTATATTCATCCTTTACCTTTGACGACTGCTTGTTATGCTTCTCTCAGAGCACTGTTCTTTGGCCGATGGAATGATAGCATCTCGGGGAACTTCGATGGAACTAATTTGAATGATTTTGAGAAATGTGTTCTGACTCCCCTGGGATGCTCGCTTTTCGTAAATAGGAGCAAACCCAACGTTGCTTCTATTAGGCCTTCTGATAGACTATCTCGTCCTTTCCAATTTTTAGTTTCCTTTAAAATGGCTCTGATAGGCAATAAGGATGCCGTGCCTCCTTCTTACTCTGTTAACCATAGCCCCGATTCAGTTTCTTTCTGCATACAGAGGAATGGTACCCGGTCAATGGGAGATTTTAAAAGCTGTGCCAACGTTGCAAATTTGACTGGGGAAGACAGACCTTTGTATGTCGGCGAACCTGTCTATTTTGTTTGCGGTAATATAGCATTTTCATGGTTACCCAGGGATTGGCAGGGAACCTGTTATTTAGGGATCCTGTTACCTGGGGTATTTATAGCAAGTACTTTGGAAGTTTCAAAGGCTCATCCACGATGGGACGAGAATGGTGATACCCCCACACAAGTGATGGGAGATATAGCGAAATCAGTTGTGCAATTTTGGGGGCAGATAGCAAATTCTGAAGACATCAGGAGACTAGCGAGAGTACTGGAGAGAACCATCAACCGGACTACAGACATACTCTATAACATGACATTAGAGCAGAAAGCGATAAGATTAGTAGCACTCCAGAACCGGATGGCATTAGATGTCATTCTGGCTGAACGTGGTGTAGGATGTAAATTATTGGGGTCCGCTTGCTGTGTTTTTGTACCAGATTCCCCAACCATTTTTAAAGCAATTCAGAATCTGCACGTCCTTAGCTCAGAAGTGCATGTTCCCGAGGGGAACTGGAATCTTAATGCTTGGTTTTGGGATTTCTTGCGATCTTGGGGTTGGAAGGTACTCTCAGTCTTCTTGATCATTTTGGGAGTTCTGCTATTCCTTTGTTGTTGTATCCAATGTCTGCCTAGTATATGTTTGATGCTAGGGGGATGTTGTGCTCAGGCGATAGGTACGATAGGACATAAAGTATATGCCCCGGATAAAACTTCCAAGGAGTATGTGTTAAAAGAGATTTTAGTGAACGACCTGGTGGCCATAGATATCTCTGACAGTGATTCAGGGTGTATGGACGATGACGTATGGAGTTACTTGCAAGGAGATCAGAAGTAGTCATGGCACTTGGCATAGGCCAAAAGGAGGGTTTGTCAAACTGGATATTAAATTATGCCTCCTAGTGTAAACGATTGTATGTATATTGGCCTACGCCAAGTCGCATAAAACTGTACGCGAATAACTCTCTACGGCAAGGTCTTAACCTTAGAAATTGATGTAAGTCGCCATCTTGAATCAAACCGCCATTTTAGGTTCTCTTGCTGTTTAAAAGTCACCCTGAACATCAAAATGGTGGACGATGACATTTCGAACAGAATCTGGTCGGCATGACCTCCGTACAGCTAATGTATAACTTGCCTGCAGGCTGCTTGTTAGGGTCGTGAACTGAGACCTTGTCCTTCTGTTGACCTGCATGTAAATGGATTACCTGTATCAACGGAACTGATCTATGCACATAAAAATGAATAAATTAGAGTTGACCTGGCAGAGACCCTAGACCTGTTACACATTCATGGAATGGTTAACCTGTGAAGGGGTTTGGCAACAGGCTGGAGAATGTATAAAAGCCTGAATGTCCCAATGTACGGTCTCTCACTGAATACATCGAACCCCGTTGAAGTTTGTTGTGTTGCACTGAGGGCCGATAGCTATCTGACCTGTCATTTGACTTTGTTATTGCTTGACCTTAAAATAAAGTACTTTGTATGTTTCTTTGTAACCAGTGTTTGGTGTGTTTCCTTTGGGTTCCCCGGCCTCATATTATTTTCCTCTTTTCACATGTAAAAGAAGCACGCAAATGATGCAGACGTTTGAGGAAAAGAGCAGTCTGGGTAATGAATAACAGAGGCCGGCAGCCAAATAATCTTTGGGGCATGTTCAAGGTCAGGGATATGTCTTTTTAAGTTACAGAGTGCAGACTTAATGCCCACTAGAGCCCATAGAACAAGGCCATGGGGACAGAGTCACCGTAGATACCTTAATGTGTTGATTCAGGGGAACAATAGTGTCAAGCTGGGCTTCTGGGGGTTTTCTGGTGAGTCAAATTGGATTTAAGTCAGTAAAGCTGGTTCCATGGGATACAGCAATGTGGGCAAGCCAACGAGTAGCAATGGCTCCATGCTGTTAAAATCTTGGGACAAGCAGCGATGTGCATATTCACGCGGTTCAAGGCTCGACAGTGACTTGATCGCAAACATTAAGTGATTCAACATCAGCAACAAGTCGGCTTGGCTGGATCCAATTACACAATGCTTTACTACACCACAATTGGCTTGAAGTAGCTGTGACTACGCAGGCATGTCGAGTCAGTGTATGAAAGATGCTCAAAGCAATTAAAAAGGGTAGAACGTTAAAAACAGCGCCCTGTGGTCATTGCAGTGGCTCAAAGGAACTTGAGGCGATCAAGCCAGCTTAACGAGTTTTCAAGAGGCAGGGAAAGTTAGAGGCAGTTTCCTTTGATCCTGGAGTACATCCTTCTTATGCCCTTCACGGCCAGGAAAGTTATCAGGAACGCTTGCAGTTTTGCCACATCAGCAGTGTTCCAGTAGCAAGCAGGCATTTTCCAACAGACGGTTGCTTTAAATGTTACCCTGAAGTGGTTAGGGGAAGGTCTGCACCCTGCTTGTAAGTCCTTGTCTTTACCCCAATGGCTGGGGAGTAGTGGCAGGCTTTATCCCAAAAGGTTCCCAGTGAAATCTTTTTAAGAGAGGATTCTTCTGGGCGGGTCTTCAAGAGGAGTCCAAAGACCGCTCAATTTAAGCCTGTCTCAAAGTCAATTTGTCACAATTGATTGGTTGATTCCAGGCCTTCTGCAAGTGGCCACTCCTCGCTGCTGTAAGAGAAATTGTGGCTTCTAATGTCAGCCCCCAGAGTGACTTGTCTGCAGGAAGTTAGGAGTGGTCACAATGAGAACGTGTGGCCTAGGTATTTTCAAGATGCAGGACCTTTCTCTTGTGCTCAGATCACCCCCTGTGATACCTTATACTTCCTCCCTCTCCTGTCTGCCTAAGATCAAAAAGACTCCAGGAATTGTACCCCTGGTGTAACTTCCCCATTGTGTTGTCAGAGCTCCCACTGAAGCACTAGTTCCCAACTCACGCCAGGGGGGTATGTCCTGTTCGTCTTAGAAAATGTCAGGGGTTCCCAGTAGACAACAAAATGACCTTCAGGAGTAGACTCAACATTTGTTGTGAGTAATACGCCCATCTCCAGACAGAAATACACAAAATCCATGGCAGTTGCCGGAGTCAAGGGAAAACCAGTTGCTAAATGAAATCAGATAGGGCTTGGCTTTTGTAACGGTTCCTCCTAATAGGCCATCATGTCAAACTAAATGTAGTTCCATCTTAACATTTTACCAACGTGCCGTCAGAAGGTCCTAGGGATGCACAGCTATATATCATTGGTGCCCACTGTTAAAGAAAGCCCATGACTGTTGGATTAATGACATTTCAACCACCTGTGTTCAGGAATGCACATGTCACCCTGTAGATGACATGTTGCCAGGTGAAACTGCACTGCTGCTGTATCAGTAGACAGGGTGCAGCGAAAGAAGACACGTGAGCATTATAATCTTTTAGCATGAAGCATTTGAATTTGAGGCCTGGATAGCAGAGCTCACTTTCTGGGAGGAAAACCCCAAAAGTCAGGCTAGCACACTCTAGCAGGTGGCATTCTCTCTCTCTCTCTTTCTCTTTCTCTCACACACACTCTCTGAACATTATCTGGGGTCAGGCAGTCTGCTGATTGGTCAGTCAGCCACAAATGTGGTATTTTAGTTAAGTAGCCGGTCTTAGTAGATAAACACCTCACGCTTCCAATCCCTGCTACATCACTTTAGGAAACTCGGTGCTCTTGGCGAATACACTATTTTCAGGCATCCCCAATGACCTCTGTGTGACATCTCTCTGTCCCCTTGGAAAACCATCAGAAACCTAGATTATGGGCAAAGGGCCAGGTCATATGGTGCTTCTATGGTCAAGAACCAGCATGAGGCACACGTAATGGATACCTTTATGTGGATCAGAAAACCCACAGGTTTTGCAGAATTTTGCAGTTATCAAACTTGCGTTTTGGTGTATGTGAAAACAAAGTTTCAGTCAGAAGGAAATGATATGTTTGGCTACTCTCGCAAGGCTTGAAAGCAAACCAAAAACATGTTGACCAACCATAGTCTTCCTGAGACCAGCTAACGTGGGACACGGCCGGAACGACATTTTTGACTGACTCCAGTTCAGGGTAGAGTAGGCCATTTCAGCTAAGTCGCACATGTGGGTAGTATAGTTAAGTGGCAACGTGCTTGATGCAGAGCAACACAGGTTCGAATCCCGGGAAGGCGCTTAGAAACCTCTTAGGTAATATAAAAAAAAACAATTATAATTTAAAAAATGCCTAAGCGGCACCCAGTAGCCATCCCGCGAAGTTCAAAACCACTGAGCAATGCATTGTGGGTATGCAAGCAAGATAGTTGTCTTTGTCCATATTATTAAAAGTTGAGCTGTTAAACACCATCCCCTAAAAGCCAGTCTTTGAAAGTGAGCCCCTGAAGTTTTATTGTTCTCCGCACCTCCTGCGTTCACAAGTAAAAGGGGGTGTTGTTTCAAAGACCATTCAAAGGCGAAATCCGCATTTTTAGGAGTTTAAACTGCTTTTCGGTGGACCCCAGTCTACTTTTTTAAGGGCACAGATATCCAAACCCAACATTGGCGCCAGAGAAGCACTGCAAAATGTGACTTTTTTTCTGGGCATGACATCAGTTAAGAAAGGAGTGTTGTCAATCAAAAGATACAAAATCCAGGGCACAGTGGAAGAGTCCACAGATATGTTCAATTGATCACATATGTTGTGCTATTCAACACGCGGCACTTTTTCTGTGTACTAATAGGCTATTTGTAGGCAGCACAACTGCATCGTGTTCTCCTACTGGTTATACATGCTGCATTTTTTCCCATTACCAGGATGTTGGTAGGGCAAAATTGAACACGTGCCAACACTTGACAGAATCAGTCATTATAACAATGAGCAGACTCAGTATTTGATTATTTTAAAAAAATATTCGGCCCAGATTTATGAGCCCGAGTAGAAATACACATCGATTTCCAACCCCCAAAAGAGTCCCCAAGTGTGGGATGTGTTTTGCCTGTAAAGAAGCCTCAGTGCCCTTGGACAGAGAAGATCCCCTGAAAACCCCAGGAATGTGATCGTGATCCCAAAAGTTTGTTTTGTGTGAACTAGGTAGATTAGTGACCCACTACTGCTAATGGCACCCAGACACAAGAGGAATATTGGCACCTCGGTGCCAAGAACCAGCACGAAGGCCACCTTTCCGGTGACATTTCTACCAAGGAGATGCCCAGTCTGGCCAGACAGGAAATGATGCTGCCTTCAGGTGCCATCAGGAAACGCCTTTGGGATTCACTGATGAGCAAATCTGCAGTGTATTGTGGGTGAACAACAGGGCATGAGGAAACTCCCACATAGCCGAATTTCCCTAAATAATGTCAAGCAGAAGGAAAGTACACTCTGAAGATCTTGAGGGGCTCTCTGCCTTCATCCAACAGAGGCGGTCTACACTGCTGGGCCCTAACTGGGCTGATGACCTTTTCAGGGAGCGGGGAAGCCAGGCTCCTGCCAGCATTTGCAGGAGATGGGGTGAGGCATTCTGTCCAACAAATAGAAGCATTACGCCCCTTTTGCTATTTAAGGCCCAGTGCATGGATGACCGGAACATCAGGGCCTTCCAATGGTTTGCCCCTTAGTATGGGGGTGGTGGAAGCAGCATAATCTTTGCCTGGTGCCCACAGCCACACCTTTTAAGAACTGTGGCCAAATAATAGTGGGAACATAGAGGGTGGACCATTGACCCCACCATTTTGATGCCATACAATTATAACACCTGGACTCTCTGCTCTGGATGCAGAGTCTGAAGACCAACCTTAAGTGTGGACGAATATGACAAAATGAATACTGCTCTGCAGGAGCACAGGGATGAGTAGCAGATGAAACTCTTACTCAGCCCCACACTCCTACCAAGCCAGCAGTTATCCCATTCACAAAGGTGAACTAGGTATACATCCTTTGCCTCTCTAAGGTAGCAGGGACAAGAACAGGCTAAACTCTTCAGGAAGGATGTCAGATACACAGTTTCACAGTGGGGGTATGTGAGGAATTCGACCATCCGCATGGTGGGTGCTCGCTCGCCTGTGCTTTTTTGAAATTTTTAATGAAATTGAATGATGGTAGATCAACCTCTGGGAAATGTGTGGGGCTAATCCGCACACATTTTTCTAAGCTCACTGCCCAACATACACATAGACCTGTGTACTCTGGGTCGACACATCGTACAGGTGCAGTCCTCTCTGTCATATTGAGTTGGGATTTGGCAGGCAGAGCACATGATGCATCTCAGAAGAGGGAAAGCCAAAACCTTCCTCCTGCTATGGTCAGCCTAATTAACTATCAAAGGCTCCATGGATCCACCCTGTCCATTTGTTTACCCTCTGCAGATGGTGGCAGCAATTAATGTGATTGACATGTTAACAGAGTATACTTCAAATAGGCCCACAAGGGGCATGGCTGCTTGAAGTTAACAAAGGAGACAGGAAACCCCAACAACCTTTAATATGCACTGTGTCAACCGGAAGCCAGCTCCCGCCTCTCAGTAGCAAGGGGAGTGACCCGTCAAGTCTGGGACTATGTGTTTACAGTAGGCAACCTCCGCACTGGAATCCCATTCAGAAGGTATGACTATGTGGATTGATGGAGACAGCATGTCTCTTTTCACCCCTTTACCTTTTCTGTTGCAAAAAACTCGAATTATGACCTCAGGCAATCACTGTGGCACATTTGGCTTCAAAAGAGGGCTGAGTCCCTTTTTTCGGCAGATCATCTGAAGACTTTGCAAGGAGTAACAAGAAGAACTCAGCATTGGCCCCTGGCTGAAGGTACAGTCTGCCTTACAACTTCCGCCAGTGATGGATGGCCAGATTTCCAAGAGGGAAGCAAGATCCCTCCCCTTAACATCTCCCAGCGAACAGAAGGAGATACTGAATCCAGAGGACCCTCAAGCAGCTCCAGGAACGTTACCCAGCCAGTACACCGTGTGCCCTGCTAGATTCTGCAAGCAAGCGTCCTAGGTGGGAAGTGCCAGAGAGTCGCTGAACCAAACCAAGGACAAGGCCATTGCCTGCAGCACTCTCCTCAGCTATGGGCCGTCTGCCTTAAAGGACGACAAAAGCCCAGTGAAGAAGCTAGAAGGAGTGCATCGACAAACATCAACCAGTGTCCGCCTTAAAGGAAATTTCTGAGCCAGTCGAGCCCCGCAAGCTTCAACCAACTACACTGCTGACTGTTGTCACGCCGCAGCCGCTAACGTCGTCCAAAATGACTCGACCAGTGCTTCAGACCCACCAATCAGCACTGAGACAACGATTCCTGACCCTGAGCTGATGTGTAGGCCAGCCTGCAGCTGCCCGTCCAGATTTGCTTGCCGAACTGCATGCTGCCTGAACCCCACAGCTGTCTCCTTCTTGAATTCTGTCACAGGAGCTGCAAAGTGCCCTGAAACCGACTCAATCCTGGTGAGCAGCAAGAACTTCTACAAGCACAAGGGACATTGTAGTTCTGTCCCCCTGGTCCTTCTCCGAAGGCCCCTAGTGACATTTTACGACCCATTGCTCCCCTTGTGATAAAATTAAGTATCCTTGAACTGTTAAGATTAATTACTTTACCGACTACCCTCCTCTCAGTAGCCAGAGTCCATCCCTTTTCCTTCTTGAAACTGTCTGTTCTCTGCATTCCTTTACAGGGTGGGTTGTATTTTGTAGTGTGCTAGAACTGTTTGTTGGATAATAATAAAGTAGATATTTTTATACAACCTCAGAGTTATCTTCGACTCCAGACTCTCCTTCTCTCATCAAATCGCTGATGTCACTAAGAAGTCACACTACCAGCTGCACCTCCTCAGAGGTAGTCTGCCTTTCCTCTCCTTCTGTTACGCTCACCTGGTATCCACAGGGACGCCACCTAGCCAGGTTACTCGCGGGTATGCTTCTCAGCTTTGCCCTGATGTGGTCTGCGGGGAAGGTTCTGCCTGAAAATACAGGAGGCCTGTATTCAAGACTGACCGACTGGGGTAAGTATCCTCCCTCCACCCCCGTACGATTTCAGTCCCTCTGGAGCCCTCTCCTCACCTTGTGGTAGAATTAAGCGTGCTCTCCGCCCTGCCTTTTTTGCAGGGGCGCATTGTCTTTATTGGGCGAGTGCGGTCCAGTTACTTCACTGACGCCGGCCCGTTTGATATTGTTCAGGTAGATCGTATTGCTGTTCTTTAGTTTTGTTGCTATCCTCAATGCCTTTCTTTGTTTAAAAATGTCTTTTTTTTCCCCCTTAGGTATGCGGAGCTTCAGCGCGGCGAACTGGCTTGGTTGAGCCCCGCTGGTAATGATGCGGTAATTAAGCGCTATGCACAGCGCTGCAAAGTCTTGCCTTTGCTAACCTGTGTTTTCCTTCCTTGTAGGTTTCGGTGTTCTTCAGTGCGAGTGGAATGTCCGGAGTGGTGCCATCCAAGAGGCGACCAGCCAGCTAAGCCTTTTGAGCAGTTCGTAATTTGCAAATGTCTCTAGTGCTGACTTTAATGTTGCCTCTATCTTCCTCTTTCAGGTCGTTCTGTCCGGGAGGCGTGTAGATTCGAGGAAGCTGTTCTCAGTAGCTGCGAGTGGCTAAAGATGAAGACTGCAGGTAAGATGCTGCTGCTAATGATATTCCTTTTGTCTCCTTGCAGGTTCTGCTTCTCCGAGGTTCGAAGGAATAGCTGGACACGGTGAACGTCATGTTGCAAGCTGCAAAGTAACGCGAAGTGTGTTGTCTTGCTCGGGTGTGGTTTAAATAGCCCCAACAAAATAGTCCAGGTAAAGTAGTCCCTAGGGTACCACACCCAAAAAACTAGACCGCTCTTGGGAACCAAGCTATGTGGATGCCTCCATGTTGGCTGACAATACAATAAAGTAGTTCCCAAGCACATTGTTTTTCATGGTGTATGAGCCTGGCGCCATAGGCGCCAGGGCTGGACCCATGAGGGCTTTTGAAGAGGATGCCAGGCTCTAGAGGCCCGAGTCCTGACTCCACCTGGCCGATGGGTTTGCCACAGGGGGTTTTGGGTGAGGGTCATGACACCTTCCCCCAGAAGCTCACTGGGGGTCATTACGACCCAGGCGCTAATTGCGCCATCATTACCACCATGGTGTAAACTACGTTTACACCATGGTGGATGGCGGATTTACCACCCCATTCCAAGGTGAGTGGGGCGGTAAATCCCCATTTCCCATTTTCCCTTCCCCATTCCAATTTTTGCCCCATAGGGCATAATGGGAGTGGGGAAGGCGCTAATTACGCCACCGTAAATTACGGTGGCGTAATTAGCATCATGGCAGGTTAGCGCCATGGATTTTAACGGCTGCTAAAAGCAGCCGTTAAAATCAGAATAGGCGTTAAGGGTTAACGACGGCGTTAACCCTTAACGCCTGGGTCGTAATGAGGCCCACTGTCTCCAGAGCTCTGGTTCTCTCTAGGCTGGACTACTGGAATAGCCTCTTTCTAAATCTGCCTGCTTCTACTCTCCGTCCTCTGCAATTTATCCAGAACAGGACTGCAAGACTTGTTCTTAGCCTCAAGCCCAGGAATCATATTTCTCCAGGACTGAAATCTTGCATTGGCTCCCAGTGGTTGCAAGGATTTAAGTTCAAAACCCTCTGCATTATCCACAAGGCCTTCTGGGCCTAGGCCGCAATACCTTCAACACTCTCTGCTAAATATCTTTCTTCTTGAGCTCTTCGCTCATCTGCCTCCAACTCCCTCAGGGTCAGTCCTTCTCCAAGCAACGAGTTGGTGGTAGATCTTTTTCTGGAACAGGCTCCCTGACTCCCTGAAACTTAAGAAGAATCATCTCCGGAGCCGGAAGCACCTCAAAACCTTTCTCTTTGCCTCTGCTTTTTCTCCTCTTTTCCCTTACTGACTTCCTGGCTGATACTGAAACTGCACTGGTTACCTGGCCACCCTCTGATCTCGGGCCCAGGTCCCCTACGCCACCAGTCGCACACCTCCTCTGCCTTCCTGGCAACCCCCGCACTGGGGACAGTTTTCTGTTCCCTACAGTCCCACTATCAGCACTTGTCATCTAATGTCTGCACTAACCCATGCACTTGCCACCTGCTGGCCATACTTACTTATTGTCTATTTATTCTATTATCGCATGTTCCGCATTGTCCCCTCCCACCCCCGCACTTTCCTCCTTCCCCCTTCCCATGCACTTGTGCAATCTGAATGGCACCTGGCCTATTAGGATTGTTGTCAGTTGTCCCTCTGTTCCCCCTCCCTCGCCTCGTCACTCCTTGAAACACTTGTGTATGTATGTTGTGGCATGTAATAAATGCCATATCGTATCATAACCTTGATTGGACAGTCCTTTTTATCATTGGGTAATAATTGTATTTTCGCGGTGTTACAACTAACCAACGATCCACGACCTTGCAGAGATAAGCCTGCAGTTTCCGCATTACCCAAATTGGAAAATGAGGTTTAAATTTGCTTGTGTTTCCAATCTGTTTGGATCCCTTGTGGTGAACTAGAGGTGTGGGGCTGATTGATGGTTTAGAAACTGATGTTCATCCCTGGACCACTGGTGCCCCGGAAGTTGATGCGTTGCATGGTCTCACCCCTTCAAACAGGCAATCATCTACTGCAGACTGGTTCCCTTCTAGCCTACTGTAAGGTGTCCATTCAGGCTGCTGTTTCAGAATCGTTTGCCTTGTGATGTGACACCCAGAGAGCTTTGTCTGCAGGAAATAGATATGAGGCAGAGGAAGTCTGGGAGCCCTGGGAGAATCCAATATTGTGGGCCTATGCTGTAATCTGGTGCTTGTCTCCTGGCTACTCCCACTCAGCCTGCATCTCTGGTCTGCCTACACCAAAAGCTCTTGTTAAGTACTACCTTGGTGTCATTTCTTTTGGCCTCACAGAGCCTGTCCTTTGAATCACTGGCCTTCTCCCTGCCCCCTGGAGGCAGTTCCTATCTTGTTGAAAGGAGACAGACACACATGTTCCACGGAAGGCACATGCTTTTGATAGACCAGAATTCAAATCCTCTGTTTTGAGTGAAACTAATTCCCAGACAGTGGATACACAGAAGACCCTGACAGAAAGGTCACTAGAAACCAACCTGATAATACAATTACACCCTTCAGTTTTGTCCAGAATAATTGTGGATTCCCAGACATGGCTTATATTTAGATGTGTCATCTGCTACTAGCTTGTAGGAGTACAAAATTAAATGCTTTAATTTAGGATCAGGGCTGCCCATGGTTAAATTAAAATCTTAGCTGTTGGAACTTTGGGTTCCACGAGGCTGTTGGTAGGACTTGCTGCTGGGAAGTTTCAGTAAACAGGCCCACCAGAGTTACATGCTTGCACTATGCTTTTCAGCATAAATCATTATGAAAGGTAGTGTCGAATTAGCAGCCCTTACAGAGCCGGATCTCTCTGCATTCTTTTATTAAAAACATACATAAAAAAAGTCAGGCTATTCTGCCTTTATAGGTGGCGTTTTGTCACAAGGACGTTGGACTTTTTATGACAGACCATGAAATTAAACATCTACAAGTGCTAAACCTTTTAAATAATTCATTTCACAAAGGCTCGTGTGCGTTCCTGGGAACTCTGCGAAATTGGCAGAATGCACAAATTGGCAATGCAAAGAAGGAGCATATCTTCCATCCAGCATCGACACCAGCTACTTGTCAGGGTTTTGCAAATTGCCCAGATTCTTTCCACTGCAGCCTCACATAATGCCAACCCGAGAATGTAATGCTGCCTGCAACCTGTGCCCTCCAATGATTGTCCAGCTCCAGGAATGCTGCACAGTAAAGTAGATCTTAAAATCTGAGTGTGCCTCAAGAGAGGTTTTCCACTTCTGACACTAACCTCTACTGAGGTCTCCAGTCGCACTTATGTGAGACTGCACAGTCCTTATTAGACAATTCCACTGGCATGCTCGGCATAGAGAACCAAACTACTCCTCTCTGATGAGGCCCAACGAGGCTGAAACATGTCTGGGGATGCTCGTGGTCTCATGCAGAAGAGATGTGAACAAGCATTTTGGGCTGGACTGCAACTTTTGGAGTGAGCACAAGCCTGATTTGCATATGGTCTTTCCCCTTCTTTAATGGCTTGTCAGGCAAAGAACGATGGTCTGGAGGGTTGCCTATAGCAATGCCCGAGGTTAAGATTCATTCAAAACATTCTAGCCATCACCTATTTTGTTCTGCTCCCACTTGAGCCACTTGAGAACGAGGGTTTCTTGTATGTTCTAGAGTGCCTTTGACAATCTTCCCTCACCCCAACATTCAGGCGAGCCATGTTCCCACATAATACCACGTTAAACCCTAAGAAGACCTCTACAATGTGTTCAATCCCCCAGAATTGCATGGAAAGATATTCTTAACCACATTGAAAATGTATTGATGAACCATAAATACACCAGCACCTTTGGCAGAACAAAGCCCTGAGTTTGGTCGCGCTACCCATAGCTTAGCCACAGGGAGTTTAGTTTTTTTTTTTGCCAGACTGTCTTTGCAATTGGCCGCCAGGCTCCTCAGAGACATAAGACAGATGGTGTTCAGCTTCTCGGACTTCTACCTTCCCGCTTAAAATATCAACCAACCAATGGCATCACTTGCTGTGGCAACACTCTTACTGCTTTTCAAAAATCGGTCCTGCCTACATACACATTTCCTAAACCCCAAGAAACCCTCTAAGATGAGTGAAGTACTTGGGCTGGTGTGCAGGTGATGGGAGGGGGTTTTCTTCAGTCCACCCCGATTTTCTATTCAACCCCTCTATGGGGAACCTTGCATTGCAAGAATGTGCACTATATCTGGATGTGGGCACATTCGTTCTGGGGCCATACTGAAGTGGTACTAGGTTTATTTTTGGATCTTAACCCCCAGTGGTGCGAACAGCAAACTCCTTTCAAAGTGGTGATCCCAGCATTCCACAGATGGGAAACAATCCATGTTTGTTTTTTGACAGTTTGCAGCTGAGAAATCCCAGCGAAGCCCAAATGCTCCTGTGCGTCCGAGTCATATGGCAGCACAGTCTGCAAGAGATGAATGTAAAACTGTCGCTCTTTCCCAAAAAATACAAACCTTGGGAACGTGTTGCTCACGCCTGGTTCTGCATTCTGTTTATTACTGTAATATGGTGCATGCACACATTAAAAAAAGAAAAGGTGTTCTAACAAAGATCAGTCATTTAGCAAGCAATAGCACGGTGTGCCGTAATTGACTCGTGACTAAGTATGGGCAGAGTTTGAAAGTGATTAGCATAATGTTGATCAATAATATTGATTACAGGTAATGCGATTTCCTAATCTTTCGGCGGGCGTCTTCATCAGAGTCACGACAAAGCCAATTTCGTTGCAAGATCAGCCGCGCGAGGCAGGACCTCGGGATTGTCTGAGCAGCACTGCGGCACTTTGAGCAGTGTCCCAGCATCTTGAGCAGCACCGTGGCACATTGGAGCAAAACCATGGCATAGCAGCTTGAGCAGCTGCATGATATTACCAGAGGAGCCCGAGCATAACGGGCAGTACTCTGGTGTACTGAGAATGACCATGATGTTTTGGCTTATAACCTGGAATGTTTAGAAGGAACTCTGAGAATAACCTGATTACTTTTGGCTGCACGCTTAAATAGTTAAGAACTATCCCTTTATGTGACTGGTTGGCACCCTTCTTTTCTTGCAGCACTCTTACATCATGGCACCATGTAGATGTATGTTGGTAGCACCCTGGCATGACGGCAGCACCTCAGCATATGATGGTAACAGCTATTAAGGTATTTTAGTTTTTTGAACAGGAATTCAGATACATGTTTACTGATACAGGAAAAGTGGTAAAATATTGAAAATGTTGCATTGCATGGAATTTGTAGAGCGCTCCTCTCCTATTAACGTAAGTGTGAGGCGCTGATGATCTCTTTGTGGGTTCGCTGAATGCCCGCATTGTGGTGGTTGGTCATGCTCTGTATGAGGGTGGGTGAGAAGATGATCCTGGCAGGGGTTCAGAAACTTAGTATCTCCCTGTTACCTTCCAGTCCTGGTGTGTTCCGGCGGGGCGTGCCTCTGCTTGATGCCAATCTAGTGTTGTCAAGCGTGGAGTTTGGGTGCCTGTCTGACCACCACATCACATTTTAGGAGCATGGTGGTGTGTGCCCGTGGGGTTAGAGGCATTCGTGCTGCCTTTCAGTAGGTTCGGAGGATACTCTGGCAGGCGGGTTCAGGTAACTTGTATCAGCTCCCCACACCCCGTGGTGCTGGTGATCTCCTCGTGTGATTGCCGAATTATCAAACTGTGGTGTGAAATCATGATGTCAATCTAAGGGGAAGATGGGGGGACAATCCTTTTGTGAGGTCATAACCCTTATAGCCCTCCCCATTATCTTCCAGTCCGGTTTTGCATGGGGTGGTTCTGGCAAGGGGTAGGATCGTTGTGGCCTTTCCCGTCACCTAACAGTCGAGGAATTGTCAGGTGGTATTTGTGTCTGCATGTTGCGTATGCATGTGACCATCCTACAAGTGTCAGATGGACCTGAGTCCGCGTGGATGAAAAAATACTGAATCTCCTCTGTTGGCTCCTTTCTGATGACTTGGGTTCAATGTGATTTTGCCGAATGAAAAAATAGAAAATGACATTTTAACGAAACATAAACAACGAAAAAAATATCGATTTTTTTTGTTGTTGTTTGGGGAGGTTCCTGCTCAAACCCCGTTTCCCGATGTTTAAAACCTTACCCCAAACCCCTCCCCACCATATTTAACCCCTTACCTCAACCCCACATATATATTCTTGTTTAATTTGTTATTTTTTTCATTCTTTTTTATTAGTTTAAATGTAATTCTTGATTTTATTATATTCGGTATAATCACTGGGTACCGATGACTGATGCGTACCACAGGCAGAGCAGGGGCCTGCCTGCGAATGCAAGTAAAAAGAGATGAAAAAACATGAGTGTTTAAAAAAGAAGTCATAGGTTAAGGGATATGCAGTCGATATGGAGGGCCCTATGGTAGGAAGCAACTCCATATCCCCCCAAAAGTCAAAGAGGGACGAACAGAGGGGTAGTCAAAAGGGGGTGTTTGCCAGCAAGTTAGTGAAAATGATGGTCATTGCTTTACATGTACAACTGTGTCAGACATGAGTGGGGGGGACTGTAGGTTTACCCATCTTCTCCACATTGTAATGTGTGTGTCAGTGGGGTCGGAGGAAGAGAGAGAGAGAGTGTGTGTGTGCGCGTGCGTGCGTGCGTGCACGTATGTGCGTGCGCGCGCGCGCCACTGGGGAGGCAGGGGGTCTGCCAGTCGGGAAGTAGTTCATGTGTGTCCCAATTTCCGTGATACTGATGATTTACTGATCGAATGCTGAGTTCCTGAACTATGGTGGGCCATTATGTGTTACTGAGGGGTGTATCTATCTATGCATGGATGGGAATTATACAGCGTAATCCTAGCTGGAAGGCAAGAGAGTGCTGTACATAGGGGACACACCCAGGGGGTTACAAATCGGTTACCTAGCAGAGGAGCTGGAAGTGGGAAAGGGTGTTATGCGGAAGATGGTATCTCCAGAGGGGAGACATTGGGGTGAGTGGAGTGATCATTGATGTCGAAATGTTTTTGGGAAAGTATGATCTTTGGGTCCTTCCTGAAGTGCAGCATTAACCAGGTACATCTATCCGCATTGGTAACTTTTCCAGAGATTGGGTGAGCAGCAGGAAAAGGCCGGTTTCCTGTTTCTTTTCCGTTTTGCAGTTCTTTTCCAGCCTAGGCTAGGTGAGGGTCTTGTACTGGGAGGAAGTCGGATACCTAATGTCCCTCCCCATTACCTTCTAGACTGGATTTTGTGAGGCAGTGGTCTTGGAAGAGGGACAGGAACTCCCTAAGGATGCTCCCTGTGACCCTCAAGTCTGAGTTTGTTGAGGTGATAAATGGGAATTTGTGGGATTCCAGTCTGGTGGACTCAGACATGGGGTTTGGTTCGCCAACAAAGCCCCCGACTCCTCATAGGTTGTTGGAGTTACTGTTGGTGTGTTTCAGCGTGATCAGAGGATGTATGGTTGGGGTGACATGGGGAGCCTGTGGTGCTTCCCAGTTCCTTCATACATGTTGGGCGAGTGGTAATTGTGGTTTACTGCTGGCAGGCATTCCCGGCCGCTTCTCCCCTGGGCAGTCAGTCAACTAACATTGTTATTGGAGATACATATGACATTATTATTATTATTATTATTATTATTATTATTATTATTATTATTATATTTATTGAGTGCAGACCTAACTTCGAGAGGCAACTCAGCGCTTTACACAGGTATACACCTATACAGATACATAACAGAGCGTGTACAACATTACAGATGCATAATGGGGTGCTTTTCAGTGGTAACACCAGAACAGATATGCAGCAGATGGTATGCTACAGATGGGAACAGAGGGGTACAGCGGTACCGGGTGGCGGGATGGAGAGGGGTGGGCGTCTTCTACCGGGTCAGGTGGCGTGATTGGCGACTTGATGGCGTAGGTGTTGAGGAGAGACTCCTTGAAGAGGTTGGTCTTGAGTTCTTTTCTGAATTGTAGGAGCGTGGGGTCGAGTCTGATGCCAACGGGAAGGAGGTTCCATAGTCTTGGGGCGTGGGCTGAGAAGGCTTGTTTTCTGATCCTTTCCTTTTTGCAGCAGCAGATTTTAAGTCTGCACGTGTCCAGGCTTCTGGTGGTGCGCTGTCCATCGGAGATTCAGAGATTCTCTGCGTGGTAGCTGGGTGACTTGAGGGCGACTGCCTTATAGATGATGCAGCAAGACTTGAAGGTGATTTGTGCATGCAGTTGCAGCCAGTGAAGGTTGATGAGGGCCAGGGTGATGTGGCCGTATCTGCATAGACCCTTGATGAGGCGTGCAGCTGCATGTAAGACATTTCTTAGGGGCACAAGGGCGGATGATGGGAGGCATTTAAGTAGTGCATTCCCCCCATCCCAGTGGGACAGGACTAGTTGTTGAACGGTGGATCTAAAGCTGTCTGGAGGGAGGGAGGGCTTGCCTTTTCGCAGGAGGTAGAGCTAATACCAAGCTCTCTGAGTTTTCCTAACTATGTTTGCCTTGAAGGAGAGGTGTTTGTCGATGTGGAACCCGAGGGACTTAGCACAGGAGGTGAGCACGGGTGTGAAGCCCTCAGAGTTCATGGTTGATAGCCAGGTCTCTATATCTGAGTGTTCGGTATTGTTCATTCAGAGTAGGAATTCAGTCTTGGAGGGGTTGAACTTCAAGTGTGCATTGGACATCCAAGACTGGATCAGCGAGAGGCTGGTTTTGAGCCTATGGTTGTCCTTGAAGGAGTCGATCTTGAGGTATAGCTGTGTGTCATCGGCATATTGGTGGATGTGGATTTTGTGTGTGGCTATGAGGTCTGCCAGCGGCTCGATGTATAGATTGAAAATCACTGGGGAGAGGCTGGAATCCTGCAGGACTCCACACGTGATGGGTGGGTACCATTGGCAATCTAGAGAAGTCCATCTTAACAAACTGCTGCCAGTTGGTGAGGTAGGATTTGAACCAGCATAGTACAAGGTTGCTGATACCCATTCGCCAATGTAGGGTGTTTGTAAGTGCCTGGCAGTTGAAAGCGGCCGAGAGGTTGAGTAGAACCAGGAGACAGGGGTGGCCATCATCAAGGATGTTGAGGGCATCGTCGACCACCCGTATGGCTGCTGTCCCTGTGCTGCATCTGGGTCTGAATCCAGACTGGTAGGTTTGGAGGAGATTGATTGTGTCAATGTGTTGCTGCAGGTGTGCAGCTACCACTTTCTCGATGATCTTACCTATGAAGGGACAATGGGTGATAGGGTGATAGTTACCTTGGTTGTCGGGATCCAGAATGGGTTTCTTTAGTAAAGGGAAAATGTGTCCTGTTTTTAGGGTCAATGGGAAGGTGTCTTGAGTTAGGGAGCTGTTGATGATCTCTGGGTAGGGAGGGGGAGCTTCTGTGAGGAGGGTCTTGAAGATGGATGCTGGGAGGATGTCATCTGTATACAAAGTGGCTTTGAAGGGAGCCAGGGTTTCAACCAGGTCCTCTGTCGAGAGTGTCTTGAATGTTTTCCAGGGTGTGGAGATTTCACTGTGTCTACGTGCTGGTGAATCTCGCTGATTTTGTTAATGAAGAAGGTGTTGATGGCGGTGGATTTTTCGATGGAGTGTGGTATGGCAGGGTTTGGTAGCGGGTTGACACACTGCTTCACCACTTTGAAGAGGACTCTGCATTTGTTGGTGGCTTCAGCTAAGATATTCCGATAGTCGGAGTCCTTGGCTGTGTCGATTTTGTTGTCGGCAGGTTGCTCAGAGTTTCTTGAGGAGCGCCAGGTAAGATGCAGTATTGGAGCGGTGCCAGGTTTTCTCTTATTTCCTGGTGACTCCTTTGCTGAGGTTGAGTTCTTACGTGTACCAGGGTGTTGACGGTATTGGTTTGCAGGTGTGTTTTTCTCAGAGGCATGTGTTGGTCAATGGATGCTGAGAGGGTGGCGTTGAGTGCTTGCAGTAGAGAGTCACAGTTGGGTTGGGGTGTTCGTTCCATGCAAGGTGTAGTTTGGCAAGGTCTTCTGTGAGGGCTTCCACTGTGAAGTTCTTGAAGGACCTGGAGGTTTGTCTGATGGATTTCTGCTGGGAGTGCTTGACTGCGGTGGTGTGAAGGATGTTGAAAGGAATGGCTAGGTGGTCAGACCAGTCAAGTGGGAGAGGAGAGCTGTAGTGGATAGAAGACAGTGCAGTGATGATTAGGTTGAGGATGTTATCTTTCTTGTGTGTTGGGTCTTTTTATTGTGTTGTATGAGGCAGAGAGTGTCGAGAATGCTGAAGATAACTTCATGGCTATTGGCCATGTTGCCTGGGAGGTTGAAGTCTCCTAGGAAGATTTTGTTTGGATATGTGAGGGACACGGTGGTGACCAGGCCAGTAAAGTCTCAGATGAAAGTGGTGTTGGGTTTGGGTGCTCTGTAGATGAGATGGAATGTGATTGTGTAAGTCAGGAAGAGCAGGAAGTGACAGGAGAGGAGCCAATGTTGTCGACGTCAAGTCTTTTGCAGGGCCACAAGGTTTTGTGTATGACTGCAAGGACTCTGACTGTCTTGTTCGGCTGGTCTCTGTATTGGATGCTGTAGCTGTCACAGACAAGGACATCTAGGATGTGGGTGGAGGTGGGTGTCAGCTAGGTGTCGGTGATTAAGATGGCGTCAAGGTCATGTGTAGTGATGAGGTTGCCGATGTCTGCTGCATGGGTGATAGCTGAGCTGACGTTGGTAAGCATCAACTTCCATGTTGACGGTGAGAGGGTGTTGATGGGCTTGAGGCTGATGTGGGTGAGATTGCTGCATTGCATAGTTTATTCCTTAGAGAAGGGGCGATTTCATTGACATTGGCATTGCCTGGTGGTGGTAGACATGGCTTGTGGGGACGGAAGGCGAGAAATCATGTCAGTGCGTGCTTACCTGTTGTCTGAGCAGAGGATGGGGCCCTGGGTCCTGCCGTTCCGAACAGGTTCAAACAGTATGGCATGAACTCACAGAAGCCTACATGAGGAGGATGTGTTAATTTGTGTTCTCATTCTGTGCCTGTCCAGCAGTTGTGGCTGTATAAAACAACTAATCTTTGCCAGTCTAGGGTTCGGGGGAGGCTATATACATGGCAGTTTCCCTTTTCTCCTTTGACCACATGCGTGTACAGTGCTGGAAACCTGGAAAAAGAGCACATGCAGCACCGCGACTCTGAGGGTGGGCTCAGCGAGGAGGATGTAAACTGCATGTTCATAAGCCAGATATTCCTGAAGGTGAAACTAGTAGGGAAGCCTGAGGAAGGGGGATTTGAGGACTATCTTGAAGCTCCAGAAGAACAGCATTAGAAGCAGCGTGGTCTCAGCTGATCCATTATTTAGGCTCTGTGACCTGGGCCTTAAGCTCATGATGGAGAATGTGTTCTAGTTGCATCCCTCAAAGTTTTTTAACACTGTTCCACATTGCAAACTGCATTCAAGCACACTTGGTACCAAGGCGATGATCTGGAAAACAAATAAAGCAAAAGTCTACTGCCGACCGACATGGGTTGTCGTAGAGAGGTGGCCTGTGGGGCAGCGCCGAGATCAGTACTTGGGAACTATCCTTTTTAATACCTTTAGAAGCACAGTAACAATTGGCTAGAAGAAAGGGCTGCCTTTTAGCCACTGTTAATGCTGCAACCTTTAACAAGGTCATTACTCCAAAAGAAGCCGAAAGCTAAGAAGAAATTGAAAGAAATTCAAACATTTGTAAGAGAGATTAGAACTAAGATTCGAATCAGATAAGCGCTGCATTATATATATAAATATATATATATATACATATACATATATATATATCAGATTGCATTCCGTCAAGAGAGCCCTCTTGTCGAAGAAGTGAGCTGCAGTACACAGGGTGGCAGTGCAACGGGTATGCATACAGGGTTTCTCCTTGAAAAGAACGGGTTGCGAACCATCCGTATTGCAATGCAAAAAGTGTCCTTTATTTCACAAAATTAATTTACGGTTACAAAAATGTGGAGGCCAACAACAGGACGACGCGTTTCACTACTTCCTGTAGCTTGATCACATGGTTCCCCCCTGGCCACAGCATACATTTATACTCTTTGATTCTGGTCATTAGTCATAGAAAGAGGACTACCCTGTTCTCTAGGGTCCATAGTAAAACAACAGGCTGTGTGTGTTCCGTATGGATTGGTCGTAGAGTTCTCACACATTCCCATTGTTGTGCCAATACAAGTCGCTTACTGTGTTCAATACAATGTGTGGGATACTATTTACAGTGGATTCACAACCCATAATGCCTGTTGCTCATTATTCTATAGGATAAGCAATGTTGATTGTAATTACCCTCATTTAAATTGCGTAGTGCAGCATTATAGACAGAAATCCAAGGCATAGTGCCCAGATTATCCGTGTCTTTTAAATAGAGTTGGTAATTATGTACTAGATTTCGTGAAGAACGGAAATGTCATATATATATATATATATATATATATATATATATATATATATATATATATATTCAGTAAAAAAGGGACGTTATGGTTCCAAGTAAAACCGAAAAACCCTTGAAATTCCCCATTTGACGTAAGCTAAGCTACCATAACTCGCTCCACCACCATGCACTGCTAAGACTAACACCCAGGAAATCAAAGATGACATCACAAATGTTATTGATGACATCACTGATGACATCACATGTCTAGCTGTCTTTTTTTTGTTCACTGACATATCTAAGCAAGGTGGCTTTCTTCACTGTCAGTCAGGAATTAAAAAAGTAAAAAGTACTATATTTGTAGACCTTACCCTTCTCATATGTTCTTACACTACTTCCTTAGGGTACAGTGACATCATATGATACATATACATAGGAGAAGAAGGAATCCTGAAACACAAGAATCTTTTCTGTGCATGAAGTTAAATAGTTTGGTTATGAACACTTTCTGGTAATACTGCAGTTTTTGTTGCTTACTTTACATTCCCTGTATATGCTTCTATTTGTACACATTGTGGTCTCTTTATGTTTTCTGTGTAATAGTACAGTTATGCAGTAAGGGAAGCATTTGTAGGTACTTAACAGTATGCAAAATTCTGTAATGGAAGCATTTATCATTTTACTATTCAACATGGGAAGATTTTGAATATTGCACCTCTATGGCGCATGCTGCAGACAATGCATACATTTCTACATGAGTTTGTTCATGTACTGAAAGAACTCAGTAATGCAATGGAATTTATAGCAATGCATTGCTTCATGAACTATTTGGCATATGATAGTTCTTCAATGATCTCTGATACTTTTCTGCCAATATTACAATGACAATGCCTTGTGAAGGCTGTGTATGAAAACTAAATGCACATGTGATGTCATCAGTGATGTCATCAATGACATTTGTGATGTCATCTTTGATGTCCTGGGTGTTAGTTTAGCAGCGCACAGTAGTGGCGCGGGTTAGGGTTGCTTAGCTTACCATAACTTGTGAATTTCAAGGGTTTTTCGGTTTAACTTGGAACCATAACATCCCTTTAACTATGTTTTTTTTTAGTAAATTTCATAGGTTTTTAGTAGCGCAACTTAACCATAATGTCCCTTTAGCAAAGTTTTTTTTCACTGAATTTGATAGGTTTTTAGTAGCGCAACTTAACCATAACGTCCCTTTAACAAAGTTGTTTTACTGAATTTCATAGGTTTCTACTAGTGGCACGTAACCATAATGTAAACGAACATTTGACTTCATTGCACACCTTCCGAAGAATGCCACATGACCATGTGCCACATGGCGCACAGCATGGTGAGGTGTCTGAAAACCCATACACACTTCACAATAAGATCTGTTCCCCGTGCACAGTGAGGAAGTACATTTTGTACTGCTGTAGGAACCTGCAACATCAACATTTTCCTGCACAAATCCAACACCTATTCATACGCAGCCATTAACAATCTAGTACACAGTACATACTTTTAGCAAAACTGCTATTTATCTTAAAATGACATCAGCTAATGCCATCCCTCCAAGAAATAGCACCACTGCTGTAATGAAGGAGCATGAGAAACACTGGCCCCTACCTCACAAATAACACACGCACAACATTTTCCCCTGTCCACCTACCCCTCCATATTACTGTTTGGTGCCTCTTTCCTCAGTTCCATCTGCAACTTTCGTTCTTAACTATCTTCCCAAACAAAAGCCATCCATAACCAAAATAAATGTTCCTTTAAGATCCACCTTTCACAGTTAAAAAATGGAAGACTCCATCTACTTTACATTTCGCAGTAAAGTACATAGACGCAATAAGATTTTCCAACATTTCCATTTGCAGTTTGTGTTATGCTAATGGGAATATTGTAGAGTTCATCCTCCGTTACAGGGACTGGAACGGTGGATAAAGGGCCAGCAGGCCAAGTTATCAGCCCAATCGAAGCGAGAGTGCATAACGAGGTCTCTGGATCATTACCCCCCTTCTTCCCCTAAAATGGGGGATGAATGCCATTAACAATCTAGATTTCCAAAGCAGTAACCCGTGCTACTGAAAAAGATGATTTTTTGTCCTAGGGTTTAGGAAAGAAAATCCTTTTCCAAGATGGCCACCATAGAAAGGGAAGCGGGTATTCCATACAGGGCCCTTCTTCGCTTTCCATTGCAGCCTGCAAAAAGCAAAAATGAAACCCTGTGCCATATTGCCATGAGCACATTTTTCTTCCCTTTGCAATGTATCCTAATGTGCAACAACTGTACCACAAAGCCAGTCCCTGGTGGACATGGCAACTTTGATCCTATGTTTTGTCCCTTCTGGTAATGGCCAATAGCCACATTTTCTGTATCATGACCTTATACCATAACCCCGACATTCTGCCCACTGCCCATGGCTACAGCCGACCCCTCAGTCACAGAAGCTGTACCGCTATTTTTTTAAGTACATACTTGTCAAATACGAAAACAGTGCCACATCTCCAGCACCATGCTTTTCGGTCGTTGCCAATCAGCCTTACGCACATTTACTGTAAATCCACTCAGTGCACAAAATACCACCAAACTTTGTGAACTGATTCACAATCACGTCAGAAGTATTCCAACCATCAGCATTAACCCTCACCTTCCCACACATTATTTCATAAGTTTCACAAGTGGAACGGTCAGAAGATATTGTTATCCGGAGGGTTGGACCATATATTTTTTTACAAACGTTGATCTATCGCAAACATTTTCAGTGTACCTTACCTAATTTTTCCTCTTTTAAAAACATACGAAATCTGACAGCAGAGCGCGTCCATCTTGTGCTAATCTTGTCCATTGCTGCATGTGGCTAAGATAAATCGCCATGATGTCACTAAATCATATGGGCCGCCCTTAACCCTCACATAACCAACCCTAGTGATATTCAACACCTTTATCGATAACGTTCCTCTCCAGCGTAGCCAAAAGCTCCCATAAGCACCTACGTGCCATGACGCAGAACCTGAAAATGAACAAACATTGATGTACAACATAGCACATCACAATTTGAAATAATAAACTCTTTTTTTTAAAGAAAACAGTAACACTTTCCATTTTGTAAAGTACTTTTATTTCACAATAAAGTGTCCAGGAACATCGGACTATTCCCATATGCAAGCAAATTGCAAAATTGTTTCTGCGCTCGTGATGGAAAATGTTAATCGTGAGGCACACGTTGTTCTTTTCCCATACACAAAGTATTCGTTTTCGAGAAAGGAAGTGCTTCGGGCGCACAGTGAATTGCAGGGCGTCGACATGAACTTGGGCCTAGACCACCATAAAAGATGTTATGTTACTCCTTAGCGCCAGTGCAGCATACAGACACATGGGGCCTGCGCGATCATCCCACAAAATAGTCACGGTGATGCAGGCGTTCACGAGTACGAGCATCTGCCGTCCAAAAAAGCCATCACTTGGCATCTGGAATTCATGGCAATCGTAGTAAGGCAACAAGTAACTGTTTGGAAAACATAACAGAAAATACGTGTCAACACCCACCCTTTATTACAATACATCTATTGGTTTCTTAATTCGGCATACAGATTAAATTAACGATTATTACACACAGCAAATAATTTCATAAAAAAACAAAAAGAACGTGGAAACTGATACACACATTGATGTGGTCATACATGACATTTTAAAGACATATTAGCATTGAACATGGGTGAATCTAGTGATAGTCTGCAAACGGCGAGATTGTGCACTCCCCATAACTACAATAAAATGACAACTACACAAAAAAATAGTACTTCAGTTACATTGCCAAAATTAATGTTCAGGTAATAAAAAATTCAATCTCGTTCCGGTGTAGAGTCATCAAAAGCAAACTTACACGATATTGTCCATCTCCATTTTCTACGTGAAACTCTGACAGCAATGTTCTTGCACCAAAGAATTTTCATGTACTGATATTACATGTGTCTTACAATCGTTTGGTATGCATAACCATAACAAATTGTCCTTATTGCAAATTTCCACTCCCTGCATTCTTAATGAAAATTCCCTTTCGCTCAAGGTCAAAAAACAATTGACCATTATGGGTTCAATCCCATGCGTGGGCCTCCTGAGCTTGCAACCAAAAAAGCAAAGCTAGTGACCTTCACGCAGAATCCAAATAGGTTCTCACTTTGCAACAATATGGCTCAACGCATTCATGAGAACTGGTACTCCCATACACTTGCAGACCCTCTGTTCCCATCAAACACTGCATGTGGCTGCCTCAGATTTCAAACTCTAGGGCACCAGTTTGACAGCAATGTTATTTTAAATACATTTAACACAGACAGAGTAATACTTTACTGTACTTTACGGACATTATATTCTGCAACAACTTCAAATGTACCGTATGCCTTTCGTGATAAAAAAAACACAATTTTTTTCTTCCTGCTGCCACATCCCATCCCAGCCTCATCAACCCTCACCTTCCGAGACAGTATTTGCTAAGTTTAACAAGTGCAATGTTTAGGTTTCTTATATGTTTTAGCGGTGATGTCCGCAGACACCAAAACACGGATGAAAGATGGCGGGCGCATCGGAACAATGTGACGCACTTCACGCTCTTCATCGTCCAATTGGTGAATGCGTCACATGTCCGCGGACATGACGCTGCCGATTAGCCAATCGTTATCTTGTCCGTGGAGCGAACAGGGAAGTGTGACCGTGTAGCGGACATAGATATCACTAATTTCTTGAGACATACTTTTTGGTCATGTTAAAGAAAACTACTGGAGGGATTGTGACCAAATTTACAAAAGCACGTTTTCGGGACCAAGCTCCTGCCGCAAATTTGGTGAAAATCCGTCCAGCGGTTTAGGCTGTAGGCATGCACAAAGTTTTTCCCCCATTCAGTCTATGGGGAAAAAAGACGTTTTGGGACCCCACCTATAACTTTTCCCCCCCTGGACCAAACATCACCAAACTTTTTTAAAAAATCAGAGTGGCCCATATACTTTTTTTGCAAAATTTGGTGAGGATTCGTCCAGGAGGAGCGGAGTTATAAGCCGCCCAAAAAGTGCTCTTCCTATGGAAACAGCAACTTAACCATAACTACACAGCCACTACTGTGGCTGTGTAATATATATATATATATATGGTGTCAGAGGTGAGCAGTGTTACCACTGAACACATCTGCGGAGGCACCTGGAGTATAGTGTACAGCTCTTGAGGCTATATTGCCGAGGAAGGAAGGCTGAGTGGAGACAGGCCAGAGGAGGGCAGCCAAAATAGTGCAAAGTATGTCACATCCTCTGAAGGAAGGTGCAGAGGCTTTCGTTTAGAAGGTCTGAGCTGGAAGAGAAGGCAGCTGGGAGACATAGAAAGGCATTGGTAAATAAATTAATTGTCTGATGAAGTAAAGAGGTTTTTATCTTCTAGCAGTGTTCAAAGTCTAAGTGGTCATGAGGTCATCTTGGTAGGTGGCGAGACATAAATTCACTCTTCACAGAAATTAATGCATGAAGCACCTTCCAGCAGTAATGGGGCGGTTACACAAGGATCAGGAGAAATTCACAGGAAGGGGTCAGACAAAGGCAAGCAGTTTGAGAGCAGAGACAGCAAGAGAGTAAATATAATGTATGCAGTTGCAGTGGGCAGTGAAATGTTCTGTCGAAGCGGTCCGAAATGTCCTTGTCTGATATTTTCCAGATTCTATGCAATCAGAAGCAGCAGACTGAACACACTCTGCATCCTAGGATTTTGGAGAGTTAATGCTCATTACATGTACTAGAAGCTCGTGAGCATGTCCTTCGTTAGTGATAGTGCGCCTTTCCTTGTTCGCAGAAAATGGCTAGATGGGGGTATGGCAGAAGTAGCCTAGGCATGCATGGGTTATTGAGCAGTCTAACCCCTCACACTAACCCAGGAATGCTTCCTGTGGTGCCAACAACCGGCCCAAGAGCTAAAAGGAGCCATGAGCCAACAGGAAGCTTTCTATATATACTGGCCCTGAACGAAAGAGGTGCTGGCCCCGAAAAAGCAATGGAAGGCGGGTGCAAGCAAATTGGGAGCACTTGAACAACTAAGGGATTGCCTGTAGAGTGTCTCAATATTTTAATACGCGTATTCAGTTTGATGCCTGGGTTAAGAGGATTTACAGGAACGTTGCAATGCTGGTTTGCACTATTTGGAGGTGTGATGACTCTTAATGAATGAACAAAGACAGGCAAAGACCCTGATCTCTGGCGAAAGTGCTCAATCAGGAGTCGACAGTCACATTTTAGTGCATTGTGTTTTTTACAGAGGAGAAACAGCCATTTTCATATCAGTCTGGGCTCACCCACAACCATGAGATGAGGCTGGGGTGCACATTCTTGTTCAGAGGAGAACTGCAGAGTTGGTACCGAGTTCACAGGAAGGGGGAAGATAGGATGAAAAAGAGGGGCATTAGTGAATCAGCAGTCAGTGCCTAATAAGGTGTTCTTTTCAGGTGTTCTTTGAGGAGGAGGAGAGTTTTCTGTTCCTTCCGGATCTGCTGGAGGGAGGGACCTAAGATGATCTATGGAGTTTGAAGTGGGAAAAGTGAACAAAAGGCTCCCACCAATCCCCTCTCAACCCTGGCCTAGAGGATCACGGCCCAGACACCCGCCACGAGAGGAGTTTGCCCATCTACCAGACGACCAAATACCCTGGTACAGGAACATACGGATGTGCCCACCCGCCTGCCCACCAGCCTGCCCTGCACATGCCGACACCTGCGGCATGGATGGACTCGACTAAACCATCCAGCACTAAATCAACACATCGTTAGAGATGCCATGACGACCTAGCCAATGGTCAGCACACCCGTGCAAACATGTACACTGGACACTCCCACACCAATCCACACGAAGAACATACTCAGTGCTATGACGTAGGCGACGGACACACCCAGGGACATGCATCTTAATTATTTTTCACATAGGCTTTTCAAAATGCAGAAACGCAAGACGCATAATGAACTCATCTAAAAAGCTTGCTCACGCTCCATAATGAGAAATATAACAAAGACACGATACTGGGGATGAAGCAATATGGTACCATAACCTAAAGAACCTGTGTATCAACTGGCTCCACCTATGCACCAGACCCAAGTAGGCCGCAAGCAAAAGCGGTTGCTGACCCTGCAGAATGAGCCCAGCGAAAGCAGACAGTCAAGGGCACAACGTTGCAAACTCTCATACCGCAAGCCGACGCCAAGGTTACACCTGCAAGATAAGCCAGGCACACAGTGGAAAATGCAATATTAATTGTGCAGAATTCTGCCTCAACCACGGTCCCACCTCACGTGACCAAGCCGAACCTGATAGGGTGCCAAGCCCAGGAGGAAGGGAGGCGCCTGGATCCCCCGTCTCAAGACACAGGCAGATACAATTAAGCGACTCAATGGACATCTGCGGCGGTGGGAGTAGTCGGCCTTCCAGCACATGAATAAATCCTCACATTGTCTGCACATACCCATAGTGAAACATTGTTGCAAATGACAGGTGCACCGCGAGCTGGGAACAGCGATGGTCCCAGACTGGGGGGCTCGCGGATGGACCAATCAGAACATGGGGCTCTTATCACTGACGCCATTAACATTGACCAATCCTCAGGGGTCTTCATGTAACAATTTTTATGTATCAAACTGAAGGGACAACCCAAGTATACCACCTGACTAACCCTTAACCACTAACAACGTTCTCTATACGTATGCTATACTAACCCTACCACTCGGGGAACCATCCAGAGTGGCGATAGGTTTTTTGCTAACTTTCTCAGGTGACACAAGTAGCGCGTCATACTAAGGTAAAAAGGGCCTGCGAGCCCCACGACGAGGAGAGAGTGTCAGGACGGACGCGTACGATCCTTGACCCATCCCTGCCGTTTTGTTTAATAAACAGCAGAACCACCTTGCTTCTTGCCTGTGTCTCATACTCTATCTCTGTTTGGGATATACGGGAGGAGTTGGGGCCTCCCTGCCCGGAGGTCCGCGGACGGCCCAGCCGACCTCGGGAGAATTTCCCCCCGACAAGTTAAATTGTTCCTTAGTCCTAGGAATTCACAGAAGATGGGCTGTTTTCTCTCTAGGTTACAATTCTTGGTTTCCTGTCTGGTGATGTTGTTCCGCCTGGTGCTTGGCTGGACTCCCAGTATAGCGTGTCTTTTTGGAAAGGTATATCTAGCATTCAAAAACTGCATCCTATCTTCCCCATCCTGTAAGATTATCACTGGCTCCCAGTAAAGAAACACGTCTCATTCAAACTACGGTGCTTAACACGCAAATGACTTCCTGGTTCCACTGCCACTTACCTCAAAGACAGGATCCTGCCATGCCACCCTACACTTGACCTCTGTTCTTCAGATTAAATGCTTCTAAAAGTTCCTACATCCAATTCCAGAGTTGGCTGCTGACATGAAGCTCGGACGATTTACGCCTCATCTGTCAACCAGTGCAAAATACCTCACCCTTATTATCAAACTTTCATTCAAAACACACATCACCAAGAAGACGCAAGTAACACAGTACCAAATTGTTCCCCTTCTCTAAGAAAAGCCTTTAATCCCTGAGCCGAGTTTCAGAACAGTTGTCCAAGCCCAGGTCATCTTTCACCTGGACAGTAGCAACACCCTACTCGCAGGAGTCTGAGTGCCAACATGGCCTCTCTGAAAGCAACCAAGCATGCTGCAGCACCTCTCATTACAGAACTAAGAATATCACACCACATGACCCCATCCTCAAGGAGCCTCACTGGCGCCACTGTCAAGCACACACCATGACTTCCCCCATCACCTATAAAACTGTCACAACCAAAACACCACTCAAGCTGGCCTTGAAACTCACCACTTATGGAGGCCAGTTCACCATCAGTAACCACAACATGTCCAGGCTGGAACCAAAATCTGCAAGAGGGAAAAACAACAAACATACAGGAGAGGATCATCCATAATGGCTGATGGGGCGTCAAACGCGACAGTCATTATAGACTAGCAAAGCCTGCCCAGGGAAAACATTGACAGCCAGCCCAGCTGCTGCAAGCATTTTAGAGGGTGCTCCTGGGCCTGCTTTAACTAATCTGTCAAAGGGATGTTTCCCTTAAGTGCCAGGATATTATACAAGTCTATTCAAAAAGGACAAGCGTACTCTTCCTTTGAACTTAAGGGGCGTTAACAGTTCAGTGGTAACCCAGCTCTCATGCCCAATAAGCCATGCAAGGCTGGGGCCTTTTCACTTCTCCATTATTGCATGACCCATTGGGGATGCAAGATGGAATACTGCAGGGCTGAATGTGTGAGGGGGCCCTCTTGTCTGAACATATTTGTGTACTGTGCCATGGCATTGCTTATGGCCATCAAGGGCAAAGGAAGCTTGCTGAGTGTTCCTACATGCTACTGGCCCACATGGATAGGCCACTCTGGTAATATTTCTTTACTTTGTCATGGCATTTTTTACTGGGCATCACGGCTGAAGGAAGCATTATAACTGCTCCTAAGTGGTACTGTCTGGGCATATTGCTTAACTGTGTAATGTTGTTTTTGTTGTTGCTGGGTATTAAGGTTGAAACAGCTTGATGAGTGTTGTTACTTGGTACTGGCCTATACTGGTGGGGCCATTCTGGGCATATTTCTTTACTGTGGCATGGCATTTTTTACTGGGCATCCAGGGTGAAGCCAACATGATGAGCACTATTACGTGGCTAGACTGACCTATGTTTGTGCGGCCAGTGCGGATTTATTTTCATACTGTGGCATGGCATTTGTACTAAACATCAAGGGAAAAGCAAACATGAAAAGTGTTACTACCTGGGCAGACTTGCCTACATTGTTGCAGCCAACCTGGTCACATTTTCTTACTATGGCATGGAATGTTATACTGGTAAAGCCAAGAGGAGCATGTTCTTAATACTGGCATATATTGGTGCAGCATCCATGGACATGTATGGGCACAGCCAGCCAGAACATGTTTTTTAGACTGGCATATATTGCAGGCAAAGGCATTACAATGAGGTGGAAAATGCTCCTTTGCACTGTTGGTGACCTGTGTCTATTAAATGTTCTCACATGTTACCCTACAAAAGCAATTGTAAACTGTGGCTTTATACCCAACCTTTCACCGAAAGTTGGTTTGGGCTGCCACAATATGCTCACTCACTCTTGCATATTTGTGGTAAGCATGTATGCCTCTACAAATAAACAATTCACCTGCATTCACCTCCTGCCACTGGAAACAGACCTTTCATGCTGTGCACTCTATCTATAAAACAAATAATCAATGCAGGTAAGACTGCCCCTCCATCCTTCAGAAATTACCTGAAGTCCCTACTCTTCAAAGAAAATCTAGCCAATCACTAATCCCTCGACTCAACCCTTTCTTGACCTCTGAAGGTCCCGCACTCGCCTGCTCTCCCTACCCATCCAAGCTCTTCTGCTAACCCTGCACCCTACTTGTAACCCTTGGTTGCATCCCATGTGTACAGTGGTGCTTTGCTTCCCAGCGAAGTTCACACTTTATAAATCCCATACATATAAAAGTACTCCTGCAGAGGTTGGCGGGTGATTTTCATTTGCGTTGACAGCTCTCTGGAACAGAGTCCCCCACCCATTTACTACAAGCCGATTCCATGTTACAATTCAGAAAGCTCCTGCAGACTTGGCTTTCCAACCTCTTTCTCAATGGGGAACCGTATATCCCCTTTTTTACCTCCTGAAGACTTGGGTTTTCAACCTTTCTTGCTAACCTTCACTCACCAATATGGACCTCGACCCCGCCTCTCTTTCAACCTGAAGCCCAACATTCTTGCTGAACTTAATTCTCCAATATGGACCTGGATCCCTTTGCTCGGTCCATCCACCTTATCTCCCCTGCTGCGCACCCCATTTCCTGCTCCTCTCGCCTCTTGGTCATTTTTAGGCAGAATTATATGCAGTACCCTTTGGGAACACCACACACAATTAAGACTACAAGTGACAGTACAAATTCACCTTCGGTACAAGCCCGTACTACACAGTTAAAGTGGTAGCTGTGGCTGAGCAGCCAGACTTATCTCAAGAGTAAGTGAGCAGTATCAAATAGTTACACAAAGGACAGCAATTACTATGATTCAGGCAAACACAGGTTTAAGGTAAATGAGTATACATTTATTTCACTATTCAGTTGTATAACATTTCACTATTCTAAGCAGTTTAAAAATCACACTCTTAATACACCACACAACTTCCCTTAAATTCCAGACAAGCTAAGGTCACAAAATGAAGTGGGAGCAAAATGGCACTCCAGCAATTTAAAAGCGAGGGAAAGACAGAAGTTAACAGAAATTGGATCACACCAACAAGTGAGTACTCAGGGCAATCAAACAAGAGAGACTACAAGGTTAAAATCAGATAGAAAAGGCTTAGGGCTAAAGTCAATGGTTCAAAAGGCTTTTGATCAAGATAATACAATTGAGTGTAGTTCGCGGTAAAGTTCGTGGCACAGTTTCCGGACGAGGTTGGTTGATAGAAAAGTTAATTCAAAGAGAAGAGAAGGACAAGCCCTCAGATTGGAGAAAGATCTCATACACTTTCACCGCGGCTGAACAAAACGGACAACCAGATTTGCACAGTACCTTAAAACAGAGAGGGAGCTGTTGCAGAAGTCCCTGGTAGTTCCTGCAGGCTCACGGTTCCTGAAGCGACTGTCACACTGATCAGAAGTAGGAAGATTGGAGGGTCCTGCACTACCCAGGGAAGAAACCAGCAGCAGAGCAAAGCAACAAATAAAAGGTGCGCTCCTTAAAACCCAAGCAAGGTCCGACCTTCCTGGCTATCCGACCC
Source organism: Ambystoma mexicanum (assembly GCF_040938575.1). Lineage (NCBI taxonomy): Eukaryota > Metazoa > Chordata > Amphibia > Caudata > Ambystomatidae > Ambystoma > Ambystoma mexicanum. The sequence goes on from NC_090922.1 coordinate 599,751,747, forward strand.
ACTGCAGCTCTGTACAGCGAATTCGACCAGAGGAGGGGCCCTGGCTTGCAGTTTGGGTGAACTGGTTGGTCCCACCAGCTCAACGGAAGAAGTTTCCTAGAGGTTCTTCTCTGGCGTCAGATTCTGAAGATTCGGACCTGCAGCAGGGCTTCATCGGGTGGTTCAGTCGTGGTAGGGGTCCTCTTCCGTCAGTTCCTCGTAGGTTCTTTGGTTCCAGTGGTGACTCTGCTCTTCCAGTCCCAGAGACCTGCTTTTTTATGCAGTTTTCCCCCATTTATACAGCCTGGCTATCAATCACACAGCAGGGTGGCTGGCCTGACAAGGCCAGTCCCCTTAGCCAATCAGAAAGGAGTGCGACTTGGGTTACCAAGGGAACCCAGGGCAGGGGTCCTACAACCTCTGCCTCACATCCTGCCTACCCAGACTCTCAGGCGCCTAGAGGAGGGCTTCTGTGTGGAAGCCCGCGAAAAGGCGATGAACAAAGGGACCAAACCTGGTTTGGCACGCAGAGTAAAACACGAGAAAGACATTTACAAAAAGAAATGGCGAATAAACCCAGCCGGAACCGTAATAAAACCTATATGGTCAAGCGGGTTTATGTTTGAGGATAATATAATAGCCGAAAACAATACCATGGTTATTTAAGATAACCACGGTATGAAAAATAAGGTAGATACCACTGCCACCAGCCAAGTCTTAGTGTAAAGGGAGCGAAACAATGCTCCAAGAGACACAGACAAAAAGGGATAAGAATTAACCCTTTCCAATACTCCATGGAAGATGGGGTGTACTGGGTCTGTGGTAAAAGTGACTAAATAAAGTTAATGGCAACTTTATCTTTCCTGGGGGATAGGAGTCAGCCCCAAGAAATGGAGTCGGTGAGAAGTCTAAAAGACAACCCTGTGTCACTGCACTGAAGGTGCTGTGTAACACACATGGAAGAATATGGTGGCATGGAGTAGGTGAGTCTCCAGTGACCAAGATCAAACAAAAAGTAGAAATACACATAGCAAAACACATGTAAGAGTGGGAAAAAAGGCTCACACTCTTACCAGGTGAGAAAAATAAATCCTAGAAATCCAGCAAAGTTGCTGAGGGAATCATTAGGTAAGGGAAATCAGCCATTTATCAGAATTCTCCCTAACAGTCATCCAATCACCAGCCAAACAATCCTCTTTGTGGTGTGTGCTACACGAGCAATTACCACAGGTATGTGGGAGCATTGGTCATGCCGGTCTACAAGGAATGCAGACTGATTGAAACACAGTTCAGATGGGTAATGGGGTCTCCTGCTCCGGAGAACTATTTTTTATTTTGATTTATTTGTATACTTATAGAGAGCTGAAAGCCCGCAGGCATCAGGGCGCATAACATAAATTATACAAATGACAAACCAAATAGAGAACACAATCACAAGAAACTAAGCACAACACCAAAGCAAATTCTTAACAATCAAAACAGTAACATGGTTGAAAACCATGATGAGCCGATAAATACACGGTGAAGCTAAGGTTGAAAACAAAACTGTTACTAAAACTACAACAATTAGCTGATTAATTCAAAACAATTCTAAGGGTAGTGGAGGAGCATATATGCTGTGAGAATGAAATTCTGTTCAAATACACTGTTAAGCTGTTAGAGCCAGATCCCACAATGATGCAGTCAGTATTGTCAGTAGGACACCACTTAGCAATTTGAGTTCTCCGGAGGACTTTTAGGTCTTGCATTCTTACACAGTTAGGACCCAATGTGGAATTAAGCCAAGCCAGAATTTTGTTTTTCAGGGCTTCCCTGGATTCAAATTGGTTTGGCTTGGCAACATTAGTGATGATAAAGTTTCTCGAGTCCAGGGCATAACTCCTAAGACTGGGGTCCACAATACTAGCCATTTTAGATTTCCTTTGTCGGATGTCCTTGCAAGATGGAAAGGCAACCAAAGAAACTGACTTAGTAGCCGGCATGGTGACCTCTCGTGATGTATTATCCCCCGACCAACAGTAGGAGTGACGATCTATGCCTGAGAGGACTCACCTACGCGACAACACTCTATAGGGTCTGTTTGACAGCCCTTCTGATGGCCCTTCTGAGGAGGGAAAGTTTGTGAGAAATGTGCAAATGATGTGTAATCCAAAGGCGTGGCCAGGATTGTCTAATAAGTGGCACCTGAAGCTAAGGTCGCTGTGCCCACTGCAGTGACATTAACACCTGTAAATTCTCACACTACGCTGCTGAGTGGGCATTTACAGGTTCTGGGTGGACCTTGCCCGCTCAGGCCCTACCCTAGCTACACCTCTGGTGTAATCTACAATTTGCAAGTTCTAATTACAGGCGAGCAAACTCAACTTGACATCTTTTGTGGTCGCACATGAAGTTCCTTTGAGTTATATAATATCAACACTCATCACAAAGTAACAAGGCATAATGGCACTTTGGCTGTACAGTATGTAAATGGTCAATGAAACTATTTTCTGGAAAGATGGCACTCTGTTCTGTTCTGGTAAGTTGAGCAGGGCAGTTCTTTCAAGGCTGGCGAGATGAATCCAAAGAAGAGATTTCAGCAAGTATGAACAGTCCACGCTGATGCGTTCCCTTTCTCAACTCACTTGCATTGCACCAAGACAGCTAGGCCTGATCCAAGCAGCCACATGGGCCAGCCAGAGTCAGGACTAGAACTCTAGTAGCCCAAACAATATCAGGTCACTGAGTGCAATCAGAGTGCTGGGACTTGCTCTCCAGGACCTGGGAGCTCTTTCCCTCACACCACAGAATATCTGGCCCCAGAACCCCTCCATCCCTCATGAATGTTTGACAGGGGTGTCCAGCAAGCACGAGCTCTTCCTCCCCTCAAGACTCACTTTAGCTGCACTGGACATCTGGCAGCCTGGGCAACATCAGGTCGCCCAGAGCAATCAGAGCTCCGGGGCTTTCTCTCCAGCACACCGGGGAGCTCTTTCCTTTACACCTCAAAATATCTGACCCTGGGGACCATGTCCACCTGCTGCCTGAGGCTACCTCTGACCGGGGCTCTTTCGATGTGCGCAGGATGACCACGAGCCTGCATCGGATTGCAAAGTTACGTGAGTGAAGGCAATGATAAATGTGAGTGGAGGAAATGTTACAAGTGCCCTGCAACGGGCGAGCCTTCAAGGATTTGCAAACTTCAACTCATATGGCTAACGCCGGAGCGGTTGAAAGACAGAGAGAGACAAGCCTATAAATGGTTCTGCTGACAGTGAGCAGATAAAAAGTGAATCTAACATAACATGTCAGATAACACAAGGGTCAGATAGCTCAGCGTGTAGAGTACTCGCTTTGACATCCGTGCTGATGCAGGTTCAAATCCCGGCAGAGCCAAACTCAGCCTTTCATTTTTTCGAGGTCGATAAATGAGCACCACACACTGTGGGTAAAAATAAGCAGCGCTCAGATGCCTGAGGGTTCGAAGCGCTATATTAATGCGAGTTATTATTATTATCAAGATATAAGCTAGCAGTAAGAGACATTAAGCACCACCCAATGCAGATTAGGTGTGTAATGGAGTCTCATAAGTCAATGAGCGCGACCTTGCCGTGTAGGAGAGCCCTTCAAAGAAGACCCATGCACATGGGGAACACAGGCTAGGAATCGGCAGACACAAACAGCAATTGTTTCTCTGCTATTCTTCTCTTGTCAGTACCTGCATGTTTCCAACAGTCCTCGCATGTCTCAGCAAGAGCCTGTTACTTTCACTTTCACTAGCAGAGTATAGGCACATAATAATAATTTGCATTTACATAGCGCTACGAACCCTAAGGTTGCTGTTTATTATTACCCACAGTGGGTGGTGCTCATTTATCAACCTCAAAATGATGAAAGGCTAAATTTGGCCCTCCCAGGATTTGTACCTGCGTCAGCAGGCTCTGCACTTAAGTCAAAGCGAGCGCTCTACTCACTGTGCTATCTGACCAGCTACTTGTCGGTTCGATGCAGGTACGGTGCAATTGGTATGCGTGATGTGTTTGAAAATATTTTACCTAATTGAGGAGTGACAGAATTTATTTAACCTAAAAACGAACATTACTTTTAACTTTTTCAACTTTTTGACCCCCGCAACCCCTCCTTACCCCTACCTACCCTAATTTATACCCTTACCCACACCCAACCTATTATGCACCATACATATACCACATTACCTACCATTTTCGGTCAAATAAATTCGGTCACTTCTCCTTAGGTAAAATTGTATTCTGTCATTTCTACCAAAACCTTGGGCAGTAGCCAGTACCTGCACAGATTTAGGGTACCTGGCAAAGGTGTTGCTTGCACCCTGAAGAACTGGGATCAAAGCGAGGAAGACCAGCTTGGTTGAGCTCCTGTTCATCTGTAGAGCTCGCCCGGGTTCTTCTCCACTCCGGCATCCCTCCCCACCAGTAGCGGGCTATGGCTCCAGTTTCAAGGAAAGGTCTGCAAGAAGAATGGTAGGAAGAGGCAATAGCTTGGCGATGTGCAGAGCAGTAATGAACTAATTAAAGGGTAACAAGACCATAATCAATAGGCTTTGCTGCATTAGCCTGCTTGGCGCCTCGACCACCCGCACGCGCAGCTCCCATTGGCAGATAACAGGCCCCGCGGGCAGCGGCAGGTTTCAGGCTGAGTAGAAATGAGCGCGCTTTCTGAAGACAGGAGATTGCAAACAAAGAGAGGCAATTGACAGGACGCGCCAGGGAGTGGATCACCTTTCCATTCGTTTCAGCAGCGCGGTAGCTGGGGCTGGCAGTCATTTGGAAGGGTTTCGGAGTTCGCACCTTACTTCAGCACAGCTGCGCTTGACCTCTTTTAATTCCTGCAGGCTGTGTGGTCTGAATGGGTATGGCTTCTTCTGTGGCTGAAGACATATATTGGAGTTTGGCTGAGTGTTTTTATTGTGCGCATAGATTTTCTGACTGCTTTTTGTCTGTTGCTGACATTGCCATATTTCAGCTTCTGAATGTAGCCCTTAGTGTGCAACCACCTCATCTACATTGCATTCGGACCCATGCCATGCTTTAGAGCTTGCGCCAGCTCTGGCATTTTCGTGTTGCATGCTGGGACTTATAGACGGATAACATTATTTTTAATAAATACAATTTCAGGTGCAGAATGGATGCCTGTGCAAAACAGGGATAGTGCTGCATCACAACAATCACACAGCCTTTACTGTGAAATGGCACAACTTACTGCCAACCGAGCCGCTGAAAGGATTTAATCTAAATATGTCGCCTTCTCTCCTAGCTGGGACCCAATGAGACATGCCCGTCCGAAACAAAACGCAGCGCTTGTGCGAGGTGAGGGATGACCCCACTGCAAGTTGACGAACAGCACAGCAGCGTTGGGTAAATGGACTTAGTGAGCATATGCTTGAAGGACAACAATTGTTTTGACTAGCAGAAAATGAGCAGAACAAGTCCACGTGTGGAAAGTGTCATAACTAAAGCAACACACAGTACTCACATGGACACGGCCTGTGTAACCCGAGCATTACTGGTTATTTAGAGTTGCACTCACACTGCACAGACTAAATGGACATGAGCCCAGCTCACCCGAGCCCTTTCGGAAAGGCACCAGTGGCTTCTCCAGGAATCAAATTTAGGGGGGGGGGCACCTATAAAAAGGAAATTTGTGCGTTTTCCCCAAATTGACGTGGGCAAAGTAGTTCAGAATACGAGTCATTACCAGGCCCGTCTAGAGAAAAACTAGAGGACGAGTTTGACTCTAGGAGCATTGGGGAAGTGATTGGTAAAGTATACCATGAAATGAGAGCTCAGAAAGAAGTAAAGGGGAAGAGAAAAAATGACCGTCTCAAGAGCACTCAGTTGTATGACACGGATGAAGCCTCATGTAGTAGACATAAGGAGGTGTCTTTAGACTGACTGACTCTAAATAGAGATGACGAAGAGAGAAGTTGCATAAGGTGGGCACAAGAAATGTCAGAAAAAGAAAGGGAAGCCTTCCATGGGGAAGATAGAGATAACACATGTGTTTCTGAGGGATGCTTTTCCATGGATAAGGAAGTAAGGTGGTTGGATTTAAACACACCTGTATCTAAGGTATCAGAGCCATTGACACAGTCAGTTTGGCCTAGAGGGCAACCCCATGATGAGAGGGGGGTGTCACTGCCTTATGTAAGCATGTTAAGATCATTGCCAGGTAGAAGGTGATGTGGGAATATTGTCCCTGCGGTGGATAGACAAATGATGAGAGATGAGAATTTCCCTTGCTAGAGAAAGGAGGAACGAGACCACAATATATGCCATGGCCTCAAATGGATAGAGATAATCTAAAATGTAAACTCCCGAGTTTAATTTCCGGAGCTAGGAAATGGATACATGAATTAGAGAAAATGATGGGAGGAAACATGTTGGCTATAGGGGACATTAAAGGTCTTTTAATCACCATACTTGGGGAGAGAGCTGATGATGTGTGGACAAGGGCAATTTACCCTGGTGTGACTATAGTCAACACTGCTCACGATTGAGCACCATTTAATAACTGTAGGGCGGCAGTCTGGAAAATGCTTTGAGTACTGTATTGAGACACATCCGATATGGGAGCTATAATGATGAAAAAGATGAAGGAAGGAGATGATCCATTGGTTTATATTAAAGATTTTCAGGAAACTTGGGCTTTGGAAACACGCTAATCTTGGGGAAAATCTATACAAGTATTCTATCATATATTATTCCAAGGGCTGCCAGAGCCAGTACAGAAGAAGCTCAAGAAGTTAGTGGGGATAGAAGGCAAACCGTGGTCGGAAATTCAGCTGACCATTGCGCATTACTTCAGACTCTTGCAAGAAAAGAATCACAAAAAAAAAGATTGAAGGGGCAATGTTGACCAGCGTAGACTGATTGAACTCACAGCAGACAGTGAACATGTCGCAGGGAAACACTCAAAGACAGTTTGATCAAAATAATAGTGGATATACTCCAGGAGGAACGGATTTCGAGGATGAGGTTGGCAAGGTTATCAAGGGAATTGGCAGAATAATCAGGGAAGCTTTCAGAATAACCAAGGTGGGATTCAAAATATGCAGAATGGTAATCAGTATAAGAAAAATGGGCAGGTTGGGAGGGCCACCGCCAATATGTTGGACGTGTGGAATGACAGGGCATTTAACTTGCACTGTAGAAGTCAAGGGATGGTGCATATTGGCCAGTTTTCAAGAGGGAGGATGTCAAATCCACCTGTATATTCGCAGCAGAATGGAGGTGGATGTGCGCTGAATCAAACAGTGCAGCAGCAAGCGCCATGAGTACAGCAAGGCTTGCAACCACAGAAGGTTGCAGTTAATCTACCACAAGGACAGTCCCAGCAACCGCCTATGCAGCTTCAGCAAACTACACACACAGGTCAGTTAATGACTCCTGGAATAGGGGGATGTCACTGACAATGGAGGGAATCCTTTCATAAGTAATGGGATGAGGCTGTATCCGCAATCGGACAGCTCACAGACTTGCCTGAAAAGCACTTGTTTACCACAGGGGTACTGTGAGTCCCCATTGATTTTCAATAGAGTCCTTCAGATGGACTTAAGCAATATTGCTTTGGAAAGCATTGTGTTGCAATATGTAAATGACATTTTAGTTTGCAGCACCTCAGAGGAAGAGTGCAGATGCGATTCTGTCCAGCCGATGATTATACTTGCTGACAAAGGATATATAAAGTTGACAAAGAAAAGTTGCAATATTGTCAACAAGAAATGTTGTACATAGGCCAATTGATTTCGCATGAAGGGAAAAAAGTTACTTCGAAAAGAGCTGAGGCTATTTTAAAAACAGCCAAGCCACACACGATAAAAGACATACAGAGATTTTTGGGGTTATGTAACTACATCAGAGCATGGGTTTTTGACTACAGCTCATATGTAAGGCCCCTATTGCAGGCTCTAAAGAAAGCACATGCAACGCAAGAAAAAAATCATGTAGACTGAGGAAATGGAAGAAGGGTTTGATGAATTGAAAAAAGCAATTTGAACGGCTCCAGTCTTAGGGATTCCCAATTGTGCTGAGGAATTCTTCTTGTTTTCACATCCAGATGGCACTGTTATGACAGCAGTCCTTACAGAGAGAACCACGTTGGGGTACAAGCCCCTTGAATATTATAGTGGAATCTTAGACCCAGTGATGAGAGGTCATTTTCCGTGCGAACAAAGTTTAGCAGCCGCCACGTTCATCATAGAGAAGGCTGCAAGCATAGTAATGGGAAGTTCCATGACGTTATTTGTTGAGCATGCACTATTTGCCATTTTAGAAAAACCAAAAAGCACATTGACTTCTCAAAGGGCTTCTTCCTATGAGGTAGTCATATTAAATCCAGCAGTCAAAATAGTTTGATGTAAAATAGTGAATCCTGCCATGTTTATAGCTGAGCCAATGACGGAGGGAGAACCTGTACACGAAAGCGCGAACTATGAAGAGTTCTGTGATGAGCTCCCCAGAACAAAGGAGAACGCATTAGCAGGAGGAGAGATTGTTTTTATTGACGGTTCTTCAAGGATCGATCAAAATGACGGACAGAGATATACAGGTGCCGCTATGGTAAAGCACACGGCTAATGGGGAATTTCGGGTGCTTATTAGTACTCAATTGCCATCTCATTATTCAGCACAGGCTTGCGAATTATTGGTGTTGATACTCGCGATTGAGAATCACACAGACCAGGAAGTTTCAGTGTACAGCAACTCCGCCTATGTGATGTCAACGGTGCATGCAGGGCTAGCACGTTGGAAAAGGAGGGGCTACCTCTGAGCGGATGCCAGGCCAGTGCAGCACACCACCTTATTGGCTGGGCTCATTTGGGCACTACAAATCCCAGTAGGTATTGCAGTTGTTAAATAAGCAGCCCATACCAAAGGGGCAGATTTTGTCTCATGTGGAAATCAAGCAGCAGACGCTGAGGCCAAGCGTATAGCGATTACAGATAAAGAGATGAAGAATGTTGAGACTTGTGATGTGAATGGAAAAATGATTATTATGATGACTTTATTATAAAACGCAGTTAGTGGAGGTCCAGGGCGAAGCACCTCAAGAGGAAAAATATTTGTGGACGTGAAGAGGGTGTACTTTAAACCCCTCTGAAGCATTGTGGCGACAGGACAGCACTGGTAAACCGGGGATGCCTATAGCCTTATTAAGGGTGGCGCTGGAGCAGCTACACTACCCCGCGCATACAACTAGGGAGAATCTCGCTGCAACTATTGCTAAGGAATGGTGTGTGTCAAATTTAATGGAGCATGTTGCATTTTCTATGGTGAACTGTATTGTGTGTCAACAATTCATGGCTGGGCATACACTGTGCACAGTTAGGGGAGTCATTCTGAGACCTAATGGCCCTTTTCAGCACTTGCATATCGACTATGTCAACATGATACAAGTATGTAAGGAATACAGATACCTGATCGTAGTAGTGTGTCCCTTCTCAAGGTGGATAGAAGCAGGTCCATGTACACACCCAGACTCTACCTGTGCAGCAAAACTCTTCCTAAATGGGGACTATGTGAAGTTATGAGGTCAGATAATGGTCCTCACTTTGTGAATCAGATATTTGAACAGATCAGCTTGCTGCTTGGTATAAAGCAAAAGTTTTCTTCAGTTTATCATCCACAAGGGAATGGAATCTGTGAGAGGCTCAACAGCTTTCATAAAGAAAGAATAGCCAAGTTGAAGCTTACCTTGAAGAAAGGGTGGTTGCATTGCCTACCACTGGCATTATATGCTTTAAGGAACCAACCGGGTTCTGACCACCATCTCACGCTCCACGAAATAGTGATGGAGAGACGAATGAGGACACCTCTAAAGCCTTCATCCAGAGTTAGAAGTTATGCTCAGCCAACTGCAGAACTATTAGGATTGGAATTACGTGATTATTTGAACTGTATGACTTCCAGTATTTCTGTCATTTCAGGACAGCTGCAGAGACAAGGGTGTAGAGCAGTACAGAACACAGAAGGAGATGCTTTGACAGACCAATCTCAAAAACGTTGTGTTACCCAACTATTCCCAGAAGATGTGGTTTTAATCCGCAACCATGTAAGAAAAAAGTGGGACAAACCCCGTTTTTACGGTACCTTCATTGTGGAAGACAAGATGGTCATATCTACGCACTCAAAAATTCTCAGAGCACAGTACAAATTCAAGGCCAAACTTCAAAGCACTAATTGACCCTGGACCATTGAGGTGATGATGGATTGATATATTAATTGGTGGAAAGCTAGTGTTAAGATGACCACACTAGCACCTGAATGTTCAGTCTGCATGCTGCTAGGTGTAGGTGGAAAAGTACTGACGGGTTTAGAAGCCAACCAATCATAAAGGACCGCACAATTAAGGGTCCTATAGTTTGTGTAACCAATGGAACATTGTGTATTTAGTGACGTTCACAGTGGCCATTTTGACGGGAGGGCTTAGTTGCCCCACCTGATGTTAAGCACCCTATCACTTTACGTCATGGTTCTATACTAATATGGAACTTATGCTTAGATATTCACTTAGAGCTATCACTTTCCTCAATAGGTTTTGTAGTTTGCCACGTAGGTAGTGACCGGGCCAACACGTCACTGGTGACGATTTTATATTATATAACCTCAGTTTCTACAAAAATGAGTCGAGTAAGAGGATCGAGCGAATGGTAATGTTCATTGTACTCCCTGTTTTAGACCTTTGATCTTAAAACAGACTCCCTTTTGCCAAACTACCTGAGTCGAATGGATTATTGATGTATGAATAGAATCTGCATCCCCATCCATCTCCAGGGTATTGCTGCTCATCTTAAAGGGCTGGACAACCCAGTTCAAGTGCCTAATGGCTCTCATTGAAATGCTCTGTTGACAGAGAGCAATGTGGTAGCCCCTCTGCTGCCCGCAGCTCTTTGGGACATTGTCCTGGCAGTGGGACACCTGTCCTGTTTGGAAAGGGTAAGGTGTCCTGTTGTCAGGACAATGAGTGTGCTGAGCAGGAATTTGCTCTGCATACATTGTCCTCCCAGTTGGACACCTTTCCCGTTGGGCACCCTCATTGAGGTGCCTAACGGGGGAGAGGTGTCCCACTGACAAATATCCTGGTCTTTCCCACCCTGAACCCACCCCCGCTTGATACACAACTATAGGGAGGCCAAGGGAGGCACAGGATTTCAGTGGAGGGGCTGCCCCCCACCCCCTGGAACCACCCAAGCGACGCCACTGGAAGGCATAGCTGTCCTCCTGATTGAGACACAGTATAAGCGTCTACAGGCGTCCCCTCCCACGTTCTCTGGAGTGATTTTGACACACAGGCTTTAGAGGACACATCATGGTTTAAGGTTGTGGGGTATGTTATCCAGTGTGCAGGAATTTAAAGGCCCACTACTCGTGTCTGCCTGTCTATTGTGTGGTCAGTGTACTTTCTCATCATTACTCTGGACTTTCCGCTGATGCATTATCTTGTGTTTGGTGTTGTGATGTCTGGAGCCTGTGGTGCTTCTCCATGGCAGTCATATCAAAGGGGTTGAGAGATTGTGGTGTTTCCCAATGTCAGACATATCAGAGGACTTAGGAGCACGTGGGGCCTCCCAATGTCAGTCCTATCAGAGGGGTTGGGAGTCTGTGGGGCTTTCCAATGGCAGTCATATCAGAGGGGTTGAAAACATGTAGGACCTCCCATTGCCAGTCACATCAGAGTAGTTGGGTGCCTGCGGGTCCTCCCGCTATCAGTCATATGAGAGGGGTTAGGAGCCTGTGGGGGCCTCCCATTGTCAGTCATAAAAGAGAGGTTAAGATCCTGTGTGCCCTGCCAATGTCAGTCATATCAGAGGGGTTGGGATCCTGTGTGGCCTTTCAATGTTAGTCATATCAGAGCAGTTGAGAGTCGGTGGGGGCCTCCTACTGTCAGTCATATCAGAGGGGTTAGAATCCTATGTGGCTTCCCAATGTCAGATGACATATCAGAGGACTTAGGAGCCAGTGTGGTCTCCCGATGTCAGTCATATCAGAGGGGTTGGGCACTTGTGGGGCCTCTTAATGTCAGTCGTATCAGAGGGCTTGTAGTCTGTTGGGCCTCCCACTGTCAGTCACATCAAAGGGGTATTTGTAATGCCCCTATACAACAAAAGGTGTTTCAAGGTACCATATGACAAAAAAGGGGGGAGAGGGGCAAACAAGGGAGAAATATACAATAACGATCCTACTTGGCCTTATGACATTCGTAACGTGCAAGTGTAGAACAAGAAGTGCAAGTGGGATGGTGGAAGTGCCGGTCTGCGCAGAAACAAGTGCTACGGTAGGAACTGAAAGGGTGAAGAGGCGAGGAGCAAGTGCTAAGGGGAAGCCAGCAGGCAAGTGCCAGTGAATGCAGGTAAGTTTAGGAAAAGTGGACTGGGAGGGCTGGGGGCCTGTAGCCCTGTAGTACTCAGGGGCAGCCACTCAATGAGACAGAAGAAGGTGGTAGCAGGTGAGCGGGAGAAGAGTGAAGGCGGAGTAGAAAAGGGGGGTCTTGAGGACCTTCCAGAACTTACGGAGATCCAGCTCAAGCCAGAGAGGGGCAGGGAGACCATTCCAGAAGGAAGCTCCTGCGGAGGAGGGACATCCTCCCCCCATTCTTTGTTTACAGAAGTGTCTGATTCGCAGAGAGTTCGAGCTAGCAGACTGAAGAGCTCTAGCTGGGAGGTATTTAGGGATAGAGAGTTGAGTGTAGCAGGGTCACAGGTCCCAGAAAGCATTGTGGATGATATAGAGGGTCTTGAATCTGATCCTAGCAGCAACCGGGAGCCAGTGGAGAGAAATTAGGACTGGAGAAGTGTGGTCCTGAGCTTGAGACCAAGAATAATTCTTGCAGTCCTGTTCTAGATTAGTTGAAGGGGAAGAAGGGAGGAAGAAGGAAGATTGTGGAAGAGGCTGTTAAGGTTGTCAAGCCTAGTGATGACCAGAGCTCTGGAGACATTGAGTTTCTGGGGGAAGGTAAGGAAAGGGAGAATAGCTTGGAGGAGGTGCAGCTGATAGTGGGCCTTCTTGGCAAGGTCCGGGATGTGAGGAGAGTAGGAGAGAGGAATCTAAGATGCCACCAATGTGTTTTTGCCTCACAAGAGGGTGAGGGGAGGGGACACATAGAGGGTGGTCAGAACGAGGGAAGGTGGGATCTCAGGTCCCAATAAGAAGGATCTCAGTCTTACTGCCATTAAGGCAGAGACCATATCAGAAGGGTTTTAAGCCTGCAGGGCCTTCCAATGACAGTTTTAATAGAGGTGTTGAGAGCCTTGGGGCCTCTCAATGTCAGTCATATCAGAGGGATGGAGAGCCTGCTGGACCTCCCGTTGTCAGTCTTACTAGAGGTGGTTGAAGTCTATGGGGCCTCTCAATGCCAGTTGTATCAGAGGCTTTGGTAACCTGTGGAGCCCACCCCCCACCCCCAAAGTACCTGCCTGTCCATGGTTCGCAGATGTTGCATAAGAGTGAAGATATCATTTCAGGGAGGGAATACGGTGTCCCTGACATGTGCAGGCCAAGCTGCGGTCTAAATGTCCGGCATTGGTGAGGTGTGCAGTCCATTCTCATCACAAGATTACCCATTCTGTATGGGCTGCTGAGTGAGCATTATCTCTGATCGACTTAAGGATTGACCATACTTGCTCATCACAGCTTCTATTGTGTACTATCATGATTTGGGTATTTGTATTGTGTATTTATTTATGGACTGGGGGCCACTATGCACAGAAATCCCTTACAAAGTAGTCAGGTGCAGAGAGTGGAGGGAGTCTTTGCTATGGTGCCTTCACAAAATCAGAGCATTGATTCATTGAGAGAGGTAGTCCGGTGATTGAGAACATGCACCAGGGACAGGAAAAAGACACAACACAGGGTTATTTTCATTGAAAAAAAAAGATGCTTGCAGTTACATACTTGCAAAATACAGGAGTAGTCCTGAGTGCTGTCTACCTGAGTGGTGGGATAGGCTGTTAATTTAGATAGCATGGTAGGAGCCACAAGGGCATGTATAACAGCTGTTATATCTTGCTCTCCCACTAATACTTGTTCAAGCGTGGTGATACCTTTGGGTTTGGGCTCTACACAAATGCAATAAACAAAATAAATAAAAATTCCTTACATTGCTAGTAAGAAGTGGTAAGGGTTCTTTCACAATAGAATCACACCGTATCACACTGTATGCCTTAGATGCTTAACAATTAGAAGTTAGATAGGAGGTGGGGAAGGCCTGTCAGCATATGCAATATCAACTGCAGCATCAAGGAATCCTGAAGAGTGAATACAATGTTACTATAGTTTGCATGTCAACTGAAAATTATCAGAATGCATTCATAATATAGGTGTGGCTTCAATGCCTGTAAAGAATTGTATTGAAATGATGGTGGCTGGCATCTCAGCTGTCGCACAGTAGGAAAAAAAAATGCTTTTTTGTTTTGCATAGTGATTAAGGCTGCCCATCTTGTCTTCCCTCCCTTTACTCATCCTTTTAACCATATGTTGAAGTCTCTTTGTTTGGTGAGACCATAATGGCAGTCCTACATGTAGGTGTAGATGAAGGGCAGCTCTACTGTCCAAAGACAAGATGCATCTCTTTAGTAGACCTTACTTGGCCTGCTCAAAACCTGCTCAACATCTCTAAATTCCAACCTCACCTAACCCTTCTACTTACCAAACCCCTGATCAAGGCAGTATCCATTGCATCACCAACTATTGTGATGATGTGCTCCTAGACCTTCAACTCTAGCCCTTCTAATAGCTCAAAAAACTGCTGAACAGCATAACTCACATGCTCCACAACCCCAAACAGTCCTCACATACCTTAACGTCTACCAAGAAGCAACCATGTTCATATTTCTGACACATGAGTTCAAACACACATGTACATTACTCTCCTGCCATCACTCCAGATGGTTGTTTCTTAAATTAAAAGATTGCCATTTTAATTCTGATGTACACTGATGTGGAACCTATGGGTATTATTTTATTTGAAATTCTAATTTGTCATATACAAATACATTCACTTGTGTTATATAATGTGTATTAAACACTAGATTCACCAAACAGGGGAAACCTCAACCGTACAATAGAGATACTGTGCTCAGTAGCTTTACAGGCTGAGAAGCATATTATAGAAAGAAGGCATGTGCATGAAAGCATTTTTTTTTCCTACTGTGCGACAGCTGAGATGCCAGCCACCATCATTTCAATACAATTCTTTACAGGCATTGAAGCCACACCTATATTATGAATGCATTCTGATAATTTTCAGTTGACATGCAAACTATAGTAACATTGTATTCACTCTTCAGGATTCCTTGATGCTGCAGTTGATATTGCATATGCTGACAGGCCTTCCCCACCTCCTATCTAACTTCTAATTGTTAAGCATCTAAGGCATACAGTGTGATACGGCATGTGATAAGTGCACAGCAGGATGACAGGACGAGGGTCAACATCAAGCTAACAATAAAGTTCTTAATGTCAGGGTTTTAGTGAAGCATGAAGCCATAAACTTCACACAGAGAGCGTACATCTTGGCAACTGCATAATGCAGTCAGACCTATTACATTGAAAATTAGCGAACACATGAATAGCCTGTAGCATGCTATGATATCTTAGTTTTGTGTTTAAAGTAACAACAGTGCCATCTAATTCTCATCTGCCCTGCATCAACTTCCTCATGGAACAGTTTTGTGAGAGTGGAGCAGGAGGTCAAAAGTAAATGAATCCAATAGTTACATCAGATATAGTGTCAATAGGAAATCATAACGGTATAAGGAGTGAACAAGTGTGTAGCTTGTGTGTGCATTTCTCCTGTAGCCAAAAGTAATATTTTCTGGTAAATGTAATATAAAATATGCTACTGTTATTAGGGAAACACATTTGAATGAATGGTTTGGGAATTGAATGGGTTATGGACAATGGTATCTAATCAACTCCCAGTAAAAATTATTTGGATTTAAAGAAAACACACTTATTTAACATCTGTGCATATTGCTATATCATCTGCAATACAATGGTGTTGCAGAAAGAATTAACAAAGTCATAAAAGTAGGTGTAAAGCTGGAACAGGTTGTAAATGTGTCTACAGCTCCTCTTGAACTGCAGGTTTTGCAGCACCTCTGGTGCATATGATTAGTAATCTAATTCACCAAATGGTATGAAAAATTCAAAATCTAAGACCACACATACATTTAATTATATACCTTACAAAATCGTTAAGTTACATAACCCTTGGTGTGTCAAGTTCATGAATCCAAAACAAGTCAGACCTAAAGCATTTGTTATCATGATCCAAGTCTAGATGGTCTTATTCAGAGGCATTGCTGGGGGGGGTGGAGGGGGCTTAGGGGGCTATAGCCCCAGGTCTTTTGGTTGTAGCCCCGGATAAAATCTCAGGGTCTACAACCAAAAGGCTAGCTAGCCTGCTACATCTGAAATTGTTTTTGATGAAGTCAAAGGTGTTTTGCTTTACAGGGTCATATGTTATTCCTAGATAATTTGAATGTAAGAGATTGATAAGTACGGTGGCTTAAGTTCCGAAGAATGAAATATAAGGTGTTATCCACATGCCCTGGTATCAGTTTGGAAAGAATTTACCAAGAGATTACATGCAAATGTTGAATGGTGCATGCGAGACATTGCTCCATTTTGAGGGCAAGAGTTCTTAATGACAAACAGTAACAAACCCACATTGTATTCCTTGTCTTCCCTTTGGTAACATGGGCCAAGCCCAAGGTTTATCCATGAAACAAATGAGAGTTGGAATCAGTTCAAAACAAGAAAGTTCAGTAAAAGATATCGCTACTTAAACCAGTTATTACGTTAGCCAATTTTATTATCTATTTGGCATAGAAAAAATAGAAAAAGAAACAAAATAAATGGAAGCCTATAACAAAACATCTTCAACTGTTCCAATGAAGACAATGGGATCATGGTGAAAATGAGTTTCTATGGGGATGCAATGTTAATCACACTTATGGGAGAAACAACCAGGGATTCTAGCCCCAATACCGATCACCTGGCATAGGCCGTCCAAAGACTCATAGGGCTTTACCCGGTGAGGCAATGGCCCAAGCTGGCGACTGAGCACAGCACCCAAGCAAGTTAGAGTGAGGCTTGAGATAGGCTCAGTCTGACAATCTACATACTAACACAGTTGAAAGGAGTGCCTGAGGTGTTCATATTGCAAACCACTGTTTCTCTGAACCAAAACCTTTGCCCTCCCATAACACTCAGTACATAGTTTATGGTAATGAGTGGAGTCTCCAAACTGCCTCCTTCCTACCTCTGTCAATTCACAGATCCTTGCGTACAATCCTAGTCACTCTAAGACTACTACAGTGGTGATTTAGTGCAGTATAAAAAAGTATATTAACATTACATAATATCACTGGAGAAAATGTATCTATTTGTGAGAACGGGTGGCATCATCTTATAGAGGCAATGTGAGAAAGTTAAATGGAACCTGTCTGCAATAGGATAGGCTATTATTAGGAGTAGAGAGAGAACACCAGGTTGGACAATCTTTTGCATTTGTGTCCATGACTTCTACTGCTCTGTGAAGACTTTCAGGCCTTTGTGAAAGCTGCATATGCCATGTTCTGATCTGCTGTATGTAGCTCCAGGTTTGCTGCCCATCAAGGTTTCTGACTGCTCCCTGCCTAAACACGCAGAGATTCCACCTTGCGGTATACAATACGCCTAAGTACTGAACCACCGACACATGGCAATTGAAGATCCCTCCCAACAGACATCAAACATCAGTACACTGCACCTCTACAATCCATTTACATACCACACCCTAGGCCAATGCATCCTAGCACCATTGGCAGAAAAGGCTACCCTTTAACCATACATGCCTCTATGTTCTCAACTTAAAACACGTATAAACTGAGCTGCACACAGAGCTCAGGGTACTACCGCTCTGCACTTATCAGCACAACCGCAAAGCTATCGTTCATTGTGCTCTCTTTCCTCATTAGCCACATCCACCATCCTCTATTTCACATTTGTAAAAGATGTAAGTTGAGCTACTTGTTTATGCATAGATGAGTCGGTGCCCCTTCTAGGCACTTGCTATGTCCCACTTGAACTGCTTTTAGCTGGTGCACAGGTCTATCACAGACACCTAATGAGTTCCTTGGAGAAGCCTTCTCAGCACAGCAGGAAGGGCTCCAGTCAGTTTCTATCTCACTGTTCTCTTCACCAATCCTGGGCAAGAAGGAGATAGACCTCTCGGAGCCAGCAACTTCCAGGGAGAGCTGCAACCGAAATAGGCAGCAGTTGCTAAAAAACAGGTGTTCAGGCAAACTCTTCCTGATCATCCCAAAATCCCAACTATTTCACTGAGCAGTTCCACGCATAGTCCTCTTTTAGTCCATTCAAAGCTATTGTCCACCCACCTGTTACCTCATTCATTGCTTAGAGGCTACAGTGTTTGCTATACCCTCCTCTCCACATGACAGGGGCCTTCATATACCTAAAATGATGTCCTTTCATCCCTGATGAGCCCAACCCCCTCCCTCCGGCAGCCGGTGTTGGGCTTAAGCTGTAGAAGGAAGGTCTCTCTAGGCCCCACCTCACAGGGAGTTGACCCTTGGTGCCTCAAGCCTGGCACAGTTTCTCCGAGGGAGCGCACATGTTCTTCATCTAATGGCCATAACTCTTTGATTGCTCTAACCCTCCTCCAAAGAGACTGGAAATAGGCTGTGCCAACCCTGGTACATTAAATGTGGGGTTGCCCCATCAGGGCAGCAGCTCTATCCTAATCATGGCAAGGCATGACTGGCGATATCTTTTAGGCAGAGTGGAAGATTTTAGTACTCTAGAATCTAATAGACGTTAATGTGATTCCACGTAATGTGTTATCACTGTGAATGCCATAACTCTTTTGAGCATGGAGTGTGTAGCTGCTACCACCAGGAAAACAATTATTTGTCATTATTCTCCAGTTTGTTAAAGTGTGGTCCCAGTTTCCTCTGGGTTCTTGAGGCTTCAGGGGGGCTGTCTCATACAACACTAACAGCGCATGCCAGGAAGGAAGAAATGCCACCTCGTGTGAGTTAATTTGATTTAGCAGTGTTTTTGCATCTGGGCATGTAGGCAGTAGACAAATAAAGGAATACACAAGTCAAGAGAGAAGCAATGTGGAAAGGTGCTCGAAAGAGTGGGAGAGCGACAGGAACTTCTTTCTGTTCTCTTTGTTCCTTAACCCAGATGTTGGGTAAATCAACAGCAAAGAGCCAGAGGAGCAAAGGGATCTAATTGGTGGAAGGGCCTAATCGGGTCTGCGAGATAGCGTGGAGACAGTACATGTTGCATCGAATGTGGCAATGAACTGGAAATCAATGAAGGGAACTCTGAAGAGGATTTACATGATCTCTTTTTATGGATGCCTTGAAGGCATTGGCTATGCTAGGCAGAGTGGCCCACAGAAAGGGGTCCTAGCATAACCCGGTTGATAATTAATTAGGAATTCGACCACTTGTTGTACATTTTCTGGAAGAAACGGCAAGAGGCGACCTAGTTGGCAAATCAGAAAAGGTGCATTTCTGCAGATGGTGCTAATTTGATTGTGGAGGCTCATCTCGGCCTCCGAGTACACCCCTACATGTTTTACACAATGGCAAAGGGAACTACCTAGGCACAAAAACGGGGGGGAGTAGCTTGTCTGTCAGAGTTTCACAGTATATGACTTGGTTCTATTAAGGACGTGGGTCTTGGACCCGCTCAGTTGGTGTTTACTATTTTTCATGCAGATTTGGTCTTGTTCCAATCCATGAAAGAAAGAAGCAAAGGTATCTTGGCCACCCTTGACATGAAAAAAAAAATCAGTGCATCATCAGCGTATGATTGATATTTGAAGCGAAATAAGGTCAAAAGATCCAATGGGGGCGTAAGTCTTGGGAAGACAGCTCAGGGGCAACGTGCTCACCTTGGAAGCAAGACGACACGGAGCAACACAGGTCCGATCCCCGGGTCCTCACTTAGAAACCTCTGGGTATTAAGCGTGTTATAAATAACCTATCATAAGTAAATATTAAATAGTAAAGGGTATAAGGAGGAACCCTGAAGTACGCCATAACTTACTGCAACTGATGACGATCTAAACGGATCCAGTTCAAGCCTCTGGTGTAGATTAAGTAAGAAGGAGTGACACCAGTTCAACGGACACTTACAAAATCCCCAAAGTATTTAAGTCTGTCCACTATGAGGTTATGATCGAGTACGTTGAAGGTTTCTGACAAGTCCAATATAACCAGCAGGCTAAGCGATCAGTCATTGTTTGTTGCCAGCAAGTTGTCCCAAACAGACAGCAGTGCTATTTTGTTTCCTTGTTTGGGGCATAAAACTGACTGGTATATGTCCAGGATATTAGAATTCGCTAGTTGATTTTGCAGCTGAGCTTCAACCACATTTTCTAAAATATTTGCCAGCAGTGGGGCGAAAATGATTTGGATTGGTCGGGTTCAGGTTTGGTTTCTTTACTGTGGGGATGAGAATACTGGGTTTAAGGGAATTAGGGGCAAATCTTGCAGAAAGCGATGCAATATGGAGCTTAGTAACAATAGGAACAAGCTCCCACACATGGTCCTTACTAGCCACGGCAGGAGTCACCTCGATAGCACAGTTAGTGGCTCGAGAATTGTTTTTCATAACTTAACCATCTCCCCGATAAAGTCCTTCTCAAAGACACTAAATTGAGAGGAAACCTTAGGATTCCTGAAATAGGTGAACAAATATTCGAAAACAAATGTTTCCTAAATCCTTTCTTTAAAAGAAATTATAAGATACTTCCCAACTTTCCTGTGATGCACAAACTGCTCTAGAAATACATGTGGGCTTGTGAAGGTTCTGAATGTTTTCAATTAGCACCCGAGAGATCTCATCATTGGGCCTTTGATCCAATCAGGATCCTCAGAAGCCGGACTATACTTCATGGTATGGCTCACGTTCTAATCCTCCTGAGAAGCGGGAGGACACCATTGTCCCTCCTAGGATGCAAGACTTTGCTTAGCCATGCCCTCTGACAAGACCACCTCACCACTTCCATGTCCCCAACATACTCCCATCACCATTCGAACGCCAGCCCCACTTAACTGGGGCTGCTCCATCCGTCGCCGGCTCCAGAACAACTTGCTGTACCGCCCTTCATCTCCACAGCAATTGCCACCATGAAAAAAGAGAAGAGGCTAGATGTAGTTCCCTTCGTCGTATGTCCACGGCAGCC
This sequence comes from Ambystoma mexicanum, assembly GCF_040938575.1. NCBI lineage: Eukaryota > Metazoa > Chordata > Amphibia > Caudata > Ambystomatidae > Ambystoma > Ambystoma mexicanum. The sequence continues at coordinate 599,772,950 of NC_090922.1, forward strand.
ATTTTGTGTTGTAGGTGTTTTTAAAGTTGAGAAACAGCAACCATGTCATTAAGCAACTTAAAAAAAAAAACTTTCAGCACCCCACAGTGCATGTCGAGGTGCTAATAGCTATAAACACCTCTGTGGATGTTATTATCTGTCAGCTAAAGGTGATGCATTTTGCTCATAAGATATCTGGCCTATCATATTGTAAGGTTCATATTAGAACAGAACTGAGGTAATTCTTGCCATTCTATAAACATATATTGGATGCAAAGAAACAGAGAGTTTCATTTTTCATCTTGTAAAATAGTTGATTAAACTGATGCTTCCAGCCCGCTGTCTTTATCTCTCTTTATTGCACAGGGTGTGTGTTTCCAAGGATGGCTGGCTGCATGGGTGTATGTCCAAGGAATGACCTCTCTTTAACAACACATTTACAATGTTTCCACCACAGGATCTGAAGAGAGTCTTTTAAAGGCAGGTGCTGACCTCTGGGCATAATGAGGTCCAAGCAGTGACCTTTAAAGCGAGTTGCAGACACGTTAAGAGGCATAATACCATGTGCTTTAAAAAGGTCGAGGAGTTTGCCACTATTCTGTTCAGCAGGAAGATCTAACCAACAGTTAAATTCCCCTAGAATTAAAAATGGTCTGTTTACTATACTCCAGGTGGAGAGAAATTCTGAAAACCTAGGGAAGAATTCAATATCAGTGCCCGGAAAGAGACAACAAAGTGCAATTCTAATTATGAAATGGCCATCCTTGTATTGTAAAGTTGCAGAACATGGCCTCCAAGCCATTTAATGATGGCTGAGAAGGGCTCAGCGTAATCATAAAATGTTTCCCATACGTGATTGCTAAGCCAGTCGATGAGTATTTCTACTGTTAATGATATGCATAGCAGAGCCAAGGGGACAATCAGCTAGAGGGTTGCTAGACACCGCTCGGATACTCAGGTTTCACTAATAAATAAATAAATAACGTGTCAATGGCATCATCACGAAACTAGCATTGCTAACAGTTGGCCTCGTGTGAATCGGGCGCATGCAAGCTCACGATGACCCGGAAAAGGGGCACCAGCAATAGAAACAGCCATGTATTGGAATCTTGGTATAGTAAAGTAATGTACAGCGGTCTTCAATAGCGCCTTTCTGCTAATATTGTTGGCTTCACTGAGCATGGCTCTGTAAGAAAGATGGGCAGGCTGTGTTTGTCAGAGAGCAGGAAGGCAGAGGCAAAAATATGTGGTGCTGGTGGGTGCATGTGGGAAGCACCCATTGCCTCTGTGCCGCTATGAACATCTCTGTTGTTTGTGGTTGATACCAACCGGACAGGTTCGCCATACGGGCAGCCTTCAGATTCTGGCGTGCAAACATTAACAGCAGCATTTGATTTGATCTTAGTGAGAGTGTTTGGGTTTGGGTAAACCATTGCTTAATGCCAATAGCTGCTCTCTCGACTCACCGAGAGAGGTAGAAATATTTTTAGAAAACATGAGAAGTTAAAAAGGGAAGGGCAATTAAATCACCCTGAGATGGAACAGTGAGGTAAACTGGCGCGTCAAACTCCGCTTCATGCCCTAACAGGCTTTGCGTGTGTGCTCCGCGCCTAACAGACTCTTTTAGACCCTGTAGGCATCAGGGGATGACGTGATTCCCACGCGCATGCAAGGAACTGTGGGAGATGTAGTTAAAAAGTACCCCGGCAAAGATTAAAGACATGTCCCCCTAATCCGACAGGCTTGTGGTTTATAAACGGATGTTTTAAGACATGAGATAGGATGGCTAACAAAAATATCCGGATACAATTAATTTCAAATAACTGATCAAGCAACGTCAGGGTAACGCAAATACCACCAGCAATCTGTGGATGTCAGCGCAATGCAACATCCTGAAAGCAAGTCCTGTCTGCAGACAATAGGCCCGTCCCTGTTCATCTCCCTGACAGAGCAAGGAACTAACAGATGCCTACTAAAAAAACAGGTCAGATCCGGCCACCAGTGATGATATGTGTGCTCAATTATATACAATCAGGATTCAGGTACACATTATACAATACAGGCTCTGGGGTGAAGCCCCCACCCCCTGCAGAAAAGGGGTGATGTGCACCTTCACCCTGGAATTGTCATTTCCCTGGGGAGATGAGGTCAGTGTATTTTAAGACCTTAGCTACTTGGTGAAGACCTACCACAGTGCAGAACATTACCTCAAAAATGCAGACATGCTGGTGTAGCACAGAGGGCAGTTGGGATACGCCACAGTGCAAGTGGCAGAAATGCCGGCAAAGTTGGGGCCAGGAGAGAGAAATGACTGGTAATGAAATCCCAGTTGGTTTGCAGTTCTTGTATGCACCTCAACGCTGTAAATCACCATTAAGGGGAAAAGAAATCAAGAATCAGCGCCCCTTCTAAAGTGATAAGTCATGTTTGGCCTTTAAAGGGAGCGGTAATGAAGGGCTCAGCTGCCTGATCAGCGCGCTGAGCCTTGCGCATTACGCCGCCTTGAAGTGTCACTGTGGATCTGTGGCAGCCGCCGGCAGCGCCTCCATTTGCCAGAGCGTCGAGGGAAATGGGCCCTGCACTCTCTGTGGTAAACATATTAAACAAAGCTACGGCTACAGCCCTTGGATTTATTGGTGTTAAGGTATTGATTGAAAGGGCTCACAGTGCTGCAGGCGTGCAGAGTAGATATTTGTACAGGAGGGCTTGAGAGCAGGAGGAGCTACGGATTTTACAGTGCAGAGTCCACGTGTGATGAATCAACATCCGGGGAACCAGTGGTTCAAGGATGAACATTGGTTTTTAAACAATCAATCAGCCCCACACCTTTAATACATCAAAAGGGATCCAAACAGATTGTAAACACAAGTAAATTATGAAACTCCTTGTCAAATTTTGGTAACGTGGACGGAACGGCAGGCTTATCTCCGTCATGGATCGTTGGTTAGTTGCAACACAGCAAAAATACAATTATTACCCAATCATAAAAGGGACTATCCAGTCAAGGTTGTATTAATATATCCACTTCATTATTATTACAACAGACAGTTCTAGCACACTACGAAATACAACCCACCCTGTAAAGGAACACAGAGGACAGACAGTTTCACAAAGGAAAAAGATGCACTCTGGATACTGACAGGACGGTGGTTGGTAAAGAAATAAGTCTTAACTGTTCAAGGTTATTTGGTTGAAAGGGGTCGTAAATGTCACTAGGGGCTTTTGGAGTAGGACCAGGGAAAAGAACCACAATGTACCTGGTGCTTGATATGATGTTTATGTTTATGTTTATTGAATTTATATAGTGCTTTAAGCCAAAGCTTAATGATCTTGATGTTCGACAGTATCAAGTCGGTTCCAGGACGCTTTGCAGCTCCTGTGGCAGAGATCAAGACAGGAGACAGCTGCGGGTATCAGGTTGCAGGCAGTTCGGCAAGCGAGACTGGACGGACGGCTGCAGGCTGGCCTACACAGCAGCTCGAGGTCAAGAATCATTGTCTATATGCTGGTTGGCATATCTGGAATGCTGGTCGAGGAGTCTTGGATGGCTTTAGTGACTGCAGCGTGACAACAGTCAGTGGTGCTACCGGTCATGGTTTGAGGGCTCGACTGCCTCAGAAATGTTCTTAAAGGATGAATGCTGCTTGATGCTTGTTGTGGCACTGTTGTGTGAGTGTATGAGTGAATGTGTATGATTGAATGTGTAACAAAAAAGGCACCTCCTCCCCCCGTGACTCTCAAATCAGAGGCCCACTCACCAGCATGATGAGCAGGCCTCTAATATGGAGGTGGTGGGATAGGGGGAGGTCCATATCTGAGGCCCACTCACCAGTTTGTGGAGTACCGCTCACTGTGCTAGTGAGCAGGCTTTTGATTTGAAGATGAGATTTCAGAGCAGAGACTCACTCACCAGCACAATAAACCTAAGTAAATAAATACTGAGGCATACAGCATAACCATACAGGCTGCAACAATGCAGTCCAGTCTACCCAAGTAAAAACATGATTGCATGATAAGTGTTGTTACATGGCTAGACTAGACTACATTGCTGCAGGCAGTCTATGTTTCCTGCCTCTGTTTCCTGCCTCTGGCATGATATTTTGTACTTGGTATTTCTGATAAAGCAAGCATGTTAAATGTTATTGTGTGGATAGAGTGCCATTTTGGTGCAGCCAGTCAAGCATGTCTTATTGTAGCATGACATTGTTATTGTTCACCTACTATAAAGTAAGCATTGTAAGTGTAATTATGTAGATAGACTTGCATTGTGGTGCAGCAGATCTAGCCATTTCTTACTGTGGCCTGACATGTTTTTCTGTGCATCTATGATAAAGCATGTTAAGTGTTATTACATGGCTAGATTTGCATTTTAGTTCAGGCAATTTAGCCATTTCTTACTATAGCTACCTAAGTGTTATTATGTGTATGACATGTTTTCTTATTGTGGGATTATATTTTCAATGGCAAAGCCAACAGGAGTATGTTCATGTGCACAGGTACTGGCATTTATTGGCAGAACCATCTTGGACATTTTTTCTTAGCATCATTACTGAAATTATGCACAAAGCAAACTTGAATATGTTCTTACATTGGAATACTGGCATGTATATGTAGCCAGCACGGAAAAGTATGGACACAGCCATTGTGAATTTTGTTTTTATATTGTCATATATTGTGGTGAAGGTATCATGGAATTGCATTGGGAAATGCTCCTGTGCTCTGTTGGTGACTTGCATCTGCTGATGTTTATTTCATGTATTAGCCTACAAAACTAATTGCAAACTTAGGGGCCGATTCATGCAAATGTGCGCAGAAATCCTGCAACTGCCCCATGCAGAGAAGGACACGGTGCAAGCATGCTCGCAGAATGAAAAATGCGCGCCGCTCGAATTCATGGAATTTACTGCGTAAAGTATCCATATTCACAAGTCGCTCCCGGAACGCTGCCACACGCCCACACGCCCACACGCAAAGCATAAACAGCCAGAACAGCTAACTTTGCATGCTCCCCTGGGTGCGACTACATGCACCCTTCAAACAGTGCATGGGGTCCCACGCAAGCAGGCCTGCATCTCGAGGACCTTGGGCAGGCTCCCCCATAACTGTTGGCAGCACCCCAACAACATGAGCAAGAAAATTCGTAATGCGGTTTAAATTTTGAAAATCTGCGTGTGAACCCCTGTAAACCACTCCTCCACCCCACTACACTGCATATGCGCACCCCTAAGTTCGATTGGAACCCCATTTGTGTACACGCACCCCTAAATCCGACATGCAAACCCACCTCGTGTCCTTAAGCCTGCCTTCGGGTGGCATAGTGATCGAGGGATTTGCATGGTCATTTCTATGCCGAGAGGCTGCGCAGGTGTTTCCATGAATACGTGTTGTTTGGTGAAAATGTGGGCATGCGAGGGACTGCCTGTGGGCCGTGCCTCGTAACGGTCACTTTTTTGTATGTTCTTCCCCATTTTCTGTGTTCGGCCCCCTTCCCAGCCATATGCTCAAGCCACTCCCATACTTTGAGTGGTGTCTCATGCAAGGCACTCAATGGCTCGCACAGATGTTCTGGACCTGCACAAACTCCACGCAAGTCCCAAGAAAGTCCTGCGCAGTCGGTTCCATGAATCGACGAATGAGGATTTGCGTGCAGTTTGATGCGCAGGTCCCCTATTTCACACACAGATAATTCCATGAATCTGCCTGAATGGCTGTTTACACCATTTTTTACAGAAGGTGTGCTGCATAATGCACCATTTTAACCCATTATTAAAAACATTATCTCTGACAGAGAACCAACCGGAATCCCCCTTGGTTGGTTTGGGGTCCTTCGATACGCTTGGTCGAAACCAATCCATGTCACCTTTGTAAATGTGCCCTCTAACCATGCGTTCCATTCCCATTCAGTCTAGTCACATTTTTTGTTTTAGTTATTAGTTTTTCCGCAGTAGTTTTAGCTGTTAGCTTAAGTGCCATCTATATGCCAAAACGATTGCCTTGTAGTACAGATAGGAGGAGGGAAAGGGGATGTGAAGAGAGACACGCAGTGTGTGCATAGTGTTTGGTTATGTACCTATACATTGACTGCCCGTAGCCATGCAAATCCATTTCTATATACTGCCTGGCCCTCCTGGACCAAAACACATCCATCTAAGATATATTTGAGCTAACTCTATTAAGCAATTACATCAACGGTTGCGCAGTGCAGGTCCTGTGAGTGTTCTTTGTAAGCAGGTTTCTGAGAGTTAAAGGCTTATTTGGAGTTTTCAATGAGATGCTGTTGTAATATGAATGTCCTTAGCAAGTGAACATTCAGCCACTCCATGTATGAGAAACATGTGTATCCTTGCACTGATGTCCTGCTAAACGCAGTTTTGGTAGATGGAAAGGTATAAAGATTTGCCAAGCACATCTAAAATAGCCCCAGCTACTGTCGCCATTTTTCAACTGTTGTCTTCTTGTAGCCAGGTAGTTCCATTATGGTAGTGCCTGGCAAATGCCTTTCCTTTGCCTTCCCAAAAGCCAAAGCGGCTGGATCTGCCATGTTCTATATATCACTCAGCAAATCTACCAGCCTGTGTTTTTGAAGTTATTTAATTTTACATTGTGTCACTTGGGCTTGACTCATGGCTGAGTACCCAGATATTATCTTGGCACACATTTTCATTAAACAATCTATCTGGACTTACCCACCAGATAACAATGTGTTCAGCTACAGGGCCCATGACAGGAGCAGTGTGCGTCAGAGTTGTATCGGACGCCCTTGTAAGAGCGCAGTCCCAAACTGGCGGAATCCAGTAGATGCTGGGAATGTGATTGGCGCACAGACTGGTGTCACCACATGCTGCTTTTCTGCCCACAGGCATCTCCTTTTTGGAAGACATACATCTCCTCAGGGGATGGCCTTGTTATGAACTTGGATTTCAAACTTAGTCCCCTGGCTGCCTTATTCAAATTCCTCCCAGCAATGAGTGGCACACCTGCAAGGGGAGGGAGTTGGTGAGGTGAATGGGGAGTGAACAGTGTTTTAAGTGGATAAGAAGTGCAGGTAATCACCAATCTAGTCTTTAGATGGGCTGCGGCTCAGCCTGGGAGCGTATTCAAATCGCTCTCACTCTGGAGCCCGGCCGATGCTCATTGGCCCATTCAATTAATCTTACACTGCAATGCACTTCTCCAAGTTTAATTTTCCTAGTTCTCCTTTCGTCTCACTTTCTATGTGTGTTTCGCTCTATGGGTCTCATTCGCTGTGTCCATTTGTATATGTCCCACTCCCCACACTGACACTCTTTAACTCTCTGCGGAGTCTGGCCTTTGAGGCATGCTTTGCTGAAACTTCGCAGTGGTTCCAATCAAAATGTCATTATAATGGTTTACTGTTAAGTCATTAGTTTTAAATTTGATTCTGTCGGTCTAAAAGACACTCATCGATCAAAGATTGATTTTGACCGCTTTTGACAACAGTATTGTTATGTATAAAAAGGATGGCATGCTTTGAGAACTCCCAGTTTTTGCAGGCAATGCACAGTGACATTAAATTATGAGCTAGGGATCACACGTGCTGGTTAGGCAGTGCATCTGGGATTCTGTCACAAAAACATCAAGGTTGTTGTTATGTAATGTGTTAAGAAATATCCATATGAATTGAGCCTTTCTTTTTTCCAGGTCAAACTAGCAGACATCATAGCTATAGACTAAGCTTTAAAAGGGGAGTTTTATTATTGTTCACTTTCATTGTGTAAGAATAAGGAATTTGGTAGGTAACTGGAGCTGTGTGGGAGTTTTCAGTCCGTAAGCTTCCATCACAGCTACAATTACTTAAACCTTCACATATTAGAGAAGGCAATGCTATTAACAGAGCGACATGTTAAAAAAAATAATTGCCCTGGTTTTCCAAATCAATCAGTGCTCCATGTGCATACTCTCAAGGGAACCCATGGGTAACTGGCGGAGCCCACTTAGCGAGATGTTGTTCCGTTGCGCCTTGTGTGTGGAGAGCTCAGAAGCTGCTTGTCTGTCTCTCCTTTTTTTCTGCAGATTGGGCCCTGAAGGAGACATTATGGGCACTGCGGGTCGTGGAAAGAGGAGGAGGGGCGAGGGTGTGAGGAATTCACACATCCGAATTGTGGGTGTACGCTAAACTGCTTTTTATTTTTTTTAATTGAAATTAAATTGATTGATGGTAGACCTATGTATTCTGGGTGGACTAGGCCTATGGGCACATTCCCCGTCATATTAAGTTTGGATCTGACAGGTGGAGTACACGATGCATCACCGGAAAGGGGCAGGGGGAACCTTCCCTCTGCCATGGCCTGCCTAATAAAATGACAAAGGCCCCATGGATCTGTCATGTCCTTTTGTTGGGCCCTGTAGCTGGTGGCAGCATTCACATACTAATCAGAGAGTTTAATTCAAACAGGACCACATGGGACCTGGCTGTGGAGGCTAAATAGGAGACAGGAAGCCCCCAACACTATTTCATGTGCACTGTGTCAACCTGAAGCCAGCTGCCACATTCAGTATGGATTGACAAAGAAATGTCATGTCTGGGACTGTGTGTATTACAGTAGTCATCTCCACAGGGGGACCCCATTCAGAAGGTACGATAATGTGTTTTGGGCGAGCCAGAGAGTCTGGTCTCACGCACAGCTTCAAGGGAGACATGCTACTTTAATCAGGAACCACAAAGAACTTCATTAATCAGAGAGTCCCTTTGATCCACAACAGACAGGAAGATGGGTGGGACTTAGTATTACATGTTTTCACCCCTTTGCCTTTTCTGTTGCAAAGCATGCTGGTTACGACCTCACGCATACAGGAGATTGTTGGTTGGGATCCAGGATTGGTTCATTAAGGTAGGCTTAGCCTACAGCAATTCCTGTGGTCCATTTGGCTTTAAAAGCAGGCTGAGCCCCTCTTTTGGCAAATCATCTGAAGACTTCACCAGAAGCAGAAGGAAAAACTCGACATTGTGCCCTGGCTGAAGATACCGTCTGCCTTAAATCTTCTGCCAGTGAAAGGACTTCCAAGAGGGAAGCAATATCCCTCCCCTAAATATCTCCCTAGGAACAGATGGAGACGCTGAATCCCGAGGACCCTCCAGCAGCTCCAGAACTGGTATCCAGCCAGCACACAGCATGCCTGGCTAGGCTCTGCAGCAAGCTTCCTAGGTGGGAATTTCCAGAGAGATCCTGAACCAAACCAAGGACAAGGCAGCTGCCTGCAACACTCTCTTCAGCTTTGGGCCATCTGCCTTAAAGGACGACACAAGCTCAGTGAAGAAGATAGGATAAGTACATCAACAATCATCTACCGACATCCACCTTAAAGGACATTATCGAGCCAGTCGAGCCCCTCGAGCTGCAACCGACTGCACCGGTCACTGTTGTTTTGCTGCAGTCACTAAAGCCATCCGAGATGCCTCGACCAGTGCTTCAGAACAGTTGACCAGCACAGAGACAACGATTCCTGACCCTGAGCTGCCATGTAGGCCAGCCTGCAGCCATCCGTCCAGCTTCACTCACCAAACTGCCAGCCGCCTGATACCCCCAGTTGTCTCCCATCTTGAATTCTGACGCAGAAGCTGCAAGGCACCTTGAAACCGGCTTGACCCTGCCGACCACCAAGAACATCTCCAGCAAGTACATTGTCGTTGAAACCAAGTATCCTTGAACTATTGTGATTAATTACTATAATGACTATCAACTACCCTCCTGTCAGTATCCAGAGTGCATCATTTTCCCTTCTTTTAAACTGTCTGCCCTCTGCATGGCTTTACAGGGTGCATTGTATTTTGTAGTGTGCTAGAACTGTCCGTTTTGATAATAATAAAGTAGATATTTGTATACAACTTTGACTTGACAGTCCCTTTTGTCATTGGGTAATAATTGTATTTCAGTGTGTTGCAACTAAACAACGATCCATGACCTTTCGGAGATAAGCCTGTCATTTCGTACTCATTACCAAAATTGGACAAGGAGGTTTATAATGGACTTGTGTTTCCAATCCTTCTGGTGTACTAGAGGTGTGGGGCTGTTTGATGGTAGAAACCGATATTCCTCCCTGGACTACTGGTGCCCCAGAAGTTGATTTGTCACATGGGATGCAGGTTCCCTCAGCAAAGGCTGCGGGAGCTTAGTTAATAATTGTGATAATGTGAATATAAATGCTTTCACTTTCACCTCACCACACAGATGAGTACTCATACTCTCTTTCAGGCTTTGAGACGCGCAGGTACTCGAATGTTAAAAAAATAGGAAGTGCAGGTACTGAGTGCTGGACCATTTAATGCACTGGGAGAGAGGGAAAGTGCAAGGTAGATTTAGTGTTGTCTTGATGCCAGCAGACCGGAAATTCCCTGAGCTCTGTAAATAGGGACGTTCCTAGGTGTTCTGGGTTGAGAGGAGCTGAGGTACCTGTCTCCAGAGAGGTGCATCGTGTGGCCATCCTTCGTGATGCGCTTGGCGGGTTGGTGAAAGAAGCTATTTGCAAATTGGGGGTGTGCAATTATTAGTCATGCATTGAAGTTCAACTATAAATTTGGCTAAAATGGAGGAAGCTGTTTTTGTCACAATCAGTATTATCCAAAAAACATGTGCACTGAGGCAAAAATAAATCATACTGTTTTTTGTACTATGCTGCATAACATAAAAATAAATCTTAAATCTGTTTGCTACATTTCTTTTCACATTACTCATCAAACATATTAAACAAAATAGTCTGTTTCCATTTTGTCCTTTTGAAAACATGTTTAGATAATACAAATTGGGGCTAAATCTCTTTGTTACATTCCCAGTTGTCTAAGCCGTAAAATTGGTGCTAAATACATTTGCTCCACTTTTTGGCACCAGGGCAAAGCTTTGATAATCTGACCATAGGTTGACATTGTGGAGGGCCGCCTGCGCAAGGTTGCTTTTTGTTTACCCTCATCCCCCTAGTCATTTTTGGAGAGTCCTCCCCTCCACATCCTTCTGCGCTGCCCTGCACCCTGCCTCCCTAGCCACTCTCCTGCCAGCGTTCCCCTGACCCCATCTCCCTACCTTGGGCACGTTGTTCCATTGATGGTTGCGGGCCCCGTCCCGTAGGTCTGAAGCGCGACGCACTGCGCATCAGCCGATGCGTCATATGCTTATGTGTGTTACGCTCAAGGCCTGAGGTCTGAAGACTGCAATCGGGCCAAAAATCAGATAATTAGGTGAGTACTTTATTAACAACTGAATCTGGTGATTTCACCAAGTGCCAATTTACACAAAAAGCACATTTTAGTTCAGAAACGTAAATTTTACAAACTGAAATCAGTGTTTTATATGTTGGCAGGTTCCCATGTGGTGTCATTTCAACCACACATGTTTAGCAGAGTGAAATAAGAGTAATACAGGAAACATTGGAGCACTCATCGAAGAGAGCGTATCACTAGGTTTTACTATGTGTGCTGCTCAGGATTTAAAATGCAGTTTTTAAAATATAGTTGCTGCTATCATAGGGTTTTTGCCGAATACCTGGCTCGACCATTCAGTATCATGGGGAGCTCAAAACATTGACAATCAACACCAGGGCCGGCCTTAGGCCAGGGCGAGCCGGGCGACCGCCTGGGGCGCCCTACTCACCGTCATCAAGAGGCGCTGGGCGCCACTCCCGTCATCAAGAGGCGCTGGGCACCCTTCCCGCAACCAAAGAGCACCTGGGATCTCGAGGTGCACCTTGGTGACGTGTCGGGTTGTCGTCTCTCAGGTGGCCGACGGACATTGGACTAATTACAAAAAGCACCCTGCCCTTTGGCGAGGGGGCTTTTTAATTGGTCCAATGCGGCTTTCTTAAATCCCAAGGCCTGGCAATGGCATGCTGCCTTTAGCCTCTGCCAGACTGCCCCAGTTACTCAGGTGAATCCTGTTGGTGCCGTGCCTGGCCTGCGTGCAATCCTGCTGCCTTCCGACTCGCCACCCACGTTAAAGTAAGTGCTGCTTTTAATGTGTGTGTGAGGATGATGTGCGTGTGTTGTGTAGGGGGATTTTCTTTTAATGTATGTGTGGGGATGATGTGCGTGTGTTGTTAGGGGGCTTTTCTTTTAATGTATGTATGTGGATGGTGTGCGCATGTTGTGTAGGGGCCTTTGCTTTTAATGTGTGTGGATGGTGACTATGCATGTGGATGGTGGGCGCATGTTGTGTAGGGGGCTTTACTTTTAATGTGTGTGGATGGTGACTGCATGCATGTGGATGGTGTGTGCATGTTGTGTAGGGGCCTTTGCTTTTAATGTGTGTGGATGGTGACTGCATGCATGTGGATGGTGGGCGCATGTTGTGCAGGGCCTTTGCTTTTAATGTGTGTGGATGGTGACTATGCATGTGGATGGTGGGCGCATGTTGTGTAGGGGGCTTTACTTTTAATGTGTGTGGATGGTGACTGCATGCATGTGGATGGTGTGCGCATGTTGTGTAGGGGCCTTTGCTTTTAATGTGTGTGGATGGTGACTGCATGCATGTGGATGGTGTGCGCATGTTGTGTAGTGGGCTTTGCTTTTATTGTTAGTGGATGGTGACTGCATGCATGTGGATGGTGGGCGCATGTTGTGTAGGGGGCTTTACTTTTAATGTGTGTGGATGGTGACTGCATGCATGTGGATGGTGTGCGCATGTTGTGTAAGGGCCTTTGCTTTTAATGTGTGTGGATGGTGACTGCATGCATGTGGATGGTGGGCGCATGTTGTGCAGGAGCCTTTGCTTTTAATGTGTGTGGATGGTGACTATGCATGTGGATGGTGGGCGCATGTTGTGTAGGGGGCTTTACTTTTAATGTGTGTGGATGGTGACTGCATGCATGTGGATGGTGTGCGCATGTTGTGTAGGGCCCTTTGCTTTTAATGTGTGTGGATGGTGACTGCATGCATGTGGATGGTGGGCGCATGTTGTGTAGGGGGCTTTGCTTTTAATGTGTGTGGATGGTGACTGCATGCATGTGGATGGTGTGCGCATGTTGTGTAGGGGCCTTTGCTTTTAATGTGTGTGGATGGTGACTGCATGCATGTGGATGGTGGGCGCATGTTGCGTAGGGGCCTTTGCTTTTAATGTGTGTGGATGGTGACTATGCATGTGGATGGTGGGCGCATGTTGTGTAGGGGGCTTTGCTTTTAATGTTAGTGGATGGTGACTGCATGCATGTGGATGGTGTGCGCATGTTGTGTAGGGGGCTTTGCTTTTAATGTTAGTGGATGGTGACTGCATGCATGTGGATGGTGTGCGCATGTTGTGTAGGGGGCTTTGCTTTTAATGTTAGTGGATGGTGACTGCATGCATGTGGATGGTGTGCGCATGTTGTGTAGGGGCCTTTGCTTTTAATGTGTGTGGATGGTGACTGCATGCATGTGGATGGTGTGCGCATGTTGTGTAGGGGCCTTTGCTTTTAATGTGTGTGGATGGTGACTGCATGCATGTGGATGGTGGGCGCATTTTGTGTAGGGGCCTTTGCTTTTAATGTGTGTGGATGGTGACTGCATGCATGTGGATGGTGTGCGCATGTTGTGCAGGGGCCTTTGCTTTTAATGTGTGTGGATGGTGACTATGCATGTGGATGGTGGGCGCATGTTGTGTAGGGGGCTTTACTTTTAATGTGTGTGGATGGTGACTGCATGCATGTGGATGGTGTGCGCATGTTGTGTAGGGGCCTTTGCTTTTAATGTGTGTGGATGGTGACTGCATGCATGTGGATGGTGGGCGCATGTTGTGTAGGGGCCTTTGCTTTTAATGTGTGTGGATGGTGACTATGCATGTGGATGGTGGGCGCATGTTGTGTAGGGGGCTTTACTTTTAATGTGTGTGGATGGTGACTGCATGCATGTGGATGGTGTGCGCATGTTGTGTAGGGCCCTTTGCTTTTAATGTGTGTGGATGGTGACTGCATGCATGTGGATGGTGGGCCCATGTTGTGTAGGGGCCTTTGCTTTTAATGTGTGTGGATGGTGACTATGCATGTGGATGGTGGGCGCATGTTGTGTAGGGGGCTTTGCTTTTAATGTTAGTGGATGGTGACTGCATGCATGTGGATGGTGTGCGCATGTTGTGTAGGGGGCTTTGCTTTTAATGTTAGTGGATGGTGACTGCATGCATGTGGATGGTGTGCGCATGTTGTTTAGGGGGCTTTGCTTTTAATGTTAGTGGATGGTGACTGCATGCATGTGGATGGTGTGCGCATGTTGTGTAGGGGCCTTTGCTTTTAATGTGTGTGGATGGTGACTGCATGCATGTGGATGGTGTGCGCATGTTGTGTAGGGGCCTTTGCTTTTAATGTGTGTGGATGGTGTGTTGTTTGTGTTGCTAGGTGTTTCAAGAATGGCGTGTGTATTTTTCTTTTTTGGGGGAGGGCGTCAAATTTTGTTTCTCCCAGGGTGCTGCGGGTGCTAAGGCCGGCCCTGATCAACACATGCCTGACTCCCAGTCCTCTGCTCTCTCAGTTGAGGGGCTGATTCATGGAATGTGCAGTGTGGTGCAAAGTGGCTTTGCACCAGTGCAAAACAAGTGAACAGTCGTGCACTTTGCACAGCTCTGTGAATCAGGGTGTTTGTTGGCAGTGCAAAGTCCCTTTGCACCGTGCAAAAAAAAAATCTGAAACAGGCTAGCCCCCAGCAGTAAGCTAGAGGCATTCCCCTTTACCAGGCAGCGATTTCCCTTTAAGAGAGTCCGTGTTCACTGTTCTGCTGGTCTGACAGGGTGGGAGATACCATCCCATCCAATATTAATACCAGGCCTTTGTTCCGATCACTGTTGTAATGGCGCGCCATTGTTAATGTTACAGCTTTCTACTGCTTTCGCTGCTCGCTTCGCGGCACGTGACATGCAGACGAAAGGGGAGGGGCGGCCGCACTTCCACAGTGATGGAGAGGGGAAGGCTGCTGAGGATGTTACACTGTGGTCATCTGACTGCGGAAAATGCATTGTTCCCGGCGCTCAAACCAATGGCATCGCTATAACGAGTGAAGAAAACGGAGGAAAAACATCCACGCTAGTGTGTGGCGCACATGGGTGTCACGTGGTCCTGGTCAGCAGATCACCCACCTTTACCCAGTAGACGTTTAACCCAGCACGTTACTGTGACTCGCAGGCACACTCTGCGCAAGGATGGTGAAACGGTAAAAGCGGAGGGCGGGGGGTGGTTTCAATACTTCCTAAATATGAAGCACCGTCCCAGCAAGAGTTGGGACTGCACAGGATATCTACCGTACTGTGTGAGGTAGACAGAAAATAGTGCATGCGTAATGATGGACTACTTACCTTGTTTTAGTGCTATGTGCCCTGTGTGGTAAATATCCCATGCCATCACAACGTACGTTTAGGCGGTATTTTAAAAATAGGAGATGTTTAAAATATGCCACCTTGTTTTCCATTACCTTCAGTCTCATCATGAGGACCATGGAAAAAGCCAAGCAAGAAGGGCCAGTTTGGTGGCTACAGTGCCAGGACTGCTTACACGTGCCACTCCTGAGCCAGCCGGGGCCTTCACTGTGTCAGGGTAAATATCAGAGCCCACACCTTGCTCATTGTATTCCTTGAGGAAAGAATGCCCCCCCCCCCCTCCAGGAGCAAGGTCTGAACAGGAGCTGTTGGTGTGCACATTTACACGGGGAAACACCCACCTTTGAAGCTCCAACTTTCAATCTAAGCCGAAGGAAGAAGAATGTCATCTGTTATGTTCTGTTATGTTCTGTTCTGTTCTGTTCTGTTATGTTATGTTATGTTATGTTATGTTATGTTATGCTAAAGGTTCTTATACCACACACTGTTGCCACCTCCGTGGTTAAGAAGGATGCAGTACTGTGAATCGGACTGTGTTAGTTAATGCTAAATTAACTTAAAGCCCACCTTCAACACATTTCGGGGAAGTATTCAACGGGGCAAAACGCGTTTGTGATTGTTGAACAACTTTGAGTGAAGTCCACTTTTGACTTCCAAAGAGTAAATTTATGTTAGATTTCGGCGGTGATTATGATAGTGTTATGAGCTTTTTCTTGGGTTCTCTTAAGCTAAAGCTGGTCTGTTGCCGTCGTGAGAAATGGATTCCCAAAGTGTTTGCGTGTGCTTTATTTCTGGGTGACATCCCATGGAAAAGCTACTCTAGAGGGGGAATGGGATCAACTCAAGGAAGGGTATCACGCACCAGGTTTTTTTTCTCCACCCAAAGATTGAAATGTTGGCTACACCTGAATTGTAAGAACATTGTAATCACTTGCTGAGAAATCCTAAAAGAAAACACCCCAAGGAAGTTTTGAGGGATCTCAAACTGTCTTTGTCGATAGATCATTCGTTCTGTGTAATGGCTGAATAGATTGAAAGGGAGAGAAGACATGCATCTGCATCTGGTCCTTTGAACACCTGGGGCCCTCGCAGCAGGGTGCCGGCAGCAAGGCAGGTTTCAGAATCGCAAGCAGCAAACCAGTAGCCCCAGCAGCAGCCGAACAGCTAAACAAAGGCCCAGGCAGTACATCAGGCGGGGTGTCTGAGAATGGGGTTCGGCATGTAAGGCAGAGAGGGAGCCTTGGGGACCTTAAGCTCACTGTTGTCAAGTATGTGCACTCGTCATCGAAAATCGAGAAAAAAAATACTTTTTACAAAAAATCATTTGGTAGCAGTGCTGATTGTGCAGGCTGTGTTTTGTGAAAGGTGGATGAGTGGACTCAAATTATAGCACAGCACGTAGAGGCACGCTTAGTTATGTTTTAGCAGATTATTATCAAAACATAATCTGTTATTCACACAAAATCCCACATTCATACTTTAGCAAACCATGGCTAATAAAATGTCTTAAGAAATGATAATCTTTACCTACTTTGAAACACATAAAAAGGAGGATCCTTATGCACTTTTCTCTAGCACTAGAGGCTTTGACTGTGTTCTCCTGGGCACCTCCGGCTATGATTAATGTCTACTCGAGATGAAGTCTAGGAATCCTTGCAGCAGCCCAGCGCGAGCAGTGGCTACCCCTACCGTGGACTGGATTTGGCACTGTACCAAGATGGGGTGCTCATTGTCCAGAGGCTGAGGCACTGCACAGGGGCAATGGATGGAAAAGCAGTGCATTCACTCTAAACCTTTGAGGGATATTGAAGTCTTGCCCATCAGAAGAGCGGCAGTTCGTGGGTGGTGTATGGGGCAGTAGCGGCCTCTGGACAGCATCCGTTCTTAAGCCTGATGGTCCATGTCACATGGAGTGCTCTGCAGCTCCAGTCACAGGCATGGAGGCGTCAGGCCGCCCAGCCCACCCTCCTGCCCATCTGGACAGTATCCAATGTGGCTTCACAGGATGACCATTGAGGAAGAGTGAGAAAAGCCCTCCTCAAGGCGCTACACATAGACACGCCGCTAGATGATCCCCGGGATAGGCCTGTGCTATGGTTTGCAGGATTGCCATTCTGGAAGGGCCTTCCACAGCACAGCACCCCAAGAGATGCCACGAGACGGCACTTGTTTTCCACTGGAAATCTCAGAAGACATCAGGAGCAAGAGGGCTTCCCAAGATAGGGCAGCACCTTGCAATTGGAGGAGCTGATCTGGATATTCTAAGCTCAGCACAGATAAACAGAGGCCTTTGGTTATCCATGCCCTGCGTTCAGGATTTTCATGATCCCAGAGCTTGATGTGAAGGAGACATGAGGAGCTCCTGCCACCCGGCTAGATCCCGCAAGTTACAGCCAGCGGCATCCCTTCATTCTAGTAGTAAGGTTAGGGAAACGTGCACCAACCTTGTCCTACGTACGTAGTTCCCTGTAACATGAGAAGAGGCTGTACCAGTATGTGTACTCTGCATATTCTCATATCAAGCACTTCATGTAACTAGCGCCTAGATGCATCTGGGTTTTGTGCGCTGTACATAAATGCCAAAATCAATGAAGAAATAAATAAATAGTCTTGCCTAGTGCTCTTTTGGCAATAATACTGGTGGTACTGTGTCTCTGTAAAGATGGTGTGTGTGTGTGTGTGTGGTGCTAGTGGGGTAGGCGAGGAGCAGAAAGGCTGTAATGTTGATGAATGCAGGTCGGAAGCACTGTGTCCAGTAAACAGGCAAGATTGCAATCACTACAGCTGTTCTGGCAGGAAACATTGCATCATAAAAGAGATTTTCCAGAAGGGGGTGGGGAGCCAAAACTACAATCACAAAGTCACTTCCCGCTGTCATGGAATCCAGAAACGTCAAGTGTCAAACCAATGCTGTCATGTTGGGGCGCGCCATACAACATATGGTTGTGTTCCCTGGCAGTTATTTGTAATAAGTTTCATTAGTGGCCTGATTTTGATATTTTCGCCCTCATCTTTGTTCCCAAAAAACTTCTTGTCACTTGACAATTGAAGGCCACCACTTTGGAAGCAAACATTCGTATGGTTAAGGGCTGGGCCCATGGTGTGTGTGATGTGAAGCAAAGGTTGATGTGAAAGATGATAGCATGAGATTTAGGAGAGATTTCTGAAGTTCATGAAAAGGAGGAACAGCACTTCAACAAGATGCCAGTGGTGCTCACACTGATATCCACTTTGCCCAGCAATAGCTGGGTGATAGAAACATGCAGTCAAGTCAGTTTCTGGCAGATTTACCCCTGGATATTGGCTAGAGAGTTATCTACCACCTTTCTGTCTTACATGCCTCAACTCTGATTTCGAGACCACATGCATGATACTCAAACAGAGTGAAGTCCAGTAGAGACATGGAACAGATGCGGGGTACCCCAAAAGGAAAGTGGGGATTCATTACCAGTCTGGGAGTGTGGTCAGACGCAGGAGAGTGGTCCAGTGAACTACTGTGGCCAGCCCACCAGCACCATTAAATAACAGAATTATATCTAAGTTTATTCAGGTCATTGTATTGTTGCTTTGGAGCTGTCAGGAAACAGCCCTACATGTTTAGGATTAGATAGGCTTACGGGACGGGCACACTGATACAAAGCCTTTTCCTTCCGAGGCTGGACAGCCTTTGAGGGATTTATACCTAGGCATGATGGGTTGGGAACCCCTGTATTGTGCAACTGTACTTTCAAGACTTAGACACACAACAACAGAACTGTGTGAAAAGGTCAGCTACTTGTAGTCACCGTTTAACACACACTTGGAGCTGCTTATCATGCGCAGCTTCAGACAGGATTAAACCTTAAGAGATTGCTCTTCAGACATTCAGCGGGCACAAGTGGGAGCAAGAGGTAGCACACCCATGTCTTGGATCGTGGGAAGTTGAGGACAAACAATAAAGGGCCGTGTGGCAAGTGAAACGCTACATGCTGAGGCAAGCAGTCACCTTGCCAAAGACCAGTGCGTCCTTCCACTGCCTCATTCACAAACTAAGAAGTATGTGCAGGCCTCATGGCCACTATCCGTAGCCTTGGAGAGAGTAAAAGGTATTGTCCCTTTTAGGAGAGCCCAATTGTGGCAGCCAAAGGGAATATGACCCATTTAAGTACAGTGGTTTGCCCAGGACTGCATACATTATGTGGATGAGCCAGGTTTTCTGGTAGAATAGTTTGTAATTTTGCAGCTTTCCGATTAAACATACTCCCATTGCATCCATAGTTTTCCACCAATATTCAGTTCCTGGCAGGAAAGAGATAAACAAAGTACTGTGTACAAGTAGATGATTGCATGCAGTACTTTTATCTGTCACTGGATGGCAGGGGCACTTTAATTTGCTGTGAATGTAACAGAGAATAAGATGAGGTTTTCTGGTAGAATAGTTTGTAATTTTGCAGCTTTCCGATTACACATACTCCCATTGCATCCATTGTTTTCCACCAATATGCAGTTCCTGGCAGACAAGAGATAAACAAAGTGCTGTGTACAAGTAGATGATTGCATGCAGTACTTTTATCTGTCACTGGATGGCAGTGGCACTTTAATTTGCTGTGAATGTAACAGAGAATGAAATGATGCTTGGCTCGGCTAAAGTGTGGCTCTTCTTTCCCAAAGGCACTGAAGAGGAGCCAGATCCAGTCTATTGACTCTACCCCTACCCGCGACACCACAGCAGCACCCCATGATTGGCATGGATACAGGGGGTGACGCCCTCTAATGATGGATAGTCTCCAGGGATTGCCTTAGAGCTATGAGCCTATAACCGCTGGCGCAGGGTTGCTCAGGGAGTTAGGGGATTTGAACAGGGATACAGAACCCACCATCTCTAGAAATGATCATGGGAGAGCCCTTCCAATCACCACTTGCCTTCCCTTTCCCTATCCGTCGACGCCCTTCCTGACTGTCCCCCATCTAATCACCCCTGGCACCTACCCAATGGCGGCCACCGCATCCCCTTCCCAATCATGCTAAGCAGGAGGAGCTGTCTGTCACAGCCGCTTCCGCGCCCCATCCAGCCCAGAGCAGTGGCTCTCCGGGTTATCGATTTCTGTGTAATTATCCCAGGCCGGGGAGCTGCCTGTGGAATTAGAAATCAGCACGCTGGCTCCAAACAGTGAAACTCCCTCGGATTGGTTTAGAGGGCAGTTCACATGGCTGCTTGCTTTTAATTTTTGCTACAGTAGTGGTTTTTTTATTTGTTGTGAACATGCGGAATCCAATGACAGCAAGTGCATTTTTTAATTGGAAGTTTGTAAACATTTCCCATGAATGAGCGTGAGCTACGGCGCGAACATTGTTTTTAAATAATGGGTTAATATGATGCATTTTACAACACACTTTATGTGAAAAATTGGGTACAGAGCCACACAGTTTACAATCGGTTTTGGAGGGTAGCATACGAAAAGCTCCAGTAGATGCCAGGTAGCAAACAGTTCCCAGTGCCAATGTCCAGCGCATTTCTATGATGCCTTTGCCTACAATATATGCCAGCATTCTGCCAATGTAAAAAAGAAAGTGTTCATGCTGGCTGTGTTCAAGCATGCCCATGCTCACTGTGCCAATATATGCCAGTATGCCCATATAAGAGCACTTGCAATGCCGTTAATTGCCTATGGGGCCAGTCAAAATACCATGCCACTGTACGCAAATGAGTACAGGCGGTCTGCACCAATGTAGGCAGTATCCCCATGTAACTACACTTGTGTTGGCTTTGCCATAATGCCTTTTGAGCTCCGTTGTCCTAAATATATATATATTGTTTTAAATTTTTATTTTCAAAAATGTAAACAATAACACGATACACAGACAATTGCAAAACAATATACATCAAACACAGTAAGGAACCACAAACTATGTACAGTGAAAGATACCCCCCACAGTCACAACATATCCAAAAGATCAAGTTCAGTACAATAAAAGAAATTTACTCCAAATCTTGTTGAATAAAGCACTTTTCTTCTCCCTATGATACAACCCTCTCTCTATTTCCGCCAGATCATGTTGGTCTAAATATTTAAGTGTTGTATTGCTAGAACTATTATAATAGTTCTTATGGTTTACTTGCAAAACCATATCAGAGCATTGCAGTCCTTACCATTATAGATCAGCTACCTTAAAAGTGTATGATACATGACACCTATCCTACAGCGGGGGAACCTCATGCTATTGGCTCAGGTTCTTTGGGCCCCCTCTTCTCTACCTTAAACCATACCTCGTGTTTTCTTGATGCATTCATAATTACACATCCAGCTCTTGGTGCTGACACATCTGTCAGCTGCTTTGGGAAAACCAAGGTTCTCCATGGACAAAGGGATGGCTTCTTACAAACTAATCTGATGAAAACCTCCACACTTCAAGGGCCCACTTGTGTACATCACACAACCACACGCCAACTTTATCTAGCACCATCAGGTCTAAATATTGCCATCATAGTAAAGCCTTTGAATTAACCAGAGCTTAAGATTCCTGTAATGTTCTTTCAGTGCATCCTCACTACTTCAACCTGATTACCTACCCCACATCCTAATGTTATATTCATTCATTTTATTGTTTAAATCATGTACCTAGCTTGAGATCAGTGGAGCGCTGTACAGGGTTGGGGGCGGAGGGGAGGGGGGAGCTTTTGGCTGGCACCTTTTAAAACTAGTGCAGTTTTGTGAGCTGACGGCTTTGTGTCGGTCTGTGTGTCTATTGAATTAGTCCTGGGTCAGGTTTTGTTGAAAAAGCCATGTTTTAAGTTATTGTTTGCACCCCACTGAATGTGTTTGTTTATTGGCTAACCTCACCTTTCTCCTCGCCCAGTCCTCTTCTTACTGTCCATAGATTAAAGTGTGGTGACACCCTGGCAAAGCCACAATACACTACCTTTTGGACAGGGCACGGGTGGCGTAAGACCACTCCAATGGTGATGGTCACATAATGAATATTGGATAGTATATGATTACTTGCAAAGTACACAAATCACATAGTAAAGTAACCTGATAATATGTAAACCCTTATAGACATTTATTATGTCTAAAGTGGAGCATTGTAATTCCAAGTCCCAAAATGCAATTGAAGCCTGTGTTTTACACCACATTATTTTCAGCACTTAAAGACATGCAATAAAAGAAACTGCATGATACGGTCATCCTCGTATAGTGTCTGTTTGCCAAAAACGACCAGCTTGTTGTTTTGCATGATGTTAAGACCACTTGAATATACACATAAAAGCAAACACTTTTTTACATGTCAAACCAGTAGGCATCATTTAACAAACTAAGCTTTAAAAATGGGCTTTCATTTTGTGAGTCACTTTCATTTTCTTCGAAGCCGGCACTTCTTTTGTAGGTAACTGGAGCAATGGGATGGCTTTCAGTTATAGATGACCCAAAACAGTTCAGATTGCCTAGACATTGCATTGCTGGTAGATACGTATGTTTAAAGCACTGTAAGAGAGCTAGTGTTGCGGACTGAAGCCCATTGGTGTAACACCTCTGACCAGCATGTTCTATATTGAATACAGAACAGATTCCTCCTTGAAACTTTCATGAAGATTTCCACGGGGGCAAAGCGGGGCCAGTGCCTCTCTTGCTTAAGAACAACAGAGGCAGTTGCCCTCATTTCCCCCCATATGTTAGGCACTCATGACAGTTCACACACAGGCAGTTCACCCACATGAGAAATAGCCATGTTTTTAGGAGAGGCTACATTCTCAAACGTACTTGGCATGTGCCAACGGGCCGACAGTGTCTAAGGTGCTCCATTCCAAGTACCGGCGGAACCGTTCACTTCAAAACATTCCAAAAGAGCGGACTATCTCGCAGGGATACCCTAGCTTTGCAAGGGCAAACACAGTAATTGCTTGTCTGCAAGGAAGGTCTGGGGTGGGCTGATTCCAGGACAATATTCCAGTTGTGGTATGATGAGGGCACCTGCAGTATCCAAGGGCGGCACTTACAAGTTCCCTCATCTCGGTCAGACCCTAAAGGCCTACGGTTGTCATGGTGTTAAGCTAATGGCCTCTTAGACGTTTTCATTCAACTGTGTAAATAAAACAAAAATGACACCCGAAATCACAGCTATTAAAATCCATGTGCTAAACGTATAAGATTATATAAAACAGAGGCTGCCTCTGGTCAATGATTCAGGAAATGTCCACCTTAACTCATGCAGCATTCAAAGACAATGGGTTACCCCACAGGATAAAGGATCCGCGCCTCGATGCCCACCCGATAGACAGGTTGGTAAACCTCCTTGTGCGGCCAGAGGATGCATAATGGAGGCTCCTGGTCCTATCTTCTGTCCTTGCTCTATGTGGTCATTCCGGACCCAACCTAGGGGTAAAGCTCCATGTGTCTGCCAGTGTATGACGTGCATGACACCAGAGGTGAAAGAGAGTCTGCGTGAGCCATACACAGGAGGTGGGCTCCAATGTGCTGTGGGTCTGTGCAGCTGATGCGTCTCCAGAACTGCAGTCCCTTCTGCCCAGTGGAGGAATTGCATGTAGGCCCCGCCTCCCTGTATGCATCTTCAGATAGGAATTGCCATAGCATTTCGGTGCTGGACTACCCATGTGGGCGGGACAAAGACTGATATGCAAATGGATATTTCCCATCTGTGAAAGGTACAGTGAGCAAAAAGCATGTGCTACAAACTCTCATCTCAGAACAGGTTATCATGCCATGTTCTCTCTGGAGAGGAGCGCATGCTACCTTTTTTGAAATATTGACTGATTTCAAAATCAGACAAGGAATCAGCAGAACACATTTTTCTGTATTTAAGAAACAGCAATGCAATTTCCTAGCCAGACTCATTGCAACTTGACACTACCTCTGTACGAGTATTTTTTTGACAATGCACCTTCAACATGGTAGCCAATATAACTCAGCAAAGTGAAAGCTAAAACATGGAAAAATGCCTTAACGTATGCAGAGACAAACCATTTACTTTTACATTATACCCCTTGTGGACGGCACAAAGACTGATATGCAAATGGGTATTCCTCCTTTGTGAAAAGTACAGTGAGCAAAAAGTGATGGCTGCAGACTGTCACATTGGGAAAAAACGCAGAACAGGTTATCATGCCATGTTCTTTCTAGAGAGGGACGCTTGCTACCTTTTTTGTATTTTTGCAAGGAACGTAGGGTTGGTCACCCCACGTTACCTGGGGGAACCCTGACGTGGACCCCTTGCTCACTGTGCTCACAGAGGCACAGTTCTACCTCACTGATGAGGCCCAACAAGGCTGAAACACGTGTCTCGGGTTGCTGTTGGTACTCTTGTTGAAAGGAGGTTTGTCTGACATTTAAGTGCTAAACTGCTCTTGTGGGCGGGACAAAGACTGATATGCAAATGGATACTTCTCTTTTTAAATGTACAGTGAGCAAAACGCTATGGCTCTGGACTCTCAAAGTGGGAAAAAAATACAGAACAGGTTATCATGCCAATGTTCTTTCTAGAGAGGGGCACCTACTACCTTTTTTGTATTTCTGCAAGGAACTTGGGGTTCGTCACCCCAAGTTACCTGGGGGAAGCTAAATGTGGACCTCTTGCTCGCTGTGCTCAGAGGGACACAGCTTCACCTCAATGATGAGGCCCAACAAGGCAAAACACGTGTCTGGGGTTGCTGTTGGTTCTGTTGCTCAAATCAGGTTTGTATGTCATTTAAGTGCTAAACTGCCCTTGTGGGCGGGACAAAGACTGATATGCAAATGGTTATTCCACCTTTGTGAAAAGTACAGCGAGCAAAAAGCGATTGCTTCGGACTCTCAAAGTGGGAAACAACCACAGAACAGGTTCTCATGTCATGTTCTTTCTAGAGAGGGGTGTCTGATACCTTTTGTATACCCAATGCATGCTCATGTTAAAACTGTTTGAGTTCAACCAAGCTTACAATTAATATTCATCCTTCAGATAAATTATTTAACTACTAAAATAAAAACATATTTTACTCACTATACATCTTTACACACTATTTGACGACTTCTTCTAATTCATCTCCACTTCAAAACCTCTATTGCTATTATCATTATGTGTTAATAGCCTGCTAACCTCTGAAAAGGTCATTATCGATGCGCCTTGGCCCAGAACATGGGGGCGGGTGATTATCCTGTGGTAATGACACCTCCTTTGGTCTATACGGCTATATTAACTTTCCAACAGGGCTCTAAGAAGCCAGTCGCAGAGCCTTGTAGTTTTATATTGCAGTAGTATAACTTGTAGTATAACTTGTACACATTATATTCATAAACCACCGTCTCCACCTGTAAGGCGCGACTTGTGGTCAATTTCCTACAGCTTGGTCTTCAACGTATTATGCGAGAGAAACTGCAACCTGAATATTATCTTTGGTTGTATTTTCAATGCATATGCCTCTTTGAAAGTGCTTGGACTTCTGGAACCATGATTACTAAACAAATGTGCGCAGCGCATCCCTCATCCCTAAGGCACTTGATGTCACTGCCTTTATGTGAGCACTCCAAGAAAGCTGGCCAGAAAACATGATCCCCAATTAGCAACTTAACTCAAGTTCGGTCAAGTCAATAAGCCACAATAGTAATATCCATTTGCAATGTTGTGAAAAGCACACTATGTTGTTTCTCTACAGGTTATTTTTTAGTCTATGCTCACTGCAATAATCTAAAACAATATTTGCATGGCCCCCCTCCAAGAGGTGAAGTAAATCACTTCATTTATTAGAGTTTTAGGCAAATCTAATGTATATCAAAAACAAAGTGTTGGGTTCAATGTGCAGTCTTGTTTCGGGCCCTTATGGGGCTCGAGCCTCTTGGAAACATGTCCTGATGCATTTAACTGGACCCAAAACAATGCTTGCATATTTCATTATGTTATTAAAAGTAATAGGCAGTGCTTCAGGGGTTCTATAAAGAAGTTTTGTTTTAGTTTTTTTTTGTCCGAATTTGTACTTTCATCCCTTACCCTTGGTTTTTCGCAGGCTGTGGGAGGAGGGTCCCAGATATCACTCTTCATAGTCCACTCAACTACCTATTTGCCCGTTACCATGTATGTATGGCTTGGGGCAATTTTGAAATAGGATTATGAATCCCATTTCAGAAGCAGTGAATTTTTTAGCTTTTTTCATTAAAAAAAATAACGAACAAAAAAGACATTCACTAATCCTTTGCAGCCCCGGCAGAGTCGCCCCGGTGAGAAGTTTTGCTCAAAGTGTATTCCCATGCATCAAGTCGAACGACGAGGAGAAATCAAGGACTGCCCCACACAATAATAACTTATTTAAATGAAAGTATTTCTGCACAGGTATCCTAAGAGCCACGCTGCTCTCTGAATCCTGACCCCCCATCACCTTCTTCTTACAGTTCTTGCACTCTCCTTCCCTCTCACCCACTCCTGCCTTGAACAATCTTACATCGCCTTAACTCTTTCATTACTCTAGCCATCCCTTATGTCACCCCTCCTTCTGCTCCCCTTTCCTTACTATTCGACCCCCTCCTGATCTTCTTTTCGGGTTCCCCCTATTCCTGCTCCCCCTCACTCTCCATCTTGCCCTCTCCCAATCTTACCACATATTTCCTTTCCCCTATCTCCTGGGCTAGTTAATGCCCTCCCTCCTTCCCACCCTCCTGACCATCTTTCCCTCTCTGTTCTACCCTCTACTCACCCCACACCTGCTCTTCTGTTTTCCCTTCTCCTGCTCCCCCTCATTCCCTGGCTTACCCTCTCCCAATCCTACCCCATTATTTTCCTTTAATCAATCAGCCCCCCTTTCTATTTTGTACCTTTCCTTCTGCCCTCCCACCCTGGGCATCTCCCAAGCCCTTACCCCACTCCTGTTCTATCTTTATTTTATTATTGTGCATTTGTACGGGAAGTACATTGTTTTTCAAAGCTTCCACAGGGCAACATGGGAATAAACTTAAATATAACACTGTAAGATAGAGGCGGACTACTAGGCCTTGTGAGCATTCAGAACGTGCAAGTTCAGAGAGACCTTTGCTCTTTCCTCTCCTGTTCGTCCCCTTAGTGTGCAGCCTTCCCTCTCTGTACCCCTCCTCTTCTCCTCGTGGGCTCCCCACCTGTCGATGCTTCCCTCTCCTGCTTACGCCGCCGCTTCCTCCTCTCTCATCTATTTGTTGACATTTTGCTAAAACACTTGTGTGGTCAGGCAGCTCTCCCTGACAAACACACATGCATTGATAGATGCCGGATCGATAGCTCTCTCTCGCTCTCTGCACTCCCACACGTTGTCCCCTTTCACACCTGCGTCCCCCTCCCTCTGTGTCCTTAGGCGCTCTCTATCCTGTTGTTCTATCTGCTCTTCGTTGTCAACCCACCGCCCTCTCTTTCCTCCTTGTTAAGCACTCTTCCGGTGCAAGACAAGGTAATGTATTCTAAAATCTGAGGCTTTAGAAGAAAAAAAAAGGTCTTGGCTTCTCACAGCCTGATCGACTGGGGCTTTCAGGGGGCTTTCGAGAGCCCAAGCCACGCACTGTCTCAGAAAGACTTTCCATAGACTGCTGCGGCTCTGCCCTGCCTAACCTCGGCCAACTTAAAGCTCTGTAACCTATTTGACGCCATTTTAACAGTGATGTAAAATGCACGGAAGCAGGGCACGTGGTGCAAGGTGGAGGTGTAAATAAACGGAAGTACTGCCATTTTGGGGTCACTTTCAGACAGACCAGTAGTGGATGCATGTGTTTTCTTGGTCCACCATCGGTTCACCACCACATGGGCAAGTAAGAAGATTGAACCCCACTGGCAATCAAAAGAGCCCACAAATTCAAAAGTGTGGCTTCTCTGGGCATCTCCCTTAGGCTCAGGTAAGTGCTCAAACTACACTTGCACGAGTCAGGCGGGCTATGATGTTGAAGCATTGGTCCATGACCAGTCATGCTGTGGGTTGGATGACACACTGGGCCTCATTACGATTGTGGCGGTAAGGCAACAACGGCGCCGGTAGTGTGAACGGCGCCATTGTTACCATGCCGCCACATTACGAGTTCTGCTAGCGGGTGCCGCTCTGCACGCCTGGCCAGACCAGGCGTGCAGAGCGGCACCCCCAAGGAGAAATGGATGGTAGCAACGGTACCATTATGAACGGTACCGCTGCTACCATCCTCCCCATTCCCATTGAGCCCCATGGGGCTCAAATGGGAATGGGGAATCATTTTTACTGGCACCCAGAAAAGGCCAATTACCGGGTCCGCGAAGGTCGGCATGACCCGTTAATTGCCCTTTTCTCGGCGCCGGTAGAAAATCGCCGTAATGAGGCTCACTGTCTCCAGTTGCATAAGCACTGACCTGTTGGCACAGTCTTTCCATAGGCCCTAGTCCTGACACTGGGTAGAGAACACAGACTTGCCTCCTCTCAAGCCACAACAGTGATCCGCAATGCAACTGGTCAGTATGCAGCTATTTCTGAATCCCGCCAACTTCAACTCAGGCCTCCCAGTACTGTTTGGTGAGCTGGTACTTTCCAACTCTGCTCTTGGTGAACTCTATGCCTAATGAAGCCGGTAACTTTGACTTTTTGGCTAGAGCAAATCTATTTCCAAGTCTTGCCTATGTTCACATTACTGTATCATTCCCCCAGTGCAGTTGTTTCCAGATCCCAGGATTCTTCTTCAACCACATATTCGTTACCTAGGTGTGGGGTTTACCTGAAATTAGCATATTCCAGCATCCTTACCAGTGAATTCCAGCATCCTTAGAAGTGAATTCCAGCATCCTTACCAGTGAATTCCAGCATCCTTACCAGTGAATTCCAGCATCCTTAGAAGTGAATTCCAGCATCCTTACCAGTGAATTCCAGCATCCTTAGAAGTGAATTCCAGCATCCTTACCAGTGAATTCCAGCATCCTTAGAAGTGAATTCCATACCGCACACGAACTGGAAGTCTTGTGGTGTCTTCCAGGTCTCAAAGTTGGAACTGAATTCCCATTCCATAGCTCTGGGTGTCTACAATTATGCATGGTGTATATTTAGGGTGCTCAATAGTTCCCGTTTGGCCCGGAGCGTCCCAGAATTGGGCACTCAGTCTCTTGTTTCTAACATGCATATGGTCACAGACAAATCCACACAGTTAATGTCCAGTAGAATATCTCAAACGCCCCTGCCCAATATACCCCTTTTCCGTAATACTGAATGGTAGTCAATATTGCCACTGTGGAATTGTAGTCCTACTTTTATGTCATTGAGCTGTCGTTTTTTTTTATTTTTTTTTTTTAATCTGGTCACTCTGTGTATACTGAATGATTCCCAATTCTACCTCTGGGCTTCAGAATCATGAAGCTTATGCGAGAATCACAGGCCCACAAATATACGTCTAATCCAACCACCCACTGAAAATGATGCTCAATTACCATCTTTTTTGTAGACTACTCACGCTTGTCGACAGGAAATGGCTTTCATGGATCTAAAAATGACAAAGGTTGATTGATCAAAAGAACCCCCATTCACCGAGAAGAAGCTCTTGCTATACATTCTTGTTGTTCTAACTCTTGAACCTCCAGTGTCTTGAACTGCAGTTTCCAGAACGATCTGAATAGCAAGCACTTAACTCACTGAGTTGTCTTATAAGCTATGAAAGAGTGTTCCCTTTTGCAGAGGACTGTCTGATGACTGCAACCCGTGCACAATTTATGTATGCGACTATTCACTGTGCCGTGATCTAAAGCGTAGAAACCGTGTTCAGAAGCCGATCTAGCGCTGGTGAGGTTAGTTCCTAGGAGAGATGTCCGTAATAACCCAGGGAGGGCTTAGAGTGACCAACTTCTAAACCATGTGACAGGGGTATCAATCAAGCAAACTTGTGCCAGAACTATTGTAAGAGTAGGGATTATAATACCTGTTCTTGTGCATGCCAAAGGATATGGCCCGTATTCCTTCCCAAGGGTCCGACCGAGTGTGATTCCCTGAAGCCCCTCCAGATGTTGTTGGCCAAGCTTTGCCGACCATAATCTCCCAAATCCTTCTTGCCTTGGAGCTTCTAGACAGAACCACGCTCAGTCTTCGAGATCCAGCTTCCATTGGCTCTGCAGCATTCAGAAACATAACTCGTCAACTTCTCAATCGACTTGTGTTATCAACCACAACATAAGGCATTGATCGATAAATAGAGGATCTTGTCAATGCTTTATGGACGCCGTGTGGAGGGATACGCTGCTCCCTTTGCAACACCTTTCCATTTCCCTTTGATCCTCCTTATTGTTTGGCAGAAACGTAGCAGAAGTTCACATTCCACATTTTGGAGGCTTGAAGGAAATACATCATGGCAATTGAAAAATGAATCTACTGCACTACTCCTGCAGGAGAGTATAGTTGTGAGTACTGTACACCACATGTAGCGGGACTAGCTGTGCGTGAAGAGCAGAAGGGTGCCCACACTGCTGGATGTGCTTTAATGAAGTCTTAATCCTCGTAAAGCAGACATACTTTCTCTGAGTAGGCTCCAGAAGGAGTCTGTTTGTTTGGCTTCTGGTGCTTTTGGTACTCCATCACCCCCCCACCCCCCCCCGATCAGCCAACCTCAAAGTAGATTCCCTGTATGCAGTTATTGAGAAACTGTGGAGTCATGGAGTTGGAGCGTTTGCCGTGTCGCTACAGAGCGTCTAAGCGCTTTACAAATACTGCGTTCCTATGTGAATTCCGAATGTATCAGCCGTTGGCTGAGTCCAATAAAAATACTATAGTTTTATTTAATAGGAATTCATTATTTATTCCGCCACACATCCTGTAAACGCCTCACAACTCAACAACACCTGGGAGCGTAGGAAGGATGATCAAAGGTTGGTAACTCATTGGGCCTCATTACGAGTTTGGAGGCAGCCATGGTGCTATTACCGCCATGGCTGCCTCCAAACTCGAGTCTGGGTTCTTTGAATGAGGAATTACCAGATCATTCCAACCCTGCAGGACCCGGTAATTCCTCATTCAAAAAACCCATCCCAATTCCCATTCGAGCCCCCATAGGGCTCCATGGGAATGGGGATGGAGCTAGTACCGGGCCCGGTATTAGCTCCCGGACGTTCTGAGCGAGTCCCGCAAGGGAACCTCGTAATAGGGCAGAGTGGGTTTACCGGCACCGGCACCATTACTGGTGCTGTTAAACCAATTCCGCCCACCTCGTAATGAGGGCCATTGTGTAGAAACACGTGTTGTAATGCAACCTGTAGCAGCAAAGGTTGGGGTTATAGGATTGCGAGCGTAGCCCTCTGCGGACTAAAGAGTGAGAATATGCTACCTAAACACATGACAGGTTGCTTGGTCTCATGCCTTGGAGCCCCAAACCGGTCCATGGAGGGGAAAGAGGTGCATATTAGGTGGCTGAACTTTGGAGTAACCCCTTGCAGGATGTGTAGCCCCCCCCCCCACCACCCACAGTAATCTGTGGTTTCATCAAAACCATTTAGTGTGTTTGCATGGTTCTATGTTATTTAATTGCAGGACTTTTCATCGCTGGGTTTTTTACCGAAAATACATTTGCGGTAAAAAACCCTGCGATGAAACGTCCCGCAATCAAAGGACAGTATATACCATTTGCATTTAGCTTGACTCTTTTTGCTAGTATTTGAGAGAGAAAGAGAGGGAGAGAGCGAGAGAGAGAGAGAGAGAGAGAGAGAGAGGTAGAAGTAGAGAGAGAGAGAAAGAGAGAGGGAGAGAGAGAGAGAGAACCTGATTGTTACTAGTATAATTGAGACCGAAATGAAAAGGAGACACAGGCTTTTAGGAGTTGATAACCCTTTTCCTGCAAGCCTGCTCCTGTAGAGGCCAGAGGCCATGAGCATGGTGGTACAGCTCCCAGTGGTGGAGGTGCTGCACAGCCCTTCTAATCAACATTTTGTAAGAGACTATGGCCCTCATTACGACCCTGGCGGAGAACCATGGTGCAATTTGCACCATGGTCCATGGCGCAAAGCTGCCAACTCCGCCATGGTGGTTGGCGGACTTACCGCCCCATTCCGACCTTGGCGGGGCGGAAAGTCCCCAATCCCCATTTACCCTTCCCCATTCCCATTTTTGCCCCATAGGGTATAATGGGAGTGGGGAAGGCGTTAATTACGCCACTGTAAATTACGGTGGCGTAATTAACAACAAGTCCCGTAGCGCCATGGATTTTTCCGCCTGCAAAAAGCAGGCGTAAAAATCACCATGGCGCTACGGGAACTCGTAGTCAGGCGGAAAGGTACGCCATGCTTTACGCCGGCGTAAACCCCTTTCCGCCAGGGTCGTAATGAGGGCCAATGAAAGGGATATTCACACTCGGAGCTGCTCCCCCGGGAAGATAGCTGCAAGCCGGCGGAAGTCAGGAAAGGCCGCTCTTGCTCCATAGTCTCTGTTATGTTATGTTATGTTATGTTATGTTATGTTACTTGGCATTTATATAGTGCCTTATATATCATGGGTATGACCTCAAAGCGCTGGTAGGTTGTACGCCCTCTGGAACCGTAGTTCTGGTCAGTAGAGAGGGATAATGTCGTAGAGTGCTTGGGTGCACCAGATATGTGTGCAGCTGATGTAATTGCCAGGTGGTAGCTGCATCCTAGCGTTAGGTGTGGTGCTGGAGATATCAGTTAGATGTGTGCAGTCTGGTGCGGTGGACACCCAGACTGGGTTCTGGCTGCATTCGGCCTGAAGGACGCGTATGTGAGCAATTAGCCGGAATGTGCTCAGCTAGCTGCGTTTTATAGGGTGGTGGGTGATCATAGGGTCGTATTCGTTTCTAGACAGCTGGGCCGGATTAGTCAGGGTGTAGCTGTAGTCTAGTTGAATGATGGTGTATAGTAGAGAGTAAGCCTAGTGATGTGATGGTTATATTTAAAGTGTCCGGGAAAGGCACGTGAACACGAAGGCAGGGAGGCGCGACACATGGACACATGGAAACGGTGGGTAAGGCTCACAGCGATAGGATGGGGATGCGGATATAAAGCAACAGCAAGGGAGCTGGGAAGCAGGTTAATATTTACATTGGTAATTCCTCTGCTCTGTCTGCTTTCATCTCGTCCAGCCTGTTTGCATAGCTACACGTATGTCCCTCTCCTTCCTATGGAAGTCTTCACATTTCCTTTAAGTAGGAAAACAAAGAATTTGCTGGTTGATGAAAAATAAGGAAACTTTCCAGAATACATACTTTCTAACTCAAAATTTGCCATGCAAACAATTAAAAGCCAACATGTTAATTGACTTGCCAACTCTTCTCTCTGGTAATAATATGCACTTGTTTCTTACTATTGATATTGCAATAGCTTATTTTTGGGATCTGCATCCAAGTTTTGATCACCAATTCAACTGTCAGGTGGATGCTCAAGCATCTCGAATGTCGTAGGCTCATTCGCAGATCCTTTGACATGCCCCCCCTTTACGCGTACCCCCCAGCTCCATGGAAACAGTACATTTTAGAAGCTAACACAATCAACAAAACCTTTGGAGTGGTGGCGTCACAAAGTATATAGCCAGAAGATGTACTTCACCGCAATTTTCACTTTTCAAAAGCAATAGAACTGTTATTGAATAGCCAATTTTAGGAATCAAGGTTGGTCTTTCAGTATTAAAAAGAAAGGGTGACTTTGATATTTATAGTTCAGGAAAACGGCTGGCACGGCGCTACCAATGATTACTCCCTTATTTCTGCTATTTCCACTGAACAAGAGGACGAGCGACCCCGTATTACTCCAGAAATGATTTGTATAACGATTCACAAACCACTCAATGCTCGGCCCGAGCACTCGACTGGCCCCAAAGCATCATTTTCTCTCTCAACATGCTAACAAAAATATGGTCCAAGTGGATTACTTTTCTGCCGACTCCAGCTCTTTTCCCTTCCTCAGCAGGATCAGCGAGAGACTCCCATCAACTTGTTTCTTGGCCACCCTCCAGCAGGAAATTCAGGAATGCTGAAAAATACAGAAAGCAGCCGCGTCATTGGTGAGGCGTGATTGGAACATTTACATTGACAGTGACACCAAAAACATCTTTACAGCCGCCATGCTTGTCTCAGAACCAGAGAATACGGGATAGGTAAGAGGATTACGAAGCCTGTTCCTACTCATGTCCGCCCGCTGCACTGCATTGTTATCGATTTCATTGTTGAATGATTACCATTGAACTGATCCAGCGTCACCAAAAGCCAATTGTGCTTTGGCGGGAGAGGTAACCAAACAGTAGGCGGTAGTGTATGTTTTCTGAGGCAAGTGATCAGAGATAAAATGATACATTGGGCCTCATTACGAGTAGGGTGGTAAGGGATACCGGGCACCGTTAAGGAGACCTGTGCCGGTAATCCCTTACCGCCCTACTACGAGTTCCCTTAAAGGGTCCCTCGTTCAACGCCTGGTTTTACCAGGCGTTATGGACGGGACCCGCTAAGGGACTTCAGAGCTAATAACGGTACCGCAAATTGCGGTACCATTATTAGCTACTTCCCCATTCCCATTAGCCCTATTAGGGCTCAATGGGAATGTTTTTTTCAATGGGGACTTACCGGTCCCACAATGGTCAGACTACACCGGTAAATCCCCATTGAACGAGACCAGTGCCGGTACCGTTATTGGAGGCAGTCA
Organism: Ambystoma mexicanum; assembly: GCF_040938575.1. Lineage (NCBI taxonomy): Eukaryota > Metazoa > Chordata > Amphibia > Caudata > Ambystomatidae > Ambystoma > Ambystoma mexicanum. The sequence continues at coordinate 599,807,764 of NC_090922.1, forward strand.
TGGCGCAAATAGCGCCATGACTACCTCCAATCTCGGAATGAGGCCCATTGTATTTTTATGGTTAATTATTGTATGAAGTTTTAACATCTCGTAGTATCTGCAATTACAAAAGGTTTGCAGGAAGGCTAGGTGATGTACTGTAAACCTGCATAAACAAGTATTGTTCATTCAACTGAATTACACCTTGCACTTCATATTTGCCCGGCCCCTGCCTTCCATGCCGATGAAATGTGTAAAAAAATGTTTGGGGAAAAGCTGTATTTTTCACATAGACATAGAGATATTGTGATGTATATGTGATAAAACAATGTGCTATTTTTGCAGACCCTTGCTGTCTAGATTGTCTTTGCCTTGTCTGAGCCCTTGTAGCTTAAGTAATTGTTTGCCGCATTGTTGGGTGAGCCACCGCGCTGTAGTTCATATAGGGAGCGCTAACCAAATCAAAGCAAGACAAATCACCGTATCCAGTTACTCCTCGTGCACCACCACTAACACCCCTGCTACCAGCGACCCTTAGGGCTGGGTGAGCCTTAAAGTTCTGCACTCAGAAGCTGATTTCAACAGTGAAAGAAAACGGTTACGTTCGGCCCGAGCCACCGCAGCTTATGTTGAGATGGGATGCAAGTGAAATCGAGGCAAGTCAGTCAACGTCGCCTCAACTCGTTCAAGACTTAAATCGGATCCATCTGATTCAGGCCAATGTGTCTCCCTGGGTGAAATTGGGCTAAATATTTGTTTAACCGTAGACAGATATTTCTCTGGATCAGTGTAGCTCTTTTTGTACCAAAGGAAACTAGGGATTCAAGCCATGTCGGCTCAGCTCGACCTAGTAAGAGAAAGTGAAAGCAGAAAGAAGACCTATTATGCGCAATGTTATGAAATGAAGTGTGATTTCCCTGGAAAGGGCAGCTTGGTGACTGAGAACTGGTCTCATTACGAGATTGACAGTCCAGTGAAAAATGGGCGTAATTCCAGGGCTGCCACTTTTTGGTGGTAATGGAACTGCTGCCACCTTTACGGCACCTCCAAATTCCAGGTTTGGCATGAACATGGAGGAGAAGCACGTCGCTGGATGGATACGTTCCACTCTAATGCCAAAACGTGGAGGAATTATTGCGCGTAGAATAACTGCTTCAGTGTTTATGCTTTGGTAAAATTGGGGCCTGCACCTAAGAGTGAGCAAGCAATGTGCCCAGGGGGGGCGAGGTCCGTTACTGCAGCGGGCAGGACGCTTTCACCGCTTCTAAGCCCCTTTATCTTCCCGAGGAATCCCCTGCCCTGTTTCTTTCTTCCCCTTGTCTCGTCGACCTGTTTCCCTTTCATCATTTCACATCTCAGCTGTTCCACTTCCCCGTTCTACCCATCTCTATCATTCCTCCCGTCTCCCTTCTTTCCCCCGGATCATTTGCTCGGTGCCTTTCCTCATTTTCTCCAGCTTTCCTTCCCCCTCGCCGCTATGAAAGCCTGCCCGTCCCTCCCTGCCCGGAAGTATGCTGGGACACTTTGGCGCGCTTTATAAAGCTATGCACAAGCCTTCCGACTTCCTCGCACGCTCGCGTATAAAGGCCAAGGCCTGCACTCCCACCATTATGGATGCTGACTTTGCAAACTCCTAACAGTCTGATGGGTGGGTCCTTTCATACCATTGACCTGAGTACATTGGGGACTAATTATCAGTAGCCCATGCACCTTTTAATCAGCTTTTGAGAGCACTCATCTTTTTCATTCCACTTTACCTGGTCAGAAGTAATTCCCCTCGCCATACCTTTCACCTCTACACCTTCCTCTTTCTCTTCTCGCCAGTTTTCTGCTCCCTTTTTCTTTCCTTCTCCTTTTATTGTATACTCTGGCTTCCTCACCCCTCTCCGTGTGTTTCCTCTTGGCTTGCCATCTTCCCCATTTCCATCATCTCCTCGCTTTCCACCAATTTCTGCCACTGCTCTTCCTGTCTCCCCCCCCTCCTCTTGCTTTCTCTCCTCTTTCTTGGGCTCCTCTCTTCTCCATTTCCCTCATATCGTCTCTTTCCATCAATTCCTTTCACTGACCTGCTGCTCTCTTCGCCTTCCTCTGCTCCCGCTTTCTCTCCTCTTGCTTGATTTCCTCTCTTCTCCATTGCTTCATCCCCCTCTTGTACTGTACTTGCCTCTCCCGGGGCCTCGCTCACCTCTCGCTGTTACCCTCTTTCTTGGATTTCCCTCCTTGCCATTTCTTTCACCTCTCCGTCTCCGTCAATTTTCTCTATTATCACCTGGTCTGTTTCGCTCCTTCTTTACCCAAAGTTCTCCCCCTTCCTCTTCCATTCCGTACATTTCTCTCTGCTCTTTCTCTGCTGTTATATTCGTTTTTGTCTTTCTCTCACTTGTCTTCCCTTTGCTTTCTTTAGTCTTTCCCTCGCCCTCTTTATGCAGCTCCTCTGCAGCGCCCTCTCTTCTCCGCTCTTCCCATCTCCTGCCTTGCATTCTTTCCTTTGCATCTCCCCTCTCTGCCACTTCACTCACCTCACTCTGCTCCAACCCCCGCTCCCCCCCCTTCCCCTACCATTCCTCTCTCCGCCTGCCCTGCGGCGAGATCCTTCCCCCTGTACACACATTACCAAGTCTAAGCAGATAGCGCATTGTATCAATCGGCCCTATCTGGAGACATCGACTCTGCTGCCATGGATTTTTTAATTGGATTATGACAAACATTTAATAGCTAATAGAGTTCGCACTAGCACAGTTAATTAAGGATGTGACTAATCTGTGCCCCATTGGGAGAGAGTTAGAGAGAGATGGATAGATGGTGAGAAAGAGGAGGCACGAGAGAGAGTGCTAAAGAATTCGTGCAGAAGGGAGAAAGAAGACACAGGGCTAGAGATGGAGGGGCACAGGGAGATTAAGAGTGTGGATAGAGTAAGAGGTGAAAGGCGGAGAAAAAGAACGACTGCCCAATCCCACCCCCAGAACCCACAAGAGTACAGTCCGCAACACTACCCGGTGATCAACAGTGCCGGGTAGTCAGAAATGTGTCCCACATACCATGATCAGATATGCATTCCCGTCAATGGCCAACACACAATCATCCATGGCTCACACGAAGGCGGCCGATGCAGAAGAAGTCAATGTCCACGCTCTAGTTGTGACCTTACTCTACCCCGCTACTCATATCCTCCAAGAATGGGAGGAGGTAGCTGTGGTGATCAGGGGACCGCGGGCTAGGATACCAACATCCAAGCTTTGCCTTTTCAAGAGTGGTTGCACAAGCATCCTTTTCCAGGGAGCCCAAGACCCACGCATCAGCAAGATATTGGTTGACATGTTGAATCACTATTGGGAATGCTGGTCCAAAAGTCTATGTCAAAAACCAAGATTGGATTCAGGATCCAAGCAGCAGGTGGTTCAGGACATCCAAGTGTCAGAGAAGGCCAAAACTGGTGTAGAGGCTGTGTAGAGAGCCACGCTGTGGCAGTCAGTTTCCATGGCAAGCAAGGAAATCCCTGCGTATCTCCTCGGAAGACATATTTATGGATACATACGGGTAACAAACAATCGGATGTGCTCGGTGGGGTGATTCTTTGCAAGTACTCATTTTAAATCAAGGATCTTCTACAGTATGAACACCCCCATTGGCGGCTGCCCAAAGGTAACTGTAGGGCAGCCCCATCAGTATCAAGGCAGGATCTACAACAGTAATACTCAGTGGCATAACACATCATTTTGGAGCCCATCTGCTCTGGGATCCCCTGCCCCCACCCCAAGCTCCTCAACAAAGGACCAGATGTGCCACACTCCGGGCCGGCTTGGACCACCACACATGCTGAATTGCCATAATGATCATACTGTTTCAGGGGCACACACACACACTGCACTAGGTGAAAATTGTAAGTATGTGTTTTAAACAAAGCTTAAATCTTTCACCTAGTGTAGAAACAATGGCCAGTGCCTGGCCTTGTCATCCAAATGTACCAGTCACCTGTGACAGCTGGTGAATTTTTTTATTGGCTGGCATAAATATTTTACAAAAGTATACAAAAGCGACAGAGTGCAGCACGGTGGCCGAACCAACTAAAGGGAGTTCGGGGGGGAGGGTGGTTCTCCTATCAAGACAATTGTTTGAATAATGGGTTGAAATGGTACAGTATGCAGCACACTTTCTGTGAAAAATTGGGTAAAAAGTAAGACAGTTTTCAATCGGTTTTGTAGGGTAACTCAAGAAAATATCCATAGATACAAGTCACCAACAATTCATTTTCATGATGTTTTTCCCCATAATATATGCCATAATAAAAAGCATGTTCAAGCTGGCTGGGCATATACATTTTGATGCTCGCTGTACAAATATATGCCCGTATTCACATAGTAGAACATACTCATGTCTGCTTTTGCGCACAATGCCAGTAATGATACTATAAGAAAACATCTCCTAGCTGTCTCTGCCAATATATAACATTACCCTCATGTAAGAACATACACCTCTTGGCTTCTCCATTAAAAATGGCATGCCACAATAAGAAAACATATCCAAACTGGCTCAAATGTAGACCAGTCTTGACACGTGAGAACATTTATCATGCTTGTTTTTATCATAAATGTCCATTAAAAAATGTCATGCCACAGTACGAAATGGCGAGTCTGGCGGCACCAGAATTCTTGTTTAGCCACTTACACTTATCATGCATGCTTTATGTTATGTTAATGTTAAAGGCCCTTTATTCCGCACACTATCACCACCGGAGTGGTCCTCTGATGCTCTGGCGTATCTGAAAGGCAAGAGAGTAGGATGGGTTAGTGAGGTGTAGCGGGAAAAAGGCAGAGCTAGAGTTGTGATGTGCTGTTGACCGCTTCAGTTTGGTTAACTCCATTCGCTGAGCATAGGTGAGATTTTTCAGTCTGTAGTCTGTCGTGTGCTGTTGTGTGAGACTGTGTCGTTGGTTTTGTTGTTGCAGTGTAGTGAAGTGCGTGTGGATTGCTGTGCAATAGGTATGGTTGAGTTTGCTTAGCGTTTGCGAGGTGAATGCAGAGAGTTAGGTTTTAGCGGTCGGGTTAGTGGGTCATTCCATCTTACCTCCTTGCTACGGTCATCTGTGTTAGGTGCGTCTGCCCCTGTTGTGTTTTGAGGCTTTCTGTGGCGCATCACTTTCCAAGTTTTCTGCATGTTGGTGGCTTTTCTCCATAACTGTCTACTGGACTGTGGGGCACATTCCCCAGGTGAGAATTGGGGTTGTTTAAGGGTCTGCTCTAAGGCTATCTTGGGATGCGTCTGCCAAGACCTCCAAGGGCGGGGGTCCCTTCCCTCTGAATTCCATGGGGCTCCCTGGGCTCCAGTAGTTGCCTGTTTATTGGTTTTGCTCCCTCTTCTCCACTTAAGGTACCCATCCCGTCATAGATGCCCCAAGTAGGGTTTTAAATATGAGGAGGTGTACCTTGGGCTCCAGCCCTCATTGCCTAGCTTTCTGCTCCAATGTGTGCTTGTTGATTCACATTTTGTTTTGAGTGGTGCCAGTGTTTTCATTCATTTCCATCTGATTCTGAATTGAAGAGAAAGGTTTTAAGTATTTTTCAGAATTTTAGGTGATCCCTCATATTGCGTATTTCTTTCGGGAGGCAGTTCCAAGTTTTTGCTGCCAGGTGGGAGAATGAGGATCCCCCAAGTTTTTTTCTTGTGTAGGGTTTTGGTTCCAAACAGAAGTCATTGCTTGATCTGAGTGTTCTTGTCGATTAGTAAATGGTGATTTTCTTTTGTAGGAACTATGCTCCTTGGCCATGGATTGCTCTGTGCATCAAGCACATAGTTTTGAACGTGATTTGTTTGATCGGCAGCCAGTGTAGCATATTTAGTACTGCAGTGATGTGGTCTCTTCGTGATAGTTTGAGGAGAAGTCTGGCCACTGCGTTTTGGATGCGTTGCAGTTTCTTCAGCAGGTATTCCGGCATTCCGGGGAATGGGCTGTTGGCTTAGTCTATTCTAGACATGATGATGGTGATGATGGAAAGTGTTTTTTGGGTGAAGGAGAGGAATAGTAGAATCCTTTTTGTCATGTGTAGGAGGAAGAAGCACTTCTTGATTATTGCGTTTACTTGTGGTCCGAGTGTAAACTCGCTGTCCATTAGGATTCCTAGGTTTTTTACTATTTTAGATGGTTTGGGCGCTGTGCCTAGTATTGTAGGCCAGGGATGTAATGGTTATTTTCTTTGGATATGACCATGATTTATCATTGATGTCCAGTAAACAATAGCATGCCACAGTAAGAAATAGCTAGAGAGGCTGCACCAAAATGCCAATTTAGTTACTTAATAACACTCATCATGTTTACTTGTTTTTTCATAGATGTCCTGTACAAAATGTCATCAAACAGTAAGAAACGGCTTGACTGGGTGCATGAAAATGCCAGTATGCCACCTGATAACACTTATCATGCATACTTTATCATTGGTTGCCAGTAAAAATCGATGTTATGCCACAGCAATGGCTTGACTGGCTGCACCAAAATGCCAGTCTAGCTACACAATTACACTTAACACACTTAATATGCTTACTTTATCAACAATTCCCAGGAATAAATGTAATGCCACAGTAAGCAATGGCTTGACTGGCTGCACCAGACATGCCAATCTAGCCACGTAACAACACTCATCAAGTTTGTTTTGCCCAGAAATTCCAGTAAAACATGCCATGGCACTTTAAGGAAATGTCAACAATGTTCCAGTGCTCCATGTGCCCCCCAGCACCTCCCTCACACACATACTCACATTCTCACGCATTCATCTACCAGTCACTCACTGATACACCTTCCCTCAAATTCACTCACACTGCATTCTCCACATGTGCACCCACTCAGAAAACACACACACACTCACATTCATACCCATTCACACACCAGTCACTCACCCATACACATTCTCTCAAAATCACTGCATTCTCCACACGCGTACCCACCCGAAGCATTCACACACAATGCATTCTGGATAAGGTGAAGCGGGCCCTACCCACGCCATGGGGGCTGCAGGGCCTCTGCTACATCACTGATAATACTTCCGACTCGCAGGAACTTCTATAAGAATCTAAAGCTGAAAGGAGGCTGGTTGCTGCGTCACACTGGAAGCAGGGTCTAAACACGGGTCCCACGATTCGCTGGAGCACCTACAGGTAGAAGGACGGCCCCATTGTGAGTGCAAGAGGTTTACAGCTCAATACGCTTTGCATATATAAGTGTCAGACCTGCAGCCGACACCTTGGGATGCATTGATACCAGTCCCCACCTGCATGTGGCAGGCTGGGGTCAGCCCTCCACCCACATGAGCGCTGGGTGTGTCCTTTTTCAGTGACAGGTCATGTAGGTCCTGTCACTCAAATTGTAGCTTTCGCATGTTCACTCATGTTCCACAGTACAAATGTTAACACACATAGGGACTCTCTTTGCATGGCAGTTTCTATTTTTAAAGTTGCAACGAAGAAAAAGGTTGGTAAAGGCCTTTTGTGCTTTCGTCTGCAATGGAATATGAAAGGCAACGCCAAGCACAAGCCAGAGAACCACACTAGAGTCATGCAGTCCAAAGCACGTCCCTTCCCATGTGTCACATTCACCCCACGACGTGCCCAGAAAAGAAACTGCAAGGTTTTGTGGTGAGCAAGACTTCCTCGAAAAGAGGTAGGCACATACAGTTTGGGGCTTTCCCAAACAGCCTACCTGCAATTCAAGGGGATTTTTCAGTCTTGTTTTTTTTTAAATTATGTTTTTGTTTTTTGCAGAGCGTCACATTACAGCAAGGCAGATATAAAGCGCCTGGGATTGGGGGTGTGGGCGCGAGGCAACACAGTAAACAGAGGAAACGAGATTGCAGTTACACGGTCACTGCGGGGCACATTGTACGAACCATTCCTGGTTAATCACATACTTGATAAAACAATTGCAGAAGCCGGCATTGTTTTAATGTAAAAATTGGAGCCCCCCCAGACCTGGCTCTGCCCCGATGCCCTAAATAAATGCAAGCTCCCAGTCTCGGGCATACTGGGGTGGAAGCCCGGGTCTGTGGGGAAACCCTCACAGGAGATCAGGGAATGCTTTTGAGTTCAACTATTTTCAGGGATCGTTAAAATAGTTAGACCACGCCCCTTAATGTTTGGGACAAGTTTTTGGGGGGCACTTACTGCACAGAATCTAGCTCTGGGAATCTTGGGAGTCTCCTGTCTTGAGGAGCTATGGTGTCTGCTTGCACACTCAGAGTTTAAGGCAGTGAACCCCTCTGACTGCGGTAATATTCCTTTATCCAAGCCATGCCACGCCCACTGTGCTTAAAATGCAAGGAGCGTCTTCTCCGCCCCACCCCTTAAACACCAACCTCCGCAGATTCCAATGCAGAAGCCGGGAGTCACCAATGCATTCTTTTTATGGCCTCGGAAGGATGCTCGATGCTTCTCTACATGGGCTGTCTGTAACAGAGAGCCGCAAAGGGTATACAGTCAAATTCGATCAGGCAGAGAAGAGAAAACAGCGAGACAGACAAGACCAAATGCTTCAGAAGGAAGACAAAATAAAATCAAGTAACCATAGATCAACATTCACAAACTACACCACGCCCACATTACAACGCTAGCTTCACCTGCACGCGTGCACATGAAGATTCACACACCAAGGGACTCTAAACAAAGAAGATACAAAAACACACAGCTCTGTATACACACATATGCACACAACCAGGCCAAGCGCCCTCCGGGGACAAAGATCTTCACGCCTGAAGACTGACAAGCAACATACAGTGTGAATACGCATGTAGAGAAGCTCAATCCCGCGCACGCCTCGCCTACCCCCAGAACAGTTCTCTCGCTATATAGTGTTCCATGCACACAGAGCCCTCTTCACACACCCACAGATCCTCTCCTCAGCATTTCCTCACCAGCAGATCAATGTCCACCAGCAAGTCATCCAATCACAGAGATGCACCATCACAGAGATTCTCAGTACCAAAGAGACAGGAAAAAACCCTGCAAGGGTTTACTTCCACATTGATTGCCCGCACGAGAAACGCACAGATAGACATGTTGACCAGGCTCGGACCCAAAACTCAAAATGCTAGTGTGGGCCAGGTTTTATTTTTGGTCGAAGTAGCCCACTTTTTTGGTCAATCTGGTCCAGATTGATAAATTACTTCACCATGCGACTAGTAGTTTTGACCAGTGTTAGAGAATAACAATTCTTTAAAATGCACAATTTACATCACATTTTATGAAAGATTCCCCTAGGGTACTACTCAAACGGTCTGTCACAAAAGGAATGACTTACCATTTGCAACCGTGGGCCACTTTTTCATTGGTGCCCGAGACAATTGTATGCCCCAGTCCCACCCTGATGTTGGCAATTATTAAAGTGCCAGATGTCCCAGGGTATGTGCAACTGAGCAGCGAGTATGCCACTCTATGGATCCCCTAGAGTGCGTGGGCTGAGAAGGTGAGCAGCGAGTGTGCCACTCTATGGATCCCCTAGAGTGCGTGGGCTGAGAAGGTGAGCAGCGAGTGTGCCGCTCTATGGATCCCCTAGAGTGCGTGAGCTGAGAAGGTGAGCAGCGAGTGTGCCGCTCTATGGATCCCCTAGAGTGTGTGGGCTGAGAAGGTGAGCAGCGAGTGTGCCGCTCTATGGATCCCCTAGAGTGCGTGGGCTTCGGCTGAGAAGGTGCAGGGCTGTGGTGATCCGTGGCTGATTTTGAAAGCTCTCACAGAGTGAGAGAGGAGACACAGCAGGATAGGAGCTATCCAGAGAAATGTGGCATATACCATCCTCTACCTTCGCGTACATGGCCTGAGCCTCTGAGACAACCATGGAAGTACCCATCTGATCCCCTCACAGTCACAAGCTTTCATCGGTTTGTTTGACTACTCAAGAGCCCTAATCTATACTACTTTAAAGAAAACCGGGGAGGGCGTAATGTATCCCATAGGGGGAGAAAACTCAATAAACATCTGAGTTTGCTACGTTTGCTTCTATTGCTTAGGTGAATTCCCTTCTTTAAAACTAGTGGTGTTAAGGGGTGTTGCTAGGTCTGGAAAAGATCTGGGGCGACATTAATGTGGGGGCTCAGAGATAGCTAGCCTTTTGGGTGTAGCCCCTGAGCTTCTATTCGGGGCTTCAACCAAAAGACCAGGGGCTATTGCCCCTCCAGCCCCCCCTCTACCAACGCCTCTGGTGGTATTGCTATGCAGCAACTTTCGCTATTGGTTTGTTCCTGAGGATAGTGGAATAGAAAACAAAAGTATTTTTTTAAAATTCTGAAATATATATATTTTTTCACTGAGCACATCTCTGAAGACAAGGAGGCTGCTAAAATTCTATAAAACACAGATCCCTCTGGCATACTGTACAATGGTCGAGCAGATACGGGCTGGCTGTTTTTCTACTGCCATGCAACTGCACTTGCTTTTACTTTAATTCAATTCACTGGAAAAGCATTGCCACAGGTACTATAGCACAGTGGCAACGTGCTCGTTTTGCAAGCAAGACGACGCAGAGAAACACAGGTTCGAATTCTGGGTCTGTGCTTAGAAACCTCTTTGGTAATATGTGCGTCATGGGAGCCAACTCTTGAATATCCTGGGGGGTACCAATAATTGTATTTTCAATAACTGCTGGACCCATATGCAGGCAAACTTACATTTGTTGTGTTGGAATGTGGGTGTCATGGCCTGCCTACCCCTTGCCTCCCCGTAAAATATTACACAACATTTGGTCAAGTGTTGGCAATAAAAGGCCGTAGGTTTTTATTGTTACAGATATGGTTATGGAACATAAACAATATTCGCATATCGGAATAATATATTACTTTTGGGCATCAGGTCCTGAGGTTACCCCCCTCAGGCCCATGCCGCGTTCTTTGTCCCACGACTTGTTGTGGTCACTGTACAGTGTCCTGGTTTCCCTTCTGTTGCTCTTCTCCCTTTTTCTATGGTGGGAGGGATTGCAGAAAAGAAAAAGAGAGAGACACAGAGTACACAGCAAACTCTCTGGATGTTTGGGTCCCCGTCAGGTTCCAGAAACAGCTTGTCTCTCTCTGAGCTGAAAGCAGCTCCTTATGTAGGTGCCAGGGGTAGCTCCTGGGTCTTTCTAGTGTATCTGTGGGGGCTGTGGGCTCAGCCCCCCAGGCCGGCATGCAGCCTACAGTCTGAGCCCCTGGGGGGCCTCATCTTTGTTGATCCCCTGCCTGGATGACCTTGCTTCTCCCGGGGGCTTAGCACCCATTTGTTATTGTGTAAGGGTGAGGTGTTCTTTCACACCTCACGCTTCCTGCACTTTGTAGCGCAGAGACTGCGTGTCTCCTTGTTCTAGTGGGAGAGGGCAGCTGGGCCTTGGGGGAGGGCTGCTGCCCCTCTCCTGAGCCTGATGCCATGGGGCTGCCCGGCAGCATTGCCCAGACGTTCCATTGAGAATATAGGAACATTCAGTGCACATTTTCTTCCCACGGGGTGCTCGGCAGTGGCGTCGCCAGGAATCAAATGTAGATGGGGCACAGAGGGGGCCAAAGACAAAAGTAGTGGGGCCACAGACAAAAGTGGGGGGGCCACCTATGAAAGGTAATGTGTGACATGACAAGCACTCCTGCAGAGAGGCTTTTGTGCAGACCAACTACCACACCCCACTGCACCTCCCCTCCCATGAGAAAGCAGGCACAACGCCATTCAGCGACTATCATTAGCAGTTTCATGCGCTACATTCTGATGGGCGGGGCTGCAAGCACTATGGCGGTCGCTGTGCAGAAGCCGGGCAGGGACACCTGAGAAGTGGCTCGTGCTCATCTTCATACCGATGCCAGAATGCATACCAAGATCACTGCAACTTTGAGACAAAAGGAGAGTATTGGCTGAGTAATACGCACACATTTGCCTTAGTGAGTGTCACAAATAACACCACGAACAGAGAACACGGTCACTGCTCGCCTTGGGTAGGGGGGGCCCCAGGATTTCAGATCACCCCCCTAGTGACGCCACTGGTGCTCAGACCCCAGAGAACCCGCATACTCAGCGCCCCTGAAGGGCATTATAAAAAAAGACTATCATAATGATAATTGGCGAAAGTGTGAGTTTTCAACCAATTGCTGTAGACATCCTTAACCTTTAAGATTGATGGATGAAGAGATGGAAAGACAGTTTAATTTCAGAACAAATATTCTTTTTTTATTCTTTATTGTGGGTATTTCATACAACACATGCATAGGTACAAGGTACAAGGAGCGGCAGCTCACTTTATAAGGGGCCTTTATTCTGGCAGGAGCACCCCCGAAAATGGGCTCTTGAAGTGTGCTGTGTGAGGGATCCTTCCACAGGATGGGGTCGGGAGGGAATCGGGCAATTTTGATGATTTTCTGATGCAGACTTTTTGACATATTTGAATTTTGTCACAAGAAAATAAAGGGATTTGTCAAGAATCACATGATTTTCAGTCTAGAGAAGAAGCCGGGATTGTCAGCTGCGTTAGCTACCAAACCCCAGCGCCCCCTCCAAGAACTTGTGCATTTTATGCTCACTTACAACCCAGCAGTAACAAAAAAAACAAAAAAAACAAAAAAACAAAAACAAGAATGAAGCTTGCAGAGAAGCCCTGGTACTGCTCTATCACACGTGGAAACCACATCCTCTATACATTCACAGTGTGCATTTCCACACCAAGGGGGTAACAGAAGAAAAGTATGGAATGTTGTGGTTACCTCTATTTTTACTATCCATCCAGAGATGTGTGCAGGATTTGCATTGACAGATGTCTGTCTTAGCGAAAGTGGCATGTGACTCGTTTGGTAAACTACAACACAAACGTGACAAACACGACTGGAAATCTTGTATGCAAAAATGATCATATGACGCGTGCGTGAAAGTAGTGCAGTTGCACTGAAACAGTTAACTGCTTATCTTTGTAGACTGGAGTTTAACCAATGTGAAACCATTTGCATATGTTTGACGAATCAACTTCCGGGGCACCAGTGGTCAAGGGATTAATATTGGTTTCTAAACAATCAATCAATTAACCCCACACCTCTAGTAAACCAAAAGGAATCCAAACAGATTGGAATACAAGTACATGATAAGACCTCCTTATCCACTTTTGGTAACGTGGACGGAACAGCAGGCCTATCTCTGCAAGATCGTGGATCATTGGTTAGTTGCAACACAGCAAAAATATAATTATTACCCAATGATAAAAGGAACTGTCCAGTCAAGGTTGTATACAAATATCTACTTTATTATTAGTACAACAGACAGTTCTAGCACACTACAAAATACAACCCACACTACAAAGGAACACAGAAGACAAACAGTTTCACAAAGGAAAGGGATGCACTCTGGATACTGCCAGAAGGGTAGTTGGTAAAGTAATCAGTCTTACTGTTGAAAGGTATTCTGTTCCAAAACTAATGGTGCAAAGGGTCATAACTGTCTCTAGGGGCCTTCAGAGAAGGGCCATGGGGGCAGAACCACAATGTACCTGGTGCTGCAGAAGTTCTTGATGCTCGACAGCATCAAGGAGGTTCCAGGGCACTTCGCAGACCTTGAGACAAAATTAGTGTCGGGAGACAGCTGCGGGTATCAGGAGACAGGCAATTCGGCCAAGAATCATTGTCTCTGTGCTGGTTGGCGGATCTGGAATGCTGGTCGAGGTGGCTCGACGACTCTTGTGACTGCAGGGTGAAAACAGTCAGCGGTGCAGCTGGATGTGGTTTGAGGACTCGACTGTCTCAAAAATGTCCTTTAAAGATGGACGCTGGATGATACTTGTGTAGCACTCCACCAAGCTTCTTCACAGGGCTCGTGTCGTCCCTTCAAGGCGGATGGCCCAAAGCTCTGGAGAGTGTTTGCATGCAACGGCCTTGTCTTTAGACAAGAGACTCTCTGGCACTTCCCACCGTGGATAGCTTGCTGGCAGAACCAAGCCTGGCATGTTGTTTTCTGGCTGGGTACCAGTTTTGGAACTGCTGGATGGGTCCTCTGACTCTGGTATCTCCCTCTCTTCCCTGGGAGATGATTAGGGGAGGGATCTTGCTTCCCTCTTGGAACTCCTGGCCTTCCTTCACTGGCGGAAGATGTAAGGTAGACTGTACCTTAAGCCCGGGTCCAAATGAGTCCTTCTTCTTACTCCTTTTGAAGTCGTTGGATGATCTGCCAAGTGATGGGTACAGCCCTCTTTTAAAACCAATTGGGCCCCAGTAATTGGTGCAGGCTAAGCCCACCTTAATGAACCAATCCTGGGTCCCCACCAACAATCTTCTGTTCTGCATGAGGTCAGGACCAGGGTGCCCTGAAGCAGGACAGACAAGAGTGACAACATATACCAAAGTCCCACTCATCTCCCGGTCTGCTGTAGATCAAAGTGTCTCTCTGGTTAACTGGGCCCTCTGTGACCCTTGATTAAAGAAAGCGCTGAAGTTTGTGATGGGAGCAGACTTCCTGTCTCCCCCACATCACATTCTTTGTCCCTCTGAAAGGGGTCTGCTCCGCAGGGACACCTGAAGTAACTGCTGGACCCAGACAGGCCATTCACTGCTTTACATACGGAGAAGTGGGAACTAGCTTCAAGCGGACACATTGCATGCCAAAGGAGTGCTAGCCCCGCCTTCCTCTTGTCTGTTCTGAGCCTCTTTTCCAGGCGTTTCTTAATTATTCCTCATTAGTATGCACTGCCACTAACCGGATTAGACGAAGGGAAAGCAGATCATGGGGCCTTTGATATTTTAATTAGGCTGCCCATGCCTGGATGAAGGTGTGCCTTCTTCCTTCTTTGAGATGCGTTCATGTACCCGTGGCTGTCACATTCCAGCTTAATATGATGGGGGATGATGGTGCCTGTAGGCTCTGTCTTCCTGGATTACACGTGACTATGCATTTCGTGTGGGAAGCAGATGAAATGTATGCAGAATGACCTCACACTTTTCTCAGAGGTTGGTCTCCCATCATTCATTTTCATATATCAAAAAATCAAAAAGCTCAGATGAGTGCACTCTCCCCGTGCGGATGGTTGAATTCCTCACAATAAGTCACTTCCGGCCCCCATTTTCCCAGATTTAAAAATAGACTTGCTTCAAAGGATTTATGGTTTCCTCTTCTGCCCTCATGTTTCCCTCCACAAAGCTTAAAAACATATTATTTTTCAAGAAGAAAGCAAGAGAGGGGGATTTAAGTTCAATCTGCTTTTGTGCCAGTGGATAGTAGACCAGAATTTGCATTTAACACTGAAGAGAAAGATGGTGGTGACCACATCTACACCCCACATTCCCTGCCACACACCACATATGAACGCAGATGATGACCTAAGATCACAAGGCTTGGGCGGTGGTGGTGTTAGAGTGTTGTACCAGAGGTCTTCCCAGCGTGCAACTATTGAGAAGGCATGGTAGAACTCTTAACTGCATGAACAGAAGTCACGTGTTTTCCTGTCTGCAGCTTCCACTATTCTCCAGTAGGGGGAGGAGATGTTATCTTGGATAAAAGCCCATGTCGTCTTGTGCCTGCAGATGCCAATATTTGCCATAAGATTGTGAGTCATGACACAACTCCCTACTGCATGACCAGAAGCAATGTTTTCTTGTGTCCGGAGTCGCAGCTATGCATCACAAGTAGGCAGGTCAGGTAATGACACAACTACATATTCAGTGAACAAAAGCCATGTCTGCTTGTGCCTAAAGTTACCAATTCTCCCACAAGGGGACAGGTGATGACCCAACTCCCTGATGCATCAACAAAATGCATCTATGTGTGTGCCTGCAGTTGCCAATGTTCACCACAAGAAGGCAGGTGACAAGAAAACTCCCTACTTCATGATCAAAACCATCTTCTTGTGCGACACCCCATTTCTGGGATGGGCAGTTTGGCGCAGCCTGTTTGGCATGATCAGTCTGACACAAGGATGTTGTGGCGCAGCATATTTTGGCGCAGCAGTACCTTTTTAAAGAATCAATGCTGAGCTTATGGCCCTTGCAATGTGCACTGGTTACTGAATGGGATTACACCAAAATAAATATGAGTCCAAATAACCGGACAAACTCAAGAGGATGGCAAGTTCCTGTTCTATTAGCAATTATCTAAAACAGGGAGTTTACAACGAACATCAATGGGCACACGCTCATTCTCAGAGATTTCCACACAAAATACAATGATAAACTTCTTTATGTGTCAGATTGGCATCATGCTATGTGGAAATAGTGAAAAACATGTCAAGGGTTTGGGATTGGTTAAGGGACACATCTAGATATACAATCATATAGGAGCTAGGTTTGTTATTGGCTTTCCGATATCAGGTGGCCAACTCATGACTGCCTCTTCAAGCGTGTCATATTAAGACAAATCAGTTACAAAGTGTTTCATTGGTTTCTCAAGCTATAAGGTCCTTCATTATAATGACTAATACAATTGGTTGGCATGCTTGTGCCATGTCTGGAACATTCGGTTCAATTAGCAGCACTTAAGCTATGACCCAGGTGCAAGTAGATAGGACATGAAGCTGCCCTACCGCCCGATTAACCCAACATCTCTCATCACCCATGCCTTCTGCCATGAAATTCTCTTTGTACTTGACCTTGCAGAGTATTCTTGTCCTGGGAATGCAACGGGAGTGAGGGCACTCGCTATTGAGTCTGGAACTCCAAGTTCAAGCCCTATTTCAATCCTCAACTCACGTGACAAGAGACCACGATTCTGTTCATTCTGCAAGCTTTTAAATGTTTTAAATGAATTAAGACTTGGCATCCTTTGTGTTCCCCCTGCACCTTAACGTGAGAGGATTCATCCTCCTCACACTTGCTCGTCCTCATTATTGATAGCTGACCGCGACTTCTCAGTTCTTGACTTCAGGTCAAACGGCCTCCCAACGCAGCTCCAACAACACAGCCTTCCATTTTGTCTTTGTTATTTCTTTGATTTATTATTTCATGATACCAATGTCCAGTTTCTGTACAATGGCGGCTCTGCCTGCATTCTATTTACTACATGTAGCTAGTCTATACGATGACTTGATCTATCTTGCATTTCAGTGTCTGCACATTCTTTATGCTCCTGATTTCTGCAGCACTTTTTACTGTGTAATGTCCATCTTTTACATTTAAGGTTCACTTGATTCTTTACTTCATCAATTCCCCTCTAGGATCCATAGATCTTCTTCATTCATTATTTCAAGACGTTGTGCACACGTTCTTCTGACATCATCAGTTTGTTTTCTTAGCTCTTTCTCACATTCCTTCAGGGAGTTCCTCCTACAGGTTGTCATCAACTCGAGGGTACATTCGATATGGTCATCATAATGGGTACTGTCTACCATATACTCACTGCAATATCGATACAATACCAGGTTTTAGACAGGGCATGGTCTCATTGCTCCAATACAGAGGACATAGGGGGGTAGGATCACCTGCGGATATATATGTCTGCTTCTCTACAATGCTGTTTCAAACGCTGGCGTGCAGTGCTGTGAGACCAAAGAGCTAAACACCAGGCTATCAAGATCTTATTACTTTTGAAATGCACCAGTTGTTTAAATTGATGCAGGTCATGATCCATTACTTACACTGATCATGACATGTATAGGTAACATGCAGGTAATATTGATCTCGGTGGCCTTGTGATTAATTGTTCGGTCATAAAGCCCTGCAGACCATGGATCACGACTGCCCTAATTTTCTATTTCATTTTTTAAAATTGCAATGTTAAAATTGCAATTTGAATGGAAATTGCGCCGAACTGCCCGCACCAAACTGGCCATGCCAAAAAGGCTCCAGCGGCTAAATGTTTTTGGCAAATCGGCCCGCGCCAAACCGGCGGCGCCGAAATATCCTGCTATGTCTTCTGTTGCCAGCAGTTATCAGTATTTGTCACAAGAGGGTATGTCATTGCACAGCTGCATGAGCCAACTCCATGTTTTCTTTTGCCTGCAGTTGCCAATGTTCACCACAAGTGCTCCCCAATGCATGAACAGAAGCCATGTGTTTGTGTGCCTGCAGTTTACACTGTTCACCACAAGGGGGTGGCTATCATGACACAACTCCCTATTGCATGGAAAGAGGCCAAGACATTTGCAGATTTTGTTTAGGTAGTACCCAAACTGATTGTTTGCAATTGATCGTATGGTAAATCTGGCCAAATTCAGCCACTACCATTCGATCGATTATAAACGATCAGTTTGGGTAATCACTACCAAACTTGGAGAGTAGGAGTTTCGGGGGTGTCCCCTGCTCCCCATATTTGGTAGTGATGGCGTTGGGGGTAGCAGGTGTGTCCCCCGCTTCCGGAGGTCTTGGGGCAGGGGACGGGAAAATGAAAAGAAAAGAAAGAAAAGCAGACCCTGCGGCAACGGACCCAACCCGAGTAGGAGGGCCGGATCCGACGCTGCAGGGTCAGAAGATGAAACGTCCTCAAAAATGTAAGTAAGGGGTGGGTGGGGGAGTTTATTGGGGGTGATGTGGGGTTTAAGTTTGGCCCGATTTGGCCGGAGCAAAATTGTCTTCACTACCGAATTGGCCATGGCCAACTTGTATAAATCTGTTCTTTACTCTATGCATGGCAAACTGCCTCTCAACCTTTTATGTCCCATGGGCGGGTGAAAAAGGAGAATTTTGCTTTGGGTCTGTGAGAGCCTCATTGAAATTAATGGACGAGTATGAGGCTTGGTTGGTGAATGTATTCATTCCAAGGCGAGTGACTCCCGCCTAAAGAGTGTGAGTTGAGCGACTCCGAGTCAGCAACACGAAGCAGCATCGTCACTCTGTTCCTGAATTCGAAGAGTTGTAACCTTCCACGAGAGAGCTCTGATTGCACACATTGCGTCCCCTTTAAGAGCCCGCGGCCCAACAAATACACAGACAAAGCAAGCAGAGCACATCTTTGCGCATCTAGACAAAACACATGGGACTCAATTATGCTTCTTGTGCCACTTTAAATTACAGTCCATTTTGTTAAAGAGATTTACACTGTGCCAGCCGCCACCAGAGTAGCCCCAGGGCACCACAGAGAATGGCGTAGGGGAATCCTGGAACGTCGGGAGTAGTAGTGTGTGAATAACTGCACGCAGTCCAGCGTGAGTGGGTTCAGAGAGAGACGGGTGGCAGCCCAGATGAATAAACTCTGCTTTTTAGCTGGTGGACCACAAAGGGAAATGCCATGTGGTGCAGCGCGTCCCGAGGGCATGCAGCTGGAAGCCACACGGGATTAGGGAGAGCGTGGCAGGGGCAGGTAGTGGGGAGAGGCCGGTGCCCGCAGGCGCTCATAACAAAAGCCCATCCCCAGTTTAGCAGCCCCCTAGGCTTTCCCTTCAGCAGGATGCAAGGCACCTTAGAGCCAGGTATTTGAATTAGCAGGTGTCATGACACCTTGTACTTCAAAGAAAATGGGAAACTACGGTGGGGGGACAGCAGGGGAAATGATGACAAAGGGACAAAAGGAGCATAGATGACAAGAGAAAGCAAATTTACAAAAGGACAAGAGGAAGCTGTTGAAATCAGGCCCCCTCTCATCAGGCCGCCTCATCAGGAAATAGTATGTGGCCCATAAGTACAAGAGGCTGTGGCAGAAGGTCAGCCATCATGGCGAAGACCCTCTGAAACCAGCCCTACTGTGACAAGTCCACACAGGCCAAGAAGAATCCTAGCCTACGACTGCACACTCAACCCGAGAAGATGGAGTAATGAGGCTCAAGCCTCGGTATCCAAATATCACAGCTGATGGATAAAATCTATCAGCAAGAAGAAGGCCACCGCCCGAGGGTGACAGGGAAAGATAACTACAGGATGTTGGATGTTGTTGGAGAAGTCGTGGGCTTTTGATTGGCAGGCACGGGTCAGGGAGAGACTTCCCTCAGCAGAAAAGATAAAGCGCCAGCCAGAAAGGCCACAGGACCCACTTACACGGACCCGAGCCTTGGACTGCAAACAGTAACGCTGGCGCAAAAGGGCATACCTCCTCCAGACCCCGTAGTGCCCAAAAGCACTCATCTGATTATGTTTTTCTATGTATTGTTGTAAATCATAAAGGCCTACAGCCACATCATTTATTCCACAACTATTGTCTCATAGTAATAATTTCAGGTGGTTACCAGTTGCCTTATGCCACTACTCCGCCTATTAGTGTGGACCCAAAATCCGGACTGGAGAGGGAGGGTACATCTTACGTACTGGTGAGCAGGCAGACTGCCTAGTCTCTGTGTGATTCCCTAGGACACCGGGTTTTACTATCTTCCCCGGGAAAAGTGTGGACTCGCTGGGATTTCCGGCAGTCCCAGCACCACGGCCCATGCCTGCATGCGAGTGGCCACAAACAGACCGCTAGCTGCCAATCACATGGAGGTGTGCAGAGACACAGTATTGAAGACAAATCCTGACGTCACAATGTAGTGTTCGGCATTTTCTTTTTCAAATGCGGGTGGGGTGGGTCGGTGGAGTCTTGGAGAATATTGGCGGGGCACTAAATAATGTAAATCTCTGGGATTTTTATTTACAAAAGTAGGTAGGTCTGCAAACTCGCAATTATTATGGTTAAAAACCACTGAACAGGTTATCATGCCATGTTCTTTCGAGAGAGGGGCGCCTGCTACCTTTTTTGTATTTTGTGTTGGGGCCTCTTTGCGAAACAGGGCTCTTGAGTGGCATTTTTCTAGTGCAATGAGCCAACAAATCTTTTTGGAGAGAGCTGATGGAAACACATCTGGCCACGTGTTTGAAAATGAAAGGGTTAAGGAGAAAAATGACCCTTGTCCAAGACTAAAGTTCACAGTAACGGCGACTCTAGTCAGACTTTCTGTCACCCTTCAGCCAGTGGTACCCAATTCTCATATTGTACACAATAGGCCTGATTCATAGAAAAAGCGCATAGACCCTGCAAAGTACTCTGCGAGTAACATCACTTTGCATGTACCTGCACGCAAAAGCATGTTATGTGCTTCAGCGTATTCATGGTGTTTCAATTGCAAACTAACCCTAGGCGCAAGTAGTGGCTGGAATGCCCACGACATGCCTCCACGCAAAGCAGATCCAGCCACACATACCAGGCTTTGCGCAGTCCGAATCCCCGCCATCATGCACCCCACCAATACTGCAGGCCATCCCCCCACAATAAAGGCAGCAGCCCGGTGACACTGTGTATGGTCCCTCGTAACTCCTAACTGTACCCCAATAAAATGCAATACATGTCACGTAACTCAAGTCAGCCCTGGTAAGTCTGCATGCAAACCGCCTTAAATGATGGCTGCTCCCTGCTAATCTGCATGCGCGCACCCCTAACTTTGATCGGCACTTCAACTTTGGGCCCGATCCCCAAAATTCCTGACTGTACCTTACCTTTGCATGTTGTTTCCTATGCGATTGGGACTTTGCGGGTCCTTTCATGTGGCGGTAGGGTCGCAAGCTTTGCATACTTCCTCATCCGACCTGACGTTGCGCATTCAGATCCATGAATACGCTGTGTTTGTGCATTGCTGGGCATGCGACTCCTTTGCGTAGCCCGTCCCTCGACACGCACACCTAAGTCCTTGTTCTTTCTCATTCTGCATAGGGAATGTGGAATATGCATGTTCAGACCCCTATGTGTTTCCATTCGTAGGCCCCTAACACACTTTGCGTGGAGTCTCGCAGGTATTGCAGTGCCCACAGCGAGCATGCGCAAGCAGCATTTGCTTACAGTGGCTTTAAGGGGGCAGGCTAGTCCAGTACTCCCCACACCTGCTGGAAGCCTTTGTCGATTTGGGATTTTGCCAGTAGGGTTTGCACTGTCCTCTCTCTTCACCAGATGTGAAGTGCCACGGAAGGTGAACATCTTAATTTCTGACTGCAGATGCAACAGTTAAACATGAATCTTACATTCTGGGCAGATAAGGAGACACGCTGAAATATGAACAATCTTAAAAAGAAAACAGCAACTTAATAATAAACCCAGAGCAGAGCAGGAGCACTTTGCTGTTTTGTGGAGCGGAAAACAGAGATTTGGAAGGGAAGTTCTGAGCTTTTGGCCCAATTCACAAAACCTTTTTGGGTAAGTGAAAGGGGTACGGTTCTGCAACTCACAAAGAAGAGTCTGCGTGTGTGCATCACATATGTGGGCATTCACGGCACCTTTTGTTTTACTCTTAGTGCAATTTCACTAATCAGAGGGTGGGAAAGGGTTGTTTCCATGCATTGAAAAGCTAATTCTTTACTCACAAATGGGATGCAATTTAATAACGCGTCAAAAGGCCCTACTCTCCACACATATTTGTAGCAGGTCCGGGGGATTATGCAGTGCACAGAAGGATCCTTTTTGAAGCTTCTGTATATATTATTGTTCTCACATTCACGTCCACCCCTTTCCCCAGGGTGGTGATGTATTTCTTCCTTTTGGAACATTCAGCATGCTTGACACTCTATGGCCCGTCATGCGGACTTGGACTGCAAGCACCCACCCATGTGCATGCTGGCAGCCTGGCAGTAGAATGCCCAGCCTGAACATGGTCAATGGGGCCAGGTGGCACATCACATCCAATATCACACAGTCCCCAGGGAATGTGCAGGTCACCTTTCGCATTTCTCAGAATTGAACAGCTGATAAAAGTGCACTCTATGTGCTTTTTCTGATGGCCAGTTCATTGTGCATCAGGCCAGGTGTGTTATGCTGTTATTTGGACTGGTAATTAATGAAATATGCAGATAAGAGACACTGCATTATAATATTAAAAGCGGGGAGTAGATAGGGGCTCCATGCTCACTAGCTGAGTTCCCTCAATACTTCCCACTGTGCACTGGCACAGTGCTTTGTGTTGACGGCTGTCACCTGCTGCCAGCTATTCTGCGAGTCCCACCAGGAGTGCTGTGAGGCAATCGTGTGAGACCGGGCACACAATGCATGCCTGGTTCTGCCTCACCCTGCTTCCAGAGGCTTGGTCCTAGACACGGGGAAGGCTCGGGACCCTCCACAGGTGCGCAGAAAGATCCACGGTCTCTGGGATGGCATCAGGAGGCTGAATTCCTTAAGCCTTGGAGGAAGAATTCAGCCCAGCAAGGACATAGGCTCTTCCTCAAAGGATGAGAGCACGTGTGGACTGGCGACCAATGGAGGCCCAGGAAATAATTTTCTAAGTGGCCCCATATTACACATTTTCAGCAATCCCAACCCTTTTCCAATGAGAAAATTAGGAAATAAAATAGGTTGCCACACAAAAGAGGCCTATGGCGCATCGGCCGACCAAGATATCTCCACAGTTCCCTATAGGCCAATCTACCCTTGGACAAGGGGGGCCTCTGAGGACCCTCTCATTGGGTCTTCTATGTAGAAGTTTCAAGATGCGGACACTCCGGGTTGCTCCTAAATTACGAAATCGAGGCATGTGATTAGTGAGAATTAAAGAGAAATCCAGCAGCAATAAAGTGTGTGTCCTATTGTGGTCACACAAGGTTTTCGGTAAGGACGGCACCATGAGTGAGATGGCTTTTGGCACTTCCAGTCTCAGGTCCAAATTACTGCTAGGCCCCAATGGTGATTAGGGTCTTTCCTGGCTGAAACAACCCGCCTCACGGCACCTCAGTCTTGTTGGAGGGATTAAAGGTTTTTGGCACTGAATCGTCAAATCTCCCCAGAAGATTTGCCAGTGTAAAGCATACATTGCCCAGCTTCTCTAACTCACTCCTTTGAAATCAGTGGATAAATCACCACTCTCCAGTCAAAGGTAAAAAGAAACTGTGAGCTTGCCCAGCTTCTCTAGCTCACTCCCCTGTCATCAGAGGAGTAATGAACACTCTCCAGTCAAAGGTAAAAGGTAACTGTGAGCTAGCTCAGCCGCTCTACTTCACTCTCCTGTCATTAGAGGAGTAAGCAACACTCTCCAGTCAAAGGTAAAAGGGAGCTGGGAGCTTGCCCAGATTATCTAGCTCACTCCCCTGTCACCAGAGGAGTAATGAACACTCTCCAGTCAAAGATAAAAAGTAACTGTGAGCTTGCTCAGCCGCTCTACTTCACTCTCCTGTCATTAGAGGGGTAAGCAACACTCTCTTATCAAAGGTAAAAGGGATTTGGGAGCTTGCCTAGCTCCTCTAGCTCACTCCCCTGTCATCAGAGGAGTAAACAACACTCTCCAGTCAAAGGAAAAAGGGAGCAGGGAGCTTGCACAGCTCCTCTAGATCACTCCCCTGTCATCAGAGGAGTAAGCAACACTTTCCAGTCAAAGGTAAAAGGGAGCTGGGAGCTTGCACAGCTCATCTAGCTCACTCCCCTGTCATCAGAGTAGCAAGCAACACTCTCCAATCAAAGGTAAAAAGGAGCTGGGAGCTTGCACAGCTCATCTAGCTCACTCCCCTGTCATCAGAGTAGTAAGCAACACTCTCCAGTCAAAGGTAAAAGGGATTTGGGAGCTTGCCTAGCTCCTCTAGCTCACTCCCCTGTCATCAGAGTAGCAAGCAACACTCTCCAATCAAAGGTAAAAGGGAGCAGGGAGCTTGCACAGCTCCTCTAGATCACTCCCCTGTCATCAGAGGAGTAAGCAACACTTTCCAGTCAAAGGTAAAAGGGAGCTGGGAGCTTGCACAGCTCATCTAGCTCACTCCCCTGTCATCAGAGTAGCAAGCAACACTCTCCAATCAAAGGTAAAAGGGAGCTGGGAGCTTGCACAGCTCATCTAGCTCACTCCCCTGTCATCAGAGTAGCAAGCAACACTCTCCAATCAAAGGTAAAAGGGAGCAGGGAGCTTGCACAGCTCCTCTAGATCACTCCCCTGTCATCAGAGGAGTAAGCAACACTTTCCAGTCAAAGGTAAAAGGGAGCTGGGAGCTTGCACAGCTCATCTAGCTCACTCCCCTGTCATCAGAGTAGCAAGCAACACTCTCCAATCAAAGGTAAAAGGGAGATGGGAGCTTGCACAGCTCATCTAGCTCACTCCCCTGTCATCAGAGTAGCAAGCAACACTCTCCAATCAAAGGTAAAAAGGAGCTGGGAGCTTGCACAGCTCCTCTATGTCAGAAGTTGGACAGGGCACCCAGGCAGGTTTGGGGTGGCTGTGTTGATGTAAGGGGGACATGTATTCTTTTAACTTCCTTCTTGATTTCTCTCTTTATTTCTCCACCTCCGCCCACAATGTCAACTTTCCTTCCTCTTTCATCACTTCCTTTTCTTCATCAGCTCCAAACATGACGTGAACCCATATAACGATGTGGGTGGGATATCACGAACTGAATATTAATATCACCTATTATTTCAGTGCTTAGAAGTGGGGGGAATCGAACAAAGAGCATTATTTAAAACTGTATTATTATAATTAACACTATGAGGAAATCTTTGGGTTTGAATTTTCCACCAATTTCTGCTATAGCACTGAACACATACATTGATGTCACGTGGGTTGGAGACAGAGGGTGAAAGTAGGAACGATGCACAAAGGTGATCAGAATTGGACAGTTCTGGTGGCAAAATCCAGCACTTTTGGGGAGCAACTGGACCGAATCTTTGGGCGGCCTACCTCTTTGAATGGTGGAAGAGGGAGTACATTGAGCGACTGTGAGGGAAGGGGGAAACTGACTTGTTGGTGTGTGTTCTCCGCCAAAGAAAGTTTGTGGAAACTAATGTCCAGTTAGAAGCAAATGGTGCAAATTAAAGCATATCAGGCCACTGACGCGGCCCGCAAACATGATAGGACAATATGCACATTTCTAATGGTACTTGCCAGCGCAGTAATACTATGGTTGGGACGCGGTATGTGGTTGGCTTTGCCAGCTGCTAGTTCAGTGTGCTTGTCCTGCTACATTGCACTAGAATCCCATTTAAGTTTAGAGTGACACTACCACTGGAGTGTCCCGGAGGAGCCAGACGGGAGGCCGCAGTCAACTGACTACACACTATGGGCCCTGAAGTTATGCCCTGCTATAGTGTAATGTGAAAAAGCATGACTCAGCCTCACAACACATAATATAGCATAACAAGACATACCGGCTGGAGAAAGAATGTGTTCAGGGATATAAAGGAATAAGTGCGACCAGCTGTGATGTTTCCAAATGTCCCCAGTTGTTGTGGGGAGGTCTGCTGAGCAAAGCAAAGCCTTCTACCTGCCACCCTAACCACAAGCATCTCAACACATAGCCCCGGCACTGCAACAGCACGGTTTAGCATCATGGAACATCCCACCACCTGAAGAGCCATGCGGCTGCACTCCATATCCCTAAACACCGGTCCACCCACCACAGGCATGCCAACACAACTCTCCACACTCTCCTTATCCACTGGGCGACCAGGCACAACAGACAACCAAACAAACCATTTACATGATCAAACTGGAGCACACTATTACCACTGCTTCAGACAATTCACAAAATACCTAAAACGTACACACCACCGAGAGCCCACTCTTTTCAGATCTATGCACAACACAGAAAACAACCTTGCCCTGCCCCCAACGATCTCATGTTGCTCCCCTACCCCTCCCCTCAAAGACTCTGATGCGCCACAGAACTATGGGAATGGCAGAAGTTGTGTTGTGTGACTCGATAATATAGCAGTAAAGACCTTCACTCATTCCCCTGTCAGGCTGAACTCTGGCTGGCCACAGTATGTCTGAAGGTTATCAGCAACAGGGAAGGACATTAATATTGGTTCTGCGGCAGTCCTTCCTCCACAGTCCAGGTGCACTGATGGCCTGGTGAGAATATATATACCTGCCTGTCAAATCAAGTAATATAATGCGACTGAGGGAACAGCAGTGGTACAACAACCCAATTCTAGCCAATGGCCTCAGGGCCACCAACGTGGTGCCATCATTTGCTCCATAAAAGCATGAAATTGGCCCCACTATAAAGCTATTTTTTGAATTGTGTGAATCACTTTGAAGGCCTGCAATTTTTACAGTTAAAACACAGTGACAATACATGATTTGCCCAGGATCACTCATGTTGGTTAAGTAGTAAAGCCAGCATGTTAACCAACTGTGCAAGTTAGGCACTTCACCACATAGCAAACAAACTCTTGTTAGTAGAAGTATTTGTTTTGGATTTGAAGACCATCAATAATACAGTCGTATAAAGTTTACTTGCAAAATACAGAAATCACCAAAAGCAACCTGACAATATATAATGCCTTGTATAAAGGCGTTATGTCTAAACAGAGTATCATTATAACTGTATTTTCCGCATCCTAGATGGAAGACTACAAGTCCCAGAATGCAAACCCACTTTTCTTGGCTTGCTTCAATACTACACCTCATTGATGAATACCCAGCTTTAAAAAGTAGCTTTATTTTGTGACTACTTTCTTTCTGTGGGCACCCTTGGTGCAATATGGCGCAAGGGCATCAAACTCCCTTTCTTGTGATACTCTTCAGCTGGAGCTTTTCTCTTAAAACATGCCATAACTCTTCACACCTGAAACCAGACACTTGAGGAATGCTGGGTAAGATGACTTGTCTCATCTTACCCTTCCAAGCACTCTCATGGGATGCAAGGGCTGACATGCTAATCATTTAACTAAGACCTGACTTCTTGTCATGAATCATGTATTAGATGGTTTTATTGTGTTTCACTCCTAAATGTTTTTCTTTTTCTTTCAAATGAAAGCACATGTGACTCACATTGATTGCCTGGCAAGCAGGCACAGAGTTGTGGTAGTTGCACCTGTGCGGTGGCTTTCAGTTCAAAGTGTCCCATCGCGGTTTCGATTGCCTTCAATATTTATGCGTAAGAACAGTGCTGCTGCTAGCAATGTGACCTTTAACAGCGCAGCCCCACACCACGTATCATCTGCGTGACATCACTCTAGGTGAGTAAGGTCCAGCCGGCAACTGCATCAGAGCTGGAAATTCGAGTGAGGGCTGGGGGGACTCAAGCCGCATTAGCCCAATGGTTGTAGCACATATTTCCAATACCGCCCATAGCTTCAGAGATTGGCAAATGCACTTCTGGAATGTTGCATGTGTGCTGAGAGCATCCGCAGGCAGAGGCGAGTGCGCTCTCCTTCTCGGAGTGTGATGGTCACGCCCACACAGAGCAGGACATTTTCGACGCGGCCAGCTCGGCCGATTTGGGTACAGACGTTTGGCAGCAAGACCCGTTTTGGCACGCCCAGTTTGGCGTGACTACTAGGGCGCCACAATGTCACTATTTTATTAAAATTAAAAATATAGGATTGCTGCTGTTTTGAACGCAGGCCAGCTGGACGGCAAGACTGAAGATATAACCACAATGCCGCAGGGATCTTATAATGTTCCTAAGCACAAGCTATATTTATCAACCCAGGTCATGTTTCAGAAAAAGGGAAGCAAAGCATCCAGAATGATATGCAACCTGAGCATATGGCCTGCCTGGTGGTTAGCGCTTCTGTCTCTCAGCCCTGCAGGCCTGCGGTCGCGACGGGCCAATTCTTGAAAACAGTGATAATGTACCACACAAACATGCTGGCACCAAAAGATCTCCCGCCGAAATGGGGTGTACCGAAGCCCACACACTTGCTTCTTGTACAGACTAGGATGTTGCGGTCTAAGCTCTGGTGCGCCACGGACACCTGGAGGCTGCGCTTGCCAGAGAACACACAGGCCAGCTCTGTCAGCTCACAAACCTGCCTTTGGCATGAGACAGCACCCCGGAAACTGGAGATGACGGCAGCATAAAAGCATCAGGAATCGCTACGTTTGGTGTCACGCGCCCTGAAAGGACCTTAAACAAAAGAAAGCGCGACATTTTGGCCCGTTTTCTGGCAGCCGCCTGAACACAGGAGAGGTTCTTTCTCCCGGAGGTCCCGATTCATTCTTTGTTCGAGTGTAAGGCCCCAGTGTGGGAAGCCCTCCATCTGCACCGATACAGCTGGAGAGGAGGAGGCCAGAAGAAAGAGGCAGAAAGCAAGGCAGGCAGCGATGAGCGACACAGGCATGCAAAGAGAAAGGGCAGAGAAGAGGACATCTGGTGGGGAGGAAGGGGGCCTGCACAGCGTCACCTCAACCTCTCATGGACTGTGCCTACATGTTCTACTTTACTTTACTCAATAGACTTGTAATGCGCAGCAATGGACCGTACGCATGATGGCACAGACAGGACAAAAACATAAAACAAGTAGGGAGGCTACGAGAGGAGGAGCTAAGCTCAACCAGGAATTTACTCGGATAGCCATGTTTTAAGCTTTTTCTTGAAGAGCTCTAGCTTGGTTTCCAATCTGAGGTCCGATGGCAGGCTGTTCCAAGCCGCTTGAGCCGCTATGGCAAAAGCACCTTATTCGGCCCTTTTAGATTCGCTCCTCGGGATCATGAGCATTTTAGACTTACCTGATCTAAGAGATTGAGGGATATTCTTGAACATGATAAGTTCATTCAAGTAATGAGGCATGATACCCAAAAGGCTCTTAAAAGTGATCAAAAGGACGCAATAGTGAATTCTAGCCTCTATGTGGAGCCAGTGCAATGCTCTTCTGGTTGGCGTAACATGGTTGCATCTGGCTAGGCCTGTTACGACCCACACAGCCCCATTCTGGATAACTTGAAGACGGCTTAACTCAGATTTGCTAGTGCCTGTCAACAGGCTGCAGCTGTAATCCATTTTAGAGCCCACAATGGCTCTTGCGAGCGTCTCTGCATTCGTCTGAGAGGTCATGGGGTGAAGGTGAGCAAAGAGTCTCAGGTAATAGGCCGCTCCTGAAACCACACTCCCCATATGAGCTCTCATAGAGAGGTGCTGATCGAGGATCACTCCTAGAGACTTGATCTTTTTAAGCGTGTCGATCTTGACTTCGCCAAGCTAAGTACCGGGCGTCCAGCTTGGAAATCCAGCTAGGTGACCCCACAATCATGAGCTCAGTTTTAGACCTGTTCAGCACTAGTCCATTCAGGACCATCCCATTTTCAATACATGTGTATGCTTTATTTATGTGATCTTCGACCAGTCAGGGGATGATGCATTGCGTATCATCTGCGAAGTTGGTAAACCAGATATCTTCTTGTTCCAACATTGGGAAAAATGGGACGGTGAAGATGTTGTAAAAACAAGGTGAGAGACTAGCTCCCTGAGGGACTCGGTATTCGATTGATACCTTGGCTGCTTCGGCAATGTCCGAGCAGACACAGCTAACCTGGTTCTGTAAGAAAGAAGCAACCCAACAGGATGCCTCAGGGTAGAATGCTGCCACTTGTTCGAGCCTGGTGACCAACAACGTGTGGTCAACCAGGTCGAATGCGGCAGAGAGATCCAGCAACATCAGCATGGAAGCCTCTCCCTTGTCAATGTTAGACAGGAGTCTGGATTTAAGTTCCAGGAGAGCTGTTTCGGTACTATGCCCGGCTCTGAAATCTGACTGTCGACAATTAAGAATAGGATGACTTTCAATATGCTTCGCTATCTGTTTGGACGGGACCCTGTCCAGTATCTTCATCAAAAATGCTGAGTTGGTTATGGGCCTGTAGTTCAGAAGGTCCTCTTTGGGGAGGCCTACCCTTTTCAAGAGAGGGGGTCACACATGAACGTTTAAGAATGTCTGTCACAGAGTTCTCTCTGAATGATGCATTAACAAACTGCAGAATAGCATCCAGCAATTCAGGGGGACATGTTTAAATAATAATGGCGGAGAAGGGATCGCCCTTGCAGCTGGTTGTTTTTAGCTGTTTCGCAAACCTCTGTCAATTCTGCCAGTGAAATGGCAGTGAATGAGAATTCGGGGATTGTGGACATCTAGTCTGTTCTTTGCCTATTTTGACACTAGTATCCATAGGTGTGTTGGCCTTTTCGATATTAGCCTTGATACCCTGGAATTTGGCACCCATGGCATCCTGAATTGCCTGGCACCAGGCCTGATCTTTCGCCACCTCATCCACATCGGTTGCTGGGGTCGTCTCTTGCTCTTTAAGAATTTAAAAAACTCTTTGGTCCCTGACTTGGTTGCAACAATCCTGTTGTTGAGGGAGTTCTTCTTTGCTTCCAGTAAAGCGGCTTTATATTTTCTGGCTGCCTGTTGGTAAGCAAGAAGCTGACCAGGAGAGTAATTCACTTTCTAGTTGTAGTATTGTTTGAGCGTGAAAACTTTAAGTTTACATAACTCTGGCGTGCACCACGATTTGTTAGGGGGTGCTGCTTTATGCTTCCTCAGTTTCTCAGGGGCTGGTTGGTTAGTAATGTCCGTGAAAGAGTCCATAAGAAATTTGTACAAATCCTGCACAGAGTCTGTAGGCTGAACATTGGCCAGATGAGTGACCAGGGGAGAGATTTGTTCCAGGGTGAGTAATTTCGTGCTGTGCCCCTTAATCGGTGGCAAGGCTTTACACTTATGTTTTACAGGAAAAGCTGAGCAAATGGCAAAACTGACAAAATAGTGATCGGACCACGGACATGGGGAGGTCGACAAGTCATTTATGAGCACATTGGTTGCTGCTAGCCAGTCGAGAGTATGTCCAAGGTGATGTTTGGGATAACGGTTATGTTGGGTGAAGCTCAGGATATCCAAGGTGGAATCCAGGTCTGAACCTCTGTGGTCATCCTGGTGCCCAAGCCAATAGTTGAATTCACCCAAGACAATAAAGCTAGAAAGAGGTTTCGGGCAAGCAACCAAATGGTTGGATAAAGCAGTGGTGAAGTCGGCAGGGTGTGATGGGGGCCTGTATATTAGTAAGAGATTAAGAGTAGCCTCAGGGTTGTTGCCGACCTTGATCTGCAAGATTCAATACCTTCCATGATATTCACTGTTTTCCCCCAGATAGTGAGATGAGATTTGAATATCAGTGCCACACCACCCCCTCTTCCGGTAGTCCTATCTGCACTCAGCATAGAGTAACCCTCACGGGACCACCAGGTTGAAAGAGGGGCCTGCGGCACTGTGTGCCCAGGTTTCCGTGAGGGCTCAGATATCAATGTCATGCTCCTCTATATAGGCTGCTACTTCCACGGCATGTTTTATCAGGGATCGAGTACTTAGTAGAATGCAAGAAAAGTAGTATTGGGTAGGATGGTGCGTGTGTTACTAACTGTGGCTTTCTTGTTGTCCTGACCCGTGGGGTCCTCAAAAGTCTCCAGCGGGACAAGCACAGCATCAATCTGTGCAGATTGGAGGGGAAGGAGCCCAGAGCCATACTCGGTGGAATAGCCGGGTGGTATGAGGGCAGTAGGTAATACTTGATGTGGACAATCGCCTCCTACAGAATGCGCTCCTGGTATACCAGTGGTGGTACTTTCATGGATATTATGTATAGTGAGAGTCGATGGAGACGGTGCACCATCAGTGGATAAAGGTACAGAGCGCTTGTCATAATTTCTCAGGGACTGCGATCCACTGGGGTGCTCATGTTCCATTGAATTCGATCTTGCAACTTCAATTGCCATGAGAGCCTCACGCACGCCCATGCTAGGTGGGTGCTGTAACGATGACAGAGAGGAAGCTAGCCCTTCGTCCAGCCAAGTCCGTCATTGACACGGACTGACACAGACTGGCTAAGCCCATCCACGCCAGCGCGTTCACGCTGCCGCGTTCGCACCGACTTTCACAGGAAATATGCTTCCGTACTACAATCCCCCTCGGGATTGTAGTCTCGGACTAACAGTAAGTGCAGGGGACGAAACACCTCTGTTTCAAATCGTACTGAGAACACAGATCGGGTACAAAGTAAAGTACGAGGACTGTGGGCTAATTAGGAGCAGTTAAACACTAATGATAGCAATTCTAAAATTCTGAGATTTTAAAAACACGAAATACAGTGACACATAGTTAAAATAGAACAGAATACAATTAGACAATCTATACCAAGGAGGGGCTCCTCTCCCTTGGAATAAATGAATACATGTTCTGGGATGGAGGCATGATATGGGTAGGCCAAATGTGGTTCTCCTTCATTCCCATAACCCCACACCATAAGATCTGGGATGCAGGCAATGTGCAGCTGGAATTGGATAGGCCAAAGGTGGTTCTCCTTAATTCCTATGACACCACAGCATATGAACTGGGATGCAGGCAATATGCAGGTAGATTTGGGTAGGTGAAAGGTGATTCTCCTTAATTCCTATGACACCACAGCATATGAACTGGGATGCAGGCAATATGCAGGTAGATTTGGGTAGGTGAAAGGTGATTCTCCTTAATTCCTATGACACCACAGCATATGAACTGGGATGCAGGCAATATGCAGGTAGATTTGGGTAGGTGAAAGGTGATTCTCCTTAATTCCTATGACACCACAGCATATGAACTGGGATGCAGGCAATATGCAGGTAGATTTGGGTAGGTGAAAGGTGATTCTCCTTAATTCCTATGACACCACAGCATATGAACTGGGATGCAGGCAATATGCAGGTAGATTTGGGTAGGTGAAAGGTGCTTCTCCAAAATTTCTATGATGCAACAGCATATAATCTGGGGTGCAGGCAATGTTCAGGGAGATTTGGTTAGGCCAAAGGTGGTTTTCCTTAAATTCTATGACGCCACAGTGTTTGATCTGGGATGCAGGCAATGTGGAGCTGGATTTGGGTAAGCCGAAGAGAGTTCTCCTTAATTCCTATGATGCCACAGCATATGCAGCTCTTACTCCAAAGAGGTCCACCATTTGGCAGACAGACCAACTGCTCTCTGAATAGCACATGCATGCAATCACAATACATTCTACACATATCTGTGACAGAGAGAAATAGTGCCCGCTCAACTGTAGGAAAAAATGGCTAATCAAAAAACAAACAAAGTAACCTTGTACTTAATAATAATACAAAGTATGTTTGGAAGAGTTTCTCACTCCTGCCGCCTGATCGAGTGGTACCACATGGGCATAGTTTCTCCTGGGCACTATATGCTGTTAAATCTCTAACAAGTCTCCAATAATTAGTGCCCAGTTCCAGGTCACCTAGGTCATTTTGGATGCTTCCCCATTTAGTCAGCAGGCCAGCACCTCATGTTTTCACCAGAGTCACTGCTGAAGGCCAGCGCAAGCTCAAGGTGTGCTCAGTGGGTGCAGCCAGACAAGGGTGCCTCCATGGGTGCAGCAAATAAAGAACATAAGTATTGGTCTGGTCCAGAGCCCATTAAAGAATCCCACCGCGCCCTTAAAGACACTTTACAAGAACAGCAGGGGGCTCTGTTCTGTTGTTCAGCTGATACTATCAAGAACAAGTATCAGCCGCACAGCAAAACTGAGCCCCCTACTGTTCTGCATTGGTGGTGGGTTGGCGAGACCCATGACTCCTCGCCGAGGGGTTCTTGATGCATCACTAATCACCAGTGCTGTCAGAATGTTGGGGAGGGTGTGGCGGGGTGGAGTGGTGGGGCACACCGAAAACATGTGCACAGGGCGCTGGCAGACCTGGGGCCGGCTTTGCCGAAGGCTGGTGTTCTCATGCACATTCTATGGGTCTTTTTAGGACTTCAAGGTCATCAACAACTCAGTCAATAGTCCAAAATAATGTTTACAAAAAGGAAACACAGAGCATGTGCCGACCACGGCTGTAAGGTTATCGCCAGGATAAGAACAGTTGTCAATCCAAATTATGTTCATGTCAGCTCCTCTCTCAGGGCAAGGGCAGTGAGGCACATGTGTGGTGTCTAGGCGCTGTGAAGTGCCAGATCTTCATCCACTGGACGGTGTCTAGACAAAAGGGCGTTCTTACTCAAAAGGACAACATCTAACAACATAGCTGGATTGTGCTGCAGGCAACAGCAAGGCGATGGGAGTCAATATAATGGGACCCCAATACCTCAAACAGTATGAAATGGGAAACTCATCATGGCCGCCTTCTGCACAGTGCAAATGCGTCTGTCACCCAAGACTCAAGGAGTTCTTAAGAGACAACGCTCTATGATAGCAGGTCTTGTCCAAGAACAGACATGGCATCAAATTCTAGGAGGCTTCTCGAAGCAGGATGGATTTGGTTAGTAAGATGGAATGGACCTGAATTTTCAGTGAGAAGTGTCTCTTTAAAGATGGATCCGAAGTGGATCGCGTGCTTACTCATTGTGTGGCCCTCAAGATGTTTTGGATTTCAACTCCCAATTGTCAACACCAGCAAAATCACTGGTGAAAGATCATGGGAGTTGAAGTCGAAAATAGTCCCCTCCATCACCAATTTTCTTTCCTCCCTCCCACCTTCAACTTTCCTCATCTGCTCTCAATTTAGGAGTTATAATTGACCCATCTCCTTCCCTTTCCCTTCACTTTTCAAAAATGAATGAATATTTCTAATATCAGACTTTTCTTAATTTTAATGCAACTAAAATCTGTATCCCTACATGCATTTTTTTTGATAGGCGACTATTGCTCTACTGTCTTAGTTAGCCTTTCTGCCTTTGGTCGTGTGCCGTAACAATCTATTTGTATTTCCTCTCTTTGTCTGTTACCTACTTTATCCTCACGTTCATCTAGAACTCCTTCATTGGTTTCTCAGCATCTCTTCCCTTTCATCTTTGTATTCCTTTTCATTTGCTTTGCATTGAGTTAACATATGTCCGTGGCTTAGTTCGTTACCTCTCTTCTTTGATGTCTGTATATTCTCCTTCTTGCTCTCTTCGTTCTGCATCTCAATGTCTTCTCGTCACACGTCCCCCTTTTGCTCGATCTTATGTCCAGTCTTTTCCTCCTGTGGCTCCCAAACCTTGGAACTCTCTACCTTTACCTGTGCACTCTGCTTCTTCCTTACCTATGTTTCGTTGTTTGCTCAAGCAACATCTCCTTCTCTCTTCCACATCTTCTGATTACATTTTGTCACTGGTGATAATGGTTTTAGCATGTGCTCAAAGATTGTACCGCATTGTTTGTTCAGTGGTTTGGCGAAAGCCCTTTATAAATTCAATAAAATGAAATGGAATGAAAATCAATTCCATTTATAAAGAAATTGAGTGAAAACACGGCACTCTGGGTTTATCATCTCGTCCAGCGTTAGAAGAAAAGCTAGGAAAAATACAGTCTTTTTTATCCTCACCGTCTGTCATTACAGATTAAATCCATGTTGGGTAAATCATCCCTTCATACAGGGCCCCTCGCACACCTTTGCTCAGCTGTAAGTTCCAGGTCTTGGAACCAAGCATTCCAAAATAAGAGCTTGGGACTCCTGCTCTGCATAGCCCTGGCCAATTAAAGACTCTTTGAAACTAGACTGGGCTTCCAAACAGGCAAAGTCTAAACTTGTTGATGGCCCAGATAATGGCTGATTTTTTTATTTTTTAGATTGAGTCCTAGTAATGTTTTCCTGGCGTACTCTCCACACTGAGATTCAAATTACAGAAAGCAGGAGGCAGCTTCTTCCCAGCAATAGCTGCGAGACACTGGAACACCCTTCCAGCCAAACTAAGGTCAGAAGACTCAATCTGGACCTTCCGAAAATAACTCAAAACCTGGCTCTTTATACAGGACATATGCAACTAAGTCACGCTCATCAGTCAGTATGTTAGCTACATAAGTAACACTCCTAGCTAAGATGACATTATAGCCTAGCTCGTATTATATT
The DNA here is from genome assembly GCF_040938575.1 of Ambystoma mexicanum. Taxonomy (NCBI): domain Eukaryota; kingdom Metazoa; phylum Chordata; class Amphibia; order Caudata; family Ambystomatidae; genus Ambystoma; species Ambystoma mexicanum. The sequence continues at coordinate 599,844,087 of NC_090922.1, forward strand.
GCCTGTCATGTTTATGTGCAACTATGTAACTACTGTATTTTTCATTGCCCTCCTCTGTAAGAACAACTCCGGGTTGGGTGCGATATATAAATTGCAAAATAAATAAATAAATACTATGTCCCCTAATGAAGGCCACTGGAGGGGCTTTATTCCATCTTGTTCTCCTAGGCTAGAACAACTTGTATTTCTTTGTCAGAAGTAACTGTCTGGACAATCAGCTCAGACAAAGCACGTTTTCAACTTGTAAAAAGCTTCTTGTAGTCTCTTGTCAGTTTATTTGACCATATTCGGCTGCTTTCTTGAAATAAAAGTTATCACCCAATAGTTGTCCAGAAGGTTTATGTAATAACCAGTGAGACCTAAAAGGCTTTCCCATGAGACTGTGTGTTGGGCAGCTCCATGCCTAGGGCAGCTTATATCTTAGCCTGGAGAGGATGTATGTTCCAGCATCCACCTGTAGTTTTAAATACACAACAGAGTTCCCGCGCAACTGGCGCTTAATTGCCTTGATGCTGTCCTTAGCCTGTCTAATGGCCGGCAACACAATTTTGAAGTGGTAAATGTGGCCAGCCAAAGTGGAGCTATTAACAGCATTGTTGTCAAGCTACACGATGAGAAATTGTTGAGTAGCTGGACTGCCTTATTTTGCCCCCTCTGCAAGGTGTCTCGGCATTCCTCAATCCACAATATTTGACATTGAAATGGTTACATGGAGTCAAGAATCAAGAATGCTGACCTTTTTTTAGCACAAGGAGTCCGGGGCAATACAGTAACCACTGCCCGATCAAACCTATCAGAAAATGAGCATTTCCTAACGTGTAAAGGAGCTCTTCGGCTTGCCATAAGGGTTGGGGTCTGTCTAAGTGACAGCTTTGAGAGCTCTTCAATCTACAAAAACATGTTTGTAAGGTTCACCACATTATTATCGGGTTGGTTTTAAGGCGGCTCAGTGACCGCTCAGGTCGTCTTCTGGGCTACCTTAGCGTTTATGCCATAACAGACCTTGCTTGACACCCTGTACATTTTAGATGTGTCAGTTTACTTTCACCAGTCATGAATATGATAGCTGCACCAATCAGTCAGAGTGAGTCAATTAGAGGAATCTGGAAGAACTGATGGAGGACACTGCAGCAACCGTTCTTGGGGATCAGATGCCGGTGAGGTATAAAGGTGTACTCCCCCCACTGAGCATCATTCTCAGCTCTTTCCATGATGTTAGCAAGGTGCTCCCCTTCATCCTCTCGTCCTCATCATCTTCATGCTACGGTTTGAGCTTGTTGACACAGAGGACCTTGGGTGATTCCTGTCTTTCTTGAGTGTCCAGCAGATAGTGCATCGCTCCAATCTAGTTTGAGATAGTGTGGTGCCCTGTTTATGTGTTTCATAAAGGTCTCAGCTTCAGTGGGTCCACGACACCCCTCAATGTATCTGTTCAAAGTACCTTTTTGAACATACTCTGGAAAAGGCGCACACCCATAACTGGAAGTGGTGATGCCTTGGCCAGCATCCTGAGTTTTTCAGTAGCCTGACAAATCAAGTAGGTCCTTTAGTAATATAGAACAACTATGCCAATATGATGAATCAACTTCCGGGGGGACCACTGGTCCAAGGATGAATTTCGGTTTCTAAATCATCGATCATCCCCACTCCTCTAGTACAGCAGAAGGGATCCGAACAGATCGGAAACACAAGCAAAATATAAACCTCCTTGTCTAATTTTCGTAACGTGGACAGAACGACTGGCTTATCTCCGCAAGGTCGTGGATAGTTGGTTAGTTGCAACACATCTGAAATTCAATTATTACCCAATGATAAAAGGGACTTTCCAGTCAAGTTTGTATACAAATATCTACTTTATTATTATCACAACAGACAGTTCTAGCACACTACAGAATGCAAGGAATGCAGAGGACAGACAGTTTCAAGAAGCAAAGGGGATGCACTATGGATAGTGACAGGAGGGTAGTTGGTAAAGTATTAATTGCAATAGTTCAAGGATACTTGGTTTCAACACAACGGGAGAAATGGGTCAAAAAATGTCAATAGTGGCCTTCGGAGATGGACAAGGGGGACATAACCACAATGTATCTTGTGCTTGTAGAAGTTCTTTGTGCTAGGCAGTGTCAAGTCGGTTTCAGGGTTATTTTCAGTTTCTGCGACAGAGTCCGAGACGGGAGACACTGCGAGTATCAGGCGGTAGGCATTCAATAAGCGAGGCTGGATGGACGGCTGCAGTCTGGCCTACACAGCGGCTCGGGGTCAGGAATAGTAGTCTCAGTGCTGGTTGGTGGCTCTAACGCACTGGTCAAGGCATCTCGGATGACGTGAGCGACTGCGGCGTGACACAAGTCAGCAGTGCAGTTAGTTGCAGCTCAAGGGGCTCGTAAAATGTCCTTTAAGATGGATGCTAATTGAGCTTTCTGTGTTTCCTGATTAAAGCAGCAGGTCTCTGTTGAAGCTGTGGCGAGAACAGACTTTCTGCCTCCATCAAATCACATACTCCTACCCTCTGAATGGGTTCCCCTCCGGTTATGACTACTGTTAACACATAATTCCAGGCTTCAGGTTGGGGGTTTTCCTTTGTTAGTCCTGCGACCGGGCTCGCAGTGGGCCTGTTTGAATTAAATCTGATTAGTATGCGAGGCTGCCACCACCACCTAACAACGGAAAGGCGGGCCCATGGAGCCTTTGTTAGTTAATTAGGCTGCCCATGGCAGGAGGGAGGTTTTGCCTTCCCCCTTCTGAGATGCATTGTGTACTCCACATGTCAGATCCCAACTAAATATGACAAGCAGGACTGCACCTGTATGCTATGTTCACCCAGAGTATATGGGTCTATGTGTATGTTGTACAGTGAGCATAGGAAAATGTGTGCAGATTAGCCCCAAACATTTTCCAGAGGTTGATCTACCATCATTCAATTTCATTTAACATTTCAAAAAAGCCCAGGCGAGCACACACCCACTGTGCGGCTTGTCGAATTCCACACAGCGATTCGTCAGTTTAAGTGGTAGGATGAGTAGCCTCTGGTTCTTTCCCAGACTGCTGCAGTTTCCCAGATCCCTTATTTTGGAATTGAGCAGACACCCACCTGTCAGCAGTTGGTATTCCCTCAGGGGATGTCACATTGGAATTTACCAGATGCTGATTCAACTGGGCAACGGGCAGTGGGACAAGCTCCCATTATGTTTCCCACATACATTAAAATTGTGTAACTCTTTGATATTTGGAAAGCAGCCACTTGTTTCCCCTTTAACCAACCTTTGCAGTTTAGACCCGTGAATTATGCTGATGTCAGCCTCTAAGCAACTTAGAGTGATTCTGTACTTGTTTAAATAAAGTTGAAAGTTGAAAAGGCTGCACTCTGATCTCCTAATACTGAGGCTGACCAGTATCAAAAAATTCAAACTAACAATGAAAAAACAGAGATCAAGGAAATTGTGCCAGTAGTATATTGATTTGAAAAGCAACTTTGATGATTTATGATAATTGTATTTATACGTGGAATTTCTTCTCTGCTGCTCACGTGAATTAAATGTCTAGGGTTTTCAGCCTCTGTTATGGTCCATAGAGGTGATTATGCATTGATCAATTTGAAGTGCATAGATGTTGGCGACAGATGCAGTTCTTGATTGGTTGTCTTCTATTATGTGGCCTAGAGGTTGCTGTTAGCAGATTGAGTTCTTTTCATTACCATCTATTATGTTGCATAGAGGAAAAAGTATTTTATCCAGCACTGTTCAATTTTTTTCTAGGTTGTATTCTCAAGAAATGGGTATCCTTGTATGTTAGTATCCAATCAAATTCTTGATTCTAAACACTCTATTGTGTTGCATAGAGGTTGAGAATGTTCTCAAGTATTGATTCACTTTGTCTAGCAGTATCCTCAAATATTTTGACAAATAGTACTTTCCTTTAGCCTAACAAAATCCTCAAAGTCCTCAAGAGGTGTTTCCTCACTGGAGATTATAGCGGTTCTTCGGGAGGATGGTAAATTATAATACCTAAACTCTGTAAACAAAACAAGCAAAAATATAATAGGGCTAGTTTTTAATAGCTCCAAAAAGGTATTGAATAAATTAGCATTAGTGATTCATAAAGTGAAATGATAAATGATTAACTTACTTGAACAGATTGACACTAAGGATTAATGCTGTTCATTGTTCAGGATGGAAGAGGTTGGCCCCAATGTAATTGTGACTATTATTATTTCACGGGTTGTAAACCTTAGAAGAAAAAATGCATATAAGCATTTGTTAACATTTATTGCTTGGAGATTAGTCTAGAGACACTTGTTAACTAGCTGGAAATCTTGGTTTGATGGTACTAAAAAGGTGCTTACCAGAAAGTTATTTCGTTTGAAATTGGTCTGCTGTTCTGCATTGAAGGAAAATGGCAAGCTAACCAGAAAGTAAGTTAAAATGGCCTCCTTATTTAGAGCAACGTGAAGACGCCATCAAGTCATTTGTCGCAATGACGTCATCACGTAGTGGTCATCTTGGATTGGGCAATTTCTAGAGATTCAGTCCATTTGGGTGTTGTTAGAGAGTGTGGATGAGTCAAATTGAATCAATAGTTGTTCATTTAGCATTCAAGATCCAGAGTACAAAATAATGAATGAATACATTTGTAGTAATCCTCTATGAATAAAAAAATGCTAATTTGTATGGCACAGTGGGAGGCAGAATGTATGTGTTGGAAAATAATCTAATATGGCCGAAATGGTTAGCTGAAGGCTTTTTCTGCCAACCCTATCCAAACAATTTACTTAAATTGGTACCTCTTCTCAACAGAGGGAAATGGGACAAATAGACATGTGAAATACTGGGTATTTTGAGTAATTGATGGGGGTAGCACAGATTATAGGTCTTTAAAAAGGCCCTGACTATTGTAGAGCTATAGTATGTTTGACCGCTCCGTGTCCACGTTGAGGCCAGTATAGCAACAGTCCAAAAGACAAATCCATTTTGCTTCCCTGGATCTTAGTATTTTTTCTATATTTCAACCTCGTAGTGGCGGTGAAACTTTCTCCATTCCATAAAATTTGATAGCTTCTTTGGATTCTCCTTGGTGGTTTTTTTGTGCATGAAATCCTAATGTGAATTTGATGTCTTCCTGTTTCATATTGCACAGGTGTTCCTGAATTCGATGTTTTAGTGGTCTGATTGTGCTTCCCACATACATTTTTGACAGGTACATTGTATTGCGTAAACAAAATTTCTAGAATTACAATTAATGAAATCCGATATTGGTGCAGTGCTGCCATTTGGTAACAAAATTTCCTTTTTGCCATTGATCGAATGATGACATATTGAACATTTTCCACATTTGTAATTTCCCTTAAGTTTGGGAAGGTTCCACAGTTGAGGAAGGCCTGGTTCATTCATGTGTCTTATGAAGTGCGAATGACAGAGTAAACCTTTGAGATTTTACGATTTGCGAATGGTTAAGCTTGCTTTGTTGTCCAGAAAGGGGGTAAGATCATCATCTGATGTGAGGATGTGCCAATTTTTGGTTAGAATTCTTTTCAATGATCTGATGTTTGAACTGTAGTCCGTAATTAATCGTATTTTAAAAGGATCTGGGGATAGCCTCTGAGTTGGTTTGTTGATAAGTAGTTCTGTTCTTGGTCTTGGTTTACTTTTTTGATATATTTTCTTCAGATGTTGATTAGAGTAGCCTCTCCTCTTAAATGTTTCTATTGATATTTGTGCATGTTTGTCAAATTTCTCTTTTTCAGTACAGCTTCTTTTGATGCGCAACAATTCTCCAAAGGGAATATTCTGGATAACATGGACTGGGTGATTGCTTGTTGCATGTAATGAAGAATTAACTGCTGTTGGTTTAACATGCAATATAGTATGGATGATGTTGTTTTTGATGTATAGTTGAAGGTCTAGAAAATTGATGGAAGAGGTGTTCTCTTTTAATGTAAATTTGAGATTGTAGTAATTTTGATTTAGATTGTTGTTTATTGCCTCTCCAGATGAAGAGCATGTCGTTGATGTACCTCCCCCAGTAGATAATTCTGTTCACAGTTGTGAAGGCTTTGTGTCTCCATGCATATTCAAGTTCCAGATGTCCTACATATAGATTTGCATGGGGGGCGTACTTAGCGCCCATTGCTGTGCCTTAGTTTTGTCTGTAAATCTGCTCATTGAAAGTAAAGATATTATTATGAAGTGTAAATTGAAGCATTTCCAATAGCATGTTGTTATGTTGTAAAAACGAAACAGACCTGGTTTTTAGAAATTACTGTGTTTTCTATTTCTATGTGCTTGTAACGTGCCGAAAGCCCGCAGGCATCAGGGCGCGCAGAAAACCTAAGAGAAAAGATTTGCATGGAATGGGAGGATTGATGGAGGAATGAATTCTAGGCTAGCCATAACTATACTTTAAAAATGCCCTGTTACCCTGGTACTTACTGGAATAAGAGTGATTTCAGTGATTTCCTAAAGGTGATGTAATTACCTTCCTGTCTCAGGTTCACTGGGAGCCTATTCCAAAACTTGGCTGCCCTGACCGTCTCTACCTCTACCCGCTGCCCGACTAACCTCTGGGATCCCCAGGAGGCCTACAGCGGCTGATTTAAGGTTTCTCTTAGGTGTTTAAAGCAAGAACCTCTCTTTAAAGTACAAAGGTGCCACACCATATATGCATCTGTGTATGATCATCATGGCCTTAAAATTGACTCTCACTTCTATTCTAAGCCAATGAAGATCTTTCCTTCCTGCCAATATGTGTTCTCCATATTTAATTCTCTTAACAATACGAACGGCATCATTCTGCATAACCTGACATCTCTGTAACTCCCTCTTGGTAGCTCCCATTAACAGCGCATTGCCGTAATCCAGGTGAGACAATATAATCGCCCTTGCGATATTGGCAGTATTTGCTTCGCTAATGTAGGGTCTAATGGCTCTTAACAAGCGCATGTAATATGCATTGTTTTTAGCTAAGTAATTTACTTGGGCTTCAGCACCCACTGATGCTTCCACCATCATCCCTAGTGTTTTAACTTGTGGTAACAGTGGGATGGTGGCTTCTTTTATCACAAACTCCTTGTATTGGCTCCTAACATGGATCTTACTTGGCGGGATCCGAAGATCATAAGTTCTGTCTTACTATTATTAACACCCATCCAATGTCTCTGCATCCAGATGTCAATGACCTTATAAACCTCCTCTATTTTAGCGTTATCTGTAACATAATCTCCTGTTAATTCGAACATCAGCTGTGTATCATCGGCGTAATTTGTGAAAAATACACCGATGCTTTCCAATAGGTCACAGAAGCTTCGCATGTATAAGTTAAATAAGAAAGGAGACAGACTGGCTCCTTGAGGAACTCCAAACAGGATAAGGGCCGCTTCTGAAAATGTATCTCCCCAGTGAATTCTTGCCTTCCTGTCACTCAAGAAGGACGCTATCCAAGCCAATGCTTGAGGAGAGCAGCCTACAATTTTATCTAGTGCAGCTTGGAGCAACTGGTGGTCCACTAGATCGAACGCCGCACTGAGGTCCAGCAGCATGAGCATCCCCGGTTTACCCTTGTCAATCAGCTCTAGCATGTGTGATTGTAGGTCAAGCATAGCTGACTCGGTCCTATGAGCTGTTCTAAAACCTGATTGCTGGGTGTGTAGCATCTCATGAGTTTCCACATGTTTTTGCAACTGATTCGTGGCAATATTGTCCAATATCTTCAGAACAAAATTCGAGTTAGTTATAGGGCATAGGTTGCTTGGGTCTTTGGGGTCCAGACCCGGCTTCTTGACTAGAGGGGTTATTGTGACCTCTTTAATGGTGTTTGGAACTTTTCCCTCTGAGAACGAGGCGTTGATTATTCTAGTAAGAGTGGGTGCGAAAAGCTCTTTGTTGTCCAGGATGATCTTTGTAGGCAGTGTGTTCTCCGCACAAGAGGTAGGTTTCATTTTGGTCCGCACCCGACAAAAATCCTCCTCTGTAATGGCTTCAAAACTGAAACTTTCTCTATTTTCAGATAGAGGGTTTTCAGTGAGGCGTGTTTCTGAGCGAGTGGACTCCCTTGCTTGTATTATATTGTTTCTGGCTTTTAAATTTTTTGCGGCAAATGCTTCTTGCACTCTATCACAGTCTTCTTTGGATGGATTGTGGGGTAATGAAAGTGCCTTGGGTTTTTCAGTGTAGTCTCTGGTCCTTTGTTGTGCAATATACTTGTGTATAATGATGTGACATCCAGTGTCACTAGTCTGAATTCATCCTCTCAAGTAACTGCTTTGAGCTGTTGTATATCATGAGTCGTATCTTTGATGTAGGATGCCAGGCAGTTGACTAGTGGTTGGAGATGAGTGTCAATGAATTGTGATATAGGTTCCATGAGTGAGCCAATGCCGTTGATGATGGGTCTGCATGAAGGAAACTTGTCAAAAGATTTATGGATTTTGGGTATGAAGTATATTGTACCTAATATTGGATATGGATTGTACAGATCATATTCATCTTCTGATAATTCATTGCAGTTTAGACGCAAGGAAAGTCTACCAGAAAAGGAGGAGACAGCATAGCAGAATCTCAGAAACACTGCTCCGATGCCCTTGTTTTTGATGGCTTCTTTCATACAGTCATGCTTTCTCCTAACTGCTTCTTGCAGCTCCGAAATATCAGCTGCCTGTTGTAAGAGCAAGGCATTCATCAGGAAGGAACACACACACAGCTCTCTTTTAATATAAGGCTTCCGGCATCTAAACGCAGGACAGGGTACCGATCCCACGCTGGTCGGCATTGTCTTGCTGTCAAGACAAATGCATTGCACCTGAGCTATCCTTACAGCCTGCGCAGAGGAAGCAATACAAAGGGAAACCTGGAGCTACTAATGCAATCCAAAATGCCATGTCCGATTGCTGCTCCATCCTGAGTTGAGCTCCCTCTTGAGGCTTCTCTTGCAAGTCTGTTAAGCCCCTTTTGAAGCGTGTTTTCTGAATAGTGGTGCCTCTAAGTAAGCAAGAGCTTTGAATTGCTCTAAACCTAATTAAGGCAATGATTTTTCTTGCACACCTGCTATCTTGTCAATTTGAATGTTGTGTGTTTGTAAATAAATCTAGAACTTTATGGCAATACATCCACTTCTACCTAAAGACCTGACTTGCCCCTGAAGCCGACCCGCCAATATGAGACCAGGAAATGGTTGGTAAGCCTCGGGGAGATTTGGGGAGAAGCTTTCGCTTGTCACTCTGTCATGATGAGCTGTGGGAGGGATTTCTTTAGTTTCGCTATTTGAGCAGCTGTGAGAGAGCTATGGCTAGTTCACTGTTGTGTGTAGCTGTAAAAGGCGCTTTCTCTCACCCTCCTTCTATGAGGGGCAGTGAGAGGTCTTTCTCATGTCCCCCTGTTCTAATTGGCTCCGATGGAGCTTTCTGTTGTTCCCTGGTGCTTAGCAGTTATGAGAGTGTTTCTCGTTTTCACCCATTCTGAGCGGCCCTAAATGTCTTCCTTTTATTCCACTTTTCAGAGTAGTTGTAAGGGCTCTCCTGTCCACCTATCTGAGCAGTCCTGAGTGGCTTTCTTTTATTCCGCATTGAGAGTGGTTATAAGGGCTCTTGTGTTCCCCTATTTGAGCAGCCCTGCATGGCTTCCCTTTGTTCCCCATTTCTGAGTGGTTGTAAGGGTTCTCAGGTCCCCCTATCTGAGTAGCCTTTGGTGGCTTCCTTTTGTTCCCCATTCAGAGTGGTTGTAAGGGCTCTTGTGTCCCCCTATTTGAACAGCCCTGAGTGGCTTTCCTTTGTTCCCCATTCTGAGTGGTTGTAAGGGCTCTCGTGTCCCCCTATCTGAGCAGCCCTGGGTGGTTTCCTTTTGTTCCCCATTCAGAGCGTTGTAAGGACTCTCGTGTCCCCCTATTTGAACAGCCCTGAGTGGCTTCCATTTGTTCCCCATTTCGAGTGGTTATAAGGGCTCTCGCATACCCCTACCCGAGCAGCCTTCAGTGGCTTCCTTTTGTACCGCATTTGGAGTGGTTGCAAGGGCTCTCGCGTCCACCTATCTGAGCAGCCTTCGTTGGCTTCCTTTTGTTCCACATTTGGAGTGGTTGCAAGGGCTCTCGTTTCCACCTATCTGAGCAGCCTTCGTTGGCCTCCTTTTGTTCCGCATTTGGAGTGGTTGCAAGGGCTCTCGTGTCCACCTATCTGAGCAGCCTTCGTTGGCTTCCTTTTGTTCCGCATTTGGAGTGGTTGCAAGGGCTCTCGTGTCCACCTATCTGAGCAGCCTTCGTTGGCTTCCTTTTGTTCCGCATTTGGAGTGGTTGCAAGGGCTCTCGTGTCCACCAATCTGAGCAGCCTTTGCTGGCTTCCTTTTGTTCCCCATTCCGAGTGGTTGTAAGGGCGCTCACGTCCACCAATCTGAACAGCCTTTGGTGGCTTCCTTTTGTTCCGCATTTGGAGTGGTTGCAAGGGCTCTCGTGTCCACCTATCTGAGCAGCCTTTGGTGGCTTCCTTTTGTTCCGCATTTGGAGTGGTTGCAAGGGCTCTCGTGTCCACCTATCTGAGCAGCCTTCGTTGGCTTCCTTTTGTTCCCCATTCCGAGTGGTTGTAAGGGCGCTCACGTCCACCAATCTGAGCAGCCTTTGGTGGCTTCCTTTTGTTCCCCATTCAGAGTGGTTGTAAGGGCTCTCATGTCCCCCTATATGAGCACCCCTGAGTGGATTCCCTTTGTTCCAATTCAGAATGGTTGTAAGGGCTCTCGTGTCCCCCAATCAGAGCAGTCCTGAGTGACTTCCCTTCTTCATTATTTCCCTGCTCTTATATATTTGTTGTCTTCCCCTATTCTGATCAGTTTTGAGACCGTCTCTTGCGGGGCCCCCTATTCTGAGAGGCAGGGGAGTTGCTAGGTCTGGAAACGACCCGGGGCTAAGCTAATGTCGGAACTGTTGGGACTGGGGGCTAGCTAGTCTTTTGGCTGTAGCTCCTGAGATTCTATCCGGGGCTGCAACCAAAAGATCAGGGGCTTTAGCCCCCTTACCCCCCCCCCCCCCAGCAACGCCCCTGCTGAGAGGGTTTGTGAGCCCTGTCTTTTGGTCACCCCATTGTGAACAAATGTATTGGTCCTCAGAAAAAAAGATACAAGAAAAAACAGAGCAGACTAGAACTTCTAAATGTCTGTGAAATTGCATAGCACACACCTGCCTCGAACTCCTACTCAGCAAGATCTGAAGGAAAAATAAATATGTCATCAAATAATGTAAGAGGCACATTTATATAAAGAGTACCGCTTCATCTCCCTGACGCAATAGGACTCGTTCTGGATGTACTGTTTACACGAGAGCGGAGAGACATTAGAGCAGCTCCGCCAAATAACACAATTATAGCTCCATTTCTCTTCCACGCAGCATTAAACCAAACTCCGAAGCCTTCCCCCGGATCCAAAAGAAATCAAACAATAATGAAAAAGGAGGAAAACAGAGCTCAAATCTTATCTTTCCACAACAATGCGCGTTGAGGCATATTCACAAAGCCTTTCCAGGCATACCCCGACTAGACGAAGCATCAGTGGCACATGGGTAAATGATGTTCACTTCACTGAAATTGACTTGCATTTATGTAACGGTAATTTGCAGTGGCGGCTGATGATTTGTCTTCATTGGAGGGGTTCATATATCTGTCATGAATATGTGCATATTGCTCATGAATATGCACAGCCAACCAAGGGAGGTACAAGAGGGGTGTCCCAGATCTAAGACTTTTAAAAAGAAATAACATGCTACATTGTGCATTTTTCAACACACATTTTGTGAAAAAATGAGTCAAAAGCAATGCAATTGGTTATGCAGTGTAACACACCAATACATCCAATAGATGAGATTTAAGGCCACCAACAGTACACAAGAGCATTCTCCAGCACATTTGTGTGATGCATTTGGCCAAAGGATATGCCAACATTGTCACCATAAAACACACTTGTTGATGCCTCCATCCACAATATATGCCAGGATTGCGCTAGTACAAGAATACATTTTCATGCTTTTACTGCCAATATATGCCACTATTGCTAATGTAAGTGTGCACACATGTTCAGAATAGCGCTGCAAGAGTTATCCTTGGCCACAAGCCGAGGGACTACATCTCTCCAGCCCTAAAATTATGCCACTGGCTCCTGATCGAATTTAAGACCCTCTGCATCATCCACAAGGCTTTCCGGGACAAGCATGCCGCTACAGCCAACTGTCTCTCCCTAAATACCTCCCTGCTAGAGTCCTTTGTTTCCCTGGCTCCAACTCTCTGCTGATCAGACGCTTCACCAAGCAGAGAGCCTCCCTCTGTATTGGCCTTCCTGCCCTCTTAGACTTGAACCAGATCTCCTTAAGTTCTGGATACCTCTCAACACTTTCCTTTTCACCTACTCCTTCCCTCTCCCCCTCCATTGCTAAACTGTCCCCCTGCCGCTATAACTGGTACCTGGACACTTATGAACCTTACTGGGGCCAGGCCCTCCTCATCCAGTCTACCACAGTATCCCTTACCAGCACGTGCCCACGGGCACCATTCCCTGACTAACCTGATCTGGTCCAACCCTCCCCTGCACTATCTTACCCTGTTCCCCTGGCTCCCCCTGGCACTTTCCCTCGTGGGACCCCCCTCAGCACTTGCCCAGCCCTGGGTCCCTTGACTTCCTGCACTTCCCCTCCCCCCTTCCCTACCACAGCCTTCCTACCTTCCTAGTAGGACCGCTTCCTTACTGTTATTGTTTTTTTCTCCCCTGTTCCCAACCTTTATTGTCTTGTGGCGCCGGACACACTTGTGCATATGCGCCATATGAATTTCCAATAAATAAAATAAATGTTGGCTGTGTACAATAATGCCAGTATAGCCATTGTAAAGTACACATTGATTTTGCCTGTGCCTAATAATATTGGGAGGACAGCTCAGGGGGAAGGCACTCACCTTGTGAACAGAAGGCTCCTATGCAACAGAGGTTTGCTCTCTGGTGGAGGGTTTGGGTGCTGAAGCGCTATATAATTCACAATAATAAAGGTATTGATGATGTAGTAACACACTGATGCTGGTGTTGCCAATAAAGGGCAATTTTGGAACTGTAAGAACACACTCATGTCAATTATGCCAATGATGCCTGTATTATCACTGTACCTCACTCATCCTGGTTGTACCAATAAAAGTCAGGATTGCCACTGTAAGAACACACGTGTTGGCTGTGCTCAATAGTCATGCTGCTGTAAGAACACATTCATGCTCCTTGTATCCAAAAATGCAAGGATTGTCAGCCTGAAAATACATTGTTAGTCTGGCTGTGCCAACATGTGCTTTCATGCCATTGTATGAAAACACTCATGTTTGTTGTAGCAAATAATGCAAGTATTGTCACTTTAAGAAGTAATTGTCATTCTGATTGTGCCAATATATGCAATAGTGCCACTGTAAAAAAAAACAAATGAATGGTCGCTGCGTCCAACAATGCAAGCATTCCCCCTGTGAGAAGAGACTGTCATACTAGCTGTGCCATTATACTCAGTAGATCCACTGTGCATACAAACTCATGTTCTCTCTGCCCAATAATGTTTGCATTGTACTGCAAAACCAATTCACATTAATTTGCTAATTCATGCTCTACTGCCACTGTGAGTAGATCTTTTCATTTGTATTTGTATTTATTTTTGTTTATATAGCGCTTTACACCAAAGTGCTGCACACATTAACAACAGGATACATATGACATTATAACAGTAACAGTAGAAGCAATTTACAATTGAGAATCAGACCAACAAAACAATAAGTAGAGCATTAACTGGGGGAGAGTAGGAGGGTAGTACAGTAGAACTGAGAGGGAGAGGGAGGAGAGGGGAAGAGGGGGAGGAGGGAGACAGATGGGGTGAAGGGTGACAATGGGGGGGTAAAGGGGGTAGATGATCAAGGAGATAAGGCAAGGAGGGAGGGGAGCAGGACGGCGGGAGGGGTTTCATGGCGGGGAATGGAGAAGGAGAGATTTGAGGGAAGTTCGGAATGAGGAAAAGGTGGAAATAGAGCAGAGTGAGAGAGGTAAGGAGTTCCAGTGTAGGGGGACTAGGAGATGGAAGGATCGGAAACGGGATGTGGCACAAGGGGAAGGAGGAACAGTGAGAAGGAAGTGGTCGGCAGAGTTAAGGGAGCAGGAGGGTGTGTAGAACGAGAGGAGGGAGGAGAAATAAGGGGGAGCAAACCTGTGGAGAGATTTAAAGACTAGGCAGAGAAAGTGAAATTTAAGATGAGAGTGAAAGGGAAGCCAGCCAAGGGTGGAAAGGGAAGCAGAGATGGAGTCACGGGGGGAGAGGAGACAGAGGGTGCGGACAGCAGAGTGGTCGACAGATTTAAGGGGGGGGCGAGATGAGAAGTAGGAAGTCCAAAGAGTAAAGTGGAGCAGTAGAAGAGGCGAGAGAAGATAAGGGAGGAGATTAAGAGTTTAGTAGAATGGAAAGTGAGAGAGGGGTGGACTTTGCAAATATTGAAGAGGTGGAAGCGACAGGCGCGAGAAGTGAGAGAGATGTGATGGGAAAAGGTGAGAGAGGAGTCAAAGTCAATGCCTAGGTTGCAAGCGTGGTCAGAGATGGGGAGATTAGAAGGGGGAAAGTGAATGAAAAGAGGAGGAGAGGGAGGGGGAAGAGAGTTGGAGGGGAAGAAAATTACTTCAGTTTTATCAGTGTTAAGGGAAAGGAAGCAAGAAGATATCCAATTGTTTATAGCAGTAAGGCAGGAGGAGAGTTTAAAGTGGAGGTCAGTAGAGAAGGAAGAGAAGGAGAGGAAGAGTTGAGTATCATCGGCGTAGAAATGGTGAGAAATGCCAAATGAGGAGATAACTGGGGCAAGGAGGGAGGTATAGAGTCAGAAAAGGAAATGGCCAACAACCGAACCTTGGGGTACTCCATATTCCAGAGGCTGGCTGTGCCAATATGACCATCATTGCACCATAACACTTGCAGGGTAATTCATGGAATCAAGCGCAGAAGTGGTGCACACTCCCTCTGTGTGCCAGCCACGGTGCCAAAATCCATTTTAACGCACAGCGTATTCATGGATTTAAACATCCATAACCAGCCATGGTGCAGCGTGGTGCAGCGACACTGCAGCAGTGCCAGTTATGCCCCCAACCCTGCCCCGTGCACCAAAAACATCTGCACAAATCCCCTACATGGCGCAAAGGCCAGTGGACCAGCATACAGCCCCCCAACAATGAAATTATGCTAAAAACGCCACTCAGCCCTCACGTGACAACCCAATCACATGTAAAACTCCTCACGCACCCCTCGAAATACGCGTACCCCGCTTGCGCCAGCCCAATCGCATGTAAAACTCCCCACGCACCCCTCAGAATATGCGTATCCCGCTCGCGCCAGCCGAATCGCGTGTAAAACTCCCCATGCACCCCTCGTAATACGCGTATCCCGCTCGCACCAGGCCAATCGTGTGTAAAACTCCCCACGCATCCCTCAGAATACGCGTACCCCGCTTGCTCCAGCCAATCACATGTAAAACTCCCCACGCCCCCCTCGGAACACGTGTACCCCGCTCGTGCCAGGCAAATTGCGTGGAAAAAGTCACCCTTTGGTGTGGGCTGGCTGCAGGGCATGGCCAGGGGTTGTAGGGGTGTCCCCTGTGGTGTGGGCTGCCTGTGGGGCATGGTCAGGGTGGATGGGCTGCCTCCGGGGCATGGGGAGGGTGGATGATCTGCCTGCAGGGCATGAGGAGGGTGGATGGGCTGCCTGCGAGGCATGGGGAGGGTGGATGGGATTTCTGCCGGGGAGGCCCAGAGGTGATGGGCTGCCTGCGGGGCATGGTCAGAAGTGATGGGCTGCCTGCGGGGCATGTCCAGGGGTGATGGGCTGCCTGCTGGGCATGATCAGGGGTGATGGGCTGCCTGCGGGTCATGTCCAGGGGTGATCGGCTGCCTGCGGGGCATGGTCAGGGGTGATGGGCTGCCTGCGGGGCATGAGGAGGGTGTATGGTCTGTCTGCGGGGCATGGGGAGGGTGGATGGGCTGCCTGCGGGGCATGGGGAGGGTAGATGGGCTGTCTGTGGGGCATGGTCATGGTGGATGGGCTGTCTGTGGGGCATGTCCAGGGTTGTAGGGGCCTCCCCTGTGGTGTGGGCTACCTGCAGGGGGTGCATGTGTCTCCTCACCACATGGGTGCGTGAATATGGGGGTACACGAGTGCGCTTTTCATGCAATTCCGCTGGCGCAAGCGGGATACGTCTATTCCGGGGGTGCGCGAGGAGTTTTACACACGATTGGGCTGGCACGAGCGGGGCATGTGTATTCCGAGGGGTGCGCGGGGAGTTTTACACATGATTGGCCTGGCCCAAGTGGCGTACGCGTATTCCGAGGGATGCGCAGGGAGTATTACACGCGATTGGCCTTGCACGAGCGGGGTACGTGGTTTCCGGGGTACGCGAGTGTGCTTTACACACCAATTGGCAGTGCGGGCCCTCACGGGTGTGCCCTCCCCGCCTCCCCATACCCCACAGGCAGCCCACACCACAGGTGACCATCTACACCCCTGGGCATGCCCCGAACCCAGCCCATCACTCCTGGGCATGCCCCGCAGGCAGCCCATCACCCCTGGGCATGCCCCGTAGGCAGCCCACCTTGCACCATGCACTTGTGAGCCCCAACACATGTGCCCCCACCAGTGATGGGCATCTGCCAGCAGGCCCCGACACATGTCCCCCCACCCCACCCCCATTGACGGCAACCTGCCAGCAGGTCCCGACACATGTCCCCCCCACCAGTGACGGGCACCTGCCAGCAAGCCCTGACACATGTTTCCCCTCCCCACCCCCATAGACGGCAACCTGCCAGCAGACCCATACACATGTCCCCGCAAACACCACGTCATAACAATACAGACCTAATGCCAAGCCAAATTCTAACCCCCTGACACCCCAGTTCAAACATGCAACCATCCACTGCACCCACTCCCTTGTAAATTATCTATGCCATGAGAGTCTGAATAGAACCAGCATGACCATGAATAAATGTCCTACAGAGCCACACAGTGGCAACACATGACTGAGCCAATGCTCATAGAAAAATGCATGAAACCAATGAGAGAAGACCACACAAATAATATAGATCCAAAAATGTATTAAATGTAACATGCAAACTCAAAACCAAAAGCACACAGGAAAATGGAAATTATTCAGGGTCAGTATGAAAAAAAAATCAAATCCAATAAAAAAGTGATATCCATGAAAAGTCAAATGAAAAGTAGTCCATCGCAAATGTCCAAGAAACGAAATCCAAAGGTCAAAATTAAAAATTAAACATTACTCCATGGGTCCAAAATAAAGAAAGTATGTACATATCTGCAACTATTGACAAAGGAAGTCATAAGGGTCCATGATCCCCAGAAGAAAGAAAACCTATACAAAAAACAATACAAAACAGAACTATGTACAAAATGGCGGAGCAAAGTACTGGCACTGCAAATAATAAAACAATAAAAGGAAACCTATGTCTAAAGAACTATGTACAAAGGCAGCAGGCCACTCCCACAGCTCACTTGGTGATGTTCCGGGCCAGGGCATCATCGAACTCCACGTCGATCATCTGGAGGCGGGCCTGTTCCCTGGCCTCGAGGTCTCCCAGGGATGGAGCCATGGTATCCACAAACTCCCTGCTTGTTTCCTCGAGGCACTCAGCCTGCCTCAAAGCCCGGTTCATGGAGTTCTCCACCATGGCCATCCTGAGCCATGCCCTCTCTGGCTGCCGCCTCTCTGCATCTATCTGCTGGCCCAACCGCTGCCACACGGAAGACACTCCCAGTCCTGGGTCCTCCAGCCCCTCGGACGATGCCTGCCCCTGAGATGTTGATGGCCCCGAGCCATGATGCCTCCCATGCGGAGCCTGCTGCTGCCTCCAATGCAACTGCCTCTGGCACCACGATGGCCTCCAGGCTGATGGAATCCCCCGGTGCCATTGTGCACATGCCCTGTTTGTTGATGCCTGCACGTCCTCCATTTGCTGGGGTCCAGTTGGTGGGGTGGCCATCCCTTTGGGACTCCCGACTGTGGCAGGGATGTATTCTCTAACAGCCTGGCCGCTGGCTCAGGGGCAGCTCCACAGGGGTCCCAGGTGATACTTGGGTGGGAAGACGGCACAGAGGACGACTGGCGCATAGGGGGTTCAGTTGAGGAGGGGGTCGCAAAACCCTCCAGCACATGGAGGAACCCAGTGCCGACGGCCTGTCCTAGTAGGTTGACACACCCAAACTGGTATTCTAAATGACATGCATTGTCCTGACGAGAACCCTGCACATCATCCCGAATACCACCTGCGCGCAACGCCAACCCAGCCAGGACAGGCTCAACCCAGCCAAGGATTGCCACATCCACAGGGAGAGGAAGGCCAGTTGTTGTTCGCGCATCCCCTCCATTAAAACGGGTCTGGACAAAGGCATCCCTGCTGGTGCCGGATGATGCAGTCACAGGTTCGGGCCATGATTACACATAGGCACCTCTGCGGCGGCCCGTGCTGCCTCCTGTCCCTGCCCCTGGACTGCACCACTAGCACCAGTGGAATCCCCCCTTCCAGGCCCCATGCGTGGGGCTGTCACGGCCTCCTCCTCAACCAAACCCCCCCCATCAACGTGGATGACTCTGTGCTATCTTCCTCCATAGGCCCCTGTGGGGGCTCAGCTGCCCCTTCTGCTGATGAGGAGTCCACCTCCAACCTCCGCCTCTTGGACCTTCCCTCGGCAGCTGCGGCCATGGATGCGGCACCAGACTCCTCACTCCCGGAAGATATGATTACCTGGGAGGGAAGCTGAGCCTTGCGTCTCCGGCTGGCAGTGGCATCCCTGCCGCTGTGCTCAACAGCACCGTCTCCGCTCTCTTCATCAGTCGACGCTGCAGGCAGGGACAGATAGAACACAGGCATCAGGGCACTGTAAAATGGTCTGATAAACAGATGACAGTTGCACATGAGTGGCAGTGTGAAACTTCACAGATGGCATCACACTCCCCAACACTCATATAATTTGAACCCACACACATGCACAAATAAACTGGTATCGTGCAAAAGGCAACAGCATCCATACACACGTAACTGCATGAAAAACCAAAGGTTGGCATGACTCCACAAGCAACATGGGGAGTGGCGATCACATGCACACAAGCCACCAGACAGACATGCATCTGTACATCTCCACTGCCTGTCACAGTGCAATCATCGGCAACTAAATCACATCTGCCAATCAAGTACCCACATTTCTGGGTCACATACATCCATGGCATCTCACAGTCACACACATGCCAAACACACACACACATGTACACCGTGACGTACATGAAGATGGGACCAGCATCCATGTGTCACACCCCAACCATGGCATAGTAAATACACAGAAATGCAAACATGTGTGCATCTTCACATGCAGTTTGGCATCATGCATTAGAACACTTGTATCATTGATGTGCATCACACATGACTGGACTCACATGCAGCATGGGCATGTCCCTGCATACACACATCCATACATGGGCCATGTCAGACATATGTCCAAGCTGCACACTCCTGCCACACCTCAACATGTGTGGGATGGGATAGCCCAGACACTCACCACTCGACTCCAGACGGGTCTGCCTCTCTAGAACCTGGTGGTGAAGCACTGGGTTGATGCATTCCAGGGCCCTCATCTGGTCGATGGTAAGTTGGACCTGGTGCACCCCTGCATCCGCAGCACGCAAAAGGCGCCAGGCCTTCATGAGGGTCCTGGACCTGAAGTCCTCCCAGCGCTTCTGGATGTGTTTCAAGTCGCATGTTGGCACCCCCTACGCATTGATGGCAACCACCAGGTCCTCTTCCGTCTATCCTTGTCGGCGCACGGTCTTCTGAAGAGGGCATCATAATGCCCCAGGACTTGCTCCACCAGGATGCCAACTTCTGTGGCTGAGAAGCTGGCAGCCCTCTGCCTCTCTGGCTGGGGGCTGCCAGTGGTCTCAGATGGTGTTTGCCCCGGCATGGAAACCCCCAAGGCAGGTGTGGGTGGGCAACTGGGTGCTGGGGCTTGGCTGTGGAGTGATGGAACAGCAGTCGGGAGTCTTCTGTTCCACCAGGGGTGGTCGCAGCAACTGGACCCCTGCAGATGGCTGATGTGCAGGCCCCAAATACCAGGGCACGTGGGCAGCAGGCAGGCAGGCAACAGTAGATGGCTCGTGGGAGGCTGCTCGGGGCTCTGGAGGGCAGGAAAATGGCCTTCTAGTCAAGAGCATGGTCTTCTGTGTGTTGTCGCGTGGTCAGCTTGATGCAAAATGAATCTGCATGTGAAAAACAGCACGAGGAATCGAGGAAAGGCCCTTAGCGCATAAGTGACATAACATGCGTGGGTGTTTCCCTCTGCACGTGCTGATGGTCCGTGTGGGTCTGCAGCACGCTGTACGTGCTTTCAGTGGTGACCGATGCAGGTGTTTTTCCTACTTTGGGGTACACACGCGATTAATTCACAGCGGTTACTGTGCCTATGCGTATTTCTTTTCCATGCAAGGCAGACGTTGAGTCGCACATGCTATTGCACGCTATTTTTCCCACTGCGGGTGCCCCTGTTTGTCGTGTACCACATTCATTGACCTCATAGTAGCCTGCGTATTAATCGTGTATGCTTTTTTGTTTTCCTGGGTGCCACAGCTATTGTGCGAGTTTTTTTTTACACACACGCGGGCTACGGGGGTTATGTACATGTTTTTCTTGTATTTTTGGGTTGTCTGAGCATTGCATGACCATCATTTATCCCCAGGGCCCTCAGGCAGCCTTGCAGGAGCACAGGGGTGCATCTACCATCACGTACACTGCCCCCTTCACCCCAGTTGACCAGGTCAATTGTTCAGTGCACCTCCCATTGGCATTAGTACATCCGTGCCATGGTTGGGAGGCCACCAAAGGTTAAGGGGGGCTCAGCTGGGCGTCCTGCCAGTGTTGGGAGTGGTCGGGCACGTGGTTGGGGTGACCAGGGAGTACGTGGAGTCCACGGTGGCCAGGGTGGCCGCACAGTGGGTAGAGGCAGGGGTGCACCACAGGGGCAGGATGTCCAGCCACGTACCTGTGCAGCCATGCCACCACCTCCTGTGGCTTCAGGTGATGCTGCTGTTGCATCCGACCCTGGCACCCTTGCGACCCGACAGTCAGTAACATGTGTTGACATGGCCCAGCGGTAGTGGTAGCTGCAGGTGCAGCTGTGGCAACACCACACAGCCCACCACACGCTAGGGTTACTCGTGATATGTCGGTACGTTATGGACGGTGCCAGTGACGTACCACCAGCGTTTATGTCGTACCCTTATAGTCATGATGACCCCCTTTGTATGTGTGGGAGATTTTTGCCAAGTGAGTTTATCAGGTTCCACGTCAGGTGTGAATGTCTCGTGCCTGTTTACATTTCTCACGTTGCATTTAATGATGATAGTATCATGTGTTGTGCATTTGGTTGACTGTTTAGCTGTTGCATGCCATGGCATGGCATGGAAGACAGGGGTCATGGGGTTTGGGAGGGTGAGGGTGACATACCAGTGATTTTCATGGCCTCTTTTGCAGGGGGGTGGTGGGGTATGCACCTTGCATGTGTTCCTTTTGGTCACACCAGATTGGTTATGTTTAAGTAGCTAGGGATGCACACAATGTAGCACTTCCATGGAAACATTCTCAGGTTGGTTAGGTTGTGACAGTTGACTGTCTTTGTCAATATCGATTGTCACCTGGTATGTGCCAGGCCTGTGTGCACTCCGCAGGTGTGGGAGTTTAGGTGAAAGATGTGGCCACAAGCTGGGTCCGGGCTGCCTTGCCACATGTCCCTCCCATGAGCAGCGCCTGTGCATGTGGTTGGGGATGTGGGGGGAACACCATGTCCACTGGTACGCCCCACCGTGTTGCAACATTGTGCAGGACACATGCTGCCACAATGATCCTGCACACTACTGGGGGTGCATATAGTAGCTGCCTGGCAGAGAGGTCAAGAGAGCGGAAGCATGACTTCAGCACTCCGAATGCGCGCTCCACTATGGCCCTGGTTGCAATATGGGCTGCGTTGTATCTTACCTGGGGTGGTGTGGTAGAGTTCCGTATTGGCATCATCATGTGGGTGCTCAGAGGGTAGGCACTGTCCCCTGGGGAGGTGAGGATGGTTGTCATTAGTTGGGTTTGTGTATTTGTCTGTGTGTGACATGCATGCATGTGCACAGACATTTGTACTCACAAATGAGCCATGTGTCACCATGCTTCCCAGCTTCCAGGTCCCAGCTCAGGGCGGACATTCTGTATATGAAACTGTCATGGGTAGACCCCGGATAGTTTGCATAGACAGAGGTGATGATTCCATGGGCATCGCATGCAACCTGTACGTTCATGGAATGCCAGTGCTTGCAGTTGCGGTAGATGTTCTCAGTGGCCCTAAGTAGACGTGGGCCCACATGGGTGCAATCTATGGCACCGGGCACTTTGGAGAAGTGTGCCACCCTGTAAAAGTCCAGGAAAACGGCCTGCCTTTCTGCAGGTGTTCTGGGCATGTATATGTGCCTGCGGACTGAGGGGGGCACAGTCATGATGCACAGTCATGAACACCTGGTGTAGGCAGCGTGACTGTGTGGGCTGTGAGACACCCCCAACTATGGCAGTTGTCTGCTGAAATGAGCCAGTGGCCAAACAATGCAGGGCATTGAGTACCTTTTCCAAGGGGCTCAGTGCTTGGGAGCCCAGGGTGGGTGATGTGAGGTCATCTTCCCACTCCTTGACCAGGTCTAGGATGATATGAGGTGGAAACCCCTCGTCATCACGCATCCCAAAAAGGCTGGTCCTGGCCAAAAAAATGCGGGGCCTGGCTATTCTCCTCCTGCGGTGTCCTACTGCTGCGAGAAATGGGACATTTATCATAGCTGTATATACGTGTTTTTTGTTTGCACGCACTTTTATATTGTGCAGGGCCGCTTCCGCCTGCCTTCGTGTGGTGGACGTGTTTACGCCTGTGCGTGTCTTTTGGTGTGTGCGAGTTTCCCCTATTCGATTCCATGAATACGTGTTGTTCGTGCGCGTGTGGGCGTTCCGTGTATTTCCCAGCAGTAGTTCCTCAGTTACACCCTCATTTTCACACGTTGTTCCCCATTCCACGTGTTCCGCCCCCTTTGGTGTGTGCTACATTTTGTGCGCTTTCGCTGTGCACGTCACGCACGGGGTTCGGGATGTTGCAGTGACGTGTGCGCCACGTGAGGTTTCGGCGCAACTCCCAGGGAAAACACGCGCACAGATTCCATGGTAATTTAGAGATTGCACTAAACAAACACATGCATACACTATGCACGTACAATTTACACTCAGATCTGCATAAGCGGGCATTAACAGGGCAGTGTTGGATTTGTGGGCTAGGAGTTTTACCTGACATGGGTATTCACAAACATTTAAAAGTGCATTTCCCACTGCTCCTATACATCATATTTTGCGTACTTTCTTTTGAACAGAATATATTGTGTCTCTTCAGCTACTCCCAGGTTCACCTTGAATGTTACACATGTGCACCACATCTCCTTACGCTTCTGCCAGGACTTTCTTTTTTCCTTGTACTTTTGGGTTTTTCTCACCTGTACTCCTCACACTCTTTTTGGGTTGTACCCCCCTCTCCACCCCGTCCTCATAAGTTTCCTTTTCTTTTGCATATATCCGGCCTATGTAGCTTTCCCATAACTACCACTTATTCTTTTTTGACAAGTGATAAGCCTTCCATGCTGGGTTCGGGAGACATTTCTTTCATTTTTATGTCACCTTTGCTGTGCCTTTTGTAGTATGCATGTATTTGTAGATGTGTTTACTTCCTGCCAGGGCCCCACCTTGATGAAGTGCTGCTACAGGAAACACGTTGGTCTTGTCATAAAACCCCTTTTCCAAACCAGGGACATCATTTGAGGGTCGCCAGGGGTCACAATGGCGACCCCTGAGGTCTCCCTTGCTACTGCTGTGGTCTCACTTGCTACCCCTAAAAAAAAAAAAAGATGTTTTTTTGTTTAAATGTAAGCTCCTAGGCTGGCTGTGGCCTGCACCATGTGGCTCTTTGTTTCTGGAGTGACTAGCTTTCTTGGTCAGGCCTCTTTAAACAAAAGGGGGGTTGCACAAGTGTAACACTTTGAGCAGTGACCATAAATAAGAAAGAATAGGAATAACAAATCATTTTTCTTTCGGGAATTCTATACAATAATTGCTAGACTCAGTAAGGTTTATTTCAGGCACACTTCAGGGGGCAAGCCACTGATTTAGTCTGTCTTAAACACCTCATCTCAACTTTTCACCCTTCTGAGGTCGATAAATGAGTATCAACACAGGTTGGGTGATATTGTATGTATATTTTTTCTATATAAAGCACTTAAGCGTAAGTGCTATATAATAACACATCATTATCATTGGACATCCGCTTGCATTCACAGTAATTTGGTAGTAAGGGCCTATACACACTGATATTAATGATGCATATGCTCATCCATTCTTGTATGAAATGTATATCACATTATTGTGATATCATAACCATATCTTTCGCTGTGTATCTAGGAACAATGCTATGTGATGCCCCTTCCAGTTTTGCAAGGGGTGAAAGGTCGTGTTCCATCGCTTTCTGTGATGTCATCAGAGGTCGGGGCCATGTGATGTCACTTCTGCTACCCTTGGCATTTTGGTGAAATGACGTCCCTGCTCCAAACATCTTATGATCGTGTATTTATTTTGCAAAAAGGGCCATCATGCTTTCATTGCATGTCTAGCAGTCACCCACACAACCAAGTTACATAGGAAGGACAGTCTGAGGTGCATGTAGTGCAAAAGGTTGGCAACATATTTCGCAAGTGGCACCAGTTATGAGAATATTATTTTTACCAGGGAGTAAAAAAGAAAATTAAATGCTTTTTTTCCTTTCAAATCTCTTCCTGAAACCATGCATGTAAGCACAAACCAAGTGACACATTCATGCATCAGTGCACTTTCCTATCAATGACATGCGTTGTTCCAGGCAGCGCGTGAGTTAGGGCTGCAAATGATTTTCAGTGACTGACATCCAGTTGTCATTTAGGAACACTCGTGTGATGTATGAATAGTTATAATTGTCTGTCATATTCCTCGGCGTTGTGAGCTCGGCCCTTTCCATTTTAGGACCACCATTTACTCACCTTGCTAAGGTGTTCTGCGCTGTTCATGTCTCCCATACATGCATTGTGCTCATAACATACTTTTTTTTTTAAGGTAACAGCAGCCCTTGCTCAGCTACTCCAGCAACGTCATTCTGACAGAACTAAGGAGTATCGCTCCCACCATTTTGAGGGATTTGGGCTGCTGTGAAAAAGCAACGTTCTCCGAGAATGTCGAATCAGACGCCTGCTGACCTGTCCACTTCAAATGTTTATAGTAATCAAAACCAAGTCTGCTAGCAACCAAGCTTGGGTGAACCTCCCGGCGAATCTCACGGGCTGAATAGCTGGATTCAATTGTGACATATTTGGGTACAAGCGGAAGGATGTGGGCAGTGTTGTGCTTTTGGCGTATGATTCAGATACTTTCGTGGGGATTCTGATGATTTCAGATGCCTATAGTGGGATGTGAAATTTCCTGTTTCCTATATGGGCTGAGTCTGGCTTCAGGAAGTGAGGCAGTGAGCACCACGGAGTAGCAGGCGCTGGAGAGTTTTTTTTAGGTATATTTTGCAGCAATTTGTTTTCTTAACAAGGAGCAGGATTTTGCATCGTTTGCGTGTGCTGTGTGTTGGATGATACCTTTGTTATTTTGAAAGTAAACCTTTTTGGGAAGACATTTTGTTTTGTGATGCCATTTTGCTCTGGGGCACTAGCTTATTTTGGGAAACCAGTTTTTTTTTTTTAAATGGTTAGGGAAACCTATTGCTCTTTTTCATTTATTTGAAGAATTTGGCAGTGGGGGCAGGGGGAAGAAGATGCAATGCTGCCCGTCAGTAAATGCAACTATCTCCATGCGGGCCAGAGGTGGGCATGGAACTGTTGTCTTTCTACCATGATTCCAAGGAGGGGGAGGCCCAGTCATGTACCATATTTGGTGTGACGAGGCACACAAGCAATCTTCATCTTCCTCCTCCAGAAAATCCTGCCTTTGTGGTTGGTGGTGGGAATGGTGGTGGCACTGGTGTTGATGATGGGGCTGGGTGTGATGGCAGGAACAATGGTGAAGAGGATGGTGAGGGGCGGGAGGAGGCGAAGAGTAGGGAGGTAGAGGAGCATGCAGGTGAGAGGGTTGTGGAGGAGAGGGCAGCACAGCCAGTAGCTCAGGAGTCTTTTGTAACCTTAGGGATAGCCTGTGGTCGGGCAGGACGTAAAGGCTGGAATGATATTTAGTACAGGGGGGTAGTCCTGACCGCATACATTTAATCTACGGTAGTTTGCACGAGTGAAAAATTCTAACACATCTCCATATTATGTTTAATCCATCTTCATAAGTATGCATCATCATAGGAGGAAAGTACAAATCCAAATTCTGGAAAAACTGAAAAAAACAGTTGTTGAGACCTTCATTTACTTAGGTCGCATATTTCAGCATAGATAATTCAATATCAATGGCTGAAAAAATTACACATAGAAAGAATAAACAATTAACAATTAACCTGATCACCAGCTCGGTGAGTTTTGTGAACAATACTAGACATGTATGTTAACAATGTTTAGTGCATCTTTGCATAGCATTACATGTCCACTGGTGACAGGAGGTCACTAAATTAAGCCTGTTATAGTCCATACAGTGCAGAATTCAAAAAGTTACTTTTTAACAATGTGCCTACGTTTCCAAAACGGCACATTGTAGGATTAGTATAGGGTGTTACCTCCACACTCCTATACTAGTACTGTGTTATATTGCCTGTGTGTAGTGTTACCAAATATTACTTCATATTTGTTAACCTAATAATGTCTTGTCACAGTTGCAACCCATATTTGCACAGTACAAAGTTATTTGCTTCAAGAAACCTAAAAATAGGGTCTGCTGAGAGGCGACGTCAACATTAAGGTGGTAGTACAGATTCAGGTCATAGGTCTGTATGATGTAAGGGCCAGACGTGATGACGTGGAATGTTTCGGCTGTAAGAGGGTGGCAGCCTTCTTCTGGGGCCAGATCAAGCAGGTCTCCCTATGATTAAAACACAATATAAAAGACATTGTTGTATGTTCCAGAAAGTGGACCATATATGTGAATGTTAAAACAGCCCGTGAGAGGCTACACTCTGAGGAGGACCCTCCGGTCCCAGGCACTGACCTTGCATTCGGAGGTTTAGGTATATGAGCTGTTAGTTGGAGTTCTCATTATAAACAAAATGGTGGCCCGCTAGCTGAGGGATGCAGGGTGTTCACTGGAGTGCAATCTGAAAGAACACATTAAGTGGGTTTAGTCACATATATAGCTAAAAACGCCTTATTGTGGCTTTGTGGTGTGGGAGGCTCTCTAGGGGTACCTGGTTGCTTTGGCAAAGCAGGACTTGGTGCTGCAGAGGTCCCTCAGTGTGCTAGGAGTCTCGGTGGCAGGAGATCAGTTCCTGTCTGTGAGGTAAAGGAGCTCTGTGACCGAAGCTACAAGGTGGGAGGAGGAGACAAAAAAACAAAAAAACTTTAAGTATTGGTTGCCGGCTGCAGGGGAAGGTATACCTGTTAGAACAAAGGGGGGGGAGGGGGCCCTTTGTCAGGTTATGGTGGGCTCACCTCGAGGCAGGGATCAGATAGCGTGCATTGGATCCGCATAGTAGTGGAGCTCGCGTTCGACTGGGAAGGAGCGGTGAGAGTTATTTAAAGGGCGCATGCGTGTGGAGTTGGTGTCTGCTTCTCACGCTTGCGCTCAGACGGAGGTGGCGGGTCTCCGGGGAAACAGACTCGAGACAACACGTAGTCAGCATATTGCGGAGTGATCGCCCGCAGGAGAGCTACGTGTTAAAATGCTCGGATAGAAGGGTGAACAAGAGGAGGGAATTATTGTGGTTACAGATATTCAAGTGGTGCGAGTTCATTGAGACCCTGAGAAATGGTCTGTAGCTTGAATATCCACCAGGCTTCTTTGAAATTTTTAGCAACAAAAGGGAATTATGGTATACTTCGATGACAAATCAAGGAAGTGCCATCTGCATGATTCCTGGTTCGAAAATGGAAACCCAATCTCATGCAAAAGAAGGTTTAAGGAATTTTTAACATACATGTCCTCCCAATCACGGGTATCGATACGAAGCAAAGAACCTCAAATCTTAATGTACTCTCAAATATAGAGCGTATGAAGGGTGGGGGAGACCGATCTATTGTAAAGATAAGGCTGTCTACAGAGGCCCAGGAGAAGGTTTACCAAAACAGGCACTTTCAAAAACCGCAATGCCTTTAGTCAAAAGACCGGAATCAGGCATATCAGCAATTCATTTGAATATTGCATCATGGAATGTTGCAGGCATTACAAATAAGACGTGGGATGAAGACTGGCTGAGATACCTGAGAGCTTTTGACATCATTAATTTGCAGGAAACATGGCTCAGAGATGAGTTTACTTTGTCGGGCTACTTCATGTACTCATTAAATGCAACTGAAAGCAAGAGATGGCATAACAAATGGGGTAGTGGGTGACACCCTGTTAAGTAAGCGTATTCCATTGAAGGGTGAAAAAATCCCTTGTAATATAAAGGACCTGCAAGCGCTTTTATTGCATGATGAAGATTCAGGCAGGAAACTGTTGATTGTTAATATCTATTAGCACCCCTAAAGTGCGTGATAAATGTATATCAGGGTTAAGGGATATTACAGGTTCCCGACATCTAAATGAGTCTCCGATATGAATAAATAAAATGGCCGATTTGAATGTTAAGTTAGTCCCGGAGTCCAAGGATGGCTCTGAGAAATCTGTGCTAGAGGATATTTGCGCCATTCAAAGAAGACTGGGTGTTTCCCCAAGTTTGACTCTGGCGGAAGGAATCTGTGACAATTTTATGACAGACTACACATTGGTGGAGTTAAATGGCAGGTTTAAGGATGATTGACCACCAATGTAAGAGAGGAATAAAGCACTCTGTGATTCATTACGTGCTGGTAGACTGCTTCTTTTTTAAGAACATAGGTAAATTCGAAATTGCAAACAGAATGGAGAGCGATCACTTCCCCTTTGAGCTAGGGATCACTTGGCAGGGCAACAAAAATACTACTGGCCAGGATAATGTTTCACAAGGTTGGCGACACAGTCATAAACCAACCAAAGAGGAAATTGTGCAATTAACAAAGGTAACCAGTATAAAACAAGGGGCCTGCAGTGTGTTAAATAACAAAGGTAACCCGTATGAATGTATTAGCATCTTTGAAGACCTCCTAAAAAGCTATCGAGATGTTATGAGTGAAAAGGACGGTCAGTCTCTGGAGGATCGTTCAGGGGCAACGTGCTCGCCTTCGAAGCAAGACGATGCAGAGCAACACAGGTTCTATCCCCAGGTCTGTGCTTCGAAACCTCTGGGTATTAGGCTTGTTATAAATAACCATTTATAATGATACATTACTTCACTCTCCATCTCAAAACTCGCAGGATGTGCCATCATTTGACAAGCAATGTAGAAAGGGGAAAAGGAACTGAATATGGTAGTAAGAAGTAATGGATAAGTATAAGAAATTGCTGACAATAAAAAAGCGAGTTCAAAACAAGCCAATGTGACTTACTTGAGGACACAGTGGCCGCAAAATATATATATAATTGTTTTGGAAACCAGTACCTCAGGGGTATGACAAGGAGGAGGAGAAGCACTCTAACATAATGCCCCAGGACAAATGGAAGACCCATTGCTACAATCTATTCAGAGGTGATAACGTGATGACTGCCAGGCAAGAGACGTATTTGTTAATAAGTGTTGTGTTGTGCTTGAATGTATGCATGAGCTGAGAGAATGTTGATGTGCTGTAGGGGAATGCTTGGGTGTGAATGCTGTGCCAAGGTTCCAGCCAGAGTCAGTTGGGAGAAGCTAGCCTGGGTGATTTTATACCGAAATGGGACATTTCACCTTTAGTTTGTTATTTTTCATCAGGTTAACTAGTGCAGTGGTGTCGCCTAGACAGTGTAGTAGTGTCCCGCCTGCAAACCTGATAATTGCGGTTCGAGCCTGAAGTCGGCTTTACTTCATAAATTCAAAGAGGACATTCAATGTTTCTCATTTTAGCTGGGCGGAATGAGTCCACCCTCTGAATAAAGTGGGTGGACTCTTCCCCCCCACGTGTACGCTCGACTTGAGCCCTGCGCAAGTCTGACAACACTATTTATTGAAATGTGCATATTTCACCTTGATGTGCTAATTTCTTGCGATGTCACATCCCATTGCGTTTGTTGATGTGTACCCCCCACTTCAATTTTTAGGACTTGACCTCTGGACTTGCGTAATGTAATAATAAGAAGAAGAGACTTTCGAGTAAAGTACCTTACAACGTTGCACCAACGTGAGCAGGAAGCCGGGTTTTGACAAGGATATGAAGAAAATAAGGATGTTGGCAAGTATTGAAGGAGAGCCTGAGGAAGGAGGCATTTTGCAGGATACGGGGGACTGCACAACGTAGTGCTGCGCTCGGGCCTACGGTACGTGGAGGTACTGTAATGCGATCGATGGACAGAAAAAAAACCTTCTGATGTGTTATTTTTTTTTTCTTCGCTTTGCCTTTAAGAGGTGTTATTAGGAAGACACACGTGTGAGGAAGTGTGTCCGGCGCGAATCAGTCCACAGTGTAGACCTTGTTCAACATGTGCAGTCCAATAGAAAAAAGAAGTGGCACATCAAGTGAAGCAGGATGTTCCACAGTATGCCCCAAGGAGAGGGAAAGAGACATATGTCCGGAGTGAATCAGACCGCGGTGTAGTCATTGTTGGACCTGTGCAGTCCCAAAGAAAAAAAGAAGTGGTGCATGACGTAGGATGAAGCGAAGTACAGAAGAACTGAAAATACGTGTTGCCAGACTTGCATGATGTTTACTACAGAGGAACTGTAGTATCATTTGAGAGGTGTTATTAAGCACCACCGTGTGGGATTATACATTACCAGTATCATTTGTGAAGTGTAATCAAACACCACAGCGTTATGAAGTTAGTATGAGTGAGTTAGTTTAACTTATTCATAGGAAGAGTTTGATGTACGCATGGTTAAGGAATGAACCACATGTTGGATAACTAATCACTTTGAGGATTTTCAGGGTAGAGGTGATGTACACCTATGGACTCACAGAAATACAATATAGAGGAGGAATCCTAAGGACTTGTAGGTAACCAAGTCATGCATCAAAGTGGTGTGCATGGAGCGATGTGGGTTAGTGGTAACCTTTTGAGGATTTTAGTGCAAAAGTTTATAGTTTTGCAGTGAAGAGTTATTGCAGTTAGCAATGCCTGTTGTGAAGGATGTAGGCATGAGTGTGTGTGTGTGTGGAAGGACATGTTTTCCCAAAAGCTCCAAGGGGTTGTGCCTTACGTGTGAGAGTGGGTATATAGTGCTCCACAAAAATGGGAGGTAGAGCCTTCCATGCAGAGACTGGGTACTTGCGCACCACAGAGTGGAGGGTCGCTCCTTCTGAATGTGTGAGTGTGGCTATGGTGTACTACAGAGTTGGAGGGTCGCGCCTTCAGGCAGAGAAGTGAGCCAAGTATTTGGGTAAGGTGTCCGACATAACAATTAGAGAGTCGTGCTTTCTTATTGTGTGAGTGTGGCTATGTTGTCACAGGGACTGGATGGTCGCGCCTCCAGTCGGAGAAGTGAGTGTGAGCAGAGTATATCCATACAGGTTAGGGATGTGAATCCCAAGATTTTGAAGAGTGCTGAAAGGAGGGCAGCAAACAAAGTGAGGGGGATGCCCTCCGAGTACGAATGTGGAGTATGTTGGGGGAATGCTCCCTAACTTTTTTGCATCTCTCCTTAAAAAGATGCACAGTTAGTGTATTCCCCACGTGTACCATCTTGTGGTTCTGTGAGTGTATGTAGAGAGGGAGATGTGTTGTGATGTGTTTTACGTGTATGTGGTGTCTTTGGAAGAAGGGGGGATGTGTTGTGTTGTGCTTGCAATGCATGCATGAGGTGAGAGAATGTTGATGTGCTGCAGTGGAATGCTTGGGTGTGAATGCTGTGCCAAGGTTCCAGCCAGAGTCAGTTGGGAGAAGCTAGCTTTGGTGATGGGACCCAGCGGTTCGCTCTATAACATCTTGAAGTAACTTATAATAAAGACTAACTGAAGAACGATACCTGCGTGTCCAAGATGGCTACTTCTAACAATAAGTAATTCAGTCTTCATGGAATGTGAGATCAAAAAAAACTATTGGCAACACTAAAGGTGGGAAAGCCTGAGGTCCAAACGGTATATACTCAGAGATGTTATTTTATCTAGCAGACTGGTGAGCCCCTAGTTTGTCAAAAATGTTTGCCGCTATTTGCAAAAAATGTAGGTGCCCAAATTCATGGAGGGAAAGCACAATAGTGCCAATATTGAACAAGGGCAGAATTAATGACTCTAGATTTTATAGACCAATCTCTTTATTGGATGCCCCTTACAAAATATTTGCAAATGTCCTACAGTCCAGAATAGAAGACTGGGCTCATGTAAACTTGCCTCTAACTCATTACCAGGCAGGGTTTACACATGGATTTAGCACAAGAGATCACTGATTCACTCTAAGTACCATTATAGAGAAGTACTGCAAAGTGAGAGGGGCACATCCGTATGCAGCCTTCCTTCAACTTGAAAAGGCTTTTCACTCAGTTGTCTCTAATATACTGTGGATTAAGTTGGATTATCTAGGTATGCCAAAAAGCCTTTGAATTTGGTACAACCTTTCTACAAAGACACTTTGGCCTCAGTCCGTTTTAAGAGAGATGACACCTGCACAGAATCCTTCCCTACAAGAAGAGGAGTAAAGCAGGGTTGTCCCTTGGCCCCTCTGCTGTTTATTTTGTGTTTGACTGACTTTGATCAGAATGCGGTAGGGAGGAGAGTATGGCCCTGCAACTGAAGTCTGTGCCATACATCGTGCATATGTACTCTGACGATAACATAATTTTGGACTCAACTCGAGCGGGTCTCCCGGGAATGTTTAAGTTATGCTGATGAATATCTGAGTAAGTACAAATTGAAAATATCAATGCTTAAATAAAAAAATTATGCTTTTTGGGAGGAAAGGCAAAACAAACAACTGATTGGTAGACAAAACCAGAATGGAGATTGTGAAAGAATACTCATATTTGGGTCTAACATTTACTTTAATATAGCTGAAAAGATTGCCCCGAAGCTGAAAGGTATTTTGAGATTCTATCATCTGTACTCTTGTAGTATTCATCAACCTTCTTATCATCTTGTTGCATTTTACTGTGGTTTCTTCGACATTGCAACTCTAATGTCAAAGAGCAATTAGTAGCTTTTCAGTGGTCATTTAGTGTTTCATCTCCCTGTTGGCTGCCTGTCCCTGATAATCCTCAGCTATTAACTCACTTGCTGCATTCTTTTGACTCCCTTATAATTAAAACACCCCACATGTGCTTTAAACTGTGTTCCTCAGCTGTAGGTAATGGGCTCCAAAACATCTTTTTTGATGAGCCCCCACCAGCCCTGACACATTTTCAGGTGGCCCTGCAGCTTCATATTTTGTTCTATTCTCTTCTTCTAACCCTCTGCCCCTTACACCTCATGGTCACTAGATTTACTCTGATGTATGCAGGTATCAATCAAAACTCTGGAATTGTTCCATGTGTGACACAAGTTTCCATTCTCAGTGGGGCAGGCCTGTGCTTTATAGAAAATCACAGCACATTACTGTGGACCAGAACCTCATTGTTTGCCATCTTAACTTTGAGGCCATCTCTTGAATCGGGGTGTATTAGGGCTTACCTCACTCCCCTACTTTCGACAGGTTTTGGGCCATTATCACTTCTTGATTTAAAATTGTCATTCTGGTATACTGCACCTTTTCGACATGGACACCGTTATGATATGATATTTTATTTATATTGCGCTCATACACACGTGTTTCAGAGCGCGGCCAAGCAAAGGGAGGGGAACAAGGGAGAACAAAAATAACAATCTTATTAGGTTCAGTGACATTAAGAACGTGCAAGTGCATGGAAAAGGGGAAAGGGGGAATGTGCGTGGAAGGGGAGAAGTGGAAAGTGCGTAACAGGGGAGAGAATAGTATAAATAATAAGCGAAATGAATGAATAAATAAATAAATAAATGCGGTGGAAAAATGGTAGTGCAGCCAGATAAGTGGCAAGTGCCTGATTAGTCAGATAGGGTATATCTGATAAGTCCAGAAGAAGAGTGGGGGACTGCATGGTTACAGATTCAGGTCCCTGTGCCAGGGGTGGCCCGGCGGCAGTGTAGGAGGCAGGTGAATGTATCAGATGGCAACTGTACGTTAGAACACATTTGCATGGAAACATTGCCTGCAATAGTGGTCATTTCAATAAATTATGTTTTACGTTCATAATGATTTGTGTGCACTAGGCTGCTGAATGAAACACAAAGCATTATTATGCTGTGCGTGTTTAGACACCTTACAACAGAATTCCATGTATTAACCAACACATTCAAGGTATTTACAACTTTTAAATTGTGCAAACCTTTGCAGCATTAGGGTTAAGGATTCGGTAAGTGTAAAATAAAAATAAATCTTGCCCCCGTACTGAAAACCAAAAGCTGGCAACCACGCCGGGGAGAGAAAGACTCCATGAAATATAGGGACAGGCTAATGCTTTTGATTTAAGAGACAGCGAGTACATCACCCACCCCCTTTCCTCATAACCACACGCTCTTGACTACACTGCAACAAGGAAACAAACCACACATAGTCTCGCACAACAGCACATGACGGCTACCCGCCGATAATTCACACCTGTGCCCAGCGAACGCTGTTAACCGAACAGAAGCTGTTAACAGCCCATCACAGCTCTCTTGCTCTTTTCTCTGCTCATTCCTACACCTTACCCTTTTTCTTTACAGATCCGCCAAGGCGCCAAGGGACCTCGCAGGTGGTGATAGTGTGCGGTCTAAAAACCGTTAACATAACATAATGCTGGTAGCGACGAACCCTAAGGCTCACACTTACCGAGTCCCTTCTTCAGCCAGGCACCTACAGTACATCCCTGAATATATCCAGGGCAGCTAACATCTCTGCAGCGTTCCACAATGTGTGATGGATTGGCAGCAGAGAAACAAAAATAGGACTGGTTACAGAGGTGGCTTTCCTTTGTCGTGAATCAATTTAAGATGGAGATCATCATGTTTACATGGGTGCAATCTATTGCCCCCACTGAAGGGTGCATCAATACCTTTCAGAAATCGACTTTCAATCGAGTGATCAGGCTAATTGAACAGCAAACGTGAGTATGACCGACTTCGCAGAAACATTGGCTGCTAGGAGCTGCCTTTTTGGTTACAGCTGTCCTCTTCTAGAAACAAGGGTTGGCTGCGAACCAAACGTCGCCCTGGAAATTCTTTTCAAAATGGCCCCATATTACACCATGCAACCGATTGTTTCACGCAAGCCCTCCCCCACTAACTGCATCATTTTAAATGGGGCGGCAAAGTAATTGGATGAGTAAAAATGAGGCAAAATGCTTTTACGCCCCCATTTCTTGTGCCGCCCCATTTTGTAGTACTGATGGAACAGAGGAGGGGCATGCATTGGGGGTGAGATTTCCGTTGTTCTGTCTGTCCCCATGTCGTCAGCACATCTCTTAGTACGCCTGCCTTAGATTTTCATGCTGGTGTACAACAAACAGACTCCTATGGAATACTCCTCGGGTTTGCACCCAATCAAGACCGTGCAGTTTCCAAAGTAGAGTCTGATTGGTAAACTCCACCTGGACAGTGGATTTGCAGGCAGCGTTTACTTTGCCACGAGATGGAGTGGAAAATGGAAGAGTAAAAGCGAGTGTGTCTCGATTTACTCTTGCCTTGTCAGCTCTGGCCCGTGGACCTTTAACATTGCATGCAGAGGACGCAACAGCATGCAAATGCTAACCTTGGCCATTCCCTGCATGCACATGCAATTTACTTTTTTCTAAATAAAATGAGATTGTAAATAGAGGCTGTGGGGAATTCTACCCCAAGAAAATATGTAAATCGTCAAAGCCCATTTGCCCGTTTATGGGAATTAAAACATGACAAAAAAGCTGATATACAAAATTTGGTAAGAGCAAGGGAAAACTTATTAGAAGCTTTTTTTAATTATTATTTAATTTATTGTGATTTAGTTCAAATTTGAACTTTACATAAAATGCAAATACGTAAAAACTTAATACAAACGTATTATACCTTAATTACAAATGAATAAAAATTATATAAAAGTTAAAAGTTATATAAAATTAAATCAAGTTATGCGTATAAACAGATACAATACAGTACAAGGATACGATACAATACAAAGATAAGGATAATGCTACAATGCAATGCAGGAATTGGATACAGGGATGTAATAGGTAAAGTGTGTGGCCCACTCCGTATATGACATCATGCTCCTCTGCAAAACTAAATGCCTTGCACAGATGAAACACACAGACAATTAGGAACCAGGAATCAACCAAATAATCCAGCCTCAGTTTCAGGCATCGAGCATAATAACTGGTACCTGGGATTACTTAGAATCCCCACACGTGTCTGCTAAAGCCGGCAGAGTGGGTAGTAAGCTTTTGACTTCAAACCAAACCCTATATAAAGCCAGTTGAGTCCTAATTGAGACCGAGTTTAAACAATAATCCCAAAAGGACTCTCCCTTAATAGTCTCGTAATTGTTAACTAGTTTTCCCAACATGCTCATGTACAATGGGCCCAAACGGGGGCAAGAGGTCAAAACGTACCTAGATGTTTCTAAATGTTCTCCTTTTTCACAGATACGACAGCTCCTGTCCTTAGGTAAAATACCCAACCGTGGCCCAATGACCACTAAGACCTGTAGCTGATTCGTCCGTAGCCTTAACATAAACTGGCGTACCTCAGAGTCTGGGCACAGTAGCAAGTATTGTTGAGGCTTTCTGTATCTGTGGATTACATGAGTTACAGCTTCGTACCCCTTCAAAGTTGACAGATGTATATAATTCTGAGTCCAGTCCCATCTATTCATTTTTTGTATGAAAGATTTTTTCTGGTGAATAAATGGCATAAGCCGCTTCTTATCGTGGGACTAGTCTATATCGGCAAAGAGGGATTCATTTAGTTGTTTATAACTGTTTCCTTGAGGTGATCTTTCTGCGTCAAAATGAATACCGGCCAGGCTTAACAATTTACAAGGAGGGGAGGAGATTGCTTTCAAGTAGAAAGCACCTCGGGCTCGCAGTGCCATACCTTTTAGGGATGTTAAACCCAGTTCTAGCCTAATGTACTGGACAGAACAGGCCGGGCCCAAGCCAAACACTTAGAAGCTTTTTAACGAATTGCTTACTTCAAAGGTCATGAGGAAAGATGCAAGGAAAGGGAGGGGTTCATGTGAGAGATGGTAAGACGTAAGCGTAGCAGAACCCCGTGGTGCAGAGGCCCCCAATTAGCCCTTCCCCACCACCGGAAATGTCCAGAGTTCCCTGTAGACAAGTCCACCACTACCAAACTATCTAGAAGCTTTGAGGGTCATTGAGGCAGGAACAGCTTTCCAGCGTTTGGCAAGTGGAGTGTGGTACTCACCTCCTCAAGACATTGCCTCAGCCAGCTGAGCTCTCTCTACCTGGCCTAAGAAACGCGGGAAAATGGAAGCGCCCATGCGCACGTTTCAGGCTACACCCTTCATGCAATGCCTTTTTAAGACAGCACGTGGGGCGGGGTTATTGAATGAGCGTGGGCCACGAGCTGAATACAGCCCGCAGAAAGACGCATTTTCCCACTGCACCATTGCTCTTGCCACACTGCTGCCTGTGGTACACTGCTATTAGCCGCATTTAACATTTCATAAACATCTAATGTTAGCGTCAAGCAGCAGCAACACGGATCATACCGTCGCTTGTTCACTTAGCCAGACCACCCCCTCTGCATTGTTCCGTGTACATCTTTTACTTCCAGTGGCATTTTCTGACAGAAAGACAAAGGGAGACTGAACTCGCACTTCGAGCGAGCTAGGGAAAGAGGCAAGGCCGGGGGAGGGAAGGGGGCGGGGGAGAGTGCGAGGAGAGAAGGAACTGCGAGAGAAGAACAGCAGAGTGAGTTTAGAAAGAGACAGGATTAGAGAAGATATTGGTTAGGGTGTGTTGTGTGTCGCCCCTTTAAATGGGGCGTGTTGCCCCTTTAATAGGGTGACCAGATTTTCAAAACAAAAAACCGGGACGGCCAACAACATAAAAGAGGGACTACCCCATCGCAGCCCACCAATTACCGCCCCTCCCCCAACACGCCCCCACAACCACCCCCCAACCATATTTCCAGCACTTCTCCTTTCTGTAAACTGTATATAATCTCATTTGTGCAGTTTTGTCTGTGAATCGAGCCATGTTAAAGGGATGTTCTGGGACTTTTTTTTTATTGTTCCTACGGTTCGGCCATGTGTTTTTAAGCATAAATCG
This sequence comes from Ambystoma mexicanum, assembly GCF_040938575.1. Lineage (NCBI taxonomy): Eukaryota > Metazoa > Chordata > Amphibia > Caudata > Ambystomatidae > Ambystoma > Ambystoma mexicanum. Next base: position 599,882,583 of record NC_090922.1, read on the forward strand.
GTAGATCGTAGAAAACTTTCCTATGGACCTTACCCGACTTTTCGTCCATTAACGCACTCGAAATCAGCCGCCATTTTGTGATAATCCTATCATTTCCCCCCATCGACCTGGCTCACCCGCGTTTGCGGCACTAAATCATATCCCCCGCCCCTGAAACAGACTTTATCAAAACATTCATATTCCCCGCCTCTATCCGTGACGTGACTGTGCTGCGTAGGCAAACGCGCCCAGGCGTCTTCTACGCGACTCCACACAGAACCCGGAAACCAACACAGATCAGCTCACAACACAGCGCGCCACAATTCGGAATATGAAACTGTACTTTTAAATCAAACCGCAAGATTGTAAATTTGGTAAAGTACATTTATTTGGCATCAAATGTTTAGAGAATATTCAGCAATTTGCATTTTTCTTTGCTCTCGATCCAAAATAGTTCGTCTTGAGGCAAGCGATGATCGTGTGCAGTACACAGGGTGTTGGTTTACGATAAAATAAGCTCTTCGGTCGCACTGATAATCGCATGGCTGTTCCAACAACGAGGCACTAGGCCAGCACAACGGTATGTATGTTGCATCTAGCCATTAGTACCGCGTAAGGGCATACTTGTACTTGGCGATCGTCCCATAAAATGGTCAGGGTGGTAACATTGTTCACGCGGAGAAGCAACTGGCGGTTGTAAAAGCCATCCGCCGGTGTCTGGTACTCGTGACACATACAATAATGAAAGATGTACCTGTTTTAAAAACATAAAAAATGAAATTAGTCTCACCATCAGATCTTTATTAAAATTATTCATTTTATATATTAGGTCGGGAAATTATTTCATAGCTAGGACAGTGCAACTGGGTATTATACGTCATTTCCAGTAACCCACCCCCTCTCCTCTGCCTTTTTCAGAGCCGCCTGAGCGCCAGTGGACCACCTCGTCAGTGATATGATATAATATGGCCTTTGCAACGCGCCTATACACAAGTGTTTCAAGGCGTGGCGAGGCAGGGAGGGGGGGGAACAAGGAGAAGACAGACAACGATCCTACTAGGCCAGGTGTCATTCAGATCGCGCAAGTGCAGGGGTAGGGGGAAGGTAAAAGTGCAAGGGGAAAGGGAGGGGGGAAGTGGAGTACAAGGTAAGTAGCATAAAATAATAAATACATAGGGTCAGCTGGTGGCGAGTGCAAGGTAAGTGCAGAACAAGTGCTGGGAAGGGGGGGCTGTAGGATACTGAGACAGTCCCCCAGTGCAGGGGTTGACAGGGAGGCAGTGCAGGTGGAGAGTGGAAGGGCCCAGGACCGAGGTCGCAGACAGTGGACCAGTTGTAGCAGGGGAGAGGGAGAGAAAAAGCAGAAGCAAAGAGGAAGGTTTTGAGGTGCTTCCATAAAAGGAGATGGTTCTCCTCAAGATAGTGTGCGGTACAAAACAATATACCACATAGAACGAACAAGTACAACTTAACCCGTCTTTAAAGCTACTGTATAGTAATAAAATTGCGGTATAAACTCATCTAAAGAGTTACTTACATTATATTTGCATTTTCCATTGTGTCTGTGCATAGGGCAGCCCCGAAATACCACTCCTTCTATGCCGACGTTATTTCTTCTAATGAACGAACATTAAATGGCTTTCGTTTCTGAAATTATATTCATTATCGTTTACGTTATTGCACCACCCCCTCAAAAAGAAGTCTTTCGGGATGGTCCCGGCCTGTCAAGGTCAAATAACAATAGAACCTTATACTGAGTCGTGGGCCATTCCGGCACCCAAGCAAAAAATAAAAGCAGCTGACCTTCACTTTGAACGAGCACACATTCCTAGTTAGCTACATTCAGTGTAAGGCCATCTCACAGGACTTGAAATTTACACTCCATCTTTGCATTTTGTCTGCGTGCATTTGCAGCCCCAGAGAACCATAAATACGGAGACATTCTATATTTTTTGAAAAATGATTTATATTACTGTTTGGTTTAATTTAATGCGCAAATGAACAAGGTTGGATAGACACATTGCATGTACACTGAGCAATCACTTTTATTTACACAATACATAGCTACACATATTCAATGGGCCTGCGACATGAGGAGACTCCAGAGCAAAGTCACAGGTGACACCCGGGTGGTTCGCACAACTGCACGGTGAAGGGAGGGGCAACGGTGGAGAGACACATTGCATGTACACTGAGCAATCACTTTTATTTACACATTACATAGATACACATATTCAATGGGCCTGCAACATGAGGAGACTCGAGAGAACAGACAATCAAATTACAATCATTTAAACCGTGATGTGTATTTCTCAATGAGCTCTGCTTTAGGTGGACATGGAACAGAGGCAATGTTGGGTGGCAATGCAGTTGTCCCCTGCACAGGTTCGTTCAGAACTCCATGTATGTGCCTATCTAGGACATCAACAATAAGTCTCTCAATAAACTCATATTGGATATCCTGAAACACTGGTTTGATCACCCATTGTTTACTTCTTTTAGTGAAGGCCTTATTGTAGCGAAGCGTCCCTAAAGTTCCGGTCGTCCTACTTTGTTGACGGCCAACATTATGGTTATGCGCTAGAAGAGTCCGATTTATCATGCCCTCCATGCCAAAATGCAATCGTTTTGGCCTGTACTTTAGGCACATATTGTGGAACACCTCCAAATCTCCTGTGTGGCAGAATTCCGTGAGTCCCCTCAAATCTCTTGTTATAGTTTTATCAAATACAATCTTTTCAACGGCTTTGTGAGTGGGTGATGAAGGAATCAACCACTTCTTCTTCCGTGCCTCCTCTGTGGACAAATGGCCATGTTCACAATTGTGGAAATGTTGGTTTGTGGTCCAGCGGTGAACGTTGCTACAGTGTAGCATTACTGACCGCCATTTTTCCAGTAGAATTTCCAACGACCCTCCACATGTTTTTGAGCTCCACCAAAGATGGTTGCTAATTGACTTGGACCACTGTGAAATACCTTGCATATCTTTTTTTTACCTGCAGCCGACATTTTTTTATTGATTGTTTTTGCAAGATGCCATACGTAAAATTGGTGATTTATATTTTTGTACTCTTCTCTCATTGTCTTGGCAATTGAAACGTGTCTGTCCGTGGCTATCAGGTCGATCACCATTCCCCGCGATTGTAGTTCTTGCAATGATGCTACAAAGCCAACTTTCTCCATGGCACTGAGGATGTACTTTGTGACACATGCACGACCACCGAACTCACAATTTTCTTACTTTCCATGTCCTGAAAGTGGTAGGTGCAGTACTTGGCTGAAAATCCTGGGCTGTCGCACTGTCCATCACCGGCTAGCCTGAACCGTTTGCCCGCGAATGTACTATCAATAGACATTTTTTCCATTCTCCAAGCTTCGCTAATGGCTGGAAATAGATAATCGATTTGGTATTTGTAGAACTGAGTTTTCGCAATGAAATGGATTCCCACAAACTGAAAGAAATACTCTAACTTTTTAAAACTTGAACCACTAAAAAGTGCGGCCGCTGCACAAAGTAGATTGCCTGCTGGCAGTTGCCCCAGCATGGGTTGTGCAGACCATGAGAAAGGATGATATTTTGTACAGGTGGCATGTATTTTAAGGTTAGTGCCTCGAATTGCATGAGTCACATTAATCAATGGCTCCCCACATACTTCCCCACCAACCGAATGCCCACATTTCATCCTAATAATAATATCAATCAAACAACTATCGAATACAATTAATTTGGCCTCTTTCCTTATACTGTCACTCTGCATCCCAGCTGGTTCGGCCTGTAACGTTGAGGACATGTCACTCACATGAAAGGTAGAATCTCTGATATCGTCTTCCGCTATGTTCAGTGATATTGATGGTGTTTCTTTGTCGTCCACTTCATTCTCTTCCATTTCAACATCTGTTCCTTCTCCGGCGATGGGTGAATAAAACAATTTCTTCAACTTTCTCGCGGTCTTAGTTTTTGCGGGCGTGGATTCTGTGAATTGATCTCCGACTGCATCCGAACTACCAGGAGGACATTCACTATCAATGGCTGGTGGTGGTATAGCTCCGTTGTCAATCAATTCATATTCTTCCCATTGGCACGATGCATCTCCAGTCTCAAGTCCCTGCCAAAAGGTTTGACAAGCAACATCTCTCGTTCGCTTCACTGTCTGTGTAGATCTAGTTCGTACACCCACTCGCAACTAGAGGACAGATTGGAAAAGGGATGTTCAGTTTAAACACAACTTACAGTATTGAACTATTAACAGTGAAAAACAACATAATATAGTGACCAGGACACTAACCTTCTTTTGCTTTCTTTTCTTTGAAACTTTCTTGCCTCGAACTTCAACATCAGGACGCTGTTGCTCCGACTCGTGTGTGCATGTCTCCACTTCCTCTTGCGCTGCAACAACTATATTTTCATGATAAGCACATCCATCACGCACTGACGCTCCATCGACTCCCTGAAACATAGAACTTTCATTAGTATCTATAATAATATTGAAAACACAAAATGTATTTGGGGACCAATACCCACGTACATCTCAATAGCAAAACACGAATGAATGCATTGTGTAGAACATTCAAACGACAATTATTCACGCATTGTTGATCTAGTTAGATGGAACTGTCAAGATCCATACCTCGGGCTCCGCATAGACTTCCATTGATGATATTATTGAAGATGACGCTTCAGCAACTCCCTGAAACACAGTAATTGCATTAGTATGGTTTTCTATTTTGTTAAAAAGAACATAAACTTTGTGCAGGCGTCAACGGCTCATCTAAATAGACCTGCACAAATGATCAGTTGCCTAAAATAAGTAATGGATATCTAAATATGATTCGATTTGCTCGATCGTTGGAAGAGTCACCACCCAGAGATCTGCATCAACTACTAGGGGTGATGTTCATGTAGAACATTGCGCCGACCCGTAACTGCATGCTCCCCCTTCTTCTTGGACTAATGCTCCATCGACTCCCTGAAACATAGGACTTTCATTAGTAATGAACACAATATTGAAAAAAGAAGAAACATAGGAGGGCGACGACAGAAGGACATATCAGTGGCTAAAAACGAAAGAAACATTGTGTGTAACAATCACGCTACAAGAATGCAAGATCTGATGATCTCCATCGATGCAACTGTCCGGAAACGTACCTCGAGCATCTGAGTGACATCAACGGTTGTCGTCAATGCGTTGGACTCCTCAGCATCTCCCTGAAAGACAGTACTTGCATTATTTTGGATAACAATAATCATAACTGAAAACAAAGACTAGAGGACGAGTACTAGGGTGTACCATTAGGTAAAATAATTACACGATAAATTAAAACTATTGATTTACATGCCTAAAACAAGTCAGTGACAGAATAGCTAAGTAAGATTACCCGATAGGCGCTTGAAGTGGCTGATGACTGCAATAACGACACGGATGGAGAATCTTCCGCCTTCATATTGAGTGGATACATAAATGGGGAAATTATTGTTAGCTAATGCTACACACTACCGCAAGGCCGAGAGCTAAATCCATAAACTTGACTCACCAGTGGAGGGATGTGGACGAATAGAGTGGGAATAGCGGTTGAGAGCAATTTTCGCTTCGCTTGCGGTGTGTTCTTCTTTATTAGCAATGATGTGGAGTACATGTCTGAGCTAAAGTGCCTGCTGCAGATGCGGTATCGATCACCCCTCTTGTCCGCAAAGACCTCTAGGACTCTACTTTCAAGCTCAGACGGTGGATATCCGCAATATCGGACCCATTCTCTTATCTGATCTATTGTCTTAGGGAAAACATGCATTATAGTACCTTCAGATTTTTTATGGGTCTTCGAAGGGCAACCGCCAATGGAACAGGCAGGCATTGTGGAAAGTTCTGAAAAGTAAAGATCAACAATTCTCTATGAATACCAATGTGTTAAAAAATTAAATGACACATAAAAGGTTCAATGCAAGGTTCGTTTTGGTTCTTGGAACTATATACGTTATTCACATGCGGATAAGTATTTGAATAACTTTAAAAAAATAGAAAAATAATTTGACTAAACTCAGAACATGTGACTAGTTCCTTGCATGTACTGTCTTGAACGAAAAGAAAACATGGATGCAATTTGATGACTACTAGCAAATAGATATAAATTAAAAAATTGGACGCAAAATGATTATGGTACATGGCCTTACCTTGACGAACAAACAGTTAGATGCAGGGATCAGAGTAGTTTCTTGTCGTAGAACAGGGAGCAGTTCACAGGTTGCAAACTGACGAGTTTGCTCGAAGTGGTCACGGAAGTTCACAGAGACGAAGAGCAGATAACCAGCACCTTCACGGGTTGACTAGCAAAGCGCAAAGAAGTTCTCATTAGAAATATGAAGTGGGTTATAAAGAATTCGAAACAGGGGTGTGTTTGTGAATGAATGACGTGAATATGTCGTGGCATTATGCGGTTTGCAGGGGGGCGTCCAGCGTGAGGGGGGATGCTTGGCAGGAGACACGGGGTCTGGAGGTAGACATGGGAACAACAACCCATGCTCTATAGACCACTTTGAAGTGTACATGGTCTTTGGCACCTCTTGGCCTTTATCGCTCCCTGACAGCTCCACTTGCCAGCGCAAGTACCCCGGTGCGAACTGCCTTTGATAGGGCGGGGGGGGGTGGATTGGGGCGGTGGTCGTGCAGACAAGACACAGGAAGACTCGTGAATGGAGACACACTTATGTGGATTGCAGGGGGGCGTCCAGCGTGAGGGGGGATGCTTGGCAGGAGACACAGGGTCTGGAGGTAGACATGGGAACAACAACCCATGCTCTATAGACCACTTTGAAGTGTACATGGTCTTTGGCACCTCTTGGCCTTTATCGCTCCCTGACAGCTCCACTTGCCAGCGCAAGTACCCCGGTGCAAACTGCCTTTGATAGGGCGGGGGGTGGATTGGGGCGGTGGTCGTGCAGACAAGACACAGGAAGACTCGTGAATGGAGACACACTTATGTGGATTGCAGGGGGGGTCCAGCGTGAGGGGGGATGCTTGGCAGGAGACACGGGGTCTGGAGGTAGACATGGGAACAACAACCCATGCTCTATAGACCACTTTGAAGTGTACATGGTCTTTGGCACCTCTTGGCCTTTATCGCTCCCTGACAGCTCCACTTGCCAGCGCAAGTACCCCGGTGCGAACTGCCTTTGATAGGGCGGGGGGGTGGATTGGGGCGGTGGTCGTGCAGACAAGACTCGTTTGCCGCAGGGCCTCACCAAGGAGAGGCCATCTAACTGCATGTAAGAGGCAGGCTGCAGGATCTAGTACATGGAAGGCAGGGGGGTGAGTTTATAAATACCTAACCCTCCCAGGAGAATATATGGGTGCAGTTCACCCTGGAGACCCTGGATGCCTAGGCAGTTAGTCAGCAGCAGGCTGGCCTGTGGTGGCAAGGCGGCACGGGCCAGAGGGGGTCATCTCTGTACCCGGTGCCCAAAAGGATGATTTATTATGATCAACCATATTGATTATTTACCTATAACCATGTTTTGAATCAATAAAATCCAACGGCCTTTTATTGCCAACGCTTGAACAAAGTGGTGTGGTAACAACCATTGTTAAAATATATGTTGGGTTTTATTTTAGATCTTAATTTCAATTGAACATAAATAATAAACATTACACATTGTAAAGTTCCGGTTGCAGCACATCCAGGGAAAATCCGCGGTATTGTCCACTGTCGCTGGGGAAATGTTGTCTAATGGCAAGTACCGCACAGGCAGGTATTACTCTCCGAACGCGGTGCCCGAGCCTCCCGTGAAGCCACCAAGTGAAGCAACGATAGGCCACCAGCCTGTACCACCTGTGAAAAAGAAAGATGCAAACTGTATTAAAATGACAAAACTTTCTTATCAATGTCGATTCAGGTAAAAAATGTCATTCTGCTTTGAAAAAAATTCTATCTAGAAAATGCACAATATGGAACCAAGTGGCATCACTGACATCACAACCAGAGTATACTTACTCGTTACTCGGATTACGCGGACGAACAGTGCCGCGAAGTTCGTGCATAAGCACCATCATCATCCTCAACACGGTCCGTGAGAGGCAGGCTTCCCTGAACTCTGGCAGCTCGGTGATGCATTGCGGACTTGGCTCGCCTTCCGAAATGTAGGCCAAGCACCCGGAATTTTCACGGCAGCAGCAGTTCTCCTCCTCAGTTGGCATTAGCTCGCACCGATTGCACGTGCACCAGGTGGAGACGCCGTCCATGCGACATGGTCCAGGCTCTTCATCCGTTGACTGGTCCTCCCAACTGCCGTCCGAATCCCCATCGTTGCCTTTCCAGTAGTTCCTCCTCGGTGTACTCGGGCTCGTACATATACGGCATTATTGTAGCCATTGTGTGGTAAAGAAAGTAAAATAATTTACAGAGATGGTACAGGTGTTCACAAGGCCTAGAAGCGGCGAAGGTAGCTGACCAGAGCACAGAAACGAGTCACAGAATACTCAAAGTAACACAGAGAGAGTAATGGAATCGAAACTCTGCTGCTGTGTGTTGTGAAACGGTGTGTTTATACTTATTGAGGAAAGAGGCGTCCTGCCATTTCCATGGAGACACTTCATTAGCTGAGGCGCAGCGATTGTTGACACGAAACGTGCTTTGGCGTTGGGAAATGGGCGGTACGCGTCTGCTGATGTCAGGCTCAGGGGCGGGGGATTTGATTTAGTGCCGAAAACGCAGGTGAGCCAGGTCGATGGGGGGAAATGATAGGATTATCACAAAATGGCGGCTGATTTCGAGTGCGTTAATGGACGAAAAGTCGGGTAAGGTCCATAGGAAAGTTTTCTACGATCTACCTATTTATGCTTAAAAACACATGGCCGAACCGTAGGAACAATAAAAAAAAAGTCCCGGAACATCCCTTTAATTCAAAACGAGCGTTAGCTCTAATTGATATCACATGGCTTGCTGTATCAAGATTCCTAAGCCAGTCTCCGTGGCACAGTCAGTAAGTGTTCTGACTTTTTACCTGAGAGGTTGGGGGTTCGAGCCAAACCTCCAATTTCAAAATTATGAAAGTGTTGTGAAAAATAATTACGCTTTTACTTACCGTAGCCCCCCAAAACATGCAAACTCCGAACGGGGTTTCAAAAATCAAAAAACTCACGGGTCCCCGGGACGGAGGGTGAACACCCGGACATCTGGTCAGCCTACCCTTTAAGAAGAGAAGTCATGACTTTGTCATGGCTCGATCCAATAAAAGGGGTCTCTGCATGCAAGTGCGGGCCCTACAGCAGAGACCCAGGAAGTGGCAACTCTGTCTCTGTGTCGGTATTGAGTGTCTGTCTGCTGAGCGATCACGGCCTGTGTTCCAGCCCCGGCCGGTGTGCCCATAGAGCCGAGGCTGAGGTCTGCTGGGTGCTCCCAGCACTGGTGTGGAGGCTGGTGCTCCAGGTCCTGCAGGGTGCCCCCTGCGGTCCGCAGGACCTCCCTGCGGTCCGCTCCGCTGCGTGATCACAGCCTAACTAATCATCCGGGGGGTGATCCCGGTAACTGTGTTTCCCGCTCCGGTGTCTCGGGAGCGGGACACCATAAGGTGGTGGGCGAGCATTGTCGTTCTTGAGTCACAAAGAGGGGTGTGATTGCAATGAACACGTGTACCTCTTGCAAGCAATGCTGCACCAAAACGTCACCTGCCGGACAGCCTTCAGTAGCTTAGGGCTGTCTTCACCACAGGGACAGTGTCCAGAGTAGGCAGATCTCACACGATCCCACTTTTGGCAATAGCGAGGCGCAGAGTAGCACTCCTCGCACACCACAAAGAGACACATGGGCCCAAACAACACACCAGAGCACGTGCCGTGCAGTGTAGTCGCCTGCGCAGAACAAGTGGGATGCAAACAGCTGGCACTGCAAGGAGGCGTTGTCCAGAGCAAGCACACCGTGGTCTTGGAAGCAGGGGGACTCTTAACAGGCAGGGCAATGCCAGATAGGGCAATGGGCGTGAACAATTCCAAACTGTAGTGAGTGTGTAGGAGGCTGTGTCTCCTCCCAGGCTTGGTCACTTGCAGAGTATTATCCCTCCCATCACAATCAGGATCCAGGTGATCCACCGTGGGCCAGATGGTTCCCGACAGCTCCTTCCTGTGAATGTTCATTACATGTGATCATATTGCAAGTCAAAAGTGGTGATTTCTGTAGTTGAATGTGTAGGCATCTTTCACATAAGTGCTAAATCACACATCTGCTCCTGATAGGAAATATTACATCACACGAGGGATTTACTTAGACTCGCCACCTGGCAAGTGGCAAATCCCTGCTGCCTAGGCATGGGAGGGGAGAGGGGGGAGTTTGTTCCTTGACATAACCTCAAACCAGCCCCATCAGAGATGAGGGGTTACCATTACTCTGTGACACCCGAGTAGACAGGTTACACACTTTTCGTTGCTCACACAGTGCTAGAAAACAGAGGGGGGGTGGGGGTTGTGGGTGGGAATAGGATCTTACAGTTGCCAAAGCCGACTGATGTTCTCTGCCAGGCGTCAGTGGCCAGACTAAGCGTGGGAGTTGTCCGTGGGGAAAATGCAGGCCTCTGGCTTCTTCACACATATATCATGAGTGTGAGCGTGGTATTTCCTGACCGGCCTAAAGCAGGAAATAATTAATGTCAATTACATTGGTGTCATGGGATTTGCCAGCTACTAAAGTCTCTGCGGCTAAATGCAGTTTCCTGCTCTAACTTAATATCTAAATGATGCCTGATCCTTGGAGATCTGACACCAAGCCATCAACATATCGATTATATCTGAACTGCAACATTCAGAAACCCCAGTGCAGTTCTCACATCAGGTTGCATAACATATAATACAAGTGCTGCCACTATGTTTTCGCATTTTATAGGAAAAATGAAAGAAATGTAGGGAAACATACCTGAAGCTTTATTTCAACTCACAAAGTCTAATGAGAGTGAAATAGGTGCTATGAGTTGTTTTTCTTCTATTTTAGGTAGGTGTGCGTGGTATTTCACTAATCCAACCAGTGTAAATACTGTTGGCCTCCTTACAAGTTTGGTGGTGTGGTAAACAAGTGGTGGTAATTCTGTTAGTGCCACTTTTTTGTGGTAACAGAATTACCGCCACTTTTACCACACTGCTGCATTATACATTTGGAGAAGAAATGGAAAATTTACCTCCAGCAAGTAGCTGGAGGTACATCCTCCACTTTATCATCAAAAATCAGTGGTTTTACCACACGGTCATTCCGCCAGTGGTAAATATTACAACACATCCCCATGGAGTCCTTCGCTACGGACAAAAAAAATAGGGAATTACACCACCCTAGCACCACTCTTAATCCCGTGGTAAACCCAGGGAACCAAGTGGTGGTAACGGTAAACGATTTTCGCAGTATTCCATCAGATTTACCTCTGATTTACTGCCACACTCGTAATGAGGCTTCTTGTCTGCAATGTTAAATGCATATTACATTGCTGGCACTGAGTCTAAGAGCATGTAAACCATCATATCACATCACCATCCTTACTCTCTTCTTTACACCACCACTCAACTAGAACACAGAGGGCCTCATTACGAGGTGGGCGGTAAGGGATTACCGGCACCGGTAAGGGCACCGGTGCCGGTAATCCCTTATCACCCTACTACGAGTTCCCTTTGAGTGTCCTCCCTTAACACCTGGTTTTCCAGGCGTTGAGGATGGGACCCGCAAAGGGACTCTGGAGGTAATAACGGTACCACAATGTGCGTTACCATTATTAGCGCCTTCCCCATTCCAATTGAGCCCTATAGGGGCTCAATGAGAATGGGGAAGGGCCCTGGTGAATGGGGAATTACCGGTCCCGCCAACCTTTGAATGGACCGGTAATTGCTCCGTTCACCAGGGCGGAGTCGTAACGGGTTTGGAGGCAGCCATGGCGCTAATAGCGCCATGGCTACCTCCAACCTCATAATGAGTCCCAGAGATACTATGACACCATTCGGTATAGCTGTTCTCATACCAACATCTGCCTCATACTCCACATCACTCTAACTAAACACTGCTGGTGACACACCCCAGCCAGGCGTTCTCCTCAGGCCTAACGCAGCCAAAACCGCTCTGGATAAAGCCTGCCAGATCGAACACATACCCCTGATTTCTCAACCACCACACCTACCGCTACGAAGCAGCTATTACACGAATGCCACACCAGCTGCACACATATCCGTTGTTCACACGCACCTTGGACTATCTACTCTCTCTACTGACTTGAACTTCGGTTCCCGAGGGCGTTCAACTTACCAGCGCCTTGAGACCATACCAATGGTACATAAGGCGCTATCTAAATGCAAAGTAACATAACATATGCCGTTTTCTGGCTAGGCTGCGGTGGCATTTGGCCATTCCAGTCCTGTAACACGTTGCCAGAATACAGTCATCTGAGCATCCCAAATAGAGTATCGTTGGCTTGATTGGTATGTCTTTACTTTTTGCAGAGATTCGAAAACTACCCAGAGTTTCATTGTCTTTAAATTGGGGCATAGGCCATGAACAGGAGGGGAATGACATAAGGACACACAGAGTGGTAGGCAGTGGAACAGAAAGGAAGTGAGAAGGACGCGAGAATGGAGGAGTGAGAGTGAGAACACTTAGGAAGGGAGCACAGGGAGTGGGAGTGAGAAGCATTGAATGAGAGAGCAACATACACATGGCTACTTGTAGGCCTAGGTGTCCTCATGTCCTAGCCACCAGGCTGGTGTCATTGAAGGACAGCATACATTCAACATCATTTCTCTGAAAAGGTATCGAAAGGCGCCATCCCAGCGGTTCCAGCCTCTCTTGGTCTGGAAAACGCATTCAAACAAGAAGAGTTGTCTTTCTTTTTGCTTCTCTGCATCACGTGGGCTTTAGGGAAATAGCTTTAAAAAGAATGCAGTCCCGCTACATATACCCATCGGCTTAGGTAGTGGTGAAAGGAAACAAGTTGGGGGGATTAGCAATTTTCTGGGGCACAATGTGGGGTTGTCTGGTTTCAGCATTGTTGCTTGCTTTAAATCTGGAACTACTTGCTAACAAGGAACAATTCTCAAAATAATTCTCCCATGTGCATGACCTGAACATAAGCTAAGCAAGTTTGCTAATGACATTTTAATTTCTATTTCAGACTTTTCTTATTATCTCGTTTTACTTCCAGAAGAATTCAAATGTAATAGTGAAGTATCAGGTCTACAAGTCAACCCTACCATATCCAAGAACTTGGACCGTCTGCTAGAGTCCCAGCAAGAGTGATCTATCATCAGCTGGGTCCTGCTGACGTGAGCACAAATCCGCATAAAACATTTGTGGATACTGATTACATTTGATCTACAATTATTTACTAAACTAATTTCCCAAGATTGCTCCAAAACATAAGGGAAGGTTTGCAAGGAGGGAAGCCCCTCACACATGTTTGGCTGTGATACTTGCAACAATTCAAATAATTCCTCTTGCAATTTTTTCCACGCCTTCCCGGTCTAAGCACTGACAACCTTATCTGCAGAAATACAGAAAATAGTGTTAGCATTCATTTGGGAAAACAACCCTCTGTATCCCGGATTTTATAAAAGATACAAATAAAACAGAACTGGTGGTATTGCCGGTGTCTCCCAGATTTCTGGGCTTATTGCAATGCAGCCCTGTTTCCCATATTCTTTCAGTGGACAAGATGAGCCACAGATAAGCCACGGGCCGGGATTAACCATGAAAGACGGCTTAGGGCATGCAGATCCTCAGAGGCATCCAGAAAACTTCAAACTTGGGAAGAGGTTACAGGAAGACTTTCACTGACTTCTTCCCCATCTCCACTTCCACCCATTCAGTACAAACTAAGGTCTACTCTGTCTATCAAGAGGGATGCTTTTGGGATTGGTGTTGGGGAGGCACTAGGAATCTAAGGGCCTTGTTTGAAGGGACAGAGATTTAATTCTCTATACAATGTAGAGAGAAATTTTAAAGATTTTAAATTGCATCTTCATCAATGAGCTTTACAGAAGCCAATCAGGTAAGCAGGCATGGGAGAATTATCTGCCATTCAGAAGGTTATAACCTCACAATGTGTGAGGAATTCGACCATCCACATGGAGCGTGTGTGCTCGCCTGGGCTTTTAAAAAAATTGAAATTAAATTGAATGATGGTAGATCAATCTCTGGAAAATGTGTGGGGCTAATCCACACAAATCTTCTGATGTTTTCTGCACGGCATACACATAGACCCATGTACTATGGGTGGACACAGCCTACAGGCGCAGTACTCCCTGTCATATTTAGTTGGGATCTGACAGGTGGAGTACATGATGGATATCGGAAGCGGGAGGGGCAAAACCTCCCTGAGGCCATGCTCAGCCTAGTTAACTATCAAAGGTTTCATGGATGCACCCTGTCCGTTTGTTTACCCTCTGAAGATGATGGCAGCAATTAACATAATTAATATACTAATAGAGTATACTTCAAACAGGCCCAAATGAGGCTTGGCTGCTAGAGGTTAACAGAGGAGACAGGACACCCCAACAACCTTTGATATGCACTGTGTCAACCTGAAGTAGCTCCCGCCTGTCAGTATCAAGGGCAGTGACACGTCATGTCTAGGACTCTGTATTTACAGTAGTCACCCCACATGAGGAACCCATTCAGAAGGTATGAGTATGTGGATTGATGGAGGCAGAGATCTGTTCTGCAGCTTCAAGGGACACATGACACTTTAATCGGGAACCACAAAGAACTCAATTAACCAGAGAGACCCTGTGATCCACACCAGAGAGGAAGATGGGTGGGACTTAGTATTACATGTTTTCACCCCTTTACCTTTTCTGTTGCAGAGCTCTCTGGTTATGACCTCAGGCATACAGGATATTGTTGGTGGGAACCCAGGATCAGTTAAGTAAGGTAGGCTTAGCCTACACCAATCACTGTGGCCCATTTGGCTTTACAAGAGGTCTGAGCTCCTCTTTTGGCAGATCATCTGAAGACTTTGCAAGGAGAACCAAGAAGAACTAATTTGGAGCCTGGCTGAAGATCCAGTCAGCCTTATAGCTTCTGCCTGTGAAGGAAGGCCAGGATTTCGAAAGTGGGATGCAATATCCCTTTCCTAAACATCTACCAGGTAATAGAGGGAGATACTGAATTCAGAGGACCCTCCATCAGCTCGAGAACTGGTGCCAAGCCAGCACACAGCGTGGCCTGCTAGGCTCTGCTAGCAAGCTTACTAGGTGTTAAGTGTCAGAGAGTCTCTGAACCAAACCAAGGACAAGGCCATTTCCTGCAACACTCTCCTCAGCGTTGGGCCATCCGCCTTAAAGGACAACACAAGCCCAGTGAAGAAGCTAAGACGAGTGCATCGACAAGCATCAACCAGCGTCCACCTTAAAGGACATTTTCGAGCCAGTCGAGCCCCTCGAGCTGCAACCGACTGCACCGCTGACTGTTGTTACACCACAGTACCTCACGGAGCCCTAGACGCCTCAACCAGTGCTTTAGACCCACCAACGAGCACTGAAACGATTCCTGACCCCGGTCCACTGTGTAGGCCAGCCTGCAGCCGTCCAGCCTCGCTCGCCAAACTGCCTGCTGCCTGAAACCCACAGCTTTCTCCCATCTTGAACTCTGTTTCAGAAGCTGCAAAGTGCCCTGAAACCATCTGAACGCTGTCGAGCACTAAGAACTTCTACAAGCACAAGGTGCATTGTGGTTCTGTCCCCCTCGTCCTTCTCCGAAATCCCCTAGTGACATTTTACGACTTGTTGCTCCCTTTCTGTTGAAACCAAGTATCCTTGTACTATTGCGATTAATTACTTTACTGACTACCCTCCTGTCAGTATCCAGAGTGCATTCCTTTTCCTTCTTTAATATGTCTGTCCTGTGCATTTCTTTACATGGTGGGTTGTATTTTGTACTGTACTAGAACTGTCTGTTGTGATAATAATAAAGTAGATATTTGTATGCAACCTTGACTGGACAGTCCCTTTTACCATTGGGTAATAATTGTATTCTCGTTGTGTTACAACTAACCAACAATCCACGACGTTGTGGAGATAAGCCTGCCGTTCTGTCCAAGTTACCAAAATTGGACAAGGAGGTCTTATATTCTAATCACTTGTATTCTAATCTGTTTGGATCCCTTCTGGTGTACTAGAGGTGTGGGGTTGATTGATGGCTTAGAAACCGATATTCATCCCTGGACCACTGGTGCCCCGGATGTTGATTTGTCACAGTCTCAAGACGGAAATGGGTCCTGGGCATATTCAAGCCGGCTGGACCATTCTTCAGTGGGTAGGTCCCCACCCAGCTACATTGCATTTCCTCTGCCCACTGTTGCCTTAGATCAAACAAACACCCATAATTTTCTCCCTTGTGTGACTTCCCCATTTTGCTGCATGGACCCCTTTTAAGCTTCCAGTTCCTACCCCAACCCCACAGGAGTTAGGTCCTGTTATTATGGGAAACATGTCAAAGTTCCTGAGCAGAAGACAAAGAACTTCCTGGTCAGGCTCAGCAATTGTGGGTAAAACTCCCAGGGCAAGGCACAAAGACACAAATGGCTGTGCAGCAGCAGGTCACAGTGGAAACCAAGTGGATAAATTAAGGACATCAAATTGGGTTTCGGCAATTTAGCTCTATTTCCTCGTGTGCCATTTTGTCTACCAATATAACATTGTATAACTTTAACTTTAAGATACTGCCACCAGATGAATGAGGGTATGCAGTTAAATGTACTTTGGGCAAGGGTGCCAGTCCCTTTCAAGGCAACCCAAAGCTGTTGCAATTCATTTGACTTGTTGGGTATGTCAGTAGGGAAGGTCCTGCGGAGTGAAGCATTATTCACTTTACTTTTCACCAGTGGAGCAGTGTGAAGTCCCGCCTGTTTAGCAGAGCACACTTTCTTGGAGAGAAAACTGCCATCATTTGCCAAAGGAAACATCAAACAAGCTCAAGTGTGCACACTCTTAAGGAAGGCATTCTATCACAATTGCATATTTGAAAATGTTAATAAAAGAAGCAGAAAAAAAAACGCAATACCCAGATATCTGCGTGACCACATTGGACAACGTGAAAGTCGCCTGCATAGCTGTACATAACCAAAGGGGCATAAGGACTTCTTTGCCCTTTGTGTGTGTCTTGGCTTTGTTAGGTGTGCCATGGGTGGGTCTCTGTGTGATGCACTAGGCCAGCTGGGCCGAGTCACCACAAGCATTCTTAAAATGACCCCCCTGCACAGCTAAGACATTGCTAGATAAGCCTGTGCCCTTTTCCTCCCACTATTTGTGTCCTGGTTTTATTGGGTGCTCAATGGGTGGTCAATTAAGAAATAGGCATGAAAATAAAATGTTAACAACGATTTAACCAAATAAACAAATTAATTAATGAATTACAGAATGAAGGCTGGACTGGAAAGTGTGCATAGAAGCACGGAGACGGGAAAGAGCGAGACAGGTACTTTCCGAGTCAGAGTAAAGTGTTCTAAAAATAAGGTGTGACATTTCAACGTTGGGTTTGAAATTGGAAAACGTGGTGTGTGTGCCACACTACTCCCTGTGCGCCGCGAGACGGGCAGCGTAAGGAGCGAACTTTGAAAGAGCTGCAGGAGGCGAAAATCCGGGAAGGGGCGCGTTCTGTTCTCTTCTGCGCTGTCAGCTCCCAGCTGACATTTATTCTCAAAATGGCGGACTACCCCTGGGCCGGGAAATTAAAAGATCAAACGGATGATGGCGGTGGCAGCCAGTGGGACGCAACTTTTCAAACGGCTCCCACAGTTTGGGAACTTGCACTTAAAACAACTCTGTGGTCCACATAGAGTGTGCGTTGGGCACGTGCCGTGTTCCAGCTCGCCTTTCTCTTGTTGTATCTTACATTCAGCGCCACCTGTTGCTGAAGCAAGTGTGTGTGTGTGTGTGTGCGCTTGTGTGTTTGATTGTGATGTGTTTCTGTCTGTTGACAGTTTTGCAGGTGTATTTCCACGTATCCATGTTTTAGTGCCATTGTAAAGCCACACTTCCGGCCCGATTCATTGAACTTTTTGCACGGTTCAAAGTGACTTTGTACTGCTAAAAAGGAACATTAGACATGTTATACAATATGGAAAGGTACTGTGTTATGGCCGGTTACTGTTGCTCATTTTCTTCTTTTTAATAAAAGCAAACAAAACTAAGTAACGTGACATGGCCAACTCGACAGGTGTTTATTTATTTATTTATTTTTCAATGGAACTGATCCATGTATGTGTTTTGCAGTAGGAGTCCGCTGAGGGAAGGAGATGGAATGCATCTGATTGTGAACACTTCCCACTGTACTGAAATGAGCACTGCTGTTTTGTGAACACTGTGTTTCAGTCTATCAACCAACAATCATTCTGGACACAGCACAACAGAGTGGGCTGGGCAGGCGTATCAGAAACATTGCCGGGGTGCTGCGAGCAGCCACGCAAGTCATTCATACCTCTCTTGGGTGTCCTCTCCCCACCCACACCGTTGATATTCACTTTTTGGATGAGATTAGACTAGTGCCAAATGGCATTTTAGCACCCACATAGCACACAACATAAGACTGTTAGACTGCTAGAAAGTGAGTTAGTAAGTTAGTAAGACTGTTCTGTATACAGAGCACTGAGTTTTCTACAGTGCCTGCCTAGTATTTGACAAAGACATACAAAAACCACAATTTGCATATAGATTAACATCAACACTAACATCACATCTAAGTACATTACAGGAAGTGACACTCTTTCATATTCGAGGTACTTTATCATGAGTAGGGATTTAAAAATGTTGCCATGAGAAAGCCTAGAGAGAGAACTTTGTGGTGTGAAATAAATGACTGGTCACTATATTTACATATGGAGCAGCTCTATAGTCTGGTAAACTATAAATTGAATCACTTGTAGGGAATCCTCATTTTGGCAGATCCATCATGCCACATGGTGTCAACTCCAAGTGCTAGCGAGCAGGGCCTGCCCTCCTGCATGAGTCACACTCACACAATGCCACGCCAGCCCTTGCCTTGGGCTCCCATGGCCTGCCTGCATTCTACTACTCAATATTGTGTTTTTCTGTTTAAGTGTGTTCTCAGACAGTGATACATGATTACACTCACCTATGCCCACTGGCTTCAGGCAGGAGGGTTTTCCATGCAACACTGGGCCCTATTCAACCCCTTGCCCCACTTGATTAAGTCTGTTCATGTGCCCCTTGGGCGCCCACCCAATCTGGCCAACTCCTTTTTCAGGGCATTTTGACTTGACATTGTCGTCCACCAGAAATGACGAAACGTGTGTGAGTCGCAGTCAGTCCTCTATGGCCCATCTGTTCCACTAGTCCCTTACTTTTCTTGCTCACTGCTATTGGAACTCCCTGGAGCTGCATGATATGAAGATAGCCATGGAACAGACCTTCAAGACTGATCTCAAGCCCCACCTCCTTTTCAGCGGGCACCATGGGAGACGTACAGTAGCACCATCCACCCCACCTAATCTTCAACGCTGCCCCTCATTGCCCTGGAGTGTAAGAGATTGGAAGGGAGGAATTATATAGTGTGTAATCCGTCCGACGTGACTTCTTCCTCCGTCCTCTGAGTCACATCTTCCTCACAAGTCACCGACCACCAGTGTGAAGCTGCCGATGCAGGGATTGCTTTGCCCGCTGCTGTTTGCTTATATGCAGTGTTTCTGAGGGGTTTGCTTCTGCAGCAATAAACGCACACAAATACAAATCTGGAAGCGCCCCTGGTACTATTAAGCTTCGGGCGAATCTCACTTGCGAGGAAAACAACGTGAGGGAATAAAACGCTGTATGGGGGGGAGTGGGAAACTGAGAAAAATGCTCGCCTGCACCTCCATGACTTAATTCCCATTAGGCCCGTCGTTTTTTTTCACTGCCCCCCCCTTAATTTCCTCAACCCGATTTAATCATTGCCCTCACCCTAATGCCACGCACTAAAACATGTAGCTGTTTAACGTATACACGCAGGGGCGATATGACAATAATACTGTACAATTTGTACACCTACGTTCACATTAGGCAAGCCCGAGAGGCGCATGACAATTTATCTCTCGGAGCATGACAACTGAATTCCCGACTGAACCAGCTGTACCAGTTTGCGTGCTGCTCTGCCAGTGACGTGGGGTCTTGTGTTGCAGGGAAGCACTTTAGACACTTTATCAATTTTGACTTTGCAGCGTCCGTCATGCAGCCATTACGATATGTGGGGTTGGGTGTTTGATGTATGGTAAGCAAAGCCAGTTGCTAGTGCTGGCTGAGGGATGGGTCAAAATGAAGCTTGAACTGGTGTAAGTGTATGTATAATGGGTTATTTACAACATGCTTAATACCAAGAGGTTTCTAAGCGTGGACCCAGGGATCGAACCTGTGTTGCTCAACTTTGGCTTGCTACCAAGGCGAGCGCGTTGCCCCTGAGCTATCCTCCCGAGACCTGGTGGAATAACACGACATTGCGCTTTGGCTATGTTTTACTGAGACATCTAACTTAGCTGCACATTCACATTATTCATCTTACAGTAGCTCTAAATGTTGATTAACAGATAGAAGTTGTTTTTCACAAATGTTTCCAATAATTAAAACTTTTGCAGCAGAGGTGCATACTGTTTCCCCCGCCTTCTTTTCCGCAGCAACATCAGAGAGACGCAGTCGTGGGCAATGCACTCGTTGGTATGCAGCATAGCTTCATATTCAACCAATATGAGTGACTTTCCAAGTTCTGGTTATTCACTGCATGTAACATTCAAGCTGCACTAGAATGGTAGCATTAGAATGGGTCAAGAAGTTAGATGCTGACGCCCCCACACAAGTATGATTGCCCCTCTCCCACAGTCTCTGAAGGAGCTGTCTCAGCCAACATTTTGAGGTTTAGCCCCACACCCCAAATTTTAGCCTAGGTGCATGTGGTAACATTTTAGATAAAGCATTGGCAGGAGCAGCCGAGAATCTCCAAATTATCGCTGGAAAGGTATATTGGCCTCTGTACAGCTGAACAATGAAAGGCAACCAGCAGGGGGTGGAAACCCTAAATGACCACTTAAAAAGTGATTTTGCTTTCATTGCCAGGGTCACAGGCTCTGGTAGCCCATTTCATTGGGTGGGTATGTGGGCCACTAACAACCGCCCACATGGAGTTAAAGTCCACGTGTACAAAAAGATGTTTTGTTCATCTTGAGTTATGCAAGCACTTTAAAGAGATGCATGAAGATGATCAGGTGGCAGCATTTGCCAATGCACTAATGAAATCCCTTTTAAATGTATTTATTTATTTAGTCATTTGTATAGCGCACCTAGCCCGGAGGCATCTAGGCCCTTTTTCTTAAGAAAGTGGTTACAGTGGTTGTTTGTCATTGTGATAGATTGCAAACATTAGCGTTGCACATGTGCAGGGTGTACAGTTGCTTACAATGATTAAATAGGAAAACATTGCTTGCATACGTTACACAGATTACATACATTTCTGCGGGTGCCAGATTGAGCAGGTGCAAGTCAGATGAGATTTTAGTCATCTTGGGCAAAGAGCCAAGTCTTGAGTCCTTTGCGGAAGGACCAGAGTGAGGGGTCCGCTCCTAGTGCCAGCGGCATGGAGTTCCAGAGTTTGGCCACGATCACCGGGAAGCTGTTGTCGCCAGCACTTTGTCATTTAAATCTGGGATGGTGAGCAGGTGTGAGTCGGCTGAGCAGGTGGGTCTGTTTGACTGGGCTCTGGACATTAGGCTGGAGAGGTAGATCGGGGCACTGTTGGAGAGGCATTTGTGTGTTAGTGATAGGGCTTTGAATTTGATACGATCTTGCACCGATAACCAATGGAGATTGCGCCTGGCTGATATGTTCCTTTATGGGGATGATGAGGGCAGCTCTGATTGCGTTGTTTTAAATAGTTTGCAACTTCCTAATGTTTTGTGTGTTAGAGCCTACAAAGAGGGAGTTGCAGTAGTCGATTCTTGACAGGATACATGCTCTGGCCAAGGTGATACAATTATCGGTAGTTAGGAAGGGTCTACTCCTGATGATTAGTTTGGAGTTGTAGGCTGCTGCTGAGGCAATCGCGTTGACTTGTCTTGTTAGTGACAGTAAAGAGTTCGGATAGATTCATAGGGCCTCATTACAAGGTATGCGGTAACCATGGCGCTATTAGCGCCATGGTTGCCGCTGGTATTTTACTGTGTCCGCCTTGGTGGATGGCGGAATTACCGCCCTACTCCAAGGTGAGTGGGGGTGGTAATTCCTCATTCACCAAGGCACTTCCCCATTCCCATTTTTGCCCCAATAGGGCTCAATGGGAATGGGGAAGGAGCTAATTACGGTACCGCAAATTGCGGTACCGTAATTAGCTCCAAGGTCCCTTTGCGGGCCCGTTCCTTAACGGCTGGTAAAACCAGCCGTTGAGGTTGGGTCCCGCAAAGGGACCTCGTAGTAAGGCGGTAAGGGTTTACCGGTACTGGTGCCCTTACCGGTACCGGTAAACCCTTACCACATTCTGTGTAATGAGGCCCATGGTGTCTTTACCTCGTTAGCAACCGGGATGATGTTTCCGTCGATGTTAAAGGAATTATAGGATTGAGGAAGTGTGTTTAGCCTAGAGGGGTAGCCAATGATGAGTCGTTCGGTTTTATCATCATTAAGACAGAGTTCATGTTGTGCCATCCAGGCTTGGGTGGTGAGGTACATTTTATTCAGTGATTTGCTGTTGGATTCATGGTTACTTGTGATAGGGAGAAGTATTTGTGTGTTGTCCCCGTAGTTGGTATAAGTGACACCCAATTTGTCAAGGAGGTCGAAGAGTGGCTTGATGAACACATTGTAGAGTGTTGGAGAGACACAGGATCCTTGGGGGACTACGCATGTGACTGGAGCAGAGAGGGCTGCTGTAGGTTCTGAAGAAGATGAATATCGGATACGTCTGGCTGTTTTGTGCAGGAACAATGAAGTCCACGAAACAACTGCAACCCACACAACACATCTTAACGAGAGGTAACCCTGAAGGTTGAATCAGAAGAAAATGGGGTAAGTGCC
Source organism: Ambystoma mexicanum (assembly GCF_040938575.1). NCBI lineage: Eukaryota > Metazoa > Chordata > Amphibia > Caudata > Ambystomatidae > Ambystoma > Ambystoma mexicanum. The sequence goes on from NC_090922.1 coordinate 599,905,556, forward strand.
AAAATCATTGAAGACTGTGGAGGCCATTGATTATAAGAACACATGTTTTCTGATGAAATATTCTCCTTCTCCCCTTCTTTCCTGGCTTTCCCCTATCCCTACACCCGCCTATCAGCCCCTGTCCCCTTAACAGGATGTTGCTATGTGGTAATGTTGAAATAACAGTGTGGATCCACATAAAGAGGGGATTTGGGTTCATACACTTGCGTGGTAACATGGGCCTTGGCACACTGCTACCTATGATGATCCATTCGTGTATGAAATGTATGTCATATTACATTAGTATTGTAACCATATTGTTCTTGTTGTACTGAGGGATAATGCTTTATGATGCCACTTCTTGTGATGTCACAGGTGGTGTCAAATGCACCACTTCCTGTGGTGTCACCAGGGGTTGGGTCAAATGACATCACTTCCTGTGATGTCAAATGGGGTAGGGTAAAATGGCATCACTTCCTGTGATGTCACTCGGGGCGGGGCAGGGCATGTGAAGTCACTTCCACTACCCCTGGCATTTTGGTGAAATCACGTCCCTGTTGAAATTATTACTATTATTATACAGATCAATACCATGAGTGAATAACAGACAGTATGAACTGAATCACTTCTAGGGAACTTCAAATGTTCGCCTACAAGGAACATTGCGATCAATGTTTTTCCCAGGATCACACAATTAAGTTATGCCAACATTTGAGACCAGTTGCAACTTGGGCACTTGACTTTCAGGCTGGAGCTAACATAAACATGTGATTGGCTTTCAAGATTACTGTTTTATAGAGACGGCTTGAAAAGTACTCAGATCATAATGAACCTCTAAGACTACTATATAAATCATGAAAGACATATTATAAGCTAAATTAGTATGATTGTTGCATCATTTTCCCCATCTTAAATGAAAAGCTACAAGCAACACAATGCAATTCAATATGAAGCTAAAGAATAACCTCTGGGTTGTGTAAATGCACTTACAACAGTTAAAAATGTAATTAATTCTAAGGCCGATTGATTGTAGTCCTTGTGTTAAACTACTTTAAAATTGCTGTTTTCTCAGGTAAGGTACGGCATGCAGTGTGATTTTATGCTATGCCATGTCATATTTAAACGTCTAAGATATGTTGTGCAAAGTGGTATCTGTCATGATGTATTTTTTTGTACCTTTTGGTATTTGGGAGTGTTCTCCCCTAACCTCACCAGGCTCCAATCTGGATTTCCACTCCCTCCCACACTTAACCCACACCTAACTCTGCTCCACACTTGTGTTATTCTTTCTTAATTCTCCCTTTCCAATTGGGAAATGTTTGCCGAACTTGCATTTTTGTTTGTCAGGGAGCTTTCTTCATTTTTGTTATTGTATGTATTTATTTGTTTATGTATCCCCTTTAATTTGTGTTTTTGGGCCATTTTGCTATTTTTTGTTTTACAAGTTCGTTATGCTAATTGGTCAAGTTCAGTCATTTTGTTTCACATGAATGACAAAATGCTTTGGACTGGTGCTTTGAAGCAGCCAGAAGGCAACAGATAGCATGCTAAAAAAATCAAAATGAATATATGATGTGCAGGACCAGCACTCAGTTAGTGAAAAAGGCCATAACTTTCAAAGCAGGCCTGCAAATTAATCTGGTGGAAGTAAGATCTCCATGATGCCCTCTTTTATCCAAAAAAGGTAACGGCAGCCCAGGTGAGGAAGGGTAGACAAGGCTGGATTATGCAGGTTAACTCCCAGAAGAGCTCAGCCTCAGCTCAAGTGGAGACTTGCCTCACCCACCACTATAGCCATCCCTGTAAAATTCCTGGCCCAGCCCAAGAACTTCCAGGAAGCCCAGGTGTGATGAATCATCTTCAGGGACACCAGTGGTCCAGGGATGAATATCATTTTGAAACCATCAAGCAACCCCACACCTCTAGCACACCAAAAGGGATCTGAACAGATGAGAATACAAGTACATTATAAAACCTCCTGGTCCAATTTTGGTAATGTGGATGGAACGGCAGGCTAATCTCCACAAAGTCATGGATCATTGGTTAGTTGAAACACAGGGAAAAATACAATTATTACCCAATGATGAAAGGGACTGCCCAGTGAAAGTTGTATAGAAATACCAAAGGGGAAAAGGGTCGTAACTGTCTCTAGGGGCCTTTAGAGAAGGACCGGGGGGGGGCAGCACCGTAGTGTACCTGGTGCTGTAGAGGTTCTTGGTGCTCGACAGCAGCGAGACGGCTCCACAGCACTTCGCAGCCCGTGAGACAGAGGTAGTGGCGGGAGATAGCTGCAGATACCAGGCGGCAGGCAGTTTGGCAAGCAAGGCTGGACAGACATCTGCAGGCTGTCTAGCACAGTGGCTCGAGGCCAAGAATCATTGTCTCTGTGCTGGTTGGCAGATCTGGAATGCTGGTCGAAGCGTCTAGGGTGTCTCTGGTGACTGCGGCATACCCAGATGTGGTTCGAGGACTCGACTGTCTCAAAATTGTCCTTAAAAAGGTGGACGCTGGATGATGCTTGTGTGGCACTCCTCCTAGCCTCTTTGCAGGGCCCATGTCCTTTCAAGGTGGACTGCCCAAAGCTCAGGAGAGTGATTGCAGGTAACAGCCTTGTCCTTTTTCCAGAGAATCTCTGGCACTTCCCACCTAGGAAGCTATCTGTCAGAACCTAGCAGGGAACGCTGTGATTTGCTGGACGGGTCATAAGAGTCCGGTATCTCCCTCTGTTCACTGGAAGATGTTTAGGGGAGGGATCTTGCTTCCCTCTCGGAACTCCTGGCCTTCCTTCACTGTCGGGAAGATGTAAGGTAGATTGTACCTTCAGCTCAGGTCCAAATGAGTCCTTCTTCTTACTCCTTGGCCCTGGGTCTTTCGGTTGTAGCCCCAGATAGGAGCTCTGGGGCTACAACCAAAAGGATAGCTAGCTTCGAGTCCTGACATTATCATAGCGCTGGATCTTTTCCAGACCTAGCAACAACCCCGCCCTCTAAACTGCTTGACATAGACAACCAGCCCACTGCAGGTCTTATCTCTGCAGGAGATTGATCTATCTATAAGGTTAGGGTCAACCTTTTAGACTGAATTCACACCTCCTGACTTCAGACGTTCCCTTCAGTGTGCACAATTCCCTGGTGTCTGATTCTCATATCTACCAGCACAACAGTTAGCAAATCCGAATGGGACTGCGAGGCATTGTCTGCCCATTCTATAGAATTGGACCAAAGAAGAATGTCATATGAAACCAGATCGAATGTAAAGAAAGAACATGTTTATTATTTGATACCATCCAAGCTGGTTCCCTTCGAGGCCACTCTCGTATTTATTCATATCACTGAATCATGAGCAGTATGCAAGCCAGAGCATGGACACTCTTTTCCAAATCACACTGACATGTGGACTATATGTTAAGGCAGTACCTCATTAATCAACACAGAAGAACAAGGAACACGTGATGACTATCATCTTTATATTTACTTGGCCTGGGATAATCGCAGTTTATTAATATCCCACCTCCAGCCGTTCCTTACTGACAGCATTCACCTTCCTAACCTTTGCCTGGGCCACCTTCTGGAGTCAGCTTGTCAGTCCCAGAATTACAGGACCACAAATAGACTCTGAGGGTTTTTACGCCTACATATATCAGTTACTACTTGACCTCTAACCAATAATCCCACCAAAACTGCACCTATTTAATGGTATACTGGCCCGGTAATTGTGCTGTACATTGCAAAGGGATTTAAATACAGCAGATATGTTATGTGTCATGTACCGTGCAGTGCTGCCCCTTGCATGGTCTCTCGAAGCTTTGGCAGATCTGCCATGGAAGGAGGGTTGAGGTGGGTCTGTAGTGGGATTGAGCGGGACAAGAGCAACAGAGCTTTCATGTGCTGTTGGCAGCTTCAGTTCGGAAAAATTGGTTCCTGAGTATTGGTGCATTTTTGGTTGGTAGGCGTTGTGTGGTGTTGAGGTAAAATTATGCATGGGTGCTTTGTGTGTTCTATGTGTTTTTCTTTTCATGTTGGGACCTGTGAGGTTTGTGTGGATTGTGGTGCGGTAGATGCAGGGTTGTGTTTAGCTTAGAGTTTGCAGGTGAGTCTGAACAATATTGAGTTTTTAGCACAGTAAGTCGAGTACAACACATTTTCTATGCCCAAAAGACATCTAGGTGGAATACATTTTCTACCCTCGTAGTACAGCAGAGCTCAGCACATTCCTGACCTCTGGAAATCCATCCAAGTGCGACACGTTCCCCACCCCCAAACCACAGCCAACCTTGATATCTTTCATACCTACAATATACAGCTAGGTGCGACACATTTTCCTTTCCGAAGATCCATCCGAGTTTGACAATTTACCCACCCCCACAAACCATCTAGGTGCAACACATTTCCTACCCCAGAAATCCATCTAAGTTCAACACATTTCTACCCGCAGTACAGCTCTATTCAACACCTTTCCTTTACCTAAAATACAGTTAAGTTCAACACCTTTCCTACCTGCAAAATACAGCTAAATTCAACATATGTCCTATTCCTAAAATATAGTTTAGTACAACACATTTCCCACCCCCTAGAATACAGCTGAGTTCAACACATTTCCTACCCTCAGAATACAGCTACATCAATACACAGACAACTCCCAATAATTCTATCCGGTTATCTAGGGGTTGAAGCAGGTGATCTACACAGTGTTATAATATGAAGGTGGTAATGTATTAGTATATACATTGTTTCTACTCCAATATATACTTTTCAAGCATTGCAGCAATGAACACAGAGTTCATTATTTTTGTTAACTTCAGAGAAGCAGCCTGGGCATCGTGATCATGGGAGTTGTAGTCACAGATTCAGCCTCATGCACTGGTCGAGAGGGCTGGAGGGATAAAGCTGATTTCACGATAAAGTAGTTGAGTATTTCCATATATACCATCAAGTGTTCCAGGGAGTGAGTGCCACTAAGTGCATTGACTACGCAGCAAGGGTCTGCAACCTGCATCCCTCCAGATGTTTTAGACTACAACTCCCATGATCCCTCACCATTGACTACACTAGCAGAACTGGTGGGAATTGTAATCCAAACCGTCTGGAGAACCAAAGCTTGCAGAGCCAGGCGCTACAGGATCGGTCAACAAAGCCTGTGGTCTTGTCTTTGCAAGCAGCCTGTGTTGCCGCTGTGGCATTCCACTTGGGCTGCTGTGCTTTGATTGGAATTAGGTGTTAGACCAGCTAAGAAGTGCTGGAGCTAGGCAGGGGCACTATGTGTGGTGGCACAGGGTCCTGTGCCTTTAGTGCCCCACAGATGCCAGCTGCCGCTTTACCAACTACAAGTGTGTATTCTGGAGAGGCTGCTTCCTGCCCCGAGGCACTTCTTCCTCCCCAGTGAGGCATTGCTGAGCCCACTCCCCAGCCCCGTGCCCAGGGGCACCGAGCACGCCGGTCACTACCATGCTCACCCCTTCCCCAGGAAAGGCCACCTGTGTACCAGGAAAGGCTATCCTCGTAGGAGTCCGTATACTTTCAATATGATTCTTTTTTTTGGGTGCCGACAACCCCCAGGGAAACCAGAAGTTGGTGTCCTTGCCCGTGACAACTTTTCTGCCAGCTCCTCCCCAAAGCCCAGCAGTCTCAGCTCTGCGGGTCTCATTGGGGCCTCTTGGGGCTTCACAACTGCCAACTAGGCAACCGTCTGCTTGCAGTAGATCATTTAAGTGGAAAGCTATTTGTTAGTGATGGTTCTTTGGGGTAACCTTTGCTTTTAAGAAGACCTTAGAGGTTATGTACAGGCCCGAATTGGTTCCGGGTCAGTGCGGGACGGTGGGCATGAGTGCCACCACTTTTAATAGGAAAGGCGCCCTCATCCCTAGTGAGGCTGCCGGCTAAGCGCAGTCACACTTCTCAGCACCGTTCAAGGCTTCCGAGAGCACCCGTTCTGCCCAACAGGCCCCAGTGGGCCTTTGCGCCCTTTAGCCTTTGGGTACCTGGAGCGCGGTAGGAATTATTAAACATAAACAAGTCCACTTGTTATTGGCCCACAAGTGGCTTGGGCAGGATTTGGCTGAGTCAGTGCCAGGCCTCTAATTCAAAACGAGTTGTGCAGGGCAGGCAGGTGGGTGGCAGCTGCTGCACTAGGGTGGAGGGCCTTTCCATGTGGTAAGAGTCCGCAGACAGCAGTCGCACCACCACCGCCTCACTAAAAATGCACATGACGCACTGTTCTCGTCCAATAGGCTTGCTCGTCCTTCCCATCTGACTCCTAGTGGGCCTTGGGAGCAGGGCTCAAGTCGAGGGTACACGCAGGGGGACGTAGTCCCCTCACTTTATTCAGAGGGTGGACTCAGCCCCCCCCCCAGCTAAAAGAGAAACATTGAATGCCCTCTTTGAATTTATGAATTAAAGCTGAACCGCAGTCATCAGGTGTGTAGGCCAGACACTTCACCACTGCAACATATAACCTGATGAAAAATAACAAACAACTAAAGGTGAAATGTCCCACTCCGGTACTGCAAGTTACAGGGAAAACATTTACATTGGTTCTTGAAGTTTAAAACATGCACACCTTTTAACGTTTTCAAAAACACTATTAGAAGAAAATATCCTGTCTTGATTTTGTGTGTGTGTTGATTTTATGAAAGGCAAATGTCATTCATCCTGTTCAATTTGGGTGGTTATGCAAAGCCAATTTAATGAAATGTGCATATTTCTCTTTCATATGCTAATCTCTGGTGACGTCACACCCCATTGCGTTGGTTGAGTCCCCCCACTTTTATTTTTAGGACTTGACCCCTGCTTGGGAGGGGAGATGCCACGCATTGGTGCAGAGAATCAGTGTCATATGTGCAACCTTGGACATTATGTCGATGTGGGAGACGACCCCCTGCAGTGTGAATAGCCTAGCAGATTATAGAACGATTGTAACTGAGTGCGCAAAGAAAAGTACAACATGCATGCTAACTGAATAATTGCAGAAACGGCACCGTGTTTGCTATCTGGCCTCTTTTGGAAACTGTAAGGTGTTATCTGGCACATTAATCGAATGTCTCCGTTTGGTCAACTGACTGATTATTGTAAACGTGCAGTGTGTGTGCTAACTTACATGCTTGACCATGTTGTGCAGTAAAGGCGAAAGTATCTGTGTGATGCGTTGTTGGGCTATTATTCAAATGGCGGAGTGTTTGCTAAGCGGATTACAATGGAAACTACCCAGCGTGAACAATACAATTCAGTGTATGCCCGAGTATGGGAGCTATGCAGTGTGTGCTTAATGGGCCATGAACAGAATTGGAAAGTCTGCTAAATGGGCTCGAGTGTGGAAACTATGCAATGCCTGCTAAATGGGCCTGAGCGAGGAAACTATGCAATGCCTGCTAAATGGGCTCGAGTATGGAAACTATGCAATGCTTGCTAAATGGGCTTGAGTGTGGAAACTATGCAAAGCCTGCTAAATGGGCTCGAGTGTGGAAACTATGCAAAGCCTGCTAAATGGTTTCGAGTGTGGAAACCATGCAATGTCTGCTTAATGAGTATGGACACTATGCAATGCCTGCTAAATGGGCTCGAGTGTGGAAACTATGCAATGCCTGCTAAATGGGCTAGGGTATGGAAACTATGCAATGCTTGCTAAATGAGCTCGATTATGGAAACTAGGCAATGCCTGCTGAATGGGCTCGAGTATGGAAACTATGCAATGCCTGCTAAATGGGCCCTTTTGGAAAGTTGTGAATCTGGAATTGTGTGCCGTAGGTGCTACCGGAGCCATTTGGCACACAATGCAGCCTGTGCCAACTAGATAAATACTCACCCTATGTGCTAACCCACTGCGGAAACTGTGCAGCATGTGCACAATGAGTAATAGTGGAAACTGGAAATATATACTAACAGCCGCTATTGAAGCACTAGATCATATGCCAGCTGTGCCTGTTTGGAACCCGAAATGAATGTACCTATCTATGAATTCTGGACCCTGGCAAAGATGATTTAATATTGCTTTTTGAGAAATAGATGAAATCTGTTCATGCCTTGTCATTATATAAATTGTGTGATGTGTGCAAACCGGGCCATTAGGGAAGGCTGCCGGGGTTGCTAATGGACCCATGGTGGAAACGGGCAATGAGTGCATTCTGCGGCATTATGAAAAAGGTGCAATGTGTGCAAACTAAGCCACGATAGAAACTGTGCAGTGCATGCCACTCTGCCATTATGTATAATGTGTATAATGTACATGCTCTGAGGGTTTATGGAAAACATTCTTTGTGTCAGCTGGAGCACTGGGGGCTCTCACGATGCCTTGTGGAATCTGCCAGCTTGTGTTGCCGGCGCCATTATGGAAATGGGGCAGAGGTACTGGGGAGAGAGTTTCATTAATCTGCGGCACCCAGGCCAATTTGGAATAAGTGGCAGGGGAAGGGCGAGGGATGGGAAGGGAACTTTTAATACATCTAACCAGGCCATTACTTCAATGAGTAGTGTATGGAGCCATTACACAAAATGTGCAGCGTGTGTGAACTAAGTCATTATCTAGAGTGCCAGAAAGATCTTACAGGGCCATTATGGAAACTGTCAATGCATGACGGGGCCTTGTGGACAACCGATCAATGTGTATTCATTATCGAAACTGTGCAATCTGTGCCACACTGGCAGGGTCGCACTGGGGCATACAACTGTCCCGGGCACCAATGAAAAAGAGCCCCACAGTCAGTGGCAAAAGGCAAGACATTCCTTTTCTGACAGACTGCTTGAGTAGTACCCAATGGGGAGTTTTTTTTATAAAATGTGATACAAATTGCGCATTTTAAATAATATGTATTCTGTAACACTGGTTAAAACTACTAGCCACATGGTGAAGTAACTTATGAAACTGGGCCACATGGGGCAAAAAAAGTGGCCCACTTTGACCCAAAAATCTGGCCCACGCTAGCATTTTGCATTTTTTTGGTTCGGGCATTGCCCTGTAGGCCAGTCCGAGTCTGCACACTGGTAAAGTGCCAACTGCTGAATTTTGCATATGGTTTGTTATATTTTGTTTGTACATTGAGTCTTGCATTATCTGTGTTTGTATGCTAGCCTGGGCCGTTGTCCACTAAAGGCATGCCACAAGTAGTTGCCGACCCATGGCTATGGCATGCTGATGGAGTCATGTGCATGTGTGCTGCTGTTATGCACTGATGTGCTCATCTGCGTTGACAAGCCATTGCTGCTCACTGGGAGTACTGGCATTTCGTCTGAGGGACACTGTGTGGTGGCACTGATTGGCTTGGGAAAGTGTGGGCTCTGGCAAGCCTTAGAAGTACCTACCCATCATGTACTAGCACTGAATGTGGGGGCCACCTAGAAGCTGGCGCTGGTGTGCCTGAAAGACAATATAATGTGGTCCTCAATCCCCCCTTTTAGAAATGACTTTGAAACCCAATCCACTGTCAGCAATGTCTTTGGCACAACATGTTCTAAAATGCACAGCCTTCCCACTATTGTTTAAAGTGACTCCCTGGGGTTAATGCACTGCCCGCTCCGCCATTACAGTGCCAGTCAGGCTTATAAATGCTACCGCTCCAGGGCACTTTAAAACTGAAAGGCCTACTTTGCACTCCTTTTTTAAAATATTTATTTGGGCGAGCACGGCAATTGTTTTAAAAGCATTTCAGGCGTTGACACGTGTTGCAATGTGCTGCAAAGCCTACCACTCTGTTCAGCCTTTCCCTAAATTCCTTGGCGGTGGGGAGTGGGGACAGAACAGTTCGTCCTGCGAAAAGGTCTGGAATTCATAGCAAGGTTTGACCAATGCATTCAAAACTGCATTTAATAAGATATTTCCCCCACTTCATTGTACGACAAATCTTAAAGGCGAGACCCAACTACCCCTTTAAAAAGGCTTTTAAACTCGATCATTTGTTGAAAGCCATTATTGGAGCAAAGGTTTTTTTGTTTTTTTAAACACCCCGCTTGGCAGACATTTCCCAAATGTCCATTGAGGAACAGCCCCCCAGTCCCCCTCTTGCTTTGGACCCTAACTAGGTCCTAACTCGCTGTCAGATATTGGTTCTTTCGTCACTGCCTCCCCTCCGATTTCTCTTGCAGCCTCAACTTTTCTTCCCCGTCCTCATTCCCTCTTCTCCCTTTCTCTCTTCCATACAGAGAGTTGAAGACGCCAATAAGCGCTATATAAAAACCAAACATATATACACGACTCTGAGTGGCGTTTAGAGATCCTACCAAGTGTTGGCCGATGTTGCTAAACCAATGGAATTCGCACCTCAATTTCCGGAAGCTTCTCGGGGGGGGGGAGGGAGGGTAATCCATAACTCCCTGCAACTTGTCTTTTTTACTCTCTGTGTTGTTTATTTAGGAGTATCCATGTTTGATGATGTTCTCGTCCTGTTTTGCATTGTACGACGTTGTGTTCTTATTTACTGTCTATTTTGTTACTAGCGCCTTGAAACTGGTTCACTGGTAATATTTACGCGTATACAAATATTGTCCCACTACTAGTTTAAATGCATGCTTTGCAGACCACTATTAGTCAGAGAGGCTCCAGAATACACTATGCATCACTAAACTTGCCTGACGTCATCTTGGGTGGGCAAGCCCGAGCATCCTGTGAAGTGTTGCTTTCCTCGTGTCAAGCTAGGTCCAGTGATTCACCAAACTTCTCTAAAATCCCTGGGGAGAACACACCCATAATTTACCCTATTGAGTAACATCGACAATGTATCACCCCTTTAACATAACAACTTGTCAAGGTTGGTACATGGTGTTACACAAAATAAGTGCATAGAGCATAACAAACCATTCTGACAAACATAAATCCTTCTACAAATACGTTAAGCAAGAAGAGTAAGAGTGTTGCGTTATGGTGTACCTGTTGAATAAAAGAAATAGCCAAATGCAATTCAGACTGGTGCTAAAAAATGACCTCTGTGAATGGGGACACGCCAACTTGCGTTTCTATAGAAAACCATCCGCGAGCGCTGGCCTTTCTGTGAGCGGCTTAATTTGCTATGTGCTTGTTTACATGGCCCATTTTCAGCACCTTGGACAGGGCTCCTGCCTCTGCCGTGTTTACATGGCCCATTTTCAGCACCTTGGACAGGGCTCCTGCCTCTGCCGTGTTTACATGGCCCACTTCAGCACCTTGGACAGGGCTCCTGCCTCTGCAGTGTGTCAGTTAATGAGCACGCCCTCTGTGTTACACCGTCCACACCATCCAGTTAGTTAATTTCCCTGCCAGCTGCAACATTGTCCTAGTTAGTCTACAGATCCGTCTTTGCCCTCACACTATGTCTGTCTGGAGCTTATTTTATTCTTGCATACTTTAACTGATTCCCTTACCTCTCCGGCTGGAAAGTGGTTCCGTTCTTTACGCTCGTTTCAGCGCTACACTTACTCTTGTAATTCCCCTACCTCATGGCCGCTGCCTCTCCCCCCCCTCTCATTCCCAGACTGCAGGGATTTAACTACTTGCTCCACCCTCTGTCCAATTTCTGACCAGCACCCCTCCTCAGCGACAGCACTCGCGCCTTTCAACTTTTTCAGATGAAAACGGACTCCAGATTCAGATGGATCCCCAGCAACTGCTACCACTTTGCCAGTGAGCACTCGTATAGCACAGAAACATATTCCTTTCTAAATCACTTTTCGTTCTGGGGCTTACAATGTGTGCTTTGCAGCACTCACCTTACAAGCTGCGTTTGCTGGATCACTTCCAGCCCTAATAATAATAATAATAATAATTTGGCATTTATATAGCACTACAAACCATCAGGCATCTGAGCGCTGCTTATTATTACCCACAGTGTGTGGTGCTCATGTTTCGACCTCAGAAGGACGAAAGACTGAGTTTGGTCCTGCCGGGATTCGAACCTGCATCAGCAGGCTCTGCATAGATGTCAAAGCAGGCTCTGCATAGATGTCAAAGCGAGCGCTCTACTCGCTGTGCTATCTGACCGTAACTGCCCACACAAGTGTTATCACCTTTTTAGCTTTTAACAATGGTTCCTGCACACCAGCCACCTGCTGACAAAGGATTTTTGGATTTTCAGTGGGCATTTAGCGTTTCAATTTCCTCCTGACTGGCCATCTCATGATAATCAGCAGGCTATTAACCGCTAGCTGTATTTCTTTGTCCCCATTACAGTGTATGCACCCAAAGCATGCCTCAGCATATTTTCAGTTCTAAGCAATGGGGGGTTGTGGGGGAGGCGCACAACCATCATGTTGAAATGCCCACCCCCCAAATTTTCATCCGGGCGTGCTCCTCCTTCTTACATCTTCCTGCGAGCCCTCTTCTCGGGTGATCTATTGTTATTCTAGGAGCGATGTGGCCACTCAAACGGGACCCAATTCTCCAAGGGAGGCCTCCCTGATGTTATAAGTAACTGCTAATCCCCTTCCATGTTTCTGCTGGCTCTACTGCTTCACCAAGTTCCTGTGATCATTAGCACTGCCTTGCCTCATTGCTTGGAAGCATTGCAGCCCTTGGACAGAGTCTTGGACAGAGTCACTCAAAGTGTCCCTCGTATTCCCTCCACCACTCATCAGGCTTCCCATGTTTTCTCCATCCGCAATGCACTGCTATGCTATGTTAATACATTTTTATTCTGCGCCAGTCACCATCCTTGTGATCTAACTGCGCCCCCCATTAATCTATGTGGGCCCTCATTACGACGCTGGCGGAAAGGGGTTTACGCCGGCGTAAACCATGGCGCCCCTTTCCGCCTGACTACGAGTTCCCGTAGCGCCATGGTGATTTTTACGCCTGCTTTTTGCAGGCGAAAAAATCCATGGCGCTACGGGACTTGTTGTTAATTACGCCACCGTAATTTACGGTGGCGTAATTAACGCCTTCCCCACTCCCATTATACCCTATGATGCAAAAATGGGAATGGGGAAGGGTAAATGGGGATTGGGGACTTACCGCCCCGCCAAGGTCGGAATGGGGCGGTAAGTCCGCCAACCACCATGGCGGAGTTGGCAGCTTAGCGCCATGGACCATGGTGCAAATTGCACCATGGTTCTCCGCCAGGGTCGTAATGAGGCCCGTGGACTCTTACACGTGTGATCGCTCCTGAGGTTTTCTTGCTTTTCCTCCCATAGTTTGTTGCCCCTCGAGGGGATCCACTCGGCTGTAGATCTTATTTTACGGAGGTCAAGGGACACATCTTCCACCAGGTTACACAGGAAATAGACCCGCCTTTATACACGCCTTTTCATTTGTTCATTCGTGGTGGTTTATGTAGAATACTGAACTTTATGTTTTGCCATTTTTTTAAACCATTTGGTTCAGGATGGATGCGAGAGACGCCTGGTCAAACTAATTTGCTTTCTGACACTCCTCTCCATCGGGCCTTACTCACCCTCTCTCTTCAAGCAAAATCGTTATTTCTTTGCAGGCTTTTTTACTCTATAATTTGATACACCTGATGTTTTTCACCCTCAGCATCAGTAGCACCAAGTACGTGACTTTCGGGGGACTGGAAACCTACAGAAAAAAACAATCTTTAGCAATGTTAACACCCTTTCAATGCCACTGCCCTAAAATCTGCACACCAGCACCCAAAGGCAAATTCGCAAGTTGGCTCCCCTGTGCCAGAATCATACTGAGGTCACTGGGCCTTGCTCTGAGCCTTTTGTGGGCAGCAGCGTTAAACACTTTAATGAAATGCTGGTAGACTTCATTGTTCTTCCGGGACCTCCTGAGCCGGCCAGTAATAGAAACCGATTAGACCCATCTGGGATTATATCTGACTCATGAATCCATCTTGTTGTCTGTTTTGTTATACCACCATTTCAAGATAGTCCACCCGCTGCTTCACATGCTGTTGCAAGGTTTTCCACCACATTCGCGATCCAGTCTGCATGCAGGTAGTTGGCAGCCTCTTGCCGGTCACCGTACCTCTCTTACGCACTCGCAAACTGTCTTTTTTTTCCTGCATCTGTTAGGGTGGACCAGATACAGGCTCGGACTGTCCTGTAGGGCAATACGGCAATCCCTGAACCGAAAACGCAAAATGCTAGTGTGGGCCAGTTTTTTTGGGTCAAAACTGGGCCAGTTTTTTCTCATCTGCCAAGTCTGTTTCCTTTTCACACTTTCAGCATTTCAAATCTCAGGTGTTTCACTTTCTCCATTCTACCTATTTCTCTCATTCCTCCCATGTCCTTTGTTTTACCCTGATCCAGGCTCGGACTGGCCTACAGGGCAAAAGGGTAGTACCCGAGCCAAAAACACAAACTGCCAGTGTAGGGCAGTTTGTTTGGTGAAAGTGGGCCACTTTTTTTGCCATGTCAGCCAGTTTTATAAGTTACTTCACCATGCAGCTAGTATTTTTGTCTAGCGTTACTGAATACATATTCTTTAAAATGCTCCACATTTTATCCAAAACCTTTGGGTACTATTCAGTCTATCACAAAAGGAATGAATTGCCATTAGCAACCATGGTCCACCTTTACATTGGTACCCAAGACAAATTTATGCCCCAGTCCGACCCTGACCGCATGCTCTCCTCTTGCCATGCTGAGCCTTCCCCATGCATGTGTCACGGCAATCGAGGGGATTTCCTATCAGAGGGTCCTCCGGCAGAGGCCTTGTGCATAGCATGTTTGCCGTGGTGTTGCCAAGACCCTGCTCTTTGCACACATTTTTATCCAGCAAGGGACTCCCTTCTAGTGCCTCCAGATTTGTCAAATGCCATGGAAACATCTTCTCCCTGTCGTGCTACATGCTGGCGCAGAATTACTATGGATCCCGGCAGCCAGCTTGATCCTGCTGTCTGTGGGTAACAGGCTCCATCTAAGGATCCTATAATCAATTGTTTTCTCTGATGTGCAGCCTGGGCTTGTGAGGTGTGTGATTTTGCTGTGGTGCAGTCTGGCTTTGCAACAGGGGGCCCACATTTTGGCTGGGGTGCAGCCGGGCTTGTGAGGTGAGGCATGCAATTTCGCTGGGGTGCAGCCTGGGCTTGCGGGGTAGGCTGCGCCTTCTCAAAAGGCTACTGGATGGTATTTCAGAGGTGGACTTTCTTTTTGGTGTGCGTGAAGCATTTTGTGGGTGTTCCTTGCACAGCTTGTTTTTACTTGTACGACAGCTAATCATGCTGTGGGATGTATCAACCCACTCATCCAAGCCCTGCAACATCACTGTGCATTGCTGGCAGCAGAAACATCATAATGGCCGCCGGAAAGCATGCTGCTCGCCAGAAATCACCAGAAAATGCGCAGTGAAAACCTGAAAAATAGGCCACCATCCACTTTTGACTATCTTAGTGAGCACAGGAGATCAATGCCAAAAACCACCATTGGGCTACCCACAAAGTAGCCTGAAACCACTTGGAAATAGCAATGCTGATAGAAAAAGAAACACAGAGCTGTTTGAAAATCCGTTTTCTTGATTGTCAAAAATTGCTAAAATCATGGCTCACAAAGCACCTAAAGGATCCAACCTCTTTGTTGGGTGTTCCACATCATAACTGCAAGAATCCACATCAATACAATATCAGCAAGAATCATATGCTATCAGAGAAAAATCCCCTTTTAAAGATACTGATGGAAAGACAGCGGTCAAAAATGGCTGCAGTACCGTTACTCGCCTCTACCAAGAAGCCGGCGTTTTAAAACCAATTGTGTAAACTTGAACAATTGAACCCAAACTATGCCAAAGAAGAGAATTCCAACAAAATGCCGTATGAGTGCCACTCAGTGATTTCATGTTGAAAAAGACTTGATTTAAAGATATGTTGCTTATTTTAAGTGTATAAATGTATTCTTTTTACAAGGAACTATGTTACAATTGATCAGAAAGTAACCTGATGCAGTTAAAACTCCAAAAGACTTGCTTCCCCTGAGAACCCTTCACACCTTGGGCCTTCCCACCAAAAGGGAGGATGTCGCATGGACATGTTAATTAGATGGGGAGGGGATTCCTCTGCTGGCAGGAAAAAGAGACAATAGAGTCTTTCAACTGAATAGGAATATGCTAAATTCGGGTGTAACTGTCAACAAAGTGTTGGCAGGAAACAAGACATGTGACCATCTGACTCAGCCCAGCTCTAGGAGGCGGACCAGACTAAGATGTGAATTGAATTGAAAGCAAATGTATGTTTTATAAAAATGCTTATCACAAATTGTACCAAGCTGACAAAAATATGAAACTTTGGGATTGTTGAAATGAAAAATTCACTCACAATTTAAGACTAAGCTGAAATCTGTGCGATGTTCTAAGACTAAACCCCGGAATTTATTCATCTTGTAGCTGCTATGTTATGCTAGGGACAAGAAAAATGACAGAGATGTGATCAGATGGAGTGTGTATGCCTGTGTAAAATTTGGTGCAGAACCAATATTGGGAAACCGACCAAAAGCGCGAATAAGTGGTCATTTCTGAACCCAAGCTCATAGGAACATGGGACTTGAACAGAGACATGCCTTAATTAATCTGTGATGTGTATATGTATTATGAACAACTTGTGTATCTGGGAAATATGTATTTTGGGAAATAATAGAGTTTCTATGAAAAAGCAAAGGGGAGGGATTTCAGTTAAGCTATAAAACACAGCATCACTCTCACACATATGATACACTGCTCCTGTCTCAAATCAGGGGTCAGGAAATTCTATGACCTATCACGATCCTTAGAGGGTTGGGCATAGAGAGTCAGCCTCCCCACGCCCTTGGAAACACATAAATAAGGACTGCTAGGACAGATAGGACACACAACTTTTTCCACTACCAACTGATTTCTTGGCGCAGCACCCTGTCGGAAGACTCCAGACTCCAGACTCCAGATCTAGAACCAACTCTAGAAACAAACTCTAGAACTTTGAAGCAGAGAGGCCTAATTCACAAGCTGAACCCTTCTCAGCAGGCCTGCAGAATCTAGCAACCTGATTCTAACCCCTAAACTGCCAAGGGGCTCTCACATCCAACAGCCGGGCTGTGCTGTTTTGCTATTGTAGCTAGAACCCTGTGCTAGAACCAAGGTCCAGACCCAGAAAGCAGAGCTGTCTCCAGAACCCGTCAGATCCAGTACAAGAGGCCATGCAGACCGCAGTGCAGTGCTGAGAGCAGAACCCAGAGTGCCTGAGACCTATCCGGTGGCAAGAGTGAAGCCAAACCCTTGACCAGATCTTTGACGAGGCCCACTCCTTTCTAAAGCCTAGGAGTGAGTAGCTAGTCTAGAACTGTGCATAGTCATCTCTTAGTTTCGAGTAATCTTATCCCATCCATTTCAACCTGTCCAGAACTGCATTATAGAATCTTGTGTCCATCCTGTTGATTCCAAATCTGTAAAGCGCAATCTGTCATTTTGAAATCTTGACTTTATTTCTGAAAATCTACCTTCACGAAAACCTCTGTAACTTTTGAACCACATGTCCTAGAAACACAATTGAACTGTCATTTTGAAGCTGAGATCCTAAGCTTTCTGAAACACCCAAAACATTCCAATTCCTTGTAGTTTTACCATAATTGTGATTCACGCACGCGGAAAAATTGCCGCAAATTGCCATTTAGCTCCATTTCAACACATGCCAAAATAGCTGTTTCTTGTTTGCAACTGCTGAAATTCGTTTTCCATCTGATAATCATTCATGAATCATTGCTAGTGTTGACCTGAAACAATCCAAAGTAACTATCGCTTATCCTGAATCTCCTTTAGTGAATTAAAATCATTTGAGCATATTTTCCCTTTCATGACAATCACATTCACAAGTATTTTGCCTGTGTTTAAAATCATACCTGTTTTCTTTAAGCTTGCTGGGGGAACTGGGATTGAACTGCATAATTGATTCTATTCTTGAAACCCGTGTGCCCTCATTTCTATCTCTTCATATTGCATACGGGGGGGGAGTGAGTAGTCACAGGGGAAAAAGTGACCATATTATCTTTTGATTGAAATGATATTAAGTGTATTTCTGTGCTGCATTCTTTCCTATCATTGCCTTTCCTTGAATCATATAAAGTATTCCCTGTTACCTTATCCTTCCTATTCCTAGTCCTAAGTCATTAAAGAGATTGTTGATTTTGTAATATTACCCATTGTTGATCACCGTCCATATTCATAAGTGTGCTATTCAGATATTATTTTGTTCATAAAAGTGTGATATATATATTGTTTAATTCTTCAAATAAACCTTTTAATTTGCAAAACAAACCGACTTCTTGGCTCAGTGAGGTCAGGGGGATTCAAAGAGAGGGGCGTTATACAAGGGTTCATCATCCAAATTTAAAGAACTTTGACATAAAATATATAAATAAGGGCTTCCATTGGGCATCCCTTGCTAAGCATTGATTTAGTTGGAGTGCTGGATTGAAGTCACTTACAATGCGCCTTTCAATCCATGAATACGCGGGGAGCGCAATTTGTTTTCTGTGCCACGGCTCGTACAGTGTGCTTCTCGGCACGCAGCCTTTGTGCCATTTCTGCACCCGATTCCATGAATTGAGCCCATTGAGTCACCATACTTTCAAAACGCTATATTTCTTAAACCATTGCAGAAATTCCCAAAATGTGCTCCAGATGGCCGAAAAACGTGCAGGTTTTCGTTTTGAAATGTCCTAGAGACGCAATGTCTGTAATTTGATCTAGAAATCTGAGTCTTTTGTCGCACAAAGTTCTTTTGGAGGGTATTTTGAGGGGATCTTGGGCATGTTGAATGAGGCAAATATCTGTGTCTGCAGGTGAGTGGATGTGTCAGGGTTGGGTTCATCGCTGTTCCTGAGGTGTCTTCACCTGGGTCACGCACGCTGACTTCAAGGAAAGAAGCCTTCATGATATTAGAGGTTAAAACCCGGGGACAGCTCATGGTATAAAACACAAGGGGCATCCCTTCAATTGATCGTGCGATCTTCTGATTGTTCATTCAAGCTTTGGGGATTTCCTTCTGAAAAAATAATTGGAATATGCACCAGTTGTTAACCTTGAACACAGTAATGCATAACTTACTTAAATGCGCTTGAAATCCCTGTTTGAGGGTTTATTAAAACATGCGTGGGAATCCAGTAACAAACAGAAAACTGTCTCGCTCCATGCAGGGCAGGCCCAATCACTGATTGTTGAGCATCTTTGAGAGAGTGTGGTCGACGCTGCAGGCATTTACATCAAAGTGCATATGCTTGAAGGTTATTACACAATTAAAACTTGATTGTACCGGGGGGACTATGCATATCGACCAACATCTGGGGGCTATTGCTTCATAAACAGCTGGGGTCATTTAGGCAGGGAGATGGAAAAGGGATTTCATATATACTAATCAGGAAGTAAAGAAGACTGGTATGGCCTCAAAGCATTGCAATGTTATATTATTTCACAACGTTAGTTCTTAGTTTGTATTTATTCCGGGTGCTGGTGTACAGTATGGCGCACGCGCACAGTAGAGGCATACACTGGACACTTCCATAACAGTCTCCTCTCAACCTGAGGTAAGGCAGGTGAGCCCCAGACTGCTGCTGACCCTGACCCGGGTATATTTACTCTGCCTCACCTGCATGTCAGAAGGGAGAGGGCCCCTAGGGTAACTACAATGACCTGTGCTATTGTCTTACAATGCCATGCACACCTGAGAGCAATTTTGCAGGGCCTGCACCTGCCCTTTTCTTACAAGTGACTCTGTAGTCCTTAGCTCCTTTCAGTAGTGGGATCACATGTTTTTCATGTATGCCATGTGTAAAGCACCTACTATCACATCGATACCCCTTAAAGGAATGCCACATTGCACGCTTCTTTACTTATCGTTATGTCTGTTAACTGCGGTATTTTAGCCCCATAGTGGTTCTGGACGGCAACATTTATTTAGGCACTTCATCTGCCGTGAGGCAGGAAGTGGTATATTCTGCTGTTTTCTCTTGGTGGGAGTTCTCGCTAAGATGACAGACACCATTTTCCTTTTATTTTTTGTTTGCTCAGAAGGACAATATGTTGGCTATCTATGGAAGGGATCCAGTGCTGATACTTTAACACTAACACCACAAATACTGCACTTAGGATGGTTTCCATTTAAGTTCCACCAAAGATATATTGAATTTATGTGGCGCATTCCTGGAGAAATCTGGTAAGCTTCTCATTGGGCAATCCTCTTCAACATCATATGGGCCCTTTGACTTTATTACCAGAAAGTTCTAGCGAGATGTGGCAACTTAACAAGTTCAATAGTAAGCACTTCAAGAATTAGTGTGTCGAGAACAGCTGTACGATCCTGTGCATGTTTTCTGCATACATACTGTGATGGGTCATTGTGTGGGCCACACACACCCCAAGAAAGGGCTCCCTTACACATGTTAATGCCTATGCCGTGCATTGTGCGATTAAAGGACTGTATGGTTGCATGGTATTTTCAGCATCCTTCTGAAAAAATGTCCCATAGAAGTTTTCAGCTTTATGCTGCATAGTCTTGAGATAAGAGACACTTTGGGATATGTGGCTCTGGACGGAATCATTCAGGCTGCATCCTACGAAGATATGTGGATGTGCATTATGTACATTTCTAAGACAGTCTTGTGTGCGCTTGCGGTATGATTGTGTGCCTACTTATGTTTCCGATCTTTGTTCATGTATGGGTGTGCGGTTCTTCCATCCCGTGGAACCACTGTGTGAAAATTGGGATTACTGTCGTATACAACTTACGGGGAAAGAGGTCATAAATGAAATGGTGCCGAACTGGGTGTGCATTTCTGTTGCATGCAGGTTGTAAAAAAAGCAAAAGTTGGCACTCACATTTCAGACTCTTGGTTTGAACAGTCGTGACCCTAATTTTGTCAAGAGATTGTCCGATATGGTCACTAATGAAAGGAGGACATTGCTCTTCTTTCAAATATGTAGTGACCTCCTTCCTTGGCTTGATTTAGAATAACAAATGGAAGGACCACTTGGACCAGGCAGCTGCCCCACTTCCCAGCTACCAGGCCAGGAAGTGGAGAACATTCCCTTGTGTAAAGAGATGTCTTCCAGGGGCGACCAAGAGGAGGATCCCGCCTGAACAGGGGGCTTCATCAATGCAGATTGTCAGGTTGGTTGAGTTGAGTTTGGTAGGCTCCACATGCAGGTAGTCCTAGAATTAAGTAACACTTGTGTATCTCACTTCCTTGGCTGAGCATGCTATCTCTACCTGCCATCTACTTTCCCCACTCTCTAAATAGAGATGAGTTTTCTGTCACTCGATTTTCGCACTCAAAATCTGGCTATACTGCCTTCAATTGTCATCTGCACACACCCCCTGGCTCCCTCCTGGTGCCTGGTGGGGTCTGCATGCTGCCTGCAGTGCTAGCACTCAGTCAGCACTGGCACTGATCGAGAGCCATCCCTGATAAAAAGAAGACTTCTGAGTTGCGCTCTGCATTCGTAGGCACGCCATTCACAAGTTCTGTTTTTTTTCACATCATCAGGGCTGGTCGGTCAGATTCATTGAATTAATTGCATGGAAAATCGGGACTTTGCGTGCCATTCTGCGTGCAAAATCCCATTGCCCGATTCATGGAATTGATCGCGCTGGACTCTTCTGGGACTTGCGTCGAATGCCTGCCAGGCCGGCATGTCTCTGTGAGTGTCTGAGTGCCTTGCGCAAGAGACCATGGAGAGCATGGGTGGGCGTGGCTTGTGCAGAGAGCAGGGAAGGGGGCCAAACTTGTAAAATTATGAAGAACAAAGAAAAATGTGGGCGTTACGAGGGACAGTCCGCAGGCAGTCCAATCGCTTGCCCACTATCGCGCGGAAGATTACCTATTCATGGATCTGACCATGCAACCTCTTGACAGGGAAATGGCCACACAAAGCCCTCATACTATCTGCCATCCGAAGGCAGGCGTACAGACATCTGTACATAGAATTGACCACGCAGAGGTAAGATCTGTTGTTGGATTTAGGGGTGTGTGTGTACACGCAGCCAGTGTTCTGATCTTACTCAGGGGTGCTCGTACGCAGTGTAGCATGGTGCATGAATGGTTTACAGGGATTTGGATGCAGATCTTCAGCATTTTACCCAAGTTACGATTAATTGTACGCATGTCATCGGGGTGCCAGTAACAGTACCGCAGGACAGCGCACAGGGTCCCCGAGATGCAGGCCTGTTTGCAAGGGGCCGCACACAAAGTTTTGAGGGTGCGTGTATTCGTGCCCAGGGAGCATGCAATGATAGCTGTTTCTGGCTGTTTTTGCTTTGCATGGGGGCGTGCCAGGGGCATTCCAGCCGTGACTTGCATATACGGTTACTTTGTGCAAACAATACTATGAATACGCAGAGCACACAGGAAAACATCTGCGCGCAGGCTCGCACAGAGGCATTCTCAGCGCTCAGGCTTTGCAGGATTTCTGTGCACTTTTCCATGAATATGGACTTGTTTGTATGAATGTGTTCGAATGTAATGCATTATATGAGTGTGTGCATGCCATGAATGACTGAATGAGTCTAGCGGTACATGTTGTATGCATGCATGTGTATGTTGGATCAGTGTGTTTGTGTGCATGTGCATGTGTTTGAATTATCTCTGCAAGGGATTTACAGTGACAAACATGTGGTTGGTCACTGTAAATGCCTTGCAGGGACTGATGGCATAGTAATTTACTGTGACCATTACTGACATAGATAGGTTGCCAGTAATGGTAATTGTGAGTTAATTAGATACATGAAACTTCTCCCACAACCTATCTATGCCAGTAAGGACCACTTTAAATCACATGCATGAAGCACTTCAGCTTTAATGCATGCAATTTAAAGTAACCATTACTGGCATAGATAGGTTGTGGCACCAGCTTCATGCATGTGATTTAAATTGACCATTACTGAAATAGATTGTCCTCTCTATGCCAGTAATAGTCACTTAAAATCATATGCATGAAACGCTTCAGCCCTCATGCATATTAGTTCAAGTGACCATCAGAGGCATAGGTAGGTCATGGCCCCGGGGCTGTTTGGCCATAATGGGTGTGGGAGCCGACCCACCAGAACTCTCATCCATTATGGAGGAGCTGCATCAGCCCACGAGCTCTCCTTCGGCTGCTTGTTACAGCGAAGAAGTGCTCCTAGGCTGGCTTGAACTGTCAAAAGGAAACGTGGTTTCCCTTTGACAGTTCGTACCCCAGCTGTGCATGTCCAATGGGCTATGCAAGGACAGTGCATTTTGCTTCCCCAGCCTTACATGGTCCTTTGGTGATGTAGGTTGGGGTACTGCACATTTCTATGTGCAAGGGGGTGCTGTGCAACTACGCCTCACAGCACATGCAAACGGAGCAGAGTGTGGCATCATCACTGCTCTGGCTCCTGTGTGCATGTGCATGAGCCAGGAAGAACGCTTCCTGTTCTTGCTGCGCTGGAGGTGGTCGGCGCAGTCCATGCGGATCGGGGCAGCGTGCAGGTAAGATTTTATTTTTGTATGTGAATTATGCATTATGTATGTGAATGAGTGAGAGTATGACATAGAGGTGCATGTGTGACTGGTGTGTGTGAATGTCTTGTGTGAATGTGTATGTGTATGTGTGTTTGTGCTGGGCCAGGGAGCGGGTTTGCAGGGTGGGGCGCATTAACAGCACGTTTTCTACTGGGCATCAATCTTGCATGCCCAGTAGAAAATCATCATCCTTTCTTTTATCAACCAGCAGTTGATAAAAGAAAGGTTTTGTGTTATTATGTGGCTAGATTGCTTTTTTTGGAGCAGGCAGCTTAGCCATTTCTTACGGTGGCATGACATTTTCTGTACTGGGCATCTGATAATACAAGCATGCAAAGTGTTATTGTTTGGCTAGACTGGCATTTTGGGGCAGCCAGTCTGGCCCTTTGTTACTGTGGCAT
Source organism: Ambystoma mexicanum (assembly GCF_040938575.1). Taxonomy (NCBI): domain Eukaryota; kingdom Metazoa; phylum Chordata; class Amphibia; order Caudata; family Ambystomatidae; genus Ambystoma; species Ambystoma mexicanum. The sequence goes on from NC_090922.1 coordinate 599,929,296, forward strand.
TAATTATTTTACTCTGTGTTTGATAAAACAAGCATATTAAGTGTTATTACTTGGCTAGACTGGCATTTTGTGGCAGCCAGTCTAGCCCTTACTTACCGTGGCATGCCTTTATTTAACAGGCCTCTTCGATGAGCCAGCATGCTGTATGTTATAACTTGACTAGACTGGCATTTCAGTGCAGCCAATCTAGCCCTTTCTTACTGTGGCATGTTGTTTTTTTTTGTTTTACTTTGCATCAAGCATAAAGCAAATATGATAAGTTTTAATACATGTCGATACTGGAATACATTGTACAGCCAGTTTGGGTATATTTTATTTTTGTGACATGCCATTTCTTTAAAGCATAGCCAACAAAAGTGTGTTCTTTTGTGCAAAGCAAAACTTGAGAATACCCTTGTATAGGAATTCTGGCAAATACTGGTGCAGCCAGCATGGAAATGAATTGGCATAGCCTGTGTGAAAATGTTTTCATGCTTCTGTTGTGAAATGTTCCTGTGCACTGTCGGTGTCTTGAATCTGCTTCATTTTTGGATTGGAGACACCCTAGAAAACCGAATGCAAACTGTTTTGCTTCTTACCAAATTTCTCCACAGGAATCATGCTGAATAATGTAACATTTTAACCCAAAATTATACCCCCCCATCCCTGACCCACTTGGTTGGTACCAGTATAGCCATGGCTATAGACTTTGCCAGTAATGGTTTAAATACCATGCATGAAGCTGCTGCCACAAACTATCTATGCCAGTTATGGTCACTTTAAATCACATACATGCAGCGCTTCATGCATGTGATTTAAAGTGACGGTTACTGGCAATGAACATAACAGAAAGAGTTCCTATTTAGTGCACTGTTGTTGATATGGCATTTCCTGGATTTTTTCATTAGAATCAACTGTAAATTGCATGGCTTTTTACCTCTTACCAAAACTTGTGCTGCAAGCACATTACTTCAGCACATTATTTTAAAACGTTTTCCCCACTAAATTATTCTGTGCTCTCTCGCTACGCCCGGTCGCTCGCGCTGATTTGAGAAAATATGTAGGCCCTTCAACTCAAAATATTCACCAGGCATGACTGCCAATGAATCATAAAATGTACTGGATATTTGTGTTTCCTTAGAGAAATAATTATAAATTGAATCACTTTTTATCCCATGTTTCTTACAAATTGTGCGGCAAAAGGCATCATTTCAGGACATTATTTAAGAAATAATTCTGGGGGAAAATCCCCCCGAAACTCCCTTAATTATTTAGGGCTCCTTCACTATGCTCGCTCGCTCGCTCACGCTAATTGGAGGAAACTTTTGGAACCCTTCACTGAAAACATTCCACTCCTCTGCACCCCCACCCCCCACCCCCGAGGGTTCTTCTATGAATCAGCTAGAATCGTGGTGCCCTTCGGGAGGCAGCCAAAAACTGCCTCTACCACCGGCAACTACCACCAAAACTAATCAGCAGCTCCGCAAACGATCAGCTTTCAAAAATGCACCCCCCACACCAGGCATGAGGATGAGTGCAGTGTTACGCTGCACGAACGTCACGTGACAAAAGCATCATTTATTAGACGCTGTCAGAGCAGTGTCGCTGAGCCGGGTACCGGAAGTACTTGCAGCAATTAGAGAAAGGAACGCTGCTCGGCTTTAAGGCTAGGCGTCATTGCCGTCCCGTTTGCAACATGTTTACCCATTCACACACAAAATATACAGACTGGGGTTTACATCACAGCCGCAAAATCATTATACCGGGGTTGCCGAGCAACCTTCCCGCATGCTCTCCGCTCAGCCTGGGGCAAGGTGCTTAGCACCACAGGGGCTCATTTAGCGACTCAAAATACTATTTTCTCTTCACACTCAATGGGCTGGCATGTTAGAAATGGCGGAAATAAACATCAACGTTAATGCAGTAGCAAAGCAGTGCCCCCCCCCAGTCCCCATGGCCCTCTGCACCCCGCACAGCCCTTTATGTCACATGGGGTCAGGCAGTGGGTATGCACATTCTCAGTTAGGGGCGTTTTCCTGCTAGTTCATTAAACATCACTAGATCCGTGAAGCGTTAGCTTCACCCTTGCTCAGCTTGTATCACTATTCAAGCACACCTACTAAATAAGAGCAACAAACAGTCTACAGTGGAGTAACTTTGCTGAAAATGTTACATCTAAAGGTCTAAATGACATCTAAATGAAAGGGCTCCCTGCCAAATGAGTGGGACAAAATGGTGTGCCACAAAAATTGGGTGTGGGGGGGCACACACCCTTGCCTCCCCCTAAAATTACGTCCAAACAGAGAAAGGCGTGTCCGTGATCATTGAACACCTTTGAGGATACCCCCAACATGGACTTAACTTGTTTGTGATGTTGTGACATATTTGAAATGTCTGTCGTTGGGTAGAAAATTCCCATTTAAAAAGACACAGGCATTATTGTGCACTTGTGCATTGTATTGAAGATAACATGTTGGTTGTGTCCTGGTGAGATTATGTACAATGGCACTTCAGGTGGTGTGTGCCCTTACCTGAAGGATCATTCGGTAATAAGTTGGACCGAAAAAAAAAAAAAATGTGGATCCTCGCTGGGGTCTAAACTATAATGTGTCACGTCACTCGTTTCTAAAGCAGCCATCTTGTCTAGGTTGGACACGAATGAATCTATCATACATTCAACATCCTCATAGTTTCTACTCACTGATACAAAAGACACCAAGTGGGGAAACATGATTTCACTTTTTCAATATCCTAATCATGCAGGCATTTCTTTATTGGTTATTTGTAATGCGCACTATACAGCAACATTGTGTTTCAAGGCACATCAAGACAACGGGGCCTGGGGGCAAAGGATGAGCAAGGTGTAAAACAAAAACAAAGACGTTCTTAAAAGGTCTTGAAACATTCAGAACGTGAAAGTGCTATAACGCAAGAGCAGGGGTCAGAGGTAGAAGGGGAAGTGCAGGGGGCGTGGTAGGGAAGAGACAGACAAAAACCTTCTGACTAGGTCAAGAGACGATTTAGAACGTGCAAGTGTTAAAACATGAAGGGGGAGGAGGGAAGTGCAAGAGGGGAGGAAGGTAATAGAGACATGATACAATACACACAAAACAAAAGTAAGAAATGAAGCAGCGGAAGTGATAGGGCTGCAGGGATAGAATGCCAACAACCAATGCAAGAAGTTACAGTGAACAACAATAGGTAGGCAGCAGAGAGGCCAGCCACAAGTAGAAGGGGCTACAGCCATGCATTTAACAGAAAAGCAGGCAGTGACAAGGTTAAAGAAAGGAAGACATTTAAAAACGCAAAAATAGGATATGGAGCAGTGCGTAGGAGCGACAAAAGTGTAAGGGCAGGATGAGATAGAAAGCCACAAATACAATGGAGGAATGCACACTTTACAGAATAAGGGCTTACAAGCAACAATAAGGCATTAAGGTACTTCAGGAGGACCACCGTAGGAGGGTAGAAGTGACAGGCATCAACAGCATACATCTGAGAGATCACAGTGGCTTTGGCAAGCCATTGGCAGCAGAGTCAAAGTCATTGTGCAGTAGCAGTCTGCAGGTATCGTCAGGGAACAGAGACAGAGTTAGTGGGGTGCAGAAGGCAGGAAGCAGCAATGCTGTACTAGAATGGAAGAGTCGTTGTGGGGACCCAGGAGCGGAGAACGACAAGGTTGGTTTGAAGAGCATGGAGAGAGTGAGCAAATCAGGTGATGAAGGGGTCTGGCGACAGAGGAGATGAGAAAGTCATGGGAGGGGGGCGAAGGAACACATAAAAGAGAGGCAGGTACATGAACAGGGTGAGAATGTGCAGAAAGGAACCAGGACGAGATCCGAGGACGTTGATGGCTCAGCAGCAGGAGTGTGCACAGAAAAACACCAAGGCATCCATGTTTTATCCAACAGAGAAGCTCAATATGCAGGGGGATGAAAGTGGGGCGTGCAGCCAATGCAATTTTGTGGCTGCAGCGCTTATCTTTAGGCCATGAACTGAGGCGGAGAACAGCCAAGGAGGCAAGGCTATAAGCAGCAGCAGGCAGGCGGTCAGAGAATAGGAGGAGGAGCAGGCAGGAAGAAGAGGAGGGCGGCACGGCACTCCAGCCATGGCCAGACAGGGATGTTCAAAGGCCTTAAGTGTGGGCCTTGAACAGGCGGACGGCTTTGGATCTAATGCATTAATTTAATCAAAATTGATTTTGCATATGCAGGTGTGTCTGTCAGATTGCATTGTTAACTGCAGATTAATTCTAGTAATTATTTGTCAAATGTGTAATGTTGTGTTAATATTAGTATCAGTGCTCCTAGGATAGATAACGCAGCACATTTTCTCTTTGCAATTTACATACAGGTCCATGCTCAGTGCGTGCTCCATCGAGCGAATCAGAGATCATGGTGAAATCCCTCTGATCCCTTTGTCTTCTAAGCTCAGAGAGATTTCTTTCCTATTGTGTTCCTTAAAGAATGCAATGTGGCGATTCTCAGTGTGTGTGGAATAAGGACAATAGAACTGTGTGTTAAAGTGTCTATTTCTTTCGTGTTCAGTCTCTTCCCATCTCTCGAGCAAAGGAGTACTTTAGTGACCATTCATCCGTTTGTCTCTTTTGTTGAGAAGACATTGGATATGGTCTCCTTAAAACTCAATAATGAATCAAACCACTTATTCTATCACATGCTCGACTTCATAGAGGAGGATTGGCACCAAACTAGCCCTATTTAACTGTTTAGCATTCGATCTTCTGGGGTCGCATGGATGAAATTGAATTGATCTGTTCCTTACTGGTGTTTCATTTGGTAGTATTGTTATCAACAAAGCTCACATGACACGCAGAGTACCCCAGGGCACTATCCTTTCCCCCTGCTATTTAATAACTATGTTAGGCCACTGCACTTGGTTTCTGCACAGAATTTGAGTCGTTACAGCAAGGTAGGACAATGCCGAACTCATTTCCTAACCGTTACAAAAAATGGGATGGAGCTAAGCAGGGCGGGCCCGAACAGCTCTAGAATAGAGCTAGTGCTCATTTCCATTTCAACTAATGCTCAGATGCAGTCATTCTCCAAGTTTTCTATTGACTACACATCTTTAACCATTGTGACCACAATGAAAATGCTTGGGAATATTGTCAATGCTCAACCTAATATGTCTTCTGAAGTCAATTATCACTAGCTGAACTACTTACTACATTCACCTGTTCAGAAAGGTGCATCCTTTTCTTGCAGAGCATCCCCTGGGTAATATAGCCAGAGCTACTACAGGCTCTACAATCTAATACCTTCCTGCCCTTTATATAGGATGCATGCACACAAGTATTTCTAGACTCTAAGGCCTTCTAAACAAAAGGACCCAATCAGGGTTGATGGCAATTTTAGAAGGTGGCTATAATGTGACACAGAGGAAGGGTCACCATCTAAGTTGTGGCCCACCTTATCAGAGCTCAGGCTTGTCAAGAACCTTGGTTTTGGCTGAAACCTCAAGATAGACTAACCAGTTTAACTATCCTAGTTATCTCGTGCAGTGAGTAGTATCCTGGTCAGACCAATTTATTGTAATTGTGTGCATGACCGTCACATTTAAATTAGAATGACATGCTGCCTCGTTTCCCCTATGTATACGTACATTTTGCATACAAATATTAAATAAAATATGGATAAAAAGTACTTTTTTTAAATTCAATGGTACTACACTGACTGCCATGTTGGGTGGGTGTCTGTGTTTAACTCCATGGTTAAGGGCTGGACAATGTGCACAACTGATTCTCATAGTATTTAAATGTCACATCCCTTCATCGAGGTTTTGTTAATAAATCTACACTGTTGCTACTGATAATTGGAGGTCTGAGTAGGGGACCCAGATATATCCCCACACTTTCTACAAGTCTATTCTACTTTATCATTGAGGCCATTGATGGACATCATGTCCAGCATGTTTATCCAATTTGTCTCTTTCGTTCTGAGCAGGTGCTCTACCTCATCTTTGTTATTATTGCATTATCTGCAACAGTCTATATCATGCTTCCATTTGTGGTTTTTTGTGTGCCATGTTGTACCATTTCTGTTGAACTTTGGTCAATTTGTATGTTTGACCTATGCTTTCGAACTGGTACCATGGTTTTGTGCATAGTTAATCTTACATAATTCAAAGCAAGTGGTCAATTAAAAAACACTTCACGTTCTTTGAGTGGCAGCATAGCTATAATTTCTATGGTCAATGACTTTGGATGATTCAGTGAATTTGCATGGCACACCCTCTTCACATGGATAACACCCTATCACATGGGAGAGAGTCCATTGTCCAATTATGTTATTAGATTTAAGTTCTGGATGTGTTCTGATCAGTTGCTTGAAAAGGTTGTGAACCTTCTTGAAGGCAAATTGAAGTTAACTTTTGAACTGGTCAAAGACACCATCTGCAATGAATCAGTTGGATCAAAATGACTTGCTGGATTATACTTGTCAACACAGACAATGCTTTTATTATCTATGTTAACTTCCTTGTTGGTTCTAGAAAGATATGACTCATCTGTGCTTTTTGCCCGATATTAATGCTCTAGAAGTGGCTTCCCAAGGGTTCCCCTGAGTGTCAATTTTTTTGATAGCTTCTGTGAGTCAAAGTCTGAAGGATTGTAGTAATTCCTCCTTATTCCCGAAAAGATGATTGAATGATTGAATGATACGCCTTCTTGAAGGATAAGTGGGTTGTACCTTTCATAGTGAAACATCATATATTTGGGTGCATGTCTCCAAATCCCAAGAATGATAACCCAGACAGTAAATAAACAAGTACACATAAGGAGATAAAAGTACTAATGTTTGTTGAAAGTAATGTAAATAGTAAAAATAAATGCATTTTACTCCTATTATTGTGTGTTTCAGAACTAGCAAATTCTGTGCAAATATATGTATTTTGTTTTAACAATGTCCTATTGATTTAGCAGTATCAGGGAACCCCACCATGTCACCTCCAGCTGAACCCAGCACCCCATTATTTGCTGTTAACTATTTGCAACCTTGAATGTATACTTTCACAGTGAGGGGAACCCCCCATACCGTCATGTACCCTTCCAACATTCGTCCTCCCTCCTCACCTTCTCTGACCTTTATTAATCCCAGCCAGGAGTTATTCTTTTGTGTTTCAATCTATGTTGTGCCTTTAATTAAATCTAAAAGTTGGGATATGTTTGCTTTCTTCATGTTGATTTAGTTATTTACATTGAAAGTTATGCTTACCTCTTCATTCTCGGGTTTCTTCCTTTTTGCAGAGTTTTTTTGACTGTGGGCTAAATATTTATCAATAGTGAATAAAGACATAAGGATCATTGGGTGAGTTCAAAAAGGGGAAATCCAATGTACTCTAGCTAAGGGTGAACGTGATATGTGTGTTATCAGAGTTAAACCACCTTACATATTCCTTGAATTTTTCTAATGGATCTGTCCCTGTATCTGCACCCCAGCTTTGTATTTAGGCTAAACAAGATATTTGGAGACAAAATGTATCATTTGTCATAGTTGCCCATTTTGAGATTTGAAATTCTAGTTGCAACAAAGTCTCCAATGCTTAATCCCCTAATTTGGGCAAACAATGTTTGTCTGAGGATGAAATAATGTTGTTTTTTTGTTGTGGTTCTTCTGAATCACATCTTCTGCCAGTGCCTGGATTCTGGGAATGCATATTTCTGTCGCTTTATACAGGTTCAAAAGTAGCACATGAAGAAAGAATTGGAGGGAAGGAAGTGAGGGAAGGAAGGGAAGGAAGGGGAGGAAGGAAGGAAGGAAGGAAGGAAGGAAGGAAGGAAGGAAGGAAGGAAGGAAGGAAGGAAGGAAGGAAGGAAGGAAGGAAGGAAGGAAGGAAGGAAGGAAGGAAGGAAGGAAGGAAGGAAGGAAGGAAGGAAGGAAGGAAGGAAGGAAGGAAGGAAGGAAGGAAGGAAGGAAGGAAGGAAGGAAGGAAGGAAGGAAGGAAGGAAGGAAGGAAGGAAGGAAGGAAGGAAGGAAGGAAGGAAGGAAGGAAGGAAGGAAGGAAGGAAGGAAGGAAGGAAGGAAGGAAGGAAGGAAGGAAGGAAGGAAGGAAGGAAGGAAGGAAGGAAGGAAGGAAGGAAGGAAGGAAGGAAGGAAGGAGGAGCACGAGATAAGTAGGGAGTGCAGGGGGAGGGAGAAAGGGAGGAAGGGAGGAAGGGAGGAAGGAAGGAAGGAAGGAAGGAGGGAGGGAGGAAAGGAAAGGGAGAGGAGAGAGGAAAGGAAGGAGGCGAAATGAAGGAAGGAGGGCAGGAGGGAGGGAAGAGGATGTGAGGGGAGGAAAGGACTGTAAGAGAGGAAGGAGGAAGGAAGGAGGGAGGGATAGAGAGAGAGGGGTAGAGGAGAGGGGAGGAAGGGAGAGAGGGGGTAAGGATGGAGTGTTGGAGGGAAGGGGGAGAAGGAGCGAGGGAGGGAAGGAAGGAAGCAATGAAGGAAGGAAGGAAGGAAGGAGGGAAGGAGGGAAGGAGGGAAGGAGGGAGGGAGAGGGAGAGAGGGAGAGTTTATGGGGTGGAGGGAGGGAGGGAAGAGGATAGAAAGCAAGGCACGCTGCGTGGGAGAAGATGGTCCCACGACGCACAGGGCGCAGGGTGCAGAACAGAGGTGTCCCAGGGAGAGCTGAAAGCAGTCCTTTGGGACATGCCCTCCGGTAGTGATTAATACTGTGAGAGAAAATAGATTCCCAGCGCCTGACATAGTCAGCATCAGCTGAGTACGGACAGTGCTCTAGAGGTTTGCTGGGGGGTGGTAGTAAGCAGGTGGAAGGGGTGGGGACAGGAGGGCTGCGTTGACATCGTTGAACTGAGAAATAAATAGGCCGAGGCGCCCAAAAAAAGAGGCCCTCAGTTTTGAATTGTAACCCCTGAGGAGAGAGTTCTTATGGAAAATGGCGCGTTCGAAATAAAGGAAGGAAGTCAGATACAGGGTGCGGGGGCTGTGGGGTTAGGATAAGAGGGGAGAGCGTTTCCCTTTATAGGGCCTCATTACACAGAAGGCGGTAATGGTTAACGGCCACCGTTAATGGTAACGGTGACCGTTAACCATTACCGCCTTACTACGAGGTCCCTTAGCGGGTTGGTGCTTTAACGCCTGCTTTTTGCAGGCGTTAAAAACCAACCCACTAAGGGATATCGGAGCTAATTACGGCACCGCAAAATTGCGGTGCCGTAATTAGCGCCTTCCCCATTCCCATAGAGCCCTATGGGACAGAAATGGGAATGGGGAAGGGCAATGGCGGAAGGGGGATTTACCGCCCCTCCAACCTTGGAATGGGGCGGTAAATCCCCTTTCCGCCAAGGCGGTGCCGGTATTTTACCGGCATGAGCCATGGCGCTAATAGCGCCATGGCTCACTGCCTTCCGTGTAATGAGTCCCATAGTCTTATTCAGGAAGAGTACAGGCTGTGCTGGCATGGGCATGGCTTCATTTCGAGAGATTTTAACATACCTCGACTGCTCTGCATCAGCTGCGCTGGCTTCCCGCCATAGGCTCTAGGGATCTGTGTAGCTCAGAGAGAAGTTACCACTAGGTCAGGGGTCTGCAATCTTTGGCTGTGCCGATGTTTTGGACTACTGCGCCCGCTAGCCCTCAGCAGAATAGTCCACTGTGAAGGATCACCATCTACATAACATGATTTATGCGGTCCCCCAAGGATCAACACTGTCCCCCCTTCTGTTTAACCTGTATTTGCGTCCATTGGCAGACCTGATTTCGGAGTCTGGAGTCCTATTTTATACCTATGCCGATGACACTCAATTAGTGTTTCATCTGGACTCCCCGTTAACTGAGCCTTTTACCAAACTCTGAAACTGCCTGGCCAATATACGAAAGTCGATGTCTGCCAATTGGTTAAAGCTAAATGGAGATACATCATCAGAGGTCTTGGTGTTGAGTCCCTAAACTGCTAGTAGTCTCTCGAATTCACAATATTAGCCCGAATCGCTCGGACCCCGCCCTACGCCATGTGCGTGAAAAGCCTTGGGGTCAGGCTTTTACCTGGTGGTTTGCGTGAAGCACAGATGTCAGCCATCTTAATGCAGACTTTGGGAAACTCAAAGTTTTGAGGAAGATCCGGCTTTTGTTGCCATCAGATAGTCGAATTATGATGGTCAGGTCAACCATAATGTAATTGCTGGACTACTGTAACGGGATTCATCTGGGGCAACCTAGTACCACATACAAGGATTGCAGGTACTCCAGAACTCGGCAGCTAGATAGCGTGAAATGCACCTCAAATGACCTCCTCTGCAGCTCTGCTACATTGGCTCCATTGGCTTCCAGTTGCGGCACGGATTGAGTTTAAGATTCTCTGTGTGACTCACCAGGCTCCTCACGTTGTAGGTGCAGGCTATTTTGAAAAATAAGATGGAACGTTACTATCCAACTAGGCATTTGCGCTCTTCTTCTCAGGCACTCCTCAAAATACCAAGGTACCAGATGGGAGGATGCCCCTTTTAAGTAATGGCCCCATGCTATGGAATATACTTCCACTACCGCTGAGAGTCATTGAGGAGTATCTGCCGCTTCCGCAGTGCGCTCAAAACCCATCTGTTTTAACTGGTTAGTGTTCGAAATTGCAAAGGGCATTTTTCAACTCTTATATTAATACTAGCATCTCGACTCCTATGGGCCTTAGTTTGCACTTCATAAGTTTTAAATAAATAAATAACATTATACAGGGCCGGCACAAGGGGAGTAGCCAGCATGGCTGTGTCCAAGGGTGGATGTGGGGGTGAACCACGGAAAAAGTCCTGCTTCTTCTGGAAATATAGGTTAGGGAGAAAGATGTAAGAAGTCCTCTGCTTGGCTCCCACTCCCAACGATGAACACGTTACAGCCTACGGGTCACTTTGTGCATGGAGGAGACCACTCTGTGAGTGCTATCTTCACAGTGAGTACCAGACATAGGCTTGGCTCCCCTCCAGTCCTTATTGACTTCTTCATTGCTTCTTATAACTGTCCTGTAATATGCGGGTCTGACCTGCAGTTGAAAGTTAATTTATGCTAACGACACAGCCCATCACATTCCTCCCGCCCCCATGAGCCAGAGAAACCAGGACTAAATGCTTGATGACTGGCCACCTATTGGGTAGGTGGTTTCGCTCTACTTAAAGGTGACCCTCTGAGGCTGTTGCTGGGTGACCTTTAAACAAGCACCATCAAAACCCCACAGAAGCCTTGCATCTGCAGAGCACACATGAAAACAGCCAGTCGGTGTCAAACTTTAAACTGTAATTAAATGGTAAACGGGCTGATATAGAGAATTAGTACTCAGCGAGGGACAATGAGCTTTTTACAAGCCAGCTGATTGGCCCTCGCCAGGTCGTTACCAGCCCAACAAAGCCTTTGTCTGGCTGGTTGCACCCACATCCCGGCTGCCAATGGAATGGAGAAGGGACTAGATGTGTAACCCCTTCCCCCGTTCCATGGTGGCCATCTTATTTGCTTTCTTTTTTCTTTGTTTTTAATTGGCCCCCATGGAAAGACAGAAGGGACTACGTATAGTGCCTTCTACCTGTTCCATGGTGGCATTTTCTTTTCTTTTATCAGTTGCTAGATACTGCAGTGTCTAGGAACTTAAAAAAGACACTATAAATACCCTGGTCTTACAGGCAGGGGTACTGTAGAGGGGCAGGTAGACACATCATCCCTAGCTCCTGCCCCCTCACCTCCATCATACTGGAATAGCAGGAGAACAGCCCTATGTGGGACACCAGGTATAATCCCAGTACCACATTGAGTGTATGAGAGACGGTATGTACTCAGACAACCATATCGAATGTGCCCTCGCACTGAGAGGGTGGAAGGATGTCTGCAAACACCATTAGACATCGAAGAGCTCTAAGTGAAATCTGATGAGAGCAGAATGACGTCATGAGGGAAAGATATGAAGAAGCACTGCAATTATATGAACATACTTAAAGGATAAAGATGCAACTAGAATAATAAGAGAAACATGTTTTCAAATATGAAGAAATCATAGACACTAAAGAACTGAGTGAGAAGTGATGAAGTAAATGCATATACTCAGTGATGCAAGGTAGCTGAGACGTATAGAAGCTGCAGAAGAATACATTATGTGTCTAGGGCGGGCATGCTGGAAAGATGGACGTCGGACTCGTGTTGAAACCAATCAAGCTACCTCAGAGACAGATCAGGGCTGCAGAGTCGGGAGACACTAGAAAACAGCTTTTTGTGAGGAATATAGTGGAGCCTATTGGCCTGGGATCAAGGATGCCACATGAAGGAATAATTGCAAGGACCAAAGGGAGTTAAGAGGATAAGCCATGTACGTAAGCCATATTTCTCTTAGATTAAGCAAAGAGGAAAACATCTGCAAATGCCAAGCACTGACCAATCAAGGATGCAAAAGCATATGCAAAGTGGTGTGAGCAAGTGAGACCTACAGAAGTAATGGCACCCATCTTAATTAAATCAAATAACAGTAAATGAAAGGTCGACATGGACAAAATCCTGGTCTCCTCACACGTGATTCAGAAGTCAAAAACAAGGGCTCTTTATTAGCTCTAGACAAAGATAATGGTGTACCCACACTCTCCCAGAACAGAGAACAGGTGGCAAGGTCAACTAAAACAAAGTCTTGGCTTGGAGCCTGACTGATGAGAGATGATGGACTAATTCGGCAAGTGGGTAATAGCCTGGCATTTCTCTCTGCACACAAGTTTTGTTTTGTTTATTTGTTTGTTTGTTTTAATATTTGTAATGCGCGCTAGACCCGAGGGTATCAGGGTGCAATAGGCATCAAGAGGGTTGTTCAGCTTCAGTTACATTGCTGTACAGTATCATACATTATATACAGTAAGTTATAAGAAGGGCAGTTTGTACAGAGTAGGCAAGAAACTGGCCGGTTACACAATAAAAAACATAGAAGACATTATAAACAGTATGTACAAGAGGAACAAGAGTTACAATGTATATATAATGGGAGGTTAGAGGTCGTTTTCCCTGATCCAGTGGATGAGGTTGGACCTAAAGCGAGGGTAAGGTTTTGCTTACCTCTTATTAACAAGCTGAAAGTCCAAGGTTGGGAGATTATGCCAACCAATCAGAGGGTCTATTTAGCAACATACTATACAATGTTGCAAAGGCCAACCTGCTGCTGTTGTTCTGCTATAATCTGTATTATACGTATTTAGAGCTGGTTCAAGGTGTGGCTAACACTAAGGGACATCCAGTAATATTACTAATACTTATATGTAATATAGGCATATATGTTCCCCTAACCAATCCCTCCCTTCAATAGGTTTTACAGCTTGCCATGTAAAATGATGTCATAGCTGATGTACTTTAAGGTATAAAACCTTCGTATGATCGAAACCAAAGTGTGAGTGCATGGACAACAGTTTGTTGTTCACCAGATTGCCCTACTTTATTTGAAGCTGATGATAAAGTAGTATTTTGCCATATTATTTGAGTCTGTCCGGTTATTTGGGTCTAAGATCATTATTTGTAATTCCATCTAGCACATGAAATGCTTCAAGGTGCTAGAGTACATTTTGGTAGTAGTGCAGATGGTTCTGGTCCGGTCGACTTGGGCCCAGATCTAAACTCTCAGACTCTTGACTACTTTCACCATTAGCTGAAGATCGTGGATCTTCATGCAGAGAGTGGCGCGCAATACACACGTGTGAAAAGAAGTGGTCGGCAGGTGCCCCTTTGAAGAAATTCCTGTACGGTCCCCACAGGAGCTCTGTGGATTTAAGGCAAACTTATCGATTGGGGAAAAGTCGATGCAGAGAGACTCAAGCTGAGCCACGGATGTAAGTAGAGCATCAAAAGTGGCAAATATAGTGGGAGGGACTGTATTGTAAATATATGTATGTAAGTAACAGGATTTTTGGGATTAGAAAGAAGAGAAATAGATACCTCCATTCCTGGTTCCAAGAGGGGTAGAAAGGTATGCACTAAAACTCCAAGTGAGGGTATTATTTAAGGATTCCTTTGGCAAGGCCAAAAAGAAAAATGAGTATCGAACTCCAAAACGGGATACAAACATTCGATGAAATCCAATTACTAGATATAGTAAAGGAAGGCGTACGCAAAAAATTAAGAGTGCACATGTGTATGGGGTTATAAAAATGTCAGTGTAAAACCTTCACTCCCCCTGTCTCTCTCTCCTCCTCTCTGCCTCTCTCATTCTCTCCATCTACCACAATTGTGCAGCTTCACTGGATTACAAATGCTGCTACCACCCAACTCAATGGCATTCCTTTTGTCGACTGCCAGGATTTGAGCAAATAAATAACATTAACATTCGGATCACTGGAGAGCTACATATACGTTTACACGTCTACCTGTCCCCAAGGGATGAATGCACTTAATTGGCACAGGTACTTTTTTCTCTTCTGCAGCACAATAGCAATCTCCATGCAAATTAACTGTTGAGTATGAAATGTCCACAGCCCAGTAAAGTTAGTAATGTGAACAAATTATTGACCACTTTCCTCTCTTAAAATCACCACTTAATGTACACTCTCATTTCTCACAAACATGCAGAAACCAAACTCTAAAACCATGTCATGTGAACGCTATTTTTTCGTTCATGTCATTTTGGATTTCTGTGCACATTAGGAATGCAATTAAAAGCACCCGAATGTCATATTTGTAGCTAGCCTAAGAGCCAGGACTGGCATATTATTTCAAACCTTACATCGGGCAACTTGAGCTATGAACTGTCCTATGGGTTCTTCTACTTTTAAGGCTTGGGGAAACTCCAGAGCTGTCTGTGAGATAAAGTGACATGTCTGCAGTCATTTTGACACAGGCTTGCAGAACGTTGTTATGTACAGTCTCCATGCGAAATAAGCCGAGATCATAAACTGGTCAGCTTGATACAGTTTTGAAGAGAGATTTATTTTGTGATTTAGTTTACACTGGAGATTGAGAAATCAGCTGTGGGCTTTGAGAACAGATGGACTTATCCAAGTGCTAATGCCCCCAAACAATAACACGTAACAGGAGCTATTACTATTCAAAGAAAAGAGTCATAGCCAACTCCATTGCACACTTTGCCTGTTGCAGCCCACAATGAAACAGTGCAACATATAGCGTATAAGCATTTAAAACAAGGTGTGCAAGGGAAAGACGTATGGTGAGGAGTGAGGAAAAGCAGGGCTGGGAAGTGAGGGTAACCTGTAGCTTGCTTGGAGGTAATGTACCTGTGTTGCACATATGTGTGAATAACCTGTAGTTTATAGGCTGGAGTGGACGCTAGGTAAAACGTAAACACTGAGCTGCCTAATGAGGAAACTCTGCCTAATGGGTGTGAGGACACTCTGACTAATGGGTGTGAGGACAGTCTGCCTAATGTGTGTGGGAAACTCTGCATAGTGGATGTGAGGATACACTGCCTAATGGGTGTGAGGAAACTATTTGGCGTGAGATAACTTGGCCTCATTTGTGTGCAGAAATTCGGCCTAACGGTTTGCCTAATGTGTGTGAGGAGACTCTGCCTAGTAGGTCAGAGGAAAATCTGCCTAATGCATATGAGGAAACTCTGCTGAATCGGTATGAGGTAGATCTTCCTAGTGGGTATGAGAACAGTTTCCCTAATGTGTGTGAGGGAACCCTGCCTAGTGGGTGTGAGGACAAACTGCCTAATAGGTGTGAGGAAACTCTGTCTAATGGGTGTGAAGAATCTCTCGCTAGTGGGTGGGTGAGAGGAAACTGACTAGAGGGAGGAAAATATGCCTAATGGCAGTGAGGAAATTCTGCCTAATGTATATAAACAAGCTCTGCCTAATGAGTGTGAGGAAACTCTGCCTAATGGGTATGAGGACAGTCTGCCTAATTGTCATGGGTATCAGGCAGGTAGTTGGGGGAAGCTGGGTGGAGGCTTGGCAGGCCTGGCATAGGCACACAAAGAACCCATAACAAATCCCTCCTTTCATTCCTTCCTAGTGTTTGTAGTAAGATCCTGGTTACCACTTCCTGTTGCCAAACAGGAAGTGCATGATAACTCATGAACTTTCTAGTGTTTGGGTGTGGCTGGCTATACAAGCCACACCAAAGATTCTTCCAGTGCTTCGTGTTGCTTACTGTGAGCTGTATCAGCAACACACTTGCCGTGCTCTGAATCAGCCAGCATCTGCTTACCTGCTCCAGATCATCCTGTTTCTGCTTACCTGCTCTGGATCATCCTGCTTCTGCTTACCTGCTCCAGATCATCCTGTTTCTGCTTACCTGCTCCGGGTCATCCTGCTTCTGCTTACCTGCTCTGGATCATCCTACGTCTGCTTACCCGCTGCGCATCATTCAGCCTCAGTTTACCTGGTTCTTACTCCACACCGCAGCTATCTCCAGTCAAGAGGGGACTTCTACACCGGCACCTGTAAGAACAAAGAAGAACAGCGTTAACACACGCACATCAGTAACGCTGCGCATACTCACTGAATCTTCCTGTGACGCTGGAATCCAGGTTAGTTGCACGAGCGCACAAACCTCTGTAAAAGGAAGAGACATTATTCATTGTGCTTGCTCCAATAACGCAGAGTCTTATTTCACTGCGCTCTCTCTCTACATACTTACCAAAAGCCTTTGTGCAAACTTACCTAACCACCAAGTCTCCAGTAGCGCTAAACCCGGACTCGAGGCGCTAATACCACATCATTTCTCCTGCAAGGGAAAGGGAGAGACATTACCAGGCGCGCTTGAATTGAAGGCGCTGCGCAAACCTACCAGCAGCTAGCTTCTAAATGCAGCGGTACTCACCCACAAAAATACCGGCAAACAAAGACAATACGGACAATTTTGGACACTCAACATTCTCCGCGCAACGTTCACTTGTGGGAAGGACTTTTTAGCCAGTGAATAAACTGGCACCTTGAACTCTCAGCCTCCCTGTGAAGGCATAAAACAGTGTTTGGCATCTGATCTCAGCCTACAGACATTGGCACCAATCACATGAGTGAATCGTGCCCCTGCAAATGCAGGATGGAGTGCACACCCTACTAAAGATCAAGGTAAGCACATAGGGGGACATCACAGCACACAGTAAAGAGAAGGGAAGGGCCCAGGGGAATCAAGTGAATTCAGGTCTAAGTGTACACCTTGTATTTGACAGGTATTCCTCCGGGTGAAACAGGGATAGTGAAGACTCAGGGTCAAGGGAGGCTCGTCCGTCGCTCCCACAGAGACACAGGTGAGTGTGACACTAATGTGTGTGGAGAAACTCTGCATAGTGGATGTGTGGATACCCTGCCAGATGGGTGTGAGGAAACTATTTGTTGTGAGATAACGTAGATGGCATGCCAGTGTAATATACACCATAATTGGACAGGCTCATAGACACACTACAGCTCCCATCAGCCATCGCCATGGTAAAGTGCATAGCCCATACTGGAGGAGGATATGTAATTTGCCATGGCAATGAAGCCGCTGACACAGAGGTAAAAAAAACAGCATATGTTCCCGAAATATCTGAATTTGACACACCACCTAATAATTACATGCGAGCGAGCAGCATGATAATGAAAGAAGGTTTTAATACCTGCCCAGAATGCAGGTAATAGAACTGCAAGGATGCCCGCCACCAGAAGAGCAGGACCTGTGGAAATGCAGGGGGTGTTCATTGTCCCCCACCAATGCAATGTGGTGATAGGACAGCACCGGCAAAACGGTCATGCCCCTCACATTGCAGAAGGGAGCGTTAGATCAGCTTCACTATCCTCTGCACACAACACGAGAGAGTCTTGCAGCTCTAATTTCATATGGCTGGTACACCCATAATCGTGCTGAAAATGTTTCGGATTTCATAGTTAATTGATTGATGTGCCAAAGGTTTATGGCAGGGCACACTATGCGAGTAGTGAGAGGAACAATATGCCCTCCCACTGGACCTTTCCTACTCTTCAATTCTTGCATATCGATAACATGGATATGCTCCAAAGTTGTAACGTCTACAGACACATGATGGTAGTCATATGTCCTTTCTCTTGATGGATCGAAGCAGGTCATGCACACATCCTGATGCCACATGTGCTGCAAAATTCCTTGTACGAAAGGTTTTCCCAAGATGGGGAGTGTGCAAAGTCCTTCATTCTGACAGAGCACCGCATTTTGTAAATTAACTGTTTGAGCACTTCACAATCCTATTGGGTATTAAACACACATGTTCTTCCACTTATCAGCTGTAGGGAAAATGAATTTGTGAGCATCTCAACAGCCTTCTTAAAGAGAGAATAGCCCAATTAAAATGTCCCTGAAAAAAGGATGGCTCCATTGCCTACCCTTAGCTTAAAATTGCATTACGAAATCATCCCGGCTCGGACCACCACCTGACTCCTCATGAGCTGGTGATGGGACGCCATATGTACATACCTCTTGCTCCTCCAATGAGCGCAAACTGATGTCCATAGTGCCACTGTTGTTCCTGGATCTGAAACGCATGAGTATTTGACTGCTATGATGGCAAGTGTCTCTTTCATATCTCAACAGCTTCAGTCTGGCAGGGGGGGTCAAAGAAGAATAATGAAGATGACCAGCAGCACGACTTACAGACTCTGCTCCAACCCCCCAACTTATAGCCTGGTGATCCAGTTTCTATAAAAGAAATTGTTAGGAACTTGCAGAAACTTAGGTTTGAGGGCCCCTTTGTAGTGGAAAGGTAGTAACTGCCAAAGTCCAAGGAAGGCATTCATGGCTCTACCTCGGTGACGCCAAACCCATGCAGTCCAAGATAGTGAAGCAGAAGAAGAAGTGACAAGAGTCCAAACCTGATTGACCACAAGAAACAGACAGCAGCTTGCGGATGAAAACCAATAATGCACTGTCCTTTCTTATACAAGTAATCAACCAGCTGAGTGAACTTTATCCCCTAAGAACCTTTATCTGCACGATAAAAACACAACATGCACTTTTGAAAAAAAAGAAAAAAGGAAAAACACTACTACTTGATGTTGCCTTTAAGAGTACTACTTTATGCAGTTCTCTCTTTGATAATATACAGCTATAGTGCTATCGTGCCTTCAGGGCAAGTAAAGTACCGCCTATTGTGCTATTTGTGTATTGCGAAAACTAGGTTCATCTTTTGAAAGGATATTCCAGGCTATTATTGTGCATTTTTTCTTATAGTTACCAACAATCAGAAGACAACGAAAAAGTGTCTAAAGAAAAAAAAGTAAAGCAAGTTGATCTTTTTAACTTTGTTTGGTACAAGCTATTGGCACGTAGACCGCATGATGGAAATGCCTCCTTACAGCATCTGGAAACACTAGCAGTAATTACTGTGGCTGTCTTTTTTTACCCTCGGCTGTCTCTATTTCTTCCCCCTACTGGCATTACGAGAATTGGTTCTCTATAATGTACCCAAATCCATGTAACCTAACATGACCCCCATTCCCATGTTGGATGAAGCAATAACGCAACCCTTCTCTATTGCTACTAAACAGATGAAAAGAAGGAAACAAAATGCAGCACTAACATCTGGCACATATATGCCTAGATGACAGACTCTGCCCAGATCACTAATAATATGTGGTATCAGCACATGACCCAGGTGGGGAGGGGGACATCTGATTAGAGCTGCTATGTGTGTTCTCTCATTCCCTATGCCACGGCACTTCCAGGGTTTTTATAACCACCGAAGTATCTGTAGAAAAGACACTCTGCCAAACACACCTTGTGCTCTGTCTGATCCAAGGACAATTCCAAGGCCAGACTGCTTCATTCTCGTGGGTAAGTTAAATAAAATCCCAACAAGAAGGACATTATATACACGGGATACAATCTATGATAAAACATGAAACAGCAAACCGGGCAATAAGATATGAGCAACCTGGAACAAACAGAGGAGGGATTAGGTTAGAGGTAAATAAAATACTTTAGTGCTATGACAAGACATGGAAGGAAATACCTTGATGTTGGGAACATGCACAATTGCAAATAAAGGGAATGGTACTTAAACCTGCGGGATGGACTGATGGGCTAATAGTGCACAAGGCATTGGCATTACTGGAACAATCGGAAGAGGTTGATAGTTTATCAAAATGCAAAAGGTGATCGCACTCCGTGTCTTCAAGCAGTTGAGCAGCACCTTCTCCAAAATCTATCCCACAAATGGAAGACTGGTAATAGGTTCATAGTTTGTCAAAATATCAGAGTCTAGAGTTTTTAAGGAGTAGAGACATTAACCCCATTACAACTGAAGTGGGGGAAACTCCTTGTGCGTGGGGTGCATTGATTACAACGTTTAAAGGTATCAAAGTTGCTGATGGAACGTGCTTCCAAAATGTATCAGGAATACCAGCGTAAGCTAAGATATACGAGATAAAAGACGTTCATATAAAAAGGAACAAATGTGTCCCTGGAGAAAACATCCCCGGGGAAAACAAAATGGCTTCATTGTAGACACGGTTTGGAATAATGGTTATTTTTTCCACCTCAGAAGGATTTCACCCAGGAGCACTTCTCTGGGGAATGTATATTTTTAGATCCATAGCGGGGATTTAGGCAATGCCGAAAGGTTTGAAAAATTCTTCTCGCTGCGTTACAAGCTCCACGGACCTGCTGCATAAAGCAGAGCGGTTTGGCAGAAATTAACATTATTTCTACTGCATAAGAGCAATTCACAGATGATTAAGTGAATCCTCTGATTCCTTTTTCCGCAAGAGGCTGTCAAGTCATTACAGCTTAGGACTGCGTCCTGTGTTGGCTATCGCAGGGGATACCATTTCTTGCACAGGATGCACACCTATGCACACCTATGCGGTGACAGCCTGCGGAATGGGTCCTTTCAGCAGGTGAGGAGATTGAGGTCAATCTGATGTGCATCAGAGCAGTCAAGGCTCTTTTTATCTGCATCCATATGACGTGGTCGACGGGCTCATTGGATGAGATTTTGGCTGCTGAGATCCTGTAGTGCTACTCGTCTGCTCCATGGAAGAGGTTCCCCTTGGAACCTCCTTTCTGAATTCCAGCACCAGCACCAATTCACCAAGAGCTTTAAATAATGTTTTCCGCTTCTCCCCAAACTATTTCTGTTGATCTTACTCTGCCTCCCCATCCATTTACATAGTTATCAATTTGTCTTACTTTCTGTCAATGTCTCGCTATCACTCTATTCCCCTCTATCCCCACTGACCCCTTTCGGCACTCATATTGTGTTTAAGCCCCACCCGCAGCCTTCTCTCAAAATCATCCATCAATCACAGACTGGTTATGCCCTGTTTTGGCTCCAGTATTGTGATGTGCAAACATTGACAGGCCTTCAGAGAAAGAATTCTCATAAAGATGACTAATAATACATAATTATAATGATCTACGTATAAAGAAGGTGCTGAAAGAGAAAGGCCACCGATAACATCTCACAATCCCAATTGAAACCGGCTGAGGGACACAGGGTGACTGCATCAATGAAGACAGGTGTATACCTAAGCTTCAAACCTGCTCATCCTTCCTTGTGCCGCTGTACTTTTCACTGAGGGCAACATAGCATTGCGAGGATGCAGTGGGAAGTGGGTCATTGTATTCTCTCTACTGATCTCCCCTGTCACTCTTTCTCTCTCACCCTCCCCTTGAACATTGGGGCCTTAAAAAAAGTTTTTGAAAAATGCTAACATTTTCCTTCTGTGTATTTGTTTCTCACTCTGTCTTGTGTCCCTCTGCACCTCTCCCTCTCTCCATTTGTCTCACCGTCTGGCTATCTCTAGTTGTGATGACACATTTGCTTCCCTCTGTGTGTGCCACTCTGTTTCGCTCTATCTCTCACTGGGTGTCACCACCTTTCTATTGTCTCTATATATTTTTGATTTGTCTGTCTCTTTCTCGCCCTCCAATCATGCACTCCTTGTGCAAGTCCCTTCTGTTTTCCGTACAGCCAAACACATGCAATCTAGAGAGTTAAAGAGACATCAATATTTTGTGTGTAAAACTGTTCATTATTCTAGCTGTGGATATTATCCTGCACAGACAATCCATGGGGAAGTATTGTACCAATCTACCCCAGCCCTCTTCATTCATAGAAGGTGTGAAGTGGGAGGCGTGTGCTGTTGGTTTAGACGGCAGTGATTATAACAAGCACAGATTGTGCCTGTATTTTGTTATGCAGTGTTGGCGGGAGTAGGATCAAAAGCGTCACGTGGCTTCCAAAACGGCTGCTGGAGGTTTTCTCTGCATTCGGCAAAGTGTCATGAAGTGTAAACATCTTGCTCACTTACACATAGCTGAGTACCGGTACTGCAGTTTAGCTTGGAGTAGTCCCAGTCCCCTGTCTCCGAAAAATATGATACTAAGGGTAGGACCAACCCATTTAAGGGTTGGGGGGATGCTGCAATTATTCGTAATGGGAATTCAGGACGAACATAGACGCCCTCAGCACTTAGGCCCTGATTACACCCCTGAAGACTTTGCCCACTTTCGGCCTGACCTGTTTCCTTAGAATAAAACACATGCCAGTTCTTAGCGATGGAGAGTTCTCACTCGAATGCCGCGCACAGCTGGAAGTGAGGCTGACCTGCCATCTGCCTACTCATCCCAATGTAGGTTGGGAACTCGTTGTGCACTTTCACCTTCTCCAAGTGCCATTCTATGCTGAGTCAGGCTTGAGGAGTGACCACTAGAGAATTTCCTTTGAAGGTGTGGCCACTGGGCCACAGCACCGTGGCCCTAAACAATTTGCTGTATAAACCTGTGCCCTGCGTGGACCAGATCTCCACTGTGACCTGTGACCCTCGGAAGAGCAGCAGCTTGGAACCATCGGTGCCTCCTCCGGTATTTTCTGGTTTTGTTTTCATAATGAGTGTGACCTGTACTCTTCCACTTGCGCAAATGAATTGTCCATATAGGTTGTGTTCCATTGATTTGCATTTATTTGGAGTCCTCAATGTTGCAATGGATCTACAAGCCTGATTGCAGTATTACCAGGGGTCATCTTTTGAATTTTGGGGTGTCCTTTAGTGATATGTTATGGCATCACACCTGTGTTTCAAATGGCTGCCATGTTAGGGTAGGTGAAGACTGCACGTCTTGGAGCAGAGACGCAAATCCTCATTCGTAGTGTGACCCAAAGCTCGTCATGGGTAAGACCACAACATACTATCATTGACAGCATCATTGACAGGCAGCCTATGACCATGAAATAATGGGAACAGTGTCTTCACAGTGCATAGGCTCCTGCCATAGACTGCCTATATCAGCATAACCAAAATATATTTGACCATGCCTTGATATCAGTTCATTTTTCCTAAGTATGGGTTACACCATTAGTACCCGGTCGTGACATTCCACGTGATACATTTAATGTGCATTGGCTAATTTCCAAGCCATACCGCAGTGTAATCCTGTGGACGCACTTATGTGCATCGCGCAATGGGTACACTCTTTTTTTTTCTCTTTCTGGCAACTGTGGAAAGGGAGAAGTGACCACACATAGCCCCTTCTCCCTTTTGCACGGTGGCCAGTTTCCTCCAATTCATTAGTACGGAGCAACTTGGCCCAAAATGGTGCCCTGTTGCTCCGTACTAATGAAGCAGTACACGCGTTCTAGTGTTCCTAGTACTGCGATGAAACCTTTCCAAATGGCAAAATAAATGCTGCTTGAAAAGATTTCATCAGCCATTAGTGTTCCAGGTCTGCAAACTCGGGAAAACTAGTTTCCCGAGCCTGCAGACCCGGAATGCTAATGGCAATAAGCCCCTCGATGGCGGCCCAAACCCGCCTGCGGTAAATCCCCTGGGGCCTTCGTTAAGACCCTCACTGCACTCAGGCCTGTAACTATGGGCCCCAGGGGCATAATTTTGGGTGGTATTGGCCTGCCATCTAGGGGCTTATTGCCACAATAAATGTTATTAATCATTCACATATAATTCTAAAAAATGCATTAAATCGAGCACCAAAAATCAATGAACAAAGTGCTTACATGCAAACGCAATAGGTCAAAGTATTACTTCCATGATAGTCATATAGAAAACCAACACTGTAGACTTATCAGGTGACTAAGATGATAATTCAATATATCTCTTCGTATCCTGGGAGGTGATTCAGGCAGAAGTTGAATTTTTGATCTAATAGAGCATTCTTTAACCATCTGCTATGCCTGTTTCTGTTCTGGTGCTTTTTACCGAACATTCCTCAGGAGTTATTTTCCTAATCAGAACATCTACTTTCAAAATTTCAAAACATAAAAAAGTGCATATGTATTTTTCCAACCAATGAGTCTGTATGTCATTTTCTTTTTTCTTTTAAAACAGACACCTAAACTTCTTGACATTGCAATAAAACCACAGAGATTAGCCATTAGTGTTTTCTATTGGTTAGTAACTAGTCCAACCCTCCTCCCCTGTCCGTGGTAACTGAATTTAACTCATGTTTTTTTTTCTTCAAAGTCTTGTTTCCTGATGGGTACTTGAAATCTGCCTTCTCATCTGTGTAGGTATAATTCCTACAGAAATACACAAAAGGGAGCATACTTTGAGAACCGGTATTCTACACGTAGTCACTTTTCATTAGCAAGAAGCAAATTATATATTTAAATCTGGCTGGGAGTTTATTACACATCTATATTCTCACCTGATGTTTTGTTATAGGCAAGCACGCATTATGCATTCCAACAGGATATTTCTTGTGCTCAGAGTGAAGATCTTAATGTAATGAATGTAGATGTCTTTTTGGCAGGGTTAGTATGCCTGTATAGGTACAAAAAGTAGAAGAAATGGTATTGTATGGAGTGATATATTCTGTTTTTTAAGTAGTTACATAAACCTGATTATCTTTAGAAAGATAATTATTCAGTCTTACCATTCGTTTATTAATGCTGGGTTTTAGGTAACTTATGCGTGGCATAGATGCCACGATTGTCATATCGTCGTTGTACTCAGATCAAAAGCAAACCGAGCATAAACCATGTTTGCGTGTCTCCTCTCTATTGTATATGGAGCGGGGCGCGGGCATAAATCCCTGCTTAAGAATCTTTATAGAAATAAAGGGCGAGAGAATACCTTACAGGGGTTTTATGTTGCCCGTTGTTTAATGACCGGGCAATAGTTTAATAAGGTGAAACTGTTCTTGGCTATGGAGTTAGCTTGCCAGGTGGCTAAAATGTATTCCTCAGCGTTGCGTCACCGGAGCAGTCAATGTGCTGCTTACATCAGCTCTTTAGACACGTAGCGCGTCTTGTTCATGTGTATCAATAGTGTTGCTCTGATCACAACACTCTCCTTGGTGTCACATGACTTCCTGCTTAGTTTTCTATTGGGATAGCATCTAAATTACAGAGCCCATTTTGAAATGCAGAGTTTAATAGTGATAAACACGCTGTTCTTGTAAAACCTATATTTAAATTTCCAATTTAATCGCTGAGATTCGCCAAATGGTAATATCCCCTATATTTAGAAGAGAATTGTCTGGTTATTTTGATTTATTACGTTACTCCTTATTCCCTGTCATCATATAGATACAGTAATATCATAGGATTTCATAGTCATCAACAGTGTATTTGTTTATCCTTCTAGGTTTTGTGAGTCTAACAAATCCATAGATAAACTTGGAACCATAATGTGTATCCTGCATAGGCGATACTTATCGGTCTGCTTAGTTCTCTATCAAGGCAGCTTCTTAATTAAGGTAGATCTTTTATTTACAATCCAATGTGTATCCTGCATAGGCGATACTTATCGGTCTGCTTAGTTCTCTATCAAGGCAGCTTCTTAATTAAGGTAGATCTTTTATTTACAATCCAATGTGTATCCTGCATAGGCGATACTTATCGGTCTGCTTAGTTCTCTATCAAGGCAGCTTCTTAATTAAGGTAGATCTTTTATTTACAATCCAATGTGTATCCTGCATAGGCGATACTTATCGATCTGCTTAGTTCTCTATCAAGGCAGCTTCTTAATTAAGGTAGCCCTTTTATTTACAATCCAATGTGTATCCTGCATAGGCGATACTTATCGGTCTGCTTAGTTCTCTATCAAGGCAGCTTCTTAATTAAGGTAGCCCTTTTATTTACAATCCAATGTGTATCCTGCATAGGCGATACTTATCGGTCTGCTTAGTTCTCTATCAAGGCAGCTTCTTAATTAAGGTAGATCTTTTATTTACAATCCAATGTGTATCCTGCATAGGCGATACTTATCGGTCTGCTTAGTTCTCTATCAAGGCAGCTTCTTAATTAAGGTAGCCCTTTTATTTACAATCCAATGTGTATCCTGCATAGGCGATACTTATCGGTCTGCTTAGTTCTCTATCAAGGCAGCTTCTTAATTAAGGTAGATCTTTTATTTACAATCCAATGTGTATCCTGCATAGGCGATACTTATCGGTCTGCTTAGTTCTCTATCAAGGCAGCTTCTTAATTAAGGTAGATCTTTTATTTACAATCCAATGTGTATCCTGCATAGGCAATACTTATCAGTCTGCTTAGTTCTCTATCAAGGCAGCTTCTTAATTAAGGTAGCCCTTTTATTTACAATCCAATGTGTATCCTGCATAGGCGATACTTATCGGTCTGCTTAGTTCTCTATCAAGGCAGCTTCTTAATTAAGGTAGATCTTTTATTTACAATCCAATGTGTATCCTGCATAGGCGATACTTATCGGTCTGCTTAGTTCTCTATCAAGGCAGCTTCTTAATTAAGGTAGATCTTTTATTTACAATCCAATGTGTATCCTGCATAGGCGATACTTATCGGTCTGCTTAGTTCTCTATCAAGGCAGCTTCTTAATTAAGGTAGCCCTTTTATTTACAATCCAATGTGTATCCTGCATAGGCGATACTTATCGGTCTGCTTAGTTCTCTATCAAGGCAGCTTCTTAATTAAGGTAGCCCTTTTATTTACAATCCAATGTGTATCCTGCATAGGCGATACTTATCGGTCTGCTTAGTTCTCTATCAAGGCAGCTTCTTAATTAAGGTAGATCTTTTATTTACAATCCAATGTGTATCCTGCATAGGCGATACTTATCGGTCTGCTTAGTTCTCTATCAAGGCAGCTTCTTAATTAAGGTAGCCCTTTTATTTACAATCCAATGTGTATCCTGCATAGGCGATACTTATCGGTCTGCTTAGTTCTCTATCAAGGCAGCTTCTTAATTAAGGTAGATCTTTTATTTACAATCCAATGTGTATCCTGCATAGGCGATACTTATCGGTCTGCTTAGTTCTCTATCAAGGCAGCTTCTTAATTAAGGTAGATCTTTTATTTACAATCCAATGTGTATCCTGCATAGGCGATACTTATCGGTCTGCTTAGTTCTCTATCAAGGCAGCTTCTTAATTAAGGTAGCCCTTTTATTTACAATCCAATGTGTATCCTGCATAGGCGATACTTATCGGTCTGCTTAGTTCTCTATCAAGGCAGCTTCTTAATTAAGGTAGATCTTTTATTTACAATCCAATGTGTATCCTGCATAGGCGATACTTATCGGTCTGCTTAGTTCTCTATCAAGGCAGCTTCTTAATTAAGGTAGCCCTTTTATTTACAATCCAATGTGTATCCTGCATAGGCGATACTTATCGGTCTGCTTAGTTCTCTATCAAGGCAGCTTCTTAATTAAGGTAGATCTTTTATTTACAATCCAATGTGTATCCTGCATAGGCGATACTTATCGGTCTGCTTAGTTCTCTATCAAGGCAGCTTCTTAATTAAGGTAGCCCTTTTATTTACAATCCAATGTGTATCCTGCATAGGCGATACTTATCGGTCTGCTTAGTTCTCTATCAAGGCAGCTTCTTAATTAAGGTAGATCTTTTATTTACAATCCAATGTGTATCCTGCATAGGCGATACTTATCGGTCTGCTTAGTTCTCTATCAAGGCAGCTTCTTAATTAAGGTAGGCCTTTTATTTACAATCCAATGTGTATCCTGCATAGGCGATACTTATCGGTCTGCTTAGTTCTCTATCAAGGCAGCTTCTTAATTAAGGTAGCCCTTTTATTTACAATCCAATGTGTATCCTGCATAGGCGATACTTATCGGTCTGCTTAGTTCTCTATCAAGGCAGCTTCTTAATTAAGGTAGCCCTTTTATTTACAATCCAATGTGTATCCTGCATAGGCGATACTTATCGGTCTGCTTAGTTCTCTATCAAGGCAGCTTCTTAATTAAGGTAGCCCTTTTATTTACAATCCAATGTGTATCCTGCATAGGCGATACTTATCGGTCTGCTTAGTTCTCTATCAAGGCAGCTTCTTAATTAAGGTAGCCCTTTTATTTACAATCCAATGTGTATCCTGCATAGGCGATACTTATCGGTCTGCTTAGTTCTCTATCAAGGCAGCTTCTTAATTAAGGTAGCCCTTTTATTTACAATCCAATGTGTATCCTGCATAGGCGATACTTATCGGTCTGCTTAGTTCTCTATCAAGGCAGCTTCTTAATTAAGGTAGCCCTTTTATTTACAATCCAATGTGTATCCTGCATAGGCGATACTTATCGGTCTGCTTAGTTCTCTATCAAGGCAGCTTCTTAATTAAGGTAGATCTTTTATTTACAATCCAATGTGTATCCTGCATAGGCGATACTTATCGGTCTGCTTAGTTCTCTATCAAGGCAGCTTCTTAATTAAGGTAGCCCTTTTATTTACAATCCAATGTGTATCCTGCATAGGCGATACTTATCGGTCTGCTTAGTTCTCTATCAAGGCAGCTTCTTAATTAAGGTAGCCCTTTTATTTACAATCCAATGTGTATCCTGCATAGGCGATACTTATCGGTCTGCTTAGTTCTCTATCAAGGCAGCTTCTTAATTAAGGTAGATCTTTTATTTACAATCCAATGTGTATCCTGCATAGGCGATACTTATCGGTCTGCTTAGTTCTCTATCAAGGCAGCTTCTTAATTAAGGTAGCCCTTTTATTTACAATCCAATGTGTATCCTGCATAGGCGATACTTATCGGTCTGCTTAGTTCTCTATCAAGGCAGCTTCTTAATTAAGGTAGCCCTTTTATTTACAATCCAATGTGTATCCTGCATAGGCGATACTTATCGGTCTGCTTAGTTCTCTATCAAGGCAGCTTCTTAATTAAGGTAGCCCTTTTATTTACAATCCAATGTGTATCCTGCATAGGCGATACTTATCGGTCTGCTTAGTTCTCTATCAAGGCAGCTTCTTAATTAAGGTAGCCCTTTTATTTACAATCCAATGTGTATCCTGCATAGGCGATACTTATCGGTCTGCTTAGTTCTCTATCAAGGCAGCTTCTTAATTAAGGTAGCCCTTTTATTTACAATCCAATGTGTATCCTGCATAGGCGATACTTATCGGTCTGCTTAGTTCTCTATCAAGGCAGCTTCTTAATTAAGGTAGCCCTTTTATTTACAATCCAATGTGTATCCTGCATAGGCGATACTTATCGGTCTGCTTAGTTCTCTATCAAGGCAGCTTCTTAATTAAGGTAGCCCTTTTATTTACAATCCAATGTGTATCCTGCATAGGCGATACTTATCGGTCTGCTTAGTTCTCTATCAAGGCAGCTTCTTAATTAAGGTAGATCTTTTATTTACAATCCAATGTGTATCCTGCATAGGCGATACTTATCGGTCTGCTTAGTTCTCTATCAAGGCAGCTTCTTAATTAAGGTAGCCCTTTTATTTACAATCCAATGTGTATCCTGCATAGGCGATACTTATCGGTCTGCTTAGTTCTCTATCAAGGCAGCTTCTTAATTAAGGTAGCCCTTTTATTTACAATCCAATGTGTATCCTGCATAGGCGATACTTATCGGTCTGCTTAGTTCTCTATCAAGGCAGCTTCTTAATTAAGGTAGCCCTTTTATTTACAATCCAATGTGTATCCTGCATAGGCGATACTTATCGGTCTGCTTAGTTCTCTATCAAGGCAGCTTCTTAATTAAGGTAGCCCTTTTATTTACAATCCAATGTGTATCCTGCATAGGCGATACTTATCGGTCTGCTTAGTTCTCTATCAAGGCAGCTTCTTAATTAAGGTAGCCCTTTTATTTACAATCCAATGTGTATCCTGCATAGGCGATACTTATCGGTCTGCTTAGTTCTCTATCAAGGCAGCTTCTTAATTAAGGTAGCCCTTTTATTTACAATCCAATGTGTATCCTGCATAGGCGATACTTATCGGTCTGCTTAGTTCTCTATCAAGGCAGCTTCTTAATTAAGGTAGCCCTTTTATTTACAATCCAATGTGTATCCTGCATAGGCGATACTTATCGGTCTGCTTAGTTCTCTATCAAGGCAGCTTCTTAATTAAGGTAGCCCTTTTATTTACAATCCAATGTGTATCCTGCATAGGCGACACGTATCGGTCTGCTTAGTTCTCTATCAAGGCAGCTTCTTAATTAAGGTAGCCCTTTTATTTACAATCCAATGTGTATCCTGCATAGGCGACACTTATCGGTCTGCTTAGTTCTCTATCAAGGCAGCTTCTTAATTAAGGTAGATCTTTTATTTACAATCCAATGTGTATCCTGCATAGGCGACACTTATCGGTCTGCTTAGTTCTCTATCAAGGCAGCTTCTTAATTAAGGTAGATCTTTTATTTACAATCCAATGTGTATCCTGCATAGGCGATACTTATCGGTCTGCTTAGTTCTCTATCAAGGCAGCTTCTTAATTAAGGTAGCCCTTTTATTTACAATCCAATGTGTATCCTGCATAGGCGATACTTATCGGTCTGCTTAGTTCTCTATCAAGGCAGCTTCTTAATTAAGGTAGATCTTTTATTTACAATCCAATGTGTATCCTGCATAGGCAATACTTATCGGTCTGCTTAGTTCTCTATCAAGGCAGCTTCTTAATTAAGGTAGCCCTTTTATTTACAATCCAATGTGTATCCTGCATAGGCGATACTTATCGGTCTGCTTAGTTCTCTATCAAGGCAGCTTCTTAATTAAGGTAGATCTTTTATTTACAATCCAATGTGTATCCTGCATAGGCGATACTTATCGGTCTGCTTAGTTCTCTATCAAGGCAGCTTCTTAATTAAGGTAGCCCTTTTATTTACAATCCAATGTGTATCCTGCATAGGCGATACTTATCGGTCTGCTTAGTTCTCTATCAAGGCAGCTTCTTAATTAAGGTAGCCCTTTTATTTACAATCCAATGTGTATCCTGCATAGGCGATACTTATCGGTCTGCTTAGTTCTCTATCAAGGCAGCTTCTTAATTAAGGTAGATCTTTTATTTACAATCCAATGTGTATCCTGCATAGGCGATACTTATCGGTCTGCTTAGTTCTCTATCAAGGCAGCTTCTTAATTAAGGTAGGCCTTTTATTTACAATCCAATGTGTATCCTGCATAGGCGATACTTATCGGTCTGCTTAGTTCTCTATCAAGGCAGCTTCTTAATTAAGGTAGCCCTTTTATTTACAATCCAATGTGTATCCTGCATAGGCGATACTTATCGGTCTGCTTAGTTCTCTATCAAGGCAGCTTCTTAATTAAGGTAGCCCTTTTATTTACAATCCAATGTGTATCCTGCATAGGCGATACTTATCGGTCTGCTTAGTTCTCTATCAAGGCAGCTTCTTAATTAAGGTAGCCCTTTTATTTACAATCCAATGTGTATCCTGCATAGGCGATACTTATCGGTCTGCTTAGTTCTCTATCAAGGCAGCTTCTTAATTAAGGTAGCCCTTTTATTTACAATCCAATGTGTATCCTGCATAGGCGATACTTATCGGTCTGCTTAGTTCTCTATCAAGGCAGCTTCTTAATTAAGGTAGCCCTTTTATTTACAATCCAATGTGTATCCTGCATAGGCGATACTTATCGGTCTGCTTAGTTCTCTATCAAGGCAGCTTCTTAATTAAGGTAGCCCTTTTATTTACAATCCAATGTGTATCCTGCATAGGCGATACTTATCGGTCTGCTTAGTTCTCTATCAAGGCAGCTTCTTAATTAAGGTAGCCCTTTTATTTACAATCCAATGTGTATCCTGCATAGGCGATACTTATCGGTCTGCTTAGTTCTCTATCAAGGCAGCTTCTTAATTAAGGTAGATCTTTTATTTACAATCCAATGTGTATCCTGCATAGGCGATACTTATCGGTCTGCTTAGTTCTCTATCAAGGCAGCTTCTTAATTAAGGTAGCCCTTTTATTTACAATCCAATGTGTATCCTGCATAGGCGATACTTATCGGTCTGCTTAGTTCTCTATCAAGGCAGCTTCTTAATTAAGGTAGCCCTTTTATTTACAATCCAATGTGTATCCTGCATAGGCGATACTTATCGGTCTGCTTAGTTCTCTATCAAGGCAGCTTCTTAATTAAGGTAGCCCTTTTATTTACAATCCAATGTGTATCCTGCATAGGCGATACTTATCGGTCTGCTTAGTTCTCTATCAAGGCAGCTTCTTAATTAAGGTAGCCCTTTTATTTACAATCCAATGTGTATCCTGCATAGGCGATACTTATCGGTCTGCTTAGTTCTCTATCAAGGCAGCTTCTTAATTAAGGTAGCCCTTTTATTTACAATCCAATGTGTATCCTGCATAGGCGATACTTATCGGTCTGCTTAGTTCTCTATCAAGGCAGCTTCTTAATTAAGGTAGCCCTTTTATTTACAATCCAATGTGTATCCTGCATAGGCGATACT
The DNA here is from genome assembly GCF_040938575.1 of Ambystoma mexicanum. NCBI lineage: Eukaryota > Metazoa > Chordata > Amphibia > Caudata > Ambystomatidae > Ambystoma > Ambystoma mexicanum. The sequence goes on from NC_090922.1 coordinate 599,961,812, forward strand.
TATCGGTCTGCTTAGTTCTCTATCAAGGCAGCTTCTTAATTAAGGTAGCCCTTTTATTTACAATCCAATGTGTATCCTGCATAGGCGATACTTATCGGTCTGCTTAGTTCTCTATCAAGGCAGCTTCTTAATTAAGGTAGATCTTTTATTTACAATCCAATGTGTATCCTGCATAGGCGATACTTATCGGTCTGCTTAGTTCTCTATCAAGGCAGCTTCTTAATTAAGGTAGCCCTTTTATTTACAATCCAATGTGTATCCTGCATAGGCGATACTTATCGGTCTGCTTAGTTCTCTATCAAGGCAGCTTCTTAATTAAGGTAGCCCTTTTATTTACAATCCAATGTGTATCCTGCATAGGCGATACTTATCGGTCTGCTTAGTTCTCTATCAAGGCAGCTTCTTAATTAAGGTAGCCCTTTTATTTACAATCCAATGTGTATCCTGCATAGGCGATACTTATCGGTCTGCTTAGTTCTCTATCAAGGCAGCTTCTTAATTAAGGTAGCCCTTTTATTTACAATCCAATGTGTATCCTGCATAGGCGATACTTATCGGTCTGCTTAGTTCTCTATCAAGGCAGCTTCTTAATTAAGGTAGCCCTTTTATTTACAATCCAATGTGTATCCTGCATAGGCGATACTTATCGGTCTGCTTAGTTCTCTATCAAGGCAGCTTCTTAATTAAGGTAGCCCTTTTATTTACAATCCAATGTGTATCCTGCATAGGCGATACTTATCGGTCTGCTTAGTTCTCTATCAAGGCAGCTTCTTAATTAAGGTAGCCCTTTTATTTACAATCCAATGTGTATCCTGCATAGGCGACACGTATCGGTCTGCTTAGTTCTCTATCAAGGCAGCTTCTTAATTAAGGTAGCCCTTTTATTTACAATCCACATCTATATTTAGAATCCAAATTGGGTCGCTTAAAAATATCTCTTTGTTGAAACCCTTATATAGACGAGAGGAATATGGTTACTTAAGCAGTAGTGGGAAAAGTTTTATTTAAGTCTGTGCGACTCCACTTCCTCATTCAAACCTAATGTGTCACATTTTGATAGGTAAATGTGTTCCTGTTCTGTTTTAAACACTTTTTAATCTTTTACTGTTGCCATGGATGTGTTGTATGATTGTCCACGTGAAATAATCCCAGCCATTTTTCTTTTCAATGAAATGTTTGACTTTTGGGGCCTTTTGCACTTTGGTTTTATATGCAACTTTGATGTTCGAATATTCAAGTTTTGATTTTACGATTTGTTTTGCCTAGGTATCTCAAGACGCAGGGGCAGACAATCATATATATTGCATGTTCTGAGTTACATGTGTTGAATGTATGTTGTATCCATAGTTTTGGCAACCCAATGTCTATTTCTTAGTTGTTTTATTTTGTCAGTTTACGAATGCCACATTTACCACATGGATGGTCTCCTGTAATGGGGTGCATACTCCACATTTTGCACAATGACAGTGTTTTTCTTTCATTCATTTTTATCATATTTTTACTTACAATATTGCCTATTGACTGGCTCTTTTTGTAAGCAAAGATGGGTCTCTCGACTTGTTTCTCAGCTTGTTGTAAGATTCTCCATCATTTACAAATGTTGCTTTAGATTTTTAGGCTGAGGTTGGTAAATGTAGACACATATACCAGGTGTTGGTATTTTTAGTCTTAGGGTTGGTTTCTAAGAGGGCCTCTGAATGGTTATTGTAGGTTCTTTTTGCAGCTTTTCTCATCAGACATTTCGGGTATCCCCTATTTCTATATTTTTTCTGGACAGTGTGTTTGCTTCTTCCTCAAACAAGATTTTGGTCTTGCTGTTTCTTTTGAAGTGTAGAAACTGCTGAAAGTGTAGGTTCTCTCTTAGGTGTTTGACATTGTGACTTGTGTATTCGAGGAGTGAGTGAGTTCTCATCAGTACTCTTATGAAAAGGTTTTTCTAGTAGCCTTCCTTCTTGATGGTATAGAGTGATATCAAGAAAATCGAGTATGTGTTGACTCTTGGTCATGGTGAACTTTAAATGGCGATTTAGAGTGTTAAGCCAATCCAAAATTCTACGGCCATATCTTTGGAGCCTTCCCATATCACTAGGATGTTGTCTATAGGGCAGACCCTTTCCTTTATCTGAATCTTAAATGGGTTTGTGTCTGGGCATATATTAGACTTTCAAAGTTTTCCACATAAAGGTTAACTAAACTCAGGGCCATCATTGCCCCCATAGTGGTACCTTCTGTCTGATGGTAAAGTTTACCCATCAAATCAAAGTAATGTCTGGTTAATGCTAATTCCACACACCATTGTATGTTCAAATTAGGTACAGGATCTTGATTGGTTCTGTTCTATAGAACGTCTTCTATAACTCAAGTCCTATCAATAGATTTTCCGCTGGGTAAAAAACTTTGTTTTCTAGGATTTGTATTGCTCCCCTTTTATCTTTTACATAGGACTTCATATTGGCCACAAACTCTTTTAGGTAGTGGACCGTGAAGTGGGATAGGCGATCTAGGACTGAATGTATGGCCGACACAATTGGGCATCGCGGGGGATTTTCGAGTGTCATTTGGGTAGACAGTAGAAAATGGGAATTCTAGATTCCTAATTTTTCAGAACCCGACTTCTTGTTTGCTGATCGGTCCACGGTCAGCTGCTTTAGTGGCTTTAGATTCAATTATCACATTGAGTTGTTCTGGGGGTTCTTGTGTAAAGTTATATATTTCTTTTCTCGGGTGTCCTGCAGGGGTGTGCCCGCAACACCCAGCTCACTATACTATATAGCATAGTGAGCAGGGTTTGTGGGGGACACCCCGCAGCACCAAGCTTTCTTTTTTTCTTCATTTGGTGGGGGCTTTAGTGAGCGGAGGTTGCGGGGGACAACCCCGCAGCCCCACCCAAATCCGACCCCACTGAAACACTTAAACACACACCATAAAAAGTTCAGACTTTTGGTAGTCCAAACTTTTCGTGGTGTTTGTTTTAGGTCTTTTGGTGGGGTCGGACTTTTATAGTCGGTCAAATCGTACAATACCGTTAATACATCTTCCTCAAAAGGATAGATTAAACAACCCGTAGCTCTTTGATGAACTTCAGCTTTGTCTTTCAGCCATACTAATTCGGTAATAGGGTTTACTTCTTTTTTCCCTAAGTCCATTTGTGATTGCGAATTATATAAATTCCAAAACACTCTAGCATCAGAATTTCTAAGGGCATTACGTAACAGAAACTATCAGCAAGTATTTTCAGATCTCTTACAATGTTTTATAGTTTTTTATGAGACGTTTTAAATTTCTTTATTGCTGTTTGTCAAGTTTGTAAATCTATAAAATCTTTTGTTGCTTTTTCTATATCGACTGTCAACTATCTTTTCATGTTTGCAATGTTTATATACAGTAATACATTAGTCAGGCTTGCCTTGAAGGCATATTTGCTTTGGAGTGTCTCCATCTGTAATTTACCGCTGCTAAGAAGTTTCATAAACACCTATATTGAAGCACCTAGTACCGTTCATTTTGAGTAGCTCTTTATACAAACGAGAATTACATTTTTCCATACTCTTCTTCAGCCAGGAGATTTAGGTTCTGATTCACAGAGAGTTTTCCTATGGGATTGCGTCATTATAAAACCCTTCTGTGAAACAGGCCCTTAATCTCTGCATTGTTAATGGTGATATTTCCCACCAATCTGATTTTTGCTCATGGTGACTTTCGATTGTAAATTGCAAAACTTCACGGTCACTCACGGTGAGGGAATAATTTGCAGTTTACCAATAAGTTAGAACACCACTTCCGGGAATAATATACAGTCCCGCCATGAAGTAGCAACAGCACTTGACCAAGTAAAGGGGGTAGGACAATCAATTTCATTTTCAACATACAATTGTAATAAAAAGTAGATGTTTATAAACTCCCTCCAGGAACCATTTAAGATGTCATCATCACAGAGGTAGTCAATGGCTCAAGTGCTGAAACCATTGGAGATAATAGAAAGGTCACTCTGAGTCGACTTCAAGAGATTTTTCAATCTTTTATAATGTAGGTCTCCCACTATTATATATAATGCTTTAGCATTATCCATGGCCCACTCGTGAATAATTATTTCCAGCTCACTAATAATCTCCACAGGTACTTTTTCTCCACTGTGCATTATAGGCATTAAGCAATAAAATTGGTTGTCCCACTGCCCCCCCCCCTCATAGTGAGGACAATTGAGACAGCCAACAGATAAGGATGCATTTTTGTAACCCTATACTCAGACATTAGGTACCTATTATAAACACCCAGGATCAACCCACCAAAGGGTCTTCCTCTCGTATTACACATAGCAACTCTCTGTATTATTTGCAACCCATCAAGAAGGAACTTACGTTCCAGCCACGTTTCTCTTAGAGCAGACACCAAAGCTTTTAAAAGAAAGAAAAGAATAATAAGGTTAGAAAAAAAGATGTAAAACCTCTTGTGTTCCATGTTATACATCTAATCCTATTGTTTGGACATTTCTCCGGTCAAGAGACATCACTTAATGCCCCTTCCTAGGAAGCTTCCATACCCAAACATTGTGATTGAACACTATTTTGTAAGGCTTTTATAATAGTATTAACCATAACTTCCTTTTTAGTGTCATTGATCTTTTGTTTAATTTCTTGATTGGGTTTCTCACTTTTTCTTTTACCTTCAATCTGCTCCACTCGAGAAAATGCATAGCCCATATCCAAAAAGTCCCCAGTGCATATCAATATAAGCTCCAAGATAATCAGAGAAACTAAATGGATGGCTGACCAGTTTCCTTCCATGGATGAAGTTGGGATTTCTACCAGAACAATATTGTTAGATGAAATCATATCCAAATTAGGGTGCTGGTGGACACGCTCCAGAACATTTCCCATATTCAGGAATGGGCTGTTCTTTGTAGCATATTGATCCATAATACAATTGTTGTTATGTAGTTGTCTTTTACTTTAGATAGAGCAAATTGTGTTTCCTTCTCTTGAAAATGAAGAAAAGGTGCAGGCTCCAGGTGGGAAGGCAAATTTGAATGCTCTGGTTGATCAATAGTAAAGATAGTTTAAGCATCATTCACTGCATCTTCACAAATCGAGCAGGGTAACACTTTGGCAGGCTGAGATTGATTAGTTAGCCAAGGATTGAGTACCTCCTGCCTATTAGATGGTTTCTGTTTAATGGCCGTGTCATTGACTAAGTGGAAGTGGTTAGGAGTCTCATTATAGGGAAGCTGTTTAGGAGAGATTGATGCCAATGCTTGGAATCTTTTGGAATAGTTATTTGGCAATCTTTTGATCAGATGTTTCTTCTTGTATATACATTTCCTCCCTTTAGGATCTTGTTTGGGTCTCAAATTTGACACGCTGCTAATAGACTCAATATCTGAGTGGGCCACCAAGTCATCTGCAGAGGAAGATCTCTCCCGATTATTTAATCCCCTAGGGACCTTACTTAAATTAGGCTCCACATGCCGCTCTTCAGTGATTTTCCCCGTTTTTCCCAATTCATGATGAGCATGTTCCACGTTTCCAGGAACATTCGAGAGTACCATATCTATGAATTTCTTAAGGCCTTCTTTCATCATTTGTTGGTCTTTGAACATTGTATTACACATGGCAAACAAAGCTTTTAATATTCAAAGGCATTCTGAATCTTTCAGTTCTTCCTCTGCCGAGGACACTGAGGTAGAAAACCGTGTATTGTTAGCCGGCAAGGATGCGCACACACTCGCATTTATCTTAGCTAAGTCAGGGGATCTGGCAAAATTAGCTCCCAGCACACTGTTAGCCATATAGTTAGAGTCAATTGACAAAGGCAAACTACTGGGGCCAGAAAGATTTTTCTCATTTGCCAGCCCCAAGCATACATTCTATGTCAAGACCAAAGGCGATCATTATGCTTAAAACTCTTTAAAGCAACTTCTCAGCAGCTCAATTAAAAAACATACTTTTCCAAATTCAACACTCAAAATACAGACTAAAAACAGATCCAAAATAGTCCACAAAACTACAGTCATCCTGCACTACAACTCCCCAGGAGTGCCCAGGATCCTGTAGTTTGACTTTTAACACCTAACCAATCCAGTCCCAGCAACAGTCCTTGCATCACATCCTGTACCAACTTCTTCCTCTTTCTTTGCTGCTTCTCAGAGTTAAGTGCCCTTTTATGATGAGCTCTGTCATGGGGAGCTGCTTTGTATGAATGTAAGGGTCAGGGTCAGAATAACTAGGTGCAGTAGCAGTATTAATATTTGCTGGTAGTGCTTACTTGTCAAGAGTTGCGCAGCAGATGCATTTGTAGATGCGTAGTCCCGGGGTGTTTGCACGCGCAGCTTAGGAGCAGCGGAACGTTAGGCAGGTACCGATCCTGGAAGCGGGCTTCTCGCGACCGCGTATGCAGTTTAGAGAAAGGGACCCACAAGTGCTCCCAATCACATGACAATAACTATTCCTGCGCATGCGCGATTGGGAATTTCGGTTACACAGAGCGCGGAGCTCCGGAAACTTCTCTGGCCCTCACAACCTCATATACAAGGGGATTTTAGCATGGAGCCCCTTCCTTCAGGCCCTCTGTGGCTGCATTTGGCACACCATATAAACATTACACAAAAAAAAGAAATTCATTAATTAAGAAATGTATATTATATAAAGAGGCTGACTGGGGACACTTCCTATCAATGGCTGGGATAGAAGAGAGCACCAATCCTGAATTCAGTGAGGAGGAGTGGGTGGGAGACAAGGATCTCTCCCTCAGTTTTAAGAGGGTCCTAGGTGACTCTCTGGCGGTAGCTGTGTCCCAGGGGGTTAAACCAATTCAGGAGCGTTTGGTGGCGCTAGAGTCCCTCATATCATCTAAAGCCTCGGGAAGAAGGAAGAGAGAGCTCAGTCCTGGTGAGGGAACCTCGCAGGGACCGCAGAAGAAGAAATAGACAGCGCTAAAGGGGGTGGATAAGACCCGGAAGATCCTCCACTCTTCTACCCCCCGGGTCAAGTGTCAGGGGATCAGATCAAATCCCAAGAGGTACCCGGACCCTTTGATAAGTTGAAGGCAGCTTTTCTAAGGGAGAAGGTTGTGCCAAGCCTCATACCCCCTTCCCCAGGGGTGTTAAATATAGGGGACGCCGAGGAAGGCGACAGCTCCTCGAATGCAGAGGAGGAGGAGGAGGTCAAAGAAGACGTGATTATATAGGAGGATGGAGTGGCCAGAGACGACAAGAGACCCGAGAGTCCACAAGAGGACGATATGGAGGATATGTTTGATCCAGACGGTATCAGACACCCTAAATCTAGGGAATGGTCACCGTCCCCAAGAGTGGCCCGGTATATGGCGCATCAAATTCGAAAGACCTTAGAGAGGGAAGTGTGCTTCAGAATAAGGGCAGAGTGTCCCAGACCAGAGCTTCCTGGCAAGATCAGGGAAACACCAGAACTGGACGCCAAAATGGTCACCTTCGTCACTAAGGTGAAGGATGTCAGGAAGGGAGTTGACCGAGCTTGGAAGTCCTGCCAGGTTAAGCTGTTGGACGTGGCTGGGACTCTCGCTAAGATTATGGACCTGGCAGAGAGGTCCAGGGATACTGGAGAGCCAGTGGAACCACAGACTTTGGCTAATTGGGCGCAGAGGGCCGTCTGTTTTTTAGGTAATGCCAGCTGTGCAATTTCAGAGGAAAGGCGACGCATCCTCTTGCTAAAGATTGAAACCAAGTTAGGGGACCCTGCTAGTTATGAGGCTGGCGGAGTGGCTAAAGGTATGATTTTTGGTGAAGCTTTCGCTAAGGAGATGGACCGATTCATCGAGACCTACACAGCACTCGAGAAAGCCCAATCAAACATTTGTCAAATATTTCCCGGGTGTGTTTTTGCCGGGACCAGTCACCTCAGAGGCCGAGCGGCCAGTCGTGCTTTCACAAGACGGCCTCAGGGACCCAGGACCCAGTACTGGGAGAACCGGCAGCAAGATGTCTTTTTTCCCACAAGAGGGAGAAGTTTACGGGGAAGGAGAGGCCGGGGGAATTTCCGGCAGCAAAGCTCAGCCGGCGGTAAGTGCGCAGAGCGAGGAGTACCACAGGGTGGGAGGGAGGACAGCTTTACATGTAAGCAAGTGGCGCAAATTATCAAAAGATGCTTGGGTTTTACACGCAGTGGTAGGTCTGAGCCTAGAGTTCGTAGGTATTCCCCAGCAGGCCCGTATGTCAGTGAGCATACACATGTCGAAGGACGAGGAGTTGCTTCTACAGAAGGAGTTGCTAGCCATAGTGCGCAAAGGACCAATAGAAAGGTGTTCCGACAGACGTCAGGGTTTTTACAGCAATATGTTTCTGGTCCACAGAAAAGGGAAGTCGAGACCAGTGATAAATCTGAAAGCATTAAATGGATGGCTAGTTTACAGACATTTCAAGATGGAGGGCATTCACCTCCTCAGAGACATGTTACGCAAGGGAGATTGGGTAGCGACATTGGATCTGAAGGATGCCTATCTGACCATTCTGGTGGCTCAGGAGTTCAGGGACTTTCTCAGGTTGAGATGGAAGGGTCAGAGTTGGCGTTTCACGTGTCTGCCATTCGGCCTAGCCTCAACCCAGATGGCCTTTTACGAAAATCATGAGGCCTGTGGCAGAGGAGATCAGGAACAGGGGCATCAGGATAATAATATACTTGGACGACATATTAGTGCTGGGTCTGAGCAAGGCGACCTTGGAAGCACATGTCCAATGGGTATCCATGCTCCTGAGTTCCCTCGGATTTCTGATAAACCGAGAGAAATCGCAACACAGTCCGAAGCGGCATATGGAATTCCTGGGATTTGTGATAGATACCAGGAAAGCCACGTTGGATATGCCGCAACAGAAATTGAAAGGTATAAAGAAGGAATTGAGGACCGTTTTGGAGAGATTGCATATTTCGCTTCAATTGGCTCCAAATCAGACATTTTGGTAGTAGAAGGAGGCACAAGGGGAGATATAATTTTCTCCAATGATACAAGGGCCCATTCACAATCAACTGCCCTCGGTTTTAGGAAGGTAGTTATCCTTTCTTGACCTACCTCTGGCTGGCCTCTCTTATCCCAAACTGTGTTAATAATGCCTACCCAGTGCCTTTTGTTATGAGCTTTCCTTCTTTACCCCAGTAAGGTTTTTATGCTTTCTACCAATCAATGCTTTCTTGCACACTGACCAAACTGCGCTCTGTAACTGATCATTTGTTGGTACTGCAGGCATAGCGCTTCAAATAACACAATCTGCCATGAGCCAAGTATATCAGTGAGAAATCCTTTACTACTCTGGATGCATAAAACGCAATTACTCCAATTCAGTTCACTTCCTATGGCAGCAGACCAACCCTCTTAAAGCAGTCAGCGTGCCACTGCACCGCTTTCTGCCACTAATAACATGTTTCAAGGAATAACCACATCACAAAGTTGCACAAGGTTGAAGTCTTGCAAAACATCGACAAACTTTCAATACATATCAAGCCGCACCTCAACTACAAACACTGATGCCGCTTCTGACACTTTCAAGACACGTTAAAACAGATTGATCTAAGTTGATCTTTCTTGATCATTGTAGTGTGAGCATGCCAGTACTTACAAATGCACTACGAGTGCAGGTGCACCAGCAAAGTTGACAAATTAACAAGGTGTGCCTCACTGCTTCCATTTAGCTTTCACAGCTGCTACAGCTCGCTCACCGCAGGGCGCACCAAGGACTTGCAGCTCGCCGCCGCCGCTTACAACTCTCTGCATTCACTGAGTTCACCAACAACCTCTGACAAGAGCCTCCGACAAAGGCTTAAGGAAAGGACCTTCTGGCGTCAAGCCACACCGTCACCACAATACCCTCAGGCAAATCAACCTGGAACAAGTAGGTTATCCCACATAGAAACATAATTAATGTTTGGTGAATTAAAAATCAAATCATGTCCTGAAAAGGGCTAATGTAGGCTGAATGAAGCAATACAACTCTAGTATGCGCTACTTCACTTTCTTCATTGCTTATTTTCCACTTATGACTTTTCTACGTGCATCAGAATGTATTATGGGCCACCCGCAGGCGGTCCAGATCTTGCTCCATCCTTTCCATACGCACCCTAGGTATGTGCCCTTCATCTCTGGTATGATGACCAGGCTCAGATGCTAGAGTCTTCCCCCCTGTGTTCAGTGACTGCTTATTATCGCCTCTCATTCACAGACATTAAGTATATGAACCGCAGATTAGAGGCTCTGCGGGACACTGCGGCTCCCCAAGGAGAGGACATTACAAGGGGGAGTAATTGGAGCGATGGATGACACTGAGAAGTTTGCTTTCTGAGACTGTGTAAGACAGATAGATCTCTTTACTAATAATTTCTATTAAGAACATTTAAGAACATTTAAAAAGTTAATATAGTAGTAATAATAATGGGTGCTTAGCCCATTGGACTCCTGCTTCTAAGCACTGTATTACTAGGTATTATTGCCCAATTTAAGGTACTCGTCATATGCTGTGAAGCAGATGACCACCCAATAGGGGTTTACGGAATAGTAAATGTAAGTATTTGGTTGAATACCGAATAGTTGGGCAAGTACAGAGCCAAATAGCTGCCTAAATAAAGTGATGAAGACAAGGAAAACAATTTGTAAATTAAAAACACACTTTAAAATATGTACATCCATTCTTTATTGCATTTCTTTGTTGACTATGGAAGGCGTTTGTGTAAACAATGAAAGGAATACATTGTCACAAAATAAACTCTTCACTAACAGCACAGTTTGTATTTCTGTGCATTCATGGGTGTCACTTGTTGGGTGGAGGTGAAGTACTAAGACTAGCCCAAAGGTATAGTATACATGAATACAATCACTGTGAGGGGAGACTGAGAATGTTCCTTTTGGGCCTACTGAATCGAAACCTTTGGGATGTTAGAGCCATGCATTCTATCTGTGGTTCTGTGTTGGGATGAGGCATTTGAAAAATGTATTTTCATTAATAGATAGTATTTTTCCCTCTTTTTCGGGTGGGGTATGATTATGGTGATTTGAGGCATGGTAAAATACATCAGACAAAAATATATAGGGAGTACTGAGTCCTCCATGGCTCTCGGCTGACCCTATGTGGAAGGGAGAGTGCTGATTTTCAGATCTTTAATTGGTATGTGAATGTTTATAATACTTATAATTATTTCACTTGTACAACCATTTGGTTCAATGTTTCTAATTTGTAAACTTGCATCTCCCCATCTTTATCACTAATGGTGGGATGAATATTTCTGCTGACACAGACTGAGGCATTTTGGCTAATACAATATAGCCATGTTCTTTAATAACATCTGTCAGTCTTACTCAATTTAAAGGAACTTATTTTGACAACATGAGAACATTGTAGACAAGGAATTGTAACCTATGTTTCAATATTAAATGCACACTTCCCACTGAGGCATTTTATTTGTTGCTTTATACCCTTGGACTTCTTGCTGAATACAATTATTTGTTGCAGGCACACTACCTCCTGAGCTATTTTACTCGGGGTTTGGAACTTACTGGGATCTCTGTGACAGATATATTAATCAATTTAATTATATTATTTGGATTGATTGGAATCAGATTTCTCACGCTTGTCATCAGCACATCAATAAGCGCCTAAGGAGAGTATCATTATCACATAGCAACTTCATGAACTATTGTTCCAGCCCAAAATCCAAAGGAGAACTTTAAGCTGCCATTGGAATTACAAGCTACTCTAGAAGGTGCATACCCAATCATTCCACCTTAGCCACCAATCTTAATGATAAGCTCAAGAATTCCCATACACAACAGCTTGTCTGGAAGGATGAAGATCATTAAAGTTGTGAAGGCTTCAAACAAATCCTATCCCAAGGGCCTGTCCTAAAAATACCTGATTTCAACTGCTAATTAATTGTGCTGACAGATGCTTTTAAAGTTGAAGGGCCTCATTACAACTCAGGCGTTAAGGGTTAACGCCGTCGTTAACCCTTAACGCCTGATTCCAATTTTAACGGCTGCTTTTAGCAGGCGTTAAAATCCATGGCGCTAAACCGCCTTGGTGCTAATTACGGCACCGTAATTTACGGTGCCGTAATTAGCGCCTTCCCCACTCCCATTATGCCCTATGGGGCAAAAATGGGAATGGGGAAGGGTAAATGGGAAATGGGGATTTACCGCCCCACTCACCTTGGAATGGGGCGGTAAATCCGCCATCCACCATGGTGTAAACTTAGTTTACACCATGGTGGTAAAGTTGGTGTACTTACCGCCTGGGTCGTAATGACCCCAGAAGTAGGTGCCATGCTGTCACAAGAACATGATGGCTTGGAGCATCCCATCCTATACGCAAGCCAGAAATTGTTCCCCAGAGAATAGGCACCTGAGACAATAGAACCTGAAGCCTTAGCTATCAAATGGGCAATCCTAAACTTACGCTATTGCCTTGCCAAAGGAGATTCTGACTGGTGACTGGCCACTCTCCCCTAAACTGGATGAGTCTGAGGAAATATTGTAACGGCCAAGTCATGAGGTGTTTTTTTTTTTATCTACAGTCTTTCTGTTTCTCGGTCGAACATTGAAAGGGGATAGAACAGGACAAAGGAGATTCCGACTGGTGACTGGCCACTCTCCCCTAACCTGGATGAGTCTGAGAAAAGATTCTAACGGCCAAGTCATGAGGTGTTTTTTGATCAACAGTCATTCTGGTTCTCGGTTGAACATTGAAAGGGGCTAGAACAAGGCAATGCAGATTTTTCAGTCATTTCCCACTTCCTAATCAAGGGGGAGCCTCTCATTTAACAGGAAGTCTATGAGACAAATCTGGAAAATGTGTCCCTTCTTGCCATAATGGAGCCACCCCCTTTGAGGCTAGGGAGGTGAGGCCGCTATGCAAGACCCTCCATAGGGATTTGGGTAAGTGGGACCTCACTGCGAGTGACTCCCCTCTTAGGGACAAGGACTCCCATTCCAGAGCGGAACTCCCAATCCAAACCTCCTTGTCTTCATATATCCATGTGGAAAAGACTTTAATACTTTCAGAAATGACTATGTTTCACTAATCCTTCTTCTGATGTATTGGCTACAGGCAAGGATAAACACAGCCTGAACGCCATGATCAGCAAAGAAGCACACCATTCTGTATATTCCTGTGGTGTCTATAAAAGAGGAAACTCCTACGAGGGAAAGGGAACCGCTACACAGAGGCGAGCCTCAGCATCATTGATGTCCTGGAGGGGCAGAGCCACTCTGGCCCACGGAGCTAGTGGCAGCGAGGAGGGTGAGCAAGCCGTGTACAAAATGCCTAAAGGTTGGCATTTTACCTGACCGAGAAGCCAGGTTCGGAGGGGGGCAGACACAAATGCCCCATCTCATCTGGTGGAGTGATCAGGAATGAGCAGTGGTGGGCCAGTAGGCCGGCAACGGACGCCGAAAACAGATCATTTGAAAGAGCCTGAGCCCCCAAGCTCTACACACATTGGACCGTAGCTAGGCAGACTAGTAGCCATGGGGAAAGCCGACGAGGTTATGGGAGCCTGAGAAATTCAACGGAGAACCTACCATTACAAGGAACAAACATTGTAATTCATTGCTGTGAAAGCTATCACATTTGCGGGAGCCTGAGAAACCCAAGTGTGAAAATCCCACATGAAAGGGGAATTGATAAAAATATGAACATTTTGAATAACAGACGGGAAAGCTATCAAGGTTATGGGAACCTGAGAAACCCAGGGTGCAACTATCCTTTAAAGGGGGATTGAGAAAAGTATGAGTATTGTGAATGACGGCTGCGAAGTCTACCATGCTTACAGGAGCCTGACACACGTGAGTGTGCAAATACCATATGAAAGGCGAATTGAGGAAGAGATATGAACACTTGAATACTTGAGTAAACCTGAGAAAGCAGCAGAGGGTAGAGAACAGGGTAAGGAACAGGACAGGGTGAAGAGCCGCCCTATGTGAAACATCTTGGCTGAAATAAAATCACCTGTACGGGGATAAGATGACTTTGGGAAAACCCAACTCCTCGAAGGATGCTGAAGCTATTGTACAAAGCCTCCCATTTTATTTTAGTTAAATGTTTCTCTATAGTGGTAGGGCCAGTTAGTTGGTTAGAATTTAGACCGAAGAACTTTAATTTTGGACTTCAAAGCAGTCCCATACTTTTTTATTTTGTAAGGTAGGGAACTTCCCTTCGGCGCTATAGGGCCAGATAAGTATTTTTATTTTTATTTTTAATAAAACTACTTGGAAATGACGTCAGATTGTCCAAGTCCTTCTTCTGGTTCACCACGACATCAGGATGCATTGAGCACTTGCTATTGATATGTTTGCTCAGTTTGGAAGGAGGGCTTCTGCTCTCCTCTGAGTATTAGGCTGCACAGATCACTACCTACTGACATGTCTGTTCATTGTGATAGGGGAGCTTCTGCTCTCCCCTGGGTATCAAGGATGCATTGAGCACATACTATTGATGTGTTTGCTCTGTGTGGTGGGGTCTTTGCGTTTGCCTGGGTATCTGAAAGCATGGCGAGCTTCCCTATGGAATGTGCTCCACTGGCAAGGGGTCTCTGTTTGTTTCGCTCATTGGTGAATACAAACAACTTATTCAGATTCTTATCTCAGCATTTCTCTTGCTGACCAGTGCTGGATATTGACAAAATCGATCTACTCAGGACAGCCCCCCCTTTGTGCAGATGGGAGTAGGCCTAGGTATGTGGGCAGGGCTGAGGGGTGGAGCTAGATGTAGAGTCATGGTAGGCAACTGATCACTCACCAGGGTTGCCCCAATGGCAATGTAGGATCTCCACTAGTGTAGGCAGGGCCAACCGCTGGACAGCCACTCATCTCTCGTGGCTATCAACAAGAGGAGAAGAAAAGAATGTTAGCTCTGCTATGACCATTCCTTCATGCTAGACTGTCTGGTGCACTGACTGGATGGTGAATTTGTATATTTGTCCGTCAAATCAAGTGATATGGGAGTATGGGAGAGACAGTGCAATAATAACGCAATTCTAGGTTTCTGCCTTCGGGGGCCAATAAAATAGGAGCACCATTTTGTCCCTGAAATCATTAAAATATGGCTCATAGTTTGGATTTTAAGACTTAAAATAATACTGTCTTATAAAGTTTGCTAGCAAGATGCACAGATCGCACATTAGACCAGTCCTTAAAAAAACATATTACGCCAAAACAATATTGGTGTAGCTTTACTTTCCCCATCCTCAGGGGAACCCTAGTACTCCCAGAATGCACAGTATGCGATCCTTAGAATTCTCTAGTTTGACCCCCACTGCACTTTCAGCACTTGAAGGCACACACTGAAATGGTCCTGTAATAAGATCACTCCGGTACAGAGAATGTTCTTCGCAAACCCCCACACAGTTTCTACATGTCCTGCTAGTAGATGTCATGGATAGAAAAGAGAGCTTACTGTGCTGCTCATTTGGTCATGGAAGCGGACACTGATTTGATAGATAAGTGGAGCATTGTGGGGTCTTTCAGGTGGAAAGGTCCCATTACAGTGCAAATTCCCTAAACTGTCAAGGATGAGAAGGGCCTGCTGACAATAAAAGAAACATCCTACTATTAGACTAATTATAATTATTAAAATAATTGCAGGTGCTTTCAGCAGCCCAGCCCTGTACGCTGTCTGTTGCCATGACGTGAGCAGTGGTCTTTGCTGCAGATTGAGGAAGTCATTACAAGCACACTTTGGGCCTGATTCAGATAGCACTTTTCTTATGCGATGCCGCCATTATAAAACGTGTCTGTGAATCAGGGCCTTTGTTGAAATATGCAGAAAAAAAGCGCGACAAGCGACCGCCACATAATATAACTGACTGGGCAAAAGCAAGTAAAAAAAGGGGGTTATAATATGTGGCCACGGAAACAGTGATTTTAGGACCCTGCAGTGCTAAGCCTGCCACACACAGCATGGGAGGTTTTGGAACTCGGACCTTCGTGGAACTGCACGGCGGAAACGACCCATTTCGCTGGAGCACAGCTCTATCTTGTTCCGGTCACATTACTCCGCTTGTGCTGGTCCACGCTTTGCTCACTGGGGCAAAGCACGGCTTTAGTGGCACTCAGGCAAATTTGTCTCAGGGTTTCATGCGAATACGATAGGTTTTGAAGGAAATGGCAAAACTTGCGTTAGCATGTATGTTTATACACAAAAGAACGGATGGAAGGTGCATTTAATGACGGTGAGTGAAGAGGGGGGAGGGCGTTTTCAAGTGGCACGAAAAGTAACACAAGAAGAAGTGGCCTTGAGGTACTAGGCCCAGGCGCGGGTCTCGCCTGGCTCGTTCTGTACTTGTGTGCGCAGTGAGATCAATCCGCGGCATAAAAGGGGGGAAGGGCGGCATTCTCCCCTCAGAAGAGCAGGAATCCATTTGTAAGCCTTCACTCTTGGCGCTGCGTCTGCGACTTTCAAATGAAAACCTCTCTTTTATCTCACGGCTTTCAAAACCCACTCAGGCACTGATTAAAAACAGGAAGAAAAAAAAAACCGAAGAAGGAGCAGGCTTCACTTAAAGTGAATTGACAATAAGGGAGTGTGGCTGCAGTGTGGACTCGAGAGTGCTGATGGAAGCGAAGTGTTGTGGTGTCCTCGGTCGCTGGGGATCAAAGTTGGGAAAAGGAGGAAGATACAGGGACTATGGCCTAACGGGGGAACTGTGCCATTCTCTTGTTTTCATCCAGTCCTGCACCACCGGACCAATCAAGTGAGACATTGGCTGCAAGAGGTGACAGACTGCATTATGTCAGAGCAGCTCTCGGCAGCGTTTGGCCCGATGGACCATGCTCGCCTCATTGATCATCTTGGCTTGGTGGTTGTGTGGCTGCACTGCCCCTGAACTGGTCTCACTCCTTTCATCTTGGCTTGGTGGTTGTGTGGCTGCACTGCCCCTGAACTGGTCTCACTCCTTTCATCTTGGCTTGGTGGTTGTGTGGCTGCACTGCCCCTGAACTGGTCTCACTCCTTTCTTACTAACACAGAGCAAAGAGTGGGTACCTTTGTGTCTCACCCAGCCCTCGTGCGCTGTAGAGTCTCACAGGGGTCATCGCTGTCCCCTTCCACATACTTGCCAACATTCTGTGAGCAAAAAGATGTAGGATTTTTCAAGTTTCAAAAATATGAATTTCCATAACAATAACATCACAGGAAAATACAAACCATACAAAAAGCACAACATGGAAAGATTTTGAAATGTTAAAAATGTATAATTCTGAATGGTAACTTAACACCAAATTGTCGGCAGATGCTGTGTGATGGTATTACACTGTGCCACTTGCCTTCACTGGTGGTTCACATAAGGGTTGTACCAGCAAGAGTGCAGGACAGAGTCATGTAGCTGTCAGGTCAGTGGATTGGTCTGAGACCAATCAAAGTAATCACCTACCAGACAACTGTACGGACAGACTAATGAATGTGTTGCATGCTTTGTCCTGGAGCCTGACCTAGAGTCACATAAATTACCTCCCACTGTAAAAAGCAGGAGGATCTGTCACTGAAATCTGTAGGCGGTAGGACTGCTTTAAAAGCAGTAGCCTACTGCCTAAATCTGTAGGGTTGACAAGTCTGCTTCCATATTTACTATCTCTCTTTACTCGCTGTTGGATCTGTTGGGAGGACATGCTCTTGCTTTTCATTTGTATGCAAATGGCATGCCGATTTATCTGCATATCCACAGCTCAGATAATGATTTCTCCAACCCCCCCCCCCTCAAGCCATTCATGAAAGTCAGCCTTTGGCTTGGAGCCAGCATTTTCAAAATGAATGATAGGAAATCTGAGGTGCTTCTACTTGGCCCCTGCCACTTGCTTAATCAACTAGACAAGATACTACACGCCTCACCTTAATGGTTTTCTCTGCACCCAACCTTCTGGTGCCTGATGGGAAATGTGGAAGTCATTTGGGAATCGGATCTGAGTCTCAAAGAACAAGTAGTTGCCAATTCACTTCATCAGCTGAAAAGGATCCTTGCTTTCCCCACTCCCGACCTCTTGTGGTCATGGGATTGTGGCGGCATTGATGAGCTCTTCTATGGATCGCGCCTGCAGCCTCTACGCTGGGCTTCAGTGGGTTCTCTCCACTGCCTCCCTTAGTGCATCTGTTCACTTGGTATTTTGTAGGGGAGCCCTGTTACTCCGCCATGTTGTGTCTTTCACTGGTTACCTGGGTGATGCCGAGTGATTATCAAAATCCTTCATCTGGTTTGTAAATGTCTGCATGGCCCCGCTCCAGCTTGCCTAGTGGAAAACATCGCCCCCTACATTCCAGGCAAAGATTTGCCATCCTCTGTTAAGTAACTTCGGATTGCCCCCCCCCCCCGTCTAATTTTAAGTGGAGGGAGGTAAAACATTTGCGGTACAGGGCGGGAACACTTGGAATTCTCTTCCCCTGGAAATGTGTTCAGTGATCAACTTTGTTATCTTTTGCAGGTCAGTAAAATCATTTCAGGTCAATCAATTTGCACATCACTGACTTCTCTTTTTTTATTGTATCTCTGCTACCTTACTGCTTATTTCTGCCCCTGGGGGAAGCGTGTTATGAATGTAAAATATGGAAAACAGAACCAGTATCTGATCTATGAGCACTCCCAGCTTAGACTTTAAAGATCCTGCAATACTGTCTAATTTCCTGAATGCAAGAGTCCCTACATGTGACAGGCTGTGCCATTCTTCCAGTCATCAGGCTTTAGAGGTGAAGGGCTTTGTATCACTCCGGTAACCCCAAATCCTTGCGGACGCAATGGAAATTGAAAGGCTTTCTGTTGCTAGGCCAGTGCCCAGAGCTCTCAAGTCTAAGAGACGCAAAGCTTTGTATCCCATTGTGAATTCGGCAGCCATTGGCCTCTACAGGTGGCATTCCGCATGTCACTGGGCCAGTCCCCAGAAAACATCCAGTCCAAAGGGTGAAAGGATCTTAGAATATTCTAGATTTCCCATTCCAACACAACACAATACATCTCACTCTCATGAGATTGGGCCTCCTTCACCAAGGTTGACAAGTATCTCCCATGTGCAGACCTGCCATTTACCCTACATCAACATTTTGTGGTACCCTCACTTTCTGAGCGCAGAGGTCAATTTTGGCAGGCTCTACAAGTCAGGCACTAGCTAGAAATTCCAAAAGAGTTTTGTTTTACATCTTGCTACCAATGCTCGCAACTCAGGATTAGATTTCTGGCAGCTCTCGGCTACCCGGCTTTCTCCATGGTACCATTCCTTTTCCAATCCGTTCCAGTTCGAGAGGCATTTGCGCTTGCAATGCTGTTTCCTTGTAGCG
This sequence comes from Ambystoma mexicanum, assembly GCF_040938575.1. NCBI lineage: Eukaryota > Metazoa > Chordata > Amphibia > Caudata > Ambystomatidae > Ambystoma > Ambystoma mexicanum. The sequence goes on from NC_090922.1 coordinate 599,981,079, forward strand.
GTGCCGCATACAAATAGATTAATACACTTGCTTGAAGTGGCCTCGGAGGCTGAATGTGAGGTACCCCATTTTCCTGTTAATATATCCAGAAATGCTCCTTTAAATGAAAGGTGAAAGGATGGATCAGGGTTTCGGGGCACCTCTGTTGCTTCAGGAGGTGTGTCAGACCCCAATCCGGTGATCCTGATAGCTCCAGAGGGGCAGAGCGAGGGGGCCGGAATGTAGCTGCCTGATTGAGCTCAAGATGGTGGTGCTCTGGTTTGTGTGGCAGTAGCCAGGAGCTAAGGGACTGAACAACTGGATGAAACAGCGCCGGCTTGCTATGAAACGCCCTCTCCCCCAAAGGGGAAGAAAGGAAAGTAGGTGGTTTAACAGGACCGGGAGATGCAACATTTGGCCCCGCACTCGGCAATCCATGGGACAGTGAAACGCCACCAAGTATACTGTACAGAGCGGTGGAACCCATGGCTTTGGGTCTCAGCCTTCCAGCCCCCAGTTCCTGGATAGATGGCAAGAGCCACAGGAACAGCACACCATTATTAGGCCCGGGTGCAACGTCTGGTGGCGGGTGGATCCTGGGGGAGAAGGAACAGCATTCGGATAGACGGCCTGCCAGCGCACAGTGGGAAGCTCAATGGGACTAGTTCCTTGAAAGTGTAGTAGATAGTTTCTGGTGCAAAGGATTATCCTCTTTCTTCTGAGTTGAGAGGGCCCATCGAATTCGAGCCAGACGTGCCTCACCTGGCTTCTCCCAGAAAGGGAAAGTAGACTCCTCAGTTTAGTAAATGAATGTCCAACTGCAGTGTACACTCCGAGAGGCCCAGTGAGGGGGCAAAAGCATTCATGTTCCCCAATTAAACAAGAGAGGTACCGAAACAAAGACATTTGTGTGAGTCTGTTAAATGGGAGCGCCGTAATAGATAACTAAGGTCCACGTTTCTCTTCTCCGTGAAACGTAAGGTGTTCAGTGACGGCAAAACCTGTTTTATGATAACCCACGAGATTCCTGAGAATGGTTGGAGGGCAGGGAGAAGGGAACAGGCCAGAAAAGAAAAAAAAAAGAAATCATTCCACAGAGCAACAGAATTCCATGGAGGATGAGCGAGACAGTGCTGGGGATCTGCCTTACATGGACACGCCAAGGACTATAGTGGTGGCTGACGACGGAACGATCACACGGTACATGCTGTATTTCTGTGAACTGACCACGCAAGGGTATCCATTAATGTACAAGCGGGTTTCATTTTCTCTGCCAATTCGATTATCTAATTAGTTGTTTTGTCTCATTTTTCTTCCTTCCTTGCTTTTAGTTCTTTCGCTTTATTGCTTCGGCCATTATATGTTCATATTCTGTTTATGGTTGTTTTTTTCCCAATGTTGATCATTATGCTTTGTTGGATTATTTATTTTATTTCTTGTGTTTCCCAATCTCTTAATGCCCTGGTTTGGGTTTGGTGTATTTTAATGGTATGACATACCTCACCCGTCATAAAAACTCCTTAAAATGTATTGTTTTGTACTAGGTTATTTATGCATTATGTTATGTTAATCACAGCCTAGAAGAAGACCTGTGGCCGAAACATGTGTCAGCTGTTTTCGCTACGATTAAAATTAGGTGTTGTTAATTATTGCAACCTGTGCAGTGTGGTTGTGTATACATTGAATTGTCACATTTTCTGACTCCTGGGCCACTAGCTGCAACCAGACATGACCACCTGTAGCAGCTACACATTAATGGGCTTAGATGTATTTGAATCACATTACAATTAGGTTGTGACGAGCGCTTTTGGTTCCCAGTCTCGTGCCCCATATTTTTTCAATTCTCATAATTTATACATGAGATAAAATGAATTTGCTCCTCACAATGGAGTGTTTGGGGCCTAGACCCTCTGACACAACTATGTCTAGAATGTTTACATTGTGTAAAAATCCAGAGAGTACTGAAATAATTAAGCATCTGATACTGTCCCCTAAAGAAACTTAACTCGTGAAGAACCTCTGTTTTGCTCATTGCACAGAATTTCAAACACTGGATGTTGACATCCTTTTATGGTCTGATGTGATGGTAGGCAACAGTATTTCGAGATTGCTGGACCTTAAAAGAATGTTATTAATTATGTAAGATATGTTAGGTGCCTAGATCTAACGTTGTATTATTTCCTAATTCTTTCATGTTGTGCTTTGCGTTTTATATATTAAGAATAAACATAATTAATTTTAATGTATGTTTATAAATCTGCACATCTGTTGATTGTTGGATATGGTGAAAAGTTTTTACTTGCTAAACCAACTCACTAAATAAATACATTTTAAAAAGCAAACATTCCCAGTGTTGCCAGGGCCGGCGAGGGACAAGGCAGCTCAAGGTAAGTGGGGCGGTGTTGTGGGGATTGAATATGTGAAAAAAGAGGGGTCGGGTGGGGGGAACGGGAAGGGGACGTGAGGGTGCGCCCTTACCTGATTCCTGCTAAGGGAAGATGGCACTGAGGACGCTCAGAGCGGGGGTTTTATAATGTGGTAAAGACCCCGTTCATAGCCTCATCATTGGCTGGGGGGCCACCACCCCTCCTCCCCCCCGCCTCACTGGGTACTTATATGAAATATTTTTACCATTACTACTGTTACTCTATAGACCACAACCTCGCTTTACATGACAGGCGTGCATAGATCCAACTTGGAAACATTGGAAAATAGCATGTCAAACATTCCCAACTCAAGGAATGTCACGAGAAACTGCACCTGTGAAACACCTAGACGCTTCACAGCAGGAAAAGTCTGCCTTCTTCTGATCTGCACACGTCAGCAGTGCAGGACCAGCTACCTCGCTCACCTCTCTCTGCTCCAAACTTCTTGCCTCAATACAATCCGTTTCTTGTGGGTCCCTATGAAAGTGCCAAGAAGCCAAGAAAATGGCAGACGTTGCACTGTATAATACTCAATAACAAAACATAATACTGTCATTGGTGAGCTAAAGGGTATGTCAAGGGAGTGATTCAGATGTTATCATGCCTGCTTCCCCCATAGTTGGATTCTGAAGGAGCTCTGGTGGGAGGCTTCAAGCCGCCCCTGTGCTGTTTGTGTGGTTTCCAACTGAAGAGGCTCTGCAGCCTTGAACCAAAATACTCAAAAAACTGAATATGGCACTAATGAAATGTAAGAATAAATGAGGGCTACATATTTATGTGTGGGAACCCCCAGATTCTTTGTATTTCCATGCCCAATGTTGGAACCGCGTGTCCAACTGTATATTTCACTCACTTATTATGGAATTCTTTAGTAATTAACTAATTGTTTTACTATAGTCACAGCCACACTGGTATAGCAGAGGCCTCCCCTGTGTTGCACTGGTAAAATGAATGAGGCCCAGTGTAGTAGAGGCATCCCATGTGTTGCACTGGTAATATGAATGAGGCCCCGTGTAGCAGAGGCCTCCCTCATTTTGCACTGGTAACATGAATGCGTCCCCGTGTACAAGAGGCCTCCCTCGTGTTGCACTGGTAACATGAATGAGGACCCCATATAGCACAAGCCATCCTTGTGTTGCACTGGTAACTTTAATGAGGCCCCATATAGCAGAGGCCGTCCTTGTGTTGCACTGGTAATATGAATGAGGCCCCGTGTAGCAGAGACGCCCTTCGTGTTGCCCTGGTAATATGGATGAGGACCCGTGTAGCAGAGGCCTCCCTCGTGTTGCCCTGGTAATATGGATGAGGACCCGTGTAGCAGAGGCCTCCCTCGTGTTGCACTGGTAGCATGAAAGAAACCTCATATAGCAGAGGCCATCCTTGTGTTGCACTAGTAACATGAATGAGGCCTTGTGTAGCAGAGACCTCCTTTGTGTTGCTCTGGTAATATGGATGAGGACCCGTGTAGCAGAGGCCTCCGTCGTGTTGCACTGATAACATGAATGAAACCCAGTGTAGCAGAGGCCTCCCTCGTGTTGCACTGGTAACATGAATGAGGCCCAGTGTAGCAGAGACCTCCTTTGTGTTGCCCTGGTAATATGGATGAGTACCCGTGTAGGAGAGGCCTCCCTCGTGTTGCACTGGTAACATGAATGTGGCCTAGTGTAGAAGAGGCCTTCCTCATGCTGCACTGGTAACATGAATTAGGCCCAGTGTAGCAGAGACCTCCTTCGTGTTGCCCTGGTAATATGGATGAGTACCCGTGTAGGAGAGGCCTCCCTCGTGTTGCACTGGTAACATGAATGTGGCCCAGTGTAGAAGAGGCCTTCCTCATGCTGCACTGGTAACAGGAATGAAACCCAGTGTAGCAGAGGCCCCCCTCGTGTTGCACTGGTAACATGAATGCGGCCCAGTGTAGAAGAGGCCTTCCTCATGCTGCACTGGTAACATGAATGAGGCCCAGTGTAGCAGAGACCTCCTTCATGTTGCCCTGGTAATATGGATGAGTACCCGTGTAGCAGAGGCCTCCCTCGTGTTGCACTGGTAACATGAATGTGGCCTAGTGTAGAAGAGGCCTTCCTCATGCTGCACTGGTAACATGAATTAGGCCCAGTGTAGCAGAGACCTCCTTCGTGTTGCCCTGGTAATATGGATGAGTACCAATGTAGCAGAGGCCTCCCTCGTGTTGCACTGGTAACATGAATGTGGCCCAGTGTAGAAGAGGCCTTCCTCATGCTGCACTGGTAACAGGAATGAAACCCAGTGTAGCAGAGGCCCCCCTCGTGTTGCACTGGTAACATGAATGCGGCCCAGTGTAGAAGAGGCCTTCCTCATGCTGCACTGGTAACATGAATGAGGCCCAGTGTAGCAGAGACCTCCTTCATGTTGCCCTGGTAATATGGATGAGTACCCGTGTAGCAGAGGCCTCCCTCGTGTTGCACTGGTAACATGAATGAGGCCCTGTGCAGTAGAGAACTCCTTCGTGTTGCACTGGTAACATGAAGGAGTCCCCATTTTGCAGAGGCCTTCCCTGTGTGGTACTGGTGACATGAATGAGGCCCAACATGGCAGAGGCATCCTGTGTGTTGCACAGGCCTCCCTCGTGTTGCACTGGTCAGATGAATTAGGCCCTATGTAGCAACAGCCTGCATTGTGTTGCAATGGTGACATGAATGAGGGCCCTTGTAGCAAAGGCCTCCCTTGTGAATCAGAGGCATCACTTGTGTGGAACTGGCTTCCTTGTGGTGCTATGGTAACATGAATGAGGCCCTGTGCAGAATAGGTCTCCTTTGTATTGCACTGATAACATAAATGCACAACATGAATGACTCACTGTGCAGCAGAGGCCTCCCTTATAATGCACTGGTAACATGAATGAAGCCCCACGTAGAAGAGGCTTTCCTTGTGTTGCACTGGTGACATGAATATGACCCTGTGTAGCAGAGATCTCCCTTGTGTTGCGCCGGTCTCCCCTGTGTTGCACTGGTAACATGAGTGAGACCCTGTGTAGCAGAGGTCTCCCTTGTGTTGCAAAAGCCTTCCTTCTGTTGCACGTGTAGCCTGAATGAGGCACTAAGTAGCAGAGACCTCCCTTGTGTTGCACTGGCGATATGAATGAGTCTCTGTGTAGCAGAGGCTTCCCTTGTGTTGCACTGGTGACATGAGTGAGACCCCGTGTAGCAGAGACCTCCCTTGTGTTGCACTGGTGACATGAATTAGTCTCTGTGTAGCAGAGGCTTCCCTTGTGTTGCACTGGTGACATGAATGAGACCCTGTGTAGCAGAGGTCTCCCGTGTATTGCACAGGTCACACTTGTGTTGCACTGGTGACATGAGTGAGACCCGTGTAGCAGAGGTCTACCTTGTATTGCACAGGTCTCCCTTGTATTGAACTTGTGACATAAGTGAGACCACGTGTAGCAGAGGTCTCCCTAGTGTTGCAAAAGCCTTCCTTCTGTTGCACGTGTAGCCTGAATGAGGCACTAAGTAGCAGAGACCTCCCTTGTGTTGCACTGGTGACATGAGTGAGGCTCTGTGTAGCAGTGGCCTCCCTTGGGTTGCACTGGTAAGAAGAATGAGCCCCGTGTAGCAAAGGCATCCCTTGTTTTACACTGGTAGCATGAATGAGACCCTCGGTAGCAGGGACCTCCCTTGTGTTGCACTGATTCACAGGAATAAGGCCACGTGTAACAGAGGTCTCCCTTGTGTTTCACAGGCATCTGTTGTGTTGCATTCGTAACATGAATGAGTCCCCATGTAGCAGAGGTTTTCCTTGTGTTGCAAAGGCCTCCACTGTGTTGCACTGGTGACATGAATGAGGCCCTGTGTAGCAGAGACCTCCCTTGTGTTATAATTGAACTTTCAATGTGTAAGTATACATTAAATGAGCCAAAGGCCCCCATAAATCTACAGATAGGACACTGTTGGTTTATTTGTGTTAAGATTGTAAAACGAGTCTGCAAAAGCTGGCAGTTGTAGTGTAACTTTTAAATGGAAATAGTAGGGTTGTGCTATCATTCCTGCAATCCTATTATTTGCATAATGTTCCTGGGCCTCATATGCAGGACCCCCCACTCTGCCTTTGTAAGACAAACCCTGCCCTAGTAAGTACAGTTGTATCACAATTGGTTTGTTTGCCCTACAAAATGAATCAGTTTGTCCTACAAAAGTACGCTATCTTCTCGAAAAGTGTGTTTGATGACATCTGAAAATGGAACGCCTCCTGCCCTCTTAAAATCCTGGTCAGAACAATGAATGTGTGTACTTGCCTATGTGCTTCCACAACCAGATCCTGTCAGTGTTTGGTAGACTCGACTAATTGAATGAACTGTAAAGACGGCCTGGGAAGTCCCCACAATTGCACAGAGGTTCTGCTGCTAGACCAAGCCAAACACAGCAACAGAAATAGACAAAGTGAAAGGCAAAACCCAGCTTTATTGACATCAAAATAAAGCAGGGACAGCATACAAGCATTCTCGAAAGCTCTCGAAAGCTCTATGCGTGCTTATCAAAAACAACAGCTTTTATGTCAGTCTCTCGTCATAATTAGCATTACACTGTACCAAAACCTACAGGGTGAAGGGGTTGGTTAATAGGGAAAACTACATACACATTATGTAAGTGTTAAACATCTGATTGGGTAACGACAATCTGATGGCTCCTCCTGAGACCACCTCTGAATGGATAACAATAAAAGACATCACTTCTACAATATATCATTGGTTAGTCTAATACATTTTGCGCAGCCTAGCATTGGGGTTTTTGATTGGGTGGCTTTGTACTGACCAACCTTGGGCGACTGACAGGTCGTCAAGACATGAGCCAGACAGGAGGTGGGGGAGAGAGGTCCATGGACTGCCTTCCTTTCAATTAATAAAAGATACCATTCCTTATTTCTAGGCCATAAGCCAGAGCAATTTCTTTGTAGTTGGCCTTGTACGCCATCTCATATCTCATCGAGAATATGCATGAGGAGTGAGGCAGGTGTCATATATGTGTCTTTGCTAATGAATAGACAGTGTTCTTCAATTGTACGTCAATTGTAATGAGACCGTGTTTGGAATTATTTGATCCTGCATTTAGTCGGATTTTTAGCTAATATTGGTGCGAGTGTTAGTGTTCCTTTTACCACTGGGGGAACTCTTGAGTTATTAATTACAGGGTCTTCTTGGATTTATGATTCGCTCGCACCTGCCTCAAAATGGCCGATTGTTCTCTTCCAAACTGTAATTAGACGCAAGTATTCTAACCCTGGGAATCATTATCTCATGCCTTGTTGGTAGCGTTTGGACCCTCCCTAATTTCTCAGTAAGCTTGGCTTGGGTTGCTAGCTACTGTCTGAGATCTGCACCGATCTGCATTTCTATGATTTAAGCATCTTAAATTCTTGTGAAGTCTTGAGGCCTTTTATGAACTTGAAAGCATGCTGCGGCTTCCATTTTGGAAACAATGGCTGCCCATTACTATTGCTATTTTATGTTAGTGAGCTTGATTTGCGTGTCGTTCATGTTGCGTTCAGTTTATGCATTGCTTATGTTAGTATTGTTCATGGCTTTATGGATGCCATGTTAGTATTCTCCATGTATAAATACATATTTGACCTAGTGTGTGGTTTCTTCATGATAAGTGCATATTTGTTTCTTTTCTAGTGCATGCACATGGAATGTCGAAACTTTAGCTTGGTGTTAGGAGTATCATCTACAGCTCTTAGTGCATTCATCTCTTGTGATATCTGCATGGGATATGGGCGTTATGGTTGTCTTAGTGAGTAACGCTTCTCACCTGTGTGGTATTCGGACGGGGGAGGGGTAGTAGCTATAGATTATGTGTTCACCTGCCTCTCAACAGAACTCACAATTTGGTAACTTTTAAGTAGCAACTGTTCAACGCTTATGGAGATCTCTGTATGCAATTCCAATAATTCACCAGGATTATTAATTCTGAGCTTTGAAATCCAACATGTTCCATTGTACACCCTTAAAGGATGGATATCCAATAAAACACATTATACTTATAAGAACTGAATAAAGAGGGCAAGAAAGAGGAATGTTCCCCCACTAGTTCAAGCTGGCATTCAAACCAGGATCCATTGGTACATATTACACATGTGAATGCCCACCTTCCCCACTGTAACTGAAATATGACCATAGCAACGAAATTGTCCACTTCCATGCGAGACACTTCAAGCCAGTCCTGCTTCTTCCACTGCATGCTGGCTTGTAGGTCCATCCTTACAATGGGAAGAACGAAACTACATGCTCTACCATGCAATTGTAAAAAGAAAATCAGTACTAGCTGTAGGTATCACGCAAGGAACTGGGAAGCTTGATAACTATAAAGGACCAAGAAAGACCCAATTAATTTATTAAGAGTGTGTATCTGGGTGCAATGCTGTAATTTGAACTTAATTGTTCACCAGAGTAGAGCCTGACACTTACTCCCGCTACCACATTTTGAGCATGTTATTTGTTTAAAGCACTTGCTTGGCATTAGGCCAAGCGTTTTGTACGACGAGGCATTGGGGCTTTAGGAGGAACACATTTAGAACTCCCCAAACATCCCTGGTGCCTATAGACCAACTCACAGTTTCAGGACCACTTAACGTTCTTTTCATTCTAATTTCTCTCATGTATACCCTTGCATGTTTAGTGGTGCTGTATTATTGTATAATATTTTTAGAAAACCCAACAATGGGACATGTTATGGTATTCAACGTTTAAACAGAATTGCAAATGTGGTTGATGATTTCTGCACCTCATCATCCCTAGTGGTTATTAAGCCTTCTAAAAATAAATGTTTAACTTTGCCCTGTGTGAGGAATTTGACCATCCGCACAGTGGGTGTGTGCTCACCTGTTTTTCTCTTAAATGTTGGCCAGCCTGATTAACTATCAAAGGCTCTATGGATACACCTTGTCCTTTGGTTGGGCCCTGAAGCTGATGACAGGGTTAAGCATACTAACCAGAAAGTAATTCAAACCCACCCACATGGGTCCTGGCTACACAGAATAACAAAGGAGACAGGAAACACTAACAACCTTTCATATGCAACTCTCTCAACCTGATGCCAGGTCCTGCCCTCAGTATTGATTGTCAGTGAATGGTCATGTCTGGGACTACGTGTTTACAGTAGTCATCCCTGCAGGGGGACCGCATTCAGAAGGTACAAGTATGTGGTTTGATGGAGCCAGAAAGTCTGGTCCCACTGCAACTTGAAGGAAGACCTGCTGCTTTAATCAGGAACCACAGAGAACTCCATTAAACAGAGGGGCCCTTTGATCCGCAACAGACAGGAAGATGGGTGGGAGTTAGTATTGCATGTTTTTACCCCTTTGCCTTTTCTGTTGCACATCACTCTGGTTATGACTTACACATACAGAAGATTGTTGGTGGGAACCCAGGATTGGTTCATTGAGGTGGGCTTAGCATACACTAATCCCTGTGGTCCATTTGGCTGTAAATGAGGGCTAAGACCCTCTTTTGGGAGATCATCTGAAGGCTTCACAAGAAGCAGAAAGAACAAATCATCATTGGACCCTGGCTGAAGGTACAGTCTGCCTTACATCTTCGACCAGTGAAGGAAGGCCAGGACCTCCAAGAGGGAAGCAAGTTCCTTCCCCTTAACATCTCCCAGGGAATAGAGGGAGATACTGAATCCAGAGCACCCTTCAGCAGCTCCAGAACCGATACCCAGCCAGCACACATCGTGCCCTGCTAGGCTCTGCAGCAAGCTTCCTAAGTGGGAACCCAACAAAGGACAAGGCAGCAGCCAACAACACTCTTCTCAGCTTTGGTCCGTCACCCTTAAAGGACAACACCAGCCAAGTGAAGAAGCTAGGAGAAGTGCATCGACGAGCACCTACCGATGTCTGCCTTAAAGGACATTTTTGAGTCAGTCGAGCCCCTCGAACTGCAAGCGACTGCACCGTTGACTGTTATGCTGCATTTGCAAAAGCAGTCTGAGACGCCTCGACCAGTGCTTCAGAACCGCCGAACAGCCCTAAAACAATGATTCCTGACTCCAAGCCACCGTGTAGGCCAGTCTGCAGCTGTCCATCCAGCCTCGCTCGCCAAACTAGTTGCCGCCTGATACCTGCAGCTGTCTCCCATCTTGATCTCTGTTGCAGAAGCTGCAAAGTGCCCTGAAACCGACTCGTCACTGTCGAGCAGCAACAACTCCTACAGCACAAGGTACATTTTGGTTCTGTCTCCCTGGTCCTTCTCTGAAGGCCCCAAGTGACATTTTACGACCCATTGCTCCCTTTGTGCTGAAGCCAAGTCACCTTGAACTATTACAATTATTTACTATACCGACTACCCTCCTGTCAATGTCCAGAGTGCATCCCTTTTCCTTCTTTGAAAAAAACTGCCTGTCCTCTGCATTACTAGACAGGGTGGGTTGTATTTCATAGTGTGCTAGAAATATCTGTTGTGATAATAATAAAGTAGATATTTTTATACAACCTTGACTGGACAGTCCTTTTTATCATTGGGTTATTGTATTTTTGATGTATTGCAACTAAACAACGATCCACAACCTTTCAGAGATAAGCCTGGTGTTTCATCCATGTTACCAAAATTGGACAAGGAAGTTTATAATGTGCTTGTGTTTCCAATCTGTTCAGATCACTTCTGGTGTGCTAGAGGTGTGGGGCTGTTCGATGGTTCAGAAAGCGATATTCAGCCCTGGACCAGTGGTGCCCCGGAAGTTTATTTTGTTACACCGTGTTTCAAATTAGTGGGTTATTGAGCTGTGGCAGCTGCACTAAAATGCTAAAATGTAATACGCCTATAGTAACTCCTGCATTCCTACCCTGCTGGCTGGATTCCAGCTGTCATTCTAAACATCACAGATTATTGTTTATTTCATAATACCACAGGCTGTACTTTACTTGAATTAAAAACATTTTGTATGTTTGGTGAAAGGCATTTCATTTTTAGTTTTGGCTATTAAGTGGCACTGTAAGCTCTGGCCATAAACTGAAACTATCAACTTGGAAAGAGAATATAGGAGAGAGATGAGATGTGAGGAAGGACACATAACCAGTGGGTTTCTTTGTCATTTTACTAACCCATTAACTGTCAATGGCCATGCTGGACTCCATTCACGTTCCCACCCACTATGTCCCTTCCCCATCCAAAACACGTTCTTCAGCCTGGGATCTCTGCTTTCAGGGGAACTCCAATCTTATTGCTAAACAGTTTTATGAAAGGTGATAGTTTAATTGTAGTTATAAAGCAGATCCAGGTGTAATAAAATTGTCTTAACCAAAGGTGTCTTCAGCAAAATGTGGGTCCTTGCGTCTGTTCCTTGCAATGAATTTCTGTTCAAAATAAATACTGGCACCTCCAACCGTTCTGGTTTTTGTATAGGCATTAGATAGGCATTCACCAGGCACTGCCATGATATGCCTAGGTATTAACACCATTTGCTAGCTCTTGCTATTTTATGGCCAGGTGGTACCATTATGGAGATGTCTGGAAAATGAATCTGATTCCAACAAATTAAATAGAACTGTTTGCATTGTCAATGCTCGTTTGCATTCATCAAAAGGAGGGATGCCTGATTTGAATTGAATGGTGACTTCTAAGTTTCTGCACCAAGTACATTAAGCAACTGAGCTGATCTACCTTGGCCGATTCATGCTAATATGCTGGCAACCTTGTTTGTTTTTCTCCACATTTCTATGGCTGTCTGTTTTGAAGGTGCAATTGTCATTTGCTGCTGCCAATCAAAAGGCATTGCGCAGGTGGAAGGTCTCGGCGACCTGCAGCTGGCGCTCTCCTGGCCGCTGTCCAAGAGAACACGTCGCTTCACATGCTAATTAGGACATTGTGTTCCCAAAAGCGCATTTAAAATTAAATCTGACAGTGATGTCACTGAATGTAAGATGAATTATCATCTTGGTGAAGTCAGTAAGTATAACATCATATTGTTTTAAGTGTGTCATCAATTCCATCATATAATTAGGAAGGAGAGAATTATTATACAATTCTTTCAGATAATGTATATTTTTTAAATATTAATACAGTGTCCTCTCATTTAAAGGTTGTGTGTATGTGAATACACACAGACACACATATTCCAGCCCCAGTACAATATATTCAGGTTATCGCAAGCTGCCTCAACACCAGGACCTGTCACTGCACAATACTCACTGCCAAAGATAACAGCCAATTCAAGTGTGCCTCTACTCACAAGTGCCTTAGCGGAGGGGCGCCACCTTCAAGGAATCAACCAAGGGGCGCCTCTGGCAAGTCATCACCATGGCCACAACAGATGGATGTTCATGCTTCAAGCTGCTCGCCGGGCCCTGCAACAACTGCCTGCACTAAAATGCTCAACCTGTATGCTCAAACACAGATATGCCAACTAAGTCACCCGCACACAGCAATTGAATAACCGTCCCAACAGACATCAATCAACAGAATGCTGAACAGCTATAGGCCAACTTACATATTTCAGTCCCGGCCAAGGCATCCTAGCACCACAGCACATAAGGCTCCCATCTGGCAGCAAATAGTTCTATGGTCCTGACGCAGAGCACCCAGACACAGACCCGCAAGTAGAGCTCTGTGTACTTCCGGTGAGATCGCATCAACACAACAGCTAAGCGTTCCTGATTTTCCCTCCACCTTCCGACCTGACTAACCTAGCCCAACTGCCTCTCTCGTTGATTGACCACATCACCAGGTGTGCTGCATGATGAAAACCTCAGTTAAATAATAGTTAGATTCGGTGTCAGACCATTTCAGAAATGTTACTGAGGCAGGGATAGCATCAGGGCCGTTCAACTTTTTCAGTACAAATGGGCTCTGAGGCTCAGGGGAGCCCCTGGCAGCTGCCTTTGTGTTAAATTCTGGCAGCCATATGAAACTGAAGCATACTGCTTTCATTTTAAATATTCACTTTGAGAGTGCACTTTAGACGCTGCATTTGATGTAGACCTTCCGGCCCTCATCTCTCTCAGACCTCTGAGGTACCAGCAACACTCATGTCTTTTGACTCCACCTCCGTCTACATTAGCCCCTTGCTGATAAATAGTTTTTCAGTGGAAATGTGGTCATTTGGTGTCTTACCTCCCAGCTGGCTGCCCTTTCCATGATACGCTGAGGCTATTAAACCCCTCTCCGTATTTCTTTGAGTCCATCATAATATTTATTACAATGAGATTGTTTTCCCCACTCTAGATAAGCCCCCAGCTCCCCAAACAACATGTTAAAATGGGCCCCCATATTCTGTGATACATTTTAAGCCGGCCCTGCACACAATGGCTGGTGGATGTTGCTGGCTCCACAGCTCCCCAATCCCTTATCCACTGCATCAAGTGATATACAAACAACCAAGAAGCTCTGAAGAGGTTGAATGAGACTTAGTCATATGCCCTACTTATGCCCTACTTCAACTAAGAAGCAGCTGGGACCAAGAGAGGAAGGGCTGGTGGGAGGCGGGGAAGGGCGAGAAGGAACGTGCTGCATTTATAGGCCCACAAGGGCTGTAGGCCACGACATGTAAATAATTCAGCAGCCTCTTCGTTATGCATAGGTGGCTAACCAGGCAGTAGGATCTTTTGGGTTTGGTCAGCCCAACCATGCTGCATGCCTCTCCGAGAGATGAGAGCAATGTCGCTTGTAGAGAAATGTCGCCACCGCTCTAGGAGTTTATGTAAGGCGTGCAGTCATTTATAAATAATCCATAGGAACAGCATCATGCAATGCTTTTGAACCCAGTGCTGATGGCAAGGTGCTTGATCCCATTACTCTATCTGTTAGTACCACAGTTAAGCAGTGCCACATGCGCCTCAACCACCTCACAGGGCCCACCCGCATGCTAAGACCCAGACAACACAATCACCCTGTCCAGAGCTGCCTTATTACCTCGGAGGAGAGAATGAAAGAAGCGCCCTCGGCAAAAATAATTAGCAAAATGCACAGCGGCTCCACTCGTTTCCAATTGAAGACCTGCCGACCGTGTGAGGCCAGAACTAAAGACCCTGCTCTACTCCATTAGTATGGCCTCAATGCACTTGTGTGGGTGAATGCCCCCTCGCGGTTCAGGAGGCCAATTTATGGAAAATCATCAGAAAGAATAGAATGCACGTGAGCATTAGGCCGATATAGGGAGATGTTGGGGTTGGCCGTGCCCTGGTAAGCTATCCATGATGTTATGTTATGTTATTTTTTTACAGTGCACGGTCGCCCGAAGGCATCATGGCGCTAGAGAGGGCGGAGCCCATGAGAGGCAGTGAAAGCGTGAAAACAAGCCTATCAAGATTCAGAACAAAAACGTCTTTAGAGCCTTTCGGAAAGACATGTGATTAGTTAGTAGCTTCAGTGACGGAGGGAGGGATTTCCAAAGCTGCGCAGCAGCCACGAAGAAAACCCACCCCCTCCACCCAAGTGAGCCGGAAAGATGGCACAGAGAGCAGCCTAGAGGTGGCAGACTGCAGGGGACGGTTGAAAACATAGCATACAAAGGTAGAGTGCAGGTATTCCGCTTCCTGGCCATGGAGAGCGTGGTGCACAATGCACAAAGACTTGAACTGAATACACTGGGCGACCGGGAGCCAGTGCAAAGAGCGCAACACAGGGGTAATATGAGCCCTGTAGGGGGAGCCAGTAGCCACCCGAGCCTCCATGTTTTGGAGGCATTACAGCTGACCTACCAGTCCCTTAGGCTGGGCCAGATAGAGGGAGTTGCAGTAATCCAATTTGCTCATAATCATGGCGCCTACCACAGGGGGGCAAAGGGTCCTTCTCAATATTTTCAGCACAAGATGGCCTGTCTGGCAGACCGCTGATACCTGAGCTGCCATTGACAAGTTGTTCATCATAAAGACCCCCAGGTTTTTGACCTTGTTGGAGGGCACCGGGAGTGGATCAAGAGCGAGGGGCCAGAAGGAGGAAATCCAAAGTGAGGGAATGGGAGGGGATCCTACTACCATCACCTCTGTTTTGTCCCCATTCAGCTTCAACCAGTTGTGGCCCATCCACTCACCTACGGCGGCCAGGCACTTATTCAAGCATGCCGACGCCTCAGCCTCAAGATCGAGGTGGATCAGCAGCTGGGTATCGTCAGCGTACAAATAGCACCTGATGCCGAGGGAGCAGATGAGGCACACTAACAGGAAGATATAGATATTAAATAGAATGGGAGACAAAGCAGATTCTTGAGGGACACTGCAGCTGAGGTGACAAGCCTTAGAGGTGAACGGAGGAAGAGAAGAGAGAGAGTTTGAGACCTATCTGACAGAAAAAAAAAAAACACCAAGCAAGTGGCTGACCCGATATCCCAATCTGGCTCAGGCGGGAGAGCAGGAGGGCATGGTGTTGAAGGCCGCTGACAGATCAAGAAGAACCATGGTGGTCAGGCATGTAGATGGGTGCTGGGAGGTGGTCAGGAGAGTGCACATGTTCTAGAGACTTGTTATGTGTCCGGCTACAGTGAATTTCAGTCGTAGGTCGTGGCTGCATTCTGATGCAGGAGAACTTGTTACTTGTCCAGCTGGATCACATTTCTGTCATAGGTTGTAGTTGCATTCTGATGGCAGACATGTGCTTCATGTATTAGTCTGGTGTGTGGAAGTAAATGTGTGCGAGTAGGTGGCCGTGGCTGGGGCTGTTGTCCACTGAAGTGTTACTTGACTGTGTACCTTGAGGCTCAGTAGGAGCTTTGCCTTTGGGTTTGCTGAGTGATCTGAGTCATCCATTCTGCTCCAAGAGTTGTACTTTACCTTGCCCAGTAGCATATACTGGAGGCACAGACTGTGACAAAGCCTAGGTGTCATGAGGGGAGTATGAGAAAGGTATAAAAATATGTGCCGAAGTATGGTGGCCACATGGAGTTGGGTTTAACTTACATTGAATATAATTGGAAACTCCTACCACACATTGGGCCTCATTACGAGTGCGGCGGTAAGGGGTTAACGGCACCAGTAAGGATGCCGTTGCCGTTAACCCCCTACTGCCTCATTCTGAGGTCCCTTAGCAGGTCCCACGAGGCCAGCTGGTTTTACCAGCCGCCCTTAGCGGGACCCGCTAAGGGACCAGGGAGCTAATAACGGGCCCGCTATTTGCGGGCCCGTTATAAGCTCCTTCCCCATTCCCGAATGGGAATGGGGAATGGTTTTCAGAATGGGGACTTACCGGGTCCTCCAAGGTCGGAATGACCCGGTAAGTCCCCATTCCGACTACACGGACCCGGACACGGGTTTGGAGGCAGCCACGGCGCTAATAGCACCATGGCTACCTCCAAATTCATAATGAGGCCCATTGTCTCAGAGTCTGGTCAAATCCAAATGTGGGGATTACACAATGCATCACAAAGGCTTTACTAGACATGGTAGGAGAATATCATACACCCTGGCTGTGGGATATGAAAACTCACATTGGCCCTCATTAGGACCTTGGCGGAGGACCATGGCGCTATTTGCACCATGGTCCATGGCGCTAAGCTGCCAACTCCGCCATGGGGGTTGGCGGACTTACCGCCCCATTCCGAGGTTGGCGGGGCGGTAAGTCCCCAATCCCCATTTACCCTTCCCCATTCCCATTTCTGGCCCCATAGGGCATAATGGGAGTGGGGAAGCCGTTAATTACGCCACCGTAAATTACGGTGGCGTAATTAACAACAAGGTCCCTTAGCGCCATGGATTTTAACACCCGCAAAAAGCGGGCGTAAAAGTGACCATGGCGCTAAGGGAACTCGTACTCAGGCGGTAAGGGGCGCCATGGTTTACGCCGGCGTAAACCCCTTACCGCCTGGGTCCTAATGAGGGCCATTGAGAGAATGAAGGCACCAAGTCATTTTATTGCCCCTTTTAATTTGGTCGGCAAAATGGCAAATCAATTGAAAGTGCGGCTGGTTAATCATATGCAAGATTTACGTGAGTCCAAAGAAGTACAGATCCATGTCTTCTGGATCCATGCAAAACTGGTAGCAACCTTAAAGTGATGGGTTGCCCTGTGGCATGTGTGACTTCGATGACATGCAATATTCTACTTTCACAATTCAGGCTAAGGGTTTTTTTAAGCCTTTGTGCAATCACCATAACTTTGCTATTGTTTGCTACTTAATACTAAAAGATATTCATTTAATCTTGTAAAATCACTTAAAGATCGATAGACACAAATTTTGTCGAGATCAAATCGATTTAGCTAAAACATCTCAGCATCAACATTTCCCTAACACATCCTGAAAGGCCAACAATGTATTATGATAAAATATTGCCCCAAACATACACTGGTAACATCAACCTTTGTACCAAAACATTGTGCAATATCTCTGGTTTGCAGAGGACATGGACATCCACATCCTAGTGTCACCCGCTTACATTGCAGGCCAGAGGTTAAAATATTAACATTGAATGTTTCACAACATGTAGTGCCCTAACATGTCCGTTTTAATAAATGGTAAATACAATGTCCCAAAATATTCCATTACATTTTAGACATGTCACTTAATGCCTCAAAGAATTTGGATAAAACCAACAATGTGACATCATGCGATTTTGGTAAAAATAACATAGGCCCTCAAATAATCGGGTATAAATGCTGCACAAATCATCACATTTAATACACAAAATATCAACTACAAAAAGTACCTCTCCAAAATGATTAAACTTCTAATATGTCGGGATTACATGTTACTCAAAAGATCTTTTTAATTTGCTCAAATAACAAGCTCAAATACTATACAAAACATTGTAAACATGCCAAGAAATAGAGGGGTGCTTGTCAAACTGTCCTGCATACCAAAATATTCAGACAAAATGTTACTTGAACATCATAAAATATTCCCCATCTGAAACAAAGTGTTTGTTTTGGTAGACACATCTCGTAGCTTCCCCATAACATCAGTAGTAAATAACAGGAGTTATTATTTGCACACCTAAATCTTGTAGCACAGATTAAGGCTGAAGGTATGTGACTTGCAGGCTGCACAGAGATCGCAGCAGAAAGTCAACCCACTGAGCTATTTTACAGCTAAGGATGTGTTATGATTGGTTGATATTAGAGATGTGTGAAGTCGTTGTGTAACATCACCTTCACACACTTCACAAGGTTTTTGTAAAACTTCAAAAACTTCAGAACGTTTTGTGACTATTCAATGAAAGAACTTTCTTACTTGAAGTGAGAATAAGGTGCCAAATGAACACAACGAAACCCTGAAATTCTGCAGGTATTGGTGAGCTCACTAGAAACTAGAGCACTCTGATGATATCATTGATGACAAGTTATCACATGAGACATCATTGATCTCAACACACAGGACTTTACTAGAAAGCTCATGCTGTATTTTAAGACATATGATTCAAATAACTATGAGCATTCATGAGATGTGGTGTGCTATGTCAGCATGGCATGAGTACTAAATGCAATAAAAATATTCCTCACCCACAACTAAGCATTAATTGATCATGCTATGTAAATGTCTACTTCTTATCTCTTTTGAATGCTTCTTTTCACACTCATATAACATTGCAGTGTTACATTGCAATGTGGTAGAATTGCTCTACAAAAAGGTTTCTCAGGCATACACAAACTCTGAACTTTTACTAATCCACCACTAATTCACCGCAATAGCACTCCTCCCATCCATGCAACCTCAGACTATACTCAGGAACACCAAATATAAATTTAAGTAGGTGTTTGAAGAACATTACAATGGTTTCTTTTTCATACATCGAAGAAAGACATTGTGATTTTAAATGGCAGGTTTTCAAATCCAAAAAGCTTGTACTCTAGCAATGCTTCATTTGAGATATACAAAAGGTTTTGGTGCCAGGAGCACCCACTCTCTACCTAAGAAAGAAAAATACTGGATGGCTTTATTCACCAAACAACAGCAATTATTTAGATTATATGCTATGAATATTAGGGTTGAACAAAACTTTCTCATGCACCCAAAGAAGCATCCAGAGAAACCACATCAAGCGGGCAAGAGCACTTTGCAAATTGAACAACTACGTACACTTACGTGCACCCACTCTACCCCTACTTTCCTAATTTCTTTAAAGCACAACTTGCTGTATTTGTGCTACCCCAAAAAGGAATGCATTTACAAAATGTTCTACTGCTTTCAAAACACATTTCACAAAAATCCAAACACCAGCTTAGATTGTCCACTTGAACAAAAATGGTGGATTTTTCCTATGGGAAACCATTGGAAAAAAATAAGCACTATTTGGAATGCTTTGCAACTTTTTAACAGTTAGACAAATTTGCAGAACACTTTCCAGCTTTTTGGCCGCCAGACATTCAAAATGTTCGACACATTTCAGGCCACTGCATCAAATGGTTTAAAAGAAATTAGCCATAGAATTTTGAAAAGTCAATTATCATAGGTTCCACCAAAACTATAGAAGGATGACAGTCTCCAAATAACATGTATATTAAAAACAATCAAATCCTTCTTATGACAAGGGTTTCAGAATAGTCTGAAAAAGATGGAAATGTAAGAGTCTGAAGAAGCCGGTGAGATGGGGGAAGCAGCCAAAGCAAAGTAAAAGAGCTAAGGGAACAGACACCAAGAAACCAAACCAAATCATTTGAGAACAAAAAGGTGAAGAACAAAAACAAATGATGGCTTTAAGAATTGAATAACCTCTTGAAAAGCAGCACATTTAATTTACACATAAAATAGAATATATTGGGGTCATCAGGTATGAGAATCAGGGTTGAAAAATAAATCTCTGTCATGCACCCCATAAAGCATCCACCAAAACGACATCAAACAGGCAAGACCACTTTACAAATTGAATATCTGCCTTCTCTCCTAGAGCAAGAATCACTGGATCAAATAATAGCAAGAAGAACCACTTCAGTCTTAATTAAACAAGACCTCCCTGGTGAGACATGTACACATCTCTCAGAGAGTAACTGCATGGACCAACTAAAACAATAAAGACCACAATGAAATAAACGAGGCTGAGGAGGGATCTTACAATGGTGGATGACAACAAATATAGAATCCATACAAACTGGTCCAAGAAAGGTACCCTAATAAGTAAATCAATGTCCAACCCACACCTTCCACAAAATGACAGTATGAAGATTTTCCAGAATTGGAGATACAAGATTTACAGAAATTAAGATTAGACAGAAACATCCAGTTCAAGACCAACAATATGACTAAAGTGAATTGGTTGAGCATGAGAACTTACTTAAGAGAAGATCATACTATAGTTATCAAACCATCCGTGGAGGGAGGGATTATAGAACACATGCCTGTGGAGGACTATAAGCAAGAAGCCCATTGTCAGACCCAAGACAAGAATAACTCCAACCATTAGAAACTTACCCTATTACCAATCAAAGAGGAAGAAGACAAAGTTACCTGACAAAAATCAGTCCACTACACCTACAATGTATTTCTTACCAAAAGTTCATGAATCTATTAATAGACAATTGGGCAGACCAATCATAACATCCAACAATTCCTTTCATGAAAATACATCCAAAAACGTTGATGAAGTACTTTTTCCCTTCAAATAACACTAATATTGTACTTAAGAGATATAACATGACCAACATAGATCTTGACAACTCTAGATGTTGCCTTCCTCTACAGGTCCATTAATCATGAAACAGGTATCAAGGTAGCTAAGAATTTTTAAAACAACTAAATCATTGAACTACCTGAGAAACTCCAATATCATTATTGAGATGCTATTATCCATCCTAAAGAAAATCAACATTTTTGTTTCCAGCAAAACCCACCATAGGTAATAAGAGGCAGAGCAATGGACACACACTCCATGCCCACCTATGTTACTCTCTCAATGGATTGGTTGGAGCAAGAATACAACTCAATATACAACAACAAAGTTGGTTTATGTGTGGAAAGGGTGTAAACTGTTCGTTGAACATCTAAATAAGAACAACCTGAGCTTGAAGTTCACAGAGGAGCACACAGAAAAGTATGAATTGTATTCCTAGAAGTCAACTTAGTAACTGAATAATGAGAACTGCAATGTGATCTTTACAAGAAGCCAACCAGCTCTGATGGCTTGCTGCATGCTACAAGTAGCCATCTTAAAATCGGATATGCAGCATCCCCTATGGGTAGTTAACTCCCACGGAATGGAATTGCTCAGATAAAATGTCCTTGCTTAGGCAATAAAAAAGGACAGCACAAAAAATCTACTAAAAAATAGATCTGAACTGCATTTGATGAACTAAACTAATTGAATAGAGGTGTTTTTCTAAACACAAAGAAATAACATAAGAGATATCAGTGTTTCATACTGCCTGAAAAAGAAACGAGAAACCTGAATTTCACATGTTCATGACTCACAGTGCACATTCAAGGAAATACTACAGATGATCAACAAAACATTGAAGGTTCTATCATCTGACAAATATCTATCAGAAGTTGTGGGCAAGGCAGAAGCTGTAACCTTTTCAGAAATAATTGAAGAGCACAGAAACATGGCGACTAGACCTCAAGGAAGGATTTTACAAATACTGAAAACGCAGACTGACAATGCAACCAACACCCCCAGCTACAGAATTCTCACCACAGGTGAATCACTTTGATGAAAGAGTGTGAACTTGCAACTCATTTATGTGCAGATAATAGAAACATCTAAGCTGTGTTTCTCTGAAACAGACAGCAACACGCCCAATATATTTCCATGTGCCACTCTCATACACATGTGGTAGAACTGATGACTTAAAAAAGGCTCTATGTGGATACAATTATAGAAGTCATTACATAACAAAAAGGTTTCACAGAGAATTATCAACATTTGAGGATATAAGGATGCAAGATTGTAACATTTTGTCATTATTTTGGACAACTCTACTCACTGTCCTAAGACACCAGGCAACATGATTTGTTGTTATGTTTAAAGTCATATGATGTGTCATATAAAAGAGAATGCAAAATATGAGAACTATACAATATTTTCCCGAGCTCTAAACCCATGTCTGACCACACAACTAATTGAAATATGCTTCATTTGGAGATCTCAAAAGAGCTAATGATCAAATACCTGAATTAATACCTATAGTGTCATACAATCAAATAGGTATTTGATACTAGCTGCTTGTGGTGTAGCATACACCGACCTACCACTCCCTCTTTCTCTGTGGGAAATAGTCGTGATGTCCGATTCACATTTGCTAGAGTTGTCCCAGCCGTTGTGGACAATCAGCATGGCCAGAAACAAAATGCACATATCTTGAAGGGGATGGAGGTTTCTGATGGTTCTAAGACGAATCAGAGCAATGCCAGTAGCAAAGACATCCCAAGAGGTGGGAGCCAGCTTGTTACTTGGAGACGTACATTGTCAACGTGTGCATCCTACAGAAATGTTGCCATCACTCTGAGGGTGCATTGTCTGTGTGTGGGGATGTGAATGGAACATGGGCAGGCTCTGCACGGGGTGCTCTGTTTCTGACAGACCTTGCATGGAATAAAAGGAGCAGGCTCGAGGACCTACACTGCATTTGTTATTTTCTATGTTTTCTATGTAGTAAATGCATGGATTCAGCAGTATATTCAAGCGAAAGAAACTAATGAAAATATATTACTTAATTGCACTAACATTGTAACATGGCTCCTTTGAAAATTGTACAATGCTCATTTCTAATGATCACTTACAGTACATACTGTGGTTATTAAAACATTACACTGACCCACTGAGCAGAGCTCAATTTCAAATCCTAGAATTACATTATAAACTTTTTTCTGGTAGAAGCCTATCATTTCAAAAAGCACAGACTGGTACAGCCACATTGCACTCTTTCAAAAGTGGAAGGGGGCAAAGAGCACCAATGAGAGTTCTTGACTCCTTTGCATAAAATCACAGATCATTTTGATAACTTGAGAATAACCACATACCTTTATATTTGACAAATAGGCCTGTGGTAACACAGCAGTATTCATGACTCTTTAAGTACATACATCGCATTGGGCTAGTCGCTCATTTCATTTTTCGCAACACTCACCCTAACATTAAAGTGTTTGTAATACTGAACCACAATATACTCATTTGCACAACCTAAGGATTTGGATGTGAGAATAAAATGGCCGTGACATCTGTTCCTCTACTGCGGTCCGAGGGTTATCCTACTTCTTGTTTCTGGAGACATTGAGAAGAGGGGGTGTTGGGTCTCAGTGTAAGCATGCCCAGTCTCCATTTCAAAGACATTCCTGGTGAGTCATGTATGCTTATAGTACATAGAAGTCTGTAATAACAGTTTAAAAGCATGTAAATAATGTTCTTATTACAAGCTCATTTTGGCATCACTACTGACCTTTAATGATGAAATGACATTGCTACTACTCTGTAATCAGTTACTACGCTTCAGTTGTGCTGTCACAAAACCTGCTGCTCAAGGCAATCTGTGAATCTGTTTGTTACCTCCTTTTATAAAGCACGAAACAAAAATGTTTTACATGCATTTTATCAAAAATGCTAAAACTGTTTTTCTGCAGCACATTAGAAGCTTTGTATTATTTAACAAAAAATGAAATCCAAACAGATTCTAAATGATTATGGGGCTGATTCATGGAATTATTTGCGGCAAAAAACGGGGATTTGTGTGCCATTCTGCCCGCAAATACCCATTTGTTAAACAGGGATTTGCGGCAGAATAGCGCACAAATCCCCGTTTTTTTCGGCGCAAATAATTCCATGAATCAGCCCCTATATTTATCAGCAACTGGGAAACCTCCGACCATACATTAGGCAATAGGCCAGGTGTTAAAGGGGAAGACAGTGTATCGCCATGTATTGTAAGAAGGGTATTAGTACGTAGAAAGTATATTGCAAGTTGCCTGGATTTCTGTGACCTTATAAAGGAACTCAGCCTGCAGCTTTTTTGCTCTATTCAGTCACAGAACTCGTCGGTGGCTTGCAATATCCTGATTATGTATGGTAGGGTTACTTTATCCCATTTATTACAGCTATTCAACTCCTGCATGTAGTCTAGACGAGCCTGGTTAGCTTTATTCCAACAGCTACCACAATCTTGATTTACCGCTCTGGCCAACTGGTGCCTCTGATGCTGGAAATGCTGTGTCCTTGTCCTTTACTGTTTTTTGTTGTGTGTTCTGTTGTGTTTTCCACGCAGGAGTTCATGTGGGACTCCTGGCGGAGCAGCTCTCTCTCTTTTGGTTTGGTGGATGGACCCGTGGGATACCCTTATGGCACCTATGGGTGGGGGTGCAACCCTGTACCCCTAGTGTATGATTTTGGGCACCTGTGGGTGGCCCGCAGAGCAGGGTATGGGCTGGTGGCAGCTCCATGCTGAATTTGACAGGTGCGCGGAGTATCCTCCATTTTGGGGATACCCCGCCCCTGCCATTGGGATCAGTTGATTCCTGATGGAAAACAAGATGGCCCCTTTGGCCTCTTGCTTTCTATTACCCATTACCTTGTTTTCCCAAAGTCCTGGGAAGCCCTGACTCTGTCCCTTCCCCCTGACTGGCTGTTGGGTGGAAGTGCCATATATGGTGTTGTTGTGAAGGCCCGGCCAGACTAGCTGGAGCCTTCCCAAGTGATGTATGTTGTGGGTACCTCCTGTGGGTGGGACCCGGGTGAATAGAGTGTGACGAATATGCATTCTGTGCTGTGGATGTCTAGTATCTGGTGGTTGACACAATGACTGAGAGAGCCCTGCCCGAAACCGGTATGAATGCAGTTTGAAGTGTTGAATGGCTCGATACTTGTCCCAAAACACATAACTTGTTGTGTCTGGAGAGAAGTGAATGGCCTGAATACCTCGTATGCCTGATTGGCTGCCTGCCTGCATGAATGCCCTTAGTCGTGATTGGATGCTTGAGTGTGACCCAGTGGAATGAATGGGAGATCAACAGTATATCTGGGGACCTCTCACTGCTAGGAATCGTGTTCAGAAGCTGGTCCACTACGACGAGTAACTGGAGTAACTGAAGCTTGACCTTGAAGCCCTGCTGGACGAGAAGAATTGCTGTTGCTCTCCTTCACAATCTGAAAGCTGCTGTGCCTCCAAGGACTGACCCAGAGAGGACCTGGTAAGGCGCCCTCTTCCCGAGCTACGAGGGACCATCGTGCACAGCTGATCTTTGCCAAAGCTCCCTGGAAGACAGACCTTCGACAGGCTGCCGACCCGAGACAGGGACTGCCACGGAATCTCAAAGAGAAGCACCCGGACTGTTGTCCGCCACCGTCGCTGACCGCCGTCGCCGACCGGAGCGGCCGTGCTCCCGTTTGCCTAAGCACTTCCTTTGATCATCAGACGCTCTCGTCTGCATCGTCGCCCGCTTTATCCCGCTGGAGAAGGCCCGACCGTCGACGCGCCGAGGAGCATCCACCGGTGGGTTTCCCGGCACCTAAGGATCACAGAGACGCCGATGACTTGACGCCCTTGCTGGGCCACAGTTCTTCATCATCTCTTTGTGGTCCAGAACTATCGTCACCGAGGTGCCCCGCACGCCTCTTCTTTGCAGGACGCCAATGCTCTGTCATCGACTAGCACCGCTAGGAACGAAGCTGCCACTTCACTGCCGTAGTTCAACCTGTTCTCCGTCGGACGTTCGACGAACCGTGACTCCTGCTTTAAAGGGAGGGCCATCGATTTCACGACACCGAACGCTGAGTTCCTCGATGGCTCTCGACGATCCGTGTTCCTGCTTTAAAGAGAGTCATTCAAGAAGGATCAGTCGACGCATCTTCGGAGAACTCGACTCCACCAGGTACATTGGGGGGGGTAAAACCTTAATAGGAGGAAATAAGACTATTGAACAATATATGGACTGGGCTTGTGCTATATATCTTTATTTACAGGTTGCCCAGGTGGGGGGATCTCCACACAGAACTGTGCCTATTGGTAGGGGTCAGAATTCTGCCTATTGTTTCAACCATCTTGTGTTTCTTCCTATCTCTATTGCTGGTTTACTCGTTATTGATCTGTGTGACATTTTAACCGTACAGTTGATGCACTTTAATGAGATTTGATAACATTGGTGGTACCACTTTAAAATTGTATATATGTATCATTATTGACTTCCGAGTACAAAATGCATTATTGTGATCGTGTACATACCTTTGAATATTAATTATATAAAGACTGTGTTTTCAGTAACACAGTGTGTGGACATTCCTTTGTGGGGGTTCAGGGACTACAAGAACCAGCCTGCATCACCTCCTGAGAAGCTAGGCCTTGATTGCTCGACTACGTTACCAATAATAGAGAATCTTGGCTGGGGTCCTCTGTGCCTCTCCTCTACCATATAGAGAGCGGAAGTACAGACACCCCCTACCAGTCTTTACAGTGCCTAACCATGTAACATTAACTCTGCATCTGGGAATGTGCATACGGTAGCATAGGACACATCTTAAAGACCTATAAAGAATAATGTAGCCTTGTAGACCTCTCGAGAGGTCATTATCTTGGGATAAGGATCCACTCCTAAGTTATCACTGAGGGACATAAATTGGGAAAGGGTCATTATCCCAAGCTATAATGATCCCTCCTGAGGTCTATGAGGACACTAGCATTTACTGATAGTAGAAATAAAGGTTTTGGAGTTGGGTGGTGAAGTCGAATATGTCAGTTTAATAACCAGTAAAGTACAAAAAAAATGTGTTAGTACATTAAATGTTTCATTTTGTAATGTTTAGATAACTCATATTTTTAAGAACAGTTTTACCATGAACTTGCTTCATGTGCAATGTTAGAGGGAACATTTTTCGTTTACAAAAGTGTAAATATTGTTCCATGTTTTCGCTTCCATTTTCTTGTGTTAAATTAGGTTGCAGTGTCTTGCTGAGAGAAATCGTAATGGGAAATTGCATTCATGGTTTTGAATGCTCAGAAATACTTTATGTTGTTACTGTGGCTGCTTCTGAAGTAAGAATGTTTGGAATGCAGTGAATACCACTAGGGATTGACTGCATTCAGAACACTCTCATTGACTGAGACGAGGCCAATAATGACTTCCACGTGCTAATGGGTCACATACAATGGACAACACATTTGCAGCACAGAATGAAGTATCGCCTCATTCCCCAGAGGTAGTTCAAGCTTACTGGCTGATTACCACCAGCCAGGAGTTGCTTTTAACTCCTGCTTGTAAACCCTTTACTTTGATCCCTAATTTTAGTGATGCAGGTGTAGAGCACACATTCTGTGTGCATAGAGATTCTTCATAATGAGTTGTTGCACACACAATATGATCGTTGTGTAGTAATATATTTTAGTGTTAGAGAGTTTGCCATTAACTGGAATTTCAATTACACATTTTTTTAAGAGCCTTTGGTTTTGTGCCCAGTGTTGCACTTTAGACCTTGGCAGCTGTGTGCACTTGCATTTCATAATGATGTGTGCCTCTATAACATTCTTGCATCATTGTTGGCACTCGCATTCTATTCTGAAGACTTTGGCAGCTATTCACACTTGCACTTTATAACCATGTATGCTTTTATAACATTCTTGCACATTGCTGGCACTTGCATTTTATTCTGAATTATCCATCTTTCAGATTCAGACTCATGCTTCGTTCATTACAGTGTGTGGGCTTTGGAAGGTGCCTGCACTAGCACTTTATCTTCATGCTGCTCAATGCATCAGCACTTGCTCTGCTATTTTGGCATCGTTTTGCTGCTGGTACTTGCACTTTATAATTTCTGCCCATGAATGTCGTTATGTTTTTGCTCAATGTTGATGTTATGTATGAGTTATCATCACACTTGATAGTTTTTGCACTCCCATTTATTTGTCTGCATTTCAATTCAATATTGTGGATGCATTGTCACTCTGCCTGCATGTTACATTGTAGCTGTCTCACTCGCCTTGCTTGTAAAAATGGAAAAAGGGCTTTGCATGTAATATTACTGAATTTGTTTCACTGTAACCCGAGTGTGATCAAGTGCTCTGTGTAGAGAGTGTCATTCAGAACCTTGTTCCTGTTGTGTCCTGTTTTGCTCTGTTTTTCTACATTAACATTTCCGAGCATTCTTACTCTGGATTTTTGTCAATTGTTTGGCATTCTCTGACCCTGGAGTGCGGTCCTGCTGCCTTTGGCAGTTTTTGTTCTCTGAGTGTATATATTTATATATTCACTAAAAAAACTTTGTTAAAGGGACATTATGGTTACAAGTAAAACTGAAAAACCTCACAATTTCTCCAGTCATGGTAAGCTAAGCAACATAACTCATGCCACCACAGTGCACTGCTAAGACTAACATCCAGGACATCATAGATGACATCAAAAAGGTCCTTTATGACATCGCTGATGACATCACATATCTGGGCCACTTGTTTTTGTTCACCCGACATATCTAGGGCAGATGGTTTTGTTCACTGACAGAATATTAAAGTTCAAAAGGTGCTATATATCTAGACGTTAACCTCGTCATATGTTCTTAAAATACTTTCCTTAGGGTTTGGTCTCAGCTCATGGTGCACATACATGGGGCAATAAGCAGGTCTCGAACACCCAATTCATTTGTATACATGAAGATAAACTTTAATGATATTAACATTTTCTGATGATTCTGTTTCTTCTTCCTTACTTTAGTTTCCCTGTATGTGCCTCTGATTTGTATGCATTGTGGGTCTTCATATGTATTGTTTGTACATACACAAGTGTGTAGTAAGCCTTGAATTGTTAGCTAGTTACTACATGTTTAACATTACTCAAAACTCACATAAGGTAGCATTCATTATTGTACTATTCCAAATTACAAGATTATAAATATTGTACTTCTATGCTGCATGCTGCAGCCATTGCCTATGTTTATATATGATTAGGTTCCTGTATTAACAACAGCACTCCAATACAATGTTGTTTAGATGAGTACATTCTTTAATACATTAAGTAGTTCATGATAGGTCTCCCGATCACCCCTGACATCTTGTTACTAACATTATAAACACAACCCCTTGTAGGGACTTTTCATCAAAATTAATTTCACATGTGATGTCATCTGTGATGTCATCAATGACATTTCTGATGTCATCTTTGATGTCATGGGTGTTAGTCTTAGCAGTGCACGGTGGTAGTGCACGTTATGGTTGCTTAGCTTATTATAACTGGCACATTTCTGAGGTTCTTCAGTTTTACTTCTAACCATAAAGTCCCTTTAACAAAGTTTTTCAGTCAGCAGTTTTCATAGATTTTTAATAGTGTAACTTAACAATAAAGTCCCTTTAACAAAGTTGTTTCAGTGAATTACATGGGTTTTTACCAGTGCATGCTATTTTCCTACAATTTACTAATATCATACCTACCCCGATATAGCAACATTTGTGTCCAATTTACAAAGTTTCACCCTAAAACCCTGCTATTTCCCACCTTCTAACATCATTGTTAACACTTCTGTACACTTTTTGCAACTTTTTCCACTGTTTCTGCATCCGTCGACGTCCATGAATGTCTGATGTCATCGTGGCCCTTCCGGACAGTGCCCTGGGAGCATGCGCACGCACGCTGCATGATGATGTGTCCGTGAATGCATCCACACTTGGTGACCAGGTCTGTGCTTGGAGGACATGTCAGAACTGCATTTTCTACTGATCTGGGAACTTTCAAGCTCAAAATGTACCCTTGCACATCTCCTAACCCTATTCTTACTCATTATCCATTAACAATCTAGTATAAAGCACATACTTGGAAGAATATTAGCAAAATTGCTATTTATCTTAAAAGTGGAATCATCTATTACTATCCCTCCTCCTCGAGAGCGACCACCCCCAGAAGCTGGAGGACCTTCATAACAAAAGAAACACAGTACTTCTAAAGACAATGAAGAGGACCAAGAAGATGAGGTAGAGGAAGTGCCTACCTCTAACACACAGAGAGAATCATGGGTGTGGCAGTTCTTTACCACTGTTGGGAATGTACCAAAGGCTAAAGCTACCAAAGTGAAATGCACTGAGTGCTACTTTGTAATCAGTCGCAGACTACCTGGACAGTACTCCTACGGGACCACCTCCATACGCTGACACACCAAATCCAACCATTGCAATTCTCTCAGAAAGGTTGTTCCTTTCCTAGCAAGTAGCAGGCTGTCTTCCTCCACCTCATCATCTTCAACCAATACTATAAACACACAGCCTACTTCTGTGAGACACGAAATCCGACCAGCTACCTTGCAAGCAATAAAAGAGGCTGTTGATCTATGTCCTTCAAAGACAACAGTCCTCTGCATATACTGAAGCACACCACTCTGCAGGGGGAAGCACTTTCAAAGCGCTTTTGAAGTTGTAATCAAGGAGCATGAGAAACACTGCCCCTACCTTAGAAGTAACACATGCGCAACATCATCTCCTGTCCGCCTGCCCCTCCATATTAGTGCTTGGTACCTCTTCCCTCATTTCCTTCCCCACCTTACGTTCTAAACTCTCCTGAAAAAAAATACATACAAAACAACAAAAGAAAGGTTCCTTCACGAACCACCTTTCACAGTTAAAAAATTGAACTGAAACAAATCATATATACTCCATCTACTTTACATTTCTCAGTAAAGTACATATACTCAATAAGATTTTCCAACATTTCCATTAGCATTTTGTGTTATGCTAATGGGAATAATGTGGCGCTCATCCCCCGTTCCAATGACTGGAACGGGGGATAACGGCCCGGCAGCCCAAGTTATCAGCCCAATGAAGCGAGGGCGGATAAAGAGGGCTCTGGACTGTTATCCCCCATTCCAGCCCCTGCAATGGGAGATGTAAGCCATTATCACCCCGGGTTCCCAAGATGGGAACCCGGGGTGCTAAAATAATAGGATTTTCCAAGATGACCACCATAGCAAGGGAAAGTGGGGCTCCGTACAGAGCCCCTTTTCCCTTTCCATGGCAGCCGCCAGAAGGCAAAGAAAGAACCCTATGACCATATTACCACAAGCACATTTTATTCCCTTTCAAACCTATCCCACTTTTGAATAACTTCTTCATATAGCCAGTCCCAGGTGGACATGGCCACTTTAACCTCATTTGTTGTCCCTCATGGTCATGGCCAGTAGCCAGATTGTCCAGGTCATGACCTTATGCCATGACCCAGACAATCTGCCCGCTGCCCATGGCACCAGGCTATACCTCAGGCACCAAAGGTATATCACAATTTTGTGTACCTACATTTTGACACTTGTCAAAAAATGAAGCACGGAAACAATTGCAAAACCATACTTTAAGCTCCTTGCCAATTCTCCTTACACAAGTTTTCTGGAAATCCGCCCATGTTTTATTTTTCCAAAAATGTCAAAATGTATGCACAAAAAATAATCATATAACTGAACCCCCACTTGACAAAATCCATTCAGACTTTACACAAACATTCAAGATTGGGTTATAATCTTTCTGAAAACATGTGTCCACATTCGACAAACGGCAACAAAGTTATAAGCCATCTAAAAATGTTGAGACCCCCCTCTAAACCAATCTTTACAAATACATGTATATTTAGATCTTAAATCTTTTTTGCAAACGTTTATGTGGATTCGTCAAATGGCACCACATTTATAAGCCTTTACAATTTTTTGGGACCCTCTCTAATTTTGCCCCCTCTTGACAGAATCTCACCAAACCTTGTAAAAACATTTATATGTAGATTTAAAATCTCAATGCAGATTCGTCAAATGGCACCACATTTATAAGCCTTTACAATATTTTGCCCCCCCCTCTAATTATGTTCCCTATTGACAAAACAGCTCTACACTTTCCAAAACCATTCAAGTCAGTTCTAGAATAAAATTCCAAAAGTTCATGCAGTTTCATTGAGTGGCGCCAAAGTTATAAGCCATCCAAAAACTGCTTTTCACCAACCCTGTACTGCAGAAATGGGCATGGATGCCCCTGAACATCCGGAACGGTGTGCAGACTTTGGGGCTGAAAAACACCCGTTTTTTGGCTTGTTACAGCCATATTCCATGCCATCCTCATCACCCCCCACCTCCCCAGAGATTGTTTGATGAGTTTGGTAAGTGCAATGTTGTGTTTTTAATAGGTTTTTACTGCGATGTTCGCAGACAGCAACGGATGTCCGCAAATCTAACATGGCGGGTGTTTCCAAAAATCTGATACACTTTATGCTTTTCACCATCCAATCAGTGGGTATGTCCGATGTCCGCGGACATCACGTCGGCCTCTGGGCCAATCGGAGGCTCGTCCACAGACCGAACAGCGAAGTGAGTTCGAGGACCAAACCCAGATATCACTGTTTCGTTTTTACCTACTTATGGGCCATTTAAAAAAAACAAATGGGTGGATTTACCCCAAATTTACAAAAGCACGCTTTCGGGACCCAGCCACAAATTTGGTGAAAATCCATCCAGTGGTTTGGGCTGTAGATGTGAGCACAATTTTGTTTCTATTGCATTTATGGAAAACACAGACATTTTGGGACACCCCTTACAATTTGGCGCCCCCTTGACAAAACCTCACCAAACTTCCCAGATAAATTCTGATGGGACCATATACTTTGGTTGCAAAGTTTGGTAAGGATTCGTCCAGGGGGGCAAAGTTATAAGCCTCCCAAAAAGTGCTCTTCCTATGGGTTGAGCAACTTAACCATAACTACAGGGCAGCTACCGTAGGCCCTGTAATAATTATATGCATATTGCATTTGTATTAGCCATGTATATTTACTGCATTTACAATATTTGTATAATTGATTTATTATATATTGTATACATATACAGAATAAAAACTAAATATTGTTCTATATATTTATCTTTATTGCATTGTATCTATGTAAATTATTATATCATATTGTATTATGTCATATCAATGTATGTTCTATTCTATTAATGTATATGTCAATAGCTATATATGTTTGTGTGTGTGTGTAGCCTGTGTGTAGATATAGAGGATGGGATAGTTACAGTCATGGTAGGAGCAGTACAGCTGAAACTCAGTATGTGTCAAGCACCAGTTCCTTTGCAAGATCAGTGGAGGCACAATCATTGTAAATTACCATACCTGGCTTGTGACTCTAGAAGGCCGAAAGAGGGAAGGAACAACTTGTCATGCATTTGGCCTACTACTCACGAAGATCAGTGTGGTAAATTTGTGTCAAATACCATGACGGGGTTGTGCAAATTTGGAAAATTACACTACAATCTGTCTACAAGAGATGTGGCTTTGTGCTACACCATCACGAGAAGGCTATGCAACTTTGCTAATCCCCGCACCAAAAGGACATCCAGGAAGAACTTATGCAGGTTTATTAACCATGATAATTGTATTATATATTTTATTTATACAATGTCTATACGCAGGAACGTGTTTCAAAGAGCTCAAGGGGGGTGGGAACAAGGGGAAAAACAGTCGCTCAGAGCCCTTGAAATTCTAAGACGATAATAGTCTGCACAGGCAGAGTAAGTGCGTAAAACACATTTAACGGTTGAGACACAGCAAATAGGCCTGAGGGCTATTCTGCAGTTTTACAAGTGCAATTAAGGGGAGAAGACAGGGGAGAACAGGCAGATGACCTTCAGGCATGTGCATTTGGATGGTGCAAGTCCATAGAGGGTAACAGGGAGGCGGAGGTCCAAGTGCAACCAGTCGGTGAAGACTGGGGTAAGTGCAGAGAGAGCCACTCTCTCAGGTTATTTGTAAGTGCCTTGAAGGTGGGTGGGTGTAGGGCCCTGAGGCAAGTGCGAGAGAGGACTGGCGGGGGTGACCGGGACCTATGAGACTCTGAGGTACACCAGTCAGCAAGTCATCAAGCTGCAAGGAAGAGGAGGGCGAGATGGAGAGAGCAGAGAGCTAGGTTAGCAGGGTAGGGAGAGAGTGAAGGAAGAGGAGAAGAGGAAGGTCTTGAGGAGTTTCTGGAACTTAAGAAGGTCAGGGTCAAAATGCAAGGTCGCAGGGAGGCTACTGCAAAGGGAGGCAGCTGCTGAGGATAAGGATCTCCCTCCAAATCTCTGCTTGGAGAACCCGCTCACTCACAGAATGTTGGAGGTACATGAGCGGAGGGCTCATGAGGGACAGTATTTGGGTAGGCAGCGTTAAAAGTAGGTCAGTCCTAGGCCCCATAAAGCCTTGTGGACAATGCAGAAGGTTTTGAACTTGATCCTTGCAGCCATGGGGAACCAGTGAAGGGATTTGAGCGCCGGAGAGATGCGGTCCCTGGGCTTGAGGTCAAGGATAAGTCTTGCTGTTCTGTTCTGGATGAGTTGCAGAGGGTGCAGGATCGAAGAAGGGAGGTTAAGGAAGAGGCTGTTTGCAGCACAGTGTAGAGAAGGAGCTAAGTACCCCCACCTCAACCACTTCACCCACATTGCTTATATGTTGGAAACCAGAGTGTGAGACCTGTGTGGTACCAGTGAAAATACCAATACCAAAGAGGATCTGGGAAGCAAGGTACCCATTGAAAAAACCATACCTGCATATGAGAAAATATGATGGCCGTTTGATTGAGATTCCGGAAGAAGCAGAGCAAATGAATGGCTTAGACGAAGGGTGATATCACACAGAACTGAGTTGACGAACGTAGAAGAGATGCATAGATAAAAGAATGAAGATATTCTATAAGGGCATCAAGAAAGTACCAAGGATAAGTAACATCTTGGGATCAAGGTGAAGTAGCTTATACCACAGAAACAAATGAAGATATCAAGCTATTTTACACATGTACCGATGCAAAAGAAACGCAAACAAACAAAGTAATCTTGAGTCTAGCTTTATAGTGAATAGATTGTGGCAAGCGCCAATATATATTTATGCATATGGACAAGTAAAGGGTGGATGTTTCCATTACGCATTGTAGCAGTGCTGGACATTAGCAAGAAGGCCTAATTTCTAGTGTGTCACAGTTAAAAAGCAAATTGAATTAAACAAAGTGAATCTCAGCAGACAAGGCTGGATGAGCCAAGAAGCCAAGGTCTTATCAAACTGGAGTAAACTGACATTGGATACGAATCATGTGAAAGAACAGAACTCCTGTTCAGAAGGCATGAACATACCAAGGAAGACGACAGAGGTTCATTAAAAAATTGCATTTTAATGCACTAGAAGCTCAATTCCATGGTCTGCAGTCATGTGGAAAAATGAAGTTGGACGCACAAGATGGTCACACCTACACACAAGTGCAGAGCGTGCCCTCACTCCCTGAATTTCTCAGAGCTAAGAACACTCTCAAGTCCAAGCTTCAAAGCCTAATTGACGGCAGACCACTCAGGTGATGATGGATTGATATGCTAATTGGTGGGAAGCAATAGTTAAGGCGAACTCACCAGCACCTGGATGGCCAGACTGCAGGCTGCTAGACATAGGTGGAAAGTACTGACGGAGGTTAGAGTGCCAACCAATGATAGAGGACTGCAAAATTAAGGGTTCTATAGTTGTGTAACCAATGGGACGTGGTGTATTTAGTGATGCTCATAGTGGTCATTTTTTGGGGAGAGCTTAGTTCCCCCACCTGATGTTAAGAAGCTTATCACTTATGGATCATATACCTAGATGTTCACTCAGAGCCAATCACCCATACTCATAGGTTTTTGTAGTTTGCCACGTAGGATGACGTTGGTAAACAACCTAGGTTAACGTCATTGATGACGAGTTTTGCGTATAATATCTCAGTTTTTACTAAGAAGGTTTGAGTAAGAGGATCGGTCGAGTTTGTTGATGTTCATTGTACTCCCTATTTTAGATAATTGTTATTAAAACAGTCTTCCTTTTGCCAACTACCTGAGCTGTTTCTATTATTGATGTATGAATACAAATCTGCATCCCCATCCATCGCCAGGGTAATTGCTCCTCATCTGAAAGGGCTGGGTTATCCAGTTCACTGCCATGACTGAATAGCTGACAGAGAGTTGGATATAAGCCTGACGTATGTCTGGAAATCGTCAAAAGTGGGAATCCATAAACCTTTGTTCAGTTTACCATCCTACAGCATAATCAATTTGATCATGACGATCCTGCAAATACAGTGGTGCTAAATTTATACTGGAACCCAGCCATGATCTAGACACAAAAATGTCTTCAATGTATAAATAAAATCATAGAGGAAGGTTATACTGAACTAAATAACCTGCACTTTATCATCAGTGGGGATCTGAACTTGAAATGTCTGGATGATATAGTCTTGCGGTAGAGGAACAGAAAAAACTACTCAAAGAATTAAAGTTAATCACACCAAAATATCACCCTCATTTGTGCGCCCATGCAGTCACTGCAACGTTACGGGCGGCACATTGATCAAATAGATTCAATTATGGAGGTCTCAGAAGTTATCTCATAATATAAAGAAAACAGCGATACCGGAATTGGACACCTGCATTCAAGATGATTTGTGATCAAGAAGAGGGAGAGAACATACTTAAAGTCCTCTGTCGGCTGAATTTGTGGGATATCTGATCACTAATAAAGCAGATAACTGTAAACCAACAATCTAACTTGAGTAGTGGAGTCACAGTAGGGAGGCGGATTAAACATTTCTCAAAAGTTTTCTCCCAACCGAAGGGAAATTTTAAGAGTGCACCAAAAGCAAACATGAAAACATAGACCGTCAATATTGACAAAATTGAGATTGGTGAGGCAATTAAAAAACTAAAACAGTCAAACACTGCAGGACCTGATGACCTGATGAACAGCATACTAAAAAGGCACTAGAGATTTGGGCCAGCATTATTTCCTCATTATTCGACTGAATCATGTCTGTACGCGAGATTCCTGTCTCTTGGACAACAGCCATCATTGTGGCAATATTAAAGAAAGGAGATAGAGCACAGCCAAAGAATTACAGACCAATAGTGCCGCTCGACGTCATTGGTAAACTGATCGCATCTAATCTACAAAAATGACTCACAGTCTGGACCAAATAAGTAAACATCCTGGGTGTAAGACAGACTGGCTTTACAAAAGGTGTTGGGACAGAACTAAACATCTTTTTGCTAAATTTAATGAAACTACAAATTATGAAGGCCAAATACAATCTACATCTTGCCTTCATAGATCTACAACAGGCCTTTGATTGCGTGAATAGAGCAAAATGATGGCCTAAATTAGCGGCATGGAATTGTCCTGATGATCTATTACAAGCTATTAAGGCTTTCCACACCAACACGTCCATACAAATTAGGTTGAACAATCAAGGAGAACTCTCTCGCGAGATTAAAACTGATAGAGTGGTCAAACAGGGTTGCCCACTGGCACCTACATTGTTCAATCTCTACTTAGCAGATCTACCATTATCACTTAAGAAGGTAAGCGATTTTCCACCAAAGATATATGGCGAAGTAACTTCATGGATTATACATGCTGATGATTTGGTGCTTATATATCAGACCCAAATCGGGCTACAGCGCAAACTAAATCAGCTCCACCAATATATGAGAACTAATGAACTAGTGATAAATGGTATAAAATCAAAAATCATATGCTTTGGACAAGGGAATGGCAAAAGACAAGAACTTTCAAATGGACACTAGAAAGTGACCATCCAGAAGAAGTAGACTCTATCCGCTATCTTGACATTCAATTTAACAAATTCATAGGCAAAGTATCATGGGTGACAGAACTAAAATCCAAAATGCTTTCTACTCAAGGTGCAATACAGCACTCAAGATATGGCAAATTCACCATGGTTCCACTGATGCTCTTCTATAAACAGAAAGAGATACCAACTATAATGTATGGAGGTGAAGCAGGGAAAAACCTAACGTGGAAAATATGCAATGTATTGGAGGTACATTTTTGGAACACAGTCTTACACCTGCCCAAATTCTTACCTGGAGTCGCCATCATATTTTGGGCTGCAATCATTGAAGATATCCATACACGATTCAGCACCACCCTATCAATTATTAAAACTTCCACCAAATGGAATATATCCCTGGCTCTTAAAAGAATGGCATAAGAAATGCATGGACCAGCTGAAAAATCTGCATATGTCCCTAGAGACACTGATCAATAATCCCTGCACAGTAAAAAGAAAATTGAAACTGCAGGATTGGATCGAAACACAACAGCTCGGATATCAATACAAATGATTGTCCCAGCTGTCACATTAATCTTGTGCAGTTAACATCAGGCCGAAATACCTAATGAAGTTTCCTAGTCGATTTCATCGGAACCAATTCCTGCGACTAAGGTTACATTTATATCCAACCAAGGAGATAATGTATGCTTGGAACCAAAAGGATTGTTCTGATAACCATTGTCCATTTTGCAAACAACCAAAAACTATAGAATCGATTAAACATCTGTTTACATCCTGTGCAGCCGCAACATCAGAGAGGACACGCTATTTAAAAGCATACATTAGTAACATAAACCCCCTGTTATTGGATGAATGGTGGAGTTTATTTTTTCAAGGCAAAAATACGGCACAAGTTTGTGCAGGCATGACTTTCTTGACAAGATATTAGTGACTCAAAAAGCAACATAAGACTCCAATGCTGAAATTTGCAGGGAAGGAATCCAAGGTCGAGGTCTAAAGTAAAGTTGATGATGATGGAATAGAATTAAAAAAATAAAATAAACTATAACACAATACAAAATAAAGAAAATCAATCACGAGAAAAGAGTAGGGTTTGACTCCAGACTCTCCTGACTCAATTTAAGCCCAAACCTTTCCTCATTTTGACTTGAGACTTTCCTCCCTGTCTCGGCCTGACTTCACATACAACTCTCCTAAAACCTTTCTTTCTATGCTTGCCCTCGGCCCTCGGCCATCTTGAGTACTTCTCCCACTCTAGCTGCTCGTGGACCTTTCTATGCACTCTTTAGCCCCATTCAACAAAATACTTATCACTGCAACTCTGATTGTGCTCTTCCCACCTGCCACTGCCTTCATGCAGGATTGCTTCCCATGTAGAACGGGTCCCTCTGGAAACTTCTTGTATTCAAATCTAGCTGTCTGTTCCCACTCTCACCCTGGAAGTGCCTCCTACTTCTCCTTCAACCTTTGAGCTTCTCACTTCTAGAACTCATTAGCCTTGCTAGCAAGAAGATTGCCACAAACAGGACTTCAATCCTGCTCTAAAAAGCACATCAATAACGTTTTTGTCAACCCACACTGTGTGCTCAGTTGTATGAATTAGTTACTAGAAGAACTGATCCAATCAAAGACAGCTTGCCCATAAATTTACGGTTTAATACTTAATTATATCCAAATTGTGTATTTTTGCACCACATACCAATTTGAAAAATGAACATTTACAATTAACCACACATTTGGGTTATAAATATATGCCACATGAGCATTTGCAACTAACCACCCATTTGGGTTATTAATTTTTGCCAACAATAACCTGTTGGTTGCATATGCCTGTTGTTTCACCAGCTCTGCATGGAATTTTCTGCACAAAGTAACCATATAGGCAAGTCGCGGCCGGAACTCCCCCGACATGGCCCCACTCAAAGGCA
Organism: Ambystoma mexicanum; assembly: GCF_040938575.1. NCBI lineage: Eukaryota > Metazoa > Chordata > Amphibia > Caudata > Ambystomatidae > Ambystoma > Ambystoma mexicanum. Next base: position 600,020,793 of record NC_090922.1, read on the forward strand.
AACCGCCAGAAACAGCTACATTTGCATGCTCCCCAGACGTGCATACCTGCACCCTGTAAACAGTGCATGGGGTCACCAGCAAGCAGGGCTGAACCTTGGGGGCCTGCACAGGGTTTCCCTCAACTGTCACCGCACCCCGACAACATGCGTATGGTTTATCGTAACTCGGTTAGCACTCAGGAAATTCTGCATGCGAACCCCCGTAAACCATTCCTGCACCCCGCCAGGCTGCATACTCGCACCCCTTACTATGATCGAGACCTGTTAGGGAGAATTCTCAAAATTGTGCTAATTCCCTTCACCTTAGAGACCCCCAGCAACTTTGCTGGATTTGGAGGACTTGATTTTTACCTGTACAGAGTGTGACCCTTTTTCCCATTCTCTCATATATTTTGATATGTCTTTTACCTTTGAGTTTACTTTAGTTATGGAGTGTATCCAACTCCATAGGCATCATCTTTTTCATTTGTGTCACACAGCACCCTCAGTGCAGTGACACATGGAAGCATTTCAGGCTTTCCCAAGGTTTAAATACCTTCTCTGGGATAAACTACTGTTTCCTAGATTAAGTAAAGTGAAATTGACTTTACTAGTCTTTTAAATTCCTAGACCGAGCACACCCTATCTTACAATAGAGTGCTGAGGGGGTTACTTAGTATCCCCTGGGTCTAGATACTCAAGTGACATTCAAATGTTACCCTTTCCTCTCAGAATGGCGGTGGCAGTGGTTTTACAATGAACTACCATGATTTTTCCTGACCGCGAACTGTTCGCAGCTCCGGTAACGTTAAATCGCGGGAGCCATGTTTTGCAAGATGGAGCTGAAGCCTCCTCTGTTTAGACAGGTCCCGGTCTTCTTTTTTCGCCATTTCTTTGTGGAAAGGTGCTTCTCGAGTTTTTCTCTGTGCACCAAACCAGGTTTGGTCTCTTTGTTCATTCGCCTTCGGCGGGCTTCAGGAGTGAAACCCGCCTCTGGCTCCAGAGTGTCTGGGGTAGGCAGGAAGTTTAGGAGGTGCCCGAAACTCCCTGTGCTTAGTCTCCTAGGAGACCCAAATGCACTCTGTGATTGGCTGACTGAATGTCCAGCAAAGACAGCCACCCTGCTGTGTGAGTGGCTGCTAGACTGGAATGAATGGGAGAGAACTGAATAAAAGGCATGTCTCTTGGCTTGGAAGGCAGAGTCGACCACTGGATGAAGGAACCAAAGAAGAGCTTGAAGAGGAGAGCTGTTGCAACTCCTGGACCGTTGGTTTGCCCGGTGAAGCCCTGCTGCGAATCCAAATTGCCAAGTTTGCATCGACAGAGAAGCCCTGCAAGGATGACTTCTCCCTTTGAGTTGGTAGGACCAATCAACTCAACTCCCAAGTAAGCCATCTGGACACCCATCTCTGAGCTGGTTGCATTTCTTCAGTGCTGCCGGAAACAGTAGAGCCACCAGAATGTGTGCGTTACTTGTAAACTGACCTAAAGCATTTGGAAGATCCTCCGGACTCCCACAACGTCAGACCGACCAAGCCTGACCCCCCCTCAGCTGAGTGTGGGACCTCAGAAGCAAGCACAGTCCACCTTGACAGCCAGGACAAGTGTTGTAACCAATGCGATAGGTGAAACGTGAAACAGCCACTGTAATTGAAGTTTGCCAGTTGCAAGTTTTGACCGTCCAAGTGCAGTGGAGGAGTCCCCCGATGTCCTCCCTCTTGTCCCCACGACTGAGGCCCAGGAACAGCAATATCTACAGGAACTGCCAGGAAGAGAAGTCATCAGCTGAATCTTTTTCTTCATTGTAAGGTACTGTAAAACAAGACTGAGAGAACTTACCTCTCATGGTGAAAGTACTTGAAACTTTCGCAACTCACAGGCCTAATCAGCTTGTGACCCAACATATGATTCTTCTTTTTACAAACTACTTCTAAGAACTTGTGCAGAGACCTTTTCGTTTACTTACCAGAATACTTTATCCTATCTAAGACTTTAGCCCATTGACTTTGGCCTAGCCTATTGAATTGGATTGACTCTTCTGATGAACTCAAAGTATTTGCACTGCCCAAGAATAATTGTAGTCTTTCATGTTCTGATAACCTTTGCCTTTTACTCCTCTTGAAAAAGTGTTCTGAATGCCAATATTAATATACCCAGCACCCTTATTACTAAAGTCACCTGTGGGTGTAGGTTGTGTCTGTGGGCCATCCCAATTAGGGTCTTGTCTGATTCAGAAACTTAGGGTGTACAGTATTGAAGTATATTTGTGTGTTACTATATGATTGCCTCCTTCTAATGAATGTTTTATAACTGACTGATAAATAAATTAATAAGTATTTATCCAAGAAACCTTGAGTGTAAGAGTTTATTTGAATACCTGTGATTGTAGACCTCTGTGTAACATCATTACTGCTCACATTTCCCCTCTTGAGATAAGCCTGGCTGCTCAACACGCTACCAAAACTGTGTAGTACAGACTTATACCAAAGGTTGGTTTGCTTACACCTGTAGTCATAATTGTATGTAGTGTTCCCAGAGGGTACTGTAAACAAACTTTGCATAACAGGACCCCATTTGCATGCACGCATCCCTAAATCCGGGATGCAAACTCACCTCCAAAGTTACAAAACCTCTGCTCAAGACTGTATGCCTGCTTATGGGTGGCAGAGTATTTTAGGGCTTTGCTTGGGCATTTCGCAGGTGAGTGGTTGCACAGTCACATCCATGAATACGCTTTGTTGTGCACATTTGTGGGCGTTCTATGGACTGCCTGCAGCCCTCCCTCGTAATTCCCACTTTTTCCCTTATTCTTCCTCATTTTCCGAGTTCCACCTCCTACTCCGCCCTCTGCACAGGCTTCACCCACGCTCTGCATGGTGTCTCGTGCAAGGCACTCGACCACTCGCAGAGACGTGCCGAGCCTGCGTTAACTCCACGCTCATACTGAAAAAGTGCCACACAGTCGATTTCATGAATCAGCGAACAGGGTTTTGCATGCAGAATGGCACGCACATCCCTGATTTTCCACACAAATAATTCCATGAATTGGGCCATTAGTTTTCATTTTGTGTGTTTCAGCATCAACACAGGTGCACACGTTGATGCCGAAAGGCTTAACAGCACAGGCTTTGCATGGCCCTGCATCCGATTTACAGAGATGACAGGTCGAATGCTTTTGGACTATGTTATTTAGTGCAGATGCAATATGGACTTTAATTTGATGTAAGTGTCTTCGTATGGCCAATGGAAAAATCCTGTTGGAGCAATAAAGTTACTAAAGCCAAAATATTCACATAGAGGGATGGATATTACCCAACAAATACCTATTTTGTAGCCTTGAAAAAGACCAACGCAAGGTCGAAACACATGTTGGCTGTTTTTTCTGGATTAGTCATAGGGCCTCATCACGAGTTGGGCGGTAACGCCAGCGGTATTACCGCCGGTGGTATTAGCCCTACCGCCGAACCCCCTGGGGCTATTAGTGCTGGATCACGGGTTTAGCGGGAATGGAATTCCCCATTCCCCACTGAGCCCATTCGGGTATGCCCCATTTTCACGCTCTTACCGCCGGCGGAGTTCCCGCCAGCGGTAATTGCGTGAATTTTCGGCGGATTTCCCCCCAGCTCAGAGCTGGGGAGAAATCCGCCGAAGCCCTGATTTGGCGGACCCTTAAATCCGGCGATAATAGCGCGACCGCCGGATTTAAGGGTTACCGCCAAACTCGTGATGAGGCCCATAGTGTCTATCGAGACCTGTTATTACTGTTGAAATTTCATGTAAAGTCACGAGACACGATTAAATAACTGTTTCAAGTTGGAATCTTCCAGCGAATGTGCCAGTTCATTGCCACATATAGCTATGAGCGTAAGTGTCTTCGGCTAATTGTTTCATTTAGACTATGTGATGGCCATTGTTTTTATATGTTGCTCTCTTTTCGTAAATTTCTTTCTATAGTTTGGATTCAAATCATTTTCAGGAATAATTAGAACAATGAAATCATTTCACAATACCGTGGGCATAGAATGATTTGCATTTTAGCTGTGTAGCTTCTTTAATGCAGTTTTTCACCTGCATCCCCTAGCACCTTTGTTGCAGTTTTTCATCTTAGCTGCAGGTCACCACTGCTGTGGAAAAGGGTGCACCGGCGAGACCCCATGTACTGCTTCACTCTGCAGACCCCTGAATGCTCTGTTGTTGTACCCCAGCTAAATCAAATGAATTCTGTCTCCACACCCCACCTCCTCCAGTCTCTCGGTGTTGTTGCTTACACTCGCTCTGTCAGTAATGAAAAGGCTGAACGAGGCTTCATGTTCATGGCATTGATGTGATGCAAATAATACCTTTTAAATGGGTGCACTTACACCCAACCCCAAGCCCAAATACAATTGGACAGAATAAATGGCTATGTTGCAGAACAAGTAACTGATTACATAGGATTCGTTTTTCAATTTTAAGCATGCCACGAAATTGAGGTCTGTTGCTGCGCCACCTCACTGGCACGCTCTAATGGCAGTGAAAGGTTTTTGTGATTATTAGACATCTTTGAGAGATGCGCGCCCTTGGCGAGCAATGTCATGTTTTGCACTTGTAGTGTTGCATTTCAATTCTATGTGGCAGCAGGGAGGATTTTGAACGAACGATGCTATTTCATGAAGTACTCTTTCATTTACTCATGACCCCACCTTCCCATGTATGACCACGTGTGCCAAGGACACTTTCATATTTCCTGATATGTCTCGGGAGGATAGCTCAGGGGCAACGTGCTCACCTTGGAAGCAAGACGACACTGAGCAACACAGGTTCGATCCACGGGTCTGCGCTTAGAAACCTCTGGGTATTAAGCACGTTATAAATAACCTTATCATATCATACAGACTAACATATGCCAGGGAAGCATGTATATACCCATGTCTAGCCTTGCCTTCCAATATGCAGTCACCAAACAGCTTCAAATGTCCAGAACCACCCTTGTTTGCCAATATACTGCTGTCGGACAGTGCTATCCCTCAAAAACAACATTTTCAAAGAGGGGGTCGAAGAGGGAGAACCAGAAGATGATGCGCCCCACAGATCAAAGAAGGAATAATGTGACAGTGGAACAACCGCCTACAGCCACCCAATTGAGGTTGGTAGGGCCAATTGATAATTCATCTAACTCTTTGCTAACAGAGGTGTAAGTGACCTTATTAAATAAAGGTCGAGGGTCCGAATCCTGACCGGTTTTCAGGATATTGTAAGAAGATTCCCTGTTATAAGCGCAAATCATAAATAATCCATGTTATGCGGTTTACATATTGATCAAATTTATGAGCGAATTCCATTTTATTACATCACATATTGCAGTGGATTAGTGACTTTGTGACTTTAACATCCTGACATTTTGGTTTAGTGTGATTTGTGATGTAATGAAACAGAATTTGCACATAATAAATGTGCACACTATATAAACCACATGACGTAGATTATTTATGAGTTGTGCTGATAACAGGGGAATCTTCTTACACTCTTTGCGATAAGGATTGTTAGCCTTCCTCAGTGATCAGCAGCACTCAATACCGATCAGTAGGACACAAAAGAAGCAAATGTAGGGAGGCGCTGTCAAGCACAGCCTAACACCACCAAATCTTACTGGGTTTTCAGGATATCCCCCATTAACATTCATGTGAAAATATTTGCATACAATTAGAATCATTGTGTGCAAATTTATCTCATTGATATTAATGAGGGGTATCCTGCAAACCCGGCATGGATCCAGCCCTCGAGGTCTGGGGTTGGACAATCCTGCGATATACCCACATGTACAGCAGACGTTTTGAGACCGCATTGAAACTTGAGCAGTTTTTCGTAACATCAGGTTGAAAGATTTGTTTGACGTTTATATCCCTAAATACACGGATTATCGAAGTGAGGAAAATTCCTTTGCAGAGAGCATCACTGGTCTTAAGCCAAAGTCACAATTCACTCCCTCTGTTAGCAAGTAAACCATATAATTTGACAAAAGCTGCGAGAGAAGCCATACAATCATTGATCAATGATGAGGCACTCACAATTAAAGCAGCTCACAAGGGAGGTGGATAGTTATAATGCAGACCAGAGGTTACAACAGGGAATGTGTAAGGCTTTTATCAATGACCGACCCGACAGTTTGACTAAACAAGCATTGGCAATGCCAACAGTTTGGGCTTTTGTTTAGCCATGGTGAAGGCACTTGCCAGGCACTGCCGTAGTGGTATTAACTTGTCATTGATTGTAGCAATTGTACACTGGTGTTCATATCTGGGCGTCTAACAGCAGTGCCTGGCAAATGCATAATACTTATACACAAGCCAAAATGGTTGGCTTTTTCAATGCTGTTTTTAACAGGAGTTCAGTGAGGGCCTCACATAGTGTTTATAAATTGAGTGGCTAAAGGTGGACCTGGTTAAGAAATGTTTATAACATCAGTAACATGTTTACTGCTCCAATTAAGCCGCTAACTCTGAGAAGACTGCTTTGAAAAAACTCTGGCAGGCACTTCCAGTGCAATGTTTGATGGTAAGGCTTGTTTAAAGTGAGCTCAAAGAGTTCCCATGAGGAGGTGGTTCGGTTTGGGAGGGCAAGGAACTGGGTGGGAATGGCATAAAGATTAGCATGGCCATGGGCAGTCATTGGGTGGGGAAATAACCAAACAACACCTTCAAGCTGTGTGTCCCGCCTCAGGCAGCTGCAGTGCAGAAGCCTCATGCACAACATACCCAGCAAGGTGAGAAGCTGCACACACAGCAGGTACACAGAACAGCCCCGTAGGAGCAGTGCAATCAGTCCTCACAAAACCAGTCCAACACTGGCACCAGCAATGCAAGTTTCCCTCATACAACCGGTCCAACCAACATAGGCAGCAGATGTGCAAGCTTCTTCCTAGAGAACAGGCACATCAGCTGCAGTAGTGAAGCCTCTGACGCACATATTTCACAACAGGGAGCAGCAGTGCAGGCTTGCCTCACACAAGTTATCTAGATAGGCATGCATAGTGCAAGCATCTTGCTCCCAGAACAGGCACAGCACAGTGAGTAGCAGCGTAAGCTGCGTTCCTAGAGAATATATACAGCAAAGGCAGCAGCAGTGCAAGCCCCCATCTGACCGAACAGATACAGAATGTGTGGCACCCGTGCATTGGTAATGGCTCAGGGGGACTGTCCGCTCTCTACAAATGTACCGGAGTTCTTCCTTAACTGCACACACACCTCAATATGATAGGCTATGGGATTCAGGTTCTGACCAATCATATGGAAGTGGCTTGAATTGTACTCCAGCTTCTCTGCCACTTTTCCAGGACTGCACAGGAAGTTCTGCAGAGAAGCAGTGGAGGGGGAACAGACGAAACAAAACCCATTGGCAGGACAATCCTAGGTTTGCCAAGTGCCCGGATCTTGACATGTGGATGGGTCTCCTACCCATCAACCATGTTAATACCAAATGTCTATGGCTAATTTAGTGCATGTCATCTTATGTTCTTATACAGTACCCGTAGTCCTGTATCTAAAAAAAAAAACGACAAGTACAAGAATGCAGTAGGATGTGAGCCTAAAAGCCAGTGCCATTGTTTCTCAAATATCACATGAACACTTGAGATTGTTGTTAGATGTCCTATGAGTCGTACCAATTTCAAAAATTAAAACACACCCAGACAAGCGTGCATGACAAACATCACTTGATCATTGTCTTTGTTTGACAAAGGCATGCAACTTGCTGTTATCAACGAGGACTACCCAATTTACAATTCGTCTAAAAAGAACAGATGTATTCATGATAAAGAAGCAGAAATTATGGGCCAGTCATATTTACTTCATGAATCAATTTACGTTAGAGTAGATACATAGTTTAAAGCCAACTTAGGGCATTTCAATGGCCCAGTGGCATCACAGTGGTAATTAACAAACGTTAACATGTAACAGAATTTGCCACATCAGAGAATACCCTCACATCATGTGTCACTGAATGGGGTGTCTGCCGCAGTGAGACAAGCTATAACCAAAAAAAGTGATGGTTGGAAGGTTTGGAATAAATCAGAACCACTGGCACTGCTCTGGGCAACCTTCCACACCATCGTTTTTTAGCCCGTGTGTGCTGTTGCAAAAGAGGTTCACCCATAAGTAAATCAGTCAGGTACTGACGCCAATGGGAGCGGCCCAGCCCAAACTGCTATGCCAGGTTCCCGCTACATGGAAACACAAACAAACCCGACATGTTTCGGCCTTGTTGGGCCTCATCAGTGAGGTGCAGCTAAGTTCCTTATGGAACAGCGAGTAAGAAACCCACGTCTGGCCATAGCCTTGTTCACACAGGAAGACAAACTATAACCAACACAAGTGATGAGTGGAAGGTTTTGAATAAATCTGAACCACTGGCATTGCTCTGGGCAACCTTCCACACCACCATTTTTTAGCCCGACTGTGCTATTGCAAAAGGAGTCCAGCCATATGCCAATCAGTCAGGTACTGCCACCAATGGGAGCAACCCAGCCCGAACTGTAAGGCCTGATACCCTCTGCATGGAAACACAAGCAACCCAGACATGTTTCAGCTTTGTTGGGCCTTATTAGAGAGGTGCAGCTTGGCTCCCCATAGCACAGCGCGCAAGGCACCCACGTCTGGGCATACCCTCTCTCACATAGTGAGACAAACTATAACCGGAAAAAGTGATGGGTGGAAGGTTTGCCGCAGCCCCATATTACAAAGGCGCTTCTCAAAGTAAAGAGAATGTTATACCCTGTCATTGCAGCCATTGTGAGGGATGATGGGGGACAGTGGGTTGGGGCATCTTGTGATGGCTCTGCCCGGGTGTAGATTGCTATACCTTTGTCAACATTTTGGAGCTCTTCAGTCACCCCACCCACCAGCCTATGTTCAATGCCACCTGGGCACATAAATTGAAAATGCAATACACTACCTAAGACAGAGTTTTGTTGACCAACCCCCAATGCTTCACTGCCATAATCACCCACACCCAAGAAACCTGCAACAACATTCTACCTTTCTGATGAACTAGAAACCGAAAAGCAAAAATGATGTCATATCATATCGCTCTCTGCTCCCCAATATCGCAAGTAAGTTGCTTATCCACAGATCCCCATTGTCCCCCCACTAAGATACCCACAAACAAGACATAAACACCTCAAAGACACAGCCTCATCAACAGTGCTGATGTTTTTGCCTACAAGTTGATAATATCACATTACATGGGCAACCAGGATAGAATAAATAAAAACACTACGTCAACTCACAGCACACCATAAAAAATGGCGACACACTAAGACATCTGACTGGACAGAGATCTGTCTGCAGTGCTCCAGAGAGACTGGGCCATGAGCACCTACACCATAGAGTGAGACTTGGATGCCGATACTTCGACTCCTTCCCACCCAAGACATCCACGACCGCAGTTTGGTGGGCTTGAAACTAAAGTACACCAGGGAAAAAGATCAGTTTGCAGACAGTCGAAAACTGGGCCATGGTATGAGGTTCATTCATCAACAGTGTTTTTTACATGGTTTGTTTCTGTTCTTATTTCTCGAAAAAACAAATCGAAAATATAAGGGGTTGGGGGTGTGAATAGTGTAACATTAATAATGGATGGGTTGGGAGGGAACCCACCCTGGGAGGGAACCCACCGAACCCACCCCAGAAATAAACAAAAATAAACATTAAAAAAAACTGTGGTTGAATGAACACAGAACCCTGGGCACCATGATCTGGTAAGAAGAGGTTCAACCCTGGCACTCTCCATGGACACTCCATTGTTTTTTGCAAAGAAAGCCTCTTACCGAAGGCCCTCGACATAGTACACAAAACCGTAGATGGAACGTGCCCGTGCTACTACCACAGAAACTTCAACAAAGAAACCAGCATATGTATGGGAGCCTTCTGGGGGTTAAACGGAAATACACTCCCCTTCCTCTCTAAAAGAAGAGGAAGGAAAAGGAGGGAAATCGCTCGTACAGGCCTAAGGGCTCAACTGTGCTGTTAGGAAGGTCAGATCATGGGGAAACTCAGAAATAAAGCTTTAACAAGAGCACAGTGGTGGATGCTTAACTAAAACGGTGTCTTTCCTTCCCTAATCTATATGCCACTCTAAAACCCTTAGTACCCGTCACTCTAGCTCCTTCTAAGTGCATCCTAAATAGTGGATCCTTATAATTCTATCCGTGTTAGTTCCCACTATGTACATGCGTCCTTGTATACATTAAGGCCCCGATACATGGAATTATTTGCACGGTTCAAGAAGTGACTTTCAACTTCCGACACAAACTCTGATTCATGGAACCGTGCAAATGGTATTTTTGCAGTGCAAAGTCAGTGCATAGTCCTTTTTGCGGTACAAAATGACTTTGCACGAAGTTTGCACTGCAAAAATACAATTTGCACAGTTCCTTGAATCAGGGTTTGTGTCGGCAGTGCAAAGTCAATTTTCAGCAGTGCGAAGTCCCGTTGAACCGTGCAAAAAATGCCATGAATCGTGCCCATATGCAGAATCCGGCATTCCACACAGCACCAGTCCATTGATTTGATACCGACAGCAGACATTGGCATCAAGGAAAAGAGGCATATTTCCCTCAAGGGCATCCCTGGTCTGGGATGACATCATCAGGACCAGAAATCACTGCACCTTCTGTGAGCACTGAATGCATCTTCGCCTGTAACCTCAATCCCCTTATCCAGAACTGGCGAGTGTCCCTTCATTGAGGGTAACCTCCTCTGTTTAAGTGTTTAGGGTCACACGTTTTTGATGCACCACATCATGACGTCTTTCCAATGATTAGCCAATATGTTAAATAGTCCCAATGAAATTCATTAATTACATTGTGATTGCTATTCATACATGTTAAGTCTGGATAACTGGAAAATCTACATGGATTGCACTACTCAGTGACTGGAGCCCAGTCCTAATTGGGCTGCAGGGGGTGTGTTGTATACAGAGGTGCAAATGATAGATTACATTCTGATATATAAACTCGAAGGTCTCCCTATGTTTCCACAAAGTTAATTTCTTCGTGGTAATTTACTTCGTGGAAATTACTTTCAAAATGCTTTGAAATGTATATTTGTTTGTGGGTTTATTTATTTATTTATTTATTTATTTATTTATTTTATTACATGTGTTACTACGCCCAAACTCGGGGGTATCACAGCGTAAATTACAGGAGTTGGGTTCCTTGCTGGTTACCTTAAAGGAAAATAAGTACCTAATACAAAGGTAGTTTGGGTTAAGAGGTTAAGAGGTAAAAGGGGGGTGGGTTGGTGTGTGGGTTTTAATGAAGGGGAAGGTTTTTTTGGGGGTGGGGGGGCAGCCCCATAAAGAAAACTATTTTGAAGTCAAATTTTGAAGTAATTTCCAACAAAAAGCTCTCTTGCAGGGGTATGTGGAGGGACGCTGTTGCCAATCAGTGTCTCCATGACTCATGTTTGAGTGCATCATGAGGAAGGCGCTGTAAAAGGATCTGCCATTTTGTAGAATCCAAGACTCCTGTGTAAGCTGGGAGAGTAGCGTAGAATGTTGCTGGCAAGAGCGGTTTTCGTCTACCCTGCCTAGTGCTCCATGATGCATGGATACACACTGGAAAATATATATATATGACTGTAAAGAGATGCACAATTCCTCCCTGACCACTCCAAACTAGAACATCTACTAAAGTAAGGAGCGAGAACAGCAACACAGAGGAGACTCATGAATTCTCCCTGAAAAGGAGCAAAGCGGCTGATGGTGCATCATGGTGACTTCACTGTTTGGACAAAAAACAGTGCTCAGGCAGGGGATATTTTTAGGGGTTGGGGTACAGTATGTTTGAGTATATGCTTGTCATGTATACCAAGAGCATTCAGAACACCTAAACACTTGCCAGAGTTCCTAAACCGAAAATCTGACATCTCCCTTCTGCAACCACAAGCAAAAGCACCTGCAAAATTAAAGGAGACCTTCAACACGGGGGACAAACATGCCATCTCCCCGAAAAGCTGAAAAAGAAGAGGTGCATGCTTCATGGGATAGGCTTGGATCGGACATTTTGTGTAAGCCATAGTTATTGTGAATGTTAGCAGGGGAGAGTGGTAGAAAGTTGCCTTGTTGAAGGGCTATTTATATGAACTATGGTTGCTTTTGGGTGTTTTAAAAAAAAAATTGGGCACATAAATCCATGGCCTCCAAAATAGCTAAAACCTTTCCAAGTTGCTAAAAATGCCCGAGCTCTGACAAGTACGTTTTTGGGTCAAGAGAACTCTGCGTAACGTTGCTTGTGCAGCGCATGCATTTGGCCCCCCAGACTGTTTGCTTTAGCAGACCTCACATTTCCGATCACAAAAGGCATGTGCTGTTAAAATGAGATAACAACATTCTCTTAGCCAAAAATAAATGTATTCGTGTCGTGGGTTATTTTTAGTATTTGTGCTAGATTATGAGCAGTTTACATTTTTTTGGCCACCTGAAGGAAAACAAATACCCCCTAATAGCTGACCAATATTTTTGGGGAGAAAATAAGGATGTAAAATGCAATGCAAGAATCTGTTCTAAAGTTAAATAAGGGGACCTGAAAGACATGGGGCCCTAAACTTGGGGATCAGGAAGGAAGTTCCCCCCCCTGCCTCCTCAGGATCCCCAGAGAAAGGACCCAGGACTTGTTGGACCATGTTGGGTCTTCCGTGCCCCACCGGAGCCTCTGTGAGAGCCCAGATGAATTCCTTGCAGCTGGTAACATGTATTTTAGCCGTTCCTCCAGCAGGGCCCCTGGGCTACAAATCATTTTTGACACGTGCCCTTGTTTTCAGTAACGCACCTTACACAGGTAGTAGTTTGTTTAATGGCAGCAGCAGACACAACACATATTGTTGGACTGGGCCTTCCTCTGAAAGGTCTCAGGCCTTGTTTAATGTTAATGTTCATTGTCTGTTCGGCAAGTTATGCACAACAACACAATGCATGCCTGTGTCAAATACTGAATCCAAGAAGGTTATTTAATCTCCAAAACTGTTCTGCGGTGTGTCTGAGTCTGGAAAGTAGCACAATCTATGATACCATTTAGAGGGACCTCAACGTGTCCCATATTATGTGTCGAATTCCTGGTATTATAGTGCATTCTGGTGCTTGTAGTGCTGCATTTGAATGGGTGAAAGGAGACTATGATTTTAGAGTTTGTTTCAGCTAGCGGTGTACTAGACTTCGGCTTCCACTACGCATTCGGTCGAAATCCGGCTGAAAACCAGCTATTTGGCCTTCGGCCGAATACTTGAATCGACACTCGAAGCCAAAGTTACAACCCTAGTAATTCAACCTCTGCACTTTATCACGTGGGCCATGCTCTTCCTCCAAGTTGCTGCTTTCTAAGCATGTGTACTATTCCACGTGTGTATTTCCTGCATGGCACCGTCTGTCCAACAACAATGGTCTTCTGTGTGCACACAAGAGACTGGCAAACCTTTGCGACAGTTCCGTGTATAACATCCCAGCAGTCTTTCCCACTTTACAAACGGCTTTCTACATGGCAATGTAGGGTACTTTAACAACATTTGCGATCTGCATCCCTTTAAGCTCCAGGAGCTCCAAGAGCTGATGCTGCGGTCAAACCGTTGCACACTGGTTACCCAGTGGCAGTCGCTTTCTCGCTTATCTCTTTAACTAAACAAAGCTTGTGTCCCGTTCCCAGTGCGGCAATTAAAACGTGTTCACTGTACAGCGTAACTGTCGAATCTAATCCTTTGGAAATCAGTATACAGACAAAACGTGGAGACCCTTTGCGGGGCTGTTTGCTTTTGCACCGCATGACTCCTAGGTGCCTCTTTGTCTACTGGTCTATATACAGAGAAATATGGGAACTCCCCCTCTGAGTCCAGTTGTGGTTCACGCATAAGGGGGCGTTGATGCACGAATCTCCATGGCCGGTCCTGTCATTTTATGGACTCTCTCGCTGCTGGGATGAGTTCATAAATTGCCCGCACCATTGTGCGGGGCTCTCGGCTGACACGGACACGTTCTGTTCAGCATATTACAGGCATAATTACAACTAATCAAGGCTGGTATTACTGCAGACGTTATCACGTGTTATTGCTAGCGTCCGTTTACCGGACATGGGGAATACTGATCCTTCATTCCGTAAGATCTTCTGATGGGGGTCGTACTCTGACAGGTAAACGAATATATCTGAAGGCAGTGCAGTCTCGGTAAGCTCTACTGGTGGCCTAGTTGAACTTTGCAAAGGTGAACAGACCTGTGCCTTTCGACTTTGAGTGGCTCCTAGGGGCAAGCGTGAGATGTCTTCGGTGGCATAGTGCAAGGAGTCTCTGAATAGGACTAGGTGTGACAGGCCACCACGAACCTGCCACTAGTGACCCCAGGGAGCCAGTATAGAGAGGATCTCAAACTAGAGAAGTGCTTCCAGGGCACAGGTGGTGTCAGGCCTGAATCACCTGCACTTCTCTGCAGGGTGCAGGTGCTGTCAGATGGTGATGATTACCTGCACTTCCCTGCAGGGTGTGGGAGCTATGGAGTGCAGAGGACATGCACCTCTCTGCAATGTGTGCATGTTTGGCAGGGCACAGGCACATTCAGATTGCAAGTACCACCATTTTTAATTGGTATGCAAATACCCTCAGGCAGTGGGTGCATCTCTGCAGGGAGTAAGCACTTTGAAACTGGGATCATGTACATTTTGTGTGTGAAAGACTGGGGAATTTCTTTTTAAGGTGTGACTTTGTTATTTGCAGGGTCTATTCTAATATGGAAATGTTTAAGTAATTGGAGTTGTGAGGACTCCTTTTGTGTTTTAGTGCCTTGCAAGAGACAGACGACTAAAGACTGAGAAGGCCCAAAAGGAACATTGAACGTTCAAGTAGACATCCCAGTCTCCCCTCACAGTGATTGCATGCTATACTTTTGGAATAGTCTGAGTTTCTTGGGTAATGCCCAAAAAGCAACATCCATGAACGCACAAAAATACAAACTGTGCTGTTATTGAACAGGTTATTTTCTGATAATGTATTCCTTTCATGCTTTACACAAACATTTTCTTTAGATTACAAAAAACAGTAAATGCAATAAAGAATGGAAGTATATGTTTAATGTGTGTTTGTCATTTAAAAAGTGGTTTTCTTGTCTACATAACTTTATTTATTTAAAAGGCAACTATTCAGCTCCGTATTTGGCTCCGGCCATATACTTGTCCAACTATTCGGTATTTGACCGAATACTTAAATCTACTATTCGGTACAGCCCTAGTTTCAGCATATTTTTAAGGCATAAGAGTGTGGATGAGTGTGAAAGAGTGCTTTAGCGTGTTCTTGAGGGGCAGCCACTTTGCATGTAGTTTGCTTGGTCCAGCACAAAAGAAAACATGTGATTGTGGTAAATAGGTATGATCATCATTAGGCCAGTCACACATGTATGTAGCTCTCCAGAGATTGTTGTGCTACATGAACACATGTGTTGCGATTTTGCCTGGGCTGTCTCTCTGCATTTCAATTGGTTATTGCTCATACAATGAGTACCATTGAGTTGTGTAGTAGTAACATCTGTCATTTACTCTGCTGTGCTGCTACCGGCACACTCTGTGATGTAATGAATGTTGCTCCCTGGGCCACAGAGTGTCTACACTGTGGAGATGTTTTCAGATTGTGGTGTGGGAGATGGCAGGTTAGATTTCACTCCCTTCTTTGACTACTCATTGGGAGGCAGATTTCAAATAAAAAGCAGGACTTTGTCTATAGGTCACCTTTGTTCCTGCCCTGTTGGATACCCTCTGCTGCAAAAGTAATACGTATGAAATCTCACTGAGAAGGAGAAGGTCAGCTGCTTAATGTGTCATGGGCAAGGCTCTTTTGGAGAGTCCATCATGTTGTAGAAGACACGGTCACTGTGTAAGGTAGGGAGTGGGCTGAGGTGGGAAGATATAGCCTCTTACCATTAAGATCAACACCATATATTTTCCTTAAACATATATGTATCCGCATCAAAGATTATTTTTGGATTTGTGGTAGATTCTTATCAATTTTAGATTTTTGGGCCAAGTAAATCTCTAGCCACAAAACAGCCAAAATGTACCACAATTCATACAAAAATAGTCTTAAGCACTGACAAAAATGTTTTATAATGCCAAACAATGCATGTAAAATAATTGTAAGCATGTTTGTATACATGCCACCAGCCTGTTCGCTTTAGCGACACCGTAGTTCTGATTACACAAACATACATACTGCAAAAATTAATTGACACAGTTTATTTGGCAAAACATGTTACGTCTTAAGCCCCAACTGAGTATTCTGGGTTCTGTAAGTAGTACAGAGCTCATATGCAGCTGCTAAGGAAACATCTCGGTCCCTGTAATCATTCACAATACAAAGAATGTCCCTGCAGAAAACACTAAGTCAACTGTAATGTTTGCGGTTAAAACGTTTTGGAAATCAAATTGATAATAAAGCTGTGAAAAGAAACAATGGCTTGGATAATCATTAGTCGACTTTCATTTAGTTGGTCCTTTAGTGCTTTCCACTAAGAAACTTTTGCATTGTGCTAAGAAAAATGATTAGTGCTCAGAGGTTATTTGTAGAACTAGCCGTTGCCGTCATAACATATGCCATTCTAGCATATCTTAAAGGTCAATATCAGTCGGTAAATCATAGGGTCACTTGTGTCCTCCTTCTTAAATATCAGAATTACCACTGATCATTTCTAGGAAGGGGGCGTAGACTCTGTGACTTATTAATGGACATTGAAAAGGCTAAACTTTTAGGTAACTGTCATCTTTGGAATTTGAAAAGCATATTTGTATGAGATGGAACGCAAGGTATGCACAGTATAAGAACAGTATCTAAGTTCCATTGATTAAACAGGCCTCTATGATGTGTCTTTGTAGACGTGTAATTGTCAACCTTGTTCCATTGCAGAGTATCTGTGAAGGCACAAGATTGCGTAGTAGTATGATTACAGCACCTACTTTCAGTTTTAGCTCATGAGGACGGATTCGTCCAACAGCGCTTCGCTCTGTAGAGACTGAAATTTTGAGCCGGTAATTACTGTTCATTGACACTGGGACCGCTGTGCCCTGTGTGAAGTGAGGTGGGGGTGCAAAGAAGTAACTTGAAATTATTCCAAATGTGTGCGATAGTGGAAGGTGAAGGTGACCACGTAGAACCGTGCTGATGTTGAAGTGGAAGGGTACACTGATGTGCACTTTGCCATTTGGACAGCAGTGGGGCAACCTAACACTGATGAATTGCATCAGCTGTTTGTTAAAATGATAGATGTTGTTGAAGTGGAAGGGCACAAAGAGGTACACTTTGCAATTTGGACAGCAGCGGGCAATTTAACACTGATAAATTGCATCAGCTGAGTACGGAAACATATATATGTGTTTTTTATATATAGATTGTCAGTTTTGAGCCATCTTAACGGATTTGGTCACATAAATCATTGGCATCCAAAATGGCTCAAAATCTACCATAATTCTATCAAAGCTACCCAGAAGCACGGGCAAGTTATGTGTGGCCAAAAATACAAAGTGAAATGTGTGCCTCACCCCAATGCAAGAAGATCTTCTTGACTTAAGAACGGAGGCCTGTAATGTTGAGGAGAAAAAGTACATCTTACTAAACTGGGAAAACTCGGGTGGAACCATTCTGCTCCCAACTAAAGGCAGCAGGCTATTTTTAGAAACATCCCTTATGTCACCAACAGCACCCTCCGCTGAACCCCATCTGCCTCCTTGTTCACCTGAAGCAGAGGGAGGCAGCCCTGGACTAGCTCGCTACATCTCACGTGACTCTTCCAGGATAAAAGAGGAGGCAATGAGATTTTGCCCATTTTTCCCCTTCAGTCATTCCAAGTAAGGCCATCTCCTAATGAAACTGGAAATCACCCGCAAGGTGAGAAAATCATTAGGAACCTTTCCACACCGAAACAATTTTGGTGGCCGACACATGCACATGTCTTTTTAGCCACCAACATCAGCCTCTGAGAGGTGAGTGTCAGATCTTGGCAGACACATTGATGTCTTTATATGAGTAGATATCAGACAACTTTAAGATTACCAGACAGTGTTTTCTTTACAAAATAATTCATCCTTATAGGCTACAGGACATAAAGCAGCTGCTGGATGGAAGATTTTCGGATCACGTAGGCTTGACCTCAGAGACACCTCAGCACAGGAGGATGTGAGATTGTTGGATCTCATTATATCTTGCAATCTTTACATCATTTGTACATTTTGCTGAATTATTCCATACCACCATTAGTTCTTAATCAAATATTATTGTATGCTATCTTGAATCACTAGAACAGTGGGCTTGTTGTACACTGGTCCCCTGAGACGTCCCGTTATCTTAAACACATTGGTGCCGTTTGGACCAAGGAACTTATGGTATCCCCTTAATAAACTCACTTTATTATATATGTTCTAACTGTGATGATTTGCTGTACTATATGAAAATACTTATATGGGTTTTGTTTTGATTATTGCCTGAATTTTGAATGAATAATGCCCCTGATGAAGAGATCAACTCTCAAAATGCATTGGGTTTCATATTAATAAAATATATTTCTGAAGAATACTGTTGCTTCTTTATTGAGGGAACAAAATATGAAATCTATTTTATGGATTTTAATTTATGTATTTATAAAACGTGCCGCCGCCCAGAAGCATTTACCCATATACTTATGTACTTTTTGACAAACATATCCTATTCCTTGTAATACTTTGGGCCCCATTCATTGCAGTGTTCAAAGTGACTTTGTACTGCCGACACAAACCCTGATTCATGAAACTGTGCAAAGTGTTTTTTTGCGGTTCAAAGTTCATTTTGTATTGCAACAATGGCTTTTCACTGACTTTGCACTGCAACATACATTTTGCACAGTTCCATGAATCAGGATTTGTGTGGGTAGTGCAAAGTCACTTTTCAGCAGTGAAAATTCACTTTGAACTGTACATAAACTCCATGGACCGGGCCCTTTGTCCCTGGACGTATTATACACGCTTGGCTTCTTTGGCCTTAGATAGTGTGCAGGGGACGTGAGCTCCCCTCGCTGGGAACTTATTTTCCAAGGTAGATTTGACAGCCCATATGCCAGGGCTGATTTTTCTCCCCACACCTGTATCTTCGGTTATCATTAGTCGACTTTACCTCCCAATATCTTATTCCTATACATTTATACTAAGGTGTGCATTGTGCAGGACATTCAATAGCGCATACGTTCCTATCTCAAGAACCTGCACTCCCTCAGGAGAAGTTGAAGGCCGCTTGGCTGCAAAATAAACACATTCAGATCAAACAAACTAGATGTGTCCCCTCTCCGTTAGAAGCCTTCCGTAGGTGATGTGTATTGGAGAGGTATGGAAGGGCACATATAATTTTTTTAAGCAAGCAGAAGGAGCCTGAGAGAGCAGAGAGTTGCCAGTAAGAGCCATGTCAGAAGGGATTAGGCCCTCCTTTCATGCTAATTTCTTTGCACTCATGTAGTAGTAGTGTAGAGGTGGTCCCAGATATGACCCGCACCCCTGCCCCCCATTCCGAGTTGCCAGTAAGGTACTCGCCATGGTACGTGACGTATGAGGAGCAAATAAACCAACAGAGAGCTGCACTGGGACTCTGCCCCTTGTACGTAAGGTGATCAATACCGGTTGAAGCAGCCATAACGCGACAACCCTGGGCAGCACGATACCGTAAGAGACAGCCATACCAGCCACTGATACGGAATGAGGAATACCTGCACACGGTCCACGAGGAGACCCCTAAAGCCTTAATGGAAGGCCAATGAAAATAAACCAAGGGCCCGAGCAGCCCCGAGAACAAACAGACTTGGCTACTGAAAGCACGAATGACAGTACTAGTAAGCACAAGGATAATGATAATGGATGCAGGGGAGAGACACTGTTAAAACATAAGAGAATGGTGCCATAAGGCAAGATGGAAGCAACCGCCCTGTTGAATGTGTGTAAATAAGCTTGAAATGCAAGAGGCTAAGAAATCGATACTGCTTACAATGCCTAGTAGGAGAGTAGAGCGGCAAGCGCCAACCATATATCTACCTTAATACTGCACAATGTACATGTGTGACTCCATTTTATGAAAGCAGACATGTAGCCAGGCGGCCAAAGGCCTGACAGGCCGAGTTTAGAAACCCAGCAAAGACCATGAGAAGGAGCGGAATCGAAGCTCAACAAAGAGAGGCTTATGCCGGGGAGATCGAGGTCAACCAGAGAAGGGGAGGTGAGCATGAGCTCACGAAACTCCATCTACAGAGAATACCAGCCCGCCCGTGAAGGTCAAGATAAGAGAGGCCCATGCAGGTGGCCAAGCGCACACAGAATTAAATGCACAAAAGGATGGAAACTGAAGCAGACTCACGGTAAACCAACACGTGACTAGACAGCCGCGAAGATGTTCCACTGCCTGATGTCATCCAGAATCAAAGGGTGCCATAACATTTCCTGATAAGAGACTACAGATCCAAGGCCATACCCAGCCAACTAATTGACACACAGCCCTAAAACACTGATTGATGGAATGGAGGAAGCGTGAATCTTGGGACAATAGGCACCTGGGTGTCTACTCTAAAGCTGCTAATTAAAATAGAGATTTATGTTTAGGGGTGTAACTTGCCCAATCACAAGGGACCATGTAATCTAGGGTCCTATAGACACTGTAACCAATGAGACGTCGTACTTGTAGTGACATCAATCACGTGTGGTGTAGAGGGAAGGGCGTAGACGCCCACCCGATAAAAGTTATCCAATCCACTTGCGTTATTTCCATATACAGATATAGCACCTATACTTAAGTTAGCTTTCCCAACCAATTGTATTGCATGATGATTTTTTGTAGAATTAGACGTCAATGATGATGGATTTTGTCCATAAAAGAGGCTGTTGGACTAATGTTCGGGGAAGTCGGGGTGAGGCTGGTGATCGCGATGCTGCTGATTTCCATTCGCTGATGTATGTATCATTAAAAATGTATGTATCCCTTTGCCAATTTATTGAGTCCTGATTATTGGATCTTGCCGGAGTATGTGAATCCTGCACTCTGTCCTCGCCTGGTGCAGCTATCTTGTATAACTAGTTTTCGAGGGTGAGTGCTGACCAATGGGCCCGTCAGTAATTTCCTCTCCTCGTCAACACTGCTTTTATAATGGGAAAGGAAAAACTACAAGTACCCGAACGCCAAGATAATGTTCAGGACTGGGTGGCCCACACACACCTGATATGGAACGAATTATGAGCTCTGGCAACAGCAGCCGTGAGCATTCACTCCTGATGATTTCTTAAGCAAACTCCCCCACCCACAGAGGGTCTTCCTGTAATACCACCTGCTGCCTGGCTCCACACTGCATTCTCAGACTGTAGCGCTGCCGCCGCGGCTTAACGCCACCACGGCATGGCACCACCTCCCATGAAATCAAATCTTTATTCTAGGCCGGAAATGAATGTTTGCTGATTACTAAGAAGTCACAAAATCGGTGGCTATATTTTTGAAGAAGGAAATCGATGTAAAAGAAAAACAAGAAAAGGCACAGGCATGAAAACATTGATTAGCTGTGGACTATTCAATATAAAAGAGTTACCTGGGAAGACATGGGACTGATCCACAGAGCGTTTTCCAAAGGCATTGCGCCATTTTAAAATGCTTCCTCGAATTAGGGACATTGTATTGTGTGAGGAGGGAACAGGAGATTGCGGGAAGACTTCCAAGGTAACCCATCGTGGAGACGTGGCAGCCTATGGAGGAACTAGTGTGGCTAGCCAACTTGTTGATAACACCCAACCCACCATTCACAGAATCCGAAGTCATAACATGTCTGCAATACCCAACCCCCACCCCAGGAATGTTTCACCAAAAACACTGATCATAGTTGAAATCACAGGTTCCCTGCTCTCCGTAGCTGGACATCATTTTATTTTTTAAATTAAAAGCCTCGAGGAGTCAGGCAAGTGTCCGAGATTTGCAGGTTGCTTATGGTCGTGAAAATCCCAGCGCGGCTGTCAAGTGATGCCTCTGGCCCGTTGATAGGAAGTATGGCAGCGCACATGGTCATCATTTTAGGGGGAGGGGGGCAAGGATGCTTGCCCCCCCAACGTTTGTGGCGCATCGTTTTGTCCCACATATTTGGCAGTTGCGCCTTTCATTTAGATGTCATAACCCACCCCCAACGTTGTATAGGAAAGTTACGCCATTGGCGGCGCAGTCTTGCTCTTCATTTTGGACTGTGCTGACTCAACGTCACATTTTCCATCACCATTTTTCTAGGGACTAAAATGTGGCACTAGTGAAACAAGCATTGGCATTGCCAACAGTTTGGGCTTTTGTGTAGCCATGGGAAAGGCACTTGCCAGGCTCAGCCACAGTGGTATTAACTACCCATTGTTGGTAGCAGGAGCAAATATACCTGGGCATCTAATAGCAGTGCCTGGCAAAAGCTTAAAACATATGCACAAACCCAAAAATTTTTGGCTTTTTCAATCCTTGTTTTTAACAGGACTTCAATGGCTTTGCCAATGCTTGTTTTTAACAGGACTTCAGTGGCTTTGCCAATGCTTGTTATTAACAGGACTTCAGTGAAGGACGTGGAGTGTGTTTATAAATTGAGTGTCTGAAGGCATCATGGTAAGATATTTTTATTACACCAGTAGCATGTTTACAACTCCAATTACTTTAGCCTAGCACTTTAGTAGGAGAGCTGTTTAATATGAATAATTATTTATTTGTATTGTGTTTTTCTGTAAATATTGTTGTCTATAGACTGAAATTGTGACTGTTTTATATTAATTAATTTATGTTGTACCGTTTTACGAGGCACCTAATTTAATGTGTATTTTTGAACTTACTTGTAATTTTTAAAATGGTATTAGTTTTTTATATTAAGATTAATACATTGATGATCAATTATTGAGCAAACATTTGAGAGCAAATTGAATGTTTTTCCTCTCTATATTTCTTATTTAGTGGTTGCCTTTATTCATGGAAGGCTTGCACCACATCTTTGCATTTTGACGTTTGACATTATTAAACCAGGTGTGATTTGTGTGCGTTTGAAACCTGGTGTCCCTCTTTGTACGAATAGATACAACTCACATTAAGTCATTAACTCTCAGAAGACTGCTTTGAACAAAAACTGGCAAGCACTTTGAATCCAAATCCTGATGGTAAGGCTTGATTGAAGCGAGCTCAAAGAATTCCCATGAGGAGGTGTTTAGGGCAGGCAGAGGATAATGAGTTTACAGAGGTAGGGGGAGTTGGAAGTTACCTGGACAGCTGTAGAGGAGCCTGTCTTTTGCGTCAGAAATATCGTTGTAGGTAAAATCGCATATGGCAGAGTATACATATTAATAACACAAAACACATTGCCCATTTGAGAATTGGTCCCTTTGTAATTGACTGCCTAGCTACTCTTGGAATAATCGTCATATATACAGTCCAATCCATGTGCAGATTAGACCACTTTAGATTACGTTTGGAAACAAAATGGCAGCATGGTGAATCCAAATAAAATGAGGGTCACAGCTCAGTTGGCTGGTTCAACTCTCTGTACAGCACAGCAGCGAGTCAACAGAGTGCTTCCATTTCAGGGACACGTACATATAGAAATAGCGATGTTTGCACCCCCTGTTTGCAAGTGCGTTAGTGTGCATGGTTGTAGGGGGTACATATTGTCTGGGATAACTGTGGCAATGGAATGCTCAGAGAAGCGGCATAGCATTCAGGTTCAAACTGCTGGAGAAACAGAGGAAAGACTTGTCAAACGCGAGATGCCTCTTTTAAAAAAATATTCAGGCACGTGGGAGTCGGAAAGAACCAGAACAAAAGGAGGCTTTTCACTATACATTAACCTCGCAGACACGCCACCCCAACACGTCCCTCTACCCAACCAGCAGATGCGAAGATCCGTCCTCGGGAACAACTGGGAGGCCAGTTTTCACTCTTACGTGAGGAAATCTGCAGACAATGTGCACTTGTTGGCGGAGAGCCATATTCAGTTTATATATATAACTGTCTTCACTCTCTCTCAAGCAGCCCCAAAGTGATGATGGAAAAGGAAAGTGGGGGTTCTGTCGCAGGGAGACAGGAACCAGCAGAGGCGAGTAGATAGCAATGCTATCTTGATGGCTTGTGTAGCGCTGTACACCGCCGTTAGCCGCTTCGAGGCACCTAGGGTAAAGTGGGGAGTGGCGCGAACAGGAGGTAGAGAGGGGAAGCAGCAAGGTGCATAGAACACAATGTTATGTTGGTTACTAGCATAGCGCTGCATACTCTGCCAGACCTTTTCAAGGCACTGGGTGTAAAGTGAAGAGTGGCAGGAACAGATGAGTGAAGAAGACAGCATAATACTCTTATGGTTCCTCCTATAGTTGTATTCTTGTGCCCCGAGATTTATCTTTTACACCAGTTTTTTAAGTGAATGAGTTGTGTTGATGGACCATAAACGCACACAGTATTTTTGTAAGGGGGGTGGTTTTGACCTATCATATTGCACTAAACACTCCACATCACCATCACTTAAGCAAAATCCACAGACATTTCTAATCCAACCCATCGACTTAGTTGACAATAGGGTCCTAATAAGGCCTAGTGAGTGTCTCAAGTAAAGTGCACTTGAGGCTCTCTCGCAGACTGTCTCACTGCGCTCTCTCGTGTTGCCCATCTATGGGCCAGCTGTCCAATAGCTGCCTTATCTCAGCTTGGTGGCTCACCTCCATGCAGCAATAGGCCTATCCCTTCCCACAACCAGGTGCTAAGTCACCGGCATGCCAAGGGGAATTGAAAGACTTGCAGTGCAGAACTCATTGCCAAGATCAGAGGGCAACAGAGAGAGCTCACGCTATACTGGAGGGTGTTGGGTGTCCTGACCCACGTTTAAGCTATCATGCTGCAACATTTGGTGCTGTGGGCTTAGAAAATTCAAGATGGCGGAAAACCCACATGTGCGCTGAAATCCAGGAAAGCTGCGCAGTTGTGCGCACACCAAAATGGTTACCTAACTTGCCACCCACCAGGGTAAAGAAAGGTCTTTGTTAACAAAATCCACTTTTACTGATGTCAAAAAGTTGCTGAAATCGTGACTCATTGGACCACTTTAAAGATTCAACCCTTTTTGTGGGGTTCCACATAACCATCTTACTGTAAGGAGCCCCATCAAAACAATGTTAAGCAAGGATTTACTACCATGTAAGAACCATTCCTGTTTAGAATGCATTAATCCAAGAAAATCCCAAAAATGGGTGCAGTACCAGTACTCACCACTATCCAAAAGCCGGCGTTTTAAAACCCACTGTGTGTTTTTCTGAAGGCAAGCAAAATGCCTATTTCAAACCTTGCAACATGTGCAAAATATTCACTGAACACCAGCAGACATTTGGCATAATGGAGTTTTGTGTGCCTACAAAATCTGGGAAATGAAGAGCCCAAAAACAATGCTTATAACAAAAATGCTATGGAGTCAGCAGCTTAAGCCTAACTGCAACTGGATTTAAAACCACCAAAATCGAAAATGTTAAATTAAATGAGTGACCTATGTTTGGTGTCACATGCCTTTGTAACTGTTGAAATGTCATAGTTTTGCACTTAGAATCAGCATTCTAGCTGCATGTGTAAAATTACAAGTTATTTTAAAAGCAACAAAAAGTTAGCTGAAGGTCTGGCTTAAGGAACTTGATTTTGCCTAGCAACGGATCCCATCAGGAGTGAAACTTGAGTCACAACTATGTTCCCAGGCCAATGTTCCTTTTGCTGCCCACACTAAGGATATGCCAGCTATCTGATAATTGAATTTCCTGTGCTCTGCCAGAGAGTGAACAAAGCCCTCTCCACTCAGGCAAAGGTTTTTATTACAGACGTCGTAAAAAGTGGCTTCCTCCTGGAGAAGCTGGGAGGGGCACTGCCTGTGAGAAGCAAGCTGGCTTGGCAGAAACTGGAAAGACTGGTTTCTGTACCATGTGACCTGAAAAGACACACCCCTGCAGCAAGGATATGGTTTTATAAAAAGGGGGATAATTCATAGTGCGGACATGTGAAAATTTTATAAATGATACCATAATTCTTGTGATTTTTCTGCCCACAGTTTAAGACGTGGTAGGAACCGGTGGTATGTTCAGGGGGGTTTTAGCGGAAAAGTGCATATTACTCTAAATGTGTGCATGTTAAAAATCTGAAACTTCATCAGTTAATGTCCCTACCCCCTGCACACATGTATGTAAAGTTGGGTCCATGTCGGAAATTGAAAAAGCAGTTAAAAAGTCAATTATGTACACTCTTTGAATGCAAGCTCCGAGAATGAGCAGATTTGGACATAGACATGGCTAAATTCAGCCACACCATGTATATGTAATTTCAAACAACTGTGTAACTCTGAAGTATGGATTTTGATCATATATATATTTGGGTGCACAGATGATAAGGGAGGTTGTTTCAAGAGATCATAAAATGACATCAATCTGACTCACAGTTCAGTTTGCCAATCAAGCGGAGGAATGGAAGCCTGACCAATGACGAATGAGAGGGGCAAGTCTAGTGATGCAACACACACACCCATTCTCAAGAAACAGATAAAAGCAGAGAGTCAGGACACATAGAGACATTCAATTTCATCTGCCGCTGGAAGCCCTGCCGGAAAAATCCATACTTACCTCCATCAAACTCCAGAAAGCCAAACTAGAGACTTCAATCTATCCTAGCAGAGACCAGACCAGAGAGAAAGCAGTGCTGTGCCTAGCAGAGACCAGACCAGAGAGAAAGCAGTGCTGTGCCTAGCAGAGACCAGACCAGAGAGAAAGCAGTGCTGTGCCTAGCCGAGACCAGACCAGGCGCTGTGAGCAGAATCCGGAAAGACCTGACCAGACTGAAGATCGTGACCAAGTCGCTTTCCTGTTCAAAATCTCTTGTGAGTACTTAGCAAAACTCAGAACACATCTCTTAGTTTAAATTCATCTAATTCAATCTATTTAACCTAAGTAGAACTGCCTCCTATCTGTCACCTGTCATTTCTAGTAAAATTTGTCATTTTGAAAAAGTGTGCGTTTAAAATTTACAAAACCAAAAACGACCTTTACTAAATTACTCATATCTCCGCAACCGTTTGGGCTAGAGACTTGCAATAACTTTCATTTGGAAGCTGAGATCCCATGCTTTCCTAGGACCCCAAAACGGTAGAGATAGTCCTTGCGGTTCCTTTGTAATAGCGCTCGGCGCATCCGCAAATTTTGCCGCGATTTGCAATTTCTTCACATGTAAAAAAAACTGCTGCTGCCTGATTTCATTTGCCAGAAATTCGTTTAACCTGCTAACTATCCCTGCATCATTGCTAGTGTGAGCCTGGACTAATATTAACTAGATACCACTCATCCTGAACCTCTAAAAGGGAATTAAGAGCGTTTCCAGCATATTTCTCATTCATTGCTAGCACCTATCAAAGCATTTGCCTGTGTTTTCAAACTTCTGTTTAAGCTTGCTGGATTGAACTGAATTACAGTTGATTGCATTTCTGAGAACTGTGTGTTTTCCTTCCATTTCCTTGCCTTGCATCAAGGGGGGGAGGGGAGTAGCCAGAGAAAAGTGATTACATTGTTTGGTTGAAATCATATTGCGTATTTTCTGTACTGCATTCATTGAATATTGCATCCACCTGAGCCTACATAAAGCATCCTCTACCACATTATACTTTTGTTCCTATTTACCAGTGTGCTACCTTATCCATTTCATGTCAACTCATTAGTGATTAAAGAAGTGTGCTAGTGCCAGATTCTCCGTTGTTAATATTTACCATATCAGATTAAGTGTGATATTCAATTATTAATTTATTAAAAAGTGTGATATATATTTTAATTTATCAAATAAACCTTTTAAACTTGCAAAACAGAATTACTTCTTGGCTCAGTGGGGTCAGGGGGATTCCAAGAGAGGGGTGTTATACAAGGGTAGTCATCCAGAACGCATGAACTGGACCTAAAGATATATCAATAAGGGTTTTCATTCAGTATTCTAGACTAGGCGTTAACTTGGCTGTAGTGCTGAATTGAATCCTCTTACAAAGTGGGGGCTCGAGCCGAGACGTTGGGTTAGATTTACCAGTTGTGCAGCTTAATACAGTGTGCTAACTGACGGGATACATACACCCGGTCGGATCACCACGCTGCATTACGCTGTGAAGCATTCCTCAAAAGGGACACTCCAAGAAAAGTTCTGTTCTGCAAAAATAAAATACTAACTTCTGTAAGTCAGGACAGAGACCAATCTCTAGAATGACGACCTTAGTAGACATGAAAATAGCCAGAGAGCACCTCTTGCATAAGCTATTTGTGAGAGGTGAATGGACCGAACAGGGCCAGGATGTGTGGTTGCAGGCCATCACACAACAGGTCACTGAAACAGGGTCAGATATATATAGAGATCAGGGTCCCTTACATGTGGCCCTGAGTGAACTATATATGGCTCCTAAAGCCAAAGAGGAACACAATAAGATCGCCAGGATAGCAGCATACCTGTACCTATATATGGGAGACATGCAGGATAGATGTGCTGAAAGCCAAAATCTGGCAAATAGGCAACAGATGGCATTACAGAAGGTCCAATCTGATCTGGACTCTTCTGAGCAGAGGCTGCAGAGGAGCCAGGAGTCAGAAAATGACAGCAGACTGTACATTACTAAAATAAAGGAGGATATGGATGTGCTGCAAAAGGAAAAGTCAGAACAGGATACTAGATTTCTGGCCCTGCAGAAGGAGCACCAAGACAGTTTGGACTCCTTACTGCAGAGCCAGAAAAAGCTGGAGCAACAGATCAATTTCAACAGGGCATGCACAGAGCAGGTAGCCACCCTGCAAATCCAACTAGACAGAGAGAAAGAGGAGAGCAATAAACTGATCCTGAAAGACCTGGATACCCAGGCAGAGTTTGATCAGGAGCGCCAGAAAGCTGGTGCCTTCCAAAGGCAAAGGGACGACCTGGCGGCACAAATGCAGGCTCTTAGTCAGGAAAGAGACGCCTTAGGCCAGGAAGTCTGCCATTTAAAAAGGAAAATGGAAGAAAATCACCTGGCCCACCAGGGACTGGGTGACCTCCAAAAAGAAAACCAGAACTTGCTAGAGCACACCAGGAGGGTGGAGGATGCTCTAGCAAGAAAGGAGCAGGCCAATAGGGACACAGCTCAGGAGGTAACCCTCCTGCAGCAAAGACTGGCCCAGTTCTCCAGGACCAACCAGGAAGTACAGAGGGAAAATGAGGCCCTCTGTCAACACAATGATAGGCTCCAACAGCAGGTAGCGATGCAGGAGAGACTGATAGAGTCGAGTAAGGCCTTAACTGAGGAACTGAAGGCACAAATGCAGGCTCTTGCATTGCAACAGGGAGCAGGGGCGGATAGAGATGAGGTTCGCTGGGAAATGGAAACTCCGGAGCATAACCTCAGGAGCCCTAGTACCAGAGGCCCTCATACCTCTCAGTCCCTGGACTCTGCCACCCCCATGTCCCCTGGCGCACATGAGCACAGGGCCACAGGGATGGCAGATTACTATCCAGCCAGAAGCATGGGGCTCATAGGCCAGTACCATCCAGGAATGGAGGGGTGGGCATCCGGGTATGGGCACCCAAGTACAATACAGTTCAGTGGGGAACCCCAGGAGAGTAGGCCCATTAAGGGCATCCTGAAAACCTCTGCCCAGTTAGGTCAGTGGAGGGGGTACCCATCAAATCCTGACAGCAAGGAGGAATCTGAAGACTCCTCTGAACTGCGCAGGACACAGGAGACCAGGTCCCCACATTCTGCCAGCCATTCCCAGGCTCGCAGAATCCGGGAAAACCTGGAAGAACAGACGGGAACCTCTGGGAGCAGTGCCTCTGAGTCCGACGAAGAATGGACAAGGGTTACCCGAACCAAAAAGGCCAATAAGGCAAAAAGGGCCTTGCTCAAGGACCCCTTAAAGCAGATTAAGGCGATCAGGAGCGTCATCACGCCTTACCATAAGAACGCTAAGTATTCTGTTTGGGAGCACTTAGAGTTGTTTGAACAAATGATGGAGACTTTCCATTTGAAGGACAGCCAAAGCTGCATTCAATATGTAAAGTGGACCTTCTCCCCGGAATACTCCAGTTTCTTTGCGGGGCTGGAGGACCAAAATCATTTAAGATGGTCCACCTATAAGGCGGCCATCCTGAAACATTTTTCTGTTCACAGAAATCCTCAAGAGGCTCGCAAGGCAGCCTACAATTTGCAATGTGGGGAGGATCAGGCCCCACAAGAATTTGTGCAGGAGTTAAAGCGGGCTTTTGCACAGACCACAAGAAGGGTGCGCACGGATAGCCGTGAATTTATAAACACGTTTTTCCATGCCTTGCCCAAATATATCATGACCCAGCTCGTGAGGGATTTTCACGAGAAAAGATCTTTAGACTGGGTCATTGAACAGGCTACCCGCATCTATGAGGTGCAGAAGCCCATAGAAAATAAAAGCAATGCCCAGAAAAACCCCAAAGCCAACAGCACCCCTGCTGCTGCCAAGGTGGCAGAGGTAAAGGTCACCCCTGTTTTGGATTTGGAGATGGGGGGGCCTAAAAACCTACCTGCACCTAATAATGCTAGGCCCAGAAGGTCCTCGGGTCAGTCACAGACAGGGAGCCAAGGAGGCAGCCCCACAAATGGGGTCCCTCGCTCTCCTGATTATGTAAGTCCCCGTTACAAGGGAAATCGACCCATCCTGGGTTATGTGTGGACTCCTCCAGCCCAGGGGGGGGGATCCAGCCAAGCACCTAACCCAGGGAACTTCCCTCCAAACTTCCCACAGGAGGGCAGAAATTTACCAAACCCTGGGCAGAACTTTTTCCCCAGATATCCACCCGACTTCCAACCCCAAAATCATCCATCCTTCTTTCCTCAATTCCCTGAGCCCAGACCACTGAATCCGGGAGAGGGGAGGCCAAGGGTGGAGGGGTACCAAAATCTTCCCAACCAGGGGTACTACCAGAGGAGGGACAGCTACCCTTCCCGGGATCAGCCCAGGGGAGAAAACAGGGCCCCGTATCAGCCTGAGCGGGTTTCCCAGTTAGAGCGCCAGGTTCAAAACATGGCGCGGGATATGGGTCATATACTGAGGGCACAGCAGAACCCTCAGATCAGCATGCCGGCGCAGAACGCACCCAACTCTGGACCTGGTGCTCCAGAACAATGACGGGGGCAGCACCCCGATAAATCACCGGTTCCCAGGGAGGAGGCACAAAGGGAAGGGGGGTGTAAAGCCTTGGAGGAAGCTTCCTTCCTCACTTGTAAACAGCCCCTGGAAACCCAGGAACCGGAAACAAAATCCCTTGCCCCTGAAAGTCTGCCTCCTAAGGAGCAGAGGGGGGGTAGGAGAAACAAAAGACCCAAACAGACTCAGTTTGAGGAGGAGGTACAGATCTTCCAATTTGAGGGAGAGGGATCCTCAGAGGATCCTGGGAAAAGGATCTTCTCCTTCAGAGAGGGGGGAACTCCTCCCAAAGAAAAATGGGTCCCTAGGGATGCAAATCCAGACTGGGGAGATGTGGAGACTGAGCTACCGCCGCCCACCATCTCATCCCAGAACCAACAGCAAGAAAATCCCCTGGTTCAAACCCATCCTGGCGACTGCCTCCAAAAAGGGGGGGGCGGCCCAGAAACGGAGCCAGGGGAACCCACAATGGCTCTGATCTCCAGTTGCAAATTTTTTCTTTCAGATTCCCAAGACTCTCCACAGAATTCTGCCCAAATCTCCTCGCTAGCGATGTCCAAAACCAGAAAATTAGCCCACCAGTTGTCCAAAAATGTACATTATCTGTGCCCCCTTGAGGAGAAGGAGGGAAGATATTATGCCCCGGTACAAGTACAGGGGCAGGGTACAATCTCAGCACTGGTGGACACTGGATCTCAAGCTACCCTTCTGTCCAGAAGGGCCTTTGACGAACTGAATGCAGGAAGGGGAGAGAATTACCAAATTCCTCTCACCTCTCTTCCTGGACAACTGCAGAACTTTGACGGGAAGGAAATTCCCGTCGAGGGGACGGCAGACTTGGACATTAAGATCGGGCGACATAAGTTGAAACACCCGGTCATAGTTGTGACCCCAGAGGGCACCCCTTGTTTACTAGGGAATGACCTCCTGAGAAGGTTGTCACCCCTAATAGATTGCGTAAACAAGGTCCTCTGGACCCAGACTAGCCGACCCATAAAATTAAAACAGAGTGTCAACCATGTTAGTTTAAACGGCACATGCCACATGGTTGAACAAAAATCTGACCAAGTAGAATTTCACTTCCAGAACAACCAAATTCCAGACGTGACGGTAATAGCAGTAGGACAACAGACTGGTGATGGGGGGTCCTCTCTATTTCTGAAAATCAACCTTCCTTCCAGTCTAAAGTGGTATTCCACGCTGGAAGGAAACACTCTGAAATTCTATACTAATCCACAATCAGAAACCCCCACTCCTATAGTCCAGAAAGATGTGAAATCAGCTCAAAGCCTGGCTGATATTCAGCAAATTGGAGAGCAGTTGTTCATCCCTGTTCAGTTAAATGATGGGAAGGACTCTGTTCTCGCTCGAGTGTGTGTGAACAACGGTAAGAGCTTCATCAGCGAAGCCATGTTTCGCCAACTTCCAAAAGATCCAGCCATTCACACCTTCAAACTGATAGACAAATGGGAAATGGACCTGGAAGCACCCAATTCAAAACATCTCCTGCCAAGCAGGTGTATGCTCAAAATCTCCATTGGCAACAAGAGCATAGTCCATAATTGTTGGGTCGTGCGAGACGTCACTGCCGCCTTTTACTTAGGCAGTGACATTCTCAATCGCTTTGCCATTAGTTTGGACCTAATAAACTTCAAAGCTTGGTCCCGATTAGCGGATAATCCCATGGGCTTTGATGATCCAGAAAAAGCATTTAGGTCAGCTCAATTGCTACCTTATGCAGTTGAAATTCAGGTTAAAGAGGAAGTCACCATCCCAGAAAGGACCCGACAATTCTCCCTGGAAGTGAAAGTTAAAAGGGGACAAGAGTTGAAAAACCCTGATGCTTACATACATCTAAATGCTTCTTTCCAACAGCAAGGGTTGGGGGTAAACCCAACTCCATTAGTCAACATAGAACATGACACCATTCTAATAGAGGTGGATAACAGCGACTTAAAGAGTATTACTCTAGCCGCAGGCACCATTATTGGAATGGCGGTTGATGACCGACATTTTTCCATCGACTTAGTAAATGAACTGTTAGGACCAATCCCCAAGGACTGTTTTGACAGTGACAGTGATGACAACGCAACACCAGACAGGATTTTTACCCGGCATGGGGGGAACTTCCTGGTGTACACTTCCTGCCCCTATGGTAAGGAAGATGTGACCTGTGACTTCAGGAGGGATGAGGTGATTTTCCAGGTCCATGAGGGCTGCCTTTCCCACCTGAAGCCTCCGGTCCAAATCAGCACTCTGACCAGGGACTTCTCCACCCAGCTGGAGGAGGCCGCGGAGATAGCCAAACCAGAAGTCTTTCCAGGCTTCAGGCAGATGGTGGAAGAGAGAGTCAACCTAGCTGATGCCTGTGTGACTCTGGAACAAAAGCAAAAGTTGAAACAAGTTTTCTTGGATTTCCAAGATCTCTTTGCGGTAGACTCATATGACTGTGGTCGCACCGACATCCACACCACAACAATCCCCACGGACCCTGGCATGACTCCAGTGTTTGTGAAGCAATATCGCTTGCCTCTCGCATCAATGGAGTCCCTTACTGAAATAATTAAGAACCTTGAGTCCCGGGGAATAATCCGTCCAGTCCACAGCACCTTCAATAATCCGGTGCTGGGAATATTGAAGCCAAACGGCCAGTGGAGACTCTGCGCTGACCTCAGGGAGCTCAACAAACGGGTCCACACTTCCCGATGGCCTCTTCCCTACATTGACCAAGGGCTGGCCCAGATTCAGGGGTCACAGGTATTCACTGCAATAGACCTGACCAATGGATACTGGACCGTGCCTGTCAGTAGGGAGGACCAATACAAGCTGGCTTTTACCTTTGGGGGCCAGCAGTACACATGGACCCGGACTCCCTTCGGATACCTTAACTCCGGTAATGAGTTCAATATTTTCCTACATAAGGCCATGCCCGACCTGGGTACGAGGGGTAACCTGGCTTATGTAGATGATGTCCTCATCAAAAGTTCATCTGTGGAGGAACACATAGCAGAGATCCGTTATGTTCTGACACAGTTGAGGGCCGCCGGAGCAAAACTTTCCTTTCAGAAAGCACAGTGGTGTAGAACCCGTGTTAATTTCTTGGGGCATGAGATTACTCCTCAGGGTCTCTGTCCCCAGGAAAAGAAAGTGGAAGCACTTCAGAAACTGAAAGACCCCACAACTCTGCGGGAACTAAGGAGCCTCCTTGGACTGACTAATTACAGCAGAAAGTTCATTGAGGGCTACGCAGAGATCACCAGACCCCTGATTCATCTCCTGAAGGGGGGGGTCAAGTGGGAATGGGGTCCAGAACAAGCCGAGGCCGTAAAACAACTCAAAAGAAGCCTCTCACAAGCGCCTTGCCTAGCTTACCCGGTCAGAAACAAGGAGTTCTTCCTGGAGACAGGGTTCTCTAATACGTGCTTGACGGCAGTATTATATCAAAAGCATGACCAGGTCAATAAAGTAATCTCCTATGCGAGCAAAACTTTATCCTCTGTGGAGGAAAAATTCAACGATTGTGAGAAGGCACTCCTGGCAACGGTGTGGGCATTGAAGAATTACCGCCCGTTTATCCAGGGGGAACACATCATAGTGGAGACTCCACACCAGCCTCTGCAATATCTCCAAAGTGACAGAATCCGGGCCGGAAATGTGAGTAATTCCCGAATTACTTCCTGGATTCTGTCAATGCAAGGCTTTCCTGTGGAGGTCAGATATGGCCAAAACAAGAAGAGTCCCCTCGCGCAAGGTCTGGCTGACTTGCATGATTGTGCCAGAGAAAACTGTCTCGAGGACGAAAGTCTAAAAATAAAGGACAACATGGAGGCATACCTTAATTCCCCCCACAAAGTCTTTGAAGAAGACAAGTGTGAGGGAATGCCCACTGTGTATGTGGATGGATGCTCTTACCATGTCGACAACAACGGGGAGAAAGAACTGGTGGCCGGCGTAGGGAATGCATGGGTGAATGAGTCCCCAGAACCCTCCGCTGGATACAAAATTGGTCCCCGAAGTAGTCAGGTGGCAGAATTGATGGCTGTGCATCAGGCCATCCTCACTGCTGTCCAGCATCAACTCCACGAACTGGTCATAATCACAGATTCGGATTATGTACGGAACGGGTTCGTGGAGCACCTGGTTAATTGGAAGACCAGAGGCATGGTATGTGCTAACAACAAACCCTTGAAACATGGGAAGTTGATCCAAAACATTGATGATCTGGTCACCTCGAATGGGATGACCATCTATTGGAAGAAGATCAAGGGTCATTCCAAAGTAGAGGGACCAGACAAAACTGGAAATGACTTAGCTGATCAGCTGGCCAAAACCGGGGCCATCCAAGGGGATCTAATTGAGATTGAGTCCCTGTTGGGGGAAATCCAGGTCACTGCCATCACTAGGTCCCAGACAAATGCTCACAACGACCTCTCAATTGCACAATGGAGTAAGGAGACCCCTGATGCTGATTTGATTACTGCTCAGAAGGGGGATCCAATAATTGGTAAATTTTACCAGCACCTTGAGGACCCTGAGAACTTTCCCCTGACGGATACCGATTACATTGGGAAAGAGGACCTAAGAGTGTTGATGAAATGTCCAAAAATGTTCCGGATCCAAGACGGTTTGTTGGTAAGGAAATCCAAAGCTGGCCACGATCAGTGGGTGGTTCCTACCTCATTCCGAAGCCTGATGTTAAGTCACGCCCATGATGCGGCCACTGCCGGTCACAGGGGGTTTCACACAACATTGGAAATCTTAAGAGAGGTTGCATACTGGCCACACATGGGCCAGGACCTCAACCAATATTTGAAGGGTTGTCTTGTGTGTGCACAATTTCAGCCGACATCCCTCACACACCGGGCACCTTTACAAAAGAGGGGGATGACCCTGCCATGGTCAGATTTACAAATCGACTTTGTAGGCCCTGTGATTCGCGCGGCTAGGGGGAATAAGTACATGTTGACTGTGACATGCTTGTTTACCAAGTGGGTGGAATGTCTCCCAGCCCCAAACTGCAAGGCAGAAACTGCAGCTGCCTTGATGATTAACCACATCTTTTCCCGTTTTGGTCTACCTCAAAGGATTGAGTCAGACAGAGGTAGCCACTTCACCAGTGAAGTAATGACAAAGATGTGGGAGATACTGGGGGTCAAGAGAAAGCTGCATATTGCTTATAGACCAGCTTCTTCTGGGGCAGTAGAGAGATATAACCGGACAATTGTGAGCATATTAAAGAAGTTTGTGGCAGATTCTGGGCCAAGTTGGGATATCCGATTACCTCTGGTCCTAATGGCCATCAGATCTACCCCTTCATCTGCAACCAAAATGTCACCATTTGAGTTGATGACTGGGCGCAAGATGGTGCTTCCGCAGCATTTGCTCTACAGGACCCAAGAGCAGACACTGATAAATGCCTCCACTACTCATGAGTATGTAGAGAATTTAAGGAAACACCTCCAACATGCTTTTGCTTATGCTCAGCGGAATCTAGAAAGATCGACTGATAGCATGAAGACCCATTATGACCTGAAAACTTCCAGGAAGGAATATCAGGTGGGAGACCGGGTCTATCTATACAACTTCCAAAGGAACCAGGCCAAGCAGCGCAAATTTTTGCCTACATGGAAGGGACCCTTTGAGATCGTCGATAAGATCTCCCCTGTGGCCTACAAGATCCGCATCCCCAAAGGTGGTTCGGCAGAGGGGGAAGACAAGTGGGTCCACATAAACCAGTTGAAATGTTGCCATCCCAGGCACACTCTGCAACAACTGGAGGAATCCTCTGGAATCCTAGCGGGTACTGTATCAGACTAATTCAGTTCCAATCATAAAACATACCACATCTAGTCTCTAACATACTGTGATTTGTATGAAACTGTCTCTTAGTCATACTGTTTTTATTAAAATAAGAATGTAATGTTTCGTTATGATAAAATGCATATGCTGCCCCACTATCTCAACAGTGGTGGAAAAACGTCTATGAGTAGGTATTGCCGCTCTTCCTTTGTCGTCCTAGGAGAAAGAAAACCTGAAGACGGGCCAAGGAGGGCGATCCGGAGACCAGGAACGAAGATCCAATGGGCCCAGTGGACCGCCCAATATTCCCATCAGGACCGGCGAGGAGAACCGATCGATCAGTACCGGATGGAGAAGAAGATGCTGAACTGTGCCATCTACAGAAGAGGAAGAAGATTATGCGGACAGACCGGTGCGTGGGTCAAAACCCATGGGCACGCGACTCCCCATCGACTCAAATTCAAAGTGCAGTAGCGTGGGGGGGCTTGTTGGGTGTCCTGACCCACGTTTAAGCTATCATGCTGCAACATTTGGTGCTGTGGGCTTAGAAAATTCAAGATGGCGGAAAACCCACATGTGCGCTGAAATCCAGGAAAGCTGCGCAGTTGTGCGCACACCAAAATGGTTACCTAACTTGCCACCCACCAGGGTAAAGAAAGGTCTTTGTTAACAAAATCCACTTTTACTGATGTCAAAAAGTTGCTGAAATCGTGACTCATTGGACCACTTTAAAGATTCAACCCTTTTTGTGGGGTTCCACATAACCATCTTACTGTAAGGAGCCCCATCAAAACAATGTTAAGCAAGGATTTACTACCATGTAAGAACCATTCCTGTTTAGAATGCATTAATCCAAGAAAATCCCAAAAATGGGTGCAGTACCAGTACTCACCACTATCCAAAAGCCGGCGTTTTAAAACCCACTGTGTGTTTTTCTGAAGGCAAGCAAAATGCCTATTTCAAACCTTGCAACATGTGCAAAATATTCACTGAACACCAGCAGACATTTGGCAGAATGGAGTTTTGTGTGCCTACAAAATCTGGGAAATGAAGAGCCCAAAAACAATGCTTATAACAAAAATGCTATGGAGTCAGCAGCTTAAGCCTAACTGCAACTGGATTTAAAACCACCAAAATCGAAAATGTTAAATTAAATGAGTGACCTATGTTTGGTGTCACATGCCTTTGTAACTGTTGAAATGTCATAGTTTTGCACTTAGAATCAGCATTCTAGCTGCATGTGTAAAATTACAAGTTATTTTAAAAGCAACAAAAAGTTAGCTGAAGGTCTGGCTTAAGGAACTTGATTTTGCCTAGCAACGGATCCCATCAGGAGTGAAACTTGAGTCACAACTATGTTCCCAGGCCAATGTTCCTTTTGCTGCCCACACTAAGGATATGCCAGCTATCTGATAATTGAATTTCCTGTGCTCTGCCAGAGAGTGAACAAAGCCCTCTCCACTCAGGCAAAGGTTTTTATTACAGACGTCGTAAAAAGTGGCTTCCTCCTGGAGAAGCTGGGAGGGGCACTGCCTGTGAGAAGCAAGCTGGCTTGGCAGAAACTGGAAAGACTGGTTTCTGTACCATGTGACCTGAAAAGACACACCCCTGCAGCAAGGATATGGTTTTATAAAAAGGGGGATAATTCATAGTGCGGACATGTGAAAATTTTATAAATGATACCATAATTCTTGTGATTTTTCTGCCCACAGTTTAAGACGTGGTAGGAACCGGTGGTATGTTCAGGGGGGTTTTAGCGGAAAAGTGGATATTACTCTAAATGTGTGCATGTTAAAAATCTGAAACTTCATCAGTTAATGTCCCTACCCCCTGCACACATGTATGTAAAGTTGGGTCCATGTCGGAAATTGAAAAAGCAGTTAAAAAGTCAATTATGTACACTCTTTGAATGCAAGCTCCGAGAATGAGCAGATTTGGACATAGACATGGCTAAATTCAGCCACACCATGTATATGTAATTTCAAACAACTGTGTAACTCTGAAGTATGGATTTTGATCATATATATATTTGGGTGCACAGATGATAAGGGAGGTTGTTTCAAGAGATCATAAAATGACATCAATCTGACTCACAGTTCAGTTTGCCAATCAAGCGGAGGAATGGAAGCCTGACCAATGACGAATGAGAGGGGCAAGTCTAGTGATGCAACACACACACCCATTCTCAAGAAACAGATAAAAGCAGAGAGTCAGGACACATAGAGACATTCAATTTCATCTGCCGCTGGAAGCCCTGCCGGAAAAATCCATACTTACCTCCATCAAACTCCAGAAAGCCAAACTAGAGACTTCAATCTATCCTAGCAGAGACCAGACCAGAGAGAAAGCAGTGCTGTGCCTAGCAGAGACCAGACCAGAGAGAAAGCAGTGCTGTGCCTAGCAGAGACCAGACCAGAGAGAAAGCAGTGCTGTGCCTAGCCGAGACCAGACCAGGCGCTGTGAGCAGAATCCGGAAAGACCTGACCAGACTGAAGATCGTGACCAAGTCGCTTTCCTGTTCAAAATCTCTTGTGAGTACTTAGCAAAACTCAGAACACATCTCTTAGTTTAAATTCATCTAATTCAATCTATTTAACCTAAGTAGAACTGCCTCCTATCTGTCACCTGTCATTTCTAGTAAAATTTGTCATTTTGAAAAAGTGTGCGTTTAAAATTTACAAAACCAAAAACGACCTTTACTAAATTACTCATATCTCCGCAACCGTTTGGGCTAGAGACTTGCAATAACTTTCATTTGGAAGCTGAGATCCCAGGCTTTCCTAGGACCCCAAAACGGTAGAGATAGTCCTTGCGGTTCCTTTGTAATAGCGCTCGGCGCATCCGCGAATTTTGCCGCGATTTGCAATTTCTTCACATGTAAAAAAAACTGCTGCTGCCTGATTTCATTTGCCAGAAATTCGTTTAACCTGCTAACTATCCCTGCATCATTGCTAGTGTGAGCCTGGACTAATATTAACTAGATACCACTCATCCTGAACCTCTAAAAGGGAATTAAGAGCGTTTCCAGCATATTTCTCATTCATTGCTAGCACCTATCAAAGCATTTGCCTGTGTTTTCAAACTTCTGTTTAAGCTTGCTGGATTGAACTGAATTACAGTTGATTGCATTTCTGAGAACTGTGTGTTTTTCTTCCATTTCCTTGCCTTGCATCAAGGGGGGGAGGGGAGTAGCCAGAGAAAAGTGATTACATTGTTTGGTTGAAATCATATTGCGTATTTTCTGTACTGCATTCATTGAATATTGCATCCACCTGAGCCTACATAAAGCATCCTCTACCACATTATACTTTTGTTCCTATTTACCAGTGTGCTACCTTATCCATTTCATGTCAACTCATTAGTGATTAAAGAAGTGTGCTAGTGCCAGATTCTCCGTTGTTAATATTTACCATATCAGATTAAGT
This sequence comes from Ambystoma mexicanum, assembly GCF_040938575.1. Taxonomy (NCBI): domain Eukaryota; kingdom Metazoa; phylum Chordata; class Amphibia; order Caudata; family Ambystomatidae; genus Ambystoma; species Ambystoma mexicanum. The sequence continues at coordinate 600,061,182 of NC_090922.1, forward strand.
GTGATATTCAATTATTAATTTATTAAAAAGTGTGATATATATTTTAATTTATCAAATAAACCTTTTAAACTTGCAAAACAGAATTACTTCTTGGCTCAGTGGGGTCAGGGGGATTCCAAGAGAGGGGTGTTATACAAGGGTAGTCATCCAGAACGCATGAACTGGACCTAAAGATATATCAATAAGGGTTTTCATTCAGTATTCTAGACTAGGCGTTAACTTGGCTGTAGTGCTGAATTGAATCCTCTTACAAGGGCACATAGAGAGAGGGCATTGGGGCGTTGAGATCAAGGATAGCACTCTCCTCAGATATTCTCCTACCCGCCGCCCTCCCCTGCACACTTAGTCCCAAAGGCTGAGTTATCATATGGGACTGCAGCAGTGGCGTAACACAACATTTGGGGGCCCCCCTGTGAGCCATCCTGAGGCCCCCCCACCCTCCATTTCGCGCCACACTCTGGGCTGCTTCAAGGGTATGCCGCACACTGTACTAAGAGCAGCATATATAAATATATTCGTATATATATATATATATATATATATATACATATATATATATAGGTGTATGTTTTAATGCATTATAAAGCACACTTTTTTTGAGAAAAATTGACTAAGCCAGAGCGTTTGCAAATGTTTTGTGGGGTAACCCCAGTCCAAAAATCCAATACATGCAAGGCACCAACAGTGCACAGGAGCATTAATGCTTTCCTTAATTGAATACTTTGCTATTAAAAATGCCATGCCACAACGAAAACATGTCCAACTGGCTGTACAATACAGACCAGTCTAGACGCATAATAACATATTACAATAAAGCATGCTAGGCCACATTTAGACATACCTAGACTGGTTGCACCTAAATGGCAGTCGAAGCAATAACCCTTATGGTTGTTTTATCACAGATGCCCAAAATATACAATGCCACAGTAAGAAACGGCTAGACTGGAGGTAACCAAAATCCAGTCGAGCCAGGTAATTACACTTTGCAGAACTGCTTTATCAGAGATGCCCAGTTAAATAAAGTCAAGCCAAACTAAGAAATGACTAGACTGGCTGCACCAAAATGACTCTCTAGCCACTAATACCACATATCATGCCTGCTTAGCCTGGAGATGGATTGCAATTATGATGATTTATCCCACAATCCCTGCCACCCCACACATCCCCTCTCCCTCCAACATCCTGTCCCAAACCCGTACATATGAGGCACCTTCCCTCATAGGTATGTAGAAGGATGAGGAAGAGTGGGGCTAGAAGTAATGAAAATTACAGGTAACTAAGCCAGGCATTACCTTCATGTCCTGCTACCTCATCCCAGTACTTGTGTATGAGGCAAAGTGACTCATACAAAGTACGGGGATGAGGAAGAATGGGGGTACGAGTAATGAAGATTACCAATAGGTAATTGTGGCATTAAACACAAGCAATTGCACAACACCATTGATCTGAATGGGATAAGTCCTCTCCCACAACCCCTGAAATGTCGGGCTATGTTATCTCGACTTCGCTAACCTCCAAAGTCATTGTCGGAACACAGAGGATAAACAGCGCCTGTGTTTCATCATTAAGGCCCAGCAAATACTAACGTAAATGCATTTCACTGTGCCTTTTTAGACAGTTGAGATCATGATGTGGGTTTAGTACTTGCATGCCAGGGGAGTGATTGAAAGGGTAGAGAGGTGACAGGAGACCGCTCATTCTCACAGCTGTCCATAAGTGCATGCTTTCAGACTTAAAGGAGAGAGTTCACTGGTTGTAACATTGAAGCTGCACTAGAATAGTCTCATTAGCATGTATACAGAAGATAGATGCCCCCACACAAATAGGTTTGCCTCTCCCATACCACTCGTGAAGTTAATATTTGAAGGGTTAGCCGTCTCCCGAAATGTAGTTTTTGCTGAGCCCCTGAACACAAACATACACACCATCCACCATGTACATACACGCCCAAACACACGGACACGCAGCCACCCATACATTTGAGGGTGTACCCTTTCACCATACAGGCACATCCAGGCAGCCACCTGTATATTTAAGTGTGCACCCTTTCACCATACAGGCACACCCAGGCAGCCACCCATGCATTGCAGTGTGCACCTTTTCACCATACACGCACACACACCCAGCCACCCATACATTTGAGTGTGCACACTATCACCATACATTCACACAGGCATACCCCAGCTGCATTATGCACTCACTCATTAATGCACATTACATGATATACATACATATACACACACTTACATGCACGCACACATTTAAAGAAAATACATTTTCATACCTTTAATCCGTTGGTTCAGGGAGCGAGAACTTCAGCTCCCGTCAGTAGCCAGGAATACTTATTTTCATCATCTGCAGAGGATTGGGAGGCCCCCGTGTCATGGGCTGTCGGGGGGTCCCCTTAAAAAAGAAATGGTTTCTTTTTGAAGTCACTTGAAGTCATTGTTTCCATTAAAGGACCAAACCGGCAGAGTGACTTTAAACAGAAACTATGGGCCTCATTATAAGTGTGGCGGTCTGGAAACAAGGGTGTCAGTAAGCTTACCGGCACCCTTGTTTCCGGTCTGCCACACTCAGAGTCTGCCTGCTGGGATCACTGTGCCCTACAGGTCTGACCCTGGTAGGCACAGCGGCCCCAGTAGGCAGACTCATCACGGAAGCACTGGCACCGTTAGTTACGGTGCCAGTGCTTCTGTGAAACCATGGGGACTAACAATTTCTCCGGCACCTAGCTTCCTGGACCACCGGGACTTGTAATGTCCCGGTAGCACCAAGAAGGTAGGTGTCAGAATTGGTGTTACACTGTCGGCGGCTTCGTAATGAGGCCCTATTTCTTTTTGAAGTCATAGGTCTCCCTCCCCATTTCTTGGAGTCCACTAGCCTGTAGGCTTCCACGTCACGAGGTGGGGGAGCCCTTGGACTTCATAAAGAAATAGAATCTTTTTTCTTGTCACTCCGCCTTCATAAAGAAATTATTTATGTAAAACAAATGTGTTATGAAGGCAGAGTGACTTCAAAAAGAAACTTTCTTTTTTTCTGTTTTTGAATTTTTTTGTAAAAAAAATATTTTTTATTTAAAAAAATATTTATTTAGTCTGAGGGGCCCCTCCCATGACATGGACAGGGCCCCCCCGCATCGCAGGGGGGCGGGGCCCCAGTTATGCCAGTGGACTACAGCGCTCTAGCACCTGCAGGACACAACATAGGTAGATGTTGGGTTTCTAGCAAGCGCTCCGTGCAGTAAATGTTCCAGTATCACCATTCACCTCTGCTCCCTCCCAGACCCAGACCAAGGAGGCGCCATTTATTTCAGCAACAGCATAATACAAACCCCCCCACCCACAAAAAACATGCAAGTTGTGCCTTACTTCAGCACGTCACCACACTGCACGAACAATATCAGCGAATGGAAAGCCTTTGCTAGAGCAAGTTCTCAAGCTCGCAAGCTCAAAGAGTTCAAACAGAAAGGGCATCTTAAAAGGTGTACTTCTGCCTTTTCTGCCTTTTAAAACAAGGTTTTATGTGAAATTACCTTTTTTTAAAGGTCTGAAGAGAAAAAGACTGAGTTACTTTGACTGCTTTTCTTTTGATCGGAAAACCGTAATTGTAAAGGTCTTATTCTCTTGAGACCTTTAAAATGCAGTTTACCCTTTTATATATATATATATATTTGGGGAATTTTACCCCCTTACCCTCCCTTTCCTCTTCCCCCATCCCCCACCCTCTCCTGTGGAATTTCAGTCCAGCCCTCGACCCCCAAACCCTGAACGAAAACACATACATACAACACACACAGGCGCACACACACACACACTCGCACATTCTCCTTGCCCTCCGTTTATGGTCCCGCAGAGCCTGTCAGCCCCTACGCGCATTTGTGTGTGGCAGGGGTGTGACAGTTTGCTTTGGAAAGATCGGTCCGTGCGGTCATGGAGCAGTCTTTCTAAAGTGATCTTTCAGTGAAAAGATCTTTATGAAAAGATCTTTTAATTGGGAACGTTAAAACAGACTACACACAATTTAAAAGAACAACATGATAAAGTAATTTACTTATTGAAACATGCATTTATTTTGAAATTTGAAATCAATTTTGTTAAACGTATAAAACATTATAAGCTTAAGAAAAACACGCATTTTCATAACTGTTTAGTAAAAATAAAATATATATTCAAAAAACATGTGTAGAGGAGCAGGTGGATGCCTTTTCCCTAGCTCCCACCCCCTCAACACCGTCATTCTGGAACAGCAGGAGAAGAGCTATATGTGGCACTCCATGTGTTAGGCCTATACCACATTGAGTGTATTAAAGACAACCATATCGAATATACCCCTGCACTGAAAGTGTGTAAGGATGTCTGCACACACCTTTGAACATCATGTAACGCTGAGTGAAATCTGACAAGGGCAGAGTGATGTCATGAAGAAGAAACATGCTGAAAAGACATGCAAATACTCAAGAAAAACGGTGTGACAGAAGTGACAAGAGAAACATGTATGAAATGATAAAGTAATTATATACAAAAGATGAAGTTACTTGCTGACCAATAAGTGTAAATACGCAGTAATGCGAGGTAGATGAGACATATAAAAGCTTGCTACAGAGGATAATATAACGTGGCAAGGATGGCCATGATAGGAAAATGGATGTCGGCTTGTGTAAAGATTCAATCCAGCTACCTCAGAAACAGACCATGGGTGCAGAGTCAGGAGACGTTGGAGAACGTTGGAGAAATAGCTTTGTGTGCAAAATAAAGAGGAGCCTCTGTTGCCCTGGAAACAAAAATGCTATTTCAAGGAATATTGCAAGGCACAAAGGAAGGCAGACAGATAAGCCATATACGTATAAGTATTGGACAATTAACAATGGATAAGGCTCCTACAAGATCTAGTCAGCAAGTCTCTAGAGGCCAAGAGGGCCAAGAACACCCAGCAAAAGTAAATCAAAAAGCAGTCAATAGGAGGTCGAAATGGACAAATTTACGGTCTCCTCACATGTGATTCAGAAGTCAAAATCAAGGGCTATTCATAAAGCCTCGATTGAAGATAGTGATGTGCTTACACTCCCTTGAATGTCCCAGAACAGAAAGAAGACTACAAGGTCAACTACAGACAGGAAACATTGGCTTATGGTTGGACAGTGGAAAGATGATGGACTCATTGGGAAAGTGGAGAGTAATCTGACATGACTCAAGCACCTGGGTTTTGTGTTGCTATGTGCTGCTAACAAACCAAAAGTCTAAGGTTGGGTTAGAATGCCAACCAATCTGAGGGTCTATGAGGCAATGTGCTATACAATGTTGCATAAAACAATCTGTTGCTATTTTCTCTGCTATAATCAGTATGATACATATTTAGAGGTCCCACAGTTAAGGGGCAGCCAATGAAAGTACTAAACCATATGCTTGACATAGGATTTCATGTTCCCCTAACCAATCCTTCCTGTCAATTGGTTTTGTAGTTTGCCACGTAGCATGCCATCATAGAAGATGCATATTGGGGTCTATAACCTCTGCATAATCAAGTCTGTTCGTGAGTGCGCGAGCATAAGTCAGTTGTTCGTCATTAAATTGAGAATAACGTAGTACTTTGCCATATTTCCTGAGTCTGTCTGTTTTTTTGGTCTGAGATCTTTATTGGTAATTCCATCTAGCGCAATGGATGCTTCAAGGTGCTACAGCACACATTCTTTCTACTTCTAGCAATCTCTGAAAACATCCTTTCTATTTCTAGCGACCTCCGATAGCAATTGAAATTACAGATAGAGGTTTTCATTCAAATATGGCTGCTCATGCCACCACATTGCAAATCAAAGAGTTCCCATGAGGAGGAACTTTAGGCAGAGATGGACAGGAATGGCCATAGGGATTAGCGTGGCCATGGGCAGGGAATGTGTGGGCACATAACCAATCAAAACCCCTAATACACTGTGTATCCCTCTTCAAATGTCATCCTCTGTGCCCCTCTTCATATGCCATTCCTCGCTATGTATACACAAATCTGAATGTGAATGCAATAATTTGGGCTCCATCGGTGTCGCAAGTGACAGCTATAGAGCCCAAACTAAAAAGGACAGAAAATGTACTTCTGTCAGTTCTGCATCAAGCTCAGAAAAATCAGCGGTGGAAATGGAAATTATGACCTGTGGGATTCCACCAGCGGGAGCGATAATTAGGGGAGAGGAGCACAGGACAGTTTTCAGAGCCACCCCAATAAATAAACATTTATATTTTAGGAGATTAAGAAATTATGAACATCTGGAAAATAGCCCAAGAAAGGATGAGAATTTCCTACAATGTTTCAAGCAAAGCATTACAGGTGCACTACTTTTAAACCTCCAATTCTGTACCTAAATGTTTTATGGTCAAGTGGGTAAGTCTCTCGACTTTGATTCGAATCCTGTGGGAAACAAAAGCAGATGTCAAATATTCAATATAACACAGGAAGGATGCAAATGAATTTCCCAGATACATCGAAATATTTTTGCTGGATCTTGGATCCCAGATCGGCAAAATCTGGTGCAATGACCAGCACTGCTGACACCTACCAAAACTCTCAGCTAATAGTGCAAACCTATCCTAAGTAGCTGTTTTTCTGAATCTTTGCCATGCCATCACTGTGGCTGACTGAGCTGAGAAACAAATGTACATCTTTACTAAAATGTCCGATTGGGGGCGTTAGGGGAGTTTTCCTAAAGTCCACCTGGAGGTATGACTCTATAACACTATCACTTGGTGTACAGGTCCCCAACTCTTAGTATAAGTCTGTACTACCCAAAGGATCTGGTAGAATGGCACAGCAGCCAGGCTTATTTTAGGGGGAGGATGTGAGCTGTAAGTAAGTACACTTAACCCAGTCAATACAATCGACTCTTTTTAGACAGCCAAAACGCATAGGAAATATCAACAATACTTTTCAATGGTGACTGCTTCAATTGTAGTTGATTGCAGTTAACAGAGAAAGACATTGACAGTTCTACCGTCTTACTAGTAAAGAGGTGCACTTGCATAGATTATAGATAAACGGTAATGGCATTCAGATCATTAAGTCACAGTACACACATTTTGTGGGAAGGAAAAGGATGGTTATAGACACTTGAGTAGTTTTAGACATTCTAGTAAACACTTTTAAAGGTTTCTAATGTTTTGCAAGTCCGATCTCTAACAAGCAAAAGGTCAGTGCAGGAGTGTATATAAAGTCTTATGTAGCAGCTGGAAAGGCAAAGTTATACTTTAGTCACTAGAATCAAAATTCTTTGCAATAAAATAAGTTATAGGGACCCTGCAAATGACAACCTAAAGGACACAAGCTGCAAAGCGTGGGCCAGAGGTATGGGTGGACATCCAAACACCTTGTAACTCATTAAAGTCACACTGGAACAACTCTTCGGCTATGATAAGTTCTACCTTCAGCCCCACAATACCCTAGGTTAGAAGAAATAAACAAAGCTGGATTCTCTCCTGTGCAGCAGTGACGGACCCGGTCTCCTGATTCCTCAGTCTGGTGACAAAAGGAAGGACTCCGAATAGCATGTCACAGCAGCAGTCAAGAGAGAGGACCTTCAGCATGCATTTCTTTGGTCTCCTTGGTCTAGCTGCAGTTCTGCTGCCTTTTAATCAGCTACAACAAAGGACAATTATCGCCCAATCGATCTTCTTCGGATCTGAAGTCCTGCAGTCTAGTGAGAGGATTTCGATAAGTGGGGTTGTGCCTCTGGAGGACCAACTGGGCTCACCCAAGTTCTGGACGGATTCAACTTCGCAAAGATGTTGCACTGCAAATGGGTCAGAGGTCCCCTGGTATTTGCTGCTTGCAGCCCTGGAAGGACACAGCACCTCGGGTGATGGCTTGATCTACTGCTCGTCTTAGGGATGGTTGGTCCACCAGCCAAAGGGAAGGAGCCATCCTCTTCAGAGCTCCGCTGTTGATAAGATAATAGGGTCAGAACAGCAGTGGTTGCTTCACAGTTACTGGAAAGGTCTGCAGGCATCACTTGTTGTCTTCTGTTCCAGTTGATTTGCCTTGTACCTACGGAACCTCACCTTATATTCAGTTTTCCTTTCACTCCTCTGTAAACTGTCTCAGTATTTTACAGAAAGGGGCAAGTGGCAGTCCAATCAAGACAGCTACCGCCCCTCTACCCCCCTCCCCAGTGAGAACTGGTTCAATTCAATCACTCTGGCAGACAAAGGGCAGGGGAGTGCAACACCTCCCCCACTTCCTGCCTTGGCAGACACACTGGAGCCAAACACACACACACAGACCTCCTCCTCCCAGAATGGTAGAAGAAAGGCTGCCAAATGATAACCATGTGAGAAATTACAAAAAAAAGAAAATAGCAACCATGTGGGAGCATAGGTGACCCTATTGTGCAAAACCGAGATTGGGAACACAGTCTGCAGTACAAAATAGCCCAATAATTGGTAGAAAATGACCACTGCCACCAGCCATAACTGTGGGGTTGTCACTGTGACTAGAAAAGGACAGGAGCAGAGAGAAAGGGTATACTAGGTATCCCGTTCACTGGCGTAAGTGGGGCCCCCGCAGCCCCTGCAGTGCGGGGGGCCCCACCAGCACATGTCCTGGGAGGGGGCCCCACTGGAGAAGAAAATATATATTTTTTCAAAATAAAAATGTATTTTTCTTTTTCAATTCAGTCTTAATTCATGAAGAAATTATTTCTGTAACAGAAATAATTTCTTTATGAAGGCAGTGTGACTACAAAAAGAAAATGCCTTTTCAAGTCCGAGGGCTCCGCCCTCCCCATCGCATGGAAGACGCTAGGCTTGAGGCCTCCATGTCATGGGGTGGGGGGAGCCCTATGATTTCAAAAAGAAATAGGGCCTCATTACGAGGCAGGCGGAATGGGTTTAACGGCGCCGGTAAAGGTACCGGTGCCATTAATCCCATTCTGCCCTATTACGAGGTTCCCTTGCGGGACCTGCTCTGGACGTCTGGTCAGACTAGACGTCCTTTGCGGGTCCCACAAGGGGACCAGGAAGCTAACATCGGGCCCGTTATTAACGGGCCCGTCGTTAGCTCTCTCCCCATTCCCATTGAGCCCTATGGGGGCCTCCAAGGTTGGAATGGCCCTGTATTTTCCCATTCAGGGACCACGGACCCGAACCCGAGTTTGGAGGCAGCGGCCTCCAAATTCGTAATGAGGCCTATAGTTTATCACTCTGCCTCACAAAGAAATTATTTCTGTTATGGTTTGGTCCATAACGGAAATAATTTCTTTATGAAGTCAGAGTGACTTCAAGAAGAAACAATAGACTTCATTACGGGTTTGGTGGTAACCGTGCCAGTACTACCGGCAGGTTGGCGCCGGACCCGTAATGATTTACTGGTGCCCAACTTCCCGGTAACACCAGGGGATTACAACCACGGTGGTCCGGGAAGTCAGGCGCCGGCAAATGGTAAGACCCAATTTCCATAGAGTCCTATTGGACTCTAGGGGAATGGGGACCACGGAAGCACCGGCACTGTTAATAATGGTGCCAGTGCTTCCATGAAAACTGTGGGTGGGGGCCATTCTGCCCTGCAGGTCTGACCTGCTGGGTGGGACAGCAACCGCCCGCAGAGCTGTAACATGCCGGTCCAGAAACAACAGCGCCGGTAAGCTTACCGGCACCGTTGTTTCCAGACTGGCATATTTGTAAGTAGACCCAATTTAATTTTTAAGTATTAGGGCTCCCCTTAACCCCATGATGTGTGCGCGTGTGAAAGTATGGTGAACGGGTGCACACTTAAATGAATGGGTGGGTGCCTGGGTGTGTGTGCCTGTATGGTGAAAGGGTGCACACTTAAATGTACGGGGTGGCTGCCTGGGTGTGAATGTATGGTGAAAGGGTGCACACTTAAATGTATGGATGGCTGGGTGTGCGTGTGTGTATATGGTGATTGGTGTGTGTGCTTGCATTCAGGGGCGCAACAAAACCTACATTTCAGGGGGCTAACCTTTCAAATGTTGGGAGAGGCGCTAACTTCATGGGCGGTGGGGGAGGGGCAAACTTATTTGTTTGGGGGTATCTAATTTCTTTACTCATTTTAATAAGACTATTCTAGTGCAGCTTCAATGTTACAAGCAGTTAACGCTCTCCTTTAAGTTTGAAAGCACCCACTTATGGACTGCTGTGAGAATGAGTGGTCTCCTGTTCCCTCTCTACCCTTCCAATCACTCCCCTGGCATGCAAGTATTAAACCCACATCCTGATTTCAATTGCATAAAACATTTGCCAGTGAAATGCTTTATGTTAGTATTAGCTGGGTTCGTGTTAACAGCGAAACCCAGTGCCATTTAACATCTGTGCCCTGTTCTGTCTGGCAACTGCTCTAAAGGTCAGCCAGGTCGAGTCAACAAACATAGCCCAAAGTTTCAGGGGGATTGCTGAATCCCAGTCAACTCAATGGTGTTGCACCAATACTTGTGTTTAATGTCTTGATTACTCATTACTACTAGCCCTATTCTTCCTCGTCCCAGTGTGCATGAGAAAGCATTTGTGTATAAGGCACTCTGCCTCATACAAAAGTACTGGGATGAGGTAGAGGTAGATGGAGGAAATGCCTGACTTAGCTACATGTACTCTTCATTACCCCTAGTCCCACTCTTCCTCATCCCAGTACTTACCTGTGAGGCAAAGAGCCTCATACATAAACTCTGGGACAAGGAAGAGTGACATGGAGGTAATTCTGGGCCAAGGAGCTGATTTTGGAGGTTGGGATATGGGTGGTAGGGAGAGCGGATGTGTGGGGGGAGGCAGGATTGTGCAACAAAGCATAATGCTGTCCATGTCCAGGTTAAGCAGGCATGATATGTGGTATTAGTGGCTAGAGGCATTTTGGTGCAGCCAATCTAGTCATTCCTCAGTTTGGTATGACTTTTTTTTAACTGGGCATTTCTGATAAAGCAGTCCTGCTAAGTGAATTACCTGGCTAGACTGCCATTTGGGCGCTGCCAGTCTAGCCGTTTCTTAATGCGGCATTGTATATTTTTCTGGGCATCTGTGATCAAATGATATGATATAAGTCATTTAAAATGCACTGGTACAAAAGTGTTTCTAGGTGCGCCAAGACAAGGGAGGGAAGATAGAGGTAGGACAAGACAAACAATCTTACTAAGCCTTGTGTCTTTCAGATTGTGCAAGTGCGAGAACGAGAAGTGCAAAGGGAAAGGGAGGGGGGAAGTGCAAGGGAGAGAGGAGGGAAAACAGGGCAGCAATGCTCTGAGTAAGTGCAGCCAGGGCAGCGTGGCTCTGGGTATTGCAAGACGAACAAGGAACTGTAGGGTTACAGTTACAGCCCCTAAGTGCTTGGTAGGCCCAGAGGCAGTGCAAGGGTGGCTGATCAAAAAAGAGTCTGGACTCAGTGAGACTCTGAAGGTAGCCAAGCAACTAGTCGGTAGAGCAGACAGGTAGGTCAGGTAGGTCAGCAGGGGAGGGAGAGAGAGAAAGCAGAGGAGAAGAGGAAAGCTTTGAGCTGCTTCCGGAACTTCAGGTGGTCCAGCTCAAGTTTGAGAGGGGCAGAGAGGCTATTCCAGAGCGAGGCACCTGCAGAGGAGAGAGATCTACCCCCACTCTCTGCCTGGAGAAGTGTCTAACCCTTAGAGAGTTGTAGGTAGCTGAGCGAAGGGCTTGAGAAGGAAAATATTTGTTGGATGTAGTGAGGGCCCCAGGCCCAGAAAGCTTTGTGGACAGTGCAAAGGTTGTTGAACTTGATCCTTGCAGCAACTGGGAGCCAGTGGAGATATTTCAGGGCTGGAGAGATAAGATCCCTGGACTTGAGGCCAAGGATAAGTCTTGCAGTCCTGTTCTGGATTAGTTGCAGAGGGTGGAGAGTAGAGGAAGGCAAATTGAGAAAGAGGCTGTTGCAGTAGTCCAGCCTAGAGAGAACCAGGGCCCTGGAGACAGTGAGCTTCTGGGGGAAAGTGAGAAAGGGAAGAGTTCCTTTGAGGAGGAGCAAGATGTGAGGAGAGAAAGAGAAAGAGAGAGTGGATTCAAAGATGACACCAAGGTTGTTTGCCTCACAGGAAGGGCCGAAGGCAGGCAGCCAGAGTGAGAGAGGGAAAGCAGGGGCAGGAGTCCAAATGAGAGGGATCGCCATCTTACTGACATTAAGGCAGACATCGTTGGAGGCACACCAATCCTGAATCACAGATAGACAGTCAGGAATGAGCGAGGGAGTAGAGGAGTCTGAGGGGAGCCTGAAGGAAAGCGGAGTGTCAGCCGCATAACACTGAAAGTTAGAGGAGAAGGTAGAGTTCAGGTGGGCCAAAGGGGCCAAGTAGAGGTTGAAAAACCATGGTGAGAGGATGGAGCGGAGAGAAAGGACCTGATCTGTGATCCCCAGGTTCTCATGGAGTCGATTGATCAGGATTGATCAGGATGGCGTGGTTGACCATGTCGAAAGCAAAGGAAAGATCAAGGAGAATGAGGACAGAAGGAATCCCAGAATCAAGGTTAGAAAGCAGATCTTTACAGGTGTTCAGGAGAGCAGTTTCCGTGCCTCTGGCAGCTCTGAAGCCAGACTGAAGGTCATGGAGACAACCAACAGATTCTGTGTGGAGAGTAAGCTGGGAGATGGCCAGCTTTTCCAACAGTTTGCCCAGGAAAGGTGTGATGGAGAATGGGCGATAGTTTGCCGGGCAGGCAGGATAGGCAGATGGCTTCTTGAGAAGTGGGTGCATAAGGGAGTGGTTAAGGGGAGAAGGGAACGTTCCAGTGGCAAAAGAGTGATTAGAGAAATCGGCCAAGGCTGGAGCGAGGGTGTCAATATGGTCCTTGATGGTTTTTATGGAGCAGGGGAGCACCTGTTTGGATGACACTTTCATAGATCGGACTTGTCTAGAAACCTCGTCAGGTGTTGTCAGAGAGAAAGAGGAGAAAGGAGGAAGAGAGCTAGAGATGGCCAATGGGGGGCCGTGAGAGGAAGAGGAAGAGGATATGAAAGACAGGAGTTTTAGCAGAGAAGTGAGATGACAGAGCCATACAGAGGGCCTGGGAGGGAACAGGAGAGGTAAAGACCGCAACAGGGTTGATCAGTTCCTTGCAGATTTTAAAGAGTTTGGCTGTGTTGTTAGAGGCCACAGGCTTGAATATGTGTTCTCTTCTTGATGAGTGTTAATGCTTCGACTGGCATTTTGGCGCAACCAGTCTAGGTATGTCTAAATGTGGCCTGGCATGCTTTGCTGTAACGATATTATGTGTCTACACTGATCTACATTGTGTAGCCAGTTGGACATGTTTTCATTGTGGCATGGTATTTTTAATAGCAAAGTATTAATGTTCCTGTGCACTGTTGGTGACTTGCATCGATGGGATTTGTGTTACCTTACAAAACAATTGAAAACACTTTGGCTTTTTAGGCAATTTTTCTCAGAAAGTGTGCTGTATATTGCATTAAAACACATATTTATATATTTCGCCTAGTGCAGTGTGTGGCATATCCCTTCAGCAGCACGTCTGTGCGTATTTCGCAAGCGTGATAATCTATGCCAGCCCAGAGTTCGGCTTGACCAGTGATTTGTTGTCGATTTGGGGGGCCCCCTCAACATGGCTCGCCGGGGGCTCCCACATTTTGTGTTACGCCACTGATCCCGTTACCACTCCACATAATGTGGCGTCTGCTAATCTCTCATAAGTACAATATTTGGGAAGGATACAAAGTAACCCTCTTTCCCTAAGGACAGCAGTTCTAAGGAAATAAAAAAGATATATAAAAAGGAGAACCAAAAGGGTTTGCAGCAACGCTTCACAAAGGGTGCTGAGTGCTGGAAAAGTGAAACACAGATGCCTTTAAGAGATCGGGAGGAAAGCAGACTCCATAGAATAAGCTAACACAAAAGAATAGAGTTTTCAAAAGTCAGAGTAAATAAGGATGAATGAGGGGAAAAAAGCTCTCCTCATTCAGGATAGAAATAAAAAGGTCCAGAACTCCAACAAAAAGTGCTGGGTGTCTCACTAGGAGAGGGGATACAGCATAACAATGATACATATCCCTAACAGGGACACTCATGCAAACCTAAAGGAAACACCCACTGTTTGAACCCATATATTAAATGGATTCAAAAATATGCGGTGACATGTTTGCCAGGAAAACTTTTTCAGGGCATGTCCTTTCCAGCAGTGGAGCCGTTTAATATCTCGAACCATGTAAAACTAGAGTGTCCAAAGAGCACAGATGTGTAACATTTTAGAGCAGAAATGGTGTCCTGAAGAAAGAAAGACCATTGAGTTAAGCGTCCGCTTCAATGATCTGTGCAGTTTTTAAACAAATGTTCCAATCCCTGCTGCCCCGATTCATCCCTTGTCCTTCCGAGGTCGATAAATTAAGTGTCATTATATTGGCTGATCGTAACATCTAATGTGTAGTTCTTAGAAGCTGGAACGATGCTGGATGATGTGCTGTCTGACATGTGATGATATGAATTGTCTTCCTCTCCCTTCCTCTCCTCCACTAGCAGCCAGACATGAGGAATACAAAATGTGTTCTGGTGTCTTTAATCTCAGACAGACGGACACAGCACAGCAGTGGGTTGCTGTGGCACGTGCAGGGTGGGCAGCAGGCAAGCACATCATATAAATAGCATCTGGCAGTCTAGCCAGTATGGGCAGCGGATCAGAGATCCTCCTCGGCTAGGAAAGGCAGCGGCAGGCAGCGAAAAGTGAGTTAACTTGGGGCTGGAGGGGAAAGATGTCTGCCACAGATAACACGCCCATTTGACAGCTCTCCCTGAAGCAGGACATTTCAACCATGAATTGCAGTGTTAGGAAGAGAGAATTGAAAGCCTTCCCCTGGGAGCTCTGGATCCCCGAATCGGGAGGAGCCTCAGGATTCAATAGCATATCTGCCAGGTCTTTAACATAACCAAGGGCTCATCGTTTTGCAGGCAGGCAAACCAGAGCAGAGCTTTTGCGTCATGATAATCGACTAGGACTTCCCTACCTTCTGTCATTGAGGGATTTGTCCCCACCAATCATAGAACACTCTTCCGGTCACCCAACTCCTGCTAAACATTCAACCTCAGATAAAATAACCCACCCTGGGCTCGAACTTAGTGTTTTCAAGAAGCGACATGACAATATGTGGCAGTCGCCAAACAACCTAAATAAGTAAGCAATGGAAAGACACTCAAGCCGTCCAAAGTGTATTCTTGCCCAATAGTACACATAGAAATGGTGACTAACAGTGTGTCCTTCCTGTGAGCCGGTGAGTGCAAGGTACAGCAAAATGCACACAGATTTGCATATCACTAACTCACCTCTGCTGGGACCTGCAGCTAATGCTTCAATAGGTCTGCTTGCCCCCTCCAGACTCAGCTCATTCCCTGCAGCAGACTTGGTATCTCCTCGTACTTGCATTTCCTGGTGTGCGTGGGTGGAAAGCATGTCACAGGTTAGGTGCGTTGCAGGGTCAAATCCTTCCCAACTCTACTGGTCATCCTTCCCATCATGATATACAAGAAAAACAGAGGCTCAAGAAAATCTGGAAGGAAAATTGCCTTCCAAGAGATCATGGAACGTTTTCCTATGGGATTGCGCCATTATTAAACACTTCCATGAATCAGGCCCAAAGTAGCTAACTAACGACAGTGCCGGATATAAAGAGCAGAAATAACAAAGGTGAAATCAAAGTCTCATTAGGGTTACTGAGTAGAGTCGATCCGACACGGCCAGAAGGTGGTGGTCAACATGATCTACACATTCTAAAATTCTGCAGCCAATGACATGGAATGAACACAATCTCAAAAGAGACTCCATTGCAGCTCACTTCAGCAACAAAATCTGGCATATCCAGGATCAACTGAAAGAACCAATCCCAGAGACCACTGAGGAGACCCCCTACCCCAGCACTGACAGCCTTTCATCTCCTCTTAATTTAGGACTAACCATGCTATATATGCTGGCAATGCAGCATGTTTGTCAGAGCAACCACACTCATGCACTCCTTCCAAGACCTACCCAATGGTTCCATTGAATCAGGCATCATTCCTTGTACTTTCAAAACAGCCTACATCAAACCTCTCCTCCAAAAACCCACAGCAAAGCCCAAAAAAGCCCGGCAAACTACTGCCCAACTCCAGCACACCACTCATTACAAAAATATCAGAAGCTTGAAGGGGAACAGATACACAAAAGTTGAAGACAGAATGCTATGTAAGACAGTAAGAAACAGATTCCTGAACACAGAGAAGCAGTGACTATACTAGTGGACAAGCAACAACGGCAATGAGCAGAAAAGGACAGGAACTACAACTAGGACAAACATGTTTGGTTCCTACTCACGGGAGGCACAAAATGGCTGCAGGGTTTACCACAATAACAGCCACAATATAAAGGCAAATGCTAGCCTTTTCAGCAAGTGAGTATTGCAGTGCCCCATTCTGAATGCCCAATGAAAAGGGCAGCAGGAGTGGACTTTTGTGTCTGGACCTTAAAGAATGAACAAGAAAACAAAACTCACAAGGCAGTAACCTCTACTGGTCCATCAGGAACAGATCAGTAACTGCATCCCGAAGCAGGAGCCAGCAAGGGACAATTTAGTAAAACGGCAAAGGAAAGGGGCAGAGATGTCCTGCTGGAAAACCCAGCAGCTGTACTCTGGTCAAAGGAATTACACAGGCACACATGGGGATAAGAACAATTGCAAAGACCCTGACAGAAATATGCAGGCAAAAAAGCAGACATCCAAGAAAATTAGGTTCAAGACAGAAAACGAGGAACACGCGAATAAGCAAGATCAAAGGTACTGAGGTATGGACTGGACTGTAGACTGCAATCTATGAACTGAAATCAAGGAACTATTGGCTAGAATAAAGGAAACTATGGACTAGAATACAAGAATCTATTAACTAGGATGAATTAATCTAGGAACTGAAACTAAGGACTGATATCAAAGACTATGGGCAGTGAGCAAGGGGCTGGAGGCAGAGAGCAAAGACAACTATAGGCAGGGAACAAAGGGGCTGCAGGCAGAGAGCAAATGGGCTGCAGTCCCAGAAAAAAGGGACTGCAGGCTGAGAGACAGGGAGACTACAGGCAGAGGGCAGAGAACATGGGGCCGCAGACAGGGAACAAAGGCACTTGAGGTGGTTCCGGCAACAGCAGATAGTAGCAGAAGCAGAGCTCAGCAGGCAACCACGGTTCAAAGCAAGAGGGTATGGAAACAATGCTCAATGAATGAACATAAAGCTCCTGAAGCAAGCCACATTTATACTTAAATACCCTGGGCTTTAACAGGCTCACTAATTGTACCTGGAGCGTCACACCTAATAGTAGTTTTCCTCCTCCTACTCCGGAACTTGAAAAGTGAAAGCAAATCAGGCCCACTGAACTCCTGGAGATTGTTGTTCTCAAGCTCCTGCAAAGAAATAGCCAGGCTTTGCAAATTCCCAAATGGTCCATTATGGGATATGTAGTTTGTGCTCCCCAGTAGGGAATTTACATTACTTTCCAAAGAGAATGGAAAGTCAGAAATATGCAGAAACAATAGTTGACGAATGACTGCAGAAAGTAGCCAGAGCTCCAGTCTGGGAATAGTTCCACTTACTGTTGAAAGAGCACAGTCTTGGCAAAGAAATCCTTCAAAAGTGTATCTATAAACAACTACAGAAGCGTGTAGAAACCAACACTCTCCTCTGCTAATCACAACAGGGATTCAGACCATTAAGAGAAATGGAGTCAACACTATACAGTGTTATAGGACAGCCATTAAAAACAATGCTGACGCCAACTCATCTAGTGCACTCATCCTACTGGACATCTTCCATCAATTTGGATACTATCAACGACGCCCATAAAGATAAGAGGACCTTGGATTAAAAAACACCTCGCCGTGAATCAATTGATTTCTCATTTATAGGACGGAAACAACACAAATTGCCCCCATCAGGTCATGACCCCACAAACTCACCTATGGTGTTCACAATGACCGGTCCATGGTCTCTACTTTTTAACGTTTACAGGACTCTACTCGAGTAAATTATCAATTACTTAGGCTTCACATTTTCCAACTATGCTGAGATACCATAATCATCTACAAGCTCACAATCAACCGTTGATCATATACAATTGCTCGTGCCACATGCAACGCCCACTTTAACTCCTGGATGATGACAGTTAGACTGAGACTTAATTTAACCAAATTTAACCAAAACATAACCAAAGCCAAGCTTATGATTTTCAGCACATCTCTACCAAATCCAACATCAACCCCTTGGCCTGAAGAACTTGGATCTTTCCTTCTACCTACGAAAACATTCAAAAGCCTCAATATCTTGATGGACAGCAACTTCATACTCGAGAAAGAGGTGTAAACTATCACAAGGAGCTGCTTCTTTCAACTACAAACAAACCCATGCATTGTTTCGTACCTGACCTTCATGCACAAACTCAGAGTAGCCTCTGCGGGCTCTCGTGCTACCTACTGGAAAGACAAAATGAACAGCCAAAATGCTGCATCTGGACTTCTTTCAAGACTTCAAAGACACAAGCATATCACTAAGCCCACCAAACCCTCTATAGGCTAACGAACAAAGGATGGTTCACTTCAAAACTCTATTCATTGCCCACCATGCATTCCACTTCAGGGATCCAGATTCCACAATGAGAACAGGAAATTCATTCACTGCAAATCTTCAGGAATACCTCGATTTGGCAACAACTGAACTGGAAACACTACAGAGGGGTTCCTATTCCTTTCTCTGGACCTAGCTCCAGAATTCAATAACAGACGTCTGCACATAGAGGAAAGCCACGCAGCTGTCAGAAAATAAGCTACAACTTGGTTATTCAACTAACACCAGCCCAAGAACAGCACAAAATCCTCATCCAACAGATGACCGCTATTGTTAGCGTTGGTAAGACAGAACCTCCTCTCTCTAAAGGTACACTAACATGCACCAAATCTACAAACAACTCATCAGACTATGACTATGGGAGATCAGGCTCTATCAGTTCGGTCTAACCGCAAGCTCTAAACAGAATCAGACCGATAGGCTCATGAAAATGCAATGGGCTAGCACACAAAGGGCCAGTGAAAAGCTACAAGACGTCTGTCACGTTGTGGTCTGTCTTCCCTAACCCTTCAAACAAAACTGGAACCAGTGTTAACGGATACAATGATCAAACGGACTCAACAATCAAACACCTCCAACAACCCGGATTGACAGTGTGAACCAAAAAGGCTCCCTCGCATTTAACCATTCCCACTCCCCTTCTAACGCTCAAATTCACCTCTCTCCACCTTGCACTGTTCCCAGCATCACCCCACACACATGGCAGCAAATTCCTACAAGCACACAACACTACCTGAGCAACATCACTGCTCACTTCTCTAGCACTATCACCACAATGCCAGCAGCTACATCACTGGCCATGAACGGTTGTATTATCGGAGGACTTTGATGGGCCCTTTACCCACTGTGAGACCCGTTGTCTTGTCCAGTGAAATCTCCATGATGTCTTTCTTTTTTCCCGCATTGCTGATATGATGAAATAGAAAGTAACGGCACCCCTCCACTCTCTGCAAGGTGGGGCGCTAGATGGAAACTGAGTTGCCTATGATTAAGGTTTTGTCCACGATGTGTTCCTAGTGCGTGGTATGTGGATATTTTCAAGCACATGTGACCTTTTGTGGGCTTCATTCGCATGCCGTCGGATTGCCAAGGGAATCCTTCAAATGATAATCTATCATGAGAGCTGGGTTCTGCCAATGCCTTTTTTGGTACTGGTCTTGTATTTTTTATTTTTTATTTGACTTATAACAGAACTACAGAATTAAAATAAGCAGACTGTTGTTATAGGAAGGTGAAGCACTTTGCAACTAATCTCCTGGCTTGAATGGCCGTGGGCAGGGGTGTTGCTAGGTCTGGAAAAGATTTGGGGCTAAGCTAATGTCAGAACTGGCGGGACTCGGGGCTAGGTAGCATTTTGGTTGTAGTAGCACCTGAGCTTCTATCCGAGGCTACAACCAAAAGACCGGTGCGCTATACCCTCCCCCCCAGCAATGCCTTTGGCCGTGGGGAAAATTTGAGCAAGGGCTAACAATTGCCACTCCATGTTAATCAACACATTCCGAACCTGCTTGCCATCCAATGCTGCTCTTATTTAATGTTGACTTTCTTTGCATTACCAAATCCAGTCCACTATGTTCACTTCTGTTGGCCTTGTTTTTTGACTATTTTTGATTTAGTTTTATGTGTTTCATTGTGCAGCATTTGTAAATATAAAGCGTAATCCACAGTGAAAATGAGAGCAGGCATGTGCTCCACTTCCTACCTTTATTATGTTGTCATAGGCCAAGCACTACAGTGGTGGCCCAGAGTTTGGTGCCTTGTCACAACCCTTGCCTTCCCCCCTATTCAAACAGGCATTTTAAAAGCGAAGCTACTGCCAGAGCTGACTTTTTTAATGCTCTTTTAAGTACTCAAGCTTACCTCTCCTCGCTCACCTCTCCTTCCCCAGCAGTTCACACCTCCCAGCAACTGGGCTCAATGGGAGAAGATGAACGGTGCAAAAAAGGTGGTATTAAGCACTCTGCAGGCGGTTACCATCTCCACCAAAACAGAGACCCAACCAAAATGTAAAAGGTACTGTAAGAAAGGCAAGACATGAAAAAGAAGAGCCCAAACGATAGCACACATTCGAATATAAATGACACAGTAAATAGACACCACCGCTATAAATATTACTTTACCCAAAATACAACAATGTCATTGGTTGTCAACAGTTCAGAACCTGTTTTACTTAATAGGTGGAGGGAGTTGCAATGGTAAATGCTGCTGTTAGTTTACATATGCATATATAAGGTACTGTACGTTGTGACTAGTATTTGCATTCTGTGTTTTTGATAGTTTTTTTGTGCATTTTAGTTGATTTAAGCCATCAAAACAGCATCAAAAAACATTTAAAAAAGTTGTTGGTGGGGGGAGAGACGAACACAGCTAGTCTGCTGGCTTCTTGCAAGGAGATAAGCTCTCACAGCTTCACCGGCTATGCCATGAAGAGGAAGCCAGGAGAAGCATAGAAGGCCATCAGCCCATCCTCATGCGTCACAATGTACTCTGCTGCAAGATGGCAATGTCCTTGCGCTGGGCCACACTACCCAAGTCTCACTGCCGCTCCGTGTGTGTCTGTTCTGTTTACATTTATACTTGTACAGAACCAAATGCCCAGGATGTGTGTTAAATAATGTGTTTACGGAGAGCACCTGGGGACCAGGCAAACGGCAGCAGAGACTGGTATAAATCCGAGTAAACATAACGTAACACAACATCAAATATCAGTTTCAGAACTGCTTGACAACAAATGTTGTTATTGGTTTGGGGGTAAAATAATAATGATCAGAATGGTGTCTATTTATCGTGACATCTTTATTGAAATGTGTGCTACAGCTGGGACTGCCTTTTTTCATTTCTTACTTTTCTAACAGTACCACTGCATTTCAGGCTGTGTGGACTGTGAGGCGAGGGTGCACCACTCCTTCAGATATGTTAGCCATGCGCACAGTGCGTGTTACTACCTCATGGATGGCACTTGCAAGTGTCCGTAACCTGTACATTTGCCAGTGCGATACTGTTGCTGTCAGGTGTTAACATTTGGTGGATGGAAGGGAGCGGGAACGAGGGGGCAGGTTGGGCTTAAGCCGAACAATGCTTTGAATATGGTGGTGGTGTGGGGATTCATTGAGAAGTGCAATCTGGATTGTTTCTGCTTTGTGTTGTATGTAATACATACTAATGCAGTATGCCCTATGAATTCAATATGGACTGCAAACACAGGTGGTGATGAATGCAAATAATAAACGATTAACATTTGACATTTCCTGCACCTAAGAAATATATGCAAATATATATATATATATATATATATGTTCAGTGAAACAACAACTTTGTTAAAGGGATGTTATGGTTAAGTTGCACTAATAAAACCCTATGAAATTCTGTGAAAAAATGTTGTTAAAGGGACGTTATGGTTACAAATATAACTGGAAACACCCAGACATTCGCCAGTTATGGTAAGCAAGGCAACCATAACTCGCACCACCGGGTTGCACTGCTAAGACTAACAGCCAGAACATTAAAGATGACATCACAAATGTCATTCATGACATCACTGATGACATCACGAATCTGTGCCACTTGTTTTTGTTCACTGACCGTGAGAATTTTAAAATACAAAAGGTGCTATATATCCAGACGCTAAACTTTCCCTATGTTGTTAAGGTACTTTCCTCATGGCGCACAAACATGGGGAGATAAGCACGCCTCAAACACACATTTCATTTCTATACATGATGATTAACTTTAATGTTATTGTCATTTTCTGGTTTTGTTGTTTCTTTCCTCCTAATTGGATTTCCCTGTATGTGCCTCCGATTACTATGCATTGTCGCTCTTCATATGTATTGCTTGTACTAACAGTATTGTTAGCTATTAATTCCAAGTTTAACATTAGTCAAGATTCTAATAGGCTTGCATGTATTATTTTACTGGCCAATATTACCAGATAAAAAATACTGTACTAACTCTATGGTGCATATTGCACCTATTCCCTATGTGTATGTATTATTAGGTTGCTGTATTAACATCAACACTCCAATATAACGTTTTTTGTTGCAATTAGTAAATTTTTTAATACATTAAGTAGTTCATGAGCATTCTCCCGATCGGCCCTGTTATCTTGCTACCAACATTGTAAACACAACACATTGTAGGGATATTGCTTCAGAATAAATTTGATATGTGATGTCATCAGTGATGTCATAATTACATTTGTGATATCATCTTTGATTCCTGGGTGTGAGTCTTAGCAGTGCACGGTGGTGACACGAGTTATGATTGCTTAGCTTACCATAACAGGTGAATTTCTGGGGGTTTCAGTTTAACTTGTAACCATAACGTCCCTTTAACAAAGTTTTCATAGGTTTTTACCAGTGCACCCTAATTGGCTCCAACTTCCTAATATCATACTCACCCCCAATATAGGAACATTTTCGGCCAATCTAGGAAGTTTCAAGTGAAAACTGTGCCATTCCCCACCTTCTGGCAACATTCTGAACACTTCTATCAACTTTCTACAACTTTCTACACCGTTTTTGGTTTGCTGATGTTCGCGAACATCTGACATCATTGAGGACTTCCTGGACAGCATCACGTGATCGCGTGCGCACGTGCACAACGTGAAACATGTCATCGAACAGGTCCATGCTTCGCGAACATTTCAAAACTGAAATGTTTTGCCGATCTAGGAAGTTTCAGGCTGAAAGTTTACCCTTC
The DNA here is from genome assembly GCF_040938575.1 of Ambystoma mexicanum. Taxonomy (NCBI): domain Eukaryota; kingdom Metazoa; phylum Chordata; class Amphibia; order Caudata; family Ambystomatidae; genus Ambystoma; species Ambystoma mexicanum. The sequence goes on from NC_090922.1 coordinate 600,084,457, forward strand.
CGCAGCTCCTAGACTCATGTTCACACATTTTCCATCTACAATCCAGGAGAGAGCACCTGCTTGGAAGATTATTGGCACACCTTCTCCCCTGCTGAACTCCTGGCAGAATCTGCACTGAATACGTGGCCACCCTTTCTGATTCTCGGGCCCTGCCAGTTGCCCTCCTGCACTGCCTCCCTGGCACCCCTGGTCCCACCGGGGGACTGTTTTCTGTATCCCTAGAGCCCCCCTACCCCCACTTATATCTGAACTTACCTTGCACTGCCACCAGTGGCTGTTTTTATTTATCTTATTTCTTCAATTATCCCATGTACTGCACTTCCCCTCTCCCTTCCCACACGCACTTTTCCCTTTCCCCCTCCCCTGCACTTCAGGATCTGAATGACACCTGGCCGAGTAGGATCGTTGTTCTATCCTCGCCTTTGTTCCCCCTCCCTTGCCTCATCGCGCCTTGAAACACTTGTGTATAGGCGCGTTATAAATGCCATATCATATCATACCTGCTATTTAACTTCCAAAATGGCATCAGCCATGGTCATTCCTCCTCCACCACCACCAGCTGAAGGGCCTGAACAGGGGAAAAGGCGCAATGATGCAGAGGAGGATCAAGAGGACCAGGATGATGAGTTAGAGGAAATGCCTACCTCCAACACCTAGAGAGAATCATGGGTGTGGTGGTTCTTTAAGACCATACAAGGGCTACCGAAGGCTCGGGCTACCCATGTTGAATGCATTGGACAACATGGGAAGTACTCTTATGGTACCACCTCCATGCGCTGCAACACCCGCTCAAACCACCCGGGTGCTTTGAGTTTGGAAGTTCCTTTCTCACGAAGTAGTAGGCTATCTTTGTCTACCTCATCTTCCTCAACCACTCCTGCCAGCACACAGGCTACTCCTGTGGGACAGAAGATGCTATCAGCTTGCCTCGCAAGCTATAACAGAGGCTGTTGATCCATATCTTTCCAAGGGAACAGTACTCTGTATATACTGCAACACACCACTCTGGAGGGGCAGCAATTTCAAAGTGCTTTTGAGGCTGCAATCAAGGAGCATGAGAAACACTGTCCCCTACCATAGATTTAAGGCACGCCCAACATCTTCCCCTGTTCACCTGCCTTACGCATCTGTGTTGGTACCTCTTCCCTCGTTTCCCTCACCCATTTTATTTCCTGGCCTCTCCTGCAAAAAAAAATACAAAATAAAAAAACACCAAAACAAATGTTCCTTTTGTAGCCACCTTTCACAGTTCAAAAATAGAACTAAAAAAAATATTTTTATAGACTCCATCTGCTTTACATTTTTCAATAAAGTAGTTAGACTTAATAAGATTCTCCCACATTCCCATTAGTATTTTGTGCTATGCTAATGTAAGTATTGGACAATTGTATACTAGTGAAAAAGAAAAAAGGACAGAAACTATTTTCTGTCACAAATACTTTTCTATGGCATACAATAATCCATGGATCTTCACAACTATCCGCAGTCTCTGCAGTCCCCTTTCCATGCCAGGCATTGTTAAAAGACCCAGATGGCACGTGCACACCATCACACATGACAGCCCTTCTACACTTTTTACTTTTATTTTTGTTACACTCCCACATTGCCTGCTTTCGAACAGTCACACATCCATCCACCAATCACATCCAAAAACTCTACATGTCACCCTGTCAACATATTAAACTTCCACAAACCAACTGCCACTTAACAATGTTGTAGAAATCGTGTGCATCTTCATTTCCTTACTTATACAGAAAAAATGTACACAGCGCTGCTATAAATGCACATACACATTTTTTAACTTTCAACAAATTCTCCAAAAAATAAACATTTTTAAATGCACATTTTCCATTTACCTTCCATATGAATGTCATACATTCCAACCTTTCTCATTACATACCTTATAGTGCCACCATTCTCGACCTGCTGACACATACGTGTATGCTGACAAAGTATCTATATACAACACTTCTCCTCACATACAAAGTACTGTTCTTTTCCAAGCACTACGATAACACAACATACATGACATCAACTACAAACTACCATTCCATTACCACTAGGCCACAATTTCCCTATTCTTCAAAAACACTGCATCACATTACAAACACAGCATTCAGACTATTTCTACAATTTTATTGTTTACTCTTCTCTACCCCTATCACTAACACACATTAGCACACCCACACACACTTCTTCACACCTTTTCAATTACACCCACACAACTCTCATATCTATGCACTAAATCACACCATTATAACAACCACTGTTTTCCTCAAACATCATAATGTTCCTGATTATTCAATCACACCACCACTCCCCTACTCACTAACACCAATAGTGCTCGACACATTCTACTATGAATACTTCATTACCCTTTCCCATCACATAAATATAGTTATTTTATACATCAAACTTATTGTAACTGCAATACTTTTTGTAAAATCCAATATAATAAAGCACCCAGTGCATCACCAACAGGGAGGGTGGGTATAAGGTGTGCTACAGATATTACATCACTCTGATGCAACTACACAAATCTGGCTCTTGCCCCTCCCCATAGTGCTGGAGAGTATGCCCCTCTGAGGGATCACTGTTCGACCTCTTGTGGGATCGCCCAAAATCGATAAGCTACTGGAGGGGTGTGCTGGACCAAATACACTCGATTACAGGCCTCTCTATTCCTTGGGACACTGGGATTGTTTCGCTGTGGGACACAGGGGACGGAGACCTGCCATTGTCAGGCCACATGGCTATCTTAGGTGCTCACCTACTAACGGCGGCCAAGATCACCCTCGCGAGACTCTGGAAACACCCTGAGGGCCCCTCCATTCCACTGTGGTGGTCCAAGTGCTGGGACGTTGTAGCAGCAGAAAAGAATACAGCACTTCACCTGGGCAACCTAAACCTATTTCGAAATGTCTGGGCCCCTTTCATGGACCCCGCGGAACGCTTCCCCGGTCTCACACGTAGACCTTCACTAACCCGCTGGTTGAACTGATTTGCACAGCTGAGAACTATCACCATCTAGTGGTTTTCTCTCCCCACCCCTCCCCGGGGCGTGTGGTCCTTCACCCCAACTCGGAACTGCCTGAGGATACCCATACTAACAATGTGTTGTGTCATATTTCTATGTATACATGCTGATGTCTGATGTTTTACCATTTTCCAAAATCTAATAAAATATCTAGTTGAAAAAAAAGAAATGCAATATAGTTAGAATATGCCAACGGATATCTAACTATTTTAGTACTAAGCATACCCTTAATGACAACACACTTCAAACAACATTCGTTTTTACAGCATTATTACAATCTGCTGGATTGCTGCAAGCTGATTGCAGTACAGCTTGCCCTGCCGTGATTTAGGCAGTGAAATACTGCCATAGCACCCTCAACTTCAGCAAGGTACACGAGGTACCTAGGTGCTCCAAGATGGCCGCCCGCTCTCCTTTGTGTGCCTTCAATGCCTAACTGGAACCAGGCACTGTGTCCTGATAGGCTGCTGGGCCTACTTACCATCCGATTGGGTGCCGGCAGGCGAAGCCGGCCCACCTCCTCCAAGGCCCACAGAAACAAGGCTAGTGCCTGTTTCATGCCTGTTATGTGCCTGCCGTCTGCCAGACTCCCTGCTCATCACGATCTGCCTCCACACAAGGTAACCCACATACTGCCTCACCAATACTAGCAAACGTGCGCTTGCATGTATCTATCGAGACTATACTCTCATTCATAACTATGGACACACTCTGCTCTGCTGACACATGGAATGCTGACAGTCCATTTACAATACTTCACACTTGTTGATAATAGCTTAGCTCCATTATTTACTGTTCAAGTACTTGTCTGGTCATAACTTACTCTAGCCTGGATGTGCCCTGCGCACTGCATCTAGCCTGTATGGGTTTCTTGCACTGTCTAGCCTAGATGGGCCCTGCGCCATAATTTGCATTTAGTCTATGTGTGTTTTTGCATTGACTAGCCTAGATGGGCCCTGCACCACAATTTGCATTTAGCCTATGTGTGTTTTTGCATTGACTAGCCTAAAGTGTCCTGCACCACAATTGCATTTAGCCTATGTGTGTTTTTGCATTGACTAGCCTAATGTGTCCTGCGCCACAATTGCATTTAGCATATGAGTGTTTTTGCATTGACTAGCCTAGATGTGCCCTGCGCCACAATTGCATTTAGTCTATGAGTGTTTTTGCATTGACTAGCCTAGATGGGCCCTGCGTCATAATTTGCATTTAGCCTATGTGTGTTTTTGCATTGACTAGCCTAGATGGGCCCTGCGCCACAATTTGCATTTAGCATATGTGTGTTTTTGCATTGACTAGCCTAAAGTGTCCTGCGCCACAATTGCATTAGCCTATGTGTGTTTTTGCACTTTGACTAGCCTAAATGTGAACCAACCATAACTAGCATTTGTTTGGTATAGCACTGAAGTCCCCCTCTATCTGCATTAAATCAATCACCTAGATGTTAGTATGTCCTCAGTATAGTTTGACAATGTCTTCTGCCTATTTGACTAAACTAGCCCTGATGACACTACTTACCTGTGCCATCATAACCATCATGGCTACCGCTACTATGACAAACCCCCTAAGGATAGAAACCTGAGACTTAGGTCTAGACTGTCTCCTATCCATGAACCCTATAGAAACCTCCCCAATAACGCCAACAATTGAACTATCACCCGCTCTATGAAAGCCTCTTCTACACCAACGCAAAATACCAATACAACTGATCACACTCCCCCAAAAATCACACTTCCTGAGACACCCTTTACCATAAAACTTTGCCAACTGCCTACCCTGATAATACCCTAATGCTAACAGGGTCCCTCATAAATTCCAGATCTATGATAGCCCATGCTACTGAAATTGCAGACATTTTAAACAATGACAATCTCGATCTACTGGCTATAACTGAGACTTGGCCACATGAGGCCGCAGGACCAACTCTCATGCTAGCAGTACCTTATAACTACCAAATCATTAGAGTGGACTGGCCTAAAGCCAGAGGTGGTGGCCTAGCCATCATTTTCAAAACTACCCACCCTATTAGACTTGCCACCCCAGCTCCCTTCACATCCTGTGAAGCACTTACTGCCAAATTGCCCCTATCCAACAACCGTTCTCTAACTATCCTCTTGATATATAGACCCCCTAGGCCACTAGGCACCTTTGAAGATGACCTAACTAGTCTTCTAGCCGACAACACCAAAGATCACTCTCAAACACTACTGTTGGGAGATTTCAATCTAGGCTTCAATGATAAGGACAACAAACATGTTGAATCTATTGCAACCTTACTAAACGACTTCGGTCTTACCCAAAAAGTCCTCTCACCAACACATATCAAAGGAAGGACCCTTGACTTGGTATCCAAACTAAACTGCAACATTAACATTACCGACATTGTCCCACAATCCTGGACAGATTATTACTTAATACATTTCTCAGCCCTATTAGATCTCCTCAGCCCTAAGCCTAATAACATGGCACCGCCCCTCCATACCAGAAATAAGAAGGATATTACTGTTGAAAAACTTATCCCTCTTCTCCTTCCTGCCATCTCTGGAATGGAAAATAACAACAGCCCTGACGCATTGGTAAATACCTTCAACAACGCTATGACAAAGGCACTGGACATGATTGCTCCTGTCAAACTGTGCAAAGCTAGACAAGTAGTGCACCTGAATGCCTGGTTCACCCCCAACTTAAATCCTTAAGATCACAAAAAAGGAAACTCCAGGCTATCTGGCGCCACTCCCCCTCTGAAAATAACAAAAATAACCTATCGGAATTTGCAAAAATATACAAAAAAGAAATAACTAAAGCCAGAAAGAACACCTTCAATGATAGGATTGAGAAAGCAAAATCTACCACTAAAGGATTATTCTCTATCCTCTGTGAACTAGAATCGTCAATCCAACCGATAGACAATGCCCCAAAGGACAAAGTATGGTGTATTAACATATAAAATGCCCTATCGAATACAATTCTGTCCATACAAAGTAAAATTGCTAAAAAAAAGGCCTCACTACCACTCACTGACCAACAAACCAGTCAACCCTCGGCGACTAGGACAACCACACCTTTTTGATTCAAGACCATCTCCATAACTGAACCAGAAAAAATAATACTCTCCCTCAAACCTTCTAATTGTAAAGGTGACACGTGCCCAACACAGATTATAAAGGATGCAGCTAGAGACCTAGCTCCATTCATCTCCAAGTTGATAAACGCCTCATTTAAAACGAACACAGTACCAGCTAACCTTCAAGAATCTTGGGTTCTACCATTACTTAAAAAACAGACTCTGGACCCCACTATCCGTACTAATTACAGACCCATCACCACTGTGCCATTTCTTCTTAAAATCTTAGATAGAGCTGCTTATATACAAATTCAGGACTACCCAGAGGCCAGCCACCTACTTGTCTCACGACAATCGGGCTTCCGCCCTCTCCAAGGTACTGAAACAGCGCTCCTAGACCTTAAGACACAAATTGAAGAATTAAAGGATAATGGAAAAATAGCCTTGCTACCCCTACTGGACTTGTCGGCAGCGTTCGACTTGGTGGACCATGTAGTGTTATGCAATCACATTCAATCTGCCGCCAACTTCACTAATGATGCTATAGCTTGGGTCCAATCATTGTTAGCTAACAGATCCATGAGAGTCTTCTCTATCTCAGCCTCTGCCGACCCTATCAATATAACCTGCAGGGTCCCACAAGGCACCTGCGTATCCCCCACCATGTATAATATCTTCACCAAGCCTCTGTTTGACAAGTTGGATAGACTGGGTGTCACCTACACTAATTATGCGGATGACACACAGATCCTCATGTCCCTTTCGGGCAACTATGAGGCGGACTCAGCCTTGGTGAACAAAATATACTCCCTCATTCAGGCATGGATGGCATCCCATGGCCTCTGCCTGAATGACGAAAAAACGGAGCTACTAATCCTAGGGTCGGAAGCCAATATTCAAAAACTTAGTCCAAACTACACATCCTTTAACATTGATAACAACCCGATCAAGGTGATGTCTGTAGTTAAAACCTTAGGATTCTACCTGGACTCCTCCCTCACCCTTAAAAAGCAAGTCAACTCCCTTGCCTCATCCACAACGTACACCTGCAAATTACCAGTTGACCTCAGACTAGAACAACCCTACCTTAAATTCAGACATAAGATACTCAACTGGCTACACACTAACGATACCTAATGAATCTATACTCCTATCTCTCCAGCCACTCCCTTTTTGATCCCACCTAACTACTCCGTAGCCTGGCTAACTATGTACGCATAGTCGTCTGCTCTGTCATGTTTGTATGTAACAAAGTAGACATGTAAGGTGGTTTACACATAGGTGTACATGTGGGTGTGCACATACTGATATTCATGATAATGCTTCCCTGACCTTCAAAGACCATTGCTTTGTATTTATTGTATCCTGTACCTGACTCTTGCTCCGATAGCAATCACTGCTCTATGTATTGCTACCTTTGCACTGTAACTAAGTTTTAAGATTTCTTGTTTCTCTTGCGCCCGTCTACCTAAGGGCTTGGTGCGTATTACCAAACAAATAAACAAACAAACAAACAAACAAACAAATCTCCCATCACACTTACACTCACATTATATATCCATGCTACCACCCAGAAATATTCTGTAACATATATATTCTTGAAAACTATGTAAATGCCAAAAACTGTATGTAAATATAGTAGGTTTTTTAAATCCACTATGGATTTCCTTTCCCAATCACCAAATCTTTATTCATTGTCAATACAACAACAGTGTACCACACACTAATGTTGTACCAAACATAATACATACAGATGCTATTTATGAAAGGTCAAAAAGGTAAATCGATATTTACAATTGTATGCAATTAATCATTTTAAATTATCTTATTTAACATATTATCCTGTTGTTTTTCCCCAGAAAAAGAACCAGAGATTCATAAAGAAACAACTACAGGTTCCACAAGGACTATCCTCAATTGTGCTAAGATCATAAATACCATATACACTTCAATTAGATAATTGCACCATATTACATATACTGTATACTCACCCCATATAGTACCTATAATTACTTTTTCCAAAAGCACGCTTTCAAAACAAATGCACCTCTCCTCATGCAAATTTGGTAAAAAATGCATACAGTGATTTGCGCTATAGGGGCAAGCAAAATGTTTTTATCCATTACGTCTATAACTTATCCCCCCAGAACGAAACCACACCAAACTTCGTAAAATTGTTCCGAGGTGCCCATATACTGTTTTTGCTAAGTTTGGTAAGAATTTGTCACACAGCACCAAAGTTATAAAGCACCCAAGAAAGGCTTTTTCTAGGAGTTGATCAACTTTATCATAACTACACAGCAGCTACTGCAGGCTGTGTAATACACATATTACTAAAGAATGTCTGACCATTGGCCACAACCACCACAATATAATTCAACTATAGAAAGAGCACTTTTTGCAACCATATCTCGCGCAACCACTGTGCACTGCTAAGACTAACACCCAGGACATCAAAGACGACATCACAAATTTTGTTGATTGCATCACCGATGACATCACATATCTAGACCACTTGTTTTTGTTGTCTGACATATCTAGGACAGTTGTTTTTGGTCACTAACAGTTACAATTTGACAACTAAAAAGATGCAATATATCTACATGTTAATCTTGTATTTTCTCAAACTACTTTCCTTAGGATTTGGTCTCAGCTCACGGTGCATATACACAGGGCAATAGGCAGGCCTCAAACACACAATTAATTAGCATACATGATGATGAACTTCAATGTTATCGTCATTTTCTGGTGATGTTTCTTTCTTCTTTACTTTAGTTTTCCTTACTGTAGTTTCCATGTATGTGTCTGTGATTTGGGTGTGTTATGGGTCTTCATATGTATAGTTCATACTAACACAGGTATATTAAGTCTTAAATTGTTTGCTATTTTTTCCATGTTTACATTAGTCAAAATTCTGATAGGGTTGCATTCATTATTTTCTGTCCAATATTATAACATTAAAAATATGCAAAATAATAATTTCTTCTTTTCTTATATTACATAGTTTACATGAAGAAACTACACCTCAGATTAATGGAGAATTCCAGGATTCAGAAAGACAATCCCAACCCCAAACTGTACACAATGAAAACATGATCTTGTCTTGAAAATTGGATGAACTTAACAATGACTTTAAAGAACTTCTAAATTAAGTAAAAAATAATGGTTTTCAAAATGTTGATTATCACTGTCCTACTTATACCTGTCACCCTTGCCCCCAGCAATCACCAAATAAAATGTGTAAAATATAAATCAAAGAATGTTTGATGAAACTTCTCTCCCTCCCTCCCCCAATGATGATTTTGTAGAAATTCCAAATTCTCACGTTTATGTTTCCCATTCCGATACCCCACCCCTTTCATAAATACATTTATTTTCTATACTATAAATATCTTGTATATTATTCTGTCATAACTTCCTTTTTTTTAAAGCCTCCAATTAATAGTCCACAGACTACACAGCTGTTTGGGGGGTGTCTATTCATGCAACGGGGCATCCGCGGACATCGCACCCTGTCCAGACATGTCCGTCTAGAATGATGCACTTTTAATTATTCCGCGGACAGCACGCCCATTTTCAGACATCCATGCACATGCCCCTGCGTCTTCCACTCGATGGTGTCCGCAAATGTCATCATGTGACCGCGCCAAGTGGCGTGACGTTCTGTCCGTGGACAGTGTCCATGGCTGCGGACAGTTTGAAACTGCATATTTGGCCAATCTACGATGTTTCACATTGAAGGTTTACCCATCCAGACCTCCTAGACCTATTCTTTGTTGATCTGTCAAGTTTTTACAACTTTCCAAGACCTATTTTTGACTCGATAGTCTGTAGACAGTCACGCGGTCTGTGGACGTTACCTCTGATGTCATTCTCAATCTGGCAATCCAGGAGAGAGCACCTCAGAAATCCTGCTTTCTCAAAACTTGCAATCTACTCTAATGGCATCACTCATGGCCATCCCTCCTCTTTTCCATGGACCACCACCACCACAACAACCAGCTGGAAGGCCTGGACAGGGGAACAGGTGTGGTGATGTGGAAGAGGATGACGAAGAACAGGAAGATGAGGTAGAGGAAGTGCCTACCTCCAGTGTCTAGAGAGAGTCATGGGTGTGGCATTTTCTTGCCACTGTTGGGGGTGTACCGAAAGCTCAGGCTGCCCAGGTGAAATGCATGGAGTGTGGGCAGTACTCATTCATGAGAAACCTGGGCAGTACTCTTTTGGAACCACCAGCTTGTGCTGCCACACTTGATCCATCCATTCGGCTGCTCTGAGAAAGACTGTTCCTTTCTCAGGGAGAAGCAGGTTAACATCCTCTACCTCATATTCCTCAACCACTTCTGCCACCACACAGGCTACTCCTGTGGGGCAGATGATCCCACTGGCTGCCACACAGGCCATACAGAACACTGTTGATACTTACCTTACGAGAGTCACAGTACTCTGTTTGTACTGTGGCACACCACTCTGCAGGGCGAGCAGTTGCAGAGTGCTTTCGAGGCTGCGGTCAAGGAGCACGAGAAACACTGCAGCCTACCTTAGATTATGGCATGCCCAATATCTTCCCCTGTCCACCTGCCCCTCCATATCTGTGGTTGGTGCCCCTTCCCTCCGTTCCCTCACCGACCTTACCTTCTTTCCTCTCCCAAAGAAAATATAAATATAAAATCCAGAAAGACAAATTAAGGGTCCTTTTTGAGCCACCTTTCACAAGTAAAAAATAGAAAGAAAAAAGAAAATCAAGGGTTAAATAGTCCGCAGAAACCATTATAGTCTGCAAAGACACCTACAAAATTCCAGGCACGGGGTGGGGGAATTAAAATCAATTAACAGTTTTTTGGTTCAAAAAAGGCGGCTCTTAAAAAGACCTTAATTTGTTTGTCTTTCTGGCTTATATATTTTTGGGGATTATTTGTTTTTGTATAGTGAAGTAACAAATGTTCTACTGAATTTAATTATTTGTTCTAACTTTCACAAAAATTGCTTCTAATTTATTTTTCTGTTTTTCCTTTTTGTTTACTACAACCACTAAAAAAAATACTTCAATCTATACTTTATGTGTTCACAGAAACTGTTTCAATTTTGAAACTTTTCAAGAAAAATCTAATGTCAACATCCGTTAAATACACTCCATCTCTTTGAAAAATGTTGGCAATATCAAAATTGACATTTTCATTGTAAAAAGATGTCATTCCAACATCCTCCAAAAATGCACATACAGCGTTGTTTACATTGTGTCTTGCTTTTTAGATTTGTGGAGAAAATAAATAAGAAAGTTTCCACATTTGTCTTTGAGCTATCTGAGAAAAAACAATGTTTGAATGTGGGAACAGTTCCTTTAACTTTTGCAAATGTATCGTTCATGGCAAACTGTAATGAAATTCGGGTGACATAGCCCAAACTGCCCACTTCATTTCTCGAGCTCCATACCAGCAAACCTCTTGAAATCCAAGATTCCCATGTAATCCAAAATGCTCACGCTACACTTTTAACCAATGGATACAAGAATCGGCCACTACCCAAAGACTTTGATTCCTCAAAACCATAGCCATAGCAATCTTCACTGCACACAAAAAACTCTTGCTACCCTGTCTTCCTGTAAACCACAACCAGAAAACCTGATTGTGTAATCCCTGATGTCCATAGAACAACCCTTCTACACTTTTTACTTTTATGTTTGTAACGCTCCCTTATTGGTTGCTTTCAAACAGTCACACATCCATCCATCAATCACATCCAAAAACTCTACATGTAACCCTGTCATCTCAGTTCATTACTTCAGATATACTCTTGAACTCTCAGAGTATATATCTCCTGTAACTCACAGCCACCTGCATCATAAAATACTGTGAAACTCTGCAAGATTTCTATTTGCACAGTCAACATCTGCATCTAACATGACATAGTACAGGTATGCTTATATTTCTTTAAGTATTTTTTCAACACTTTTACAAATATATATATATATATATATATATATATATATATATATATATATATATATATATATATATGTTTGTAAAAGTGTTGAAAAAATACACACTTGGTGTGTGGAAGTTTAATATGTTGGCAGTACATGTAAGTAACTACCAATTGATGTGTCAAGGTGCAGAATGCTGCAATACGGTATTTGATAGAGTGGTAGAAAAAGAAAAATGCTTATTGAGAAGCTTATTAAGGGGTAAGTGGCAGCCACCTGTGTGTGTATATATACACCCTGGGGTGCTTATAGCAGTCGCATCCTTTGCTGTGGTATTTCTGGTGGGTTACAGCCCTGGGGCCCACATGAAGACCTTTGCAAAAATGGGCCTCGGGTCACCACTTGCGTGTGAAGCCTAAAGCATCAGGTGGCATAATAAAAGATGTTATTATCATCAAACATAATCAAGCAACAACTCATAGATGCAGGAACAACCCCAGGTGATGTGCAGTATGAAATGTATTTCTTTTTACAAGCCAGAGAAGGGGAATACAAAATGTGTTTTCTTGTCGATAAGCCCAGGCAGAAATGGGCAAGGGCTGCTGTGGCAAGTGCAGTGTGCACAGCAGGCAAGCAAGTCATATAAATAGCATCTGGGGGTCGAACTGGCTTCGGCAGCCGATCAGAGATCCTCCTCGTCTAGGAAAGGCTGCAATCTGACAGGCAAGCAGAGCAAAGTGAGTTAACTTGGGGCTGGAGGGGAAAGATGTCTGCCACAGATCCGTTTGACAGCTCTCCCTGAAGCAGTATATTGCAACCATGAATTGCAATGTTAGGAATAGAGATTTGAAAGCCTTCCCCTGGTAGCTCTGGATCCCCGAATCAGAAAGAGCCTCAAGATTCGATATCAGACCTCACTGCCCTTCATCCGCATACCAGGACGTCAATATCGCCATGGGCTCAAAGTTTTGCACGCAGTGAAACCAAAGCATATCTTCTGAGGCATAGATGACCGACTAGGACTACCCCACCCTCCTTGTTTGAGGGATTAGTTCACACCAATAATAGAACACTCTGCCGTTCACCCAAATTACACCACGCCTTCAACCTCAGACAACCCACCAAGCCACCAGGGACTCAAACTTCCAACTTAGCATTTTAAAGAAGCCCAAAGGCGATATGGGCCTCATTAGGAGAATGGCGATAAGGCAACAACGACGCCGGTATCGCTACCGGCACCGTTGCTACCGCCACCGTTGCTACCGTCCCGGCTTAATAGGATTTCTGCTCGCGGGTGCCCTGTAGCCACCTGGTCTGAACAGGTGGCCGTACCGGCACCCGGGAGCAGAACATGATGGTAGCAACGGTACCATTATAAATGGTACCGCTGCTACCATCATCCCCATTCCCATTGAGCCTAATGGGGGCTCAAATGGGAATGGGGACGCCGGCTCGGGCACCCGCGCAAGGGGAATTACCGGGTCTGCCGAGGTCGGAACGGCCCGGTGATTCCCCTTTTGTGGGTGCCGGAGCCGGATGCGAGTTTGGGGGTAGCCTTGTCAGTAAAACCCAACCTCGCAATGAGGCCCATGTGTCCATCCTCAGAAGACCTGAATAAATAATCAATGGTCAAAAGGATCTTAATGCCCAAAAGTATACCTATAAATGGTGACTAAAAGTGCATTCTTCCCGTGACTAGGTGAGCTCAAGGTACAGCAAAACCTGTAGACACACAAACATTTGACAATCACTACGTCACACTTTCATCTCAGCCTTTTCTTGGACTGATGGCTGATGCTTCTCTAGCTCTGCTTGTGTCCTCCATCCCACACCTAGCCATCCCAGCTGACTTTGCACTTCCAGAAACCTAGGGGGCTTTCTGTGCTTTGCTGGAAAGCTCACAGTTTAAGTGCTGGCATCTGATAGAGGAAAAGGCTGCACTTTGCACGTTCAACCGTGCATTTAGAACTGATCATGTGCACAGCCATCCTTACCATGAGACTTTGGCTAAAATTCTAAACAGGAAAAGAAACATTATCTCCTAATTGCCCTTGAACCCCAAAGGAGTGAGTGAGGTTGTAGACATCTTAAACTCACCAACAAATCCCGAGGTTGTCCAAATCAGTACAATGTTAGGGTGAGTTTGTAAAAAATGAAAGCAGCACCAAGCTCAGAGCGCATAAGTGATTCAAGCATACAGTCCTTTTGTCACAGGAATTTGTGTCAATTGTAATGCTCTGTGGACATTCTTATGGTGCTAATGGTCTCTCGTGTTATGCAAAGCAGACTGGAGCTGTCACTGGTGCCATTTGTCCCCTTAATCCCTTTCTCAAAGGGGTATTTTATTTTGAAAGAGTGCAATGGTAGTATAACAGATTGCCCCTCTTGGAATGAAAACCTTCTATTAGAAAAGAATGTGTATGGTTATTCTAGACTTAAATAATGTGCTTTTCTCAATTAGACAAGTGCAACGTTCTTATGGTAACTAAGTCAAATTCTGGAAGTGATCACTAGAAATGAATATTATATCATTTTGAACAGCGACACTTTACAATATTAGTACAATTAAATAATTTCCTTTTTTATAGATGCTTTTGCAAAAAAGCACAGTCCCCAACTCCACTCAAGATGTCTGTTTTTCCCCTCTAGTCGATCTGCTGAGAGCAATTGTTATGGTGGTTTTAGCAAATGAAAACACGATTCTCAGATAGAAAGAAAGAGACAGAGACACATAGTGAGAGAGTAAGATAGAAAGAGATAGAGAGAGAGAGGGAGAGCAGTAGATCAGCATATGATATGCCAGGTACAGCAGTTTTTTTTATTTTTACATGGTATGTTGGCCAGAAATGCTGCTTTAGTCTCATTGACTTGGGATGTTTCCTCGCCATAAATACAGGGCTAGCATATGTGGGATCATGGGAAGTGACTAGACAAGCACTGGGCCAACAGGATGTGACATCGCATGCCCTTTCGCCGTGATATCATCCATGCAAAACAAAAAATTAAGGTTAAACGTTACACATTTAAAATAGCCATTGAAGCAGAGAAATAACTATTTATGTTACCAGCCATATTGTATTACATGTGCTGCGTTGATGTAGCATAGATGGGGTCATGCTATGCTAGGGGTACACTGAGCAGATCAGACACAGCCCAGTTGCACTTCCTTCATAGTCTAATGCAGCCTGGCTGCTCGTGCCAACTTACACCAGCTATAGCCTCACACAGCAGATGTAGTAATTTCCTAAATACAGAAGCCTGAAATTGGGGCTGAACCCGGGTTAGCTGTTACCACACCTACATTTAAAAACTCAGAAATTCCTTATTTTATAAGAACATATTTGTATATTCACAATGGCAGGCAAGCAGCGGCCTTGTTAGAAAAAGGCACAAACCCCATGCCTTTAGTAAATGGTTAATTCAAAAATTCCCACTGGTCTTATGCGCCACAATCCACAATATAAAACAGTCTGTAGTGCTCATAGATGCGGACACTTATTGAAAATTCTACAATTTTTAATTGGTGTTCAAAACAAGGCCAAACAGCTGACACGTGTTTCGATCATATTTACAAGGTCTTCCTCCGGCTCCTAAATCTCACTGCTTTGAATCCCTATGGAGTATATAAAACGTGGTCTTCCCTAGTGGGATGCTTGTGCACATTTCTGTCCTCTTGTGTTGATCACACTCTCATGTGCGCTAAGATTCCTGCTCAACATTGGTGAAAATGTATATAAATAGCTGTTCTGTTACAGCCAATCCTTGTGTTCATCACAAACTCATTAAATGCTGTCAGATGCACACATGCATTTTACCACTCCTCTAACTACTTGTCAACTCAGACTATGGTCTTCCCGAGGGCGATCATCATCACAGCACTTCGAGGCCATACTAATGGCAGCAGGTGCAATACAAATGTCACATAACATAACACATCTGTTATAGTCATCATATTTGAAGTATAGTCCACTTGCTCCAGTGGTATGCCAAGTACCGCAGATTCAGTGCTTTGGTTTCAATGAAAGAGGCAGGAGTGGTGTCCATTGGCCAGTATCAAGAGGTGTACCGCAGAGCAAGTAAATGGTGTGGCAGTAGATATGGTTGTTCTGTGACGAATCAACTTCTGGGGTAACCAGTGGTCCGTGGATAAATATCGATTTCTAAAATATTAATCAGCCCCACATCTCTAGTACACTAGAAGGGATCCAAACAAATTGAAAACACAAGCAAACTATAAACCTCCTTGTCCAGTTTTGGTTACGTGGAGGGAATGGCAGGCTCATCTCTGCATGGTTGTGGATCGTTGGTTAGTTGCAACACAGCAAAAATACAATTATTACCCAATGATAAAGGGGACCGTCCAGTCGAGGTTGTATACAAATATCTACTTTATTATCATCACAACAGACAGTTCTAGCACACAACAAAATAAAACCCATCCTGTAAAGGAATGCAGAGGACAGACAGTTTCAAGAAGGAAAAGCGATGCACTCTGGACACTGACAAGAGAGTAGTTAGTAACGTAATTAATCACAATAGTTCAAGGATACTTGGTTTCTAAACAAAGGGAGCAATGGGTCATAAAATGTCACTAGGGGCCTTCATAGAAGGACCAGGGAGACAGAACTACAATGTACTTTGTGCTTGTAGAAATTCTTGGTGCTCGACAAGGATAAGTCGGTTTCAGGGTGCAAGCGAGGCTGGATGGACAACTGCAGACTGGCCTATACAGTGGCTCAGGGTCAGGAATTGTCTCCTCAATGCTGGTTTGAGGGTCTGAGGCACTGGTCGTGGCATCTCAGATGACGTTAGCAACTGCAGTGTGACAACAGTCAGCGGTGCAGTCGGTTGCAGCTCAAGGGGCTCGACTGGCTCAAAAATGTCTCTTAAGGCAGATGCTGGTTGATGCTTGTCGATGCACTCCTCCTAGCACCTTCACTGGGCTTGTGTCTTCCTTTAAGGCAGACATCCCAAAGCTGAGGATAGTGCTGCAGGCAACGGCCTTGTCCTTTGTTTGGTTCAGAGACTCTCTGCCACTTCCCACCTGGGAAGCTTGCTGCAGAGCCTAACAGGGAATGCTGTGTGCAGGCTGGGCATCGGTTCTGGAGCTGCTGGAGGGTCCTCTGGATTAAGAATCTCCCTTTGTTCCCTGGGAGATGTTTAGGGTAGGGATCTTGCCTCCCTCTTTGGAAATCCTAGCCTTCCTTCACTGGCGAAAGCTGTAAGGCACACTGTACCTTCAGCCAGTGTTCAATGTTGGGTTCTTTTTTTTCTTTTTTTTTATATCAATCAAACAGTTGTTTTATTTAGTTCGATCAACAAACCTTTACAACTTTTTTAAGAACAAAAATTAATAAGTAATATTTGCAATAGAATGTTACATATGATTAGTTAGTGCTATTCTTACATTGTACAATTGATTGATGCGTATAATTTCTATTTCACTTTGCAGTAACTTAAAAATATATAAAAATATAAATAAAAATCAAAAGAACTTTTACTAAAAATCGTAATGTTATAGTTTCAATTTTAAAGGAAGCCTCAATTTGATGATGAAATCTCAAGGTAGCAATTATTTTCCCTCGGACAGTAACTCAGAAAGGGCATATTTGACAGATAATAGTGTTTCATAACTAAAGACATCTTTTTCAGTTATAAAGTGACAGAGGCACAACAAAACAGATCAACTCCTAATTTGTATTCAATATTTGTATCGGTAAGTACTTGCAATTTACCATTAACCATTAAGCAATTTATATTTTGCTCCAGTCAAAATTTACACCTTCCAACTTGAGATACATCGGGCCTCATTACGACCCAGGCGGTAAGGGGTTTACGGCGGCGTAAACAGCGCCGACCCTTACCGCCTGATTCCGAGGTCCCTTAGCGCCATGGAGGATTTAACACCTGCTTTTAGCAGGTGTTAAAATCCATGGCGCTAAGGGACCTTGTTGTTAATTACGCCACCGTAATTTATGGTGGCGTAATTAACGCCTTCCCCACTCCCATTATGCCCTATGGGGCAAAAATGGGAATGGGGAAGGGTAAATGGGGATTGGGGACTTACCGCCCCGTCAACCTCGGAATGGGGCGGTAAATCCGCCAACCACCATGGCGTAAACGTAGTTTACGCCATGGTGGTAAAGGTACGACCCAGGCGGTAACTTACCGCCTGGGTCGTAATGAGGCCCATCGTCTCAAGTTGGCAATTTATAATTGCTAACAATCTACAAAGAGACAGGATCAGACTAGTTCTGGTTCCCCACATGAAGGCTATCCAAACCCACTCTCTTCCAAATGGATTTGAGCCTAGGTCTTTAGGGTCGAAAATCGACAAGCGAATTGCCTCAAAGTGTGGGCAGTAGATTACTAGTTGTTTTGTACATTCAGGTATCATTGCATTATGACAGAATCTACAACCCAATTCACTCATTGATTTCAAGTGAGGATGCCAGCAACTGATTCTTTCAAGAGTTAATAATTGATTTAGCATAAATCGAAGATAACTCTCTCTAGCTTTATTGCATGGAAATTGGATTAGATAAGGTTTCAGGGGAAGTCTAGTGGTACTGAATTTGGCAGCTTCTTTATAAAGGTTAGTTTCAGACATCCCAATTAAAGTTTTGCACCAGTCATGCTCGAAGGTGCGAAATTTAACATGTGTTTGTCGAAATTCCAAGTCTGAGGGTTTTAGTGCAATTTCATCTAACAACAAAATCATACGTTCATAGTATCTTGTAATGGACGTGGGTGAGGTGCTAGACAACAACTGTCCAAGATCCTCATATAGGCAGTTTGGTGGAGGATATAGCATCTTGGCTAAATTTGCTAGTTGCCGCCAGTTGTATCGTGCTGATAGTGCAGTAAGTCCAAGTTCCTGTCGCAATACATTATTAGGAATGGACATAGCCAAGCGCAAGGCCCCCTTCCACAACCGTCCTTGAAGCTGATCAAGAAAGTTGCCAATATTTGCTAGGCACATGTCCAGAGTGAATAGTAGTATTGATTCAACTTTCAGGACGTAGAATTGGATTAGTGGCAGTAAAGAAAATTTACAATATTTGATATATACCATCCTCATTTGGGTTGCAAGAGGAGCTGCTTTTTTATTTAATGTCTCTTTCCACATTGCCATAGAGTTCGAGTCGATTATGGTATAGCCAAGATACCGTATCGAGGAGACTATGGAGATTGGAAAATGTTCAGTCGTCCATTTATAAGAAGAACATTTCCTCTTTAGATTTCTGAATACCACAATGTGTGATTTTTCTATGTTGCACTTTAAGTTATGATTTTTCTAATAAGAAGCGAATGATGATAATTTGACTTGGAGGACTTTGGGTGTACGATCAAAGATCACTATATCGTCGGCGAAAGCTAGCCAATGGATTTTTAAGTGGCCAAGCCTCGCCGGGTAGGAGATGTGCTGACTCCATATGTCGGTTATGCCACACAGGTATAAATTGAAGAGGGTTGCTGCTAAATTGCATCCCTGCTTCACGCCAGTGTCAATTGTAATCGCATTAGTAGTTGCCCCTGCAGCATTGACCCTTACCAGGTAGGTGGTGTTAGTATGAAGTTTTGCAATTAACTGTATCAGATAGAGAGGTATATTCATAGAAACCATTTTGTCCCATAATAAAGATCGTATTACACAATCAAAGGCAGAGGATAAATTTATCGATGCCATGTATAAGGGACCAGAATTAGGAACTTTGTTTTTTTCTAGTAAATGGGTCATTATTGTTGCGTTAAGCACAGTCCCCATCCTTGCCTGAAAAACCAACTTGGTATCGAGACAGAATCCTAAGCCGTCCAATCACTGAGTGAAGCTCACTGAGTAGAAGGATGGCGAAGACTTTTGCGACGGTATCAATTAAGGCAATGGGATGAAAGTTGGCTGGGTCAGTTCTTGCACCCTTTTTATAAATAGGTACAATGATGGAGGCTAGCCAAGAAGCGGGAACGAATGGACTCGATAGAATAATGTTAAATAGGGTTTTGAGAAGTCCGGCCCACATTTCAGGGTTTTGTTTAAGAACACATGCTGGGATGCCATCCGGGCTAGCTGTTTACAATACTTGAGTGCGTGAATCGTATCTTCAATATAGTGTATGGGCCACGATGGAAATGAAGGAGATGCCATTTCAACACTGATTAGGCTCTTTTTAGCAAAGCGGGATGGAAGTAAGAATTTTGTTTCAAAAAATAATTTCCAAGCCTCTGCAGAGATCATGGATACTTGATCTGTGGACAATACCTCTGAGTCCTTTCTGAGCATAGCCCAAGTTGACCTTCGATCTCTGTGACAGAGTGTAGTAAACATTTTTTGGTTGTTCAAGTTATGAATGAAATGTTTATGGTTTCTACATTTGTTGCGATATGCATTCAGAATCGTTTTTTTTCCTTTAAGAAAGCCTGCCATGAAAGATTAGTTTTTCTAAGTTCACGAAGAGCCATGTTCTTAATTGATTTTGCCATTTGGATGGTGTTGGAGTTGAGCTTGTTGGAAGCAGAGAGAGAGAGACATCCATGTTACCTTTCAATGTGCTTGTTACAGTGGTTATAATATTGGACAGGCATTAAAGTTCTAATTGAGGCGAGAACGGGAGATGGTTAGAACTGCAATGAATCGCAAGGCGTGCATCAACCATGTCGTTCACTCGGTCACAGAGTTTATTAGACCATCGAATAGTCAGCCCGGGATGATCTCCTTCGAGAAAGGCCTGTTGATTGTCTTTAACAAGCATAGTCAAAGCCGTCTGCAATCCAAATTGAATCATAAAGTGGTCACTAGAACCCTGATCATGAATTGCAACTTTTCTGGATCTTGGCTACAGACTTGCCGAGATAACAAAATAATCAATGCAAGTAACGGCATCTCCTCTCCTCCATGTGATGCAGCCTTTGTTTTCCTCAAAGAAAAGGAAATCAAGTTCCCAAGGTGGTAATTAATCCTGCCATAACTGCCCTCTATGTAATGCACTGTGATAGTGTTCCAAAGAGAGGTCACCGCTGATTGATGCGAGGCAATAGGCATTAAAGTCGCCTCCCAGTACTATACCACAAGTAGGATAAGTTGATAAAACATCATCGAAGAGACTATCCAGCTCTATGAAGACCATTTCTATTTTAAGTATTGGCGGGTTGTGATATAGGCAAACAATAAGCAGAGGGTCAGGGTGTTTGTCACTAAATCTAACCAGCAAAGCCAATGTTGACAAGGATTTAAATTCATTTAATATAAGTATGTTCAAATTAGTATTGAGGCAGATGGCTATACCACCAGACGGTCTTCCCATTAAGCCCTGCTTTGCTATAATTTGATGAACAGAGTATCCGAGCAACAGAAGTTCATCCTCGCACATCGTTTCCTGACATAAAAAGATGTTGTCCAACGCCGAGTTACCGTGTTGGATAGTGCTGATAACCAAGACCAGTCCTTACTAATGTTGGTGAGACCTGCGAGCTGGGCAATTACATCTGCGTTTATACCACCCTTTACTTCGCCAGAGTTTAACTTTGGCCAGTTTGGCAGAACTGTCGGAATGGGCATCTCATTGAAACAGATGGCATCGTCGATAGAGTCAAACGGATGCAACATCAGGCCAATGAAGTGCAGTTCTCCCATGTATTGCATCAACAAATTGGTAATGATGGCCGATTGTACCTTACATACCATTCGATGGTTCTGGATTGGGGCCAGGGTGATCCATTCCATGTCCGCCGTGTTCAATGTGCGGAGTGCAGGGATTCTGCTGAACGCTTTTAAGAATTCAGAGCGATTTAGACGCTTTATACCATTTTTGTCAGAAATGATTTCCCAGCCTATGATGGTAGTGAGATATTTGCTTGTTTCACCCGTGGGTACATCTACCCCCTTCAACTGACTCAGAGAGTTCGAACGTTGTGATTTACTTGAGAAATCATCCGTAGGACCATGTGGTAAAGGAAAATTAATACCGCTGTCCTGGCAGCTTTCAGAATTTTGCGTTTGATAGGCCATGTCATTTGGTATGCCTCCCATGACTGGGTGAATATTTTCGAGAATGATTTTACTGGTGAAAGGTTTTGGGAGGACTGCCTTCCCAGCTTGAACAATTTTGTTTTCCAGAGGTTTGAAAACGTTTAATAATTGGGTTTGAGAAGATGAATACAATTTCTCTTCTGAGTTCGTAAACGTTTGAGGAGTTAGGTCATGGGCGTTGCCAGCCATTTTCTCGACAGTTTTTAAAGTTTTTTTTGGTTGGACAGTACAAGAGATGCAGGCACCTTTGAGAGCTGTTAATTCGTCCGAGCTAAGATGTTGCAGTGCTTTTTTTTGCTTCTGCAGACAGTTCCTCTATGTTGATAGGTGCTTGCTCCAGATTGTCAGGCTGAGTCTTTATGTCCATAGGTGTCATGCTATTTTTACCCTTTTCCGCTTTTTTTTTTTGGGTTTTCTTTTTGTTTCGTTTGCTCAGCAGATGCTGCGCAAGAATTATGAACTGCGTTTGTTCTGTCAGCTTTTCGTTTTAAAGCTCGGAAGAAAAGTCTTTTTTCTTTCCTTGAAGTAAATGTGCGCACTGGATTTGACAATGAAATTTCAACAGCAGCAATATCAATCTCATTAGTAGAGGAAACAGGTGGATCTTTTGCATCCAGAAAATTGATTAAAGCAGAAGGTCTATCACGATGGAATAAGGGACTATCTTCTGTGGTACCTGCAGGAGCTTCCTCCTTCTGCTCGTGAGGACCCGATTTTAAGAAGAATAGTGCCTGTTCGAGTTTCTCAGCATGTGAAGCAACTTCTTGACATAGCTGTGCATGCGTAAGAATGTGACAGAAGGTGTCAGATCGAGGAGCGATTACTGTACTGGCAAAGGATTGAGGAAAGGAATAAGTAACACATGGTACTTTCTGATTAGGTATGCCATTCACAGGGGCTGGATTGAAATCTGTTTGTGTGGTCACGGATGTAACACAAGGTGTATATACTTTGATCGGGTGCTGAGCACCTGGTTCCCGTCTGAGACTGTCAGCGAATATGAAACCTTCCAGTTTATTAATTTTTGTAAGAATTTCCAATAATGTGGACTTACAATCCCTGAGCTCGTAATGGGTATATTCATGACCTCTATCTAACAAGTTAAGGATCCTTGTTAGTACCGGATACAACGCTTCCAGGGATTGCATGTCCTCAGTAGGTTCAAGTAAATCAATGCCCAAGGGATGCTTCAGCTGTTGTTTAGGAGGTGAAAACAGAGACTCAAAGGCGGGAGCTGGTGGAGCCTCTGAATTTAAGGTTGGAGAGGAGGGGCAGGAACTGGATGCGGGAAGGTTACATAGATCAATTGTATGTACTTGGGGGCATGGATGAGGATTAAATTCCATCACATTCCCTAGTTCCTTACAATGGATATGGACGTCGGCTCGCTTGTAGCTTGGTAGAGAGACTGGAGAGGAGGGCCCCACAGATAACCGCACCCGTTTTTCAAGTGCAGCAAGCACTACTGGTGCAAGGATAGTGTTTTCATAGGGTGAGGATGGCAACTCCTCGTTAGATTGATCAGGGACCGAGGTTGCGTCGTCCATTCTCATACTGAGAAAGCTCTAACGAGTAGGCTTGTCAGGAGCTTAAATAGGACTAAGACTGGAAGGAGAGGAAGGAGAAGCATTGGCAGATGACGCAGCTGCTTGTGCACGTGCATAAGAAAATGCTACTTCGTGGCGTATCAAGTCGTGATCCGTCACAGGGCCCCACATTGCGGGTAAACCTGAAACCTTACCAGGAACAGGACCATTGCCCTTCCTAGCACCCTTTGGCAGCGACATACGTTTTCTTTTGTGGGCTTGGGTCGTAGAAGGTTTTTTGGGAGGAGGAGAGTTAAAAGCACGACCACTGCGAAGGCTTGAAAGCATTTGGGGTGTTTTCAACTCAAAGCATAAATGCAACCTCACAGCCTAACAGCCAAACAGCACACTTGGCGACACTTCGATGCACGCGCAGGATGCGCGTGCATGCAGGTTTTAAGGAGAATTCTGGGATGAGTTTGGAAAGAGGGCGTGTCTATGACACGCCGTGAATCTAAGAAAAAAGAAAAGAAACGTGTCAGTGGGCAGGTATTAGGTTCCAGGGAGCATGCGGGTGGGTTATTACAATCCGGGAGGAGTCACCAGCCCAGCCCAGCGCTACTACGAGCCTGCTAAAGCCCAGCCCAGCCCGGCAAACCCACAGGCACGTAATAACACACATACTTTGCTCTCATAGATAATTACTGTTGGTAATGAAGTCCTTTAAGCAAGACCCCAGCAGGCAGCGTTTTGCCGCATAGAGAAGAATAAGGCTTCCTCTTGCGCATACAGCCTTGTTGCAAGGAGAAAGTCAACGTTAATGCAGGATCCCAGCAGAGTCCGGTCCAAACGCCAAACAGCACACTTGGCGACACTTGGATGCATGTGCAGGATGCGCGTGCGTGCAGGTTTTAAGGAGAATTCTGGGATGAGTTTGGAAAGAGGGCGTGTCTATGACACGCCGTGAATTGTTGGTAATGAAGCCCTTTAAGCAAGAGTCCAGCAGGCAGCGTTTTGCCGCATAGAGAAGAATAGGGCTTCCTCTTGCGCATACAGCCTTGTTGCAAGGAGAAAGTCAACGTTAATGCAGGATCCCAGCAGAGTCCGGTCCAAACGCCAAACAGCACACTTGGCGACACTTGGATGCAGGCCAAGTGGCGACACTTGGATGGGTTCTTCTTGTTACTCCATTCAAAGTCTTCAGATGATATGCCAAAAGTGGGTCTCAACCCTATTTTAAAGCCAAATGGGCTACAGTGATTGTTGTAAGCTAAGCCTACCTTAATGAATCAATCCTAGTTCCCCACCAAAAATCTATTTGCATGAGGTCATAACCAGAGTGCTTCGCAACAGAAAAGATAAAGTGGTGAAAACATGTAATACTGAGTCCCACCGATCGTCCTGTCTGTTGTGGATCAAAGGGTCTCTCTGGGTAATTGAGCTCTCTGTGGTTCCTGAATAAAGCGGCAGGTCTCCCTTGAAGCTGAGGCAGGACCAGACTATTGGTCTCTGCCAAACCACATACGCGTACCATCTGAATGGGGTCCCCCTGCGGGGATAACTACTGTAAATACATAGTCCCAGACATGATAGGTTGCTGCCTTTGATACTGGCTTCAGGTTGACACAGTGCAAAGTTTGTTGGGGTTTTCCTGTCCTTTGTTAGTCCTGTGACCAGGCCTCCAATGGGCCTGCTTGAATTAACTCTGATTAGTATATGAGGCTGCCACCACCAACTAACAAAGGAAAGGGCAGATCCATCAAGCCTTTGTTAGTTAATTAGGCTGGCCATGGCAGGAGGAAGGTTTTGCCCTCCACCTTGTGAGATGCCTTGATGTACTCTTGGCTGTCGCATTAAAACTTAATATGACAGGGGGATGGCGCCTGTAGGCTGTGTCCACCCAGAGTACACTGGTTTATCTGTATGTTGTGCGGTGAGCATAGGAAAATGTGCACGGATGAGCCCCACACATTTTCCAGAGATAGACCTACCATCATTCAATTTAATTTAAAATTGCAAAAATCCCAGGGGAGCGCACACCCACCGTGTGAATGGTCAAATTCCTCCCATGTTCTGTGTTTTGAGCAGACTCATAAAGTGGATTGGGCAGGCCCAAACCAAGGTCTGACTAAGCCTGGGAACCAATGAAAAGGTGGACTACAATGACAAATCGCTTTTCATTGTTCTTTGTCAGAAACTGTGTAAGTAGATCTCAAGGGTGCATTTTTGTAAAAACAAAAAAAATAGCAAACAGTGCTAATTAAATCACAGTGGGGAAATACATTGGCCATAAATACTGCTTGCAAAGTGCATCAACTCATTATACTATCCCACATTGTCCCACAAAAGGGGCCCACACTAGCGACATGGTACGGTTCTTCGGGTACCTTACAGATTGTTCAGAGTTTAGAGCCATTGCTCATGCAGGTTCAGTGTAGCTGTGACTGATCTGGATGTATTTAGGATGTTCTGAGGGCAAGTGAGGGATGTGTGCCTGGCTCAACACTGCTGGTTGGACCACCTGCATCTCTTGGCATGGCTTGGCAGTGCTGGCTGGACCATCTGCATCTCTTGGCATGGCGCGTCACTGCTGGCTGGACCATCTGCATCTCTTGGCATGGCTTGACACTGCTGGCTCGATCGCTGCATCTCTTGGCATGGCTTGGCACTGCTGGCTGGACCGTCAGCATCTCTTGGCATGGCGCGTCACTGCTGAATGGACAGTCAGCATGTATTGGCATGGCTCGTCACTGCTGGCTCGATCGCTGCATCTCTTGGCATGGCTTGACACTGCTGGCTCGATCGCTGCATCTCTTGGCATGGCTTGGCACTGCTGGCTGGACCGTCAGCATTTCCTGGCATGGCTCGTCACTTCTGGCTCGATCGCCAGCATCTCTTGGCATGTCTCGCCACTGCTGGCTTGATCGCTGCATCTCTTGGCATGGTTTGTCACTGCTGGCTGGACCGTCAGCATCTCTTGGCATGGCGCGTCACTGCTGGCTGGACAGTCAGCATTTCCTGGCATGGCGTGTCACTGCTGGGTCGATTGTCAGCATCTCTTGGCATGGTGCGTCACTGCTGGCTCGATCGCTGCATCTCTTGGCATGGCTGGTCACTGCTGGCTCGATCGCTGGATCTCTTGGCATGGTGCGTCACTGCTGGCTCGATCGCTGGATCTCTTGGCATGGCGTGTCACTGCTGGATCGATTGTCAGCATCTCTTGGCGTGGCACGTCACTGCTGGCTCGATCTCTGCATCTCTTGGCACGGCTCGTCACTGCTGGCTCGTTCGCTGGATCTCTTGGCATGGTTTGTCACTTCTGGCTGGACCGTCAGCATCTCTTGGCATGGCGCGTCACTGCTGGCTGGACAGTTAGCATGTCTTGGCATGGCTCGTCACTGCTGGCTCGATCACTGCATCTCTTGGCATGGCTCGTCACTGCTGGCTGGACAGTCAGCATGTCTTGGCATGGCTCGTCACTGCTGGCTCGATCACTGCATCTCTTGGCATGGCTCGTCACTGCTGGCTCGATCACTGCATCTCTTGGCATGGCGCGTCACTTCTGGCTCGATCGCTGCATCTCTTGCTTGGGTCTCTTGGCGCTTGCTGGCAGAACGGAAAGGCCCATTTGGTTTTCTTTTTCTGCTTCTTGTCTGGCACTTCCCGTGGGGACTGCTGTTTTGTGCACTCCCACTTTTGCCAACTGGCTGGAGTGGGACACAGGCGTGAGGAGAATTGCCAGGGATCCTGTACTTATTTATTTAATATGTTTTAGTTTTTACAATGAAAAACTTTACACATAATTAGATAGGAACATAAATAAACAAATACATTACAATTCACACATATTAGCATACAGCATGCGATTGCTAAGATTGCAATTCAGAACTTGCAACTGCCGTTTCCCATGCCTGTGATTTATGAAATGTCATAAGTAAAATATTTCATGGGTAAAATATTTCAATCAATACATAAAATATCATATACAAATCTACTAATAATAAGTGCGATTTACCAACATTCAATCTTCCTAAAAACCTTTTGATTAAACTTGCCATGGATCACACGTGTGTGCTGGTGTGGGGTGACCGGTGTTTGAGTGCAGGTTTCCTTATTGGGCTGTTTGCAGTTTGGCGAGGATGCTCTTTCTGCATGACGTTATCCCAGTGGCCTCTCATGGGGCCAAGTGCGAAAAGCTGCCCTGCGGGGCACTGGGCCACATGGGAAATGTACCTTGCAGAGTGTCGGAGGTTCTTGCAGAAATTCAGCAGATTAAGGTGAATTGGGATGAATCCGTGTTGTTGTTTGGATTGCAGTGAGAGTGTGGGATTTGGGGAGTGTAAGAGGACACTGAAGGCAACTACAAGGGAGGCCAGCAAGCTCGGTGGGCTTGACAGCGCTTCCGCATTGCGGGAGAGCAGCGCAGGGGATCCATGTCGCTGGTGGGGCCTAGGGGGAACTGTAGAGATTTCTTGGTGGGCTTACACACCACCGGGCTCTTCTGTGTGGGCACACTGGTTTTCTAAATCTCTTACCCTCTCTCCCAGTCACCTCCACCCCTCTCCTTCTCACCTCATCGCTCACATCATGCTTGAAGCAAACAATGTGTTAGGAAGCTTCCAGTATGTAATTTCTCACTCTTAAAAATACCAGCTTGCCAGTTTTCTTGCTATGAAAATCTACTTGTTGATCCCTATGTAGGGACACGTGTTTACAATTCATTTTATTTGCATATTTACATGTTCTTGGGTGGGGAACTACCCAAACCCTGGGGCTTGCCCACGTCATTCGTTCCCACGATGTAATATTCCCACGGTGTAATATTCCCACGGTGTAATGCGGGACCGCTCTGGTAAAACATGTCCAGGGCCACTGTTGGCTCCCAGGCCATCTCTGGGGCCCTGCTCTTGGCTGGGTTTAGTGGCCGTGGACACATTTCGATGATGCTGCCACTTTGAGGTTTTGTACGGTTGTTTGTGAGAGTGACCCCAGAATCTGGGTAATACTAGGCAGGAAATCTCAGGGCCAGGGTTAGCAACTGCTGCTGAAGAGCCATTTGGTTGCGCAGTGCTGGCGCCAGAGTACAGGCACCCGGGGCAGATTGGCAAACTACCGTCCCTGCACGTGCTGATCTTGGCTATTTTGCAGAGGCTGACAGGGACGCTGGCACTGCAGGGAGGCTGGCACTGCTTTGGCCCATGCTGTACCCTTGTTCGTGCGTTTTTTTTCACTGTTTGAGAAAACACAAGGATCAAAAAAGAACAAACATTGTTGGAGCTACTTTAGTGCAGCCTTCCCTCAAAGGCAAATCAACTGAGCACATGCCCACCTCTGCCACCCACTCTTAGCCCTCCTCCATGTCTCTTCAGGCTGCCTCATGCCTTCTAGCTTTGACCATTAGCTCAGGTCAGGGGTAAACTGTCCTATAGGGAGCTCTGGCGATTTCCTGGTAGGCCTCTGTACCCTGGGCCTCTTTTGTGTGAACCTATTTTATTTCCCCATTGTCTCATAGGAAAAGGGTTAGGCTTGCTGAAAATGTGTAATATGGGGCCATTTTGTACATTATTTCCAGGGCCTCTTTTGGTTCCTAGTCCACCCGGCGCAGGTTCTCTGTCTTTTTTCAGCCCCCTGCTCTCTGAAGAATAAATACAAGTTCCCACCACTTGGCTTTTGTTAGCTATGTTATGTCATAGTGTGCTGTGTGCTCTTGTGCTGCTCTATGTTAGATTATGTTATTTATATCATACTACACTGTTTTATGCATGCCACTTGGCTACACCCATGGTATGTATGGCATGCTATGCTATCCTTTGCTATCTTATTTCACTACATTTGCAATGATATGCTATGTTTTCCTTTTTAATGCTAATGCATTGTTTTATGTTGTGATGTCATGCTATGCTATTTTTTTCACAACTCAGAGCAAAAATGCATAGTTAACATTTACAGTTCAATTAAGTCCCTTTACTCCCTTGCACTGTTCTTCCGACCCCTGTCCCCTCCCTATGAGCACAAACCAAGCAGGGACGTCATTTCACCAAAACGCCAGGGTTAGCAGAAGTGACACGACCCTTGACCTTTGATGACATTACAGGAAGTGATTTGACCCCACCCCGAAGTGACATCATGGGAAGCGATGGAACACAACCTTTCACCCCTTGACAAAACAAGAAGTGGCATCCCATAGCATTGTTCCTAAGTACACTATGAAAAATATGGTTACAATACCACTGTAATTTGACATACATGTCATACAAGAATGGATCACTATATGTATAATTAATGTCAGTGTGTATAGGGCCATAATTACCAAATTACTACGAATGCAAGCAGACTTCCAAGGACAAATGATAATGATGTGTTATTATATAGCACTTACGCTGAAGTGCTTTATATAGAACACATATAGATAGAATAGCATCCAACTTGTTTTGGTACTCATTTATCAACCTCAGAAGGATGAAAGGTGGAGTTGGCCTTGCCAGGATTTGAACACGCAAACTGAAGATCACAAACACATATCGCAGCAGCAAGTGCTCAGCCCACTAAACTATCTCACCGTCTATAGTAATTTTACTGGCTAAAGTAAAATTAGCAATTACATGTCTGAATGTTCTCAAAGTCCGAAAGCAAATTACACTCTGAAGCAAATATCATTAAACTGGCAACTGAGACTCAAACAGCAGGCCAGTTCATCTGCATGTCTGGTGCAAAGTTGGCCACATGTCAAGCCTGCGTGGATCTACTTTTAAGGCTTCAGAGCTTGGCAAAAATCATGCCATTGGGAGCGTTCATAACTTTATATTAAAGAATTTAGAGAAGCGCAGGGAAAGCCACACACTCACGCGGCATCCTGTACTTTGGGCACTCTTTACCTCATACATGCAAATAAACATCCTGAACAGCATGCCAGTGAGATAGGAAAGATATACACATTACAAAAAAGCAGTACCTGTCCTGAGCCTGCAAGAAGACGTGTGTGCCTGGAAGGAGCAGGAGCTCCCTACAACACTGCTGGAGCAGTGCAACGTTCACGGCATAATCCACACCTGCAAGGTAAGCCTGCAGGCTACTTGCAACAGCCTCCCCAACGGCTGTCTGAAATACCGTGATCCTGACGCTGCATTTTATTATTTGGAATTTAATTATTCCTAACGGAAAGTACCCGCACCCTGCAACGGCACTTTTCTTATCTCGCCATCCTGAGCCCAGATTGCCCCGTGCCTCCATTGCCAACCACGAGGCTAACCACCTCTTAAAATGGCCGCTCCCTGCACACTTACGTGCACCATAGCCTAACAGCCCCCTCCGGCACCATCCTGCGACTGGATTGGTCCACTGTGCACTATTCTGCACCAATCACGTGCCGGCAAGGCGCACACCGGCACAGCACGAAGGCAGGCCCAAAGGCTTGTGTACCTGTCCTGAGCCTGTCCAGAGAATGCCAAGAGGCCAAGAGGCCAAGAGGCCAAGAAGGGCCCCCCTGCTGAAACCTTGCTAGCAGATCCGGTAAGCCATCCTCATCTATCCCCTAATCTCCTCTAAGGCATACCCCACCCTGTTTTAATATATGCCTGAGACTGACCGCAAGACCAGAGTTCGACCTCCTGCAATAGAGAACAATCACTGTCACCAAAGGCACCACTAACACCACGAAGACTATTTGCCTCCTGCCATTTCGGACATCTGTAATCTGGAATCTAGATGTCTACTACTAACTATCTGTCTCCCATATACGTGCCGCCCTTACATATTGCCAACTTGCTCATACTCGAACTTATGCCTCGCCCTATCCTTCAGGTCAACTGTTATTATCTCAAACCCAGGCGTAGCCTAATGTAGCTGAGCCAATTGTTTCATGCGCTGCCCTACTGCATTTCACTCAATTGCTACTTTTCTAATCTAGGGGTTGCCTATGGCATATGAGTCTATTGCCCCCACTGTTTTTGAGTAACTTTGCATCTATGTGCTGTCCACTGCTCTTGAGTCAGCTATTCTTATGCGCTGCCCCTCCGCATTCTAGCCAACTGATCACTTTAAATCTACATGATATCCATTGCTTTTGAGTCAATTGTTCCTATGTGCTGCCCCACTGCACCTTAGTCAACTGCACTATTGCAAACCTATGTATTGCCTATTGTATATGAGTGAATTGTCCTTGAGTCACTCTGCACCTTGCACCTACGTGCTGCCTTCCGCTTTTTGAGTCAAACGTACTGCCCAATGCATTTTTAGCCAACTGCTACTATCTGAAATCTAGGTTTGGCCTAGTTCATCTGAGTCAGTTGCCCCCATTGCTTTGAGTCACTTTGTACCTATGTGCTGCCTACTGCTTTTTGAGTCAACTGTTCCCATGTACTGCCCAATGCATTTTAGTCAACTGCTACCATCTCAAATCTAGGTGTTGCCTATTGCATCTGAGTCAATTGCCCCATTGCTTTGAGTCACTCTGTACCTATGTACTGCCTACTGCTTTTTGAGTCAACTTTTCCCAGTTACTGCCAAATGCATCTCAGTCAACTGCTACTATCTCAAACCTAGGTGCCGCCCATTACACTTGAGGCATCTGTTTTACTCGTACCTGCTTTACCCTGTTAGGCTGGCATACATAGCATTACTTTAGCCCGAACTGCCTACCCTTCCACGGTGACGCCACAAGATGCAAACCTTACAAGCCACACTTACCCTTTTCACATTAACAACACTCCTAGTCTACACACTTAGACTCGCTCCCACCATTGAATACACTACCCTTCAACGCTTGGCCCACTCCCCCGCCATGACACAGACTCAACCCCAACCACTGATGAGTCGTAATGACCAAACTGAAGTACTCCAACAATGTTGGTCCTTCGAATCTAAACCATGCAACACCATATCTAGAAACGCCAGACTCCGAGCTAGACTTGCTAAACTATATGAACCGCGCGCCAGAACACTGACCTCGTCTAACCGTAGCAAACTTACACCTAATAGGAGTACAGAAAAACCACACAGCCTAAACCTGAAGACACAGAATGTACGTATGCACATCTCCGTCCACCCTCCCCCACCTAAAAGGTGCATTAATTAACGCTAGATCCTTGATTGCTCACACCATTGAGATTGCTGATCTTATCCAGACCGAAAACCTTGACTTCTTGGCCATTACGGAATCCTGGCTTCATGCCGCCGCAGGACCAGCCATCATGTTAGCGATCCCCAACGGCTACACCATCCTAAGAGCAGACAGAACCGAAGCCCGTGTAGGTGGCATAGCCCTTAATGTTAAATCCAATTTATCCACCAGGCTAGCTCCTTCTAATGACACTAAATCCTGCGAAAGCCTAACAGCTAAATTAGCCGTTAATAACTCTCAAACCCTCACCATCCACCTTATTTATAGACCTCCAGGCCCTATTGCAACCTTCGAGGAGGACATCTCCACCACTCTATCGCATAACCTAAAACAATCATCACAAGTTATCCTGCTAGGGGATCTTAACCTGGGTTTCAATGATCAAAACGACCCACAGGCAAGCAGAGTGGCTAACCTACTCTCTGAACTAGGCTTCTCACAAAGAGTACTTCACCCTACCCACAACAAGGGTAGAATACTTGACTGGGTGGCAGACCACAATTGTAACGCTTCCATCCTATCGATTTCCCCACTAATTTGGACAGACCACCACCTTATAACATTTGCTCTAGAAACGGACAGACCTACTCCTACCTTAGCCCAACCAGCACCGTCCATCCCGACAAGGAATAAGAAAAATATCACCCCAGATAACCTACTCCCGCTCATCCTCCCTACACTTAACTCACTACCAGACAACCTGGACCCTGAAACTCTAGTGAATGAGTACAACAAAATGATGTCCTCTGCTCTGGACTTAATTGCACCACTTAAAGTGTGACGAAGCAAACCCAAAGCCCACCTCAACTCCTGGTACACCCCCCACCTAAAAACTCCGCACAAAAAAAAGACAATGTGAGATCGCATGGAAATTACAACCATCTGAAGAAAATAAGAGCACTCTGAGAGACATATCTTCCCTCTACAAAAAGGAAATACTGTCGGCTAAACGGAAAACCTACAACGCTAGAATAGCCCAAGCCAACTCTAGCATGAAGGAACTCTTCATCATCCTAAAGCAAATAGAATCTCCCATCCCAGTGCCAGACAACTGTGTCAAAGATAAAATAAGGTACACCAATATTCAGCAAGCCCTGGCTAACAAAGTGACAACTCTCCAATCCAAAATTGCCACAAATAAATCCTTGCTTAGTCTGGATACTAAGCCCAAAAAAACCATCACCCCTCCCAAAAATAACATCGATAATCCTCGCTTCAAGTTCTCTAAAGTATCTATTATTGAGACTGAAAACATTATACTGTAACTCAAACCATCTAACTGCCAGGGGGATCAATGTCCAGCCCAACTGATAAAGGACGCAGCTAGAGACCTGGCTCCCTTTATCTCAAAACTCATTAACGCTCCATTCGCAACAGGGTTCATACCCACTAACCTAAAAGAATCTTGGGTACTCCCACTGCTTAAAAAACAGACACTAGACCCAGCCATACCCACGAACTACCACCCAATCACCACCGAGCCATTCCTCTTAAAAATCATAGATAAAGTGGCGTACTCACAAATCCAGAAACACCTTGAAACTAACAATTTTCTAGGAGTACGGCAGTCTGGCTTCCGTCCCTAGACCGAAACTGCCCTCTTAGATTTAAAGGTGCAAATCGATGACCTAAGGGATCAAGGCAAACCAGCCTTACTCCTCCTCCTGGACCTATCAGCGGCATTCGACCTTGTTGACCACAAGGTCCTTTGTAGGCATTTGGAAATGGCCGCGCACTTTTCTGAAGAAGCCACAAACTGGATCCAATCATTACTCAATAATAGGACCATGAGAGTCTTCGCCACCACTGCGGCAGCAGACTCCATCCCCATCACATGCGGCATGCCCCAAGGATCCTGTGTTTCTCCTACACTCTACAACATCTTCACGAAGCCCCTTTTCGATGATCTGGACCTTCTTGGTATCACCTACACTAACTATGCAGATGATACTCAGATTCTCTTACCACTTACCGGTGATTACGACAAGGATTTGGCCTTGGTGGCCATCCAGGCATGGATGGCCACTCACGGACTATGCCTGAATGATGACAAAACTGAAATCATTATCCTGGGCACACCCGCTACCCTCAAAAAACTGGGCCCCAACTACTCCTCTTTTAATATTGATAACAACCAAATTACAACTGTAAAAACTCTGAGTTTCTACCTGGACTCCACCCTCTCTTTCAACAAGCAGGTCAACACGATGGCTTCTGCAACCGCCTACACCTGTAAACTGATAAGAGCAGGCAAACCCTTCCTATCGAACAATAGCTGCATCACACTTGCGAGAGCGCTCGTGTTATCAAAGCTGGATTATTGCAATTCACTCTATATTGGGGCCAATAAGGAAGTTATCAAAAGAATTCAAATCTTTCAGAACAATGCGCTTAGAGCAGCACTAGGTATCCCCAGGAGAGCCCACATTACCGAATTTAGAAGAGCCAATAACTGGCTTTCTACTCACGAGAAAATCCAACTAAAAGTTGCCTCATTGGTCTACAAATGCGAGATTCACGAGAATAAAACCAACAAGACTCACCAGATCCGCTAACTCCAACAGCATATCTACACCTAGAGTTAAATTGACCAGAGTCGGTGGCTGCAGCTTTCAGGTGAAAGCAGCTCAACTCTGGAACTCCCTACCATCCACCCTGAAGACAGATCAACCCTACCTCACTTTCCGACATAACCTCATAATGTGGATCAAAAACGCAGACAAACAATAGATCACCTACTGCCTGGACCTATTTTAATACCTAGTAGTTTCCGATTAGGACTGTAAATACGTGTATCTTCATTTTTGCCTGTTGTATATTTTTGTATATTTCGGTTGTACATGTTTGTATATTTCTTGTTTCTCTATTTGCCATGTGCTCTTGTAACTAAGCTTTAAGTTGTCTTATAAAATGCGCCCGGTTACCCCAGGGTCTGGTACGCAATACCAGTAATAAAAACAAAAAAACAAACAAAACAAACAAACAACAAACAAAGCATTAATTGTGGCACAATGAAATCAAGGGCCATTTTATGTGCTATGGTTATTTAGGCACAAGGATTTTGTCAAGTGACCGCGGACATCGAGATGGAATGTCTTGTGATGATCGTAACGGAGACAATGTCAGAAAAAAACATACTATAACTGCAACTTGCGAAAAGCAATATATGTATAATTTTTGTCTGCATTGAGAATTTGACATGTTTAAGAACAGGATTAATCAGACTAAATCAGTGACTCGCCCCATGAAGTGTGCGTAAAATAAACCTTTAATGAGTCTAGCAAAGGATCTTCCCAAAATGAAACAGACCTGGTCTGTATTTATTTTACTCCTAAAACTTTCCTATTTCCTGTCTAAAATAATTGTCATTACAATATTTAATTAATTAATTAATTATGTGTTTGGGAGCGATATTGGCCAGTAACTGTGGATTGTGTGTTCCTTACTCCGCTTACAGATCAGAATGATATTTGACTGATTCATGGTCACCCGCAAGGAACCAGCGATCAGAATATGGTTGCATTATTTTGCAAGGAGTGGGGGCACCACATACCGGTTTTGTATGTAGTATTGCTGGGGGAACTCATGTGGACCAAATACTCTCTTCATTTTAATAGCACTTCTCAGCTCTTCATCCCTTGACCCAGGATAGTACAGATGGGAAGGATGTTATTATTAATTTGTATTGTGAATATAGTCTGGACCCCTCACACAAACACAGGCAGTCACTCTGTTGGAGAGGTTCTCAGGGCCTGTATATATTGAAGTTCCAGTTCTGTAAGGGTCTTTTCTAGTTTTAGTTGGGCATCACTGTCTAATTTCTGATATAGTGGGTGTAATTCCTGATCACCACGCCCCTGCCACCCACCACCTGGGGCACCTCCAATTTACATCTATATCAGTTTTTTCATTATCTATAGAGGAAAAGAGGTCCAACAGATGATGTTGTAATTGGAATAGTTGGGGGTAACTCCAAGCCATTGCACAGCAGCATGGGTGCGTGAGCTGACGATCCACCTGCGAGAATATGTGTGTCTATGATGCAATTAGTGAACTGGACACTTCACAAAACAAAATCAATTCTCTGAGAACGCTTTATGGCTGGCTAAAAAGAAAGTGTCGTGACGTTCGGTAGGATTGGGCAATCATTAAGTGTCAACAAGGTGAGCCCTAACCAGCAAATTTATGAGAGCTATTCTTCCCGGACGATGCAAGAAGCCATGTGATTTTGATTTATTGAGGGTCGTGTGTAGGACCTCATTATATGCCCATGCACCCACTAAAAGATGGCCCTCTGCTCCCTCCAATACTTTCGGGTGTCATTACGAGTTTGGTTGTAATTCTGTCGTAAATCCACTGAATTAATGACAAACCCAATTAATGTTACCACGGCTTTACAGCTGGATTACAAGTGGTGGTAGGGTGGTGTTAATCCCTGTTTTCGGAGTCCATTGGACTCCATGGGGACTTCAGCGTAATTCCGCCAGCTGTAATTCTGCCGATCTTGATGGTTTTTGGGAGTAAAGTGGAGATTTACCTCCAGCTTTTCGTTGGAGGTAAATCTCCACCTTAACACCAAACTTGTACGGCCGTGCGATAATGTGGTGGTAATCGAATTACCACTGCATTACCGTTGTTTTTACTCACATCGCCATATTTGGAAGGAGGGCTGTGCCTTTTTTTTTACAAACAATGTTTTATTTCATTGGTTCAGGCCATAAACCAAAATAAATCTGATCTGGCATGAGAGGATATGATCGCAGATCTTTAACCATTAATCTGCCGTAGTGTGGGTGGAATGTACCACTACACACGGCACATGATTCTTTACCAGGATGGCAGTCTCTTTTCTTCTCTGCCATGGAACTAGGGCAGATATAGGCCCTCATTACGACCCAGGCGGTAAGCTACCGCCTGGGTCGTACCCTTACCACCATGGCGTAAACTATGTTTATGCCATGGTGGTTGGCGGATTTACCGCCCCATTCCAAGGTGAGTGGGGCGGTAAATCCCCATTTCCCATTTTACCCTTCCCCATTCCCATTTTCGCCCCATAGGGCATAATGGGAATGGGGAAAGGCGATAATTACGGCACTGTAAATTACGGTGCCGTAATTATCGCCAAGGTCCCTTTGCGGCATGGATTTTAACGGCTGCAAAAAAGCAGCCGTTAAGAGCCATCCCGCAAAGGGAACCTTGTAATCAGACGTTAAGGGTCGGCGCCGTTTACGGCGCCGTAAACCCCTTAACGCCTGAGTCAGAATGAGGGCCCTATTCTCTGTGTGCGAGAACAAGTATTTGAGGTCAACTCTTTCAGCTAACACAGTATCAGCGATTATATGCACTGATTTTTGTGTTTTTGAACATTAATATGTATATTTGATTTGTGTTTGTATATTCTTAGTAATCTTTTATGAAAAAATATGTGTCTAACTAAATTAACTTTTTGGGATATATGAAACAAATCTAAAAGATACAAATGTTGTCTTATATGTGATTGAAATTTAGAGGTTGCAGAGATTCTTTTGAGAGATAAGGCGTGGAATTTAGAGCATGTTTTGACGTTCTCACACCTTTTGAAATAGTGGAAATTGCACCTCAGACTAAATAATTTAACTGACGAGATAACTTCTTTGTAGTACAATATTGTAATGTTTCATCTCAGTTAGAGTAGGGGTCTGCCCTCACGTCGTGAATGGACCTATTAAAAGGCTGTACCTCCACTTCTTCTCATTGTGAGAAGCACCCCATCTGTCACATGAGTCTCTCGTAAAAGGGCTGCACCCGCCCCTCACTGGCGTAGGTAGGATAACACTGCGGTCCTCCTGATGGGGTTACTGGCTCCATTAACGTTCCAGCTTACAATCTTGAAGGGCTTA
The DNA here is from genome assembly GCF_040938575.1 of Ambystoma mexicanum. Taxonomy (NCBI): domain Eukaryota; kingdom Metazoa; phylum Chordata; class Amphibia; order Caudata; family Ambystomatidae; genus Ambystoma; species Ambystoma mexicanum. The sequence continues at coordinate 600,123,031 of NC_090922.1, forward strand.
TTGAACATTTGCGAGAGATGAGGCCAGATGTAACACTCTATAAATTGTTTAAATAACTTATACTACTGAATGACACTCAGTCCATCAAAGGTATGTCTGCAAGGGCTGACTAAAAAGGGCACCCTCCCCTACCAAGTGCACCACAAGGTACAGAGAATTTAACACATGCACACACATTTAGCATTCACTAATGTGTACATTCATAGCTTTTATCTGGACTGGGGGCTATTCTTTTTTTCCAACTTCATTTTTATTTGCATTTGTTAAGAGAACAAGACATTTCAAAGCAAGGATTTCACACTCAGACCACAATACTAACAGAAGTCTTGGCCCCCTACCCAACCTCTCACTAATTCTACCCTGGAAATACCCACCCTACACCTCTTCCCTTAACCCCCCTCGCAATGAAACTCATCCAGTGGTGTTGTTTCCCCTTGACTAGTGTCCCAGAGGCTTGATCCACATTGTATCTACATTTTACCTTTGTCAGCTCCCTCCTGAGTCTCTCCCCATTCCTTCTGGATTCAATAACCGCTCATTTGCTTATGCTGCCCCCAGGTTCCCTTCATTAAGTCTCCCTTTGAGCAACAGGGCACTCCACTCTACTTGAAACTCACCCATCCCATCATTCACTACGGCAGTCAGCCTCTCCATTATCATCATATTGTGTACCCCCCCAGACTTCTTTCGATGGAAGCATTTCACTTTTCCAACACTGGACTATGGACAGCCGTCCCGCCCTCAACATTGCTTTCCACATCTTGGGGAGCCTGTATTCTTCCCTGTCCTTTTGGGGATCCTGAAGAGAATCTGCAGTGAGTCTAAGCCCAATCGTATTCCTGTGACCTCTCCCATCCAGCTGAACACCTCCTTCCAAAACACTTGCACTTTAGGGCACGACCACCACATGTGAGCCAGAGACCCGTACTGTCCACAACTCCTGGGGCACAAGGGAGAGTCTACCGCAAACATTCTGGACAGTCTCAGGGGATTCCTGTGCCAGCCCATCAACATTTTAAAGTTGTGTTCTATGGCAGAGGTGAACAGGCTACCCCAGAAGGTGACTTTGTAAATTCGAGCCCAGTCTCCCCTATAGATACTTCTCATTTGTAGCTTTATACAACTTTGATAGGATATCCTTTCTTGTGGTGGATAAATCTATTACCTTTTCCACTGTCGTTAACTCTCTCGCCATTGATGTTCCCCACTTTGGGTCCATTAATATACCCTTGATGAGGATATACTTTAACACTAAAATCAAGTCCATCCCCAGCACTTCCCAAATGGCTGGAAGACTCCATCTCAAAATAGTTGTCCCACCTATTCAAGGCCCTTGTCTGACCATGTCTGTGAAAAGGCAAACCCCTGGCACCCAAAAACAAATGGGGGCCCCCATAAAGAGGACATAGGAGAGGGCCATGTCATGTGTCCATAGGTGCCATTGAATTCATGCCAACCTGTCCAAAAAAACAGAGTTGGGTGGCCCCTTAGCTGTTCTGGGATGGACCTGATTGAGGACCAAAAAATAGTCCCTCATTTTCAGCGGGTGTGCCTCTGAGTCCTCAAAGTAAGTCCAATATGTCCTCAGGTCATCCCGTATATGTTCAAGCGTCACTCTAAGTTGGGCTGCCTTGTAGTAGAGGTGGATGTCAGGGAACCCAGATCCCCCCTTAGCCCTTTGGAGTGTCAGAGTCACCATTTTTACCCTGGGTGTCTTATTTTTCCTGATAAATCTATGGAGCTTTCCTGATACTTCTAAGAAAAACTTCTCTTGGAGCTGTCTTTGTATAGCTATGAATAGATATCGCAATCTGGGGAGCACGTCCATCTTTATTGAGGTCATCCTACCATCCCAGGTCAGTATTAGGGGGTCCCATCTCTTCAGGGCGTAAAGCAGTGGGGAGAGGGGGCACCCCTGTCTTGTTCCTCTTGTTAATATGAAAGTCTTTGTGAGCCCCCCATTGACCCTGGGTTTATTGTAAAGTTCTGCCACCCATATCAGGAAATTAGTTGCCAGCCCCATCCTCATCAGGACCTTCATCGCGAAGGTCCATTCGACCCTGTCAAAGGCCTTCTCTGAGTCAAGCAACATCAGGCAGGCTTCCTGCCCATTCATTTGGGCAAGCAAGTACTGTGTGTTTCTAATTTAGTAATTAAGTTCACTAATTTAGTAACTCATTCTGAATGTGTTTGTGTGTGTGTGTGTGAGAGAGAGAGAGAGAGAGAGGGAGAGAGGGAGAGGTGAATGTTGAGAGGTTCTGTGTGTGGCTGTACAAGAGATTTTTGTAGGGAAGATTCTCCACCACATATACTTGGAAGTCCGGTTGGAGGTTCTCCGAAGTTCAGATGGTGCCACATTGCAAACGTTCTTCCTGCTCTGTATTCAGTGTAGCTCACCCAATAGAAAGAATGTCTCCAGCAGGATAAGTAGTGGCTCTACTACAAAATATCCCCTGCAAAATAGTTCCATCACAAGAGAGGAATACAGACATTTGCTCCATCTAGTTCCTCATTCAGGAAAAGAGCACAGAGATTAAAACAGTTCTCATCCTGCCTCCTACAAAAGAGTCTGTCAGGATGCAGATGTTCCACATGTCTTCACTACAAGAGGTCATTTTGTTACACAAAAAGGGACATCACATGGGTACACTTGACATGAAAGATGCATACGTTCACATTTCCATGTTCCCAAAACACAGAGAGTATTTCAGAATCAAGGTGCACAAATCACACTAGCAGTGAAAAGTTCTGCCTTTTGGTATGGCATTAGCAGCATGTGTATTCACAAAGGTCCTGTCAGTGATAGACACTCATCTAAGAAGACAGAGAATTCATACACAACAGTGCCTCCACAACTGGCTGATAACTATTAACAGTGCCAACCAATGCCAGCAACACACCCGGAGCATAATAACGCTATTACACAAATGTAGCTTGTCTATGAATGTCTCCAAGTCTATGAATGTCTCCAAAAAAAGTCTTCTGCAGGTGAAGAAATTCCTAGAAAAGAAATAAACAAACCAAAGGGGTTGGCCTATCAGTACTAGGAAAAAAGGATCTAAACTTTCCAAGCCACAGTTCTGCTTTTTCAGCCGGCAGTAATCACTAGCAGACAAGAACCAGATACTCATCAAGAGAGCCAACAAAGTAGGAGGCATAGTCATTCTTAATAGAATTGACTATGTCAATGAATGCCTCAGCCAACTCGAAAACATCAACTACTATAAAAGACTACCCGACCAAAGAACTTAAAAAAACCATAGAAATGAAAGTGTCTAAAGCACAAGAAAGAAGCTAGATATGCAAGCAAGAAGTGGAATGTCTGATCAGCATCAAACCTATACTCACGTTCCAATGCCTCCCTAAAAGCCACAAAACTCTAAACAAACCACCAGGGAGACCAATAGTTTCAGGCATAAACTCAGTGCTATAACCTTTGTCAAAATGCACCGATCACTATCTAAGAGGACACATCAAATTGATGAAATAATATCTTAAAGATACAACAGACGCCATCAATACATTTGAGAAACTAGAAGTCAACCCTAACACCTCGCTACTGATGGGCCTCGATATCATCTCACTTTATACTAACATCCCCCAAGAAGCCACCCTAGACACAGTAGAGGAACTACTCCTCAATAGATTGGACGAAGACCCAGTACCCACATTCTTCAACACGTGCTGTATCAAACTGCACTAAAGAAAAGCTATTTTGAATTCCGAGGACAATTTTTCTAACAACTCGAAGGTACTGCCATGGGAGCCACCACAAGTCTAGCCAATCTATACATCACAATGTTCGGAAAAAGTAAAATCTAAAATGAGGAAATCCCCTTTAAAGAGAACATAAAAATCTGGACCAGATACATCAATGATATTCTAATCATTCGGGATGGCTCTGAGGAAAGGGCTAACACATTCTTTGCATGGTTGAATACCCAGAATCCACACCTAAAATTCATGAATACCCTAAATAATCAATCCACCAACTTTCTGGCTCTAACTATCTATCATGAAAATAGCACATTGGAGGTGAAACCATACCATAAACCCACAGACAAGAACTCATTACTCAACTATGTGGAACACCTTAAGGACAATTTGCCATTCGGTCTATTCGAGAGACTAAAATGAAATAGCACATGGACTGAAACATACCAACAGGAAGCAGACAGCCTAACCACTAAACTGAGAAAAAGAGTATCCCCAAAAAGAATGGTGAAAAAACCTGCAAAACGAGCATATAATAACAACAGAGACGCGCTACTAGAAAAGAAAAGGGTCTAACCAAAAGAAGAAAGAATGGTCTGTGTGAATACTTTCACTAACCAAAGCCTGAAAATCACAAACATTATACAAAAACATTGGAAAGTTTTCCAGACTGCAAAAACTCGACTCCAACCACCAATTGTCACCTATAAAAAAGTACCTCAATAGGCAATAGGGTAAGCAGCAGCAAACTGAAAACCAAACCCACTGCCATACCAAGTATCACTACACAATGGGGTATGACCCTGACAACTGTACATTACCCCTGTGGCAAATGTGGGGTATGCAAACGTACCAACAAAAGCAAAGAAATTGATATAGGTACTAACAATAAATGGCAGCAGCAGAACTTTTCCAACTGCAATACGGACCACGTGGTTTACCTCATTAAATGTCCATGCGCCTTGCCATATATAGGTAAAACCAGCAGAAAAATCAAAAGGCGCATCATTGAACATCGCAGCTGTCTCAAAAACAGAATAGATCATGCCACAATGGTGAAACACTTTATATTGACGAACCATGGTTACGAGGATTTCACATGGACGATATTACAAGTCATTAAAGGAAATAACCAACTACAAAAAAGAAGAAAGACTCCTCAAGAAAGAACACAACATTTTCTATAGAATGCAAAGTGACTCCAAGGGCCCCAATGAAGCAATCGAATGGCACAAAATAAAATACTAACAGTCACATTCATCCACAACTAACATAGGATCCAGCTGCTCTCCACCCCCCAGCTAGACTGTTGGTGATACATAAAGATAAGAATGGAAGAACCAGGAGTTGGGAATAGCTTCTATTACCATACCAGAACATGTACTACAATTCCAGATAGCCTAAATGCTCACATGGTCAGAATACGAACCAACAAGAACGTCCCCTCATCTTTCAGATCCAATAATAGATGTAAACAGGTACTGTGCCTTTAAAAGTCACAAGTATCATATTAAGAAAATAAAATATATGGTTTAGCTACTCATCCGTAGCCTTATACACCTATCCCAGTGTACACTACAGTGCTATACTAGAAGAGATACACCATGACAAAATGGCGGAATGCTCGCAACCAACAGACAGACAATAACAGACTTTGTCCCACGCATTACCGAGACGCTACATCATTATGGAAACCACATGCATCCTCACTGCAGAACGCCAGGACGAGCAGAATTACAGCACTGCGAGGTTCTTCCTTTACCCTGCAGTAAGCAGTGACACAGGACCCGAAAAAAAAAACGATCGACCCACACAGACACCAAGAAGAGACAGAGAACTTCAGTGCTCGACCCACGGAATAAGGTACACCGAGCGCTTAATCAAATACTGCAGCAGCCAGCACTCGCACACTCCACACTTGCACACCATAACTGATTGAAAGACATCCCATTCTTACTGTCACCCGATAGAGCCCCGCTGAGAGTGAAAATACAACGGCAATCGAATCGAGACAAAACTTTTTACTAGATGCCCCTGAGCCACTAAGGGAACACGCAAGGTTAGTTTGAACAACTTGAGAACCAATACTTTTTTGAAAAACTTTAATAAAAACAACATTATACTGCGGATTCATACCAAATACTCTGCAGTCTATTTCAGAAATACTACCAAGAACTAACTAAATTGCAAGTTGGTATACAGGACTTAGGCACCTAACAAGATGCAGTCATACGCACCATGCCTTTTTAAAAACTACTTGAAGAGTAGGGAGGTCTCCAGCCGAGTAGTAAAGAGAAAAAGTAGCACCTAAGATGGTCTGACGACTATAAAAGCATTACAATTATGCTGTTTTTTTGTAGATTGCCAGAAGCAAGACTATTCACAAGCCTTCTTTAACAATAACAGCCAGTATTGTTTGCCCCCACAGAACCAGTTCAGGTAACTACCTGGTATTTAGGATCAAAGTTCAAGTTGTGAACTGTAATATATGTTTATGTTTATTATAAGTAGCACTTAGAGTTTACACTATTTGTGTTTGTTTTTATCCTGACTTACCAAGAGTTAACAAAATACTTACCTAAGCCTGGTGACATTCTAAGTACTGCAACATATATAAGCGTTTGGTGAAATCTCCTGACAAACTTTGACTATTAATGAGACATTGAACAGAAACATGTTGAGACCATAATCTCCTGTACTAACACAAGAAGAAAAAGACACACTAGAGAATTTTAAAAAAACACCCAAAATCTGAGCTCCTAGTAAAGTGAACCGACTATCAGTAAATGTTCGTAACCAGTTGACAACCTTCAGTGTCTTTACACTTACTATTTTCACCTTTTTTCATTGATATAATACACAATATAAAGTATTATTGTTTTGAAATCTCACTTATATGTATGTTTTAGAATTACTATGTATAAGAATAAACTGATTTTATAAAAGCTTTTAAATCAGATAAGTATCTTTGAGCCTCTTTAACTGTCAGTTTAACAGTCTCTACCTCAACACTTAATACTATATGTACCCCACCCCAGTAGCAGATAGAGATAGCACTTTGTTATTTGTTTAATCAGTGCAAACTGGGATGCCTTCATTATTACTATGAGGGTGGAGAGCACACCTCAAGAGCCTAAATTTCCAGACTAGGCGACATGCGCAAGAAAGACGCAACTGCACATCCATGTCTTGGAAATCATGGCAGCCCTCAGAGTACTACTGAGTATATATGTTTTGAATCACAGCAAAAGGATTCTCATGCAAACCTACCACATACCACCAGTATTCTTCATAAACAGACAGCACATTAGACACTCTCAAGCACTATCTTAAATTGCACCAAAAGGTTTCACACTGGTGCATCAAGAAGGGCATTTGGCTTCAGAGGCAACAAATACCCAGGTTGGAGAATTGTCTGGCAGACAACTTCAGTTACCAGGTTCCATAAGTACTGAATAGGAACTGGGCACAGAAGCAGTCAAACTGATTTCTAACAAGTGGGGCACTCCCAATCTGGACCTGTTTTCAACACGTGTAAGTGCAACATGTCAAAGCTTCACATCTAGGCATTGAGAACAACTGCTCACTGAACAATGCACTGTAGATGCCATGGAATGGGGCATTCGCTTTCCTTTTCTCCATTACATGTGGTGTGTTGGCAAAACTACCATTCCTCATTTACTGGAGTAGCAAGCTATTAGGGATGAGTTGGTCCAGTCGCTACTCAAAGTGCCTTTCCAACGGTTGTCTAGGTGGGATCCCATAGGCCCGCTACTTCCTAGGAGATGCAGTAAGCCCGCAGTGAGTGCCCAGAGAAGTGATGGAATATAGAGAGATTATGAGTGCTAGATCACAAATGTGAACCTGGACCTAGTGTGACATTCTTGAATTACTATGTAGAAAATTAACACTAATACTCTGAAAACTTCCCCAAGTTTGGCTTTTTGTCATAGAATACATGAAGCTGCAATGCCTCTTGAATAGTTCAAGAGGGAGGATGCACAAAGATCGAAAGAGCATAATTCAGCTCGGTTTGCAGACCTTCTCATAGGGCCTCATTACACGGATGGCGCTAAGGGATTACCGGCACCGGTAAGGTCACTGGTGCCGGTAATCCCTTAGCTTCATACTACGAGGTCCCTCAGCGGGTCCCGTCCTTAACATGTGGCCAGACTTCAGGGCAAATAACGGTACTGCTAATAGCGGTACCGTTATTTGCTCCTTCCCCATTCCCCTATGGGGGCTCAAATGGGAATGGGGAAGGGCCTTGGTGAATATGGAATTACCGGGCCTCCAACCTCGGAATGGGGGGGCATTCCCCCATTCACCAAGGCGGAATCGGTAAAATACCGGCGGCAACCATCGCTGTCCGTGTAATGAGACCCATAGTCTCAAGTGAAGATTACCTGTGAGTAAGTGAGAAATCCGACCCGCAGAGCATCGGTGGACCTGGAGAGACACCATGCAGTCACACCCCAGAAGATGTGAAATTGAATGATGGAGCATTCCACAGTGTTGGAAAATACTAGATGGGTTGCACCAAATTTTGAGTGCAATGAAGATCCCCATGTAATTAGTCAATACTAGCAAGAGGTGCATGAAGGGCTACGGAAAGGGAGCCACTATCAAGTGGGGAATTACCAACTAGATCCCCAGATTCAAACCAACAGAGGGAATAACCTATGGGAAGAGAGAAGGGAGACCCAATTCTGTAGGGAACAGTTTAAAAAGGGCCAGCAGAGCCCAGTCAGGGAGAGGATCATGAGGGATACAGACCTTTCTGTACCTGCTCCCTTGTACTAACTGGATTGCCAGAAGGAGACATGTTTCACAAAGGTGACTAACTGGTACATCCCAGCCAGGCTCTGGGAGAAGCTGCTGCACTCTAGTAGAAGGGACCTGCTGGAGGCAGAGTCAGTGGTACCAAGACCACTGAGGATGCAGAGGTCATACTACTTTGCCTTGTGGGAACCTGAGGCCAGCAACCCCAAGGTGAAAACCTTTGCCCATGGGAGGAGCCAGTCCAAACATTCTGACCTGCCTGGCAAGAACCCAAATAGAGGGAAGGAAATATCTATCCCATCCAGCCAGTAGCAGAAGAGGTCATAGAGGGGCCTATTGGATATGAGAAGTGAAGAGCAACTAATTAGAGCCATGGTGAGGAAAATCTGAAACCCCAGCTCTGGCACAAGCCCCCCTTGAAAATCCATAGAGATGACTGAAAGCCAAGGTGGACAGCAGGACTCACAAAGCACGAAACTTAAGACTTCAAATTAAGAAATCTAGAACACAGGCAGGAGACCTCGGGCAGATCCTGAATCTAGGATTCCAGGAATAAGGTCCTAGCATCTAGGTTCTGCCCTTGCCTTTTGAACACAAACATTTCAGAAATGTCAAGACTGAGAAAAGGCCCTGACACATCCCAACCAGTATCGGAACAATGGGCCAAGTAACACTGAGGAAGGCAAGGTTCACAAAAGCCCATCTCGCATTTTTACACAGATTGGAGAGGGAATCAGTACTCTAGAAGGAACACATGGAGGAGGAGCACAGGGTGAAGCCAGAGAGGGCAAAGAGGCAGGCAAATGCTCTGAATAATTTAAACAGGAGCCTGATCCATGCTGGCAATCTTAGTCTAGTGATGGACTACGAAGCATCGGCTTTGAATCTCAATTTGGTCAATACTTTGGACTTCTGTTATTAGAGTGGGATAGCCAAAATGCTAAGGGCTTTGTTTGGATTGGTTTATTGGATTTGTGTTGCACAGGTTAGGGTGTGTCCACAAGAAAGAATGATTTAACAGAGTTGGGGAGAGAAGACATCTCCAAAAAGAAATGGCACTCTTCCTTTAGCCTAATACGTTCAACTTTTTTAATATAGAGTTAAGTCTTAGCTTTATTTCCTGAGGGCCTGATAAGCGTTAAACCTACCTTTCCTGTGTGTATCAAAAAAGGACAGTTCAAATTTATTTGGAGTGTCAGGTGCCTCAATGCTTAGCCTGCCACACAACTCTGATACACAAGGAAGTCCCGACGTTATTGCAGGAGCGGTTTCCCCTAATCGAATAGCCCTAACCTGAGCAGGACCCTCGTGTTCGGTGGCATGCCAAATCAAACTCCACCCAGCCCAGAACCTGCTCACACATTAAGGACATCAGACGACACACCAACATCTATGATCACAGTCTATGAACTTGGCAGCGTGGCTCTTGATTGCATAGAATCTGGACACTTGCAGAGGCAAGCTAGCCAAATACACAAAAATACCACTTTAACAAGTGAATAGATTTGTTATTTGGTCTGGAAAATACTCTTTCAATGGTACAGTGCCCAAAAAAAATACATAGTGACCCATTTACTATATTGTCTAGATTCAGGTCTAGTCTTTAACTCCTTGAAGACACATTTGGCAATGTTGGCTGCATGCACCTTCACTCAACACAAGGCTTTAATCCCAGTAGTGAAAGCATTCATGGAGGGAGATCAACAAATACATATCAGTGGCTAATCTGGCTCCCACTTGGAACTTAAAGACCGTAGTATACATGCCCATGCTTCCACCTTAGGAACCCTTTCACAAGTGCTCACTATAACACCTAAAATATACAGTAGCCTCTTGGTCTCAGTGACCACAATAAGATGAGTAAACAAGCTACAAGCTCTGTCGGCAGGCACACCATTTGTTATGACGCACAAAAACAAGTTGGTCTTCAGAACTCATCCACAATTCTCACCTAAATGTATCTCAAAATTTCACGTGAATCACTCAATTGAACTACCCATGTTCTTTGAAAAAACCGCAGACACAAGCAGAAAGGCCCTTACAAACTTTACATGTACATACAGAAGTCATGTTTTACATGGACCACACTGAGGAACCAGGAAGCTCAAGTCAGTTATTAGATTCATTCAAACCAGGTCAAGAAGGGCGTCCCATTAGCATCTCTAGACTTGATGTATGGATTGTGGGCTCTGCAGATAGTCACATAAACCCCCCAAAAAGGAAGGCAATAGTGAAATTCTGATATCCATGTTCATTCTAGAAGGATGTGCATGACCTCAGCAAAAGACATCATTACTGGCTGGAAAGAACAACCATCAATCGTGTTTCATCCGGTGTTTCAAAACCGTGCGCAGCATTGGCCTTTCTTGACATGTTTTACTAACACTCTTCTTCACCCCAAGCATGCTATTTGCAGATCAACTATACAGCAATTTCAAATACCTGCCTGTAGACATAAAAAACAGAACTCTAGTCAAACAACCTGCACACCACCGCCACACCTAATACACCCTTCACCATGGGCACATGCAGATCCCATCTGAACACAAATAGCTCTATAATAATAATAATAATTTGGCATTTATATAGCGCTACGAACCCTCAGGTAGCTGTGCACTGCTTATTATTACCCACGTGTGTGGTGCTCATTTATCGACCTCGGAAGGATGAAAGGCTGAGTTTGGCCCCGCTGGGATTCGAACCTGCGTTAGCGAGCGCTCTACTCACTGTGCCACTTGACCGGCCTTCAACAGGGACCACCTGATCTATACAGCACTTATGTACTCACAAACTGCACGCATCTGCACAGCAGCAAAGGTGCCTTGCATTTTCTCTATCTCCTCACTAGCCTAATAAACCCCCTTTCTTTCAGATTTGCCAGTGCACCTGGAGCGCATGCAAATGGCAGTGGTGCAGTAGCATGAATAACATGAACCAGGGCAAGGATGCCAGTGACAGTGCAGCCACAGATGCCAGACACCGAGTCAGTAGATTGTGGTTAAAAGACGTAAAGCCTGCTGATGGCTACTATTGCACCCACCCCAATCCGTAACACCCACTGCGTTACTGTAATATTCCCTAATGTGATATGGGTAATGTGCGGCCACAAGAACTCGGATTGCACACCTTACACATAATTCATTATTGGTACATGAAAATTGTACCATCTGCAAGGTGCTAATGTTTGTTTGATACAGCCCTAGCTGGCATGTCATTGTGGCTAAATAGGCATGGATGCAGCATGAGAGACCAGGGATCCCTGCATCCGCTGGTGGCTTTTAACTCTCTCTCAGAGGCTGGATCTGGTGGATGACATAGTGAAAGTTGTCCAGGAGACGACGCAGAAAGCAACTAATGCCTTAGCTCCACTCAGAACAAGGCTGGCTCCAATATAAAAATCAAACATGTGGTTTACGCAGGATCTGCAAAAGCTGAAAGCAACAGAAAAAATGTTTTTACACTTGGAAATCATCCAAGGCAAGGACATGAAGGCCTATAATAAGGCCTCCAATGTTTTCAAATTAGTTATTACTGAGGCCAAGAAAACGATGCTTGACACCAGAATTCACAACACCAAGTAAGAGTCTAAAAAACCCTTTAAGGTTCTAAAAGAACTGGAAGATCCCTATCCTAGTGAACGGGATGGTCCTATCAAAGATGTAGCTTGGTTCTCATCAATCCAAGGAGCTTTGATGAGCAAGTTAGATAGGATTAAACTGATCATTGAGGGTCACAGAAAAGTACTAGGTCATTCAGAGCTGGTGTGTAATAGCTCTACACAGAAGCATTTAGAGCTCCCGTTACATTTTCGACCTGTACCAGAAGCTGAAATGTTGGTCATTATCAGTAAACTCAAACCAACAAACTGCAAAGGGGATATATGTTCAGCTAGTATTATCAACAGTTGCACTCCCACCTTGACTGGGATTGTATCTAAATTTGTCAATGCTTCCTTCTCAGAAAGCCATGTTCCGGATGAAAGTAAGAGTGCATGGATTACTCCTTCATTGAAAAAGTCGGGCCTTTGTCCTTTGGAGACGACTAATTACAGGCCTATCACTAATACCCTGTTCTTTATTGAAAATGTTAGATTGCGTGGCATATATGCAGATTTGAGAACATCTTAATAGTCGTAATATTTTCATAAAAGACCGTCGGGTTTTAGGCAGGGACATGGCAGTGAATCGGCTCTGCTCGACTTGAAGTCCAGATTATGGATAAGGGACAAACAGCTCTTCTTATGTTACTCGATCTATCCGCGGCTTTTGACCTTGTAGGCCATTCTCTCTTAATCACCAGGTTGAAAGAAGTGGTTGGTTTCTATGACAAAGTTGCATATGGTCCTTTCTTAGGAACAGACTTTGTGGGGTATGCAGTGAGGGAGCTGAGGTGGCACCAACACTGCTGCAGTTTGGAGTACCCCAAGGACCATGCCTCTCGCCCTCTTTATGTAATATTTTCACTGTCCCACTTTTTAATTTGCTGAAAAAGCATGCCATCGGTTACACAAACTATGCCGATGACACACAATGTGTAATCCCGTTATCTGGCAATTATGAGGATGATGTTAAAAAGGTGAATGAAACTTATGATATCATTCATGTCTGGATGGTCGAGAATGGTCTTGCACTGAACAAAGAAAAAACGTAACTGATGGTCATAGGAATAGCAAATAAAATCTTAAAGTTAGGAGCAGATTATAGGATATTCCAGATGGCCGGATGTGATATAGAAACAATGAAGAAAGTAAAAACCTTGGGGATTCATCTCGATCAAAATTTTAATATGAATGACCAAGTGAACTGTGGTTTTTCACATCTGCATACTAGCTGTTGCCACAAATCCATCCTTATATCTCCAAGGTTAATTGTGAGACAGTAGCGAGAGCAATTATTGGGTCTAAAATCGATTATTGCAGCAGCCTATTAGTAGGTATCAACAAGTCAGAATGCGCCAGATTGCAAGCGATACAGAATAACGCTGATAGGGTTATTGCCTGTCTTGGATGGAGAGACCATGTAACTGAGGCAAGACGCAAACTCCATTGGCTGCCAATTGAGGCCAGGATTGAGTCCCGTCTTCTTGTAACCACCCACAAGTGCATAGTTGGCATGAATCTAGTGTATCTGACAGAGGCACTGCTTAATAAAGTGGATGTAAGAACTCTTCGATCTAATTATACGTATCAGCTGAAGGAGCCTAGATGTACTCTTTCACAGGTTCTGCATCCCCCAAAGCATGGAATGCTATCCCACCAGACCATAGAGATGTGAAGGCTACGGAAAAGTTCAGTAAGCAATTAAAGACTTTGCTTTTCAGATAGGACTCTCCGTTTTGTCTTCACTGTATTTTGGACAGGATACTTTTTTGGATTTTTCTCTGGAGTTCCCTTTAGTGTTTTGTTGTTTGTTTTGCGTACGTAAGCCTCCAGGTCACATGGTGCGTGGTATAAATGAATTAAGAAAATTAAAGTAAAGTGAAGTCTGCTATCCCAGCATTGACTGGGACTGTCAACTCCCATAGGAAAAAATGAAACATTAATTTTGTGAATGGCAGAGTTCATTTTCGTTAAAACTGATTGCATATTGGTGCAGTGGCTGCTAGAAGTTATCAAATTAAACGTAATGTGAAATAGTTTCTGTGTTCACTGGGGAGCGAGCTGGGGAGCAGATGCAATCGCCCAGCACTGTGAATGTGTAATTGCCACCTGGTACCTTTTACAGTGGATGCAAAGGGCAGGTCTGGCAGCAGAAACTTCTGAGGACCTCCAGCTCATCTCTGGGCTCCCAAATGTGTCTGATCAGGTTGGGGAGATTCTGAGCAAAAAGCTTTAGCATTTCATTACATTGATACCTTTGCATCGGTACATTTACAACTATGCATTTATATCAGTGTTACTCCTTTTTCAGGGAACAAGCAACATGTAATAAGGGTACCAGGTAAAGAAAGAATAAAAAGGGAGGGGTATGGGGTACTGGAGCTTGCTTCCCACTTTAGAAAAACATAACAAGTGCAGTGATGCCAATGCATTGAGATAAGAATGCACAGAGGTGAATACATGGATCTATGTAAAGCATGGTTTTGCTTGAGCTCTGCCACAGACTCGCAGAAGATTCCATACTTTGATCATTAACACTGAGCAGGCCTGAGGGGTCGCAAGGTGCATGGTCAAGCTTTCAACATTCTTTAGTATCAGGCATTTATTGCCGTATTTGTCAAGTTACTCTTTTCACCATGACCTCCTGACCAATTACCCCCCACGAGGGTGGGAGGTGCAGCTAAGCCCCCTGTGAGCCAGTGCACAAGCAAAACCCACAAGAGACGTTCTTCAATGACTGCCATCCGGTGAGAGCCCCTGCAGCACTGGAGGAGGAGGGGCCAGTGAGAGGAAGTCAGCGGGAGGAGTTAGAGTCCGGAACACGCCATGGTCCTGTGAGCTGTTTTGGCACAAAGGTGGACATAGGTGCCAAATACAGGAGGGCAAAGAAGGCAATACCTCAGTTGTTTATCAATGGGGGCAGGAGCGTCGCTTTGCCCCCATAGAAATGTTTACTAGATATTAGGACAAAGGCAGGCATAAGTATGTTTTTGCAAATTTGTTATAGCAGATTAATGGTAGGAACAGGTATTCAGACAATGTATATGATGAGTGCCTGAGTCAATAGCTGGAGAAAAACCACCACAATTGGATCCCAAGAAAACTTTTTTGGGCAATTTCAATTTCCAGTATGAGCTCTTACCCGCTTTAATCGCTATCCGTGAAGAGGAGGGTGTGGCGTGGGATATACCGGAGGTGCAAGCTTCACGTCCGATGAGACAACATAAAGGGGCAATGGAAGCTTTGCACTTGTGGTCGTCACTGAGAATAAGAGCTTGTAATGATGGATTTGCAGGGGATTGTCCCTCTAAGACCATCTTTTGTACTAGTAGTAAAGGTTTATATTCCCAGAGTCTCTGAGAAAGTGACTGAAACGCATAGCACTGCATACTCAGAACTTGAGTTTGAGTTTCCAGAATCCTCTCAGGAAGTGTCTGAGTGGAAAAACATTGCCTACTAGGAATTGAAGTTTGATTTCCCAGAATTCTCTGAGACAGAGTCTGAAATAAACACCAGTATGCTTGTAATGATGGATTTGCAGGGGATTGTCCCTCTAAGACCATCTTTTGTACTAGTAGTAAAGGTTTATATTCCCAGAGTCTCTGAGAAAGTGACTGAAACGCATAGCACTGCATACTCAGAACTTGAGTTTGAGTTTCCAGAATCCCCTCAGGAAGTGTCTGAGTGGAAAAACATTGCCTACTAGGAATTTAAGTTTGATTTCCCAGAATTCTCTGAGATAGAGTCTGAAATAAACACCAGTATGCTTAGAGTTGCTGGGGGGATTGAAGTCTGAGCTAACAGGACTTTTTAAAAAAGTTACTGAGTGGAACACGGGGATACACTGGTTGCCAGATGTTTCTTAGAAATACACTGCCAGGAGAATCAACACCTCCTAGCAATTCAAGTGCAGGTTCCCAGAACACTCTGAGAAAGAAACTGAGTGGAAAAACACTGCATTCTGGGAACTGAAGTTTGATTTCCCAGAATTCTATGAGACAGAGACTGAAATCAACACCATTGTGCTAAGAATTGCTTGAGGATTGAAGTCTGAGCTCCCGCGACTTTTTAAGAAAGATACTGAGTGGAACACAAGGATACACTGGTTCCCAGATATTTCTTTGAAATGTCCTTCGGGAAATTATTGTGACTCACACTTGCACATGAGGATCTCTTTGTGATTCAAGCCCTAGAAGATGTGTATGTTATTTTTCTTTCTGAAAAATACAAATGATCTTCATGCAAGAAGGGCTTCTTGTACACACAGGGGATTTGGTAGCTTTAAAGAGACCACGTGTAGATATAACATGGAATATTTAAGTGATTGTACTGAAAAATATGTGCTTATCCTTTTTTTGAACTGAGCGGCTACCCTGACTGGAAAATTGGTGCCGTGGCTCTGTTGATAAGCAGTTGGAAGCATTTAATGAAAAGCATTGCTTTTCTCCACGCTGAGCCAGTTCTAAATCTCTCTTTCTTTTCTTGCTAATGTTTACACGATGTATTGGTGTGTTTGTGATATTTAACTGCTTTAGGTCTGTATTACTTTTACTGAGGTACCTTGTAAGAGCTCACAGAGGTAGTCACTCTGGGATTAGAGACTATGGGCCTCATTACGAGTTTGCCTGTCCGGATACAACGGTACGGTACCATTGGATATTGGATCCGGACCCGCAAATTCCGAGCCTGACCTGGCGGAATGAGAGGCACCCGCGAGCACAGCATTTCGGATAACGGTGCCTGTGCATCCAGCTTCCCCATTCCCATTCCCATTGAGCCCTATATAGAATTGTTTCTGGCGCTCAGGAATGGGCAAATACTGGGTACGGCAAGGCCGTAATGACCCGGTAATTGCCCATTTCTCAGCACTGGTAAAAATGCAACTCCGGCTGCAGCCATGTCTGTTTTATAGGCACGGCTATTGGCAGGGTTGTAATGAGGCCCAATGCCTTAATTATTCGTTTCTGGGATCATAATATATAAATACATTTTATAAATGTGCTGTTGTGTAAATTATGTGTATGGGTTTTTGAGTATGTGTGTACTGTCTTTTTGTTTACAAGTACTGCTTTTTGGTATTTAAAACATCAGATGTAATGTATTTCTGTAGCTTGAATACATTTTAAATGTGTCTATTGATTCACACCTATAGACCTATTTTTCTGCATACTAGTATATTTGCCTCAGGTCTTGGGGGTTTATGGGAAACTTGCTCTTCAGTTTTCTCAGCCCGCGGCTGTGCAGGCCTTTTTTGATATCATTGTTGGTGAATTGACATGTACTTTGGTTACTCTTTCCACTCACTCACCGGTGACTGCCGCAATTGGAGTATCTGTGGGATGGCAGAAGCAGTGACTTTGACCCTTTCTGAGGCACAGACTGCATGATTAATAAGAGGTTCATCTTGTTTATGTCAATTTAGAATTGCCTGGTAATCCTGATGTAATTTCATGTCTAGTGAAGTCCTGTTGCGGTTAAAGAAGAAGCAATTCCGCACAGAGGTTCATGGCCACGTTTTAAAAGAATACCTGAAATGCAACATTATTCCCCAAGGCCTGCACATGAAAATTATCCCATCCTTATTCTTCGATGATCAGGAATATAAGACTGCATTGAGTCAAGCGGCGACTAAATGCGGATGGATTTATTAGCAATGACAATCACCACAGCTATTCTATAACAGAATTGCGTATATTGGTCGCTTTGGGAGTCCATGGTGCTTCGTTAATTATTGAGGCAGTCTCAATCGGCAAACGAATAATGGTTGCCTTTCGAACTCTTACTTCCTTTTTGTAACTTCAGGCAGTGTGGGCTTTGTTTCCCTACACAATGGCTGAATTAGGTACGGTCTGTTGTATCTGCCGTCGTCATGTTGTGTCTACTATGGACATGTTAAACAACAGTAAGATGGACCTTGATTTAATCTGCATTTATAATATCTTTGCAGGTGACCATTAAGAAGATCATGATGCCTCAATCAAGAATTTACCGCTCATCCTGATTTACGGTACAAATTTCTTTTAATGTACCATGTTAATTTGTGGAAATGTTATCCTATTTTATTTTGGAATTTTAGTTTTGCTGAGGACCATTCTAATTTTGTGGGTTTTTGGACAGCTTTATCAACTAGTGCACAAATTGTTTCAGTATTCTGCTTGTGGTGGCACTAGGGGTTACATGATGAGTACGTAGGGGAACACATTATTACATTTATGCTTTTTACTCTACTTAATTTCTGGCCTTGAGTAATTGTGCGTTTTAAAATCAATAGTGTATAGAATTAGAGAGTTCATCTAATTAGTCTTATTAAAAATGAAAAATTAGTTATTATTCATTTCTTTTGTTATGTAGTTATTACCTTGAAGAAGATGTGTACACATTGTTATTTTATGTCGAAACCAGTTGGTCTTGCTTCATGGCCAGCAGTCGGAAGCATTTCATGAAAAGCACTGTTTTTCTCCATGCTGAGCCAGTTCTGAAATCATTTTAAATCACTATTTTCTTGCTAATGTTTAGACTATGCATTAGTGTGTTTGTGATATTTAACTGTTTTAGGTCTTTATTTCCTTCACTGAGGTATCTTATAATAGCTCACGGAGGTAGTCACTCACACTGGGATTAGAGAGTATGGCCCTCATTACGACCCTGGCGGAAATCGTGGTGCAATATGCACCATGGAGCACGGCGGAAAGCTGCCGATAGCGCCATGGGGGTTGGCGGATTTACCGCCCCATTCCGACCTTGGCGGGGCGGTAAATACCCATTCCCCATTTTACCCTTCCCCATTCCCATTTTTGCCCCATAGGGTATAATGGGAGTGGGGAAGGCGTTAATTACGCCACCGTAAAATACGGTGGCGTAATTAACAACAAGGTCCCGTAGCGCCATGGATTTCTCCGCCCGGAAAAACCAGGCGGAAAACGCTCCATGGCGCTACGGGAACTCGTAGTAGGGCGGACGGGTCCGCCGCGAATACCGCTGGCGTAGACCCACTCCGCCAGGGTCGTAATGAGGGCCTATGTCTTAATTATTAGGTTCTGTGATCACGAGATGTAAATTGTATAAATGTACTGTTGTGTAAATTGTGTCTATGGGTTTTTGAATATGTGTGCACTGTCTTTTTGTTTACAAGTACCACTGTTTTCTATTTTTAAAAAAAATCAGATTGAGTTTATTTCTGTAAATTGAATACATTTTATATGTTTCTATGGATTCATACCTCTAGACCTATTTTTCTGCATACTAGTCTGTTTATAAAATGCCATGTGGGGTTAAGAAGCATGTAACCAAATATGTGAAACAAAGCCTACTGGGGGGCGGTCAATTCATGCCTACAGAGTAAAGGAACCCGATATCTGTGCTTGCAATGGGAGCCAAACTGCAATGCTGCCCAGGGCTTTAAGTGGGCCCCCGCTGTTAGGCCACGCCCCCTCGATGAGCCCCGACTCGATTTGTAGTGCCACTTAAGGCACTGATGTTGCCACTGACAGCATTTAGAACTTGGAGGCTGGGAGCACCTCTTATCCAAGGTAGATGCAGACCTACATCTGCTGAAATGTGTGAACAATGATGAAATAGGGGAGCAGAAACAATCATAAATGTCTGCAAAGTGAAGTATAGCACCCTACCTATTATTTTGTTTCATTAAAGAAACGTATCCCCTGTTTTAGGGGTATAATGTAACTATCCCGCGAAGAGGACGTTAGACACAGCATTCGGTCAAGGCTGGTAGGGAACCTTTTCCAACACAAAACATTGTCCTGCAAAAACGATTGCAGTATGAGGGTGGCCTGTTGGTACCTCTGCTGGGAAGGGCCTTTGACAGATCCTTGTGACAGAAGTGCATCGTGGGACATGGCCGGATAGATGGTCAGCTTTGCAAGCCACTTTCTGTAAAATGTGTACACAGTAGAGATAGGTCCGTGGTTACTGAAAATAGAGCTAACAAAAATGTTTACTGAAAATAACAAACTAAAAATGAGGAAACCAAAACTAACCCGACATTCAAGTTAATATTGGACTTTTATGTGATATAACACTGTCCACGGGCTGCATGATTTAGAAGAGGGAGAAGGGAGGGTTGAAATGCACACCATGGGCCAGATTACAGAAACTTTAAACCGGTGCAAGTGCAAAGTGGCACGCTATTAGCACTATGGCAAAGTCTGCCTATTTTTAAAAACACTTCGACATATTCAAAAACCTTTCCACCATGACATGTGCATTTTGGCTTGGTATAAGCCACAGAGCAAAAATTGCCCTAGTGCAAAAAAGATATATTTTCAATGTATTTTTGCACCAGGGCAAAGTTTACCCTAGTGCTATTACCAATCTATAATAGCACTAGGGCAAACTTTGCCCTGTTACAAAAATTCATTGAAAATGTATCTTTTGTGCACAAGGGAAACGTTTGCCCTTGTGTTTACAACATGCCAAACCGCACTTGTCACAGTGCAAAGAGTTTCTAATATGTCCCTGTGTTTAAAAAAAAAATAACGCAAACTTTGCCCTAGTGCTAATACCTTAAAACGTTGCACTTGCACTGGTGCAAAGTTTCTGTAATAAATCTTATAATATTGTGTAAAACCTGGGTGCAGGGGAGGTGAAGCAATCCGGGCACCTGAGGTTGCATAAAACACAGAAATAATGGAATCCCAGATTCGGAATACCGTGCCCCTCCACACATTTGGACTGAGAATCAGTCAAGATTTATGAACCTATTGCAGATATTCGATAGTAGTATTCAGCATCTGAATCATAAAGCCAAGTATAGACTAATTCAAGTGTAGAACATTCAAAGAAGGTAGTCCATACTCCAGAATTATTCAAATTAGTGTTCAGATTTATTCAGGAAGAGCTCAACGCATTTCGGGAAGAAGTTCCCTTCCTCAGGAGCACAACAATGTTCAATCTACAATACAAGTAAAGACTAGTGTAAGAACTCCTAACAGTATAATGTTGAGCCAAAAATTCATTTATGCAATTGTTAACAACTATTAAACAATTAAGAGATAATTCAATCAACAGAAACGTATCAATCCTCACAATAGTCACTGAATAGATTGTTAGTATATGTTCAAAATGAAAGAGGATCAAAGAAAAGTAAACTCTGAGTAGTAATCAGATTTAGTATATGTACAAGAAAAGAGTTTAAATGTGTACTTATGATGTTCATAGAAGTTATTCAACTCTTACTAGTCACCAAGAATGGGGGAAAAGCAATCTCTTTCCGAACCAATTGTGGAGTTAAGAAAGCAAAGAGTGAGTAATTAATGTATATTCTAATTTGGAGAGTTTTTAGGATCCAAAAACTAAGGAAAATAGAAGTACCTTCACTGTAATAGAGATGTTATTCAGAGTGTCCAAGGTGAGCACAAACAATTCCAAGAACTACAAGTGACAAAGTAACAAAGAAAGAAACCAGAAACTGTTAAGGTCTCCAGGGTGGTCAAAACTCTTGGTATCTAGCGTGATTCCACCCTTTCTCTTACTAGGCAAGTCAATGCTATTGCCTCAGCTACGGCCTACACTACCAAGCTGATTAATGCCTGCAAATCCTATCCCTTCGTTCAGGGCTGCATCAACTTAGCTAGAGCGCTGATCCTATCTAAGCTTGACTATTGTAACACTCTATATCTATCTTCCAATGTACGCAACATCAACAAATTGCAAGTGCTTCAAAATAATGCACTTAGATCAGCATTAAGTATCCCTTGATCCAGCCATATATCTGCAATCAGGCGAGACACACACTGGCTCCCAGTGCATGACAGAATCATGCTTCGAACACTGGTCATCACCCACAAATGTCTGTCTAACAAAGCACCAAAATACCTGGTCGACAAATTCTTCAGGAACCAATCTGCCAGACCAACTAGAACTAACTACTCACACTGCCTCCTCATTCCCAAGTACAAACTCCAAAAAGCAGGTGGGATCAGCTTCCCGGTGTTAACTGCCAAGCTATGGAATTCCCTCCCTAATGCACTCAGAGCCAAACCTTCCTTCTGGGCCTTCAGAAATACAGTAAAAGAATGCCTCTTCACCCAGAAGCACTACATTTGATGAACCCTGCCCAGCCTGATCATCTGTGCCGATTTTGTTGACTTCTGGTTACTCGCTGTCTTGTATTCCAAGCTGATGCATGGCATTAGAACCAGACTCACGCTCACTTTTTCTCTCTGTTTTGGCTGTTTCTACCTATTTGCACTTTGTTCATTCCTGCCTACCTCTTGCCAGCTGAACGGATATGTAACACCAGTCATCTGCGTATATTTTGTTTTATGTGTCTGTAATCATTGTTCAAGTGCAAGAACCCAGATACCTCAGGGTAAGGTGTGCTCTACAAATAAATAAACTAAACTAAACTAAACTAAACTGAGCTATGTAAAAATTGGAAATTACTGACGTATCACAATGATAGATAGTCCAGAATGGTGCATACCTCTAATTGAGTCCTGTAGGTCCCATAACGGGAACAGACAAACAAATCACCACACATGGAAATTATTTATAAGTTAAAATGGCCGATTTACATGATCACGTTGAATGCATTATGATATCATTATGTGGATGATGTCGTAGCATTACGTATCATTCAAATGAGGTCCGACGGAGATTTAGAAAGAGTACAAGAAGTTAAATAGTTAATAAATAACAATATTATCAGTTGTGCCACATAAATAGGAATTATGCAAATAAAAAGAATGTCTATTAAAAGGGATAATAGAGTGGAAAAATAATTCCGAAGGAAGCATCAGTTATAACTATCGAAGAATAACGTCCAGAATCATTTACAATTCAGGAATGTATCCATCCTCAGAAAGGCAACATCACATTTGGCAAGTATGTTTGCAACATGACATCAGAAAGGCAATTTGATTCTAAATTGCATCATCATAAAAAAAATGTGAGCGTCAAATAGACAATCATGAGTAACTGGTATTCAGAAGCTATGGCACAATAATGGTTGGAAAATAGTCCTCATTCCTCGCCTTACTTGGCCGGAGCTACCGCTTTCACATTATACCTTAAAACATGGAGAAATTACACCAGCAGAATTACCACCCATTGTAATTATCTCCAAATCACCCACCGACTCCAACAAACTCCAAAAATTGCGATCAAGGCCACCACTTTGCCAGTCATAATCAGGCAGACTTAGCCCACTACCAAGTGGTGGCAGTCGCATGCGAGTTTGGCAATAATGCTCCAGGAATTGCCGCCTAAACTTAAAGTTTGGCTTTACTTGTTAAATCTTTTGTGGTTCCCTCCCCTTTCCCATCTCTCTCCCATAGCTCTCCGAAGGGGCAATAAGCAAAATGTGAGCAGTCGAAGTCCCATAAAATAAATACATTAGTAGATTCATATAGACGGCTTTATTCAATCTTTGAGTGAAGTCTATGTGAATGTGACACACGGGCTCCCCTCCGACACATCAATTACCCCAGAAATGCCGTCTCTTACCTTGCGCGTGTGCGTCACTGCCAGGAGACAAAACTGAGACAGCAAACTCCTGGTGTCGCCCTCTTTCTCCAGCGTGGATCCAACCCAGCCAAGGTCTACGTGAACCAGTCCGCCCCTACAGAAAAATAGAATGGGCTGCGTCAGAGAAATAATGAGGGTCGTTGCAAACAGGTACACAATTCCCACAGATGCTATCAACGAGGGTCAGCACGACTTTAAACTGTTAGAATCCTATGGCATGCAAGTAAGAGGACGTTCGGAAGATATTGTGTGTTTATAGTGCTTGGATACAGGGAGAAACGTATTCTGGCCACATTAGAGGATTACAAAAAGGCGAGGATTCAGAAGTAGTCCCTGAAAATAAGGTTGGACAAATACTTATTAAGAGTAAGCAGGGGTGGTAAACTCACCTGTAGAGAAGGGTAAGGGCCCCTGGGGGCCACATTCTAGATGTGCTGATGGAGGCCCCACGTCACGGCACCATCATTGATTCAGCTGGTGACCCAGGAAGTGCCTTCACAGCATACAACCCCTGGGCCCAAATAAGTCAGGGTGTGGGCAGGTGACTGGGTAAGGAGCGGCCTTCGCAGACGAATTAGATGGGGATTAAGAGGGGCTGCCTGCCCCCAACGCGTGATGGTTTGGTCAGATGACTTGCTAAGGGGGATATCGTAGAGGGCAAGGTTGCTTAAGAGGAGGCTGTTTGCTCCAAACAAATCAATTTCTCCCCACCTCTCTGTCACTACTTTCCCGCCTCCCTGCCCGGCGCTCAGCCCTGCCTGCTTAATTCCCTCTAAGCACTCTCTAATAATGCAAAACACCTGCCTTTGTATCCGTGGAGCTCGCCAGCTCAGCTCTGCCCCTGTGTGATGCACCATCAACAGTTCTTACTATTATCCCTCAAAGTGTCACTCATTTCATAGAACTCTGAAAGCTGAAAATCGGAGTCACTCCTCCGGGCATTCAAAGGGGAATATCCGGGTTTCCCCAATATCCCTGCACTTCCCTGCCTCCGGATATCCGAAGCATATCTGCATGCGACAAATCCCACCCGCTGAGAGTACTTCATTACTCCGCGACTCTGAAAACAAGAAATGGGGCAATGTGCAGGTTAAGGGGCAGGTGAGGGTGCGCCTCAATTGCCCCTACTTTAATTAATGGATCTATCTGTAGCAGGGCAAAGGCCGGGAGATGTATATGAAGGTCACGTCTACAGACACAAGTGGAGCATCCCAGTGAGCAAAGCAATGTCCCACATTGCCCCTCTAACAACAGGGTGCAAGTCAGTTTTGGGATGACGGCAAACTTACAGGATAAAAGTGGCATTATTTAATATTTTCCCCCAAAAGTGGGTCCCTTCATGTACAGTTTGGCACCACGTTGAGGGCAACATAGAAAAGTTTCACTTTTCACCTTTCCATGTTAAGACTATGGAACCTCCTCCCCATCAGCATCAACACCTAGGCCATCATGTGCCCCCCCGCACCACCTGACTTGCTAGACGCCGTCCGCCCCTCTCCTCTCTGTACAAGGTCCAATAACTTGTGCCTGGGGATGTGCTCGCTTTTATGGGAATCAGGTCCATTTGTGCATGGAGGGTTTGGCGGCGCAAATTGCACTGGGCACATGCGGACAGCTGTGCAAACCACCATGCATGTGCAATGTGCAGGTCGTACGGGTGGAAAATGCGCCTGCTCCACTCATCAAGCTGCAATGCGTTTCTGTGAGAATGGGGCCCAGAGGGGCGCCTGCCCCCTTGCGATGAAGCCACTTGCTAAGTTGCAGTGCATCGTTTCTCTTCTGACACACAGAAGTATTCTACGTGCAAAGCAAGTGCTGAGTAGGCTAAGCCCATTACGGCAGGGGCGCTGAGTACGGGGGGCTCCGGGGCACGGGCACCCCCCGGCAAAATCAAGTCGGGGCTGAGACCCCGCCCGGGCTGGAGAGAAGTGATGCAGTATCGATGGCCCTTTCCATTGTTACAGCATCACTCCTCTCCGGCGGGTAAAAGCGCGAAAATGTCCAATTAAGCCCTCCCCTCTAGGACTGATATTGGTGTATGGTCCTGGAGGGGAGGGCTTAGGGGCTACCGGAAGCTTCTGTGTTTTGCTTGCGGGTCGCCCGTGTTTAAGGTATCAGCGGCAGGAGCAGCAGACACTATTCCAGCCAGCGAAGCAGAGAGCAGCACGTTCGTCGGAAAACAGCAGGTAGTTATTTTTTTTATTTTTTCATTTGTGGCCCTCTCATTCCTCACTACTTTGTGTTCTCCCACTGTCCAACCCACCTCCAAAACAACCACCCACCCACCGCCGTTGACGCTGTGCCATTCCAGGGAGGAAACTTTTTATACTCCCATTTGTTTATGTTATTTGAGTTAATTGGGGGCTCTTAGTGGAATTCACTGGGCGGTACTGCCACTGGCATGGATTCCTTTTTGGCCTGTGCTCATGAGGGGGTTTTGAGGCCATTGGGGACACGCCATTACCTAGAGTATTTGTATTTTTTTTTGTTGTAGTCAGGGTTTGCTATGGCTTTCAGACTGCCGACCATATCGGGCAGCTCGCGCTCTCAGTAGGGTGGTGTGTGGAGTCTAGTCAGCCGGCTCCCCCCTCATCTGCCTATTCCCAGTGTACACTCTGTGTAAGAGGGAGATGGAGATGTGGGGCCTATCTCCAGAGACCAATGCTGGGAGGGCAGGCAGGGGGTCATTTTTTACGGCCTTGTTATGCCTGCATGCTTTGCTGTGAATGATGCTTATGTCTTTTAGAGAAAACATTCTATTTTACGGCTGTTCAGGTCTAGATGTTCTCTGATGCGTTCTTTGAACACATTCTATTTTGTTTGCGAGACGTTTTTGACCAAGGAAGTGGGGAGGGGAGGGAGTTTTATTGAAATTTTCCTACAGCCCACTCCCAACATAAAGTATTTGTCTGGCTCAGCAGCCGAGTGGGGCGGGGGGTGCAGTGGAAAGGAAAGTTGGCAGCAGATGCTTTGAAATGCGGGCAGACTGCGAGGAAAGCAATCTATGCCCCATTTTGTAGCAAGGCACACAGAGACAATGGGCCTCATTACACGGTAGGAGGTAGCCATGGTGCTATTAGCACCATGGCTACCCCCTTACCTCATTCTGGGTCCGGGTTCCCGAAATAGGGACTTACCGGGTCATTCCAACCTTGGAGGACCCGGTAAATCCCCATTCCGGGAACCATTCCCCATTCCCATTCGAGCCCCCATAGGGCTCAATGGGAATGGTGATGGAGCTAATAACGGTACCGCAATTTGTGGTTCCGTTATTAGCTCTGAAGTCCCTTAGTGGGTCCCATCCATAATGCCTGGTAAAACCAGGCGTTGAGGAAGCGACCCGCTAAGGGACCTCGGAATAGGGTGATAAGGGATTACCGGCACCGTTGACCTTACCGGTGCCGGTAATCCCTTACCACCTACTGCGTAATGAGGCCCAATTTGTGCAGGATCACACATAGTATGGGCTAATGCGCACAGGATCATACCTACTATGGGCTAAGTGTGAAAGCCAAGATTACAGACCTGATAAGCAGTTGAGTCACTTGGTAACATCTCCTTCTGGGAACAGCTCCATGGTTTCATGACTTCCATATTGTGTGGTGGTGGCCTACTTCGTTGTGCTTTGAGGAACATCATTTGTCATGTTTTTGTAGGTGCAGGTGGGGGGATGTATGAGCAGCTGTTACTAGGATTGGGTGGTTGGTTCACCCTTTGGTATGTTGAGGCAGTGGGCATTTGATAAATTTGTCTCTGTAAGTAGCCATCTCCTCGGACCCCCAGGCAGTCTAGAGTCTACCTGGGCATACTGAACTATGGCACCACACAAGTCTTGCTTGGTAGTTTTTAATCGGGAAACGTCTTTACTTCTCGTTTCCCTTGAATTGGAAACTTTTTTTTTGGTGGTGGTGGTACTCCACCTTGCAGCTGTACCTTCTGTTTAGCAAGCATTTCATTCTCCCATCCTAGTTGTGTTGCTCTGCCTTTTGAGGGAGGGCTACAACAACCTGGATGATTATAGAGAGGTGGAGTTGGGGCAGTGATGGCTTACTGGAATGCAATTCGAAGGCTTAAATCTCCTTCTTATTTGACTTTATTATATGCAGTACATGCTAGCCAATGTTTCCACTGTTTTGCGCTGCGCGCGCCTTCAGCCCCCCGCGCTCTTTTGCACCAAGTTGGCGACTACATGCAAATTTGCGGTCATATAACTGCCAGTGGTGTCACTTCCTGTATTTGGGCACCCCCCGGGAAATTCATAAATCGGCTCCCCTGCATTACAGCATACAATGCTGACTGTGTACTACTCACGTTCCTCCTGGAACAGTTTCCTTGTCCCCGGCTGGGACTGAGATGCAAGTTAAGTCCTCACTTTTGGATCGTGTTATTTGCCAGCCCTTTCCGCTATTTGTAGTTCTATTTTCCCACTCTGAATGCAGAACTAAAAGTACCATAATGCAAAGTGACTTACTCTTGAAACCATGCCTGGCTGATCCCCTCTGATCACTTAGAATCTCTGTAATGCGGGGAGTAAGACATTTAGAATGGCCCACCAAAACGTTTTGAGGGGCCCTGGCATTCCTATTACCAAGATAAATCCACATGGTTTAGGATCATTTGGAGTCCCAATAATGGGGGGTCCCTGTGTCGCAGGGGCAGCAGGGCTGTCTGTCATGCACCCGCTGTAAATTCTCCCACCGTAATAGTGGGTTGGTCATTGCAAGTATCGGCCGCAATGGCAATTCTAGCAGGAATAGCAAAATACTGTTAGAATCGCCATCCGCCGGATTCAGAGGTTTGGGGTCCTCCAGCGGATTTCCACCAAAGGCCACCTATTTTTACCCCCACTCGAAAGGTAGAGGTATATATTTTACTGTAGCCAAAAATAATATTTCTGCCGTTTGTAGTTAGGGCTATTAGGTGGTGCTAAAGTGCCATTTATATGCCAAAACTATGTTATCAGCGTACAGCTCAGCAGTAATGGCATATGAGGAGGGATACAAAACTTGTAGGTATTGTTTGGTAATGTACGCCCCATTGACGGATATCCTGAAAGTTAATGACTTAATTGATGTCGTAAATGCTCTACTGGCGTAATACAAATGTCATAGCCAGGTCTGCATTGAGCCACTGGATTTAATAGCACTAAGAGTGTCCTTCACTGAAGTCCTGTTAAAAACAAGCTTGGAGAAAGCCAATACTTTTGGCTTGTGTATAACCTTTAGGCATTTGCCAGGCACTGCCACTTTATGCCCAGGTTCTCACACTATTTTGCAGCTGATACCATCAATGGCCAGTTTATACCACTACGGCAGTGCATGGCATATGACTTTCCCATGCCTACACAAAAGCCCAAACTATTGGCATTGCCAATGCTTGTTTACTTTACAGGAGAGATGCACATGTGCTTCACTTCAGTGCAGTGAATGTGTTTTCAATGGACCATGGTAAGGGTGATAAGGTGAACATCTCTAATCCCCACCCTCACCACCTTACCTGTGTAATGCATTACAGGGTCAGAGTGGACCCTTGTGTGCATTTAGAAATGTACAGTTGTGCTAGGAATCAGGGTGGGAGACCCACACTTTTGAGATTCAGGATAATTTTAGTTTCATCTCTGAATTTTGGTGATGATACATATAATATATCAATTGTTAGCATAATAACAGACAGACGGACAGTTGTACATTTGATATGTAGGTGTACCACTAGGTACCACCCTCAAGAGTGTGGAGGGTACAAGCCTTCTGATGGTGCAAGATCTCTTGGATACACAGTTAACAAGGGTTTACAACACAAGAGTGAATGCAGCCCAGGACCTCAGTTGGTCCATGGGTATTGTCATAGGGAAAAAAACACAACAAGTGTGTACAAGTATGCAAGGGGTGGAGCTGTGTCATAGATCGACACTGTAGAGTTTTGGCCACAGGGTACGAAGACTGGACGTAGGTGACTGGGATGGCCTTCTTCAGGATGGAGGTGAAGGGATGAAACACTGTCTGTGGGGTATCGTGAACCGACAAGCGGTGCAGCGGTAAGGGCTTCTGAGAGTCTTCGACCATGCGGGAAGTCAGGTGAAGGCTGATTAAACTCTCAAAATTCAGAGATTAAACTAAAATTATCCTGAATTTCTAAAGTGTGGGTCTCCCATCCTGATTTTTTGTTTGAATATACCTTCACCCTCCTGGGCATATCAGGACATAGCCAAGCGCCCTGTATTATTACCAGTTGTGCTATGAGTCATTACTGTATGTTAACCATTTCTACCATCACACTGAAGGGTGAAATGGGGAGAAAAGACATTGCAAAAATACTTTCAGGGGTTAGCTGTGGCGGAAGTGGTATTGCTGGAATGCCATTAGTGGTATTCCAGCAATACTACTACTGCAGGAGTAAACTGGGAGTCGTGGTACTGCTGCAACACCGCTGGTAGTATCCACTTTATTCTGATGTTACCACTGGTGGTAGTGTCATTGCAGGATTACTGTATTCCAGCAATATCATGGCAATCAGTGGTAGCCTTTGAATAAAGTGGATTAGAACAAAGGCAGATGCGGTATTTACCACAGACGCTATTCCTGCAAATATTCCACCAATGTTATAATGATCTCCTTCAAAATGTTCCCTGCATCAGAACTATGTGATAATAAAGCACCCTGTTTTAGTCATTTTTTGAGAGTCCGTGCAGCAGACTTGTATGCATTAAGGGGATGTAGTGTGCCGTCTGAAAAAACGAGGAACTGAAATATACAAAATGGGTTAGGAGTTCCAGGAAAATGCATTTCCTTTGGGATCCAGTGTGATCTGTGGCTTCTTGGGCACAGGATCACGTGGGGCACATCCTTCCCTAATCACTTCTTTCAGCCCGCATTCTTGATGTTGATAGGGATGAGGGACATGTCGCATGGGAGCAGATTTTTTCCTTATTCATCACTTTTAGGCATATTCTGCTTTTCGTCCGAAATTACAAATTTGTGTCGCCGATAAAATTAACAGCACCCCAATAGCCAGATATTTTAGGCAAAAATGAAATTTTGGCCTAAACAGTGACATTTTATCCAGCAAGACTATAGAAATGTCCAATTTCTCTCTTCAGGCAATTGGCGAATCATTACAATTTTGCCCAGAATTGGCTAATTTCAGTGCGAGAATTCCTTGTGCTGGCGTGCATTATCAGTGCTTTCTTCCTTGCCTAACTGATTGATTTTAGTGTCTGCTATTCCTGTGCAAGGATAGCTCAGCGGCAACGCGTTTGTCTTAGAATTAAGACAACGTGTTTGGATCCCGAACTTGCACTTAGAAACCACTCGCTGGCATTAAGCGCGTTGTAAATTAACAATCAGATGAATACATTTGGGCCTCATTACAAGTTTGGAGGTAGCCATGGTGCTTTTAGCACAATGGCTGCCCCCAAACACGGGTCCGGGTAGTTGGAATGGGCACTTATCGGGTCATTCCAACCTTGGATGACCCGATAAGTCCCCATTCTGAAAACCATTGCCCATTCGAGCCCCCATAGGGCTCAATGGGAATGGGGAAGGAGCTAATAACGGACCCGCAAATAGCGGGCCCGTTATTAACTCCATGGTCCCTTAGCGGCTCCCGCTAAGGGCGGCTGGTAAAACCAGCTGGCCTTAGTGGGATCCGCTAAGGGACCTCAGAATTCAGTGGTAGGGGGTTAACGGCACCGGCATCCTTACCGGTGCCGTTAACCCCTTACCGCTGTACTCGTAATGAGGCCCAAAGTTCTTTGAAATCATTAGCAGAAAGATCGCTGCGAAATTTGCCATGGTGGGATTATGCAAATCTCCACTGTGCAGGTGGGCACCTAGCCCAGATCACGCCTGCCTCAGGCAGATCCCACACCCCCGCCATTGCTGGACATGGAAATGATATACTGGGGGATCCGGCCAGCAACAAGGAGTTGAAGGGGGGGATTTTCTAACCCCCAAACACCCTCCAAAACAGATCAATGAGCAAGTCATGTCCTATAACGTTACAATCAGTTTGTAAACAGTGCACACTTTGTAAACCTAAAAAGACAAGTTACATATTGTTCTGGCCAGACATTCAAGTGGTCTTGTGATTAAGGGCCTGATTTACACAAATGTTTTAACATGGGAAGTTCCCGTTGAACACATTTTTGTTAGGCCAAAGCGTCTCGACCCTGGTCCTAACGTTGTGGGTTCGCATCTCGTCTTGCCAATGTTTAACAAGGTAAAAAGCACCACAACGCTTGAAGGGTGTGAAGGGATTTCCTGGGTCTGAGATCCCTGAAGTGCTTTTTGCCGGATCCCAGAACTGGGAAAATCCTGCCCAATGACCAGCATTGGCTCCCGCTCCTTTTGCCAAAGTAACCAGGGATACAGTCATTCATCACCACTGCGCGCAGAGACAGACTAGAATACCCGTGAAAGGGCCTGACCACGTGGGCAAGCAAGCGGTTGGTCTCTTTCACACGGATTTGAAAGGCCCCCCGGATTGAGGGACACTTTTCTTCTTCATGAAATCTAATAAAGGACTAGAAAGAGGTGAGAAGAAAGGAAGTTAGAGTCTGCTATGGCAACTCATGACTCTGCTAGGAGTGAAAGGCCTCGTGGATG
Organism: Ambystoma mexicanum; assembly: GCF_040938575.1. Classification (NCBI taxonomy): domain Eukaryota; kingdom Metazoa; phylum Chordata; class Amphibia; order Caudata; family Ambystomatidae; genus Ambystoma; species Ambystoma mexicanum. The sequence goes on from NC_090922.1 coordinate 600,155,215, forward strand.
TTTGTAGGAGTGGAAGGCCTCGTGGATGTTGGTTCTCTGGGCGTTCTTTGTAGGGACCACCCGTTGGGTCCAGGGTGGGCGCGCCTGTGGTGTGGCAATGGGGTGCTGCCCCATGTTGGTGGACCGTCGGGTGGGTTCCCCAGTGAGGGCTTCAACAACTTCATGTCTGGTTCGATCAGGAGTGGGGGTGAGCATAGCTGGGTCTACAAGTAGTATATATTAACGTTTCCTTTCTTTTACCTCTGGATGACAGCTCTTACAAGGAGAGTGACCCCCGGACATACCTGCTCTGGATATTGGACCACAATACTCGTGGTGGTCCAAGATGTCAGGAGTGGTTGAGTGGCCTCAAGGAGTGGTAATACCCGTGGGCTACACAAGATGACGAAGAGGTGGGCGTCCCTGTTGGACAGGAGTGTGCAAGCGCATCCATGTTGGCTTCCTCCATGGACACCTGTGGGAACTCGGCGGGAATTGTATATGGACAGACGATCAAACATGGGGGAAATGTGAGGTGACATTTTGACAGTGGCCCAATGCACGCACTGATCCTATGGGCATCACAGTACTGTGTTATCAGTGGGCTGCACAGAATGACGGGGCAGCGGGTGTTGTGGCGGGCGGCCCAGTGAGAGAGCGGTGTGCAAGCAAAGCCCAGCAGGCTGCAGTCACAGGTGCATTTTGGGATCCATCCCGATGTTTAAAGGGTGTACAATGTAAGATATGTCATGGTGACAGGTCCATAGGAGCGGGCCAGCGAGAACCTGCCTGCTGCTCCCGCCGATGTATTTGGAGTTCATCAAGAGCCTTTTGGGGACAGATGTTTACTGGTTGTACAACATGATCAGTGTCGTGGTGATAGGTCCATAGACTGCCTCAAGGGGAGAGCACAAGTGCCGTTTAGGAGGAGGAGTGCCCCTGACCAGTAGATCAGTTGTCCGTGTGGTGGTATGTTGGGGCATATTGCATTGAATGGAGTTATGGGCTGAACAATTGAGGTCACTGTAAGGGAGATTTCTTGCTGATGTATGTTATGCATCAAGGTTTGGTGTGGAGCGGTGAGGGTTCAAACCAGGTACTCATTGAACGGTCCTCACCAGTACGCGCAAGGGGGAAAGGGACTGGAGGTCTGGTCGGTTTACATGCTCACCTATTTTACCGAGGTCTAATCCCAGGGCCTCGGGGGTGATGCCCACAGACACTCCACCATGCTCAAGTATGTAATTAACAACGTAGCCCGCTCTATGATGTCATTCATGTATTGCTTCTTGTCGCAGTTAGTGATGTAATAAACACGGCTGAATGCCTTCCAAAGAAAATTAGTGTCTGGTTTCAGTCATTGGCCCTGCCACCTGTGTCACCCACAATAGCAGCCCTGGAATCTTGCCAGGGCAGCGTCTTGTCAGGCATGGTGGCAGGCTGAATAGTGAGTGGCGTAATGAAGGGGAGGTCATTCGGGAACCGAGCAGCGTGATGATGTCTGTGACGTATCAACTTCTGTGGCACCAGTGGTCCAGAGATGAATATCAGTTTCTAAACCATCAATCAGCCAAACACCTCTAGTACACCAGAAGGGATTTGAACAGATTTGAACCACAAGCACATTATAAACGTCCTTGTCTAATTTTGGTAATGCAGCTAGAATGGCAGGCTTATCTCCGCAAGATTGTGGATTGTTGGTTTGTTGCAACAGAGAAAAAATACAATTATTACCCAATAATGAAAGGGACTGTCCAGTCAAGGTTGGATGCACATATCTACTTTATTATTATCACAACAGGCAGATCTACAACACTAGAAAATACAACCCACCCTGTAAAGAAATACAGAGGATGGACAGTTTCAAGAAGGAAAGGAGATGCACTCTGGATACTGACATGAGGGTAGTCAGTAAAGTAATTAATCACAATAGTTCAAGGATGCTTGGTTTCAGCACAAAGGGGGCAATGAGTTGTAAAATGTTACTAGAGGGCTTCGGAGAAGGACCAGGTCGACAGAACTGCAATGTACCTTGTGCCTGTAGAAGTACTTGGTTCTCGACAGTGTAGAGTCGGTTTAAGGGCACTTTGCAGCTTCTTTGACAGAGTTCAAGATGGGAGACAGCTGTGGGTATCAGGCGGCAGGCAGTTCAGCGAGCAATGCTGGATGGACGGCTGCAGGCTGGCCTAAACAGCGGCTCAGGTCAGAAATCATCTCAGTGCTTGTTGGCTGGTCTGAAGCACTGGTTGAGGCATCCCAGACAATGTTAGTGGCTGTGGCGTGATAACAGTCAGCGGTGCAATTGGTTGCACCTCTAGGGGCTTGACTGGCTCGAAAATGTCCTTTAAGGCTGAAACTGGTTGATGCTTGTCGATGCACTCATAGCTTCTTCCCTGGGCTGATGTCGACCTTTAAGGCAGACAGCACAAAGCTGAGGTGAGTGTTGCAGGCACCGGTCTTGTCCTGGGTTTGGTTCATCTACTCTCTGGCACTTCTCTCACCTAGGAAGCTCGCTTGCAGAGCCTAGCTGTCGGAATAGAAACAATATTATGCCTCCTATCGTAACAATTGTATGTGTATTGGCCTACGCCAAGTTGTCTAAACATCATATGCGAACGAACTCCACGGCAAGGTCTTGACCTTAGAGAAAGTAATGTAAGTCGCCATCTTGGATTAAGCCCCCATTTTAGGTTCTCTTGTTATATGGCAGTCGCCCTGAACATCAAAATGGAGGCCGAATGACATTCTGAGTAAGATTCTGGCCGTTGTGACCTCCGTACACATGAATAATTAATATGCCTGCAGGCCACTTGTCGGGGTCGCGAACTAAGACCTTGTCCTACTGTTGATCTATGCGTAAATGTGCAACTATATCAGCGAAACTAATAAAAATGCATATATTATAGGATTGACCTGGCAAGGAACCCATAGGCCCGACTCCTAGAATGGATAACCCGCGAGAGGGTTGGCCAAGGGCTGGACAAATAGTATAAAAGACCCAAGTATTCCAATGTGCGGTCTCTCTCACTAACGCATTGAACTCTCGTTGAAGTTCGTTATGTTACTCTGAGAGCCGAATAGCTATCCGTTTGTCAAGTGACTTTGGTAACTGTTGTAGCTTTTAAATAAAGCACTTGTATGTTCTTTGTAACCTGTGTTGGTGTGTTTCTTTCTGTGCTTCCCGGCCACATATTATTTTTAAGTTTTCACATAGCAGGGCACACTGTGTGCTGACTGGGTACCAGTTAAGGAGATGCTGGAGGGTCCTCCTGATTCAGTATCTCCCTCTGTTCCCTGGGAGATGTTTAGGAGAGGGATCTTGTTTCCACTTTGGAAATCCTGGCCTTCCTTCACTTGGAGAAGCTGTAAGGCAGACTGTAACTTTAGCCAGGGTCCAAATGAGTTATCATTGTTACTCCTTGCAAAACCTTCAGATGATCTGCCAAAAGAGGGGGTCAGCCCTCTGTTAAAGCCAAATGGGCCATAGTGATTGGTGTAGGCTAAGCCTACCTTAATGAACCAATCCTTGGTCCCCACCAAAAATTTTCTGTTATGTTTGATGTCATAACCAGAGTGTTTTGCAACAGGAAAGGTAAAGGGGTGAAAACATGTACTACTAAGTCACACCCATCTTTCTGTCTGTAGTGGATCAAAAGGTCTCTCTGGTTAATTGAGCTCTCTGTGGTTCCTGAGAAAAAGGCAGGTCTCCCATGAAGTTGTGGCAAGAAGAGACATTCTGTAAACACATGTACTAGACATGCCAGATCACTGTCATTCATACTAAGAGGCGGGAGCTGGCTTCAGGGTGACACAGATGCAAGGCCTCTCGTGGGCCTTATTAAATTAACTCTCATCAGTATGCACCACTGCCACCAGCAGGGCCAACAAAGGATAGAGCGGATCCATGGAGCCTTTGTTATTTAATTAGGCTGGCCATGGCAGGACAAAGGTTTATCCCTCCCCTTTTGAGAAGGCTTGATGTACTCATGGGTGTCACATTCCAATTAAATGTGACAGGGAGGACTGTGCTTGCAGGCTGTGTCGTCCACCCAGAGTACACAGGTACATGTGTATGTCGAGCAGTGAGCACAGGAACATTTTAACGGATTAGCCCCACACATTTTCCAGTAGTTGATCTACCGTCTTTCAATTTCATATAAAATTTGAAAAAAGCCCAAGTGAGCCCACATCTACCATTTAGATGGTCAAATTCCTCACAATGGGCCTCATTACGACCCTGGCGGTAAGGGGTTAACGCCAGCGTTAGCTGCGCCGACCCCTTACCGCCAATTACGAGGTCCCCTAGCGCCATGGTGCTTTTAACACCTGCTTTTAGCAGGTGTTAAAATCCATGGCGCTAAGGGACCATGGAGTTAATTACGCCACCGTAATTTACGGTGGCGTAATTAACGCCTTCCCCACTCCCATTATGCCCTATGGGGCAAAAATGGGAATGGGGAAGGGTAAATGGGGATTGGGGGCTTACCGCCCCGCCTAGGTCGGAATAGGGCGGTAAGTCCGCCAACCACCATGGCGTAAACGTAGTTTACGCCATGGTGGTAAAGTCACGGCCCAGGCGGTAACTTACCGCCTGGGTCGTAATGAGGCCCAATGTCATTCTCATGACGCGCGCTGGGTGCCGGAAGCATGGAGGCGTATAAAAAAAGGGAGAGAGAGCTGCACTGATCGCCAGTGCATGAGAATGGAGTCATCACGCCGCTTGGTGCCCGAATGACCCCCTGTTCCTACTTCACTTCCCCTCAGCACACCACACCTCCCAAAACACCACCCTGGCAACGTGCCAGGGCTTCTATTGTTAGAGTCTGCTACTGCAACGCATGACTCTGCTAGGAGTGGAATGCCTGACCCCAGAATGAAGTTTCTGAAGACTCAGGGTGACCCTGGCTCTAATACAAGTTTTTCAGTTCAGTTAGTGGGTGCGGGTGGTGGGGGGGTTAAAAACCCCCAGACCCTCGCTGAGTTGACACATAATGCGGAAATAGAGCTCCTTGACTTTTTCATTATGTTTCCCATGACATTTTTACAACATGAGCCTTGACTGCATTTCCCCTTGCCGCGTGTCATCCCCAGAACCCCTTTATGCTGGAAACACTGCAGATATAAAGAAATGACGTGGAGAGATGGCGATTTGAGAGGAGCCATGTGAGAGACAGCTCCTGCAACCTAATATATCATGGTTTTCATTTGGGGACCACCGTACAAATACTCAGTGTCAGGTAACTAAAGATAGGGGTTTATAGACTGACTTCTTGCGCCAAGAGTTGATAGTACAAAAGTATTAGTAATATTTGTGGCACTTAGGAATACAAAGAAGGAGTGCCCTTTCCTTCGTCTGGAAAAATGAGTGTTTGGTTGTATTCTAATGTTGCGCCAAACATTTATAACACAAATACAACGGTATCAGTCCAAATTTTATTTTGTGTTGTTCTGGTCAAATTCACAACATTGACTTTATTGTCCTTAGTGGTTAACACGTGTTTCGGCCATTAGGCCTTTCCCAAAACCAGGTTTAATTGAGATTGATCCAGACATATTGGTTGCGTTAAGGTCTGAACAATATAAGCAGTATTCTTAATTTGTCACTCAATGTTCGTCAAATGTGCTCAAGTAACCAGTAGTCGTGAAGGTTCTATGTTTTTCCATAAGAATGTGAGTATTCACAACACTTTTTACTGAAGACCATCCTGAAGAAAGTGGCTGCAATGGCTTAAACCACTGAAACCAGTAGACAACAATAGATTGTAGGAAGAGGTTCCTAGTGGTTATGAATTGAGGGTCAGTGAGAGTAAGTTCCTTGAGCCTATCAGTGGATGGTCATAGAAGGTTGTAAGACAAGGGTAGCCCATTGTATGCATTTCTTAATCCAAAATCAAAGAAAGGTATAACAAGAACACTTGGTCCAACTTTTGAGCACAAAATGGCTGCCCAATGTTTACTCTGTAGAAGGGGGAGGGCCAGCCTTAGATTGACAGCACATATATGCAATTACAATAATCTTAACAGATCTTTGCACCCCATTATAAAAAGGTAGTATTTTCTTCACAGAGACATGCCATGCATATATACTTCAGTAAAACTAACAGATAATGTAAGGCATACGAATAGGAAAGCTGTAACTGTCCTTGGAAAAATGCCAAAACCTGCACTCCTCCAGTCCATTCAAGTAATAAGAGTTGGGAAGGACTTTCCCTGCTCCCTTTAGAAAATGATAAGTCTCTATCGAGCTCGTCTCTATTCAAGCCGTAGAATATGAACTGTGGCTACAGTCCTGGTTACTGCCACAGTGGCTCAGCTTGCCATGGCCCATAGGCTAAAGTGCTGCACAGTGACTGTCAACAGGAACGTCAGACGCTCACTTAAGAGGTCTCATGGGCTTCGAGGGCCTACTTAGTACACAAAGATCTCCCAATTCAATAACGTGTGCTCCAGCCCTTCAGTCATGGGTAAACTGCGAGGCAAACCTGAGCCTTCCAGGCACTGGGGAGGATTATGTCTTCACCAGCTAGACAGTGTCCAGACAAGCAAGCTGGAGGTGTAGACACTTAACAGGGTAGGCCCGGGCACAGAGGAGAAGTTTGCCTTCTTACCATTCTTTCTCAAAGGGGCGTGACATCAAAGGGTACCACTTCTTTTCCAAAGTATCCCACCGTGATCTTTCCCAGGAGCAGGAATGCCCCGCTTCTCCACATGAAGATGAAGCATTTCCGAATTCTACTGAAGTGGCGGGGAATGGCTCATACATTGCTATGGCGAGGTCCGTCGGCTTCCATTCAAATGTGCTCTGATTTGTCAACGCAAAGTGTGGCTAAAATTTACCACAGTTACTCTGACAGGAAATAATACATCATATAAGAGATCGTCCAAGAATTACATTACGGCCACCCTGTCCTCTCAAATCGTCTGCCTTGGAGTTTTCCATTATAGTACAAAAAAGGCTCATCTTAATTAGGGGACAGCATTTTTTGTCCCTCTGAGTTTGTTGTTTTTCTCGATGGGAAGTTACATAAAACTGACTCATTCCTTTCACTCACCTTTCATGATGCAAAGTGGGGCTTTCTGAGGAGGAAAAGCACATGCTAAAACCTGTTTGCAATAGAATGTTTATGTAAAATGAGATCCCTGCTGGTGAATTCTGTCTTCTCTCTTATCCTCTCAGGTCCTTTCGATTTCTGACGCACGCTAATTGAAAGGCCCAAAAGAGAGAAGGTCACAGGCTAAGGGCAAGATGTGTTTTGTAAAAGCCTGCACTTCAAGTGTGCAAACAAGGAGTCTTTGCATCGAGTTCAATCAGAAATGTTATTCTGCTACTGGAAACGTGTTGTGAACATTTAATCAAAATCAAAGCTAAAAATGAAAGAATCCAGGGAAACTCAGTTGAGGCTTTATCTGACCTCACACAGAAAGAGATAATTATTTTTATTCTTGGAATCACAGTGGACAGACAGTGAGAGAGAGTTCTTTGCAATCATCAGTGGATAGATAGTGAGAGGGAATTCTTTGCATTACTCAGTGGATAGACAGTGAGAGAATTCTTTGCAATACTCAGTGGATAGACAGTGAGAGAGAATTATTTGCACTCATCAGTGGACAGACAGTGAGAGAATGCATTGCAATCATCAGTGGATAGACAGTGAGAGGGAATTCTTTGCAATACTCAGTGGATAAACAGTGAGAGAATTCTTTGCAATACTCAGTGGATAGACAGTGAGAGAGAATGTTTTGTGATCATCAGGGAATAGACAGTAGGAGAATTTGTTGCGATCATCAGTGGATAGACAGTGAGAGGGAATTATTTAAAATCATCAGTGGAGAGACAGTGACAGGGAATTATTTGCAATCATCAGTGGATAGACAGTGAGAGGGAATTATTTGCAATACTCAGTGGGCAGACAGTGAGAGAGTATTTTTGCGATCATCAGTGGATAGACAGTGAGAGGGAATTATTTGCAATCATCAGTGGATAGACAGTGAGAGAATTATTTGCGATCATCAGTGGATAGACACTGAGAGAGAATTCTTTGCAATCATCAGTGGATAGACTGTGAGAGAATTCTTTGCAATCATCAGTGGATAGACAGTGAGAATGTTTTGTGATCATCAGTAGATAGACAGTGAGAGAGAATTTTTTGCCATCATCAGTGGATAGACACTGAGAGAATTCTTTGTGATCATCCATGGATAGACATTGAGAGGGAATTATTTGCAATACTCAGTGGATAGACCCTGAGAGAGGATCCTTTGCAATCATCAGTGGATAGACAGTGAGAGAGAATTATTTGCACTCATCAGTGGATAGACAGTGAGAGAATGCATTGCGATCATCAGTGGATAGACAGTGAGAGGGAATTCTTTGCAATACTCAGTGGATAGACAGTGACAGAATTATTTGCAAGCATCAGTGGATAGACAGAGAGAGGGAATTCTTTTGAATCACAGTGGATAGACAGTGAGAGAGAATTCTTTGCAATCATCAGAGGATAGACAATGAGAGGAAATTCTTTGGAATGATATTGGGTAGACAGTGAGAGAGAATTCTTTGAAATCATCAGTGGATAGACAGTGAGTGGTAATTCTTTGCAATCATCAGTGGATAGACAGTCAGAAAATTCTTAGCGATTATCAGTGGATAGACAGTGAGAGAGAATTCTTCGCAATCGTCAGTGGATAGACAGTGACAGGGAATTATTTGCAATCATCAGTGGATAGACAGTGAGAGGGAAGTATTTGAAATACTCGGTGGATAGACAGTGAGAGAGAATTTTTTGCGATCATCAGTTAATAGGCACTGAGAGAGAATTATTTGAAATCACAGTGGATAGACAGTGAGAGAGAATTCTTTGCAAACATCAGTGGATAGACAGTGAGAGAGAATTCTTTGCAATCCTCAGTGGATAGACAGTCAGAAAATTCTTAGCGATTATCAGTGGATAGACAGTGAGGGAGAATTCTTCGCAATCATCAGTGGATAGACAGAGAGAGGGAATTCTTTGGCATCACAGTGGATAGACAGTGAGAGAGAATTCTTTGCAATCATCAGTGGATAGACAAAGAGAGGGAACTCTTTGGAATGACATTGGGTAGACAGTGAGAGAGAATTCTTTGAAATCATCAGTGGATAGACAGTGAGAGGGAATTCTTTGCAATACTCAGTGGATAAACAGTGAGAGAATTCTTTGCAATACTCAGTGGATAGACAGTGAGAGAGAATGTTTTGTGATCATCAGGGAATAGACAGTAGGAGAATTTTTTGTGATCATCAGTGGATAGACAGTGAGAGGGAATTCTTCAAAATCATCAGTGGATAGACAGTGACAGGGAATTATTTGCAATCATCAGTGGATAGACAGTGAGAGGGAATTATTTTCAATACTCAGTGGGCAGACAGTGAGAGAGATTTTTTTGCGATCATCAGTGGATAGACAGTGAGAGGGAATTCTTTGCAATCATCAGTGGATAGACAGTGAGAGGGAATTATTTGCAATCATCAGTGGATAGACAGTGAGAGAATTATTTGCGATCATCAGTGGATAGACACTGAGAGAGAATTCTTTGCAATCATCAGTGGATAGACTGTGAGAGAATTCTTTGTGATCATCAGTGGATAGTCAGTGAGATGGTATTCTTTGCAATCATCAGTGGATAGACAGTGAGAATGTTTTGTGATCATCAGTAGATAGACAGTGAGAGAACATTTTTTGCCATCATCAGTGGATAGACACTAAGAGAATTCTTTGTGATCATCCATGGATAGACATTGAGAGGGAATTATTTTCAATACTCAGTGGATAGACCCTGAGAGAGGATCCTTTGCAATCATCAGTGGATAGACAGTGAGAGAGAATTATTTGCACTCATCAGTGGATAGACAGTGAGAGAATGCATTGCAATCATCAGTGGATAGACAGTGAGAGGGAATTCTTTGCAATACTCAGTGGATAGACAGTGAGAGAATTATTTGCAAGCATCAGTGGATAGACAGAGAGAGGGAATTCTTTTGAATCACAGTGGATAGACAGTGAGAGAGAATTCTTTGCAATCATCAGTGGATAGACAATGAGAGGGAATTCTTTGGAATGACATTGGGTAGACAGTGAGAGAGAATTCTTTGAAATCATCAGTGGATAGACAGTGAGTGGTAATTCTTTGCAATCATCAGTGGATAGACAGACAGAAAATTCTTAGCGATTATCAGTGGATAGACAGTGAGAGAGAATTCTTCGCAATCATCAGTGGATAGACAGTGACAGGGAATTATTTGCAATCATCAGTGGATAGACAGTGAGAGGGAATATCAATTATTTCCAATACTCAGTGGATAGACAGTGAGAGAGAATTTTTTGCGATCATCAGTTGATAGGCAGTGAGAGAGAATTATTTGAAATCACAGTGGATAGAAAGTGAGAGAGAATTCTTTGCAATCATCAGTGGATGGACAGTGAGAGAGAATTCTTCACAATCATCAGTGGATACACAGTGAGAGAATGCATTGCGATCATCAGTGGATAGGCAGTGAGAGGGATTTCTTTGCAATACTCAGTGGATAGACAGTGAGAGAATTATTTGCAAGCATCAGTGGATAGACAGAGAGAGGGAATTCTTTTGAATCACAGTGGATAGACAGTGAGAGAGAATTCTTTGCAATCATCATTGGATAGACAATGGGAGGGAATTGTTTGGAATGACATTGGGTAGACAGTGAGAGAGAATTCTTTGAAATCATCAGTGGATAGACAGTGAGTGGTAATTATTTGCAATCATCAGTGGATAGACAGTCAGAAAATTCTTAGCGATTATCAGTGGATAGGCAGTGAGAGAGAATTCTTCGCAATCATCAGTGGATAGACAGTGACAGGGAATTATTTGTAATCATCAGTGGATAGACAGTGAGAGGGAATATCAATTATTTCCAATACTCAGTGGATAGACAGTGAGAGAGAATTTTTTGCGATCATCAGCTGACAGGCAGTGAGAGAGAATTATTTGAAATCACAGTGGATAGACAGTAAGAGAGAATTCTTTGCAATCATCAGTGGATAGACAGTGAGAGAGAATTCTTTGCAATCCTCAGTGGATAGACAGTCAGAAAATTCTTAGCGATTATCAGTGGATAGACAGTGAGGGAGAATTCTTCGCAATCATCAGTGGATAGACAGAGAGAGGGAATTCTTTGGCATCACAGTGGATAGACAGTGAGAGAGAATTCTTTGCAATCATCAGTGGATAGACAAAGAGAGAGAATGTTTTGCGATCATCAGTGGATAGACAGCGAGAGAGTTCTTTGCAATCATCAGTGGATGGACAGTGAGAGAGAATTCTTCGCAATCATCAGTGGATAGACAGTGAGAGAGAATTCTTTGCAATCATCAGTGGATAGACAGTGAGAGAGAATGTTTTGCGATCATCAGTGGATGGACAGTGAGAGAGAATTCTTCGCAATCATCAGTGGATAGACAGTGAGAGAGAATACTTTGCAGTTGTCACTGGATAGACAGTGATAGGAAGATCCTCTGCGTTATCGGTAGATTGTCATTAACAGAAGGCTACTTGGTATTTTCCAGAATGGTCAGTAAGAGGACATACTGTAGGATTATCAGTTGATGTTCAGTGAGAGGATGTTACTTACTAATAAGATGATTATTGGATGTTTAAATAAGAGGAAGTCTCTTCGTATTACCACCAGATAGTTTGCTAATCGTATTAGTGGAATGGCATTAAGAGTAGGTTCTTTGCTGATGGAAGAATCGTTAGTAAGTCATTAATAACTTGCACAAAGGCGGATTCCAAAGTGTCACTAATACATTCAGAGCTTGGTTGCCTTTGGGCAAATCCAGATGAGTTAAAACGTAGTGTTTTAGACTCCACGCGCAGCTTTCCAGCACAAAGCTATAATTGCTCGGCTCAAACACTAATTGTGGCTGCAAGGCAGGTACTGGATGACTGATTTGAGCACTATAGTATCTCGCCGTCAGAAGAAAAAGGTCTCTTCCCTGTAGGCCTTGCTGGCAAATCCTGAACCCCATACTTTTTTCTGATGTAAATTACAGGTACAAAGAGTCTGTTTTCAGAAAAGGTGTCTTTAAATGGTGTTCCACACAGCTAATGGTTAAATAATGTAGCAAGCTCTCTTTTTTGCTCTTGGCCCTACTTTTAATCTCTATTTCCTGTCCTAATTATCTCATCCATTTACTCATTCTCTCTTCGCCAATGTCTTTCGCTCTCATCGCCCGGATGGGCTGATGTCTTTATTGTCTGTCATCTGTTTTTATGAATCTATGTCACCATCACTGCTTCCAAGCTAGTTTTGCGCCATATATACATCTTTAACATAACACAACACCTCATCTCATCGCTTCTCAATAGCCTTATCCCCATTCTCCTTTCTGTCATTTCTAGCATCCTTTCTCTTCTGTCTTTCCACTTGCAATTGCTCTTCTATGTTTACTGCACGACCCACATGGCCACTTGCTTTCAACATCACTAACTACCAGTCAATTATATTTCAAAATGTGTTTATTCAGAAAAATATAAATTCATTAGCACAAAAAAATCATAAGCATTACAGATTAAACAATTATATAGTTATCGGGCTTAGAAATATACAAAGTATCCCTGTTCTATTTGTAAGATGTCAATACCGTAGATTTAACCAAATGCAATTTTACCTAAGGAGAAGTGACAGAATTTATTTGAATGAAATTGGTAGGTAATGTGGTATATGTGTTGTGCATAATGGGAGGGGTGTGGGGTAAGGGTAAAAGTCAGTGTTGGGAGGGTCAATTGGGGTTGTGGGGGTCTCACCCGCATTAAAAATAAAAAGTTTCAAAAGCAAAAATTTCACTTTCTCCATTAGGTAAAATATTTACGATCAAATATACCCCATCCGTAAGATGTAGTTCGATTGATTCTGCCTTCACTGAGGCTAATGAGCCTACACCAGAGGACTCTATTGTGTGAGAGGTGACCACCAAGTTAGTGTTGCAGATCCGAAAGCGAGGGTCTTCAACGTAGACAAAGGTCCCTAGCAACCAATAGGGCCCAATGATAAGGGCGTCCCTTTAATGCAATTCGTTTTAGAGCTTGGGCAAAAATAAGGGAAGACTCCCCTGGGGCTTCCCACAAGAGTGCTTGCCATGTCTCCTTGCAAGGTGCACACTGTGTACACATCCCAAATGTAAGCTTTGAATGCAGCCTTTACAGGCATTTAGAGCCTCCATTCCAAGGTTTCTGATTGGCTAGAGATCTGGAAACAATGAGCAAAACTAAGGAGATACATGGAAGCCAGGTTTGTATTGAAGTGTAGAGCCTGCAGTATCGGCTCTATTGTCGAGTAGGTGATTGCCACCCAAATTAGTGATTCCGAGCCAAAATGCAAGAACCTCTATCAAGGGCAAATGTCAACCGGGACACAATAGAGCCCCTCGCAGGCTCTAACACTACCAGAGTTTGTGAAAGGGAAAACAGGGCCACTTTCCCAGGGGCTTCCTGTAACAGAGCATGTCTATGTCGCCTTGCCTAGAAACGGGTCTGCACATAGACTAAAGTACGCTTGGAATGCAGTCTTAAAGGTTGCTAGAGCCACAATTCCAATCTTGCTGTCTGTCAAGGGAGCTGGAGGCTGAAAGGAGAAGCACATTATACAGGCTTCTATAAGTGGTAAGAACCTGAAGTCTACACGCACTAGATGTCAAAAGACATGTCGAGATGCTTTAACTTCCATATATTAGCTATTCCCATAGTACAATAGGCAATCAAGTACTCTAGTACTCCCTCCCTTTCTCTTTCTTTCTCTCTCTATAGAGAGAGAGTTGCATTGTCAGTTGTGCGTATTCGAGGGCCACCCCAGCCGTTGCTGTCAACAGTGCAACCAGAGGTGATGCAGTGTGTTTTCTGGTTAAAATATAACTTCAACAGCTGTGACAGAGGAATCCCCAGAGGTGGGGGCTCCAAGGTATTTGGAGACATATATTGACATTGCATATGCCCTGCAGGAATGTCTCCATCACAGTGAAGATCGTTGTCCATATATGGTGAGGTGGGGGGAATGCAAATGGGCTCTGGGCTGTTTGCTGTGTTTCTGACGTTCTTTTTAACGGACTGGAGGACCAGGCTGCATGAGCTAAAGCTCTGTTTGTGGTTTTATATTTTTTGATAGACAAAATGCTGTGTATTCTCATCAAAAGAAGCTATGAAATATGGAAACTATTTAATTGTACAAATATTGTAATATTGTATTGTGTTCGTTTTTAAAATATTACAATGTTTACTGATATATAATGATGTCATAAAAATAACATTGTGATTGTCTTACTGTTCAAAATCACATTATTAAAACCTGGAATAACCCTACACATGGTTTTCTTATAGAAGGTTGTCATTTGAAGATGGTCCTTCTGGTATCTTTCTATTGTACTCTTTAGAAATATCGTTATGAGAAAGGGGGAAGGAGGAAAATAGCAGAAATGAGGCTTCCTGGCTGCTTTGCAAAAAAACAAACCACTTTTTGGGAACATACAAATTACCACAAATCTTTATATTTGCCAACTAGGGCTATGATGATTGGGTTATATACTGGAATTGCTAAGTACATCACATTGGTAAATCAGTGAATCGGTAAATGAATATTAAACATTGTGACTATTGCAATGGATTTATTGCAACTGGGGGTGAAGGGAGCTGTGTACAAAAAGACCATGCCCACAATGGGGACTCTGTTATGTAGCTCTTACTGGCTTGACTTATTCTCAGGTCAAGACTTTCACAGAATCTTTATGCTAGTACTCCTATATGCTGAGGGACTCCATAAGGCTGGGGCAGCAGGCCAGATTCCACATCACCCATCCTTACTAACATATATATTTATCTATAAAACATTGAAACCAGTCCAGGAATTTGACGGCAAAGCAGATACGCTCCCTTAGGGTCACCACCAAAGCACCCTGACTGATAATGTAAACAGCGATTAAAAAAATAGAAAATATGCAGTGCCGTCATCTAGCATGTGTCGAACTTCAATAATCATATGTCAAGTGGTGGTTGCCTACCACCAAGATTGATATAGGCAAATCAGCTGAAGATTTGTAACTACAAAATGGGCCTCAAAACAGCATTCTACTACTCTAACCAACCAGCCTTCGGATTTGTCATTGTTCTCACACCCATGTACCTCCTCTACTTCACCCAATTTCCTTTCAAACGTTATAGAATAATGGGACCGAATTAATTGATGTCACATACATGGTTCATAATTAAAAGCTGTTGCTAGAATGTAAGCTGTAATTTGGTGAAACATGTCACATATGATACCAAAAATTGATGGAGATTTATGTTGAATTGTAACTTTGGTATCTATAGAGATCCTAGGGTTGTGGATATGTCTCTGTTTTTATGATGTTTGCTTTCATGATTAAATTGAAGGTTCAAATGGAATTGATTTTGTACCATCAGTGAACAAAGCATGTATGTGTATTGCAAGGAATTTAGTTGTTTGTACTAATTGAGAATCATCTGAGTACATTGTTAAGTTGTCAATAAAGTAAAAAACATATTTGTGTATTATACATTTTTCTTGTTCGTATCAGCGCACCAAGTAGTGCTCATGTTTTTAGATTAGGAACGACTGAAAGGCGTTCTGCTATCATTGATGTGCTATGATCTCATTGTCTATGATGAATGACTTTGAAACTGTATCTTCCATAATAATTGCCCACTATTTCTTGACAACCATAGGCATGTCCTGGCCCCACTGCCCAAATCTCATTGTGTGAAGAAATACTCTCTGTTTTCTAAGTTGTTGCCTGCTTTCTCTATGTGTTTCTCGACTGGGCTTCCGTTTTGGCTATGGTTAAATCTTTAAGGGGGATATCCTTTTTAATGAAAGATCGGCATCATGGATTAACTGGCTTCTTCAACTATACACTCCTCCAAAATAATACATCTGAGTCTCGGAAATTGTAAAAATGCTAGCCTTTCTACCGGGCCTCCAGACGACTGGGGCGACATCTCAATTAATGTATTGGTCGGTCCCCGATTTGTAGAAACTAAAATGTAATGTACCCATATAAAGTGTCGACATTGTTTCTAGAATGGTGACTTGTTTTTCACCTCCTGACATTGTAAATTTAAAGAACGCATACATGCTGATTAGGTGTGCATTTATGAAACGCCTTCAGCCTCTCTACAAACTGTGGCCTCGACACATCCCACGTTATGAACATGTCGTCTATGCATTGAACCCAATTGAATAATTGAGTTTTTTGTCCAAATAGTATATCAAGATGCTGTCGTAAATGGGGCAAATTGTGCTCCCATTGCTGTGTCCATGATCTACTTATTAAACAAACACTTTTTTCAAATCAAATCTAAATAAATGTAGCAACAACCCCAACCGGCGTAACCCAAACTTTGTTCCCCATTACATGGAGTAAAAACCACTCTGCCATCTGAGAGCTTTCCACTCTTCACCATCGAGTAAGTTCTGTGCATCCAGTGTAAAAAACACACTACCTTCCCCGCTGTTTTGGCATTCATCAATGTGATTGATAAAATCTATTGTATTACACAACACCTGTGTGCATTTGGTCATTAACCGTTGCAAACAATGTTCAATATATGTGGAATGTTTAAACCCTCCATACTATTACTAATAGGTCTAAGATGTATCCGTTGCCATCTCATGGCCTTATCTACTTCGGTGCCGATATCCCCAGACTGGCTCTCCCAATAATGAACATGCATCCGCCCACCCCAGGTGCACTTTGGCATGTATCTATGGACACGCATGAGTGGTCCGCAGGAGACCACCGCAGGCAAATGTGGATGAAGTGACATGTTTTTCCCACCCCACCTTGCTTCCTTTTACGGAAGCTGGCCACCGGTGGAAAGCCCAAAAAGAGTCCAAACTGTAAATGAGGTATTTTTCCACCAGTTGAAATCCAGATGATTGTATTTTCTTCACACTGCCAATCTGCCCTTTTATCGAGTACAACTACACCCGGCATGGGCCCAGAATGGGGTTCAAAGCCATCTATTACTCTCCCTCCTCACAGCACTGCAATAAAATCATAAGTGCTGTGGAAAATGCACCAGGAGGTTAGCAAACACACTGTGACTGAGACTGATAGGGTGGGTTGTTGATATATACCGTTTCTTCATCAACTGCTATTTTTCCGATGGGTTTTTCAATTAAAATGTTTCGCCAAAAAAAACATTGAAAAATATGGGGGGTTGAAAGGGCATAGAAAGTGTTGGTGGGTCGGGAGTAGTAAAAACAATAGGGGACGGGGATTTGGGGTTGGGAATGAAAATACACTGAACCGTTGCTGATGGCTGCCTGTGCAACCGGCTCAATGGCGGACATGCATCGCTTGTAAAAATAGTATACATTTTGTTCAAAACGGAAGATATTTCTCTCTTGCACCCAAGGCGATTGCCAGCATTGACACTGAGATGAAATCCCTGGATAAGGGGCTGCAGAGGCACCCCTAGGTTTGTAGACTGTCACTGGGAATACAGAATGCAGTAGCTGGTGTTCACACCACGCTGACTGGTCCAAAGTGTTTGTTCGACATCTTTGAGAGGCCTTTAACTTTAGCTGGGAAAGTCACATTGAAAGTGACCCCGCCTTTTGACCACGACATTGTTCAGAGAGCAATTTGCTAGGGATACATGAAGATAAAAAATGGGAGTTGTCAAGTTACAATTTGCATACTCACAAGTCCTGCCTGTGTATCGATTCTGGGGTGTGTGGTATGAGGGCTGTATGGATAAACAAATGGACTAGGTCTGTATTACTGCAACCTCACTGTAAAGGTAAAGCAGTGCCAAACGACTAAAGTGCCTTTGTATGTAGCACTTGCATGTGGTTATCAGATGACTCAATTTCACCTGGGGCAGAGCGGTTTTTGGAAAATATAGAGTGCCCAGTGTGACACACTTTATGCCCCCGCAACCCACACCGTGCAAACCCTGCCAAAGCAAACCTTCCCCAACATTATCAAGTAGTTGCAATCGAAACAAAAGCTTCCTTTATTAACTTGCAATTAAGGCCCTTTAAAGTACTGGGCTTACAGTGCAAGGTAGATATGAACATTACAAACACTAGCGTATCCTCGTTATATCTCACGTACATGTACTTAGGTGCACTCCCCTAGCAGCCAAAGCATGTGTTGATGCTGCATAATAGGTTTAAATGCTTATGCTCTCAAAGGAAAGCATGTAGTCATGATCCTCTGTTCAACCATTCAATACCGTAAATATGTGTTTATCAATTCAATTTACTGAACTTCCTCAACAATCAACCACAACAAGCAAAAGAAAGATTCCCAAAACAGCTCACACATTTGGAAAAATAAATATGTCATTCTATGGTAACTATATTGCACCTAAGAAAGCATTTGCACTGTCCAACAGCCATAACCTTTGTCTTTGTCAGTGCTGCAAGCCATGGGTGGGGTTTTGTTTAACCAGCACACACTGTAAATTGAATCCCTTCTTGGGACACACAAATTGTGGCCGGTAATGCACAGTGAGGACAAATGATTTATCCAGAATCAGAAGAGGTGATAGTGGGCTTTGAGCCCAGTCTGCAATTTGGGGGCTTCAACACATCTTGTCGGCACATGCATGTGCAGATGGGAACATAAACAGATCTTCTCGGGGTTTTACACCTGTACTATAGAGACTTAAAGACACACCGTGACAGAAAAAGCATGCCAACAATACCTGCTAGTAGTAATTTTATACACAACATGGAACTTGTCTGCGCCCCTCCCCCTTCTGAGAACCCAAGAGTTTCACTTCTTAAGGGTTATGCCATTAACACCAGTCGTTCACTCACTGCTTTTCTGCAGTTACCTACCACGAATCACTTCCCATTTAACAGGCACTGCTGACAAAGTCATAATGAACACAGCCCAATTGCATTCTTTGCACTTGAAATGCACTTGAAGTAAACAAGGAGGAAACAAGTGCTTATGTTAGTCTCCTAGCGCGGTTTGCGACGGCTAGCCCTACACCCTGAAAGTACCTGCCCCCCAAGCAGCCATACGCTTGGATCACTACACTAAATGGCGCCAACCAGGGCTGCTACCAGAGCTTCCATTTAACAACCTGGTGCATTCTGGGCGCCTTTGCCTTTGGTGACGCCGACTGAAGGCAGCTGGATGGAAGTGCTACTTAACAGGGGTTTATGAAATGATATCACAGACTTGGATCCTTGGAGTCGCAGAGGCATGGAGTCATTGTGGGGCCTCTCTGCTAATTGTATGAGGTTTGGATAAATACCCGGTTGTATGTCTGTGCACACATGTAACACATTTAGAGGGAGATGTGAAGTTGTCCCATGGCATTTGTGAGTAGCTCACCCAGTCCTGTCTTTTTTTTTCTGCATTCTGTTACTTGTAGTTTCTCCTTTCCCCAGAAACACCAAAATTCAAAGACACCAAGCAGACTAAATAAGTATTCACATATGACAGAACATGTTTATCCCTGCTTCCGTTCAGTCCATTTCACGTTCCAGAACACCGCCCGGAGCAGGAAAACATGGCGCGGTCACCATAACAGACAATGTCACCGAGTTTCAGGAGGAGGCATGTGTCCCCCTTCTTTCTCATTTTTCCCATCCCCCTTTTCCCGAATACCATCCTTCTTGTGCGCTGCTTTTTCCCACCTACGGGGGATTTCAGAACCAAGAATCAATATGTGCTTTAATTGCTAACCCAAGAGCTCATCTGTTGTGCGAGCTGTAATTACATAACCGAAGCCAATCACACTGCAGCCTCAACATGGTGCCGTCCTGACAAATGAGGGCAGCTGAAACAAAGCGCTGTGACTTTGTTGGGGGCGAGTGGAATGATGAGCACAGCCAATCAACACTGGGCCACATAAACAACCCTTAATCAATTTCCAGTTGAATTAATTTGTGCGTCATTACACATAGCTTGTGTACATCGCCTTCCCGCTCAGGCATTGAAGCACTGTAGAGGGGATGTGGTATGCCGCTGCAATTGCTCTCCGCTCAACCGCCCCAACCTCACTTACCCACCGGACTCTCTACTCCTGCACTTGCATGGCTGGGCCTGCACCCCTTGAGCCCTTCCAGCCCCTTCCCTCGCACTTAGCACATGGACCTTCTTCCCCTGCACTCTCTGCATTCCTCTGGCACTGTACACCTGCCCTCCCCTGGTACTTGCTTAAATCACGGGCCCTTCCACCCTGTGCGGCACTTCCCTCCGCCCCTCTGCCCCACACTTTTTGGACTGCACTTGCACGATGCGAATGTCACAAGGCCTAGTAGGACCGTTTTTGTTTTTCTTCATCCCTTTATGTCACCCCCCTCCTGTCTTGTTACACCTTGAAACACTGTGTTTGGAGGGAGATGATACGCGCTTGATAAATACCCAATAAATAAATAAATACTACCATGGTAGAGGCCCGCTCAGTCTAATGTGCTACTCATGCTCAGTTTTGTAAGCCCCTCGGTTCCTTATTTCTGACATGAATTGTTGTTTCCCCCACCCATAATACCCGAAACCAAGGAGTCAGTGAAGTCCATTAAACCACCCTTATGCTTGAACATGCAGATTGCCTCTACTTTTTCACCCAGATCCCTTGTTCTTTCTTTTGAATACATATATTCTCCAGCTCTGGTTGGTAAAAATGTGTGTTATGGTTCGGGTTTTATGGGCTAAAATAATGGTCTCTTTACCAGAGATGATTTGAAAACTATTACAAATCTTTATAGAAACATGTTGAGCAAAAGGACTATGACTGTAGCTTTAGGTTACCCATCCTGGCCGGAGGTCTGCAAATAATAGCATGTAAAGCAATGGCAGCCTGATAAATTATACTCTGGCTTTAACAACCACATGATAAAGGCACCTGCATGTAGTCATCGTTTCACACAGTGTGCAGCTTGTTAGGCATTCCTCTCATTTCTAATTAGCCACAGATTGCACCTTTTACAGGGCTTGCCAAAGACAATAATTTGAAATGCTTTACTGCTAACAAAGAGACATGTTATGAAGATATTTGACATATCCCAGTGGGAGATCCCCTGCAACCCTATACTTCTCTTTGTTCTTGGAATGTAAAATAAACATAGACATTCAGAACCAGAGCTCCTACAGTCTGAGATCGGAGGTTAGTATCCAATCGTGTCCCACAACGCTAACACAAAATAATTACGAGAGGGACCAAAAAAGGAAGTCTTAAATAGAAATTAACCTTAGTGATTTTCTCAAAACTTTTACAAAATGTCTGAGTTGCTGATGAGTGCCACAACATATAGTAAATGCCTCCACTGGGGCTATTTCAGAGATCATAATTGTATTCCTATTTATTTGAAGAACAGGGATGTCAATTTCAAAAACATATTAACAGATTGTGGAGGTGTTCCCAAGAAGGGTGCCTGTACAATAGCTCAAACATGAGAAAAACCCATTTGCCAGTTTATCAGGGTGGGAATAAAGTTTGGCATAGCAAAATAAAAGAGGTAATGGCTGGAAGGTTTAGAATTAATCTTAACCTCTGGCATCGCTCCGGGCAACCCTCTAGACCATCGTTTGTCACCTGCCAAACCATTGCAGAAAGGGGAAAGATCATACCCAAATCACGCATTTTCCATGCCAAAAAGGGCAGTCCTGCCCGAACTACATTGTGGCATCCCTTCTGCAAGAGGCCACAAACTGCCCAAGACATGTTTCAGCCTCATTGGGGCCCACATCTGGGCATATTAGTCCCACTCAGGGTGCCTGCAGCAAAACAAAAGAGGTGATGGCTGGAAGGTTTAGAATTCATCTTAACCTCTTTCAGCGCTCAGGGCAACCCTCCAGACCATCGTACTTCACCTGCCAAGCCGTAACAGAACAGGGAAAGACCAAATGCAAATCAGTCTTGGTCCCACCCCCAAAAAGTGACTGTCCAGTCCAAACTATTTTTTCACAACCCTTCTGCATGAGACTGCAAACTAACTCATACATGTTTTGGCCTCATTGGGTGTAATCAATGAGGTTTATCTTGGGTCTCCAGGCCCAGCAGGCTCAGGGCCCACATCGGGACATAACCGCCCCCATCGGGGTGACTAGGGCAAAACAAAGGAAGTGATGTCTGGTAGGTTTAGAATTAATCTTAACCTCTTGCGTTGCTCTGGGCAACCCCCCAGGACATCAATCTTCGCCTGCCAAGCCATTACAGAAAGTAGAAAGACCATATGCAAATAATACTTGGTCCACCCTAAAGTGCGATACAGACCAGGGACAAAACAAGAAACAAGACAGACAAATGAGCAGGTGACTTACAAAAGTAACATTAACCTGTGCGGAAGTGCTGCAAACTGAACAAAAGCACTGTACAATATACAAAGCTACATTACATGGCAATGGATGGAGTGGAAGGTTCAAATAGGGAGGATGGGGAGGAGTGCAGGCAGCTCCCTCTTTGGCCATGAAGTGAAGTTTGTAGGGGATGCACCATCAGGCTGGCTTTGATTGTGATGGGCAACAGGTTTCAATGGAGCGGGGCGAGCAGAGACAAAGAGTGGATGCAAGTGGAGATGTGGAGGTATGGGAGAGGTTGAGGGCAGAGGAATAGAAGAAAGCATGAGATGGTGACCAAGCCAAGATAACGTCAGAGAGGTACAGAGGAGCAAGGCCACTGATAACTTTGTAGACTAGGAGAAGGAACTTGAAAGGGGAGTGGTTGCGCATGGAGAGGCAAGCAGTATAGTGTCATAGGTAGAAGTCAGGAGGATCTGGGTAGCGATTTTGAGGTCTGTGCCTAGAGAACGGAAGGAGCAGAGAGGAAGGCCAATGAGTAGACATAAGCAGTAGTCAAATTTGCTGATCGCAGAGGTGGCAATTAGAGTTTAAGGACTAGAGAGGAAGACATATTTGACATTTTTATAAGGTTAAGGCAAGCAGCAGAGGGGATAGAAGTGATGAATTGTTACAGGCTCAGATCGCTATCAAAAAGGACTCCTACGTTGCAAATCTTGGGCCAGGGAGCAAGAGGTTAAGGTGGGGAACAGAGGGGGAGGAGAGGGAAGGCTTGGCATTGGACGCTGGAAGAAATATGTTTTGCATGTTCCAATATTTCAACATAAAGAGTAGAATCCATTGATGAATTAAGGCATTTGGTTATCTGTCCCAAAGATCCCTTGGGTGAAAGAGCAAAAGGAAAGAAAATGAGTCTCATCAGCAAAGGGGTCATAGTGAAAGCCAAAGGGCAAAAGATGTACACCCAGGGCAGAGGTATAGAGAGTGAAAAGCAAAGGTGTAAGGGCTGATATTTGGGTATGCTCGCAGCGAGAAGTGGGGGGGTCAGAGGTTTGTAAGTGCCAGGAGATTTTAAAAGAGCAACCTTGCAGCTAGGAAGCAATCCAGACTAGAGAAGATTTACAAAAACCAAGGAGGTCCTGGAGCGCAAGGAGGAGAGATGAGTGGTCAAATGTAGTGAATGTGACAGAGAGGTGCAAAAGGCTGATTATTGAAGAAAGCTTTGGAATGTTGAGCATCAGAGAGGACGTTGGAGACATACATGAGTGCAGTCTAGGTGGAGTGTTTACAACAGAAGACAGAGAGAAGTGGATCTCCCAGACCATTATCCTTGAGGTGCTTCGTGATCAGTCAAGGACCTTTGACTAATGGTAAAGGAGAGAAACGGGTGATAGTTTGCTGGGACAGTTGGGTCAAAGGGTTTCTTTAAAAATGGTAATCCAGTTGTAGATTTGAAAGACGCAGGGAAGTGTTCAGAGGAAAGGGAGAAGTTAAATAGCTCAGAAAGATAGGGCAGATGGTTGGGACCAAGTGTTTGACTACTTGAGGTACAAACAGATTGATAAGCATGCAAGATGGGTTGGCATGTGAGGTTGTCCAGGATTGTACATCACAGCACACGTTGATTATGAGAGTTTGGGTCTCAGATGTGATGTCGGGCTGAGGACAGGGGCAGGAAGGTGTGAAAGTGCATGCAGGATAATGTTGGTCAAATGGTGTCATAAGTGCATAGTGAAAGTTAGAAATTGAAGAGGCATAAAGACGGGAGAGAGAGGGTCTCACATCACCTAGGTAAGGGGCAAGAAAGTCCTGGTTGGATGCTCCCTGTGACCTTAGCAATATAGGTCAAACTACAAGATCAGCCAATACTAGCATCACTGAACATAGATCCCACATTCACTACAGACACCGCGACGCACCACTTGTAAAACACTACGTGGAACAAAACCATATGGAAAATGCATTGCTGTGGTGGATTCAAGTACAGTAAGTAACCTTATTGTGAAGGGACAACAATGGATCCACCAATTGAACTCATATATTAAAGATCTTAATGATCAAATAGATTGGTATGTTCTGGAACTTATCCTATTGCAGAGGTCTGCAATCTGCGCCTCTCCAGATGTTTTGGACTGCCACTCAATGATCCCTCACCATTGACTATGCTGGCTACGACTGGTAGGATTTGTAGTCCAAAACATCCAGAGACCCAAAGGTTTCAGGTTTCCTATAGGGTCTGAACTGTAACGTATAGTCCACGTTTGGTTTATGATACCACAGAGATCATCAAAAAATAATGATACAAAAAAATTAAATGGAAGAAAATCTAAAACACAGCGAGAGCACATTTTGGAACATAATATCCCCACACCATCCCCTCCCGATCCCTTAAACACTTTTGAAAAAAAAAAAAACTGCAGAAAAGATAGATTATATCTGTGTCTTAAAAAACACATTGATGTTTGTTTTACCTATTCAAATATAGCCAAGTGACATCTTTGAAAAGTTACATCTCGCTTCAGAGATACCATTGCTTTGGGAATGTAAACATGTATTTCATGTTGGCAGAGTAGCCCCTTCAACAGTTCATACCAAATACAACCCCCCCCCCCCCCCGCCCATACAAAACTAGGAAGGGGCAGAGCAGTAACAGCTGATTAGAGCAACGCCTTTGTGGAATGCAGCTGGTTGAATATACAACATGCAACAAAGTGTAAATGTAACCAATGGAAGTCATTTTACTCAAAATGTAAACTGCACAGAGGAGACCCCCTGCATGTGCACCTCTGTGCACTTGGGGCTTCTCCTCTCCTCTGTGCCATTCCCTGTATTCCCAAGATGAAGAGCACAAAAACAATTGCAAGAACAGCCGAAATATCCTTGACACTTTTTTTAACACTTGGTTTTGCAAAAAGTGTAGATGCCAAATTGCCATTTACAGATGGCAGACATGTTAAAAGCAGGCCTATTCGACAGGAAGCCATTGTCTTTACCGCAGCGCTAAAATGTCATGCTGCTGCAAAACCATATGTTTTTGCAGGTGGTGTGGGGATTCACTGCGCACAACAATCATCCCTTTCTGTGCCCCGAATGGCTGTAAAAACAACACAAATACACAACAGCGTTAAAAAAGGTTAGTAGCACTTTTACACCTTTCTTTGACACCTTATTCACTCCCCCAGGGACTCTAAAATGTGTTCCCATGGTGTCAGTACATCGATGACAGGGTGGGTGCAAACCTCTTCTATTTTGCTGTGACCCGGATCTACAACAAAGTTGATCCATTTGAAGGACTCCCAAGGAGATACTGCATAGGTCTCCGGAGCACACAAACAAATGTAAAAACATAGCATAATAGGATTACACCAGGATATGCACTTGTTTTTACACTCTGGGGCATTTCCGCCTGCCTCATAGGTTCTGCCTCATAAACTCCAACATATCAGGTTCATGCTGGTGTTAATGCACAGGTCTTCGTAGGAATCAATTAGGCTAATTTAAGAAAAAAGGCATTAATTGCACAGCGAGCCCCTACATTCCTCTTCATGCACTTGCGACCCCACCATGCGCTTTCCATCATTTGCACTATGAAGTGCAAAACAAAAGAGACCTTTTTATAAACATGTGAACATTTCACAGAAAAGTTCACTTCTGTGCAATTGTCATCGTATGCACTACAAAGAGAACAAAAGGTGTAAAGGCAGGCATAATCGCCTTTACGCCAGGCGTTGGCACATTATAGTGCACATTGTGTAAATGGCACCTGCCATTTATGCATGGCAGATGGGATGAGTATGGAATCCGCTTGCTTTTAGCAGATGTATAAAGCAGGCGCTTCCCAGAGGAATCCAATGCTTTTGCATCTGAATGAAATATGTTTTTTTACTGGTGGATCCTACGGTCATGGGAGACAGAGGTTCCATGACGCAGCCCCGCCAGCCAAAAGCATGACAATGCCCCAAAGTGCTATCTGAGGTGTAAACTGTGAATGCATGTGTTATGCCCTGGACACCACTCTGGGTGCTTAGAAAATGACCGCAAAAGTGTAAAACCTGGAAAAAATGATTTGTGCACTTCATAGTGCAAAAAGTGAAAATACTGCCAGCGATTTACACTTGAAGGAGGCATTTTCTGTTTGACCATAGGGAACAGCATCCAAAGGTCTGTTATAAATGCTATGATACGATAATGTCCTATTGGACTTTGTGTGTGTGTGCAGACGAACAGCTCCTTAAAACGAGTAAGCCCAGGGTAGTTGCGGAGGTGCATGAAAACAACGGGGAGGGGGGCTTTTAACAAGAGGAGACCCCAGCCTTCAAGTAGGCAGCATGTGCTGGAAAGCAACGCAGGATAAAGGTCCTCCTTCTGCACAGTAGTGCACACAGAGCTATGGAAGAGTGGCTACGCCTGTAATTGCAGTAACGTGTCATGCATTGCTACCCCAAGATTGCTAACATGATGGAATGCGACGATAACCCTGCATGACCTTTCCAAATTCTCCCATGTTCCTACACTAGAAAGCTCTGCCCTCGGTGAGAAATGATCACTTGAGCCAGACCTCAAAGCAACCACTGCCTTAGGCAAGAAGCAGATTAAGTGAGGGAACACATTACCAGTAGTGATGGGGGAGGCATGTGGCCAGGCGTGTAAACATGTCTCCAGCCAGGATGAACTCCGGGAGGTTATCACCATGGGGATGGGCATGCTGGAAAAACATGCCTACCAGTTCCAAATCCTCATGAATCCATGCCACACGGAAATGAACTTCAGATTCAACTACTTTACAAAACAGTGCTATCCCGCCTGGTCACACAGCCTTCCCCTCTCCGCAGTAGCAGCAGCACATGCTCATCTAATACCACTCCATTGTGTCCCCAATAATCCTAAAACCAACATTCTCCAATCATCGTCTCTAATGCATTTTAGGGGGAGTGCTAGCAAAGTCGAAAAACAAGCACCAAGACCAGTGTGCTTTATGTCCTCAAGTGATACAAGCATACAACCCTTTCATCACAAACATATTTGTCCACCATAAAGATTTCTCATAATCCTTAAGTTCCACAAAAGTGCTTTGATTTTATGCAAATCAGCCAGGAATCCTCATTGGTGTCATTTATTAATTTCCTCTTGCGAATAAGTAAAATAGGAGTGTGCCGAACTGTCCATCTTACAATGATAACCTTCTCACAAAAAATAATGCATATGGTTATTCTAGTTTTTGATAATTTGCTATGGTCAGCAAGGCAATTGTAACTTTCTTAACGTGACTAAAATATATACTGTGAAATTAACAGTGTAAAAGGATTTTTAAAAGGTCCCAGTCGCAATGTTGTCAAAATTACATGTATGTATTTGTATTTCTTTTTTAATAGCTGCTTTGCCAAATAAAGCATACCCCTAAAATATCAGTTTTTGTTCTGTTGGTTATACAGCTGGAAGCAATGGCATGGGCGACTTCAGCGAATGCTCACCTGACAGTATGACACTCACACACATAGAAAAAGATGGAGACATGGGGAGAGAGAAAATGAGAAAGAGAGAAAGAGAGCGAGAGAAAGAGACATAGGGAGAGAGAAAGAGAAAGAGAGAGAGACAGAGAGAGAGCAAGGGACATAGGGAGAGAGTGAGAGAGAGAAAGAGACAGAGAGAGCGAGAGAAAGAGAGAGAGAGAGAGTGAAAGAGAGAGAGAGAGAATGTCGGATGAGCGCGTGATGCGCTGGGTAGAGCTGGTAAGGTATAATACTTCCTGTCTCTACTGACACCAACTATGTTCAAAGACAGGCCTTCTTGTTTTTGTTGAAGTATTGCATCCGTCCTTTTAATTGTAGCCTTTAATGATTCTGTGCCTCTGTTTTGTGACAGCACTGTGCTCTGATGCACTTCTGGTTGTTGTTCACCCAATCAAATATTTGTTTTAATGGCTACCTAGAATCAGGTGTTAATGTGCGACTTTGGCACACACCTTGCAGAATTTAGGGCACCGGACTTTGGACATTGCTGCTCTTCCAGTCACATGGGGCAGATGCTAGTACCACAGATTGGCTGTGCTGGAGTAGGCGGAAGGCATGAGATACACGTGAGCCTCCCCGCCTCGCCATACTGTGGCAGGCTGTGAGAAGACGCTCTAGTCACACAACACACTAGAGGCATAGACAGGGTAGGGCCTGAGCGGGCAAGGCCCACGCAAAATTGGTACATTCCCACTCAGCAGCGCTGTGTGGGCATTTACAGATGTTAATGTCACTGCTTGGGCCAACTGCATTAGCTTTAGCCTGCATTTGTTAGACAATCCTGGCTATGCCTCTGCTATGCACGCATTGCTTCTTCCAGCGGCACAAGGATATACTGTCGGAATTGAAACAATATTATGCCTCCTATCGCAGCAATTGTATTTGTATTGGCCTACGCCAAGTTGTCTAAAACATCATATGCGAACAAACTCTGCGGCAAGGTCTTGACCTTAGAGAAAGTAATGTAAGTCGCCATCTTGGATTAAGCTGCCATTTTAGCTTCTCTTGTAATATGGAAGTCACCCTGAACATCAAAATGGAGGCCGAATGGCATTCTGAGTAAGATTCTGGCCGTTGTGACCTCCGTACACACGAATAATTAATATGCCTGCAGGCCACTTGTCGGGGTCGCGAACTGCGACCTTGTCCTGTTGCTGACCTATGTGTAAATGTACAACTATATCAGCGAAACTAATCAAAATGCATATATTATAGGATTGACCTGGCTAGGAACCCATAGGCCCGATCCCTAGAATGGTTAACCCGCGAGGGGGTTGGCCAAGGGCTGGATAAAGAATATAAAAAGCCCAAGTATTCCAATGTACGGTCTCTCTTACTAATGAATCGAACCTTCGTTGAAGTTCGTTACGTTACTCTGAGAGCCGAATAGCTATCCGTTTGTCAATTGACTTTGGTAACTGTTGTAGCTTTTAAATAAAGTGCTTGTATGTTCTTTTTAACCTGTGTTGGTGTGTTTCTTTTTGGGCTTACCGGCCTCATATTATTTTGATGTTTTCACAGTTGGCGCCCGAATATGGACCCTCAAGATTGATGCCCGATCATTGAAGGTTGACGCAGACTATTGAACCGGGATCGGACGGTGTGATACTGCGGGTCCGACTGAACGAGACGCGATACCTCGGCAGCGCTGCACGATCCGATCCTTGGACGATAGTCGTGTGGTCTGACACGGCATCTTGACAAAGGTCCATTTTTGAGGCGGGTAGATTTGTCGAAACCACCAAACACAAGGTAAAATTCGTTAGGTAAGTTCTTTGGTAAACCGTACGGTCCTCCTAAGGTTTGGTCAGGTGCAGTAGTGACCCGGCTCTTAATTTAACCCTGACAATTTGAATTTGGCGTATTGTATCTGCAGACACAATTACTGACCAGGTAACACCAATTTTTTGTGAAATGCCTGGGAAATTGTCTAGCTGCTTTAGGGCTCTGTTCCGCAGCGATCGACAATCTTTGGAATTTAGCCGCCCGGCACCACAGGATGGGTCGCCGGCATGTACTATGTACTGTAAGTATGGCATTGGAAGTATAGTATTTAATGATATTTGGCACAGACAGACCAGACGTGCCTCCGAATTTCAGTGGCCAATCAATGGTAGTTTCGAGATCCCCTGTATTGAATACCTAGAATCGGTCTTGCTAAAAAAGAAGGCCAGACCTGCAGCATTTGATGTTTTGCAGAATTGGAAAAAAGAAGCATTGCAGCAGCTTAAAAGTAGGGATAAACATGCACACCGTCATAAAACAAATGCCGAAAAAGCGTTGTTATATGATAAAGAAAAACATTCGGAGTCAGTCAAAAATATGGATTGGGCTTTCTCAGTAGGTATCCAGAAAATGTATCCCTCTAAAGATTTCCATGTTTCTGAAGAATTTATTGAAAAATTGTTAAACGAACGCAGGCCTGGTGCCTCTGCGCCACCTCCGTATGATCCTCTCCCGGGTGCTCTGCCCATTTCTGCTGTTGTTCCTGCTGTTATTCCTGTTCCCCCTGTACAACCTATTGTTCCTATTCCTCTAGTTGTTGTTCCTCCACCCCTTCCTCTTGCGCCGATAGTTGCACCCTTATTGAATTTGCCCGCACCTCCGCTCCCGAGTGGTTCTGTATTGACTGAAGTTGATCAGGGTGCGGGGTCAAAGATTGTCACTCGTAATACTGTTTCGGCAGACAAGAAACGAGAATTATTTGCATGGGCTAAGCACTGTATGGAGAAAGGTGATCAAGTTAATGTTTTTTCCACATTATCAAATTTGAACAATTTTCCCGAGAAAAATGTTTTTATCGAAGGTTTGGGGACTCATTTATGTGTGATGTGGGGTAGATTACAAAATTCGGATATCCCACAAGGGGTGAGGGATCTAAATGCTTTAGCACTTTCGAGGGACACAGAGGAGAAAATACATGGTCATGTTGAAAGATTGTTTGAGTATAGGAGGGACTTTGAGAAATCACAAGATGAGGATGATGAAGACGACAGTATGTATGTGCAGAAACGGTTCCTTCCATGTCGTAGATCGGCACCTGAGGAAGTACGAATTTATACCAAAGATGCGATTCGATGGATCTCGGATTCATCGATACCGCCAAATGAAGTATATGACACGTATAGTCAGTATACAGTAGAAATGCAAAGGAAGGTGATTCAGGTAATGGTACAGTACCTGCAGGAAGAATGTGTAAGGAAGAAGGTTAGTTGTCCTATAGAGTTATTGGGAATTTGTAAAAGGGCTTTTTCGCCTAACACTTCTTCGACTGCCTTAGCGCTCGACCTGGCTCTGTTGCTTAGTAAGCGGTCGGAGTTACCTATATCTCAGTTGCCTATGAGAGAGGTTCCTCCGACATTTGTCCCAAAGGTTGAGATTCCCGCTAATGCTGGGACTGGTGCACCCGCTGTGGATATCCCTGCGCATTATGTATCACAATTTGTTCTTGTCCCGTTTTCACCACAGGAAGTGAACACTATTAGACAATCAATTCCCGATATCAGGAAAAACCCGACAGGGTTTTACAAAGAGATAGAGTCCGTTTTGCAGTCCTCTGTGTTCACCTTAAGTGATATTGACTTGCTATTCCCTGTACTCCTACCCGTAGATTTATGGAAGCAGGTTCGGACAATAGACGATGTGCCAGGGTTGGGAGATACGTGGGATAACATGACTAGGTTTGATGGGGAAAGACCAGCTGGTGAGAAACCACCTCAGGTAATGCTTACTTTACCTGATAGAATTGTCGCAAAATTGAAAACCATAATTCCTGAGAAAAGAATTATTTGGGACAAGCTTACGGCCTGTGTTCAAGGAAAAACTGAAGGTGCCACCGAATTCTTTAATCGATTCGAACAGGTATTCTCTGACTTCAGTGGACAGGACTTGGTTACAGAGTCTGGGAAAAGGTTGTTTGTGGACAAATTTGTACGTGGGTTGTTGCCCGACATCCAGTCACAGATTATGTCCTCCGAGAGCGCTTGGCAGGCGAAATCCCAATCTGAAGTTTTGCACATGGCTCAGTATTATGAGAACCGTGTGAATGATGAAAAAGAGAAAATAGAGAAGAGGAAAGGAGATTTGAAGACAAAAGTATTGTTACAACAACTTGTTAGAAATCCCAGAGGAAGTACGTCACAGATCAGAGGTCAGTATGTCCCAAAAGGAAACGCTCCTATGGGTCCTGTGAATGTTAATCAATGTGCCTATTGACGCCAGGAAGGCCATTGGCGAGCACAGTGCCCCGTCCTTCGACAAAGGTCAAACAATGCGTTTGGGAGTATGGGTAGAGGACCTAGAGGTCGCCCTGGAGCAGGGGGCCCTGATAGAGGTCAGTTTTCACAAGATCCTCAGCAACCTTTTTCACGAGAAAATCAGACTTCGAGTGTGGACGCAAGAAACATATATGATCACCCTTCTGCTGCCTACCTTTCTGAAGAGCTTCCTTCCGATAACATTTTATTCCGTTAGGACTGCCCGAAGCAGGGTTTGGAACCCTCACCTATCCCCGTTAATCAGAAAGGTCCCTACGTTGAATTGGGAGTGGGGAATAGGAAACATCAGTTTTTGATAGACACTGGAGCACAGAAGTGCTCCATTGATCATTCCCGGGTTCCAAACATTCCACTGTCAGGGCAAACAAATGTTTCTGTAGGGTTTTCTGGTATACCAATTGTTTGTCCGGTTTCTTCGCCGGTGTCTGTTTCTTTGGGTCCCTTTACGGACCATTGTCCCTTCCTTCTGACTTCGAACTGTGGAGAGAATTTGCTGGGGTTAAATCTGTTGAAGAAATTGAATGCAGTAATTCATTGTTCCTCTGATGAGTACGACTGACGGTTTCACCACAGCAACTTCCCAATTTTCAGTTTTTGACTCGACCATTGCCTCCTGAGTTTAGTGTTGTTCCAGAATGTTTATGGGCGGCTGACGACAATGATGTCGGGGTGCTATAGATTGAGCCCGTTAAAATAGTTTTGAAGCATGGAGTTAAACTTCCAAGCATTCCGCAATATAAAATATCAGTTGAGGGCGAGCGTGCTTTGAAGTGCATTGTCTCCGATTTTGTGCATCGAGGGGTGATTGAAGAGATTGCAGGTAGTTTATGTAACAGCCCGATTTTGCCTGTATACAAGAACGGCGACAATGCAATCCCATACCGGTTCATAATTGATCTTCGTGCTATTAATAAAGTTGTCGCCCCACAATTTCCAATTGTGCCTGATGTAACAACGATACTAACAATGATCCCTGCTACGGCTGCGCACTTTAGTGTTGTGGATTTAAAGAATGCTTTCTTTAGCATTCCTATACACAAGGAGAGTAGATATTTGTTCGCGTTCACCTTGGGAGGACGTTCATTTACATTTACTCGGGCACCTCAAGGGTATACTGAAAGTCCAAGCATTTATAGTAGAGCTTTGAAAGAGCAGCTCGACACCCTTGAATTGCCACCTACTTGTACACTATTTCAGTATGTCGATGATTTGCTTTTGGCTGCAGATTCTGAAAGTGCTTGTAAAGAAGGCACTGTATTGTTACTTATTCATCTGGCCGAAAACGGTCATAAAGCTTTGCTCAAGAAATTTCAATATTGTTGTCAGGAGGTCGCCTATTTAGGCAACCTCCTGTCAAAGGAGGGGTGAAGATTGACACCTGAAACAATAAAACTCATTTCTGGCATGTCTGTTCCAAATACGCAGAAGGAAGTCAGAGCCTTAATAGGTATGGCTTCTTACTGTAGGTTGTGGATCCCGAACTTTTCACTAGTGATAAAACCGATGTTGGCTTTGACAAAGAAGGGCATTTCTTTGCCGCTGCCATGGAAATCGGAACATCAACGATCATTTGAGCTTCTCAAAACCGCGTTATGCTCTGCACCGGTTCTGGGTACTCCAAATGATGACAAGGCCTTTGTGTTGTTTGTGCATGAATGTGATGGATGTGCTTTGGCTGTGTTAACGCAGGAACATGGAGGGAAGAATAGGCCGTTCGGCTACTACTCCTCCGCCCTTGATCCTGTCGCATGCGTTTTGCAAAGATGTTTGCGAGCTGTCGCTGCTGCTGCCGCGTCTGCAAAACAGAGTGAGGGAATGGTCCTAGGCCATGATTTAATTTTGATGGTACCTCACTCTGTAGATGTCCTATTGAATAAAACCCAAACGCAACACCTCACTCTGCACGGCTGACAAGGTATGAATTAATTCTGTTTGCCCCTCACATTCAAATTAGTAGGTGTTGTGTTCTTAATCCAGCTGAACTTCTACCTTTCCCGCAAAATACTGTTTGCGGTGATGAAGAATTACATGACTGCCTGTATACCACTGAACAGGAAACGAAGGGCAGGATAGATCTTATAGATACTCCTTTGGACAATGCAGAAGGGGAGCTGTTTTGTGATGGCTCCTGCTTCAAACTTCCAGATGGTACATCTACAGCTGCTTACGCAGTTACTACGTTATGTACGGTTGTTGAAACTAAGAGAATTTCGCATAACTCTGCGCAGGCCGCAGAGATTATAGCATTGACCCGATCTTGTGAACTCTCCGAAGGGCGTATAGTAAACATATATACTGATAGCCAGTACTCCTTTGGGGTGGCTCACAACTTTGGGAGGCTCTGGTCGGAAAGAGGGTTCCTAACCTCACATGGGACCAAGATCCAGCATGGTCCCCTGATAGTGAAATTGCTCTCGGCACTCTCACTCCCTAGGCAGTTAGCGATCATGAAATGTGCAGCACATCGTAAGGTCATAGATGATGTGGGAAAAGGGAACGCTTTTGCTGATCAGATAGCCAGGCAAACGGCTACAGACCTTAGCGCAGACATGTATGCTCTAAGGGAAACAAAAGATGCCTATGTAATGGATGAGGGTATTGGGTCTGTGTGAGATATTCAAACTGATGCCACAATAGAAGAGTCTAAAAGGTGGGCCGAAGGAATGGGGAAACTGGATGATGATGGGTGTTGGGTGGATACATCTGAAGGAAAATGGTTGCTCCCTGATTCATATGTGCTGGCAATGGTTATGATGGCACACGGTCCTACGCATGTGTGTGCTCAACAGATCACGAAAATGCTAGAACAAGTCTGGGTGAATGATAACATTTTCAAGACTGCACAGCGACATGTTCAGAATTGTATGATTTGTTTACAGCACAATGTGGGGAAGGGGACAGTAACTCCAAGGGGTAGCTTTGGGCCCCCTTCTGTTCCCTTCGAGGTCATCCACTTTGATTTTATTGAGATGGAACGGTGTAACAATCTAAAATATGTTCTTGTGATTATTTGTGCTTTTAGTAAATGGGTCGAGGCTTTCCCCGTGCAGGATGCTACTGCCATGACCACTGCAAAGACTATGGTAAAAGAATTCTTTCCACGATTTGGGCTTCCGAGGGTAATTTGGTCGGACAATGGTCCCCATTTTGTTGCAGCAGTAATTTTGCAGACATGTACAGCGTTACACATTGAAAAGCGATTTCACTCAGCTAGACACCCTCAAAGTGCTGGGTTGGTAGAGAGACATAACGGTATCTTAAAGAATAAGCTTGCAAAAACATGTGCCAATACCAAATTGAAATGGCCAGATGCCTTACCTATTGTTTTGTTAGCTATGCGTACCACACCTCAAACTAAGACTGGGCTTTCTCCATTTGAGGTAGTGATGGGGAGACCTGCTAACATTTGGGGTCTTCCGAAGCCTAAAGCATTGAGGGAGGTAGAAAATGTATTGCTTGTAGACTACTGTGACCAGTTGACTAAAAATCTGTATCTCATTTATCATCACTCCAATCAGCTTTACCTGTATGGTTTACAGACCCAGGACACGATATTCAGCCTGGAAGTTGGGTCCTAGTGAAGGCCTACGAAAGGTCTTCCTGTCTCGCTCCTCGCTGGAGGGGACCCTACCAGGTGCTGTTGGTCACTCAGACAGCAGTGCGGGTGGCTGGAAAAAAACATTGGATCCACGCGACGCATGTCAAGAAACTTCCTCACCCGACGCCGCACGTTACAGAAGAAGCAGAACCCCTCGCTGATGCTACAATCTCTGATCCTGGAGTAGCAAACAGCACTGTGAGTGTGTCGGAGAATTTCTCTGAGCCCGTGGAGCTTGGGGAACAGTCCATTTCGTCTCCGCACTCTTTGGAAAAGTCACTTCCGGAAAACATTGTTTCAAGTTCTGCGGCTTCCGTCGCCTCCGATACGTCGCTTCCCTCAGGAAGTGATGTTGCCTTGTTTCCGGATCAAACAGTTCAGGGTACCACCAGGTACAACCTTCGACGAAGAAAATAGAACTACGGCACCGGTCTTTTCCGTGCATTTGGAAAGAAGAAGTGATTGAAAATATTCTCTTGTAAAAGAAAGTTCCTTTCGAACAAAAGGAAAAAAAAGGGATTCTGCTGGCTAGGGTTGGGAAGGACTAAGAAGTTGCGCGACCGTAGTGTCGCCAGCAACGAACATTGGGGTCGTCGATTGAGAAACTACGATGCCTGCCACCTCCACCGCTGCTCCCCGCATTGGACTTGTAAATAAGGGGGTGACCAACTCGGACAACGAACCATGTGCCTGGGCCCCGAAAACGTATTGCTGTGTTGTGTTAATAATAATTGGAATTTTTTGTAATTACTGCTGTGGGACTTTGGTACTATGAAGAAGTTTACCCTCTAAAACCTCTACTGCCAATTGAGACTGTACCGACTGCTTTGACTCCCTCTGTACACCTGCACACCTTGTCACCTAGAGACTCCCAGCATAGACGAAAGTATCATAATAACACTTTAGTGGTAGTAATGAATGCAACGCATGCCATTTTTAATAAGAGTAATTGCTGGATTTGCACCCATTTACCGCAACATGGGAACAAGGGGCTAGGATGGTATATTCACCATTTACCTTTAACGAATGCTTGCTATGCTTCTCTTAGAGCACTATTCTTTGGCCGTTGGAATGATAGCGTCTCAGGGAACTTTGATGGAACTAATTTAAATGATTTTGAGAAACGTGAATTGACTCCGCTGGGATGCTCGCTTTTTGCAAATAGAAGTAGACCTAATGTTGCTGCTATTAGGTCATCTGATAAACTATCTCTACCTTTTCAAACTCTAATTTCCTTTAAAATGGCTCCGATAGGCAATAAGGACGCCGTGCCTCCTTCCTACTCTATTAATCATAGCCCCGATTCAGTCCCCTTTTGTGTATTTCTTTTGTGTAGAAATGGCACTCGGCCAATGGGAGATTTTGAAGGTTGTGTGAACATTGTAAATTTGACTGGGGAGAACAGGCCTCTGTACGTAGGGGGGCCTGTTTATTTCGTTTGTGGTAGTTCAGCATTTCCCTGGTTGCCCAAGGATTGGCAGGGAACCTGTTATTTAGAAATCCTGTTACCTGGGGTATTTTTAGCTAGTACATTGGAAGTTTCTAAGGCTCGCCCACGGCGGGACGAGGATGGGGATACCCCTGGGCAAGTATTGGGAGATATAGCGAAATCAGTTGTGCCATTTTGGGGACAGATATCAAACTCTGAAAATATTAGGGGACTAGCAAGAGTACTGGAGAGAACAATCAACCGGACCACGGATGTACTCTACAATATGACACTAGAACAAAAGGCAATAAGATTGGTAGCACTCCAAAATCGGATGGAATTAGATGTCATTCTGGCAGAACGTGGTGGAGTATGCAAATTAGTGGGGTCCGCTTGCTGTGTTTTCGTACCAGATTCCTCTCCGACAATTTTCAAAGCAATACAGAACTTGCACATCCTTAGTTCTGGGATTCTCTACGATCCTGGGGTTGGAAGGTGCTTTCTGTTATCTTGGTTATTTTGGGAATCCTGTTATTCCTTTGTTGCTGTTTCCAATGTCTACCTAGTATATGTGCAATGCTAGGGGGGTGTTGTGCTCAAGCGGTGAGCACAGTAGGGCACAAAATGTACGCCCCAGATACAGCAACTAAAGAGTTTGTGTTACAAGAGGTTCTGATGAACGACCTAATGGCTATAGACATTACAGATAATGATTCAGGATGTATGGACGACAATGCATGGAGTTATTTACAAAAGTATTAGAAGTGATATTTGCACTTGGCATAGGCCAAAAGGAGGGTTTGTCGGAATTGAAACAATATTATGCCTCCTATCGCAGCAATTGTATGTGTATTGGCCTACGCCAAGTTGTCTAAAACATCATATGCGAACAAACTCCGGGGCAAGGTCTTGACCTTAGAGAAAGTAATGTAAGTCGCCATCTTGGATTAAGCCGCCATTTTAGTTTCTCTTGTAATATGGAAGTCACCCTGAACATCAAAATGGAGACCGAATGACATTCTGAGTAAGATTCTGGCCGTTGTGA
Source organism: Ambystoma mexicanum (assembly GCF_040938575.1). NCBI lineage: Eukaryota > Metazoa > Chordata > Amphibia > Caudata > Ambystomatidae > Ambystoma > Ambystoma mexicanum. The sequence goes on from NC_090922.1 coordinate 600,193,345, forward strand.
CCTCCGTACACACGAATAATTAATATACCTGCAGGCCACTTGTCAGGGTCGCGAACTGAGACCTTGTCCTATTGCTGACCTATGTGTAAATGTACAACTATATCAGCGAAACTAATCAAAATGCATATATTATAGGATTGACCTGGCTAGGAACCCATAGGCCCGATTCCTAGAATGGTTAACCCGCAAGGGGGTTGGCCAAGGGCTGGATAAAGAATATAAAAAGCCCAAGTATTCCAACGTACGGTCTCTCTTACTAATGCATCGAACTTTCGTTGAAGTTCGTTACGTTACTCTGAGAGCCGAATAGCTATCCGTTTGTCAATTGACTTTGGTAACTGTTGTAGCTTTTAAATAAAGCACTTGTATGTTCTTTGTAACCTGTGTTGGTGTGTTTCTTTTTGGGCTTCCCGGCCTCATATTATTTTTATGTTTTCACAACACAGCGGCGACATCAAACGTGCACTTTCCCATGCGAATGGGGGATTTCAGCGGAACCTCACCACCTTTCCATCCACCACGGAAGAGCATGTTGTCTAATGCTCCACACTTAAATCCTAACCACACTGTGGTTGCTAGGGGTATTTGTGAAGTGTTGACACACTCATCAGGTACCAGAACAGAGATTAGACATTTGGAGCGGGGGCAGAAATCTCGAACATGACTGCACAAACAATGGGGGGAGATTTGTCAGGAAGTTGTGAGTCACAAAGACTGCAGGTGCAGCTGGTGAGGTGGGACGGGATCAGATAGAAGCAAAGCATTGGGTGAAATAGACAGGACCAGGAAAGGAGAACAGAAAGCACTGTCAGTCAACGAGAAGAGCACCAAATACATCTTCTATTCCACAAAGGATCGAATCACGCAAATTGCCCTTTCAGGACCCAGTCCAGAACACAGCAAATGTGCAGAAACCCGTGGAAAATCTTTTCTACCACATGTGGAATATGTGTTGTTTGCTTATGTAGTTATGTAAGGTTGTTAAGCATGATACTGCCCGTCAAACAATTCACCCCCTGAAACTTTCGTTCTGGCTACAAACTGATTCATTATCAAAGCCACTTTTTTAACTTTGGCTGAAAGATGTCACTCTAACACCAGTTGTTTAAACCAAAACTAATGGCACGCAATCTCAAAAGGGTGGATGGAATTTGTGGACAGACAGTTGTCAGCAGTGCTTTGACCATCTGTACTTTTTCTCCACACTGATACTTCACAGGTAGTGTTGCTAACATCTGGAGCAACATGCCCAAAGAAATTAGAACCACAGGAGACCACATCACCTTCAGGTAAATGCGCAAAACCTGGCTATTCAGCAGACAATGACAACCTCGAAGGGACACCAGGAACACCAGGAACAACACTGCCACAGACAAACAACTAGAGAGGAGATGAGATGGACCAAAAGAACCACAAACAAGAGCCTGGCTAGGTACCTTTAAGCGGCATCCAAAGGCCGCGCCAGATGCTCCAACTGCTACGACCACCTGTGACTCTGGATCCCTTATGGACACTATATAACCAGTGTAAACGACCAGCCCATCATAACTCACACAACACACCAACACAAAACACTACCACACACCTGAGGTGCCGAATCTTACCCATACAGTTACAGTGCATGAGGCCTCTCACAAAACGACCACATGCAAAACAACACTCAGACGCCAGTTCCTGCTGGTTCTGAATCTATCCTCTCATCCTATCCCACTAATCTCCCCAACCCCTTCTCGAGCAGAGCCACGCAAGCGCCTGGACACTGCCCCTAGATGATAACAGTGCACGGCACAATTCAACATAACGTAACATCACAACAGGAAGTGGGTTGTACGTTGTACCTGCAGTTGCCCAATTCAGGCTGTTGTTCAGATCTGGCAAAGCTATGGCTGCTCTCATAGCGAATTCATTTTCATTAAAAAAATCTGGGAACATGGCCACACCAAAAGATTACCTCCGCCCTTGACACATGCCACCAATACCAGCACGAAGGATACAAGAAGATGTGCACCATATCTGTCATTAAATCTTTGGTGACCAGAACCTATTGATTGTCAACATCTGTAATGTGTGGGATATAGTTATCTTATGCGGCATCACTCTAATCGTTATGGTGCAAGAAACAGCAACAATGGCGACAAAACTCTTGTGTGTGCCAAAAACCTTCAATACCACATGTTTAAACGCACAAAAAGATGGATGCACAACCTGCCACTGATGGTGCATATGTGGTGGGATAGAGCACACACTGCAGAAAATGTGTCAGTGGGCTCCATGACCAGCAAATAGAGTGCAGATAGAGAAGCAGCACTTTGCAAATGAAACTCCAAAATGTGGCTATACATGACATTTGCTGTGTTGCTAAAAACTCCAAAATGCCTATACACAACACTTCTCAACATTCAAAATCGTGCTTGGCGCTAAAATTCATGTAATCTAATGAAGCATGGCAAATATACAAAGTCCTAAAGTGTAAAGAGCAAAACATTTCCTCAGACAAACTGGATTGTCTGTAAACTGACAGCTCCTGTCAAAATCTGTGTGCAGTACACTGGGCTACCTCGAATGACAGCTGTCAGATGAGCTCTCCTGATGAAACTTCAAAGTAACTAAACTAAAAGTCTGCCGAATTAGCAAATATAAAAGGTTTGTTGCTAAAAAGAATACAGATCTCAGTTGTTTTGGATCCTACAGGTTTAAAGCTAAGAAAGTAATGTATGTATGTTATTTGATGCAACAAGTTTGGTTTTTGCTGGATTTTAAGAAATTAAGAATAAATTAGCCTTGCTGAGCTGCAAGAAGTAGAAAAACAGGTTTCTCCCAAGGGGAGGGAAATCCTCTCAGCAGAAACTCACTGGTAGATGATGTGTGTTAGGCCAGACTTTTGTCTACAAAAAGAGAATGAACAATGGCAGATCCTCCAGCCCAGGAAACGGATGTGTGAAAGGGTCATAAACTGCTCCTGGAAGGAATTCCCCAAAGGAGGGGGCTACTCCTGGACTCCAGGCAGAGACAAAGGGGTGGACCATTTGCTGTTAAGAATGAACAATGAACAATATTTAGAGACTCGTAACTTGTTATTCAAAGTGGTGAAAAATATAAAAAGGACAGAGTTGTTAGTCTAATTTTTGGCTGCACGTTTTAAGAGGTGGTAGAACTGTGTAACATATTCTGGACAGGAATGGCAATATATGTGGTTTTATGTGAACTGTGTAAATGCTAGAATTGTGAAAAATTGCACACACATCCCTATGTTAAACACACACATTTGTGGAAATTTGCAGACAATTTGGAAAATGTGTTCATGGTGAAAAGGACAAAATTCTGTAGAAAGGTTACAAAGGTGAAACAAGATCCCACATCTGCAGGGTTTTGATAAACAGATGCTACATAAAATATGGAATCTTTGTGTGTGATTTGTGTAGAGATTACCAATGTAAAAATATGTTTTAGGATAAAATCAGATTTTGACACTAGTGGCTGAGGGGAGGTTTCTAAGGACTGTAAAGCTAAACCATAAATGTGACATCACCCGGCCTTGATCCAATCACTCAAATGCAAGGTGGAGATGAGGTCCTGATCCAATCCCAGCTCACAGTGGCTAGCTTAGTTAAGCCGGCCCATACACCCATTTTGTGATGTCATTTGAAAGGATAAATAGAAACAGCTGACAACACATAGGAACTGACTGATTCACACACTTTCCTGATTCCGGCGAAGCACTTTGTTCCAGTATTCTACATCCAGCTTTAACATCCCTCCAGATCCAGATGCCCAGAACCTTGCCAAGCAGTAGAGAACTATTGATTTTCAGCAAGGCCTAAATCCTCAAACTTATTCTCACAACCCAGTGGAGTGATGTGGTGTGGGAAGGCCTTCTGAACCAGTATCCTGAAACTATCTGGCTTGCTACCACAAGGCTTGCCAGTGAACTCGCTATCCAGCTGATTTGAAATACCCAGAAACAAGGAGGGCAGATCCTGTGCAAACCCGGTGACCGGCCTAGCTGATCCAGTCCTGCGCCTGATGTGCTGTCTTTTCCTTGATAGACCCGCTCCAATGACCAGAAGTGATAGTCCAATTTAATTACAAAGGACTGTAAGTATTAATAGGAAGAACAGTGACCCATAATATATCTGCATTGTTCTCAATCTCAAACCCATCCCCTCTTTAACTCAGAACCATAGTATTGCTAGAACCATCCTTGCGCTGACTTTTCTCTCATCTGTATTACTAAACCCTAACTTCTTATTGATTTGATTAAGAAAAGTAATTCCCAAACCAAACGGAACCTAGAGTATCAGACATGAATGGTTATGAGCAGCTGTGAATGACTGATTCCTGTGTGGCATTCTCCTTTTTGGAGTCCTTAACATAGTATAAGAAAACCTATCTGTCGGTTTTAAACCTAGTTAAGGGTGTCTTATCCCCCTAAAAAAATAAGGAAAATGACTTTTGCCCCCGCCCCTGAATATTCCATCCTACCCTCTTTGCAGGCATCCATTTTGAAGGAACAGCTTCTGCCAAGCAGGATAAGCCAAGCTCTGCAACTGAAACGAAGGTGACCAAATGGTTATATATGGCTCATGATTTGCAGGCATTTCACTGTTATGTTGAGTGTTGTCATAAATTACATGAGCACCAGGCCCAGTGTGCATCTTTTGCTCAAGAGGAGTTTCAGCTTAAATCACTATTGTAATTGTAATTGTTTATTTGTAAAGCGCTTATATACAAGTGAAGTGCTTCAAAAGTGGGAAGGGAACAAGGGAATACAGTAGGCCTTGAAGTTTCCAAATGATATAACAAATTTAACTAGCATACTAGGCCTGAGGCCTTCCTACTGGTGCAAGTGTATGACAGGAGGGATGGATAGAAGGGGGTGAGGGAAAAAGAAAGGAGCATACAATCAATTGACTTCTGTTCTAGGCCTAACAACTTGTCGGGTAGTACAAGTGCATGACCGAAGTGTGGAAAGAAGGAGGGTTAAGGGGAAAAGGACATACAGAACAATAAACTACCACACTAGTCCTGGCAACATTCAGATTGATTGATGATCGGTCATCATCAATAATGCACCCATGCACAAGTGTTTCATCCACAAACAAGCTAGGGAGGGGAGACAAAGGGAGGACGGGACAAACAATCTTGCTAGGCCTAGTGCATTCAAGGTCGTGCAAGTGCGCATACAGGAAGTACAAGCGAGGGGGAGGGGGAACAAGTCCGCCCAGTCCATCAGGGGCCTGGGTTAAGTGCAGAGTGGTTTCCCCTCTCATGAAGCGTATTCCGAGTGCAGTAGTGCAAGGCAGAGTGCAGAGGCCCGGAGGCAAGTGTACGACTGGCGGGGGAGCCTGGAACCTGTGAGGCTCTGGAGCTGCACCAGGTGATGAGTCAGCAAAACTGAGCAGAGTTGGGGAGGATAAGTAGGAGGGAAGCAGGAGAGAAGAGAAAGGAGGTTAGCAGGGGAGATGGAGAGAGGAAGAGGAGGAGAAGAGGAAGGTCTTGAGGAGGTGTGTCTCAAGACTATCACAGATATATTTGTTAAATATGAAAACCTGTTGTCATTATTATGGTTCCAAAGTATTACTTGATTTTTTTAAAGCAGGTGATTCTTGTTGCCTTCTCCTTTTCCATTGTTTCTTTTTTTTATTTACAGAATGTGGACAGTTTACTCACTGCAGCTCATATTAAAAGCTGCAGTGCAGTAAAATAAGTATAAACACAAGATGTGAAAGGATCACACTAGTTTGTGCTGCTCGCAGGCATTTTGAAATTGTTTTCAGGTGGAGTGGGAGATAAGAGAGGAAACACATTCCCTTCACCTCATTCTTGCTCTGCCTGCAAAACCGTCTAGTTTTACTCCTAAATGGGATTTCCATGCAGGCATGAAACACATGGATTCATGCTGAATCTGCCTGCATTTATCACATGCTAAAAGCACATGAATTACATTGGAATCCATTGTAAATGCTGTCTTTTTCTGAAATCATTTGCATTTTTTTACAAAACGGAAAGTGAAATGAAAGATTAAAGTGATTTCCTCTGTATTTACTGTTTCCTTTTGCACTCTATTTTGTAAAAGTGCAAATTTGTGTGAAGGGGACCCACCAGCATGTAAGTGTTAATGTTGGAGTTCGGCTGCATGCAATTCCCACTTTTAACCAAATGAGCCTGTCTAATTAAATTGTTTACATACTAGGGAGAGAGGATACTATTTAGAGACAGTTATGTATTTACAAACTGAGCTGGAGAGGTTTATTTACAATATGCAGGCTGGGTGACCACACGACCCCCAGAACTCATGCTGGTGACCCCCAAAACACATGTTTGCAGGAACTCATGATTTATTCTTTGGTGCAAGCATTGCCCTTTCTCTTAGCAACAACCATCACTCTTTCGCCATCCGCTTTTGTGAAAACCACCCCTTCAATTTAGCATGCACTGAATGTTTTCCTGTGTTAGCCTAGAAAACCAATTGGAAATTGTATGGCTTTTTCCCCCATTTTTGGAAGGTATAATTACAAAATATACTTACATCTTTTACCCAGTGCAGCGTGCCCCAAGGCAGCATGACCACTCTGGGCATTGCACATATGTGATGGCCCTGGTTGTCCTTGCAGCCTGGTGTGTGCTTCTTAGAGGAACATCTCAGGAGGACTCTGACAGACATTAGTCTGGCCTGGCGATAACCCAGTTATACGATGAGATTGCACCTATCTGCTCATCTTGCTTTTAACGTGCTGCTGCCTATATTTGACTTATGATCACTGCTTTGTTTCTATGGTCTCATCTGCTGCAGCTGACTATTACTAATTATTCAACACATAAAAATCTACACAGGGCCTGCCCTGGCACCAGCCTGGCCTCGATAAAATGGCCGCAAATGTTTCTGAGTTTGGCAGGCTTATGCAGCACCATCTGCTGGCATAAAGGTGAAAGCTGCTGGCCCACATGCTAAGTGTGCCCATCACGTTATTACCTGACCACGTAGCCAGGGCGAGAGGCAATGCCAGACTCTAGATTGAGGCACAAGAGAGACGGGCCATCCACAGCATCACCCTAGCCCACACCAATTCCTCCTCGAGTTGAAAGAAATGTGTCCCAAATTTCAATCCCTAAAATGAACTGCATGAGCCAAGTGTCCCGCCCACTTGATAAGTATTCAGGGAAGCAATTGCATGAATTCTTTGTGGCATGATACCATGTTTTCTGCAATATGATTTTCTTGTTTTTCACTTATCATGTGTTTCTCTCTTGGTCTTTTTACCCTCATGGCTCGTGTACTGCCCACAGACATAGTAGGCCCTAAACTCAGAAATCAAGACTGTCAGTATAAAGTGCTGCAGTTATTAGAGACTAACCACTAAACCAGATTAGAGTTTGTAAGTGAATGGAGAGTGATGCTGATGGATCATAGAAGGGGCTCATGGGAAGGCGAGGGTAGAAAAAAGAGCAGGGAAAATGTTGGAAAAGGGTGAAGGGGATGGAGGGAGGTGTCTGACTATTGGGAATACGAGGGGATATATACGGAAATAGAGTGTGCAGCTCGCCTTGGTCTGAGATCTCTCCAGAGAGAGGATCAAGACTGGATGGACATGAATATTAAACCGCTAACTACTAGAGGAGTCTTTACAGTATTGGCCAAGTACTGCATTGGCCAAGCATATAAAATGACTCCAAGATGTCATGCCTTTAGAGAGAGCGAGACTAAAGAAAAGACATTCAACTACAACCTCAAAGCAAGGCCTCCAGAAGAGACCAAGAAGCACATGACTGGTCAATCCTGTTCTTAAACCTTTCAAATGTAGGGATGTTGCATGCAATTCCAATAAGTGCATACCTTGTAAGGGTGGTGTTCATATGGATGTCGATCCCTTTGCCAATTTCCCAATCCCCATATTCCCAGGAACAGTTCTGAATCCATTACGTCTGAGAGGTAGAAGGTTATGTGCCTTTATTAAATCGTTTGCCCCTTTCAAGTATTATTCCACCTATACACTATATAAGAATAACAACCTTACATGCCTGCTCTGATTCACTGCAGGTGAAAGGTTCTCAGTCCCTGGGATAACCACTTCAGCTCATCCAGTTCCAGAGGCGGAGCCTTTGTATCACTGTGGCAGTCCTATGGACCATCCAGCTTGAGAGATCTGAAGCTCTGTACCTATTTGCTAATTCTAGAGATCCATATTATTTGGCAGGTTCTCTGCTACTATGTTAAAAAAAAAGGTTTTATATAGCACTTCTTGCTGAGGATCCTCTAAGCTTTGTAATAAAAGATACTGTTCGCTATTTTAATGATGCTTAGTTTATTGACCTGTGACTGGAGAAAGGCTGAGTTGGCCTTGCCAGGCTTTGAACCGGTGCTCACTATACTAAAAATAAAACGGTCTGAGGTGAATGCTTAACTCATCAAGCTACCTTTTATACTTATTCATCAGAAAAAATCCTTTCTGCATGTATCCGAGTCTATTTCCAATAAGTGAATTCGCAGACATCCATTTTTCTTCCAGGCAAAGTTCCCAGGCTCTGGAAAAGATTCCCAGACCCATTCTTTCAGCAGATAACCTATTATCCTTCCCTGCATGAACCCATCCTTTCTAGGGTCAACAGTTTCCCCATCTGTATGACCCTGCAGAACTCAACTTTGCTACATTTGAGCAGTTTTATATTCCTGGGTGACAGGTCACAAAGTGTCCTTTTTACAGGTGACCTGTTGTAGCTCCGAAATTCAAAACACAGAACTGGTTGTGCCTCTGAGTGACAGGTTTTATATCCCTGCGCAAGTGAATCCCAAAATCCATCCTTCCTACAGGTAACATAATGCATTCCTAGTGTTACTCCCATTAGTCCATTCTTGTCTATGTGTTTCTTTTATTTCTTAATTGAATTGTACTTGTAGGTAATTAGTCCCTGGGACATCTGGAAGGGATAACACTTGAGGTCAGCCTTTGCTATCCATCTGCGCACTTTGCGGAGGAACCTGGCCTGTCTCTGGTTCTGGTTGGTTGAAGAGGGTATTGTGGAACCTTCCCTCGAGTAATTAAGCCACATGTTCTTGATCTCTGTCTAATTTTCTCAATTTCCAGAACCAACCTTCCTTCAGGTGACCAACTTCTCTGTCTCTTGTGAATCTCCTAAACCCATCCCTCCTACAAGTAACTAGATTATTATCCTGGGGTCACTACACAGAAACAATCCTTCCTAAAGATAACTGGCTCACACCACTAATGATCAGAACCCAGTTTTACAGCATAACAGCAACGTGTGTTTGTTTAGCGCTTGCTGATGCAATTTCAGATTTTAATGGCGGGTTCTCGCCCCATGCTGATCCCCAGAGCCCAATCTTTCTAGAGGTAGCAGGTTCTTTATCCATGGGAGAATCCCCAACCACATCCTCCTTATAGTTGACGTGTTCTATCTCCATGGGTAAATCCCCAGAAAGCCTAATTCATAAAAGGGAAATATAGTTTTTGTCCCCGGGCAAATTCCCTGACTTCACCCTCCCTACAGGTGACAGATTCTCTATCCTCTATGAATTTATAGAGCCATCCATCCTTCAGGTAATAAGGCACCTTTTGTTCCTGGGGCCTTTCATTTTCTCTGAACTCATTATTTTAATGGGTAAATGCAGTGATTGAGACAATGCCCAGAATCAAATGGGTGAAATTAAGTGTTATGTCCCCGGACAATGGTCATGCTTTCCACACGTAAAAGCTAATCTCAAAAACTCATTATACCGAAGTGAAAGGCTGAATCAATCCGTCCTACAGGTGATAGGTTCGTTGTTCATTCATTCAGGTTTAAACCATAATGTCACTGTATACAGCTATGTTACTTTGAAACAGAGATAACAGAGTCATTTTGCGAAGAAGTGCTGCTAAACTCCTTCAAGGTCACAATCCTAAATGTACTTCTGGTAATATTGGTCCCCACTAAAATGTCAACGGTGGTGGCTCCCCTGGAGATCACTAACAACCAGTAGAAGAATTGGCAGTAAGGGGAACGACAAAAAGTTAAAGAACATTCTGAAATGCAGACATAACCAAATGTCTAATTAACGACGTATCTAAATGGAACACTAAATAGTTCTCATTATTAACTAACAGTTTCTGTTTTGTTGTTCTTATTTTTATTTTACTCATTACATTTTGTTTCCACATATTTCATTTGTGTTTTGTTTGTATTCATCTTGCTAATAATCAACTATAATTATAATTGTTGTTTTATAATGTGCTTAAATGCCAGAGATTGGTTTCTAAGCACTGGATTGGGATTCAAACCTGTGTTGCACCGTCTTGCTTCCAAGATATGATGCATGCAATGAAATTATAGAATGGGTTCATGATTGCCTTGAAGAAGAAATGAGAAAACTCGAAACACGTGCAAGCCAATAGAATAGAGGCATTTAGAACAGACCAAAAGGGAATGCAGGAAGTTATATATCGACAAAACAGATTTAACAGGAATGTGCTACAATTTGTCTCTTTTTAGGTAAACACATATTTTTTTTTTCATTTTTCACATTTTTCTTTTTGTACATAGACTACAAATATGGGACAAGTTTTAGTGTGAAGAAAAAAGTATAATTCTACAGTTAAACAATACACCATGTGTACAGGTATATGTGTAAATCTTTGCAACAGCATACATGGATAGTTGCATGTTTCTTTGCCAACACCCTTTTTTCGAATACATTTTAAATAAAAAAATGACTGAATCGATTTTTTTGCTTTATTTTTAATTTTTCGGGGGGTCCCCTCCCCAAGTCCCTCCTTTCCCTATAGTATTACCCTTTCCAGCAACCCCCTCCCCACTCTTCTGAACCCTTTACCGCTGTATATTTCGATGAGTTTTTTCAAAGTTTATTTTTTGTGAAAATTGTTTTAAAAAAACTTTGTTGGCAAAACAGCGTGATACCTTACGGACAGTAAAAGCTAAGAGTAATGCAACAGGGGTAGTAGATGTCATTAACTAATGGCTTTATAATGAATCCTTCTGCTTTTAGCCCCTGGCCAAAGGACTCCATTTGCAAATGCCGCCTGCAAAGTGGAATTTATAGGTGGCATTACATGTTTTACAATATAGAGAGCAAAATGAAAAGCAAAGACATTTCACGTGTTCTTCGTTTTTTTATTTCCATTGAGTGAATGTGGAAAATTGCATGCAGGGGACACAGCAACACTGAAGTGCTAACATTGCACGTCGCCAGCAGGCCATGTGCACTTTTTACGAACTCCTACGCAGGATTGGCCTCCATACGACCACCAAACAAGACGCGGTCCAGGACAGATAAGCCGAGGCAAGCTATCCACTAGCGCGAGAAAAGAAATGAAATGCACAACAGTTCCTCCCCAAACGCCCCCTCTATCCTTTGCTTGTGTCTTAACCTGAGTCACGTTCTGCTATCCGGCGCAAAAATCAGTTTTCCATTCTGCCCTCGCAGCATGTATCGCACTACGCACTAAGCGCTGCAAACGCGGCAGCGAAGACTATGTAAACATAGACGAGTCATATTTAATAAGCATTGGTTGGTCCCCACTGAGGCACTTTCTGGTGCACCCACGCGAAAATTCCTTGCTTTGTTTCTGAAGAATCAGAGGTGCCCGTCAAGAAAAGGGATTCTAAGAAGATTAACATGTGGGCTGCTAGTGCGTCACGTGCCTCAGAACGAGAGAGAGAGAGAGAGAGAGAACAAAGTATAAATGTCCCATTTCTAAATATTGAACTTACTGTTATGCTTGGCCTGCTCTTAGATGCACCCAATTCTACCAGTGAACCCTTCAGAGGTAGCACAATTTGACCAGGGATGTTTTGGACAATGAATCTCATCAGAGCTTTAACTGGGCCCGGGCTAGCTGGGTCAGAGTCCTGGCAGTGTTAAAAAAATTGTGTCTGAGATGGGGCTCCCTAAAATCCTCTGGTAACACCAGCCCATCAATCCGCTAGAAGGCAAGGCCTTTCTTCTAAGGCTCGAAGGTCTCCCGTATAAGCGAAATCTTCAGGCGTTAGAAAAAAGCCTCACCTTTTCTTCCTGAATTGTGTTGCTGATCCAGGCACCCCATTTGACTAGAAACGTATGCATCATGACCTTCGCCCTTTGGTGCCGTAATTAAGAGACAATACTTACCTAAATGGCGCCTTCTAGCCCACGCCTCTTTTTCAAAATTGAGCCAGGGTTCTTATGGGTGTGTGGCCGAAAAGGGCCCTGGCCTAACAGGCGGAATTCAGGTCAGGTAATTGTTGCCTCTTAATCAGTGTTGCCAGGTCGGAAGGAAAAAATAAGCAGAATGTGCTTCCAAAACAAGCCCAAAACAAGCTGACTCCCATCCAAGTAAGCTGAAAAAACAAGCGAGCAGCTAAAAAGTTGTGGAAAGGTCTCAAAAGTAAGAAACATAACACAACAAGAAAACATACATAGACAGAACACTACATAGTGTGTTAGAACAATATTTTATTGCTTGGTGACTAGAAGTCCCAGATTGCAAAATAATACGGCCCTGAAATACATTGTATTTGTATTTATTGTTTTATATAGCGCCTTAATCCAAGGCGCTATATAATATTGTAACATGGCCAATTGGAAGCTGAAAAGAACCATGGCCTTCCTGAATACATCTCTCTGAGAAAATGTTATATATAGATTCCAATAATCCTCTAACCCAGTCTTGCAAAAAAAGTTTTCAAAAAATAAATAAATAAAGGATTTTAGTGGATAACGCGTCAGCACTAGGGATATCACCAAGATAATATTGCTATAGAGTGACACTTGCTAAACTAAAACAATCCCCTTCTTTACATTTCAGTGTGTCTGTCTGCATGACAAGACTTTTAAAGTGCGCTTTCTTTTTGCATATGTTTAGGCATTTGGCATTGATGGGCCACCTGGTGGGCAAGTAACGATCCCATCAGTGCCAAACACCTATGCATATGCAAAATACAGGGCGAACCCGAGAGCAAGACAAAGCAGCAATTGCCGTCAAGTGCTGCCAGCAGTCCAGTGCAGGACGCTCTGTGCGACGTGTAATGGGCTTAACTGCAATATAAACAAGCCCAATTACACGCGCACAGATGGTCCAACAAGCGGACAAAAACCGCGACAAGCGACCTCCAAATATTATAAGCGACTTTGGGCAAAAACAAGCCCAAAGTCGCTTATAATAAGTGGACCTGGCAACACTGCTCTTAATTGCAGTGCCGACCCCATGCCAGTCCACACCCCTTTTCAGCTAAGCCTCTGTAAGAGCCCCGGCTCGATTTTGCATGCTACTTAAATAGTTGCCATGAACCCTCACTGTTGACTCTGCTGTCAGCGGTTGATGGGAGCTATTTGTTTACTTATCATAGATGTATAAGGCATCCCCTGTGAAACTGTAGAGAAGCAACTGACGTCATCTCTAGTGCCTGCATCTCACATCTGTCATCCTAGAAGAATAGCAGGAAGATTCTGTGCATGACACCAAGTATTATCCCAATACCGTATCGAAGAAACAAGAGAGACTATGGACTCAGACAACCGTGTCGAATGTGCCCTTGCATTGATGTGGTGGAAGAATGTCGGCATACACCAATGGACATAAAAGAGTTGTAAATGAAGTCAGATCAGACTAAAGTGAAATCATGAAGGGAAGATACTGAGACTGTACTGAAACGATATGTGAATGCCTGAAGAATGATAAAGTAATTGAAGTAACAAGAGAAACTTGTATGCAGAGACAAAGAAACCATATATACAAAGAATATAAGTAACCAGATGAGTAGTGAATGTATACACACAGAAAGGAAGGGTAGATGAGATAAATAGAAGCTTGCAGCAGTAGAAACTATAACGTGAGGAAAGCAGCCAAGATGGAAAGATGGGCATCAGATTGTGTCAAAACTACCTCAGACACAAACCCGGACCACACATTTGAAATAACGCAAAAAACAACTTGATACGAGGAACAAAGAATGTTTGTTATGCTGAGTCTAAGGATGACAAAGCAAGGCATAATTGGAAAGTACAAACTGAGTTAACCAGGATAAGCGATGAACGAAGGGCACATTTCTCTGAGATTAAGCAGCAACTAAAACATCTGCAAGTGCCAAGTATTGGACAATCAAGGTTGAAGAAAGCACATGTAAGACGTCCCAACCAAGTCTCCAGAGGCCAATAGGAGTACTGGCACCCAGCATAACTAAATCAGTTAACAGATCAAAATGGACTACTGACACGTGGTGCAAGACTTGAAAACAAGGCCTATTCATTAAACCTCAGACAAAGATAGTGGTGTGCCCTGACTCCCTTAAAAATCCCATAGACGAAAACTGCCAGCAAGGGCACCTACAAAGGCGAAGCCTTGGCTCATGATCTGACTGATAAGAGATGGTAGGCTAATTGACCAAAGTGGGTAGTGGTCTGGCGTTGATCCCTGCACCTGGGTTTTGTTCTGTTCACGTGCTGCTAGTGAGCCGAATGCCCATGGTTGGGAGAGTATGCCAGCCAATCATGAGTGGCTATGTAGCGGCATGCTGTACAGTGTTGCAGTGGCCAATCCGCTGTTATTATTTGTCATAATCAGTATTATATGTACTTAGAGGAAAATCGTGGCGTGGCTACCAGATAAGGGGCAGCCAATAATGTATTAACACTTATGCATACTATAGGTAAATATGTTCCCCTAACCAATCCCTCCCCTCGATAGGTTTTGCTGTTTGCCACGTAGGATGATGTCATAGCTGACGCACATCGACGTATAAAACCTTTGTGTAATCATGACTTAGATGAGAGTGTGACCTACTCACCAGACGTCCCTACTTTATTTGAGCTGACCATGAAGTAGTACTTTGCCATATTATTTGAGTCTGTCCGGTTATTTGGGTCTGAGGTCATTTATTATGGTAATTCCATTCTGCGAATTAGATATGCTCCAATGTGCTACTGCACAAAACACTGTCAATTTACGGCAACAAAGAAGGATTGAATATCTAGAAGGCCGCTGGCTACAAATCCAACACGTTACGTGCGGGACTGCACAGCAACACCTAAGCTGAGAGCCATTTTACTGGCTAATTCTCATGCATGGGATGTATAGCATGTAACAAGACATAAGGTGCTTAGATACAGCACGTTATATAGTGACAACCTGAATTCCAGTGATTTTAATGAGGTGTGTTGTTCAATTAAATGGGCTAGTGGTTTAGAAAGACACTCTTTGCAAAAACAAACCAAAAATCGCCAATGGTTGGGTTTTTAAAATACAGTACCTACCAGTGGAGGACTGGTCTACAGGGAGCTCTGGAGATTTCCCAGTGGGCCTCTGCATCATGGGCCTCTTTGGTATGGTTGTCTATTTTGTTTTCACATTTTCTTCTGGAAAGAGCAGTGGTCGAAGTGTACAAAAAGAAGTAGTGGAACTATGTTCTCTGATGGCCTGCACCCCCTCCTGTGGGATGTATTTACCCATGCATCCGAGCCATACCTCAAAAACTGTGCAGTACTGACATGGAAAACATCATGATGGCCAGAGCTTCCCAGAAAATGCACAGGGAAATGCATGAAGAATAGGCTGCCACTCATTTTTGCCGATGTTATGGGCACAGAAGGACACTGCCTAAAACCACCATTGGACTACCCACACAGTAGTCTGAAACCATTGGGAGTGGCAATGCTGATTGCCAAAAGCAAACCCATAACTGTTGGGAATTCATTTTCTTAAATCCCAAAAAGGGGTGCAGTACCAGTACTCACCACTATCCAAAAGCCGGCGTTTTAAAACCACCAGATTTTGTAGAAAACTGAATAAATGAACCCAAAACATGCCAATGAAAGACATTTTAAGAGGTGGATCCAATGTAAAGTTATATTCTGAAGTGACTTGAAGGTTTATAACAAGACTGGCTGAGCTGTGGATTTCAGCAGTTTAAGTAAATGTGGACTGAAAGACACTAAAAATCTCAATGTTCAAAAGAAATGAGTGACCTACTTTTGAGTGTCACATAGGTTGCAATTGTTTAAATGTCATAGTTTTAAACTTAGAATCAGCATTATAGCTGCATATGTAAAAATGTTTAGTTTATTTGAATGCAGAAACTGGGGAACAGAAGTGACATTTTATCTAAAAAAAAAAAAAACTGGCTTAAGGAACTGAATTCTGCCTGGCAACTACCCCCATCAGGAGTGAAACTTGAGTCACAGCTGTGTTCCCAGGCCTAGCTGCCCTTTTGCTGCTCACACCAAAAGGGATATGACACTTCCCTGATTGAATTACCTGGGCTCTGCAGGAAATTGAACAAAGCCCTGTCTTGACTCAGGCAAATGTTTTATGGCGGGAGTCGTAAATGGAGATTTCTCCTAGAAGCTGGGAGGGGCAGGGTCTCTGAGCTTGGCAGAAACTGGAAAGACTGGTTTCTGTACCATGTGACATGAAAAGACACACCTCTATAGCCAGAATATGGTTTTAGAAAAAGATGAATAACTCATAGAGCGGACTTGTGAAAATTTTATAAATGACACCATAATTCTTGTGATTTTTCTGCCCACATTTTAAGAGGTTTTTAGAACCGGTGGCATGTTCAGGGGGGTTTTAGCGGAAAAGAGGATATTACTCAAAATGTGTGCATGTGAAAAATCTGACACTTCATCAACTAATGTCCATACTCCTTGCGCACATGTGTGTAAATTTGGGTCAATGTCCGGAATTGCAAACCAGTTAAAAAGTGCAAAATATCGCCATTTCTGAATGCAAGCCCCCAGGAAGAGCAGCGTTGGAACAGGGGATACCTCCTGTGATATGTGATGGGTGCATGTAATTTCAAACCACTGTGTAGCTATGAAATATGTATTTGGTTCAAATCTAGATTTGTGTGCAAGTTGACAGGAGGAGTGGACTTTCGGCAGGCTGTAAAATGACATCACTCTGACACAACCTAGCTCCCCCAATCAGGGGAGAAATGAAAGCTCGGCCAATGATAAGTGGAGAGGGGCTGGCTAGTGATGCTGCTCACACACACCCATTTTAAAAACACATAAAAGCAGAGAGACAGGACAGATAGGGACTTTCAAATCCATTTGCAGCTGGAAGCTCTGCCGGGAAAATCCATACTTTACCTCCATCAATCTCCAGAGAAAGCTGTGCAGAAAGATCCAGACTTTAAATCCCTCAATCTTCAGAATCCAGAGAGAGAGCAGACCCAGATCACTGTGAAGTGCAGAGACCAGAGTCCCGTCTAAAACCTGACCAGATCCATGGCGAGGCCCATTTCACTCAAGAATATAGTGTGAGTACCTAGAAAACTGTGCAGAACCAATCTCCTAGTTAAAATAATATAATTCAATCTAGCTTAATCTAAGTAGAACTGTCTCCTAACTGTCACCTGTCATTTGCAAAGCTGTCACCTGTCATTTTCTAGTTGCAAGCTGCACTTGTCTTTTTGAACTTTAAAATTTCAAATCTGAAAAACGACCTTTATTTAATCGCTCATATCTCCGTGACCTTTTGTGCTAGAGACTTGCAGTAACTTTCATCTGGAAGCTGAGATCCTAGGCTTTCCTAGGAACCCAAAACGATAGTGATAGTCCTTGTAGTTCCTCTGTAATCGCGCTCGGCGCATTCGCAAATTTAGCCGCGATTTGAAAATTTCTCCACTTGCAAAAAGATAGCTGCTTTTGCTTTCCTCTGAAAAAAAATCGTTTCCCTCATAAAAACTATCCCTGCATCACTGCTAGAGTGAGCCTGAGCTAATATTAACTAGATATCACTCACCCTGAACCTCCTAGAGGGAATTAAAAGCATTTTAGCATATTTTTTTCTTCATTGCCAGCACATTTAAAAGCATTTGGGCCTGTGTTTTCAACTTCTGTAGTCTAAGTTGCTGGGTGAACTGAATTACATTTGAATTGCATTTCTGAGAATTGTGTGCATTCCTTCCATTTCCTTGCATTGCATAAAAGGGGGGGTGAATTGTCCAAGAAAGTGATTACATTGTCTTTGCTGAAATCCTATCAAGTTATTTTCTGTACTGCATTTCATTCCACATTGCATCCATTTGAAACCATAAAAGTATTGTTGCTATCTTATCCATCCTATAACCACTCATCATTGATTATAAAGAAGTGTGCTAGTGCCAGATTCTCCGTTGTTAATCTTTATCATATCAGATTAAGTGTGCTATTCAATTATTAATTTATTATAAAGCGTGATATAGATATATATTGCTTTACTTCTCAATTAAACCTTTTAACTTGCAAAACAGAACTACTTCTTGGCTCAGTGGGGTCAGGGGGATTCCAAGGGAGGGGTGTTATATAGGGGTAGTCATCCAGAACGCATGAACTGGACATAAAGATATATCAATAAGGGTCTTCATTCAGTATTCTAGACTAGGCGTTGACTTGGCTGTAGTGCTGAATTGAATCCTCTTACAAATTGGGGGCTCGTGCCGGACGTTTGGGTTAGATCTATCACTTGTGCAGATTAATACAGTGTGCCAGCTGACCAGATACACATATCCGGTCGGATCACCACGCTGTGTTACGCTGTAAAGCACTCCTCATAGGAACGCTCTTAGGAAAAGGTCTGTTTTGCAAAAATAAAATACAAACTTCTGTAAGTCAGGACAGAGACCAATCTCTAGAATGACGACCTTAGTAGACATGAAAATAGCCAGAGAGCACCTCTTACATAAACTATTTGTGAGAGGTGAATGGACTGAACAGGGCCAGGATGCCTGGTTGCAGGCCATCACGCGACAGGTCACTGAAACAGGGTCAGACCTATGGAGAGATCAGGGTCCATTACATGTGGCCCTGAGTGAACTATATATGGCTCCTAAAGCCAAAGATGAACACAATAAGATTGCCAGGGTAGCGGCATATTTATATTTATACATGGGAGCCATGCAGGATAAATGTGCTGAAGGCCATGATCTGGCAAAAAGGCAACAGATGGCGTTAGAGAAGGCCCAATCTGATCTGGACTCTTCTGAGCAAAGGCTGCACAGAAGCCAGGAGTCAGAAAATGAGAGTAGACAGCACATCATTAAAATAAAGAGGGATATGGACATCCTGCAACAGGAAAAGGCTGACCAGGATACCAGATTTCTGGCCTTGCAGAAGGAGTACCAAGAAGGTTTGGACTCCCTACTGCAGAGCCAGAAAAAGCTGGAGCAACAGTTAGACTTCAATAGGGCATGTGCTGAGCAGGTAGTCACCCTGCAAAGCCACCTAGATAGGGAAAAGGCAGAGAGCAATAAACTGATTTTGAAAGACCTGGATACCCAGGCAGAATTTGACCAGGAGCGCCAGAAAGCTGGTGCCTTCCAAAGGCAAAGGGACGACCTGGCGGCACAGATGCAGGCTCTCAGTCAGGAAAGAGACACTTTAGGCCAGGAAGTCTGCCACTTAAAAAAGGAAATTGAAGAAAATCACCTGGCCCTCCAGGGGCTGGGTGACCTCCAAAAAGAAAACCGGAACTTGGTAGAGCACACCAGAAGGGTGGAAGATGCTCTGGCAAGAAAGGAGCAGGCCAGTAGGGATGGGACTCAGGAGGTAAACCTCCTGCAGCAAAGACTGGCCCAGTTCTCCAGGACCAACCAGGAAGCACAGAGGGAAAATGAGGCCCTCTGTCAACACAATGATAGGCTCCAACAACAGGTAGCGATGCAGGAGAGACTGATAGAGTCTAGTAAGGCCTTGACTGAGGAACTGAAAGCACAAATGCAGGCTCTTGCATTGCAACAGGGAGCAGGGGCGGATAGAGATGAGGTCCGCTGGGAAAGAGAGACTCCTGACCATAACCTCAGGAGCCCTAACACCAGGGGCCTTCATCTCTCCCAGTCCCTGGACTCTACCACCCCCATGTCCCCTGGCGCACATGAGCACAGGGCCACAGGGATGGCAGATTACTATCCAGCTAAAAGTATGGGGCTCATAGGCCAGTACCACTCAGGAATGGAGGGGTGGGCATCCGGGTATGGGCACCCAAGTACAGTACAGTTCAGTGGGGAACCCCAGGAGAGTAGGCCCCTTAAGGGCATCCTGAAAACCTCTGCCCAGTTAGGTCAGTGGGGGGGGTACCCATCAAATCCTGGAAGCAAGGAGGAATCTGAAGACTCCTCTGAACTGCGCAGGACACAGGAGACCAGGTCCCCACATTCTGCCAGCCATTCCCAGGCTCGCAGAATCCGGGAAAACCTGGAAGAGCAGACAGGAACCTCTGGGAGCAGTGCCTCTGAGTCAGAGGATGAATGGACAAGGGTTACCCGAACCAAAAAGGCCAATAAGGCAAAAAGGGCCTTGCTTAAGGACCCCTTAAAGCAGATTAAGGCGATCAGGAGCGTCATCACGCCTTACCATAAGAACGCTAAGTATTCTGTTTGGGAGCACTTAGAGTTGTTTGAGCAAATGATGGAGACTTTCCATTTGAAGGACAGCCAAAGCTGTATTCAATATGTAAAGTGGACCTTCTCCCCGGAATACTCCAGTTTCTTTGCGGGGCTGAAGGACCAAAATCATTTAAGATGGTCCACCTATAAGGCGGCCATCTTGAAACATTTTTCCATTCATAGAAATCCTCAAGAGGCTCGCAAGGCAGCCTACAATTTGCAATGTGGGGAGGATCAGGCCCCACAAGAATTTGTGCAAGAACTGAAACGTGCTTTTGCGCAGACCACCAGAAGGGTGCGCACAGACAGTAGAGAATTCATAAATACATTTTTTCATGCCTTGCCCAAATACATAATGACCCAGCTCGTGAGGGATTTTCACGAGAAAAGATCTTTATACTGGGTCCTTGAACAGGCTACCCAGATCTATGAGGTGCAGAAACCGGTAGATAGCAAAAATAATGCTCAGAAAAACCCCAAAGCCAACAGCACCCCTGCTGCTGCCAAGGTGGCAGAGGTAAAGGTCACCCCCGTTTTAGAGTTGGAGATGGGGGGGCCTAAAAACCTACCTGCACCTAATAATGCTAGGCCCAGAAGGTCCTCGGGCCAGTCACAGACAGGGAGCCAGGGAGGCAGCCCCACAAATGGGGTCCCTCGCTCTTCTGATTATGTAAGTCCCCGTTACAAGGGAAATCGACCCATCCTGGGTTATGTGTGGACTCCTCCAGCCCAAGGGGGGGATCCAGCCAAGCACCTAACCCAGGGAACTTCCCTCCTAACTTCCCACCGGAGGGCAGAAACTCACCAAACCCTGGGCAGAACTTCTTCCCCAGGTATCCACCCAATTTCCAGCCCCAAAATCCCCCACCCTTCTTTCCCCAATTCCCTGAGCCCAGACAACCAAATCCAGGAGAGGGGAGGCCAAGGGCGGAGGGGTATCCAAATCTTCCCAACCAGGGGTACTACCAAAGAAGGGATAGCTACCCTTCCCGGGATCAGCCCAGGGGAGAAAACAGGGCCCCGTATCAGCCTGAGCGGGTTTCCCAGTTAGAGCGCCAGGTTCAAAACATGGCGCGGGATCTGGGTCACATACTGAGGGCTCAGCAGAACCCTCAGATCGGCATGCCGGCGCAGAACGCACCCAACTCTGGACCTGGTGCCCCAGAACAATGACGGGGGCAGCACCCCGATAACTCACCGGTTCCCAGGGAGGAGGCACAAGGGGAAGGGGGGTGTAAAGCCTTGGAGGAAGCTTCCTTCCTCACTTGTAAACAGCCCCTGGAAACCCAGGAACCGGAAACAAAATCTCTTGCCCCTGAAAGTCTGCCTCCTAAGGAGCAGAGGGGGGGTAGGAGAAACAAAAGACCCAAACAGACTCAGTTTGAGGAGGAGGTACAGGTCTTCCAATTTGAGGGAGAGGGATCCTCAGAGGATCCTGGGAAAAGGATCTTCTCCTTCAGAGAGGGGGGAACTCCTCCCAAAGAAAAATGGGTCCCTAGGGATGCAAATCCAGACTGGGGAGATGTGGAGACTGAGCTACCGCCGCCCACTATCTCATCCCAGAACCAACAGCAAGAAAATCCCCTGGTTCAAACCCATCCTGGTGACTGCCTCCAAAAAGGGGGGGGCGGCCCAGAACCGGAGCCAGGGGAACCCAAAATGGCTCTGATCTCCAGTTGCCAACTTTTTCTTTCAGATTCCCAAGGCTCTCCACAGAATTCTGCCCAAATCTCTTCGCTAGCGATGTTCAAAACCAGAAAATTAGCCCACCAGTTGTCCAAAAATGTACATTATCTGTGCCCCCTTGAGGAGAAGGAGGGAAGATATTATGCCCCGGTACAAGTACAGGGGCAGGGTACAATTTTAGCGCTGGTGGACACGGGATCTCAAGCTACCCTTCTGTCCAGAAGGGCCTTTGATGAACTGAATGCAGGAAGGGGAGAGAATTACCAAATTCCTCTCACCTCTCTTCCTGGACAACTCCAGAACTTTGACGGGAAGGAAATTCCCGTCGAGGGGACGGCAGACTTGGACATTAAAATTGGGCGACACAAGTTGAAACACCCAGTCATAGTTGTGACTCCAGAGGGCACCCCTTGTTTACTAGGGAATGACCTCCTGAGAAGGTTGTCACCCCTAATAGATTGCGTGAACAAGGTCCTCTGGACCCAGACTAGCCGACCAATAAAATTAAAACAGAGTGTCAACCATGTTAGTTTAAACGGCACCTGCCACATGGTTGAACAAAAATCTGACCAAGTAGAATTTCACTTCCAGAATAGCCAAATTCCAGACGTGACAGTAATAGCAGTAGGACAACAGACTGGTGATGGAGGGTCCTCTCTATTTCTGAAAATCAACCTTCCTTCCAGTCTAAAGTGGTACTCCACGCTGGAGGGAAACACTCTGAGATTCTATACTAATCCACAATCAGAAACTCCCACTCCTATAGTCCAGAAAGACGTGAAATCAGCTCAGAGCCTGGCTGATATTCAGCAAATTGGAGAGCAGTTGTTCATCCCTGTTCAGTTAAATGATGGGAAGGACTCTGTTCTCGCTCGAGTGTGTGTGAACAACGGTAAGAGCTTCATCAGCGAAGCCATGTTCCGTCAACTCCCAAAAGATCCAGCCATTCCCACATTCAAACTGATAGACAAATGGGAAATGGACCTGGAAGCGCCTAATTCCAAACATCTCCTGCCAAGCAGGTGTATGCTCAAAATCTCCATTGGCAACAAGAGCATAGTCCATAATTGTTGGGTCGTGCGAGATGTCCCTGCCGCCTTTTACTTAGGCAGTGACATTCTCAATCGCTTTGCCATTAGTTTGGACCTAATAAACTTCAAAGCTTGGTCCCGAGTAGCGGATAATCCCATGGGCTTTGATGATCCAGAAAAAGCATTTAGGTCAGCTCAATTGCTACCTTATGCAGTTGAAATTCAGATCAAAGAGGAAGTCACCATCCCAGAAAGGACCCGACAATTCTCCCTGGAAGTGAAAGTTAAAAGGGGACAAGAGTTGAAAAACCCTGATGCTTACATACATCTAAATGCTACTCTCCAACAGCAAGGGTTGGGGGTAAACCCAACTCCATTAGTCAACATAGAACATGACACCATTCTAATAGAGGTGGATAACAGCGACTTAAAGAGTATTACTCTAGCCGCAGGCACCATTATTGGAATGGCGGTTGATGACCGACATTTTTCCATCGACTTAGTAAATGAACTGTTAGGACCAATCCCCAAGGACTGTTTTGACAGTGACCGTGAGGACAATACAACACCAGACAGGATTTTTACCCGGCATGGGGGGAACTTCCTGGTGTACACTTCCTGCCCCTATGGTAAGGAAGATGTGACTTGTGACTTCAGGAGGGATGAGGTGATTTTCCAGGTCCATGAGGGCTGCCTTTCCCACCTGAAGCCTCCAGTCCAAATCAGCACTCTGACCAGGGACTTCTCCACCCAGCTGGAGGAGGCCGCTGAAATAGCCAAACCAGAAGTCTTTCCAGGCTTCAGGCAGATGGTGGAAGAGAGAGTCAACCTAGCTGATGCCTGTGTGACTCTGGAACAAAAGCAAAAGTTGAAACAAGTTTTCTTGGATTTCCAAGATCTCTTTGCGGTAGACTCATATGACTGTGGTCGCACTGACATCCACACAACAACAATCCCCACGGACCCTGGCATGACTCCAGTGTTTGTGAAGCAATATCGCTTGCCTCTCGCATCCATGGAGTCCCTTACTGAAATAATTAAGAACCTTGAGTCCAGGGGAATAATCCGTCCAGTCCACAGCACCTTCAATAACCCGGTGCTGGGAATATTGAAGCCAAACGGCCAGTGGAGACTCTGCGCCGACCTCAGGGAGCTCAACAAACGGGTCCATACTTCCCGATGGCCTCTGCCCTACATTGACCAAGGGCTGGCCCAGATCCAGGGGTCACAGGTATTCACTGCAATAGACCTGACCAATGGATACTGGACTGTGCCTGTCAGCAGGGAGGACCAATACAAACTGGCTTTTACCTTTGGGGGCCAGCAGTACACATGGACCCGGACTCCCTTCGGATACCTTAACTCCGGTAATGAGTTCAATATTTTCCTACATAAGGCCATGCCAGACCTTGGTGCGAGGGGTAACCTGGCTTATGTAGATGATGTCCTCATCAAAAGTTCATCTGTGGAGGAACACATAGCGGAGATCCGTTATGTTCTGACACAGTTGAGGGCCGCCGGAGCAAAACTTTCCTTTCAGAAAGCACAGTGGTGTAGAACCCGTGTTAATTTTTTGGGGCATGACATTACTCCTCAGGGTCTCTGTCCCCAGGAAAAGAAAGTGGAAGCACTTCAGAAACTGAAAGACCCCACAACTCTGCGGGAACTAAGGAGCCTCCTTGGACTGACTAATTACAGCAGAAAGTTCATTGAGGGCTACGCATAGATCACCAGACCCCTGATTCATCTCCTGAAGGGGGGGGTCAAGTGGGAATGGGGTCCAGAACAAGCCGAGGCAGTAAGACAACTCAAAAGAAGCCTCTCACAAGCGCCCTGCCTAGCTTACCCTGTCAGAAACAAGGAGTTATTCCTGGAGACAGGGTTCTCTAATACGTGCTTGACGGCAGTATTATACCAAAAGCATGACAAGGTCAATAAAATAATCTCCTATGCGAGCAAAACTTTATCCTCTGTGGAGGAAAAATTCAACGATTGTGAGAAGGCACTCCTGGCAACGGTGTGGGCATTGAAGAATTACCGCCCGTTTATCCAGGGGGAACACATCATAGTGGAGACTCCACACCAGCCTCTGCAATATCTCCAAAGTGATAGAATCCGGGCCGGAAATGTGAGTAATTCCCGAATTACTTCCTGGATTCTGTCAATGCAAGGCTTTCCTGTGGAGGTCAGATATGGCCAAAACAAGAAGAGTCCCCTCGCGCAAGGTCTGGCTGACTTGCATGATTGTGCCAGAGAAAACTGTCTCGAGGACGAAAGTCTAAAAATCAAGGACAACATGGAGGCATACCTTAATTCCCCACACAAAGTCTTTGAAGAGGACAAGTGTGAGGGAATGCCCACTGTCTATGTGGATGGATGCTCGTACCATGTTGACAACAACGGGGAGAAAGAACTGGTGGCCGGCGTAGGTAATGCATGGGTGAATGAGTCCCCAGAACCCTCCGCTGGATACAAAATTGGTCCCCGAAGTAGTCAGGTGGCAGAATTGATGGCTGTGCATCAGGCCATCCTCACTGCTGTCCAGCATCAACTCTGCGAACTGGTCATAATCACAGATTCGGATTATGTACGGAACGGGTTCGTGGAGCACCTGGTTAATTGGAAAGCCAGGGGCATGTTATGTGCTAATAACAAACCCTTGAAACATGGGAAGTTGATCCAAAACATTGATGATCTGGCCACCTCGAATGAGATGACCATCTATTGGAAAAAGATCAAGGGTCATTCCAAAGTAGAGGGACCAGACAAAACTGGAAACGACTTAGCTGATCAGCTGGCCAAAACTGGGGCCATCCAAGGGGATCTAATTGAGATTGAGTCCCTGTTGGGGGAAATCCAGGTCACTGCTATCACTAGGTCCCAGACAAATGCTCACAACGACCTTTCAATTGCCCAATGGAGTAAGGAGACCCCTGATGCTGATTTGATTACCGCTCAGAAGGGGGATCCAATTATTGGTAAATTTTACCAGCACCTTGAGGACCCTGAGAACTTTCCCCTGACGGATACCGATTACATTGGGAAAGAGGACCTAAGAGTGTTGATGAAATGTCCAAAAATGTTCCGGATCCAAGACGGTTTGCTGGTAAGGAAATCCAAAGCTGGCCACGATCAGTGGGTGGTTCCTACCTCATTCCGAAGCCTGATGTTAAGTCACGCCCATGATGCGGCCACCGCCGGTCATAGGGGGTTTCACACAACACTGGAAATCTTAAGAGAGGTTGCATACTGGCCACACATGGGGCAGGACCTCGACCAATACTTGAAGGGGTGTCTTGTGTGTGCACAATTTCAGCCATCCTCCCTCACGCACCGTGCGCCTCTCCAAAAGAGGGGGATGACACTGCCATGGTCAGATTTACAAATCGACTTTGTAGGCCCCGTGATTCGCTCTGCTAGGGGGAATAAGTACATGTTGACTGTGACATGCTTGTTTACCAAGTGGGTGGAATGTCTCCCAGCCCCAAATTGCAAGGCAGAAACGGCAGCTGCCCTGATGATTAACCACATCTTTTCCCGTTTTGGTCTACCTCAAAGGATCGAGTCAGACAGAGGTAGCCACTTCACCAGTGAAGTAATGACAAAGATGTGGGAGATACTGGGGGTCAAGAGAAAGCTGCATATTGCTTATAGACCAGCTTCTTCTGGGGCAGTAGAGAGATATAACCGGACAATTGTGAGCATCTTAAAAAAGTTTGTGGCAGATTCTGGGCCAAGTTGGGATATCCGATTACCTCTGGTCCTAATGGCCATCAGATCTACCCCTTCATCTGCAACCAAAATGTCACCATTTGAGTTGATGACTGGGCGCAAGATGGTGCTTCCGCAGCATTTGCTCTACAGGACCCAAGAGCAGACACTGATAAATGCCTCCACAACTCATGAGTATGTGGAGAATTTAAGGAAACACCTCCAACATGCTTTTGCTTACGCTCAGCGGAATCTAGAAAGATCGGCTGATAGCATGAAGACCCACTATGACCTGAAAACTTCCAGGAAGGAATATCAGGTGGGAGACCGGGTCTATCTATACAACTTCCAAAGGAACCAGGCCAAGCAGCGCAAATTCTTGCCTACATGGAAGGGACCCTTTGAGATCATCGACAAGATCTCCCCTGTGGCCTACAAAATCCACATCCCCAAAGGTCCTTTGGCAGAGGGGGAAGACGAGTGGGTCCACATAAACCAGTTGAAATGTTGCCATCCCAGGCACACTCTGCAACAACTGGAGGAATCCTCTGGAATCCTAGCGGGTATTGTCTCAGACTAATTCAGTTCCAACCATAAAACATACCACATCTAGTCTCTAAAATATTGTGATTTGCATGAAACTGTCTCTTAGTTATACTGTTTTTTTTTCAAAATAAGAATGTAATGTTTCGTTATGATGAAATGCATATGCTGCCCCACTATATCAATGGTGGGGGAAAAATGTCTATGAATAGGTATTGCCGCTCTTCCTTTGTCGTCCTAGGAGAAAGAAAACCTTGAGACGGGCCAAGGAGGACGATCCGGGGACCGGGAGCAGAGACGCAACGGGCCCGGGGTACCGCCCAATATTCCCATCAGGACCGGCGAGGAGAACCGATCGATCAGTACCGGATGGAGGAAAAGATGCTGAACTGTGCCATCTATTGGAAGAAGATGAGGAAACATCCCAGGTCTTGCGAGTCCCATTCGTGAAATAGAATGGCCATCGCAAGAGGGGGGCTTGTGGGATGTATTTACCCATGCATCCGAACCATACCTCAAAAACTGTGCAGTACTGACATGGAAAACATCATGATGGCCAGAGCTTCCCAGAAAATGCACAGGGAAATGCATGAAGAATAGGCTGCCACTCATTTTTGCTGATGTTATGGGCACAGAAGGACACTGCCTAAAACCACCATTGGACTACCCACACAGTAGTCTGAAACCATTGGGAGTGGCAATGCTGATTGCCAAAAGCAAACCCATAACTGTTGGGAATTCATTTTCTTAAATCCCAAAAAGGGGTGCAGTACCAGTACTCACCACTATCCAAAAGCCGGCGTTTTAAAACCACCAGATTTTGTAGAAAACTGAATAAATGAACCCAAAACATGCCAATGAAAGACATTTTAAGAGGTGGATCCAATGTAAAGTTATATTCTGAAGTGACTTGAAGGTTTATAACAAGACTGGCTGAGCTGTGGATTTCAGCAGTTTAAGTAAATGTGGACTGAAAGACACTAAAAATCTCAATGTTCAAAAGAAATGAGTGACCTACTTTTGAGTGTCACATAGGTTGCAATTGTTTAAATGTCATAGTTTTAAACTTAGAATCAGCATTATAGCTGCATATGTAAAAATGTTTAGTTTATTTGAATGCAGAAACTGGGGAACAGAAGTGACATTTTATCTAAAAAAAAAAAAAAACTGGCTTAAGGAACTGAATTCTGCCTGGCAACTACCCCCATCAGGAGTGAAACTTGAGTCACAGCTGTGTTCCCAGGCCTAGCTGCCCTTTTGCTGCTCACACCAAAAGGGATATGACACTTCCCTGATTGAATTACCTGGGCTCTGCAGGAAATTGAACAAAGCCCTGTCTTGACTCAGGCAAATGTTTTATGGCGGGAGTCGTAAATGGAGATTTCTCCTAGAAGCTGGGAGGGGCAGGGTCTCTGAGCTTGGCAGAAACTGGAAAGACTGGTTTCTGTACCATGTGACATGAAAAGACACACCTCTATAGCCAGAATATGGTTTTAGAAAAAGATGAATAACTCATAGAGTGGACTTGTGAAAATTTTATAAATGACACCATAATTCTTGTGATTTTTCTGCCCACATTTTAAGAGGTTTTTAGAACCGGTGGCATGTTCAGGGGGGTTTTAGCGGAAAAGAGGATATTACTCAAAATGTGTGCATGTGAAAAATCTGACACTTCATCAACTAATGTCCATACTCCTTGCGCACATGTGTGTAAATTTGGGTCAATGTCCGGAATTGCAAACCAGTTAAAAAGTGCAAAATATCGCCATTTCTGAATGCAAGCCCCCAGGAAGAGCAGCGTTGGAACAGGGGATACCTCCTGTGATATGTGATGGGTGCATGTAATTTCAAACCACTGTGTAGCTATGAAATATGTATTTGGTTCAAATCTAGATTTGTGTGCAAGTTGACAGGAGGAGTGGACTTTCGGCAGGCTGTAAAATGACATCACTCTGACACAACCTAGCTCCCCCAATCAGGGGAGAAATGAAAGCTTGGCCAATGATAAGTGGAGAGGGGCTGGCTAGTGATGCTGCTCACACACACCCATTTTAAAAACACATAAAAGCAGAGAGACAGGACAGATAGGGACTTTCAAATCCATTTGCAGCTGGAAGCTCTGCCGGGAAAATCCATACTTTACCTCCATCAATCTCCAGAGAAAGCTGTGCAGAAAGATCCAGACTTTAAATCCCTCAATCTTCAGAATCCAGAGAGAGAGCAGACCCAGATCACTGTGAAGTGCAGAGACCAGAGTCCCGTCTAAAACCTGACCAGATCCATGGCGAGGCCCATTTCACTCAAGAATATAGTGTGAGTACCTAGAAAACTGTGCAGTACCAATCTCCTAGTTAAAATAATATAATTCAATCTAGCTTAATCTAAGTAGAACTGTCTCCTAACTGTCACCTGTCATTTGCAAAGCTGTCACCTGTCATTTTCTAGTTGCAAGCTGCACTTGTCTTTTTGAACTTTAAAATTTCAAATCTGAAAAACGACCTTTATTTAATCGCTCATATCTCCGTGACCGTTTGTGCTAGAGACTTGCAGTAACTTTCATCTGGAAGCTGAGATCCTAGGCTTTCCTATGACCCCAAAACGATAGTGATAGTCCTTGTAGTTCCTCTGTAATCGCGCTTGGCACATTCGCAAATTTAGCCGCGATTTGACATTTTGCCGCGATTTGAAAATTTCTCCACTTGCAAAAAAATAGCTGCTTTTGCTTTCCTCTGAAAAAAAATCGTTTGCCTCATAAAAACTATCCCTGCATCACTGCTAGAGTGAGCCTGAGCTAATATTAACTAGATATCACTCACCCTGAACCTCCTAGAGGGAATTAAAAGCATTTTAGCATATTTTTTTCTTCATTGCCAGCACATTTAAAAGCATTTGGGCCTGTGTTTTCAACTTCTGTAGTCTAAGTTGCTGGGTGAACTGAATTACATTTGAATTGCATTTCCGAGAATTGTGTGCATTCCTTCCATTTCCTTGCATTGCATAAAAGGGGGGGGTGAATTGTCCAAGAAAGTGATTACATTGTCTTTGCTGAAATCCTATCAAGTTATTTTCTGTACTGCATTTCATTCCACATTGCATCCATTTGAAACCATAAAAGTATTGTTGCTATCTTATCCATCCTATAACCACTCATCATTGATTATAAAGAAGTGTGCTAGTGCCAGATTCTCCGTTGTTAATCTTTATCATATCAGATTAAGTGTGCTATTCAATTATTAATTTATTATAAAGCGTGATATAGATATATATTGCTTTACTTCTCAATTAAACCTTTTAACTTGCAAAACAGAACTACTTCTTGGCTCAGTGGGGTCAGGGGGATTCCAAGGGAGGGGTGTTATATAGGGGTAGTCATCCAGAACGCATGAACTGGACATAAAGATATATCAATAAGGGTCTTCATTCAGTATTCTAGACTAGGCGTTGACTTGGCTGTAGTGCTGAATTGAATCCTCTTACACTCCCACGCACAATGCACACTCCCAAACACTTGCACCTGCTGTTTAAGGGAACGTTCAGTGCAGTGCAGAAAGTGCAAGTTTCAACTTCTTCCTACACTTTTATTTTAAAACGAAGCCATTTCGGAACGGATTCTTTTTAAAATAAAAGTATAGGAGCTGCCAAAGGTAATTTAAAAAAGTACAGGAGCACCGCTCCTGACTGCTCCCGCTCACTTCGACCACTGGGAAAGAGGTTGGGCTTGCTCACACTGTGTAATATGAGGCCATTTTCAAAACCACTTCCAGGGCCTGTTTTGGTTCCCAGTCCACCTCTGGCATCTACATTGCATAGATTAGTTCAGGGACAGGTTTGTGCGTGCGCTAATGGAAATGGTGCACTTGCGTCCTGCTCCGCGCCAAAGTTTATTTCATGCGAGCAAAGCGCATGCAGCAGCTAGCACTGAGTGGAGCTTCTGCTCCATTTTGTGCATTCTGACAAACTTTGAGTGTACTTTTAATGTTAATGGGTCCTGTACCGAGTACTGTCGTCATTTGCGTGGTCTCTTGGTGCTCTTTGGTTTAGATATTGGTGGCGACTGCACCTACCACACCCTTTCCATAACCCCCAGTGGACCAGCAGGCCCATGATTGGATTGTGTCTTTCCATGGCTCTCACCACATTAAACCAATGTTCACAAGGCAGCCTGCCCTCAAAGGGGAGTGGCTAAAGGGAAAGGCCTGTATGTTTGTTTACAGGCTCGCCCAAGCCCGCCCCTTTTTCCTGCCTGACTGACCTTACTGCTCACCAATCAGGTAAGGGAGCCCGCAAAAAGCAAAGTAGGCGTGATATTCTCATTTTCTCAGTGGACGGTGATCCTTTCCTGCCACTTGATATTCTGCACCACAGTTGCAGTATCGGCCCCCTGTGTCATTCTACAGCTGCATCTATTTATCCCATGTCCTTGACACCGGGTGTTTCTCTCGTTCACTGCAGCGTGTGATATTGTGCATCTTTTCACCGCAGTCAACCCTTAAAGCACCGTGCTTCTCTCCAGTTTATATTTAAGTTGGTTTGTCCATTGCTCTTCGTTTTATGTGCGCCTTAATGCCTTTGCAGCGGTACAGATGCATAAATAAATATCTTCGTGGTGCAGTTTACGGCAGTTCATTTTAATTTGTGATATGTTATGTTCTATGTTTATAGACTGACAGCGCCTTGAGATATTATCAGCTGCTGCTTTCTGTTGAGCGCTGATGTATGTTGTTGTTTTTTGCACCTTGTCTGTTGCTTCTACTCTGCAGCCTACATTTTGCACTCAGTGATATTTGCTGATGTCCTCTATTTCACATCTTTTCTACGACTTGAAATGTTTCATGCTGTTTTGTATTTTGCACATTGACGGCGCCCAGTGATGCCTGCGGTTTAGATCAATTGTACTGGAAAAAAATGATCGCAACGACCAAAAGTTCTAAAAATGCTACCACCAAAGGTTTGAACACCAAAAGTTCGAACCTTTGGTGGTAGCATTGTAAAAAAAACAAACGGGGGTTGCGGGGGTGTCCCCCGCATCACCCCGCTCACTATACTTTATGGTATAGTGAGCGGGGGACACCCCTGCAGCCTTCCGTTAACAAAAAGAAAAAAAAAAAGAAAAGGACCCTGCAGCACCGGTTCCCGATCACGGAAGTGAAAGGGAACTGGCGCTGCAGGAACCCAGCGTGAAGAAGAAGGTAAGTGGGGTTTGTTTATGTTGGGGGTGTGGGTGGGGGTTTGCTGAGAGTGTGGGTATGAGGGTGTTATGGGTGTGTTGTGTGTGAGAATGTATGTGTGTTCACATGAGAAAGGTGGAAACTTTTGTTAGTTTGCACCTTTCTCATGCAAACGTTTTGCCCGCGGTAGTTTCACTTGGATTCATGACTGCTGCTTATATTTTAGGCCTGGGCTACGCCTCGTGTTATCTTGGTTCGGTTTCTATCCTGCAATTGGTTGAGACACACAATACATTGCTGCTGCATCACACTTACAAATGGACTGCAACTTGTGATAAGGTGCCTGTGAGAAATTCCACCATCCGCATGGGGAATGTGTGCATGCCTGGGTTGGTTTGATATATTTTTTTAACGAAATGTAATGTTGGTAGAGAAACCTCTGGGAAATGTGTGAGGCTAATCCGCACACATTTCCCAATGCTCACCATGCAACAAACACATAGTAAAGTGTACTCTGGGGGAAACAGCCTACCTGCGCAGTCCTCCTGTCATGTTCAGCTGAAATGTGACAGCCACGGGTCGAACAAAGCATCTCAAGAAGGGGGAAGGTAACACCTTCCTCCGGTTATGGCCAGCCTAATTAAAATATCAAAGGATCCATGGATCCGCTCTGCCTATTTTTAAGTTCTGTGTGGTGGCAGCGCATACTGAAGAGAATTAATTGAAATGGGCCCGCAAAGAGGCCTGTTCACAAAACTAACAATGGGCAAGAAACGCCAACACCTTTTTGATATGCAATGTGTCAGCTTGAAGTTAGCTGCCACCCCTCTATATAAAGGGCAGTGAATGTCATGTCTAGAACAACTGTTTACAGTAGGCAACCCCTGCAGGGTGACCACCTTTCAGAAGGAAGAAGTATACGATTTAATGGAGACAGAAAGTCTGTTCTCGCCACAAACTTCAAGTGAGACCTGTGCTTTGATCAGGAGTCACAAGGAGCTCAATTAACCACAGAGACACTTTGATCCACAACAGGCAGGGAGATGGGTGGGTCTTAGTAGTACATGTCGTCACCCTTACCTTTCCTGTTGCAAAGCACTCTGGCCCTAACCTCACACATAACTGAAGACTGTTGGTGGGGACCCAGGATTGGTTCATTAAGGTAGGCTTAGCCTGCACCAATCACCAGGGCCCATTTGGCTTTAAAAGAGAGCTGAGCTCCTCACTTCGCAGATCATCTGATGACTTTGAAAGGAGTAAGAAGAAGGACTAATTTGGAACCTGGCTGAAGGTACAGTCTGCCTTACATCTTCTGCCAGTGACAGAAAGGCCAGGTTTTCCAAGAGCGAAGCAAGATCCCTCCCCTAAGCATCTCCCAGGGAACAGAGGGAGATACCTGACTCAGAACTGGTACCCCGCCAGCACAAAGTATGGCCTGCTCAGTTGCCAGCATGCTTCCTAGGTGCGAAGTGCCAGAGAGTCGCTGAATAAAGGACAAGGCTGTTTCCTGCAAATACTCTCCTCAGCTTTGGGATGTCCGCCTTAAAGGACAAGACGAGCCATACAGAGAAGCTAGGAGGAGTGCCACAACAAGCATCAACCAGCATCCATCTTTTAAAGACATTTTTGAGGCAGTCGAGCCCTTGAACTGCTACCGGCTGCACCACTGAATGTTGTCATGCTGCAGTCACTAAAGCCGTCTGAGATGCCTCGACCAGCATTCCAGATCTGCCCACCCGCACAGAGACAACGATTCCTGACCCTGAGCCACTGTGTTGGCGAGCCTGCAGCCGTCAGTCCAGCCTTGCTTGCTGAACTGCCTGCCACCCGATACCCTCAGCTGTCTCCCATCTTGAACTCTGTCACAGGAGCTGGAAGCGTCTTGGAACCGACTCAACACTGTCGAGCATCAAGATCATCTCAATTACCAGATACTTTGTTGTTCTCTCCTCATGGTCCTTCTCCGAAGGCCCCCAGTGACATTTATGACCCCTTGCTCCCTTTGTGTTGAAACCAAATATCCTTGAACAGTTAAGACTGATTGCTTTACCGACTACCCTCCTGTCAGTATCCAGAGTGCATCCCTTTCCTTTGTGAAACTGTCTGTCCTCTGTCCTCTGTGTTCCTTTACATGATGTGCTGCATTTTGTAATGTGCTAGAACTGTCTGTTGTAATAACAATTAAGTAGATATTTTTATACAACCTTGACTGGACAGTCCCTTTTATCATTGGGTAATAATTGTATTTTCTCAACTAACCAAAGATCTGCGACTTTGTGGCGATAAGCCTGCCGCTCTGACTACGTTACCAAAAAATGGACAAGGAGGTTTATAATTTACTTGTTTGTTTGTTTGTTTATTTATTTATTGTGCGCACCAGACCCTAGGGTAGCAGGGCGCAAGAGAACAAGGAGGTTTACAGCTTAGTTAACGTTTACAGGTTACAGATTAGTTAACGTTACAGGTTACAGGCATAGTGGACATTTCGAATCTGCAGGGTAGGGCAAGTGCAAGTGCAGATAAGGCGTAGCTAAACAGTCAAATCTATGGCGATCAAACAGTAAAAGCAGGTTAGTACAAACATTATAAGAAGACGTTACGTATAAAGTGACATACGCTATGTCGCATTCTCAATAAGCCATTTTATGGTGTTCTTTCTGAAGTTATTGAAGGTTTGGTCAGATCTGAGTGCAAG
Source organism: Ambystoma mexicanum (assembly GCF_040938575.1). Taxonomy (NCBI): domain Eukaryota; kingdom Metazoa; phylum Chordata; class Amphibia; order Caudata; family Ambystomatidae; genus Ambystoma; species Ambystoma mexicanum. The sequence continues at coordinate 600,228,537 of NC_090922.1, forward strand.
GGGTAGGGAGTTCCATAACTGTGCTGCCTTAACTGGGAAACTGGAACCTCCAATGGTGGCTAGTTTGAATCTGGGCACTAGGAGGCAGTTGGGGCTGGCTGTCCTTGTGAGTCTCGTTGGATTTTTCCTGTTGAAGCGTTCTGAGAGGTATCGGGGAGCTTTGTTGTTTAGGCATTTGTGGATAAGGGACGCAGATTTAAGGTTGATTTTTTCTTGGGTGGAAAGCCATTTGTGTTTTCGTCTTATTTCTGAAATGTGTGCACTTCTGGGGATACTTAGGGCCGCTCTAAGTGCATTGTTTTGGAGCACTTGGATTCTGTGGATGATTTGTTTGGTAGTCCCTATGTAGAGGGCGTTGCAATAATCTAATTTCGATAAAATGAGGGCTCTAGCTAGAATAAGACAGCTGTCCTCTGAAAGGAATGGTTTCCCAGCTCGTATTAACTTGCATGTATAGGCAGTGGATGATGACAGTGAGTTCACCTGTTTGGTGAAAGATAGTGTCGATAGTTTGTCCCGGGAGGATAGCTCAGCGGCAGCGTGCGCGTCTTGGAAGCAAGCCGACACGAAGCAACAACGGGTTCGATCCCCGGGTCCGCGCTTTGAAACCTCTGGGAGTTTAAGCGCGTTATAAATACGTAACTAAGACAAAAAAAAAAAACAACACAATCACACAACTAAGAAAAAAAAACAAACAATTCCTGTAACAGCGCCTCGATGCCTGTGGGCTGTGTGAGCGCTTTATAAATGTTAAATAAATTAAAAATTAAAAAAAATCAAGGTAAAAACCTAGGGTTTTTACTTCTCTGGCGACCTTGATAGTGTTGCCATCGATGATGAAGGCGGAGTAGTTTTGGTTAAGTTTGGAGATACGGGCTGCCGTGCCCAGGATGATGAGCTCTGTTTTGTCATCGTTCAAGCATAGGCCATGGTTGGCCATCCATGCCTGAACGATGCTATAGACTCTATTCACCAGAGCCAGATCTTCGACGTAATCCCCAGTAAGTGGTAAGAGAATCTGAGTATCATCTGCATAGTTAGTGTAGGTGATACCCAGATTATCAAGATCGTCAAAGAGTGGCTTGGTGAAGATGTTATAGAGTGTCGGCGAGACGCAGGATCCCTGGGGCACTCCGCAGGTGATTGGGATAGGGTCTGCTGCCGCTGCAGGGGAGAACACCCTCATAGTCCTGTCACTAAGAAATGATTGAATCCAGACTATAGCCTCCTCTGAGAAGTGGGCAGCCGAGTCCAGGTGATTACATAGGACTTTATGATCCACCAGATCAAAGGCGGCTGAGAGGTCTAGAAGGAGGAGGAGAGCTAGTTTTCCCTCGTCTCTGAGTGAATCTATTTGGGCTTTTAGGTCGATAAGGGCAGTCTCTGTGCCGTGTTGCGGACGGAAACCGGATTGGCGGGTGCCGAGGAGATGGTTCATCTCAAGGAAGTTCTGGATTTGGGTGTATGCTACCTTGTCTAATATTTTTAGTAGGAAGGGAACCGTGGTGATGGGCCTGTAGTTAGTAGGAATGTTGGGGTCCAATGTTTGCTTTTTTAGGAGGGGGAGTACCCAAGATTCCTTTAGGTTGCGGGGGATGGTGCCCGTAGTAAAGGAGGCATTGATAAGTTTTGTGATAAAGGGGGCTAAATCCCTAGCCGCATCCTTGATCAGTTGTGCGGGGCATTGGTCGCCTTTGCAATTAGAAGGTTTGAGAGTCAAAATGGTCTTCTCTACCTCAATTACTGAGACCTTGGAGAAACGGAATTGGGTGGATTCTGGGTTGTTGGATGTGGGAATTTTGACTATCAGAGGTTGAGTTGGCAGAGAGGCTTTCTTTAGGGCAATTTTTGTTTGGAGGTTGGATACTTTGTTGGTTAGTGCCAGTTGTATGTCTGTGCACCAAGTTTTGTCTTTGATGGAGTCATCCTGTACTGTGATAGGAGTTTCCAGTTCCTTTAGGATGGAGAATAGCTCCTTCATGCTGGAGTTGGATTGGGAGATCCTATTATTATAGGTTTCTTGTTTGGCCAGGATGATGTCTCTTTTGTATTGCGAGGAGATGTTAATTAAGTTAGTTTTATTTTCAGCGGTCGGAAGTCGGTTCCAAGCTGTTTCGCATTTTCTCTTCTGTAGTCTTAAGTTTTTTAGGTGGGGTGTAAACCATGAGTTCAAATGCTTTTTGGGTTTACTGATCCGAAGTTTAAATGGAGCAATACTGTCAAGAGCAGAGCACATGGCTGCGTTGAATGCATCCACTAGGATGCCTGGGTCAGAGTGGTCAGGTAGGGAATTTAGTTTGGGTAGGATGTGGGGCAGAATATTGTCGGCTGTAATGTTTTTCTTGTTTCTCGTTAAGGTGGGTGTGGCTGGCGTGGGTGTTAAGACTATGGGTCTTTTGGTGTTGAGGGTGAAAGAGATAAGGTAATGGTCAGACCATATTTGGGGGGTGATGGCTGTTATAGAGGGGTAGCAGTTGTGACTGGCAATCCAGTCTAGTGTTCTTCCCTTGATATGTGTGGGAGTATTCACGAACTGCGTGAAGCCTAGCACTGACAGAGTATTGCCTGTGGCAGTAGCATGATGGTCGTTGATATCGTTGAGCCCTAGATTGAAATCTCCTAGTACTAGTGTTTGGGAGGATTCTTTTAGCTTCTCAGAGATAACAGTGGTGATGTCTTCAGTGAAGGTGCTGACGGGGCCAGGGGGTCTATAGATAAGGTGGATATTTAGTGTTTGGGAGTTTGCAGTCGGTAATTTGATAGAGAGAAGCTCGCAGGATTTGAGGGAGGGTGTGGGTGTGATTCTCATAGAGAGATTAGATTTGGCGATAATTGCAATTCCTCCACCGCGCGAGTCTGGTCTGTCAGCTCTGAGAATGGTATAATTCTCTGGGACTGCCAGAGTGAGAGCCGGACCTGCTGCATCGTGGAGCCAAGATTCAGTAATGGCAATGAAGTCAAGGCTATTATCCCGTATGATATCTGCTATGTCAGTGGCATGGGCGACTAATGATCTGGCATTGATTAGAGCAGCTTTTAGTTCAGGTTCTAGCTGTGCTGTGAGCGGGGGTTTGGCTATAAGTTTATTGATTTTATGGTGTGGTTGGTGTCTGAGAGGGGCGGTGGTTACCAGTGGTCGGCATATTTTGGGTCGGAGGTGTTCTAGGTTAATGTTATATTTAGTAATAGGTTCGAATATTTTAGGTAGTCGAGCCCGGAGTCTAAGCTTCCTTTGTTCTAAGTTGCAGGGTTTAGAGATGAGTTGTGTGTGGGCACCAAGGCCCTCTGTAGGCAGAACTGTAGGCATGGTCGTGTAGATGATGGTAAGGATAATTGTCAGTTTGGAGAATTGTGCAAGGTGAACTGGGTTGGGCATGTGGAAGTACATACTGTTACTACTAGCTGAGCTAGGTGGGCTGGAATTAGTTGCCGTGGATGGATACGGGGCAGAGTTGGCAGAGTACAGTTCTCAAATACTTGGCGAGATTAATGCAGCAGTGACGTACTAGTCTAAGAGTAGCAGTCAGATACTGGGCTAAGTGCGACGGTCAGATGTAGGTCTAAAAACCGAGGTCAGATACTGGGCTGAGAGTGATAGTACAGTGGTCTCTGGGCGACCATAAGGCACTACACAATAATACAGTGGTCTCTGGGCGACCATAAGGCACTATACAATACTACAGTGGTCTCTGGGCGACCATAAGGCACTACACAATACTACAGTGGTCTCTGGGCGACCATAAGGCACTACACAATAATACAGTGGTCTCTGGGCGACCATAAGGCACTACACAATAATACAGTGGTCTCTGGGCGACCATAAGGCACTATACAATACTACAGTGGTCTCTGGGCGACCATAAGGCACTACACAATAATATAGTGGTCTCTGGGCGACCATAAGGCACTACACAATAATACAGTGGTCTCTGGGCGACCATAAGGCACTACACAATACTACAGTGGTCTCTGGGCGACCATAAGGCACTACACAATAATACAGTGGTCTCTGGGCGACCATAAGGCACTACACAATAATATAGTGGTCTCTGGGCGACCATAAGGCACTACACAACAATATAGTGGTCTCTGGGCGACCATAAGGCACTACACAATAATACAGTGGTCTCTGGGCGACCATAAGGCACAATACAGTGCAGTGGTCCGTTAGCGACCATAAGGCACAGCATAATTGCAGTGGTCAGTTAGCGACCAAAGGGCACGGCCAAATAGCAGTCATGAGGCATAAAGCACTAGGGGCTGAAAATGACTGTACTATTAAAGAGGTGGCAGCAGTATCGCATAGAGGCGGCGGAGTTGGAAGCATAAGCGTATGTAGCAAACAGTTATCGAAGGTGAAAGAAACCGAGTTCAAATGTTTATGAATGCGGAATAGCAGAAGACATACCAGAGAGCACAATAGTGTAAACTGAGGGTATCCCCTTTACTCACAAAAGATTAAAGGTCCGAGTAGACACTGGCTCCGAGGCTCCGGAGGCAAACAAGGTGATTACACAAGGTGTTTGTGATGCCTGGAGCAGCACGGGCAGAGTTTGTGGCCCCTGGCTCCTGAGGCTCCAAACAGGCACACAACAGGCCTTAGGATGGCCTTTGGGTTGGCCGGCGATCCGCCTGCCGGCGGTTCCTGCAGTGAAAACGAGGTTTAGCCTCGCTTTCGTGCCGCGATGCGCCCGGCATGGGCAAGTCAGGCACTTGTTGGGACGGGGTCAGGCAGGCCCTGTCCCTCGGCGCGCTCGCTTCCTCTTTCTCCACGGGAACCTCTGCTGGGCTGGGGTGCTGGGGGGGCTCCTGCCCTCACCCCTCAGGATGGATGTTAGGAGTGGGGGGGTGTGAGGCACACAACAGGCCTTAGGATGGCCTTTGGGTTGGCCGGCGAAACTTGTGTTTCCAATCTGTTCAGATCCCTTCTGGTGTACTAGAGGTGTCGGGCTAATTGATGGTTTAGGAACCGATATTCATCCCAGGACCACTGGTGCACCGGAAGTTAATTTGTCACATTGCCCTGGTTTATAACCTACACTCGGGCAGTGAGTTGCAACATATTGCTGCTGGATCACACTTACACCTGGACGGCACCTTGTGATATTGCTCCCAGATTTATATCCTACACCCCGGCTGACAGTTGCAATATAATCCTGCTGGATCGCACTTACAGCTGGACTGCACCTTGTGATATCGCACCCAAGTTTATAACATATACTCAGAGCTGCAATATATCGCTGTTACATTACTTCTCATCTTGGTTGATTCCTCATGATATCGGGCTGGTACTTTATTTGTTAGACCACAATGGCACCTGTGTGGCACATACCATAGTTTTAATTCTGCCGTGACTAGTTGGCTACTGTCCTTTTGCACCCCATAATATTTGCTGCACGCGGACGATATTGTCTTGCTCGATAAAACCCTGCGGAGTCTCCAAAATAGTCTTGATCTGATGGAAAGGTATGTGAAGTGGAATGAACTCAAAATCAACATTACTAAAACAAAAATCATGTCAGTGACAAAGATACACCCAAAAGAAAAATGACGCTCCCAATCCTACATCTACAAGGAGCACCACTGAATGTAGTGATGACGTTCAAGTATCTAGGGATACTGATTAATCAATCTGTAGATGAAACGGAATGGATCGACCACCTGGTGAGAAAAATCCGTGCTCCACGGAAATCTTCATAAAAACCAATCCTACCATTCTATAGAAATAAGGTGATCCCGACCACAACTCATGGGGGCGAATCACTGATTAAACTGAAACCACGATATGGCCATGAATTGAAGCAATCTTTTGGAGAAAGATAATGATGTTACCGACTTCCTTCCCAATCACAAGAATATGCCATGAAATTGCTACACAGTCCTTGCAGTCAATCGTCCTTTGGAAGAAATTGTATTTATTTCCACAAAATAATGACCGAAGAATCAATTCCAGCTGTAGATATTTTGAGAACAAAACCGAATGTGATTTGTGATTGATTGATTGATTGATATTTTATTTCTATCGCTCTCGTACACAAGTGTTTCAGAGCGCGACAAGGCAAGGGAGGGGAATAGGGGAGAACAAAACAGCGATCTTACTAGGCCCAGTGACATTGAGAACGCGCAAGTGCATGGGAGAGGGGGAGGGGAAAAGTGCATGGAAGGGGGGAGAGGTGGAAAGTGCGAAGCAGAGGAGAAACAGATAAATAACAATAAATATATAATAAAGGCAACAGACAGTGGTAATGCAGCCAGCAGTTTGCAAGTGCTAGGTTTAAGGCAGCAGAAAGGGTAGGTCCGATAAGTGCAGGAAGAAAAAGGGGGGGCTGTATGGGTACAGATACAGACCCCAGTGCAAGGGGTGGCCCGGAGGCAGTGCGGGAGGGTGACAGGATGAGCAGGTACCTGGGCCCAAAAGACAGAGGGTGGCCAGGTGCACGGTGCCAAGAGAGAACAGATCAGCAGGGGAGAGGGGGAGCGAAGGCAGAAGAAAAGAGGAAGGTCTTGAGGTGCCTCCAGAACCGGAGATGGTTCTCCTCAAGTTTTAGAGTGGCAGGGAGGCTGTTCCAGAGGGAGGCCCCAGCCGAAGACAGAGATCTACCCCCAGCTCGTTTCTTAGAAAAACGACTGACCCTGAGTGAGTGAGTGATAAAGCATTGTCTGAATGGAAGAACCAAATTACTGCGACCATGATAAAATAAGAGATAACAATGGACATGCTAATAAATTGCCCACAGAACGCGAAGCGGACACTGATGTGGAATGATGGCATTCATACGAGAAGTGAAAAGCTAAAGTATCAAGAAAACCTAACATGTGAACTTGATATTAGGGCGTTGAATGAACCATCAAAGTACTTGAACATCTTTCCGGACACAAACATCAGAAATCTATATCTAAAACTACGGCTGAATCTTTTACCGACAAGATCTAGACTAGTTAAAATGAAACAACTAGATCCATCGCAACATTTTTGCAGATTTTGTAAAAACAGGAAAAGGATTGAGACTATATACACATCCTCATGGAATGTCCCGAATTTCAAAATGAGGGATTACTCTGCAGAACTTATTTCAACGTGGAGGTAACAACGACAGAGGCGGAAACAAGATGGGCTCAAATCATTCTAGGACATGATGAGAACATCATTTTTATCATTATACAATTTTGGATCAGAATCATGTAAAAAGATGATGCACTGACAAATCCAAAAAAAAAGAAAATCAATGAACTATAATGATTGTATGAAAGAAGGATGTATTAAGAAATGAAAAGTTTTCATATGGAAACTATAACATTTTAATTAAAATATATACATATATATATATATATATATATATATATATATATATATATATATATATATATATATATATATATATATATTGCTGCTGCTTTATATTTTACATCTCGAGTAATTTGGAGATATTTGTTGTACTCCTGGATGGACACTTGTGATTTCTGCTGCTGTTTGCTCTCTGTGATATCCTGCTCGTGTTTTTAGCCGGACATTAGACCATCCTCATAGCCAACAGAAAGATTGGCTGGTTGGCATTCCAGACAGGAGCCATAGCCATGGACAACTCACGTATCCAGCTTAGGAAGTACACCAACATCTTGGTACCAACATAGGACAATACTGACCCCACTAACCAACCAAAGTGAACCACGATATGAAACGAACACGGAAAGAAGGAATGGTAACCAATCAAGCAGTAAGAGGAAACATATGTCCCCAGCAATGTTTACAACAGCATAAACTTGACTTCAATCAACAACCATACACATGGAAAAACCAAGTAACACAAACCAATGTCAAGTCATACCAAAAACGCTCTACATCTATCACTACTTTGCTAAATACCCACAAGGCAAGCACCAAGGCCCAACACCTCCAGGAACACAGATAACTAGCAAAGACATGACAGAAATAGAATGAATGAATCAAGAAAAAAGTCTATATACACCTAGCAAAAGCACTGGAATGATCCAGACACACCGCACCCCAAGGGGGTCTCATCTCAAAACACAAGCGAAGACCCACTCACTGAGCACTTGTTACATCACCAGAAACTGGAACCACCAGACATATGCAATCCAAAATCCTTCCGAAAACCATATGTAAGAAGAATACCTAGATGCAAAAAGAAATGTCTTTTAGAAATCTCAATGAAATACAGAGCAAAATCATGAAACCCAAACAACACACCTTATCCCAAACCCTAACAGTTGAAAAAGGAAAGGATAGCAAGAGAAAGGGCGGCTTTACTCTACCAAACGATGGGAGAGTCCCAGAACTGGTAGCCAAAACTGAGAGAGGACTGTATGGTGCCTGAAGGATACACATCCTCATTATCAATGCACAATCCTATCGATGAACACAGAAGAGACAGCCATGACCTGATATTCAAGGATCCCAATGACTTACTCTTCATAATAATGAGATAATGGTAGAACATGAGCAATCCCACCCAGTTTCACACTCGTTCACTCCGACTCGGATGGAAAAAGTGGAAGAGGTATTGCACTAATACACAAGGATTACATCACAAGAACATCATCAACTATCATCCTGGTCTGTGAATCTCTCTTGGTTCAGTGCAATATCACAAACCAAGCTAGTCTATCTTCTCTTTTACTATAAGGATAACCTTTTTATGACCCGATGTTTGTGTAAAAAGAAATTGATAGAGGACGTCGCCAACCTTGTGCTTCGGCACACTACCCCAGTGTACTTCAATATCTAGTTTGAAAGTCAAACCGAGCCAACAAAGAGATTGATATTCCACTGAATGGGAACATCCCCCTTCAACAACTGGGTAAGAGAAGAACACATAGAGAGTAGCAGACCTTGGATGCATTCTTCCTCAGGGAGTGTCTTACAACAACAGCTTCCTCCATGGAAGGATTACCTTGACATGCTGTTCATCACCTCAATGCCAACACTGACCCTCTCCACTCCCAAGAATAAAACACCAGCCAGCAGAAGATATAAAAGACACTCAACCACTCACAACTGGGTCACTGAACCAATGGACAAACTGATCTTCCTTAGGACAGTTAATTACTTCAGACAAAAATAACAAGCAGACAGATGATACACAGATGGGTTGTGAACACTCAGGAAAATCAAGAAGAACATGAACGCATCTGGAGGAAATGTTAGAATAAAAAAGACAAAGCAGGGTAGCAATGACAGACACAGCATTATACAGAAGCTGTTCTAAAAGCAAAGAAAATCCACTACACAGAACACCTACTGGCACCCCATCCCCAGAAAGGGGTGTGCAAAAGCATCAATGAAATGAGAAACCCAAATATCCAAACACCATTATAAGTGCAATGTGACAATACCACCCACTGCTTCACCAACACGGCAAAACTGATCCAACAGACCTGCACGAGACATTAGCAGACTGGAAGCAAGACCCAATGCTCAAGGGTAGCATGCCCAGAGCAATCACATTTTCTCTCAACATCTTTAAACCCATCGCAGAACGCCCACCCATGAGACAAGCCAAAGCAGCACCCCAATCTTTGTGGGACAGCCTGCACACCCGTGCAGATGTTAAGAAATGGCCTCCAGTGCCCTTATTGTTCTAGACATCTCTGCAACTTGGACAGCACTGGTGACTCCAATGTAATCAAAAGGAGCAGGGCGTGGTGACACTGAACTAATCTGGATGATATTTGATATCACCTTGTTCCCCCCTTTCTTATTTAATCCATCTAACATTATCTGTGAAGTAACACAAGGATCACGTCTATCGCCACTCCTGTCCAACATCATACATGGGCCCACTGATGAGAGCCATCCAGGGTAACGATCCAGACTCTGGACCCTCGTCCGCGTTAACATCAGACTCGCCCTCTCGCTTCTACATTTCAGGAAAGAGCTTAAGACACTCCTCTTCGAGGAATAGTTCCTCCCTAACACCTAGGTCCACACACCCTCCACTCCTCACCTAACCTGAGACTGGGTGATACGCTCTCCCCTGTTTCCACCCCTGGCTGCTTGTAGATATTTTCCTGCCTAGGTAGCTGTCCTCCCTAATTATTAGCTCCTTGCTCCCTTGTATCTCTACATCCCTGAGTGTGTCCTTCCCATGACTTGTAAAGCGCTCTTTTGCTCCCCAAAGCTAGGGCCAGGCACAATAAATACCAGAATAACAATAATAATAATAATAATAATAATAATAATACAAAGTCACAGCCTTAGATTCAGCAGCTGTGCTGACAAAACACAAATCATTTACAAACTCATATCCAAGAATACAGACTCTGACCGCTTGAGAAGTCACAATCACGTGAACTCCTGGATGACCAGGAAGAACCTGAAACTCTAAACAGAATGTAAGTCAAGATCTGCCTTGTGAAATCATCACACTCCCCAATGATCCACGGGCTGCAAGAATGAGAAGATGTTCGGAAACATCCAGAGCTTGTAAAAAACATCGGCATCCTGATACAGTGATACAGTGCAAACTAACACGGAACCCCACATCCACGCCTCGGGTCAAGAAATGTTTCTTTCACTTGCTCTCTAGCAGACACGTAAAGCCCTTTCTAACCTTCCCACACAGGACCCTGCGATCATATTCCTAGTCCTGCTAAAGCTCAACTGTGTTAACCTCATTTATCTTGGCCTCCTAGAGCATCCATTGCAGCAATTACAGAGAATTTAAAACACAGTAGCAAGAATGCTACTCTGACCCAAGAGGAGGGATCAGATCACACCAGCGCTCCACACAGCATGCTGGCAACTGGTCAGAAAAACAGGACACGTTCAAGGCTCGTTGCATCACCATCGATGCCTTTCAAGGGCATGGAGCTGAATTCATCCAAAGGAAAATCACAAGGCACCAACTAGCGATGCCGCTAAGATCCGCCAGTGATGTCTTCCTAGCCAGTCCACGCTACACCAGGAAGCAACATGGAAGATCCACTTTCACCAACATGGCCGCCAAACTCTGCGGCTCCTGTGAAAGGCAATTTACGCACTCCTTGGCAAGCTCACCTTCCTCAATGCATGGGAGGCGGTCCTGTTTACTGCACTCTTGTGCCCTTTTCCTTTCCTCTACCCCACAGTCCCAGATCCAAAAGGCAAGAAGAACGCAATGATCGCAGCATCCCAGACCTTTTGCTCCTTTGATTGAACATGGTAAAAATATGCTCCTGGTTGTTGGTTTGCTTATCTGATTTTGCCCTGTGAAGTTGTGCCTGTGATTTTTGTTTTCTCCTTGACTGCTCCGTGAGTTGTGTTACTCCTCATTACATGTTCCTTTTATTACTCACTAAGATAGTATGCACCTGACTGATATTTTGTTCCAGGATTGTGCGGTGTGAAAATGTGCTCTTCATTGGTGGTTGGGTCCTTTGACCGCAGCCTGTGATGTTTGCTTCAGGTTGATGTGATGCTCTTTGGCTGCACCCTGTGGTACCTTGTTCCTCATCAGAACCTTTGTTTCTTTTTTTCCATCCCGTGATATTGTGTTCCTGATTGATGTTTTCAATCCAAACTGCACCCTCCCAACCTTCTCAGCTTCCTACTACAGCTAACATCCGGCCTCATCACAGCATCATGCGCTGAGAGGCCGACATTAGTGGCAGAAGGGCGCTATATAAGTCCACTTTACATTGAATTACATTCCATAACACGCTGCATCAAAAGCATTGACGAAGAACATTGCATAGCATGGATCAAACATGCACAAACCGACAACTCACCATCTACCAATGCAAGAAGCAAAGATAGGAACGCACCAACCACTCCACATCACCATAACACTCAAATGTCCTATACCAGAAACACGATGTTCAGACAGACAACCGGCATGTTCCGCATTAGCTTACACCCCAGATGCATCTCAACAAATGATGCACCAAAAAGACATAAATGCTTACCCTGACCAGAGAGTCTGGTTGCTTCTGGTCCGTGCACCACAACGCAACAGCAAAGCAATCCTTCGCTCCCTCTGTTCACACCAAGCAAACCCAGTACATTCTGCTGCAGGCCTCAAACGGCCAAGAGACCATGAAAATGGCAGAAGTATATAAACCCCAAAACATAAGGTAACATGAGCAGACCTCAGAGTTTCACACTGTCTGGGTCTCCTCTTCCCTCCTGCATGGAATGTCAGACATGAATGGTCTATATTCTAGCACTTGATATGGATCACCCGAACATTCCCAAATAATGCAAACATGAAATAAAAATACAAGTGAGACATATGTTCCACTGGAGACTGTCAGCATATTATTTTTAACACAGCCACTCTTCCATTATTCCAGATACGGTTGTCTTCTGCTCTTACAGGATGCAACACTTAAGTCACTTTGCAAGTTCTAGAAAAATTAGACATAACTTTACCGAAGTGTCTGGACTTCAACTCCCTCTTTAACTTGCATTGATACTTGCCATCGTATATATTGAAAGGCCAGATCTATGTTTGGCTGATGCAGTGGCAAGAGAGTGATTGCAGAAGTCCACCAGCGCAGGGGCCAGGGAGCCGATATTGTCCATAACAGTTCTGGAGGAACAGGGGGAGACCTGTTTGGAAGAGAGCTTCATAGAGCGGACAACTCTAGGGACCTCGTCCGGTGTGATAGGAGAAAAGGTTGAAAGAGTGGATGAGGGAGGCGGAGAGGTCAAGGGCAGCAGGGGGGTGGGGGAGGGGAGGATGAAAAAGAACTCAAGATGTCCTGAGTTTTAGCAGTGAAGTGGGTGACCAGTGCCGTGCAGAGAGCCTGGGAAGGTAGAGGCGAGCTGGTGACTGCGGACCGATTGGCTATTTCCTTGAAGATTTCAGTTACCACCTCACTCTTTGTTTGCCTGCCATGCCAGTATTTTATTTTTGTCTTTCTGGGCTTTGTTAGACTCCCAGGCACTTTCCTCATCACTCTTCCCCCTCATTCCTCACTGTCTCATCCATGCATTTCAACGAGGTATCAATGATTATGGCTGGATCAATAACCTCATATGGGGCTGGGTTCTCCATTGTCAAATCTCCTGCCTTAAACCATCATGATCTGATATCAATCCAGCCTCAGCGACACAGTTAGTGGCCAGCTCCCCCATCACTGTAATGAAAGCGTCAATTGTTTTTCCATCTTTGCTTTCCCATCTCAGACCCATACCTTTTGTGTTTGCATTGTAATGTGTAACTTGGCTCTAAATGCTAGTTAAGGTCATCCACTGCCCCCTCATCAGCTTGCACTAGTCTCCTGAATACCCAGCGTCCTTCAGGGACAAGGCACTGACTTCCTCTGTCACCCGCCTTGGAATGAAGGCACTCGCCCACCAAGACTTCTACCCGTCCATTTATTTCAATGGACTCTCCGCTCCCCCACCCCTTACTCCCCCTCAAACAGACTTCTCTTTTTCACCCCCCCCTCGGGAATTAAAAGGCTGAGAGATATGGGCACTAACATAACAAGGCCTTCCTCCCCTGAGCACTAAAAACTGTTCCCACTACTGCTTCCAGATATCTCAGGATCGCAAATCATCCCATTTAGCTTGCACTTGTAGTTCGCCTACACAAAGAGTATCAGAGAGCTCTTAAATTTCCTGTAGCCACGTGTGAGATGCCATGCGGGCCTTTTTTCCCTTCTCCAGGTGCATTTTGACTCTGATGCGAAAGAGAAATAATTGCCTACACAAGCGCACATGCATATGTATGCCTTTTTTGAGAGTGTTCTTTTTTCCTAAAACTTGCATCAAACCATTATCCAGCAGTGCTGTTCTTTCTACAACACCAGAGCTCTCAAGTTTCCTGTAGCCATGCATGAGAAGGCCATCCAGTGTCTTGTTTCCCTTTGGATTCTGGGACTTGTTGTATTTTCTTTCCCATTTGAAATTTAGGAAAAGTCCAAGTCCCAGAATTCCAAGCAAAAACAGGACTGAATGACCACGGGAAACTTGAGAGCTCCGGCATTAGAGAAAGAACTGCACTGCTGGATAATGACTTGCTGCACATTTTTAGCAAACAAGAACAAGGCACTTGTGTAGGGAATTATTTCTTTTTCAGGTCAGAGTCAAAAGGCCTCTGGAGACATCTAGTATTGCTGGGCGCTACTTTGACTACAAAACTCCCTCAATAAGATAGGTGTTTTCTCTGTTACGCTGGAACCAATGTGAAGAACCATATGTCATTGGGGGCTAATGTGCGTGGGACACGTTGTCCACCATAACTTATTCCCTGTCCCCCTAGAAACAATGAAATACATGCAAACATTTCGCAGCTGCTGGGTGGGAGATTTTCGTCCAGGAAGCGGGAGAATTAATATTTCTCATTGGGTTGCATTGGGGCTAGAATTATTTTATGAGGGAGAAAATAAAAAAGCAACATTTTTGTTAAAATAAATCGCATGTCTCCTGCCCAAATCGGGAGCATTGGCATGGGTGCAGTGAACACCAGGAAGAACGCCACAAAAAGGCAAAGTTACTGGGAGACCGCATTTTAAGTGCAGCAACCTGGAACATAATGTCAGATGTAGGCGTTGCACTTCAAATCGAGGAAACGTAGGGCCTGCGAGTTGTTCCTGAAAAGCTGGATTGATCATTTAAGGGGCCAAGGACTGAAATCTAGCAGAGCGCTCCCTATGGAGTCAATCTCCCAGCTCAATCCTGTCCCCCTTCTCATTAAGCAAGCGACTGCACACAGTGTATAGAGACAGCAGGGGCGTTCACGCGAAATGTGTCAGGTGTCGAAGTCTGTTCAGTTACTACTACTAATCTTCTTTCTTCGAACCTCCAGCCAGTAGTCGAAGTGGGCGGGAGAGGTTGGGAACGGTGCTCCTCTACTTTTTTCATTACGTTGTACTGTTCCCATACTTTTATTTTAAAATGAAACCGTTCTGGAAAGTTTTTTTTTTTTTTTTTAAACCATTGGAACCAGTTGAAACTGAACCTTTCCTTAAACAGAAGGCACATTTGTCTGGGGGGTTTTATTGTGTGTTTGAGGGGGCGTGGCGATGGGGTAATTGGGGAGTGGGGCAGGCCAACAGCCAACATAGTTCTGTTACTTCTTTTCATACACTTCGACCACTGTCTCTGGCTCAGACACTACAAATACTTCAAGGGTCACCAGCCTGCTTAACTGATGACTGCTGGATCTGTTATCCCCTCGTCGGCTACGTCATGTACCGCTCCAGTGCTGGAAATGGAAAAGAGACTACTCTGGGAACTCCCTCCTTGTGGGGATCGGAAAGTGGGACAGGACACGTGGCCCAAGGGCAGCTCAGCAACACCCTATCTCCTCATGGAACCCAAGCCTGGCTATTTGCATAAAAGCAAAGAGAATTTTGAGAACAAAAGAATGCCCAAAATTTGATTTTTAAAACATACGTCGTGATAGTGATTCAGCAAGAAAGCCTTTGGAGAGTAAGGGAAGTTGAGTTCTGCTCTTTTCATTCGCCACAATGCTCACCCTAATGAAAACAAGTCTGTAAATTGCAGGATATATATACTAGTTTGGGCAGCTTCTAAAAACAAAGTGAGGCTTTGACTATTTCTGCATGGAGCACACTGTCAGTTTCGTGCGGGCCTTTGGAAGTGATAGCTGCACCAGGGCTTTAAGTGGGCCGGGGCCTGCCGGGGCCGGGCCCCGGCAGTCTCCAAAAAGTGGGACTGAGCCGGGGCCCTGCCGGGGCCCCCGTCCCACCACACGCAACATTGGCGGGATGCATTATCCCGTCGCGGCAGCAGCCGCGACGGGATATGCGCCTGCCATGAAGTCAGGCGATCTGACAGAAGTGGCAGCCAGCCACAGCAATGCTGTGCCTGGCTGCCACTTCTGTAAATCATAGTAACTGCCTCTGGTGACCTCTCGCGCGAGGGGTCACCAGAGGCAGTTACTGTCCCTTTGTTTCCCCAGGTCGCCGAGGCGTCTTTAACCCTCGGCGAACCTGGGGATTCCTTGATATTTTTCGAGGTTTATGAAAGATGGCTTGAAAAGTACACAATTCAAGCCATCTTTTATAAAGCTTTGCCGACGGACAATTTTGTCCGTAGTCAAAGCTTTACAAAAGATGGCTTGAATTGTGTACTTTCAAAGCCATCTTTTATAAAACCGAAATGTTTTTTTTAAAAAATGGCCTGAAAAGTAGGCAAACCGTAAGGTATGCACACACACATATATATGCATGTTATATATCTGTGTGCGTACCTTACTATGGTTTGTGTTCTTTGCAAGCCATCTTTTCTAAACATAGAAATACATATTTCTATGTTTAGAAAAGATGGCTTGCAAAGTACACAAACCATAGTAAGGTACGCACACAGATATATAACATGCATATATATGTGTGTGTGCATACCTTACGATTTGCGTACGTTTTAGGCCACGCCCCCCACAAGCCACGCCCCCAAATGAGGGCCCCCCCTCGATTTCTTACCCCACTTAAAGCCCTGAGCTGCACGTGGGTAAGAGTTCAGCCCAGAAACAGCCCAGGGATTTTACTGGGTTAGCCCTCGGCCTAGGGATCGAGCAGCGCTCTGGCAAGATAAACTTTCCCACCAGACCTTAATTGATCATTAACTAAAGTTTTGGATGTGCAGTAAAAAAACGCACAGTGACTACATAGACCTGAGATATTGATATTGTCAAGCATCATTCATCAGGAAGCATAGAGGTCCATTTTCAAGCATAAGTTATTTACCAGCACACACCTGATTGCCAGTGATTGAGAACTGAAAACAAATGGAATACGATTAAGTTCTATTACCCCCAAGTTATGAATACATTGGCCTTGTATTCAATTCACTGACTTGGCAGAAACTGTGCATATATGCATCAAAACACCTGGAAATATTTAGCTGTGCTTCAGTAGATATATTTATCATTTTACCTGTTAGTAAAAAGGAATATGTTTGCTTTTCAGGTGCAGAATATTTTTGCTGATCACACGACGTCTCCATTCGTTATGGAAGTAGAGCACACATTAACCTGTGCAAAGATCTAGCCGCATTAGAGAGCGGGTGCAAGTGCTTGCATTTACAACCAACAACATGGATTCCACCACACACATGCGCCACAATGGTGTGGCTATCAGGGTGCTGAGAGCTTCCAGGGACCCTTCCTCTGCATTCAGTAACTTAGAGAGTGTCTGGGGCAAGGAAAGAGGCTCCTTTATCCCACCTGGGCCTTGCGTCACAGGACTGGCATGATGTTACTTTAGTGGGGCCGGTATGATCTCCACCAGCCTGATAGAGCAGTCTGTGACAAGCAGGAACAGAAGTGGCCCAAGGGAGCCCCTCCTAGTCCATGGCTGACTTCTGGCCTAGACATAGGCAAATGCAGAAGACCAAGGCACAGAACAGTAGGTGTGGCACGTGGAAAAAGACAGCAGCAGACACATGGCGTGTGTAAATGAGTAGTAATATTGTGCGGATGTGTCCACTCATACATAGGCATGTGTGAGTGTGCATACGTGTAGGAGAGTGTGCTTGGGCCTGCCATACTTCTTGGAAATTAGGCGCAAAGGGAAGGTGGCTGCCCGTTCCAGCGAAATGAATTCACAGTGTGTATCTCTGTGTATCAGATTGCTCTATCATGCATGAAGTGGTGAAACTTACCATCTAACCCATTTACGTGGGCAATCTGAAACTGGCTTAACAATATTGTGTACTTTATGTGAAAATTATCCTTTATTCTGTTACTTCACTGTTTTTTTGTGTTTCTTTCTATTTTGCTTTTTCAAAAATATCTTATAACGCCCACCAAACATCCCAAACTTGGTCAAATAAAGAACCATTGAGACTGGAAGGAATCTTTCTAAAAAGGATCAGAATCAAAGCAGTTCACTTTAGACCTTATTAGCCAGCCATAATTAATGCAACAAACCATTATATAAGTATTGTTTGTGGATAGAAATGTAACAAACAAAAGTATCAAAGACTAGGTTTTAACAAATGTAAATCAACTACCAATTAAAGAAATTGAAATACTTCTCTGAAAAGATAGTATTCTTTGTTGTCTTAGAATTTCTTTGTTAAATGGGTGTGTAGTTGTGTGGTACAGTGTCTTTCCCACTCATATGAATTTTGACTCCCTAGCACATTAAGCCAAAGCGTGTGTGGCACACTTCTGCATACACCAGACCTGCTTTTGGATGGAAAACCTCAAGTGAGTAACACTACAGGGATAATAGAATGTATAGGTTACCCAGGAGATATACTATTCATTAGTTGGGAAGTACCCTTTGTGCTACATGCGGCTTTCTGATGTATGACAGGAACACTCAAGATGTACATCCTTAACAATGGAAATGGCTGATTGCACAAGGTTGAAGTTATACTGTGACATAAGGACATTATGAGCAATTTGGTTAATTAATGTCTTCAAACACTTAATTGAAATTGCAAGATGTAGCAGAATGTTTGTGTGTACCATTAAGAATGCCTTTAGTTATCTTCCCTGATGAAGTTCCACAATGTAAATATGTATAAAGGAACGAAACATGTTGGGTCTTGGTTTTTAATATATGATCAGTGCTAGTACAAGCATATGCCAGATCACAACCAATGAAATGTGTGTACGAAGTTTTTGGAGATGCAGGTCAAGATTAACTTATGACTTGTATAATGATGATAAATTATATGATTACTAAATGGTACAAGATGGGAATGAGTTATTGAAAATACGAGGTTGTAGTGTTCATGTGTAATCAATATTCGGTCCGTTTTGTATTTTTTTATGATGTCTATCTTGTGGATGCACTTTTGATACAATGTTTTTAAACAAATGACAAGAAATAAAATAACACTGGTGCTAGAGGTCTACCTGCTTTGAGCATTTGTGGATGGGCATTAAACGTATAGAACGTTGCTTATCTAGGAGCAGCCTATCCACTGTCAACCCTGGTGCCTCTGTCTCATTGAGCTTACTGTGGGATGATCTTAAAATGTGGTTGCATGTATGCTTTTGGATGATTGATATTCCTTTGAGGACATCAGTGGCAATAAATAGACAAGTGTGCTTATTTTCATTGCTCATATTGATAAACGCGTGCAGTTGGCAAATTAAGCTGACAATTCTTTTTTAAAACTCATTGACTGTGAAGGGCGCAATTTCTTACAGCAGAATCTAGAGAATGCATCAAAAAGAAATGCTACATTGGGCCTTACCGCTGCAAGAAATAAGCACCTGCCTCAGATTGAGACGTGTAGGAAACCTAGGGACCAACAATCAGGAAGTAATTACATTTGGCATCAGAAGAGATGGGGGCCAGTGGGGAAAGCACGTGGGTAGGTGTTTAATTTCAGTGGAGCAGATCCTGACAATCTATGAACATCTGTAATGGTTGTACAATAGGCTGATTCTCTTTAGGGAAGGAGCACAGGAGGATTGAGGCACAATTAGACAAGGTGTTCGCCCGCTCTGGAGCTCAGTCGACTAATGCATCCACTGCAGGGCCCTGTGTTTGTCCTCATGGTCGCAGGTCCACTCAGCCCTTCATCCCTCTAGGGTCAATAAAATGAGTACCATTGAGTTGGGTAACAATACACATCTGTTATCTGTCAATAACACCAAGATGGTATGGTATGGTATTATTTGTAAAGTGCCTATACACAAAGTGCGTGTTTCAATGCACTCAAAGAGGGAGGAAACAAGAGGAAAAAAACAACACTCATTCAGAGCCCTTGCATTTCTGAACGATATAAGTCTGCACGGGCAGAGTGGGTGCAATGAACAAGTGCATATAATGCAATTAGCAGTGCAGATAACAGAAAATAGGTCTGACGACGATTCTGCAGTTTTTCCAAGTGCATTGAGGCGCCACCTTACAAGGAGGGGAGACAAGGGAAAAACAGATATTAAATCTTCAAGGAATGGTGCATTTAGATCATGCAAGTGCGCAGACAGGTGCAGAGGGGGACCAAGTGTGCCCAGTCAGTGAGAAGCTGGGGTAAGTGCTGAGAGATGCCCCTCTCATGGGTCATTGATCAAGTGCAGCAACGATGAGGCAAGTGCAAGGCCCGGAGGCAAGTGGGAGAGGACTGGCGAGGGTGCTAACGACCTGTGAGACTCAGATGTACACCAGGTGGACAGTCAGCAGGCTGTGCGGAAAAGGAGGGATAGAGGGATAGAGCAGAGAGAAAGGTTAGCAGGGTAGAGGGAGATAGAAGAGGAATGTCTTAAGGAGTTTACAGAACTTAAGGAGATCAGGCTCAAGACGGAGTGTGGCAGGGAGGCTATTCCACAGGGAGGCCCCTGCAGAGGATACAGATTTCCCTCTAAATCTCTGCTTGGAGAACCGGCTCACTCGCAGAAGGTTGGAGGTAGATGAGCGGAGGGCTTGGGAAGGACAGTATTTAGGTAGGCAACGTTGCAGATAGGTAGGTCCCAGGCCCCAGGAAGCCTTGTCGTCAATGCAGAGGGTCTTCAACTTGATCCTTGCAGCCACGAGGAGCCAGTGGAGGAATTTCAGCGCTGGAGAGATGCGGTCCCTGGGCTTGAGGCCATGGATAAGTCTTGCGGTTCTGTTCTTAATGAGTTGCAGAGGGTGCAGAGCAGAGAGGTTGAGAATGAGGCTGTTGCAGTAGTCCAGCCTTGAGATAACCAGGGCTCTGGAAACAGTGAGCCACTGGGGGAAGGTGAGGAATGGAAGAGTACCTCTGAGGAGGTGTAGCTGGTAGTTGGACTTTTTAGAGATGTCCGAAATGTGAGTGGAGAAGAATAGAGTGGAGTCGAAGATGACCGCAAGGTTTTTTGCCTCGCAGGTGGGTGCGGGCGCAGGGCCAATGGAGGCCAGCCAGAGTGAGAGTGAGAAAGCGGGAGCAGGAGTCCCAATGCAAATGATCCGCGTCTTACTGGCGTTGAGGCAGAGGTCTTTTGCAGCACACCATGACGGAATAAACAGTCAGATATGAGCGAGGTAGAGGAAGTGGCTGAGGATAGCCTGAAGGTGAATTGCGTGTCATCCGCATAACACTGGAAGCTAGAGATGAAAGTGGCAATCACACGTGCAAGGGCAGCCATGTAGACATTGAAGAACCAGAGGCATAGGTAAGAACCCTGGGGAACGCCACAGGTTGAAAGAGTGATAGTAGAGAGAAAGGACCCAAGTTCCACCTGGTATGGGCAGGCGGAAAGGAAGGAGGTTAACCACGCCAGAGGCTGACCTGTGATTCCCAGGGTGTCATGCAGACGTGCAATCAGGGTGTTGTGATTTACTGTGTCAAAGGCAGAGGAGAGGTCAAGAAGAATGAGGACAGAGGGAGTGTTAGTGTCGAGATTTGAGAGCAGGTCTTCACGGGTGTTCAGAAGAGCAGTTTCCATGCCTCTGGATGCTCTAAAGCCAGACTGATGGTCGTGGAAGCAACCAGCAGATTCATTGTGGAGGGTCAGCTCAGTGACTGCCAGCTTCTCTGGAAGTCTGCCCAGGAAAGGGGTGATAGAGATGTGGTAGTTTGCTGGAATGGAGGGGTCGGCAGAGGTTCTTTAGTAGGGGGTGCAAAAGGTAGTTCTTAAGAGAAGTTGGAAAAACTCCAGTGGCAAAAGAGAGATTACAGCAATCAGCCAAGGCTGGAGCGAGAGAGTCAATGTTGTCCTTAATGATTTTGGAGGGGCAGGGGTCCACCTGTTTTGATGAAGCCGTCATAGACCGGACTTGTCTGGAAACCTCATCAGTGACAACCTCATCAGGTGTGACCAGAGTGAGAGAAGAGAGGAGAAATGGTGGAGGGGCAAAGGGAGACTCCAGAGGTGTTGGTGAATGAGCTGGTGTGGAGGAGAGAGAGGAAAGGATGCATTGGGTTTTTGCAGTGAAGTGTGCAGCCAGGGCCGAGCAAAGGTCTGAGTGGGTGTGACAGAAGAGGAGGCTGTTGCAGGATTGGCCAGTTCCTTACAGACTTTGAAAAGTTTGGCCGTGTTGTTTGATGCCGAAGAGATGCAGTCTTGAATAGAGACTCTTTCCTTGGTGTTGATGCAGAGTCGATATTGCCTTTGAAGGAGGCTGCAGGCCAGTGTGTCAGAGGGTCCCTCCCGACGAATTCCATTTCCGCTCAGCCGCTCTACACTTGCGTTTAAGGGCAGCCAGTTTGGAGTCATACCAAGAGTTGCACTTTTTGGAAGGCTTCAGTCGGACCCTCATGACAGGGGCAAGAGTATCAAAGGTGTTAGAGATAGAGAGATTGAAGTTAGTGAGGGCTGTGTCAGTGTGGGAGTCAGCCACAGGAGTAGGTGCTGGAGAGTAGGTGGAGGCAAAGGCAGCCGCAGTCACTCTTTTCATGGGTCTGGTGACTTTGAGACCGAGTGACTGCGCCAGGTGAGCCGATGCAAGAGGAGAGGAGAGCTTCAACTGTGATGAGAGAAGAGAGTGGTCCGTCCAAGAGAGAGAGGTAGTGAGAGGGATAGAGAGAGGTATGTTGGTAGAGACGAAAGCATCCAAAGTGTGGCCCACTGTGTGCGTGGAGCCAGAGGGTAAAATAGAGAGGGAGAGAGAATTGCATAGGTTACGGAAAAGTCCCGAGGAGTCAGGAGAGTCCAGTTGGATGTTGAAATCACCCAGCATGGGGAGTTGAGAGGAGGAGGAAAGTAGAGAGGAGGCCATGTCAGCACATTCCAAGAGGAAGAGAGTGGACTGTCCTGGTGGCCGATAGAAGGTGCATCACAACAAGTACAATTGTCAATTGACAAGTACAAGCCCTCTTTGCATTTAAAGTGTTAAATCACAGAACAAGGAACAATACCTTCTGTTTAGGCAAACACTGCAATGCCTAATATCTGTTCAAGATTATGAACAAATAGTCTATGCCATAGACGTTGAGATGCTGGACAATATTTGTCATCCAAACAGGTGCATCAACACATTTTCTAAAATTAGCTTATGTTGTTAGATTGCTTAAAATATACTTAATTGCCACAATTCCTTTTGTGTGAAAACAAGTACAGTCCAACTCCTGTATGGAGGTATAACTTATAATTGTGTTAGAAGGTGGCCATAAGCAGAGAAGATTTAGGCGAGACTGAGAGCCTGCAGACTAGGCACTAGAAGGAGGAATAGGCCTGAGTAGGGATGATGGAAACAGGTATCTATTCTGGGAAGAACAGGGCCACTCCCCTTCCTATCCCCTTGGGCCTGGGCACAGAGAGTATCTTGCATCCTTCAGCGAGGAGTGTGTCAAAGCTCGTGACAGAGCTGTCCTTGGACCATGTCTGCGTGATAGCGAGCACATCAAGGTCCATGAGTTCAAGGAAGTCGCAGATGTGTCAGATGAGTGTTTGACAGCAGAGCGAGAGTTAAGCATGGCAATATGGAGAAGCTTGCCATCTTTGAAGGTCTTCCATTGGGGGTCGGAGGGTGCAGGGGAAGGTGGTCCTCCCTGAGGGTGGCAGAAGAACCAGGTGGATAGTGGAGGGTGGCAGAGGAGCCAAGGTTGACAAGGGAGCTGGGACAGTGAGGAAAGGAGAGGGAGCCTGTGCAGAGGAGGTGGGCACAGTAGGCAATGGTGCCTGTGCAGAGGAGGAGAAAGGCACAACAGGCAATGGAGCCTGTGCAGAGGAGGAGGAAGACACAACAGGCAAGGGAGCCTGTGCAGAGGAGGAGGAAGGCACAACAGGCAAGGGAGCCTGTGCAGAGGAGGAGGAAGGCACAACAGGCAAGGGAGCCTGTGCAGAGGAGGAGGAAGGCACAGGGTTGAACGGGGTAGAAGGTGCGTTCTACAAATACACCCGTTATGTTATGGTGTAGAGTTTTCAAGTTGCAAACCAGGCATAAAGTGTCACTCGCCCCTCAGTTATCTGCATGCTCACAGTGCACCATTTTTTATTCGTCAAGAGTCCATTATCACTTGCCAGTTGCACGTGCAAGTTCCAAAGCCTGAGTAAAGATTAGCAAATAAAGTCTATTTCACTAAGATCGGCCTTTAATAGACACACACTGCACAGTTCTGAATCACATGTCAATGAAGATTTTGAAACAACAATGGAAAAAGTATTCCGGCTATGCACCTAAACTATGGAACAACATCCCGCACAACATCAGACTAGGCTCATCTTTCCTGCCCTTCACGGAGTACCTGAAGGCGCACCTGTACCTATAGGATTTCTAGAGGGGGTTGTCATGCCTTTTGGGGTTCTGCATGCCTCTAGAGCGGGTGACTTTTTTGCCCAGGCAGGATGGAGCTTTATTTGTCACTGCCTGGTATGGGATGCAGGCCGTTTTGCAAGTGATGCAGGCTTGGAGGGGCAACCAATGGAGTGCTGGCCTCTGAGGGTTGGGGTAATGTTGGCATGCTTCTTGAGTCCGCGATGGGAACGGCTGGATCATGCTGGAGGGGTAACCAGTGCTGCCCCCTGAAGATTGGGGTGATGTCCTATTTCTTCAGTCATGGGATGGTCCGGGGCTGCATCATGCTGGAGTGGGTATCTAGTACTACCCCCTGAAGATTGGGGCAATGTCATTTTTCTTCAGTCCTGTGATGGCACGGGGCTGCACCATGCTAGTGGGGTAATCGGTGCTGCCCTCTAAGGATTGGAGCGGTGTTGCCATAGTAAATCAGTCCTGCGTTGGCACAGACTGCATCATGCTGGTCAGCTTTCAGTGGAGCCTGGAAAGAGGTTGAGATTCTGGCCTGTAGAGCGATGCCTGCATCCCAGTGGGGAAGAACTGGGGCTTGGATGATGGTTCTGAAGTCTGCGGCAGGAATTATGGGCTTCTTCAACCCCATATACAGTTCCACCTCTCCCCAGACCCCTTTCTGCAGTGCCCCCCCAAACTCCCATGATCTTATCGGACTCTATCTATCCTGTGGCATCTCCCCCTCTTTGTACAGCAGCCCATCGCCACCCAGCCTGGCTTTCACTAAGTAGGGTAACCAGATTTTCAAAATAAAACACAGAGACTGTCCACAACATAAAAGAAGGACAAATAACTACTCACCTCCCTCTACCCCCTTGATCCCGCTCCCCCCACAATCCAACAGTATCCGCATTAAAATTGTGTGGTTTGGACTGTGGATAAAGGCATGTAAATAAGAAGCATGATATAGTGTAACTAACACTGATTTAATGCTGTTTCGTAATGTTATAAGTATACAATAAACTTGATTGTTATTGGTATTTAGTGTGAAAAGTTGAGGAATCAGAACACTTTTTTTTAAAATAAAAGCATGGGTAAATAACAAAGGGGCTGTTGCTCGGTTTGACGTTAAATGGCTTGCTATTCACACGTTTCGCAATCTGTTTCTGTGGCGCAAGGAGCTTATCCATATGTATTGTGCCCGGAGGGTTGTGAGTTCAAGGCCATCCCTAGATGCAACATTCTGAGCATTTAAGAGTGCTTTATTAGTGGTCATTTTTGGCGATAAAAAAAAACGTTTACCAAAACCCGAGCAGTGTATTAAAAACAAAACTCTCGGGACAGAGGCCCCAATTCCGCGACAGTCCTGGCAAAACAGGGACATCTGGTCCGCTTATCACTATGGAAACCACCTATGCATACACGCTACCATATAACGCCAAGCAGAGGTCTGCAGGGGACACACATTGCTCAGAGAGGCAACATGTATGCAGCATAAAAAGACAATGATTCACATTTAATAGGGGTGACTGGAAGCAAGAACATCTTCCAGAGTTAATTGCCTTGTCATGTCAACCACATCCCGGCGATGAGCCTCGAACAGGCTGAGACGTGCCTGCAATCGCTGATCCTCTTTAATGGGCGTCCGTCTCCGGCTGACAAAGCCCCGTTTAGAAAGACCACAGCCACAGGATCATCACATTTTTCCTGAGCTTTGAACTTAAAAGCTATGAAGTGAGTGCTCTTTGGTGGGCGCTTGGATCTCTGACGCTTGCGCGCGCCGTGGCTCCACGCTGAATACCTTAGATGGGGGCCGGCAGCGGGCATGGGTGCGGTGGAGCTGTGTGTAGAGCATCATAGGTAATGCAGCCGGGTCTGAATGAACTCAGCAATACATCAGGGGCCTCTGTCCAGTTCCCCTCTCATAAATGTGCCCTCCCAGTAACCCATAAGAGGGACAGCTTGATATAGGAACATGAGATCTTAAATCATGGCAGTACTATATTCATTCATAGTTTCCGTAGTGTGTCACCGGAAATGACGTGGTCCACCTGGCAGCTCCTGACATGGTCAGCTGGCAACTCCTACGTAGTCCTCTGGCACCCGTTCGTATGGTTCTCTTGCAGCCCCTGACATGGTCCTCTGGCAGCCCCTAACATGGTCCTCTGGTAGCTCCTGACATGGGCCTCTGGTAGCTCCTGACATGGGCCTTTGGCAGCCGCTGACCTTGTTTTCTGGCAGCCACTGACACTGTAGTCTGGCAGCTCTTGACATGGTCCTCTGGCTGCCTCTGACATGGTTCTCTGGCAGCTCCTGACATGGTGCCCTGGTAGCTCTTTACATGGTCCTCTGGCAGCCCCTAACATGGTCCTCTGGTAGCTCCTGACATGGGCCTCTGGCAGCTCCTGACATGGTCCTCTGGCAGCCGTTGACATAGTCCTCTGGTAACCCCTAACTTGGTCATCTGGCAGCCGTTGACATGGTTCTCAGGCAGCCCCTGACTTGGTCCTCTGGCAGCTCCTGAATCGGTCCTCTGGCAGCTCCTGAATTGGTCCCCTGGCAGCCCCTGACATGGTCCCCTGGCAGATCCTGACATGGTCCTCTGGCAGCTCCTGACATGGTCCTCTGGCAGCCGTTGACATGGTTCTCAGGCAGTGCCTGAAATGGTCCTCTGGCAGCTCCTGACATGGTCCTCTGGCAGCCCTTCACATGATCCTTGGGCAGCTGTCGACATGGTTGTCGGGCAGATGTTGGTTTGCTGGTTGCACTGGATGGTTTATGATATGAATGTGTGCGCTTGAGAAGAGTGATTAAGGCACTACGCTGAAGTCAGATTCTGCACCTGTGCCTGGGGACACACATGGATTGGATACCTGGTGAGATGTAAGCAGCACCGGGATAGAAGACCCCTCCTTGAGGATTCCAATAAAGGCCATTGTGTCCAAGAGGATACTCTAGGGACGCGCTGCACTTTTACCCTCATGCCAAACTGTCGAGGATCAAATGCAAGGACTCTGGACAAGAAGGGCCACGACGTTCCCTCTCAGAAGGAATAAGCCGTGTGTCCGGCCCGAGCTTGGCGTTCAGGGCACGGGTAGAAGAGGGTGTCTAGTCAAAGGATCGAAAAAAAAGGGTCGACAGGATAAAGGATCGACACCAAAGGGTCGACAGGACAAAGGATCGAATTTTTTTTTTAATTATATATTTTTTTTAGGTTTTCGTATAGGTAAAAAAATGTTTTTTAGCAAAAAAAGGGGGTTGGTGGAGACCACCCCCCCAAAAAAAAATACAATTTAAAAAAAAAAAAAAATTCGATTCTTTGGTTTTCGATCCTTTGGTGTCGATCCTTTGGCCATTCGACCCTTTGGTTGTCGATCCTTTGACCTACAACCATAGAAGAGAACCCTTTGTCTGTGCTGAGGTGTGGGGTTGTGTGAGCTGGAGCCGCCCTGCCAGCTGAGGGCCTGAAAACACATCCTCAGTGGAAAATGGTCGCCCCACCAACACTGTACTTGTCAACGGAGGTTTCTGGGGAGACTCATCAAGAAGAGCGGAGCACCTGTGGCAGAAAGTGAAGTACACATGAGAGGAAGGCATTCAGTTCAGAATATTTCTGCATGATCTCACTGCATGGCATTTCTGTTCCTAAGTGTACAAGACTCTTCACCGGGGCACCATCTAAGTAATTGGCAGAGGGCCCTGACTCCTGTGATACCGAATGCATGGCACTACCCTCACCCATTCCAGACGGCGCACTTCCACCATTGAAGCGGATTGGCCATGCGCGTTGTGTGTATTATCATAGCATGCACACATACAATCTGGCGTGTGTACGTGGGGCACCCCTGTGGAGGTGGTACATCCAGAGTGCCCTCCGAGAGCGAGCACTGAAAGGGATGAAGGGGTACCCCACGGGGCTGCACTGGCCCGCTCTGTGCACTCGCGTTCCGGCGCTCGCTAACTTCCTTCGCCTCACAGACAGCATTAGTAGTGGTTAGGCCACTGGACTGGCTTTTATGAGCAGGCTCAGACTGGCCTATACGGCAAAAGCCCCATGGCGAACCAAAAACACAAAATGCTGGTGTGGGCCAATATTTTGGGCCAAATTTGGCCACTTTTCTGGCCAATGTGGGCCAGTTTGATGAGTTACGTCAGTATGCGACTTGTAGTTTTGACCAGTGTTGCTGAACACATATTCTTTAAATTGCACAAATTTGCATCACATTTGATAGAAAAAAACTCCACCTTTGGTACTGTTCAAACAGTCTGCCACAAAAGGAATGGATTGCCATTTGCAACTGTGGGCCACTTTTTCATTTGTGCCCGAATCAATTTTATGGCCCAGTTGGACCCTGACTATAGGAATCCTAAGAAACCCCCGAGTGCCGCAGGTTGCTCGCGGGTGACATGTATGTATAGTGCTGGGGTGCAATGCGCCTGGATTCGCCTCTCAGACTTTCTGCAGTGCGCAAGGCTTTGTTGATGCTGCTGTCTTGGCCAGCCCGACCCCTATGGTTGGACTGGTGAGTCCCCTTGTATGCTTTGACTTGCAGAGGAGGTCCATCATGGCTGCATGTGCCTATCCTGTTTTTTTATTTTTTTTTATTCAAAGCAATAGAAGGTTGATTATGGCTAGAACGTTCCCGCGTTGGTTTCTGCTGATGTTTAGTTTATAGTTTATTTATTGCTGTGTTTTAGCTTTATTAAATTCAATTTTTCTTTTTGAATGAGATTTTCTGAAAGTGGTTTATTATTTCCTTGCTGGGCTCTCTGC
Organism: Ambystoma mexicanum; assembly: GCF_040938575.1. Lineage (NCBI taxonomy): Eukaryota > Metazoa > Chordata > Amphibia > Caudata > Ambystomatidae > Ambystoma > Ambystoma mexicanum. Next base: position 600,257,335 of record NC_090922.1, read on the forward strand.
AGTGCCTATTTAATTGTGCCTGTCCATCATGCCCCATTGGAGCCAGCAGTGCCTCTCTGTGAAGCAGTACCTCGTCCTCATCTGCCAGGAGGTGCAGTCAAGGCCCCTGCCGTCTACTGCTGCTGGCTGACTTCAAGCCTGGAATAGTGTTTGGATGCAGGGTGTCTTCCCCACGCAGAATGACCGTGCGCAACACGACTTGGGCTCTAGCTTCCCAGTGTTCCACCCACCCATCACCAGTCATGCTTGTTCGGTCCCACCCACACCCCATGCCTTTAAGTAATAATGGTCTTCCCCAACCAATCCTTTTACCCAATGAATTGTTCCATTTGGAGGAAGGGCTTTCTTGGGAAGACCGCGTAATCACCCTTAGTTCCCTTACTGTACTGCTGCCCTTCATGGTGCCCCTCATCCCACATCTCTTGATCGGTCCACCCATCCCCCTTTCCTTCATGGTCTTCCCCTGTCCCACTCCGCTTTATGGACCCACCCAGCCTAGTGGCCGGGCAGTGTTTTGGCTCGCCATTGGCTTGCTGACCCGCCTCTCAGGTCGGACCGGTATCAACACTCATTGGTGGGTTACAGGTGGCCTGGGCTGGAGCAGGTCCACCTTATTGAGTAGGACTGGCGAATGAAGGAATCAGACCTCCACCCGACAAAGAAGGCAAACCGGCTGAGGCCAATTCGGAGACAGCAGAATGACTCAATGGATGTTTCCATCCAGCTTTTACCTGTGCAGGTGGGAGCCACGTGACATGTAAAGACCCGATAATTTGGATACATTATCAATAAAATGCTAAGGAAACGTGTTGGAGAGAAAGAAAGAAAGCAAAAGAGAAATTGCAATAGGCAAACGGTACCCGGTGGTTTTCACGACATCAATTACTTTGAAGTCATAACTTAGAATAATATAAGGGGTTATGGGTTAAGGGCTAAAAAGGGGGTCGGAAGGGGGATGGGGTAGGTGCACTAGTGTAGATTGGAGATATAGGGGCATGGCGTAATTTTAGGGGGGACAGGGGTGTTTGTCCCCCCCAACTTTCATGGCACACCATGCTGTCCCCATTCATTTGGCAGGGGCACCTTTTCTTCAGATGCCATGTCCCCCCCAACTTTTTCAGCAAAGCTACTCCACTGTATAGGGGGGTACAATTCCTTACTTCAAAGTAATTATTGTCATCGAAATGACATGGAACCATACAAACACAGCTGGCTCGTAAGTCAGAAAGGTCTCTGCCGCACAGTGTGGCGTTATCCAGTCCACTAGAGAACATTCAGAGAAACCACTGGGAACAGCACCATACCAGAGGACTAATGTGATAGCCGTATGTTATGTTAAAATGCTTTTATACTGTGCCGAATCACCACTGCAGTAGTTTCAGAGTGGCGTACTGTGCTCCTGCCAGGGATATGCAGACCATAGTCTGCTAGAGGAAAGGAAATGAGCAAAGAGAAGAGGATGGGGATGCATGAAATAGATGCTGCAAACAAAAGGAGGGAGGAAAGATGCAGCGGGCGGAGAATGTTCTGTTATAGCATGAGTGCATGTCAGTCCTGTTAGGGGAACTATAGTCCTTGTGACAAATCAACTTCCGGGGCACCAGTGGTCCAGGGGTGAATATCGGTTTCTAAACCATCCATTAGCCACACACATCTAGGACACCAGAAGGGATACAAACAGATGGGAAACACAAGCAAATTATAAACCTCCGTCCAATGTTGGTGATGTAGACGGAAAGGCAGGCCTATCTCAGAAAGGTTGTGGATTGTTGGCTAGTTGCAACACTGCGAAAATACCATTACCCAATGATAAAAGGGATGGCCCAGTCAAGGTTGTATCACAAATATCTACTTTATTTATATCACAACTGACAGTTCTAGCAGCACTACGAAGTACAACACACCCAGTAAAGGAATGCAGAGGACAGACAGTTTCAAAGTGTTCTTGGTGCTCGACAGGGTCGAGTCAGCTTCAGGGCACTTGGCAGGCTTCTGTGACAGAGTTCAAGACGGGAGTCTGCTTTGGGTATCAGGCGGCAAGACAGTTCGGTGAGTGAAGCCAGATGAATAGTGAAGGCTGCCATACACTACACAGCGGCTCGGGAAATTAGGAATTACTGAAGATGTGACCATTCCTGCACTGGCTTATTTCTACTCCACTTCTACTGCGTCTTATTTCTACTCCAGTTCACATATTCCAGAAGTGAAAAGGTAATTAAAGGGCTAAGGGACATAAGATAATAACTTACTAGGAAATGGGCACATGGTTTTCTGAATAGTAAGGTACACACAATGAAAATGATTGCCCGCTTTGAGAGAACTACAAGTACATAAGCTGTTGTGTTTTTCTGGTACTAGGAGGGATGTTTGGCATTGTGATGGCCTGCTGGTACTTGTGGTCCGTTGACCATTGGCTGCAGCTGCCCGGGACTGAAGTCTGGTGTGGTAGCACCGGTAGCTGAGGGCTGTGTCCTCCTGGCCTTTGAAGGGCTGCAGGCCACCAATGGACCCCACCACCACCTTAGGTCTCCTTTGCTCTTCAGTGGACCTTCCTGGACTAACCCTGGTCCTTTCTGATTCCTTCCTCTGCTGGCCAAATCATGCTTGCTGTCCCAGTCCAAGGAATGCTTTCCGTGCTGATGGCCCATCTTCCCTCACCCCGCTTTCTCCTTTTGTGGGTGTGCGGGCTTGGACTTCACTGGCCTAGCTGTTGTTAGAGACTTTTCCATGTTACTTCAGGGATTGGGTCCTGGAAGAATGGTGGTCAGTGACACTGGTTGTAGTTGTAATTGTTATAGTAAATGTCATTTATATAGCACCCTTTCCCCATTTGTATGGCCTCAATGTGCTTTGTGGTAGGATCGTCTTCGGGGACCGAAGTCTATGTATGCGAGATTCTAAGAGTTAGGTTTAAGATGTGTGTGTACATTCTGGCAGGTTAGGATTTAGGAGGGTTGTCTGGGCCCCAGCTAAGGTGACCTTAGGAAAGTCCATTGCTAATTTGTATTGTCGATTTGGACTTGTATATTTGTATTTGTATTATTTGTAAAGCGCAGCCAGGCCTTTTGGGCAACCGGGCGCATCATCTTACATACATGTTACAGGTCATTACAATTACATACAGTAGCATGATAGGGTACAGGTCACCAATGCGGATGACTCTAAATGTCTCCATTTACACTGAGATAAAAGGAATGGCAGACAAATCAGTAATGGTAAAGCAAACAAATATGTGGGAATGCAATAAATACAGTAAGGCAGAAATAAGACTGGAAGGCAGAATATGAGACTGGTAATCTAAAGAAGTTGGTCTGTCATTGTGTCTAAATCCTGAAGCCATCGTTTAGTATTCCTCTTGAATAGATGGAAGGAGGGTTCTGATCTTAGTTGGACAGGGAGTGTATTCCATAACTTTGAAGCCAGTACAGGGAAGCTAGCACCTCCTGAGTTATGGAGTTTGAATCTCGGTATAGACATTGTGTTTACTTGGGTCGCTCTAAGTGGTCTTGAGGACGTGTGAAGTGAGTTGGTTCGTAAGGTAGACTGGAGCGAGGTTGGCCCTAGCTTTATGTGTTAGAGCAAGAGTTTAGAGCGATATTCTGTGCTCAACCGGAAGCCAACGCAGGTTACATCTAATCTCAGAGATATGCGATTTCTTGGGGCATTATTCTGAATTACTTGTAACTTGTTGATGTTTTTGTAGCTAGTTCCTAAGTAGAGGGCGCTACAGTAATCCATTTTGGACATTACTAGAGTCCTAGCAAGTGTGATGCAGTTGGATGTAGTAATGAAAGGTCGACAGGCGGTGATTAGTTTGCATGTATATGCGGATGATGAAGCAACCGTGTTGGTTTGTTTGAAGAAGGATAGCGTGGCGTCGAGGTAGATGCCAAGTGTTTTGGTGTTTTTGGAGACAGTGATGGAGTTGCCATCTATAATAAATGATTTGAAGGCAGTGTTTAGTTTCTTCAGTTTGGCGTGTGTACCAAGGATAAGCAGCTCAGTTTTTTCGTCATTTAGACAAAGACCATGTTGCGCCATCCATGCTTGTATCACTGAGTAAATTTCGTTGAGGGTTTTACTGTCAGTTGCATAGTCTCCAGAGATGGGAATGAGTATCTGGGTGTCGTCCGCATAGTTAGTATACGTAACACCCAGATAGTCAAGTATGTCAAATAGAGGTTTCGTAAAGACGTTGTAAAGAGTCAGGGATACACAAGAGCCTTGCAGAATCCCACAAGGTACTGGGGGGGGTTCAGCAGAGGCGGTAGAAGAGAAGACCCTCATAGTTCTGTTAGCCAAGAAGGAGCTGATCCAGGAGGTGGCTGAATCGGAAAAGTGAGCTGCAGATTTCAGATGGTGGCAGAGCGTTTGGTGATTGACCAAATCAAAAGCTGCTTGAAGATTAAGCAGTAGGAGGAGTGCTAGTTTACCATTGTCTTTTTAGTACTTGTATTTGTGTGGTGAGATCTATCAATGCAGTTTCTGTGCCGTGTCTAGGTCGGAAACCGGATTGCCTCAGTCCCAGTAGGTTGTTGGATTCTAGGTATGCCTGTATTTGCAGGTAAGCTGCTCTATCCAATATTTTTAATAAAAAGGTTACCATTGTTATAGGCCTGTAGTTAGATGGGTTGGCAGGGTCAAGAGTCATTTTTTTGATTAAGGGAATGACCCAAACGTCTTTTAAGTTATCAGGCACTATTCCAGTTTTGAAAGAGGTATTGATAAGGTTGGTAATAAATGGTGCTAGGTCATGTGCAGCTGCTTTGATGATCGGGGCGGGGCAGGCGTCACCTTGGCAGTTAGATGGTTTAAGTTTCCTTATGATTATTTTCCACTTCCCAGATTGCCAGTGGTGAGAAACTGAATGGTTTGCAGGTTGGTCGAAAGTGGCGGTCTTGCTAGGATATTGTTTGTAATCGGGGTCAGAGAGTAGCATGCATTTTTTCACGTTAATTTTAGATTGTAGCAACGCTATTTTATCCAAGAGAGCCTTCTGGATGTTAGTACACCATAATGTATTGGTGATACATTTGTCAATAGGGGCGATCGGAGATTCCAGTTCTTTTAGAATCTTAAAAAGTTATTTTATATTTGATTCCACTTGTATAATCCTTTTGTTGTAGGTGTCTTTTTTAGCAAGTATAATGGCCTTTTTGTAGTTGCAGGATGCTAAGGTTAATTAATTCTTATTAGTTACTGAAGGACACTTTTTCCAGTGTGCTTCTGCAGTTCTTTTAGTTTTGCGCAGTTCCATGAGATGCGGTGTGAACCACAAGTTCAAGTGACGTTGAGGTTTGGGTTTCCCCAATTTTAAGGGGGTGATGGTGTTCAGTGCTTTAAGTATTGCCTGATTGTAAGTGTCCGCTAGGAGTGTAGGGTCAGACGTGGAAGTATTAATAAGGAGGGGTACTATTAAAGGAAGGAGTTTATCAGGTGTAATGTCTTTCTTGTTCCTGGTGGAAGTGGCTGGTGCAATGATAGGTGAAGGACATAGAGTGGCAGTTTGGATGGAGAAGGTTATTTTGTGGTGATCGGACCAAATACATGGTTCATTAGATAGGAGATCAATAGTGCAATTATAGTTGGTGAGCTAGTCCAAAGTTCTTCCTTTGATGTGTGTGGGCTCGTGAATGATGTGGGCATGACCAAGGTCTGATAAGGTGTTGACTAGGTCAGTGGTGTTCGTATTCAAGGGGTCATTAAATCCAAGGTTAAAATCACCAAGTAAGATACTTTGTGAGTTAAGTTTGGTATTGGTAGAGATAAGGGACACAATGTCCTCAATGAATGTGGACATGGGTCCTGGTGGTCGATAGATAAGGTGCACTGTTGCTGTGTGGTTAGGGGATGGTGGTAGTTTGATGGACAAGGATTCGGCAGAAGGGATTTGTAAATCCTGAATGACTCTAATGTCGATGGTGTTTTTGAAGATGAAGGCAAGACCGCCTCCCTTCACCTGGTTGGTATTTCTATCGCATCTAATAATAGCATAGTCATTGGGTATGGCGAGAGCCAAGGAAGGGCCAGATGCTGCATTTAGCCAGGTTTCCATGACAGCAAGGAAGTCAAGTTTTTCAGAGGTTATAAAATCAGCAATATCCAAAGTATGGGCAGGGAGGGACCTAGCATTCACTAAGGCTGCTTTGATGAAGATGTCTGTTACAGGGGTTTTCTGTGTTGGTAAAGGAGTGTCGGACCGTGTGTTAGCAACCGAGGTCGTTTCTGGTGCGATAGCCTGGTTGGCTGGATTGTTTTGCTGATGTGCGTACTTGTTTCTCTTGTAGGAGTGAGGCTGGGGAGTTTTAGTCCTTAGTCGATCACCTAGTCTGAAGTTTCTGAATGTGATGCTAGGGTGGTATGAGCGTGGTCTATTTTGAGAATGGTTACTTATGATATTGATAGAAGGTGAAGGTGAGCTATTGTATAGCTTAGAGAATGCACACCATTTTAATGGTATGGTACTAGAGTTCAATCTAAGGTTCCTGCTAGTAATAGGGCAGGGTTGATTCGGTGTTGGTCTGGTAGCAAAGTGGCGTATCCAGAGTGCAGGGTCATCCAAGTAGGGGTTATCACAAACCATGGTGTTAATCCACAAGGTGTGGGTGAGAGCTACCTTGGGAGTGAAGGAGGGCATGTAACGACCAGTATGAGTATAAGACTGCAATGTCCAGCGTCTGGTGTAAATGTACAGTAAGTGAAGGAGGGTGGTTAGGCACCAGTACATGGTGGGAGTGTGGTGTGTGAAGTGTTTGTGGGCATGAATTGTGTGAAAATGCAGGTAGGCAGCTCAAGGCAGGCAGAATCAGTGAGAGGATGAGAACATAGTAATGTGTTTTGGGCAGGAAGTGCTACAGTGACGTGTGTTTGACTCTTTGGGCTTGGCCATGCCTGTGGTGTTGTTGATTTCTGCCTGGGAGCCTGTTATGCTGCTAACACTTTTGGTTGTTTTCATCCGGCTGCCTGTTCCATCTTCAGTTTCCTCTGCTTTTCACTGCGGCCTGCGGATGTGTTGGGGGATACTGGTGGCTATAATTTCTTTTAAGTGGTGGTGGGTCTTTTCCCTTCTGGCTGCTTGTCCGTTTTAGTTGTCTTAAACATATTATTTGGCCAATAATTCACTTCTCATTTTAGCTTGGAGATTATCTAGCTAATACATGGGAGCTTTGAAACACAATTTTCTTTTTGTATAAGCGCCTTACAAATGAACAAAAAATAAATAAATAAATACATTTTTTTTTTGTCTTTTTGGGATGTTCTTATGGTTTGTTTTTTTGCTTTAATTTTTATGTATATTTTTCTTGCTTTATCTTTATCTCCCAGGAGGATAGCTCAGTGGCAACGTTCTCACCGTGGAAACAAGACCACACCAACTAACACAGGTCCGATCCCCGGGTCCGTGCTTAGAAACCTCTGGGTATTAAATCCGTTATAAATACGCAACTAAGACATATTCCTGTAACAACGCCTCAATGCTCCCTGGCTGTTTGAGCGCTTTAAAAATGCAAATAGAATAAATATTAGTTTTATATTCCATATTTCATCACTGTTGTACCGACTGATTTTGATTTTGTAAAGCACTTTGTTGAAAGTGCTTTCATAGCACTATAATTAAAGAAATACATACATAGAGTTGCAGTCTACTTTATCTACCTTAACTTTGGTCACGTTTTGTTAGTTTTCCATATGCCAAATTATGAAGTAAATTGTTGATCAAATAATGGGTAAGCGATAGTTGGGAAATGGGAAAGCTTCAGGCTGGGAGGGTAAAAGTGGAGTTCCCTAGGGGTTGACACTAGGACCATAATTCTAAAACATATCTATAAATTATCCCAAACAGGGAATTCATTAGTTTGATGTTGATTTGCTTCTTGGTGAGGGCTCAAACACCACAGAAGACAGGAATGAACTAAGGTAAGACCAAAGGGTCAAGCTGACTGATGCGAATGGTATGAAATTTAACTCTGATGCAGGCAAAATGTGGACCCGTGGGGTAACCATCCAAAATATAGGTTCCATGTGATGTGTCTGCTTTTAGAAGGTGCACATTAAAAAGATTGATTTATTTCGTGTTTGTGCGGCCTTCAATAGCGTAAATAGGACACTGGTGGGGAGCGTTTCACCCCCACAACCCCATCCTGCAAGACGTTCCCCGGAGCGCCCCACCCTCTGCCACATTGGTAGGTTTTCCTAGAAAATGGGGGGGTTTCACCCCAAAACCACCTTTTCCTCCCCCGCCTCTCTTGCCTCCCCCAAAGCATTCCCACTCAAACCCCATCACAAACACACTGATCCAGACACCCACACATGCCAACACACTCACACATTTACCCACAACCCATCCCTTCCCTTCCACTCTCCAAAAGCATTCCACCTCATCCCACATAGATACACAGAGACACACAAACACACACACACATGAAATCCACCAAACACTTAGCTCCAGCACCAGCGTCTCCCCTCTTCTGGCCCGGCCGTGCCTGTCAGTCCCTGCGTGCACTGCTGTGTGGCAGGGGCGTGACAGTTCAACTTAGAAAGACTGCGCTGAGCAGTCTGAGGTGGCTTTCTAAATCAGTTTTTTTAATTCTTTTTTTTAAAAACGAATGTTTTGCTTTGCTCCAAAATAAAGGTGAGACCTGGCGGGCGTAACACCACACGGCCACATAACTCCGAGTTAGCCAGTCCGGATAACGGTGCTGGTACGGTTTTACCGGCACCGTTAAATCCGGACCGGATAACTCGTAATGAGGCCCATATCTCATTCTCAAAGACACATACAGGAATCAGGGTGTCTCATTCTCAGAGGCCGGAGGCACACAAAGATCACAGTGTGTCTTATTCTCACAGAGCAGAAACTCACACTGGGGACCAGAAGTCTCATTCAGGCACAGACACAAAAGAACCAGAGACTCATTCTCAGAGACGAGGTACACATCACAGCCGGAGAGTCTCAAACTCAAAGCCGAGGGACACACCACAACCAGAGAGTCTCAAACTCAAAGTCAAGGGGCACACCAAAACCAGAAAGTCTCATTCACAGAGAGGAGGTACACACCACAACCACAGAGTCTCATTCTCAGAGACGAGGTACACACCACAACCAGAGTCACTCATCCTCAGAGACCAGGGATGAACAAGAACCGGGGGTCTCATCTCCACATACTAGAAACACACAAGACCAAGAGTGCCTCATCCTCACAGACCAAGGATACTGAGGACCAAGAGTGTTTCATAATCATAGGGCAGGGACACGTGGGAAACCAGAGTATTTGACTCTCACAGAGGAGAGACTCATGGGAAAAGAGCGTCTCATTCTTACAGGGCTGTGACACAGAGAGAGTCAGTGTGTCTCTTTCTCACACAGACATGACACCAGAGGACAGGGGCACACAAGGAACCAGAGGACAGGGATATACGGGGAGCCAGAGTATCAGACTCTCACAGAGAGGACGCTCATGAGAAGTATAGTGTCTCATTCTTCTAGGACCGTGGCACAGAGGAGCCAGAGTGTAACACTCTCACAGGGCTGAGAAACATGGGAAAACAGCGTGTCTCCTTTTTAACACAGACAGGACACACAGGAACCATGGTGTCTAATTTTCACAGGGCCGTGGCATACAGAAACCAGAGTGTCTCATTTTCACAGGACCGTGGCACACAGGAACCAGAGTGTCTCATTCGGAGAGGGCTGTGTCTCAAGGGGAGCCACTGTGTCTCTTTATCACACAGGCAGGACACACAAGAACTAGAGTACACCTGAAGGGATGCCAAACAGATTGGAAACACAAGCAAATTATAAACCTCCTTGTCCAATGTTGCTAACGTTGATACAATGGCAGGCTTATCTCCGCAAGGTCGTGGATCGTTGGCTAGTTGCAACACAGCGAAAAAACATTTATTACCCAATGATAAAAGGGACTGTCCAGTCAAGTTTGTATAAAAATATCTACTTTATTATTATTCAACAGACAAGTTCTAGCACACTACAAAATCTAACCCACCCTGTAAAGGAATGAAGAGGACAGACAGTTTCAAGAAGAGAAAGGGATGCACTCTGATACTGACAGGAGGGAAGTCAGTAAAGTAATTAATCACAATAGTTCAAGGATACTTGGATTCAGCACAATGGGAGCAATGGGTCGTAAAATGTCAGTAGGGGCCTTCAAAGAAGGACCAGGGGACAGAACCACAATGCACCTTGTGCTTGTAGACGTTCATGGTGCTCGACAGTGTATAGTCGGTTTCACAGTGCTTTGCAGCTTCTGCATCAGAGTTCAAGATGGGACACAGCTGCTGGTATGAGGCGGCAGGCAGGTCGGAAAGCGAGGCTAGACAAACGGCTGCAGGCTGGCCTACACTGCTACTCTGGGTCAGGAGCGTCTCAGTACTGGTTGGTGGGTCTGAAGCACTGGTCGGCATGTCTTGGACGGCATGAGTGACTGCGGCGTGACAACAGTCAGCAGTACAGCTCGAGGGGCTTGACTGGCTCAAAAATGTCCTTAAGGCAGACGCTGGTTGATGATTGTTGGTACACTCCTCCTAGCTTCTTCACTGGGCTCATGTCGTCCTTTAAGGCGGACGGCCCAAAGCTGAGGAGAGTGTTTCAGGCAGCGGTCATGTCCTTGGTTTGGTTCAGAGACTCTCTGACACTTCTCACCTAGAAAGCTTGCTTGCAGAATCTAGCAGGGCACACTGTGTGGTTGGGTGCCCGTTCTGGAGCTGCTGGAAGGTCTTCTGAATTCAGTAAATCCCTCTGTTCCCTAAGAGATGTTTAGGGGAGGGATCTTGCTTCCCTCTGGGAAATCCTGGCCTTTCTTCACTGGCGGAAGAGGTAAGGCAAACTGTACCTTCAGCCAGGGTCCAAAATAGTTCTTCTTGTTACTGCTTGCAAAGTCTTCAGATGATCTGCCAAAAGAGAGGTTCAACCCTCTTTTAAAGCCAAATGGGCCCCAGTGATTGGTGTAGGCTAAGCCTACCTTAATGAACCAATCCTGTGTCCCCACCAACAATCTTCTATTATGCGTGAGGTCATAACCAGAGTGCTTTGCAACAGAAAAGGGAAAGGGGTGAAAACATGTACTACTAAGTCCCACCCATCTTCCTGTATGTTGTGGACCAAAAGGTCTTTCTGGTTAATTGAGCTCTCTGTGGTTCCTGATTAAAGACAAGTCTTCCTTGAAGTTGTGCTGACAACAGACTTTTGGTCTCCATCAACGCACATACCTCTACCCTCTGAATGGGGTCCCCCTACGGGGGTTGCCTACTGTACACACATGTACCGGACATGACCGCTCAATGTCATTGACACTAGGAGGCAGGAGGTGGCTTCAGGTTGACACAGATGCATATCAAAGGTGTTGGGGTTTCCTCTCTTTTGTTATCTCTGCATCCAGGGCTCTCATGGGCCTTCTTAAATTAGCTCTCATCAGAATGTGTCACTGCCACCAGAAGGGCCAACAAAGGATAGAGCGGATCCATGGAGCCTGGGCTATTTAATTAGACTGTCAGAATAAATGGGCTGAAAACCCTCATTTTCTTTTTGTGTATAGGGGGGGCCTGTCTCATGACGGATAATAACATGAGAACAAGGATGTTGAGCATAAATATTTGTGCTATGTTCCAAACATTACTCCTACGTGTGTTTGAAAAAACATTTTAAAATATGCTTTGTGTTTTACGATTTTGAATAAAAGTTGTGTGATTATCTCATATGTTTCTTGACCATATGTTGTGTCTAAACTACACAACTGTACTGTAGTCATCATGCACCTCGGTGTAGCATAGACAGGCGGGGAGGCCTGGGCTCAACCTCCTTGTTCTCATATTTAATTGGGCTGGAAATGGCAGGAGGAAGGTTTTGCCTTCCCCCTTTTGAGATGACTCGATGTACTCCTGGATGTCACATCTCAACTAAATAAGACAGGGAGGACTGTGACTGTACGCGGTGTCCACCCAAAGTACACTGGTCGATGTGTATGTCGTTAGATGAGCATAGGACAATGTGTGCAGATTAGCCCCACATATTTTCCAGAGGTTTATCTACCATGATTCAATTTCATATAACATTTTTAAAAAAGCCCGGGTGAGCGCACACCTACCGTGCGGATGGTCGAATTTCTGACAAGGTGCACAAAGGACAGGGGGATACGGGGAACCACAGTATCTGACTCTCACAAGGGAACTAGAGCATCTCATTTAAGAGGGCTGTGCCACACATGAACCAGAGTGTCTCCTACTCCTTGGGCAGGGGCACACAGCGACCCAGAATACAGGGGCCATATGGGGAACCGGAGTATCTGACTCTCACAAGGGAACTAGAGCATCTTATCCTAAGAGGGCTGTGCCACACATGAACTGGAGTGTCTCATTCTCAAAGGATCATGGCACACAGGAACCAGCATGCCTCATTCTCACAGGGATCTTGCATACAGGAACCAGAGTTCCTTATACTCTCAGGGCAGGGGCACACAGGGAACCAGAAGACAGGGGCCATATGTGGAACCAGAGTATCTGACTCTCACAGAGAAGAGTCACACAGGAGCTTGAGTGTCTCATCCTTACAGTGGAGGGGAAAAGGTGAAACCAGAATGTCTCATTTTTACACAGACAAGAAACCTGGTTGAAAGACCCTATTGGGCCTACCTGTGAGCAGGCGATACCGGTTGGGTACACAGTTTATAATGAGAATAGACAACAGGGTCAGGGCGGAGGGGTGGCAATAATTGCTAAGGATAATACAAAAAATTGTAAAACTAATTTCAGCTGCAGCGGGTGTGAAGCTATTCATCTGAAATTAATCTTTTCATCTAATTACTGTTTCAACCTGATTGTAGTATATAGACCACCGGTGTTGGTCTCGGATATTACCGTCGAACTTTGCTCCCAACTGGCTACACTAAGATCTACGAATGTGTCCACCCTTGTGGCCGGAGATTTTAATTACTGGCAGGGTAATAAGAATGATAAGGGAGCTATCGCCTTAGAAAAAGTACTAAACAATCTTGATTTCCTAGTTAAGAATGAGGATCCTACAACTCCCCAAGGGAATCAGTTGGATTGGTTGTGTGCTTACAACACTCAGAGCCAGGACTGCAAAACCATGCCTTGCATCTGGAGTGATCACTACCTGGTCTCCTCGACCTTAAAATTGCTGGTTCACCCCCTGCAACATAATCCCCATCTTCAATTAGGCAGTAGGAATTTTAAGAACCTGAATAAAGTACATCTCCAGCTATGCCTAGATAAAATCATGCTCTCATTTCAGGAGCAAGATAAGCGTGTGACTTTGTTAGATAAATACACTAAGTACATACAAGAATTAGTAGAGCTAGAGGCACCTTTTAAAACCATGTTAGTTAAAAAAAAAAACAATAATCAAAAATGGTTCACCACCGAGCTCCTTATTACAAAGAGGGAAAAAAGGGCCTTGGAAAGGAAGTGGGTTGCAGATAAATCCGTGGAAAGTAAGGTCAAATGGAAAAACATGGATAAGAAGTATAGAGAATTGATTAGGACTGCGAAGAAGAATTTCTTCAATGTGGAAATTGAAAATGCAGCTAATAAAACTAATAAACTCTTCGACATCTTGAAGAGTATTGAAAAACCTAAGAATCTCACTCCTCCCTTTCTGCCTACAGAGGCAGATTGCAACATTGTACAGAAGGCCTTTCTAGCCAAAACAGATAAAGCCAGGCAAAATATAATTAAAGCTAGAGAATCCTTGAATCAGACAACGTCCCCAGTGGAAGATGTTATTAGCCTCAGAGTTGAGCCTTTTAAGTTTGAGACAGTCACGGAAGCTGAGCTGCTAGAAGCACTGAGCCACATGAAACCAACATCCTGTGCAGAAAACATATTACCATCAAACGTTATTCTGCAACATAAAGAACTCTTTACACCTATTCTATTGGGAATAGTGAATGCCTCCTTTAAGGAGGGCTCAGTTCCGAAGGAACTCAAAAAGGTCACCATTACACCTTTAGTAAAAAAGGCGGGCTTGGATCCTAAGGACCCGGCTAATCTTCGCCCTATAACAAATTCTAATTTTGTCCTCAAAGTCTTGGACAAACTAGCCACCCAGCAACTACAACTGTATGTGGAGAACCACTCAGCTCAACACCAGCAACAATCAGGCTTTAGAGCCTTCCACAGCATGGAGACAGCAATGCTGGATCTCCAGAACCACATGCTGAGCTTGGTGGACAGAAACAAAGTAGGGATGCTGATGCTCTTGGATCTAAGCGTAGCGTTTGATCTCGTAGATCATCAACTCCTTATCAAAGCTCTTAGGGATAACGTGGGCTGCTCTGAAAAAAAGGGTTAGAGTGGCTGGTGTCTTTCTTAGAAGAATCGCCAGGCAAGAGTCCACTGGGGAAGTAGTTTCTCTGACACGTGCTCTATTCTTTTCGGTGTCCCTCAGGGTGCCAGTTTGTCACCTATGCTTTTTAATATATACATGAGGGCTCTGTGTAGTATTCTGGTGAAGGCCGGAGTGTTTTTCACGAAGCTGATGACACACAGCTCATTTTAGAGCTGAAGGGAAATCATGATGCTTATAGTATCATAATAGGTAAAGTCTATAGGATGATTGACGAGTGGATGCAGACTAATTGGATGTGTCTTAATTATAAATCCTTTCAGATTAAGGACGCCAAGATTCAAGTATCCTCCCAAGTCAAAACCCTTGGCATGATGGTTAACTCAGTGGTTAACTCAGATGCGCAGACCAATTATCTACAAAAGAACACGGCCTACTATCTCAGGCTCATTAAAGCCATAAAGCCTTTCTTGAACGAAAGAAATCTGGCCACAATAGCCACAGCCATCGTTTTGTCAAGGCTAGACTATGGGAATGCCCTCTTGATAGGGGCCACAAATAAGGACTTGGCTAGATGCCAAGTTATTCAAAATGATGCTGTTAGGTTAGTCAAACATTTGAAAAGAAGGGACTATGTAATGAGCGAAAGAGTGTCCCTTTATTGGCTCAGAGGAGGAGCGGATAAAATGTAAAACTCTCACTCTGGTGCATAAGTGCCTATATGGCAAAGCCCCAGGCTACTTAAAGAACAGCATAGTGCCCTATGCTCCTCATAGACGACTACGATCGGAAGGTAAGAGCCTTCTGGTTGTTCCCAAATTCAGATTGAAATCTGGTTTGGGTAGATCCTTTGTGGTCTTGGCTCCACAACAGTGGAACAACCTTCCGGAGGCTCTGAGAACAGAAAATAAACATCTGGCGTTTAGGAAACGTCTCAAGACACATCTCTTTAAATAAGAAATGTAGTCTTTTATCCTCTAATGCTAGCACAGGGTTAGGAATTGGTGAGGTTCTGTCTCACTATATATGTGTTGTATTGTCCAAGCGCCCTGATGCCTGCGGGCTACCGGCACTATACAAGCATAACTACATACATACATGCATACATACATACATACAGGCACAGAGCCAGCCTACAAAGTTTGGGAGAGCTGGAGGACCATTTTAAAAGCCATTCGTGAGTGGGGCCATTGACCCATTGGACTGTCAACCCTCCGTCCCCATCCTTTTGTTCCTCTGAGCGGAGGAGGCCGTATAGCTGTTATGCCTTCCTTTGGCCCATTAGATGCATCTTTCATCCCAATTCCGGAAAAAATGCAAAGGCCAGCAGCTAAGCCATTGTTTTCAACATAGGGGATGCATTGAGTGTGTCCTCTGCCACCTTACATTTGATGCTGCTGCCAAGTTAATGATTGTTTAAACATAAATACTCTGCCTTCCCAGGTGAGAAATTCCACAGGCTGTAGCAGTCCTTGCCCATTGTGCAACCTTGGGCTGAGCATCATAGAAGAGTGCTGCCTTCTGCCCACAACTTCCCAAATGTGGGAGGGCTTAACCCCTTCCGAGCCAGGCTCTGGCTCCACCACTGTGCAGAAACCAGCGTTTCTCATTCTCAGAGGGCAGGGGCATGTAAGGAGCCAGTGTGTCTAATTCTCACACAGACGAGACACACAGGGACCAGAGTGTGTCATTCTCAAAGGGCAGGGGCATGTAGGGAGCCGGTGTATCTAATTCTCACACAGACGAGACACACAGGAACCAGAGTGTGTCATTCTCAAAGGCCAGGGGCATGTAGGGAGCCGGTGTGTCCAATTCTCACACAGACGAGACACACAGGAACCAGAGTGTGTCATTCTCAAAGGGCAGGGGCATGTAGGGAGCCGGTGTGTCTAATTCTCACACAGACGAGACACACAGGAACCAGAGTGTGTCATTCTCAAAGGGCAGGGGCATGTAGGGAGCCGGTGTGTCTAATTCTCACACAGACGAGACACACAGGAACCAGAGTTTCTCATTCTCAGAGGGCAGGGGTACACGGGGAATAAGCTTGTCAAGTTCTCATCAGGGCTGTCTGAAGCTGTGTCCTGGCTCGTGAATGCACATTTTAACATGATGTTTATGAGCCCCCCCTTGAGTACAGCTCAGAAAAATAGCCGGATGCAACCTTGGGGTGCTTAGATTATAATAGAGGCATACAACAATACAGCAATGGCTTTAATAGTAGATCATCATGGGGTTGGCAGACAGCGAGGAGCTGAAACACTAAATGTGCACTGAAAGGGTATTTAATGCTCTTTGTCAGCACTGTGATAAGGTAGTCAAATCTGGAGTAAAGGGGAAATAAAATGATAGGAATGCTGCTGGATACTGCACAAGGCCTGAGAGAGTTGACGGCCTGAAGGCACCAACAACGGCAGCCTGTGATGTGCATGCTGCAAACCACACATGCAATGTCCTTATTTAAAGAAGTATGTTTCTTTGTTATAAGACTGCCAACATGGTGAAGCTTTTGCAATTGAAAAAGTTGAAAGGCCCTGATGCCGTTCCTCCTTCTCACACAGACAAAACGCACAGGAATCAAAGTGTATCCTTCACACGGGGCAGGGGAACACAGGGAACCAGAGTGTCTCATCCATACAGACTAAAGAGACACAGGAACTTCAGGAACAGGGGTGTCTCGTGAGCCCCAGACACACAAGGAACCCGAAAGTCTCAATCTTAGGGCAGAAACACAGCAAGAAAACCGCCACTGTGTAATTTGTGGGGGTGTTTGCCAGGCTCTGCCCTGGCACTTATTTTTTAGACCCAATGCTTATTGTCTCGGACTCACTTTAATTATAGAGTGGTGCCCCCATCAAACACAATGAGCAGGTGCGAGCTGTAGTCATGGGCGTAATTTTAGGGGGGGACAGGGGTGTTTGTCCCCCCCCCAACTTTCATGGCACACAATTGTGTCCCCATTAATTTGGCTGGGGCACCTTTTCTTCAGATGTCATGTCCCCCTCCAACATTTTCAGCAAAGTTACTCCACTAGCTCTAGTGCAATATGTCGACACCGCGGGGAGGGGTGGTGGCCGCAGTTGTGCCCACCCACAGTCTCACAGGAGTGCTAGAAAATGTTTTGGCCCTGGCCCTTATTTGTTTTAAACAAATTAAGCACTGAAAACAGCAGTCGGATTATTCCAAATTGAAAACACACGGAAAGACGAGTGCATCGCTCTCACAAAGCAAAGGAACGTGAAAAAACAAAAAAAAAGAATCGAATGCGTTCATTTTCCACGGGCCGAGAAAACAGGAAGCAGGAGTGTCTAATTCTCACAACAGGAAGCAGGAGTGTCTAATTCTCACAGCTCGGCCTCGCGCGGGAAACCACAGTGCTTCGTTCCCCGTGTGCCGGCGCGCGCAGGGAGAGCGGGCGTCTCATTCGCACACAGCGGTGACATCCACGGTGAACCCGAGCATTTAATTTTCAGATTCTCTGCATTGACACCACCCCCCTAGAGATCGTCCACGGCTATTATTAAAAGACCTATCCACTCTGTCAGTGTGAGCGGCTCTGGACTGCAGTGAGCGTAGTGTGGTGGGGGAGGGGGGACTACCTCTCTACCCATCTGGAGCGCCCGGCTCCCAGAACCAGTAAAGGAAGATGCCGGCCTGCTCAGCCTCTCATGGCAGTACACGAGGGTGGAAATCCAACCTTTCTCTCGCCTAGTGTCCGTCCATTGGGTCCACCTGTCGTCAATCACCGCCCCACAAGGGACGTGTGTGTGGCCTAGTGAGACGTAAGTGGAGATCCGGGTTGTCACCCAGGGCGCCATGGTGATGGCGACCAAGCTGCTCTTGCATGCAACTGACTCACGATGACAGGCTGATGCCCAAACCCCTCCACCACCCCAAGCTTGAGCCTCTGGAAGTCCATTTAAGTGTCACTCTTCACGGGCCAATCGGGTTGGGGTGTGTGGTCTGTGGAGACATTTTGACAGCCAAACAAGTAATCCTGTGTTCATCGCGTTTTTCTACTGTGACGTATCAGTAATGTATCAGTCACAGAGCTCCTAGGCCTGTCCAAGAGTTGGCGTATCGTGCCCCCGCATGCCAGGGGTGTCCAGACCTTAGTCTGCAGAAGGAAAAGGAGCAGTGGAAAGAGAAGAGGATGGGGAAGAGGTGATAAGGGCCACAGTCTCAGGAAGGGGCGGATGAAAATGGGGACAAATGTTTAGTGAAAGCACAAGTGCACGTCTGATCAAATCAATTCACAATGTAGACAAAATGGCTTTATTCTAATGCAAATGGGATCACCTGGAATGTATTACAAGGTAGATTTGCAGAATAGGAAAATGAGTACATTATTTAATATATGGATGCATGAGGGGCGCCATATGTGCTTGAGCAACCCTAAAAGAATCAAGGGCATATTTTCTGGGGTACCTGGGAGGTGTACTGCAGGTCATGCCTCCAGGATATTAATTCTGGGACTGTCGAGTCTGAGGGCGGAGGGTGGCCTCTGGATGAGAGAGGAAGGAAAGGGTGGGGGTACGGCAAGTGTGGCTAACCTGGGCATCTGAAACCTATGAAGTCCTCGAGATCAGATTGAGAAGTATAGGGGCTTTCTTAGTTCCACATGGAGGTGACGAACTGGCATAATTTAACCGCTGTGCGATCCCCTCGCCACTGCCGTAGTCTGAGCGCTTTATGTAGGTGAGTCGTCCAGGAGCACAGAAGCGCAACGGAGCCCAAAGTACACATAAGTCATGAAACATATGAAGAGTATATAACGGGTTGTCTGGTATAAAGATCACACCTGTGGTCATTACATGAATATAACAGCTGGAGTGAGACTTGCTGATCCCTTGAAAGTTGTCCCTTGCAATCAAGTCAACGGTACGCCCCTAAAATAATAGGAATCAAAACCTACAGGACTGTGCAGCAGCAAATCCACAAGTTCCATGTGAGAGGGTGCATTTAAGAACTTGGTTAAGTGATAAGTAAATCTATGCAAATAATGCAATTCATGCGATTAACCCCCACCACTGACATATGATGAAATATGGTTTGCATTTTCAAACTTCCCTATATGAATATTATGTGCCTGACCCATTTGGAGGAAGTTGATTTTTTTGTCTAATAACTCTGCCTCTTTGTTAATTAGGAAAATGTCACTCTTCACCGAATCACATTTGTTAAGGTTCCTTTTCTCAATAGTATAATTTCCTGATACTGACTACTTGTTATGTTACGCCGTGTTATGTTACTCAGCTTTAAATGTGAATTTCAATCTTCTCTGAATCACACTTTTGAGGTCTCATTCCTCATTGGTATAGGAAGGGCTACTTTTTGGCCTCTCAAGTGTCATGTTATAGAGTTTTATGAGCACTGTGTGCCATTATAGTACTTTGTTTTTTAGGTGAATTCTGAACTTATACGAATCACACCTTTAAAGTGTCTTTCTTCATTAGCATACTTTGCTGATGGTGAGGGGCTACTTTTTGGAACTGTAACATGTCATGTTGTTAAAACTGATATAATATTGTTTCGTCCTCATTGTATATGTTGGCCTATGCCCAGTCGCTTTGCGATGAAATCCGTATTGCAAGGTCACGACCTTAAGTGAATCAAGCCTCCATTTTAGGTTAAAGCCGCCATTTTAGTTTATCGTGCAAAGTCACCCTGTCGCCTAAAAGGGCCGACATGTGGTCTCTTGTTCTTACTTTAACCTCTTCAACCTCTGTAGGAGAATCAATGTCCAACCTGCCTGCAGGCTACATGTTAGGGTCATGTAGACGTTGTCCTTTGTTGACCTCGGGATCAGGGGATTACTTGAATCGGCGATGTTAACCTACAAGTATACAAGAACAATAACGCTATTTGAACACGACATGCGAAACATTTGTTTGACCTGTATTAAAACAAATGTGTAAAGAGTGCAAAGTTAAACCCAGAAAATAATAGTGTTTGTTAGCAAATGTATTAAAAAGTAAACCGCATGCACGAGATATATAAATTAGGAACGAACCTGGCGCGACCCTAGCCCAGTACATGATTAACTTGCAGGAGGCTGGGCATCGTTATGAAGAAACTGTATAATTACGCTGATGTCCAGCTAGCAATTCCTGTTCACTGCTCACATTGAACCCTGCTGGTGGTCTCTGTGATGTATTGATGGCCAAATAGCTATTTGTGTACTTTGTTTTGTAAACTGTACAGAATTGCAATAAAGATTCTGGGAATCTTTACAAGCCTGTGTCGATGTATTTCTCTTTGCATGGTGTAAAAGCCTTAATATTGTATTTTCTGATTCCACAGATGGCGCCCGAATAGTGACCCTCAAGATCGACTTCGTCTCGTTGAAGGTTGGCTCGGTTATCGGACCGGGATTGGACGGTGCCAACAGAAACCGCCTCTCTGGACGAGAAGTGAATTCCTCGACAGAACAGCATGATCCGATCCCTGAACGGTGAGCTGTAGCCCGAGACGACGTCTTGACGAGGGTCCATATATCGAGGTGGGTAAATTTGCCGAAATCACCAGATACGTGGGTCCTTAGAATTGTCCTTAGTAACCCGATCGGGCCTCCCAGTCCTTTGGTCAGGTGAATCGTGACCCGATTCTTAATTTAACCCTGACAATTTGAATTTTGGTGCATTGTACTCGCGAGTACAATTATTTGACCAGGTAACACCAGAACTCTGATATGCCTGGTAAATTGTCTGCCTGCTTCAGGGCATTATTCCGCAGCGACAGACAATCTTTGGAAGGTAGCCGTCCCGCACCACAGGAAGGGTCGCCGGCATGTACTATGTACTGTAAGAAAGGCTTTGGTAGTATAGCATTTAATGACATTTGGCACAGACAGACCAGACATAACTCTAATCTTCGGTGGCCAACCAATGGTAGCTTTGAAATCCCTCATATAGAATATCTAGAGTCTGTATTGGTAAAGAAAAAGGCTAGACCTGCAGCATTTGATGCATTGCACAGTTGGAAAACAGAAGCTTTGCAGCAACAAAAGAGTAGAGAGAAACATATGCGTCGACATATGACGAGGGTCGAAAAGGCACGGTTATATGATCAAAATAAACAATTGGAGTCAGTTAGGAACACGGACAGAGCGTTTCAATTAGGCATTCAAAACATTTACCCTTCAAAAGATTTTCATACGTCAGATGAATTGATTAATAAATCTTTGCATGAACGAAGGCCCGATGCCTTTGCGCCACCCCCGTACATCCCTCCTCCTGGCGCTTTGCCCCTTCCTGTTGTTATTCCTCCTCCTATAGTTCCTCCGGTCCTCCCTGTTGTTCTTCCTGTTGTTCTTCCAGCCGTCGCTCCTTTGCCTGCCCCCTTGCCTCCACCTGTTGATATTCAGAATGTGCCTACTCTTCCTCTTCCAAGTGATTCTGCATCGCTTGTAGTAGACCAGGGTATGGGATCAAGGGTTGGGACTCGTAATACTGTGTACCCAGATAAAAAGAATGAATTGATTGCTTGGGCTAAACATTGTATGGAGAAGGGTGAACAAGCTGATGTTTTTTCCACACTCGAAAATTTAAAAAGTATTCCTGAGAAATATGTTTTTATTGAAGGATTAGGGATTCATTTGAGTATAATGTGGAATAGATTAAACGATGTAGATCTCCCACAAGGGTTATGGGATTTGAACGCCTTAGCGTTGTCCAGAGATACTGCGGAGAAAGTATATGAGCATGTTGAGAGGATTTTTGAGTATAGGAAGGAGTTGGAAGGGTTACAGAATGAGGAAGCAGATGGTGGTAGTTTAGGTATTATGTACTTACAGAAACGGTTTTCTCCTCGCCGTGAATTGAAAGGTGAGGAAGCGCAAATTTGTACCAGGGATGCGATAAGATGGATTTCGGATATGTCGATAACTCCAGATGAAGTATATGACACATACAGTCAGTATACGTTAGAAATGCAAAAGAAGGTGATACAGGTGATGGTAGAATACCTGCAGAATGAGTGTGTAAAAAGAAAGATTTGTTGTCCCGCAGAATTATTGGGTGTTTATAAGAGAGCCTTTTTGATTGATACTTCTTCGACTGCCTTAGCGCTTGATTTGGCTCTGTTGCTTAGTAAGCGTTCGGAGCTACCTACTTCTCAGTTGCCTATGAGAGAGGTCCCTCCAACATTTGTCCCAAAAGTTGAGATTGCAGCCGATGCTGCACAAGGAATACTCGCGGTGGACATTCCTGCACATTACGTATCGCAGTTTGTCCACGCCCCGTTCTCAAGACAGGAAGTGAACACCATAAAGCAATCTATTCCTGATATAAGAAAGAATCCGACGGGGTTCTATAAAGAAATAGAGTTGGTCTTACAATCATCGGTATTCACCTTAAGTGATATTGATTTAGTATTTCCCGTACTCCTGCCAGTTGAATTGTGGAAACAGATTAGGACTGTAGATGATGTACCTGGGTTAGGAGATACATGGGATAACATGGTTAGGCTCAACAGAGAAAGACCAGCTGGCGAGCGGCCACCTCAAGTGATATTAACTTTGCCTGATAGGATTATTGTAAAATTAAAAACTATAGTTCCTGAAAAAAGAATCATTTGGGACAAGCTTACGGCCTGTGTCCAAGGAAAGTCTGAGGCTGCTACCGAGTTCTTCAATCGGTTTGAACAGGTATTTTCAGATTTCAGTGGGCAAGAGTTAGGCACAGAGTCAGGGAAAATGCTGTTTGTCGACAAATTTGTACGTGGATTGCTGCCTGACATCCAGTTACAGATTATGTCTTCCGAAAGCGCTTGGCAGGAGAAGTCTCAATCAGACGTACTGCACATGGCTCAGTACTATGAAAATCGTGTGAATAATGAAAAGGAAAAACTTGAGAAAAAAAGGGGTGACCTGAAAACAAAAGTCCTATTACAACAGATTGTTAGAAACCCTAGAGGGGGTAATCAATTTAGAGGTCAGTACGTTCCACAGGGAAGTACTCCCCTGGCTCTGGTAACCATTAACCAGTGTGCCTATTGTCGACAGGAAGGTCACTGGTGCGCACAATGTCCGACCTTGCAGCAAAGGTCATTTGGGAACATGGGTAGATGATCCAGAGGTCGCGCAGGTGCAGGGGGCCCTGGCAGAGGTCAGTTTGCACCAGAATCACAGCAACCTCCTTCACAGGATAAGCAAGTTTCGAATGTGGATAATAGAAACTTCCCGTTCATCAGAAAGGTCCCTACGTTGAGATGGCGGTGGGAAATAGGAAGCATCTATTTTTAGTAGATACAGGAGCACAGAAATGTTCCATTGACCATTCACGGGTTCCAAATATTCCCCTGTTAGGGCAGTCCAACATTTCCGTAAGGTTTTCAGGCACACCTGTAGTTTGTCCGGTCTCTTTGCCGGTACCAATAACACTGGGTCCCTTCACGGAGCAGTGTCCATTTCTACTTACCACAAACTGTGGGGAGAATTTGCTGGGGTGAAATTGGTTGAAGGAATTGCATGCAGTAATACATTGTTCCCCGGACGGAGTTCGGTTAACAATTTCACCTCAGTAATCACTCGCCTCTCAGTTTTTGACTCGACCATTACCGCCAGAATTCAGTAACATTATGGAAAGCTTATGGGCAATTGATGATAATGATGTGGGCATTCTTCAAATTGAACCTGTTAAAATTATTCTGAAACATGGAGTAAAATTGCCTCGCATCCCACAATATAAGATCTCAGTTGAAGGCGAACAGGCTTTGAAATTTATAGTTTCTGATTTTGTACATCGTGGAGCAATTGAAGAAATTACTGGTAGTTTGTGTAACAGCCCGATTTTGCCAGTATACAAAAAAGGCGATAATGCGATTCCCTTTCGGTTTATAATTGATTTACGTGCTATTAACAAAATTGTGGCTCCTCAATTTCCCATTGTACCTGATGTTACAATGATACTAACTATGATTCCGGCTTCTGCCACTCACTTTAGCATTGTTGACCTCAAAAATGCGTTTTTCAGTATTCCCATACACAAGGACAGTAGGTATTTGTTCGCATTTACCCCAGGTGGACGCTCGTTCACATTCACTCGTGCACCACAAGGGTACACTGAGAGTCCAAGTATTTATAGTAGGGCATTAAAAGAGTAGCTCGATACTCTCGAGTTGCCTACTACTTGCACGTTACTACAGTATGTAGATGATCTCCTCTTGGCTGCTGATTCTGAGAGTGCCTGTAGAGAAGGCACCATCTTGTTGCTTTGTCATCTAGCAAAACATGGCCACAAAGCTTCACTCAAAAAATTCCAATATTGTTGTCAGGAGGTCACCTATTTAAGCTATCACCTGTCAAAGGAGGGAAGACGGTTGACCACTGAACGAATAAAAACTATTTCTGGCATGTCTGTCCCAAATACGCAGAAGGAAGTTAGAGCCCTGATAGGTATGGCTTCTTACTGTAGATTGTGGATCCCTAACTTTTCGTTAACGATTAAACCAATGCTGGCTTTGACAAAAAAGGGCATTTCTTTGCCATTGCCATGGACTTTGGAACACCAGACAGCATTTTATTTGCTCAAAACCGTACTGTGTTCGGCGCAGGTTTTAGGAACTCCAAATTATGAAAAGGTCTTTGTGTTGTATGTGCATGAACGTGATGGATGTGCTTTGGCTGTGTTGACGCAGGAACATGGAGGGAAAAATAGGCAGTGCGGCTATTTCTCATCTGCCCTTGATCCTGTTGCATGCGCTTTGCTGAGATGTTTGAGAGCTGTCGCTGCTGCTGCTGCGTCTGTAAAACAGAGCGAGGGAATGGTCCTGGGTCATGCGTTAACCCTAATGGTACCTCACTCTGTAGATATTTTATTGAATAGAACTCAAACGCAACACCTCACTTCTGCACGATTGACAAGATATGAATTGATCTTGTTTGCTCCCCACATTCAAATTCGGAGGTGTTGTGTATTAAATCCGGCTGAACTTTTACCTGTCCCGCAAGATACTGTTGATGGTGACGAAACGTCACGCAATTGCCTTTACACTAGAGAACAAGAGACTAAAGGTAGAATTGATTTGAAAGACATGCCTTTGAATAGCCCACAAGGAGAGCTATTTTGTGATGGCTCTTGTTTTAAACTTCTGAATGGTACATTCACGGCTGCTTTTGCCGTCACTACTTTAAGCACGATTGTGGAAACCAAAAGAATTATGCATAATTCTGCGCAGGCCGCAGAAATTATAGCGTTAATTCGAGCTTGTGAACTTTCTGTAGGGCTTACAGTAAATATATATACCGACAGTCAGTATGCCTTTGGGGTGGTTCACAACTTCAGTAGACTTTGGAAAGAATGAGGTTTCTTTACCTCACATGGCACAAAAATACAGCATGGCACTTTAATAGTGCAATTACTTTCAGCGCTCGCACTCTCTGTTCAGTTAGCTATTCTAAAATGTGGAGCACATCAAAAGGTTACAGATGATATAGGAAAAGGGAATGCTTTCGCTGACCAGATAGCTAAGCAAACTGCCACTGATTTTAGTTCAGAAATGTATGCTGTAAGAGAAACGGTAAATGTTTGCACTTTTGGTGAAAGTATCGATTCTGTAAAAGAAATTCAAGCAGATGCTACTATCGAGGAGACCAAGAAATGGGTTCAGGGTGCTGGAAGATTGGATGATGATGGGTGTTGGGTGGACAATGTTGAAGGAAAATGGTTACTCCCTGACGCCTATATTACAGTGATGGTTATTATGGCTCATGGTCCGACACGTCTGCGCGCGTAAATTACTGCGCGACTAAAATATTACACAGAGTATGAGCCAATGAAAAATTTTCAAAATTGTGGAGCGCTTTGTCCAAGGGTGCATGGTTTGCTTGCAGCACAATGTAGGAAAAGGTACCTCCACTCCTAGAGGAAGTTTCGCTCCACCTTCTGTTCCGTTTGAGGTTATCCACTTTGATTTTATTGAAATGGAACGTTGCAACAATCTTAAATATGTGTTGGTTGTCATTTGTGCATTTAGTAAGTGGGTTGAGGCCTTCCCTGTTAGAGATGCAACGACCATAACCACGGCAAAAACTCTGTTGAAAGAATTTTTTCCTATGTTCGGGCTGCCGAGAGTCATCTGGTCGGATAACGGGCCACACTTTATCGCTGCTGTAATCCTACAAATATGTGAAGGATTACAGATTGATAAACGGTTCCATTCGGCCAGACATGCCCAAAGTGCCGCATTAGTGGAAAGGCATAATGGCATTATAAAGAACAAGCTCGCTAAGACGTGTGCTGGCACCAAGTTAAAATGGCCGGATGCCTTACCGATCGTGTTGCTATCGATGAGAACAACCCCTCAAACTAAGACTGGGCTCTCTCCCTTTGAGGTGGTAATGGGGAGGCCTGCTAATATTTGGGGTATGCCAAAACGTCGATCGTTGC
The DNA here is from genome assembly GCF_040938575.1 of Ambystoma mexicanum. Classification (NCBI taxonomy): domain Eukaryota; kingdom Metazoa; phylum Chordata; class Amphibia; order Caudata; family Ambystomatidae; genus Ambystoma; species Ambystoma mexicanum. The sequence goes on from NC_090922.1 coordinate 600,284,041, forward strand.
GGGATATAGAGAATGTGCTTCTTTCAGATTACTGTAACCAGTTGACTAAAAATCTGTTTTCAATTTATCACCAGGTGCGAGAGGCATTACCTGTACGGTACGAGGGTCCTGGTCACAGTCTACGACCGGGGGACTGGATCCTCATGAAAGTTTTCGAGAGGTCGTCTTGCCTTGCACTTCAGTGGAGGGGTCCCTACCAGGTCCTGCTAGTCACCCAGACTGCTGTGTGGGTAACGGGGCGAAAGAACTGGATCCACACAACACACACCAAACGGATCCCGCAGCCCGTGCCATACGATACAGAAGACACAGAATCCCTTTCCACTGCTGTAACGAACGTGCCTGAAACAGCAACAACCGACAAGAGAGCATCGGAGACCGTTCCAGAATTCGTAAGGCCAGACAAAACGGCCATCTTGTCTCCGCACTCTCCAACAGTGGTACTTCCGGATTAATCATTTTCTGATACCATTTCCGTTCACTCGCCACTTCCAGTGGGAAGTGACGACATACTGTTATCTGATCCTTCGGCACCAGAAATTGTGAAATATAATTTACGTCCAAGAAAATAGACGTACGGCACAGGTTGACTGTGCGATTGAGGAAATCATTTGAGGGCCTGCCTTTTGGCCTGACTGTACGAAAGGATTCTGTTGGCTAAGGGTTGTGGGAAAGACATTAAGAAGACGCACGACTGGAGTCGCCAGCAAACAAACAATTGGTGTTTTTTCGATTGAAGACTACAATGCCTGCACCCGCTACCGCTCGTACCGAACTTTTAGATAAATATGTGACTAGCAGAGACAATGATCAAGCATGTAAGGGGACCCCAAAAGTGTATTGTTGCCTTTTTGTAGTAAATACTGGGTTTTTAGTAACTATTGGTTTTGGGTTATGGTATCTGGAGGAAGCATATCCGCTAGAGGACTTTTTTACCTGTTGAAAATGTATCTGTTTTCCCCACTCCTTCAGTGCAATTGCATACCTTGTCGCCTAGAGATTCTTCGCATAGACGGAACTATCAGAATAATACTCTTTTGTTAATAATGAATGCCACTCATGCAATTTTGAATAGGACCAACTGCTGGATCTGCTCACATCTACCGCAATATGGGGATAAGGGGCTTGGTTGGTACATTCATCCTTTACCGTTGACAACTGCTTGTTATGCTTCTCTTAGAGCACTATTCTTTGGCCGATGGAATGACAGCATCTCAGGGAACTTCGATGGTACAAATTTGAATAGTTTTGAAAAACGTGTTTTGATGCCCCTGGGATGCTCGGTTTTTGCAAGTAGGAGTAAGCCAAACGTTGCTTCTGTTAGGCCCTCTGATATATTGTCTCGTCCTTTTCAGTCTTTAATCTCTTTCAAAATGGCTCCTGTAGGCAATAAGGATGCTACGCCTCCATCTTATTCTGTTAACTATAGCCCCGATTCAGTATCCTTCTGCATACAGAGGAATGGAACACGGTCAATGGGTAATTTTAGAAAATGCGCCAACGTTGCGAATTTGACTAGTGAGAACAGACCTCTGTACGTAGGTGAACCTGTTTATTTTGTTTGCGGTAATGTGGCATTTCCATGGTTGCCCAGGGACTGGCAAGGAATCTGTTATTTAGGGATTCTATTACCTGGGGTATTTATTGCCAGTACTGCAGAAATTTCGAAGACTCGTCCACGACGAGGTGTGAAGGGGGATATTCCAGCGCAAACTCTAGGAGACATCATGAAATCCTTTGTGCCATTTTTTGGGCAAATTACAAATTCAGAAGATATCAGGGGACTAGCGAGAGTATTGGAGAGAACCATCAACCGGACCACGTGCATACTCTATAATATGACGTTAGAACAGAAAGCGATAAGATTAGTGGCTTCAGAACCGGATGGCATTAGATGTCATTCTGGCAGAGCGTGGAGGAGTATGTAAATTAGTGGGGTTCACTTGCTGCGTTTACGTACCAGACTCCTCTCCAACAATCTTTAGGGCGATCCAAAATCTACATGTTCTTAGTTCAGAAGTGCATGTTCCTGAGGGGAATGGTTTTGGGACCTCCTACGGTCGTGGGGATGGAAGTTGCTTTTGGCCCTGCTGATTATCTTGGGTAGTTTTCTGTTCCTTTGTTGTTGTATACAGTGTCTCCCTGGTATATGTTCAGTATTAGGGGGGTGTTGCGCGCAAGCAACAAGTGTGTTAGGGCATAAAATATACGCCCCAGATAAGGTTTCCAAGAAGTATGTGTTGAAAGAAACTCTAGTGTCTGATCTAATGGCAATAGCTATGTCTGACAATGATTCGGGGTGTATAGACGTTGAAATGTGGAGTTAGGCGCAAAGTGATTGAAGGTAGTTTAGCGCTTGGCATAGGCCAAAAGAAGGGCTTGTTAAAACTGATATAATATTGTTTCGTCCTCATTGTATTTGTTGGACTATGCCCAGTCGCTTTGCGATGAAATCCGTATTGCAAGGTCGCGACCTTAAGTGAATCAAGCCTCCATTTTAGGTTAAAGCCGCCATTTTAGTTTATCGTACAAAGTCACCCTGTGGCCTAAAATGGCCGACGTGTGTTCTCTTGTTCTTACTTTAACCTCTTCAACCTCTGTAGGAGAGTTAATGTCCAACCTGCCTGCAGGCTACATGTTAGGGTCATGTAGACGTTGTCCTTTGTTGACCTCGGGATCAGGGGATTACTTGAATCGGCGATGTTAACCTACGTATACAAGAACAATAACGCTATTTGAACACGACATGCGAAACATTTGTTTGACCTGTATTAAAATAAACGTGTAAAGAGTGCAAAGTTAAACCCAGAGAATAATAGTGTTTGTTAGCAAATGTATTAAAAAGTAAACCGCATGCACGAGATATATAGATTAGGAACAAACCTGGCGCAACCCTAGCCCAGTACATGATTAACTTGGAGGAGGCTGGGCATCGTTATGAAGAAATTGTATAAATACGCTGATGTCCAACTAGCAATTCCTGTTCACTGCTCACATTGAACCCTGCTGGTGGTCTCTGTGATGTATTGACGGCCAAATAGCTATTTGTGTACTTTGTTTTGTAAACTGTACAGAATTGCAATAAAGATTCTGGGAATCTTTACAAGCCCATGTCGGTGTATTTCTCTTTGCATAGTGTAAAAGCCTTAATATTGTATTTTCTGATTCCACAATGTTATAGAGTTGCATGCCCCATTTATGTTGATCAGCATTTAATGTGACTTTTGAACTTCCCGAATCACACTTTTGAGGTCTGATTCCTCATTGATATACTTTTCTGATAGTGCCCGGTTACATTTTGGTGCGCGAGCATGTCATTTTATAGTGTTTTGTGGGCTATTTACACTGTGTTACATTAAGTTATATTATGTTCAGCTACCATGTTTACGACATTTTTGAAGTTCCCTGAATCACACTTTAAATGTGTAAATCTTCATGGCTATACTTTGCTGATAGTGAGGTGCACACTTTTGGAAATCTAAAATACCATTTTATACTTCTGTGCACTATTTATGTTATATGTTATGCTATTGTGAGGAATTCGACCATCCACATGGTGGATGTGCGCTCGCCTGGACTTTTGACATTTTTATTTAAATGGAAAGATGGTAGACCAACCTCAGGTAAATGTGTGGGGCTGAACCACACACATTTGCCTATGCTCACACCATGACAAACGCATCGACCTGTGTACTCTGGGTGGACACAGCCTACAGGCACAATCCGCCCTTTCATATGTAGTTGGATTGTAACAGCCAGAAGTGCATCATGTCATCTCCAGGAAGGGGGAGGAACAAGCTTCCCCCTGCCCTGGCCAGCCTGAGTAACTAACAAAGGCTCAATGGATCTGTCCTAATCTGTTGTTGGGCTCTGCATCTGGTGGCAGCGTTTAACATACCAATAGAGGGTACTCCGAACAGGCTCACACAGGGCCTGGCTGCAGGAGTTAACAAAGGAGACAGGAAACCCAACAACCTTTCATAGGTAACTGTGTCAACCTGAAGCGAGCTCTCACCCTCATTATCAATGAGATGGGCTGTCATGTCTGGTACTGCTGTTTACAGTATGCCACCCCAGTAGGGGGACCCCATTCATAAGGTCGGAGAATGAGGTTTGCAGGAGCCAGAAAGTCTGGTCTCACTGCAGCTTCGAGGGAGACCTGCCGCTTTAACAGGGACCACATAGAGCGGACCATTAACCAGAGAGACTCTTTGATCAACAACAGACAGGAAGATGGGTGGGACTTAGTATGACAAGGGAGTGTGGCCAGAGCTCCTTCTGCTGAAAGCAGGATTCCGTAATTTCAGTTCCGGGTCACACATTGTTCCTGTTTTAACCCCCTTACCTTTTCTGTTGAAAAGCACTATGGGTATGATGTCACGCATATAGGAGATTGTTGGTAGGGACCCAGGATGGGTTCATTAGGGTAGGCTTAGCCTACACAAATCACTGTGGCCCACTTGGCTTTAAAAGAGCGGCAAGCTCCTCTTTTGGGAGATCATCTGAAGACTTCACAAGATGTAGCAAGAAGAACTCAACCTTAGACCCTGTCTGATGGTACAGTGTGCTTTATACCTTGCAACAGTGAAGGAAGGCCAGGATATCCAAAGAGGGTACCAAAATCCCTCCCCTAAAGATCTACCAGGGAACAGAGGGAGATAGAGAACCCAGAAGACACTCCAGCCACTCCAGAACGGTACCCAGCCAGCACACATCAAGCCCTGCTCGGCTCTGCAGCAAGCTTCCTAGATCGGAATTGCCAGAAGGTCTCTATAGGGCCATAGAATGCCATCTGATAGAGTCTTACATGCTCATTGGCCCTCATTACAACTCAGGCGTTAAGGGTTTAACGGCGCCGTCGGCGCCGTTAACCCTTAACGCCTGATTACAAGTGTCCCTTTGCGGGTTGGTGTTTAACGCCTGCTTTTAGCAGGTGTTAAAAATCCAACCCGCAAAGGGTCTTTGGAGCTAATTACGGCACCGTAATTTACGGTGCCGTAATTAGCGCCTTCCCCATTCCCATTATGCCCTATGGGGGCAAAAATGGGAATGGGGAAGGGCAAATGGTGAATGGGGAATTACCGCCCCACTCACCTTGGAATGGGGCGGTAATTCCGCCATCCACCATGGCGGAATCGTAACCTTAGCGGCATGGACCATGGTGCTAATAGCACCATGGTCCTCCGCCAAGGTTGTAATGAGGGCCATTGGGCCTCATTACACGGTAGGCGGTGAGCCATGGCGCTATTAGCGCCATGGCTCATGCCGGTAAAATACCAGCACCGCCTTGGCGGAAAGGGGATTTACCGCCCCATTCCAAGGTTGGAGGGGCGGTAAATCCCCCTTCCGCCATTGCCCTTCCCCATTCCCATTCCTGCCCCATAGGGCTCTATGGGAATGGGGAAGGCGCTAATTACGGCACCGCAATTCTTTGGTGCCGTAATTAGCTCCGAGGTCCCTTTGCGGGTTGGATTTTAACGCCTGCAAAAAGCAGGCGTTAAATCCCCCAACCCACAAAGGGACCTCGTAGTAAGGCGGTAAGGATTTACCGGTACTGGTATTTTACCGGTACCGGTAAATCCTTACCGCCATCCGTGTAATGAGGCCCATTGTCTTTTTTTATGTTGTTACCCGGCTCAGCTTTTAATGCACACTTTCCCCTTATCACAGCTTTAGGGTGTCATTCTGCATCGCTGTACTTCGCAGATAGTGAAGGACTACTTCTTGACCTCTCAAATCCCATCTTATAGAATTGAAAGCACAATTATGTTATGTTGGTCAGCTATTTGAACTGCCCCAAATTAAAAGTTTAACAAGTTATTCCCCATCACTTTGCTGATAGTGAGGGGTTCCAGCTTGGAACTCTAAAATGTTCACCTTATAGAGTTTAATGCATTTTATATGGTGTTTTTTGCTACTTGGTCTTCATGTAAATTTTACAAATTCCCCAAAATCACACTTTTAAGGTGTCACTCCTCATCTGAACACTTCACGATAATGAGGGGTTTCATTTTGGATCTGCCACGAATGTTCATATGGAGGTGAATGTCTTATGTATGTTTTGTTTGTTACTCAGCTTTTAGTGTGTCTCACACTTCCCCAAATCACACTTCTAGGGGCGCCATTCCACAACAGAACACATTGCCGATAGTGAGAGGCCGAGGGTCTCTCAAATGCGGTCTTGCAGAGTGGTGCGTCTTTTGTATGTTTTGCTGTGTTGCTCTATGAGTTTCACACTTCCCCAAATCACATATTATAATTGTGAAGTCTTTTTCAGCTAGGATTAATTTATGATAATATGAACCACATTACTATAAGATTGAATGTTGGGTGATAAGAGTAAAGACTGGCACATTTCGATTTGAAGGCACCAAGAGACGGCCCCAGTTAGCGACTCAAATCTGCGCTTTCTCTCAAAAGCAATTAAGCTCAGCCTCAAAATAAAGCCCTCCAGAGCCAGCCCTACGCATGGCCAGCCTGTGCCGTCTCCCAGGGCGGGCAATGATGGGGGCCCTGCAGGCGCCAGGGGGCAAGTATCTGTTAGCTAATAAAAAGTGTAATCTAGAGAGGCTTCGCTGCTTCAATATGTGAGGCCCTTTTTCCTGCCTGTCTCCGGCGAGGCTGTGCTCTTACTTTCCCATTTACTATCTTCATTTAAAAGACTTTGGGCCTAATTCACAGAATGGTTAGCACAGTGCAAAGTGACTGTGCACTGCAAAAATACAATTTACACTGGGCCTAATTCACAGAGCAGAGCAGTGCGACTTTGCACTGCAAAAGTACTCTTTGCACCGCAGGCCTAATTCTGAAGAAAGCACTAAAGTCTAGGCCCATTTAGCGCAGTGTAAAGAATATGTGTGCTAAGCATTCTGTGAATTAGGCCCAAAGTTTTAATCTTTTGGGGATAAGAACTGTAATAGGGGCAGTTGTATGCTGAAAGCCCAAACAAAGTACAACTTAGTTACCCATAAATGTGCCTTCTTTCAAGACAGAAATCTTTTTTTTAACCATCTCCCTTATTTTCTGGTGTGCTTAGATGACACACCAAAAGCCATTTTATTTTTTGTGGAATGTCAGATTTTCTTCACATTATATATGCTGCAAGAGGTTGTCAAACAATGAAAAAAACAATCAGGTAACTATTGCACATTAACTTTTGTTATCAGATGTTATGTGTTAAAAGTACATTTACAAAAGCCAGAAGCCATGTTTTACCTTCCTACTGAATTGCACCCTGGTATCCCTAGTCTTCCATTCAAGATGGGAGAATTGCTCTATTTTGCTCCTGTTGCTTAACATATTTACATAAGGATTTATGTAGCTGGCACAGTGGTTTATTATGATTTTTGTACTTTTCAAGGCATCTCTATAAAAAGGTGTTTTTGAAAGTCAAGTACATATTTCTACCAACTACAGCTGGAAACATATGGGGTCAAGTCACTGAGATACTGTCTGGTCCCAAACCCTGACTTTACCACTTAATTATCTTGCGTGATCACGGGCAAATTATTCAAACTCTCTGTGCTTTCTCTTCCAAAATTAGTGATTCAGGTCACACTGTCCATTATTCCAAAAAAGTTCTCACTGACGCTGTTGTTCCATATGTAGCACTAATAACAGCAACCATTGACATATTTCACGTCACAAAGTTCATTCGTTTCTTGGCTTATTGCTGGCAACTTCTATTCATGTAACTTGCCATAATCCCTCAAGTATCAACGACTCGTCACTCTCTGTGACATCATTTTCTGTGATGTTATTATGTATGCAAATTAGAGGCCCATGCACATATGTTGCCTCACACCCCCTCACAAATCCTAGGGACAGCCCTGTACCCCGCTTTTTAACCCAATTAGTTTATTTCAGTGAAGGTTGCTTGTTGACATGAACATGCAAGTTTTTTTTTAAAGAACTTCCAAGTTGCCTAACAGCAATCTGTGTCTGTGACAAACAGTGACTGAACGCAGGGTGAAGTTTATCAAGTTGCTTTTTGTTGTTGTGTGTCCAAGTCTTATAAACACAGTGATAAAACAAAGTACACATTTTTAAGGCTTCCTGTGTTACTTTTGTGCTTTTCATATGTACCATCGTGACCTATGAAGTGGCAACATCTCAGACAGGCTTCAGACCCTGGCTTCACTATTTAATAAATCTGTGACCCTGGGCAAATGAGTCTGTCTTTACATGCCAAAGTAGGGACGCCTAAAAGGTAATCATTTTCATATTCACACTATTACAACAAAAATGTCAATCATGCTTTACTCCTGGCCTCTCATTGGTGGATTATCTATTAGGCCAAGTATGCACCGCCCTATGGGCCCCACTCCTTTTAGGGGCCCCGCGACAACGGATCAAAATAAAGTGGCACAGAAAATTAAAAACGTATTAGGAGATAATTTGCGAGGGGGGGGCAGCATTTCATCTGCCTAGGTGCCTCCACAGGTTTTAATGCGGGACGGTGGTCTCTTCATGTAATGTTAATTCCCCTGGTGCCCTCTGTTATCACAAAATTGATATCACGCCCAGTGATGTCAATAGTCAAGTGAATGCCCAGCACAGATTTTGCTACTCGGTGCCTTGCGTAATTCGTAGAACCAGCCCTAGCGGGGATGTGGGAATACTATGTGGATATACTGGAAGCACATGTGTTGAGCTTTTGTGGCAATCGAAAGTACTGCCCAACAGGATTTCCAGACAAGCCAGTGCATGAAGCCTACGATGCATGTCTGTCTGGTGGTGTGAATCCTGGTGGGGCACAGATTCGTCCACCGCTTCCTGACACAGGATATCTATAGGCTGAAGTCATTAGAAGTTATGGCACACGTTTTGCAGCCAGTGAAACGCAAAGTACATACTTTAATGCTAAAGTAGGTGAGAAAGTGCCTTAAGTGCCAGCATGCACAAAGGACAGATGAACTAAACTGAGGCTCATCGCACCACGCATGCCAGCAAGCAGCTAAAATACCGCTTGTGCAGCAGCCGAGCCATACACGATCGGTTATGGCTCGATGAGCTCGCTGTCCTTTGCGGCAGATGCAGGGTGATGACATATACTTTCCGTGAAATGGCTGCTCAACTTTGCATAATATCACCCATAATGTCTGTCAAAAGGTAACACTCAACTTGCACTGTCTTCCTTACTTATAGTTTACATTTCCCCAAATATGAATGTCAGATTCTAAAGCCCAGATTGCAAGGTGATGTGAGCAAAGACTCTAGGACTGGCTGAACATCTGTCATGCTTCTGTTGTGCTGGATATCGAACCCGAAAATAGGCTGGCCAGTGCTATGCTGGCCTCCGTTTGTGTTGGTCGAGCAGTCAAGCCCAGGCTGTTTTGGGAGGGATTTGTGTGGGTGTTTCCAGATACAGGGACACACATTCTTCAAGTTAAGAATGTCCATGCAGAGGTGTATTTCTAAAAGAACTATTACTCTTCAATAACACAAGTGTGCATGTGTTCATATTGTATGTTAAACTAGTAGGCGAAAATGCATACTACACCATGAGCACCTGTAATTCCCTAAATACAGGTCAAGGGCCAGGAGGGCTCAATGTGTTAGGACAGAAACTCTTGCCATGGCAGTTTTTAGGTTAAAAACATATACATCTAGTGAATATTTATTATGGTCACTGAAATTGAATGTCGCAAATGTAACTGCTTAATCTGTGTGCAAAGTTAAATAAAGTTGTAAAAAAAAAAGCCTCAGCCTCCAATGTGGTCACTGAATTGCGATTCACATGCTGAGTGTTACATGTGGTGGCAGTATGTGAGAATGTGGGATTCTACATGTTCGAAGGCAAACCCCCCAAAAATGCATTTTTTTTCCTGAAGTAAATTCCATTACCATGGAAGTTAAATCCCCAATGTTCTTTTCATTTCATGAGCAAAACAACAGTAAAACGCATTATTGCAAATACATTAACTCGCTTTTAAATATTCTGCCATTTGTGTGTGTGTGTATATATATATATATGCACAATTAGTGTTTGGCGAACACCGCATGTCTGTATCCCAAAAAATTCGAAAACATTGAAATAAATGCTGGCTAACCATTGCTGGGAGAGCAAAGAGTGGGGCTTGCGCTTTGCACATCTGTCCAGCCATTTCAAATGGGCGAGGGTACAGATTAGAGGACTCGGGAATAGGAAGATAAAGATTGAATGATCAGAGGGATGGGAACAACATAACTGCGCCCACAGCAAAGAAAGGCGCCCAATGTTGTGAACGTGAAGCATTTCAGCACCACAGACAGCTCCGGTGCTTTCCCCAAGCTCGCGGCTTTAACGTTACAGTGAAAGGAACGAGTACAGGGTTGGATGTGTGCTTTCCGCGTGGCCTGCAAAGCTTGTGTCTCCCTCTCTCCCCCAGTGTTCGAACAACTGTACCGTGAAGTAATGGGGTTCACCTGCTCGCACACCAGACCGGAGTCGGAAGATAAGTATACTAATGAGTTTATTCCCTGGCTGTGAGCACAGGTAAGATCAATGGACAGAGTACTGGGACATCCATCCCGGCCAGCACAGCAACTCTAACTGTCACTGTAAGAACACATATAACCCAGTCACTCACCAAGACCCCAGGCTCCATGTGACATCACACCATTCCGCACCCACGCACAGATGCCATTACAACATGCCGCACTTTGACCTAAGAAGAATAATTAGTGCCAAATCATAATAACAATGGTGTCTGGAGACTATGGGGACGTCGTGGTTGGAATATTCTAGAGCTTGGGTCAGGGTCCCGCTGCCGCAGGGGTGCAGGTCACAGTGAATGGTCACTGCTGCTCGATATAGGGGTGTATAGCGAAGAACATTTTGTCCAGCCGAATTGGCAGTCCCAATGGAGGAGACATGGTGCATCAGCGACAAATGTGAATACAGGGGCACGGGAGCAGTGTGGGCTCAAGCAGAGAGAGGGTTGTGCGGGGCCCGGGACTGCTCTGCTAGGGGGTGGAAGGGTGGTGACTGCAATAGTGCCTGCTCCTGTAACTGCTCATGGATTGGAGTTCTGGGGGGGGGGGTACTTACCGTCAGGCAGGCCTGCCACTCCCAGTAGTGAGGAAGCTTCTTAGCATCAGTGAAAGATTATGCATGAGGGTCGGGCTACTCCCGATCCACACTAGGCTTGTCAGACATCTGTGGGTCATAGGCACCTTCAACTGCAGGCTTTTCTTTCCGTTCTCAGGTTCTAGCTCTTCTGCCATGGCTATTTCACTCCCTGGCAGGTCTGCCGAGTATGAGACTGGTTGATCAGTCTTTGCTGGTCTCATTGAGATGAGTGGTGAACCTTAGGTCATTGATTTCAACCTGGCAGTTGAGAAATCAGAGGGGTGTATTCATTCCTCTACACCAGCAGTCTGCAACCTTTGGTTCTTCAGATGTTTTGGACTGCAATTTCCATTAGACCTAGTCATCATAGGCAATGGGGAGGAATCATGGGAGTTGTAATCCAAAACATCTGGAGAGCGGCTGGTTGAAGACCCCTGCTTGTCACAGTCTACCATCCAATCAGGGTGAGCTGCTACCTTTACTTCTGCTGTTTATTCCAGCAAGAGCTGTGGAGGGTAGCAAGGTTTCGTGATTAACTCTCAAAATATCTGTTCTGTTAGTTTTGGTGATGGATGTTTTCTGTTGCAATGTTAATATTTATGTTGTTTATTGCCTAACGCGACTGGCTCAAAAATGTGCTTTAAAACGTCTTCTTCACTGGGCTTGTGTCATCCTTTAAGGCTGATAGCCCAAAACTGAGGGGAGTGTTCCAGGCACTAGCCTTGTCCTTGGTTTGGTTCAGAGACTGTCTGGCACTTCCCACCTGGGAAGCTTGCTGCAGAGCCTAGCAGGGCATTTTGTGTGCTGGCTGTGTACCCGTTCTGGAGCTTACTAGAGGGTCCTCTGGATTCAGTATCTCCCTCTGGTCCCTGGTAGATGTTTAGGGGAGGGATCTTGCTTCTGTCTTGGATGTCCTGGCCTTCTTTCACTGGCAGAAGATGTAAGGCAGGCTGTACCTTCAGCCAGGGTCCAGTGCTGAGTTCTTCTTTCCTGCTTCTTGTGAAGCCTTTAGATGATCTGTCCAAAAGAGGGGCTTGCCCCTCTTTTTTTAAAGCCAAATGGACCACAGGGCTAAGCCTAGGTGTAGGCTAAGCCTACCTTAATGAACCAATCCTGGGTTCACACTAACAATCTCCTGTAGACATGAGGTCATGACCAGAGTGCTTTGCAAAAGAAAAGGTAAAGGGGTGAAAACAGGCAATACTAAGTCCCACCCATCTTCCTGTCTGTTGTGGATCAAAGGGTCTCTCTGGTCAATGGAGCTCTCTGTGGTTCCTGAATAAAGTGGCAGGTCTCCATTGAAGCTGCAGTGAGACCAGACTTCCTGGCGGTGTCAATCTACATACTCATACCTTCTGAATGGGGTTAGCCTGCGGGATGACTGCTGTAATACACGCAGTCCCAGACATGACATTTCACTGTCAAAACGAAACTGAGCGTGGGCTTCAAGTTGACACAGTGCATATAAAAGGTTGTTGGGGTTTCCTGTCTCCTTTGTTAGCCTCTGCAGCCAGGCCCCATGCGGGCCTGTTTGAAGTACACTTTATTGTATGTTAATTATGTTAATTATTGCCAACATCTGCAGGGCTAAACAAAAGGGCAGGGTGGATCCATGGAGCCTTTGTTCAATAATTAGGTTGGCCATGGCAGGAGGAAGCTGTTGCCCTCCCCCTTCTGAGATGGCATGCTCTATTCCTGGCTTTCATATCCCAACAAAAAAAGTGGCCTGTGCCTGTAGGCTGTTTCCACCCAGAGTACACCGGTCTATGTGTATGTCGTGCGGTGAGCATAGCAAAATGTGTGCAGATTAGCCCCACACATTTTCCGGAGGTTGATCTACTATCATTCAATTTAAAATTTCAAAAAAAGCCCAGGCGAGCGCACACCCAACGTGGGGAAGGTCATATTCCTCACAGGTATATCATGATGAATTCATTACCCCAATATTATGAAAGTATTTATATTTTGAAAGGTATCCCATAACAAATCTTTCTGCAAGTATTATTACTATTACTCCTAATTTCTGTGGGTTAGAGAACACCTGCTTTTCTGTTTCTTTTGGGCATTACACAGTCAGCCAGGCAACATATATACACGCTTTTCAACCCAAAACATCAAACGCCTATGACCTCAGGAAGGCAGGTCACTTATTGAGTTGCTTGCAGAGTTCAGTGAATCAGGGTTTGCACGAAAAAAGTGAAAGGATCCGCCAAACTGGGCAGGAGCCTCACAAATAAAAATTCCAAGGTACTGTAAGCAGAGCCCACCTCTGGGCTTTCGATCTCACATCATCCCACAGCAGACATTCTGCACCTGGGTATCTGTAATCATAGAGACACGTTTCCTTTTAGTGGTCTGGTGGGACCCAGCCACTCTGGCCAATTTCAAGATTAAAACCCCACTAGCTCGCGCCCTCATTCTCAATATTGGGTCCTGTCTGGTCTGAGACAAGGACCTAAATCTGCTCAATCAAGTAACATCTCATTGCACCCATGTATAAATGCCCCCGTGCAGCGCCTTACTCTAAATTGCCAGTCACTTCAGCTGTCCTTCCAATGTGCCATCCTTCTCTGGAAATTCCTCTTCACATTGGCTTTCCAAAGCAGCGGCCGCCAGGCACTGGCCCCTGGGAGGTAGCATGCAGACTCCCCCAAGTTCACTTCGTTCAGGACGATGTGTCAGCTGGCCAGCAGGTGTCACTGTGTTGCAGAGCCTGCCTGCTCCTCCCAGAGCCCCTGCCAGAGCAGTATCCTGACTGACTTCAAGGATGGGCGTGAGCGATTCTGTTTTCTAAAGACAGGTTGAGAGGGGGTAGGATCTGGTAGTGGGGCCTTGGTTTATGTGTACAAGGGGTGGCAAGGGCTGTGGCAAATGTGAACAACAAACGGAGGAAAATACCCTGAAAGTGGACCGAGTGTCGGGAATTGTGTCCAGGGAGTTGAGAGTGAGGGACAGAAGGTGGTCGAGGGAGCAGGTAGAGGTGCACAATAGGAGGGATTCAGATGAGACAGTGTAACTAGTTTAATGTGGTCACCGGTAAACATGACAACTAGTTTAGGTGTCCAGTGAAAGTGTTGCCATCTAAAACCTCATGTGAATAAACGTGGTCCAAATACCGTTGCAGTGAAAAAGTTGCCTAGCAGAAAGTGGTAATGAATGCAGCTGAAAAGTAGCCAGAAATGCAGTGCTGGTAGGGTAATCAAAGGGGTAAGAAGAGTGTGGAGCTCTTATAAATGCCTGGTTTAAGATTAGGGTTGAGGTTAGGATAAGACTTTGGGGTGCAGATTGTGGTTAGAATTAGTTTAAGGGTCAGGGTGATGATGCTGGGGCTTGGTTAGAGTTTCGTTGAGAGTAAGGGTAAAGTAGGGCCCAGGTTGGGGTTATAACAAGGCTTGGGTTAACAGACTAATGCTTTGGGTTACAGTAAAGGTAAGGGGTAGGGCGGTTGGGGAAGACTGGTGGTATTATGGTAGGGTAGGGGTTAGGATACATTTAGGGTTTAGAGTACGGCAAGAGATGGGGTAAGTGTTAGAGTCGGGGTTAGGGTGAGATTAAGGTTAGCATTGGAGCAAAGATTGGCGTTAGGGTAAAGGCTCTGGAGTTTGTGAAAGACTGGTAATCGGATTAGAATTAGGGTGATTTTCCATGTTCTATTTATTTTGTATTTTGTATCAAGTCTCATGCAAATAAGACACATTAACGTGTTGAAGAGTTAGGGAAAGGCAATGGGTCAGGGGTAGAATAAGGGTTGCAGTCAGTGATAGGGTAAGGGTGAGAGGTAGGGTGATTTTGGAGGGCCAGGGATTGCCTGGCCTTGTTATGGGATCGTTGCTAGGGTTGCAGCCTTGTTCCTAACAGACGTTTATTACTTTTTTTTTAACATTTTTAACGTTCAGCAGATTGTGCCAACCCACGGTTATGTTGCATATTGAGGAAACATGCCTGCTTTATATTTTTCCAGTAAATTGTACTTTATTCACATTTCTAATGTCGGGGAATAACACGACACACTGACTTTAAAACACTGTTGGCGAAAAATGGGGGAATGCAACAGCGATATTCCCCAAATCTTATTTGATTTCTTGATCTCAGGAAGTGGGAAGTCACCTGCTTGGCGGGTGAAGTAACCAGTGGCCCCGGAAGGGGCCACGGCACGCAGAACAGCAGACTAGCTAATACTTTCTTTGGAAGGTATTTGGCCACATTCATTACAGCAAATGCAGCAATTAATATATTACCCAAATGGTAAAAGATTGCTCATTAAAACATGTCACAACAATCTTTGGACAGTTGCAAATGTCAGTGTTAACACAGCTGGATGAGGGGGATTGCAGGACGTCATGCATGCCCCATCGCCCCAGGAACGTGCCTGGGGAAAAGTAGCGTGACTCCTCTTAGTCCAGCAACCACCGCCCCCTGCCCCAGCGTACCTACCGACTCAGCAACAACCGTTTAGTGCCATCTGACAACTTCCCCAGCATGCACTCAGCACCGGAACACCACTAGGGGTAAACAATTGCGCTCTTTACGGGGTTGGCAGTAAAATTCCCCGGTAGGGGGTGGGTTACCGGCAACCCCGTAACACCGTTACCACTGCCTGATATCCAGTGCCACTGGGACATCACAAGCGGAGGCGGTAACGGTTAATCCCCATTTCCATGGAGTCCTATGCGACACCGGCACCGTGGCTAACAGTGCCGGTGCTGTGCCGATGCTTCAGTGAGAGACACGCTGGAAGGGGCCTGCCAGCGCGCCTTTCTCGTAGTATGGAGGCCCGGATATAAGGGTGCCGGTAGGAACGTACCGAAAGCCTTATTTCCAGATCCCCATACTTAGAATGAGGGCCAATATCTTCCCAAATATAGTGAATATTCCAAGACCCAATATTTGAAATATCTCTAAAACACTGTCTGCCACCCTCTTGTTCCCTCACAAACCCCTGCCATGGCTCCCATCGATATAGCTAATCAAGAGGGATGGGTGGGTGGCCAAAGCAAACTTCTCATCTGCCGGATGTGCCCGATCTAGACCCTGAGTGTGAGGATGAGCACCTCTTGCGTGCTTCTTTTAAGCTGCCACATTCCCAGCACGCACGAGACCTCCAGCACTTCCAGTGGCCCCCGGATGATGTCCTGGGTGTCGTCATTCCCTGCACATCGCTCTTCCGCTGCCTGGCTCCGCGCCTCCCAGCAACGCCGATCACGCATGATACTGAATCATCTTGCTCCCATGAACTGCGCGGCTTCTCCGTACACACCTGATATCACTTGTGCTGCTTTCCCATACACAAACACGCAATTCTCTGTGCCATCTCCTCACAGACACCCCTGTAAATAACCATGCTACTTCCCATACGCACACCTCTAAATGCTTGTGGGGCCCGCACAGACACACATAATTACTTGTACAATCCCGTAAACACACCTGCAACTACCTGTGCTAGCTCTGCAAAGACACACCTGTAACTAACTTCCTGTGGTGTTGCCCCATACACACAAACCTGTGTTTGACCTATTTAAGCTTCCCACAGACACATCTGTAAATAAGCATGCTACTTCCCATATACACACCTCTAAATGCTTGTGGGGCCCCGTAGACACATGTGTAATCACTTATACAATCTCGTACACACACCTGCAATTACCTGTGCTAGCTCCGCATAGACACACCTGCAACTAACTTCCTATGGTGTTGCCCCATACACACCCACCTGTGATTTACCTGTTTCAGCTTCCCACAGACACATCTGTAAATAAGCATCCTACTGTCCATAAACACACGTAGATTACTTGTGTTAGCTCCCAATATACACACACCCCGAATTACCTCTGGTGCGCCCCCAGACACTTCTGAGATTACCTGTGCAATACCGTTCACGCATTACCTGTGCTAGCAGTACATAGACACGCCTGTAAATAACGACCTTTGGCGCTTCTCCATACACATAAACCTGCAGTTACCTATGCCAACTCCTCACAGACACGCCTGTAAATGACCATGCTATGTTCTTTATGCGCACCCACATAGCTCCCTATATCCACACACCACTAGCTGTGTTGCTCCCACTAGACACTCCTGTAATTACTTGTGCAACTTCTCATACACACCTGCCATTATCTTGTATTTTATTAGGAATTGTACCGGGCACTGCTGCCGTTTGTATGGCCACCTGGTGCTCGGCAGATGTAAGAGAGAGTGGGCGGGTTTGATCAGTAGGGAGAGAGAGAAAAGCAAGGTGGCAGTGCGTTGTGTTGATGATGTAGTTCGCAAGTACCGTGAGCTCCATGTGTGTGACAGCTTTCTAGGTATAGCGTGCTAGGAGCACCAAGGGCTTTGTGTCCAGACATGAAACCGTGTGCTCATAGTGTAAGCAAGTGTTGGCCAGGGATGGGTGTGTGAGTTGATTTTAGAGGTGTAGTTTTGTGTTGTTTGGAATCAGGAGAAGGATCTTGAAAGCCATGTGCAGATGAATAGTTTGAATCTGCATGTGGTGTGCAAGGTGGAGAGATTGAAGGTTAGTTGATGGGGCCGATATTTGTCCTGCAGGTTTCTGTGTTAGTTCTAGATGCATGATGGCACGGTTGGTTGCTTTGTGTTTTGCTATGAAGAGAAAAGAAGAGAAGAGAAGAAAAGAGAAGAGGAGAGGAGAAGACGAGAGGAGAAGAGAAGAGAAGAGAAGATAAGAGAAGAGAAGGGAAGGGAAGGGAAGGGAAGAGAAGGGAAGGGAAGGGAAGAGAAGAGAAGAGAAGAGAAGAGAAGAGAAGAGAAGAGAAGAGAAGAGAAGAGAAGAGAAGAGAAGAGAAGATAAGAGAAGAGAAGAGAAGAGAAGAGAAGAGAAGAGAAGCAGTATCCTGATTGTTTTGGTGATACCCGAGTAAGTGGTCTTATTATAGTCACTGGTTTTGGTCGACAAGCGCCATGTTGTGGATTGGAGCCAGGTGGTAGGGAACTGGCATGGTTTGTTTCTAAGTTGTGTCCATTTCAGCTGTATGTTTAAAGCTGGCTAGATTGTTGGTTATGTGTTTAAAAGATAGGTATTTTAGATTTTTCTTCAATTTGAGGAGTCTCAGTGTCTCTGCTGAATCTTCTGTTTTTTTGTTTTAATCATCATGTCATTTCTCGGTCATAGATCTCAATGGTGGTGAAGGAAGCCAACTTCTCGAGTCCAATGCAAGGTGGACCTCGTCAAGGCCTTGATTCACTCCCACGGATTAAAGCAACAGCAGCTACGCTGAAGCACCTGCGGCACCAACATTTCTACTCAAGCAGTTGCAGCTCATTCTAAATACGCTCAGAGGCATCAGCACATCCCTCCAATCTTCAAGGTTCCAGACTGTCTCCCTCTGGATGATCAGTAAGTTAAGGTTATGTTCATCACAGACAGAGCATCCTGGGCTACTGAGCCAAAACACCAATCAACCATCGTCACTCCTTGTGCTAGCTCCCCATAACACACCTGTGATAATCCATACTAACTCTAATAGACACACACGTGGTGCTTCCCCATACACACATCTGTATTTGCCTGTGATAGATTTCCACAAACACACCTGTACATGTGGTTCTTAACTGTTCACAAATTTGTAAAGCTGGGGAGTGATAAAGATCAGGATTGAGGTGCATTGACAGAGCTGTATTTCTGGGACCCTTTGATGAAATATGTCCGAGTAGAGTAGTTCAGGACCATGGTACATTTGCAGAGCTTTGGGTGGGCCGCATTGTAGGAATATCAGGGATGGTGCAGATCATGATTGAGGTACATTGACCGAGCGGTGTGTGCACCTCGCTGCTGGAATATCCTGGGGCGCTGCAGGATGCGATTCTGGGCATTGGATGAATTGTGTGTTCACACCAGTGCTGAATATCAGAAGGTGCTGTATTCCAGGATGGAAGTGCATTGGCAAAGCTCTGTGAAGACCTAAATGGATCCAGGGCCAGCAGAGACTGAGGTACATTGGCAGATCTACGTGTGCATCCAATATGCAGGTCAAGGTTGATATAAATGGGTCCCATTGTGGGAATGCTATGGGTGGGGCTGGTCATGATAGAGTGCATTGGCAGAGGTATGCGTTTTCCTTACTACTGGACTTGCAATAGATTGATGTGCATGGACACAGCAGAGCAACTCGCACCACAGCATGGTGCATTGGAGTGGAGTGTCTTGGTCATCGCACATTCCAGTTAATCAATCCCACACTTTCCACGGGTGTTTCATTGTGATGGAATATTGCAATGTGTGAAAACTCCAGGTGCAAACTAACAAGAACAGTAAAAAGTGTTTTTGCAGCGAAAATGTGGAATGGATGAAAGCAGAACATTTTGGGCCACATTTTTCAGTCAGCGGTCACGAAAAAGTCAGGGCAGACGCGGTCTGGTCGAAGTATCGGCATGCCAGCGACTAATATCTCAAGGGGTTCCCAAAATGAGAGGGGGCACTGCAGCAGGAGAAGAGGGGTCAGGGGGTACAACAGATAGCTGGGACAGGTCAAAGGGAATTTGGGATAGTGAGGAAGGGGAGAAGAGGATAAGGAGAGAAATATCACCACAAGGAGGCAGTGGGACAGGCAAGAGCGGAGAGGGGATTAGGGAAGGGCATGGTGACTGGGAGAGAAACCCACGGGGCAACTGCTTGATATGGCAGAAGTGGGCGAATGGCTACGGTGCTATAGTCGAGACAGTGAAACAGGTGAGAGGGAAGAGGAGGATAGGCTAGGATATGGTGATAGGCAGAGAAACAGTAGCATAAGAGATGAGGAGACTGCCTGACACAGTGAAAGATATTTTATTTGACATTTAAAATATTGGCTCATATTTCTAACCCTCTGGGTTAGAAAAACAAACAGTGATTTCTCAAAACTCAAAACACAATTTACAGATCTAAATGCTTTCTCTACATTAAATGTGGTGTAGGAGATTCTCACAAGTGTAAGCATTCACCTCTGAATATGTGTGTGCAGCTTTCAAAGAATATGTGCCTGCAACAATCAATCTACATATGTATGTACAGCTTTGTGTGTGTGCACAGCTTTGTGTGTGTGTGTAAAGTTTTCAATCTATTTCTATTTATTTGCTTTCAGCTCTACAAGTTTGTGCTGGAGATCTAATATTCTCCAGTCAGTGGTAACATTTTAAATTACCCTTTCTTGTTCACAGTACATATAGGTTTGTCTGTGCATTTCAAGATAAGGGACTGCAGAATTGTAACACTGCATGATTTTCGATGATTAGTATGAATTCACGCACCCACCCTCTGGAACTTAATCCCGGTATCGGCTCGGAATGCCACCACAATTCTCCAGTTTTGCAAATCTCTCAAAATGTGGCTTTTTCAACAACTCCTGATTAAATTCTAATCCCAGTACATGCACAGACTGCAGCTCCCTTTACTGCACTACTGTTAAAAGATGCCAGCCCAAACACTGTCTACCGACACTCTGTACAGCACTCTGCTATTCTCGAGCTAGGTCCATGATTTAAACAAAAATATAAAACTGAAATAAAATTGCCAACATGGGTTATGCATCTTATTCTACCCTGTTTCAGCATTTCTGAATCTTTCTGGGAGGGTGCTATGAGCAGCAAGCAAGTGGGCTCAAATGGGTCTTATATTATCTAGAATTGTTTCTGTTTGTACCAGGGAAGGCGATGAGCTACCAGAACTGACAGGTCAAGCCACGCTATTATCCGTTGTCTGTCAACTCTTTTTGTACCACCTATGATGAACTACACTTTGAGGCATACAGGTCAAAGATAGGTCATTAAGCTGTAGAAGAGCAGGCAGGTGAGTTTTCCCTAGCTCCCCCCCACCACCATCATATTGGAACAGCAGGAGAAGAGCTCTATGTGGGACCCTATGTGTTGTCCCTATACCACATTGAATGTAGGAGAGATGATGTGCACTCAGTCAACCATACCGAATGTACCCTCATGCTGAAAGAGTGGAAGGATGTCAGACCACACCGTTGGACATTATGGAGCGCTGAGTGAAATCTGATGAGGGCAGACTGATGTCATGAAGAAAATACACAAGGACACACTGAAATGATATGAAAATACTTAATAGTTACGATGTGACTGAAGTGACAAGAGAAACATGAATGAAATGATAAAGTAATAATATATACAAAGCAGATAAAGTAGTTGGTTGACCAATAAGTGTAAATATGCAGTAACACAAGGTAGATGAGGCATATAGACGCTTGCTATAGAGGAAAATATAACATGGCTACGGTGGCCATAATAGGAATATGGAAGTCGGCTTGTGTTAAGACTCAATCCAGCTACCTCAAAGACATACCACGGGTGCAGAGTCAGGAGACATTGGAGAAATAGCTTTAGTGTGCAAAGCAAAGAGGAATCTGTGCTGGCCTGGGATCAAGGATGTTATTTAAGGAATAATTTCAAGGCACAAGGGGAGGCACTGATAAGATATGTATCTAAGCCATATTTCTCTTAGATTAAAGAAGATGAAAATATTTGCAAGAGCCAAGTATTGGACAATTAAAAGTGGATAATGTTTATACACGATGGAGTGAGCAAGTGTCTAGAGGCCAGGAGGAGCAAGAACGCCTAGTATTAGTAAATCAAATAGCAGCAAATAAGAGGTCACATTGGACAAATTCGCAGTCTCTTCACATGTGATTCAGAAGTAAAAAACAAGGGCTATTCATTCATCATCAGATGAAGATAGTGATGTGCTTACACTCCCTCAAATGTCTCAGAACAAAGAGAAGACTGCAAGGTCAACTACAGGTGGGAAACTTTGGCTTATGGCCGGATTGATGAGAGATGATGGACTAATTGGGAAAGTGGGGAGTAATATGATGTGACTCAAGCACCTGGGTTTCATTTAGCTTATGTGCTGGTAATGAGACGAAAGTTCAAGGTTGGGTGAGAATGCCAACCAATCAGAGGGACTATAGGGCAATGTGTTATACAATGTTGCATAGACCAATCCACTGCCATTTTCTCTGATATAATCAGTATTGTACATATTTAGAGGTAGTTTGAGGCGTGCCTTACAGATAAGGGGCAGCCAATGAAGTACTAACCCCTAGGTATACCATATGTACATATGTTCCCTTAACCAATCCTTCCCTTAAATAGGTTTGCAGTTTGCCACATAGGATAATGTCATAGATGAGGCAAAGTGAGGTATATAACCTCTGTATAATCAAGGTTATGTGCGAGTGTGCAAGCATCAGTCTGTTGTTCACCAGTTTTCCCTACTTTATTAAATTGAGAATAAAGTAGTATTTATAGATATTTTCTGAGTCTTTCTGGTTATTCTGTCTGAGATCTTTATTGGTAATTGCATCTAGCACAAGAGAAGCTTCAAGGAGTTAGAGCACATTTTGGCAGCAGTGCGGATGGTTCATTTCTAATTGGCCTAGTCCCAGATCCAGAACTTTAGACTTTTGGCTGCTTCCAGGATTAGCCAGAAGAGCATGGAGCTTCCATGCGGAGAACAGAGCAAAACAGAACACGTGTAAGAAGATATGGTTGAAGAAATTCCGGGCCGGTCCCCGCAGATGCCCGGTGGACTCAAGGCGAACTAGTCGGTTGAGGAAGAGTCGATGCTGACGGACTCGAGCTGAGCCACAGGTTTAAGTAGAACATTGAAGGTGGCAGAAATAGGTGGAGGGATTGTGTTGTAAATATGAGGTGTAAAAATAACAGGATTTTTTGAGATTATAAAGAAGAGAGATTGATAGCTCTATTCCAAGTTCCAAGTGGGAAGAAGGGAACACACTAAAAAGAGTCAAAATAGCGATGTTAAGGATTCCTGAGGAAAGACCAAAGAAGAGTGTGTATCAAAATCCAAGATGGAGTAAAAAATGAGATGATATACAATTACTAAAGGTAGTAAAGGAAGGTGTATGCTGGAAAAAGTAATTCAAGTGCACATGTGTATGAGGTTATAATATGTCAGTTGTGTTAAGATCACTAGGTATAAAACAATAGTAACAAATTAAGTGATTATTAGATTTTTTAATCAAAAGATTGACATCAATTAGGAGGCTAAAAATCAAAGAAAACGAATAAATAAATAAAAGATTCTTAAATTATCAATGCTAAAACAACAAAATACTAAACATTGGTACGAGGCGTAAGCGAAGGAACAAAAAGAACATTGTTGCGTGGATTTTAAAAGTGGTTAAAATATTATGATTTTCAGAGAATAAGCAGTGATTAATGGTGCCTGCTCAAATTGATCAGTGTGGTATATTTGATAAAATAAAGAGAAGAATAAAAGGTCTGTTAAGTATGGACAGTCTTGATTGACTTGTCATCATGGGAGACACTCCTGTTTTACACCTTTGTAGAACATTGCAACAATGCACAGCCAAAATAGGGAAGTATCATTCGGAGTGGGTTCGAGGCATGACAACAAGATTCTTATGCCGACACTCAAGAGGGTTAGTTGCCAAAAACAGTATTGCAACATATGATGACATATTTGCATGTTCCATATAAGGGAAAGAAGTTACAGAAAAGGTTGGTTATTTTAGAGTTATGGAAAATGTATCAGAGCGAGAAAGAAGATACAGCCGAGAAGGAGTGGATGCTTAATCAGTATGAAGGGGAGGATGTAACGCCTTTGTCTCCCCTTTCCTCTTCCAATAATAAGAGTGTAGATACAGAGGAGAAGGGATTGTATCCCTTGAAAGAATTAATGAAGTGGCAGGGTATGTTAATCCGACATACAAGCCACCTGCTTATAACAGTGAGGATAATGCAGAAGACAGCAAAAGCAGAGAACGTTAAAATATATAGATATGCAAGGAAAATAAATAGTGTGATGAGAGGAATGATAGGCAAGACAGACAGATGGAGATATAGGAAGAAGCAAGGAAACAGAAAGAAATAAAGGATAAAGCTAACAGAATAATAATAGTACAGAATTGATGGATGGGACGAAAGATATTACTTAAGCTGGACGATAAGGGCATTGATGGGGTTGGAGAAAGAGAACAAAGAGTGCGAAAATAAAGAAAAGGTAGAAGAAAAGGAAAGAGGAAACAAGTAAAGGGCAGACTGAAGATGGTATGAGGCAAGGAAAAAAATGGAGCGATTCAAAGAGAAGAAACGAGAGGAGGTAGAATCACAAAGTATGAAAGTACATGGGTTGAAAAGAAGGCCGTAGAATTAAGGGAGATGAGGAGAAGGGAAGAAGAAATTAACTGAAGTAGGGGATTAAAAGATGTCATAGAAGCAAAGTGCTGATTGAAGCACAAGAATGGCTTGAGGACGAGAGAGGGTCACAACAGCCCGCAGGGAGCAGCAAGGAATACCAAGAATCCCAAAATGGCTGACGAACTTGAAGTAGAACACATAGGGAAAAGAATTGGAGATTTGTATAGCAAATGAGATATAAATAAGGGTATAAAACCCAAGTGAATATAGAAGGATCTCTTTAAAGGGAAATGGGAGGTAGGTCAGATGACGTCATAACAGATGAGCACAGGACACTGTCTTTAAGCAGACTAGACCTTGATGATGTGGAGAAAAATAAAAGTCATACACGCAGGGGCATAATGATGTGAGACAAAGGAAGGGAAGAAAACAAAAGAGCATGAAGGGAGCGCGCATGCAGAATTTCAAAAGAATCAAGCGTAGAGAAAGGGGTCAAATGATCAGAGCTAGAGGACCCCAAAGAAAGAACACCAAAATCGACACTGTACATTGAGCGACCACAAGCACGATCGCACAGTACAGGGGATCTATCCCTGCCTTATGTACGGAGATTAAGGGTACTACCAGGATGGAGACAAACGGGCGAGACTAGCACCGCTTGGAAAACAAGAAGTGTAGGCAGGTTTGATTATGGACCAGGATTTTCACAATTCCCATTAACAGAGAAATGGGGAGGATGACCACAATATATTCCATGGTCACACATGGATAAAGACAATCAGCACTTTGGCGTAAAGCGCTATATAAATTAATAAATACAAATACAAATTACAGAGTTCAACTTCTGGTGCAGGAAAATGGATATATGAGTTTGAAAAAATGACACCAGGAATGACGAAAGCCATAGGTGACGTAAAATGCCTGTTTGCAGCCATTCTAGGTGAGAGGGCTGACGACATTTGAAAGTGAGCAGGATACACAGGTGTAACTGCACAAAACACGACACATGATGGAGCGTCATTTAAAAATTGCAGAGTAGATGTATGGGGATGCTGAGAGTACAATATCCCGATACGACAGATAAGGTAGCGATTATGAGTAGGAAAATGGGAGGGGATGAAGACCATGTTGCCTTTATTCAAGATACTCAATAGAGATTGTGCCTTGAGATGAGAGAACTGTGGCATTATTTTATCACATTTTGTGTCAGGGACTGCCCGAGCCAGTGCAACAGCAAATGAAGAAGCAGGTGAGAATGGAAGCGAAACCATGGCCAGAAATACAGTTGATGATCGTGCATCATTGCTGATTGTTACAGGAGGAGAATAAGAAGAAAGCAGAGAGCACAAATCGGGAGGAGGCAAAGTTAGTTCAGAAAAAGTTATCAAAATTAGCCGTAGAGGGAGCGGTATTGACGAGTAATGATGGTGGGGTGACACAGGAGATGCTACCAGCACAGCAAAAAAACATAGTGTACCCCACGGATCAGGGTGGGTACAATTCTTGGCCAAGCAGAAGAGGGAATGCGTCTAGAGGAGGAGGACGACAAGATGGATTTCATAACCCTCAGGGAGGAGGAGGATTTAATGGCGGACAACGGCAATAATCTTGGAATTGCGGAAGAATAGGGCACATAGGCAGAACATGTAGAAGCAGAGGAGGCATGCAGCAAAATTGGCAAACTCAAAGAGAGGGGATGAGCTATGTTCCACAATGTAATACAGAACCACTGGAGTATTATGCCCAAGGTCACACGCAGACTCAGGCACATGTTGCGCAAATACAGCAGACACAGCAAGTGCCATTGCAAATGCAATCACCATAAGGGCAACCTCAGCAAGTACCCATGCAAACACGACAGGTACAAACTCAGCAAGCGCAGACACAACCGGCCATGATACCACATTGGAATATGAATACTGGAGTCCAGCAAGCACCCGCAGCCAAATTAGGGAGTGTGACTGTGGTAGGAGGAAATCCTTTCACAGGTACAGGGATGAATTTATATCCACAATAGAACAGCCCACAGAGCGACCTGATGTGTTCAGTACTATCTGTGACACCAGACCCCCAAGAGGAACCAAGGGCCAAGGTGACAATAGGAGGCAAGACACTTTCATTTCTTGTAGACACTGGAGCAACTCGTTCCTGTGTCCGTGAGGGAAAATATCCAATGTCAGGTACTGCCATGAATGTGCAGGGATTCTATGGTGCAATGAGCTTAGTTCCTTTCACAGACATATTACCAATCTCTATAGGAGAACACAACATGTCAATGGCATTACTATATTCTAGGCAGACGCCAGCTAACATATCAGGGTGTGTCTTAATGATGAAACTTAAAATGATGATATCTTTTACTAATGAAGGAATAGTGTGCTACTCTGAGGATACATTATATGAATGTGAGAGATTACAGGCCAGATGGCATTACGAGGAGTTCCCTTAGACTGTACGGAGTGACTGTTATATTATCATGGTTACGCAGGTTGACAGGTAAACTATTAAGAGTACCTGATGAGTTTTTGTTTAGGCCAGAAATCCACATGGATGATGAAGAAGGGCAGATTATCCCCTTGCAGTTATAAGCTGCAGTGGTCAGGGAGGAAAGAGTGGTTCTTCATGGGACAGATGATGGGCGAAGAGGATGGAGAACAGTGATAGCCCTCAGTGAAGGATACAGGTCAACTGATTTGACAGATGAGGAGCTGTTTAAGGATGAGTACTCAGACAATGAATTTGTAATTTTTCATAAGTCTTACTTATTTTTATCAAAGTAGATAATAGAAAAATACCACAGAGAATGGTGCTGGTAAAATAGAAACCATCATTTCTCCAGGAAGATTTAGACAAAGTGTCAAATATTTTATCGACCACAAGTCCATATGATGTGTGTCTATTAAAAGGAGTAGGATCAGTTAAAATGAAACTTAAACCAGGATCTCTTTTGCCACGAGCAAAGCAATAACCCATATCTAGAGAAGTGGATGAAGGTATATTTGAGACCATTTCTGCTTATATGAAGCAAGGGATATTGGTGCCACCTGATTCTCCATGTAACACGGCTTTGTACAGAGTGAATAAATCAACGGGGGGTCATGGAGAGTCATACAGGATCTTCACCCCCTAAACAATATAGCCGAAGCTGAGTTTCCTTTATTTCCAAATCCCATAACAAATAGTGCAATATCCCATCTAAGGCCAGATACTTCACAGTTATAAATTTAAAGAATGTGTTCTTTTCAATTCCCCTCCATGAAGAATCACAAGATTTGACTTCCTTTTCATATAGAAATATTCACCTGAAACACACCTGTTTGCCCCAGGGGTACTGTGAGTCCCCTTCAATCTTTAATAGAGTCCTCCATATGGACCTAGGTAATGTTCAGCTTTGAACATGGTTCAGACATTTTGGTGTGAGTGAGAAAGTAGAAAGATGCAGAGAAGATTCAGTTAAACTTATGACCATGCTCCCAGAAAAAGGGTATAATGTGGACAAAGAAAAGTTACAATAATGCCAGCAAGAGGTCTTGTACATAGGACAGTTGATTTCTCACGAAGGGAGGAAGGTGACACCTGAGAGAGCAGAAGCAATTATGAAGACTTGGCAACTCTGTGCCAAGTGTGTGCATACTGTTTGGCTGTAGTGAACATCAGGGCTAGGATTTGCATTCTGTACGATTGTTGACATAAAATCAATGTTTTCCGTCATCTCTATGGCAAACTGGATAGCATCAGTAAATCTGCATTCTACTAATTAGCCTGAGAGTCTCGGCTTGGCTTTGCTGTGGTGTACTGGCTTTTCTACAAAAAGCCCCCCACAGCACGTAGCGCGTGTGTTGCAAGTGCATCCCGAGTGTGTGCACACTGTTTGACTGTTTGACTGGAAGACTGAGGTGAGGGGCAACTACCTCGACACTGAATGTACAATTTGAGGAGTAACACGAAAAAGGGTAAAGTAGACGCTATAAGGTTCAATTCTTTGTTAGATATGTTGAAACAGTTGAGACAGCAACATCTCTGCCCCTCCCTCTATCACTGGAAATGGAAAGACCAATCATTGTTGACCAAAAAGTTATTCAACTGCCCCAAATATAAAAATATCACTTACAAAAATTTCAACTATTTTCAAATTGATTTCTAAACCATGTAAATCTTCAACACAGTCAGATATGGGAAGTGAGGCACTTATACTTAGTAATGATGAACAAAATGTTGAGTGGGAGGAGGAGAATATTAATTTGTGTCAAGAGGAAATAAATGATTTTTTAATGGATACTCCAATTTATAAATAAATTGATACTTTGTATTCAGAAAGCGGGGAATCAGATATGGGATTGGAAGATTCATGAAGGAAGAGTCTGGCGAGACTATTGAGACCAATGGAAAACAGTTACCAAAACGCCTCTGCTATTATAGCAGTCAATAACGTCTTAACAGAATTTGTTTACTTATATGAAAAGATAGTGGGTGATGTTGGGACAAATACGACAATTCATGAAAAGCTACAAATTAAAATCAAGAGTTCTGACTTAATGATGTTAATGTTAATGTTAAAGGATATTTGTACCGCGCACTATCACCACCGGAGTGGTCCCCTGGTGCTCTGACAGCTCTGAAAAAGGGAGAGAGAAGGTTGAGTTAGTAGGAATGAGCTGGAAAAGTGCAAGAAAGCAGTGATGTGCTGTTGGCAGCCTCAGCCCGGTGGGTCAGTTGGCTGGCCCTGGGGTGTTTTACAGTCGGTAGTCGTCGTGTTCTGTCGTGCAAGTCTATGTGCAGTTTGTTTTGTTGTTGCAGTGTGGTGAAATTTGTGCGGTTTTCTGCGTTTAAGGCTTGTGGCTGTGTTTGGTTACAGTTTGAGAGGTGTATGCAGACGGATGAAATTGTTAGTGTATTGGTTAGTTGGCAACATTCACTATTACATCAACGCGTGGCACATGCTAACATTCACAACTCTATCCAGATGTGAGATATGCCAACATTCACAATTCTATGTAGACGTGACGCATGCTAAGGTTAAGACTTTCAGCCAAGTGTGGCACATGCCAACATCCACAACTCTATCTAGATATGACACAAGCCAACATTCACAGTTCTATCTAAATGCGACGCAAGCCTACAATCCCAATTCCATACAGATGTGACGCATGCTAAAGTTAGGTCTTTCAGCCAAGTGTGGCACATGTTAACATTCACAATTCTATCTAGATGTGACGCATGCTAAGGTTAAGATTTTCAGCTGAGCGTGGCACATGCTAACATTCACAATTCTATCTAGATGTGACGCAAGCTAACATTCAAAATTCTATCTAGATGTGACACAAGCTAACATCCACAATTCTATCTGGATGTGATGCATGCTAAGGTTAAGATTTCCAGCTGAATGTGGCACATGCTAACATTCACAATTCTATCTAGATGTGACGCAAGCTAACATTCACTATTCTATCTAGATGTGATGCAAGCTAACATTCACAAATCTATCTCGATGCGACACAAGCTAACATCCGCAATTCTATCTAGATGTGACGCATGCTAAGGTTAGGACTTTCAGCCAAGTGTGGCACCATTCACTATTCTATCTAGATGTGACGCAAGCTAATATTCACAATTCTATCTAGATATGATGCATGCTAAGGTTAAGATTTCCAGCTGAGTGTGGCACATGCTAACATTCACAATTCTATCTAGATGTGACGCCTGCTAACATTCACAATTCTATCTAGATGTGACGCATGCTAAGGTTAAGATTTTCAGCTGAGTGTGGCACATGCTAACATTCACAATTCTATCTAGATGTGACGCAAGCTAACATTCACTATTCTATCTAGATGTGATCCAAGCTAACATTCACAATTCTATCTCGATGCAACACAAGCTAACATCCGTAATTCTATCTAGATGTGACGCATGCTAAGGTTAGGACTTTCAGCCAAGTGTGGCACCATTCACTATTCTATCTAGATGTGACGCAAGCTAATATTTACAATTCTATCTAGATATGATGCATGCTAAGGTTAAGATTTCCAGCTGAGTGTGGCACATGCTAACATTCACAATTCTATCTAGATGTGACGCCTGCTAACATTCACAATTCTATCTAGATGTGACGCATGCTAAGGTTAGGATTTTCAGCTTAGTATGGCACATGCTAACATTCACAATTCTATCTAGATGTGACACAAGCTAACATTCACAATTCTATCTAGATGTGACACAAGCTAACATCCGCAATTCTATCTAGATGTGATGCATGCTAAGGTTAGGACTTTCAGCCAAGTGTGACACATGCTAACATTCACAATTCTATCTAGATGTGACGCAAGCTAACATTCAAAATTGTATGTAGATGTGATGCATGCTAAGGTTAAGATTTTCAGCTGAGTATGGCACATGCTAACATTCACAATTCTATCTAGATGTGACGCAAGCTAACATTCACAATTCTATCTAGATGTGACACAAGCTAACATCCACAATTCTATCTGGATGTGATGCATGCTAAGGTTAAGATTTCCAGCTGAGTGTGGCACATGCTAACATTCACAATTCTATCTAGATGTGATGCAAGCTAACATTCACAATTCTATCTAGATGTGACACAAGCTAACATCCGCAATTCTATCTAGATGTGACACATGCTAAGGTTAGGACTTTCAGCCAAGTGTGACACATGCTAACATTCACAATTCTATCTAGATGTGACGCAACCCAACATTAAATATTCAATCTAGATGTGATGCAAGCAAACATTCACAATTCTATCTAGATGCGACACAAGCTAACATCCGCTTTTCTATCTAGATGTGACGCATGCTAAGGTTAGGACTTTCAGCCAAGTGTGGCACCATTCAATATTCTATCTAGATGTGACACAAGCTAATATTCACAATTCTATCTAGATGTGACACCTGCTAACATTCACAATTCTATCTAGATGCGACGCATGCTAAGGTTAAGATTTTCAGCTTAGTATGGCACATGCTAAATTCACAATTCTATCTAGATGTGATGCAAGCTAACATTCACAATTCTATCTAGATGTGACACAAGCTAACATCCGCAATTCTATCTAGATGTGACGCATGCTAAAGTTAGGACTTTCAGCCAAGTGTGGCACATGCTAACATTCACAATTCTATTTAGATGTGACGCCTGCTAACATTCACAATTCTATCTAGATGTGACGCATACTAAGGTTAAGATTTTCAGCTTAGTATGGCACATGCTAACATTCACAATTCTTTCTAGATGTGACGCAAGCTAACATTCACTATTCTATCCACATATGACACAAACTAACATTCACAATTCTATCTATATGTGAAGCATGCTAAGGTTAAGATTTTCAGCTAAGTGTGGCACATGCTAACATTCACAATTCTATCTAGATGTGACACAAGCTAACATCCGCAATTCTATCTAGATGTGATGCATGCTGAGGTTAGGACTTTCAGCCAAGTGTGACACATGCTAACATTCACAATTCTATCTAGATGTGACGCAAGCCAACATTAAATATTCAATCTAGATGTGATGCAAGCAAACATTCACAATTCTATCTAGATGCGACACAAGCTAACATCCACTGTTCTATCTAGATGTGACGCATGCTAAGGTTAGGACTTTCAGCCAAGTGTGGCACCATTCAATATTCTATCTAGATGTGACACAAGCTAATATTCACAATTCTATCTAGATGTGACGCCTGCTAACATTCACAATTCTATCTAGATGTGACGCATGCTAAGGTTAAGATTTTCAGCTTAGTATGGCACATGCTAAAATTCACAATTCTATCTAGATGTGACGCAAGCTAACATTCACAATTCTATCTAGATGTGACACAAGCTAACATCCGCAATTCTATCTAGATGTGACGCAAGCTAAAGTTAGGACTTTCAGCCAAGTGTGGCACATGCTAACATTCACAATTCTATTTAGATGTGACGCCTGCTAACATTCACAATTCTATCTAGATGTGACGCATACTAAGGTTAAGATTTTCAGCTTAGTATGGCACATGCTAACATTCACAATTCTTTCTAGATGTGACGCAAACTAACATTCACTATTCTATCTAGATATGACACAAACTAACATTCACAATTCTATCTATATGTGAAGCATGCTAAGGTTAAGATTTTCAGCTAAGTGTGGCACATGCTAAAATTCACAATTCTATCTAGATGTGACGCAATCTAACATTCACAATTCTATCTAGATGTGACACAAGCTAACATCCGCAATTCTATCTAGATGTGACGCAAGCTAAAGTTAGGACTTTCAGCCAAGTGTGGCACATGCTAACATTCACAATTCTATTTAGATGTGACGCCTGCTAACATTCACAATTCTATCTAGATGTGACGCATACTAAGGTTAAGATTTTCAGCTTAGTATGGCACATGCTAACATTCACAATTCTTTCTAGATGTGACGCAAGCTAACATTCACTATTCTATCTAGATATGACACAAACTAACATTCACAATTCTATCTATATGTGAAGCATGCTAAGGTTAAGATTTTCAGCTAAGTATGGCACATGCTAACATTCACAATTCTATCTAGATGTGACGCAAGTTAACATTCACAATTCTATCTAGATGTGACACAAGCTAACATCCACAATTCTATCTGGATGTGATGCATGCTAAGGTTAAGATTTCCAGCTGAGTGTGACACATGCTAACATTCACAATTCTATCTAGATGTGAGGCAAGCTAACATTCACTATTCTATCTAGATGTGATGCAAGCTAACATTCACAATTCTATCTAGATACGACACAAGCTAACATCCGCAATTCTATCTAGATGTGATGCATGCTAAGGTTAGGACTTTCAGCCAAGTGTGGCACCATTCACTATTCTATCTAGATGTGACGCAAGCTAATATTCACAATTCTATCTAGATATGATGCATGCTAAGGTTAAGATTTCCAGCTGAGTGTGGCACATGCTAACATTCACAATTCTATCTAGATGTGACACCTGCTAACATTCACAATTCTATCTAGATGTGACACAAGCTAACATCCGCACTTCTATCTAGATGTGACGCATGCTAAGGTTAGGACTTTCAGCCAAGTGTGGCACATGCTAACATTCACAATTCAATCTAGATGTGACGCAAGCCAACATTCACTATTCAATCTAGATGTGATGCAAGCTAACATTTACAATTCTATCTAGATGCGACACAAGCTAACATCCACAGTTCTATCTAGATGTGACGCATGCTAAGGTTAGGACTTTCAGCCAAGTGTGGCACCATTCACTATTCTATCTAGATGTGGCACAAGCTAATATTCACAATTCTATCTAGATGCGATGCATGCTAATGTTAAGATTTCCAGCTGAGTGTGGCACATGCTTACATTCACAATTCTATCTAGATGTGACGCCTGCTAACATCCGCAATTCTATCTAGATGTGACGCATGCTAAGGTTAGGACTTTCAGCCAAGTGTGGCACATGCTAACATTCACAATTCTATCTAGATGTGACGCCTGCTAACATTCACAATTTTATCTAGATGTGACGCAAGCCAACATTCACTATTCTATCTAGATGTGACACAAGCGAACATCCACAATTCTATCTGGATGTGATGCATGCTAAGGTTAAGATTTCCAGCTGAGTGTGGCACATGGTAACATTCACAATTCTATCTAGATGTGACGCAAGCTAACATTCACTATTCTATCTAGATGCGACACAAGCTAGCATCCGCAATTCTATCTAGATGTGACGCATGCTAAGGTTAGGACTTTCAGCCAAGTGTGGCACCATTCACTATTCTATCTAGATGTGACGCAAGCTAATATTCACAATTCTATCTAGATATTATGCATGCTAAGGTTAAGATTTCCAGGTGAGTGTGGCACATGCTAACATTCACAATTCTATCTAGATGTGACGCCTGCTAACATTCACAATTCTATCTACATGTGACGCATGCTAAGGTTAAGATTTTCAGCTTAGTATGTCACATGCTAACATTCACAATTCTATCTAAATGTGGCGCAAGCTAACATTCACAATTCTATCTAGATGTGACACACGCTAACATCCGCAATTCTATCTAGATGTGACGCATGCTAAGGTTAGGACTTTCAGCCAAGTGTGGCACATGCTAACATTCACAATTCTATCTAGATGTGACGCAAGCCAACATTCACTATTCAATCTAGATGTGATGCAAGCTAACATTTACAATTCTATCTAGATGCGACACAAGCTAACATCCACAGTTCTATCTAGATGTGACGCATGTTAAGGTTAGGACTTTCAGCCAAGTGTGGCACCATTCACTATTCTATCTAGATGTGACACAAGCTAATATTCACAATTCTATCTAGATGCGATGCATGCTAATGTTAAGATTTCCATCTGAGTGTGGCACATGCTAACATTCACAATTCTATCTAGATGTGACGCCTGCTAACATTCACAATTCTATCTAGATGTGACGCATGCTAAGGTTAAGATTTTCATCTTAGTATGACACATGCTAAAATTCACAATTCTATCTAGATGTGACACAAGCTAACATTCACAATTCTATATAGATGTGACACAAGCTAACATCCGCAATTCTATCTAGATGTGACGCATGCTAAGGTTAGGACTTTCAGCCAAGTGTGGCACATGCTAACATTCACAATTCTATCTAGATTGACACATGATAACATTCACAATTCTATCTAGATGTGACGCATACTAAGGTTAAGATTTTCAGCTTAGTATGGCACATGCTAACATTCACAATTCTATCTAGATGTGACACAAGCCAACATTCACTATTCTATCTAGATGTGACGCAAGCTAACATTCACAATTCTATATATGCGACGCATGCTAAAGTTAAGATTTCCAGCTGAGTGTGGCACATGCTAACATTCACAATTCTATCTAGATGTGAGGCATGCTAAGGTTAAGATTTTCAGCTAAGTGTGGCACATGCTAACATTCACAATTCTATCTAGATGTGACGCAAGCTAACATACCAAATTGTATCTAGATGTGATGCATGCTAAGGTTAAGATTTTCAGCTGAGTATGGCACATGCTAACATTCACAATTCTATCTAGATGTGAGGCAAGCTAGCATTCACAATTCTATCTAGATGTGACACAAGCTAACATTCATAATTCTATCTAGATGTGACGCATGCTAAGGTTTAGATTTTCAGCTTAGTATGGCACATGCTAACATTCACAATTCTATCTATATGTGAGGCATGCTAAGGTTAAGATTTTCAGCTAAGTGTGGCACATGCTAACATTCACAATTCTATCTAGATGTGACGCAAGCTAACATACCAAATTGTATCTAGATGTGATGCATGCTAAGGTTAAGATTTTCAGCTGAGTATGGCACATGCTAACATTCACAATTCTATCTAGATGTGAGGCAAGCTAGCATTCACAATTCTATCTAGATGTGACACAAGCTAACATTCATAATTCTATCTATATGTGAGGCATGCTAAGGTTAAGATTTTCAGCTAAGTGTGGCACATGCTAACATTCACAATTCTATCTAGATGTGACGCAAGCTAACATACCAAATTGTATCTAGATGTGATGCATGCTAAGGTTAAGATTTTCAGCTGAGTATGGCACATGCTAACATTCACAATTCTATCTAGATGTGAGGCAAGCTAGCATTCACAATTCTATCTAGATGTGACACAAGCTAACATTCATAATTCTATCTAGATGTGACGCATGCTAAGGTTTAGATTTTCAGCTTAGTATGGCACATGCTAACATTCACAATTCTATATAGATGTGACGCAAGCCAACATTCACAATTCTATCTAGATGTGACACAAGCTAACATCCGCAATTCTATCTAGATGTGACGCATGCTAAGGTTAGGACTTTCAGCCAAGTGTAGCACATGCTAAAATTCACAATTCTATCTAGATGTGACGCAAGCCAACATTCACTATTCTATCTAGATGTGATGCAAGCTAACATTCACAATTCTATCTAGATGCGACGCATGCTAAGGTTAAGATTTCCAGCTGAGTGTGGCACATGCTAACATTCACAATTCTATCTAGATGTGACGCAAGCTAACATTCACTATTCTACATAGATGTGACGCAAGCTAACATTCACAATTCTATCTAGATGTGACGCATGCTAAGGTTAAGATTTCCAGCTGAGTGTGGCACATGCTAACATTCACAATTCTATCTAGATGTGACGCAAGCTAACATTCACTATTCTATCTAGATGTGACGCAAGCTAACATTCACAATTCTATCTATATGTGACGCATGCTAAGGTTAAGATTTTCAGCTGAGTGTGGCACATGCGAACATTCACAATTCTATCTAGATGTGATGCAAGCTAACATTCACTATTCTATCTAGATGTGACACAAGCTAACATTCACAATTCTATCTAGATGTGACACATGCTAAGGTTAAGATTTTCAGCTGGTTATTGTCAGGAATAAGGCCCTGTGGTGCAGGAGAAAGCAGGTACGGCATATTTGAAAACTACAATTTCCAGTAGGCATGGGGAATGTGTAGTTCCTTGGGCCCGCCGGTACTCAGCTGCCGGCACTGTGTAATTAGAGAGTGGGCTCTTAACGGCCGCTCGCCCGTGCTCAGTTGCTGTTGATTAATGTTGGAGAGCACGGGCGGCGGCAGCGGCGGCGGCAGGAGCGAAGCAGCAACGCGAACGCTAGAAGGGTAATCTGGCGGCGTGAAGGAGTTACGCCTGCGATGCTTCCAAGCATCTTCTTTCCCCGGGCTGCGGCGGTGAACACTCTTTAATTTGCCTCAGTTCTACAGGTCCGGGTCAGCCGCAGGAGGCTCCCAGAGCCTCAGTTAAGTGCTTCTGTGTTTGTTTGTTTTGCAGGGTTGCGGTGTTGATACGGAGTGTACAGACGCTTCATGCATTTCTGTCCGGACGTAAAAAGGAAAACGTCTGGACCATGAGCTAAGTGAACTCTCATAAAAAGAACGTATATGGGTGCTTTTACCCTTCTAGGTCTAATGTGACAACTAGGTTTTGGGCAAGATAAACGCCACTCTGGTTGCAGGCGCATTGTTTTCTTCACGTTCGAAAAACAAGGGAAAAACAACCCGACTAATCTACATTTCCAATTGCTTGGCTTTTCCACATGGAGAAAAGCGTCTGTCTATGTGCATTGTGTTATGTTAATCCATGTTATATGTATGTCTCTATGTTCTCTGCTCATGATCTAAGTACTGTGGCTTTAAAGTCATGAGTGCTAAAACACCGGAGGTCATGTGTAATAGGTTATGTATGGTATGAAGATTATGTTATGTTCTACGAATTGCTGAAGGTAGAGTCAGGTCAGGTTGCAGGAGTATTACATTATCGAGTCAGGAATTATAGAGGTCTTTTGCTGTTTATGTCTTGTTCCCCTACTTCCCTTTATTTGTCGATCCCCTTTCCCTAACTCCTTCTTCCCCCCATTGGCTGCCACGTGGCTACCTCGGTGGGAGGGGACGATCCATAATTCGAACATCCAGGCGCCCGTGCCAACCACGGTGGGAGGGGTTGATCCATTCGGCTTCTGTGGTTCGGGAGAAGGGATTGAAATCCTCCTCCCTAAATTCAGTTGTGACAGAATCAACAGCCCCCGATTTTGGCATTACTGAACCACCCAGGCCAAATGAATAACCCTCCCTCACTGGCGGAAGTGCTAAAGGCACTACAGGAGATTGAGGTGGAATTGAAACATGTAAGACAGGAATCTAGTACTCTGAAGAATCAAGTGCAAGGATTGGTAGCACAAGGGACTCCATTGGAGGAAGCAGGGTCTTCTACCAGTAGAACAGGAACCAGAACGCCCACTGTTGTGGTTCAAGCTCCCAGTAGTGTGACCTTGGCAGTGCCCGAAACGTTTTCTGGGGACCCAAAAAAATACATGACGTTCCTGACTCAGTGTAGGTTACATTTTTTGTGTAAACCCTCGGCCTTTGAGACTATTCAAGCAAGAACTGCCTTTGTAATTTCATGCCTAACAGGAGATGCGGCCGCTTGGGCGATGCCATTGGTACAGAAAGATGACCCGCTATTGTACAATTGGGATAACTTTCTGGCAGAATTTGGTCGATTGTTTGACCGAAGGGAAGTTTCATTGGCACAAGACAAGGAGTTATTGGCACTAAAACAGGGTACCAGAGATTTGGGTTCTTATGTGACACATTTCAATAGACTGGTAATTGAAACAGATTGGCCCGAGAATAAACAGACGGTTTTATTCTATCAGGGATTGAAAGAAGAATTAAAATACGCTATGGCGCAGGTGGAGCCGCAGCCCGACACATGTACAGCTATGATTGATTTGGCATTAAGGTTGGATCATCGGATGAATGAACGAAAGGGAGATAGGAAGAAACCACAGGGGGTACCTTTTGTACGATTGGATAGAGGAAGGGTGAATAGAAACGGTGAAGGTGAACCTATGCAGATTGGAGGGGTAAGGGGGCCTTTATCGGCTACAGAAAAGGAGCAGAGGAAGGCTAATAATTTGTACCTGTACTTTGGTCAACCTGGACATTATATTCGTACTTGTCCAAATACTCCCAAGAAGATAGGTGGGGGAGACAAGAGCAAAGGCGAGTCGGGAAAAGGATTGGGCCGGCCTTAGGGGAAACACAGGTGTCAGGCTCAGTGGTTGAAAAGTTCCCCACTTGGGTAGCAAATACTCCACGAAAAGGTAATTCTCATTTGTATATTCTGGTAACTTTATTTTTTGCTTGTACAAAAGAGATGGTGTCAGCCATGATAGATTCAGGGGCAACTGGAAACTTTATTGACGTTGATTTGGCCAAAAGACTGGGGTTGCCATTGAGAGAAAAGACTCAGGTGGAAGGGGTGCAGTCGGTGGATGGGTCGCCTTTAATTTCAGGACCCATTTGTCAGCAAACTCAACCCATAGAAATGAGGTGTCAGTCTGGACATGTGGAAGACATTGTACTGGATCTAATCGCAGCTCCCCAGTTGGTCTTATTTTAGGAATTCCTTGGTTGACTCAGCATAATCCAAGAATTGATTGGGTAGCTAGAGAGGTTTTTTTTGAGAATCCAGAATGCATTGGTCACATTGAGGAGGAGGTGAGCCCTGCATTGTTTTTGGCTGATCAGCCACGGGCAGGGCAAGTGGTAGGGGCTGTGGGGTTACAGGTTCCGGCTCAATATCAAGAATTTGTAAATGTGTTTGACAAAGGAGGAGCAGAACAATTGCCTCCCCATAGACCATATGACTGTGTCATAGAGTTAGAACCCGGGGCTAAATTGCCATGTAGCAGAATCTATGCATTAACGGAAACTGAAAACCAACATCTGAGAGAGTACTTGGATGAGATGTTAAAGAAAGGATTCATTCCACATTCCACATCACCAGTCTCATCTCCATTGTTTTTTGTACCTAAAAAAGAAGGTACGTTGAGAACATGTATTGATTATCGTGCATTGAACAAGGTGACAGTAAAGAACAGATATCCACTCCCTTTAATTTCTGGCCTGCTGGATCAAGTGATGACAGCAGTGGTGTACATAAAACTTGATTTACATGGAGCTTATCATTTGATTCATGTTAAGGAGGGTGATGAGTGGAAAACTCCATTTAGAACTAAGTTTGGATTATTTGAATATTTGGTTATGCCTTTTGGTTTATGTAATGCTCCTGCGGCATTTCAATTTTTTATGCAGGAGGTTCTGAGTGAGTTTTTGGACATCTTTGTTATTGTATATATTGATGACATTCTAATTCATTCCAATTCACAAGAGCAGCATGTGAGCCATGTAAGGGCAGTGTTAAAGAAATTACAAGAACATCAGTTATATGTGAAATTGGAAAAATGTGCCTTTCATGTGAAAAGAGTGGAGTTTTTGGGCTTCATCTTGACCCCGGAAGGGATAATTATGGACAAAAGCAAGGTGCAAGCAGTCTTGGATTGGCCCACACCCCAGTGTGTTAAAGATATTCAATCTTTTTTGGGTTTTGCCAATTTCTATAGACGATTCATTACTAATTCTTCTCAGATTGTGGCAGCTATAACAAGATTATTACGAAAGGCAACAAGTTTTTGTTGGGATGTCAGGGCGGAAAAAGCTTTTCAAGAATTAAAAATGGCATTTACCTCAGCTCCAGTATTACGTCATCCAGACTCGGATAGGATGTTTCAAGTAGAAACGGATGTGTCCAATGTGGCCATAGGGGCGGTGTTATCTCAGAAGGATCCAGAAGGGATTTGGCATTGAGTAGCATACTATTCACGAAAGCTCACTTCATGTGAACAAAATTATTCCATCACTGATAAAGAATTGTTAGCTATCAGGGCAGCATTCTTGGAATGGAGACATTATTTACTGGGGGCTAAACATCAGGTGTTGGTAGTAACAGACCATAAAAACCTACAGTACTTTAAGACGGCTCACACATTGAGTCCTAGACAATTAAGGTGGTCTCAATTCTTCAATGAGTTTGATTTTGTGGAGACCTTCCGCCCGGGAAAAAGAAATGGAAAGGCGGATGCCTTATCACGCCAACAAAACATGGACAACATGGTATCTGAAACAAAATCTATAATCCCGGCAGAGAGGGTTGTAGGGGCTGTAGTCTCTAAATTGATGAAGCAGGTGAAACTGGCAATGAGGAATCAAAAGAATTAGAGTTGGGGAGTGAATAACCCTTTGGAAACATTTAAAGAGAATCTCCCTTATTATGATGGAAGATTATATTTGCCTACTGTGGAACTCCAAAAGAAGGCTATGCATTGGTGCCATAATTCCCCTTTGGCTGGACATTCAGGGAGTAAAACGACACAGACTCTAGTGGAAAGGTACTTTTGGTGGTCCCATTTGAGACAAGAGGTAACCAGGTACGTGCAGGAATGTGAAACATGTGCGTGAAGTAAAGCTGATCGCACCAAGAAGTTAGGTTTACTTAAACCATTGCCCACTCCGACCAAAATATGGACACACATATCAATGGACTTTATCACAGATTTACCACCAGATGATCAGTATGATACAATATGGGTGATAGTGGATTACTTATCCAAACAGGCTCACTTTGTGCCTTGTACCGGCATTCCAGGTGCAGGGGAATTGGCAAAATTGTTTTTGCAGCATGTGGTTCGCCTTCATGGACTACCACGTACTATTGTTTCTGAAAGGGGACCGCAGTTTACATCAAGGTTTTGGCGCGCTTTCTGTCAGATGTTAGGAATCAATTGTGCCCTGTCCACTAGTTATCATCCCCAGACTGATAGACAAACTGAAAGAGTTAACTAGACACTTGAGCAATACTTGCGCTGTTATTTACATGAAGGAATGGAGTCGTGGGTTCAAGCATTATGGTTAGCTGAATTCACCTACAATAATGCTGAACATGCTTCCCTGGGAATGTTTCCCAACGAGTGCGTGTATGGACAGGAACAGGAAATGTTGCCGGAACAGCTACCAAATGTTGAAAACCTTCCAATACTCCAAAACAGAAAACAGTTGCTTCTAACCATCAGACAGAGGGTGCGAGATAATCTTGAATATGCCAAAACTCAATATAAGATGTATGCAGATAAAAAGAGATGGGAGGCTCCTCAGTACAAGGTGTGGGATAAGGTGCGGCTATCCACACGCAATTTGCCTCTAATTGGATCTCGAAAATGTGCTCCTAAATTTATTGGACCCTATGAAATTGTAAAAATTGTGTCAGAAGTTGCTGTGAAATTGTGTTTGCCTAAGTCTTTGAGAATCCGCCCGGTATTCCATGTGTGTCTGCTTTAATCCGCAGCGACTGGGACACGCGTGCAGAGACCTCCAGCCATCCACAAAGAGGATCAGGTGGAATATGAAGTAAAGCAGATTTTGGACTAAAAAAAAAAGATACAAGTGTTGTGGTATCGGATCCGGTGGACTGTATATGGACTGGAAGACTGCTCCTGGGAACCTGCTAGTGCAGTGCATGCACCTGGCCTGGTAAGACTGTTTCATGCAAAGTATCTGGAAAAAGCAGGTCCTGGGAAGAGCCCTGGAAGGGGAGGTAATGTCAGGAATAAGGGCCTGTGGTGCAGGAGAAAGCAGGTACGGCATATTTGAAAACTACAATTCCCAGTAGGCATGGGGAATGTGTAGTTCCTTGGGACTGCCGGTACTCAGCTGCCGGCACTTTGTAATTAGGGAGTGGGCTCTTAACGGCCGCTCGCCCGTGCTCAGTTGCTGTTGATTAATGTTGAAGAGCACGGGCGGTGGCAGCGGCGGTGGCAGGAGCGAAGCAGCAACGCGAATGCTAGAAGGGTAATCTGGCGGCGTGAAGGAGTCACGCCTGTGATGCCTCCAAGCATCTTCTTTCCCCGGGCTGCGGCGGTAAACACTCTTTAATCTGCCTCAGTTCTACAGGTCGGGGTCAGCCGCAGGAGGCTCCCGGACCGTCAGTTAAGTGCTTCTGTGTTTGTTTGTTTTGCCGGGTTGCGGCGGTGATACGGAGTGTACAGACGCTTCATGCATTTCTGTCTGGACGTAACAAGGAAAACGTCCGGACCATGAGTTAAGTGAACTCTCATAAAAAGAACGTATATGGGTGCTTTTACCCTTCTAGGTCTAATGTGACAACTAGGTTTTGGGCAAGATAAACACCAGTCTGGTTGCAGGCGCATTGTTTTCTTCACGTTCGAAAAACAAGGGAAAAACATCCCGACTAATATACATTTCCAATTACTTGGCTTTTCCACATGGAGAAAAGCGTCTGTCTATGTGCAGTGTGTTATGTTAATCCATGTTATATGTATGTCTCTATGTTCTCTGCTCACGATCTAAGTACTGTGGCTTTAAAGTCATGAGTGCTAAAACACCGGAGGTCATGTGTAATAGGTTATGTATGGTATGAAGATTATGTTATGTTCTACGAATTGCTGAAGGTAGAGTCAGGTCAGGTTGCAGGAGTATTACATTATCGAGTCAGGAATTATAGAGGTATTTTGCTGTTTATGTCTTGTTCCCCTACTTCCCTTTATTTGTCCATCCCCTTTCCCTAACTCCTTCTTCCCCCTATTGGCTGCCACGTGGCTACCTGTAATTCGAACATCCAGGCGCCCGTGCCAACCATGGTGGGAGGCGTCGATCCATTCGGCTTCTGTGGTTCGGGAGAAGGGATTGAAATCCTCCTCCCTAAATTCAGTTGTGACAGTTATGGCACATGCTAACATTCACAATTCTATCTAGATGTGACACAAGCTAACATTCACTATTCTACCTAGATATGACGCAAGCTAACATTCACAATTCTATCTAGATGTGACGCATGCTAAGGTTAAGATTTCTAGCTGGGTGTGGCACATGTTAACATTCACAATTCTATCTAGATGTGATGCAAGCTAACATTCACTATTCTATCTAGTTGTGACGCAAGCTAACATTTACAATTCTATCTAAATGTGACGCATGCTAAGGTTAAGATTTCCAGCTGAGTGTGGCACATGCTAACATTCACAATTCTATATAGATGTGACGCAAGCTAACATTCACAATTCTATCTAAATATGACGCAAGCTAACATTCACAATTCTATCTAGATGTGACGCATGCTAAGGTTAAGATTTTCAGCTGAGTATGGCACATGCTAACATTCACAATTCTATCTAGATGTGAGGCAAGCTAACATTCACAATTCTATCTAGATATGATGCAAGCTAACATTCACAATTCTATCTAGATGTGACACAAGCTAACATTCACAATTCTATCTAGATGTGACGCATGCTAAGGTTAAGATTTTCAGCTGGTTATGGCACATGCTAACATTCACAGTTCTATCTAGATGTGACGCAAGCTAACATTCACAATTCTATCTAGATGTGACACAAGCTAACATCAGCAACCCATCTAGATGTGACGCATGATAAGGTTAGGATTTTCAGCCAAGTGTGGCACATGCTAACATTCACAATTCTATCTAGATGTGACGCAAGCCAACATTCACTATTCTATCTAGATGTGACTCAAGCCAACATTCACTATTCTATCTACATGCAACGCATGCTAGGTTTAAGATTTCCAGCTGAGTGTGGCACATGCTAACATTCACAATTCTATCTAGATGTGACGCAAGCTAATATTCACTATTCTATCTAGATGTGACGC
Organism: Ambystoma mexicanum; assembly: GCF_040938575.1. NCBI lineage: Eukaryota > Metazoa > Chordata > Amphibia > Caudata > Ambystomatidae > Ambystoma > Ambystoma mexicanum. The sequence goes on from NC_090922.1 coordinate 600,328,376, forward strand.
AAGCTAACATTCACAATTCTATCTAGATGTGAGGCAAGCTAACATTCACAATTCTATCTAGATATGATGCAAGCTAACATTCACAATTCTATCTAGATGTGACGCAAGCTAATATTCACAATTCTATCTAGATATGATGCCTGCTAAGGTTAAGATTTCCAGCTGAGTGTGGCACATGCTAACATTCACAATTCTATCTAGATGTGACGCAAGCTAACATTCGCTATTCTATCTAGATGTGACGCAAGCTAACATTCACAATTCTATCTATATGTGACGCATGCTAAGGTTAAGATTTTCAGCTGATTGTGGCACATGTTAACATTCACAATTCTATCTAGATGTGACTCAAGCTAACATTCACTATTCTATCTAGATGTGACGCAAGCTAACATTCACATTTCTATCTAGATGTGACGCAAGCTAACATTCACAATTCTATCTAGATGTGACGCATGCTAAGGTTAAGATTTTCAGCTAAGTATGGCACATGCTAACATTCACAATTCTATCCCCATTGCCTGGATCCAGGCACCCAATCACGGGCGTGGGAGGGTTGAGAGGCGGGCTGTGGGGCGGGGAGGACCACGAGAGCTGGCCGGGGCTGCTAGGCAGAAAATACAAGAGGCCCTAATACAACTACATAAAAAAATGGAGGCGCAGAATAAGACAAAGAAGCTTCCCTCCAATGAGAATGATACTACGGACCAGCATTCACCTATGGAGTAACCTTGCGTATCAGAGATAGAAACCCTGAAAGTAGATAACATCCAATGGCCTCCAAACAACATCTAAGTCATCTAGCGGGGATGAACCAGTTAGAGCTAATCCACTGCCTATAATTGAGATCAGTGACACACTCACAGAACCAACAGAAACCCACCAAATAGAATACCAAAAACATTGGAAACAAACTAAGAAAACAAAACATTTAACAAATGCCAAAATTAATGGAAGTGTATCTCAGACATTTATAAAAGAATTGACTTTGCCAAGGAAAAATAACACCATAAATGAATGAAAAGTCCACAACAACTCTAAGTTGAATCATAGTATGAAAACGATGAAGCACTGGGTTCCAGAACATAAAAGTTTGTTAGTATGACATCACGAGAATGGAAGGATGTTACCGAGCAGGTTCAAAATCTGGGAGATAAACTGAAATCAGAGCTATGAGAGCTAGTATTAATTAGTATTAATTTTGAAAAGTCAATATGAAAAACACAATTCTTACATTGAAAATATGATAAAAAAGATTAGTATGGAGAAAACGCAACTAGTGATTTAGATGAAGCTAGCGACGCAACTACCATTGCAGAAATGGAGGGGAATGAGAGGGGTAACATGGTTTATAATAAAGGGGGGGTTGTGTTACCTCACATCTAATGACCAACCATCGACATCCCTTTCCCATGCTATAGCGAAGAAGACCAGTGAGGTAACAAGGCAAAAGGGAGACGTTTGCCCTGCTAATAATTATACAAAGATCCCATTAGCCCTCTCAAGAGTTTCAAGGAATAGTTGTAAGGAGGGAGGGAAGGATACTAGAAACTACATTTTGAGTCAAAAGTGCAAGGATAAAGAGGAAGTAAGGTGCATATTGAGAGGTGCGCGGGCCGTAGATATACAAGAGTAGAACAACTTTTGGAATTCAAGAAAAGAACACTAACAGCTTTGCTTAGAATATGTAGGGAAAAATGCCTGCAATATTCAAATGAATCACAGGAATTTACCTGCACTAATTGTTGAAATCCCTACTATAAGAGACATCACCACACATGATATACAATGGGTGGAACTTATTAATGATGAGAGGGTTGATATTGCTAAGTTAAAATTATTTCACATATTGTATTTGATTTAATTGTAAGTGAGACAGCAAAGCTACAGCAATATAATGTAGCTGTATCTAGAGTGGAACCCGAAGGAGTAATGAAGGGGAAATCAAAAGGTACTTGCTTGAATGGAAAGACGAAATATCAATTTCAACACATAATAATCAGGGAAATGATTGTCACATTAGTTGGTCTTTAGATTCTCACTCGAATAAAGACAATGAAAAAGATTGGTCATGGTGTTGTTAGATGCGACTTTGATTTATTGGAACTAGGGAAAAATGTAAACATTGTTAGTTGCAATAAAAGAAGAAATTCAAATGTAATTATCAATGAGGAGGTGTGTATGTGTCGTAGGAAGTATAGCATAATTTTGCAACAGGAAACTTGGCTAATGTGTTGCCCAATTTTTGATGATTATAATGTCTCCTACAAACAAGCCATTAAGAGTAAAAAAGGTAGCCTATCAGGCAGTCTTTTGATACTAATTTAGTCCACTCTTTCTTGCAAAAATAAACGGGCAGATAATATTCAAAGCGGTGCTTTGTATAATATAATTGAATTGGAGGAGAACCATAACAAATCTAAAACTGTGTGCATCATTGTTAAATATCTATTGTCATGCTGGTGTATGTGATCTAAATATTTTTGGGGTAGATTTTGAAAATGTTATGAATAGTTAGATCACAGCGAATAGTAAGAGTTACATAATTATAGCCAGAGATTTTAATGTTGCATGTGTAGATATATTAACCTCTGTTCAGGATGAAGAACTGTTTAAAATATATGACTGGAAATTGAAGATGAAGAATGCTCTCAAATGGAGCTATATGTTGAATTATTTGGGCATGAAAATGTTTAATGAAACCTTGAGGCAGTATTCCTTTACTAAGCACCTGAAAAAATTGTGAAAAGAGGGCTACACTAGACTATATATATATGTTAGTATGAATTTACTTAATTGTCATAAGAAATATGAAATAATGGAGACTGCATATAGCGATCACCAAATGCTAATAGCAGACTTCAATATCTCAGTTGTAGCTAACGAGAGGATGGAACATGCTTCACTGATAGCAAACCAGGGCTGCAATGGATACATCTGTCTCTTAATAATATAGATACATTTGATAGAAATATTGCTAATGATTGGTATATGAGAAATGGGGAATGGAAGGCAAATACCTTCAATGAGAAGTTTTTCATGATTATTTAAAGGGAACGATGAAGGAAATAATGAAAGAAATAGTTAATAATAAAAATAAGAAACCCTGTGAAGTTCAGCATTGCCATAAACAACATTGTGCCGGAAAATAAAGGATTGATGAGAGCAAAATTAAGGTACATTAAAAAAAGCTCCATTCATACAGGGGAACTATGATCACAGATCAAGAGGGCAAAGGTAATTGTACATCATGGCTAAGGAGTCATCACTCTGTAATGCAGCAAAAGGATGTATAAAATATGATAAGCTTGCTGGGACAAAAGAACGCAATCAATTTTTGGCAAGCAATCAATGGGATGTATGGCTCGCAATCCGTGATCCAGATCAATCTTATACCAGAAACCACTTGGATAACTCATTTTTAGTCTATCTGTAGGAATTCAGTGGCACAGACATACCCTAATTTGAGGTTTGATCCTAGTTTGCATAGAATAGAAAATATGTTTACAGCTGACTCTATTTCTTTGGCCAATATTAAAGTCAGCTCATCGACAGCACCAGGTCCTAATGGTGTTAGCAACATGGTATTAAAGAAAGCTCCAGAATTATGGGCCCAGGTTTTGTTGAGATATTTCTTGCAAAGAATGGAATATGTTCCTAAATCTTGGCAAATAGCATACATGCTAGCGATCTATAAGAAGGGAGATAAATGTTATCCAAACAACTATAGGCCTTTAATGATGATAGATGCTGATCAAAAAATCTTTACAGCAATTCTTCTACAACACTTAAAGAACTGGTCTAAGGATAGTGGTAGATTGCATACATGCCAAGTTAGCTTTCATAGAGCCCAAAGTGCTATCATGAATGGCTTTATGATTAGGATGCTGCAGGATCTAGCATGGCAAAAGAAGTATGTGTATGTGTATGTGGCATCAAATGATCTAACTAGGACCTTTCACTCAATTAATCGTAATCTTTTATGGCTCACATTGAGGAAATGGGGTATCCTGAAAGAACTGTTGAGATGGTTAGTTAAGTTGCATACCAATACTTGCATTGGTGTCAGACTAGATAGAAATTGATTATTATCAAGAGAAATTACTTCGGACACTGGACATAGGCAGGTTTGCTTTCTGGCTCTCAGCGTTTGTAATGTATACATATCTGGTATAGAAGAGGAGATTACAATAGCTGCATTTGTTTCACCTAAAATTGGGAAATATGGATATTGTAGCATGATGTATGCAGACGATATAATGCTATTTGATTGTACTCTGCGTGGTCTAGAGGGGCTACTGTGTGATTTTTCTGAATATACTAAGAGAAATGTTCTAAATATAAACATAGATAAAACTAAAATTATAGCCTTTTATATAAAAAAATTGAATATGAAATATTCCTGGAACTTAGAATGGAAGAAAGTGGAATGCAATTATTTTCTATCTAGGGATCCAAATCTTCAACAGGCCACACAATGGGGAAAGCTCTTATATGATATTGAAGTATTCCCCTATGCCTGTTGGACAAGTTGGAGTCATTAGAAGCATCCATGTGGAGGAAAGTATTGAAAATGCTTAATTGAATACCCATGACAGCCATTAGGTATACATTGGGATTTTATTCTCTGCTATGCAGATCTAAGTGGAGAATCTTAAAATTGGTATACATATTTTTAACCCTCCCCTAAAAATTCCCTATTTGAAGATATGTATTTTATTTTTGGAGAAAGCCAAACTATACTATACCACTATATGTTGAAATATGCACTAGAATACTCAGAGAGTTGGGTTTTGTATTAACAGATTTGAATTTGAATGTGATGGCTATAAGAAAATGCTCTTGGTTGATGATTGGAGAAAGACTGTTGAAAATATACATAACTATAGTTCAACTAAACACTTTCTATATGAACATAAGAAGGTAGGAAAGATACCAGTTTATTTGCAGCTTTTTCGACACCTAAAAGCATGATGTGTTTTTTTGAGATTTAGAATTAACATCTTACCCACTTGTGAAGAATTAGCAAGAAGAAAGCATGTTGCAATTTAGGCGAGTTACTGTGGATTCAGCAAGGATGATCAATCTTTTGAAACTTTGAAGCACTTATTAATCATGTGTCCATACTTTAATTTGAAAAGAATATTGTTATTTAGGAAATGTGTTTATAGACTTGATTCTATTGATAGAGACCCGTTTTGGACATATCTGATGAATGGATCTTCCGATTCCATAATAATTGCAATTCTAAATGTTTTTAAACTACTAAAACTTGAAATTAATGAATACAATTATTATGTAATGAAATGAAATGTATATTTAAACCGATGTATAGTAGTGAAGAAATGTAATTTTAATGGTTATATGTATTCATTGCTTTCTAATATCTTATTATTTTGAAAGTGATTTAGAGAAATGTTGTAAAGGTGATTATTTACCAAATACAATAAAACAAATAAACAAATTATGAAGACTTCAGAACCCAAAGCAATGAGAGCAATGCAACACATTTCTAGGCCTATGTAATTAATGTAGGGCCCGGGTTTTTGGTTGTATTTCATATATATTCGACCACTTTTAAAAGGACTCAAAGAAGCACAGGTGGGCAAGAGTAAAATAACATGGACAGATGAGATGACTGAAGGATTTAAAGAATTAAAAGAATTAAAAAAGGCAATCAGTACAGCCCCTGTGTTAGGAATTACACATTATCGTGGTGCATTTTGTGGCACATGCCATGGTTCCTGCTAGGAGGAGGACCACTTGAGGCTTTAGTGTATGCCCACAATGGCTCCACCGTTCAAGAGGGGATTTGGTGTCTGCTTTTGTTCAAAGCAGTGGGCGTCTGTTACGGGCAATGACACATCCCTCCCAGAGCCTGAGCAATGTTTCTCTTTTATTCCGCTATTCCCTATCTGATAAAGTCAAAGAAATATAAAGACATTTCAGCACCTGAACCATGGGCAGCCAAACTATTTGCAATGAATCAACAAAGCGCACAGTGACACTTCAAATGTATTTGGTTCTCACTCATTAGTTTTCTTTGCCTTCATGTTAATTGTGCCTCCTTAATGAACTAGTGTTGATTAACTGATCTATTGCTTGGAGGTAACTATTATCTGATTCATTGTATCCTTTACACTTTATTAATTCTACCTGCTAAATAACTCCCACTTACAAAACAGACAGGCGGACTCAATAGAGCATGAAATATACTTTGAGTCTTGTGGGTAGGGGGAAATGGTTTGCTTTCTATAAAGGATTAGCTGGAAGAGGAAAACATTCTGGAAAATGTTATGAAAGACCACGCAGCAGATTCTCAAAAATGAGCGTAAATGAAAAAAGCGCAGAGAATGTGCTCTTTTCATTTACTCTCATTGCTGAAATGCCCAGGTCACCTTATTCTCAAACGTGACGTGCACATTTCAGGAGGGGCTGGTCATAAGTGCAAAAGAGTGCTCTCTGGGCCCCTTGCACACCCCCAACACTAATGTATGGCAGGCTCCCAGAAACCACATGGTTGCTGATAGCACATTTCACAGGGACGGTCCCATAAAGGCAGTGAAATGCTCTGTGAAATGCTTATTTTTAAAAAAGCATTTTCCATCTGTGTTTGGAGGATGGAAATGGAAGTGTGGCAGCCGCAGTTTAAACCGCGGCTCTCCCACTTAAAGAAAAAATAATGACAGGGTCATGATTTGTCCCTGCGCCTGTCCTCAACTTGCACATTAGGATGGTCCTCATTTCTGCGCATTTAAAAGCGCATCCTGTTTGTGAATTCTGGATCCACTGTTAAATGAGCAAAAACGCTCCCTTATTTGTGCAAATGAGCAGAGGTGAAGAAGGCATCTAAGATGCACTCATTCCGATACCCTTTCAGTGGTCGAAGTGGGCAAGAGCGGTTGGAAGCAGTGCTCCCCTACTTTCTTAAATTAGGTTTTACTGTTCCTATACTTTTATTTAAAAAGGAAACTGTTCCGGAATTGTTTTGGTTTAAAATAAAAGTGTAAGAAGAAGTTGAAACGTGCACTTCTGTGCAGAGCAATCAACGTTCCCTTGAACAGAAGGAGCATTTGTTTAGTGGTTTGTATTGCATGTGGGAGGGGGCCTGGTGATGGGATTTGTAGGGCATGGGACAGGCGAGCAGGAAATATAGTTCCACTACTTCTTTTCTTACACTTTGACCACTGTGCCCTTTGTGAATTGGGCTACTTCTTTTTTTGGTGCAAGTGATGAGATGTGCTAGTTTTGAGAATCTGCCCCCATGAGAACAGGGAGAGAGTGGAGAAGACGTGACTAATCGGAGCCACAGAGCAAACCTTCTCAACATCTGTTGCATAGGAAGGATGGATAAACCCCCAAGTCAACATCTTATCTCAGTCAAAACATGACTCTTGTGCAGGATCAGACTGGCCTATATGCTTGTGTGAGCCAGTTTTTATTGTCCAAAGTGGGGTGATTTTTTGGGCCAATTTGATGAGTTAATTCACCATGCACCTAGTAGTTTTGACTAATGTTACTGAATGAATATTTGTTACAATGCACAATTTGCATCACATTAATTCATAAACCTCCCCCTTGGGTAGTACTCAAACAGTCTATCACAAAAGTAATGAATTGTCATTTACAACTTTTTTCATTGGTGCCTTTGAGAAATCAACTTCCAGGGCACCAGTGGTCCAGGGATGAACATCGGTTTCTAAACCATCAATCACCCCCACAGTGCACCAGAAGGGATCCAAACAGATTGGATACACAAGCAAATTATAAACCTCCTTGTCCAATTTTGGTAACATGGATGGAATGGCAGGCCTATCTCCACAAGGTCATGGATCATTGGTTAGTTGCAACACAACGAAAATACAATTACTACCCAATGATAAAAGGGACTGTTCAGTCAAGGTTGTATACAAATATCTACTTTATTATTATCACCCTGTAAAGGAATGCAGGGGACAGATGGTTTCAAGAAGGAAAAGGGATGCACTCTGGAAAGTGACAGCAGGGTAGTCGGTAAAGTAATTAATCACAATAGTTCAAGGATACTTATTTGAACACAAAGGGAGCAATGGATCATAAAATGTCACTAGGAGCCTTCGGAGAAGGACCAGGGGGACTGAACCAAAAAGTACCCTCTGCTTGTAGAGGTTCTTGGTGCTTGGCAGAGTTAAGTCGATTTTAGGGTGCTTTGCAGCTTCTGTGACAGAGTTGAAGACGGGAGACAGCAGCGGGTATCAGGCGGCAGGCAGTTCGGCGAATGAGGCAGGACAGACAGCAGCAGGTTGGCCTACACAGCGGCTCAGGGTCAGAAATCGTTGTATAAGTGCTGGTCGGCGTGTCTGAAGCATCGGTTGAGGAGTCTCGGATGGCTTGAGCAACTGTGGCGTAACAACAGTCATTGGTGCAGTCGGTGCAGCTCGAAGTGGCACAACAGACTCAAAAATGTCCTTTAAGGTGGATGCTGGTTGATGCTTGTCGATGCACTCCTCCAAGCTTCTTCACTGGGCTTGTGTCATCCTTTAAGGCGGACCACCCAGAGCTGAAGAGAGTGCTACCGGCATCGGCCTTGTCCTGGGTTTGGTTCAGAGACTCCCTGGAACTTCCCACCAAGGAAGCTTGCTTGCAGAGGCTAGCAGGGCATGCTGTGTGCTGGCTGGGTACCAGTTCAGGTGCTGCTGGAGGGCCCTCTGGATTCAGAATTTCCCTCTGTTCCTTGGGAGATGTTTCGGGGAGGGATCTTGCTTCCCTCTTTGGAAATCCTGGTATTCCCTCACTGGTTGAAGCTGTAAGGCAGACTGTACCTTCAGCCACAGACCTTGTAAAGTCCTCAGATGATCTGCCCAAACAAGGAGCTTGTACCTCTTTTGAAGCCAAATGGGCTACAGTGATTGGTGTAGGCTAGGCCTACCTTAATGAACCAAACCTGGGTCTCCACCAACAGTCTCCTGTATGCCTGAAGTCATAACCAGAGTGCTTTGCAACAGAAAAGGTACAGGGGTAAAAACATGTAATACTAAGTCCTACTCATCTTCCTGTCTGTTGTGGTTCAAAGGCTCTCTCTGGGTAATTGAGCTCTCTTATGTGCCTGATTAAAGCGGCAGGTCTCCCTTGAAGCTGCGGTGAGAACAGACTTTCTGTCTCCTGCAGACCATATTCACGTACCTTCTGAATGGGGTCCCCCTGTGGGGAATGCCTACTGTAAACTCAAAGTCCCAGACATGATACTGAGAGGCGGGAGCTGACTTCAGGTTGACACAGTGCATAGAAAAGGTTGTTGGAGTTTCCTGTCTCCTTTGTTAAACCTCCGCAGCCAAGCCCCATGTGGGCCTGTTTAAGTTTACTCTATTAGTATGTTAATTATGTTAATTGCTGACACCATCTTCTGAGGGTAAACAAATGGACAGGGCAGATCCATGGAGCCTCTGATAGGTAAATAGGCTGCCCATTGCAGGAGGAAGGTTTTGGCCCTCCCCCTTCTGAGATGCATCACGTACTCCACCTGCCAGATCCCAACTAAATATGACAGGCACAACTGTGCCTAAAGGCAAAATGAAATGAAACAGACAATGTGATGCATGTGCAACGCAAAGACTCGCTGGCAAAATATAGGGATTACGGACTGAAGCCCATTGCATTGGGCTGTGGCAAATACATTAAGCCACAGAGTGCTTACTTTGTAGGGGTGTTTGCCACAGCACTTATTTCTGAGCCGAGTTTCACTATGTTGTGGTATTTTAGCAACATTATTGTTTTGTCAGTTAGTCGTAGTAACACAACAAGCAACAACAGTCTGGCCTGGGTTGGCAGGCCATGGCTAATTATCAGTGAATAACAATGTGTTGGAAGGTGACAATGCTGGTCACTCATGCTAGCCACGCCTGTGCACTACTCAACTCAGCCTGCATGACATTGGTGCAACATTGCCACAGCAGGGTGGGCTGGTAACAACAGGACAGTCGCCAGTGAGCAGTCCCAACACAGGGACAAGGTCAGTGAAAAGGACATTGTCGAAGAGAGTGCCTCTCACGAGTGAAAAGCTGTTCAAGAAGATCTGACTGCAGTGGTTGACAGGACACAGCTTACAGGTGCAGTCCTTCCTGTCACATTTAGTTGGAATGTGACACCCAGGAGTACACCAAGGCATCTCAAAAGTGGGAGGGCAAAACCGTCCCCCTGCCATGGCCAGCCAAATTAAATAACAAAGGCTCCATGGATCTGACATATCCTTTGTTGGCACTGCAGAATGGTACCAGCAATTAAACATAATTAGCATGCTAATAGTGTATACTTCAAACAGGCCCACATGAGGCCTGGCTGCAGAGGTTTAACAAAGGAGACAGGAAACCCCAAAAACCTCTCAGTATCACGTCTGGGACTATGTGTTTACAGTAGGCATTCACCACAGGGGGACCCCATTCAGAGTGTATGAGTATGTGATTTCATGGAGACAGAAAGTCTGTTCTCGACACAACTTCGAGGGAGCCCTGCCTTTAATCTGGAACCACATAGAGCTCAATTAAGCAGAGAGACCCTTTGATCCACAACAGACAGGAAGATGGGTGGGACTTAGTAATATATGTTTTCATCCGTTTACCTTTCTTGTTGCAAAGCACTCTGGTTATGACCTCAGACCGAGGATTGGTCACCAACAGATCATAGATAACTCTATAGCATATGGGGATCTTTGAACTCTAAAAAGACTATTGCTTTCTTAAAACCCTATGCTTTACACTACTGCACCATTAATTTGTACAAACCACAAACATTCACACTATGTAATTGCTTGTTTTTCTGTTTCTGTCTGCACTATTTGAAATGAAGTTGCTTTTAGCGCAAATTTGAGACTTATGTTCTAATTTTGTTTGCTTATCTCCAATTGACTGGTATGACACACCTTGATTGTTCCATAACCAGCAAAGTGAGCATCATGGAATAAAATTCATGAAAAATGTATAAACAAGATTACCAAATGTGTAATTGATTCTATAATAGTCTTGTTATGTAAGGGTCCCTCAGCATCAGCTCCTAGGGATGGATCATTGGTGACTTATGTAACACCACCATGACCTTGCTTCAATTAGAAACATACAGAACTGATAGTATGTTCTAACATTCATCGGCGGCTACTCCATTTGTGATACACATATGACCTCATGCATAGCAGAAGATTGTTGGTGGGGACACAGGATTGGTTCATTAAGGCAGGCTTAACCTACACCAATCACTGGGCCCCATTTGGCTTTAAAAAGAGGGTTGAGCCCCTTTTTTTGGCAGATCATATGAAGACTTTGCAAGGAGTAGCAAGAAGAACTCATTGGGACCCTGGCTGAAGGTGCAGTCTGCCGTACAGCTTCCAGCAGTGAAGGAAGGCCTGGATTTACAAGAGAGAAGCAACATCCCTCCCCTAAACATCTCCCAGGGAACAGAGGGAGATACTGAATGTAGAGGACCCTCTAGCAGCTCCAGAACCGGTACCCAGCCAGCACACAGCATGCCCTGCTAGGCTCTGCAAGAAAACTTCCTAGGTGGGAAGTGTCATGAGAGTCTCTGAACAAAACCAAGGATAAGGCTGTTTCCTGCAACACTCTACTCAGCTTTGGGCCGTCCACCTCAAAGGACGAAACAAGCCCAGTGAAGAAGCTAGGAATGCATTCACAAGCATCAGCCAGCGTCCAGCTGAAAGGACATTTTTGAGCCAGTTGAGCCCCTCGAGCTAAAACTGACTGTACCACTGACTGTTGTCATGCTGCAGTCACTAACTTCTTCCGAGTTGCCTTGGCCAGTGCTTCAGACCCACCAAGCAGCACTGAGACAATGATTCCTGACACTGAGATGCTGTGTAGGCCAGCCTTCAGCCATCTGTCCTGCCCTGTTCACCGAACTGCCTGTCGCCTGATAGCCGCAGCTGTCTTCCATCTTGAACTCTGACGCAGAAGCTGCAAAGCGCCTTGAAACCGACTTGACCCTGCACCAAGAACCTCTACAGGGAAAAGGTACATTGTGGTTCTGTCCCTCTGCTACTTCTCTGAAGGTCCCTGGTAACATTCTATGACCATTTGCTCCCCTTGTGTTGAAACCAAATATCCTTGAACTATTGAGATTAATTACTTTACTAACTACCCTCCTGTCAGTATCCAGAGTGCATCCCATTTATTTCTTGAAACTGTCTGTCCTCTGCATTCGTTTACAGGGCAGGTAGTATTTTGCAGTGTGCCAGAACTGTCTGTTGTGATAATAAAGTAGATATGTTTATACAACTTTGACTGGACAGTCCCTTTTATCATTGGGTAATAATTGTATTTTCATTGTGTTGCAACTAACCAACAATCCACGACCTTGCGGACATAAGCCTGGCATTCCGTCCACGTTACCAACATTGGAAATAAGTTGATTTGTTACAAGCACAACGTCCACACTTCGCACGTACAGTATTGTCCCCTGCTCCCCACACACACAGACCAACGAGGTAACATAACACTGTGGAGAGGGTTTGAAATTGCCCACATTTCTTCAAAGCTGAAATGCTGACACTGGATCGTTGCTGTGCAATGGAGAGCAATGGACTGTGATCAGCAGAAAAGGAGCCGCAAAAGCATCCATTGTCAAGCACTTCTTGACACGCACCCAGACCCCTAAGAGTGTTGCACAACTGAAGATTAAATACCACCAGGTGTGCCTACCCAAAAGGCGTCAGATGGTGGTGAAGAGACCGCACGTCAGCAACTGGTGGCACACATTAGAGTGCAGTCAAGAGCTCTTAGAAAGGAGTCTGAAACGAGAAAAGTTGTCCAAAGTGGTACAGGCATTCCAAGTGGTACACGCAGACAATGATGGTCAGGGTTAGTCTGAGCGCGCGTCTCTTCCACAGGGCTTATAGGTTAATTATACAACTCTGGGGGTCTTTATGTCATTGCAATTGTACTGCGCCATGCTGGGATGGCTGGTGCAGAAGAAAGGGGCGAAAGGGGAAATGATGTCAGGCACACAGTTAACCGTGTGCCTCATGCCTTGCTGGGTCAATCTCATCCCTGTGTGCAACATGTATCATTGCACAGTGCTCACTGCTCAGCAGAATACATGTAACCATGCTTTCAAATAACTCATTGGCATGTACTGGTACTGCAGTAAACGCCCGAGGAAGCTCTCAGGCCCACCTTTGCCCTCATGCTACAGACTGCCTTCCCTTCTCTACGACCCACAGAGTTGAAAACAGCAGGGACTCACACCCCAGAATGAACACCCATGCGTGGTGTCTTATGAGAAAGGAGGCCCTCGGATGGAAAATCCTGCAAGCAGCACTAGAAGCACAAGACGTCCTATTGAAGGAACAGCAAAATGTGCCCAGAATACCAGGAACAACTTGGGCAAAGACGCTGGGCCTGCAATTCCGATCAGTCAGTAGAGTCCGGCAGAGGAGAGTGCCACGGCGTTGTTTCTCACCTGGGACAGTGTGCACAGACATGGTTCAAGCTGATCGTGCCAGCATTGCGGATCCCCACGCTCTCCGTAGGCCATGCCTCATCGCGGACCAGGATGGGCAGACAGCTCCAGGTTTGAATAACTCGTAATGATGGTGATGTCATCAAGGAACAGGGCATTTTCAGGGGCAGGAGATCGTTTAAGATGTGGTGGAGAGCATCCTGAGTGAGTTACAAGGGGGACATTGGATATTCTTGAGCCATGTCACACTGGCAAGAAGGAGCGGGGCAGGGCATGGCCTGGCAAAACAACAAAAGGCCTATTGGAAATGAAGGAAGAACCTGGCATAGACGAGAAAGACTATGGCTACCTACACACTGGTCATGCCCCTCCCTCTTGTCTGTACTGAGGGGAAAGCTGTCTTTATTACATGATGTGATACTTATCTGATTATCAAAGCTTTGCACTGGTGTAAAAAAGTGCAGTGAATGCATTTAGCACTGATTGTACTGCTTAGATAATCGGGAATGGAGGAAACAGATTAAGCCCCAATTTGTATCATCTAAACATGTTTTCACAAGTGCAAAAAGGAAACAGACTGTTGTATTTACTATGTCTGATGAGTAACATGGAAAGAAATGTGGCAAACAGATTTCTTTTTATGTTATGGAGCAAACATAGTACAAAAAAACAGTCTGATTTATTTTTGCCCCAGTGCAATGTTTTTCCATATTACCGAAGGTGACAAAACCTGTTTGCTCCATTCTATATTATCAAAGCATGTTCTCATTTTTTAGAACTCGTGCAAATGTTAGATAATCTCGCGCAGGATCCGTGTCTATCCCAGCTGCGGCCTGGGGCTGTGGGGGCGATAACCCGGCTTTGCTTAGTTAAGTCATAAGTATTCGCTCTGTCCCGCTCTCGTGTGCTCGCTACAGCCACCATATCTCTCCTTAGCCTAGGGGCTTTACCCAAAGATCACAGCCTTTCTTTCTCAAAAAAGAATCTTTTTCAAATTTGCAAAATAAGCTGCATGTTATCCCAGTGTTGATGTTCGAATGCATGAAACATCAGCGTCTGCGGTGAGCGAGTGCTGGAGTGACAATTTCCTTTAAAAGAACCAAGCGGAATAATGGCGGTAAACAGGATGTGCTCCGGGGTACTTCTTAGCAATGAGATAAGACCCTGACACTGAGACTATGAACTGCGTTTGAGGTGATTTGCCATGGACGACTTATTACGCGGAAGCTACGCGCGAGCATAGCCGATTGTATTATTCCCAAAGGTTTGGGTTTTATCTAAGGGTGTAAGCTGCTCCGTTTTAATGTGGAATGTCAACAAAACTTTGATAAGAAAAGCACATAAAAAATAGTGTGCTTGTGTGTGAGGCGCATGGGCGAAAGGTGGGGTGCCTGGGAGAGATACAATGCCAAGGCGAACGTCACGTTCCAGGATGATAGCTGTGGCCCAGCGCATTTGTCTTTGAAGAAAAACAGCTCTAAACATGGGTTTGAAACCCAATACCATGCTTAGAGGCTGCACTCTGGCATTATGAACAACATAAGAACTCTTGTTTTAATAATTCTAGACATGATAGTACTTTCGGGATAGGGAAATTACATTTTTTATGGCAAAAACACCTCACGCTACCCAGATATGTCTTCAAGAATATAGAACATTCATCTAACATCTCATGAGTGACACTTCCAGGCATCCAAGCCTTTTCTATCATATCTGAACAGTTCATCTTCTTCATTTCCTCAATGTTCACCTTATCGTGTCCTGCAGCAGGGTACACAAGGATCTTGTCTGTCCATCCAGGCTCCTTCTCCATCTTTATAGTCTTAATATAGTCATCTTGGTATGGGAACGACTATCTTGCTCTCCATCACAGGGTTGCCCAACTCCCTTGGAATAGTCCCTGAGTAGTAAATGCTGCAAGATGGCTGAGGCATTTTGCATCGGATGCCATCACCTCCTTTGAAATGAAAGTCTTTACTGTATTCATGGCATAGGGGATGAGAGAGCAGACATAACAATTCTCATCAGATGCTCTTTCCCCACCTTTTTCATGTGCTGATACCACATACTATTCCCCAGGTGAGCTGAATTATCTAGATAAGTATTTATCCCCTGCTTATCTTCCTCTGCATCCCTTGTGTCGTCTAACATACCCATACAGATCAAACAAATGTCATCATTTGTACTCATAGTAGTAAAAATCATAGGAGCGCTTTCTTCAATGGGACCATTAAGATAATAGAGACTGTGAAATGTAAGGTACAAAAAGATTAAGAGAATACACATGCATATGTATATCACGCATAGAAGTCTGGAGAAACATTTGTTGTGCCTACCCAACATTTGCTGCGCTCCTGCTCTCTCTATAATCACATTATCCTCCTCACTAATCATTTTTAATACAAATATTCAATTATTTTACATGTGTAAGTGCACAATCTTTTCAATTATCGTGATGAAGAGTCTTATTATCACTGAACCACTTTTGGGATAGCAACCACAAGCCGATATGTGTCACAGTTGACAGGTATCATGTGTTTTATCAATGAAAACAAATATTCTCCACTAAATGAATCTGGATACTGATCTCCCTTCCAATTTCTAATCAAGTTCTGACATTTTGGCATAATGCTGATGCAATATTAATTTCTTTAATGAATTTCTAAATGTTAGGCTCAGCCTCTGGAATTTCTCTGCAAGTCTTTGCACTTCCTTCAGGCGCAGATGGGAACTATATCACAAATAGAAGTGAGAACATTATTGCGGAGAGGGGTACAACTTTTATTTAAATAGGAACGTTTTTAATCTTTCCCTAAAGATTTCCGGTGATGGAGAAGCTCGAATGTCCCAGGGTAACTGGTTCCAAATCTTTGGTCCGAACACCGTACACCTCCTGTCTCCTTTGTATACCTTGGTAGTCTGAGGTACACACATCAGGAGTTTATCTTCAGAACAAAGATTTCTTGTTGGGTGCACCTTAGTTAAGAGGAAACGTGTTGCTCTAGGGCTGTTAGTGCTTTTAAAATTGCTGTTTTGATCGTGAAAGGAAAAAGGGAAAGGGAGATCTTCTAGTTTTACATTTTAATACTGTGAATTACTGTGAATTTTCTGATTTTAAATTGTGATTACCTGCAAACTGTGAACACACTTGGTTCCTTTCTGAGGTGCTTTCTGTCTTTAGTAACCCTCCACTAGTTTGTGCTGTGGTGCTTGCACATATTGCGCCACGAACTACACTTCCCATCAGGCTTGTAGTTCAGAAAAGTATTTCCATTGTTTCAGGTGCATCAGTGACGGCACGTCAGTGTCCAAATCCTTATATTTGCAGACCTTCTTACTAACACAGGTGAGGGTCGAATTATATCTTATTTTACTCCTATTAGAAAGCTGGGCAATTGTAGTCAACCACACCCTTAGTTAAACGGTCTCTGTTTCCTCCTTGAATAAGATTTAATACAGGAGGATTTGATCGGTATTAACTTTACCGCTTGATGTCAGGACTTGCTGTGAGAATGTACAAACACAAGGGTTTCTTGTATACTCGACCAATTAAAGTGGCCTCTTCTAAATACTAGATCGTTAGACAAACATGCAGTGGATGAAGGGGAAAATATTACTAACCAGCAAATAGACATCATGTGTCTAACAGAAACTTGGCTGCAAGACTCAAGTGGCCCAACCATCTCTCTAGGTACACCCCAAGGATGTACTTTTTATGCTACAAATAGGGATACAGGAAAAGGAGGAGGAGTGGCTATGCTGGCCCGGGAGGACCTGCATTCTTTTTCAGACCCCTATCAGTTGTAATGACTGAAATTAGGCTGATTAAAGTTACCCTCACTCCAAAACAGCTGTCGGAATATTATCCTTCTTTATCGCCACCCTAAATATATGCCCTGTTTTACTGATGATTCATTGGATTTGCTTTCTCCTTTTAATAAACCTAATGCTCCTACCTTGGTTTTGGGTGATTGTAATAGATGGTTTAATGATGCTCAGAACTGAGATGCATCCTCATTGGTTCAACGGCTTACTGCAAATATTATTTTATCAGCCATAGCAAAGATCCATAGCAAAGAACCCACACATAACACATATACACGGTAAGAACCTTGACATAACACCACTGTTATCTGACCATGTATCTGGACTGATCATTTCTTTGTATTGTTTGAGTTCAACCTTCCCTCAGTATCAAGAGATAAGACCAACCCCTCGAAGAAGGTGTGCAGTAGGAATTTTAACAAAATCAGCCAGGAAGACTTAGCCATAAGCCTAGCTAATGTTATGAACACTACATCGTATCTTGATCCCCTGAATTGTTAGTAGAAAGATTTGACCCTGAGCTATCTTCTAAACTTGACCAGGCAGCACCTAACAAAATGAAGCTTATGAGAACTAAATCTATAAACCATAAATGGTTTGATTCGGCATTGAAAGGCTGTAAGAAAGAAAAACATAAAGCAGAAAGAGCTTGGGAAAAACACTTACGCTGGTGAATAAGGACGCTTGGAAAGTTTTAGAGAACAAATACAGAGCAGGAATTATCCAGGCTAAGAGAAATTACTTTGACTCACAAATTGTTCATGCTAAACACCACTCAAAGACATTTTTTGAGATCCTCAGAGAACTTGAAAAACCAAAAGTTATGTCATGTGCTAGCCCCCCTTCAGACTCTGGCTGTGCTGATATCCACAAGGCATTTGCAGATAAAATATCTAAGGCACACATTAGAATTACTCCCAGTAAAGAACAGCTGAGTGCCAATACCTATGCGAAGGAGCGTACTCAATGGGCTTCGACAAAGCACTCCAGATTTTCATTTAGAACTACACATGTCGAAGAAGTAGCTAAGGCCCTGAAATCCATGAAACCTTGTTCTGGTGAAACTCTTCCTAGTAAAATTAACTTGGAGCATTGTGAACTATTTACTCCTTTCCTCACACCCCTAGCTAATGTCTCATTTAAAGCTAATAGAGTACCCTGTGCCCTTAAAAGGATGGCAGTGACTTTCCTAACAAAGAAATCAGGCATGGATTCTAAAGATTACTCTAATCTAAGACCCATTTGGAACATTCCATTCCTCCTGAAAGTTATTGATGAACTTGCCACAGCCCAATTCCAAGAACACCTGGAAAAAACATGCACTCTGGATTGGAGACAATCCCGGTTTAGAGCCCATCATGGCACTGAAAGTGCTCTTCTGGACCAACAGACAGAGATACTGCTTTCAATGGATGAAGCAGCCTTCGACTTAGTGGACCATGAACAACTCGTGAAAAGGCTAAAGTCAGTCGGAGGATGTACAGAGGAAGCAACTGCTTGGTTTGCATCCTATCTAGATAAAAGAATCTCTAGAATGGTCTGGGGTGACGCTTGCTCTCCATATGAAGTTCTGAGATGCGGGGTTCCGCAGAGTTCGTGTCTTTCGCCATCCCTTTTTTAATGTCTATTGTCAACCCTTATGTGCCTTACTTGAAAGACTTACAGGGTAATTCATAGAATTTCGCAGAAAAGTGTCGCAAGCGGCTGGCGCAGAGTGTCCGCGTGCGATTGTCTGCGCCAGGCACGTGCGCTGAAACCGATTTCCGCGCACACCGTATTCATGGATTTTAGGCTCCCAAACCAGCCGTGGCGCAGAGTATCGCAGCGACCCTGCAGCAGCGCCAGTAACGCCCCCAAGAACGCCCTCGCGCAAGGAAAAGCCATCAAAATCGCTAAATCATCGCAAAGGGCTGCGCTAACCCTGGACCAGTCTACAGGGCAGCCAAACAAGGAACGCAAAGCGGGTAACGTGCATATCAGGGGTACGCGTGAAGTTATACACGCGATTAGCCAGGGTACGTGTATTACAGGGGTACGCGTGAAGTTTTACACGCGATTAGCCAGGGCACGTGTATCACAGGGGTACGCAGGAATTATCACACGCGATTTGGCTGGGTACGTGTATTACAGGGGTACACGGGAAGTTCTACACGCGATTCGGCTGGGTACGTGTATTACAGGGGTGCGCGGGAATTCTCACATGCGATTTGGCCAGGTACGTGTATTACAGGGGTGCGCGGGAATTATCACACGCGATTTGGCCAGGTACGTGTATTACAGGGGTGCGTGGGAAGTTCTACACGCGATTGGCCAGGGTACGTGTATTACAGGGGTACGTGGGAATTATCACACGCGATTTGGCTGGGTACGTGTATTACAGGGGTACACGGGAAGTTCTACACGCGATTCGGCTGGGTACGTGTATTACAGGGGTGCGCGGGAATTCTCACATGCGATTTGGCCAGGTACGTGTATTACAGGGGTGTGCGGGAATTATCACACGCAATTAGGCTGGGTGGGTCCTCACAGGTGTTCCCTGTACACCCTCCACGGCCCCTGCAGGCAGCCCACAAAACAGGGGACTACCCTGCACACCTGCTCATGTCCCCCTGCACCCCCACCCCCCAGCAGTGCAGGGGCAGCCTCCACCAGGCCCCCACCCATGTCTCCCAACACCCCCACCCCCCAGCAGTGCAGGGGCAGCCTCCACCAGGCCCCCACTCATGTCTCCCACCACCCCCACCCCCCAGCATCCAGGGGCACCCTCCACCAGGCCCCCACCCATGTCTCCCACCACCCCCACCCCCCAGCCACCAGGGGCACCCTCCACCAGGCCCCCACTCATGTCTCCCACCACCCCCACCCCCCAGCAGTGCAGGGGCAGCCTCCACCAGGACCCCACTCATGTCCCCTATCACCCCCACCCCCCCCGCCACCAGGGGCACCCTCCATCAGGCCCCCATCCATGTCTCCCACCACCCCCACCCCCCAGCAGTGCAGGGGCACCCTCCACCAGGCCCCCACTCATGTCCCCTATCACCCCCACCCCCCCGCCACCAGGGGCACCCTTCACAAGGCCCCCATCCATGTCTCCCACCACCACCACCCCCCAGCCACCAGGGGCACCCTCCACCAGGCCCCCATCCATGTCTCCCACCACCCCCACCCCCCAGCAGTGCAGGGGCACCCTCCACCAGGCCCCCACCCATGTCCCCTATCACCCCCACCCCCCAGCAGTGCAGGGGCACCCTCCACCAGGCCCCCACTCATGTCCCCTATCACCCCCACCCCCCAGCCACCAGGGGGACCCTCCACCAGGCCCCCACTCATGTCTCCCACCACCACCACCCCCCAGCATCCAGGGGCACCCTCCACCAGGCCCCAACCCATGTCTCCCACCACCCCCACACCCCAGCCAACAGGGGCACCCTCCACCAGGCCCCCACTCATGTCTCCCACCACCCCCACCCCCCCAGCAGTGCAGGGGCAGCCTCCACCACGCCCCCACTCATGTCCCCTATCACCCCCACCCCCCTGCCACCAGGGGCACCCTCCACCAGGCCCCCATCCATGTCTCCCACCACCCCCACCCCCCAGCAGTGCAGGGGCACCCTCCACCAGGCCCCCACCCATGTCCCCTATCAGCCCCACCCCCTAGCAGTGCAGGGGCACCCTCCACCAGGCCCCCACTCATGTCCCCTATCACCCCCACCCCCCAGCCACCAGGGGCACCCTCCACCAGGCCCCCACTCATGTCTCCCACCACCACCACCCCCCAGCAGTGCAGGGGCAGCCTCCACCACGCCCCCACTCATGTCTCCCACCACCCCCACCCCCCAGCAGTGCAGGGGCAGCCTCCACCAGGACCCCACTCATGTCCCCTATCACCCCCACCCCCCCCGCCACCAGGGCACCCTCCACCAGGCCCCCATCCATGTCTCCCACCACCCCCACCCCCCAGCAGTGCAGGGGCACCCTCCACCAGGCCCCCACTCATGTCCCCTATCACCCCCACCCCCCCGCCACCAGGGGCACCCTCCACCAGGCCCCCATCCATGTCTCCCACCACCCCCACCCCCCAGCAGTGCAGGGGCACCCTCCACCAGGCCCCCACTCATGTCTCCCACCACCCCCACCCCCCAGCATCCAGGGGCACCCTCCACCAGGCCCCCACCCATGTCTCCCAGCACCCCCACCCCCCAGCATCCAGGGGCACCCTCCACCAGGCCCCCACCCATGTCCCCTATCACCCCCACCCCCCAGCCACCAGGGGCACCCTCCACCAGGCCCCCACTCATGTCTCCCACCACCACCACCCCCCAGCATCCAGGGGCACCCTCCACCAGGCCCCCACCCATGTCTCCCACCACCCCCACCCCCCAGCCACCAGGGGCACCCTCCACCAGGCCCCCACCCATGTCTCCCACCACCCCCACCCCCCAGCATCCAGGGGCACCCTCCACCAGGCCCCCACTCATGTCTCCCACCACCCCCACCCCCCAGCAGTGCAGGGGCAGCCTCCACCAGGCCCCACTCATGTCCCCTATCACCCCCACCCCCCCGCCACCAGGGGCACGCTCCACCAGGCCCCCATCCATGTCTCCCACCACCCCCACCCCCCCAGCAGTGCAGGGGCACCCTCCACCAGGCCCCCACCCATGTCTTCTATCACCCCCACCCCCCAGCAGTGCAGGGGCACCCTCCACCAGGCCCCCACTCATGTCCCCTATCACCCCCACCCCCCAGCCACCAGGGGCACCCTCCACCAGGCCCCCACTCACGTCTCCCACCACCACCACCCCCCAGCATCCAGGGGCACCCTCCACCAGGCCCCCACCCATGTCTCCCACCACCCCCACCCCCCAGCCACCAGGGGCAGCCTCCACCAGGCCCCCACCCATGTCTCCCACCACCCCCACCCCCCAGCATCCAGGGGCACCCTCCACCAGGCCCCCACTCATGTCTCCCACCACCCCCACCACCCAGCAGTCCAGGGGCAGCCTCCACCAGGCCCCCACTCATGTCCCCTATCACCCCCACCCCCCCGCCACCAGGGGCACCCTCCACCAGGCCCCCATCCATGTCTCCCACCACCCCCACCCCCCAGCAGTGCAGGGGCACCCTCCACCAGGCCCCCACCCATGTCCCCTATCACCCCCACCCCCCAGCAGTGCAGGGGCACCCTCCACCAGGCCCCCACTCATGTCCCCTATCACCCCCACCCCCCAGACACCAGGGGCACCCTCCACCAGGCCCCCACTCATGTCTCCCACCACCACCACCCCCAGCATCCAGGGGCACCCTCCACCAGGCCCCCACCCATGTCTCCCACCACCCCCACCCCCCAGCCACCAGGGGCACCCTCCACCAGGCCCCCACTCATGTCTCCCACCACCCCCACCCCCCAGCAGTGCAGGGGCAGCCTTCACCACGCCCCCACTCATGTCCCCTATCACCCCCACCCCCCCCGCCACCAGGGGCACCCTCCACCAGGCCCCCATCCATGTCTCCCACCACCCCCACCCCCCCGCCACCAGGGGCACCCTCCACCAGGCCCCCATCCATGTCTCCCACCACCCCCACTCCCCAGCAGTGCAGGGGCACCCTCCACCAGGCCCCCACTCATGTCCCCTATCACCCCCACCCCCCAGCATCCAGGGGCACCCTCCACCAGGCCCCCACCCATGTCTCCCACCACCCCCACCCCCCAGCCACCAGGGGCACCCTCCACCAGGCCCCCACTCATGTCTCCCAACACCCCCACCCCCCAGCAGTGCAGGGGCACCCTCCACCAGGCCCCCACTCATGTCTCCCACCACCCCCACCCCCCAGCATCCAGGGGCACCCTCCACCAGGCCCCCACCCATGTCTCCCACCACCCCCACCCCCCAGCCACCAGGGGCACCCTCCACCAGGCCCCCACTCATGTCTCCCACCACCCCCACCCCCCAGCAGTGCAGGGGCAGCCTCCACCACGCCCCCACTCATGTCCCCTATCACCCCCACCCCCCCGCCACCAGGGGCACCCTCCACCAGGCCCCCATCCATGTCTCCCACCACCCCCACCCCCCAGCAGTGCAGGGGCACCCTCCACCAGGCCCCCACCCATGTCCCCTATCACCCCCACCCCCCAGCAGTGCAGGGGCACCCTCCACCAGGCCCCCACTCATGTCCCCTATCACCCCCACCCCCCAGCCACCAGGGGCACCCTCCACCAGGCCCCCACTCATGTCTTCCACCACCACCACCCCCCAGCAGTGCAGGGGCAGCCTCCACCACGCCCCCACTCATGTGCCCTATCACCCCCACCCCCCCGCCACCAGGGGCACCCTCCACCAGGCCCCCATCCATGTCTCCCACCACCCCCACCCCCCAGCCACCAGGGGCACCCTCCACCAGGCCCCCACTCATGTCTCCCACCACCCCCACCCCCCAGCATCCAGGGGCACCCTCCACCAGGCTCCCACCCATGTCTCCCACCACCCCCACCCCCCAGCCACGAGGGGCACCCTCCACCAGGCCCCCATCCATGTCTCCCACCACCCCCACCCCCCAGCAGTGCAGGGGCACCCTCCACCAGGCCCCCACCCATGTCCCCTATCACCCCCACCCCCCAGCAGTGCAGGGGCAGCCTCCACCAGGCCCCCACCCATGTCTCCTACCACCCCCACCCCCCAGCGCTGTGGGGCACCTGCCAGCAGGCCCCCACCCATGTCCAACCCATGTCTCCCACCACCCCCACCCCCCAGCCACCAGGGGCATCCTCCACCAGGACACCAACTTCCCTGGCACTGAAGCTGGTGCCCCTCTGACTCCTTGGCCGGGGGTTGCCACTGGTGCCAGATGTTGTAGTGCCCGACATGGCAACCCCAGAGGCAGGAGTGGGTGGGCAACTGGGTCCTGGGGCTGGGCTGTGGGGCGACGGAAAAGCAGTCGGGAGCCTTTGGTTCCAGCAGGGGTGGTCACAGCAACAGCACCCCTGGCTGATGTGCAGGCAGCAAATGGCAGGGCACGTGGGCAGCAGGAAGTCAGGCAGCA
Organism: Ambystoma mexicanum; assembly: GCF_040938575.1. NCBI lineage: Eukaryota > Metazoa > Chordata > Amphibia > Caudata > Ambystomatidae > Ambystoma > Ambystoma mexicanum. The sequence continues at coordinate 600,352,679 of NC_090922.1, forward strand.
GCAGATGGCAGGTGGGAGCGTGCTCAGGGCTCTGGGGGGCAGTAATTTGGCCTCCTGGGCAGGAGCGTGGTCTTTCGTGTGTGAACGCGTGGACAGCTTGATACGTAGTGAGTGATTTTGCACGTGAAAATCCCACACGTCTGCGTGTAAATCGATGAAAGACCCTTAGCGCGTAAACGCGTATGCGCGTCTATGAAGTCACGTGCACGCGTAGTAAAAAGTTGCGTGACACGTCCGAGTGTCAAAGCGTGTTATTGGTGGAAATAGCCCTACACGCAGAAGTGTCAAAGCGTGTAATTGGTGCAAATGGACCTACACGCAGAAGTGACAAAGCGTGTAATTGGTGGGAATGGGCCTAGCATGTACACGCCGCGTAAGTGACGCTGTACGTGTGGGCCTGCATATAAGGTACGTGTAGAACACCAATTCCTTGTACTGCTTTTCGTGGAGAGCGAGTGGGTGAATTCTGTACTTCTTGTCGTTTCACACGCGATTTACTTCACGGCATTTCAAGTTCGTACTCCCTGTTACCTCTGACAGCTTTTTCTATTTTTTCTCTTGTACTGGTTTACCTGGGCCTGTTCCCTCTAACAGTGTTCCCTTCTACTGTTGTCCTGTCTCCTCAGACAGCGTACTTATCTTCTTTTGGCGGGGGTGTTGCCAACCAAACGCGCTCATTTTTCACGCTCTTTTACCTGGCAGACGGTGAGTCACGCACGTATCTAACATCTGTGCTTGCCCCGTGTGTAGCCTACCCCTTCAGAGGTCATTCTAGGCTGCGTGTGACACGCATACGTTCATTCTTGTGTTACTGGGTGCCACAGCGTAGTGCAGGTTTTTCTTTCTGCACACGTGGTCTAGGAGGGGTTGCGTGCACGTCATCTCCCTTTTTTGGGCCTCCTGTGCGTTGCGTGACCCCTCATCTTTCCCCAGGGGTTACATTCAGCCTTGCTAGAGCACTAGGGTACAATTACCATCTGGTACCCAACCCCTTTGACCCCCAATTGCCCAGGACAATAGTCTACATCCACTCCCATACGCACATTAACATCAGTGCCATGGCTGGGAGGCGAGGATTCCGTAAGGGTGGAAAAGGTGGAAGAGCCACAAGTGGTGGCCATGGTGGATCCGGTAGGGGACGTGGTCGTAACTTGCAGGGTTAGCCTGTCCCCCCATGTGTGGAGGACCAGTCACGGGCACCCATAATCCCCTCCCTCCCCCCCTCCCGTTGAGGCTGATGTGGCTGACACCATCCATGCTCAGCCCTTGTTGGACCAGCCCATTGTGGCACCAGACCTGGCTGACTCCATGGCTGTCTTCCAGGTCAGCAGGGCTACGACACGTGCGCTGGTGCACGTTGATGCCATCATGCCACGTGGATCTGGGGCAGCAAGGTCTTCTGCTGCACCAAGGAGGCAGGGCGGAGAGGCTGCAGGGGCAGCTGCGGCTCCATCCACCCCAGCCCTCACACACCCAGCCAGGACAGTGTCGGTCCTAGTCCATGCTGCTGACATTCCCCCTGACACCATCACACTAGAGCCAATGCCTGCACCAACTCCCATGCTGAGTGTGCAATCCCACACTCCTGATACAGAGTCCACCAGGGCTCCTGCCCCTAGTGTCCAGAGCGGCGCAGGACACTCAGGATCACCACCACCTTCCAAGCGGAAGAGGAAGAGTGCTCGTCCGGCACAGGCTGATGCCCCAGACACGGCTACACAGTCCGGCCCGTCCAGGAAGCCCAGCTTCACGGATGACGAACTGAATGCACTTGTCGAGTATGTGTCCGGACATGACAACGAGATGGTCATTGTTGCAGGATCCAAGACCACACCTGCACAACGCCAGGCACACTGGCAGACCGTTGCGGACATCGTAAGTGCCCTTGGAATCGTGAGGCGCACAGCCAATGATTGCTATAAGCGCTGGAATGACCTACAGCGCAGGGCAAAGAGTAAGCTGGCCTCAAGTCATGCTGCAACTCTAGTGACTGGAGGTGGGTCTCCAGTAGTAGACATGGAACTCACTCCACATGAGTCAGTCGCTGGGACCTACGTCACGGAGGAACAGATCCAAGGCGTGGGAGATCTGGCTGATTACGAGGCATTGTCCGGTGAGTGCACATGCATGTGTGTGTCATCCATGTGCATGGTGTGTGTGTGAGGGCTTCTGTTTGTGTGCCAGGTGAGTGTGTGTGCGCCTGAGTCGTATGGGTCAGCCATGTGCTTCATGCAATACTTCTTGCGCAGCTGCATTTGGCCATAGCAGTATCCCTTCTGCCAACAGTAGAAATCTAGCCCAACTGCACGCCAGTTGCCCTTGAAGTGTCACCTTGCCACAACATAGTTGCTTATTTTTCACTGTTCATTCAGTCAGATTGTTTGCATTCCCCCACTTTTACTAGCCATGTCGCTGTCCACTAGTCACATGTCTGACATGGCTATGGTAAAGTGGAGTGACTTTGTTACCTGGATATCATTTGTACACACATGTCCCTGTGCAATTGGACCATTTCAGACTGGCAGCTCCAGGTGAAAAATCTGACCTGTTAGAATTAGAAAAGCAATTACATGCGGGAACTGGACTGAATGAATAGGTGCTGCCCTCCTCTCCATCTTCACTCAATAGCAATGGTACATGCCATCTGTGTGATGGCATGTGTGTTTCACCTGGCAATCACAGGCCAATGTGTGATGCCACTGCCAGGCAGCATGCAGAAAATGTGTTCATCTTCCATCTTGGTGTCATCAGTGTGTGCCATTTGCCTGCACTTCATACGCAGTGAGGGTGCATGCATGGGAGGGTTTTAGTCATGTGGGACATGTGTCAATGAAGTACTGGTTCTCTTGCTTCTCAGCCCTCATTGTGTGCCATGGTGCTAATGCCTGTTTCCATTTCTTTGTTTTCATGTCTTTGCAGGGGAAGACGCACCTGATACTGCTGGGGTTGTGGAGATGGTGCAGACCCAGGAGGGGTCCGAGGGCCGACCAACCACCAGTGAGGGACGTGGTGTGGTGGTGGGGGAGAACCCACAAGTGCTGCAGGTCGTGCTCTCAAGGGGTGTCTCTGGCTGCACCTCCCCCGAGCTGTACTCAGGTGTTGATTCGGATGAGACCTACGTGCCGTCGCAGGTGAGTGTTCCAGGGAGGGATTCTGTCCTGTCTCACCCACCTGCACCAGGGTCAGAACCCTCCATGGGGATGTCAGTGTTGGCAGCTACGCCTTGGTGGTTACGGATGCAGGGTCACACTCCGCGACATCTGATCCTGTTCCTGGGCAAGCAGATCAGAGGGGGAATGCAGTCCTGCAGCCTCAGGCAGTGCCGGCACAGCAAGGCGCAGTTCGCCTTGCCCCAGACAGGTGTGGTGCCCGCCGACGTGGTGGCCGTACGCCACCTGGCAATACCGCATGGGAGCAATCCATTTACGGTATGGCAACCCAACAGGCTGCATCATCCGAGATGATGGCTCAGGCCATGGATAGGGTGGCCACTTCCATTGTCCCCCAGAAAGGCTGATGGAGCGACTAGAGCAGGCAACCGACTCCATCTGCCAGTCACACAGGGAGGACATGTTGGGGTCCAACAGGGACAGGCGGGCGGCACTGGCGACTCTGCAGGAGGCCATCTCCATTGAGTCCCAGGGCCACAGGGAAGCCCTGAGGCAGGAGCTCCTTCACCTCAGGACGACTCTTGTTGAGCTTGAGGCTTCAACACACCAAAGGACAGAACAGCAGCTGGAGCGTCTCACCCGTACGCTCTCAGCTGAGATGCAGGCAACGAGGGCGGAGGTCCGGGCATCCCGTGAGTTGTTGCATGGGGACCTCCGCACACTCATCCTCCAGAACCAGACCTACCACACCCGCATGCTTGCAGCCATGGAGGAGCAGACTAGGGCCTTGCGTGGGCTGCCTCCCATAGTGCAACCACCTCCGGATGCAGCTGCACAGGGTGATAATAGCGACAGCAGTGATACTCCCACAATAGGGTAGCCGTGTGGGCCATGAGCCCATGGAGGTGTTTTATTTTCCCAGGATCCACGCAGGTGGGTTCTGGTGTGCATCCTGTCCTCGGACCTTCAGGGTGGCCTCCCCAACCCCCCCGGGCCCATCAATGGCCATTTTTGATTGTTTCTTATTTTTATTTTTATTTTTATTTATTTTATTCCCTATTTTTTTGGGACGATTTGTTGGCTTCCGTGGTTCCTGAGGGCATACGCTGCATTGTGGCTGGGCAAATGCAGGCTTGTAATGTATTTGGTTCAGATGCTAGGGTTTGAGTCACACACACCCCTCCTGCTTCCCGTTTCCATGGGCTTGCAAAGGGTGTGCCCAAGTGACAGTGAATTACACAGTGACGTTGGACTCCCATGAGCTGTGTGGGCAGTCTGTAGTCAATACTGTGTATACATTCCTAGTGCATATTGCTGTTGTGTTGTACACTGCATGTTGCATTGATGTGTAACTCATCTTCTGTGTCTACCTCCCAATTTGCAGGTCCCTTCCTCATGTCTACACAAGGACCTCTAGTCTCGAGATGGGGTCCATGTTGGCAGCAGTGCACCTACAACTCTACATGGCGCCAACACTGCACAGTTGGTAGTTGTGGGAGTGCAGGCATTTCCAGGTGGTGAAACTACTAATATGTAACATTTGTGATGTCATGTTAATAGTAGTACGTGCTCAAGTATGTTGTTGGTCCGGCATTGCTGTGAGCATTTCAGGTGTTGAAGGTTTCTAATAGGGACACTGTACATAGTGACACTAGTGTCATGTTGTGGGGATTACTTTGTTTACCTGCAAATAGCATGACATGGCACGGTGTGTCGTGTGGCGGTGCTGGGGTTGGGTTGGCTGACATGGCACTGTCCTCTTGTTGCATTTTGCAAGTGGGTATTCTTTTTAGCTGCTTGAATGTGTAACTCCACAAAACTGCATTGGTGGTGTCTGTGTGGGTAGGGATGCACACATTGTGACACTTCCAGGTGAACAATCTCAGGCTGATATGGTATTCACGGTTCATTCTCCAGACATTCAGGATCAGTGTCAGGTTGAGTCATCATTGATTGTCAGATGGAATGTGCCAGGGCAGTGTGCACTCCACAGGGGTGTGATTTCTATGTGAAGTAATTAGCCACTAGCTGTGTACGGGCTGCCTCCCCCCGTGCCCTTTCCCCTCCCATGCGTAGCGGCTGTGCATGTGGTTGGGGATGTAGGGCCACCACCATGTCCACGGCCAGGCCCCGGCGTGTTGCAACGTTGTGCAGGACACATGCTGCCACTATGATCCTGCACACTACTGGGGGAGCGTATAACTTCTGGCCGCCAGAACGGTCAAGGGAGCGAAAGCGTGACTTTAGCACTCCGAATGTGCGCTCCACTATGCCCCGGGTCGTAATGTGGGCTGTGTTATATCTTACCTCGGGTGGCGTGGTGGGGTTCTGAATTGGCGTCATCATGTGGGGGCTGAGAGGGTAGGCACTGTCCCCTGTGGAGGTGGTGATTGGTATCATTGGTGGGGTTGTGACCTTGCTCAGTATCCAACATGCATGCATGTGCAGTGGCATACATACTCACCAAGCAGCCATGTATCGCCATGCCGCCCAGCTTCTAGGTCCCGGCTTAGGGTGGACATTCGGTAAATGAAGCTGTCGTGGGTGGACCCGGGATAGTTGGCATATACTGAGGTGATGATTCCCTTGGCATTACATGCTACCTGCACGTTGATGGAATGCCAGTGCTTGCGGTTCCTATAGATGTGCTCAGATGCCCTGGGGGGACGTAGAGCCACATGGGTGCAGTCGATGGCACCTAGCACTTTGGGGAATCGTGCCACACCGTAAAAATCCAGGGCGGCAGCATGCCTTTCTGCAGGTGTTCTGGGCAGGTATATGTGCCTGCGGACTGATGGGCGTGCAGTGATGATGTTCAAGACCTGGTGTAGGCAGCGTGACTGGGTGGCCTGTGACACCCCACCCACTATGGCACTTGTCCGCTGAAATGATCCAGTGGCTAAGAAGTGCAGTACATTGAGGACCTTCTCCAGGGGGCTGAGTGCTTGGGAGCACAGGGTGGGTGATGTGAGGTCATCCTCCCACTCACTCACCAGGTCCAGTATTATGTGTGGTGGAAACCTGTACCTCCCATACACCTGGTCATCAGGCATCCCGAAAAGGCTGGTTCTGGGTGTGAATATTCTGGCCCTGACTATCCTCCTCCTCCTCCTTTGGTAGCCCACTGCCACTGCTGCTAGGAACGGTATGTTCATCCTGGCGTCTGAGCTTGTTATTGTTAAAGTGCGCAAATTTATGCTTCTCGCGTGTTCTAGGCGAGCGTGTGACCCGCGCACCCCTGGAATCCAGTTCCCAGTCCAATAGCGTGTGGAAATTCCCACGCACCACGGGATACAGGTGCGCTGACGTACTTGCGTGTGTAAGTGCCCGCGCACCCATGAAATACACGTACATAGGCCAATCGCGTGTACGCGCACTTTTGTCCAATTACACGCTGACGTGCAGTATTTCCACGTGTGCTCCGTCATCACGTGCTGAGTGGGGAACACCCGTGCGGGTCACATCACAGACGTGCTTACGCACTGAGGGACTCTGGTCCAATAGAATCGCGTATGCGTGCTGACGCGCTTACGCGCTAAGGGCCTTTCCTCGGATTTCACGCTGACGTGCAGGATTTTCACGTGCCAAATCTCTCCGTATCAAGCTGGCCACACGAAAACACACGGAAGACCACGCTCCTGCCCAGAAGGCCGAGTTACTGCCCCCCAGTGCCCCAAGCAGCCTCCCACGTGCCATCTGCTGCTGCCTGCCTGCCTGCCTGCCTGCTGCCACCGTGCCCTGCCATTTGGTGCCTGCACATCAGCCATCTGCAGGGGTCCAGTTGCTGTGTCCACCCCTGCTGGAACTGAAGACTCCCGACTGGGATTACATCGCTCCACAGCCCAGCCCCAGGACCCAGTTGCCCACCCACACCTGCCTCTGGGGTTGCCATGTCGGGCACTTCCACATCTGGCACCAGTGGCAACCCCAGGCCAGAGGGGCAGAGGGGCACCAGCTTCACTGCCACCGAAGTTGGTGTCCTGGTGGAGCATGTCCTGGGGCAGTATGATGCCCTCTTTGGATCGTCCCGCGCCAGCAAGGAAGGACGGGAGAGGATCTGGGCCGACTGTGTGGTTGCCATCAATGCGGAGGGGGTGGCAACCCGCAACGTCCTGAAGATCAAGAAGCGCTGGGAGGACTTGAGGTCCAGGACCCTTGTGAAGGCCCGGCGTCTCGTGGAGAGGGGCCGGGGCCGCATGAGTTCCATCCAGATGAGGGTCCTGGAACGCGTACGCCCAGCGCTCCACGCCCAGATCCTTGAGAGGGAGGCCCGTCTGGAGTTGAGCGGTAAGTGTCCAAGCATTACTGTGTGAGACAGGGCATGTTGCGGTGTGCTGGTTCTATGATACTTGCCTGTATGTGTGCCATAGGCCATGTATGCATGTATGTGTGCAGGGACATCATAGTAATGCATGTGCGACCAGTGATGTGTGACCCACATGGTTGTTGCATGTGTTCAAATGCCGCATGGGGAGCCCTATGCAGATTTTGAACATGAGAACATGCCAGTCTCTGTACCTGGACATGGGTGGGGGTGAGGGATGGGTGCTGATGCCAGGTACATATATGGTAGTCATGTCTGTGTGCCTGACCTGCGTGTCTGTGACTTGTGCATGCCATGGATGCATGACACATGTGTGTGACAATGCACAGATTCAGTGAAGTAGCCAAATTACCCTTGTATCGGCTGTGTTTGGTGTGTTTGGGGCCAGATGGATGTGACTGAGGTGAAGTGTGTGCATGTGATAGGCATGAGCCATGATGCATGTGAGTTACATATCATTGAATGTTTCAAGAGTCCATTGGACATGCATGGAAATGTCCATGGCATGCACCATGCCTGTTACTGTGTGTGTTTTGCCTGGACTGACCCATGTGTTGTGGAGGGACATGATGGAAGTGTACTTTGACAGTGGTGCTCATCTGCTATTGCTTCCTGTCTAGGGGACCATTGTACAGTACCCTGATGCTTGTGTTCTTTGTCTCCCTCTACGCAGCGGCTAGTGAAGAAGAGGGCGGAGACGGCGCTGTGGAGCAAGGCGGCGGGGATGCCCCCACGGCTGCAGCGGAAGGGGTGGGTGAGCCCCCACAGGGGCCTGCTACGGTGGGAGACGGTGAGGAGCCAACCAGGTTGGTGGTTTGCACAGAGGAGGAGGAGGCCGCCACTGGGGCACACATGGGGCTTGGTGGGGGCATCCCTGCTGGTGCAAGTGGTGCAGTCCAGGGCCAGGGGCAGGAGGCGGCACAGGTCACCGTGGAGGGGCCTGTGCATGTCGCTGTCCCTGACCCTGTGAGTGCACCACCATGCACCAGCAGGGATGCCCCGTCCCAGGCCCGTCCGCAGGTAGAGGGGATGTCCATGTCACCTGACTCCCCTCCACCTGCGGATGTGGGAACCCCTGGCCGTGTGGAGAAGGTCCTGATTGGGGTCGCGATGCGCACGGCTGTGATTCGTGATGCCGTGCATGCTTCCCGGGAGGAGCACGCACGTCATCACGAAGTGCACCGTGCCGACGTGGCCCAATTGGGATCGGCCATGTTCGGGGGTTTGCTGCATGTGTTGGCCAATCTGGCGGCCCTCTCCTCCTCTGTGCAGACTATACACCAGTCGTTCTCCTTGCCGTCTTCCGGCCCAGATGCCACCAGGGCCCCCTGTGGACCTGCCCCGACCAATGCAGCCAGCTCGGTGGGGATCCCATCCCTGCCACAGTTGGGAGTCGGAGGTCCAGCAGGGGTGGACAACACAGCAACTGGACCCCAGCAGATGGAAGATGTGACAGCATCATCGGGCAGGGCACGTGCACGACGGCGTCGGTGGTTTCCATCAGCCTGGATGCCGTCATGCTGGCAGAGGCAGTGGCGTCGGAGGCAGCAGCAGGCTCGACGTGGGAGGCATCATGGCTCGGGGCCATCAAGATCAGAGGGGCAGGCATCGGCCGGAGGGCAGGGCAACCCTGGGATGGTGGTGTCTTCCGTGTGGGAGCAGTTGGTCCAGCGGATAGGTGAGGAGCGGCAGCGGGCGGAAGTGGAGCGGCTCACCATGGTCAGGGCGGAGTTCTCCATGCGTCGGGCGTTGAGGCGGGCTGAGTGCCTCGAGGAAGCACGCAGGGAGTTTGAGCTGAACATGGGGTTATCCCTGCGAGACCTCGGGGCCAGGACAGAGTCCCGCCTCCAGGACATCGACATGGAGTTCGATGATGCCCTGGCCAGCAACATCACCGAGTGAGCCGCAGGACTTGCCCGCTGCCTTTGTATATAGTTATTTAGTTAGTTAGTGTTATGTTTCCTTCATTCATTTTTATTTTATTGGACCGCTCGGACAATGGCCACTTTTTTGTAGATATTTTTTTCATTAGGTAGTAGTAGGTTTCATTTATGGTGTTGGGCTCATGGACCCTGGAATATTCGTGTATATAGTTTGCTTTTTGAAGAAACATTTTTTTTATTGATTATGAGGAAATGGTTTTTCATTAATTTCCTTCCACATGACATTGCTTTGGACAACATTTGTTTTTGGATTACTTTGTTTTTTTTATTTTTACATTTGTTTTCGGACATGGACCATTTATTTTGTTATCCCCATTGTTGTATGTTTGATTTGTTTACTTATTTTTCATCTTTAATACATGTTTTTTTTAACTTTCACTTGTGGTATGTTCTCATTGGTTTCATACATGTCATGATATGGGTTTTGACATTCACTTGCACCCGTTGTGTATGTGTTGTTGACGGACATGTGTTCATTTACATACTTGCCATTGGGGTTGTATCATGTAATTGCATTCACTATGTGGGTGGATGCAATCCTTGCCTGGGTGTTTGTGCTGGGTATGCTGCACATTACTGCCATGATTGAGTATCGTCAGGACCTGGGGGCAGGGGGACATGTGTGGGTGCCTGGTGGAGGATGCCCCTGCACTGCTGGGGGGTGGGGGTGGTGGGAGACATGAGTGGGGGCCTGGTGGAGGGTGCCCCTGGTGGCGGGGGGGTGGGGGTGATAGGGGACATGAGTGGGGGCCTGGTGGAGGCTGCCCCTGCACTGCTGGGGGGTGGGGGTGGTGGGAGACATGAGTGGGGGCCTGGTGGAGGGTGCCCCTGGATGGTGGGGGGTGGGGGTGGTGGGAGACATGAGTGGGGGCCTGGTGGAGGCTGCCCCTGGATGGTGGGGGGTGGGGGTGGTGGGAGAAATGAGTGGGGGCCTGGTGGAGGCTGCCCCTGCACTGCTGGGGGGTGGGGGTGGTGGGAGACATGAGTGGGGGCCTGGTGGAGGGTGCCCATGGTGGCAGGGGGGTGGGGGTGGTGGGAGACATGAGTGGGGGCCTGGTGGAGGCTGCCCCTGGTGACTGGAGGGGTGGGGGTGGTGGGAGACATGAGTGGGGGCCTGGTGGAGGGTGCCCCTGGTGGCGGGGGGGTGGGGGTGATAGGGGACATGAGTGGGGGCCTGGTGGAGGCTGCCCCTGCACTGCTGGGGGGTGGGGGTGGTGGGAGACATGAGTGGGGGCCTGGTGGAGGGTGCCCCTGGATGGTGGGGGGTGGGGGTGGTGGGAGACATGAGTGGGGGCCTGGTGGAGGGTGCCCATGGTGGCAGGGGGGTGGGGGTGGTGGGAGACATGAGTGGGGGCCTGGTGGAGGGTGCCCCTGGTGACTGGGGGGGTGGGGGTGGTGGGAGACATGAGTGGGGGCCTGGTGGAGGGTGCCCCTGGTGGCGGGGGGGTGGGGATGATAGGGGACATGAGTGGGGGCCTGGTGGAGGCTGCCCCTGGTGGCGGGGGGGTGGGGGTGATAGGGGACATGAGTGGGGGCCTGGTGGAGGCTGCCCCTGCACTGCTGGGGGGTGGGGGTGGTGGTAGACATGAGTGGGGGCCTGGTGGAGGGTGCCCCTGGATGGTGGGGGTGGTGGGAGACATGAGTGGGGGCCTGGTGGAGGCTGCCCCTGCACTGCTGGGGGGTGGGGGTGGTGGGAGACATGAGTGGGGGCCTGGTGGAGGGTGCCCATGGTGGCAGGGGGGTGGGGGTGGTGGGAGACATGAGTGGGGGCCTGGTGGAGGCAGCACCTGGTGACTGGGGGGGGTGGCGGTGGTGGGAGACATGAGTGGGGGCCTGGTGGAGGGTGCCCCTGGTGGCGGGGGGGTGGGGGTGATAGGGGACATGAGTGGGGGCCTGGTGGAGGCTGCCCCTGCACTGTTGGGGGGTGGGGGTGGTGGGAGACATGAGTGGGGGCCTGGTGGAGGGTGCCCCTGGATGGTGGGGGGTGGGGGTGGTGGGAGACATGAGTGGGGGCCTGGTGGAGGCTGCCCCTGCACTGCTGGGGGGTGGGGGTGGTGGGAGACATGAGTGGGGGCCTGGTGGAGGGTGCCCATGGTGGCAGGGGGGTGGGGGTGGTGGGAGACATGAGTGGGGGCCTGGTGGAGGCTGCCCCTGGTGACTGGGGTGGTGGGGGTGGTGGGAGACATGAGTGGGGGCCTGGTGGAGGGTGCCCCTGGTGGCGGGGGGGTGGGGGTGATAGGGGACATGAGTGGGGGCCTGGTGGAGTCTGCCCCTGCACTGCTAGGGGGTGGGGGTGGTGGGAGACATGAGTGGGGGCCTGGTGGAGGGTGCCCCTGGATGTTGGGGGGTGGGGGTGGTGGGAGACATGAGTGGGGGCCTGGTGGAGGCTGCCCCTGCACTGCTGGGGGGTGGGGGTGGTGGGAGACATGGGTGGGGGCCTGGTGGAGGCTGCCCCTGCACTTCTGGGGGGTGGGGGTGGTGGGAGACATGAGTGGGGGCCTGGTGGAGGGTGCCCATGGTGGCAGGGGGGTGGGGGTGGTGGGAGACATGAGTGGGGGCCTTGTGGAGGCTGCCCCTGGATGGTGGGGGGTGGGGGTGGTGGGACACATGAGTGGGGGCCTGGTGGAGGCTGCCCCTGGTGACTGGGGGGTGGTGGGAGACATGAGTGGGGGCCTGGTGGAGGGTGCCCCTGGTGGCGGGGTTGGGTGGGGGTGATAGGGGACATGAGTGGGGGCCTGGTGGAGGCTTCCCCTGCACTGCTGGGGGGTGGGGGTGGTGGGAGACATGAGTGGGGGCCTGGTGGAGGCTGCCCCTGCACTGCTGGGGGGTGGGGGTGGTGGGAGACATGGGTGGGGGCCTGGTGGAGGCTGCCCCTGCACTGCTGGGGGGTGGGGGTGGTGGGAGACATGAGTGGGGGCCTGGTGGAGGGTGCCCATGGTGGCAGGGGGGTGGGGGTGGTGGGAGACATGAGTGGGGGCCTGGTGGAGGCTGCCCCTGGTGACTGGGGGGGTGGGGGTGGTGGGAGACATGAGTGGGGGCCTGGTGGAGGGTGCCCCTGGTGACTGGGGGGGTGGGGGTGGTGGGAGACATGAGTGGGGGCCTGGTGGAGGCTGCCCCTGGATGGTGGGGGGTGGGGGTGGTGGGAGACATGAGTGGGGGCCTGGTGGAGGGTGCCCCTGGTGACTGGGGGGGTGGGGGTGGTGGGAGACATGAGTGGGGGCCTGGTGGAGGGTGCCCCTGGATGGTGGGGGGTGGGGGTGGTGGGAGACATGAGTGGGGGCCTGGTGGAGGATGCCCCTGGTGACTGGGAGGGTGGGGGTGGTGGGAGACATGAGTGGGGGCCTGGTGGAGGGTGCCCCTGGTGGCGGGGGGGTGGGGGTGATAGGGGACATGAGTGGGGGCCTGGTGGAGGCTGCCCCTGCACTGCTGGGGGGTGGGGGTGGTGGGAGACATGAGTGGGGGCCTGGTGGAGGCTGCCCCTGCACTGCTGGGGGGTGAGGTTGGTGGGAGACATGGGTGGGGGCCTGGTGGAGGCTGCCCCTGCACTGCTGGGGGGTGGGGGTGGTGGGAGACATGAGTGGGGGCCTGGTGGAGGGTGCCCATGGTGGCAGGGGGGTGGGGGTGGTGGGAGACATGAGTGGGGGCCTGGTGGAGGCTGCCCCTGGTGACTGGGGGGGTGGGGGTGGTGGGAGACATGAGTGGGGGCCTGGTGGAGGGTGCCCCTGGTGGCGGGGGGGTGGGGGTGATAGGGTACATGAGTGGGGGCCTGGTGGAGGCTGCCCCTGCACTGCTGGGGGGTGGGGGTAGTGGGAGACATGAGTGGGGGCCTGGTGGAGGCTGCCCCTGCACTGCTGGGGGGTGGGGGTGGTGGGAGACATGAGTGGGGGCCTGGTGGAGGGTGCCCATGGTGGCAGGGGGGTGGGGGTGGTGGGAGACATGAGTGGGGGCCTGGTGGAGGCTGCCCCTGGTGACTGGGGGAGTGGGGGTGGTGGGAGACATGAGCAGGTGTGCAGGGTAGTCCCCTGTTTTGTGGGCTGCCTGCAGGGGCCGTCGAGGGTGTACAGGGAACACCTGTGAGGACCCACCCAGCCTAATCGCGTGTGTTACTTCCCACGCACCCCTGTAATACACGTACCAAGCCAAATCGCGTGTGATAATTCCCGTGCACCCCTGAAATACACGCGCCCAGGCTATTCGCGTGTGGAAATTCCCGCGCACCCCTGAAAACACGTACCCTGCTGTAATCGCGTGTGGGACTTCCCGCGCACCCCTGAAATACACGCGCCCAGGCTATTCGCGTGTGGAAATTCCCGCGTACCCCTGAAATACACGTACCCTGCTGTAATCGCGTGTGGAACTTCCCGCGCACCCCTGAAATACACGCGCCCAGGCTATTCGCGTGTGGAACTTCCCGCGCACCCCTGAAATACACGCGCCCAGGCTATTCGCGTGTGGAACTTCCCGCGCACCCCTGAAATACACGCGCCCAGGCTATTCGCCTGTGGAACTTCCCGCGCACCCCTGAAATACACGTACCCTGCTGTAATCGCGTGTGGGACTTCCTGCGCACCCCTGAAATACACGTACCCTGATGGAATGGCGTGTGGAACTTCCCGCGCACCCCTGAAATACACCTACCCTGATGGAATCGCGTGTGGAACTTCCCGCGCACCCCTGAAATCCACGTACCCGGCCAAATCGCGTGTGAGACTTCCCGCGCACCCCGGTATACACACACACGTATTTTTTGTCAGCGTGTCCGTGTTTGTGGGTACCCCTTTGCACGTCATTTGTCCTGGAGGGCCACAGTATAGGACATTCATCATGGCAGTATATGGGTGCTATTTGTTGGCGCACCTTTTGGCGCACATTTCTTACAGCCGCAGAGACGCTACCGCCTGCTTTCTTGTGGTGGTCGTGTTTGTGCCTGTGCGCTGGTTTGAGCGTGCGCTTTTTTGCCCTATTCTATTCCATGAATACGTGTTGTAGGCGAGCGTGTGGGCGTTCCGCGCACTTGTGCCCTGTACTTCCCCCGTGATGCCCACGTTTTTGCAAGTTGTTCCCCATTCCGAGTGTTACGCCCGTGTTCCGCCTACTTTTGTTGCGTGCGCCGCGCTATGTGCGAATTTCGCTGTGGCCTGTGCGATTTTCGCTGTGACCTGGCGCAAGCTGTTAGATGGCCTGTGCGCCAACGTGCGCGGCGCACTTTTTATCGCACATCCGCTGGTTTTCTCGCGCACGGACTTCCATGAATCGACGTGCGCTGCTTTTCGTGCGATTTTCGCACTTGCACTGCGATTTTCGCTATTCCACTGCGATTCGCACGTTTTTGCCCACTTGCGCCGCGCTAATTATTCCATGAATCGGCCTGTTGGTGTCTACTTCTCTAACTCTGCTGATGATACTCAGCTGGTCATAGAATTAAGTGGTATTTATGAAACGGACATTAATAATAATAATTAGGCATTTATATAGCGCTACGAACCCTCAGGTATCTGAGCTCTGCTTATTATTACCCACAGTGTGTGGTGCTCATTTATCAACCTCAGAAGGATGAAAGGCTGAGTTTGGCCCCGCTGGGATTCGAACCTGCATCAGCAGGCTCTGCACGGATGTCAAAGCAAGCGCTCTACTCGCTGTGCCACTTGACATTAAGAAAGTAACGCACATTTGTGAATAAATCCAAAATTGGATGAGACACAATGATATGTGTTTAAATGCGGCGAAAACTGTGTTCCTTATCTTTGGATCATCTCAAGCTAGAGGGAAGCTTGAGGCTTCGTGTGCTGGCTTCTCCATTGATAATTATTATATTCGTATTACCCCTAAGGTGAAAACCCTACGGGTTATTTTTTAATCTACTCTCAGCTCAGAGGCCCATATTCAACACAGAGTGAATTAAACTCAGTACCACCTGAGATTGTTATGTTTGATAAAACCATACTTTTCAGAATCCAATTGGGAAACTCTTGTCAGAGTCACGATTATGCCCAGAATAGACTATTGTAGCGCCCTTCATCTAGGCGTATGTAAAGGTAGTGTGGGCATTCTTCAAAATGATGCAGTTCATTTGGTAAGAAATGTGAGCAGACGTGAACTCATCTTGGAGCAAAGGAGAAGTCTCCATTTGCTCCAGGTGAAGGTCAGGATCTCTTTTAAGGCCTTAACCATTGTGCACAAGTGCTGTAATGGACAGTCAGATGAAAATACATACTGCCAAAAGAACCACAAGACTTAATGAGGAAGTACGCAGGATTGTGACATATAGCAAACGTGTTAGAGGAGCTGGGAGATCCTTCCCTGTTCAGGCTTTCACAGTATGGAATAAACTGCCGAAAGATATTCTTACAGAAACAAACTTGTAAACCTTCAGAAAACACCTGAAAACTCTTCTTTTTGAATAAATCTGTCTCAGTGTTTTTGACTTTGGCTTCTGTTTCTCTTTCTTCTGCTCCCTGATGCCTGTGGGCTCCGGCGTGATACAAAATGATGAATAAATAAACTTGATAGGAAAAGTCTGCCCTTCTTCCTCATCCATACGTATTCGTGGTCTGAATAGAAACTCATCATGTATCTAGCGCAATCTTCCCTACTAGCCCAAGGAGCCATGTCAACAAAATGCTCACTCCTTATAGGAAGACTTGTAGAGCCACTTGCACTGTGAATGCCAATATAAACTCTCCAACATTTAAGTAGTGTATTCCTGGAGTGGACACACTATTCCTTGATCAGTGAATGAAATCGTCATAAATATAATAAAGGAACAGACATGTCACATTCCCTTATAGAAAGCGGTAACTTATCTGTAAACAGAACTAAATTCATAGCTCCAGAGAAACCTTAAGCATTCATGGCTATACCTGACATTGGGTATTTTCCCTCCCGTATGCACGAGCGAGTTGCCCCAGTGTCCACAAGAAAAGAAAAGGCTTTGCCCCCTATCGTCACATCAACCCTTGGTTCCTCTTGGGGGTCTGGTATCACAGATAGTACGGAACACATCAAGTCACCCTGTGAGCTGTCCTATTGAGGGTATAAGTGCATCCCCATCCACATGAAAGGGTTTCCTCCTACCACAGTGACACCCCTTATCCTAGGTGTGAGTATGTGCCCCAGATTTGGGTTTTGCTGTGTTTGCATAGGTGCTTGTTGTGACTGCCCTTGTGGGGGGTACATTTGTACTTGTGCGTGCTATTGTGCTTGCTGTACTTGCAGCGCCTGTGCCTGATAGGATATGTGATCCTGAGCAAAGCCATCTCTTGTTTGTGAGCTGTATTGTGGTAGATAAGCTGTTCCCCCTCTTGAAAACTGCCCATTCTGTACACTCCCTCGGATCCTGCATGCACACGCAATATGCCTTGTTATTCCACAATCCCAACACACTGAGGGTGGCCCTCTGGCAAACCCTCCTTGGTTATATCCTCCCTGGGCACTCTGACTCTCATCATTCTGAGTGTTCTTAAATCCACCTTTGTTGTTCTGAAATCTGCCTCCTCTTCCCGTAAAACCTACACCTCTACCTCGTGGCACAAACCTGTACCCACCTTGATCTATTAACCGTGAATTATTCACCTGCGATTTACACGTTGCTTCTTGCATTCCTGATCATTCTCCACTTGTCAATACTGTTCCTTCTATGGCAAATTCTGAAAATTTGTTCTGAACTAATTTGGCTTCCTCAATTTTTATATGTTCATCCTTCTTTTTGTTCTTCTCTTGTAGTAACAGACAGTGATGTACTATATTGAAATATATCTCAGCCCATGGCTCCGCTTCCATCCCCATCTGTCTCTACACTGGCTCTGACAATCCTTGACACAAAGTGTGATAAAATTGTGCCACTTTCTTTTCCCACGGTTCATGAGTTTCAAGCTGCCATTTCTCCTGAATATCCTGAATTTAAGCAATAGGGTCTTCATCCTCCTTCATTTTTCCTGTCATAAATGCACCCATATCCGATGTGTCAGGATATTGGACCCTGAGAGACCTCCAAACATTTGCCCTACAATTATTGAATGGCGCTCCGTCATGCCCTGTGTTTTGTGCTGGCACACTTGCGTACCCCACTCTCCTCCATATGTCAAAGGCCCTCTCCCCAAGAATGCTGTCAGTAATTGTTTTATGTCTCCTATGGCAAGCGTATTTGCTCCTGTCATTTTCTCTAATTCGTATATCCATTTCCCAGGCCCTGAAATTAAACTAGGGAGCTTGCATTTTAAGAAGTCCTTATCCATCTGTGGCCATGGAATGTATTGTTGTCCCACTCCCCCCTTCTCTAACAAGGGTAACTGTGAGAACCCTGTCCCGTAGTCGGATTGCACTATTAGTCTATCCATGGCAGGGGTAATCGTCCCTATTTGCCTTCTTGCTGATAGTGACCTTAACCTGCTTACTTATGGTACAGACTCTCCATTCTCACTACATGATCATCTTTGGGGAAGCTCAGGATATGATATGGGATCTGGCGTTCTTTCATTAGGATGTTCTAGATCTGACCATCCCCCTCAACTCTATCTAGATTGAATCTACTCAAAGACAGTGCTCGGCGTGCATCACTAAATTGTCTTTCTCATAAATTCATAGTTGAGATACTGGGGATAGATTACCCATCCCCCAACCGCAAGTTCCAAACTCACTATCCCATCTTAGTTGCTGGTATATTTTATCGATTCTTTCTCCAATGCCTTCCGCATCATATCTTTCTTCCTCTAGTACTACTCTAGGTGTTTCTGGCATTATATCCTTTATCGGGAGAATCTCTCTCACTCTATCCCATCGTATTTCTTCAAGTGGCTTCATTCGTTCCTTAAGGATGAGTCTAGCATCCAGACCTCACTGCCTCCTATTCTGTTTTATTTCTTCATCCAATTCCCTTGGCTTTCTCACATCCCTTCTTACCCTCTCTTCCTCTTGCCTTTGTTCCTCCTTTCTCACTTCCTGTCTTCTTTCCTCTTCTTCTCTCCTTCTCTGTAACCTTCTGTCCTTCACTCTTAGTGCTTCATCCTCCTCACTCTTTCTTTCCGTCCTATCTGTTTCTTCTATTGCGCGTTGTCTATTGTCATACTTTCTTTGTTCCTCTGCCAACTTTTCTTCCTTTTCCTGTTCCTCCCTTTATATCTGTTCCCATCAATTCCTGCTTTTCCTTCCTTGTTCATCCTCCCTATATTCGACCTCTCGCCTCTTTCTTCCGTATCTCCTATAGACTTACAGGCATCTTCCTTTCTTTTACTCTTTTCTGGACTGTCGTCACTACTGTAGGCGGGGGGTTCATATGGTAGGTTACTATACCCCACGGCTGCTTTCAATTCCTTTAAAGGATAAACTCCTATCTCTTATGTAGGTGCACTCTTAATCTCAGACAAGGGCTCTATGACTGCCTGCTCATGCTGATTAAGCATCCACTCCTCTGGTGGTGGGTCCTCCCTCTTCTCCTGGTACATCCTCCAAAGTTCTAAAATTGCCAGCCTTTACTCTAATTTCTTTCCTATGTATGCAGTGTGCACATATGTGGTCATGTATTGCAATACCGCTTTTGACAATGATCCCCCTTGTGGCCATGGCATGAACATTTTATCAGCTGGGCCTATTACCCATTCTGCACTGTACTGTTTGAACTTGGGAGCATGTTTTGGTAGTGTCTTACAAAGATGCATGAGAGGAGTGTCCTCCATGATGACAAGTCTCAGTTGGCTGTCGATACTTACCAGATCGTTAAATACACCTTTTTTTTTTAACTCAACTCACTCCCTTTAGTTTTAAATCAACAAATATGAGCAAGCACCATCAACCACTGCTCAATCCTCTTTTGTTTCAATGATCTAGCTGGCTTTTGATTGGCGCCAATCATTTACTACACCTTAACTTCAAACACTGTTACTTTCAACTTTCCATAGTTCTTTTACTTCTTGATAATTCACACAACGAATAATACTTTAAAAAACCACACACTACACATTAATAATCCCAGTGATCACCTTCCCTTCATTATTAACTATTTATAATAAGGGGTATACTTCTCTTGCTTATACTTATTTTACCTTATACATGCGTATTCCCTTTTCATTAATACTCCGGTTGGAGTTTGAGATGTCTTCTAATTCCATTGAACTAGGAATACTTAGGTGTTCCGTTATCTACACAAGATTTCCTGTTACTCAAAATATCACAATCCTGCCCCTTTATATTGCCATTTCCCTTGGTCTACTTACATTCGTTAATCAGCGCAAGGCCTTTCGTATCGACTCCTCCTTCAATCCAACCACTTCGCCTTCCGTCCACATAACTCCCATGGAAGCTGAGCAGGGATTTCTTCAAAGAGGGCCCTGCCCATCGATCTCCACAGGGAATTCTGTGATCTTCCAGTTAATAGAGGAGGATGCCCGATCATCTGAAATTCTGGAGCTAAATAGGTATTGATCTTGAAACCATCATCTGCTACCATGTGAGTTTGTGGTCCTTAGGAACATGAATATGGAATAGATGGGATTACACCAGAGCAATCCTGAATCCCAATAATGGAGCCAACTCAAGAAGTTGGCACAGTACTGTTTTATCTAAAACAGGGAAGTTACAATGAACATCAACGGACGGATGCTCAGTCTCTCAATGATCTCCACAAGAAATACAATTCTTATAGTGATAATGTGTCAGAGTGACGTCATACTATGCGGCAATAGTGAGAAAACCTATCAAGGGTCAGGATTGGTTAAGGGAGACATCTAAGTATAGATTTCTATAGTAGCTAGCATTGTTATTGGCCGTCCGTTATCAGGTGGACAACTTATGCCCACCTCTAAAAACATGTCATTTCAGAAACATTCAGATACACAATTTCTCATTGGTCTTCAAACTATAAGGTCCTTCGTTATATGGACTAATATAATTGGTTGGCACACTTGTGCCACATCTAGAACATTTGGTTCATTTACCAGCACGTAAGCCTGGAACCAGGTGCAAGGAGATACGGCATAAAACTACCTCACCACCCAATTAGCCCATCATCTCTCATCACCCATGCCTTGTGCCATGAAATTGACTTTGTACTTGCCCTTGCAGTGTATCCTTGTCTTTGAGAATGCACGGGAGTGAGGGCACTCAGTATCGTGTCTGGAACTCCAAGTTCAAGCTTTATTTCCATCCTTGGCTCATGTGACAGGAGACCACCATTTGGTCCATTTTGTAGTTCTTAATTGCTCTAAAAGAATTAAAGCTTGGCATCATCTCTGTTCTTTCTGGCACCTTAACCTGAGACTGTTCATGCCCCAAATACTCATTATTCTTCGGAATAGATAGCTGACCTCGATTTCTAAAATCTTGACTTCAAGCCAGGCAGCCTCGTCACGCAGCTCCATGAGCCTATTATTCTTGCTGCAAAACAGTTTTCCATTTACGCTTCAAGGGTTCTGGCTTGCTTAATTCATGATACCAATGTCCAGTTTCTGTTCAATGGCGGCTTCGCCAGCATTCTGTTCACTACTAATAGCCGGCTTCTATAATGAATTCATCTACTGTGCGTTTCAGCGTCTGTACATTTATTGAACGGTTGTTCTCTGCAACACTTTGTGTACGTGTAATATTCTTTCATACTTGAGAGTTCCCTCGATCCTTACTTCATCATTGGCCCTCTAGAATCCATCCATCATCTTCAGCCAGTATCTCAAGACGTTGTGCACACCTTCTTATGACGTCACTAGCTCCTCTTCTTTGCTCTTTCTCATATTCCTTCTGGGAGTTTATCCTGCAGGTTGTTCTCACTTCAAGGGTTCATTCGATAAGGTTCTCTTAATGGGCATCTTCTTCCAAACACTTGCTGCGGTATTGGCACAACAGCTGGTGTCAAACACTGCACGGCCTCATGTCTCCAATATATGCGAGTTAGGGGGGTGGGATCTCCTGCAGATGTATAGAGCTGCTCCTCTACAACACGAATACATTTATTTTTAGGACTCCATAATTAACAATGTAATAATGATAGCCACTTTTTTTATTTTTGCAGCTGCAGGAGAAAAAGTACAAAAATTGAACTTCACACTTGGTCATGGCATCCGCACAATGTGATCCTCAGCAGCATCATCTGTGTTGCAACTACAGTGTGGGGTTCCTGTGCTGAGTGAATATGGCGTGGGGCATGGCATCATGGCAAAGCCCTGAGAATGACTACTTTTCCAATAATAGGGAACAATTGTCCTGCACTCATAGATGCCTACCATGAATGGGACCATGACCTCTATCATGTTTGCCACAGGGTCCTCTGTTGTGGATCTCTGTCAAATGTATTCTTGCATGGTGGAGATCACCCCGTATTCACTGCATGCATGTGTTAGCAGGCACAATAATCTGGGTGGATCCCATGTTCTTGTGCCTTTCCCCTCAAGCATCTGGTGAGTATCTGTCTCAGGCACGTGCCTAGACGGATCTGAATCACAGTCAAGTGTGTGACCGCGTGCATGCACGATCGGTTCAGTTCCACGTTACGACTCTAGCACTGGCATTGGCATGAACCCCTAACAGTTATAAAATGTATAATGCCCAGCTGTGTATACATAGCTAGTTCTCCCTCCTAGTTTTTAGAAAATTTAACAGGGGAATAAAGTGGTGGCCAAAGGGAGAAAGGGGAGCTTTGCATGAGAGTGAGGGGAGAGGCCAGTAGTTGAATTGGATAAGATAAAGAGAAGGAAGTAGGTGAACTGCTGTGGCACTTACAGAGAGAGAAATGGGATAGGGGCAGAATCAGATGGAGAGAGGTTGAAAGAGACATAGGGAACGACAGTTTCAAACATTCCCCAGACCCGCCATGTAGGGTCCAAGTTGCCACTGATCTGGGTCAGGACAGAGGTTTCCTTTGACTCTCCTCAGCTCACATACTGATAGCATCGGGCAAATAGTTCAAGCCAAGGACTTAGGAGGGGAGTGGGCTGGATTACCAGCAACACTTAAATACTTCGAATAATAGGCTGTCTACATCAGAATGCACAGCTGGAAGCATTATTAGGCACAGCTGTGCTGTCTGGGTAGGTCCATTTCACTGAATCTTGCTTTAGTCACTGTTCACAATGGATAGTCCAGGGGAACCACTAGGAGTATTCTCACTCACACGCCATGCATGCGTTCCTTACCATAAAGAGGTGAGCCAAGAAAAATTCTGATTGGCTGTGTGAGTGATGGACCTGATGTTGCATGTTTGGAATGGGAGATTTAGGAGCTGGGCTCAAGACAACACTGAAACCTTCAGAAGAGCTGTTAAATGCTCAGCTACACATCACTCAGAATAGCTCTTCACGGTCAATCGCCTGGGTACCCCCAATGATAGAATTATTAACATGTCAGGTTCTAGGCTCTGGTGCAAGTCAGAGGTTGGGGAAGTGCATTGTGGGTGTTCTGAAGATCCAGGGATGTCAGGTAGCAGGTAAGATGGCTCTTCACGAGGAAGAAGAAGCAAGGCAGTGCTGGGGATGGAGCGTGGACCAGATCTCCAGTGGAAGAATGCTACAGGAGGACTCTAGTGATGGTGACTGAGATGACATAACCCCTGGAGGCATACGCACCGTTCTTCTTAGTTGTTCAAGCTTCCTTTGGCCATTATCTTTAGTACCTACTGGTCTCAGGCTCCCTTAGCTGCTGCATATTTTGGTTCAGGTGAACTGGCTCTTCATTGTCAGGTTCTGTGCGTTGAACCAGAAAGCAAGGGGTTATTTAGGGCACAGGGTTCAAGGCTTCTGACAAGGCTCACCCCGCTAGGTCTGTGGAAGTGAGCCCTGAGGGTGCTCTTGTAGGTGTAAATTGGCCTTGCGGAGACTTGCCATTAGGCCGGGTCTTGAATTTCTGCAGATTTCAGCAGTTCTTCCGCACTTCCGGCCTTTGGTTCAGCCTGTGTTTCCACATCCAGGGACTCTTCCCTAAGGTTTGGAACTCAGAGGCCTGACCAAGTAGGTCTATCCACGAGGTGACACCGAACTCATGTTCTCCCCTCCAGGGAACACATGTCTTTCGGCAGGACCGCGCAATGTTTCTTGAAATGGTCGCCGTTGATTCATCCCTCTCCCCCTCCAGAGTTCGGCTGGATTAATGGCGGTAAAGCTGCCACCAGCCAATGGGAATTGCACAGCAATCTGCATGAGGTCACTCGCAGAAGGAAAACAGGGAAAATGGTGTCCAGTCCCTAGTGGACACACAGGGTATTTGCATTTCTGATGAGCACTTTTGGGCTGCTCAGGATATCAAAAAGTAAGCCAAATAGAGAAAAGTGAGAAAATACAATGATCTCACACCGATGTGACAGATGCGGGAGGACATTTGTGTCACACTGGCAGAGAGAGTCAGAGGGAAAAAGAGAACGCCAGAGAGAAAGGACCGATGGAGGGAGGGTTAAGACACAGAGAGTAAGGATGAAAAGTTTTAGAGAAAGACATGTTTAGTGCAAGAGCGAAAGGACATTACTTAGAAATTCGGAGAAAGGCATAGAAAGCCAAAGAGGAAGAAAGCAACAGCAAAAGAAAGCGTGAAAACAATTTGAGATGAAGGTGCTGAAAACGAGTGAGTTATAAAGCTACTATACTGCAATAATCGCCACCATAGTGCTTGTACGCACCTGTACAATGCCCAAGAAAATGGCATACTGTGCCCCTGCCCAGGGTAACCAGACTATAGACTGCGAAAGAGGAAGAAAGGAAAATAGTGTTTGAGGGGAAAAGCAGGAATATTTTATTTATTTCACTTCTATTGTTTATAGCGCAAACCCAGCACAAGAGGAGAGGAGGGCTTTACAACAGGATTGTACCAGAAGAGGGCTTAGCATTTTATACAGTAGCACAGTACTGCTGGTGGAGGGAGAAGGGGATATTGATGCCTCCGGCAGGTATTGTTGAAAGAGCCATATTTTTAGTATTTGGCAGGATTATAATGTGAGACCTATTAGAATAGGCTACTGTGGTAGAGGGGATGTGATTTCTTAAGTAGGGGTGAATGTTAGGCAGTGGATTAGTCAGAATGCTAATTTAGAAAGAGGAAAAGTAAGAAGACAGTTGGTAGTGTAGAGGAGCAGATGAACGTGTTATCTTTAGCTCCCGGCCCCTCTTTGCCGTCATATTGGACAGCAGGAGAAGAGCCCTATATGGGACTCCATGTGTTGCCCCTATACCGCAACGAGTATACGGGAGACAATATGCACTCAGACAACCATACCGAATGTACCCTCGCCCTCGCACTGAAAGAGTGGAAGAATGTCAGTACGCACCAGTAGATATTATGGAGCGCTAGTTGAAATCTGAGGAGAGCAGAGTGATGTCATGAAGCAGATATACAAAGACATACTGAAGCAATATGGAAATAATTAAGAGTGACGATGTAACTGAAGCGACAAGAGAAACATGTATGAAATGATAAAGTAATCATAAATGTAAAGAAGACAAACTAACCTGATGATCAATAAGTGTAAATACGCAGTAACGCAAGATGGATGAGACATATAGAAGCTTGCTATAGAGGAAAATATAACGTGGCTAGGACGGCCATAATAGGAATATGGACGACGGCTTGTATTAAGATTCAATTCAGCTACCTCAGAGACAGAGCAGGGCTGCAGAGTCAGGAGACGCTGGATAAACAGTCTTGTGTGCAAAAAGTGTATAAAGTCTATACAAGATGGGGTGAGCAAGTCTCTAGAGACCAAGAGGAGCAAGAACACCCAGTATAATCAAATCAAATAGCAGTAAAGAAGAAGTCAAAATGAACAAATTTGTGGTCTCTTCAAACGTGATTCAAAAGTCAAAAACAAGGGCCACTCATTAAGCCTTAAATGATGATAGTGATGTGCGTGCACTCCCCTGAATGTCCCAGAACAGGGAGCAGGCTAGATGGTCAACTACAGATGGAAAACCTTGGCTTATATTTGGACTGATGAGAGATGATGGACTAATTGGGAAAGTGGGGAATAATCTGACGTGACTCATTCACCTGGATTTCGTTTTGCTTACATGCTGCTAGCGTGCTGAAAGTCTATGGTTGGGTGAGAAGGCCACCCAATCAGAGGGTGTATGGGTTATCCTGCTATACATTGTTGCATACACCAATCTGCTGCCATTTTCTCTACAATAATTAGTATTATACTTATTTAGAGTTAGGTCAAGGTGTGATAAGAGACAGCCAATGATGTAATAACCCTTATATGACATATAGGTGCATATTTTCCTCTAACCAATCCCTCCCTTCAATAGGTTTTATGGTTTGACATGTAAGATGGCATCATAGATGAGGCATATTGTGGCATAAAACCTCTGCATAATCAAGTTTGAGTGTGAGTGTGGTAGTGTCAGTCTGATGTCTGCCAGTTTGCACAAGAGACGCTTCAAGGTGCTAGGGCACAGTAGCAAGCGTTTTCCGGTCATGCCGTTTTCTGGTTCCTTGGGAGATGTACTAGAATTAGTGGGAGCATGTCTATGCTCTGGCCCAATGTGCTGGGAGCCCCTTGAAGTGGAGGCCAGAAGGGTCAGCTCATGTTCTTTAGGCACCGCCTGAAAATCCGAGCTATATCATTTGGGAATGCCAAATCAACCAGCAGAAGTGACAGAGCCAAGGATCGAAACATACAGACAGGTAACAACATAACCTGACTGTGCTTCCATTGAAGGAATAATGATGATAACACCGGGTGTTGTTTATCAAAGACACAATCTTTATGAAATAGGAACAGTAAATAAAAAAGGAACCCAGCCTTAACATGACGAAAGCTTTGCCAATGACATTGTACATTACGTCACATCACATTCGCCATTTCTTGGGAATATCTCGAAACACCACACATCATCCATAAACTCAAGAATGAATCTTTGATCATTGGTAAGAGTGGAATCTGGATAAAATAGCAGCACATCAAGAATTGACATGCAGCTGGATTGCCCATGCCGCCTGTCCCTGACATGGGCAGGGATTCATACTGCATTCCAAATGCCCCCAGGGGTTTCCTAGCAATGAAATGTACCCATTTGGCCCTTTTCTCTTGAGTCTAGCGAAGTTCATTCTTCAATTGTAGAGAGCCTTGCCTGTTTCTGGCATCTGAGGATGTTGGAGGATTGGTGGTGGAAAAAAAAGGCTAAATGTATTGAAAGGATTTGAGTTATGATATGATATGATATGGCACTTATAAGGCGCCCATACACATTTGTTTCAAGGTGCAAAGAGGCTAGGGAGGGGGACAGAGGAAGAACAGAGACAGCAATCTTACTAGGCCACTTGACATTGAGATCGCACAAGTGCAGGGAAGAGGGGAGGGGAGAAGTACAAGGGGAAAGGGGAGGAGGGAAGTGCTGTACATGGGATTAAACAGTAACAAGAAGTGTGGCCAACGGGTGGCAGGTGCAAGGGTAGGTGCTGACAGCAGGTGTCCAAAGTGCAGGTAGGGGGACGGTAGGGTTACAGATACAGACCCAAGTGCAAGGGTTCCTGGGAGGCGGTGGGGGTGTGCAACTCGGCGGGCAGGGACATGGGCCCGAGATCAGAGGGTAGCCATGTGACCAGTGCAGTGTCAGACAGGAAATCAGCATGGGAGAGGAAGAGAGAAGGCAGAAGCAAAGAGGAAGGTCTTGAGGTGCTTCCGGAACCGGCCATGGTTCTCCTCAAGTTTCAGGGAGGCAGGGAGGCTGTTCCAGAGGGAGGCGCCAGCCGAAGTAAGAGCTCTACCAGCAACTCGTTGTTTGGAGAAGCGACTGATCCTGAGGGAGTTGGAGGTGGAGAAGCGAAGAGTTTGAGTAAGAAGGTATTAACGAAGAGAGAGTTGGAGGTATTTAGGCCCCAGGCCCCAGAAGGCCTTGTGGACAATGCAGAGGGTCTTGAACTTAATCCTCGCAGCCACTGGGAGCCAATGCAGAGATGTCAGTGCTGGATAGATACAATCTCTGGGCTTGAGGCCAAGGAAAAGACTCTCAGTCCTGTTCTGGATGAGTTGCAGAGGGCGGAGAGTTGTTTAATTGAAGTAGAGAGAATCGCAGCAGAATTGACCGTAGTCAATTTTGTCACAATTCTATTTCGGTAAAACAACCCAAAACTAAATAAACAACCCAAATGCAAGCCTCTCACCACCCTTACTTAGTGTCTTGTTGCCCACCACCACCTCTGCCTCTTCTATACCCGTGTGGCATCAGTTCCATCCCTCTAACGTGGGTCCGATCTGAAAGAGCAGGGTTCCTTCTTCTTTTTTTACTTGTTTCTTTTTTTGTGTCCCCCGCTTCTAATGTCAAGTAAGTGGGGGGACACCCCCACAACCCCTGAAACCCATACTATTGAACATGAGGAGAGGAGGACAATCCCACAACCCCCGTCTTCATGTTTGGTATTTTGGGCTTCAGATTAATTGTACTGGATGAATTCTGCCAAATGCTCCATACAGCATTTTTATTTGATCAATTTGGGTATTTCCCATTGAACGAGGGCTCACCCAATGAGGACAATATATTGGGGCCTCGTTCCGAGTGCAAAGGGAAAACACTGGAAATGAGCCAGATCGCTCTTTTTCGTGCTAGTATGATCCATCTCAGCCGATCCCCACAGTCCTGGAGAATCCCTTACATCTAGCAGGTGGAAGCAGGGATGTTAGGGTGAAAGAAGTCAGGCATTCTAAACTATCCAACCTGGCCTTCTCGCCTGCAGGATCTCGACTGTGGAAGTCGCTGCTTGTAGAGGTGCATCTATCTTCAAGGCTACTTATAGTGTTAAGTTAATTTTTGAATATATAAAGCGTAATTTAGACCCATGCCTGGGACACCTTGGCACTAAACTGCAGCGATTAAGACCCTTAAAGTGTACTTCTTTAGATTAGCCTTCCAAAGCCTGGTTTTACTTAATCCTGGAAATTAATAATTGAAGTTACAAAATGTTATTTTATTAACTGTGCTTTCTCTTCTTTGCTTTATTTCAATATTATTGTTCTACTTATTTCTCTCTACTTGTGTTGTGCTTTGAGGATCTTTGTTTTACACTGTCCCACTGCATTGTTTGGTTAGGATGTGCTGTAGATGATTTCTGTTTGTGATTTAATTTAGGTTTGCTATACACCCACCACTGCATTGTTTGTGTGGGTGTGCTGTTAATGATACTTTTGTGGTTTGATTTATGTTTGTTGTGAACCATCCGCTGCATTGCTTTGTCGGGGGAGGGGGGTGCTGGCTTTTTAATTTAGTTTGTGGTTTGATTTATGCTTGATATGTACCCCACTGCATTGTTTGGTTGGGGTATATTGCAGATGATTTTTTTCTTTTTGTGGTTTGATTTATATTCCCTGTACACCGGCCAGTGTATCAGTGTATTGCTTGGTTATGGTGTGCTGCAAATGATTTTCCAATTCTTACCCAATGATAAAAGGGATATCCAGTCAAGGTTGTATACAAATATCTACTTTATTATTATCACAAAAGACAGTTATAACAACACTACAAAATACAACCCACCCTGGAAATGAATGCAGAGGAGAGATAGTTTCAAAGTAGGAAAAGGGATGCACTCTGTATACTGACAGGAGGGTAGTTGGTATGGTAAATAATAGCAATAGTTCAAGGTTACTTGGCTTCAGCACAACGGGAGCAATGGGTGTTAAAATGTCTCTAGGGGCCTTCGGAGAAAGACTGGGGTATATAACCACAAAGTACTGTGTGCTGCAGATGTTCTTGTTGCTCGGAAGGGTTAAGTTGGTTTCAAGGCGCTTTGCAGCTTCTGAGACAGAGTTCAACATGAGAGACAGTTGTGGGTATCAGGTGGTAGGCAGTTTGGCAAGTGAAGCTGGCAGGCTGCCCTACATGGCTGGCTCAGGGTCAGGAATCGTTGTCTCAGTGCTAGTTGGCGGTTCAAAGAGCACTGGTCGAGGCATCTCGGAAGTCTTTACCGACTGCGACAAAACAACAGTCACCAGTCGGTAGAACCAGGCGTCCTTAGTGGGTCCCGCGAGCAGACCAGGATGCAAACAACAGACCCGTCATTAACGAGCCCGTTGTTTGCATCCTCCCAATTCCCATTGAGCCCTATGGGGGCTCAACTGGGAATGGGGATGTACCGGGTCCGGGTTCCCTGAATGGGGAAATACCAGACCCTCCAAGGTCGCAATGGCCCGATATTTCCCCATTCAGGGAAACCGAACCCAGTACCCGGTATGGGGGTAGCCATGCCGCAAATAGCGGCATGGCTACCTCCATGGTCGTAATGAGGCCCCATGTGTATGTCATACAGTTAGCATAGAAACACGTGTGTGGATTAGCCCCACACATTTTCCAGAGGTTGATCTATCATCATTCCATTTTATTTAACATTTTTAAAAAGCCCAGGCGAGCGCACACCCACCTTGCGGATGGTCGAATTCCTCACAGTGAACAGCTACCTTCTTTCATACTAATAACTATGGAATTAAAAGTCTGCAATAGACTGATTTGCAGTGGAAGAAATCAGCAGGAGCAGAAATGAATTTCTTTTGCTCACCTTTCAACTTGAAGTGTGCTTTGATCCTCATTATTTCAAGACTTAAAGGAGAGAAAATCACCAATTAGCAAATAGAGTACTACATTGTCACAGCCCTTCCAAGCTATGAGAGGGCTTCTTGTGGACACGCAGGGTTAAATTCACAAATATTTACACAGGAAAAATGTGTAGATGCACCTCGCCATATATAAGAATTGCACCTGCTTCCCTATACCTGATTCCCATAGCCTAGCCTAAAACCAGAGCCTCTTTGAGATGCAAATCTTTGTGAATGACACCCGCTCATGAGCTTCTTAAAGAAGCCTCAGCATCTCCAGATCTGCTCGAGTTTCTGGATTTGAGAAACAGGTGAAAAGCATCCGGGGCAAATGAGAGAAGCTCCAGGCCTCCAAAGATGTGATCAGGTGTTGGACTGTGGGAATCAGGCATAAATCAGCCGGTGCAAGTGAGAGAAGCTCCAGGCCTCCAAAGATGTGATCAGGTGTTGGACTGCGGGAATCAGGCATAAAGCAGCCGGTGCAAGTGAGAGAAGCTCCAGGCCTCCAAAGATGTGATCAAGTGTTGGACTGTGGGAATCAGGCATAAAGCAGCCGGTACAAATGAGAGAAGCTCCAGGCCTACAAAGATGTGATCAGGTGTTGGACTGCGGGAATCAGGCATAAAGCAGCCAGTGCAAGTGAGAGAAGCTCCAGGCCTCCAAAGATGTGATCAGGTGTTGGACTGTGGGAATCAGGCATAAAGCAGCCGGTGCAAATGAGAGAAGCTGCAGGCCTCCAAAGATGTGATCAGGTGTGGACCGTTGGGAATCAGGCATAAAGCAGCCGGTGCAAATGAGAGAAGCTCCACGCCTCCAAAGATGTGATCAGGTGTTGGACTGTGGGAATCAGGCATAAAGCAGCCGGTGCAAGTGAGAGAAGCTCAAGGGCGCCTCCTCGTTTACTCCAATTCAAAGCTCTGTGAAGCTGCCCTTAAGACTTGTTACAAACTATTTTCATGATATTCCTCTTCTTGTAGCTTTAAACTGGTCTCCATGGAACACCCATGGAGTGTTTGATCCCAAAAGGACAATTTTTGATTACGTTTCATCTGTATTTATACAAGACATGCTTCCCATCGCCCCTAAAGTAGTGCACGTCTCTTCCCCTGTTCCTTTTACCCTTTCTGTCCCTGGAAAAAAGTAACAAAGAAAAAAAAAACTTCACTTTTGTATGCCTCTTGGCGGTGTATTTGTGCTTCTAGGCCTTTTGTGATGTAACTTATTCCATTTGTTTTCCTTAATTTGCCAAAAAACTAATAAAACAACACAAAAACTGTTCCTACTAGTATTCCTGCTTGTTTTTGAAGCCTAACAACTCTTGCCATTCGTGAGAGAACCTTCCTGTTTTGTCACATCCTATGTGTGTCTGAATATTTTATGTGAATACATGTGCTTGGCGTGGTCAATTCCTTGTTCTTGTTGATATTGTCTAGCGTGCTCGTACTTCGTAAGCAGGGTACTGAGAAGATGAAGCAGGGCAGGGGTTTGGGGAGGAAGGGGAAAGGTTCTTCTAGAAGGGATGCGACTATTGATTGCCAGGTGAAGGGCTCAGAGATTGGTGCGCTTCCTGAGGTTGTGGGCCTAGGATGTGCCAGAAACCAACATCCAGAGCAGGTGCTGAATTTGAAGAAGGTTTGAGGTTATATTGATCCTAGATAAATTCAATAAAAATAATAAATAGTAAGGCATTTAGTCATCTGGCTCCTGGTCAAATCTGGCTCCTGGTCAAATAAGAACTCAACACCTAAAAACCTGGGTGTCAGAGGGAGAAGCCTTGCTACTATTCTGAGCTAACATTGACAAAGTTTAAAAAGTTAGACTGTGTATGAAGGAAACATTATGAAGAGCAGAAATTGTTAATTATAAAATTAATGATCGTACTTGCAACATGGAAATACTCTTCAGATTGCATCTTGTTCATCCCATATGTGTCCTGGGATTTGTGTAAAGTTGTTACAGAACATGGATCTGAGACAGCTCTCGGTAATTCTATCACACCGTCTCAGGGTATTTGTGAACATTTGGGACCATGTTTTTCGGATAAAATCATTAAAATCCAGAGGGAACTGGCTACCATTGTGCCCCCCAGTATCTTGCCCATCCTTCTGGCAGTTATAGCAGGGCACATGACTTCCACTACAAGTTTCCCCTCGTTTCATCCATCACTGACTCTACCTCATTGGGGACTGTGGCAGCTTGCCACCATCCCAGTAGGCTCGCCACGTAAACCCTGCCCAGCTAGGATTATTCAGGAGGTAAGATCTTTGCTGGCACCCGGTCTCGGTCAAATTATTTGCAGCCCTTTCGAATCAGAATTATTTCCAGACTGCTTTAAGTTGCCATTGTTACGACTCTACTTAAAGAGCCACCCCTGCATCCAGGAACCCAATATCTCAGCTCCCTTACCTAAGCAAGTTGATGGGGGGAGGTGGTAGCAGCGACCTAACTGCAGACTTTTGGGGAAGAGTAAGGGCTGTTGGATGATGCACAGAAGGGGGTTCAAAGTGGCTGGAAAACTGAAAAAGCCCAAGTGCCAGCTATGGATGCCAATAATTGAGTGGTGGACGGTGGTGGTGTGGGAGCTCCTATCTTACTAGTGGTCTTCAACACTGTCGGCCATTCCATCTTCCTTGCCCATCTCCAAGGATTAGGTATAAGAAAGAAACATTGTCTTGGCTCACCTCCATTCTTTCAGGAAAGGTTCAGTCAATAGTGCAGCCCTCATTCTAATAATTAAATAAAAGAGTTATCACCTGTGGGGTGGCACAGGGTTCAAGACTCAGCCCCTTATGTTCAGTGTCTATATGGCGCCCTTGACAAATTTGATCCAGGCATTTGGAGCCACGTTTTTTATGTATGACATCCAGCTGATTTTTTATTAAGTACATTCTGGGAGGAAAAAGGCAGATAGTTTTAAGTGCTGTTTGGGACAAGTTATCCAGTGGATGAATCTGAATTGTTTGAAGTTCAATATTAAAAAGCTGGAATCTTGCTGTGTACTCGTTCTTCCTCTTGTTCAGAGGCCGATACGCCGCTTAATGGCATCTCCTTGTCATCGGTTCTCCATCTGTGGTCTACTAGCTACTGGCCCCCTTCACTTGGGCTGGCCCTGTTCCACCACAGAAAGTCAGCCACCTGGCAGTGTGGCTTGGCCGCCGGTTATCCCCAGCATGGTCTCCGGTGCTTGTTCTTTCTAACTTTCTGCAAACACATCAGCTGCTGAATAGTTTTTGTTGAAGTCATTTGGACTCACGCAGAGGTGTTTATTTGGCACTGCCTCCACCTGCACTGCACGTGCTTCAACTTGCTCAGATTACCGCAGTCAGGTTAATATTCAAGTTGATCTTATCGCTTCGTCCTTGCAGATGCTACATGGGCTACTGTTGGAAAGCCGCATACAGTTTAAAATCATGGTGCCTTGTGCACAAGCCTTATAACAATCAAGCCACCTTTTTCCTGAGTAAAGGCTGTGCAATGTAAACCCCTGAGAACAGAGATGAGCAACTCCTTGTCAACTTAACATCCCACAGTAGCCGAAGACATTGCAGCCAAGTCACACATGCTACAGCACCCCACAGTGACCATCGCTGGACGTTCCCTCCAGTTAAGGGCCACGTGAGCAAGGCATTGGCGCTATGCAAATTCCATTCCAAAGTGTAGACATGCAAAGTGGGGTGAATGCTTTTTTTCAGTCCAAGAAATAACTCTCTGGAAATCAGTGCCACCAAATGTACATTTTATCATGAACCATTTGAAGTTCAGATGTGGTTTAAATACATTTTTGTTCTCACATTAATTTTTGAGTTTCCAATGGAACCAGGGATTTGGTATTTCTCGATGCCTTGTTGCACTGTACACGTATCTTTGCCACACCCAACTCCCACACCATAAGACACAAGGGGTTAGCTCGATAGACTACTTTTTGAACACCCTACATCTTTAGTTCTGCACATTGTGTTGACATTCGCAGCCTAGGGCTGATTGGGAGTTTTCTAAAAAGTTCTTCAAATGTTTGAAATGTTGGAAAAGCACAAGAAAACAGCTATTGCCATTTGAAAAAATGTATTGCTGTTCAAACTTGTATTGTGTGTTTCTGGTGGTTTGGGTCTATTTGACCTAAAACATTTGACCTAATCACATTTGGTAGAATTTATATGACCTTTTTTTCAGTCTGAAATGTGGGGGTAGACCCCTGCACCCTCCCCTCTACTTCCCCTCAACCGAATCTATACCGTTACCCACCCCGTAAATATATTCAATTAAATGTGACTGAAAAAAAGGTTAAAAAAATTAGATCAAATGTTTTAGGTCAAATGTTTTAGGTCAATTATGCTAATACCGTTTCTGGTTGCTTCCTAACTAGTAAGACTGGAATTGGCAACATGTGTTAGTTTTGCAGCTTTCATTTCACAGAGAGAACTGAACACAATAGCCATGTGATGCTAACGTATGGTGTGATGGAATCTGACTCTCTGGGCATCACTGCAGTTGTAAAATAGTGGAATCAGGACTCAACAACCTGGCAATAGTAGAGAAAATACTAACGGCATCTATGCCTAGCCTCTCATCCCCACTGCAGTGAGTCACTACAGTTATGGCAGAAAAGCAAACACATTTTCTCTGAGGTGCTGAAATGGACTGGGTAGGAATGGTGTAATTCACTACTGGCGGTGAGTGGACCTCACTAGTGGTCTTGGGTGCAGTGGCAGCTGGTGGAATGTTCAGGTGGTGGGGCGCTAAGCCGTGAATGAGTACGCTCATGCGAGTGAGCTTAGCAAGTGAGCCAAAACCACACTAAAAGCGGTTGGGGTGGTTCTTCCCCCAAGAACACATTGAAAAAAGAGATTAAAAGTTGGCATTTTGCAGTACCTTTTTCAAAAGAAATGGAGTAAAAATGGATTGATTTCAAAGACAGTTCTTAAGAGGAATTAAGAATTCGAATGATCTGGGCTCTGTTACAATTCAAGGGCATTACTTTTTTCCACAACTGAAAACATTGAGTCCTAGTTTGTAGAATACCACAAGCAATCACAAGCATGCCTTTTTGCACACAAAGAACCACATCGTTTTTCTTACCTATAAAGTATGTCTGCCTCTTTTCTGCGTCAACTGATGCAAAGAATTAGGCCTGGAAGCTAGCATTGAATGCCAGCACTGGCAGAATTGCCCGGAAAATCCATAGACATCAACAGCACACCTGAAACAGCAAGGGTAGAATTCAAAAGGTGTGGCAATCTGAGAGCTGTCTAATCCAATCAAAACCCACAGGCTTCTTGTTGGCAAATCAGTCCTGAAAGTTCAGCAAAAGAGTGCGATGCGACCTGACACACGGCACGTCACACCACATCTCAGCACACAAGGTTTTCACATATATAAGGAGAGTTATGTTTAAGGTGAGGGACAGAGGGGCTAGTGGCTGGGTGCTGGCTGGTCCTAGGATTTGCAGGGTTTTGAGCAGCAAAAGATGTGTGGTACCCCCTTTATTTGCATAAATAATGAGATCAGTGATATTACAGAAAATATTATAGACTGGATCTTCAATATGCCACAGTATCATGGCAAGTTAAATTAAACACATCTTGCCATGTGTGAGGCAGCAGGAGAGAAATGCATTGATGTCCATCATATGTTGTCACTATTAATATTTACCTGTGTGGAAATATCAGGGGTGAGAATTTCTTTGAAGTAGCAGACGGTGTGAGCTAAAGAAGTAGACTTAATTTTGGCAGACAAGGGATAGTGAGATAAAAGGTTTTGGCCAGGAGCACACCCTTTGGTTAAGTGGAGAAGCCAGGATTTGAGACCAGTC
The DNA here is from genome assembly GCF_040938575.1 of Ambystoma mexicanum. Lineage (NCBI taxonomy): Eukaryota > Metazoa > Chordata > Amphibia > Caudata > Ambystomatidae > Ambystoma > Ambystoma mexicanum. The sequence continues at coordinate 600,388,356 of NC_090922.1, forward strand.
TGCAATTCAGGAACTTGAACACATCTCTTCCCAGATGTAATTGGTAGAACTATTGTTTGTAAAAAAAAAAACATCTTACTGTGGAAGGCATTTTATTTATTCATTTTATTTAATTGTTTATTTTTTTATCATGCGCTTAATACCAGAGTTCGGGTTTTCAGCACAGATCCGGAATTCAAACCTCTGTTGCTCTACATAGTTTTGATTCCAAGACCAGGACGTTGCCCCTGTGCTATCCTCCATTTGCTTTGCAAAAGTATGATTGTATTTTTCTAACTGAAGTTAACTGCTGTTATTGCAGGCATTTCCCAAGGGTTTTTATTTTATTGTGGATATATTTGGCCATATTTTCCAAACTAGGAAATATGCTTTTATTTCAGAAGATAAGGATTATTTTGTCTCGCAAAATCAATAAACTCCAAGCAAGTTACAAGGATGTTATGACAGGAAAGGGATTGGCCCGAGTAGTCAGGGCCGGTTGTGTCTACTGCAGGATTGCCTTATAGTGTGATAGAGCAAGCCTATTTACCCAGGAGGTCTTGAGGCAGGGAAGTCAGCATGTTTCAAGTCTTCAAATGTTATCAAAAGGAACAAGGCTTAAGTCCAACAAAAAAAACTGTGGGGGTATGGAGGACTCAATAATATATACAAAAGCTAGCATGGGCTCCGAGAATGTGGCGGGAGAGGGCATAGGGGCACACATTCTTAATGTGTGCACCAACGCTTCTCCAGGCCATGCTCATCAGACTAAATCACTGGTTGTACCAGGAATCTTTCTCCTGTCCTGCTGGATTCAGCCTTGGTGACGTGTTAGCATGCATTTTGCACAATTTGCAATTGCTGATCACTCCAAAATTCGAAAGGAAACTCATTAATGGACCACATAACCTTTGATTGGAGGGCGTGGGCAGGCCAAATCTACTTTCGGGATTTGAGAGTAGCAGGGATCCTATAGTGGAATGCTCCAAAGACAACTCAGCAGGTTAGGTAACTGTTGCTGAGATTTTATGTGTTTAGACCTTCCTGCCTATAAATCTTATGGCTTTTCGTTTTTTTCCATTCCTGCTGCAAAGTGTGCTGTAAATGTGTTGTTTGATTTCAACCTGAGGACGGGTACAGCTCCCTCACATCACTCAGTGTGGTAATCTATGCCTCTGTAGCAAAAATCAAAAGCTGCCACCCATTAATATATGCACAGTAAGTGAGCATATCTTAAAGTAAAATATACAAACGTATTTCAATTGGCCTTTCCATTGTGAAGCAAGTGCACAAGACAAGTATTTGCCTTTCAAAAAGAGTAATCAATATTGGAAAAATAATTTCCCTGAGAGGAGACTTTCCAATAATTATGCTGGCAAAGCATAAAAGGTGCACAACTTTTTAAACCTAACAATTTATATTGAAATATTCGAAGGAAAACAAAATCCAAACACTAGACGTGTGCTTTTATGTGGTGTCCAATGCAGACGCTTGCCCGCAGGTTTCGGGTTAAGTATCTGCACTGGAAACAAGACAACCTGGGGTGAAATACTAGCATCCGAACATTTCAGCAATCAAACATTTTTTAATGCTGTCCTCAAAAACACCTAAAAGGTGTTGCATTTTCACCCTGAAAAAAAGTGGACAGACCCTGTCCACCCACATGTATCCTCGGCTTGTGCCCTGAAAACCAGCACAGGGACTGAGCCAAAAATATAAACCATCCAACCTCCAGGACTGAAGCCTCTCTTGCCACATCCTGGGCATATAGTCTCCCTTGCCCTCTCATCTTTACACTTCTCACACCCCATGTTTGGCTTTCAACAATACTATTTGAAACCAAGCCAAAGATGCTAGTGAGAATGGTAAGGATGAGAGGGCAAGTGAGATACTCTGTTTTACAAAGAGAACTTGAAAAGTACACAAAGCAGGGTAAATTACTCACAAAACTATATAAATCCTTGGAGAAATAAGCTAGGCAAAAAGTTTACAATTGTGGCATGATTCACCCCACCTTGAATGAAAGACTAGAAATACCAGAGTGCAATTCAGCAGAACGCAAAGAAATGGCCTGTGGATTTTGAATATGTACATTCAAGACAAACACTCCTAACAAAAGGTAAAGTGGGAAACGATTATCTGTTGGAATGTTTGACAAAGGCATGATGCTTCCTACATAATGTGAGGAATATATCACATTCTTCCTAAAATAAACATTTTGGGCTTGGTAAATATGAACATGTGAAAATAAGGCATGTAGTTTCAAACAGTTGTGTGTGAGAATATGTTTAATTGTCTCTAAGGAAGGCACAGATTGGAGGCAGCAAACTGGCGCTTCTCCCCCAGCCCCAGCTGGTGCTGCTCGGCTATGGAGTGAAATGCTGAGTGAGAAATGTATGGCGCAGTATAGAGCAACACCGGGGTGGGCCCGAGGCGTGGGGGGTGGCAGAGGCTGGAGGTTGGGTGCTAGTTGCAACCCAGGCACACTGGTGAGAAAGTGTGAATGCATGCATGCCTTTTGGCCCTCTGATGTTAGTCAGTACAGCAGTTTTATTTCATAATTCGATATTCCATGACAGGATTAAACAGTTCTCGAAGTAATAAGAAGCAAGGACGTATATTCCACATATGAAGCAGTGGCATGTTTGTGCAGCGCATTTGCTGCTCATGAGGCAGTTCAGTTTGAGCACAAGTGCCATTTGCCAGATTTGTTTTCTTTATCATCGTAGGCTCATTCTGTATTATTTCCAATTGCAATCCGTGCTCAATTTATGGGGGTGTGACGAATCAACTTCCGGGACAACAATGGTACAGGGATAAATACGAGTTTCAAAACCATCAATCAGCCCCACACCTATAGTAGACCAGAAGGCATCCAAACAGATTGGACACGCAAATTATAAACCTGCTTGTCCAATTTTGGTAATGTGGATGGAATGGCAGGCTCATCTCCCAACGTTTGTGGATCATTGGTTATTTGCGATACTGCGAAAATACAATTATTACCCAATGATAAAAGGGACTGTCCAGTCAAGGTTGTATACAAATATATACTTTGTGATTATCACAACAGACTGTTCAAGCACACTACAACATGCATCCCACCCTGTAAAGGAATGCAGAGGACAGACAGTTTCATAAAAGGAAAAGGAATGCACTCTGGATAATAGGAGGATAATCGGTAAAGTAATGAATCGCAGATTAGTTCAAGGATACTTGGTTTCAGCAAAAAGGGAGCAATGGTTTGTAAAGTGTCACTAGGGGCCTTTGGAGAAGGACCAGGGGACAGAACTACTATGTACCTTGTGGTTGTAGAGGTTCTTTGTGCTCGACAGTGTGGAGTCAGTTTTAGGGAGCTTTGCATTGCATCTTCTGCGACAGAGTTCAAGATGAGAGACAGCTTTGGGTATCGGCGAGCGAGGCTGGATGGACAGTTGCAGGCTGGTATACACGGCGGCTCAGGAATCGTTTTCTCAGTGCTTGTCAGCAGGTCCGAAGCACCGGTCAAGGCATCTCGGATTGCGTTAGCGACTGCGGCGTAACAACAGTCAGCAGTGCAGTTAGTAGCAGCTTGAGGGGCTCGATTGGCTGGAAAATGTCCTTTAAGGCGGAAGTTGGTGGATGCTTGTCGATGCAATACTACCTAACCTCTTCACTGGGCTTGTGTCGTACTTTAAGGCGGACGGCCCAAAGCTGAAGAGAGTGTTGCATGCAAATGCCTTGTCCTTGGTTTGGTGCAGAGACTCTCTGGCACTTCCCACCTAAGAAGAAGCTTCCTTGCAGAGCCTAGCAGGGCACGCTGTGTGCTGGCAGGCTACCATTTCTGGAGCTGGTGGTGGGTCCTCTGGGTTCATTATCTCCCTCTGTTCCCTGGGAGATGTTTAGGAGCGGGACCTTGCTTCCTTCTTTTGAAATCCTGGTCTTCGTTCACTGATGGAATCTGTAAGGCAGACTGTACCTTCAGTCAGGGTCCAAATTAGTTCAACTTGTTACACCTTGCAATGTCTTCAGTTGATCTGCCCACAAGAGGGGCTCAGCCCGCTTTTAAAGCCAAATATGATGCAGTGATTGTTGTAGGCTAAGCCTACCCTAATGAACCAATACTGGACCCCGCCAGCAATCTTCTGTATGCATGAGGTCATAACCAAAGTGATTTGCAACAAAAAAGGTAAAGGGGTGAAAACATGTAATACTAAGTCCCACCCAACTTCCTGTCTGTTGGGGATCAAAGTGTCTCTCTGTTTAATTGAGCTCTCTGTGGTTCCTGATTAAAGTGGCAGGTCTCGCTTGGAGCTGTGGTGAGAACAGACGTACTGTCTCCATCAAATCACATACTCATACCCTCTGATGGGGCTCCCCCTTGCATGGGTTGTCTACTGTAAACATGTGTACTAGACATGACAGCTCACTTTCATTGACACTTTAGGGCAGGAGCTGGCTTCAGGTTGACACAGTGCATATGAAAGGGGTGTTGAGGTTTCCTGAATCCTTTGTTTTAGCCTCTGCAGCCAGGCCCCATGTGGGCCAGTTTGAAGTATACTATATTAGTTTGTTGATTATTTTAATTGCTGCCACCATCTGCAGAGGGTAATCAAACGGACAGGGCGGAACCATGGAGCCTTTGATAGTTAATTAGGCTGGCCATGGCAGAGGAAGTTTTTGGCCCTTCCCCTTCTGGGATGCATTGTGTACTCCACCTGTCAGATCCCAACTAAACATGACAGGGAGGACTATGCCTGTAGGCGGTGTCCACCCAGGGTATACGGGTCTATGTGTATGTCATCCGGTGAGTATGGGAAAATGTGTGCGGATTAGCCCCAAACGTTATCCAGAGGTTGATCTACCATCATTAAATTTCTTATAAAATTTTTAAAAATCCCAGGTGAGCGCACACCCACTGTGTGGATGGTCAAATTACTCACACTGGTACTGTACGCTTTCATATCTAACCGTCTTTCTTTGAAAGACCCTTTTGAAAGGTGGAAGAAGATATTTGTCCTGCCCTCTTATCTTTATAATTGTGGCATTATCCTCCTCCTTCTCTTAAACTGTAAGCTTCTTACCAAAATCATGTCTTGGGACTTCGTCATAGCAGTTGGGCCACCGCGTTGATTGTGGGCATCATCATCATTATCCTCACAATCGTCAGCAGTGGAAGTAGGTAATGGGTGATGGTGGAGGAGGCTAGGAACATCCCATAACCTACACCTCTGAACTTGTTCAGCAGTAATCTCAATCTGTAACTCTGCTTCCACCCTCACTCCTCCCCTCCAAGACAATAGACTGAACGTCCTCGAAATTGTCTCTGTGCCCCCTTTGCACTTTAAGAATCTCTGAACATGCTGGAAATGAAAATGGTGACTTCTCCATAACCATAAAAAGATGGCATGCTGTGGACTCACTTAAAGCCACTGAATATAATCTCTTGTTTATTAGGAATGATTCGCTTTTATTGTCTGCAGCTAGTATTTGGTATGGACACTAAATGATAGTGCAGTCACGTACAGCCACTGAATGTAATCCAATATCCTGCCTGCCTCCAAACAATCCTGACCTGTTCTTCTCATCCCGCCGACACGAAAGGTCATGGGTGTTTGTCATGCAAATTAGCCAGTGAAATGTAGTCGTGTCATTAGTAATGACAGAAAGATATCCTGTCCTATTTCAGTTTCCTATCTGTCCCACAACTAAAGCTTATTTTGATTGTCTCCCTCAACACAATCATATTAATGTTCTACCTCTCCTTCAACTAAAGTCTATATATTCTCTACCTCTCCCTAATGTAAAGCCTATCCCCTCAACTGCTCTAGCAACCCCATGCCTCTGCTTAATAAGACTGATCATGAAATTGCAGCGTGTATCCCCTTTTTATAAGACTTTACTGTTAACCACCCAAACCACTTTGCCGGAAACCCTGATAAGCTTCAGAAGAATTTGATATGCCAAAAAAGCAACTTTTGGTTTATTTCCAAGTAGCTTCACTCTGGCTTAATCTATGCCCATGAGCAGTCAACCATGGATCAGTGGACATTCACATCGGGGTGATGTTCCCCTTCCTACTTTTTATTTCAGGTCTTCCATTCAGTTGGCATGCACATATTTGGTTCTGAGTGGTACTTGCTGAATTTTTAGATCGTGGTACTATGACTGGCTTTAATATGCAGTGATCTATGAATGGTTGGTCCCTATATACAGCATTAATTTGGTAACCCCCTTGCCCGTGTTCTTCAAATTCAAACCCACATGGCATGACTTTAGTGCTGCTTGGGGGAGAGGGAGGCTTTGCCACGGGAGAATTCATTGAATTCGATTTTATCCGGGGAGAGGGGGTGGGGGGTTTCAACAAGATTTGCTCCAAATATATGTGGGGGTTGGTTTAGGGTATTAACTAATGTGGGAGGATTATGCGGAAATATTTGCAGCAGAATCTACCCAAACACATTTTGATGGAATTAAATTTGAAGGATTCTTTTCGAGCAGATCACATAGAATCCTGGCTGGACCGCCATGTGTGTAGGACCGGATCAGTCTACCATTGGATGGAAAATCCAATCACATGGCCGGCTTGTGTTTGCTTTGCCTTATTTTCGATTCACTGCTCATCTGTTTGATGTGGTTATGCTTTACTGAGACTAGAATCCTGTACTCTAATGGCCCAACATCCTCTTATGAGTAAGGCCTGTGTGGGAGAAATTCACTTCGGTTACTTTTTTTTGACTTTGCATTGCTTCTGTTTCCTCCTGGTCAGCCTGGTTCAACAGTGGAGCAGTGGCCACAGTTTCCTTAAGAGTCTAGAACTGCACGTTTAGTAAGAGCTAAGCTGTTACAAGCTTCAATGTTCATGTCTGACTGTATGCTTCCTTCTTCTGCTGATGCTTAATATGTCCCCAGTATTATGCTGCCGTAGAAGAGCAGGTGGTCCCCCTTCGTGTTGCATATGGATTCTTTTCCTCACTGGCCTTTACATGAGTGTCTTAAATTTGGGGGCTTATATCCACCCTGAACTCTCTTTGCATAGTTTTTCATAAAACGGGTGCCATCTGGCCCTGGCCTTAGGTGTGCAGAGTGTTACTTTATTACAACGAAGTTAATTACTTTGTGATAATTGACTTACTTGCAATTAATTCCCTTTTATCTCACATTTTTGTATGGGGGTTCCCACATATCCCCTCTTGGCCCTTCGTTCTCACCCCCCACCCCTCTTTTGCCTCATAACCCTTAAATACATGTATACAATTTGAAGTAATTTGAAGTAATTGTAACAAAGTAAATTAATGCAAAGTAATGTACTTTGTTAAAACAATGGGAGACGGTGTTCAGAGGGTGAGGGTGACTAGTTGCTCTCTCAAGGGATTCACAGATAGGAGCGAGGCAAGTGTTCACCTTGGAGAAGTCTACTATTGAACTTAAGGCAGTGCCAGTGCAATGAAATTTCTAGTATTAGCAGGTGCTGGGCACAGAAGTCACAAGTAGACATCTTATGCTATTGCTCTCAGGTTTACACCAATCTGTTTCGGAAAACCTCGATCCCGTCTACACCAATAACCTGCCACTCCCACTATATGCAGCATGTGTGGTGCGTTTGGTGGTGGGACTGTCTAAAAGCACGCATTTTGTGTTACACGTTTTATAAAAGCGAGCTTATATTATTTGTCGGCAATGATCTGAGATCTTTTAAGAACTTGCTCTCTTTCGCTTTGAAAGCTCAGGGAATCACCTTATGAACCTTTGCACCAAAAGGAGGAACTTGGTTAACTAAGTGCCAAAAGACAAGGCATGGAGCAGCTTTGAGGCAGGAAATCCCAGTGGGAGAAGCAAGGCTCTCCTCTCCTCATCTTCTAGCGCAAGTGCATAGACATTCTGATGTGAGACTCAGGGCCTGATTCTCAAGGTGGTGTTAAGTACCGACATGGTTGCAGAAAGCTTTAGCAACCTTTTCAGTACTTAACACCAATTGTGAAGGCGGCTCATTGTTCTGAAGTCGGATTGAATGTGCCACTTTCAGAATATATGTCCCGGTTGCAAAAATGGGCGAAAAACCAACCAACCTAGCAACCGGCACTTTCAGAATCTGGCATTTTGCATGCTGATTCCTGTGGCACTCCTCCACTTAAGCACATGTCAAAAAGTGGCGCACATGTACATCACCACTTTGGTGTCACTGTAATGGAGGAGTGCCACAGCGTTCCTTCTTTTACATAAAGACTTCTTTTCAGGGTTGAGAAGCCAGACCCATGCACTGCATGTCATCGCTTTGTAGGGCGAGAGAGAGGAAAGCTCAGGCAGTGGGAAGGAATGATGAGCACGCTTGCACTCTAATTGTTTCATGTTTACCTGAAATAAGCCTCCAATTACAAATGGAATTTGCATCGCATTCGGGTATGAACAGATGCATGCTATGAGCATTTATAAAAAGGGAGCATTCATTATTGTCAAACCACAGGTACCACCGTGATCTCGAGAGCACGTTCGTAAAATGATGATTACCTCGTTATTTCGCGAAAGTGCTGCCAAGACTTTGCAATGCACCCATTCTGGTGCCTGGTCGTCAGGCAAAGGCGCAGTGAAGCATGCTATTTAGCAAGCTCACTGTGCCTCGATTAGAATCGGGCCCTCATATGGGCGCTGTACAGCTCTAATCTTCCTCGGCTGTGACTGACATGTCAGCGGAAGGTCTAGCACAGCTAGAATCAATGATAACATTGTTGCGCTTCCCTGGGTAGGTGCAGGCTTCTGTAGGAGTTGCGGGATGAGGACACATTTCCACTGTAACCAGACCAGAGTGTAGCTCGACCACCGAAGAGACACAAGGGGCTGCCTGCCAGTGGGTGGCGCTTATGGCAGGGAGTAGTCATTGCCGCTTAGTGCTCCTGTGCCACGTAGTGCCCAAACAAATTGTGGCAGTAAAACATCGCCTATAGGCCACAACTTTGTGACCCCAGTAAGGGGCACTAAAGCACCACCTATGGGACCAAACTATGTACTTCATTTAAAGGCCCTATAGTGCCAATTATGAGAAAAATCCACGCTGGCACCAATGTGCCAACATGAGCAAAACTCTGCAGCCCCAAAGGGTATCTAGTGTTAACCTTTTCACTGCCATGGGTTTTCCGCCCAAGTGCCAAGGCCTTTTTTGATGATTTTGGTATTTGGCCATTCAATGCCTTCTAATATTTTCTGTTTCATTAAACCCTTTCAAGTGCCAAGGACGAGGTATCTTGTCCTTGGCAACAGGGAGGTAATCCCAAGGACGAGATACCTCACCCTTGGCACTTTATCTATTTATGATTAAAACTGATCTGTGGCGTAAAAACACTGCCTATGAGCAAAAGCTATGAAGACTAGGGACAGCTGCATAGTTTTTCTGCCACTGCAAACCAGCTGTGTCTTCGAACAGGCTGCCTCACTTGGTAGCACATAAGCACCACCTATCATCAAAAACTAAAAGAAAGTGTGCAATGCAGCAGAAATAAATCTAGGGTCCTTGAAATATGGCTTTCCTATACATGTATATTGCAACGCCTTTGATGTGGAAAGGTGATAAGGGGGAAATGCTTCAAATACTCACCACTAATCTTCATTTCAAACTTCATCGTCACAGTCCTGGGTGGACTTCCTCCAGTCCTTCTTTGTGAGGTGTCTTCAACTGGCACTTTGTGGGCATCCAGAGCAGGAAGCGAGGGGACAGGTGATCCGTTATAATTAGGTCAAGTGGGAGTGGAGAAATAGTCAAAAGATTTGGGGTTTTCACATTTCAGGACAAGCCGAGCTGTTTGTCTTCCAAAAATTGTCCCATTTCAGACTGCAGGGACTGTGACGAGGTAGAGGGTTACTTGCTGCAGTGCACATTACCAGTATGTTATTGAAGAATTACTGAACACCCTTGGGCTCATTCTGCCACAAACCTTGGAAGACTCAAAGACGTTGTGTGTTAACTAAGGTGATTGTTGACTTCAAGGGCCTAGCGCATTACTTGTCCACGCAAAAACAATAAGGTAATGGCTGTAAGGTTAAGCATTAATCATAAACCTCTGGCAACTACTCTGGGCAACACTCCAACCGAGCCTGATTTGCACGTGGTCTTTCCCCTTATGTAATGGTTTGGCAGGAGAAGAACGATGGTCTGGAGGGTTGCCCAGAGCAATGCCAGAGGTCAAGATTAATTCCAAACCTTCCAGCCATCACCTCTTTTGGTTTGCTTAAGTCACCCTAAGTGGGACGGGTATACCCAGACGTGGGTCCTGTGCCTGCCGGGCCTAGAGACCCAAGATACTCCTCACTGATGAGGCCCAAAAAGACCGAAACATGTCTGGGATGCTTGTGGTCTCGTGCAGAAGGGATGTGACCTAGCAGTTTAGGCTGGACGATCCCTTTTGGGGTGGGGCCAAGCCTGATTTGCATATGATCTTTCCCCTTCTGTAATGGTTTAGCAGGCAAAGAAAGGTGGTCTGGGGGGATAGCCCAGAGCAATGCCAGAGGTCAAGATTAACTCCAAACCTTCCAGCCATCACATCTTTTGTTTTGCTGCATCAATTTTCCACACCTGGGCTTTCATTGTGGAAACCACTGTCTTCTGGACAGAGTCATCTTGGATAAATGATTATTAACAAGATAACCTTAAGTATTTGACACGAGCAGGGACGTCATTTTTCGGGTTGCCAGGAGTCACAACTGCTATCCCTGAGGTCTCCCTTGCTAGCCTTGTGGTCTCCCTTGCTGAAATAGTTTTTTTTATTTTTTGGTGTAAACTCCTGGGCTGTGGCCAGCACCATGTGGCTCTTTGTTTCTGCAGTGGAGGGCTATCTTGTTCAGGCCTCTTAAAAAAAAAAAAAACAGGGGGTTGCACAAGTGTAACACTTGTCATTGTAATTGGTTTTTTGGAACATGCTTAATACCCAGAGGTTTCTAAGTGTGGACCCGAACCTGCGGTGTTCTATCTCGTCTTGCTTCAAGGTGAGCATGTTGCCCCTGAGCTATCCTCCCGGCAAACTTTGAGCAGTGACCCTAAATAAGAAAGAATAGGAATAACAAATAATTTGTTTCAGGCACACTTAGGGGGTGAGTCAATGATTTAGTCTGTTCAACATCTCAACTCAGCCTTTCATCCTTCTGAGGTGGATAAATGAGTACCAACACAGGTTGGGTGATATTGTTTGTATATTTGTTCTATATAAAGCGCTTAATCGTAAGTGCTAAATAATAACACATCATTATCATTTGGCCTTGGACGTCTGCTTACACTCACAGTAATTTGGTAATATGGGCCTATACACACTGATATTAAAGATACATATGGTGATCCATTCTTGTATGAAAAGTATGTCACATTACAGTGATATTGTAACCATATTTTTCGTAGTGCACTTAGGAACAATGCTATGTGAGGTCCCTTTCTGTTTTGTCAAGGGGTGAAAGGTCATGTTGCATCGCTTCCCGTGACGTCCCTCAGGGTTGGCTCAAATGGCACCACTTCCTGCGATGACATCAGAGGTCAAGGGTCGTGTGATGCCATTTCCGCTACCCCTGGTATTTTGATGAAATGACGTCCCTGGACGCAAGTGATTGCGCAGACAGCACAGAGGGTTGGAAAAGGTCCTACAGGAGACGTGGAGTAACCTGGTCATTCACACTTTAAACCATCGAGCTACGTCAGGGGTAAAGACTGAAAGGAAGGGAACACAGATAGGAGCCAGAGATAAAAAAAAATAGAGGAAACCTAAAGAAATATGGTTGGAATATAAAAAGAGGCAAAGAGAAGACCGCGGAGAGAGATCAGAGGAAGGGGGCTGGAAGTATGGAGGGAAATGCAGCTGTGGGGAGCAGGGCCGCTCGCACCTGGCCGGGGAAGCGCTGCCATCCAAGCCCGTTAAGCCGCACTCCGTCCATACGTCTGAAATCACTTGCAACTGTAATAGCAGGCGGCCGGTTCATGATTGAGGTTAAATATAAACCGGCGCGAGCTGGCGGCCGACATCTTTATAACTGCAAAGCAGACAGAAATACAGAGATGCGCGGGAGGTGGATGGGGGAGACAAGAGGAGTGGGGGATATGAGGAAGCGAGATAGGAGAGAGGTCAGACAGATAGGGCGGGAGGAAGGGAGATGAGGGAGAGGAAAGAGGGAGGGGTAGCAGGAAAAAAGATGGGGGAGAAGGAAGAGAGGGGCTGCGAGGGAAAAGATGGGGAGAAGAAAGAGGGCTGCTTTGAGGAAGTGAGATGGGAAAGGTGGAAGAAAGGTGTGCGAGGAAGAAAGATGGGATAGACGGGGGATGAGGGAGAGGGGAAAAGATGGCAGAGAAGGAAGGTAGAGGGCAAATAGGGAACTAGAAGGGAAAGAAACGGGCGAGAGGCAAGGGGGTGCGCAAGCGTGAAAAAAGTTAAGAGGCAAGGAGCGCGAGGAAGAGAAATGGGGGAAAAAAGGAACAGGGGGTGAATGGAAGATAGGTGGATGAGAAGTAAGAGATGAGGGGTGTGGGAGAGGCAAGAGGGGGAGTAGTAGGAAGAGCGATGGGAAAAAAGGAAGAGAGAGGAGTGGGATGAAAAAAGATAGAGGAGAAGGAAGAGGTGGTTGGGAGGAATAGAGGTAGAGCGGGAAGAAAAGGTCTTGGGGAAAGAGGGAGGAGAGAGAAGGAAGAGGGGTTGGGAGGAGAGAGATGGGAGGGTGGTAGTGCTTTAAGTGGGAGACTAGACCGAGGAGGGGGCATGGCCTAAGTATGGGTGGGTGTGCTTAGGCTAAGCCCCCTAACTAGAGCCTCCCTCTCGCCTATGGGGGTTGGGAGGCTGGTAAGTGCAGGAGAGATGGGCACACTGGCATTATTACCTTTGGTGTGCCCAGCCCATCGTTTGTGTTCCAAATCACGGGCTCCGAGCCCCACTTGGGGGCTGGAGCCTGTGATTAAGAAATAAAAGAACAGGACGGGAGCTCCAAAGGAATGACACGAGTGCGCCCCAGCTCTCCTTCCGTGGGGCCAACACCCAGCAGGCACCCAGCAGGCAGCCCTGCGGGCGTTGGTCTTTTACTCAGAAACAAAAGGAGGTCTGGGTTACAGGCCTCTCTTTGTTTCTGAGTAACAAACGAAACACCCAGAAGACATCCCGTTTAGCCCAAGTGATACACGTTCTTCAGATTTAAAAAAAAAAAAGAAGAGGCATCATACCGCTTCTTTTCTCTAATCCAAAGTGCTGATATCTGCATGCAGCCCTTTAAGTGTGCAGAACTTTGGCTAAATGGGCTGCCTGAGGAGTTGGCACAGCGGGGTCTAGTCAGGGGTTAGGCCTGGCATGGCCCAACTGGAAAGCCCTATTTGGAGGCTGCCAGGGGTCTGCCTGTCACAACCACAGCCCCTGGTCCTGGCATTTGGGCCCTCAGGACCACATCGCAGTATTCCTGTGGGGCCCCAAGGGCCCAATCATGCTCCCAAAGAGACTCTTGAAGTCAGGCCTGGCGCTTTTGGCACCAGGCTCATGTTATTGATAGGAAGGCCACAATCTCCAATGGCAATAGCACAACATGGATGCCTCCACATGGTTCAGTTCTAGAACTGAACCATGCGGTCTAGCTCTTTGGGTGTGGTCAGGCCTGAAGACACCTGGGATACTTACAGACTATAAAAGCCACGCCCGAGCTGCAGAACACACTTCGCGTTGCTCTGCACCCGCAGCGTGACGTTCACCGAGGTCTGATCTCTGCATTCCGGACCTGCATCTGTGGAAATAAGAAGCAGAACAGCATTATTCATCCTTACCTGCGAGAATCCAGCGTCTGTTGTTCACTCCAGTGTCCTGCACCTCCGGCATCACGGCAGACGCTCCCTCTGGGATCAACCTGAAGGAAGGAAAGGAAACAAAAGACGACATTAGTAAGCGTTCACATTTGCATCTAAACCATCATTAAAACGCTTACCTGAGTGGAAGTCGCGATTGGCTTATTCTCATCGCGGCCTTCCATCAATCTGCCGCAGACTTACTTGACGGTGAATCCGGGCATCTTCCTCTCACCGCTCCGCATCCTTTCGCCAGCCCTTCATCCGGAACATCACGGCAACCTGTGAAGAAGAAGAACAGGTTAGCACATCATAAAAGCAAGCGCACATAGCGCTGCGCTCTGCGCAGTCACCTACCATCTCAGGCACAGCTCCAGCCTGCTCGCCACCTCTGCCATTCCTCCCGCACCTAGGGAGATAAAAGACAACAATTAAGGACAAATATTAAAAGCAAAAGACTTACCTGAAGAACTGAGTCGCAGCAGGACTGGACTCGCGGGCCCGCGCCAGTGAAGCAACTCTGCGGCGAAGCGCCCCAACCACAATGCACCCCTGCACAGAATTGCAGGATGTAGAGCGCACCACATCCGAATCCAAGGTGAGGAAGGCTCTACGGGGAATATGAGGGTTCACGAGGGAGGTGGGCCCAGAGAGGAGGAGACTGTGGGCTAATCTAAACTCCTGTATTCCAGATCAGATCCTTGGCAGAGTGGGAACCCAGGGAAGAAGGCTCCGGGTCAAAGGCAGTCCAACCAGATCAGGTGGCGTCCCTGTGGATACCAGGTGAGCGTTACAGAATGTGAAGCCTCAATAATCATAATCCACCCGGACGTCCAGTATGGAAACCTCAGACACTGACCAGTTAGCCCAGATGCTGGGGCAGTTACGTGCCAAAGTGCATTCAGCCAGACAGGAGACCAATGCATTGCAGAGAGAACTAATAATGGCCAAGGAACACACAAATGATCTAAGTAGACAACTCCTTCAGTCGCAGGCCGGGCAAGCTCCATTGCCTGGGGCCATTCCATCTATACCAGCACCAGTTTATCTGGTACAGATCACCTTTCCTGGAGCAGTTCCTTTAGCCCCTCCGGAGCGTTTCTCGGGGGACCCTAGGAAGTACGCAACTTTTATGAATCAGTGTCGCCTACATTTCCTTTGCAGACCTGGGGAATTTCCTAATGACCAGTCACGAGTGGCCTTTGTGCTGTCTTATCTGACTGGTAGTGCTGCAGATTGGTCTGTGCCTTTTGTTAGTCAGGATGATCCCCTGCTACTCAATTTTGGGGGTTTCCAGCAGGAGATGGAAAAACTCTTCGCCCGCCGTTCGCATGGGCAAGCTTTAGACAATGAACTCTTGTCCTTCCGTCAGGGAAACCAAGACCTATTGACTTATATAGTGACCTTCAATCGAAGGTCGAAGAAGAGTGGCCAGAGGACAAAAGGACCACGTTATTCCATCAGGGCTTAAGGGGGAGCTAAAAGACATTCTTGCCCAGGTAGTGGATCCACCCAAAGACTGTGTCAAGTTTATCAACCTGGTAGTGTAACTTGATCATAGGTTACAAGATGGAAGAGTGGATCGAAGCAGACCAGATGTGTGTCCCATGTTCATGCTCTCCAAGGACCATGTTCAGCGAGGAACGGATAGCTCCACGGAACCGATGCAACTAGTGGGGTCCGACCCCCTTTAACCAAAGTTGAAAGGGACAAGAGGAGAGAACAGCAGTTATGCTTATACTGCGGAAAAGCAGGTCATTTTCTCAAAGAATGTCCAGTAAAACCACCAAGAAGGTCCGTAGGAGCCACGGATAAGGAGAAAACAAGTGTGGAGTCGGAAAACTACCAGTCCTGGCAAATGTAGGGGTCCATTTGTCAAGCGAAGAAACTCAACTCCAGACCTCCCATTTTGAATTGCCTGTGATCCTGATCAGCCACCAACAGCCGTCAAGAATGCATTCAGTTGAGGCATACATTGACAGCGGAGCCATGGGAAATTACATGGACCAGGATCTTGCAGCAAAGATGGGGCTTCCACTCTGCCCTAAGTGAAACACAGAGACTGTAACGACCGTAGACGGTACCGAAATTGCCTCTGGCTCAGTATCTAAATGTACCACTGATTTATTCCTCTTGTGTCAGGACGGTCACCGGGAATCAATCGCTTTTGATGTCATCAAGGAACCCCAGTTCCTTTTGATCTTAGGAATGCCATGGCTGGTCGCACACAATCCACGAATCAACTGGTGCACAAGGGAATTGGCCTTCCCCAAAGATTGTACAAGCACCTGCTATTACAATGGAAGGAAAACAACGAGAACAGGCATGGCTGTCCAGGAAGGGGCGGCAAGTACCTTAGGTGTGGTTGGTACCCTTCCAAGCCAATATCAGGACTTTCAAGACGTGTTTCAAAAGGAACAGGCTAATACCTTGCCTCTCCACAGACCCTGCGATTGCCAGATCGACCTGATATCCGGTGCACAAATCCCTTGTGGTCGAATCTATGCGCTTACAGAACCGGAGAATCAGCATCTGAAGTCGTACCTCGAACAATATCTGGCCAACGGTTTCATCCGCCCCTCGAAGTCACCTGCAGCGTCTCCCCTGTTCTTCGCACCCAAGAAGGAAGGTGATTTGAGGACTTGTATTGACTATCGCGCACTGAATGAAGTCACTATTAACAACGGCTATCCCTTACCCCTTATCCTGGAATTGTTAGACCAAGTCAAAGAAGCCCAAATCTGCACGAAAGTGAACCTTAGAGGGGCATATCATCTTGTTCGAATTAAAAAGGGGGACGAGTGGAAGACCGCGTTTCGTACCAAATATGGTTTATATGAATACCAAGTGATGCCCTTTGGCCTTTGCAATGCCCCTGCCGCATTTCAGTATTTCATGAACAATGTCTTAAGAGAACTGATTGACATCTGTGCCCTCGTCTATATAGACATACCCTAGTATATTCGGCCTCTGAACAGGACCATGTCAAAAATGTTTGTTCAGTTCTTACCAAGCTTCGCCAACATCACCTTTATGCCAAACTCGAAAAATGTTCATTTCACATTACAGAGGTAGAGTTCCTTGGGTTTATCCTCACTCCAAAGGGAATTTGAATGAATGTGCACAAGGTTGATGCCATTCTAAATTGGCCAGCTCCAAATTCGTTCAAAGGAGTCCAGAGCATGTTGGGCTTTGCAAACATTTACCGCCGATTAATTCCCGGATTCTCCCAAATAGTACACCCAATCACGTCGTTATTGAGAAAGTGCAACAAGAAATTCCAGTGGACAGAAGAAGCTGAAAAGGCTTTTCAGGAAATCAAGGCAAGATTCACTTCCACTCCAATTCTGCGACACCCCATCCAGATCTTCTGTATGTGGTAGAGACGGATGCCTCTAGTATGGCTATGGGCGCAGTTCTGTCGCAAAGGGACCCACACACCGGCCAGTTACACCCTGTAGCCTTCTGATCGCGTAAGTTTTCACCACCTGAGCTCAATTACGCCATCACAGACATAGAGCTTCTGGCCATTAAATCAGCCTTCAAGGCCTGGCAACATTATCTACTAGGGGCAAGGCACACAATCACTGTGATAACAGACCATCGAAATCTACAATACCTAAAGAGTGCAAAAGCTCAATCCTCACGACAATTACGGTGGGCCCTCTTCTTTGGGGAGTATGACTATGTAATCACGTTTCGGCATGGGGTCAAGAATGGCAAAGCCGATGCCCTTTCCCACATGGGTATAGATGATCAGGTATACATGACCCCTGAACCTGTGGCCATCATCCCTGGGAACAAACTATTAGGCATTACAACCGCCATGACTCAGGATGAATTGTTACTAGAAGTTCGACGTACAATGACTCCCGAATCACTGTGGGAGTGGGAGTCACAGGGGACACGCCACAGTGTCAAAGACCAACTATCATACTTCAGGAACCGTCTATTTCTGCCCAAGAAAGAGCTTCAGGAACAAGTCATCTCGTCATATCATGATTCCCTCATGGAAGGCCACCCTGGAATCACCAAAACGCTGGCCAAGGTAAAACGGAGCTACTGGTGGCCAACGTGGCGCAAGGACATCCTTCAGTTCATCCCCTCTTGCGGTATTTGTGCACAGAATAAGTCATCAAAAAAAAACAGCTGGGCACCTTAGACCATTGGACATTCCGCCGGCTCCATGGCATACCTTATCTCTTGACTTTATTACCGACCTACCTTCTAGTCAAGGATACAATACCATCCTAGTGGTCGTAGACTTGTTCTCTAAAATGGCCCACTTCTTGCCGTTTAAAGGCCTTCCAAATGCATCCAGCCTGGCAAAAACATCCCTGGAACACATTGTGCAACTCCATGGGTTTCCATCAGTCCATCAGTGCTGATTTCAGATTGAGGTACCCAATTTGTATCCAATTTTTGGAGAAAATGTTATTCAATGGCCCAAATCGACATTAGGCTCTCCAGTACCCACCATCCCCAAATGGATGGTCAAACGGAAAGAATGAACCAAACGCTCGAACAGTACCTGCGCTGCATGCTCCACCAAGTGGAAGGGAATCGGAAATGCTTATTGTGGGTTGCCGAATACGCCTATAACAATTCCCAACACAGCAGTACCGGACAGACTCCATTTTATACTATGTACCGCAGACATCCACGCACATCCTGGATGTCCCTACGACTCTGGAAATGGCGGCCGTCAAAACCTTACACTCCATAATCTCTCGAGCCTTCACTAGTGCCTTTTAGCAGTTACGTCAAGCCAAGGTTCGCCAGAAGACATACGCAGACCTACGTCGTGAAAAGGCCGCCAACTATCAAATCAGAGACAGAGTGTGGCTAGCATCGAAGCATGTACCTCTAAAAGGGACCTGGACATTCTGACCACGATATCTTGGATCCTTTACCATTGAATCCATCATAAATCCAGCTGCAGTTAAACTGGCCCTGCCACCCAACATGCATATTCATCCTGTGTTCCATGTATCCCTCTTAAAACCAGTTCAGCCTGGGACACGGGTGACCTCGCCACCTGAACCTGTAATGGTCGATGGAGAACAGGAATTCGAAGTCAAGGACATTCTGGACTCAAAATACGTCAGAGCAAAATTATATTATCTAGTCGACTGGAAAGGATATGGCCCGCAGGACAGAACATGGCAACCTAGCGAGCACATCCATGCACCAAGTTTAATACGGCATTTTCATCGTGCTTATCCCACCAAGCCAGGACCAGACAGAAGAACCACCCTGAGAGGGGCCTCGGGGGGAGTGCTGTCATGACCACAGCACCTGGTCCTGGCATTCGGGCCCTCAGGACCACATCGCAGTATTCCTGTGGGGCCCCAAGGGCCCAATCATGCTCCCAAAGACTCTCTTGGAGTCAGGCCTGGCACTTTTGGCACCAGGCTCATGTTATTGATAGGGAGGCCATAATCTCCAATGGCAATAGCACAACATGGATGCCTCCACATGGTTCAGTTCTAGAACTGAACCATGCGGTCTAGCTCTTTGGGTGTGGTCGGGCCTGAAGACACCTGGGATACTTACAGACCTCTGAATTCCGGGCCTGCATCTGTGGAAAGAAGAAGCAGAACAGCATTATTCATCCTTACCTGCAAGAATCCAGCGTCTGTTGTTCACTCCAGTGTCCTGCACCTCCGGCATCACGGCAGACGCTCCCTCTGGGATCAACCTGAAGGAAGGAAAGGAAACGAAAGACGACATTAGTAAACGTTCGCATTTGCATCTAAACCATCATTCAAAACGCTTACCTGAGTGGAAGTCGCGGTTGGCTTATTCTCATCGCGGCCTTCCATCAATCTGCCGCAGACTTACTCGCCGGTAAATCCGGACATCTTTCTCTCACCGCTCTGCATCCTTTTTGCCTAGCCCTTCATCCGGACCATCACGGCAACCTGTGAAGAAGAAGAACAGGTTAGCACATCATAAAAGCGCACATAGCGCCGCGCTCTGCGCAGTCACCTACCATCTCAGGCACAGCTCCAGCCTGCTCGGCGCCTCCGCCATTCCTCCCGCACCTAGGGAGATAAAAGACATTACAAGGGGCAATAACAATTAAGGAAAAATAAACAAAGCAAAAGACTTACCTGAAGAACTGAGTCGCAGCAGAACTGGACTCGTGGGCCCGCGCCAGTGAAGCAACTCAGCGGCGAAGCGCCCCAATCACAACGCACCCCTGAATGGAATTGCAGGATGGAGAGCGCACCATATCCAAATCCAAGGTGAGGAAGGCTCTACGGGGAATCTGAGGGTTCACGAGGGAGGTTGGCCTGGAGAGGAGGAGACTGTGGGCTAAACCAAACTCCCGTATTCCAGATCAGATCCTTGGCAGAGTGGGAACCCAGGGAAGAAGGATACGGGTCAAAGGCAGTCCAACCAGATTAGGTGGCATCCCTGTGGATACCACGTGAGCTTTACACCGCCCCAGCTAGCCCCTGCCCACTTAAAGCTCTCAAGGGTGGCCACGATGCTTGCAATGATAAGAACAATGGTACAGAAAGTAAAGAGAGGGAGTTGGAAGAATAGAGAGTAGAGTAGGAAGAGAGGGGGGTGGGTTGAAGGGAGATGAGGAACAAGGAAGCTAGAGGGGCCTGGATTAAGAGAGATGAGATAGAAGGAAGAGGGTATGGTGGGAGGAAGTGATAGAAGACAAGAGTTGGGGAGAGAAATGGAAGGCAGGGCAGGGAGTAAGACAGTTTGGGGGATGGAAGAGAGAAAGGCTGAGAGGAAGAGAGATAAAAGAAGGAAGAGAGATGGGTGGGAGGAATAGAGATGGGAACGAATGAAGAGAGGGGGTGAGAGAATGAGGGAGAGTGGAAGAAAGAGATGGGATATATATATACATATATATATATGTATAAAAAAGGTGGATTGGAAACCAATCCGGGTTACATCGGCACTCCGGCTGTAATAGTAAAGAAAGACTGGATATCTCCAACAAATCCACACACAGGCTTGTGTACCGTGCAGTCAAAGTGTCCTTTATTAATTGAAATGCATGGACAAAGGAGGCAGCAACGGTCTTGGATGCAAGAAAGGAACAACGCGTTTCACCCTACTCGGGCTTCGTCTGGTATGTGACACAGAGAGAGGACTGTAGTGTTATAGAAGAAAGTGTATAAGTCAATTTTTTGTGTTTAGCTCTTAAACAGAGTAACAATTGGTAGACAGGAATGCAACCATGTTGGAACTGCATGGCCACCCATTTCAGTGCATTCATGAGAGACACATTGTTTTAAAGGCACTATAGTAATTCAAAACGCTTTTGTCATAAAAAACCAATTAGCCCATGTGGGTTGGGGGTAGACAATTTGCACGGAATTACTGGTTTAAAATGCTATATTTTCCATCCTAGTGTTCACCAATGCCAACAAAATAAAAGAAACGATTATACATCGTCTTCTATTGTACTAGGCTTGTTTTTTCAGCCCTAGTGGGCCGACGCAGTGTCTTAGCATGAACTGAAATGTGGTGTCAAAAAAGTTTACAAAGTACATGTTGCAGACATCAACATTAAAATTGCAGATATTTCATAGGTAATAAAGTGCTATGTGCTTTGTAAACATTAAAGGACTATTGATTGACAAAGTGCTGAGTGCTATCAATAAAGTGCATAATATAAAGTGCATATTGCAAAACCACAATTAGTTGGTACTTTGACTTTTGAGGCTGTATGTAACCCTTGCGGGATCCTCTATGGTATGTTCTATCATACTTAGATCGCATCAACTCCACAAAAATTTGCTAAAAAAAGCTGAAAAACTCTAAGAAACGCTAAAAAGGGGGGCATAAAAAATCCTTAATATATATCAAAAGTATCAAAAGTATTTATTCTAAAGCACGTAAATTGATCTAGTACAGCACAAATGGGCAGTGTGTTACCCTTGCGGGCGCCTATGTGCTGTAACTTGAGGCTGTATGTAACCCTTGCGGGTGCCTCTGTGGTATGTTCCTATGATACACCGGTCAATTCAACTGCACATAAATATGTAGTGGCCATGTAGTTATGGTTAAGTTGCTGTTTCCATAGGAAGAGCACTTTTTGGGTGGCTTATAACTTCACTCTCCCTGGACGAATCCTCACCAAACTTTGCAAAACAAGTATTTGGGTCACTCTGAATTGTTTTGCAATGTTTGGTGAGGATTTGTCCAGGGAGGGCAAAGTTATAGGGGGGGTCCCAAAACTTTTTTTTTCCCATAGACTGAATGGGAAAACATTTTTGCTCACGTCTACAGCCCAAACCGCTGGACGGATTTTCACCAAATTTGGAACAGGAGCAGCGGCTTGGTCCTGAAAGTGTGCTTTTGCAAATTTGGTGAAAATCCGTTAAGTATTTTTTTTTAAAATGACCAAAAAGTAGGTCAAAAAAAATTAGTGATATCTTTTTTCGGTCTGCGGACTCACTCCCCTGTTCGCTCCGTGGACAGTGTCCTGATTGGCCAATCGGCTTGCGTGATGTTCACGGACATGCAACGTGTTCACTGATAGGACGGCGTGGAGCGTGAAGCGCGTCAGATTTTTGGTAGCGCCCGCCATCTTGGATTTGCGGTCGTCCGCGGACAGTGCGGTGAAACTTTGTTCAGAATTTGTATTTAGTAGAGTGTGTTGGTGTGTAGGAGTGTTTGGGGAGGGTGGGAGTGTATGAGATAGGATGAAAGTTGTGTTTTTTTACGTGTTAGACGTTCTTTTTGTGTTCGATTTGTCTGCGGACATCACGGGTGTTCTGAAATGTTCTAAATAAACTGAATGGGGGGTGTTCTGAGGACTCAATATGTGTCCGTTTTGTTCACTAGGAAACTGAAACTGTTCTAAGAACACTCGCAGTGTCCTGAAATGTTTGCAAATAAACAAAATGGGGGTGTCCTGAGGACGCTGTCCGTATTGTTTGTTGTCAAGTT
This sequence comes from Ambystoma mexicanum, assembly GCF_040938575.1. Lineage (NCBI taxonomy): Eukaryota > Metazoa > Chordata > Amphibia > Caudata > Ambystomatidae > Ambystoma > Ambystoma mexicanum. The sequence continues at coordinate 600,411,025 of NC_090922.1, forward strand.
GAATATGTTCTAAGAACACTCGCGGTGTCCTGAAATGTTTGCAAATACACAAAATGGGGGTGTTCTGAAGACGTTGTCGAACACTCGCTGTGTCCTGAAATGTTCGCAAATATGAATGGGGGTTGTGGCTGACAAGTTGAATGTGTTCTAAGAACACTCACGGTGTCCTGAAATGTTCGCAAATAAACAAAATGGGGGTGTCCTGAGGACGCTGTCCGTATTGTTCTCTGTCAACTTGAATGTGTTCTAAGAACACTTGCGGTGTCCTGAAATGTTCGCAAATAAACAAAATGGGGGTGTTCTGAAGACGTTTCTAAGAACACTCGCGGTGTCCTGGAATGTTCGTAGGGGGTGTCCTGAGGACGCTGTCCGTATTGTTCTCTGTCAAGTTGAATGTGTTCTAAGAACACTCGCGGTGTCCTGAAATGTTTGCAAATAAACAAAATGGGGGTGTTCTGAAGACGTTTCTAAGAACACTCGCGGTGTCCTGGAATGTTCGTAGGGGGTGTCCTGAAGTGAAGGCGTAGTCCGTATTGTTCGCTGGCAAGTTGAATGTGTTCTAAGAACACTTGCATTGTCCTGAAATGTTCGCACATAAACAAAATGGGGGTGTCCTGAGGACGCTGTCCGCATTGTTCTCTGTCAAGTTGAATGTGTTCTAAGAACTCTCGTGTTGTTCTGAAATGTTCGTAGGGGGTGTCCTGAAGATGCTGTTCGTATTGTTCTCTGTCAAGTTGAATGTGTTCTTAGAACACTCATGGTGTCCTGAAATGTTCACAAATAAACGAAATGGGGGTGTCCTGAGGACACTGTCCGTATTGTTCGTTGTCAAGTTGAATGTGTTCTAAGAACACTCGCGGTGTCCTGAAATGTTCGCAAATAAACAAGATGGTGGTGTTCTGAAGACACTTCTAAGAACACTTGCGGTGTCCGGGAATGTTCGTAGGGGGTGTCCTGAGGACGCTGTCCGTATTGTTCTCTGTCAAGTTGAATGTGTTCTAAGAACTCTCGCGTTGTTCTGAAATGTTCGTAGGGGGTGTCCTGAAGATGCTGTTCATATTGTTCTCTGTCAAGTTGAATGTGTTCTTAGAACACTCATGGTGTCCTGAATGGTTCGCAAATAATCTTGGAGTCAGGCCTGGCACTTTTGGCACCAGGCTCATGTTATTGATAGGGAGGCCATAATCTCCAATGGCAATAGCACAACATGGATGCCTCCACATGGTTCAGTTCTAGAACTGAACCATGCGGTCTAGCTCTTTGGGTGTGGTCGGGCCTGAAGACACCTGGGATACTTACAGACCTCTGCATTCCGGACCTGCATCTGTGGAAAGAAGAAGCAGAACAGCATTATTCATCCTTACCTGCGAGAATCCAGCGTCTGTTGTTCACGCCAGTGTCCTGCACCTCCGGCATCACGGCAGACGCTCCCTCTGGGATCAACCTGAAGGAGGGAAAGGAAACAAAAGACGACATTAGTAAGCGTTCACATTTGCATCTAAACCATCATTAAAACGCTTACCTGAGTGGAAGTCGCGATTGGCTTATTCTCATCGCGGCCTTCCATCAATCTGCCGCAGACTTACTTGACGGTGAATCCGGGCATCTTCCTCTCACCGCTCCGCATCCTTTCGCCAGCCCTTCATCCGGAACATCACGGCAACCTGTGAAGAAGAAGAACAGGTTAGCACATCATAAAAGCAAGCGCACATAGCGCTGCGCTCTGCGCAGTCACCTACCATCTCAGGCACAGCTCCAGCCTGCTCGCCACCTCTGCCATTCCTCCCGCACCTAGGGAGATAAAAGACAACAATTAAGGACAAATATTAAAAGCAAAAGACTTACCTGAAGAACTGAGTCGCAGCAGGACTGGACTCGCGGGCCCGCGCCAGTGAAGCAACTCTGCGGCGAAGCGCCCCAACCACAATGCACCCCTGCACAGAATTGCAGGATGTAGAGCGCACCACATCCGAATCCAAGGTGAGGAAGGCTCTACGGGGAATATGAGGGTTCACGAGGGAGGTGGGCCCAGAGAGGAGGAGACTGTGGGCTAATCCAAACTCCTGTATTCCAGATCAGATCCTTGGCAGAGTGGGAACCCAGGGAAGAAGGCTCCGGGTCAAAGGCAGTCCAACCAGATCAGGTGGCGTCCCTGTGGATACCAGGTGAGCGTTACAGAATGTGAAGCCTCAATAATCATAATCCACCCGGACGTCCAGTATGGAAACCTCAGACAGTGACCAGTTAGCCCAGATGCTGGGACAGTTACGTGCCAAAGTGCATTCAGCCAGACTGGAGACCAATGCATTGCAGAGATAACTAATAATGGCCAAGGAACACACAAATGATCTAAGTAGACAACTCCTTCAGTCGCAGGCCGGACAAGCTCCATTGCCTGGGGCCATTCCATCTATACCAGCACCAGCTTATCTGGTACAGATCACCTTTCCTGGAGCAGTTCCTTTAGCCCCTCCGGTGCGTTTCTCGGGGGACCCTAGGAAGTACGCAACTTTTATGAATCAGTGTCGCCTACATTTCCTTTGCAGACCTGGGGAATTTCCTAATGACCAGTCACGAGTGGCCTTTGTGCTGTCTTATCTGACTGGTAGTGCTGCAGATTGGTCTGTGCCTTTTGTTAGTCAGGATGATCCCCTGCTACTCGATTTTGGGGGTTTCCAGCAGGAGATGGAAAAACTCTTCGCCCGCCGTTCGCGTGGGCAAGCTTTAGACAATGAACTCTTGTCCTTCCGTCAGGGAAACCAAGACCTATTGACTTATATAGTGACCTTCAATCGAAGGTCGAAGAAGAGTGGCCAGAGGACAAAAGGACCACGTTATTCCATCAGGGCTTAAGGGGGAGCTAAAAGACATTCTTGCCCAGGTAGTGGATCCACCCAAAGACTGTGTCAAGTTTATCAACCTGGTAGTGTAACTTGATCATAGGTTACAAGATGGAAGAGTGGATCGAAGCAGACCAGATGTGTGTCCCATGTTCATGCTCTCCAAGGACCATGTTCAGCGAGGAACGGATAGCTCCACGGAACCGATGCAACTAGTGGGGTCCGACCCCCTTTAACCAAAGTTGAAAGGGACAAGAGGAGAGAACAGCAGTTATGCTTATACTGCGGAAAAGCAGGTCATTTTCTCAAAGAATGTCCAGTAAAACCACCAAGAAGGTCCATAGGAGCCACGGATAAGGAGAAAACAAGTGTGGAGTCGGAAAACTACCAGTCCTGGCAAATGTAGGGGTCCATTTGTCAAGCGAAGAAACTCAACTCCAGACCTCCCATTTTGAATTGCCTGTGATCCTGATCAGCCACCAACAGCCGTCAAGAATGCATTCAGTTGAGGAATACATTGACAGCGGAGCCATGGGAAATTACATGGACCAGGATCTTGCAGCAAAGATGGGGCTTCCGCTCTGCCCTAAGTGAAACACAGAGACTGTAACGACCGTAGACGGTACCGAAATTGCCTCTGGCTCAGTATCTAAATGTACCACTGATTTATTCCTCTTGTGTCAGGACGGTCACCAGGAATCAATCGCTTTTGATGTCATCAAGGAACCCCAGTTCCTTTTGATCTTAGGAATGCCATGGCTGGTCGCACACAATCCACGAATCAACTGGTGCACAAGGGAATTGGCCTTCCCCAAAGATTGTACAAGCACCTGCTATTACAATGGAAGGAAAACAACGAGAACAGGCATGGCTGTCCAGGAAGGGGCGGCAAGTACCTTAGGTGTGGTTGGTACCCTTCCAAGCCAATATCAGGACTTTCAAGACGTGTTTCAAAAGGAACAGGCTAATACCTTGCCTCTCCACAGACCCTGCGATTGCCAGATCGACCTGATATCCGGTGCACAAATCCCTTGTGGTCGAATCTATGCGCTTACAGAACCGGAGAATCAGCATCTGAAGTCCTACCTCGAACAATATCTGGCCAACGGTTTCATCCGCCCCTCGAAGTCACCTGCAGCGTCTCCCCTGTTCTTAGCACCCAAGAAGAAAGGTGATTTGAGGACTTGTATTGACTATCGCGCACTGAATGAAGTCACTATTAACAACGGCTATCCCTTACCCCTTATCCTGGAATTGTTAGACCAAGTCAAAGAAGCCCAAATCTGCACGAAAGTGAACCTTAGAGGGGCATATCATCTTGTTCGAATTAAAAAGGGGGACGAGTGGAAGACCGCGTTTTGTACCAAATATGGTTTATATGAATACCAAGTGATGCCCTTTGGCCTTTGCAATGCCCCTGCCGCATTTCAGTATTTCATGAACAATGTCTTAAGAGAACTGATTGACATCTGTGCCCTCGTCTATATAGACATATCCTAGTATATTCGGCCTCTGAACAGGACCATGTCAAAAATGTTTGTTCAGTTCTTACCAAGCTTCGCCAACATCACCTTTATGCCAAACTTGAAAAATGTTCATTTCACATTACAGAGGTAGAGTTCCTTGGGTTTATCCTCACTCCAAAGGGAATTTGAATGAACGTGCACAGGGTTGATGCCATTCTAAATTGGCCAGCTCCAAATTCGTTCAAAGGAGTCCAGAGCATGTTGGGCTTTGCAAACATTTACCGCCGATTAATTCCCGGATTCTCCCAAATAGTACACCCAATCACGTCGTTATTGAGAAAGTGCAACAAGAAATTCCAGTGGACAGAAGAAGCTGAAAAGGCTTTTCAGGAAATCAAGGCAAGATTCACTTCCACTCCAATTCTGCAACACCCCATCCAGATCTTCTGTATGTGGTAGAGACGGATGCCTCTAGTATGGCTATGGGCGCAGTTCTGTCGCAAAGGGACCCACACACCGGCCAGTTACACCCTGTAGCCTTCTGATCGCGTAAGTTTTCACCACCTGAGCTCAATTACGCCATCACAGACATAGAGCTTCTGGCCATTAAATCAGCCTTCAAGGCCTGGCAACATTATCTACTAGGGGCAAGGCACACAATCACTGTGATAACAGACCATCGAAATCTACAATACCTAAAGAGTGCAAAAGCTCAATCCTCACGACAACTACGGTGGGCCCTCTTCTTTGGGGAGTATGACTATGTAATCACGTTTCGGCCTGGGGTCAAGAATGGCAAAGCCGATGCCCTTTCCCACATGGGTATAGATGATCAGGTATACATGACCCCTGAACCTGTGGCCATCATCCCTGGGAACAAACTCTTAGGCATTACAACCGCCATGACTCAGGATGAATTGTTACTAGAAGTTCGACGTACAATGACTCCCGAATCACTGTGGGAGTGGGAGTCACAGGGGACACGCCACAGTGTCAAAGACCAACTACCATACTTCAGGAACCGTCTATTTCTGCCCAAGAAAGAGCTTCAGGAACAAGTCATCTCGGCATATCATGATTCCCTCATGGAAGGCCACCCTGGAATCACCAAAACGCTGGCCAAGGTAAAACGGAGCTACTGGTGGCCAACGTGGCGCAAGGACATCCTTCAGTTCATCCCCTCTTGCGGTATTTGTGCACAGAATAAGTCATCAAAAAAAAAACAGCTGGGCACCTTAGACCATTGGACATTCCGCCGGCTCCATGGCATACCTTATCTCTTGACTTTATTACCGACCTACCTTCTAGTCAAGGATACAATACCATCCTAGTGGTCGTAGACTTGTTCTCTAAAATGGCCCACTTCTTGCCGTTTAAAGGCCTTCCAAATGCATCCAGCCTGGCAAAAACATCCCTGGAACACATTGTGCAACTCCATGGGTTTCCATCAGTCCATCAGTGCTGATTTCAGATTGAGGTACCCAATTTGTATCCAATTTTTGGAGAAAATGTTATTCAATGGCCCAAATCGACATTAGGCTCTCCAGTACCCACCATCCCCAAATGGATGGCCAAGCGGAAAGAATGAACCAAACGCTCGAACAGTACCTGCGCTGCATGCTCCACCAAGTGGAAGGGAATCGGAAATGCTTATTGTGGGTTGCCGAATACGCCTATAACAATTCCCAACACAGCAGTACCGGACAGACTCCATTTTATACTATGTACCGCAGACATCCACGCACATCCTGGATGTCCCTACGACTCTGGAAATGGCGGCCGTCAAAACCTTACACTCCATAATCTCTCGAGCCTTCACTAGTGCCTTTTAGCAGTTACGTCAAGCCAAGGTTCGCCAGAAGACATACGCAGACCTACGTCGTGAAAAGGCCGCCAACTATCAAATCAGAGACAGAGTGTGGCTAGCATCGAAGCATGTACCTCTAAAAGGGACCTGGACATTCTGACCACGATATCTTGGATCCTTTACCATTGAATCCATCATAAATCCAGCTGCAGTTAAACTGGCCCTGCCACCCAACATGCATATTCATCCTGTGTTCCATGTATCCCTCTTAAAACCAGTTCAGCCTGGGACACGGGTGACCTCGCCACCTGAACCTGTAATGGTCGATGGAGAACAGGAATTCGAAGTCAAGGACATTCTGGACTCAAAATACGTCAGAGCAAAATTATATTATCTAGTCGACTGGAAAGGATATGGCCCGCAGGACAGAACATGGCAACCTAGCGAGCACATCCATGCACCAAGTTTAATACGGCATTTTCATCGTGCTTATCCCACCAAGCCAGGACCAGACAGAAGAACCACCCTGAGAGGGGCCTCGGGGGGAGTGCTGTCATGACCACAGCACCTGGTCCTGGCATTCGGGCCCTCAGGACCACATCGCAGTATTCCTGTGGGGCCCCAAGGGCCCAATCATGCTCCCAAAGACTCTCTTGGAGTCAGGCCTGGCACTTTTGGCACCAGGCTCATGTTATTGATAGGGAGGCCATAATCTCCAATGGCAATAGCACAACATGGATGCCTCCACATGGTTCAGTTCTAGAACTGAACCATGCGGTCTAGCTCTTTGGGTGTGGTCGGGCCTGAAGACACCTGGGATACTTACAGACCTCTGCATTCCGGGCCTGCATCTGTGGAAAGAAGAAGCAGAACAGCATTATTCATCCTTACCTGCGAGAATCCAGCGTCTGTTGTTCACGCCAGTGTCCTGCACCTCCGGCATCACGGCAGACGCTCCCTCTGGGATCAACCTGAAGGAGGGAAAGGAAACAAAAGACGACATTAGTAAACGTTCGCATTTGCATCTAAACCATCATTCAAAACGCTTACCTGAGTGGAAGTCGCGGTTGGCTTATTCTCATCGCGGCCTTCCATCAATCTGCCGCAGACTTACTCGCCGGTGAATCCGGACATCTTTCTCTCACCGCTCTGCATCCTTTTTGCCTAGCCCTTCATCCGGACCATCACGGCAACCTGTGAAGAAGAAGAACAGGTTAGCACATCATAAAAGCGCACATAGCGCCGCGCTCTGCGCAGTCACCTACCATCTCAGGCACAGCTCCAGCCTGCTCGGCGCCTCCGCCATTCCTCCCGCACCTAGGGAGATAAAAGACATTAAAAGGGGCAATAACAATTAAGGAAAAATAAACAAAGCAAAAGACTTACCTGAAGAACTGAGTCGCAGCAGAACTGGACTCGTGGGCCCGCGCCAGTGAAGCAACTCAGCGGCGAAGCGCCCCAATCACAACGCACCCCTGAATGGAATTGCAGGATGGAGAGTGCACCATATCCAAATCCAAGGTGAGGAAGGCTCTACGGGGAATCTGAGGGTTCACGAGGGAGGTTGGCCTGGAGAGGAGGAGACTGTGGGCTAAACCAAACTCCCGTATTCCAGATCAGATCCTTGGCAGAGTGGGAACCGAGGGGCCTGGATTAAGAGAGATGAGATAGAAGGAAGAGGGTATGGTGGGAGGAAGTGATAGAAGACAAGAGTTGGGGAGAGAAATGGAAGGCAGGGCAGGGAGTAAGACAGTTTGGGGGATGGAAGAGAGAAAGGCTGAGAGGAAGAGAGATAAAAGAAGGAAGAGAGATGGGTGGGAGAAATAGAGATGGGAACGAATGAAGAGAGGGGGTGAGAGAATGAGGGAGAGTGGAAGAAAGAGATGGGATATATATATACATATATATATATGTATAAAAAAGGTGGATTGGAAACCAATCCGGGTTACATCGGCACTCCGGCTGTAATAATAAAGAAAGACTGGATATCTCCAACAAATCCACACACAGGCTTGTGTACCGTGCAGTCAAAGTGTCCTTTATTAATTGAAATGCATGGACAAAGGAGGCAGCAACGGTCTTGGATGCAAGAAAGGAACAACGCGTTTCACCCTACTCGGGCTTCGTCTGGTATGTGACACAGAGAGAGGACTGTAGTGTTATAGAAGAAAGTGTATAAGTCAATTTTTTGTGTTTAGCTCTTAAACAGAGTAACAATTGGTAGACAGGAATGCAACCATGTTGGAACTGCATGGCCACCCATTTCAGTGCATTCATGAGAGACACATTGTTTTAAAGGCACTATAGTAATTCAAAACGCTTTTGTCATAAAAAACCAATTAGCCCATGTGGGGTGGGGGTAGACAATTTGCACGGAATTACTGGTTTAAAATGCTATATTTTCCATCCTAGTGTTCACCAATGCCAACAAAATAAAAGAAACGATTATACATCGTCTTCTATTGTACTAGGCTTGTTTTTTCAGCCCTAGTGGGCGGACGCAGTGTCTTAGCATGAACTGAAATGTGGTGTCAAAAAAGTTTACAAAGTACATGTTGCAGACATCAACATTAAAATTGCAGATATTTCATAGGTAATAAAGTGCTATGTGCTTTGTAAACATTAAAGGACTATTGATTGACAAAGTGCTGAGTGCTATCAATAAAGTGCATAATATAAAGTGCATATTGCAAAACCACAAGTAGTTGGTACTTTGACTTTTGAGGCTGTATGTAACCCTTGCGGGATCCTCTATGGTATGTTCTATCATACTTAGATCGCATCAACTCCACAAAAATTTGCTAAAAAAAGCTGAAAAACTCTAAGAAACGCTAAAAAGGGGGGCATAAAAAATCCTTAATATATCAAAAGTATCAAAAGTATTTATTCTAAAGCACGTAAATTGATCTAGTACAGCACAAATGGGCAGTGTGTTACCCTTGCGGGCGCCTATGTGCTGTAACTTGAGGCTGTATGTAACCCTTGCGGGTGCCTCTGTGGTATGTTCCTATCATACACCGGTCAATTCAACTGCACATAAATATGTAGTGGCCATGTAGTTATGGTTAAGTTGCTGTTTCCATAGGAAGAGCACTTTTTGGGTGGTTTATAACTTCACTCTCCCTGGACGAATCCTCACCAAACTTTTCAAAACAAGTATTTGGGTCACTCTGAATTGTTTTGCAATGTTTGGTGAGGATTTGTCCAGGGAGGGCAAAGTTATAGGGGGGGTCCCAAAACTTTTTTTTTCCCATAGACTGAATGGGAAAACATTTTTGCTCGCGTCTACAGCCCAAACCGCTGGACGGATTTTCACCAATTTTGGAACAGGAGCAGCGGCTTGGTCCTGAAAGTGTGCTTTTGTAAATTTGGTGAAAATCCGTTAAGTATTTTTTTTTAAAATGACCAAAAAGTAGGTCAAAAAAAATTAGTGATATCTTTTTTCGGTCCGCGGACTCACTCCCCTGTTCGCTCCGCGGACAGTGTCCTGATTGGCCAATCGGCTTGCGTGATGTTCACGGACATGCAACGTGTTCACTGATAGGACAGGGTGAAGCGCGTCAGATTTTTGGTAGCGCCCGCCATCTTGGATTTGAGGTCGTCCGCGGACAGTGCGGTGAAACTTTGTTCAGAATTTGTATTTAGTAGAGTGTGTTGGTGTGTAGGAGTGTTTGGGGAGGGTGGGAGTGTATGAGATAGGATGAAAGTTGTGTTTTTTTACGTGTTAGACGTTCTTTTTGTGTTCGATTTGTCTGCGGACATCACGGGTGTTCTGAAATGTTCTAAATAAACTGAATGGGGGGTGTTCTGAGGACTCAATATGTGTCCGTTTTGTTCACTAGGAAACTGAAACTGTTCTAAGAACACTCGCAGTGTCCTGAAATGTTTGCAAATAAACAAAATGGGGGTGTCCTGAGGACGCTGTCCGTATTGTTTGTTGTCAAGTTGAATATGTTCTAAGAACACTCGCGGTGTCCTGAAATGTTTGCAAATACACAAAATGGGGGTGTTCTGAAGACGTTGTCGAACACTCGCTGTGTCCTGAAATGTTCGCAAATATGAATGGGGGTTGTGGCTGACAAGTTGAATGTGTTCTAAGAACACTCACGGTGTCCTGAAATGTTCGCAAATAAACAAAATGGGGGTGTCCTGAGGACGCTGTCCGTATTGTTCTCTGTCAACTTGAATGTGTTCTAAGAACACTCGCGGTGTCCTGAAATGTTCGCAAATAAACAAAATGGGGGTGTTCTGAAGACGTTTCTAAGAACACTCGCGGTGTCCTGGAATGTTCGTAGGGGGTGTCCAGAGGACGCTGTCTGTATTGTTCTCTGTCAAGTTGAATGTGTTCTAAGAACACTTGCGGTGTCCTGAAATGTTTGCAAATAAACAAAATGGGGGTGTTCTGAAGACGTTTCTAAGAACACTCGCGGTGTCCTGGAATGTTCGTAGGGGGTGTCCTGAAGTGAAGGCGTAGTCCAATTGTTCGCTGGCAAGTTGAATGTGTTCTAAGAACACTTGCATTGTCCTGAAATGTTCGCACATAAACAAAATGGGGGTGTCCTGAGGACGCTGTCCGCATTGTTCTCTGTCAAGTTGAATGTGTTCTAAGAACTCTCGCGTTGTTCTGAAATGTTCGTAGGGGGTGTCCTGAAGATGCTGTTCGTATTGTTCTCTGTCAAGTTGAATGTGTTCTTAGAACACTCATGGTGTCCTGAAATGTTCGCAAATAAATGAAATGGGGGTGTTCTGAAGACGTTTCTAAGAACACTCGTGGTGTCCTGGAATGTTCGTAGGGGGTGTCCTGAAGGGTAGTCCGTATTGTTCGCTGGCAAGTTGATTGTGTTCTAAGAACACTCGCAGTGTCCTGAAATGTTCGCAAATAAACAAAATGGGGGTCTCCTGAGGACGCTGTCCGTATTGTTCTCTGTCAAGTTGAATGTGTTCTAAGAACTCTCGCGTTGTTCTGAAATGTTCGTAGGGGGTGTCCTGAAGATGCTGTTCGTATTGTTCTCTGTCAAGTTGAATGTGTTCTTAGAACACTCATGGTGTCCTCAAATGTTCGCAAATAAACGAAATCGGGGTGTCCTGAGGACACTGTCCGTATTGTTCGCTGGCAAGTTGATTGTGTTCTAAGAACACTTGCAGTGTCCTGAAATGTTCGCAAATAAACAAAGTGGGGGTGTCCCGAGGACGCTGTCCGTATTGTTCTCTGTCAAGTTGAATGTGTTCTTAGAACTCTCCCGTTGTTCTGAAATGTTCGTAGAGGGTGTCCTGAAGATGCTGTTCGTATTGTTCTCTGTCAAGTTGAATGTGTTCTTAGAACACTCATGGTGTCCTGAAATGTTCACAAATAAACGAAATGGGGGTGTCCTGAGGACACTGTCCGTATTGTTCGTTGTCAAGTTGAATGTGTTCTAAGAACACTCGCAGTGTCCTGAAATGTTCGCAAATAAACAAGATGGTGGTGTTCTGAAGACGCTTCTAAGAACACTTGCGGTGTCCGGGGAATGTTCGTAGGGGGTGTCCTGAGGACGCTGTCCGTATTGTTCTCTGTCAAGTTGAATGTGTTCTAAGAACTCTCGCGTTGTTCTGAAATGTTCGTAGGGGGTGTCCTGAAGATGCTGTTCATATTGTTCTCTGTCAAGTTGAATGTGTTCTTAGAACACTCATGGTGTCCTGAATGGTTCGCAAATAAAATTTTCTGTTATGCTACAGTTTATTTGTTTGTTTGTTTTCAGTGTTCACTTGTTGTTTCTGGCTAATGCTTTATACTTTGGCTTGTTGTATTTTTCTGGAGCAGTAACATATTATTTATTTGTTTTGATATTATAAAATTATGGAGCAGTTAGATACCAATTGGCGTATTCTAACTATCTATTTTTTTTATATATTTTAGTGGTATTGATTTATCTATTTGGATATTGTTAAATTTTGGGACAGTTAGATACCAATTGGCATATTCTAACTGTGTATTATTTGGTCTAATTTAGTGGTATTCATTTATCTGATTAGTTGTTGGAGTATTCTAGCAGTTTATATTTTTTTTAACACAAGTTTACTTAGGGTTTAAATGCAGTTTAGTTATCAAATTTTGGTTTTAAGAACATCAAATAAGCGTTTGTAAGGTTTCCTGGTAATCTCTGCTTTAGAGTAATGGTACTATCATTACATTCAAACCATCCACATTTCTTTTTTATATATGCAGTGTAGTACCCTGAATTGGTTGTGGCTCCTGCGTGGTAGATTATACCTATTGTTGTGAAGGTTTTCTTACCAAGTGATATTTGACCATGTGTGAATCCAGTCAGCTTGCAGTTGTTTTTGGTACCATCTGCATTGTAACGTAGAAGCATTAGTATTATGTATTTACTATGTGTTTGAAATACTAACGTGGAGCGATTATCTGAATTGCAGGTAGAGCATAATCTACCATGGTTTAAATTTTGTACAAGTCGCTGAAATGGAATGGATTCACAATTTGGTATTGATATATATATGAAGCGTTCATTGGGTTTTCTTGTGTCACATTGTTGCAGAGAGTGCATGTATGTTTCCACATGTATGAAATCTGAAAGATTTCATTTATAGGTATGTTTTTGTTTTCCAGTACTTGTAGTAAGTACATTAGAAATTCTTGTGGATCTTCCTGTGAGTTTATAGTGAATTTCACCATTCCAGCACAGTAGTCCAATTGTTGTCTTATTCCATAAACACTATACGTGTTGTCAGGATTGTTTGCTGCATTTCTGTGAAGTACTAACATTTGCAAACACAATGGGTCTGCACTGCGTAAGTAAATGTTGTCAACAATTGGTGGTAATTGAAATAGAATATTCATTGCTACATTTGCGTAGCAACTTACACCAAGTATATTTGAGAATTTAAATGGTCCAGGTAGTTCTGTATCTAACTGCTTTTTTTGGAGTTTGTCTTCCTTCTTTAAAGAAGTACCTGGTTTACTTTCCCTAATTGATTCTTTTTTGCTTGTGGTACTTGATAAAGTATTAGTTTCTTTTACTCTCTTTGGTTGATTTGCAGTGACATCCTGTTGCATTTCTGTTTGATTTATTTTTCTTTTATAACGTTTTACTTTTTGTGGAACAGAATATGTGTTTAGGTGGGGGGTGTATAGTGAGCAAAATCTATTGTATTCTAAAATGCAAGGAATATCAGCGTTTATTTTACTTGCATCAAAGTTGATTAGAAATAGACCGTCAAGTGTACGTAAGCGTGATAGTGCTACATAGCTCATGCCTTCTTTAAAGACTGTGTTACCAATATCAATCATTGCTTTGTCTAGGGTAAGACCTTGTGATTTATGAATCGTGACTGCGTATGTTCTCTGCGTACATACATATCTTTGAAGAGAAGGAATCTAGCTGTTGAGCGTCCTATCCTTTTTACTTCTGAAAGTTTGTCAAAGAGTATATTGACAAACTGAATGTTGTTGTCGCGTGGGTATGTTTGAAAGCCAACAACTGTACCCAGTGCTCCATTAACTAGTACTTGGTCCACGTCAAGGTTACGTTTATGCATTACTCTGCAATTTAAGGATAATTTTAATATCTTTTCTAAGCCTGCTGTGTCTGAGATTGATTTTTCTAAACTATTTAGTCTTGTTGTGGCTTGGTCACACATGGGTAGTGTCATACCATGTACATCTAGTTTGTCTGTGGCGCTAATTTCCATGATTGGTTGCATTTCTTTACTTAGCATGATTTCATTGAATTTGAAACAGCTTGCAAGAGTTGGCATTAAGGCCATACAATTGACATTTGTGTGGGCTAATTGTTCCATAACATCTGTAGCACATGCATTATCGCCATGAAGTACATTAATGTGCCAGGTTTTCAATATTGCTTCTGCTTCTTTAGAAAGTATACCAACTCTGATACTTTTTAAAATGTTGGCATAAGTGAGATCTGCAGATTGCCGCATGTTTTCTGTTAATTCTCTGTATAGGAAATGTTGCCAAAGATTGACATTTCCAATGCTGCCAACAGTTTTACGGCAGAGTTTGTGTCCTAATGTTTTAAAAATAGGCTCACCTTTTACTGGTGTTAATTGAAGCAGATCTCCAAAAACAATAATGTGTTTTCCTGCAAAGAGCTCTTCATAGTCTGTTTTGAGTATGTCTTGTAATCTGAGGTGAATCAAAGCTAACATCAGGTTGGAGACCATGCTCACTTCATCTATTAGTAGCATTTTCATTTGTTTCAATACTCTGCGTAATTCCATTGCAGCTTCTGCAGAAAGTTTGTAATAGTCTAATTTGTTCTGGTGTTCTACTGGTAATAGTAGTAATCGGTGTAATGTAACACCACCTATGTTGTAGGCAGCTAAACCTGTGGGGGCAGTGACAACAGCTGACAGTTTGTTGTTTGTCAATTGTTGAAGGAACTTACTAATGATTTTGATTAGGAATGTTTTGCCAGAGCCAGATTCACCACTGACGTACAGTAGTATAGATTTATAATTATGGCAGGAAAATTCTTTATTTTCATGTTTTAAACCATGTGCAATTAATTTTGTTACTTCTTGAAAAATGCTACTTTGCTCATTGTTTAGTTTTGATTGTAGTATAGTTAAGTCTTTTGTATCTTCATACTGACACATGGTGTTTTCTACTTCTATCATAGCTAATTCTGCCTCATTTATACCAGTGGTTCTTGGCTTCCTGTTACAGAAGGTTGACTACTGTCAGGAGTGTCCTTATCTAGTTGGGCTTGGAGTTCTTCTTCGTGTTGCTGTTCATTGTGCAACATTGTTTTGTACTGTGTAAAGTTTACATAAGTTATAGTGCTTTCATTTGCTTTGAAAGCATCCTCATATGAGTCATAGTTATCTAGTAATTGTTCTACTTTTCTCCATGGTTTGAAGAGTTGTAGCAGGGACATGTAATATACTTCTTTATGTTGAGGAGTCTTTAATGACAATTTGATATGATTAATTAAATTTGGTTTAGTGAGTTTAACTAAGCTGCCTTCACAGTTTGTCACTCTATATTTATCTTTTTTTTCATCAGGTTTCATATTATTTTTGTATGTGTAGTTTTGGGCTGTGTGGTATAGACACATGTTTTCCAAAGTATTACTTCTGTTTGGGTAGTATGTGTCCAATAAATTGTTTTTTTAAATTTCTTGGCTGTTGGGATCATGTTTGGCTATTGTTTCTATATCTTCATATAATTTTAGAACTCTTTTTCTAGATTTAGCTGGACCAAGACTTAGCCATACTATATTTTCAGATTTACCATACAATGCAGTACCAGTTAAACGATTAGCTGCTTCATATGATCCACATTCTCTATGGGTGAGCATTTTTATGCCCAAGCTGTATAATTTCTGAGATACTGTTTTATCTGATGACAGGTCATTCCAGAGGTCTTGGAGCTCTGTCTTTTCTGCTTTAGTTAAGTATGCTGTTACATATCGTGCAACTGCAGTAGAATTGTCTGCAATGTACTGCACATCTATGTTTGCATTCCATAAGTGGGCAATGATTGCATTATAATCATTGATATATTTTTCTTCTTCTTTTCTTTTTATGTAATATGTGTTTTTAGGTGACTTACCTTTAACACTATGTCTAACTGAAGACATGAGGTTGTTCACTTGACCTGTATTTGTAACTGGTCTAGGGAAACCAAATCGGCATTTGGTGTAGTATTTGCCTTTGTTTTTGTATTTGCGACGACAATATTTTCTACATTTGTGTCTTTGAAATTGTAAAATGTGTGCATGAAGATCACTATTTGTGGCTTCTGATGGAATTTCACAACTGACATATTTTTCAATAAACTGTAAAACAGTGGCATCACTGTCTTGACCAAATTTAGGAGCATCTTTAATCCATAAAAGCATGTGGATATATGGTGCTCCTCTGGCTTGGTATTCTTTTCTCCAAAAGAAGTGTTGCACTTTTCCAAGGGGAGGAACAGTTTTATTACAAATAAAATGTAGCATAGCAATGAAGCGATGGTGAAAATATCTTGAAACATTAACAGGATCCAAAGAACAAAGTTCTCCAGGTGTTAGTATATCTATGTTTGTTTTGTTTTTATTTGATATGCGTAGGAAATCATGTAAATCTTCCCATGCATATTCTGCACAACTTAATGTAACAAACCAAGTGGGTGGGCCAAGGTTTCTGATCATACAACGTACATCTCCATGACGTCGAAACCAGTACTCTTTAGTACCACGCATATTTGCTAATAGATTTGTAATATTTGATTGTAAAACCTCATCCTTTTGTTGCACTTTTTCTAATAATTGTGTAGCTGTCATATTTTGAAAGTGTGATCCTGATTTTAATATGTGTGCAACTCCATAACATAAAGTTGCTAGTTCACTTTCAAAGAGTAGGTGGAATATGTATTCCACATTTTGTCTAAATCTGGGATCTTCAGAATACATCCGTAATGAGCGGTATTCTGAAGCTGATATTTGAATAGGTCTATCATCATACCTTCCTCCTTTGCCAGTAGGAAAGAGTAGAGGAAAATCACGTGCTTCTATACTTTTTTCCCATATGCTGATTGGCGATCCTTTTGTTTGGTATTGTAGCAGGATCTAGTATCTCAAATTGACCAGCATCTTGTGTTTCTTGAATTATTTCAGTTGTATTTTTCAAATTTTCTTCAATATTAATTTCTTTGTAATATTCATTATTCTCTTTAAGATATTGGAAGGCTTGTCTAACTTTATATAAATCTACCAGCTGTTGCCATATTTTTTTGTCTTTTGTAGGTACTCCATTTACTAAGATAATTAAAGATTGCTGCATTGGACGTTGCACTCCTAGAGTATGCACATTTTCTTTTAGATCTAATGGTAAATAAACTACTTTTCCACGAATGCCTTTTACCAATTCAGAGGGAGGTCATTTTGCTGTTTTTGGTTGAAGGCGTATTATTGCTTGAAATGGGTGTACTGTTTGAATTATGATGCTCTCATATAAATTAAGTTGTTGTAGGGGTTTTGGTACTGGGTATAAATCCAAATTATTTGTGATAGCATGTGAAGGAGTTTGGTTGTTGTCAAGTTTTGTAGTGCAGTAACTGCAAAGTATTAAGGGCTCAGTTATTTTGTATTTGTTTTCTGCTACAAGGTAGAGAGCTAAGCCAAACCATTTAGAATCTTCATTTTCTTCTATTTTGTATGATAGGTCTACAGTTTTTGTGTTACTTTTATAAAAAGTTCTACGGCAACATACACATACATGGTTTGGTACTTCAGCTGATGTACTTTTACATTTTAGTATTTCTTTTTTGTATGTGTTTAGCAAAAGGTTGCCATGTGTAGAATTGTTGCTTAATTGGTTTAAAGCTATTTCATTCTGTAAATGGCTTTCACTTCCAAAATATTTTTTCTGGATATAGTGAATTAAAGTAGGTCTTTTGCTGTACCATGTAGAAGGATGTTATTTGAATTTGCTAGTGCTAAAGCAGGACTTTTAGCATAGTACAGTTTATAGACTAGATTTCTTATAGTTGAATGATGTGTTGATATCCTTTTGATATCATGGAAAGTGGTTTTACAAGTAGGTCCTGTAATGCAGGCCAATGAATGTCCTTGTAGTCCTGTGTACTTGCGCACTGGACAGGTATCCATATTTTGCAGTAATTTAATTTTTTAAAACATTGTTTGGGAATGTTACACATTGACGTGCATGGCCATTTGTACACTAGACGTTCTGATTCAGTTGAATGGAGGGGTAATTCTAGGTTTTCAGGGCATATTTTTGTAAGGAGTACTTCTTGTTCCATTATGGTATTATTCACTTTTTCATAACCTCGACCACTGCTATGTATGGCAATTGTATTTGTTTGCTTTTGTTTGTACGCTTCTTCATTAAAATATGGTTCTGTGCTCGTAGTGTGATTCCATTCACCTCTGCAGATACTTAAGAAGTTCTTTCTGTTGACATTTCGCTTATTGAGAAGTCTTTTTTGTAATTTAGTTATTAGTTTTGTTAGTGGTTTCATTTTGTTTAACAGTAAAATAAATAACTTTCTTTTGAGAAGAATTGCACTGTCCATCAACGCTTCTAAGATTTATTTCCTACGATAGGTTTTAAGCATTGAACCTGATTTCTGTCCTGTTTTTATAAGATTTTGAAGGACTTTGTGACTGTACATTTTGGCTAAAATACTTTTCTTGGTATGCTTACTTTGCACTATATTAAAATTTGAAGAAGTAGTTTTATCTGTAGTGATAGCTGATTTTCTGTTAATTGTTTTTTGGTTTGTTTTACATTTTGATAGAGGAGGCAAAGTTTTTGTACTTGAAACTTCTTGTGTTTCACTAAATTACTGTATTAGCTGTTTTGTTTCAACTTTTTTTACATATTCTGCTAGAGATGGATGCTTATGTTGGACACTTTTATTTTCATTTGCTCTACTTTTGCGTTACTTTCTACGGACTTAACTTTGGTAGGCATTCTTTAGGGTCTGTTGAAAAAAATAAAGAAGATATGGGTTGTGGTGTTCTGGAATGTATGTGTGCTGTGTGCATGAGTGTTTGAGTAAGATGATAAAGTATGTATGTAATGGTGTGTGATTGTGCATTGGGAACTACAACTAGTAGGGATAGGTATTCTTGAATTTATGTGTTACTAAACTGGGGTTCAGCTGACAAAAAAAAAGTAAGCTAGTAGTGTGGAAAAGTACAAATAGTAAATCTAATGTATACAATTAAAACAGTTGTTTGTTCTATAATATGAAAATTGTAACGGTTCAGTTGGATAATTTGTGTGTCCAAAAATAGGAATTTGTGGGCCATTCTGGCTGTAAATCGCTGTTTAAGACATGGAGATTTTTGGACAAAATGGTACACAATCTCTATTTTTAGGCACAGAAATAGCTTGTATTAACGTTATAGTATGTTTGAGTAATAATACAAATATTATGGTGATATTCTACTTACTTTTTTTCTTAAATTAACAGGTAACTTCTTAGTTCTTCTTTGTTCTTTGAATTTGGCTGCTTCTTTTCAGGAGACTGGTCTTCACTGCAATTGTAAAAGCTTAAAATTAGTAACTTTGTTTGTATATAGCGCTGTTTTTAATTTAGATATTGATTTTTTTAATTGAAATCCTCAGTGCTTTCTTTAAAACCATTAAACTAATTTATTTACATAAGATACATTGCATCAGTTCAGTACATATGATATGTTCTTAATGAAAAATTGTATTGAATGACTAACTGGAAAAAAAAAAATCTTTACTATGTCTTGTGAAATTTATAATATACCAGTGAATACCACTATTTCTGTAACTAAGCTGTTCTAGGTAATAGCGCCTCAAAGTCATGTCTAAATTAAAGTAATTAAGTAAATAAATAAATAAAAACAAACAAATATGAAATTGTATAAGTATTTTTTTTTAAGATTTAAACATAGATTGTGCTTGCATGCAATTTTGTTTGAATATATGTAGTCTATATATTTCATTTAAAAAATGTTAGTTTAACATGATTTGAGTGTGTGTGTATAAAGAAAGTAAATAGTATAAAGGTTTATAAGTTATAGTTGATTTTAGGAAATTGAAAAAAATACAGTAAATTCATTTTACAGATTACACAAGCTAAAAGACTGTTTGAAAATGTGTTCATCTACTGTACAGAAAATATGCATACCTGAAGTTTGTGTTCATGCATATGGATATGCATGGAGCTGCAAGTAGAAATCTTGAAGACGTGTACAGTATTTATGGTAGATGGTGCTTGCCAATGATATGACACTCGTACTCAGAGAGATTCACAGTACATTTGCAGTGCTGATCTATGATGATGCAGTTAGATGTAGAGGTCTTGAATGTGATTGGTGCATGGTCATGTGATTTCTTAGCTACATCCAATGAGGGAATGGCAGAGAGAGTGAAGTGGAAATGGTAGAAGGGCTGTTCATGTTACGATATGTCCGCGGACATGGCGGTAGTTCACGGACATCGGGAGTTACATCCGGGGATTGTTGGGTTCAGAAGTCATGCAAATGAGAATGAGTACTAAAAGGGATTGGTCAGGAAAGTTTAGTGGGTGTGTTGTGCCAGAAGAGAGTTTCTCATATACTGTTTTTGCTGAGAGAACAACAGATAGCTATGTCTGTGTATTTTAGGAAAAAGATTGTATGGATTTTGGGAGATTCATGGATATATTGGTTGAAGGTGCATGCAGAAAGCTGTGGAGTAGCTGTAGATCTTGGATTCCCACATGTGGAAGTACACTGGCATGGAGTACGTGGAATGAAGTGGTTGGACTTGCTACCTCTCTGTGCTACTTTGGAGACAGAGCAACATCCAGACATAATTGTAATTCATTGTGGAGGGAACAGTTTAGGACATGTGACTGGAATTTCTTTGCAATTTGCTATGAAAGAAGGACTTGGGAAGGTTATGGACATGTTTCCTAATTCTCAAGTGATATTTTCACGGATTGCGCAGAGACAAATGTGGCTTCGTTCTTCTTCATTTGGTCCACAAATGGAAAAAGCAAAGCACAATGTTAATAAAGCTGTTTGTGCCTTTCTAAAAGATTTTGGCATGTCTTCTTTTCACAATGAAAATATTCTGTTTCGTAGTACAAACATTTTTCGCAAAGATGGAGTACATCTTACTTATGGTGGCAATCAGATTTTTCTGAGAAATGTACAAAATGCATTGCAACCTTTTTTGGAATTACAACATCCATTTTGAAGTAGGTGTTAAGCATTTATAATTTTTGACTTACAAACACCTCCCAAAGGCTCTTTTCAGAGCCACCACTTCCTCCCAGAGAAAATTGCAATGTTTGTGATAGGGTAGCAACCCAATTTTTTAAATGTTCGCAAACTGTCCGCGGACTTCTAAAAAATACAAAGGGCCCTGCTTCATTTATTTTCACTTCTATATTTTAACTGTGAAAGGCGGCTCTGAAAAGAGCCTTATTTTTTTTTTATTTTTGATATTTTGTATTTGTTTTGGTTTTTTATACACGACACACTAGGAGAGGAGGGGAAAGGAAGGTAAAGGCGGGGACACCAACCACAGGGATAAGAAAGGGCGAGCTGAGAGAGGAAGATGTAGAGTGGGTTTTATTTGGGTAGCGAGCAGATCTTCTCGTGCTCTGAGACGATAGTCTCAAAAGCACTACAAAGTCGCTCCCCCCTGGAGAGTACTGTGTCACAGTACATACATACAACTGTGACCCTATCATTTTGCACTCATTGCAGGTAACACGGTTCGCACGAGCCTTAGGAACAATCCCATGAATGGTAAATAACCGCCACACCGTAGACTCACGCCTAGTGTGGGTAGTAGGGTTTTCCTCTACCTCATTCTCATCATCCTCTTCTTCCTCCTCCGCATCCTCACTCCTGTTCCCCTCTTCAGGCCCTTGGGGAGGTGGTGGTGGTGGAGGGGGTGGGGGTGGTGCTGAAGCAGGTGCAGCACCAGGTGGCAGTTCAGCAGCCAGGGATGCCATCTCGCTGATGGTGTAATCTGCAGGTGGCAGCAAAAATCGCTGTGTTTCGAAGAATAGCCAGAAACACAATGAGAATAAGAACTATCAGAACTATCAGAAAGTGTTCATAAGTCTATTGATTATCTTTATGCACAAAAGGGATTGCTGTCTTTCAAGCTTGTGTCTTCCCGTATGTATATGTTTCATATGATGTGACTGGACTCTAAGGGAATTACTGTAAGAACCTACTTGAAGAATACGTCTACAAATAAAATAAAATTTTTAATTTCTGACTGTTACTGAAGACAACCATGTGGCCTAGATATGTCAGCAAAAGAAAAAAGAGTGAGCCAGACATGTGATGTCATCAGTGATGTCATCAATGACATTTGTGATGTCATCTTTGATGTCCTGGGTGTTAGTCTTAGCAGTGCAGGGTGGTGGCGCGAGTTATGGTTGCTTAGCTTACCATAACTGGCGAATTTCAAGGGTTTTTCGGTTTTACTTGGAACCATAACGTCCCTTTGACAAAGATTTTGCACTGAATTTCATAGGTTTTTATCAGCGCAACTTAACCATAACGTCCCTTAACAAAGTTTTTTCACTGAATTTGAAAGGTTTTTAGCAGCGCAACTTAACCATAACGTCCCTTTAACAAAGTTTTTTCACTGAATATATATATATATATATGTATATATATATATATATATATATACTTATTTTAATTTAAGCATTTGGCTTTACAATTGAAAACCTTAAGCTTATACAAAAATAAAATTAAAATAGTAAAGGAAAAAGAAAGATATAAGAAGAGAACCAATGTCAGTGACCATCGGCCACATTATTGTCGTTACTATTATTATTATCATTATTAGCCCACTTGGAGACTCAAAAGGTTCACATAAAAAGAAAATCAAAATAAAGAAAAAAATAAATGAATATTATTTTAAAGTTAAAATAAACAGGTCCCAAAGGGCAAAATTCAATCACGTCGAGGTTGTTTCTCCATACAGAAGGAATTTAGGGCAGCCCGCAAGCTGGATTTAGGTCATTAGTCTTCTCCAACGTTTCGAGCTTGGAGAAAATCTCTTTCAGAAAACCAAGAACAGTCAACACCAACGTGATCCTTTCCCCTTGTAGGACAGCTGACCACCAGTGATCCTCTGTTCTTGTTACATGCTACCCTAGAAATCTTCCCATCCATCTCTTCCTTTGTTCCTGCAAACCAGGACAAAGCAGTATCAAGTGGCGCACGGTCTCCTTTTGCTCTCTGCACCCCATGCGGGATGGGATGTAAGGAATAAAAGAAGAGGGACGAAAAGAGATGGAATAGGAGGAAAGGAGATGGAGGGTAAAAGAGAGATGGAAGAAAAGGAAGGCAGAGGGGTTGAGGAAGAGAGATGGGAGGGAAGGAAGATAGGGAATAGGAGCTTGAGAGAGAGTAGAGAGGCAAGATGGGGGAAGGAAGAGAGTTGGGAGAGAATGAAGAGAGAAATAGTGGGTGGAAGTGAAATAGGAGAGAACATAAATGGGATGGGAGGAAATATAATGGAAGACTGTTGTAGGAGGAAATAGAGGGGATTAAAGGAAGAGATAGATGGTGTGAGCATGATAAGATATGATAGGTTATTTATAACGCGCTTAATACCCAGAGGTTTCTAAGAGTGGATCCGGGGATCGAACCTGTGGTGCTCTGTGTCATCTTGCTTCCAATGCGAGCACATTGCCCCCGAAGTATCCTCCTGAGCTATCCTCCCAAGCATGAGAGATGGGAGAGAAGAAGAGGAGGTATGAGGACGAGATATGAGATAGAAGGGAGAGAGTGGTTGGAGGAATAGATTGTGGAGAAGGAAGCAAGGCAGAGGGAGGAAGGCAGGTGGCAGGAAAAGAGATGGGACAGAAGGAAGAGATAGGATTGTGGGGTGAGAGGTGGGAGAGTGTCAAGAGGCGCTAGTGGGAAGAGGAGCAATGGGAGGAAAAAGAGCGGGCTGGGAGGAAACGGAAGCTGGGAGCAGTAATAGAATGTGTGAGGAAGAGGGATGGAAGAGAAAGAAGTGGGAGAGTGGAGAGTTAGCTTCCCTAACCCCTGAGTATGATAAGCTTGACCTTGAAGTGTCACTAGCTAGTTCCTGGCCAAGCTGTACACCTTACACTGGTGCCAGGCCCTTCCTTTTCTATCAGACTAAATTCTAGCTTAATGGTCCCCTTGGCCATTTGCATCTTTGGCACATGCTCCAATCATTAGTCCGTCTTCCCTTGCTCCAGGGGTTTCTTCTTGTGCACTTGACATTGTTCTCCTCCCACTTCTTCCTACTTTGCTCCCCTTTCAATCATATCCCTTTCTGCCTTTTACCTTCCCACACCCTCTCTCATTTTGTTCCTCCTCGTTCCATTTCCCCTCTCTGGCTCATTCCTCTATTTTGCTTTCGCTTCTCAAGTTTTCTCCTCTCACATCTCCGGTTATCAATCTTCCATGTATCTTATACCCCCCGCCCGCCTTCTTTCTCTTCAGTCTCCCATGCCTCTCTGTCCATAAACGTTTCGACTTTTCAGTCTGACCCCCTAACCTCTCGGTGTTCTCACTCTTCTCAAACCTGCACTGGTTTCTCCTATCACTCGCTCATCATGTTCTCCTTTCTCTAGAACTCTTTTTCTTTTCTTCCCTTTTTCACATTTCCTTCTTTCGCAGCATTTGGCTCCCCTCCCTTTGCACTTTCCCTTTCATCTCTTTTCCTGCCACCTATCCCATACGTCTCTCCCATTTCCTTTCCTTGCATGTGCGCTCTTCATTCCCTCCCGTCCCTCCCGTCCCTCTCCCAAACTCGCTTACTTCTTTAGCATCACTCTTTTGCACCTACACACCCTCTCTGCCCTGTCACCCACCTCTCTTCCTCAACCTCACTCTCTTTCTTCATTTCCATTCCCCTTGCACCCAACCCAGTATGCCTATCTTCTCCTCCATCCCTCCCTGGCACTTTCCTCTCTTCCTTCTATTTTATCTCTTCTTACCACTCTCTCTTTCATCCTCCTCTCCCATCTCTCTTCCTCCCGCCCCATCTTCCATTCTCTATTCCTGATTTTCATTCTCTCTGAACTTTTCCTCTCACCATATTTCTATTCCTTCTCTCCCTTCCTCCCACTTCCCCTTTCTTCCTTCTATATCACCTCACCTCTCCCTTCCTCCACATATCCATCTCTCCCATCCCTTCCTCTCACCCCTATTGATCAATCTCCACAATTTACCTTCCCACCACCCCTCCCTTTTCCCTCTGACCCATTCCTCCCACCCCCTCTATTTTGCTTCTCTCCCATCTCTCTTGATCTTACCACCACCCTTCCTTTGCTCCCAACTCTTCCTTCCACCCTTCTCCCTTCCTTGTCTGCCACCTCTCTCCTCCTACTCCCCTTCTCTTCCTTCTTTTGCATCTAATCCCTCAGCCCTGCTCTCTACCACCTTTCTCGCACGTCTTTTCCATATATTTCCCTCCCACCCACTCTCCCATCCATCCTCCTGCCTTTTCTCTCTTCCCCACTTCCATCTCTCCTCCTCTTGCCCCCTGTTCCTTCCCTCCCATATCTATTCCTCCCAACCTCCCCAATTTCCCTTCTGACCCCCCCCCTCTCTTCCTTCCCACTCCCATTTCCCTTTCTACCACCCATAGCATTTCCTTTTCTCATCTTACTTCCTCCCACACCTCTTTTTTCCTTCTTTCCTATCTCTCTTCCTCCCTTCCTCTCTTCCTTCTCTTCCAACTCTCTTCTCCCACTTATTAGACTCCGAAGATTATTTGTTTGATCCATCAATATTATATTGAGATGTGTAGAACTTTAAGATTTACACAATATGAGGTGCAAACTCATATGAGCACCACAGGGGTGTAGCACAGGCTTAGCAGGGACCCCACCCAAATCTATATTTTATCATGACTGCTGTGCTTTCATATCATTGCTTGTAATGCCCTAAGTTTGTAGGAAGTCTCTCAATGATAATCTCATGCCTACATGGCATCTGCACAAAGTGTTGTATTACATTCTCCAAGTGACCCCTCCGACCACCCTACACCCATCTAACAAACGTTGTACCATCATTGATTTCACTTACTCAACAAGGAGGGAACAATGACTCTTAGATTCTGTAGCTATGCCAGACATAAGAGACAGTTCAGTCATGGTATGCGCTATATAAATGGTCACTATTAATATATACATTGTTATGTTATGTCATGTTATGGTAAGGGTATTTATTAAGCACATTGTTCACCATAAGGCATCATGGCGTTAACACCCAAGAGAAACAACAGAATAACGAGCAAAAGAAACATATTCTAAAAAAGGAAGCTCTTCAAGGAACGTCGAAACATAAAGTGATTCTCAGTAGTGCGCAAAGACCAAGGGAGCGAATTCCAGAGTTCGGTGGCTGCAACTGAGAAAGTTCTACCACCGACCCAGGACAGACGAAACCGAGGTACTTGAATAAAAGCCGCATCCTGAGATCGGATACAGCGACAGGGAACAGAGGGAGGACGTTTGAGCTGCAGGTGCTCCACACCAGTGCCATAGAAGGCCATGTGCACAATACACAGGGACCTAAATTGTACCTGTTTAGTTATCGAGAGCCAGGGCAAACTGTGCAGCACGGGAGTAGTATGAGAAACAAGGAAGGTATGAGTCACAACACCTGCAGCTGTATTCTGTCAAATTGGAAGCCGACGTATCAAGTACTGCAACTGCGACTGAGCTAAACAGAGGGAATTACAATAGTCAACACAGCTTCACACCAATGTGATATCGTAGTTTAACTATCTATGACTGAATCACTTTGCGTAATGGACACCTGAAACAATCGCCTCAGTGTGATACCGATTGTGTCAGCTAAGGAAACGAAGGTGCTGCATTGTAAAGTGATTTTGCAATGATCACATACTTTTGCCAAGCGCAGAAGCTGGGATGTTAGTGCAGGATTCCCGGCTGTACCATTTGCAATTCAGGACCAATTTATAGCAGGTCACAGGCTGCTGGGTTCTCAACTAGTGCCACCGGCTTATATTAGCCAGTACCCATAGGGGTTTCATTCGGATGAGATGTTCCAACTAACAATGTTGGTGAGCGCTATATGTTGGATTGTTTAGTCCATTTGTGGTGTATGTGCGCAGTAACATCTGCGTAGGAACATTTTGGAGGCCATCAATGTTGACAAAGAGCTGTTCCTATAACTTCGCTACTTCATTGGCACCAACTTCTGAAACACACGCAGAACCACTACTGTGGCATTGCTCCTTGGCACATTTGAGATGTTCTGCCAGTCCTGTTTTGTTTTTAGGTCATACGTTTTTTCTCCCTTACACTGAAGTTTAACTTTCCCATATGAATTCAGATCTACAATCACCGGGTACCAGGATCTATGGAACATCTAACAATTGTCATTTGAGCCCCCACTAGACCTACAGAGAGGGCACGAGCTTCCAACACAGTGGTATATACTCCCAAGTGACCCGACGGCGTGCCCGAGCCCTCCATCCAGGCCTGGCAGTTCAGCCAATAGCAGTCTGCTTTCTGGGCCTTAAAGTTGAGCGTTTGGGTTTATGAATCATCCAATGGCAAATGTTGTTGACTGAACAGGTGGAACCGACCACTAGTCAGCTGCTTTCCCACACTATAGACCTACTCAATATGGCGGACGTGCTGCAAGGATGTATGAATGCTCCCTCACACCATGTCCCTGTCCATTCTTCTACCCGTACTGTATGCTAATTCTGCAATCATCACAGATATACAGGTACCACAGTGCAAAAGATAAATAGCACCTAGGCTGGAAAGAATGATTGCTCTCATGTGACGTTGGGCAGCTTGAGTGAAGGCGAAGAGCACGATTAAGCTTGCATTGTTTGCAGCAGGCTGGTTTGTTCGTTTATTTTGATCGCAAGTCATATGTGACAATCGCACTATAGCGCCTAGAGGTGTAAATCAGAGAGCTAGCTGTGCCCCATTCCAGATGCTAGTGGTGCAGCCTGTGCCGTGTGCTCTGACATTATAAACACAGAGGTGCAAGAGCAGGAGCGGTGGCTGGCATGGGATGCCCTGGGACCGCGTGAAGTTTTGCGATTAAAAGGTGAAGTTATGCACACAAAAAAGAAAACCAGCTTTGATATTGTTTTTAAAGTATTTGGCAAAAAAAAATTTGTGATGTTTATTAATAAATATTAGTGTATTTATTGAGCGCTGACCTAGCTCCCAGAAGCAACGGATCATAAGGGGAACCCAAGGGAGAAGAACACTGTGAGGGAAGCATTTCCTAAATATAGTACACAGGTGCAGTGTGCTGTGCTTTAAAAATGCATATGGCCTATCACGGTCAGCAATCGCAGCATTAGCACTGTCTGCAAAGTTTGGTAACTTTGCATGTGAGAGGCTGCTGGTCAGCCCTTATCTGAAAGCAGGGCTGCCAATTCCAGCCCCAAAGAAAACCCCAGAATGATACTGCAGTGGGGAGACCAGCGGGAGCTTTGAGGCTCATGTCCAGAACACACCTTTAGACCAACAACGAGGAATGTATGTGGCTTTGGGTGGTCCACCCCATGCACCCCCCACCCCCAAACTATGCCAACCACGTGTCACTTAAACAAATGTCCCCTTATGCAAGCCTCTCAACATTCCAGACGCTAACTGTCTCTCACACTAAGCAAAGGTTAAAAACCTAAACCATTCCAGACACACGCACATGCACACGCAGACACACACCGAGCTGCAGCGGGTTGTGTGACGCTGGTTTCCATTGACTTCAGTGAGCACCCATAAGCTACAGGTGGCAGCATAAGAACCCGAGTGAAATTGAACTATGTGAAAACGCCGATGTTTATCCCCAGTGCTTGAAAAAGAAAAGCTGCTATTCGGTTGAAGCTGTGTGGGCTGTGTGTGGTGCGCTGATTTAAAAAAAAGCTCAGCAGGTTGGTGAACCGACTGCAAAAATTCCCCCACAACTTGAAAATGTCAAGTTGGAATGTGGCTGAACATGTGGTGGCGGGGGACAGCGCACAGGGCTTTCTACCATACACTTAACCTTGCGCAATCCATGCCCCCATATGAAAATAAAACACTCCCCAGGGATTCTGGGAGCATGATTTTCCAGTGTACTGTCGATGGATCCGGTGTGTAGCCTTGCCCTAAAAAGGGCTGTTAAATTGTTGTTTGTGAAATTAAAATCCTAAACCCAGACAGCTTATATCCGCTTCCCCACTTCTGCAAATTGTGTAAATTGGCAAAAGTGGGCGCCCTCGAAACAAGTGACCCCTGGATCCAGCGCTGGATGTAAAGCAAAGTTTTCTATTAGTTTCTGCTATTCCCAGAACATTGGAGGAATGGACTCGGTGCCAAATATAAAGACTGGTCTATATTCTTGCGCCCGCCTGGATGTCAATGTTTCCTCTGGAAGTTAGGTTGCTGGGTTTTCTTATGCCTTAGGTTGCTGGGTTTTGCATATGCCTTCTGCAGGTCGGGGAAGAGGCCCACGTGGCAACAGTTCTATTGTTTTATTATTTATTTGTGTTATGGTTCAGAAAGTGAACCTTTCACAATACAGGAAAAAGTGAAAAACATATATCTTCATACATTCGAATAAAAATAGATGTACAACCAAATAAAGAAGATTAAAGGATAAATATCCCATACAGAAAACAAAAACAAAAACTTCAACCCAAAATGCATCAAAGCCAACAGGATGACTAGAGGCCCAAAATAACAGATATCAAAAATGCATATAGTCCCATAAGAACAGACGTTGCAAGGGTCCTATTCATTTCCAAGTAAGGTTGTATATAGATGAGAAACACTGATTTCAGAAATCTAATAACCGCCAGTAGCAACGAAATCTGTGACCCCCTAAGTCATTTGTGTCGCCATTCTTAAGGGGGGATGACTCTCCCCCCAATGCAAGCTCGCAATATTGCTGTCTCAACCTTGACAATCGTTTGCACTCCACCACCACGTGTCTCAGGGGTTCCACCTCATTCAACTCACGACAAAATCGACATGCTCCAACGTTCCTGTCGATCATTACGCGCTCCTCATTTGTAGGAAATAGATTAAAACGAAAACAGAGAAACTGACCTCTCCATAAAGCATTAGGGATTTTTTTTTTAAATAGTGAGGCACACAATTAAGTGCTTTATACTCCCAACTGACATAAGAAAATAACTTGCATTTTTTACAGTCATTGGTTGTATGAATCCAATCCTCAAGCCATAGCTTCTTTTTTTAATGGTGGAGGGCATTGATAAGCATATCTGTGGGGGCTTCGATAGAGGTCAGAATCTCATCTTTCTTTCTAATGAGCAGTTTATTTATCATAGCAAACAATGGAGCCATCTCAGCCATTGTACATTTTCTAACTAGAGAGAGGGTTCTCCAATAATTTTCCAGGGCTCTCGATGACAACAGTCGCATTTCATAACATATCATAGAGACCGGGACTCCCGCCGGAAGATGTAGAACTCTTCTAAGAAATAAAACATAAACTAGAATCGTCCAGGGGATAGTGGAGCACACCAGCAAAGTTTCCGTCCCATATCTTAACATCGGCACAACTTTAAGTTTGTACAATTTCAACATAGGTAAACAAGAGAAGCGCCCAAAGTTGTGATTGATCAAACTAGCCTGAGAATCTAAGCTCGTCGCCTTTTGCATTAACGTAGCAATCAAGTTTAAATTTCTCGCCGCTCCCACCATCATAATTCCAAAATACACCAAGAAGGGGACCACTTCTAGTAGGGCAGAATTTACGATGTAGGATATCCCGGATCTCTTTTTGAGGGACCTCATAACAAGGTTTGGGTTTGAACAGAATTAAGAGATAGATCATTATTTTGGGCATGAAGTTGTAATTCATTAAGCTGGCATTGCAATCCAATGGGGTCTGTTCCAAGAGAACCAGATCATCGGGGTCAACAAGCCATCCCACTGGAGTATTGCCCAAATGCAGAGCAAATGATCTTGCATTAGTCAAGGGCTCCCTTATATCTGATATAAATACATTGAAAATAATCGGTGCCAGGATACATCCTTGTTTCAACCAACGTTCTGTCAGTGCTTGAGCCGATCGATGCCCTTCCTTGTTTAATCTGACTCGCATAGTGGTGCCCATGTGGGGGGATTTAATGATACCTACTAAGTACGGGGCGCAGACCCATTTAAGTAGTTTATACCACGATAAAGATCTGTTAACACTGTCAAAAGCGAATGCAAAATCGACAAAGGTGAAAACCATCGCAGAACCCCTAAAAAGAGCCCTTTCTTTAAAAAATATTTAGAAGGAATCCATTCACTGAGGTACCCAATTCTTTCATGAAGCGTGATTGGAAGAGGTTACGTTTTACGTTTTATGTTGTACGATGCCCATTTGTGAAGTTCGATCTGCACCAATGATGACAAATTCTTACTCGGCACATGGAGTAATGCAATCGGATGATACTTCCTGGGGTTAAAAAGATGTCCCTTTTAAAAAATTGCCCACAATAGATGTTCTATAGGAATTAGGTATTTGTTGAAAATTCACATTCTTTCTAAAAATAGCAGTTAGAATCTCAGTGCATAATACTGGGAAGCCTTTAAAGTGGTGTTTGACAGTCCACCAGGACCAGGAGCAGCTGAGCTCTTGCTTTTAAGGATACGATCATACATATCACCAACATGGAGTGAAGGATGCCAAGAAGGAGTGGGAGAGATGATAGATTGAAGAACAAATGCAATCCCGATAGAGTAGATCTGTTGGAAATGGTTAACCCACGCCAACCATCGAGATTGGATTGATTTGGAATTACAATTAAGAATTTTCAAGAACTCAACACATTCCATAGAAGACAACACTCTCAACATGGACTCCCAGTCTCTTTGAAGTAATGAGACCCCAAAGCCAATGTTTATATTTCCACTTGAGGTTTTTGTTTCAAATAGGACAAAATGGACAAGAGCAAAGAGCGCTAAGATTAGCCCGTAGTATCCTCTTTTGCCTCTGGATTTCATTGTCAAATAAATGCTTATATTTATATTTGATTTTATGAGGGCCCTGACCATACTTAGAAATATCCAGCAGCACAGCAGATTAGATCTTTGGAGTAAAGGACCGGGCAAGGTCAACACCATCCAGAGAATTCCCGAGGTGATTGTTAACCTTCTTTATAGTGCTAGGATTGCATATCAATCTGTTACCCCCATTGCTTGCTCCAAGATAAGGGGCACATCCCAATGTTGAAGACTCCTGACCTCCAGTAATCCATTTCATTTGGAGAATCGAGTGATCACTCAACATGGAGTCACAAACCCAAAAAGACACGCATCTTTGAAAAATGTCATCGGAGATAAACAAGTAGTCTATAAGGGCCCTCTGTAGGCCCTGACTTCAAGTTCCCATTTAGTTTATAAAGGTCCCAGGTCTTCCGAGGGATAATCAGGCCTGCCCCCGCCTTAGCAATGGCTGCTTGACCCATTGAGCTTATCCAGAAGGAATGGTTCGATTAGACACAGGTTGCTTTTAATCTCTGCATATTAATTTACTATTAAAGTTGCGTGCAGCCATCCACTGGTCCAGGAGGCCTTCAACAGTGTCCAAGAAAACCTGCTGCCTAATGCCACCTGGGTTACAATAAACATACAACAATAGGGAAAATCCCACTCCTGGGAAACTTAACTCATCCCAAGAGAGCTCGATAGCTTGGATAAATGATTTGGGTTGGGCCCAGCAAGATGCAGTTAATCCCACGCCATTACTTACACCCATCAGAAGGCCAGCAGAAGGGCGCCCCTAACGCCCTTTACCGCTGGATAAAGAAATACACAGTCACCATCTACCAAGGGATTCACTGATTGCCAGATTTCTTGGAATGCAGAAATGTCATAATGTGCAAGATTGCAATTACCCCCCTGAAATAAATGCGAGCATCCTCTCGTATTCCATCAACCAATTGAAATGACCCTACTCCTATTAAATGTGCTAAACTATCAATGTCCACCCCGACATGGCCCAGGCACTTCCACCCCAGCAATGGCTGCAGGAAGTAAGCCTTCTTTCCACCCCAAACACGGGTTCAGGTACTAAGCCTCGCTTCTAGCCAATATGTGGTTGCAGGCACTGAGCCTCCCTTCCACCCCAGACATGGCTGCAGGCAGTAAGCCTCACATCCACCCTAAATTTGGCTGCAGGAAGTAAGGCTTGCATCCACCCAGACACGGCTAGGCACTAAGCCTGGCTTCCACCCCAAATGTGGCTACAGGCACTAAGCCTCACTTCCACCCCAAACATGGCTTTGGGCACTAAGCCTCCCTTCCACCCCAGACTTTGCTGCAGACACTAAGCCTCCCTTCCCTGCAGACTTTGCCGCAGGCACTAAGCCTCCCTTCCACCCCAGATATGGCTGCAAGCACTGAGCCTCCCTTCCACCCGAGACATTGCTGCAGGCACTAAGCCTCCCTTCCACCCCAGACATTGCTGCAGGCACCAAACCTCTCTTCGACCCCAGATATGGCTGCAAGCACTGAGCCTCCCTTCCACCCGAGACATTGCTGCAGGCACTAAGCCTTCCTTCCACCCCAGACATTGCTGCAGGCACTAAGCCTCCCTTCCACCCCAAATGTGGCTACAGGCACTAAGCCTCACTTCCACCCCACCATGGCTGCAGGTACTAAGACTTGCTTCCACCCCAAACATGGCTTCGGGCACTAAGCCTCCCTTCCACCCCAGACATGGCTGCAGGCACTAAGCCTCCCTTCCACCCCAAATGTGGCTACAGGCACTAAGCCTCACTTCCACCCCACCATGGCTGCAGGTACTAAGACTTGCTTCCACCCCAAACATGGCTTCGGGCACTAAGCCTCCCTTCCACCCCAGACATTGCTGCAGGCACTAAGCCTCCCTTCCACCCCAGACACTGCTGCAGGCACCAAGCCTCTCTTCGACCTCAGATATGGCTGCAGGTACTAAGCCTCCTTTCTACCCCAGATATGGCTGCAGGTACTAAGTCTTGCTTACACCCCAACATGGCTGCAGGTACTAAGCCTAGCTTACACCCAGTACTAAGCCTCCCTTCCACCCCAGACTTTGTTGCAGGCACTAAGCCTCCTTTCGACCCCAGATATGGCTGCAGGTACTAAGTCTTGCTTACACCCCAACATGGCTGCAGGTACTAAGCCTAGCTTACACCCAGTACTAAGCCTCCCTTCCACCCCAGACTTTGTTGCAGGCACCAAGACTCCCTTCGACCACAGATATGGCTGCAGGTATGAAGTCTCGCTTCCACCCCAAACAGTGCTGTATACACAATGCCTACCCACTGCAACCACTAGCCTGCAATGTTTCCCACACTGGACACATTTGGGAATGTCCTTACTCATGTATATAATGAACACCTCGCCGGAGCATGTAGAAGACACTTTTAGCCATAAAAATGTAATGAAGCCGAAAGGCCAGCAAACATTAAAATGATTGATTGTCAGCAAAGCGCAGAGGCCCAAGACAGGCCTGCCTAAAATGGCCGCAAGGGATTGAGAAAGGGAAAGGCATGCTGGGTTCTTGTTGGGATGGCCAGCAGATGCTGCAGGTCACGCCAGGCACGGCTGCCTGCTGGCCCAGACTGGACTATAGGACAATGCCCAAAGGGCCAGCCCAGCATATATGCGTGCAGCCGTTTTTAGGCCTGACTGATGAGTTACTGCACTGCGCAGCTGGTAGTTTGACCAAACTGGCAGAAAGCATGTGCTACAAAAAGCACTGTTTATCATACATTTTGCAACAAAAAAAACGACCTTAGTACTCACACTTTGCAATTAAAAAGAACCAATTGCCGTTTGCGACCGTGGACGTTTTTTTTTGGTGGCAGGGCCTATGATATGTTTCAATGCCATCCCAGCTTCCTGCAAGGTACAGTGGCCTCAATGCAAGTCCTTTCATGGCAAGCCTTGGGCACTGGTCTGCCACTCTTGCTGGGAAGCCAGCTCCTGCATTCCCCCTCACTTCCCATCCTTTACACTCCTAGTCCTTCCCATCATCTCTCGCTTCTGTCATCCGCCCCTTTAGCTTTCTCCCCTACCAACCACTAAAAATGAATGTGGCCTCGGCCCCATGTGTATAGGCCCTCTCTCTACCTCTCCTCCACCCTCCCACGATGTTTCCCCTCACCCTCCCATCCTCTCTCCTCCATCTTTTCACAGAATCACTCCGCCGTCCATCTTGCTCCCTCAAGCGTCCCCCATCTTTGCATAGGTTTTGTACTCCATCCAACTCAACCCTGCACACCTTCTTTTAAGTCCCCTCCCCATCCATGACCTCTCCACCATTTAATGTTTTCTCCTCAGCATCCACCACACCCCCTCAAGCTCTCCTCCAGCATCCCCCCGTCTCTTGTAACACTTCCAATCCTTTCACCCCCCTCTTCTCCTCCAGTCCTCTTGCCTCTCCTCGATCCTTCCCTCCTCCTCCTCTCTTCAGCGTTGCCCATCCACCTGTTCCATTTCAGGCCACCTTTCCGTTCCCCGCAGCTTCCCATCATCAAAAATATGTGCGCCCCTCTCCTCTGCAGACCTGGACACCCCCTATTACGTTGGCATTAGCGTGCATATAAGTTGGAAGGGGTATGGCGCATCGTGTTCAAATAAACGTAAGGTCAGATGAAGAATGGACAAAAAATACACAGGGTCAGAAGGAACTGCCCAGAAGCTCATGATTCATTCTACGCCCCACCCGCCCCCCCCCTCCACTGGCCCATATCTCCTCGTGCTCCCAGCCTCGACATGATTATCATCTGAAGCAGCAAGTAGGCGATAAGAGACATGGCACTTACATCATGTAGCCCCGGGCGCCATCAAGGGCCTGCTGGCCTGGCCTGGAGGCGTTACTGGCCGGCAGGCAGTTCCTGTCTCGGCTGCCGCGCCTGACCAGTCGTTTCCTTTTTTAAGTTTACTGGACGCCCACAGCAACATGAGCCACCATTAATGAGGTGCGGCATAACACGAGCGAAAGTGACCACCCGCTGCCCTCGCATGGGGGATGGGAGGCCAGCATGTTCCACTGCGTCACTGTCAAGGGTGGGGAGAGCACGCCTCCATTGACCTATGCTTCACTTCTCAGGGTCAAGTTCACACATTGCCCTGGAAAATAAACGTACGCACATGTCACCATCTGTAATCTCAGCGGGTGCCTGGCGCCCCCTTTCCTGTGCTGCCTTAGGCCATCTCTTAGTTCGCCTAGTGCTAGCACTGGCCCAAGCGGCAGCCACAATGCAAGGTTAGACTGTAAGGGGTGTCAAGCCACGAGCACAGAGTCTCTTAAGCACTGCGAAACGGTGTCAGCTCTAAGCACAGTGGCATGTGTCCAGGTGTACTCAGGCAGCAGATGACTTCTTTGAACATATGGTCTCTGCCCCTCGTTATTGTTATAATGACTCAGAGTCGGGCTAACACGAAAGCAGAAGGGGCACATGTTCCATTCCCTCCCTTTTAAGGGCGTCCACCTGGCAGTTCCCTGCTAAATGATATTATACTTTCAACCTAATGGCATCTCCTCCCCAACCATCGAGTGGTAAAGGAACCCTTGTATTCATGACCACAGGGGGCTAAGTATTGGCATTGACTGAATGGCAAAGTTGGATTGTGCCTGTCAGGGATGTCCAGTGCGAGACTTAGGGCCATAGCTAGGCCAGAAGAAGACAATGGACAGGGCCTCAAAAGCATTGACAGGCCTAAGAGTCAGCCATGCCACCTCCTATGTGCGTCCTTTGTTTTTAATTTCTGGTGGCAGGGGCAACAGCGCCCACTTTTGGTTTTGTCAGGGATGGGGGCGGTGGGGGTGAGGAGGGACTAGGGAGTGGGGTACGGGTGGGTAAGATTATTGTTGGTGGTTGCAAAAAAAACGGCCCATTCTTAGATGAGGGACTTTCACAAAGACAGCCTTTCCTGCTGTGGGGGGTGTGGGGTGTGCACCCGGCTACTCGGCGCCCCTGCATGTGATGTCCCTATACAAGTCAGTGAGTGATAAAACAATGTATTCTTTTTTGATGGACAGTGTGATTTATGGCCTTGTTGCCACTTTGCACAGGCTTTGTGACCCCTCAGTCACACATGGCAGTCGTCTCACACCTCAAGAGTAAAATGCATCCTCCACCTGTGTCCCTGGGCCCTGACCCTGCCTTGGCAAATGTTGAAAAGTGGCAGCCAATCAGAGGCCAGTGATTGACACAAGCAGTGCATTTACCGTGCCTCTGTGGGTAATCTAATTTGAGTGTGCAGGTGCAGCAGGGCAGCAAGGCCCTCCCTCACCCTTCCCCCTGACTGCTCTGGCCAGCGCATAGCCCACACCCAGACCGGGGCCTGTCCCACCTTTGACCTACTGTGCCTGGCGGTTCATCCGCTGCCGTGAGGAGTCCCAGCACCTAACGGAAGGCGCTCACATCCCCAGGACCTCTCCACCTCATACTCTGGCTGCCTACAGCCCTGCTCCCGCCAGGCCATGCTGGCGCGCAGCCCTGGTGAGTCTTTGCTCTGCGGTCTGGGCTGCAGCTCGCTCCGCAACCACTGATGCAACGACCTGCCCCTGGGGGCCTCCTTTCCGAGAGGTTGCTGTGGTGCTGGAGTCCATCACACGCCAGGCAAGAGCACAAGTGCACACTACGAGGCTCACACAAAGCAGCCTCTAAAACGTGTCAGTCTCATGAATACATTTTACTGCAAATAACTGTAGTTGGGTTGTGTGGGTTTTCACAGGCGGCCTCAAGAAACCCACAACTCTGAAAGACGGCTGAAAGGTTTTTATGAGCAAGATTCGCTTCTCCATGTCGGGTGGGGTTTAATGCTGCAGGTTAGTCCGATGAAAGGGTTATTCTTGCTGGTACCTCAGCCTTCTATGGGACACCTCCACCGTAACCCAGGCTTCCGTATTACCCCAGATTAGGTCGAATACTAGAAAGTGGTGGCCCTTACTGACTAAGATAGCCTCTCTACCGTGGGAGGACCTAAAGACCAAGTCATTATCTGTCTCACCCGCGCTGGGGCTTTCTAGGACTACCCTGCTCTGGTTTCCCACAAAATTGGCCTAAAGATGGTTCAAGATGGTGCATGTATTTCTTCAAACATTGGTCTGTTGACTCTGTCCCTCTCACTCCTTTCCCCGATCTTATATCCTTATTCTCTCCCCCTCTTTTCTGTCCTTTCTCCCTGTCTCTCACTATCTCCCCTCCTTTCTCTCCCACCTTCGACTCTCACCTCCTACTCCCTCCGGCATTCAACCTTCTTCTCTCGCCCTTCCCACCTACTTCCTCCTCTCTCCCTCCTGTCTTCTCACACACTTCTCCATCCCACCTTTCTTACTTTCCTTCTCCACATATCACTTGTTCACACATCTCACCTACCACTCCACAACTCTGTCCCCCCCTCTTTCTACCACACACTGCCATCCTCTGTCTCCCACTCCTTTTTTACTACTCTTACTATCTATTCTCGCTTTACCTTCCACGCGCTCCCTCTACTCTAGTGCTACCTCAAACAGCCCACTCTACTCCCACTTACTCTCACACACACTCTCAGAATCACAGCTACACTCGTTCTACTAAGTACCACTCACTCACACACAATGCCGACAGGCACTCCTCTCCAAATTCTGCGCAGACGCTGCGGCGCCCTGCTCCGCCTTCTCTCCTCATTATGTTCTCTTGATCCATCTCCACACCCCCTGACCTCACCTCAACACCCCAAGCACTCTGTAGATCGCATGGGTCTCTTATCCCCGTGTCTTCCTGCTTTGTGCCTTCCTTCCCATCTCCATTGATTGTGCGCTCCACCTGACCCTGGGGCCCAATCTAAGGCTGTCTTTTCCCCCTCGGATGTGTCGCCATATGATATGATAGGTTATTTATAACACGCTTAATACCCAGAGGTTTCTAAGCGCGGACCCTGGGATCGAACCTGAGATGCTTGGTGTCCTCTTGCTTCCAAGGCGAGCATGTTGCCCATGAGCTATCCTCCCGAGACTCTACATGAAACCCAGTTAGCCACGCCCCCTTCCATTGTGCATCAATTTGAGTAATCTCTATTAGAGCCTCTGCTGAATGTCGTAATGGCCGTTCCTTTGCTCCAGGCAGAGCAGTGAGTAATGCTTCCTTTCTTGGATAGGTGCTGGGACGTTAAAGACTGCCCGAAAGGCGGTGATGTTGGTTTCCCACTGGGCTTTTTTGTCCTAGCAGTGCCTGATGGTCCTTGTAGTTCTGTAAAGGAACAACAAAAAAATGGGCCAGAATAGTGAAGGTCTAGCATTGCATGATTGGAAGTGGTCCCGGTGATTACAATCAAGGCACAGTCACAGGGATCAGTCCTGGGTTTACAAAGGGAGAAAACGACAGACAAGTCACAAAGAAAACAGGCTTAGATGAGCACCTCCCGAATGATCTGAAGCTTGCCAGAATGTCTGACGATTCTCCTCTAGAAACATCATTACACTAATAAAACACATCTTTCATCCCTCACCCTCTCCATGAATGTGTAAAGAGCGGCAGCTTTGCTCAGCTTATCTGATTCTGGTTGCAGTGGCAGGGCGGTCTCACACAGCCTGACCGGTCATCACACCAGACAGCATAGAGTACTGTACGCCATGGAGCCTCTGCCAGCGGCACATTGGCAGACTTTCTGTCTTTATGCTGCCCCTTCTGCCGCCCTTCAGTCGCATTCCTTTGCGCAAGAAAAGCTCACGGACTTGATTGGCAAACGTTATGTATATGCCTCGTCTCCTGGTTTGACCTGGCATTCTGTTCGTGCTCGCTCTCCTGGGAGTTCATTTAGGAATCTCTCAGAATCTAGCCAAGAAAGCTAACCCTTTCACTCTCAGAGTCGGCGACAGGCTGGCCTGCAGGGGAATGCCGGGAGATGTCCCTGGACCTCTGTGCAAGGGACCCCAGAACATCTAGGGGGCCTCTGTATGTGCACTGGAGAGTGTGGGAGGAGGAGCCGAGCCAGCAGTCCCATCTATTGCCCCTCAAGACCCTGTGCCGTGGTGCCACTCCTGACCACGGGATTGAGTGCCTGCCCAGGAACCCATCCGCGGTGACCCCTCAATGTGCTCCCTTGTATCCCCCTGCAATGCCGCAGATCGCTTCATGCACTCCTCCCCTCTTTTGTCATCTGTATGAGCTGGCAAGGTGTGCTTGGCATTGTCATATTTTCTGCATTCTGACCGTGTATGAATGCTTATGTATTATACCCATCACATCCTGTGGCAACTTAGACTCTGGCTTCTGATCTCCCTGCACTATGTTCAGTTCTGAGATGCCCAATTGGGGTGAAAATATTGGGAGTCAGTGCGAGTTTGGTGGTAACACCACTGAGATACCACCAAACGGTCTATCTGTTTCTACCACTTGGTCCAGCAGTATTTCCACTGGCAGTGTTATCTCTGGCGGTAATACTGCTGGATTACAAGTGACAGTTTGGTGGTGTAAATCCCCATTTTATCCTATAGATTCCATTGGTGATTTTCGGAAATACCTCTGACGGAATTACCAGGTGGTAATACCACTGATTTTGGGAGGTATTACCATCTGGTAATTGGAAATTGATCCTCCACTTTACCCCTCAAAAATCAGCGGTATTACCACCTGGTTATTCCGCCTGTGATAATATCGCCAAGGTGGTGCAGGAAAAATGGAAGTAACCTAATTGCCTTTTCTGTGCTATCTTTAACTTGGTTCCAAAATATCACTTAATCACTAACACTAACCCCACTTCTGGCTATAAATAGAGCTGTACCTAAATAATGGAAGCTTCTGAAAATGGCACAGGTCATGGCTGTAGCTCCTCAGCCTCACCGGCGCATTCTTCAATGTCGCGTTCCTTGTTGTTTCTTATAATTCAACCCCTACTTGAGCCTGCCAGAACCCCAAAACCCCAGAACCTGGAAGTCTACCAAAGGAAGCCACCAATAGATTCAAGTCTGCTCCTATTTTTTCACCCATTTCCTAATATTTACGCAAATGAACCATTTTGATTGATTTTGCCATAGGGTGATTTAGCCAAGTCAATAAATGAGCCTCACTCTCCGAGACCCTACGCTACGCGAGGCCAGGTGCCATCCCCAGTCCAGCATCCGGACTGGAATACGGCCCTCCTAGTATTGGCCCGCATGAGTTTTCTTGTAGCCTAACCAATTTTCACTCATCCCCCTCAATCATGGGACCACATATCAGGAATTCAAAACCTAAAACTGGGATGAATGTAATCAATACATTTAATCAATGGCTCCAAGGAACTACCTGCAAGGCTACAAAACTTTTCCAATCCCCCTCCTACCTTTGTAGCCCACTGATCCATGCTCCCAGCACTGCTTCCCATGTTTAACTTCATGGGAAAAGCTACCTAATAGTTTATACACAGTTGCTTCGTTGCAGGTGTGTATGTTTCAAAACCATATTCATTTTATTTAATTGATCTATATCGTTCATTGCTGCGATTGTTGCCTTACCTCTGAAGGTCTGATTATATATATATATATATATATACATATATATTACATGGCCACGGTAGTGGCCATGTAGTTATGGTTAAGTTGCTGTTTCCATAGGAAGAGCACTTTTTGGGTGGCTTATAACTTCGCTCTCCCTGGACGGATCCTCACCAAACTTTGCAAAAAAAGTGGTTGGGTCACTGAATTTTTTTGCAAAGTTTGGTGAGGATTCGTCCAGGGGGGGAAAAGTTATAGGGGGGGTCCCAAAACTTTTTTTTCCCATAGACTGAATGGGAAAAAACTTTGCGCACGGCTACAGCCCGAACCGCTGGACGGATTTACACCAAATTTGCGGCAGGAGCGGCGGCCTGGTCCCAAAAGCGTGCTTTTGTAAATTTGGTGTAAATCTGTCCAGTAGTTTTTTTAAAAATGACCAAAATGTAAGGCAAAAAAATGAGTGATATCTGTGTTCGCTTCTCGGACGGACTTCCCTGTTCGCTCCGCGGACAGCACCCCGATTGGCCCATGGCCTTGCGTCATGTCCGCGGACATGCGACGTGTTCGCTGATTGGACGGCGAGGGGCGTGGAGCGCGTCAGATTTTCTGTGGCGCCCACCATCTTGTATTCGCAGTCGACCGCGTACAGCGCAGTGAAACATGGATAAAAAATTGTATTTAGTGCCGTGTGTTGGTGTGTAAGAGTGTTTGGGGAGGGTGGGGGAGTATGAGATAGGTTCAATGTTTTTTTTTTATGTGCTAGACGTTTTTGTTGCGTTCGATTTGTCCACGGAGAACACGGCTGTTCTGACTTTGTAAATAAACTAAATGGTGGGGTGTTTAGAGGACGGAGTATGTGTCATTTTTGTTCGCAAGGAAGGTAAAAATGAGCTATGAACACTCGCGGTGTACTTAATTGTTCGTAAATACACAAACTGGGGGTGTCCTCAGGAAGCTGTCCGTATTTTAATCTGTCTAGTTGAATGTGTTCTAAGAACACTCGCAGTGTCCCGAAATGGTGGCAATTACACAAAATGGGGGTGTTCTGAGAACGTTGTTTGTATTGTTCGTTGTCAGGGTGAAAGTGTTTTAAGAGCACTCCTTTTGTTCGCTAATAGTACAATTTCCTATGGGCGTCAACTGATTTTTTGTCCACTAAAGAAACAATAAATCCGGCTGGTGTGGGCCGACATTATGTGATAATCCTATGACTGGCGCTATTGACCTGGCTGACTTGCTTTTGCGACACTAAATCATATCTCCCGCCCCTAATCCTGATATTATCAAAGCATTCATATTCCCTGCCTCTCTCCGTGACGTTACAGGGTGCGTAATCAAATGTGCCCAGTCGTCTCCAGTACTACGCGACTTTACACAGAACCCGGAAGACAACACACATTATGTCACAACACAGCGCGCCACAATTCGGAATATGAAACTGTGATTTAAAAGCAAACAGCAAGATTGTAAATGTTGTAAAGCACATTTATTTGACATCAAATGTTTAGAGAATATTCAGCAATTTGCATTTGTCTTTGTTGTCGATCCGCAAAAGTTCATGTTGAGACACGCGATGTTCCTTTGCGGTACAGAGAGTGTTAGATCAGCTTACAACTCAGTGCGCCACAATTCGGAATATGAAACTGTGGTTTAAAAGTAAACAGCAGGATTGTACATTTGGTAAAGTACATTTATTTCACATGAAATGTTTAGTGAATATTCAGCGATTTGCTATTGTCTCTGCTGTCGATCAGCAAAAGTTTATTTGGAGCCACGCGTTGTTCCTTTGCAGTAGATAGGCTGTTGGTTTATGATAAAAGCAGTAAATGGTCGCTCTGATAATCGGAAGGTTGCTCCAACAACGAGCCATTAGACCACCCTATTGGTTGGTATGTTGTTTGTAGCCGCTAGTACTGCGTAAGGGCATATTGGTCCTTGGCAATTGTCCCATAAAATGGTGAGGGTCATGAAGTTGTATATTTGGACCTGCACCTGGCAGTTGAAGACGCCATCCGCTGGAGTCTGTAAATCGTGACATAGGCAAAATGGAGCCATATACCTGTTTTAAAAAACATAAATTAGTATCACCAGCCGATCTTCATTAAAAATCATCATTTTATTTATTAGGGCGTGAAAATATTTGCTATCGAAGATAGTGCAACAGAGTATGTTAATAATAAAATAATAATATTTTCCCATTCATATAGCGCTAAGAACCGTGAGGTATCTAAGCGGTGCTTATTATTAACCACGGTGTGTGGTGCTCATTTATCGACAACGGAAGGATGAAAGGCTGAGTTTGGCCTTGCCGGGATTCAAACTTGCGTTAGCAAGCTGTGCACGGATGTCAAAGCGAGCGCTGTCGCTGTGCCACTTGACAGGCTACAGTGAAGTGGCACAGCGAGTAGAGCGGTTGACCGCCTATAGACCGGTTCAATTATTTCTATTAACCCACCCTGTGTTGTCTGCCTTTTTCAGAGCCCTCTAAACGACAGGGGATCAATTCGGCGGTGATAGTGCGCAGTAGAAAATATTATGCCACTTTCAACGAACAAGTTCAACTTGAGTGGTCTTTAATGCTACGCTATTGTAATTATATTTGGTATAAAATAATCTAAAGGGTTACTTACAGTACAATTGCAATTTCCATTGTCTACGAGTAGTGCAGGCCCAAAATACAACTCCGCGTGTGCCAACGATCTTTCGCATAGTGATATAATATATAAAAGTGGTTTCATTTCAGAAATTTCATCTTTATCTTCTCTTACGTTTTAGCAACACTCCTTCAAGAGAAGTCTTTCATCACAATCTCTGTCTGTCAAGGTCAAAACACAATACAACCTTATAGTCCGCTTCGTGAGCCTCTCCGGGGCCCGAGAAAAAAATGGAAGCAGCTGACCTTCACTGTGAACGAGCATAAATTCTTACTTTGCAACATTCTGTGTAAAGCCATCTGTAGAAGTTGTGGAAGCAGCTGACCTTCACTGTGAACGAGCATAAATTCTTACTTTGAAACATTCTGTGTAAAGCCATCTGTAGAAGTTGGTTTTTGCACGCCATGTTTGTATATTGTTTGCGTGATATTAAAAAAAGTTTGTTTAAAGGACGCTATGGTTCTAAGTACAGCCGAAAGACCCCTGAAAATCGCAAGTTATGGTAAGCTTTGAAAAATAACTGGCGCCACCACCGTGCACTGCTATGACTAACACCCAGGACATTAAAGATGACATTGCAAATGTCATTGATGAAATCACTGATGACATCACGTGTGTATGCAATAAAGAGAAGGGGTACCTGTTTTAAAGTCCCTAGTTCTACAGGTCAATCTAACAAAAATATCACAGGATTTGAACTAGTAGACCAAATGCAAAGGTGACGGAGTACACAAGTGGTTTTAGATTGGTTTACAATTCCCAAGTTTATTTTCTTTAATTATGCACAAGATGCTATATCAAAAAATATATATATTCAACATTTCATATAATTCTGTGGCCCATACTCTTAATTCATTCATTCACATTCATACTTTCTTCATCAGTCTCTCATTCTACACTTCATACTTTGGAAAAA
Source organism: Ambystoma mexicanum (assembly GCF_040938575.1). Taxonomy (NCBI): domain Eukaryota; kingdom Metazoa; phylum Chordata; class Amphibia; order Caudata; family Ambystomatidae; genus Ambystoma; species Ambystoma mexicanum. Next base: position 600,455,609 of record NC_090922.1, read on the forward strand.
TGGTCTGTATATAAAAAACAGTAAAAACATCTGTTATCTCTACATATGTTTACAATTCATTGTGAAACACATCCCCACCAATTAGGGGTATTACACAAGTCTGTGTTCTGTTATTCCCACAGTTCTCACGTCGACACGTGTTTCAGTTGCTCTCAGCGAGCATCCACATTAATGCTCTCTTTGTATGGCAACCTTCTTCAGGACAAAACAACCCATTTTTCAGGCACATGTATTAACATGGGCCACACCATCTCCTATCCTGATGGGGTCAGGAGGAACAGTGGAATCTGGAGGCCAATAGTCCTCTCGTTCAAGGTAGCAACAGCCACAGCTTCCCAGGTGGGTTCATCCAAGACGGGGTGTTCTATGGATGAAATGTCTGAGGCGGAGGCTTATAATTCCAAAGCTATCCGTCTGTCAACGCCTTTTCTTCTGGTTCATAAATCTGTCTTTGTTGTTTGTTGGAGTTATTCGATGGAGTCTTCTTTCGTAGAGTTCGGGTCTTGTATAACCCAGTGTGCAGATCCTTGGGTTGCACGGAGATCTTCAATCTTTTTTTTTTTTTTTTTTTTTTCTTGAAGTTTAAAGAATGTTTGATATTTATGCTTTACTATTAGACCGCAAGAACAACACCGCTGCTCCTCTTTCTGTTGGGGGCTGTCTGGCTCTTTCGTAGCACCTCGTTACAGCGGGTCCTGCAGACCTTTCTGATGGCTCTCAGGCTCTGCTGGGCTCTCTGTTGCTCGTCTGCTCCCTCGGTAACGAGGTGCTACGAAAGAGCCAGACAGCCCCCAACAGAAAGAGGAGCAGCGGTGTTGTTCTTGCGGTCTAATAGTAAAGCATAAATATCAAACATTCTTTAAACTTCAAGAAAAAAAAAAAAAAAAGATTGAAGATCTCCGTGCACTCATCTTCCGTGTGCACTCTTTGCTGTTTCCTGGATTTCCTCGGACTTCCCGGACATCTGAACGTTCCCACGACTCGGAACGCTGAACGCACGCTGGAACCCAAGGATCTGCACACTGGGTTATACAAGACCCGAACTCTACGAAAGAAGTGTGCCTGATTGCAATGTACAGGGAATTGTACAAGTTTGTGAGGATATGACCACGATGAACAGTCCGCATGTGGTAGTTTTGCACTATGGTGCTTTCCATTTGGGCAACGTCAGAGCCCCTACTTTGTTGGCTGATTTGGAATGCTTGGTTGAAGCAGTAATGAAGATCCTTCCAAATGCAAAAGTAATTTTTTCTGGATTACTACCTAGGGCAATATGGGACAATAGTTCAGTTTTTTGTCCTCAGCAAAATATTGCTAGGTGTGTCATCAACCAAGGCATGTGTGCCTTCATGCTTAGAGCTGGTATGTTCTTCTGTAACAATGAGAATATTGATGCCAGTAATGCTGTTAATTTGAAAGAAGATGGCATTTCTTTATCTTTTATGGGAAATGCCTTTCTATTTTGGAATGTAAGGGTTGCTTTGGAGAAGGTTATGTGAAGATTTTAGGAGTAAAGTAAGAAAAAAAAAAACAAGAAAAAAAATACAAAATAACAGGTGTCTGTCAAGCATCTGTAAAAAAAAAAAAAAAACGTCTCTTTTCAGAGCCAACTTCAAAGGGGAAATGGGGCACACTATTTAAATTTACATTCACCACGCTCAGATTTTTGATGTGTCCGCGGACATGGCGGTAGTCCGCGGATATGAAAATCACTACGAGGGGGTTAGTATGTTCTATGTTACATGTATATGAAGTAAGGGATATTATGGTTAAGTTGTGCACTAAAAACCTATGAAATTCAGTGAAAAAACTTTGTTAAAGGGACGTTATGGCTCAAAGTAAAACCGAAAAACCCCTGAAATTCGGCAGTTATGGTAACATAAGCAACCATAACTCGCGCCACCGTGCACTGCTAACACTAACACCCAGGACATTAAAGATGACATCACAAATGTCATTGATGACATCACTGATGACATCACATGGCTGGCTCTCCCTTTTTATCCTTTACTGACATATCAAAGCCACATAGTTTTCTTCAGTAACAGTCAGGAAGTAAAAATTGAAAAGGTACTATATGTGTAGACTTAGGGTCCAGTCACATCATATGAAACATATACATAGCGGAAGATACAGGCTTGAAAGAGAGCAATCCTTTCTGTGCATGAAGATAATCATTATGGTTATCAGCACTTTCTCATAGTTTTATTTTTATTACTCTACCTTCCCTCTATATGCTCATAATGGTATACATTATACTCACTCTCCATAGAGTGAATGGGAAAAAAATGTTGCTCGCGCCTACAGTCCAAACCGCTGGACGGATTTCCACCAAATTTGGACCAGGAGCAGCGGCTTGGTCCCGAAAGCGTGCTTTTGCAAATTTGGTGAAAATCCGTCCAGTAGTTTTTTTTTAAAATGACCAAAAAGTAGGTAAAAAAAAATTAGTGATATCTGTGTTGGGTTTGCGGACACACTTCCCTGTTCGCTCCGCGGAAAGTGTCCTGATTGGCCAATCATCTTGCGTAATGTTCGCGGACATGCAAAGTGTTCGCTGATTGGACGGTGTGGAGCGTGAAGCGCGTCAGATTTTTCGGTAGCGCCCGCCATCTTGGATTCCCGGACGTCCCCGGACAGCGCGGTGAAACTTTGTTCAAAATGTGTATTTTGTAGAGTGTGTTGGTGTGTAGGAGTGTTTGGGGAGGGTGGGAGTGTATGAGATAGGATGATGGTTGTGTTTTGTATGTGTTAGACGTTCTTTTTGTGTTCAATTTGTTTGCGGCCATCACGGGTGTTCTGAAATGTTCTAAATAAACTGACTAGAGGGTGTTCTAAGGAGTCAATATGTGTCCGTTTTGTTCGCAAGCAAAGTGAAACTGTTCTAAGAACACTCGCGTTGTCCGGGGAGTGTTCGTAGGGGGTGTCCTGAGGACGCTGTCCGTATTGTTCTCTGTCAAGTTGAATGTGTCCTAAGAACACTCGCAGTGTCCTGAAATGTTCGCAAATAAACAAAATGGGGGTGTTCTGAAGGCGCTTCTAAGAACACTTGCGGTGTCCGGGGAGTGTTCGTAGGGGGTGTCCTGAGGACGCTGTCCGTATTGTTCTCTGTCAAGTTGAATGTGTCCTAAGAACACTCACGGTGTACTGAAATGTTCGCAAATAAACAAGATGGTGGTGTTCTGAAGACGCTTCTAAGAACACTCGCGGTGTCCGGGGAGTGTTCGTAGGGGGTGTCCTGAGGACGCTGTCCGTATTGTTCTCTGTCAAGTTGAATTTGTCCTAAGAACACTCGCGGTGTCCTGAAATGTTCGTAAATAAACAAAATGGGGGTGTTCTGAAGACGCTTCTAAGAACACTCGCGGTGTCCGGGGAGTGTTCGTAGGGGGTGTCCTGAGGACGCTGTCCGTATTGTTCTTTGTCAAGTTGAATGTGTCCTAAGAACACTCGCGGTGTCCTGAAATGTTCGCAAATAAACAAGATGGAGGTGTTCTGAAGACGCTTCTAAGAACACTCGCGGTGTCCGGGGAGTGTTCGTAGGGGGTGTCCTGAGGACGCTGTCCGTATTGTTCTTTGTCAAGTTGAATGTGTCCTAAGAACACTCGCGGTGTCCTGAAATGTTCGCAAATAAACAAGATGGTGGTGTTCTGAAGACGCTTCTAAGAACACTCTTGGTGTCCTGGAATGTTCGTAGGGGGTGTCCTTATGACGCTGTCCGTATTGCTCATTGTTAAGTTGAAAGTGTTCTAAGAAATATCACATTGTTCTGAAATGTTCATAGGGGGTGTCCTGAAAACGGTGTCCGTATTGTTCGCTGGCACGTTCAAAGTGTTCTAAGAACACTCACATTGTTCGCGGACATTAAAAGTTTCCCATAGATCATAGTTGAAATGTTTGACTCTATAGATGTGTAATGCTGCGGTGGTTGTTGCCAGGGCATAGAATCTTGGGTGCATGGCCATTTGGCCATGCACCCAAGACTCTATGCCCTGGCAACAACCACCGCAGCATATCACATTCATATTTGCTTATAACTTTGGGTGAAAAACAAATGTATAAGGAACAAAGGTATTAGATACTATGGATGTGATATGCTGCTATGGTTGTCCTTATTATTGTATACTTACTGTTTGGTCTAGTAATGGGAGTCCATGTTTTTCTTCTTCATTTCTGTGATAAAAGAAAATAGCATGTTAGTATTAGTATTTTGTAATGACTTATTACATTGTATAAGCAATATACTTTTATTTTTTTTCGACCCTCATATTTAGTAGAGTACAAATCAGAGTACTGTGCAATTTGCTCAGTTTCTGTATTTGTTGCTAAAATCATTGGGTCAGTGGGAGAAAAAAAAATCCATGTTGGATTAAAAAAAAAAAAAATCTGTTATGCTACAGTTTATTTGTTTGTTTGTTTTCAGTGTTCACTTGTTGTTTCTGGCTAATGCTTTATACTTTGCTTTGTTGTATTTTTTTTGGAGCAGTAACAGATTCTTCATTTGTTTTAATATTATAAAATTTTGGAGCAGTTAGATACCATTTGGCGTATTCTAACGGTCTATTTTTTTAATATATTTTTGTGGTTTTGATTTATCTATTTTGATATTGTTAAATATTGGGACAGTTAGATACCAATTGGCATATTCTAACAGTGTATTTTTTGGCCTAATTTAGTGGTATTCATTTATCTGATTAGTTGTTGTAGAATCTTTGAGCTGTTAGATAGCTTTTGGAGTATTCTAACAGTTAATATTATTTTAACACAAATTTATAATTTTGGGACAGTTAGATACCAATTGGCGTATTCTAACTGTGTATTATTTGGTCTAATTTAGTGGTATTCATTTATCTGATTAGTTGTTGTAGAATCTTTGAGCAGTTAGATAGCTTTTGGAGTATTCTAACAGTTTATATTTTTGTAACACAAATTTACTTAAAGGTTTAAATACAGTTTATTTATCAAATTTTGGTTTTAAGAACATCAAATAAGCGTTTGTAAGATTTGCTGGTAATCTCTGCTTTAGAGTAATGGTACTATCATTACATTCAAACCATCCACATTTCTTTTTTTATATATGCAGTGTAGTGCCCTGAATTGGTTGTGGCTCCTGCGTGGTAGATTATACCTATTGTTGTGAAGGTTTTCTTACCAAGTGATATTTGACCATGTGTGAATCCAGTCAGCTTGCAGTTGTTTTTGGTACCATCTGCATTGTAACGTAGAAGCATTAGTATTACGTATTTACTATGTGTTTGTATTACTAACGTGGAGCGATTATCTGAATTGCAGGTAGAGCATAATCTACCATGGTTTGCATTTTGTACAAGTTGCTGAAATGGAATGGATTCACAATTTGGTATTGATATATATGAAGCGTTCATTGGGGATTTCTTCTTGTGTCACATTGTTGCACAGAGTGCATGTATGTTTCCACATGTATGAAATCTGAAAGATTTCATTTATAGGTATGTTTTTGTTTTCCAGTACTTGTAGTAAGTACATTAGAAATTCTTGGGGATCTTCCTGTGAGTTTATAGCAAATTTCACCATTCCAGCACAGTAGTCCAATTGTCGTCTTATTCCAAAAACACTATATGTGTTGTCAGGATTGTTTGCTGCATTTCTGTGAAGTACTAACATTTGCAAACACAATGGGTTTGTACTGTGTAAGTAAATGTTGTCAACAATTGGTGGTAATTGAAATAGAATATTCATTGCTACATTTCCATAGCAACTTACACCAACTATATTTGAGAATTTAAATGGTCCAGGTAGTTCTGTATCTAACTGCTTTTTTTGGAGTTTGTCTTCCTTCTTTAAAGAAGTACCTGGTTTACTTTCTCTAATTGATTCTTTTTTGTTTGTGGTACTTGATGAAGTATTAGTTTCTTTTACTCTCTTTGGAGGATTTGCAGTGACGTCCTGTTGCATTTCTGTTTGATTTAGTTTTCTTTTACAACGTTTTAGTTTTTGTGGAACAGAATATGTGTTTAGATGGGGAGTGTATAGTGAGCGAAGTCTATTATATTCTAAAATGCAAGGAATATCAGCGTTTACTTTACTTGCATCAAAGTTGATTAGAAATAGACCGTCAAGTGTATGTAAGCGTGATAGTGCTACGTAGCTCATGCCTTCTTTAAAGACTGTGTTACCAATATCTATCATTGCTTTGTCTAGGGTAAGACCTTGTGATTTATGAATCGTGACTGCGTATGCAAGAGTTAGAGAAAATTGTTCTCTGCGTACATACATATCTTTGAAGAGAAGGAATCTAGCTGTTGAGCGTCCTATCCGTTTTACTTCTGAAAGTTTGTCAAAGAGTATATTGACAAACTGAATTTTGTTGTCACATGGGTATGTTTGAAAGCCAACAACTGTACCCAGTGCTCCATTAACTAGTCCTTGGTCCACGTCAAGGTTACGTTTAAGCATTACTCTGCAATTTAAGGATAATTTTAACATCTTTTCTAAGCCTGCTGTGTTTGAGATTGATTTTTCTAAATTATTTAGTCTTGTTGTGGCTTGGTCACACATGGGTAGTGTCATACCATGTACATCTAGTTTGTCTGTGGTGCTAATTTCCATTATTGGTTGCATTTCTTTACTTAGGATGATTTCATTGAATTTGAGACAGCTTCCAAGAGTTGGCATTAAGGCCATACAATTGACATTTTTGTGGGCTAATTGTTCCATAACATCTGTAGCACATGCATTATCGCCATAAAGTGCATTAATGTGCCGGGTTTTCAATGTTGCTTCTGCTTCTTTAGAAAGTATACCAACTCTCAAACTTTTTAAAATGTTGGCATAAGTTAGATCTGCAGATTGGCGCATGTTTTCTGTTAATTCTCTGTATTGGAAATGTTGCCAAAGGTTGACATTTCCAATGCTGCCAACAGTTTTACGGCAGAGTTTGTGCCCTAATGTTTTAAAAATAGGTTCACCTTTTACTGGTGTTAATTGAAGCAGATCTCCAAAAACAATAATGTGTTTTCCTGCAAAGAGCTCTTCATAGTCTGTTTTGAGTACTTCTTGTAATCTGAGGTGAATCAAAGCTAACATCAGGTTGGAGACCATGCTCACTTCATCTATTAGTAGCATTTTCATTTGTTTCAATACTCTGCGTAATTCCATTGCAGCTTCTGCAGAAAGTTTGTAATAGTCTAATTTGTTCTGGTGTTCTACTGGTAATAATAGTAATCGGTGTAATGTAACACCACCTATGTTGTAGGCAGCTAAACCTGTGGGGGCAGTGACAACAGCTGACAGTTTGTTGTTTGTCAATTGTTGAAGGAACGTACTAATGATTTTGATTAGGAATGTTTTGCCAGAACCAGCTTCACCACTGACGTACAGTAGTATAGGTTTATAATTATGGCAGGAACATTCTTTATTTTCATGTTTTACACCATGTGCAATTTGTTTTGTTACTTCTTGAAAAATGCTACTTTGCTCATTGTTTAGTTTTGATTGTAGTATAGTTAAATCTTCCTTATCTTCATACTGACACATGGTGTTTTCTACTTCTATCATAGCTAATTCTGCCTCATTCGTTACTAGTGGTTCTCCCAGTGGTTCCTGGCTTCCTGTTACAGAAGGTTGACTACTCTCAGGAGTATCCTTATCTAGTTGGGCTTGGAGTTCTTCATCATGTTGCTGTTCATTGTGCAACATTGTTTTGTACTGTGTAAAGTTTACATCAGTTATAGTGCTTTCATTTGCTTTGAAAGCATCCTCATATGAGTCATAGTTATCTAGTAATTGTTCTTCTTTTCTCCATGGTTTGAAGAGTTGTAGCAGGGACATGTAATACACTTCTTTATGTTGAGGAGTCTTCAATGACAATTTGATATGATTAATTAAATTTGGTTTAGTGAGTTTAACTAAGCTGCCTTCACAGTCTGTCACTCTATATTTACCTTTTTTTTCATCAGGTTTCATATTATTTTTGTATGTGTAGTTTTGGGCTATTTGGTATAGACACATGTTTTCCAAAGTATTACTTCTGTTTGGGAAGTATGTGTCCAATAAATTGTTTTTTAAAATGTCTTGGCTGTTGGGATCATGTTTGGCTATTGTTTCTATGTCTTCATATGATTTTAGAACTCTTTTTCTAGATTTAGCTGGACCAAGACTTAGCCATACTATATTTTCAGATTTACCATACAATGAAGTATCAGTTAAATGATCAGCTGCTTCATAAGATCCACATTCTCTATGGGTGAGCATTTGCATGCCCAATCTGTATCATTTCTGAGATACTGTTTTATCTGATGACAGGTCATTCCAGAGGTCTTGGAGCTCTGTCTTTTCTGCTTTAGTTAAGTATGCTGTGACATATCGTGCAACTGCAGTAGAATTGTCTGCAATGTACTGCACATCTATGTTTGCATTCCATAAGTGGGCAATGATTGCATTATAATCATTGATATATTTTTCTTCTTCTTTTCTTTTTATGTAATATGTATTTTTAGGTGACTTACATTTAACACTATGTCTAACTGAACACATGAGGTTGTTTACTTGACCTGTATTTGTAACTGGTCTAGGGAAACCAAATCAGCATTTGGTGTAGTATTTCCCTTTGTTTTTGTATTAGCGACGACAATATTTTCCACATTTGTGTCTTTGAAATTGTAAAATTTGTGCATGAAGATCACTATTTGTGGCTTCTGATGGAATTTCACAAGTGACATATTTTTCAATAAACTGTAAAACAGTGGCATCACTGTCTTGACCAAATTTAGGAGTATCTTTAATCCATAAAAGCATGTGGATATGTGGTGCTCCTCTGGCTTGGTATTCTTTTCTCCAAAAGAAGTGTTGCACTTCTCCAAGGGGAGGAACAGTTTTATTACAAATAAAATGTAGCATAGCAATGAAGCGATGGTGAAAATATCTTGAAACATTAACAGGATCCAAAGAACAAAGTTCTCCAAGTGTTAGAATATCTATGTTTGTTTTGTTTTTATTTGATATGCGTAGGAAATCATGTAAATCTTCCCATGCATACTCTGCACAACTTAATGTAACAAACCAAGTGGGTGGGCCAAGGTTTCTGATCATACAACGTACATCTCCATGACGTCGAAACCAGTACTCTTTAGTACCACGCATATTTGCTAATAGATTTGTAATATTTGATTGTAAAACCTCATCCTTTTGTTGCACTTTCTCTAATAATTGTGTAGCTGTCATATTTTGAAAGTGTGATCCTGATTTTAATATGTGTGCAACTCCGTAACTTAAAGTTGCTAGTTCACTTTCAAAGAGTAGGTGGAATATGTATTCCACATTTTGTCTAAATCTGGGATCTTCAGAATTTATCCGTAATGAGCGGTATTCTGAAGCTGATATTTGAATAGGTCTATCATCATACCTTCCTCCTTTGCCAGTAGGAAAGAGTAGAGGAAAAGCACGTGCTTCTATACTTTTTTCCCATATACTGATTGGCGATCCTTTTGTTTGACGCATTTGGTAAGTTTCCAGTACATCTTGTACGGTGTCATTACAGTGCAAAGGATGAATTGTATAATGGTCTAAAGTATTTGATATTGTAGCAGGATCTAGTAGCTCAAATTGACCAGCTTCTTGTGTTTCTTGAATTATTTCAGTTGTATCTTTCAAGTTTTCTTCAATATTAATTTCTTTGTAATATTCATTATTCTCTTTAAGATATTGGAAGGCTTGTCTAACTTTATATAAATCTACCAGCTGTTGCCATATTTTTTTGTCTTTTGTAGGTACTCCATTAATTAATATAATTAAAGATTGCTGCATTGGACGTTGCACTCCTAGAGTATGCACATTTTCTTTTAGATTTAATGGTAAATAAACTACTTTTCCACGAATGCCTTTTACCAATTCAGAGGGAGGTAATTTTGCTGTTTTTGGTTGAAGGTGTATTATTGCTTGAAATGGGTGTACTGTTTGAATTATGATGCTCTCATATAAATTAAATTGTTGTAGAGGTTTTGGTACTGGGTATAATTCCAAATTATTTGTGATAGAACGTGAAGGAGTTTGGTTGTTGTCAAGTTTTGTAGTGCAATAACTGCAAAGTATTAAAGGCTCAGTTATTTCATATTTGTTTTCTGCTAGAAGGTAGAGAGCTAATTCAAACCATTTAGAATCTTCATTGTCTTCTATTTTGTATGATAGGTCCACAGTTTTTGTGTTACTTTTATAAAAAATTATACGGCAACATACACATACATGGTTTGGTACTTCAGCTGATGTACTTTTAAATTTTAGTATTTCTTTTTTGTATGTGTTTAGCAAAAGGTTGCCATGTGTAGAATTGTTGCTTAATTGGTTTAAAGCTATTTCATTCTGTAAATGGCTTTCACTTCCAAAATATTTTTTCTGGATATAGTCAATTTCTTCAAGTAGGTCTTTTGCTGTACCATGTAGAAGGATGTTATTTAACTTTGCTAGTGCTAAAGCAGGACTTTTAGCATAGTACAGTTTATAGAGTAGATTTCTTATAGTTGAATGATGTGTTGATATCCTTTTGATATCATGGAAAGTGGTTTTACAAGTAGGTCCTGTAATGCAGGCCAATGAATGTCCTTGTAGTCCTGTGTACTTGCGCACTGGACAGGTATCAATATTTTGCAGTAATTAATTTTGATTTTTTCTTTGCTTTTTACATATTTATTGAGGAATTGGTGTAAAGATTTGAAACATTGTTTGGGAATGTTACACATTGACGTGCATGGCCATTTGTACACTAGACGTTCTAATTCAGTTGAATGGAGGGGTAATTCTAAGTTTTCACGGCATATTTTTGTAAGGAGTACTTCCTGTTCCATTATGGTATTATTCACTTTTTCATAACCTCGACCACTGCTATTTATGGCAATTGTATTTGTTTGTTTTTGTTTGTACGCTTCTTCATTAAAATATGGCTCTTTGCTCGTAGTGTGATTCCATTCACCTCCGCAGATACTTAAGAAGTTCTTTCTGTTGACATTTCGCTTATTGAGAAGTCTTATTTGTAATTTAGTTATTAGTTTTGTTAGTGGTTTCATTTTGTTTAACAGTAAAATAAATAAATTTCTTTTGAGAAGAATTGCACTGTCCATCAATGCTTCTAAGATGAATTTCCTACGATAGGTTTTAAGCTTTGAACCTGATTTCTCTCCTGTTTTTATAAGATTTTGAAGGACTTTGTGATGGCATATTTTGGCTAAAATACTTTTCTTGGTATGGTTTCTTTGCACTATATTAAAATTTGAAGAAGTAGTTTTATCTGTACTGATAGCTGATTTTCTGTTAATTGTTTTTTGGTTTGTTTTACATTTTGATAGAGGAAGCAAAGTTGTTGTACTTGAAACTTGTGTTTCACTAAATGATTGTATTAGCTGTTTTGTTTCAACTTTTTTTTTACAAATTCTGCTAGAGATGGATGCTTATGTTGGACACCGTTATTTTCATTTGCTCTACTTTTGCGTTGCTTTCTACGGACTTGTCTTTTGGTAGGCATTCTTTAGGGTCTGTTGAAAAAAATAAAGAAGATATGGGTTGGGGTGTTCTGGAATGTATGTGCGCTGTGTGCATGAGTGTTTGAGTAAGATGATAAAGATGTATGTAATGGTGTGTGATTGTGCATTGGGAACTAAAACTAGTAGGGATAGATATTCTTGAATTTATGTGTTACTAAACTGGGGTTCAGATGACAAAAAAAAAGTAAGCTAGTGGTGTGGAAAAGTACAAATAGTAAATCTAATGTATACAATTAAAACAGTTGTTTGTTCTATAATATGAAAATTGTAGTGGTTCAGTTGGCTAATTTGTGTGTCCAAAAATAGAAATTTGTGGGCCATTCTGGCTGTAAATCGCTGTTTAAGACATGGAAAATGTTGGACAAAATGGTGCAAAATCTCTATTTTAAGAAACCAAAATAGCTCGTATTAATGTTATAGTATATTTGATTAATAATACAAATATTATGGTGATATTTTACTTACTTTTTTTTTAAATTAACAGGTAACTTCTTAGTTTTTGTTTCTTCTTCGAATTCGGCTGCTTCTTTTCAGGAAACTGGTCTTCACTGCAATTGTAAAAGCTTCAAATTAGTAACTTTGTTTGTATATAGCACTCTTTTTAATTTAGATATTGATTCTTTTAATTGAAATCCTCAGTGCCTTCTGTAAAACCATTAAACTAATTTATTTACATAAGATACATTGCATCAGTTCAGTAAATATGATATGTTCTTAATGAACAAATCGTATTGAATGACTAACTGTAGCAAAAAAAAATATCTTTACTATGTCTTGTGAAATTTATAATATATTAGTGAATACCACTATTTCTGTAAGTAAACTGTTCTAGGTAATAGCGCCTCAATGTTATGTCTAATTTAAAGTAATTAAGTAAATAAATAAATAAAAACAAAAAATATGAAATTGTATAAGTATTTTTATAAAGGTTTAAACATAGATTGTGTTTGCATGCAATTTTGTTTGAATATATGTATTCTATATATTTCATTTAAAAAATGTTAGTTTAACATGATTTGAGTGTGTGTGTATAAAGAAAGTAAAAAGTATAAAGGTTTATAAGTGATAGTTGATTTTAGGAAATTGAAAAAAGTACAGTAAATTCATTTTACAGATTTTACAAGGTAAAAGTCTGTTTGAAAATGTGTTCATCTCATAGCTCTCAACTCACACGCTTTTGGCAGGTGTCACACGCCTTGTAAAGGGCAGACTCACCCGCCAAGCCTCCTGCATGCCCATTCATTCCAATGGGCGTCTCACCCGCCAAAAACAAAATTGGGTGATTTCACCCGCCTGTAAAACAAAAATGGTTGAGAGCTATGTCATCTACTATACAGAAAATATACATACCTAAAGTTTGTGTTCATGCATATGGATATGCATGGAGCTGCAAGTAGAAATCTTGAAGACTTGTACAGTATTTCTGGTAGATGCTGCTTGCCAGTGATATGACACTTGTACTCAGAGAGATTCAGAGTACATTTGCAGTGCTGATCTATGATGATGCAGTTAGATGTAGAGGTCTTGATTGTGATTGGTGCATGGTCATGTGATTTTTGAGGTACATCCAATGAGGGAATGGCAGAGAGAGTGTAGTGAAATGGTAGAAGGGCTGCTCATGTTACGATATGTCCACGGACATGGCTGTAGTTCGCGGACATCGGGAGTTACATCCGGGGATTTTTGGGTTCAGAAGTCATGCAAATGAGAATAAGCACTGAAAGGGATTGGTCAGGAAAGTTTGGTGGGTGTGTTGTGCCAGGAGAGATTTTCTCAGATACTCTTTTTGCTGAGAGAACAAACGATAGCTATGGCTGTGTGTTTCAGAAAACAGATTGTTTGGATTTTAGGAGATTCGTGGATACATTGGTTGAAGGTGCATGCAGAAAGCTGTGGAGTAGCTGTAGATCTTGGATTCCCACATGTGGAAGTACACTGGCATGGAGTACGTGGAATGAAGTGGTTGGACTTGCTACCTCTCTGTGCTACTTTGGAGACAGAGCAACATCCAGACATAATTGTAATTCATTGTGGAGGGAACAGTTTAGGACATGTGACTGGAATTGTTTTGCAATTTGCTATGAAAGAAGGTCTTAGGAAGGTTATGGACATGTTTCCTAATTCTCAAGTGATATTTTCACGGATTGCGCAGAGACAAATGTGGCTTCGTTCTTCATTTGGTCCACAAATGGAAAAAGCAAGGCGCAATGTTAATAAGGCTGTTTGTGGCTTTCTAAGAGATTTTGGCATGTCTTCTTTTCACAATGAAAATATTATGTTTTGTAGTACATACATTTTTCGCAGAGATGGAGTCCATCTTACGTATGCTGGCAATCAGATTTTTCTAAGAAATGTACAAAATGCATTGCGACCTTTTTTGGAATTACAACAACGATTTTGAAGTAGATGTTAAGCATTTACAATTTTTGACTTACAAACACCACCCAAAGGCTCTTTTCAGAGCCACCACTTCTTTCCAGAGAACATTACAATGTTTGTGATGGAGTAGCAACCCAATTTTTTTAATGTTCATGAACTGTCCGCAGACTTCTAAAAAATACCAAGAGCCCTGCTTCATTTATTTTCACTTCTATTTTTTAACTGAGAAAGGTGGCTCTGAAAAAAGCCTTATTTTTTTTTGATTTTTTTAATTTTGTATTTTTTTTGGTTTTTCAGACACGACATACTAGGAGAGGAGGGTAAAGGAGGGTAAAGGGGGGGACACCAACCACAGGGATAAGAAAGGGTGAGCTGAGAGAGGAAGATGTAGAGTGGGTTTTATTTGGGTAGTGAGCAGGTCTTCTTGTGCTCTGAGACGATAGTCTCAAAAGCACTCCGAAGTCGCTCCCCCCTGTAGAGTACTGTGTCACAGTACATACATACAACTGTGACCCTCGAAAGGTAAGGGTCATCAGCATTCTGTATGGCCTGTGAGGCAGCTTGAGAAAGACGCTGTCCCACAGAGGTGGTCCTTGTGGTGACAGGACCAGAAACAGAGGATGAAGTAGAGGAAATCAACCTGCTACGTTCTTCGCAAGGTACAACCCTGCGAATAGCCCCAGAGTGAAATGACCTCAGGTGTCGCTTCATAGAAGTGGTCCCAAAGCTGTAGTTACCGTGCTTCCTGCGACTGAGTATAATTTTGCACTCATTGCAGGTAACATGGTTCACACGAGCCTTAGGACCATTCCCATGAATGGTAAATAACCGCCACACCCAAGACTCACACATAGTGCGGGTAGTAGGGATTTCCTCTGCCTCATTCTCATCATCCTCTTCTTCCTCCTGCGCATCCTCAGTCCTGTTCCCCTCTTCAGGCCCATGGGGAGGTGGTGGTGGTGGAGGGGGTGGTGGTGGTGCTGAAGCAGGTGCAGCACCAAGTGGCAGTTCAGCAGCCAAGGATGCCATCTCGATGATGGTGTAGTCTGCAGGTGGCAGCAAAAATCACTGTGTTCTGAAGAATAGCCAGAAACACAATGGGAATAAGCTCTTGGGCGTGGTCTTTTATAGGGGTGCTTGTGCGCGGTCCGCGGACATGCGCACTGTGCGCGGACAGATCGAACACAAAAAAAGGATCGGAAAGTTTCAAAAGGTATATAGAAACTCAAGATTGCTATGTGGGACTTGTGGCATGGTGAGATTTTATTGAAAAATATTATGGATGAACTGAAAATGTACTTTTAAATTGTTCGGGGACACAAACAGTGTCTGCATTTCAGGACACACGATGAGCGTGGGCGCGGTCATATGACTCGTTTGCGAACTAGTCCGCGAAGGAAGCGCCTGTCCGCAGGACACCAAGTGCACGGAGATTGGTTAGCGCATGCGCATTGATGTCCTACGGACACTGTTTGGGTTCTGAAGTAATTAAAAGTGCGTCACACGTGAAACGAACATTTCAGGACACCGCGTGTGTTCTTAGAACAGTAAGGACACATATAGTGTTCTTCAGGACACGTGTAATTTAGTTTATATACGAACATTTCAGGACACCAATTGTGTTCTTAGAACAGTTTCAATTGGGTAGCGAACACTATGAACAGGTATAGTGTTCTTCAGGACACCTCCATTTTCGTTTACGTACGAACATTTCAGGACACCAATAGCGTTCTTAGAACAGTTTGAACTTGCTAGCGAACAGTACCGGACAGGTATAGTGTTCTTTAGGACACTTTAATTTGTGTTTGTTTACAACAATTCAGGACACCGCGTGTGTTCTTAGTACAGTTTCATGTTGCTAGCAAACACTACGAACAGTTGTACTGATGTTCAGGACACATCATTTTTGTTTCTTTACGAACATTTCAGGACACCACGTGTGTTCTTAGAAAAGTTTCAACTTGCTAGCGAACAGTACGAACAGGTGTGGTGTTTTTCAGGACACCTCCATTTTCGTTTATGTACGAACATTTCAGAACACTTGCACTGTCCGCGGACACTTTTATTGTTTTTTAAAAAAAAAAAGGGAAACTATTCACAATACAATATAAACATTAAACTTTATTTAACATATATTAATAATTTATGACAGAGAAGGTGAGGCAGAAACAGAAACAAAAACAGGAGAATTTGGGGTTTCAACATGATTGGTATTAGGTGAAGAAGGGATGGAAATCTCATCAAAACGTTTTGGATTATGGAGAGGGTTTGGGATAATTGACTGGGATATGGTGAGGAGGGACAAGTACATGTGGGGCAATGGTATGACGTTTTTGTTTTAAAATGATCTTCAACAAAAGTTTTCAAATTATTAAAATTGGTCAACAGTAAATCAATTTTTTCTTTTATGTTGTCAAGCATGTTTTCCATAACAGCTTCTTCAGAGGTAGTTTCTATTTTGTTATGCTCTGTACAAAAAAAAAATATATATGTTAAATGTATACAAAATAATAATATTTAAATGACTTATATTATAAAGTGTTTACCATTAGTTTCACTATCTTGTGACATTTCTTCATGTGGGAAATTGTTCTCTAGCCATTCCAGAGTACTAGACATTTCTGTGAGAAAAAAAAAAAGATAATATATGTTTTAATCTAATACAGAAAGTTTATAAATATATGAGTAAAATGAAATACACTTACTATTTCTGGTAAGATAAGTCCTATGTATTCAGTGGGTCTGGTCTTGTTCTCAGTTCTGTTGTGTCTGTGAGGTAATTATGTTGGAAGCCAATTTATGTTCTTGTGGTATATTCCATTTCAGAACATATTGTATTTAAATGAATGGTTAGTGTGTTACATATATGGGTTACATTTCTTATGTATTACTATATATAATGTGTTTGTGTGCTGCTTTTTGAATGTGTTAAATGTTCCTATATTATGATATAACAATCAAACATACAACACCCCCCCACAGTTTTTAAGTAGTGGTACTGTTCTCCGAACATTTCCGCGAGCATTAAATAAGTTTGCGGACATCACGTTCATAAGAAGAGATCTAGTCAGTTCCATATGACATGTATATAAAGTCAAAGTCATTATTGTTAAGTTGTGCTACTAAAAAACTATGAAATTCAGTGAAAAAACTTTGTTAAAGGGACGTTATGGTTAAGTTGCGCTACTAAAAACCTATGAAATTCAGTGAAAAAACTTTGTTAAAGGGACGTTATGGTTCCAAGTAAAACCGAAAAACCCTTGAAATTCGCCAGTTATGGTAAGCTAAGCAACCATAACTTGCGCCACCACTGTGCACTGCTAAGACTAACAACCAGGACATCAAAGATGACATCACAAATGTCATTGATGACATCACTGATGACATCACATGTGTATGTACTTCTCATGAAATATGTGTAGAAGGGATTCTTATTATGTTGCGAAAAAAGTGTCAAGAATCATTGCAAGAAATATACCCTAATAAGTGCATTGAATGATGTATTGATATAAATAGCATCCTATTATGGGGTTCTAGCTAGTATACTAAGCTACTCATACAGAAACATAACATTGTGTGCAGCGTACAAGATGAAGGTATGATATTCGTAATGTTAATATGTTGAATAATGAAATGATAATTGTTTTCTTAATACATTTTTGTGTACTGGGAAATATGTAATAAGTAGCTAATAAAACCCATGTATTACATAATTGCATTACTATAGACAAAACACAAAGACACAAGAACACATACCAATATGGGTATATACAGGGAAAGTGAAGTTAGCAAAAAAGCACAAGTAGTAGCAGAAACAATTAATAACTTAACTGATTAGTTTCATGCAAATCAATGATTGCTCTGTTTCAAAGCTGCTATTTACCCTATGTATATGTATCACTTGATGTGATTGGACCCTAAGGAAAGTAGTGTGAGTACAATGTATACAAATATGACCATATACAGGGAAAGTACAGCCATAAAAAAAACAACAGAACTATCAGAAAGTGCTCATAAGTCTAGTGATTATCTTTATGCACAAAAAGGACAGCTGTCTTTCAAGCTTGTGTTTTCCCATATGTATATGTTTCATATGATGTGACTGTACTCTAAGGGAATTACTGTAAGAACCTACTAGAAGGATATGTCTACAAATAAAATAAAATGTCATTAGCGATGTCATCAATGACATTTGTGATGTCATCTTTGATGTCCTGGGTGTTAGTCTTAGCAGTGCACGGTGGTGGCGCGAGTTATGGTTGCTTAGCTTACCATAACTGGCGAATTTCAAGGGTTTTTCGGTTTTACTTGGAACCATAACGTCCCTTTAACAAAGTTTTTTCACTGAATTTCATAGGTTTTTAGTAGCGCAACTTAACCATAACGTCCCTTTAACAAAGTTTTTTTCACTGAATATATATATATATATATATTTATATATATATGCCGAAAAAGTGCTATTCCTATGAGTTTAGCAACTCAACCATAACTACACGGCCGCTACTGCGGCCCGTTGTAATATATATATATATATTACAGGGCCCGCAGTAGCGGCCCTGTAGTTATGGTTAAGTTGTTCAACCCCCAGGAAGAACACCTTTTGGGTGGCTTATCACTCACCCCCCGGACGAATCCTCACAAAACTTTGCAAAAAAGTATATGGCCCCCTTGGATTGTTTCTGCGAAGTTTGGTGAGGTTTTGTCCAGGGGGGTACCATAATGTGTGTTTTTTCCCATAGACGCAATGGAAAACATTTTTTGCTCACGTCTACAGTCCTAACTGCTGGGCGGATTTTCACCAAGTTTGCGGCAGGAGTGGCAGCTTGGTCCCGTAAGTGTTCTTTTGTAAATTTGATGTAAATCGGTTGGGTGGTTTCTTTTAAAACAGGAAAAGAGTAGGTTAAAACAAATTGTGATATCTGGGTTTGGTCTGCAGACTCACTTCCCTGTTCGGTCTGCGGACAGGCCTCCGATTGGTCCAGGGGGCGTCGCGATGTCCACGGATATCGGACGCGCCCGATGATTGGTCAATAAAAAAATTTATGCTGCATCTTATTGTTGGGAAATGCCTGCCATGTTGGATTCGCATACAGTGGCCGGTGTCCACAAACATTGAAGTAAAAACATATGAAAGAACACAGCATTGCACGTGTCTACCTAATGAAACAATCTCTGGGGAGGTGAGTGGTGAAACATCTTGAAAGTTCGGGTGCATCCATACATATTTTTGCATTACAGGTTTGGTGAAAAGCAGTCTTTGGATGGTGTATAACTTTGGGGCCAGTCAATGAAACTGTAAGAAATGTTGTGATATCATTCTAGAGGTGACCTTGAATGTACAAAATTTGGTACTGTTCTGTCAAGAGGGGAAAAAAATTAGAGGGGGTCCCAAAATATTGGAAATGCTTATAAATGTGGTGCTATTTCATAAATCTGCACAAAAGTTTCGAAACAGGTTTAAGACCCATTTTGAATGTTTTTGCAAAGGTTGGTGAGATTTTTTGAAGAAGGGGCAAAATTATCGTGGGGTTTCAACATTTTTAGATGGGTTATAACTTTGTTGCCATTTGACGAATGTGCACAAAAGAATTAAGAAAGATTATAGATCCAACCTTGAATTTTTCTGCAAAGTCTGAATGGATTTTGTCATCTGGGAGCTAATTTAAATTACTATTTTATGTATGTACATTGTTTCACTTTTTTAAAAAAAAAGCATGGATGGATTTGCAGGAATGTTGTGCGTATAGCATTGGCAAGGACTTGAAAGCATGGTTTGGCAAATGTGTCAGTGTTTTATTTTTTAAAACTGTTAAAATGTAGGTACAAAAAATAGTGATATACCTTTGATGACTGAGGTATAGGCGGTGGCCATGGGCAGTGGCCAGATTGTCCAAGTCATGGCCTGTGACCAGATTGTCCAAGTCATGGCCTGTGGCCATGGGCAGTGGCCTGATTGTCTGGGTCATGGCCAAAGGGCATGACTCGGATAAGCTGGCTACTGGCCATGACCACAAGGGACTGGCAATGGAGTTAAAGTGGGCATGGCCACCAGGGGCTGGCTATGTAGTGAAGGTTTTGAAAATTGTGATAGATTTGAATGGGAAAATAAAATCTGCCCGTGGCTAAAATTCTGTCCGTGGCTACAGCCGGAAGTTCTGCACACGATTGCATCAACAGATCGTTGTGACTATCACTGCATACACTGCGAGACAATGCCAACCAGCAGATAATTGACAAGCACACCGAACCAGGTGCACAAATGGTCACCAGGCCACCCCTTCAAATAATTAACCACCCTTATTTGTGACCATATTGGGACAATATATTGGGATTGGATGCTGGACTCATTTCTACAACTTCACAGCAATGACTGGCCCACAATCCATATGCCTTGACAACGACCCTAGAGAGTCGAATCATGTGTCGGCTGACTTCTAACAATAAATATAGCATCAAGAATGGTTTGAAGGATGCTTCATTATGACAACAGTTACTTTTTGAATAACCCAACACTGAAGTGAACATGGCTAATTCTCCTATTCGAAACCTAACACTTAAAGAAGAAAGGGCACCTTTACAAAAGAAACCTATCACCAGCAGCAGGGTGATCTCTTTCAAGTAGTAGATGAAGCGCAGTGATCTGCCCATTCTACCGCATGCAATTATTTGATAATCTTGTACTCTGATTTGATTATTGGGGCCTGCAGTATGGTTGAACCCCAGGTTTCAGTAGGAAGAAATATTTGGAGTGCAGCTACAGCCTGAAGTGGTGTATTCAATTACAACAAACTTGCACGAGGAGCCTCCGCAAGGACCTGAAAGCATGGTTTTGCAAATCTGTTTTGTGTTCTATTTTTCTAAAGTGTCCAAATGTAAGCACAGAAAATAGTAATATAAGTTTGGTTTATGGACAATTGCCTGGCCCTCGGCAAGGACGAATGCCTACTCTGATTTACTTATTGGGGCATGCGGCATGGCCAAAGCTCTAGGGTTAACTGGGGAAATAAAATCTGTTTGCAGCTGCAGCCCAGAGTGCTGGACGGGATTGCAGGAACGTTGCACGAGGAGCATCAGCTAGGAAATGAAAGATTGCTTTTTGAAATGTGTCCAGGGTTTGTTGTTGAAATGTAAGTACAAAAAATAATGATATAACTTTTCTGCCCTGGACAGCGGGCCTGGCCTTTGGCAAGGACAGATGTGTACTCTGATTTGTCTATCGGGGTATGCGCTGCAGATAATGACTTACATAAGAATGTGTTGCAAAAAAATTGTTTGTTAAAGGAGGTTTGTAGTTCTTTCATATATGTTAAACAAGGAATTGTTAATAACTTGTATACATTGATGTAACATTATCAAACATTTTCACTTGTGAAAATGTATTCAATTGACAGAAAAAACTTTGTTAAATGGACGTTACCGTTAAGATGTACATCACCCATGGGACTCCTCTTGCCCAGCAGTTAGCTAGTGGCCTCCCATCTTGGCCTCCCTTGGCACTGCCCTCCTGAGCTCCCATGAGCACTTGTCCATCCTCACTGCCCCTTTTATGTATGCACTTCTGTCACTGCACAATGCATATGTGCCTTTATAGGAGCACTATATACAATAATTTGGTATAAGTGTGGGAAATGTACATGTAAAAGATTTATTAAGTAGCAGTTGGCGGGTGGAAGTTTAATATGTTGACGGGCTATATGTAGAATTTTTTTAAGTGATTGGTGGATATATGTGTGTGAATGGTTTCAAGCAGGGAATTAGGGAGTTTTGGAAACATAACAGTAAAAAGAGTAGAAGGGCTGTTTTGGGTGATGGTGTGCATATGCAATCCGGGATTTCTAATAAGGCATGGGCTAGACAGGGGAATGCAGAGACTGTGGATAGTTATAATTGGCAAAGGATTATGGTGTTTATTGTATGCTAGAAAGAAGAATTTCAGAGAAATTTGTTTCTGTGTTTTTTTTATTTTTCTCTAGTATACAATTGTCCATTATTTCCATTAGCATAGTGGAAAATGCTAATGGGAATATTGGAGATTCGTATTGAGTCTAACTACTTTACTGAAAAATGTAAAGCAGATAGAGTCTATAAGTTTGTACATAACTGTTGTACAGTGTGTACATAAATGTAATCAGAAGCACAGCATAGTGAGGGGAGGCCATTGCACTAGTGACATGGGGCTGTGGGTCATTTGGCAACCATAAGCAACACTGTAAATAATCACTGACAACACAATCTACAGAAAACAAGGATTTGGTAAGAGATGTGTCAGAGGCATTACTGGAGCTAACCGGTAGGTACAGCTGGAGCCGGGAAAGGGCAGCGAGGAGTGAGAACTGCTGGAGGGCTGAGAGACAGTCATTTTGACACATAATGCAGAACTTCTTTCAAAGAGACCGCCCTGCGCTGTCAACGGACAGCCATCACCCAAGGGCAGATTCATATATATCGAGGATGTCATTTCTAAACCTGCCAATAGTAGTTTGCACATAAATGCTGTTGGGCTTATGTTGCTGTAATGCTGCTAGTTGGATGTAGCAGTGACCTTGTTTCACAGTAGTTTCTACATGGTTATGATTTTAGATACAGAGAGGCAGAAGGTAGTTTTCCAAGAATCACAGGGTTGTTGTCAAGTGCAAAAGTCGACATTGAAGCCATATACGAAATGTGATGTAAACAGCACAGACCGTCACGTGATGAGAAGGTTATACACTCAAGCTCAGCATTCCAGGGAAAACGTTCACAGCTGTGAACATCCTTTGAATCCTGTGTTGTATCCCATGAAAGAAAACTAAGTCTGAGATTGTGGAGGGAGTAGGGAAGGAGCCTTGTTCCTCCATCGGTTGTGTCAAGGGGGCAGCTGGACTCGTGAGGCTCAGGCAAGGGATGCCTTCTCGCGTAAGTTGCACATGTGTGCAGCGTATGCATGCAGCAAAGTGAACGGCAGGCGGAAGGCAGCCCTGCCTGACCCTCATGGCCTCATCCTGCTGGTACTGTGTCTGCTGAAGGCAGGGGCTGCGGGGGTCAGCGACAGCGGTTGTGGGCCCCTGAGCCCTGCTACACCACTGCCCACCCCGCTGCCTATGAACTTTGTGTTTTAAAAAAAAAAAGAAATGTAAAAAAGAATATATATTTTTTGTAATCGTTTTTTATATAGGGCTTGCAAGGAGACCACAGGGGTCGCACCTACCCCTGGCAAACCCCAAATGATGTCCATGCTGTTGATGCCTGTGGGTAAAACCCCTCAATAAATGTATTACGGTGGCACCTCTTCTTGTGAGAAAATGCACACCTCCGCCTTTATTGAATACAAGGTCCTTTCCGCAAACAAAATGGATGGAAGCAATTTTGAGAGCTCGTTAAACAAGAAGACAATTACTGTAAACTCTTGCTCTCTTTCACCCAACATAAGGATATTTGGCCGAGTATCAGGAAACACTAAAGGGAAACTATCAAAGATGATCCAAATCTGATTTCATAGTAGATTCCATTATTAACCTGCCCAGAAAATGTAGTGAGCATATGGCCCTTTTGGTATCATGCATGCAATGGATGGGGATGCAGAATAACTCTGACACCAAATAATCGAACCAACTCAGGAAGATGGCAAAGGTGCTTTTTTATTAACAATGATTTAAAACAGGGAGTTACAAAATACATCAGACGTGATGTCATACTACGTGGCAAATAAGAAAAACCTACGAAGGATTGTGATACGTCCAAGGGGAACAAAGGACTGAGATTGTGATTGGCAATCTACTGTCAGGTGGACAACTTAAGCCTACCTCTAAAAACATGTAATATTCAACACTATTAAGTACACGGTATATCAATGGCTCTCACATTTTAAGGCCCTTCATTATATGGCCCTCTACAATTGGTTGGCACGCTTGTGCCATTCTGGAACATTTGGTTCATTTAGCAGCACGTGAACTCATGCCCTCGTGCCATGCAGATTGTCTTTGAACTTGCCCTTGGAAAGCATCCTTGTCTGTGGGAATATGTGGGAGTACAGGCTTTCGCTAATGTTGATCTAGTACTCCACGCTCAACTCTATTTCCATCATTGGTTCACGTGACAGGAGACCACGATTTGGTCCCTTTTGCAGCATTTAAATGTCTTATAAGAATAAAACTTGGCACGCTTGATGTTCTTTGTACCTTAACAAGGGATGATTCAGCTTCACACGCTCACTGCCTTCAAGAATAGATAACTGACCTTGGCTGCTTCAGCTTTTGATACCATGCCAGACAGACTCGCTATTTGTTTTTCCTGCAGAGGCATGCAACTGCTCCTCTACAGTAGGGTCATTGTGAGGATTAATTAAAATCCTGAAATGACAGTTTCTTTTGCTATTTCAATGGGTGTCTGCCAGGGCTGTACCGTTGCCTATTTTTCCCCATGTTTATCAATGGCATAGCAAATGAAGATAACAAACTATGGCCAGATGGCCCAATCCTGAATGGTAAGAAAATCAGCATGCTGTTGTATGCAGATGTTGCTGTATTTATCACCAAAACCCCATCAGGTTTGCGGAAACCGCTAGAATTCATTTCTCATCTCTACTCAACAAAGGGGCAAAAAAGAACAGAGGGACAAAAAAAACAAATAATGATATGCCAAACCAAAAAGAAAATGGTTAAATAACGGGATCCCGGGCTGAATGGATTAAAAATTTAGTAAATGAAACAATTTGACTCTAGGGTATAGTCCAAATGCAGCAGGAGAACAGAGTCCCCAGAAAGAGATGAGTGATGTATTATTGGTGAGATTGACTCAAATATAGTGCTAGGCTGGGAAATAGGTGCATACCAGCAGATGTCGAAGTGTATGATAAACACGCTGTACCTGGTGTATATGCAGCCGAATTAACGGGGGACCTTGCCAAGTGAGAAAAGAATAAGAATTGAAAATATCTTCTTAACAAGACTGATATGGCTCCCAGAAAACGCATCAAATGCTCTAACAGATATTGAGCGGAATCTAATTGATATAGGTAAGACGTTCATTGTAATAGGCTTGTATATTTTATCCATTCATAGACCAACCCATCACTGCAGATATGCGGCAGCGAGAGAATGGAGATACTTAACACCAAATCAATAAGATCTTTTAAATGGGCTACTCATGTAAAACTAATGGCAGAAAAACTGGGACTCTGTGACCTGTGGTATAAACTAGAGATCCTTATCACCAGAGCCAAAGAGCAAGTTCAGGATGCTAACAGAATACGCAGCTGAAGGAATAGATGGAGGAGGTATCCACCAGTGAGAACGGCCGAATGTATCTGGCAACAAAAATGACAGGCGAATTTGAGACTTACCTTGATGACATCTACCCGACAATGCAGAGATTGCATTATTTGAGATTTAAATTCAGGATACTACCACTCGGAATACCTATGAACAAATGGGATAATAAGAAACCTCAGTTTTGCCCTTTCTGTTTGGAGAAGGCTAAGACTCTGCAACATGTTCTGTTTCTATGTCCAGCTTCTAGAAATATACATAGGAAGAGTTTGATACCGGTGCGTGGGTGAAGCTGGAAAAATGCATAGATCCACAGACCATCTGAATATCACAATCACAGCGGCTCCTTATCTGGATCCGGCTCTGAGCCTCAGTTTGAGACCTCCGATGGAAGAAGGGCACATTAGGAGAATGGCTGTCATTGTGGGTGACACTGTGTACGCAGTGGAGATAAAAAGACATTAGATCCGAAGAAGAGGTAATCATAAAAACTCCTTCGATCCTGAAATGCA
Source organism: Ambystoma mexicanum (assembly GCF_040938575.1). Lineage (NCBI taxonomy): Eukaryota > Metazoa > Chordata > Amphibia > Caudata > Ambystomatidae > Ambystoma > Ambystoma mexicanum. Next base: position 600,481,250 of record NC_090922.1, read on the forward strand.
AACCGTTCGAGCTGACTATAGGAGGACAATGAAGGTCATCTTATCAAACAAATCATCCATGTGCTGGCAAAACCTCAAGCTGCCAAATGCAGATGTCAATAATTGGTTCAGAAGTAGAAAGGGCCTTCTTTTTCAACAAGACAGCGAAACAATGTCTAGGGCCACAGGCAATAAAAATTCGGGAAGCATGTGGCAATTACTTCATAATCACGCATCCAATACTCAGGGTCTTTCCCAAATCAATGGTGTATCAGAATCATGCTGGTTGAGTCATTTTTCCACTCTATATGCTGACGTAGAATTTGTTAATCATAAACATGAACTGAAGTCTTCATCATCATGGCTAGTTGATTTCTTGATCCCATTGATCCAGGATCAAATCATGAAAGCAAGCTCTTTGAGGGCAGCGGGTCCCGATGGTCTTTTGAACATGATCTTTAAGACACACCCTTTTTAATGGGCATCTATGCTAGATATTATTTTCCGTGACATCTTACGTCTCGTTCAATTCCTCCCTCGTGGAAAACATCAATAATCATACCCATTTTTAAAAAGGGCGATCATAGTTTACCATCAAACCACCACCCCATTGCATTGTTAGATGCCCCGGGCAAGCTTTTTTGCAAATCAATTCTGCGTGACTTTAATACATGGACTTCTAATTTCCTTCTACGTGACCTCCAGCAGACAGGGTCTGTGCCTGGCTTGGGCACTAGCATCAATTTATATTGTTTAAATGCACTTAAAGCTCAATGTCACTCATTAAAACAGCAAGTTTTTTTTTGCATTTGTGGACCTCCATGCCGCGTTTGATTCCGTTAGCAGGCCAATACTATTTTCAAAACTACACAGAGATCCCTCTCCATCAACAATATATGATATAATATGTGCTTTACATTCAGATACCTCCATCCGAATTCGTCTTTCTCTGGATGGTCGATTGTCACAAAGTATCCCCATGGCACAAGGATTAAAACAAGGTTGCCTCTTAGCCTCGGCTATATTTAACTATTTTATTCAGGATGTAAAATTTGTCTTCGAAAATATCATCTCGGATTCTCCTAAATTTAACAATCATCCCATCAAAGCCCTAATGTATGCAGATGAATTAGTTCTCATCTCCAAAACTCAATTTGGCTTACAAAACCTTTTAAATGCTTTCCATGACTTTATATAATGCAATGAACTAAAGATAAATACCGCAAAAACTCAGATTGTGTTGTATTCACCAAGAAAATCTAGACCTCTGACCTATCTATGGACTATCAATCACTTTCCTTTGATTATAGTCCCGCAATATACATATTTTAGGATGATTTTCAAAGGCAAATTACATGCAAGAGGCCATGTTATGTGCCTGAATGCCAAACTAGCCACAGCAATATCCCAGGCTTCCATCCTTATGTTTAAATATGGCAAATTGTCTGTTAGAACCGTGTGGCACTTCTGCAATATGAAAATAGAGCCTACTTCACTATATGGGTTGGAAACTATCTATGAAGATTTCTCCCCCCAATTTGTCCAATGGAAGGCTAAATTTTGGAGGCATGTACTACACCTGCCCCAATGGACCCCCTGTGCCTGGATTAGATATGAGTTGGGGCTGGTTTCGCTACAAGCACTTTATAATTGGCGAGTGTGTGCTCGTCTTAGGAAATGTTTACTCTCGACCAATTACAATTCAATCCTGAAGATATTATCTCAATATATGTTCTCTGTGAAACATGCCTTTATATATGCTTGGTTGTCAAAAACCTATCGCATCTTGGCTGATGCAGAGGTTTCTATTGATACACTACTTACGAACCCAGACAAAGCCAAGTTACAAATCTACCAAGCAGATTGGATTATCACAAGAGGTCTTTGTTTGCAATATAAAGATGGTGATGGGATTAGGTTTCCACTGAAAACAATCTGTATCCTAGCACCATACTTGGTGCAATCATCTACCCCAAAATATCATCTTGGCGTTCTTCGCCTGAGGTTTAATCTGTGGATTACTAGGGGCATACAAGCGAGACGCAAGATCATTCCACCAAACAGCAATTTTTGTTGATTCTGTATGAACTGTGACGTACAGGAAACCCTGGTCCACGTGATAACTGAATGTGTAGCATTACATAATAAAGAGAAATACACTTTTCAAGATACTGTTAACATCTAGGCAATTTGGATTCAGTAAATTGTTGGTCCATTATCCTAGATTCGTCTCACACGGCACTACAAATTGCTACTGTTAATTATCTGAAATGTTTGAATTTAGAACCATCAGACTGTTAAATTGTCATAGTCTAAAAAGTTGATTCTTATGTCTAACATTTTGATTTCCCATTCTGTCACTAGTTTATCAGGATAGTTATTTTAACCTCATTTTTTGAATGGTTTTATGACCTTTTTATGTTTTATGTTTCATTATTGTGAGATTTTTCTGTTTGTACCATACTAATGAATATATTTGAAAGGTTGATTAAATTCAGCCGATACAAATAAACATTTAAAAAAAAATAATAAGACATTTGAATATGCATATTGTATTGTTGTATATCTCATATTTAAAAGGTTTTAGATTTTAATGCCTATTGAAAGGGGTGGAATTGGAAGAATTGTAGTTGTAATTATTTATATACAAATCATTTCATATTTATAAATGGAATATTGAATGACACATTGTTTTCTAAGTATGTTATAGTATATTGGTAGTATTTACAGCAAGGAGATTGATGATGAATATTAGAATTATCTCTGCCTTAATAGGTCTTGATTGCATTTGTAAAAATAAAGAGTGGAGTACTTATAATGCACAACATTCCATGGGAATGGAGCACATGCACTTTACCCTTTGTACTAGGAGCACAGAGCTGGCTGATGTTTACTAGGACTGCTTCACTCTATAGTGGACTGTAAGTAGTCCATTTAAAGACTGTCAACATTACGTATGTACTCTAATAGCAGCGTATAGGTTTGCTGTTTATTTTTAGAAAGTTAGTACTCCGCAATGGAAGCTCTGCATGGCTCCATTGTCTATTGCCCTCCAGCACTTGTATCTTTATTTATTGTATTATTGGAGTAAAACGACAATTGCCCAAATAAAGTTGTAAATATAAATAGCTGGCGTTTTGTAAACATTGGTAGGCTATGTTTGTTGCAGTGGATGTAGGATTAGTCGTATTATTTGAAAGGAAATGCATTTGTGCCTAATATTGTTTGCCTTCTAATTTCTACCTGCTCTACTTGCTTGCATCCTTTGTAATGTTGAAGTGGTACATTGTGCTTCAAATAAAAAGATTTGTTTTAAAAGGTGGTATTGAAAGTGGACCCCCTAATAGTGGGGAAAAGGCCAATGGAAGTCATAAGGTCGAATTAGCTATGGAAGCAATACAATAAAAACGCATAGCAAAAGAAAACAGAACATCAAGCATATTGTTCAACTTATACTAAGAGTAATGCAAAGTATAGTGAAACACTGCATTTTTGGACTTTTATTTCCTGCCACTCATTCTGTCTCTGGAATAAATGACCAACACAGATCAGACTGGCACCCTCCAGTTTATACTTCAGGAAGGGCCTGAAGAACTTATCTTTCAGCAAAGAACGTGTCAATCATGGATCATTCAGCCCTTGCCTCTTCTCTCCCTCCGTAGCTCCGCCCTCGCCCCTCCCACCTGCACCAGCAACCTCTGCTACCATGCACCCTAACCGCATCCCCTTTTGGTGCGTCGTAGGGGTGCACCGTTCTGTTGCGTCCTAGCTAGGTTTGAGCTTTATAAATCCCATGCATACATTTATTTTAGGATTAAACCCCACGGACAATGGTCACACGTGGGTGGATCCAAGTGTTGCCAAGAAATTAAAGCTATTCTTAAGCAAATGCTGATCCCATTCTTCGTCAACAAAATCACTTTCTTTTACAAAATAGCATTACAAATCGATTTCTATTACAACGCAGCATTTTACAGCTTCCTGTAAAATTACAAGTGCAACCTGTTAGTTTTACTGATGAAAATAAGAAAAGGAAATGAGAAGAAAGAACCCACATTTGTTTTGGTGAAGTTGGTTCATCAGCTTTAGCTAATGGCTTACAATGATCCCTCTCACTGTTTGATTGAGGCTGAATGCTTAACTAGCTAATGAGATTCAGAATTTAGTCAAATGCTGAAATGTGTTTGGGCCACCTTACCTGCGACAAACAAATGCAATCTGGGAGCTGACTTGGTTAACTATCATCGACCATGATGGATATAAGCACCTGCTATCAATCATTTGTAAAAAGCAAATCCCTTTTGTCCTTTTGACATGAAACAATATGGTCGCTGCAAGGACACCCTTAGATTTTGTAAAGGAAATGATAAGGATAGCTTGGATAAGGATTAAATGAGACATAGTGCTAGTGGTTGTCATACCCCATGGGCACATGGTACACTTGGGCCAGTGAATAAAATAACCACTAGGGGCTGCAACAATGCAATGTCTTCAGTATTATAACCAAATGCACCTGCAATCCCAGCAATCTATGTTTAGAAGCTACCCTGGCCAAAAACAGAAGAGGATTCAAAGATCTATAGAGAGAGCATTAGTCCAGTTGGGTCCAGTTCCCGGATCTAAAATTACAGTGAAGGCTTCTCTGAATCGGGATTAAACCTCAGGTATGTTAGCTGCATATTCTACATCTTCCCCGTGATCTTAATGTGATTCTCCCTCTGCATGCTGCTCATGCCTTGGTTACCTTATTCAGCTTTTTGATAAGAGCTGAATGTCTCCATCCATTTCATGCTGCTGTTCAGAGATGTACAAACATATCTTGTGTTGTGAGTGCAATCACTATTTTGTCAAACCTTTAAGAAGGGCTGAGCATGTCAAAACTGACTAACCCGATATTGGTTAATTGATTTATTAAAGCAAGGTCAAACTATGTGACTGCCATACTCTCTACTTTCTTGACTATCTACCCTCTGACCTTTTCAACGTATCCAGAACAGGACTGCAAGACTTGTCCTTGGCCTCAGGCCCAGGGATCGTATCACCCCAGCTGTGAAATATCTGCACTGGCTCCCTGTGGCTGCAAGGATCACGTTCAAGACCCTTTGCATCGCCCACAAGGCTTTGTGAGGCCTAGGACCACATTACCTCCAACTTCCTCTTCCTAAACATCTTCCTTCTCAAGCTGTCCGCTCATCCACCTCCAACTCTCTGAGGGTCAGACGCTTCTCCAAGCAAAGAGTGGGAGGAAGATCTCTCTCCTCCGCTGGGTCCTCTCTCTGGAACAGCCTCCATGCCTCTTTCAAACTTAAGCAGAACCAGCTCTGGATCGAGAAGTAGCTCAGGACCTTCCTTTTCACTTCTGCTGTCTCTCTTCCTCCTCACTGCTGATATACGTGACTGCTCCACTCACTGGTCACCTGGCTACCCTCTGAACTCTTGCCCAAGCCCCATGCATGTTCAGTTGCCCTTGCACTGCCTCCGGGCTCCCCCAGCACTTAAAGGTCTGTATATGCAACCCTAGAGTCCCTTCTCTCTGCACTTACGAGCCACCCACTGGCTGCATTTATTGAGATACCTGCACCTTCTCCCTTCCCCTCCCCCTGGCACTTCTCCCCTCACTCTTCCCGCACTTGCACGATCTGAATGACAAAAAGCCCAGTAAGATCCTTATTTTGTCCTCCCTTTGTCTCCCCCTCCATATCTTGTCGTGTCTAGAAACACTTGTGTGCAGGTGCGTTATAAATGTCATAGCATAACATAACACGTTTTAAATAAAGCACAGTTGTAATACTGACTTGAACTTCCTTCACCCTGGCTTTAAACACCTTTTGAACTGCATAGCATGTGGTTGTAGACTGAATAAATGAAAGGAAGGCACTTCCAAGGGACCTTTCACAGATGCCAAATTAGAGGTCACTGGAGTTAGGCTTCTTACATTTCAGAAATAATCCCCATTATTTTGCCGGTTGAACAGTAAGCATTTTCTTCTCTCACAGACCAGGGTCCAGATTCCCCTGGCGGGGGCAAAATGTGCCACTTTCTGCGGAAGCCTGGATGCTTTAGACCACTTTGTTGGAGACTGGTGCAGTAGCATAAATTAACATCTCAACAACACTCTGTTTCTTAATGTTTACCAGTGAATCTCCATTGAGATGCAACATTGTGAGAGATTCAATGCGCCTCTAAGAAGTGAGAGGGTGTGAGCGATTCCATCTGCCTATGAGAAGTGAGAGGGTGTGAGTGATTCCATCTGCCCATGACACGTCATGGTGTGTGAGAGATGCCATCTGCCTATGAGAAGTGAGAGGGTGTGAGTGATTCCATCTGCCCATGACACGTCATAGTGTGTGAGAGATGCCATCTGCCTGTGAGAGGTGACAGGGTGTGAGAGATTCCATTAGTCTTTTAGGTATCACAGTGTGCGAGAGATTCCATCTACCTATGAGAAGTGACATGGTGTGAGAGATGCCGTCTACCTATGGGAAGTGACAGGTTGTGAGAGATTCCATCTTTCTGTGAGAAGTGACATGGTGGGGGAGATACCATCTTCGTATAAGAAGAGACAGGGTGGGAGAGAATTCTATTTGCCTATGAGATGTGACATGATGTGAGAGATTCCATCCCCCTATGAGAAGTGACAGGGTGTGGGCTCCGTATGCTCCACTTCTAGAGCAGGGGCAGGGGAGTGGGGGAGGTGCTACAGGCCAGGATTAAGATGCATGGCTAGGGATGTGCTGTGCATGCCCCCTTGATTGGAATATTGTGGAATGCATGTTTTAGGTCAGAATTGTGATGAGCTGGCAAAGCTATTCTGTGCATGCTCATTTGCTGAGACATAAATGGTAGGGGTGTTGTGGGTCAGGATTGAGACGCTGTGCAGTGTATGCTCCATTGTTGTGGTAGCAGGGGTGGGGAAGGGGTGTGGGCATGCTGCAGGTCACGCTTAGAATTCATTGGCTGTGTTGTGTATGCTGTTAGTGCTGCATTGATCTAACAGCACGGGATGGGCGGAGGCTACATGTCGGGATTGAGGTACATTGGCAGGGCTGTGCTATCAGTACTGCATTGCTGTAACCGCAAAGGGTGGGGGAGGCTACAGGTCGGGACTGAAGTGCAGTGGCAGGGCTGTGCTGTTTGTGCTTCATTTCCGGAATAGCACTGGGTGGGGGCGGACAGGTCGTGACTGAGATGCATTGGCAGGGCTGTGATGCTAGTGCTGCATTTCTGGAACAGCACAGTGTGGGGGAGGCTACAGGTCGGGACTGAGGTGCATTGGCAGGGCTGTGATGCTAGCGCTGTATTTCTGGAACAGCACCGGGTGGGGGTGGCTACAGGTCGGGACTGAGGTGCATTGGCTGTGCTGTGATGCTAGTACTGCCTTGATGGAACAGCATCGGTTTGGGGAAGGCTACAGGTGGGGACTAAAGTGCATTGGCAGGGCTGTGATGCTAGTGCTGCATTTCTGGAACAGCACCGGGTGGGGGAGGCTACAGGTCGTGACTGAGGTGCATTGACAGGGCTGTGCTGTTAGTGCTTCGTTTCTGGAATAGCACTGGGTGAGAGGCTACACTGCGGGACTGAGGTGCATTGACAGGTCTGTGCTGTTCGTGCTTCATTTCTGGAATAGCACTGGGTGGGGGCATATGGGTAGGGACTGAGGTGCATTGGCAGGGCTGTGCTGTTCGTGCTTCAGTTCTGGAATGCCACCAGGTTGGGGAGGCTACAGGTCGGGACTGAGGTGCATTGGCTGTGCTGTAATGCTAGTGCTACCTTGATGGAAATGCATTGGTTTGGGGAAGGCTACAGGTGGGGACTGAGGTGCATTGGCAGGGCTGTGATGCTCGTGCTGCATTTCTGGAAAAGCAGTGGGTGCGGGAGGCTACAGGTCGGGACTGAGCTGCATTGGTCGGGCTGTGCTGTTAGTGCTTAATTTCTGGAATAGCACTAGGTGGGAGGCTACAGTGTGGGACTGAGGTGCATTGACAGGGCTGAGCTGTTTGTGCTTCATTTCTGGAATAGCACTTGGTGGGGGCATACAGGTAGGGACTGAGGTGCATTGGCAGGGCTGTGCTGTTCGTGCCTCATTTCTGGAATAGCACTGGGTGGGGGCATACAGGTAGGGACTGAGGTGCATTGGCAGGGCTGTGCTGTTCGTGCTTCATTTCTGGAATGGCACTGGGTGGGGGAGGCTACAGGTCGGGACTGAGGTGCATTGGCAGAGCTGCGATACTAGTGCTGCCTCGATGGATCAGCATCGGTTGGGGAAGTCTACAGCTGGGACTGAGGTGCATTGGAATTGCTGTGATGCCAGTGCTGCATTTCTGGAACATCGCCGAGTGGGGGAGGCTACAGGTCGGGAATGAGGTGCATTGGCAGGGCTGTGATGCTAGTGCTGCATTTCTGGAACATCGCCGAGTGGGGGAGGCTACAGGTCGGGAATGAGGTGCATTGGCAGGGCTGTGATGCCAGTGCTGCATTTCTGGGTGGGGGAGGGTACAGGTGGGGAGTGAAAAGCATTGGCATGCGTGGGCCTCAGCAGTGCAGTATTCGCAGGTGTTGCCACAGGGTAGGCCAGGCCAGAGGTGTACTAGAAAGGGGGCACGCATACTATAGTGCAAAGAAGTGGCTTTTAATATTGCTGCAGCCCTGGCCCGCCCGCCCATTTAGAGCGCCGATGTTCCTGCTCGCTGGCGCCGACACCACCACCCCTCGTGTGTGCTTCTGTTTCCCCACTTCTATTTTTCTTCTTTCCCCATAATGTAAATGTGTGTCGGCCGTTCAGCGCTGGTATAAATAATATCCCTCTTTGAATTGCTGACACGCAAATCCGTGGCAGAGGGAGGGGCTTGCGCAGAGCGCATTCCCCTCACTTGGTGCCGGGCCCAGGAGACGCGAGGCCGGGCGCGCGCTCTCGCAGCGCCGATAGCGTCAATGCGTCCCGCAGAAGCATTGTGCTCTCACAAAAGGCCCCGTCCCGCTTTGTGTGCTTGGGCCGAGCAGGCGTAAAACATCCCCGCGCTCCCGGGGCTCATTAAACCGCCCGGCTTCCTGCTCGGATATCTGGCAGCATTCAAGAAGTGGAAAAAGCGCCACAAAGGGCTGGTGAGCGGGGGCCTAAAATCTGCATTATACCCGCAGGAAGGAGCACAGTCGCCCCGCACACCCCCCTCCCCCCGCCAGGCCCCACAGAGCCACAATGAATACATGAACACGTGAATGGCGCGGCTCAACGAGTTTAATCACCGCAAGGTACTTCTGACTAGGCCAGGTGGGCGCACCGAGAATTAGAAAAAAAGTTGATCCAACTCCGAGCTGACCTTTAGAAGAAGGTTCCAGGTGGTGTTATGTTTCCTTCGTGCAGGCAGAGCAATGTTTGGGCCGGAGCAAATAAAGCCCAACCACAACTGAACTGCTGCTAACCTGACTGTGCCCAGTTCTTCAAATGGAAACACAAAAGTGCAGCTACTTACTGGTGTTATGTTATGTTATTGTGACTTATACCACACACCGTTGCCACTTGTGGTCCCCAGGCGCCGTGGCGGATATGAAAAAGGAAGGAGGGCTGGGTCGGTTTGCTTAGTGGGATCCCAGAGTACCTGCTTACTGCTGAGAAGTGCTGGTACTCCTCCATTAAAATATTGGCTTCATTCTGAGAAATGCCATCATTAAGTCGTTCAATTAAAAGAACTGCGGGTACCCAGGACCGACAGGTCCCTGCCCATTTAAAGCGCTGATGGTGCATGTGGAAAGGAACCTTGGTGTAATGACTGGGAGTTTGAGGCAGCAATGGAGAAAATCCCCCTGCTCCCAACAGTCCCCACAGTGAAAGGAACTGAGGCTGTATTGGCCACTCTGGGGTCTGCTGTGGTAGTTCATGCCTCTGCAAGAAAGAGCCTTTAGGTAGATGTTACAAAATACCCTGGTCGCTCCCATTGCAATTCCGGCAGGGCCTCTGCTAAGTTAGTTGCAAATGCTATTTGTCGCACTGTCTCTTTATTTCTGACAGGCCTCTGTTTTATAAGTGATTCAGCAGGCACCAGAAAATGTGTTAAAAAAAATGGCAACCCTGGTGTATATTGGCACTGGCTAAAACATACTATTTTACAGGGCAATGCTAGCATATATTGGGCACAAGCTGCACGCCATATATACAGGGCAATCATGGCACATATAGGCACCAGTTGCATGCCCACATTTTTACAGGGCAATCTTCTCATATATCCTGCAATTGCTGCCTGACGACTTATTTAACAGGGCAATGGATGGTATTTATTGGAAACAATCAGCACAAACATGTTTTACACAGTGCAATACCTGGAAACATTGGACACAGCCAGCATGAAAACATTTTTATAGTGGCAAAACCGGCATGTATTGGGCCCAACTAAGCCGAAAATATGTTCTTGCAGTGGCATAATGTCAGATTTTGGGTGTCAAGATCATAAAATGTAGGCATTAATTGGATACAGTGAGCATGAAATATGTTTTGCAGGAACATGCTGTCATATATATATATATATATATATATATATATATATATATATATATATATATATATATATATATATATTATTTTTTATTTATTTGTTTTGGTTTATTATAAACCTTTACAAAAGAAGCAAGAAGTGTATAAAAACATTACACAATAAATATTGTATCATTTTACAAAAAAGAAGAATGAGAAAAAAGAGACATATCTGAAAAAAAAACATTTCATAGAATATTAACCTACAATTATTTCTAAAACTCATTGTTAACCGCTGGGTAAAAAGAGTCACCTAGAAAGTATAATAACACGTATTGCAACTAACTTAAATCACACACACAGCTTCAGTGAAATTTCCCATATATTAAATTGACACTATTGTTGTCGGTTATTCTATTTCATAGAAGACAATTTCTTAAAATGTTGAACTCAAATAAGTTCCAAGTTTCATCATAGAACACTAGATCTATAAAATCACAAGAAAGAAACATGATAACAACCTTTAGCAGAACTAACCTAGGTCACAAACATTTCTCAAGAAGGAGGTTACCCGAATATTCAAAATTATAGAATTTTCGTGCCGCATTCTATACCAAATAAATACTCTATTTACATCTTGGGTCTAACGTAAAAATTGAGCGAAGTACCTTATCCTATGAGACATAAGTCCTGGGCATACCAACAGGATATGTTGCAATGTTTCCACTACCCCCTCCTTTTTACAGTATCTGCACCATGTCCAGTCACCAGAGTTGCAGTTTCTAATACATTTGATTTGGTTAGTTTGAAATACATTAAATCTAAAACTCATATAATAGTTGCACAGTCTCTTGCTAGGATATTTCTTTAAATACCCTTCCATAACTGGGAACCATTTCCATGTAAAACATGCAAATTTGCATAATTCGGATTCTAAACTTCTGCTCTTGGCTTTCTGCCAATGGAAACCCCTAAGGCTTACTTTGATTTTGTTGGGTTTGTTATGCAGAGATGTAATAGACATACCTAGCTCGACTAGAGATGTCATCGTCTCCACATGGAGAGTATGTATACAAGGATTGGTAAATTCCCTGTAAGGACAGGCCTATAGAGTATCCTCATCCGCCATTTTACATTTTCTCCATCAACACATTCTTTTCCAAGTGGCAAAGGTAGAAACAGATAGCAAACCAAAGTCATATTTTATCAGTTAGATAGGAATATATTTCGGTAGGAAGAATAGCACAGACCTCCAAATGTTACCTTCTATGTAATTCAAATATTCGTTCAGCTCATTTGAAAATAATTCCATACCATAAGTAAGACGGGGTATAATTTTTTTTACATAAAACTCCCTTAATGGTACCATAAAGAATTTCCCAAATTTGGTTTCAATAGGACGCATTTGACTAATCGCAACTTCTGGTTTTAATTTAAGCTGGCTTTTATTCAAGGTAATGTAACCAACCCCAGAAAAATAGTAGCCCAAATACTTAAAAGCAGATTGGGCTTTAATCATTTTGTCTCTCCAGGAGAAGGCATTTTCTTTCTTGTTTGGTCTCCCAAAATGAACAATTACTGTCTTAGATGGATTCATTTTGAGTTGTAGACTAAGCATAAACATCTCAAATGCCTTTAATAGTCTTTGAAGGCCGAGCTTAGTGTTATCCATCAAGAGAAAATCATCTGCATAGGCCATCCAGGACAAACAAACGTTATTCAGTTTGGGGCACACCAGACCTTTATTACTTAATGCTTTGTTTGCTCCGCTCACGTATAAATTAAATATTGTGGGAGCCAGCATACATCCCTGCCGAAGACCATTAGGAATGATGAGTTCTTTGGCAAGAAGACCCTCGGAATTTAATCGAACCTTCAGCCTAGTGTCAGAGTACAGGGCCATAATGATGTCAAGTGAGTGTAAATGAATGTCGAGATCTTTTAACAGCTGCCATAAGATTTTTCTGTCAACCAGGTCAAAAGCAGAGCTCAAGTCCATAGATGCAACAAAAATCTGTCTTTTACCTAATTTCATTGATTTGGCGATTACAGATCTTAAAATTAATCCACCACAGTCGGTCCCAATGTTTTTTTTTAAACCAATTTGTTTAGGATCTAAGATGAGTTTTTCCATGATCCATTTTTGTAAGTCTAATAAGACAAGAGAAGCAAACAATTTGGACTCCGGATCAGCTATTGCTATCGGCCTATAACTAGAAGGACACAAACAAAAGCCTTTTTTTAAAAACTGGAATTACAATCGAGACTCTCCATGATTGAGGGATGCATTTACATATTAGAACGTTTTCATATAGCATAGACAGTACATTAGCCCACTTGACATGGTCAAGTTTCAATAATTTGTTTGAGAGATTATTCAGGCCGGAGGCACCCGAATTTTGGGATTTTTTAATAAGACCAGCTATGCCATCTACAGTAAATTTTAATGTCCATTTTGTCTTCCTTGTTAGTATATAGTTTTGAAAAGTGACCCAGCCATGTATCTTCGTTAATTAGATTCAAGGCAATGTCCTTCTGTGGTCATTCCAACTCATTAATTAGATTCCAAAAATTGGTACAATTAGGACCCTGCAGAGCTTTTAACATTGCTTCCCCATTGAGTTGTGAGCGGCTTCCTCTATGGTGAATTAACCTTTTTTTATAACTTTGTTTGATTTTCTTTTTCAGAATCAAAACGTTAGAATGCGATAAACCATATTTTTTTAAATGTCTAAGTTCTTTCCTAAAGGAACATTTGCGATCATGAACTTCAATATCGGTGTGAGGATTACGTAGGTTATTTGAGCTTGAGTTCTTACGTACATTTTCAACCAGCTCATTTATGGTAGTTTTGATGTAATGTCCCAAATTTTGGGCTGAGTAAAGATCCGCCCGTTGGTAATAGGACAAGATATCATAGTCTTTCACCATAGTGGCAGTAAATTTAACATTCGTCCCGTGGGTCCATTTGATTCTGTTACCCTTAAAATTGGCCAGCAAACCTTGATTATACATATTTGCAATCGATCTTTGATAGTTAACAGTTATTTCAATGGAGAGAAAACAATGATCGCTGCATCTTGAGTCCTTAATTTCAAATTTACGCATGCCCTTTGACAGGCCAACTGAGAGGAAAATGTAATCAATAATTGACTCAAAACCTCTGGCTTTCCACGTATAATGGTCGTTGTACAGGAGATCCAAACCCCATAATGCGGCAAAATGGGTCCATATTCTCCCCCGGAGTTTGGGGTTTCCCCCTAATCTAATATGTATGCCAGAATTGGCTAGAACAACATCCCCAGACAGACGATCACCATAACAGTCGGCATTCATATCTCCTGCAATTACAAGCTGCCCACCATGATTCGTTTGAAGCCAGAGTTCAATTGTGGATCCCAAATTAGTTAATTTTTTCACAAGTTGAGGGTCAGTCAATTCGCTAGGGTTCCAGTATACAATAACAATCAGTACAGATAGACACTCGTTGTTCACCCCCAACTGAAAAGAGGCCACAAGAAAATGGTGGGAAAAACACCATTCTCTAGTATTTATCAGATTGTTAGAATCTTTAGCGGCTATGATGAGACCCCGCTTGGGGCGGCCCTTGTTTATACCATGTGCACAAGCAGATGTAACAATAAAGCCTTCCAAACACAGCTTAACTCTAGACCATGGGCCTTGTTACGAGTCCGGCGGTAACCTGCCGGTTTTTTCCGGCTCGGTTATCGCCAGACTAGTATTACCATTACGCCTCCATGATTTCCGGAATTACCGGAGCATTACGACCCCGGTGTCCCGGGAATTCCAGAGGCAGAATTCAGTATATCCCCATTCCCTTGAGTCCTATAGGACCCTGGGAGTCCTATAGGAGTCCTTGAGTCCTGCCTATAGGACTCAAGGGAATGGGGACCATGGAAACACCGGCCCCATCTTGTGATGGTGCCAGTGTTTCCACGTCCGCCTGCAGGCGGGCGGTGTTAAACCCGCCAGGTCAGACCTGGCGGGAATGACACCTCCGCCTGCAGGACTCGAGATCACCCGGTATGGAAACAACGGTGGTGGCGGGTTTACCACCACCATTATTTCCATACCGGATGACTCGTAATGAGGTCCCTTGTCTCCTGTATAAGAATAAAATCAAACGGAGCCAGGTAGCTCATCAGTTTTTCATTGTGCATTAGATTGAGGTAGCCTCTCGAGTTCCAACTCACAAGTTTTAAGGTGTTATGAGAGCTAGAGGGGCTTACCCAACTGTTTGAGCGTGTCGATTGACTCCCGCAAAGACAGGGCCAGCCACCTCCAGTCCTGTTTGTTCAGATCAGGCTCAGTTTTGGAAGTAGCTCTATCTAAGTTTGGTTCTTGGTCAGTGGTCAAAGTGTACGAAAAGAAGTAGTGGAACTATGTTCCCTACTGACCTGCACCGCTCCCCACAGACCCCATCGCCGTGCCCCCTCCCATGCACAATAAAAAACCCAAAACACATGTGCCTGCTATTTAAGGAAACGTCCTGTGCAGTCCACTGAAAGTGCAAATTTCAACTTATTACTACAATTTTATTTTAAAACGAAACCGTTCCAGAACGGTTTCTTTTAAAAATAAAAGTATAGGAACAGTAAAACATAATTAAAAGAAGTAGAGGAGCACTGCTCCCGGCCGCTCGCGCCCACTTCGATCACTGTTCTTGGTAACCCCCATCGTATTTGGCTGACTTCAATACCAGAATTTGAACTAATGGCATAGTAGACTTGTATTCATATATGTCAAACCCACGATATTCCAATTGTTCAGCCTCTGTCAAGAGTAGCGACCTCACCAAAGGGGAAGGTATAACAAGACGTACACAGTCGTACCTGAATTTATGGATAAAATCTATCAACTGAATATCAGTTGAAGAAATTAGACTAAGCTCTGGGATAGTCGCAAATAAAGATAGGATATAGGGTCTACTCAAGGATATGTTTCCATTATCGTTAAAAAGCACTTTAATGATTAACCCTGGTAGCTCAGGCATGGCCAGCTGTCTTAAGTCAGTATCCTGGTGGCTTAAAGCCCCTTGTTGGTTACCACCATCCAGGTCACTCAAAGTAACATGGGGAGCACCATTTCCAGTCCCATACGTAACATTCCCTTTATATTTATCAGGAATAGTTTCAGGTACCTTAATTTGAGCCAATGGAACTGTCAAATTTCACCTATGCTCCAATGGAAAATGATCCTTAAACACCTTAAGGATAAGTTGACGTAATTCCGCTTTCTTCATGTTACGATCATCCATCTCCAACCCTTTACATGCCTCATTGGTTGCCTTGGAAGGGAGTGTTACGTGGGTTAAAGTATCCATAGGTACGTAATCAAATTCACTCAGCTTGTTTGGTTGCATAATTCCTTTGGATACTTTCCAATCTGTATTCCCCTTGCCAGTATTCACAGTAATTCCATCACAGTTCCCACGTTGTTCCCCGGTTACACCCGTTTTGACAGGGTCATCCAACTTCCTTACTGTCATAACACTGGTTTCCCAGGGACCAGCATGGCTGTTCCGCCCCCATACAAAGTTTGGGTTGGATAACTCACCATTATTTTCTAGCAAAAGGGTAGTTTTAAAAATTTCGAACATGGCTTCCCTTTTCTTTTTCCTTGCATCACAGAGAGCATAGTCCTCCTCGGAGAATAGATCCTGGGAGGCTTGATCGTTAGTTACTTTTGGGTCGGCAAGATCATCCTGAATGGTTGTGTTTTTCTTTGAGTTTAATCCTCTAATTTCACAAACAAGGATTACATCCACATCATCTTGTATTATGTGTTTTAAATCGAAATCTCTCATACATTTTCTGGATGATTAATTTTTGATAGCCTCATTGTTGTTTTTTTGTCTTTATTTTTGATATTTTTACCTCAAAGTCATCGTAAACCTCCAACTTTTGGATATCTCTCCCTTCAGTAGCAACAATGCTTTTTAAAAAAAAAATTATGTTTTTTTCATCCTGCAGGCTTTTCTCTCCCACCTTGTCTTTTACTAGCTTTCCGCTATCCTCTTCCTGTGTCATAGGTATAGTTATTAGCTCATCAGTTGATAAGGAGTTGACCAACCCCAGCTGCGCTTTTTCAACATCACCACCCCCTCGCATTGGACACAGATTTTGTTGTCTCAGCCTCAAAAAGAAGGGCAAGTGACTCGCTTAGTTTCAGGGGTAGTTTCCCTAATTCAGTAGCTAAGCTCATAATGGCTGCCGTCTGCTTTCTCAATTCAGACAGCATCAATCCGTTGAAAATACCCCTCATAGCTATTAAATCTGAGCCCACTGCCGATTGGGTAGAATAGGTCGTATTTCCAGCACTATAAGCTGCTGAATTGTACTCACTAGATGGGAGGGTAGATTGGAAGTCAGAGACATTTTCATAACTAAAACTGCTTGGTTTGCACAGGTCATGCGAGGCAGATGCCACTTCCTTATCATATATTATTTTTTCTTTATGTTTAGTTAAGCCAGGTTACTCCAACTCTACAAAGAGAGGTTGAGATGGATCAATTTGATCCTCGAGAGTTTTACACGCTGGTGAACATTCTTGAGCACATTGCAACAAAACTTTCTCCTCATCATTGGTGTCTGGTAGCGGAAGGGCTGCTGCACGGGCAAGACTAGCACGTCTCGTGCTAACGGCAGCAAAATAATCCGCACCAGCATCTTTTCTCACTGCGGGGAGTTTATTCTTCCTCATAATTGGATTTAAGATCCGGGTTTAACCGATCAGGTAAGAGCTGTGAAAATACAGGGTAGAGGCTAGGTACAAAAGCATTAAATACCCATTTACTGCTGCAGATTACTCCGCCCCCAACCCCTGCTAGCCGAACAGCCCAACAGTGTACACTTGCATACACTTCCGGATGCGGGCGCTGGATGCGCGTGCACCGGAGTGTTGTAGTGACGCTGTACCAATGGGATGCAGGGGGGCGGATCTCAGGGCGGGTCTATGGGAAGAAACAAGGAGACTTTGTAAATATTTAAATCCTGGAAAAGCGCGAACAGAAACAAAAGCGCGCACCCTTGAAAAGTACCAATTAGCAACCCCAAACACATGTTTCAACCCAGTCGGGCCTCATCGGTGAGGTGAAGCTGAGCCTCTCTAAGACACACTGAGCAAGGTGTCCACGTCTGGATTACCCTGGGTTACTTAGGGTGAATCCCACATTTTACAAAGTTACAAAGAAGTGTGGGAGCCCCCCTACTGAAAACGAACATGGGTGAAATAGCCTTAGGAAGGCCTACAACCACGTTTTAGCTCACCGCACCCTTCACAGAGGAGAAATATCCAGGAGCAAGGGTTTGACCCATGTTTGTTCTCAGTAGAGGGGCTCCCACACCTTTGAAACTTAAAACTTGGGGTTTCACCCTTAGTAATCCAGGTTAATCCAGACGTGGACCCCTTGCTCACTGTGTCTTAGAGAGGCTCAGCTTCACCTCACTAATGAGGCCCAACTAGGCCGAAACATGTGTCTGGGGTTGCTGATGGTACTCTTGTTCAGAGGAGATTTGTCTAGCATTTCGATGCTGGACTGCTCTTTTGGGTGGGACAAAAACTGATATGTAAATGTTTTTTTCTCCTCTGCGAAGGGTGCAATGAGCTAAAACGTGGTTGTAGACCCTCATGAGTGGAAGAAATTCCATAGAATATGGTATTTGACCCATGTTCATTCTCAGTAGAGGGGCTCCCACATTCCTTTGTAACTATATATTGGTAAAGGACAGCATTACAATGTTTAAAAGCAGCAAAACTAGCATATACTAGGCACAGGAAGCAAACATATGTGGTTTTAGAGTGGTATTCTAACATGTATTGGCACAGTCAGCATAGAATGTGTTTCACAGTGTTATGGTGACATATGTTGGGCACAGCTGGCATGCACATGTTTTACAGTGACAACATTGTCATATTTTGGATACAGCCAGCATGAAATATGAAATATGTTTTCACAGTGACATGCATACAACAGTCGTAGACGGCATCAATATATTTTACAGTGGCAATCCTGCCATATGCTGGGCACAGTGAGTTTGAACATGTGTTTTTACAGTGCTATAACTGCTTATATTGGGCACAGCCAGGTTGACATGTTTTTGCATTGGCCTTCTGGGATTTATTGGGCCACGCTAAAACGAAAATGTTGGAATATATAGGATCCAGACAGCACAAATGTTTTTTTTCAGTGGCATGATGGCACGTGTCAGCTTAACATTGTTTAACAATATCAAAACTGGCATATATAGGGCACAGTAGGCATGAAGATCTTTTCTTACAATGTCATGGCAGCATATATTGGGCATTATGTGTTACTACTGACTTCTGCAATTGTATTTGCTCTCCCCTCTTGCTCCTACACTCCTTTTGACTGCTTACTCTCTTACTCTCTGTTCTCTCCTCCTCTCCCTTTCTCCCTTTTCCCATCTCCTCTCCTCCTCCCCTTACTTCTTCTATGCACTTACTCTATCAGAATTGTCCCTGGAACTAGAATGATAGCAAACCCGTCTGTCGCCTCCCCTTATTTGTCCCCCCACCCCGCCCGCAGAGATGCACGTAAACACCGGCACCATTATGACATGGTGCTGGTGTTTCCACGGTCACCACTCCCGTGGAGTCCGGATTTACCGGACCACCGGGGCTGTAATGCCCCAGTAATTGTGGCAAGTCCGGCGCCGGTAATTCACTATGAGTCCGGCGGCAGCCTGCCATTTTTACTGCCATGGTTACCGCCGGACTCGTAATGAGGGCCATTGTATTTTCTCTCCATTGCCTTTAAGCACTTTGAAACACAATAGGCGCTATATAAATAGACTATCATATCATGTTCGGCATGCCAATGTGTTTTTCTACAGTGGCATTTTGCCATATATTATGCACAGGCAATATGAACATGCTTTTACAGTGGCAGTAGTGGGTTGTGTTGGGAACTGCTGATCATGAACATGTATTATCCATGGTAATGCTGCCATAGTTATTTTGGAAGAGACCTCAAGGCTTTTGTTGAACACAGCTCACATTAAAAGGTACTACAAACTGATCCTGCTTACTGTTGGTGACTTAGGGCCTCATTACAATGTTGCTGGTCTGGCATCAACGGTGCCGGTAAGCTTACCAGCACCATTGTTTACGGACCAGCAAAGTACAAGTATGGTCGGTGGGTGTCCTCCCCCCCCAGCCGGTCTGACTTGCTGGGCAGACCGGCACCCGCCCACAGACTTTCACAGAAGCACCTGATCCGTTATTATCGGTGCAAGTGTTTCCGTGGTCCCCATTCCCATAGAGTCCTATGGGACTCTATGGGAATGGGGAACAACATATTACCGGCGCTTGACCTTCCAGCCGCCGGGGTTGTAATACCCTAGTGTTACCGGCAAGCCAGGCACTGGTAACTGTTTACAGGTTTTACCAGCACGGTTACCGCCAGACCCATAATGAGGCCACTGGAATATTTTGGAGTTTTTCATGTTTCCCCACAGAATCAATTATACAATGTTTATTTAATCATGTGTGTCCGAAAGGTGTTTGCAAAATGCATCATTTCAGTCCATTGTTTAAACATATTCTTGGGTGAAGACCTCTCACAATACTCCTGACACTTTTCAGACTGGCTCGGGACTATTCACTTGCCACCACGGCTTTTACCTGTCACCTTGTATTTTATTGCACTTCTCCGTGTACTTTTGGGTGCAAACTGCAAGATCATTTCTGCGTTGTTTCGCGATGTGTAGCAGTGGGTGCAGGGTTCATTGGAATTCATTTCGAAATGTTGCTTCTGTTCTTGCAAAAGCACCGAAATGTCAAAAAATATGGAAATAGCGTTGTTTTTGAAAATGCCACACAGTCTGCAGACAAAAGAGCAAACAAAAAATAATTTAAACAGAAAGGGAGCACCATAGCTTATCAAAACCTGGCACAGGCTGTCAGCTCTGCACATAAAACGAGCATCCATTACTTCTTTGAATGGATGCTGACGGGCACTGCTACTTTCTCTGGGAGTTTGCTGCAGCACTTGGGGTTTATGTAAAGCCGTGCAACCATTGAACTGGCGTGGGTGGTCCCGGGGGAGCTGCTATCATTCGATCGAAGAACACCCGGTGACAGGGCGCTCTTCTCAAGAAAACAGGCAAATGTTCCTCCTGTTATGGCAATACTTCTGTTCTTGAAAATGGGAGGACTGGTGTCTGCGTGCGGCACCCCTGGACGTAGTGCCAGAGGGGTTGCCTCCGCCTTATTTGTGTAGACCGTTGGGCAGTAGAGCTCTACTTTAAAGCAAGGTTTTGCCTGCAATTCGGGAAGATACAGTTCTGCTCCCTTTTTCACTTTCCAGGCTGAGAGATGACGTTGGCTGTGACTTGTATCTTGTCCCAGAGATCCTCATAAAAAGAATGTTTTAGTTTTTTCAGATAGTGGTGGCACTCTCTCCTTCTCAGAGGATGTGGTTCCATGTAGTAATGTCCCCGCACAAATATCTCCTGACAAAAATGTCGCAGCTTTTTGCACAGACATTATTACATTGAAAATGCGGGGTACACCCCTGCAACCCCCAATGTTTCTTTTTTACAAGGGGAGCAGTGGACTTCCCCGCAACCCATCCCCATACATAATGTCACCATATATAATGTCGCCAATAGCTTTTCCCAGCAACACTATGCATGGGGACATTATTACCTGATGCCGAGGAGGTGGATTCCAGGAGTAGGAACAAGAAAAGGGACTCCTTGCAAAGAGAGTGAGCCGAAGCCATACGGGGGACCCCCTGCCGCGTGGGCACATGAGCCGACTGCCATGGTGCCAGATGATTGTCCCACTGCAGCATGTTGTCATTCTGCGATGAGGAACTCCCTTCAGAGACAGTATCGGAGTGTGCCGAAGCCATGTTGTCAGATGACTGCTCTCTCTCTCTCTCTCTCTCTCTCTCTCTCTCTCTCTCTCTCTCTCTCTCTCTCTCTCTCTCTCTCTCTCTCTCTCTTCTCTCTCTCTCTCTCTCTCTCTCTCTCTCTCTTTCTCTCTCTCTCGCTCGGGTGCAGGAGGGGTGGGAGGGAGCTATTTGCAGTACATGGTGGAAGGCGGATTAAGAAACAAAAGAAGAGGCCCAGCAAAATGAATACTAGAAATATGCCCACCTTGCCCATTGAGATCTTTCAAAAAGGCACTGGCACCTATTAGCCCCTCTCCCTCATACCAAGTCCTTAGGCCCCCAGTGCTTAATTTGTGCCAGTGTTTGCCGGTGGGCAACACCGGCAGTCTTTTTTGGGCACCGGAACATCAGGGGGCCAGCTCTCAAGTGCAATTTAAATTGTTTTCTTTCTTCTTCTTCCTCCGCACCATTTCCATCAGTTTCCTGAAATCAATTTGCCTTTAAATGGGACAATTTTATCTTTTAATGTGTGTGGGCCGATTTTCCTCCAGCTGCCTTTCATTAAAGTTTTACTTTTGTTAATTTCTTGCTGAGCTGCACCCATCATGTCAGCTCTGCAAGAAACATAGTGCCATTTAAGAGTTCAAGAAGTGATAGTCCTGCTCCAGCCCAGGTTGCATGGCAACGAGCCATTAATCAAGTTCCCGGGCCCTCACATGTATGTGATTCCTGTCACAGGCGAGGCCTGCCGCTCTCCAAACCCTGCTTCTGACAGACACTGGAGCCTCAGAGATAAAAATGACTAAAGCTTAGGAAACTGAAGGTAAGCAAACCTTAAAAGGTGTAAGAGTTTATATACACGTAAGAAAATTTTTCAAATTGTATAAGCTCTACAAACGGCTGTTCTATGAGAGCTGAGATGCAGCCCACGCATGCATTATTGGTACTGTAGGCAACTTGCAGTGAAGGGTTAAAAAGCTAGTCTCTCTCCACCTTTCAGCTGTCTGTTGAACTAGAAAAAAAACGTTTGTTTTACTTCAACATTTCCTGTCCTCTAGCTGCATTTCTCATTTCCAAATAGTGCTTGTGACAGCTGCTGTAATGTGATGTGTTAAAGAGAAATGGATTCCATTTTTAACCATGTATTTTCACGTCCCAGGATTGCTTGACAGATTTGCCTTTTTGTTTGTTTATTCTTCTCACTTCTGAGCCCTGTGATAATCAGTTGCAACATGGACCTAAGTTATGGAAATAATATTTAGCCAGTAAAGTGGATGATAATAACCTATCAAATTGGGTATTCAGTTGATTAACTTTCCATTTGAAGTGCACTGGTTCAGACTGTGGCCATCCATCCATCAGTTTGGTGGGATAAAATGACTCCAAAGTCTACGCACACCATTCCCCAGTCGTGGCCTTTCATGAAATAACAATGTATTCTGGGAGCTGTAGTCTTTTAACTTCAATTAGACATAAGTAGCCGATTCATGTGATTTGCAAAAAAGGAAGCCCAGGACTGGAAAGTGGTGACCTGTTGTCATGAAGCTTTCTGGAAATTTTATCCTCAGTACTTTGTTAGCATGTCTTCTTGAGGACCTCTGGACCTCTTGGGAAATGTAAGAAACTTATTTTTGGTCCCGGGTAGATTTTCTGTTCCAGTCCGACCCTGAATGTTGGTGTGTGTTTGTGTCAATGATGTTTCCTTTTATGTATGCAAGGATTTGTGTGACTGGTGGATGAATGCATAGGTAAAAATGTTTTATGTGAGTGTGTGTGTCAGCCCCAACGCCTACATTTATCGGCCAACAGGCCGCTAAATTTAGGAGTGGGGGCATGGCATCAGGGTTGCACCTAGGATACAATTTCAGGGGGAGGAGCTAAGACCTAAATGTTGGGAGAGGCGCTAACTTCAGAGGCTTTGCGGCAGAGGCTAACTTACTTGTGTGGGGGCATCTAACTAAATTGTGCATTCGAATGAGACTACTCTGGTGATGCTTCAATGTTACAAGCAGTTAACCCTCGTCTTCATTTCTAAAATGTCACACGTATGGACCGGTGTGAGAATGAGCTATCTTATGTCCCATGTCCCCACTTGCCTTCTTATCGCTCCCCTTGCATGCAAGTGCTAACCCCACATCATGATTTCAATTGCCTAAAAATGTATGCATATGAATGCAGGTGCTAAAAGTGAAATGTTTTATTAATTGAAAGACCTTTATTATCAGCGAAACCCAGGCACCATTTAACGTCTGTGTCCTGTTTCCTCCGCTATGGCTCTGTACGTCAGCCAGGCAGGGGCGCAGCCAGCCTCAACATTTTGGTGGCTAGATTACAGTTTTGAAAGCGTCTAGTGAGCGGGGCCAATTAAATAATTGCGCTGTTGGACTCTCCACTGAGGGATGGTGTCTGGGAACTTTCAGCTTTTACAGGTGAAAGGGTCCCTCAAGCAGCTGCCCCATATTGGCAGTCTTATGACACAGAAACATACTGATAGTATGCAGCTTTTAACCACCTTTCTGCATTCTTTTGATTTCATTATTGATTTAAGCCCTCCATAGGTGCCTTGGCCTATTTTGCCAAACGGTAAGGGAAGGGGTGCCCCCCAACATCACCAAAATGGGTCCTCACCAGTCCTGATAATCTTCAGCCAGTCCTGCTTCCACTTCCCTCCCAATTCTCTGAGCCCTGTTAGGAAGCTGAATAGCAGTTTCATATTCCCTTTTGCCAATAGTCGTACCACCCCAATTCAGTGCCTATTTAATTTCATAATGCTATGCTAATCACCGGAGGCGTGGGCCATCTAAAAGCTGAACCCAGAGTTAAGACATGACCAAAGTAAACATAAGTGTTGCTACAGGCCTAAACTGAACCACATTCAATGTAGGCAAGTCTAGCAAGTAATAACACTTATGGTGCACAGCCAGCCTGGACATGCTTTCTGCGGCATGGCATTTTAACTAGCTGGGAGTCCTTGTATGGTAATACTGGCATATATTGGTGCAGCCTGCATGCACATACATTGAAACAACCAGCATGAATATATTTTTATACTGGCATATGTTGTGGGCAAAGGTTGGTGACTTGCAACTATTAGGTTGTTCCATGTGCTACCATACAAAACCAATTGCAAACTGTATGGCTCTCCACCCAATTTGCAAAGAAAGTGCTGTAAAATGCATCATTTTAACCCAATGTTTCAAACATTTTCGTGGGAGTGAGAAACCCCCTCAAGCGCCCCTTGGTTGGTTTGTTTTCCCTTACTGTGCTCTGTCGATCCTGCATAATTGGTGCAAACATTTAAGCCTCTTCAGTTCAGAAATTCACCAGCCTCTACTGTACCTCATCTACCAGCCTCTACTGTACCCCATCTATCTGTCACCGTGTATGATGTGTGTTTTAATGCACACACAGCAGCAAGGTTCCCCTCACGCACCACACGCTGTCATGCCATCCTACATATGTTTATGCATATGATACAAAAGTTAGTCTGGCATAAACCTCTCTTCAGTAGAGAAATCTAACTTTGCTGTAGTTTATTTGCAGTTGTAGTAATAAAGCATATTTGTGTCCTCCCCACAAACTCAAGGGGAGATTTCTTGCATTTCCTGTTTGCATCAGTGCCTCCGCTGGCCCAGTGCAAATAATTGTAAGGGGGCCTCACCAAATGTTTTGCTCCGGGCCTCACCAACCCTTGTGACAGCCCTGGGGACCAGCAATGCAACAACAAACTCTTACAAGCAGCCAATAATAACTACCATTCTGTTGTTACTATGCAGTATTTTGATAAATTCTGTATAGTAACCAGAATGTGCAGTTTTCATTGGTTGTTCTAACTGACATGGTGACATGTTGTTATTGCCACAGGAGGCAGCGCAGTGCCACCTTCGTTTCATGAGTTACTGTGAACTGAAGGTGTCTAGGCGTGGCGTTGGTCTTCGAGAGAGCCTGTTGCACTGCTTTGTTGCATGCAGCCTAGTTGCTGGGGGCTTGGCCCTGCTTTTTCACTCACACTAGTGCCTCCCAGTCTGCCACTGCCCCCCCCCACCTAGGCCCCGACAGGAGACAGAGAGTCACCGCCAGCAGCCGACTTCAAATTCAGGTAAGTGGACACTCTCTGAACGTGTAACTTAAGCAGTGTGAAGATTCCAAGGTCCGGGCCGGGCTGGCCCGGAACGGCGGCACGGTCCCTTGGTGGTGTCCACACTCCTCCTGGAGTCTGGCTGGGCCTGGGCCCTTGCCAGGACTGAGAACCCAGTGCCAGGACTCAGGAGTCACTGAGCCAGGAGGACACCAGGAGACCACGCCGCCACCCGGGCCCGGCTGTCTTGTATTCACGCTTCTAGTCACGGAGGTAGCCCCCCCACCACACACAAAGGCAGATGTCTGCCTGGAAGACCTTTCGAGAGGTAGAGCGAGTGCGCCACGAATCGCTAGCTTTGGTCCTGGTGGTTAGTTGGACACAACGTATGCAGAGGAATGTCTGTTTGAGATTGTTTTGTTCAAGAGAAGTCAAAGAGGGACCAGCATCTTTGTCATTGTTCTTGTCATGTGCGTCATGGTTCTCATCAGTGGCCATTTGTGTGGATGTCTTCGAAGGTTCGGTTTTGTTGTAATTTGGCACTCCTACTCCTTTGAAGTCAGTGGCGTTTGGTGTTTACTAGTGATTTTCATTTGCCTCAGTGTTGAACCCTGAAGTGACTTTATACATTTCTTCATCCATGGTTTTTTTACCAGGTGTTTGCTGCCATTATGTGGCTCTTGTCCCCCAACGCGCAGTTTCCCCCTTGGGAATTCAGGATGGTGTAGGTATGAGGCCAGTATTGTGCCCTCCAGGAGTGCTGTTTTCAGTGCTGTTATGTTGATTTTTACTGTGCACAGCACAGGCTCTTCCAGTTCCGAAATGTTTTTTCTGTCGTCAAAGTGAGTACCCCAGATGTTTTCGGACTATATTATGATAGGGTACCGTGGAACTTGTGCTTGTTTATCAGGCTGTTAGGGGGCACTCAGCCTTCGCAGATGTTTCCTTACCCTTTATCATCCTGAATACAATGCTCACATGGGTTTTTAATGCGCTGCCTATGGTGTTGGTATGAGGCACTCCAATCTTTGCTCCGACGTGTGTGCCATGTCTTCTTTAGTCTTTGCTAGTCTTTGTAGTATGGGTCCAGGGATTGGGATGGCACAGCATCACCCGTCACGTAGTCCCGTTATATGTAACCAAAGGGTCCCTCGTCGCTATGTAGGGGCCTCATTACATTGTCCTCGGTTTCCCTTCCATCTGTGTCCCAGGGAATTCCGGCGGCATATATTGGGAGTCCAGCTGTATGTGTTTCAAAAAACGATTACCATGTTTTGGACGCACAATAAGTTTGGATGTTGGTTGGTTCGGGTGGTCAGTACTGCGAACATTGGTCGGTGTGTGCTGTGGGTGGAACTCATTTGTACTTGCTGGAGGCCGCAATGCTCTGAACACACATTTGCCAACATGATCCATTCCACTCTGTCTCTGTGGGTGATTGCAGTCCGTGTTTTTTCTTTAAATCTGGGGAGTTGTAGTCTGAGTTTTATAAAGAGATAAGCAGAACTACAAGTCCCAGAATGCAAAGAAAAGACCTAGACTGGATAAGCACCAGATTGGAATGGAACATGTTGGCAACTATGTGAATATTGGCTGGTTGTGTAAGCTGCATTATGTTGTTTGTTATCATTCCTTGTTTTTGAGCTGCACTGTAAGAACATTACCAGCAGTACTGGGAGCTGCGCTATATTATCATTGGGTTGTGGCCACAATACAAAGAGAGTGAATTTCAATGTATCCTCTGTGGGGGCTTGGGCCCTGCACAGCAACTACTGCAAATGCTGCATAGAGCTTCTCCGAAGAGGATGGATTTCCCTCCCAACCATTTGCAACCCTACAGAAGTAATACAATGCTGGTGTGCACCGGGTCAATTAGAAGGACCAGGCCATGTAGTCTTGATAATCACACAGGATCTCATGAGTCAGAGTCTGCTGTTACCGGTAATACTCTGTGTCATTTCCAGTACCGTCTATTTTTTAAATACTGCCTAATTATGAGTTGGGATTGTATGGAGTATTTCCTGCAGGCGAGGGGTTCATAGAAAGTACTGTATGGCGTAATATGTGTTATTTTTGCCCCATGCAGTTCTTTTCTATGTACCCCAGGCAGGAAATATCACTTTTGACCCCAACTCATAATTTAGGTCTTATTTAACAAAACAGGTGGTATTTACAATATCACTTTTTTTTTACCAATACCACCAAACTCATAATGTTCCTCACAAAGTAAAACATACGTACAAGGCTGACACTGGGCATGAGCAGGCAGCTCGAGAAATCATGACGTACGGCCTGCAGATGTTCCCGAGCAGTGAGCCAGCATAGGGCAGGCCATTTTATTGATTTATATATTGTTCGCATAACAAGCAAACAATAAATAAATAAAATGGTAAGCCATCTTGACGTGATTGTTGCTTGGCATGCTTGTAATGCAACGCACAAGTACATAACACCCATTGCAGTTTATTAACATTTGACAGCGCGCCCTCGGGCTAATAAAACGAAAATGTACATAGCGTGTGGTGTGGCCAAATTCTTGATGTCCCCATGGCAGCAGGTTGGGACACAGAGTTCAGTGTCAGGGCGGTGGGCGTCCTGTAATAATATTATCTAATAACATATAGTTTTATACAGCGCTACAAACCCTCAGGAATCTAAGTGGATATTATTATCCCACCGCGTGGTACTCAATTCTTCGACCTCAAAAGGATAAAGCACTGAGTTGGCCCTGACAGATTTAATCCGGCATCAGCAAGCTGTGCACAGATGTCAGAATGAGCACTCAACTTGCTGTGCTATCTGACAAGCTAGTGCAGCTTTTTGAAGTTAAGAAAATAATTCAGTAGTTTGCTCACAAGTGTATTGTTCACACCATAGCAAACATTCCATAACGTCACCTAGCAATAGCATGGCATAGCGAAACATAACATTTTCCAGCCCAGCATGCCATAGTGTAATAAAAGAAGCACAGCGTAGAGTACCATAGCACAGCATACTTACATAGTACAGCACAAGGCTAATGAACATACCATGATACATTTCATAAAAGAACACAACGAAGTATAGCAATGAATCATAGCATAACCGCGCATAAGGGTGTGTCATGAACACGTGTCACTTCTTTGAACAGTGATCAAATGCATGCGACAAGTGTTTATCTAGGCCATGCTGCAAGGTGATATGGGTTATTGAAGTACAACTATGCAAGTGCTGTGTGTGTTACATGCATATAGCAGAACGTTGCTGCTGAACACTCATCGGCTGCCGAAACACCCTTTACAGCTGGATAATTGGCCTTGTGACTGCGTCCTTTGGCCTTCATGGCCCTGAGAATGATCTCCACCGTCCCATATCACACGGCTGTCCATGATACTATGGAATCTATCATGTACTCAGACTGAAGGCCACTGTAGTGCAGGGGTCTGCATCCTGTGCCTCAACCGATGCTTTCCCCATCCATCCCACTACTAGCTACAGCACCAAACATGTGACATGGAGCAGCAGCAGTGTGATGGGCTGGTTGTGGGGCGATCTAGGTCTATCACTGAATTGGCCCGGGCCATGGTGCCCGCATTGCAGGCGGTGGCCACCAGCCCCCCTTGAATTCACACTCCACTTAAATCACTCGAGATGAGGGTCTCCCTGCAGAGTGAATGTGAAAGGGTCTCCCTGCAGAGTGAATGTGAAAGTGTGCTGAGAGCCATATTGTCAGACAGTTGCTCCACTCCAATTTAGGTTAGCATGGATTCTATAGCTTGGTCTAACCGCCTTCTGCCTAAATTAGACTCTCTGCATTGGGAGGGCCTAAAGGTCAAAGTCTTATCTATCTTTCTCCCACCAGGGCTTGCTATGGGTAGCCTATTCTAATAGTCCCACAAGAATTTTCTCAGCAATGTTCTGAATGGTGACTATAGATTTGTAAACACTGGGCCACATTACGAGTTTTGTGGTAGCCGTGCGCTTAATAAGGGCACAGCTACCACCAAACTCGCTACTGGCACCGGCACCCGCGAATGGGCCATTACTGGCCCATTAGGAGTTGAATGGGCTGGTAACTGCCCATTCGCGGGTGCCGGTATGGTCGGGCTCCCGATCCCCATTCTGCCCCATAGGGCAGAATGAGGGTGGGGAGCATGGTTGCACCAGCACTGTTTATAACGGTGCCGGTGCAATCAAGAGTTCTGCTCGTGCGTGCCGGTACGGCCACCTAGTCTGACCAGGTGTGCAGAGCGGCACCCGCAAGCAGAACTTGTAATGTGTCGGTATGGTAACAACAGCGCCGATAGCACTACCGGCGCCGTTGTTGCCATACTGCCACATTCGTAATGAGGCCCACTCTCTCTTTCTCTCCCTCGGACTCCTTTACACTTCTTTCCTTGATCTTTTATGGCTAATCACTACTCCCCTTTCTCTTAAGACTCCCTCTCTTGTATTTCCCTCCTTGTCTCTCACCATCTCCTGCATCTCTCTCCGCCAACTCCCTCCAGCCTCTCTCTCATCTATCTCTCCCTCTCATCTCCCTACCGTGCTCTCCTTCTCACTTCCTGTCCTGTCCCTCTGGTCTTCTTGAATTGCTCACTCCCTCTATTTCTACTGATCCCCTCCTCCACCAACTACTTCCACCTCCCTCCAACCCCCTCTACATCCCCACCCTCTCTCCTTTACCTCTCTCCCTAGCACACTGACTTTCATTCCCTCTTTCTACCACTCTGACCCTCTACTATTTATATCATCCTCTATACT
Source organism: Ambystoma mexicanum (assembly GCF_040938575.1). NCBI lineage: Eukaryota > Metazoa > Chordata > Amphibia > Caudata > Ambystomatidae > Ambystoma > Ambystoma mexicanum. Next base: position 600,511,397 of record NC_090922.1, read on the forward strand.
CTCACACTACACTCTCTCCTTCCACTTTGTATACTCTCACACTACCCCTTCTCTGCTACCACTCATTTTCACATACACATTCACAATCACAGCAACAATCTTTTTACATGATACCACTTGATGCTTGGTACCACTCTCTTTCTCACACTATACCTCACCTGCACCATCCTCCAACTCTTCCACAGACTCCTAAGCACCCGTTTCCACAATCCATCCATCGCCTGGTATCACGGTCCACCTCCATACCTTCTGACCTCACACAAACACATTTGACTCTCTCTCTCTTTCCTTTGGTCTTTTATACCCGTGATTCAATTTGTCTTCCCTCTCTCCCCTCACATTGATTCCATGTCTCAACTGGCTCTATTGGCCAATCTATGTCTGCTCTTTTCATCAGGGATAGGTCTGTACACTATGGGCACGATTCAGAGGAATGTGTGGAGAAATCGCTGAAGGATCGCGCGCAGAGAAGGACACTGTGCGAGCCTGCGTGCAGCATGAAAAATCCGTGCCAAACCTATTCATTGAATTCAGTGCGCAAAGTAACTGTAAGTCATGGCCGGAACACCCCGTCACGTCTACACGCAAAGCAGAAACAGCCAGAACAGTTGCCTTTGCGAATACACGCACCCTTCAAACAGTGCGTGGCATCCCCCGCAAGCAGGTCTGCATCTCTGGGATCCTGTGCAGAGTCCCCCGTAACTGTTGCCGGCACCCTGACTACATGCGTATGAAAAATTATAACTCGGTCTAAACTTGGAAAATCAGCGTGCAAATCCCTGTAAACCATTCCTGCACTCCGCTACACTGCTTACGTGCACCCCTAAATATTTGTGGGCAGGACTCAGCTTAGTCCGATAGGTGGGTAAATTGTTATAATTACTTTTGCTGCACCCATCTCTCCTTTCTTTTCCTTAATTTGAGGTGCTGCGCCCTGAAAACAGCCCTTTCACAACACAGCAGTGAACATCTCTTTGGATGGAAAGGGACTGGAAGAGAGATGTTTTTAGTGCACGTTGAAGTATCTGCCTGTGCAGGTTAGTGCAGTAGAACAAGAAACAAAAGAAGAGTTTGGTGCAGCGAAAATGAATGCCAGCAATGCACCTGCCACTTTCATTGAGATCTTAGAAAAAGGCTGTGCCACCTATTCTCCCTCCTGCACCCATATAAACACCTAAACCATGCCCTCTTCTTAGACCACATGCAGAGAGTGTGGATGGCTGTCCCTCGGCATTTTGCGAGATGTTCATATTCTGATATGAGTTAATCCCTGCAGGTAGTATGTGGCAGTGGAACAAAGCCATGTTTTCAGATGTCTGTCCCACTCCAATTTGTGGTGTGTTTACATTTGGGGATGGGGTCTCACTGCAGAGTGTGGGACCGTGCTGTGTGCCATATTTGCCGATGGCTGCCCCACTCCAATTTGGATCATGTTTGTAATCTGAGACGAGAGAATCCATACAGAGAAAATGTGGGATTGTACTGAGTGCCTGTGACGAATCAACATCCGGGGCATCAGTGGCCCAGGGATGAATGTCAGTTTCTAAATCATCAATCAACCCCACACCTCTAGTACACCAGAAGTGATCTGAACAGATTTGAATACAAGTGAATTATAACACCTCCTTGTCCAATTTTGGTAATGTTGACGGAATGGCAGGCTTATCTCCGCAAGGTCATGGATCGTTGGTTAGTTGCCACACAGTGAAAATACAGTTATTACCCAATCATAAAAGAGACTGTCCTGTCAAGGTTTTATAAAAAATATCTACCTTACTACTACAACAGACATACAGATACGACCACCCTGTGAAAGGGATACACTCTGGGCACTGACAGGAGGGTAGCTAGTAAAGTAATCAATCTTACTGTTCAAGGTTATTTGGTTCCGGCACCAAAGGGGCAAAGGTTTGTAACTGTCTCTAGGGGCCTTCGGAGAAGGACCAGGGGGGCAGAACCACAATGTACCTGGTGCTGAAGAAGTTATTGGTGCTCGACAGCGTTGAGGTGATTCCAGAGCACTTTGCACCCCTTGAGGAAGAGTTAATGGCAGGAGACAGCTGCAGGTACCAGGTGGCAGGCATTTCGGCAAGCGAGGCTGGACAGACGTCTGCAGGCTGTACGTCGTGGCGGCTCAGGGTCAAGAATTGTTGTCTCTGTGCTGGTTGGCGCATCTAGAATGCTGGTTGAGGTGGCTCGGACGGCTCTTTTCACTGCGGCGTGACAACAGTCCAGGGTCCAGCAGGATGTGGTTCATGGACTCGACTGTCTGAAAATGTCCTTAAAAGATGGATGCGGGATGATGCTTGTGTGGCGCTCCTCCTAGCTTCTTCACAGGGCTCATGTCCTTTCAAGATGGATGGCCAAAAGCTCAGGAGAGTGTTTGCAGGCAACGGCCTTGTCCATAGTTCAGATACTCTCCGGCACTTCCCACCTAGGAAGCTTGCTAGAGGAACCTAGCAGGGCACACTGTGTGCTGGCTAGGTAACGGTTGTGGAGCTACTGGACAGGTCCACTTAGTCTCGTAGCTCCCACTGTTCCCTGCAAGATGTTTAAGGGAGGGATATTGCTTCCGTCTTGGATCTCCTGGTCTTCCGTCACTAGCACAAGATATAAGGTAGACTGTACTTTCAGCTCCTGTCCAAGTTAGTCCTTTTTACTCCTTCTGAAGTCTTCAAATGATCTGCTAAGTGAGGGCTCTTCCCTCTTTTAAAGCCAAATGGGCCCCAGTGATTGGTGCAGGCTAAGCCTACCTTAATGAACCAATCTTGGGCCCCCACCAACAATCTTCTGTTATGCATGAGGTCAGGACCAGGGTGCTCAGCAACAGGACAGACAAGGGGTGACAAGGGGTGACAACATATACCTAAGTCCCACCCATCTTCCTGCCTGTTGTAGATCAAAGTGTCTCTCTGGTTAATTGAGCCTTCTGAGGCTCTTGATCAAAGCGCAGGTCTCCCTTGAAGTTTGTGGTGAGAACAGACTTCTGTCTCCCTCAAATCACATACTTTGTCCGTCTGAAACGGGTTTGCTCTGCAGGGGTTGCCTACAGCAAATAGACATGCCATTCACTGTCCTTCATACAGAGGGGTGGAAACTAGCTTCAAGTTGGCACATTGTATATCCAAAAGGTGTTAGTCCTGCCTTCCTCTTGTCCATTCGGCGATGTATGTGCTGCCACCAGCTGTTTAGACAATAGGAAGGCAGATCCATGGAGCCTTTGATATTTTAATTAGGCTTCCCATGGCGGGAAGAATGTGTCACCATCCCCCTTCTTGAGATGCTTTGATGTAACCATGGCTGTCACATTCTAGCTGAACATGACAGGGGAGGGTGGCATCTGTAGGCTGTGCCCACCCGGAGTACAAGTGACTATGCATTTGGGGTGCGGTGAGCAGGGAAATGTGTGCAGAATGGCCTCACACATTTTCGGAGGTTGATCTCCCATGATTCATTTGCATTTCCAAAAAATCTAAAAAGCCCAGGAAAGCACACACTCCGCATGCGGATGGTCTGTGGGGTGCATTTAAAGGCCTCAAACAGAAGTCCATTTCAAATGAATGTCAGGCATGTATACACTGAAACAAAAACGGCCTGGCCTTTGTTTTTGTTTTTCAAGTAAAATTAAAGAGCAATGTGCAAAGGGGCCTAATTGTCATTACCAATTGATAAGAAGCATTTGAATTTACAGAGGAAGGAGGAATCAAAGATCTCTGTCACATGGAAAACAGGATTATTAAACATTGAAAGCTAAAACGGCCTGGATCTGAAAATAAAGCAGTTTTAAAAAGTAAAATGAAAAAAAAAACACTGATCACAGAAAAATGTCAGGAAAACAAAATATGATGTGCGGGTTGTCCAAAAGCAATGTATATTATTTTTCACCTACAAAACTCCAGTGACATTTGAAGAGCCACTTTGTTGTCATGGAAAATGTCAGCCTACGGCAGACCCTTTTGCTGGCTGTGGGCAAAACTTCACAATGACATCTCCCACTTCCAGCCTGGATGTCATTTCTCCCATCTAATGACCAACCACAATAAAATGTCCTGCTAAAGGCATTGAAATGCAGTGTTCTCCAGACCTGCTGGCTCTGAAAGCATTGACTTCAAGATATGTTACTGCTTGGCTGTAGCATGACTAATATGTGTGAAAATGTGGGCACCCACTTCAAAGAGCAAGCTTCCAGCACAAAGGAGACTGATAAAAAAAAATTCTGGGCACAGGCTGATCCAGTGAAAACAAATGGCCCGAAGGCAGGAGTCAGGGCCATTTGTCCCACATGAAGATTCACAATTAATTTAAAAGGACTATTATCATTTAGCCTTTTTATCAGCCATCATAAGGCAGATGGATTTCATCTATGTACCATTTTTTATGTAATTTCCAGGCGATTTTGGGGATATAAAATTCATCAACGTGTGACTCATGGAACTGTAATAGCCGGTTAAACTAGGTTTCTGGCTGATCCGAACATGCTCCAAATGTGAGAGTTGGCGAGCAGATGGAAAATGAAATAACGGATATGCTTTATAACTTACATATTCTTAACGGTTGTGCTTTTTTATGGAAACGGCAGAAAGGTGCCACATGGCCGTGCTATAAGGTACGGATTTGGTGGTCAGATTATCTCATTCTCTATGATTAGCTGAATCAGAATATGTTTAGTATGGCAGTTGCTAGTAGAATTATGAAGTTGTGATGCATAACTAGCTTTTGCCAAAAAAGCAGAAAGGATCAACAAATGGTGATTACAAATAGGAATTGCCATATGTTGCTCAGACACCCAAACTAATCCTGACTTGGAGGCTGTGTTTGGGAGGAGAGAGAAGTGTAACTATCCAATCCAAGTGGGAGGGATTATTGCAGGGTACCTCCCCAAGATTGTAAAATTGGTGGTATAATTGCTGCTATATAAGGGGGTCTGCATTAGGACAGAGGACACACAACAACAAAATGGACAGACAGAATGACAGGACAGAGAGAAGAGACAGACCATCAGGAAGGGTGCTGAAACTTACCATCTGACAGCTTTAAGGAGGCACCAGAGAGAGATTTCTGATAGTGCATCTGGGTGGAGCTCTCTATCTCTAGGAAGGCCTCAAAGCTGACTGGGTCCTATTGTGGAGACCAAGAGGCCATCTTTGAGAGTGAAGTGACCAGATCTCTGCCCTATATTTCCAGAATGTCCTGAGATGCAGCTGGCTTCCTGAACCTTAAACAGGGGCTTGCTATGTAAGTAGAAATTAGCCATGGAAAACTAAAAGGTGGGGAGTCTGCTTGCCTTGAATCCTTTCCCTTTATAGTGGGCAGAGGGCCAAAACTGTGTAGATCCTTAGTCTTTTAACCAAAAATATTAATTTAATTAATTCCACATTTGGCAGAACACTATGGGGTGAATTGTTTTAAAATTCAAAATTAACAAAGCTCGCCTCCCATTGTGCGCTGAAAACTATAGCCTATACATTAATTGGGTGATCCTTGTTGTCCAGCTGACCCCAACTTGTTAAGAAAGAGGGGTGTCTTTGTTCTTAAATTAGTCAAACCTTTCTATCCAGAATCCCCAACACAGGCCTTTCAGTGAGGGGAGGTCTGAAATCCAAAACTCCCCAAAGCATTCCAATTGTTCTGTCTGACTTCCCAACATAGACCAAAGCAAGGGGGGGTCTGAAAAACAAACCAGTAAATCACACTGTCTTTATTTAAAACCACATGTGTGGGCAAAATCATAATTACCAATCTTCAAATCCTACTGCTAGCCTTTTAAGCCTGCAGGAAGATCAAAATCGCACAACATTACATTACATAAGTGCCTTTGCTTTGATCAGTGTCATTATTTCGTGAAGTGAAATTTGAAGAAAGGGAAAAATTGTGATTGTGTTCTTTTTAACTCACTTTTGTGATTTATTTTTGCTGTGAGACGTTGATTGTCTTGTGCCACAGATAAAGTGGTTTTTGACACTTTCGTGCTAATTTCTATTACTTTAAATTTAAATAAATACCAACATATTTCCTGCACACTAGCATGGTTCCTGGCTCATTGTTAGCTCAGGGGAGAGGGATCCAAGGGGCATGAACTGTGTTTGGGATAGTGCTAAAAAAAGAATCTGTTAAACAGTTTGTTGCAGAACCACAAGTGGGGAGGGAAGGAACTTCCTGTGTTGAGGGTGGCTTCTCAGTAAATCGTTACAAGTTGAATTCCTCTCAAACATCCAATACATACAAAAATGTTTTTTGTCTTTGCCGTTTGCTGATTCCTGAACAGCTCAGAACTCAGTGCTTCTCTCAAGGCCGCCAGCTCACGTGCTCCACACAGACAAGAGCCAGGAAGCAGGGTGAGTACAGTGGAGCTGGAGCACATCCATCTCACTGCTGCCACTGCTACTCAGCTCGGGCATTCAGACATTTTGGTTGGCTTTGCCCGCTCAGGCCCTAGTCCTAACCTGTCTATGCCCATTATACGGTCTAACTTTAGAAAGAAAGCTAAGATATTGTTCTAAAGTTAGAGTTTGAAGGCACCCTCCTAAGCCCCGTGACATGAGGTGGTGGGGCTGCCCTCAGTGTGGAGGCTGCAGATGGCCCTGCTGCACCAGTTGGAACCGGGAGAGCACTATACAATGGACTGAGCTCTTTAGACATTCCGACATGAAAGAGACTTCTTCCAGGCACACATGGTTCATGTGCTCTTATTTCAAAAAATAGCAATGGGCCTTTCTTCCTGGCACACCATGTGCTGTACATTTTCCCCTTGCACATACAATGTGAAGGTCATTTCTTCCTGGACCGCAGCATCTGCTGGCCATTTCTTCCGGGAGGTATCTACAAGGCATTTTCTCTCTGCCATGTATTCAGCGATGGGCGTGTCCTCCTGCCCAGCAGGATGTTCCCACTTGCTCCTTGTACCCAGTAGTAATCATTACAGGGTTTGTGGGTAGGAAATAATGGCAGTAAAATGGTAGTAATTATGTTACCAGCCCTTTAACTCCACTTTCCTGCACCACCAAATCACAAGTTTGGAAATAACGTGGAGTTGATACCCTCAACATTTAGCATGGTGGTGTCGCCGCCACTTTACTGGCAAAAAGTCGAGGAATTACCCCACAGTAAATCTGCCAAATTCCCAAAAAAGTACTATAACTCAAAAAATGGGGATTACCACTGGCATTACCTCACTCATAATATGGTGGTAAATACACCAGATTGAGTGGCAGTAACAGTACATGTGTTTGGCTGTCTTTCCACCAGAAATGCCATCCAGCTCATAATGAGGACGACTGCCGGATATGTATTTTTTGCTGGCACTTCCTTTCAGTTGCTACTGGGCACTAGTTCCCAGCAAACACTTTCTGGTGGTCATTTCCTTCAAGTGAAGTGGGTTATGGTTGTGTCCTCCTGTTACGCAGTATCCAAGCCATTGGGAATTTGCTTTCTAGCAGCCAGCTTTGGACGGACATTTCATCCTAGTGTTTGGTTTACGGTGGGAATTTCATTTATTTATTCGAATTTATAAAGCACATAACGGCCCGGGGGGCATCGTGGCGCTGTTACAGAAAACTCGCTTGGTACAGGAATGCATTGAAACAGGCATACTAATACAATGGATAGCAATATTAGTAGTATGTTTGTTATGCATGTTCACTAGGTTACATTTGAGCAGCATGGACGTTCATTGTAGTTAGATCGAGGGGACAGACTTAGTTGAACAGGTTGGTTCATGCTTCTATATACTTATATACTTACTGCTGGCCATTTATTTTTGGTATGCAATGTTTTGTTGTCACTATTCATCCCAGACGGGCATCCCGACTCAGGGGACCGGCTTATTGGCACACATCTGATGGACATTTCCCCTTGGAATACAGTATTTAAAGGAAATGTGTTTCCTGGTATGTCAGACCTATCATTGTCATGTCTTTATAAATGAAATATTGTGTCTCTTAATGTTGTTTTTCAATGTTTTTTTCAGATTTAAATGAAGATTTGTCGTATCACTGCACTGTTGTTAGGCAAATTAACAATACATGAACTATTAAGGCTTGCCATGCTCCAAACGTATATCAATTTCAGAGTATCCAGGCTAAGTAGGGTCAACCTTTTTGCCTGGCATCTTAAGTATCTGACCTCTGTGGGACGGAATCTATATGGTTTGACACACGGGGCACAAAAGGAGGTGGTAGTAGGGGCGCAGTGGTGTTGGTACACGGTGAGCAATGGAAAGGCTGCCGAGAAGGGAGGGGACGGGGATGGGGGCTGAGCAGGGGTTGATCGTCGCCTTTGGCAGCAAAGCTCCTTGCAGTGGCCGTCCTTCCAGTGACCGCTGCCAGAGTATGACTTGTGTCGAGCAGGAGCGATAAGAGGGGCATCTGCTCTGGTGGCAACATACATGGGATGCCCCTCTAGATGGGTCTGCTCGCTGGGGCTCCCAGCGCCACTGGCACACTTCATGATGCGCTGCACCAGTCCACCTTCATAGACACACAGAGGAGAACTGGGTATGGAGGGAAAATGATCATTATGTCTACGTTTCTCTTCCTCGTACTGTGACGAGGACGAGTCAGACTAGGAGTAATGAGGATTACCAGTAAGTAATCAAAGCATTCCAAATCATCTTCCCAAGACGTGACAAGTTGGTCTGAATGTATGAGCCTGACTTGGGTTCAAAAACTCTCCCAGCCTTCTTACACCCACCTTATAGACCCCATTGGTAAAGAACGTAAATGACAGACATTGGAACAGTTAGCATTTAATTTGCTTCTTCCAAACAATGTCCTATCATAGAGCAGAGAAACCGGCTATTAGCACTGTACGAGAACTGCCTTTTTCATGAGACCAAGCTTTATTTCTAACATACACCAGAAATGTTCTGAGCGGTACCTCCAGAGTATAAATAGCCTGTCTCCAAGCGCTAACGAGGATCCTGGTTACAGGGATTTCTCTGCCATGTAACCTGTTTCACACCCTATGATGTCTGCTTCTTGGTAAAGACATCTTTGCTTTGTATAAACTGAAGCCTGATTTGTCACAGCCCCCCTCAGCAGACATGGCACCCCGAAACACAGGGCAATGAAATGAGTCGTCATTTCAGGCTGGGTGTTAGACAGCACTGTTTGCTCACCTGACACTCACCTCAACGAGACATGTTGTGAGATTACAGAATGCCACATTCTTCCTCATTCTGCCACCTTTATCCTCGCTCCAGTGGCATCTCTAGAGATCAGTTTTTAGGGGGAGAAAACCAGCGGGCACAAATGGGACTAGCTGGGTGGGTGGGGGCACAAACCACCAAGGCTTGACAAACCGGTGCAAAACGGTGTAAGTAAGCATATATTTTACCAAGCTGTTTGTATTCATTAAAAAGGTGAGATAATGCAAGTTCAGAGTAGGCTTAAGACAATAAAAGGTTTGTATCGTGTTTATGGACACTCTAAAAATGCTAAATGTACAAAGGTTGCCAAAATGCTCTAAAAAACATTCCAAAGACCTGCATCCTGGGTTGCACCTCAGCCACACTTCCAAGTTGCAACTGCAACATGTCAGTTCTGCGTTCTTCATTAAAGTGCACACACAGTGCTTTAAACAGAAAAACCTATAACACGTCCCATTTAACCGTTCCCCACTATTTCAAGCTTAAAAATAATAATTATATAACGTTTTTATCTAACGCTTCCTGGTGGATTCCTCCCCTATCTAAGAGTTGTGTTAAGTGTTATCACTACCCAACATAATGGTCTTAATTGTAATATATTATATTGTAAAGTGGTCTGGTATGGGGCATCAGCAACATGTGTGGTGGCCTTGCAGCACGTGGTTCTGTAACAAAAGAGTGGAGTATTTATAATGTATTTTTTATTTTTATTTATTTGCTTATAACCCGCCCTACACCCGCAGGCATCTGGGCACACAAAAACACAAGGATACATACATATATGACAGGACGAATCCAGCAGAGGCCTAGGTAGAAAAAGACCAGAAGGATTGTGACAGGGACCCAGAATCCTAAACAAGGACACGTTTTCAGCTAGTTGAAGAATCTGTTTTTTAAGTCTAGGCGAAAGGTTCTGGCATTTTGGTCCAGACCTAGGATACTTGGCAGCGAGTTCCAAACCTGTGCAGCCAGTACTGGAAAGAAGCTTCCTAGGCCCCTGGTCTTTTTTTTACTCAGTGGTCTTAATTTGTCCAAGACTGGCAGAACGGAGGGCAAGCGTAGGTTCATACAATGAGATACGCGTTCTAAGATACACTGGTGCCTTACCATACAGGCATTTGTGTGCCAAGCAAGCTATCTTGAAATGGATCCGGGCCGAGATGGGAAGCCAGTGTAATGATTGTCTACCAGATGAGATGTGCTTGCGTCTAGGTATACCTTTAACCACGCGCACTGCGCCATTCTGAAGAATCTGCAGTTGTTCCATGTATTTTTTACGAGCCCCCACCAGTAAATTTTCAAAATAGTCGAGGCAATTGAACCACAATTCATTTCAGGAATAAAAGCCTTAATGTTCCTACGAGGTTTTGGGTAGTGGTGGCAATTATTAGATACATAGTTGGTCTGACTCTCCGCACTAAGGGAGGAATAAAAGAATACCTCTACAGTCTTAACTTTACCCACTACTGGAATGGAGCAGTTAATTTTTACTGAAACACGAGTATTCAGTCCCTAGTTTAGATCTTGCCAGGGAGCAGCCAAAAAGCAAATGTTTGTTTTTTGCTCCATTCAGGCAAAGGCTATTCTCTGTCATCCAACGCTCTATGACCCCATAGATGGTCTTCAGTTTTAATGAATCGATCTTATGATCCCCACTGATTCCCAGGATCAGTTGGGTGTCATCTGCATAGTTTGTAAAAGAGATCCCTAGGGTCTTCAGAAGGATGCAGAGGGGTCTGACATATAGGTTGAAAAGCGTGAGATGTAGGCCCCCTTTGGAACACCGCAGGCAATGGGAGCTAGTTTTGAGGAGGCATTTTCCCAACATACCGAAGATTGTCTATCAGAGAGAAAACATTTGATCCAACTGATAGATTTGGGGGGCGCATTTCCCCAGATCAAATAGAGTGGACATCAAGCGGTAGTGATCCAGCAGATCAGAAGCTGAAGGTTGGTGTGAAACATATGGCATTGATGTGTGCAGGACGAAAGTAAGACTCCTGTGTGTCAGCAGGGTCCTATGATGTTTGTGGCATTGATATTTAGGTGTTTGTTGTATCCAAAGGGAAAACACAAAATCTATTCGATGGGTCTGCTGGGAAAGTAGGAAAGCCCCTGGTATGGCACACTATGTGATAGAGCAAAGGATGTAGTAGGTCATGAGATGAGCTCTGAGCTGCCTCCTCCCCAACATTGCTGTGAATTTAGCAGGTGAAAATCAGCTGTGGTATTTTTGTTGGTCTGTGTGAGTAGTTTAAGGGTGCTCGTAGAGAGAAAGCTAAGGCAATCATTTGGAGAAGGAGCTGGTGGTTTGGGGCGCCTGAGGAGTCACAAAATCCGATTTGTAGGTATAGACTACAGCAGTAAAGTTCAAGTCATGCTGCGATCCATCGGGATGTGGCATTGTTACTGTTCTCGGTTCCATTTTATGATGATTGTGGGGTGGTCTCAGTGTCGTGTATCTGATGAGGAGAAATAGTAAAGGAGACTGATCCAACTGGGTTTCCGATCGCCAAGGTGATCTTCATGTAATTGTTGTGCAAAGATGTAATGCACGTTGTTGAGGTTGATCTGAATGGGTCATTCTTGATTTTGTCCTGGTTTTAGAGATTAGTGTTCTGATAGATCTTTCTAACCACAGTTGTCATGGCTATTGTTTGAAAAGCTGAGTTGTCCTTTCCTTGAGCGCTGCAGAGCATCCTGTTTTCTAGCTATTCACTATTGTCCTTCCTACCATGTTCCTGGCCCTCCCCAGCCAAAACACCTCCTCATGGGAACTCTTTGAACTCCCTTTAATTAAGCCTTACCATCAAACTTTGCACTCAAAGTGCTTGCCAGTGTTTTTTCAAAGACATCCTCTGAAAGTTAATGACTTAATTAGAGGAGTAAATGTGCTACTGGTGTAATAAAAATGTATTAACTATTTCCGCCTTCAGCCATTTGATTTATAAGCACTTTGTTTGCCCTTAGCTGAAGTCCTGTTAAAAACAAGCTTAAGCAAAGCCAACAGTTTTGGCTTGTGTACAAGTATTGAGGCATTTACCAGGAACTGCTATCAGATACCCAGGTACTCACACCATTTTGCACCTGCTACCATCAAAAGCCAGTTATTACCACAACGACAGTGCCTGGCAAGTTCCTTTCCCATGCCTACACAAAAGTCCAAACTATTGGCATTGCCAATGCTTGTTTTGTAGTATCGGCTCGGGGTATTTCTTGCAATAACCCTGCCCATGCAGCAATAAACCTTACTTATTGTTATCCAGGCCCTTCTATTCCCAAGATTTTACCTTGCTTTTTATGTGCAAATTGATTGTGATAATATGTTTGCAGTTGCGTGTCAGCGGAATGGGCAGGGGAATAAAATGGTGTAAAGAGATAGCGACATGCCACTGAGATACCTTTTTTCCAGTCCCTTTTCAGTCAGAGAAATATCCGAAGACTCGGGAGGAATGGGTATGTTGAGAAAGAACTAACCCAATGTTCTTATTTGTGCTATCTTTCAATAATGTGCAGAAACAAAGCCCTTGAGTTGGGACATAAGGGCTGAGATATTGCTTAATGCACACTTCATTTAGTGTTCTTGTACAGTAATTGTATTTTTAGGTTCAGACAATGAAGCCAGGTTTATAAGTACCAGAATGCACTACTTTAGCATCTCACACCTGACAATGGCTATGGAAGAACTGAAGAGGGAAGGGGAGGGCATAAGAAAGAAGAAGCGAAAAAGGCAGAGGGACACAGATTCTGTGGGGGAGAAGAGTAGAGACCAGTCCTATCAGAAGATCTGTTTGTGAAGCACTCTTTTCCTATGTGAGTGCCTGGAGACTGCCCTGAGTGGTAGCGGCGCACAGTATAAATCAACATAACATAACACATGTAGACCACCTCGAAACACCAGCAAAGAACAGAGAAGCAGAGGGCAGCCCATTAGAGAGGATGGAATGGGAGAGCGGGGGAGCGGAGGAGGTCGGGGAGAGAGAGCGAGGGAACATGGTGTTGTGCCATGTTAGTTGCCTGCACAGCGCGTTTTTCTCTTATTTGGTAGCCTGATCTAACTTTATTTTTAAATGACCATAAAAAACGTTGATATTTTATTGCTGGTCATGTTTCCTTCCTACAATGGTGCCTTTTTTGGTATCTTTAGCTAAAAAAAAAATAGTATTTTCCTGTCTCCTGGTCTTTATGCTTAGGCATTTTGTACTGTTCCTGAAATGAAAGCATGATTCAGGAAGTGTAGAACAAAGGCTCTATTCGCTGAAAGATGCCTTCAGTCCATCTTTTTCCTTTCTTCTCACTGTGCCCAGCTCTCTAGCCAATCAGCAAGCTTGTAATGAAAGCTCCAAGAACTTGTAAAGGAAGCAATCGAAGCTTCTCATTGGGATGTGTACCCAATGGGCACTAGGATAAGGAGACAAGGAGAAGCTCTGCCAGAGGAAGCCCCAGGTGAGACGTACCTTTTCCACTTTTCCCCATGAACAAGCTCTAGTATCATTAAAACTCTTACTAGAAGGCTTTATTGTGTGCTATTTGACCTTTTCCTTCAATAAAGACCCTCACCTTTGGACCACTATCTTGGGCCGCAGTCACCGATCATACAATAGAGCCTTTTGTTGTGGGATCCAATGCTTCTTTGTGATCTCTTCACTTCTCTGTATCTTGTTTCTTTTAACCACCGGACTTAAGCTTGAATCTGTTACCAAATGTGAGCCTAGCGAGTTTAGAGAGCCCTTTGCCTTCTGATCAGCAATCTCAGGTCATGGAAATCTCAGCTAGTGAATGTCTGGAACTATTTAGCTCTCCCCCATGGTCTTGCCCTAGGGAAGGTTGCTCACCTGGCATGGGATCCCAGAATGGTCCACACTATGATCCTCAGCTTTCCTTGAAGAACTACACCAATGCATGGAATGAGTTCCAATGCAGCAGAACAGTTTGTTTCTAGATATCATCTTGGACTTGGCTCTAGCTAAGAAATGGTGCTCCATCCGTTGGACAAGAATAAATGGTTCCATATAATAAAGTCCCCGCAAAAATGTCTCCTGACAAAAAAGTCTCAGTTTTTTGCAGAAACATAATTATATTGAACATGCAGGGGACACCCCCGCAACCCCCAAATTATTACAAGGAGAGCAGGGGACATCCTCGCAACCCATCTCCATACATAATGTCGCCATATATGTCGCCTCAAGCAGCGATATCTGAACTACCTATCAAACTCCTTGCCTCAAAGAAAACAGACACAGAAAAACTGAACTACGATTGGATTCTACTACCTTTCCAACAAACTGTCAGAAACCGACCTAAAAAAATCCATCTCCATACATACAACCATGAAATAGTTGAAAAGAAAAAATGCCTAGCGAAATCACTAAGGCAGCTGAAGAAGGAAAGAATGGCAGAAAACATCATACAGATTACAAAACTGAAACAAAGATACAACAACTGGAAAAAATCGCACCAAAAGATCCTCTTGCAAACAGATGCAGAAACAATAATGAAGACATATAATTCAAACAATTCCAGAGAACTCTGGAACCTCCTTAATGACAACTCACAAAAGCAACACAAGCTAACGGCCAACGTATCAGAACAAACCTGGATTGCACACTTCTCATCAATCTATGCAACCCGACCATCTCAACCTAAAGAAGAAACGAATAACAACATACCGACATGGACAGTAAGATTTGACTACGACGACCTGATTTGCATGATTAAAACTCTAAATACATCAAGAGCACCTGGCCCTGACAGACTTTCAAATGCTGTACTCAAGCAAGACCCTCCAGCATGGGCAAACTTCATGTGCCAGATAATATCCATCATAAACAGACTCAACCAAATCCCAAATTCTTGGAGAACAGCCATCATCGTTCCCATCCACAAACAAGGACCCTGCGATCAACCACAAAACTTTCGGCCAATCGCCCTTCTGGACCCACTTGGAAAACTCTTTGCGACAACACTACTAAGACAACTAAACACATGGGCCGCACAAAACGGCCAGATTTCAAAACGACAAACGGGTTTCACTGCCAAAGTAGGAACCAATATCAATCTGCTGCTCCTACATCTCATCAAATACGAAGCTAACAACAACAAGACCACATTATATGCTGCGTTTATTGACCTGAAGATGGCCTTCGACGCTATATCACGGCACAAGTTATGGGCAAAACTTAAAACATGGAACTGCCCCTCAAACATTCTGGAACCAATTATCTTACTATATTCAGAAACCTCGATAAAAGTAAGACTTACTAAGCAAGGCACAACCACCAAACCGATCACCACATGGAATGGCCTAAAGCAAGGGTGCCCCTTAGCAGCAACCCTTTATAATCTGTTTACATAGGATATTGACCAGCACTTAATCAGTACTCAAACGAATCCGCCAAAACTAAATTCCACTCCTGTCCCTGTCATGGCATATGCCGACGACATTGTCTTGCTTGATAAAACTGCCTCTGGTCTTCAAGTCGCCTTAACATCACTGAGCAATTACATGTCCAATAACGAATTAACAATCAACATCTCAAAAACAAAGCCAATGACTCTAAGCAAACCACAATCAAAAAGACACACCATCCAGCATTCAACATCAGTGGAACCTGTTTAGAAAGCGTCACAATGTTCAAATACCTCGGCATAACAATCAATCAATCAAAGACTGAAGAACAATGGTTGGACACATTAGATCAAAGGCACAAACACTAGCACGCCAAGGTTCCATACTCCACAGAAAATATGGAAAATTTTCATTCAGACCTATCATCGCTTATTACAGACTGAAATACATCCCAACAATAACCTATGGAACAGAATCAATGATAAACACCGAAAAAGTAAACTGGATGAAATTCGAGTCAACCTTTTGGCGAAAGATTCTCCATCTCCCTCAGTCTTTTCCAATGCCGAGGATACGACATGAACTGGCAATCCAATCTATAGGATCTATTGTACGATGGAAAGGATTGGACATTTATCGAAAAATCCTATCTGATGGAAAAACTCCTGCAATCCAAATTCTGAAATCACAACCGAACGCCTTCAACAACACGGTGCTAGAAACATGGAAAAAAATCCATCACCAAAGAAATGGAAACCGAAGAAATAACTGAAGAACTCCTAATCATGCGGCCACAACACGCCAAAACCAAACTTTTACAGAATGACTGGATGAACACTATCCAACTGAAAAATACCTACAAACAGAAGCTTTAATGTAACATAGACAACAGAAAAATACATCAACCTCCACCGTATCTTCTACTATTCCCGGACCAAACCATCAGGTCAAGATTTTTAAGAATTCGCCTGAATATTCTACCAACAAAATCCTACCTTGCAACAACAAGGCAAATTGTCAGAACAGAAAACTACTGCCGATTCTGCAAAAACGAAACCATACTGGAAACCATATTTCACCTGGTTATGGAATGTCAGGTCCTCACACAACAACGCAAACAATTCAGAACCTACTTCAATCTCTCAACTCAACAAATGAGTACAGAAGAAAGATGGGCCGCTATCCTCAGCGGCAAAAACAACAAATACATATACACAATTACCTTGTTTCTCACCAGCATCCTGGAACTGAATGGAAAAGATGCTTAAATAAATATAATTGAACTTTCTTTTATTTATTTTTTTCTCCTTCTCTGCCCCTTCTGTACACTCTGTAATGACTGAATGGAGCACAAAGAAAAAGAAACGATGGAAAAGTTTGTAATCAAACTAAAACATCAAGAACAAAAAAATAAAAATAAATAATGTCACCAATGGCTTTTCCCGGCGACACTATGCATGGGGACATTATTACCTGATACCGAGTAAATGAGTATCAGAAGAGGTAGCACTAGTGGAGAAGAGGATAGCTGTAGGTGATATTAGACTGTGGCTTCAATGAAATCAATATCGATGGGATAGGATTGAGAGAAAAGTGATCTAAGTCTGCCACAAACATTTCTGAAAAACATGACTATGACAGAATGCCATCTGGCAAGGGAGGACAGCTTGGGCATTTTTTATTTTTTATAATAAAAGAATGCAGCTAATTCTGTTTCCGAAAGTGAGATCTGCTAATCAGACGCTGCTTTCATAATAATCTGTGCCACAATGCAAAATGCACACATGCACCTTCCTGTGAATATCTCCTGACATTTCAAGCAGCGGCCCTGCAGTGGCAGCAGGGCAGGTTCAAAGGTTGCATTCTGATCACAACTGCTGGAACAACAAGTTCCAGCAGACAGATGTGGCATTTTAACTGTGTGCTCCTGTGCTTCACAATAAGTAGCCCAGAGGCCTGGGGCAGATTAATATCTAAATATAAGCCTAATATAGTTTTTATATGTTGGTTACTAAAATTAAACAATTGTATAGCCACAATCATTTGGTGCAATTTCACAGGACCTACTGGGCAGTTCCGTGCTTGATGAACAGTGACTAATTTATTACAGGGCCTGATGTGTATTAAGCTTTATATGATGACTGGACCCACAATAACCATGTTGGATCCAGCTTGATCTCCTTGACAAGGGTTGCCACCTTCCTCCAGAGAAAAAGAACACTCCTTGTGAGGGCCCCTGGAAAGCAGTGTTTCACAGACAATCCTCTCACCAGAGTGCAGATTACTGGAGACCTTGTGATGTAGGCAGACAAAGGAAGGGGAGAGTTTAAGTAGCCAAGAGTAGAACTGCTATCCACAGAGGGTTCTCTCTGGATTTTGGTCAGGTCCCCAAACTTCCTATCCCTCTCCCCACTTCCTGCAGACAACACACTCTGGGTCTGACATCAGAAGGCAATGGGGCACTTGTTACAGCCAGCAGCCAGGTTTGCACCCTTAGCGACAGCCTCCCTGGGGGCCAATACACTGTAACAATTGGCCTATATGAGAAGGAAGACCCTCTCCTTAGTTGATTCATATGTGTGCACTTGAAGAAGCATCCGCCTTGAACCTGGTTCAGAGTACAGTCTGCTCAAAAGTCCACTGCCAGAAAGGTGAAGACCAGATACTTCCAAGCAAGAGGCACGCTCTTCTCCCCAACCATCCCGGGGCCATATTTGGGTAAAGCTGTGTTGTGAACTAAAGCCTTACCTGTTGAATGAACACAGGACCCACAACCCTGCTCACTGGAAGTAACAGTTCCTGCAGGTGCTCTGTGGTATCCTTCCTGGCGTAGAACTGCACAACAGAGGAGGCGCTTTGCCCTGGAGAACGTATTCAGGGCCCCCCAGAGAAACTAAAAGTCAAGGTACAACCCTGGATCCTGGTTCCCACCCTGGACCCTGGTTCTTTAAAGCTACTTCAACCCAGGCATCTCCTGCCTGTCCCAAACTTCTTCATGCCGCGTGCCGTTGCTGCTTATTGAACCACACTGCATGTTGAACCCAGTCACCAATCTCACCAACGCAATGCTAAATTGCCACCTCAGAAAGCACCTAGAAGCTTTCCTTGACACTGTTGAGCCCTGAAAGACAAGAACTAAAACTATTTAAGGTGACCCTGTCCCCTTGGCTCACTCGAAAGGACAGTAGCACCGTTTTGCCCCATTCTCTACCTTTTGAGAGTCATATTGAATGACTTTGACAATTTGCTGCTGAGATCTTTGCCAGAGTACCTCGTCTACAGAGAGCACCCCTTTATTTTAAAGCCTGCCTTCTATGTGTTTCCCCTTAGAGGGGTGAGCCATACGTGTTTTAATTAGTAGTGTGCATTTTTTAAAGTTTAATAAGAGATCCTATTTTTTGTCTCATGGCTGAAACTCCTATTATTGTGGAACCCCGGTACTATTAGTAGTAGTAATTTCGTCACAATACTTTTTGAGAATAACAAGTAAAAAAGAAAAAACGATTCACTAGTAAAGGATTTGATAATTATGCAAAAAGAAATGCAGTGTTGCTTAACACAAGCCTACGCGGTGGCCACAGGCACCACAGTCTTTCATGATGACGCCATGCATGTGTGATGGCTTATTTGCTGATGCTTTGAGAATCTCCCCGTCCCCCGCTCCTACTCTCCCCTCTTGCTGGACACAATTCTGCCTGGGTAGCTCCCTTGTCACTCGAACATCTCCTTTGTCGGCCATGACTCCCTGTGCAGTCTTCATTTCTGCTGATGTCTTTGCATGCACTAATTGATTCCCGATGAGATTACCCCGGGAAAATTAGCAATCGACTACCCAATCAATTATGTTGACCAAGGGCTGTTAAAGCCGACAAGCAAAATCAATGTTGCATTTCAGTTCCACTGCATAAAAGACAGAGTATATACACCGTGTCCATCCGGGGAATTTAAGGCCTTGACAAGGGGGATCAGGCAAGCACCTATCTTCCCGCCTACACCGGGAAGCTCGTGCTCCGTGATTTTAAGTAGGGATTGTCAAGCTGCATCAAGAAGATCCTTCTATGGCCTGGCACACGCACACCGCGTAGAAGGTCCCGTAGCGCAAACGTGACTTGCACCTGGGATCCATGTCAAACATATACTTTATGCGCTGCTGTTTGCCTTGAGTAGTAAAACCTGAGAAAGGGGCCTCTGGGAAATTAAAAGAGGGAATACAAGAGAGGGCTTTAAAGAAGTTCACTGAGACGTACGATCTGCCGGATGAGCCAGTTAATCCCATATACAACCCAACGTTCCACAGAGAACATATACATAGTCCTACGAGCGCACGCTCGGGATGCGGCATTGCCGCACGAAAAGGAAATTTACAACCGTGCTGAAGGCTGCAGGCATCATTAGCTGTACCAGTTATGTGGAAATGAAAGCCAAAGGATGACCAGGTTGACGCAATGGAAGGCAAAGTCCTCATTTGCAAAGAATTGCAGGGGCCTTCCTCAACTGGGGCATAGCTTAGACAATAATATTGAGGTGTGTGAGTGAGTTTTTCTCAACAAGCTATGCAGTGTACCCAACTACAAAGGGGAGTGTGGTGATCAGGGGCGCAACAAAACCTACATTTCGGAGGGGGAGGGCAACTGATGATGGGAGGGGCCACTTTAGAAGACTGTGGCGAACTTGGAGGCTCTGCCCCCTCTGTTCTAACGAAGGGTTGTCTGGCATGGTGCCGAAGTATCAAATGTTAGCAGTCCAGCATTACACACAGGCACACACACAATTCAGTCATTTACGCATCCCATCCACCATACACTCGCTCATTGACATGCACACCCAACCCCCCCTTACATCATACACTCATTCACACATACATTGCATACACACTCCTTGCACACATACATACACAATGAGCTAATATGCACTGCTAGTTTCAGAAAAGACTTTCTCACGTCTCCGTCTAACAGAAAGCAGGTGTGCACATCAGCCCCTTCGCCTCAGATGTGAATGAATATATAATGTTCATATAAAGCGCGTTATAAATAAGCAATCACATCCTGTCCCATCCCCAAGCAGCAAGCCCTCTTTTGGGCCTCTGTAACGTTTGCAGAGCTCCAGATCATAATGGGAAGGAATGCCATCAAGCAGAGCAGGGTCCCCTGAAGAGCCTCACAAAACAAAAACCTTTAGCACCCCTCACTGTGATGAGCTGTGCATTGAATGGGAAGCCCTTTGCAGACTGTGATCAAGGACAGTCGAAGCATAGAACATTGGGTGAAAGGAACTGGCTGGACCATCTGTACCTCAAAGTCCTGCTACGTCAGTTACCTTTGTGACTTCCTCCAGAATAACGAATGTACTAGTTTATTTCCACGCTGTCTGCTGATTTGACTCACACAAATAAAGGATGTTTTATGTGTGTCAAGCAATCTCTACAATCCGGTGACCTGGTCACACAGATTTGTTTTTGTTGTTGTGTCTTCAAGTCCTGAAAGGACTGTGTTGAAACCAGGGGGAGATGTTTTAGTTTGACATTACTTTTAGCTTGAGTGCTTTTAGCCTTCAATTTAGGATATGAAATGATATGATTGGTTATTTATAACACGCTTAATACCCAGAGGTTTGTAAGCGCGGACCGGGGGATCGAACCTGTGTTGCTCTGTGTCGTCTTGCTTCCAAGGCCCTGTGGCAAAGTCCACCCTATTGTCCCCTGTGCACCACAGCTACCAGGTTCAGAGAGTTTTCTAAGCTGAGAAAGATGCTTCATCTTCAGGGGGATTTCAGGCAAGCGCCTTCTGTAGTGCCTTCAAGTTTCAATTCAGTAGGATATATGGTGGCTCGCTTGCAGCGTTAATCATTCTTTCTGGGATGTATTGGCCAAAAAAGAGGGACCCGGTGAAAAGGGAGCCTAGACGCTGGTACAGCCCATAGCAGCTAGGGTCCCATGTGCCTCTACCTGCTCAGTCCAATCCACACCTCTGCTGGCACCATTGTACCCTAAAATGATTCATGGGGGAGCCCTCGCAGGTGGGGTTTGCTTCCAGTGAAGGGACCTAAATATTTCCTCAAATTTGCTTGAGTGACCATGTATAGTGAGGCATTCCAAAATAATGAAGAGGGGTTCTGGACAGTTAAGCCCCAGACAGAGTTATTTTTTTAAAAAAATAATGAGCTGAAAACATGAATTTTGGAGCACATTTTGTGCGAAAAAGTGTGTAAAAAGCCATATCATTTAGAATTTTCTCACTAGGGAAACAAGAAATATATCCAGTAAATTCTATGAAAAGGGTCAGTCATTTATTTTTTTATTTTTGTGTTCATTTCTAGAGCGCCGTAGCCCGCAGGCATCAGGGTGCACAAATAGACAGACAGAGATAAGATGAAACATACATGGTCAGCAGCTTTTTATTAGAGAAAAAAAAGTTTTCTGTTTTTTCAGTCATGTCTGGTGAATATTTTCAGTGGCGGGGACTAAATATCTTTCCTGAAATGAGCGTGAGCGATCGAGCTTAATGGGGGTGCGCAAAATGATTAAGAGAGTTTGGGAGGGAGGAGGAGGGGTTTCCCAGCAGAATAGTTTTTAACTAATGTGCTGAAATCACACATTTTGCAGCACGATTTCTGAGACAAATCAGGTAAAAAGCCATACTATGCACAGTTGGTTCCCTAGGGAAACACATGAGAAAATCCAGTAACTGCCATGTCCCAATAGTGCATTAAGGGAGCACTTCAGACCATTTTCATGAGGCTGCTGCTACCCACAACCTATCTATGCCAGTGATGGTCACTGTAAATCACACGCATGAAGCTGCTGACGCAACCTATATATGCCAGTGATGGTCACTGTAAATCACACGCATGAAGCTGCTGACACACAACCTATATATGCCAGCAATGGTCACTGTAAATCACATGCATGAAGCTGCTGACACACAACCTATATATGCAAGTGATGGTCAATGTAAATCACACGCATGAAGCTGCTGACGCAACCTATATATGCCAGTGATGGTCACTGTAAATCACACGCATGAAGCTGCTGACACGCAACCTATATATGCCAGCAATGGTCACTGTAAATCACATGCATGAAGCTGCTGACACACAACCTATATATGCAAGTGATGGTCAATGTAAATCACACGCATAAAGCTGCTGACGCAACCTATATATGCCAGCATCCTCTGCAAGGGATTTGCAGTGACCAACCGTACACATACAAATACATGCACACTCCCCCACACTCACAAGAATATATGCACATCACACAAAACACACACAGTGCATTACATTCAGACACACACAGAAGCATAGCTACACATCATAGAAAACACACTGTTCTTATCTTATGTAGTCTTCTATTCGGGCAGCAGAGCGACCACCAGGTGAGGAACCCTGACACGCAGCGCCAGCATCCTTTAACACCCAGGGGGCACCAGTGTGCACAGTTGAGAAACGTGATTGGTTGCTTAGAACTACATATAAGCTCCACACTAAGCTGCACATGGCACGAGCACCACAATGTTATTTTTATATTTTAAAAAGAGCAGGACTGGCACTGTGCGCCAGTCCTATAGGAGGCTTGTGGGGGGAACGGACGACCAAGGCGAAACTGGTGGGGGGCCCTTTGCGTCCCCCCCCGGCTCCACCACTGCAGAGTGACTCCCAAGAGGGGCCAGATTAGCTAAATGTTTCCCTTGTGCAAAATTAGTTAAAATTAAAGTGGTGCAAATTAATTTAGCACCACTTTTGCGAAACTGGTGGGGGGCCCTTTGCGTCCCCCCCCGGCTCCACCACTGCAGAGTGACTCCCAAGAGGGGCCAGATTAGCTAAATGTTTCCCTTGTGCAAAATTAGTTAAAATTAAAGTGGTGCAAATTAATTTAGCACCACTTTTGCTGGATATGTAAGGAGAAATGCAGCAAACAGGCTTTGCCACAATCTGTATTATCTAAAAATGTTGGAAATAGGGCAAACATTAAGAAGACTGTTTATTACTATATTTGGTGCTTAACATAAATGTAAAACACATTTCTTTTTATGTTATGTAGCAACGATAGCACAAAACAGTGTGGTTCATGTTTTTCCCCAGTGCAAACGTGTTTTATTTAATATGGATGGAGGCAAAACCTGTTTGCTCTATTCCATATAATCTACACAGCAAAACTGCTGCAAAGTGGATTTGCTACATTCTTAGCAGCGGTGCAAAGGTTATATCATTGGGGTCCAGTTGAAGAGTGTATGCTACACAGCGCCCAGTGCTATTCAGGACACCTACAATTCCATCTTGTGCATAACACATCTTCTCCTGAACAAGGACCTGCAACACAACAAAGTTGACTTGAAAATTTGAATTTGACAAGAGTGTCCCCCAAAAGACCCTTGTGTTCTCACGGACAGCAATACATTGTCACTGACTTTGTGTATGTTTCTCTGGCCGGTTGACTGAAATGTTGGGGAACCCCTGCAAAGTGCTGCAAAGGTCCAGAGACTGGATTAGTGATTGGCCGAGTTTACATTGACTGCCGCTGTGAAGAGCATCCACCTCTGGAATGTGAGCGCTCCCTGCCCAGCCGATACAATACCACAGGCACGTGCGAGATACAACTCTAAGCCGACGAACTGTGGAAGGACCCTCAACCCAAGTGGACTGCCATAAGGATTCTTAGTCATAATTAATGGTGTGATTTGCCTTTGAGGCATTTGGGTTATATTTTATAGAACACTGCTATGAGCTTATTTATTGATAGGGAATGTATTTATGAATTTTTCTTTAATCTGAACCCCTCCCCCCTCACTTATCTTCCGTCCAGAACATAGCCTGAGCATTCAGCCCCGCTACCAAATGGGGAATCAGGCGTTTGTGCGAAACCCTTACTTTAGTTCAGATTAACGGGTCACTTTAGCTAGAGTGCCCTCTCTGGCCATTTCCGTAATGACTATAGGGTATAAAGACCCACTCCAGGTGCCGCAGAAGGATTCATTGAATTAGCACCTCCAGTAGTAGAGATATACATCCCAGAGAGGGCACCCCCATTCCAACCTAGCATTTAAGTTCAGCAAGGCCAAGCTTCCGCCCAAAATGGACTATTATGTTCAGCAAAACCCACCCGGTGTCCACACTGTGGATACTACGATATTGTCAGCGCGACGCTTGTATTGCCTTACTCTAAAGCGCTATCACTCATAGGAAACACTAACACAATGCCTGCACCCCCACCTCCGCAAGCAATAAGGAGAGCACCGGCTGGCAGAATAAATAAAACATTCATAAATCCTGCTCCCGGTGCATGCTGGGAGGCCGTGCTACATCGCCGACCACCCGCTCTCAATTGTGCACTGGTAAATGTCGCCCGCAGTATCGAACGCGTGCCATATAAATGAATTATATTTGCAGAACCATTTTGATTGTGCATTACAGATAGATGACTGTGCCCTAATCTTGACACTTTTCCTGCAGCAGAGCTGTTCTATTAACCATCTAAGTAGAATACACAAGCCTGGGGGCGGCTCGCCCTGCATTCACTGATCCGGCTTTTCCTTTGCAGAAAATACACAATCGCCGCTTTAGTCACGCAGTCTGTCTTTAAATACTGTGAGCTACGCTTCACCTCACCACACATGCCAACATCCTGGATTGCCCGGGAGGGAGGATTTAATTTGGAAACTGCTCATTGAGTTTCATTGGGATTAGGGATATTTGAGGAGGGAGAAAGTCAAACATGTTTCCATCTAGACTGTGCTATGCTATCACCCACCTGGACCAACACATGCTATTTTGTATCTATGTTTATTCATTTAACAGGGACAGCCCTTCCAACAGAGATGTAGCGTAGAGGACTTGTTATTTATTTATTTATTTATTTATGTGGGCATTTGTAAAGCGCACCTACCTAACCCTGAGACCTCTGGGCGGAATAACAGTGCCTCGTGTATTCACTGTCCAGTGTGCTATAGATGAGGCCTGGGCAATGTGCCAGGGTGTTGAGAGCTAACAGTGGTGAGTAGGAATAAAGAGAACATTGAAAAGGGCAAAGAGTGCACACAGCACACATTATTAACAGTATTACAGGTGTCCAAACATTGACACGCAGGCAAATGCATAGTAGTATAAAAAAAGACGTAAACTGGAAAAAACGACTGAGAAACCACACTACAACCAATTGGACAAAAACAACTACCAACGACATATTCAAATACATAAATCAGCAGTCCTGAAAAACAAAGAAGCCTGCTACACTGCAAGAATCCAATTGGCAACAAGTCCACAAAAAGAAATGTTGCAAATCATCAAGGTCATACAAAGGCCAACTTCTTGCAACAACTGCATCGTACCATCGCAAAGTGAAAATAGACACAATACAATGGACCGTCGATGCACGCCGCAGTGCCACACATATCCTCCCAGAACACTCAATCAATTTGAACCTATAAGCAAGGAAAGTTTCGACAAACTAATAATAGACACCAACATGGCCAGATCTCCCAATTTTCCATGCCCTCTGGGAATCTACAAAAAACTTCTCAACCACAAAACACCAGCCTTGTACTTCTAACCACTAATGAATCTATACCTAAACACAGGACTAATACCAAAATCTTTCAAATCAGCATATATCAAACCCCTCCTAAAATATGAGACAGGAAATACAGAAGACCCTACTAACTACAGACCTATATAAAATCTGCCATACCCAGCGAACCTCCTAGAGAACCACATCTACAAAGAACCACTCAATCAAGTATAAAGCAACAGAATACTTGACCAGTCCCAAGTTGGCTTCAGACCCATTGGAAGAACTGAATCATCACTCCTCTATATATGGAACGACAAGAAATGCGATAACAGCACCCTATCAGCCCTTTTATTACTGGACATGTTAGCCGCCTTTGACATAATCAGACACACAACGCTAACAAAGAGACTGGAGGAATGCAGCATTAAAGACTCTGCACTACAATGGCTGAAAGCTTTCCTCTCCCACCAAACCGAAAGAACACACCTACCGCCATTTCCATCAAACACTAAAAATATCACCTGGGTGCACCACAAGATCAAGCTTGCCCCCCCTTCTCTTCAACAACCCCTCTAATGGAAATCATTCAAATCCATGGACTGACAGCATACTACTATGCAAACAACACCCAACTCATATTCAAGATAACTTCCAACCGAGACAGTGGCGTAACACAAAATGTGGGGGCCCCCCTGCGAGCCATGCTGAGGGGGCCCCCCAACTCGGCAACAAATCACGGGACGCGCCCCACTCTGGGCGGGCCTAGATTGTCACGCTTGCGCACTAAGCATGAACGTGCTGCTGAAGGGGTATGCCGCACACTGCACTAGGAAAAAGATATAAATATGTGTTTTAATGCAATATACAGCACACTTTCTGAGATAAATTGGCTATTAAGCCAGAGTGTTTGCAATTGTTTTGTAGGGTAACACAATCCAATACATGCAAGTCACCAACAGTGCACAGGAACATTAATGCTTTGCTATTAAGAATGCCATGCCACAATGACAACATGTCCAACTGGCTGCACAACGTAGACCAGTGTTGACATGTAATAACAATATAGTAAAGCTTGCCAGGCCACATCTAGACATATCTAAACTGGTTGCAGCAAAATACCAGTCAAAGCAATAACACTCATCAAGAAGAGAGCACACATTAAAGCATGTGTCTCTGCGACCTCGAACAACACGGCCAAACTCTTTAAAATCTGCAAGGAACTGGTCAATCCTGTTGTGGTCTATACCTCTCCTGTTCCCTCCCAGGCCCTCTGTACAGCTCTGGCCTCTCATTTCTTTGCTAAATCTCAGGACATCCTGTCCTCTATGTCCTCTTCCTCTCTCGGCCCCTTTTTGGCCATCGCTACCTCTCCTCCTCCTTTTTCCTCTTTCTCTCTGACAACACCTGACGAGGTTTCTAGACAAGTCCGATCTATGAAAGTGTCGTCCAAACAGGTGCTCTGCTGATCCCAAAACCCATATTGACACCCTCGCTCCAGCCTTGGCCGATTTCTGTAATCACTCTTTCGCCACTGCAATGTTCCCCTCTCCCTTTAAGCACTCCCTTGTGCACCCACTCATCAAGAAGCCGTCTGCTAATCCTACCTGGCCGGAAAACTATCACTCAATCTCCATCACCCCTTTCCTGAGCAAACTCTTGGAAAAGCTCGCCATCTCCCAGCTTACTCTCCACACGGAATCTGTTGGTTGTCTCCATGACCATCAGTCTGGCTTCAGAGCTGCCAGAGGCATGGAAACTGCTCTCCTTAACACCCGTGCTGCTCTCTAATCTTGATTCCAGCATTCCTTCTGTTCTCATCCTTCATCTTTCCTCTGCTTTCGACAGGGTCAAAGTCGCCACCCTGATCAATCGACTCTGTGAGAGCCTGGGCATCACGGATCAGACCCTAGAGTGACTGACCTACTTCCACTTGGACTGCCACTCCGCTCCCAGGTCCATCGTGGTCCCATTCTCTCTGCCACCTCTCTCAACCTGTGGCATTCCCCAGGGCTCTATCCTCTCACGCTGGTTTTACAACCTCTACTTGGCCACTTTGGCCTCCCTGATCTCTACCTTCTTCTCTAACTTTCAGTGTTATGCGGATGACTCAGCTTTCCTTCAGGCTCCCCTCAGCCTCCTCTCCTCTCTTGCTCATTCCTGACTGTCTATCCACGATTCAGGATTGGTGCACCTTAAACGATTTCTGCCTTAATGCCAGTAAGACAGAGATCCTTCTCATTGGGACCCTTACCTCTGCGTTTCCTCTCTCACTATAGCAGACCACCTTGGGCCATCTTCCTTTGCCTTCCTGCGAGGCGAAAAACCTTGGTGTCATCTTCAACGCCACACTCTCTTTCTCTCCTCACATCTCGGACATCACCAAGAAGTCCCACTACCAGCTGCTCCTCCTCAAAGGGACTCTTCCCTTTCTTACTCACCACCAGAAGCTCACTGTCTCTAGGCTGGACTACTGCAACAGCCACTTTCTCAATCTGTCTTCCTCTAGTCTCCGTCATCTGCAAATAATCCAGAACAGGACTGCAAGACCTAGCCTTGGCCTCAAGCCCTGGGATTGTATTTCTCCAGCCCTGAAATCTCTCCACTGGCTGCAAGGATCAAGTTCAAGAACCTTTGCATTGCCCACAAGGCTTTCTGGGGCCAGTGGCCACACTAAATCCAATGCTCTCTTCCAAAATACCTTCTTTCTCTAGCCCTTCACTCAGCTACCTCCAACTCTCTAAGGCTTAGACATTTCTCCAGGCAGAGAGTTGGGG
The DNA here is from genome assembly GCF_040938575.1 of Ambystoma mexicanum. Lineage (NCBI taxonomy): Eukaryota > Metazoa > Chordata > Amphibia > Caudata > Ambystomatidae > Ambystoma > Ambystoma mexicanum. The sequence goes on from NC_090922.1 coordinate 600,540,169, forward strand.
TAGACGTCTCTCCTCTGCTGGTGCCTCCATCTGGAATAGCCTCCCTGCCACTCTCAAACTTGAGGCGGACAACCTGAATTTTCAGAAGCAGCTAAAAACGTTCCTCTTCTCCGCTGCTTTCGCTCTCTCTCCCCCCCTGCTGACCTACCTGTCTGCTGTACCTACTGGCTGCTTGGCTACCCTCAGCGTCTCTCTGAGTCCAGCCTCTTTCTTGATTGGTCACCCTTGCACTTAGCTGTAACTGTAACCCTGCAGTCCCTTGTTCTCCTTGCACAACCAATAGCTGCTCTGCCCTGGCTACACTTACTCAGAGAAGTGCTGCCCTTTTTTTCCCTCCCCTCTCACTTGCACTTCCCCCCTCCCTTTCCCCTTGCACTTCTCGTTCTCGCAGTGACACAAGGCCTAGTGAGATCGTCTGTCTTGTCCTCCCTCTACCATCCCTCCCTTGTGTACACTTGTGTACAGGCGCGTTATAAATGACTTGAATCACATCATATCATTTTATCACAGATGCCCAGAAAAATATACAATGCCTCAGTAAGAAATGGCTAGACTGGCAGCACCCAAATGCCAATCTAGCCAGGTAATTAAAGTTAGCAGGACTGCTTTATCAGAAATGTTCAGTTAAAAGAAAGTCATACCAAACTGAGGAATGACTAGACTGGCTGCATCAAAATGCCTCTCTAGCCACTAACACCACATATCATGCCTGCTTAGCCTGGACATGGACAACCATTATGATTTATCACACAATCCCGCCCCCCCACACATCCCCTCTCCCTCCCACCCACTACCCCAACCTCCACAATCAGCTCCTTGGCCCAGAATTACCTCTGCGTCCCTCTTTCTTGTCCCAGAGCTTACGTATGAGGCACCTTGTCTCATAGGTAAGTACTGGGATGAGGAGCAGTGGGACTAAGAGTGATGAAGATTACAGGTAGCTAAATCAGGCATTACCTCCATGTACCTCTACCTCTTCCTAGTACTTGTGTATGAGGCAGAGTGCCTCACACACACGTACTGCCTCATACATAAGCACTGGGACGAGGAAGAATAGGTCTAGGAGTAAGCAAGGCATTAAACACAAATAGTAGTGCAACACCATTGAGTTAACTGGGTTTCAGCACTACCCCCCTGACATTTTGGTCTATATTGACTCAACCTGGCTAACCTTTAGAGCAGTTGTCGGACCGAACAGGACACAGATGTTAAACGGCACCTGGTTTTTGCTGTTGACAAGAACCCAGCAATTACCAACGTAAAGCATTTCACTGTTAGTACCTGCATTCAAATGCCACATTGTTTAGGCAATTGAAATTGTGATGTCGGTTTAGTACTTGAATGCCAGGGGAGTGATTGGAAGGGTAGAGAGGGAACAGGAGACTTATAGGAGAGAGTTAACTACTTGTAACATTGAATCGGCACTAGAATAGTCTCATTAAAATGCGTTAATAATTTGGATGCGCTCACACAAATACGTTTCCCCCTCCCCACTGCATGTAAAGTTAGCGCCTCTCCCAACATTTGAAGGGTTAGCCCCCCCGAAATGAAGGTTTTGTTGTGCCCCTGTACACAAGCACACACACCATTCACCATATAAACACACAGTCATCCATACATTTAAGTGTGCACCCTTTCACCATACACTCACACAGGCAGCCACCTATACAGTTAAGTGTGCACCCTTTCACCATGCAGGCACACCCACACAGCCACCCATACATTTAAGTGTGCACCCTTTCACAATACACACGCAGGCAGCCAGCTATACATTTGAGTGTGCACCCTTTCGCCATAGACTCACACACGCACATGTCATGGAGTTGAGGGGAGCCCTATTACTTCAAAAAGAAATTGGGGCTCATTACGGGTCCAGCGGTAACCATGCCCGTGCTACCGGCGGGTTGCCGCCGGACCCGAAAAAATTACTAGCGCCTGACTTCCCGGTGCCACCGTGCTATTTCAAGTCCGGCGGCTGGAAAATCAGGTGCCGGTAATTTCGTTAATCCCCAGACTCCACGGGAATGGGGACACGGAAGCACCTGCACCATTGTTAACGGTGCCGATGCTTCCGTGACAGGTCTGCCTACCGTGGCTGCTGTGCCTGGCAGGGTCAGACCTGTCGGGCACGGCAGCCCCACCAGGCAGACCTGTAATATGCCGGTCCGGAAACAACAGTGCCTGTAAGTTTACCAGCACCGTTGTTTCCAGACCGGCATGGTCAGAATGAGCCCCATTGTTTCTTTTTTAAGTCACTATAACTTCATTAAGAAATTATTTCAGTTAAAGACCGAACCATAACCAAAATAATTTCCTTATCATGGCTGAGTGACTTCAAAAACAAACTATTTCTTTTAGAAGGCATAGGGCTCCCCTTCCACCCCATGACATGGAGGCCTCCAGCCTAGGGTCTTCCATGTCATGGGTTAAGGGGGCCCTCGGACTTCAAAAAGAAAGTTTCTTTTTGTAGTCACTCTGCCTTCATAAGAAACTTTTTTTTAGAATGTTTTTATTTTTTTTAATTTTTTACTGGGGCCCCCTCCTAGGACATGTGCTGGCAGGGCCCCCCACACCACGGGACCCCCGCACTGCGGGGGCTGCGGGGGCCCCTGTTACGCCAGTGAACCGAGACCCTGACAACACCCTCAAGAAATGCCTCACCCATATAAGCACCTGTACGACAAACAACAATGCCAAGCTAAATCCAACCAAAACAGAAATAATGATCTCCCCACCAGAAGACAATGCAACACAGGCATACCTGACCTGTCCACCAAACATGGGAACCCAACCGGAAACATCAACAATGTCCTCTCTTTGGAACCACATGTCAATGCAATAGCAAAGGAATGCTTCTACCTCCTTTGATTAATAAGAGGGATCCTCCCTTACCTCAATTTCCCACACAGAACTCTTGGAATCATCTCATTGATATAATTAAAAATAGACTACACAAATAGTCTCTACTTTAGAAGGTCAGAACGCCTCACAAAAGAACTACAAGGCATCCAAAATACCACAGCAAGACTACACCTCAGACTAAATAGAGAAGAGACCCCAATATACCGGTGCTCGCTCCCAGTAAAGAAACGCATATCTTCAAATCCCTGGGCATTGCTCATAAAACACTACACGGACAAGGAGCCAAATTCCTCCAAGCTAAAATCATCCAGTACTAACCAGGAAGAGTATTAAGATTCAGCTACAACCTCCAAATTGAAACAAAACGCTGCAAGAAATGGAAATTGGAGGAACGCCATCTCCTATCTGATAGCCAAACTATGGAACCAATATGTAAGGAAATAAGAATGAATAAGAATGATGCAAGGATACCTAACATTCAGGAAATGACTAAAAACCTGGCTATTCAACTCACCGAGCTAAACATAGCTGTGCGCTTATACAAACATACACCTCGACCAAAGTTAACACAGCACAATCCAGAATGAAGAACTGACAATAAAACTACTCAACACCTGGAAATCACCAGAAACCAACTAACCACCCCATCTCTTTTCTACATCCTCACACCTCCCACATGCCACACACGCCGAGAGGCCTAGTGAAACAACCTACCAAAAACACGCAAACCACACACCCTTCTCTAAGCATGCTACAAACCAATATCAACAGATAACAAACAACTGAGACACTGGACGCCACCCTTCCGGGCACAACGAGCCCAGTGTACGTAACAAAGCACACATAGAAGCTCACACGCAGAGTCCCCAGTTTGTCCTGGTACTGCATGCATCAAAAGATGGGCACAACTGCTATCTTAACCCTCTCTCCCTCAATACCCAACCCTACCCACTTTTCTTAGAGCGCCTGGAGACCCTGCAAAGGGCAGCAGTGTGTGGTATAAATCAACATAACATAGCATATGGCAACAGTAAATGTGATCAGAGGTGAGGTCCTGCGGACAGAGCAGGTGAAAGTGCCTTCCGAGGAAGAGGGGTTGGAGTTTCATTACTGGGTCGAGTGCAGCAATACTGATAACATGTTTGATTACAAGGGGAAGGGAGTAGCAGTGAAGGGGAGCACATGACGTAATTATGATGCAACACAGGAGAGGCCAGGTATGTCAAGACTGGAGTTGGCACTAGGTCATTGAGTAGTGTAGTAGCAGGTGAAATTGTTGGCTACATAGGGGGTAATGCTGTGGATAAATGTAAAGGCAAGTAGTAGGGATTTTAAAAGGGATCCGTGGTATATACAAAGCTATATAGTCTGGAGTCTGCCTGTCGAGGTTGAGAGAAGCAGGGGTGTTTATGCAGAATGTGAGCAGCAAAAGTGAGAGGGGGGAAATGAGCATAAAATAAGACCCAGAAGTAAGCTAAAAAAGCACTCAACAAGAACAAGTATGAATTGAGATCTTAGAATCTTATGGGAGTATGATGGGAAGATGGCAGGAGGTTGAGGCATGCCATGGTCACAGTGGATGTGAGGAACTGGTGAAGTTTGAGATCACTGGCAAAGAAGACCTCACGGATGCACGTTCTGGGCAATACAGTGAGAAGATCAGGGGAAAGCAAATGGGGAGGGAAAGAGAGGAGATTCAAGAGGAGTGGTCAAGGCGATCCGTTTGATCTTAGAGGAGCATAAAGCATTAAAGTGGCAGGTAGCAGAGAGGCAGCTGAAGATATAAAGGGAGAGGTTGAGGTAAGGTCGGGACAGCAGAAAATCAGAGTATCGTCTGTGACAAAATGCTAAGAGAAGCAAAGGAGGAGATGAGACGGATCGTGGAGGTGCACAGACTATGAGTGGTGAGCAGTCAGGGGTGTTTGATTTACAGTAAATAGAGAAAGATTGATCTAAGAGGTAGAGTGTAATCCCGCCAAGCATGGTTCCTCGGGTGCTGGGGTCACAGAGGGTTTGCAGGAAAGAGAGGTGGTCAACAGCGTCGAAGGCTGAATAAAGGTCATGGAGCATGGAGTGATATCAGTGGAAGCCAGGTGTTGGGGCATAGTTAGGTGTCTTCAAGATGAATGGTGATTGGACTGAAGTCAGTGTGTTCTACTATTTTAGAATATTTGGCAAGGAGGGTGTTAGGATGCAGGGCAGGCGGGATCTTCAAATTGCTTTTTAATGATGGATTCAATGTGAGAGATGAGAGGTAAAGGCAGGTGTTAAACGGCCAGACCCTTTATTTTCTGTTTAGAAGCAGAATACATTGGGGAACATGGGGGTCCGTCTCTAAAGAGAATTGGCTCCAGGTCAGCAGGAGAGATATGGAGGAAGGGGAAGAGTGGGGCGAGAGCTAGCATGAGAGGAGGAGTGGGAAAGGCAGTGGGATAGAGTGTCGCAAAGTAGGGTGTTCCATATTTTCGAGATCTTGAACCTGAAGCAGAGAGCAAAGCCATTGGTGCACAAACAAGTGGCTATGGAGTGACGGCAAGAGGTGCCAGCATGGCCTGGCAGATAGTAGAGAGTGTGTGGTTGTGGGATCAGAGGCCTGGGGAATTAACTGGCCATTGCTTTATAAGGAGCAGTAGTCTGAGTGGAGAGGCCAGCCATACAGGAGGACAAGAGTATGGAGGGGTGAAACTTGAAGCCGCATCTTAATTTTTGACTGGAATCTCTGGGTCGATCCAGGGAAGTGAGAAGTGGCAGGGGTAATATTGTGCTGAAGTCGTGACAATCAAATGGAGGCAGAGGGCAGCATTGAATTCCAGAAAGTCTTGGTTGATCGAAGGGCCTGGGCTTAGGAGAAAAATGGAAATGACATCACTTCTGTTAGGTAGAGCTGAGGGCTAGTTTAAGTGGTTACTATTCATGGCAGGAGGGTGAGAGTGGCCTGGGGGTGAGTGGCCATTATGGTGACATGGATGAGTGAGTGATCCAAAGGTGGCTCATGGTTTTTTAGTTGCAGGGGTATACATATTTCCCATAAACATGCCAGAATGACCATGTTTAGAGAGGTAGTCCAAACTAAACCAAGGTGAGTTAGGGGGATCTCTCTGAGAGCATTGTCTTAGATAATGGGTCAAAATGGTACATTGTACAGCACACATTCTGTGATAAACTGGCCAGAAATACCAGACAGTTTGCAATTGGTTTTGTAGGCTAACTCTAATCCAAAAACCCAATAGATGCAAGTCATCAACAGTGCGCAGGAGCCTTTCCCAATACATTTTCATGATGCCTTTGCCCATAATATATGCCAGTATGAAAAGGTTTCATTCTGGATGTGCCCATTCATTTCCTTACTAGCTACACCAATATATGTCAGTATTCCAATATGAAAACATACTGATGTATGCTTTGCGCATAATGCCAGTAATTATAACTTAAGAAAATATGCCCATGCTGGCTTTGCTAAAATATGTCAATAGCCCCATGTGAAACCATACTCCTATTGGCTTTGCCTTTACAAATGCCATGCCACAATAAGAAACCATGTGCAAATTGGCTACCCAATATAGGCCAGTCTAGACACGTAATATTACTTATCATGTTTGCTTTAACCTTGACGCCCAGTAAAATAATGCCATGCCACAATAAGAGGTAGCTAGACTGGCTTCACCAAAAGGCCAGTCTAGACACATAATACCACATTTCATGTTTACTTTATCTTAGATGCCCAGTAAACAATGTTATGCTGCAATAAGAAATGACAAGATTGGCTGCACAAAAAATGCCCGTCCACCCACGTAATAACACATATCATGGTTGCTTTATAATAAATGCCCAGTACAAAATGCCATGCCACAGTGAGAAATTAAGAAATGGCTAGACTGGCTGCACTGCAATGCCAGTCTAGCCACGTAATAACACAGTGAACGGAGGATACCACAGGGGCAAGGCGCAGGTCTTGGAAGCAAGACTGTGCAGATCAACAGAGAGTTGAATCCTGGATCCGTGGCTTAGAAACCAAACTCAGGTATGGTATTAGGTGTGTTATAAAAAACCAATAAAATAAATAAATATCAGCCTTGCTTTATCAACAGGTTTTTCTTCTGACATCTGTGATAGATGTACAGTAACAATTCTGTTGTTAGCCTGCAGGGAATGGAATGATCCCAGGCTACGAGTTGTTTGCAATCAGCTAATCAACGTGACATGACAAAAGACACAATCTAAGTCATTCCACACCCTTGCTTGACACCTTCCCTTTACAATGGAGTTCATTGCATGCCCAAAATCTGCTGCAATAATGTACAGAGTTTGAGAAAGTCAGAGAAGGATGAAGAACTAGATACAGATCCCGCTGTTTCAAAACTCTTAGACGAAATATTTGTAAAAGTGCATTTTAGGGCAAAGGTAGCAGCATTTACAGATTGCACTGAGGCCTACCTCGCAGCTGAGGTGCCGGAATAGTTATAAAAGATAATTGGTCATCTAACCTTTGCTTTAAGTATCATGGTCACGCGTTCGCCATTCTCTGGGTCCATTGCAGGAGCCATGTCCAGTTCATGGGTAAAACATCACAAAATTAGATTGGGTATAGTTCTGTCCAGAGCCAATGGTGATTTAATTTGGCTTTGAGTCCCTGCATCCAACAAGAAATGAGGGTTGTTTGTAAATGTGTGTGCCTCATTGGTGTATGCAGTTCTGGTGTTAGACAGATGGATGCCGGTATGTTCAGGGAAGTTACCTGTCTTGCATGTTTTCTCATTGGGGTGGAGGTGATGTGTGGCTCAGCCCCTTTCAGGATAGGATTTTATTTGGGGTAAGATAGCATGTGTCTGCCACCAACAGCTTGAGGGCAAATTGCCCTATTGTTCGCATATGTTCCTTCTCCGCTTGAGTTGAACATTCTGTTTTCGGTGAAACAAATGCATAAGGAGTCCAAAATAACACTGATGAGGCCTTACTTCATTATAAAATGCAGGAATTGCAGCATCTCCAGCGGGGGCAGGCGAGCATATGACAGAGTTCCTGGTGCATTTTTGGAACTTGGGAACCATTCTTCCTGCAAGGGATGGTTTCATCCCAGGCAATATAAAACAATGGTGGCCTATGAGGAAGGGGTCCATTCTTTCAGCTCACTGAGAGCACATCAAAACTTAATCACCTCCAACGTTTCATTCAAACATGTTAAAAATCTATTCAAACTTAAAATGAATGCAATCTGTTGCCCATACATCAATGTGTAGGTTTGTACACATATCTAGCAACGTGAACTGTTCTCAGATCGTATGTTATTTGGCGTTTAATTACAGGGTGTTTCAAAGTTTCAAGTAAATTGACAGATTTACAGAATCCGCATTTTCTCTTATCATTTTTATATTTTTTAATATTCAGCCTGAGCCCCAGTACTTCCGTGGTAGGAAAGAGATTGAATTTACATCTCATGCATCTAGACCGCACTGTGGGCGAAGGATATCGAGTTTAAATATCTCGAGATGTGGTCTCTTTTCCTAAAGAAAAACATAATACTCTCTAGATTGAGAGTAAGACTCCATCCTCTTAACTGTATTGATCCAGCTCCAATCATAAAGCGTCCTTTTACTTTCCCAGGATTGTCAGAGAGTTTTGTTGGATCGCGCTCTTAGAGCCTTAACATGGAGTGGATCACTTTTGAGAATTCGGTCAATTTACCCGCTGTGTCAGATGGTTGCTTCCATTTGTTTTTTTGCAAAGACTCCCACACCCCCTAATTGGTTACTCTTCGTTAATGAGGGTTCTGCATTTGTGGAAGAAGAATTAAGGGCACATCCAGATGTTAGGAGGTCGCTCAACATCGTGACGTAATAGCATTAATTGGCGTGTCGCTGCATTTGTGCACGTCAAGAAACAAGCACGTATTATTCCGAGCTAGATAAATGTCCTTCCACACTTGTGAATCAGTTGCACATTTAAGGGCGATCCCAGCAGAGATGTAGAGTTTTATGGATTCCAGGATAACATAGAGCATATCCGGGATAAATCCAAGTTCAAAACTGCCCAATTGGGCAGGAGGGATTCTTGTTCATCTTACAGTGGTCTTCAAACTCTGGGTCTGGACCCACTATGGGGCCCAAAGGATGTGAGGGGTGAGGATCATTAACAAGGGTTTACAGTGACAGCTTTTAAAATGCAATATAAGCAGTTATAGTTTGTGGGGGTGACACTATTTTTACTCAAAGGGGGGGCTCAGTCTAAAAAGGTTTGGCAACCCCTGATCTACACGATGGGTCACGACAGGTATGTTGTCTAGTTGCATCAGTAATTCTTTTAATTCATTTAATGTTTATTTAAAACAATAGAAATACTTGATATAACAATAAACTGATTTTTAAATGAAAATAATTACAAAAAATGGTGCAATGGAGGAGCTGCACAAACATGTTTCCAAATACCATTTTATTAGCTATACCATATGCAGGTCTACAGACAGTAATGGTGTTTGCTCTGTGCCACCCTAACCTATTGATGCTCCTCCTTGCCCTCCGGGGTTGCCCTATTTTCCTTTCTTCCTCCTCATCCACAGACTATGGTCTGATGGCCCTCAATGGGGGCCCATTTTCTCAGACTAGGTACCGGTGCTGTAAGACCATATAGTGGCGATTGGTGCAGTATAAAAGCTGTTTAACGGAGCAGAACATATGCCATACCTATGGTGAGAGAATAGGGGTAAAGAGAGGCTGCACCACAGAAAAGCCCTATTCCATATCATAAAGTGTAGTGAGCCATTAGAGGAATGGATAGCTTTCTAACCATACAAAGCAAGAAAGGGAGTCCATTTCCCTTTTAGCCATAAACTAGCTGTACCTGGCCTGCTACATGACGATCTAGCACTCTGCATTGTTCTCTATCTCTCACTGTCTTTCTACGTTCCTTCTCTCTTTCTCTCTATCTGACCCAATGGCTCCCAACCGAGACCGAGCGTGAGAACGATAGAGAGTTGCGTTGCGAGCAGCAGAGACAGAGGCATCGCTGAGTTGGGCACCAGTCTGTTTTGTGGGAACATACCTTATCGTTGCGTGTGTATTGCGGGTATTTTGCCATCCCATTGAATGTGTATTGTCCAGATGTAGTGGCTGATGTGCACATGGATTTGCTCTACGGGGCGTGCTAGGGTGCTAACAGATCTTGTTAGGTACCACATGACCAGACTGCAGGGCCCACAACTGTGTTCTGTTGGTTTATAATTTGTATTAATTATTAGTGTATATGCATATTTTAACAAAAGCCTAAATCAGCAGCACTACCATGCAATCCTTGGCTAGGGCAGAAAATCAAGCATTGTCTTGGTGCCTTCAGACGATTCACATCATTGGCCTTAATCCTAACATGACCTTTTCTAAGAAGGAAGGACCCTTTGAGCGACAAAATGATGTGCATTCTCTGCAAAAGAACCTATTTTTAAGTAAATGATTTAATTGAATTTACATTGTAAATTGGCTTTTTCAAATAAGACAATGTTGATTTGTAAGGATCACTTCCAGCATATCTTTGGTAGTCATAATGAAAATGTAGCACTTGTCTTACCCAGCAAAAAATGTTATCAAAACCTAGAAGATCAGATACATTATTATCCTGAGAGAAGATTATGATTCCAAGATGATCATTCTAGTAAACTCGAAATGCAGTCTTTCAAATTACAGCTTAGGAGAAAAGGGAAAGGGGCTTTGAGCGATGATGAGGGTTCTTTGCTTCTTTGCATAAAATCAAGAAGAATATTGGGAAAATAACAATGATCGCAGATTTTTATACTTGACCCTTATGTCTGTGCTAAAAGGGTTGTGTACTTCAACCAGTGAGTGCATAATGCACACCGGTCTCGTGGTCATTTGATTTTTTTTTAAATACTCACTCTGTTAGAGTCTCTAACATTAACATTTGTATAAGTATGCAGCGTATAAAGTCATTTGAACACCTTCAGGACTTGGTTACGAGGCTAAAATGGCTCTGACGTCTATCACTTCACGTGGGTCAGTCTCGCTTTTTGGTTCGGAAAATGTTTCTTCCCTTCAAAACCTCACGTGTGCTGGGTTTGGGAGTCTCACCAAGGTTTAGATGAAGACGGTAAGCTTAGTCTCACATTCAGGATGTCAGCACGCATGGGGCTGTGAGCTGCAGTCCCCAAAGCTCAGACATACTTAGAGAAATGTATATATATATAGGATTGCTGCCTTTCCGTGATTGAATTTCTGATGGGCAGACTGGATTCACAGCAGATTCCTTTGGTAGTATGAGGATTTGGAAGCCTTTGCTGATTCCACTGGGAGAAGGCCCTTTCCCAGCTCAACACTCAGGACACATGCTTTCCCACTAGGATAGGAGCAACCACCATGCTGGAAAGGATCGGCCACTGGAAATTACCACCATGCTGGAAAGGATCGGCCACTGGAAATTACCACCATGCTGGAAAGGATCGGCCACTGGAAATGACCACCATGCTGGAAAGGATCGGCCACTGGAAATTCCACCATTCTGGAAAGGATCGGCCACTGGAAATGACCACCATGCTGGAAAGGATCGGCCACTGGAAATTACCACCATGCTGGAAAGGATCGGCCACTGGAAATGACCACCAGGCTGGAAAGGATCGGCCACTGGAAATTCCACCATTCTGGAAAGGATCGGCCACTGGAAATGACCACCATGCTGGAAAGGATCGGCCACTGGAAATTACCACCATGCTGGAAAGGATCGGCCACTGGAAATGACCACCAGGCTGGAAAGGATCGGCCACTGGAAATGACCACCATGCTGGAAAGGATCGGTTACTGGAAATGACCACCATGCTGGAAAGGATCGGCCACTGGAAATTACCACTATGCTGGAAAGGATCGGCCACTGGAAATGACCAACATGATGGAAAAGATCGGCCACTGGAAATGACCACCATGCTGGACAGGATCGGCCACTGGAAATGACCACCATGCTGAAAAGGATCGGCCACTGGAAATGACCACCATGATGGAAAGGATCGGCCACTGGAAGTTACCACCATGCTGGAAAGGATCCGCCACTGGAAATTACCACCATGCTGGAAAGGATCGCCCACTGGAAATTAGTTTGTTATGAACAATATTTTCGCCAAGATCTATTGGACTGCTGTTTCCCGCTCGTTTTTTGGGTCATTTTCTTTCTTTTTTTCAGTGTTGCGAGTACACATTTTCTTCCAGTGTTCTTTGTGTGATGACTTGGTCATTGCGGGATTGCGGCGGGATGCCAGCGAGATGATTTGGATGATTCTAACCCTTCCCGGTCTCTCTATTGTGTTCGCATAGGATATCTTGCCTGCAGTGTGTTCAGTAGCACGTGTGGTTTCTGGGTCCTTTGCTTGTGCGGGGAGCAGTATCCCACCGAGGGAATCCAGGCTTTCATGATCAGCCAGGGTCTGACAGTATTATGCACGTAGGCGTGAAGGACACAGTATCCTGGGTACAGCTGGAAAGGTATGGATGGAGGGGACACAGAGATTAAATGCTGGGGATTCTGGGCAGGGATGGAAAGTCAAATCCAGGCTGATGAGCTCTTGGTTGAAGAGACGCGTCTTCATCTCTTTTCTGAGTTGCAAGAGAGAGGGGACCATCTGATGTCAAGTGGAATGCTGCTCCATAATCCCAGTGTGTAGTGGGGGGAGGCTTCCTTCGTGCTGGTTTGCTGTGCAATCTGGCGATGTCTACGCTTCTGGTGTTGCGCTGGCCTTCTACTGTCTATGCTGGAAAATGCTTGTTAACACTGACCCACTGCCTATCATACTACACACATTCCTGCTCCCTCACCCTCACTTGTGTCCTTTTTCTTTCTCGTCCCCCAAACACTACAGCCTGGTTATGCCAAGTTATCGATGACATAGAACCTCTATGGTGGTGATTGATGCAATATAAAAGCGCTATATACAGCTTTCAAAATAAATAAAAGCTTCATAATATGACATGTATTGATTCCGGATCTTTCCCTTGATGATTTGTTATTTATTCAATGTTTTTGCCCAAGCGCTTGCACGTTCTGAACACTGCCATAGTAGGTTTATCTTCCCTCCCTATTATTCTCATGATTCTTAGTACTATTAATTTATTATTCATCTCTGTTGTAATTAATTGTCCACCTTCCCCTGTCCCCACCCTGTTGCCATGTGGGCGCTTTGAAACAGAGCTGCTAATTATATAAGTGCCTAACAAGCGACCAATACATAAATGTACATTCAATTCTCTACATGAACCAGGTATATTTCTCTATAATTGTTATAATTGCTCTTTTATAAGCACCAGCACAGGATTCAAACCGGTTTTGCTCTGTATTGTCTTGCTTCCAAAACACACGCACTGGCCTGAGCTATCCTCCTGGATTTCCTATGAGGCTCCTTTTATGTGAACCAGGTCTACAAGACCCAGGTCTGGAGCATCGGGTTCTCAGGGAAATGAAGTCATTTGGTAACACTCTGACGCAGTCCATATCAGCCCGCTCAAGCAAGTGCTGGTCTCTACGTATATGCCCTAGTGTACAATGGCAGATTGTGAGGGGGTATTATATCAAATAAGAGCTATTTACAGTAAAGGTTTAATAACATTGAGACAGAATCTTAATATGCATACTTTACATTAATATTTACCTAATTTAAACAGCCCTGGCGATGCTAAACATATGGGCATAGACGTCCCATTCACGGACGGCACGTCATTGTCACCACCTTATAGCGCTGAGAGCCGAGTGCAACCCATTTGTTGGCAGGTGCGCAATCAGCGATTTCAGTGTGAGAAGAAATATGAAACAAGGCATGTTAAAAAGAGAGAGAGAGGGGTGAACCTCATGCAGTCAGCCTGTCGTTCGCACAACCCTCAGCGCCCTTGTTGTGAGTCCTTCCGGCATCTGTCCTAACGCTGACATTTCTGTGAAACGGTTTGGACCACACTGGAGACATTAATCCTATTGGACAAGCCATAAAGGCCTACCTCGGCAGTAATACATTACACCAGCTCTAAGGTCGCTCGACTGGCTATCAGCCAAGGGATGACCACCCCACACCAGACAAGGAGAAGGATGGGATCCAGCAACGACATACTTCTAGAGATATGTCACGAGATAAGTCAAACAGATGTACAGGTATCAGAATCTCTGGAACACCCTCCCAAAGGGAGTACACACAATTGCTAATCACTTGACTTTCAGGAAAACCTCGTAGACCTGGCTATTTAACACACTGAACTAGCAATGATGGCGCCATCTCGCATGATTCCCAACCACCCACTGGACCCTTCATTCATTCCCCACTCTCATCTCTTCAAACTCTGACGCACTGACGCGCTGCACGGCTACCGTTTACGCCAACTCCAGACGACATGCTAAAGGTCCCGCCAAACTGAAAACAACACAACACTGCTCCTCTACAACCAACTAACATGCGACACCCGTGATCAATGCATCCTAGCACCATGGGCACACAAGGGTTCGCTCTGGAAACAAACGCTTCTGAGCTGTAGACAAACACCATCTAGAAACAGGTACTTCCAGTCTGCACACATCAACACAATGGCAACGTTATATTGCATGTTCCCTCTCCTCCCTCTGGCCACCACCCTCCTCCGCTCTTTCAGATTCCTTTGACTGCCTGGAAGCCATGCAAATGGCAGTGCTCAGCCCTATAAATCCAAGTCACATGACATTAGTGCATCTGCGTCAGGAGGGGGACGTGGTGCAGAGGCTGCGGTAGCAGATACGGCACACGGATACGATGAATCATGTCTGAAAGGAATAAGGTCCTCCTGGGCTACAAGCTAAGAACTAGGCCACTCCTGCTGGCGTCAGTCACGTGTGAATCATGTCGGTGTCTTTGGGATCTGGGGCACCCAGAGAACCCCATGCAGTTTTGCAGACTGTGGGATGCCACCTATCCCGCCTCTGTGAAGTTTGAGTGGGGAAAGGAGCTTGTGTATTCCGCTTTCCTGAGGAGCGGCTTTGGGGGTCCATTGGCTAAGTCTCTCGCACATTACTGTTGGCTTCTTTTTTAAATGCACAACAGATCTAAAAAGTAGGCGGTATAACCCACTGGCATGATTTCCATCATGGCCACCCTTTTGCTTGACAAGGGAAATTCCGGAGCAGGAAGTAGGGTGCCGCAAACTAGTTTTGCACCAGCCTCTTTGCTCCCTCAAGCTTTCCTCGTTAGAGGAGCATTGGCAGAGAGACAGGTGGGTGACACCTTTCCCTCTGTCTGAGCGGGGAGCTCCTCTTCCGGGGCAGGAAGTTCAGGATCAGCAAGGTAATCTTGGTATTCCTTTTCTGAGCCCGCCATCTACGTTCCCTGGCCCAGAGCGGTAAAAGCATCTCAAAGCACCTTTAAGTCCCACCTTCAATGATAATTGGGCATACCCTGTGCAATTTTAGTTCCTAGGTAAATATCTGTATATATAACACAAGTAGATCCTGTCTTATCTATCTTCTGCAGTTATTTACTATAATCCAGGCTTGCATGTAGAGCACTGTAGCAGAGATGGGGTGTATCTCACAGTACAGCGTATTGCTTGCATGTTGCTTGCTGCAAGTGTCAGTCAAAAACGCTTAGAGATTGGGCGGTTATATTTTTAGACACAAGTGATTATATTCCATCTTAACACAAAAGCTTAAATGACATCTTTTTATATCCAATGAAAATATCTGTAGCGCTCACCATGCAATTGCACACGATCACGATGTACGTACACACAGATCATCCAATAAACACTAAGCATATGAAATTCACGACGGTTTGGTTAGTTTTGCTTCTTTCTTTGATAAATATTATTCCAATTAGGGAGATAGATTTCCAGGCAATAGATTGCAATTCTCAGAGAGAAGTTGGCAAACTTGTTACGATGAGTTATACTTGGGAGTAACACATTCACAGCATTCCCTCGTCTTCATCATTACTGCATCATTCCAAAAACATGTGTAGGAAAAACTGGCATTTTGCCTGGCATTTTGGTGCTGGACTGGCCGTGGGGTGGCACCAGATTGCTATGCAAATGGATCTTTCTCCTCTGGCAAGGTACAGAATTACCACAACAAACAGGTTTTGTGGGCAGAATTGTTCTCAGTAGAGGATTTCCCACTTTTTTGCAAATGTTGAAAATCTTGGGGCTTTGCCCTACGTTACTTAGGGTAATCCAGACGTGGCTCCCTTGCTCACTGTGCCTTAGAGAGGCCCAACTGACGTTGCCCAAAAGGCAGAACCACTTTTATGGCGTTGCTGGTGGTTCTCCATTACAGAGGGGAATTGCCTGGCATATCATTGCTGCTCTATCTTTGTGGCTAAGGCCAGAGTGATATGCAATGGTATTTATCATCTGCTAAGGTGAGCTACAACATGCATGTAGACTCTTGTGAGTGGGAGCCATTCCAGAGGACAGGCTATTTGGGCATTTTCTATCTATTTTCTATCTCAGTAGAGGGCCTCCACCATTTTAAAAGTATAAAAAGCAGTTAGTCGTAAATTGGACGATTCAGGCCTCATGTATCAAACTCGTTGACAATCACATACATCGAGATTTAATACTCAATAATGGAGGCAATCGCCTCTGATGGTCTCCCAATTCCTTGCGTGAGCTAAATGGTGTTCTGGAAACTAGGTCTGAGTCTGATGTTATTCAATATTCACATTTGCTACAACATTTTCAGCAACCGAAAATGATTAAACTAAAGGGAGTCTCCATGACCTCAAGCCCTAGACTTCATGTCTTCAATTCTCAAGTACAATCAATAAAAGCTCACACGAGGGCCCTGAAACGTCAGGCCATGTACGCTTCCACAGCTGACCGTACATCCATCTTAAAATCCATTAAGACGAGGCACAAAAATGCCATTAAAGCCTTGAAAATTCAAATGTACCAACACGATGGAGAAGCTATGCTCTCCTCTTTTCAAACCAAATCTTCTATGGGTGTGTGGTCCCTACTAAATAAATCCACTCATCTTCCGCAGGTAGTTTTGCAATCCAATCCAGTATCTGAAATAGAGTGGATTAAGCATTTCACGGCATTGTATGCCTGTCCGCTTTCTTTTCCCAGTTTGATAGCATCCAACACACGGAGTGCCTTCCATCTAAACTTTGACCTAGATGACATCATATTTTTTATCTCAAAAATCAGCAATTCCGGCGCTTGCGGCCCAGATGGTCTCTCAAATCGTATGCTTAAAATGTATCCAGAACGATGGGCCACTATTCTTTATAAGATCTTTACTACCATCAACACCACTCAGTTGTTACCTCCGTCTTGGACGCACTCAATAATAGTCCCCATTTATAAAAAAGGGGATCGTTCTGCTCCAGCTAGCTATAGGCCCATAGCGTTACTAGACGCACCCGGTAAAATCTTTGCAAGAATTGTTCTTAGAGACTTTAACTCCTGGACCCTTTGTAACAATCTAAGGGACCCCTTTCAGGCGGGTTTTGTTGCTGGCCTCGGTACTTGTCCCAATCTATTAACTCTTAATACTCTTAGATCTAAATATGCGAAAAAGAACCAAGCACTATATTTAGCTTACATAGATTTCAAGGCAGCATTTGATTCCATCGATAGAGCAATTTTAAAACAAAAACTTATCCTCCACAAGTGTCCCGTCTCACTCTTAACTCTAGTAATGCTGCTCCACTCCAACACAACAGTACAGATCAGATTATCTATGACAGGAAAACTTTCTTCCACTATTTCGACCGAGAGAGGCCTTAAGCAGGGATGCATTCTTGCGTCCTCCATATTTAACTTCTTTCTGCTTGATCTTGGAATTGGTTTACAAGCTACCGAAAGTGACTCCCCCAAACTCGGATCTCACAACATAACCCATCTAGCTTATGCAGATGATCTGATCCTCATTTCACAGACGCCCTCCGGGCTTCAAAAGTTATTAGATTGCTTGGCTACTTATGTTTATAGCAACAATCTCATAATTAACACTCACAAGACACAAACTATGATATGCAAGCCTCATGGCAAATCAAAGGTAAAGTGCCATCGGTGGCATTTACCCAATGCCCCTTTGTCCCAAGTTTCCTCATACAAATATCTTGGGGTCGTCATCCAGGCCTCTGCTTCCTCACAAGAATGGGAAGAAGACACACAATTGAAACTCTCTAAGTTAATTACTCAGGCAAAAGTTTTAAAGAAGAAATATGGTAAATTCACGCTCAAACATATTCTCCTTTTTTACCAACAAAAGGTTATTCCTGCCTTGTGTTATGGCTCGGAGACCAAGTTACTAATGAAATCTAGCTGGTGGCGAGCCCTAGAGGCACGCTTCTGGAAACAGATTCTTCAGCTACCAAAATGTACGCCTCTACCGCTGATACGGCATGAGTTAGGAATCCCCTCCTTGAAATCGCATAATGAATGGAGGATGTGTGCTTTATTTAGAAAATGTATATTAGGTCTTACATCTGATGGACTCCTTGGCATTTTAGCACAGCATCTCCTAGTCCAGAATCACGTGTTTACTAAGAGCTGGTGCAACAGCGTATTCCAAATTCTAGCTGATGCTTCCATCACTCTGGATTTAATCATACATAACCCAAGCCGAGCTAAAAAAAAATTCTATCTATATGACTGGATTAAAACGCGCAACCTATGTTTGAAGTATAAAGATTTTGACACTCGGGTCTTTGCCACCAAAGCTTTGTATAAAACAGAACTCTATCTTTTGAAATGCCCGAGTTCACACATCAGACAACAATTTCTTAGATTCCGCTTAAATCTGTGGCCCACTGCGGATTTGTTGGCAAAAAGGAATCTAATTCCAAAAGATCAAGCTCATTGTCGTTTTTGTTTAGACAAATCACAGAGAGAGACCTTGAAACACTGTATTCTATTTTGCCCAATGCTCACAAGCCACAGGACAATTCATTTCACAAAATGTAGCTTAAGCAAATATGAATTTGTGTCACTAGACACCATTTGGTCCCATATAACCAATTACCCAGATTTGGGAATGAGAGTGGCGATTGTACATTACTTGGAGACCATCTTTCCCAGCATTTATACCGAAGGCCAAATTTGAGTATCCTAAGTTGTCTTCCCCTGTGTGTTTCCATTTGTGATTTTGTTTAATTACTCTGAGCCACCATCAATTCTGTTTAGATTTCTCCAAAGAAAAATATAGTCTAACTATACCTTTTTTTTATTTGGTGTGTGGTTTTTATTTTTTTTTCGTTCTTTTTTCATTTGCAAACTTTATTTCTGTGTAAATGGTTAATAATTTGTATTGTTTCAGTTGTATACAATGAAAGAAAAAAAAAGGGAAATTTGAAAGGATGATGATATTATCCATATCAAATAAATAAAAAAAAAAAAAAGCACATATCGAGCATGAATGTCTTCACTTCTGAAAGGCAAACAAGCTCATCCTTCTATTTCCATTGCCCGATGTTGAGTTGCAATCTCTACCCGAGGGCCTGCTTCCAATGGACCTCGGCTTAGAGGGGGTTAACCTCAGAGGCTTCAGAGAAGTGGACAGGGGAGGTGTCTGCCAGCATCCACTGCTGCATCCCTACACTGCACGTCATCAATGCATTATTCTAGGGGGCGCCTGATTGGTTACAGGAATTGAACATGTTTAGGTATCCAGTACGTCCTCCTAGATTCATTCTTTCGTGAGAGACACTTGCCTCATACGGATCCAGTGTTTGTGGTTCATGTGGGGGCTTGGAACACCTGGTTTCCACTGAAGACTTCCTGCCAGGTTTTCGAATTGGTGGGGGGTTAGGCACCAGGCCTAGACACGCTCACCAACCTGTGTGCCTATAGGCAGGTGTTTGGACATATTGGTCATAGCAAGCAACTGCTCCCATGCAGAATGCACCACCACCCTCATACAAGGCATGGTTGAGGCAGAACATGATTACCTCTAGGCCCGTGGCCCAGCACTTTTGCCACTGGTGTAGAGCTTGGGGTGCACGGCCTAGCAGCTAACTGCCCCTTTATAAGTTTCCCCCAACTCCTTATTTCTATGTAGTGGTGGGGAATAGGGACAAAAGGCAGGCGATTCTGCATTTGCTATCCTGGCGAGGATGCCCTGGGGCAACAACCAATGGTTCTCCAGAAAGCACTCCCGCTTATGAATAGCAACAAATCGGAGGGTAGACGGAATGGAGGGAGTTTCCATATCGAGCATCTAGAACAGCCAGGGGGCGTCTAGAACACCCCGGCGGTCACAACCTCATTCAAATGGCAGTTAACGATGAGCTAATAGCTCAGTCTGTGGCTTCAGACAACAGTGCTTTACAGGTGACCGAGGGCAGGGTAATCCGACCAGAAGTCTCCCTCAAACCCTGTGCAGTGGAAGATGCCCAGAGGGCCAAGAAGGGGCCCCTAGGGTACCCCGTCACCTCCACCCCCCGCTCCGGTAGGTTACAGTACTATTACTGTCAGCCTTAACAAGACAAGGCATTGACATCATGTTAATGTTCTTGTGATTATTGCTTTTTAGTTGGATTATAGGACTATTTTCACCAATCATTTTATTTTACAGGAAATTTAATCTTTTCCATAACAATGCCTAAAAACGATAGGTTGCAACCATCCACATAAACAGCCAATACCACAAAGAAAACAAAAAGCAACCATCCACAGAGACAGCTGAGGTATTCATGAATGAAAAAGAAAGAGGACTTGACTTGCACTTGAATTGATAATCCCGGCATCACTAGTTATAGATCCAAATACACGTGGGTCAATTCCTAAGAAAAACAGAGATTCTTTCAAAGTCAGTGGAACTCTAAGGGCGCTCCGGTGATAGATACATGTCTCTTGGGTAACAGAAGCGATACACTCCCCCTTTCTGTGGAACAGGCCATAACCCCGCTTACTGAGGTCTTCACTAGCATCTCATGTAGGAGGAGAGCACTTTATAAGTGATGGTAAACTGAGATGACATTTGGGGGAAGAGTTATTACATTATGTTATTGGACTGTATGCCAGACTCAACTGCTCTTTGCATGGTCTCTTGTTGCTCTGCCAAGCAGAAGGGAAGGTTGTTGGTTGGTGGGGAAAAGGGACAATGCAACATAGATACTGAGATAGATGAGGATTCTAAGGAAAATGGATCTGCCCCATCCTTGGTGAATTGCAGTTGTACTGAGACATGTCCCTTTTTGCACATGTCTAAATCCCACCTATAAAAAAGCACAGAATGCTTGTTTGGTACAAATATCATTAATGGACAAGATGTCTTATCAATTGCCCCTTGGTGAACATTAGAACGAAATATAGCCCTGCAATACAAGTTGGAGCCAAAACCTAATTGGGGTTCCAATGTATTTTATCCCAGAGCAGAAGGTCTCATCCGATCTGAACAAACCACCCCAGCAGACCAAGGGCACAGACTGTTGACATGAAGGGTGAGGCTGACCCACCCTACAGTCGGTGACAGTAGGCCAGCAGCACAAGGCAACCTCATTTATAGAATGTTCACAGCCATTGACAGTGAGAAGTTTGGAAAATGATCAAACGTGTGGAAGATCCGACCAACTGCAGACCTATATGTCAAATCTACCCTACCCAGCAAAATTATTGGAGAACAACATCTACAAACTCCTACTCAACCATGTAGAAACCAAAAGCACACTCAACCACTCCCAAGTCGGCTTCAGACCCATGACAGGAACAGAGTCAGCACTTCTATTCATATGGCACGACCTAAAAATAAATGCAGACAACAGCACCTGATCAACCCTCGGATTACTAGACATATGAGCCATCTTCGACACAATCAGACACACAACACTAATCCAGAGACTGGAGCAATGTGGCGTGAAAGACTCTTCCAGAAAATGACTAAAATCTATCCTCACTAACCAAACTGAAAGTACGTACCTACCACCATTTAATTCTAACACCAAAAACATTGATGGTGTACCACAAGGCTCTAACCCCTCCCCACTCCTCTTCAACATATGCATGTCCTCCCTAATGAAACTCATTCTAACCCATGGACTGACCGCCTGAAACTATGCAGATGATACCCTGCTCTTCTTCGGGATAACGTCAGCCCAAGACCCAAACAACACCTCAACAATGCCTCACGGACATATACACCTGGATGACAATCTATGATCTCAAATGAAACCCAACCAAAACAGAAACAATGCTCTCCCCCCAGAGTATAACGCAACACACACACAACTGAACTGGCCATCAGGCATGGGAACCCAACAGTAAGGCTCTGCCATGATAACCTTGAAATACTCATGGGCAATGAACAATGCAATAGCAATGAAATGCTTCTACCTCCTGTGACTAATTAGTGTCATCCTCCCCTACCTCTCCTTCCCACACATAACACTTGCAGTCATCTCCTTAATATTATCAAGAATTGACTATGCAAACAGCCTCTACCATGGAATGCCAGAACATCTCACAAAAAACTCGAAAGCATCCAAAATACTGCATCAAGGCTATTCCTGAAACAAAACAGAAGAGACCACATCACACCAGCCCTGAGGAGCCTACACTGGCTCCCAGTAAAAAAACACATTAACTTCAAAGCCCTCTACGTCACTCACAAATCACTACATGGACAAGGGGCTGAATTCCACCAAGCCAAAAAAACACTTCCAACCAGGAAGAAACATAAGATCAAACAACGACCTCCAAATTATAACAAAATACTACAAAAAAAAGGAAATTTGGCAGAACGACACTCTCCCATCTGATAGCCAAACTATGGAACTCAATCTGAAGGAAATAAGAATGACAGAAGATCACCTTACCTTCAAAAAACAACTGAAAACCTGGCTATTCAACTTACTGAGACTAGCATAAAAATGAGCGTCTCTCACAACTATCACCACAGACCCAAGACAATCAAGGTACAGTACGGATGCTGAAACACACAATAAAACTACCACATTGCACTAACCATTAACCAACCCTGCTCCTCGCTCCTCTCCAACATACCCCCCACATACCTCAGACCACCCAACATGACAGCCCTACCACACACAAAACACGCACCCCACACATGCATCAAAATAGCAAACTATTGCAAACAAACAACACAAACACTGGATGTTGCCCCTCTGGACACAATAACCCCTGTGCACACAATCCAAACACACTCAGAAAGCAGACACACACAGACACCAGTTATTCCTGGTTCTGCAAGCACCAAGAGAAGAGCACAACTTCTATCCTGTCTGTCTTCCCTCACTAACCTACCCAACCCACTTTCTTACAGAGCCACGTAAGTGCCTGGAGACCATGCAAATGGTAGCAGTGTGTGGTATAAATCAACATACTACCATTAAAGGCACCTGCTAAAGGCTCATGTTCAAGGCATATGCTTATTTCCCTGACTGGCCCTAATCCTTCACAATCAAAGTACTGGGGTGCCTGCAGCCACAGGTAAGCCCCCGTTGGGCCATGGCAATTAAGAAGCATTCAACCCGCAATCATGGCCGCCTGCTTCACTATGACCGAAAATCATGTTTGCAGGCCCGTTGTCATTCCGCCTCCAACTGCCGTTCATTGGCTGCTACTTCTACAGCATACCCTCGGGAGCCAGCACATGATGCTGGTCCCCGTTAAAGGCCTATGTTCAAGGCCTGTTCTTATTTCCCTGTCTGGCCCTGACCGGCTATGGCTGCAGGCTGCCAGCCCGTATTGACCATCTGTGTTGCCTTCTTTACTCGGATTCTCGACTCCCACAACAACCTCCTCACTGCTTCCCTGAAAATGTATCCTCGGCTCTATGCACCACACCTCTGCTCTGAGTCGTTCTAAGTAAGGGCATTAGTGCCGCTTGCTGGACTGTCATCTTGTGGCTGTCCACCGCTTTGCAGAAAGGTCTCCCCCTATGACTTGCCTCAACATGTCATTCCACTACTGTTTACCACTGTTGATATTGGACTGCATCTGCAGCTCCTTGCACCATGAGGACTGCCTTACCTGCTTCTGCTTTCACCTGCACTATGCCTGTCTGCTCCCATAGCGTAGCCCTTGCACCATGACGAGATGCCTTTTTCTGTTTGTGCATCCACCGGAAGTTACTGTTGGAGACTATGCCTGTCCTGTGCCTGTCTGCTAGCATGAAGTGCAGCTGTGCAAGTCTGTATACTCACATCTATTTTGTCTCTTATGCTTGTCTGCATGTCTGCATGTCTGAAGTAGCCCCAAGCACCATAGTGCAAGGCTTTGCCAGTCTGTATACACACACCTATATTGTCTCTTATGCTTGGCTGCATGTCTGTAGTAGCCCCCTGCACCATGGGGCAAGGCTTTGCCAGTCTGTATACTCACACCTATTTTGACTCTTATGATTGTCTGCATGTTTGAAGTAGCCCTCCGCACCCTGAGGCAAGGTTTTGCCAGTCTGTATCTATATTGTCTCTTATGATTGACTGCATGTTTGAAGTAGCCCCCGCACCATGAGGCAAGGTTTTGCCATTCTGCATACTCACAACTGTGTCTCTTATGCTTGTCTGCATGTCTGAAGTATCCCCCAGCACCATGGTGCAAGGCTTTGCCAGTCTGTATACACACACCTATATTTTCTCTTATGCTTGGCTGCATGTCTGTAGTAGCCCCCCGCACCATGGGGCGAGGCTTTGCCAGTCTGTACACTCACACCTATATTGTCTCTTATGATTGTCTGCATGTCTGAAGTATCCCCCAGCACCATGGTGCAAGGCTTTGCCAGTCTGTATACACACACCTATAATGTTTCTTATTCTTTGCTGCATGTTTGTAATAGCCCCCCGCACCCTGAGGCAAGGTTTTGCCAGTCTGTATCTATATTGTCTCTTATGATTGACTGCATGTTTGAAGTAGCCCCCGCACCATGAGGCAAGGTTTTGCCATTCTGTATACCCACACCCATGTGTCTCTTATGCTTTGTCTGCATGTCTGAAGTAGCCCCCTGCCCCATGAGGCAAGGTTTTGCCATTCTGTATACTCACACCTATGTGTCTCTTATGCTTGTCTGCATGTCTGAAGTAGCCCCCCGCACCATGGGGCAAGGCTTTGCCAGTCTGTATATTCACACCTATATTGTCTCTTATGCTTGTCTGAAGTAGCCCCCCGCACCACAGGGCAAGGCTTTGCCAGTCTATATACTCACACCTATTTTGACTGTTATGATTGTCTGCATGTTTGAAGTAGCCCTCCGCACCATGGGGCGAGGCTTTGCCATTCTATATGCTCACACCTATGTGTCTCTTATGCTTGTCTGCATGTCTGAAGTATCCCCCAGCACCATGGTGCAAGGCTTTGCCAGTCTGTATACACACACCTATAATGTTTCTTATTCTTTGCTGCATGTTTGTAATAGCCCCCCGCACTCTGAGGCAAGGTTTTGCCAGTCTGTATCTATATTGTCTCTTATGATTGACTGCATGTTTGAAGTAGCCCCCGCACCATGAGGCAAGGTTTTGCCATTCTGCATACTCACAACTATGTGTCTCTTATGCTTGTCTGCATGTATGAAGTAGCCCCCTGCACCATGGGCAAGGCTTTGCTATTCTGCATACTCACAACTATGTGTCTCTTATGCTTGTCTGCATGTCTGAAGTAGCCCCCCGCACCATGGGGCAAGGCTTTGCCAGTCTGTATATTCACACCTATATTGTCTCTTATGCTTGTCTGAAATAGCCCCCCACACCACAGGGCAAGGCTTTGCCAGTCTATATACTCACACCTATTTTGACTGTTATGATTGTCTGCATGTTTGAAGTAGCCCTCCGCACCATGGGGCGAGGCTTTGACAGTCTGTATACTCACACCTATATTGTCTCTTATGATTGTCTGCATGCCTGAAGTATCCCCCAGCACCATGGTGCAAGGCTTTGTCAGTCTGTATACACACACCTATAATGTCTCTTATGCTTTGCTGCATGTTTGTAATAGCCCCCCGCACCATGGGGCGAGGCTTTGCCAGTCTGTATACTCACACCTATATTGTCTCTTATGATTGTCTGCATGTCTGAAGTAGCCCTCCGCACCATGGGGCGAGGCTTTGCTATTCTGTATACTCACACCTATGTGTGTCTTATTCTTGTCTGCACGTCTGGTCTGACGTAGCCCCCGCACCATGGGCAAGGCTTTGCCATTCTGTATAGTGACACCTATATTTCTCTTATGATTGTCTGCATGTCTGAAGAAGCCCCCCGCACCATGGGCAAGGCTTTGCCATTCTATATACTCACACCTATTTGTCTCTTATGCTTGTCTGCATGTCTGAAGTAGCCCCCTGCCCCATGAGTCAAGGCTTTGCCAGTCTGTATATTCACACCTATTTTGACTGTTATGATTGTCTGCATGTCTGAAGTAGCCCTCCGCACCATGGGGCGAGGCTTTGCTATTCTGTATACTCACACCTATGTGTGTCTTATTCTTGTCTGCACGTCTGGTCTGACGTAGCCCGCGCACCATGGGCAAGGCTTTGCCATTCTGTATACTCACACCTATGTGTCACTTATGCTTGTCTGCATGTCTGAAGTAGCCCTCGCACCATGAGGCAAGGTTTTTCCAGTCTGTATAGTGACACATATATTTCTCTTATGATTGTCTGCATGTCTGAAGAAGCCCCCGCACCATGGGCAAGGCTTTGCCATTCTGTATACTCACACCTATTTGTCTCTTATGCTTGTCTGCATGTCTGAAGTAGCCCCCTGCCCCATGAGGCAAGGCTTTGCCAGTCTGTATATTTACACCTATATTGTCTCTTATGCTTGTCTGAAGTAGCCCCACCGGCACCACAGGGCAAGGCGTTGCCAGTCTGTATACTCACACCTATATTGTCTCTTATGCTTGTAAGCATGTCCGAAGTAGCCCCCCACCCCATGAGGCAAGGTTTTGCCAGTCTATGCACACACCCTAATTTTGTCCATAACCTACGTGTGGGTTTGTTTACTTTATTTGCTGTACTATGCACTTTCTGTAACTAGTTCCTAGATCCCTCAGGGTTTTGTGCGCTGAAATAAATGCAAAATAAAACATAACATAACAAAAGCTCAATGAACAAAACAAGCAAGACACATTTCTAGTGAAAACCATACCCTGTAAGAGAATGAGCAACAGTTTCATGAAATTGCTCATAATTGAAATGCCACGTGCTCGAGTGTGAAAACATGCTGGGAGCCTGTCATAGATCAGTGTCGAAAGAGCACTAGCGACGCTAATGAATGCAATGGGGCTGGTCAATGCATTCCTTGAGCTGTTGCAAAGCCCCCTGAAAATATATACGTGGCCATTGTGAATAAGGTGACCTGCACACTTCCGAAACTCAGACATCTAAAAGCACACTTGCTGTGCGCTATTTCTAGATGTCCAATTTTCGGTGAATTGGGAGCCATGTCTGAATGCTTCAACGATAAAGCAACCATCATTCAGTTGCTGCACAGCAATGCGCAGCGTGGCCACGATCTGTGGAGAACGCACTTTCTCGGGTCAATCCCTGGCGGCTGCACCGTATGAGAAACTGCATAGCCATGGTGAGGGAGACTCTGGCAGCCGGAACGCGCAGCCGTCATTGGTGGTTTTGGGAATATTTTGAATTGCATATGGCCTCCGCAAGGATGGGAGACATAGGCCCTTATTCAGAGAGCGTTTTCCAATGGGGTTTTGCTATTATAAAACACTTCTGAGTATTAGGCCCATGATCTTCACACGCAAGGCCAGGATCCGTCCTGATTTGACACTCAGTGTAAGAGCAGAGCCCAAAGGACTTCTCCTTTGAGGTGTGTCAAAAGCGAACTTCTAGAACTAGGGGAAAAGGAAGACCAATTAGGATGGGCCTTTGCACTCGGAGGGATTGGCAAGTGAAGAATGAAACAATAATACCTACCTTGCAAGACTGCCTGGGAGGTAACCGCGCACTTGTAAAGTTAAAAGACCGCAATCACAGCACAGCAGGGGATTTTAACAAGATCACAGGAGTCGTTACCAGCGAAGCCTGCAAGGCAGTCTATTGGAGCTATTCATGCCCTGGCATAATGGCTGTGCTATTACTATTACTAGTGCCCCTTATTCTGCCAGAAGACGCCACGCGTTAAGGAAAGCATGAACATTTATGTTGGTGAACAAAAGCTGCAACGATGGCACCAAGGAAGCAGCAATGTGAACTTGCAGAGCCTCTCTTCCAGTGCCATGTACGGCCACCAGAGAGGCGTGAGAGACAGGAAGCTGGGAGTGACGGAACCGTGAAAGGAGGCCGGTTTTGCGGGGATGTGACATGATTGGTTATTTATAACGTGGTAAATACCCAGAGGTTTCTAAGCGCGGACCCGGAGATCGAACCTGTGCTGCTCCGTGTCCTCTTGCTTCCAAGGCGAGCAGGTTGCCCTTGAGCTATCCCCTGGGGAGGCGATGGTGGCTAACTGTACAAAAGGGAGGGCCTAGGGGGTCTGTGGGGTAGAGACAGGCAGAGATGGGCATGCAGGCACAATTAAGGGCAGCTGGCATGGATGCGGGCTTTCACTCTGATAAATAAAGCCGGCATGCCTTTGATCCTGATTGTGGGATTGGGATTGTGCTGACTCTGCCTAAGCGAGTTGTGTCCTAGTGGATTATAAATATAGAGCGACCCCCATTCCCAGGGAGATGACACACGCGCACTGAAAATGAGAATAGCGTTATAAGACACAATATGAGGAGGATAAAGCCTCAACTGGGTGATCCGCACTGGCAGGCATGAATGAAAAGGCCCCCACTATGCTGTAGGCAAAAAACGCTGGGCTACAGAGCAATCCACAGAAAGGGAATCTAATCTACTGTGGTCCCACTTTAAAGGGACAATGAGGAAGACCTGGCACAGGGATAATGGCTCAGTGACAACGCGTTCGTCTTGCAGTGCAAGGCAGAGCAGCACAGGTTCGAATCCCGGGTCCATATGAAGCACAGTATTAAAAAACAATTATAATTAATTATAATCTGAAAGACCTGATGGCGGACAATGAAGACGTAGACATGCTGTGTGAATGCATGGCTTTTCTTACTGCAGGAAAGATGGAATCAATTAGAACGTACATGTAAAAAACTAAGTAACTCAAGTGTCAAAGCACAGTCAATGTTTAAGTAAGTGTTCGAACAGCCCCCCGAACCTATCAAAAGGAGGGAATGATGAACATATATGGCTTTTAAAAAACAAAGCAACATTCATAAACTCTAACCCGTCCCTCCAATAAGCTGTCCGTAACCCAAGAAAATTAATGAAGGCTATTTTGTTACGTAACTCAATAGCACTCATTTGGAAACTTCATGAGAATGAAAGGCTGAGTCAGTCCTGTTTGTATTCAAGCATATGAACTACATCACTTAAATTCCTGGAGCAGATACTGAACCCACTGAGCAATCTTACCAGCTCCTCAGGCTGAGTTTTCATAACCAAGCATACAAATCAATGCTTAAGTACAAACTATAACACCATTTAATATTAGATCCATGTGGCACAGTTTTGTCATTACCCAGATGCACAACTGAGCAGTCAGACTATGTATTTTCCCTAATTCATCAATGATTTATTTAATCCTATGAAAACAAACGTTATAATATTGGCAGTGCTTTAACCCCTGATGCGGGGTGCTAAGCAAGCTTTCAACATGTTGGTTTGCTTTCAGCACTTGTGATAATGGTATCCTTTTATACGAGAGTCCTTAGTTCAACCACTCGAATGCCCTGGCTGCCTGCATCACTTTTGACAGTGTATGTTTTGCCTCCTGGGTCTCCCCCTAGGCTGTGTATTTCTAGCTCACTCTCACCCCTGTTGATCTTTGAACGTGCAAGCCCAGCACACAATAGTGTTCCCAATGTGGATGGTGCAGGTTGACAGTGTGGAAGGCAGGACGCGTGTCTGCAGATCAGAAGTATGTATACCGGTGCGCTGGTGAAGCTGTGGGCGGACCCAGTTAGAAAATCTGGTATTCCTTGAAGTAAATATGGGTGTACGTAGGCAGCTCTTTGTGGACCCAGTCCTGGAGTAATGATAATGATGTGTTATTTATGTAGCGCCTTTATCCAAAGCGCTTTACAGAGCACATATTTACATACAATATCACCCAACCGAAATTGGTACTCATTTATCGACCTTGGAAGGATGAAAGGCTGAGTTGGCCTTGCCGGGATTCGAAACTACGACTTGCGGATTACGGTCAGATCGCAACAGCAAGCGCTCTACCCGCTGAGCTATCCTAACGGCAGATATTCAGTTTATGCCTGAGGTACATTGGCAAAGCTGTGTGCGGGTCTCAGCTCTGGGGTGGTGGGAGGTGGGGTTGCTACGGAATGTATGTGTGTTGTCCGAGCTGTTTCTTGGTCCTGACACTGAAATAGTAGCAACAGCTTGTGGTTATTATTGAGCGTTATTTTCAGGACTTTCTTCGGGTATATGTAATAGTAGCAGCTGCTAGTGGTTATTATTGGGCGTTATTTTCAGGTCTTGGTAAGGGAATATGTAATGAAATAAAAGGGGCTGCTTAGAGTAGAGGTCTTTTGTCAGAGCTGTAGATCGCATGTATGACATGCATTGGCAGAGTTGTGTTTACATTTCATATTTGAATTGGCCATGACTGAGGCCCACTGGCGTAGTTATGCAGGCTTCAGCTTCACCTCTCAGAACATGAGTAACAATGAGAAGGAGGAAAGTGCACCTTTAAATTAAGATTGCTGTGCATTCCTTGAACTGTGTGTATGTTTCAGCTCTGCATGTCAGCAGAGAGTGTATAGATGTCAGAAAAGAATCAGCAGGAATCAGACTGGCAGGAGTCTGTTGCCTGGCATAGCTTTGTATAGGATACTACTGATGCCTTGGCAGAGTTGTCTAAGAGCTTCAAGACCTAAATTGCACTGGCAGAATTAAATATGGGTTCCAGTACTGAAATAACAGAGTGCGTTGCTAACCAAGGTTAGTGTGCATTGTTAGAGCACTGTGCAAGCCAGTAAAACGGGTGTGCTGTGCTTCAGTGTTCGAGTACATTGTAGGAGCTCTGTGCACCCCCCAGTACTGGAATAGTCTGGGATTCTACCATGCACTATTGACTAGAATGTACAGTGCATTGTGTGTGGATCAGTACAGGGAATAGTTAGAGGTGAAAAAGGTCAGGGTTGAGTTACAGTGGCAGACCTTTGTTTGGGAGCAATTATTAAAGTATCAGGTTAGATATGGTGTAGGACACAGGTGCATTGGAAGATCTGCCATTTGATCCTGTTTGCTAACACACAGGGCTACTGGAGATCAGGAATGAGGGGGTTAGAACAGGTGGGTGTGGTCTCTGGCAAAACAGGGGACTGCCAATTATAACCGTGTTGCATTTGTGGAATTGCATGTAAGTCCCTAACTTCCCTTTTTTCCGTTCATGGCTACATCACTGTCTTCATTGGATGCCTGATTTAATTTGCTGATTATGAACATCTTTTGGCATAATGGACTGGCTGAACTCCAGGACTTTCTCCTGGTGATCTCTGAGTCGATTTCTACTTGGGTATTCTGCTATGCGGAAGGTAGGATTCTGGTGGGTGGGTATTTAAACTCGAATTGTATAATTCAGATCAAGTGAAGGACAATTGTGGGTGGGTATTTAAACTCGAATTGTATAATTCAGATCAAGTGAAGGACAATTGGGAGGTTATTGGTGAAAACCTGACCAACAAACCAAAAATACAAAATGGATTGAGGTGGTGGTTAAGGAGGGAGGCACTGGGTTTGAGTCGCATTAACACAATGACAGCTGTAGGAGGGAAGGTGCTACCAACCTGAAGGCGAGGGACTCACCTCTCCACTTTAGACTACATATTTGTTGACACAGTCCTAAGCAGTGCCTACGTGAGTTTTAAAGTACAACATAACAATGTCAGTGACCATTCAATTATTATGGCTGAATTTACTTTACAGACGATCAGGCAACCCATTGAGCGCATGGGTTGCGTGGAAGTAATTGCATCTGGGAATGCAATCTGATGGTCTGACCGTAATATTGCAATTTTAAATGAGGAGCTTGACTGTGCTATTAGAGGTTCTCCCCTGGAATGGAAACTCAGGGTATTTCATTCACATGTCTTTGATGACTTTTTGGGAGATATGATTGGCAGAGTCAAGCGGTACTCTAAATTCTCGAGTAGGGCAAGGGGGAAAACTCTACATGTTTACAATCCTGCCCTGGTTGAAGCTAATAGGAAGTTTGATTGTGAGTCTAGTGCTGTGATGAGGGATGGTAAGAATACTATGGATCTTAAGTCCAACTTGAAGAAATTGAAACAAAAATATAAAAAACGTTTGTAAGTCTATCAAATTCGATGATGCAGTTGGATGCAGAGTATATGTTCCGTATCTTAGTAAAGTAAAGCACGATTCCCGTGCCTTCTGGGTTTTGGTTATCAATTTGGACCCGTCGATGGAGGCCTCTACTATAAATGCTGTGTCTAAGACTCAATGGATGGAGTTCTTTACTGAGATTTATGGTGGGGGGGGGCACTCGATATTGTTCCTGACCCAGCTGTTACGAAATATTCTACAGAAATCACATGGGCTACTAGGATTAACTATGAGGACATCATATCACTGATTAAGAGGTGCAAGATTTTGCCTGCCCCAGACCCAAATGGCCTTACAAATCTTGCACTAAAATCAGAACCAATCAACTAGTCTAAGGTTCTTTTCGTTCTTATTCAAAGTATTATGGTGTCCGTATTCTCCCTGTATCCTGGGGAACGGCGAATGTGGTCCCTATTTTTAAGCGAGGCTTAAGGTCCGATCCTAAAAATGTTTGCCCAATATCATTAATAGATGCCGATTGTAAAAAAAAAAATCAGCATTCCTCAATGGTTTATTGGTGAAGACACTTCAAGTTTCAGCATGGAACAAGGCAACGGGATGTACTTATGTGGCATCCATCGATCTGTCCATGGCCTTTGACAATATAATCAGGAATAGACAATGGAGTAAACTTGCTCAATGGGGGATGCTGGGTGGTTTGCTGAGACTCCTGATGGCCCTGTAAGAGGATTCCGGGATCTGTGTACGATTAAATAATGAAGGAGAGTTATCAGCATGTATTAAAACTGTTAGGGGCCTGAGACAAGGTTGTAACCTGACTCCCTGTCTGTTTAATCTGTACGCATCAGATGTGGTAAACTACTTGACGGGGGCGTGCTTGATTCCACCAACTGCTGGTTCAATGACTGGCTTATTTGATAATTTGTGGACTGGCTTACAGTGTTTACTGACCAAATTCTCTGTGTTTGCTATTGATAATGGTCTACAGTTAATCCTAGTAAGACCAACATTTTATCCATTTTACGTGGCAAAAAAGGAAAGGACGGGTCTGGTCTTTGGAACATAAAGTGATTGGAATGGTGGACACACATGTCTATTTACGTTTACAAATCAGTGAGCAGTCAGGGACTAGAAATGTTAGAGAGTCCCTCTTAAATAAAGAGAAATTCCTATCTATCCATCTATCCAGGCTGTGAAAATTGATAGGAAGTATGGAGGTTTCTCTATAAAACCAGCCATCACATTTTTCGATGTTAAGATTGTTCCAAAATTGATCTATGGTCTTGAGTTGGTCGACGGTGTAATTTTTAAGGCTCTAGATGGCATCGAAGCAAAAACTTGGCATAAAATGTTGAGTATACCTAATGAGATACCACTTGCAGCTATCAGATTCGAGTTGGGGTTGGTTTCAATGAAGTCACTGGAGGAATGGAATGTACTTGCACTATTTGCCAAACTAGTTAATCCAATCCCAGTATCTCTATATGATTTACTGGGAAAGCAATTATCAGGGTTAAAGAACAAAAGGAATTGCCTTTCTAAGCTTGAGGAGAGAGCCCTTTGGATTCTGAATAATTTGGCGATGGATAGTGCACATTTGTTATCCAACCCAATGAGAGTGAAGAGAGCCCTCTTTTATTATGATTGGGTCTGTACTACGGACTCTCTTCACTCATACCCTTCGTTGCACAATCTGTTATTAGACCATAGAAGGCGGGGTGCCCCAACAATGATTCTGCTGCAGTTCCCAAACAAATTTAATCATAATATTTTGTTGCGATTAAGATGTAACCTCCTATTGACTAAGCAGATTTCGCTAAGACGAGGAAGGTTGAAATCTATGGATACTAATTGCAGATTTTGTACTTCTGACCAGATTGAGACCGCCAGACATTTGGTTTTGGATTGTGCAGCTTTAAATTCAATAAGGTGGAAGCATGTTTTTAATGCAACGAGTCAAGCTAGTTATTGGTGGTTGATTAACTCTGACTATATATGGAATAGATGTGTAGACATCAATTCCGTCAGAGAGGGTTTGGCAGTGGAAGGATTTATTGAAGCCCTGAACCTAACCAATCCTATCTGATGAATTGTTGAAGTCTTTTTTCGCAACACCATGATGGCAGTTTTGGTGCTTCTCTACCTTTATTTTATATTGTATTGATGTATGTTATCTGAAGTTTTAATGACTTACTCCAGAAGGTGCTTGTCAATCTGGTCTGATGAATTGCTGAATGGCAATTTGTATCATTTAATTGATAGCAGGTTTCTCGAGATGAACTATTGTATAATTCTGTTTTTCATCTTTATATGTTTTAAATGTTAGCATGTTTTTAATGATGAACTATTGTACAATTTAATGTGTTTTAGTGTGTTTTAATTCTCATGTGCTTCGTACCAGTGGGATCTTCATCATTTTTTGTTTGTCATCACTATTTGGACCTTTTTAACAATATTTGTGCTCAATATGTTTGCATTTTCTGAAGGTTGTATTGACTTTTTGTTGTAAATCGATTGCAAATAAATAAAAAAATAGTAATAGTATTGTATGTTATAAAGGAGGAAACAGAACATGGCTGTAGTTACCTGAAGTAGTCCTGTTGAAAAATGGTTTGGAACTTGAATGTCTTTCCACGGTTTTGAAAAGCTATGTAGAGCCTGTCTTGCAATATGAAGGGTGTTGCAATGGAATGAGTGTAGGGACATTGCTATCCCATGGGAAACCCTGCAACAGCAAAGTGTGAAAAGTCCTGGGATCACTGTTGCACCTACCGGGATCAATCCCAGTTGAGGTGGTAAGAATGGAATTGGGCCTTCAGTCCCTTATGTCTTGCTGGGTTGTTGCTGTTTGTAAATTGTGGGTTGCCATTACGTTTGGTGGTGGAAGGCATGTACATGCGAGTGTGATACTTACAGAACGATATTCTGGTAGTGTCTGGTTTAGAGATTTGCAGAGCATGGTCCTTGCTCATTGTCAAGCCATAGCTTTAACATGCTCCTGTGAACAAGAATTCCTTGTTTATTTGGGAAAGGTTGATGCTGGGAGGCAGAATTATAACAGATCTTTGACCATTGCACAGTTAGAAGGAAGGTGCAAATATGTACAGTTCACTCACCAGGGAGGTTTTTCTCATGGCCCGAGGGAGTACTTGATTAAGTGGCACTTTCCGGCTTTGATACGATTTGTTCTATCAATGCGTCTGGATATTTTTCCAGCCTTTGGAGTTCGGGGAGCCCGGCTGGGTATTTTATTTAAAGAACGTTTCTGCCGACTGTGTGGCTCTGAGTCAGTACTACATCAAAGCGTACGCAAACTTTAGCCTCTATGAAAGCGACCAATTATGGAGCCTACTTTTTGCGGCTGAGTCGTATGTGCTCGTCTCTGCTGCTTATCACCTTTGGCTAAATCCCACGCTGGAGGAAAATAAGGTGTCTGCTGGCTCTAACTAGCTGTAACTAAGGGAACTATCTGAAGTAAATTATGCCTTTGCAGATGTAATGAAATGATTGGTTGAAAATGTTTTTATTTTAATTGTAATGTTCAGTACTTTTTATATGTTTTCTCTTTTAGTTTTATCTTTTGAAAATTATCTCTTGTTGTTTTATTCTTTTTCCTTATTTAAGGCTCTTTTTATCTATCTTATTTTAATTGTATAGCAATTTATTCTCTTTTAACTCTTGCAGTGTAAACAGTTGTTCACAACTGTATGCCCTTAAATAAAGAAACAAAAAAGTGTGAAAAGGGCTTTAGGCCAGGTGCTAAAATAAACTAAAACTGCTCTGACCGAGGTTTTCACGTCTACGACCACCTTTTCCTCTGCCAGCCAATGGTCATAGCATATCTACTTAAGAAGTGTTTCTGGAAGAATTCAGTGGGAATCACCACTCGCTATTACAGCAATATCCTCACTTGTCAGTGAAATAACCAGTAAAACATGAATGATTGGCCAGAATGACTGCAGTGGCAAGGCATCCTTTTGAGATAACGCTTTCTTTTGGGTAATGTTTCCGGTCAGGTTAGCTCTGTGGCTACTGTATGATGCCCTCCTTTTTCACTGTAAGTAGGAGCATCTCTGACTGTAAATTGTCGGAATGCTGGAGGTGCAATATCCATTCAACTCTGCATCCCTGGATGTGGGTCTGCCCCATCTTCCAGTGTTTGGATCACCAACATCCTGATGGCAGAGGCAAGGTTAGCCCTCTGCGTGTCGCCATCTGTCTTTGTGGAGACCTTGCTATGTGCAATCTCATTGGAGACCTAAAGCAGTCATTCCTATGGACAAATGATGTCTTGCCTCAAGGAGGCCCCCTGAGATATTGACTACTTTGGGCAAGAAAGGTTGTCTTGTGGGCGCGATTAAGCACTGTCTGCTGAACTTCCTGTCAAGAAGGCCGCCTGCTCCGAGGCAGACTTTCTCAATGCAGTTTTGAAATTTGATTCTAACATAATATACAGTCTGATTACACTCAGAAGGAAAACATTGCATCTTCCTTTATATCATTGGACTATTGAATGTAAGTAAGCAAACATATATAATTCTCCTTATGTAAGCAAAACAAATAATTATATATATATATATATATATATATTTCTATTTGCATAGGGACTAATTGGTCACTTAACCATTGAAGTCTCACAAGAATAAGTTTATGACTGAAAACCTGTTATATGTTGCATAAAGATTCAGCACTTTCTCCCAAAGAAGGATACATGATCCGAAACACGTTGAGACAAAAAATAATTTGGGAGCTGTAATCTAACGATAGATAAATATTATATTGAATCTGTCATCACTTTTATAGTTGTTTACCTGAATACAATTAAGTATTATGAAAAATGTTCATATACATATGTTGGATGTTTAGAATGTTATTTTTTAATACTAATTAAAACATAATACAAATCAGAAGAGTGCTGTGATGGTTTACGTTTGTAATGAACTTCATTTTGACCGAAAAAACTGATTGTATACTGAATGTATTTAATTTAATGTAAAAAGAAATTTGAGTAGTCATTTGTTGGCACACTAAAAAAAAGGCTGGTCATCGGAAATGACCTCGTAAAGGACTCTGCGGCACATTCTTTGTATTTAATATTCTGCAGTGCTCCCACACTTTCCTGTTTTTTGGCACTATGTGTTTCTTTTTACCACATCGTTGCAAGCTTCATCACCGTGGATTCTGTCTACAGCTTGGAATTTATGGGCCCAAATAAGCCTGAAGGCTGTTGCTGTGCTGTTGTCTGGACGGTGTCCACCAGACCAGTGCACGTTTTTCTGCTGGTATCCCAAATCGAAGCCCCCTCCATTACTCTGGTGCTGTTGTCGTTAAACTATTAATTCAACGACTTTGAAAACTGTCCGTGTCCTGAGGAGGGCCTATTAGCCTTGAGGACAGCCCGTGCCCTATACCGGGATTTGGGCCCATTTGCTAACGTGTTGCATTATCGCTATGAAGTCTCACCAAGACCTTGAGATTGCGGAAGTGAACACCTGGACTGTCTTGTGGTAAAGATCCTTAGCCCCTGGACTACGAGTACCCCCTCATGGCATGATACTAGTCCATCTCACTGCGGGAGTACCCCCAACTGGATCTCTACAGCTTGGCTAGAGGCTAGTTAGAAAAGTATAATTTTCTAGAGTGTTTCAGAAAAGAGTACATTATTTGCTGTGCTTGTGCAGAATGCAGGAGTGACTCACTACTGTACATTGTCGTATAAACCTCTGATTGCTAAAGTTTGTTAAACAGTGACAGCTTTTCTCTCCTGATGTATTTTATAAATCATAGCTTTGGTAAAGTAGCATCTGGGATATGTACCTATGTATATGTATGTGAATAAAAGGGTATTTGTCGATATTCACTGAAACAACGTTGTTAAAGGGATATTATGGTTAAGTTGCACTAATAAAAACCTATGAAATGCAATGAAAAAACGTTGTTAAATATATTTATTTATTTATTTATTTATATTTATTTATTTCTACCACACCATAGTCTGTAACTTTCCTCTGATCGCATAGCTATAGGAAGTTTATTCCAGTTACTTGCTGCTTTGAGAGGGAAAGATCTTCCTTTTCCCCGAGCTCTTTTAGCTTGTGGTATTACCAGAAGGTGTGTGGCACTTGAGCGCAAAGTCCTATTTGCAGAGTATTTTCTTAATGTTTGCTTTAGGTAATCTGGAGCCTCTCCATATAGGCATTTATGGGCCAGAGCCAGTGTCTTAAATTGGATTCGTTTCTCTACAGGCAACCAGTGAAGCTCCTTTCTGTAGTGTGAAATATGTTCCTTCCTAGTAGCATTGTAAATTATCCTGATGGCGTCATTTTGAACAGTCTGTAGCTTTTGAATGTTCTTTTTTCTTGCTTCACTTGGTATGGTGTTTCAATAGTCCAGTCGGGGCATGTTTATGGCTCGCAGTAGGGTTTCTCAATTTTTATGTGACACCAAGGATTTATCTGTCTTAAGATTTTTAGGTGGTATTGCGTGTTTTTAGTCAAGTAGTTGGCATGCGCATCAGCATTGAGGTATGCCTCAAATATTGTGCCTTGAATTTTTACTTTTTCAACCACCTTGATGGCACAGGTGTCTAAAGTAAAGTTTGTGTAAACTTGGTCCAACATTTTTCTGGCTAGTTCCAAAGATCATGAGCTCTGTTTTAGAGCTGTTTAGGCACATCCAGTTTTCAATCATCC
Source organism: Ambystoma mexicanum (assembly GCF_040938575.1). Classification (NCBI taxonomy): domain Eukaryota; kingdom Metazoa; phylum Chordata; class Amphibia; order Caudata; family Ambystomatidae; genus Ambystoma; species Ambystoma mexicanum. The sequence continues at coordinate 600,578,970 of NC_090922.1, forward strand.
ACTCCTGGGTGATTGAGTATATGGGATTGAGGGTTGTTGTGGCTTTTACATGGTCACCACTAAGATCCATGATGAGCTGGAAGTCGTCAGCGTAGTTGGTGAAACGATAGCCCATACTTACAAGTTTATCACATAAGAGCTTTATGTAGATGTTAAATAGGATTGGGGAAATACAGGCCCATTGTGGCACTGCGTATTTGATAGAGATGGGGTCTGAACAAGCAGTACCGCAGCATATCTTGGGTGTCCTTTTGCTCAGAAAGGAGCAAATTCATTGTTTTGCTTGGCATGAGCATTTACCAGTATCAGACAGTGTTTCTGGTAGTCTGGCGTGGTCTAGGAGATCAAATGCAGCCGAAAGATCTAATAAAATTAGTAGGCCCGTTTACACTCATCTATACATCTTAGCATTTGCATTTGCAGGTCTAGTAATGCACTTTCTGTTCTGTAATTTCTACGGAAGCCAGATTGTTTATGATGGGAGCATTATGATGTGCCATTGTTTAAAGGGGTGTTATGGTTACAAGTAAAACCGACAACCCCCAGAAATGTGTAAGTTATGGTAAGCTAAGCAACCATAACTCGTGCCACCACCGTGAACTACTAAGACTAACATACAGGACGTGAAAGCTAACATCACAAATGTCACTGATGCCATCAATGATGACATCACATATCTGGGCCACTTGGTTTTGTTTACTGACATGATTAGGCTAGTTTTTTTGTTTTTACTGACAGTGAGAATTTCCAAAATGTAAAAAGTGCTATATATCTACACATTAACCTTTTTACATGTTCTTAAAGTACTTTCCTTAGAGTTTAATCTGAGCTCATAGTGCACATACATGGGGCAATATGCATGCCTCAAACACACAATTAATTTGTGTACATGATGTTATTGTCATTTTTTGGTGCTGGTGTTTCTTTCTTCCTTTGTATGCATTGTGAGTTTTTATATGTATTTTTTCTACTAACACAAGTGTGTGGTAAGTTTTCAATTATTATCTATTTATTCCATGTTTAATATTACTCAAAACCCTCATATGGTAGCATTAATTAATATACTATAAGAAATTACCTGATAAAAAATATTGTACTTCTATGGCGCATGCTGCAACCAATGCCTATATGTATGTAAGATTAGGTTTCGCTACTAACAACACTAGAATATAATGATTTGTTTAAATAAGTATATTCTTTAATACATTAAATAGTTCATGATTGGTCTCGCAATCACCCCTAACATCTCGATTCCAACATTATAAACTCAACTCCTTGTAGGGACTGTTTATTAAAATTAATTTAACATGTGATGTCATCAATTACATTTGTGATGTCATCTTTCATGTCCTGTGTTTTAGCCTTAGCAGTGCACAGTGGTGGCATGAATTATGGTTGCTTAGCTTTCCATAACTGGTGAATTTCTGGGGGGTTTTGGTTTAACTTGTAACCATAACATCACTTAAACAACGTTTTTTGATTGAATTTCCTACGTTTTTATTAGTGCAACTTAACCATAACGTTCCTTTAACAAAGTTTTTTTAGTGAATTTATTAGGTTTTTATTAGTGCAAATTAACCATAACATCCCTTTAATAACGTTTTTTCAGTGAATTTCATGGCTTTTTACCATTGCACGTTTATTTCCTACAACTAACTAATTTCATACTTACCCCAATGTAGCAACATTTTTGTCCAATTTACAAAGTTTCACCTTAAAACTTTGCCTTTCCCCACCTTATAGCATAATTTTTAACACTTCTATACACTTTTTGCAACTTTTTCCACTGTTTTCGTGTTTGTCGACATCCACAAACATCTGACGTCATCGCAGAGTTTCCGGATTTTATCACGTGACTGCGCGCAGCATGATTACGTGTTGGCGAACATGTCGGCACTTTGCGAATGGGTCTGTGCTTCGCGAACAGTTCGGAACTGCATTTTCAGCTCATCTAGGAACTTTGAAGCTCCAGATTTACCCTTGCACAGCCCATACACCTATTCTTACTCATTATCCATTAACAATCTAGCACAGGTCGCATACTTGGAAGAATATTAGTAAAATTGCTATTTATCTTAAAAATGGCATTAGCTATTTCCATCCCTCCTCCCCAAGAGCCACTACCACCCCCAGTTGGAGGACCTACACAACAAAATAAGCGCAGTACTTCATAAAACAATGAAGAGGACCAAGAAAATGAGGTAGAGGAAGTGCCTACCTCTAACACCCAGAGAGAATCAAGGGTGTAGCAGTTATTTCCCACTGTTGGGAATGTACCAAAGGGTAAAGCTACCAAAGTAAAATGCACTTAGTGCTCAGTCGTGGACTACCTGGACAGTACTCCTGCAGGACCACTTCCATGCACCGCAACACCAAATCCAACCACTGCAATGCTCTCAGGAAGGTTGTTTCTTTCTTAGGAAGTAGTAGGCTGTCTTCCTCCATCTCATCTTCCTCAACCAATACTGTAACCACAAAGCCTACTTCTGTGGGACACAAAATCCCACCATCTAGCTTGCAAGCGATAAAAGAGGCTGTTGATCCATATCTTTTGAAGACAACAGTATGTATGCAACACACCACTCTGCAGGGGGATCAATTTGCAATTTCCAAGTGCTTTTAAAACTGTAATCAAGGAGCATGAGAAACACTGCCCCCTACCATCTACTTTACATATTTCAATAAAGTAGTTAGACTCAATAAGATTCTCCAACATTTCCATTAGCATTTTGTGTTATGCTAATGGGAATAATGGACAATTGTATACTAGAGAAAAACATAAAAAGACAGAAACAATTGTCTGTCCCAAATACTTTTCTCTAGCATACAATAAGGATCATAATCAATTGACCTTTATAACTATCCGCGGTCTCCACAGTCCCCTTTTCAGGCCATGGATCATTAAAAGACCCAGATGGCACATGCACACCATTGCACAGGGAAGCCCTTCTACCCTTTTTAATTTAATATTTGTAACACTCCCTCAATGTCTGCTTTCCAACAGTCGTACTTCCATTCACCAATAACTTCCAAAAACTGTACATAAAACCCTATGACCATATTAAGCTTCCACACACCAACTACCACTTAATAATCTTCTACAAATCTTTTGCATCTGCATTTCCCTTACTTAAACAAAACAATTTACACAGTGCTGCTATAAATGCACATATGCATTGTGCAGTGAGAGAAGTGCATAAATAGATGGGGCAGTACGGATGGGCAAGTGATATGATATGATATGATATGATATGGTATTTGTAACGCGCCTATACACAGATGTTTCAAGGCGCGACGAGGCAGGGAGGGGAGGAACAAGGGGAGACAGACAACGATCCTACTAGGCCAGGTGTCATTCAGATCGCGCAAGTGCAGGGATGGGGGAGGGCGAAAAGTGCAAGGGGAAGGGGAGGGGGGAAGTGCAGTACAAGGTAAGTGGCGTAAAGTAATAATTAAATAGGGCCAGCTGGTGGCAAGTGCAAGGTAAGTGCAGAACAAGTGCTGGGGAAGGGGGGGGCTGTAGGGATACAGAGACAGTCCCGCAGTGCAGAGGGGTTCCAGGGCATCAGTGCAAGTGGAGAGTGGCTGGGCCCAGGGCCGAGGCCGTTTAGAGAGGTCCAGTTGCAGGATCAGTGCAGTTTCAGTCAAGAATATTAGCTGTTCAGCAGGGGAGAGGGAGAGAGAAAGCAGAAGCAAAGAGGAAGGTTTTGAGGTGCTTCCGGAACCGGAGATGGTTCTCCTCGAGTTTCAGGGAGGCAGGAAGGCTGTTCCAGAGGGAGGCCCCTGCCGCGGAGAGAGATCTACCCCCAGCTCGTTGCTTCGAGAAGCGGCTGACCCTGAGGGAGTTGGAGGCGGATGAGCGAAGGGCTCGGGAAGGAAGATATTTGGGAAGAGAGAGTTGAAGGTATTTAGGACCCAGGCCCCAGAAGGCCTTGTGGACAATGCAGAGGGTTTTGAACTTTATCCTCGCAGCCACTGGGAGCCAGTGTAGAGATTTCAGTCCTGGAGAGATACGATCCCTGGGCTTGAGGCCAAGGACAAGTCTCGCAGTTCTGTTCTGGATGAGTTGCAGAGGGCGGAGAGTGGAGGCAGGCAGATTAAGATAGAGGCTGTTACAGTAATCCAGCTTCGAGAGAACCAGGGCTCGGGAGACAGTGAGCTTCTGGGGGAAGGAGAGGAAGGGAAGAATACCTCTGAGGAGGTGCAGCTGGCAGTGTGACCTCTTGGCGACGTCAGAAATATGAGGAGAGAAGGAGAGTGTGGAGTCGAAGATGACCCCAAGGTTTTTTGCCTTGCAGGTAGGAGCAGGGAGGGGGCCAAGGGAGGCAGGCCAGAGAGCTGCAGGGAAGGAGGGAGTGGGAGTACCGATGAGTAGAATCTCAGTCTTACTCGCATTAAGGCAGAGGTCATTGGCGGCACACCATTCTTGGATAGCAGACAGACAGTCAGAGATGAGGGAAGGAGAGGGGGAGGCTGAGGGTAGCCTGAAAATGAGCCGGGTATCGTCCGCATAGCACTGGAAATTAGGGCAGAGAGCGGATATGCGGTGGGCAAGGAGTGCCAGATACTGGTTGAACAGCCAGGGAGAGAGATTAGATCCCTGGGGGACACCACAGGTGGAGAAAAAGATGTCTGAGAGGAAGGACCCCAGTTGGACCTGGGAGGGTCGATTTGAAAGGAAAGAGGTCAGCCACGCCAGAGCCTAACCAGTGATACCCAGGTTTTCCCAGAGACAGTTGAGCAGGATGGCATGGTTGACAGTGTCAAAGGCAGAGGAGAGATCGAGCAGAATGAGAACACACGGAGTGTTGGAGTCGAGGTTCAAGAGCAGGTCTTCACGGATGTTCAGGAGAGCAGTTTCCGTCCTTCTGGCAGTTCTGAAGCCAGATTGATGGTCATGAAGACTACCAACAGATTCAGCATGGAGGTTAAGCTGGGAGATGGCCAGTTTCTCCAGGAGCTTGCCCAGGAAGGGAGTGATGGAGATAGGGCGATAGTTAGCCGGGCAGGAGGGGTCGGAAGAGGGTTTCTTGAGAAGAGGGTGCACAAGGGAGTGCTTGAGGGGGGAAGGGAAGACTCCAGAGGCGAAGGAGTGGTTGCAAAAGTCAGCCAGGGCAGGAGCCAGGGAGTCGATGTGGTCCTTGATAGTTTTGGAGGAACAGGGGTGAACCTGTTTAGACGAGACTTTCATTGATCAGACTTGTCTGGAAACCTCGTCAGCAGAGAAAGGTGGAAAGGCAGAGAAAGAGGGAGGAGGGGTGACTGCAGAAGGGCCAGAGGAAGAGCCGGGAAGTGAGGGTGGGAGGTGAAAGGAGGAGAGCGAGGACAGGATGTCCTGAGTTTTTGAGATGAAGTGAGAGGCCAGTGCAGTGCAGAGGGCCTGGGAGGGGACAGGAGAGGTAGAGACTGCAACAGGGTTGGCCAGCTCCTTGCAGATTTTAAAGAGTTCGGCGGAGTTGTTTGATGCCGCAGAGATGCGGGCTTGGATAAGGGCTCTCTTCTTGGTGAGAACGGAGAGCCGGTACTGCCTTTGGAGCAGGCGGCAGGCCAGTTTGTCAGAGGATGAACATGATGCACGCCATTTTCTCTCGGCAACCCTGCACTTGCGTTTTAGGGTGACGAGATCCGAGTCATACCAGGAGTTACATTTGGCTTTGGGCTTCAGGCGGATTCTCATGACGGGGGCAAGGATATCAAGAGTAACAGATATAGCAGAGTGGAGCATGGAGAGGGCTGTGTCAGGGTGGGAGTCAGCCGAAGGGGCAGGGGGGGGGGGAGAAGGTAGCAGCGAAAGCCTCAACTGACACAAGCTTCATGGGTTGGATGACCGAGAAGGTGGGTGGCAGTGAAGAGGGTGGCTTTGCCTGTGGGGTAGGGTAGTGCTCATGAGAACCCAGGAGGGAAATGCCAAGGGATGCCAAAGTGGCACATCACTGGCTAACTACGGGAGCAGAGAAGTCCCAAGGATGGGATGCATCTTAACCGTAACATCGCTTGAACAAAGTTTTTTCTGTCACTTTAACAGGTTTGTATGAGTGAAAATATTTCATGGAGTTACATCACTGTATATAAGTTATTAATAATTCCTCTTTACACCAATATACACCAAATTTACAAAAGCAGGCTTTCGTCACTAAGCCGTCGCTCCTTCCACAAATTTGGTGAAAATCTGCCCAGCCGTTTGGGCTGTAGGCGTGAGCAAAACATTTTTCCCATTGCGTCTATGGTCAAAAACACACATTTTGGGAACCCACCTATAACTTTGCCCCCCTTCACGAAACCTCACCAAACTTTGCAGAATCAATCTGATGGGGCCATATTTAAGCCAGACAAAAAGTGCTCTTCCTATGGGTTGAGCAACTTAACCATAACTACTCGGCCGCTACCGCAGGCCCTTTAATTGGCCATATAGTTATGTACAATATTTCTTATTTATGTGCAATTCTGTCAACATCATGTCTTCCGTTCCTGTCTATTTCCGTCACTCTCTCTCCTTCTCTAGACTTCCTTTCGTGCTTCCCAGTCACACCAGTCCTTCATTTCCCTCCTTTGGTCGGATCCCTCCTTTTCCAACACCTACTGGTCAATTCTTACTTTTCTGACATCTTGCCGGGTCTGAGATCTGGCATCAGATGTCTGGCCGTATCTCGGACACGGCCTGCCTCAGCCCTAACAAGGCTTTACCGAGCCCCCAGCTTCCCAGATGGAAGCTGGGAGCTCGGTGATCTAATCTGCTCTGTGCTCCTTTCCTCCCCTGTCACTCGCGCATTAGCAGGCTTTATTTGCTTAGCCTATTTTTTTCTTCTGGCCTGAAAGGGACACCAGGGGAATGAATGGGCCATGACTATCACTGGGGTGGGGACCATCAATGTTGAAAACAGGCTTACTAAATTCTGAGAACACTATTGTGCAAATATTGCATCTTACACTTTCAAATGAGAAAAGAAAGTCATTTCCAAACTCAAAAATGATGCTTAAGCTTACAATCACTTGTTTTCTCAGAAATTAGTTTCGTTTTTTGTCGGACTACCACACACATACCCTGTAAATGTTGTGCCCCTTCCTTTCTGTTTTATTACAGGTTGTTTTGTATAAAGCTGTTAGATGCTTGTCAAACTGATTAGTACCAAATAAGTGTTTCTGTTGGGCTGACATCAGTTATTAGGAAATTAAACTATTGGTACATGGGTGGCAAGTTTTGATTTTCAATACAGGGGCATAAAATACCCCCACCTCTGCCCGGAATATAAGCAAGCAACCAGCCCAACCCATGCCCTGGCCAAACACATTTCATAGCATTTGTTTTTCATAAGGAATTGCAAACAATCATATGATTAACAACCAGATTTTAATATATAACATCTCAGCAACGGTCCCTCAACATGCTGAGCAACCCTGGTAGCCTTCCACTGTAGAGCGCGTCTATGGATACCTTGATGTACTAAAAATCATTGCATTACCAACAGCATTTGGGGTGCATCCCTGCCATGGAATTGATTTAAAAGGGAATTGATGTAGTTTGTGGAGTTTGGAAAGAAGCAGCATGAAAGAAATTGCAACATTTTTTACCTATTATTTTAAACATTTTCTTTGAGCAGAGTTCAACTGCCAGGTCCGCTCCCTCAGAACTCTGCACCCTCCTCCAAACTCTGCACCCAACCCCAGGCATTATGGGATCCCGCTTTCATTTTTTTTTCATTTCCACCACTGTCCACATCCATCATTTCAAAGTGAATGCTTCACTTCCGGAGATGAATAGTTTCACCTTCTGTTAAAGGAACCCATGATTCCTGTGGCTCCCCTTTTAATGTCTTTCTGACGGGGCTTTGTGCTTTAATTGGCTCCATGAAATCATGCTCCCTGTCACAATCCCCCTGCGCAGCTCCGCACTTCCCAACACTCATTGCGAGCACGCCCTTTGCACATGTTGCGGGAGGATACCGCAGGATCCCGAAGATGAGGCATGCAGGCCCTAAGCATCAGGTGCAGAACGAGGTATGTAATTCCAGAACGGAGCTCTGACCCTTCACTTCTAACAAGGAAGAACGTTAGTGAAATACTGAAGGATCTATGTGATCACTGCGCATCCGACCATATTGCAAACGTAAATTCCGAACGCAGGTGCGCATTGATCAGAAAGACATGACACCCATTGTGCAATGGCACAATCCCGGCCTTGAAACTGCAGAGGACAACCCTGCAACCTCTGAACCCATTATACTGTAGAAGGGGAGCGTGGAAAACCCTGCAACTCCTGATCCCCTTGTGCAGTATAACGGCGATTCGGCCTTTTCGTATATTGTGGGGGGGTTTCTTGGTATTTTGGGGTGATACCATACTGAAAGGTCCCACTTTCTTGCTCTATGATTTCTAGCCATACATCTGCGGTGGAGAGTTAGGAGGGCACCCCAGAAAGAAGAAAATGAATGATTTTTCATTGTTACACCAGCAAATAATGAAAAGCCTCTGGGTCCATCCAGATTGGAGTGCTGGGTATGACTTGCGGATGATAGGACTATGGCATTTCCCTGGCACACGGCTTTCTGATTGTGGTTAAAATAGACGTAGATCAAGTGATAGCTGGCTTAGGATGGTCTGGGATGAACCTCTGCAGGGTAAATAGGGCTTTGAATTCCATTACTGGAATTACCAATAATGATCTCAGACACGAATCACTGGACAGACTCAAAGACTATGGCAAAGTACTACTTTATTCTTAGCATAAAATAAAGTAGGGAAATCTGGTGAAACATAAAACTGTAGTACATGCACTCACACTTCAATTTTGATTACATAAAGACTTTCTACCTCGTTATGAATCATCTATGATGTCATTGTATGTGGCAAACTATAAACCTATTGAAGGGAGGGTTTGGTTAATCGAACATATGTACCCATATATCATATAAGTATTAGTAATATTACTGGATGCTCTTTATCTAATAGGCACCTCTTGACCCACGTCTAAATACGTATAATACAGATTACAGCAGAATAACAGCAGCGGGTTGGCCTGTGCAACACTGTATAACGTGTTACTATATGGACCTTCTGATTGCTTTGCATTCTCTTCTAATCTTGGACTTTCGGCTCGCTGGCAGCACGTAAGCAAAACGAAACTCAGGTGCAGAGGGCAACGTTAGACTACTACCCACTTGTCCAATTAGTCCATCATCTCTCATCAGTCAGGCCCCAAGCCAAGGCTTCTTCTTTATAGTTAGCCTTGCAGCATGTTCTCTGTTCTGGGACTTTTAAGGGAGTGTAGGTGTAGCATTATCTTTGTCTGGAGCTTAATGAATTCCCCTTGTTTACAACTTCTGAATCACACGTGCGGAGACCATCATTTTTGTCAATTTCGTCCTTTTATTTACTGCTATTTGCTTTAATTAAGCTTGGTGTCATTACTCCTCTTGGCCTCTGGAGACTTGCTCATCCCACCCTGCATAGGCTTGTAACATCCTTCCTTGTCCAACACTTGGCTCTTGCAGATGTTTTGTTCTTTGCTTAATCTAAGAGAAATATGTCTTACGTAGATGGCCTATCCTCTTGTCTCCCTTCATGCCTTGCAATTATCCCTTGAAGTGGTATCCTTGATCCCAGGCCAATAGACTCCTCGTTATTCCTCACACAAAGCTGTAGTTTTTCAGTGTCTCCTGACTCTGCAGCCCTTGTCTGTCTCTTGAGGTAGCTTGAATGATTTCAACACATGTCCGAAGTCCAACTTTCGATCATGGCTGCCTTAGCCACGTCATGGTTTCTTCTGCAGCAAGCTTATATATGTCCCAACTACCTTGCATTTCTGTGTATATATATATATATATTCACTTCATCTCTCCTCACTTATTTATTTGGTGTATATGGTTTCTATGCCTTCGATTACATGTTTCTCTTATTACTCTAGTTACATCTTTATTCTTTAAGTATTTGCATATCATTTCAGTGCATCTTTGTGTCTTTCCCTTATGACGTCATCTGCCCTCATCCAGTTTTACTTGTACCTCTTCGATGTCCGATGGTGTGTGCAGACATCCTTCCACCCATTCAATGTGGAGGCACATTCGATTTGGCTGTCTGATTGCATATCGTTTCTCACACACTAGATGCGGTGGTTTATAGTCATAATGTAGAAAAAAAAATGTCAACTTACAAAAATGTAGAAAAAAAATGTAGAAAACAATAATGTCGAAAACCTATACATATAATGAAAAGAGTCAATTTTTAGAAAAAAAAAAGTCGAAAAAAAATGTCAGTTAGCACTATCAATAAATAAATAAACAAGAAGAGTATCATTTACTAGGGGGGTCCCCCCCAAACCCCCTCACCCAACACCCCCCCGGCCACCCCCCACCCCCTCACCACCCTCTCACCCCTCATACTCAACACATTTTAATTATATATATATATTTATTTATTTTTTTCGAAAACAATCTAAAAAATGTAGAAAAAATTCGACATTATTGTTTTTCGACATTATTGTTTTCTAAAAAAAAAAATTGACATTTTGACTTTCTACATTATTGCATTCTACATTATGACTGACCACCAGATGCGGTATTGGGATAATACCTGGTGTCACACATAGGGCTTTTTCTTCTGCTGTTCCATTATGATGGAGGTGAGGGGCTGAGAGCAAGGGATGACATGTCTACCTGCTCCTCTACAATATGTCTTCAGATTTTCTGCCAGTCCATGATGCAGATTGAAACGGTATGGCTTCACATCTTTTATTGACTTAATCATCACTTTGAGTTGTTTTACTGTGTTTTTTATTCAATGCTGCTTTCCTGTGCAGAGTCTGCATTATTTTTCAGTGGTTCACCTCGATACGATGGCTGCATGTGTACCTTTTCCTGATAGTTCAGAGATGTACATAAATGTTGGTTTTCCTGAGTTTGTAATCACTATCATACCAAACACCCTGTGATAGGATTCTGTCTGTGATAATAAAATAAATATTCTTTTCTAACAAGCAGGCCTGCATCTCCGGGACCCTGCGCAGGGTCCCCCGTAACTGCTACAGGTACCCCAACAACATGCAAATGAAAATTCTAACTTGGGTTAAACTCAGGAAATCTGCATGTGAACCCCCGTAAACCATTCCTACACCCAACAACCGCATAGTCCAAGTTAGATTGGAACCCCCGAGCCCTTAACCCAACATGCCAACCCACCTCCATGCTGCGAATTCTGTGCACATGTGTCTTTACGCCTGTCTACGTGTGGCATAGAGATTGACAGATTTGAATGTCCATTTCTATGCCGAGAGGCTGCGCGAGTGGTTCCATGAATACATGCCGTTTGGTGCAATTATGGGCGTGCGAGGGACTGCCTGCGGCCCTTCCCTCGGTACGGCCACTTTTTCACATGCTCTTTCTCATTTGCTGTGTTCTGCCCCTTCCCAGCCCTCTGCGCATGCAACACCCACTCTCGGCGTGGTGTCTCGCGCAAGGCACTTGACGGCTCTCAGAGACGTGTTGAGCCTGCACAAACTCCATGAAAGTCCTTGAAAAGTCCCATGCATTTGATTCCATGAAACGACAAACTGGATTTTGCACGCAGTTTGGTGCATAAGTTCCCTATTTCCTGTAAAGGAGGAGCCAAGTACCGCCACACAACCGTTCCGCCCCTATGGCCTGCATGTTGGAAACCAGAGTATGTGACATACACGGAGCAGTTGAAGCGGCAAAGGCAAAAGGGAATCCTAGAGGCAAGATTCCCATTGAAGAAACCATACCTGCTTACAAGGACATATGATGGTTGTTTAAATGAGATTCCTGAAGAAGCAGAGCAAATTAAGGGCTGAGACGAATGGTGATGTCACCAACACACCAAGTCACCAACCATCACCAAGTAAACGTCACACAGAGCTGAGCTGATATGCCTAGAAGAGATGCAGAGACCAGAGAATGTAGATATTCTATAAGGCATCAAGAAAGTATCAAGGATAAGTGACATCTTGGGATCAAGATGAAGAAGCTTATGCCACAGAAAAGATGAAGATATTAAGCTATATTACACGTGTACAGATGCAATAGAAACGCAAGCAGTCAAAGTAATTTTAAGGCTGTCTTTATAGTTAATAGATTGCGGCAAGCGCTAATATATATATATATATATATATATATATATATATATATATATATATATATATATATATATATATATATATGTTATGGTTAAGTTGCTAATCCCATGGGAAGAGCACTTTTTGGATGGCTTATAACTTCGCTCCCCATGACTGAATGCTCACCAAACTTTGCAAAAAAAACTATATGTCCCACTCTGAATTTCTTTTGCAAAGTTTGGTGAGGTTTGGTCCGGGAGGGCAAAGTTATAAGGGGGGTCCCAAAATTTATTTTTTTCCCATAGACATATTGGGAAAAAACTTTGCTCACACCTACAGCCCAAATCGCCAAATTTGCAGCAGGAGCGGCGGCTTGGTCCCGAAAGCGTGCTCTTTTTATTTGGTGTAAATCCGTCCAGTAGTTTCTTTTTAAACGACCAAAATGTAAAGCAAAAAAATTAGTGATATCTATGTCCGCTCTGCGGACTCACTTCCCTGTTCGGTCCGCGGACCGGCCTCTGATTGGCCAGAAAAAATTCACAGACATTTGTGTGGTCCGCAGACACCGGGACGCAGCCGCTGATTGGATGGTGAGAAAATGTCTGGTTTCCCAAAACGCCCACCATCTTGGATTTGCGGACTGGACGAGTCCGCAAACAGCGCAGTGAAAACCTTTTTAAAAAAGCAGCATTTCACTTGTCAAACTCGACAAACAATATCTGGGGATGTGGGGTGGGGTGAGGATTGGATAGGATATGGCCATTAGAAGCCAAAAACGGGTTGTTTCAGCCCCCAAAAGTCCACGAACACTCTGGATGTCCTGGGGCAGTCCTGTGGTGTTCACGGACACTTCAGATGTCATAGGAGATCTGTACCTATTTCTGCATTACAGGGTTGTGGAAAAGTAGTTTTTGGATGGCTTATAACTTCTGCGCCACTCAATCAAACTGCATGTAATTTTGCAATTTTATTCTAGAACTAATCCTGAATGGTTTTGCAAAATGTTTTGGGATTCTGTCAAGAGGGGGCAAAATTAGAGGGGGGGTCCCAAAATATTGTAAAGGCATATAAATGTGGTGTCATTTGACGAATCTGCACAACATTTGGCAAAACGATTTTGGATCTAGATATAAATGGTTTTCTGAAGTTTGGTGGGATTTTCTCAAGAGGGGGTGAAATTAGAAGGTGGTCTCAACATTTTTTGATGGCTTATATCTTTGTTGTTATTTGACGAATGTGGACAAAGGTTTTGAGAAAGATTATAGACCAAACCTTCAATGTTTGTGTAAAGACTGAATGGATTTTGTCGAGTGGGGGCTAAGTTATATGACTATTGTATGTACATACATTTTGACACTTTAAAAAAAATAAAACATGGGCGGTATTAGAGCAAACTCGTGAGGAGCATTGGCAAGGACATTAAAGCATGGTTTTACAAACGTGCCCGTGTTTTATTTTTTGACAAGTGTAGTAATGTAGGTACAAAAAATAGTCATATACCTTTGGTGACTGAGGTATAGTCTGTGGCCATGGGCAGTAGCCAGATTGTCTGTGTCATGGCATAAGGTCATGACACGGACAATCTGGCTACTGACCATGTCCGCTAGGGACGAAAAATGGTGTTAGAGTGGCTATGTCTACCTGGGACCGGCTATGTGGTAGAGTTATTCGAAGGTAGGATATGTTTGAAAGGGCAATAAAGTGCTTGTGGTAATATGTTCATAGGGTTTTGAGGACTGCCATGGCAAGGCAAGAGGGGCTGTGTACGGAGCCCCGCCTTCTCTTTCCATGTTGGCTGTCCTGGAAAAGGATTTTCCTTCCTACAACGGGACACCGCAGGCGTCCCGCTGTAGGAAGAATAAGCCTTCCTTCTTACAGGTGTCCCGCTATAGGAAGAAAAATCTATGTTTTAGCACCCTGGGTTCCCGCTTTGGGAACCAGGGGTGCTAATGGCCTTTATCCGCCATTTCAGGGGCTGCAATGGACGATAATGGTCCGTAGCCCTACGTATTTATTTATTTATAACGCACCAATGCCCGTAGACATCAGGCTTTGTGGCTACAGTATTTGTTGAGGAAGATGAGGTGGAGGAAGACAGCTTACTACTTGCTGAGAATGGAATAACCTTTCTGAGAGCATTGCGGTCATTGGATTTGGTGTGGCGGCGAATGGATGTGGTCCCGTAGGAGTACTGTCCAGGTAGTCTGCAACTGAGAGTGCATTTCACTTTGGTAGCTTTAGCCTTCGGTACACTACCAACAGTAGCAAAGAACTGGCACACCCATGATTCGATCTTGGTGCTAGAAGTAGGCACTTCCTCTACCTCATCTTCTTGATCCTCTTCATTGTCTTTCAAAGTACTGCGCTTTTTTTGTTGTGACGGTCCTCCAGCTGGTGGTCGTGGTGGCTCTTGGGGAGGAGGGGTGGCAATAACTGATGCCATTTTTAAGATAAATAGCAGTTTTAATAAATTTCTTCCAAGTATGTACTGTGTACTAGATTGGTAATGGATAATGAGTATGAAAAGGTGTAGGGGAGGTGCTAGGGAAATTTTGAAGTTGAAAGTTCCCAGATCAGTAGAAAATGCAGGGCCAAACTGTCCGCGAAAGACGGATCTCATCGTGCAGTGGGGACAGATTCTCGGACACATCATCATGCCGCGCGCCAGTGTATGGTCATTTGGCACTGTCCGGAAAGTCCGCAATGAAGTCAGATGTTCGTAGATGTCTACGGATGCAAAACTAGTTGAAATAGTTGCAAAAAGTGTTTTTAGAAGTGTTAAAAATGATTCTAGAAGGTGGGAAATGCCAGAGTTTTAAGGTGATACTTTGTAAATTGGACACAAATATTGTTATATTTGGTAAGTATGATATTAGTAAGTTGTAGGAAAATAGCAATCACTGATAAAAACCCATGAAATTCACTGAAAAAACATTGTTAAAGGGACGTTATGGTTAAGTTGCACTAATAAAAACCTATGAAATTCAATGAAAAAACTTTGTTAAAGGGATGTTATGGTTAAGTTGCACTAATAAAAACCTATGAAAATCACTGAAAAAACGTTGTTAAAGGGACGTTATAGTTAAGTTGCACTAATAAAAACCTATGAAATTCAGTAAAAAAAGTTGTTAAAAGGACATTATGGTTACAAGTAAAATCGAAAAACCCCTGAAATTCGCCAGTTATGGTAAGCTAAGCAACCATAACTTGCGCCGCCACCGTGTACTGCTAAGACTAACAGCCAGGACATCAAAGATGACATCACAAATATCTTTGATGACATCACTGATGACATCACATGTGCATTTACTTTACATACAAGGGGTTGTGAATGCAATGTTGGCAAAAAGTATAGGGATTATTGATAGATGTGTAATAAACTACATACTTCATCACACAATGTAGTGTTCTTTCTAGTACAGGAACCTACGCATGCATAAATGTAGGTATTGGCTGCAGCATACACCACAGAGGTGCTATATTTGTAATTTTCCAAAGTTATATATAAAAAACGGTGAATGTTTCTGTATCAGACTTTTCCGTACTGTGAAACATGTACTAAGTAGCTAATAATGCATCACTTACTACATATTTCTACTAATACACACAAAACATAAATAGACTACAATGCATACAAATATGGGGCTTAAATATGGAGAGTAAAGTAAGCAAACAAGAGGCAGTATCATTATCAACTGTGTATAATCTACATGATTGTATTCACGCACAAAAATGATTGCTGTGTTTCAGGCCTGCTTCTTCCCCTATATATGAAACATCATAAAATGCAATTAAATTTTAAAGAAAGTAGTGTCAGAACATGTGAGAATAGCAACATCTATAAATGTAATACCTTTTGAAAGTTACGTTTCTGACTGTCATAAATAAAACCACCTGGCCTAGATATGGCAGTGAACAAAAAAGAAGGGGCTAGACATGTGATGTCATCAGTGATGTCATCAATGATATTTGTGATGTCATCTTTGATGTCCTGGGTGTTAGTCTTAGCAGTGCACAGTGGTGGCACGAGTTATGGTTGCTTAGCTTACCATAACTGGCGAATTTCAGGGGGTTTTTGATTTTACTTGTAACCATAACGTCCTTTTAACAACATTTTTTTACTGAATTTCATATGTTTTTATTAGTGCAACTTAACCATAACGTCCCTTTAACAAAGTTTTTTCAGTGAATATATATATATATATATATATATATATATATATGTATATATATATATATATGCATATGGACAAGTAAAGGATGGATGTTACCACTATGCATGATAGCAGTGTTGGACTTTAACAAGAAGGCCAAGAAAGCCTAATTTCCAGTGTCGCAGTTAAAAAGCAAATTTAATTATAAAGTGAATCTCAGCAGACGAGGCTGGACGAGTCAAAGAAGCCAAGGTCTTATCAAACTGGAGTATACTGACATTGGATACAAATTGTGTTAAAGAACAGAACTCCTCTTCAGAAGGCATGAACAAAACAAGGAAGACGTCAGAGGTCTATTAAAAAATAGTATTAAAATGCACTAGAAGCTCGATTCCATGGTCTCTAGTCACATGGAAGCATGAAGTTGGATGAACGAGATGATCACACCTACGCATGAGGGCAGAGCATGCCTTCATTCCCTGAATTTCTCAGAGTTAAGAACACTCTCAAGGCCGAGCTTCAAAGCCTAATTGACAGTAGACCACTGAGGTGATGATAGATTGATATGCTAATTGGTGGGAAGCAATAGTTAAGGTGAGCTCACCAGCACCTGGATGGCCAGCCTGCACGCTGCTAGACGTAGATGGAAAAGTACCGACGGAGGTTAGAGTGCCAACCAATTGTAGATGACTTCATAAATAGGGGTCCTATTGTTGTGTAAACCAATGGGACATCATGTATTTAGTGACGTTCATAGTGGTCATTTTTACGGGAGGGCTTAAGTTAGTTAAGTAACCAATCACATATTCACACTTTTTTAGACTAGTATGGATCATATACTTAGATGTTAACTCAGAGCCAATCACCAATACTCGTAGGTTTTTGTAGTATGCCACGTAGGATGACGTTGGTAGTGGTGCACCTTAACGTCATTCATGACGAGTTTTGTGTATAAGATCTCAGTTTTTACTACAATGCATTGAGTAAGAGGATCGAGCACATTTTTTGATGTTCGTTATGTTCTCTCTTTTAGATAATTAATATTAAAACAGTCTTCCTTTTGCCACCTACCTGAGTCCTTTTGATTATTGATGTATGAATACAAATCTGCATCCCTGTCCATCTCCAGAGTAATTGCTACTCATCTTAAAGGGCAGGGTTATCCAGTTCATTCCCACAGAAATAATTCCATGAATTGGGCCCTTAGTCTTTGCACAGCCCTGGCCCCATCACGGTTTGTAAACCCACACCTGACTCTGGACCGCTATTAGGATTCCTAGTCTCAAGATCATCTGGAGACAATTCTGGGAGTTAACGTTCTCAAACGCTACTGACTGAGCCAAATGAAGGCGTGAAGAACAATTGCAACGAGTCAATGTCTTCTATTATTTGCAATTTCGCTAAACTATGGTGAGATATTGTATTGCATAGTAACTTTCTCAGGCTCAATGTATATATGACATCTATGTGTTCTTCTGCAGTACACCCCACCCTGGAGGGGGCCCCAGGAAGGAGCCTTCTTAAAAAAAAAGTCAGTTTCCCTAAGTCAACAAAATGAAGTGTCACACATCAGGATTTTCTATGGTGTGCTTCTAAGACTAAACCTATTTTCTGTCTGTTGTTGACAAGTACATGTTCTGATCTTTTCATCCTGTAATGCTATGTTCAATGTGGTATACATAGTTTGGTGGCACAACACCTGTAGCATTCTCACCTTTCTGTGGGGATTATATTGATCATGTGCAATAGCCAAAGTTGAAATACATTTTGATAAATTTGAGTGCCGCTATGGTTCAGAGGATAGCTCAGTGTGTTAAGCACTCATTGCTGAGATATGCCTTCCTATGCAAGATTACAATTCCAAATTGCAGCAAGTCCGACTCAGCATTTTTAATGTATGAAGTTGTTAAGCTTGCATGTATATGTACTTTGTTTTATAGCACTCAAGGTGTTATTATCATTATTATCACTGATGTACCTGCACCAGATAATGTTTGCTATAGAAACTAACATACCGTCAGTATGATTAATGTCTTGAAATTGGTTTGTTTAGATGGGGAGTTCTAAAACCTAGGCAGGCACCTCTAATGATGTCAATAAAGTGTTAGAGGTGTTAATGTATCCAAATTCAGACTGTGGAACCAAAGCGTTCATGCTTGCATCCTGGCTTTGCCAAGAGATGATACTGTGATCCTGGACAAATCTTATATTACTGACAGTACTGCACTGCCTTCTATGAAAAGATGTACTTCTCACTTACTGGTGGCATTGTTTGGCCAATTACCTTTTCTTTCCTATCATGTAGGCCATTTGAGTGGAAGGAGTTCTAGACAGAAGAGAGCAGACAAGATATTGCAGGTTTCTTACAAGCACATTTTAAGGTCTGCTTATGTGACAACAAAACAGTTTGCTTTTTTGTTCAATTGAAAGGTTTGTCTGCACCTTTTTAAATACCATTGCCCAAACCTGTGTTTGGGGTGTATTTAAAAATACAAAAGAG
Organism: Ambystoma mexicanum; assembly: GCF_040938575.1. Lineage (NCBI taxonomy): Eukaryota > Metazoa > Chordata > Amphibia > Caudata > Ambystomatidae > Ambystoma > Ambystoma mexicanum. Next base: position 600,597,688 of record NC_090922.1, read on the forward strand.
AAACCTATCTGAAATCTTTTAAGAACGCACAGGTAGTCTCGGGAGGATAGCTCAGGAGCCAGGTGCTTGCTTGTAAAACGACACTGAGCAACACAAGTTGGATCCTCAGGTCTCGCTTGGAAACATCTGGGTATTAAGCTTGTTATAAGTAACCTATAATATCACACCCATTAGTATGCTGGTATTTATATACTTTCCTTGATGATGGAGACAATGAAGCTAGAATCATTCCCATGTTGCATATGTTTCTTTAACGTTTCGTTTTTTTAAATGTTTATATTGGGTTATGTGATTTTAATATTTTCCAAGTCAGTTCTGTAAAATGGGATTATTTTAGTTCAGGGTAAAAACTAGAATAGAAATCGGTAAAGAGCATAAATTGCAGAGTGGGTATGGATCCCATCTTCACCTCTTAATCAATGTGTGATCCTGGGTATCTCATTTAATCTTGTATTTCCTCACCTGTCAAAATTGCAAGTCCCTAAACCTTTCAAAATTGTCAGCCCTTAAGAGTGATTTCGTTCTCAGGGTATGATCTTTACAAAAGACTCGCTCATGGTTTCACTGGCTACATATAGTGTTGCTTCCTCTATAATGATAGTGAGCATTGATATATTACACATCACAGCCACCTGCTTCTTTGCTTTCGAAAGGCAACACTGCTTGAAAACTGTGTCCTACTTGTAATCTCAGTCTGTCTGGATATGGACACCTTCCTGGTATCTTCAAATTGTCATCCACTGTCTGTGCTGTGGTATGTGTAGTTTTATCATTGCTTCTCGTTGCTCGCCTGCTTGAGCACTTTTGCTGTCTCTGAGGCAGCTAATCTAAGTCGTTTGACTATTCTGGATTATGTGAACCTTTGTCATAAAATCTGTGTCCTGCAGTTATACTATGTCCAGGATACCTTCCACGTGGCTGCTAGTGATGAAATGTTTGCTGTACCTTTGCTTGAACATAAGTACCCACGTCGTAGACTGCTAATGTTGCCCTTTATTTACTACTTGTTTATCACTCTGATTACAACATGAATTAAGAGGGTGAGGTATCTGAAAGGGAGTTGACCATGTATATATTGATCTCTGCGAGGCAGCATATTAAGCTATGGGTTGTTATCATGACACGGGGTGCAGCGCACTAGATATTCTCGGCCTCATTACGACTCAGGCGGTAAGGGGTTTACGGCGGCGTAAACAGCGCCGACCCTTACCGCCTGATTCCGAGGTCCCTTAGCGCCATGGAGGTTTTGGTGTTAAAATCCATGGCGCTAAGGGACCTTGATGTTAATTACGCCACTGTAATTTACGGTGGCGTAATTAACGCCTTCCCCTCTCCCATTATGCCCTATGGGGCAAAAATGGGAATGGGGAAGGGTAAATGGGGATTGGGGACTTACCGCCCCACCAACCTCGGAATGGGGCGGTAAATCCGCCAACCACCATGGCGTAAACGTAGTTTACGCCATGGTGGTAAAGGTACGACCCAGGCGGTAACTTACCACCTGGGTCGTAATGAGGCCCTCTATATCCCTTAATTCCTTTGGTCTGTTAGAGGGGGACCCCAGAGGTGTCCGTGCCCCAGGCCCCCAAATTGCTTAAGATGGCCCTGAGTGGCAGGGTTCAGGCACGCTATCAAAAGGTGAAAAAGGTGTTAGTCCTTGACTAAGGGCTATCTAAGCTGATGCACTGTGGAGTTTAAAGCAAACAGAGTTTGGCTCATCCTTCATTTCTCAAAGGCTTGCCCACCAACCGCAATCTCACACGGACTCCTGATTGTTAATGGAAAAGATTGCGTCAGAGTGGCCTGGAGTTTCACACTCTACGAGCGTGGATGGCCTGCTTCCAGCTACCAGTCTCCTGCTCTTGCCCATATGAGGTGCCTCAGCTACCTGCCAACTCTTGGAACCACCTTGCTTAAGAGAAGGCCCTTGTCTGAGGCCCGCTGATTCACCTGCTCTGGAAAGAAGGCATGTCATGTGACTTCCCCTTGAGGTAACACCAAATGGAACTTCCTATGCATATGAACACGCTGCTCCAAGAAAGGAGAACAGAGGTCTTCCCTAAATGATCTCCGGGGCGGGTCACGTGCACCCTCTGTCACCAGATACAAGGTGAAGCTGCAGTGGGCAGTGCACTTTATTTTGCTTTGTTTGACTAGTACCAGTATAATGAAGTACAAAGTTGAAGTGCTTGGGTGCCAAGGTGAGACGGCGCACAGTCTATTACAATACCTGAAAGGCCAATATTTTATCAAGTGGGAAACTGGTGAATACATAGCTGGGCGTAATCTCCATTAAGGAATACAAGACCCTAGCATGTGCCCCTTTGTTCAGAATAGATGGAACGCTGTTTAATGTGCTTTTAAATGTGGCCTAGCAATTCATGTGTGCAATGGTTGTCTCTTATCTCTCCCTCTCCACTCTCGGCTCGCCGCCACCCAGGACTGGAGTGACACTGAGCAGCAGGGAGAGAGGACAGCCACGGGCGGTGACGCAGGTTGTTATCGAGGCTTCCCCAAGGGAGCTAGGCCTCAGCGCCGCACTCCCGCGCTAGCGTTCACCTGATAAGAAGGGACGCGTGCCCGCTTGGCCAGTCACGCGGCGGCCCGCCGTGTTATCGACGAACTGACTGGTTAAAGCTCATGTTTCTGCTTAATCCGCCGGCGCGAGAGCCGAGTACACAATGGAGAGGATTGGGAGCACTTCACTGCGCACAGTGCTCTTTGAACACACCGGCGGTGCTGTGAATGTGGACTCATGCCAGGCGTGGCTGGAGCAACACGCAGGCAATTCTGGGGGGCTGCCTGGGGTGATAGGAGAAGAGGGCACCAGGGCGCACCGCATTTCCCTGAAACTTCCACTTTGGCCTCATTTTAAGAGGGGAGGGGCTCCAAAGTAGAGTTATACTTGGGGTCTGGCCAAGCACCAGACTCTTCACTTCCCTCCCGTTTTGGAATTCCCTGCCCTGACTTAATTCAGCACTGCACATGTGCTTCCAGTCATCACGACACATCTTCATGGGAAAATGCATATTCCAAAAAATTCGCTAAACTTGATTCGGCAATTTGCCATAAAACATATCAAAATACTATAAAACACATCGGCCCTGATTCATGGATTATTAGCGCACAACAAAACGGGATTTGTGCGCCATTCTGCCCGCAAATCCCTGTTTAACAAATGGGGATTTGCGGGCAGAATGGCGCACAAATCCCGTTTTTTTCGGCGCAAATAATCCATGAATCAGAGATCATATCTATAAAATCCATTAATACATATATAAATACAATAAAATATGACCTACATAAAATGCTTCTTAACATACATCGTATGAGGAAGGATGGATCAGGGGCAGCGCGTTTGTCGCTGCGCAGCACAGGTTCGAATCTTGATTCTGCGCTTAGAAACCATTGTCTGGTATTAAGCGCGTTATAAATGAACAATAAATAAATAACATTCCCATACATGTCCCATTAACAATCATCAGCCCATCTATGTACATCAATCGAGCCACAATGTAATTCTAACTGGAGTTGTGTTACTGAGGGGGCGCGACACTTGTCCCTTCACGTCATTACACGATGGAAATAGTTGAAGGATCGAAGTTTACGTTGAATGCAAGAGTTGTCTCTATGATTTTAGAGCACTGCTTTTACACAGCCACGCACGGTGAACATACCTGGAAACAAAGGGTCGCGGTGTTAGTGCCGGGCATCTGCTTGATTAGTGCCATTGCTTGGATAACACCTTGAGTATTTTTTTAAGATCAACAATGGTTTCAAGTATTTTGCCCGTAGAGCGTTATACCCATTACACAATAACATCAAGTGTGCAGATGTTTCCAATTCATAAGCACAAACCGGACATGCGCAATCGTTACTCAGGACCCAACAACAGGTAAAGGCAGCAACATTTAGAAAATGTAATCTTAATTTCAAGAGAAGAGTTCGTGCCAAAGGTGGTCTGATACTATCCCGGTAATCCTCAAAGACATTTTCCACGTCACATGCAGAACATTCCAGGCCTGTCTGTAATAAACTACACGCCTCAACTCATTTCCTCTGAGAATTTACCTGGACCCGTTTTTAGTTTTTTACACTCGCCAAGTGGGTTTTGTTAATAAGGTGCGGATTATGCCACAGGGATATAGGTTCAGATCTAATAATCCTGTTTTCACATGTGACAACCAAGGCAGCGTTCTACCCTCCTCCAGCTGCAGAACATGAATCAGCGCTTCTCTATACTTCACCAGCGCTGTAGAGCACCACAGCCTTAGCCAATAGAATACAGGTCTTAACCTGGCCTCAATCGCCAGTCAGCGTGGCACCTCTTGATGGGAAAATTCATATTGAAAGAGACATGCACACATAATGGGGGTTTGGAGAGAAATGAATACCTCTGGGGTGTACAACCTCACACAGAGACAAAGCAGGATATTGGGTCAGAGAGACAATGTGGGTGTGACCACTGTGACGAATCAACTTCCGGGCCAGTGGTTCAGGGATGAATATCGGTTTCTAAACCATCAGCCCCTCACCTCTAGTACACCAGAAGGGATCCGAACAGATTGGAAACACAAGAAAATTATAAACGTCCTTATCCACGTTTGGTAATGTGGACGGAACGGCAGGCTTTTCTCCGAAAGGTCGTGGATCATTGATTAGTTGCAACACAGCGAAAATACAATTATTACCCATTGATAAAAGGGACTGTCCAGTTTTATAAAAATATCTACTTTATTATTATCACAACAGACAGTTCTAGCACACTACAAAATACAACCCACCCTGTAAAGGAATGCAGAGGACAGACAGTTTCAAAGAAGGAAAAGGGATGAACTCTGGATACTGACAGGAGGGTAGTAGGTAAAGTTATTAATCGCAATAGTTCAAGGATACTTGGTTTCAGCACAAAGGGAGTAATGGGTCAAAAAATGTTGCTAGGATCTTCGGAGAAGGACCGGGGGGACAAACCCACAATGTACCTTCTGCTTGTAGAAGTTCTTGGTGCTCGACAGGGTTGAGTCGGTTTCAGGGTGCTTTCCAACTTCTGCAACAGAGTTCAAGACAGGAGACAGCTGCAGTTATCAGGCGGCAGGCAGTTTGGTGAGCGAGGCTGGACGATGGCTGCAGGCTGGCCTACACAGCGGCTTGGGGTTAGGAATCTTCTTAGTGCTGTTGGCAGGTCTGAAGCACTGGTCAAGGTGTCTTGGATGACGTTAGCGACTGCAGAGTGACAACAGTCAGCAGTGCCATTGGTTGCAGCTGAAGGGGCTCGACTATCAAAAATGCCCTTTAAGAAGGACGCTGGTTGCTGCTTATCGATGCACCCCTCCTAGCTTCTTCACTGGGCTTGTGTCATCCTCACGGCTCAAAGTTCAGGAGAGTGTTGCAGGCACCAGCCTTGTCCTGGCTTTGGTTCAGAGAGTTTCTGGCACTTCAACCCTAGGAAGCTTGCTTGCTCAACACAGCAGGGCACGCTGTGTGCTGGCTGGATACAAGTTCTGGAGCTGCTGGAGGGTTCTCTGGATTCAGTATCTCCCTCTGTTCCCTGGGAGATGTTTAGGGGAAGGATGTTGCGCACCTCTTTGGAAATCCTGGTCTTCCTTCACTGGCGGAAGTTGTAAGCCAGACTGAACCTTCCGCCAGGGCCCAAATGAGTTCTTCTTGTTACTCCTTGCAAAGTCTTCAGATGATCTGCCCAAAAGAGGTGCTCAAGACTCTTTTAAAGCCAAATGACCCCCAGTGATTGGTGTAGGCTAAGCCTAACTTAACAACCAATCCTGGGTCCCCACCAACAATCTCCTGTATGCGTGAGATCATGGTATTGGTCGTTTTGACATAATCTAATGGTTCGCATGAACCATTAGGTCTAAAAAGGCTACCACCAAAGGTTCGAACACCAAATGTTCGATCCTTCGGTGGTAGCGTTGTAAAAAAAAAACGGGGGCTGTGTGGGTGTCCCCCGCATCGCCCCGCTCACTATACTTGGTAGTATAGTGAGCGGGGGTTGCAAAGGACACCCCCGCAGCCTTCCGTTAAAAAAATAATTATTATAAAAAACAGGGGCAGCAGGGGTGTCCGCCGCATTGCCCCGCTCACTATACTTTATAGTGTAGTGAGCGGGGGATGCCGGGGACACCCCCACAGCCTTTCGTTAAAAAAAAAAGAAAAGAAAAGAAAAGGACCCTGCACTCCGGTTCCTGATCACGGAAGTGAAAGGGAACTTGCGCCGCAGGGACCCAGCGTGAACAGGAAGGTAAGTGGGGTTTGTTTATGTTGGGGTGTAGGTGGGGGGGTTTTGAGGGTGTTTTATGGGTGTGTTGTGGGTGTGTTCTGTGTGTGGGTGTGAATATGTATGTGTGTTCGCATGAGAAGGGTGCAAACATTTGGTAGTTTGCACCTATCGTATGCGAAAGTTTCGGCCGCAGCTAATTCAGCCGCGGTCAGATCACTTAGAACCTGAGATCATAACCAGAGTGCTTTGCAACAGAAAAAGTAAAGGGGTGATGCATCTTCCTGTCTGTTGTAGATCAAAGGGTCTCTCTGGTTAATTGAGCTCTCTGTGGTTTCTCATTAAAGCGACAGGTCTCCTTTGAAGCTGCAGCAGGACCAGACTTTTGGTCTCTGTCAAACCACATACTTGTACCTTCTGAATGGGGTCCCCCTGCGGGAACGACTACAGTAAACAGCTGTCCCAGACATGACAGGCCACTGCCCTTGATACTGAGAGGTGGGAGCTGGCTTCAGGTTGGCACAGAGCAAGGTTGTTGTGGTTTTCCTGTCCTTTGTTAGTCCTGTGACAGTCCTACCATGGGCCTGTTTGAATTAACTCTGATTAGTATGCATGGCTGCCACTAGTAGCTAACAAAGGAAAGGGTGGATCCATAGAGCCTGTGTAAGTTAATTAGGCTAACCCATGTTAGAAGGAAGGTTTTGCCTTCCCCGTCTGAGATACCTTGATGTACTCTTGGCTTTCTATGTGTATGTCACGTGGTGAGCATCGGAAAATGTGAGGGGATTAGCCCCACACATTTTCCAGAGGTTGATCTACCATCATTCAATGTAATTTAACATTTTTAAAAAGCCCAGGCGAGCGCACACCCACCATACGGATGGTTGAATTCCTTCCAACCACATAGTCATCAACCAATTATGGGACCATCTGAAACCATGGACTGGCAATAAATCTAGTTCATCCTCAATGTGGCGTCCTCTGGAAGTGCAGTGCCACAGATGTGCGGGTACAAATGTGTGTCAAATAAGACCTTCTTTAAGTCTACCTGGATTAAAAGCTTCTGGGATCACTCACAAAGACAAGTGCAAAGCTTGAAGGAAACTTTCCAAAAGACACAGCTTCTCAGAAACCCCCCAAGCCCGGGGAGCTAATTTGCACACCAACATTCCGCCAAAGTGCAGAAAAATGGGACACGGGAGAGGATAACTTAATATCAATTAAAGTAGTGGGTAATTATATATATATACGTATATATATATATATATATATATCAGTGAGTTTGGGACATGGTGTGGAAGACCCATGTCTGAAAGTGGTCGTCCTTCACCTCCTGGATTTCCAAGCATAGGCAACTCTTAATATAATGTTAATATTGTTAAACAGGTGGTTTCCAGTAAGATCCGGATAGTGATGCTGAGCATTCAGACTGTGCTCTGTAGAATTCTGGTTGGCTGGCTCAGATCACAGCATAGCATATAGATGCAACCTCCATAAATCCCTAGGATCCTAATTCACAGGGGAATATCCCAAAACATTCTTCAGCAAAACTATGGATAATCAAAATAAAGTTGCAATTGGTCTTAAAACAATTACAAAATAGATTGTGATTCAGGAATATCTCACTTTTACGATCTGATCAAACAAATGGGGGTGTTAGGTCCATCTCCTGCATACTCCAGGCAGTCTAGAAGAGCCGCTTCATAAGTCTCTAGTAATTCTAAAGACCAAGGAACTTTAAATAAGATTTCAGAGGCGCACCAAGACAGAGTACTAACAGTCCATAGTCGAAGGCTATCACAACAACAGTCAGTGGAAAAACCAAGGATACACATATGCATTCCTAGGAGCTTTGCTGTACTTCACCGTGATTCAGCAACACCTCACTCCGCGTGTCCAATGTAAGGTTCACAAAAGGACACATAATCCACACAACATGTGTTTCAGCATCTTGCTCTCTGGGATGCATAGATGTTTGCTTTTTTGGTGCTATGCAAATCAAGGTCTTCTCCTGTGAGACAACACACAGACGTCGGGGATTTGCCAGAAGAACAACATCGCACGTGGATAGATCTGAGAAGATCACACTCAAGGCAACAGCCAGGCTGTGAGAAGACCTCAGGCACGGCAAAGAGACACCAGAAGCCCAAACACTGTGTGTAGGGGTGCTCAGCAGGGTAAGCTGGCGCACAAGGGAATCGTTGCAGGCCTCCCAATCTTGAAGCAGCTCTCAATGGACAGCATGCCAAGGGGGATGCCGAAAGATGACACTTCTTGTACACAATGTCTCATGATCAGTAAGGCAGGTAGACATGGCTTGGGTGTCCCTGTAAGTATTGCATCAGTATTGTGTCCTCAAAAATGAATGCAATGCTTCAAGTCCTGCTGGCACATCAGGAGGCGGGCCTTTCATCACTGGAGAAATGGTTTCCAGTGCAGATGCTTGCTGAGCGAAGTTTGTTCATGGTGGATTGTTGAGAATGTCTAGGGCAGTGTAGAATAAGAAACCTTATTCAGCAGTAGCAAGATGGGCGCTTACCTGTGCCTTAACCATTCTTGCTGCGCCAACATAATTGAGTCGGCATTGAATGGCAGTGAGCTCAAGCGGCAACATTATCCAACATTGGCCGGAGGATAGCTCAGGGGCAATGCGCTCACCATGGAAGCAAGACAGCAACACTGGTTTGATCCCCGGGTCTGCGCTTAGCACCCTCTGGGAATAACCAATTACAATGACATGCACCACAGGGTGAGCGGTGTATTTATTGAAATGTCCCTGTGGGAAGATTAATATGAAATAAACAAAACATCAAAGGCCTTTAATTGTAAGGTGTATCCTAAAATTGTGGCAGCGCAACATTTATCTGAACATCAATATTCATGATTACAAGGACAAGTGAGTGATGTGATGCATTTATGTGCGTGTAGAAGAGATCATGAGCTTTAGCTTTTGAAATGAGTAAACTACTGGATTTGTCCTTATAATCAGAGTTTCTGAAATAGGATTAATGAGCCAATCAGCTGGCAAGCTTGGTTTGGTCAGTAGATACAGTTTTGGTGTATGTGAGGAAACAAGGTGTACATCTTAGTCTGTTTTCCATGGCCACTATGTTCTGGGGTGAGAGTAGATTGACTTCTTTTATGTTGCTGAATGTTTGTCATGATGTGAGCACCATATAAGGTACTTTCCTTTACTATGAGGAAAAATACACAACTTTGTCATGAAATGGTTTGTTTATCTAAGAGTTGAGTCCACTGTGAGTTTGTATTATGTGTGATTATGACCATTTATGGGACCAGACGAACGTGAGGCTTGAGGGTGAGGTAATAATGACTGTTAAATTGTTGCTTTTTACAGTAGTTGATAAAGAGATGGTTTCCCCCAAACGTGTAGTGCATGGAACGGTTAAAAAACGGTTGAGAAAGAATATATCGAAAAAGAAAATGAACTAAATCAGCTTTAAGAATACAGGCTGATTTGTTTGCAAGCGAGTGCCAGCCTCTGAGGAATGTAATGTAATGTGCCTTTACTGTTTCACAATCTCACAGCATGCTACACATTGTTTACAATTCCCGACCCCCCAACCCCTTATATGCCCTTTCCCACCTCGCCAAAAAGAATCGATGAAACGTTTTCGTTATTCTTTCCACATTGAAACAGCAGGCGTTAGAAAGCCTGTCGATAAAAGAACGTCGTACCACTACACACATGCACGAACTCCTCATTACATTACATCTGAGGATTTTATAGCTAAACAAATCCCCGACATATGTGAGGCACCCCTCATTAACAGAGGTCTGAAATTCCCCAAGTGACAGCTCCCCTCAGATCTGTGTGCAGAGGGAATTTCCTATAACACCAATCACACTAGCTTCTGACTAGCTGGGAGGTGCTACTTGCAAGTGGTAACACCGCCCCCCCCCAAGCCCCTCCCCCGGGCCTTCTGCTTCCCACACAGAAGCAGATGAGGTCTGGACACCTCCATAAATACCCTGGAGCCAATGGTGTTACATTTGAAAAGAAGTTTGAAAGATTACAATTTGAAAAATACTGAAAATATAAAATTCTGAAAAGAAAAGGTTATGGGTATTTGGAAAAAAGGAACAAGCCACACACATTATCACACATAATCTATCAGTTTAGGTGATTCCATAGAGGAAAGGCATGTGTCCCCTTACTTTGTTAATAAAAGGAAAACCTTCTTTAATTAAAACAATGTCCGACGGAAGGTTGGTTTTCGAGGAAGAAGGTGGCAGAGTCAGCTTGGTAAAAAGGGCCAGATCGGGGGCTGCCCTTGGCCACGAGTTTAGCAAATGCATGACTATAGGGTGGGCAGCATGAGGTCAACAGATAGGACAGGGCGGGCAGCACGGCTTTAGAGGGAAAAGCGCGCCCAACACGACAGTAACAAAGGAAATGCACCAAAAATAATAATGCATGGAATGCAAAATATACAGAAATGTGTCTTTTTAGTTGCCCATATTTCGCTTACAAACATGGGTGTTCCTAACCTTATCTTTCCAAGCTGTTCACCAATAATCGAAAGTTCTCTCCTTGGGGTTGGCTTTCCATTCCGGACTGGTCTACAGGGAGGGCTGCGAGGTCACGCGTGCAGCCTGGTGGCAGTGCAACTGCATACGTTCACACTAATAGGCTGAGTAGTGTGGGTTCACCTTGCTGCTCTTACCAGATCCCTACCTAATAATAAGTTACAGACAACTTTGTGTGTATGGAAAATTTGTAGGCCGTAGGCATTTTATTTTTCTTACAGAAAATCCATTATAACAAAACATTACATATACATAAGCTTTTGGGCACATTGTGTCCAGTTCCGAAGCCGCTCAAGGCTCCTTCTGAGTCTTTGTTATCCCTGAGCCTTCGTTCCTAGGCACATGCCGCCTACAACGTTTCTTGAACCGTGTACCGAAAGAGTACTCGGCGTTCTTTCCTCTTGCTTATTCCTTCTTTCCTTGGACCGTGTACCGAAAGAGTACTTGGCGTTCTTTCTTCCACTTTTGCACCATCTTGTACCGTGTACCGAAGGAGTACTCGGCGTCCTGGCTCCTGCCTGCACACCCCCACCTCTTCCGTTTCTTTTGCATGGTGGGTTGGGTGGCAACGTTTTTCCTTTCCCTTCCCCAGGTACCAAGAGCCTACCCGAGAGAGGTGAGCTCTTACCTGGTTTGTGCCGCCTCTCCTTTTCCAGGCTTACTTATACCCCCCCCGGCCTTTTGTTCCTTCGTGGGGGCGGCCGGGTTACCTCCTGACCTCTTGTTGTTATATTTCAACCTACCCAGGTGCTGCTTCCTGCCCTTCCTGGGCCTTTGTTTCTTGTGGCGCCATTTGGACGCCCCTCCCTACGCTTTCGCGCCCTTTTCCCCCCACCCCGCGCCTAAACTCCCAGACCCTCTATCGTTCCGCATTTCATGCGGCCCGGGGCCTGGGTCATAGGCTGAGTAGTGTGGGTTCACCTTGCTGCTCTTACCAGATCCCTACCTAATAATAAGTTACAGACAACTTTGTGTGTATGGAAAATTTGTAGGCCGTCGGCATTTTATTTTTCTTACAGAAAATCCATTATAACAAAACATTACATATACATAAGCTTTTGGGCACATTGTGTCCAGTTCCGAAGCCGCTCAAGGCTCCTTCTGAGTCTTTGTTATCCCTGAGCCTTCGTTCCTGGGCACATGCCGCCACACCTGAGTGGGTGTCCTTTACACCCACTCAGGTCCCCCCCAAAAGGCCCCTACCTACAGCCTCTTGCTTGGAGTGCCCTGAAAATGTTGTCAGTAAAAACCCCCATGCCAACCTTTGATAGGTGCACTCCATCTTGGTGGAACATGCCCGGGTTGCTCCGGTGTAAACCATGTCTTATGAAATGTAGACCTGTACTCTTGCAGTACTCCTCTACTGATTTATTTAGCTTTTTCCTCGCTGTCTCGATCACATGTCTCTTTTGTGCCCCATGCCAGATCCTTCTAGGTAATATCTCTGACATACAAATCTCTGTTTTCCACCAGCTGCGAGCCAAGCTATGCAGTGACTCGCAGATCTCTCTTTGCAATTTGCCCCTGTTCACGCTCACCAGATCGTTCCCCCCTAAAAGTATAACCAGGTACTTAGGGGGGTTCCCTGTAACCTATCAGGTCTGATAGCCTGTCGTGGATGTCCGCCCAGTGCATCCCCGGGAGGCCCCACCATGACGTGATTGTGTTCCTGAAATGTAATCCTTGATTCACCTCTTCCAGCCACCTGCCTGACCGGGTCACAAAAGAGTGCCCTACTATCCAGGCCGATTTGTAGGGTCCGACCTCTGTGGAAACGGGGGAGATAAATGTCATATCAGTTCCTCCCTTATGTATCTCTTAAAATATTGTGATTTCCCTCCCCCAATTCGTTTCACCCCCTTCATCCCCAGGCCCCCCGCCCACGCAGAGGTTGCTGCCCCTATCCGGAAGGAGTGTGTCCCAAATTCGGCTGGATCCCATCCCGCCTTTGCCACTGCCTGCTTCAATACCGCTTGAAACTGATACCTGCTGAGCGCACGCCGTCCCTATGTATCAATAACTGCCCGTCAGCTTCTGGTCGCGGATCTAAAAATTCCCTGGTGGTGCATCTGGGACAGTGGTCCTTCTCTCTGATGCAATTGAGGTCTATCGCTCTATCCCCTCCCTATTTGGTCTGTCTTAGATTTCCTTAGCATTATTGACATACCTTTGTCGCCCATACTGATATCTCTCCTTGCCAGCCCGTCTCCTGCTATCGTATTCCTGGCCACCAGTTCCCCTATTCTGAAAGCCCCGTAGTACGCAAGTGCGAATGCTGCCCTGAACAGCGCAGTTTCGTATGTGCTGCTGCATATATTAGTTAGCAATTTTAGTAACATTATCAATTTCCCAAAATTGACCGGCCTTCTGCTATCTGGCTTCTTCCCCTCTAGCTTCGCCCATCCCCTCATCGCATGTCTTTTCCTATCGCTGTTAGTCGGGTCTGGTAGGCCCGCCACTTTTGCGGTATATGCCACCGCCGCCAGATGCGCTGCTGCCCAGCTTTTCTTTTTACCATTGGCAAATGCCCCTTCCAGGAATTCACAGATTCTTTCCGTTGATATTTCATCCACCACTTTTACACCTGTTTCCAACAACACATCTTTTACCATCTTTCCGTTGATATTTCATCCACCACTTTTACCCTTGTTTCCAACAACACATCTTTTACCATCTTTCTGTTGATATTTCATCCACCACTTTTACACCTGTTTCCAACAACACATCTTTTACCATCTTTGCGTACCGCTAACCCGTCTTGTATGTCAGGGCATTCCTGGTCAGCCTGTCGATGACCCTTTCTTTTTTCCCACTCTTTTTCCACCACTTTTGAGTTGACCTTGAGGCCAACCGTGCCTTCCTTTCTAGTGCCTTCAACGGGACCCATGCCTTTCGTGGCGTGGGCGTCTTTCCCTTGTCGGCGTCCGGTCTCTGCTCTCTGAATCTCTCCCACTGAAAACGAGAGATTGCATCAGCCACCACATTTTCCTCTCCTGCGATATGCCTCGCCCTTATGCATGTATTTAACATCAGGCTTTCCAATGTGATTGCCCTCATCAATTCCAACACTACACTGCATGATGCACTTCCCTTGTTTAACACATGCACTACCGCCATGTTGTCCGACCATACCGCCAACTCCTTCTTGCCTAGCTCCTTCCCCCATGCACATAACGCGACCCATATCGGGAAGAGCTCTAGTAGCGTTATGTTCTTTGTCCATTCCGCCGCCTGCCATAATTCCGGCCACTCATCTGCACACCATTTTCTCCCCAGTATTGCTCCAAAACCAAAACCCCCGGCTGCGTCAGTGAATAACACTCTTCTACCTTCCTCATTCACTGGCGAGCGCCATACCACTGTACCCCTGAAGTTCACCAAAAATTCATCCCAGACTTCTAAGTCTCCCTTGATTCCTCCTCCTAGCCTGACCCTGTGGTGCCCTTTGGTAGCACCTCTTGTCTTCAGCTCGATCCTTCTCTGGAACACTTTTCCCTGCGGTACGACTCTCCCTGCGAAGTTCAGTTTCCCTGCCAGTGCTTGTAACTCCTTCACAGTTGCCTTGTTTCTTCCTCGTAGCTCCTGTATTGTTTTGATTAGCTCCGTGACTTTGTCCTCTGGGATCCGACACCTCCCCTTGTTTGAGTCGATCTCTATACCTAGAAACTGGATCACCTGTGTTGGCCCCGTCTTTTTTCTCATCTGCCAGAGGACTGCCCCACTCACTCGTTATTTCTACGATTTTGGCCAGTGTTGCCTTGCACATGTCTGCCCCTTTGGGGCCGACAAATAAAAAATCATCTAGGAAATGCACCATCATGGACTCCCTCATCTCTTGTGCTACTGCCCAGATTCCTGGGAATGTCTCGCGCTCCTTGGCCGGTGAACGGGATGTTGAACCCCTCACGAAAGCCTCGCCTAATTTGCTCTGCCTCTTCTTGGTCGGGATAATCTCAGACCCACTCTTTCATTCTCTCCATCTTTACCGGCATGGCCCCTTTCCTGCTCCAGTTCTTATTTCCGTGTCTCGTCTCTTCTGCCGCTCGGAGCTGCAGCCCTTGTGCACTTGGAACTGTTGTGGTCTCCCTTGCATTTCTCGCATTTGTGGCTGAATATGCACTTCCAACCCCAGCTGCATGGCACCCCTTTTTCGAAGCTCCTGCATTGCCCTGGTTCTGTCCGAGCCGTACCCGGGCTCCCACTGCCCCCCCTTGTGCTGTTGGGGGCAGGCTGCTCTGCCATCCTCTCTGTGGCCCGAAATTTTCACTCTGAAAACTCCGTTCCCTGTATCTGTCGTAACTGGAGTCGTATCTTCGGTTACTAGATCTGTAATCTGTCTTGTAAATGCTCTGCCAGTACTGCCTTCTCTGCTGACCACCTGTATTCCGTTCCTTGGAATCCCGTTTTTCTTTCAGCACATTAAAGATGTAAAGGTTGAAATTGTCTTCGTCCCAGCCCATGTCCGGGAAGCAGTCCGTCTCCTTTCGGAACTCATGGTCGTACTCTAGCCATGCGTCCCCCCAAACACTGCGTGGACCCTCAGCACCCTCTGTTGATAGGCAACTACCGCTACCCCATCCTCCGGGAATTTCTGTAATATGATTTTCTACATTATGGTAAAGGCCGACATCCAATTATCGAAGTTCCTAACTACTGGCCCCTTTTTGAGTAAACTCTTTTCATCCTCTTTCATGTCTTCGACTGCCACATTCATCCCCCTTTTTTGACAATCTAATAATGTAAATATATCGATCAACTCCTTTCTCCAAATTTTTTCCCTTTACTTTGTCATTTATGTACCAAGCCATCGCTTTCATTGACCTGCCCTGTGCATCTTTACCCATGGTTGGCCTGCCATACTTCGTCATGAGCGGTGCCCCGTTCTCTACCGTTACCGCCGTTGTTGTTGCCCCTGCCCCTATGTTTGGGCCTACCGTCGTGCTTTGCAGCGTCACTACAATTGGCGCTCCTTGTGGCACTGGGACTACTGGTGTCCCTTGCGGTGTCGGGACCGGAACATCCTTGGGCTCAACTGGTGCCCCCTGTGGGGTAGGGACCGGGGCCTCTTTGGGTTCTATCCCTGCCCCCCTACCCCACTCCGCTTTTCCTTGCTCACCACTCCTTTCCACTTTACCCCAGCTTTTAGATGATCCCTTTCTTCATCCTCACTGCTGGTTTCCTCTGACGAATTACCCAACCATTCTTCCTTGCTCTTCTTCCCCCGTCTGCTTTTCCTGTCGTTGGTTCTGGGCGACTTAACCGAAACCGTGACGCAAATTTTTAAACATTTTTATTATTTTATTCCCAACATTATTATTCACAATACCTTTCTTTTTATCTTTTCTCTTTTTCTTGACCATCGTTTCCGTCTTCTCCTCCGTTCTCCCTGTCTCCGTTCTCCCCCTCTTCTGTCCTTGTGGCACTTCTTCCTCGCCCTCACTGCTGCTGTGTTCGATGAACCATAGGGGTGATGCTGCCTTCGCCCTTTCTTCTTTCTGCATTACTTCCAGCACCCATTGGGCTCCATACTCTTTCTCCACTTTTCTTGCCCAATCTTAGAGTTCCCGGGCCTTCTTCGCTCTCCCATCCGCCCTCTTTCTCGTCTGAATTCTGCCGGTTCTGGCAACTGCAACGACTCTCCCTCTCGCTCGCTCCGGTGATGTCTCGGTTGTCGCGTTCGTCTCAAGCGAAGCAAGAGCTCCGCTTCTTGAAGGGTCAAAAGCGCGTGAGTCCGCAAGAGCAAACGTTTTTCCTTTCCCTTCCCCAGGTACCAAGAGCCTACCCGAGAGAGGTGAGCTCTTACCTGGTTTGTGCCACCTCTCCTTTTCCAGGCTTACTTATACCAGACCGGCCTTTTGTTCCTTCCTGGGGGCGGCCGGGTTACCCCCTGACCTCTTGTTGTTATATTTCGCACCTACCCAGGTGCTGCTTCCTGCCCTTCCTGGGCCTTTGTTTCTTGTGGCGCCATTCGGACGCCCCTCCCTACGCTTTCGCGCCGTTTTCCCCCCACCCCGCGCCTAAACTCCCAGACCCTCTATCGTTCCGCTTTTCATGCGGCCCGGGGCCTGGGTCTCTCCAAACAACCCGGTGTCGCGAAGTCGCCAAGCCTTTATCTGGACGCTTTACTTAAATGGGATGCCTCAGCTCTTTGGGCCATTGTGAACGAAGGAGGTGTGTCCTCGTATCTCACAGTAAAGATTATTATGCAATGTATTTGTCCTTCAGCAGCATCAGACCATCAGCCCTCGTTGCCTCAATGCCTACAGTATATTCACTGTACAATATGCTTCTGTAAATACGTCTACTCTACTTCATTCGTAAACGACTTATGTGAATAAGATTAGACATGTAAATATGACTGATATTATACTTACGGGTGCAATGTATCTGTAAATGATCCTATGTCTGTAAATATGTCCAGTATCATATATGCCAAACATATGTTTTCTATTGTTGACTGTACTGCATTTCCTGTTTTCCAGCGCTCAGATACCCACGGGTTTGGCGCGCTCTACAAATGTTAAATAAATAAATACGCAAATAAAAAGCATGCCTCATCCAATATCTGCGGGACTGCGTCTGCCTTCCATTCTTAAAGCGGACGCTGCCCGATAGGTCTCTAGATGGAGAGCGTGCAAGCGCAGCACGCTCGACCAGGCGTCCAGGGAACATGCCAACATGAAGGGGAACTCAGTGGAGGCGTCCGTCCAGCCTCACAACAGCTGATGGGAAATGTACCCACTCTCCGTGCTGAATGGCTTGGAGGATTGTTCCGCAGAGTCGCCCGCTGACTGAAACCATGCCCACGATCAGGATGTATGATACTTCCAAACATGTATCACTGCCTCTGACAATCGTAGCCTTACCTCCACTGGTCATCAAAGCTGCAAAGTGAGAGCTGCCAGTTACACACCTGCCAATCATGGCCGTGCGTCCCAACGTTCCTTTCCTCCTCTGGCTTTTTCCCAATGGGGGCTTGTGCACCCGCAACAGAGCAACAAAGGGCATCCTCTACGTGTAGTACTCTACCAGCACCAGAGGCATTGCTAGGGGGTAAGGGGCTTAGGAGGCTATAGCCCCGGGTCTTTTGGTTGTAGCAGCGGATAGAATCTCAGGGTCTACAACCAAAAGGCGAGCTAGCCCCCAGTCTGGACAGTCCCGACATTAGTGTAGACCCAGATCTTTTCCAAAACTAGCAACACCCTTGACCAGCACTGCATCACGAGGGATGCCAGGCCTATCTATCTCATGCTGTATGCTGAAGGGCGAAGAGGGGGAGCTTCCTCTCAGAAGATCAGGGGAGTTGCTAGGTCTGGAAAAGACCCGGGGCTAAGCTGCTGTCGGAACTGTTGGGACTGGGGGCTAGCTGGTCTTTTGGCTGTAGCTCCTGAGATTCTATCCGGGGCTACAACCAAAAGATCAGGGGCTATAGCCCCCTTAGCCCCCCTAGCAACGCACCTGCAGAAGATCTTGATATATGGAACCCCCACAGCCCACCAGTGCCAGCCCTGTCTCCCTGTCAAGAAGACGAACTTTTGCTTGCCGTGCACTACTGGGCTGAACGTGGGTTTCCTGGGCGTGGAGAGCAAGCCTCCTGTCCAGCTCTTGGAAGAGGCAAGCATTCCACATTGATGTGAGGAGGCAAAAGCACAGCCTGACTCACTGCTCCAGTCCAAAGCACCCTGAAGCCCTAGGAAGCCTGGAATCAACCAATGCTTTTTTTTTATATAAGATGTGCAATATAGCTAAAATAAAAAGTCTGAATTTAAATACCCCGGAAAGTTCTAAACTGGGTTAATGAGAATGCAAATAACCTTAATCATTTACAGATACAAATCAAAAGTCCTCAAGCTGTTGCATTAAAAAAGAGGCAACTTTGCCTTTCATTATTTTAACTCTGAAGTGGATTTTGTTCTTCCTCATTGCAAGATAGGAACACAGGGGCGTGCTCACCCCGAGATGACATGTCTTAGTGGTCAGCCTGTTACTGAGGCCGCCTGACCCCTTTGCAAAAGTCTTTCGCCTTTTGCTTTTGTCTATTACAGCTTGAGGACTTTTGATTTGAATCTGTACAGGATTAAGGTTACTTTTTGAGCTATTTCAATTCAGACTTTTTATTTGAGCTACATTGCACATTATATGCAATACAAGGATTATTTGGCTACCACTAATAGCACCAGGAGTAGAAACAAACATAACGATAATCATCTAATTAGTGCAATGCAATAAGCCCAGCTGAGCGAAAGGGGAAGGGGTGATAGGGCTGCAGGCTGAGAAGTAGAGGCAAGATGGACGCTCAACAGAGTCTGACGTGAGGAGTCTTAGCAGCCAGGTTCCCAAGATATATCAGAGTATAGGGCTTACGCAAGGGTCACTAGACTATTGTTTGTGGTCATTAATAATACAGTTCCTCCGTTTTTACTAATCCTTTAATTTGACCCCAGGACTCTTTAGCTCTAACTGTAGTGAACATCGCTTTAATGACTGGATCCCCAGCATGTTGGAAGGATTAAAGTCTTGCCCTCAGCCACTGCTACTGGTAAGTGAGCCAAGGAGATCTTACTTTGGTGTTGGGGCCTGCCTATGAATGCAAGATGCTGGATAGATTGTTGAGTGAGATCAGGTAGGTGCGGCAATGTTCCCAGTAGGCCACATGATACCACAAATAAGCTTATAAAAAAATAAAAAGAGGCAATTGGGCTCCACATCTAGGGGTGTTCCTGTACTCTTTCCCACAACCTTGAAAGGGGCATGCACCTCCCAAACCCAGGCTCCCTATTCCGAGGTGGCTTGCTGCACGATTGGTACGCTATAAGCCAAGTACCCATACGGTCTGAGCAGTCCCTGATCTTGGAAGGCCTAAAGCCTGTAGCCTTATCTATCTAGTTCCCTCTGAAACGTTAGTTTGATGGTCTTGTCTCACCATTTCTCTAGTAACAGTCTTTGAATCCCTCTCTTAAGACTCTCCTGAAGCTCCTCTTCTCTGCCTCTCACTCTGCCTCTCTGCCATCCTTCCCTATTCTGCTCTTATCACTTATTTCACTTTGCTGTCCTCCCAGCCTGATCATGCTCCATCGTTTATGTCTTTTCTCACTCACTTTTCTACCCGCCTTCCCCTCTCTGGTCTTATCGCTCCTATCACATCTCCTGTCTCTACTCTCCACCCACTTCTGTCTCCACTCTCTCGTAACTTTGGCTCCCACTCCTCCGTTTCAACTCCCTCGCAACTCTCCTGATCTTACTCCTTTCTCTCACGCGCTCTGACCCACTCTTTCACTCTCTCACTCACTCGCTCTCTGACTCACAACCAAACATACAACAAAATTGGTACCGATCTCTCAATCTCAACATCTTACCTTTAATCTCTCCAAACACGCCATAACTCTACTCCAAGTTCTTCTCGACCTTCTGCACACTACCCTCTGGTCTCCTGGTCCTCCTCCACCTCCTCCACCTCACCTGAAAAGCTTTTCACTGCAGACTGACCCTCCTGGCTTTTTTTATAGCCTCCCCTTCCTGCCTGGAACATTTCGGCCCGTTTCCAGTGACGGGCAAACCAGGTGAGTGCAGGAAGTGGTTTCAATTTACACAGTTGAGCACTACACAGGACAGAGGCAAGGCACAGAAACCTACCTGCACATGTCCACCTACCCGCTGTGGTGCAGCCAATGGATGCTGCTCAGTGGTTTTTTAAGAAGTCTCGCACCTCCTAATTTGGCCACCCTTTGTGAAACGAATCATGCTTACACAGTGTGCATAGCATTGACATGCATGAATGGAGGTGTGGGCGTTCTGGGTGGAATAAAAGGGAATATTTTGAGATTGTTGCTGGCTTAATGAAAAGGGCAGAGATATCCCGCAGGAGTGTGAGATCGAAATATATTGTGAAAGGAAGATGTAAAATGAGGATGGAAGGAATTGGTATTCATTTTCTTTTAGCAGGAGACGAGGCTCATGTTCTTGTTTAGGGGATATTTATGGCAATCAAATGAGTGACCCTGTGCCATTTGAACACCACTGGGGTTTCTTTTAAAAACCATTGTTTTCTGGTATGTTAATCCTGTTGAGACAAAAGACTACAATTCCCAGAATGCATTGCTCTGTTACGCAAAAGCCTGGTACTAGAAGCATGTGCTCAGGTGACATGGACTCATCTTGCCAAACTATGCTCTTTATTGGCAGGGAAAAAAGTTTGAATAAGTGTGTGGGTGAGGGGGGAGGACAATGTTGTTACCCATTATGTTTCTTATGTTTTTGCTTCCCTTTAAGTTTTAGCAAAGGGCTGGGAGATGGAGGAATTGAATATTGAAGGCTGAGGGGATTGTGTAGATATGATATGATATGATTGTTTATTTATATAGTGCCTAAATACAATGTGTTTCAAAGCGCTTCAAGGCAAGGGAGGGAACAAGGGAAAATACAACCACATTCTTACAGGCCATGAACAGTAAGGATGTGAAATTAACTATCGTACTCGGCCTGGCAACATTTCAGATAGTGCAAGAGCTAAGACATAGATAAGGAAGGGAGAGGGAGAGTGGGAAGGAAATGGAAACAGAGGATTACTTCCTTGGTTTTGTGTATGTGTGTTTTATTTACTGTGAAAAATGTATGTGGAGAGGTTGAAAACATTTATTTTAGCAATCATTAAATGACAAACGTCAATAGTGTTGACGTATCTAATGAAATGTTTTTATTTCTTGATACAATAGGTATTGTGATCACATGCCTATGTACATTCGCAATTTGCTTACAATTACATGTTCATGTCTATGTTACCATCATTTGAAAGGTTTTGCCAGGATACGTTAACATAAAACTTATTAAAGGTATTTGTCATCATATCATAAGTAACTCACATCTTTGCCAGGTATTCACACAAATGGCCAGCTTTTCCCATTAGACAACAGCAACAAGCACAGGTTACTAGGCATTTCAATATGTTGGCATTGTACTTGCATCATATCATTACAATTTGATTTGAATAGAGAATTATGTAGACCAATTCTAAGCTCTGTATTAATGTCTGTTATTATTACCCACTGATGGCACTCGTTTCATCGCCCTCAGAATGAAGAAGGGACTCATCAGTGCCACCAGGGTTCAAATCTGTCCCCGTTCCGAAAGCCAGCACATTGCACATGCGCTATCCATCCAGCATGCAACTATTTTCCAGAAGTGACCATTATATGCCCAGGAACTCACACCATTGGTAGCTATTGTCATAGCATGCCTGTGTATTCATGGCATTTTCTAGATATTGCAATCTTATACTCTGGCACTTTCACCACATACCAGGTTTTCCCATTAGATGCTCATGCGTTCACACCGTTTGGCAGGTATTGTAATACTTTGCCTTGATACTCAGGTCATATGGCTACATTACTGCTTCACCTCATAGCCTCCTGACTTCTCTGGTGTTCCCCTATAGTACTTTCTCTTTCTGTCCTACTTCCAACTCCTCCAACCTCCTCACTTTATGGGCTGGAAATTTCCCTGGAAGTCTTCATTTACACCCAACCCTTTTCAGGATCCATATCTATCTGGTCTGCCATGCAGTCTCTGGCAAAGTTTGTCCTCTTGTTCCCTCCTGTACTCAATAAGTCACTGTCCAAAAAGGGTTTGGGGAGTTCTCGCTGGTCTCCCCTAGTACTGTGTGGTTCAATGTTGGTATCAGTATCAGTTCTCTTACTGCTCCCATGTAGGGGTTGTGAGTTATCTGGTTAGTATCCCATTAATAATGCACAGGAATTGTTCAGAGCAGGCTAAAATGGAGGTGCTTGTGCACATGGGAAGGACTCTAAGAATACCAGAAACACCAGAATACCAGAAAAACATAAACTGCTCAATGGGAAGCAGTCTTTCAGCATACGAAACATGGCTTGACTTCATATGAATCATTCTCCGAGTGGCAGAAGCAGAGCTCCCTCTCAGCAGAGGTTGAAGTGGGTGGGAACTACAGGAAATGTCAATCCTCTGATTTTTGTTGAAATCAGCCATCGTGAAAAAGGGAGGGTGGCCAACAGCCTACAAGATGGCCTCGTAATTCCTCCTCTCTCCGATGTGAAGAGCAATATTTGTTATATTTCCAATGCACTTGCGCATTCTCAATGTCACTGGGCCTCATAAGATCGTTGTTTTTGTTCCCCCTTGTTCCCTTCCCTTGCCTCGTCGCACTCTGAAACACTTGTGTACTAGCGCAATACAAATAAAACATCAATATCTATATCAATATGAGCTAGTCATTTACCCTTTTTTACATTAAACGAAGTTCAGAATCGATATTAAATCCATATGGAGGATTTTGAGGTGATTCCTTTACTGCATTTACCTGTTATTGATTGTTATCACCAGAGCTCGGTGTGGTCGCTCCTTTCTTTCATTGTCTGCTGAGTCTTGGAGTTCCTCAGTGAAGTATATTTTGTGTTCCTTTCGCTCTGCTCACTGTGTTATTCACCAAGCATCCTTTTCGCTGTACCTTTGCTCCCCCTGAACTCCTTTCATCGCTGCATCTCTGCATTGCCACCGTCTCGGATTTGAAGCCTATGCCCATATTCTAAGTTAACACACAGTACATGATTACATGACACTGTTGCTTCTGCCTGCACACCAGACCTACTCACTACTGCCACCTAAAATCTATAGTGAACACTATTTCTACACCCTGTTTTTACCTCAATATATCATCTTCTCTTCAACAATTGCTGTACCTTGACTGATTAGTGGCATTTTAGTTTCCTCAAAAATGTCAGAATCCAAAGATGAACATTTAAAACTCCTGCCTAATGATATTTCCTCTTTAAACACGAGGATGAAAACTTTTTTAGGTGAGGTTTCCAATATTTGCTCCTCCATCTCCTTCCTTGATTCTTGTTCTTTATCTTTATAAGAAGCCTTCAAATCCTTTAAATATGAATTAAAAATGGTGTCAGGAAGATTAGGAGATCCTGAAGAAGGCATTACAAGCATGGAAGATAGAATAGATGCTTTGGAAAATATGAAACAAAGATTACTGCAGGTAGAAGCTGATACTACCAAGCTCGAAGACAGAAATCGAAGAGATAATGTCCGCTTGTATGGAATTCCTGAAAAATCCAAACTTAATGATTCAATTAAATTCCTTGATGATTGTATATATAGGGCACTGGGCCTTTTCCTTCGTCATTCCGTTGGAGCTTCAACGAGCTCACAGGATTAAACCTTGCTTCATTAGCAATAATCCCTCACTCTGCCTTTAATCGCTTGTTTTTTTAGGCATGAACAAGCCCGGCTTCTTCTCACAGCAGCCTGGAAGCAATCTCAGATTTTCTTTGAAGGCCCAAATATTTTCATGTATCCGGAATTCTCAAAAACAATGTAAAATAAAAGGAAAAGATTCCTTGACACGAGACCACCCTTAAAGAAACTTGGCATCAGATATGGCCTTCTTGATCCTACCAGGATGATTATCACTATTCCTGATGACCCCTCTAAAGAATTTCTAGATCCTGAAGATATGTTCTCATTCATACAATCTCTGGAACTTCCTCAATGGAAACATCCTCTACTCATAATTCTTCTATGTCGCTTAAATCTAGTCATTAAGATCATATCCCTTTACAAGCAGCATTTAAACATCACAAAACCAACTTTGGGAATTGTAATTCTTTTCATAACAGATCTGACTCTGTGACATCTGGTAGTATTCCTGACAATCAGGATAGAGCTAGAGACAAATCGAGATCTCCAATAAAAACAGGGGATCCTTCCTTGTCATCACTTCAAGCATGAATGTAGCTCTCCTTCTATCATATTACATTATCAACTCCATGTTTTTTAACTCAATTTATTCCGCCGTACTGACTTATCTTACGTGTGAAACTGTTCACCCTTATCTTTCTTTATTTCCCATCTTTAATATCTTCTTCCTGCTTCTTCGTCAGAGTTCTTTGGAGTTTTGTGGTGTTTTCTTGTCCCACCTCCTGGATGTCCCATGGAATGATTTCTCTTATCTTTGTAGTTTTCTTTTCACCAGCTCTTTTTCTACCCTTCACCTCCACATCTAAAATCATATGCTTTAAGTTCTTGCATTATCCTTTTTTCTTTACCTTCTCTCTCTTTTTCTGGATAGATGTTCGAACTTTTTCATGTACCAATTTATGTGCCCCTTCCCTTTTGTTCTACCCTTTTATGTGTCAAAGGTTTTTGTAGTATTTACTATTCATTGGAGGTTTCTCATGATACTTCTATTACCTATTATAACTCATGTACAGTTGTTTCAGCTGTTTGTTTCATTAGGTCTATTTCTTTCTTCTCCTTTTGCAGACTGTGAGTATTACAATTTTACTCTGGAATGTCAAAGGTCTCAATCACCATTTTAAGCGGCACAAAGTCTTGTCTCACATGTCTAAATTCAAAATGGATATTTCCTGTATCCAAGAAACCCACCTACAATCAGAACAGGAAAACAATAAATACACTCAAAAACCTATGGCTTGGTAATATAGGTTTCTCGCCCGCTTTTTAAAAAAAAGGAGCAGTTGCTATTCTCATTAATAAGAAGGGTAATTGTCATCTATTCAAAGAGGAAGAAGACATTTGTGGGCGTTCGATTATTATTGACGCTAACGTTAATAACTTGCTGACTACTATTGTTAACATTTATGGTCCTTCTGCTCCAGATCCTGAATTTATGAATGAAATGACACAAAGGTTATTGAATAACAACCTTGAACATCTTATTGTGTGTGGGGATTGTAATCAGATTTGTGATTTTACCCTACATCGTAAATCTAATGCCAAATTTGTTAATTCCAAGTCCCATTAGAGCTTTACAAACTTCAGAGATAACCTAAAACAATACGATTCATGAAGATTATGTCACCCCCTCATGGGTCTTTCTCCAGAGAGACTACATTTTTGCCAATATACTGTTAGTCCCCACTTTACAGCATCTGACATTGGTCTTTCTGACCATGCTCCTGTTCTAACCGCTATTGTTTGGGAACCCCTTTTTAATTATGTGTCAAGATGAAGAAGTCATTCCTTTTTTTAAAGATCCTACCTTTATTCATAAAACAAATTATTTTATAACAGAATTCTTTATCAATAATCGGCATGACAATACTTTAAAGGAATGAATGTCTAAACTTAATAAAATGTGTCCGGAACAGGCATGAAACTCTTTTATTCATATTGAAGGTAAATACTACATTGTTCTAAAAAAGCGGGTACGTTATTAGCCTCTTATTTAAAACACAATTAAAAAACAAGTATTATTTCCTCTGTTATTAACACTTCTGGTGAAAGAATGACAAAAAAGATGAGATTACTAAAGCTAAATTAATGAATGCCTTTCTAAGCATCCTAAAATTCAGATTCAACCTGGATATCTATCTCCTTTAGATAAGCCTATTGACCTTCAGGAAATTCAAAAAGTGGTTTCTGCTCTTAATAATGGGAAGGCTCCTGGTCCTGATGGGTTTTCTATCAATTTTGCAATCAAATCCTTCTCAGTAGCTCTTTCCCCTATGATGTTTGGATTATATGAGAATTGTATCACTCAAATCAGGGTTTTGGTACTTTTGGGAAAGCTACTCCCCAAACCAAACAAGGATCCTGCTATTAACTATTATTGACCAATTTCGCTTATCAACTCCAACTCCAAAATCTTCACTAAAATTATAGCCAGCAGATTAGAACCATTCATACCCTATTCATGCTGATCATATGGGGGTTATTAAAGGTTGCTAATATCAGAACACTCTTCAATAATTTGTCTTGTGTCCAAAATTCTCTTGATCCTATGATCCTATGATCCTTCTCACCTTAGACCCTGAAAAAGCATTTGATCGCCTGTCTTGGTCCTTTATTTTTGATTATCTTAAATGGCATGGTTTTAGTCCCACAATTTCGAGATTTATCAACTTTCTTTATTCCACTCCTAGTACACGTCTTTGTATTAATAATTCCTTATCACAATATTTTCCCATTTTGAGAGGTACCCGGCAAGGTTGCCATCTAAACCCATTTATACTTGCTCCTGAACCACTTCTACAAAGCATCAGAACAAAATTAGCAAATCTTCGGATCTCCATTGGTAATTATTCTGTCAAATGTCTGGCTTATGCTGACGATATCTTACTCTATTTATCAAATCCTGCCCTGTCTATCTCTAATTTACTGTTTACTGTTAAAGGCATGGTCTAGTAAAATTTTTTATTGTCCCTACGGGTCGGCCATGTTTTTTTAAGCCAAAGTGGCTCGATTTTAGAAAACTTTCCTATGGACCTTACCCGAGTTTTAGTCCATTAAATGCACGCGAAAACAGGCACCAGGGAGCCGCCATTTTGTGATAATCCTATCACTTGCCGCATCGCCCTGGCTGACCTCCTTCTGCGGCACTTAATCAATTCCCCCGCCCTGAGCCTGTCATCAGCAGACTCGTACCGCCCATTTCCCAATGCCAAAGCACGTCTTGTGTCAACATTCGCTGCGCTTCAGCTAATGGCGTGTCGCCATGGAAATGGCAGGACGCCTCTTTCCTCAATAAGTATAAACAGACTGTTTCACAACACACAGCAGCAGTTTTTCGATTCCATTTCTTCTCTCTGTGTTACTTAGAGTATTTTGTGACTCGTTTCTGTGCTCTGGTCAGCTACCTTTGCCGCTTGTAGCCCATGTGAACACCTGTACCATCTCGGTAAATTATTTTACTTTGTTTACCACACAATGGCTACAATAATGCCCTACATGTACGAGCCCGAGTATACCGAGGAGGAACTACTGGAAAGGGAAGCACGCAAAAACGATGGGGATTCGGACGGCAGTTGGTAGGACGAATCAACAGATGAAGAGCCTGGGCCTAGTCGCATGGACGGCGTCTCCACCTGGTGCACATGCAATCGGTGCGAGCTAATGCCAACCAAGGAGGAGAACTGCTGCTGCCGAGAAAACTCGGGATGCCTGGCCTACATTTCGGAAGGCGAGCCACGACCGCAATGCATCACTGAGCTGCCAGACTTCAGGGCAGCCTGCCTCACATGGGCCGTGTTGAGAATAATGATGGTGATTATGTACGAACTTCGCGCAACTGTTCGTCCTCGTAATCCGAGTAACGAGTAAGTATACTCTGCTTGTCATGCCACTCCTATTTCATGGTCTTCTACTATATCCAAAATTATATATTCATATCATAGTAACGCATGAAAGTCGTTCAATAGTGTGCATTGTCGAGATAGCATTTGTCCGTGCAGAATGCCATTAGTTACAAGAATTGTCATTGACAACAAACGTTTATTAAACTTATCTTGGTCATTTAAAAACAGTTTGTTTCATTCCTTTTCACAGGTGGTACAGGCTGGCGGCCTATCGTTCCTTTACATGGTGGCTCCACGGGAGGCTTGGCCACCGCGTTCGAAGAGTGATACCGACCTGTGCCGTTCGTGCCATAAGAGAAACGTTCCCGAGTGACAGCGGTCAGTACAGGGGATTTTCTCTCGCTGTGCTGCAACCTGACCTGTATAATCTATAAAGTCTTGTATTTTTGTGTCATGAGAATAAGATACAAAATAAAACACCACATATATTTTAACAACGATTGCTTCGATTTTTTAAATGAATCAAGTGTGTCTCCATTCAAGGATGGACGTCAGACAACTGTGCTACGAAGGGGTGAAGGTCTGGTCGCTGTGAAGCAGGGTGGTCACTATCTATCTAAGCTAACATAACATATTCTCGATAATGCATGCACTAAATAACACGTGTTCAAAGTCTTTCAGTAGGTTATGTCTCTATAAAAGTCACACATATATCTATACTAACAATTACCATTGGATTATACAGGCCTTAGGGTCTTGACAACTATAATACACCGGTTGAAGTGTGGGTCTGTGCTCACAAGAATCTCCGGTATGTGGCATTTGTCATTGATAAGCAACGATATACTATCAAAGGCGGTTCGCACCCGGGGATGAGCGCTGGCATGGGGGGCTGTCACGGGCGCGAACGGCCAAGGTGCCAAACAGCATGTACACTTCAAAAGGTATCCCACGCCAAGGGGCCATCGGTCACATGGCCTCCTCAGACCCCGTGTCTCCAGCCAGGCCTCCCCTTGAAGCAGGCCGCCCCCCTGCAATCCACATAAGTGTGTCTCCATTCAACAGTCTTCCTGTGCCTTATCTGCACGCCCCAGGCCCATCGATCCCACCCCCTCTATCAAAGGCGGTTCGCGCCAGTGGATGAGCGCTGTCAGGGGTGCGAAAGGCCAAGGTGCCAAACTACATGTACACTTCAAAAGGTATCCCACGCAAAGGGGCCATCGGTCACATGGCCTCCTCAGACTCCGCGTCTCCAGCCAGGCCTCCCCTTGAAGCAGACCGCCCCCCTGCATTCCACATAAGTGTGTCTCCATTCAGCAGTCTTCCTGTGCCTTATCTGCATGCCCCAGGCCCATCCATCCCACCCCCTCTATCAAAGGCGGTTTGCGCCAGTGGATGTGCGCTGTCAGGGGCGCGAAAGGCCAAGGTGCCAAACTACATGTACACTTCAAAAGGTATCCCACGCCAAGGGGCCATTGGTCACATGGCCTCCTCAGACCCTGTGTCTCCAGCCAGGCCTCCCCTTGAAGCAGGCCGCCCCCTGCAATCCACATAAGTGTGTCTCCATTCAGCAGTCTTCCTGTGCCTTATCTGCATGCCCCAGGTCCATCCATCCCACCCCCTCTATCAAAGGCGGATCGCGCCAGTGGATGCGTGCTGTCAGGGGCGCGAAAGGCCAAGGTGCCAAACTACATGTACACTTCAAAAAGTATCCCACGCCAAGGGGCCATCGGTCACATGGCCTCCTTAGACCCCGTGTCTCCAGCCAGGCCGCCCCTTGAAGCAGGCCGCCCCCCTAATACCACGACATACATACGTCATTCATTCACAAACACACCCCTGTTTCTAATACTTTATAAACCACTTGATATGTCTCATGAGAACATCTTTGTGCTTTGCAAGTCAACTCCTGAACGTGCTACCTGGCAACCACTGAGATCTACGCTAATCTGCTCGTCGTTGTGCTAGCCGTGAAATTCTGTGACCGCTTAGAGCAAACCCATCAGTGTGCTACCTGTGGCCACCCACCTATTCTCCTGCAACATACTGCTCCGCTTGCTGAATCCAACTGTTTGTTGGTCAAGGTAAGGCCATGTATCCTAGTCATATTTCGCGGATTTTTAAATTTCTATCTATTTGCGAGTAGAGTACACAATAGTGCTTTGTTCATTGGTCTCATTGCTATTGATTTGAGTTACCATTGCTATGCTATCAATAGATCTATTTATTTTCATCTGTGTCTATTGTCATCGAATTGCATCCTTCGGGGGTCCAGTCTATAATGTAAGCATGTTTCCTTCTCGTGCAAGACAGAACATCCAATTTATGCAAATACTAAGCCGCACATAATGAACGGGTATAGTTACTGCGACCAAAACAAACCTTGCATTGATCATTGTGTGATTCATTTACTTTTGTATCAAATCTTTATTCTTGAAGATTGTATAATAATGTTGATATTTACTTTTCAGATTTATCAACAATGCCTGCCTGTTCGATTAGCGGTTGCCCTTCGAAGACCCATGCGAAATCTGAAGGCACTACAATGCATGTATTCCCGAAAACTGTTGATCGAATAAGAGAATGGGTCAGACATTGCGGATATCCACTGGATGAGCTGGAAAGTAGAGTCCAACAAGTCTTACAGGACAAGAGGGGTGATCGATACCTCATCTGCAGCCGGCACTTTTCCTTGGACATGTACACAACATCTTGGCTAACAAAGAAGAATAAACGGCGAACGACACGGAAATTGCTCGAAAACGCTATTCCCACTCTATTCGTCCACATTCCGCCACCGGTGAGTCAAGTGTCCGGATTTAGCTTTAGGCCTTGCGGTAGTGTGTAGGTAGCCAAATGGATTAATTGATATTGTAGGTGTTCTATCCCTTGTAATAATTTTGATATTGATATGAGTGTATAGTTTTTTGAATAATGACATTTATCAATATATTCTTTTTCGATTTCATAACCCACAAACACAATGTATATATATGAGAACAGGGAACTGTGCTGTATTGAGCATTTTTCAAGTATTCTGTCGCCTTAAATGTCTATTTTTAATATTGGCATTTCATTATCAATCATTAATTGACCTTTACAACTTCTTGACTATCCCTTGGATCTGAAGCAAGAACATTCTACATCCTTGACGTGGTCGCAGTTATCAACCACTTCTAGCGCGTATCAGGTAATCTTACTAGGCTAATCCGCTACAGACTTGTTTTATGCATGTCAAGTAATAGTTTTATTCTATCGTGTAATTATTTTACCGAATCTTTGGTTAGTGCTTTCCAATTGATATACACCTTAGTTATCGTCCACTGGTGTTTGTGTTCAGTTATAATTAGTGTTATCCATACTAATGCAAGTACTGTCTTTCAGGGAGATGCTGAAGCGTCCGCCACATCTACAACATTTCTAGATGTTCTTCACCAGCAGGAGGTACGGATACTGACAGCTCCATCGAGCGTCATCATCAGAGCTGGAATTCTTGTTGTTTGATTGTTCTACACAATGTTTCATTCGTGGTTAGCCGTTGATATGTACCTGTGCTGTCGACCCCAGGTGTGTGTTATGTTTTCACTATTGTAATCCTCACTAATGCAAGTACTATGTTTCAGGCAGTTGATGGAGCGTCAACCCCTGCACTTGATGCAGAGCCTGACATTCAAGTAATTCCAGGGGAAGTGGAAGTGGGACCATGCTTATACGAATCTGCTCAACAGCTTTCGGAAGTGCGCACTACATTTGCAACATCCATAGATATTCTTCAGCAGCACGAGGTATGGATACTGACAGCTCCATCATGCGTGATCATATAACGTGATTCCATTTGCTATACTTTCTTCCCTATTAACGCAAGTGCTGTGTTTCAGGGAGACGACAGAGCTTCCACTACAATCACAACATCCCATTTAGATGATGCAGATGTAAATAAATCGGAGAAATAAGTCGATGAAATGTGATCATATTTAGATTTTCCTTGATTCTTTTAGACAATGCATCATTTGTGGTTATCTCTTTATATGTACATGTGCGTTCGACCCCAAGTGTGTGTTATGTTTCCAATATTGAAAACCATACTAATGCAAGTACTGTGTTTCAGGGAGACGACGGAGCTTCCACTACAATCACAACATCCCATTTTGATGATGCAGATGTAAAGGAATCGGAGAAATAAGTCGATGAAATCTGCATACTTATATTTTCCTTGATTGTTTTAGACAGTGCATCGTTTGTGGTTATCTCTTTATATGTATCTGTGCCGTCGACCCCAAGTGTGTGTTATGTTTCCAATATTGAAAACCATACTAATGCAAGTACTGTGTTTCAGGGAGATGCGGATGCCTCCTCTCCAATACAACCATTCATGGCAGTCCATGCAGAGCCAGAGGTATGCATACTGACAGCTCCATCGAAATAGATCATCACTGGTCGAATACTTGTCGTTTGATTGTTGCACACAATGTTTAAATCGTGTTTGGCTATTGAGATGTACCTCTGTGTTCGTCCTCACGTGTGTTTTATGCTAACAATATTTTGATACATAGTAATGAAAGTACTATGTTTCAGGGAGACAATGGAGCCTCATTCTGTGCTGTCTATGCGGATACAGAAAATATAGTTGTTGCAGCGCAAGAGGAAGGGAGGACATGCGGAAACGAATCGGAGCTACAGATGTTGAAGGTCGAGTCAAAAAAGTTGCAAAGAAAAAAAAACAAAAAAAGGTTAGTTACAAACAGTTCTTAACTTTAAAAAAAATTTTGTGCTGGGGACTATTTCATGTTTTTTTCAAGTCCATTGGACTACACTTTATCTTGTGTTTAAACTGAACATCCCTTTTCCAATCTCTCCTCCAGTTACCCGTGGGTGTCAGAACTATACATACACAGACATTAACTGTGTTTGGAGAATACAGCAAAGTTGCATTGGACCATTGCTACAGTGCGACCGCACCACCACAAAAAGATGCTATTGAATGTATTGAAGATAGCTCTGAATTAGTTGCAGATCAATTCACACAATCTACACCCGCCAAAAATGTGCCACCCAAAAACCTGTCGACATTGTTGTGTTCTCCCATCAATGTTGAAGTAATTGATGTCGAAATGACAGAGAATTAACCAGCCGCAGCATCCATAGACGCATCAGAACTTGATATCAGCGATATTACTTTCCAATGTGTTGAAATCTCTGCTAAGTCACAGGCCAAAACAACGTTGACGCAGGATGACAGTCTAATGAAAGAGAGCAAATACATTGTATTCGACAGTTGTTTGATGGAAATTATAAGTATGCTGAAATGTGTGCATTCCATTAGAGGGAAAGTATGTGGGAAGCAATTGTTTAATGTGACTCGTCAAATAAAAGGCAGTAACGTCAAAATAAATGCCGCCTGTAGATTAAATCATAGGTTCTCATGGTCTGCACAAACGAGGCTGGGGAAAATGCCAGCAGGCAATCTACTGTGTGCAGCTGCATCACTTTTTAGTGGCTCCAGTTTTAGAAAGTTAGAGGCTTTCTTTCAGTTTGTGGGACTCCATTTCATTTTTAAATCGCTGTACTACATATACCAACGTGATTATCTGTTTCCGGCCATTTGTGATGCTTGGAAAATTGAACAATTGTCTCTAGTAAGTACATTCGAAGGGACACGTTTCAAGCTAGCCGGCGATGGACAGTGTGACAGCCCTGGATTTTCTGCCAAGTACTGCACCTACCACTTTCAGGACATGGATAGTAAGAAAATTGTGAGTTTGGTGGTCGTGCAGGTAACACAATGTACATCCTCAGTGGCCATGGAGAAACTAGGATTTATAAAATCAGTGGAATATCTACAATCAAGGGGAATGCACAACGACCTCATAGCCACGGACAGACACGTTTCAAGACAATGAGAGAGCAGTTCCCACATATTAACCATCAATTTGACGTATGGCATCTTGCTAAATCAATCAGTAAGAAAATCTCGGCTGCAGGAAAAAAAAAAGGTTTTGAAAGTATTTTACAGTGGTCCCATTCTATCACCAACCATCTTTGGTGGAGCTCAAAAACTTCAAACTAAGGGTCAGTGGAAATACTACTTGAAAAATAGCGGTCACTGATGCACCACTGTACCAACGTTCACCGCTGGACAGAAAATCAACATTTCCCCCAATGTGAACATGGCCCTTTGTCCCCAGAGGAGGCACAGAAGAAGAAGTGGTTGAATCCATCTTCACCGACACACAAAGCCTTTGAGAAGATTGTTTTTGACAAAACTCTATCAAGAGATTTGAGAGGACTGACAGAATTCTGTCACACAGGAGATTTGGAGGTGTTCCACAATATGAGCCTAAAGTACAGGCCAAAGCGCTTGCATTTTAGCTTTTGGGGCATGAAACATTGCACTCTACTAGCGGTCTTGGCCCATAACAGCAATGTCGGACGTGAACAATCTAGGACTAGGGGTAAAGTAAGGATGCCTCGCTACACTAAGGTGTTTTAAAAACGAAGTAAGCAATGGGTGCTCAAACCAGTCTATGATGAAATGCAGTTCGACTTTGTGAAAGGCCTTATTGTTGCTATGTTAGAGAAGCACAGATATGGAATTTTGGACGTTTCTGTGCAGACCAGTGATCCATTGCCACCGAACATTGCAACTGTGCCATGCCCACCCGAAGCACAGCTGGTTGTGAAGTACAAATCCCGGTTTAAATAATTGCAATACGATTGTCTTTTTGTAAATAAATGTTATTGTACAGTGTACCTGTAACCCTAACCCCTACCTTCACCATCATGGGTGGCGAACAAGCTGGGTGACATCTTTGAATTCTCTCTATTCACCTCATATATGTGTATGTATATATTTTTCTCATGTCTCATCTCATGTAAATGTAAATGCTGCGCACTGTTCCGCACTGTTAACGGAGGGGAGGCTTGCGTATTACAAATAATAAAACAAACAAACAATAAATCTCACTTTTAACTCAACTCCTTTGGTACTTTATACTTTCCCTGACCTTCCGCCAAAAATTAAATGTCTCCATTTGGGCTGCAAAGCTCGCAGACAACGGGGACAAAATTGGGGGTCTTAGAACGCGCCAAGTGGGCCGTGGCATTTGGGAGAGAAGCCAGTTCGCATTTGCACATTGAGGCGCACTACATAGAGGGATTCTAAACTTCAAGTTCTCACAGGTGCCTTACTATGTGATGTTGCAAATAAAGAATGCGAAGGACAGCGGCTTTGATTTTCACCTCGCGCCCAGAAGAGGCCCACAAGTCGCACTGGAAGTATAAGGGTCTATTGTTTTTTGACCTTGAGACAGGGACCATGCCGAAAGAACTACATTTGAAGGGGGTGCGCAATAACGTAAGAGACGATAAGGCAGAAAATTCAGAAACTAGACCGAGTTTCATTTTAGTTCAGTATACAAAAAATCGTTGTCAAGAGCACGGTTCGTTTTACAGACTGCATTACGAAGAGACACAATGGAAATTTCAAATATAATGTGAGTAAATCTTTAGACGCTTTTATACCGGAATGAAGATTTAATGAATGGATGCATGAATAAATGAATGAATGAAGAGCTAGGAAAAGCAAGGAAAACGTGTTCGTAGTGGGCACATGGGCATGCAGGTCCACTGGTCTCACCGATCTCGCTCCTTGGCCCAGCCACTTTTCCCTGCACTGCCTACCTGCACTACGGGACTGTCTCTGTATCCTTCAGCCCCTTCTCCCAGCATTTAACTTGCACTTGCCACCAGCTGACCGT
The DNA here is from genome assembly GCF_040938575.1 of Ambystoma mexicanum. Classification (NCBI taxonomy): domain Eukaryota; kingdom Metazoa; phylum Chordata; class Amphibia; order Caudata; family Ambystomatidae; genus Ambystoma; species Ambystoma mexicanum. Next base: position 600,633,306 of record NC_090922.1, read on the forward strand.
ATTATTTATCTTGTATTCGACTAACCATGTAGAGCACTTTTACCCCCCTCACCCCTTCCCCATGCGCGATCAGAAAGACACCTCGCCTAGTAGGATCGTTGTCTGTCTGCCCTTGTTCCCCACCTGCCTCGTCGCGCCTTCAAACACTTGTGTATAGGCGCGTTGCAAATGCCATATCATATATCATATCATTCCACACGCATGTAGACTAACTATCGTTTATCATTGTGTGTTGGCCTCGATTTATTTTGTTACTTTTCGCATTGATTTTAGAGCCAAACATACTCCTTTGAACTATCCTTGCAAGCAAATAGTTTCTGATCGGCTGTAATAAATAAAATGGGTAATATTAATGAAGATTGGCTGGCGAGACTAATTATAATTTTTTTGTTTTCATAACAGGTATTTGCTCCCCTTCTGCTACTGTCATCGGTTTGAGACACCGGCAGACGGTTTCTTCATGAGACACCTGTAGCTTTGTATGAACAACTGGAGCACACTGACAATTTTATGGGACGATCGCCAAGGGCCCACATGCCCTTACGCTGTACTAGTGGCTAGAAGCAACATATCAACCTTTACGATGGACTAGTGCCTAGTTGATGGAACAGCCTTGCGGTTCACCATTCTTCCAAAGTGCTTCTTTTAACGAAAAGCAACACCGTGTGTACCATTGCGGATGCAGATAAAAGAAAATAAATGGCTTTCGGAGTTCATATGGCAATTGCTGAATATTCTTTAACATTTAATGTATAATAAATGTACTTTACCAAATGTACCGTGTTGCTGTTTGATTTTAAAGTACAGTTTCATATTCCGAATTGTGGCGCGCTGTGTTGTGAGATGGTCTGTGTTGGTTTCCGGGTTCTGTGTGAAGTCGCGTAGAAGACGACTGGGCGCGTTTGCCTACGCAGCACAGTAACATCACGGAGAGAGGCGGGGAATATGAATGTTTGGATAATGTCAGGCTCAGGGGCGGGGGAATTGATTTAGTGCTGCAATAGCAGGTCAGCCAGGGCGATGCGGCAAGTGATAGGATTATCACAAAATGGCAGCTCCCTGGTGCCTGTTTTCGCATGCGTTTAATGGACGAAAACTCGGGTAAGGTCCATAGGAATGTTTTCTAAAATCGAGCCACTTAGGCTTAAAAAATCATGGCCGACCCGTAGGGACAATAAAACATTTTACTAGACCATGCCTTTAATGATTAATTACCATTCTTTGGCTTCTGGTTATAAACTCAATTATGACAAATCTGAAATTCTTTTGTTAACTAATAGTTGCTCTCTTGTTAATATACCGCTACATGGGTTGCGTTGGCGCCCCACTTCCATCAAATACCTTGGCATTCAAGTGTCTAAGGATATTGCCACGACTATTCCATGCAATATGTCCTTTGTCCTGAGTAAGGTCAGAGATTTGAACACTAGATGACTTGGTGGGGCCGTCTTGACTCTGTTAAAATGAACCTTAGTCAAATTGTTTGGTACTTATTATGCATGATTCCAGTTGCATTTCCCTCTTCCTTTTTTTAACAAACTCTACTCTTTTGACAAAACTCCCAGAATTGCACAAAACTAGACTCCTCTAGATTCTAAGTGCTGTAATGACTGGTGCTATGACTACCCCATTTTAATTGGTACTTCAGAGATCGACCGCAGAGGGATGAAAGACTAGGCCTGCCCAGTCACAGGAATTCCAACTTGCGTACTGCAGGCTGCCCTCATGTCAGGGACCAATTCTTTACTCATGTAGCTTTCCACCCTGGGTTAATGTCATCTAACTCTCCAAAAGCAAAAGGAATTGAGTCAACTGCTGGGCCTACCTAAAAGTAAGGTTTTGGGGCAGCTGGAGAGACTAGGAATTAGCGAGACAGGTACATCCCCACCAAGATGTCTGGAGACATTGACAATTGATCCCTGTGCTGTTATTGAGGGTTAACCTGCATTTTAAGGAAAATAGCATGTGAGTGTTCAGGGCCTGCAGTCAACAGAGCTATACAAGTGCATCCTCTAAAGCCTTATTCCACAGCTGGCACAGCTGTGCACTAGAGGGTAGAGTCTTTTACATATCAGCTGTTAGGGTAATCTAGACTGGGAGGACCTTTTGTGATGCACTCAGCAAGGAAGCTGCAATGTGTGTCTTGAACTACAACTCCCATGATTGCCTCACCATTGACTTTGCTGGCTAGGGCTAATGGGATCTAACAGTTGGGCAACTGTTCAAGCCACACATTTGGTGTGTGCACTGTTCTGATGAAAGCTGTCACAACAAAGCCGGCCTGGTTCATTTGCCTTTGGGCTGCTTGTCTCGGCGTAGAGTGATGAGTTTCCAGTCTGTTAATATCCAACTTCCTTCCATAGCCCGGCCCTTTCGATCTCAACACACACCCCACCTTCTGACCCCCAGCATCACTACTGCTCCCTACCCAATGGAATCAAGCTGATATGTATACATTTATGGAGTAAGATCCTTGAGCTATAAGGTCAGGGTGGGAAGTGGACAGAGGGATCTTGGAGTTATCCTGTCTGATTACCTAACTGTGAGTCAACAATGTAAAATGCTGGCAGGGAAAGCCTGGGCACCCATGGAATGTACGGGCCGAGACATATGCCAGAGATGGAGCGTTTATGGTACCACTATACACATCACATGTGAGGCTTCTTCTGGTGCATTGTGTTCAGTTCTGGGTGGCACATCCCCTGAACTCTCACAGACTAATATTCCTTCTAAAGACCACCCTTTATAGATTATCCCAAGTACTGCCCCTTTTCTGCATTGTTACATGTGCCACAATGGGGGTGAAGACTATGGGGTCATTAAGGGTGACGAAGAAAAGGCTGATAGTAACAGCTCTAGCATTTTTAGCGTACCGGCACCCACCGAGTTTGTCGGTAGGGGCAGTGAACTACCGGCAAGCCTGACCTGCCAGGAGTTCAGGCCCCTACCATCAAATAATTGCCGCCGGCACCGGTAGTACCAGTGCCGGTGATTGTGGCAAACCCATTCCATGATTGGACTCCATAGAATGGAAACGTATTGCCCTTGCTGGCACCCGTAATATCCCAGTAACACCGGGATATCGGACACCGGTAACAGTGAGGTGGATTTGCCGGTAATCTGCTTGTAGCACAAACCCATAATGTCCCTCATGTTCCCACCAGTTACCATCTAATGTATGCCTGTATCCCCTACTGATGTACAGCGCTCCTTTGCTTCCCGAAGCTAGGCCCATGCTTAGTAAATAACCAATATACAATGAGAAGACTGCATTTGTTTCCGTTTGCAAACCACATCTGCCCTATCATACAATGTCAACAGTCTACATGGAGAGGTCAGCACTAGAATTTTCTTTTGTAAAGAAAGGAAAGTGGAAGCATGGAACGACCTGCAGCAGAAATTGGAGAGAAAAACAGTGCGAGAAAGGCCCGTGTGCTGGGGCAGGCATAAGGTCACCATATGCTCAGCAAAAAAAGAGTGCGTTTGGGGACCAGTCCGGGCTGCGAGCCCCCAGAAGACAGAGCAGGGGTCACGCTGGGTGAACTCAACAGTCACCTTCCAACAACCTGTTTTATATTGGAATATTTCTACTGGCCGCCCGAAGCCGGCTCTCTGCTCAGCGTGGGCCTTATGCATTATTCTCGGAGCAGAAATCACATTATCAAGCACTTCAGACGCATCATCCTGCAGAGAACTCGAAAAGCGACATCCCCACGGGAGACTGCATCCTCCCTTCTTACCCGCCATGCCCCACCCTCTGACTTCTCCATTGTACATCCAAGGAACCCTTCACTCCTCCCACCCTGTATATATATATATGCATATATACATCTCACAGTGCCTACATCTGCTCTGACGCTGGATCGCTCTTTCTCCAAACACCATCTCTCAGCTAGCGTTCCCTCTCATCCTCCAGGTATATTTGGAGGCAGAGAGAGCCTGATATAGAAATGTATATATATATATATATACATATAGGAGATAGCTATATATATATATAGAGAGAGAGAGAGAGAGAGAGAGAGAGAGAGAGAGAGAGAGAGATATAGATAAATATATATTATATATATATATATATATATATATATATATATAATATATATATATATATATATATATATATATATATATATATATAAAGCTATCTCCTTAACAACCTCATCATTCTCCACAAATGCGCACTTGCTTTATTCCGTTTTTCCAGTGACACTTTCAGTAGAAAGAACACGTCCGTGCGAAACGCATATAATTGTTTTTTATGTTCCCCAAAGAAATGCATGCCTCAGCAAATCTCTCTCTCTCGCTCTCTCTCTCGCTCTCTTTATATAGGAACGTTATGGTTAATCATATGCTTTAAAATAAACATGCAACTTTGCTGAAGAAAATGTTTGTTGAAGGGACGCCAATGTTTCAGGCCAAAATTTAAAAGCCATACAAATGTATTAGCTATGATAAGCTATGCACTCATAAATCCTGCAGCACCCTGCACTGCTGATATTGATGCACACGACGTAACACATGACATCACAAATGGCATAATCAATGACATCACCAATAACTTCACATATTTTCAGTTTAGCTTTTGCGCCCCAGGTACAATGCCCATTCACTACAGTTTGTCCAATGAATTTGCATGATTTTTAAAGCGTAATCTTGACCATGCAAAAGCGAACATTGTAGACTTGAAAGCAGTAAGTGTACGAAAAGAAGTAGTGGAACTATATTCCCTGCTGGCCTGTCCCCGCTCCCCACTAACCCCATCGCCACACCGCCTCCTACGCTCAATAAAAACCCCTAAACCAATGCGCCTGCTGTTCAAGGGAACGCTCGGTGCAGCGCACTCAAGTGCAAGTTTCAACTGCTTCCTACACTTTTATTTGAAACAAAACCATTCCGGAACGGTTTCTTTTTAAAATAAAAATATAGGAACAGGCAAATCTAATTTGAGAAAGTAGAGGAGCACCGCTCCCAACCGCTCCCGCCCACTTCCACGACTGCTCGAACGTGCTTATCGAGAACATACCAAGGGGGTCAGGTATGTGTGACCGCAGTGGGGCGGGGCAAGGGTTGATGAGCGGGATTTGAGAAGTTTGAACAAAGACGAAAGAAGTGCCTTTACCTGCTCATAAATCCTCGTGACAAATGTCCAGCATTAGAAACAATACACGTTTCTCTGCAAAATGTGGTGAAAATGTGCATTTAAAATCTTTCACTATCCTAATAAAGAGGCCCTACATGTTTTTACCGCATTTAGACCCTTGGGATGTGTTATGCAGAGGGTTGCATTGCTCTGTTTTCCTAAAAATGGGGCGAGTTGCGTTACTTAACACAAGACGAGAAGCACCGGCTACTCGGAGCATCTTGGCTTTGCTGTGATTGCATGTGGCATCTGGACTCGGGGACGACACATTCCCCCAAGCATCTTACACCTCTTGCCAGGATGTTTAACTCTGCAAGAAATTCAAATTATATAAAAAGGGAAGTAAGATTAGGTTTTTAAAATCGCCCTTCTTTCATTTCATATGTGATATACTCTACCAGTGATGTCATTAATGATGGCATATGTGATGTCAATTATGTGCTCTAGTTTCCAGGTATGCCTTTAGTGATGTGGTGTCATCATAGCGCTCCTCAACTTACACAAGCATAATTGGGGTGGGACGTTTTCTGAATATATATACCCCCAATATGGTTTAGAGATCTTCTCTGTTCCCAGTGCTCTCTGAGTGCTCTGAGAGACAATTGTTTTGCCTTCCGCTGAATTGGATTCTGTTATTTGTAGTCTCCCAGTCAAAATGAGGGTCAATAATGCCACAATTGTACACCTTTTGCCTAACATAGTTCTATAAGGATTTATATATGTGAGTGACACTATGGTATGTGTACCATTCAAGTTATCTTTATAAAGCACAGTATTGTTAAAAGTCAGATATTGGGGTGAGGAGGGGAAATGATGAGAGGGCAAGTAAGTCATGAGTATTTACCCAGGACATGGAGAGAGGTCTCCCTTGAGTGTGGCTACTTTTCAGGGCAAAAGTAAAGGACACATGTGGTTGGACAGCACAACTTTTTTTTTTCAGAGGCCAGATGAGCCCTTAAGGTTTCGTGAGGTTGGCAAGCTTGCTACCAGGATTTAACTCAGGTTGTCATGTTGCCAGTGCAGACGCTTACACACAAGACCTACACACAAGACCACAAGCACTTATTTTTTATTGGGACTTTGTTTTCCAGGTATTATTTCACTACAGGTTGTTGGGTTTAAAAGGTGAGCACGTTTTATACTTTGGCAGCATATTTATTAAAACATTTCCTCTCTCTAGTTATTTTTCTGGTTTTCATTACTTTTTTTAAAAGACCAATGCTTTTTTGTCTTGCACACTTTCATCTAAGGGAAAGGTCAATTGAACTACATTTCTATATTTCAAGGATTTATATATGTGAGTGACACTATGGTATGTGTACCATTCAAGTTATCTTTATAAAGCACAGTATTGTTAAAAGTCAGATATTGGGGTGAGGAGGGGAAATGATGAGAGGGCAAGTAAGTCATGAGTATTTACCCAGGACATGGAGAGAGGTCTCCCTTGAGTGTGGCTACTTTTCAGGGCAAAAGTAAAGGACACATGTGGTTGGACAGCACAACTTTTTTTTTTCAGAGGCCAGATGAGCCCTTAAGGTTTCGTGAGGTTGGCAAGCTTGCTACCAGGATTTAACTCAGGTTGTCATGTTGCCAGTGCAGACGCTTACACACAAGACCTACACACAAGACCACAAGCACTTATTTTTTATTGGGACTTTGTTTTCCAGGTATTATTTCACTACAGGTTGTTGGGTTTAAAAGGTGAGCACGTTTTATACTTTGGCAGCATATTTATTAAAACATTTCCTCTCTCTAGTTATTTTTCTGGTTTTCATTACTTTTTTTAAAAGACCAATGCTTTTTTGTCTTGCACACTTTCATCTAAGGGAAAGGTCAATTGAACTACATTTCTATATTTCAAGGATTTATATATGTGAGTGACACTATGGTATGTGTACCATTCAAGTTATCTTTATAAAGCACAGTATTGTTAAAAGTCAGATATTGGGGTGAGGAGGGGAAATGATGAGAGGGCAAGTAAGTCATGAGTATTTACCCAGGACATGGAGAGAGGTCTCCCTTGAGTGTGGCTACTTTTCAGGGCAAAAGTAAAGGACACATGTGGTTGGACAGCACAACTTTTTTTTTTTCAGAGGCCAGATGAGCCCTTAAGGTTTCGTGAGGTTGGCAAGCTTGCTACCAGGATTTAACTCAGGTTGTCATGTTGCCAGTGCAGACGCTTACACACAAGACCTACACACAAGACCACAAGCACTTATTTTTTATTGGGACTTTGTTTTCCAGGTATTATTTCACTACAGGTTGTTGGGTTTAAAAGGTGAGCACGTTTTATACTTTGGCAGCATATTTATTAAAACATTTCCTCTCTCTAGTTATTTTTCTGGTTTTCATTACTTTTTTTAAAAGACCAATGCTTTTTTGTCTTGCACACTTTCATCTAAGGGAAAGGTCAATTGAACTACATTTCTATATTTCACTTTAATATATATGTTCACTTACTGTGCATATATTCATGGGTGCCAGCTTTTGATTTTCGCTATGGGAGCAAAACTACCTGGGCATGTGTTATTCTTGCAGCCAATCATTTTTTCTTTTTTTCTGTGCTGCTTTAATGCAGTTAGTTGGGGTCGTACAATGTATCACAACAGTCAAAAAGAGACTGGCCATAAAATAAGGGGCTTGTAGCACGCTGCTGAACCAACATGTGTGATCCTTGGCAAATAATGTAATCTCATTGTTGATTGCCTAAAGATATTGGGAGTTCTCAAAGCCTGCCATCTTGTATACATAATAATGCCACTGTCAAAACAGGTCAACATCAACAATGTCTTTGAGGGGTGGCTTGCAAGTGTTTTAAAATATAGAGTGGGCACAGGCCAAAGCTGTGTCCTAAGGTCATGGCTGAAGGCCATGGCTAGTGCTCTGGAAGCATTCGAAAATATACAGTGGGCATGGCATTTGCCTTGGCCAGTGGTGTGGAAAAAAATCTATGTAATAGAAAACCCTTGAAATTCAATGAAAAACACCTCAGTTAATGATCAGTTAAGGTAAAGAACGTATTGCAACAAAACCCTGGAAATCCTGTTGCGCAGCTTATGACCACAATGATGACATCTCAGATGACTTCACTGATGACATCACTTGTGACATCAGCTCTCCACTCACCGGCAGCCAGAGTAGACCTCCAGCACACGGACACAGATTTCTTCCAGTTTATGGATGGTCCCTCAATCGAAGATCCTGTCCTTGAACAGCCGGTGCAGTCTCTATGCTGGACTCTATGCTTCTCTCAATGACACAGTTTCTCCCTGCTTCTACCCCTGCTGTGGGACTCACTTTGTCCTCTATTGCCATTTAACTCTCTCTACTCCCTGTAATCTTGCCCTGGGTGGTGGGATATGACTAGTGGGTCAGTGGGTCTCCTCTATCTCTCACTCCTTCAGACTTATAATTCAGTTATCGTCTTTTACCAAACTACTACAAATGAAAGATTCACAAGTAGTGATATGATGTATGGGTAGCTGTTGGCTATTATTTCGTACCATGTACTCATTGTTATGAAATATTCTATAATGCTAAAATGTCATATGTTGAAACATGTAGGAACATGAGGGTGATCTAAATATGTGCAAATACCTAGAGTGATGTTATGTCTGATGCCATCAGTTAAATAATCATTGTTGTCCTAGATAATGTTATTAGTGATAGCACCAGTTATGTCATCAATGATGCCATCAGTAATGATATCAGTGAAGTCATACATGGTATTAGTGATGTCATCAGGGAAGTCATCTGTGATTTCATCATTGTGGTCATATGCTGTGCTGGCTTTGGGCCAGCCAGTCTGGCTATATTTTCCCCCTGTCTATGGAATTTTTATTCCAGGCATCAATGGTAAAGCAAACGTGAAAACTGATATTACATCGCTACACATACATACATTTTCTTACATGGCATGGATTTATTTTACTGTGCATCAAGTGTAAAGCATAGATGAGAAGTGTCATGACATGGCTGGACTGGCCTACTTTGGTGCAGTCATTCTGGCTATATGTTTTACTGTGGGATGGCTTTATGTAATGGACATCAAAATGGTGAAGTAAACATGATAAGTGTTATAATGTGGCTGGATTAGCTCGCTTTGGGGCAGCCAGTCTGGCTATATTTTCCTCCTATGCATGGCATTCTATTTCTGGGCATCAGGGGCAAGGCAAACATAAGAAGTGATATTACATGGCTAGACTTGCATATATTTCCTTACTTGGCATTACTTTTTTTTTACTGTGCATCAAGTGTAAACCAACCATGATGAGTTACATTACATGTCTAGACTGGTCTACTTTAGTGCTTCCAGTCTGGCTATATCTTTTTATTTTGGCATGACATTTTTTTTACAGGGTATCAAGTGTAAAGCCAACATATAAGTGTTCTTACATGACTACAATGGACTACATTGGTGCAGCCAGTCTGAGCATACTTTCTTATTGTGGTATGTCCTCTTTCCTGGCAAAGGCAGCAGGAGTATGTTCTTACATAGGGATGCTGAAATATAGTGGAAGAGCCAGCATGGACATATTTTCTCACAGTATCATTAATGGCTCTATGCGTAAAGCAAACAGTCTGTTCATATATGGCAATACTGGCCTATACTGGTCCAGCATGGAAATGTATACAAACAGCCAGCATCAAAATATTTTTGTACTGGCATATATTTAATGAAAAGACATCATAAAAATTCACTATTTGTGACTTTCATCTGTTGGATTTGGTTCATGAGTTACTCTGCCAAACTGATTGTAAACTGTGTGACTTTTTACCCCATTTTTCACAGAAAGTGTCCTGTAAAAGGGACCCATTATAACACATTATTTTGGGGGGAGAGCCCCCCTTAAATACCCCATGGATGGTTCTGGGTCCCTAGCTATGCTCAGTCGCTTCTGCATACTTGAGGGAAACATTTACAGCCCCCTGCAAATAGTGCAATACTCTTAAACAAATCAATGTGTGATTTCTTAAAGAAAAGGTTAAGGTTACTGCCTATAAGAAGTCAAAGCCTACCAACATTGGGAATGCCAATATTAAGGTTATAGCTTTTAATAAACCGTAAACATAAAATGAACCAACATTGTTGGAAGCTTATCTCACCCTTTTGTTTTAGATTGTTGTTGTTAAATGTGTAAACATTGTTTTCTGCTTTTGTTTAGGGAACAAGAACAGAGGTAGAATAAGGGGGTAGGTGTAATGTAAAGAAAAAGGAAGTTAGGTAAAAGGGTAAAAAAACACCTGCACGGATCCTCTTACACTGATGCTAAGACACACCGTCGCCTTAGCAATACTGTAAAGACATGGAACCCGCCTACCAGCGAGTATTGTGGAATGGGCTACCCGGGAAAGGTCGTCTGTTCTCACCTGTTTCTGTGGAATGTCCGTAGATTTCCTGAAAAGTGGAACTGTTTGTGATACACTAGAATGGCATTCTCCATTTGAAAGCCAATTCTCCACCTTAGCTCCAAGTTGTCTTATTATTTTGCTGTCTACTTAATTGACAAGAAACACTGAGCTTATTGTTTACTATAAAACAACACATTGTATTTACATAATGTTTGAAAACAATCTGCTTATCGGTTTCCAAAAATAATACAACCGGTTGATTTTTCCTTGATTACGCAACCCCAAGGAGTGTTAAAAACGATGCAAGTCGCCCTAGTCACGTGCAGGCCTGCCTCCTTTCCTTGCATTTTGCTACGTGCACCCCTGCTAGCACCACGAAAAGTATTGGAACAAAGAGAAACAAAAAGTAGAGGATGTGCCAGTATAGCCTGACATTGGGCTCAGTTAAACCTCTTGGGTGTTCAAATGGCTGTATGCACCAGGACCTTGAAGTACTGCATACAGGCGGCTGAAGTGGCCCACATGTAAACTATCCAGAATTATATATTTTCTTTGTATTCGGATGCCTGTAGGCTACAGTTATAATGGCAACAAAATACGGTATGGGCAAAAGAATGGAACGAAAAAAGCGACGCAGGGTGACGTAACCACTCGTATTGTTTGTAGGCGCCTTCCCTGCATTATGAAAAATTGTACAGTAGTGTATGATCCAGGACAGAGCAAAAACACGAGGATGACAGTGGTTAAAACAATGTTTACAGGATGCATGCCGATTGGTGAGGGGGGATAGCTGGGGGCAACAGGTCTGTCGTGGAAGCAAGAAAACACAGTCCACCATAGGTTCGAATCACAGGTTCGAATCCGATCCAGGGCTTAGAACCAATCTCTGGTATTAAGCGCGTTATAAAAGAACACTTATAATTTACTGAAATAGTATCATGGGTATTTCAATCTATCTGCATCTGTTGCTGCCATAACGGCTCTAATCCTTGAGCGACCGGTTACTGCTCAGATTACCACCCGTGGAATGGTTGATTACCGCCCTCCATCAATATTCGGGCAAAAAACTTTGATGAGGCCGACTTGTCAGTGGATGGCTCTCAGCCAGTGGTACTTGATTGAGGATACCGATAAGAAGCCCTGGCGCGCCTCCATTCTAAGATGCAAACAAGTAGGCAGTGCTTCCCCTGTAGTATCCATGGCATGTATTTATGAAATCACTGCCTCGGTGGTACGTCATTCCTGTGCCCCATACATGCGCCCTCTCTCAGCTCTATCTGTTCCCCCATACTCCCCTTCCATGCTCGCTGTCTTGTCAACACTATCTGAGATCCCCCTCTTTACTATTGCCATCCCCAGCCTCTGTGACCGATCTTCCCCCCCACCCACCCTCCGTGCTCTATCTAAGCTCCCTCGCTCTGCTACCTCACTGCCCTCTCCCTCCATCAGCCCCCGCCCCCCACCCCGCCGTCCTCTCTGCTCATTGGCATGTCCCGCACAGAGCTCCGCCAGCGCTGTTACACACTCAGGGAATTAGCTCTGCTCCTCAGTCTCTGCCTCACTGCCTAATGAAAGGGTCCCAGCGAGCTCCGCCCCCACCAGGGAAGAGGAAGGGGCCGGGGGTGATTGTCGGGGTGTCGGTGATGTGCAGGTCCCAGCAGAAGCCGTACAGGAGACATCTCTAGTTGGAAAGCTCCTGTGCAGGAGAGCTCCTGTGCAGGAAAATACACCCGCAGAGGCGTTGCTAAGAGGGTGTGAGGGAGGGCTGAGGGGGCTATAACCCCGGGTCTTTTGGTCGTAGCCCAGGATAGAAGCTCAGGAGCTACAACCAAAAGGCTAGAGCTAGTCCCGAATCCCGCCAGTCCCGACATTAGCTTAGCCCCTGATCTTTTCCAGACCTAGCAACACTGATGGGGGACATTAGCTGTACCCTTAATCAAGAAGCAGGGCGGAGGGATGAGAGGTGAGGTGAGAGTAGGGAGGTTGTGCGGATAAAAAATGTGTTGGCAGGAAAGGGAGGGGGAGAAAGACGGGGTCAGAGAGAGTTAGAGGTGCAGAGAGGAAAAGACATTGATTACATTTCGTCTGAAACAAAAAGACAAGGTGACATCACAGCAGCCTTGGACATTAGGTGGGCCTTCTACACACACGGGCTGCACTCTTTGTGCTACATGCCGGCCCAGTGTCTGTGCGTGCTGCCGTTTTGATGGGGCATCGCTCACAATTTAGAAAATGTTATTGGCTCTAGTAATAGATTCAGCCATGAAAGCCAGGCCTGATTAACAGTTTCACTTTCAGAGACCGGTCTGTGTTGTACAAACTGGCGGTGGGTTGGTACCCAGATGGGCCTGCCAGCCATTGGGTGGATTATTGAATTTACCAACATCTGCATATTAATGGTGATGTCCTCCACAGGATTTCTAGGTGCTGTGAATATAACTCAAGTCATTACAATTTTCACATTGGCCCCTTTGGCAATATTGTTTTGCAATAAAAACGGAAATATCTTTGAAAGTGAACAAGCAGTTTTAAAATCATAACTTTGGTCCACAGGATCTGATGACAGATGACAACACAAAATATAAGCAATGCCTGGTTATGACATGGTGACCATAGTAAGACAGTTTCATATCATTTTATTATCAGCTTGGATAACTTGTGATCTTCCTGGTCAAGTGCTCCTGTGTGTTCTGAGTTAAACCAAAAACAAAACATTTGGGCTCGGCCCAAAAAAAACCTCTGTGTTCCTGGGGAAAGGGTTTCACGTGCCAGGAAGGCAGGAACTGCCCCCAGGTGTCAGAGAGTGGTTCAGTGCTTGGAGGGGCAGCTCTGCCAGGCCAAGGGAAGTCACAACAAGGCATTCATGAACAGAAACCTTTTGATGTACGCAGACAGAGGAAGGGGGAAGAATAAAGGTACCACAGGAGAGAACCGTAGTCCACAAAGGGGTACCACGACCTTGGATTTTCCGAAGGCTCGGAAGGGTCCTGCCTTCCTCCTCATTTCCTGCAGAAAAATCACTCTCGGTGTGACATCAAGAAGCAAGAAGACTCTGAAACAGCATTCAGGATTGGAGCCCATACAGAAGGCTAGACAGGAACATATCTGCTGTGGTCTTTTGCCTATTCAAGGAGGTCAGAGGACTCTGCCCTCAGTTGATTTATCTTTGGGCAATATTTGAAGAAGTATTCACATGGAACTCTGTTGGCGGTACAGCCTGCTCTAAAGTCCTCTCCCATAGAGGTGAAGACAGAGAGCTCCAAGGAAGAGGTAAGTCTTCCTTCATAACCATCCCAATTGACTATTTGGGACGACTAGCTGGCTGGACAACGCCTACTCACTGGAGGTGACAGAACTCTGCACGTGCCCTCTGGAAACCACCAGAAAGGACTCACATTGCGCTGAGACCCTGGACTGGATGTCCCGGCACCCAAAGAACTAATGACGTGACCCCTGGCTCTCCCTGCATTTCAGAACCACCTTGACACCAGTTGGGACATCTTTGATGCCATCCAAGGATTCCTGTAATATATTCCTGCAAGGGAACTCCTGGAGTCATCTTCGATTTCGATGCTCGATCACCTCTACATCTTCGAGCTTCTCTAGATGCTGATGTCAAAGCTCTGCTGTTGCCACATCTCAGACCCCCTGAGTCTTATATCATTCCCAACTTCACCTCCCCTGTCTGGTTGCCAGCCTCTTCTTCCCCGAGCCATAACCACTTCAGTACCACAAGGCAGTGTTTTGCCAGTAAAGCCTGCTCACCGCCGGCAGGCACGTCTCTGCTTTCCTGCACTCAATCCTGCAGTCTTCCAGCACCACTGACCCAGCACCACCTGCCTTTTCATAGAGTGTTTGACCGGCAAGCCATCACCACTAGAAAACTGTGCTAGTCAATGCCACGCCCCAAATTAACCACGGCTCAGTGCTGAAAATGCCCAGACTTCCGGTTCAATGCAAAATAAGCCTAGGAAGCATGAACAAAGGCAGTACGAGTGGTTCTGTCCACCTGGCCTGTTTTAAAGGGCCATGCTGACGTCGTAGACACCATCCCAAGCCCTCCTGTTTCCAGACTATACCTTGAATTGGATAATTTGCTGCAGAAACTATTTGCCTTACTACCCCTTTCTTAAAACCCAGAGCGCCCCTTCATCCCAAAGTCTGCATTTTCTGTGCTTAACTTAAAAGAGTGGGTCATGTGTTCTTTTTGTTGTGTGTATTTTTAGTTTAATTAAAGTTTTGTATTTTTATAGACCCTTGATTGGACGTTTCTTTTATTTTAGTTCCACAGTACTGTTGCTGTTCTTGCTGTTTCTCTGCCAGATCCCATCCCTTTTGAAGAGGGTAGCCTGCCAATGCCATGCACTACCTTAAAACACGGAGGAGGTACACCATTCAAGCTGTATGTTTTTCACCTGAATAATTGGGATCACTGTTGGTTTGGCATTAATGTGGGGCTGAGTGTGCACTTTATGCACTAATCATCCCTGGACTCCTGCATTTCACCACAGCAACATTTGTATATTGTCCAAAGTGGTGGAAGACACGCATGCAGGTTGTGCTCCGATGCTAAAATGCCAATGACTTTGGTAGTGTTGGCCTGGTATTGTGTGGCACTGAGAATTAAGTCAGTGCAAAAGGGAGGGGTACCCTGTTTTCTCCTCTTTACAAATTGTGTGACGAAAATATTCCCATCTTGAAACAGGTACCCCGAAAACTAAAAAAATAGGGACGCACCATGTATTGTCATATGCTTTCTAATGTTGTCATGTCCCAGTCAATGTTTGGGCACAGGATACAAGGGCGTAAGCCCTAAGACAGTGACAAAATGTGATGCTGTCAAGTAAAATAAATAACTAAATAACTCCATGGGCTTTTGGTGGAGTTGTTGGATTATTGCTTGTCTTTCCAGACCCATCAATTCCGACTGGTCAGGATTAGGGGGCCTGAGTCCACTCCTTCTCCTGTGCCATGTTCCATATCCCAGGGATCGGCATTGGCATCAACGCAATGTAAACTGCATGTGCAGCTGGAGGGGGGTCTTCCTGCGGCGTGTGACGCCACCATGCGCAAATATGCAGATGGGATGCAAATGTGCCTGCAGGTGTCAAGAGCGACAAATCGAGTTTCTGAGGAGCTGCCAGCTGAGGATGACAGTGTGGCTGAAAAATCATTTATCGGAGTGCAATGCTTCAGAAGCCATCCCTGCTGATTTGCAGTCATCACTGTACACTTCCGGTGCAGTCATTGTTGCAGGGAGAAGAGGGCATGGTTCCAATCCTGGGAAGATCCAGTGGTAACTGTTAACCTGGTGAAGTGGCAAAGCACACATGTCTCTCTGGAATTGGCTCAAGCAAGCATAGAGATCGAGCAAAAACCAAGTGTGCAGCGTTTGTGGTGCCACCTCACCACACACTTCTTACAAATGAGAGAGGAAATGGTGTATTTTAAAGCCCACATTTGAGAAAAAATGGGTAAAATGCAATAGCATGTTTAAAAGGTTCTTTAGGGGAAAACAGGAAATACTCCAGGAGATGACAGGTCACCAAAAGTATAAAGGAGTATTTTGCAAAGCATTCTCATGGTGGCTGTGCCCAAAGAAAATCAAGAGGCCTTGTCTCACTGCTATATGCCTGGTCAGCCCCCTTTTACTGCTGCTTTTGCCCAGGAGAAATCATGAGGCCTGTCGCAAGAAAATATGCCTGCGTCGCCCCCCTTTCAAACTGGCTGTACCCAAATAACATCCCCAGGCCTGTCTGAGTAACCTATGCCAGCACTGCCCCCTATCGCTCTGGATTTGCACACAGAACATGATGAGGCTTGTCTCAGCAATATATGCCAGCGCTGACACTGTGCAAAAACACATTTTTAGGCTGCGTGTGCTCAAAAAAACCACGAGACCTGGCTCAACAATATATTCCAGCATTGCCCCCTTTTTTGCTGTTTGTGCCCACAAAAAAATCATGATGTTTGTCTCAACAATATTTGCCAGCATTGCCATTAAAACAATACTTTTATGTTTCAGGTCAGTATTTTGGTGCCAGTGTGGATCTCTGCTCTCATGATGCTCTCAGTGTCCGGTTCTGCCCATCCCTTTTTACTGCCCAGTTCTGCCTCGATGTGACTTCTGGTCGTACCGAGTTCAGCCCCAATATCCCTCTCACTGCCCAGTTCAGCCATCGGGTGAATCAGTGGCAGTGTTGCTGATACGTGGCTTTAAATGCCCTCCTGTTTTCCCCAAAGTGGCTCTCAGCAGGGGCGTTGCTAGGGGGGGGCTAAGGGGGCTATAGCCCCTGATCTTTTGGTTGTAGCCCCAGATAGAATCTCAGGAGCTACAGCCAAAAGACTAGCTAGCCCCCAGTCCCAACAGTTCCGACATCAGCTTAGCCCCGGGTCTTTTCCAGACCTAGCAACTCCTCAGGCTCTCAGTAGCACACATTTCTGCCCCAAAATCCCTCTCGGTGACCAGTTCCTCCCCAATGTGCCTCACTGTGCACAGATCAGCCCCATTGTGGCGCACAGTGCCCTGGTCTGCCCAGTGAATGCTCTAAGTTACTAGTTCTGACTTAATTTCACTCTCATTTTCCCAGTTCCCCACATACATGCACACACACAAACTTGCACATACATGTGCCCACACATGCACGCAAAAATGCAAACACATTCCACCAAACACTCACAATCGTATAAAATCATGCTGTAAGCATACTTAATTTTGCTTTTCTTCTGCCTGCCCCCTTTGCTCGAATATTTGAATCCTGGCTCTGGCTCCGGTTTGAACCATGTGCAGAAGCTGACGTGATTTCCAACTCTGCTCCCTGGGCCTCAACTCCACATGGCCTCTAACCAGTGTCATGTCCAGACTCTTTTGACTGGGGTGGAGCAAGCGAGGCCCTGCCTTATGCAGGGGTGGCATGAAGTACGAGCCCACACACAGATAATGATCATAGTTTAGGATAATGGGATGGCACCTGGGGTGCCCAATCAGATTTGAGGGGTACCACGTGCCACCCATGGCCACTCCCAGGACACGCCTCTTCCTCCAACTCCCAGAGGGGTCCATAGGAGCATCAAAAGAGACTTCCTCGTGCCCTCTATGGCTCCAGGCTCCCATCTCCCCTGGAAGACCCATGTGGGGCGGTGCCCAGTCTTATGTAAGGACCCGTGCAGATGTGGCGGACCACGGGGAATCTGCTGATGCCCAAGAGTAGCCGACCTAAGCCATGATGCACAGCCTTCATGGGGCTAAGCCTGGAGCCAGGCAGTCCCAGAGCCAAGGCTGCACAAGGGAGAGGCTGCAGGTGTTGCTTGTGAAATATAATGCTCTCATACGTGGTGGTCATAGTTTGAAATCTCACGTTTAGCACCCTCGGTGAAAGATTAGGTTTTTTAAAAAAAAACATTTATGTTGCTTTCAATATAATGCAATCCTTGTTTTTATAGCTATACATTGCTGTGAGGAATTTGACCATCTGCACAGTGGGTGTGCGCTCGCCTGGGTTTTTTTCAAAATTGTAAATTAAGTTGAATAATGTTAGATCAACCTCCACAAAATGTGTGGGGCTAATCTGCACACATTTTCCTATGCTAACTGCACAACATACACATAGACCTGTGTACTCAGGGTGGACACAGGATACAGGTGCAGTCCCACCTGTCATATTTGGTTGGGATATGACTGCCAGGATTACACCAAGTCATCTGAGAAGGGGGAGGGCAAAACCTTCCCCCGCCATGGCCAGCCTAATTAACTATCAAATGCTCCATGGATCTGCCCTGTCATTTTCGTTGAGCCCTGCAGGATGGCGGCAACAATTATCATAATTAGCACACTAAACGAGTATACTTCAAACAGGCCCACATAGGGCCTGGCTGCAGAGGTTAATAAATGAGACAGGAAACACCAACAATCTTTGAGATTCTGTGTCAATCTGAATCCAGCTCCCACCCTTAGTATCAATGGACAGTGAAAGGACATGTCTGGGACTGCGTGTTTACAGTAGTGATACCCAGAGAGGGACCCAATTCAGAAGGTACAAGTATGTAGATTGATGGAGACAGAACGTCTGTTCTTGCCGCAGCTTCAAGGGAGACCTGCCACTTTAATCAGGAAACACAGAGAGTTCCTTTGATCCACAACAAACAGGAAGATGGGTGGGACTTAGCATTACATGTTTTCACCTTTAACTTTTCTGCTGCAAAGCACTCTGATTATGCCCTCATGCATACAGAAGAATGTTGGTGGGGGCACAGGATTGGTTCATTAAGGTAGGCTTAGTCTACACCAAACACTGTGCCCCATTTGCCTTTAAAAGAGGAAAGAGCTCTCTTTTGGGCAGATCATCTGAAGACTTTGCAAGGAGTAACAAGAAGAACTCAGCATTGGGCCCTGGCTGAAGGTACAGTCTGCTTTAAATCTTCCACCAGTGAAAGTAGGCCAGGACCTCCAAGAGGGAAGCAATATCCCTCCCCTAAACATCTCCTGGGGAACAAGGGGGATACTGAATCCAGAGGACCCTCCAGCAGCTCCAGAAACGGTACCCAGCCAGCAGACAGTGTGCCCTGCTAGGCTATGCAGCAAGCTTCCTGGGTGGTAAGTGCCAGAGAGTTTGTGAACCAAACCAAGGGCAAGGCAGCTGTCTGAAACACTCTCCTCAGTTTTGGGATGTCTGCCTTAAAGGAAAACACAAGCCCAGTGAAGAAGATAGGAGGAGTGGAACGACGAGCATCCACTGACATCCTCCTTAATGCACATTTTCAAGCCCTTCGAGCTGCAACCGACTGCACTGCTGACTGTTGTTACACCTCAGTCGCTAAAGCCAGCCAATGTGCCTCGACCAGTGCTTCAGAACCTGCCGACCAGCACTGAGACAATGATTCTTGACCCTGTGCCGCCGTGTTGGCCAGTCTGCAGCTGTCCATCCAACATCGCTTGCCGAACAGCCTGCTGCCTGATATCCACATCTGTCTCCCACCTTGAACTCTGTCACAAAAGCTGTAAAGCGCCCTGAAACCGACTCAGCCCTGTCGAGCACAAAGAATGTCAACAGCTCAAGGTACACTGCTGTTCTGTCCCCCTGGTTCTTCTCCGAAGGCCTCTAGTGACATTTTACGGAAAATTGTTCCCTTTGTGTTGAAACCAAGTATCCTTGAACTATTGCGATTAACTACTATATGGACTACCCTCCTGTCAGTATCCAGAGTGCACCCACTTTCCTTTTTTAAAACTGTCTGTCCTCTGCATTCCTTTACAGGGTGGGTTGTATTTCGTAGTGTGCTAGAACTGTCTGTTGTGAGAATAATAAAGTAGATATTTGTATATGAGCTTGTCTGGACAGTTCTTTTTAATCATTGGGTAATAATTGTATTTTCTCTGTCTTGCAACTAACCAAGGATCCACTACCTTGCACATATAAGCCTGCCGTTCCATCCACGTTACCAAAATTGGACAAGGAGGTTTATAATTTGCTTATATTTCCCATCTGTTTGGATCCCTTCTGGTGTATTAGAGGTGTGTTGCTGATTGATGGTTTATAAACCGATATTCCTCCCTGGACCACTGGTGCCCCAGAAGTTCATTTGCCACAATTGCTCAATGCTCATCTGGTTATCATTCATTTGGCTTGATGTATGGGGTGTGTGCTTTAAATGTATTAAAATGTATGTAGGTGTATTTCATTCTTAAGAATATTTTGATTTCTTAGGATGTATTTGAGGTTCCATATAGTTTAGTTTATCTAGAATGCTTTCCGTTTCATGAGCAGGTTAATTTTCTATGGGTGTTTTTAATCTTCAAAGGTGAATTTACATTTCTGCGGCTGCATTTCTGCACCTGTGGGCGTAGTTCATAATATTCTGGTCAATCAGTTCACTATCTTTTACTGAACTTCACTTGGTATGGATATCTGCCCTGCCACCAGATTAACTGCTGTCCCTCTGAGCCCTTTAAGTACAATTGAAGCCTGCCTCAACTCCAATACAAGCGTGCTGATCATCATCTCATACAGACCCCGGATCCTGATCCCAGATTACTACAGGAATGGTTACGACTTCCTGTCTATGGCCGCCAAACTCCAAGATGAAATATTGCTGATGGGGGACGTGGATATCCATTGCCGAGAACAAGCAGGGCAGCGCCTTTTGGAGAGCATGACGAACAACTGATTCGCTCAACAATGAATGGGCCTACACACAGACTCACAGACAAGCATACCTTAGATATCATGTTCTCTCCAAATCCCCCAAAACAATCTTGCCTTCTGGTCAGGTCACTTCCTCAGACAGGGCCAGGTCGTGTCACCAAGTACTGAATGAAGCACTCTGTGAGGGTATTTTGGGCTATCCATCCCCTTACGACTACAAATCTAGAAATTGACATATCACCGGTATGCGTCATGAACCTGTTCTCATACCACATGGCAAGACTTGAGGCCAGCTCCAGAAGGACCATGAAGCGGTCAACCAAACTCTGTACTCCTTAGCCCCTGTGACTACCAAAAGATCCAAATCAGCTTCCAAAACCATGATCAAATGGTTTGACCTCCTGCAGATCTTTGTGAAATGAGGAGTCACAGAACTGAAACTGAATGAGGCTAAACCGCTCAACCCTGAGAACAAAGGCAAATGTCTTTGTCACGTTAGGAAGTTTCAAATGCACAATCCAACTGAAAAAGACAACCTTTCTGCACCAGGCTACTAACCAACCCCATCATAAAGCCAAGCATGTTCTCTGCTTACGTAGAATTGGTTATCCCTACCCAAACTGTATCTTCCTCTGAACCATCCCAGACTCCAGCAGAGGAGATGGTGACTCTCTTCCCCTCAAAGAGAGAAGTCACCCAAAGTTCTATCACACTTGCAATACTGGCAGCAAAGCTATGATACCCTCAGAAGTGCCCCAGTTCATCAAACAGGAGGAGTGGACGAAAGTCATTAATTCCATGAAAACATGCAGAGCCCAAATATCACTGTGCTCTGCACATCTGTCGAAAGGCCTTAAAGCGACACTGGCCTATCCATGAACAGCAAACTCCTACTAACAGAATTGTATCTTCAAACCTTAAATCAGCCGCCGTCTCACCCAAACTGAAGAAACCAGATATGGGCCTCCCGATCTTCACCAATTACTACCCCATTTCATATCTCCCCCAAGGAGCCTAGCTTACTGAGAATCTGGTGATTAAATAACTCCAAGAATACAGTGAATTCCATATGCTCCTCCATGACAAAAACAAAGAGTACTGAAGGTGCTTTAGTGGACACATTAGAGGGCATTCTTCGGAACCGAGACACCAGAGAACCTACAGATCCATAATAAGAATGCCCACCTTATGCTAGGCCTCAAGAATTTGATCACATCTTTGGGTCTCTCCTCAAGATTCACTGTCTTCTGGGTACATACCGCATTGAGGTGAAGCTTGTATGCATCACCAGAAAGGCCTTCTGGGTCATTTTAGGTGCAGTAAAGGACTTTTCATTTCAAGAAGGCCAACAATTCGACATCACACATCACACCCTGCATTGTGGCCTCTACACAATAAATGTCTCCTCATTTAAATGTTTTGCACTTCCATATTGTTATAGGCCAACAAAAGCATTACAGGGGCTAAATTGCTTTAACAGAAAAGTTGCAAGTACTTTTCTGTACCTAAAATGATGGTACTATGTGAATATGTTGCCATGAAAATGTAGTCATGTAAAAAAGTAGTCAGCAAACCTTGGTTCTCGAAATGTAATCATTGCATAAAAAGCAGTGTAAAGTTTCAGTCACCAACATTAACTACATTGAAACATTCAAAAGTACAAGGCTGTAACCCAAAAAACAAGCCAAACCCCAAATAAAACCAGGAAAACACTAGCCCTTCACAGTCACCCTATTGATATCCCATACCCTAACACAGTGGTCTTCAAACTTTTTTGGCCTGGGCCCCCCCTGAGCAAAGTTTGGGCAGGCCGGGCCCCCCCAAAAGTGCCAGATGGACAGTATGTAGAAATCGCTATGAACTTTTGCCTGCCGTCACCGCACCCTACTCCCAGTACAGACCCTGGGCTCTCCCACCCTACTCCCACCACTATTCCAGTGCTGCCACCCATCCTGCTCCCACCACAGTCCCATAACACACGCATACACACATCCATACACATTTAAATAAAAAAGAAATCGCTATAAACGTACCTCACGTGGTTGCTAAAATGCCCCGCTCCAGGTTGCTCTGTCCATAAGTGCGAGGAGGTGCAGGAGCTCCCCCTTGCACAGACAGACATGCAGTGGAAATGAACTGTCAAAGGCAAACAGACTTTCCCCTTGACAGTTCAGCCAGCCCAGGAGCACTCCCTCAGCTGGAAATAACAGCTGGCAGAGTGCTCAGTGTTTCACTGGGCTGGCTCCTCGGGTCCTCCATAATGCGTGAGGTGGCCAGTGGGTGGACGCCCCCTCACCCATTATGGATGAGACTTGGACTGGCCTATAGGGCAATAGGGTGATGACCGTACTAAAAATGCAAAATGCTAGTGTAGGCCAGTCAAAATGGGCCACTTTTTTTGGCCAATGTGGGCCAGTTTGAGGACTTACTGCCCTATGCAAATAGTAGCATTGTTGCTGAATAAATATTCTTTAAATATCACCATTTGTTTACATTTGAACAAAAAACACCCCCTTCGGTACTATTCAAACAGTCTGTGACTAAAGGACTGAATATCCATTTGTAACTGCTGGCCATTTTTTTATTTGTGCCTAAAACCGTTTTATGGCCCAGTCTGGCCATGCATGCTGCTCCCTCCCATTTCCTCCAATCTAAAAAAAAAAAGTAAAAAATGTTTTTTCTTTTTTTTACTTTTCATGCTGGGCTCTGGCGCCCCCCCAGGTATGCGGCCACGCCCCCCTGGGGGGGCACGCCCCACAGTTTGAAGACCTGTGCCCTAACACTAACGGCAACCTTACTTCCACCCCATAACGCTTAGGCTGTCCCTATCCCTTACCCTTCAGCACCCCAAAGCATCTTATTTGCATATGACACGATATAAAACACTAACTAAATACATAGAAAATGAACGGTGACCCTAACATCAACCCCATCACTAGCCCACCACAAATTCCATGGCCCTTACCTAACCCAAACCCTTGCCCTAAAGCCAAATCAAACCTTACCGTAGCCTGAACTCTAACACTTACCTTAACCCTTACTCTACCTTCACCCCTCGGTTTACCCTAAATCCTAGCCTACCCCAACATCACCAACCCTCCCCAAACTCCCTAGTCCTTTCTTTAACTTCATCTTAAACCCTTTCTCTGTTATCCCTAGCCTTACCATAACCCTACCCTAACACTTAACCTGACCCTCATTCTACCTTAAGCTGTGACCAACCCGAAAAATCACCAGCCCTCCATAACCACCCTGAGTCTATCCCATGCCCTAATTCCAACCAAACTCTTTACTCTAACCCTAAATAACCCCTAGCATTACCCTAAGCCCTAGCCTTATCCTAGCCCCCATGTTTACCCTAGCCCATGCCCTCCTTAACCCTACTGCATACCCCAACAGCACTGCATCTTTTAATACTTTTCATCCGCATTATTTGACTATATGTTGCTTGGTGGCTTTTACGTGCATAGGTATTTTCACCAAAATTGATTGACTGCCTGCATTTTAATTGGCAATATTTTCATTCGATAGTCTTTTAATTATATGATAACCTCTTCCGCTATGCATCAGCCTGCCTGCTGATCTCCCCTTAGCCGCTGATCTCTCCCTTTTCACTTCCCACACCCCTTCCTCTGAGGGCCCCATGTATGTTTTATTCTTTAGAGCTCCTGTATAACACTAAATGAATAAAAAACATATTTGCAGATAGACTAGATTTGTATTATATGTATATGTCATTCCATTTCTGTTTTTGTAGGCGCTTCACTGTTTCTAGGACTGTGTATCTGTACTGTGACCGCATCTCTGCTTCTGTGAGTGCACATTTTAGTTTCTGTGGGGGCTTGTACTATCAGGTAGTGAGTTACACTTTCTTTGAATGCCTTTCATATTGTTGCCATAGTTTGTTTCCTGTGAGTGCATTACAGTATCAGCGGTGTATTGCTATTTCCCGGGTCTATATTTCGGGTTGTCCATGTTTTTGATGTATCCCCGATTTTGTGGTTACATTTCAGTTTCTTTAGAGATATTACAGTTTCTGTGAGTTTATGTCAGCGTCGGTGGGTTGATGGCATTGGTCAAAAGGTCATTTCAGTTTGTGTTGGTAAATCTCCCTTTGGATGAGTGCCTTTCACGTTGTGTGGGAGTAGTTTAGTGCCTTGCCATTATTCCATTTCTTAAGGTGTTCTTACGGTTTGGGGGGGAAGGGGGGGAGGTCTGAGTTTTCCTGGGCCTGTGGCATATTTCAGTTTGATGGTGTATTTCAGTGTTTATGAGTCTATTTGATTTTCTGCGAGTCTGTTTCTGTGGGAGTCTTGCAGTTTCTGCTGGCATACTTCATTTTTTATGGGTCCTTGCTCATTCCTTCAAATATATTTTAGTTTGCTTCTGTCCTCGAGCTCCACTTTGTTGCTATAATGCCTTTTTTGATGGTCTTAAATGTGTTTAATATGTGGTGATCATTTTTAATGTCAGATTCTCTTTGGAAGGGTTAATTAGAAAAACATCAAAGTACCAGCTTGCCTTTCAAGTTATGTGTATAGGCCAGACTCACATATGTGCATGTCCAGTATGGGTTTATTTCAGGTTGCACTGTGCATTGTATTCTGTGGTGGTTGCATGCTCAACATTGATTTTTTCACAGCTTGAAGTTAAGATTGGATAAGCAGGAGCTAAAAGCTGCTCCTGGGTATCCAGCCATAACCAGTGACCAGCAGCCACCACTGGCGATCGAGGTGCTAGTGCAAAGTTTTCCACACATTTACCTTCCACATAAGATGGAAACGTAGAATTGTGTCCATTATTTATGACTCATTATGCTTTAAATGTCATATAGATGTGTCCTAATGTGGTGATATCAACAGATCGGGCTTTTATTGGCTCGGGGCACGAGTTAATACATCCGTGAAACGAGGGCATTTAAAGAGGGCCCTGGGCCAATTACACCCGATCGAGCCCACCGGTTCGGGTGTTAAGGGCATTAGTACCCCGGGTTACCAAAGCGACAACTCTGTGTCATAAAAAAAAGGATTTCCTTTCCTACAACGGGACGCAAGCACGTCCCGCTGTATGAAGGAAAATCCTTTACCAAAAAGGGTTGCCACGGAAAGGGAAGGCCGGGCTCCATACGGAGCCCCTCTTCCCTTTTCATGGCAGTTGTTCTGCGCAGAGAGGAAGGTGCGGCTGTGACGGCGAGTGCTGCCACCAACAGTTAAGTTCAGGGAGGGATTCAAAATTTTATAAAGGGGGATAGGGGTGGGGGAAGATGGCAGCGGGGGAGCCGGCTGTCAGACTGCTTGGAACGCGGGCTTACACCGGCGGTTCAAACCTGCATTCCTAGCAACCTGATTGGCTGGCTCCACCTGCCCGGACGCTAATGTTTATTTATAGATTGTCCCACAGAGTTACATTTAAATAGGTGTGGTTGTTCAGCATCATTTGGACTGAGGAGTCAAAAATAGCTCCTGGCAGCTTTTGCTGTCAAGCTAACCAGGCTCTTCTAGGGTACAAGGAGGAGCTACATCGCTCTCAGCTGCCCTCATCTTTGAGCCCTGCCTTACTTGTGCATATTTCAGGGCAAGTGGCAAGGAGCCAAGCTGCTGCATTTGCCTGTTCACTGTAATCGGTAGAGTTCAGTTTCACGTAGTGTAATTGATTGTTCTCAGTCCTATATCATTTCAGTTGTTCTAGTGCTACTCTATGGGGTCTTTTTGAGTGATTCGGTTTGTCTAGGATTGTTTCAGCTTTTTGTGTGCATCACAATCTGAGGTCTACCCATGCTTAGGATTTCTGGGTCTTTCTTAGTTTTCCGGGCATATTTGAGTTTCGAGTAGAGTTTATTTAGTCATAGTTCCGGTTACAGCCATGACCTTCTTGAACTTAAACATATGGTACACCTTTCTTGCTACCATCCACAATTGTTTTACGCACTTGTGACCATGCAACTCTTTCTCATCGCCGTTTACTGACAGTTAACTATTCACAGGTTTGTTTTTATTCACACAATCCTAGCCCCGCGCAACCAACATCACAAACAGAAGTTGCAGCTTCCCACTGAGCTCCCATAGTCATAGTATGCTCACCCTCTACAAACTGAACATCATATGCGTTGCTGTTCGATGTGTAATGTGTCTATGCACTTTTGTGTTGCTACTGCCAGCCTTCACTGTTTGCTGCACAAGATAATGCACTTTCATTTCAATTACTTGTATCAATGTAATCCCTGTGGCCCTGGGCCTGTCCAGCGCATGATGTGGCTTATCAATTTCCTAGATGCGATTAAATGCACCTCTCTCTACTGGGCAATTTCTTACCGCTGTCCTGTGGGTTAATATAGCTTGACATCAATTCTGTCTTACTCTCTGCAAGGGCTGCACTGCCCACTGTGCATGGCTAAAGTGCACAGAACAAGTCTGCTGTGTTGTGTGCAGCAGAACACAGCTCCATCCAACATACAACCTGCCGATATACCTAAACCCAGGGTTGGACTGGGGCATAAAACTGTCTCGGGTACAAATGAAAAAGTGGCCCACAGTTGCAAACAGCAATTCATTCCTTTTGTGGCAGACTGTTTGAGTAAAACACAAGGGGGAGTTTTGTAGTCAAATAAGTTCAAGATTCTGCATTTCAGAGGCAAGAGGCCGATTCATGGATTTTTTTGCACGGTTCAAAGTGACTTTGCGCTGCTGAAAACTGACTTTGCACTGCTAAAAACTGACTTTGCACTGCCCACACAAACCCTGATTCCTGGAACTGTGCAAAGTGAATTTTTGCTCTACAAAGTCAGTGCAAATTCATTTTTGCAGCACAAAATGAACTTTGCACTGACTTTGCCCTGCAAAAAGAAACTTTGCACAGTTCCATAAATCAGGCTCTGTGTCGGCAGTGCAAAGTCACTCTTCAGTAGTGCAGTCACTTTGAAGCGTGCTAAAAAATCTATGAATCCGGCCCTATATTTTCAGTAACACTGCTAAAAACTACTAGCCGCATAGTGAAGTAACTAATCACAGTGGCCCACTTTGGCCAAAAACGGGCCCCATTTTGACCCAAAGAACGGTCCCATGCCAGCATATTGCCCATGCAATTCGGGCATTGCCCTATTACCCTATTGGCCAGTCCGAGTCTGCCCCGCCCCTAAATCCTGTACTCACTCTAGACCCACAATGTTCCGTAATACTGGAGGATGTGTGAGAACTCGATATCAAAACCCTACAACGCACTGCACTAGTCACCGCACACCCTCCTCACCTCCAAGCCTAGCTCAACACACTTTAGCTACAGCAATGAGCTCACAGCACCCGTTCAGGACACTCCTGTGAGCCCGCCTTACACCAGTCACAATACACAGACAATCGGCATCAACGTCACCATACTCCAGTCTACCGGGGGTCTGGACAGTGCAGCCAATGCGCCTTGAGACAAGGATACAGCACAAGAAAGCCCCGCCAATCTGCTGTAACCTGCAAGGGATCAGGTGGGTTATGGTTGGT
Organism: Ambystoma mexicanum; assembly: GCF_040938575.1. Classification (NCBI taxonomy): domain Eukaryota; kingdom Metazoa; phylum Chordata; class Amphibia; order Caudata; family Ambystomatidae; genus Ambystoma; species Ambystoma mexicanum. The sequence continues at coordinate 600,661,427 of NC_090922.1, forward strand.
CTGGGAGGGGAATAAGTAGTAGACGGGTGAGAACAATGTTTGCGCGTGCAGATCATAAGGAACCTGGCACTGTTTGGGGTAAGATTCTTATTTTCACTGCCAGGTGTAGGCTGTGGTGGGTATGTTTGGTATCAAGCATGGGTTTGTGTGGTGACCCAGTCAGGGCAATGCATGCATGGCATGTACTTTGAGGTTGCGGTCTTGGGAGTGGTTGAGTGCCACAGCGTTGTAGGGGATGTGGTGTCATTTAGGGTTATGGGATGGAAGGTTAGCTGGAGGGTGGTGTTGGTTTTGTGTGGGCTGCTATCACTGGTTCATGTAATCCGTCTGTTCCAACAACGCTATATAGACACCATGAAGGCAAACGCAGAACATGTGCCACGTGTATACTTTGCAAATGGGCATTCCCAGGACACAGCCTGTGGAACAGCCCAAGAAATCATCACAGTACAGTAGACTGTACCTGGCAGCCACTTGTCAGCATGGCAATGTGTGTGGGGAGCAGTGGCAGGTGCTAGTGCATGCTGTGTGCCCAGCCGCAATGTTTCATGCCCGCTTTCAAGGCTGAGGTGCACTGTGGGTGGAGTATCTGCACGTGTTTGTTCGCAGTCAGCAGGAAGGTTCCGGTCAATTCACTTATCATGACCTTAAAGGCAGGCTCAGACTGGCCTATAGGGCAATAGGGCAATGCCCGAACCAAAAACACTAAATGCTAGCCTGGGACCGTTTGTTTGGTCAAAGTGGGACACTTTTTTGAACCCAAGTGGGCAAGTTTGATAAGTTACTTCACCATGCAGCTAGTAGTTTTGACCAGTGTTACTGAATAAATATTATTTAAAACGCACAATTTGCATCACATTTTATCAAAAACCTCCCCCTACGGGGCGCTGTTGCACAACATGACGGGTTAGACAGAGAAAAACCTAGCTCCACTCCATCGCGCCATTTGGGGGACCACAGCAACGGTCCCGCTGAGCAGCCCGGGTCGCCTTGGGTCCTCCGAAGTGTGGGAAAGAGCTGTGCAGGTCCTGATAGCGACAGCCAACCCTCAGGCCGCCGCGGATCTGTGCATCGCTTTGCAGAAGCTCGCTGTGCAAGCAGCTCGAGCGTGGCATCGGGAGCCGAGGACAGACAGCCAGGCCGGCGGCAGTAGGAGAGCCTGACGGAGCTGTGAGCGGCAAGGGGAGGGACCGCCTGCCGCCCAGAGGCTGCCGCAGCAAATAGGAGGGACCTGACGCTGGTGGGAGGGGACTTTAATGACACGGCCCAGCTGTCACTTTATAGAGAGCCGTGTAGGGGACGGCAGATGCATCCTCCTATGAAACTAAAAACCTTTATTGATGCAACGGGGATGAGCAATATTTGGAGGGACCTTGTTCTACTCCAACGCACAGGCAGCCTTTGCTAGGATAGACTACTTTCTACTTCCAAGAACCGTGGTGGAAAGGGGAACCGAGGCTAAATATTAACACAGAGGGATCTTAGACCATTCCCCACTGCTGGTCACTCTAAGGGGGGTGGAGAACACACAGAGGGGGGATGGCGGTTGAATGCGTACTACCTAAAGAACAAAAAGATATTCCAGGCTCTCCAGGAGAAATTGGACACATTTTCCGGACTAATGGTGGGTTTGTCCATAGTCTCTCCACACTGTGGGAAGTCTATGTGATGGTCTTGCTGGGAAGGGCGATGCATGTCATTAGGAAACACCTAAAGGCCCGGAGGGGAAGGATGGCTGAGTTGGAACACAAGGTGGAGACAACCGAGGCCAGGTTTCTCGAATACAACACGGATGGAAGTAGGAGGGCTTGGGCTAGGGCTAGGGACAACTATTATAGGGAACTGTACAGGGGGCAGACAGTCGAGAACCACATAGCTATAGAAAAATACATGGAAGGAAAGGCGGGTCCTGCAGGTAAGCAGGGAGTAGTGGGCAGGGCTAGAGATGGATCGGACCTTAGAGGACAGCCAAGCAGCCATTACACAACTTCAATCCGGGAAAGCACAGGGAATGAATGGGTTCCCTACAGAGTTCTGGAAACTGATGCGGCAGAGGCCGGCAGAGGAAATTAGGGCAATGTTCATGGAGTGCTATGAGAAGGGCCCACTCCCAGAGGATCTCCGGCAGGCAACCATAGTGGTAATACACGAGAAAGCGAAACCGCCGGAGCAGTGTGGCGGGAATCGCCCAATATCTCTGATCAACAGGGAGGCAAAAGTCTGGGGTGAAAGTCTTAGCTGATAAACTCTCCCAGTCATTAGTGTGATGGTACATCCAGATCACTGTGAGTTCGTGCTGCGGAGGGCGACCATGATGAATAATCAAAGGCTGCACAATGCACTGAATGCGGCCTCCTCGTTGGAGGAGCCTCACGCTTAATAGCAGCAGACTCGAATAAGGCTGTAAACTCAGTGAGCTGGTAGTATCTTTGGGTGACTATGAGAAAGTTTGGACTTGGCCCCAGATACAGTCGTTACAACTTCTATACACCGACCCGATAGCGTGAGTAAGAGTGAACGGGTGCACCTCGGGACCCTTCCCGGTACAAAGGAGAACTAGGCAGGGATGCCCACTCTCGCCACTCTTGTTTCTACTAGCAATGGAACCGTTGTCCGCCAGGGTAAGGCCGAACCCCCTGTTGAAGGGCTTTGCCTGGCCGGAGGACCGCATATCATTGTACGCGGATGATGTCCTCATCTATTTAGGAGACCCAAGACCGACCGGCCTGAGAGTCATGGAGGTGTTAAGGGAGTTTGGGGAAGTAAGTGGACTCAGGATAAATTGGGAGAAATCCGTGCTCATGCCAATAAAAGATGTTCAGAAGGCGATACAGGAGAAGTGCCCCCTCACGATTGCACAGGGCTCTATTAACTACCTGGGCATCAGAGTTGGGACAGAGACATCAGAGTTCCTTCAAAACAATTTGGACCCAGTCCTGGACAGACTAAAATGGGATGCTAAGCACTGGGCAACCCTGCCGATCTCAATGGTGGGCAGGGAAAATCTCTTCAAAATGATGGCATTACTGCAGCTTTTATATATTTTACAAAACACTCCCTTGAAGGTCATATCAGGGACATTTCGAGCCATAGAGAGACTACAGCGGGAGATTATATGGAGGAACAAAACCCAGAGAGTAGCACTACGAACATTGACTAGTCAGTGTGGGATAGGGGTTTGGGGTTCCCAACGTGAAGCATTATTACAGGGCGTCTCAGCTGCGTGTGGTGAATGAGTGGATGTTTGGCGGGAGGGAACTGCCCCACATAGCATTGAACCTGAGAAGGATGGGAATGGGAGCGCGGCCGGCATGGCAATGGCTGTATGGGCGGCGGCCCCCTCAGGGGTTGATGAAACTGGGGATTTGTTCATTAGAGTCTCACAGAGCGGCTCTTGAAGAGATGGGCTGGGGGAGTGATTACCGAAGAGGCCTCCATTTGAGAGGATGCAGACATGCCGGAAGTAAGTAAAGTGGGCAGGCAGAAATGGCAGGAAAAAAACATAATGAAAATGGGTGACATCCTAGTGCAGAATGGACTAGCCCCCTTTCAACATCTGCAAGAGAGGTTGTGCCTACAGGAAAGGGATGGCTACACATACACTAGGCTGCGACACGCAATGGCCCAGGAGAAACGTGACTCGTGGGACATTCTCAAAAGGCCTCCGATCGAAGCTAATCTTATGGAAGGGGAAATTCAAGGGAAGGCAATCACGCAATTGTGCCAAATGCTAAGCGGGTCCCCATCCAAGCCCCTACAGAAGCTGAGAGAGAAATGGGAGGTGAACCTTGGGGTACTGGAAGAGGAGGACTTGGTGGAGGTGCTGTGCTCACCGAGAGAGGCCAGCATATGTACAAGACTGTGCTTGATTAAATACAAGATCTTACAAAGGATGTATTTCAGTCGGGACCGCCTCCATTGGATGGGCAGGGTGCCAGAGCCCCAGTCCCTGAAGTGCAGGGAGGGGGGGTTCAATTCTTTTGGGCTAGGGCTAGAACCAAGACATCCAGGGCAATCAGCACTCCGATTCCAGACTACCCTAAATCGACTCTCCTGCACATATGGGGGATCCGGGATTCAAAAACCGAGAAAAGGACCTCGTTGGAGCTGACATGACAACATGGGAAAAGGTCCTGGTGGTGGGCTGGGGTAGTTCGGTGAAATCAACCATTCACAAGTGGGTGGAGGGGATGGATTACCACGCAGAGTTAGACCGGATGGTGTATAGGGAACGGGGGTGGGAGGGTTCCTAGATGTTTGAGAAAACATGGACCAAATGGGTAGATCCGAGATAGGTGGGGGTGGGCAGGTGCGGGGGTAGGGAGCGGGACCACGATTCAGAACAATGGGGCAACACAGGACATTGGATGGAAAAAGTTGGGAAAAAACACTGACAGGCGTTAATGGGGGTTTGTGACTGGGGACCGAGGGGAGGGATTTTGGAAGGGGTATGCACGGCACAACTTTTCACGTTTATTGTTTGTGTTAATGCTTAAGCTGCAATTGCACAAAAATACAATATATATATATTTTTTTAAACTCCTCTAAGGTACTACTCAAACGGTCTGTCACAAAAGGAATTATTTGCCATTTGCAACTGTGAGCCACTTTTTCATTATGCCCCAGCCCGACCCTGCCTGACGGTGTGGCATAGACTAACATTGTATTATTTATATTATCAGGGCAGAACAAGTATTAACAAAGCCTGGAAAGGCATGCAATGGCATTGCAAGAAGTAAAAGGCATAGCAGAGCATGAAAGAGCGCTCTCCCCACTTTCGCCTCTGCTGACAACTCCCACTTGCGTTCTCTCATTTTTCCAGTGCTAATCTCCCTTTCTCCCTCTCCCTTCTCTCGCTCCGAAATAGGTACAATGTGCACAGTGTGTAACCCGGAGCAGGGGGTGGCAGATAAAGGCCAGGGGGCTGCATGGGTACCCATCCCATTTTCCTAAGAGCAGCGGTGAGGCCCTTTGAGACATTGGCCCTCATTACGACCCTGGCGGAGATCGTGGTGCAATATGCACCATGGAGCACGGCGGAAAGCTGCCGATACCGCCATGGGGGTTGGCGGATTTACCGCCCCATTCCGACCTTGGCGGGGCGGTAAATCCCCATTCCCCATTTTACCCTTCCCATTTTTGCCCCATAGGGTATAATGGGAGTGGGGAAGGCGTTAATTACGCCACCGTAAAATACGGTGGCGTAATTAACAACAAGGTCCCGTAGCGCCATGGATTTCTCCGCCCGGAAAAACCAGGCGGGAAACGGCTCCATGGCGCTATGGGAACTCGTAGTAGGGCGGAAGGGTCCGCCGCGAATACCGCTGGCGTAAACCCACTCCGCCAGGGTCGTAATGAGGCCCATTCACTTTTGGTTTGGAATGACCAGTGCCTCAGGAAATGTCACACACTGACCCATATTTCTCCTTTCTCAGTGTGCAGGAAGGCAGGTTAAGATTATCTCATGTTGCACTCTGCCTTGCCAGGCTGCTTTGCCCAGTGAGGCTTGCTGAGACTTGTGCCCCCTCGTGAACAAAGAGAAGCATGTGGCAGCCATTGGTGAGTGGGGCATGGGACAGAATCTGTGCTCATTTGTCCCAGAAGCCTACCCCCAAGCAGCCATTGGCCAAAAAGGGGGCCTGGCAAACTTAAACCCTAGCCTATCAGTGGAGCAACTCTGGCTGCCCATCCAATCACGCGTAGCGTGGAATCCTCAAGGAGGCTGATCTGGATGCCTTAAGCCACACTTTTCCTAGGGTTTGGCTACCTCCTGATTGCCCACCATGGCAAGCCCTATCCCGGATCCTTTTGAAAAAGCAGTGACCTGATCTGTCGGCTGTGTGATCTGAGGCTATCACCTGGGTGAACAACAAAAATCCAAGGCCAGCAAATGGTTCACAGATGAGGTGCAGAGAATAAAGCAGAGCGGCGGAGCATCGGAAAGGCGATGCAGAAAGTCCAAGTGGCCATCCGAGAACACAACTTGCATCCGCCATATCCGAGATTACAAGCAAGCCAAAGTGACAGAGCAAACAAAATCCCAATTTCCTGCACCATTGATGCAGAAAATTCATCAAGGGAGTAATTTCCACCTTCCTTGGACTGGTGCACCCATCCCACCTTCTGGTAGTTACACAGCCAGGTGAGCACACAACAACTTTTCTGCAGCCTGGTGCAGTTTTTCCTTCTTCTAATACTGAACAGCATGGCACCTGCCCTTCAACTATCGCCACAACGCCCCACTCCCGAGCCCTTTTCCTTATGCCTGGGTGGGTGGGTTTTCCCTGCTACAGAGCGCAACGTCCCCAAGTTGTTGAAACCTTTCTTGGCTCGACCCCAACCCTCTATATCTGCGACTCTAATATGGCCAAGCTGATCAATACCTTACTCCCACAGCTGGAGACGTTCCCTTTTAATCTCAAACATGCTACAATAACCCATCAAGTATGAAGGCCAACTAGTGACCATGCGGTCATAGCTAACTCTGGACCTGCAGCGGGTCCTATTTGCGTGGATAAAGCAGTGGAGGTAGCGTTGACGTCACAACTCTCCCACTCATCACAACAAAGGCCTTCCCAAGAGCCAACCAATCAGCTTTCCACCCAATAAGAGGCCCTAAAATGACCCTAATCGGCAACATAAAAAACCTCCTTGCAGCTAGAGTCCAGGGGCACAGCGGTGTGTTCATGCCTCTCGTCCTCCGTGCCACTTCCAACACTGTGTGCCATACCATGCTCCTGCAGCGCTCAATGCGGCCTTACCTAACGTAGATGGTGTTGCTATTCCTGTAAAACCACTTCCCACCAGTTGAACTTGTTGATCACCATATCATTGATTCCCAAAATCTTCAACAGGGTCCTGCACGGTCAACTACTTTGTTGATCCTCCTCAACATTTACATGGCTCTGAGGACCCATTTCATAAGCTGCTACCGGATTGATTGCCATATGTGCCATGATGATACCCAGAGCAGAGGCTTCCCAGGGGTCACTGACTGCCCCCACCATGCCCTGAACTGGATGAATGTGACCGGGCCCTGCCTTAAAGCATTGAATCCATTGCTCCTGGGCTCGCTTTGACTCTATTTCCTTTCTCACCCATGGCTGCCTGTCCTAGGACAAACCTCACCCCTATTGGTGGCCAACCCTGGGGTTCACCTTTGCAAAGCATTGTGGGTTGGGCCTCAAGTCAACGTTCTGCACTGCTGCATGTGATCTTGCTACTACTGCGGTCATCTTGCAAGATGGAGCTGATCCGGTATCACCCCAGCCCTCCTTACTTCACCTAGAAATCTTCTACACTTACTGAGTCTAACTTTACTTCGCCATTTACTTCTCCACGCCGTTACTTTGTCTGCACCTGCTTACTTTGTCTGCACCTGCACATTGGGAAGGTGGCAATGCATGTGGTTACGGTTAGGGGTGTTCTCCACGCCGTTACTTTGTCTGCACCTTGACATTGGGAAGGTGGCAATGCATGTGGTTACTGTTGGGGGTGTTCTCCACGCCGTTACTTTGTCGGTGGCAATGCATGTGATTACGGTTGGGGGTGTTCTCCACGCCGTTACTTTGTCTGAACCTTCACATTGGGAAGGTGGCAATGCATGTGGTTACGGTTGGGGGTGTTCTCCACGCCGTTACTTTGTCTGCACCTTCACATTGGGAAGGTGGCAATGCATGTGGTTACAACACGCCGTTACTTTGTCTGCACCTTCACATTGGGAAGGTGGCAATGCATCTGGTTACGGTTAGGGGTGTTCTCCACGCCGTTACTTTGTCTGCACCTGCACATTGGGAAGGTGGCAATGCATGTGGTTACGGTTAGGGGTGTTCTCCACGCCGTTACTTTGTCTGAACCTTCACATTGGGAAGGTGGCAATGCATGTGGTTACGGTTAGGGGTGGGCGCCAAAGAACAGCAGGGGGTGTACAATGTAAGGTAGTCAAGAAGAGAGATTACATGTTGAAAATACATTGGTTAACGTTGCATGGGTCATATTTGCTTATTCACCTATTTACATGGGCTGCTAGTGGTCTACATGAAAAGGCATCTAACTAGCGCTGAGGGTGGCTGATTATTGTTAACTGTGTATCAGCTGGCTAAAATTGGTTAAATAACCAAGTTGTTATGTGCGCATACATCCGCTGATCCTATTATAACATCCTGCCTTGGCCTCTGCAGTGGAATCGATGTGGGACTGTCAGCCAGGACTGAAAACGTGCAGCATCTTTCCAGCTGCCTCACCTTTGAGCACATCTTCCATCTATCTCCCCGTCACCTCTCCCTGGCCACAAAGAGCCTGCTCTGGCTGTCCGTGAAACACCACATGGACTTCAAGGCTCTCTGCTGGACTCACAGTGCTTGACAGGACTTTACCCCAGCCCCTTTTATTTATTTATTTGTTTATTTATTTGTTTATTTATTTACTTACTTACTTATTTATTCTTTATTTGCAAAGCCTACTCGAGCCCGCAGGCACCTGGGCGCTGCTTGCATGAGTGAACAGTACGGACAAAGTAATACATGACAGTAGGACCTATCTCCCTGCACATGCCAGTAATAATAACCTGGACAGAAATACAGCAGTACAAACGAAGAGGCAGGGGAAACGGACTTTGCAGTGAAAGTCATGTCAACGGTCAAAACAAAGACCGTTTTAAAGGAGAAAGTAAAAAATAACTAAATGTACTATTTTTCGTATTTTTATTAAAATGGGACATTCTGTCCAAACACGTGTATTTATTTAAAGCTACGTGTTTTGGGTTTCAGGCTGATTTAACAGTGTGGGATAAACTCCTCTCCCCCGTGGCTTAACCCAGCACTTAGCAATTTACATCCATATACTTTCATAATGGGGGTAGACCCCATGCGCAAATACTCAAGCACCCCTCTCCACCGCCCCTCCCACCCCTCCCCAGCTGTTCTAAACCAGGCTGCTCTTGAACAGAAGATTTTCCTTTTTTGTTATTAAACATTTCTGTTTTCTTTCTGCTTCCTTCTTTTAAAGCACAGTCATTTTCTGAAGTTGTTTTACTCCTTAATTGTTTTGCGTTCTCCAAGGTGAACGGGGCCAGTAATTCCCCATTCACCAAGGCACTTCCCCATTCCCATTTTTGCCCCTATAGGGCTCAATGGGAATGGGGAAGGAGGTATTTACCGTACCGCAAATTGCAGTACCGTAATTAGCACCAAGGTCCGTTTGCGGGCCCGTTCCCTAGGTCGGGTCTGGCAAAGGGACCTCGTAGTAAGGCGGTAAGTGTTTACCGGTACCGATGCCCTTACCGGTACCGGTAAACCCTTACCGCATACCGTGTAATGAGGCCCGTTTCCAGGTCACTTGTACTGTGCTCCTTCTACGCTCCCTTCCCATGCAGCTCTGCTATTCCTCTGTGACTAACCGTTAAGGTAGTTGCTTTTCACCCTATTGCCTGTACTGTACAGCGCTCTAACTCCCTCTGTAGCGTGGTCTGCGCGCTACATAATACACCATACATTATTCCCTGCGATGCTTCGGTGTGCTTCCTAGTCGCTGGCAGAGTTATAGCTCCTGCCCACTCCCCTCTCCCAGTGTATTTGCGAATCCGTCGGCGGAAGCCAGTGTTGTGTGTCAGTGCCTCTGTTTTTTGTAAAGAGTATTTGAAAGCGTTGCTGTGTATTACGTCTCCTGTTGGTGTGCTCGGCGGCCCGGCCTCCCCTTGGAAACACTGGTCCATTGTGCATCCTTCTTTCTCTCCTAACAGCATAAATGCAGTGGCCGGTGCCAAGGATCATCGCCACCTGTTTAACACGGGGAGGGTGAAGCGCTGCTCTCTGCTGTTTAAATTGCCGAGGCCGCGCTGAGATGATGACAGCTGAATTGCTGCCAGTGCATTAAAGGCGCCCGCGAAATGAGGGGAACGTGCTTCCCAGAATGCCAGGCCTCACTCTAATACAAGAGGGGTGTGTGATGGCGGACGGCGACCCTTCCCGGCCCGGGCCTAAGGCTAAGTAAGCCCATCCCTGCCTGACATGCAGCGCTGCGCAAATCATCATCATCACCCCTTCCTTCGTGGCATTTCTATTCTGGGGCCACGTTACCAACCAGGCCCATTACTCACGGCGGCACGTCAGTACAGGCAGAGGACAGAGGCATGCCCCTATGACCACACTCTCCCCCACCCCACCCCCACTAGCATTCAATCAACTGATCAGCCCAGGTCTCCATTTTGGTGAGAGCCTGGAAACAACTGATTTTCAAGATGGCGCATAAGGGACAGCAAATTCGTGGGTTTGTTTGTTTGTTTATTTATTTATATGGCGCACCAAAACCAGAGGCATCTGATGGTGTTACATAGTTACATAGGATACATAGAGAACGGCAGCAAACCAATTAGGAATATTTACAATAAATTACACGTATTTACAGGTACGAGAGTCAAACGGATATATGATTTATACATCGAGGGATAGGAGCCCAGATGTATGTGTGATGTTCTTCTGTGTGAGGGCAGGTGTCTTCATAGAAATGTGCGCTCGTGAAGGCCGGCCTGTGAATATGGAGTCGATGATACTGCAGAGCGAATAAACGTAACCTCAACAATGGAATATACGTTAGTTTGGGTGATGGGGGCAGAATGTAATATGCAAGAACATATCAATCTGGCTCAACACCCTGTACTTGACAGTCTCCATAATAATAATACTTTAGCATTTATATAGCGCTACGAACCCTCGGGCATCTGAGCGCTGCTTATTATTACCCACGGTGCGTGGTGCTTTTTTATCGACCTCAGAAGGATGAAAGGCTGAGTCTGGCCCTGCTAGGATTCGAACCTGCGTCAGCAGGATCTTCACTGATGTCAAAGCGAGTGCTCTGCTCTCTGTGCTATCGGAATGGCATGTTACCATGTTGAGTCATTATGGCTGCGCGGCTTGATGAGTGCTTGCTGCGTCAACGGTGGGTGAAGTAGGTCCAAGCGCCTTACCCGTGGCAACAGGCCAGATTAGATTGCCACCAGGCGTGCTCTACGCAGGCCGAGTTGCCACCCTGTGGTGCTCATGGTTGATTCTATGCAATGGCCAAAGCATGTGGTGCCATCCACCTGGGGATCAGCTGACGCTCATGGTCGCACTGGATTGGTGGACGGATGCTGGTGTTCAGCAGCATCAGATTGTCTCGCTTCGGTGCAGGATCACGCCTGTGGTCGGCAGGCATAGGCACTCTCCAGAAGTAAATGATTCTTGCCCCAGATTAGCCCCACTAGAAAGGAAATGGGCACTTCAGCAAAGCCCCACTCTGAAGGGTCTGTGCTCTGGGGTCCGTGTGAATCTGCACTGAAGATCAAACTATTGTCCCAGAACGTCCAATACTTATGTGGGGGGGAGAAGGCGGTCAGATCCCCACTCGCATTCATTTGACAATGGAAGTCCACTCAGGCTCAAGTGCACTCCATTGGCGCTTCGTGTGCAAACACACGGCAGCATCCTGACACAGCCAGGACTTCATATTAGGCAAAGAGGAAAGCATCCCTGTACGTCATCCTGGCCCTCTTCCTGGAGAAAGCCTGTAATGTATCATTCTCTCATTCATGCTTTGTGAAAAGACAGTTTGGCTGTGGTTGTTACCTGGAGTTTCGTGAGATGGGCAGCAGGCATCACACGCCTGAGATAGCTTCAGGTTGTGCCAAACTTGTAGGACTGTCATCAACCACCACCAGGGAGATGCAACCTGTGCCTCTCCAGATGTTTTGAACCACAACTGCCTTAATCCCTCAATATTGACTAAACTGGTGAGGGCTGATGGGATTCGTAGTCAAAAACATGTGGAGAACCAAAGTTTTCAGACCTCTCACCTAGCCAATCAGGCCAGAGAAATCGATAGCAGAATACAATACTTTGGGTAATGAAGTCACACTGGAGCACAGGGCTTGTGCAATGCACGCCCGAGCTCTGGGAAGCATACCATCAGGTTGCATTCCAAAACTGCAAAAATCATGGGGGGGTTGGGAGGATAAGAAAGTGCCACTGGCAATACAAGCTACTCCTAGTCGATGACTTTCATTCTCATGTCAGCCTCATTACTAGTTTGGTGGTATCTCAGCGGTAAATCTGCAGAGCTACCACCAAACTGTATTACCATTACCGTAATTTGGTCCAGCGGTACTACTGCCAGATTACAAGTGGCGGTATGTGATGTTAGTCCCCATTAATTGGAGTCCATAGGACTCGATGGGGGATTTCAGGGCTATTATCGCCAGCATTAATTCTGCCAGTGGTAATACTACCAGACTGATCGATTTTGGGCGGTAAGGCAGAGAAAATCCCTCAAGCTTCTTGCTGGAGGTTTTTCCACCACCTTACCCTCAAACTCGTAGTTGGGCAGTGCGCTAATGCAGCAGTACACAGTATTACTGCCACATTTAACCACACCGCCCAAGTTATAATGAGGCATGTCTGGAAATGCTGGGAGATGTTTCAGGGCAACCAGACATTTATAGGCAGTCATGCAGCACCAAGACGCTCTCCTACCTGTGGGCAAAACCCATTCATTACTTTCACAAGAGATTGCATGTTCTCAATATGAATCCCTGCAAAACAGAAGATATAGGTATTGACATCTTGTCAAGTGAAGGAAGACTTCGGACACAAAGTCAAAATGCCTGTCCCTTTCAAAAGTGCCAACCACTTCAATGGCAACGCCATGGAAACAGTCCTCCTAGTAAGATGGATGCCTCTCTTGGATGCAGTGCAGGCATTGTGCAAGGTGGCTTTTTAGACCTAAGCCCAGGAGCTGATTCCATCTGGAAGCAAGCGCATGCTTGCCTGAATGAAAAGCAGATGTAGAAAAGGGACGTAATTTGGAGGACACCAGGGGTCGCAGCTTCAACCCTTGGGGTCTGCAGTTGCAACCCCTAGGGACTGCCTTGCAACCCCAACTTTAAAGATTTTCTCTGCAAACAAAAAACGGGAGCTCCAGTTCTGGTGGGTCCCTGACCGAGCCCTCACCCATAAGGGTGAAGGCTGTGCTGGGGAGGCAATCAGTAGGGGTTGCAGCTGACAGTGACTTGTGGCACATGTCACATGCCATGTTCAGCTCCTACCCCTTCTCCCTCAGCTTCCCTGCAGCTCACATACTGGAACTAAGAAGCTCTCACAGCTTTCTGGTTCCTCTTTGTGAGCAGGACGCAGGAGCTGAGTGGGCCTGGAAAGACGGACCGAAGCTGCAAGAAAAAGGTAAGAAGGCTATTTTTTTTGTAATATGATGTGTATTTCTTTCTTTATTTATATAGCGCTAAACAAATAAGCCTGTTAGTATGAGAGGGCTGACAGCAAAAACACAAAAACAAACAAATACAAAACAACCTATCACAGCATCAAAGACACCAAATGCAGGATCATCAATGAAACACAGCTATTTAGAGTTCATAAAAACGAAACCAAATCACGTACGAGTCTGTGTGAAGTGCGTGTCAGATGTATGTATGTGAATGGGGGTGAATGAGAAGTGATGTGATGTGTGTTTTTGAATTCATTTTCTGGGTGGGTTGTCTGTGCCAGTGTAGAGAATGCAATGAGTGCATGTGAGAGAAGGTGTGAGTGACTGGTGGGTAAATGAGAAGTGATCTGATGTGATGTGTGTTTTCTGAACGTCCTGGGTGGGTGTGTGCCCGTGTAGAGAATACAATGGGCCTCATTACAACTCACCCCGTATGGAAACAACGGTGGCGGTAAACCCGCCGCCACTGTTGTTTCCATACCGGGTGATCACGACTCCTGCAGGCAGAGGCGTCAATCCCGCCAGGTCTGACCTGGCGGGTTTAACACCGCCCGCCTGCAGGCAGACGAGGAAACACCGTTACCATCACGAGATGGTGCCAGTGTTTCCATGATCCCCATTCCCATTGAGTCCAATAGGACTCAAAGGGAATGGGGATTTACACCATTCCGCCTCCAGAATTCCCGGGTCACCAGGGTTGTAATGCCTCGGTAATTCCAGGAATCATGGAGGCGGAATGGCAATACGAGTCTGGCGGTAACCAGGCGGTTTTACCGCCTCGGTTGCCGCCAGACTCGTAATGAGGCCCAATGAGTGGATGTAAGAGAAGGTGTGAGTGACTGATGGGTAAATGAGAAGTGATGTGATGTGTGTTTTTGAATATTCTGGGTGGGTGGGTGTGTGTCTGAGTAGAGAATGTAATGAGTGGATGTAAGAGAAAGTGTGAGTGACTGGTGGGTGAATGAGAAGCGATGTGATGTGTGTTTTTGAATGTTCTGGGTGTGTGGGTGTGTGGGTGTGTGCCTGTGTAAAGAATGCAATGAGTGGATGCAAGAGAAGGGGTGAGTGACTGGTGGGTGAATGAGAAGTGATCTGATGTGATATGTGTTTCTGAATGTTCTGGGTAAGTGTGTGTCTGTGCAGATAATGCAATGAGTGAATGGGTGTGTGCCTGTGTAGAGAATACAATGAGTCGATTTAAGAGAAGGTGTGAGTGAGTGACTGGTGGGTGAATGAACATGAAGGTGATGGTGTGTTTTTGAATGTTCAGGCTTTCGGGTGTGTGCCTGTGTAGAGAATGCAATGGGAGACGGTAAGAAAAGGTGTATGAGTGAGTGACAGGTGGGTTAATGAGAAGTGATATTATCTGATGTGTGGTTTTGAATGTTCTGGGTGTCTTGGTGTGTGCCTGTGTAAAGAATGCTATGAGTGTATGGGTGTGTGCCTGTGTAGAGAATGTGACAAGTTGATTTAAGAGAGGTGTGAGTGAGTGACTGGTGTGTAAATGAATATGAATGTGATGGTGTGTTTTTGAATCTTCTGGGTTTTGGGTGTGTGCCTGTGTAGAGAATGCAATGGGTGGAGGTAAGAAAAGGTGTATGAGTGAGTGACTACTGGGTGAATGAGTATGAATGTTATGGTGTGTTTTTGAATGTTCTGGGTGGGTGGGTGTGTGCCTGTGTAGAGAATGCAGTGAGTGCATGTAAGAGAAGGTGTGAGTGAGTGGCTGCTGGGTGAATGAGTATACACGTGGTAGTGTGTGTTTGAATGTTCTGGGTGGGGTTTGGTGTATGACTGTGTGGTGAATCCAGTGTGAGTGAATGCGAGAGGGAATGTATGGGTGAGTCACCGGTGGGTGAAAGGGATGCATGTGTGTGTAAGGCCCTGGGAGACCGGGGATCGCTGGAGCATTTTTGCAACATCCTTTATTGACTTTGCATGTTTTACTGGTATTTATGGGCAGAGCCAAGTTCCTGTGTATCATTCCATGGCTAGGCTGGGATTTTGGTGCAGTCAGTCTAGCCATTGCTTACTGTGGCATGACATGTATTATTTGGCATCTTTAAAAAAGCAAACATGATTAGTAGTGTTACCTCGTTAGACTGATGTTTTGGTGTACAGTTCTGTATATTTTGTACCGTAGCATGGCTTTTTATTAACTGACCACCTGTGATGATTCAAGCATGATAAGTCTTCTTATGGGTCTGTACTGGCTTACATTGGAAGCAGTTTTGAAAGGTTTTCATATTTTGACAGGTCACTTGCAATGGCCAAACCAACGGGAGTATGTTCTTTCATAGGAGTACTGACATATATTGGCAAAGCCAGTTTTGTGCTCAGTGCCAGTAATGATACTATAAAAAAATCTTAAAGCGAACATGAGTATGGTCTTATATGGGAATAATAGCATATGATGGTGGAGCCAGCATGGAAATATATGGGCACAGCCAGCATACAAATGTTTTTTATACTGGCATATATTGCAGGGACCGGCATGATAATGCATTGGGAAATGTCCTGTGCACTTTTGGTGACTTGCATCTATTGTACTTTTTTTCATGATTTACCGTACACCCTACAAATTCGATTATTGGCCTTTTACCCAAATTGTTGGCCTTTTACTCACATTTTTCCAGAAAGTGTGCTGTGTAATGCACCATTTTAATCCATTATTCAAAATATTTTCTCAGTCTCAGGGGATGGAGAAGAATCCTCCCCACACCCCACCCCAAACACATTTCTGTTAGTTCAAGCTCCCTTGCTACGCTCGGTCGCAATCAAATACTTGTAACAAATATTTTTACCCTCCAAAAACACAACTCACCCGCCACCACTGGTATATTTGTGGACCAGGCACTGCCCCCTTCTTTCCATGTTACGTTAAACATTTAAGCTTTGGTTGAAAAGCACATTTACTTCTTTCACTTGCAGTAGTGCATAGCCCTGCAGCGTCATAATCATCATGGACATTGCGCACACGTGGTCCTGACCAGCCCGGCCTGGGTGTGACATGCCCTGTGCTTTGTTAAGGAGATTGGGGGTGCCCCCACAGCATGGCTCACAGGGGAGCTGCCACATTTTGTGTTACACCATTAGGCAACACCAGGGGCCCGATTCTCATCTTGGCGCATGAGCGTGCTAAATAGCACGACTCACAGCGCCATTTCTTGACGCCCAGACACCACTGCTATTCTCATGTGGGCCTGGGCATCTTCGCAAAGCACGACAGTGCTTTCACTGTAACCCGCCAGTTTCTAATGGAAACAGGCGGACTGCAGAATCTAGGCAGCATTTTCGTTAAATAACGAAGGAATCGTTATTTAATGAAAATGCTGCCGAGATGAAAACAAACACGCACATGCTTTTTGGGTGTGGAGATGCTGACTGGTGGATCCTGCACTGCATTTGTTTATCTTTATTTGCAGAAGAGTGCCACCACAGATAACACGCACTTCTGTGTCCATTGATCTATAGATGTTTCATGGATGGCAGTTTGCACTCTTCTGGAAACAAAGATAAAAAAATGAAGTGCTGGACCCACCTGTCACCATCTGCAGACCCAAACAGCTGTGTGCTTCCTGTGGCACTCCCTCTGCACGTGTGCTTCTTGTGGCACTCCTCCTGTATGACACCAATTTTGTACCATACTTCAGCACCAAATTCAAGTGCTTAAGAAATTGGAGGAGTGACACAAAAATAACCATGCAAAGGGAGAGATAAAGAAAGTGCATGTTGCTAGGTCGGTTTCCAGCCCTTCGTAGCAACGTGCACCCATATTCCGAAAGTGGCGCAATCAGTCTGACTTCAGAAGATTGTGCTACCTTCAGAATAGGTAATAATTACCGAAAATGTTGTTAGCACTTTTTATGACATTTTCGGTAATTAGCACCAACTTGAGAATCGGACCCTGGGTCTGACAAAGGGGTAGTGTGCAGTGCAAGCCTTGAAGTGTGCCAGTGTGTTCCTGGGTGAGAAGGAACTCGTGGGTGTTTTCAATGTAAAATAACTGTGTGGTGCCACGGATTTATGTGTGCAGCAATGATATTACATTAAATTGTGTTTTTTTAAAGTCCTCTGTCACCCAGTATTACGCTTAGATAATAAAAATGATGGGTGTTCTTGGGTATATTGAAAGAACCTTTCCCAGGTATTATACTTCAGAAAAGATTACATTATCAGGTGCACTCCGCTGTGTGCACGCAGACCAGTCTAATAGGTTTCTTCTATCGTAGTTGTAGCTGACTCATAGATACATTTATAACCGGGGAATTTTGTTGACTCTAAGTCCTGGTCCATGATTTAATTTTCATCTCTTGCTCGTGCTGCATTTTTCTCTTGGGTAAACAGCAGCGCACGCCTCCCTTGCAACACAGCAACACCACAGATAACATGCACTTCTGTGTCCTTGATCTATAGATGTTTCATACATTAGCTGTAGCCTGCGTTAGAGATTTCGATTACCCTTATAGAGAAGGAGCTAATCACCCCCACCTCAACCACTTTGCCTAAAATGCCTATATGCTGGAAACCAGAGTATGTGACCTATGAGGAACAAATGAAACGACAGATGACAAAGGAAATCCTGGAGGCAAGGTTTGCGTTGAGAAAACCATACTTGCATTCAAGACAGTATGATGGCTGTCTAAACAAAATCACAGAGGAAGCAGGAGGCCTGACTGACGAAGCAGATTGGTGACGTCATGAGAGAGTCAAGCTGACATACATAGAAGAGATGCAGAGATGAGAGAATGTGGATATTCTATAAGGCATCAAGAAAGTATCAAAGATAAGCAACATCTTGGGCTCAAGATGAAGAGGCTTATGCTGAAGAAACAATGGAATCATTAAAGTCAATTCACATGTGTACAGATACAACATAACGCAAGCAGACAAAGTTTTCATGAGGCTAGCTTTATAGTAAAATAGATTGCGGCAAGCGCCAATTTATGGATACATAGGAATGAGTAAAGAATGGATTGTCCCATTATGAACTATAAAGCAGAACTGAGCTAAAGGTGAAAGGCCATCTTTTCCACGTATTGCGCAGTTAGAAAACAAAGGAATTATAGGCGAATTTCAGAAAGGCGAGGTTGAACGAGCCAAGACGCCATGGTCATGTTCGGCTAGAAGAACAGAAATTAGTTAGACTCTTATGAAGGAATGAACCTCCTGTTCAGTAGCTTGGAGAGAACAAAGAAGACATCAGAGCTAATTGGAAAATAGTCTTTTTAATACACTGAAAACTCAATTTCGTGGTCTCCAGTCACGTGGGGAGAAGGTGTTGGAGGAGCATGATGGTCACACCTACGAATGAGGGCAGAGTGCACCTCTGCTCCCATGTATCTTCCAGAGCAAAAGAACACTTCCAAGGACAAGTTCAAAGGCTCTAATTGACAACCGACCACTGAGGTGATGATGGATGATGTCCTAATTGGTCGGAAGCGGATGTTTAAGACTAACTCACCAGCACCTGGAAGTCTGGCCTGCTTATGGCTAGCGCGGGTTGAAGGATGCTGACAGAGGTTAGAAGCTAACCAAGGATAGAGGATCGCATAATTGGTGGTCCTATAGTTAAGTAGCCAATGGGATGTTGTGTATTTAGTGATGTTCGTAGTGACCTGTTTTTAGGGAAGGGCTTCGTTGCCCCACCTGATGTTAAGAAACCTATCACCTTTCTCACACCCATTAGATGAGTATGGATTGTATACTTAGATGTTCCCTTACAGCCTATCACTCTCTTCAGTAGGTTTTTGTAGTTTGCCACGTAGGATGACGTTAGTAATAGGCAGGTTGTACGTCACCTATGATGAGATTTTAGTATAAAGGTGTGCTTTTCATGGCGTTTGTTGAGAGACCTTACTATGATACGTCCGATGATGTTCGGTCTACTCCGTTTTAGCTAACTGATATTAAAACAGATATCTTTTTGCCAACTTTCTGAGTCGTTTTGTTTATTGATGTTTGAGTAACCTCTGCATCCTTATCCCTCTCAAATGTATTGTTGACCTGTCTTAAAGGGCTGGAGTTTTTGTTTACCATAGTCTCTGTTAGAATACAGTGTACAGTAATTCTCACCAAACAAGTAGAAATATTTAGAAGCTTAGAAGGGGTGCAAGTTGCATATTAGCACAAGGTTACTTAGTTTGTGTATTAGATTTCTAGAGCGCCTTCACCAAGGCGCTTTACAAAATGTATGAATTAGTACAATACTTGAAATTATGTCAATAAACTCCCAGAGAGAAAAGGAACAGAAAGTCCCTTGTGGAGTCCCTCAAGGGTCTTGTGTCTCCCCAACACTCTACAATGTATTCACCAAACCACTATTTGATGTGCTTGACTATCTGGGTGTCACCTACACGAATTATGCCGATGAGACCCAGATACTCATACCCATCACTGGTGACTACATTGCCGACTCCAAAGCCCTCAATGATATCTACCTTATCATCCAAGCATGGATGGCCCAACATGAGCTGTGCCTCAACGATGACAAGACTGAGCTTCTCATTTTAGGTACGCAACAGAGACTTAACAAACTGAGTTCTCTGTTCGGCTCCTTTAACATTGACGGCAACCTAATTAAAGTTTCCAAAGAAACAAAAACTTTGGGTATTTATCTGGACTCCTCCCTGACTCTCACTAGGCAAACCAATGCAGTAGCTACCGCATCTGCGTACACCTGCAAACTGATCTCAGCCTGTCGCCCATTCCTTACCACTCAGAACTGCATTACTTTGGCCAGGACTCTGGTTATGTCCAAACTGGACCACTGCAATGCTCTGTACCAAGGAACTAACCAGGGAAATCTCAACAAACTTCAGATTACCCAAAATAATGCCATTAGAGCGGCCCTCAATATCCCCCGTTCTGCTCATATCTCAGAAACCAGGAAGAACCTCAATTGGCTCTCAGTCACCCAAAGAATCTCACTTAAAGCACTGGCCCTCACATACAAATGTGTAAACCATCAGGCCCCAACGTACCTTGCCTCACGATTTACACAACATATCCCATCGCGAGTACTCAGATCTGCACAATCCCAAGGCCTTTGCGATCCCTAGATTCAAGCTCCAACCTGCGGGGGGCGCCAGCTTCCCTGTCCTGGCGGCCAAGCTCTGGAACACCGTACCTCTCTCTATCAGAACCCTACCTTCATTCAACCTTTTCAAACACAAAGCCAAGCTCTGGCTAGCCTCATCTCACTAACAAAAGTTCTTCTGATCATGGCTGGACCACTGAAACCTGTTATGCTTTGCTCCTCCACTACTGATCTGCTTGTTGATCGGAACTGTAACATCAATTGGATATTTCTGCTCGTTGCTCTGAATGGTAACATCAATTGTATATTTTGTTCACAATTTATTGTAACCACTGTAACTATGTCATGCCTGTAACGCTCTTCTAAGATATGCTCCTGGTTGCCCTTGGGCCTGGTCTGCGCTATATAAATAAAACAAATCAAATACAAATACAAAGAAACAAGACATAAGAAAAACCAACACACAAGAAATGGTAATGAAGAACCAAGGTACAGAGAAATGAATGTCCAAACAACATAATATGCAAACAGTCGCAGGACAAGCAAGACACCCCCAACAAAGTGGGGGGAAGCAACAATAAAAACAAAGGCAGCCAGAAAAAAAACCCCGGCCAAAGCTATGTGCATACATACAAAATAAACACACAGAGCGGGGAGTATAATAATTCTGAGCAATGCAGAGGAAGGTTAGTTGGGGTCTTTTGGGGATGTGTCATCAACATGGGAGGCTGTCCTTAGATTCTGTGTGCAGATGGTCTCGGGAGGTAAAGGTCAATACAAGTGTCTTGGCTTCTGGCAGTTGTCTGTACTTTTGTAAAGTCAAAGGCTATTTTTGAAGATAACTGATGGGTTGCTTTGATGATTACTGAGTGAGACATAGCAAGATCTAGTGCCCCTTATTGAAGATTGAGGAAGAACCATTTAAGAGCATAGAGCTCATCCCCATATTCGAGGATGGACAGGGCCAGTAACTCCCACCACCATTGTGGGGTGCAATCAAAGGCTGCAAACCGAAGGTCCCTTTCACATGAAAAAACAGGATTTGTAAACACTGACAAAAAAAGGGCTTTGCATGGGTGTTTGCAAGTTAAAAGAGTTTAAATGTGAAAAATGTACCCCTGCTAACATAAAAATGTCAGGGAAAAAGACATGGCGTGTGTTGACAAAAAGTAATGTACATTATGTTTTGCATACAAAATACCAGCACACATTTGAGAAGAAAGCCCTCTTTGTTTCCATGAAAAGGTTTCCGTAGGCCAGAGGCAAACCCTTTTGCTGGCTGTGGGACACATGTCACAAAGATCTACCCAACTGGAAAACTTGGTTTACACCCCCCCACAGCTAGTGTACAACTGCAATAAAATGTGGCCTCATTAAGGTGTGGAAATCAAGTGTCCTTTAGACTTGCTATCTCTGCAGGACAATTTATTTTGGCTGATGTATGACCAAAATGTGAAAAGGATGTGTCAAAACAGGGGCTACCATAAAGGGAGGCTGAAACTCCGACTACAAAGAGCAAACAACTAACTTCAAAGAGTCTCATAAGAACTCTGGTCACAGGCTGGCGCAGAGAGACAAATGGCTGGATGAAGCAGAGCTCCCATTTGTTGGACATACAGATTTACAATTAATTTAAAAGAGCTATTACAACTTAGGCCGTTTTCCCAGAAACCATAAGTAGGATTTTCTTTGTTTTCATGTAATTTCCTGGCAATTTTGGTGATATAGAATTCATCCACCTCCGACTCAGGGAACTCTAATGGCCATCTAAAATGGGTTTCTGGCTGGTCTGAAAACGATCCAAATTTGGGAGTTGGTGAACGGGTGGAGGGAGCAATTAGGAATATGGGGAAAAAATTGCATTTTTCTAAGGATTATGTTTTTTGTGAAAATGACAGAAAGCAATTGCCACATGGGTGTGCACAATGATGCGGACCTGGTTATCTTATTTAATTCCCATTGATTAGCTGAATCCGTAAATATATATATATTATGGCAGTTGCAAGTACAATTATGAAGTTTTGCCACATAAATAGATTTCTGCCAAAATTTGACATGAGAACAAATGGCAATTACAAATGGGAATTGCCATATGTCTGCTCCAGACTCCTAAACCAATCTGTACGAATGGGCTGGAGTGGGAGTTGAGAGAAGGGTAACTGTCCAATCCTATTTGTGTGAACTCTTGCAGGGTACTTCCCCAAGATTGTAAACTTGATGGTGTCATCTCTGCTACATAAAGGGGAATGCACTGGAATGTGGAGGGGACCAAGCTGCTCAAATGTTACATTGTGTGAGCTGCTGAAATTTACCATCTGACAGCTGCAAGGAAACACCAGAGGAGATGGCTGAGAGTGCATCTAAGTAGAGCTGTCTATTTCTGGGATGGCCTAAAAGCTGACTGGGTCCTATGGTGGAGTGTTGTTGGCCACCCTTGAGAATGGAGTGACCAGACCCCTGCCCTATCTTTACAGAGGGTCCTGACATGCAGCTGGCTTTTCTGAATGTTAAACAGAGGCTTCCTATCTAAGTAGAACTGTCCCTGTGAGACCGAAAGGTGGGGGAGTCTGCTTGCCTTAAAAGCTTTCCATTTATATTGGATGGGAGGGGAAAAACTGTGTAAATCCATAGCCTATTTAACAAAAAATATTAATTTAATGAATTCCCTTTGTCAGAACACTACGGGTTGAATTCGAAATTAACAAAGCTCACTATAGCATATAATTTAATTGGGTAATTCTTTTCGTCCTGTTGGCCCTGACCTCTTTAAGGAAGAGGGGTGTCTTTGTTCTTAAATCAGTCCAATCTTTTTGTCCAACTTCCCCTAACACAGGCCTTTCAGGGGAGGGGTGACTGAAATCCCAAATTCTTCAATCTTCCTAATTTTTATGTCAGACTTCCACAACCCAGACCAAAGTAGGTGTTGGTGGGGTCTAAAAACAAACTGCTAAATCACCCTGTGTTTATTTTAAACAAAAAGTGTGGGTGAAATCCTAATTGTCATATGCATTTTTCCAAATCTGTAAAACTAAACTGCTACCATTTAAGCACGCAGGAAAATCGAAATTTTACAGCACTACCTATATAAATTGTGTTCACTGACCAGCGCTTACTATTTCTTGAATTGAAATTGAGATCAAGTATTGCGATTTGTGTTTATTTCTTAACAAATTTGTATAATTGATTTATCTAACTAGAAGTTAATGGTAATCCACAAAGAAGGTGGTGTGTGCAGTTTGTGCAATTTTTCTTAACATCTAATTCAAATAAACACTGATATATTTCCTGTACAGCGGCCTGGTTCTTGGCTCATTGGTAGCTCAGGGGGAGGGATCCAAAGAGTATTAGATGAATTGGATATAGGACTGAACAGAGGAATCTATTAAACAGTTTGTTGCCTGGCACCTCGAGTGGGGAGGGAAGGAACTCCCTGTGTTGAGGGTGGCCTGTCAATAAAACATTACACCATTAGCTTAAGGTAGGCCTAAATGAATCAAGGACATCAGCAAAGGCTCTCGGCTGTTATCAGACCAAACCTGTCCACACTCAAACACAGGGTGATAATTAGTCACACCCCAGAGCTCTCTCTGTAGTTTGAACACCCTTAAAGAAAAATAGGCCCACGCAAATTGTGCATGCTCAATTTCCCTAAAAACACCTCCAAAACAAGATGTCCAACATGGAAACATAGTAAAGGGACGTTGCCCCTTTGCTATTTTCATGGCTCGGATGTTGGTGGGTGGGTTGATGTAGGAAAGGAGGCACGCAAGTAAGTCAGGTGGGGAGCATGGGGTGGGTCTAGGGGTTCAGGATTCAGTGTGGAGTGGGAAATGTTTGTAAGGAGCTAAGAAAAAGGTGGCAGACACCTGAGGAGCAATAGACCAAAGTGTGACTTGTCATATGCTAACAAGTGGCCCCACTATGTACTCCCTAGGGATACAAGATTCCCAACCTTTAGTTCAACTCGTACGTTGAGTCAACCCAAATCGTCGGGTTATATCAAGACACAGTATCAAATTCAGTTATTGAATAATGTTTCAAAATGTATTAAATTCTAGGCTGTTGTTGATCCTCTGCCCTGAGTGTGAATCTTACAACAATCACCACTGGAGAAGCTTAACCACAATCCTTAGTTATAGGTCCACCCTCTGGTGCATGGACCAATCGAGCCATCTGACTGGCTTGATGCCTTCAATAAGCCAATCACTAGCTCTCATTGTGCTGTGATATTTAATTGAAACGTCATGTGATGTGTTTCTTGTGCATAGTTTAAACCACTATAAAGCTGCTTCAAGGCACGGAATTCGATGTGTTAAACCCAAAACATTCTTAAGAGTTAACCATGTATACCCCCTGTTGGGAGTTTCAAAATTACTGCTCTGATATTGGTAACATGACCAAATTCCAAATTTATTGCGGCATCTGAAAAGATGCTTGTTAGATCTCTTTCCGATATGTGTGCATCTTAACACATTGGCAAATAGGAACTGAACTCTTTGATGCATTCGGTTATTGCTAAACCATTGATCATGCCGAACGCCGGGAAATCTGTTTGGTCCGAGTTCTTTATGAGTCTGCATATTTATCTGTTTACTTGTTACACACCCAAACATCTCTTTAGGCGGGAATCGGTTGACGTGCATTTGGGTTTATTTTATGGGGAATTATGCAGCAGGACAGGATTTGCATCCCGGTATATGCAAATTATGGAAGTATGCTGTTACAGAAGGACCAGGATAGTCTGTCCTCCGGGCTATTGTGGGACTTCTTGGGGCAGCACAGCATTGGAGCTTGGCAATGTTAATGGATTCCAAAGCTCTTAAACCAGAAGAAAAAAAGGACAGCATTTGACATCTCTACCGGAGCCTGCCCAGCCCTGCTAAGCCTTATTTGGCCAAATGCACAGACAAATCCTAATCTGACTCCATGACTTCCAACACTCTGGACTTCGGCCCTCTGAGGGCGTTCCCACTAACAGCGCATTGAGTCTAGGATAATGGTAGAAGGCGCGATATAAATGACAAGTGCAATGCAATACAATCAGCGGTGCTTCGAAGTGTGTGACCGGAAAGTGTGTGACCGGAAATCCTGCAGTAGAGTATTATCTAAATTCTTGCCAATTCAAGTTAACGCACACACTAAACGTGTGCTCATAAACAGTACACACGCATTTAAATGTGAGCTCAGAAAGCGTGTTCCCACACTTAAATTCCTCACAGAATTTACATACTGCAACAAATGTGCTCATACAAAGTAAATCCGCTGCTAGCATTATGCACTGAATAGGTCCAATCCCACATGTTCTAGGGCAGGGGTCTCTAAACTTTACGTTAGCCAGTGGTTCTTGTAGTTAATGGCCAATAGACGGGAGCTACTGGGACGGGGATGTCCATGAGTATGAGAATTTGTAAAAAAAGATTTTTTGGTGCGGTTTATTTGCTCTTTGTATAAAGAATGTATAACATATGCATTTACCATGATATTAATAACTTCAAAAACATCTTTATTTCATTATTTTATATCAGTAGCTGGCTCCTAAACATTGCCATGCATGTCAGAATGTAGGAAAGCAATCGAGACATTCAATTTGACACTGCATGCTGTCCACCAGTGCTCAGTAATCTGGTGTGTAGCTTGAAACAACAACAAAACTCAGATGCTGTTAGGCAGGATCAAAGTTTTGATTTCTGGAATCTATTTGCTGAAAAAGGCAGATTTACAGATGTAGACAATCACATTGGCTGATAGTGCAGCTGCTCTCCCTGCTGTAGTGTTTGCACCTAACGGCACAGCTGACATGGCAGACATAAATTCAAGACAGTTTTTCAAATCTTGTACAACAGACTCAGCCACAGGAGTCACTGCGGCCTTCACAATTGCACCATCTGTAAAAGTATTCTTTTTTCATCAAATAATTAGCATGTTTAAAGGATGCCTCTGTAACAGCCTTTGCATAGCAGCATTTAGTTTGCCTACTTAGGATCACAGACAGCTTCCTTTAGGAAAATTATTTTCATAATTTGTGGGTATTATTGCAAAATGCCCCTCAACATTACACCTTTTTCGCCACTTTATCTTGAGCACCGTAGATAAAAGATGCACATTTTCTTTTTATGCTGGAAGAAAAAAAAATCAGTTTTCCACACTGGATGGAAATGGCACATATTTCGCCTGCATCTGCATCCGGGATTTCAACAAGAGTAGTTTGTTCCTTTTGGGGCGGCATTTCATGTACAAAAACAATCTGAGGAGCATTTCAAGCAATGTGTTATACGTTTTTTTATTTTTTTATTCAGCATATACCAGGTTCTTCTTTGTCAAAAAATAAAATCCACGGCACTTTAGTATATCCCCAATTAATGCAAATTGCTCACATGCAGGATCGCAGAATTCTGTCAAGGAAAAGTAAGCCAAAACCTACTTTGTTGACTACACTTCAAGGTTTTTTTAACGTCAGAATAATTGGCAAGATAAAAAAAGATTAATGTGTGAAAACCATTTGATCAAGTTATATTTACAAAAGTGTAAATCACAGGGCTAAAATTACATTATGTTTTCTAGTGATGACTTGATACGTGCATGAATCATATAACAACCCAACCAGACAATATATCAATGGTTACATTAACATTTTGAGCAAAGAGAGTATGGGTGAATCGAGGGGTGACTCATTCATGAGCGGTGACCTGCCACCCATCTGCCTTTTATGAAGGAGGCAGTATCACAGAGAACAGCTCACAGGATTGCTGGCTCTCACTGCAGGAATCATGCAGGTTAATCTGGTGCATGACCAGCATGGGCCATACCTGGCCAATTTCTCTCAATAGGGACATATTGAGGGCTCCAGCATAACACAAATGCTTTAAAATGACAATGATAACATATTGTTTGCAATGGCATTAGCACATGTTTTACAGTGGCAGTGCTGGTCCAGCACCTGCATATCCCATTTACTGTTGGAGACACAGCAGTTTTTGGAATTGTCCATGTGTTAGAGAATTACTTGTAAATCGTATGGTGTTTTGCCCATTTTTTAGAAAAAAAGTGTTAATTAATTGCACCATTTCAATTGCACCAGTTTTGAAAAGCTGAAAATCCCCTGCCAGAATTCGAACATATGCATACAGCTTCCCCACAGATCAGATCTGTGTGATTTGGCCATGGCATAATTGTTTGCGGCAGAATTGACACTAGTCAATTCCGCTGTGAAACCAATTTTGCCGCGGCCAAAATCACCAAATCCATGCCCCCCCATAAGCCCTCACACCCCCCCCCCACTTACCTTTTACGCATCTGCTTTCATTCTGACTCTGTGGCGTCAGTTCCATCCCTCCTACACGGGTCATATCCGACGCTGCAGGGTCTGCTTTTTGCTTTTTTCTTTCTTTTTTCCCTATCCTCATCCTCCAATCCTCCGGAAGCAGGGGACACCCGTACTTCCACCAAAGGCAATCGCTACCGAACATAGGGAGCGGGGGACACCCCCGCAACCCCAGCTACCCATGTTTGGTAGGGATTAACCAATTTGATCGATTTTAATCGATCGACTGGTACTGGGCGAAATCAGCGAGAGGTACCATTCAATCAATTCAAATCTATCAATTGGGTAATACCTACAGATCTCTGTAGATCTCTGGGTTTGTGTACATAGCCAAAGGGGATTAACCCTATTTATTGTCCTCCCATCAGACGGCTCTCCTCAATGTTCTCTCCCTGTATTCACCACCCTGTTTTCTACAGTTCTATTTTACTTAGTGACTAGGTGTAAGATATATTAATCCTAGATATATAGAAACATAAATATACAAACCACTGCCCACTTTTCTCACCATATTACTTCATGCATACTCTTGTTTTGCAAGGCATAGCCTGAAACAGAACTCTAAAATCATGTTTATTTAAGTCCAGTCATTGATATCACGTCATTTTACATTCCTGTTTAGTTTTATAAATGTAAGTGGACAAACACCAGAATGAAATGCAGCCAGACGTTTTCCACATTTACTTAAATTTAAAATTGCCATTAGTGCTTGAATTCCTGTTTCAGGACATGCATGATATGATATGATATGATATAAGTCATTTATAACGCGCCTGTACACAAGTGTTTCTAGGCGTGACAAGACAAGGAGGGGGAAACAGAAGGAAGACAAACAAGGATCTTACTAGGCCTTGTGTCATTCAGATCGCACAAATGCGGGGAAGAGGGAAGGGGAGAAAGTGCCAACCGAGGATGGGTGGGTGAGGAGAAGTGCAGGTGACTCAATAAGTGCTGCCAGCGGGTGGCTATTAAGTGCAAAGAGAAGGGACTGTAGGGCTACAGATACAGACCTTTAGGTACTGAGGGAGCCCGGAGGCAGTGTGAGGGCAACTGGTCCAAGTTCAGGGGTGGCCAGGTGACCAGTGTGCGGAGCTTACATGGACATTAGCTGGGGAGAGTAAGATAGAAAGCGGAAGCAAAATGGAAGGTCTTGAGTTGGTTCTGGAACCAGAGGTGGTTCTGCTCAAGTTTGAGAGAGGCAGGGAGGCTGTTCCATAGGGAGGACCCAGCTGAGGAATGATCTCTGCCCCCCATTCTCTGCTTGGAAAAGTGTCTGACCTTCAGAGAATTGGAGGTGGATGAGCAGAGAGCTTGAGAAGGAAGATGTTTAGGAAGAGAAAGTTGGAGGTAGTGCGGTCCCATGTCGCAAAAAGCCTGTGGGCGATGCAAAGGGTCTTGAATTTGATCCTTTCAGCCACAGGGAGCCAGTGCAGAGATTTCAGAGCTGGAGAGTTTCAAACTCTGGGCTTAAGGCCAAGGACAAGTCTTGCAGTCCTGTTCTGGATGAGTTGTAAAGGTCAAAGCATAGAGACAGGCAGATTTAGAAAGAAGCTGTTGCAATAGTCCAGCCTGGAGAGGACCAGGGCTCTAGAGATAGTGAGTTTCTGGGGAAAATGACAATAGGCAGAATACCGCTGAGGGGGTGTAGCTGAAAGTGTGACTTCTTAGACACATCGAAGATGTGAGGAGAGAAGGAGAGGGTGGAGTTGAAGATGACGACACCAAGGTTCTTAGACTCACAAGAAGGAGCAGGAAGAGGGCCCACGGTGGGCAGCCAGAGATAGAGAGGAACTGAGTGGGCAGGTATCCCGATGAGGAGGATCTTGGGCTTACTGGCATTAAGGCAAACATCATTGGCAGCACACCCTTCTTGAATTACGGCCAGACAGTCTGGTATGAGAGAAGGAGCAGAGGTGGCTGAGAGGGGGCCTGAAGGAGAGCTGGGTGTCATCCGCATAACACTGAAAGTTTGAACATAATGTAGCAATGTGGAGGGCCAGAGGTGCCAGGCAGTGGTTGAATAGCCAGGGAGAAAGGTTAGACCCCTGGGGAAAACCACAAGTACAGAGACAGACAGAGGAGAGGAAAGACCCCAGTTGGACCTGGGAGGGTTAGTCAATGTGAAAGGAGGTCAACCAGGACAGCGCCTGACCAGTGATACCCAGGTTGTGACTGAGGCGATTGAGCAGGATGGCATGGTTGACCGTGTCAAAAGCAGAGGATAGATCGAGAAGAAAAAGGACAGAGGGTAGATTAGAGTCAAGATTAGAGAGCAAGTCTTCACGGGTGTTCAGGAGAGCTCTGAAGCCAGACTGGTGGTCGTGGAGGCAACCAACAGATTCAGTATGAAGATTAAACTGGGATATGGCCAGCTTTTCCAGGAGTTTGACCAGGAAAGGAGTGATGCAGATCGGCAGATAGTCGGAGAGAAAGGATCGGCAGGGGGTTTCTTAAGAAGGGGGGCACAAGGGAGTGCTTAAGGGGGCAGGGAAAAGTTTCAGTGGCAAAGGACTGATTGCAGAAAATGGCCAAGCATGGAGCCAAGGTGTCGATGTGGTCCTTGATGGTTCTGGATGAGCAGGTGAGAACCTGCTTTGATGAGACTTTCATAGATCGGACTTGACTAGAAACATCGTCAGGGGTGAACAGGGGAAAGGAGGAGAAACAAGGAGGGAAAGCGGCCAAAGACAGGCCAGGGGTGGCAGAGGAGGAGGAAGAGGAGGTAGAGGAAGAGAGAATATACAGGATGTCATGAGTCTTAGTGATGACATGAGAAGCCAAGACTGTGCAGAGGGCTTGGGAGGGAACAGGAGAGGTAGAGACTGCAGCAGGATTGGCCAGCTCCTTGCAGATTTTGAAAAGTTCAGCTGACTTGTTATATGCCGCAGATATGCAGGCTTGGATGTAGGCTCTCTTCTTAGAGAGGACAGAGAGTCTGTACTGCCTTTGGAGCAGTCGGCAGGCCAGTTTTTCAGAGGGTGCACCTGATGCCCTCCACCTCCTCTCAAGCGCCCTACACTTTCGTTAAAGGGTGGCGAGGTTGGAATCCTACCTAGAATTGTACTTGGAAGTCAGCTTCAAGACGATCCTCATGACAGGTGCAAGGACATCAAGAGTGTTAGAGAGGGCTGTGTCAGAGTGTGTGTCAGCCAAAGGTGTAGGAGGAGGTGAGAGAGTAGCGGCGAAAGCCTACACTGACACACGATTCATGGGTCAGATGACCGAGAAGATAGGCGGCAGTGTTGGGGACGGCTTGACCTGAGGGGTAGAGCGACATAGAGGCGGGCTCCCCCATATCACAGGAAATTCCATCTTAACTTTTAATAAAACAGAGTACTCAGTATCTACAAATTAAAAAGAATTCACAGTTTTACCATACACATCTACACATAGCTCTAGACGTACCTTTTTTCTTGAAAGCTGTGACTCACACACACTATCTTTTTCCATGCGCAAACACACACGATGAGCCAAAAAAACATTACGACTGTAGCTTCATTTTCCCCATTCTGATTGAAAGCCTACAATTACCAGCATGCAAAATAATGCTAACCAAAATAAATATCTAAAGAAACACATTGAGACTGAAAAAATCACAGCCCCAGCTTTGTTTCACATGGCATGCAGATGTATGCACCCCTTCCCTTTCTAATCAGCATCATTTGCACCTCTGGGTGACAATGGCCACAACATACATTTCCCATTTACTTTTGTTATTGATAGTTACTCCCTTGTTGGAAAACAGCCTGTGCCCTTCAAGGGCAGATGCAGCCCCTCCTCTCACTGTGCACGTAGCATTTGACTCTTTGTTTTGCAGGAAGAGGAGGGGAAGGAGGCAGAGAAGGATGCCCAGGGACGGGCACCAAAATAAACACACAGTGCTCATCTTGGTGTATGATGTGAGGAGCTATCTGGGAAGCCTCAGGTGAGCGACCAGTGGCTTGCGATCTTCTTGTTGGAGACCCTGGTTCTAGAGGCTTTAGGTGAGGACAGGCCTCACCACTACATTAGTTGAAAGAGTATTTCAGGAGTTCATCTTTCAGTCCCATCGCTACTATTTTCAACATCTTACATTATGTCATGTTCGAGGTCATTTGTGTAGTACAACAACTTCTTGTTGGCTTCTCAGTGATGTCAGGTGCTGACTAAGGATATATTAGCACGTTGCTAATTTAACATCTCTGGGGGAACAGATATCGATCACTTCATGACTTCCTAAAAGGTGGCCTTCAACTGACCTCATAGTCACCGGAAGTAGAAGCATTGCAAGATGTGTGCTCATAAAAAGAACACCCGTTTAAGTATTCTTGTCATCACTATTATCCTGACCACCTTCAAATACACAGGGGAGGGCGCATAATAAGAAAGGGTGGGCGCCGGTGGTACAATTCAAAGAGTATATTATTCACATTAACACTATAACCCCTCCCACATTCTGTATACAAGCACTGCTGCGAGCTACTGAAATTCTGCATATTAACACTGCACCCACTCTAAATGTGTGCTTATAGTTCTCATCAACAGCATGCACACTTTCCAAAGTCTGCATAGGAACACTGCACACACTCCTTTGTGTTAATAGTTCCTATTAACAGCATGCCCAGTAACAACAGTATTCATAATCACCTTACAACCACTTCTAAATGTCTGCTTCCAGTTCTCATTAACAGCATGCCCATGGCCAAAACCGTGCATATAAACAGTGCACACCTCGATTACTTTCTGCATCTACGTACCCACTGTTGTTATTCTGCATATAAACAGTGTAAACAATGGCAAGTGTGTGCCTATAAACACTATACATGCTGCTAACATTCTGCATATGACTAGTGTACACATTGTTAAATATACACTATGTGTACTCATAAAATGTATGCCCATTGCTAACAGTCTGCAGAGAATTAGTATTGCCTACTGCTAAACGTATGCTCTGTATGCTCATAATCAGCATACCTAGTGCTCACAGTATGCATAGTAACAGTGTACCCACTGCTAACATTCTGTATGTAAATGGTGTACCCACTGCTAACTACTGTACATAAATTGTGTACCTACTGCTAGCATTCTGTATATAAATGGTGTACCTACTGCTATCTTTCTAGCATTGCTCCCAGCTTCCATTGCCATCCCTGCTCTCCCCTTTTATCTCCTTCCCGCCTGACTTCCTTGCTCCCTCGACACAGGCTTGCAATCTTGTGGTCCTCTTTGATAGCGGCCTCCGACTGCAACAATTCATCACTAGCACTGCTCATGTGAAACCATTTAATGTTCAGAAAATGTGTCATTTTCTTACTCACCACTCTATGAAAACTCTACTCTTCACCAATGCGATCAGCAAACTCAGCTACAGCTACCCGGACTCTCTACAACTGCCCAGATGACTTTTCCTCTTCTACCTACCGACAGCACGCCGTTTGGCTTTCCATGCGCAACCGCACCTTTTCAAATTCCTTCTCCTAGGCTGCAAAGCTATCAGAATGTGTGCGCCTCAGTGCCTGGCTGACAGTGGCCCTGTCCCCCCACAATCTTGATCCCTCCATGCCTCCTCTCCAGTCAACCTCATTGTCCCACGACCCCCTATGCCTCCTCACCCTTGCGCTCTTACACCCTACTCACCCCACTGCATTGGAATCTGCCGCCCCTCACAACCAAAGCCAGCCAATATGGGGGTCTCTTTAACTCTCAGCTTAAACTTCACCTTATGGCCACAGAGAAGGTGCACCTCTGCCCCCTCCCTCATTCTCCGTACCAGACACCACCACTTCCTCCAGCGACACATAATAATGCAATTTTGCATATGTATACAGTGCTCCTCTTCAGTTTGCAGCACTTTCCCCCCTACGGTAATGCTTTTTTGTTTTTGTTTTGTCCCTGGTCTATGCTCCACTTGTTTACCCACTCATGAACCTGCTGGCTTGATCTCATCTGTGTGCTAGTGTACAGGCCCCCTGCCAGGCAATGCCTCTTCCATCTTTGAATAGGTTATTGCAAGTCATTTCTGATTTAAGTTGTCATTCCTGTTCTTCAAATAAATGCATTGCAATACAATGCATTCTTTCCACGAATAGCAATCTCAGTGCTGACACACTTTATATGAAAAGTGCCCCCACTCCTAACGCCATGCATATGACGTGTACAGTATGCATATATACAGCAATGCCAATATTTTCTAGTGCCCGGCGTCTGATGGGCACAGGTCCCTGAGCCACCTTTGCAGCCCGGCGACGGCTTCTGACGTGCCTTGGGTTTAGGGTACAGTGGGGGTCTGGCAGCCTGCACCCCCTTCCCTTACACCCCAGCAGGGGTTTTCATCTGGAGGGGCCCACCTGTTTTCAGGCTCGCTCTGGTCCAAGTGCAGGCCCAGCATGCCAGTGTGGGCCAGTCTTTGGTGGAAGCGGGCCACTTTGATGAGTCAGCTGGTAGCCTTGCCCAATGCTACTGAGCACATATTTTCTTAGACTGCACACTTTGCCGCACACTTTACCGAGCCACTACCTTTGGGTCCAACTCAAACATTCTTGTCACAGAAGGAATGAATTGCCATTTCTGACCGTCGGCTACTTCTTCATTGGGGCCCGGGCCATGCGGTGTCCCATCCGACCCTGCCTGTTTTTGAGGCTTTGTTATTTTGTGCGGAGGACTATGGTTGGGTGCCCCACCCTCTCCCATGTTCCCACTTCCTGCCGGTCCGCATGGGCTGGTTTCCTGTTCGCCTGCAGGTGGGCCCTGCGGCTCCACGTCATCTTTCTTTCTATCACGCCATTTATCACACCTGTGGCAGCCTCTGCCT
This sequence comes from Ambystoma mexicanum, assembly GCF_040938575.1. Lineage (NCBI taxonomy): Eukaryota > Metazoa > Chordata > Amphibia > Caudata > Ambystomatidae > Ambystoma > Ambystoma mexicanum. The sequence goes on from NC_090922.1 coordinate 600,695,831, forward strand.
GGAACAGGATGCCTATTTTAGGCGAACGAGTGCTCTGCAGAATAAAGTGCCAATTCCAATGTGCTCATACTACTATACTACTAGTATGTCTGCAGGTAGCACCCTGCATACGGACATCAATAACTGCTGAACCCATATGCATGCATTAGTATTGGCCGAACCCCAAACCCTCTCCCGTAATGATAGGCTCACAACTTGTGTCAAGTGTTGGCAATAAAAGGCCATAGGATTTTATTGTACAGATATGAGTTATGGTAATAACAATATCACATATCATGATGGTATCATACTTTTGGGCACCGGGTCCTGAGGTTACCCCCTCTGACCCGTGCCGCCTTCTTGTGTCCCACGACTTGTTGTGGGCACCGTACAGTGCCTTGTACTTCTTTTTGTTCTTCTCCCCTTTTTGTAGGGTGGGCGGGTTCTGTGGTAAAGAAGCAAGAAGATTTGGAAGACACTGAGTAAACAGTGATCCTCCTGTTTGCTTGGGTCCCCGTTCAGGGTCCACAAACAGATTGTGTTTACTCTGAGCATGCTGCTCATATTTATAGGACCCAGGGACGCCCTGAGTCTTTGTTGTGTATGTGGTGGGGGCTGCTGTTGTCGCAGCCCCCGGCCGGATAGCCGACTCTCTGGCCCCCTGGTGGGGGCAGATCTTTTGAACTTGGGCCCTGCCTGACGGTTGTTTTCCTTATGGCGCTTAGCACCTTGCTGTTTGGAGGAAGGGTGAGGTGACTGTTCGCACCTTACCCTTCCGTGGCTTTGTGCTGCCGAGACTGCGTGTCTGCGTAGCTGGGGGGTGGAGAGGAGCAGGCACGGGGAGGTTGGGGCTGCCCCTCTCCCAGCTGTCGATGGTAACAGCAGTTACCCTGCCTCGCTTGTGGGATGCCCATGCAGCACTGCCCATCCTAGCACTTGCACTCCACTTCCAGGCGCTGCGCCCACCGCAGACAGTGCTGTATACCAACCTTTTAATGTGTGCTCGGTGTGCAAATAAAAAGGGCACACTGCTAGCATTCCGCATATGCAGCGTTTGCCCGCTGTTCATATACTCTCAGTGTGCAAGTCAACAGTACACCCACGGCTTAACGTGTGCTACTCAGCGTGTATATACACAGTGCACACAGTGCTAACATCTTGCACACACGCTGTGTATCCACTGCTATAATACAGTGTGCCCGCTGCTCAGGGTGTGCTCCCTGTGTACATAAACAGCATTCCCGTGGGTACTATACATAAACAGTATACCCGCCACTAACATTCTGAATGCAGACAGTAGACAAACTGCTAAAGGTGCAGTCAGTGTGCCCGGCATAGCCACTGCTGAACCTCTGCTCACGGCACACCGTTTACACGCTGCTAGCATTCCACGCGTACACGGCATAACCACTGCGGAACCTGTGCTCACTGCACACGGTTTGCACACTGAAACCATTCCACGCGTACACGGCATAGCCACTGCTGAACCTGTGCTCACTGCACACCGTTTACACACTGCTAGCATTCCATGCGCATACAGCATAGGCACTGCTGAACCTGTGTTCATTAATTTATTTTTTTCATACATCTGTAAAGCGCCTAAACCCGAGGCCATCACGGCACTCTTAAGGAAACCAGTTACACATATAAAACCTACAGGGTAGAGTGGAGAGTGCCGGGCAGGCGGCCCTCCACCCAGTGGAAGTATTCAAACATCAATCAAGTCATTAGGCAAAGAGCCATGTTGCCATGTTGTTAGGGCCTTACAGGGCCAGTAGGATTCCTCTGCCCTTAGGGAGAGGGGTAGAGCATTGCAATGTTTCACGGCCACTGCAGGGAAACTTGAGCCCCCTCCTCTAACTTTTTTGAAAGTTGGAGGAACAAGGTGGTGGGCGTGGATGGCCCTTACTGGTCTGGAGGAAGTGAGTCTCACAATTTTCTGTGATGTGTGTTCCGGGGCAGTGTTAGAGACTCAATTGTGCGTGATGGAGTGTGTCTTGAATATCATTATTTCTCTGATTGAGAGCCAGTGTGCCTCCTTTCTGGCTGCTGAAATGTGATCTTGCTTTGGGATGTTGAGTGCTGCGCGAAGGGCATTGTTTTGGATTACCTGCATTTTGTTGATATTTTCTTTTGAAAGTCCCTGCAAAGGGAAAGTTGCAGTAGTCGAGTCTCGCTCCTGTGATTGCTCTGGCGATAGTAAGGTCGGCGTGAAGGACTGCCTGGCTGCATTAGTGAATTTTGCTATGTATGACGCCAAGGAGGCAATTGCATTCACCTGTCTAGAGAGGGATAGCGAGGCATCCAGATAGATGCCCACGGTTTTAACAGATGCTGAGACTGGAATGATAATGCCATCAATTGTGACTGCTGAGAATTGTGCATTGAGATTTTTCAGCATGGCTTGGGACCCTACCAGAAGGATCTCTGTTGTGTCCTCATTGAGGCATTGGTAGTTCATAGGCATCCAGGCTTGGATAGTGGAGTATATTCTGTTGATGGTAAGGGATACTGTATCATAGATGCCTGACAGTGGGAGGAGGATTTGGGTGTCGTCGGCATAGTTGGTGTAGGCTATACAGATGGAGTCCCAGAGGTGAGAGGGGTTTGGTAAAAATGTAATAAAGGAAGGGGGAGACGCGTGAGCCTTGGGGAACTCCACATGGAATGGGGATCGGAGGGGTGCTGGACGTGTTCGAGAAGACTCTCATGGATCTGCCTTCCAGGAAAGAGGTTACCCACGTCATGGATTTGCAGAGGTTGGCAGAGGCCATCAGATGGTTGCAGAGGGTTTTGTGGTTCACCAAGTAGAAGGCGGTGGAGAGGTCTAGAAAGAGTAGGAGGGGTGGCTTGCCTTCATCAATGATGGTATCCAGCTGTTTTTTAGATCCAGTAATGCCGATTCGTCCTGTGACCTGGTTGGAAGTCTGATTGGCGCACCCACAGGATGTGATTGGATTCTAGGAAGATTTGTGTTTGCTCCCAGGCAGCCGTGTCCAGCATCGTTAGCAGGAACTGCACTGTTGTAATGGAACAGTAGTTGTTGGGCCGCTGATGGGACAAGTGGGGTTTTTTCTAGTAGGGGGCACATGCGGGATTCTTTAAGGCTAGCTGCGACTTTGCTCTTTGAGAAGGAAGCATTGATAAATCTTGTCATGAATGGGACTAGGGAGTGCAAGCAGTCTTTGATGATGTTAGCAGGGCAGATGGCCCCTTTACATTTAGAAAGTTTGAGCTTTTTAATTATGTTGGCCGTTTCTGCTCTGGACACTTCTCTGAAGTGGAATGAGGGTGTGTGTTGGTGACTCGAGGTGAGGTGAGGTGTGGGGTTGGTGTGGAAATTAAGGCTTGTTTATTTCCTATCATCTGTTGCGTAGCGTTCTGGATGTCTATTCACCATGTGTCATGTTTAGGAATGGTGCTAGTTGGGGAGGACAGTGTTTCTATCTCTCTGAGGATTCTAAAGATGTCTTGGGAATTGGAGCTGGCATTCCTTATTCTTGTGATATAAGCCGCTGCTTTGGCTGTGACAAGGGATTGTTTGCATTCCTTGGCAATTATTTTGAAGGAGCCTTTAGATTGGTCTATTGGATCTTTTCTCCAAGGCGCTTCCGCTTGTCTTTTTCTCAGGCCAGAGGCCTGCAGGTCGGGTGTAAACCTGGAATTCATGTGGGTGACTAGTTTTGATCTTCTATGCACTAATGGGGCTACCAGGTTTATGGCATTGGTCATGGTGTTTAAGTAGAGGCCTGTTAGGGTCTCTTGAGTTGACAATGCTGAGTTGAGGTTCTCTGGTAGGAGTGGTGTAAGAAGATATGAGTTGGATTCTTTGGGGATTTTGTGGGTGCTGTGTGAAAGGTTGGGAGGCAGGGCTGTGGAGGTAAGTGGCTGCTGTTTCTTCAGAGGGAGGGCGAATGTTACATACAATTTGGTGGTCAGATCATGGGCAAGGTAGGTTGGAAGTGATTGAAATCTGGCAGTTCTGACCGCTACCCTGTCCAGGATTCTACCCTTACTGTGGGTTTGGGGCTGAAACCCGATGCTTAAAGGTCAGAGAGTTCGCTGGTGACTGCTGATGCAGAGGAATCTGAGGGGCGTTGAGGCCTAAATTGAGGTCCCCAAGTACTATGGCCTTAGTGGCGGGTTTGAGGGTTTCTCCTACTGTGAGGCTGAGGCCTTCCTCGAAGGACGCCGCTTAGCCAGGCGGTCGGTAAATGATATGGTTAGTCAGAGAGTCTATCAGGGAGGTGGTGAGTTTGGCTGTGAGGAGTTGACTGTTACCTTCCTTAGTGTTACTAGCCTGTCTGATGTTGAGAGAGTCTCTGTCGATGAGTGTGAGAGATGTATGTGATTTCTTCGAATATATTTCACCCAATGGAGATTTCACCGAATCCATTTCACTGAAAAACAAAATCTACTTTTGACTTTTTCTACTTTTTTTAATGCAGGGAGAGACCCCTCGCAACCCCCCCTCCGCTCCCTTCCGTAACTTATACCCTTACCCCACACCCCACCTATTACGCATTACACATATACCATTTCCTCTACCATTTTCTGTGAAATGTATTCAGTGAAATCTCATAAGGCGAAATGCTATTCAGTGAAATCTGCGGTAACGGAGTGTGACACCTCCTCCCCGTGAGTCCTCTCTGTGAATTCTGAGTATGGCAAAGCCGGCGGGGAGTGCTAGTGACAATGCTGGGCCTGAGGCTTGGTGGAGCCAGGTTTCAGTTATGGCTAGTAGGTCGAGGTCTTGGGTGGTAATCAGGTTGTGTATGTTCAGGGCATGGGCTGGGGCTGGGAGCGATCTTGCATTGATAAATGCTCCTTTTAGGAAGGGTGGGCTTCAGTTAGTTTGATGGGGGGTTGACGCTTCTGACGAGATGGGGGGCATGGTCTTCCTGGTGTGGCAGCTAGATATAGAACTCGGGGGGCCATGTGGGTTGCTTTCTGTGTGGCTGGGTTCTTGGATCTGCCGTGGTTGTTCGATGTTCGAGTAGGCTGGCCGAGTGTGTTTTTACCAGACTGTGGACTGTGGGTGTGGGTGTTTAGGCGTGTGTGGGCTGCTGTTCAGGGAGCCTGGTGGGGTGTCTACGGTTCCAGCGAGATTTTGTGCCTAGGTGGCCATTTCGGATTTGTATTGAGGCAGGTCAATGTTGCTGGGCGAGACGGGTTGTGCTGGTTGGGCCAGTAGGTAGACTGCTGCTGATTGCGGTTGGTTGCCTGTCCTTCGCATTTGGCTAGGTGCATTAATATGAGGCTGGCACTGTGTAATAGGGTATCAGGGTGATTGTTCATGAAGTGCGGTAGGGTCTGTTTATCACCAGGTTGTGTGGCAGCACAGACTGGCCTCATGCTTTTCTGGGGATTACAGCACCTGTTACTACACCGTATACACACGGCTTGCATTCCACGTGCACACAGCATAGCCACTGCTGGATCTGTGCTCGTTGCACGCCGTATACACACCGATTGCACGTGCACACAGCATAGCCACTGCTGGACCTGTGCTCGTTGCACGCCGTATACACACCGCTTGCACGTGCACACAGCAGCATAGCCACTGCTGGACCTGTGCTCGTTGCACGCCGTATACATACCGCTTGCATTCCACGTGCAGACAGCATAGCCACTGCTAAACCTGTGCTCCTTGCACACCGTATACACACCGCTTGCATTGCACACCGTATACACACCGCTTGCATTCCACGTGCACACAGCATAGCCACTGCTGGACCTGTGCTCGTTGCACGCCGTATACGCACCGCTTGCGCGTGCACACAGCATAGCCACTGCTGGACCTGTGCTCGTTGCACGCCGTATACACACCGCTTGAAATCCACGTGCAGAAAGCATAGCCACTGCTGAACCTGTGCTCGTTGCACACCGTATACACACCGCTTGTATTCCACGTGCACACAGCATAGCCACTGCTGGACCTGTGCTCGTTGCACGCCATATACACACTGCTTGCATTCCACGTGCAGACAGTATAGCCACTGCTGAACCTGTGCTTGTTGCACACCGTATACACACCGCTTGCATTGCACACCGTATACACACCGCTTGCATTCCACGTGCACACAGCATAGCCACTGCTGGACCTGTGCTCGTTGCACGCCGTATACACACTGCTTGCATTCCACGTGCACACAGCATAGCCACTGCTGGACCTGTGCTCGTTGCACGCCGTATACACACCGCTTGCATTCCACGTGCACACAGCATAGCCACTGCTGAACCTGTGCTCGTTGCACGCCGTATACACACCGCTTGCATTCCACGTGCACACAGCATAGCCACTGCTGAACCTGTGCTCGTTGCGTACCGTATACACAAGTATACACTGTTGCATTCTGAAGATCTGTGTGTTCACAGTATGCACATAAACAGTATACGAGATGCTAAAATTCTGCCTCTTAACAGTATACCCGACGCAAACATTCGACCAATAACACCCAGTGTGCCAAAAACAGTGTACGCGCTGCCAGCAAGCTGCATATACACAGTATGCCCACTGTTAATGAACGCTTGTACGCAGAGCAGCCGCGTCTCGTCTCGGCCTGTGATCAGTGCACTGTACACCACAGAGCATCAGTTCTGCTGCGAGAATCGTCCAGGCATTGACATCACTCTGTCGGCACAGTACACACACTGCTACGCAGAAGTTTCACTGCACGCTCTGGGTATTCATGGAATCCCTCACGCAAATGAACCATATTCGCAAGTCGCGGCCGGAACGCCCCCGACAGCCCTCATGCAAAGCCAAAACAGCCACATTTGCGTGCTCCCTAGACGTGCATGCATGCTCCCTGTAAACAGTGCATGGAGTCCCCAGAAAACAGGCCTGCACCTCGGGGACCCTGCACAGGGTCTCTCGCAACTGTCACCGGCACCCCAACAATATTTGTAAGGTTTATCATAACTCAGTTATCACTCAGGAAAATCTATGTGAGAACCCCTGTAAACTGTTCCTGCGCCCTGCTATGCTGTGTATGCGCACCGCTAAATACGATCGGGACTTTGTCTGCATGCACGCACCCCTAAATCCGACATGAAAACTCACGTCCAAAGTCGCGAATCCTCTGCACAAGTCTTTATGCCTGCTTTTCGTGTGGCAGCGAGTTTCAGGGCTTTGCCCTCACATTTCGCAAATGAGAGCTTGCGCGGTCACATCCATGAATACGCTTTGTCATGCGCACTTGTGGGCGTGCCATGGACTGCCTGCATGCCGTCTCTCGTAATACCCACTTTTTGGCATGTTGTGCCCCATTTTCAGTGTTCCGCCCACAAATGTGATCTCTGCGTAGGCCTCGCCCAAGCCCTGCATGATCTCTTGCGCAAGGTACTCGGTCACTCGTAGAGACGCGCACAGCATACTGGTAATCCACACAAGTCAGCAAAATATCCCACGCAGTCGATTCCATGAATCGACTGACAGGATTCTGCACATATTTTGTCGTGCAAATCAGGTATTTTACTAAAAAATAATTCCATGAATCGGGCCCTAAACACGCGATCCTCTTTCTGGCAGCACACATTCCACGTGGGCATGCACCTCAGTGAATACTCTCTAGGCTGTGGAGCCAGGAGACAATGAGCTGTATCCCAGGCCTGCACACTTGCTCACATTGTTTGATCCTGTGCACATTATTTTACTTATTTTATGGTGCATTGCTCTCCTATTTGCCAAAATTGCTGGTGATAGAAACTGGATGAACAACCGGTTACTTTGTTTTAAAAGGACGGACCTGTCACAAGTGCACCCCCCCAACCCTCGTGTCCAAAGGGGTTTAAAAGTGTGCATTCCGTGCTCGCCAACCATCCCTCGGAGAAGGGTATGTCTAAAAATATCCTATCGGGTCGTCCAATTTCAAAATGAATAGCCCAGACCAACCCCCAACTCCGTCCTGCAGGAAAGCTGACAGTGCATGCGCACAGTTTTAAGAACGCGCTTATCACTGATTAGCCCAGGATCACGCAATTCAGTCTGGAGGGGAATCCGGGATCAGAGGGCAGGCAGGTCTACAGTCTCATCATGCTTCCATCACTGGACCACTCCACCCCGCACCGCTTCCGTTACCCGCCCTCTCATGCAGAGTGCACTGGCAACATCCAGGCATCCCCCAAGCCCTCTCCCGAGACCACAGTCCCTTAGGCTGCTGCCCATCTTCACTCGCTCACCCCCGACCTCTCCGCCTGCCAGCCATGCCAATAGACACACTGCGCCTGGCTGTACCATGGCTGCCCCTGATCTCACGGTAGATTTCCCTCAAGTGCCCTGTCCCGTAGCTCCCCCAGACTTCTCCCATATGCAGTGACTTTGGTTACCGCTCTTCTCCCTATAAGGTTCTCCTATGTGCTCTTGACCTCCCTGTAGATGTTCCCCATCGGGAGCTGCCCCTTGACTGGTCCTGATCTCCCTATAGATGTCCCCGACCGGGGCACCCCTTTGGCTGCCCGTGATCGCCCTGTAGATGTCCCCCATCGGGGGCTGCCCCTTGGCTGGTCCTGATCGCCCTGTAGATGTCCCCCACCGGGGCTGCCAGCTGGCTGGAGGCTGTTCCTTGTCCAGCTGCACAAGTGCCCCTGGACACTTAATTGCTCTGATGCTCCTGCATATCTTGCGAATATCCCGCCTCCTCGCTGCTTCAGACGTCTTTGCACCTCGACCGTTCGCCAATTTGTTCAGTCTACGTCGCCGGCGCTGCCTCTTTGCCCTCAGGTGTGCATCACTGTTGCCGTGTTTGCACCGTGTGCAGCCCTGCCACTTCCAACCCCTGGCTCCAGCCCACCTATAGTCTCTGCCCAGGAGTTACAAAACGGCCTGATACTCGTGCTCCACCGCATTCCTGGGCGAATAGCTCAGTGGTTTAATACAACTGCTGCAGCCGTCTGAAAACGAAAGGTCAAACATTCCAGTGAAAGCTGGGGGTGGGGGGGTTCAGATCGCGCTGCTGACAACCAAGACTGGATTCCAAAGGGGATGACAGATCCTCTCACCCCTCTGAAGCCGAGAAAACAAAACACCCCGATTCTGTGAGATAATATTAACCACTGTTACTTACTTTATATCTTGTATTTATTTATTTATTTTGCAAATTGTATAGCGCACCGAACCCGGAGGCATCAGGGTGCTGTTCTTAACAAGAAAACCGGACAATCCAAAAGTACAGTGGTTGCCTAGTTGCACATATGCAAGTCAGGCAATAATACAAACAATACTAAAGTGCAGTGGTAACATATTTGCACACGTGCAAGACAGGCAATGAGGTAATACAAAAAACTAGGCTGTAAGGTCAACCCCATAAGCGTTATGAGATTTGTGTACTTTCCAAGTTAATTTACTTACATCGGTACAAATCCTGTGGCTTGTGACAGAGGGCGTTTTATCGTAGGCTTCCACTGTCCCAAACCTAGTTTTGGTAGCACGGGCTGCTTACCGCCCTTCCTGCACAAATTCCTGACCCACATCTTGGAACCAAGACTCCTCTTAGCTTCGGACTTGTTAACTCCCTCCCAGAGTAAACGCCAGCACAGGTCGCTCTCCAAGGTGCTGAACCACGTATAATCCAGACGGTGGGTATCTTTCACTGGTGTCTGTGTAGTTCCAGATAGCCCCCTATTCACGGTCCCGCCAGGCTGCGGCCGGCAGCGGGAGAAGCCTGCGGATTTTGGGGCACTCCGGGAGAGAGTATAAGGACACTCCGAGAGAGGGAGTGCGAGGACCTGGGGCGCTCCGGTAGAGAGTACGACGACCCAGGCCACGAGGCAGGCAGCGGCGAGCTAGAGACATCCGTCCAGGGACCCACGGAATATGTAGGAGGAAGCGACTGGGGTAACGTGGAACATCGTTGGGAAACTTGGAGCACGTGCACACACGAGGGGGCCGGCTGGGGGCACAACGACGTGTAGCGCGAGGAACTTGAGGCTAGTGGCCTGAAAGTGTGAACAGCTCTCACTACATTTGTGCGCGTGGACTCCGATCTTCCTTATCTATACATCAAGGCCCTAGCGCCTATATACTATAATGGCACCCAAGCCACAGTGTGCGCTACAGGGAAAGTAAACAGTGCTACTTGCACCTGAGCCCTACTGTATAGCGCAGCGACACCCCTTGCAATTGTGCAATATACAAATACAAAAACATGTCTGCACCTTCAACCTCGCCTGTCTAGCACCACAGAACACACCTTCCATCTATCAGGTTCGTTTTTCGCCCCAGGCTCTCCCCGGTGCTACGCGGGCTCATCACAAGTCCAACACCGCAACGCACATAAACACACATGGCAACTTAGCCTAGCAGTACACACACAGCACATAACAGGTGCAAGTCAAGCCATTGCCTTACCAGAACCAAGGGGCAGGTGTGAGCAGGGGAGTTCTTCTGCAGGGTGGGTTCTCTGCTGTATTTGGCCGGCAGCAGACTATGGTGCCGTGCCCGCCTGGCTAACGACTGCCCCTATAACACCAGCACCTCCTGTCAAGAACCAACAAGAACGAAGAAGACGCCTCAGCTGCGGGCAGCGCCTTGTCCTGGGTGGGCTAGTGTGCACTGCACTGGTTTAGCGCACGGCGCCCTGTTCGCCGCTGCTCAGTCTCTGCGCGCCTCCAGCCTGGAGCTCTGCCGCGTATTGAGTGTTTAGAAACCTGCAGTCGCTTGGCTCTCGCCCGCACGCATGCCCTCCTCTCCGTTGATGCGCCCACCTTCCCTCTTCTCCCCTCCCCCTTCTCTCTCTCTCCCGCTCCTGAGCAGCAGATTGTTTTTTTCCCAGGCAGGCAGCCCCCTAGTGGAGCCGAGGCGCTGCTGAGTGAGAACGGGACGACTGCGGCATCCGGACCTGCAGACCCCTGAGCTTGAGGGGTCTTACAAGAAGGTCTTCCGGAGCACCTGGGCACCCCAGAGCCGAGAGACCATCATTGAATGAGAAAGGGCCAAAAGCAAAGTGGGTTCTGGGGGATGGTGGAAGTAGGTGGCGACATGCCGGTGTGCACAGCACATGTCTCGCAGCATGGACGGGTAGTCTTGAGCATCTGCGGGTCCACGCGCCATTCAAGCCGTGAAAGCAATCATTATAGAACGCACAGAGAAGCCGCTGCAGGCTGCTGTCCAGTGCAAGCTCATAAAGTAATCCAAAGGCTCTACTTACACCCCAAAACTGCAGGAAGGCGCCAGAACACCGGCATCGTATTGGTTATTTCCTTTTTTAATATCACGTGGATCGGCGTCATTTCCCTGTCATAAAAACCATGGGCTTTTGCTTGAAAGAGGAACCTGTTTACTGAACAAACCACAGGCACAGAATTATTGACGTTAGTCCGTAGAGAAAACATGAATTATTTAGGGCCCGATTCATGGAAAAGTGCGCAGAGATCCTGCAAAGCCCGCGCGCCGAGACAGACTCTGCACAAACAAGTTTTTCTGCGCGCTCCTCGTATTCATTGAACTGTTTGTGCAAAGTAACCGTATACGCAAGTCGTGGCCGGAAACACCCCCGACACGCCAGCGCGCACAGCAAAAACAGCCAGAAATAGCCACCTTTGCGTGCTCCCTCGGGCGTGAATACATGCACCCTTTAAAGAGTGCGTGGGGTCCCCCGCGAGCCGGACTGCATCCTGCTGTAACTGTTACCGGTACCCAGAAAACATGCGTACGATGTATTGTAACTCAGGTAAAACTTGGAAAATCTGCGTGCAAACCTCTTTAAACCATTCCTGCACCCTGCTTCACTACGTACGCACACCCCTAAGTTAGATCAGAACCCCAGCTGCGTATATGCACCTCTAAATCCGACACCCAATCTTACCTTTTCACAGTAAATCCTCTGCGCAAGTGCCTGCATGCCTGCTTCGGGTGGCGGAAAGTATGAGGGCTTTGTGGCCATTTCCCCGCCGAGTGGCTGCATGGTGAGATCCATGAATACGTATCATTCCACGCAATAGTGCGCGTGCGATGGACTGCCTGTGGGCCACCCGCTTTAAACGTCCACATTCTAACATGTTCTTCCTCATTTTCTGCGTTCCGGCCCCCTACACTACCCTCGGCGCAAGCCACGCCCATGCTCTAAGTGGAGTCTCATGCAAGGCACTAAGCCTCTCTCAGTGATGTGAAGAGCCTGCGCGAAGTCCACGCAAAGTACGTAAAAGTCCTGCGCAGTAGATTCAATGAATCAACAAACAAGATTTTGCCCGCAGTTTGGTACGCAAAGTCCTGATTTTCCATGCAGATAATTCCATGAATCGGGCCCTTAGTGTTACATTTAGTCGATAGGTGTGTGGTTTTTAATGTGCGTATGGTATTTTTTCTTATAAATCAAAAGGTGCTGATTTCAATGGGTGCCCTGATAGCACAGAAGTGGGATTAATGGGCCGCCGAGCCACCATAACACAGGCAGCTAATTGAAGAGGGTCTTCCTGGCTTTTAATTATAGTTCAGTGGTGAGGATGCCAGGGAAAGAAACGGGTGGCTCTCTGATTGGTAAAAAAGGAAACCAATGATAACATTTCACAGAGTGATACACCTCCATCGACAAATCTGCCACTTCACTCACAATGTACCCACTTTCCAGGAAGTTGTGACTCTCAAAACTATCATGCCATAAAAAGCACCAGACATGCACTGTTAAATGGGATATCATATCGTGCCTCCTTTATTGCATATTTTGGCCTAAGCCCAGTCGCTTGCGAAGAAAACCGCGTTGCAAAGTTCCGATTCTAGATGGACTTCACCGCCATTTTAGGTTTGTCTGCCATTTTGATTTGTATTCTAAAGTGATTCTGTGTTCTAAAATAGTGGACAGTGTTTCCCGCTTGTAACTGTGCCGTCCTGAACCTTGTACGAAAGTTAATGTTCAAACTGTCCGTTGGCCGAATGTTTGGGTTAAGTAAAGAGACCATGTCCCATGCCTGACTTGTAGACAGAGGATTGTCTGCGCCAACGAGTCGGATCCACGGACATACATCGACTACAATGTTGTACAAATACTGAACGTAGACGCTAGCTGAACTGCATTGTATAGGACTTGTGTTAAGGCTTATTGTTAAATCCGAGAATACACTGTTGCCATTGTAACTTGTTTATATGTAAACTGAAGATGATCCACATGAATATAGTTGGTCAAGCCAGAAGTGAACTCGGCACAAACTCTAGACCATGTATTATTAACCTGTAGAGGGGCTGGACATTGTAATTGGAAATGTATAAAATGTGCAACTGTCAAGTACCTCTCACTTCTCACACCGAAAGGGCTGGTATTCGCTGTGATGTACTGAGGGCCAGATAGCTATCTGATACTTTGTTTCTTTGTAAACTGTACAGTTTTAGAATAAAGATCTGTGAATCTTTATAAGCCTGTGTTTGGTGTATTTCCTTTTGGGATACTCAGCCTCGATATTTCCTTTTGCTTTTACAGATGGCGCCCGAATAGGGACTCTCAAGATTGATGCCATCTCTTTGAAGGTTGATGCGGCTATCGGACCGGGATCGGACGGTGACAAAGGGGGCCCCTTTCTTGGATGAGACGCAATACCTCAGCAGCGCTGCATGACCCGATCCCTGGACGGTGAGCATGCGGTCCGAGATGGCATCTTGACGAGGGTCCATATATCGAGGCGGGCAGATTTGCCGAAATCACCAACCACGTGGGATCTTTGTTAGTTCTTTGAAATCCGATCGGACCTCCTTAGGATTTGATCAGGCTAGTCGTGACCCGATTCTTAAGTATCCTGATAATTTGTTTTGGCGTATTACACTTGCAAGTGCAATTATTCACCAGGTAACGCCAGTAGTCTGATATGCCTGGGAAATGTTCTGCCTGCTTCAGGGCGTTATTCCGCAGTGACAGACAATCTTTGGAATTTGGCCGACCGGTGCCAATGGAGGGGTCGCTGGCATGTACTATGTACTGTAAGCAAGGCATTGGTAGTATAGTGGTTAATGATATTTGGCACAGACAAACTAGACATGCTTTCGAACTTCAGTGGCCAATCAATGGTAGTTTTGAAATTCCTCGTATTGAATACTTATAGTCCATATTATTAAAGAAAAAGGCTAGACCTGCAGCATTTGATGTATTACAAAATTGGAAGAAAGAAGCTATCCAGCAACTTAAGAGTAGGGAAAAACATGCGCGCCGTCATATGACGAACGCCGAAAAAGCATTGTTATATGATCATAATAAACAGTCTGAGTCGGTTAGGAATATGGATAGGGCCTTTTCACTTGGTATCCAGAAAATCTATCCTTCTAAAGACTTTCATGTATCTGATGAGCTGATTGACAAACTTCTAAATGAAGGAAGACCTGGTGCCACTGCGCCACCTCTGTATGTTCCTTTTCCTGCTGTTTTGCCTCTTCCTGCTGTTATTCCTCCTCCCGTAGTTACTCCTGCTCTCCTATTGCTCTTCTTAATGTTACTCTTCTTCCGGCTGTTGTTCCTCCTCTTGTCGTTGCTCCTCCACCATTGCCTGCTGTTACGGGTCCGGTGGGTTTGCCTGCTGCACCATTGATAGCACCTTTGTTAACAAATGTACATGATTTGCCTACTCTCCCTCTTCCAAGTGGTTCTGCACCACTTGTAGTTGATCGGGGAGCGGGATCGAGAGTTGTAACTCGTAATACTGTATCTCCAGAGAGAAAGCATGAATTGACTGCATGGGCTAGACATTGCATGGAGAAGGGTGAACAAGCTGATGATTTTGCCACACTCTAGAAAAACGTTTTTATTGAAGGATTGGGAGTTCATTTACATATAATGTGGAACAGATTAAATGATATAGAAGGGTTAAGGGATCTGAATGTTTTAGCATTTCCTAGAGATACTGCGGAGAAAGTACATGAGCACGTCAAGAGGGTTTTTGAGTATAGAAGGGAGTTGGAAAGGTTGCAGAATGAAGATGTAGATGGTGATAGTTTGGACGCTATGTTAGTACAGAAACGGTTCTTTCCTTGTCGTAAATCGATAAATGAGGAAACACGAATTTGTACAAAAGATGCGATTAGATGGATTTCAGACATGTCGATAACTCCTGTTGAAGTATATGACACGTATAGTCAGTATACGCCAGAAATGCAGAGGAAAGTGATACAGGTAATGGTAGAGTACCTGCAGGATGAATGTATAAAAAGAAAAATGTGTTGTCCCGCAGAATTATTGAATATTTATAAGAGAGCTTTTTCGTTTGACACTTCTTCAGCTGCTTTAGCACTCGATCTAGCTCTGCTGCTCAGTAAGCGTTCGGAGTTGCCTACTTCTCAGTTGCCTATGAGAGAGGTCCCTCCGACATTTGTCCCAAAAGTTGAGATTCCTGCTAATGCTGTAGCAGGTACACCTGCTCAAGATATTCCTGCACATTATGTGTCGCAGTTTGTTCACATCCCATTCTCGAGACAGGAAGTGAACACCATTAAACAATCTATTCCAGATATTAGGAAGAATCCGACAGGGTTCTACAAAGAAATAGAGTCTGTCTTGCAATCATCAGTATTTACCTTAAGCGATATTGATCTGTTATTTCCTGTACTTCTGCCCATTGATTTGTGGAAGCAGATTCGGACTGTAGATGATGTACCAGGGTTAAGAGATACATGGAATAATATGGTTAGACTCGATAGAGAAAGGCCAGCTGACAAGAGACCACCACAGGTAATACTGACTTTGGCTGATAGAATAGTTACGAAATTAAAAGCTATAATTCCTGAAAGAAGGATTATTTGGGAAAAGCTTACTGCCTGTGTCCAAGGAAAATCTGAGGGTGCTACCGAGTTCTTCAATCGGTTCGAACAAGTATTCTCAGATTTCAGTGGACAAGATTTAAGCACAGAGTCTGGGAAACGACTATTCATGGACACATTTGTGCGTGGATTGCTGCCTGTCATCCAGTCACAAATCATGTCCTCAGAGAGCACTTGGCAAGCGAAGTCTCAATCAGAAGTATTGCATATGGCTCAGTACTATGAGAATCGTGTCAATAACGAAAAAGAAAGAGTTGAAAAGAGAAAAGGAGACTTAAAAACAAAAGTTCTATTACAGCAAATTGTTAGAGGCCCGAGAGGGGGTAATCGCAATTCAGGGGTCAGTATGTTCCGTAGGGAAATGCGCCATTGGGTCCTGTAAACATAAACCAGTGTGCTTATTGCAGACAAGAGGGTCATTGGCGTGCACAATGCCCGATCCTCCAGCAGAGGTCAAATAACACATTTGGTAATGTTGGTAGACAATCTAGAGGCCGCCCTGGGGCGGGGGGTCCTGGTAGACGTCAGGTTTCGCAGGATTCACAGCAACCTTTTTCACAGGACTATCAGGCACCAAGTATGGATAATAGAAACATTTTTGATCATCCTTCTGCTGCTTACCACTCTGAATAACTTCCTTTTGACGACATTTTGTTTCGCTAGAATTGCCCGAAGCAGGGTTTGGAAACGACGCCTATTCCCGTTAATCAGAAAAGTCCCTACATTGAGATGATAGTCGGAAATAGGAAACATCTATTCTTGATAGATACAGGGGCACAGAAGTGTTCCATTGACCATTCAGGTGTTCCAAACATTCCACTGTCAGTGCAAACCAATGTTTCTGTAGGGTTTTCTGTCACACCAGTTGTCTGTCCAGTTTCTTCACCGGTACCGATTACTTTGGATCCATATATGGACCACTGTCCATTCCTTTTGACTACGAATTGTGGAGAGAATTTGTTGGGGTTGAATCTGTTGAAAGAATTAAATGCAGTAATTCATTGTTCTTCTGATGGAGTACGTTTGACGATTTCACCACAGCATCTTTCTGTCTCTTAGTTCTTGACCAGACCTTTGCCACCGGAATTCAGTGATGTTCCGGAGTGTTTATGGGCACTTGATGATAATGATGTCGGTGTTTTGCAAATTGAGCAGGTTAAGATTATTCTGAAACATGGAGTAAAGTTGCCACGTATTCCCCAGTCTAAGAACTCGGTCAATGGTGAGCAAGCTTTGAAACGCATAGTATCCAATTTTGTGCATCATGGGGTAATTGAGGAAATTTCAGGTAGTTTGTGCAATAGTCCGATTTTGCCCGTGTACAAAAAAGGTGATAATACAATTCCTTTCTGTTTCAATATTGATTTACGTACCATCAATAAGATTGTTGTTCCACAGTTTCCCATTGTGCCTGATGTGACGACAATATTAACTATGATTCCGGCTTCAGGTACTCACTTTAGTTGTGTGGATCTAAAGAATGCCTTCTTTATTATTCCAATACACAAAGACAGTAGATACTTGTTCGCGTTCACCTTAGGGGGATGCTCGTTTACCTTTACCCGTGTGCCGCAAGGTCACACGGAGAGTTCTAGCATCTACAGTAGTGCTTTGAAAGAGCAGCTTCATACACTCGAGTTGCCCACTACATGTACACTGCTTCAGTATGTCGACAATCTACTCTTAGCTGCTGACTCAGAGAGCGCCTGTAAGGAGGGCACCGTGTTGTTGCTTATTCACCTAGCACAGCACGGACACAAAGCTTCACTTAAAAAGTTTCAGTATTGTCGACAGGAGGTCGCCTATTTAGGCTATCTCTAGTCAAATGAGGGAATAAGGTTGATGCCTCAGCGGATAAAAATCATTTCTAGCCTATCTGTCCCAAATACACAGAAGGAAGTCATAGCCTTGCTAGGAATGGCTTCTTACTGTAGGCAGTGGATCTCCAACCTCTCACTAATGATTAAACCAATGTTGGCTTTGACGAAGAAGGGGATTTCTTTGCCATTACCGTGGAACTTGGAACACCAGTAAGCATTTGATCTGCTCAAAACTGCATTGTGCTCGGCACCAGTTTTGGGCACACCAAACTATGAAAAGGCCTTCGTGTTGTATGTGCATGAACCTGATGGATGTGCTTTGGCTGTATTAATGCAGGAACATGGAGGGAAGAATAGGCCACGCGGCTACTTTTCTTCTGCCCTTGATCCTGTTGCATGCGCTTTGCCAAGATGTTTGAGAGCTGTCGCTGCTGCTGCTGCATTCGTAAAACAGAGCCAGGGAATGGTCCTAGGCCATGCTTTAACCCAGATGGTACCTCACTCTGTAGATGTTCTATTAAACAGAACACAAACGCAACACCTCACCTCCGCACGATTAACGAGATACGAATTGATCTTGTTTGCACCGCATATTCAAATAAAGAGGTGTTGTGTCCTTAATCCGGCTGAACTTTTACCTTTCCCGCAAGGTACTGCTTGCAGTGACGAGGAGTCACATGACTGCTTTTACACCACAGAGCAAGAGACAAAAGGCAGAATCGACCTAAAAGATACTCCTTTGAATAACCCACAGGGGGAGCTGTTTTGTGATGGCTCCTGTTTCAAACTCCCGGGTGGTACATCCACAGCTGCTTTTGCAATCACCACATTGAGCACGGTCATGGAGACCAAAAGAATCACGCATAACTTTGCGCAGGCCGCAGAGATTATAGCATTGACCCGAGCTTGTGAACTTTCCGAAGGGCTTACCATAAATACATATACTGACAGTCAGTATGCCTTTGGGGTGGTCCACAACTTCGGCAGACTTTGGGCAGAACGAGGTTGCTTGACCTCACATGGCACTAAAATCCAGTATGGCTCCTTGATAGTACGGTTACTCTCAGCGCTTGCACTCCCTACTCAGCTAGCAATTATGAAATGCACAGCACATCAGAAGATTATAGATCATGTAGGAAAAGGGAATGCTTTCGCTGACCAGATTGCCAAACAGACTGCTACTGATCTCTTTCCAGAAATGTATACTTCAAGGGAAGCCACAAATGCCTGTACTTTGGATGAGGGTATTGAATCTTTGAAAAACATTGAAGCTGATGCCACGTTAGAGGAATCGAAGAAATGGGCTGAGGGTTTGGCAAATTGGATGATGATGGGTGTTGGGTGGACAAAGAAGAAGGGAAATGGTTACTGCCTGATACATACATTACGATGATGGTCGCTATGGCTCATGGTCCCACCCATATTTGTGCATGAAAAGTCACCAAAATGTTGCATAATGTGTGGGTGAATGATAAAATCTCTAAAGTAGCCGATCGCTTTGTCCAGAGGTGTATGATCTGTTTTCAGCATAATGTGGGAAAAGGCACATCGACTCCTATGGGTAGTTTTGGTCCACCTTCTGTCCCCTTTGAGGTAATACACTTCGATTTCATTGAAATGGAGCGTTGCAATATCTACAAGTACGTACTCGTGGTTATCTGCGCTTTTATTAAATGGGTTGAAGCCTTTCCTGTCAAAGATGCCACAGCTATAACAACGGCCAAGACCATGCTGAAGGAATATTTTCCTAGGTTTGGTTTGCCAAGAGTCACCTGGTCGGACAGTGGTCCACATTTTATCCCTGTTGTAATTCTGCAGATATGCGCGGGATTACAGATCGATAAACGGTTCCATTCAGCTAGGCACGCTCAGAGTGCTGATTTAGTAGAAAGACACAACGGCATCATCAAGAACAAGCTAGCTAAGACCTGTGCCGGCACCAAACTGAAATGGCCGGACACCTTACCGATCGTGTTATTGTCTATGAGAATGACCCCTCAAATTAAGACTGGGCTCTCTCCAATTGAGGTGGTCATGGGTAGGCCAGCAAACATTTGGAATTTGCCGAAACCCCGTTTGTTACGTGATGTTGAGCATGTGCTTCTTTCTGACTGTTGTGGACAGTTAACTAAAGATCTGTATTTGATTTACTACCAGGTACAAGAAGCTTTACCTGTCAGGTACAAGGGCCCAGGCCACAACATACAGTCGGGGAGCTGGGTCCTCATCAAGTCATTTGAACAATCTTCTTGTCTTGCACCTCGTTGGTGGGGCCTGCACCTAGTTCTCCTGGTCACACAGACAGCGGTGCGAGTGGAGGGCAGGAAGCACTGGGTCCACGTGTCCCACATCAAGAGGATTCCTTTCCCTTTACACACACGATACAGAAGACACAGAACCCCTAACCAATATCGTAACCATCGATCACGAAGCATCGAACAGCATCGAGAGTGCATCGGAGACTCTCCCTGAGTCCATGGGGCCTGGGGAAACAGCCGCTTCATCTCCACACTCTCCAACAGTTCCTTTTTCACCACTTCCATCAGGAAGTAACAACACATTGTTTGCGGATCACTCAGTACCAGGGATCACAAGGTACGATCTGCGTCCGAGGAAATAGACCTACTGTACGGTTCGGCTGTGCCATCAAGGAAAATCATCAAAGGGCTTGTCTCTCTGGGCTGATCTTTTGTGCAAAAGGGGATTCTGTTGGCTAGGGTTTGTGAAAGGACTAAGAAGAAGCTCGGTCTGGAGATCGCCAGCACATGAACTCTGGTGTATTTGTTTGAAGGAACAATGCCTGCAATGGCTCCCACTCATATGGAACAGATAAGAGACTGTGTGACCGATCGTAAAAATTAACAATCGAATGTGTGGTCCCCGAAAACGTATTGTTGTCTTGTGATTGTGTTAACTGCTTTTACAATATTCATTGCCTTAGGATTTTGGGATTTGGAAGAAGTACATCCGCTTGAAATTCTGTTGCCTACTGAAAATGTACCTACTGTTTCTACACCTTTTGTGCATCTGCACACTCTATCTACTAGAGACTCTCAACACAGACAGAGTTACCATAACAATACTCTATTACTCATTATGAATGCTACACATGCCATTTTTAATAAGTCTAATTGTTGGGTCTGCTCGCATTTACCTCAACACGGAGATAAGGGGCTGGGTTGGATTATTCAACCTTTACCTTTGACTACTGGGTGCTATGCTTCTCTAAGGGCACTATTCTTTGGCCGATGGAATGATAGCATCTCGGGGAACTTTGATGGAACTAACTTGAATGATTTTGAGAAACGTGTTCTAACCCCCCTGGGATGCTCACTTTTTGCGAATAGGAGCAACCCTAATATTGCTTCTATTAGGCATTCTGATAGACTGGCCCGTCCTTTTCAATCTTCGATTTCTTTCAAGATTGCTCCTATAGGCAATAGGGCTGCAACGCCACCTTCTTATACTGTTAACCACAGCCCGATTCAATTTCTTTCTGCATACAAAGGAATGGTGCTCAGTCAATGGGTGATTTCAACGGTTGCGCCAACGTTGCAAAATTGACTAGTGAGGACGGACCTTTGTATGTAGGCGAACCTGTCTACTTTGTTTGCGGTAATGTAGCATTTCCATGGTTACCCAGGGATTGGCAGGGAACCTCTTATTTAGGGATTCTGTTACCCAGGGTATTCATTGCTAGCAGTGTAGAAATTTCAAAGGCTTGTCCACGGCGGGACGAGAATGATGATACATCAGCACAAGTTCTGGGCGAAGTGGCTAAATCCTTTGTGCCATTTTGGAGGCAAATATTGAACTCTGAAGATATCAGGAGACTAGCGAGAGTACTGGAGAGGACCATCAACCGGACCACTGACATACTCTATAAAATGACTTTAGAACAAAAAGCAATAAGGTTAGTGGCACTTCAGAACCGGATGGCATTAGATGTCATCCTAGCTGAGCGTCGTGGGGTATGTAAATTAGTGGGGTCCGCTTGCTGTGTTTTCGTGCCAGATTCCTCCCCAACTATCATTAGGGCGATACAAAATCTGCATGTTCTCAGTTCAGAAGTGCATGTTCCCAAGGGAAACTGGGATCTTAGCACTTGGTTCTGGGACTTCCTGCGATCTTGGGGATGGAAGCTACTTTCGGTCCTGCTGATTATTTTAGGTATTCTGGTGTTTTTCTGCTGTTGTATACAATGTCTTCCTGGTATGTGTTCGATGCTAGGAGGATGTTGTGCACAAGCGATGGGTACATTAGGAGATAAGGTATACGCCCAGAGAAAATATCTAATGAATTTGTGCTGAAGGAAATCTCAGTATCTGACATCTTGGCAATTGATATCTCCGACAGTGATTCAGGATGTATGGACATTGAGACGTGGAGTTACTCGTAAAGTGAATAGAAGTATTTTAGCGCTTGGCTTAGGCCAAAAGGAGGGTTTGTTAAACAGGATATCATATTGTGCCTCCTTTATTGTATATATTGGCCTAAGCCCAGTCGCTCTGCGAAGAAAACCGCGTTGCGAAGTTTCGATTCTAGATCGACTTCGCCGCCATTTTAGGTTTGTCCGCCATTGTGATTTCTATTCTAAAGTGATTCTGTGTTCTAAAATGGTGGACAGTGTTTCCCGGTTGTAACTGAGCTGTCCTGAACCTTGTACGAAAGTTAATGTTCAAATTGTCCGTTGCCCGAATGTTTGGGTTAAGTAAAGAGACCTTGTCCCATTCCTGACTTGTAGACAGGATCCACGGACATACATCGACTACAATATTGTACAAATACTGAACGTGGACACTAGCTGAACTGCATTGTATAGGACATGTATTAAGGCTTATTGTTAAATCCGAGAATACACTGTTGCCATTGTAACTTTTTTATATGGAAACTGAAGATGATCTACATGCATATAGTTGGTCAAGCCAGAAGTGAACTCGGCACAAACTCTAGACCATGTATTATTAACCTGTAGAGGGGCTGGACATTGTAATTGGAAATGTATAAAATGTGCAACTGTTTAGACGTCCAGTACCTCTCCCTTCTCACACCGAAAGGGCTGGTATTCGCTGTGATGTACCGAGGGCCAGAGAGCTATCTGATACTTTGTTTCTTTGTAAACTGTACAGTTTTAGAATAAAGATCTGTGAATCTTTATAAGCCTGTGTTTGGTGTATTTCATTTTGGGGTACTCAGCCTCGATATTTCCTTTTGCTTTTACAGCACAAACATGCATTTTAATGTGCTTATGGCTCTGAGAAAAGGACAGCGGACAGCACAGTCGATCCAACAAATTCCTCACTTGCAAGTTCCGCTTGCAACCTGTAGCACTCGAACAAGAGTGCGGGAGATGCCACCCAGGTAGCTGCCCTGCACATGCCAACAAAGGAGAGTGCACATGGCCTCCCTGCTCCCCATGGTGACAGGACTGGATGAAGATGTGTTGGTGCTCGTGAGGGCACATTTCATAAAGATGTTTGCGGGTTCCCTTGCCTGCCGCTGGGAAAACCAGTCAGAGGACCCTTTGAGGGGAATATTCTATGATGGAGCGATACAGCAATGTAGGGAGGGGGTTAATAGCCTCAGATTCTCACAGGACAGGCAGACATCGGAAGGCCAAAACAATAACTATCCACTGACAAGCTATGAAGCTCCTGTTGGGGACGGACACCCAGGTATGCCAGAGGGACACTGGAAGTCCGCGGACTTGGAGGGCCCAACACCCTTCCCCAGCATACACAGAGGACTTAGTAAATGGCAAATTCAAACTGTGTTTTATTACAGACAAAACCAACAGGGATCAGCACAGGGACAGGGAAAATCCATGCACATCTCACTCTTCCTCGGCTCGCAGGCTGGTTTTACTACCCAATGGCGTCAGCACTTCATCATGACTTGGGCCCCTCTCCAGAAAACCTAATGGGCCAAGTGATTGGGCATTGAGTATGTTATAACCTGTATAGGACATTATAGATGTTATTCTATTGGCCCTGAGGTGGATGGCCTGTTCCATGCCCAAGTTACTAACTATAACAGTGTTGCAGTGTGGTGGACTTACCATTGGTACCATTGGTACCATTGGTTCTTGCTTGTTGCTACCCATCCCTAGGGTAGTAAACTGTGATTGGCTAGAGCTGACGTCCCCAGGCCTGGGATCTGCAAAAATTCTCAGCTCGCTGTGTACCTCTTCAAGGTAATGAAAATGATGAAGTGTCTGTATTGTAACTTGTGTGTACCTCCTTAGCTTAGTTCTTCTGATCGGCACAACATGTGCTAGATACTGTTGCATATTTGTTGCAGTCTGATGGCCTAATCACGAGTTTGGCGGTAACCCTTAAATGCAGTGGTAGCACTATTACCGCCGTATTTAAGGGTCCGCGAAATCACGGCTTAGGCTGGTTTCCCCCCAGCTCTGAGCTTGGGGGAAAACCGCTGAAATTTCGCGCTCATACCGCCGGCGGGAAATCCGCCAGCGGTAAGAGTGCAACATTTCTCCATTGAGCCCAATGGGGAATGGGGCATTCCCAAATGGGCTTAATGGGGAATGGGGATTTCCAGTTCCACCAAACCCATGATCCGGCGCTGATAGTGCTGGTGGGTTTGGAGGTAGGGCAGATAACGCCAGCGCTATTAGCGCCAGCGTTACCGCCCAACTCGTGATGAGGCCCTGTGTCTGGGACCCTAGGACCAGCTCTCCTTTCCAACTGCCATTGTCTGCTTCAGCCGTGTCACATGTTCAGAGACCACACATTGGATCTGTGCTGCTCTGAAATATGAGGATCTATTAGTATTTTTCTACATCTGGTCCCTTTGTCGTCTGGCGATTGGAATGTCATCCATATCTCTTGACCTTGGCTGTGGGTCCTGCCTCACACGTCTTGGTCTCTGTCCAGCCTGAATTGGCTCAGCTCGTCTCCTGCTCAGAGGTCTGAGGCCTGCTGTAATTTTTCTAAACCATATAATGCGGTTTCTACAGTGTCCATGCTATGCTACATTTCCATAAGTTAGTCACACTTGGCTCTGTCAGTGTGCTCTTGCAGTTCCATTTGCGTGTAAGAATCTGAAAGCTTTGCTCAGGATCTCTTGTCTCTTGCGGTTTCTGCGTTGTTGCATTTGGCTAATGGCAAAAATAATAAAAGTAATGACATATGTATATGTATCTTTCCTCTAACTATAGGTCTGTATGATTGTGTTTGTCATGCATTCGAGTGCGTGTTTGTGTCCCGAATTGCAGGTGGCACATGTGCTTCATGTCTAATGCTGCTATGTCGTGATGTCTCTAATGAAGTCAGTAACATGACGTCTTGGCGTTTAGTCCAAACTGTTGTAGAGGAGAAGCCGAATGCCTTTACTAGTAGTCCCGCCCCAAATTCTAGCTATATGTTGGAAGCAGGAAATTGCGACATGCACACACTGATAATGATCCCAGTACCGTGAAAGATCTTTAAAAAAAAGGCATCCATTGAGAAAGCCCTATAAGATGTACCCTCAGACAGATGACAGTCTCTTAGGGGAGATCCCTGAAGAGGTGTGAAGCAGTGAAAGCAAGAGGTTGGTGACTCACAAGAAACGAGAGTGACGCACTGAGAAGGATGA
This sequence comes from Ambystoma mexicanum, assembly GCF_040938575.1. NCBI lineage: Eukaryota > Metazoa > Chordata > Amphibia > Caudata > Ambystomatidae > Ambystoma > Ambystoma mexicanum. The sequence continues at coordinate 600,720,959 of NC_090922.1, forward strand.
TCAGAGAAGAGAATGAATAGACCTTATGGAAACTTATAATGTAATAAGGAATGGAGTAACCTGTCATGTGCGAAATGAAGATTTCACATGTGAAGAACAAGGAAGGAAATGCAAGCCGCTTTATAAATGTACAGATACTGTAACGCAAGTAGACTAAGTAATCATGAAGTCTGGCTCTACGTAGTGAATAAACTGAGGCAGTGACGCCAATATATATATTTATATGTACAGAGTCTGGATGTTTGATGTCGCAAATTTAGTAAGCCAGGACCCATGGAGGAGAAGGGCTGAAAGTGTGGTGGAGTAGAGAAAAACAGCTGAAAATCATGGAATGATCGAGAAGGCTGTCTGGCCCATTGTCAAGAGTTGGGGCAGCCAAGAGCTGGTTATCTATTCAAGGAGATACAAAGACCGTGAGAAACGAGGCAAACTCCTTTTAAGGTGCGTCAGAAACACTATGAGTGGCAAGTTATATTCATTTAATATCATTAAATGCAAAGAAAGGATCTCAAACGTGGTCTCCTGACACGTGGGATGTATGGAAATAGAAAATGGGCAAGCTGCATCGAGACTTCAAGATAAGAACGTGCTCACACTCCCTTCTATTCTCATGAGCAGTGATACTTTGCAAGGCCAAGTTCAAAGACAATTCGAATGGCAGACGTCAAGAGTGATGAAGGATGTTGGGCTAATTGGGTGGGGAGGCATGGTCAAGTCCACCCACAAGCACCTTGGGTACCAGCTTGCGTGCTGATAGCAAGTCGAATATTCCAGAAGGGTACAAGCATGCAAACCAATTATAGGGGACCATGTATTGAAGAGCCCTATAGTTTGAGAGCCAATGGTGTGTCGTGTATCTAACAAATATTGAGGATGACTTGCACAAGGGGTAGGCATACGTTTTACACCTGACTATAGAATCCAGTCACAATCCAATTCCCTACCGAAAGTATACCTAGATGTTCCCCGCAGACATCCCAAGTAGGTTTTCTTAGTTTTCTACGTAGTATGACGTCACATATGATAAAACTTTGCTACATAGGGATGTTTTTTCATGTGGTACTTTGAGATTATGCTGTGAGACGTCCGTTGATGTCCGTTGTACTCCCTATTTTAGACAATTGACAATAAAACAGCGTTTGTTTTGCAAGTTCCTGAGTCAGTCTGGTTATTGGTGTGAGAGTTATTCTGCACCCCATCCATGTAATGATGCACTTCCTCATTTAAAAAGGACCTAACGGTACACTGTCCATACAGGTGTCTTTAATCATAGTCTGTGGTTCTTCATCCCTGCATGGATAGTGCCTTGATTGGAATGACTAGCTGAAGGGATACCTCTCAACATACTTGTCAATCATGGGTCCATTGGGAATTTGTCAGAAAAAGAATGGGTGATTACAGTGTTTCTGGCCTTCTTCCTTGTCATGAATTTAGTAGGGGGGTGGCAGGCTACCCCACTCCTCTTCAGTCCCCCCTCTGGTTGAACTGTTGACCACATCCTTATACATCAGTCCTTTTGCTCTTGGCTGCCATATCTGTGTTATTCCTCCGAGGTGTCCATTGTAGTTGGTGTTGTACAAGAGGGGGAGTGACCCCTGACCGGCCCATAGAGTCAGAGCTCGCCCTCGAGTACTTTAAGACAAGATAGCTGCACCTTGAGGTGGAAGGGGTGCAGGATTTCTTACTCCAACACCAATCAATAAGGACAACTCAATGGTTTCGCAAAGAGGAGTCTGTTTAATGACAAGTACAAAAAACGGGGAACATGGAAATCAACAGTGATGCGATAGCCCGTCTCGCTTCAACTCCCAACAATCTTCATTCAAGCAGTAACAGTTATACCCAAAATTCATCATCATTGACGTGTAACACTCATAAGTTTGTCATGCTATTCTATTGGTTGGCAAAAGTAACTTAAGTATAGGTGCTATATCTGTATATGGTAACTGAGTATGAGGATTGGTTAACCCTTATCAGGAGGGTGTCTACACCCTTCCCTCTAACGTTACACATGTAGACGTCACTAAAAGTACGACGTCTCATTGGTTCTACTAGCTATAGGACCCTAGATTATTTGGACCATTGTGATTGGGTTAGTTACACCCCAAGCATAAACCTCCACTTTAATTAGCAGCACGCAGAATGGTCAACCAGATGCAGGATGCCCCAAGATTCAACCAGCCTCCCTTCCATCAATCAGTGCTCAAATGGCTATGTGTCAATTAATTAGCTGTGGTCTGCCTCGAAACTCTAGCTTCTTGTCAGGAAAAGTTATGGTATCTCCTGTTTTGGGTGACATCAGACGTTGGTGCCTCTTCGCGCTTGGCTGGTCACGTGTTAGTACACCATGAATCTGCTTTGTCTTCCTTCTATTTGTGCATTTAATTCTCATTCTGACCTGCAACATCCCTGGGCTTCCTTATCTCGACCTTCACGGGGCAGGCTGCTCTGCTCTTAAGTTTCGATTCTCCGAAGTTACTGTCCGCCTCCCTTTCTTGGTTTGACTTCAACTTCCCAGGCATGGCCTGCTCGTTGCTGAGTTTCAATTTGGCCGTCTCTTCTTGTTTTAGCTGGGATACGAATCCTGTCTTATTTGACCATTTGCAACCTGGGTGAATTCTGCTTTTGTATAAAGTGGACTTGCACTTATATAGTGTGCTTCGTTGAGTAGATACATAGTTGGCGCTTGCCGCTCTATTCTTCTACTAAGCATAGCAAGCTGCACTGTTTTCTTAGCTTCTTGCGTTACAAGCATATGTACAGGCGTTAGCTGGTTGAATATTTTCATCCTGTTTTACAGTTTAAGTATCTATATGTTTCAACATTGTACTTCCTTCTAAGTTCATGATATCCTTATTCATGATATTTTGTCTTTGTGTGCCATCTTTTGGTTGTCGGTTCATTCATCTGTGAGTCTGTCCAGGCCCTTGTGTCTTCACCATTCGTCTTCAATTAAGGCCTTTTGAGTTTCTTCTGGGACAGTGTTTAAGCAATCTTCATTTCGTGTCATTTGCTGGTAGGGTTTTCTCAAAGGATACCTTGCTGTCCATGTTTGTCTGGTTATTGGCACTTCAATAGGTGTTGCTCTACTGATGGGCACTGGGCAGAGTCCTAATGCGGCTCTCTGCTGGTTTATTTGTTCATCATATATCAGATATCTCAGTGTGAGCATTCCTGGTACTTCAAAATGGGTGGCTGGAGTGCAGGTTATATTTGGGACCTCCTCTACACTGCCCCCTCTGGTCGGTTCATCGACCACTTCCGATTCCTCCTTTGGATTCTTCTTACTTGGTTCTTCTGTATCCATTTCTTCTTTGTCTGATGGGTTTGTACATGATGGTGTGAAGGAGTGTCTCTTTGGAGTCCATATTTTTATCACTCCTTCAGGCTTCCTGCTGTCTTTACATTTTCATCCTTGTTCCATGTCATTAGCTGACATTGTCCTTTCGGGCTACAATATATCAATTTTCCTTCATAATTTCTGTGTTTCCTGGGATACAGAAACTTCGTACCTTCTGGTGCATGTTCGCTTGCCTTCACAAAGTCCCTTATTTCATCATCAGTTAAATCTCTGCGCTTCCATCCTGGTTTGACATCAATCATGATCTTCATCCCTATGGCTTTCTTCACAGTTTTCTGGCATTGTGAAATGATTATCATGATAACGCATAATCCTAGTATTATCATTACTAGCAGGGCTCCTAGGAACTTAAATGCAACTGCCATCCATTGTGGAACCCATGAAAACAGTGATCCAAGCCAATTGTCATCATCAACTTCGTCAGTTTCGTTGATCATCTGGTTCTGTAGGTTTGTCAGCATACCTATGGCTTCTGTTAAAGTTCTGTTTTCTTTGTCGTGGGATGGTGTAAATGTGCAATATGATTCTCCGATTTTTGCTCAAACACCTCCATCCATTTCTGTGATCATGCCAAGTACATATCTGTTCTGGAGAGTCATCAGTCGGATTTCTCTTAACTCTTCCTTGATTGCATTGAATCCTTTTATTGTCGAGTGGATGGTTTGCAGTAACTCCCATCTGGTTATCTGCAACCATTTAGTATTTGCTCCAACTTGGAATCTTGGCATGAGGATTGTCACGAACACTGATGAGGTGAGGCTGAACAGCCTGTGCTCTTATGGGATTGCATGAAATGCTCCTTCTGATTTGGCAGAGAAATAATGTTCTCTCTTCACTCGAGTTGTCAGTTCCACAGATCTCCTCTTCCTCAGGTGAGCATCTGCTTTCTGTAAACTATCAATATTCAGGTCACCTTTCGGGATCACTAGTGCTGGAACATGGACATTAACTATTGTGCATATGCCTCCCCAATTCTTTGGCAGTCTGATGTATGCTTTGGATCCAGACGCCCAATAATGATCCATAATTACTGCAGTTCCATGCGTCATCCCTGGAGCTTCAAAAATTCATCTGTAGTTCTGATTCTCCCCCATCTTCCTCGTGCCATTCTTCCTAAAGCACAATTTCGGGCTTTCCAGTGGCACTATCTGCAAGGGTCCTCCTATGTCTTTGACCCATGTCAGTAACCTTGTAAGTCTCGGCCATAGAGGTTTGCACAATCTCCGTTAGTTTTCTATTGCTTCCTTTCATGCTCCAAGGACCATCTATGCTCAGCAGATCACTACTCCTTCTTCCCATCCGTTTGGTGAAAGCACTGTTCCCCAAATCTGCATCTGGCCTCTGTTCTTCCAAATTCGGGCCTCTTCTGGAGTTTTTCCTTAGACGTTAAGTCTTGTGTTTACTTCCCATCTTGTTCCTGCTCCTTTAACTTCAGGCTTCTCAGACCTGATCACGTGTTTCCTAGTATGAGCTCTATTTCTTGTCTTGATGTCTTGAACATATTCATCTTCATCGGAATAATCTGTTTTAGTTGCCCATATCAATGAGGCATCACTTCCCAGGAAGTGGCCTATGGTGTTGCACATTGCTACATGTGACAGACAATGTGCTGTCAGGACATCAATTTCTACAGCCACGAAGATCTTGGATTTACCCATGCTGTACGGTAAAAGTGCACAAACGAAGCACTCCCCTTCTGAATTTTGTCTTCCAACTTCTTTCATGTGCTGGTACCAAATGTTGTTCCATAGAAGTGCTGCGCTGTTCGGGTAGTCATTCAGTTCATTATTATCTTCGTGTAAACTTCTCTCGATTCTTAGGGCCTCATCATGAGTTTGGAGGTAACCCTTAAATGCAGCAGTAGTACTATTACCACCGCATTTAAGGGTCTGCCAGATCATGACCTTGGTGGATTTCCCCCCAGCTCTCAGCTGGGGGAAATCTGCAGCAAATTTGCCGATTTTCGGCGCGTTACCGCCGGCGGAAAATCCACCACCGGTAATAGCGCAAACTTTTCCCATTGGGCCCAATGGGGAATGAGGAATTCTTGAATGGGCCCAATGGGGAATGGGCGATAAATGTTCTGTCAAACCCGTGATCCAGCGCTAATAGCACCGGCGTTAGCGCCCAACTTGTAATGAGGCCCTTTGTGTTTTCCTGTAATTGGCTATGACTACATCTTTGAATGCCTCTGTTTGGCTTTTTCTTGCTGGAGGGTTCTCAGGCATCCGGCCCACGGTGCAGGCTTCTTCATCTACTTCATTTGAGTGTACAAGAGTCTGCAAGCTCTTCCTGGTCCTCTTGCATCTTTTCTCTGCTGTGTGCAAGTGCCCATGCCAACCAGCCTAACACTGGTCCGGTATATGACTGTATTGTAGGCCTGGTACTTGTCCTTTGTGTTGGACTATGCATGCTGGATAGTACAGCCTCTGTTGTTCTGTTCTTCAATTCCCATTTGTCGTTTTCTCGCCCTGCTCAGGTGTGGAAAGAGAAGGTCTACTAACATTTGTGCCTTGTGGAGAGTCTTTCTGCGGCTGATTCTGTTTTCTTTACGGCTTCTGACAGGGCTGCTTCTGTTGGCTCTCATCTTAATTCGTCTCGTTTTTTGTCACTATCTCCTGTGAAAGCTTTTCCGATAGGCAGTCTCGTCTTCTCTGCTGCTTTCGTTTGAGGTTCTGTGGTCATTGACACCAGGCCTGTTTCGTGTGCATTCAGTGTGTGGGTGCGTGCAGTTGTTAGTGCTCTGTTTTCATTCATCTCGTGCTGACCCCGTCTCCAGATTTTCTCTTCATTCATTACCCCAATTGTGTGTGTATCGCTGCTAATTACATTCATTCCCAGTTCATTTACTTTACCACCGGATTTTGTCGGGACTGGAATGACTATATAAGGTCTGGGTGCTTTTGTGGGTTTCATGCGTACATCATCAGGTGGGTGCACTGAAATTGGAACGCTTCATGCACCAATAAAAAATGCAGTTCGGATTGTTAATGACAGAAAAATAATAACAATTATAATACATAAGTACATTATAGTTCGATATGTGAGGTGACAGCATTTTCTTTTAGTGAAGCGGGGGTGACTCTCTGCTAGTGGGAGGACCAGGTTACTGCTCTGGGCCCCCATCTTGATCATTCGCCAAATGTCAATGTTATTGTTCCCCCAACCCTATATTGTTTTTTGAACAGCTGTGTGTCAGAAAGTGTCAGTTGCTTCACAAGTGTCCCCCCTCTTGTGAGTGACGATTGTCTCTTGATACAGGCGTTCCTTTGCTAAACTATGGGGAAAATAGATTAGAATACTACTTTCGATGAGTCACTTTTACTGTGCATGTTCAAAATGTGTGAGTTCCCAGTTCACTCCTTTAATCAGCTTAAGTCCTGAGGAAAAGTGGACACTGGTCGGTATAAAGAAATAGGAAAAAATGACAATATCTATAATAAATAAGGTTCTTGACTCTGCTCCCTCGATCTGTCCCTCAGCGGAAAGTTTCTTCAGGATCTCCTAAGGAGTCGATGGACATTAGTATTTTTAATTTGAGCTACGATGGCCTGCAAGAGCATGTTTAGCTGAGCATTCTTTACTGGATCTGCGAGTAATGTAAGTACGTCAACGTTGGTTGGTCTTCCCACTAGCTCTGGAAAGTTCTCAAGGAGGTGAAAGAAGATGTGGTATGCAAATCTACTGTCTTCTGGTGATAGGGACATTCGTCCAGTCTTTGTTGAGATTCAGGATTATATGTTCTGTCCTTGACGTGAACAATGTTTGCACTGTCCAGTCGCGTGGAGTGCGACCAAAATGCTGATTTTATTTAACAGATGACTCAAATGTTCATTGTTTGCTGGATCTTGAAGAAATGTCAATGGGCCTCATTACGACCCTTGCGGAAATGGAAAAATGATGGCGGAAATGCAATACCGCCATCGAACACCGCTCGTTGCGATCATGACCCGTCACCGTAAAGTACGATGCCATTAGCGACACCGCAGTGAACGGCAACGCTAACTGCACCAAGTACGCGCACGCGCGCCTTGCAAAACCGGAATCACCGCCATGGCGCAACGGTACGCGAATTCTGACCCTAGCGGACATGTACTGAACGCCATCAAGCACGTCGTAAAGTACCATTCCGCCATGGCGAGAAATACGGCAACGCGAACCAACCGTAAATGGCCCACTGAGTGCCTGTACTCCACTCCCTGGCCTCATTGCACAACTCCTGGCAGGCGCAATGTACTCACACTATGCAACCAGTGAAATCCACGATTCACCCATGCATGCCAACGTAGAAAAGCATGCAGGGGCTCAAAGCGCCCCGTGAGTGGGCATCCATGTACGGCATGTCACCATAGCCGTACTGACGCAGCACAGGCATGTGAAGGTACAACACATCAAAATGAAAATCAAGAACACATGACACAAAACAACAGTAGTCCCCCATCGCTTGCCACCAGCGCAAGGCAACATCCACAACAGCATCCTGAGGGGGATTGCACCAGCCCTGTACTCATGCCAGTAAACAAACCAACCATCAGCAGAAGCATGTACCACACAAGTCGGCAGAGTGACTGAGCAGCCAGGCTCATCCCAAGAGGGGCCGATGGGAGCTGCAGGGCACAGATGGCATCAATACAGAAGCTATTCCAATGGACATGACCCCAGTCCCCCTCCAACAAACGCACGCAAACACAGTCACCTGTGACCAGCCACATTCTGAACAACCCATCATTCCACCAATCGACCTGGCTGACAGGCACCAGTCGGCCAAAAGCCAATCCCCCGCCCCTGAACAGCACATCATGTAAACAGACACAATGGCAGCCTCTATCCGTGACCATACTGTGCTACGTAGGCAAACGCGGCCAGTACTGTACCACACAACTCAACTCAGAAGGCGGAACACAAAGCAGATCAACACGCAATACATACCGCCACAAAGCGAAAATCGCCACATCACCTTCAAAGAACAACGCAACACGACAAATATCGGAATACAATTTAAATGCACATCCAAATGACAAAGGCCCCACATCAATTTGCAAAATCCCACCAAAACAACCATCATCACCGAGGGCTGCATCTGCAATAATTGACCGGCTTCCACTTGTGTGACGCCCTGTACCATCATGGCACACAGGGCTTACATCAACGTTCCAAAAGGCAACATGGAAGCGGCAAGAACCGCAGGTCCGTCCCATGAGGCAGGCACTAGTCGAGCTGAAAGGCCGAAATGTTGCACCTAGCCACCAGTACAGCGTAAGGGCATGTGGCCCATTGGCGATCGTCCCATATGATCGAAATGGTGCTCCACTGATTCACCCGAAGCTGCAGGAGTCGAGAGTAAAAACCATCTGGAGGAGTGGCGTAGAGATGGCATCTGCAATAGGGCAGGAGATACCTGTCACCCAAAAGAAACACAAATCAACCGATTGCATTACGGGACTCATGATGCATTACAATCTTCATTCAACACACCAAATCCACACCCATATGCATGCTAGCCCACTCCAAAGGAATATACACACCCCTAATCCAGTATCGAATCACAACGAAACCAATCGAGCTAAATACACCATTGGCAACGTCGGTTACTGTGCATGCGTCCGTCAAGATAGAACCCATGACATGGGATTAGTAACGTGCCTAGACACAAGTGTATGAAGGCGCGTCGAGACAGGGAGGATCCGACAAGGGCAGAGAGACGTATGTCCCACTATGGCAGCCTTGCATCACATAACGCAGGGCAAGGGGAGTGAACCAAAAAACCCATGTACATGGCAGACCCTAAACGGATTCATCAGTCCATGCATCCACACATCATTCCCTCATCCCGCAATGAAAACGCATGAATATTCACTCACATAATATGTGAAACTTCCATCGCGTCTGTGCGTAATGCAGTCCGCAAAAACCACTGTGCCCCTGGCCGGATCTGTAGTGTTGTGAAGCAAGATGGATTTGGGAACGTCCTGCCTCATCGTCCACTACGCTATTGCGCATCCCCTTCAATTCATATCATTCATTGCCTGCTCGTTATGGGCCATGTCCCAAGGACATTCTACAATAGAACGTTACATTTCCAGCCAGACCTGTGGGCGTATCCTCGCCGCTACTTCAAAACCCAAAATGCTGGCCTTCGAATTCCTCACTTGCAACATTACGTCGAAAAGGCTTCTGTGAACGCTTGCATTCACAATTACATCAATGTAGTGCGGCTGTGTGTCATGATGCTAACTGGCTGCAATCACAAATGGGACGCCACGCCCGTCGGTGAAGTACGTTACTGTGCTGCATGAGGGTCGGCCATCGATCGAGCCCTACATACCACTGACTCTTCACAGGTATGTAAGCGGCTGCAATCATAGCATGTGTAACAATGGGAGCATAGCATGAAAATCAGTCAAAGTACATCACACTGCCATCGGGATTTGATACATGATTCCAATCCCAAGATGCCATGCGGCCAAATGCAGCCTTACGTGCGGGCCGTGCTCGACCAGAAGGGATTGCATCTGCCACAGATTCATTCAATCAGCACAGGTGGAGGCCATACAGGCCGACAGCACATATATTGCAGACCCAAACCCCTCCCACAACCACTCCCACTCCAAAATGCTACCGGCAGGACTAGCGATGTTGGGCCTGGGGTACCAGATAGCACTGCAAGTGCTACAACTACAAGAAGACGACGAACAACAACAGGTACAACAACCGGGCGCACAGGGGAGACGGAGGAGGAGGAGGAGGAGGAGGGCAAGGCAGGGTCAGCAAGGCCCACAAGCACTGCCACTACCACCACGCAGGCGGCCCGCAATCCCACGCCTCCGAGCCGATCCGTTCAACCTCACTGCTGAGCAGATCCACACCCTCTACCGTTTGGACCGGGACACCATAATCGCCATTGTGGACATGACACATGCTGACCTCGTGAGCATGATAGATAGCCCAACCGCCATCCCACCCCTACTGAAGGTGGTGTCTGCACTCCACTTCCTGGCCACAGGCACCTACCAGCACACAGTGGGACAGTTGCATGGCATTTCACAGCCACTGTTCTCACGGACACTCTTCCAAGTGCACGATGCCCTCCTGAAGCACGCCGACGACCACATCACACTACCACGCACGTACCAGGAGATTACCAACGCTAAAGTGGGATTCCATGCACTTGGCGGCATCCCGGGTTGCATTGGTGCCATCGACTGCACCCATGTTGAATTGGTTGTCCCACATGCCATGGAGGTCCAGTACCGCAACCGGAAACAATTTCATTCAATCAATGTGCAAATGGTGTGTGACTCCAACAAGATATTTACGCATTGTTGTGCCAGATTTCCAGGATCTACCCATGATTCTATGGTCCTGAGGAACACAAGAATACCACGCTACATGGAGCGACACGCAGGGCACAGATCCTGGCTACTCGGTGAGTCTCATTCCATGCATGACATCGTGGCCCATTTGATGCGTCAATGACCTTGCAGGGGGGGGGGGGCTACTTAGCACTATCATTCCACTGACACCCTTTATTCGTCTCATACAGGTGATGCCGGGTATCCACTGAAGAGATGGCTCCTTACACCAATCCGGAACCCACAGGACGAGCATGAGGAGGACTACAACCATGCCCACTCACGTACCCGTGTGGTCATTGAACAGGCATTCGGCCTACTGAAGGCTCGTTTCCGCAGCCTCAGCAGGTCTGGCGGGGCACTCATATACAGCCATGAGAAGGTTTCTAAGATGGTCATGGCATGTGTCATGCTGCACAACATGTGCATACGTAGGAATGTGCCCATGCCCCCTGACGCTGTACTGCATGCACCTGAAGATGATGATGATGATGAGGGTGGGGATGTGGAGGCACCTCAAGGAGTCCATGAGGCACAGGATGCACGTGCAATCCGACAGAGCATCATAGATGCATGCTTCTAGCAACCACGCATGGTGCCTATTACACGGAAAGGGGACCTGTGGCACTGTGTGTGTGTAGTACAGGCACATTGTGGACTGTACGCCTATGAAGGCCTCGTACGCAAATATCAATGTCCACACATGTCATTGGATGATAATGAGGTGCTGTATTGTTGATGTGATTTGATTTATACACCCTATGGACCCGCCACCCAGTGAAGCCCAACACACCCCCTCCACCCTACTACCTCCCCCCCCAACACCAGTGTCCAAATATGCATGCTGTCCGTGGGTAGACGCTATTGCAAGCCCCCTCTACGGGTATCAGGGGCACCCCTGCCCGTGGAGCGCAGGTTCCTGCCAGATCTGCGTTGGGGGCTGCCCTGGACGGAACTTGCCACGGATGAGGTCTCTGCCTGCTCGCGTCCATGCATGTCTCTGAGGGTTTGTGAGAGCTCCGAGAGCACACGGCGCACAGCAGCAAGTTCAGCACAGACGTCTTTGGACGTCGCATGCAGTTCCCCCCTCAGGCTCTCGGTGCTTTTCTCCATTTGTGCTCTCAGGCTCTCGGTGCTTCTCTCCATTTCTCCCCTGAGGCTCTCACTACTTTTCTCTATTTGTGCCCTGAGTGTCTCGGTGGATGTTTCCATGGCTGCCCTGGAACCCCCGCATTCATTTGCATGGTCCTTGAGTAGCGTGGACGCTTCCTGCTGTTGCTCGATCAGCAGGTCGAGGGACTGTTGCCTCTGCTGGGCCATGGACATTTGCGGTGGTGTGACAGGGGGGCTGCTCAACACATGTTGCCTTGGCACAGGACTTGTGGGGGTTGGCCAGTCGTCGTCTTCAGGGTGCCCCTGCGTGGTTTCGTCATGGTGTAGGGGATGGAACATGCAGGGGGATTGGGAAAGGTCATGGATGGTACCTACGTCGCCAGCACTGTTTTCCGTGTCGGAGCATGCTGGCATGACAGCTGTGTCACCTATGGTGCTGCTACCACCAGAGGCAGTGCCATCAGATACGTTCTTTGGGGGGACCTGTGGTGCTGGGGTTGTGGACTTGCTGGCTGCTGGGGTGCCTGTTGCAGTCCCCTCCAGTGTGCTGCCACTTGATTCCTGCTGCTGCCGTGTCTTGATCCTTGCACCTGAGGTGGAGGCTCTTGGGACGTTGGTCCTGGCCCTCTTTGCAGGCGTGCTGGTAGGGGTGTCCTGCAGCTCGTCGTTGGTATCGGACCCTGTGGTGGAGTAAAGAGGGGCGAGCGTTAGTTATGGGTCTGTCGGATTCGGAATGGCAACGTATCAAATGCATTGGGGTGGTACATGAGGCTGATTTGGGACTGGGCCTTGGAGGTGGTCTCATTTTCGTGTGGATTGAGGATGCATTCATTTGGCTGCCTGCAGTTAGGGGGTGCATGCTGCACATGTAGGGGTTGTTTATGGCTTCTTGATTGATTTGTTTGTTCATTCTGACTTTTAGAGGGCGCTGTCAGGGCTAAGTATGTATTGCACTATGGGGTCACATGGTACTGCACATGTTCGTGGTTTGTGGATTTCGCATTGTTTCTCTTGGCCAACCTACCTGATTCTCCGGATGTCGGCACTCCTTTCTCCATCCCTCCGACTCCCTCTATGCTCTCCATTCCTATGGTGGAGGCGCAGATTTCCTCCCAGGGGGTCAACTTGATGGGCGACTCTGAACCCCCCCCGGTAGCTGTGGCGATGTTCCTGTTCGCAGAAAGTATGCTGCGTACGCGGATCCGCAGGTCGTCCCACCGCTTGCGACATTGCTGTGGCGTGCGGGGTGTTGTCCCCACCGCACTTACGCGCTGTGCCACCAGAACCCATATGGCCTTCTTGTTGGCAAGGGCCGTCCTGGTCATTTGACTGGAGAAGACGACGGCGGAATTTTCCTGTAGGGTCTCGGTGAGCACGGTCAGTTCCTCTCGGGAGAAGTGTACCTGCCGCTTGCGGTCACACGCTTTCTTGGCTACCTTTCCCATATTTATTTTTTTAACTGGGGTTGCTAACGGGTTGGGATGTGTGTCAGGGTCGGATTTTTTATGGTTGTGTTGGGATTCGGATTTTATAGTTGTGCGGCGTGCTGTTTCCCGTTCCGGCCACATGCTTTTACTTCCGTTTCCGTATATTTACGGTGGCCGTAATTTGCGGTGCACGCTCGTTACGGTGACCGCTCATTACGGTGACCGCTAAGATGGGTGGCGGTATTGCACCTGGTGCAGCGTACGGCGGCGGTAAGGGCCGTTTTGGGGTCATTTCCGCCATCGCAGCCTTTCGGATTCCGCCATGGCGTAATGCTCGTGCCCGATGGGTCGTGATTGGCCGCACTTTGCTCCTTCGTGCTATGGCGGAAACGCTATTTACGCTGTTGCGGTCCGGTCAGTCAATTTCCGCCAGGGTCGTAATGAGGGCCAATGTATCAGTTGTTCTTCCAACAATAGATGGGCACTCTTTGATTATGCGAAAGAAAAGTGTATTGATGAGTTCATCTAGTATCGTCTGTGGTGGAAGCGTTTATGTCCTTCTCACTGTACTCCGGGATTATTTCGTTGTCAGGATCTTGAAGAAAGTCTGTGACAATGGTGAGCCTCCCTACCAGTAATGAGTATGATCTTAATACTAAGTGGAAGTACGTGACCATGTCCTTTGTGATATCTCTACTGTGGGACACCATAAGTGCTGTCAAACAAAGTCTTGGTTCTGGATGAATAGGGATGTTGTATCTGTTTCCAGTTTAACTATCTTTGATCAAATGTTTGTTATAGTCTTTTCCTCATCAAGGCTTAAGTGTGACTTGGTTAAAAAGTTTGCGTCACCAAACGTGTTGTGGCTTATATGAGCAATTTTCTTCTTCACCCTGCAACTAGGATGCATAGAGTGTCTGTTTTTTATGTCCTTATCCCCTTTTGTTTAGAGGAAGTGTCCAAGTTAAGCCACAACTTGCAAAAAGGATTCTTTGCATTTTCTTTGCAGGTCATGTGTCCTTCTTCCTCGTAATGGATCTCATCTGCACGTGCTGTGGTTCTACCCCGTTGTCTGAAGTTTCTTCGATGTGGGGTGCAGGCAGGGGGTTTCCTCTGACATATGGCTTGATATCACCCAGGAAGATCCACGCTCTTCTCCCTTGTAACTTGACTGCGGATGGAGTAACGTCTTCAACTGTGAATGGTCCGTTGAATCTTGGCTCATCCCACTTTTTCCTTGTGAAATTTCTCACCAAAACAGTATCTCCAGGGAAGACGAATGGAGCACGTAGACCCTGAGCTGTGTCTGATGTATTGTCTCTTTCTGTGGGCCTCATCACGACCTCGGCGGTAAACCTTAAATCCGGTGGTAGCGCTATTACTGCCAGATTTAACGGTCCGCCGAATCAGGGCCTCAGCGGATTTCAACCCAGCTCTGAGCTGGTGTGAAATCCGCCGAGAATTCGCACTCTTACCACCGGTGGGAAATCCGCCGGTGGAATGAGAGCGAAATTTCCCCATTGAGCCCAATGGGGAATGAGGACTTCCAAGTCCGCCCAACTCGTGATCCCGCGCTATTAGCGCCGGGGGCTATGGCGGTCGCGCTAATAGCCCCCGCGCTAATACTGCCGGCATTACCGCCGAGGTCGTAATGAGGCCCGTCTTGCGCTGCCTTGCACCCTGTTCGTCGTCCCTGCAGCTGGTCTGAAATTAGAGTAAGGCAAGATGTCACGCAGTTCAGATAGTTTTGCATTTCAGTTCCCAGAATCTCCCTGGTTGACTGGGCATCACATCTATCTCTATCTCGGGGTGTCAGGGGAGTCCGCATTCTTCTTCCTGTGGCTATCTCGTGTGGCGTTAGATGATGGTCGGAGCCAGGTTGGTTCCTAAGAGCATACAATGCCAGAGGAAGGCAGTGCAACCATCCCCTCTTTAGAGTAAGCTTCAACCTAGCTATCTTTTCCGTTAACAAGCCGTTGATCCTCTCACAGATCCCATTACCTTCTGGATGATACGCCGTTGAGAACTTGTGCTTTATTCCAAGCAGCAAGCTAATCTGCTCAAAGACTGCATTTACAAAATGAGCCCCATTATCTGATCTCATTACTTCACACACCCCCCACCTAGGGAACACTTCCCTCACAAGGAATTTGGCCACACAGGTAGAGTTTGGGTGTGTACATGGACCTGCTTCTATCTATCTAGAGAATGGACACACCACGACAATTAAGTATCTGTACCCGTTGCATACTTGAATCATGTCGACGTAATCAACATGCAAGTGCTGAAAAGGCCCATTTGGCCTTGAGAGAACTCCTCTCATAACTTTTAATGTGTGTCCAGCGGTAAATTGCTGGCAGATTATGCAGCTCACCATAAAGAAAGCAACATACTCAGCTAAATTCGGTATAAACCAGCCTTCCGCGAGTGTTACTGCTAGATTCTCCTTTGTCATGTGAGTCGGGTAATGCAACTGTTGCAACGCTATTTTTAGTAGGGCTACAGGCATTACTGGTTTTCCAGAGCTGTCTTGTCGCCACAAGCTGTCAGAGGGGTTTAAAGAACACCCTCAACGTCTCCACAGGTTTTTCTCTTCCTGTGGTGCCTCCCCTTGGAGCACCATTAGTTGCGTTTGCCCAACATTGCTATAGGCTTCTGGTGTGGTTCGTGCTACCATCATCCTTTCATGGTTGCACGCCACTTCCACTTCCATAACCGTCTCACTTTTGGATGCCATACGCTTGGCTACCGTGTCTGCTGCGTGGTTTCTGCGTGACACAAAATCTGTCCCCACTTGTGGATTTTCCCCATTCCCAGTGTTTCTTCCCCTTCCAGGGTTATGGGTCTGTGGCAGTTGCGGTGGTGCCTGTTGGGTTTGACCTTGTGGAAAATTCCCCATCTTCTGTGGTTAAACCCCTTGTTGCACACCTTGCTGCACTCCTGGTGCTAGCTGTTGCACTGTGTGATTCTGAGCAATGCCCTGTTGTGAGAATGCAGGTGGATTCGCCATGCCTGCTCCCGTTCCTTGGCTATTCTGCATGTTGCCTTGATTTTTGCACGTGCACGCCAAATGCCCTGTCATTCCACACAGCCAACATACTGGGGGTGGTAGGATTATTTGTCCATTTGACATAACCGAATTACCATTTTGCACGTTTCGAAAGACTCCTTGATTACTTTGGAAACCACCTGATTGCTCTGCCATCCGCTTTCTCTAAATCCTCTTCTGCTCGGGTAAAATCCTACGTTACCCTGGTTATTCTGTTGCAGATTAACCACCTGCTGCATGTTTTGTTCAGCTGCATTAATTAGCATTGCTCCTTCAAGAGCCTACTTTGATAATTTCTTTTGCACCAGTTTCGCTTCCTCACCCTTCGGAGTCGCCTCTTTTTTCTGATTCTTTTCTTGCAACAGTCTACAGTAATGTGCGATAGTCAACTGTATTTCAGCCCAGGTATTGATTTCATCCAATATTCATGTGTTTCGGGCACCCACGCATCTTGGAAATTCTGGATATAAATTAACTGATCTTCGACTCCTTCATTTGTCAAGTCATTATAACTCCCATATCAGAAGTGTCTGGGTAAAGCACTCGTAGCACTTTCCATACTGCTGCTCTGCAGTTGTTGAATGGCTCTCCGTCATGCGCTGTGTTAATTGTGGTTACACCAGGGTAGACTGCCCGTGTCCACACATCGTCTGCTCTCTCACCAATTATGGCGATCAGGAGACCTTTAATGTCCCCTATAGCTAGCGTGTTTCCTCCTGTCATTTTTTCTAATTCATGTACCATTTTCCGGCTCCCGATGTCAGCATAGGAAGCTTGTTCTTCAGGTTTTCTCGATCCATGTGTGGCCATGGAATTTATTGTGGTCTTGCTCCCCCTTTTTCTAGTAGCAGATATTGGAATGCGCAGCCCTCTTTCTCTTCCCTCATTGTTGTCCTGTCTATCGCAAGGGTAATATTCCCGCATCGCCGTCTACCTGGCAATGTCCTTAATCGTCTACATAGGGTGGTGACGACATCCCTCTCTAACCATGGGGTATTCCTTCATGCCGGTCAGTCTGTGCGGCACACTCTGATGCCCTCGGTGCGGACTCGCTAGCAGTGACCATTGTACCCCTCTTTACCTCGGGAGTCGTCTTTCGCGCTGTCTCCCTTCTTCATGTCCTCGCGCTCCTCCTCTTCGGAGTCAGACATTGTTTATTCCTGTACAAGAGGGGGAGTGACCCCTGACCGGCCCATAGAGTCAGGGCTCGCCCTCGAATACTTTAAGACAAGATAGCTGCACCTTGAGGTGGAAGGGGTGCAGGATTTCTTACTCCAACACCAATCAATAAGGACAACTCAATGGTTTGGCAAAGGGGAGTCTGTTTAATTACAAGTAAAAAAAACTGGGAAACATGGAAATCAACAGTGATGCGATAGCCCGTCTCACTTCAACTCCCAACAATCTTCATTCAAACAGTAACAGTTATACCCAAAATTCGTCATCATTGACGTGTAACACTCATAAGTTTGTCATACAATTCTATTGGTTGGAAAAGGTAACTTAAGTATAGGTGCTATATCTGTATATGGTAACGGAGAGTGTGGATTGGATAACCCTTATCAGGTAGACATCTACGCCCTTCCCTCTAACATTACTCATGCAGACGTCACTAAAAGTACGACGTCTCATTGGTTCTACTAGCTATAGGACCCTTTATTACTTGGTCCATTGTGATTGGGTTTGCTACAACCCCAGACATATATCTCCACTTTAATTAGCAACACACAGAATGGTCAACCAGGTGCAGGATGCCCCAAGATTCACCCATCCTCCCTTCCATCAATCAGTACTCAAATGGCTATGTGTCAATTAGTTGGGTGTGGTTGGCCTTGAAACTGTAGCTTCTTGTCAGGAAAAGTTATGGTATCTCCTGTTTTGGGTGACATCAGGGGTTGCTGCCTCTTCGCGCTTGGCTGGTCACGTGTTAGTCCACCATGAATCTGCTTCATTTTCCTTCTATTTGTGCATTTAATTCTCATTCTGGCCTGCCACATGCCTGGGCCTCCTTATCTCGACCTTCACGGGCAGGCTGCTTTGCTCTTAAGTTTCGATTCTCTGAAGTTACTGTCCACCTCCCTTTCTTGGTTTGACCTCGACTTCCCAGGCACGGCCTGCTCCTTCCTGAGTTTTGATTCCGCTGTCTCGTCTTCTTTTAGCTGGGATACGAATCGTGTCCTGTTTGACCCTTAGTAACCTGGGTGAATTGTGCTTTTGTATAAAGTGGACTCGCACTTATATAGTGTGCTTTGTTGAGGTAGGTATATAGTTGGCGCTTGCTGCTCTATTCCTCTACTAAGCATAGCAAGCCGCACTGTTTTCTTACCTTCTTGTGTTACAAGAGTATGTACAGGCGTTAGCTGGTTGAATATTTTCATCCTGTTTTACAGTTTAAGTTTCTATATGTGTCAACATCTTACTTCCTTCTAAGTTCATGATATCCTTATTCATGATATTCCGTCTTTGTGTGTCATCTTTTGGTTGTCGTTCATTCATCTGTGAGTCTGTCCAGGCCCTTGTGTCTTCACCATTCATCTTCAATTAAGGCCTTTTGAGTTTCTTCTGTGACAGTGTTTAAGCAATCTTCATTTCTTGTTATTTGTTGGTAGGGTTGTCTCAATGGATACCTTACTGTCCATGGTTTTCTGGTTATTGGCGCTTCAATAGGTATTGCTCTTCTGATGGGCACTGGGCAGAGTCGTAACGCGGCTCTCTGCTAGTTTATTTGTTTATCATACGTCACATCTCTCGGTGTGAACGTTCCTGGTACTTCAA
The DNA here is from genome assembly GCF_040938575.1 of Ambystoma mexicanum. NCBI lineage: Eukaryota > Metazoa > Chordata > Amphibia > Caudata > Ambystomatidae > Ambystoma > Ambystoma mexicanum. The sequence continues at coordinate 600,740,036 of NC_090922.1, forward strand.
AATGGGCGGCTGTAGTACAGGCTATATTTGGGACCTCCTCTACACTCCCCGCTCTGGTCGGTTCATCGACCACTTCAGCTTCCTCCTTTGGATTCGTCTTACTTGGTTCTTCTGTATCCATTTCTTCTTCGTCTTCTGGGGTTGTACATGATGGTGTGAAGGAGTGTCTCTTTGGAGTCCATATTTTTATCACTCCTTCAGGCTTCCTGCTGTCTTTACATGTTCATCCTTGTTCCATGTCATTAGCTGACATTGTCCTTTTGGGCTATAATAGATCAATTTTTCTTCATAATTTCTGCGTTTCCTGGGATACAGAAACTTCATACCTTCTGGTGCATGTTTGCTTGCCTTCACAAAGTCTCTTATTTCATTATCGGTTAAATCTCTGGGCTTCCATCCTGGTTTGAATCAATCATGATCTTCATCCCTATGGCTTTCTTCGCAAAATTATTATCTTGATGACACAAAATCTTGGTAGTATCATTTACTAACTGGGCTCCTAGGAACTTGAATGCATCTGCCATCCATTGTGGTACCCATGAAAACAGTGATCCAAACCAGCTGTCATCATCAACTTCGTCAGTTTCGTTGATCAACTGGTTCTGTAGGTTTGTCAGCATACCTGTGGCTTCTGTTAAAGTTCTGTTTTCTTCATCGTGGGATGGTATAAATGTGCAACATGATTCTCTGATTTTTGCAAAAAACACCTCCATCCATCTCTGTGATCATGGCAAGTACATATCTGTTCTGGAGAGTCATCAGTCGGATTGCTCTTAATTCTTCCTTGATTGCATTGAATCCTTTTATTGTCGAGTTGATGGTTTGTAGTAATTCCTATCTGGTTATCTGCAAACATTTAATATTTGCTCCAACTTGGAATCTTGGCATGAGGATTGTCGCGAACACTAGTGAGGTGAGGCTGAACAGCCTGTGCTCATATGGGATTGCATGAAATGCTTCTTCTGATTTGGCAGAGAAATAATTTTCTCTCTTCACTCGAGTTGTCAGTTCCACAGATCTCCTCTTCCTCAGGTGATCATCTGCTTTCGAGAAACTATCAATATTCAGGTTACCTTTCGGGATCACTAGTGCTGGAACGTGGACATTCACTATTGTGCATAGGCCTTCCCAATTTTTCAGCAGTCTGATGTATGCTTTGGATCCACACACCCAATAATGATCCATAATTACTGCAGTTCCATGCAGCATTCCTGGAGCTTCAAAAATGTGTCTGCAGTTCTGATTCTCCACCATCTTCCTTGTGCAATTGTTCCTGAAGCAGAATTCCCGGCTTCCCAGTGGTACTATCTGCAGGGGTCCTCCTATGTCTTCGTCCCATGTCAGTAATTTTATGAGTTTCGGCCATAGAGGTTTGCACAATCTCTGTGAGTTTTCTATTGCTTCTTTGCAGGCTCCAAGGACTATCCATGCTCGGCAGATCAATACTCCTTCTTCCCATCCGTTTGGTGAAAGCACTGTTCCCCAAATCTGCACTTGGCCTCTGTTCTTCCAAATGTGAGCCTCTTCTGGAGTTTTTCCTTGGACGTTCAGTCTCGCGTTTACTTCCCATCTTATCCCTGATTATTTAACTTCAGGCTTCTCATACCTGATCACGTGATTCCTAGGGTGAGCTCTATTTCTCATCTTGATGTCTTGAACATAATCGTCTTCGTCAGGATAAACTGTTTCAGTTGCTCATATCAATGAGGCATCACTTCCCATGAACTGGCCTCTGGTGTTGCACATTGCTACATGTGACAGACAATGTGCTGTCGGGACATCAATTTCTACAGCCACGGAGATCTTGGATTTCCCGATGCTGTACGGTAGAAGTGCACAAACTAAGCATTCTCCTTCTGAATTCCGCCTTCCAACGTCTTTCATGTGCTGGTACCAAATGCTGTTCCCTAGATGTGCTGTGCTGTCCAGGTAGTCATTCAGTTCATTATTATCTTCATGTAAACTTCTCTCGATTCTTAGTGTTTTCCTGTAATTGGCTATGACTACATCTTTGAATGCCTCTGTATGGCTTTTTCTTGCTGGAGGGTTCTCAGGCATCCTGGCCCATGGTGCAGGCTTCTTGATTTGCTTCATTTGAGTGGACAAGAGTCTGGCAGCTCTTCCTGGTCCTCTTGCATCTTTTCTCTGCTGCGTGCAAGTGCCCATGCCAACCAGCCTAACACTGGTCCGGTATATGGCTGTATTGTAGGCCTGGAACTTGTCCCTTGTGTTGGACTATGTGTGCTGCCTCTGTGTTCTGTTCTTCAGTTCCTCTTGTCGTTTTCTCGCTCTGCTCAGGTGTGGAAATAGAAGGTCTACTAATATTTGTGTCCTTGCGGAGAGTCTTTCTGCGACCCCTTCTGTTTTCTTTAGGGCTTCTGACAGGACTGCTTCTGTTATCTCTCCTCTTAATTTGTCTCGTTTTTTCTCACTATCTCCTGTGAATGCTTTTTTGGTAGGCAGTCTCGTCTTCTCTGCTGCTTTCGTTTTAGGTTCTGTGGTCATTGACACCAGGCCTGTTTCGTGTGCATTCCGTGTGTGGGTGTGTGTAGTTGTCAGTGCTCTGTATTCATTCATCTAGTGCTGACCCTGTCTCCAGCTTTTCTCTTCATTCATTACCCCAATTGTGTGTATCGCTGCTAATTACATTAATTTCCAGTTCAGTTATTATTATTATTATTATTATTATGATGATTATTATTATTATTTACTTTACCATCGGAATCTCTCGGCACTAGAATGACTGTATAAGGTCTGGGTGCTTTTGTGGGTTTCATTTGTACATCATCAGGTGGGTGCTCTGAAATTGGAACACTTTGTGCACCAATAAAAATGCAGTTCTGATCGTTAATGACAGAAAAATAATGACAATTATAATATATAAGTACATTATAGGTCGATATGTGAGGCGACAGCATTTTCTTCCAGTGAAGCGGGGGTGCCTCTCTGCTTGTGGAAGGACCAGGTTACTGCTCTGGGCCCCCATCTCGATCATTCGCCAAATGTCAATGTTATTATTCCCCCATAATATCGTTCTTCGAACAGCCTTGTGTCAGAAAGTGTCAGGTGCTTCACAAGTGTCCCCCTTCTTGTGAGTGACAATTGTCTCTTGATACAGGGTACAGTTCATTTGCTAAACTATGGGGAAAATAGATTAGAATACTACTTTCGATGAGTCACTATTATTGTGCATGTTCAAAATGTGTGAGTTCCCAGTTCACTCCTTTAATCTGCTTCAGTCCTGAGGAAAAGTTGGATACTGGTTAGTGTGAAGAAATAGGGAAAAAATGACAACAAATATGACAAATAAGGTTCTGGACTATACTCCCTCGATATGTCCCTCGGCGTAAAGTTTCTTTAGGATCTCCTAAGGAGTCGATGGACATTAGAATTTTTTATTTGAGCTACAATGGCATGCAAGAGCATGTTCAGCTGAGCATAATTTACTGGATCTCCGAGGAATGTAAGTACGTCAACGTTGGTTGGTCTTCCCACTAGCTTTGGAAAGTTCTCAATGAGGTGAAAGAAGACGTGGTATGCAAATCTACTGTCTCCTGGTGATAGGGACATTTGTTGAGATTCAGGATTATATGTTCTTTCCTTGACGTGAACAATGTTTGCACTGTCCGGTTGCATGGAGTGCGACCAAAATGCAAATTTTATTTAACAGATGACTCAAATGTTCAGTGTTTGCTGGATCTCAAAGAAATGTCAATGTATCTGTTGTTGTTCCGACAATAGATGGGTACTCTTCGAATATGCGAAAGAAAAGTGTATTGATGAGTTCATCTAGTGTCGTCTGTGGTGGAAGCATTTATGTCCTTCTCACCATACTCCGGGAGTACGATGAATGCTTCCGCAATGACAGTAAGCAAGTGTCTGATTATTTTTTCGTTGTCAGGATCTTGAAGAAAGTCTGTGACACTGGTGAGCCTCCCTACCAGTGACGAGTATGATCTTAATACTAAGTGGAAGTATGTGACAATGTCCTTTGTGATATCTCTACTTTGGGACACCATAAGTGCTGTCAAACAAAGTCTCTGTTCTGGATGAATCGGGATGTTGTGTCTGTTTCCAATAGAACTATCTTTGATCAGAAGTTTGTTATAGTCTTTTCCTCATCAAGGCTTAAGTGTGACTTGGTTCAAACGTTCACGTCACCAAACGTATTGTGGCTTATATGCACAATTTCCTTCTTCACCCTGCAACTAGGATGCACAGAGTGTCTGTTTTTTATGTCCTTATCCCCTTTTGTTTAGAGGAAGTGTCCAAGTTAAGCCACAACTTGCAAAAAGGGTCCTTTGTCTTTTCTTTACAGGTCATGCGTCCTCCTTCCTCGTCATGGATCTCGTCTGCACGTGCTGTAGTTCTTCCCCGTTGTCTGTAGTTTCTTCACGATGGGGTGCAGGCAGGGGGTTTCCTCCGACGTATGGCTTTAAATCACTCAGGAAAATCCACACTCTTCTCCCTTGTAACTTGACTGCGGATGGAGTAACGTCTTCAACTGTGAATGGTCCATTGAATCTTGGCTCATCCCCCTTTTTCCTTGTGAAATTTCTCACCAAAACAGTATCTCCAGGGAAGACGAGTGGAGCATGTAGACCCTGAGTTGTGTCTGATGTATTGTCTCTCTCTGTGTCCTGCACTGAATCCACCCTGTTTGTCATCACTGCAGCTGGTCTGAAATTACAGTAACGCAAGATGTCATGCAGTTCAGATAGTTTTGCATTTCAGTTCCCAGAATCTTCCTCGTGGACTGAGCATCACATCCAGCTCTATCTCAGGGTGTCAGGGGAGTGTGCATTCTTCTTCCTGTGGCTATCTCGTGTGGTGTAAAATGATGGACGGAGCCAGGTTGGTTCCAAAGAGCATACAATGCCAGAGGAAGGCAGTGAAACAATCCCCTCTTTAGAGTAAGCTTCAACTTGGTTATCATTCCCTTTAACAAGCCATTGAGCCTCTCACAGATCTAATTACCTTCTGGATGATACGCCAACGAGAACTTGTACTTTATACCAAGCAGCAAGCTAAGCTGCTCAAAGACTGCATTTACAAAATGAGCCCCATTATCTGATCTCATTGCTTCGCACACCCCCCACCTAGGGAACACTTCCCTCACAAGGAATTTGGCCGCACAGGTAGAGTTTGGGTGTGTACATGGACCTGCTTCTATCCATCTAAAGAATGGACACACCACGACAATTAAGTACCTGTACCCGTTGCATACTTGAATCATGTCGATGTAATCGACATGCAAGTGCTGAAAAGGCCCATTTGGCCTTGAGAGAACTCCTCTCATAACTTTTAATGTGTGCCCAGCAGTGAATTGCTGGCAGATTATGCAGCTCACCATAAAGAATGCAGCATGCTCAGATAAATTCGGTATAAACCAGTCTTCCACGAGCATTGCTGCTAGATTCTCCTTTGTCATGTGAGTCGGGTAATGCAACTGTTGCAACGCTATTTTTAGTAGGGCTACAAGCATTACTGGTTTACCAGAGCTGTCTTGTCACCACAAGCTGTCAGAGGGGTTTAAAGAACACCCTCAACATCTCCACAGGTTTTTCTCTTCCTGTGGTGCCTCCCCTTGGAGCTCCATTAGTTGCGTTTGCCCAAGATTGCTATAGGCGTCTGGTGTGGTTCGTGCTACCATCATCCTTTCATGGGTGAACGCCACTTCCACTTCCATAACCGTCTCACTTTTGGATGCCATACGCTTGGCTACCGTGTCTGCTGCGTGGTTTCCGCGTGACACAAAATCTGTCCCCTTGGTGTGGGCGGCGCATTTCACAACCGCTCTGCCCACTGGGAGCTGTAGTGCCTTAATCAGCCTGTCCAATAAGGCTGCGTGCTGCACTGGCGTGCCATCCGCTCGGAGGTAGTCCCTCCTTTTCCAGCGCACTAAGCCTGTGTGCACTGTTGACATCACATAGGCGGAGTCACTGTACACCGTTACTTCCTGGTCTGCGTGATTCTCAATGGCGAGTATCAACGCCAATAATTCTACAGCCTGAGCTGAGTAGTGAGATGGTATTCGCGGACTAACAAGAACTCAAAATTCTCCATTTGCTGTGTGTTTCATCACTGCGACACCTGTATATCTTTGCCCATCATTTTGATCAATCCTCGAAGAACCGTCAATAAAGACGATCTCTCCTCTTGCCAAGGCATTTTCTGTTACCCTGGGGATTTCATCATAGAATTCTTCATAATTCATGCAGTCACGTATCGGCTCTCCTTCAGTGACCGGCTCTGCTATAAACATAGCTGGGTTCACTATCTTACATCTGACTATTTTGATCGATGGAGTTGATATGATCACTTCATAAGCAGAAGCTCTCTGAGATGTCAATGTGCCCTTTGGTTTCTCTAAAGGCAAATAATGAATGCTCGACTTATAACGTCATGGAACATCCCATTACAATGGTTGTCTCTTTCTCTACGGCGAGCGCTACGGCACCTAAACTTTGTTCGCATGGGAAGTGGCCCTTCATTACTGGGTCCAGGTTCCCACTGTAATATGCTATGGGCTTGTACCCCAGCGAAGTTCTTTGGGCGAGCACTGCCGTCATAACGTTACCATCTGTGTGTGATAACAGATAGAATTCCTCTGCATAATTAGGAATTCCGAGAACTGGAGCCGTACAAACCGCTCTCTTGAGTTCAGTAAACCCTTTCTCCATCATCTCAGACCATTCAATCTTTTCCTTTGTCACTTGGCCCTTCTTTAGGGCCTGAAGTAACGGCTTAGTATACAAGCTGTAATCGAAAACCCATGCCCTAACATAGTTGCACAGGCCTAGAAAGCTCTGCATTTGCTTTATCGTGTGTGGCTTAGCCGTGTTCAATATTGCTTCAGCCCTTTCTGGGGTCACCTTCTTTCCTTCATGGGAGATCAGCTGGCCAATGTACAGCATGTCCTGTTGACAGTATTTTAACTTTTCCTTGTCAACCTTATAGCCTTTCTCAGCCAGTATAATGAGTAGCTGAACAGAGTCGTGACAGCATTGCTCTTCTGTGGTACTGCAGATTAGGATGTCATCCACATACTGCAAGACAACACTTTCTAATGCAATATTGCTTAGGTCCATCTGCAGGACTCTGTTGGAAATGGACCGGGACTCACAGTACCACTGTGGCAGCCTCATGCTTTTCAGACGTATTTGTCTGAACGTGAATGACGTCAGATCTCGTGAGTCACAGTGCAACAGGATTGAGAAAAAGGCATTTTTCAAGTCAATTACCGTGAAATATTTTGCCTCGAAGGGTATATTACATAGAATTGTAGATGGATTAGGGACTAAAGGGAACTCAGCTTCAACAATATTGTTTAATGCTTGTAAATCCTGGATTAAATGCCAAGACCCCCCCTTTGATTTCTTGACAGGATAAATCGCCGTATTACATGGTGATTCTGACATCACCAAGATGCCCTGGCCCATCATCGCAGAGATTGTCTTAAAAATCCTTTTGTCTGCCTCTCTGGACATGGGATATTGTCGGACTCTCTGCAAAATTGTTCCTGGCTTTAGTTTAATTTTCACTTCTCCCACCCCCTTCAAGAGGCCTATGTCATAGGGTCCTGTAGTCCACACTGAGACAGGTACTTTAGCTATAGCCTCATCAAAATATTCCAGGCGTTTCAGTGCCAACATCATTCTCTGGGGCACTTCTCTTTTGATCATTTGTTCCCAAAATACAAGACTCTCTTCCACCCTTGTCTCTTCCGTGTCTGATTGTTTTCCAAACAGATTGTCTTCAGTGACGTCAGTCACTCGATACCCTTCTTTGATGGTGATAATTGCGGACCATTGTCTGCCTTCATCATCATATCCGTCAACCAATGTTACTTTCCCTCGCACTGCTGCAGTATGTATCATCAAAGGAATACTTGTCCCTCCCTCCTCCTCATGCATAGGTGTTCTTGGTCTGAATAAAAACTCATCAGGGGTTCTCATGGTTCTATCTGCAAGGCCTGGCAATCCTCCCATAAGCACACGCATGCCATATGCGAACATTTCTGGCACCAATGGTATGGCCCTCATGGCTATGTGTCCTGAGTTTGCTCTAATCATTTCACATACATTTGAATAATGCATTCCTGGAGTGGAGCATACTATGCCCTCTTCCGTGAACGAAATTGTCATGTTCAATTTTGTCATCAAGTCTCGACCCAAAATGTTTACTGGGGTCTGCCATGAATACAGTAAAGGTACATTCAATTCGCACTCTCCTATGGAAACTGGGAGAGCGTTTGTAAAGGGAACTCGACTGTGAGCTCCTGTAAAACTCTGAGTATCTATGGCCTCATCAGAAAAGGAAAACTTGCCTTCACCTACGCATGAGCGTGTTGTACCCGTGTCCACTAGGAAGAAATATTCTTTACCCCCTATAACAACATCCACCCTTGGTTCCCTATGAGGGTCTGGTGTCACTGATAGGATACGGCACATCAGGGTTCCCAGTGAGCTGTCCTAGTTTATATATAGATTTGGCCCACTATACACTTGTGGATTTTCCCCATTCCCAGTGTTTCTTCCCCTTCCAGGGTTCTGGGTCTGTGGCAGTTGCGGTGGTGCCTGTTGGGTTTGACCTTGCAGAAATTTCCCCATGTTCTTTTGTTGCACCCCTTGTTGCGCAGCTTGCTGCACTCCTTGCGCTTGCTGTTCACCGTGTGATTCTGTGCAGCGCCCTGATGTGAGACTACAGGTGGATTCGCCATGCCTGCTCCCATTCCTTGGCTATTCTGCATCCTGCATTGATTTCTGCACGTGCACGCCAAATGCCCTTTCATTCCACACAGCCAACATACTGGCGGTGGTCGGATTACTTGTCCAATTGACATATCTGAATTACCATTTTGCACATTTTGAAAGCCTCCTTGATTACTTTGGAAACCTCCCTGATTGCTCTGCCATCCTCTTCCTCTAAATCCTCTTCCCCTCGGGTAAAAATACCCTGGTTATTCTGTTATGGGTTAAACACCTGATGCATGTTTTGTTCAGCTGGGTTAGTTTGCATGGCTCCTTCAAGAGGATACTTTGATAATATCTTTTGCACGAGCTTCGCTTCCTCACCCTTTCGAGTCGGCTCTTTTTTCTGATTCTTTTCTTGCAACAGTCTACAGCAATGAGCGATAGTCAACTGTATTTCAGCCCAAGGTTTAGCCTCAACTCCTACCAATTTCTTGAGCTGTTTCTGCACTGCTTCGAGCAACCCATGGCACAATATGTGGTAAAACACGGGTATTGATTTCGTCCAAGATTCATGCGTTTCGAGCACCCACGTGTCTTGGAAATTCTGCATATAAATTAACGGATCTTACGACTCCTTCATTTTTTTAGTCATTATAGCTCCCATATCGGAAGTTCCTGGGTGAAGCACTCGTAGCGCTTTCCATACTGCTGCTCTGCAGTTGTTGAATGGCACTCCGTCATGCACAGTGTCAATTGTGGTTACACCAGGGTAGCCTGCCTGTGTCCACACATCGTTTGCTCTCTCACCAAATATGGCGATCAGGAGACCTTTAATGTCCCCTATTGCTAGCGTGTTTCCTCCTGTCATTTTTTCTAACTCATGTATACATTTTCCGGCTCCCGATGTCAGCCTTGGAAGCTTGTTCTTCAGGTTTTCGCGATCCATGTGTGGCCATGGAATATATTGTGGTCTTACTCCCTCTTTTTCTAGTAGCGGAAATTGGAGTGCGCAGCCCTCTTTCTCTTGCCTCATTGTTCTCCTGTCTATCGCAGGGGTAATATACCCGCATCGCCGTCTACTTGGCAATGTCCTTAATCTTTCTACATAGGGCGGTGACGACACCCCCCTCTGACCATGGGGTATTCCTTCATGCCGGTCAGACTTTGCGGCAGACTCTGATGCCCTCGGTGCAGACTCGCTAGCATCTGACCATCGTACCCCTCTTTCCCTTGGTAGTCGTCTTTCGCGCCATCTCCCTTCTTCATTTGCCTCGCGTTCCTCCTCTTCGGAGTCGGACATTTTTTGTTACCCAATTCACGCAACTTCTTGTGTCATCATCGTTTCTACTGATTTCTAATCTATCCAGGTACAGTTTCCTGCTCCCGCTACCTTAGGTGACATCCTCAGTGTCATACAACTGAGTGCTTTCGAAGCATTCGTCCTCCCCCTCTCTGTTGGGTATTTGTTCTAGCCACATTTCATCATATATTTTATAGATCGTTTCCCCGATGCTTCGGGTGTCGAAGTCATCTTCAATATTTGCCCTAGACATGCCTGGTACTGAATCGTACGCAGGAAAGAATACTTCAATGTCTACCCAGTCTACAACTGGATCTGGTTTTTTAACTTCCCTCTCCAAATATTTGAGATCCCATGCCCTCTATCTCCGCTTACGTTCAATATCATCATCAAATTCTTTGCGCTTCCTCGCCACTTCTCTGACCCTATCTTCTTCCCTTTTCCTTTCATTTCTACATTTATCTGCCCTTTGTATTTCCTCATCTCTTTGTCTCCTTGTCCTTTTATCACGTGCCCTTTGCTTTTCTTCCATCCTTTGCTGTTTCTGTCTGTCTTGATCATAGGCTGCTCTCGGTTTGCAATCAAGCTGCTTTTCTTGCTCTTCACAATATAGCTGTTCTCGCCTCAGCCTATCTTTCCTTCTTATCCTTTCGTCCCTTAACTCCTTCTCTTTCTCCTTTCTCTGTGCCTCATCTAACCTCTCTTTAGGTCTCACGTCATCACTTCCTTTCCCATCGAGTTTCAATAAGATTTGTCCTCCCATCCATTCGCCTTTTGCGAATGCTATCTCATCAGTTCTGTCTTTGCTTCCTTTCCATTTCTTTCCCTCTCTCTCCTTGTCGAGAGATGCACTTGTCTCTGCCTGATCTTTTCTTTCATCATCGCGTCTCCCCTTGTCCCTCTGGACTGTGTAGGTAAGATTCTTGTCCTTATCCTTCCCTTTATTTTCGTCACTACTATATGTAGGTGACTCATATGCAGGGTTGCTGTACCCTGTGGCTGCTTTAAGCTCTCTTAATGGGTAGAGCCCCTCAGTCATATTCTCTTCGGTTTCTGTTTCAGGCGGGGCAGGTGGCGTGGTAGGCGTCTCACCCCCCTCTGTGCATGCATTTAGTATCCAATCTGCTGGCGGCTCTTTCTCCTCTGTCTGTTCAAACATCTTCCGGAGCTCCAGAACAGACAGAGGACATTTCTCTAACTTTTTGCCTGTATATGTGGCGTGCAAATATGTCATGTGTTGTAAGACGACTTTGGATGAAGACCCATTTTGTGGCCATGGCATAAACATCTTGTGGGCAGTACCTTTAACCCACTCAGTGCTATACTTCTTTAGCTTGGATGCGTGTTTCGGCAACTGTTTGCATAAGTGTGCTAATGGAGTTATGTCTTCCATGTTTATATCTGTTTTCTTTCCTCTTATACAACACTTGTCAATACTTTGTGTGATTAAAACACTTTGTAACAATATGAGCGAGCACCAAACACCGCAAGCTCCAAACCAAATTTTCCACCAAACAAAAATCTCTTATATCACTACTTTGCTCAAAAACATTTAGTTCAGGTGCGATTCAGTCTCAATTATCGAATCGCTCAACAATTTTCAACCAGTTTTCGTAATAACAATTTCACAGATGATGCCACACAAAACATATACGACAGACACTTAACATACTAGACAGACACCAGCTGGACACAAATATCTCTGCCTCTAATCATTACCCTACATGGAGTTTAAACAAACCCCATTCACGACGTCTTTAAACGTAGTGGCAGCCTAATTGTTCCCCATTAAGTGGGACTCTGGGTTCACGTTTCTTCTGACCGCCATATTAAAGCACAGGAATAAGGTGTATCCTCTCACTTCTCAGGTGTCCGCCCTGGTATCCTCTCTCTTCTGGGGTGTCCACCCCGGTATTCTCTATTTGTTCAATTATCCTCGAGTCATCATCCCCTTATAGTTATACAGTCTTCTGTACTTATGACTATGTTGTTTTCCTCTTCCCTCCATTACCTTTTCCCTTTACTTGTTCTAAGGCATACGTCATTTGCCAAAGCACTTAATTTTTCTTTCTTTTTCTTCACTCACCATTCGCACCATTCGTCTCTGGATGCTCGGATCACCGCCTCCGTTACCACCTCCTTCAGGTTTTTCGTCTGATCAGCTGCCCCTGGAATGGGAAGGGATATGTTTTTAAAACGGGTCCCTTCAGGCCCCGACTGCAGTCTTGGGTCAGTTACACTACCATTATCCACGGGGAGCTTCAAAGTCTACTCAGTCAAATGGCGAAGGACTTGTAATATTGCCGAAGACCTAGAGTTACTTTGTGCCGACGGTCAATATGTACCTTATTTATTCAATAATCAATAATCGATGGTTTCCAACCATCCTCTGCTACCAAGTGTACAAGAGGGGGAGTGACCCCTGACCGTCCCATGAAGTCAGAGCTCGCCCTCAAGTACTTTAAGACATGATAGCTGCACCTTGAGGTGGAAAGGGTGCAGGATTTCTTACTTCAACACCAATCAATAAGGACAACTCAATGGTTAGGCAAAGGGGAGTCTGTTTAATGACAAGTACAAAAAACGGGGAAACTTGGAAATCAACAGTGATGCGATAGCCTGTCTCGCTTCAACTCCCAACAATCTTCATTGAAACAGTAACAGTTATACCGAAAATCAGTCATCATTGACGTGTACCACTCATAAGTTTGTCATGCAATTCTATTGGTTGGAAAAGGTAACTTAAGTATAGGTGCTATATCTGTATATGGTAACATAGTGTGAGGATTGGTTAACCGTTATCAGGAGGGCGTCTACGCCCTTCCCTCTAGCGTTACACATGTAGATGTCACTAAAAGTACAACGTCTCATTGGTTCTACTAGCTATAGGACCCTAGATTATTTGGTCCATTGTGATTGGGTTGGTTACACCCCAAGCATATATCTCCACTTTAATTAGCAGCATGCAGAATGGTCAACCAGGTGCAGGATGCCCCAAGATTCCCCCAGCCTCCCTTCCAACAATCAGTACTCAAACAGCTATGTGTCAATTAGTTGGCTGTGGTCTGCCTCAAAACTGTAGCTTCTTGTCAGGAAAAGCTATGGTATCTCCTGTTTTGGGTGACATCAGACGTTGGTGCCTCTTCGCGCTTGGCTGGTCACGTGTTAGTACACCGTGAATCTGCTTTGTCTTCCTTCTATTTGTGCATTTAATTCTCATTCTGGCCTGCAACATGCCTGGGCTTCCTTATCTCGACCTTCACAGTTTTGATTCTCCGAAGTTACTGTCCGCCTCCCTTTCTTGGTTTGACCTCGACTTCCCAGGCACGGCCTGCTCCTTGCTGAGTTTCGATTCTGCCGTCTCTTCTTGTTTTAGCTGGGATACGAATCCTGTCCTGTTTGACCCTTAGTAACCTGGGTGAATTCTGCTTTTATATAAAGTGGACTCACACTTATATAGTGTGCTTCGTTGAGGTAGATATATCGTTGGCGCTTGCTGCTCTATTCTTCTACTAAGCATAGCAAGCTGCACTGTTTTCTTAGCTTCTTGTGTTACAAGCATATGTGCAGGCGTTAGCTGGTTCAATATTTTCATCCTGTTTTACAGTTTAAGTGTCTATATGTTTCAACATTGTACTTCCTTCTAAGTTCATCATATCCTTATTCATGATATTCTGTCTTTGTGTGTCATCTTTTGGTTGTCGGTTCATTCATCTGTGAGTGTGTCCTGGCCCTTGTGTCTTCACCATTCGTCTTCAATTAAGGCCTTTTGAGTTTCTTCTGGGACAGTGTTTAAGCAATATTCATTTCGTGTCATTTGCAGGTAGGGTTGTCTCAATGGATACCTTACTGTCCATGGTTGTCTGGTTATTGGCTCTTCAATAGGTGTTGCTCTTCTGATGGGCACTGGGCAGAGTCTTAACGTGGCTCTCTGCTGGTTTATTTGTTCATCATACATCACATATCTCGGTGTGAACATTCCTGGTACTTCAAAATGGGTGGCTGGAGTGCAGGGTATATTTGGGATCTCCTCTACAGTGTGGTCATCGAATGACCAATACATGTAACAGAACACTCCTTCAGGGTTACATCAAACCCACTTTCCTTCATAGTACTTTGCATCAAATGGGTTGTTCAGCTTCACTGCTCCAAGTGGAAACAGTTCACATTGTGCTATTCTTTCTTTTATCTTGTTCCTTTCTGCCACAATCTCGTCCTTTGCTCCTCCTATATTCACATCCATTAGGAACTGCATCCCGATAGCTTCCTCCAGTGTTTTCTTGCATCTGGCCATGCAGATTGTAATCCAACACATTGATTTTGCTGCCAGCACTAGTGCTCCCTTTAGTCCATCTGACAGCCATGATGGCATCCAGGACCAAATGTACGCTGTCCAGCTCTGGTCCTTTCCTCTTCCCCTTGATTCTTCCTCCATTTTGGCATGCATCCATGCTAGCTGCGCCACTGCATCTGATAGTGTTCCATTATCTTCATTGTTAACAGGTATGAATGTGCAACAGGAACTTCCAATTTTTGCGCAAAATCCTCCTTCCATTGCTGTGAGGAGGTCCAGAACATATCTATTTTGGAGTGCCACCAACCTTATCACTCGAAGCTCTTCTTTTATTGCGTTGAACCCATTCACGTGGAATTGATAGTCACTATCAGCTCCCAGCGGGTGATTTGTAACCACTTTGCATTCATGTATGTCTGTACAGATGGTATTATTGATGTGAAGAACGTTTGTGTTCTGCTGAACAGCCTGTGTTCTGCTGCAATCTCTTTGAGTGCTTTCTCTGATTCTTCTGAAAAGTAATTTCCTCCTCTCTTTACTCTGCTCAGTCCTGCTGGCTTCTCTCCCTTGGATGTTGGTATCACTTCAATCAATCTTTTCTTTCTTTTGTTATTGTCAATTTTCGGGAACTCATCAAGCTTCACATCCTTCTTTGGTACGACTAACGAAGGCATGTTGATATATATCAACGAGCAAACTCCTCCCCAGTCGGGTGGCTGCTTCTCATATGCTTTCCATCTGCTAGCTCAGTAGTGGTCCATTAGCACTGCTGTTACTGCCTTCATAGTTGCGTGTTGCTCAATGCTTCTGCATCCAACATTCTCGCCAACTTCAACTTCGCCATTGTTCTCGTAGCACAGTGCTGGTGTCTTCAGAGGTATTATCGGCATCGGACCAGCTTAATTTTCCACCCATGTCAATAACTTGGCGCTGGCTACCCATTCTTTCAGGCACTTGTCATTTACTTCCTGTACCTTGTTCACTGGCAATTGTGCTAGTGTCAGTGCCTTGTTCCCCACCACCCCATCCATCCATCCATCCATCTTCTGTGTACACTTGGCCATACACTAGTGGTCTTTCCCAACAGCCTGGCTCTCCTCCTGTCTCCTTCACTCTTGTCCATGGACATGGGAGTTTCTTCAGGGTAACAGTCTTTGTTTCTCCTTTGTCAGGTCCATCAGTTATGTACTCTATAGCTTCTTCCAGCAGCCAATAATTGTTCATCATGTCTAATGTCTTTATGTAATTATCTTCATACGGGAACGTTGCTTTAGACATCCATCTCAGCGTTGCTGTCCTCCCTTGAAATCTTCCTCGAGTCTTCACCAATCGAGAGGTACATTACGTATTGTGCTCTTGTGCTGGTATTTCAGTTGCTATGAATGTTCTGGAGGCGCTCAGTGCATAGGGGATTAAGGAGCAGGCATAACAGCTCTCCCTGGTTGATTCCTTACCTACTTTGGTCATGTGTTTGTGCCACATGTTATTAGACAATCGAGCAGTGTCGGTGAGATACATGTCTACCCCCTTCATGTCTATGTCAACTCTGCGCTTACCTCTCCTTACCTTATCAGGAGTGTACTCCTGTCCACCTGACATGGTCGTTCCACCAGCTTGGGTTGGGGGAATGTTAGTAGAGGGTACAGCGGTAGCACTAGCAACGCAAGTAATTTTCCAAAATATGAATATAATAACACCACTAGGAATCACATTCTTTAATATGTCATTCATTTTAACTTATGTTGCTTGATCCTTGCAGCTTGAGGATTTAGTTGCCTGCCTGAAATGCACAATGATATGTATTATTTTGTTAGTATTGTAAATGCTCTTAAACCCCATGAACCAGATAATCACTGATGGGAAAGGCAAACACCTCTTCCAGCAATTTACTTACTGATGGGTCTCTCAACGTGACAAGGACTGGGGGACCACCGTGCTCGATTTGTGGGTATGTTTGGGCTAAATACTATATAAAGGCAAGATAGCATACTCTGAGGGATCGGGCTTGGAATCTCTACTTACAGCATGGACGCATTGGTTTGGGAATGTTTTGGGGTGATGGGCAGACGGCAACATGGCAATCATCAACAATTACATCGGCTTTCACGTTGGTTGTGTGTAGAAAAGAAAAATAACGAAGATGTGCCCTAATATATGTCCACAAGTATTCCCGTCTCCACTTCTGCTGCTCATGAGCTTGCGATCATTGGATGCCCTCCTCCTGTTTGTGTAAGTTCAGAACATGTTTGCAGCTCTCCTAGGTGCTGAACGTTGGCCCTGTCAGTCAAGGTGACTTTGTTACAGGGCGAGGCAACTGCTTTGTAGGGCTTGACATCTGCCAAGTGGTTCCAGACCGCCTTCCCCTCATGATTGACAGCACAGTTGGCCACTTTCTCTACTATGTGCAGACCTGTGAATCTTGGCACATTCCAGCACTTTACGAAGTTCCTGAGGAGGACGATGTCCCACACACTCACAGGGTTTTTAAGTCCAAAACCTTGTGGTACGCTGTCGCAGTTGCTCTCTTTGCTGTCTTCTGCCCCCCCCCCCAGTGTCGCTGTATCTGGCAAGAGATAAAAGAAGCGCTAGCCACCAAAGAAGTGACATAGTCATGCATTTCCTGCCCTAACACACCTGCACTATTCTCACAGTCTTTCAGTGCTCTTGTGGGAGGGGCCAGGGGAAGATGCATGCGCCATCCTATCACCACCTCATGGGGCATTAAATGGTGGTCAGACCCAGGTTTATTGTGCAATGCAAACAGTGTGATTGGTAAGCAGTGCAGCCAATTCTTCTTGCTGCTCTTCTTTGTTTTGGCTATGCACTCTTTCAGGAGGTCATTCAGGTGTTCGCACCCATTTGCTTGTGGGTGGTACACACGGGCAAATTTGTGTTGGATGCCCAACAATGCTGTGACCTCACACATGCCCCATCTTGGGAACACCCCCCTGACCAGGAGCCTGGCTGCCCTAAGGGCATCAGCATGCAAACAGAGGCCTGCCTCAATCCACTTGGAGAATTGGCATAGAACCACTATCATGTAGCAGTATCCTTGACAAACTTGGATCATGTCTACATAATCCACATGTAGATGCTGTAATGGCCCTAATGGCCTCAGTATGGCTCCTCTCACAACTCTCAGAGTATGCCCTGCTGTAAACTGTTGACAAAACAAACAATTGCCCCCAAATTCAGCCACATGTTCCGCCAAATTAGGACAGAACCATGTTTCTCCTATGCGTGTAGCAATGATCGCCTTCCCTGTGTGCGTTGGATAGTGCAATTGTGTCAATGCAGTGTTCAATAACGCTAATGGCATCATCACCTTCCCTGTGTTATCCTGCTGCCGTAGGGCATCTGTAGGAGACATTGTACATACCCTTCTTGTCCACAGATCCTTCTCTTCGCTGAGGGCAGCTCCTTGCAACTCCATGATCTGCGCTTCTGGCAGTATGTTGTACCCCCTCCTTAAGTACCATATTTCTGGTGCACTCTTTCAGATTTGGAGACCCTCCTAGTTCCCATGGCTCCCCGAATATGCTGTGCATTTTGCCTCCAAGTCTGCTGCTTCATTTCCCCTTGAAATGGAATCTTCCCCTCTTGTGTGTGCTTGGCACTTCACTATTGCTATCTGTGTTGGATAAGCAATTACCTCAATCAGTCTGCCCAGTAAAAGTGCATGTTGTACTGGAGCCCTGTCCACCCTTCTAAACCCTCTCCGGAGCCATCATGACAGTCCAGAGAGTACTGTGGACGTCACATAGGCAGAGTCGGAATAGATTGTCACTTCCTTCTCTATGCTGTGTTCCAGTGCTAGTATTAGGGCCACTATTTCTTCTGCATGTGATGAGTAATGGGATGGTAGTCGCGCACTTGCTACTACTTCACTTGTCCTTCAGTCTTACCAGAGCAGTTGTTATATGCCTGACCACATCTGTCTGATCAATTGGCAAAGAACCGTCAGTGTAGAGCATGTCTCACCCCTCAAGTGCATCCTCCTCTACCTTGCAAGTGTCACTGAACATCTCTATGTTTGCTGTACAATCATGTGCATAGTCTCCTTCCTGTAGGACATCTGCTAGAAATGTTTCTGGGTTGACAATTCTGCATCTCACTATCTTTAGTCCCACATTCAATAGCATCACTTTGTACCCTGATGCTCTTTGTGTAGTCAGGGTTCGCTTTGGCTTCTGCAGTATCACAAAGAGGGTGTGCTCCATTTAAAGAGTGGTGTTGCACCCATTGTTATTGCTGCTGACTTTTCCACTGCCAAAGCATGATCGTACTGATAGTGTCCTCTCAATACTGGGTCAAGGTTCCCACTGTAGTAAGCTATTGGCTTGTGTGCGATGCTTGTCTTTTGCATCAGTACTGCCTTCATCACTACACCGTCAGTGTGAAAGAATAGGAAAACATTTTATTTGTAGTCTGGGATTCCTAGCACTGGTGCTGTGCTTATTGCCTCTTTCAGTTCCTTGAATACCTCAGTCATCTCAGTGGTCCATGTCTGTCTTGTTCCCTCTCTGTGTTTCCTTCAGAGCGCCCAGTAGTGGCCTCGTGTATGTGCTGTAGTCAAAGACCCATGCTTTGCAGTAGTTACATAACCCTAAGAACTGTTGCATTTCCCTTACTGTCGTGGACTTAGGTGTCTTGTGTTTTGTCTCTGCTCTTTCTGGGGGGATCTGTCATCAATTTTGGGATATTGTCTGCCCAATGTATAGCACCTATTTCTGACACTACTGTAGTTGGCCTCGTCCACCTTGTATCCCTTGTCAGCCAACACAGAGTCAGCATGTGTACTGAGTCCTTCCTACACTGATCTTCTGTCGTACTGCAAATCAAAATGTCACCTACATACTGTGCTCTCCATCTGTATGTTGCTTAAGTCCATCTGAATCACTCTTTTAAAGATACACAGTGGCTCACAGTACCCTTGTGGTAAACAAGTATTTTTCCACTTCTGGTTTCTATGCATAAAGCTGGTCAATTCTTGTGAGTCTGGGTGGAGTTGTACTGAGAATAATGCATTCTTCAAGTCAATCACTGTGAAGCAGGCCTCTTCTACAGGAATGCTGCACAAAATCGTCACTGGGTTTTCAACTAAAGGATACTCTGCTTCTCCAGTGTGGTTAAGAGGTCTTAAATACTCCATGAAATGCCATGACCCTCCCTTCGCTTTCTGCACAGGATACATTGCAGTATTGCATGGGGACTATGATGGTACAAGGATGCCTCTCTCAATCAGGGTTGTTATTGTCTCATAAATGCCCTCATCTGCTTCTTTAGTTGGGGGTACTGCTTCACTCTTGGTAAAATTGCTCTTGACTTCGGCTTGATCTTCACTCCCCCTATGCTCTTAATGTGACCCGCGTCGTAGGGACTTGTGGTCCATAGAGTGCTGGGCACCTTGGCCATATCCTCCTCCCAGAATGGGGGTGGCACTGGGGTGCCTGCAGTACCATTTCCATTCTTTGTGGTACTTCCCTGAAGTATATTTGTTGCCAATAGGTCACACTCATTCTATACACCACCTCTATCTTTGATCTTCCCTCAAAAACTATTTGTCTGTCACTGTGGTTAATCTGCACCCTTCTGCCAGTGTGATCACTGCTCTCCATGCCCGTCTTGTGTCATCCAACCCATGCACTGCAATACAATCCTCTCTTGCAACCACTGCCTCTATTTCTATTGGCACTATGGTTCCCCCTTCCTTGTCCATTGGTAGCTCAGGCCTGAATAGGTTCTCGTTTGGAACTCACCACATCTCCCCTGCTATTCCTGGAAGCCAGGTGATAGCAATGACAGTTCCATACTGGAACATTTCTGCGTCCACTGGCACCCCATCTGTACCTTCCGTCTGCAATATGCTTGGACAATCTGCCTGACATTGAGCATATGTATTCCCGGTGTGGAGCAGACTATTGCCTTGTCTGTGAATGAAATGGTCATGTTGAGTCTGCTCATGATGTCTCATCCCAGTATGTTTACAGGTGTCTGTCGAGAGTAAAGTAAAGACAATGATGGATAGTGATCTCCTTCAGAAAGTGAGATGTTGTCTGTGAAAGGAATCACTTCCAGAGCCCCAGAGAATCCTTGAGTGTTCATGGCATTGCCTGAAAATATAAATGCTCCTTCCCAATGCAGGACCATGTCGCCCCTTTGTCAACAAGAAAGGTAAATGTTTTGTCACCTATCGCCACCCCTATGCAAGGTTCCTCCAGAGGTTTGGGAGTGATCCACAGGATGGGACACATCAAGTTAATCTGTGGACTGTCCTTTTGAGGTTACAGGGACATCCCATTCCCTGTAAAGGGGTTGTTCCCTACCATGGTAACTCATCCCAGTTGTCTGATGGGAACTGTCACCATTGAGTCCCTGTGTGCTGCTGTGTCATTGCTCTGTATCTGTTCTAATTGCTGTGTGTTCCCTCGAATCTGTGGTGCTTGCACATACTGTGGTACCGGTGCTGGCATTTGTGGTGCCTGAATTTGTGCTTGTGGGGCTTGGGCTTGTGCTTATGGTCTCTGTTGATATGTGCCCTGAACCTGTCCTTGCTTTGCTGGTCCTGTGCATAGAGATTGTCCGGGTCCCCTTGATAGGGCTTTTGGCCCTGCACCCCCCAATTCTACTGCATTCCCCTTTTCCTACACACTCTTGAAATGGGTCTCCTACTTGCCCACAGGTCCAACATTGTGGTGGCTTCCTCCCTTGCCCTTGGAACCCCCCCCAAAAACCCAACTGGGTTTTGCTGCATCTGTTGGCCATGTCCTCGAAACCCCCTTGTAAAGCCCCCTTGGTTGTGATGCATCTGTGGTCTGAAGCCGTGCCCCCTCTGTAGCCCCCCCTTCCTCTGAACCCTTACTGTGGTCCCCCCGCCCCTGAACCCTCCCCCCTTGGGCGCTGCAAACTGCTGTGGTTGCAGCTGCTGCTGTGGCTGCTGTGCCTGTGGGGTGGGGCTGGTCAAGACCGCCACTTCCATCATGTACTATAATATTTTTTTCTGTACTAGTTTAGCTTTGTCTATCTTCCTGTCCTCTGCCTTTTTCTTAATCTTCTCCTGCCATAGCCTACAATGGTGAACTATCGTGAGTTGTATTTCTGGCCACCCTTTCGCCTCCATCCCTACCAATTTTCTCAAACTCTTCTGGACAGGCTTTGGTTGCCCCAGTACTAATATGTGATAAAATATTGCTACTGTTTTGTCCCCTAGCTCTCAGGCTTCAAGGTGCCAAAGCTCTTGAATCTCCTGAATGTACTGAACAGGGTCTTCGTCTTCCCTCACTTTCCGAGAAGTAATCACCACAATGTCTGTTGGGTCTGGGTATTGTGCCCTCAGTGCTTGCTATACAGTTACCCTGCCATTGTGTGCTGTGTTTGTGTTGTCACCCCCGGGAACCCTGCCCTTTTCCATACGTCATCAGCTGCATCTCCTTGAATCGACACTAATAGTCCCTTTACGTTCCCCACTGCTAACCTATGTCCCGCTGTCATTTCCTCCATCTCATAGACCTACTTTCCAGCCCCTGCACTCAACAATGGTAACCTACACTTCACATTCTCTTTCTCTTTACCCTGATACATATTCAGTAGTTTTACCTGACCTCAAGTCGAGAGTTTCGACAGTCTGCTGTTTACGGGGAAAGGTACACTACAATGACCATACTTTTCAGTTTCTACAAGCCTCTCTGGCTACCGAACTTATCAGGTGTGCTCTGCGCACTGCCCCCTCAAGCACACTCACAATGATATGATATGATATGATGGTTTATTTTTATAGCGCCTATACACAATGTGTTTCAAAGCGCTTCAAGACAAGGGAGGGAACAAGGGAAAATACAACCACATTCTTACAGGCCATGAACAGTAAGGATGTGAAATTAACTATCGTACTCGGCCTGACGACATTTCAGATAGTGCAAGAGCTAAGACATAGATAAGGAAGGGAGGGGGAGAGTGGGAAGGAAATGGAAACAGACCACAATCCTGTGCATCTGCTTTCCGTGCACCGCCACGGTTCAATTCGTCTGCCAATCTCAAGTTTCCAATACTAGCTGCTCACCATCTCATGCTCTCTGAGTCCTATGGGCAAACCTACATGTGACATCACCAATCTAAGAAAAGTAGTGCAGAAAAATCAAATACTGCACGCTCACTGTAATAGCATGTTACTCCCAACCCACACAGAAACCCCACAGCTGTCTTCCCACCTCCAGGCAGAGCATACCTATAATCCTGCTGCATTGCCTAGCGTGCAAAACGTCTCACTCCAGGAGACTTAACCAGTCAACTCACATTCCGCAATCTAGGCAAGCTCCCTTGCTAACCCTTACAGGGATACCGTCATCTATGTCCCGAGCTAAAACGCCCAACCCACAGGAAAACCACTATTTACATATCTTCTGCTATCCACACCCTCAAGACAATAGTCTAGGTCATTCACCAGAACAGTTTACCTCTAAAACCAAACGTGCCCTAAACATAGAAGAAGGAGTTCTACCTCTGCTCCTGTCCCTACTAACTTTGACAATGCTAGCACATACTTTAACAATAATTTGACAATACTCAACCATACTAAACAATACGCCACACTACTCAATGCCCTCCCTCACACCCACAGTTACCGGTAGACTGTCAATGCTTACACTCAGTGGTCTGTTGGCGTGGCTCGCTACCGATTCCTCCTCAAGGTGCTCACCTCCCCGTCCTGGTCTGCCTGGACTACTCAGTGACTTCTGGCAGGATGATTTCCAAGGGGCTGCTAACGGCCTTTACACAGGTTTCCCGTCTTCTCGGAATATGCAAGGGTCCTGCAGCCTCTCAGGTTCAGCGGCGAAGGAGACGACCTGGTGCTGAGCTGGCTCAGCTAACCATCACCTCTGCAACCAACTTGTTGGGGACGGACCCCCAGGTATGCCAGAGGAACATGGGAATCTATAGACTTGGAGAGCCCAACACCCTCCCCCAGGATACATGGAGGACTCAGTCAACAGCAAGTTCAAACTACAGTTTATTATAGACAAAACCAACAGGGATAAGCACAGGAACAGGGAAAATCCATGCACATCTCACTCTTCCTCGGCCCCCAGGCCGGTTTTACTACCCTGTGGTGTCAGCATTTCATCACGACTTGGGCCCCTCTCCAGAAAACCTATTGGGCCAAGTGATTGGGTATCGAGTATGTCATAACCTACATAGGACATTAGAGATGTTATTCTACTGGCTCTCGCATGTCAGGTGGCTGGTCTTTTATATCCCCAAGTTAATAACTATAACAATGTTGTAGTGTAGTGGATTTACCATTGGTTCTTGCTAATTGCTACCCACCCCCAGGATACTAAACTGTGATTGGCTATAGCTGATGTCCCCAGGCTAGGGATCTGCAAAGATTGGCAGCTTGCTGTGTACTTCTTCAAGATAATGAGAATGACTATGTGTCTGTATTGTAGCTTGTGTCTACAACCTTAGTTTATGAGAGTTCTCTCCTGATCGGCGTAACACATGCTACATGTTGTTGCATATGTATTGCAGTCTGTGTCTGGCAGCCTGACACCAGCTCTCCTTTCTCACTGCCATTATCTGCTTCGGCTACGTCACGTGTTCAGAGACCACAAATTTGAGCTGTGATGCTCTGAATTATGAGGATTTATTAGTATTTTCTGCAGCTGGTCCCTTTGTCATCTGGGGATTGGAATGTCATCTGGATCTCTTGACCTTGGCTGTGGGTCCTGCCTCAGATGTCTTGCTCTCTGTCCAGCCTGAATCGGCTCAGCTCATCTCCTGCTCAGAGGCCTGAGTTAAAATGCAGTTTCTACAGAGTCCATGCTATGCTGCATTTCCATAAGTTAGTCACACTTGGCTCTGTCAAGTCCCATAGGTGCTCCTACAGTTCCTTAGGGTTATTTGTGTGTAATCATCTGCAAGCTTTGCTCAGGATCTCTTGTCTCTTGCGGTTTCTGCGTTGCTGCCTTTGGCAGTATGTATATGTATCTGTCCTCTAACTATTGGACTGTATGATCATGTTCTTCATGTGTTCAAGTGCTTGATTTTGTCCCAGAGTGCAGGTGGCATGTGTGCTTCATGTCTAACGCTGCTATGTCATGGTTTCTCTAACGAAGTCTCCAACATGGCGTCTTGGTGTTTAGTCCAAACTATATATACAGGTGTCTTTAATCATAGCCTGTGGCTCTTCATCCATGCCTGAATAGATCTGTATGTCCCTTGATCGGTGTAGCTGGCTGAGGGGATACCTCTCGACGTACTTGTCAATCATGGGTCCATTGGCAATTTGTCTGAAATAGAATGGGAGATTGCAGTATTTTCTGGCCTTCTTCCTTCTCATGAATTCAGTTGGAGGAGGGGTGTGGTGGCAGGCTTCCCTATCCCTCTCCAGTCTCTTTGTCAGCGAGGTGCTAATCTAGTCGAAAGCCGCAGTCAAAAGCCTACAAGGTGATTAGAATGCTGGTGGATACAGATCTGGGTCAACTCATCGATATGGCTTTTTCATTGCATTCTTATGGTAGTTTTTAATGGGAAAAGCCCCCACACCTCCATCCCACCCCCACTACCCTAAAAATCCCCAACTTAAGTTCCCTTACTCTGCAAAAAAAAACACAGCAAAAAAAGCAGTTCACCAAATGCAGTGAATTGGCTGAGACGAATTGGATGGGTTCAGGTGGATGCTTACGGCAAGGCATGATGGAGATGATGGTGGCATCTGAAAAGGCAGCCTGTAACATGCACACTGCAAATCACACATTTGGAGTCCGATTCATGGAATTTTGTGTACGGTTCAAAGTGACTTTAAACTGCTGAAAAGTGACTTTGCACTGCCGACACAAACCCTGATTCAAGGAATTGTGAAGAGTGTATTTTTGCAGTGCAAAGTCAGTAGAAAGTCATTTTTGCAGAACAAAATGACTGCACTGACTTTGCACTGCAAAATACACTTTGCACAGTTCCATGAATCAGGGTTAAAGGGACGTTATGGTTATATTGCACTAATAAAAACCCATGAAATTCACTGAAAAAACTTTGTTGAAGGGATGTTATGTTTACAAGTAAAACTGAAAACCCTCAGAAATTCGCTAGTTATTGTAACCTACGCAACCATAGCTCGCGCCACCACCGTTCACTGCTAAGACTAACACCCAGGACATCAAAAATGACATCACAAATGTCAATGAGGTTTTTTTTGCTACTTTTGGGCCATTTAAAAAAAACTACTGGATGGATTTACACCAAATTTACTAAATCATGCTTTTGGGACCAAGCTGCCGCTCCTACCGCAAGTTTGGTGAAAATCCATTCAGCGGTTTGGGCTGTAGACTTGAGCACATTTATTTTTCCTTTGCCCCCCCTTGATAAAACTTCACCAAACTTGCCAGACAAATTCAGAGGGGGTCATATACCTTTTTTGCAAAGTTTGGTAATGATTCGTCCAGGGGGAGCAATGTTATAAGCCACCCAAAATGTGTTCTTCCTATGAGTTGAGCAACTTAACCATAAATACAGGGCCGCTACCGCAGGCCCTGTAATATATGTGTGTGTTTTAATGCATCATACAGCACATTTTCTGGGGAGAACCGTTACACTCACCTGGCTCCCACAGAGGCGTCGATCTGAACTGGACAGCTGCGGTCTCCACCAATGTGACGCATAGGGCCGACATGACAGACTGGACTGGCCCACCTAGCTTCGTTTGCTTGGCCCGTAGGAATATTCTTCTGCAAATGGAGAAAGGGAATTAACCACCCGTGGAGTTGAGCGTAAATCCCCCCACCCCTGCTGTTCTCCCCACAGATCACATTTGATGTCCCCTCTTGTAGTCTCACCTGATGGTTTGAAAAGATGAGCTCTCCATTCTGCATTGAGCGCAGCGGCGCGTTGATAACCAGTTGCTTCACTGGCTCGAAGGAATTGGTGAGTACCAGAACAATATTGACTCCGAAAAGTATGTAGTTCATAAGAGGTCACATGTCTGACTTTCACTCTTGTCCGATTCCTTGCAGTTTGCAGCTTGACCCCAGCGAAGAGTTCCTCGTGGTAGCTGACGAAGTTCAGGTAAGGATTTGGCTTATCCTACACAGTTCAACAAAATAAGGTCAGAATGTAACCTGTTTCTTGCTCCCTTATTCAGGTGTGGAGAGAAAATATGGTATGTCTATTGCATTGAGAAGAGTTCCCCTTGTTTGTTCCTTTGTCTCACCTTGTTGTCCTTTTGTTCCCCTTGTTTGTTCCTTTGTCTCACCTTGCTGTTCTTGTGTTCCCCTTGTTTGTTCCTTTGTCTCACCTTGCTGTTCTTGTGTTCCCCTTAGGTGCCAGAGTGTGGCGGGAACATGCAGAAGGATGCAGTGGATCGTGAGGATGCTGCGAAGGGCGGTGAGTTCAGCGCGGCGCTGCAGCAGGCGAGGCGGCGCACGTAAAATGCTTCTTTCGTCCAGCTCGAAGGTGCGGTGGATCCAGAATTAAGGTAAGGATCGAAGGTTTTGCTCTTATTCTAACCTTTTCTCCTTCTGTTCCTCCCTTTTTCTAGGAGCTGCAGACTCAAGGCGGGCGTGGCAGAAGACTGGATGCAGGCTTGCAGACACCGTGAGCGTTACGCTGCTGGATGCAGAATAACGCGAAGCGTGTGCTGATCTTCTGGCGTGGTTTAAATAGCTTCCAAAGTAGTCCCAGGTAAGTATTCCTCCCCAGCCCCACCCGAGTAAAAAATAGTCCCTCGGTAAAATAGTCCCTTCCAAGCCTCATTTGGCTTGGAGCTCTGCAGCATGGTCTGCATCAGGTAAGCTTGCAGTATGGTCTGCATCAGGTAAGTTCTACTCTATGAGCCTGGCGCCTATGGCGCCAGGACTGACTCTCCATATGAGCCTGGCACCATAGGCACCAGGACCGCACCCAAACAGCCCCTAGCAGGGGTTTTTGGGCTTGCTCAAAATAACTTGATGCCTGCTTCCGGGGTTGCTGGACCTGGTCTGGTTCCCCACGGGTAGGCATCATGACAGCACTCCCCTCCAAGGCCCCTCCTAAAGTCATTCTTCCCCGTGGTTTTGGTTTGTCTGGGAAATTTTGGTGGGATCTTTTCACTCATCGAGGTGCATGCACGTGGTCACTAGGTTCCCAAGACCTTTCCTGTGGTCCGTAACCTTTCCAGTTGATTAAATAAAAAAGTTTTGACTTCACCATCTTGGAGTCCAGGATGTTCTTAACTTCAAATTCAGGTTCCCCGTCTATAAGGACGGGGTCTGGTGGCTTGGTTAGTCTTGTCCCTGGTTGTACTGGCTTCATAAGTGACACATGAAAGACAGGATGAATTTGCATATTAGCAGGTAAGTCCAACTTGACGGCCACTGGGTTGATAATGGCCTTAATAGAGTAAGGTCCCCAATATGTAGGGTTAAAGGTCCGCGTTCCCTTGAGAGGTATGTGTTTTGTGGCCAACCATACTTGATCCCCTATTTGGTACTGTGGAGTATCACTTCTATGCCGATCAGCATCTTTCTTATATTTCTCCTTCGCCTGTTTTAAATGTGCAGTTGCCTCCTTAAAGGCTTGTGTAATCGTAGCGTGTAGATGGTCCACTGCGGGCATTTCTAAGTGTCAGAGTTGACGAGACGATTGGGCCTTGACTGTTTTTAAATACTGTAAGTTCCGGTGATCGGTGATCACAGTAATGATATGCCTGGCACCAAGAAGATAATGCTGCCAAGTCTTAAAGGCGGATTTAATGGCTAATAACTCCTTGTCGGTAACCGCATAGTTTAACTCGGGTGCCGAGAACTTTCTGGACCAAAATGCTACTGGGTGAAGCTGGCCAGTTTCAGGGTCCTTTTGAGACAGGACAGCTCCCATGGCTAGACTGGACGCATCAGTTTCCACTATGTATGGAAGTTCAGGGCGCGGGTGCTTTAACACAGGTGCAGACGTGAATTTCGCTTTCAGCTCTTGGAAGGCTTTTTCAGCTTCTTCAGTCCATATAAAGCGTTTATTTTTTCACAAGAGTGCTGTGATGGGATGTACGACATGTGAAAAATCTGGGATGAATCTGCGGTAAAAATTGGCAAAGCCGAGCATACTTTGTACTGCTTTAACTGAACTTGGTGATGGCCACTTAAGGATTGCGTCCACCTTTCGTGAGTGCATTCGGACTCGCTCTGGGGTCAGGATAAACCCAAGGAATTCAACTTCTGTGGCTTGAAAAATGCATTTTTCTAGTTTTGCACATAGTTTGTGCTGGCGCAATTTTTCAAGGACTGCTCGGACGTGCTTCACATGGTCAGATTCTGAAGAGGAGTATACTAGAATATCATCGATATACATGACAACACAAACGTCAATGAGTTCACGAAGGACATCGTTCATGAAATATTGGAAGGCTGCTGGTGCATTGCACAACCCGAAAGGCATCACCTGGTATTCGAATAACCCATACTTAGTGCGGAAAGCAGTCTTCCATTCGTCGCCCTCTTTTACACGTACCAGATTGTATGACCCCCGGAGATATAATTTAGTGTATATACAAGCGTCCTTCACTTGGTCTAGTAGTTCAGGGATCAGAGGCAATGGGTATCGGTTTTTAACAGTTATCTGGTTCAATGTGCGGTAGTCTATGCACGTTCTGAGGTCACCTTCCTTTTTGGGCACGAAAAACAAAGCTGAAGATGCAGGGGACTTGGATGGGCGAATAAAGCCATTGGCAAGGTACTGGTCTAAGTATTGTCGTAGGTGAAGGTTCTCAGGTTCCGTAAGGGCATAGATCCTGCTACAAGGGTGTTGTGCACCGGGTATGAGATCGATTTGACAATCGTAGGATCTGTGAGGAGGTAAGGTGTTTGCCTGTTCCTTTTGGAAGACATCCTGGAATTCTTGGTATTCTGGAGGTAGTTGCATGACTGCTGTGGTTACTGTGGCCAGGCCTGCGTTCTGATTTTTCTTAGGGTAACAGGTTTGTGCACAATCCGGGAAGGTTATTCTCTTCTCTCACCAATCAATACAAGGATTATGTGTTTCCAACCAAGGTATCCCCAGTATTATTTGGAACTGTGGGGCTTTGATTAGATCAAACACAATAGTCTCTCGATGCCCATCCTGACCCAATAGTGTCATCTCTGCTGTGGAATGAGTTACAGGCCCAGAGGCAATTTCAGGTCGGTCCATCGTCTGTGGTGATGACATCTGAGGTGGTTTTTCGGCAGAGAGGTAGATTCATCCTGGAAGCCAATTCATAGTCCACATAGTTTCCTATGGCCCCGCTATCAATGTATGCCCTTAATGCGTGCATACGCGATGGCTGCCATGGATCTACGAGGACCATTGGTATGATGAAATGCGAGGTCTGAGTATCCTTCTTCAAGCTCGGCAAGTGGACCTCTATGCTTGTTGGGCGAGGTCGTTTCCCGAGTCTGACTCCATATGGCTTTCATCAGCAGCTCCTACCACCTTCCTGGGTGGTTTTACAGGGCAATCCCGTAGAAAATGCCCAGAAGTTCCACAATATAGACACAATTGCATTTGCCGTCTCCTTTCTCTTTCCTTCTGGGTTAAGGGTCCTTTAAACCCTCCGATTTGCATGGGTTCTGAAGCATCTGCTCCTTTAGGGTTAGCGTGGGTTTTGACCAACACCCGATTCTCAAACTTGGCTCGATCAGCCTTCCTGTTCTGAAGTCTGTGATCTAACTGGTCCACTAAGTCTATATATTCAGCGCAGTCTTGAGGTGGGTTCACGACTTGAGCCAAGACATCCTTGAGTTCTCCTCGAAGCCCTCAATGAAATAACGTGATTCGTTTTACCTCAGGCCATCCAGTTTCCACTATCAACCTATTAAAGGTCACGATGTAGGATAGAAGGTCTTGGTTACCCTGTTGTAGGGACAAAAGTTTGTTATCCAGGGCCTGTCCTTGGGCGTGCCGGGCAAATAGTCTTTCCATGCTAGTTTGAAAGCCCTGAAAATCCTGAAGAATTGGGTCATCCTGAGTAACTAGTGGAATTGACCAATCAGCTGTGCTGCTGTTGAGATATGACAACACAAAGGCTACCTTGGCTTGATCGTTTGGGAAGGCTCCAGGTCTGCATAAAAAGTGCAAGCAGCATTGGTTCATAAACACGGCAAACCTTTTGGGATCTCCGGCAAAGCGTTTGGGTGGAGCTAATGGAATATTTCCTGGTAGGTTTATTTGCACAGGGTTACTCGATAACACAGGAGCTGGATTTCCCCCAGAACCAGGTAGGGGTGCTTGTCCAGCCTGGCTTTGCAATAGTTGCCTAGCAAGGTCATCAGTTCGCTCCTTTGACAAAATCAGTTCTCTCCGAAGAGCATTGGTTTCTTGACGGGTGGAATGCACTTCAGCCCTCAGTTCCCCTAGTAATTGGGCCAATTGGTCATTCTCTGAGGTATCCATAACGCCCGGGTGGGAATTTTTGGGTAGGCTTCGCATTCTGTTACGCTCACCTGGCTCCCACAGAGGCGTCGATCTGAACTGGACAGCTGCGGTCTCCACCAATGTGACGCATAGGGCCGAGATGACGGACTGGACTGGCCCACCTAGCTTTGTTTGCTTGGCCTGTAGGAATATTCTTCTGCAAAAGGAGAAAGGGAATTAACCACCCATGGAGTTGAGCGTAAATCCCCCTACCCCCGCTGTTCTCCCCACAGATCACCTTTGATGTCCCCTCTTGTAGTCTCACCTGATGGTTTGAAAAGATGAGCTCTCCATCCTGCATTGAGCGCAGGGGAGCGTTGATAACCAGTTGCTTCACTGGCTCGAAGGAATCGGTGAGTTCCAGAACAATATTGACTCCGAAAAGTATGTAGTTCATAAGAGTTCAAATGTCTGACTTTCACTCTTGTCCGATTCCTTGCAGTTTGCAGCTTGACCCCAGCGACGAGTTCCTCGTGGTAGCTGACGAAGTTCAGGTAAGGATTTGGCTTATCCTACACAGTTCAATAAAATAAGGGCAGAATGTAACCTGTTGCTTGCTCCCTTATTCAGGTGTGGAGAGAAAATATGAAGTTCAGGGAATAATGCCTCCGGCGGTAAAATTAGGTAAGTCTATTGCGGTGAGAAGAGTTCCCCTTGTTTGTTCCTTTGTCTCACCTTGTTGTGCTTTTGTTTCCCTTGTTTGTTCCTTTGTCTCACCTTGCTGTTCTTGTGTTCCCCTTAGGTGCCAGAGTGCGGCGGGAAGATGCAGAAGGATGCAGTGGATCGTGAGGATGCTGCGAAGGGCAGTGAGTTCAGCGCGGCGCTGCAGCAGGCGAGACGGCGCGCGTAAAATGCTTCTTTCTTCCAGCTCGAAGGTGCGGTGGATCCGGAATTCAGGTAAGAATCGAAGGTTTTGCTCTTATTCTAACCTTTTCTCTGTCTGTTCCTTCCTTTTTTCTAGGAGCTGCAGACTCGAGGCGGGCGTGACAGAAGACTGGATGCAGGCTTGCAGACACTGTGAGCGTTACGCTGCTGGATGCAGAATAACGCGAAGCGTGTGCTGCTCTTCGGGCGTGGTTTATATAGCCTCCAAAGTAGTCCCAGGTAAGTATTCCTCCCCAGCCCCACCCGAGTAAAAAATAGTCCATAGGTAAAATAATCCCTTCCAAGACTCATTTGGCTTGGAGCTCTGTAGCATGGTCTGCATCAGGTAAGCATGGTCTGCATCAGGTAAGTTCTACACTATGAGCCTGGCGCCTATGGTGCCAGGACTGACTCTCCATATGAGCCTGGCGCCTTAGGCGCCAGGACCGCACCCAAACAGCCCCTAGCAGGGGTTTTTGGGCTTGCTCAAAATAACTTGATGCCTTCTTCCGGGATTGGTGGACCTGGTCTGGTTCCCGGGGGTAGGCATCATGACAAGATCTGTCTAAAAAGCCAGAGTGTTTGCAATTGTTTTGAAGGGTAACACCAATCCAAAAAATCCAATCCAATCCAAAGTCACCAATAATGCATAGCAACATTGATGTTTTAATTAATGTAATGCTTTGATATTAAAGATGCCATGTCACAATGAAAACATGTCCAACTGGCTGCACAATGTAGACCAGTCCACACACGTCATAACATATTGGAGTAAAGCATGCCAGGCCACAGTTAAATATACCTAGACTGGTTGCACCAAAATGCCAGTCAAAGCAATAACATGTATCATGGTTGTTTTAACTTCAACATCTGGTTTGAAGACAGCCACGCCAACTCCCAAAACTCACTAATTGATCAACTCAGCGCCATGAAACTACGACAACTAGTCAAAGGAGCAACGCACTCGGCAGGACACACCCTAGACGCAATTTTCGCCAAAGAAAAACTCTTCACCACAGCACCTCCGATACAAATACTATGGAGCAACCATCTCATCATCCCATTCGTGATCACTCTGCCTACCCAAGCCTACATCCAACATCCGAAACTCACAACCACCACCAAAAGAAACTGGAAACACGTCCAAGATAGCAACCTATTCGAACAACTGGAATTAACGCAACCCTCAACTACAGAACTGGAGCTAGCTGACCTAGACGGAAAAGCAGTATATACTGCACAAATGGATCACAGATACTATAGACAAGATCGCCCCAGAAAAAACGTTCATCCCATCAAAAAGAAGAGCAATGGCAAAATGGTTCACCCCACTATTAAACAACATGAAAAAGGAAAACAGAAAGATGGAATTGGAATGGAGGAAAGAATACAACCCAGGGAAAGAAACACTGTACCAAAAACAAATCTGTGCGTACAAGAAGGAAATTCAAAAGGCAAAGAAAAGACATTACGATGAGAGAATCGACAATGCCACCAACACACAAAAAGAAATGTTTAGCATCATTGAAGAAATGAGAAACCCACCAGGCTGCGATAACACCACAACCCCCTCAGAAAAACTATGCAACGACCTGGCAGATCACTTAAAAAAAATAAATCAATAACATCTGTCAAACCATACAAAAGAGACCAACCGACCACAACATACAACCCAACGAACCCAACTCAGAACCACAACACAAACTCCAAGCTTTCCTGAAATATCAGCAGAGGCATTCGCAATGCTGGTTAAACGAAGCAAGAAAGCGGGATCACCCATGGACCCATGTCCCCCAGACATCTACAAACCAATCCTCGTGCAAGGATCGCCAGCAGAACACTACAGAAACATTCGAAATCTATCACTTTCAACAGGGACTGTACCTTCAAATCAGCATACATCAAGCCACTCTTAGAAAACACAAGTGGTGACGTAGATGACCTTTCCCACTACAGGCCAATCTCCAACATCCGCTACCCAGCGAAACTTCTAGAAACCTACGTATAGAAACTAACCCAAGAACACATAGAAAAATACCACCTGCTGGACCAATCTCAAATTGGCTTCAGACCAGCGAGAGGAACTGAAACAGCACTACTATCCATCTGGGACAACATCAAAACTAACGCAGACTCAAATACTACCTCAGCCCTTATTCTGCTCGACCTCTCCGCGGCCTTTGACACAGTTAGCCACGACACCCTGACCAAAAGACTAGAAGACATAGGCATAACAGACACAGCACTACACTGGACCAAATCATTCCTAGCAGACAGAACCGAAACCGTATGGATAAAACCTTTCAAATCCACTCCACGAGTAAACGATTGCGGAGTACCACAAGGATCCTCACTATCCCCAGTATATTTCAACATCTATCAGACTCCAGCCATCGAATCTTCAAAAAATACAACATTACATGTTAAACTACGCAGATGACACTCAGATCATCTACAAAATCAAAGACACTGATGCCGACCATCCAACCCTAACTGACTGTCTAAAAGAAGTCTTCAACTGGATGGATGCCAACAACCTGAAAATCAACCCAGGAAAGACAGAAATCATGATCATATCCAAAGACCAAGAGAACGAAACCACCATCCCATGGCCTACGGAAATGGGAAACGCACCAACACCATCGAAGGTAGTAAAAAATCTGGGAGTCCTAATGGGCAACAACCTAACCCTGGAACCACAAATAAATGCAACAGTGAAAAAAATGCTTTTTCCTCCTCCGCACGGCAAGAAGAATTCTACCTTTCCTCTCCTTTGCGCACAAAACACTCACTATCGTCGCCCTAATCATGTCTAAAATCGACTATGCAAACAGCCTCTACCTCGGAATACCAGAATACCTCCTGAAGAAACTGCAACGGATCCAAAATGCAGCAGCAAGACCACTCC
This sequence comes from Ambystoma mexicanum, assembly GCF_040938575.1. NCBI lineage: Eukaryota > Metazoa > Chordata > Amphibia > Caudata > Ambystomatidae > Ambystoma > Ambystoma mexicanum. Next base: position 600,774,514 of record NC_090922.1, read on the forward strand.
TCAAACTATCCAGGAAAGACCACATCACTCGAGCCTTAAAAATATTACACTGGCTCCCAGTAAAACATTGCATCACCTTTAAAACAATGTGCGTAACGCACAGGGAAATCAGTGGACAAGGAGCAGAATTCCTACAAAAGAAAATAACACTCTACAAACCAACGAGACCCCTCTGATCAAGCAACAAAATCCACCTGGAACTCAAACCATACCATAAGAAAAAACTTGGAGGCACCTCCTTCTACCACTTAGCCGCAAAAACCTGGAACAACATCCCAAAAGAAATAAGAAAGACTGAAGATCACCTAAAATTCCGGAAATCGCTAAAAACCTGGCTCTACAACACCACAAACTAAACCAGGAAACCAAAAACTGGAAAAGGATGGCTAAACCAAAAAGACACGGACATCCCGGACCCGAGAGAGCAACGCCCACGACACCTGGACCGGGACACCGGATAGACTGGAACGCAGGCGGTACGCATGGAGACTGAGTCAACTACCCCAGACAATCCCACCAACACCTTCGCCCGGCCCTTAATTAATTACAACCAAGTACCACATGGGTGTGGAATTATCGAGATATTCGCAATCACTCCACCATCTGAGAGGTTGTCATTGGCAGGTGCAATGGCCACAGGAGTATGAATGGAAGATAAGGGGAGCAATGCGAGAGCATGTTAGAGGCGGGGGCTAGAGAAGTAAGGAACCTGTATGCCAGTCAGACTCAGATCAGGACAGAGCCGCAACAGGGGTGACTACGCAAGCCGAGCGCTTCTATTCACGATAGAGACGCAAACTAACCAACCCCTACTAACATTTTACCTTTCTGCATTCACCTCTCAAACTCCAAACCAAACACAACCAAAACCTACAGCACAACAAACTGCACAAACTTCACTACACTGCAACAACAAAACAAAAAACACACATAGCCTTGCACAACAGTACATGACGACTAACGGTTGCAAACATCGCAGGCCCAGCCAACAGACCCACCGGGCTGAGGCCGCCAACAGCACATCACTTCTCTCGTGCCCTTTTCCTGCTTCCTCCCACTAACTCAACCTCCCCTCCTCTTTCAGAGCCGCCAGAGCGCCAAGGGACCACTCCGGTGGTGATAGTGCGCGGTACAAATGTCCTTTAACATTAACATTAACATTAACATAAATTCCCAGAAAAATATACAATGTCACTGTAAGAAACAGCTACACTAGCAGCATCACAATGTCAGTCTAGCCAGATAATTACACTTAACAGAACTGCTTTATCAGAGATTCCCAGTTAAAAACAAGTCAAGCCAAACTAAGAAATGTGGCTGCATGAAAATGCTTCTCTAGCCACCACACATAATGCCCGCTTAGCTTTGACATGGATGTCCATTACGAATTATCGCACACTCCCCGCCCCACCCCACACCCCCCACACATCCCCTCTCCCACCCTCTGCCCCAACCCCCAAAATCTGCTCATAGGCCCAAATGACCTTCACGTTCCTTTTCCTTGTCCAAGTGCTTACTTATGAGGCACCTTGCCTGATAGGTAAGAATTGAGATAAGGAAGAGTAGGACTAGGAGTAATGAAGATTACAGGTAACTTACCCAAGCATTACCTCCATGTCACGCTACCTCATTCCAGTACTTGTGTATGAGGCAACGTGCCTCATACACAAGCACTGGGATGAGGAAGAATAGGGCTAGGAGTAATGAAGATTACCAATAAGTAATGAAGGCATTAAACGCAAGCAGTGGTGCAACACCAATGAGTTGACTGGACTTCAGCCCTCTCCCCGCCCCATGAAATCTTGGGCTATGGTGACTAGACCTGGCTGACGTACAGAGCTGTTACCGGACAGAACAGGACACAGATGTTAAAAGGAACCTGGGTTACACCATTAATGAAGGCCCAGCAATAACTAATGTATAGCATTTCACTGTTAGTTCCTGCATTCAAATACATCATTATTTAAGCTATTGAAATCGTGATGTGGGTTTAGTACTTGCATCCCGGGTGAGTGATCGGAAGGGTAGAGAGGGGGCAGGATACTGCTCCTTCTAACAGCAGTCCATAAGTGGGTGCTTTCAGGCTTAAATGAGAGAGTTAACTGCTTGTAGCATTGAAGCTGCACTTGAATAGTCTCATTAGAACGCGTAAAGAAGTTAGATGCCCCTACACACTTTTTCCCCTCCCCCAATGCCCGTTAGTGCCTCTCCCAACATTTGAAGGGTCAGCCCCCTGAAATTTAGGTTTTGTTGCACCTGAACACAAGCACACACACCATTCACACACACACACACACCCAGCCACCCATACATTTGTGTGTACCCTTTCACCATACAGGCACAGCCAGGCATTCAGCCATACATATAAGTGTGCACCCTTTCACCATACTGGCACACACACCCAGGCAGCCACCCATGCATTTAATTGTCACCCTTTCACCATACAGGCACACCCAGGCAGCAACTCATAGATTTAAGTGTGCACCATTTCGCCATTCAGGCACACTCAGGCAGCTACCCATACATTTAAGTGTGCACCCTTTCACCATAAACTCACACACGCACACCCAGCCACCCACACATTTAAGTGTGCACCCTTTCATCATACACTCAAACAGGCACACCTAGGGAGCCACCCATACATCATGCACTCATGCATTCATGCACATCACACTATATACATATATAAACACACTAACATGCATGCACACATATTTAAAGAAAATTCATTTTCTTACCTTTAATACGTTGGTCTGGGGAACAAGGCCTTGAGCTCCCTGCAGCAGCCAGGAACGATGTTGTTCCCGTCATCTGCAGAGGATCTGGAGGCCTCCATATCATGGGACGTAGGGGAGCCCTTTGACGTCAAAAAGAAATTGTTTCTTTTTCAAGTCACTCTGACTTCATAAAGAAATTATTTCCATTAAAGTACAGACAGAACAGAAACCGTATGGATAAAACCTTGCAAATCGACTCCACGAGTCAACGATTACGGAGTACCACAAGGATCCTCACTATCCCCACTATATTTCAACATCTATCAGACTCCGGCCATCAGAATCTTCAAAAAATACATTACATGTTACAACTACGCAGATGACACTCAGATCATCTACAAAATCAAAGACACTGATGCCGACCATCCAAACCTAACCGACTGTCTAAAAGAAGACTTCAACTGGATGGATGCCAACAACCTGAAAATCAACCCAGGAAAGACAGAAATCATGATCGTATCCAAAGACCAAGAGAACGAAACCACCATCCCATGGCCTACGGAAATGGGAAACGCACCAACACCATCGAAGGTAGTAAAAAATCTGGGAGTCCTAATGGACAACAACCTAACCCTGGAACCACAAATAAATGCAACAGTGAAGAAAGGCTTTTTCCTCCTCCGCACGGCAAGAAGAATTCTAGCTTTCCTCTTCTTCGCGCACAAAACACTATCGTCGCCCTAATCATGTCTAAAATCGACTATGCAAACAGCCTCTACCTCGGAATACCAGAATGCCTCCTGAAGAAACTGCAACGGATCCAAAATGCAGCAGCAAGACTACTCCTCAAACTATCCAGGAAAGACCACATCACTCCAGCCTTAAAAACATTACACTGGCTCAAAGAAAACATCGCATCACCTTCAAAACAATGTGCATAACGCACAGGGCAATCAGCGGACAAGGAGCAGAATTCCTACAAAAGAAAATAAAAGTCTACAAACCAACGAGACCCCTCCGATCCAGCAACGAAATCCGCCTGGATCTCAAACCATACCATAAGAAAAAACTTGGAGGCTCCTCCTTCTACCACTTAGCCACAAAAACCTGGAACAACATCCCAAAAGAAATAAGAAAGACTGAAGATCACCTAAAATTCAGGAAATCGCTAATAACCTGGGTCTACAACACCACAAACTAAACTAGGAAACCAAAAACTGGAAAAGGATGGCTAAACCAAAAAGACACGGACATCCCGGACCCGAGAGAGCAACGCCCATGACACCTGGACCGGGACACCGGATAGACTGGAACGCAGGCGGTACGCACGGAGACTGAGTCAACTACCCCAGACAATCCCACCAACACCTTCGCCCGGCCCTTAATTAATTACTACCAAGTGCCACATGGGTGTGGAATTATCGAGATATGGGCAATCACCCCACCATGAGAGGTTGTCATTGGCAGGTGCAATGGCCACAGGAGTATGAATGGAAGATAAGGGGAGCAATGAGAGAGCATGTTAGAGGCGGGGGCTAGAGGAGTAAGGAACCTGTATGCCAGTCAGACGCAGATCAGGACAGAGCCGCAACAGGGGTGACCACGCAAGCCGAGCGCTTCTATTCAGGATAGATACGCAAACTAACCAACCCCTACTAACAATTTCCCTTTCTGCATACACCTCTCAAACTCCAAACCAAACACAACCAAAACCTACAGCACAACAAACCGCACAAACTTCACTACACTGCAACAACAAAACAAAAAACACACATAGCCTTGCACAACAGTACATGACGACTACCGGCCGCAAACACCGCAGGCCCAGCCAACAGACCCACCGGGCTGAGGCCGCCAACAGCACATCACTTCTCTCGTGCCCTTTTCCTGCTTCCTCCCACTAACTCAACCTCCCCTCCTCTTTCAGATCCGCCAGAGCGCCAAGGGACCACTCCGGTGGTGATAGTGCGCGGTACAAATGTCCTTTAACATTAACATTAACAGAAATTCCCAGAAAATATACAATGTCACTGTAAGAAACAGCTACACTGGCAGCACCAAAATGTCAGTCTAGCCAGATAATAACACTTAACAGAACTGCTTTATCAGAGATTCCCAGTTAATAACAAGTCAAGCCAAACTAAGAAATGTCTAGACTGGCTGCACGAAAATGCCTCTCTAGCCACCACACATAATGCCTGCTTAGCTTTGACATGAATGTCCATTACGAATTATCGCACACTCCCCGCCCCACCCCGCACCCTCCACACATCCCCTCTCCCACCCTCTTCCCCAACCCCCAAAATCTGCTCATAGGCCCAAATGACCTTCACGTTCCTTTTCCTTGTCCAAGCGCTTACTTATGAGGCACCTTGCCTGATAGGTAAGAATTGAGATAAGGAAGAGTAGGACTAGGAGTAATGAACATTACAGGTAACTTACCCAAGCATTACCTCCATGTCCCGCTACCTCATTCCAGTACTTGTTTATGAGGCAACGTTCCTCATACACAAGCACTAGGATGAGGAAGAATAGGGCTAAGAGAAATGAAGATTACCAATAAGTAATGAAGGCATTAAACGCAAACAGTGGTGCAACACCAATGAGTCGACTGGGCTTCAGCCCTCTCCCCACCCCATGAAATGTTGGGCTATGGTGACTAGAGCTGGCTGACGTACAGAGCTTTTTGCCGGACAGAACAGGACACAGATGTTAAAAGGCACCTGGGTTACACCATTAATGAAGGCCCAGCAATAACTAATGTAAAGCATTTCACTGTTAGTTCCTGCATTCAAATACATCATTATTTAAGCTATTGAAATTGTGATGTGGGTTTAGTACTTGCATCCCGGGTGAGTGATCGGAAGGGTAGAGAGGGGGCAGGAGACTGCTCCTTCTAACAGCAGTCCATAAGTGGGTGCTTTCAGGCTTAAATGAGAGAGTTAACTGCTTGTAGCATTGACGCTGCACTTGAATAGTCTCATTAGAACGCGTAAAGAAGTTAGATGCCCCCACACAAATACTTTTTCCCCTCCCCCAATGCCCGTTAGTGCCTCTCCCAAAATTTGAAGGGTTAGCCCCCCTGAAATTTAGGTTTTGTTGCACCTGAACACAAGCACACACATCATTCACACACACACACACACACCCAGCCACCCATACATTTGTGTGTACCCTTTCACCATACAGGCACAGCCAGGCATTCAGCCATACATATAAGTGTGCACCCTTTCACCATACTGGCACACACACCCAGGCAGCCACCCATGCATTTAATTGTCACCCTTTCACCATACAGGCACACCCAGGCAGAAACCCATAGATTTAAGTGTGCACCATTTCGCCATTCAGGCACACTCAGGCAGCTACCCATACATTTAAGTGTGCACCCTTTCACCATAAACTAACACATGCACACCCAGCCACCCACACATTTAAGTGTGCACCCTTTCATCATACACTCACACAGGCACACCTAGGGAGCCACCCATACATCATGCACTCATGCATTCATGCACATCACACTATATACATATATAAACACACTAACATGCATGCACACACATTTAAAGAAAATTCATTTTCTTAACTTTAATACGTTGGTCTGGGGAACAAGGCCTTGAGCTCCCTGCAGCAGCCAGGAACAATGTTGTTCCCGTCATCTGCAGAGGATCTGGAGGCCTCCATATCATGGGACGTAGGGGAGCCCTTTGACGTCAAAAAGAAATAAAACGACTCCACGAGTCAACGATTACGGAGTACCACAAGGATCCTCACTATCCCCACTATATTTCAACATCTATCAGACTCCGGCCATCAGAATCTTCAAAAAATACATTACATGTTACAACTACGCAGATGACACTCAGATCATCTACAAAATCAAAGACACTGATGCCGACCATCCAAACCTAACCGACTGTCTAAAATAAGACTTCAACTGGATGGATGCCAACAACCTGAAAATCAACCCAGGAAAGACAGAAATCATGATCGTATCCAAAGACCAAGAGAACGAAACCACCATCCCATGGCCTACGGAAATGGGAAACGCACCAACACCATCGAAGGTAGTAAAAAATCTGGGAGTCCTAATGGACAACAACCTAACCCTGGAACCACAAATAAATGCAACAGTGAAGAAATGCTTTTTTCTCCTCCGCACGGCAAGAAGAATTCTACCTTTCCTCTTCTTTGCGCACAAAACACTATCGTCACCCTAATCATGTCTAAAATCGACTATGCAAACAGCCTCTACCTCGGAATACCAGAATGCCTCCTGAAGAAACTGCAACGGATCCAAAATGCAGCAGCAAGACTACTCCTCAAACTATCCAGGAAACACCACATCATTCCAGCCTTAAAAACATTACACTGGCTCAAAGAAAACATCGCATCACCTTCAAAACAAAGTGCATAACGCACAGGGCAATCAGCGGACAAGGAGCAGAATTCCTACAAAAGAAAATAACAGTCTACAAACCAACGAGACCCCTCCGATCAAGCAACGAAATCCGCCTGGAACTCAAACCATACCATAAGAAAAAACTTGGAGGCTCCTCCTTCTACCACTTAGCCAGAAAAACCTGGAACAACATCCCAAAAGAAATAAGAAAGACTGAAGATCACCTAAAATTCAGGAAATCGTTAATAACCTGGGTCTACAACACCACAAACTAAACTAGGAAACCAAAAACTGGAAAAGGATGGCTAAACCAAAAAGACACGGACATCCCGGACCCGAGAGAGCAACGCCCACGACACCTGGACCGGGACACCGGATAGACTGGAACGCAGGCGGTACGCACGGAGACTGAGTCAACTACCCCAGACAATCCCACCAACACCTTCGCCCGCCCCTTAATTAATTACTACCAAGTGCCACATGGGTGTGGAATTATCGAGATATTGGCAATCACCCCACCATGAGAGGTTGTCATTGGCAGGTGCAATGGCCACAGGAGTATGAATGGAAGATAAGGGGAGCAATGAGAGAGCATGTTAGAGGCGGGGGCTAGAGGAGTAAGGACCTGTATGCCAGTCAGACTCAGATCAGGACAGAGCCGCAACAGGGGTGACTACGCAAGCCGATCGCTTCTATTCAGGATAGAGACTCAAACTAACCAACCCCTACTAACAATTTCCCTTTCTGCATACACCTCTCAAACTCCAAACCAAACACAACCAAAACCTACAGCACAACAAACCGCACAAACTTCACTACACTGCAACAACAAAACAAAAAACACACATAGCCTTGCACAACAGTACATGACGACTACCGGCCGCAAACACCGCAGGCCCAGCCAACAGACCCACCGGGCTGAGGCCGCCAACAGCACATCACTTCTCTCGTGCCCTTTTCCTGCTTCCTCCCACTAACTCAACCTCCCCTCCTCTTTCAGAGCCGCCAGAGCGCCAAGGGACCACTCCGGTGGTGATAGTGCGCGGTACAAATGTCCTTTAACATTAACATTAACATAAATTCCCAGAAAAATATACAATGTCACTGTAAGAAACAGCTACACTGGCAGCACCAAAATGTCAGTCTAGCCAGATAATTACACTTAACAGAACTGCTTTATCAGAGATTCCCAGTTAAAAACAAGTCAAGCCAAACTAAGAAATGTCTAGACTGGCTGCACGAAAATGCCTCTCTAGCCACCACACATAATGCCTGCTTAGCTTTGACATGGATGTCCATTAACAATTATCGCACGCTCCCCGCCCCACCCCACACCCCCCACAAATCCCCTCTCTCACCCTCTGCCCCAACCCCCAAAATCATCTCATAGGCCCAAATGACCTTCACGTTCCTTTTCCTTGTCCATGTGCTTACTTATGAGGCACCTTGCCTGATAGGTAAGAATTGAGATAAGGAAGAGTAGGACTAGGAGTAATGAAGATTACAGGTAACTTACCCAAGCATTACCTCCATGTCCCGCTACCTCATTCCAGTACTTGTGTATGAGGCAACATGCCTCATACACAAGCACTGGGATGAGGAAGAATAGGGCTAAGAGTAATGAAGATTACCAATAAGTAATGAAGGCATTAAACGCAAACAGTGGTGCTACACCAATGAGTCGACTGGGCTTCAGCCCTCTCCCCGCCCCATGAAATGTTGGGCTATGGTGACTAGACCTGGCTGACGTACAGAGCTTTTTGCCGGACAGAACAGGACACAGGGCCTCATTACGACCCAGGCGGTAAGTTACCGCCTGGGCCGTGACTTTACCACCATGGCGTAAACTAGGTTTACGCCATGGTGGTTGGCGGATTTACCGCCCCATTCCAACCTTGGCGGGGCGGTAAATCCCCATTTTCCCATTTACCCTTCCCCATTCCCATTTTGCCCCATAGGGCATAATGGGAGTGGGGAAGGCGTTAATTACGCCACCGTAAATTACGGTGGCGTAATTAACTCCATGGTCCCTTAGCGCCATGGATTATAACACCTGCTAAAAGCAAGTGTTAAAACCTGCATGGCGCTAAGGGACCTCGTACTCAGGCGGTAAGGGTCGGCGCTGTTTACGCCGCCGTAAAACCCTTACCGCCTGAGTCGTAATGAGGCCCACAGATGTTGAAAGGCACCTCGGTTACACCATTAATGAAGGCCCAGCAATAACTAATGTAAAGCATTCAATACATGTTCATACATGTTCCTGCATTCAAATACATCATTTTTTAGGCTATTGAAATCGTGATGTGGGTTTAGTACTTGCATCCCGGTTGAGTGATTGGAAGGGTAGAGAGGGGGGCAGGAGACTGCTCCTTCTAACAGCAGTCCATAAGTGGGTGCTTTCAGGCTTAAATGAGAGAGTTAACTGCTTGTAGCATTGAAACTGCACTTGAATAGTCTAATTAGAACGCATAAAGAAGTTAGATGCCCCCACACAAATACTTCCCCCCCCCAATGCCCGTTAGTGCCTCTCCCAACATTTGAAGGGTTAGCCCCCCTGAAATTTAGGTTTTGTTGCACCCCTGAACACAAGCACACACACCATTCACACACACACACACACACACACACCCAACCACCCATACATTTGTGTGTACCCTTTCACCATACAGGCACAGCCAGGCATTCAGCCATACATATAAGTGTGCACCCTTTCACCATACTGGCACACACACCCAGGCAGCCACCTATGCATTTAATTGTCACCCTTTCACCATACAGGCACACCCAGGCAGCAACTCATAGATTTAAGTGTGCACCATTTCGCCATTCAGGCACACTCAGGCAGCTACCCATACATTTAATTGTGCACCCTTTCACCATAAACTCACACACACACATCCAGCCACCCACACATTTAAGTGTGCACCCTTTCATCATACACTCACACAGGCATACCTAGGGAGCCACTCATACATCATGCACTCATGCATTCATGCACATCACACTATATACATATATAAACACACTAAAATGCATGCACACACATTTAAAGAAAATTCATTTTCTTATCTTTAATACGTTGGTCTGGGGAAGAAGGCCTTGAGCTCCCTGCAGCAGCTAGGAACAATGTTGTTCTCGTCATATGCAGAGGATCTGGAGACCTCCATATCATGGGACGGAGGGGAGCCCTATTACGTCAAAAAGAAATTGTTTCTTTTTCAAGTCACTCTGACTTCATAAAGAAATTATTTCCATTAAAGTACAGAACCATAAGGGAAATAATTCCTTTTTTGAAGGCACAGTGACTTCAAAAATAAATTATTTCTTTTTGAGGTTATAGGGCTCCCCTACCCTACGACATGGAGGCCTCCCGGAGGCTTCCATGTCATGGGGTGGGAGGAGTCTTCAGACTTCAAAAAATAAATTGTTTTATTTTGCAGCAACCTATCTGGGATTTAATTAAATTAATAAACAGTGAAATATGCTAAGGGTCTACACAATATGCCCCGCAACCCACTATAAACGGAAGCATATTAAGGCAAGCAGATCCCCCCACACTTAAATGCATTTTGGGCAAGTTACTTACATGGGATATCTCTGGGTTTGGTGCTCAGGAAAGTCAGCCAGGTTCCAGGACCCTCTCTTTTGGGAACTCAGGGATCTGGTCCTGATACTTCGGTCAAAGGTAGGCACCAGCATCCCCTCTCTTTGGCTCCCCTCAGCTTTAGGCTTCCCCAATGGCTGTCCTCCCGGGCAAGAGTTAAATCTCCTTTCAGCTTTTCCCCCATTTGATTTTAGCCAAGTCTCCCTGGAAGTTTTGCGCTCCTGTCTTCTGATGTCTTTTAGGCTGCTTTTTCCTTGTCTGATTCCCTTCTGCATAGTGTAGGTGTGTTTCAATGTAAAAGCCACACCTCTGATTATTACAATTAGAAGGTGCCAGTTCATTAGTGCTAACTTCCCCATTGGAGGATCATCCTCTCTTCCTCCTCCCAAGGGCCAACCCCACTCTGTGGATAGGCTAGGGGAGTTCTATGATTGATGTGAAGTGAAAAGGTACACACCTTCTATCATTTGCATTTTCTTAACATGACAGTTATTTTTCCCTCAAAAAGTCCCTACATGGCACATTTTAGTGACTTACTGATACATGCCATAATATAAAGATATTAATATTCCCCTCCTCATGATGAATCGGGAGAGGTTAGTTTCATTTTGGCAAATTATTGCACAGGCGTGCTATGGGCTTTTGCCCTTTATTTGAAAACTAATATAGTTGGGAATATGAGATTTAATATCCATATACCTAATTTAACAAGCCATCAGCTCGCCATTTATTTCATTCAGGACATTTTTGGGGGAATCTAAAAACACATTGTAGATGGTAACTAAAATCCCTTGAATCACACATGAATGACATATCTATCACTACCACTGCCTTGAAATCAGCTTAAAAATAACATCTGCCTAAAGTCTTTAAGTATCTCGGTCTAAAAATCATTAAATAAACTAACATTTGCAATGAGAGTCAATGGCCACATGGGCAAATTGTAGTTTCAGTTTCAATTTCCCTGAACACACCTGGTTCAGGACTGTGCATTAGGTTATTGGTTCAGGATTGTAATAAAATTATTGATCACTCTTGTGGAGCCCAAAGCTGAGTTAAGGGAGACACCAAACATTGTATCTTCTTTTATGGCATGCCATCCCCCAGTGAAGCCAGGACTTAGTCTACCAAATTTCTTCAATTTGGGTTATGTTTAAAAGTTCAGCTTCACTTAATTGCAGCCTCTGTCTATACAGCCATTCAATAAATACCGGTCACACTATGGTCATATACTTCTGGTTGGGCCTGCAAGGTTCACAGCAATTGTTGATCATCTGGGGAAGGGTGAGCAAAGCCAGGAATAGGAGAAGTTAATTTTGTTAAATCAGCCCCACTGTCCATTAGAAATGTCATTCCAGCTAACTCAGTCTTTATTTTGCTTGGCACACAACCATTTTTGTTCATGTGCCAAACTGAAATTGAAGGCCTGCTGTTCATTTTGATAAGTCACAAATGCATTTTTGATTACATAATATCTGTTATTGTGCTGAAAAGTTGGTCTTAGTCACCTGAAAGGAAAGATATTCACATAGTTTTATATTTTGCAAGCAAAGCCCACTTATTTGCTTCCTCCCGGTTCGCAACACTTTGATGTGTGGCAGTTTCAATGAAAATGCTGCTGTTAGTCTCTCAGCCAACACAGTGATGTGTGTTTTCCATGTTACAATGTTCCTTGTGTCACCTGCAGAAATACCTGTATTGATATCTGCTTGGCACATTTCGCAGTATTGAAGCTTTAAGGCAGGATTTTGATTCACCAGTGGGCCTAGCCATAAGAACATGTATTTCGCAGTAAGGCCTAACCTGGCCTTACAGTTATATCTTTTGGGGCTGTGATTAATCCCCACAATTCTAGATACATTGCTGACCAATTCAGAATCCAAACACCAGCATGTAGGTTTTCAAGACTGTTTGCCTGTCTTAATCAGCACACTTTTACATTTGGCATGTTGGTGAAAGAATATCAGGGACAGGTCAGTTGCACACAATTATTTTCCAGTTGGAGGACTTCAATCTTCTCAGAGTGGGCTGTGCAGATGGTGATCTGTCCTAATGAGCTCCTGGATTTAGAAGCAGACCTTATTCCATGCACCTGTAAGGATTGTCTCTGATTTCCTCTGATACAGAAATCATTTTCTCCAAATCCTCTGATCCCTGGTCCCATTTGAGAAGAAGATGTTCCATTAGACCCTTGAGGGGAAACGTCATCCCAGGGTTCCAGGAAGACTGTTGTCCCCATATGCTTCCTGTTTCTCTGTAGTCTGCCCCTTCGCTCCTGGCACTCTTATGTAGCAGGAATGCTCTTTCCTTCGACTTCAACCTTGCCTGTGGTGTGAACAGCTGATTTTGTACCAGGATAATGTGTGACTTACAAAGATGCACTGGGAAACCCAGCTGTTACGGTGGTCAAAGTGGGCAGGAGCAGTTGGGAACAGTGCTCCTCTACTGTTTTGATTAAGTTTTACTGTTCCTATACTTTTATTTTAAAAAGAAACTGTTCTAGAATGGTGTTGTTTTAAAAAAAAGTGAAGGAAAAAGTTCAAACTTGCACTTTCAGTGCACTGCACTGAACGTACCCTTAAACAGCTGGTGCATATGTTTGGGGGGTTTGCATTGTGCGTGGAAGGGGTGTGGCAATGGGGTTTGTGAGGAGCGGGGGCAGGCCAGTAGGGAACATAGTTGCACTACTTCTTTTCGTACACTTCAACCACTGAGCTGTTACAACATGGCACACACTCTCACAGTGTTTTTCGTTGTTTGTGTTGCTGATACCACAAGATCCACCCATCTTCCATATGCAAATGTTCAGGATCCCTCGAGATACAAGAGCCGCACCACCAATCGTGTGAATACTCTGGGTGCAGTCCATGCCACATGGTAAGACTTGAAACAGGAAATTCTGCCTTAGGATGGCGATACAGAGGAACCCCATGTACATTTTGTGAACCAGTACATGACCCTACCTTTCCAAGAGATCGAAGGCTGTCATGATTTGGCCTTGATTGACGGAGGTTGTCAACCACAGTAGTGTCTCCATTTTGAACTTGATATTGTGTGTCTACTGGTGCAAGTCTCGGGCTAGCAGATAGTCTCCTTGTGACTGGGACACCACAAATACTATTGAGCAAAAACCCATGCCAGTCTTCCTCAGTGGTACACAGGAAATGGCTCTTATGTGCTGCAAACCTGAAGCGCTCCAGTGTAGGTGGTCCCGGGGGGCGGGCAGGGGGCAATTTGGTTAAGTTCCTGGGGGTATGTGTACATACTATAGGGTTACTATTGGAACATACGCCTGGCCACAGGGCCACCTCAAACTTCACAGCCCCCTCCCATGAACATCATAAATCAAAGAGAGTGTACCTACTCTATAGCCTAGGGGTGGTCATTATACTTCAGTGGGCTACTGGCCCTCTTCAGTAGAAATCGTTTAGTGGCCATTTAGACTTTTCTCTGGCATCTATTTTTACATTAATCATGCTGCACCACACATTTTCTTTCTAGTCTACATTCAAAAGTAAATATCTTTTTGAAAGGAGATAAAAAAAATAATGTCCCTTTCTCCTACTTTTACTTATGGAACACACTTTCTTGGTATAAGTTATTCACTATGTTAGTTCGGGAGTCCTTTTGGTTCCCCCCAGTGTCGACTTCATAAAGCACTTTGGTGTGAAACATGTTGCGACATAAAGTTCGTTTCCCCCTCTGTGCTGGGTGCATCCACTTTTTTCCAGGATGTGTATGCACTATTCTCGAGTCTGCCAATATCATCGAGATATCAATCAATTTTCCCGGAATTTCCCGGGATCACAATCCGCATTGCTAAGAATGTGCAATCATCCAATCACCTTCTGAAGAGAATTGCGGATTCCTAGCCCTCACTCGTCCGAAATCCATCAGTTGGCTGTACTGATGGAACATCGAAGGCTTTTGATGTGATCCAGGCTTGGGCTGTCACCTTGAAAAGGTAGGTCTGCCACGAGATCTTGATGGCGACCTTTCCCTTGCTCGATTAAAGGCTTGAGATCTTAATGTTGGGTTTGACATTTTCATGAGAAAGGAAGATTTTCCTTTAAGGGCATGGGGCAACCTCTTATACTCAAAGGACCTCTTGATGAGGATAACAACTTTTTTCCAGGTAGTTTTCCATCCAAAATGGGTATCTCAAACAGTACGCTTTTTTTTTGCTAGGTTCAGTTTTCCACACACTTATATAAATCTTTCTTGGGGCTTGAATTGCTCTTCCTCCAGTCAATGCTGTTGCCATAATTGCATGCTTTGGAGCATCTGATAGTAGCCTAGTTTGATTTTCTATGTCCACCAGCATATCGCCACATTCCCCACGTTATTCCATAGCTCGGTAAATGAACATCCTTAAACATCGAAAAAACCATGGCATCGGTTAAAATCAGTCCTCTTGCCTCTCATTAACCCCCTTCAAGGACGAGAACCAAAGACTTTTCCAAATATGTGCCAGAATTGCAGGCTTTCCTTCTTGAGACACATAGCCCTATTTAGTTTCAGGATCTCTTTCGGCCTCGTATTTAGTGGTCGATCTGCCTACTTTATCCCTTACTTCCAGGAGAGGTGTCACAATTCCCCCCTGTATCAAGGAATTCCACTCCAATTTGGGCAACCCCACAGAAGAAGAGCTAAGTTTTCTTTCCAAGCTATTTGATTACATGGGAGTCCTACAGGCCAACGTATCCCCTCTAACATTGGTTCAGCACCCTGCAGCATGCCTCATCACAGGAGTAAGGATATTCAACCTCAGAAAGCTGCTGTAAGGTAGGCCCACAACCTGTCACGAATGAAAATCAATCCAAGGAGCACAAATGAGTTCCCAAGGCTGCAAAAATAACAAAAGTTTAATACATGCAGAGTCGGCCGAGAATAAAAGGCACGCCTCATTCAACGTATCACCATTAAATGGACATTTATGTAGCAAAGAAAACATGACATAACCTGAACATTGTTCCACTCACATAAAAATCTTGGTGTGCTGATGGGTTCACAGTTTAAACCCCCTACATGTGAATATACATTACTGTGCCCTATTGGCTTAAAACGTCCTCTTGTGATCAGACGAGTACCTTCTCCCTAACCATGACCTCATGTCCAATTTAGATGCAGTCTCACGGTTTTCATTGGTTGACTCCGATGATAAAAATGATTACTGGCAAACCCTTTTCCATTGGGTCCAGGGCCTTATGGTGTTTTCACCCCTTATTTTTATCCAATCCCAGTGAGGTACAGACAGTGTGACACTGAAGAAAGGAATGTCCTTTCCCATGCAACCAGCATTGTTGGCATCACTAGATGGTTCTCACCCTTACAACTGCACAACTAGTAGTTTAATGTGCGACTTTTCATTGGACACATGTCTCTCATTTTTCCTGCTTCTGATGGAAATCAATGACCTCATGCTGAACACTACTCAGCACTGCTTGTTCAGGGAATAGGTTCTTTAATATGTGTATGTTCTTAGCCTGCCTTAGATTTCCTGTGCAACATTGAATGGGGGGAGGGATGGGCATGAGTGTTTCTCCCCATCTCTTTATAACTCATTGTTTTAATCCCCTTCCTTGCCCATGTGCACATTTCTTTCTGCAGTCATGTTTCCTGGTTTCATTATTTATTTGCTAACCGGTTTATAAGTGGCCATTTTCTGCAAGGGGCTCAGTGTTATCCACATTTTAGATCTCTTCTTTTTGGTCACAATTCAGCATTACTGTGTTCCCACCAACCTGTGTTCCTTGCTTGCCTAAACATTTGTAGTGGGGCAGTTATTGACTAGAGAGCATGTTCAAGCTCTGCCACCCTGCCTTCCTCACAAGAAACAAAATTATAAGACCAGATAAGGCATTAGCTTGCCCAATTAGTGTGTTTTAAAATAGACTGATTAGATGACAGGAAGGCATGTACACAAGATAGGGACTCAGTAAACAAGTAGGGCAGAAAATGGTAGGTAGATAAGGTTGCTGTGTACACATAGGGAGGGAAATAATGTGACAGGCATGCACCAGGAAATCGGTAGATAGTAAAGCAAATGTGTCCTGCAGAGGATACAAATGTGACAAGTAGTTGCCATGCTAAACTGCGCAAGCAAAGCAGAGAATAAAGTCTGTAGCTTTAAGAAGGTCTTGCAGCTAAGCACACTAATTGAAACAAATACATTTAATTCAGGCAGGAAAAATGCTGCAGTGGCTGGATATAGCTGCCTCAAAGGAATGTCCAAAGCCAGGACACCGGAGGGTCGGTTTACATAACGGAACAAGATACCAGTGTCTGGGCGGTGAGTGTTCAACCATTAAGATAAATCAGTTACAACAACACAGCAGACTATTTGAAGTCCATGGGGCGAACTGAACATCTCAGAAAATGTCCTAGTAGTTGACAGATTAATGTCTCAGTAATTGGCTAGGCGTGACAGAGAAGCAAGTGCAGCTAAAAAGACAAAGTAATTGCCGTGACTAAATCTTAAAATGGTGGAAGCAGCATAACTCATAACAAAAGTTAGAACAGAATGGCGCTTTTACTGTTGCAAGACTGGAAGGGCTGGAAAACTGAAATTTTGGCCAGGACAAACTCTTTTGAAACTCAGAGACATCATGGCAGAGATAACATGGGTTGTGTTATTTAAATAAGAACAAAGGCAATACGCTTGTCATCTCCTCCCATCTAGATAAACATGTCATCATGCCACCAGTTCATGGAGAGCGTGACCGCATGCTAACAGATAAGCATATGTCCTTTTCACTGCAGAATTAATTTAGAGCTTACCAATAAGATTCAAGCATGATGAGGTCATACATTTTATGGGATGTTTTGTGGGTGGGACATAGCCGATCAGTAGGGTGGGACACGTAGATACTATATGTAGCTTAGTATTAGGACCAATGAGCAGTAGAGCTAGGTTTTCATAGCTCAGTGATTATGATGACATCAGAACGACTCATTCACATTATATAAACTGTGTTTTCTGTTCAAACATGGAAGAATGTGAGAGAGAGAGCTTGGCTGTTGATCTTGTTTTCTCCCTAGCTTTTGCATAATTCCAATAACGCTGGGTTACCTTCCATTTGGCATACCACCATCCACTCTGTGTTGTCTCTTTATTGGCAAATACCAGGTAGAGGGCTATACTGTCTTTAGGCCTCTGTTTTCATTTTTGCTCTAGGTTGCAACATTTAATTGTATCATTGCTTCTCACACAAAGTCTGAGAATCAGCTATTCGACATGTTATGCAATTAATATGTGGCAAAACATATTTATATTGAGTCCGCATGATGCTGAGCTTAGGGCCCTTAGTGGGTAGCGCGTCATGCAGTAGATGAGATGCAGAGTAACTCTTTACACCAAATAATCAAACCAACTGAGGATGATGACAAAGTCTTTTTTACTGATTGTCACCTCTTCGGGAATACATCTGATAGGGTTTTCTTAGTGGATATCTTTTCTCAAAGATTTGATGCAGAATAGTCACAACTGCTGGTCTCAAGCATGTCACATGTTCAGGCTGGTAGCATACAGGTAGTGTGGGGGGCCAGACTTCCTGCAGGGGTAGTTGGCTGCTCCTCTACAATCATAAACAGTGACAAACAGATTACATGTTTCATCAGGTATCAACAAGACTCAAAACCTCTAAGTTATGTGTAGGAAACTTGTGGGTCAATTTATTTCACAAATTAGTTTCCTTATTGCAAAATCTGATATCTAAACACATCATTCACAACATGATTTTCATAAATACAAAACATTCTTCATGGGTTAGTATACAGAACACAGACTATCATTTTGTTATGTCATCTGGTCATACATTCTACAGCAACATAAGGAAGATTTGTAGAAGTAAACTACTTTTTGAACGCCTTTTTGAGGAGCTGTTGAAATACTTAGAGAGAGTCGAGCACTTACACAATGTGATTTTTTATTTAAACACGACCTTTGACATCAATAGTCTCTTCCCATTTGTTACACAGTTTGTCTATTCTTACACAGAGCACAATATCTATGTGCTTATATTGTACCACTGTCTCTTCATTGCTTTTCTACATCTCTTTGAAGTACTAAATGTCAGTTACTTACAGATATTTTTATTTGAAATTGATGTTTTTCAGGATAATATGTCGACACATTGTGTTTCAGCCTATTCTGACAGGATAAACCCCATCCTTAAGTAGGTTTTCCCAATGTTTTTAGGGAGGCCTTCATCAGGACTGATGATGAATTTGACAGATCTTTAATCTTCTAACCCTTTACTTGAAGTACTCTAAAAGTGTTAAAACAAACAGGACATTGAGTCTTTAGTAGACAGGAACAGGGATAGGATTCTTATTTCAGTCCTACTTAATATGGCTGTTGTTTTAAACTGTTGGAAAAAGAATACAGGATATCTCTTTAATTATATTATAGGTGCAACACCTATATGGATTACAAAACAGAGGGGGGGGTCTGGGAAACTCTCTACCAGCACAAACACAGCCCATTGACTTGTTCTTGGGTGGATGGCCACTGGAAGAGTCTCAACCAAGTCTTTAGCTCACTGTTCTTTTCACAGAGAAGAAATCTCCCCGCATATCAGTCTTTGTCCGGCCCAGGGGCAGTCCAGCACCAAAATGCTAGGCAATTCTCCTATGAACAAGAGTACCATAGCATCCCCATACACGTGTTTCAGCCTAGATGGGCATCATCAGTGAGGTGAAGCTGTGCCTCTCTAAGAGCAGTGAGCAAGGGGTCCACGTCTGGATTCCCCTGGTAACTTAGGGTGAGACCCAAAGTTACTTGGTATGCAAAACAGAGGGGGGTCTGGGAAACTCTCTACCAGCACGAACACAGCCCATTGACTTGTTCTTGGGTGGATGGCCACATATGGATTAAATGATAGTCGATATTGGTTTACCATTATATGTGTAAGTGATTTCAATCCGGCACTTCACCCAAGTCAATGCCTAGCGTGGAATGCACAGCTGAAACCCTTATTTATTTATTTGTGTCTAAAGGTTATTTTATTCTGAACGATGTACCACTTATATCATGCCCCTCTCTTTGAATCCCCCCGGTCACACTGAACCAGGAATCAGGCTGGTTTGCAAAGTTAAAAAATGTATTTAGATATTTCGCAATATAATCAAACTATTTTTAATGGTTATACAATGATCACCAATGGGGTGATGTCACACTAAACAATCTCTTTAATCATAAGGAGTAATAATGAGCAAAAACAAGCAACACAGAACTAATACTTTTGTGGGTTTGTTCAATCAAATGGCAATGTGGTTACTCTTTCCCCCTGCACACCCCGCAATCCCCCCAATATGCAACATAAAGAGATGGAAGGGGAGAAAACAGGTTTCAGGAATGCAGAATTCAAATACAATGGCAATCCCAATTTCCCCCCGCAAACACAAGAGAGAAACAGAACTAATTGGCAAACTGTCAAAATTGTTTTAAAGTTGGCTTTAAATGGAATATGTAAAACACTAGAAATGGTCTATCACTGAAATGGTTTAAATTCTAATGGGAGCCGCTTTATCTGGTTGTAGACAAACACTAGCAATGATTTGAGAGTAATAAGTTATGGGAAAACTTAAATTTGAGGTCGGGTGCAATGAAAAGCTATTTTACACGTTATAGATTTGCCAAAACGAAAAATATGTGGCAAATCGCGTGAGAACTTAAAGGATTTGAGATGTGATTTTGGGTTCTCTGGAAAGCTTAGGATCTTAGCTACAAGCAGACGCTTAAATTCCATTTCTAGAAAAGAAATGAAGACGTTATGGACGTTTTTGTGGAGGTCATATTTTTTCAGATAGAGGCAAATTGTAAAACAAAGATGCGCTTTTAAAAACACAAACAGGACTTCTTACACTAGGGATGGACTATGAAGAAACAAACTACACGACGCACAGCCACCAGCCCTGGACGTCTCTGGATGGTTTTTGCCTGCCGAGACGCTCGCCTTCTTCAGATGAAATATACATCAGTGCAAAGATCGGTTTAACACTACTACTACAGAAGATAATAGTGATGAGATAGAGAGTTCAGGCAGTTCAAAAATATCCTAACAATGCAGTTCTGGATATAAGAGAGGATGGGTTTGTCTAGGTATGACTATGGACAGTACATATGCTAGTGACAATCCTATACTAAGGATACTCACTACACAGAACTGTCAGGGATTCAGGTCAGTCAAGATGGTAACTAAAATCCCTGAAATCACACATGAATGACATATCTATCACTACCACTGCCTTGAAATCAGCTTAAAAATGACATCTGCCTAAAGTCTGTAAGTATCTCGGTCTAAAAATTATTAAATAAACTAACATTTGCAATGAGAGTCAATGGCCACATGGGCAAATTGTAGTTTCAGTTTCAATTTCCCTGAACACACCTGGTTCAGGACTGTGCATTAGGTTATTGGTTCAGGATTGTAATAAAATTATTGATCACTCTTGTGGAGCCCAAAGCTGAGTTAAGGGAGACACCAAACATTGTATCTTCTTTTATGGCATGCCATCCCCCAGTGAAGCCAGGACTTAGTCTACCAAATTTCTTCAATTTGGGTTATGTTTAAAAGTTCAGCTTCACTTAATTGCAGCCTCTGTCTATACAGCCATTCAATAAATACCGGTCACACTATGGTCATATACTTCTGGTTGGGCCTGCAAGGTTCACAGCAATTGTTGATCATCTGGGGAAGGGTGAGCAAAGCCAGGAATAGGAGAAGTTAATTTTGTTAAGTCAGCCCCACTGTCCATTAGAAATGTCATTCCAGCTAACTCAGTCTTTATTTTGCTTGGCACACAACCATTTTTGTTCATGTGCCAAACTGAAATTGAAGGCCTGCTGTTCATTTTGATAAGTCACAAATGCATTTTTGATTACATAATATCTGTTTTTGTGCTGAAAAGTTGGTCTTAGTCACCTGAAAGGAAAGATATTCACATAGTTTTATATTTTGCAAGCAAAGCCCACTTATTTGCTTCCTCCCGGTTCGCAACACTTTGATGTGTGGCAGTTTCAATGAAAATGCTGCTGTTAGTCTCTCAGCCAACACAGTGATGTGTGTTTTCCATGTTACAATGTTCCTTGTGTCACCTGCAGAAATACCTGTATTGATATCTGCTTGGCACATTTCGCAGTATTGAAGCTTTAAGGCAGGATTTTGATTCACCAGTGGGCCTAGCCATAAGAACATGTATTTCGCAGTAAGGCCTAACCTGGCCTTACAGTTATATCTTTTGGGGCTGTGATTAATCCCCACAATTCTAGATACATTGCTGACCAATTCAGAATCCAAACACCAGCATGTAGGTTTTCAAGACTGTTTGCCTGTCTTAATCAGCACACTTTTACATTTGGCATGTTGGTGAAAGAATATCAGGGACAGGTCAGTTGCACACAATTATTTTCCAGTTGGAGGACTTCAATCTTCTCAGAGTGGGCTGTGCAGATTGTGATCTGTCCTAATGAGCTCCTGGATTTAGAAGCAGCCCTTATTCCATGCACCTGTAAGGATTGTCTCTGATTTCTTCTGATACAGAAATCATTTTCTCCAAATCCTCTGATCCCTGGTCCCATTTGAGAAGAAGATGTTCCATTAGACCCTTGAGGGGAAACGTCATCCCAGGGTTCCAGGAAGACTGTTGTCCCCATATGCTTCCTGTTTCTCTGTAGTCTGCCCCTTCGCTCCTGGCACTCTTATGTAGCAGGAATGCTCTTTCCTTCGACTTCAACCTTGCCTGTGGTGTGAACAGCTGATTTTGTACCAGGATAATGTGTGACTTACAAATATGCACTAGGAAACCCAGCTGTTACAGTGGTCAAAGTGGGCAGGAGCAGTTGGGAACAGTGCTCCTCTACTGTTTTGATTAAGTTTTACTGTTCCTATACTTTTATTTTAAAAAGAAACTGTTCTAGAATGGTGTTGTTTTAAATAAAAGTGAAGGAAAAAGTTCAAACTTGCACTTTCAGTGCACTGCACTGAACGTACCCTTAAACAGCTGGTGCATATGTTTGGGGGGTTTGCATTGTGCGTGGAAGGGGTGTGGCAATGGGGTTTGTGAGGAGCGGGGGCAGGCCAGTAGGGAACATAGTTGCACTACTTCTTTTCGTACACTTCAACCACTGAGCTGTTACAACACGGCACACACTCTCACAGTGTTTTTCGTTGTTTGTGTTGCTGATACCACAAGATCCACCCATCTTCCATATGCAAATGTTCAGGATCCCTCGAGATAGAAGAGCCGCACCACCAATCGTGTGAATACTCTGGGTGCAGTCCATGCCACATGGTAAGACTTGAAACAGGAAATTCTGCCTTAGGATGGCGATACAGAGGAACCCCATGTACATTTTGTGAACCAGTACATGACCCTACTTTTCCAAGAGATCGAAGGCTGTCATGATTTGGCCTTGATTGACCGAGATTGTCAACCACAGTAGTGTCTCCATTTTGAACTTGATATTGTGTGTCTACTGGTGCAAGTCTCGGGCTAGCAGATAGTCTCCTTGTGACTGGGACACCACAAATACTATTGAGCAAAAACCCATGCCAGTCTTCCTCAGTGGTACACAGGAAATGGCTCTTATGTGCTGCAAGTCTGAAACGCTCCAGTGTAGGTGATCCCGGGGGGGGGGGGGGGGGCGGGCAGTGGGCAATTTGGTTAAGTTCCTGGGGGTATGTGTACATACTATAGGGTTACTATTGGAACATACGCCTGGCCACAGGGCCACCTCAAACTTCACAGCCCCCTCCCATGAACATCATAACTCAAAGAGAGTGTACCTACTCTATAGCCTAGTGGTGGTCATTATACTTCAGTGGGCTACTGGCCCTCTTCAGTAGAAATCGTTTAGTGGCCATTTAGACTTTTCTCTGGCATCTATTTTTACATTAACCATGCTGCACCACACATTTGCTTTCTATTCTACATTCAAAAGTAAATATCTTTTTGAAAGGAGATAAAAAAAATAATGTCCCTTTCTCCTACTTTTACTTATGGAACGCACTTTCTTGGTATAAGTTATTCACTATGTTAGTTCGGGAGTCCTTTTGGTTCCCCCCAGTGTCGACTTCATAAAGCACTTTGGTGTGAAACATGTTGCGACATAAAGTTCGTTTCCCCCTCTGTGCTGGGTGCATCCACTTTTTTCCAGGATGTGTATGCACTATTCTCGAGTCTGCCAATATCATCGAGATATCAATCAATTTTCCCGGAATTTCCCGTGATCACAATCCGCATTGCTAAGAATGTGCAATCATCCAATCACCTTCTGAAGAGAATTGCGGATTCCTAGCCCTCACTCGTCCGAAATCCATCAGTTGGCTGTACTGATGGAACATCGAAGGCTTTTGAGGTGATCCAGGCTTGGGCTGTCACCTTGAAAAGGTACGTCTGCCACGAGATCTTGATGGCGACCTTTCCCTTGCTCGATTAAAGGCTTGAGATCTTAATGTTAGGTTTGACATTTTCATGAGAAAGGAAGATTTTCCTTTAAGGGCATGGGGCAACCTCTTATACTCAAAGGACCTCTTGATGAGGATAACAACTTTTTTCCAGGTAGTTTTCCATCCAAAATGTGTATCTCAAACAGTACGCTTTTTTTTTGCTAGGTTCAGTTTTCCACTCGCTTATATAAATATTTCTTGGGGCTTGAATTGCTCTTCCTCCAGTCAATGCTGTTGCCATAATTGCATGCTTTGGAGCATCTGATAGTAGCCCGGTTTGATTTTCTATGTCCACCAGCATATCGCCACATTCCCCACGTTATTCCATAGCTCGGTAAAAGAAAATGAACATCCTTAAACACCGAAAGAGCCATGGCATCGGTTAAAATCAGTCCTCTTGCCTCTCATTAACCCCCTTCAAGGACGAGAACCAAAGACTTTTCCAAACATGTGCCAGAATTGCTGGCTTTCCTTCTTGAGACACATAGCCCTATTTAGTTTCAGGATCTCTTTCGGCCTCGTATTTAGTGGTCGATCTGCCTACTTTATCCCTTACTTCCAGGAGAGGTGTCACAATTCCCCCCTGTATCAAGGAATTCCACTCCAATTTGGGCAACCCCACAGAAGAAGAGCTAAGTTTTCTTTCCAAGCTATTTGATTACATGGGAGTCCTACAGGCCAACGTATCCCCTCTAACATTGGTTCAGCACCCTGCAGCATGCCTCATCACAGGAGTAAGGATATTCAACCTCAGAAAGCTGCTGTAAGGTAGGCCCACAACCTGTCACGAATGAAAATCAATCCAAGGAGCACAAATGAGTTCCCAAGGCTGCAAAAATAACAAAAGTTTAATACATGCAGAGTCGGCCGAGAATAAAAGGCACGCCTCATTCAACGTATCACCATTAAATGGACATTTATGTAGCAAAGAAAACATGACATAACCTGAACATTGTTCCTCTCACATAAAAATCTTAGTGTGCTGATAGGTTCACAGTTTAAACCCCCTACATGTGAATATACATTACTGTGCCCTATTGGCTTAAAACTTCCTCTTGTGATCAGACGAGTACCTTCTCCCTAACCATGACCTCATGTCCAATTTAGATGCAGTCTCACGGTTTTCATTGGTTGACTCCAATGATAAAAATGATTACTGGCAAACCCTTTTCCATTGGGTCCAGGGCCTTATGGTGTTTTCACCCCTTATTTTTATCCAATCCCAGTGAGGTACAGACAGTGTGACACTGAAGAAAGGAATGTCCTTTCCCATGCAACCAGCATTGTTGGCATCACTAGATGGTTCTCACCCTTACAACTGCACAACTAGTAGTTTAATGTGCGACTTTTCATTGGACAGATGTCTCTCATTTTTCCTGCTTCTGATGGAAATCAATGACCTCATGCTGAACACTACTCAGCACTGCTTGTTCAGGGAATAGGTGCTTTTATATGTGTATGTTCTTAGCCTGCCTTAGATTTCCTGTGCAACATTGAATGGCGGGAGGGATGGGCATGAGTGTTTCTCCCCATCTCTTTATAACTCATTGTTTTAATCCCCTTCCTTGCCCATGTGCACATTTCTTTCTGCAGTCATGTTTCCTGGTTTCATTATTTATTTGCTAACCAGGTTTATAACTACTTGCCTGTAGCTCTGTTCTAAGTGACCATTTTCTGCAAGGGGCTCAGTGTTGTCCACATTTTAGATCTCTTCTCTTTGGCCACAATTCAGCATTACTGTGCTCCCACCAACCTGTGTTCCTTGCTTGCCTAAACGTTTGTAGTGGGGCAGTTATTGACTAGAGAGCATGTTCAAGCTCTGCCACCCTGCCTTCCTCACAAGAAACAAAATTATAAGATAAGAAAGGACACATTTGAAACTGCACTTTGAATTCTCCTGGAAATGCAGATGTCACAAAGAACAGCTATTTTGCGCTACACAAGTAGAGACCAGATAAGGCATTAGCTTGCCCAATTACTGTGTTTTAAAATAGACTGATTAGATGACAGGAAGGCATGTACACAAGATAGGGACTCAATAAACAAGTAGGGCAGAAAATGGTAGGTAGACAAGGTTGCTGTGTACATATAGGGAGGGAAATAATGTGACAGGCATGCACCAGGAAATCGGTAGATAGTAAAGCAAATGTGTCCTGCAGAGGATACAAATGTGACAAGTAGTTGCCATGCTAAACTGCGCAAGCAAAGCAGAGAATAAAGTCTGTAGCTTTAAGAAGGTCTTGCAGCTAAGCACACTAATTGAAACAAATACATTTAATTCAGGAAAAATGCTGCAGTGGCTGGACATAGCTGCCTCAAAGGAATGTCCAAAGCCAGGATACCGGAGGGTCGGTTTACATAACGGAACAAGATACCAGTGTCTGGGCGGTGAGTGTTCAACCATTAAGATAAATCAGTTACAACAACACAGCAGACTATTTGAAGTCCATGGGGCGAACTGAACATCTCAGAAAATGTCCTAGTAGTTGACAGATTAATGTCTCAGTAATTGGCTAGGCGTGACAGAGAAGCAAGTGCAGCTAAAAAGACAAAGTAATTGCCGTGACTAAATCTTAAAATGGTGGAAGCAGCATAACTCATAACAAAAGTTAGAACAGAATGGCGCTTTTACTGTTGCAAGACTGGAAGGGCTGGAAAACTGAAATTTTGGCCAGGACAAACTCTTTTGAAACTCAGAGACATCATGGCAGAGATAACATGGGTTGTTTTATTTAAATAAGAACAAAGGCAATACGCTTGTCATCTCCTCCCATCTAGATAAACATGTCATCATGCCACCAGTTCGTGGAGAGCGTGACCGCATGCTAACAGATAAGCATATGTCCTTTTCACTGCAGAATTAATTTAGAGCTTACCAATAAGATTCAAGCATGATGAGGTCATACATTTTATGGGATGTTTTGTGGGTGGGACATAGCCGATCAGTACGGTGGGACATGTAGATACTATATGTAGCTTAGTATTAGGACCAATGAGCAGTAGAGCTAGGTTTTCATAGCTCAGTGATTATGATGACATCAGAATGACTCATTCGCATTATCTAAACTGTGTTTTCTGTTCAAACATGGAAGAATTTGAGAGAGAGAGCTTGGCTGTTGATCTTGTTTTCTCCCTAGCTTTTGCATAATTCCAATAAAGCTGGGTTACCTTCCATTTGGCATACCACCATCCACTCTGTGTTGTCTCTTTATTGGCAAATACCAGGTAGAGGGCTATACTGTCTTTAGGCCTCTGTTTTCATTTTTGCTCCAGGTTGCAACATTTAATTGGATCATTGCTTCTCACACAAAGTCTGAGAATCAGCTATTCTACATGTTATGCAATTAATATGTGGCAAAACATATTTATATTGAGTCCGCATGATGCTGAGCTTAGGGCCCTTAGTGGGTAGCGCGTCATGCAGTAGATGAGATGCAGAGTAACTCTTTACACCAAATAATCAAACCAACTGAGGATGATGACAAAGTCTTTTTTACTGATTGTCACCTCTTCGGGAATACATCTGATAGGGTTTTCTTAGTGGATATCTTTTCTCAAAGATTTGATGCAGAATAGTCACAACTGCTGGTCTCAACCATGTCACATGTTCAGGCTGGCAGCATACAGGTAGTGTGGGGGGCCAGACTTCCTGCAGGGGTAGCTGGCTGCTCCTCTACAATCATAAACAGTGACAAACAGATTACATGTTTCATCAGGTATCAACAAGACTCAAAACCTCTAAGTTATGTGTAAGAAACTTGTGGGTCAATTTATTTCACAAATTAGTTTCCTTATTGCAAAATCTGATATCTAAACACATAATTCACAACATGATTTTCATAAATACAAAACATTCTTCATGGGTTAGTATACAGAACACAGACTAGCATTTTTGTTATGCCATCTGGTCATACATTCTACAGCAACATAAGGAAGATTTGTAGAAGTAAAATACTTTTTGAACGCCTTTTTGAGGAGCTGTTGAAATACTTAGAGACAGTCGAGCACTTACACAAAGTGATTTTTTATTTAAACAAGACCTTTGACATCAATAGTCTCTTCCCATTTGTTACACAGTTTGTCTATTCTTACACAGAGCACAATATCTATGTGCTTATATTGTACCACTGTCTCTTCATTGCTTTTCTACGTCTCTTTGAAGTACTAAATGTCAGTTACTTACAGATATTTTTATTTGAAATTGATGTTTTTCAGGATAATATGTCGACACATTGTGTTTCAGCCTATTCTGACAGG
Organism: Ambystoma mexicanum; assembly: GCF_040938575.1. Lineage (NCBI taxonomy): Eukaryota > Metazoa > Chordata > Amphibia > Caudata > Ambystomatidae > Ambystoma > Ambystoma mexicanum. The sequence goes on from NC_090922.1 coordinate 600,802,951, forward strand.
ATAAACCCCATCCTTAAGTAGGTTTTCCCAATGTTTCTAGGGAGGCCTTCATCAGGACTGATGATGAATTTGACAGATCTTTAATCTTCTAACCCTTTACTTGAAGTACTCTAAAAGTGTTAAAACAAACAGGACATTGAGTCTTTAGTAGACAGGAACAGGGATAGGATTCTTATTTCAGGCCCACTTAATATGGCTGTTGTTTTAAACTGTTGGAAAAAGAATACAGGATATCGGGGGGCGTGGCTTGGAGCGCCAGCGATGTGGCTGCTCCCCTGAGGCCCGCCGTGCGAGGCCCGCCGCTTCTGGGCCCCTAATGCGGCTCTACGCCTCGATACCGGAGCCCGGCTGATCCTATGGACGTCGGATGGCCTGGGGCTCATACAGGCTGAAGCGGGGATCATAACGCCCAGCGGGGACGAAGTTATTCGCCCCGGCTCCCCGAGCCGTCTTCAGCGACGAATTCCCAAGATGGCGGCCGAGCTCATCCCCCGGCCCAGGAGGGCGAAGAGAGCTCCTTGAAGCCGCATCCGGACGCGGCTCAGCTCCTCGAGTGCCCGGGGCGCGGCGGAGTGGCACCAGCCCCCCGGACTTTTCCTCCGGTGGTCTCCCCGAAGCGACCGCTGAGCAGCTGAGCCGCCCGCGGGGGGCCTCCGCTTCCCGCGCTACCGGCCCAGGCCTGCCCGTGGCTACCCGACGAAGAACGGCACGGACGGTGCCTATCAGGTAGGGGCTGCTGGGGGTGAGGACCCGGGTGGGGGGCTGGCCTCCCATCCCTCCGGGGCCACACGAGAGGAGCCCTCCAGACCTGCCACAGCACCTGAGGTGGGGGCCACACCACCCCCCCCTCCGTCCCCCGGCGACCCCGGAGCGGGCTCCAGCCTCCACTCCTCGCTACCCGACCAATACCCGGAGATCCTGACCCCATACGCCGCATTCCTGGGGGGCCCTGGCCCATACCGACGTCTGGGGCCTCCGTCCTGGCCCGGGACCTGGAGGTCCCCTCCCATTATCATCCCCACCAGGGGATCCGGGCCTGGGTCCACGGAGGAGGGGTGGTCCTGGCCTGGCCGTGTTGGGGGGTCCACAGCTGCAAGCCCCGAGGAGGGCCTGACCTACGCACCACGAACCAACGCCGCCCACCTGGAGCCCCGGCCTAAGGCCCTCACCGACGCCCCTCGACGCGGCTAGGCTAACCCCCGGGCCTGGCCGCCCCTCCGCCCGCGCTACCCCTGACTCCGGAGGGGAAGCCCCCCCTCAGCTACAGAAGCGACTTGGCTGCATATTTCCTGGGGCGCCCCGGCCCACTGTATCACCCGCTCTTTCTCCCTGGCCCAGTCCCAAGCGGGCGCACAACAATCTATCTACCCACCGGGACCTACGCCCCACACATCTGCCCACCACCAAGATCTGGAGAGCTCACCCCCTTATTTGAAGCCACTGTGCACCGGCCAAGCTCGGAACCAGCATTCCCTCTCCTCAATCAAGAGCCTTGACGCCCGACCACAGGGTGGGCCTCCCAAACCATCTTCCCACCCACGATTCGCCACCATGTCTAGACAGTCGAAAGCTACTAAAAACGTGGACATTGCCACCATGCTCACCGCTCCTGACAAGGGAAAGAAACCGGATTCAGCTAAACCCACCCCAACGATCTCCCAGGAGGAGGGTGACACCCCAGCTACCAGAGGTGATCTACTGGCGATTATGGCAGACATCAAAGCTGAGTTTCGGTCCTGCATGTCGGAACTCACCACCAAATTGGAACAAATGGACCACAGGGTGACCGAGGTGGAGCAGAGACTGAGTGAGATCGAGGACCGCTCCCAAGACCAAACATCTGCTATGGGAGATATCCAGCAAACAGTAAGAGCCCTCCAAGACAGGTGCGAAATCCTCGAACACAAACAAGAAGACTTAGAAAACAGAGCCCGTCGGAATAACCTCCGAATCCGGGGAGTTCCGTCCTCAGTCCTCGACAAAAATCTTGCAGATTACATAGGAGACCTCTTCCAAACCCTCCTCCCACAACTAGATAAATCCCAACTGCTGCTGGATCGGACTCACAGACTGCGTCCGCGTCGGGGAGTAGACTCCGACCAGTTCCCAGATGTCATTACAAGAGTTCACTATTTCTCCACAAAAGAAGCTATCTCCGCTATCAGTCGGTCCGGAGATGAACTCTCCTTCCAAGGTCACCCTCTTCAAATTTATCAGGACCTCTCCCTCTCAACCCTACAGAAAAGAAGGGCTCTCCGACCTTTAGCCCTCTTCCTCCAGGAGCGTCAAGTCAAATATAGATGGCTCTTCCCCACAGCATTGCAATTTTCTTATAATGGCTCCCTCCGGAGAATATCCCATTTAGAAGATGCCGCTAAAATCATGCAGAAATCCTCCTCCTCCGAAGGAACTACCTCCCCAGACTTGGATGCTTCAGGGAGCCCTACGTCAGCCTTCCCTCCCCAACCCAGGCGACCCTCATGGTCCAGGGCCTCCCGAAACAACAGAAAATGATAGCCGGAGTCCGAGCGGCCCTAAATATCCTCCGCTCCTCCGGCGTCCCGGACGCCCGACGCCCTTTCAGCTAAACCCAGAAGCAGCAACTCCGGCCCAACACAGTCCTATGTTCACCCAGTGCGGCGGGCTTCTTTCACGGCCTATGCCCCCCTCCAAGGTCCGCTCCATTTTAGAGTCCTTGGATGCGTACGTTACTTTTTCAGATACAATTGGCCCTGTTGGCCTGGGGTGGGGTTACACCCACAATGTTTCCCACCCCGCCAGTTAAAAAGTTGGCCTCCCGTTGGGGGCCTCCGTTAAAACTGCAAGTGCGGTACAGATCGCTTCTACACCCTCTTCACGATGGCAGCTAATGGACAACCTGGAGTCCCCTCTCCATCCCCCAAGCATGGAACCTCTAGCTCCCCGATCCCGGAACACCAGACGCTGAGATGCCTTTCCTGGAATGTTAACGGACTCAACTCTCCCCCCAAGCGCAAATCGATTCTCCAGAAGCTACAAGATGAGGAGGCCGGAGTGGTGTTCCTTCAAGAGACTCATCTCCTCCCGGCAGACTTCGGTCGTCTCCGATCTCGCATGTATCCATGCCAGTTTTTCGCCTCGGGGAACTCTAAAAAGGGGGGCACGGCAATTATGTTCCAGAAAGACCTGCACCCCCAGATCTTAGATTCCATGATGTGCCCGGAGGGCCGCTTCGTGGCCATCAAATGCTTCCTACTGGGGGACCTCTACACCCTGGTATCGGCATATGCACCCAATTCAGGACAGGCAACTTTCTATGATTCACTGGGCTCCTCCCTCTCAAGCTTTGCGGAAGGCCAGACAATAATTGGAGGGGACTTCAATGGGGTTCCAGACCCCACTAAGGACAAATCCCACCCCACTGCTCTTGGCGAGTTCGGTCAGGCCCTCAGTCTGCTGCGGCTCTTCAGAACCCTGGAGGTGGTGGATACATGGCGGGTGCTTCACCCCACCGAGAAGGATTACTCTTTCTTCTCGGGCGTTCACCGAACTTATTCCAGAATTGACCTCCTCCTATCTTCCCCCCAAACTCTCGCCCTCGCTAATGAGGTATCTATAGGCCAGCGAATTCTATCAGACCATGCTCCGATAATAATGGAATTAAGCATTCAGAACACCCACGCTAAGGCGCCACGCAGATGGGCGCTCTATGACCCGATCCTCGATGATATGTCAATCAGAGACAATATAACTACCACCATCAAGAACTTCTTTGAGGAGAACCCAGCCGCGAACACCTCCCTAGCCAATAACGGGGATGCAATGAAGGCTGTAGTTCGGGGATCCCTGATAGCCCAAGGCGTAGCATACCATCGAAACCGGAAACACGTCCGTTTATCCTTGGAGGAGGACTTGCGAGCAGCTGAGGAAGCCCAGAAAAAGAGTGGCTGGTCTCTGAGAACGCAAAGAGCGCTTCGTTCGGCCAGGAAGAAACTGGAGGCCCATTATGCGGAACACACTGCGCAACTTTTGGCGAAGACCAAACAATTTTACTATGCCAAAAGCAACAAGGCCAACAAGCTGCTGGTAGCCAAGCTAGCTAAAACAAGACGGACTAACACAATTATAGGGCTCCGAGACCCACGGGGGGTGATGCATCACTCCGAACAGATGAAACTACAACTAGCTTCGGACCACTTAACTCAGGTCATGACAGCGCCCCCCCGAGATCGGACGAGGCAGGAGGCATACCTGCGAAACGCAGCCTTAACGCGTCTCCCAGACTCCACACGAGAGCAGTTGGAAGCCCCAATAACAGATGAAGAAGTCGACGAAGCCATCAAGGCCCTCAAACCGCGAGCCCCGGGCCCAGACGGATTCTCCCCGAGGTTCTATAAGATATTTAAGCTCTAGCTCATCCCCCACATGGTGGCTCTTTTCAACTCTTACCATGTTTCGGGTTCCGTAACCCCCACAATGCAAGAGTCGGTGACGATCCTCCTTCCTAAGCCGGGGAAAGACCCGAGGGATCCGGCGTCATACAGGCCCATCGCCCTACTGAATATTGACGCCAACCTGTAGTCGAAGATTTTGGCTAACCGCCTGGCATTTATTCTCCCGGAAATAATCCACCCCGACCAAACAAGCTTCATTCTTCATCGAGCAGCAGGGGACAACATCCGGCGGACTCTGAATCTGGTGGACATTGCCCACCGCAACTCCCAAGGCCTGGCCTTAATGGCCCTGGACGCAACCAAAGCCTTTGACAGAGTCGATTGGTCCTATCTGGAATGTACCCTGGAAGCATTTGGGTTCGGCCCGACAACCCGAGCCATGATCCTAGCGAACTACAAGCAGCCCAAAACCATCCTCAGGATCAATGGCGCCCACTCAGCCCCGATATCTCTGACCTGTGGGACAAGGCAGGGCTGCCCGCTGTCACCCCTGCTCTTCGCCCTCACGATGGAGCCCTTCGCCCAGAAGATCAGGCGGAATGAGTCCATCAAGGGACTTCAGGTGGGCCCGTCCCACCACAAAATTGCTCTCTACGCGGACGATGTACTACTGACACTCACAGAAGCCAGTACCTCAGCGAAGCACGCCCTGGCCGAAATAAAGGAATTGGGGGAGGTTACCGGCTTTACTGTTAACTTCGCCAAATCAGTGGCCCTGGGAATCGGCCTCCGCCCAGAGGAAAAAGAGGCGTAAACGGGTCTATGCCCGATCGAATGGCGGGACCACTCGATCCCCTACCTAGGAGTTTTCATCCCGGCGAACCCAAGGGAGACCTATCAGGCGAACTTTCCCAAACTGATCAGGGAGCTGGAGGGAGACCTGAAGCGCTGGACCACACAAGAGATCTCACTAATGGGCCGGATTACAGCCGTCAAAATGAACTTGCTCCCTAGGTTCCTCTATGCCTGCTCGTCCCTATCGGTGCCTTTCCCGGCCCAGACCCTCCACCACTTACAGAGGAAGATATCGAAATTCATATGGAAAGGCAAAAAGGCCAGGATCCCCCACAAGACCCTGATTGGTAACGCCAGGCTAGGAGGCCTGGGGGTCCCGGACCTGCAGGCCTATAGCGCAGCGGCGCAACTATCACACATACACGCCTGGCAGTCGAGCACAGCCCGCCCCAGATGGGTGGAACTGGAGCAAGCCCAGCTTCCGCTCCCCCTCCGGTTCCTCCCTCACATTCAACCCTCCCTCAGGGCGCGTTGGAAGGACGTCCTACTGACAACGAAGCAGACCCTAAGCTCCTGGGACTGGGCTCTAAAGCAGAAAGGAATCCCGAGGGGCCAGAGCCCCCTCTCGCCGATCTTCCACAATCCCAACTTCTCCCCGGGAACTCCTCCCCGCAACTTCCAGAATTGGATAGACGGGGGCCTTGAAACCCTGGGGCAGATGTACTCGGAAAACAAACCCCGGACCTTCGAACAGTGCAAGGAGACATTTCGGCTTCAAGAGAGGGACAGATTCACGTACTGCCAGCTCCGCCACTGGTGTTCGCACCCCCGGACCCTCCAAGCGGCAACTCGCCCCCCGACTCCTCTGGAGCTAACTCTCGCGGATCTGCCGGCTAGAGGAAGAACTTCAGCCATATATAGACGCTTCTTGGGGGATTTCCTGGTGGCAAAAACCCGATGCATGGCCCAGTGGGAGGCGGACCTAGGCCACCCGATTGAGGACCAAACATGGGTGGACATATGGTCCCGCACCCACTCCTCCTCCACCTGCGTCACCAACAAAGAATGTGCATACAAACTCACCCTGCGTTGGTATTACCCCCCTCTCATACTCCACCACATGAATCCACAAGTGGACCCCGCCTGTTGGAGAGGCTGCACTCAGCCAGGCTCTTACCTTCACATGTGGTGGACGTGCCCCAAGATCCAGCAATTCTGGACCAGGTGTCTCTCAACCATTGAACAAATCACCGGCTCCGCCCTCCCACTGGACCCTGAGACAATTCTGCTGGGGATCCCGGTCCCCGGAATCTACCCCCGCTCCGGCAACAGGGCTAAGCTCCTCACACAATGCCTCTTGGCGGGCAAGACAGTTCTGGCCCGTTTCTGGAAGTCGCAGGATGGCCCCTGCCTAGCCCACTGGTGGGGAAAACTGTGGGACATCTTGATAGCGGAAAAGGTCACCGCAGCGAGAGCAGGGACTCTGCACCGCTTCCAGAATGTATGGGCCCCAGTGCTGGACTATGATCAGCGATTTCCCGCAATGACGTTCAAACCAATCAACGCCCATTGGGCCCTGAGGGACCGGGAGAGTACACACCAGGCGGGGGTGATAGACTGAATCTCTGGCCCGGGAAAACCGGAATGATGGGGGGAAAAGGACACACAGCCAGAATCTTTCTTTTGCTATGTTATACTGCCATCCGATACTGTTTGTAACCTATACTGCCTTGATATAAATAAACATTTTTTTTAAAAAAAAAAAAGAATACAGGATATCTCTTTAATTATATTATAGGTGCAACACAAATATGGATTACAAAACAGAGGGGGTGGTCTGGGAAACTCTCTACCAGCACAAACACAGCCCATTGACTTGTTCTTGGGTGGATGGCCACTGGGAGAGTCTCAACCAAGTCTTTAGCTCACTGTTCTTTTCACAGAGAAGAAATCTCCCCGCATATCAGTCTTTGTCTGGCCCAGGGGCAGTCCAGCACCAAAATGCTAGGCAATTCTCCTATGAACAAGAGTACCACAGCAACCCCATACACGTGTTTCAGCCTAGATGGGCATCATCAGTGAGGTGAAGCTGTGCCTCTCTAAGAGCAGTGAGCAAGGGGTTCATGTCTGGATTCCCCTGGTAACTTAGGGTGAGACCCAAAGTTACTTGGTATGCAAAACAGAGGGGGGTCTGGGAAACTCTCTACCAGCACGAACACAGCCCATTGACTTGTTCTTGGGTGGATGGCCCCATATGGATTAAATGATAGTCGATATTGGTTTACCATTATATGTGTAAGTGATTTCAATCCGGCACTTCACCCAAGTCAAAGCCTAGCGTGGAATGCACAACTGAAACCCTTATTTATTTATTTGTGTCTAAAAGTTATTTTATTCTGAACGATGTACCACTTATATCATGCCCCTCTCTTTGAATCCCCCCGGTCACACTGAACCAGGAATCAGGCTAGTTTGCAAAGTTAAAAAATGTATTTAGATATTTCGCAATATAATCAAACTATTTTTAATGGTTATACAATGATCACCAATGGGGTGATGTCACACTAAACAAACTCTTTAACCATGAGGAGTAATAATGAGCAAAAACATGCAACACAGAATTAATACTTTTGTGGGTTTGTTCAATCAAATGGCAATGTGGTTACTCTTTCCCCCTGCACACCCCGCAATCCCCCCAATATGCAACATAAAGAGATGGAAGGGGAGAAAACAGGTTTCAGGAATGCAGAATTCAAATACAATGGCAATCCGAATTTCCCCCCGCAAACACAAGAGAGAAACAGAACTAATTGGCAAACTGTCAAAATTGTTTTAAAGTTGGCTTTAAATGGAATATGTAAAACACAAGAAATGGTCTATCACTGAAATGGTTTAAATTCTAATGGGAGCCACTTTATCTGGTTGTAGACAAACACTAGCAATGATTTGAGAGTAATAAGTTATGGGAAAACTTAAATTTGAGGTCGGGTGCAATGAAAAGCTATTTTACACGTTATAGATTTGCCAAAACGAAAAATATGTGGCAAATCGCGTGAGAACTTAAAGGATCTGAGATGTGATTTTGGGTTCTCTGGAAAGCTTAGGATCTTAGCTACAAGCAGACGCTTAAATTCCATTTCTAGAAAAGAAATGAAGACGTTATGGACGTTTTTGTGGAGGTCATATTTTTTCAGATGGAGGCAAATTGTAAAACAAAGATGCGCTTTTAAAAACACAAACAGGATTTCTTACACTAGGGAAGGACTATGAAGAAACAAACTCCACGACAGCACAGCCACCAGCCCAGGACGTCTCTGGATGGTTTTTGCCTGCCGAGACGCCCGCCTTCTTCAGATGAAATATATATCAGTGCAAAGATCGCTTTAACACTACTAGTACAGAAGATAATAGTGATGAGAGTTCAGGCAGTTCAAAAATATCCTAACAATGCAGTTCTGTATATAAGAGAGGATGGGTTTGTCTAGGTATGACTATGGACAGTACATATGCCAGTGACAATCCTATACTAAGGATACTCACTACATAGGTTTGGACAGAACTGTCAGAGATTCAGGTCAGTCAAGCTTTCTGGACAGGAATTCTGCTGAGCACACCGGACTGGACAGCAAGGCACTCTGGTCTGCAATCAGCAAGGCACTCTGGTCACCGCATGTTAGGACTGGAATGGATCTGCAATGGGTCTGGTTCACAGCTATCTGGTCACAGCACGGCTCTACTGGGTTGGGTCTTTGGATTCTGGCAATACATCTTAGCAGGAAAGCAGTTACAGCACAGCCAGGCTGTTCATTTGGTTCCCCTTAGAGGTCTGGGGTAAATTCTGGTTTCTGGAAATTTCAAGGCCAAGCTGAGAATGGTTCAGCTCTGGAAATGGGCCTTTCTACTTGCCAAGTTTCTGGAGTCTGGAGCAAGGGAGATGTCAGGTCCTCTGGCAGGGTGCTCCGCCAGCAATCGGTTGGTAGGTGAATCTTTGTGTCTGTTTAAGCCCTCAGCTGTCTCTATTTATGCATATAATAAAGGGGCATGTATGCTGAATTATCCTAAGTTCACCCCCTAGGTAGGCTATTGGCTGTCACCCGTTCTCTCCCTTGATTGGAAGAGAAAACAGTGTGTCACCATGATGATGTGGTTTTATGAGGCAAAAAATCCTCCCCTTTGCCTTTTGAAAATGAAATCTACTTTTCATATAATACATATTTATAATTTTGCAAACTTTATAACAATAGCATATCCATATCACATATTTTGTGGAGCAAATATTCTTCCAAGTCCCATCTCTGTAGGATCTTGGGTCTGGATTTTACAGAATTTCACACTTTTTGTCCGGGACACAATATCTAATTTGTCCAAAAACTGGTACATATGTGTGCATTGTCTATGGGCATAAGTGTGTGATGTTTCATGCTTCTGACATAAATACATTTGCTGCAAACCCCGAATTTTCACTGCCTTCCCAGCACATCGCACAGAGTTCTGGCATCTTTTAGAATGTGGACCCGAAAATCACATTAACAATTCTCTTAATTCTCTAGTTTTTTCCAAATTCGCACAGTCCTTTAATCAGTCTTTGTTTAAAAATATGCTTTCTGTGCTTGTGAATCCACAAGTGACTGCCTGTCCCCGCCTCCTTTTCCTGCTGGCAGGTCTGAAGCAATCCGCCCCCTTCCTTCTGGGAGAGGCCACTCTTGACAATTCACAATCTGCATATCCTTTCAGCCAAGGAAGGTCCATTCTCTCTTTCTGGTGCAGCCCCAGATTTCCTCTCCTGATTTAATTCCCACCAAGGTATGACTTCCTGGTCTTGGTGGGAAGCAGGAGAGAGATGCCTTTTGTTGGGGGAAAGCTGTGGAACTGGTTTGGGTGGCTTTGAGTTCAGCTTAAATTCAATGTCCTTTCTTTTACATTTTTCTTGGTTTAAAACAAAACTTGCAATTTTCACACAAGCAGCTAGAACTCTTATTCCAGCTTCTAAACCATGGAAATTAAATAGTTACAGCCTACGTTCCTCTTAATAACAGGTCACTTAATTTCCAGACATTTGATTTCAATTGCACAAGTTTAAACTTCTGATGCAAACTAATGACAGCTGTCATACAGGCGGCCGCTGGTAGTGCGCCCATATTTTGACAGATTTTCACAGGCAAGGACACTTTTTACCGTGGATATTTTGATGACAGATTCCGCTTTCCATGACATTGTAGGTTCATAATGATTTCTGAAAGGAGTTGACGGGTAACACCCAGCAAGGATATTGGATGTTTTGTGGTGTTTTGGACTGGTATTTTGTATTTTCAGCAACCAAGAAAAAGGGATTTAAGAACAATTTCTGGGTTTTCTTCACTAAAGCACTGCCTTTCATGGAGTTTCCATTTTTACTTGGTGGGCAGCCCGGTGGCTTGTTTCAGCAGTGAGGTCTCTGTTCCACCACTGACGCAGGAAAGGTAGATTTGGCAGCCATCTTTTTGTGCTTGGTAGAGCGCAATTTCCTTAGGTTTTGGTGCACATGGGGTTTTCGCGGCCATTTTGCTGATTCTGGTGCCACCAGCACACAGTGATGACACAGTGCAGAGCAGAGTGGGTTAAAACATCCCACAAAGCCACCCCCTCGCAACTTGACCGCCCGTCAAGGGGAAGTCGGGAGATTGGGAAGTTCAGTTTTCTTTACGATCCAAGTGGAAAAATCTGTCTGCTTCTCCCATCAGTGGTGGATCGACAGGTTCTCCTCGCCGGTTCCAGATGGAAGTGTATGGAGCGATACCCCAGGCCCCTTTGGTCTTTCCTCCTGGTCCCCGAGTGGTCCTCCTTGGGCTTAGGATCACTGATTTCAGTCTACATAGGATGAAAAACAGAGCATATTTGTAGACAGTTCCCCACCACTATTTATATAGTGGGGCAGACGCATACATTTGATAGATATGTGACAATCCTAACCCCTTATACTTATTACTAATTATAGCAGATGGAATGGTTTTTACAATCGGAATTTTCTAGGGAGCTAGGATGTCCCCCTCTGGGTTTCCAGATGAATCCTCTAGTTGCTGCAGAGTGTGCCGAGGATGGCAACACTTCAGCTGTTTAATGTGGGCCCACTTATCTTCCCCTTCTGCCAAACTGCCTTTGGGGATACAGATTTTGTAGGCGACTGGTGAGATTCTGTCTACAATTTCAAACGGTCCCCGCCAGCTAGGAAGAAATTTGCGCTGTTTGGCCTGGTTCCTTTGGAAATTGTACAAGTAGACCCGGTCTCCTACTTGTTATTCTTTTCTAGTAGTCTTAAGGTCATATTGGGTCTTCATGCTGTCTGCAGATCTTTCTAGATTCCTAGGCAAACGCATGTTGAAGGTGTTTCTCAGATTTTCAACATACTCATGAGTTGTGGAGGCGTTGATCAAGGTCTGGTCTTGGGCTCTGTAGAGCAGATACTGCGGAAGCACCATCCTTCGTCCAGTAAATAGCTCAAATGGCGACATTTTAGTTACAGAAGAAGGGGTAGATCTGATGGCCAACAGGACAAGAGGTAGTTGGATGTCCCAACTTGGCCCAGAATCTGCCACAAACTTTTTTAATATGCTCACAATTGTCCTGTTGTATCTCTCAACTCCACCACTAGAGGCTAGCCGGTAGGCAATGTCTAGTTTCCTTTTGACCCCAAGTATCTCCCACATCTTTGTCATCACTTCGCTAGTGAAGTGACTACCTCGGTCTGACTCAATCCTTTGGGGTAGTCCAAAACGCGAGAAGATGTGGTTGATTATCAGGGCAGCTGCTGTTTCTGCCTTGCAATTTGGGGCCGGGAGACATTCCACCCATTTAGTGAACAAGCATGTCACAGTCAAAATGTACTTGTTCCCCCTAGAAGAGCGAATCACGGGCCCGATAAAATGTAAATCTACCCAAGGCAGTGTCATCCCCCTCTTTTGGAGAGGCGCACAGTGTGTGAGGGATGTTGGCTGAAATTGTGCACACACAAGACACCCCTTCAAGTATAGGTCGAGGTCCTGCCCCATGTGTGGCCAGTATGCAACCTCTCTTAAGATTTCAAGTGTTGCATGAAACCACCGATGACCGGCTGTGGCCGCATCATGGGCGTGACTTAGCATCAGGCTTCGGAATGAGGTAGGGACCACCCACTGGTCATGGCCAGCTAGGGATCTCCTTACCAACAAACCGTCTTGGATTCAGAACATTTTTGGACATTTCATCAACACTCTGAGGTCCTCTTTCCCTATGTAATCATTATACGTCAGGGGAAAGTTCTCAGAGGAGTGTGTTGATAAAACCTACCAATTATTGGATCCCCTTTTTGAGCCGTAATCAAATCAGCATCTGGGGTCTCCTTACTCCATTGTGCAGTTGAGAGTTCATTGTGAGCATTTGATAGCAGTGACCTGGATTTCCCCCAACAGGGACTCGATCTCAAGCAGATCCCCTTGGATGGCTCTGGTTTTGACCAGCTGATCAGCAAGGTCATTTCCAGTTTTGTCTAGTCCCTCTACTTTAGAATTACCCTTTATCTTTTTCCAGTAGATGGTCATCCCATTCGAAGTGACCAGATCATCAATATTTTGAATTAATTTTCCATGTTTCAATGGTTTATTATTAGCACATAGCATGCCTCTTGTTTTCCAGTTAACCAGGTGCTCCACAAACCCGTTCTGTACATAATCCGAATCAGTGATTATGACCAGTTCGTGGAGTTGGTGTTGGACAGCAGTGAGGATGGCTTGATGCACAGCCATCAGCTCTGCCACTTGACTACTTTGGGGACCGATTTTGTACCCAGCAGAGGGTTCTGGGGCATCATTCACCCATGCATTCCCTACACCGGCCACAAGTTCTTTTTCCCCGTTGTTGTCAACATGGTAGGAACATCCATCCACATAGACAGTGTGCATTCCCTCACACCGGTCTTCTTCATAGACTTTGCATGGGGAATTAAGGTATGCCTCCATGTTGTCCTTGATTTTAAGACTTTCGTCCTCGAGACAGTTTTCTCTGGCACAATCATGCAAATCAGCCAGACCATGCGCGAGGGGACTCTTCTTGTTTTGGCCATATCTGACCTCCACAGGAAAGCCTTGCATTGACAGAATCCAGGAAGTAATTTGGGAATTACTCACATTTCCGGCCCAGATTCTGTCACTTTGGAGATATTGCAGAGGCTGGTGTGGAGTCTCCACTATGATGTGTTCCCCCTGGATAAACGGGCAGTAATTCTTCAATCCCACACCGTTGCCAGGAGTGCCTTCTCACAATCGTTGAATTTTGCCTCCACAAAGGATAAAGTTTTACTCGCATAGGAGATTACTTTATTGATCTCGTCATGCTTTTGATATAATACTGCAATCAAGCATGTATTTGAGAACCCTGTCTCCAAGAAGAACTCATTGTTTTTGACAGGGTAAGCTAGGCAAGGCGCTTATGAGAGGCTTCTTTTGAGTGGTTTTACTGCCTCGGCTTGTTCTGGACCCCACTCCCACTTGACCCCCCTTTAAAAGATAGATCAGGGGTCTTGTGATCTCTGCATAGTCCTCAATGAACTTTCTGCTGTAATTAGTCAGTCCAAGGAGGCTCTTTAGTTCCCGCAGAGTTGTGGGGTCTTTTAATTTCTGGAGTGCTTCCACTTTCTTTTCCTGGGGACAGAGACCCTTAGGAGTAATCTCATGCCCCAAGAAATTGACACAGGTTCTGCACCACAGTGCCTTTTGAAAGGAGAGTTTTGCTCCGGCAGCACTCAACTGTGTCAGAACCTAACAGATCTTCACTATGTGTTCCTCCACAGTTGAGCTATTGATTAAAACATCATCCACATAGGCAAGATTACCCCTTTCACCCAGGATGGGCGTGGCCTTGTGTAGAAAAATGTTGAATTCATTGCCGGAGTTGATGTATCAGAAGGGAGTCCGGGTCCATGTGTACTGCTGCCCCCCGAAGGTGAAAGCCAGCATGTATTGGTCTTCCCTACTGACAGGTACAGTCCAGTACCCTTTGGTCAGGTCTATTGCAGTGAATACCTTTGACCCCTGGATCTGAGCCAGCCCTTGGTCAATGTAGGGAAGAGGCCATCGGGAAGTATGGACCCGTTTGTTGAGCTCCCTTAGGTCAGCGCAGAGTCTCCACTAGCCGTTTGGCTTCAAAATCCCCAGCAACTGATTATTGAAGGTGCTCTGGACTGGACGAATTATCCCACGGGACTCAAGGTTCTTAATTATTTCAGTAAGGGACTCCATTGATGCGAGAGGCAAGCGATATTGCTTCACAAACACTGGAGTCATGCCAGGGACCGTGGGAATTGATGTTGTGTGGATGTCAGTGCGACCAGTCATATGAGTCCACCCCAAAGAGATCTTGACAATCTAATAAGACTTGTTTCAATTTTTGCTTTTGCCCCAAAGTCTCACAGGCATCAGCTAGGTTGACTCCCACTTCAACCATCTGCTTGAAGCCTGGAAAGACTTCCAGTTTTGCTATCCCAGTGGCCTCCTCCAGCTGGGTGGAGAAGTCCCTGGTTAAAGTGCTGATTTGGACTGGTGGATTCAGATGGGGAAGGCAGCCCTCATGGACCTGAAAGATCACCTCATCCCTCCTGAAGTCACAGGTCACATCTTCCTTACCATAAGGTCAGAAAGTGTACACCAGGAAATTCCCCCCCTGCCGGGTGAAGATCCTGTCTGGTGTTGGGTCGTCGTCACTATCACTGTCAAAACAGTCCTTGGGGATTGGTCCTAACAGTTCATTTCCTAAATCTTTGGAAAAATGTCGGTCATCAACCGCCATTCCAATAATGGTGCCTGAGGCTAGAGTGATGCTCTTTAAGTCGCTGTCATCCACCTTGATTGGAATGGTGTCATGTTCTATGTTGACTAGTGGTGCTGGGTTTACCCCCAACCCTTGCTGTTGGAAATGAGCATTTAGATGAATATAGGCGTCAGGGTTTTTCAGTTTCTGTCCTCTTTTAACTTTCACTTTCAGTGAGAATTGTCGGGTCCATTCTGGGATGGTGACTTCCTCTCCAATCTGAATTTCAACTGCATAAGGCAGCAGTTGAGCTGACCTAAAAGGAACGTGAGCTGGGATTAGACCGTCGTGAGACAGGTGAGTTTTACCCTACTGATGATGTGTTGTTGCAATAGTAATCCTGCACAGTATGAGAGGAACTGCAGGTTCAGACATTTGGTGTATGTGCTTGGCTGAGGAGCCAATGGGGCGAAGCTACCATCTGTGGGATTATGACTGAACGCCTCTAAGTCAGAATCCCCCCTAAACCGTAACGATAAGGGAAATGCTTTCTCTGGGTCATCAAAGTCCATGGGATTGCCCGCTAATCGGGACCAGGCTTTGAAGTGTATTAGGTCCAAACTAATTGCATAGCGATTGAGAAGGTCACTGCCTAAGTAAAATGCAGCAGGGACATCTCGCACGACCCAACAATAATGGACTATGCTCTTGTTGCCTATGATAATTCTGAGCATACACCTACTAGGCAGGAGATGTTTGGAATTGGGTGTTTCCAGGGGATGGCTGGATCTTTTGGGAGTTTGCGGAACATGGCCTCGCTGATGAAGCTCTTACCATTATTCACACACACTCGGGCGAGTCCTTCCCTTCATTTAACTGAATAGGGATGAACAACTGCTCTCCAATTTTCTGAATATCAGCCAGGCTTGGAGCTGATTTCACATCTTTCTGGACTATAGGAGTGGGATTTTCTGATTGTGAATTAGTAAAGAATTTCAGAGTGTTTCCTCCCAGTGTGGAATGCCACCTTAGACTGGAAGGAAGGTTGATTTTCAGAAATGGAGAGGACTCGCCATCACCAGTTTGTTGTCCTACTGCAATTACTGTCACGTATGGGATTTGGTTGTTCTGGAAGTGAAATTCTATTTGGTCAGGTTTTTGTTCAACCATGTGGCATGTGCCATTTAAACTAACATGTTTGACACTCTGTTTCAATTTCATCGGTCGGTTAGTCTGGGTCCAGAGGACCTTGTTTACACAATCTATGAGGGGTGACAACCTATGCAGGATTTCATTCCCTAGGAAACAAGGGGTGCCCTCTGGAGTCACGACTATGACTGAGTGCTTCACCTTGTGTTGCCCAATTTTAATGTCCAAATCCGCAGTCCCCTCGACAGGAATTTCCTTCCCGTCGAAGTTCTGAAGTTGTCCAGGAAGAGGGGTGAGAGAAATTTGGTATCCAGTGTCCACCAGTGGCAAAATTGTGCACTGCCCCTTTATTTGGACTGGGGCATAAAATCTTCCCTCCTTTTCCTCAAGGGGAAAAAATTAATGTACATTTTTGGACAACTGGTGGGTTAGTTTCTTGGTTTTGGACACTGACAAGAAGGTGATTTGGGCAGGATTCTGTTTGGAGTCTTGGGAATCTGAAAGAAAAAGGTGACAGCTAGATATGGGGGAAGTTTTGGGTTCCCCTGGTTCTGGTTCTGGGCTGCCCCCCCCTTTTTGGAGGCAGTCACCCGGATGGGTTTGAACCAGGGGATTTACATGCTGATGATTCTGGGGTTTGATGATGGGCGGTGCTAACTCAGTCCCCACATCTACCCAGTCTGGATTTGGATCCTTTGGGACCCATTTTTCTTTGGGAGGAGTTTTCCCATCTCTGAATGAGAAGATCCTTTTGCCAGGATCCTCTGAGGATCCCTCTCCTTCAAACTGGAAGATTTGTACCTCCTCCTAATAATTGGTCTTTTTGGGCTCTTTATTTCTCCTAACTCCCCTTTGCTCCTTGGGTTGCAAACTTTCAGGGGAAGGAGATTTTGGTTCTGGTTCCTGGGTTTCCAGCGGCTTTTTACAAGTGGGGAAGGAAGCTTCCTTCAAGGCTTTACACCCCCTTCCCCTTGTGCATCCTCCCTGGGAACCGGTGGGTTGTTGGGGTTCTTCCCCCGTCACTGCTCTGGAGCACCAGGTCCTGGATTTGAGGCATTCTGCGCCGCCATGCTCATCTGAGGGTTCTGTTCAGCCCTCAGCATGCGACCCAGATCCTATGTTCTGGACCTGGCGCTCTAGTTGGGACACCCACTCTGGCTGGTACAGGGTCCTCATGTCTCCCCTGGGCTGATCCCGGGAAGGGTAGCTATCCCTTCTCCCAAAATACCCTGGGTTAGGAAAGTTTGGGTACCCCTCCACCCTTGGCCTCCCCTCTCCCGGTTTGGGCTGTCTGGGCTCAGGAAAGTGGGAAAAGAAGGATGGATTATTTTGGGGGTTAAAGTTTGGCGGGTACCTTTGGGAAGAAATTTTGTCCAGTATTTGGTTGGATTGCTGCCCTCCTGGGGGAAGTGAGGAGGGAAGTTGCCTGGGTTAGTTTCTGTCTGGTTGGATCCCCCCCTTGGGCTGGAGGAGTCCACACATAACCCAGGATGGGTCTATTGTCCTTGTAGCGTGGGCTGATTTAGACAGGGGAGTTAGGGGTTCCATTTGTGGGGTTACTTCCCTGGCTCCCTGTTTGTGATTGGCCCAAGGGCCTTCTGAGTTTGGGGTTGTTTTGATTCTGTGGAGGCCGATTTTTAGGCCCCCCATCTCTAAGTCTAAAATGGGGGCAACCTCCACCTCCGCCACTTTAGCAGCAGCAGGGGTGTTGGTTGTCTTAGGGTTTTTGGGATTATTTTTATTTTCCACTTGCTTTTGCATCTCATAAATGCGCGTGGCTTGTTCAATAACCCAGTCTAGTGATCTTTTTTCGTGAAAGTCCCTCACTAGCTGGGTCATGATATACTTAGGGAGTGCATGGAAGAAAGTATTTACAAACTCTTTGCTGTCAGTGCGCACCCTTCTAGTGGTCTGCGCAAAGGCACGTCTCAACTCTTGAACAAATTATTGGGGAGCCTGATCTTCCCCACATTTCAAGTTGTAGGCTGCCTTGTGAGCCTCCTGAGGATTCCTGTCAATAGAAAAGTGTTTCAAGATGGCCGCCCTATAGGTGGGCCATCTGGAATGATTCTGATCCTCCAGCCCCGCAAAGAAGCTGGAGTACTCGGGGCAAATATCCACTTTACATATTGAATACAGCTTTGGCTGCCCTTCAAATGGAAAGTGGCCAAAATGTGTTCAAATAGCTCAAGGTGCTCCCAAACCGAATACTTTGCATTCTTATGATAGGGCGTGATGACGCTCCTAATGGATTTGATTTGTTTTAGGGGATCCTTGAGCAAGGCCCTCTTGACCTTGTTGGCTTTTTTGGTTCGAGTGACCCAGGTCCATTCATCCTCTGACTCAGAGGCACTGCTACCAGAGGTAGCTGTCTGGTCTTCTAGGCTCTGCCGAATTCTGCGAGCTTGGCAATGGCTGGCAGAATGTGGAGGCCTAGTTTCTTGAGTCCTGTGGCACTCAGAAGAGTCTTCTGATTCTTCCTTGCTCCCAGGATTGGCTGAGTACCACCCCCCACTGTGCTAGCTGGGAAGAGGTTTTCAGGATGCCCTTAGTGGGCCTACCCTCATGGAGTTCCCCACTAAATTTTACCATCTGGTCTCTGGGGAAATTATATTTTTGAGGATCCCTTTCTCTGACCCTCCCCTCATTGGAGTCTCCATGATCAGAGAAGATGGCCCTAGCACTCCTGAGTCCTGTCCTTACTGTCCTGGTCCTTCTTTGCTAGAGCATCTTCCACCCTCCTGGCGTGATGTAACAGTTTTCCGTGGTCATTTTGGAGTTCACGCAGTCCCTGAAGGGACAGGGGATTTTCTTCCATTTTGGCTTTTAAATAACTGACCTCCTGACCTAAGGTGTCCCTTTCCTGAATGAGAGTACCCCTCTGTGCAGCCAGGTCGTCTCTTTGTTTTTGGAGTGCACCAGCTTTCTCGCGCTCTTCATCAAATTCTGTTTGGGTGTCAAGGTATTTGAGAATTAATTTATTATTTTCTTCTTTTTCTTGGTCTAGGCGGTTTTGCATGGTGACTACCTGCTCTGCGCAGGCCCTATTAAAATGTATTTGCTGTTCCAGCTATTGTTGGCTCTATAGTAGAGAGTCCAAACTTTCTGCAGCGCCAATACTTTGTTATCCTGCTCAACCTTCTCCTGTTGCAGGATATCCATATCTCCTTTTATTTTTTCAGGTACTGCCTGGTTTCAATTTCTGATTCATGGCTCTTTTGTAGCCTTTGCTCTGCAGAGTCCAAATCATTTTGGGCTTTTTCTAGTGATTGTAGTTGCCTATTTGCCAGATCTAGGTTTCGGCATATTTTTCCTCTATTGCTCCAATATGGAGGTACAGATGTACCGCTTTTCTGGCAATTTTACTTTGCTCTTCTTTTACCTTAGGGGCCATGTACAATTCACAAAGTGCCATGTGTAATGGACCCTGATCCTTCCATGTGTCTAATCCTGTGGCAGTGGCCTGTTCTTTAATTTCCTGCAACCAAACATTCTGATCCTGTTCTGTCCATTCACCCCTGACAAATAATTGGTGCAGTATGTGTTCCCTTGCCATATTAATTTCTACTAGGGTCGCCATTCCGGAAATATTAATTTCCTTTCTGACTTACAGAAGTTATTTTATTTTTGCAAACAGACCAAATTCCTTAGAGTGTTCCTATTGAAGGGTGCTTTTCACAGTGTAGCACAGTGTGGTAGCCCAACAGGGTTTATATACCCCGTCAGTTAGCACGCTGTATTAGACTGTCACAAGTGGTATGTCTAATTCAGAAATCCCGGCACGAGCCCCCAATCTTTTAAGTGATTTCAATCCAGCACTTCACCCAAGTCAATGCCTAGTGTGGAATGCACAACTGAAATCCTTATTTATTTATTTTATTCTGAACGATGTACCACTTATATCACGCCCCTCTCTTTGAATCCCCCTGAACCAGAAATCAGGCTGATTTGGAAAGGTAAAATATTTATTTAGATATTTCACAATATAATCAAACTATTTTTAATGGTTATACAATGATCACCAATGGGGTGATGTCACTCTAAACAATCTCTTTAATAATAAGGTGTAATAATGAGCAAAAACAAGCAACACAGAAATAATAATTTTGTGGGTTTGTTCAATCAAATGGCAATGTGGTTACTCTTTCCACCTGCACACCCCTCAATCCCCCCAATATGCAATATAAAGAGATGGAAGGAGAGAAAACAGGTTTCAGAAATGCAGAATTCAAATACAATGGCAATCCCAATTTCCCCCCAGCAAACACAAGATAGAAACAGAACTAATTGGCAAACTGTCAAAATGGTTTTAAACTTGCCTTTAAATGGAATATGTAAAACACTAGAAATGTTCTAAATCACTGAAATGGTTTAAATTCTAATGGGAGCCGCTTTATCTGGTTGTAGACAAACACTAGCAATGATTTGAGAGTAATAAGCAATGGGAAAACTTAAATTTGAGGTCAGGTGAAATGAAAAGCTATTTTACACATTATAGATTTTGCCAAAAATTTACCAAAACGAGGAATTTGCGGTAAAACTTACATTTCATTTCTAGCATGAAAATTGAAGAAGTTATGGACGTTTTCGTGGAGGTCGTATTTTTTCAGATAGAGGCAAATTGTAAAACAAGGATGCGCTTTTAAAAAGACAAACAGGATTTCTTACACTAGGAATGGACTATGAAGAAACAAACTACACCACAGCACAGCCACCAGCCCAGGACGTCTCTGGATGGTTTTTGCCTGCCGAGATGCTCAACTTCTTCAGATGAAATATATATATCAGTGCAAAGATCGGTTTAACACTACCGCTCAACTTCTTCAGATGAAATATATATATATCAGTGCAAAGATCGGTTTAACACTACTAGTACAGAAGATAATAGTGATGAGATAGAGAGTTCAGGCAGTTCAAAAATATTCTAACAATGCAGTTCTGGATATAAGAGAGGATGGGTTTGTCTGGGGATGACTATGGACAATACATATGCTAGTGACAGTCCTATATGAAGGATACTCTCTACATTGGTTTGGACAGAACTGTAAGGGATTCACGTCAGTCAAGATTTCTGGACAGGAATTCTGCTGGGCACACCGGACTGGATAGCAAGGCACTCTGGTCTGCAATCAGCAAGGCACTCTGGTCACCGCATGTTAGGACTGGAATGGATCTGCAATGGGTCTGGTTCACAGCTATCTGGTCACAACACGGCTCTACTGGGTTGGGTCTTTGGATTCTGGCAATAAATCTTAGCAGGAAAGCAGTTACAGCACAGCCAGGCTGTTCCTTTGGTTCCCCTTGGAGGTCTGGGGTAAATTCTGGTTTCTGGAATTTTCAAGGCCAAGCTGAGAATGGTTCAGCTCTGGAAATCGGCCTTTCTGCTTGCCAAGTTTCTGGAGACTGGAGCAAGGGAGACGTCAGGTCCTCTGGAAGGGTGCTCCGCCAGCAATCAGTTGGTGGGCGAATCTGTGTGTCTGTCTAAGCCCTCAGCTTTCTCTATCTATGCATATAATAAAGGGACGTGTATGCTGAATTATCCTAAGTGCACCCCCTAGGTAGGCTATTGGCTGGAACCCACTCTCTCCCTTGATTGGAGGAGAAAACAGTGTGTCACCATGATGATGTGGTTTTATGAGGCAAAACATCCTCCCCTTTGCCTTTTGAACATGAAATCTACTTTTCATGTAATACATATTTACAATTTTGCAAACTTTATAACAATAGCATATCTAGATCACATATTTTGTGGAGCAAATATTCTTCCAAGACCAGTCTCTGTAGGATCTTGGGTCTGGATTTGACAAAATTTTGCACTTTTTGTCTGGGACACAATATCTAATTTGGCAAAAAATGGGTACATATGTGCGCATTGTCTATGGGCATAAGTGTGTGAGGTTTCATGCTTCTGACATAAATACATTTGCTGCAAAACCAGAATTTTCACTTCACTGTGCCTTCCCTGAACATCGCACAGAGTTCTGGCATCTTTCAAAATGTGCACCCAAATATCACATTAAAAATGCTATTAATTCTCTAATTTTTACAAATTCGCACAGTCCTTTAATCAGTCTTTTTAAAAAAAATATGCTTTCTGTGCTTGTGAATCCACAAGTGACTGTCTGTCCCCGCCTCCTTTTCGTGCTGGCAGGTCTGAAGCAATCCGCCCCCTTCCTTCTGGGAAAGGCCACTTTTGACAATTCACAATCTGCATATCCTTTCAGCCAAAGAAGGTCCATTTATTGTCTCTTTCTGGTGCAGCCCCAGATCTCCTCCTCTGATTTAATTCTCATCAAGGTATGACTTCCTGGCCTTGGTGGGAAACAGAAGAGAGATGCCTTTTGTTGGGGAAAGCTGTGAAACTGGTTTGGGTGGCTTTGAGTTCAGCTTAAATTCAATGTCCTTTTTTTACATTTTTCTTGGCTTAAACAAAACTTGCAATTTTCACACAAGAAGCTAGAACTCTTATTCCGGCTTCTAAACCATGGAAATTAAATAGTTACAACCTAGATTCCTCTTAATAACAGGTCACTTAATTTCCAGACATTTGATTTCAATTACACAAGTTTAAACCTCTGATGCAAACTAGTGACAGCTGTCATACAGGCAGCCGCTGGTACTGCGCCCATATTTTGACAGATTTTCACAGGCAAGCACACTTTTTACGGTGGATATTTTGATGACAGATTCTGATTTCCATGACATTGTAGGTTCATAATGATTTCTTAAAGGAGGTGACGGGTAACACCCAGCAAGGATATTGGATGTTTTGTGGTGTTTTGGACCTGTATTTTGTATTTTCAGCAACCAAGAAAAAGGGATTTAAGAACAATTTCTGGGTTTTCTTCAGTAAAGCACTGCCTTTCATGCAGTTTCCATGTTTACTTGGTGGGCAGCTCAGTGGCATGTGTATGGGAGGAGATGTCAAAGAGACCCCCCCTCCCCTGCAGTCCCCTCCTTGTGATGTCTATGACTCGTCAGGGGACCCCCTGCCACCAGGGCCCAGGTGGTGGGTGGACCACTGGCCGACACATGGACCAAACGTACTGTATTAGGCTAGACCCAGGGAACCATTTTGAAAACCAGAATACCATCTTAAGACATGACTCCATGTGCGCTGCAGCACGGCCCCTACCTTCAGAGAATCCTCGCCTACCCTGTTGCCTCCGCTCCCTGGCAGATCCGCTGAAAGCCTGTTCCCACGAACAGTCGGACATGATCGAATTCGGATTCTCAGAGTGCTTCATCCACTCATCCCCGTTCGCCGCGTGTTCCACGGCCCTGCAACTTCCTAAGATGGCGCCCATGGTTGCCATGGACGCCAACACAACAACGGCGCCAGCTGCTAGCACCGCCGCAGGCCCGAGCGCCCATTTGCTGCCTTCCTCTGCCTGCCCCTCCCCTCCTGCTTTAAATGGAGGGGGAGAGGGCCGAGAGGCGAAGCCGAGCAGGGAAGGCCGGAAGGAAAGGCCTCCCACGCTCTTATCAGCTCTTTGCTGCTCGTCTGCTGACTGCCCGGAATCCAAGCGGCATCTCGGAGGTAAGAATCAGAGCTAGTCCTCAGCGTGACCCGGGCAGCAGGGCTGGCTTGGAAAATGACTGTAAACCGTCCTCGATGAAACAAAAGCCTTAATCCCACACCAAGAAACTGTTCATACATATATACATATATATTGCATTACAATGATATCCCTTCTGCACGGCCCCCGTGTCAAAAATCTACAAACACTGTACAAATAGAAGAATGTGTTATTGTGTGACTATTGGTCACAATACTCAAACCCCCTCAGTTATGTGCACCCACTCAGTGCCCCTGGCCTCCTACTATGTGCTTCTCTAGGGGTAATGTAAAGAGAGTGATACCAAGTCCTTATGCCATGACTACCGTGATGCTGCTAGAGTGCAAAGGAACACAAGCGCGAGAGTATTGTGAGCTCTTGTAAATTGTTTAATGAGATACATAGAATGCCATCAAATTTGAATGTACGAGTTTAATGTGTATTACTGCTGTCAACTGTATTGGTCTGTTGCTCCTGCGTGCTCCACCAACCCTAATGCTACCTCACGTATCGTGTTTACAATATGATGCTAGCGCTGCTAATCTTGCAAATACTTACCCTGTAGTGACTAATAGAACTGTTGATATAGTTAACGTGTTCTGAAATGACCGTGTACTGATGTAAAGATTATAGACGTGTAACCCTTTAGCCATTTTACATTATATGAATCCCTTCGTTTTCAATACAATTTGCAGCTTGCGAGAAGACTATCATTGTGGGCATATCCAAGGCCACCTCCCCTCCCTTCCCATTGAAGCCTGCCAGAGAAAGCAAAGGCCCGAGCTACACCGCCTCACCTCCCCCAATTCAGCTGGAGCCGTTTCAAGCATTCATGATTCCCCCGCAGCTCACATGGCCACGACTACAGCCACCTGAATTATTTACAGCCCAGCAGCAAAATCCGACCATAACCAGAGGCCAGAGGTGCCCCCTCATAGGTCCCACGACCCACCAATTCATCCCAGATTAATGACGCTTGTAAAAGAAGACACCTAATATTGCACCAACATTGTGTTAGAGCATCCGTCATTACTTCTAACGAGACCCAAAGCTCGGACAGCTTACCCCGTGTCCTGAGACCCGACCCCGTGGCCTATGATACCTAGTCAACAGGATAACAGCAACCCTGTCTTGATGTATCGCCAAAATACTCTACCTAATGCACATTCCTCCTGTGTTTTATTAACCTGTAGAATAACCTATTGTAGGATTTACAGGGAAACTGACATTGCAGCATTGAATGAATGGGGTGTGCATGGCCCTTAGGGCAGAAAGCCAAGAAAGACGTCCATCAATGACACTGACCACGCCTGACCAGACAGCACCTCCCGGATTAGCCCAGCTAACCTGCCCACCCCACGTTGGCACCCGGCGGTGTCCACCAACCACGAAGTGACGCATCACAGCTGCACACATAGTAGGTCAACGCCACCCAATCCCCATGTACATGTGCCCCCTATAGTGTGTAGGTGCCTATGAAACTTTTTGTAAATATAAACGCCTGTCTTTGTGATTGTCAGACAGAGCGCTCTCAGAGTTTGCAGAGTTCTTTGCATGCCCTATTTGACTTAGATAAAGCTTCCCTTGAGCTCACCTGCACTTGGTCCTAGCCTTATTCCCATTCGTGGGAGAGTCCATTATTGCCTCTCATTGCGGGGAGGGTCGTGCTATCTGGGGACGCTCGCCTTCATTGGTGACCCCGATTGCGTGATTACATCTCCCAGTATATCCCTTCCGTCCCCTCTGGCACGAAAATCTCCGGTCGAAAGGGGAGACGCATGGTACGCCTGCTCCGGAAAGCTACCCGCCTACGGCGACTGGTAAGCTTAGAAGTGCGCACTCATTAGAGAAAGGGTACGGGATCCCGTTTCAAAAAATCCTCTTTGAGTACCGCTTGCCGGAGCTGGGGCTGGCCGTTGAGCGTGTGGCAGCGCCGCCTGGGCAAACCCAGTTCGGAGACTCTCGGTTCAAGACGGGCACGTGAGTATTAAGTGCGAGTGATCATAAGGGGAGTAGGGGAAGGGAGCATGATTTAAAAAAAAAACAAGGTCATTTAAAAGGGGACACGTTTGGGATCACTAAAAGCAATACTATACTTTCTTTGCTTTTTCTTTGCATATGGCCATTAGGATCAAAAGGTGAAAAGAGATAAAGAGACGGGAACCTAGCTCTGCAAGGGGGTAGAAGGCGGCGCCGCATAGTGCTATCTTGACTAGTACTGGGAATATATGAACAAGTGGAGAATAAGATAAAGGTGTCTGGTAGAAAAGGGAGACACAGTGAATATGTTAGTAAACGCTTTTCTTTCATTCTTTCTGGGTCTATAAATAAAAATAGGTTAACACTGAGCAAAGACAAAAAGAGATTTGCGAGAAAAGGGGGACCTCATATTAAATAAAGAAAGACGGGGTGAAACTAGGGAGGGAGGAAAAGGATTAAAGGTTAACTATCAATAGGGTATTAACTATCATTGTATATGCATTATATGTGTTAAAAGGTAGCCATGTTATGATGATTTTAGTGAATGATGAAACGTGCATGATTATGGTGTGGTCATGGTAAGTGTGACCAGGAAACATTATAAGGTGGTGATCCCAATGAATTAGCTGTTTCTTTTGAATATTTGTGCTGGAAATAGTGGTAGTGTGCAAAAGGTGGTTTGCTCTTGTATGTGCCCCCTAAGGTATTTTCAGTATAAGCTACACAAACACACACTCCCTTATTGCCAAGGTGTTAAAAACGTACAAGGTTTTAAAAGATACATATATATAGTGTTACACAAGCCAAACGCACACAATGGGGACAGAAACACCCCTGGCCCATGTCTGTAAGAGTTTAACTGGGTATGCTGATCGCATTAGAAAATACCACGATCAGTGGGCCACAGAGTTAAAGGGAGAAGGTCTGCCCCAAATATGGCCTGAAGGAGGATTGTTTGACAAAAATGTTCTAGACATGGTAACTACCTGCATCTTTATGAAATATAAGGGGAAAAAGTTCCACAATAGGAGGGAGATATTAGATCTCTGGCGATTGTTTGAAGAGGTGCCTCCTGTCAAAAAGTAAGAGCCAACAACCAATTTGCCGTCCACCACCGATAACCCATTAATGATACCCAAAGACGATAAAGAAATGACTGGGGAAGAAAAGCCAGGTGAAGTGACACGGTTGTACCCTATACTTAATAAACCAGTGCCCGCAGAAGGGTATAGCGACCCCACCTATGTGCCCCCAACTCCAGCCACAACAACACATGGCCCGACTGCACCCCCGCCGTATGAAAGTAATAGACAGCGTGGACAGGTAAGTACACCCGCAGTAGACATAGGGCCTCATTACACGGTAGGCGGTGGACCAAGGTGCTATTAGCACCTTGGTCCATGCCGGTAAAATACCGGCACCGCCTTGGAGGAAAGGGGAATTACCGCCCTATTCCAAGGTTGGCGGGGCGGTAATTCACCCTTCCCCCATTGCCCTTCCCCATTCCCATTTTTGCCCCATAGGGCATAATGGGAATGGGGAAGGTGCTAATTACGGTACCGCAAATTGCGGTACCGTAATTAGCACCCTGGTCCCTTTGCGGGTTGGTTTTTAACGCCTGCTAAAAAGCAGGCGTTAAAGTACCAACCCGCAAAGGGACCTCATAGTAAGGCGGTAAGGGTTAATGGTCACTGGTACCATTACCGGTGACCGTTAACCCTTGCCACCTTCCGTATAATGAGGCCCATAGAGAAGTTAACAGAGGACCTAGATTCCAGGCTCTCATTAGCAAGAGAGGAATTATCTAGAATTAAAAATATCTGTGAGCAAAGTGGGACTAATGCTGCCCGGTTAGAGCAAACACCAAGGGCACAAAACAATGACAGGACAATTGAGGAGGGGTGGAAGAAGGGGGAAATATTGTTCCGAATACAAGAAGAGCCCACGCGAATAATAGAAATAGACGGGGCGAGTGAACATGCGGATAATGAGATTATGGTCACAGGGGGAAGAGAGGACTTGTGGTGTGATGGAGGATGATGAAGAAGAAGGTGGGATATTAAGTGTGGCAATGGGAGGAGAAAGTGGGAGGATGGATGGTGCACATCTAGGGAGAACAATGGATGAGGAATGGACAGGACGATTAAGGAATAGGCTGGGGAGAATGGCTCCACTAGGAAAGAAGGGAACAAAGGTGAGTACAAGCAAAACGACAAAGGGGAAGTTACAACTACCATTGATACACAGGGGAGGAGGGAGACCAAATTACATACCCTGGGCTCAAATGGATAAGGCCAATCTGTTAAAACTGTTACCACCACTGTCCGGAGGGGCAAGTAAGTGGATATGTGCATTTGAGAAGCACACAGCTGGGGTCCCACTGGCGGTAGGGGATGTAAAAAGCCTGCTAGTATCAGCGGTTGGGGACCAGGCAGATAGAGTGTGGGTAAAAGCTGGTTTCCCGGGGGTAACACTAGATTGTGACCGTCATGATGGTGCCTCATTCAACACAGTGCAAGCATGAGTGTGGGACGCATTAAGAGAAACATTTCCAGACACACCAGACTTACAGTCGGTCATCCAATGTACAATGAATGAGGGGGAAGATGCTATGGATTACATTTTTCGGGTACAGGAGATGTGGAGAGCGGAAACGGGCACGCCCTGGTACCAGTCAACATCAATATTTTATTTCATAATAAAGAGAGGCCTGCCTAAAGAGGTACAGAAAGCACTTGACAAAATTGCAGGGATCGAGGCGAAGGGGTGGCCCGAAATACAGAGTATAATAGTGCACCACTGCAAAAGAATAAAAGAACGAGAAAAAGAAATAGCACAAAAAAGATTGGCAGATGAGGCCAAGTTAGTACAAACCAAACTGGTGAAGGTCGCTGCAGCAGTAGCGGCGCTCCCACATAACAGGGAGGGAGAAGAGGAGGAGGGGCTGGTAGCAATACAGGGGAGGATGGCAGCGAATTGGGCAGGAGCGGGACAACCACAGTGGAACGGACTGGAGCTATACGGAGGTCCGCAGTGGCAAGATTGGGCCCCTAGAGGGGGACAAGGTGGGTACAGGGGTCGCAGAGGAGGTGGGCAGGGGTACGGTGGTAATGGAGTGTATGGGGGCAAGGCCCTAGAGGTGCACAAGGGAGCTGCTGGAACTGCAGGAGGTGGGGGCACTTCTCACGAGAATGTAGGAACAGACCAAACAACGGATTTCAGGATATGTAGCAATACGGTAACCCCCACCAAGGGAGCCCATACGGCCTCCCAATGGGAAGACAACAGAGGCAACAGGAGCAAGGGTATGTAGACCAAAGACCAGTTCAACACAATAGAGCACAGGGTCACCCACAGAACAACGAACCTATGCACTACACACCAGGAAACCCTTTCGCAACAGTCGCGAACGGGGCACCTGCCCCAGCCCCCTGCAGCGGTGTAGCAGTGGTGTCAGGCAATGGGCCTCATTCCGGGTTTGGAGCTAACCATGGAGTAATTAGCTCCATGGTTGCCTCAGAAACCGTCCCAAATCCGGCATGGTGAATGGAGTAATTACCGGTCCATTCCAGGGTTGGAGGGACCGGTAATTCCCCATTCACCTTTTGCCCTTCCCCATTCCCATTTCTGCCCCATAGGGCTCAATGGGAATGGGGAAGGAGGTAATTACGGCACAGTAAATTACGGTACCGTAATTATCTTCTAAGTACCTTTGCGGGTCCCGTACTTTACTCCTGCTAAAAGCAGGAGGTAAGGAAGGACCCGCAAAGGGACCTCAGAATACGGAGGTAAGGGATTACCGGCATCGGCACCCTTACCGGTGCCGGTAATTCCTTACCTCCAACCTCGGAATGAGCCCCCATGTCTTTAGTCAAGGGGGAGCCATGAGGCAGCCAGCATAGGACAGCCCACAGGGAACACTTGCATGTCCCGTTCTATCTACCACCTACAATACAGCAGATTAACCATTAGTAGGGGAACAGATAGGAGACAAGCAATTCATATTTATGGTGGATTCGGGAGCCGAGAAATCATGCATACGTGAAGGTCGGTTTCCGCTATCTAACCGTAGGTTGGAGACGCAGGGGTTCTCTGGGGCTGTCGTTGAAGTTCCTTACACAGAAGATTTGGATGTGACAGTGGGGGGTAAAACAGTGAGAACGCCCCTACTTTATTACGAACAGTCCCCAATAAACTTGCTAGGAAGGGACCTTCTCAGCAAGCTCAATATGACTATATCCTTCCCCATGTAATACTTGCATTTACCCGATCAAAAAAGCAAAGGGAGGGGCATGGAGGATGATCCAGGACCTACGCCCATTAAATGAAGTCATGCAAAAAGAGTTTCCTCTAGTCCCGAACCCTGCATCGATACTTTGCAGTATCCCAAAAGACGCATCACATTTCACAGTAGTTGATTTGAAAAATGCATTTTTCTCCATTCCCCTGGCAGAAGAGAGCAGATACTTGACAGCATTTACACTAGGGGGAAAAGATATGAGCATTGCAGGTTACCACAGGGTTACTGTTAGAGCCCCAGTATATTCAATCATATCCTCCACGAAGACTTGGGAAACTTGACAGCTGAGAGCACAATCATTCAGTACGTATATGACTTGCTCATTTGTGCACAGAATGAGGAAGAGTGCAGGAAGGACTCAGTTACCATCCTAACACTGCTGGCCCACAAAGGGTACAAAGTGGACAGAGGGAAACTACAATACTGCCAACCAGAAGTATTATAACTGGGACAGCTGATATCAAAGGATGACAAAAAGATAATACCTGACAGAGTAGAAGCAATCACAGCAGTAGGAGAGCCAAAAACGGTAAAAGAAATGCAAAAGTTTTTAGGGATGTGCAACTATTGCAGAGCATGGATACTAGACTACGCAGAATACACCAGACCCTTACTACAAGCACTCAAAGAGGCCCAGCGGGAGAATAAAGAAATAAAATGGTCAAAAGAGATGAGTGACTCATTTGCGTCACTGAAACAGCTTATTTCAAGCGCTCCAGTACTCGCCAACCCGGACTATGAGCGCAAATTTTACCTGTTTTCCCACTGCAAGGGAACACTTATGACAGCTGTTTTGCCACAAAAGACATCCATGGGACACAAGCCATTGGCTTACTACAGTGGCACACTAGACGCAGTTATGCAAGGCCACTTCGTGTGCGAACAGTCTCTCGCTGCTGCCGCGTTCGCCATTGAGAAAAGTGCCACTATAGTAATGGGGTGCTCCGTTACATTATTTGTGGAACACTCCCTTTTCGCAATACTGGAAAGATCAAAAAGCACACTAACAACACAGCGAGCAACAGCATACGAGATAATATCATTGAGCGCCAACATCCACATAGTAAGGTGTAGAACAGTAAACCCAGCGACATTCATCACAGAACCATGTACATTAAAACACATGCAAGAGCACGATTGTGCAACATACACAGGAGAACAGGGAGAGGGCCCGGTGGTAAGTGAAAATGCCCTAACGGAAGGAGAAGTGTACTTTGTAGATGGATCAGCATCAATTGACACAGATACAGGTGAAAAACATGTGGGAATGGCGGTAGTGAGATTAGAAGAAGGTGAGTACGAAGTGCTAGTACAATATCGCCTGCCATCACACTTTTCCGCTCAAGCAGCAGAACTTGTTGCCCTAATTGAAGCATTACGTGCAGCCAAGGGGTGCACAGTCACAATATACACAGATTCAGCATACATGACTACAACGGTACACGGAAGTCTGGCCCGGTGGGGGCGGAGAGGGTTTCGCAGGGCGGATGGGACCCCAGTACAACATGCCGAACTGCTACAGGAATTAATTGAGGCACTGAAAGAACCTATAATGGTGGCAATCATCAAGTGCCAAGCCCATATGTCCAATACAGATATTGTATCTTTGGGAAACGCGGCAGCGGACGCTGCCACCAAGGAGGCGTCATATTTTCAAAAGGAAACTGCAGGTGAGTACATATTACAGCAACAAGTGAGTGAGGAACTACCAGAAGGGTACAATGCCATGCCTATATCGCAAATACTAGAGTTGCAGGGAGGAGCAAGTAATGAGGAAAAAGCATTGTGGGTAAAAAGGGGTTGCAGCCAGTCGCCAACAGATTTACTATGGTGCCAAAATAACACAGGTAAAGTGGTGATGCCCATTAAACTGATGGAGATAGCGTTCCAGCAACTACACTTTCCAGCACAAAATGCCAAACAACACATAGCAGCAGAGATACAGGAAGATTGGTTTGTGCCAGGGCTCCAGGAACATATATCAAGATTAGCAATGGAGTGCATGACGTGTCAGATATACAATTCTGGGATGACATTACGGACACTCAGAGGGACAATTCCAAAACCTACAGGGCCCTTCCGGGAACTACATATTGATTATGCAGACATGGGGGAAAGGTGTAATGGGGCACGCTACATGATAGTAGTTGTATGTCCATTCTCTAGGTGGGTTGAGGCCGGTCCATGTGCACGCCCTGATGCTAAGTGTGCCGCAAAGTTCCTAGTGAGAGAAGTATTCCTGCGTTGGGGAATTAGCGACGTGATTCACTCAGACAACGGCACTCATTTTGTGAACGAGCTGTTCAAGGAAGTTACTGCATTTTTGGGGATTAAGCATAAGATTTGCTCGATTTATCACCTTCAAAGTAATGGCATTGTCGAGAAGATCAACAGCCTATTAAAAGGAAGATTGTCTAAACTATGTTTCTCACTCAAAAGAACTGGGTGTATTGTTTACCCCTTGCACTATTCGAGCTGAGAAACCAGCCAAGTAAGGACCACCACTTGTCCCCGCACGAGATTGTGACTGGGAGACGAATGCACACAGAACATTCTCCGCTGCGTAGACACTCAGATGCACACAGAAGCGCCACAATTTTAGGAGATGAGTTTACTGATTATCTGATAAGACTGACTAGGGCAGCGCGTGCAATCTCAAGACAACTTTCACCGCCATTTACAAGAGAAGAGGGAAACACAGCTGTGTCATTTGTGGAACAGGACCCCCAAGGACAATTGATGCCAGGGGATTTTATTTATGTTAGAAGTTTTGTGCGCAGGTGGAATGCCCCAAGATTCCATGGCCCATACGAGGTAGTTTTTTGTACTCCCACAGCAGTCAAGGTTAAAGGGCTAAGGTACTGGATACATTTAACAGACGTACGGAGGGCCTACAATAATGTTCAGGAGGAAGTGAATGAGGAGGCACAGACAACAGCAAACGATAACCAATTAAAACATTGAATGAAAAAGGTGCAGTTAAAAAGAAGTGTATCAGGTATATTAATATGCTAAAAAAGAAATTGAATTACAGGTACGAGAAAATAATAACTGAATAACATTAATGATTGGAAAAAAAAATGGAAAAAGTGATCAAATATGATTGAGAAAATATCTCTCTCTCTCTCTCTTTCTCTCTGCACCCATCCCCTCTCTCTCCCTCTAGCTCACACTATAATAGTCTGGTGGATAAAGTACAAAAAGAAAATGTTTACATGTATATACTTAATGCACTTTTATGTTTTAAATAGGAACAATCATGGCCACAAACGGGCAGCCCGCAACGGATAGCAATAGAATATCGAGATGTAGAGATGCCATAGTAGAAAGTTGTAGATATCCGTATGAATGTGGACTGTCTGTATGCATTGCATTATTTTTTGTGATACTGTTTGGCATAAGCACTTATTGGTTCATAGCATTCATCTCTGTCGAGATGAATGAGGGGGCAGGGGGGAACAGAAGTAATATTACAAATGAAAATATAACAACTGAAAGGGCAAAAGAAGGTGATTTTTTGGTATGGAATGGATACCAGCTTGTATGGGGGTATAACACGAAACCGCCCAAAACAATCAACCACTCCAAGAAAAGCAGTGCTGAAATGAATGTTAGCATAACTCCCCTGCCAAATGTCTCTAACTATAATGCCCACAGCCTAAATGACCGCAACCCTTCTGTCATATCGTGGCTTTACAATACCCCCACTACCCCACCCACACAAGTAACCACCCCTACAGCAGCCAGTACATTATATCACAGAATAAAAGAAGAGAACAAAAAGATGGCAGAAAAGTTTGCAACTCTATATGATGAATGGAAAGAGGGGGATGTGGGAAAAGGGGGGTATAGATCACACATCGCCCATGAAGCTGCAAGATACCATAGAAATAATAGAAGGAAAAGGGAGGTGGGAAGCAGGAAGTATGACGAGTATTATGGTCTGGGTTTAGATCAAATGGAAGATCCAAGACACCCTCACCAGACTAATAAATGGTATGCGGACATGAGCGCAAATGCCAAGCAAACAACAAATGAGAATTGCTATGTCTGCTCCCTTATCCCCCATGCCTCAGGAACACCCAAGGTGTTGCTACCAAAAGAATTGCCTCTGATAAATGCCCAATGTCTCCTTCATCTTACGCTGTGCAGAATTAAGAACAACTTTCAGGCACACGAAATAACTTTTAGCATGCTGCAGAACGAGAAAACATGCTACCCGAAAGTGGAAGGCATAATATGCCTGAATGAACCATTGTTTATAATAAAGGGGACATTATTCACAGACAACAGATGGAAAGATGAAGAAGTTACATGCAAAGCTGAGGCGCTGCGAGGAGTGTCACCTGAAAAGCTGCAGTGGATCGAAAGAAAGTGTACACCCATCTGGAAGGAGCACATCACAAAGTTAACATGGGTAACTGCCATTGAAAAACTGTTCAAACTGCAGAAAGAAATAGCCTATGAACTATGCTTCCAGGGGGAAGGAAAGACCGCAATGGGAATAAACAAAGACTGCAACAGGACTCTCACCATCCCAGACATGAGGAAGTGGACAGCAGCACTCATGGACACCTACTGGGTGTGTGGCCGCCAGGCATGCTTGCATCTCCCACAATCATGGAGCGGCAGTTGCTCACTGGCCACACTACACTGAGCACTAATGGTCATACCAGAGAGCCACATCGGTGGGGGCAGGAGAGGGCAAGATGCCCCACGCAAAAACAAGGCCCAACCAACAAAATAACCACAAATGTATGTTTTGTCCTCTGGCACCAAGAAAGAAATGCTGTCCCGAAACAGGCGATCATCCAACTACATATCCAAAGCATCTTCAGAACTATTGGCACAGATCCCAGACAGATATCGATTGTTTAGCTCTGCAGAGACTTTCTTTGCCTCACTCATTCCAAGCATCCAGGAACGGGAAAATGCTAAGTGGCTCCAAATAACACGCTGGGAGCTGATCCAGTTAGCAAATGACACTGAAGAAGGTTTCAACGTGATCAAGATAAACCTGAGAGCCCTGCGGTTAATGACAATGCAAAATAGGTATGTCCTAGACCCATTAACAGCAATGTACGGAGGTGTTTGCTGAAAAATCGGAACTGCGTGTTGCACTTTCGTACCTTCTGAAGATGCAGATAATGGTACATTGTCCCACGTGATCGCAGCAGTGCATAGCCTAGGAGAGAGAATGAAAACAGAAGGTGGGGCAGAAGCAAGCACATGGTTCGACAACCTCTTCTCCTGGGTCCCATCATGGTTGGGAAGGACTGTTAAACTACTAATGCCCACAGTAGTGTTTTTACTTCTCATTTTTTGTGTGTGCCAGATGGGCCTTCGATGTTGTGCTGGCACAGTACCAAATGGTACATTGATGATGGTGACAATGGGCAATGCTCGAGGCACAGTGCAAGCTATGCAGGAAGTTCAAGTACAAAAAGGCGAAGAGCCTGGGCCTAATATCATGGCACACAACAATCAGAGAACCGCGGGAACTTGAATGGTATACGGAGGTGTGGGTAGACTTGGAGGGGGATAGGGATTGAATATACCTGACTTGTACTCCAGACGAATATGCTAGAAGGGGAGAAAGCCTGAGGTAG
Organism: Ambystoma mexicanum; assembly: GCF_040938575.1. Lineage (NCBI taxonomy): Eukaryota > Metazoa > Chordata > Amphibia > Caudata > Ambystomatidae > Ambystoma > Ambystoma mexicanum. The sequence goes on from NC_090922.1 coordinate 600,838,472, forward strand.
GTGTGCAGGGCTTGGATGCCCATAAAGGGCACCCCGGCATGGGACGAGGCGGTGGCTGATGAAAAGGAATGTCAGCGGTTGGGGGAGTTACGGTATAGTAACGAAAGGGGGGAAATGTATGGGCAGAGAGGTCAAAGAGACCCCCCTCCCCTGCAGTCCCCTCCTTGTGATGTCTATGACTCGTCAGGGGACCCCCTGCCACCAGGGCCCAGGTGGTGGGTGGACCACTGGCCGACACATGGACCAAACGTACTGTATTAGGCTAGACCCAGGGAACCATTTTGAAAACGAGAACACCATCTTAAGACATGACTCCATGTGCGCTGCAGCACGGCCCCCACCTTCAGAGAATCCTCGCCTACCCTGTTGCCTCCGCTCCCTGGCAGATCCGCTGAAAGCCCATTCCCACGAACAGTCGGACATGATCGAATTCGGACATGATCGAATTCGGATTCTCAGAGTGCTTCATCCACTCATCCCCGTTCGCCGCGTGTTCCACGGCCCTGCAACTTCCTAAGATGGCGCCCATGGTTGCCATGGACGCCAACACAACAACGGAGCCAGCTGCTAGCACCGCCGCAGGCCCGAGCGCCCATTTGCTGCCTTCCTCTGCCTGCCCCTCCCCTCCTGCTTTAAATGGAGGGGGAGAGGGCCGAGAGGCGAAGCCGAGCAGGGAAGGCCGGAAGGAAAGGCCTCCCACGCTCTTATCAGCTCTTTGCTGCTCGTCTGCTGACTGCCCGGAATCCAAGCGGCATCTCGGAGGTAAGAATCAGAGCTACGAGTCAACTAGCTCATACCCATGCCCTCATACCAGATGCCTCAGATTGCGCACCCGCACGCTGCAAGCCACCTTCAAGTACAATCCCCTCCCCACGAACACCCGCAATGCACGGCTATGTTCACGCATCTTGCCGCCCCCACAACATGTGACCTCGAATAGACTCCTCCGCAAAAAGCCTACTGCTTCTATGGATATTGACAACATAGCAGATGAGGACGTACGTGACCACACCCGCATGGGTGCCACCCCCATACAAAATGTGTTACCGCCTGTGCCCACCACCACTGAAAATGAGCCCCCCAGTGTAAAACCTGTGGTTTGCAATTCTTCTACCACCATTTTGAATGCTACTGTGCCAAATGTATTACCACCTGTGCCCACCACCACTGAAAATGAGCCCCCCAGTGTAAAACCTGTGGTTTGCAATTCTTCTACCACCATTTTGAATGCTACTGTGCCAAATGTATTACCACCTGTGCCCACCACCACTGAAAATGAGCCCCCCAGTGTAAAACCTATGGTTTGCAATTCGTCTACCACCATTTCGAATGCTACTGTGCCAAATGTATTACCACCTGTGCCCACCACCACTGAAAATGAGCCCCCCAGTGTAAAACCTGTGGTTTGCAATTCTTCTACCACCATTTTGAATGCTACTGTGCCAAATGCATTACCACCTGTGCCCACCACCACTGAAAATGAGCCCCCCAGTGTAAAACCTATGGTTTGCAATTCATCTACCACCATTTTGAATGCTACTGTGCCAAATGTATTACCACCTGTGCCCACCCCCCCCAGCCACTACCGGACCACATCTTAAATGCGCCTTGATTAACGCTAGGTCCATCAACGCCCACGCTTTAGACATCCATGACCTCCTAACCACCCATGACCTCGATCTACTCATGATCTCTGAAACATGGCTACACGATGCCTCTGGCCCAGCACTCGCCCTCGCACTACCACCTGGATACTCCATCACTAGACAAGATCGCCTCTCCAAAGGTGGAGGTGTAGCAATTATTGCCAAAGACTGCCTCTCTATCAGAAAGGTAGAGAAATCCTTACTCAACAGTGACTACCTCCAAGTCAAAATCAACCTATCCCCCCAATGTACCATTACTGTCCACATTGTCTACCGCCCCCCAGGCTCAACAGGTGACTTCCAAGCCTCCCTCATCCACCTCCTCTCTGACAACCTCAAAAAACAATCAAAAGCCATCCTCCTTGGGGATGTTAACCTAGGTCTCCTGGACAGGAAGGACCCAGCAGCCAAATCCCTGGACTCAGCCCTCAAGGCTCTGGGGTACAATAACACCATCTTTAGCCCAACCCACACCCAGGGCAGAACTCTCGACTGGATTGCGCAACACAACTGCCCTCTCATTATCACTGGCAACTCTCCCACCCCATGGTCAGACCACCACATCATCACCTTCAACATCCTCACTACCCGCTCCACCACCCCCCCACCCCAACCACTGCCACCCTGTCTTGCCAGAAGCTCCCGCCAACTCACTAAGGAAAAGCTACTGCCTTTCCTCCAAGGCCCAGCCTTCAGACCCCCTTTCTCCACAGACCCAGAAACACTCGCAACAGCCTACGAAGTTGCCATCAAAGCAGCCATTAATTCCATTGCCCCCCTTAAACCCCGTAAGCCCAAACCCACCAGCCACTCCAACTCCTGGTTCACCCCGGACCTCCTCGCACTCCACATTGAAAAAAAGGCCGCTCTCACTCAGTGGCAATTGTCTCACTCCGACAAAGACAAGATGACTTTTAAATCTTGCTTCACTAGATATAAAAAAGCAATCACCCTAGCTAAGGCCAAATCCTTTGAATCCAGAATCTCTGAAGCACAATCCAGCACTAAAGAAATCTTTGCCATCTTCAGGGAGCTTGAAACACCCACGTCCGCCCCCCAGAACTTCACCAAAGACAAGGCCTGGTGTGATGCTATACAAACAGCCATGAAAAATAAATTGAACCTGCTCCAAAACAAAATACTAGCCACTAAGCAAGCCCTACCCAACACACACACCCCTGCCCCACCACCAGCCCCGGACCCCCCCCCCAACCCTTCTCATTCAAACCCATTCTAGAAAAAGACATCACCAACATAATGAGGAACATCAAACCCTCCAACTGCAAAGGTGATGCATGCCCAGCCACCATTATCAAAGACTGCTCTGAAGCGCTAGCTCCCTTCCTTACAGCCTTTGTAAACGCCTCCTTTGCTACTGGGAAAGTCCCTGCCTCCCTCAAGGAAGCCTGGGTCTGCCCTCTCTTAAAAAAGCCAACTCTCGACCCCACATCCCCCAACAATTATAGACCTATCACCACTGTCCCTTTCCTCCTCAAAATACTGGACAAAGCAGCCTACCTGCAGGTTCAACACTTCATTGAGGAGAACACACTCCTAGGACTCCGCCAATAAGGCTTCCGCCCCAGACACGGGACTGAAACCGCCCTACTTGACCTGAAAATCCAAATGGACGATGCCAGAGACATGGCCAAACCAGCACTTCTCTTACTTCTTGACCTATCCGCGGCTTTCGACCTCGTGGATCATGACGTCCTATGCCACCACCTCTCCTCTACTGCCAAATTCTCCCCTGAAGCCACAGCATGGATCACTTCCTTCCTACAAGGCAGAACCATGCAAGTATTCTCGGACTCAGCATCCGCATCTCCAACTACCATTCTCTGCGGTGTGCCCCAAGGCTCCTGCCTCTCACCCACCCTCTACAACATCTTCACACAACCACTCTTTCTCATCCTCGACGCCATGGGCATTTCATACACTAACTACGCCGACGACACACAGATCCTCCTAACCCTCACTGGTAACTATGACACTGACTCCATGACCCTCAACAACCTCTACAACACCATCCAAGCCTGGATGGCAGATAATGGACTATGCCTCAACTCTGACAAGACTGAACTCCTTTTGGTAGGCTCACCTGACACACTGAAAAATCTAGACTCCCAATTCAGCCACTTCACCATAGACTCTATCAAAATACCTGTCTCAGAATCAGTCAAAACCCTTGGAGTCTACTTGGACTCCAACCTATCCATGGATAAACAAGTCAACGCTATAGCCTCTGCAGCTGCATACCATGCCAAACTTATCAACGCAGTCAGGCCCTTTCTCTCCAAAGAGAACTGCACTAACATAGCCAGAGCCATCACTGGATCCAGGCTTGACTAGTGCAATGTACTCTTTCTAGGCACCTCCAACAGAAACCTAGAGAGGTTGCAAATCATTCAGAATAGTGCTCTCCGGGCAGCTCAAGGCATTGCCAAAAGGGAACACATCTCGGAGGCCAGAAAGCTAGCACACTGGCTCCCAATAAAAGAACGAATCATCTTCAAAACACTGACACTGACCCACAAGTGCATTCACCTCACTGCCCCTGACTACCTCTCCCAGAGGATCCACCCCGTCTCTTCTACGAGGCCAACCAGATCACCATATACTAACATGCTCTCTGTGCCATTAGTAAAAAAAAGTCAGAGCGGGCGGATCCAGTTTCCCATATCTCGCACCCACGCACTGGAACGCCCTACCTCCCACAATCAGAGGCGAGTCCTCCCTCAGCACCTTCCGCAAAACCTTGAAAACAATCTTATTCACATAAGATGCGTTGCACTAGTCGAATACATCTCATATATTCCTAATGCATAAACTGTACTGTAATGACATACTGTACCAACCAAAATGTCAGCTCTATACTTTGTCGAACTCATAATGTACCTATGAATGACTATATGCCTGTAACTAAGATTTTTGCAAGTAACAGCGCCTCAATGCCCGTGGGTTACTTGCGCGCTATATAAATATAAATAAATAAATAAATGAGCTAGTGTTAGAGCAAACACTGTATCTTTCACCTTCCGCAGTGCATCATTATCCTCAGCGTGACCCGGGCAGCAGGGCTGGCTTGGAAAATAACTGTAAACCGTCCTCGATGAAACAAAAGCCTTAATCCCACACCAAGAAACTGTTCATACATATATACATATATATTGCATTACAATGATATCCCTTCTGCACGACCCCGTGTCAAAAATCTACAAACACAGTACGAATAGAAGAATGTGTTATTGTGTGACAACATGGTCACGATACTCAAACCCCCTCAGTTATGTGCACCCACTCAGTGCCCCTGGCCTCCTACTATGTGCTTCTCTAGGGGTAATGTAAAGAGAGTGATACCAAATCCTTATGCCATGACTACCCTGATGCTGCTAGAGTGCAAAGGAACACAAGCGCGATAGTATTGTGAGCTCTTGTAAATTGTTTAATGAGATACATATAATGCCATCAAATGTGAATGTACGAGTTTAACGTGTATTACTGCTGTCAACCGTATTGGTCTGTTGCTCCTGCGTGCTCCACCAACCCTAATGCTACCTCACGTATCGTGTTTACAGTATGATGCTAGCGCTGCTAATCTTGCAAATACTTACCCTGTAGTGACTAATAGAACTGTTGAAATAGTTAACGTGTTCTGAAATGACTGTGTACTGATGTAAATATTATAGACGTGTAACCCTTTAGCCATTTTACATTATACAAATCCCTTAGTTTTCAATACAATTTGCAGCTTGTGAGAAGACTATCATTGTGAGCATATCCAAGGCCACCTCCCCTCCCTTCCCATTGAAGCCTGCCAGAGAAAGCAAAGGCCCGAGCTACACCGCCTCACCTCCCCCAATTCGGCTGGAGCCGCTTCAAGCATTCATGATTCCCCGCAGCTCACATGGCCACGACTACAGCCACCTGAATTATTTACAGCCCAGCAGCAAAATCCGGCCATGACCAGAGGCCAGAGGTGCCCCCTCATAGGTCCCACGACTCACCAATTCACCCCAGATTAATGACGCTTGTAAAAGAAGACATCTAATATTGCACCAACATTGTGTAAGAGCATCCGCCATTACTTCTAACGAGACCCAAAGCTCGGACAGCTTACCCTGTGTCCTGAGACCTGACCCCGTGGCCTATGATACTTAGTCAACAGGATAACAGCAACCCTGTCTTGATGTATCGCCAAAATACTCTACCTAATGCGCATTCCTCCTGTGTTTTATTAACCTGTAGAATAACCTATTGTAGGATTTACAGGGCAACTGACATTGCAGCATTGAATGAATGGGGTGTGCATGGCCCTTAGGGCAGAAAGCCAAGAAAGACGTCCATCAATGACACTGACCACGCCTGACCGGACAGCACCTCCCGGATGAGCCCAGCTGACCTGCCCACCCCACCTTGGCACCCGACGGTGTCCACCAACCACGATGCGACGCATCACAGCTGCACATATAGTTAGTCGACGCCACCCAATCCCCATGTACATGTGCCCCCTGTAGTGTGTAGGTGCCTATGACACTTTTTGTAAATATAAACCCCTGTCTTTGCGATTGTCAGACAGAGCACTCTCGGAGTTTGCAGAGTTCTTTGCATACCTTATTTGACTTAGATAAAGCTTCCCTTGAGCTCACCCGCACTTGGCCCTAGCCTTATTCCCATTCGTGGGAGAGTCCATTATTGCCTCTCATTGCGGGGAGGGTCGTGCTATCTGGGGACGCTCACCTTCACATGTTTCAGCAGTGAGGTCTCCGTTCCACCACTGACACAGGCAAGGTAGATTTGGCAGCCATCTTTTTGTGCTTAGTAGAGCGCAATTTCCTTAGGTTTTGGCACACATGGGGTTTTCGCAGCCATTTTGCTGATTCTGGTGCCACCAGCACACAGTGATGCCGCAGGGCAGAGCAGAGTGGTTTAAAACATCCCACATATGTACCTTATTCATAGGGGGCGATTTAACATACCTTATGATCTAAACAAAATGCCACAGATCAATTGGGCACATCAACTTAGTTTCCTCTCGTCGATCGTTTGCCTGTTGTTGTAAAGGGGAGACATTTACTCTCCTGGCTGATACTTACATATGGTATGACAATGTTGCCTCATAATCTCTTAGGTGTTTCCTTAGACCAATGAAGGCCTTCTATATGTAAACACAAGTGCATTTTCTTCTCCTCATTGGTACTGTACAGGGGTTATGTACCTTGCCCAATCTTAACTTATATATTGTATCCAGGCCAGAGATAGCCTGCTGTGCATATTGAGTATAGACTGTTGTACTCCATTAGTACAACTCCTATTTGGGATTCCTACGTATAACTCTCTTTTTTTATACAAAAGCTGGGTATGAATCTACATGTTCTTTAAGTGTAGGTTTTTCAGAAAAAACCATGCAGACCGCCCCACAGGACTGGGGAGCACTAGAGGACCAGAGGAATATAGGGCTCGCCTGACGTGTATATATTACATGTAATGCCTGTGATAAGAACCAGCATAATGCCACTGATAAAATAGCCACCGCCGGGACACAGAACGAAGCAGTAACCACATTGCATCTTCAAAAGCCAGCTGATTGGCTAATGCACAGAGAAAAAGGATAGCTCCCCCACCCCCGAGCCGGATGACAAAGATGACCGTCCTCAAAGGCCATACTTTAAGGCCAAATATACTCTCAGCAGCTCTCTGCTGCTTGTCACAATTGTCGGATCCCCCCCGGCTTAAAAAAACACCTGATCGCCACACAGCATCACAAAGGTAAGCCTTATAATCTGTTTTGCACAGCTGGCACCTTTGCTGAAATGCTTAATGGCTTAGCTTGCCTTCACTGCCCCGGCCATGCTGCCACCGCCTGCCCGACTTTCATTCTACCTCGGATCTTTGCCTTTGAAACCCTCTCCAGCAGGCCCAGTGCTGTATTGCCCCAGGGAGAGCAACATCTCATATCCCAGGCAAGGGTATCGAAGCCCCCACAACCGCATCCTAGACAAGATTATCACCCATGCCGGCAAAACAAATGCTGCACGACAGTATTCAGCCTAAGGGACTAGCCCACACTCCCCACACCTGTCCTCACACTAAGGCCGACCTATTCGATACGGCTTCACCAACTGACCCCACAAGCACAGAGCCTCAACTCGACTTACACCACAGTACTTATCTAGATGGCTGCAGCAGGTGAGCACCATCTTCGCTTCAGAAGGGAGCAGAGGCTTTCAGAAATGCCAACCAAAGACAAACCATTAATGCAATGCACCACTCTAGCCCCAGAGCATCACACATACCACAACAGCCAACTCATCCACTCACGCAAGCACCCACATCCACAGCCCCATACATCACTAAGTAGCATTTGTCTCTCTTATGTTCCACCCCGGTAGCTACCTCACTCAGGAACAAAAGACTGGGCATGAGATTTCCACTAACCACACCACAATACCTCCCTGCCACCTCTATCATGAGATACCTCCATCTTGGAGCCAGAACTCAGCACATAGGCCTTCAAGCTGATCCCTATTCCACTCTAACAAGAAATAGCAGATCTGCACCAACCACCCAACTGGGGGACACAACACTTTTGATGCCCAAAACTTGTCAGCACACCGCAGCCACCTACATCCTACAAAGCGACACACCACCCAGCCAATGCAGGAAAGGCACCTGACTGCCTCACGCCACCAACTAGCACTAAACCAGCACCAACAAGCAGGATGCTAAGAGAGCTGGTATTCAGCCCACCCACAACCAAGTCCTCTCTTCCTATGTGGTGCCCTAATTAATGCCTGATCCCTCAAAGCACATTCATTGGAGGTAAATTACCTAATTGTTTCCAATAAACTAGACCTTCTAGCAATCTCGGCAACCTGGCTGCACCAAACATCAGGCCCAGCACATATTCACACTACTTAGAAGGGACAGATTTGACTCCAGAGGTGGCGGTGTCACCCCCATACATAGAGACTCACTACAAATCAGGTCAATAAATAGCTCTATCAAAGCCAACTGCGAGATTCTCTCAGCTAAACTTACAGCATCCTCTACCGACTCGATCACCCTGCACATCTTGTACAGGCATCCCGACCCCTACAACCTTCGAGGAAGAACTCACGCACCTTATCACAGAAAACATCAAACCTTATTCCAGAGTTACACTCCAGGGAGACCTTAGACCAGTTACACTCCAGGTAGACCTTAATCTGGGTCTATTTGACCCCATGGACACAACCGCAGCAGCAGTAGAAAATATCCTCACAGATCTCAGTTTTACCAACCGAGTTATGTACCCAACACACATCAAAGGAATATCCCCGGATTGGGTAGCTGCCATAAACAGTCATATCAAAATCCGCTACAATACCCCCTGCACTTGGTCGGACCACCACGTCATCAGTGTCACTTTCCCGTCACTTAACTCATACCAACCCAACAGCATGAGCCTACCTCCAGCGCTTGCCCGTAGCACCAAAAACATCACCAAAGACTCTATATCCTTACTGCTATGGGACTTTAAACATACCAATTCAGAGGACCCTACGATCCTGACAGACCTGTACTCCAGTACGTTAAAAAAAGCTGTGAACCTGGTAGCTCCACTCTGCCTCAGAAAGGCCAAACTGAAAGCACCCATTAACTCATGGTTCTCCCCAGACCTACTGACCTTGCGTTCTGAAAAAAGGCAGGCAGAAAACATGTGGATTAAAGACCCCACCCACATTACCAAAACCACTTTCATTTCCATAGCTAGGGATTATAAACAGGCCATCATCAGTGATAAATCTGCAGCCTACAACTCCAGGATAGCCAAAGCCAGCTCCAACTCGCATGAGCTCTTCAAAATCCGCAGAGAACTAGAGACCCCATCTCAGCCTCCAAATACCATCACCAAGGACGAGGTCTGGTGCATCAGCATTCAAAATGGCATTTGTGAGAAAATCATCACCTTGCAGCACAAAATTGAATGAGCAGCCAGTAACCCTACCTACTTCCCAGCCAACTCAACAACTAACAACTCCATAACAGCTTTCATTTTCAAAGATGTCTCCGACGGAGAAGTATTCAACATCCTCAAAAACCTAAAACCATTCAAATGCAAAGGCGACATCTGCCCAGCCTCTGTCATTAAAGAATGTTTGGAATCATTAACTCCATTCATAATGAGGTTCATTAATGCATCCTTCTCATCTTGGGTTCTTCCATTGCTGAAAAACCCCTTCTTATACCCTCTGTCACCCAACAACTACAGACCCATCACCACAGTCCCCTTCCTCGTAAAGGTCCTGGACAGGACAGCATACTTCCAAATACAAGCCTATCTAGAAACCTACCACATGTTAGGCATGTGTCAAGCCGGCTTTTGCTGGGTTACATCCCAGAATCAGCACTCCTAGACCTCAAAATCCAACTTGACTCTTTCAAAGAAGAAGGCACACCAGCCCTCCTGCTCCTCCTCGATCTATCTGCCACCTTTGATCTGGTAGAACACGACACATTCTGCCATCACCTTAGAAGGTCAGCCAACTTCTCCCAGAAAGCAGCCACCTGGATAGCTTCCTTCCTAGAAAATAGAACCATGAGAGTCTTCTCTTACACTGCATGTGCCCCGCCTATCCCCATTACCTGCAGCATACCCCATGGCACCTAACCCCTATTTGACCTCCTGGACTCCCTCAGCATCTCCTATACCAACTATACCGATGAAACCCAAATTCTCATTCCACTCACAGGCTCCTTCCAATTAGACTCCATCACCATCAACAAAATATATGCACCCATTCAGTCATGGATGGCCTCAAACCATCTATGCCTGAATGACGAGAAAACAGAATTTCTACTAGTTGGCTCACCCACCATGCTTAAGAAACTCAGCACAGAACTCTCCACCTTCTGCATAGATGGAATCCAAATCCCTGTCTCCTCATCTGTAAAAACAATAGGTGTCCATCTAGATGCCACTCTCTCCCTTATCAAACAAGTCAAAGCAATTTCATCTTCATCAGCCTACACAACAAAGCTTCTCAATGCAGCGAGTCACTTCCTCTCTCTGACCAACTGCCTAACCATAGCCAGAGATATCATTGGAGTAAGATTGGACTACTGCAACGCCCTATTTGCAGAAATGCCCCACCATAACCTGGCCAAACTACAGGTTATTCAAAACAATACCCTATGAGCAGCCTTGAACATCTCCAAAAGACACCATATCTCCACTGTGAGAAAAAAATGGCATTGGCTCCCCATCCGAGAAATTATTACCTTCAAAACTCTTTCGCTCATGCACAAGTGTCTCAAACAGAGCCCCTCAATACCTATCCTGGAAAATTAAAAGATCCAATTTGTCCAGGCATGTGAGAGCCACCCTGGCACACCGTTTATTTCTGCCAAAGTTGAAAAGGGTGAAACAGGAGAGGCCAGCTTGCCCAGAGTAGCTGCTACGCATTGGATCACCCTGAACTAAGAGCAGAAACTGCCCACAGACCCTTCTGTAAGGCACTCAAAACATGGCTTTTTGTGTAAGGACTGCCGTGCACCCACAATACTTCAGAACTATAATCTGTCTTGCTTCAGCTTTACGCCTCCCCCCGACTCTATCTTGCTAAGCCACAAGGCCTCCTTGTCCCTTAATCCTGATGTGTTCCCCCTTCCCTGACATAATGTTTTTTTGTTGTCAAGATTATTGTAACAGGTTTGAAACATCACCCTGATGCCGTTGGGCTTGGGTGCTTTAAGAATGCAAATAAATACAAATTAAAAAAATAAGTACTCCCTATGGCATTAGTAAGGGAGTGCTTTTCTACTGATTGTGGTGTGCTTTTCACCTTTTCCTATTTACACATGTGTGTTCAAACCTAATGCATTGCTGCACAATATTTGCCTACTGCATTATCTCACATGGGCTATGCTCTCAATGTGCATTTCTAATATATGTGTCTGCCTACATTTCTTCATGGGATTCTCTCAGAAACATGTTTCTTGCCCTTGCTACTCACCTAGAGCAGGAAGAGTGTACCTGTAAGTTAGGCCACTGGCATTTTACTAGGCCTACAGTCCATTTTATAGGGATTACCTTAACTTGTACTCCCTCTCACGACTGGGGTGTTGGAGTTGCATCCCGACATTCCCCCCTTTCATTACTCCTGCAACAACCTCTTTGATTAACTCTTTAGCCTTTAATTCTTGCTCCCTTGCCCAATGATACACATCTTTGGGCATCTATATTTTGCTGACATTTCTCAAATGTCCTCCCCCTTTGCATAATCCTACAGGCTCCATCGTAAGAAACTACAATCGCCATCTGCTGTGGGATCTACATAGCATTCAAGGTATCTTTCTGGATCTGAGGGGTGTGACCAAAGTCACCATCTAGATAGTTCCTTCAAATATCCAACAGGTGAATCCAGGCACGGCATACCTTTACTTTTGCAACTGTCGATATTGAGTAGATGACTTCATGGGGACAGCTAAACTTTGGCTGATTCTATTTCCTGTTGTATGTTAGAATGTTGAAGATTTCTCCTGGATACAAAGACGGCTGCTAAAGGTGTATCACATTGCTGGGGTGTGTTGCAGCTGGCTGGTACACTTGTGAAATTACCTGATAAGATACAAGTCTTGCACATGTTGTCAAGTCCCTAAAATACCGCTGAAACTCTTCTCCCAGAATCTGAACCCCTTTGTGTGCATCTGACATTGTTCGGGCAGGCAGGACTGGTATATTCAGTTGCCTTCCTGTTGCCACCTCACAAGGACTCAAATGGTGGCCCTTGTTTGGCTTATTGTACAAAATAAACAGTGCCAAAGGCAAACAATAGGGCCTGTTTTTTCTTCAGTGAATGACATATTTTTGCTAATTTACTTTTACCATTCAGTCTCTCCACAAATCTGTTGGCTTGTGGTTGGTATGTGAGTAGCATGTATGTCTTATGCCCATAACTCTTGGAAGAGTTCATTTGCAAAATTAGGTTCATTATCTGATCTCAGGACATCACATATTTCCCTCTTCAGACATACTTCCCTGACCAAAAAAGTGGGCATCGGGAATATGGGCATGCAACTACAAGCATATAATCAAAGGTACTACCCCTGGGACTCATAACTACAAAGTCAATATGGAGCTCCTTCAAGGCCCCGATAGGCGGGGCAGTATTGCTGTCAGAATCTTCAAAGTGTGTCCTGTGTGGAATAGGTTGCATTTTGGACAGTTGGTCATACATTTATCAACATGCTCTGATAGATTGGGAATGAACCGACTTGGGTCCATGGGTGGGATGATGCAGCTGTTCTAGGGCAATGGCAAGTAACATCAAAGGCATGACTTCTTTAACTGTAATGCTGTGTCTCCTCAGCGGTGGGTGTTATTGAACACCCTCTCTTGACCCATAGGTTTTTTTCCTTCTTCTGGTGTAACTTCTTCCTGTAGTTCTGCTATGTGGGCCGTGGGCCATGGGCAATGAACAGTACAGGACTGTCAGTTGTTCCTGTTGTATGGCAATTATTGGGGCTTCACGTGTATCTTGAAATGTCAAATATGCTGCTTGTTTGACAGCTGTTTCTGCAGTTTCTTTGCCTCAGGAAATTGGGTCGGTTCCCTTTGTATGGGTGGCAGATTTTACAATGGCCAATCTACTGGGGCATTTTGAAGCATCAATTAATCTTGCACAGGAGATCCATCAAATTGTATGCAACCCCTCCTCTGACCATCTAGATGGGCTTGAATGTACTGTCGACATCATGTACACCAAATATGTGTATATGGTAACTTCATCATCTTGTGACATCTCTAGGGCTTCAATGAGTACTATGAGTTCTGCTGCTTGTGCTGAGAAATATGTGTGCAATCTTTGTTGTGCCACCAACTGATACTCCTCTTCCTGTCCTGCCACAAATATTATTACTGCTGACCCTGTGTGCCTTTGTCCGTTCTCCTGATCTATCATTGAATACTCATCAACATATAAAACCTCCCCTGTGTCTTGTCAGTCTTCTCTCACTTGGGTGTCTTCTTCTGGTGTGCCGTTGTATATTGCACAGACGTGCCCTTCCACTGGTTTTGCTATGAGCTTGCTGGATTTACCACGTGACATATTGTGATAAGATCACCTGATGCTCTCTGTGTCATGAGAGTGGACTTGTTTCATTCAAGAATAGAAAAACCTGTGTGTTCAAAGTATAATGTTACTGAACACCCCATTGTTATTGCTGAGGATATCTGTACAGCAACTGCTGCTGCGCTAATGTCTGCTTGCAGGGGAAATGGCTCTGCATCACTGGGTATACTAGTCCACTGTAGTATGCTGAGGGCTTATGTCCCATTGTTGCATGCAGAGTGAGCATTGCTGTCATTTCCTGGCCATCAGAATGTGAAAACAAGAACAATTGCTTGCTGTAATCAGGGTTAGCTAACACTGGGGCATCACTGATGGCTGTTTGAGGTCCTCAAATTTCTCTGTCATCTCATCAGTCCGTTTGAGAGGCTCGTTTGTCTTCTGTGCATCTTTCAATGCCTGTAGAAGTGGCCTAACAAATGTGGTGTAATTGAATATCCAGGATCTGCAGTAATTGCAAACTGTAGAAATTGTTGCATTTCCTTGACAGTGGCAGGTGGGGGGGTGTTTTGTACCGATGCTGCCCTCTCTGGGGTAACAATCCTCCCTTCTGATTATAGTATCTGTCCTGAATATACTACCTCTTTTTGGAAGTACTGTAATTTCTCTTTGTCTACCTTGTGCCCCTTGTCTGCGAGTATCTTTATGAACTGAATGGTATGTTTCCTGCACTGTTCTTCTGTTAGGCAGCACACTAAAATATCATCTACATATTGGATAACAGTGCTTGGTAATTGTATGTTTGATAGGTCCATTTGGAGCACCCTATTGAAAATGCTTGGCGATTCACAGTACCCCTGGGGTAAATGTGTGTGTTGGATTCACTAACCACGGTAGGTAAACGCTGTGAGGTATTGGGATTCTTGGTGCAATAGCACTAAGGAAAAAACATCCATCACTGCACAATGGGCTGCATCTGTGGATATGTTGCACAAAATGGTTGCTGAATTCGGAACTACTGGGAATTATGCTTCAACTATGTTGCTCAAAGGGCAGAGGTCTTGTATGAACCTCCAAGAGGATCATTTTGCTTTTTTGATTGGGTAAATCGCTGTGTTGCATGCAGAGGTGGATGGTACTATAATACCTTGATCAGTTAGTGCTGTTATTGTGTCATAAATTACCTCAACCGCCTCTTTAGGTAAGTGGTATTGCTTCACTCAGGGAAGTATTGCAACGGCTTGAGTTTTTCACTGCCCCTATGCTTCATTAATGGCCTACATCATAAGGGTTGCTGGTCCATAGACGACTGGGCACTTCTGCTATGTCTTCGTACAACGGCAATGGTGGTGCGGTTGCAACCATTACAGTGTGTGGCACTTCTCGATGTTGTATGGTCATGTAACATGCAATGCAGATTTTGAACACTATCTCTCCTTCCTTCTCCATGTCTGTGAACAGACAGCTGTTCATCTGACACTTCTATCAACGGCAGTGTGGGATCTAAACTGTGAGGAATTCGACCATCTGCATGGTGGGTGTGCACTTTCCCAGGCTTTTTGACCTTTTGAATTAATGGAATGATGGATACAATGTGATCTCCAGGAAAAGGGAGGACCAAATATCCCCCTGCCTTAACCACCCTTTTTAACTAACAAAGGCACCATGGATCCGCCCTGTTCTTTCGTTAGTCCCTGCAGCTGGTGGCAGGGATTAACAAACCAATAGAGGGTACTTCAAACAGGCCCACACGCATGGCACCAGAATGTGAGTTGGCGGCAGGAGTTGAGACAGAATTTAGATGAGCTACAGACGAGGAGCCGTCTTGCCGTCCAGCTTCTACTCTGAAGTCCACGATGACTGGTGGACCCTGCACGTGTCAGCAGCTGAGGCTACAGGATACAGCAGTGCCGAGTCCAACACATATTACTGAGGTGAGTGCTCCCTCCCCCACAGAAGCGAGAACTGAAACCAACAAAGAAACGGCAAGTAATATGTAATTTTCTGATGTAAAATGGATACGACCATATATACTTGATCCATCGGAACTGGAAGGGGGTGGGGCCAGAGGAAACTCTCTGATGTGCTAAGCATGGAATGGGGAGGTATGATGGAACAGTCATTGATAATATAACCGACAGCTCAGAGGCAATCCCACAAAGCTGCCTTCAGCTGACGGCACGGGAAGGAGCTGACAGTGAGCAGTCGCTGAATGACGCTATATGCCCCTGTGGGCCTCCACAAATGCAGAGGCCACGCAAGTCAATATGAAGAGCTGTCTGGATCAAAGTGAAAACTCCAACTTCCTGGAGGAGTGTGCCTCTCGGACCACATATTTGCCACGCCAAGCTCCCCAGTTTGCATGTCAGGTCTCAGCTGTACATTATCTACTAACCAAGTGTTGAGCGAATCGCATTAAACGGTAGTGGATCTGAACGGGCAACACTCTCTACTGGCGGCTCGCCTGTCCAGTGATATTGCTGAAATAAAAACGCAACTGTCAAGCCAAAAGAAAGTGAATTTGGCCAGAACTAATGATGCTGTAAACGGGAAAAGCCCTAGGCTAAATTTCTCACAAGAGAACCTACTGTGAAAAAATCACAAAGTGAGTGCACCCAGAATAAGGTCTGGCTCTAGAAATGTAACTGATACTGGGAACTCGAGAGCCACGGATTCACAAGCATTAGTACAATCGCAAAGCTCTGTTCTATTAGAAAGCCCACCCGTTATGGTGCAGAGAATCTTGACACCCTCCCAAGTATCTTCCTCTCTGTCCTCTTAGGAGTCAGAAAGTGACTCTGTCTTTCGGGCCGATAAATTCGGGCATGAAAACTACCTTTCACCAGCGGTGGTTTCAGAATTGCAAAATAATATAATGGCGGCATTACCCACCTCATTGGCCCCATTTTCGAAGCTGTATGAATCAGTGAATGAAATGCTGACAGACCAGGTAACACTTTTGGTAAAGATTCATTCTAAGATGATATTCTTGGAAAGTTTTGTTGCCACTGTTCATAATAGACCGGATAAAGAGGCGTAAACATCGATCCAATGGCAAAACAGACTTTGTGACTGAGCGAGAAAAGAAGACCTGGATAAAAATACCCTGATGGCTGCACTTCTGGAAGACTGTAAGTGGATGAGGTCCAAGTACAAGAATGGAAACTCAACTAATAGGGGGCTTCAGGAGATAGTGGAAGTACCTCTACAAATACAGGTCCAAGGACTTAAAGGCGGAGAGACTTTGAGTGATAGTCTAATGAAGAAGGCTCTACACCTATAATAAATGTGGCTGAAACACATTGGGCCTCATTACGGGTTTGCTGGTCTGCATACAACGGTACCGGTAAGCTTGCACCTGCGAGCACAGCAAGCCTATAGCACCAGCATGGTAATGAACCGTGCCGGTGCTACAGGCATCCCCATTCCCATTGAGCCCTCTGGGGCTCAATGGGAATGGGGATCTACCAGTTCCGGCTTCCGCAAAAGGGCAATTACTGGGTACGGCGGAGCTGGAATACCCCGGTAATTGCCCATTCACGGGTGCCGAATATTTTCAGACGTTTGGCGACATCCTGCCGGTTTTACCAGCAAGGCTAACGCCAAACTCCTAACGAGGCCCATTGTGTATAGGTGCTATACAAATAAACAATCAATTCAATTCAATTAAAAAAAACATCTGCCCACTGGTGCTTGAGAAGTCGAGTGGCCTGTGAAAAGCAATGTGATGGTATAAAGTCAAATGGTGAAGAGGCACAAAGCTCGATGCTGTAGCGTCAACGCAGAAAGTTCAGAAGACACAAAGGGCCTCATTCTGAGTGCGGCAGTAAGGGGTTAACGGCGCCGGTAAGGATGCCGGTGCCATTAACCCCTTACCACCGCATTCCGTGGTCCTTTAGCGGGTCCTGCTAAGGGCGGCTGGTAAAACCCATTCACAGGTGCCGGATATTTTCAGACATTTGGTGACAGCCGCCCTTAGCGGGAGCCGCTAAAGGACCAGGGAGCTAATAACGGGCCCGTTATTAACCGGCCCGTTATTAGCTCCCTCCCCATTCCCATTGAGCCCTAAGTGGGCTCAATGGGAATGTGGATGGTTTCCATTAATGGGGAAATACCAGGTTCTCCAAGGTTGGAATGACCCGGTAAGTCCCCATTCAGGAAACCCGGACCCGGTATGCAGTATGGGGGTAGCCATGGCGCTAATAGCACCATGGCTACCTCCATCTCGTAATGAGCCCCAAAATCTCCTTATCAAACCATTTGCAATATTTGATAAACAGGAAAGAGTCAATCAAGCCAACTTGGTGGGTCGCTGCCAGACTCGTGATATTTTTCCGGCACCTAGCTTGCTGTTGCCACGGTGATATTACAAGTCCTGTCGGACCGGCAAGCTAGGTGCCAGTAAATGTTGTTCGCCATTCCGTGGAGTCTGTCTATCATGGCCGCTACACCCAGCAGGGTCAGACTTGTCGGGCGCAGAGGCCCCGGCAGGCAAACTTGTAATTTGCCGGTTCAGAAACAAGGGTGCCAGTGAGCTTACAGGGACTCTTATTTATAGACAGACAAAGGGCCTCATTAGGACCCTGGCGGAGAGGGTATTACGCCAGCGTAGTGCATGGCGTACCTCTCCGCCATACTACGAGTTCCCGTAGCGCCATGGAGGTTTTCTCCGCCTGGTTTTACCAGCCGGAGAAAACCATGGCGCTACGGGACCTCGTTGTTAATTACGCCACCGTATTTTACGGTGGCGTAATTAACTCCTTCCCCACTCCCATTATACCCTATGGGGCAAAAATGGGAATGGGGAAGGGCAGAATGGGGATTGGGGATTTACCGCTCCGCCGAGGTCGGAATGGGGCGGTAAATCCGCCAACCCCCATGGCGCTATCGGCGGCTTTCCGCCATGCTTCGCGGTGCATTTAGCACCGCGAAGTCCGCCTGGGTCGTAATGAGGCCCAAAGTCATAATGAGGCCCAATGACTTAGGTCCCTCTCTCAGCCCCTCATGTAAGAGGGCGGGTTGGGGAGAAAAGGAAGAGTACACCCAGAGTTTTCAGATGCTTGAAGAGAAATGACTGGCTGCAGTACTGAAAGCTAACGCAACAACGGGCAATCAATTAAAGATCAGTGCTCCAAGGCAGAAAGGGTCAGTTAATGCCTCAAGTAAGCATCAAATAGGTCTGCCCTTTGAGAACTCAATTATATTGGAGAGACTGTTAACCACGGATGAAAACTTGATTCACAATCGGAAAAACATTCTGAAATTGTTGCACCACATTCCTAAATTAAGATATATAAATTCATAAGATGTATGTGTGGTGCAATGTGTGAATGAGAATCGTTTAGATTAGGTGATTCTCCATTTGAACTCTGCCTTGGTGAAGTCTAATCTTATGGAAGCAGGCCTAGACTTGCTACCCCTGGGATTCGAGTTAAGTGCCCCAGAAGATGTGAGCAGGGAATCTCAAGACGATGATAACTCTCTGTTTAATCAGGTGCCTATATTGGAAGTGAATCGACAGTCAACCAAGTCGGACGAGATCCCGGATAAGGGCAGTACAATGGCTGAGCACAAAAAGTACCTGCGATAAGAGTGAAGGTCGATTGTACAAAAGCCCAACCACGACAAGTACTAGAGGATTATGACACAAGAACATCATATTTGGCTAAACAAGACTGGTCATGGCCGGCGGGCTTGTTGGCTACGCCAGAGGTAGCTAATGCAAGGCAGAGGATAAAGCCCCTTCATTACAAATAGGATCTTGGAACTCATGAGGATTCGTGCAGCTGTTTAATATCGAAGATCGTGGCCTGGGGTCATATGATATTCTATGTCTTTAAGAGACATGACTGAGAACCAAGCCTATTTGTGATGGATTTATATGCCATCTGAATCGAGCAAAGAAACGATTGGCCGAAGACCATACTCTGGCCTATCGACACAAAAATTGGAATGTGGTTCTCAGAGAGAGAAGTATTTAATCCTAACCTCTTTACCCAAATGTTGAGACAGACCAGCAAGAGAGAAGAAAGATTGTGATGAAAAGGCATTGCTTGTGATATTCAATCTATATTGGAATGTGACAATGTGCAGGGAAGATGTTTTTATTTAATCTGTAATGGGACTGGTAGATGAGATGTACACCACCCTGATAGACCCACATATTGTTAACTGTGGGGATTTAAATGTGAAATAGACAACCAGGGGAAGCTGCCCAGTAAGACAGCCGCATTATGTCTCCAAGAAGTATCTGATCTAGGGTTACACATTTTAAATGGTCAAACTAAGGGAGATATCCCTGGAAGTTGGACTTGTTCTACGGGTGAACAGAAAGCCTGTCTGGATTACTGTTTTGTCACTGCTAATGTCGTCCATTCAGTGGAACTATTTCAGGTGATCCCAATGTCTGTGATCACAATCTAATGGAAATAAGATGCAAGGGGAAGCAAGATCCATCTAAGTATATAACAGAATCTGTGATACGGGTTTGCCAGGGGTGGAATATACAGAGGATAAAAACATGTGAGGTACCAATTTTTACAGCTAAGCTTAGTAAAAATTTGCATAACGGGGGATTGAATATGCATGGATACTAACAGATGTTGCAGAGGTAGGACAGAACCATGGGAGGCCGGATTTAAGCCTATCCACATATATAATAAATATGTGGTGGAGGCAAGGAAACATTCTGCTCAGATTTAAAAAAGATTGAAGCAAATGGAAAGCGCTGAGTGTGGCCCTTTAGTGAAAAAGCGTAAACAGCAGTACAGAAATTGACTGATCCCATCTAGAGCTCTAAGATCGCAGCACGATGCAGAACATATGCTAATAACCCATCTGCAGAAATAACACCAGGAATCTATGGGAATTGCTAAATAATGATGGCAGGGTTCAACCTGCATTACTATATAACCAGGTTTCTGAGAATGCATGGATAAATCATTTTACAGCTCTGTTTGCACCGGTAGAATATAAAGGAAACAACGATGATAGAGGGTGTTTAAAAAATGGTCCTTTGATTTTGACAAAGGTGATATCGAGGGCCTAATCAGAAAATTAAACCCCTCACGTGCACCAGGCTCAGATGGGCTCACTAATGCCATGTTAAAAGAAGCTATAGGTCCTTGAGCCGAGTTCTTTGTTCTGGTATTTATCCAGGTCATGGTTGCTAGAGATGTTCCCACTTTGTGGAAAATTGATCCAATCGCCCCACTTTTTAGAGAAGACCCTAGGAATTATCATCGTATCGCCCTCTTGGAAATATTGTGGAAAACCTTTGTGTCTGTGCTATTATGTAATTGAATGCCTGGGCAATTGAAGCTGGTCGTTTGGAGAAGTCCCAGAACTTCATAAAGGCTTTGCCTCCGAAACTACATGATTGTTGTATTCCCTGGGTCCTATACTCCGATGATTTGGTCATTATTGACCAAACTCCAATAGGTTTGCAGTGAAGGCTAAATCAATTTATGACCTACATTACTGAGAATGATCTCAGAGTGATTGCCAAAAAAATCTAAAATTCTGATTTTGACAGCAGCCCAAAGGAAGAACACAGGTGGATTCAAGAGGGTTTTAGGGGCAGAGAAACTGTCGCAAGTGGACTCGATTATATATCTGCGGGTGCTGGTATACAGGAGTATAAATGAGAAGGCATGGTACATGACACTTAGATTCAAAGTCAAGTGGTTTGCCGCTCAAGGGGCAGTACTGCATAAGCAGTATGGGAAATGTACAGTCTTAAGTGAAAACATTGTTTGTTTCAGACCGAACCAAAAAAAGATCGATCAGTCTTTCTAAATCGATCCGAAAACCCCTCTCACCCACCATCTCCACTCACCCCCTCCACCCCCCGCCCGCACTTACCTTGCTCCGTCGACACTGTCCTCTTCTCGGTACGCGGCCATTTTGAAATTAACAGCTGCTCCCTGAGACGCACATGAGTGCATGCAGGGGCTGAAGGGTGCGGTCGGGCGAGGGACATTGTGCAAGTAAGGTAAGCGTTTGGGTGTGTGCATGTGTGTGCACATGTATGTGAGGGAGAGGTGTGTGTGAATGTATGTAGTGGGAATGGGAGGGGGCGGGGCGCAAGTTAAAATGTAATGAGGGGTGTGAAAGTGAGGTGCGAGAGAGGGGGGAGAGGGGGTGTGAATGAGGGTGTCGGGGTGGAAAACCCCCAAATACCTTAAAACCCGAGGGCACAGTGATAGTCTGGGCCAACGTGATATTACAGCATTTTGAAAATAAATCGGTCTTTTTGGTGTTCGACCTTCAAAATGCTGTAATATCACATAGAACCAAAAATACAGCTATTCCGGTTCTAACCTTTAACAAACAAAAGGTTGTTGCGTTCCTAACTTATGGAACGGAAGCAATCCTTAATCTTGCCTGGCAAACTTGGGGGATCCTGGAGGGATTCTTCTGGAGGAGGGTATTGAGGCTGCCTCGATACTAACCGGCAGTATCTGTTAGATAGGAACTGGGGTTGCAGTCTGTGGAGTCTATTGTCTTATGGAAATCCATCACTTTGTTTATGAAATGTGTCATATCAGTTTATCTCCCTCATTTTGGGATCTTAAGGAATATAAACCATGTTAAACCTGACTGGCTCTTGGCAAAGGGGATGCACGGGTTGGTTAGAATCTGCTGATACCTCGACTGACATGTTAACAACAAATCCGGGCACGGTTAAGAAAAAACTGTTGCTCCAGGACTGGATAGACACACAGGAAAAAATAAATAAATATAGGTTAGCATTAAACCTTGATTATGAAAGGAGAGCTATTAATGAATTTTCCATCTCCCCATTACCGAGATCTATTTATGAGATTTCGAACGAATACTCTCCCGACTAGAGAAGTATTAATATATTGCAAACAGATATTGAAGATGCAATCTAATTGCAGATATTGTGGAGTTATTGGTGTGAGTGAATGGCTAAATCACCTGGTGCTGGTTTGTAGGGGCCTAACAACGGCGAGGCCTTTGTGAAAGAGGTTAAGACACTGTCAGCAGAGCAGAGGTGGTACATGTTTTTAATTGGGGACAAGCCGAGCTTGATTTCTGCAGTCATGACAATTTTGGAACAAGTTTAATTGTTGGAATAGAGGGAAGATGATGACTTTCCATTTGCTTTGATTTCTAAATCAGTACACCTTAAATGATGAAGGTGGAATTATGATGTATTTAATGATGTTTTAATAGATTTTGGAAATATCCCGGAAAAAGTCTAGAAGATTTTAAAAAATAGTTTCTATCTGAAGATTATAGAGACTTCAGTAAAGTGAGTTTTGTAATTAAGAAGATGACCCTAAGGTCATGGACAAAATGAGGCGTCAAGACATAGGTAATGGCTAAGCAGTGCTGACAGTGCTGTGTTAAGATTATATGTGTCAGTGTTTTGTGGGATTCACTTACCTAACTTTGCGATACTAAGTCCACAATAGCCTTTTAGGCACCCCTAGGGCGTCTCTTGCCTTTCATGATTTCCAGAAATGTTTATTTTATGTTAATAGGCAAGCGTGCATGAGTAGTGCAAATTGTGGCTCTTCCAATCAGTTGTGCAATAATGTAACCATAGTGCTCTACCGAGACACTGAACTGTATGTAGCTCGCAGGGTTAATGTTCCTGCTGCAGCGAGGTGCATGCAATCTTTACGTCGCATACTCAAAGTTCAAATCAGGCTTCCATCTTTCACATGAAGCTAGGTTTCATTTAAAGGCCCTTGCTCCCAAGCTATGTAGGGGGAGGGTAGAGAGGGAGGAGCAGGAGGGATTAGTCAGGACAAGAACGGAATGAAGCTGGGAGAGATATCGGGGTGATCTAGTGGAATTAGTGATCCAGTGTAATTAGACAGGGACTGGCCGCGAGTTTGAAGAAGGAGACAATCAGACAGAAACAGTCCAGGAAAGCATCTGTGTGTGCTTTCTTAACACATTCACACACCCCCACGCAGAATTTACAAACAGACCCCGCCTTACTCTCTTAGTAACCAATGAATTAACCTGCAGACCCAGACCTCAAGAGAGCAGTGTAGGGAAGAGGTGCAGGGGAGGGGGCATGAGTTTACAGGTCTTCACGAAGGACAAGCACATCAGTCACGTGGCATGTGTGAAGCACACAATCTGCTATTTACATGGATCAGCAACATGCGCGATGTCTGTCGATTGTGGGATACCTTATATAATGGAATGCAAAGTGGTCTTATTTAGTCCACCTCTGTCATTTCACCAACCTTGTTGTGCATGGCCCCGCAAGGAAAGATTGTGGGGGAAGGCGGTGCAGATGTTAGTGAGAGGGGAAGGCAGATGAGAGTGTGTGGTATTGACGCTTGCATAAGTAACTGAGTGCTGCTTTGATTTTAATTGATCACTGGCAGAGACACTGAGGACAACATGGACCATTTGAGGACAGATCTGTAAGGACCTCATTAGCTGCTGGCTTGGGCAGGGTTCTCGGGGTTAGCAGTGGCAATGGTCCATTAATGTGTTATGCTTTTTTGCGGTTTGCTGCCATGTGTGACTGACAATTGTGTGAGTAGTTTAAGGCAGTGAAAGAGGGAGACGTGATCCAGTAAGTGGGGGAGGGAGAGAGGAATTATTTAGCAAGATTAATGTTTGATTCAAGATGGTGAAGGGTTGTAGCCAATCCAGTTTGATTTAAGGGATATAGGGCGACCAACCAGGATGAGTCCAAACTCCTGTGTTCCTTTGCTCAAGAGTTGTGTGTGGGACTGTGGCTGTTTGTGAGTACCGTTCCAATTCCATTCAAGGGTCGTCGGGAGGCTGACCAGAACCAATCCCACCTCTCATTGTCCTTGGAGAATACATTGAGTGCTAGCCAAGGGCATAATCATGTGAGTAGGCAGGGGCAGGAACTTGCAGTTCTAGATTCAGCCGAGAGGAATAGAGCCACTGAATCATACCAGTCCGAACCCCAGTTAGATGGCTGCAGGTTTGTATGCAGCCCTCTGGTATCTTTTCGAGTATATTTTCAGCGCCATTTAAGCCGCAGATGAAACCCACCTGAATGTGTCCGATCCCTCGTAATCCTTGGCTGATACATTCTGTGCAGGCCCATGGCACGTTAGTGTGAGTAGTGTGGTGAGTAGTGTGGTGAATTGGCCAAACTCCTCATCCTGACACATAGATGAAGAGAGTCAGTAGCAACTGAGCTAGTCTGGTTGCTATATGATGGACATCCCAAAGGGTGGGTGAAGTGGGATCCTGCCACCTCTCTGTCCCCCTAGGGACAGGGAAACACCAAAGACGTCATACTATGGGATAGTGACCTGGTCGAGTGCATTTACCAGAGGGTTATGCTGAGCACACCAGTGGTTCAGGAACTGAAGCAAAAAACATGTCAATGTAAAAAGAATCATTTCCAAGAATCCACAGTGGTTGCCTGTAAAGGAGAAAGAATGTCAGAATTCTAGTGAGAGAGAAAGAAAAATGGAAGGATTGCATACTTCAAGCTCTAGTGCTCATATCACATCATGATCCCCCATATGACCAGAAAGGCTGCAAAACACGGCAGAGCCACATAGCCATCTACAAGGCAATCCAAGATGGTGCCACTCACTGCAGATGCCTTTGGAGCCCTGCCGACCGTTAGTACCAGTGATAAAAACTATCCGGTAATAATCCAATCCTAAACATGAGTTTATAATCTAATAATGAGAGGGATTAAGGGTTCTCCAGGGAATAACCAATCAGTTTCAGAATTAAAACAGTCAAGGGGAATAACATATCAGGAGCGATATAAGAAGTCTAACCTGAGATAGGGACTGTTAAAAGGGCCGGGGGAGTTCCGTAAGAGAGCGAAACCCAGAGGAAGCACACATCCAATGCTACACACACTTGACACCAGGGGAGGATCTGAGACAGAAGAGCACAAGATGGAAGACTGTCTGTAAGGAGGCAGTGTACAGCTGGCAGAGGGCTAAAGGGTGCAATAACAAGGGGGGTCCTGGGAGTCTCTCTGACAAACATTAGTCCTGGTTACGAGAGCCTTACCCGGAGTCTTTAGCTCACTATCTTTCACAGAGGAGAAATATTCAAAACATATCAGTCTTTGTCCTGCCCTGGGGCAGTCCAGCACCTAAATGCTAGGCAATTCTCCTCTGAACAAGAGTACCAAGAGCAACCCTGTGGTTATGATTAATTCCAAACCTTCCAGCCATCACCTTTTTGTTTTGCTAAAGAGGGCTAAAGAATCCAGGCTGGAGACTTTTCTCATCTGGAATCCCTGGAAAGAGAAGTTGACCAGAGTGATTGAAATACACCTCTAAAACCTTGGGGGAATTGAAAGGCCAAAGCATAAGGCTTTCCACCAGAGACCCCTATGGTAAGAAGCAGAAGGCAATGACCCTTGGTGGATGGGTGACACAATATTGACTAGGTGAAAAGGACTGTAATGAGGGGGATTTCCCATTAATGCTAATGTGAAACCAACCACCTGGAAGGTACCATTTTTGAATCCTGAGAAACATAAGGTCTTGAAGAGATCTGTTTCAATTCTGTAAATGCTAAGGTATGAAAGGGACCACCTGTGAATCCAGAGAATCAAGGGTTGTGGAAGAGAGGTGCTATGAAACATGAGAAATGCAATGTCTGGAAAATACTTGAAGTGAAGCCTGAGACTCCAAACGTGTGGAAGAGATGAATTGCAAAACCTGAGAAACTCGAAGGGCTCTAAGATACCTCATTAACCCAAGGTCTGGGAGAGACCATATAAGAAAACCAAGGTCCTAGATATACCCATTAGAGAACCATGAGAAAGCCCCGTTCTCGTGGGGACCTGTTGTGAATCCTGGGGAAGTCAAGGTCTGGAGTAGGACTTTAGTGAGGGCTAAACCCCAAGAAACTAGAAAGGACTGAGAGACAAAAGAGGCTAAGGTGCAGCCCGGCAAAAGGAACTTCAGAAGTATGAAACCTGGGACAGGTCTTCGGAGAGGCTGAAACGGGAAATCACCTAGGGAGGGCCAGCCAGCTAGTACCTCTGAAAGCGTCTTCCCAGGTGAACCTCTTTTTCCATTTGTGTTATATTAGACTAGGGAGGAACTTTCCGAAGATCAGGAATTGAGAACCTTATGTTGGCCAATCTTTGGAACATTTGTGCTATAGCAAAGGGTAGCCTGGAGGCTAGGTACATGCTGAGAATAGGATTTTGGAACTTTTCATTGGCCCATCTCCTTTGAATATTATTTGTGGCACAGAGTGTCTCAAGGAGAGACAAGGACTTATAAGAATAGGTTGGAACTTTATCTGGAAAGTCAGCTTGCTGAGCTGCTGAAGCTGTTGAAGCAAACCCTGCTTTATGTTGACCCATCCATTACACTAATGCTTTATACCAATTCTTACTAAATGTAGGATTACCCCAAGCACCTGTAGAGGTGTATCCAACCCCTAATAAAGATTCATTGTTGAAACACCACAAGTGACGTTGCTCATCATTGTCACAGTAAACAGAAGAAGGTCCCATCTGGTGGATGTTACAGAGAATGGGCAGGTTGGTTTGGGTTTTAGTGGTGGTGTGCTTATGCAAGTGAATAGCAAGGTTTCCAGGGATTGTCTGGAAGCTTGGTGTTTTTCATCTGTGTGCAAACACCTGGGCATAGAAAAAGGAGAAAGATGATCCTTTGTGGCATTTTCGATTGAAACCTAGCACCGCTCTTCAGGCTGAATTCCCGAAATTAGGTTTTCTGGTTGGCTTGCAGTGGATGAATTACCTTGTGATGCATTCCAGGCCCCTGTCGTGAAAATGCACAATGAGTGATGCATAGAGTTTTGAACATGATTCTCCATTTGATCGGGAGTCTGTAGAGTGTTTGAAGGGATAGGGTGATTTGTTTGTGTCTTAGAAGTCTCAGAAGAAGTCTGGCTGCCATGTTTTGGACTGTTTGTGGACTGTTTAGTTGGTAATGTGGGAGCCCCAGCTGGAGGCTGTTGGCCTATTCCAGTCTTGACAGTTCTAGTGCAATGACCGCCACAATTCTGTGTGGGGAGGTCAAATAAGGCATGATGCCCCAGATCATTCAGAGCTGAAAGAAGCAGTTTCTTACAATGGCTCTAACCTGTGGTTTGCGTGCGAGATTGATGTGCTGTCCATCAAGAGTCTGAGGTTTTGCATCATTGTCATTGTGAGTGGCAAAGTTCTCATTTCATTGGAATGGGTGTGGGGCGTGAAATTATTGTGCCTTATGTCATGTGTGGTTTTGTTTGGGTTAAGTTTCATTCTATTTGTCATCATCCATGAGGCGAAATACACAAAGCATCTGCTAAAATCTGGATTATTCGATGCACAGTTAATGTAAGTTTGTAGATGTTTTGGGTATAGTCAGAATTTTTGAAGGGCAAGGTATGCATTATTGCTAATTACAAGAGGAGCTTTTTAATGTAGCTAGTGAGAAGACGAGCAAGTGGCTGGAGCCTTGGGTACTTGACAGGTGAGAACGGGGGCCCATCGCCTGGAAGGAGCCATGTGTCTTGTTTTAGTCCCATTGGTGAGGATGATCCAGCATAAAGCCGTTCTGATGTCCTCCAAAACGTTTAGCAGCCTTCTATGGTTGATCGTATTGAATGTGATGGAGTTGTCCAGTAGAATGAGAGCACTAGGCACGTTGGCATCATCTTTGTTTTAGCGCGTCCCATATAGAGCATAGTGCAGATTCTTGGTGGCCTGAAAATGTGCTATGCTGTATGGAGCGCACTGTTGCTTTCCACACGTGCGCAGAGCTTTTGGTACACACCATGCAAGTTAATTTCAAACATTTAGTTCTGGCTGTGTTGCATTGACTCTATGCAGTTTACGTAGCAAGCTTTTTTTTGCTTTCAATGTTTACGCCCTGTAGAACTGGAGCTGCTGGTGGTAGACTATTTTGTCTGTTGGTAGGTAATTTTCCCCCCGGGTTCTCACGAGTATCCATTTTTCTCCTTTATGGGAATGTCTTGTATAGCCAATTGATCTGCAGACTTCCTCCACATTCTATTTTGTGTTTGTATTTCCTCAGCTTGTGTGTAATGCTTACCTGACTCCCGCTGAAGAGCCGCGGGGGACCACCCGGCACCCAACGTGGACCCACGTCCACTCTGCCTTCTCCAGACATATAGAACACAGGATGCATTCTCTTAGAAGGTGGTAGTTCTAGGACCAATTAATTATGTGATTGTGCATAGCCATCAATAAATGCGTTCACATTTGAGGAATCCGATTAATTTGAGATTTTTAGTTGCTAGCCACGCTCACTCTCCTACTTCATACTCTGGGGCGATGCTGCCAGAAAACCCTATTACATGCTTCCTAGACTTGAGACAAATTTTCTTTCGCAATTTCGAGAATTTGGCGAGTACGAGCATGCTGTTGCTGTACAGATTCGACTGTGGGGGAAGGAATTGTAAGCAGTGGCCAGTTCCGCTTCACTACTCATTCCCAGTTGGAACAATCCATCTGCTTTCCTGTTTTTCATTTCAGATAAGTATACTAACTCAAAATCATAGTCTGAAAAGTATAAAGTCCAGTGTGATTACAGAGTGAAAAAAGTCCTGGTGGGTTTTAGAGACTGCAGATTCCGGTGTTCCGTGTAGATTGTAACTGTATGCTTGACTCCTAATTGGTGGCATCGACATTCTTTGAGCATTTCCCAAAAGCTCTCGATCCATGACCAAGTAATTTCGTTCTGCAGACAAGAACTTCAGAAAGCAACCAGATGCAGGCTTTTGGTTCCAACATGCTTTTGGGAATAGACTGCTTCCATAGCAACACTGCATGTATCTGTTTCAACTCAGAACGGTTGATCAGGATTTGGATGACGAACGGTTGATCAGGATTTGGATGACGTAGGACAGGAGTCGTGGCAAGTAGGGCTCTGAGTTTCCAAAATGTGAATTCAGTTTCTTGGCCCCAAACAAAGGTTTTCTCTTTCTTAAGCAGGCTGGCGATGGGGTGCACTTTCTTGGAGAATGATGGAATTAATTGGTGGTAGAAATGAACAAAGCCAAGAAAGCGCTGGACTCGCTTCATCACCTGATAGGTGACGCTCTCTGTGTGATACCTTGCACATTCTTGTTATCCATCATAATGCCCTTAGGTGTTAATGTGAATCCCAGGAATTAAACTTGGGAGATGTGAAATTAGCACTTTTCCAGCTTTGCAAATAAGTGGTAAGTTGCTGTTTCAGTACTTCTGAAACATGGAACACTTGGCCTGTGTAAGTCCTGCAATACATAAGGATATCGTCAACATATACCAGTGTGCGGACGTGCAGTTGATTTCTCAGGACATCATTCATATAAAATTGAAATGCAGTAGGGGCATTACACAGTTCAAAAGCCATCAGCATGTACTCACAGAGGCTGAACTTAGTCTGGAACTAGGTGGTATGCCTCCTGCTAATCTAGTTTAGTGTAGATCTGAGTGTCCTTCAGTTTATCCAAGAGGACAAGGATGAGCAACAACGGATACTTGTTCTTACTAAACCTTATTAAGAGCCCGATAATCAAAAACACCTTCTGAAGGTTCCCTTCATTTTACGCACAAAGAAAAGTGGCGAAGCTACAGGTGACTTAGATAGTCAGATAAACCTGTTTTTCAGGTAGTTCTCCAAGTAGCTGCAAAGATGTTCACTCTCTTTCACTGAAAGAACGTAAATGAGAGAGTTGGGTATGACTACTCATGGGACTAGATCACTCTAGAAATCTTATGGCTGTGAGAGGGAACAATGTTATCCCTCTCCTCTTGGAATACATCTGCAAAATCTTCATGCAGGAACGGTAACTCCTCCACCAAGCCAAGCACTTCTTGTTTTGTGCTGGCCATGATGCAGTGGGTTTTAGGAACACTTGGCGGGTTGACAGGAAAACACATCGTCATACAATTCGGGAGGAAAATTGAAGGTCCTTTCCTTCCAATTAATTACAATTAGGCCAGTTTCCTTTCCATAAGAACGGGAAAGCTTTAAAACTGATTATGGCCAGGAATTATGATGGGCGAGATTGATGTGGGGTGAGAACATTTCCCTAATCATTGCATTGGTACGCTTCCTGAATGAAATTGATCTTGTTTCTATGTAGTAGGAAGCAAAGACAATGGACTTAAGTTTAGTACGCATGAATGCTTTATTTGAATGAAAGTGATTTCTTTTTTCTGTTTTGATTTCTTTAGGTATATTGTAAATTGTAAAAGGTATGAGTCGCTGTCATGACGCTTAATCCTGTTATGTATATAGATGATTTTGTTAGTTAATTTCTATGTCCATAAAATAGTTTTGTGTGTAAGGTTTCGTGTAAACCAAAACGCAAAAACAAATAATCAATTTCCGTGTTATCTCTGGTAAGCCACGGTATTCCCAGGAAAATCTTAAATTCTGGGGCACCAACCAGATAACCAGATAAAATGAAGAGTTTCCTGATGGCCATCATCATGCTGTAATTAGGAAAAGTCACTGAGCGGCACAACAAATGCAGTTCAAAGTGGTGCATAAAGATGGTATACTTTAAAGGGTCTTCCAGGAAGCGCTCAGGGAAGGCTTGCAGGAAAGGGTTCAGGGGTTTGAGTTGAATTGGGCCTATGCGTGAGCTAGATCACTTCGGGATGGGTTACCTCTGGAAGGGTACCCATAAGATGCCTATGCATTGCAAGAAGGGTGCAGCGCCTGATGGGCCTGTAGGTTAGCAACCCTAATTGCTAATTTGGCAGTGGCATTTCGTGTGGTGATGAAATCCTGCTGAAGGGCATTAGTCTCTGCCAAAACCCAAAAGGTGATGACTGGAAGGTTTAGAATAAATCTTAACCTCTGGCATTGCTCTGGGCAACCCGCGAGACCAGTATTCCTCACCTGCCAAGCCATTACAGAAGGGGAAAACCATATGCAAATCAGGCTTGGTCCCACCCCCAAAAGGGCTGTCCAGCCTGTAGTGCTAGGTCACATCCCTTCTGCACGAGACCACAAGCATCCCCAGACATGTTTCAGCCTCGTTGGGCCTCATCACTGAAGAGTAGCTTGGTTCTCTAGGCCCAGCAGGCACGGGACCCATGTCTGGGCAAACCGGTCCCACTAGGGGTGACTATAGAAAAACACAAAAGGTAATGGCTGGAAGGTTTATCATACATCTTAACCTCTGGCATTGGTCTGAGATGGTGATGAGATCCTGCTGAAGGGCATTAGTCTCTGACCTGCTTGCCTGACCATCCAGTTTGAGATCCCTTAATGACATGGCTCATTCTTGCACCGACGATCCCATTGGGTCCAGGGCACCAGGTTGGGAAAAAACTGTCAGGTTAGCATTCTATAACGCTTACCTGATTGCTGCATGATCGCCATGGAGACCACCTGACCTAACCTGGACTCACATCCCCTCTGCCTTCTTAACTCACACAGATAGGGTGTGAGCCAGCGGGGCAAAGGGCAATTTGTCCCTAGATGCTCAGCAGTGCAGACCCTCTCCTTGACTGGCATTGTCGTGGTACACCTGCAAAGAGTAGAGGAGGTTAGAACAGTCCCCTGTGATTCCCTACTCACCCAAGTCCCCCTGACTCCGATGTACCTGTTACCCTTTCCTGAGTCAGTTGGCAAAGTGAATGCTGGTGTTTTTCAGAGCGATGACCCCAGGAGTTAATGCCACCCCAAGGTAATGAAGTCCAACTGCATAAGCTCTTAGTTGTAGATACAAAAGTTCAACGTTTCAACATCTACAACAAGGCTCTTTTGAGGTATGTTCAATGTCCGAGGGCTTCAGCATGGCCCTTCCAATATCACGAATAGAGTTCTTGGCCAGGCCATTGATAAGGTAGTAGTTCCGAGAGGCTGCTTCTAGGCTTAAAGTAAAAATGAAAGCCTCTATATGCAGCAAAAACAACTGACTTGTGATGAACGAGCACATTTCTAATGTGCTTACTTTCTTTCTCATTGCAGGCGTTCCCGTGCGACTTATGATGAAGTGGAACCCAGTCCAATCTGTGTTCTGTTCTTTTCTGTCGCAGTTCTTCCAGTGCCAGGGTTGAAAAGTGGTTTCAAGATGAGGAGCAAAAATACCGCCCCTAGGGTTCAGGATCGCGGTTTTCCAGGCAAGTCCATTCAGGAAGATCAGAAGAGAAAAGCGCCCTTGAAGGAAATGACTGCTAAGTACAGGCGTGGCTCGTGCATGACTATTAGTCTGCAGCCCAAAATGGCTGCCGAGATCTCAGTTGACACGAGATTTGGAGGAAACTAGGGAATTGTAATTCATGGGAATAGTAGTCCAATTATGTCAGCATCCACCTTAGTGACCCTTATTCATGATCCCTGTACTCTCAGGTGGATTTAGCAACGCTGATCTAAGGCCCACAGGTAGTGGCTCAGAGTTAGAGTTGGTTCTCCTGGGATTTGACTTAGCCTTGCTATTGGTCATCATGACACTTTGTGTTGTTGTTATCTGTATGAGTCCTATTTGGGGGAGTCATGTTTTACAACCTGTGACCTGTGCGCGTGAGTCAAGTTTAGACATTTTGTTCTGGATGTGTGAAGAAGAGTTCATGTGTTTTATGGATGTGATTTGATGTGGCGAGGTAGCATGTGGCAGTACATAATGTGAAGTTGTGTGGGCATAGTGTGATGTGATAGGGAAAAGTGTGGCGTGGTGAAATGGGGCATGATGCAATAAAATGAAATGGCCAGTGAGATTGCGTGATGAGACAGGGCGGGGTGCAATGACATGCACTAGGACGTAAGTAACATAATGGCACGAGTGTGGTATGATGTTATTAGATGCTCAGTGTGTGCCATAATGAGATGGGGTGTGGTGTTATCTCAGGTGGCACGATCTGGTGTGATGCAACAGGCGTATTATGGAAGAAGTGGGTGTGGTGTATCTGGGATTGGTGTGGCATTAAGTTTTGGGTTGGAGTGTGGTGTGACGGAATGAGGGATGAGGAGTGGTGCGTTAAAGTAAAAGTACTTGGTGTGATGAAATGGGGTATTGTTTGATCAATTTGGTATGGTGCGATTTGATCAGATGAGATAGGCATGTGTGATGTAGTGAGGTTTCCATGCATTGATGTGATGTGATTGATATTTTGTGATGTAATGGGGTGTGGTGTGACTCTCACACTTAGGTGGTTTTTCTACTGTGTTCTTAAAATTGCATTGTGAAAGTATTTAACATCGCTCTGTGAAACCTAGGCCTTTTTTCTCTATTAGGACTCTCACAATTAGGTGGTTTTTCTACTGTGTTCCTAAAATTGCATTGTGAAAGTATTTATCATCGCTCTGTGAAACCTAGGCCTTGTTTCCTCTGTTCATGACTCTCATACTTAGGTGGTTTTTCTACTGTGTTTTTAAAATTGCATTGTGAAAGTATTGAACATCGTTCTGTGAAACCTAGGCCTTTTCTCCTCTATTCAGGACTCCCAAACTTAGGGTGTTTCTCTCCTGTTTTCAAATTGCATTGTGATTGTCCTCTTAATCTGAGTGTCTGTCGTTCTTGTCCACTTGTTCAACTTGTCTCACCTCTCTTTGGCTCATCTGCTTGCACCTTGCCCTGTGTCCTTCCCTAGTGTTCTCCCCTTTCCCTTCCTCTTCTCTCTCCTCCTACCTACTCTATGCTGCTCTCTATCTCTCCTATTTCTCTAACTGCTTCTCTATCGACTATCCTGCTCTCCTCATTAAATCTGGTAGGAAGAAGTTTAAAAAGGACATCCAGGTCTCCAATTCAGGCCTCCCCATCGCTGACACCTATACCAGTGCCTCCTCCAGGCAAACTTTCAACGACATCCTCTTTGTCGTTCCATCACCAGACCTGTGGACCCTACATATGGTCTCCGTGCTCTGTCCTTTCTCTTCTTCTCCCATTAATGGTGGCACCCAGTGGAATGCCCGCCTGACCTCCTTCGACTCCTCTAAGGTCATCATTAATGTTTATGTGAATGGTAACGTCTTGGTCCAAGGCCCTCAAGCCAACCTTCTCCTCTTTGATAGACGCTTCCCATGCCTCATCAATTTCCATTCTTCTCCTGCTGTCCTCTCTTCCCCCTCCACGGGTTCCTTGCCTCCCCCTGCTGTCTCCTCATTGGCTACCTTGCCCTCTGCTCCTTCCCTTTCAGCTACACCTCCGCAGGGTGTACCTCTGATTTGTACCCCTTCCCAGAAGTCTTTCAAGGGCGGTAACCTTCTCCATATTGCCACTCATAACTCTTGCTCAGCTGTCAAACACTCGTCTGACATCTACCGCCTTCTGGAGGAACTTGACCTCGATATCCTCGGTCTCACTGAGACATGGTTCACAGCCAGCCCTGTCACAAGCTTTGACACTCTCCTCCCTGACGGCTACAAGATCCTCTCCGCTCCCAGATCCAACCGTTCCGGAGGGGCTGTAGTCCTGATCTTCCCAGAGTGGATCCCTGCCTCTGTCATTCCTATGCAGGATTACGCCTCTTTCGAATGCCTCATCTGCAGGCTCTCTCTCTCTCCTAGCCATTCCCTTACTGTGGCTACAATCTACCGGCCACCTGGTCAGATCTCCTCCTTCCTCTCTGAGTGGACGGACCTCTCTTCTTCCCTCCTAGTCTCTAACCACTCAACTCCTCCATCTCGGAGACTTCAACATCCACCTTGATGCTTCCAGTCCTTCCTCTGGACTCTTTCACAACCTTTGCGACTCTCTCTCACTCTCTATTCTCCACTCTGGCCCGACTCACTCTGCAGGGCACACTCTGGATGTTCTGATCTCCTCAGACCTTCCCTTTTCTATCCCTCTCACCACTCCTCTCTCCTGGAGTGATCACTTTCTCCTTTCTTCCCAGCTCATCCACTCTACACCTCAGGCCTAGCCAATGCCATCACTACCACCCACCTTCTCGGTCATCCAACACATGAAGTGCGTGTCAGCTGAGGCTTTTGCTGACACTTTCTCACCCCCCGCTCCCCCTTTGGCTGACTCACACCCTGACACAGCCCTTTCCATGCTCCACTCTGCAATATCTGATACTCTTGATGTTCTTGTCCCTGTCATAAGGATCCGCCTGAAGCCCAAAGCAAAGTGCAACTCCTGGTACGACTCAGACGTAGTCACCCTTAAACGCAAGTGCAGGGTGGCTGAGAGGAAATGGCACACTTCATGTACATCCTCCGACAAACTGGCCTGCCGCCTGCTCCAAAGGCAATACCGGATCTCTGTCCGCACCAAGAAAAGAGCTCACATCCATGCCCCCATCTCTGCGGCATCTAACAACTCGGCTAAACTCTTCAAAATCTGCAAGGAACTGGCCAATCCTGCCGCAGTCTCTACCTCCCCTATCCCAGCCCAGGCCCTCTGCACAGCACTGGCTTCTCATTTAATCTCTAAAACTCAGGACACCCTGTCCTCTCTCTCCTCCTCTCCCGTTCCTCCCTCTGCTCCCTGCTCTTCCTTTGGCCCTTCTTCAGCCACCTCTCTCCCCACCTTCTCTGCCTTTCCCCTGTTCTCCCCAGATGAGGTTTCTAGACAAGTCTGATCTATGAAAGTCTCGTCAAAACAGGTTCATCCCTGGTCCTCCAAAACCATGAAGGACCACATTGACTCCCTGGCTCCTGCCCTGGCTGACTTCTGCAACCACTCCATCGCCACTAAAGTCTTCCCTTCCCCCCTGAAGCACTTCCTTGTGCATCCTCTACTTAAGAAATCCTTTGCCGACCTATTATGCCCGGCTAACTATCACCCAATCTCCATCACTCCTTTCCTGGGCAAACTCTTGGAAAAGCTGGTCATCTCCCAGCTCAATCTTCACACTGAATCTGTTGGTTGTCTCCATGATCATCAGTCTGGCTTCAGAGCTGCCAGAAGCACAGAAACTGCTCTCCTGAACATCCGTGAAGACCTGCTCTCCAACCTTGATTCCAACACCCACTGTGTCCTCATCTTACTTGATCTCTCTTTTGCCTTTGACACGGTCAACCATGGCATCCTGCTCAACCCAACCGTCTCCGTGATAACCTCCTGGCAACCCCCGCACTTGGGGACTGTTTCTGTATCCCTACAGTCCCATTACCAGCACTTGACACCTGTTGTCTGCACTTACCCTTGCGCTTGCCACCTGCTGGCTGTACTTTTACTTTGTTATTTATCTTATTATCACATGTACAGACAGAGCATGAAGCAATGTGACATGAACAGATGGGAAGGGACATAGTATGACATAGTGTGATGAACAGGGCATGTTCTTACGTAACAGTGCATAGTGTGAGTGTGATGTAAATAGCTTTTTATGCAATGCCTGCTCACTGCCATTAACTATAGGCTGTCCCCACACCAGCAGAGTCGTTCTTATTGATATGGCCTCCCAATGACTGTGCATAACCACCTGCGGAGAGACAGTGTATAGACATTCCTAACCCATTTGCACCTTTATCACACTTGACCATTCATTAAAATCAAATAACCATGCAAAATGAATAGCAACTAGCCCCTAAAGACGGTGGGCCATACCGACAATACGCCTACAACTAGAACGTTGATAACTAAATCCCACACTGCCTTAAATGTCTCAGCAACGACAGCCACCTCATCAATACCACCTGTTTCGTTTCCCTTTCCTCTGTTACTTCTTCTCTTCTTCGTCCCCTTACTGTGCTATGGCAAGACACAGTAAAATAACAGGACGCAGCACAACAATAATCTGACACTCTGCAGCCACAGCAGCAACATTAATTCCTCCTCAGCTTCCCCCTTACCTTCCCTCTCCTTTCCTTTCTCATTTTCACTATATTCTGTTCCTCAACCTCAGTACTACAGTAGATCATGATCAAATAACATAACACAAAATAACACAATGCCACAGCACACACAAATACACAATGTTCAACAGAACACACATTCCACAACACAATCACAATTTTTGTCCAAACACAACACAACACAATACATATGCCACAATATACAACACATACAACAACAGAACACAAAATATCATAATATAAATACAACTTCACAAAACATAGCACATTACATAATACTCATACTGCAAAACAATGCTCATACCACACAATGTAAATACGAGA
Organism: Ambystoma mexicanum; assembly: GCF_040938575.1. NCBI lineage: Eukaryota > Metazoa > Chordata > Amphibia > Caudata > Ambystomatidae > Ambystoma > Ambystoma mexicanum. The sequence goes on from NC_090922.1 coordinate 600,876,176, forward strand.
CAATGCAGATACTACACAATACACAAAAAACACAATGTTCTTACCTTGCAACACCCATAACACAACACACATTTTGTGCTCATAGACCTGAATGCACATAATACAAGTCAAAGCACACACATACAAAAACACAACACATATACTTTACTCATGTGCATGCTACACACACTAGACAGCACAAATAACACAACAAAACACACAAAAAGGCAAGAATTCACACAATGCACATAACATACAATGCACGAAGCACAATACATAATACCCATACCACACAATGACCATACTGCACAATGCACATACCACTACACAATACCCAATGCACATACCACTTACACACATACCACATACCACAACACAGATACAACCCAATGCAAATTTCACATAACACACATACCATCCAATGGACATACCACGACACAACACAGTGCACATACCACACAATACAGATATCATACAATTCATATACCAGTAAATGTACACAACACACCCCCTGCACCACAACACACAATGCACATTACACATATCACACACAATAAACACAATGCACATACCATAACACAAAGCACACACAACACAATTTGCATTTTAGAAATGCACATACCACCTAATACATATACCACAATACCATGCATATTCCACAACACAATGCACATGCCCACAATGGGCACATACAACACAATGAACATATCGCACATTACTCATATCCCACAACATCTATACCTCACAACTCATATACCACATAACACACATACCACACCACAAGACAGACCACGCAACACAAATGCCATGCAACACACCTACCACACACTACACAAACCTTATTCATATTACACCATGCACATACCACACAGTGAATATATCTTCTCTCAAAGTGCGCAACCATGGCAGCTTCCAAACAATGCACCCACCCACACTACAATCCGCAAAACCCACAGCACACATAGTTATGACAGTGTCCTGCCCCACCCCTTTAGAGTGCCAGGATAGGGAATGTGGCCCTGGGCTTTTAAAACAAAGATCAGTTGCAGTGCAGTATATTAAAACACCAAAACAAATGTATAATTCCACACCACATAGCACATGCACTCATGCCCGTAGTGTACACACCGACAACACACTATACATACACCTACAGCACACAAGGGGGAATGGCACGAGTAGGGGAGAAGTTCGTACTGGACACACACTATACAACTACACTGACCCTCTCAGCAACCGAAGGAGTCAGCATAACTAATCTCACGTCCCTTCCTTCCCTTGCCTCTCTGCTCTCCTTCTCTTTCCCATCCTGTGCTATAGCAAGACCCAGGAACACAATCTGATGTACACAACATACAATCATGTTCTTCATGTACCACAGGTACCTATTCTCATCCGGATTTCGCCAATATTTAAACTAAGAATTGATTTACTTGTTGATATATTTTAGAGCCGTTGCTGCATTTAGGCAAGTTCAAGAACACTATACCTGTATGTGTGATCACTACGTGAAAATTACACAATTTCAAGAAATGCCAAGAATATTCTGGAAGAGTCACCACTTTTAACTTACATTCCAATCAGTATATAACATCAATGAGTGAATAAACTCTCACCAATACTCCTCCTCCGTGTAAACTCTGCATTATAAAAAAAAGGGTAGCCAGTTAAAATGTCGAAAACATTTTTTGGAATGCAATAATGTCGAAAAAAAGAATGCTGACATTTTTTTTTCAAATGTTTTCTTTTTATTTGTATATTTTTTTGGGTTTCGCTAGTAAAAATAAATTGTAAATAAAAAAAAACGGGGGGTTGGATGGGAACCCCCCCATTAAAAAAAATAAAAATCGAAATAATTTTTTTCGGCATTTTTTTTTCGACATTATGGCATTCGAACAAATGTCATTCGACATATTCACTATAAACCAAAAAAAAACGAGCAAACTTTATCTTAGGCGCCCGCACCAATACATCAATCTTCTCTCAGTGGTCACAGCAATTCAATTAAGTTCAAAGCTCGAAGCCTAACAGGAAGGTGAGTCCATTCTAGTCTCTCTTCATGTTTTCAAGAAAGGGGGACCAAACATTCATAAATGTACAAATGGTGCCTCTTATGCTGGACGTGACATTCTCCATCGCTAGGATGCGACAAGATTTATCCATCTTGGAGGTCGAAAGATGGAGCTGTTTGTGTCCAATGTTTCAAGATAACCAATCTCGCCCCTATTAAGCGATGGTTCGTAAATTTGGTCATCCCTGAATTTTGAAAGTGGATGTAGGTCCCTTGTGCTCCTAATGTGCAAAACATGAAGTCAGACAGTGTGTCTACCTTTAACATGGTCTTAATTCTGGATCTAATTTGCAAACCAGAAACTTTGAATGATTGGGCATCCGCACATAATGTGTAGCAAAGTGCCTTTTTCTCCACCGCCCTTCGAACATCAGTCAGATAGGCTAGGGTTGACCGCGTGTAGCTTGGCCGGTGTCTGGTACCAACTTGTGAGTATTTTCATTTGAGTTTTGGCTAAGTGTGAGTATAGGTAAACATTAGTTTTATTGATTGTATATCTCGCCCCATGTCTTAGTTTCAAAAGGCATTCTGATCTCCCTGTCACATCCCTCACAGTATCATCTGCACTCTGGTGTACTAAGTGCGTTCAGTGCTCTATAACATTTGGGAATCAGGCCCCTAGAATCCATGGAGAGTTGAAAGACCAGCCTTTGGAAATTGGAATCCCATCTTACTTCTGAGATCTGGGGGAATATTGAGCCTCATAATTTCTGACTTTGAGTGGTTTACCTTAAAACCAGAGATCAGACAAAAATGTTCAAGTTCTTTTTCTATAGTCATGTGAGATGTTTGGGGGTTTGGTATAGACAGTATAATGTCATCTGTGAATATATTGATTTTGTGGTGGGTGCCAACAAATATTATACCAGAGATTCTCCATTCGATTTTATAGGTGCAGCGAGGCGCTCCATCACTAATGCAAACAAAATAAGGGACAGGGGACATCCCTGTCTAGTACCCCTTAGCTAGCCTGATTGGTGCGGTAAGGTCTCCATTAATCATTAGGTGTGAGTGCATAGTTAGCTAATATCATGTCCTGCATCCTGGGTCCAAAATTGAATTACTCCAGGGGGGCCTTCAGAAATCCTCAGTCCACCCAATCAAATGCTTTCTCGGCATCAAGAGTCAGAAGAAGAGAGTGGGCTGTGTTCCTCCCAATGATATCAACTAGGTATAGCACCCTTCATATGTTGTCTGCTGTTCCCCTTCCTACAATACATCCACATTGATCTGGATCTAGAAATAGAGGCATATATTTATCTATTCTGTTTGTGAGGATTTTGGTGAAGATTTTCGCATCCAAATTAAGTAGGGCTATCGGTCTAAATGAAGTGCAGTGCCTAGGATCTTTACCTGGTTTTAGAATAAGGGGGACTTGCGCTTCCCTCATTGAGTCAGGGAGATCGCCTCCTGTTCTAATGGCATTTAAGACATTTGTCAATGGCATATCCAGTAATGGGCTCATTTTTGTTCATAAAAGGGTGCCGTCAGACCATCTGGGGCAGGTGATTTATTCACCTTAAGCACCTTTATCAATGCCAGTACTTCTTGCGGCACTATTGGTTTGCCGAGATGATTTCTTCTGGTTGTGGATAGTTTAGGGAGGCCTCTATTGTATAAGTATGAACGTTGCAACATGGGATCAGATGGGGTAGCTGTGTATGTATTTGAATAGAACTCGTGAAAGATTTCATTTTTCCTGCATTCTTCGCCGTGCTCCTCCCCCTTCCTGTCTATCACTGTGTGTATAAAAGACTTCCCCACTCTGTCTCTCAGGAGATTGACAAAGAGCTTTCCTAGTTTGATGCCATATTCATAATAGCCCTGCTGCAAGCGCATCAATGTGTGTTCCGATCTCTCAGTTCTCAATAGGGGGAGCTGATTTTTAGAGACAGCTAGCTGCCCATATATGGGTCTAGATGCTAAACAAAAGATGGCTGGAAGGTTCAGAATTAATCTTAGCCTCTGGCATTGCTCTGGGCAACCGTCCAGATCATCGTTCTTCAACTGCTTTATGACTTATTATTTGCTGGTGAATATTAGATTTATCCAGCACAGACCATGTAAGTCTTTTGGTAGAACAGCTTGTTACCGTCAGATTGGTCAGCGGGAATACTCTCTCCCGCTTTTCCTCTGATATCTGTAGCCTAACTCTTAATTAAAAGGTATGGTAGTCAATGAATAACTCAGATACAAAAGACAATTGTTCAATGGTTTCCCAATGATATATAGATATAAGAAAATAATCTATTGTGGAACTCGCATGTGAGAACTTAATAGGGAGTGCTCCCGGATGATCATCCAGAGTTTATCCATGGATTGGTTGATTGTCCCTTTCCTCAATCCTCTCGCTCCTGTCCCTTCTGAACAATGACAGGGAGATCATGTTTAGTGAATCAATCAATGTCTACGTGACCCGATATGCTCCTTGTATGATCTAAATTTGATTTTACATCCCTCTCCCTGACACTCTTCTGAGTAATATGGATGAGAGACTTTGCAGAGTAAAAATATGACAGCGGTTTTCAGCTTTCCGCTTTCCCATGGTAGAAAACACCCAAGTTGGATTGGTGAAGATATGACACCACCACAGGAGAGAAGAGAGTTACTACTATACCATCACTGATACCAATTTTTGGTGTATTACCAATCCAATTGGTTCTTCTCGCCATTAAAATGTATTGTGGTTTAATACTAGAGCCAAATAAAGGTTATTAATCCAATGCGCTGACTTGTGTTTTAAAGACATAGATGATTCTCGTGCCCCAGATTCAAATGGATCCACCCCCACAATAACCCCCACTAGTGCAGCTGGGGGGCTGTTGGAATTCAGTTACTGAGTTATGGGTTATGACAGAAAAGTGCACTTGTGCTCGAGATGAGTCTTGACCCAATTGAAGCTGTGTGATATTAGGCCAAAAATATAGCACTGCTCGTCGGGTGCTTGTCCAGGTGTTCACGTCCTGATATTCATCTCATTGTTCAGATCTGTAAAGGATTTTACTTTTGCCACATTATTGGCTGAGTCGGATTTTGCAGAACTTTGGGGCATCTTAGATGAAACTGGTCTTACTGATGCCAGTTGACTGCCCTCCTCTTAAAATCTCATCCATAATGTTTAAACATTTTAAGAAAAACCTCGAGAGGCTGAAACTGCTTGTTTAGAGTAGTTAATATTATGTCCAAGTGTTGACTCGCCAAGGTAGTCAGAGTCTTATTGTTCCCCATGATTCCTTCTTTGACGCAGTTCAACGCCAATGCTTCAATGGGCTGTAGGGGAATGAGGGGAGGGGGTGACCTACAAGTTTGCTGGGGGTCCATTCGCCCTCATTGATGTATCCACTCCCCCCAAAGTGGGCCCATCATGAGAGTCCAGTGAATCATGAGCCTTTTTATTTGGGCTTTGAGATGTCACTATGGTCTTTTGTTGGAGATTGAGCCTCTTGAAAGGAGGCAGGCATTATGTGGGTGGCCTCTGGGCGTTTGAGATTGGAATTGTCCCCAGAATTGTTGTAAGGGGCCTTATGGTACCTACTTCCAGTTCCACAGTTTGTACTTTTTCTTCTGGTTTCCCAGAAAGTTCTTGTAGATAAGAATCTAGTAATGATTCAGGGGAATTGGTTGGGTTGTTTTTTGTTTGTTTAGATCCCTTGCTCTTGCCGCCCATATCACAGCTGCTTGTTTTGCGTTTCCAAGCTTTGGTAAGGTAGAAAGGTGGCAATGTTGTTAGTTTGATTGGCTCAAATGCTGCTTATGCCAACAGTCACCAATTATATCATAGCCCCATTAACAGTATTGAAACTGTTGATCAGAATAAAGAACACAAACAAGTCTAAACTGTTAAAAGGATAAATAGGCAAATAAATAAATATTGTTAAGATTGAAAATCACACAGGACTTAAAAAAGAAAAAAACATTGGGTGAAAAGTTTGCAAAGGGGAATGCCTCGACAGCTGGAGGGGCTGCCAGAGTCCGACTCGCCACCCTTGCCTCTTTCTAATGTAAAAGTTCCCAGAGAGGAGACTAGAAATTGCAAAGAAGGTAGTGCTCAAACCAAGTTTTTATAACAGGTCCATGTGGAAATCCCTGCTGGTCTCCAGGTGCATTTGGCAATAACACAAATAAAGCGTCCAGGGCAAAGAGTGCTTGATATATAATAACACGCTGAAATCAAGAGAATCGGAAGCTAGGATTTGTACCTGACACTTGTTCCACAAACAGCCACCAACAGCTCTGCAACCACACCCATGTCACGTCAGGGAATGAAGACAATAGAGAGCACCCAGGAAGCCCACCAGAGGAACAGCAGGGAACAGCCCGCCCTCTGACAACTCTGTTCTTCACCGTTGTACAGAACAGTAAGGGTTAAATATTTAAGCAGCTGAATGATGCAGGTGAGGCACTCCTCCTCCTTACCTCCACGCCTTGCAGCACACGTCGACAACAGCAGGGAACAGCCTGCCCACTGCCTGCTCCGCTTTGCTCAATATACACATTACATACCAGAAATCAACAAATGTACACATCACACCTCACACCCCACAACACCACACAAAACTGCAAAGCACAATCTAGATTCCGTTGCACAACACAAGAAATAATGCACACCACAACACAAATACCGCAATGCACATATTATAATCTAACAAACAACAGACATACATTTCAGCGGGTTACTTTAGGAGGGTTTTCTTTTCCCAAATAGTTATACTCTTACATATTTGCATATTAAAATAATAAGAAAAACAGAGGGGGGTCTGGGAAACCCTCTAACAGCACAAACACAGCCCATTAACTTGTTCTTGGGTGGATGGCCCCTGGGAGAATCTCAACCAAGTCTTTAGCTAACTGTTCTTTTCACAGAGAAGACATTTCCACACATATCAGTCTTTGTCCTGCCCAGGGGCAGTCCAGCACCAAAATGCTAGGCAATTCTCCTCTGAACAAGAGTACCACAGCAACCCCATACACGTGTTTCAGCCTTGTTGGGCATCATCAGTGAGGTGAAGCTGTGCCTCTCTAAGAGCAGTGAGCAAGGGGTCCACGTCTGGATTCCCCTGGTAACTTGGGGTGAGACCCAAAGTTACTTGGTATGCAAAACAGAGGGGGGTCTGGGAAATTCTCTACCAGCACGAACACAGCCCATTGACGTCTTCTTGGGTGGATGGCACCTGGGAGAGTCTCAGCCAAGACTTTAGCTCACTGTTCTGTTCACAGAGAAGACATTTCCCCGCATATCAGTCTTTGTCCTGCCCAGGGGCAGTCCAGCACCGAAATGCTAGGCAATTCTCCTCTGAACAAGAGTACCACAGCAACCCCGTACAGGTGTTTCAGCCTAGTTGGGCATCATCAGTGAGGTGAAGCTGTGCCTCTCAAGGAGCAGTGAGCAAGACGTATTTTAGTAAGGGCAGAAGGTATTAAGACTCCACAACAAAGACTGAGAAAGAAAAGTATAACAACGTGATAGTAGCATTATACGGGGAGATTCCATTACTCCGGCATACACTGGCAAACATATTAAGAGATTTTTCAACATATGACTCCTCAAATGATGATTACTGTTTGAAATGCCCCTGTAGAATCTTTTCTTTTTGGCTTAATAACCAGAAAAGTTAAACTTAGATGGATAAGCAGAACTCTAATATCCGTACACAAGACGTAAAGTCTCCCGTAGCAGCACACTTGCAATCTGGTGTTTTAGGAACGGTTGTGACCCCTAGAAGAAGTGGTGACATTCAACCACTAGTGCAACAATGATGTATTGGATAAATACATGCTCTGCATGAAGGCTGAAAGCAATGGATCTTGATTTTGATCTGAATTATTGTATTTAATTACACAAAAACGGAAATGTTGCCCTGACTTAGTAATATTACTAGAAATTGCATGTTTTATGTTTTTATATTTTGGATTAACTTCGTTAACTATTTGTATGTATCTATACAATGTATCTATGTATTTGTTAATGTTCTTGTTATAAGTGATTTGCTTATGGAACTTGATTGTTGAGAATTGCATTTTTCATGAAATTGACATTTAAGTGTATTATATTTTCGATTGGTGCATTGTGAAAGTGAACTATTATACATGGTGTACTGCGAATGGATTTTTGGATATTGCTGATATTTCATGATTATAATAAGATAAAATATGAAGCATATAATTAATTTACCAAAACATTTTTACTTAAGCAATACATCCGAAGCGGGGGAGGGCATTATCATTAAGAAAATGCCCCCTCCCATCCCACGAGGGGTGTATTGCTATTAGTACCCCGGCATGTTGTAACAGGGAACTAATCGTTTTTTTTTTTTCTTCAAGTTGAGACACGACATGTTTGCCATTTCTCAACTTGAAAAAACAACTAGAAAACAAGATGTGTGTCAGGGAAGAGGGAGACGGTAACTACACGTAGGAGAAGGGAACTACACGTAGTCCCTTCTCCAGCGGTGTTGCTAGGTCTGGAAAATATCTGAGCCTAAGCTAATGTCAGGACCATCGGGACTCAGGGCTAGCTAGCCTTTTGGTTGTAGCCCCTGAACTTCTAGCCAGGGCTACAACCAAAAGACCCGGGGCTATAGTCCCCACAGCCCCTCATCAACGCATCTGCCCTTCTCCCTGTTCATGGTATCCATTGCCGTATCGGGGATGTGCCTAGTGCTCCCGGTGCTGGGGAGGGACAAGGGTGTCTTTGTTAATTGAGGCTGAAGTGCGGAGGTTAAATATATAGAAAAGAGGGGTGAGCGGAAGGGGGCGCACTTACCTCGGTCCAGGTGGGGGAAGAAAGTGGCCTCCAGCTCGGAGGAGGCTCAAAGCGGGGCTTTACCGTCTGGTAAAGACCCCGTTCTGAGCCTCCTGATTGGCTGGGAGGCCTCCAATCCCCCCCTCACTGGGTGCTAAATATGGATCCAGTGCCTTTGTCAAAACTTTTGAGAATTCGTAGTATACCGACTTAAGATATATTGCTGATGAGTTCAATCTTCAAGCAATTTGTTACAATTATTTTATCCTGATTTGTATAATGAAGCCATTTTCTGAGAAATTAATATATACCACTTTACCAGAAACTATGCCAACATAAACTTTAAGATTCACAGATCAACATTAAAGGGGTCACCCATAGTGATGAAATGATGTGCCAGTGAAAATACCAAAATTCAATACTTTTCTAGAACAACAGTTGCTTACAAGGAGAATGCTCAGAAAAGGGTGGTTTTGTCACTTGGAATTACAACTGGTAGTGACTTGGAACTACAACTGGTAGTGACAAACACAGATTTTGAATCTTCAGGGTAAGATATTCCTTTGGAAAAACAATACTTATCCAGATTATCTGGTTAGTTGACTACTTATTTAACTTCATCAGAACCTCTTACTATTTTGGTTTATTTTTCGATGTATTCGAATTTGATGTTTACACATACAACTCCTGACTGATAGAGCATGAAGTGATATGGTAAATGTTTCGGCCCTTATTTTAGCTATGCGCTACTTGGTTAAAATATTTAGATATGCCTGCCTTCCACATGTTTTTGATGGTTTTTTTCAATCCTTTTAGATGCTCATATGAGGGTTTCGAGGATCGATATCATTACATACCAGTTTAAAGAGTTACTGATATCAGCCTAGAAAATAGGGTAATTTATTAAAGGATCTTAATGAAGGATAACCTCTTGAGTGTGGTTGAAAGATCCAAAAGTAGATGGCCAGTCTCTTTACTTTACTTTATTCAGGTGATTTGAGTGGCACATTTAAGAAGACTTTTAAATCAGCTTAATTTTTATGTATGACTTATTTAGGAAGTTTAGATGCTCCCGGCTCCTGTGGAAGGCTGATACCCAAAGCATGTTGAGCAAATTAAAGGGTCTTCAAAAAACAAACAACTTTTGCATGACCTTGAAAATAATGTTTTTTTACCCACCTTATTGTCTGTGAATTTTTGTATTACTAACCAACTAATCTGGCTCTCATGTGTGACCATATGAATGCAAGGTTATATTTTAGAACGTTTGGGAGCCCATGCTTTGTTTTCTGATTGTTCTGTGCTTAGGATTCGCACGGCTATGAAAGGCATTGCATAGCTGCAGTTCTGTGTCCATTCTTGTCTGCCATTTCCTAAGAGGATTTATATGTCCAAATGTCGCTCAAAAAACTCATTGCATTCTTTGGCTTTTCATGTTGCAGATGATGCCCAAACGTTCTTCTTCTTCACTCTATCAGCCATGACATATCAATTTAATTAAATTCAGCCGAAAACCATTATTTTGGCTAAGCAAGCATAAACGTTTAAAACGCAGCATAAAATAATACAAGGTTAACAAATATCCCAGACTAATGATAGTGCATAATAGATTAATCAATACAATTAAGGCCGAGCAAACACTACAGGTGCAAACAGTTAAATACAAAATAAATTATCGCAAAACTAATCATATAGGGGGTAATTCATAACAATCGGCGCAAAAGTGGCGCACGTAGCTGGCGCACACAGTGCGCGCGCGGGAGTCTCCGCCAGCCACGTGCGCCAAAACCCATTTCAGCGCACAGCATATTCATGGATTTATACATCCATAAGCAGCCGTGGCGCAGAGTGGCGCAGCGACCTTGCAGCAGCACCAGTTACGCCCAAAACCCCGCCCTGTGCGCCAAAAACATTGCACAAATCCAGTACATGGCGCAAAGGCCAGTGGACCAGCATACAGCCCCCCAACCAAAAAAACGCGTGTAAAACTCCCTGCGCATCCCTCGGAATACACACACCCCATTCGCGCCAGGCCAATCACGTGTAAAATTCCCCGCGCACCCCTCGGAATACACGTACCCTGCTCGCGCCAGGCCAATCGCGTGTAAAACTCCCTGTGCACCCCTCGGAATACACGTACCCCGCTCGCACCAGGCCAATCGCGTGTAAAACTCCCCGCACATCCCTCGGAATACACGTACCCGGCTTGCGCCATGCCAATCGCGTGTAAAACTCCCTGTGCACCCCTCGGAATACACGTACTCCGCTCGCACCAGGCCAATTGCGTGCAAAACTCCCCGCGCACCCCTCGGAATACACGTATCCCACTCGTGCCCAGCCAATCACGTGTAAAACTCCCCGCGCACCCCTCGGAATACACATACCTTGCTCTCGCCAGCCAAAACGTGTGGAAAATCCACGCGCACCCTCATAATACATGTACCGCATCCCACGAAGAGCACATACAGAGCAATGGAAACCCACGTTTGACCTTCAACCCGTGGCGAGGGAAACGCCCACGCATGTTACGTCACAGACGCGCTTACACGCTAAGGGCCTTTCCTCGAATTACACTCTGACGTGCTGTTTTTTCACGTGCCAAATCACTCCGTATCAAGCTGGCCACGCGACAACACACGGAAGACCACGCTCCTGCTCAGAAGGCCGAATTACTGCCCCCCAGAGCCCGAAGCAGCCTCCCACAAGCCATCTGCTGCTGCCTGCCTGCCTGCTGCCACCATGCCCTGCCATTTGGTGCCTGCACATCTGCCATCTTCAGGGGTCCAGTTGCAGTGACCACCCCTGCTGGAACAGAAGACTCTCGACTGAATTATCATCACTCCACAGCCCAGCCCCAGGACCCAGTTGCCCAACCACACCTCCCTCGGGGGTAGAGGCAGAGAGGCAGAGGGCTACCAGCTTCAGTGAAAAGGAAGTTGGTATCCTGGTGGAGCAAGTTCTGGGGCATTATGATGCCCTCTTCACACCATTGTGCGGTGACAAGGAAGGACGGAAGAGGATCTGGAAGGACATAGTGGGTGCCATCAACGTGGAGGGGGTGGCACCCCGCGACATCAAACACGTCCAGAAGCGCTGGGAGGACTACAAGTCCAGGACCCTCAAGAAGGTCAGACGCCTCTTGGAAGCAGAGGATGCAGTGGGGCATCTTACCACCCAGCAGATGAGGGTCCTGGAGTGCATTTGCCCAGTGCTTCACCACCAGATCCTCAGGATGCAGGCCCGTCTGGAGTCGAGCGGTAAGTGGCCATTCACTCACGTTTAAAAAAGGGCATGTTGCAGTGTTCTGATAGTTAGCTACTTGGCTGCATGTGTGAAATGGGTCATGTTTGGATGTGTGTGTGCAGGGACATGATGGTGCCACATGTGAGCCCAGTCAGGCGTGACCCACATGGATTATGCATGTGTAACAATGCATAATGCGGAGTAGCATGCGTAACGCACACATGTATGCATGCCTGTGTCTGTAATTTGACATGTTTGGGGTGTGAGAGATGTGTGCTGTTGTCATGGACATGCATGATGTACATGTCCATGTGTTTGAGTAGTGTGTGTGACATGGATGCATGACACATGTCGGTGACGATGTGTTGATTCACTGATACAGCCTAGTCATCCCTGTATCCACTGTGCCTGGGGGTATACCGGGCCAAATGCATGACCCTCCGGTGATGTGTGTGCATGTGACCAGCATGTCCCATGGTGCATGTGAGAATCAGTGCACCATTGGATGAAACTACAGTGCCTTGGACATGGATGCCAATGCACGTTGCATGTGCCATGCCTATTCCTGCATGTGTGTTGCCTGCACTGACCCATGTGTTGTGGAGGAACATGATGGAAGTGACGTTTGACAGTGCCACTCATTTGCCATTGCTTTGTGCCTAGGGGACTATAGTTCAGTACCCTGATGCTTGTGTTCAATGTCTCCCTTTACACAGCGGCAAGTGAAGAAGAGGTCAGAGATGGCGCTGTGGAGGAAAGCGGCAGGGATGCAGTCACCCTGCCAGGAAATAGTATCATCCGGGAGCGAGGGGACTGGTGCCGCGTCTGCCACTACGGCTGCAGTGGAAGGGGCGGATGAGCCCCCACAGGGGCTTGCAATGGCAGAAGAAGGTGTGGAACCATCCAGGTTGGTGGTGTGTATAGAGGAGGAGGAGGTCGCTACAGAGCCGCACATGGGGCCTGGTGGGGGTGGTGCCACAGGTGAAAGTGGTACAGTCCAGGGGCAGGGGCAGGAGACAGCACAGGTCGCCGCGCAGGTGCCTGTGCATGTCTCTGTCCCTGACACTGTGGCTGCATCACCAAGCACCAGCAGGGATGCCCCATCCCAGGCCCGTCCGCAGGTAGCGGGGAGGTCCACGTCATCTGGCATTCCTCTACCTGCGGATGAGGGGATCCGTAACCGGATGGCGTCCGTCCTGATTGCTGTTGCATTGCGCACTCATGACATTCGTGATGACATTCGTGCTTCCCGGGGGGACCACGCACGTCATCACGAAGAGCTGTGTGCCAACGTGGCCCAGTTGGGAGGGTCCATGTTAAGAGGGTTTCCTCCATGTGTCGGCCAGTCTTGCAGCCCTCTCCTCCTCTGTGCACACCATACGCCAGTCGTTCTCCGTGCCGTCTTCTGGCCCAGATGCCACCAGGGCCCCCTGTGGATCTGCCCCAACCAACGCAGCCAGCCCGGTGGAGATCCCTGCCACAGTCGGGAGTCGAAGGTCCAGCAGGGGTGGACACCCCACCAATTGGACCCCAGTAGATGGAGGATGTGCCAGCATCATCAGGCAGGGCAAGTGCACGACGGCGCTGGTAGATTCCATCATCCCGGATGGCGTTATGGGGGCAGAGGCAGTTGCGTAGGAGGCAGTGGCAGGTTCAGCGCGGGAGGCATCATGGCTCGGGGCCATCAACATCAGAGGGGCAGGCATCGGCCGGAGGGCAGGAGGACCCTGGATTGGGTGTGTCTTCCATGTGGCAGCGGTTGGGCCAGCGGATAGATGCGGAGCGGCGGCGGGTGGAGGAGGCACGGCTCACTATGGTCATGGCGGAGAACTCCATGCGCAGGGCATTAGGCGAGCTGAGTGCCTCGAGGCAACTCGCAGGAAGTTGGAACAGGACATGACTGCATCCCTGCGAGACCTCGAGGCCAGGGAAAAGGCCCGCCTCCGGGACATCGACGTGGAGTTCGATGATGCCCTGGCCCCGAACAACAACGAGTGAGCCATTGGACTTGCCTGCCGCCATTGTACATAGTTCATCAGTGTTAGGTTTCCTTTGTGTTTTCATTTTATTTTGGAGTTCATGGATATTGCTCCACTTCTTGTATATATTTTTTTCTTCATAGGACGTTTTTGCAGGTTTCCTTTTGTTTGTGGATCATGGACCATTTGGACTTCCATTGTACATAGTTGCAGACTTGTACATACTTTCTTTTTCAATGTTCCCATGGAACAATGGTTTACTTTAATTTGGATTATGTTTTCCTTATAGACATTGTCAATGGACCACTTTTTCATTCAACATGACGTATATATTTTTTGCTTCATTGGATCACTTTTTTATTTTCAAAATCTCTCATTGTACCTTGATTTTCAAGTTTCATTTCGTCAATGTCAGTTGACAAAGTTATTAATACATCTTTGATAACTTCAAGATTGGTGTTGTGTTCTATCATTGGTTTTGTGTCTCAATGAACATTGCCTCAGTCATGCGTTGCCACTGTGTGGCTCCGTTGTGCATTCCTGCATGGGCATGGTGGCCCATTTAAGACTGTCATGGCATTGGTAATTTGGGAGTGGGTTCTGTGGATGGTTGCATGCTTGTACTGGGGGCAAGGGGGAATAGGGTTGGCATTAGGGACATGGGTCTGTTTTGTCAGGACATGTTGTGTGGTGGGCCATGTGTCAGGGGGTCTGCTGGCAGGTGCCCATCACTGCTGGGTGGGTGGGTGGTTGGGTGGCTGGGGGACATGAGTCGGGGCCTGCTGGCAGGTCGGGCCGGGGAAAAAAAGCAAGCCCTTCCATGAATCGCACGCATGCACGTGCGTTTGCTTTTTCACACTTGCACCGGCTTGCGCCACGATTTCCGGCTCACATTTGTTCCATGAATCGGCCCCTTAATGTGCTAAAAATACAATTAAAATGAACAGTGAATATATGGCAGTTCTCTTTAGCGTTGGCACTAATGGGCATATTCAGTTCCTTATTACACAAGTCGATAATTTTACTCAATGTTCCTCTGATTCTGAGAGCCGTATGCAAAAACCTCTGAAGAGCCTATGCTGCAGCATGTTCTGGGATACGTTGGCGATATGAGAGGGCAGGTCAAAATTGCCTAAATTCTCTGGATTTTAAAATAGGTGAAATAATGAGTTTGGTGAAGCATTGGCATATTGAGTGCAAAATATAATTATGCGCATTAGCGTTTCCTCACCCTGGGACAGAATGGGCATGTGCTAATATCATCTGGTGCTTGCGACCATGCATCCAATGTGCGCCCTGGGGGAAGTCTCATCTGAATCGAGCTAGTCTCTTCCTCAGGGCTGGTTATGGTCCTCAGGACATGTATCGTTTGATGCAGCCCATGCCAATGACACCATGTCAGATCAAAAGGCACCCGCTTACTCTGATTGCTTAGTTGGGTAGGTGTCCTAAATTCCTCTTATTTTGTGATAAGTAAACTATTGGTGATTATCGTATCTTTTCTTGCTATGGGTTCCATACATAAATCAATGGCGGCAGTCAATAAGGGGGAACATGCATGTTTAACCTGTTCAAACCAATGTCTCCTGCCAGCACAATCCTGCACTCGGAGGTCATTGATGTTTTTCCCTGGAAAAGTAACATAGGAATGACTCCAACTTGTAATCCAAAATTGAACTGGTCTTACTTTAAATTCATTAAGTTCGTATTATTTATTTAGTCCATTGTGCATTGCAAAATTAGGTGATGTTTCTGTTAGCATCGATAATTTTGGGAAGAAAAGATCTTCAACTGTTTGGAATGAATCAGTACCTTTTGACGCGCATATCTCAGAGTCATAAAAGTTAATAGTTCAATGCTTTGATTGGTAAACAAGGAGATTGACGTCAATTGACCGCCTATCCATAAGTTTCAAAACTATGCAAGTACAGCAATGCCTCAGCTATGAACACAGCTTGTTTACTTATGGGTCCGAAGCCTCTACATTTCCCAGTGAAAGTAGCGCCCAGGATTATTATCCTCCATCACTAACTGTTTCTCTGCTGTCCATCAATGGGTGGATTATGTTGCCTGATGCTTGATGATGAAAATATGTTTTTATTTTCAAATGTAAAACCCGGATTCGGAATGTAACAGAAGAACATCGTCATCCGCAATTTGCAGCGGAGACCGCAATTCTGGCATTTCAACCTCCTACGAGTCGCAGGATAAAGTCGGCTGGAGCGAGGCACTGTCCTCGCCTCTGTGACTTCCAATTGAATTTCATTGACTTGCAACCAATGATGGTGCCTCAAGGTATTCCAGGGTCATGGGTTTTTTCGGGACAGGTGGTAGCCATTCTGGCTGGCACAAAGGTGCAGGCAGTGGTCACATGATTGCCTGCACGCCCAAAGTGTTTATTGCAAATGAGGTTTTGTGTGTACTTTGCAACTTTTGCCCTCTAAAGTGACAGTGGCCATGATACACCCTGCTTTGAGGGCCTTCTTCCCTGCATTCACCCACTGCAATGACGCACACACAAAGGTTGCCTCATACACAATAAAGAGGCTGCCCATGCTCATTGCATTGAGCCAGCCCCTTTGCCATGTCTGAAATTACTACATCAAGCCCAGGGCAATATTCCGGCTGAGTCGCAGCACAAGGCTGTGTTTCCAGATCACTGTGCCACGGCTCGGCCATGTCATACACCTGGCCTGAAGCTTGAGACCCCATCCATGCCTTTTCATTCTCATAGACCCCCAACCCTCCAACCATTGGGCAACTGGTAGCCAAGCTTCATGCAAAGATAGCGAAGAACGCCTATGTTGTGAATAGGATGAACAAGAAAGGTAAACTGCTGGATTCATGGGGCAGCTGGGGAAGACAGAATATTGAAACAGACATGTCTGGTGAGTTTCAGTGCAGAAGTGGACTTCATTATCAAAGCAAATGTGGGTGTTGTGACAGAGGAAAGAGCAGGGAATGTAAACTGGGACCAGCGTGGGGAAGAACAGCACTGGGAGCTGGGGAGCAGACCAAGTCCAGAAGCCGGATTCAAAAATCCAGAATCATAACATTATTTGGAAACCCAGAGAGCAGCTGTAGGAGCCAGTGTTGTCCAGGAAGCTGAAGAGATGTTTAATGTTCCGAGGGTGCAGACATGGAGAACCCTGAAGACACCTGAGGTAGCAGACACTACTGTGCTGGAAGACCCTGGGGCGAGACCTCAGAACCTCGAGCCCTTTAACAGACCAAAGACTGAAGGTCACTCCTATGTGAAAGACACCTTTACCCTAAAAGGGGCAATTGATCCATAGAGGGAGACCAGAAGGAAGTGCACTAGATCTCTCACGTGCACCTTAAGTAAGAGAAATAAGAGAGAAGGGGAAGGGGTACAAGAAATCCCTTACAGTGTGAACATGTTACCCCGATCCCTACAGTGAAATCAAACACTACAGGCAGTGAACCCGACACTATTTTTCTAAAATTGTATTGTTATGAATACCTGGTTAATGCAAATCTTTATACATTTAATAATTGAATTAAACATTCCATGATTATAAATCTACTTCATATAAATAATAGCAATACTATGTAAATGACTACATACATGTTTCTATTGTGAGTAAAGGCAACCACCTCTGCTTTTTGTAAATATTTCCTAATATCGATCTACTGCAAAAATCAAAGATGCATTTACTCCCTTCAAAATAAGTAACCAAATGTGACCTGCATAGAACACTTCCTAATTACACTAAAATGTCATAAAACATTTTACATGATAAGAGGAATATATTCTATGTACCATTGTGGAAGTTTTGCTAAACCTTTCACACATATACTACACAATGTATCGTCTGCCATGACTTTCCACCATTTCCCAATGTCCTCATTGGTCTTTAATATATTACTCCTGCATGTCATGTAATATAAAAATGTGTTCATAGACGGCAATCTATATAACTAACACCAGTGATCATCTCAGGAAACACTGTGAGAAATTCAAAAGTCTTTCTTTACTCTACAGATTCTGGTAATTGGCTTAGAAATTCCCAGCTGTTAATTCAGTCTTAATGATCACATGTGTACAATTCTCTAAGGATGTATGTGCATTAGGGACTGGGCATGTGCTTATTCAGCTTCCTATCTCAGCTCCTCTTCTATAATTCTTTGAGTGAGGGCTTCTGACCCCAATGGAGTGACAGATGTGGTAGTATGCTATCCTTGCTTCCAAATCGTGAAGCTGTACAATTTATAACACAACGTTCGTATTTATAAACACTTTCATATTAGGGTGAGCATTAGCACAAAGGAACACCAAGCCCAGTTGCATTATGCATTTAGTGATTCAAGCATACAACCCCTTCTTGTTTATTTTTTTATTTTAACTGGTTTATTACAAAACCTTATACAACTCAATCTACATGAAGAAAAAACAAAGTCATTCTCAACAATACAAAAGATAAAACATAAAAATTAATGGCTGCAATGTTTAATTAAAGGAAAGGTGAGGCAAAAAAGACGAAAATTATACCTAACATCCCTAACAATTTCCATCACACTCTCCCATTGAAGTGCCCCACAGGCTTTTCTTATACCATCGTATTATCTTTAAGGTTTTCAAACAATTGACTCCATTAATCAGAAGTGTCCACGGCAAGCCTTACAGAAAGTATCTCCAGAAATGTTCTGAATTAAGAGAATACATTTTATACACAAATCTACCTAAAAGATCTACCCTCACATTCTGCAAGGGTGAGCACACAATCATTAGATGTTTTAGGGTTTCTACTGAAGAACCACAAAAGTGACAAAGTGCTGTTTCCCCAAGACCTCGTACTAATAACACCTCTCCTGTCAGCAAGATATTACATCTGAATCTTATGAAGGTACCTCTATACCGACTGTCTGGGCAATGTGTTAGATACTTCTGGAGGATCCCCCTCGTATTACATTCCATACTCATTTCTCTACACAGGCTATGTTTAGCCCTAGTTTCACTAATCCATATCCAATCGTTATCCACCATTTTGTTTTACCTGTCCTGTATTTTGCATAAATAGGTCCAGGTGCACCTCATAACGATCCATCAGAGAGGACACCCCCCTCCCCGTGGTTGACATGTGACTCCCCATTAAGGCATAACGTGAATTATTTGCACCAACCAATAGTTTCCGGTATAATAAAATGGTCCTCAGATTTACGATTGCCGATAGGGAGTTCAACCCCAACTCAAAATGGACCATTGTCAAGGGGACACTGTTAAGTAACCTTAAAGGTCTTTCCAACATAAAACCTTCAAGTTTATCCAACTTTAATGTATCAGTCCTAATCATAATATCCAAGCCATAAGAGAGGACTGGAATCACCTTGGATCTATAAAATTGCACAAGAGGTTTAATAGTAAAGTGGCAGTATTTTTGTACAATGAATGACATTTGTGCCACAAGTTGGTAACCTTTAAAGCACAAGTTCATTTTGTAGTTATTAACTTGCTCTGGCCTCGCTAGCTCAAAGCCCAGATATTTCGTAGATGAAACTACAGGTACAAATCACCCCCTTATTAACCAATTAAATTCGCCAATTTTGTGTTTGCTGTCTTTGAAGCAGATGATGCTAGATTTTGTGGGGCTAACAGTCAGGCCATTTAGGGATGCAAATCCCCCCTCCCCCCAGGGGCTAAAGCAACCTCTGTAAACCCACCTGCATCCTGTCCAACAGCAGAATGTCGTCAGTGTAGGTCACACAGAAGCATCTTTCATCATTTAGCTTAGGTGCAATAAAAGAGACTGGGCCTCATTAGGACCCTGGCGGTAAGGGGTTTGCGCCAGCGTTAGCTGCGCCGACCCCTTACCGCCAACTACGAGTTCCCATAGCGCCATGGTCATTTTTCCGCCCGCTTTTTGCGGGCGTAAAAATCCATGGCGCTATGGGACCTTGGTGTTAATTACGCCACCGTATTTTACGGTGGCGTAATTAACTCCTTCCCCACTCCCATTATACCCTATGGGGCCGAAATGGGAATGGGGAAGGGTAAATGGGTCAATGGGGACTTACCGCCCCGCCGACCTCGGAATGGGGTGGTAAGTCCACCATCCGCCATGGCGTAAACGGACTTTACGCCATGGCCGGAAAGTCCGTCGATGGCGGAAAAAATCCGCCAGGGTCGTAATGAGGGCCACTGCCTTCAGGAAATTCCACAGGTCCACCAAGTACAAATTAAAGAGGTATGGGGCAAGTACGCACCCCTGACTCAATCTACAATACATACTTATACATTTAGAAGCATCCCCCTTCAAGTTCCGCCTTACTTTTACCATGTACCCCTGTGCAACTGAATAAGAATATCCAAGATATATGATATGATAGGTTATTTATAACACGCTTAATACCCAGAGGTTTCTAATCGCAGACCTGGGGATCGAATCTGTGTTGCTCTGTGTCGCCTTGCTTCCAACGCGAGCACGTAGCACGTTGCCCCTGACCTTTCCTCCCGAGACCTATGGAGTTTTACCCCAGTTTGCGAGCTTAGACCAATGCTTTGCTCTGTCCACATTATCGAACGCAAGGCTCAGATCTATGCCAGCCACATATAGAGGGTCTTTATCTGCCATACATGCCTGATCAATTAATGATTGAATAAATAAGCCACTGGAGTCCGTACCAGTTTCTCGCCTAAAACCTGTTTGGAATTTTGACAGTGTCCCGGTGTCTCAGCACCAAACTTCCATCTCCTTTAGTACACATCTTGAAAAGATTTTACTTTCAATATCCATTTGTAAATTGGGGCAACCCTTTAATCTCAGGCATAGTTGTAAGAAATAAAGATCTGTAGCCATTCTTATGTTGCCAAAAAGTTCCCTCTGTACGGATAGTGCACCCTAAGTGTAATCCTGCGGCTATCTGTGCCTGTGTGAGATGGGACTGAGGCTTTTTGGAGAAACCTGGATCTACTTCTGGGAGAAACAACCAGGGTTTCTGGCCACTGCCTCAAACGCCTGATAAACACCATCCATTGACCTGACGGGCAAGAACCTCTACAGGCCCACTCAGCACAGTGCCTGAGCAGGTTGAAACTGAGGTGTCATTCACCCTCCTGAACAACTTACCGTGGAACCTGAAATGGGAACGTGGGATCTTCACATTGCAGGCCGTCCTTTCTCTCTACCACATGTTATGATTTGATTGGTTATTTGTAACGCGCTTAATACCCAGAGGTTTTTAAGCGCGGACCCGGAGTTCGGAACTGTGTTGCTCCATGTCATCTTGCTTCTAAGGCAAGCACGTTGCCCCTGAGCTATCCTGCCGAGATGCCTACCGTAACCCTTTGCACTTTGCCTATGGCACTGTAGGGGTTAAGTCTCCCTACTGCTGCCTCCACTCATCTGCCGATTCCCAGGTACTAATTACTGCCAACAAATTACACTCTGTGAGCAGAATGTATTAACAGAGTCCTATGGAATCCACCAGTTCCTTTGCATGTGATAAATCGTGGGATATTTCCAATGGGATCCATCCGTTTTACAGCTACAAGGAAATCTTATGCAGGCATAATAAAATGAAGTGCACCGACGAGTGGCAGGAGGTCAGCACAGCGGGGCTCTTAACTCCGCCCCATTATCCACCGAGCCTTGGTCAGAAAATGTCTTTATGGCAGGTCTTTAACATAAAACCTATGCATCATAAAATAAGCGGATCTGGTATGTAAAGAACATTGGGAACAGCCATCGCTTACTCAATGGCACATGCATTGAGCAGTCTAAGAGAAAATGAATTGCAGATTCAAACGCAAAGGGACAAAAGGGACATCATTTTACAATGCAAGGTGACCATCTGGTGGTGTACTCTGCCGCCAGAAATGCATCCCATCTAAATGTAATATACAGTGCTCTGCAATGAATTCAACATATGTCATTGAGATTCTATCCTAGTGATGGGTCGGTTTTAAATGCTATGTGGCACTGGAACCGTGACTGGTTCACTGATATTAGCGTTTTTGAGCATATAATATCTAGCTTACGTGAAATCAGTATGCTTAACCCATTTCCAGGACCTACCCCCTTCGGAAATTATAACCTTGTACATCAAATAAATAAATAAAAAATTAAAATAAAAAAATAAACTCTTTATATGTTCGCAGGTTATCGAAGTGATGCAGAGGCAACCAATAAAAAAAGTGTTTTGTCCCAGACTTCCAAATTTACTGATTTAGCCCAGCTGCCATAAACAATGGTGTTGTGAGGATGCTTGGAAGTAACACTGGCCTGAGAGTTTGGAATATGTGCGGGTCCAGAATTCCTTACCACTTAGGTAAAAGCTTGTTTCAATGTTTTATGTTAACTGGATTGACAGAACAGAAAGAACGGTGGGAATATATCTGATTTAAGTCTAATTTTAGTATATTTAATTTGTGATTTTAAGTGAAGGAGCGCATCCCTTTCTTCTTTTTGGCAAAGATGGTATGAAATGACAATGCATTATTATGGATCTATGTATTGGAGGTTTTAATTTCAGACGTGATTTTACTGTGGAATAATGTGATAATGAATTTGTGTAAAGTTTTAATGTTGTTTTAAAGCTAAAAGCACAATAAAAGTCTAAAAAAAAACGACCACCACATATCTATACTCATTTTTTTATGGAGCTGTTGGAGTCGGTAGTTGCCCTCTGTTTAAGTCCTTCTTAAGAGATCATCTACTTCTTCATTCTGCCCAACTGGGTTTCCGCCCTCTCTTGGGCACTGAGTCTGTCTTGGTTTCTGTCTTGGATGACCTGGCACACATCAAAGATCAGGGCAGAGTGGCAGTTTTTTCTGCTGTGCTGATGACAAACAAATTCTTTTTCGAATGGATTTTGCGCAACACTATACGGCCAATCATTTAAGAGCCAGCTTAATAGCAGTGAGTAGCTGGATTGGCCACAACTGGCTCCAGGTGAGTGTGGGAAAACCAGAGGTGCTAGTGGTGGGGCCTCCAGCAGTAACTCAGTCCTTGACATCAGACTTTTGGCCATCCAATCTTGGCCCCCTGCCCTCTCCTCTGGAAGTTATGAAAAACCTAGCTGTTAAGATCCTGGCCTCCTTGGATTGGATTGGAGGCTCAATCTAGCTTTATTTTTAGTGCAGGTATTTTTAAGATGAAGAATTAGAAAAAGGTTTTGCTCTATATTCCCTCTGATTTCCATGCGCCAGCTTTTACTTTCACAATAATTGGTAGTTTTGATTACTTTAACGCCGTCTTCCTAGCTCTGCCTGCTTATTTGGTAAATTGGCTGCAGGTGCTGCAAAACGCAGCAGTCTGACTAACTAAAGGCATTCCTTATGGAAAGCCTATTTCAGCAGCCCGGGGAAATCTTCATTGGCTTCCGGTCATAGCACAGATTCAGCTAAAATCGATGTGTATGATTCATTGAGCGTTGTAGGGTAGAAGTTGTCTAGCACTAGAAGAGAAAATTACTCGATATCTCCATAATCGCTTAATACGTTGGGTTTCCCAATGTTAACCTGAAATTCTGTCCTACTGGTTTGAAAGATGTGGTGGACGAGCTTTTCAGTGGCCGGCCCAAAACTATGGAACTCTCTACCTTTGTTTCTACAAAAGATTCTGTCTTTTTAAGGCACAGTTGAAAACATATCTGTTTGCCTTAGTTTTTCTTTCCCATGTTTCAGTTTCTTTTTTCTTTTAGCGCCCTGATGCCTACGGTGAAGGTGTTTGCACTTTATATGTGTTGTTTGATTGATTGATTGAATAACAGATAATCTGCTTGATCACAAGTTTGGTGATATTGTGGCGGTAAATCTGCGGAGATACCACCAAACTGTATTACCGCTATCACCACTTGGTTTTACTGCCAGATTACAAGTGGCGCCTCCATCATTTGTATCGATGTCCATTAGTCACTCTGACGTCACACGTTAGTGTGCGTCTGACATGGCACGCAATGCCGGTTGCATCAGCAATCTTGGAATGGGCTGGAAAGAGGGCAGTGGAGGCGGCATATCACCAGTATGTATCTATGTGTCCATCGAGGTTGCCAGATGCAACCCTATAAGAGATAAGTCTGGGGAAGGGGTGGGAAATAAATAGCAATCATTCACCAGGATCCCCTGTGTAGTATGTGCATGTTTATTTATTATATTAAGCAGATTCATTAATTCTTCGAGTTTATTTAATGCAGAGGGTTCATTACCAGAGTTCTTACATAGAGATTGAATAGCAATAATGTTTTCGCGGTGGGAAAACAAATTTTAAGGCATATCATATTTTCAGAATTCATCGCCTATCATTTCAATATTTGTGTTTAGTTCAATGTCAATCCATACCAACATACCTCCAATAGGATGGCCTCTAAGCTAGAAAATGGCCCAGGCTTGAAAATGGGGTGAAACAGTAAACAGAATTTTAAAAGCATTTTGCCTTGCTGTTACACCTCCATTTCCCTCAAGGTCACATATAATACGAGGCTGACTGTGAACAATGTATCTGTGTAACAGAGAGAGAGAGAGGGGGGGGGCGCATAGAGCAAGAGCGAGAGACTGAGTAAAAAAGAGAGAGAGAGAGAACTAGAGAGAGAGAGAGAGTGAGAAAGAGAGAGAGAGAGAGAGAGAGAGAGAGAGAGAGAGAGAGAGATGAGAGAGAATCATGCTTGATTTAGCCACCATGAAACTAGGCAACAATTGGAATCCCTGTTTATAAATGATGAAGGGGGTCTTACATCCTATGACTTGCCTGCAATGGAACATCCACGCCCCATGACTGATGTGGAAAGTCAACATATTTCATAGCCTCAACAAGCTGTTTTAGGTCCTGAGGAAGGCGAAGCACATGGGCTGTCCCCATGCCGAAACATAGTAGGAAAGGTTATGTCTTACAATTTTCATGATTCTCCACTTAGCATACTAATTTTATGATTTTGATTGCTTAAATGTAGTATGATATTTCATGTACATACTTTTATGGGTATTTCACTGTGTTCTCAAGGCTGGGATCAAGCAATTTTCTTTATTAACTGCATAGATGTCTGTTCCTTTCTGTATATAAAGATATTAGAAGCTTCATTGTTTATTTATCTCTGCTTTTCACCAACATTGCCTTTCTAAAATTGCATTGAATACCCATTTGAAAGAACTAAAATGACTGCATAGTTTGTTCAAGAAGGAAAGTGGCTAAGGCAAGCTTCCTTGTGTCTGGTATAGCCACCATATGCAAGATACAGAAATATGGTTATTATGAATCTCATAAATAGTGATTGGCATGGCACAAAAGCTGAGTAAGATAACAAAAAACATGAATAGCACATAGAACCCTTTAGGATGACATCTGAGAGACCCAATTGTAGCTCCTCACTGTGAAGTATACCTATGTGGAATGACACCTTAAAAGTGTGATTCCATAAAGTTCCCAATTTGCATTAAAAGTTGTGTAACAAACAGCACATTCAACCCTATAAAATGACATTTTAAAGTTCAAACCATAGCCCCTCACTATCAGCAGACACCAGCAGTGAGGAAGTACACCTTAAGAGTGGTATTTGGGCAAGTCAAAAGTTTGAATTAAAAACTAAATATCGAATATCGTACCATAACACAACATGAATAGCACCTAGAATTCTGTAAGATGAAATGTAAAAGGTCCAAATGTAGTCTCTTACTATCAATGGTGAATAACGATAAGCAAGGGAACCTTAATAGTGTGATTCAATGAAGTTCAGAATTTGCATTAAAAGCTGAGTAATGTACACAACATAAACAGCGCATAGAACTCTATAAAATGAAATTTTAGAGGTCAAAGGTAGCCCTGCACTATCAATGGTGTACCGATGAGGAACATTACCTTAAAGATATGATTTTGTGAACTGGTAAATTTGCATACTTGGTGTGTAGGTGGCTTTATCCAAGAAAACGTCTCAAGCTCCTCTATATGGGTCAGACAAATTATATTATTACAGGATATTTGTCTCTGAGTCAGAAAATGCAAACCATATCTACATCACATTGTAAGATATATGTTGGTTAGTGTATGGCTCCTTTACTAAGTGGGCACCTAGTATACACTCCCAACCCACAATCATGAGCAAGAAACTGGTTGGTTTGATCAAAGTCCGAATTTATTTAAACAAATTAATCAAAGGTAGTCCCCAAGCTTCATGTAGGGGACATCACCAAAATATTACACAATAACAGACAGATTGTAATGAAAATAACCTGCCTGCATTAATCTCACTATATCTGGCACACACATATCCATTTACACAATCAAATTTATATATGTTTAATTCTGAATACCAACAGACATTCAAGTTGTAATTCTACCACTTACCGGCCACTGTGTTCACATTTTTTTAGATTCAAAACATTTCCAAATTACACATAAAGTTGCATTTAGAAATGATATAAAGAAGTCTGCTTTCCCCAACAACACCAACAATTTATGGAATCAGGGAACTGTTGCACGTCTCTCTTTCCCGGTTAAATGTGTTGCTGCAGGTTATTATTATCTATGTGCTTTTTAAAGTATGAATAGCATCAAAAATTCTGCAGGTTTTTATTAGGGAAGGAAAAATATCGGTTCAGAATGCACAAGTATTTTGTTGAACAGTGTAAGTGTCCCTCCCCTTTCACTTCACTAATAGAATGTCACTATGCAGTTTCAAGAATGCGGGCTACATGAGATTTACATTTGCATTATTTTTAATGGGAGAGTAGAAATGACACATTTAAGCTTTCTTTCCTTTCCCATTCCTTTGTAAATAGCTATGGCCTTCACAGAACACACATTACCAAGCAAATCTTCATTAGGCTATGGTATGGATGTCTTCGTATCACAGCTTAACGTCAAATATTTCTGTGAAAACACTTTAGATACAATTTAATGAGATTTAATTTACAAAAAGCTGAGCGCCGGCTGCATAAAATGCTATCTCTGCCACTGAGCAAACAGCTCAAAAAGGTGTTTTCGGTTAGATTGAAATTGCATCTCACTTGATTTTGAATGCAATTAGAATGCACTGTACAGTTCCCATTTAATCAATGTGTTTTGGAATCACCTTCCCGCACCAACCTCTTTCTGGGACTTAGGAGGAAAATAGAAATGGTGGCTAGTGAGCAGATAGCTTTTCATGTTGGGAATTATCATGCTCACTTTGCATTAGTCTTTAAAAGCATGGTGCCATCAGAAGCCCTCAAATGTTCCCTGGGAAGCCTCAGTCAGCAGGCCTCTCTGGGTCTGTTTCCAAGAAGTTAGAATTGCCTCAGGTTCCCGTCCTTGCAGGAACAGGAATCTTCCCATCTGCAGCTCTTAGATTGATCGCTATCATTAATCCATCCCTCAAATAGGAACAGGTGGTGTTCTTCCCTTCCAGAGTCAGCCTTATCCCCTGTGTGCTCCCAGTTTTTAAAGTGAAAAATATTCCCAATGCTTATGTCATGATTATGTCACACTGTTGGACTGTCCTGCCCCATTGGCATGCCTCATAGTCAGACACTCATATTGAATACAGACCCCAATCTGTGAGGACCCAATCTTCTCCTAATACTCTTGACTGTATCATTGTTTTTATTCAATAGTTCATGGTAGCAACCTGCCACATTAATTATGGATTGCTTTACTCTGTTATCACAGATGCACATCTGCATTTGCAACATTAATGTGTGCTCTAATTGTTCATAAAGGAATGAATATTTACCATTTTAATACATTTTGATAATCATATGGAATGTGATGGTATCAGATTGAAGTAATGAGCCAAAATATATAATGTAATATTTCAATCATGCTTTGCATTTGCCCTATGAACAACATCTTGTTCTTCAGCACATGACTCATGTGAACAACTCTATATACTGTTTTCAGTGGAAGATTGATTCAGAATGAGATGATAGGCCTGCTTTGTTCTCCTACATTAGATTAACAAATCACAGGCTTTATTATTGCCAGACAAGTTTCAAAAGTGCCACTGAAAATGGATAAGTATTCTTTTCAAGATTAAGCAATAAAACTGCTACACCAGACACTTCCTGGTGGTTGCTATGACAATGTAGGAAGCGCTCCAACAGGGGGACATTACGTTCTTCACAAACAGTAGCAAGCATTCTAGTCTTCTCCTGTCATGCAGCCCAGTACTTCCGGAGACACCACTTAAACACAGCTTGCTCCGGTCCACTCATTGTGTCTCAAAACCTTCATTGAGGTAAAACGCTCCTTTGTTGCTTCATTTCCCTCTGCCCTCGCTCCTCTGCCTATGCTGTTTGGCTATCCTCCATCCCTTCCTCTCAATTCTTCCTGTGTCTTCCACTCCTGCCATTTCAGCCTCCTGTTCTCATACCCCTTCTTTTTGTGAAAAGATCCTTTAGCTTCATGGAACGCACTGCTCATACCTGCCTCCTTACATCTCAGAGGGATTTTGTGCCCCCAATTGTTCCCTCTATTTTGGAGATGATCCCCCTGATGCTCTAGTACTTCAGCTGTTATGCAGCGTAAGCACAGCGGCCCCTGGAAGGGATTGCCCTTACTTGTTCAAGCATCACCTGCATGATTGCATCAATGAATCAGGCCGTACCTCCAAGGATACACCAGGATTCAACCTGGATCCTGTTCAAGGTGAGAGATTGTGAAGCTCTAACAAACCCATGATGGCACAGATGCAAGAACTGACTACTGCAGTCCAGTCATTAACAGCAGAGGCCCAGGCCTTAAAGACAGAGAACCAAACACTTTGCCAGATGGTCACGGCTAGGGAACCACTACCCATATATCCCCCTTTGGGGAGACATATTACTGCAAAATGTGATGGATCACCTAAAATGTTATAGGAATTCCTAGAAGCATGCCTGGTCCAATTCACCATTAACCCCCATGCTTTTGCGTCTCAACAAGTCTCTTTAGGGTATATGATTTCCAACCTAGTGAGTAACACTTAAGCATGGGCTACCACATTTGTAACCTCCAACAGTACCTTATTAGATGATTGTCAAGGATTTACTAATGCTATGAAGGAAATGTTCGATATAACCGAGATGGCTTTTTCTGCCCATCAAGTATGTCAAGGAACAATGGATATCCTGACATTTCTTACTCACTTCAAAAGAATTGCAGCTGAGACTGGATGACCTGAATCAGTACAGTTCATCCTGCTTAGACATGCTCTTAATGAAGACAACATGGACGAATTGACCCGTCTACACAGGCCTAATTTTTTACAAGAACTATTTTCTACAGCACTACAACTGGGATATCGAATTTAAGAAAGAAAGGATGAAAGGAAAAGAGTTTGTCTTTCATTACATTCAACTAATACAGCCAACCCGGAACCTGAACCCATGCAGGTTGGATCCTCTTGCGGTCCTCTTAATGATGAAGAGAGGCATAAGAGAAGGGAACGGGGTCTATATATGTGCTGTGGTGCCAAAGGCCATTGCTTCATAATTGTCCTATTATGCCTCCCAGAAGAATAGGAAATGCCAGACCCCTACCTTAAGAGGGACTGGCGGCTGGAATACAAAACAATTCCTGTTTGTTACCTTCACTTACACCACACCTACTAGAGTCTCCTCTCCTTGTTCTTCATGTGCATCTTTCTTTTGCTAACACGAAATCCTTAGAGACTTTGGTGCTCTTCGACTGTGGAGCAGCCAGCCTATTTATCGATGATTAATGGGCAAGTTCACTCAGAATTTCAGGAGAATGTAAGGAGGTACCCTTTCCCATTAAAGGAGTTGATGGTAGACCCCTTTCTTCTAGTTACGTGAAGGAACAGACTCTTCCCCTTTTGATGTGAATCGCCTGTCATTCAGAGATGATCTGTTTTGATTTAATCAAAGTTGTCCAGGTACCCATATTATTGGGCATCCCATGGCTATGCAACATAATTCTCATGTTGACTAGACCACTAATACACTTTATCTGGGTTTGAGTATTGTTCCCAAACATGTTATCCTGATAAGGTGGATCATATCGTTTCTTCAGTCACTTCTTCAGAGCCTAACAATGACTTAGTAAATGCTCTCCATCTCAGTCTTGTCTCTTCGTAATATCATGACTCCTTGGACTTGTTTCAGGATAAAGACATTAAGGATCTACGTCCGCATAGACAGGATGACTGTCCCATTGATCTCTTCCCCAGAACAACTATAGCCTTTGGCAGAATGTACACTCTTTCCCGACCAGAAAAGGCAGCCCTTAAGAAATATATAACCTCTAACCTCCAAAACAGTCTAGTCATGGAATTACGCTCTCCGGCTGGAGCATCCTTATTTTTCGTGCCATAGAAGGATACAAAAGAATTTAGACGGTGCCTAGATTATAGGGGCCTCAATAAGGCCACTGTCAAAGACAAACACCCTATGCCACTCATTGCAGATATCTTAGAAGCTGTCCAGGGTGCCACCATATTCTCCAAGTTGGACCTGTGAGGTGCCTATCACCTGATATGAATATGATAGGGGGATGAGTGGAAGACCGCCTTTTGTACCTACTTTGATCATTTCGAGTATCAGGTGATGCTGTGTTCCAAAAGTACAAGGACCATGTATTTGCTGACTTCCTCTACCATTCAGGTATCATATATCTGGATGATATCTTGATATACTCTTGGAACCAGGCCATCCAAACTTTCCATGGGAAGTAAGTCCTCAAATGACTAAGAGAGAGCCAAATGCTTATCAAGCCAGAGAAATGCCAATTTGATTTTACGAAAGTACATTACCTAGGGTTTGTACTCTCAGAAAGAGGAGTGAGCATGGATACCCATAAAGTAAAAGCTATCACCGATTGGCCCATCCCCAGAAACGTCAAGCAGATCCAGCGTTTATTCAGTGTCGCCAATTTCTTGTTTTGCCATTGACTGCCTTACTTAAGAAGGGAGTAGAATACAAGTGGGATTCCTCTACTGAAGATGCCTTTCAGACACTTAAGACCAAGTTTTGCTCATACCCAATATTGTTGGCTAACTGCTGGACCTTGATGCGGCACAGACCCTAAACGCTGCTTTGTTCTCCTAAAATTGTGCCTGGTATTCTTGTTTACGGACCTTGCCGCCAGGCCACGCCCACACCGGAAGTGCAGCATATAAAAACAATCGCCGGCACAACCTAGGTGCTAACTGCTGGACCTTGATGCGGCGCAGACCCTAAATGCTGCTTTTTTCTCCTATAATTGTGCCTGGTATTCTTGTTTACGGACCTTGCCGCCAGGCCACGCCCACACCGGAAGTGCGGCATATAAAAACGATCGCCGGCACCCTTGCAGCGTTAAGCCCGCTGTGGGGACAAGGGTGCTGCTGTTTGGGCTGTTCGGCTGGACGCTGGACGTTTTACGTTCCGCGGACAGGAACGCGGACAGGAATTAAACCATATGGAGAATACACATTGTGACTATCGACAGTAACGTGAGTACCCATAATAGGGTTCTTTTGATGATTGAGTCTGCAGCCTGATGTTGATTTACAAACGCCAAATAACATTCTCAAGAAACCATCACATAGGCCAGCACACACACTGATCTCGTTTGTCCATACAACGTACACCGTAAGCGGCAACTGGAATAGGGAGACTGTTGCGGCATGTCCCCTTTGATCCCGCCCACTGCCTCGATTATTACAAATAAAACTATTAAGCTATAAAGGTAACAAAAGAGACAAAGAGGTGTGTTGCTTCCAATTAGGAGCCTCTAGTAAAAAGGCTTCTCCCGACGGGCAGGCATCAGGAATCACACTCCCCGCAGACGCCAAGTGGAGTGGTAGTGGCGATGAAAACTCAAGGGGAAAAACCACTGATAAATGAGCTTAACGAAGCAGTCAAACTGCCCCACCCTGACGAAGCTGTGCTAGCAACTAGTCAGGGTTTAGAGTACAAAAAGCTAAACTCCGGGGATGCTTCATGTACGTTCAGAATCGAGGTAAAGATTGGTAAACGAACGGAGCTGCCCATTGCATTAGAGGATGGATTCCATCAACCCCTAGAGGAAGGGAGGAACACTAGTAAGGCCAATTCCTCAGCTGGCCCCACAGGTAACAAGACCCCAAGTGAGCAACTATTAGACCTACAAGAAGGCAATGTCGACCCTAAGGGACAAAAAGGAGTTCCCTTAACAGAGCCAACTGATGAAACCAAAGCTAACAATCAAGGCCCTGAACCACCAAAAAGGGCTGACTGTTTAAATGAAGGCGACCCTGGTACTCCTCTAACTGTACCAGACTTAAGGTCAAATACACCAACAGAAAGTATGACCAAGGAAAGTGAATCAAACCAAACTCTTACGGAAAGATCAGAGACTGAATCAAATGTCCCCTGTAAACAGATTGACAAAGTATCAAATGGGAACTCTCCTGCTACAAACGGAAGAACAACAACTCCCAAATCAATTAGAATGGACTTTATTAGATTTAGGGATCTGGAAAAAAAACATGGAAAGCTCGAACACTATCTGCAGGAGAAGGCCAAGATAGAAGTAACCATTTTTTCGGGAAACAATCTCTCCTTAATTGGGGTAGGGGAGTTAGTAACCAGATGCCCAAAAAGAAGTCTGTGAAAAACCCTACACTAAGTGAAATCCCTGATGCGGTAAAACTCAACTCTAACGGAAGAAGACATAATGACTACAGAGACAGCGACGCAAACAACGGATTGGAGAACCAAAAATCAATTAACCCAAACAAATCACTGCCAGGAGCCAATTCTGCCAGAACCACTACCAATAACAGAACCCCCCCCAGTACATCTGGGGAGCCCCGTTCTAAGCTAGGGGCAAGAGATGAAAGACCAGAAAAAGACCAATTTTTGATGGTAACCACAATGGCAGCAATATTGGCCCCTTACATGAAACTACACGAAGACGCCACGGACACCCTAAAAGATCATACTACTCTTCTAGCTATGGTTCATTCAAAGACAATCTTCATTGAAGGATTTGTAACGGCCATACAAAAAAACATGCAAAACGTCGAACAAAGAATCTCTGACATGTTGCCCACCATCTCAGAACCCATAATGAAAGAGAAGGGAATGCGGTGGAAAAATCCCAGAAGAGAATCATTAGGAGGACTCGATAACTCTGCTCTACAATCAACTGAAACAGCTCAAGAACAAGTACACAAGGAGACAAAACATAATGAAGACTTACTAGAAGGGCACCTCCAAAAAACTTCAGAGGGAAAGAACTTAGAAGGGCTAAGAGATTTGATAAGGCTCCTAAAACATTCTTCGGGGAGGTCCTGACCATCGATGCCGTTGCTCCTAATGCGAACGGCAGTGATCAAAAATGACATGGTCAAGCATGGTCAAGCATGCTTGACCATGCCAAAAGTTATTGTGGCAACTAAAGCAAGACAAAGTACTAGCCCTTTGAAAAAGGCTAACACGCCGGAGGAAATAAGTCAAGGATGAGGAGGATATAGCAAATGAAAACTCAGAGTTGGATATAATGAATCTGTCAACATACTCAATCTCGGACGAAGATGATCTGACCTCTAGTGAGTCAGAAGAAGAGGAAATAGAACAAACAAACGCGGAGCAATTAGAGCCTTAACATATAGACCATTCAGAACCAAAAACATCTCACGAAAGACAGAAAACACACAACGGAATGCCCCACCCATCAGAAACGGCAAAAAAGAACAGCAATCCACAAGATCCCAGAACCAAAAACAAACTACTGGGTAAACATACTGAAGCTAGACAAAAGAAAAAATCAAAAACAAACAAGGAAGTTGACCCAAGATCAGCGACGCCCATACCACCAGTGGAGTCTGGAGCACGAAACCAATATAATCTCCCTCCAATATTGAAGATCAAAGAGTATAATGCAGAGGTGGGTAACCATAACTCCGAAGACGAAAAATTTGTGGTAAACCCATTGAGACTGCCGACACGAAGGTTAAACCCTGAAAAGAAAGGCAGGGATATCCTCTAGGAAAGACTAGTACATACAAATGATGGCCTAATTTTAAACCGGGCCAACGTGCTAAGACTGTTCCATCATGTCCCAACATTGAGATTAATTACCTCAAGTGACATATCCGTAATCAAATTCCCTGACAAAACGCACATGGACAGAGTAAGGGTATCAACCTGTTCACGCATTATCCACCAACTACTGTTATCAGAAGAAAGGACCCAATGGAGTATGGGATTCAAGATAACTGAAAAAAATAACAAAGAAGTGGAATTGGATGGAATAGAGCAGGGAATACTATCAAAGAAAGCACAATTCCAAGAGGCATACGATATGCACAAAAAAGCCATGAAACAATCGCAAGTGACTCAACTTCAAGATGGAGAACAGGCGAGATGGGAATGGCTAGCAAAGCTAGCAGCCAGATAAAAAAAAAACCAATAATGCTTAAAGGAACACCAGAAGGATACATGGACCCTTACAACATGGAATACAAGGGGTTTCAACCACCTACTAACAAAAAACGAATTCTCAAAAAACATGCCAGACGTGTTATGTCTTCAAGAAACGTGGTTTAGAGAAACCCCTTGATTGAAGGCTATTTTGTAAGCATAAACCCAGCCAAGAAAGGGCAAAAAGGAAGACTAATGGCTGGTCTACTGATAGCAATAAAAGAGGATCTAAATTGGAACGTGATCCACTCTTTGAACCCGTCATCTTACATTCAAATCTTAGTTGCAGAAGTAGCTAGGAATCAAGGAGACCAACATCCACACTATGTAGTCCTCATTAATATATATTGGATGCCGGGTGCAAAAGCAAACAAATCACTCCCGAGGTAAGTTGCTAGCGCAATTGACGATTTAAAAGGGAAATGGCATGACGCCTGGATAATAACGGTAGGCAACCTTAATTGTACCTGTTTTGATGAAAAGAACAATGTAATTCAAGATGAACCAACAAAGGCCACCGCAAAACAGAAAAGAGGAATAACATGGAGGTCCACCCTGCAATCCCGGGACTGCATAATTCTAAATCGGATTACACCGGATGATATTCCGGGGAAACCAACATGGCGAGGCTCGAAATCTGAAGCAACACTCGATTATGTTACAGTTTCATCCAACCTCTCAACATTTATTCAAAAACTAGAGGTAGGAACCACACAGTCGAGTGATCATACCGCGGTTAAATTGACATGTTCTAATTTCTTTGTGAAAAGAGATATGGCAATGTATCCACTTAACTTGTCAATCAACTCCGGCAGAAATAGACTCAGAATGAAATTGGCAAAATTGCCGACTTTGAACTGTAATTTATCGATGATGATAAATGAGCTCCAGTCTCAGGCAACCCTGCAGGTCATCGATTATGTCCCGCTACTTAAAATCTTTAGCATCATAAGTAAGCCAGGAAGTTCCAAGCCAATAATGACACATCGACACGTATTCGACCGAGCCGTGGTTGAGATGAAAAGAATTTTAAGGAGAATCTAAAGCAATGGAAGCAATCCTACGAGACGAATAAAATTGCAGAAACACGGAAATTAAAACAAAGGTACAACAATTGGTTAAGAATGCACAAGAAATCAATGTTAAACCACGACTCGCAGGAAATGATATCCACGATCTGCAAGAGAAACACCGCAGAGACTTGGGCTCTGATAAACAGCAAAGAGACTCTGCAAGACGCTTTAACAGCCAATCCAGTCCTGCTAGGAAAACAATGGCTCCTACACTACAAACAAAGGCAACCTCCACTAGAACCTTCAATTAGTAAATGGATACCAGCTAAAAGGGATGAAAGCCTTCTCGATATTGAAATCTCAACCTTAGAAGAGCTCATCAAAAAACTGAAGAACTCAAGAGCACCGGGACCCGACGGCTTGACTAATGAAGGACTAAAAAATTACCCACTGGAATGGGCAAACATTTTACATCAATTGTACAAATACATCCTTAAATCAGGAAAAATACCACCCTCATGGAGGATGAGTGTAATAGTGCCAATATTCAAGAAGGGCCTAAGAACAGATCCCGAAAATTACAGGCCTATCGCCCTTCTGGATGTGACAAGGAAAATCTTTGCCACCATTCTGTTAAGAGCCTTCACCAAATGGGCAGCACGAACTGGTCACAAAGACGAATGGCAATCAGGTTTCGTAAAGGGACAAGGCACACCACTAAACATATTCATCTTAAACCTTTTAAAAGCACGTACCCTAAGAAACAAAGAGGAGAAATTCTTCGTGGCTTTCATAGATCTATCCAAGGCCTTTGATACAATGGACAGGGCAGAGATGTGGAGAAAACAAAAAAATGGAATTGTCCGGAAGTTCTTCTCGACAACATACAAGAGCTACATACAAACACCACAATCAGAATGAGGTTAACCCAAGCTGGCCTCCTGTCCAAGACAATACGCACGACCATCGGGTTAAAGCAAGGTTGCCCTTTGGCACCAGAACCTTACAATCTCTACTCATCAGACAGGGGGGATGCCTTTGTAGATTCAAGGATCTTCCTGACAAAAATTGCAAATGTATCGATCGGGAGATTAATTTACGCGGACGACATAGTCCTAATTGACCAAACCCCGCTTGGCCTTCAAAACCAGCTTAGAGCTCTTGAATCCTATGTGGCCAAAAATAAAATGACAATAAACCCGGAAAAATCCAGGATTCTGACATTGCCAATACTAAAAAGGGGAAAAATACTAAAAAAGTGCAATGGTTCTTAAGCAGCAAAAAGATCACAGAAGTGTCCACCTTTACGTACCTGGGGGTGTGCGTCAACACCGACAGAAATGAAACCCCAAGATGTGTAGACCTGAGAAATAAATTAAGAAACTTGATGGGCCAAGCAAAAATCTTACTGGCACGATTCTGTAGATTCTCTTTGAAACCCTTGATAGATTTCTATCGAGCAAAGGTGGTGGCAATCCTTACATGCAGATCACAAACTTCTCTTCTTCTGGACGCCAACATATGGTCGCGATTAGAAGGCATATTTTGGCGAACAACCCTCGGACTGCCAAAATCTTTCCCAATCCAAATAATCAGAAGAGAACTAGCACTGTCTTCATTGAAAGTCATCTCAAAGCGGAAGATGTCGTCATTCTTTAGGAAATGCCTGGAAGCACCAACAACGGGTGGTTTTGCAGTCCTAAAAAAGCAATAGACAATGGGCCTCATTACACGGACGATGGTAAGGGTTTACTGGTACCGGTAAGGGCACCGGTACCGGTAAACCCTTACCGCCTTACTACGAGGTCCCTTTGCGGGTTGGTTTTTAATGCCTGCTTTCTACCAAATATCTGCCTCTTCACATCTGCCCCTCTAAGCTATCTCCCAAGTACCTGGGACCCTTTCCCATACTTCAACAGATGAATCCTGTTTCATTCAGGTTACAAATTCCCTTCTCATTGAACCGTATACATCCTGTATTCTATTCTCCTTGTTGAAATCTTATGTCCCTGATCATTTCCGAGGTTGGAATTCCCCTCCACCTCCTACTAGCCTGAAGGATGGTGTACAGGAGTTCAAAGTCTCTCACATCTGTGACTCACAACAACATCGTGGCTGCCACCAGTACCTTGTCAGATGGAAGGGTTATCGCTCGTGGGAAAGATCCTGGGAACCGGCAGGCAATATTCATGCCCCCTGTCTTGTTAGAGCTTTCCATGCCACTCGTACTTGGTGTCCCAGCTTCTCTGGACTGGGGTAGGCAGACTGTCATGCCAGCCGCTTCGCAGTGGTCACTTGGCAATGGTGGAAGTGCTCTACCAGGGGGACATTACATTCTTTAAGAACCTTAGCAAGCGTTCGTGTCTTCTCCTGTTATGGTGCCCGGCTCTTCCGGGGACGCCACTTATACACAGCTTGCTCAGGTCCACTCATCACATCGAAAACCCTCCATTGAGGTAAGACACTCCTTTGTTGTTTTGTTTCTCTCTGCCCCTTTCTGTTTGCCTATCCCCTGCCCTTTTCTCTCCATTCTTTCTGGGCCTTCCACTAGTTCTCCTTCCAGCCTCCTGTTCTAATACCCCTTCTTTTGTGAAAAAAATCCTTTCGCTTCCTGATACAAACTGCTCGTACCTGCCTATTTAAATCTGAGAGGGTTTTTGTTACACTGGCTTTTTCCTCTATTTTCGAGACAATCCCTCTAAAGGCGTCCAGAAGAGATTGCCCATACTTGTTCATGCTTCGACTGCCAGATCGCATCAAACCACCAGGCCGTACCTCCAAGGAAACATCAGGATTCGACCTTCATCCTGTTAAAGGTGAGAAAAACAACCAGATTCAGACCAACTGATACTAATCTCCAGCCACACTGCAAACCTCGCGCTATTGGAATTTTAAGTAATTTTTTTAAGAGTCACCTGAAAAATAATCCCACAGGTGAGGGCTAATTTGCTCAGAAGTGAAACTCTGGCCAACTTCAAAACAGCACAATATTGGGCTGAAATGACCACAAAGGTGATTCAAAACAATACGAAATAACCTTGGCTTTTTGACATATTTACACTATAAAATATTATGTGCAATCCACCATGTTTTGATAAACTTTGCACAATAGTCTGAGAGTGGATGGGAAAAGAAATGAAACAAGACTCTGAATAAAAAATGATTCATTTTCTTTACATGTACAGTAGGGAAACTGCATAAGCGCACCATTTAGAATACTTGAAAACATCCTATCACTTGACTTTTTTCATTTTAAAAGTGCAAAGAAATGTTAGACGCTGTGTTAGTCCACTTTTAACATCACGGATTTTGAGATATTGTATTTCAAAAAAAAGTTTGTACTCTGCAACATCTGATGAAGAGGCCTCTGGGACTTTGTAAACTAATCTTGTCTTCCATCGTTCCATAGATTTTTCAGTTAGTCCAAGGAAAGGTATCAAAATCTGCAGCTTGAGTCATTTTAAAAGATATTTCTGTGACACAAGCCATGTTCTCTGCTAAGCAGAATTATAGTTTTAAGACATCTGGGACCGTGTTATTTTCTGATGCACTCTTCCAGTGTGACAGGCACAGATCTCCTTGAATACAGAGACTGCCTCATCACGAGTTTGACAGTAACCCTTAAATGTGACAGTAATGCTATTACCGCCCATTTAAGGGTCTGCCAAATCACTGGTTTGGCAGTATTTACCCCCAGCTCTGAGTTGGGGGTAAATCGGCAGCCATGTTGCCGATTTCCAGCGCTATTAACGCACGCTAATACCGCCGACGGTAGTAGCGTTGAAAATTCCCCATTGGGCCCAATGAGGAATGGGGAATTCCCGAATGGGCCCAATGTGGAATGGGGAATTACCGTTACGCCAAACCTGTGATCCGGCGCTAATAGCGCTGTGGGTTTGGCATTAACGCTAATAGCCCTGGCTGTATTACCACAGGGATACCGCCCAACTCGTGATGAGGTCGAGAGTGTTTTACCTTGGAGCTTTTCAGCATTTCCTAATGACAATTTAAAGTTATTGAAACTCAGTGTTTGGGGGGGAAATGTACTGAAGGCCCAATATTATTCCTGAGATGGCTACGTTTGTAGCACTACCCTTTCTATGTGTCGATTGCTGTCTCTCAGGTGCGCAGGTAACAACTACCTGTGTCCTGCAGGTGCACCCTATGCATAACAATGGAAGAAATAAGACATAGGTGAAGCAGGAACAGACACTATTCCGCAATCTCTCACCTCTCACCTTGAATTCAGACAGTGTTCATTTGCCTTTTATTCTCCCCACAGAATGCCCGGGAACTAAATTAAATTTGTACAATAAATCACATACTTTACCTATCACTTGCAAGTTCTTAAATTCACCCTTTCATGTGGACCCTTACAGGCCGATTAATGGAATTAATGTGCGCCGAAAATGGCAGCGCAAGCGTGAAAATTGCAGCGTAAGCGCGACAAAGCCGCGCACATCGATTCATGGAAGTCAGTGCGCGTGTAAATCCTGGGATGTGTGCTAAAATTGTGGGTGGTGCACGCGGGCGCACACGTCATTAAACGGCGTGCGCTATGCGCACAGCGAAAGCGCGCATAGCAAAAGTGGGCGGAACACGGGGGCGTAACACGCGGAATGGGGAACAACGTGTGAAAATGTGGGCGTTACGGGGGAAGTACAGGAGGTAAATGCTCGCAACGCCCACACGCGTGCCAACTACACATATTCATGGAATCGAACAGGGGAAAGGTGTGCGCCAAAAAAGACGCGCTAATCTGGAAACACGTACGCCAGCAGGAAGCAGGCGTAAGCGGCCCCGCGCAGCATAAAAGTGCGCGCAAGCAACAAACAAGCTCAGACGCTACGATGAATATACCGTTCCTCGCAGCAGTGGTCGTGGGACACCGCAGGAGGAGGAGGATAGCCAGGCCCTGCATTTTTTCACCCAGGACCAGCCTTTTAGGGAGGTACAGGTTTCCACCACACATAATACTCGACCTGGTAAGTGAGTGGGAGGATGACCTCACATCACCCACCCTGTGCTCCCAAGCACTGAGCCCCTTGGAAAAGGTGCTCAATGTACTGCACTTCTTGGCTACTGTTTCATTTCAGCGGACAAGTGCCATAGTGGGGGGGTGTCACAGGCCATGCAGTCATGCTGCCTACACCAGGTGTTGGCCATCATGACTGCATGCCTATCAGTCCGCGGGCACATATACATACCCAGAACACCTGCAGAAAGGCAGGCTGCCGTCCAGGACTTTTACGGGGTAGCACACTTCCCCAAAGTGCTAGGTGCCATTGATTGCACCCATGTGGCTCTACGTCCTCCCAGGGCAACTGAGCACATCTATAGAAACCGCAAGCACTGGCATTCCATCAACGTGCAGGTAGTATGTGATGCCAAGGGAATCATCACCTCAGTATATGCCAACTATCCAGGGTCCACCCATGATAGTTTCATTTTCAGAATGTCACCCCTAAACCGGGACCTAGAAGCTGGGCGGCATGGCGACACATGGCTGATTGGTGAGTATAAATGCCTCTGCACATGCATGCATGTCAGATACTGAGTAATGTGACAACCCCACTAATGATACCCATCATCACCTCCCCAGGGGACAGTGCCTACCCTCTGAGCACCTACATGATGACGTCAATTCGGAACCCCACCACACCACCTGTGGTAAGATACAACACAGCCCATATTGCAACCCAGGGCATAGTGGAGCGCAGATTCGGAGTGCTCAAGTCACGCTTTCGCTCCCTTGACCGCTCTGCTGGGCAGCTGCTATATGCGCCCTGGTATTACCCAAATTGTTCGTTTGCAATTGTTCGAATGAACAATTGACCGAATTTAAAGGGTCACAATTGACCTTTTCACAATTGACTGAATATTTATATATATCTATAGATATAGATATAGATATATATATATATATATATATATATATATATATATATATATATATATATATATATGTATATATATATATATATATATATATATATATATATATATATATATATATATATATATATATATATATATATAGGGGTGTTGGGGGTTTGGCATTGGGTAGAGGGTTGTGGGGGGGTTCCCCCCACATATATGGTGCAATTGACCTTCACAATTCGGTCAATTGTGAAAAGATCAATTGTCATTCAAACAGTTGTAAAACGAACAATTTGTATACAACCATGCGCCCCCAGTAGTGTGCAGGATCATAGTGGCAGCATGTGTCCTGCACAACGTTGCAACACGCCAGGGCCTGCCGTTGGACATGGTGGTGACCCCACATCCCCAACCACATGCACGGCCGCTGCGCATGGGAGGTGAAAGGGCACGTGGTGAGGCAGCCCGGACCGAGCTGGTGGCTAATTACTTCACCTAAAATCCTACCCCTGTGGAGTGCACACAGCCCTGGCACATACCAGCTGACAATCAATGATGATGACATAAGGGACAGTCAACTGTCACAACCATACCAGCCTGAGATTGGTCACCTGGAAGTGTTACATTTTGTGCATCCCTACATACATAAAGACAACCAATGCTGTGTGACAAAAAGACGCACATTCATGCAGCATGAATGACTACCCCCTTGCAAAATACCACATGAAAATAGTGCCGTGTCACCCAACCCATCCCCATCTCAGCTACCCAACACACCATGGCATGGCATGTAATGTGAAAGCAACCAAATGAATGCACAACACATGCCAGAAGTGTCACAAAGTGCACTGTCCCTAATGGAAACAGGCCACAGACAATATGCCCCCAGTAATCAATAAGAAACAGCACGCATGAACAAATACTTACCAGCAACACAAAACAGCAACACAGGATGAAACAGTGGCAATATAAGACAGTCCAAAATTAAAGTAGTGCAAGTCTCACAACCTGACTAAGCCAGCACATCGACCCCTTCCAACTGCAGAGTGTTGCTGTCAGGCAAATGTG
Organism: Ambystoma mexicanum; assembly: GCF_040938575.1. NCBI lineage: Eukaryota > Metazoa > Chordata > Amphibia > Caudata > Ambystomatidae > Ambystoma > Ambystoma mexicanum. The sequence goes on from NC_090922.1 coordinate 600,918,468, forward strand.
TCAGTGTACTGCATACAACATGAACTGCATCTGCAAAGGAGACGACCTTGTGAAGACATGAAGAAGGTACATATGAATAAGTAGAAAGACATAGACATGGATGCACAAGCACATATCAATACACCATGCAGTTTTGAATCCAACAACAATCCCCACTAGGGATGTACACACAGTTTTGACTACAAACTGCCCACACAGCTCCTGGGAGCCCAATGCCAGTGTGTAAATTACTGTCACTTGGTCACACCCTTTGCAAGCCCATGGAAAGGGGAAGCAGGAGAGGTGTGTGTGTCAGGAACCCAAGCATCTAACCCAAAGACAGGACAAGCCTGCATGTGCCCAGCTGGAATACACAGTGGATGCCCACGGGAGCCACACAAAGCAACACACTGTAAAAAGAAAGAAAAATAAAATCAAAAATGGCCATGTGTGGACCAGGGAGGGGGGAGGCCACCCAGGAGGTTCGAGGACAGGGTGCACCCCAACACCCACATGCGTGGATGTTGAGAAAAAAAAATACCTCCATGGGCTCATGGCCTGCGCGGCTACGCTACAGTGGGAGAACTGCCGTCGCTCTCTTCACCCTCTGCTGCTACATCAGGAGGTGGCCGTGATATGGGAGGCAGCCCACGCAAAGCCCTGGTATGGTCCTCCATGGCAGCAAGCATGCAGGTGTGGAGGGTTTCGTTCTGGAAGATGATGGTACAGAGATCCCCATGCAGCACCTCACGGGTAGCCCACATTTCTACCTCCATGGCCTCACGTGATGCCCGGATCTCCGCACGGGTTGCCTGGAGCTCTGCTGAAAGTGAACGTGTAAGCTGCTCCAGCTGCTGTTCTGACCTAAAATTTCGGGAAGCCTCAAGTTCACCCAGAGTATCCCTGAGGAACTGGTATTCTAACCTCAGGGCTTCCCTGTGGCCCTGTGACTCCACAGATATGGCTTTGCGCAGAGTCTCCAGTGCCGCCCGTCGGTCCCTGTTGGGCACCAACAGGTCCTCCCTGTGTGAGTGGCAAATGGAGTCTGTTGCCTGCTGCTGTAGCTCCATCTGCCTTTCAGGGGGGAGAATGGAAGTGGCCACCCTATCCATTGCCTGAGCCATCATTTCACACGTTGCTCCCTGTTGTGCTGCTATACTGTACATGGAGTTCTCCCATACAGTATTGCCTGGTGGCGCACGGCCACCGTGTCGGCGGGCACCACACCTGTTTGGGGCAAGGAGATCTGCACCTTGCTGTGCTGGCACTGCCTGAGGCTGCAGGACTGCATTCCCCTTTGATCTGCTGGCCCAGGAACAGGAGCAAATGTTGTGGAGTGTGACTCTGCATCCATAACCGCCAAAGGCAGAGTTACCAACACTGGCATCCCCATAGAGGGGTCTACCCCCGGTGCAGGTGGGTTAGACAGAACAGCATCCCTGCCAGAAACACTGACCTGCGACGGCACATATGTCTCAGTGTCCGATTCAGCACCTGAATCATAGAGGTCTGGGGAGGTGTACCCAGAGACACGCATGTCGAATACACATACATGACACATGTCAGCAAACAGATGGCACGTAGCATAGCCATGGTACTTTTCAGAAGTACAGCCATATGGTAGGAAATAAGTACTGTCACCCATCCATGTGAGATGGACATCTTGAGATACAACATGCAAAATAGTGTTCCAAAACACGCATGTGCTACACGCTGCAACAGATCCAGTGTACAGTGATGGCAGGCAGATGGATACATCAATGGTTGGTCACTTCAACATGACAGAAGACAACAGTCATGTTCAACATTCAAACAGGGCCCATATATTTTTGTGTGCAGGCCATTACTCAATCAGCCTGAATGGTTAAATCATTCCCATAACAAGGTAATAAATGTGGGCCATTGTGCGGTGTAATCTATGACAGAAGTATGTCACATTTGTGGAAGTAGGCCAAAAAAAGGGTTGCAAAAATGGCAAGGATTGAAACAATCAGGCTGAATGAACAGGAAAACATTGCGAACAATGTTGTTGCAAGATGACGGTTGAAGGGCAACTGCAGTAGTCTGGTGCAAATTGGCTACTGTGGTCAGAAGGGATACTGTCATACCCAAACCCAAGGCCGGGGAATGGTTTGAAGGAACCACATGGGTGACCCATACCAGTCATGACTACACAGCCTCACCTGGCACTCAATCAGAACACATCACCCAAGCAACACACACATGGATTGCACACACATGCATGGGCACTCACAGGACAATGCTTCAAGATTTGGTAGGTCTCCCACGCCTCGGATCATTTCCTCTGTGACGAAGGTTCCAGCGACAGTTCAGTGAGTTGGTCGTCCTCTGGTGGAGACCCACTGCCAGTCACCAGAGTAGAGGAATGATTGGAAGCCAGCTTGTTCTTTGCTCTGCGTTTCAGGTCATTCCACCGCTTGTAGCAATCATCAGCTGTTTGCCTCACAAATCCAAGGGCACTAATGTGGTCCACGATGGTTTGCCAGTGGGCCCTACGTTGAGCAGGCGTAGTCTTGCACCCTGCAGTCACCACCATTTCGCTGCGATGAGTCGAGACATAGCCCACAAGTGCATCTAGTTTGGTGTCATTGAAGCTAGGCTTCCTTGACGTGCCGGACTGTGTAGCCGTGTCTGGGGTCCCAGCCTGTAGTGCAAGAGCACCCTTCTTCTTCTTGGAAGGTGGTGCGGATCCTGAGTGGCTTACGCCGCTCTGGTTGGTAGGGGCGGAAGCGAAGGTGGACTGGGTACTCGAAGTATGCAAAGGCACAATGACCATAGGTCTCGGTGCAGGCATTGGCTGCAGGGTGATGTTGGCCTGACCAACGTCGGTGTGATGGAGTTGGACCGACACTGCCCCGGCTGGGAGACTCGGAGCTGGGGTGAATTGAGCTGCAGCTGCCCCTGCAGCCTCCTCACCCTGGCTACTTGGGGTGGCAGATGACATTGCTGCCCCAGATCCACGTGGCCTGGAAACAGCAACTTTCACCGCCACACGTGGCTTAGACTTGGTGACCTGGAAGTCAGCCTGGGAGTCATCCTGTGCCGTTAAACAAGGGCTGAGCTGGGATGGTGTCAGCTACATTTCCCACAACCATTCGGGGGTGGGGCATAGGTGGCCCCGATTGGTCCTCCACACACTGGGCTCTAGGGGCACCCTGCAAATCCTGGCCACGTCCCCTACCATGCCCACCTCGCCCACCTCGTTGAGCTCGGCCACCTTTGCCTCCCTTACTGCTTGGTCGCCTCCCAACCATGGCACTGATGTTGTTATGCGTATGGGAGTTGCAGTAAACAATTGTCCTGGGCAATTGGGGTGAAAGGGGTAGGGTACTAGATGGAATTCACACCCTAGTGCTCTAGCAAGGCTGTCTGTGACCCCTGAGGGAAGATGACGGGTCACGCAATGCACAGGCACCCCAAAAACAAAAATAAACGGGCATGCAACCCCTGGTAGACCACGTGCGTGGAAAAATGAACCCCCACTACGCTGTGGCACCCAGAAACACCAAAATAAGGGTATGCGTGATACACGCAGCCTACAATGACCTCTGAAGGGGTACGCGACACACAGGCGCAACCACAGTTGGAAAATACGTGCGCGACTCACCATCGGCCTTGAAAAAGAACGTGAAAAAGATGCACATGTGTGCGTTGGCAACACCCCCCAAAAGAAGAATTGAACAATGTCTGAGGAACTAGGGAGTACAAACTGGAACCGTTGTGAAGTAATCGTGTGTGAACCGACAAGAAGTACAAGAATCACATGCTCGCTCTCCACAAAAAGGACGTACAAGGAAATGGTGTCCTATGCGTACCTTTTAAGCCAGCTCACACGTGCGACGTCACTTAGGTGCCTACGCGCTAAGGGGCTTTCCTCCAATCACATGCAGTGACACCCGGACGTGCAGTTTTTACACGTGTACAATAAACATGCACCGTGCTGTGGGAAACACCCGCGCGCGTAACATCAAAAAATGGCTTACGCCATAAGGATCTTTCCTCGAATTTCACGCTGACGTGCAATTTTTTCACGTGCCAAATCACTTCGTATCAAGCTGGCCACACAACAACACACGGAACACCACGCTCCTGCCCAGAAGGCCATTTTCATGCCCCCCCAGAGCCCCGAGCATGCTCCCACCTGCCATCTGCTGCTGCCTGCTGCTCACGTGCCCTGCTATTTGCTGCCTGCACGTCAGCCATCTGCAGGGGTGCAGTTGCTGTGACCACCCCTGTTGGAACTGAAGACTCCCGACTGGGATACCATCGCTCCACAGTCCAGCCCCAGGACCCAGTTGCCCACCCACACCTGCCTCTGGGGTTGCCATGTCAGACACAACACCATCTGGTACCACTGGCAACCCCCAGCCAGAGAGGCAGAGGGCCACCAGCTTCAGTGCCAGGGAAGTTGGTGTCCTGGTGGAGAAAGTCCTGGGGCAGTATGATGCCCTCTACGGAAGTTTGCGTGTCAATAATGAAGGACGGAAGAGGATCTGGATGGACATCGTGACTGCCATCAACGAGGAGGGGGTGGCAATCCGTGACATTCAACACGTCCGGAAGCGCTGGGAGGACTTCAGGTCCAGGACCCTCAACAAGGCCCGGCGCCTCTTGAAGGCAGCGGATGCCAAGAGGTGCCTGGTCCGCCTGACCAACAACCAAATGAGGGTCCTGGAACATTTACGCCGAGCGCTCCACGTCCAGGTCCTTGAGAGGCAGACCCGTCTGGAATCGAGCGGTAAGTGTACATTCGTACTGATTGGACGCTGTGCGTGTTGTGGTGTGCCAGGAGTGTGCAGGTTGCACATATGTCTTTGTAGGGACATGTATGGATGCAGATGTACAGGGACGTGACCCTGCCACATGTGATTCCTCTCATGTGTGAGACACATCGATGGTGTATGTGTTGGTAAGCATGCTGTGCAAATGCATGTGTGGGTGCACACAAGTAAAGAATTATGTGTACGTACTGTGCCATGGTTGTGGTGTCACACATGGATGCTGGTTCCTGCTGCATGGATCTGCACTATGTACATGTGCATGCGTGTGTATTTGACAAGTGTGCAACTATGATGCAACATGGATGCATGTTACACTGACATGTAGGAGGCTGATTGCCAGATGTGACATGGATGGCGATGTTATCACTGCGACAGGTGGTGGAGATGTACAGATGCATATAAGTCTGGTGGCGTGTGTGCATGTGTTCTGTACTCCCCGTGTTGCATGTGACTTTGGCTGCTCATGCTGTTGTTTGTGTATGGATGGTGCTGCCTGGTGCAACATTCCTGTTGATTTGGTCATGTGTGTGAGTTGAAATGACGTGTGTTGGGGAGTGTGATGCCATGTCTGAAGTTTGACACTGCCACTCATGTACAACTGTAATGTGTGTATCAGCCCATTCTACAGTGCCCTGATGCCTGTGTTCTATCTCTCCCTGCCTGCAGCGTCAACTGATGAAGAGGGTAGAGAGGGTGCTGTGGAGCAAACCGGCAGGGATCGCACCGCCAGCGGAGACGCAAGGCCCAGCTCCCCTCCCGTGTTGTCATCTCGTCTGGGAGTGAGGAGTCTGGTGCCGCATCCCAGGCCGCAGCTGCCGAGGGTAGGTCCAAGAGGCGGACGTCTGAGGTGGACTCCTTGGCAGCAGAAGGGGCAGCTGAGACCCCACGGGGTCCGACGGAGGAAGATGGCACGGAGTCCTCCAGGTTGGTGGGGGGTTTGTTGGAGGAGGAGGCTGTGGAAGGGACACACACAGGGTCTGGAGGTGGGATTTCCACTGGTGCTAGTGGTGCAGTGCAGGGGCAGGGACAGGAGGCAGCACAGGCCGCTGCGGAGGTGCCTGTGTGTAATCCTGTCCCCGATCCTGTGACTGCATCATCCCGCACCAGCAGGGATGCCAACGTCCAGACCCGTTTTCAGGGAGGGGATGAGCACACAACAACTGGCCTTCCTCTCCCTGCGGACGTGGCAATCCGGGACAGGGTTGAGCCTGTCCTGGCTGGGATAGCGTTGCGTCAACGGGGCATGCGAGGTGACCTGCAGTGTTTTCGTCAAGACACTGCACGTCATCTCGGATGCCTCTTTGACCACGTTGACCTACTGGGACGGGTCACCAGTGCTGGATTCCTCTGTGTGATGGACCTTCTTCCGACCCCCTCCCCACCTGAACCCCCTATGCGTCAGTCATCCTCCATGCCATCTTCCCGCCCATGTATCACCTGGGTACCCTGTGGAGCTGCCTCTGACCCAGCGGCCAGGCTGGTGGAGGACACCGCCCTGCCACAGTCGGGAGTCGGACGTCCAGCAGGGGTGGGCACCACAACAACTGCACCCCAGCCAGAGGAGGACGTGCAGGCAGCAAGAGCCAGGGCACAGGCACAGCAGCAGCAGCAGCAGGAACAAGGTGGGATCGATGATGGCTCGGGGCCATCAACATCCGAGGGGCAGGCATCGGCTAGAGGGCAGGAGGACCCAGGATTGGGAGTGTCTTCCGTGTGGCAGCGGTTGGGCCACGCCATAGATGCGGAGCGGCGGCGGGCGGAAGAGGCACGGCTCACAATGGTCAGGGCGGAGAACTCCATGCGGAGGGCGCTGAGGCGTGCCGATTGCCTCGAGGCAATTCGCAGGGAGTTGGAGTTGAACATGGCATCGTCCCTGTGAACCCTCGGGGCCATGGAAGAGGACCACCTCCAGGACATAGAGGTGGAGTTCGATGATGCCCTGGGCCGGGAAATGGAAAAGTGAGCCGTTGGACTAGCCCGCCGCCATTGTATATAGTTTTTAGTGTTAGGTTTCATTTTTGTTTTCCTTTATTTTGGGGTGATTGGACTAGGCCCCACACTTTTGTATATAGTTATTTCTTAGGTAGTTCTTTGGATAGGTTTCATTTCTTTCGTTGGGCTCATGGACCCTTTAAAAATTCGTTGTACATAGTTGAACATTGTATTGATGAGAACTTTTTTTGGGAATTCACCATGGATCAATGGATTTTTCATCTTACGTTTCCTTTGGATTTGCTTTGGTTGACGGGGAGTTTGGCTGATTTTTCTTTTGGATTTCTTTGGATTGGGTCCACATTTCATTTTATCTTGTTTTTATGCTTTCATTTCATGACATTCATTTTGTTCATAATACATTTTGATATTTTACTTCCATGTGTGGAATTTGCTCATTGGGTTCATGCATGTCAAAATGTGGGTTTACACAATCAATGCCACCCAGTGTGTGTGTGTGACGGACATGTGTTGATGTTCATAGTTGACTTTTGGTTTTTGTAATGAGAAAGGCATGTCAGTGTGGGGTGGATTGGGAAATTAATTGCGTCTCAAGACTGGGGTGGCGTGCTGTGGGATTTTGGTGGACATGAGGGCCATGACTGTGCATCTTTATGACGTGTTGGGGGGGACATGAGTCGGGGCCTGCTGGCAGGTGCCCGTCACTGCTGGGTGTTGGGGTGCAGGGGGACATGAGTCGGGGCCTGCTGGCAGGTGCCCGTCACAGCTGGGTGGGGGAGGGTGCAGGGGGACATGAGTCGGGGCCTGCTGGCAGGTGCCTGTCACTGCTGGGGGGGTGCAGGGGGACATGAGTCGGTCTCGGTCGGGGCCTGCTGGCAGGTGCCTGTCACAGCTGGGGGGTGCAGGGGGACATGAGTCGGTCGGGGCCTGCTGGCAGGTGCCCGTCAATGCTGTGGGGGTTACATGGGGACATGAGTAGGTCCCGTCACTGCTGGGTGGTGGGGGTGCAGAGGGACATGATTCAGTCGGGGCCTGATGGCAGGTGCCCGTCACTGCTGTGGGGGGTACATGGGGACATGAGTAGGTCGGGGCCTGCTGGCAGGTGCCCGTCAATGCTGGGTGGGTGGTGGTGCAGGGGGACATGTGTCGGTGCTCACTTGTGCATGGTGACATGTGGCCTGGCTGGGGGGCATGGCCAGGGTGGATGGGCTGCCTGTGGGGCATGGCCAGGGGTGCAGGGTAGTCCCCTGTGGTGTGGGCTGCCTGCAGGCCCTGGGGAGGGTGGTGAGGGCTCACCTGGGAGGACACACACTGCCAATTCGCATTGGGGCACCCCAGTGATACACGTACCCTGCTCGCCCAAGCCCTATCGCGTGTGAAACTCCCCGCGCACCCCAGTAATACATGTACCCTGCTCGCACAGGGCTTGTCGCGTGTGAAACTCCCCGCGAACCCCAGTAATACATGTACCCTGCTCGCACAAGGCCTGTCCCGTGTGAAACTCCCCGCGAGCGAACCCCAGTAATACACGTACCCTGCTCGCATAGGGCCTGTCGCGTGTGGAACTCCCCACGAACCCCAGTAATACACGTACCCTGCTCGCACAGGGCCTGTCGCGTGTGAAACTCCCCGCGAAGCCCAGTAATACACGTACCCTGCTCACACAGGGCCTGTCGCGTGTGAAACTCCCCGCGAACCCCAGTAATACATGTACCCTGCTCACACAGGGCCTGTCGCGTGTGAAACTCCCCGCGAACCCCAGTAATACGCGTACCCTGCTCGCACAGGGCCTGTCGCGTGTGAAACTCCCCGCGAACCCCAGTAATACACGTACCCTGCTCGCGCAGGGCCTGTCGCGTGTGAAACTCCCTGCGAACCCCAGTAATACACGTACCCTGCTCGCACAGGGCTTGTCGCGTGTGAAACTCCCCGCGAACCCCAGTAATACACGTACCCTGCTCGCACAGGGCCTGTCGCGTGTGAAACTACCCGCGAACCCCTGTCATACACGTTACCCGCTCGGCGATTGCAGTGTAGCGGCCCTGTAAGCTGGTCCAGGGGTTGCGCGGCCCTTTGCGCTGCATTGGGGATTTCAATGGCTTTTCCTTGCGCAAGGGGCGTTCTTGGGGGCGTAACTGGCGCTGCGGGATGTTCACTGCGCCAGCGCTCATTATGGCTTGAGAATTCCATGTATACGCGGTGCGCCAGAATGCTGTTTAGCGCACACGGCTGGCGCACGCTCCCTCCCTGCACTGCTCGCGTGCGCTGCCTCTGCGCTGAAATCTATGAATTACCCCGTTAGTATTTACTATTGCACGTTCGTATAGCTCTTAAGGCTGATTGTTTAGGCGAGACTGTTGACTTATTCGATATTTGCCTAGTTTCGAGGGATCAACAAGTCTCACATCAGATCTTGCATTTACAAAAGGCCTCCAGTGTCATCTTTATATTATGCACCCTCCTTAACACTGTTCATGTGTTTCATGACTGATTTGGACTCTGGGATTCCATCACACATCTTTACCCTAGGATGTCTTTTAGTGTGGCATCCTTTCTGGATGCCATACTCGCTTACATCAGGCATTCGGCCTATGGTAGTCAAGTTGAGTTCTCCCCTGCCTTTAAATTGAGCCAGTTCATCAGCTCCACATCTGTGTCGTGCATTCTGTAGAGGCCGTGCACATATGGCTTTTGTAGAGTAGTTTCTATTTAATTCTCCCCTGTTGCCTTTCTCCTATCGTGGGTCCCCTGTATTCACCTTTTGGCACAGCCCATCCTAGGCCTTGTGGCTTCCAACAGCTGGCTTGACATTCCCAGATCATACACTTGTGATTTGCAGCAAGCACCTAAAAACAGCTTCCCGACAATTATGGCAACCACACTTCCTGAGCATATCTTGGAGCCATTGCATAGCCATGCTTCCTCTAATTCTAGTACTTTTTCCGTAGTACCAGAAACTGACATGACGAAAACATGTGCATTGCCAGGAGCTTCCTTGGTTTCCCTCCTCCTAGATCAACATTCTGCCTGATCCACTGCCTTCCATTACGCAAGCACCCCTGCGTTTGCAATCTTAGGGCCTCATTACACAGATGGCGATAGGGATTTAACGTTACCGGTAATGTATTACCGGTAACGTTAAATCCCCATGTGGATCACGACCCGGCACACCGCTATTAGCGGCACCGCTAATTACGGTGCCACTAATAGCGGGCAGGCCGCGTGCGCGCGACCCTCCATCCCGTTAATTACGCTATGCCGCTATTAGCACAGCATCACAAGGCCAGTGCACATGCTAATAGCGGCATGGTAAATCCCCCCAAACCCCTTACCGCCATGGTGCTAATACCGGCATCGCGGACCACCCGTTAAGGGAAATGAGCAGTGTTCCCACCTGCCACAGGTGGACCAAATCAGCACAGGTGGAGGCAATGGAGACTGTGGCAGCTCAAAAGGAGCACACCACACCCCTTCCCACACCCCTTCCCACACCAAGATGGTTCCAATACTGGCAGCATTACATGGCCTGGAGGACCTCATTGCAGCGCAGCTGCTACAACAACAGGCAGCACAAAGGAGACGCAGGAGGAGGAGGAGGAGGGCAAGACAGGCACAGCAAGAACCACAACGGCACCTAATCATACCACAGAGGCACCCACCAATGCCCAGGATCAGAGCCAGTCCATTCAACCTGACCCCTGAGCAGATACACACCCTGTACCGTCTGGACAGGGTTACCATCACCAGCATCATGGACATGATCCACAACGACATTGTGAGCCTCATAGACATCAGAACTGCCATCCCCCCCGCTACTGAAGGTGGTGAGTGTGCTCCACTTCCTGGCCACAGGCACCTATCAGCATACAGTGGGACAGATGCATGGCATCTCACAACCAGTATTCTCACGCACGCTGAACCAGGTACTCGATGCACTCCTGAAGCATGCACCTGAACACATATCCATGCCACATACTGCCCAGGAGATTGCAAACACAAAAGTTGGCTTCTATTCACTGGCAGGCATTCCAAGTTGCATCGGGGCCATCGACTGTACCCATGTGGAATTGGTGGTCCCACATCACAATGAAGTAGTGTACCGAAACAGGAAGCAATTCCACTCTATCAATGTCCAAATGGTATGTGACGCCAACAAGATAATCACACATTGCTGTGCCAGATTTCCAGGATCAACACATGATTCCATGGTTCTGCGGAACTCAACTATCCCACGCTACATGGAGCGACACACCGGACAACGTTCGTGGCTACTTGGTGAGTAGCAGGGCAAGCACATGGCAACGTGATTTGGGGGGGAGAGATACATACTCCAACTGGGTGTGAATGGGGGGGGGGAGATACATACTCCAACTGGGTGTGAATGGGGGGGGAGAGATACATACTCCAACTGGGTGTGAATGGGGGGGAGAGATACATACTCCAACTGGGTGTGAATGGGGGGGGAGATACATACTCCAACTGGGTGGGAATGGGGAGGGGAGAGATACATACTCCAAATGGGTGTGAATGGGGGGGGAGAGATACATACTCCAACTGGGTGTGAATGGGGGGGAGAGATACATACTCCAACTGGGTGTGAATGGGGGGGAGAGATACATACTCCAACTGGGTGTGAATGGGGGGGAGAGATACATACTCCAACTGGGTGTGAATGGGGGGGGGGGGATACATACTCCAACTGGGTGTGAATGGGGGGGAGAGATACATACTCCAACTGGGTGTGAATGGGGGGGAGAGATACATACTCCAACTGGGTGTGAATGGGGGGGGGAGAGATACATACTCCAACTGGGTGTGAATGGGGGGGAGATACATACTCCAACTGGGTGTGAATGGGGGGGGAGAGATACATACTCCAACTGGGTGTGAATGGGGGGGATACATACTCCAACTGGGTGTGAATGGGGGGGGGAGATACATACTCCAACTGGGTGTGAATGGGGGGGATACATACTCCAACTAGGTGTGAATGGGGGGGGGGGGGAGATACATACTCCAACTGGGTGTGAATGGGGGGGGGGGAGATACATACTCCAACCGGGTGTTGACTGGCGTCCGTAGGGAAAATGGACATACAGATGTACGCCAATGTCCTTCAGGGAAGGCCACGATGTACTTGATAAGAACCCACATGCAATTCGAAGGTGCACAACATTGAGAACAATGCAGGTTGCAAAATATTACACATCCATCCACATTGCACATCATGCCACGCCACATATTACACAAATCAGCAACATGGCGTCAAGACAGTAATACAGAATCAGTGCAGCACAACATCAATCCAGCAATGCGCCCTTGAATGTATGCAAAGGGATCACCCCTAGACATAGCACTGAACCACACACCTATGGCACCACTGAAGTGATGCTTCACAGCATGGCAACATCGGTGTCAGGATGTCAGTACACTAGCAGTGTGGTACCAATTTTGGCTGGGCCAGGGACACCTAAGACCTGGCCTCACCCAGGACATGTCAAATACTGTTGGAGGCATTAATGTGGCATTTCTACTTGCAGGGTCGACCTCCCCCTTGCACGTTGCTGTCACAGAGACCATCTGCATGTATGCTGTCAATTTAGTACTTTAATCACAATGCAATGTCAATTTGTGTGATGTGAACAGGCCGATCTTGAGGTGAACAGTAACAGGACCCCGTTCATTCCCACATACAGGTGATGCGGGCTATCCCCTGAAGACCTGGCTCCTCACACCTGTACGGAACCCACAGAACAGGCACGAGGAGGAATACAATCGTGCACATACCCGTACCCACATCGTGACCGAGCAGACTTATGGACTTTTGAAGTCACGTTTTAGGTGCATTAGCAGGTCTGGTGGTGCTCGCCTGTATGGACATGAGAAGGTGGGCAAGATCACCATAGCATGTGTCATGCTGCACAATGCGTGTATCAGACGGAATGTGCCACTGCCCCTTGACGTTGAAATAGAAGCACCTGATGAGGATGATGATGGTGATGAGGACGGAGGTGAGGGGAATGCAGGTGTTGCAAGAGGGGATGGCCAGGAGGGACGTGCTGTGAGACAGCATCTGATCAACCAAATATTCTGAGGAACATGTTTTCGTACTGTCTCGTGGATATGGGGGGTAATGCACTGGTGTATGTTTTGAAGCACGCAATGGACCCTGTCACCAATAAAGTACACACACACAATGAAGATGTCCAAGCCTGTGTTTTGATCAGAAACCAGTGTATTGAGTGACATAAAGGTGTAGAAGTGCAAGCCCCAAAACATCCCACCACCCTTCCCACCCCCCCACAACAGACCCATAACACCCTTCCCACCACCCCCACAACAGACCCATAACACCCTTCCCACCCCCCCACAACAGACCCATAACACCCTTCCCACCCCCCCACAACAGACCCATAACACCCTTCCCACCCCCCCCCACAACAGACCCATAACACCCTTCCCACCCCCCCCACAACAGACCCATAACACCCTTCCCACCACCCCCTACAACAGTCCCTCATGTGTCTGCCATGTTTTCCCTGGACAATGCATACAGAGGAATCTCCATCAACCCCCTATTTTCCATTGTCCTTGAAAGGATCTTGAGGGTTGCCAGACGTGCGCCTGGTGGTGCACGATGAGCGCCGGAGGGGGCTTGTTTGTCTCGACCCGGAAGATGAGGACGGGGCAGACTGGCCTTGTTGGGAAAAGTGGCGGTCCATAGTGTCAGCCATGCGGACAAGGACCTCCCTGAGCCTCACTATCTCATTGCATAGCCTGTCGGTGTTGGCGTCCATCCGCTCAGTGCAGTGCCTCGCCGTCTCGACAATGTTCTCTCTGAGATTGGCAGCCTCCTCAACATGCTGGCCAACCAGCACAGTCAGCTCGTGTTGGTGCTGCAGGATGGTGGTGAGTTGGGGGGCAGTGCTGGGTAACCGTGCACTGGATGCTGTGCCCTCCGATGCATCCACTTCAGCAGCTGATGGTAACATGGGGGACATGATTGCAGGGTTGGTGTCCTCAACAGTCCCATCAGACCCAGGGGTCTGAAATGGCACAGGCGCTGGGGTTCCAGGGGGGCTTGGGGTGTGCATCTCCATGTGCTGGCCTAGGGTGTCCTCCGGATCGGATAGGGGGGCAGTGGCGGCTGCCTCACCAGAGGAGCTAGCCGCAGCTGATGGTGGGCCCTCGGTGGCTGGCATTGGTGCCAGTGGGTTCACCTCCGGTGGTGGGGCCGCAGTTGGTGGTGCAGCTACTACTGCCCTGGCAGTGGCACTATGACAATGTTTCCTACTCGTCAGGTGTGGCCTTCCCCCCTTGCCCCTGGATGTTGTTGGGGTATCCTCCGGCTCCTGTGCCCTTGGCCTCTTGCATGTAGCTGGTGCCTTTGATGCATCAGCGGCATCCTCCCCATCTGTATGTGAGCCTGTCAGGGACGAGAAGGGGGATGTCATTGGTTGCGATTCAATTTACTTAATGAAGATTACATGAATGATGCAGTTGTGGCCATTGGGACTCAATGGTTGTGGATGCAGGTGATGTGCCAGTTCAGTGCCTCATCCATGCATGGTTGTGTTTGGGACTTGTCTCTGGTGATGTGTGCATGTGTGTGTGTTTGGGTCTGACACTGACATGGTGAGGGATGGATGCATGTGTGGATGTGTGTCCATGCATGAGAGGAGTCTGTGCTCACATATGGGGGTAACAGCACATTCACACCGCATCCTGTCATGTGTACACTCACCTCCATCTGAAGTGGTAGCCACGCCGATCTGCATGCTGCCCACTCCCTCAATGGATTCAACGGCAATCATGTTTGCACATGTCTCCTCCCATTCCTTCATCCGGATTGGTGAGCCATCTCCACCGGCACTGGCAATGCGGTGGTTCTCAGCCAGGATGCCCCTCACCCGCAGCCTGAGGTTGTCCCACCTCTTCTTGCATTCGCACACAGTGCGCGTGCTGGTGCCCACAGCACTGACTTTGAGAGCTACCGCCTCCCAGATGGCTTTTTTCTTCAGCAAGGTTGGCCGGCGCATGTCATTTGCAAAGACTACCTCTGCATGCTCTGCAAGGGTCTGTGTTAACATGACCAATTCCTCATTGGTATATTTTTCCTTGCGCTGCCTGTCACTGGTTTTCTTCAAAGCCTTGGGCATGATGCAGGTGTCCCAGATGAATTTGCACAGCTCCCAACTAAAAACAGGTCCAGGGTGCAGAGGATGGCAATGGATTGTGTTTTTAAAGATGGCCGCCGTGCTCTTTCCTGTTCCTGTGCGATGACGCTATTTCCGGTTCCGCAATTTAACAGTCACCGCTAATAGCGGTGACCGCTAATGGCGCTAGGGCGGAGGTGCTATCTGCACTTTCACGGAAGGCGGTAAATGACTTTTTGGGGACTTTAGCGGCATGGCGGTAGGGTCATTAACGGCATGGCGCTATGCTCGTGTCCGCGTACTCGTAATGGTACGCCATTAGCGCCCTCTTGCGAGGGCGGACACGTTAATAGTGCATTGCCGCTAATTTGCGGTTTTTAGCGCACAACGTGTAATGAGGCCCTTAGTCTCTCTACCACAATACCATCATAGTGTCCCATTTTACTCACTCTGCACATCCCTATCCTATTCCTGCTTCTCTCAGCCCCCCATAATTTCCTTTCTTTTTCTTCCACAGACCCTGATCTGATTACCCTGGGTGGGGGCACAATATGCCGTTTTCTCAGCGCTGTAAGGCTACTATGGCGGTTATCGACCCAGTATAAAAGGTGTGTAACGTAACACACAAGATAACAATATACGTATCCAAATACCAGGATGGTCCCCACCTCTCAGGTGCGTCTGCCACTGCTGCTCGCATTCCACTTTGAATCATTAAAACAAGCACCCTGCACTAACCCTTCAAGTTATCTGTTTTTTCCCACTCATGGGGCTGCTGTCACCAATGGCTGGGTGGTGCTAGCAAACATGCACTGGGCATTGCCACCGCTGCCCAGAGGGAGAGACAGAAAGATAAAGAGGGAAAGGGACAGAGACAGAAAAGAAAGACAGAGGCCGAGAGTGACACAGAGGGGCACAGAGAGAGCACTAGACCAGTGTTCGATACGACCGGGTACAGCCAGTTTGTCCATATTGTTGAAATATTTTTCACTTTTCATGGTACCACTTCAGGTCATGTTGAATTCATCAATCTTCCAGTGAATCCAATATTGGCTCCCACATTCCACTTCAATGAAATTGGGTATTGTAACAGCAGGGCCATTTTACCTTAATGTACAACAAACAATTCTTCAACTTTGGCAAGCTGCCCCATGACGTTCATCTCAAGTCAGCTCTGGCATAATGGATGAGCGTTGCTCTTGACAGGCCCAGGGACTTTTCTTTAACCTCCTCCCTATGTTTTTTAGCCATGAATGTTCTCTGAATTCTAGTTTTCTGCCTCATATAGGCACCTAGAATTTAACTTTACCTACTATTCCTGTATGTGTGTCTGATTGTCAATCCCTGGTGGTCTTTTGCTCCACCCCCAGGACACCCTTTAAATCCAATGAGCAGTTGCATATTGGTCAACCCCTGGTGGTTGGACTATGCAACTGCTTGACTCTTTGTAAACCCCATCCCTCCCACTACACCCTCTGCCAGGCCACCTCTAGTCCCTCCTACCCTCATGTTTCTATTCTTTCCAGGGCGTCTTACACTCATTTCCTTTGTCACCACCTTCCCCTCACCCTGGACTCCACAATCCTGGCCCCTTTGCTTCTCCTTTGCCCCACCCAAGCCCACAGGTAATTAAAATGAGAAACAATCCTTCTACTGTGGACTTCAAATAACAGACAGGGCACTATACCCCTGTGCAGAGTACTTGCACCCAAGAAGAAGCTGGACACTATACCCACGGGACTGTGACGGGCTCAAAGAAGCATTTGGGCTCTATATCGGAGAGACAGTGACCTTTGCAAAGAAGCCGTTGGGAGCTATATCCCCAAGACTGTGACCTGGTACAAGAAGCACCTGGGAGCTATATGCCTGAGACTGTGAACTGGTACAAGAAGAAGCTGGGAGCTATATCCCTGAGACGGTGACCTGGTACAAGAAGCCGTTGGGAGCTATATCCCCGAGACTGTGAATTGGTACAAGAATCACCTGGGAGCTAAATGCATGAGACTGTGAACTGGTACAGGAAGAAGCTGGGAGCTATATCCCTAAGACTGTGACCTGGTATAAGAGGCCACTGGGAGCTATATCCCCAAGACTGTAACATGGTACAAGAACCACCTGGGAGCTATATACCTGAGATGTGACCTGCTACAAGAAGTACCTGGGAGCTATATCACTGAGACTGTGGGCCTCATTACGGGTCCGGCGGTAACCCTGCCGGTGCTACCAGTGGGTTGCTGCCAGACCTGTTAATAATTACCAGCGCCTGACTTCTCGGTGCCACTGGGCTATTCCAAGTCTGGCAGTTGGGAAGTCAGGCGCCGGCAATTTCGTTAGTCCCCATTTCCATAGAGTCCTGTAGGACTCTATGGGAATGGGGACAAGGGAACACTGGCACCATTGCTAATGGTGCCGGTGCTCCCGTGAAAACTCTGTGGGTGGGTGACGTCCCGCACGGCAGGTCTGACCCTGCCTGGCGGGATGGCACCCGCCCGCAGAGTTGTAGTGTGCCGGTCTGGAAACAACGGTAAACTTACCGGCACTGTTGTTTCCTGACCGGCACACTTATAATGTGGGATATATTTACCCACTCAGCAGTACGTCCCCACATCATTGAGCTGCGCATCTACAGTCACCAGCAAAATGGCTGCACTGGCTCCTGTGAGCACCACGGCCTCAAAACTGCATTTTGCAGCGACAAAAAAATGGCTGAAACCTCTGTGACAACCTGGGGTGAGGGGGTAGCATTCGAAAGGCATGCCCATACATGGAGAACAATACTGACATTTGTTTCCAAAGACTATTTATTAATAAACATGTTAAAGACTTTGCAAAAATGTGAAAATGGGCCTCATTATGACGGTTGCGGCCACGGTATGAGTGGTGCCGGTCCCTTACCGGGCTGCCACATTGCGAGTTGTGCAGCGGGTCCCGCTCTGTACGCCTGGTCAGACCAGACGTGCAGAGCGGCACCCGCTAGCAGAACAGGATGCTAAAAACGGCCCCGTCATTAACGGGTCAGTTGTTAGCATCCTCCCCATTCCCATTGAGCCTAAGGGGGCTCAAATGGGAATGGGGACGTACCGGGTACGGTTCCAGCGAATGGGAATTACCAGGCCCGCAAAGGTTGGAATAGCCCGGTAATTCCCATTCTGCGGGACCAGGACCCCTTGGGAATAGAAATGGCAGAGAATTGGGTATTATAAGGAAATTATCCCTGATGCCATTTCGAATTTTAACACTGATATGCCTAATAATAATCTATACACTTGTGTAAAGTTACAGAATTTTAAGTAATATAATTCTCCCTGAAAAGCGCGAAAAATTGGTAGAAGGGCAAAACAAGGTCCCACAATCGTGAGGATTGGACTGCTATGCTCTACATACAATATGTAATCTGCCCATGTGATTTGTTAAAATGGCACAAATGTATAAATGTGTAAATTAGGTCATGACTGATTTTGGGCAAAAAGGACTGTGGGATGGCTTTTTACCTCATAAAATGCAGCCTCATAAACTGGGACTCCTCCCCGAGGAGGCAACCAACATTGATTGTCCTATCCGCTTCTTGGAGGTAGGCCTAGCTCAGTTCTGCCCACCAATAATTCTGTGATGTCACCATGCTCTATGTAAAGAGTAGCTGACAGAACTAGAGACACAGGGGGTCATTTCGAGTTTGGAGGTAGCCATGGTGCTAATAGCACAGTGGCTGCCTCCAAAACCGGGTCCGGGTCCGGTCTGGCTGAATGGGGACTTACCGGTCATTCCGTCCTTGGAGGACCCGGTAAGTCCCCATTCAGTAAACTATTCCCTATTCCCATTTGAGCCCCCATAGGGCTCAATGGGAATGGGAAAGGCGCTAATTACGGGCCCGCTATTTAGCGCCCTGGTCCCTTAGCAGGATCCGCTAAGGACGTGTGGTCTAACCACACGTCCTTTGCGGTTCCCGCTAAGGGACCTCGGAATAGGGCGGTAAGGGTTTACCGGCACCAACATCCTTACTAGTGCCCGTAAACCCTTACCGCCCACCCCGGAATGACTCCCACAGGCTGAGTTTCCTGCTCCTGCGTTCCTGATCTGCTCCATTCATGCTCCATTCATCTTGTTTATTCCAACCACAAGGCCAAAACATTGCTGACCCTACTCCAGAGCCCACTGCAAAACCTAAGCATAGCTGATTCCGATCCCAGCAAGGCCAGTGATCCAGAATCAACCCAATAATCTCCTATTAAAAAGGGGAAAGCTGTGGTACCTTTTGCATCCTGAAATCAGACTGGCTTGCTGCCCACTAACTGCTTGCCCACTGACTGCATCCAGCGGTACCTGTGCCATCCAGTGACCCGAATTGCCCAACTGTTCGCTACCCGGTGACCAGACCTTGCCCAGCTGACTTTTGCCAGGCGCGCCGCCGTGTGGTGACCAGATCATGTTCACTGTGCAAAAATCCCAAAACCAAAAAGTGGACTGTGAGTATAATCCCCACCCCATAGAAACACATTGCCTATCTTGTCTTGCCTTTGTCCTTATCCCACTCTCTGAGTAGTCATATTTATACCCTCGTAACTTGTTGGAACTGGTAGAATTATCTGTGTACCTGTCCTTGACTTTCTAACGTGTTAGTGCCATCTCTTTTCAATTTTGTCTGGTGTAAATTATAAGCCCTTAGTTATATTTGGAGTAATCAAACTAATTTCCATATATTTTATAGTTGGGGTTGAGCACTGGGGTGGCAAGGTTGACCTCGCAAATCAACCTTGGAGCTTACTGTGTTCCTCCTTAACAATATAGCCTAGATAATTTAGTTTAAGTAACATTTTCCTTTCTTTCAAAAACGAGTTTCTAATTTTTAACTGCTCTATTTTCCTAAAAACAAACCTCACTCAACCTTCCAAATCTCTCTCAATTCACAAGCTAGAGACCTACTTTCAACTCTATAGTGTCCCTGTGATAAACCTCTATTCCCCGGCTCAAAAACCGCACTCCAAATCAGAGTATTTTACCCATTTCTATTAAAAACCGTTTGGGTAAATTAAAGCGGAAATTGAGAAAATTGCAAGTTTTCCCACGTGTCATTTGGCTACAGCATGCTCTAACCTTTCCACTCATTTTCTAATTATATGCCTTTTGCTGATCCATTGCCTTGTGATTGCCTGTGATATAACCTACCTGCTATTGTGATAAAACGTATGTATATTATAACTTAACCACACATTAATTCATTCTTTGTAAAATTCGAGTGTTATTTTAAGCCTTTGCTAAGGGTTCAAAGTCCATTTTTGCCTCTTATTCTGTGAGGGAATGTCAGATTGTGATTGTTTTCTCTTTCTCATCCCTGATTACTTGCTGCTTCTTTCTATCCACTCAGAATTCGATTATTTGTGGGTTGAGGGAACATTGCAGGGGGAAACCTTCACTTGGGTGCTATCTTTCCTAAAATCAAAAAGGGCTCATATCCAATTGTGCAGTGTATATGTCTGGGAGAAGGTTAATTAAGTGCATTGCTAACAATGCTATTGTAATGATCACCCCATTGGTGATTGCTGCCCCATACAAAAAATGGTGTGATTTCTTTTGAATTTTAATATTAAATAAATATTGTATTTTCACCAACCGACCTGGTTCATGGCCCATTGTGACCCAGGGTATAAAATCAAGAGAAAGGCATCTCAGTTGTGTGCTACCCACTAGGCTGGGACCAAGGTGTGTGCCGCCTAATTGGAATCCTTAACAATAATGATGCCCACAGTGACCTGTTACAAAGAAAGCTTCTAGGTGCTGTATCCTGAGACCCTGACCCAGAGGTGTTGCTAAGTCTGGAAAAGATCTGGGGCTACACTAATGTCGGGACTGTGGAGACTCGGGGCTAGCTAGTATTTTGGTTGCAGCTCCTGAGCTTCTATCCGGGGCTACAACCAGAAGACCTGGGGCTATAGCCCGCTCAGCCCCCCCCCCAGCAACGCCTCGGGCCTGACCTTTTGAAAAGTAACAATTTTTGAGATATTAAAAGAGGTAAAACATGGTATTGAGCCATGTGGATCTTTTTGATATGCCACAGTACAAACCCCAGCAATAGAACATAACATAACAGCATAAAAGAAGGGACCAACATAGTCATGCAGAGCGCAGGATGGGCTGGCGACAATGACAAGCATGGTCTGTGTGGGTGCCGGTGGGGTGAGTATGCACATCCTGGCTGAGGCGAGAGAGGGGATATGATCTATCCCTAGGATAAGTCAGGGTGGGGATTTAGGCACTGGGAGGTGGGATTTAAAACTCTCAGTAGTAGACAGTGTCAAAGCACAGAGATGGAAGCCGAGGCAGGGGAGGGGGAATGGGAGAGAGGGAAGGCGGCTGACTGAAGTGTGTTCTGGAAGCTTCTTCTATAGTTCCTGACAGTGGCCCTCATTACAACCCCGGCGTTAACCAATGGCGCTATTAGCGCCATGGTTAACGCTGGTAACTTAACGATTCTGCCATGGTGAAATGGGGAATTACCACCCCATTCCAAGGTTGGCGGGGCGGTAATTCCCCATTTACAATTGGCCCTTCCCCATTCCCATTTTTGCCCCGTAGGGCTCAATGGGAAAGGGGAAGGTGGTAATTACAGTACCGCAAATTGCGGTACCGTAATTACCTTCAAGGTCCCTTTGCGGAAGGTCAAGAGCCGCAAAGGGACCTCGTAGTAAGGCGTTAAGGGGTTCACAGCGCCGCAACCTTTTACGGCGCCGTTAACCCCTTAACGCCTGGGTCGTAATGACCCCCAGTGCCTTAAAATGACTCCCTTTGAGTTGGGTAATAACATTTGTCCTTGCAGCGCCCACCAGTTTATTACTGTTTCTTCCCGAGCGCCTGTGCGCTCTTTTGCATGGACCACTGTTGCGTTAGACTTGGCTGCTTGTTTTATTTATGTTTCATTTAAATGTGAGTTCTCCCTTTTTCAGGCTGACCTGGGTGACATAAAACAAGGAAGCAGTTCTCCGGCAATAACAATAACTTTTTCATTTAGTGCATACTAACACTGTCCTGCTGCCCTAAAATTTGAAATAAGGATGTTTTAGCTGTACAGGCACCTTTATTTAGCTTCCAGAAGATATGAAAAAGAGCGATTGTCGATTGATGCAAAGCAGCACGGCTCAGGCGAAACACTGTGACCACAATATACCCAGTGTCCTGGATTTATCCTAAATGCTATGTGGTTCACAGCATTCCTGATCTTCACAGAAGGTAAACACAGCTTTCTTTCTGGTGCATGGCCAAGCGGTGGGTATCAACTGCAGCACGAATGAGTCCAGTCTCACCAGCAAAGCTTACAAGTACACGCTAATCGTGACCCGGAAGCAGAACGTGCATTCAGACTGTACAGCTCTTCAACCACCCCACTCTTCAGAGATCATCTCGCCAATCGCTGCTCGCTACACTGAACCCTATTTCTCATTCTCTGGAGCTCCCCTCTCCCCTGTCCCTCTTACCCATCCCAGGTCCTCTGCCTCCTCTGCACCCTACTTGCAACCCCCCTATGCCCGGCGCTGCGTTATGTCCCAGCTAGGTCTGCGCTTTATAAATCCCATGCATACAACTGGGGCTAAGAAGCCTACGTCTGCCTGCCTGGAGGGGCGTGTGACAACTCCTGCTTCTTTCTCTAAAGGTCCTGAAGAAAAGGTATTGATGAAGAAGCAGAGAAATCAATTTTTGTTATCTTTTCTGTACATCATTTTCAGTGATATAGGACAACTAAACAAGGAAAAAATCCATACGCTGTAAAGTGCAAAAGAAAAAAGCCATTAGCATTATTAATCTACACATCAGGAAATGTCACAACAGAATGAATTTATAGGCAGAAGCTCCGGGTGTGCGAATGTTTTTTGAAGAACGTAACATTTCAAGCTTTAACGTTCCTGAACAAAACCTTCAGATACTCTCACGAGTTGAAGGCGTGTTGCTTTAACCTCTAACTGTGGGAGTGGGCAGAAGCTACAGTTACTCCTTACGGGAAATTAGGACAAACATATCCGCCATTAGCACCTAAGGGTTAAACCTCTCTCGCAGATTTTCAACAACCACAAACAATATTTTCACCATAAATATCCCAAAAGAAGATAATTAGAAGTCTCCAAGCCTAATCAACGAGAAAGGTGACCGACAAGCAGAGGGTCAATGTTAGTCAAGGTCAGTACGCTTTCCTGTTGGGGACCACGGCCTGGAATTCACAGCTGCAGTGCAGGCTTGCAATTACTGGCAAGCACTAAAAAAAGATCATTTGCATACTGAAGCTCCCTTTAGTGATGGTCCTCCTCAGTTGCGCAATGGCGCTTTGAAACACAATTCTGATGTATAAAGCGCCTTGCAAAAGCTCAATAAAATAAAATAAAATTAAATTGCATTGTGTAGCTGGAGGTTCGAGCTCCTGCCAAGTGTGGTAGTACCAGTTGACATTTACACTTCCATGAGGTGGGAGCCATTGGTTTATATTAAATGTAGCAGTTGGATTCTCAAAGAAAGGAGCAGGTCCTTCATCAGCAGTGGCAGCTTCTGTGCCCCTCTAAAGGCAGTCATTCCAAGTCAGTTTTGGCAACTGGATGGCAGCTGTGGAGATACGATGAAGACGATGGTTCTGCAGTGTACCGCCCATAGCCCTCAATAATGGAATACAAGCCAGTACAAGTGGAACTCACAGACGATTAACCCCTGGGGAGCAGGCAGGGAAGCCTGGTGGGAAGTCTGTGGCCAAGAAGGATTAATTTAAGGGCTAAGGAGCTGAGCTACACTGCAATCCATTAACTGGGAGAGAAAGTTCCTAAAGTCTGAACCAGAACACAAATTGCCATCACTGACCGATATTATGGAAGATTACACATTGGTGAGGATTGGTGCTGAAACCCATTATTGATATGGGATCAGGTGTCATAGATCAGGACTGCAGAGGTAATGTGGGAATTCTACTGCTCAAACTTGGAAAGGCTCCAGGATAGCCTAACACCTGGTAAAGTAGCAAAGGTAATTTGCAAGTGAACATCCAGCTTTGAGGAAGTGAAAAACTAGTGCTAGCGGATGGGTAATCAACTGATCCAACTGAAATCTGAAATGCTTGAGTGGATTCTACTACTGAACCTTCTGTAAGTTACCGAATTGGTCCCCAGAATAATCAGGTGGACGAGCTGATGGCCAACTATGAAGCTGTCCACCCTGCCATAAACCATCAGCTTCAGGAGCTTGTCATCATTACAGATTCCGATTATCCCTGAAATTAATTTGTAGAGTTTCTGATGAATTAACAAATCCGGGGGGTTGTTTTTTGCAAACAACAAGCCCTAGAACCATGGAAATCTGACCCAAACCATTAGTGAATTGGTGGGTTGAAATACTATGACCACATATTGGAAGGAAATTAAGGGCCACTCTAAAATTGATGATCCCAATAAGACAGGAAATGATTTGGCAAGTCATCTAACCGAAACTGGAGCACATGGGGGATTCATTGATACAGTGTCCTTTGGGTGTCCATTGACCCGGGCATCCAGAGCAAAGGGAAGACAGAGCTAAGGGATGATGCTATATCTTTCTCTATTTCATTCTGTGTTACCTATTAGCCCCTGCCTGATGCTTTCTCTC
Source organism: Ambystoma mexicanum (assembly GCF_040938575.1). Lineage (NCBI taxonomy): Eukaryota > Metazoa > Chordata > Amphibia > Caudata > Ambystomatidae > Ambystoma > Ambystoma mexicanum. The sequence continues at coordinate 600,942,964 of NC_090922.1, forward strand.
AGCCACTAACACTACTGTTGCACCACCCATATCTGATCACTCACTTGTTTCCAGCACCATCTCATTTCCAACCTCGGACCTTTCCTCATCACTTGCTTCACCTAATACTAAAAGGAAATATAAACATTCTGCCATTCCCCCCTTTCTCTTCGAGCTACAGTTCTCACTCTCCTCCTTCAAACCCAATGCCTCTACTACCAACACTGCCTTCTCTAGCTTCCAATCCCTACTATATGACTCATTCTCCTCTCACTTCCCCTGCTTACTTTCACCTCTAAGTCTCAACCTCCTCTGCCATGGGTCACCCCATTCATACGCTCTCTCTGCATGCACATGCGCCAGCTGCTGAGCAAACAGAGGCATACCTACTAGCAAGAGGACCTGCAACACGACCACCCCTGCCTGAACTTTCTCAAGTCCACTCTTGATAGAGTGAAAACCCTAACCTTACCCTCATTGACTCTCACTCCAAATATATTTGCTGGGTACAGGGCACCCTAAACTCACCCCTCATTCCTCCTAAGTCTATGACTATCAACTCCACCCTCACAGCTAATGACCTAGCTGAATACCTTGCAGCAGAAAATTTCCAAAATTAGAGACCTTCCTCACACTCCCTCCTCTTGCATTTTACACTTCACCTCCTCTACCATCATCCTCTGCCCCTATCTCCCACTTTAGTCACGCTGATAATGATGAAGTGCTAGCTGTACTGATGAAGGCTAACCCTTCTTGTGTCCCATCCGACCCTCTTGCTCCTCGGATAGATAAGCCTGTTGCCCCTTCAGTGGCCTCTCACCAAGCCACACTTTTCAACCTGTAATTCGACTCTGCTTGCTTTCCCTCTGTTTTCAAAACAGCCATGTCATCCCTCACCTAAAAAAGCAAGGAGCTGGCACGAACCTACCCGCTAACCTTCACCTGTTGTCTCTCCTTCCGCACTACTGTAAAGTGCTCAAAGGGGTTGTGTTCAACCTCCTTACCAGTTTCTTAGACACCCACAACCTTTGAGACCCCTTAAAAGCAGGTTTCCATTCCTGTCACTCCACGGAAACTGCTCTCATGAATGTGTCCAACTTCATCGTCTCTGCTAAACACTCCAATCTATCCTCTACCGTAATTCTCCTTGACCTGTCTGCTGCCTTCGACACTGTCAATCACTCGGATCTCAATAATACTCTCTTCTTGGGATTCGTGATCAAGCCCTTGCCTGTATTCAATCCTACCTTGCACCTAACCAATTCCCAGTCTCCTGGAGCAACAACACCTCTCAACTCACTCCTCCAACTGTTGGTGTCCAACAAAGCTCTTTCTTTGGTCCACGCCTCTTTACACACTACATCACTTCCCTTGGGACTCTAATCTCCTCCTTTGAGTTCTTGTACCATCTCTTTGTGGATGACACCCAAATCTTCTTCTGTTTTCCTCTGATTTCTCAATCAAAATGTCCAACTGTCTCTCTGCCATTACATTCTGAATGGCTTTGCACTCTCTGATGTTAAACTCTACCAGAACAGAGGTACTCTCCTTCCCTGCCAAAGCATTCTCTAATCTCTTCCTCTGCCTATCTATTTCCCATCTGACACTCTCCCCTACTCTTTGCCAGCTAGAAACCACAGTGTCATCTATGACCCTTCCCACACCTTCTCTACTTTCATCTCCAAAACTGGAAGAGCAGCTCGCCTCAACCTCCTAAATATCATGAAAATCAGGCACCTCCTTCCTTTAAACACTGGCAAGCATCTCCTAATCACTCGTACCTTCTCTAAACTGGACTACTGTGCCAGGATCCTCTTTGGTCTTCCCAACTATTCTTTCTGTCCTCTCAAAAAGATCATTAACTTCACAACCAGGACTCTCTTTGAACTCTGTCACTTCACACCTATTTCCTTGCACCCTCACCAGGCTGGATGGCTGATGATGCAAAACAGGGCCAGATGTACCTACCCTTGTGGCTCCTGGCCCTACCTGTGCTTACTCTCACTTTCGCTCCTTCTCTCTTCTTGCTGCTCTCACATGGCATTCTCTTCCCATGGACATCCGAGAAACAGTCCGCATGGACTTGTTCAATGCCAAAGTAAAAACCTACCTCCTCACCTCAGAGTTACCCTCTTAACCTACCTCTCATTCACCTGCTAGCTAACATTTTCCCTCGCCTCTAACCTGCTTCTGTCCCTCACTTCTTCTGCCTCCACTCTAGCACTTCACCCTTCATGGTCACAACCAGAGCACAGCTGGCCATAGCACCTACCAGCACTTAAAAATGACCAATGTCTGTTGTCTTTTATCTATGTATGTCTACTTATGTATTGGCGCCGGTGATTTCCCTTTATTCCCTTCCACAACCTGATCAGACTGACCCTGAAATTCACCTCATTGTAAGAAGCTCACTGCTTCCCGTCAAATCTGATTTCTTCTATTGTCTGTATTGCTGTGATCAAAAAAGCATTGTTACTCCTGTGTGTATATATATATATATATATATATATATATATATATATATATATATATACATAAATAAAATAAACATCCTCTGTGAGAGTCCAAGCAACAGTGGTGACCATATCAGTCTTGTGCTGACAGTGAGCTTTTATCTGCACAATGGAATGAAGATGCTCTGGGGCAAAGACTTGATCACTGCTCAAAAGAAAGATGCCATTTCGGCAAATTCTGTCGATGCTTGCAGGAGCAGTTACCTTTCACCTTACTATACAAGATTATCAGTGGCAGGAGGAGTTGCCAGTATTGAAGAAATTCCAAAATATACCCCAAACCAATGGGTGTGACCTTCCTCTTTCAAGAAGCAGTATGTTAATTCACACCCATGATGCAACAACTGTTCACAGGGGATTTCAAAAGACTGGGGAGCCTTCATGAGGCTGCATATTGACCACAAATAGGTCAATATCTGAAACCCCATTTAAAGGGGCATTTACTGAGCAAAGTTCTCCCACACACTGGTCTCCCCCACATAAAAGACAGATGACATTACGGGGTCGATTCATGGAATTAATGTGCACCGAAAATTCCCGCGCAGAGGTGCCAAAACGTGCGATTCACAGTAAAAGTGCGAAAATCGCAGTGCAAGTGCGAAAATCGCAGGGAAACCAGCGCACATCGATTCATGGAAGTCCGTGCGCGAGAAAAACATTGGATGTGCGCTGAACGCCCACACGCTTGCCTACAACCCGTATTCATGGAATCGAATAGGGCAAACCAGCGCGTGGTCAAAGACGCGCACAGGGCCAAACAAGTACGCCACAAGAAAGCATGCGGTAGCGCCCCTGCGCCTGAAAAAAATGTGCGCCAAAATGTGCGCTAACAAAAAGCACCCATATACAGCCATGATGAATGGTCCATACAGTGGCCCTCTAGGAGAAATGAAGTGCAAAGGGGTACCGACAAACACGGACACCCGCTGTGTGAAAAATAGCATGTGCGTGTGTTCCTGGGTGCACAGGAAGTTCCACACGCGATTGGCCTGGGTATGTGTACTTCGGGGGGCACGGGAAGGTCCACACGCGGTTAGCCTGGGTACGTGTACTACGGGGTGCGCAGGAAGTTCCACACGCGATTAGCCTGGGTACGTGTGTTTCGGGGTGCGCGGAAAGTTCCACACGCGATTGGCCTGGGTACGTTTACTTCGGGGTGCGCGGGAAGTTCCACACGCGTTTGGCCTGGGTACGTGTACTTCGGGGTGCGCGGGAAGTTCCACACGCGATTGGCCTGGGTACGTGTACTTCGGGATGCACGGGAAGTTCCACACGCGATTGCCCTGGGTACGTGTACTTCGGGTGCGTGGGAAGTTTCACATGCAATTGGCCTGGGTACGTGTATTCCGAGGTGCGCGGGAAGATTCACACGCGATTTCAGCCGCGCACGTGTATTTCGGTGGTGCCGGGGAATGCTACACGTGATTTGGCCGTGTGGGTCCTCCCAGGTGTTCCCTCTACACCCTCCACGGCCCCTGCAGGCAGCCCACACCACAGGGGACTACCCTGCACCCCTGCTCATGTCCCACAGGCAACCCATCCACCATGGCCATGCCCACCAGCCAACCCACATGTCACCTTGCACTATTGATCACCAACACATGTCTCCCAGCACCCCCACCCCCCAGCATCCAGGGGCACCCTCCACCAGGCCCCCACACATGTCTCCCACCACCCCCACCCTCCAGCAGTGCAGGGCACCCCCCACCAGGCCCCCACTCATGTCTCCCACCACCGCACCCCCCAGCAGTGCAGGGGCAGCCTCCACCAGGCCCCCACTCATGTCTTCCACCACTGCACCCCCCAGCAGTGCAGGGGCAGCCTCCACCAGGCCCCCACACATGTCCCCCTGCACCCCCACCCCCCAGCAGTGCAGGGGCAGCCTCCACCAGGCCCCCACACATGTCTACCACCACCCCCACCCCCCAGCATCCAGGGGCACCCTCCACCAGGCCCCCACTCATGTCTCCCATCACCCCCACCCCCCAGCAGTGCAGGGGCAGCTTCCACCAGGCCCCCACTCATGTCTACCACCACCCCCACCACCCAGCCACCAGGGACACCCTCCACCAGGCCCCCACTCATGTCTCCCACCACCCCCACCCCCCAGCAGTGCAGGGGCAGCCTCCACCAGGCCCCCACTCATATCTACCATCACCCCCACCCCCCAGCAGTGCAGGGTTAGCCTCCACCAGGCCCCCACTCATGTCCCCCTGCACCCCCACCCCCCAGCAGTGCAGGGGCACCCTCCACCGGGCCCCCACTCATGTCCCCTATCACCCCCACCCCCCAGCATCCAGGGGCAGCCTCCACCAGGCCCCCACTCATGTCTCCCTGCACCCCCACCCCCCAGCAGTGCAGGGGCAGCCTCCACCAGGCCCCCACTCATGTCTCCCTGCACCCCCAGCCCCAGCATCCAGGGGCACCCTCCACCAGGCCCCCACTCATGTCTCCCATCACCCCCACCCCCCAGCAGTGCAGGGGCAGCCTCCACCAGGCCCCCACTCATGTCTACCACCACCCCCACCCCCCAGCAGTGCAGGGGCAGCCTCCACCAGGCCCCCACTCATGTCTCCCACCACCCCCACCCCCCAGCAGTGCAGGGGCAGCCTCCACCAGGCCCCCACTCATGTCTCCCACCACCCCCACCCCCCAGCAGTGCAGGGGCAGCCTCCACCAGGCCCCCACTCATGTCCCCTATCACCCCCACCCCCCAGCATCCAGGGGCACCCTCCACCAGGCCCCCACTCATGTCCCCTATCACCCCCAGCATCCAGAGGCAGCCTCCACCAGGCCCCCACTCATGTCTCCCTGCACCCCCACCCCTCAGCAGTGCAGGGGCAGCCTCCAACAGGCCCCCACTCATATCTCCCTGCACACCCATCCCCCCAGCATCCAGGGGCACCATCCACCAGGCCCCCACTCATGTCTCCCACCACCCCCACCCCCCAGCAGTGCAGGGGCAGCCTCCACCAGGCCCCCACACATGTCCCCCTGTACCCCCACCCCCCAGCAGTGCAGGGGCAGCCTCAACCAGGCCCCCACACATGTCTACCACCACCCCCACCCCCCAGCATCCAGGGGCACCCTCCACCAGGCCCCCACTCATGTCCCCTATCACCCCCACCCCCCAGCATCCAGGGGCACCCTACACCAGGCCCCCACTCATGTCCCCTATCACCCCCACCCCCCAGCATCCAGGGGCAGCCTCCACCAGGCCCCCACTCATGTCTCCCTGCACCCCCACCCCCCAGCAGTGCAGGGGCAGCCTCCACCAGGCCCCCACTCATGTCTCCCACCACCCCCACCCCCCAGCAGTGCAGGGGCAGCCTCCACCAGGCCCCCACTCATATCTACCATCACCCCCACCCCCCAGTAGTGCAGGGTTAGCCTCCACCAGGCCCCCACTCATGTCCCCCTGCACCCCCACCCCCCAGCAGTGCAGGGGCACCCTCCACCAGGCCCCCACTCATGTCCCCTATCACCCCCACCCCCCAGCATCCAGGGGCACCCTACACCAGGCCCCCACTCATGTCCCCTATCACCCCCACCCCCCAGCATCCAGGGGCAGCCTCCACCAGGCCCCCACTCATGTCTCCCTGCACCGCCACCCACTAGCAGTGCAGGGGCAGCCTCCACCAGGCCCCCACTCATGTCTCCCTGCACCCCCAGCCCCAGCATCCAGGGGCACCCTCCACCAGGCCCCCACTCATGTCTCCCATCACCCCCACCCCCCAGCAGTGCAGGGGCAGCCTCCACCAGGCCCCCACTCATGTCTACCACCACCCCCACCCCCCAGCAGTGCAGGGGCAGCCTCCACCAGGCCCCCACTCATGTCTCCCACCACCCCCACCCCCCAGCAGTGCAGGGGCAGCCTCCACCAGGCCCCCACTCATGTCTCCAACCACCCCCACCCCCCAGCAGTGCAGGGGCAGCCTCCACCAGGCCCCCACTCATGTCGCCTATCACCCCCACCCCCCTGCATCCAGGGGCACCCTCCACCAGGCCCCCACTCATGTCCCCTATCACCCCCAGCATCCAGGGGCAGCCTCCACCAGGCCCCCACTCATGTCTCCCTGCACCCCCACCCCTCAGCAGTGCAGGGGCAGCCTCCAACAGGCCCCCACTCATGTCTCCCTGCACACCCACCCCCCCAGCATCCAGGGGCACCCTCCACCAGGCCCCCACTCATGTCTCCCACCACCCCCACCCCCCAGCAGTGCAGGGGCAGCCTCCACCAGGCCCCCACACATGTCCCCCTGTACCCCCACCCCCCAGCAGTGCAGGGGCAGCCTCAACCAGGCCCCCACACATGTCTACCACCACCCCCACCCCCCAGCATCCAGGGGCACCCTCAACCAGGCCCCCACTCATGTCTCCCATCACCCCCACCCCCCAGCAGTGCAGGGGCAGCCTCCACCAGGCCCCCACTCATGTCTACCACCACCCCCACCCCTCAGCAGTGCAGGGGCAGCCTCCACCAGGCCCCCACACATGTCCCCCTGCCCCCCCACCCCCCAGCAGTGCAGGGGCAGCCTCCACCAGGCCCCCACACATGTCTACCACCACCCCCACCCCCGAGCATCCAAGGGCACCCTCCACCAGGCCCCCACCCATGTCTCCCATCACCCCCACCCCCCAGCAGTGCAGGGGCAGCCTCCACCAGGCCCCCACTCATGTCTACCAGCACCCCCACCCCTCAGCAGTGCAGGGGCAGCCTCCACCAGGCCCCCACTCAGGTCTCCCACCACCCCCACGCCCCAGCAGTGCAGGGGAGCCTCCACCAGGCCCCCACTCATGTCTCCCACCACCCCCCCAGTAGTGCAGGGGCAGCCTCCACCAGGCCCCCACACATGTCCCCCTGCACCCCCACCCCCAGCATCCAGGGGCAGCCTCCACCAGGCCCCCACTGATGTCTCCCACCACCCCCAACCCCCAGCATCCAGGGGCACCCTCCACCAGGCCCCCACACATGTCTCCTTGCACCCCCACCCCCCAGCCGTGCGATTTGCCTGGGTACGTGTATTCCTGGGGTGCGCGGGTAGTCTCTCATGCGATACCATCAGGGTACGTGTATTATGGGTCCGCGTGAACTTCCACACGCGATACCAGCAGGCTACGTGTTTTACAGGGTTCGTGGGAAGTTTCACACGCGATTGCCCTGGGTACGTGGATTTCGGGGTGCACGTGAACTTCCACACGTGACTGGGCCTGTGAGAGTGGGCTACGTGTATTCCAGGGGTGGGTGGGAATATTTACTTGCGACTGGGCCTGGGAGAGCGTGTTACGTGTATTCCTGGGGTGGGCGGGAAGATTCACACGTTCGCCTACAACGCGACGAAAAATAAATGGTCCAATCCTTAAACACGTACGCCAGCATGAAGCAGGTGTACGTCGACCCGTGCAGCATAAAAGTGCGCGCAAGCAACAAACAAGCTCAGACGCCAGGATGAATATACCGTTCCTAGCAGCAGTGGCCGTGGGTTACCAAAGGAGGAGGAGGAGGATAGTGAGGGCCTGAATATTCACTCCCAGAACCAGCCTTTTTGGGATGCCTGATGACCAGGTGTATGGGAGGTACAGGTTTCCACCACACATAATACTGGACCAGGTCAGTGAGTGGGAGAATGACCTCACATCACCCACCCTGTGCTCCCAAGCACTCAGCCCCCTGGAGAAGGTCCTCAATGTACTGCACTTCTTGGTCACAGGATCATCTCAGCGGACAAGTGCCATAGTGGGTGGGGTGTCACAGGCCACGCAGTCATGCTGCCTACACCAGGTCTTGAACATCATCACTGCACGCCCATCAGTCCGTAGGCACATATACCTGCCCAGGACACCTGCAGAAAGGCAGGCTGCCGCCCTCGATTTCTACAGTGTGGCACAATTCCCCAAAGTGCTAGGTGCCATTGACTGCACCCATGTGGCACTACATCCCCCCAGGGCATCTGAGCACATCTATAGGAACCGCACGCACTGGCATTCCATCAACGTGCAGGTAGTATGTAATGCCAAGGGAATCATCATCTCAGTATATGCCAACTATCCAGGGTCCACCCACGACACCTTCATTTACCGAATGTCTACCCTAAGCCGGGACCTAGAAGCTGGGCGGCATGGCGATACATGGCTGCTTGGTGAGTATGAATGCCGCTGCACATGCATGCATGTCAGATGCAGAGTTATGTCGCTACCCCACTACTGATACCCATCACCTCCTCACCAGGGGACAGTGCCTACACTCTGAGCACCCACATGATGACGCCAATTTGGAATCCCATCACGCCTCCTGAGGTAAGATACAACACAGCCCATATTGCAACCCGGGACATAGTGGAGCGCACATTCAGAGTGCTCAAGTCACGCTTTCGCTCCCTTAACCGTTCTGGCGGGCAGCTGTTATATGCGCCTCTAGTAGTGTGCAGGATCATAGTGGCAGCATGTGTCCTGCACAATGTTGCAACACGCCGGGGCCTGGCTGTGGACATGGTGGTGTCCCCACATCCCCAACCACATGCATGCCCGCTGCGCATGGGAGGGGAGAGGGCACGGGGTGAGGCAGCCCGTACGCAGCTGGTGGCTAATTACTTCACATAGAAATCACACCCCTCTGGAGTGCACACAGCCCTGGCACATACCATCTGATAAGCAATGATGACTCGGCCTGACAATTATGACGAACAAAGGGACAGTCAACCGTCAGAACCATAGAAGCCTGAGATTGTTCATGTGGAAGTGTCACAATGTGTGCATCCCTACCTACACAAACACCACCAATGCAGTGTCATCAAAAGACACACTTCCATGCTGCAGAAATGAATACCCACTTGCAAAATACTACATGATAACAGTGCCATGTCACCCAACCCCTCCCCGGCACGGCCACACAACACACCATGGCATGTCATGCAATGTGAGATCAAACAAATTAATCCCCACAACATGCCCCAAATGTCACCAGCTACAGTGTCCCTAATGGAAACATGGCCACACATGAAATGCTCACAGTAATGCAGGACCTACAACACACATTACCAAATACTTACCAAGAATACCAATCACCTACACAACCTCCAACCTACCTTAAACATGACATTACAGACTTAAAAATGTGCTAGCCCCACTACCTGATGATGCCAGCACTTCAAACACTTCCAAGTATACAGTGTTAGCGCCACGCAAGAGTGTAGGTACACTGCTTACAACATGGACTCCAGTTCCAAGGTGGACCGCCTTGTGAAGACATGAGAAATGGACCTGCAAATTAGGAGGATGAGATGGATGCAGAGGCACATATCAATACACCATGCAGTGTACAATACAACAACAATATGCACTATGAATGCATACACAGTATTGACTACAGACTGCCCACACATCGAATGGGAGTCCAATGTCACCATGTACGTCAATGTCACTTGGGCACACCCTTTGCAAGCCCATGGAAACGGGAAGCAGGAGGGGTGTGTGTCACAAAAACCCAAGCATCTGAACCAAATTCATGACAAGCCTGCATGTACCCAGCCACAATTCAGCGTATGCCCACGGGAACCACACAAGGCAACACACTGTCACAAAAAAATAAAAAAAATAAATAAATCAAAAATGGCCATTAATGGGCCCGGGGGGTGGGGGAGGCCACCCAGGAGGTCCGAGGACAGGGTGCACACCAAAACCCACCTGTGTGGATCTTGCGGAAAAAAAACACCTCCATGGGCTCATGGCCTACACGGCTACCCTATTGTGGGAGAATCACTGCTGTCACTCTCCTCACCCTCTGCAGCTGCATCAGGAGGTGGTGGCACTATGGGAGGCAGCCCACGCAAAGCCCTAGTCTCTTCCTCCATGGCAGCAAGCATGCGTGTGTGGTAGGTCTCGTTCTGGAGGATAATTGTGCGGAGGTCCCCATGCAACAACTCACGGGATGCCCGGACCTCCGCCCTAGTTGCCTGCATCTCAGCTGAGAGCGTACGTGTGAGACGCTCCAGCTGCTGTTCTGTCCTTCTGTTTGTTGAAGCCTCAAGCTCAACAAGAGTCATCCTGAGGTAAAGGAGTTCCACCCTCAGGGCTTCCCTGTGGCCCTGGGACTCTATGGAAATGGCTTCCCGCAGAGTCGCCAGTGCCGCCCGCCTGTCCCTGTCGGATGCCAACATGTCCTCCCTGTGTGACTGGCAGATGGAGTCTGTTGCCTGCCGTAGTCGCTCCATCAGCCTTTCGGGGGGGACAATGGAAGTGGCCACCATATCCATGGCCTGAGCCATCATCTCTGATGATGCTGCCAGTTGGGTTGCCATACTGTATATGGATTGCTCCCATGCGGTATTGCCAGGTGGCGGACGGCCACCACGTCGGCGGGCACCACACTTGTCTGGGCCAAGACGAACTGCGCCTTGCTGTGCCGGCACTGCTTGAGGCTGCAGGACTGCATTCCCCCTCTGATCTGCTGGCCCAGGAACAGGATCAGATGTCGCGGAGTGTGACCCTGCATCCGTAACCACCAAAGGCGTACCTGCCAACACTGACATCCCCATTGAGGGGTTCTAACCCTGGTGCAGGTGGGTCAGACAGAACAGAATCCCTCCCAGGAACACTCAACTGCGACGGCACATAGGTCTCATCATCCGAATCGACACCTGAATACAGCTCGGGGGAGGTGCAGCCAGAGACACCCCTTGAAAGCACGACCTGCAGCAGTTGTGGGTTCTCACCCACCACCACACCACGTCTCTCACTGGTGGTCGGTCGGGCCTCAGACCCCTCCTGGGTCTGCACCATCTCCACAACCCCAGCAGTATCAAGTGTGTCATCCCCTGCAAAGACATAAAAGAAAACAAATGGAAACAGGCATTAGTACTATGGCACACAATTAGGGCTGAGAGGCTACAGAGACAGTACTTGATTGACACATGTCCCACATGACTAAAACCCTCCCATGCATTCACCATCACTGCGTGTGAAGGGTAGGCAGATGGCACACATTGATGGCACCAACATGGAAGATGAACACATTTGCTGCATGCTACCTAGCAGTGGCATCACACATTGGCCAGTGATTGGCAGGTCAAATACACATGCCATCACACAGATGGAATGTACCCTAGCCATAAAGTGAAGAGGGAGAGGAGGGCACCAATTGTTCATTTAGTCCAGTTTGCTCATGAAATTGATTTTTTCATTGAAATGGTTCAAATGTTTAACCTGGAGCTGCCAGTCCAAAATGGTCCTATAGCAGAGGGACATGTCTAAACAAATCATGTCCAGGAAACAAAGCCAGTCCACTGTACCATAGCCATGTCAGACATGTGACAAAAGGACTGAGAAATCCCGAGTAAAAATGGTGGTATGCAAACAATCTGCCTGAATAAACAGAGGAAAATAAGCAACAATGTTGTGGCAAGATGACACTTCAAGGGCAACTGGCGTGGTGTTGGGCTGGATGTCTAATGTTGGCAGAAGGGATGCTGCTATACCCAAATGCTGGTGCTCAGAATGTATTGGATGAGGCACATGGGTGACCCAAACCACTCAGGCACACACACCCTCACCTGGCACCCAAACAGAAGCCCTCCCACACACACCATGCACATGAATGACACACACATGCATGTGCACTCACCGGACAATGCCTCGTAATCTGCCAGTTCTCCCACGCCTTGGATCTGTTCCTCCGTGACGTAGGTCCCAGCAACCTGCTCATGTGGAGTGAGTTCTATGTCCTCTGTTGGAGACCCACCTCCAGTCACTAGAGTTGCAGCATGACTTGAGGCCAGCTTATTCTTTGCCCTGCGCTTCAGGTCATTCCAGCGCTTGTAGCATTGAGTAGCTGTGCACCTTAGGATTCCAAGGGCACTTATGTTGTCCGCAATGGTCTGCCAGTGTGCCTGACGTTGTGCAGGTGTGGTCTTGGATCCTGCAACAATCACCATTTCGCGGTCATGTGCGGACACATACTCTACAAGTGCATTCAGTTCGGCCTCATTGAAGCTGGGCTTCCTTGACGGGCCGGACTGTGTAGCTGTGTCTGGGGCATCAGCCTCTACTGGACGAGCACTCTTCCTCTTCCGCTTGGAAGGTGGTGGGGATCCTGAGTGTCCTACACCGCTCTGGACACTAGGGGCAGGAGCCCCGGTGGACTCTGTACTAGGAGTGTGGGATTGCACACTCAGCATGGGAGTTGGTGCAGGCATTAGCTCAAGTGTGATATGTCAGGGGGAATGTCAGCAAGATGGACTTGGACCGACACTGTCCTGGCTGGGTGTGTGAGAGGTGGGGTGGATGGAGCCGCAGCTGCCCCTGCAGCCTCCCCAGCCTGCCTATGCGGGGCAGCAGATGACCTAGCTCCCCCTGATCCACGTGGCCTGATGACACCAACGTTCACTGGCGCATGTGGCCTAGACCTGCTGACCTGGAAGTCAGCCATGGAGTCACCCTGTGCCAGGTCTGGTTCCACAGTGGGCTGGTCCAACAAGGGCTGAGCATGGATGGTGTCAGCCACGTTAACCTCAACCAGGGGGGGTGGGCATGGGTGTCCCTGACTGCTCCTCCACACATGGGGGGCTAGGGGCACCCTGCAAGTCACGGCCACGTCCCCTACCGGATCCACCACGCCACCACTTGGGGCTCGGCCACCTTTGCCACCCTTACGGCTTGTTCGCCTCCCAGCCATGGCACTGATGTTATTGTGCGTATGGGAGTTGATGTGAACTATTGTCCTGGGCAATTGGGGGTCAAAGGGGTTGGGTACCAGATGGTAATCGTACCCTAGTGCTCTAGCAAGGCTGTATGTCACCCCTAGGGAAAGATGACGGGTCACGCAACGCACAGGCACCCCAAAAAAGGGAAGTAAGGTGCACGCAACCCCTCCTAGACCACGTGCGTGGAAAAATAAACCTGCACTACGCTGTGGCACCCAGATACACAAGAATGAACGTATGCGTGTCACACGCAGCCTAGAATGACCTCTGAAGGGGTAAGATGTTAAATACGTGCGTGACTCACTGTCTGCCAGGAACAAAAGTGTGACAATTATGCGCGTGTGCGCGTTGGCAACACCCCCGCCAAAAGAAGAATTGTACGCTGTCTGAGGAGACAGGACAGCAGTAGAAGGGAACGCTGTTTGAGGAAACAGGCCCAGGAAAAAGAGGAAAAGAGAAAAAGCTGTCAGAGGTAACAGGGAGTACGAACTTGAAACGCCGTGAAGTAAATCGCGTGTGAACCGACAAGAAGTACAGATTTCACCCACTCGCTCTCCACGAAAAGCACGTACAAGGAAATGGCGTTCTACACGTACCTTTTATACACACGTCACAGGCGCACATACGCGATGAGGCCATTTCCACCAATTACATGCTTTGACACTCGGACGTGTATCTTTTTTTTACATGCGCCATTCTCTACGGCCATGCGCGTGACGTCATAGCTGCGCATGGGGGCCTTTGGGCCAATGAAATTGCGTATGCGTGCAGACGCGCTTACGCGCTAAGGGCCTTTCCTCGAATTACACACAGACGTGCAGGACTTTTCACCTGCCAAATCACTCCGTATCAAGCTGGCCACGCGTAAGCACACGGAAGACCACGCTCCTGCCCAGAAAGCCGATTTACTGCCCCCCAGACCTCCGAGCACGCTCCCACCTGCCATCTGCTGCTGTCTGACTGCCTGCAGCCCACGTGCCCTGCCATTTGCTGCCTGCACATCAGCCAGGGGTGCTGTTGATGTGACCACCCCTGTGGAACCGAAGACTCCCGACTGGGATTCCATCGCTCCACAGCCCAGCCCCAGGACCCAGTTGCCCACCCACTCCTGCCTCTGGGGTTGTCATGTCGGGCACTGCAACATCTGGCACCACTGACAACCTCCGGCCAGAGAGGCAGAGGGGCACCAGCTTCAGTGCCACCAAAGTTGGTGTCCTGGTGGAGCAAGTCCTGGGGCAGTATGATGCCCTCTATGGAAGTGTGCGCGCCGACAAGGAAGGACGGACTCGGATCTGGACGGACATCGTGACTGCCATCAACGCGGAGGGGGTGGCAGTCCACGACTTCCAACATGTCAAGAAGCGCTGGGAGGACTTCAGGTCCAGGACCCTGAACAAGGCCCAGCGCCTCATGAAGGCAGCGGTTGCTAAGGGGCACCGGGGCTACTTGTCGAAGATCAGGTGAGGGTCCTGGAACGCATACCCCCAGCGCGCCACGTCCAGGTCCTTGAGAGGCAGACCCGCCTGGAGTCGAGCGGTAAGTGTACATGCATCATGATTGTAAGCTGTGCGTGTGGTGATGTGGCAGTAGTGTGCCGGTTGCACATCTGTTTGTATAGGGCCGAGTATGGGTGGGGGTGTACAGGACCATGAGGCTAACACATGCGAGGGCTGTCATGTGTGAGACATGGATGGTGCTTGTGTGTGTAGGCTTGCATGCCAAATGCAGTTGTGTGGGCACACATGTTTGGATGAATGTGTATGTAAGTAGGCATGTTCGTGATGTCACGCATGTATGTTGTTTTTAGCTGCATGTATCAGCACTGTGTACATGTGGATGCGTGTGTATTTGACAAGGATGCAACAGTGATGCAACATGGATGCATGTGACAGCGGGATGTGGAAGCCTGATTGGCAGATGTGACATGGATGCCCATCGGAACACTGCGACAGTTGGCTGAGGTGTACACATGCATGCAAGTGCGGTGGTGTGCGTGCATGTGTAGTGCACTCCCTGTGTTGCATGTGATGTCTGCCTCACCTTTGCCTGCTCATGCTGTTGTATGTGTATGGATGGTGCTGGCAGTTGCGATGTGGCTGTGGTATGGCTCATGTGTGCAAGTTGAAATGACATGTGTGTTGCCAATTGTGATGCCATGTCTGAGGTTTGCCAATTCCACTCATGTGCAACTGTCATGTGTGTATGTGTCCATTGTACAGTGCCCTGATGCATGTGTTTTATTTCTCCCTGTCTGCAGCGTCAACTGATGAAGAGGGCAGAGAAGGTGCTGTGGACGCAAGGCCCGGCTCCCCTCCCAGGTTGTGATCTCGTCGGGGAGTGAGGAGTCCGGTGCCGCGTCCCAGGCCGCAGCTGCCGGGGGGAGATCCAAGAGGCGGAGGTCGGAGTTGGACTCCTCGGCAGCAGAAGGGGCAGCTGGGACCCCACAGGGCCCAACGGGGGAAGATGGCACGGAGTCATCCAGGTTAGTGGGGGGTTTGGTGGAGGAGGAGGCCGTGCAAGCAACAGAGACGGGGTCTGGAGGTGGGGATTCCACTAGTGCTAGTGGTGCAGTGCAGGACAAGGGACAGGAGGCAGCACAGGTCGCCGCGGAGGTGCCTGTGTGCAATCCTGTCCCTGATCCTGTCACTGCATCATCTTGCACCAGCAGGGATGCCTACGTCCAGACCCGTTTTCAGGCAGGGGATGAGCTCACGACAACTGGTCTTTCTCTGCCTGCGGACGTGGCTATCCGGGTCCGGGTTGAGCCTGTCCTGACTGGTGTGGAGTTGCATCAATGGGCCATGTGAGGGGACCTGCAGTCTTTTCATGAGGAGACTGCACGTCATCTCGAATGGCTCGTTGACCGCGTCGGCCTACTGGGACAGGTCACCAAGGCCGGATTCCTCCGTTTGATGGGGCTTGCTCAGACCCCCTCCTCAACTGAACCCCCATGCGCCAGTCGTCCTCCGTGCCATCTTCCCACCCATCAGTCACCTGGGTGCCCTGTGGAGCTGCCTCTGACGGTACGGCTAGGCTGGTGGAGGAGGCATCCCTGCCGCAGTCGGGAGTCGGACGTCCAGCAGGGGTGGCCACATCAACGACTGCACCCCAGCCAGCAGAGGATGTGCAGGCAGCAGGAGGCAGTGCACGGGCAGAGGCGCAGCAGCAACGTGGTGGGAACCATGATGGCTCGGGTCCTTCGACATCGGAGGGGCAGACATCGGCCGGAGGGCAGGAGGACCCAGGATGGGAAGTGTCTTCCATGTGGCAGCGGTTGGGCCACGCCATAGATGCGGAGCGACAGCGGGTGGAAGAGGCACGGCTCACGATGGTCAGGGCGGAGAACTCCATGCGGAGGGCCCTGAGGCGGGCCGAGTGCCTCGAGGCAATCCGCAGGGAGTTTGGGGTGAACATGTGGCACGGCCCTGCGGACCCTCGGGGCCATGGACTAGGACCGCCTCCGGGACATTGAGCAGGAGTTAGATGATGCCCTGGCCCGGAACATCCCGAAGTGAGCCGTCGGACTAGCCCGCTGTCCTTGTAAATAGTTCTGTAGTTAGTGCTAGGTTTCCTTTGGTTTTGCATTTTTTTTGGACCTTTTGGACAATGGGCCACATTTGTGTATATATTTTCTTTTTTTTAGGTAGTGTTATTAGATAGGTTTCATTTCTTCGGTTGGGATCATGGACCCTGGATTGTTTATCTGTGTATAGTTGACTTTTGGATTTTCATTTTTTTTTATGATTTCCCCATGGAGCAATGGTTTTCGATTTTAATTTTCCATTGGATTTACTTTTGTGGACTGTGACTTTGGACACCTTTCCTTTGCATTATGATTTGTGGTTTTGCATTATTTCACGTACCTGCTGGTTTTTTAAAAAAAAAATTCCATTATTGTTTGTTTATTTTTGATTCAATTTATGTTGCTTTTAATACATATTTTTTCTTCAAACTTCAATGTGTAGTATCATCTCATTGGTTTCATGCATATCATGATATGGGTTTTGACATTCACTGACACCCATTGGGTGTATGTGAGGGACATGTGTTCATTTCCAAACCTGCAATTGGGGTTCTATCATGTTTTTGCCATTTCAAGTGGGTGGATGCAATACTCAGGTGGGTGTTTGGCATTTGGAGGCTGACCATAAGGGCCAGGGATCTAGATTGTGGTGACATGTTGGCTGGGGGACATGAGTGGGGGCCTGGTGGAGGGTGCCCCTGGATGCTGGGGGGTGGGGGTGGTGGTAGACATGAGTGGGGGCCTGGTGGAGTGTGCCCCTGGATGCTGAGGGGTGGGGGTGGTGGGAGACATGAGTGGGGGCCTGGTGGAGGCTGCCCCTGCACTGCTGGGGGTGGGGGTGATGGTAGACATGAGTGGGGGCCTGGTGGAGGGTGCCCCTGGATGCTGGGGGGTGGGGGTGGTGGGAGACATGAGTGGGGGCCTAGTGGAGGCTGTCCCTGCACTGCTGGGGGATGGGGGTGCAGGGGGACATGTGTGGGTGCCTGGTGGAGGCTGCCCCTGCACTGCTGGGGGGTGGGGTGATGGGAGACATGAGTGGGGGCCTAGTGGAGAGTGCCCCTGGATGCTGGGGGGTGGAGGTGGTGGGAGACATGAGTGGGGGCCTGGTGGAGGGTGCCCCTGGATGCTGGGGGTGGGGGTGGTGGGAGACATGAGTGGGGGCCTGGTGGAGGCTGCCCCTGCACTGCTGGGGGGTGGGGATGCAGGGGGACATGTGTGGGGACCTGGTGGAGGGTGCCCCTGGATGCTGGGGGGTGGGGGTGATAGGGGACATGGTGGGGGCCTGGTGGAGGGTGCCCCTGGATGCTGGGGTGTGGGGGTCCAGGGGGACATGAGTGGGGGCCTGGTGGAGGCTGCCCCTGCACTGCTGGGCGGTGTGGGTGATGGTAGACATGAGTGGTGGCCTGGCGGAGGGTGCCCCTGGATGCTGGGGGCTGGGGGTGGTGGGAGACATGAGTGGGGGCCTGGTGGAGGGTCCCCCTGGATGCTGGTGGGTGGGTTGTGGTGGGAGACATGAGTGGGGGCCTGGTGGAGGCTGCCCCTGCACTGCTGAGGGGTGGGGGTGCAGGGAGACATGAGTTGGACATGAGTGGCGGCCTGGTGGAGGCTGCCCCTGCACTGCTGGGGGGTGGGGGTGATGGGAGACATGAGTGGGGGCCTGGTGGAGGCTGCCCCTGCACTGCTGGGGGGTGGGGGTGATGGTAGACATGAGTGGGGGCCTGGTGGAGGGTGCCCCTGGATGCTGGGGGGTGGGGGTGGTGGGAAACATGAGTGGGGGCCTGGTGGAGGGTGCCCCTGGATGCTGGGGGGTGGGGGTAGTGGGAGACATGAGTGGGGGCCTGGTGGAGGCTGCCCCTGCACTGCTGAGGGGTGGGGGTGCAGGGAGACATGAGTTGGACATGAGTGGGGGCCTGGTGGAGGCTGCCCCTGGATGCTGGGGGGTGGGGGTGGTGGGAGACATGAGTGGTTGCCTGGTGGAGGCTGCCCCTGCACTGCTGGGGGGTGGGGGTGCAGGGGGACATGTGTGGGGGCCTGGTGGAGGGTGCCCCTGGATGCTGGGGGGTGGGGGTGGTGGTAGACATGAGCGGGTCCTGGTGAAGGCTGCCCCTGCACTGCTGCGGGGTGGGGGTGGTGGGAGACATGAGTGGGGGCCTGGTGGAGAGTGCCCCTGGTGGCTGGGGTGTGGGGGTGGTGGTAGACATGAGTGGGGGCCTGGTGGAGGCTGCCCCTGCACTGCTGGGGGTGTGGGTGGTGGGGGACATGAGTGGGGGCTTGGTGGAGGGTGCCTCTGGATGCTGGGGGGTGGGGGTGGTGGGAGACATGAGTGGGGGCCTGGTGGAGGCTCCCCTGCACTGCTCGGGGGTGGGGGTGCAGGGGGACATGTGTGGGGGCTTGGTGGTGGCTGCCCCTGCACTGCTGGGGGGTGGGGGTGCAGGGGGACATGTGTGCGGGCCCAGTGGAGGGTGCCCCTGGATACTGGGGGGTGGGGGTGATAGGGGACATGAGTGGGGGCCTGGTGGAGGGTGCCCCTGGATGCTGGGGGGCGGGGGTGGTGGGAGACATGAGTGGGGGCCTGGTGGAGGGTGCCCCTGGATGCTGGGGTGTGGGGTTGGTGGGAGACATGAGTGGGGGCCTGGTGGAGGCTGCCCCTGCACTGCTGGGGGGTGGGGGTGCAGGGGGACATGTGTGGGGGCCTGGTGGAGGGTGCCCCTGCACTGCTGGGGGGTGGGGATACAGGGGGACATGCGTGGGGGCCTGGTGGAGGGTGCCCCTGGATGCTGGGGGGTGGGGGTGATGGGAGACATGAGTGGGGGCCTGGTGGAGGGTGCCCCTGGATGCTGGGGGGTGGGGGTGATGGTAGACATGAGTGGGGGCCTGGTGTAGGGTGCCCCTGGATGCTGGGGGGTGGGGGAGGTGGTAGACATGAGTGGGGGCCTGGTGGAGGCTGCCCCTGCACTGCTGCGGGGTGGGGGTGGTGGGAGACATGAGTGGGGGCCTGGTGGAGAGTGCCCCTGGTGGCTGGGGGGTGGAGGTGGTGGGAGACATGAGTGGGGGCCTGGTGGAGGGTGCCCCTGGTGGCTGGGGGTGCAGGGGGACATGCGTTGGTGGGCAGTAGTGCAAGGTGACATGTGGGTTGGCTGGGGGGCATGGCCATGGTTGATGGGGTGCCTGCGGGACACCTGCAGGGGCCGTGGAGAGTGTAGAGGGAACACCTGGGAGGACCCACACGTGCAATTCACGCGTGGTGCTCCCCGCGCACCCCTGGAATACACGTACCCTGATGGAATCGTGTGTGATACTTCCTGCGCACCCTGAAATACACGTATCCTGCTGCTTTTGCGTGTGCTACTTCCCGCGCACCCCTGGAATACACGTACCCTGCTGCTTTTGCATGTGATACTTCCTCTGCACCCCTGGAATACACGTACCCTGATGGATTTGCATGTGATACTTCCCGCGCACCCCTGAAATACACGTACCCTGCTGCTTTTGCGTGTGATACTTCCCGTGCACCCCTGAAATACACGTACCCTGCTGCTTTTGCGTGTGATACTTCCCGCGCACCCCTGGAATACACGTACCCTGCTGTTTTTGCGTGTGATACTTCCCGCGCACCCCTGGAATACACGTGCCCTGATGGAATCGCGTATGTTACTTCCCACGCACCCCTGATGTACATGTACCCAAGACAATCGCGTGTGGAACTTCCCGCGAACCACTGAAATACACGTTCCCCGTTTGCTGTTTGGCAGCCCTGTGAACTGGTCCAGGGTTAGCGCAGCCCTTTGCGATGATTTGGGGATTTTGAAGGCTTTTCCTTGCGCGAGGGCGTTCTTGGGGGCGTAACTGGCGCTGCTGCAGGGTCGCTGCGCCACTCTGCGCCACGGCTGGTTTCGGAGGCTAAAATCCATGAATACGCTGTGCGATGAAAAGGATTTTTTTGCACGCGGCTGGCGCAGTGTATATCGCACGGGGACACTGTGCGCCAGCCGTGTGCACCATTTTTGTGCGAATTTCTATGAATTACCCTGTACATTGGTCTGACCTAAATGTTGATTTAATCAGGCCAGCTTGTTCTGTGGGGATAAATGAATACATGCTGACTGTGACGTGTCTATTTATGATGTGGATTGAATGTTGTTCAGCCCAGTGTTTTAAGGCAGCAACCACTTTAATGGTTAACCACATCTTTTCACAGTTCAGTTTTCCTCAAAGGATTGAGGTGATGCCTAACGTGTAGGGAAATTTAGGTGCAAAGAGAAAAATCCAAATGACTTAATGCTCTGCATCCAGCAAAGGAGTGGAGAGACAGCAACACATCCGAATACCCATAGTTCTGTGGGTCTCCAGATTTTCCCTTTCTTTTGCTACATAAATGTGTCCATAGAGCTCACATCTGTTACAAATATTTTGTTGCATCAACAAAGGTTTTTCTGAATGAAGGAACAGACATTGATCAATCCCACAACTACTCATGAGTGCATTGACAATCTTTAAATGCATTTACAGCATGCCTTTGCATTTGGCCAAGAAAATCTAATGAAGTCTGCTGTAAATATGAAAACTTGTAAACATGAAAACCTACAATGACCTCAACCAACACACAGGGTGTATGAAGTGGGTGGTGGGGTCTACCACTATAACGTCCAAAGGAACCAATATAAGGAGAGGGAGCTTTTATCTTTTTTGTAATTATATAAAAAATATCTACTGTACCCTACAAGATTCTAATACCAAACGTGGGTACAACAGAAGAGTGATGAGTCCACATAAATCAGCGTAAAATCTACCACCGCCAATCAGCCCTAAAACAGATTGAGGGACTGTCTGAAACCATGGTTGTGGTGGCCTCTGAATAAAATTAAAAAAAAGAAACTTTATGGAAGAACGGATAGAAACTATGGTTCAAAAGGTTAATTAGGGAATGTTTAGTTGAAAGGGTGAAGTTGTGAATGAGATCAATAAAGAAGTTAGAACATTTTGATAGTCAAGATTGGATAGTCCATTACAAAACGGTGTAATTTAGATTAAACCAGCTTTCTACCCCTCTCTCATTGTAACTAACAAACCTTCTCCCAAATTGGTTGCACCAATTTTACATGGGTTTGAGTTGATGAAGTTCACCACCAAAGGAAACACCAAGATTTTCCACAAGGAAGAGGAACCAGAAAGAAGAAAAGAAGGCAAAGACAACAGTCCCATAAGGCTGGAAAGCATCCTAAAATGGGCATCGCTTCAGCCCTTTCCAGCCTTGAAGCCTGAGACGCATGGGAATCATTTTTGCTACTGTCCACAATTATGGAACCAACAGAAAATAAATCTAAGACAAAACTGCAATTGTATGCAAACATTGTGGAGTCCTTTGTGTTCCCTTGTCTCCATCCTTCTACTACTGTAAACCTAGGTACAAAGTGGAGAGGGAGCGTTAGGCTAATGCCAACATTAATGTATTACATTTCACATACATTAGGAGGCTAGAACCATTTTCTATACAACTAGAACAATTACTCACAGGGTTCAACTAAAAAAGGAATTCATACATCACATTTGTCATTATGAAATGCCATGTTCAAGACTTACATGTTTATCTAACAGATATTTGTTGTCTTTAGACTTTTTGCAAATAGAAACACATGTGGCATACACAAAAGTGCAATCATCTGGTGATTTCAAATGAAAAGCTTGGTCTGAAAGCAGAAATCGTATTGCAAACATGGAATTAAGAGATGTACATTAATCCTATACCCAAATGAGAAGCCACCATTAAGGGGTTCATTCTGTGTGGTAACACATTCTAGTTAATTGACTATTTCCTTGAATGAACAGACAGTCCAAAATTATATCTTACCACATAAGAGAAACAGACATGTGTAATCGGCCACTCACATTCTATAGGGACGGGGACGTCCCCTAATGTCCAGACGCTAGGGACAGAAAATCAACAAAATGGTAACAAAAGGTCTCCTGGCATAAACCTACTCATACCAGCCATTTTCGGTAGTAAATGAAGACATGAATGCATTCTCTATGTATTGAAACACTATCACACCCTGAAAAAACTCATTCATCAGGCTATTGTTAATTAAAAGGAATGAGCATTTGACTTCCAATCTAAATATAAACATATGCCGTGCAATTCTAAAGTGCTACAAACAATGAATTATAGTGCTCCTGCTGAAAGTGAAACACAATCAATACAACAAAATATATAAAGGCAAAAACTGCTGAATTACATGGCCACGTTAGTGGCCATGTAGTTAAGGTTAAGTTGCTGTTTCCATGGGAAGAGCACTTTTTGTGTGGTTTATAACTCCACTCCCCCTGGAGGAATCCTCACCAAAGTTTGGAAAAAAAAAGTATATGGGCCACTTTGAATTTTTTTGTAAAGTTTGGTGAGAATTCGTCCAGGGGGAGCGGAGTTATAGGGGGGTCCCAAAACGTCGTTTTTTCCCATAGAATGGGGGAAAAACTTTGCGCACGGCTACAGGTGAAACCGCTGGATGGATTTTGCCGAAATCTGCGGCAGGTACAGGGGCTTGGTCCAGAAAGCGTGCTTTTGTAAATTTTGTCACCATACGTGCAGTACGTTTAGTTATAAGTATTAAAAAGTAGGTCTGAAATAATTTGTGATATCTATGTTTGCTCCGCAGTCACACTTCCCTGTTCGGGCGACGAACAACAAACCGATTGGGTAAGGGGCTGCCGTCATGACCGCGTACATGCGACATCTATGCCCATTGGCTGCTGCGAGACGTGTTCTGCGTAAGATGGTTTGGATGCGCCCGACATCTTGGATCCGCAGAAAGCAGAGCAACAACCAGCGTTCACATGCCTTTTTCGTTACCCTGTTTTGCTGTATCACAGAGCATTGGGAAAGGTTGACACAGTAAGAAATGGGTGATCTATGCATTTGTTTTTCGACCGTCATGATGTAAATTGTATAGACACCTTGTACGTACAGTAAATGTGGGGGATAATAACGATAGCACTTCAGTCCATGTAGTGGGCAGGAAATTTGTAACTCTTGAAAGCACACGGGTATAGGTAGGCAACATTGAAATTGACAACATGCCGTGAACGCATTATTTTTCCCAATGGCTATTATTATATTCAATAGTACGCCGCCATGGGTGGCACCTGCTACGGTGGTAGTGGCCAGGGGCTACAGTCTTAACATATGGGTGATTAATGCACTTGTTCTGGGGGTCGGTCGTCATGATGTAATGTGTATGGACATCTTGTACGCACAGTACAATTATACCTACTTAATGACGTATGTTGTATGGCCTCCTTGCACGTACAGAAAAGGAGGGGTCCAATAAGGCTAGTATTTGAGCCCGTGCACTGCATGGGGGAGTTGTTACATTTGTAAGGACGCGTACTTTACTGTTTCCAATGGCTATTATTATATTCATTAGTACGCTGCCATGGTAGGCACATGCTACGGTGGTTGTGGCCAGGGTCTAGAGTCTTGGATGCATGGCCGTCGGCCGAAGGCTGAAGGCCTTACTTCCAAGACTCTAGGCCCTGCCCTGCATGTGGCGCCCTTGTATACACCCCTTGTGTTGCATTTTCATTGGCAAGTTGTGGGGAGTGCTTGTAGTGTTGGGTGCATGGCCAAAGGCCATGCACCCAAGAACAAAGAGGTGGTTGTGGGGAGATCCTGCACTCTTGGTTGCAGGGCCGAACGCCATGCACTGAATAATACACTTGTACATACTTCATGAGGTATGTTCTGTGGCCTCCTTGTACGCACAGAAAATGAGGGGTCCAATAAGGCCAGTATTTCAGCCTGTGCAGTGCACGGGGGAGTTGTTACATTTGTAAGGACACATACTTTACTGTTTCCAATGGCTATTATTATATTCATTAGTACACTGCCAGGGTAGGCACATGCTACGGTGGTTGTGACCAGGGTCTAGAGTCTTGGATGCATGGACGTCGGCCGAAGGCCGAAGGCCTTACTTCCAAGATGGTAGGCCCTGGCCACAACCACCGCCGCATGTAGCACCCATGCATACACCCCTTGTGTTGCATTTTTATTGGCAAGTTGTGGGGAGTGCGTGCAGTGTTGTGTGCATGGCCGAAGGCCATGCACCCAAGAACAAAGAGGTGGTTGTGGGGAGATCCTGCACTCTTGGGTGCAGGGCCGAAGGCCATGCACCCAATAATACACTTGTTCCTACTTAATGACATATGTTGTATGGCCTCCTTGCACGCACAGAAAAGGAGGGGTCCAATAAGGCTAGTATTTGAGCCCGTGCACTGCATGGGGGAGTTGTTACATTTGTAAGGAAACGTACATTACTGTTTCCAATGGCTATTATTATATTCATTAGTACGCTGCCATGGTAGGCACATGCTACGGTGGTTGTGGCCAGGGTCTAGAGTCTTGGATGCATGGCCGTCGGCCGAAGGCTGAAGGCCTTACTTCCAAGACTCTAGGCCCTGGCCATAATCACCGCTGCATGTGGCACCCTTGTATACACCCCTTGTGTTGCATTTTCATTGGCAAGTTGTGGGGAGTGCGTGCAGTGTTGGGTGCATGGCCAAAGGCCATGCACCCAAGAACAAAGAGGTGGTTGTGGGGAGATCCTGCACTCTTGGGTGCAGGGCCGAAGGCCATGGACCCAATAATACACTTGTACCTACTTTATGAGGTATGTTCTGTGGCCTCCTTGTACGCACAGAAAATGAGGGGTCCAATAAGGCCAGTATTTCAGTCTGTGCAGTGCACGGGGGAGTTGTTAGATTTGTAAGGAAACGTGTGGTGTTAGGGAACATTGAAATTGACAACATGCCATGAATGTATTATTTTTTCTAATGGTTATCATTATATTCATTAGTACACCGCCATGGGTGGCACATGCTACGGTGGTTGTGGCCAGGGCCTAGAGTCTTGGATGCATGGCCATCGGCCAAAGGCCGAAGGCATTACTTCCAAGACTGTAGGCCCTGGCCACAACCACCGCCACATGTGCCACCCATGCACACACCCGTAGTGTTGCATTTTGATTGACAATTTGTGGGGAGTGCATGCAGTCTTGGGTGCATGGCCGAAGGCCATGCATCCAAGAACAAAGTGGTAAGTACTAGATTTGGAAGACACTGCACACCCATCCCAGGTAAGATCTACAGACATACACCTAGGAGGGAAGCCTCTGGGCAGAGGTACTGAAGGATAACACACCAGTAGAATAACCCCCACTACCGCACATCACCGTGGTGGTTGTGGGGAGACCATGCAGTCTTGGGTGCATGGCTAAAGCCCATGCACGCAAGACTGAAGTCATAAGCAGTGGAGTTACAAGTTAATATGGGTGTGGTGGATTGTGGTCGGTCTGTTGATGCCCTAGTTTCTTCACTTAATGGCTGCAGACGATGGTCCGATAAGTAAATTTATAAGCAGGTTATTTACAAGGACCATGTTTTACATATGCAGCAATGGTTGTGGATAGGAACTGTACTCCTTGAAACTTGGTTGCAAGGTGTAGGTGGTAGATTACTCACCGCAGACGAAAGGCCAGCCTACAGGCACTGCAGCATATTACTACCACAGATTAGACGAGTACATTCCCATGTGTAGAAAATGCCTGCCAATATACTTACTCCTTACTTTGTTCAAAATCCATTAACTTTTTTTAAATAGGTTATCGTACTTGGCGGACGTATCACTTTTTACATTTCTGTGATAAAAGAAAAAGGTGTGTTAATGTTTGCAGTTTTTCCACATTCACCACATTGCACAATTGACAGTTAACTTTTTTTTTTAGACCCTCATATTTATTTTACAAACCAGTGTACTGTGCATTGCGCTCAGTTTCTGTGTTTTGCTTTTCTAATCCTTGGGTCTGGGGAAAAAAATCCTTGTTGGATTAAAAAAAAACTTCTTTTCTTATGCAACTAAGTACTTCATTTTTTCCTTTCAGTGTTTTCTTCTTTTTTCTGATGAATGTTATGTTTGTTGCCTTCCTGCCCATTTTTAACAACAGTTAGATACCTGTAGGCGTATTCTAACTGTGCATTTGTTCCTGCAGATTTTTGATACTCATTCTTTTGTGCCGTTGTTACTTCCTGTTTCATTCATCTTTCCCATTAATGTTTTCTTTGTTGCCTTCCTGCCGATTTTTAACAACACTTAGATACCTATAGGCATGTTCTACCTGTGATTTTGTTCACAAAGATTGTTCATTTGTGTCATTCTTCCATCCTGTTGGGTAGTTAGATACCTGTAGGCATATTCCAACTGTGCATTTGTTCCTACAGACTTGTGATGCTCATTCATTTGTGTCGTTGACATATCCTCTTTACTTTATCTTTCCCATTAATGTTTTCTTTGTTGCCTTCCTGCTGATTTTTAACAACAGTTAGACATGTATAGGCGTATTCGGCCTGTGCATGTGTTTCCAACGATCTGTGATAATCATTTATTTGTGTCATTCTTCCATCCTGTTGGATAGTTAGATACCGGTGGTTGTATTCTGTTTGTAGTCTTTCACATACTTTGTTGACAATTTTGAAGTACACATTATTTAATAAATTTTGGCTTCAAGAACATTAAATATGCATTTGTTTGGTTAGCTGGCAACCTCTGCTTTAGAGTAATGGTGCTATCATTACATTCAAACCATCCAGAATTCTTTTTAATGTATGCAGTGTAGTGACCTGCATTGGTTGTAGCTCCTGCATGGTAGATTATTCCTACTGTTGTAAAGGTTTCCTTTCCAAGTGACACTTGACCGTGTGTAAATCCAGTCAGTTTGCAGTTCTTTTTGGTGCCATCTGCATTATAACGTAGAAGCATAAGTATTATGTAGGCACTATGTGATTGTATCAGTAAGGTAGAGCGATTGTCTGAATTACAAATACTACATAATCTGCCATGGTTTGCATTTTGTACAAGTTGCTGAAATGGAATGCTCTCACAATTTGGAGTGGAAATATACACAAATCGCTCATTTGGGATTTCTTCCTGTATCACTTTGTTACAGAGAGTGCATGTATGTTTCCACATGTACGAAATTTGGAAGATTTCATTTACAGGTATGCTTTTGTTTTCCAATACTAATAGTATGTACATTAGAAATTCTTGTGGATCTTCTTGTGAGTTCATAGTGAATCTCACCATTCCAGCATAGTCGTCCAATTGTTGCCTTACTCCATGAACACTGTATGTGTTGTCAGGATTGCTTGTTGCATTTCTATGCAGCACTAACATTTGCAAACAAATTTCGTCTGTGCTGTGCAGGTAAATATTGTTAACAATTGGTGGCAATTGAAATAGAATATTCATTGCTATATTTGCATAGCAACTTACTCCACTTTCATTTGTAAATTTGAATGGGCCAGCAAGTTCTGTATCTGAGTGCATTTTCCATTTTTTCTGTTGCTTCTTTGCCGACGTGCCTGGTTTACATTCCCTAATAGGCTCTTCTATATTTGCGGCAATTGATGAAACTTTAGCTTCTTTTCTTTTTTGAGGAATTTCCTGTTGCATTCTGTTGCATTTCTGTTTCATTTACTTTTCTTTTACCACGTTTCACTTTATCTGGAACAGGGTATTGTTTCAGATGAGGGGTGTATAGTGAACGCAATCTGTTGTATTCTAGAATGCAAGGAATATCAGCTTTGACTTTACTTGAATCAAAGTTTATTAGCAATAGACCGACAAGTGTACGTAAGCGTGATAATGCTGCATAGCTCATGCCTTCCTTAAACACTCTCTTTCCTACATCTATCAATGCTTTCTCTAGGGTAAGACCTTGCGATTTATAAATGGTAACTGCATATGCAAAAGTTAGAGAAAATTGCTCTCTACGTACATACATGTCTTTGAAGAGAAGAAATCGAGCCATTGAACACCCTATCCTTTTCACTTCTGAAACTTTATCAAAGCGAATATTTACAAACTGAATGCTGCTATCACGTGGGTATGATTGAAAGCCAACAACTGTGCCCAGTGCTCCATTAACTAGCCCTTGCTCTATGTCAAGGTTACGTTTAAGTATTACTGTACAATTTAATGATAATTTCAATACTTTTTCCAACCCAGCTGTGTTGGAGATTGAATTTTCTAAACTATTTAATCTTGTTGTGGCTTGCTCACACATGGGTACTGTCAAACCATGTACGTCTAGTTTGTCTGTGACGCTAATTTCTATTATTGCTTGCATTTCTTTCTTTAACATTGTTTAATTGAATTTGAAACAGCTTGCAAGAGTTGGCATTAAGGCCATGCAATTGACATTTTTGTGCGCTATTTGTTCCATAACATCAGTTGCACATGCATTATCGCCATAAAGTGCATGTATATGCCGCTTTTTCAATACAGTTTGTGCTTCTTGCGATAATACACCAACTCTAATACTTTTTAAGATGTTGGCATAAGTGAGATCTGCAGATTGCCGCATGTTCTCAGTTAATTCTCTGTATTGGAAATGTTGCCAAAGGTTAACATTACCTATGCTACCAACAGTTTTCCGGCAGAGTTTGTGGCCTAAGCTTTTAAAAATCGGTTCACCTTTCACTGGTGTCAATTGTGGAAGATCTCAGAAAATGATAATGTGTTTCCCTGCAAAGAGTTTTTCGTTATTACTTTTAAGTACTTCTTGCAATCTGAGATGAATCAATGCCAACATGAGGTTGGAGACCATGCTCACTTCATCTATTAGTAGCATTTTCATTTGTTTCAATACCCTACGTAATTCCATTGCAGCTTCTACAGAAAGTTTGTAGCAGTCTAATTTATTTTGATGCTCTACTGGAAGCAGTAGTAATCGGTGTAAAGTCACACCGCCGATGTTGTAGGCAGCTAAACCTGTGGGGGCTGTTACAACAGCTGACAGTTTGTTGTTTGTCAATTGTTGAAGGAACTTGCTGATAATTTTGATTAAGAAGGTTTTCCCTGATCCAGCTTCACCACTGACGAACAGCAGTATAGGTTTGTAATTTTGGCAGGTACATTCTTTATTTTCGTGTTGTACGCCATGCACAATTTGTTTTGTTACCTCTTCAAAAGTGGTGCGCTGATCGTTGTTAAGTTTTGCTTGTTGTACAGTTAAGTCCTCTGTATCTTCTTGATACTGATACATAGTGTTTTCTACTTCTGCCATAGCAACTTCAGCCTCATTTGCTATTAGTGGTTGTCCTAATGGTTCTTGACTTCCTGTTACAGAAGGTTGACTACTGTTGGAAGAGTCTTTATGTAGTTGGGCCTGAATCTCTTCTTCCTGTTGCTGCTTATTGTGTAACATTGTTTTGTACTGCGTAAAGTTAACATCGGTGATAGTGATTTCATTTGCTTTGAAAGCATCTTCATAGCACTCATAATTGTCTAGTATGTCTTCCTCTTTTCTCCATGGTTTGAAAAGTTGTAACAGAGACATGTAATATAGTTCTTTCTGTTGAGGAGTTTTTAATGACAATTTCACATGATTAATTAAGCTTCATTTGTTAAGTTTCACTAAGCTCCCTTCACAATCGCTCACTCTATATCTACGTTTGCTTTCATCGGGTTTTACATTATTTTTGTATGCAAAGTTTTGAACTATGTGGTATAGACACATGCTTTCCAGAGTGGTACTCCTGTTCGGATAGTATGTGTCCGGTAAATTGTTTTTTAGAATGTCTTGGCTGTTGGGATCATTTCTGGCAATTGTTTCTATGCCCTCATACGATTTTAGCACTCTTTTTCTAGATTTTGCCGGACCAAGACTGAGCCATACTATGCTGTTTGATTTTCCATACAAAGCAGTCCCGGTTAAACGATCTGCTGCTTCATAGGCCCCACATACTCTATGAGAGAGCATTTTTATGCCTAAGCTGTACAATTTCTGTGATAAAGTTTTGTCTGATGCTAGGTCATCCCATTGGTCTTGAAGCTCGTTTTTTTCTGCTTTTGTTAAGTAGGCTGTAACATATCGTGCAACAGCAGTTGAATTGTCTGCAATGTACTGCACATCTATGTTTGCATTCCATAATAGGGCAATGATTGCGTTGTAATCATTGATATATTTTGATTCTTCCCTTCTTTTTATTTAATACGTGTTTTTAGGTGATTTACCTTTAACACTATGTCGCACTGAAGACATGAAGTTGTTTACTTCACCTGTTTCTGTAACTGGTCTAGGGAAACCAAAGCGGCATTTGGTGTAGTATTTCTCTTTGTTTTTGTATTTACGACGACAGTATTTGACACATTTGTGTCTTTGAAATTGTAAAATCTGCCCATGCAGCTCACTATGTGTCTGTTGTGAAGGGATTTCACATGTGACATATTTTTGGATAAACTGCAAAACAGTGCTATCACTGTCGTGCCCAAACTTCGGTGCACCTTTGATCCATAACAGCATGTGAAAATGTGGTGCTCCTCTCGCTTAATATTCTTTTCTCCAAAAGAAGTGTTCCACTTCTCCAAGGGGAGGAACAGTTTTATTGCAAATAAAATGTAGCATTGCAATGAAACGATGATGGAAATATCTTGAGACATTAACTGGATATAGAGAGCAAAGTTCTCCAGGTGTTAATATATCTATGTTGTTTTTGTTGCTGTTTGCTATGCGTGGGAACTCATGTAAATCTTCCCATGCATATTCTGCACAACTTAGTGTAACAAACCAAGTTGGTGGTCCAAGGTTTCTGATCATGCAATGCACGTCTTTGTGAAAACCAGTATTCCTTTGTACCACACATGTTTGCAAACAAATTTGTTATACTTGATTGTAAAACCTCATCTTTTTCTTGTACTTTTTGTATTAACTGCGTAGCTGACATATTTTGAAAGTGCGTTCCAGATTTAAGAATGTGTGCAACTCTATAACATAGTGTTGCTAATTCACTTTCATAGAGTAGGTGGAATATGTATTCCACATTTTGTCTAAATCTGGGATCTTGCGAATACATTCATAATGAGTGGTATTCTGCTGCCCCAATCTGAGTGGGTCTATCATCGTATCTCCCACCTTTGCCAGTAGGAAATAGCAGTGGAAAAGCATGTGCTTCTATACTGTTTTCCCAAATACTCATTGGTGACCCTTTGGTTGATCGCATTTGGTAAGTTTCTAGTGCATCATCTATGCTTTCATTGGAATGCAATGGATGAATTGTGTAATGGTCCAAAAGAGTGGATACTGCACCTGGATCCAGAAGTTCGAATTGTCCAGTTTCTGATGGCTCTTGAATTATTTCAGTTGTTTGCCTTAAGCTTTCATGAATATTGATTTCCTTGTGGTACTCATTGTTGTCTTTTAGATATTGCAATGCTTGTCTAACGTTGTGTAAGTCCACTAATTGTTGCCACATTTTTTTGTCCTTTGTTGGTACTCCATTTACCAAGACTATTAAAGAATGCTCTATTGAACGTTCCACTCCTAGAGTGTGCACATTTTCCATTAGATCTAATGGCAAGTAAACTACTTTGCCACAAATGCCTTTCACCAATTCAGAGGAAGGTAAATTTGCTGTTTTTGGATGAAGGCCTATAATTGCTTGAAATGGGTGAACTGTTTGAATTATTATGCTCTCATACAAATTGAGCGGTTCCAGGATTTTTGGTAATGGAAACAATTCCAAATTATTTTTAATTACACGTGAAAGAGTGTGGTTGTTGTCTAATTTTGCAGCGCAGTAACTGCAACATATTAGGCGTTCAGTTCTTTCATATTTGCTTTCAGCTAAAAGGTACAAAGCTAATTCAAACCATTTAGAGTCTTCATTGTTTTCTATTTTGTATGCTATGTCCACATTTTTTGTGTTCCTTTTGTAAAATGTTCTGCGGCAACATACACAGTTTGGTATTTCAGCCAATGACCTTTTAAATTTTAGTATTTCTTTTCTGTATGTGTGCAATATAAGGTTGCTATGTGCAGAATTGTCGCTACTATGCTCTAAAACTGTTGCATTTTCTATGTGGCTCTCACTTCCAAAATACTTTTTCTGAATACGGTCCATTTCTTCTTGTAAGCATTTGGGTGTACCATGCAGAAGAGTGGTATTTAAATTGCCTAATTCTGAAACTGGACTTTTTGCACAATATATTTTATACACTAAATTTCTTACTTTGGAATGATGTACTGATATTCTTTTGATATCATGGAAGGTACTTTTGCAAATAGGCCCAGAAATGCAGGCTAATGAATGTCCTTTTAGCCCTGTGTCTTTCCCCACTACACAAATATCCAAATTTTGCAGCACTTTCATTTTACTTTTGTCTTTACCTTTTACATATTGATTGAGGAACTGACGTAAAGATTTGAAAGCTTTGCTTGGAAGGCACACATTGATGTGCACGGCCATTTGTATACTGGACGGTGTGGTTCTGCTGAATCGAGAGGTCATTCTGAGTTTTCAGAAGATAGTTTTGTAAGCATTGTTTCTTGCTCCATGATGGTAGTATTGATTTTCTCATACCCTCGTCCACTGCTATGGATGGCAATTGTGTTTGTTTGATTTTGTTTGTATGCTTCTTCATTAAAATATGGCTCTGTGGTTGTTGTGTGACTCCATTCACCAGCACAAACATGCAAAAAATTATTTTTGTTCACATTCCGTTTGTTACTGAGTTTCATTTGTAGTTTGGTACTTAGTTTTGTTAGTGCTTTCATCCTTTTTAACACTAATATGAGCAACTTCCTTTTGAGAAGGATTGCACTGTCCACGAGTGCTTGTAGAATTAACTTTCTACGGTACGATTTAAGGGGTGAGGATGATTTTGGTCCTCTTTTTAGTAGATTCTGAAGGACTCTGTGATGAAACATTTTTGCTAAAATACTTTTTTTACTATGGGTTCTTCTTACACTATCAGGATTATTAGAAACATTTTAGCTGTACTGGCAGCCTTTTTTTGACAACATTTCTGTGTTTTGTGACACTTTTTGATGGAAGAGGTACAGTTTCAGTAGTTGAGACTTCTTTTATTATGTTACCCAACTGCATTAGGTGGTTTGTACCAAGATTCTCCACTAACTCTACAACAGGTGGATGCTTACATTGGGCACCTTTATTTTTATTTGCTCTAATTCTGCGTTCCTTTCTACAGAGCTGCTTTTTGGTAGGCATTCTTTGGTGTCTGTTGAGGAAAAGAAGTATACTTTGGTCTGTTGTCCAATGTATGTGTGCTGTGTGCATGTATACATAAATGTGATGGGAAAGCTCTTTGGCATGATGTGTCAACGCACAGTGACCTCTAATATCATTTGGGAAGGCTACTTTACTGTTTGCATACTAGTATAATGTGCTTTAGATGAGAGTACAAAGGGCCCTACTTGTGGCGAGAACCAATATCAATAACCGAAATGCCAAAAACTTGCTACTGCAACTTATTTTCACAATGTAACCTTCTAAGGATTTCCTATGTTATTTCAGTACCAAACACACACGGATTTGTCAGCCATTGCACCTGCTATACTTTGTTTAATAAATGGATATTTGTAGGTAGACTAGTGTACAAATGAATGCTTGCTTTGGTGTCCAAAATAAACAAATAACCCACGCAGCCTCTTTAAGAAGTAGTTACAATATGAAGGTTGTACTGTACTTACATTTTTGTGCAAGATGACCAGGTTTCTTCGGATATGCTGTCTGCAGTGTAGATGCTGTTGATTCTCAGGAGAGTAGTCTTCACTGTCAATTAAAAAAACAATATCATTTACTTTGTGTGTTTGCAGCGGTCATGATACTGCAGACTTTACTTGTACTTCTTTCATCAGAGGATTCAACTTTTATATTTCAATCCAGTCCATGTGCACATTTCACTTCTCTTTTTGCAGCCTTTGCATACTACTTTCAATATGGTTCTTGAAAGTCCTTCAAAATAACTACATTTTTTAACGTTTTGTATGCATAGGAGAGAGGTTTGTAAGCGATAGGGCAAAGTACTAGATGGGCAAACATTTTGTGCTTATTAATGAAAAGCACAATATCCACAGAGGAGACCCTCTGAAGGACATGTCAGCACCACAAACGGGAGCACTTACTATTCTCATACGATCACATTGCAAGTAGCATTACTGTAGGCAGTACAGAGTACAGAACTCCGACATTTTCACGTACAGAATTGAGGTCTGCCCTAAATTATACTTCTCAACTCACACGCTTTTGGCGGATGTCAGCCGCCTTGTAAAGGGCAGACTCAACTGCCAAGCCTCCCGCACGGCCATTCATTCCAATGGGCATCTCACCCACCAAAAACAAAATCGGCTGATTTCACCCGCCTTTAAGACAAAAATGGTTGAGAGCTATGCCCAAATAGGCATGCATGCAACATATGTACAGGTTATGCAGAAGACACTAAGCAGTCGTGCGATTTGTTAATGACAAATCGGCAATCTTGCACTTTAAAAGGGGAAGCGTTGTTATATGTTCCCCATGGAAATTTACCAGCATTATTTTGTCCATTTTAAATCATAAAGCTGTACTCTGATTAAAATGTACATACCTGTACTCTATACTGATGCATGCGGACATGCATGGAGCTGTACGTAGAAATGTGCAATCCTTGCACAGTAGCTTGTGAAGTAGGTGCTATGCAATGGTATGCGATTTCCATTAAGAATTATCGACAGTAATTTTGAAGTGTGCAATGTTGATGACGGAGTTAAAATTAGTGATGTTCTATGTGATTGGTAGATGATTGCGCGCCCGCGTAGTTGTGTCCAATGAGGGACTCGCTTTGGTACCGCGGTGGAAAGGGTGGAAGGACTGGGTAAGAGTTACGTGACGCGCGTAGGCAACGCTTGTCCGCTGGTAGGGCGTGTCACATACGGGTTTCTACAGCAAATGTTGCATGGAAGGACGACTGTAGGCATCAGCCAATCAGATGTTCACATTACTCTTTTGTGTCAAAAGACAGTGCGCACACTGAAAATGGCAGAGGTGGAGAGGGTAAGGGTTTTGTTGCTTGGAGACATTTTTGTGCAAGGCTTACAACACTATGCCGAGAGTAGGCATGTTGCACACCATTTCGATGTGCGAGGAGTGGAGGTGGTGTGGAGCATTGACAGTGATGCCAATACTGCGGCAATTCTGCAAGTTTGCAGAGACATGCGTAGAATGACCACTCCTCATGTGGTAATTTTGAACTACGGTGCTTGCCACTTGGGATACCTGACTTCACATACTTTGTTGGCAGATTTGGCACAATTGGTTGAAGCACTCATGACCATCTTCCTAACAACGAAAGTTATTTTTTCTGCTTTACTCCCGAGAGTACAATGGAACAACACTTCTGTTCTCTGTCCAGATCAAAGCATCGGGAGGTGCATCATCAATCGCAGCATGGGTGCATTCATGCTACGAGTTGGTATGTCTTTTTGTAGCCACGATAACATTGCTCCACGCAATGCGCATTACTTTGAAGGAGATGGTGTTGCGCTATCCTGTTTGGGAAATGCAATGTTCTTTTGGAACAGAAGGCTTGCTTTAGAGAAGGTTCTGTAATGTTTGCAAGAGTAAACCAAGGACAAAAAATACAAAAAAATACATAAAATACCACATGTCTGTACGATATGTGGGCAAATATTTAAAAAAACAGCTCTTTTCAGAGCCTACCTTAAAGGGGAAAAAGGGGAATAGTACTTTAATGTAACGTCGTCACGCTCTGATCCTGTACATGTCCACGAACAAGGGGGTAGTTAGCAGCCAGCACATATCACCACCGGGGATTGAAGGGTGAAGCCGCATGTAAATCAGAATGAGCGGAGCTAGGGATTGGTCCATAAAGTTCAGTAGGTGTGTTCTGACCGACGTACTTTTGTAAAACCGTCTTCTCCCTCACAGGACACCACACAGCCATGGTTTTCCATGCTCGAAAACAGATTATCTGGATTGTGGGAGACTGATGGATACATTGGTTGAAGGTGCATGCAGAAAGCTGCAGTTTATCTACAAATCTCAGCTTTCCACATGCGGAAGTGCACTGGCATGGCATGCGTGGCATGAGATGGCTGGACTTGATACCTCTTTGTGTTACTTTACAGACAGAGCGTCCTCCAGATATACTCATCATCCACTGTGGAGGAACCAGTTTAGGCCATGTATCTGGAATTTCTTTACAATTTGCCATGAAGGAGGGACTCGCGACGCTCATGGACATGTTTCCAAATTGTCACCTACTTTTTTCCCGTATTGCCCAAAGACAAATATGGTTGCGTTGTTCTGCATTTGGTCCACAAATGGAGAAAGCAAGACGCAATGTGAATAAGGCTGTGTGTGCTTTTTTAAGAGCTGTTGGCATGTCCTCTTTTGTCACAATTGAACTTAAGGGAGGAGGATTTCAATCCCCTCTCCCGAACCACCGAAGCCGAATAGATCGACCCCTCCCACCGTGGTTGGAACGGGCGCCTGGATGTTCGAATTACAGGTAGCCACGTGGCAGCCAATGGGGGGAAGAAGGAGTTAGGGAAAAGGGATGGACCAATAAAGGGAAGGAAGGGAAGACAACAAGACATAAAATGACAAAAGACCCCTACAATTCCTGACTAGATAGCTTAATACTCCTGCAACCTGACCTGACTCTATCTTCAGTAATTAATTAACACATAACACGCCATCTTACACAAATCGTGAGCAAACATGGATTAGCACAACATAATGCACATAGAAAGGCGCTTTAACTAGAAATGACTTAGAACCATAATACACTGATAATGAACAGAGAACATTGAGACGTTCACATGCCTCACCAAAACATGAATTAACATATTACACTGCACATAGAAAAAACTTAATACGGGAAATGCGGATTAGAAGAGTTGAATTTTCCCTGGTGTTTAGAACATGAGGAAGCAATGTGCCGACTACCAAACTGGCATTTATCTTGCCCAAAAACCAAGGACTTATGTGCCTGCACTTAACTTTTGGTCCGGACGTTTTCCTGAGACGTCCGGACATAAATTCTTGAAGCTTTTGATTACTCCATGTTAATGCCGTAAACCGGCCAAGTGAACAAACATAGAAACACTTAACTGATGGTCCGGGAGCCTACTGCGGCTGACCCGGACCTGTAGCTCTGGAGTAGATTAAGGAGCGTGTGCCGCCGCACCCCGGGATATAAAGATGCCTTGCGACATAACCAGCGTGATTCCTTCCCGCCACTCGCTTACACCTTCAGCGTTCCTGCTTCGCTCCTGCCGCTGTCGCCGCCCATGCTCTCCAACATTTTCAACAGCACATGAGCACGGGCGGGCGGCCGTTAAGGGCCCAATCCCTAATTGCAAAGTGCCGGCAGCTGAGTACCGACAGGCCAAAGGAACTACACATTT
The DNA here is from genome assembly GCF_040938575.1 of Ambystoma mexicanum. Taxonomy (NCBI): domain Eukaryota; kingdom Metazoa; phylum Chordata; class Amphibia; order Caudata; family Ambystomatidae; genus Ambystoma; species Ambystoma mexicanum. The sequence goes on from NC_090922.1 coordinate 600,980,933, forward strand.
CCCCATGCCTGCTGGGAATTGTAGTTTTTAGATATGCCATACCTGCTTCCTCCTGCACCACAGGCCCTTATTCCTGACATTTTTCCACAATGAAAACATTGTGTTTCGTAGCAGTTTCATTTTCCGCAGAGATGGAGTCCACCTCACATATGCTGGCAATCCGATGTTTCTTCACAATTTACAAAATGCATTGCGCCCTCTTTTGCAATCACACTAACCTATCTGACAATCCGTTTTTCCCAATCCACTGTTTTTGACCCACACAACACCCCACCAAAACGCTCTTTTCAGAGCCGCCACTTACTCCCAACGTTCACTTTATTGCGTTTGCTCTGCTTGCACCCTCCCTTTTCCCCTCTACGACTGTCCGCGAACCTTTGCTGCACTCCACAGGGGTCTACGGCCTTCACTTCATAGTTCTATTGTTACACTGCAAAAGGCGGCTCTGAAAAGAGCCTTTTCTGTCATTTTTGTTGTTTTTACGTTCATTGTTTAACAGCACTCGACACACTAGGAGAAGAGGCAAAAGGGGGGTAAGGAAGGTACACCAGCCACGGGGATAAGAAAGGGCAACTGAACAGACAAATATTAAGGGTGATCTTTATTTAGGTAAGGAGCAAATCTTCTGGTGCTCTGTGACTGCAGCCTCAAAAGCACTTTGAAAACTCTCCCCCCTGCAGAGTACTGCGCCACAATACTTGCACACTACTGTCACGTTTGAAAGGTAAGGATCCACAGCATTGCGAATGGCTTGTGAAGCAGCTGGAGGGAGGCACTCCCCACAGGAGTGTCTCTTGTGGTGGGAGGATCGGATTCCGAGGATGCTATGGAGGAACTCAAACGACTATGCTCTTCACATGGCACCACCTTGCGAATGTTCGCAGTGTGGAACGAAGTGAGGTGTCCCTTCATGGTTGTCGTACCAAAACTATACGCTCCAAATCTCACATGACTCAACACCACATCGCACTGGTTACACTTCTCCAGGTTCGCACGTGCTTTTGGTACGTTCCCATAAACGGAAAACAACCGCCACACCCACGACTCCCGCCGAGTGCTCCTAGTGCGGAGTTCCTCCACTTCATTCTCTTCCTCCTCTTCTTCCTCAATCTCTACATCCTCACCCATATATCTCTCTGCAGACCCTTGGTGAGGTGGTGATGGTGGCGGGTTTGGGGGTGGTGAGGAGGCTAATTACCCCACAGCAGCCATGGAAGCCATACCAATTACTTTCCTTTTGGTCACTACATCAGTAAAGGCAACGCACCTCAATCTGCTATAGCTAGAAGGACAATGAAGGTGCGCTCGGGTGTGTGGCCTTTTGTAGGGGTGCAGGGGTGTGCCTCGTGACCGTCTTCATCCCTACAAACCGTTACACACATTTTACACGGCAACTCCTGAGGTGGTCTACTGTTTGGGATGTGAGAATTTACATTTTTACACTCCACAATACTTTGCCTTGTGTCTTGAAGTTCATTTTTATTGTTGCGGAAGCACACAAACCGTGAAAACTAGTCCCCACGCGCAGCGTAGGTGCGGTCACAAGATGACGTCCTCAACACATCCGCCCACATAATGAAAGTCCCCTGGACAGCAAATGGACAGTGTTCGGGTTCTCAAACTACTTCAAAGTGCGACACAAGTGAGACGGACAGTTAGGAACTGCTGTGATGTTCGCAATACTCACGTTTGTACTGCGCATGTGCACGCATGCTATGTTCACTGTACGGACAGTTCCAGCGTCCTTAGGACAACTCCATTTTGTTTGCCTACGAACTTGCCAACCACTGTGCCTGGTCTACGGACGGCACCATTTCGACTGTGCCCAATACGGACTTCTATACTGTCCTTCACACACTCCCTTTTTACTCATTTATACCCATTCCGGCCATCTTGTGTGTTCTACGACCATGTATTATCTCCTTTTCCAAGCGGTACTCCGACGCAGTACATCCTTTGACACCCCTTTCTATTTATGTACGCACATTTTCAAAATATGGTGCAGTCACACATCACATCCGTCTTACTTCACATTAGACAGCACCCACATTCCATTGCTTGTGGATAGGTCGAAAAGGCGCGCTGTTCGAGAACATTTTACTTCTTTTTAAAAATAAATTCTACACACACACTCTTTCCCTACAACTACTGCACAAAAACATTTCAAACTAACACACACATCACTCTAAAGAAATAGCGGGGGAAGTGGACACGGAAACAAATATGGGGTAATTAGGATTCAACACGGGCTGCTTCTGAGGAGAAGATTTGTGAGGGGAAGAAGGGATGGATATTTCGTCACAACATCTATTTTCCTGTTCAAGGTTTGGGGATGGTTCACTAGGGAATGGAGAAGCAGGGCAGGTGCAGGTGGGACAATGATAACAAACTTTTCCTCTCACACAGTCCTTCACAACTCCCGTAAACTTTGAAAATTGTGGTTCAATGTGTCTATTTTCTGCTCTATCCTTTTTATCCTGTCTTCTTCTGTCTCGATTGTTGCCCTTTCTTCTTTACTTTCCTGGTCTGTTAAAAAAAAAAAATACATAGGTTGAATCCCTCTAAAATACTGGTCACTATTTTGCATATGCAGAGCAGTCTATACCATTATGTGGCTGTCTTCAGACATTTCCCCATGCGGGAAATGCTCCTCCAGCCACTCCAAAGTACTTGCCATTTCTGAGTGAAAACAACAGAAAGAGATTACTATTTATGCACTACATACCACAAAAAAAATCACCCATACAAAAACATGACCTGTACTCACTCTTTTGCTGTAATGTCCCTTCGTCCTACTCATCCGTCCACTGTCGTTCCAGGCTGCCAAGTTTCTGTGAAGTGATTACGCTGGAGGCATCCTTTCTTTTTTATGGTACCATCCACTTTATTCTACATGATAATTAATTGTGTGGCTTTCTTTTCCTAGCTTCAGGTCTCCATATTTACTTATTACTACTCATAATATCTTTATGTCCTTCTTCCACGCTGCACATTTTTTTGTGTAAAACAATAGTACATTTTCAGCTATCCCCCGCCTCTTTGGGTAATGTTGATGCTGTCAAACCCCATCCGCAAACAGGCGCTCAGTCCGTCCCTTTCCAAAATCAATAAGGGGGGGTTCTGTATGTTCTATGTTAAATGTATGTCAAGTACTTACATTATACTACATACCTTTCAAAATCATATCATTACAGTGTACATTCTGCTGAACGACTTCATTGCCACAGTTTCATGCTTAAGTTCCACCTTCCAAAAGCCTATGCAATTCCCTACAAAAAAAACTTTGTTACGGGGACGTTATGGTTAAGTTGCCCTCCCAAAAACCGGTTACATTCACTACAAAAAAAACTTTGTTGAGGGGACGTTATGGTTAAGTTGCCCTAACAAAAACCTGTACACTTCACTAAAAAAAACTTTCCACCTCCCCTTTTTGCTTCAACTTAAAACTGAAAACCCCCTTGAAATTCAACAGTTATGGTACACTAAACCCCCAACCCTGCCACCACCCCTGTGCACTGCTAACACTAACACCCAGACCATGAAAAATGTCATCTCAAATGTCAATTATGACATCAATGATGACATCACTTGTTTACCCCCTTTCTTTTCCTTCCCTGCTATACATATATATGTACATTCAGTAGAAAAATATCACTAAGGGAATGTTATACTTCACAGTGCAACAAAACACCACTGCACATTCCCCCATTATGGTAAGCTAAGCAACCATAACTCGCACCATCTACGTGCATTGCTAACACTAACACCCAGGACATCAAATATGACATCACAAATATCATTGATGACATCACATGTGTGCCTCAACTATTTTGGTGCATTGAAAAATGTAGGCTGGGTGGCTTTATTAACTGACCAGCACAATATGAAAATTGAAAAGGTGCAGTGTAGCAAAACTTTACCCTTGTCATGTGTTCTTTAAGCACTTTCCTTAGGGGCCGGTGGCAGTTCATGATGCACATGCATGGGGCAATAGCAGGCCTCAAACACATAATTAATTTGTATACAGGAAGATAAACTGTGGGATGCTGCTAGTTCTTTCTACCCTACTTCATTTTCCCTGTATGTGCCGATCAGTTATATGCTTTGGGTCGTATGTATTGTTTGTTATAGCACAAGTGTGTATTAAGTCTAGATTTGTGAGCTACTTATTACATGCGTAACATTACACAATCACCCCTGACATCTTGTTACCAACATAATAGATGGAACCCCTTGTAGGTAGGGATTTTTTAGGAATATTATTTTCACATGTGATGTCATCAATGATATTTGTGATGTCATATTTGATGTCCAGGGTGTTAGTGTTAGCAATGCACGTAGATGGTGCGAGTTATGGTTGCTTAGCTTACTATAATGGGGGAATGTGCAGTGGTGTTTCGTTGCACTGTGAAGTATAACATTCCTTTAGTGATATTTTTTTACTGAATGTGCATATATATGTATAGCAGGGAAGGAAAAGAAAGGGGCTAAACAAGTGATGTCGTCATTGATGTCATCATTGACATTTGAGATGAAATTTGTCATGGTATGGGTGTTTGTGTTAGCAGTGCACAGGGGTGGTGGCAGGGTTGGGGGCTTAGTGTACCATAACTGTCGAATTTCAGGGGTTTTTCAGTTTTAATTTGAAGCAAAAAGGGGAGGTGGCAAGTTTTTTTTTAAGTGAAGTGTACAGGTTTTTGTTAGGGCAACTTAACCATAACGTCCCCTCAACAAAGTTTTTTTTGTAGTGAATAAAATGATATACACACTGAGCATGATAGACATAGATATGTCGGAAGTGTCGGAAGCGACTGTGATTCTGTTGGACTACTGCTTTTGCTGTGCCTGTGATACTATTCCGTACGGTGCGGCTTGCCACTGCGAAATTGAGACGCCTCTAGGTGCTCTCATCTAATCCTGCAGGCTTCGACTCGTGAGGACAAGAAGATGCGAGGACGTATTGCTAACAGGCCAGCTCCATAAGTGTGTCAACAGAGACACAGAGACAGTCGGAGATGACCTGTGGGATGCGGCCTCCCTATTACACTCTTAAAAACTGCATCATTGAAGTCCCACATCACGACACTGCTGATTAAATTGGCTTATGGTAAGTGAACACAGAGACAGTGGGGGATGACTGTCACTGTATTAAACAGCTGTAAAACCACTTTACTGCAGCCAACTTTTAACTCTGCTTGTGGTCAACTGGATACTGCTTCTGAGAGCAGAGAGCCCGATGCCACAGTCACTATTCTTCATTTGGTGGGGGTGACAAGCGGTGACAACTGCTTAAATAGGAACATTGTGAGAAAAGTACAGAGGCTGCACCCTTTACCACAGGAGCTCCACAATTGCCATTCTCACCAAATTGAATATAATTGAACCTTAATAGTCCCAGCACTTCATCTGAATGGCAACATTTGCAGCTGATATAGCCAAAGTCAGCAAACGTGCCAAGGGATATTTGTTGCTGGATATATAAGCCTTCTTTTAAAGGGCTTTTCTACCAGTAGCAAACCAGCTGGTGTCTGCTCTCCCTCTCACCCATATTACAACTCTTGCCATAACCCTTGCCATAACAAATTGAATATAATTGAACCTTAATAGTCCCAGCACTTCATCTGAATGGCAACATTTGCAGCTGATATAGCCAAAGTCAGCAAACGTGCCAAGGGATATTTGTTGCTGGATATATAAGCCTTCTTTTAAAGGGCTTTTCTACCAGTAGCAAACCAGCTGGTGTCTGCTCTCCCTCTCACCCATATTACAACTCTTGCCATAACCCTGTACCACATGATACTGGTATCTGGTAGCATCTGGGTCGGGGGAAGCAGCACGTATGACGTAGTCAGCCTATTGGGACCTGTGATACTGCCGTGCTCCTCCCCCTAAGGCGCGACAGGAGTGTGGCGAGAGTGTGTTTTTTTTTAGTGGAGAGCTCTTAGTCATTGCTGCTCTGTAACCTGTTTTGGAGCACGTGCTGTTAACCCACGTTTCTACAATCGGAGCAATTTGCAATTGCTTGTGCTTCTGGATTGAGTGTTACGACAGTTTCCTGGTGAAAAGGAGGAACGTCTTGAAGCACATAACAGCTGTGTACACGCGACAGGAGTGTATCAAGAGTGTGCCTATGATGCTGCGGTGCACTGTATTGCGAAGACCATTACAAATTTGATAACATTGTAAAGTTAGTGAACATTGGTAAGCAAATATCGGTGTTCTATATCACTGAAACCTCTGTTCACTTCTCTGTCTGAACTGCGCTTGGAATTGATAACTCACGCTGTTTACATAGAAGACTTTAAATATTATTGACTATAACTCGAATAGTGATTTTGTGTTTTTTGCATATTCCAAATTGAGAAGTGACCCCTGGCAAACATTTGGTGGAACATGCCGGCAAAGTCTCTAAACAAACGTACCTATAACCTTAGAAATAATAAACCCTATGGGAAAGTCCAAGAATACAAAAGAGCAGGAAATAGTGATGTATAAAATGACCGAAGCTTTGAGACTGTGTCCAACCAACACGCTTTGTCACCTGAGGTTGCTGTAGCAGGTCCTGTTGCCTCCGAACAAATAACCAAGTATTTTAAACCCAGTACAGGAAGCGAGATTCTACAGTAGTGTAAGATTTTGTTACAGGCTGAAGTGAGTAAAAGTACTCCCGATGAAGACTTTGCAGATATCGACAATAATTCACTCCTCAAATTATGTTATTCTATGTGCAATGTAAATTCGGGAATACCATTTGCACCAAATAGTTCTGGACTAAGAGAGGTAAATGAAGCCAGTGGTCAGAAGTCTACTGAGAAATCCCAAATTCAAGATTATCAGCTGCTCTTAAAATGTTCTCAACTACTAATACAAAAAGTGAAATTACAAGCTTTGATGTATCAGACAAGCAGAATACAGATTCGGCTGAATACTCAACCGATAAATACATTTCTGGATACCAACATACAAGAGATGACCCCTTTTGGGGGGTCTAAGATTTTACAATTAAAATTTTACTGAAGCTCTGCGTTCGAATACATGGAGATGTACAGAGACAAGGAGCATTAACAGCAGAGTTACTGAAGCAAAACTAAATCACTCAGGTCACAATGAACATTTGCCCCTTGCCTCGTTTTGCAGACATAGGTGCTACCTCTATTGTGGCAATGGATAATTTACCATCAAAGGCAATAGAGGTGGAAACTCAGCAAGATGAACAATGTGAATCACCTCTTAGATATCTCACTCAACACAGACACAGCGAAATAAGAAACTAAAGAATACATCTGTAAAATTCCCTGATGTACCCAAGGAGACCACACTGCTTGTAGAAGATTTTATAAAGCCTATGAACTCTACTATAGTAATGGCGGTGAACCAGAAGCAACAAGCAAGGAAAATTAAGAATAAGGTAACAAGACGACAGAAGCGACATCAACATCTTCGGGAACTTTAACAAGTTGGCTTCTTCAAGAAACCGAAGCTAACATGATAAGTTCAAATGAAACCAATTTGAATCCCGGTGCTTCGGTAGTTGACTGTATTGATTTATCTATCCCTTTAGCTCCCTCTGTCCCTGTCACTATAAACCAATGAGATCGAATGAATGAAAATGGACATAACCCTCCAACCTTGATGACTACCGAGCATGAGTCGCCTAAAATGATACTGAAGGCTTGTGTGCTAACTATTAAGCATCGATCTGTGATGGGAGTTAAATTGCATATTAATAGACCTAATTTGCTTAAAATATGCACCCAAATACCCTCTTTATGTATATTAACTTCATGCGACTTTGATAGAGGGGGTGCGGGATGGTCTTGATGGACTGTGTACTTCCAAGCCAAATCCTGAGAATTCTTAGGTTACGAATTAGATCAACCCTGTATCCAGCAAGTTACCACCTCATGTTGTGATTGCTGTAAAAAAAAAAAGGGATTACGAATACTGGACTCAATTAAAATAAAAAACAATCATCTGAATTTGATAACAAACAAGGGTGGCAATGGCTGATGAAATTAATACCTGGGTTGCCTCGGAAGTGAAATATTTAGATCTTGTCTTGGAATACGCCTGGCCATTCCCACTTTATAGAAAAGCTCCCCTCCTTGGATGAATTAGTAGAATGCCCTGTAATAATGCTGCAAGAAACTTGGCTCATGCAGCATTTTCTTATTGACGGGGTTGTAGTTTACCAATTATGTGCAAAGAGAGGTGAGAAAGGACGCCCTTTTGGAGGATTTATCATTGGGGTTTGACAAGAAATTCCATCAATATTGATTTCGAACCCTGGCGATAGTGACCATGTGTTAGCTGTGGAACTGTCTATTGGGACAGGTACATGACAAAAACGTATACTTGTTGTTAATATGTACGACACCCCCCCTGGAACTGCCCCCACAGAACGAAGTTGTTGATGTAATTGATGCTACTATTGTAAAATGGTCTGAAAATGATGATACAGATCTAATATTAGTGGGGGGAGATCTCAATGCTAAATGTGGTGAACATCGGATAAAGGAGACATATCCTACTATTGGTAAGAAAAATGAAATGAGGCGAAAATAGGTGGATGAAAGAGGTAAAAAAATGGGGTATGGTTAACCTAAATGGGCATACGCCTGGTGATATTCCTGGTCACACAACTTGGCAATGTGACCTTTTTCCTGTGATCCAAATGCGATTCAACTTAAAAGGGGGGTTACCACTGGGTCCCATCCTTTATATACTCCATTTCCATGATGGATTGTTCCATTTCAAGTCTTCTGTAAGGGGCCAATCCCAGCAGCTGTGACAAATGTCTTTTCCTGGTGATGTCAGTCTGAGGGTGATTTGTCTACAGGATGTGGGGAGAAGGTACAGAGATTCCAAGATGGTGGGGCCCATCCCCTGACTGCAATATCTCTCCTGGGCTACTATAACTCATCCCTTTCTCTTATCTGCCTGACATCAAGGAGACTCCATTACTTATCAACATGTTGACCTCTCCATTGTCCTGGCAAGGTTGACTTTGAAGCCCTGGTCTCTCGGAAAACTGACACGCCTACCCAGTGAGAATAGAAGGAGCTTGTGGGGCTAAGCCTAGATGGTTTGTTTTGGATGAAGCTCAGCCATAGGCAGTGGTACACAGAGATCTGTCAGTTGGATGAGTCATTAGAAAACAGGCTTACAATAAAATGACATCAAAAGTGTTTTGGCTGTAACTGTACATCTGAATAGGCCTCATATCAAGCCAGATACAGCTTATATATATTTATTTATCTGCCACCATGCCATGGGGATGTACATTTATATACAATTTGGATCAGGGTTGCCCAGGATTAAGGACAGCCTCTAGCTTTGGGAACTTTGTTTTCAGCAGGCTATTTGCAGGAATACACGTTACTGCAAAGTTGCCAAACTACAGGGAAACTGCTAGGGGTGTCACTAGACATTCCGAGCCAAGTTACATGTTTGCACACTACTTTTCAGCATGGAGCATTGTGAAAGTGAGCCTGATTAGCAGAGATATCACTTTCTGCAGCAGATTTACCAGCATCATTTTAACGGGTGAAAGTGAGAGACCCCCAGAAATGCAGTTAACTCTCCCAAGGGAGTCAATGGAATACACATCACAAGAGGGAATGAGACCAAGACCAAGTTCTGGTGGTATTAAAGGTTTTATCTAAAGTAGGGAAAGCAGCAGATAATCTGCTCACGCCGAGAGCGCTCTGCAGAAAACATGTTACACTTTGCTTTTGTACATGGGAATCGTCATACGTTGGTGGGAAGGCCTGGGGGGCACACGGACAATCAGGATTGGTTACTAAGAGTGAACACCTATAGGTGCCATAGGGTCGGAGACTCTCGGTTGGCTCGATGGCCCGTGGTGCGGTGCTGACGTGTTCGGGGTCAATCGGTCAGCTGGGCTCATCACGTTGGCATGTGGGATGGTAGGTTGTTGCAAAGTTGTATATTAAATAACCATTTAACTTTTGCCCTTGTGGCCATTCATTCCCATTCATTCACCATTGCAATGTGTTTGTCCAACGAGTTCAAAAACCTGCATCTCAAAGGCTGCATAAAACATGGTTCAAAGGCAGATTATTTATCACTACCCATAAATTGGGCCTGATGCTAAACTTGGTCTGTTAGACAATTCAGGATATACTGGCCAAAAGATAAAGCTTGTGGGGTCATTGTAAGGCCTGGGTCATTTATCATCAACAACAAAAAGGGATTCTAGATGTATGGCCGGGATGACTATGTCTCGAGAGGCAAATACCATTATGGGCTTGCATGTCATTATGAGGGGGGCTCTAGTGACCAGGTATGTAAACATCACTAAATCTCTGTCAATCTATTTTGACACCACGACGAATAAAGGAGAATCGAAACCTCTTAGCAGTTACTTGTTGCATGACGGACAGGGCCTTTAAAACAACGTTGTTCTTCTAGGTTTCTTATACACTATTTACTATCATGCATTCAAATCATACTGGTTCAGAATATACAACATAGCAAAAAAGGGAAAATAAAGAACTCATAAAGAATAAACGTGTACATGATTCAGTGTTCATCATTTAGGAAATGGCAGTTCATACCTCAGGGTTTATGTGTGCAACATTAGCTAAGCTTATGGTTTTATCGAACCTGATTGAATGCTGCATTGTGTTTGCTCAATGTAGTACACATATTTACATTCAAACTTATAAAAACCGAGGTAGCTTTGTGCTGACATAAAAAAAATACTCATGCATATGTTGTTGCAATCTACTTCTGTGAACATTTCTGTATTTCTGTATACTGTATTTCAGGTCAACGGGCATCATACACTTGTTTGTTAATGGTTTTACATAAAAACATCTCATTACATGCTTATACTATATTGGTCATTCTATATGTTGGCCCATCATATGGTTTATTCTATCCTGTATGCGAAAGGTCTGTTGGCTCTATTCGTATACAAACATATCAGACACTCATGCTTAGGGGTCACTTCTTAGCTGTTCACTTTATCCTAAGGGGCACAGGGATCCCATAATATACGGCAGGGGTCTGTAGGGTGTGGGGCAGGTTTATAGAGACGTGTGGCTTTTGCTCTGGCCCCTGCTCCGGGCTGCGTTTGGGCAAGTGAAGGGAGACGGAAGGCAGAAGATACAGTGTGGATTTTGTTGCATTCTCGCCGCCAGCCTTCTCATGGGAACCGAGCAGTTGTGGGGACGGCACAGGGGAGGGGTTGGGAGGAGGAACTCGTTCGCTGTGTACGCCTGACTGGGAGAGCTGCAGGCTTGAGTAAAACTTCACGGCTGTTTTAACTTTTCAAAATGGAGTCTTTTCCACCCTTGGGTTTGCACTGTTATACTGGTGCATGGAAGGGGGTCATAGTTCTTTGAGGATATTACCGCACAAAAGGGTTCACAGTTCCGAAAGGTGTTCCCGCACGAGGCGGGCCATGGACCCAAAGCAGGAAGTGTAGGAATAAGTAGGGGGGGCTAAAATGCCCTCTCCTTCCACTCATTCCCCCCTTTCGTTACTTAAGTAACAAATTCTGTAACTGTCTCAGCCTCTTGCGCTCTTCCTCCTCCACCACTGTTTCATCCCATGCAGGCGTTCCCTGCATACCGTCTGAGGCTATGCCCTCTTCTAGCATATTCATCAGGGGTGCAACTCATATTTATATTCCGAGTCCATGCCTCTTTATACCACTGTAACTCTCTGGGTTCCTTTATTGTCATGTGATATAAACTATCTACTATATACCCTGTGTTGTATACCGCGGTCACTCTATATTTGGGCTCCGCACTATCTCCTGTTTGCACCTCCGCCTCGTGTTTAATTTGTACCACACCATTTGCACGTCCCACTGTTACCATCATCATTGCACCATTTGGTACTGCGTTTGCACAGAATCGAAGTCCCAATTGACACACACAAAAAATGAGGAGCAAAAAAACAATGAGTGGTATGAGGAGCTTCACTGTCATTCCGAGCCAGGAAGGTACTCACGAAAAAAGATTGTCGAACCAGGTGCTGGGCTGTGCCCCTCCTTCGTACTTCATCCGCTCGCTGAGGTCGTGCACTGCCACTATCACATGTGAGAGGGAACCGTCTGCAGAAGGTACAAATGTGCAACATGCGCTCCCCATTTTTCGGCAAACACCTCCATCGATTGCTGTTAATAGATCCAACACATATCGATTCTGCATCGTCATTAACCGCAAGGCTCATAGTTCTACTTTGATGACATTGAACCCCTCTTCAGTGTCGTTAGCCAATTGAATGTGCTCCCACCTGGTGATTTTAAGCCACTTGGAATTCGCTCTCGCCTGGATGCTGGGAACAAGGGATGCAAAAAATGTCTCTTCAGAGTTGAATAATCGAAACCGATCCGGAATCTGGGCCAGAAGTTCTGATGACTTGGCTGAAATATAGTTTGAGGATCTCTTCTTCCTTTGTAGTGGAGTTTGTATACCTTCTTCATCAATGGCATACACAGGGACCGTTTCAATCAGCGTTGGGGATGGTTTTTCTTGGATTACTGCGTGGTTGCTTCCTTCATGGATGTGGCTCTCAGGGATCACCATTAGTGTAGAATGCAGTGTCGCCAGGGAACACGTGCCTCTCCATGACTGCGGGAGGTGTAGGTATGCCATGTTGCCGCAAACCCAATATGTGTCCATCATTGCAGCTGTTTCCTTTTTCATGTCCGGTACTTTGAGAGTTTTGCTGCAGTTCTTGTTGTTCCCCATGTCCCTCTTCCCTTCCCCGTGGAAGCACAGTTCATACGAGATGTTTCTTTGCAGCTTGAAGGATTTCTCGATGGCGGTAACCCACATTAGTTTGCTTATGTGTTCAGTCCATATGGGAGCGCATGTTTTCTGTACCCTTGAGAGTTTCTCTTCAGACAGTCCTCGCAACGCTTCTGCTTTGCATAGTATCTCTTCTATCTGCCATTTATTCTCCACGTGCAATGTTCCCTTTATTACCAGGAAAGGATCTTTTACGCAGATCACTCCTTGCGGCCGGGAGTAACATGTCTGTTCGTTCTGCAGCAGTTCAAACGAAACTGTGTGTGCTTGAAAAGTATTTTTAATTCTGCACAGTGCAAGATGTAGGAGACACTGAGCCTCTGCAAATGGAACTTCTTGTGGCAATAGCACTTTGGGAGTGCCTGAGGCATGGGGTAGGAGTGAGCAGACATAGCAACTCTCATTCGTCGTCTGCTTTGCCGTGTTGCTCATGTCTGCATACCACTTATTTGTTTGGTGGGGGTGCTGGGGATCATCAACTGTGTCTATACCGAATCTGTAGTGTTCTCCCCATCTTTCTTGTTGTGTTTCCCTCCTTCTCCTCCTAGTTCTTCCTTCCTCCCCTCCTCGCTTCTGTTTGCCACCCTCCCATTGTGTATACACATTGAAATAAGTGGTGGCCATATGGTTATCATCATTGCTTCCTTTTATGAAGGTTGTGTTTTCTGATGTTGCTACCTCTGGAACTAGTATGGTGGTCGGGTATGTGTGATTCTGCACCCATGTAATCTCTGAAGGTGTTTGGTCATTCATTGTGTATACACTGAACTCAGTTTCATTCATATGCAGGGATTGCCGGGTAGGTTGCACCGTTGGAGCATTATTTGTGGTGTTATCATGTTCTTCCTTGTGGCTCTCGTGTGCCCATATTAACTTGCTGCCATCCCATATTAAATGGGTTCCCTTTCTGATAGTTTCTACGCCCACACCTCCCTGGCCAACGTCCATTGAGATAAATGCAACAAGCCAATACAGGAACAGACCAAACAATATTGTAAAAAATGCTACTGCACACAAACAACATGCACTCATAAGAATAGCTAGGGTAAGCATATCTCTGTCGCCTATTTCTGTCTACACTACCATTTGCTGCAGCCGGGGCTTCGTCTATGCCCATTATAGCGCCTAACAAATACAACATGAACAATTTGGCAGTCAGGGTTTGATTTTTCTAATTTCACCTTCATGCTTACTCATATAATTAAATATTACTACACTACCACCTTTTCCTTCTTGCATCCTACCATTTCTCGCCCCCGACACTTCAAGTCTGGGGGAGAGAAACCGAGGGAGCCACATTTTTGTCAGCTGACCTTTTCAGTGTAGCACAAAGCATTTATTATTATTTTGAGTGCATAATTGAAAAAGGAACATCAGGGACAGAAGTTGAGAGAGAGAGAGAGAGATCTCAATTTTTGCCTCATTTTGTCACACATATTACTAATGTTCAATAGCACTATGCATTTATTTACATTTATCATTTGTCATTTATTTTCTCTTGTCCCACGGCTCATAACTGTCCTTGTACTTCTGCATTCCCACCTTCTATGTTTAGGCGCTGGCTCATCCCTATTACCTTTGTTGTCTACACAATCTGTGCTCCCATGGGCTCTTTGAACATCTGTCAAATGTATCCAGTACCTGAGGCCCTGCACCTTGACTGCTGTGGGAGTGCAATACACTACCTTGTATGGACCGTGGAATTGTGGCCCGTTCCACCTCCGCACAAAACTCCTCACATATACCATGTCACCTGTCATCAGCTGGCAGTTTGGGCTATCTGTGGCTGGGGTTACCGTGTCAGTGGCGTCTTCCTGTGTAAATGGTGGCTCGATTTGTTTAGCTATGGCTCGTGCTGCACTTGTCAAATTTCTGAGATATTCATGGAATTCTTCTCCTACAACAGTGGCGCTTTGATGCGCGTCTGATTGCCTACGCAAGGGCGAGTGGGCTGTGTGCATCCTTCTACCTGTCACAATTTCATGGGGTGACAGGTGGTGGTCCTTGATAGGCTGATTTCCCATTTCAAAAAGCGCCAGGGGTAAACAGTACACCCAGTTCTTTTTGAGTGTGTGGCACAGTTCTGACAATCTGCTCTTAAGCAATCCGTTCATCTTTTCTACAACTCCATTCGATTGTGGATGATAAATCGTGCAAAGCTTGTGGGTTATGCCCAGCATTGCAGTGATATGTTTAAACATGTCATTCATGAAATGCGTTCCATTGTCAGAACGTATTACGTCACAGATATCCCAGCGAGGAAACACCTCTCTCACTAAGAATTTGGCGGCACACCGTGCATCTGGATGAGCACAGGGGCCGGCTTCCACCCACCCGGTAAAGGGGCACACCACAACGATCAAGGGGCCGTTTCATGGAACAAATGTGTGCCAAGAATCTTGGCGCAAGCGTGAAAAAACAGGCGCCTGCGATTCATGGAAGTCCCTGCGTGTGTTACCCCAGGGATGTGCACCAAAACCATGTGTGGCGCACACGGGCACACACATCATTGCAACATCCCAAACACTGTGCGCGACGCACACATGGAAAGCGCACAACGTCGGCGCACACACCAAAAAGGGGGTGGGACACGGGGCGTAACATGCGGAATAGGGAACAACTCGTGAAAAAGAAGGCATAACTGGGGAAGTACTGCAGGGAAATACACAGAACGCGCACACGAACAACACGTATTCATGAAATCGAATACGGGAAACCCACGCACGCTAAAAGATGCGCATAGGTGTCAACACATCCGCCACATGAAGGCAGGCGGAAGCGTCCCCGCGCACAGTATAAAAGTGCTCGCAAACAACAAACACGTATATCCAGCTACGATGAATGCCCCATTCGTCGCAGCATTGATCGTGCGACACCGCAGGAGGAGGAGAATAGCCAGGGCCCGCATTTCTTTCCCCAGACTAGCCTTTTTGGGATGCCTGATGACCAGGTCTATGGCAGGTATAGGTTTCCACCCTGTATCATCCTAGAGCTGGTCAGGGAGTGGGAGGATGACCTTACATCCCCCACCCTGTGCTCCCAAGCATTGAGCCCCTTGGAGAAGGTGCTCAATGTCCTGCATTTTTTGCCCACTGGGTCATTTCAGCGGACAACTGCCATAGTGGGGGGTCTCATAGGCCACGCAGTCACGCTGCCTACACCAGGTGTTAGCAATCATCACTGCGCGCCCCTCAGTCCGCAGGCACATATACATACCCAGAACACCTGCACAAAAGGCAGGCCGTGGTCCAGTGTAAAGACTGGTAGGGGGTGGTCTGTACTTCTGATCTCTATATGATAGAGGGGAGGCACAGAGGACCCCAGCCTAGATTCTCTATTCGGTAGCTATGGTCGAGCAATCAAGGCCTAGCTTCTCAGGAGGTGATGCAGGCTGGTTCTTAAGTACAGTGTAGTCCCCAAGCCCCCACAAAGGAATGTCCACACACTGTATTGGTTAGAACACAGTCTTTATATAATCAATATTCAAGGTTATGTACACTTATCATAATAACTCACTTTGTACTTAGGAAAATCAACAATGGCAAATATATACAATTCTAAAGTGGTACCACCCTTTGTATTAGATCTCATTAAAGTGCATCAACAATACTGTAACAATGTCACACAGATCAATAGAGTCAAACCAGCAATAGAGGTGGTGGAGTCGAGTTCTTCGAAGAGGCGTCGACAGATCCTTCTTGAGCGACCCCCTTCCAAGCGGGAGTCACGGATCGTCGAGAGGCGTCGAGAAGCGTCGAGGAACTCGGCGTTCGGCGGCGGGGAATCGACGGCCCTTCTTGAATGCCTTCCCTTTCAAGCGGGAGACACGGGGCGTCGAACGTCCGACAACAAACAGGGTAGAACGGCGTCGATGAGGCGGCAGCTTCGATCCAAGCGGTGCTCGTCGATGATGGAGCGTTGGCGTCCTGCAAGGCAGAGGCGTGCGGGGCACCTCGATGACAATTGTTCTGGACTGCAAAGATTGTGAAGACGGGGGCCCAGCAAGGGCATCGAGTCGTTCGAGTCTTTGTGGTCTTCGGGTGGCGGGAAACCCACCGGCAGGTTTCTCGTCGACGCGTTGGTCGTCCTTGACTTTCTCCGGCAGGATAAAGCGGTCGACGGTGCGGACGAGGGAGTCCTTCGATTCAAATGTTCTTAGGCAAGGAGCGGACGGCTCCGGTCGTTGGCGGCACGGCGTCAAGTGGTTCCCACGGCTGGGCAACACAACTTCGACGGGCCTCCAGCGGTTACACAGACCTGCAAACCCTGGTCGACGGCAATGGACTTCGACGGCAGCGATGTATGGGTGCTTCACTTCGATCTCCTCGGCGGTCCCGTCTCGAGTCGGCAGCCTTTCGAGGGTCTGACTTCCAGGGCGCTTCGGCGAAGATGTAGCGGTGCTTGATGATCCCTCGGAGCATGGGAAGAGGGCGCCTTACCAGGTCCTCTCTCGGGTCAGTCCTCGACGAATTCGGCAGCTTTCAGATCGGTCGAAGCAAGTGCAACAGCAAGTCTTCTTCTTCCAGCTGGGCGTCGAGGATCAGCAGTCCCAGTTACTCTTAGAGTGGAGACTCAGCTTCTGAACGTTTCTGAACAATTACCAGTCGTGAGAGGTCCCCAGATATACTATTCTGTCTCTCATCCACACTGCTGGCACACACTCAGCAGCCAATCATACAGAAGGGCATTCATGCAGTTAGTCAGCCAATCAGGCACACAGTGCATTCAGGCCACACTCCTCCCTTTCAGACACTCACAACAAGGAATGTGGATTGGGACAAGTACCCAGCCATTCAACACTACACACTGCATTCAGGCCAGTTTCGGGCAGGGCTGTCTCAGTCTTTGTCTCTCATGCCAGAAACCAGACAACCACAACAAGGAGTGTATATTGGTCACACACTCCATTCACCCAGGTCCCACCCACAGGAGGTACCCACAACATACAGTCACTGGGAAGGCTCCAGTCAGTCTAGCTGGGCCTTCACAACAACACCATATATGGAACTTCCACCCAACAGCCAATCAGGGGGAAGGGACAGAGTCAGGGCTTCCCAGGACTTTGGGAAAACAAGGTAACAGGCAATAGAAAGCAAGAGTCCACAGGGGCCATCTTGTTTCCTATCAGGAATCAACTGATCCCAATGGCAGGGCCTGGGTATCCCAAAATGGAGGACACCCAGAGCACCTGTCAAATTCAGCATGGAGCTGCCAACAGCCCCTACCCTGCTCTGTGGGCCACCCACAGGTGCCCAAAAACATACACTATATATATATATATATATATATTTATTTATCTGCCACCAGGCCATGGGGATGTACATTTATATACAATTTGGATCAGGGTTGCCCAGGATTAAGGACAGCCTCTAGCTTTGGGAACTTTGTTTTCAGCAGGCTATTTGCAGGAATACACGTTACTGCAAAGTTGCCAAACTACAGGGAAACTGCTAGGGGTGTCACTAGACATTCCGAGCCAAGTTATATGTTTGCACACTACTTTTCAGCATGGAGCATTGTGAAAGTGAGCCTGATTAGCAGAGATATCACTTTCTGCAGCAGATTTACCAGCATCATTTTAACGGGTGAAAGTGAGAGACCCCCAGAAATGCAGTTAACTCTCCCAAGGGAGTCAATGGAATACACATCACAAGAGGGAATGAGACCAAGACCAAGTTCTGGTGGTATTAAAGGTTTTATCTAAAGTAGGGAAAGCAGCAGATAATCTGCTCACGCCGAGAGCGCTCTGCAGAAAACATGTTACACTTTGCTTTTGTACATGGGAATCGTCATACGTTGGTGGGAAGGCCTGGGGGGCACACGGACAATCAGGATTGGTTACTAAGAGTGAACACCTATAGGTGCCATAGGGTCGGAGACTCTCGGTTGGCTCGATGGCCCGTGGTGCGGTGCTGACGTGTTCGGGGTCAATCGGTCAGCTGGGCTCATCACGTTGGCATGTGGGATGGTAGGTTGTTGCAAAGTTGTATATTAAATAACCATTTAACTTTTGCCCTTGTGGCCATTCATTCCCATTCATTCACCATTGCAATGTGTTTGTCTAACGAGTTCAAAAACCTGCATATCAAAGGCTGCAAAAAACATGGTTCAAAGGCAGATTATTTATCACTACCCATAAATTGGGCCTGATGCTAAACTTGGTCTGTTAGACAATTCAGGATATACTGGCCAAAAGATAAAGCTTGTGGGGTCATTGTAAGGCCTGGGTCATTTATCATCAACAACAAAAAGGGATTCTAGATGTATGGCCGGGATGACTATGTCTCGAGAGGCAAATACCATTATGGGCTTGCATGTCATTATGAGGGGGGCTCTAGTGACCAGGTATGTAAACATCACTAAATCTCTGTCAATCTATTTTGACACCACGACGAATAAAGGAGAATCGAAACCTCTTAGCAGTTACTTGTTGCATGACGGACAGGGCCTTTAAAACAACGTTGTTCTTCTAGGTTTCTTATACACTATTTACTATCATGCATTCAAATCATACTGGTTCAGAATATACAACATAGCAAAAAAGGGAAAATAAAGAACTCATAAAGAATAAACGTGTACATGATTCAGTGTTCATCATTTAGGAAATGGCAGTTCATACCTCAGGGTTTATGTGTGCAACATTAGCTAAGCTTATGGTTTTATCGAACCTGATTGAATGCTGCATTGTGTTTGCTCAATGTAGTACACATATTTACATTCAAACTTATAAAAACCGAGGTAGCTTTGTGCTGACATAAAAAAAATACTCATGCATATGTTGTTGCAATCTACTTCTGTGAACATTTCTGTATTTCTGTATACTGTATTTCAGGTCAACGGGCATCATACACTTGTTTGTTAATGGTTTTACATAAAAACATCTCATTACATGCTTATACTATATTGGTCATTCTATATGTTGGCCCATCATATGGTTTATTCTATCCTGTATGCGAAAGGTCTGTTGGCTCTATTCGTATACAAACATATCAGACACTCATGCTTAGGGGTCACTTCTTAGCTGTTCACTTTATCCTAAGGGGCACAGGGATCCCATAATATACGGCAGGGGTCTGTAGGGTGTGGGGCAGGTTTATAGAGACGTGTGGCTTTTGCTCTGGCCCCTGCTCCGGGCTGCGTTTGGGCAAGTGAAGGGAGACGGAAGGCAGAAGATACAGTGTGGATTTTGTTGCATTCTCGCCGCCAGCCTTCTCATGGGAACCGAGCAGTTGTGGGGACGGCACAGGGGAGGGGTTGGGAGGAGGAACTCGTTCGCTGTGTACGCCTGACTGGGAGAGCTGCAGGCTTGAGTAAAACTTCACGGCTGTTTTAACTTTTCAAAATGGAGTCTTTTCCACCCTTGGGTTTGCACTGTTATACTGGTGCATGGAAGGGGGTCATAGTTCTTTGAGGATATTACCGCACAAAAGGGTTCACAGTTCCGAAAGGTGTTCCCGCACGAGGCGGGCCATGGACCCAAAGCAGGAAGTGTAGGAATAAGTAGGGGGGGCTAAAATGCCCTCTCCTTCCACTCATTCCCCCCTTTCGTTACTTAAGTAACAAATTCTGTAACTGTCTCAGCCTCTTGCGCTCTTCCTCCTCCACCACTGTTTCATCCCATGCAGGCGTTCCCTGCATACCGTCTGAGGCTATGCCCTCTTCTAGCATATTCATCAGGGGTGCAACTCATATTTATATTCCGAGTCCATGCCTCTTTATACCACTGTAACTCTCTGGGTTCCTTTATTGTCATGTGATATAAACTATCTACTATATACCCTGTGTTGTATACCGCGGTCACTCTATATTTGGGCTCCGCACTATCTCCTGTTTGCACCTCCGCCTCGTGTTTAATTTGTACCACACCATTTGCACGTCCCACTGTTACCATCATCATTGCACCATTTGGTACTGCGTTTGCACAGAATCGAAGTCCCAATTGACACACACAAAAAATGAGGAGCAAAAAAACAATGAGTGGTATGAGGAGCTTCACTGTCATTCCGAGCCAGGAAGGTACTCACGAAAAAAGATTGTCGAACCAGGTGCTGGGCTGTGCCCCTCCTTCGTACTTCATCCGCTCGCTGAGGTCGTGCACTGCCACTATCACATGTGAGAGGGAACCGTCTGCAGAAGGTACAAATGTGCAACATGCGCTCCCCATTTTTCGGCAAACACCTCCATCGATTGCTGTTAATAGATCCAACACATATCGATTCTGCATCGTCATTAACCGCAAGGCTCATAGTTCTACTTTGATGACATTGAACCCCTCTTCAGTGTCGTTAGCCAATTGAATGTGCTCCCACCTGGTGATTTTAAGCCACTTGGAATTCGCTCTCGCCTGGATGCTGGGAACAGGGGATGCAAAAAATGTCTCTTCAGAGTTGAATAATCGAAACCGATCCGGAATCTGGGCCAGAAGTTCTGATGACTTGGCTGAAATATAGTTTGAGGATCTCTTCTTCCTTTGTAGTGGAGTTTGTATACCTTCTTCATCAATGGCATACACAGGGACCGTTTCAATCAGCGTTGGGGATGGTTTTTCTTGGATTACTGCGTGGTTGCTTCCTTCATGGATGTGGCTCTCAGGGATCACCATTAGTGTAGAATGCAGTGTCGCCAGGGAACACGTGCCTCTCCATGACTGCGGGAGGTGTAGGTATGCCATGTTGCCGCAAACCCAATATGTGTCCATCATTGCAGCTGTTTCCTTTTTCATGTCCGGTACTTTGAGAGTTTTGCTGCAGTTCTTGTTGTTCCCCATGTCCCTCTTCCCTTCCCCGTGGAAGCACAGTTCATACGAGATGTTTCTTTGCAGCTTGAAGGATTTCTCGATGGCGGTAACCCACATTAGTTTGCTTATGTGTTCAGTCCATATGGGAGCGCATGTTTTCTGTACCCTTGAGAGTTTCTCTTCAGACAGTCCTCGCAACGCTTCTGCTTCGCATAGTATCTCTTCTATCTGCCATTTATTCTCCACGTGCAATGTTCCCTTTATTACCAGGAAAGGATCTTTTACGCAGATCACTCCTTGCGGCCGGGAGTAACATGTCTGTTCGTTCTGCAGCAGTTCAAACGAAACTGTGTGTGCTTGAAAAGTATTTTTAATTCTGCACAGTGCAAGATGTAGGAGACACTGAGCCTCTGCAAATGGAACTTCTTGTGGCAATAGCACTTTGGGAGTGCCTGAGGCATGGGGTAGGAGTGAGCAGACATAGCAACTCTCATTCGTCGTCTGCTTTGCCGTGTTGCTCATGTCTGCATACCACTTATTTGTTTGGTGGGGGTGCTGGGGATCATCAACTGTGTCTATACCGAATCTGTAGTGTTCTCCCCATCTTTCTTGTTGTGTTTCCCTCCTTCTCCTCCTAGTTCTTCCTTCCTCCCCTCCTCGCTTCTGTTTGCCACCCTCCCATTGTGTATACACATTGAAATAAGTGGTGGCCATATGGTTATCATCATTGCTTCCTTTTATGAAGGTTGTGTTTTCTGATGTTGCTACCTCTGGAACTAGTATGGTGGTCGGGTATGGGTGATTCTGCACCCATGTAATCTCTGAAGGTGTTTGGTCATTCATTGTGTATACACTGAACTCAGTTTCATTCATATGCAGGGATTGCCGGGTAGGTTGCACCGTTGGAGCATTATTTGTGGTGTTATCATGTTCTTCCTTGTGGCTCTCGTGTGCCCATATTAACTTGCTGCCATCCCATATTAAATGGGTTCCCTTTCTGATAGTTTCTACGCCCACACCTCCCTGGCCAACGTCCATTGAGATAAATGCAACAAGCCAATACAGGAACAGACCAAACAATATTGTAAAAAATGCTACTGCACACAAACAACATGCACTCATAAGAATAGCTAGGGTAAGCATATCTCTGTCGCCTATTTCTGTCTACACTACCATTTGCTGCAGCCGGGGCTTCGTCTATGCCCATTATAGCGCCTAACAAATACAACATGAACAATTTGGCAGTCAGGGTTTGATTTTTCTAATTTCACCTTCATGCTTACTCATATAATTAAATATTACTACACTACCACCTTTTCCTTCTTGCATCCTACCATTTCTCGCCCCCGACACTTCAAGTCTGGGGGAGAGAAACCGAGGGAGCCACATTTTTGTCAGCTGACCTTTTCAGTGTAGCACAAAGCATTTATTATTATTTTGAGTGCATAATTGAAAAAGGAACATCAGGGACAGAAGTTGAGAGAGAGAGAGAGAGATCTCAATTTTTGCCTCATTTTGTCACACATATTACTAATGTTCAATAGCACTATGCATTTATTTACATTTATCATTTGTCATTTATTTTCTCTTGTCCCACGGCTCATAACTGTCCTTGTACTTCTGCATTCCCACCTTCTATGTTTAGGCGCTGGCTCATCCCTATTACCTTTGTTGTCTACACAATCTGTGCTCCCATGGGCTCTTTGAACATCTGTCAAATGTATCCAGTACCTGAGGCCCTGCACCTTGACTGCTGTGGGAGTGCAATACACTACCTTGTATGGACCGTGGAATTGTGGCCCGTTCCACCTCCGCACAAAACTCCTCACATATACCATGTCACCTGTCATCAGCTGGCAGTTTGGGCTATCTGTGGCTGGGGTTACCGTGTCAGTGGCGTCTTCCTGTGTAAATGGTGGCTCGATTTGTTTAGCTATGGCTCGTGCTGCACTTGTCAAATTTCTGAGATATTCATGGAATTCTTCTCCTACAACAGTGGCGCTTTGATGCGCGTCTGATTGCCTACGCAAGGGCGAGTGGGCTGTGTGCATCCTTCTACCTGTCACAATTTCATGGGGTGACAGGTGGTGGTCCTTGATAGGCTGATTTCCCATTTCAAAAAGCGCCAGGGGTAAACAGTACACCCAGTTCTTTTTGAGTGTGTGGCACAGTTCTGACAATCTGCTCTTAAGCAATCCGTTCATCTTTTCTACAACTCCATTCGATTTTGGATGATAAATCGTGCAAAGCTTGTGGGTTATGCCCAGCATTGCAGTGATATGTTTAAACATGTCATTCATGAAATGCGTTCCATTGTCAGAACGTATTACGTCACAGATATCCCAGCGAGGAAACACCTCTCTCACTAAGAATTTGGCGGCACACCGTGCATCTGGATGAGCACAGGGGCCGGCTTCCACCCACCCGGTAAAGGGGCACACCACAACGATCAAGGGGCCGTTTCATGGAACAAATGTGTGCCAAGAATCTTGGCGCAAGCGTGAAAAAACAGGCGCCTGCGATTCATGGAAGTCCCTGCGTGTGTTACCCCAGGGATGTGCACCAAAACCATGTGTGGCGCACACGGGCACACACATCATTGCAACATCCCAAACACTGTGCGCGACGCACACATGGAAAGCGCACAACGTCGGCGCACACACCAAAAAGGGGGTGGGACACGGGGCGTAACATGCGGAATAGGGAACAACTCGTGAAAAAGAAGGCATAACTGGGGAAGTACTGCAGGGAAATACACAGAACGCGCACACGAACAACACGTATTCATGAAATCGAATACGGGAAACCCACGCACGCTAAAAGATGCGCATAGGTGTCAACACATCCGCCACATGAAGGCAGGCGGAAGCGTCCCCGCGCACAGTATAAAAGTGCTCGCAAACAACAAACACGTATATCCAGCTACGATGAATGCCCCATTCGTCGCAGCATTGATCGTGCGACACCGCAGGAGGAGGAGAATAGCCAGGGCCCGCATTTCTTTCCCCAGACTAGCCTTTTTGGGATGCCTGATGACCAGGTCTATGGCAGGTATAGGTTTCCACCCTGTATCATCCTAGAGCTGGTCAGGGAGTGGGAGGATGACCTTACATCCCCCACCCTGTGCTCCCAAGCATTGAGCCCCTTGGAGAAGGTGCTCAATGTCCTGCATTTTTTGCCCACTGGGTCATTTCAGCGGACAACTGCCATAGTGGGGGGTCTCATAGGCCACGCAGTCACGCTGCCTACACCAGGTGTTAGCAATCATCACTGCGCGCCCCTCAGTCCGCAGGCACATATACATACCCAGAACACCTGCACAAAAGGCAGGCCGTGGTCCAGTGTAAAGACTGGTAGGGGGTGGTCTGTACTTCTGCTCTCTATATGATAGAGGGGAGGCACAGAGGACCCCAGCCTAGATTCTCTATTCGGTAGCTATGGTCGAGCAATCAAGGCCTAGCTTCTCAGGAGGTGATGCAGGCTGGTTCTTAAGTACAGTGTAGTCCCCAAGCCCCCACAAAGGAATGTCCACACACTGTATTGGTTAGAACACAGTCTTTATATAATCAATATTCAAGGTTATGTACACTTATCATAATAACTCACTTTGTACTTAGGAAAATCAACAATGGCAAATATATACAATTCTAAAGTGGTACCACCCTTTGTATTAGATCTCATTAAAGTGCATCAACAATACTGTAACAATGTCACACAGATCAATAGAGTCAAACCAGCAATAGAGGTGGTGGAGTCGAGTTCTTCGAAGAGGCGTCGACAGATCCTTCTTGAGCGACCCCCTTCCAAGCGGGAGTCACGGATCGTCGAGAGGCGTCGAGAAGCGTCGAGGAACTCGGCGTTCGGCGGCGGGGAATCGACGGCCCTTCTTGAATGCCTTCCCTTTCAAGCGGGAGACACGGGGCGTCGAACGTCCGACAACAAACAGGGTAGAACGGCGTCGATGAGGCGGCAGCTTCGATCCAAGCGGTGCTCGTCGATGATGGAGCGTTGGCGTCCTGCAAGGCAGAGGCGTGCGGGGCACCTCGATGACAATTGTTCTGGACTGCAAAGATTGTGAAGACGGGGGCCCAGCAAGGGCATCGAGTCGTTCGAGTCTTTGTGGTCTTCGGGTGGCGGGAAACCCACCGGCAGGTTTCTCGTCGACGCGTTGGTCGTCCTTGACTTTCTCCGGCAGGATAAAGCGGTCGACGGTGCGGACGAGGGAGTCCTTCGATTCAAATGTTCTTAGGCAAGGAGCGGACGGCTCCGGTCGTTGGCGGCACGGCGTCAAGTGGTTCCCACGGCTGGGCAACACAACTTCGACGGGCCTCCAGCGGTTACACAGACCTGCAAACCCTGGTCGACGGCAATGGACTTCGACGGCAGCGATGTATGGGTGCTTCACTTCGATCTCCTCGGCGGTCCCGTCTCGAGTCGGCAGCCTTTCGAGGGTCTGACTTCCAGGGCGCTTCGGCGAAGATGTAGCGGTGCTTGATGATCCCTCGGAGCATGGGAAGAGGGCGCCTTACCAGGTCCTCTCTCGGGTCAGTCCTCGACGAATTCGGCAGCTTTCAGATCGGTCGAAGCAAGTGCAACAGCAAGTCTTCTTCTTCCAGCTGGGCGTCGAGGATCAGCAGTCCCAGTTACTCTTAGAGTGGAGACTCAGCTTCTGAACGTTTCTGAACAATTACCAGTCGTGAGAGGTCCCCAGATATACTATTCTGTCTCTCATCCACACTGCTGGCACACACTCAGCAGCCAATCATACAGAAGGGCATTCATGCAGTTAGTCAGCCAATCAGGCACACAGTGCATTCAGGCCACACTCCTCCCTTTCAGACACTCACAACAAGGAATGTGGATTGGGACAAGTACCCAGCCATTCAACACTACACACTGCATTCAGGCCAGTTTCGGGCAGGGCTGTCTCAGTCTTTGTCTCTCATGCCAGAAACCAGACAACCACAACAAGGAGTGTATATTGGTCACACACTCCATTCACCCAGGTCCCACCCACAGGAGGTACCCACAACATACAGTCACTGGGAAGGCTCCAGTCAGTCTAGCTGGGCCTTCACAACAACACCATATATGGAACTTCCACCCAACAGCCAATCAGGGGGAAGGGACAGAGTCAGGGCTTCCCAGGACTTTGGGAAAACAAGGTAACAGGCAATAGAAAGCAAGAGTCCACAGGGGCCATCTTGTTTCCTATCAGGAATCAACTGATCCCAATGGCAGGGCCTGGGTATCCCAAAATGGAGGACACCCAGAGCACCTGTCAAATTCAGCATGGAGCTGCCACCAGCCCCTACCCTGCTCTGTGGGCCACCCACAGGTGCCCAAAAACATACACTAGGGGCACAGGGTTGTACCCCTACCCATGGGTGCCATAAGGGTATCCCATGGGTGTGTTCACCAAACCAAAAGAGAGAGCTGCACTGCCAGGAGTCCCACATGTACTCCTGGGCAGAAAACACGACAGAACACACGATAAAAGCAGTAAAGGACTCAGAGGCCCTGTCCCTCTGATGCATTTCCAGCATCACATCCAGGACTTTTACAGGGTTGTACACTTCCCCAAAGTGCTCAGTGCCATAGATTGCACCCATGTGGCCCTACGTCCACCTAGGGCCACTGAGCACATCTATCAAAACTGCAAGCACTGGCATTCCATCAACGTGCAGGTCGTATGTGATGCAAAGGGAATCATCACCTCTGTCTATGCAAACTACCCTGGCTCTACCCATGACAGTTTCATATACAGAATGTCACCCTGAGCCGGGCCCTGGAAGCTGGGCAGCATGGCGACACATGGCTCCTAGGTGAGTACGGAGTGCTCAAGTCATGCTTCCGCTCCCTTGGCCGCTCTGGCGGTCAGCTACCATATGCACCCCCAGTAGTGTGCAGGATCATTGTGGTAGCATGTGTCCTGCACAATGTTACAACACGGCGGGACGTACCGGTGGACATGGTGGTGCCCCCACATCCCCAACCACAGACACAGGCGCTGCCCATGAGAGGGGAAAGGGCATGTGGCGAGGCAGCCCGGACCCAGCTTGTTGCCACATTTTTCACCTAAACTCCCACCCCTGCGGAGTGCACACAGGCCTGGCACATAGCAGGTGTCAATTGATGATGACAAAGAGATAGTCAACTGTCACAACCTTACCACCCTGAGAATTTTGCCACGGAAGTGCTACATTGTGTGCATCCCTATACATGACCAATAAGATACGAAGTGGCATGTCATAAATTAAAACTGGCCTCAGACAATGATGCCTGACATGGAATCAGATGAAATGACTGACCAACAACCTCCCACACATACAAAGTCAGACACAAATGCTTTCCACCAGTCGTAGCATGAACAGAACACTGAATGCCTGTTCACATGCACATTGGGAATGGCAAAATCCCAACTCCCGAACCCGTGTGCTGTGTGTGTCTCCTGCAACACACTGCTCAGCACACAGCACGGTGAGCAGCCTTTGTGTTGAATATACACCTTTAGCATCACATGAAAAATACAAATCAAATAAATAACCAAATGCCGCATGTACAGGATACCCAAATGATCATGTAGATCATGCGGTGCAGGGACACAGCGGGCCCGAGAAGGCAATCTGTGTGCTCCTGTTGCCATGGGAGGGTGGTTGTACATGTGGTTGATCATTGTGCAACTGTGTGTGTCATTAGGTACATGCACTGAATATATGCATGTGAAATCAAGTGACCCTCAGTGTCCTGCACACATCACATGTGAACATTGCCCATGTGAACACCCCAGCATGTCAAACCACACCAATCCCCTGACACCTGAAAAGTAAACACAACACAGGAACAGGCATTGACCAGCAGAACACAGCATGTACATAGTACCCCACAATTACAATGTCAGAGTGCCCAAAACACTGTAGCCCAAGCCAACTGTCCAATAACAAAAGACCCTCCCTCATTTACACATCACCATGACCTTCTGAACAACTGTGTCTGGGGTATGTAGCCTTCTTCCTTCAAGACTACTTGGCTACAGGATCACCCTACCTCTTGGTCTCAATGTTCCAGCTTGCGTGTAAATAGGGTCCAGCCCCCTCAGAGGCCACCTTGACTGGTAAAAATACCAAATCGCAGAGAACTCCAAGGAGCCAAACCCACAAACCAGGGAAAAAGCCTGTAGGCACCAAAAAACCTTGGAAGAGCCTCCAGTAGGTGACTTGAAGTAGCAGGAAATGTCAAAGCACATGTACAAGCACAATGATAGAACAACCAAGGTAGCACAGTTGAACAAAGGTCCTACAGGATGGGTACCATTTACGGTACATAACATACAATGAGGATGCAACAACTGATGGGTAGTGTCACAGCTCTGGTGTCCAGGTGCAGGAGTGGCCCGAACCAACCACCCCCTTCGTGGACTGGGCACCTGCAAGGTCAAACTTACACAGGCCTCTGAGACCCCGGCAGGGAAGGAGGGTCAGGGATATGTTGTATGGACAGGCAATGGTATGCAGGATAACCGGAAAGAGGGGCAGGAGAGGGGAGTCGGATTGGCAAGGGAAAGTATTCAAAATACAAAAAACTACTATTCACAATAACACATACTCAATCAGAGAAAACATGTTCATCATGCACATTGTACCAAATGAGTCAAATGCAAGCCAAAGAGAGACTTATCTCTGGGGTGAGTGCTGGCCTCCTGCCTGCGCACTCTCAGGTCTGGTAACAGGAGCAGTTCAATGCTGCAAAGAGAGCGTGAGTTATTAATCTGAATGTGTGTTAACAACACACACACACAACACCATCCATGCCCAAAAGTAAGTGACTTCTCCACAATCAAACACTCCTGTCTGCTGCTTTGTACCCATACATTAGCTTGGCCCCCTCATGGTTCATACACTGTCAATGCAGTAAGGCAGGCGCATGTGGGTGCGTGGGAAATGGAAGACCAATGCATCAAGAATCATACATAATACAATAGTCCCTGGGTGAGCTGCTACACGCGTATAGCGAGGTGCAACTTCAGTACAAGTTGTGTTCTGGCAGCCGCGGATTTCAATAAGTAGTGCACGTGGCAATTTGCACATGCAAATGATATGCACTGCACACAAGTCTGTGCCTCGCAGGGTGTCCCTGTGCGCTGTATCAATTTCTGGCTAGGAACGCTACTGCCCAAATAACTCTGCTTCAATGGAGCAGGGAGTACTCGAGTATATGTTTGATGGCCCCTGCGTGTGGCCCTGACAACTTGTAATGCCACTTGGCATTTGGCCCTCAATTCATGTCAGCTGTACTGTGCGCTTCTCCAACAATGTCTGCCAAAGCTCCCCATCACTGGTGCTACTTAGCATGCATGTGCAAGTGGCCTGGTGAAGGTTGGCTGTGTTGTGGGCCCTTGTGCTGCTCACCTTGCCTGGAGCTCCTGGAAACACGTCTGCTTCTGTCGGACGTCTGAGCACAAGCCCTGTGCTTCTGCTTGCTCACACATGCACACGTCTGCACCACCGAACGCGGCCAGTTATGAGGATTACTCGTCCCTGTGTCTGCTGGCAAAGGTAGTGTGGAGGCTCCTTTTCCTGCATAAAGGGCATAAAATATATTAATAAGGCTGGAAATTTCCCTGTGTGTGTGACTTCATGCCAGTTGTCACTGGGCCAGGTTACAGACCTACATCCAAACTCGTCCCACCATCAGTGTGACTTTGACAGGCCAAGGGTGCAGGCTACTGTCTACAGCATGAAGTGCATCAAGAACATATACAGGCAAGAAAATAACATACATCACAATCCACATCAATTAATGGAGACATCAATCATGTACTCACCCAAATTGATTACAGACATGGGGTGGATAAAACGCCACCAATCCCCACTAGGGGTGTTAAAACAAGTAGTACAGCAGCAGACAGGACACAGTTATGACGAAAGTCCAAAGCCCTTGTGTAAATGTTTGTTACACCGAACCATCCTAGCAAACCCATGGATAAGGGAAGCAGGAGTGGCCTATATGAGTCAGGACCCCAAGCTGCAAACACATACGCGAGACAAGCTTGAAGGGCCCAGCTGGAACAGACAGTGGATGCTTTCAAAAGTCACAAAGCACCACACCGTCACATGAATGCACAATAGACAAACAATTTTAAACTATATTAACTAATTAAACTAACAATGAAGAACCTAAATAACCTAATTAAAATAACTATCAAATAGTCAATATTAACTAACTAAACTAAAATCAAAAATCAAAAATGGCCACATACGACCCAGTGGGGGGGGGGCACCCATGAGGGGGGAGGTACAGGGTGCACCTCAACACCCACATGCGATGATGTTGAGACAAAAAAAAAACCTCCATGGGCTCAACATCTGCATGCCATGACCTGTGTGGGAGATATCTCGTTGTCCGGGTCTGCCTCTTCCTGAAAAGGAGGATGTGGCACAGGAGCCTGACCACACCTAGGCGCAGCTTGCCCCTCATCAGCAGCAAGTCTGCTGACGGGTGAGCCTGGTTCTGTGCGGCAATGACACATAGGTCTTCATGCAGAACCTCCCGTGATACGCGTGCTTCCTCTTGCAAGTTAACACGTATAACACAGAGTTCTTCCTGCAAGGCCTGGCTGGACAACTGATGCACCTCCCGGCAAGCACGTATCTCAGTTGAGATGGTACGCTCAAGCTGCGCAAACCTCTCCTCTGCCTACTCCCTCTGGGTCATCATGAGCACACCCAGAGTGGATCTGAGGGAAGCATACTCAACCTCCATGGCCTCCATGTGTGCCTCTGTCTGTGCAGCAATTGCTTGACGCAGAGACAACATTTCAGCCTGGCGTGCCCTGTCTGAGGCTGTCATGACCAGCCTGAGCGAACGGGCCATCGACTGTGCGGCCCACCGCTGGAGAAGCACCTGCCTAGCAAGGAGGAGCAAAGATTGGGCCACACGCTCCATGCTCACAGCGATGTTTTCAATTGTTCTGAATTGGCAGTCATATCTTGCTCCAACTCAGTATACCTTGGTGGTGTGCGGCCACCGCATTGCTGGGCTTGACACCTGCAGGTCCCAAGGACTGGCCGTCCTTGTCGGGTTGGCACCGCCCGCGGTTGCAGGATTACATTCCCCCGTCGACGTGATGTCCCAGGCACATCAGTGACTGGTGTGGAGGGTGACCCTGCATCCCGATCCACCACAGGCGGAGGTCCCACCACCGTCTGGCCCCTCAGTGCAGGTGTCGCGGGCAGAGGAGCATCCACATCAGAATCACTCACCCCTGACAAATGGACCTGATGCACATCCAACCCGACATGGACGTCAGAGTGGTCATCTGGGCTGGACTCATTGCCAGCCAAAGGCAAGATGGTCTGTAGCACATGTGGGTTCCCGTGGTCTACCACCCCACAACCCCCACTTGTGCCGGGTTGCTGTTGTGATAACAACACTGTGCCTGGCATGACAACTCCATCCTCTGGCTCCATTGCATCATCATCTGAAAAGTGGAGAAAAAATAAATACATTAGTACACATGTCAGAAGCACATAACACACACACACATAGACATCACCCAGACAGCCAACATATGAAGCAGACATGTCACACACAAATGAGAACCTGCCATGAATGGCAGGTCACTTTGATTTTGCACCAGTGAGTAGGCATGTAGAATGGTTTTACACGACTCATAAGTGGGTTGATGCAGTGCAGAACATGTGTATGTTACGCACTATCTACATGAACAATTACTTCATGGTGTGTATCAAAAAACGTGAAGGCAGTGCAAGGGCAAGTTCAGGCATCACGTGCAATGTGCATGCAATGGGTTGCATAGCTACAAGCAAATCCCCCATCCCCCTAAGTGAAAATGCAGGGATGGCTTACATGGTAGCAAAAGGGAGACCAGAGACCTGTGTATTGGCAGACAGTGTTGACTAGCATCAATTGCATCATCGGAGTCAACTGACAACACAGCAGATGATGATGGGACAGTAAGCAGGACAAATGATGAACCCTCAGTAGTACACCCATGTGTGCAGAAGCCACTACACCAGTTGGACAGAGTCAGTGGGCCTGAAACAGGGGGAGGCCTGTGCCCCACACAGACTGTGACACCCTAAACATGTGTGTGATGCAGGACTGAGCCAGAGTGGGCATGGGATGGCTGATGAAACGCCATGAAATGTAGATCATCCTGGACACGTACTACAATTAACATCCAGTCAAGGACACATAGGGGCATGCATGGAATGCACATGGAACATGAATGGGCGCTCATGAATGAATGGGCACTCATGTCCCTGCAGAGCATCTGCCATCTGCACAGTCCAAGTGAGACACCCTGCATGAAGAGAAGAGGATGTACCCCACTGAATGTGTCTGGCAGGTTGGCTGATGGAAGTTAGCATGTACACAGGAGGCTTGAACAGGCCATTGCAGTACGCCAAAATGATGCACACCAATGCAATGGTGCAGGTGGGTGGAGGGGCATGTCTACGTGGAGCACCCGCATGCAGGCAGAGGACACATGCACGTCAGTCATGCAATGACATAGTCCCAGTGCTGAGAGGAAAGACATCCCTGGCTACATGCAGAAGGGCCAGTGAGCTGGAACATGGACCGGAGGGGCATCCGGGTGACTAGCATGTGAGTAGGGTGCAAGTGTGGTGATGAGGACAGTCCCCGTCTGCTCTACACATCCACCATCCTGCACTGCATGCACGCATCAGTGAAACATTGCATGACTTGCACATGACAACCATGTACACATGACAAGTAGTGGCAGTCATGCACAAGACATCACACAAGTAAAACACACATGGGCTCGACAAACACGCAAAAACACTCACTGAACGGGGCATCCAAGTCCTGCATCTCTCCCACTCCTTCGATCAATTCTGCCTTTATGAACTCTGCAATGAGTGACTCGTGTGGAGTGAGGTCATCCTCCTCAGGTGGTGGCCCACGGCCAGTCACCAGAGTCATGCTGTAATTAGAGGCACGCTTCGCCTTAGCGCTGCGTTTGAGGTCATCCCAACGCTTCTTGCACTCAGCAGCTGTGCGCACCTCATGGCTGAATACACTCACATTATCCGCGACATGCTTCCAGTGGGTATTCCGATGGGCAGTCATAGTTTGACAATTCGGCCCCACTAGCATCTCACGGCTGTGGTCCCGCACGTAGTCCACAAGGGAGTCCAGTTGCTGCGCACAGAAAGGCTTCTTCCTTGATGTGCAGGAGGCTGTGGCTGTGTCTGGGGTCCCAGCCTGTGCTGCAGGTGCAACCTTCCTCCTCTTGGATGGTGGTGCGGACCCTGGCTGGCGAATGCCGCCCTGATCAGTATGGCCAGTGGCACCGGTGGATTGAACCAAGGGAATGGCAGGTGGAAGGACGACTGAAGGCCTGACTTGCGTCAGTGGCTGCTGGGAGCCCTGGAATGGACCCTGTGCAGCAACATCCACTGTGCCAGGGTCATTGACCGCAACTGTCTTGGTTGGTAGACTCACAACCGGGGTGTTAATGGCTGCATCTGCCCCTGCACTTGCCAACACCCGGCTGGTCGGGGCAGAAGATGACATTACTGCCCCAGGGACACCTGCCTCGGTCAGGGCAGCCCTGCGTGCACTTACTGTGTGCCTCCTGACCTGCTGGAAATCTTCCATGGACTCTTCAAGTGCCAACGCAGCCTGCGCTGGCAGACCCTGAGCCTGGGTGGTGGTGTCCACAGCTGCACCTGCAGCTGCCACTACCCTTGGACCTGTGGCAGTCGATGAAACGGACTGCCGGGTCACATGGGCGCCAGTGCCAGATACAAGAACTGCATCTCCCGGAGCCGCAGGGGGTGGTGGCATGACTGCACCAACACATGGAAGAACATCCTGCCGAAGTGGCGCACCCCTGCCTCTTCCCCCTCTGCAGCCACCCTGAACACCCTGGAGTCCCCCTACTCCCTGGTCACCCTGGCCACGTCCCTGACCACGTCTGCCATGAGGAGTACTCCCAGCTGAGGTGCCCCTCACCTTTCGTGGCCTCCCAGCCATGGCACAGATGGAGTAGTCCCAATGGGAGGTGTACACGAAAATTGTCCTGGGCAATTGGGGTGAAGGGGGTGGGATACAAGATGTTAAAAGCACCCCTACACCTGCAAGGCTGTATGTGACCCCGGTGATGAAGTGACGGGTCACGCAACGCTCAGGCACCCCAAAACTGCAGTAAAACCGTGCACACAACCCCCGGTAGCCCACGTGTGTGGAATTAACTTCCCACAGTACGCAGTGGCACCCAGGGACATTAAAAACACCTATGCGTGGGACACGCAGGCTACTATGACCTCGAAAACAGGTACGCGATACACAAGGGCACCCACAGTGGGAAAAATAGCATGCGCGACTCACCGTCAGACTAGCGTGATGATGAAAAACACGTGTAGCCAATACCCCTGCCAAAAGAAGAGATACGTCCTTGATCCACTGTGAAGTTGTGATGGTGCGCGAATCAACACGAAGTAGCAACACACATGTTGGTCTCCATGAAAGGCACATACAGCGAACTGCTGGCCCGCTCACCTTTAACCCGTGCTGAGGGAAATGCCCATGCGCGTCACGTCACTTACGCGCTTAGGCCCTTTCCTCAGATTACACGCATTAACAAGCGGACATGCTGTTTTTTCACGTGCTGAATCACTATGCACCTGTCACGAGGGAAACGCCTGTGCGTGTAACGTCACAGACGTGCTTACGCGCTAAGGGTCTTTCCTCAAATTATACACTGACGTGCAGTTTTTTCACATGCCAAATCACTCCGTATGAAGCTGGCCACGCAACAACACACAGAAGACCACGCTCCTGCCCAGAAGGCCATTTTCCTGCCCCCCAGAGTCCTGAGCATGCTCCCATCTGCCATCTGCTATTGCCTGCCTGCCTGCTGCCCACGTGCCCTGCTATTTGGTGCCTGCACATCAGCCATCTGCAGGGGTCCAGTTGCTGTGTCCACCCTGCTGGAACAGAAGACTCCCAACTGGTATAACATCACTCTACAGCCCAGCCCCAGGACCCAGTTGCCCACCCACACCTGCCTCGGGGGTCGCCATGTCGGGGCAAACACCATCAGAGACCACTGGTGACCCCCAGCCAGAGAGGTAGAGGGCTACCAGCTTCAGCGATAAGGAAGTTGGTATACTGGTGGAGCAAGTTCTGGGGCATTATGATGCCCTCTTCACACCATCGCGCGCCGACAAGGAAGGACGGGAGAGGATCTGGGAGGACGTAGTGGTTTCCATCAACGCGGAGGGGGTGGCAACCCGTGACATCAAACACGTCCGGAAGCGCTGGGAGGACTTCAGGTCCAGGACCCTCAGCAATGCCCGGCGCCTCTTGAAGGCAGAGGATGCAGAGGGGTGCCGGGTCAGCCTGACCAACATCCAGACGAGGGTCCTGGAATGCATAAGCCCAGTGCTCCACGTCCAGATCATTCAGAGGCAGACCCATCTGGAGTTGAGCGGTAAGTGGCCATGCATTGCTGTGTGAAACAGGGCATGTAGCAGTGTGCTGGTAGTCATCTACTTGCCTGTATGAGTGACGTAGGCCATGTATGGATGTGTGTGTGCAGGGACATCATGGTGCTACATCTGAGACCAGTCATGCGTGAACCACATGAATGGTGCATGTGTTACAATGCAACATGGGGAGCAGCATGCGGAATGCACACATGAATGCATGCCTGTCTCTGTTCTTGGACATGTATGGGGTGTGAGAGATGGGTGCTGCTGTCATGGACATGTATGGTGTACATGTCTGTGTGTCTGAGTAGCCTGTCTGTGAATTTGAAATGCCATGGATGCATGACACCTGTCCGTGACGATGTGTTGATTCACTGATGCAGTCTAGTCATCCTTGTATCCACTGTGTCTGTGGTGTACGAGGCCAGATGCATGAGCCTCTGGTGATGTGTGTGCATAGGATCAGTATGACCCATGATGCATGTGAGTTTGAAGACAACATTTTATGTCAATAGAGGCCCTTGAACATGGATGCAAATGTTGATTGCATGTGCCGTGCCTGTTTCTGCATGTATGTTGCCTGCATTAACCCATGTGTTGTGGAGGGACAGGATGAAGTGACATTTGACAGTGCCACTCATGTGCTATTGCTTCCTGTCTAGGGGACTATTGTACAGTACCCTGATGCTTGTGTTCTATGTCTCCCTCTAGACAGCGTCGAGTGAAGAAGAGGGCGGAGACGGCACTGTGGAGCAAAGCGACAGGGATGCCTCCACCGGCCGGCGACACAAGGCCCACCCACCCTCCCAGGAATTACCATCATCCGGGAGCGAGGGGACTGGTGCCGCGTCTGCCACTACGGCTGCAGCGGAAGGGCCGGGTGAGCCCCCACAGGGGCTTGCGATGGCGGAAGACAGTGCGGAGCCATCCAGGTTGGTGGTCTACACAGAGGAGGAGGAGGCCGCTACTGAGCTGCACATGGGGCCTGGTGGAGATGGTAACACTGGTGCAAGTGGTGCAGTCCAGGGCCAGGAGGCAGGAGGCAGTACAGGTCGTCGCAGAGGGACCTGTGCATGTCACTGTCCCTGACCCTGTGACTGCACCACCATGCACCAGCAGGATGCCCCGTCCCAGGCCCGTCCGCAGGTTGGGGGAGGCCCACGTCATCTGGCACTCCACTACCTGCAGACAAGGAGCCCTATGACCATATGGGGTCTGTCCTGATTGGTGTTGCGTTGCGCACGCATGACATTCGTGATGACGTGCATGCTTCCTCCGGGGACCACGCACGCCATCATGAAGAGCTGCGTGGCAACATGGCCCAGTTGGGAGGGACCCTGGTCGGAGGGTTCCTACATGTGTCAAGCACTCTTCTCCTCCTCTATGGAGACTATGCACCAGTCGTTCTCCCTGCCGTCTTCCAGCCCAGATTCCACCATGGCCCGACCAACGCAGCCAGCTTGGTGGAGATCGCATCCCTGCCACAGTCGGGAGTCGGAGGTCCAGCAGGGGTGGACACCCCACCAACTGGAAACCAGCAGATGGAGGATGTGCCGGTATCATCGGGCCGGGCACTTGGACGGCAGCAGCAGGCTCAAGGTGGGAGCGATGATGGCTCGGCCCATCAACATCAGAGGGGCAGGCATCGGCCGGAGGGCAGGAGGATCCTGGAATGGGAGTGTCTTCCGTGTGGCAGCGGTTGGGCCAGCAGATAGATGTGAAGCGACGGCGGGCGGAAGAGGCACGGCTCACTGTGGTCAGGGCAGAGTTCTCCAAGCGCAGGGCATTGAGGCAGGCTGAGTGCCTCGAGGCAACTCACAGGGAGTTGGAACAGGCCATGACTGTATCCCTGCGAGACCTCGGGGCCAGGGGATAGGCCCGCCTCCGGGACATCGACATGGAGTTCGATGATGCCCTGGCCCGGGACATCACAGAGTGAGCCGTAGGACTTGCCCGCTGCTATTGTATATAGTTAATTAGTGTTAGGTTTACTTTCTGTTTTTATTTCTTTTGGGGCGCTTGGACAATGCCCCACCTTTTTGTATATAGTTGTTCATTAGGTAGGGTTTTTTGTAGGTTTCCTTTCAATGGTTGGGCTCATGGACCCTGGATTTATACTTTGTATAAAGTTCAACACTGGATTACACTTCTTTTTTTTTGTTTTGTTCCATGGATCAATGGTTTTGTCTTATTTTTTCACTTTGGTTTGTTTTGACGGACAGACACTTTGGACCCATGTGCTTTTGGATTGATTTGGATTCTGCTTTCACACATTTTTATTTTATATTTTGGACATGCAGCTTTTTCTTAATTATTTCCAATATTGTGTGTTTCATTTCATTCCCTGTTTTTGTGTTTAATACATTTTTATTTCATACTTCAGTGTGTGGTATTCTCTCTTTGGTTTCATGCATGTCACGATGTGTGTTTTCTCAATTACATGCACCCATTGTGTGTGTGTGACGGAAATGTGTTGATGTGCATACTTGCCTTTTGGGATGTATCATGTGATGGGGATTTCAGTGTGGGGTGGATGTAATACTTGGTTGTGTGTTTGGACTGGGGTGGCGTGGGGTGTGATTTGGGTGGCCATAAGGTCCATGATTGTGGACCGTGATGACGTGTTGGGGGGGACATGAGTCAGGGCCTGCTGGCAGGTGCCTGTCACTGCTGGGTGGGTGGGGGTGCAGGGACATGAGTCGGGGCCTGCTGGCAGGTGCTTGTCACTGCTGGGTGGGTGAGTGGGTGGGGGGACATGAGTCGGGGACTGCTGGCAGGTGCCTGTCACTGCTGGGTGGGTGAGTGGGTGGGGGGACATGGGTCGGGGCCTGCTGGCAGTTGCCTGTCACTGCTGGGTGGGTGGGGGTGTGTCATGACCGCTGCCTCCAAGGAGTCAGATCCAGCCCAACATCCTTGGAAGCAGGGTCACAACTTCCATTCCAGGCACCAGCCGGTCCCCACAGGGGCCTTTTGGACCTTGTCCTGGCGCCAGTGGCGCCAGGCTCATAAGGGAACCCAGTCCCGGCACAGGAAGCGCCGAGCTTATATTGAGAGGAATGGTGCTTGGGTGGACCTACCTGCTACAGACCATGCTGCTCACTTACCTGTAGGTTGAGATCCTCATCCATTCCTGGCTGGAACTACTTTACCTTCTGGGTGTGGCCAGCACCACTCCCTGGGACTGGATACTGGAACTGTTCTGAGAGCTGGAACTTCTTTCTTGCCTGGGCAAGGCTGTGGAAGGAGAAACCTAAGCACTCCAGTGGCTTATTTAAACCACACCCGATCAGTGCAACATGCTTCGCGTTATTCTGCACTAGCAGCAGGACGCTCACCGTGTCAGCTCCAGAGAATCTTCAGCTTCAGCATCTGTGAACAAGAATTCTTTATCTTACCTCCCAGAAAACCAGTCTTCAGTCTTCAGCAGCGTCTGAAAGAGAACAAGGACACCAGGTTAGGACAAGGCAAAACCAGCGCTGCACTTACCTCGTCCATCGGTGCATCCCGAGGCCGCGTGCCGCACTCTTCATACTCCGACAACCCTGTGGAAACAAAGGACATTGGTTAGTGAACCTCCATGATAATTTGCTTACCTGTGCTACTTACGCCTCGATCTCCGCCAAGCGCTGTTCAACCGCACCTGCAAAAACAAGAAGGACATCATTAGGGGCACAGTATGCCATCACTACTCACGTGTCTTCTAGTTGTAATCTGCTTGCCCATACTCCGGCACGTACCTCGGCGTCCATCTCCAACGCCGGCTGCTACGGCTACCTGAAAAAGGGAAAAGAGACATTAAGAAGTGCATTTAACTTCAAATAACATTCTTTTACTTACGTGCCTCCACAAGCTCTGGCATTCTTCTCGCTTACCGTATCTGCATACCGGACCTGCAAAGGCAAGAGACATTTAAGGGGACATATAAATAAGACTCCATATTCAAGCATTTACCGTTCGTGCGGTTAACGACGGCCTTGCTCCCCGACTTCATCCTCTGCAATCAAGAGGCTGGGTTATGAACCAGTGAAGCAACTGGCATTAGCACCCCTGCACAGACACAGGATGGAGAGCTCCGCTTTCACCTATCTAAGGTGAGCACATTCAGCCTACGAGAAACGTGGGGAGTCCAGAAAGGGGAAAGTCAGATTGGCCAACCAGACGTACATTAACCCTTTGTTCTCCTACTTGCAGACACCTCACCCTCCGGGTCAAAATTACGGTGAGGAGAGGGCCCATCCAGGGTGTTATCAGAGGCCCTCGCGTGACCCTAGAAGACACTGAAATCTCCCAGCCCGGACCTGTGCCTCCGAGGGATTCAGGTGAGCGTTAGAGAACGCGAAGCCTACCGCAAATTTCCCACCCAGGCGCAATGGATAACTCGGACACAGATCAATTGGCCCAATTGCTTGGGGCACTGAGAGCTGAAGTACAGGCATCCCGCCAAGAGACAAATGCTTTACGAAGGGAGTTGATCGTTTCCAAAGAGCGAACGGATGATCTGGCCAGGCAGTTGTTACAAACACAAGCGGGACAGACGTCTCTGCCTGACTCGGGAGGGAGCTACACTCCTACAACCTCAAATAATCCGGTGCAAATTAATCTGCCAGGGAATGTGCCTTTGGCCCCGCCCGAACGTTTTTCTGGTGATCCAAAACGGTTTGCAGTATTCCTTAATCAATGCCGCTTGCACTTTCTGTGTAGACCCGCCGCATTCCCAACAGACCAAACCAAAGTAGCGTTCGTGCTGCAGATTGGTCCATTCCTCTTGTGACACAGGATGATCCGATCCTCCATAACTTTCAAGATTTTCAGACCAGTATGGAAAAGTTGTTCGCAAGACACTCACAGGGGCAGGCCTTGGACAATGAACTCCTATTACTAAGACAAGGGAATCAGGATCTCCTGGCATACATAGCATCTTTTAACAGACTGGTGGTTGAGACTAGGTGGCCTGAGGAAAAGAGAATCACGCTTTTCTACAGAGGGCTGCATGGAGAACTTAAAGATGTCTTAGCACAGGTGGTGAATCATCCGCAAGATTGTTCCGATTATATCGACCTAGTAGTCCAATTAGATCACCGGCTACATAACAGGAAAACCGATCGTTCCAGATTTGAAACCCAAATATTTTCAAGACCTCAGAGCTCCGCTAAAGGAAAGGATTCCGTGGAGCCCATGCAGATAGGGGTTGTTAAAGGACCATTAACCCAAAAGGAGCGGGAAAGGAGAAGACAATTACAGCTGTGCCTCTACTGTGGGAATTCCGGACATTTCCTTTGTGATTGTCCAGTGAAACCAGTCAAGAAGGCTGTAGGAGCTTCCGATAAGAATGCTGAAAAACTAGAATCGGGAAACGACCTCGCCCGACAAGTGTAGAGGTCCGCTTGCCGAGCGTTAAAACCAGTTCCTTGACCTCGCATTTGGTAATGCCTATGGTCCTCATAAGTCCAGATCGGCCAGATCGCATGCATGCTATTAAAGCATACATTGATAGCGGAGCGATCGGTAACTATGTAGATCAAGATATGGCAACCAGGATGAATCTTCCTCTATGTTCTAAGATGGTTAAAGACGTAATCACGACAGTGGATGGTACAGAAATAGCTTCCGGACCGGTTTCTCACACCACCATGGAAGTGTCGTTGCTATGCCAAGATGGACATCGGGAGAAGATCGTGTTTGATGTAATCAAGGCCCCGCAGTTTCAAGTAATCCTGGGAATTCCTTGGTTGGAAAAGCACAATCCTCAGATAAACTGGCGAGCCAAGGTAATCCAGTTTCCAGAATGCGCCCCAACTTGCTATCCTTGACCCGATATCAGGCTAGCAGCCATCGCTTCCGAGAGCCCCCAATTGCCTCCAGAATACCAAGAGTTCCGCGATGTCTTCCAGAAAGATCAGGCCAACACTTTGCCCCTGCATCGGTCATACGACTGCCAGATAGACCTAATACCTGGATCTACTCCTCCGTGCAGTAGAATATATGCTCTCACTGAGCCAGAAAATCTCCATCTCAGGCAATACTTGGACCAGTATCTGGCTAACGGATTTATTCGTCCCTCGAAATCTCCAGTTTCTACAGCTTTGTTCTTCGTTCCGAAAAAAGAAGGTGACCTGAGAACATGTATCGACTACCGCGCCCTGAACCAGATTACAGTCAAAAACAGATATCCTTTGCCTCTGATTCCCGAATTATTGGACCAAGTTAAAGGTGCCTGCATATACAC
Organism: Ambystoma mexicanum; assembly: GCF_040938575.1. NCBI lineage: Eukaryota > Metazoa > Chordata > Amphibia > Caudata > Ambystomatidae > Ambystoma > Ambystoma mexicanum. Next base: position 601,023,167 of record NC_090922.1, read on the forward strand.
AAAGCTAGATCTTAGAGGAGCTTACCACTTGGTACGCATTAAGGAGGGTGACGAATGGAAGACGGCCTTTCGCACTAAATTCGGATTGTTTGAGTATCAAGTAATGCCCTTTGGACTATGCAACGTACCGGCTGCCTTCCAGTTCTTTATGAATGACGTTTTCCGAGAACTTATTGATGTGTGCGTAATTGTTTATATCGATGACATCCTGGTATACTCATCCTCAGAAGCTGAACACCGAAGACATGTCACAGCGGTTCTACAGAGACTTCGTCAACACCGTTTGTTTGCTAAATTGGAGAAGTGTACTTTTCATGTAAAGGAAGTCGAATTCTTGGGGTTCATCTTGTCACCCAATGGAGTTCACATGGACTCAAGAAAGGTGGACGCTATCACCAAATGGCCGTCCCCGACTTCCGTGAAAGGAGTACAGAGCATGTTGTGCTTCGCTAATTTTTACCGGAGATTCATTCCAGAATTCTCTCGAGTAGTTCAACCCATCACGGCCCTCCTGAAAAAGAATAAAAAATTCAAGTGGACGCCAGAGGCCGAACAAGCCTTCCAAGAATTGAAAGCCAAATTTATCTCCGCTCCAGTCTTGAAGCATCCTCGTCCAGAACTTCCTTATATCGTCGAGACAGACGCATCCAGCATCGCAATGGGGGCTGTGCTATCACAAAGAGATCCCGAAACACACCAATTACACCCTGTGGCATTTTGGTCCCGCAAATTTTCGGCCCCCGAAATCAACTATACAATTACGGACAAAGAACTTCTGGCAATTAAGTCCGCCTTTAAGGCCTGGCGGCATTATCTCCTGGGAGCCCGGCACACTGTCACTGTAATCACTGATCATCGTAACCTCCAGTATCTGAAGTCAGCCAAGGCCCAATCTTCGAGACAACTCCGCGGGGCATTATTCTTCGCGGAATTTATTTTGTGATCACGTATCGACCAGGCAATAAGAACGGAAAAGCAGATGCCCTTTCCCGAATAGGGGTAGACGAACACACAGCTAATCCAGAGCTGGTACCAATAATCCCCGAACAAAAGATACTGGGAGTAATCAACACGCTATCCCTTGAAGATATCTAAGCGAAAGTCAGTCAACTAATAACTCCTGAAGATTCATTGAATTGGCAACTGAAAGGAAAAGATTTTACGATAGATCAGAATCTATTGTATTTCCAAGGAAGACTATATTTGCCATGTGTTGACTTACAGAAGCAGGTCATCACCTGCTACCATGATTCACTAATAGAAGGACATCCTGGAGTTACCAAAACCTTAGAGAAAATCAAAAGACATTTTTGGTGGCCATCTTGGAGGAAAGATATTAAAGATTTTGTGGCTTCTTGCGGCATCTGCGCACAAAACAAGAGTCAGAAGGAAAGACCAGCAGGTCTGCTACACCCAATAGACATTCCACCTTGCCCTTGGCATACTCTCTCAATGGATTTTATCACGGATTTACCCCCCTGCTCGGATACAACACAATTCTAGTAATCGTGGACCTTTTTTCAAAAATGGCTCATTTTATTCCACTGAAAGGTTTACCCACAGCTCCCGTTTTGGCCCGAGAATTCCTTGAAAACATCGTCCGGTTGCACGGTTTCCCTTCAGTGTTAATCTCCGATCGAGGGAGCCAATTTATTTCCCATTTTTGGCGAAATTGTTGTCGTTTAGCGCAAATTGATGTACCACTTTCCACCAGCCATCACCCCCAAACTGACGGGCAGACTGAGAGGACTAACCAAACTCTGGAACAATATCTACGCTGCATGTTGCAACAATCGGAGGGCACTTGGAAGGATGTCCTTTGGATTGCTGAATACGCCTACAACAATTCAATCCATTCAGGAACTGGAAAAACCCCTTTTTTTCTACTGTATGGAATTCATCCTCGAACCTCTAATTTGGATCCACCTCAAGCTCTCGGAACGCCCGCTGTAGACCATCTGCATGCGACAATAACTCAAGCATTTAAGGAAGCCACAGCCCACCTTCAACGAGCCAAGGAAATGTATAAGAAAGGAGCGGATCGACATCGAAAAGAGGCCCCTCAATATCAAGTAGGAGATCAAGTCTGGCTGTCCACTAAAAATGTATCCCTAAAAGGACAACGCACCTTCAACCCAAGGTATTTAGGACCCTACACGATCACGGCTGTGATAAATCCGGTGGCTGTGAAATTGGAGTTACCTACTCGGATGAAGATGCATCCCGTTTTCCATGTTTCTCTCCTAAAACCTATGCAACCCGGAACCCGTTTGACTAAACCTCCAGAGCCAATCCAGGTTGATGGAGAACCCGAATTTGAAATTCGAAACATCTTGGATTCCAAAATTTCCAAATCGAAACTATACTGCCTGATTGATTGGAAGGGATTCGGCCCCCAGGAGAGATCTTGGGAGCCTTCAGAATATGTCCATGCACCTCGTCTAGTCAGGAAGTTTCATCAAACTTTTCCCAATAAGCCAAAGCCTCCAGAGAAGACAAGCTTGGGAGGGGCCTTGAGGGGGGGTGCTGTCATGACCGCTGCCTCCAAGGAGTCAGATCCAGCCCAACATCCTTGGAAGCAGGGTCACAACTTCCATTCCAGGCACCAGCCGGTCCCCACAGGGGCCTTTTGGACCTTGTCCTGGCGCCAGTGGCGCCAGGCTCATAAGGGAACCCAGTCCCGGCACAGGAAGCGCCGGGCTCATATTGAGAGGAATGGTGCTTGGGTGGACCTACCTGCTACAGACCATGCTGCTCACTTACCTGTAGGATGAGATCCTCATCCATTCCTGGCTGGAATTACTTTACCTTCTGGGTGTGGCCAGCACCACTCCCTGGGACTGGATACTGGAACTGTTCTGAGAGCTGGAACTTCTTTCTTGCCTGGGCAAGGCTGTGGAAGGAGACACCTAAGCACTCCAGTGGCTTATTTAAACCACACCCGATCAGTGCAACGTGCTTCGCGTTATTCTGCACTAGCAGCAGGATGCTCACCGTGTCAGCTCCAGAGAATCTTCAGCTTCAGCATCTGTGAACAAGAATTCTTTATCTTACCTCCCGGAAAACCAGTCTTCAGTCTTCAGCAGCGTCTGAAATAGAACAAGGACACCAGGTTAGGACAAGGCAAAACCAGCGCTGCACTTACCTCGTCCATCGGTGCATCCCGAGGCCGCGTGCCGCACTCTTCATACTCCGACAACCCTGCGGAAACAAAGGACATTGGTTAGTGAACCTCCGTGATAATTTGCTTACCTGTGCTACTTACGCCTCGATCTCCGCCAAGCGCTGTTCAACCGCACCTGCAAAAACAAGAAGGGCATCATTAGGGGCACAGTACACCATCACTACTCACGTGTCTTCTAGTTGTAATCTGCTTGCCCATACTCCGGCACGTACCTCGGCGTCCATCTCCAACGCCGGCTGCTATGGCTACCTGAAAAAGGGAAAAGAGACATTAAGAAGTGCATTTAACTTCGAATAACATTCTTTTACTTACGTGCCTCCACGAGCTCCGGCATTCTTCTCGCTTACCGTATCTGCATACCGGACCTGCAAAGGGAAGAGACATTTAAGGGGACATATAAATAAGACTCCATATTCAAGCATTTACCGTTCGTGCGGTTAACGACGGCCTTGCTCCCCGACTTCATCCTCTGCAATCAAGAGGCTGGGTTATGAACCAGTGAAGCAACTGGCATTAGCGCCCCTGCACAGACGCAGGATGGAGAGCTCTGCTTTCACCTATCTAAGGTGAGCACATTCAGCCTACGAGAAACGTGGGGAGTCCAGAAAGGGGAAAGTCAGATTGGCCAACCAGACGTACATTAACCCTTTGTTCTCCTACTTGCAGACACCTCACCCTCCGGGTCAAAATTACGGTGAGGAGAGGGCCCATCCAGGGTGTTATCAGAGGCCTGCGCGTGACCCTAGAAGACACTGAAATCTCCCAGCCCGGACCTGCACCTCCGAGGGATTCAGGTGAGCGTTACAGGGTGCAGGGACATGAGTTGGGCCTGCTGGCAGGTGCCTGTCACTGCTGGGTGGGTGAGTGGGTGGGGGGACATGAGTCAGGGCCTGCTGGCAGGTGCCTGTCACTGCTGGTTGGGTGAGTGGGTGGGGGGACATGAGTCGGGCCTGCTGGCAGGTGCCTGTCACTGCTGGGTGGGTGAGTGGGTGGGGGGACATGAGTCGGGGCCTGCTGGCAGGTGCCTGTCACTGCTGGGTGGGTGGGGGTGCAGGGACATGAGTCAGGGCCTGCTGGCAGGTGCCTGTCACTGAAGGGTAGGAGAGTGGGTCGGGGGACATGAGTCGGGGCCTGCTGGCAGGTGCCTGTCACTGCTGGGTGATTGGGGGTGCAGGGACATAAGTCGGGGCCTGCTGGCAGGTGCCTGTCACTGCTGGGTGGGTGAGTGGGTGGGGGGACATGAGTCAGGGCCTGCTGGCAGGTGCCTGTCACTGCTGGATGGGTGGGGGTGCAGGGACATGAGTCAGGGCCTGCTGGCAGGTGCCTGTCACTGCTGGGTGGGTGGGGGGCATGGCCAGGGTGGATGGGCTGCCTGTGGGGCATGGCCAGGGGTGCAGGGTAGTCCCCTGTGTTGTGGGCTGCCTGCAGGGCCTGGGGAGGAGGGAGAGAGCACACCTGGGAGGACACACACTGCCAATTTGCATTGGGGCACCCCAGGAATACACGTACCCCGCTCACCCAGCGAAATCCCATGTTGAACTCCCCGCACACCCCTCAGAATACACATACCCCGCTCGCACAAGGCCTATCGCTTGTGATACTTCACACGCACCCCCCAAATACACGCAGGCACCTCATCCACCCTGGGCATGGGGTGTTTTTTCTATATTATTTACCTGGCGCGGGGTACTTGTATTCGGAGGAGTGCGCAGGGAAGTTTTACATGCATTGGGGGGCTGTATGCTGGTCCACTGGCCTTTGCGCAATGTACTGGATTTGTGCGCTGGTCATGGCGCACGGGGCGGGATTGGGGGCGTAACTGGCACTGCTGCAGGGTCGCTGCACCACTCTGCGCCACCGCTGGTTATGGATGTTGAAATCCATGAATACGCTGTGCGCTGAAATGGGTTTTGGCGCACCCGGTCGGCGCAGACTGCTGCACGTGCACACTGTGCGCCAGCCGCGTGTGCCACTTGTGCACCGAATTCTATTAATTAGTCCCCAAATATCTATCTCCGTTACACCTCTCTCCCATGTCTGCATAGTCTATATGCAGTTCTCTAAAGGGCCCTTCGGGTTTTGGTAATGTTCCTTTGAGAGTCCGCAATGTCATGCCGGAGTTGTAGTTTGGCAGGTGATGCATTCTATTATCAGCTTTGTTACGTGTTCCTGTATTCCAGGGGCAAACCAATTTTCCTGTATGTCTGCAATGATATGCTGCTTTGCATAATGGGCTGGGAAATGTAAATGCTTGAATGCTACCTCTAGCAACTTTGCTGGCATTACTACCTTGCCAGTGTTATTTTGTCTCCATAATATATCAGTAGATGATTGGCTGCACCCTCTTTTTTACCCACCTCTCCTTTTCCTCGCTGGGTGCATCTTGTTGGAGCTCAATTATCTGGGAGACTGGTAATGAGTTAAAACCCTCTGGCTGCGCTAGCTCTACTGTTTTCTGTAGTATGTACTCACCTGTTGGGGCTTTTGGTAAATAAGATGCTTCTTTCGCAGCGGCATCCGCTGCAGCATTTCCCAATGAGATGACGTCATCACCTCAAGTATGGGCCTGACATTTCACAGTTGCTACGATTGAGGGTTATTTTAATGCATCACTCAATTCTCCTAACAGTGCTGCATGCTGTACTGGGGACCCGTCTGCCATTCGAAATCCCCTCCTTCTCCATCTTGCCAATCCTCCATGTACTGTTGTCGCCATATAGGCAGAATATGTATAGATGTTTACTATACAACCTTTTGCTGTGTGAAGTGCTTCTATGAGCACAACAAGTTCTGCTGCTTGGGTATTGGGCTGAGAAGTGTGGTGGTAATCTTTTCTGCACAATCACTTCAAATTCCTCGTCTTTCACCTGCTGCTCCTACATGTTTTTCCCGTTTCGCAGTCTATGGAGGCAGACCCATCCACAAAGTAAATTTCCCCTTCTGACAGAGCATTTACATGTGCTTTGGGTGTGTCATCATCATCTCCTGTGTATGTAGCGCAGTCATGCTGCTGCATATCTTCTACCGTGCAAGCCTCTGTAATGAACATGGCTGGATTTATGCTTTTACACCGCACGATATGAATGTTAGCACTAGAAATAATCAATTCATATGCTGTGGCCCTTTGAGTAGTCAATGTCCGTTTTGATCTTTCAAGAATGGCAAGCAGAGAATGCTCTACGTATAACGAAACAGAGCATCCCATCACAAACGTGGAGCTTTCTTCTATCGCGAACGCGGCAGCAGCGAGAGCCTGTCTGCACGCTAAATGTCCCTGCATCACTGCGTCAAGTGTTCCACTGTAAAAGGCCAAGGGCTTGTGGCCCAAGGATTTCTTTTGTGTCAGCACAGCTGTCATGAGTGTGCCATTGCAGTGTGAGAAGAGATAAAATTCCTGGTCTTGGTTGGGGGTCGCAAGAACTGGGGCAGTAGATATCAGTTCTTTGAGTTTGTCGAAGGCTGTGTGCATTTCCTGTGTCCACTGTAACTTGATGTTTTCTCTCTGTGCCTCCTTGAGTGCCTGTAGCAAGGGTTTGGTGTACGATTCATAGGCCAATATCCAAGCTCGGCAGTAGTTACACGTGCCGAGGAACTTTTGCATCTCTTTAACTGGGTTGGGTTCTTTCACTGCTCTTATTGCTGCTGCTCTGTCTGGTATGATTCTTTTACCATCTTTGGAAATTAGCTGTCCTAGGTATAGTACCTCTGTCAGGCAGTATTGCAGTTTTTGCCTGTCTACCTTGTACCCCTTTTGTGCAAGATGTGTTAACAGGGTGATGGAGTCTTTTCTGCACTCTTTCTCGTCCCTCCCGCAGACTAACAAATCATCTACGTATTGAATTATGGAACTCGTTGTGTGTATTTTTCCAAGGTCTTCGTGCAATATCCTGTTGAAAATGTTAGGGCTTTCACAGTACCCTTGGGGAAATCTGCAGTTCTCATATCTTTTCCCCCCCAACGTGAATGCTGTTTGGTACCATGAGCCTCGATCAAGTGGAATGAAGAAGAAAGCATTTTTTAGGTCCACCACTGTGAAATGGGTGGCTTCTGTTTGGATACTGCCTAGGATTGAGGCAGGATTTGAAAAGAGGGAACTCTTTCTGTACTACATCATTGAGGGGGCGTAGGTCCTGGATCATCCTCCATGCCCCTCCCTTTGCTTTCTTGATGGGATAAATGCAAGTGTTGCAGGGTGAATTAGATGGGACTATTATGCCTTGTACCATTAATGCATAAATTGTGTCTTTCATTCCTTCCTCAGCTTCCCTAGATATGGGGTATTGCTTCACCCGGGGTAGAATGGCCCCGGGTTTGAGCTTTATTTTTTACTGGTGTCACTTCATGTAGTAATCCTACATCGTGTGGGCCTCTGGTCCACAGCTGCTGTGGCATTTGGGACATATCTTCCTCAAAGTATGCTGGTGGAGCTTTGATTACTGCTATGAGGGGCAATGGTACCTCTCTTCTCTGGATCGTGACATCACAGGGGATTGCAATTTCCATCACTATCTCCCCATCACCGTCTGTGTTGCAAAATAGTTAATCTGTCAGCTCTCGCAGGGGCTTATTGGCATCGATGCACAGCACTGTTCTCCACTGGCATCCCTGCATATACATTGCTATTACTGCTATTCTTTGAGATGACACTTATACTGCATGTATGTCTATGGACCCTATGGACCCTGGCACTATTTCTGGGTCTGCGATTGGCCGAAAAATAAATTCTGGAGGCACCCTCCATTTTTCATTTTTCAATTCTGGCACTACTTTCGCTAGTATTTTCAATCCTTGTAGGAACATATCTGGATTTACAGGTATGCCGCGCGTTTGTGGAAAATCTACCTGAGTGTGTATCACTAACATGTCACGGATCGCGCATATGCCTGGTGTAGAGCACACTATTCCTCTGTCTGTAAAGGAGATTGTCATGTTGAGCTTGCTGAGAAGATCCCTTCCCAGCAAGTTGATAGGTGACTCCTCATAGTACAAGAGGGGGGCACGTACAGCTTTCCCTCCCACCATAATGTCTAGCTCTTCAGTCTATGGAACCCCCGACCACCGCCCCAGAGAACCCCTGCGTTTCCAAAGTCCGATTAGAAAGTGGGAACCTGCCTTCCATGAGGCATGACTTTTCCACTCCCGAATCTACCATGAAAATAAATTGCTTGTTTCCTATCGCCGCCCCTACCAGTGGTTCCTCTGATGCGTTAAGGGCTGTCGACAGAATTGGACACGCAAGTGCTCTCTGTGGGCTGTCCTATGTTGAATGTCACGGGAGTTCATCAACATCAAAAACATTCCCGGTCACCATTGTTGTTCCCCTGCACGGTGTCGTTGGTGCCCCATTTGCCGTGGTAGCATAAGTGTTGTTGCGCATGGGGGCGGTGTGATCATGACACTGGGGGTGTGACGATGTGTCTCGCGGGGGCATAGTGCGCTCGTTCATGAATCTTGGGTCGGTCTGATTATCTCGTCTATTTCCACCCATTGGTAGCTCGTAGGGGCTTCCCGGGTGGGGGTGTCCGATCTGATGTTCATTAGAATATGTGTTGTTGGGCCTGCTTCGGCATTCTCTCATAAAATGACCCCACCTCCCACAATTCCAGCATTGCCCTTGCATCCGGCCTCTGGGCCCTCCATACCCTGCGCCCCCTCCTCTTGATCACCTGAATCCTCCTCTGTTGCCCCGCCCCCTCTTGTTGGCCACTGTAGTCCCTCATATTGGTTTTCCCCTGACAATTGATCCTGGCCATTACCTGCCCAGTTTGCCACCATCTGCATTGGAATTCCCATCTGTCCGTCTTCCTCTTCCCGCTCCCTTCCTGCCGCGTTGGTAGCTGCCACTGCACTGACCTTCAATAGTTTACTCTGCACTAATTTTACTTCGTCTGTCAACCGCCGCTGAGATATCAGCTTTTCCTTCTCTTTGATCCTTTTGCAGTGGTGTACTATGATGCTTTGAATCTCAGGGCACCCCTTGGCTTCTATCCCAGCTATTTTATCAATGGCCTTCTGCACTTCCTTTGGGAGCACCCTTTTTATAATGAAGTAAAACAGGGACGTTGATTGGTCCCAGGCCGTACCCGTTTCCGCTCTCCACATGTCTTGCACCGAGAGAATGAAAGACATTGTATCTTCCTCATCATTCATCGTACATTGCATTACTGACTGTAAATCTGGAGTGTCTGGGAATGTTTCCCTCAATGCACCCCACACGTGTGCTCGCACTGTGTTAAATGAGGCCCCATCATGGCGGTCACAATCTAACATTATTCCTGGGAACCCCGCCTTCACCCAAACCTTGTTAGCCTGGTCTCCCACTGCAGATACCAACAGGCTTTTAACATTCCCCACTGCCAAGGGCACTCCTGCCGTTTGTTTTTCAAACGCATAGATTCACTTTCTGGCACCTCCGGATAGTGGGGGTAGCAGTTTAAGCAAGTTGGCCTTGTCCATTTGAGCCCATGGTATGTAGTTTGGCCTCCCCGCCCCCCTGTGTATTAGAGGCAGCTGAAAATTCTTCCCCCCCTTTTTGTGACTCACCTTCTTTCCTTTCTTTCCGATCACAGCCATGCACCCTGCTCTGTTTCTTAGCCTCCCTCTCCATTCTTCCATGGGGGACAACCGTTCCCCAAACGAGGACCCACTAGTGGCAATTCCCAGCCTTCTTCCCTCTTCTTCCTGCTCTTCTAAGTCGCTCCAATATTCTTCCTCTCTTTCTGACGTCACGCCTCCTTCCTCTACCTCCCGTTCACTGTGTTTATTTCTATTATTCGCGTAGGGGTGTCATTTATTCGGAGTAGGATCTCTCCCTTTTCCACCCATCTTCTCCTGTCCCTATTCATGGTGGGGGTGTCTCATCATGTTCTACCTGGGGGGTGGATAACCCCCCCTCCTCCTCCCATGGCCCTTAGGCGAGACAACTCAGTTCGGGCCATTGTTAGTTGTGAATCTAAATCCTGTGAAAGCTTTCCAATGTCGATTGTAGGTGTATCTAGTGGGCTACGGCTTGGCTCTCATATGGGGGTGGTGCTGTGGTGGATAGCTTATGTACAGGTGGGGCTGTGGGCTGTGCTACATATACAGGATCACTATACCCTTCCGCAGGTGCTGGCTTTGTTAGTAAAGGATAGACACGTGTGACCTCTATTGCTTTCTCATCCTGTGTGGTTGGCCCCCCATTGCCAGTTGTTGTCAGGGGGCACCTCCTCAAACAGGCGCCATAAGTCTAAGATCTCTCTCCTATTTTGCAACTGCTTCCCTTTATATTTTATAGACACGCAGGTGGCGACCATATCTAATACCACTTTATCAAAGGAAAGGACCCGCCCTCGGCCCATACCTGCGGTAATCCTTCTCCCTTCAACTCCACAACCCATTGGACATGGTACTTGTTGATTTTGTCTGCATAACCTGGCAGCGTCTTACAAATGTGGGCAAGGGGTGTCTCTGCAACCATTGTGTCTTACAATCAATATAACTCACTGACAATTTCTATCTTCTCTTATACACTCCTCATATGACCAACTGAAGGTATTTATGCAATCCTTTTCAAAAGAGATGAACAGTTCACTTGTTTTCCAAGTGAACTGTTACCTTGAATTACCTTGAAAATTCATCAACAAAAATATAACTCTTTCTATGCAATGTCAAATCATATTCGTTGGACCCATACACAAAAGACAATTTATCTCCACAACGAGACGAACACTTAACAAATTTAACATACAACGGAAAACATAGACACATAAATTATACCTCGCTGTCCCTAAAACCCCCACCACCCTTATTTAATTATCTTCCCCTAGAACAGCTCTCTCCCTTTTTTGTTGCTCCAATCCACCCGAGAGGGAGAGAGAAAAAGTTAAATAAGATAAAGTTGGGAAAAAAGCATTTCTAAATATTATTCCAGGTCTCCGGTTAAGACCTCTACGTCATCTTCTTTTACCTCAATTTTCCATACTCATATATCCTGTACTAGTCGAGATAGCACTATGCGGTGCAGCCTTCCACCCCCCAACGGAGATAGGATCACTATCACTCTCTTTTCTCCTTGCACTTTGTCACAGTCGTAATGGCCATAATTGATAGAACGAGAATAGAATGAAATATAGGAAAAACCCAGGCCCCCCAAGACCTTTCCCCCCTGTGCTATAGATCTCCACACCCTTTCACCAAAGTTATGCCTCTTTGTCCCAAGACCTCCTAATCTGACTCCTCCCCACACTTTCAATATCACCCGCACTTGATACTCACATGTCCGTCTTGATCCGAGACCCTCTGGACCCGATCAGTCATTGGGCCACTCCTCGCTCAAAGATCACGCCTGGCTCCGGCGAATGGTACGATGGGTTTTATGAAGGGGATCCCGTACCCTTTCGCCCTACTGCGTGCGCACGTCTAGGTGTACCGGTTGCCGTTGGTGGGTAGCTCTTGAGGGAGCGCGCTCTGGGTCAAAGCAGGGGGGCGTCTCGTGCCAGAAGGACGGGAAAGAACGCTATTGCGTCGGGGTCACCAATGAAAGTGAGAGACCCCCAGAAATGCAGTTAACTCTCCAAATGGAGTCAATGAAATTCACATCCCAAGAGGGAATGAGACCAAGACCAAGTTCTGGTGGTATTAAAGTTTTTATCTAAAGTAGGGCAAGCAGCATCTACTCTGCTCACGCCGAGAGCGCTCTGCAGAAAACATGTTACACTTTGTTTTTGTACATGGGAATCGTCATAGGTTGGTGGGAAGGCCTAGGGGGCACATGGACAATCGGGATTGGTTACTAAGAGTGAACACCCATAGGTGGCATAGGGTCAGAGACTCGGTTGGCTCGATGGCACGTGGTGTGGTGCTGACGTGTTCGGGGTCAATCGGTCAGCTGGGCTCATCACGTTGGCATGTGGGATGGTAGGTTGTTGCAAAGTTGTATATTAAATAACCATTTAACATTTGCCCTTGTGGCCATTTACTCCCATTCATTCACCATCGCAATGTGTTTGTCCATTGAGTTCAAAAACCTGCATCTCAAATGCTGCATAAAACATGGTTCAAAGGCAGATTATTTATCACTACTCATAAATTGGGCCTGATGCTAGACTTGGTCTGTTTAGACAATTCAGGATATACTGGCCAAAAGATAAAGCTTGTGGGGCCATTGTAGGGCCTGGGTCATTTATCATCAACAACAAAAGGGGATTCTAGATGTATGGCCGGGATGACTAGGTCTCGAGAGGCACATACCATTATGGGCTTGCATGTCATTATGAGGAGGGCTCTAGTGACCAGGTATGTAAACATCACTAAATCTCTGCCAATCTATTTTGACACCACGACGAATAAAGGAGAATCGAAACCTCTTAGCAGTTACTTGTTGCATGACGGACAGGGCCTTTAAAACAGCGTTGTTCTTCTAGGTTTCTTATACACTATTTACTATCATGCATTCAAATCATACTGGTTCAGAATATACAACATAGCAAAAAAGGGAAAATAAAGAACTCATAAAGAATAAACGTGTACACGATTCAGTGTTCATCATTTGGGAAATGGCAGTTCATACCTCAGGGTTTATGTGTGCAACATTAGCTAAGCTTATGGTTTTATCAAACCCGATTGAACGCTGCATTGTGTTTGCTCAGTGTAGTACACATATTTACATTTGAACTTATAAAAACCAAGGGAGCTTTGTGCTGACATAAAAAAATACTCTATCAATTATGCATATGTTGTTGCAATCTACTTCTGCGAACATTTCTGTATTTCAGGTCAACGTGCATCATACACTTGTTTGTTAATGGTTTTACATAAAAACATCTCATTACTTGCTTATAATATATTGGGCATTCTATATGTTGGCCCATCATAAGGTTTATTCGATCCTGTATGCAAAAGGTCTGTTGGCTCTATTTGTATACAAACGTATCAGACACTTGTGCTTAGGGGTCACTTTATCCTAAGGGGCACAGGGATCCCATAATATACGGCCGGGGTCTGTGGAGTGTGGGGCAGGTTTAAAGAGACGTATGGCTTTTGCTCTGGCCCCTGCTCTGGGCTGCGCCTGGGCCAGTGAAGGGAGACAGAAGGCAGAAGATACAGTGTGGATTTTGTTGCATTCTCGCCACCAGCCTTCTTATGGGAACCGAGCAGTTGTGGGGACGGCACAGGAGAGGAGGGGGAGGGAGGAACTTCTTCCCTGTGTGCACCTGACTGGGAGAGCTGCAGACTTGAGTAAAACTTCACGGCTGTTTTAACTTTTCAAAATTGAGTCTTTTCTACCCTTGGGTTTACACTGTTATACTGGTGCATGGAAGGGGGTCATAGTTCTTTGAGGATATTACCGCACGAAAGGGTTCACAGTTCCTAAAGGTGTTCCCACACGAGTGCTGTTGGGCCGGGGCCCTGGACGCAAAGCAGCCGTGACTGGGCCTACCCAGGAAGTCTAGGAATAAGGGGGGGAATAAAATGCCCTCTCCGTCCACTCACAGGATAGCCTACTAGCACAGATGGCCTCCTGTCACATCTCCCCTGGCTGAAAATGTTTTCTTTTTTCAAATCAGCTTATTAAGGTTATCAACATCAACCAACTCCCCACCCACCCCGACCCCCACTGTCCCGGCTCAAACTCCCATGGTCAGCCCCAAGGTCTTATCCCCCAATCCCCAACGACCACAACTGTCACACTGGCCAAAAATGGTTCAACAAATCCTTCTAAGGGTCTGGCCATCATCAGAGTGAAAGTATCTACTGGGGCATCTGCAATGGAGTGCTGAGAGAGAGGCTTATGCTGTCAGTGTGAGCCTAAGACACAGTGCAAAAGCTTTGGATTCTTCATCCTCCCCCCGCATAGCCATTAACCACCTGAGAGATCTGATCGGGTGACAATAAATTGAGGCTAAAAATGCAAGGTTGCAACTTGCACATTGACCAAACCACTGTAAGTCCTCTTTTCCCTTTTCAGCTGGTGCAATGTTTCCCTCTATTTTTGTCAGGATCTGCAAACGAAGGCAAAGGGCTGTTCAATCCCTCCTGAGTTTAGCTGCTCTAAAACTGCTCCAATTTCAAATTTGCAGGCCTCTGTTTGGATAATAAATGCCTATTCACAGACCGGGATCTATACACCGGGCACCTGCACAATTCTTACTTTATGTTCTTAAAAGCTGTTGACTGGCATCAGTCCAAGTGACTTTCCTTGCCATTTTTTGGATGTCAAATCCTTCAAGTTAATGACACTCCACTTTTACCCCTTGATAAAAGAATGGTAACACCCAGTGAGTCCAAGGAATGCTTTCACCTGAGTCAGAGTGGTAGGAATGTCTCAATCCTGGACCACTTCAACATTTGCCTGGAGAGGCTGTTTCTTTCTGCCACTCACATGGTGTCCTAGGTAAGTCACAGTGTCTTATATCATCTGGTACTTAGAAGCCCTGATAGTCAAGCCAGAATTCTGCATGGCCTGTGGAAGCTGTTACAGATGAGAAAGATGGTCTTCTCAGGTGTCACGGAATGCTGCAAAATTATCTAATGAGTAAAAACAGGAGTTTTCCAAGCCAGAAAGTACCTAGTTTACCATCATCTGAAAGGTGGCAGTATTTTTTTAATCCAAGGGGCCCGACAGTGAACCCGTAGTGCCAGTCTGGGTGGAAAGTGCTGGCATCTCCTTTGCCTTCTCAGTCAGGTGAACCTTCCAGTACCCAGCCATAAGGTAAAAGATAATCACATACTTGGAACTGCCTAATTTGTCAATGAGTGCATCTGCATACATTATACAGTGCACATCTGCATTGCTCACAGAATTGAGCCCTGTGCAGTTGACACAAAACTGAATTACAGTTGTTCCAATGCTGGATTTTTTTAGGAACCAGCATCTCAAGGCTAGTCTATGGGCTACGGGATGGCTCAATGACCCCCTAGGGCCAACATCTTAGAGACTACCTCCTTGATTATGCCCCTCAAGTTGTCAGATATCCAGTGAATATTCATTTTCCCTGGTTTACTGTTTCCAGTGTCAATGTTATGGACACACCAGTCTATGGGACCTAGAGTCAGTGAGAACAACCCTAAAAACGGGGCCTGCACCCGCTGGAAATCTTGTAGATGGATATCAAGTGATAAAGTCACCTGGGAAAAGGTCACCAGGGGGAGACTTTTCCCCGAATTTGCACTCCCATTAAAATCAAGCACTTTCCCCAAATAGTGTAGGACTGGAGTTAGAATAGTAAATAATACCCATCCTAGAGAATGTGAGGGAAGGCATGGTGATTTTCCCCTGGGAACATTTTCACATGGAAACTGGAGGTGGTGTCTGTCAGGTCAGATGACATTTACCTCACTTCTATAGATTTGTTTGTGGCATCGGTGTGTAGCAAGTCTGGGAGGTGGTCAGTTGCCTCATCAAACTCCATGTAATCCTCCCTCCTCTAATTGCCACTCAGCCTTCCTCGTGAACCTCAATTTCCATTACCAATTGCCACTCTGGCATTATGCACATGGATCACCATGTATCCCCACATCTGCGTTACTCAGACAAGGTCCTTACTCATCCTTGGATTATGCACTTCCCTCCAGGCCATGATAGCGACTGTCCCCAGACCATGCCTCACAATCTATCCAGCACACGCCCAACAATGCAGTATTACTTTCCTCCTAAACACTGGGACCTACCCTGGGCCTCCTTTGCTCTTTTATCTCCTCCAGATGCTAACTAGCATCTCCAGACGGACATCATCTACACATACAATTTGGTAAGCAATCCAAAACCAGTAACCGGTTGGCAGTTTACTATTCTTAAGTGACCTGGGCAAACTAGCTTTTCCTTTCTTCTCCTTGACTCTATCCCCCCTCACCCGCTAATGCCTGTTCTTGGTGCAAAAATATTGATTTGTCAATCATTTCAAAATCCGACAACCCTGTCTTTCTTGTAATTAAGAACAATCTATAACTATTGTGCCACAAATTGTACTCATGTATATAATGTGTTTTGGTACGCTAAATGTCACATCAACAATCACCACACCACCCACACATGATAACATCAACATGTCTGGTTAAATCACTACATTGAATGCCTTAACATGATTCACTGCAATTTGTCACGGAAACTTAATATGTCACCACACCTCACCACCAAATTGTTGATAAAGACCTCTGGCCGAAACACGTGTTGGCTTTTCTCATGTTATTCTTGATTAACATCAAGACTACGTACACAACCAAGTGTTCTTACCATTATTTATCAGAAACAACCAAGTGTGAATAGCGTTCACAGATCCAGCGCCGATAGACACAGGGTTTCTGCCTCTATTCTAACTTCTTCACATGGGAATCTGGGAGCTTGTCCCTTGAAACCCTATAACAGGCAGCAGGCAAAACTAAGCACCTATGTCAAACACACAGAGCTCAGGGGTCCGCCATTCCTACAAGCTCTCTTGACAATCAATTACAAAGGTTGCAACTTGCACATTGCCCAGACGACTGTAAATGCCTCTTTTCCCTTTTCAGCTGGTGCAATGCGTCCCTCTATTTTTGTCAGGATCTGCAAACGAAGTCAAAGGGCTGTTCAATCCCTCCTGAGTTTAGCTGCTCTAAAACTGCTCCAATTTCAAATTTGCAGGCCTCTGTTTGGATAATAAATGCCTGTTCACAGATCGGGAACAGGATCTATACACCGGGCACCTGCACAATCCTTACTTTATGTTTTTAAAAGCTGTTGACTGGCATCAGTCCAACTGACTTTTCTTGCCATTTTTTGGATGTCAAATCCTTCAAGGGAAGGACACTTGTCTTTTACACCTTGATAAAAGACCAGTAACACCCTTTGAGGCCAAGGAATGCTTTCACCTGAGTCAGAGTGGTAGGAATGTCTCAATCCTGGCCCACTGCAACATTTGCCTGGAGGGGCTGTTTCTTTCTGCCACTCACATGGTGTCCTAGGTAAGTCACAGTGTCCTACACCATCTGGTACTCATAAGCCATGATAGTGAAGCCAGAATTCTACATGGCCTGTGAAGCTGTTACAGGTGAGAAAGACGTTCTTCTCAGGTGCGGCTGAATCCTGCAAGATTATCTAATAAGTAAAAACAGGAGTTTTGCAAGCCAGGAAATACCTAGTTTACCATCATCTGAAAGGTGGCAGGTTTATTTTAATCCAAGGGGCTTGACAGGGAACTCGTAGTGCCAGCCTGGGGTGGAAAGTGCTGGCATCTCCTTTGCCTTGTCAGTCAGGTGAACCTTCCAGTACCCAGCCATGAGGTCAAAGATAATCATGAACCTGGCACTGCCTAATTTGTCAATGAGTGCATCTTCATACAGTATAGGGTGCACATCTGTATTGCTCACAGAATTGAGCCCTGTGCAGGTGACACAAAACTTAACTTCAGTTGTCCCAGTGCTGGACTTGTTAGCAACCAGCATCACAAGGCTAGTCTATGGGTTGGCTCAATTACCCCTTTAGGCGTTCTTAATTACAGATGTCCTTTTATGGCAGAGGGAACTATGGACTCTGTGGTAGATGAGGTAGATGATAGCCATCGACCCGATAAGGCAACAAATACCAACAGTGCTAAATGGATAAGTACTCTGGGGTCAATTGGTTTACTTAAACTAAATGGTTCTGTTGACAGAGATATCCCAGGAAAATCCAGATGGCCGAGAGGGATATATAACTCGATTTTGGATTATATTTTTGTTGACACAGTTCTCTTTGAGAAATGCAGTAATCTTCGTGTTCTTTCAACCCCCTTAAGTGACCACTGCATTCTTAGCTGTGACTTAGACAATCAATTGGAGCATGATACATCACAATATGCGGAAGAGTTGTCGAGTAATCTCAGGGCAATAGATTGTCATGGAATAAAGGAAACAACTCAAGATAAAACCACAAACTTAATGCCTATTTACAGCAAACAGGATTAGAACATAAAATGGGTTGTTTCACAGTTAATAACTTCCAGCACACTATAACAACCAACGTTGAGCATTTACATAATGAGGTCAGACCGGCAAGAGTGCGAAAGGTTGGATGTACAAGATCTCATGAGTATGGCTCGACACTAGCAGGGAAAAAGAAAGAAATAAGATCTAGAATTAGGGACATTATAAAACAGGCCCATCCATTAAATCAGGAACACAGATTGGTCTCTAAGATTAGATTTAAATATAAAAACTGGAGTATCCATTATCGAGCCAGTCTTTTATAACATGATGCAGAGACCATGTTGTTTATCAATTTAAAAAGAATCATTGGGCCTCATTACAACTACGCCGGTCTGGTAACAACGATGCCGGTAAGCCTACCAGCACTGTTGTTACCGGACCGGCACAGTACGACTCTGCGAGAGGGTGCCGCCCTGCCTGCAGAGTTTCACAGAAGCACTGGCACTGTTATTAATGGTGCAGGTGCTTCCGTGGTCCCCATTCCCAACAAGTGGGAATGGGGATTTACAATGTACCGGCACCTGACTTCCCAGAACGCCAGGGTTGTAATCCCCTGGTGTTACCGGCAAGCCAGGCGCTGATAAATATTGCAAGTCTGATGGCAACGCGCCGGTAGCACCGGCAG
The DNA here is from genome assembly GCF_040938575.1 of Ambystoma mexicanum. NCBI lineage: Eukaryota > Metazoa > Chordata > Amphibia > Caudata > Ambystomatidae > Ambystoma > Ambystoma mexicanum. The sequence continues at coordinate 601,041,898 of NC_090922.1, forward strand.
GGTTACTGCCAGACTTGTAATGAGGACCATTGACTTTTTGTGGCTTGTGAATTTGGCGAATCATGAACACCAACGTTCTCAAAATAATGTTGTCTCCGAATCCCAGCGGATATCATAAATTTTACAATTATACAGGGATAACCAGGCATTTAATTTTGCTTTATCAGCAGAACAAAGTTTGGTAGAACCGACCAGCAATTATTTTGGAGCTTGCTCTCCACAAACAGTTCACAAAGTAATTTTGAAACTAGTAACTCTAAAGCCCCAGGGCCAAATAACCTCTCCAATAGACTCTTTAAGGGTAACCCGGCTGGGTGGGCTGTCATTTTATCATTTTTATTTAATAATTAAGATGGGCTGATTTCCGGTTTCATGGAAACTCTCTTACATAATACCAATTTATATATCTGGGTCAGGTAGCGACCCAAAGAATTATCTGCCCATCTCTATTATTGATGCCGACAGCAAAATAATTTTTGATGCTATTTTACTACAACATTTAGATTCTTGGGCTACCGAAGAGGGGAGGTTGAAAAAGCGGCAGGTAGGCTTTAGGACATCGCACGGGACAACTTTAAATGGATTTCTTTGAAAGTGTCTCCAGGGCTCGGTGACAGAGAGTAACTATAAAAACATCCATGTTGCTTCAATAGATCTAAGCGCAGCATTCGATTTAGTGAGCTGTAATCAGCTCTGGTGGAAGCTAGATAAATGGGGTATTCCGCCCGGCCTGTTGAAACTTATGAAAATCCATCAGTCTAATTTGGTCCAAGTTCGACTGAATAATGTAGGAACCCTGTCTAAAAATATACTGGTTAAAAACGGGCTGAGACAGGGCTGTACTTTAGCTCTGACCTTATCTAACCTGTACGTCTCTGATATGAGGGATGAAATTGAAAGAGCAGCATTGACTCCCCCGAAAGTTGGACATTTGAGGCCTTCATGGGTCACTTATGCTGACGACTTTCTTTTGTTTGACACCAAAGTGTGGGCCTGCAAAGATTGCTCAATGCCTTTGAGGGGTATGCACAAAAGAATCGTTTGAGAATGAATGCTCAAAAAACTAAAATTCTTAACTTTACGTGAAAAAACTGTGTGATTAAAAACAATTGGTATATGGGAAGTTGTAAATTAGGGTAAGTTAAGGAGCTAGTGTATTTAGGCTTCTATATATCTGATGTTCTTAACAGAGAAGAGAAGGCCTGACAAGCTTTCTCAATCCTCGTGCTATTCAACTGACCAGTCGGATGAAATACATTTTTTAAATATCCCTAATTACATTACTGAAATATTATACTTCCACTGCCATTCCCAAGCTGATTTATGGAGTAGAAGTTTATCCTGTTTGGGTATTGCCAATGTTACTGAAAATTGAAAGCAAAACTTGGCAAAAAGTAATGGGAATACCGAATGCTATTCCGATGAGTGCTATATTAATTGAATTGGGGACATGTGCCATGGTTAGGTGGTGGAAATGGTAGGCCTTCTTTTATGAACTACTCACTCCTAGCATTGGCTCTCTTTACGAGGATTTGAATACAATTCTGTTGTGTAAAGGAGCAAAATTGGTCACCAACTTTGAAGTCTATTGTGAAGGTATTTTAACTGAAATTGGGTATACAGTAGATGAGCTAAAGATGACACCGGGAAAATAAAACATACCCTGAAAAACGTTGACTGTAGCCTACCAAGGACGCCTACCATGATCAGTAGAGTCTGAGACATCTCAGCCATGAACATAAGACTGTAGATGCTTTGTCTGCCCACTGTAGGTTATTTCCTTGTCTGAAGGTTTGAAAGGATTTTACGGTATTCAAATTGAACATTTATGAGACTCAGGAAACATTATTGCGTTTTAAATTGATCAATTCAGAATGTGCTTTTTGCCGATTCTGTGGTGATTGTTATTCGATTGAAACATAGGAACATTTGATTATTCATTGAAACAATCTGGGGGCTAAGCGTCACCTATTTTTCTCTAGCCATTTAGATAAAATGAAATCCTTGAACTCTGATTATATATGGAAATTATGTTTGAGTGGCACAAATAGATCACTGTGTATCGTAATAGTGGGATTTTTAAACTCATTGGAATTGAAAATAGAAGACATATGAAATACTGTAAATGACTGGTTTTTATTCGGTTTTATAGGTATCATTATTTCGTTTTTGGTTTTCGATAAAGTGTATTTTATTATATATAATTTAATTGATTTGTATTGTTAAGGTTGAACTGTTGTTTAGCCAACAAACAATTTTCAAACAAACAAAAATAATCACCTCCTGCATGAGATGAGCACTGACTATGGACTCTTTGGTCCTGCCCCTACCGGCTGTATCACCCTACCTATGGGTCAACTCTGCACACAGAAAAAATAATTTGTTAACCCCTTTTTGTGAGAAAAAAACTCTGGTATCGCTATGGGGCATTCCAGAACCTTGTAGGGCTTGCCGCTTTCATTTTAAAACAAATGGGCCTCTCCTCAGTAGTCAAATGTCTGATGACATCGGTACACTGTGTCGATAAGCGCCTCATCAGGGCAGCCCCCACCACCCTTTGTCCACCTCCTGGGACTGAAAGGCTAGGTTCAGTGTTTCAGACCAATCTTAAATGTCCCTCCCCACCTTATATGGCTGGTCTAGGCACTTGAGGATATGGTGCCTAAGCTTTCCTTGTGTACCAAGACCATCCCACTCTAACAGCTGATGTGCATGGTGAATTGCCCTGTGTTCCACCAACGTGCTCCTCATCGCACAAAAAGAAGGTAAGACCCATTGTGTTTGGGCAGAAGATTGCATTGCGTGACTTTGGCTGCATTAGAATTTTGCCTGTTATTTTGCAAAAGAAAAAGGAAAACTTTGTTGTGTCTTCGCCGCTAAGTGCGAGCCGCGCACCTGCAATGAGATCTGCATTCCTGGGGCACTTCACAAAGTCCCCCTCGTGAGGTTCTTCCTTGCTGAAATGCTGCTTTGGTCATTTTTATTATTTAAAAAAAGGTAAATCCCTCTTACCTTTGCCATGGTTACTGGGCCTTCCAAAATGGCCGCCTGCACATTTGTTCTGTCCTTCCTCTGGGCCTTGGCCTCCCAGCTTCACCGATTGGCCGCCTGATTCAATTTCTAGCCTATCGGTGGACCGGGAGGCGGGAGCCGGCCCAGCCTATCAAAGGCCCACATCACGGCTGAGTTGCAGAATCTTAAACGAGAATGCTGCCTTAAAACAGATGATTTGTTCCCCTCAAACCTCCGAGATACCCCCTGGTCCTTTACCTGGAGGTAGATTCGACAGAAATCCCCACAAATTAAAGGAGTTTTTAGATGCCTCTACGGTACAGTTCTCCTTCAAAGCCGCTTTTTTCCCCACGTAACGAGACAGAGTTGGACATATGATCTCCCAACTAACAGGGCCGGTATTGGCCTGGGCAACCCCTTTAGTGGTTTGCAATAATCCAATTCTCAACTCATTTTCCGCCTTTAGCAATAGTTTAAAGTCAATGTTTGGTAGGAAAGAGAATACAATTGCTTCACAAGAAAGGTTGATAGACTACAAACAGGGTTCACAAGATATCCTCACATACATCACCAATGTTAAACAGCTGGCTAGTGATACCTCATCGGCAGAGGATGCACTGATTTCATTGTTTCGAAGAGGATAAATGAGGAACTCAAGGATGAGGTTTCCCGGGTACCTCGTCTTCCCAACCTTGCAGAAATTATAGCATTAGTAATGCAGCTCGTTTATCGACTTCAAGAACACTCCAGAGAAAGAAAGAAGCATAGATATAGCCGCACACCCATAGAACCCTCCTTCGGTTTGGACAAGACTGTTTCCTTAGGCTGTGCCCAGGCCACCGAAGCACCCATGCAGCTTGGGGCTGCTAAGGCTCCATTGTCACCGAGGAGAAGGCACGTCGGAGGTCACAAGGCCTATGCAAGTATTGTGGTGACAATACCCACCTACTACGGGACTGTCCCATTGTCCCTCCCCAAAGGTCGGGAAATGCCAAGACCCGTCCGTGAAGGGAACCACAGAACTGTGTCTTTTTACTAGTTTCCCAGTCACTAAAATTACTCCCTGCACATTTGGTGGTACTGATCTTCTCATGATGGTAGTCATGGTCTCTTTCTTTTGGGATGATTTAAACATAACCCAGGTACCTTCTCTAATTGATTGCGGAGCCGCGGGTTGTTTCATGGATGATCAATGGACAAGATAGAAAGGGGTGCCGAGAGCTACTAAAAAAGTAGCTGTATCAGTAGAAAGTCCTTTAACTTCCGGTCTCATTCGAGAACAGACACAAACTACACGCATGTCTATGTCATCCCATCAAGAAGAGATTGTACTGGATTTGATAAAGACGGCTCATTATCCAGTGATTTTATGTCTACCCTGGTTGAGGGTTCATAATCCCTATATGAATTGGTCTGCGGGATCTTTTTTTTTGGGATCAGAATATTCCATCTCTCATTGTCTGGCTGGAGCCGCAACGGGTTTCCATATCCCCTCTTCAAAAAGAACCCACCAAAGCTGCTATTCTCAATCACGTTCTAGAAATACCAGAACCTTATCTACCATTCCAGGAAGTGTTCTCCATTTCTGAATATTCTGAACTCCCACCACATAGAAGAGATGATTGTGCTATTGACTTGATTCCTGATCTGCCCCTGCCATTTGGTTGAATGTATAAACTTTCAGCCAAGGAGAAAGAGGTGCTTCGAGACTACCTCCAGACCAATCTGCGGAATAGATTGATTGCCAAATCCACCTCACCAGCCGCGGCCTCATTATTCTTCATTGCAAAAAAGAATACAACAGAGCTCCGCCCATGTATAGATTACTGAGGACTAAATAAAATTACAGTTCCAGACAAGTATCCCATGCCATTAATAACTGACATTCTGGAAGCTGTCAAGAATTTCGCCATTTACACAAAACTTGATCTTCGGGGAGCTCATCAACTTATTCGAATACGGCCGGAGGATGAATGGAAGACTGCATTCCGTACTCCCCTTGGATATTTTGAGTATCGAGTAAAGCCTTTCGGTTTATCTAATGCCCCGGCCGTATTCCAACGATTCATGGATCATATTTTTCCAGATATCTTTCTGCATTATGTTATTGTATACCTGGATGACATTTTAATCTTCTCATCTTCTTCATCAGATCATGTTCGACATGTACAAGAGGTTCTCTCTAGACTACAAAAGAATCATCTTCTCTGAAAGTAGAATAAATGTGTGAATTTCATCAAACACGAGTGGCTTAACTGGGATATAGCTTGTCTACAGAAGGGATTTCCATGGATCCAGCAAAGGTACACGCAGTGTTAGAATGGCCTGTTCCAAAAACTGTGAAAGAGATAACGGTTTTTGGGATTTACTAATTTTTACAGACGTTTCATTCCGAATTTCTCATATATCATTCGTCCCTTCACCCAACTATTGAAAAAAGGTGTCCCCTTACAGGTGACCCCGGAAGCTCAGGTCGCATTTGAGACCCTTAAAGCCACCTTCACTACAGCCCCCATCTTGGTCTCACCTGATCAAAGGAGGCAGTTTATTGTGGAATCTGACTCATCACAATTTGCTCTTGGAGCGGTTTTGTTACAAACCAACCACCAAGGCATTGAATGCCCAGTGGCATATCTATCCAAAACATTATCTCCAGCGGAACTAAACTACACGGTTCTAGAGAAGGAACTGTTAACTATCAAACGTGCATTGGAAGAATGGAGACATCTATTACTAGGAGCTGAATATCCCATTAAAGTCCGGACAGACCACCATAATCTTAGGGCTCTTCAGTATGCAAAAACATGCAACAGCAGAATAACTCGGTGGGCTCATTTTATTTCTCTATTCCAAATTGAATTTGAGTTTATCCCTGGGAAAGCTAAACTTCGGGCAGAGGCCCTGCCCAGAAAGGATTTGGGTTATACTTTTAGTTTCCATTCTGAACTTATCTTCCCCAAAGCCCAGGTTGTGAATTTGGTTCCGACGTTCTTTCAGGATGTGGCCGCCAAGACGGAGGGTGCTTGTTCCATAAGAATGCAGTATTTTTACCCCGTCCTGGTCTTCAAAAAGATGCTCTACGTTGGTGTCATGATTCCCCCACAGCAGGTCATTGTGGTGTGTCTAACACTATTGAGTTACTTCGTAGGTACTTCTGGTGGCCTACTTTGATATCTGACACTACGGATTATGTTAAGTCGTGTTCTATCTGCCAACAGTCCAAAACATCCAGAAGTCCACACTTGGGTGATTTAGTTTGAATGCCTCTACCGGATAAACCCTGGCAGATAATCTCTACAGATTTCATAGTGGATTTACCGGTGTCCAGTCATTGCACTACCATCATGGTTGCGATTGATGCCCTTACTAAATTGCCAATTTGTGTTCCTTTGCCTAAACTACCCACCGCCGCTCAAATGGCTCGAGTTTTCATCGAACACATCTTTTCTAGATATGGACTACCTGATACCATTATTTCAGACCGCAGTCCACAATACGTCTCTCAATATTGGAAACATCCATGCTCTATTCTCAACATCCAGCGGGCTCTCAGTTCTGGTTTTCATCCACAAACTAATGGTCAGACTGAGAGATGTAATCAGACCTTGGAGGGTTATCTTTGCTGTTATATATCAGCAGCACATGATTACTAGGTGGACCTCCTTCCACTCGTCGAATTTGCTTATAATAACACTCTCCATTCTTCTTTGAAAGCCAGCTCTTTCTATGTGACTTATGGTTTTCACCCCTCAAGTTTTCTGACATGTGCAGCATCTTCTTCACACTTTCCTGATCTGGATGATTTGCTCCCCACTATTCAACAAGGTCACAAGTCAGCTTGGCTGTGTCTACGGGAGGCCCAGGATCATGCCAAGATTCAGGCAGATCATCATAGATCACCTACTCCTACTATTCAGCCTGGTGACCGGGTCTGGCTGTCGCCTGGGTTTTTGCCTCATCATCTCATTCCTTCCAAATTGTCCCCGAAGTATTTCAGCCCTTTTGAGGTTCTTGCCCAGAGAGGCGAGGCAGCATATTTGTTGAGGTTACCTCCGCCTTGGTCCCGGATTCATCCAGTTTTTCATGTTTCACAATTTAAACTGGTGGTGCCTGATTGATTTGGGCATGGGTCGGCCTGCAATCCTCCCCCCGTGTCTACGGATGATGGTCCTGAGTACGAAGTAGCTGGTGTCTGCGATTCCAGATATCATTGGGGTAGGCTACAGTATCTTATCGATTGGAAGGGGTATTCTCTGGCTGATTGGTCATGGGAACCTGCTGAGGCGGTTCATGACCCCCGGTTAGTCTGTCGCTTTCATTTGTTTCATCCTGGCAAGCCCGGTGGTACGGCCCTTCGGAAGGGGCATACTGTTATGAGGGATCATTTCCGATGGTCCCTATGGCATAGATGGCATCACATTTCATCTGTGTCTTTTACTACACTCAAGATGGCACCCGTTGTGCCCTGTGTGCTTCCAGACTCACTGGGACTTCCTGGTCTGGTGGCTCCGCCCCTACACCACAGACACTTCTTCTACCTGCTTGTCGAGAGCCACTCTGTGTTGCTACTTTCTACAGCCAATGCTCATAAGTTCGTATCCTTACTGTCTCTATATCTTTCTGTCCTGTGTCTCCTCCATAATTGCTAATCTCTCATTGACGTTTCTCAGGCATAGAGATCCATTCCAGTCATTGAGACTGATTCTCTGCTATGATTGTATTTGCCGTAGTGGTACTTCCTCGTATCACGGGTTAGGCTTATTTGTTACGGTCATAATCTTCTTTCCCCGATCGGGTACATTGTCATTTACATTCTTACCAATATTCTTCATAGGACTCACATTATCCTCAGGAAATCGACAAGCTGTCTCAGAACGCCACAGATATACAAGCTTTTCCTCGTTCTTCCGGGTAGGGAAACATTTGGTTCCCATAGCAACCAGCACTCTTTTCCTTTACAAAAGACCGATTATAAATCCTTCCGTTCATTGTTTCTTCAGAACGTTAACAGATGTCCAAGACCCATTACAATACCGAAGGCATCCTGGCATAATTGCAAAGGTATCGATGCGATTTCTGTCAACACGCATTATCGTATTTCCCTCCACATCTCTGGGTGTTTCCACAGTAACCAGGAACGCCACAGAGCCGCGAAACAAGAGTTCCTTCTAATCAGCTCAAACGTATTCTTCCTGCATTTCAGCGTTCTCCCACAGCAGTACTTTCTACATTATCTTCTGGATGGCAAAACCCTATAAACCTGTAGCTCGCGTGAATCAGGTAACACTCTATTGTATATATTTAGGATCTATAAATCCGTCCTTTTTACACAACTTATTGCTGCCCTCTTTACTATAGCAACAGAGAAAGGGGTCAGCCAGCTGTAGACACCTTCCCATTGAAGACCATCCCATTCCTGATTGAAAACCGAAGACCCTCAACAGAGGAAGTCATCCCAGCTTTTATTCCCTAGAGGGTTTCCTGGGGTACTCTGCCCCTCCTGCCTCATTTTCTGAGTTGGGGGAGTAGGGTACCTCGGGGAGCTTTCACTACCTCAAATTGCTGCATGGGAAACCAGGTAGTGGAATTCTAATTTTGGAGATAGAGAGTGTATGTTAACATTGGCACATGACAGAAATGCTGTTTTGATCATTTTTATTATTTTAAAAAAGAAAATCCCTTTCACCTTTGCCATGGTGCCTGGGCCTTCCAAGATGGCAGTCTGCACATTTGTTCTGTCCTTCCTCTGGGCCTAGGCCTCCCGGCTTCACTAATTGGCTGCCTGATTCAATTTCCAGCCTATTGAAGGCTGACATCTAAGGCCCTGTCTGCTCCCTGTCCACTGCCGGTATGCTGTTAGGGGAATTTTTGCACCCTCCTCTCCCTGTTTTGAGCATCCAGGATGTCGCTCCCACACTCTTCAGTGGAACCTGGACTACCTGACTCTCTCAACTCCATGACAATGGGTTAATCCCCCAAACTGGATACATTCCTACCCCTTTGACTTTCCCTCCTTCTCTCCATCTCACCTTGCCTCCCACGCTTACAGCCTGTGATTGCACTGTGTTTTCACCTACTGCTATTAATTTGGATTTAGCTGTGTTTTCACCTATTGCAACCAATTTGAATTTAATTGTGTTTTCACCTAGTGCTACCAATTTGAATTTAGCTGTGTTTCCACCTACCGCTACCAATTAGAATTTAGCTGTGTTTTCACCGACTGTTACTAATTTGAATTTAGCTGTATTTAGAATTTTGCTGTGCCCTTGTTGTTGTATTGCATGCTTTTTTTCTTGAACTTGTTGGCCCAGTGACTGCATTGTGCTACTCTGCCCCGCTGGTCCTATCCTGACCCTCCCACTCTGCTTCTCCTGCACTCTCTCTACCTCACCCATGGCGCTCTCTGTTTCTCCTATCTTCTCTACCTGTTTCTCCATTGAGTATCCTACCCTTCTCACTAAGTCTGTCAGGAAGAAGTTAAAAAACGATATCTTGCTCTCTAGCCCTGATCTCCCAATCACTGACACCTATACCAGTGCTTCCTCCAGACAGACGCTCACCGACATCCTCTTTGTCGTTCCCTCGCCAGATCTATGGACTCTTCATATGATCTCTGTGCTCTCTCCTTTCTCCTCTTCACCCATTCATGGTGGCACCCGTTGGGAAGCCCTCTAAGGTCATCATTAATGTCTACCTAAAGGGCACTGTCTTGGTCCAAGGACCTCAGGCCAACCTTCTCCTCTTTGATAGAAGCTTCCAATGCCTCATCAATTTGCTTTCATCTCCTACTGTCCCCTCTCTCCCTTCCTCTGCTTCCTTGCCTTCCCCTTCTGCCTCTCCCTTGGCTACCTCACCCTCTACTCCTTCCTCTCCTGTCCCCCCTCGGGCTCCATCTACACCTCCTTCTACACCTCCGCCGGGCACACCTCTGATCTGTACTGCTCCCCAGTAGTCCTTCAAGAATGGCAACCTTCTCAATAGTGCCACTCTCAACTCTCGCTCAGCTGTCAAACACTTCTCCGACATCTGCCACCTCCTGGAAGAACTTGACCTTGATGTCCTTGGTCTCACCGAGACATGGCTCACGGCCAGCTTTGTCATGAGCTTTGACACTCTCCTCCCTGACGGCTACAAGATTCTCTCTGCACCCAGACCCACCCGGTCAGGACGGGGTGTAGCCCTGATCTTCCCAGAATGGATTCCTCTGTCAATCCTATGCAGACCTACTCCTCTTTCGAATGCCTTATCTGCAGGCTTTCTCTCTCTCCTGGCCACTCTCTTACCGTAGCTGTTATCTATCGGCCACTTGGTCAGATCATCTCCTTCCTCTCTGAGTGGGCGGACCTCTTCTCCTCCCTCCTGGCCTCAACCACTCACTCCTCCTTCTTGGTGACCTCAATATTCATCTGGATGTTCCCTGTTCCTCCTCTGGACTCTATTGTGACCTCTACGATTCTCTCTCTCTTTCTATTCTCCCCTCTGGCCTGCAGGTCACATGCTGGATGTTTTGATCTCCTCTGACCTGACCTCCCCCTCTCCATCCCTTTGACCACTCCTCTCTCCTGGAATGATACCTCCCTCCTTTCCTCCCATATCTCCCTCTCTACCGCTCTGGCCAAGCCAACTCCAACACTGCCACCTACATTCTCGGTCATCCGACCCATGAAACGTGTGTCAGTTGAGGCTTTCGCCACCACTTTCTCTCCCCCTCCTCTGGCTGATTCACATCCCGACACAGCCCTTTCCATGCTCTACTCTTCTATCTCTGACACTCTGGATGTTCTTGCCCGTGTCATGAGAATCCGCTTGAAGCCTAAAGCCAAGAGCAACTCTTGGTACGGCTCCAACCTAGCTGCCCTTAAACGCGAGTATAGGGTGTCTGAGAGGAAATGTCAGGCTTATTGTACATCCTCTGACAAACTGGCCTGCCGCCTGCTCCAAAGGCAATACCGGCTCATTGTCCGAACTAAGAAAAGAGCCCACATCCAAGCCCGTGTCTCGGCAGCATCTAACAACTCGGCAGAACTCTTTAAAATCTGCAAAGAGCTGGCCAACCATGCTGCAGTCTCTACCTCTCCTGTCACCTCCAAGGCCCTTTGCACAGCCCTTGCCTCTTATTTTATCTAAAAAACCCAGGACATCTTGTCCACCCTCTCGTCCTCTACTCCTCATCCCCCTTCTCTATCTGCTAACTCTGGCCCTCCTGCAGCCACCCCTCCCTCGTTCTCTTCCTTTCCTCTGTTCTCCCCTGACAAGATTTCTGGACAAGTCTGATCTATGAAAGTCTTGTCAAAACAGGTTCTTCCCTGTTCGTCTAAAGCCATCAAGGACCACATTGACACCCTTGATCCTGCTCTGGCAAACGTCTGCAACCTCTCCTTCTCCTCTGGAGCCTTCTCCTCCCCCCTGAAGGACTCTCGTGTGCACCCTCTTCTCAGGAAACCCACAGCCGACCCCTCATGCACGGCTAACTATCACCCGATATCCATCACTCTTTTCCTGGGCAAACGCCTGGAAAGGCTGGCAATCACCCAACTTAATCTTCACAACGATTCTCCATATCCTTCAGTCTGGATTTAGAGCTGCCAGAAGCATGGAAACTGCTCTCCGAAACATCTGTCAAGATCTGCTCTCCAACCCTGACTCTTACATCCCTTCAGTCCTCATCCTACTCGATCCCTCTTCTACCTTTGACACGGTCAACCATGCCATCCTGCTCAATTGTCTCTGCTTTGATAACCTGGGTATCACCGATCCCGCCCTGGCCTGGTTGACATCTTTCCTTTCTGATCGACCCTCGTAGGTCCAACTTGGGTCCTTCTTTTCCTCTATCTCACTCTCTACCTGTAGTATTCCCCAGGGGTCTAACCTCTCTCCCTGGCTGGTCAACCACTACCTGGCACCCCTTGCCCACTGCATTGCCGCTCTCTGCTCCAACTTTCAGTGCTATGCAGATGACAGTTCATTTTCAGGTTTCCCTCTGCCACCTCTTCTCCTTCTCTCATCTCTGACTGTCTGCTATCCAGGAGTGGGGTGTTGCCAATAATCTCTGCCTTAATGCCAGTAAGACTGAGATTTTCCTCATCGGCACACCTGCACCCTCCTTTCCTGTCACTCTCTGGCTGGCCTCCCTTGGCCCTCTTCCTGCTTCCACCTGTGAGGCTAAGAAACTCTAGGTCACCTTCGACTCCACACTCTCCTTTTCTCCTCACATCTCTGATGTCTCTAAGAAGTCAAACTACCAGCTTCACCTCCTCAGAGGTATTCTTCCTTTCCTCTCCTTTCCCCAGAAGCTCACTGTCTCTAGAGCTCTGGTTCTCTCTAGACTGGACTACTGCAACAGCCTCTTTCGAAATCTGCCCGCTTCTACTCTCCGCCCTGTGCAACTCACCCAGAACAGAACTGCGAGACTTGTCCTTGGCCTCAAGCCCTGAGATTGTATCCCACCAGCCCTGAAATCTCTTCATTGGCTCCCAGTGGCTGCAAGGATAAAATTCAAGACCCTCAGCGTTGTCCACAAAGTTTTCTGAGGCCTGGGTCCAAAATACCTTCAACTCTCCCTCTGTAAATGCCTTCCCACTTGATCTCTTCGCTCCTCCACCTCCTACTCCCTCTGGGTCAGTCACTTCTGCAAGCAATGAGTTGGAGGTAAATCTCTTTCCTCAGCTGGGGCCTCCCTCTGGAACAGTCTCCCTGTCATTATGATACTTGAGGAGAACCATCTCCGGTTCCGGAAGCACCTCAAGACCTTCCTCTTTGCTTCTGCCTTCACTCCTCCTCTCCCCTGCTAAACTGTCTGCTTCGGCACTGTGCACCTGGTTTACCCTCTGATTTCGGGCCCAGGTCCCTGCACACCAAGCCACACACCCGCACTGCCTCCTGGCAACCCTTGCACTTGGGTCTGTATCTGGAACCCTACAGTCCCCTTACCGGCACTTATCAGACGTCCCTTGTCTGTGCTTTAAACCTTGCACTTGCCACCTTGCTGGCTGCACTATCAGCTTGTTGTTGTTTTTATCCCTTGCTCAGCATTTCCCACTTCTCCCCTTTCCCTTGCACTTTCCCCTTCCCTCTCCCCTGCACTTGTGCGTTCTCAATGTCACTGGGCTTAGTAAGATCGTTGTTTTCTCTTCCCTTGCTCCCCTCCCTTGCCCCGTCGTGCTCTGAATCCCTTGTGTATGAGCATGATACATATAAAATATCATATCAAATCATACAATGGCTTAAAACACTTCCCTCAACTCAGAAGACTGTTTGCGGGCCAACCTTTGCTCCTCAAGCTCCAGCTTGCACAGCTGCACCATCAACGGATCTCTGTGCTTCTGCTCTGGTATGGCTTCCCTCCTTTCTACCATAAGGAGCTTTCTCGCAGCCGGATCAGTGCCAGTGTGATCACCCTTAAACCTGACTGAGACTCAGAACCTAACTGAAACTTGGGCTCTTTGGGAAACTACACAAACTGCCCGTTGGGGAGAAGAGCAGGAACAGCTATCTTTGTCATTGTCCACATCGACTACTACACCCCCTACTAAAATGAGTACTTGGATTGGGGGCTCATGATCACTACCCATCCCCAGAGTCTCACCAGTTATCCTTAATTCCTCAAAAAGCTTGGCGTTGCTTAAGCATTGCTGGTTCACTAACCCTAGTGGAAAGAGGAAGTCCACTTTCCTGGCACAGATCACAGAAGACATTAGATTTTAAGTCCTTAACAACATCCATGTTCAGCTCTACAGATAAAGAGATCACCTGGCAGAGAGCCTAACATTGCCCGCACAGTTCTTTTATTTTGGCCTACTAAGCTATAGGTGCAGTCTGTGCTAGATCCAAACCACTGGCCCCAGTGTGCTGAAATTACTACTGCTCTGCAGTACATAGATAAGTAGTAGTTTCTAAACTTCAACTCAGTCCCACACTACTACTAAAAAATCTGCGATCCCACTCATAAAGGTGAAAAAAGCAGAACCCAAGAAGAATACATCTATCGGTTCATGTGGTAATGTGGGCCACGGGCTGGCTACATGCTTCAGTCGAGAATTGAGCCAGCACAGAAGCATCCAAACAACAATATTACTGTGATACCGAAACAAACGAAATGTCTAATCAAGACCCTATTAATTATAGCAGACTTTAAAGTAAAAAGAGAAACACACTAATACAAGCACTACTAACTCAACCCTGTAAGATAACACCCAGAATACACAGACTTGATGATGAAAGAGAGTGCACTGGACTGGTGTAGATAGGCAATAGTTTCTGGAGCAATGTTGAAGTTCAAGGATTTTCTTTAAAAAAGCTATGAAGTGGGTTCCTAATTGTAACTATGGATGGCCATTAAAACCAGGCGATGAGGACAGAAGACACTGGAAATAGCTTTATCTTCTTCTTGGGTGCTTTGAGAGCATCAATCCGGGCATCTTAGTTCTTTCTAGTCAGCGTCAAAATGGTTGAGCCAGTTCGACAAGATCCAGTAAATCTGCATGGTCCCGCAATGATAATCGGCTCACATATACTGAAGAACAGGCATGCAATGGTCCAGTCGGCTATTGATGTGTTCAAGTCAGTTCGATGAGGTCCCACAATGGCATGCGTTTCAACAGCATCACTCAGCTCGAAGATGGCTGGCGATAACCAAGCCAGCGGTCCGAATGTTCAAAGGGGTTTAAATAAGCAGTGAATGTCAAGGGTAGCACTGGGGGCCTGCGTTGCCTTGGAATGTCACACAAGAGGTTGAATCATCTTGAAAGTGGTATGAGGCAAGAAACAGAGGCCAGAGCAGTTCCCTGGCTTCTTGGTTGCTGGGGGACCCCATACAGGGTCTCACAGGATAAGGGGAGTCCTTCTTCGGTCCTTCCGAGCCAGGAAGGTTGCCAGCGAGCACTGACAGGGGCTGGCACCTCCAGTGGACTAACAATGCTCAGGCAGCAGGCAGGCCTTGCTGACACAGAAGGTCACTTCAAATGGTTCTCTGAATTGGGTGAGAAGAGGGGCTTGCTCCCTCCTTTGGAAGTCTTTATCTTCACATCAAAAATTAACTTTGTATACACCCTGCCCCAATAAAGCTCCAGATGAACCCTTCTTCTTCTTGTGATCCAAAGATGAATTAACTAAGGGTTGGGTCCCAACCGCTTCTAAAATTGATTTGCTCTGGTGTATTAAACCATCTTAAACCTTCTTTAATGATCGAGGCAAGAATTCTGTGACACAAGTCTTTTCCTAATGTGTCAGTCCCAGAGACCTTTGACTGCAGGAAGAGAGGAGGAGTCACAAGAAGTGTGAGTGGCCTAAGAAATTCCACGATGGTGGCCCCTCCTCCTCACTGTAAATTATTTTTCGGGTTACTCTAACTCTCCTATTTCCCCTGTCTGCCTTTCATCAAAAGAACACAAGTAATTAGCACCCTGGAGTTGCCTCTCCATTGTCCTGGCAGGGTTTCCTTTGAAGCCCTAGTTCCCAGCTGACCACCTAGTAGTACATCCTGCCGGTTTATAGTCATTGGTCGAAAAAAAAATTTCAATATGTTTTTTTCAATACGTTTTTTTTCCAAATGGGGTGTTCCCCCTCAACCCCCCTTTTTTTTTGTTTTGCCCATTTTTTATACTTACCAAACCCAAAAAAGACATATAAATAAAAAAATAATAGATTCGACTTTTTTTTCGACATTTTTTTTTCCACATTTTTGTCATTCGACTTTTTATTTTCGACATTATGACTGCACACCCATCCTGCCCTCGGAGGAAGGTGACAAGCCTACCAAGAGAGAACAAAATCAGCTTCTAGGGCTGGATCCAAATGGCTTGTGTTGGGTGTGGCTCAGTCCCCAGGTGGCTATTCACAAAATTCGGACCGTTGAGTGAGTCACCAGAAACCAGGCTGGATATAAAATGACATCAAAATGAGTTTGGCAAGTGTAACTGTATTTTCCCGTAGGACACCATATCAGCCCAAATGTGACTTACATTTATGATTAGAACCCCGGCGAGGTTCAATCGGAATGAAACAAACATTCTGATTGGCCCTCGCCGGGGCTTTACCCGGATGGGAATCCCTCGCCTGGGTTTCCACTCCTTTGTCCCCGGCTGGGGGCGTGGCAGCCCCTCAGCCAATGTGGAGGCTTGAAGCTGGGCCATCCCGGCTCTGAGCCTCCACACGGCTGGAGGCTGCCATCATCCCCCGCCGGGGATTAAGGTACTTTTTTTTCCTCCCCCCTCCCCTGCAAACAATCCCCTCCCCACCCTCCCAACCCCACTTACCTTCGTATTTATCCTTTTCGGGAGCGGACACGCTGGGAACCATTCTGTTCCCAGCGCGCCCCGCTCCTGATGGCCACCATGAAAAGGAAAAATGGACTCCGTTTTCCCTTTCCCGGCGGCCATTTCCTTTGCCGCGTTTCGGAACAAAAAATAATGCTATTAGTACCCTGGTCTTGCGGGCCAGGGTACTAATAGCAATATGCCCCTCGCCGTGGGGGCATTACCGAGTCAGGTAATACCCCGGGGCCTTTGTTAAGGCCCTCGCTTCGTTTGGCCCTATAACTATGGGCCCCGGGTCGGTAAAACCCCCGCGGCTCAAAGCATATTGCTTAAATCTGCCACCAGGCCTCGGAAATGTACAAAAATACATGGTTTGGATCAGGGTTGCCTATGGTTAAGCAAAGCCTTTGTCTTTTGGAACTTTGAGTTCCAGCAGGCTGTTTGCAGGAATGCATGTTACTTTGCAGTTGCCATGTTGCCAAACTGCAGAGGAGCTCCTGATGGTGTTAGTAGACAGTCCCAGCAGAGTAACATGTTTGCCCTAGGTTTTTCAGCTGGGAGATGGCAGGGCAGGTTCCTTCATGGGGGTATTCAAACCCACATTTGTAACAAAAGAGTTCCTCCGATCTTCTTGTCTGCTGAAATCTGTGGATGCTCTCCCCCGGAGTCGGAGTGTAGAAACTCTCGACCTGGGAGTCTATGGCCCTTTCAGCTCTGGCCAGTGAGAGGATTTCGCCTAGGGTGCGTTGTTTCTGAAGCAGTTTCCTGTAAAATGTTTGTGACTCGCATCCTGCTATAAATTGGGACCTGAGCGCCTCCGTGTTGGAGTAGTTGGCAAAGTCACAGTATTTCATTTTGGTACGGAGCCGCATAACATAGGCATCCATGGTCTCAGCCTTGCATTGCTTTGTACTGTGAAGAGATGCCTCTCGTAGTCCACGTTGGTGTGGGGGGTGAAGTATGCAGCTAGAGCGTCCTTTAGGTCTTGAAGGGAGTCAATTGAGTCGGGGGCAACTCGTCAATGATATCACGTGTCGCAGAGCCCACTGCCAACTTCAGCAGACATTTCTGACCTGCGTCTTCTATGGGCCCGGTGGCCCCTATGTATAGCTCAAAGTCCCTGATTCATTTGGTCCATCGAGGACCCATATTGCTTGTGTCCGAGACATCAAAAGCCCCAGGCATCTGTGCCGCTAATGTGTATGGAGCCTATATGGAACCTGATCAACCACTTGGGGGCCCTGCCCCTGTTGTCCTTGACCCTGTGCCTGCTCGCCTTGGTCGTTGTCTTGGCCCGACATGTTCTTAACTAGCCACAGGCTTCCCAAGCCTTGCAATGGGCATGATGCGTGTCCTCTTGTGTCCGTTTCTTCTGGATGGCAGCCTTCCTAGGCACGAGCACCATCAGTGTTGGGCAGTGTCTCTCTCTCCCTGCAGCTGGATGGCTGCCTCACATGGGCACACGCAGCATCTGTGGATAGTGTGGGGTCCTTGTCCCCTCCTACCTTGGAGGGGTCCTGATGGTGTGCCCCTTCCTTGTCCTTTTCTTCCTTTGGAACGTTGGGCACGGGCTGCTTCAGCCTTGCTGCTGTGTTGATTTATCGCTGCCCTGGCCAGGGCGCACAGCAGCATTCTCCTGCTGCAGTGTGGGGCTTCCTCCCCCCACACGGAGCCAATGTTCTATAAGGTGCTCCTGCGCCATACGCGAGTGGCCTCACCGCTCCGGTGCCCCTCTCTCCTGCAGCGTCCTCCCGCTACGATCTGGAGCCCCTCCTCCACACGTGGAGCTCCGACTTTATGCGAGCGCGACAGCGCCACATGCGAGCGGCCTCTCCTCTTCCTTTTCAGCCTTCCGCATCGTAAAGTGTGCGGAAAGCCACCCGCCTCGTCGCCAGTGTTGTGGAGTGGGGTGAGGCCCCGCTGTAACGCGTGGCACAGCAAGAATCACATGGAGAAGGAGCGATGCTTCACACATCTTCCTTTATTCTACTACACACACAGACTGCCTTGTCCCCACCTCCTGCCGCCCATCACTTCCTGTTCCCTTCTCCTTCCTCCTTCCCAGGAACACCCGCCCCCAGGTAACCATGGAGACGTCAACGGGACACGATTGAACACGTGATAGCTACTTTTCCAAATCAAAACCCACTGATAACATTTCCTAAAAGAGTTCTGCTTTCTTCCAAGCCAATTAAATTACTCACTAATTGAAAAGTCCTTGTAACCTGTCCCATTTATATCCAGCATTTTCTGGAAATTCAAATGTTCTCAACTGCAAGTATAACTAGCTGCACGTCTCTGCCAAACAATGACTATAGGCACATAGCCATAAATGAAATGGTTGTTTGAGTGTTCCCCTTCAGGACAAATGTACATTTCCCGTTTGCAGGTTGTTCACCATTGTCCTTGGCAAACACACTTGCTAGCACGGTCTGCGGTTCTGGGGAAATTATAACTTATTGATTTTGGTTGAGGATTTTCAACAAATGCCTGGTTTACTGTCATGCTTGGGTTAGTTTGATTAACTTCATGAATTTCTTTACAGGAGTCAGCATCTGAATTTGTTCTGCATCCCCTGCGTAATTCGTTCTGTATTCATTTTGTAGTTGCTTCAGTTTTGCCAACAGTGTGCAACAGCCCATCTCTTGTTTTTTGTTGGTGTTCTGTGTAATGTGTCAGTGTATTCACTAGCAGCACATACCATGTCCACGAGCTGGCTTTATTTCAGCTCCCACTGATGTAAACATTAGAGCAGAGAATGGTAGTGTGTGATGTTATCTCAGTGACTGTGTGCATGGAGGGATACTTGGGTCAGTGGGCGTTTGGTTAATGTAATGTAAAGTTGCCCAATTCTGCACACCCTCTAGCCCTTAGGGCAGACGACCTCTTTATAGGTTTGCTGGCATCAAGCCGGCATTTCCAACGCGATACCGGCTAAATTACATGTTTCCGACGCCTGATATCTCAGAATTTCCGGCATATCACAGGTGGTGGAAAGGGTGGTAAATCCCTATAGGACTCCATGGAGAGGATTGCCGGTATTACCGGCACCGGCATTACTGTGGTGGTAATACCTGCAGTTTTCTGCCAGTGGGGGCCTGATTTCCCGCCAGCTCTTGGATGGAGTTTTATCAGTCACCACTACTGGCAAACGTATAGTTTTGCGGTGTAGTAAATAGTTCAGGGATCCTATGTTTTGCACTTGCTCGGATACCAATATTACATTCATCCACTTGAAGGCGTAGCTTTAGCTTAGCAGCTTTCGCATCAGTAGTGTTTTATAGAGCACCATCACATCGCCCCACACACCACCTCACTCGCTAGATGCCCTTTGCCCCGCTAATCCCTGACACCCTGTACAGCTGTACCCCTCCTCTGTGTCCCTCTGTAACCTACCCCCCACTGTATACCTGTTCTGTTCTAACCTCTGAAAAGCATTCGTATTGGTGCACACGTCTGTAAAGTGCTCTGTTGCTTCTCGAAGCTAGGCCCGCGCTCAATAAATACCATAATAATAATAATAATAATAATATAGAACATTTTTATTAGGCTCTAAATAACTGCATTATTTGTTTATACAGGTGACAGAGGGCATCATTACGAGTTTGGCGGTAGCCATGCCCTTAATAAGGGCATGGCTGCCTTCAAACTCAGGTCCGGGTCCAGGTTCCCTGAATGGGGAAATACCGGGCCATTCCGACCTTGGAGGGCCCGGTATTTCCCCATTCAGGGAACCCGGACCCGGACCATCCCATTCCCATTTGAGCCCCCATAGGGCTCAATGGGAATGGGGAGCATGCTAACAACGACCTCGTAATAGGGCAGAATGGGTTTAACGTCGCTGGCAGCTCTTCCGGCGCCGTTAAACCCATTCCACCAGGGTCGTATTGAGTCCCATAATGTGAATTTTGCTTAAAAGAATGGGGAGGTGTCTGTTTATTTCCATGGGTTTATTTTGGTGGTTCTGCACTACCTTGTCATTGAATTGTATGCTTTGCTTTCATTTCCCATGTTTGGGCTGTTTTGCTTTCAGTGCAGTGATACGTTGCAGCCCTGATGCTCTGCAGCAGTGCTGGAATTGCGCCAGGTTCTCCTGGATTTGGAATCCAGCAAAAAGTATCTCCATGGAATGGATCCTGAATCTGGGAAAATAAACTGGCCATGCCCTTGATCCTCCTCTTTGATACGCTGCACCCGCAGTGATCAGCTGTTCTCAGTAGTCACATAACTTCTGAGCTCAAAACCCTTTTGCTTATTTTGAGCTCAAGCACATAAAAGTGGCACAATGGTTCGATGGCTGTAGGCACTTCAGCAGGGAATGACTAGGAGCAGGGATGTGTCTTAATAAGTGCAAATGGTGGGTGATTAAACATTTGCCAGATGAATAAAGATGCATGCTGCGAGACACTAAGAATGCAAACATTTGCTTTTTCTTGCACTGTTTTGTGTTTTTGTGTGGCTTCAGAGACATTTTTTAGCCATACATTAATCGGCACACTGGAAATTCCATTTAGGGTGTGGACAATAAAGCAAGAATAGCAGCCTTAGGTGTGGGTGTGTTTGATCTCCTTCTGCTTGCTGTGGCACACTAGGGGAGTATAATCATACCTTCTGCTGTTTAATTTGCTCTTTTCTGTACATTTCAAATTCAATTGATGTGTATATCTCTTTGGGTTGTTTATTATGGTGCCCCTCCTTTCCATTGCGTGTAATATTGCAGTCAAGCTTGCCCCTTCACTGTAACTTATTATAACTACAAGTGTGGGAAAAAGCTGTGCCCTGCTCTGTTGTGATAAGGCCATACATGGCCTGTTGTGGGCCTGCGGAAAAGGGTGCTTGGTCTGTCTGACCAGTCTGCCTGGAGACTCAAGTAGGTAGTTTGGGGGACTAGGGTAGCGACTTTACGTCTTGTGGCAGAGGGGGCTTGTGGTGCAGCAGTGGACCTGCTTTTAGAGTAGGCAGTACTGCAACAGGTGTGTGCGTGAGTGAGAGAGAGAGAGAGAGAGAGAGAGAGAGAGAGAGAGAGAGAGAGAATGTGTGTGTTTGTGTGTGCGTGCGTGGGTGCATGAGTGTGTGCGTGTGCATGCATCCTGTACTCTCCTGCATGGTGCATTTGATGATATGCAATCTCGTAGTTGGGGGAGCAGAAGCACTCTATGTGTGGCAGTAGATGTTGAGTGCTTTGAGCTTTAGTTTCCATGTGGCAGGCAGGTGTAAGCACTCTCTGTGTGGCAGCAGATGCTGAGTGCTTTTAGCTTTCCTTTCCTTGTGGCAGGCAGGTGTAAGCACTCTCTGTGTGGCAGCAGATGCCGAGTGCTTTGAGGTTTCTTTTCCTTGTGGCAGGCAGGTGTAAGCACTCTCTGTGTGGCAGCAGATGCCGAGTGCTTTGAGCTTTCCTTTCCTTGTGGCAGGCAGGTGTAAGCACTCTCTGCGTGGCAGCAGATGCCGAGTGCTTTGAGCTTTCCTTTCCTTGTGGCAGGCAGGTGTAAGCACTCTCTGCGTGGCAGCAGATGCCGAGTGCTTTGAGCTTTCCTTTCCTTGTGGCAGGCAGGTGTAAGCACTCTCTGCGTGGCAGCAGATGCCGAGTGCTTTGAGCTTTCCTTTCCTTGTGGCAGGCAGGTGTAAGCACTCGCTGCGTGGCAGCAGATGCCGAGTGCTTTGAACTTTCCTTTCCTTGTGGCAGGCAGGTGTAAGCACTCTCTGCGTGGCAGCAGATGCCGAGTGCTTTGAGCTTTCCTTTCCTTGTGGCAGGCAGGTTTAAGCGCTCTCTGTGTAGCAGTAGACCCTGTGTTGCATGATACTGTTGAGATGAATGGTACTGTTGTGAACTGACACCTCGCTCTGCTCTGTGACTCTCTCTCTAAACGCACAATGTACCTGGTTATTGAACACGCTGTAGTGTGACTCACAAGTGCTGTTTCTGTGGTGTTGAAAGTGTTGTTTCCAACACTTTCTCTTTCTTTTGAAAGTGAAAATGTTGCTCCATCTCTGTCCATCGCTCCCCGTCTCCCACTGTCTCCCACCATCTCTTTCTGTGCCTCACTTCCTCTATCTCTCTTTCCAGTGGAAATGTGGAAATACAAGATGTCACCTGTTGACTCCATACATGACCATTTCGGATGCAATGCAGACATGTTACAAAATAGCCTTAACTGCTGTACTTTCCCCCTTGTCCTACATTAATATCACAAAATCTCTTCAAACTGAATTCAACAGAAAATTCCATTTATTTGTTACAAAATTAGAGTCATTTTCTGAACTAACCATCATCTCACATTCCTGGCTGTGATTCTACTTGTCTCAAAGGTAACCACTTTACAATCAAAGCATATTCTAAACACCAAAACATTAAGGACATACTTACACAAAGAGACAACACATCTTTGAAAACATCACCTACTGAAATGTTTTCAAATTCGGTTGTGTTTTTGGCAACATTTGTATCCATTTCAAGCTGTCAGTATACATCTCATTCTGTGTGTGCAACATAATACCATCTGTAATTATGTTATACACTTCAATCAATACATTACTGCTTCTCCCAAGAGTGCAAACGTTTAATTGAACTTGATATTCTCCATCTCTTGCGGACATAGGTAATTCCTCATCTTTGTTGTGCCCATTTGAATTTGTAGTATCTAAACTGGTGGTTTGTCTTGCTTCTCGTTGCCTTCAAATTAGTTCTCTGTCCCCACCTCCACGACATGATCTATTCCAAAGTACATAAATTCAGCAATTTTGCCGCCAGCATATTCTTCTAGTGTTTAGCTAAAGGGTATGACAAACCCTCTTCTTTGCAGCATGTGTGTGCTGTAGATTTAGCTCACAAGTAGCACTGGCAAAGTACCATTCATTAGATTCACATACCAGGATGTACACAACATATTGACTTTCACAAGTAATTCTGTCCTTGGCCAAACTTATTTTGCCTCGTTTGGGATTTTAATATTCAGTGGTGTTTATAGCATACTGGGTGAGGTGACAAACTGTTGGTGTTAGTTGACGCTGGCAGTTGGTGGTTATCCACTGTCTATTTGGTTATATTGATACCAAGTATAGATAGTTTGATGGAAAATGTAGACACATCAGTCATTGGTTGTTTTTGTACATGTTTTTTAATGTACTCAGTGATATGTGATAAGTTCTGGCAACATAAGCCATGTAAGGTGAAACGGAAAGCAGACGCGTGTTTCGACCGTAGTCTTTATCAAGGCAAACATTAGATGGATGGCATGGATGCTAGCGTCGGATGGAGCAACAGAGAGAACTCTCTCAGATAAGCTATCCAGCCTGCAGTTGGCACCCATAACAGGGCGGCCTATGGACCACCAACTTTCTCATCTGGCATCCATGCCATCTATCTAATGTTTGCCTTGATGTTAAGGGGAGGGATCCCTATTGGAACTCCTGGCCTTCCTTCACTTGTGGAAGATGTAAGGTAGACTGTACCTTCAGCTTGGGTCCAAATATGTCCTTCATCTTACTCCTTTTGAAGTCTTCAGATGATCTGCTAAGTGAGGGGTTCAGCCCTCTTTTAAAGCCAAATGGGCCCCAGTGGTTGGTGCAGGCTAAGCCCACCTTAATAAACCAATCCTGGGTCCCGCCAACAACCTTCTGTTATGCATGAGGCCAGCAAAAGAGGGCTCTACAACAGGACAGTCAAGGTGGTGACAACATATACCTAAGTCCCACCCATCTCCCTGTCTGTTGTAGATCAAAGTGTCTCTCTGGGACTCTTAATTAAAGCACAGAGTTCCCTTGATGTTTGTGCTGGGAGCAGACTTCCTGTCTCACCCAACCCACATTCTTCTCCCCTCTGAAAAGGGCCAACTCTGCAGGGGTTTGCCTACGGTAAATAGTGGACCCAGACATGAATTTCACTGCCTTTCATACAGAGGGGTGGGAACAAGCTTCAAGTTGACACATTGGGACTCATTACGAGGTTGGAGGTAGCCATGGCGCTATTAGCACCATGGCTGCCTCCAAAACCCTTCCGACTCCGCCCTGGTGAATGGAGCAATTACCGGTCCATTCCAAGGTTGGCAGCACCGGTAATTCCCCATTCTCCAGGGCCCTTCCCCATTCCCATTTGAGCCCCCATAGAGCTCAATGGGAATGGGAAAGGCGCTAATAATGGTATCGCAAATTGTGGTACCGTTATTAGCTCCAGAGTCCCTTTGTGTGTCACGTCCTTAACGGCTGGAAAAACCAGGTGTTAAGGGAGGACCCGCAAAGGGAACTCGTAGTAGGGCGGTAACGGTAAGGGATTACTGGCACCGATGCCCTTACCGGTGCCGGTAATCCCTTACCGCCCACCTCGTAATGAGGCCCAGTGCATACCAAAGGGGTATTAACCCTGCCTTTCCTGTTGTCTATTCCGGCAACCAAGCCCCTTCAAGCTTGTTTCAATTATTTCTTATTAGTATGCACTGCCACCAGCCGGAGCAAAAAGGAAAGCAGATCCATGGGGCCTTTAATATTTAAATTAGGCTGCCCATGCTGCAGGAAGGTATGCCTTCCCCCTCCTTGAGATGCTTTGATGTACTCAGGGCTGTCACATTCCAGCTGAATATGACAGGGGAAGACAGCGCCTCTAGGCTGTGTCTTCCCAGAGTACATGTGACTATGTGTTTTGTAAGGGAAGCAGATGGACTGTGTGTCGAATGGCCTTACACAGTCCTCCGAGGTTGGTCTCCCATGATTCCTTTTCATTATTAAAAAATCAGAAAAGCCCCAGCGAGCACACTGTCCCTGTGCGGATGGCCGAATTCCTCACACATTCAGAACTGGATGGCCACCAACAACCTTTGTCTTAATGACAACAAAACTGAGCTGCTCTTTGAGGGAGTTCCTCACCGGTTCAAGAACCTCAACCAGGCATTTGCCTCTTTCTCCATTGACTGCAGTATTATACCAATCTCCAAACATGTCAAGCCCCTTGGTTTTCATCTTGGCTCTGAACTCAATATGTCCATATATGTCCATGTGGTGTCATCCTCTACGGTCCACACTGCTAAACTGATCTCTCTAAGCAGACAATTCCTTTCTCTGACCAACTGTCTGTCTCTTGTGCAAACCATCATCCACAGCGAGCTGGACTACTGCAATGCTCTATTCACAGGCACCTCTGCAAAAAACCTTGCCAAACAGCAACTCCTTCAAAACAAAGCCCTGTGTGCGGCCCTAGCACTTAGATGTTCAGATCACATCTCATCTACAAGACGTGATGCCCAGTGGCTCCACATTAAGGTCTACATTGAATATAAAAAGCTATTTATAGCCCACTGCTGTATTTACAAAGAGGCCCCCCTATTCCTCATCAGCAGTGTCACCCCCAAACCGGTAGTGCATCCGCTAAGAATGACCGCCAGCCTCCCCTGGCCAACTCCCACACACAAGCAAAAGAGCAGGTGGCTCGATTTTTTTGCGTTTCAGCCCCAACCCTCTGGATCTCTCTCCCACCAACACCAGAAATGAGCGTAACTATCTATCATTCAGAAAATTGGTGAAAACGTGGCTGTTTAACAATTATGCCGAATGCCACTCCTACCTGCTGTATATGCTTTGTCCGATTGCTTACTTTTTACTTCTGTTTATCAAATGTAAAGTGATCAATTAAACCATTTGTGATGGAATCTGTGATTTGTGCGTCTGTATGATGGCATGTCTGGGGGGCGCAGGTTATGGTTGAGTGGCTTACCATAACTGTCAAATGGCCAGTGGCCAAATGGGCTGGCTTGGCTTTTCCTATGAATAATGAGCTTGTGGGCCCCAAGCCTCACCAAGCCAACCACACAACCACATTAGCCACTGAACCTGGATCGTGGCCAGGTCTAGTCATCACTTTGCCTAAGCTGAAATTGAGTTCATGAACAATCACAATGTTTGCGAACATTGCGGTCCAAATCTGCATGTTCTGCCATGTTCCCAGCATATGCCAACCCTATAGGACCACCCCGCATCTTAGGCAAGGTGGGGGGGGGGGCACAAATGAGTGCAATATGTCCTAAAAGCACCCAGAAATCTGGGTGATGGTGACTCGAAATTCACAAGCCCATAAAAGGTCAGTGAACTGAAACATTTTAAGGTGTCCACCCAACCAATCAGAATACACTATACCTAACTATCCAATCGGTTTATCTGAAAAGGTCCGGGAACGTGGACACCGGAAGGAAGTCTGTAAACTGAAAAAAGATATCACTCTTTCTTTTTACCTCCGTTTTGGCTGATAATAAGCAAACTGCTTAATGGATTTGCAAAACATTCATGAAGGCATGCGTGTAGGACCAGACTGCGGTTCCTTGTGCAAGTTTGATGAACATTAATCTAGCATTCGGGCTCTAGGCCCAACGGAATTTGTGTTCAATGCAAGTAAATCAGGCTTTCAAAGAGTGTTGGATCTTCTATGGCGTTGCCCCCCCTCAACGTACCCACCGAAAACTTTTTAAAAAAAGCATAAAAAGTCAGACATATATATGACGAGTTCTTTTGCAGATACATGAAACCCCACCAACGCTATAAGCCACCAAAACGTGCCTTTCCTATGTTGAGAGCAACATAACCAAAACTACAGGGTCGCTATTGCCGAACCAAGCTCTGTTTCATATTTAATAAAAGTAGTGTTCCTTCATACACTGCTCATCACTACCTTTTTTTGTTGGCCTAATTAATGCCCTAACTTTTAAAAGCTGTGGTCCTCCTCTGACTGAAAATCTGAATAAATCATATGTTGAACCTTTGTCCTAGAAGTATGTATACTTGCAAATGAACATATATGTAGTATCTTTCAGCCACCATTATTGGTTAGTGGCCCCTAGTTTTACCTGATAACTTTTTGGTGCGCCCCAGCAAAGATTATGTATAGATGAGAGCGCTGGAGTTAATACCTATTGATGGGGAGACCAGGGTACTATTGTTGATGTACACCCCATGATCTACCATGCACTTGCGCGTTCTCAATGTCACTGGGCCTAGTAATATCGTTTTTATGCTGTGTTTTGTCCTCCCTTGTTCCCCTCCCTTGCCTCGTCGCGCTCTGAAACACTTGTGTACGAGCGCGATACAAATAAAATATCATATCATATCACTGGCTGTGAATGGGAGGCTCATGGTGACCCACACACATTCACATGTTATCTTCTGCTATCTTGCATTTGTATAGTGCCTCCTGCCATAGTTCGTGCTGTCTAAGCGCTTGATAATAAAATGGCGAATTCCGTAAAGAACCACAAGCTGCTTTCACTCCAGTATTTACAAATAAAGAGGTGAAGGCAAATTATCATAAAATGCAGCTGCAACCCCTTAGAGAAGTGCCAGCCTTAGACATGCGATGCGGTCATGGCTGGTGTTGGGCTCTACACCGTTTATGGTGCATGGCAGAGCTAACACATTCCAAAAATGGACCCAGCAAGCTGCTGGTACAATATACCAACCAGGCATTCACACATTGAACAGCAGGTAAGACACACCTCTATGCATCAGGGGAATTCAACCACAGAGGTATCTTAATGGAATATGAGCATATGACCAGCAGGGAACTCAAAGACGTCAGCAGCAGGGAGATTAAAACAACGGAGCCAAATTGATAGAATTTGAACCTGTGGACTGCATGCTACATACCGAATACTGCAGAAGGATCATTAACGCAATGAGCTACCTTGCCAGCAGTGTAAACAGAAGAAAACTTCAAAATCAGGCAAAAACAATGATGTAATTGTAAAGCTAAACTATTTTGTGATGTGTTGTTCAGAATGGTTATACATGTACTCCATTTGTGGATTGGAAATGAGTGAGAAAATGAAATCCTACCCAAAGGGAGGTGCTTTGAAACATCACAGAGCAGGCAGCTCAGCGTTCAAGGGCAGATCTGTAGCTGGTGTCTGGCAATCTGTCCGGTTCTGCTCCTCGCCAATGACAGGTCGGGCAGGCCCTCACACGGCCTGCCAATGACTGGAGACATCCCACCCGCCCTAGCGCAGGGGTGTCAGGCTCAGCCTGACAGTGGGCTGATATGAATTCAAATGCACTGACGGGCCTAGGGAAATGAACAGGAGAACAATAACGAGTATCGACGTGTGGACATTTACAGGGGTGTGGCGTAAAATGATTCCCCTCACATTAATACAAGCAGGAGAAGCGAGCGAGCCTGACAGCCCTCCGGACAGCTGGAGGGCTACTCCCCACAAGATTGTTTTCTATTCCACAGCAGAAACCTCAGGAGAAATTGGATAAAGAGCCATAGGCCTCTCAAACGGTTCTGTAAGGGGATTCCATTATATATTTCAATACCTCAGATGCCAGATCACGTGGAATGCACAGGAGCGTTTCACTGCAGCATCCTGTATCCGCCCATCAGAAAACGATGCGCCCCATAGAAACCATGGAAGCACAGTGGACAAGTGCATCTCTCTGCCACACCATCACTGAAGCCGCGCTTGATGCACTTGCAATACAGACTCTGGGCCTCAGAAATCCGGGGGGATAACACCAAACGGTATTACTCTTACCTGCACCTGGTCTGCCGTAATTACCGGCGATTAGACGTGTTGGTAAAGGCTAGGGTGACCAGATTTAAAAAGTAAAAAACCGGGACAGGGCAACTAACATAAAAGTAGGACTAACTCTTGAAAGTGGCACTTTCAAGGCACTACACTTAAGTAGCGTTTGGAGGAGAGGCGGTTTCAGTGTTACTGTTAAAATAAACACATTTTATAATCAATTTCTAACAAACGAACACTATCTTAATTTGTAAAATGCAGCATTTCTTCTTTGCGAGCTATGCCTGCCAGCTATGAAGACACACTACCAAAAACCGGGACCACTGCAGTTTCCAATGGGAACATAATCTTGAGAAAGGGGGACAGAGCAGCAAAAACCGGGACAGTCCCGGAAAAACCGGGACGTCTGGTCACCCTAGTAAAGGCGGGTATTCTCCATGGGGGGAATTGCCCGTGCTACCAGCACCAGTAATATCAGTGACCTTCTCAAGCACTTGTTTTGGTGCCGGTGTGCGCAATTAAGCTATGCAGTCACGTGGAGCGAGACTCCTGCAAGGAACATGAGCTAGTAGAGTAAGAAGAATTGTAGATTCACATTTCTTCTGATTAAAAAACAGGTTTCAGGAGTGGCTTACTGGTGAGAGCATGTCTGAAGCGCCAGTAATATTTTATTATTTATTTATTCGTATATGATTCCGAAGAATCTTTACAAAACATATTATTCAATTTAACATTTGGTTTAAAAATCACAAATTCATTATTCGTACACTGTTCATAAAATACTTCTAGCTTCGTTGCTTCATAAGGTACTTCCTGGAATGAGATCATTAGGGTGCACACAGGAAGATTACTCTCAGGGTGAAGACAGTGCTGCCCAGGAAGCAACTTAAAAATTCATAGGATTACAGAAAAGTACATGAAATGACATACAATTACATAAAATCACATAAGATTACGTTACATAGCATATCATTGCAAAGAGCATAAAACACACATAAAATAGTAAATAATAAATGATAAATGCGTTGGCCAAATTAGTGGCTATCAATTGAAAAATGAATTTGAATGCTGTTACTAAGATGCCAACGAGTTAGCACTATGTTGGTGTTGTTAGCAACCCTATTAAAAAAAGAAAAAGAGAGTTAAAGGCACGAGGCTGGCTAAGCCATCAGACCTGAAGACACAATAATATAAAGCTACATATATTCAGGGCGTTTTTACTGGTAGTAATTTTTCAATATGTCTCTAAAGCCAATAAAGCGAGTTATGAAGGGACTCCAAATCAGAGTATAAACAGTAAGGGCCTCATTACGCGGCTTGCGCTCCCGTATCGGGAGCGCGTATTACAAGGTTCCCTTTGTGGACCCGGATCAGACGTCTAGTAAAACCAGACGTTTTTTCCAGGTCCCGCGAGGGGAAGAGGGAGGTAACAACGGGACACTTGTAATGTGCCCGTTGTTACCTCCCTCCCCATTCCCATTGAGCCCTACGTGGGCTCAAATGGGAATGGGGAATGGTTCCTGCAAGGAAGACTCACCGGGTCCTCCTATGTCAGAATTACCCGGTAAATCCCCATTGCAGGAACCCGGTAATGGAGCTCGGTTTGGAGGCAGCCATGGAGCTTATAGCTTCCTCCAAACTCGTAATGAGGCCCTAAGTCCAGTCCGCCTCGCTTTTAATTGAGTTGTTACTGTGTACGTAACCCCCAAGTAATGACATATATTTAGGACCCAAAGAGCTGCATTCTGTAAACACATGTTTAGGTGTCTCAATACAACCTGCTGATCTACATAGCCGACAAACACGTTGGTCCAGGGCAAGGTTTCATTTTGTAAAACCTCTCAAGTAAAACATCAGTTGAATACCTGCGATTGGAGCTGGGGCTGGTCTCTCTGAGGGGCCAATTGCTGTTTAGACAAGGAGGTCTTCCCCTAAAGGCTAATTCAAAGCCAAAATGCCAACTGTTGGCACTAGTGGCATCTGATAAGGGGATTGAATGGAAATGTGGAGGAGGGGATTTTGCTCGTTTGATATTCCAGCTTTACGAGACTCTTGATTGGGCTCCTGACTTCAAATGGGGTACTAATTATGGTACCCTGAAAGCCTTGTTTAAAAGATAACACCTGATCCGGCTGGTCAGATCGGGTGTTAAGGCCATTAGCATACCAAAGTTGCAACCCCGGGTTACTAACAAAAAATAATTTTCCTTCCTACAACGGGACACGTGCAGTGTCCCGTTGTAGGAAGGAAAATCCTTCACCAACCTGGCTGCCATGGAAAGGGAAGGTGGGGCTCAGCACGGAGCCCCTCTTCCCTTTCCATGGCGGCTGTTCTGCGCAGAGAGGAAGGAGAGGCTGCAGCCGCAAAAAGATATGTTGGGGGATGGAGGGATTCAAAATAAAAAAAGAGTATGGGCGGTGGGGGGAAGATGGCGGCGGGGGAGCCAGCCCTCAGGTAGCTTGGAATGCGTGCTTAAACCTGCGGTTCAAGCCTGCTTTCCTAGACACCTGATTGGCTGGATCCCCCCCCCCCCGGGTGCTAATGTTCTATAAAGTACATTTTAAGTAGAAGTCATGTTGTTGAGGTCACTGTCACTAGCAAGCAAACTTATTTTTATGGCGTTCTCTTATTGTTTTAATTCCCAAGTCATGTTGCATACTGGTCTAGAATGACACTGTGTCAGAAGTCACTAGTCAAAAGTTTAGTTCCCAATAAGAAAGATTCAATTTCTTTATCACAACCCTTGTGTGTTCTATGAGTGAAGATAATTTCCAAACAAATGGTTGTAGATGGAACTCTATACATTCCGAGATTTTTTCTGTCAATTCCACAAATCAATTCTGCTAGTTATCAATCAACAAGGTGGAAATCTCGCTGATGGTGACAGATGCTAGGATGCCCCAAAGGTGGGCCAGGGAATTTCTACTAGTTTCTTTCATTCATAGAGGGGAAAGTGGATCCCCACTTAGGATCAAAGCTGTGGTGTTGTGTTTCCCTTGTAGAAGAGGAACGCTGACCTCACTAAAGAGCTCACATAGTGGACAATTTATCTCTGAGGAGCAATCCTGAAAGACAAATCAGACAACCTATTATAAAAGTAACTGAATAAAGTAGTCGGATGAGCTGAAATGGTGTAATGGATGATAAAGAATTTGGCAAACCTTGTTTTCAATATAGGTAAAGGCTACCTTAATAAAGAAACCTGCACTCACAAAGTGATTTTCTTAGTCTTTATTTGATGGATTGAATGGAGAATTATATTGGCCTGAGGCATGATCAGTGGACAAAGGTAGATATCTCAATGTGTATATACACACAGAGGGGCTTCTGGCTCAGCCCTAGGCATTAGGGTAAGTGGAAGAAATGTAAATTCATGAAATGAGAGTCAAAAGGGAACTGAGACGAGTTGGTGCAGAAAGTTGCAAAAGTCACTCTGGTGGTCATGTGCCAATTCCCTGCTCCTCCTTGGGCTGTGCTGGTCGTCTACAATACTTCTATAGGGTCGTTACAGAACTGATTGGGGTTCAGAGCGCCGCTTTTCTTGGAGAGACTGCAGTTCAGAGAGGTCCTTGCCGTAAGGTGGGGGCAGTCTGATGTAGTTCCTGTTTATGTGGACAGTGCACAAAGCATTTGTGGCCAGTGGTAGAATTAGCTCTGCATCCACATTTGTGTTCGTGGTGTTTTGAGAAGCGTGTTCTCTGTGTAATTCTAATGCACATTAAGACCGTCTTGTCCCCATTTCCTTTTTGGGACAATAATGCAGACCATGCGCAGACCAGTAGACTTCCATAGCCCTACTATAATGCATTTGTTTTCCACATTATTAAACTCTGCCTTTCAGGGCTGGCTTGGTGGACTGGTAGCCGGAGTCAAGTTTAGTTTTACAGGTTGGACAGGATCTAGCTCATGTTGGTTGGCCAACCTTAAAACAGACCATAAGGATAGTGGTTCAAGGCAATGGGACAGCATAGCTGTTTCTTTTTTGATTTTTAACCACTTATCTGGCCATTTGTAGCATTGTGGAATCACCCCAATTGTTCTTTAGGAGGTTTGGTCAACATTCCCCTGTTTGTAGTTGCATCAGATTTGTAAGAGAGCATTGCAAGCGCAAATAATATTGCCAGGGATTTTTTTTACCCCACTCCTTCAGAATACTGCAGTGAGTATGGATCCTCTGGAGGACAATAACATTGGGGGTGGAATTCCAATTGTGTTGAACTGTATGTGCGACCATACTTGCACTAGAGTGTCATCCTGCTGTTATACCCTGATTATTGTGGCAGGCTAGAGGTCATCTTCTTGCATGGCACAGAGTATAAGGTATTCACTTGGGAGGACAGCAGGTTCACACCTTCATAGCAGTGTAGCCGGGATACCAAGATCAAATGACTTGACATGTGTCTGGATGGGTTCCAGCAGTTTGCCAGTGCAACATGTGCGCAAAATAGTGCAAATTATTAGTCACAAATAGAAACTACCCTTATTGGGCGTGGTAGCAATGAATTTACTGGTAAACAACGTGTTACCAGTGGTGACGAGAAACCTGCTTAAACCTGTGCTTCACAAACTTCCACAGTTGGCAAAGAGGATTCCCAACAAATGGATCACCCCAAGAACCAGATAGGGATAA
This sequence comes from Ambystoma mexicanum, assembly GCF_040938575.1. Lineage (NCBI taxonomy): Eukaryota > Metazoa > Chordata > Amphibia > Caudata > Ambystomatidae > Ambystoma > Ambystoma mexicanum. Next base: position 601,075,290 of record NC_090922.1, read on the forward strand.
AGACATTGGGGGTCATCCAGAGTTGGATGGTAATGGAAATATTTGTGGTATTTGAGAAATGCTACCGATTTTACCATCCACCAAATTCTGGGTTTGATCAAATAACGCTAATTTGCCAATATTTTTGTAGCCTTTTTTAAAGAACAGATGGAAGGTGTAGGGACTCTCCAGATTGTCCAAGACTATATTTTGGCATTTGTACAAGACATCATGGGTGACCATGGGGGCTCAGTTATAGCCTGATTCTAGAGTCACGCTGACCCTATTTCTATATTCCCCTACATTACCTACCTGTGCCCCACTTTCAACTGCCCCCTGGAAACCTAAAGCTCACATACCCTCCTGCGCCTCACTCAATTATATCTGGATTCCCATTTGAGAATGTTTAGTCTCATATAAGACTGACTGCCTGCTCTCTGAGGACCTTCCCCAGTTCCTTCCACCCTTTACATCCCAAAAGAATGCATCAATTTTCTTACCAAGCATTTCACTTTCTTGACTGCATCATGCTGCACCCAAACTGAATGCAGAGCCCTCCCATAATCAACTTCTGTGGCAAAGATACTGTATCCATTACCAGGTTCCTGGTCCCTGCTCAAATGCGACCTATTCATATCCCTACCACTCTTGAACCTTGCTTCTCTCACTCTCACTGGTGCCGCTCATCATTGTACATGTTTCTCAGTCAGCCCCACACCTTTACTGGATAGCAATCTGAGTGTTGTCCTGATCCCCCATTCACCTACACCAGTACCCAGCTGATGTCATAACCCTGAATCAAGCATGCGCATGCTCTTCAAATCCACGTAATGACTCACGCTCCCACAACTATCCAGGTATCTGAGGCATTCATTTCAGAAATGCCTCTGAATTTCAGGCTAGCCATAATGTTTCAAACTTCACTTTCCTGCCCAGAGTAAAAGCAGAGTACCTCCCTCAGTCATCATCCAAGCTGTTCAGTGTCCAAGCTGGCAGTACGGACATCTTTCCAAGTAAGTGCCAGTGGGTGCTTGCAGGACAAGCACATGCCCAAAGACTTGCAGGTGTGGTGGGGTGCAGAAATTGACTAGCCACAATTGGGAGCGTGCAGAGTGACTGACCCTGAAAGCACAGGGTTTGCATTGGTGAGCATGGTCCATAGGAGACCTTCTGGGTCCCAGGATGTCATCACTGCTTCCGTAGGGGAGCCCCTTCCCATGAAGTCAGGGTGGTGCGGCTGCTACTCTATAGTCTCCCTGGGGGTGGTACTCAGCATGTGGATCTTAAGGGAGGGGAAGCCCCTATGGGCCCAGTGATGACTATTGTGGGAGATTGTGTTATCCGCCCAACACTTACAGCTCTCCTTCACCCCCTCTCTCTCCACCCATACTGTCCTTTCCAGTATACTTCTGTGGACTTCAAGAAGTAAAAATGACTTAGATAATGAAGAGTAGAGGCAGTTTTCATGAGGATTCACGCCAAACAACTGCGACGAGGAAGAAGTGAGGATCCGCAAGGATTACTCTGAGGAACTTATGGTCTAGTCTCCAACCACAGACCGTATTGAATGCAGACATAAAAACTGACAGCGGACTCACCTTTGTGTGTTAGATCCTCCCTGGGAGTACCGAGAGCGCGGCAGATCCTCATCGCAGAGACCAGCACTGGGAGGCCAGGGCGCTGGAGAGCAAGAAACACGGTGTCCCGGGGATACGACGAGAGAACCAGAAGGTCAGCTGGAGAGAGCACAAGCAGCGTGTCATTGCAGGACCATGCGGTCCAGCTGCTCGGGACACGCAGAACAGAGTCAGGGGCAGAGGGGCCGCTGTGGCATCCAAAGAAGAGTTCCAGAGACCGACCAGAAGGCTTCAGCCAAGACCCTAAAGCTATTTGGGTGGCTGAGTCTGTGATTGGGGGTCGACAGACATAAAAAGGGGGAAAATGAGGATAACCCCTATGGACATTAGGAGAAGCTTTACAAAGAAACTGTAAGAAGGAGAATAGGGTCTGGGACCCTTACATGATATGAACATATCACGTAACAAGGATACCTAATCTTCCTTGTGGCCAAATACTTAGAGTGAATATGACCCTGAAGTGGCAAACAAGGGGGGAGAAAGCGAAGAGAACTCTTCTTCTTCATCGCAGTGCCTAACATCAGGGAACCAGGTATGGATACCAGGTTCAGGGACCCAGCACTGCTTGGAGAAGCCTAATAAAGGCTGGTTGGGGAAGAAGGCATTCCTCCCACCAATTGTGGAACTGATTGTTGAACTATGTCATAAATCTAAGGTAAACTGGGGAAACAGACATTCTGCCAGCAGTTCGTGAACTGTACCAGAAGCCTGGGGAAGGCTGAAAGGGAAAAGATCTCTGCCAACACTTGAATCAGAACTTTAAGAAATTGTACAACCCAGAAGTGCCTTTTTGTCCAGGGAAAAGAAGCCATTCCTCCGGACTAGGGAGATATCCTTCTTTTCATTTAGTTTAACAGAGCTAGGATTTTGACACAAGATTGTCAACTCTTGGTTTTGACATCCTGACTGTGACATTAGTCATTTTGGTTGAGGCAGGAAAACCCCTCTTAGAGTTACGACAAGACTGAGTTCTCTTTTTAGTTTCTAACTTGAAATAAAGTCTATGCCAACCACAATGAGAGTCTTGCTTCTGACCCTTACAGTATACAGACCTGTGTTATGCACAAAACCATGCATGCCTGAGTCTGTGTGCATGGCTGCTATGGGACATCCTGTTGGTAACGGTGGAGGTAGGTCTCCTGTAAAGAGACCACACACACTTCTATCTTTGCTTCCTTTTCCTGCATGGGCACCAACAGAAAAGAAGAGGGGCAGTTTTTACCAAAAAAAGGTGAGTTGAGAAAAAAGAAAAATGCCTGTGTGAAGGAGAGAGTATGAGGAGGATGAAGGTATTGGGGCAGGATTTCAATTGATCAATTCAGCGGCCATGCTAGTGATGTAGGACAAAATACGAATTTATGATTGTGACATGGGGCAACAGAACAGCTGTAAGAGTAATCAGATGACAAGAGGATGTGCCATGGAGAGGTTGTAGGGTAAATGAGAGCTACATAGAGCAAATGAGGGCATGATGGCGTAGTCTTTGGGCCAATGAGATTGACATGGGGCACATCAGGGAAGAGTGGGGTGTGACTTGGGAAACACCAAGAAGCAGTGGGATGTCACATGGGGCAGTTCTAGGTGCAATGCGAGTGACAGGGCAAATCAGGGTGAAATGGGGCAGTTATCAGGCAATGAGAGGGGTAGTCAAAATCAATGGTCGATCGGGCATTACATGGGGCAGTTCTAGGGGCAATGAGTATGATAAGCGGCAAGTCGGGGAAAAGGGCAGTTGTGGCTGAAGTGACATGAAGACAATTACAGGAAAATGGGCCATTTCTGGAAGGGATGCGAGTTACATGGGACTTATCAAGGGGAATGGGGCACAGAGGACCCCTGCAGCCCCAGCCCTCATAAATCTAACTTTAGAAAGACATCAAAAATGTTTTTCTAAAGTTAAAGTGAAGAAAATATGCCTAAAAAAGTAGAAGATGGCATCTGCGCGGGCTCTGCTTATTGGCATTGTATACGTCCAATAGTTGTTCAGCAATCATGAGCCTGTTCATATGCCAGCCCTGATCTGATTAGCTCATGCCCACATCACCATACAGTTGACCCGGACAGACTTCGAGACCACAGAAGCAGTAGCAGTGCAGCGTGTGAACCAACTCCAAAGTAAGTTCAATGTTGTATGTATGTATGTATTTACATTTGTAATGTGCCACCTACAGACTGAACTGCGCCATGGCACGAGGGAGCCAACGGAATGATACTTGCATGCGCAGCCACTCAGATAGATAATCAGCAAAGAAAGAAGGGAATTAACAGAAAGGTAATAACAGAATAACCAGGTTTTATGGCCTTCTGGAAGGTATTATCCAAATTGACCTTTTACAATTGACCTTTTGTCCTAATTGACCTAATAATAGTGCTCCTAATTGACCTTCTGCACAATTGACCTTTACCTTTATTTTACTTTTATATATGTGTGGGGTGGGTTTGGGGTAATAAATAATATAATGGGATTAGGTAGGGGATTGTGGGGGGGGGTTTGGATTGAGTGGGGGGTTGCAGGGGTTTCCCCGCATATATGTCCTAATTGACCTTCATTTCACAATCAATTATGAAAAGGTCAATTAGTATACATCCGGGGGGCGTGGCTAACCGCCATGTAGGAAAGCTGCGTCTTTTACAGCTCCGCTTCATATGCCCAATGATTTGCTGCCAACTTGAGCCATAATACGCTGAAATGACTGGATACTATCATAATTGTCAATAAAGAATTGGGGCACCTGGGGCAGAGGTTTGGAGCGGCTCTGACACTCCGTTCGGCGGCTTCGGCTTGGAGAAGAAAGGACGAGGCGTCCGTAAAATGGTGGCTGCCCCATGACCAGCCTTCGCGTTGAAGCCTGCGCTTCCAGTATAATCAACGCGAGCCGGCCGGGTTTGGGTGCATCCCACGACTGCTGAGGAGGTCGGGTGCTGCGAGAACTAGACATTGACACCTACCTGCACGAGCGAGGGCTCGGCCCGTAACCCCAGTGCCCCGGACCAGCGGAGGACGTGAGAGCCCTAGCGGCATTGGAACGCAAGTGAAGGGCGTGGTGCGGGGCCCGCGCCAGCCGCACAGTGGAAGAGAAGAGAGAAGCTGTTCCACCTTGCCAGCGGAAAAGGCCCCCTCAGATACGACAACGGCCCAAGCCGATGCACCGGTGGACCCCGCACAGCGAACGCAGAGCGGGAATCGAGCAGAAATTATAGGACCCAGCGGCTTCTGCCCCACTGCAGGCTAAACGAACTGTGCCGCCCCCGCGGACCCAACGGAGGCCGGGCGCACAAGCCTCGTGCCGGAGGACCGCTACAACGGTCAGGCCCAGAAACTGGGCGAGGTGCGGCTGCTCCCCGGGCCCTGCAGAGGTCTGTTGCGGCTGGCCCTGGAGCGACCCCAGCACCAGAACGCCCCAACCCTGATGTAGAGCACGGGAGGAGCCCGTAAAGTGACCAGAAGATAAACGGTAAGGAGTGGAAGGGAGGGGGCTCCGGGGGCACCACGCCTGCTTCACCATAAGGTACCCCGGGTCCCGACCTCCTGGACCCCCCCGCCCTGATTGGCTTGCGCCCAACACCTGCACCACTCCTGGCTAACTCAGTAACCGCTGACCCCCGGCCCCCGGCCCGGACTGGACATTGGAAAAACCGGCAGCGCTAGGGAGTAACTAAAGTCAATAAATCTAGCAAGCGCACAAGCTCAAGCTCAGTGCACAGGAGACTGCACCCCACTGCAAGCCCCTGCCCATAGACTCTTCCGAACTGAATCACCACACAGACCCCCACGAATAACGGGCACTGCGGCCCCTGTGGCACAGACGCAACCAACACCACATTAAGGTGGCTGCACGTCCTGAATCTGTGAACAGGGCACTATCCCCTCACCACAAGCGCGCGAGGAGGATTGACACAGTAGCCCGCCCTCACCACTATAAAGGGGCCTGTCTGGCTGAACCAACACATCTCAAGGGCTTCCCCGCCCCAAGCAACCCTGGGCCCGTGCCGACCCGCCCAGGCCGACCACAGTGTCAAGAGCACGACGCAGTCAGGCTGAACGGACCCAAGGCAACCCCAAAGCAGCACCTCCACTGGGCGAGCCACCCCGGCCACCACCTAAATCGCTAGCAGAACCAGGTGGGCCTGCCTGCCCCCGAGGCTATGTCTGGTAGAAGCGCACGAAGCAAGCACAGGCAGGCTACCATGGAGACCTTCACTGCTCCCAGGAGCCCCAGGCCTGACGCAGGTCCAGCCAATGGAGGGGAACTCAACGTGGAGGCACCAGAACCAGCAAACTCGCAGCTCTTGGAGGCTATAAAGACCCTCCAGAAAACCATGGAAAACAAAATAGACGCTGTGGCTATCGACTTGAACCTACTACGGCAAGAAGTGCGCTCCATTGCTAGTAGAACGGACGCCATAGAGTCCCAAGTGCGCGATAACACCGAATCAAAAACGCAACTCCTGAGAGATGTAGAAGCCCTCACACAGAAGGTGAAAAACCTGGAGGACAGGGCCGACGAGGCTGAAGGGCGGGCCTGGAGAAATAACATCAGGCTTATCGGCCTGCCCAAGGGAATCGAGGGCAATGACCCCACGAACTTTGTTGAAAATCTCCTCATACAGGAAATCAGTGCGGGGAAGCTTTCCTAGGGCTTCACCATAGAGAGAGCCCACCGGTCCCTTGCCAGGCGGCCGCCCCAGAGAACCCGCCCAGACCCATGATAGCCAAAGTGCTTAACTACAAGGAAAGAGAAACAATTTTGGCCTTCTCAAGACTGGGCGGTGTCATATAAAGAGACTCGGCAAAGGTTGCTATTTATCCCGACTACACTCTGCAGGTCCAGAGAAGAGGAGCACAATTCGCCCACATCAAAGCCAGACTAAAGAACGCTGGGCTACGGTATATGCTACTGTACCCGGCCAGACTCAAAGTCCTACATAATAATAGGGCCCACCTATTCGACACCCCTTCTGAGGTCAGCGAGTGGATGGACAGGGAGCAAGTTCCCGACCTAGAACAGAAACAGTGCAAACCATAGCCATCGGCAGAGGGGAAGCTCACCCGCACTATCCCCAGGCTGCACTAACCAGTCGCTCAGCCCCACACTATGAGAACGCGGCAACCCCATCCATACCGGAGCCATACTAGACGCAAAATACTTCAAAGTTGTATCACCTGAAGTAGAGCTACTCCTGCCCCAGGAACAGTTTGGGTAGTTCACCCGCCCATAGGGCACCAAGAGACTTAGGTCTATGGAGCAGAAACGGGAAAGTCAGAATGAGGGAAACCGCGCTAGACGTGTTTTGTTTAGAAGAACGTTGAAGGTTATTGTTCACCGGAAAAGGAACCCCAGGAGGAGAACCCAGTTAAAGTTACTTAGGAATCAGACCAAGTCCACCTGCTGCAGGATCACCTCGGGGCCAGCCGGGCCCACCCGCAACCTCGACCGGGAACCACCGACAAGCTCACAACAATATGTAGACCATGGCTGACAAAATCAGAATAATGTCCTGGAATGTTAGGGGCCTAAACAGCTATGCCAAACAACACCGCATCCTCTCCCTTATGAAACGCCACAAAGTTGGAATCGCCCTCCTGCAAGAGACACACCTTAACGCACCCAAACTCGCTGCGCTGGCTAAAGTCTGAAGGGGAACCATAATAGGCTCCACGTATTACACATACGCAAGAGGAGTTCTGATATGGATCGCACCTTCCGTCCCCATTACCCTGTCTCTCACCAAAACAGACAACGAAGGCAGAATGGCCCTGATACAAGGCACCATCGATGGGAGAGACCTTTGCCTGATTTCCACCTACGCCCCCAACCATGACGCCACTGTCTTCTTTCGCTCATTGTATACCCGCCTGAGCCCATGCAGGGAGGGCATTATAATATGGGGAAGTGACCACAATTGCACCCAAGACCCGCGCAAAGACAGATCGGACAGCAAACATATCCACCCCTCCCCTCCAGCCAAAGTGCTCAACGCCCTCACGCAACAATTCGCCTTGAAAGACCTGTGGAGAGAACAACACCCTGAAACCAGAGCCTACTCCTTTTACTCCCCTCCGCACAATGTGCATACTAGAATTGATAGTCTCTTTGCCAGCAAGGAACACATAGCCCTCTTTGAAAACACACAGTACCTAGCCAGAGTGCTCTCTGATCACTCACCTTTGATCACCACGTGGACCTTAACGGCCCCTAGACCCCCCCGTCCCGACATGGAAGCTCAGAAGTGAGGCGTTGCTAGACAAGGCCTTCAACGAACAAATCAGACAAGGCACGAAGGACTACTGGCTAACCAACATTGACAGTGTCCAACACATAAGCACAGCGTAGGAGGCATACAAGGTAGCGATAAGGGGAGAAATGATAGCCGCCACCGTGAAAACAAAATCTAAATATTGAGGCTGAGTACCCCAAAAGGAAATACACCGAACACGGGTTACAAAGGAACATACAAAGAACTTTATTTTATACTGAACAGTTTTCCAAGAAAAGTAACAGATAGCTATCAGCCCTCAGTACAACACAACAAACTCCAGCGTGGTTCAGTGTTTTCAGTGAGAGACGCTGTACATTAGAATTCGTCGCTCTTTTATACCATTGGCGAACATGATGTCCAACCCTACTTCGGGTTAATATTCCTCTAATACATTACTGATCTAGGGTTCATGCCGAGTTCTCAAATCCACATGCAACTAGTTTGCCTTTAATACATACGTCAACAAGCCTACATGGCAACTGTGTATTTTGGGATTTCCCATACAGGTCTTCTCAAACATAAATACAATGTAGTTAAACAAGTGTTCTTAGTTCAGTATTTGGATACATTGTTCTTAACATATGCTCGCGTATTAGTTTCATTGACGCGAGTAATCCTTTACACACAGGTCAACGAAGGACAAGGTCTCAGTTCATGACCCCAACAAGTGGCCTGTAGGCAAGTTACATATTAGCTACACACAGAGGTCAAGGCGGCCATGTTGTATTTCAGAATGACATCGTCCACCATTTTAACTCACAGGGTGACTTTACAAAGCGAACCTAAAATGGCAGATTGACCTAAAATGCCAGCTTACATTGATTTTAAGGTCAGGACCTTGCAACACAGATTTCTTCGCAAGTGGCTTATAAGCAGTTTGGCGTAGGCCAATATACATATATTCATTGCAATAGGAGGCACAATATAATTTCTCATTTGACAAACCCTCCTTTTGGCCTATGCCAAGTGCTAAACTACTTCTGATCTCCTTGCAAATAACTCCATGCATCATCGTCCATGCACCCTGAATCGCTGTCAGAAATATCTATTACCATCAGGTCGTTCGCTAAAATTTCCTTTAACACGTATTCCTCGGAAGTTTTATCCGGGGCATACACTTTATGTCCTATCGTACCTATCGCTTGTGCGCAACATCCCCCTAGCATCGAAAATATACTAGGTAGACACTGAATACAACAACAAAGGAACAACAGAATTCCCAAAATGATCAGTAAGACCGAAAGTACCTTCCAACCCCAAGATCACAAGAAGTCCCAGAACCAAGCGCTAAGATCCCAGTTTCCCTCAGGAACATGCACTTCTGAACTAAGGACGTGCAGATTCTGTATTGCCTTGAAGATAGTTGTGGAGGATCTGGACGAAAACACAGCAAGCGGACCCCACTAATTTACATACTCCACCACGTTCAGCCAGAATGACATCTAATGCCATCTGGTTCTGAAGGGCTACTAATCTTATCGCTTTCTGTTCTAATGTCATATTATAGAGTATGTCCGTGGTTCGGTTGATGGTTCTCTCCAGTACTCTCGCTAGTCTTCTGATATCTTCGGAATTTGCTATCTGCCCCCAAAATGGCACAACTGATTTTGCTATATCTCCCAAGATTTGTGCTGGAGTGTCACCGTTCTCGTCCTGTCGTGGACAAGCCTTTGAAACTTCTATTGTACTAGCTATAAACACCCCAGGTAACAGGATCCCTAAAAAACAGATTCCCTGCCAATCCCTGGGCAACCATGGAAATGCTACATTACCGCAAACAAAGTGGACAGGTTCGCCTACATACAAAGGTCTGTCTTCCTCAGTCAAATTTGCAACGTTGGCACATCCTTTAAAATCTCCCATTGACTGAGTACCATTCCTCTGTATGCAAAAAGAAACTGAATCGGGGCTATGGTTAACAGTGTAAGAAGGAGGCATGGCATCCTTATTGCCTATCAGAGCCATCTTAAAGGAAATCAAAGATTGGAAAGGACGAGATAGTCTGTCAGAAGGCCTAATAGAAGCAACATTAAGCTTACTCCTATTTGCGAAAAGCGAGCATCGCATGAGAGTCAGAACACGTTTCTCAAAACTATTCGAATTAGTGCCATCAAAGTTCCCCGAGATGCTATCGTTCCAACGGCCAAAGAACAGTGCTCTAAGAGAAGCATAACAAGCAGTTGTCAAAGGTAAAGGATGAATATACAAACCTAGCCCCTTATCCCTGTGTTGCGGTAAATGTGAGCAGACCCAACAATTAGACTTATTAAAAAATGGCATGCGTAACATTCATGATAAGTAGCAGAGTATTATTGTGGTACCTTTGTCTATGCTGGGAGTCCCTAGGGGACAGAGTATGCAAATGTACAAAGGGAGTAGGAGCAGTAGGTACATTTTCAGTCTGTAACAAGGATTCTAAAGGATGCATTTCCTCGAGGTACCATAAGCCTAGGACAGTGACTATTATAAAACCAAATATCATTATAAAAACACAGCAATACGTTTTCGGGGACCAGGTGCATTGTCCATTGTCCCGGTTGGTCACACAATCATGTACAAGTCCCATACGAGCAGTAGCGGTGGCAGGCATTGTAGTCTTCAAACGGAAACCCCAAATGTTCGTTACTGGCGACCTCCCGGCCGCGTGACTTCTTAGTCCTTCCACAACCCTAGCCAACAGAATCCCCTTTCTCATATATGGGCAAAAACAAGCCCTCGATGATCCTTTCCTTCTCCGAATGCACAGCCGAACCGTGCCGTAAGTCTATCAGATGCACAGTAAAACCGCGCGTAAGTCTATTTTCTTGGACGCAGATTGTGCCTTGCTTTTCCCGGTACTGATTGATCCGGAAACAATGTGTCGTCACTTCCCGTTGGAAGCAACGTATCAGAAACAAGTGAAGATGCAGAATTTGAAACAGCAGTTTCTCGGAAGCAAAACTTTTGGAGAGTGTGGAGACAAAATGGCAGCCTTCCCAAGCCTCACGGGCTCAGAAAGATTCTCCAATACACTCTCAGCACTATCTACTGCTTTGGGATCGTTGGTTGCAGCGTTAGCGAGGGGTTCTGTTTCTTCTATATCGTGTGGCACTGGGTGAGGAAGTTTCTTGACGTGTGACGTGTGGATCCAATTCTTTCTTCCAGAAACGCGCACCGCCGTTTGTGTGACCAACAGGACCTGGAATGTGCCCCGCCAGCGAGGTGCAAGGCACGAAGAGCGCTCAAATGCCTTGATGAGCACCCAGCTTCCAGGCCGTATGCTGTGGCCCGGGCCCTCGTATCGCAAAAGGTAAAGCCTCTCACACCTGGTGATAAATCAAATACAGGTTTTTAGTCAACTGGCTGCAATAATCTGAAAGTAATACATTTTCAACATTTCCTAAAGATCTACATTTAGGAAGGTTCTAGATATTGGCAGGTCTCCCCATTACCACCTCAAATGGAGAGACCCTGTCTTAGTATGAGGGGTTGTACGCATGGATAATAACACGATCAGTAAGTTGTCTGGCCATTTTAATTTATTGCCGGCACACGTTTTAGCGAACTTGTTCTTGATGATACCATTGAATCTTTCTACTAGTCCGGCGCTCTGAGCGTGTCTGGCCGAATGGAACCGTTTGTCGATCTGTAATGCCGCACATATCTGCAGAATTACAGCAGCGACAAAATGTGGACCATTGTCCGACCAGATGACTCTTGGTAGCCCGAACCGTGGGAAGTACTCTTTTAACATGGTTTTCGCCGTAGTCATGGCTTTAGCATCTTTGACAGGGAAAGCCTCAACCCATTTACTAAAAGCACAGATGACCACTAATACATACTTCATATTATTACAGTGTTCCATTTCAATAAAGCCAAAGTGGATGACTTCAAAGGGGACAGAGGGTGGCCCAAAACTTGCCCTTGGAGTTGCTGTACCCTTTCCCACATTGTGTTGTAGGCAAATCATGCAATCCAGAACATAGCATTGGGCAGTTTTGAAAATGTTGTCATTTACCCAAACTTTCTCTAACATTTTTGTTACTTTCTGGGCACATACATGCGTAGGACCATGGGCCATGATGACCATCATCATTACATACGCGTCAGGGAGTAGCCGTTTCCCTTCAACTATGTCCACCCAACACCCATCATCATCAAGTTTCCCCAAGCCTTCAGCCCACCTCTTGGATTCTTCTAACGTGGCATCAGCTTGGATATCCCGTACAGACCCAACACCCTCGTCCATTGCATAAGCATTTACAGTCTCCCATGAAACATACATCTCCGTACGGAGATCGGTAGCAGTTTGTCTAGCTATCTGATCAGTGAAAGCATTCCCTTTTCCTATGTCATCTGTAATTTTTCGATGTGCTGCACACTTCATGACGGCTAACTGAGTAGGGAGCGCAAGTGCTGAGAGTAGTTGTATTAGGGAGCCATGTTGGATCTTGGTACCATGTGAAGTTAAGAACCCTCTCTCTGACCATCTGACCAAAGTCTCCCAAAGTTGTGAACCACCCCAAAGGCATACTGACTATCAGTATATATGTTTACTGCAAGCTCTTTGGAAAGTTCACAAGCTCGGGTCAATGCTATAATCTCTGAGGCCTGCGCAGAGTTATGCATGATTCTCTTGGTTTCCATGACCGTGCTTAATGTGGTGATTGCATAAGCAGCTTTGGATGTACCATCCGAAAGTTTGAAGCAGGAGCCATCACAAAACAGCTCTCCTTGCGGATTATTCAAAGGAGTGTCTTTCAAATCATTTCTACCCTTTGTCTCTTGTTCGGTAGTATACAGACAGTCATGTGACTTCTTCATCGCCGCAAGTAGTATCTTGCATGAAAGGTAGGAGTTCAGCCTGATTAAGAGCACAACACCTCTTACTTTGGATGTGAGGAGCAAACAAGATCAATTCATATCTCGTCAACCGTGCGGAAGTGAGGTGTTGCGTTTGGGTTCAGTTCAGTAGAACACAGGCACCATCAGGCTTAGTTCATGTCCTATGACCATTCCCTCACTCTCTTTTACAGACGCAGCAGCAGCAGCGACAGCTCACAAACATCTTGGCAAAGCGCATGCTACAGGATCAAGGGCGGAAGAAAAGTAACCGCACGGCCTATTCTTCCCCGCATGTTCCTGCGTTAATACAGCAAAAGCACATCCATCACATTCATGCACAAACAACACAAAGGCCTTTTCATAGTTTAGTGTGCCCAAAACTGGTGCCTAGCATAATGCAGTCTTGAGCAAATCAAACGATTGCTGGTGTTCTGCGTTCCACGGCAATGGCGAAGAAATGCCCTTCTTTGTCAAAGCCAACATCGGTTTGATCACTAGTGAAAAATTCGGGATCCACAACCTACAGTAAGAAGCCATACCTATCAAGGCTCTAACTTCCTTCTGTGTATTTGGGACAGACATTCCAGAAATGTGTTTTATACGTTAAGGTGTCAATCTTCTTCCCTCCTTTGACAGGAGATAGCCTAAATAGGTGACCTCCTGGCAACAATATTGAAACTTTTTAAGCAAAGCTTTGTGACCATGCTTAGCTAGATGAATAAGCAATAACACAGTGCCCTCCTTACAGGCGCTCTCAGAGTCAGCAGCTAAAAGCAAGTCATCAACATATTGAAGCAATGTAGAAGTAGAGGGCAATTCAAGGGTATCAAGCTGCTCTTTCAAAGCCCTACTGTAGATGCTAGGACTCTCTGTGTATCCTTGAGGTGCACGAATGAATGTGAACGAGCGTCCCCCTAAGGTGAACGCGAACAAGCATCTACTATCCTTGCGTATAGGAATACTAAAGAAAGCATTCTTTAAATCCACAACACTAAAGTAAGTAGCTGTAGCTGGAATCATGGTTAATATTGTCGTCACATCAGGCACAATTAGAAATTGCAGAGCGACGACTTTATTAATGGCACGTAAATCAATTATGAAATGGAATGGAATTGCATTATCGCCTTTCTTGTACACGGGTAAAATCGGACTGTTGCACAAACTTCCTGAAATTTCCTCAATCACCCCGCGATGCACAAAATCGGAAACATTTCAAAGCTCGCTCGCCCTCAACTGAAATCTTATACTGGGGAATGCGTGGCAGCGCAATCTCATGTTTCAAAACTATCATAACAGGCTCAATCTGTAAAACACCGACATCCTTGTCGTCAACAGCCCATAAGCTCTCTGGTACACCAATGAATTCTGGCGGCAAAGGTCTAGTCAAGAATTGCGAGACAGAAAATTGCTGTGGTGAAATCGTCAAGCGCACTCCATCAGGAGAACAATAAATCACTGCATTTAATTCTTTTAACAGGTTCAACCCCAGGAAATTCTCTCAACAATTCGAAGTCAACAGAAATGGACAGTGGTCTGTAAAGGGACCCAAAGAAATAGGTACCGGCGAAGAAACTGGACAAACAACTGGCGTGCCAGAAAACCCTACAGAAACATTGGTTTGCCCTGACAGTGGAATGTTTGGAACCCGGGAATGATCAATGGAACACTTCTGTGCTCCAGTATCTATCAAAAACTGATGTTTCTTATTTCCCACCACCATTTCAACGTAGGGACCTTTCTGATTGACGGGAATAGATGTAGGTTCCAAACCCTGCTTCGGGCAATCCTAACGAAACAGAATATCATCAAAAGAAAGCTCTTCAGATAGATATGCAGCAGAAGGATGATCAAATATGTTCCTAGTATCCACACTCGGAGTCTGATTGTCCTGTGAAAAATGTTGCTGAGGATCCTGTGCAAACGGACCTCTACCAGGGCCCCCTACACCCGGGCGACCTCTGGATCGTCTACCCATATTCTCAAATGTGTTATTCGACCTCTGTCGAAGGACGGGACATTGTGCACGCCAATGACCCTCTTGTAGGCGCACTGGTTAATGTTCACAGGACCAAAGGGCACATTCCCTTGTGGAACATACTGACCTATAATCTGCAAACTACCCCCTGTGGGGCCTCGAACAATTTGCTGTAATAGTACTTTCGTCTTTAAATCACCTTTTCGTTTTTCAACTCTATCTTTTTCATTTTTGACACGATTCTCGTAGTAATGAGCCATATGCAGTACTTCTGATTGGGACTTCGCCTGCCAAGCGCCCTCAGAAGACATCATTTGTGACTGGATGTCAGGCAGCAATCCACGCACATATTTGTCCACAAATAACATTTTCCCAGACTCTGAGCATAAGTCTTGTCCGCTGAAATCCGAGAATACCTGTTTGAACTGATTAAAGAACTCGGTAGCACCCTCAGACTTCCCTTGGACACAGGCCGTAAGTTTGTCCCAAATAATTCTATTCTCAGGGATTCTGGTTTTTAATTTGGTAATGATTCTATCAGGCAAAGTTAGTATCACCTGGGGCGGTCTTTCACCAGCTGGCCTTTCTCCATCAAATCTAGTTATATTCGCCCATGTATCTCCCAACCCTGGCACGTCGTCTATAGTCCTAACTTGTTTCCACAAATCTACGGGCAGGAGTACAGGAAATAACAAATCAATATCGCCTAAGGTGAACACTGAGGACTGCAAGACAGACTCTATTTCTTTATAGAATCCTGTCAGATTTTTCCTAATATCAGGAATAGATTGTCTAATAGTAATCACTTCCTGTCTTGAGAACGGGACATGAACAAACTGCGAAACATAATGTGCAGGAATGTTCACAGCGACTATACCCTGTGCAGTATCGGCCGCAATCTCAACCTTCGGAACAAATGTCGGAGGAACCTCTCTCATAGGCAACTGAGAAGTAGGTGACTCCGAACATTTACTAAGCAACAGAGCTAAGTCGAGCACTAAAGCAGTCGAAGAAGTGTCAAGTGAAAAAGCTCTCTCATAAATACTCAATAACTCTGTGGGACAACTAACCTTTCGTCTCACACAATCATCCTTTGGGTACTCTATCATTACCTGTATCACTTTCCTCTGCATTTCTGGCCTATACTGACTATATGTGTCATATACCACAACTGGACTTATCGACATATCTGAAATCCATCTAAGTGCATCCTTCGTACAAATTCGTGCTTCCTCAGATATCGATTTTCGACAAGGAAGGAACTGTTTCTGTACATAAATACTTTCCTCACGTCATCCTCATTCTGTAACCTTTCCAACTCCTTTCTATACTCAAATAACCTCTCGACATGCTCATTTACTTTCTCCACAGTGTCTCTTGAAAACGCTAAAGTGTTTAGATCCCTCAACCCTTGCGGGAGATCTGTATTATTTAATTTACCCCACATTACACATAAATGAATCCCTAAACCTTCAATAAAAACATTTTTCTCAGGATAATTATCCATATTAAAAAGTGTGGCAAAAACATTAGCTTGATCATCTCTCTCCATAGAATGCTTAACCCATGCAATCAACTCACGTTTCTTCTCTGGTGGTACAGTATTGCGAGTGACAACCTTCGACCCCGCACCTTGATCGACTACAAGCGGCATAGGACCACTTGGAAGAGAGGGAGCTGGCAAATTCAATGGAGGTACTGTTACTGGTGCAATAGGAAGGGGTTGAGGAATAGGTGGAGGAACAGTAACTGGAGGAAGAGGAACATTAGGAGGAACAGGAACAACAGGAACAACAGCAGGTAGAGCAGGAATAACAGGAGGAAGAGGCAAAGCAGCAGGGAGAGGAACATACGGAGGTGGCGCAGAGGCACCAGGCCTTCGTTCATTTAATAATTTGTCTATGAATTCGTCGGAAACATGAAGGTCTTTAGAAGGATAGATTTTCTGAATTCCAAGTGAGAAAGCCCTAGCCATATTCCTAGTCGACTCAGAATGTTTATCTTGGTCATACAATAATGCTTTTTCGGCGTTCGTTTTCTGACAGCGCGCATGTTTTTCTCTACTCTTAAGTTGCTGCAACGCCTCTTTTTTCCAATTCTGCAAAACATCAAATGCTGCAGGTCTGGCCTTTTTCTTTAATAGAATTGACTCTAAATACTCAATACGAGGGATTTCAAAACTACCATTGATTGGCCACTGAAGTTCGGAGGCATGTCTGGTTTGTCTGTGCCAAATATCATTAAACACTATATTTCCAATGCCATGCTTAGAGTACATAGTACATGCCGGCGACCCCTCCTGTGGTGCCGGACGGCTAAATTCCAAAGATTGTCTATCGC
The DNA here is from genome assembly GCF_040938575.1 of Ambystoma mexicanum. Taxonomy (NCBI): domain Eukaryota; kingdom Metazoa; phylum Chordata; class Amphibia; order Caudata; family Ambystomatidae; genus Ambystoma; species Ambystoma mexicanum. The sequence continues at coordinate 601,092,306 of NC_090922.1, forward strand.
TGCGGAACAACGCCCTGAAGCAGGTAGACAATTTCCCAGGCATGTCAAATTATTGGTGTTACCTGGTCAATAATTGTGTCTGCAGATACAATATGCCAAAAGCAAATTATCAAGATTATTTAAGAGTCGAGTCATGACTCACCTGATCGATTTCCTAAGAAGGTGCGATCTGATTTCAAAGAATCTTACCTAACTAATCTTACCTCGTGTGTGGTGATTTCGGCAAATCTGCCCGCCTCGATAAGGGGACCCTTGTCAAGATGCCGTTCTCGGACCACAAGCTAATCGTCCAGGGATCGGGTCGTGCAGCGCTGCCGACGTATCTCGTCTCGTTCAGTGGGGCCCCTTTTTGTCACACCATCCGATCCCGGTCCGATAGCGAGGGTCAACCTTCGATAATCTGGCATCAATCTTGAGGGTCCGTATTCGGGCGCCAGCTGTGAAAACAAAATCAAAATATCGAGGCTGAGTACCCCAAAAGGAAATACACCGAACACGGGTTACAAAGGAACATACAAAGAACTTTATTTTATACTGAACAGTTTTCCAAGAAAAGTAACAGATAGCTATCGGCCCTCAGTACCACACAACAAACTCCAGCATGGTTCAGTGTGTTCAGTGAGAGACGCTCTACATTAGAATTTGTCGCTCTTTTATACCATTTGCGAACATGATGTCCAACCCTACTTCGGGTTAATATTCCTCTAATACATTACTGATCTAGGGTTCATGCCGAGTTCTCATATCCACATGCAACTAGTTTGCCTTTAATATATACGTCAACAAGCCTACATGGCAACTGTGTATTTTGGGATTTCCCATACAGGTCTTCTCAAACATAAATACAATGTAGTTAAACAAGTGTTCTTAGTTCAGTATTTGGATACATTGTTCTTAACATATGCTCGCGTATTAGTTTCATTGACGCGAGTAATCCTTTACACACAGGTCAACGAAGGACAAGGTCTCAGTTCATGACCCCAACAAGTGGCCTGTAGGCAAGTTACATATTAGCTACACACAGAGGTCAAGACGGCCATGTTGTATTCCAGAATGACATTGTCCACCATTTTAACTCACAGGGTGACTTTACAAAGCGAACCTAAAATGCCAGATTGACCTAAAATGGCGGCTTACATTGATTTTAAGGTCAGGACCTTGCAACACAGTGGCTTATAAGCAGCTTGGCGTAGGCCAATATACATATATTCATTGCAATAGGAGGCACGATATAATTTCTCATTTGACACCACGGGAGGAGCCCAAAGGTACACCACGTCCCTGCTTGAGCGCACTGAAGCTGAGCTGAAGGACCTAGAAGCAACGCCATCCCCATACCCCGTTCACACGCATAAAACAATCGAACTCAAACAAGCTTGCCTAAAACACTGGGAGACACTGGGGAAACTAAGTTATGCGAAATACACCGAAAGGAACCACGCCCTAGGTGATAAACCCGGTAAACTGCTTGCGTGGCTATACAAACATGAGACCCCTAGAGCACCCATTTGCCTTCTCCGGGGCAACGACGGCCTGAACATTCACACACAGGCTGGGATAAACCAAGCATTTAAGGAGTACTACCAGACCATATACTCTGACCCCACACCTCCCACAGACACAGAAATCGAGAACGTCCTTGACATTATCAGGCTGCCGCACCTAGATGAACACATAGTCGAGTCCCTGGATGGCCCCATTACGCCAGATGAGGTCGTGGCTACCATTAGAACATTACCCTCGGGGAAAACTCCGGGGCCCGATGGGCTTCCCGGGGAGTTTTATAAGAACTACGAGGACTTACTAGCCCCCCTACTATCCCAGGTGTATAACGAGGCGTACGAGGAGGGCCGCCTCCCTGACAACATGAACAAAGCTGTCATCATCCCCCTGCTGAAACCCAACAAAGACAGTCTAGACTGTGGCTCGTACAGGCCCCTGTCCATGCTCAATGTGGACTATAAGGTGCTAACGGCACTGCTAGCAAGGAGACTGCAAGTAGCCATTCCGCACCTAATACTCCATGATCAAACGGGTTATGTGCAGGGCCGCTCCATCACCGAGAACTTACCCAAGCTGCACCATGTCATATACAGCACAGACAGTGAACCCGGAAGAAGCGCAGTGGCGTCCCTCGATGCCTCCAAAGCTTTTGATTCGGTTAGGTGGAAATGGCGCTATGCCACCATGACCAAGATGGGGATAGGGCCTACCTTTCTAAACTGGGTCAAACTCACCTGCTCTTACCCCTTTGCCAGAGTCCGAACCAACAATACCTTCTCTGACAAATGGAATCTCTCCAGAGGAACTCGACAGGGATGCCCCATATCGCCCTTACTCTATATCCTGGCTATTGAACCAGTTGCGGCATATCTTAGGCAGGAGTACGGTGATGGGGGCATAACAATAAATGGAGTGACCTGCCTAGTCTCTATGTACGCAGACGACATGCCCCTCTACCTGAAAGACCCTGAACACATATTACCCTACATACTGGAGACACTGGAGGGGTTTTATAGATGCACGGGGGTCCAAATTAATCAAGATAAGTCCTGCCTATACCCCTTAGCCGCCCTAAGCAAGACCAAGAAGGAACACCTCCCCCCACTCGCACTCAAATGGGAACCCACCACATTCAAGTACCTGGGCATTAGAATCCACCGTGACCCCAGAACCGAACACACACTAAACACAGTAAGGGCTAAAGAAGGCCTAGTCAAATCATTAGACTTCTGGAGCAGGTTGCCCCTTTCGGTGGCCGGCAGAGCAGGACTGCTCAAAATGTTGGTGCTACCACGACTCCTGTACTTCTTCACCAACGTCCCGTACAACATCCTGCAGCAATTTTTCAAGGAGCTAAATAAACTCTGCCGAAAATTCTTATGGCACGAGGGAAGACACAGAGTTACCCTGGAAGCAACACAAAGACCGTACGACAAAGGAGGCCTCAAAATCCCTAACTTCGAACTCTATTATCTGGCAGGCCAACTGAAGCATGTGATACAGTGGATGGCTGACGACACCTCCACGGACACTCGCCTGCTACAGCCCACAAACTCCCCGATGTTGCTCAGAGACTTACTTTGGATCGAGCCGGAAGAGAGTCACCAAGACTCATACTTAATCCGCCTGGGCATCCGGACCTGGAGGCGGGTCTGCAAAATCGCAAAACTGGCTGACCCCTACTCCCCACAGATCCCAATAGCCACAATAATGTCGACCAGACCAGAAGGCCAGAAAGTGATCAGGAACATATGGGAACCCTTCGGTATCGCCACCCTGGGAGACCTTTCGGATGACCAGGGCATTCTTAAGTTCACCAAACTGCATGAAACCACGGGGATACCATCAGGGCAATTCCTCCTACAGGGGCAGTAGTGAGCAGACTCTCAAAATGATGGCTAGAGATGGAAACCCTCAACACCGGACATGAAGCCATCCAAAACCTGCTGAGCGTGGCAGAGGGAGGCCACAAAACCTTGAGGCTCTACGAGACCCTGCTAAACTGCCCCACGCAACAAGAACTCAAGAGTAGGGTAAAATAGGAACTTGAACTTGGCATGATGTTCGATGACAGCGGGTGGGAGGTCGTGACACAATACCACAAGAAAGTATCCCGAAACGCCCGCTTCCAGCTCATACAATTCTACATAATCCATAGGGCTTACCTCACTCCAGACATTATCTCCAGATTTAGCAGCACAGGCGCTGCAACATGCCCCAAATGCCAAGAACCTTCCGTAGAAATGTCCCACTTGTTCTGGGGATGCCCGGCAATTCAAGCCTTCTGGACACAGATCAAAGCCAAGGTGGCCGAAGTGGACATAACACTGGATGTGCAATCCCCCAAACCTTGCATTCTGGGCCGATACCCTAAGAGCAAAAAGAATAGGCCATTGAACAGACTTAAGGACCTAATGTATATCCTGGCAAAAAGAAGAATTGCCATGGCCCGGAAATGCCCCAGAGCCCCCAGCGTTGAAACATGGTGGGAGGATCTCTGCAGATGGACTACAGCTGAGACCGGGGGCATGGGAGCTGGCACAGAGACAGCAAAAAATAGACACCTCCGATGATCTATCACAGTGGGTGGCCCTCACGGTGACCCTGTTCCGCACGAAGGAAGACAGCTCAATCGGTGGAGACCCGGACAGCCCAAGCTAACCCTTGGTGTACATGGACTGCAGCACACTGTTATATACTTGGTCTATTGGGGAGGGAGGGAAGGATGGAAGGAGGGGGGGAGTTATCACCAATACGCAACTGTCTTGAAAATGATATTATGTTTGTATTGTTATTGAAAATAAAAAATAAATTCCAAAAAAAAAATAGTATACATCCAAAAATGTTGGTTGCCCTTTTTTAAAAAAAAATAGCTCAAGGAATTATCAACACATCTTTTCCTTTAGCTTGCAACACTATTAATGGGGAATTAGAAGAATTGGACTTTGAAGGTAAGGAGCTGCCAAATCATGGAGACATTCAAAGGCGAGGCACAGTATTTTAAAACCGATTTGTTCACAGAGAGCCAATGAAGGGAACAGCACAAAGCAGAGACCGAGTTACCCTGTGCCAATCGAAGAATTGAGGCGAACAGCAGCATTTTGGACTCCTTGAAGCTGATTGATATGGTATGCCAGTAGGACTACTTAAAGTGAGCTGCAATAGTCAATTTTTGAGTTTATTAAAGAACCCACTATACCTGGCATAAACTCAGAATTAATAAATGGTGCTACTCTTTATAGTTGTTGAATGTAAAAATGTAGGCTTTAACCACTTCATTAATTTGAGTATCCATACCTAGGTTTCGATCCTTATATATGCCAAGAATGTGTACTTTGATCTAATATTTCTTGGGAATGTGAAAGAGTGTGGGAACTCACAGAAGTATGTCCAACTTCAGAGATCTGTTCTTGTGACCCAGAAGGATGACTGCTGTTTAATTTGGAGTAAGCTGAAGGACATTCTCAAGCATCCAGGGTGCCACCTGATTTCAGCATCCTGCCAATCTATCTGTATGCCTATTGTTCTCCGACAAACTCAGATAGATCTGGGTATCGTCAGCATCGGCATGGAAGCCTAAATTGAACCTATCAAGGATGTCGTACAATGATCTCAAAAAGATGTTAAATAGATAGATGATAGAGGAGACTAGGGAGATCCTTTTCGGCACTCCAAATGGTAAAGGATGTTTAGAAAATAAAAATGTCACAGTTTCACCTACTGGGATCGCGCTACAAGAATAGAGTGGAAGCACAGTAACACCGACTTAAAGATATTTGCATAACGCTCAAACCTGTGAAGGAGGATATGGTGGACCACCATGCCATAACCAGCATAAGTAGCATCGAGAAACTACCCTTGTCTGCCTATTTCAAGACATCATCCCACACAGCCAGTAAAGTAGTCTCTGAATTGTGTCTAGGCCGGAAGCCTGATTGCAATGGGTGTAGGAAATGATTGTCTTTTAAATAACCCTATAACTGAGTGGTGAATGCCTGCTCTAGGATCTTGCCCAACCAAGGTAACACAGCAACAGGTCTATAATTGCTTAGAATAATCAGGACTAAGAAGTTTCTTTCAGTAAAGGAGTTATTATGGCTGTCTTGAACCAAGTGGGAACAACGCCATCCACTAGAGAAATGGTAACCAAATAAGTAAGTTGGTGCTCGTATCCCATTACTTCAGGCACCTGTTGTTTTCTTCCTGCACCTTGTTCACTGCTGATGGCAAGGACCATCTTCCCATCTGTCATTAGTATACACCCGTGTATAAATCAATATCTGTGGTCTTTCCCACCATTCAGGCTCTCTGCCTATCTCCTTTACTTTTGTCCAGGGACATGCCAACTCCTTTAGTGTGATAGTCTTCGTCTTCCTTTCTCGGGTCCGTCAGTTATGTACTGCAATCCTTCATGTAGCTGCCAATAGTTATTCATCATGTCCAGCATCTTTATGTAGTTATCTTCATAGGAGAAGGTCTTTTTAGACATCAATCTCAATGTTGCTGTCTTCCCTTGAAATCTTCCTCGCTCCTGCGGCATGACGAGGTACATCAGGCATTGTGCTCTGGCTGCGGGTATTTCAGTTGCAATGAACGTTTGAGAAGCTCTCATGGCGTAGGCGATTAAAGAGCAGATGTAACAGCTCTCCTCAGTGGTTTCCCTACCCACTTTGGACATGTGTTTATACCACATGTTGTTTGTAACCCATGCTGTGTCTGTGAGATACATGTAAACTCCCGGCATGTGTGTGTCAACACTGCGCTTACCTCTCCTTACCTTATCAGCAGTGTCCTCTCGTCCACCTGACATGGTCATCCCTCCTGCTAGGGCTGGGGTAATGTTAATAGAGGGTACAGCGGTAATACTCATAGCCATATAAAGCTGCCAAAACACGATCCCCATTACGCTGCTGAGAATTACTAAACACACCATGACGATAATATCTTTTATTGTCTCCTTCATGACCACTTATGCTGCTGGATCCTTGCAGCTGATGAGATGATAAAGTTCTCTGCCCTAAAAATTTGCAAAGAAACACGTTATTGTTTTAGTAGCTGTTAGTAGTGTTCTCAAGCTCTGCAAACTAAATAATCGCTGATAGGAAAAGCAAAGACCTCCTCCCAGACCTGTCTTACTGAGGGGTGTCTTAATGTGGGCCGAACTGGGTATGCACTGTGTTCAAGTTGTGGGTATGCTTGGGCCAAATATTCTATGAATACAAGGAAATATACTCTAGAGGATAGGGCTCAGAAATCTCCTGGGTCTTCTTATATAGTGCACAAACTGGTTGGAGAATGCTTCAGGGTGATCAATGGGAGGTAACATCAGGAGGACAATCTATACAACCCTCACTACATTCACGTAGACCTGTGTGTGCGGAAAGGATAACAACAAACAGACAGTATTTGTTAAATTCATGTAGACCTGAGTGTGTGGAAAGGAAAACAACAAACAGACAGTGTTTTTAGTCATCTATCTGGACAAGTGTGTCAGTTGCAACTTCTGCTACGTGGGATTGTCGAACTATTGGATGACCTGGCCTCCCTAACTCTGTAAGATCCGTTTGCACTTGCTGTTCGTGAAGATCTTGAACCTCGGACCTGTCGGTCACTACAATGCTGTTGCCAGGTGAGGTCAGTGCTTTGTAGGGCTTGACGTCCTGGATATGGTTCTAAACTGTTCTGCCAGAAAGCCTCATTGCTCGGTCCACTACAGCCTCAACTACATGTGGGCCAGTGCATCGGGGCGCATTCCAGAGCCTTAGGAAATTGCGGAGGAGCACTGTGTCTGCCACCTTCACTGAGTGTTTTTGTCCCGTTTCTGGTTCTGTATCATTGGAGTCAGTCTCTTTGTTGTCTTCAGGCCTGCTCTGGGTCCACTGTATCTGGCGAGAGATAAAGGAAGCGCTAGAAACCAAAGAAGTAACATATGCATACATTTCTTGACCTAACACCTCTGCACTGTTCTCACAATCTTTTAATGCCCTTTTGGGAGGAGCCAGGGGAAGATCCATGCGCCATCCCGTCACCACCCCATGGGGAGTTAAATGGTGGTCAGACCCTGGCTTATTGCACAGTTTAAATAGTGCCAGAGGCAAAAACAGTGAAGCCAGTTTTTCTTGGGGCTCTGCTGAATTTTGGCAATGCACTCCTTCAGGAGTCCATTCAGGCGTTTACACACCTCGTTTGCTTGTGGGTGGTACACACAGGCAAATTTGTGCTTGATGCCTAACAATGCTGTGATGTTTTGGAACAGTTATTTGGCGAAGTGAGGGCCATTGTCAGACCGCAGGACCTCATATACGCCCCATCTTGGGAAAACCTCTTGGACCAGAAACATTGCTGCTCTGAGTGCATCGGCGTCGGAACATGGCCCCGCCTCTATCCACCTGGAAAACGGGCAAACCACCACTATCATTTAGTGTTACCCCTGACATACTTGGATCATGTCCATGTTCTCTACGTGGAGGTGTAGAAATGGCTCTACAGGTCTTGGTGTGGCTCCTCTCACAACTCTCAAGGTGTGACCTGCTCTGAACTGCTGACAGGTTAAGCAGCCACTAATGAAATCAGCTACATGTTCATTCATATTCGGGCAAAACCATGTTTCTGCAATGGGCGCAGCAATGGCCTCCTTTCATGTGTGTGCTGGGTAATGCAATTTCACTAGTGCTTTTTTCAACAATGCTAGTGACATAACCACCTTCACTGTGTTGTTCTGTCACCATAAGGCATCTGTTGGAGACATTGAGCATCCTCTCTTCACCCAAAGCTTGTTTTCCTCCTGTGGTGCAGCTCCCTGCAATTCCATAATCTGTGTCTCTGGTAGTGCTTTGTACCCCTCACTTATCACCATGTTCCTCACCCCTCCCTGGGCTTGTGGCCTCTCTTGCAGTTCCCATAATTGTCCAAAATACACTGCAGATTTGGACTCATAGTCTGCTGCTTTGTTCCCCCTTGAAATAGGGTCATCCCCTCTTGTGTGGGCCTGACATTTCACTAATGCCATTTCCTCTGGTTATGCAATGATGTCAATCAATTTGCTTAACAAGAGCGCATGCTGTACTGGAGTCCCATCTGCCCTCCTGAACCCTCTCCAGAGCTCCCACGCAAGTCCTGAATGCACTGTTGATGTCACATAACTGCTGTCAGACTATATTGTCATGTTCTTCACTACGCTGTGTTCTAGTGCTAATATGAGAGTCACCAGTTCTGCTGCTTGTGCTGAGTAATGGGATGGTAGTCATGCACTCACAACCACCTCACTTGTCCCGTCCTCCTTGAGTCGTACCACTGCAGTCCCAGTCCTTGCGATCCCACCAGTCTGGTCAATCGTCGATGAACTATCAATGTACAGTATGTCTCACCCCTCAAGTGCATCTTTCTCCACCTTACGTGTCTCGCTGAACATCTCTATGTTCTTTGTCATGTGCATAGTCTCCTGGTTGGTGGACATCTGCCAAGAATAGTGCTTGATTAACTGTCCTGCATCTTACTATCTTCAGTCCTCCCTTTGATAGTATCACATTGTATCCTGAGGCTCTTTGTGTGGTCAGTGTGCTCTTTGGTTTATGCAGGATTGCAAAAATGGCGTGCTCCACATAGTGCACCCCATTGTTTTGGAGTCGCTACGACACCCCTGTGGTACGGCACGGAGGGTGCTGTGTACCACACATGTAAAAAGATGATTCCTATGAGGGTGAGAAAAACCCCATATACCATAAGCACACAAGATAGTCTAAAACACACACTAGCAATCTGTCTAAGAGTGGTAAAAAATTGTCTCACTCTTAGCAGGAGAAAAAATTAAACCCCTCAAATCCAGTAAAGCTGCTGGGGGACTCTATAGGTAAGGGAAATTAGCCGTAGAAGAGAATTCTCCACCATTCTCTTTGTTACCTCTCTGTAGTGTGTTTGAAACCAAAATGTTACACTCATCCCAAACACAATCTCCAATTTTAATCTCTCTTCTCTTGAATAGCTCCTCATCTGTCACTGTTGCAAGCCTGCACCCTTCTCTAACTGCAATTATTGCTCTCCATGCCCTTCCTGTGTCATCCACTGCATGCACTGCAATCCAATCCTCTTGTGCCAACACTGCCTCAATCTCAATTAACACTATCGTTCCTTCTGGCTCATCCAGTGGTGTCTCTGGCCTGAACAAGTATTTGTTTTGTACTCGCCACACCTTCCCTGTAATGCCTGGCATCAATAGAATGGCAATGTCAGTCCCATATTGGAACATCTCTGGGTGCACTGGTACCCCCCTCTGTACTGTGCATCCACAATATGCCTGAATGATCTGCCTTACATTCAACATATGTATGCCTGGTGTTGAGTATATTATGCCTTTGTCTGTGAAGGAAATGGTCATGTTTAGTCTGATCATAATGTCTTGTCCCAGTATGTTTACAGGTGTCTGTCGGGAGTAAAGTAAAGGTAGTGATACGTTGTGATCTCCTATAGTTAGGAGATATTATCAGTGAAAGGAACCACTCTACGAGCCTCCCAGAATCCTTGGGTGTTCATAGCATCACCTGACAACTTAAATGTTCCTTCCCTTATGCAAGACCTAGTTGCCCCGGTGTCAACAAGAAAGGAAAAAGTTTTGTCACCTGTCGACACCCCTATGTGTGGGTCCTCCACAGGGTGGGATGTGATTGACAGGATGGGACACATCATGTTCATCTGTGGGCTGTCCTATTGAGGGTACATCGATAGTCCGTTTCCCGTGAAGGGCTTGTTGCCCACCAAGGTAACCCTTCCAACGTGTCGTACCGGTAATGTCGCCATTGTGTCCATGGGCTCTTGCGTATCATCATCCGGTAGTTGTGATAGCTGCTGGGTGTTTCCCCTGATCTGTGGTGACTGTAAATACTGTGGTAGTGGTGCTGCCATTTTTGGTGCCTGTGTCTGTACCTGTGACTGTGGTGGTGCCTGTGCCTGTGTGTGTGATTGGGGCATCTGTTGGTATGTACCCTGCCCTAGGCCCTGTGGTTGTTGGTTCAGTGCATAATAATCATCTGGTCCCCCTAGGGAATGCTGGTGGTCTTGCCCTGCCCCATTCTGTTGTGCCCCTCTAAATCGGGGTGCTTGTGAAATATGTCCTAGCTGTCTGCATGTTCAGCACTGTGGGGGCTTCCTCCCTTGTCCTGGAAAACCCCTGGACATATCCCCTGGGTTGTGCTGCATCTGTTGTCCATAGCCCCAAAATCCTCCTGTGAACCCCCCTTGGTTGTGGTGCATCTGTGGCCCAAAGCCATGTCCCCAAGGTAAACCTCCCCTTCCCCGAAATCCCTGCTGTGGGTTGCCCCACCCCATGTACCCTCCTCCCATGGGCGATGCAAACTGTTGTGGCTGTTGATACTGCTGCTGTGTTGGTGGGGTGGGACTGGTTATAACCATCTTTCCATCGCATACTTTGATAGCTTCTTCTGTACCAATTTAGCCTTATCTGCCTTCCTGTCTTCTGCCTTTTGTTTAACCTTCTCCTGCCACAATCTACAATGGTGCACTATCGTGAGTTGTATTTCTGGCCACCCCTTTGCTTCCATCCCCACTAGTTTCTTCAAACTCTTCTGTTCCGGCTCTGGTAATCCTTGTACTAAAATATGGTAAAATATTGCTATAGTTTTGTCCCAAGGCTCTCGCATTTTGAGGTGCCAAAGCTCTTGAATGTCCTAAATGTATTTCACAGGGTCTTCTTCATCCCTCATTTTCTGTGACGTAATCGCCCCAATGTCTGACGTGTCTGGCTATTATGTTCATAATGCTTGCCACACTGCTGCCCTATGGTTTGCGAACAGTGCCCTGTCATGTTCTGTGTTCTGTGTTGTCACCCCTGGGAGCCCCGGCCTCTTCCATGCATCTTTAACTGCGTCTCCTAGTATGGATACTAAGAGCCCCTTTACGTCACCTACTGCCAGTAGGTGGCCAGCTGTCATCTTCTCCATCTCATAAATCCATTTCCCCGCTCCTGCACTCAGTGATGGTAACCTACATTTTACATTCTCCTAGTCCGTGTGCTTCTATGGCACATACTGAGGTCTTGACCCCCCCTCTTCCTAGTAAGGACATTTGCGAGTAACAGCCTTCTCTTCTGGTGTCCTTCGTTACAGTCTGATTTGTAGAGACCCTCTCTCATCCTCAATGTCAGTGCATACATCTACTGGGTCTAACCTCGGTAGCCTTTTTCTTTCGTCATAAGCCCTAGACAGTCTTCCCCGTGAACATGCTAGTGTGGCCTCCCCCTTTCTATGTCCTGGGAGATCCCTTAGTCTGTTAACATATGTGTTGTGTGTGGTGCACATGTCATCCCTCTGCTGAGCTCGCTCCCCTGAGTTGACCCCTCCTTCTCTCTGTCAGCCTGAGCTTCCCATGACGCACATGTGTCTGTCTCTTGGGCTGTGACTCCCCATGGTCCTCCCTCTCTTCCCCACTGTGTTTGTTGTCACTGTCGGATTGTGTGTCTATGTTGCTAAAAAAAGTCGTCAGCAAAACGTAATCTCCTCGGCGTCAAGTCTGCATTGTGCTTTGTGCTGAGATCGATATCCACTAAGTTATACCTACTGCCTTCTGTCCAGCATCCTAGGCTCGTTCCACTTCCCTCTGTTGCACTCCTGTCTCGTGAACACATGCTGTCCGGCTCATGCCGTCTGCTCTCCTCGCCTCTATCCTTGTCCCTTCCCAGCGCTGCCCACGCCTGTACTGCTTGTCTTGCTTGCTCATCTTGCTCCCTGCGTGCTCTCTTTCTTGCCAGTCCAATTGTAACTTCCTCTGCTACCTCTGCTAACTTGCGTTTCCTCTTGCTTTGCTAACTTCCTTCACCCTTCTTCCTTCTCCAGTTCTCTCTCCCTCTTCTCTCTCATCTCTCTTTCTGCTCTCTTCCATTGCCTAAGGTCCTTTTCTACCCTTTCTTCTCATTTGCATTCCATTTGCTCCCTTTCCTCTTCCCTTCCCTGTTCCCTCTCTTCACGCTCCAGCATCTCCTCTCTCCTTCACTCCCTGTCCTCTCGCTCTAGTCTTACCTCTCTTTCCTTCTCCCTTCTTTCTTCTTCTTCCATTAGTTCTGTCCAGTCAGTAACCCTGCTATCCTTCTCAAGTTACTGAATGGCTTCTGTCACCCCTTCTGCCTCCCCATCTGTCTTCCCCTTAAGCTTTAGAAGCACATGCTTTCATTCACTCATGCTTAAGTTCCCAAACTCCTCCTTTGCGCGCTGCTCTGCCTCACTGGTTGCCCTTTCATTGCTTGGTGGCTGTTCTGTCCCCTTCTGCTTATCCTCTTTAGTGTATGCTGGTGGCTTATATGTCAGATTTTAATACCCCTCTGCTGCCCTTGGTTCTCTCATCGAATACATTCCCTGCTCATCGTCTGTGTCATCAGATACTACACTTGGAGGGGGAGGGAGAGGTAGAGATGCGGAGGGATGGGCCTCTGGGTCCTTCATCTCCTGTTGGCTTAGCATCCGCTGATGCCTCACGGTGCCCCCCCTCCCTCTGGAAACATGCGCCACAACTCAAATATGTCCATGAGTTTGGTCAATTCCTTCCCCTTTTAAGTGCCCTGTATCTATGTCAAAAGGGATTGCTGCACGTCTTTGGAGAAACTGCCACAAGGTGGCCATGGCTTGGTTAATTTACCTTTGTTATCTTTGGACCATTCTATTCTGCATTTACAGAGTTTTGCTTTATAGGGTGGTAACATTTTACACCAGTACTGAAGGGCGGTAACTCCCCCGCTATTGCCCTGATACATTTTAATGCCATTTACCTGACCTCGAGTTGAGGGTTTCGATGATCCGCTGTTCGAAAAATAAAAAGAGTTACAAGACACCAATAATACTTTCAATTTCTACAAGCCTCTCTGGCTCTGCACCTTATTGGGCCTGCTCCGCGCACCAAGCCGCCTTCACAATCGCTGCCTCCTCAGGGACCCAACCACAATCTTGCGCATGCATTTTCCGTGCCCTGCCACTAGTTCACCTCGTCTGCCAATCCCAAGTTCATAATACGAGCTCCTCACCGTCAAAGCTCTCCGTCCTATGCACCAACCTAAAGGTGACGTCACCAAGCTAAGTCCACAATACAGGTAGATGGATGATCGCGCACACCCCAACAGTAACCCGTTACTCCTAAACCCACACAACCCCACACAAACCCTCACAGGTGTCTTCCTGCTCTCCATGAAGAGTATAAAAATATTCTCTTGCGATCAAACTGCACCCGAGCTAAAATGCGCAACCCACAGGAATATTGTGTTACAACACTCTTGTCATGCTAATCCTCTCAGCTACTTAGTCCATACTGATCATCAGAACCTTTTACCTTGAAGATCTAATATGCCCTAAACAGAGTAAAGAGACTTCTACCTCCACTCCAGTCCCTACTCACTACAATAGTACTAGACAATACTTTGACACCACTAGAACATGCTCTGTTAATGCTCGACAATACTAGACAATACCCCCACAATACTCAATGCCATCCCTCACACCCACAAATGCTCTCAGTCTGAGCAAATATGTTCCGTGTTATGGTGGCGCTGCTCGTCTTCTGGCTCCCCAGCAAGGCACTCGCCACTCCATCCTGGTCTAATTGGACAACTCGCCGATCTCGGGTGGGATGATTTCCAAAATGGCTACCCGATGACCTTTAAACGGGCACGTGTATTTTCATCTTCTCGAAATATGCAAGGGTCCCTCAGCCTCCGAACCAGTCAGCTTAGTGCCAGGCTGGCGCACCTATCTATCCTCTGCTACCAACTTGTTGGGACAAACTCCCAGGTAGGTTCGGGGGATACTAGGAGTTTGTGGACTCAAGAACTCATGGTAGACCCAACATCTTCCTCCCAAAAGGAACACACATCCAGGCAGACAGCAAGTTCAAACTGCGGTTTATTACAGCCAAAACCAACAGTGATCAGTACAAGGATCGAAGAAAATCCTGGGACATCTCAGCGCTCTCTGACTCGCAGGCCATTTTTTATCTAAAATGACGTCATGGTGATGTTCCAACCTGGGCCCTACTCCAGAAACCTATCGTCTCCTGGGATTGGCAATTGAGTGGTAGTCCACCTATAGTGGACACTATAAATGTTAGTTCACTGGTTCTCGCATGTCAGGTGCTTGGCCTAGCCCATCCCCAGTTATCTGACTACACAATGTTGCAGTGTGAGGGTCTTACCAATGGTTCTGGCCCGTTGCTACCCACCCCTAGGACACTGAACTGTGATTGGCTAGAGCTGGTCTCCCCAGGCCTGGGGCCGCAATGGTTCTCAGCTCTTGGTGTACCTTCTCAAGGTAATAAGAGCAACTATGTGTGTGTACCACCATGGTCTACGAGAGTGCCCATTCACATCATGTAACTCTTCTTGTAACAACTTTGTTGCAAGCTTCTGACTGGTGGCATGAGATCGCTCCTCTTTCCCAGTGCCGGTTTTGATTCATCATCCAAGCTTGCCGAGTCACATGCTCAAAGACCATGGTTTGGTCCTCTGCAGCTTCTGAAATGCTCTGAATTAAGGGGGTTTATTCGCTTTTACTGTGGCTGGTGTTACTGTCATTGAGGGAATGGAATGTTGTCCTTGTCTATTGTCCTTGGCTGTGGGTCCTGTCTCACACAGGTTTGTTCTTGTACAGCCTGAATTTGCCTCAGTCCAACCCTTGCCGGGGACTTGTGGTTTGCTGTCATTTTCCTAAACCATGCCACGGCTTCTACGTGTTCTTGCTATTCTATATCCTCCATATGTTAGTGACACTGGACTGTCAGGTTCCATAGGTGCTCCTGTAGTTCCATGAGGTTAGTTGCATATAAGCATATGCAAGCATTCATTTAGGATCTCTTGCTTCTTGCGGTTTCTGAATTTAAGCTAGTGACAAAATAATAAAGAGATGACAGTACGTACGTGTATCTGTCCTCTATCTATAGAGCTGCACATTCGTATTCTTCGTGTAATCGAATGTGTGTGTGTTTCATTGTGTGGATGGCACATGTGCTTCTTGTCTAATGCTGCTAAGTCATGGTGTCTCTAACAGCATCATTGACTTTGTTTTTCTGGTGCTTTAGTTGATAGTGTCAATTGAAATCTCATTAGTTGCCACCTGAGGGTCTTCATGCACTCTGGGTACGGTCTGTACTGCCCCTGGTCTGTAAGGTTGTCTGAGTTGGTACCTCTCGACGTACTGGTCAATGATTGGAGCACTGGGGATTGGTGCAAATTAGTATGGATGGTCACCATATCCGTGGTTTCTCTTCTGCATCATATACTTCATTGGTGGGGGATGAGGTGGTGATTTTGCCCATCCCTCTTCAATAACAGTGTGTGTGTGTGCGTGTGTGTGTGTAAACCTTGGAAATGTGTGCATGCATGTATGTGTGGGTGTGTCTGACAGACTGTGTGTGGTACTGACTGACTGTGTGTGTGTGCAAGAGCAGAGCAATGACTCTATGTCTTGGGTGTGTGAAGTGACTTATGTGTGTATTTGAAAGTATTACAGGTTCTGTAAGGTTTGGATTATGTGTGCGCGCATGTATATGTTTGTGTGAGTGAGTCTGTGTGTGTGTGTATGTTTGTGTGTGTGTATATATATATATATATTTATATATATATATATTCAATGAAAAAATGTAGTTAAGGGGACGTTATAGTTAAGTTGCACTAATAAAAACCTATGAAATTCAATGGAAAACATTGTTACAGGGACGTCATGGTTACAGGTAAAACCGAAAAACCTCCGGAATTCGCCAGTTATGGTAAGCTAAGCAACCATAACTCGCGCCACCACCATGCACTGCTAAGGCTAACACCCAGGACATCAAAGATGACATCACAAATGTGATGTTGGGGAGTGAAACAACCCATTTTCTGGGGTCTATGGCCATATCTCATCCCATCCTCACCCCCCACATCCCCTGACATTGTTTGTTGAGTTTGACAAGTGCAATGTTGCTTTTTTTTATGTTTTGACTGCGCTGTCCGCGGACCACAAAAAAGTCCACGAATCCAAGATGGCGGGCGTTTCAGGAAAACCGATGCATTTCACGATTTCTCACCACCCAATCAGCGGCCGCGTCCCCGAAGTCCACGGACCACGTAAAAGTCAGCTAATTTTTCTGCCCAATCAGAGGCCAGTCCACGGACCGAACAGGGAAGTGAGTCCGCAGAGCGGACATAGATATCACTAATTATTTTCCCTTACGTTTTGGTAATTTAAAAAAAACGACTGGACGGATTTACACCAAATTAACAAAAGCTCGCTTTCGGGACCAAGCCGCCACTCCTGCCGCCAATTTGGTGAAAATCCATCAAGCGGTTTGGGCTGTAGGCGTGACGGAAATCTTTTCGCATTATGTCTATAGGAAAAAAAGAAATTTTGGGACCCCCCTATAACTTTGCCTCCCCTTGACCAAACGTCACCAAACTTTGCAAAGAAATTCAGAGTGGGCCAATTACTGCATTTGCAAAGTATGGTGAGAATTCGTCCAGGGGAGCAAAGTTATAAGCCACCCAAAAAGTGCTCTTACTATGGGTTTAGCAACTTAACCATAACTACATGGCCGCTACCGCAGGCCATGTAATACATATGTGTGTGTGTGTCCGACTGATTGTTTGTGCAAGAGCCAAGCTTTGAATCCCTGCTTTGGGAAGTGAGAATGGATAGCTAAGTGAAAGTAAATTACAGCAACCATTACTGGCAAAGAATGTGGCTGTAGCGTCATGAAAGTGATTTACAGTGCCTATTACTGGCATAGATTTTTCTGCAGCTTCTTGTTAGAACTTGATTTACAGTGGCAATCACTTGTATAGGCTGTGTCTGCAGTTTCATGAAAGTGATTTACCGTAACCATACTGGCATAATTTGTGACTGCTGCTTTATGAAATTGATTTACAGTAGTAACCATACTGGCATAGATTGTGGCTGCAGCTTCATGAAAATTATTTACAGTGGTGGCTATACTTGTATAAATTGGGGTCACTGCTTCATGAAAGTGATTTTCAGTGCTGGAGTGTATATATATATATATATATATATATATATATATATATATATATATATATATATATATATATATGTATATATATATATACTGTGAGAGACAGGTATAGAGAAAAGGATAATGTTGTGATCCGTCCATGTGCAAGGCTGATTGGAAGTAATTTTGGAATTACAGTTAGATCGGCAAGCCAATTGAGGATTCAGCCTTTAAAATGCCTGGGGCTGAGGATACATTGAGCAAAGCCTAGTGCCTTGTGAGAGTTGTCTAGGGATAATGCATTAGTATCAGTCTCATTGTTCAGTCCCAGATTGAAGTCACTGATGAGTAAAGTCTTAGAGGAAGGTTTGGATTTGGAAAGAAGGTGCACAATATCTTCATCAAAAGAGATAGGAGGGCCACAGGCACGATATAACAGGTGAATGGTTATCGTGGAGGTGTGAGATAGGCTCAGTTTAGTAGTCAAAGGTTTGTTGAAAGGGAATGGTAGGGTTGCATATTTCTTGGAGGAGTACAGATTCTCTCGCTATGAGGGCAACACCACCACCTCTAGATAACAGTCTCTCGTTGTGATAGATTGTTGAATAGCTAATGTTAAGGATGGGCCAGAAGTAGGCTGGAGCCATGTTTAAGAGATGGCTAATATATCCAGGTTGTTAGATAGGATGAGGTCAGCAATCTCATGGGGGTGGGCTAGGATCGATCTGGCATTCACCAGTGCTCATTTAAGGGCCGCGGTCTTAGTATTGGGTTGCAAGATTTGGCCTCTGTTGTGGTTGCATAGTCGAGGCTCTCTGGGTTGGAAAAGGATGTTGAGGTGGTTTTCTGTGGAGCAACCACTAGCTTTAGGTGGTGTAGTAAGACCTGAAGTGTAGGACTTAGTGGCAGTCTGCAAGAGGTTGGGATAGAGCATCCAACATTGTGCTAGGGTGCTTGGGCCAAAGAGCCATAAGTGGGGTCAGGGTTCGGATGTGGGACAGAGCAACACTGGTTCGCAAACATAGGGGCATATTGCGGCTAGGGGCCAGAGCAGGAAAATGCTTTGGAGAGGGAGTTTCTACAGCTTATTGGGAGGTGACACTGTGGCAATGTGCAGGAGCCATATTGTAGGATGGCGGGACGGTGGTGGGTGGGATTGAATCATGTGGCAGCAATTGTGAAGGAATTGAGAGATACCCTGTAGTGCCTGAAGTACCCAAAGTGATGAGACTTTCTATGGCCTTCCGTGGCTGGACAGGGCCAGACAGGGGGCATCAGTGAGTGCCTTAGAAGTGGGTCTTTGCAGGGGGCCGGCATCATCTACCGGCTCCCAAGTCCAGGAAGCTGTAATTCACCAGTCTTCCAATCGGATGGTATTGGAGGTGGGCTGACCATTAGGAGCGATTACAATGTAGTGAAATGCTGATTCATGGCAGCCATTTTTAAGTGGTTGGCCTGCATCAGTACAACATTTCCATCTCGAGATATTGCGGAAAACCTCTGATCTTCAAAGCAGTGCTCCATATTCCATACACGCCCATCAGGGCTTACCTTGCGTCAATTAATGGAACGCTGATCGCATAATTCTGTAGGGCATACAGGGTAGGCTTGATGGTAAACCTGCACCACCATGGAGAGGTTGCAGGGCCAGACAGGGGGCCTTGGTAATGGTCTTAGAAGGTCGTTGAAATGTTGGTGCAATAGCATCCACTTGATTTTTTCATAGATTACCCTTCGGAAACAATTGTTTTAACCCCATTTTCTAAATGTTTGTGCAGTAAAATGCATAACTCTGCTTCACAATGCTGTTGAATCATGGCTCATGCTCTTACCTTCCATTTGCAGTATATAAAAACCCAATGATAATAATACTAAAAATAATAATAATAAATGCATCATTTCAGAACATTCTTTTAAAATTCCCCCAGCCTGCTGAAATCTCCTACATCATCTACGGCTTTCTCGCTGCACTCGGTTGCTTGCACTAATTTGTGGGAGGTGCTAATGCCCCTGCACCAGAAATACTCACCTCCCACCTTTGACCTTGAATCGTTTAAAATGATAGTGCCCCCTCTGGAGCTGCCCGCCCGACTTGAACAAAAAGCTACCTCCACCTCTGGCATAGTACATATGGGTCCCAGTGACTAGGCACCGCCCCTCATTTCTACCTTAGGCGAAAGATGAAACATTTGATTAAAAAACATACTTGCATCTTTCAGCTAGTGCATTGCATAGCATGACCATGGAGCAGCATGATCATTATGCACATGGTCCAGGCTGGCCCTGGCCCTGGAGCATGTGGAGGGTCAGGTGCTTCATTGAAGAGCTTGCAGGGGCCAGGAGCATGGCTAGCTGGGAGCGCAGGGGGGACATTTAGGGGCCGATTCATGGAACAAACGTGCGCCGAAAATCCCAGCGCAAGCAGGCGCAAGGAGGTGACAGCGTGAGAAAGCAAGCGCACGCGCACGCGTGCGATTCAAGGAAGGCGCTGCGCTACTTTCCCACTGGTTGTGCGCCAAATCCGTGCATGGCGCACGCTGGCGCACACGTCTCCAAACAGCGTGCGATAAGCGCACAGCGAAAGCGCACATAGCGCAGTGCACACAACAAAAGTAGGAGGAACAGGGGGCGTAACACACGGAATGGGGAATAACGTGTGAAAAAGAAGGTGTAACGGGGGAAGTACTGCTGGGAAGGACACAGAACGCCCACGCGCACGCGAACCACATGTATTCATGGAATAGAATAGGGCAAACCCTCGCACGGGCAAAGACACGCACAGGCCTAAACACGTCCGCCACACGAAGGTAGGCGGTAGCGTCCCTGCACATTACAAAAGTATGCACAAATAAAAAGCACGCATATACTGAGGGGGTAATTCATAGAATTTAGCGCACAAGTGGCGCACGCGACTGGCGCACAGTGTGCGCGTGCGAATCTCTGCGCCAGCCACGTGCGCTAAAATCCATTTCCGCGCACAGCGTATTCATGGATTTTAGCTACCAAAACCAGCCGTGGTGCACAGTGGCGCAGCGACCCTGCAGCAGCGCCAGTTACGCCCCCTGAACGCCCCTCGCTCAGGGAAAAGCCATCAAAATCCCCAATCCAGCGCAAAGGGCTGCGCTAACCCTGTACCAGCACGGCAAGCGGGGTACATGTATTACTGGGGTTCGCGGGAAGTTTCACACACGATTGGCCCTGTGCGAGCAGGGTACGTGTATTACTGGGGTGCGCGGGAAGTTTCACACGCGATTTCAGCAGGGCACGTGTATTTCAGGGGTGCGCGGGAAGTTTCACACACGATTGGCCGTGTGCGAGCGGGGTACGTGTATTACTGGGGTGCGCGGGAAGTTTCACACGCGATTTCAGCAGGGTACGTGTATTTCAGGGGTACGCGGGAAGTTTCACACGCGATAGGCCCTGTGCGATTGGGATACGTGTATTTCGGGGGTGCGTGGGAAGTTTCACACGCAATTTCAGCAGGGTACGTGTATTCCTGAGGTTCGCGGGAAGTTTTACACGCGAAAGAGCAACGCCCATGCGTGATACGTCACGGACGCGCTTACGCGCTAAGGGCCTTTGGTCCAATGAAATTGTGTATGTGTGCTGACGCGCTTACGCGCTAAGGGCCTTTCCTCGAATTACACGCTGACGTGCAATTTTTTCATGTGCCAAATCACTCTGTATCAAGCTGGCCACGCGAAAACACATGGAAGACCACGCTCCTGCCCTGAAGGCCATTTTCCTGCCCCCCAGAGCCCCGAGCATGCTCCCACCTGCCATCTGCTGCTGCCTGACTGCCTGCTGCCCACGTGCCCTGCTATTTGGTGCCTGCACGTCAGCCATCTGCAGGGGTCCAGTTGCTGTGTCCACCCCTGCTGGAACAGAAGACTCCCGACTGGGATACCATCACTCCACAGCCCAGCCCCAGGACCCAGTTGCCCACCCATGCCTGCCTCGGGGGTCAGCATGTCGGGGCAAACACCATCTGAGACCACTGGCGACCCCCAGCCAGAGGGGCAGAGGGCCACCAGCATCAGTCAGAAGGAAGTTGGTGTCCTGGTGGAGCATGTCCTGGGGCATTAAGATGCCCTCTTCGGAACATCACGCGCCAACAAGGAAGGACGGGATAGGATCTGGGACGACTTTGTGGTTGCCATCAACGCGGAGGGGGTGGCAACCCGCTACATCAAGCAAGTCAAGAAGCGCTGGGAGGACTTGAGGTCCAGGACCCTCATAAAGGCCTGGCACCTCGTGGAAGGGGGCCGAGGCAGCAGGAGTACCATCCAGATGAGGGTCCAGGAATGCGTAGGCCCAGCGCTCCACGCCCAGATCCTTCAGAGGCAGACCCGTCTGGAGTTGGGTGGTAAGTGGCCAGGCATTGCTGTGTGAGACAGGGCATGTTGCAGGGTGCTGGTTGTCTGATACTTGCCTGTATGTGTGACATAGGCCATGTACGTATGTGTGTGTGCAGGGACATCATGGTCATGCATGTGAGACCAGTAATGTGTGAACAACATGGTAGGTCCATGTGTTACAATGCAACATGTGGAGCAGCATGCGGAATGCACACATTAATGCATGCCTGTCTCTGTTATTGGTCATGGGTGGGGTGTGAGAGATGGGTGCGGCGGTCATGGACATGTATGGTGTCCATGTCTGTGTGTCTGACTTGCGTGTCTGTGACTTGTAAATGCCATGGATGCATGACATGTCTGTGACAATGTTCAGATTCACTGATGCAGCCTACTCATCCTTGTATCCACTGTGTGTGGGGTGTATGAGGCCAGATGGATGAAACTACGGTGAAGTGTGTGCATGTGATAGGCATGACCCATGATGCATGTGAGTTTCAAACCAGCATTGTATATTTCAAGAGTCCCTTGGACATGTATGCTAATGTTCATTGCATGCGCCATGCCTATTACTGCATGTGTTTAGCCTGCACTGACCCATTGTTGAGGAGGGACATGATGGAAGTGATGTTTGACAGTGCCACTCATCTGCTATTGCTTCCTGTCTAGGGGACCATTGTACAGTACCCTGATACTTGTGTTCTACGTCTCCCTCTACACAGCGGCAAGTGATGAAGAGGGCGGAGACGGCGCTGTGGAGCAAAGCGGCGATGCAAGGCCCAGTCAACCTCCCCGAATTTACTATCGTCTGGGACCGAGGGGACTGGTGCTGCGTCTGCCACTACGGCTGCAGCGGAAGGGGTGGGTGAGCCCCCACAGGGGCTTGCAACGGCGGAAGACGGTGTGGAGCCATCCAGGTTGGTGGTTTCCACAGAGGAGGAGGAGGCCGCTACTGAGCCGCACATGGGGCCTGGTGGGGGTGGTACCACTGGTGCAAGTGGTGCAGTCCAGGGGCAGGGGCAGGAGGCAGCACAGGTCACCGTGGAGGGGCCTGTGCATGTCACTGTCCCTGACACTGTGACTGCACCACCATGCACCAGCAGGGATGACCCATCCCAGGCCCGTCCGCAGGTAGGGGGGATGTCCATGTCATCTGACACTCCTCTACCTGCGGACGAGGGGACCCCTGGCCGTATGGAGAAGGTCCTGATTGGTGTCGTGTTGCGCACGCGTGACATTCGTGATGACGTGCGTGATTCCCAGGGGGAGCACGCACGTCATCACGAAGAGCAGCGTGCCGACATGGCCCAGTTGGGAGTGTCCATGGTCGGGGGTTTTGTACATGTGTCGGCCACTCTGGTGGCCCTCTCCTCCTCTGTGGAGACTATGCGCCAGTCATTCTCCATGCCGTCTTCTGGCCCAGATGCCACCAGGGCCCCCTGTGGACCTGCCCTTACCAACACAGCCAGCTCGGTGGGGATCCCATCCCTGCCACAGTCGGGAGTCGGAGGTCCAGCAGGGGTGGACACCACAGCAACTGGACCCCTGCACGACGGCGTTGTTGGATTCCATCAGCCTGGATGCCGTCGTGCTGGCAGAGGCAGTTGCGTCGGAGGCAGCGGCAGGCTCAACGTGGGAGGCATCATGGCTCGGGGCCATCTACATCAGAGGGGCAGGCATTGGCCGGAGGGCAGGAGGACCCTGGAATGGGAGTGTCTTCCGTGTGGCAGCGGTTGGGCCAGCAGATAGGTGCGGAGCGGTGGCGGGCGGACGAGGCACGGCTCACAATGGTCAGGGCGGAGAACTCCATGCGCAGGGCGCTGAGGCGGGCTGAGTGCCTCGAGGGAATTCGCAGGGAGTTGGAGGTGGACATGGGGTTATCCCTGCGAGACCTCGGGGCCAGAGAACAGGCCCGCCTCCAAGACATTGAACAGGAGTTTGATTATGCCCTGGCCCATGACATCAACAAGTGAGCCGTTGGACTTGCCCGCCGCCATTGTATATAGTTCATTAGTGTTAGGTTTCATTTCTTTTTTGTTTCATTTGGGGCACATGGACTATGCCCCACATTTTTGTATATAGTTAGTAATTAGGTAGGTTTCATTGTAGGTTTCATTTATGTCGTTGGGCTCATGGACCCTGGATTTGCTATTTGCACATAGTTTTACAGTGGATTTTTCTCCTTCATCTTTTTTTTTCTTCACCATGGAGCAATGGATATTACGCTTTTCTTTCCCTTTGGATTTGCTTTCTTGGACGGTGACTTTGGACACATTTTCATTTGGATTATTTTGGATTTGCATTTTATTTATTTATCATTTTTTGGGACATGCTGCATTTTGATTATTATTGGCATTATTGTGTGTTTTGATTTAATTTCCTTCATTTTAACTTGAACTACATTTTTGTTTCTTACTTCAATGTGTGGTCTTCTCTCATTGGTTTCATGCATGTCACAATGTGGGATTTCTCAGTCATGTGTTGCCATTGTGTGGGTCGGACAGACTTGTACTCATGCGTATACTGCTTATTTGTGATCTATCATGTAATGGGGATTTCAATTTGGAATGAATGTAAAGCTTGGTTGGGTGTTTGGACTGGGGTGGCGTGGGGTGGGATTTGGGTGGCCATAAGAGCCAGGGATCTAGATTGTGATGACGTGTTGGCTTGGGGACATGTGTCGGGGCCTGCTGGCAGGTGCCTGTCAATGCTGGGGGGGTGGGGGTGAAGGGGGAAATGAGTGGGGGCCTGCTGGCAGGTGTCCCTCACTGCTGGGGGTGGGGGTGCAGGGGGAAATGAGTGGGGGCCTGCTGGCAGGTGCCCCTGACTGCTGGGGGTGGGGGTGCTGCGGGACATTTGTCGGGGCCTGCTGGCAGGTGCCTGTCAATGCTAGGGGTTTGGGGGTGCAGGGGGACATGAGTGGGGGCCTGCTGGCAGGTGCCCCTCACTGCTGTGGGGGTGGGGGTGCTGGGGGACATGACCAGGGGTGCAGGGTAGTCCCCTGTGGTGTGTGTTGCCTGCAGGGGCCGTGGAGGGGGTAGAGGGGACACCTGGGAGGACCCACACTGCAAATTCACGTGTAGGACTCTCTGCGCACCCCCGAAATATGTGTTCCCCAGCCTGACAGCAAAATCGTGTGTAAAACTTCCAGCGCACCACTGAAATACACGTACCCAGGCCAATCACGTGTAAAACTTCCCGCGCAACCCTGAAATACACGTACCCTGCTGAAATCGTGTGTGAAACTTCCCACGCACCCCTGAAATACACGTACCCTGCTGAAATTGCGTGTAAATCTTCCCACGCACCCCTAAAATACACATACCCTGCTGAAATCGCGTGTGAAACTTCCTGCGCACCCCTGAAATACACATACCCAGGCCAATCGCGTGTAAAACTTCCCGCACACCCCTGAAATACACGTACCGTGCTGAAATCGCGTGTAAAACTTCCCGCGCACCCCTGAAAAACACGTACCCTGCTGAAATCATGTGTAAAACTTCACTCGCACCCCTGAAATATACGTACCCTGCTGAAATCGTGTGTAAATCTTCCCACGGAAATTGCGTGTGAAACTTCCCGCGCACCCCTGAAATACACGTACCCAGGCCAATCGCGTGTAAAACTTCCCGCGCACCCCTGAAATACACGTACCCTGCTGAAATCGCGTGTGAAACTTCCCGCGCACCACCGAAATACACGTATCCCACTCGCACAGGGCCTATCGCGTGTGAAACTTCCTGTGCACCCCTGAAATACATGTACCCAGGCCAATCGCGTGTAAAACTTCCCACACACCCCTGAAATACACGTACCGTGCTGAAATCGCGTGTAAAACTTCCCGCGCACCCCTGAAAAACACGTACCCTGCTGAAATCGTGTGTAAAACTTCACGCGCACCCCTGAAATATACGTACCCTGCTGAAATTGCGTGTAAAACTTCCCACGCACCCCTGAAATACACGTACCCTGCTGAAATTGCGTGTGAAACTTCCCGCGCACCCCTGAAATACACGTACCCAGGCCAATCGCGTGTAAAACTTCCCGCGCACCCCTGAAATACACGTACCCTGCTGAAATGGCATGTAAAACTTCCCACGCACCCCTGAAATACACGTACCCTGCTGAAATCGCGTGTGAAACTTCCCGCGCACCCCCGAAATACACGTATCCCACTCGCACAGGGCCTATCGCGTGTGAAACTTTCCGCGCACCCCTGAAATACACGTACCCTGCTGTAATTGCGTGTGAAACTTCCCGCGCACCCCAGTAATACACATACCCCGCTCGCACAGGGCCAATCGTGTGTGAAACTTCCTGCGAACCCCAGTAATACACGTACCCCGCTTGCCGTGCTGGTACAGGGTTAGCGCAGCCCTTTGCGCTGGATTGGGTTTTTGATGGCTTTTCTCTGAGCGAGGGGCTTTCTTGGGAGCATAACTGGCGCTGCTGCAGGGTCGCTGCGCCACTGTGTGCCACGGCTGGTTTTGGTAGCTAAAATCCATGAATATGCTGTGCGCGGAAATGGATTTTAGCGCACGCGGCTGGCACAGAGATTCGCACGCGCACACTGTGCGCCAGCCGCGTGCGCCACTTGTGCGCTAAATTCTATGAATTACCCCCTTAGTGTTACTCCACTGCAATGGGGTAGTTTAGCTTTGATTGAGACATAGGGGTACATCAATTGGCAAAAGGACAGCTCTGTGGGTAAAGGCAGTGTCATGGAGCTAAACTAGTAATGCATTGTTTAGACTGTTATTTCATTTTTCTGGGGACTGTGTAGATGCAGAATGATAATGTGCTTGACTGTGACATCGCTTGCATCGCACTGATGACACAGGCATGACATTGCCAATATGTGATGAACTGGGGTTGAAAATTGCATGACTGTGTAGACACTGGCATCATAATCTTTCAACTCACAGGCTGGCACAGTTAACAGAATTGTCACATATTTAGGAACTTGGCATAATGTGGAAACAAACGTGTAGCTATATGTGATTGCACTTGATGCTCTATCAGGTCAGATGTGGCTTCAGGAAGAACTAAAGGAACCGTGCTTTGCAATAAATGAGTATTCACCTGGCACAATATTTAAAACTGCTGTCTACTGCCATGTGATTTTTAATTGGTGTTTTTGGCTGCATAGTAAAGGCACAGAGCATCTGCCACTGCTTCAGTGGCATCACACACATACATATATATATATATATATATATATATATATATATATATATATATATATATATATATATATATATATATATATATATATATATGTGTCTCCAGTGAATCCAGTGTCTCTATCAAGCACACAACATTTTGATTGACACATACATTATTAGCTCTATAAAATATTAATGCATTCCCAGGCAGCACTACCTGTACATCCGATGGCTTTTCTATCTAGTTTGACACAAAAATATACATGATAAATGCACAATTTTGACTCTTTTTCAAAAGGGAAGACTTGGGAGTGAACTACTCGAAGCCTCCATGAGTGAGTTCCATCTTGCTCGCTACCATGGCTCGCTCCATTTAGGGAAAACATTTCTCCCCCATTTACAAAATGTACCAGCCATGACTGCATTCAAGAAACATGTCTGTCAACACTGGACATGAAACTATTGGTGACATGTAATCTTGTATTTTGAAGAGTCATAGGCCCTCATTATAAGTTGGGCAGTAAGGTCAGCGGTAATTCCACCGGATGGAAGTAGAGTTATCGCACTGGTGTCCGGCGGAATTACTTCCAAATCAATACTTGATGGGTGCACGCACCAACCATCGGCAGTAACATTAATTATGTCTGTCAGAATTACCACCGAAAAATGAAGTTCATCAGTAATTCTGCCAATTTTTGCCTGAAATGTAGCTTCACACGCCAAAATTAACAGACCAAGAGCTCACTGTGCTTGCTGAGCAGATGGTGGCCCATTCAAAGGAGCTTTATGGGGCACAACACCGTGAAACATCCCACCAGCGCAAAAAATGGACATCTGGAGCAAGAGCCAGGAGAAGGAGGCGGCAGTAAGCAATGTCCCACAAGACAATAAGGACATCCAGAACGGGTGGTATGACCTGAAAGTCAGGGTCCATACCCGCATGTCCAACCACTGTCAAGAGACCATAGCCACTGGAGGAGGAACAGTCAAGTCGCTGCAATTCAATCCCTGGAAGGAGACAGTGGGCAGCATACTCCCCATGGCAGGCCTACAGGGTGTTGGGTCAGCAGAGGTCAGAGCCGGCAGCCAGGAAGCCGCTGCTGAGTACATGAGTGACCCATGGGCCCATTTCACATCAACATCAATAGAATGACAACTTACACACTTACAGTCACCCTGCAAAGCATTGGGCAGTCAACGCACAAGCAACACATCAAACACCTCGGGACTGTACAGCAGGAGCCATGGCAGGTTGTCAACACCCAAAACGACCCACCATACACAAGGCCCTTCATGTAGGACATACATCACAAACATCCATCAAATATCATGGACTGACAATGAATCACATAGTACATCCAGAAGTGTACAGACCTCAGGACTGTACAGCAGGAGCCATGGCAGGTTGTCAACCACCAAAACGACCCACCATAGACAAGGCCCTTCATGTAGGACATAAATCAGAAACACCCAACAAATATTATGGACTGACAATGAATCACATAGTACATCACCAACCTCTGTATGACAGTATGCAACGCACCCATGTATGCACACCACATGTAAGCCAAAAAGCCACAACCCACTAAACGCATTGGCAAAAAATCAAGCATCTGCTGTTTTCCCGGCCCCACAGACAACAAGTGCAACAGATCAATAGCAGCAAAGCCTCTATGAACAGTGTATACTGCCAAATGACACACTCACACCATGAAGGGAAGCAAGGCAGCCCTCGGGTAAAAGGATTACACATTCAAGATAGAAAATGTGCTGAGCACTGCATGGGCACCCTTGTCCTTGCACAACTGTGACATCAATGAGGCCACAGGCCAGCCAAGGTGGACCTTCCCACCAGTTTAGTACTTAAACCAATCACCAATCAAGTTGCCTGTGATGCATGATGCCATGTGAACATGCCACTCATATGACCATAGCAACCTGCCTACCCAGTGTTGACAGTACCTCATGCTACACTGCATGAAATCACATTCCGACATTTCAAGATGGGTAATCATTCCATGTTTCAGGTCTCCCAAGACGCACACAAGACAGCCAATAGGCTTTGGAAGGCCCGAGCACATCTGACACTCCTGCTCCTAGAAGTGGCAACAAGGCATAAGCACATGTAGCAGAGTCCAGCGTTTCAGCCCCCAGGAAGACAATTGGGCAGAAGGACACCGCCAGGAGTTCGCAGTCCAAGGGCACCACTACCGCCACCTATGGGGCCACAAGCACAGCTGCTGCCATAGTGGCACCAACATCAGCATTCGGAGAGTCTGCAGAAGCACCTCCACCCAGCCACATCTTATCAGTGTTGGCACAGCGTCTGTGGTGCAAAGCACCCACCCAATCACAGACGTCAGTGAGGCTGTTGGGCAGGCAACTATGCAGGACACAGACACCCTACCTACTACACTGCCACTACAAATGCAGCTACCCCAGTGAGCCAGATTGACATGGACTCCATGGACTCCTCTCCCCTGCCCAGCATCTCACCTCTACAAGCAATTCCCTCCCCCTTATTGGCTCGCTGTCCTCTCCCAAGAATGAAGATTCAGATGGAGCACAGGCTTCTGGCTCCCAGGGGAGGCACCGACATGTCATATACAGCCCAGTTCCCCAGCACATTCCCAATGCCATCTGGGAGAGGCTCCAACAGATTGAGCAGCATCATGAGAGAATGGTAAGGATTGTCTAGAAACAACTGGGACACTCCCAGTCAATGCGAGATGCAGTGCCTCCAGGAGCCTGGCAACTGCCTGTGACCATCTGTGTCAGTGTGCAGCTGATGAACAGCCAGCACAATACTGATAGGCCAAAGAGTGCGGGAGCTGGCAGAGAATATGGCTGCCTCAAATGAGAACGCCTCATGGGCCATAACCCTCACCCTGAAGAACATGTTGGGTAGTGAACCAGTCACTTCACTCTCAGCCACCCCAAAAGAGGGATCGGTTTTGAGCACAGCACCACGGCACTCACAGGAGCTCCTCAGTCATCCTACCACTCCAAAACAGAGAGGTGGTAAGAGGAAAAAGTAGTGCACTTTTCCATGTGAGTGACTGCAGACCACAACAGTTTGGGAAGGGGATAGTTTTGGGGATGAGGGTGTGGGGTGGACATGGTGTTGGGGGTGAGGGTGTGGGGGAGATGGGGGTATTGCACTGAAATAAATAAATCACTTGTTAACCTTAACACATCTTATTTGTGTGAGTGTACAATTTATTACATGTTATGTCATGTCATGTCATGTCATGTTATGTTATGTTATGTTATGTTATGTTAGGAGCACTTGTAGTGTGCATTTTCACCAGAAGGCATCTTGGCGCGGACAAAGGAGGAAATACAGGCCCCTGCAGTGTCCCTAAACCAAGAAAGTTTTAAACGCCCTTCTGAATTGTAAGTGGTTTACCAGGCATCTAAGGCCAAAAGGAAGCCCATTCCACAATCTACTGGCAGCATATGAAAATGCCCAACCACCCACATGGACCAGACAGACCTTTGGGATGACAGCTAAATTGGCGTCACCAGAATGCAGTGGCCTGCCCGGAATAAAAGGGGGAAATTTGTCCTCCAAATATTCCAGTCCCTGCTTGAAAAAGGCACGGTGTACCAGACATAAGGCTTTGAATTTAATCCTTTGTGCCACCGGTAGCCAGTAGAGTAACCGAAGCACAAAACTTATATGGGCTCCATAAGGAGAGTCAGTAGCCGCCCGAGCAGCTAGGTTCTGCAACAATTGCAGATGATATATTAGCCAGAGAGGTTGAGCCAAATAGAGTGCGTTACAATAGTCGATACAGCTGGTAATCAGAGAGGACACCACAAGTGGGTGCAGACGTTCAGGCAGGAAAGGCAGATCTCTGCGCAGAGCTCTTAGAAAGGAATTACCAGTCTTACAAACAGCACTGACCTGAGATGCCATAGAGTTTCAGATGACAAAAGGGCCCCTAAGTTCCTAACCACCTTCACTGGAATAGGAAAATCACCCAAATTTGAGGGCCAAAAGGAAGCAGACCAATAAGCAGTCACCGGAGAAGAACACACCACCAAGATTTCGGTCTTATAACCATTCAGCTTCAGCCAATTCGCACTCATCCAGTTTCCCACAGCCGATAGACACTTCCAGAATTCAAGCGCCACCGTACCCTGATCATGATCAAGACAGACCAGGATCTGAGTGTCATCGGCATAGGAGTAACAAGGGAAACCGTAAGAACGGATAGGGCAAATTAGCGGCTGAATATAGCTATTAAAAAGCATAGGGGACAAGGCCGATCCCTGAGGGACACCAAAAATTAAAACACGAGAAGAGGAAAGAAAAGGAGGTCAGGATAGTGATTGGCACCTATTAGCGAGGAAAGATGTGAACCAGTCCAGGACGGGTCCCGAGAGGCCAGCAGTCTGCAGGCGAGATAGCAGGATGGCGTGGTCGACTGTGTCGAATGCCGCCAACAGATCTAATAAAATCAGGGCTCCCACAACTCCCTGATCAACTAATATAGTGAGATCATCCACCACAGACAATAAGATGCTCTCGGTGCCTTGGCCTGGACAAAACTCCGACTGAAAGGGGTCAAAGAAAGACGGCAATTCCAAAAAAGAGTAAAGAAGAGGAGGTATTAGAGACTACAATAGCTTCATAGAGAAAGGAAGCAGAGAAATAGGAGGTAGAGAAAGGAAGCAGAGAAATAGGACGGAAATTAGCCAGCACCGACACATCCAGTGAAGGCTTTTTAAGAAGTGGGATCATCGTGGCCTGCTTCAACTCAGTTGGCACCCAGCCTGACCGACAAGAGGAATTTACAGCCTCCATAACCCAGGGAATCATATTTGGCAAGATCGTTTTCAAAGTGACCAGAGGAATGGGGTCAGATGGGGCGGCTGACTTCAGGCGCTCCACTGCCTGAGAAACTTCAGAGGCCGAGAATTCAGGAAACCAGTTCCATCCCATGCCCTCAGCAGCCACCTTATCCCAGGACGTGGTTGTGGCAGTCACCTGCATACCTCCTGAGATATTAGCACGGATATCGGCTACCTTAGTTTGGAAAAAGTCTGACAACGTGTCACACAAAGCTTGGGAGGCAGGCATTGATGGAGCGAGGCCGTAGAAAAAGATTTTACCACCAAGAAAAGTTATTTTGATTGATTAAGAGCCGACTCCACCTTAAAGGTGAAGTAGAATTGTTAAGCCAAAATCACATCCTGATGGTATGCTTTCGAAAGATGCCAGAAAGAGGCCTTCTCGGTCGCACCATAAGCACAGCACCAATTGCACTCCGCCTGTCCCACAAGCAGATGGGATACTTTCAACGACTCAGTAAACCAGGGTTTAGAGGGATGTTTCCTGGCATGGACTATTTTAAGCGGAGCCATATGACTAGTGACATCCAGTAGGATGCCAGAAAGTACGGAAAAATCCATATTTCCAGCTGCCTTACACTGAGATACAATATCGGAGGACAGCTGCTGGGGATCAACTGTCTGTCAACTGCGTCTCCAAGATGAAACTGGGGGCTCTTTAAGCCACCCTGAAGGGCTCAAAATGTTAAAGGAGATAAGACTGTGGTGAGACCAGAGTAACTGCTTCCCCTTCACCCCAGAGATACTGGTAGTCGACAGAAAAATCAAGTCCAGGATACCATCCCGGCTACGCGTCGGGTTACAGACAATTTGTACCAATTCCTGATCCAACATAGCCTCATGGAATTGAGAGAGTCCCAGAGGCATAGGAGCATTAAATCTCATATTAAAATCTCCCAACATCATCAAATTCCCATATTCAACTTGGAGAGTTGCCCCCAAGTCCAGAAAAGGATGCAAAAATGATGCATAGGATCCAGGCGGGCGGTACACAATGAGAAAATGCCAAGAAAAGGAAACCGACAATGTGAACCGTACTAACAATTGGCTATGTCCAAATGAGTAAGAATGGTGCACAGAAATGTGTCTAAAAGAAATTGGGGCTCATCACAAGCTAATTTGTGTGGGAAATAGCTGGCGGCAATTCCGTTAATACCACTTTTTTGGTGGGAACAGAATTACTTCTATTTTTCCTGCACGGCCAAACTACAAGTACGACCTGGATGTTGAAGCCTTTCCTCCAGCATCATGCTGGGTGTAAACCTGCCATTTTAAGGCCAACATTTCTGCAGAATTACCACAGCAGAATTACCGCTCACAGTAATTCTGCTAAAATCCCCATGGAGTGTTGGACTCCATAAATGTGAATTAACACCGCCCTACCACCACTTGTAATCCTGTGGTAAACCCACAGGACCAAGTGGCAGAAACGGTAAATGAGTTTGGAAGTAATTTGGTGGATTAACTGCTGAATTGCCACCAAACTCATAATCATGCCCATTGTCTCCAGGCGGCCCTCCCTGACATTATCACACTGACTGCATGGCAGCACTTCATCAGCAGCATGTGTTTCATTGTCCTGGCACAGACTACGAAGATTTTCCCCACCTTCTCAGGTCTAAACATCAGGGCCCCGCCGGTCAAATGGAGACCCCCGTAACATTCCCTTCAGTAGGCCGAAGGTCGACTCAATGCCCAGCCTGGTCAGGATGTGCACTGCATTATAGGCCGCCTCCTGTAGTGTGTGTGGATTTCACACAGTTGTCATTAGCCACGCGAGCTGTAGTTATCCAAAGTCAACTGTAAAGGCAAAGAGCACAGGTGTCAGTAACGGTTAATTGAGGATGTGTGACATTTGTTCATGGCAAGTTCATCTACACTATCTTCATGACATTAGTGAGCTTTGGTGAAAAACGTGGTAGCATATCACTGATACTACTTCATGTGTCATAACGACAGGGGTATGTATACAATAACAGTTTGGGAGTCCGCTTTCACTTATCTCTCAAACACCCTTTGTAACATGCATTGTGATGAATAACCTTCCGGGGCACCAGTTGTTCAGGGATGAATATAGATTTCTAAACCATCAATCAGCCCCAAACCTCTAGTACACCAGAAGGGATCCGAACAGATTGGAAACACAAGTCAATTATAAACCTTCTTGTCCAATTTTGGTAATGTGGATGGAATGGCAGCGTTATCTCTGCAAGGTCGAGGATCGTTGGTTAGTTGCAGCACAGCGAAAAAACTATTATTACCCAATGATAAAAGGGACTGTCGAGTCACGGTTGTATAAAAATATCTACTTTATTATTATTACAACAGACAGTTCTAGCACACTACAAAATACAGCCCACCCTGTAAAGGATCCCATAGGACAAACAGTTTCACGAGGGAAAGGGATGCACTCTGGGTACTGACAGGAGGGTATTCGGTAAAGCAGTCAGTCTTAACTGTTCAAGGTTATTTGGTTTCAGCACCAAGGGAGCAAGGGTTCGTAAATGTGACTAGAGGCCTTTGGAGAAGGACCAGAGGGACAGAACCACAATGTCCCTGGTGCCTGAGATGATCTTGATGCTCGACAGCATCAAGTAGGTTCCAGGACACTTTGCAGGTCCTGCGACAGAGTTCAAGATGGGAGACAGCTGTGAGTATATGGCAGCAGGCAGTTGGACAAGTGAGACTGAACAGACGGCTGCAGGCTGGCCTTCACGCCAGCTTGGGGTCAGGAATCGCTGTCTCTGTGCTGGTTGGCAGATATGGAACGCTGGTTGAGGTGCCTCGGATGGCTTTAGTGACTGCAGCGTGACAACAGTCAGTGATGCAGCCAGTCACAGTTTGAGGGCTCGACTGCCTCGAAAATGTTCTTAAAAGATGGACGCTGGTTGAACATTGTCGTGGCATTCCTCCTAGCTTCTTCACAAGGCTCGTGTCATCCTTTAAGGCGGTTGGGCCAAAGCTGAAGAGAGTGTTTGCTAGCAACAGCCTTGTCCTTTGTTTAGAGACTCTCTGGTACTCCCCATTCAGGAAGCTTTCTGGTAGAACCTAGCAGGGCACGCTGTGTGCTGGCTGGTTACCGGTCCTGGAGCTGCTGGAAGTGTCCTCTGAGTATGGTATCTCCCTCTGTTCCCTAGGAGATGTTTAGGGGCGGGATCTTGCTCCCCTCTTGGAAATCCTGGTCTTCCTTCACTGGCAGAAGCTGCAAGGCAGACTGTACCCTCAGTCAGGGTCCAAATGAGTCCTTCTTCTTACTTCTTTCAAAGTCGTTGAATGATCTGCTAAATGAGAGGGTCAGCCCTCTTTTAAATCCAAATGGGCCCAGTGATTGGTGCAGGCTAAGCCAACCTTAATGAACCAATCCCTGGGTCCCCACCAGCAATCATCTGTTATGCGCGAGGTTATAACCAGAGTGCTTTGCAACAGGAAAGGTAAGGGGTGACATGTACTATTAAGTGTAACCCATCTTCCTGTCCATTGTGGATCAAAGTGTCTCTCTGGTTAATTGAGCTCCCTGTATCTCCTGACCAAAGCACAGGTCTGCCTTGACGTTTGTGGTGAGAACAGACTTTCAGTCTCCATCAATTCACATACTTCTTCCATCTGAAAGGGAGTCTCCCTGCAGGGGTTGCCTACTGTAAACAGTTGTCCCAGACAAGACATTCACTGCCCTTTATACAGAGGGGTGGAAGCTAGCTTCAAGTTAACACATTGCACCAGCATGTCTGACGCGAAACAAGCGGAATATCACCGCTGAAGCCCTCATCCCACTAGTTCTACCCACCCTAAACATGATCCCTTACACCTCGGACCTCAATCTACTAGTAGACACCTATAATAACGCCATGACCAAAGCTATCGACCTTGTTGCCCCTCTAAAACTACGCAAACGTAAACCTAAAGCACATCTTAACTCCTGGTACACACCAGAACTTAAAATACTAAGAAATAATAAGTCCAAAATGGAAACCCTTTGGAAAAGCAACTCGACAGAGGTACACAAAACCAATCTCACAAATGCATCCTCCCTCTATAAAAAAGAAATAATTTGTACTAAAAAGGAAGCCTACAATATAAGAATAAGTAATGCTAGCTCCAGTACCAAAGAATTATTCACCATCCTGAAGGAGTTAGAAAACCCCATTCCACCCTCGGACATGTCCGTGAAGGACCAACTCTGGTGCACTAGCATCCAAGATGCTCTTGCAAACAAAATTCCTGGCTTAAAAAACAAAAATGGAAAATAAAAGACGACAACTCTCCAATAGTAGCCCCACCTCTAGCCCCCTATCCCTAGCTCACCCACCACCCCCAACACTAATCATGGATTCACGTTAAAAAAAGTAACCCCACTAGAAGTGCAAAAAATCATATCCTCCCTCAAACCGTCAAACTGCAAAGGTGACAGCTGCCCCTCACAGATCATAAAAGATGCAGCAAGAGACCTCGCACCCTTCATTTCGAAGCTTATAAACGTGTCATTCTCCACCAATTGGGTACCTAACAATTTGAAACAGTTATGCGTCGTCCCGCTACTAAAAAAACAGACCCTGGACCCAGCCATCCCCATAAACTACAGACCTATCACAAACGTTCCCTTCCTGTTAAAGATCCTGGACAGAGTTGCCTACTTGCAAATTCAGCATTACCTAGAGGCCAACCAATTACTTGGATTACGTCAGTCTGGCTTCCGGCCCCAACATGGAACTGAAACTGCCCTTGTTGATCTTAAAAGTCAGATTGACGAAATCAAAGATAAAGGCAAGGCTGCCATCCTACTCCTCTTAGATCTCTCTGCAGCTTTCGACTTGGTCGACCATAAAATACTTTGCAACCACCTCTCCTCTGCTGCCCACTTTTCCCCCTCTGCCGTCTCGTGGATACAGTCCTTCCTGGCCAATAGAACCATGAGAGTCTTCTCTCCGGTGGGTGCAGCAACCCTATCCCCATCACTTGTGGTGTCCCGCAAGGCTCATGCGTCTCACCCACCCTATACAACATCTTTACAAAGCCCCTCTTTGATAAATTGGACCATATGGGTGTCACCTACACAAACTATGCGGATGACACCCAGATATTCCTCACCATCTCGGGCAATTACAATACTTCATTAGCCAGGATCAATGAAATCTTCTCTGTCATTCAGGCATGGATGGCCACACATGGCCTCTGCCTGAATGACCAGAAGACTGAACTTCTCATTGTTGGTTCACCGAACAACCTGCAAAAACTAAGCCCCAACTATTCTAACATCATAATTGATGGGAATACCATCCAGTCACCAAAAATGTGAAAACATTGGGTTTCTATCTCGATGCCAATCTTAACCTCACCAAGCAAGTTAATTCAACCGCCTCAGCTACCGCCTACACAGGAAAACTAATTAGAGCTTGTAGACCATTTCTTCCCTCTAACAGTTGCCTCACGCTAGCCAGAGCTCTTATACAATCTAAGTTATACTACTGTAACAGCCTCTACCTAGGGGCTAACCGAGCGGCAATCAGTAAATTCCAAGTCCTTCAAAACAATGCGTTACGCGCAGCGCTAAACATTCTCAGGCATGAGCATATCTCGGCCACTAGAACTTCATGTAAATGGCTCTCTATCCAACATAAAATTGATTTGAAAATCCTCTGCCTCACTTACAAAGCCCTCAACCATCTAGACCCTCCCTACCTTACTAATAAACTCACCTTGAAATCCTCCATCAGAACCATGAGATATTCCAACACCTTATGTCTCACAGTACCTAGATTTACATCTAAATGATCCAGAGGTTCGAGCTTCACTGTCCTCGCCTCCCAACTCTGGAGCTCCCTGCCACTGAACATTAAGTCATCAAAATCCTTCCTATCATTCAGGAAACTTGCCGTTGGATGGCTTCTGACTAAAAGTCAACCTCTAAGCTAGACTTAGCTAGAAACTATACGAACTGCACATGTCTCATTTTTGTTATGACTATTCCCTATTACCGCCACTTTCTGTATATTTTGTACATAACTGTTGTCTAGTATCACTGACTATCACAATGTACTGTGCCATGCAACCTGTACTATACCATTACCGCTATTACCGCCACTGACTGTACATTTTGTATTTAACTGTTGTCTAGTATCACTGCCTACTACCATGTACTGTGCCTTGTAATTTGTACTAAGCACCCTTTTACTCCCGGGTCCGGAGCGCTATAGAAATAAAATAAACAAACAAACAAACAAGCATATCAAAGAGGTGTTGGGTTTCCTGGCCCCTTTTTTCAGTTCTGCGATCAGGCCTTTCGCAGGCCTGTTTCAATTAATTCTCACCAGTATGCGCTGCCACCAGGAGAACTTAGACAATAGAGAAGGCAGATCCATGGAGCCTTTGATATTTTAATTAGGCTGGCCATTGCCGAAGGAAGGTGTTGTCTTCCTCCTTCCTGAGATGCTTTGATGTAACTGTGGCTGTCACATTCCAGCTAAATGTGACAGGGAGGACTGTGCCTGTAGGCTGTGTCCCCCCCGGAGTACACATAACTATGTGTTTGTTGTGCAGTGAGCAGAGGAAAATGTCTGTGGATTAGCCCATGCATTTTCTGAGGTTGATCTCCCATCATTCATTTTTATAACAAAACTTCAAAAAAGCACAGGCGAGCGCACACTCCCCATGCGGATGGTCGAATTCCTCACATGAATACACTGTGACAGGATTGCCAATGTACATGTCATCTGTGGTAGTCCTATGCTGTACTGTTATGCAGGTGCCCTGAGGGCCATACAGTTGTAATTGTGCATTTTCTATGGTTTGTGCATTCCTGCGCTTGTGGAATGTCATTCATTGTTTTCAACATACATGGCATCACTGTCTGACAGTGTTGGATTCTCATTGCTCAGTGGAGTGGTAAATAGTGCTATTCTATGTGTAGGTATGTTTTCTCTACGCATGTCAGGTCCTGCATATATTTTTCATTCTTTTGTGTACACCCCCCTCAGGTAGCATTCCACTTGTATTGCAAGTTTGTGTTGTGTGGTGGCACTTATACTTACCCAGCATTCATCTCCATTGCACTCTGCATCTCTCCATGTAGGCAGACAGTGTGCTGATACGCAGAAGCATGGCGTTGTGGGTGGAACTAGGAAAGCAGGCGCAGCAGTGTGTGATGTGGTCATGTGTACATTCAGTGAATGGTACTCCTTTCTTTTGCGGTATACCTCTTCTGCTGTCTGGATGGGGGGGGTCACCAAGGCCATATGGGTGCAGTATAGGGCTGCTATTAGTTTAGGCAGTTTGGCAGCTGAGTTACCTCAAGCCTTTGTGGCATTTATCTGTGTTGGGGTGGTGGGCAGGGAGATGTGGTGGGCAGCATGTTGCAAACGTGCATCCAGCACCTGCACAAGCACAATTGAGAATGTGGGCTGTGACATTCAATGCAGCATGCCCAAAGTGTGCTAGTAGGTGCCTGTGGCTAGGAAATGCAGCACCGACAGACGCTTGAGCATCGGTGATAAGGCTGTTTGATGTTGAGACTGCTCTGGATGCCATCCTGGTTCAGGGATGGTTCAGCAATGGTAGCCCTGATTTGGCTGAGTGGAAAAAGTGGCAGTATTTGCATTACTGACGCTTTTTTTTAACTTACTGCCGAATTCGTAATGAGTCCCAAAATGCTTTAACAGCTGCATCCAGTGTCGTGTCCATAGTCTTGCAAGAGGCTGTTCTAGGCCAAGGCCAAAGTGGTAGATGGGAGAGGAGGATGCGAGTTTTCATTTTCTAGATGTCAAATCAAGTAGTGAATTAACAGCAAAATGGTGTGAACAAAGAACATGCACTAGTGTCATAAACATTCCTAAAAACTTACAATACACCCGAAAAACCTTGCGCACGCCTTTGAGACGTGGTATAATTATCCCAGGGGGCGACGCCATTGGCCTATTACGTGGTTGGGGGATGTTTTCCAGGATCACTGCCTGTAGTAATCATGGTTATTGCGTGCTCGCAGGGATCACCTTATTGTAACAGTGCAACTGGAAGGGCAGCAAAAGATGCGCATTTGCCAAAATATCCCCGGAAGTATTTCAGAAAATCTCTGCAAGCAGCATATGTTGTGTTTT
The DNA here is from genome assembly GCF_040938575.1 of Ambystoma mexicanum. Lineage (NCBI taxonomy): Eukaryota > Metazoa > Chordata > Amphibia > Caudata > Ambystomatidae > Ambystoma > Ambystoma mexicanum. The sequence continues at coordinate 601,132,248 of NC_090922.1, forward strand.
TAATCCAGCTGCATCGGATTGTGTACAGTAGAGGATAATACAGTTGCTGTAGAATGCAAAATAATGCCCAGTAGGGCCATTATTGACGCTCTCCTGTTAACATTTCAAAGGGCGGTGAGAAGGTGAACATTTGAAGAGCCAGAGGTGAAGTGACGGTGGGGAATAGGGGGTGGGGATCTATCCCCACACAGTCCTCATAGAAAGGAATAGAGCATGATGTTGGGAAAATAGTCAGCAATGTTAATGGCTCAAACCTCCTTCGAAATAAAGACTATCCATCTGATGCTCTGGCAATTTAAACCACTTATCTGTTGGAGGGTCCCAGAGGGGGCATCTTTGGAGTAAGGGAAAGCTAGTAGACTGAGCTGCCCCTCATTTAAGGTTTAAATTGCAGGGCTCACATTTGCCAAGGTGAGACTCTCTCTCCCCATCCCCACTTGCTGCCATATTCAACATGCTCCGCAGTGCAAATTCACTTTGCACCGTGCTAAAATTCTATGAATCAGGCCCTTAGTGTTATGATACATCGTTTGCTGGATTGCTTTCTCATTTGTATGTATATATGTATGGAGAGAAACCAGGGAAAGTCAAAGAAAAAAACGAAATAGAAACAGGGGAAACAAAAAAGAAATGGATTAGGTGTTGAACAATAAGGTCTTTAGTTGTTTCCACAAACTAATATGCTCAGGTAGAGCACGGGTCACCAAAGGGAGAGCGTTCCAAAGCCTGGGGGCCTGGACCGCGCCCTCCTGATCTTTTACAACTATTTTGTGTTTTTCTGCTATGCCAGCAGAGTGACATTTTGGGTGGAATTTGTCGAATCCACTCTGCTAGTGGAAAGTTAGCCCACCCTTGCCCATGCTATGCTTTGTCTCCACTGGAATTGCAGTGTCTCCTTTGCCCCTGTGAGGGGGACTCTATTTACCCCCTTTGTGGGTCCTTATTATGAAGTCACATGTTGCCGGCTGGGTGATGGGGCTGTGCGTGCTTGGGGTTGGGCACCAGCACACTCGCCATGATGTAGGCATTGGAAGTGGCATAAGGAGGATGCCCTGAGATGCCCAGTCCAACCTAAGGTCCATGCCCTCTCCTGGTACCTTAGCAAGATTTGGCCGTATAAGGCTGTCAGGCCGGAGAAGATGGTAAAGTTCCCCAAAAGATATCTTATCCAAAGCTCATGTGATAGGGCCCAAAGAGATCAAGTTACAGAGACAGGAAAAGGCCACCAGTCCATGACAACCAGTCACCTCAAGAACCTGGGTTGGACTCCAGGACAACAGGAACGACAGGAGTAGGTTACAGGTTACTTGCCAGCAAGGAGAAGATTGTTTCGAAACATGTAAACAGGTCAGTAGGGCACTAGAGACAGAATCAACTGGCGCAGCACTAAAGGGTTATATATAATGTATATATGTAACAATTTAAATTGGCTTGATTGAACCACCAGCAGGTTCATGGGACGAGGAGGCATTGTCCACACCTTGTGTATTGACTAATAGGAGTTGTACCCGGATGTATTGCACAATATTGAACTGGAGACTTCCAGCCCTTTAAGATGAGTAGCGGTACCCTTGAGATAGATGGGGATGCAGATTTTATTCATACATCAATAATCAAGATGACACAAATAGTTAGGCAAAGATCGTTTGTTTTAATGTCAAATATCTTAAAACAGGGAATACAACAAACATCAGCAATCGCTCGATACTCTGACTCTAACGACTTCATAAAAAAGTTGGGTTTCTTATACCCATATTTGGTCATAACTGACGTGTTGACCAACGTCATCCTAAGTGGCAAACAACAGAAACTTATCGGGAAGTGGGATTGGTTCTAAGTGAATAACTAAATATAGGTTCTATATCTGGATGAGTAACAGAGAGAGGCAATAGGATAGTTAACATCAGGTGGGGCAACTAAGCCCTCCCTTCAAAATGGACACTATGAACGTCACTAAATGTACAATGTCCCGTTGGCTACACAAACTATAGGACCCCCACCTAATCGGTCCCCTACAATTGGTTGGCTACTAAGCCCCATCAGAAATTTGCCACCTACGTGAGCAGCACGCAGACTGAACAACCAGGTGTGGATAAACTCGTCTTGATACCAGCTTCCCACCAATTAAAATATCATCTATCATCACCTCAATGATCCAGTGTCAATTAGTGCTTTAAAGTTGGCCTTGAGTCTGTACTGTTCTCTGAGACTTTTTTAAGGAGTATGGGCACTATCCGGCTTCCGTGCATAGGTGTGATCATCTTGCTCGTCCAACTTTCTTCCATCACGTGACTGGACACCATGAAATTAAGCCTTTCTGTGTATTCTATTTTATTTTATTTTCGAGAGTCTTCTGACGTCTTTTGTTTTTGCTTGACCTCTCTATATAATGTCAGCCAACTCCAGTTTGATAAGACCTTGGCCTTCTTGGCTCAGTGAACTCCTTAGCTGCACTTTTATTCTGTTTAATTCAATGGTGTTTCTCAACTGTGACACTAGAATGAGGCCTTTCTTCATTGTTCAGCACTGCTTTATACGTAGTGGAAACATCCATCCTTTACTTGTCCATATGTATCTATGAAGAATATATGTATATGTTGGCACTTGCCGCAATCTAACTATTTTAAAAGCAGGTTGCTAGCTTTATGATTACTTTGCTGCTTGTGTTACATTGCATCAGTACATGTTTAAAGTAACTAAGTTTCTTCATCAGGTTTGATCGCAAGATGTCACTTATCCTTGGTATTTCTTTGTTTTTTATAAATTGTGTCCCTCTCTGATCTGGTTATCTTTCTATATGGATGTCGATTCAACTTTGTATGACGTCACCATTCATCCTGGTCATTCAGTTTCTTTGCTTCTTCAGGAATCTTGTTCAAATGGCCATCATATTGTCTTGGATGCAAGTATGGTTTTCTCAATGGGTACTTTACCTCCCATTTTCTCTTAGGTATAGGTATTCTTATGGGTACTGCACAGAGCCTGTGCTCTTCTCTTTGCTGGTTCACCTGTTCAGTATACATCACATATTTTGGTTCATACGTTTCAGGTAATATAGGCGGGGCAGGAGGAGTGGGGGTACTTGGCTCCTCCTCTACACTCCCCCTTCTGGGTGATTTATCGACCACTCTCACATCATCTTCTGTATCTCAACCTCCAGGTCTGAAGAAATGCTTCTTGTGGATCCATTTTTGTATTACTCCCTTCAGGCATCCAGCTGATTTCACATGCTCATCCTTGTTCCATGCCATGAGCATGCATTGTCCACTTGGACTGCAATAGATCCATCTTCTCACATGCTTCTTATGGTCCTTTGGATACAGGAACTTTGTTCCCTCAGGTGCATGGATACTGACCTTTACGAAGTCTGATTTCTTCATCAGTCAGATCTTTAGGCTTCCATCCTGGTTCAACATCAATCATGATTTTCATCCCTAAGGTTTTCTTTGCTGTCTTCTTGCATTGTGAGATTATTATCTTGATCACACAGAATTCAAGCATCACTAATAATGACAAAGCTCCTAAAAACTTGAACATATCTGCCATCCATTGTGGAACCCATGAGAAGAGTGATCCAAACGGGTTGTCAAAAGCAATGTCTTCAACCGCTTCTATCATCTGGCCATGAAGCTTCGTCAGCATGTCTATGGCCTCTGTCGATGTTCCATTCTCGTCATCATGAGAAGGTATAAATGTGAAACAAGATTCTCCAATTTTGGCACAAACAACTCCATCCATCTCTGTGATCATGCCCAGGACGTATCTGTTCTGGAGGGTCATCAATTTTACAGCTCTCAGCTCTTCTCTGATTGCATTGAATTCCTTTATGGTAGTATTAATTGGTTTATAGTGAATATGTCAAATGACATTTTTTCGAATGCCATAATGTCAACAAAAAAATGGCGAAAAAAATTATTTCGATTTTTTATTTTTTTAATGGGGGTGTTCCCCTCCCAAGCTCCCGTTTTTTTATTTACAGTTTATTTCTACTAGCTAAACAAAAAAAGAACATACAAATATAATAATATTGCATTCAAAAAAATGTTTTCGACATTTTAACTGGATACCGTAGTAATCATCTGTAGCAGTTCCCATTCGGTGAACTGAAGCCACTTGGTATTTGCTCCAACCTGGATCCTTGGCATAAAGATCAACGTGAACACTGAGGAAGTCTGGCTGAACAGTCTATGTTCATATGGTATAGCAGAAAAGACTTCTATTGATTTGGCTGAAAAGTAGTTCACTCTCTCTATTCGATTGGTCACTTCCACAGATCTCTTCCTCCTTAAATGAGCATCTGCTTTCGGGAATCTATCAATGTTCAGGTCACCTTTAGGAATCACCAATGCAGGAACATGGACATTAACCAATGTGCACATTCCTCCCCAATCTTAATGCTGTCTGACGTAGGCCTTGGATCCACAAGCCCAATAATGATCCATGATTACTGCTGTTCCGATATTCATTCCTGGTGCATTAAAGATTCGTCCACAGTTCTGATTCTCTCCCATCTTTCTTGTACCATTGTTCCTGATGCATAATTTAGAACTTTCCATTGGTAATATCTGCAGGGGTACTCCTCTGTCTTCGACCCATGTCAGTAATTTAGCAGGTTTTGGCCATAATGGTTTACACAACATTTGTGCATTCTCGATTGTTGGTTGGTAGAGACCCATTATTACCCAGTCTCTGCAGATCACTACTCCTTCTTCCCAGCCATCTGGTGATAAAACTGTTCCCCATATCTGCATCTGGCCTCTGTTTTTCCATCTGCGGATGTCATCTGTAGAATGTCATTCAATTCTCTTCATATTCCAGTTCCATGTATTCCGGGTTACTCGTATCTTATCACAATGTTGTTTGTCTTATCATTGTTTCTTGTCTTTATGTCTTGAACATAGTCATCTTCATTCGGATCTGTTCCTTCAGTTGCCCATTTGAGAGAGGCTGTTCGACCCATGAACTGGCCTCTGGTACTACAGAAAGCTAAGTGCATTATGCACAGACAGGACATCTGTTTCAATAGCTATGAAGATCTTTGACTTTCCCATGCTGTATGGCAGGAGTGCACATACAAAGCATTCTTTATCTGATGTCCTTCTTCCAACTTCTTTCATGTGTTAGTACCATATGTTATTTCCCAAGTGTGCTGTGCTGTCCAGATAATCATTCAGTTCATAATTATATTCTTGAGTGCTTCTTTTGGTTCTCAAGGTCTTCATGTAGTTTTCTATGACTATTTCTTTAAATGGATCACCATAGCTTCTTCTGGCTGGTCAGGTTGGAGGAGCATCCATCTGGGTTCCCTGCATAGCAGAAAGTTCAGCAAGTCTTTCTTTATCCATCTGTCTTTTTCTAGCAGCAGCTAAAACCGGCCATAAAGATTCTGCTATAATCTCTACACGTGATTTCTCTGGGGGACTTGTGCTTGGGCTCTTGTCACTGGACCTGGTGTGTCTGCATGTATTATTTGTGTAGGCTCAACCTTTGTCAACCCCTTACTTTGTCTGATTCGCCGACCCTGTTTCCGGCGTTTAAAAGCAGTTTCTGAACCAAGTGCTGTGTGCGATTTATTACTGACAACATCCATTTCAAGCTCAGGTATCTTCTCATTTTTTCTTGGGACATTAATAGCTATGTAGGGTCTAGGCTGCCTTGTGGTTGCCACGCTCACTGTTTCTTTCTGCTCAGAAACATATACAGGACTCTTAGCATCATGTGCTCCTACATAAAATGCAGTTCTCACTGTCAGTGAAAGCAATATTAGTATGAATATAATGCATGTGTAGATGATGCAGTGGTAAATTAGTCGACAGAATCTACTTCTTGGACAATGTGTACGTCAATCCTCATGGGGCAACACAATGGTACTATTCATATTCCCCATCTCAATCATTCGATGCTAAGGAAGGAAAAACAAACTTTAATAGCTCTGCATTTTGAGATTGCTTTCTGGCAACTGTTGTCTTCATTCAGCATTCGTCCTCGAACAACTATCTGCTTTCTGGATGCCTTAAGAAGTGACTTTATCTTTCTCTATGGAACTAGTCTTTTCACCAGTCGGGATGCAAATGTTCCTTTATTGTGAAGAAAAATGTCATCAGTGAGCCTCTATGAAATCTGCTTCATTTATTAGTTTCCAATCAATACCTCGAATCTGCTTCAGTCCAGATGACATGTTGCTTCCCTGTCAGCATGAACAAAGAGTTTTGTCCTTCATTCAATTCCTCAATCTGTCCCTCGAAGGAAAGTTTCTACACAGCTCTGTGATTTCTGTCAGAATAGATTGCCCCCTGGAGGATTATTCCTTCCAGGATCACATTCAAGTTTGCAGTGTTTCTTGGATCTCTCAGGAAAGTTAGCACATCCATGTGTCTTCCAACGAGATGGGGGTATTCTTCAATTTGACCAAAGAACACCACACTGACTAGTCTATGTGCTGTGTGGGCTGATAAGGGCATTTGTGTTTTCCTCACTGAACCCAGGCAACTTCAAAAACTCTTCAGTGATGATTATGAGCAATCTTCTTATGAGCTTTTCATTGTCAGGATTTTGAATATAAGCTGGAATGATATGATATGATAGGTTATTTATAACGTGCTTAATACCCAGAGGTTTCTAAGCAAAAACCTGGGGATCAAACCTGTGTTGCTCTGTGTCATCTTGCTTCCAAGGCAAGCACGTTGCCACTGAGCTATCCTCCCGAGGCAAGTTCTCCCCACCAACGTAGGATAAAAACGTAACACCCACTCGAGATAAGTAAGATTGAACCTAGAAAGGTCGTCACAGGGTAACACCATCAGTAGAACCAAACAAGAACTCTGTGTAAAAAGAATTGGGGTACTGTACCCTCTTCCAATTGCTGTGCCCACGATCAAAATTTGGCATATCCTTATTCTTTTCAAGGCTTAAGTATGCCTCAGTCCAAAGTCAATAAACTACTGTGGCTTTTTAAGAATGCAGATCTTCTTTTACTCTGCAACTAGGATGGACAGAGTGATTGAATGTGCCATTTTACCCTTTTATTTATAGCTCAAAAGGGAGTGTCCAAAATCAAGCCACAGTCCAATTAAAGAGTTCTTCATGATTTCCACTTGTCAGGTTATCTGTCCTTCTTACTCGTCATAGAAATGGTCTGCACATGCTGTGGTTCTTCGCCAATGATTGTAGCTTCTACGCGGTGGGGTGCAGGCAAAGGGGTCTCTCCAGAGTAGATTTTGATGTCTCCCAGGAAGACCCAAGCTCGTCTACCCTGCAATATGACAGCAGATGGCGTCACGTCCTCAAAAGCACCATTGGATCTGGGATCGACCCACTTTTTCCTTGTGTGATTACGATATAGGACCATATCTCCTGGGTAAATTCTTGGATGTAGAAATTCAGGAGTTTGGGTTGTTGAAGCATCTCCTTCTGTATTGTGTACTGCCACCCTACACCCTTGTCTCTGCAACTGTCCTGAAATCACAGAAAAACTAGATGTTAAAGAGTTCAAATAGTTTTGCAATTGAAGTCCTAAAATTTCTGACGTTGGCTGAGCATCACTTCTAACTCGGGATGGAGGCATTAAAGGTGTTCTCATTCACCTTCCTGTGACAAGTTCGTGCGGCGCAAGATGGTGGTCAGAACCTGGTTGGTTCCTCGATGCATACAATGCCAGTGGTAAGCAGTGCAACTACCCTTTTTTCAAAGTAAGCTTCAACTTTTCTATTCTTTCTTTTAACAGGCCATAGAGCTTTTCACAGATTCCGTTTCCTTGCGGTGATAAGCTGAAAGAAAACTTTTGTGTACTTTTTTATGTTTTATACCAAGCATCAAGGTGATCTGTTCGAAAATTGTATTAACAAAGTGAGGTCCATTATCTGATCTCATTACACTCCCCATCTAGGAAACACTTTGAGCACTAAGAAATTAGCTGCAGAGTTAGAGTCTGGGTGTGTGCATGGTCCTGCCCCTATCCATCTAGAGAAAGGACATATTACAACAATTAGGTATCTATATCCATTGCAAACCTCTATCATGTCAACATAGTCGATATTTAAGTGCTAAAAACCGTCCATTGAGTCTTGGGATGACTCCCCTCACTATGCGCAGTGTATCCCCAGCCGTGAATTGTTAGCAAACAATACAATTTACCATAAAAAATGCAACATGCTCCATTAGGTGGGGTACGAACCAATCCTCAGCAACGGTTACAGCAAGATTCTCCCTAGTTGTATGCGCTTGGTAATGTAATTGTTCTAGCGCTACCCTTAATAAGGCTATAGGCATCACTGGTTTACCAGTGCTGTCTTGTCACCACAATGCTTCAGAGGGGTTTAAAGAACACCCTCTTCGCTTCCACAAGTTCTTTTCCTCTAGCGGTGCCTCTCCTTGAATCTCCACTATCTATGTTTTAGACATATGATTATATCCCTCATCCACAATCGTCATTACAGTCATTATTTCATTCACATTAATGGTTTCTATATTCATCATCCCTGTATCTGTATTTGCTACGCGCTTGGCTTCAGCGTCTGCTGCTCAATTTCCATGCGAGATAAAATCTGTCCCTTTTGTGACTGCTATGCCCACTGGGAGTTGTAGTGCCATAATGAGTTGTCCAACAAGGCTGCGTGCTGCACTGGCGTGCTGTCCCTTGGAGGTAGCCCCTCCTTTTCCAGCGCTCTAATCCTTCGTGTACCGTCAATGTCGCATAGGCAGAGTTGCTGTACACTGTTACTTCCTGGTCTGCGTGATTCTCAACTGCGAGTATCAACGCCAATAACTCTGCAGCTTGTGCTGAATAATGAGATGGCAATCGGGTACTCACAAGCACTCAAAATTCTCCATTTGCCAGATGTTTCCCTACCAGGGCGCCTGTATATCTTTGCCCATCATTTTAATCGATCCTTGAGGACCCATCAATGAAGACAACCTCTCCCCCTGCAAGCGCATTTTCCTTTACTCTAGGGAGCTCATCACAGAACTCTTCATAGTCTGCACAATCGTGTGTAGGCTCTCCTTCGGTGATTGGCTCAGCTATAAAGATAGCTGAATTCACTATTTTACATTGAACTATTTTAATCGCTGGAGTTGATATGATTACCTCATAGGCAGAAGACCTTTGAGTAGTCAGCGTGACTTTTGGTTTTTCTAAATTGCCAAATAATGTGTGTTCAACAAATAATGTCAAGGAGCATCCCATCACTAGGATTGTAGCCTTTTCTATGGCGAACGCGGCGGCTGCCAAACTTTGTTCGCATGGAAAATGGCCTCTCATTACTGGGTCCAAAATTCCACTATAATATGCAAGGGGCTTGTACCCCAATGTTGTTCTCTGTGTGAGTACTGCTGTCATAAAAGTACCATCTGTATGCAAGAATAAAAATAAATCTTCTGCATAATTGGGGATCCCTAGAACTGGGGCTGTGCAGATTGCTTTTTTCAATTAGTCAAACCGTTCTTCCATTGCCTCAGTCCACACGATTTTTTCTTTCATTGCCTGTGCTTTTTTCAAGGCCTGTAAAAGGTGCCTCGTATACGAGCTGAAGTCAAAGACCCATGCCCTCACATAATTGCATAGTCCTAGAAAACTCTGCATATGTTTTATCGTGTGTGGCTTAGCTGTTTTTAAAATTGCCTTAGCTCTTTCAGGGGTGACCTTCTTTCCCTCATGTGAAATCAATTGGCCTATGTACAACACTTCTTGTTGACAATATTGTAACTTTTCCATGACAACTTTGTAACCTTTGTCAGCAAGTATAATCATCAGCAGAACAGAATCGCGCCTGCACTCTTGCTCTGTGGTACTGCAAACTAAAATGTCATCTACGTATTGCAGCACAACACTTTCTAAAGCAGTATTGATCAAGTACATCTGGAGGACTCTGTTAAAAATTGATGGGGACTCACAGTACCCCTGAGGCAGCCTAGTGCTTTTTAATCACACTTGTCTAACTAACTGTAACTGATGTCAAATCTTGTGAGTCTTTGTGCAATGGGAGTGAGAAAAATGCATTTTTCAAGTCAATCACCGTGAAATATCGTGCATCAGCAGGTATATTACATAAAATTGTAGACCGATTCAGGACTAGAGGGAACTCGCCCTCTCAAATTTGGTTTATTGGGCAAAGGTCTTGCACGAGTCTCCAAGACCTCACTTTCCCTTTTTTCAATGGGTAAATTGATGTATTACATGGTGACTTTGACGTCACTAAGATAGGTCCATCATGGCGGAAATCATCTTAAAAATGCCTTCATCTGCCTCTCGAGACATGGGATATTGTTGTGCTCGAGGTAAAATCGCTCCTGGTTTCAATGAAATCTTCACTTCCCCAACTCCATTCAGTAGGCCTACATCCTAGGGGCCAGTATTCCACAATGAAATTGGCACTTTTGCAATATATTCATCAAAATATTCAGGACGCTTCTTTGCTAGCATTATTCTCTGCAGAACTTCTCTCTCAATCGCCTTCACCCAATTAGTAATGCACATTTCAAATATCACAAAATTGTCAGATACGTCATCTCCAAACAAGTCCTCATCAGTGACGTCAGTCACTCTGCAGCCTTCCTCAATGGCAATTATTGTGTTCCATCATCTACCTTTATCATCAGTTGCATCAAGCAAAGCCATATTTCCTCGGACTATAACTGCTTCTATGTCTAAGGGGAAATTCGCCCCTCCTCTTCGTCCATGGGTATCTGAGGTCTAAATAGAAACTCATCAGGTATTCTCATGGTTCTGCCTACTAGACCTGGCAGCCATGTTAACAAAACACGTACCGCATAATGGAACACTTCGGGTTCCAACGGTATCGCTCTAAGCGCTGTTTGTCCTGCGTATGCCCTGATCATTTCGCACATGTTTAAATAATGCACTCCTGGTATTGAGCATACTATGCCATCATCTGTAAATGAAATGGTCATATTCATTTTTGTCATTAAATCTCGTCCTAATATGATGAGATGACAGGCATCTGCCTTGAATAAAGCAGTGGCACTTTCATATCACATTCGCCTATGGAGGCTGGTAATTCTTCTGTAAAAGGAACTCAACTTGTATTCATTGCATCGCTAGACATTGAAAATTTGCCCTCACATATACACGAGCGCGTTGCACCCGTGTCCACAGGAAAAAGCTTTGCCACCTATAATTACGTCTACCCTTGGCTCCTCATGAGGATTTGGTGTAATAGATAGTACTGAACACATCAGGTCTCCCAGTGAGCTGTCCTATTTCGGGTACAGTCTCACTCCATCACTCGTGAATGGATTTCTTCCATCAATAATAACACCTCCTATTCTACGTGTCATTGATGGTTCTGTGTTCGTTTTCTGCTGGAGTTGCATAGGAGATTTCTGTGATTGTCCTTGCATTTGATTACCTGTTACTTGCTGTGATTTCAAGCCTTGCTGCACTCTCAGCGCTTGCTGCTGCACTGTTTGATTTTGCGCAAATCCATTTCCACCCTGCTGCGAATATGCAGGTGGATTTGGCGTTCCCTGTCTTGAAAACTGATCATACTGTACCATCCCTTGGCTTCTACACTTACGAGCTATGTGCCGTCATTCCACATGTCCAACCTACAAGCGGCTGTCTCCCCATCTGCCCATATTGCATGTTCTGATTACCATTTTGCATATTCTGGAAGCCTCCCTGATTATTCAGCCAGTACCCTTGATTACCTTGCCAACCTCTCCCTCGGTATCCCCATCCTCGCGGAGCATATCCATTATTTGTCTGATCAAACTGCCTTTGGTTATTTATTTGAGGCATATTCACTGCGTGCTGCAAATTTGATCTGCCTACATTAGTTAACATTGCCCCTTCAATGGCATACTTGGATAGTTTTTTTCTGAGCTCATTTTGCTTCTTCACCTTTTCGTGCATCGTCATTTTTGCGAATCTTTTCCTGCAGGAGTCTGCAATAATGTGCAATGGTTAACTGGATTTCCGACCACGCAATGGCTTCAATCCCCACTAATTTCTTGAGCTGTTTATGTATCTGCTCTGGCAGCCCTTTGCATAATATATGATAAAATATAGGTATAGAATTCCCCCAAGCCTCATGTGTTTCAAGCGCCCAAGCGTCTTGAAAACTTTGAATATAAAGCAACGGGTCCTCTCTTTCCATCATTTTTCTCATCGTTATAGCTCCCATATCGGACGTGTCTGGATATAGCACTCAAAGCGCTTTCCAAATTGCTGCTCTACAATTATTAAACGGTGCTCCTAAGTGTGCGGTGTTGAGTATAGTCACACCAGGGTAACCTGACCGTGTCCATACGTCATCAGCTCGCTCATCAAGTATGGCAATTAGAAGACCTTTAATATCCCCTATAGCTAATGTGTTCCCTCCGTCATTTTTTCTAACTCATGTATCCATTTTACAGCCCCAGAAGTTTAATTTGGGATTTTACATTTTTAATTTTCTCTTTTCATCTGGGGCAATGGTATATATTGTGGCCTGACCCTGTAAGAGGATTCAATTCAGCACTACAGCTAAGTTAACGCCTAGTCTAGAATACTGAATGAAAACCCTTATTGATATATCTTTATGTCCAGTTCATGCGTTCTGGATGACTACCCCTATATAACACCCCTCTCTTGGAATCCCCCTGACCCCACTGAGCCAAGAAGTAGTTCTGTTTTGCAAGTTTAAAAGGTTTATTTGATAATTTAAAATATATATATATATCACACTTTATAATAAATTAATAATTGAATAGCACACTTAATCTGATATGATAAAGATCAACAACGGAGAATCTGGCACTAGCACACTTCTTATAATCACTAATGAGTTGACATGAAATGGATACGGTAGCACACTGGTAAGTAGGAACAAAAGTATAATGTGGTAGAGGATGCTTTATGTAAGCTCAGGTGGATGCAATATTCAATGAATGCAGTACAGAAAATACTCAATATGATTTCAACCAAACAATGTAATCACTTTTCTCTGGCAATCCCCTCCCCCCCTTGATGCAAGGCAAGGAAATGGAAGGAAAACACACAGTTCTCAGAAATGCAATCAAATGTGATTCAGTTCACCCCAGCAAGCTTAGACTACAGAAGTTTGAAAACACAGGCAAAATGCTTTGATATGTGCTAGCAATGGATGAGAAATATGCTGGAAATGCTATTAATTCCCTTTCAGAGGTTCAGGGTGAGTGATAGCTACTCTCTATAAATTCAGGATCACCTTAATAATGCTTTAGTAGTAACTAGCAGGTAAACGAAGTTTTTGGCAAGGAAAAGCAAAACTGCTGTCTTTTTACACGTGAAGAAATTTGCAAATCGCGGCAAAATTCGCGCGTGCGTTTTCCGCGATTGCGGTAAAACTATAAGGGGTAGGAATGTGGTTCTTGGTGCGATTCAAAGCTAAGATTCTAAGCTTTCAAATGAAAGTTACTGCAAGTCTCTAGCACAAACGGTCGCGGAGATATGAGCGATTAAATAAAGGTCGTTTTTCAGATTTGAAATTTTAAAGTTCAAAAAGACAAGTGCAGCTTGCAACTAGAAAATGACAGGTAACAGCTTTGCAAATGACAGGTGACAGTTAGGAGACAGTTCTACTTAGATTAAGCTAGATTTAATTATATTATTTTAACTAGGAGATTGGTTCTGCACAGTTTTCTAGGTACTCACACTATATTCTTGAGTGAAATGGGCCTCGCCATGGATCTGGTCAGGTTTTAAACTCGCCTCTGGTCTCTGCACTTCACAGTGATCTGGGTCAGCTCTCTCTGGTTCTCTGGTCTGGGTCTCTAGTTCTGGATAGATTGAAGTCTCTAGTTTGGCTCTCTGGAGGTTTGATGGAGGTAAAGTATGGATTTTTCCGGCAGAGCTTCCAGCGGCAGATGGATTTGAAAAGTCCCTATCTGTCCTGTCTGTCTGCTTTTATGTGTTTAGAATGTGGGTGTGTTCTAGCATCACTGACCCTACCTCTCTCTCAGCTTCTAATTGGTCAAACTTCCATTTCTCATTTGATTGGGGAACTAAGTTGTGTCAGAGTGATGTCAGCCATTTATGATCTCTTGAAAAAACCTCCCCTGTCATCTGTGCACCCAAATCTATATATGATCAAAATCCATATTTCACAGTTACACAGTTGTTTGAAATTACATATACATGGTGTGGCTGAATTTAGCCATGTCTCTGTCCAAATCTGTTGTTTCTAAGAGCTTGCATTCAGAAATGGCAGATAATTGACTTTTTAACTGATTTTTCAATTTCTGACATTGACCCAACTTTACATACATGTGCGCAGGGAGTATGGACATTAACTGATGAAGTTTCAGATTTTTAACATGCATACATTTAGAGTAATATCCACTTTTCCGCTGACACCCCCCTGAACATACCACCGGTTCTAAAAACCTCTTAAACTGTGGGCAGAAAAATCACAAGAATTATGGTATCATTTATAAAATTTTCACATGTCCGCTCTATGAATGATCCATCTTTTTAAAGTTATGTTCTGGCTCCAAAGGGGTGTGGTTTCCTCTCAGCACAAGGTAGAAATACTGGTTTATCCAGTTCTGCCAAGCCAGCTTGCTCTCACAGGCAGTGCCCCTCCCAGCTTCTGCCAAGAGGAAGCTACATTTTAAGACCGCTGTAATAAAACCTTTGCCTGAGTCAAGACAGGCTTTGTTCAGAGCTCCTGTAGAGCACAGGTAATTCAATTATCAGATAGATGGCATATCCTTAGTGTGGCCAGCAAAAAGGCAGATGGGCCTGGGAACACAGTTGTGACTCAAGTTTCACTCCTGATGGGGGTAGTTGCCAGGCAGAATCAAGTTCCTTAAGCCAGACTTTCAGCTAACTGTCATGTTTTTTTTGTTGCTTTTTAAATTAACTTGCAATTTTACACATGCAGCTAGAATGCTGATTCTAAGTGCAAAACTATGACATTTCAACAGTTACAAAGGCATGTGACACCAAACATAGGTCACTCATTTAATCTAAACATTTTCGATTTTAGTGTCTTTAAATCCAGTGCAACTTAAACTGCTGACTCCATAGCAGTTTTGTTATAAGCATTGTTTTGGGCTCTTCATTTCCCAGATTTTGTAGGCACACAAAACTCCATTCTGCCAAATGTCTGCTGGTGTCCAGTGAGTTTTTAGATGTGTTGCAATGTTTAAAATAGACATTTTGAGCCTGCCTTCAGAGAAACACAGGGTGGTTTTAAACTGCCGGCTTTTGGATAGTGGTGAGTACTGGTACTGCACCCATTTTTGGGATTTAAGAAAATGAATTCCCAACAATTCTAGGTTGCATTTGGCAATCAGCATTGCCATTCCCAATGGTTTCAGACTACTGTGCGGGTAGTCCAATGGTGATTTTAAAGCGCTTTGAAGCTAACCGGCGCTACTGTTTTTCCTTTGGCAACCCATTTCCCTCATGGCAACCCGGCCTTTCATTCTCGCACTGGTGGGTGGCAAGTGAGGCAACCATTTTGGTGTGCGCACAAACTGCGCAGCTTTCCTGGATTTCGGCGCACATGTGGGTTTTCCGCCATCTTGAATTTTCTAAGCCCACAGCACCAAATGTTGTAGCATGATAGCTTAAACGTGGGTCAGGACACCCAACAAGCCCCCCCACGCGACTGCACTTTGAATTTGAGTCGATGGGGAGTCGTGTGCCCAAGGGTTTTGACCCACGCACCGGTCTGTCCGCATAATCTTCTTCCTCTTCTGTAGATGGCACAGTTCAGCATCTTCTTCTCCATCCGGTACTGATCGATCGGTTCTCCTCGCCAGTCCTGATGGGAGTATTGGGCGGTCCACTGGGCCCATTGGATCTTCGTTCCCGGTCTCCGGATCGCCCTCCTTGGCCCGTCTTCAGGTTTTCTTTCTCCTAGGACGACAAAGGAAGAGCGGCAATACCTACTCATAGACGTTTTTCCACCACTGTTGAGATAGTGGGGCAGCATATGCATTTCATCATAACGAAACATTACATTCTTATTTTGAAAAAACAACAGTATAACTAAGAGACAGTTTCATGCAAATCACAATATTTTAGAGACTAGATGTGGTATGTTTTATGATTGGAACTGAATTAGTCTGAGACAGTACCCGCTA
Source organism: Ambystoma mexicanum (assembly GCF_040938575.1). NCBI lineage: Eukaryota > Metazoa > Chordata > Amphibia > Caudata > Ambystomatidae > Ambystoma > Ambystoma mexicanum. The sequence goes on from NC_090922.1 coordinate 601,148,322, forward strand.
GGATTCCAGAGGATTCCTCCAGTTGTTGCAGAGTGTGCCTGGGATGGCAACATTTCAACTGGTTTATGTGGACCCACTTGACTTCTCCCTCTGCCAAAGGACCTTTGGGGATGTGGATTTTGTAGGCCACAGGGGAGATTTTGTCTATGATTTCGAATGGTCCCTTCCATGTAGGCAAAAATTTGCGCTGCTTGGCCTGGTTCCTTTGGAAGTTGTATAGATAGACCCGGTCCCCCACCTGATATTCCTTCCTGGAAGTTTTCAGGTCATAGTGGGTCTTCATGCTATCAGCTGATCTTTCTAGATTCCGCTGAGCATAAGCAAAAGCATGTTGGAGGTGTTTCCTTAAATTCTCCACATACTCATGAGTAGTGGAGGCATTTATCAGTGTCTGCTCTTGGGTCCTGTAGAGCAAATGCTGAGGAAGCACCATCTTGCGCCCAGTCATCAACTCAAATGGTGACATTTTGGTTGCAGATGAAGGGGTAGATCTGATGGCCATTAGGACCAGAGGTAATCGGATATCCCAACTTGGCCCAGAATCTGCCACAAACTTTTTTAAGATGCTCACAATGGTTCGGTTATATCTCTCCACTGCCCCAGAAGAAGCTGGTCTATAAGCAATATGCAGCTTTCTCTTGACCCCCAGTATCTCCCACATCTTTGTCATTACTTCACTGGTGAAGTGGCTACCCCTGTCTGACTCAATCCTTTGAGGTAGACCAAAACGGGAAAAGATGTGGTTAATCATCAAAGCAGCTGCAGTTTCTGCCTTGCAATTTGGGGCTGGGAGACATTCCACCCACTTGGTAAACACGCATGTGACGGTCAACATGTACTTATTCCCCCTAGCAGAGCGAATCACGGGGCCTACAAAGTCGATTTGTAAATCTGACCATGGCAGTGTCATTCCCCTCTTTTGTAAAGGCGCCCGGTGTGTGAGGGATGTCGGCTGAAATTGTGCACACACAAGACAACCCTTCAAATATTGGTTGAGGTCCTGGCCCATGTGTGGCCAGTATGCAACCTCTCTTAAGATTTCCAATGTTGTGTGAAACCCCCTGTGACCGGCAGTGGCCGCATCATGGGCGTGACTTAACATCAGGCTGCGGAATGAGGTAGGAACCACCCACTGATCGTGGCCAGCTTTGGATTTCCTTACCAACAAACCGTCTTGGATTCGGAACATTTTTGGACATTTCATCAACACTCTTAGGTCCTCTTTCCCAATATAATCGGTATCCGTCAGGGGAAAGTTCTCAGGGTCCTCAAGGTGCTGGTAAAATTGACCAATTATTGGATCCCCCTTCTGAGCTGTAATCAAATCAGCATCAGGGGTCTCCTTGCTCCATTGTGCAATTGAAAGGTCGTTGTGAGCATTTGTCTGGGACCTAGTGATAGCAGTGACCTGGATTTCCCCCAATAGGGACTCAATCTCAATTAGATCCCCTTGGATGGCCCCGGTTTTGGCCAGCTGATCAGCTAAGTCATTTCCAGTTTTGTCTGGCCCCTCTACTTTGGAATGACCCTTGATCTTTTTCCAATAGATGGTCATCTCATTCGAGGTGACCAAATCATCAATGTTTTGGATCAACTTCCCATGTTTCAAGGGTTTGTTGTTAGCACATAACATGCCTCTGGTTTTCCAATTAACCAGGTGCTCCACGAACCCGTTCCGTACATAATCTGAATCTGTGATTATGACCAGTTCGTGGAGTTGATGCTGGACAGCAGTGAGGATGGCCTGATGCACAGCCATCAATTCTGCCACCTGACTACTTCGGGGACCAATTTTGTATCCAGCGGAGGGTTCTGGGGACTCATTCACCCATGCATTCCCTACGCCAGCCACCAGTTCTTTCTCCCCGTTGTTGTCAACATGGTAAGAGCATCCATCCACATACACAGTGGGCATTCCCTCACACTTGTCTTCTTCAAAGACTTTGTGGGGGGAATTAAGGTATGCCTCCATGTTGTCCTTTATTTTTAGACTTTCGTCCTCGAGACAGTTTTCTCTGGCGCAATCATGCAAGTCAGCCAGACCTTGCGCGAGGGGATTCTTCTTGTTTTGGCCATATCTGACCTCCACAGGAAAGCCTTGCATTGACAGAATCCAGGAAGTAATTCGGGAATTACTCACATTTCCGGCCCGGATTCTGTCACTTTGGAGATATTGCAGAGGCTGGTGTGGAGTCTCCACTATGATGTGTTCCCCCTGGATAAACGGGCGGTAATTCTTCAATGCCCACACCGTTGCCAGGAGTGCCTTCTCACAATCGTTGAATTTTTCCTCCACAGAGGATAAAGTTTTGCTCGCATATGAGATTACTTTATTGACCTTGTCATGCTTTTGGTATAATACGGCCGTCAAGCACGTATTAGAGAACCCTGTCTCCAGGAAGAACTCCTTGTTTCTGACAGGGTAAGCTAGGCAAGGCGCTTGTGAGAGGCTTCTCTTGAGTTGTCTTACTGCCTCGGATTGTTCTGGACCCCATTCCCACTTGACCCCCCCCTTTAGGAGATGAATCAGGGGTCTGGTGATCTCTGCGTAGCCCTCAATGAACTTTCTGCTGTAATTAGTCAGTCCAAGGAGGCTCCTTAGTTCCCGCAGAGTTGTGGGGTCTTTCAGTTTCTGAAGTGCTTCCACTTTCTTTTCCTGGGGACAGAGGCCCTGAGGAGTAATCTCATGCCCCAAGAAATTAACACGGGTTCTACACCACTGTGCTTTCTGAAAGGAAAGTTTTGCTCCGGCGGCCCTCAACTGTGTCAGAACATAACGGATCTCCGCTATGTGTTCCTCCACAGATGAACTTTTGATGAGGACATCATCTACATAAGCCAGGTTACCCCTTGCACCCAGGTCGGGCATGGCCTTATGTAGGAAAATGTTGAATTCATTGCCGGAGTTGAGGTATCCGAAGGGAGTCCGGGTCCATGTGTACTGCTGGCCCCCAAAGGTAAAAGCCAGTTTGTATTGGTCCTCCCTGCTGACAGGCACGGTCCAGTATCCATTGGTCAGGTCTATTGCAGTGAATACCTGTGACCCCTGAATCTGGGCCAGCCCTTGGTCAATGTAGGGCAGAGGCCATCGGGAAGTATGGACCCGTTTGTTGAGCTCCCTAAGGTCGGCGCAGAGTCTCCACTGGCCGTTTGGCTTCAATATCCCCAGCACCGGATTATTGAAGGTGCTGTGGACTGGACGGATTATTCCCCGGGACTCAAGGTTCTTAATTATTTCAGTAAGGGACTCCATTGATGCGAGAGGCAAGCGATATTGCTTCACAAACACAGGAGTCATGCCAGGGTCCGTGGGGATTGTTGTTGTGTGGATGTCAGTGCGACCACAGTCATATGAGTCTACCGCAAAGAGATCTTGGAAATCCAAGAAAACTTGTTTCAACTTTTGCTTTTGTTCCAGAGTCACACAGGCATCAGCTAGGTTGACTCTCTCTTCCACCATCTGCCTGAAGCCTGGGAAGACTTCTGGTTTGGCTATCTCCGCGGCCTCCTCCAGCTGGGTGGAGAAGTCCCTGGTCAGAGTGCTGATTTGGACTGGAGGCTTCAGGTGGGAAAGGCAGCCCTCATGGACCTGGAAAATCACCTCATCCCTCCTGAAGTCAAAAGTCACATCTTCCTTACCATAGGGGCAGGAAGTGTACACCAGGAAGTTCCCCCCATGCCGGGTAAAAATCCTGTCTGGTGTTGTATTGTCATCACTGTCACTGTCAAAACAGTCCTTGGGGATTGGTCCTAACAGTTCATTTACTAAGTCGATGGAAAAATGTCGGTCATCAACCGCCATTCCAATAATGGTGCCTGCGGCTAGAGTAATACTCTTTAAGTCGCTGTTATCCACCTCTATTAGAATGGTGTCATGTTCTATGTTGACTAATGGAGTTGGGTTTACCCCCAACCCTTGCTGTTGGAAAGAAGCATTTAGATGTATGTAAGCATCAGGGTTTTTCAACTCTTGTCCCCTTTTAACTTTCACTTCCAGGGAGAATTGTCGGGTCCTTTCTGGGATGGTGACTTCATCTTTAACCTGAATTTCAACTGCATAAGGTAGCAATTGAGCTGACCTAAATGCTTTTTCTGGATCATCAAAGCCCATGGGATTATCCGCTAATCGGGACCAAGCTTTGAAGTTTATTAGGTCCAAACTAATGGCAAAGCGATTGAGAATGTCACTGCCTAAGTAAAAGGCGGCAGTGACGTCTCGCACGACCCAACAATTATGGACTATGCTCTTGTTGCCAATGGAGATTTTGAGCATACACCTGCTTGGCAGGAGATGTTTTGAATTGGGTGCTTCCAGGTCCATTTCACATTTGTCTATCAGTTTGAAGGTGGGAATGGCTGGATCTTTTGGAAGTTGGCGAAACATGGCTTCGCTGATGAAGCTCTTACCGTTGTTCACACACACTCGAGCGAGAACAGAGTCCTTCCCATCATTTAACTGAACAGGGATGAACAACTGCTCTCCAATTTGCTGAATATCAGCCAGGCTCTGAGCTGATTTCACATCTTTCTGGACTATAGGAGTGGGAGTTTCAGATTGTGGATTGGTATAGAATTTCAGAGTGTTTCCTTCCAGCGTGGAGTACCACTTTAGACTGGAAGGAAGGTTGATTTTCAGAAATAGGGAGGACCCCCCCATCACTAGTCTGTTGTCCTACTGCTATTACTGTCACGTCTGGAATCTGGTTGTTCTGGAAGTGAAATTCTACTTGGTCAGATTTTTGTTCAACCATGTGGCATGTGCCGTTTAAACTAACATGGTTGACACTCTGTTTCAATTTTATTGGTCAGCTAGTCTGGGTCCAGAGGACCTTGTTTACACAATCTATTAGGGGTGACAACCTTCTCAGGAGGTCATTCCCTAGTAAACAAGGGGTGCCCTCCGGGGTCACAACTATGACCGGGTGTTTCAACTTATGTCGCCCAATTTTAATGTCCAAGTCTGCAGTCCCCTCAACGGGAATTTCCTTCCCGTCAAAGTTCTGTAGTTGTCCCGGAAGAGAGGTGAGAGGAATTTGGTAATTCTCTCCCCTTCCTGCATTCAGTTCGTCAAAGGCCCTTCTGGACAGAAGGGTAGCTTGAGATCCAGTGTCCACCAGTGCCGAGATTGTACCCTGCCCCTGTACTTGTACCGGGGCATAATATCTTCCCTCCTTCTCCTCAAGGGGGCACAGATAATGTACATTTTTGGACAACTGGTGGGCTAATTTTCTGGTTTTGGACATCGCGAGAGAAGAATTTTGGGCAGAATTCTGTGGAGAGCCTTGGGAATCTGAAAGAAAAAGTTGGCAACTGGAGATCAGAGCCATTGTGGGTTCCCCTGGCTCCGGTTCCGGGCCGCCCCCCCCTTTTTGGAGGCAGTCACCAGGATGGGTTTGAACCAGGGGATTTTCTTGCTGTTGGTTCTGGGATGAGATGGTGGGCGGCGGTAGCTCAGTCTCCACATCTCCCCAGTCTGGATTTGCATCCCTAGGGACCCATTTTTCTTTGGGAGGAGTTCCCCCCTCTCTGAAGGAGAAGATCCTTTTCCCAGGATCCTCTGAGGATCCCTCTCCCTCAAATTGGAAGATCTGTACCTCCTCCTCAAACTGAGTCTGTTTGGGTCTTTTGTTTCTCCTACCCCCCTCTGCTCCTTAGGAGGCAGACTTTCAGGGGCAAGAGATTTTGTTTCCGGTTCCTGGGTTTCCAGGGGCTGTTTACAAGTGAGGAAGGAAGCTTCCTCCAAGGCTTTACACCCCCCTTCCCTTTGTGCCTCCTCCCTGGGAACCGGTGAGTTATCGGGGTGCTGCCCCCGTCATTGTTCTGGAGCACCAGGTCCAGAGTTGGGTGCGTTCTGCGCCGGCACGCCCATCTGAGGGTTCTGCTGAGCCCTCAGTATGTGACCCAGGTCCCGCGCCATGTTTTGAGCCTGGCGCTCTAACTGGGAAACCCGCTCAGGCTGATACGGGGCCCTGTTTTCTCCCCTGGGCTAATCCCGGGAAGGGTAGCTGTCCCTCCTCTGGTAATACCCCGGGTTTGGAAGATTTGGGTACCCCTCCACCCTTGGCCTCCCCTCTCCCGGATTCAGTGGTCTGGGCTCAGGGAATTGGGGAAAGAAGGATGGATGGTTTTGGGGCTGAAAGTCGGGTGGATATCTGGGGAAAAAGTTCTGCCCAGGGTTTGGTAAATTTCTGCCCTCCTGTGGGAAGTTTGGAGGGAAGTTCCCTGGGTTAGGTGCTTGGCTGGATCCCCCCCCTTGGGCTGGAGGAGTCCACACATAACCCAGGATGGGTCGATTTCCCTTGTAACGGGGACTTACATAATCAGGAGAGCGAGGGACCCCATTTGTGGGGCTGCCTCCTTGGCTCCCTGTCTGTGACTGACCCGAGGACCTCCTGGGCCTAGCATTATTAGGTGCAGGTAGGTTTTTAGGCCCCCCAATCTCCAAATCCAAAACGGGGGTGACCTTTACCTCTGCCACCTTGGCAGCAGCAGCGGTGCTGTTGGCTTTGGGGTTTTTCTGGGCATTACTTTTGCTATCTACCGGTTTCTGCACCTCATAGATCCGGGTAGCCTGTTCAATGACCCAGTCTAAAGATCTTTTCTCGTGAAAATCCCTCACGAGCTGGGTCATGATATATTTGGGCAAGGCATGGAAAAACGTATTTATAAATTCTCTGCTATCCGTGCGCACCCTTCTTGTGGTCTGTGCAAAAGCACGCTTTAACTCCTGCACAAATTCTTGTGGGGCCTGATCCTCCCCACATTGCAAATTGTAGGCTGCCTTGCGAGCCTCTTGAGGATTTCTGTGAACAGAAAAATGTTTCAAGATGGCCGCCTTATAGGTGGACCATCTTAAATGATTTTGGTCCTCCAGCCCTGCAAAGAAACTGGAGTATTCCGGGGAGAAGGTCCACTTTACATACTGAATACAGCTTTGGCTGTCCTTCAAATGGAAAGTCTCCATCATTTGTTCAAACAACTCTAAGTGCTCCCAAACAGAATACTTAGCGTTCTTATGGTAAGGCGTGATGACGCTCCTGATCGCCTTAATCTGCTTTAAGGGGTCCTTTAGCAAGGCCCTTTTTGCCTTATTGGCCTTTTTAGTTCGGGTAACCCTTGTCCATTCGTCCTCGGACTCAGAGGCACTGCTCCCAGAGGTTCCCGTCTGTTCTTCCAGGTTTTCCCGGATTCTGCGAGCCTGGGAATGGCTGGCAGAATGTGGGGACCTGGTCTCCTGTGTCCTGCGCAGTTCAGAGGAGTCTTCAGATTCCTCCTTGCTGCCAGGATTTGATGGGTACCCCCTCCACTGACCTAACTGAGCAGAGGTTTTCAGGATGCCCTTAATGGGCCTACTCTCCTGGGGTTCCCCATTGAACTGTACTGTACTTGGGTGCCCATACCCGGATGCCCACCCCTCCATTCCTGAGTGGTACTGGCCTATGAGCCCCATACTCTTAGCTGGATAGTAATCTGCCATCCCTGTGGCCCTGTGCTCAGGTGCGCCAGGGGACATGGGGGTGGTAGAGTCCAGGGACTGGGGGAGATGAAGGCCCCTGGTGGTAGGGCTCCTGCGGTTATGGTCAGGAATCTCTCTTTCCCAGCGGACCTCATCTCTATCCGCCCCTGCTCCCTGTTGCAATGCAAGAGCCTGCATTTGTGCTTTCAGTTCCTCTGTTAAGGCCTTACTCGACTCTATCAGTTTCTCCTGCATCGCTACCTGTTGCTGGAGCCTCTCATTGTGCTGGCAGAGAGCCTCATTTTCCCTCTGTGCTTCCTGATTGGTCCTGGAGCACTGGGCCAGTCTTTGCTGCAGGAGGGTTACCTCCTGATTCCCCTCCCTACTGGCCTGCTCCTTTCTTGCAAGAGCATCTTCCACCCTTCTGGTGTGCTCTAACAAGTTTGCATGCTCTTTTTGGAGATCACCCAGCCCCTGGAGGGCCAAGTGATTTTCTTCCGTTTTTCTTTTTAACTGGCAGACTTCCTGGCCTAAGGTGTCCCTTTCCTGAGTAAGAGCCTGCATCTGTGCCGCCAGGTCATCCCTCTGCCTTTGAAGGGCACCAGCTTTCCGGCGCTCTTCATCAAACTCTGCCTGGGTATCCAGGTCTTTCAGAATCAGTTTATTGCTTTCTGCCTTTTCCCTATCTAGGTGGCCTTGCAGGGTGACTACCTGCTCAGCACATGCCCTGTTAAAGTCCAGTTGTTGCTCCAGCTTTTTCTGGTTTTGCAGTAGGGAGTCCAAACCTTCTTGGTATTCCTTCTGCAAGGCCAGAAATCTGGTATCCTGTTCTACCTTTTCCTGTTGCAGCACATCCATATCCTTCTTTATTTTAATGATGTGCTGCCTACTATCATCTTCTGACTCCTGGCTCCTCTGCAGCCTCTGCTCAGAAGAGTCCAGATCAGATTGGGCCTTCTGTAATGCCATCTGTTGCCTATTTGCCAGATTTTGGCTTTCAGCACATCTATCCTGCATGTCTCCCATATATAGGTACAGGTATGCTGCTATCCTGGCAATCTTATTGTGTTCCTCTTTGGCTTTAGGAGCCATATATAGTTCACTCAGGGCCACATGTAAGGGACCCTGATCTCTATATATATCTGACCCTGTTTCAGTGACCTGTTGTGTGATGGCCTGCAACCGCACATCCTGGCCCTGTTCGGTCCATTCACCTCTCACAAATAGCTTATGCAAGAGGTGCTCTCTGGCTATTTTCATGTCTACTAAGGTCGTCATTCTAGAGATTGGTCTCTGTCCTGACTTACAGAAGTTTGTATTTTATTTTTGCAGAACAGAACTTTTCTTGGAGTGTCCCTTTTGAGGAATGCTTCACAGCGTAATGCAGCGTGGTGATCCGACCGGATGTATGTATCCCGTCAGTTAGCACACTGTATTAAGCTGCACAAGTGGTAAATCTAACCCAATGTCTCGGCTCGAGCCCCCAATTTGTAAGAGGATTCAATTCAGCACTACAGCTAAGTTAACGCCTAGTCTAGAATACTGAATGAAAACCCTTATTGATATATCTTTATGTCCAGTTCATGCGTTCTGGATGACTACCCCTATATAACACCCCTCTCTTGGAATCCCCCTGACCCCACTGAGCCAAGAAGTAGTTCTGTTTTGCAAGTTTAAAAGGTTTATTTGATAATTTAAAATATATATATATCACACTTTATAATAAATTAATAATTGAATAGCACACTTAATCTGATATGATAAAGATCAACAACGGAGAATCTGGCACTAGCACACTTCTTATAATCACTAATGAGTTGACATGAAATGGATACGGTAGCACACTGGTAAGTAGGAACAAAAGTATAATGTGGTAGAGGATGCTTTATGTAAGCTCAGGTGGATGCAATATTCAATGAATGCAGTACAGAAAATACTCAATATGATTTCAACCAAACAATGTAATCACTTTTCTCTGGCAATCCCCTCCCCCCCTTGATGCAAGGCAAGGAAATGGAAGGAAAACACACAGTTCTCAGAAATGCAATCAAATGTGATTCAGTTCACCCCAGCAAGCTTAGACTACAGAAGTTTGAAAACACAGGCAAAATGCTTTGATATGTGCTAGCAATGGATGAGAAATATGCTGGAAATGCTATTAATTCCCTTTCAGAGGTTCAGGGTGAGTGATAGCTACTCTCTATAAATTCAGGATCACCTTAATAATGCTTTAGTAGTAACTAGCAGGTAAACGAAGTTTTTGGCAAGGAAAAGCAAAACTGCTGTCTTTTTACACGTGAAGAAATTTGCAAATCGCGGCAAAATTCACACGTGCGTTTTCCGCGATTGCGGTAAAACTATAAGGGGTAGGAATGTGGTTCTTGGTGCGATTCTAAGCTAAGATTCTAAGCTTTCAAATGAAAGTTACTGCAAGTCTCTAGCACAAACGGTCGCGGAGATATGAGCGATTAAATAAAGGTCATTTTTCAGATTTGAAATTTTAAAGTTCAAAAAGACAAGTGCAGCTTGCAACTAGAAAATGACAGGTAACAGCTTTGCAAATGACAGGTGACAGTTAGGAGACAGTTCTACTTAGATTAAGCTAGATTGAATTATATTATTTTAACTAGGAGATTGGTTCTGCACAGTTTTCTAGGTACTCACCCTATATTCTTGAGTGAAATGGGCCTCGCCATGGATCTGGTCAGGTTTTAAACTCGCCTCTGGTCTCTGCACTTCACAGTGATCTGGGTCAGCTCTCTCTGGTTCTCTGGTCTGGGTCTCTAGTTCTGGATAGATTGAAGTCTCTAGTTTGGCTCTCTGGAGGTTTGATGGAGGTAAAGTATGGATTTTTCCGGCAGAGCTTCCAGCGGCAGATGGATTTGAAAAGTCCCTATCTGTCCTGTCTGTCTGCTTTTATGTGTTTAGAATGTGGGTGTGTTCTAGCATCACTGACCCTACCTCTCTCTCAGCTTCTAATTGGTCAAACTTCCATTTCTCATTTGATTGGGGAACTAAGTTGTGTCAGAGTGATGTCAGCCATTTATGATCTCTTGAAAAAACCTCCCCTGTCATCTGTGCACCCAAATCTATATATGATCAAAATCCATATTTCACAGTTACACAGTTGTTTGAAATTACATATACATGGTGTGGCTGAATTTAGCCATGCCTCCGTCCAAATCTGCTGTTTCTAAGAGCTTGCATTCAGAAATGGCAGATAATTGACTTTTTAACTGATTTTTCAATTTCTGACATTGACCCAACTTTACATACATGTGCGCAGGGAGTATGGACATTAACTGATGAAGTTTCAGATTTTTAACATGCATACATTTAGAGTAATATCCACTTTTCCGCTGACACCCCCCTGAACATACCACCGGTTCTAAAAACCTCTTAAACTGTGGGCAGAAAAATCACAAGAATTATGGTATCATTTATAAAATTTTCACATGTCCGCTCTATGAATGATCCATCTTTTTAAAGTTATGTTCTGGCTCCAAAGGGGTGTGGTTTCCTCTCAGCACAAGGTAGAAATACTGGTTTATCCAGTTCTGCCAAGCCAGCTTGCTCTCACAGGCAGTGCCCCTCCCAGCTTCTGCCAAGAGGAAGCTACATTTTACGACCGCTGTAATAAAACCTTTGCCTGAGTCAAGACAGGCTTTGTTCAGAGCTCCTGTAGAGCACAGGTAATTCAATTATCAGATAGATGGCATATCCTTAGTGTGGCCAGCAAAAAGGCAGATGGGCCTGGGAACACAGTTGTGACTCAAGTTTCACTCCTGATGGGGGTAGTTGTCAGGCAGAATCAAGTTCCTTAAACCAGACTTTCAGCTGTCATGTTTTTTTTGTTGCTTTTTAAATTAACTTGCAATTTTACACATGCAGCTAGAATGCTGATTGTAAGTGCAAAACTATGACATTTCAACAGTTACAAAGGCATGTGACACCAAACATAGGTCACTCATTTAATCTAAACATTTTCGATTTTAGTGTCTTTAAATCCAGTGCAACTTAAACTGCTGACTCCATAGCAGTTTTGTTATAAGCATTGTTTTGGGCTCTTCATTTCCCAGATTTTGTAGGCACACAAAACTCCATTCTGCCAAATGTCTGCTGGTGTCCAGTGAGTTTTTAGATGTGTTGCAATGTTTAAAATAGACATTTTGAGCCTGCCTTCAGAGAAACACAGGGTGGTTTTAAACTGCCGGCTTTTGGATAGTGGTGAGTACTGGTACTGCACCCATTTTTGGGATTTAAGAAAATGAATTCCCAACAATTCTAGGTTGCATTTGGCAATCAGCATTGCCATTCCCAATGGTTTCAGACTACTGTGCGGGTAGTCCAATGGTGATTTTAAAGCGCTTTGAAGCTAACCGGCGCTACTGTTTTTCCTTTGGCAACCCATTTCCCTCATGGCAACCCGGCCTTTCATTTTCGCACTGGTGGGTGGCAAGTGAGGCAACCATTTTGGTGTGCGCACAAACTGCGCAGCTTTCCTGGATTTCGGCGCACATGTGGGTTTTCCGCCATCTTGAATTTTCTAAGCCCACAGCACCAAATGTTGTAGCATGATAGCTTAAACGTGGGTCAGGACACCCAACAACCCCTCCCTTTTCCAACAAGGGGAAATGTGACACTACAAACTCATTGTCCTCTCTCATCATTTGTCTACCTACCGCTGGAGTAATATTTCCACATCGCCGTCTACCTGGCAATGATCTTAGCCTACTTACATAAGGCGGGGACTCCCCCCTCTGACCATGGGGTTGCCCTTTATGTCAGTCTGACTATTTCAGTTTCTCTGGTGCCCTAGACATAGGTATTTTTAAATCTGACCATCTTACTCCCTTATCCATAGGCGCACATCCCTCTGGAACACATATATCACTTCTCTCTTCCCTCGGGAATGTTTCCCTTTCTTCGTCTAATACTTCTTGTGCCCAACTCGTGCAACTTCTCTCATCATCATCTCTATTTAATGTTAGTCTATCTAAAGACAGTTCTTTATGTCTCGCACTACAGGAGGATTACTCTGTGTCGTACAACTGAGTGATATTGAGACGATCATTTTTTCCCTTCCCTTGTGGTTCTTTCTGGGCTTGCATTTTGTGGTATACCTTATCAATTGTGTCCCCAATGCTTTGTGAGTCAAACTCGTTTTCTAGATTTTCTCTAGACGTGCCTGGTAATGACTCGGACTCGGGAAAGAATTCCTCTATGTCTTCCCATGCTACCCGTGGATTGGGATTTCTTACTTCCCTTTCCAAATATTCGAGATTGCGTGCTCTCTTTCTTCTTTTACGTTCCATGCCATCATCAACTTCTCTGCGCTTTCTCACTTCTTCTCTTACTCTATTTTCCTCTTTCTTTTTCATCTCCCTACATTCGTATGCCCTTTGAATTTCCTCATCCCTTTGCCTCTGTATTCTTTTCTCTCTTATCCTTTCCTGTTCATCATCTTCTATTCTTTTTTCTCTTAGCCTTTCCTGTTCATCGGCTGTTCTCTTTTTATTTTCACGTTTTCTTTTCTCCTCTGCTTTCTCCTGTTTTTTAGCCTGCTCATCTTGATTTAACTGTTCTAGTCTCTTTCTATCTTTTCTTTTCGCTCCTTCATTTTTGAATCGTTCCTCCCTCTCTTTTTCTTTTCTGTCTTGTTAGTCTTGATCTTCTCTTTGTCTTACATCTTCAATACTTTTTCGGTCAAATTGAAGACAAATCTGACCTCCCAACAATTTGTTCTGTAAGAGCGCTATCTCATAATTTTTATCCTTGTCTCCTTTCATCTCTTTATTTATCTCCTTATATCTAGAGATGTGCTTGGTCGATCGCTTCTTTCCTTATTACATCTCTCCTTGTCCCTTGGGACTTTGGAGGTTATATCGTTCTCAGTGTCTCTCTCTAGGCCCTCGCCACTACTGTGCGTAGGTAACTCATATGACAGATTGCTATATCCCGTTTCTGCTTTAAGTTCTCTTAATGGGTATAACCCTTCATCCTTTTTAATCTCATCTTTCATTTCAGATGGGGCGGGCGGAGCAGAAGGCTCTTCACCCCCCCCCTTTGCATATAATGAGTATCCAATCTAAAGAGGATCCTCATTCTTTTCGTGTTCACACATTTTCCAAAGCTCTAGACTCGCTATGCGCTTTTCTAAATTTTCTCCTGTGAACGCAGCATGCAAATATGTCATCATGTGCTGCAGAACTGCTCTTGATAATGAACAACTTTGTGGCCATGGCATGAACATTTTTCTGCTGTCCCTTTAACCCATTCTGCTCTGTATTGTTTAAGTTTAAGCGCGTGCTTTGGTAGCTGTTTGCAAAGATGCACTAATGGCATAACTTCATCCATTTCTAACCTTCACTTTTCTCTTTGCTACCACTCGCTTATACTTTAATGACAGTTTTCAATTAATGTCTCAGTCAAAATACACTTATGAACAAGCATCAATCGTCGCAAGCTCCAATTCAGTCATAATACCATTTTTGACTTTAATCTTGCTAGAAAACAACCATCAAAGTTTAATCTTAAAACAATCAATTTTACCGTCTCAACTTCGCGTTTTTCTATTACTTAAAATATTTTTCTGTTCAACTCTGACGTCATCACACCATACAACCACATAAAACAAAACGGACAGACTTGACCGTCCACATGTAATACTCGCAATTTTTTCTTAAGACTCGCCTTACCCTCTACATCTGCTCCGATATGGAACTTTAGCTTATTCCTTTAAGATTGTCTTTAATCAGTCTCATTGTCTATATGTCCCACGTAAATGGACTCTGAATTAAAGCTTCTGCTAACACTCTTTAAAGCCTAGGAACAGGGCGTATCCTCATAGCGTGGCTACACTCACGACTGTTTTTCCTCATATGTTACTTGGACACACTCAAGTCAATAAATATCTTGTTTCCCATATACATATATATTACACTCTTACTCTTGCATTATATTTTATTCTGCTTCCCTCTGTTACTCTCCATTATTTGCTATGCATGCATACCTTTGCCACACTCTTTGGTCTATTCACTCACCGTTCACATGTTTTTCATCTTCGAACCCTCGGCATCGCAGCCTTCGTTACCACCTCTTCGAGCCGCTTTCCGATCCACTTCTTGTAGATGTGGGAGGGGTTTCTATCTCAAAATAGGGGTCCCGTCAAACCTTTCCTTGCAAGGATTTACCTATTCTAGCCACTATCTACGGGGCGCTTCACGTCCTGACAGCCGAATGGCAAAGGTTGTGCGATATTGCCGAGACTCTAAAGTTACTAATGTCGACGGCCGATAGTATCTTATCTAACCATCAAATCTCTGACAACAAGTGAACTGGAGGCTTCCAGCCCTTTAAGATGAGTAGCGGTACCCTTGAGATAGATGGGGATGCAGATTTTATTCATGCATCAATAATCAAGATGAAACAAATAGCTAGGCAAATCCTGTCTGTTTTAATGTCAAATATCTTAAAACAAGGAGTATAACGAACATCAGCAATTGCTTGATACTCTGACTCTAACGACTTCATAAAAAGGTTGGGTTTCTTATACCCATAATTGGTCATAACTGACGTGTTGACCTGTGTCATTACCAACGTCATCCTATGTGGCAAACTACAGAAACTTATCGGTAAGTGGGATTGGTCTAAGTGAATAACTAAATATAAGTTCAATATATGTATGGAGTAACAGAGAGAAGTAATAGGATCATTAATATCAGGTGGGGCAACTAAGCTCTCACTTCAAAATGGCAACTATGAACGTTACTAAATGTACAAGGTCCCATTGCCTACACAAACTATAGGACCCCCATCTATGTGGTCCCCTACAATTGGTTGGCTACTAACCCCCGTCAGTATTTTTCCACCTACGTGAGCAGCACGCAGACTGAACAACCAGGTGCGGATAAGCTTGTCTTGATACCAGCTTCACACCAATTAAAATATCATCCATCATCGCCTCAATGGTCCAGTGTAAATTAGTGCTTTGAAGTTGGCCTTGAGTCTGTACTGATCTCTGAGAATTTTTAAGGAGTATGGGCACTATCCGGCTTCTGTGCATAGGTGTGATAATCTTGCTCATCCAACTTTCTTCCATCACGTGACTGGACACCATGAAATTAAGCCTTTCTGTGTATTTTATTTTATTTTATTTACAAGAGTCTTCTGACATCTTTTGTTTTTGCTTGACCTCTCTGAACAGGAGCTTCTGTTCTTTCACGTTAATTGTATATGATGTCAGCCAACTCCAGTTTGATAAGGTCTTGGCCTTCTTGGCTCAGTGAACTTCTTAGCTGCACTTTTATTCTGTTTAATTAAATGCTTTTCTGAACTGCGACACTAGAATGAGGCCTTTCTTCGTTGTTCAGCACTGCTTTATACGTAGTGGAAACATCCATCCTTTACTTGTCCATATGTATCTATCGGTATATATGTATATGTTGGCGCTTGCCGCGATCTATCTATTTTAAAAGCAGGTTGCTAGCTTTATGATTACTTTGCTGCTTGTGTCACATTGCATCTGTACACGTTTAAACTAACTAAGTTTCTTCATCAGGTTTGTGGCATACGTTTCTTCATCTTAATCCCAAGACGTCACTTATCCTTGGTATTTCTTTGTTTTTTATAAATCGTCTGCCTCTCTGATCTGGTTATCTTTCTATATGGGTGTCGATTCAACTTTGTATGACGTCACCATTCATCCTGGTCATTCAGTTTCTTTGCTTCTTCAGGAATCTCGTTCAAATGGCCATCATATTGTCTTGGATGCAAGTATGGTTTCCTCAATGGGTACTTTACCTCCCATATTCTCTTAGGTAGAGGTATTCTTATGGGTACTGCACAGAGTCTGCGCTCTTCTCTTTGCTGGTTCACCTGTTCAGTATACGTCACATATTTTGGTTCACATGCTTCAGTTAATGTAGGCAGGGCAGGTGGAGTGGGGTACTTGGCTCCTCCTCTACAATATCATATTGTTTCCAAGCATCCATCACCAACCAACACCATCAACAAACCAGTGAAACCCCTTGCTGATTAGTTTAGAAGCCCCTTTTATATATGATGAAGGGAGTAATGTTCTATTTAACCAAGAAGCTCCCCAAGATTACCAACACGAATTTGCTGGGAGGAGCAGCAATGAAACAATGAGGAAGTAAACTGCATATTTGACAAACTGCAAAGATGTGGCCCCCTAGTCCTGGCGAATCACAGACGCAATTCCACTGGTGGAGGAGGAGGGAGGATTTCAAAGGAGGCATTGTGTGGCCTTCGTTCCATGATGGTTGCAGGAACCCGTGTGGGGATTCAATCCTTCCCATACCCACCACATAAGATGAGGAACTTCAGATGCTTCTGAGCATCCTCCAAAAGGATGCCCTGTGCAAAAGTAAACATGGCATTGCACTCGAGCCAGACCACCAAACACCAGCAGATAGGACATGTGCAGTCCAAGGGCAAGCCAGCCAATCACAGAGCTCGCTGGCTAGCAATCCCACTATGAGAGTTACACAGAGAGGTGGGTCAGAATTTAGTTGGCAGCTTGATGTTAAGGACAGTGCATGGCAGAGCGGAGAGAAGGGAAGCTGCACGGGGGAGATGGAGGCACAGAAGCAGCTGGCCAGAATTCTTTGTGTTTTCTTGCAGGATAACTGGTCCCAGAAGACCATGCCAGAAGGCCATGCTGCAGCTAGCAGTCAACGTGCTCTGCAGAGGAGAGCCACCGACTTTGCGACTGAGCCACAGACAATACGAGTTAAACGGCCCATCACACCAACAAACAAGGACACATTGTACCTCAGCGATTGAAGTCAGACAACCAAGCCCTGCTCCAGAGACAATGATTCTACTTCCCCGCATGGAATGGGTCCAGGACAAAAGGGGGATTTTCACACCTCCAGGTATTGTGGCCCAACCCCAGCGGGACCAGAAACACTAGATTGTCCCAAGAGATCCGAGGGGCGGGATAACCAATGGTTAGGGAGGAAAGGAACAGAAAGGGAGGTCAGGGGTATAAAACACCCACAAAAGCCAAACCGAGTGAGGGCCGTTCAGGTGAGGTCAGGTGGAGTGGATGCAAACCAAGAGTCCGGGCAGAGAAGGGACGGGAGATGGCCTGGAAATTATAAGCGTCAAAAATGTAGAGCACATTCTGGAATGCAATTGACAGTTTTCGGTTATCATAACTTGAGCATTGTCATGAAGAAGGAAGTCTGATTTGATGATTTGACCAGAAGTCAGACTTTTCAGATGCATTAATACAAGAAATTCAAAGCTGGAATTCTTTAGGGCATCACTAATTCTCAAGATAGTATTGGGGTGCTTGGAAAACAGAGAATAAGTAAACATGAGAACCAATGTCGGCAAAATGGGGAGAAAGTCTGAGAGCTTGCAGTCGGGGAAAGTTGAACTACCTGCCAGGCTATTTCATGATGTACAACCCCATCAAATATTAATAAAAACAGTTCTTCACTCTGCTAAGTTTGCACTTTGCACCCGAAAAGGTGAAAAGGTTCTGAATGCAGGACATAGCAGGGAGTTCAAGATGTGGAGAGTGTTCCGCCTGAGACCTGCCCATGTTTGAAGATGGTACTCAAATTCAGCCTTTTGTGGGGAATGTGAGTTGGTACTAATGTTAGGTCTCTCCAAGGTAATGGAGGGAAGCTGTCAGTTGATTATTTTTGATAATATTCAGACTGGGCAACCAACAAGACATGAGTGAAAAGCTGGAAAAATAAAAGTCCTTCAGAGAGGAAACATTTCTTAAACAAAGCAATAAAGTTTAGGAGCATGGAATTGGCAATTGGTTCAGCTGTCAAAAACGAGCAGACATAGAGAGTACTAGACCCCGTTTAGCCAATGTTAGTCACAAGAAAAGTTGAGTTGGGCTATATCCTCGGAAGCAGGTCAAGTTACCGCAGCCTACATGTATCGATGTGCCTTTTGCCTACTAAGGTGGCAATGCGAGGTGGATGTTGCCTGGGCTGGGAAGATATTGAAAACAGAGAACATTGATAAAACAGAGTGTGGTGGGGACCGCCTTGTTAAAAAAAAAAAAGAAGACAGGAGCCAGGGGTGTGTTCTGTAGAGGAGCAGTTATATGCCTCTGCAGGAAATCCCACCCCTACCTCATGTATGTTGGAAGCCTGAGATTGTGCCTTTCCTCTCCTTCCCCCAGAAGCTCACTGTCTCCAGAGCTCTGGTTCTATCTAGCCTGGACTAATGCAACAGCCTCTTTCTAAATCTGCCTGCCTCTACTCTCCGCCCCTGCAACTCATCCAAAACAGGACTGCAAGACTTGTCCTTGGCCTCAAGCCCAGGGATCATATCTCTCCAGGACTGAAATCTCTGCACTAGCTCCCAGTGGTGATGAGGATTAAGTTCAAAACCCTCTTCATTGTCCACAAAGGGTTCTGGGGCCTGGGACGTCAATACCTTCAACTTTCTCTTCCTAAATATCTTCCTTCTTGAGCTCTTTGCTCCTCCGCCTCCAACTCCCTCAGGGTCAGTTGCTTCTCCAAGCAGCGAGTTGCTGGTAGATCTCGTTCTTTGGCTAGGGCCACCCACTGGAACAGCCTCCCTGCCTCTCTAAAACTTGAGGAGAACCATCTCTGGTTCCGTAAGCACCTCAAGACCTTCTTCTTTGCTTCTGCTTTCTCTCCACCTCTACCCTGCTGATCTCCTCGCTAAATTTGAAACCGCACTGGTTACCTGGCTACCCTCTGATCTCGGGCCCAGGTCCCTTTCCAGCCAGTTGCACACCTGCACTGCCCCCCTGGCAACCCTTGCACCCGGGGACTGTTTCTGTCTCCCTACAGACCCTACTAGCACTTGACCCCTGATGTCTGAACTAACCCTTACACTGGCCACCAGCTGGCCGCACTTTTATTTATTGCCCCCCCCCCCACGCTGTAAACAATGCCAGGCTGTCCTTGCCATACGCAAGGTTGGGAATCCTAACCTTTGCCTTTCCTGCCCACGTCCATTTCCCACAGAGGTGCACTCAGCGTGACATGGAGCTAAGGTACGCAGGGGTTGCTGGAGACAGGTAGGAGGTGCGTTAAGCATGTAACAGTAAGAAAATGTGCATTGCTGTGCCCACCTTCACATGTTTTGACCAAGTGTGATAGGACCATGCCCCGCTCCTCCGCACCTGCCACAACTCTCTGCTCTTTGCTCTCTATATCACTTGCTTCTAAAAACTTACAATGCTTTCGAAAAGCTACAAGGCAATATTAATTGAGGGGCACTTAGAAACATTAATTGTTTTCTCAAACAGCTGTATCTTCATCATCAACATTTTGGCTCCAAAATCTCTCAGAGTGGGGGAGGTACAGCGGAGCGAGAGGCAGTACATCGTTGCAATTCTAGGGGTCCCCTTGCGTTCATATGGGGATTTTGCGCTCGCTCATGCATGCCAGGGACAGGACGCACTCAGGGACATTAGCACCAGGTGTGTGTCATAGCTAGGGCATTCGCGGACAGGAGGCCAGGCATTAGTCTCAGGTTTGCATATTCCTCCTGTGGTGGCTGAAGAGTGGCTAGGCTCTGCTCATCTGTGCCCCCCACACAAAAGGGAAATTCAGAAGCAAGACTATCTGTAACAGCCCAGCTGGCACCACATCCTTAAAGGTGCATGGATTGAAAAGTTCTGCCCAGATGATGGGGCCTTTTGCATTCAAGGTAGATGATACTGGAAGGTGAAAGGCCAATCTTGGAGGGCATGACATACCAATACATGGCGTCTCCTATTATACAAAATAAAGTACTCTCAAAGCATGCAGTCGCCCCAAAAAATAATTAACATGCTAGAAAAAGTAGTGTCATGACACAGTAGCATGTACTGTGTAAAACGAGGGCCATTCCAACTTGTGAGCAGTAAGGAAGGATTGAGTCTGGATCACAGTATTTTTAAAGATCTGAGCAGGTAAGAATATCGAGCAGTGAATGGCAACAAAGAATTGCAACAGTTAGACAACCATGCCCCTTGAACAGGGAAGATGTGCTTGTCTATTCAAAAGCTGACAGAATATGGCTTTCCCCTGCTAGGTGGGGGATGTACATGGCTGTCACGGCCCACCAGCCGAAGTCATGGTAGGCCTGAGTGAAGCGAGGGCCTCAGCGAGGACTGTGGGCCGTTACCGGCCATGTCCGTACCTCCTCTGTGGAACCAATCTCTCGAGGGAAGAGAAACAAAGAAAAAAGATGGCCACCGCCATAGGTAAAAGGGGCTATGTCCCCTTTTCCATTTCTATCACGGCTGGGATCGCAAGGAGAGCAGGGACCAGAGCTCAAAGCTCTGTTGCCACAGATAAGTTTGAAAGTGGAGGGGAAGGCGGAAGGGGATTTGTTGGCTTTGAGGGTCAGGGGAAGGTGGGGAGGCAACAGCGAGATGGTCCCTGTTGCCTCTCCACATAAAAACTATTTTAAAAAATGGCCCCACCCTGGGAAGGTTCCTGGGTGGCTGAAACAGCGGCCAGAGAATGTATATTGTAGCCCACTGTCCCAGCCATCTGATGGGTCAATGGGCCTTCCCGAGGTGTGAATTGCCATTTTTTTGCATTTTAAGAAACAATGGGCCTCATTACGACCCAGGCGTTAAGGGTTAACGCCGTCGTTAACCCTTAACGCCTATTCTGATTTTAACGGCTGCTCTTAGCAGCCGTTAAAATCCATGGCGCTAACCTGCCATGATGCTAATTACGCCACCGTAATTTACGGTGGCGTAATTAGTGCCTTCCCCACTCCCATTATGCCCTATGGGGCAAAAATGGGAATGGGGAAGGGAAAATGGGAAATGGGGATTTACCGCCCCACTCACCTTGGAATGGGGCGGTAAATCCGCCATCCACCATGGTGTAAACATAGTTTACACCATGGTGGTAAAGTTGGCGCAATTAGCGCCTGGGTCGTAATGACCCCCAATGTGTGTTTTTTAGAAGAGATAATGTTGCTGTAATGCGACACTTGGATGTGCTGGGTGGACTCAGGATTCCGAGCTGCAGTGATGGTGATTTTCAGGGTGTTTTGAAAGGGTGGGTTCCAGATCCAGGACTGCACTGATGGGGTTGGGACAGGATGATGCAAAGGATGTGGATGCAAGGGTAGACTTGGATCCTGGGGCTGCACTGATGATATTGTGGCAGAGCTATAATCAGGGCGATACTCATTGAGTGGGTGGAAAGGTGGATTCAGGTCCAGCGGCAGCGCTGATGGGGTTGGTGCACAGATTTACTAGCACAATACTCAAGATATGGATGCAAGTCTGGAGTCACGGAAAAGGCTCCAAAATATTACAGAATTGTAGGTTATCAAACAAAAACACAGTGCATACAATACATAGATTAAATATTGGTGATGGCTGAATTACGATCAATAACCATTGAAGGATCATTCTTCACATGTCCAATGCTCTGCTGAAAAGATGTATAGTGAGGACTTCAGCTCCAAACTTTCTTTGGTCACTCAACAACTCTACCTTGTTTGTAGGTTTGTGCGCTCATTAGAAATATACTTTGAGTTGGGCTCAGACCCCTTCTACTGAGATCAAGGTATTCGGGTGCAGTCTGCACCTAGTTTACAATCTGGCTTTCCATAAACCCTATAACTGAAGTATGTTGTGTATGATTTTCCAGAATTGTCCTTCATTTGCGAGTGCCCTGTGCACAATATTGTCTTCAGGCATAGCACTGATGCCTTGCTCACAATGGTCTCCTTTAAACAATGCAGGGCCAGCATTTGAAGTTCACTATTCACCCTGGGACATTCTTAAAGTTGCCTCCTGAGACATGCACTTTTAAGGAAATAGTATAGCAGGTTTAACCTGAGGTTTAACTGATAGGTGGCCCTTCTTCCTAAAGGCCATTCTGTTGAAACATTCAAGCGAGGAAGAAGTTTAATCTGTAAACATCAAGTCTATGAAGTCTTTGCAAATGCCGATCAAGTGCTTGACACATACTATGTGCTTCTGTTTCTTAACCATAAGCACTATGGCGATACCCCGAGACGTGCAAAACAAATATGAAACATTGGGCCTGATTTATGGAATTTTTTGCGCGGTGCAAAGCAACTTTGTACTGGTGCAAAGTGACTTTGCACTGCCACCAAACACCCTGATTTACAGAACCGTGCAAAGTGTATTTTTGCACTGCTAAAAGACACTTTGCACTGTTCTGTAAATTACGTTGCACTGAAAAATCCTCTTTGCACCGTGAACTGGGCCCATTTAGCACAGTGCAAAAGAGTACTTTTTCAGTACAAAGTGATTTACAGAACAGTGCAAAGTGTGTTTTTGCAGTGCAAAGTGACTTTTTGACTTGCAAACATACACTTTGCACTGTTCTGTAAATCCGGGTGTTTATTGGCAGTGCAAAGTGACTTTGTATCAGTAGAACGTCGATTTGCATGAGCTAAAAATGCCATATATCAGGCCCATTGTCGAGTATAAAATATAAGACTTAAGTATAGTCGCAAACAGCAGCAGCACAGAATCAAGCGAGAGTGTCGTTGGCCCTCTTGGTGTATTTCCAGTCTAGTATCACACTAGCAAGAGCCGTAGTGACATACAATTTTGGTACCAACAAGGTGGTACTGAGACGCCGAACACCAGACTGAGCTGTGCTCATTATAATATGTCAAACCCACTCCACCCACCTGGCGTTACACTCCAGTAAGAGGCTTAATAGTGAGGCTGAACTGTTGAGTTACTTTCCCTTACTGCACAGTAAGTTTCAAAGTGCACTCCTGTGGCCTTCTCCAAGCCAGAGCTTGGCAAGCATGCTACCCAACTTTATTGGAGACTTCAATCCTTTGAGTAAATGATAACAGGGATATCTTCCTTTCATCCTTGCAAAGCAGAAGTCATTCATGATTTTGCCCAGTGATCTAAATGTCAAGCAGAACCAAGTGAAAGGAAAGACTGATGTGAGCAGCGTGACCAATTTCACCAAATTATTTCACAGGACACCCTACCACACTGTGATTAGTACCACTTTCAAATAAATCATCAAGAGGATGCTTGTGCCATGCACCACTTACCTTCACAAAAGTGGAGATTGTGGCCATGCACCCTTCTATGCAGGAAAAGACGCATTGGGAACCACGCCTAGTGCATACTGTTAGGACGAGAGTTGCCCTTCCAAGATGACTGCCACTTTGGTCCTAGATGACCTTCCAAATATGGCAGACTTCCGGGTCGCTAGATCGCGACTCCGGACGTCTCAACACTCCTGTCAGTGTACTGATGCTGTTCCTGTGTGTTCTGTTTTCTGCCTTTCTGCTCGAACCTCTTTCTTCTTGCTAATTTGTCGGTCTTGTTTTCCCTTTCCCCCTGAACATTCCTTCCATTCCTGAATGCTATGTGTGCTACTTGCAAGCTATGATGCTCCTGGTGGTCCTTTTGCCTGCTGCAACCCCTCTTCTTTCCTTTAAGAGACCCATTGCAAGTTCATCAACCAGTGAGTTCTGTCAACATCAGTTTTGAGGTGTTACCCCTGTGGGGTTGCGGGGGTAGGGGCGGAATTTCTCCTCTTATTTGTCTTAATTTTTGGGGGATCCCTTGTCAGGAGATGTTACTATATACTGGAACGGTGGCTTCAGTAGAGGGGAGGCCAGTTTTTGCGAGAACTGGATGGGATCACTCCCAGGTAAGACCTGCATTTGTCCGCTTTTGTCAGTAGTGATATTACAATCAAATTTTTGGTTTACCTTAAACTGTGGAGACATCGCGATCTTAATTGAAAGATCTAAGGGGAAGAGAGAGACTGATGGACAGTAGTGAGAGTGCACTTTACAAATATGTGACTATAGAGCAGTTGAGATCACGCCAAGTGGGGCAGGGTCTGCATTGAGAGATAGGAAAACTAAACATTGAAAAAGAAGAGGAAAGTTAGAAACCGCACAACACCCAGCAACTGCTTCTGTATGAGGTGGCTATGCTAACACTTATTTAAAGCCATAAAGCTGGTGTTTACAGAGAATTCTACTAAACAGCTTAACAGACTTCATTGCAACATGATGCAAGCAGTGCATTTGTCTGTTCTTCCAACAGTACGGCATCTACATTTCTTTGCACTTCAGTTTCAAGGTCTCTTACATCAAAACAAGCACAGGGCCACGCTCTAAAGGGGATGACGATGGGACTGCGTATTCTATTAAGTCAAGGATCCTCTACCACATCAAAGGATATTGCAAGTCACCTCGGATTTCTGTGACCTTATAAATGAACTCCTCTGTCACTTACAACATTCATTATTGTACGTATGAACGTATGGTGGTGCTGTGATGAATCCAATCAAGAGGGATTGCCTGTTCTTAACCCCCATAGGATCTGTAATGCAAGAGGCAGGGAGCGATCCCCTATAGTAAAGCAACATGGGGGTAACGTTGGCCCCTAGCACCCCAAGGTGGGAGAGAAGTAACAAGGAGAGACATCGTAGGCCAACCACTGCCCTTCGGATTGCTCTATGAACTTCACCCTGTGCACCCTAAGGCTGAAGAGACCCTAGAGCCAGGCACCGAATCCAGGGGAAATCGGGTGTTCACATATAATGGGCAATAAACAGAAAGTACAAGCAGATTCATATCGTTGAAGAAAATTGTGCCGGGTGAAAGGTGGCAAAACTGCCAATCTGCTGATGGCGACAAAATTACAGCCACTTTGCCCGCACCGCCATACTACTCCCCCCCTCCTGCTGTATATCTGTTCTGTTGTTACCTCTGAAAAGCTCTCTGTTATGCATCTGTACTGTTGTTACCTCTGTAAAGTGTTCTGCTATGAATCTGTACTGTAGTTTCCCTCAGTAAAGCGCTCTGTTGCTTATTGAAGCTTGGTCCACGCTCAATAAATATAATATAATAATAATAATAATAATAATAATAATAATAATAATAATAATAATAATAATAATAATAAAAAATAACAATGATAATACTACAAGTATAGCCCTGCATAATACTCCAGCATGATGCTGGAGGTAAATCCTCACACTTACCGCTGACAAATCAGCAAAATCGACAGAATTAGCACAGCGAAAATACTGCCACAGCAATTCCACCAAAAACGTCCCATATAGTCCGATGGACTCTGGGAGAATGGGGATTAACTCCCCAACTGCCACTTGTAAGTGAGCGGTAATTCCGAAGGAATCAAGTGGGGGTAATGCTAATTCCGTTGGGCGGTATTCCGGTGGATTTACCTCCAGAATATGTCCCAATTCGTAATGACACCCACAGTGTTTTTAAGCACTTGGTCCAAAAGGTCCTAATTAAAAACACAGCGCCAGCTATGAATACAAAGAAGAAAGTAAACATGTGAAAGGGAGGATTTCCAACTGATTCCATGATCCTGAATTAAAGATGGGCGGGTCGAAACCATCAGTGCCATTACTGAGAAACATGAATCTTGTAGCAGAGTATAAAACAGGTCAGATGTGGGCCTGTGGTGTGGGAACTAGGGCTGACTTCCAGAGAGTTGGTGTGCTACTAGCCAGAGTAGCAGGAGGAGCAAACAGCAAATGGCTGAGCCAAATAGCACAGAGACTGGGATAGGTTAGAGAGAGAGAGCAAGTAGCTGGCAGGGGGAAATAACACAGAAGCTGGCAGGAGACAGAGGCTACTGAGAAGGAGCAGCTTGAATAGTCCAGATCCTAGTGAGGATCATGAGTCCACCCGAGTTGTGGCGAAAAAAAGAGTGACCTATTATTTTCCTGCTGAGATTAGAGCCTCGCATTGACCAGAGACTTTGAGGAGTGGGGCAAGAGTCTGGAGTGGGCATAAGTGACCCTGGACTGATGGCAAAAGAGTAACTGCAGCCTGAAAAGCACACAGGCAGCGGAGTCAGAGAAAATCCTGCCTCTTTGCATTGGAAATGCTGAAGAGCAAGGGTTCGAGGGGGTGGGGGGGTGGAAGCTTGAGGTCTTGCCCTGGTAGGGGATGCTGCACTATTGAAGGTATCACAGGGTAAAGCGGGGAAATTGCAAGGTCTTGCCTTGGCAGGAGTTTGTTGGAAGTACGACTACAGAATCTATGAGAACAATGTACCTGCCATCGGTGATTTCCAAATCCAAGAAAAAAGCATGTTGGGACTCTTTAAAAACGCTGCTGTTCACTTCGGCTTTGGAGGGTAAATCTGGGCCTCTAGGTCAAAGTCCCCTACCTGGGTCATGGGGTGCAGAGTGGGGTGGCCATGGGGGAGCACTCTACTGATGCTCAATAAACAATGCTGGACACAAGAGTAGTGCAGGGAGGAAATGCCTGAGTCACCAAATGAAAACCTACTACTCTGTCCCTGAACCCTATATTCAGAATGTGTTCTTCAACCCGCCCCTCTCTCCTCCTGACACCCCTGCCCCCTTCCTCCGGTCTTCTCCCAATCAGGTATGTTGTTTCAGAAGTACAGGACAGGAGAGAAATGTCTGATCACATTAAATCCAGGAGATTGCTTTGGGAGCTGGCAGCACAGAGAAACCTGAGAACAGTGAGTGTGAACAGGAACCACTGCACCCATAAATCCTCTGACTTACTTAGCATTGCCAAGGAGCAAGAGTTCCACAGTAGCAGCCCATTTCCGTGCACATGCAGTATGTAAATACAAGATGGCCGTCAGCCTGACCAACAGCAAGCCGGTGAGCATTGACAAATCCAGTGAAAAGACGCAAAACTATATGCTCCTGAATATAATTGAATGAGACCAGTCCCCAAGAGGTGGCCAGACCCTTATATAAAGCACAAGTGTTGTCATAGGGATGAGGGTGTTAGGATAGAGCAGTGAAGCAGTGCAGGACTGTGTTTGAGGCAGGAGAATTTGGATGCCATTAAAGAGCAGGTGGATCTTGAGAAAGGGAAATGAGGCTGCAGATCAGAGGCTTGACAGAAGGAGGGAGTAAATCAGGAGCTGGTGACTATTGAGGAGGAGGTGGCAAGTAAGCAATTGGCAGGGATAATAAGAAGGAGAAGAAAGAACATATAGTGAAGAAGGATCAGAAGGCGGGAGAGAGTCAGAGAGAAGTAAAGTATGGAGGTTGAGGGATACCTACGGTTGGGGAGGTGGAGAATCATACAGAGGAGGTGGCAGAGGAGTCAACAAACAAGGAGGAGGGTAAGGTGCAGCCAAGGAAGGTCAGATATAGAAAGAGGCCAGGCATGTTATACTGCAAAAAGGGAAATTGGGAGGTGAAGAGGAACTAGAACATGGCAGGACACTGAGGAGGCACCTGCAGAGTAAGGAGAGGATTATAGTGGTAGGAGGAGGAAAGGCGTATGGAATGTTTTCTTAGGTATGAGGCAAACCCGAGTTTACAAGGAGACAGACAGGGACAGTGAAGAAGGGACACAATACTGAACATAGCCATCTACTAACGCATGTGCTAATTTCTGGTAGGAACTCTGGGTAATGGGCTGCTTAGAGGCACAGTACCATCCCTTTGGTGCGGAATTACCAAAGTTGATCGAAACAAATCGATCAAATGGTACATTTGACCGATTTTGGAGAGTACTAATCGATCAATTGTTAAAAATACCGACCATGAAGGGTAGGAGTTGCGGGGGTGGCCTTGCAACCCTTGTCCGGTATTTTTGGGCTTCGGGGAAGTGGGGTTGGCCCCCGCTTCTTCAATATTAGAGGCGGGGGAACAAAAAAAAAGAAAGAAAAAAGAAAAAGGGACACTGCAGTGTCAGATCCGGTTTGTGGGTGTACGGTTGGATTGGGGGGACATGGGTTTGGTTTGTTTAACCGCAGCAAAAACGTATTTGCGGCAAAAATGACTATGGTAAATTCTGCTGCAAATATTTCTACCATGGTCAAACAACCCAAATCCCTTTGGTAATGCCACTGCCTAGGCCTAAGGTGCAGGCTCAGCTGGCCCAGAGGCCCAGAGAAGTTCTTACAGGGCACCCAATCAAAGACATGAGGAAACAAAAAAGTGCAAGGACACGTAATGTCAATTGTTTCCCAGGAAGGAACATCAAAGGGAGAGACATGTGATTTACCCTGGAGTTTAGTGTTGCGATACCAAGGACCCTTGCTTTTTTTCATTACGTTTAGAGAAAAGACTTTGGGCCTCATTACGACCCAGGCGGTAAGTTACCGCCTGGGCCATGACTTTACCACCATGGCGTAAACTACGTTTACGCCATGGTGGTTGGCGGACTTATCGCCCCATTCCGACCTTGGCGGGGCGGTAAGTCCCCAATCCCCATTTACCCTTCCCCATTCCCATTTTTGCCCCATAGGGCATAATGGGAGTGGGGAAGGCGTTAATTACGCCACCGTAAATTACGGTGGCGTAATTAACTCCATGGTCCCTTAGCGCCATGGATTTTAACACCTGCTAAAAGCAGGTGTTAAAAGCACCATGGCGCTAGGGGACCTCGTAATCAGGCGTTAAGGGTCGGCGCTGTTAACGCTGCCGTAAACCCCTTACCGCCTGGGTCGTAATGAGGCCCTTTGTAAGGCTGAAGAAACGAGTACACAGACTTTGTGTATTGAGCAAATGAATCACAAACATGTGGTCGTTGATTGAAGCAAGCTGCATGAAATCAGGGGCTTCAGCTAGTAGAGGGCATCATAATTCGGGGCACCCTTAGAGTTAGAGGAGACAATGGGGTCATTATGGTATGATTTCTAGAGATTTGAGTGGAATAAAGCAATACTTGGGACATGCCAATGGTGTCTGTACGATGTTGCTCCTGGTCCGCTTCATGACCTCCCACCCTCCATTCAGTGATATGCTCTGTGCTGTACAGTGCACGGACAGAGAAACTGTTTAGTAATACCCAACTGATTCAATATATGGGTCGTAACCTCCTTGTTCCTGTTTTGGACAATCTTCGCTGCAGTGTAGACTGGATGGACCCCTTTCCAGATGTAACACATTTCCTTTCCTTATAGGGCCCCTATTCATCATGATGTGGGCCCATCCCAATAGGAAATCGGGCCCTCCAACAGAAACATGTCATACAGTAGCAGACAGTTATCATTATGGGGGCACGCATTGCTTCTCATTGTGAATGTAGCATTCAATGAAAATTCATCCTCGTTATCCATTTCATTTAATTCACAACTCTTACATTTACATTACACAATTTGCACAAGTAGGTTCCAGAACCAATGGAAGTACTTTCTTTATCAGCAACACATCCCCTTCAGGGCATCCAGCTCTAACATGCAGCATTTAACGTGCCTGGCATGTTATTAATGTTCCTTTTCACACTACCTTTTTAATTAATCAGGCATGGACACACTGGGCCTTATTCTAACCTTGCTGGTCCGTAAACAATGGTGTCGGTAGGCTTACCGGCACCATTGTTTCCAGACCGGCAAAGTGCAAATCTCCCGGGCGGGTGCCCTCCTGCCTGGCAGGTCTGACCTGTCAGGCGAACCGGCACCCGCCCACAAAGTTTCACAGAAGCATGCTTCTGGCACTGTTATTCCCGGCAGGTCTGCCCTGCCGGGCAGACCGGCTCCCGCCCACAGAGTTTCATGGAAGCACCGGCACCGTTTTTACCAGTGCCGGTGTTTCCATCATCCCCATAGAATCCTATGGGACTCTATCGAAATGGGGAACAACATTTTACTGGCACCTGACTTACCGGCCGCCAGGGTTGTAATCCCCTGGTGTTACCAGCAAGTCAGGTGCCGGTAATTGTTTACGGGTCCGGGCAACTACCTGCCGATTTTACTGGCACGGTTACCGCCAGACCCGTAATGAGTCCCACTGTTTTAATGGGACCCAGTTGTAAGGTGTCCTTTCCCAAGATGACAGGAGCTAGCTGTACAAAAGACATCTTTCTTCAGCTACAACACAGTTTTGCACAGCCCCATAGGTACTCTGGACACAAGTCTCGGGTAAGGGGAAGACATTCACCAGCACACCTTCTCTCTCAGCCAACCTCTCCCCAACTGTTATACATAGAACACTCAGCAGTCAGCACTCGCACTTCATTAAACACTCATAACACTCACGACATCACCATGAATTCAGAGGATAAGGCAGTAAAGGAAGAAAGCACAGCACAACATACTGTTTGCTTTTACCTTTTCTTTACTTGTGAGTATATATTTCAGCAGTAAGTGATGTCCCCCCACCTTCCTACTTCCTCCCGCACAAAATGGAACCCTTTGAGAGTATTGTTTTTTCATATTTTTCCATTTCAACACCAGCAAAATGGGGGAAATGAGAAACCTGCAGTGAAACTGTTTGTCAAACCCTTGAGACAAACATTCCCTTAGCGCCCCTGCCATGGCCGTGGGATTAACCGACAACTCAGAACCTGAGTATAATGTTTAAAAGGTTTTATTTTACAAATTATGCATGCCCAGGGTTTAGGGTAGACTGGAAACAAGATTAGGAGAATTCAAAGAAACACGAGGAAGCAATGCCAACGTTCCCAAGGCCTTTAATGCATCAGTCCATCCCTCAAACAAAGTCGCTTGCAGTCTTTGTGACTTTAAGGGCCCTGACCCTTCTTTCTTGACTCAAAGTTGTTTGATGTTCCATGGTTGCATGTGTTGGGATATCATTCGCCTTGGCAGAAGAAGCATGAGAATACAAATGGAGGTTTCACTACTCTGAGCTTGTTGGGTCTTAGGGTCTTGGGCCCAACCTCCAGGCTTTGATGATATTGGACCAGCCAACTCTGAGACTGCGATTGGGAAAGCTTGCTCCCCTTAGTGCTGTTGGCATTCTTTGCCTATGTCTCCACCGGTACTGGATTGGAAGGCTATCTACTGAGGGTTCCTAGGCTTGGGCATTTACTCTTTCTCCTGGCCTACACTCTTCCAACTTTTCTCCACTGTTTTACTCTCCTCTCTTTCCTCCTTGATGTCACACAATCGCTTTAAGCTTTTCACCTTCCCTCTTAGCTTCCCTTCTTCACCTTATCAAAGTATATTTCTCTGGCTTCCCTATTGGCTCCTTCGTCCTCTCCAAATGACTTCTCACCTCCATGCCTCCTGATTGATATGATATGAGATGGCATTTATAATGTGACTATACACAAGTGTTTCAAAGCGGGACGAGGCAAGGGAGAGGGACAACGGGGGGACAGAGACAACGATCTTACTAGGCCAAGTGACATTGAGATCGCGCAAGTGCAGTGGAGGGGGGAGGGGAAAAGTGAGAGGGGAAAGAGGGGGCAGTACTGTACATGGGATCAAACAATATCAAGAAGTGCGGCCAACGCGTGGCATGTGCAATTGCAAGCAGCAGGTGTACAAAAGTGCAGGTAAGGGGACTGTAGGTTTACAGATACAAACCTAAGTGCAGTGGTTCCCGGGGGGCAGTGCAGGTGTGCAACTGGGAGGGCAGGTACCTGGGCCCGAGATCAGAGGGTAGGCAGGTGACCAGTGCAGATTCAGACAGGAAATCAGCAGGGGAGAGGAAGAGAGAAGGCAGAAGCAAAGAGGAAGGTCTTGAGGTGCTTCTGGAACCGGAGAAGGTTCTCCTCAAGTTTCAGAGAGGCAGGGAGGCTGTTCTAGAGGGAGGTTCCAGCCAAAGAAAGAGATCTACCACCAACCTGTTGCTTGGAGAAGCGACTGACCCTCAGGGAGGAAGTGGAGGAGCAAATAACTAGAGTAGGAAAGTATTCATGAAGCAAGAGTTGGAGTTCTTGGGGCCCCAGAAGGCCTTGTGGACAATCGCGAGGGTCTTAAACTTAATCCTCGCAGCCACTGGGAGCCAATGCAGAGATTTCAGTATTGGAGAGATACGATTCCTGGGCTTGAGGTGAAGGACAAGAGTGGAAGCAGGCAGATTTAAAAAGAGGCTGTTGCAGTAGCCCAGCCTAGAAAGAACCACAGCTCTGGATACAGTGAGCTTCTGGTGGAAGGAGAGGAAAAGAAGAATACCTCTGAGGAGGTGCAGTTGGTAGTTTGACTTCATAGAGACGTCAGAGATGTGAGGATATAGAGTGTGGAGTTGAAGATCACCCCACGGTTTTTACCCTCAAAGTTTGGAGAAGGAAGAGGGCCAACGGAGTCCAGTCAGAGAGTGACAGGAAAGGAGGGTACAGGTGTGCCTGCGAGGAGAATCTCTGTCTTCCTGGCATTAAGGCAGAGATAGTTGGCGACACACCACTCCTGGAGAGCAGACAGACAGTCAGAGATGAGAGAAGGAGAAATATGGCAGAGGGGAGCCTGAAAATGATCTGAGTGTCATTAGCATAGCACTGAAAGTTGGGGCAGAGAGCAGCAATGCGGTGGGCAAGAAGTGCCAGGTATTGGTTGAACAGTCAGGGAGAGAGGTTAGACTCCTGGGGAACACCACAGATAGAGCGTGAGATAGAGGAAAGGAAGGACCCGAGTTGGACCTGGGAGGGTCAATTGAGAGAAAAGGGGACTGCCAGACCAGGGCCTGATCGGTGATACCAGGTTATCACAGAGATGATTCAGCAGGATGGCATGGTTGACCGTGTCAAAGGCAGAAGAGAGATCGAGTATGATGAGGACAGAGGGAAGATTAGAATCGAGGTTAGAGAGCAGGTCTTGATGGATGGTCAGGAGAGCAGTTTCCGCACTTCTGGCTGCTCTGAAGCCAGACTGTTGGTCATGGAGACAACCAACAGATTCAGTATGAAGATTAAGCTGGAAGATGGCCAGCTTTTCCAGGAGTTTGTACAAGAAAGGAGTGAGGGTTTCTTGAGAAGTGGGTGCACAACAGAGTGGTTGAGGGGGGAAAGGAAGGCTCCAGTGGCGATGGAGTGGTTACAGAAGTCAACCAGGGCAAGAAAAAGGGTGTCAATGCACTTCCTTCTACCTGCTCTACTCTTTCTCTACTCCACCTTCTCCAACCTCATCCATTCACTTTCTCTCCCTTTGTTTCCCTTCCTAGTCCAAGTTCTGCTCCCCACATCCTGGCCTTCTCCAACGTCCTCTGTTCTCTATCCTGATGCTCCCCCTTCATCTCCTCGTTTTGCCTTACTCTGTCATGAAGCACACAGGGATCGAACAAAGGCCAGACTCAATTGGGCCTCATTACGAGGTTGGAGGTAGCCTGCTAGTTTTAACGGCAAGGCTACCTCCAAACTTGCATCCGGGTCCGGCACCCGGGAATGGGCAATTACTGGGCTATTCCGGCCCAGCCGGACCCGGTAATTGCCATTTCGTGGGTGTCGTGCCCGGTACATCCCTATTCCCATTTGAGCCCCATAGGGCTGAATGGGATTGGGGAGGGTGGTAGCACCGGTACCGTTTATAACGGTACCGGTTCTACCATCATGTTCTGCTCGCGGGTGCCGGTACGGCCACCAGGTCAGACCTGGTGGCTACAAGGGCACCCGCGAGCAGAACTCCTAGTATGGCAGTACAGTAGCAACAGTGCTGGTAGCGATACCGGCGCCGTTGTTGCCTTACCGCCATACTTGTAATGAGGCCCAATGTATTTTACCCATCGCCTATTTATTAGGATTTTTGACAATTCAAAGCAATTTGCTAAGGTCAAAGAATGTGCATAAAGGTAACCTAAAGGGTGTCAGGATGGTTGGTCCTCTCCAATGGCTTTTACAAACGAAACCAAATGTGGTGGTAGGTGTTCAGTGGCCCTAATCATGCATAAATAATTAAAAGAACAATGTCTCTCACCATCTTGCCGATTAAGTCCATAGAAAAGTCTCAGTCTCTAGCAATGGTCTTGGTGATATTCTTGTGCGGGTAGTGTACGATGGGCAGTCCTCCTCTGGGTCTCATGTCTGACTGAAGCCTGATCGTTGATTCCGTAGTTGGCGCCACAATGGAGCTGGCTTTAAACTAAGACCCAGATCCATAGGGAAGCACAGGGCTGTGCTAAGGTCTTTACAAGGTTCTATGTAAGCATCTCACAGCACCTCCCTCACTCAGGGTCCTGATTCTACACCCTCTGCCCCAAGCCATTTCTCCTCTTCAACCTCCAGCCATGAGCTCATACCTTGGGGGCCTCCTCTTGTTCCTTCCTTCTCTGTGTCTGCATTATTATGCTTCTTCTGCACCTCCTCAATGCTTTGCCCTCTGCTTATTCCTCCACCCACCCAAGGCTTCCCATTACATCTTGTCTCAGTATCTTCCTCTGCCTCCTGTTCTTTTATTGTGCCACGGATCTACCTTTTCTACTCCTCCTATCTTCTTCTCCTGGTGATTCACCTCTTCACCTCTCCACGGTGGTCCCCATTAACTTTAGCCACCCCTCACTGTTCACAGCTTTCCTTTAAGGCACCTCCCACTCAGGCACCTCTCTATTGAGGGATGGCTTCTCCACCCCCTCCTCTGGGATTCCTTTCACAGCCTCCTCCTCAGCTTCTCTACTGCCTTCCCATTACTTTGTCTCACCGCCTCCTCCTCAGACACCTCTGTCATCCAGAGATAGCATTGCAAAGTCTTGTTTCCAACTCCCTGGGCCCTCCAGCTTCCTGGTTCTTGCTATCCCCAAATCTTCAGTTTATCTCTTTCAAGCCTCTTGGGTCTTTCTTTCCCCACCCTCTTGGGTCTTTATCTCCCCAGCCCACCAGGTTTTGCTATCCCCAGACCCCTGAGTCTCTCTTGCCCCATAACCTTTGGTGTCTCTCCTCACCGTCCCGTCTTTCTCTAGCCCCCTGGGTCTTTCTCACCCCATGACCCGGTTCTTTCTCTCTGCAGGGCCCCTCTGTCTTTATTCTCTCTGCCCCTGAGTGTCTCGCCTTTATTCCTCGGTCCTTCTTACCCCCAGTCTCCTGGGTCCTTCTCTCACCAGCCTCTTGTGTTCTGCTTCTGCTCCTTCTACACTCCTCTCCAGACACCTCCGAAGGAGCCCATTTTCTGGACCCCAACAGTCTTCTGTCACAGGCTCTTCTGTTTATAGGGCCTTGATCTCCATCTTTCAGCCGCTCTCTGGTCTAAGGGTACTCAGGTGTGCCTCCCTATTCAATAGTTAAGCAGATTGGTAATGGGCATTGCGTCTGGGATAGGTTGCTGTTTTGATATGGAACTTGGGGTTGGTTGGTCCCTCCCCACGGGTAGTCCGTACTCTGCTTTCCACAAGTTGGCCCGCCCTTGGGAGGAGTCCCCTAGACTAACATGCCTTGGGTGTATGTGTGTTGAGTCCTTGAGATTAACTGCTCAGGTTTCCTGTCTTAGATCACATGCTGCTCCTTCCCATTGTTGTTTTATCTATGACTTCTTCACCCACATGTGGGGTGCTAAGCATGCATGCGCTATCAGCCGCCTTCAAGGGCCAGGACTGGTTTGTCCAGGAGCGGGTAAAGCAAAGGCAACTTCCTAACGTCATCCACGTAGGGTTGTGTTTCCTGGAGTACAGTGACCACCTTGGGAATCAGTCATAGAACTTGAACCAATGCAATGTCAGGCACACTGGGAATACTAGTATTAGCACATCACTGCAGGGGTGAAAGTGTGCATCAGATTTGGGAGAGGATGTCCCTTTGGCAGTAGATTTACTTAGAAATAAAAGGTTAGGGATTGGCTGGGGTTCCTGAGTGTGTCTCCATTTCCTTCCGGAGTGTGTGGTCGTGACTGGCTCCTCCACTCTCATCTTCTAACAGAATACATGGGCCATTGTCACACACCTACAACTTCTATGGAACAAGTGGGTCTCTTTGGAGCAGTGGAATCTTTGGGTGAGGAAGAGAGTCAGCAGAAGATGGAAAACAAAGCTGCAGAAACTGAGAGGGACACGAGGTGGTTGCAGTGCAGAAAGCGGAACATCGGCAGACGAGGGGCAGTAGGTGGTACATGAGGAAGTGGCAGAAAAGGAGCAGGAGGATGCCAGGTAGCAGGAGCCGGATGAGGGGCAGGAGCAGGGGTAGCAGTAGGTGGGACAAAGGCAGATACAAGGCAGCAGATGATGTGGTTATGGCGCTGGAGAAAGAGGGCTGGGTGGAGGGGGAGAGCAGCCAGAGGATGGGCAAGAGGAGGATGCTGACCAAGCTGATGCTTGTAACACCCATCCTGTGAAAGGTGCAAAGCAGGCCAGAGGATGGGGCAAATGCAAGGGGACTGCTCCGATAGTTTATTATGTGGCCCTTCCTGGGTTCGGCAGTAGTTCCTCAGACAGAAGAGAAGGTAAACGCAAAGGTGTGTGAAAGCTCTGCAGTAAGGTAGCGCGCTGGGCAAGAAGACTGGGCATTATGCATTAGAAACAATGCCAACACGTAAACACATTTTGTGGTTTCATAAAACACATTTCTTTAGCAATGTGATATCCACTTCCTCACCACCACGGTAACCAACTCCAAACACAGGTCGTTTCCCATCATGACATAGACCTGGCGGGATGACAGAGGCCCAATCACAGCCAGTGGTACATGCTACAGCTTTAAGTCAGTGTTGAGTTGATTGGCCTTTAGCCCCTCCCTGGTGGAAAGGTGGGCTATGACTACATTTGAGAACAGCCAGCATGATTGCCTGTTCTGGAATGCAGGCACACATGGGGGTCATTACGAGTGCGGCGGTAAGGGGTTAACGCTGCCGGTAAGGATGCCGTTGCCATTAACCCCTTACCGCCGCATTACGAGGTCCCTTAGCGGGTCCCGCTAAGAGCAGCTAGTTTTACCAGCCGCACTTAGCGGGAGCCGCTAAAGGACCATGGAGCTAATAACAGGCCAGTTATTAACGGGCCTGTCATTAGCTCCCTCCCCATTCCCATTGAGCACTATGGGGGCTCAAATGGGAATGGGGATGGGTATTTTGAATGGGGACTTACCGGGTCCTCCAAGGTTGGAATGACCCGCTAAGTCCCCATTCAAGGAACCAGGACCGGACCCGAGAGAGCAATTCAGTCCAACATGCTCAGGAGGCTCGTCTGTGGCCCAACATCCTCCAATTTTGACTCCGGAGGATAGCTCAGGGGGAATGTACTTGCCTTGGAAGCAAGATGACGCAGAGCAACACGGGTTCGATCCCCGGGTATGCGTTTAGAAACCTCTGGGTATTATGCATGTTATAAATAACATATCATATCATATCATAATAGATCGAGCAAGGAGTGAAAGACTGACAAACTATGCATAATATTATATGTACTAGCCACCCTCCCGCACCTGATGTCTTCATTCTCATCCTGGCATCTAGCACCACCCTCAATTTCTCAATTCCTAGCCCACTCTGTGCATTCTTCTCCCTTCTGCTCCTTCGCCTTCCTTGCGCCTGCCCCACCACTGGAACACCCTACCTGAAATTAAAAACACCACCAACAACATATTTGCATTCACGTCAGCCCCAAATCCATCTTCTGTACTTGCAATGACCTCACACACTTACCCAGTACATTCTTACCCCTCTTTGTCCCCGCTCCCTAACCATCACTGTATAGGTGCGTGATGACCTGTCTCTATATGATCCTATATGATCATGTTTGATCCATTGTATGTCTCTTCTCTGTCTCTTTCTTTAGTTCATGTCTTTCCCTTCACCCACCATCTCCCATGCATACCCTGGCAAAAATGCCACATCACAGGGAAAACGCCAGTGCATTTTCATATTGGTAGAACTCAGGCGGTGGGGAGACCCCAAACACTACACGTTATCTGTTCTCATTTGGCGGGGAAAACCCAAGACATTGTCACGTTGACAGGCTTTAAATTAAAGGAAAGAACCTGAACAATTCTCATGTTCGCGGCTCTCAAGTACCAGACAGTATGCAAAACATATTCTCATGTTGATGGCTTCAGGTTGAGGGGCGCACCCACACAAATTCTCATACAGGCAGCTCCCAGCTAATGGGAATAACCCAAAGTATCCCCCGTGGGCAGCTGTTAGGTATCAGGGAAGATCCCAAAATTATCATGTTTTTGACATCTGGCACTGTTGAAAGGTAGCATTCCCTTCCACTACAGAGAAAGAACATAGGAGTAGGACTTAAGAAATTAACATGAGAGCCACAGCTCACCCGGCAGTCAAGACAATAGAGATCTCTCTTTCACAATGACAAGCCTCACTAAATAGTACTGATCCGAGTGTGTGTGTGTGTGTGTATGGATTCTCCTGTGGTTAGATTCGTAAGCCTAGGCAGAATACAATATTTGCTCAGACTGAACACTGGCAGGGTGGCAGCTCATTCATTCTTTGGCAAATCTCACAAGTGGTGCTGTCCAGACTCCAGACTGAGTGCTGTAGTGGATCATCGTCCCTACGCAGGTGAAATGCATCAGGTAGATATGCACCCAAAATCTGAGCTGCAGAAGTTATGATCCATGATGTGGACTCATCCATATTGTGGTGTTAAACCCCCGTTCCAAGGGCTGGAAGGAGAGGTAAACCCAAGTTAATGGCCCGAGCAAAGCGGCTCCGGGGTGTTACCACCCGTTCCAGCACTTGGAACGAGGGTTTAAGGCCATTAGTACCCTGGGCTACCAAAGCGGTAACCCGGGGTGCTAAAAAAAAGTATTTTCCTTCATTCAACGGATGAGCGCGGCATCCCATTGAACTAAGGAAAATACTTTTCCAAGATGGCCACCATGGAAAGGGAAGCGGGGCTCCATACGGAGCACCTTTGCCCTTTCCATGATAGCCTGCAGGAGCGGCGGCGGGGAGTGCCACCGCGGCAGAAATAAGGTAAGTGGGGGGGTGAGAAGGGACAAAAAAGGGACAGAAGGTGGGGGGAAGAAGGCGGCGGGGGAGCCAGTCATCAGGTAGGATGGAACGCATGCTTTAACCGGCAGTACAAGCCTGCGTTCCTAGCCACCTGGTTTGCTGGATTCCCTGCCAGGGTGCTAATGAAGATTCACGTTTGATTGAGTAATGCATCACACAGGCTCGCCTTCTCCAGTTTATCACTGTATTCAGTAGTGTTTGTAGGGGATGGGTCCGCTGGTGTAGACATCAAACACCATGTGCGTATTGATGATGAAGTGCTTTGTTGAGCACAAGGAATCTTGCATTTTCTTGATTGCTCCGTCATTCATTCAATTTCATTTCCACCCTCGGCATCAGTGCACCTTTGCGCATTTTAACAGTGCCTTGTTAAGTTCTCATGGAGCTGAAAAGCAGCCACTTTGATCTTGAAACACGATTGAGAAATTAGGCCACGTGGTATTCATTTGTATCTGTCACTGAGGCTCGAAGTAGATCTGCTTGCAAGGTTAGGAATACTGCCTTCACCAACCACAGTGTATCTACATCACCTGCCAAATGATGGCCTTTATCATGTTAGACAGGTTGGACATGTTGGTCAGGTTGAGGTCTAGCAGGCACACCAGTGGCAGTACCCTTCTGAGTGATACACTAGGCCGGCTAATATACTTGGTGGCCTCCTTTAAAGGCGGCATCACAGAGCAGACAACACAAAGCAGCTGCCACTGTCCTAGCACAGAGAATCGCCATCTAAGGCTCAGTTGTGACTGTTGCAATACAATACTGCCATTGCTTTGCTAATTTAGAAGGTGCATCTTGTGCAAAGTAGAATCCCAATGCGTGGCAGTTGTGTTCTTCAAGTTGTGGTGTGGCAACTTGTGGCACACCTGGAATTGATGCAGCACATTTCTTGCACTAGTGGCAGGGCTGAATTATGAGCTGATCTTCTGGGCCACAGCTATTATATCCTTCACAGGGTGACAATCGCTGATGAAAACTGCCATCACAAGATGAAGGACGTGTGCAAAGCAAGGGAAATGCATGGTCTGGACACTTCTTAGGTCAATAAGGATGTAAACCCATTGTTAGCAGCAGAAAAGTCCATCTGCATGTGCCATGATCTTAGCCACTGCGTCACCACCTATGACACCTACTCCTAGATGTCAATTGTCCTCTAGCCTTTGCCTTCAAATACTTGCATTCAAAATGTGGCCTGGTACAATTACCATGAATACTTAGGGATCAGGACCCTCCATCAGCTGCCAGGGAATGGGCTGGTTACCCTGTTTGCGGTCACATCCATGTAGACAATGCTCTATCCACTGGTACACATCTCCATGATGAAACAGACTTTATGCCCCCTTGGATTGCCTTTCCCAAAGCATAAAGTACGTCATTATACAACTCTTGTGCAGCTTTTCATGAAAAGTAACGACAAGTGGGATTCTTCCAGCGTTGATGCAGCCTCTCCACCATTGATAGGCTCTACGCATGGACCCATGCAAACCAGGCTTTTTTGACCAGAAATGTAGGCCAAGTGGCACATAGACAATATTGCGGCGAGGTTAGTAATGGCCAGACATACCCTATCATATGATCTATAATATTGGTGTCCATGCTCAATTGCATCCATCACTATGGCCTGGTGCTTAGAGGTAGTGTAGAAAGCAGAGCTGGAGCTTTGTGTCCAGACAGAGGTTGCCACAGCATCAATGGTTTCTGGGATGATAATAAGGAGTGGGGGCGGTATGATGATTGCCTTCAGGGATGAGGCCTACAGTTGAGGTCTTGTGCTGTCATCCACCTCCTGGGGATGTTGCCAAATGATGTGGCATCACAAAGATGTGATGCCCAAGTTGGTTCCAGGCCAACCTCGGCATCCCAAGTTTTCTTTTCCCTGAAGGGAAGGAATGCATATGCACAACCAGTCACTTCAGGACAAAATCAGTCGAAAAGTGGGACTCACAAATGCCCACCTTTTCAGACCATTTATGATATAATCAGGAGTGGCCCAGAATGCTGCTCTTGACCTGGTGTTTGTTCTCTCGTGGAGGTACCTGTGTCAGATCTATGGAGATCCGTACAATGGCTACCAGTTGCCAGTCGGATCACTTTCAAGGTCCTGTACTTAACTCTCAAATGCATTCATGGATTCATCCCCATTCTACCTAATGTGAAAGAATGAACACTGCTCCATAGCAGGGAACTATGCTCTTCCTAATTAGCACTCGCTAGGTCTCATCATGGGGCCAGCCAGCCAGTCACAAAGCTTGATATGGTATTACAGTATTGCCAGCATTTCGAGTGCCTTGAGAAGCAGGAGGCTATCATCCCCCCACTCCCTCCCCCCGGGCACAAGCCTTCGCTCACCCCACACCCCTTCTCATTAACCCCTCACCACTTCCACCTGCCCCACCCACTCCCCACCAGCGCTACCCAGGCACTACTTACCTGCACCTCGCTGGCTCCCACTGTCCTGCCCCTTCCCCCCTGCTGCAATGGCTGGCATGAAAAGGGAGAAGGGACTTCATGGTGGCTATTTTGATTTGTATTTTCTTTTTTATAAATGGAGAAAAGGCAACCCTACTGTTTCTTACCTTAGGTTAAAAAAAGCTATCAACATCCCGGGCTAATAGCTATACACCCCTGCATGGGTGGGCATTAACAGACATTTATCTTGGGCCCCGGGCCATAACCTGACCGGTAATGCCCAACCACGCTGGGGTTTATTGCTTGAGTAAATCTTTTGAAAGCTCCAACTATTAGATGTTTTTCTCATGGGGAGTTATGTCCTCAGGCTTCCCATTTGTGTAACTCCTTGCCATATCATTGCATAGCCACAATCAACTTCAAAAACCTTTCAGGAAACCATCAAGGCACATTTATTTACCAATCCTTGCAGGTGCTCCTGGATCACATGGCATATGCCAGTTTCAAATCCTAGCATCTAGATGCAATTAGCTTTTAGGTGCCAGCACTATACAAATGCTGCAAATTCAATTTAGATACCGTGGGTGGTCAATAGGTGGCCTTTTCTGAGTTATATACATTGTACAGCAGCAGTCGTATCCAGTACTGTACATATTCCATCTCCACCTGCAAGACAGGGATGGCAATGTACTACTTATATGTCTTTAAATATTGGGTGAAGATTTTCGGAACAATAGCATGTAAAATGTCCATCTCTTACTGCCATATTGGCATTATTCTTACAATGGAGTCGCTTCACAGATCACAGCATGGGAGATTGTATTTAAGTCATACACCAATCCGAGTACGAAATTCACACAATTTATAATGAGGGTAAGAAGCAGGGAAGGAAATGAAGAAAGGGGGGCTTTCTGTGCATACAGTATCAAGAACGTGTTGTACTAAACTCGGGCGCTGGGGATATCCCTCGAGGAGAGGTAAAATCATCAATTAAGACAAAGAAAGAGAGACAGTGGGCCCCATTACGAGGAAGGAGGTAACCATGCCGCTATTAGTGGCATGGCTACCCCCTTAGCGGCTACCGGGTCAGAGTTTCTTGAATGAGGAATTACCGGGCCATTCCGACCTTAGAGGGCCCGGTATTTCCCCATTCAGGGAACCCAGACCCTGTACATCCCCATTTGAGCCCCCATAGGGCTCATTGGGAATGGGGATGATGCTAATAATGGGCCTGTTAGCATGCTGGACTGCTCGTGGGACCCGCTAAGGCCGCCTGGTAAAACCAGGCGGCCTTAGCGGGTCCCACGAGGAGACCTCGTAATAGGGCGGTAGGGGGTTAACGGCTCCGGCACCTTTACCAGAGCCGTTAAACCCTTACTGCCAACCTCGTAATGTGGCCCAGTATCCTGATTTATATTAGTCTTTCACTCCTATTTGGTGGCTAATAATTCATAAGCCTTTTGTGTGGATCAGTCGTTGTGGATTTAGTATACATTATTAGTGCAGATACGTGAACTGACGCACGTTTCACGCCAGTGGCTAGTTTCGTCAAAGGTCCCATGTGGTCTATTGTTCTCAATACAAATAGTCTCCAGTACATATCTGAACAGGCTCCCCATGGTAAGGTCTGAATCGTTCATCATCATCAGTGCTGTAAAGATGAACTGGTACTAGTTCAGCTTCCATGACTTCCATGACGATGGCCTCATGACAGGACGCACATGTCGCCAAATAGGAGTCTTCCCTAACTGAGTATATGGTATGGGAGGCATCACCATTGTCCGTGCCCAATTGAGTTAAAAGTAGGTGCCAAGGATTTTTAAAGGAGTGATGGGGGCTGTGTGTGTGTGTGTGTGTGTGGGTGGGTGGGTGTGTGTGTGTGGGAGAGAGAGAGAGAGAGAGAGAGCGAGAGAGAGAGAGAGAGAGAGACCCATTCAAATTTGATGGACATGCTACCTTTGCAGTGCTGTTTTGCTGGGTTACATTATTAGTTTCTCATTATGCTAAATTATGGCATATTTTTGCTTGGTTCCTACACTATGTTCTGCTTGCTTTTGAAATGCTCTGTGCTCTGCTAGGTTTGGAATACCACACTGTGTTAATTTATGCTATGCCATGTCAGCTTTATTAAGCTGCAGGAACAAATCATTCAATGGTTTTCTTTTTGTATCTATGTGTTGTGTGCCCAAATCAAAATTCATGTTAACTCCAGTCTATGCTTTTGATTCACATATCCCCCCTGCTTTTAGATGGGGTGCCCCTCCTTTGCCCCCCCACAC
The DNA here is from genome assembly GCF_040938575.1 of Ambystoma mexicanum. NCBI lineage: Eukaryota > Metazoa > Chordata > Amphibia > Caudata > Ambystomatidae > Ambystoma > Ambystoma mexicanum. Next base: position 601,192,018 of record NC_090922.1, read on the forward strand.
GCACACTCTCTCTCTGTCTCTCCCTCTCTCTCGTTTATACGACAATTCCTCCCCACTGCATCTAAACCTAAATCTGCTTCTCTCTTGTATTTTTTCCTTTTTTTTATTTTTAAATTCCCCCTTCTCCAATTGAAACCTTGAAACCATATTTTAATTTCTTGTTTTTATGGGGGCTTAGCTTGTTTTTCATTTACATTCCTTTCACGCCTGCTTTTTGATTTTTTGGGACAAGAACACACGAACCATGGGACATCCAACACCCAATCTTACCTCCTTTGCACAAGTGGCTGTACGCTTGTCTTCGCCTGGCAGATAGTATGAGGGTTTTGCGTGGTCATTTCCCTGCTGAGAGGTTGCACGGTTGGATCCATGAATATGTATCAATCCGTGCAATAGTGGACATGCGATGGACTGCCTGCAAGCCGTGCCTCGTAACGCCCACATCTTCCCTTGTTCTTCCTCATTTTCCAAGTTCCGCCCGCTTCCCTGCCCTCTGTGCAAGCCAGGCCCATGCTCTGCATGGGGTCTCATGCAAGGCACTTGGCTGCTCAGAGAGACATTTCCAGCCTTCATGAAGTCCCTGCAAAGTAGGAAAAAGTGCTGCACAGCCGATTCCATGAAACGACAAACAGGATTTCACACGCAGTTTGGCATGCAAAGTCCATATATTACACATTGATTATTCCATGAATCAGGCCCTAAATGTGTTATTTTCAAATGTCCCTAAAAATGTCTTTTATGTCGCTAAAGGGGTGCAACATTTGGCATTCTAGCATTCGCCACTCATTTTAAATAATTTAATGAGCAAGTCACTGGCCCTCATTAGGACCCTGGCGGAGTGGGTTTCCGCCAGCGTTATTCGCGGCGGACCCGTCCGCCCTACTACGAGTTCCCGTAGCGCCATGGAGCCTTTCTCCGCCTGGTTTTACCGGGCGGAGAAATCCATGGCGCTAAGGGACCTCGTTGTTAATTACGCCACCGTACTTTACGGTGGCGTAATTAACGCCTTCCCCACTCCCATTATACCCTATGGGGCAAGAATGGGAATGGGGAAGGGCAAAATGGGGATTGGGGATTTATCGCTCCGCCAAGGTCGGCATGGGGTGGTAAATCCGCCAACCCCCATGGCGCTATCGGCAGCTTTCCGCCGTGCTCCGCGGTGCATTTAGCACCGCGAATTCCGCCAGGGTCGTAATGAGGGCCACTGTCAATTTCTGATATCCGAGGCCCACAGCGCTAGTGTTCCCAAGATGTGCACAACATTTAAATTAAAGCAGCCACTTTCCCTGCTAAGCATTCTGTCTCTGCAACAATTTACCAAGGCTGATCAGTCTGTCCCCCTTCAATCTACACTTTAGGAAGGACCTGAAGACCATACCCTACAAAGAACGTCTCCCCAATTGCTGATAGCTCCACTGATCCATACGTCTCTCACTGCTGAGCTCCCTTCCTCCCCTGCAGCCCTGCCCATCCAAGTCAACACTGATACTCCTGCACCCTACCTGTAACACTCTGGGGTGCATCCCTCCCAAACTTGGTTGCACTTTATACATCGATTATATACATACCCATAGACATACCTTAATCTCCCCACCTCTCCATCTCCATCCTGTTTCCATGCACCTGCACCCCCTCACACCTGATGCTCCCGTTCTCCCAAGATCTCTAGCATCAACGATCCCCCTCACTAACTGCACAACGCTGCTACCTCTCATCACCTCCTATGACTCTTTCACTTGGCCTCTGGATGGCACACTCCCTTTGCAACAAATCTCCCTGCATCACTGACCACTTTGCCTCTTATCCACTCAACCTTCAGTTCTTCTTATCACAGAAACCTGATCTCCCCTCATGACTCTGCTACACTAGCGGCTCCCCCAATTGACCCTGCTACATTTCCTACTCTCCCCAACCTGTTGCGAAGGGTGCTGGAGCGGGGTTCCTTATCAATAAGGCATTCACCACTGCCCCCTGTTCCCCTCTCACATCACCTCTTCTTATTGTAATTGTAATTGTTTATTTGTAGAGCGCTTATACACAAGTGAAGTGCTTCAAAGCGCTTCAAGGCCAGAAGGGAACAAGGGGATACAGAAGATATTCTTAGGTCTTGACATTTCCGAATGATCTAACAAAAAAGACTATCAAACTAGGCCTGACGGCATTACTACTAGTGCAAGCGCATGACAAGAAGGGAGGTGAGAAAGTGGGAGGAGAGGGAAAAGAACATACAATCCATAAACTAAGTTTCAGATAGTGCAGGTGCATAACAATGAGTGAGGTGATAAGGGGGAGAGGAGAAACAAAAACTACCGTACTAGGACTGGCGAACTAGGCCTAGTGCATTGTAGGTAATGTAAGGACGCAGACCGGAAGTGAAAGGGAGGGGGAAAGGAACAAGGGCACCCAGTCCAACAGGGCTCTGGGTTAAGTGCATAGAGGTTACCCTTCTCATGGAACAAATTCCAGAAGTGCAGTAGTGGTAAGCAGAGTGCAGAGGCATGGGGGCAAGTGCAAAGACTGGCGGGGGAGCCTCAGACCTGTCTGGCTCTGGCGGTGCAACAGGCAACCAGTCAGCAAAATGGAGCGAAGTTAGGGAAGAGAAGGTGGAAGGAAGCAGCCGTGAATAGAGAGGAGGTTAGACAAGGAGAGGGGGAGAGAAAGAAAAACAGAAGAGGAAGGTCTTCAGGAGTTTCCGGAACTTAAGGTGCTCCGGCTCAAAATGGAGAGAGGCAGGGAGGCTGTTCCACAGGGAAGCACCTGCAGAGGATAAAGATCTACCCCCAAATCTCTGTTTGGAAAAATGGCTCACCCACAGAGAGTTAGAAGAGGCTGAGCGGAGGGCTCTAGAGGAGAGTATTTAGGGAGAGAAAGCTGTAGATAGTGCGGGCCTGGGACCCAGAACGCCTTGTGGACTATGCAGAGGATCTTGAACTTGATCCTTGCAGCCACGGGGAGCAAGTGGAGGGATTTCAACACTGAAGAGATGCAGTCCTTGGGCTTGAGGCCAAGGATAAGTCACACGGTTCTGCTCTGGATGTGTTGTAGAGGTCAGAGAGTAGAAGTAGTAAGATTGAGAAAGAGACTGTTACAGTAGACCAGTCTAGAGAGAACCAAGCCTCTGCAGACTGTACGGCTCCCTGGGAAATTGAGAAAAGGAAGAATACCTCTGAGGAGGTGCATCTGGCAGTGGGACATTTTAGAGATGTCCAAGATGTGAGAGGAGAAGGAGAGAGTGGAGTTGAAGATGACCCCCATATTTTCTGCCTCACTAGTGGGTGAGGGCACAGAGCCAAGGGAGGCCGGCCAGAGAGAAAGTGGGAAAGCGGGAGCAGAGGTCCTAATGAGGACAATCTCTGTCTTATTAGCATTGAGGCACACCAAGACGGAATTGCGTACAGACAGTCAGGAATGAGCAAGGAGGAGGAGGCCAAGGTTAGCCTGAAAGAGAGCTGTGTGTCATCCGCATAACACTGAAAGTTGGAGGTGAAGGCAGAGATCCTGCGGGCCAGAGGGGCCATGTAGACATTAAAGAACCAGGGTATAGGTTAGATCCCTGGGGGACACCACAAGTAGAGAGAGTGATAGCAGAGAGAAAAGACCCCAGTTCCACCTGGGAAGGACGGTCAGAGCGAAAGTAGGCAAGCCACACCAGGGACTGATCTGTGATACCCAGGGTGTCACAAGATGGGAGATCAGGATATTGTGGTTTACTGTATCGAAAGCAGAAGAAAGGTCGAGAAGAATGAGGACAGACGGAGAGTTAGAGTCAAGATTTGAGAGCAGGTCTTCACAGGTGTTCAGAAGAGCAATTTCCATGCCTCTGGATGATCTAAGAGACAACCAACAGATTCATTGTGGATGGTAAACTGAGAGATAGCCAACTTCTCCAGGAGTTTTCCCACAAAGGAGTGCTAGAAATTGGGTGGTAGTTTGCCAGAATAGAAGGGTCGGCAGAAGGTTTTTGGAGCAGAGGGTGCACAAGGGAGTACTTGAGAGAAGTGAGGAAAACACAAGTGGCGAAGGAGAGGTTAAAGAGGTCTGCCAAGGCTGGAGTGAGAGTGTCAATGTTGTACTTGATGGTTTTGGAAGGGCAGGGGGGTCACCTGTTTGGAAGAGGCTTTCATAGACCAGACTTGTCTAGTCTTCCTCTGTTGTGACAGGGGAGAGGGAGGAGAGAAGAGGGGGAGGGGTGGGGGCTGCTAAGTGGGGCCCAAGCAATGTTGGTGCATGAGTGGGTGCGGAGGTGAGGGAGGTCAGGATGTCCTGTGTTTTGGCTATGAAGTGTGCAGCCAGGGCGGAGCATAGGGCCTGGGTGGGAGCAGTAGAGGATGACATTGCAGTAGGGTTGGCCAGTTACTTGTAGACTTTGAAAAGTTTGGCCATGTTGGACTTGATGAGGAGTCTGTATTGGCTTTGAAGAAGGCGGCAGGCCAGCTTGTCAGAGGGTGCATCTGAGGATCCCCATTTCCGTTCTGCTGCTCTGCACCTGCGTTTAAGTGCAGCCAGATCGGAGCCATACCAAGAGTTGCACTTTTTGGCAGGCTTCAGTCGGACCCTCATGACAGGGTCAAGACTGTCGAGAGTGTTTGAGATGGAAATGTGAAAATTAGAGAGGGCTGTGACAGGGTGGGAGTCAGCTGCAGGAGTCGAAGGAGGCAAAGGCAGCCACTGGCTCTCTTTTCATGGGTCTGAAGACCTTGAAGGTGGTCGGTGGTGCAGGGTGGGCCAGTGCTAAAGAAGAAGAGAGCTTCAAGCATGAAGAGGGAAGAGAGTGATCAGTCCAGTAGAGTGAGGTAGAGAGAGGGATAGAGAGAGGTATGTCTGTGGAGATGAGAGCATTCAAGGTATGGGCTGCGTTGTGCGTTGGGCAGAAGGTAAAATGGAGAGAGAAATGGAGTCACATAGGTTGCAGAAAGGTCCTGAAGAGTCGACAGAGTGAAGGTGTATGTTAAGATCCCCCATCAGGAGGAGTTGGGAAGAGGAGGAAAGGAGAGCAGAGTGGAGGCCTGCCCATTCCAAGAGAAAGAGGGTAGACTGGCACGGCGGCCGATAGAAGGTGGCCAAAGTAAGATCATCATTATTTGTCCCTGCATAGTGGGTGCAACCTATTTATAAAATAACGTTTGTAATCATACGTGTTTGTAAGTGGGATATTCGAGGCATGTGTTTGTACCTTTTGAGAAATTTCGCCGTATATGTGAATTACGTTTGATATTCAAATGGTTCAACATAACGGCATTGATAGCACGTGCGGGAACCAGAGTCCCAGCTTACACTCTACGATGTGGGACGTGTTCAGCCCCCCCCCCCTCCCCCCGTGTAGGGGGCAGACAGCAGATAATTAGATCTTTATGTATTAATGACTGGGCTCTAAATTATGTGCTTTGCATAGTACCTGATGTCCCCGATGCTTAATGCACAATATTGTTTGACTTTTTCAGTGACAAATGAATCGGTAAATGGCTGGCAAACGTACAAGTTACCAGCATTTGAAGGTACTTTTTTGAAAACTCCCAGAACCGCATTTCGATTAGAAAAGTATAAAAATGGTAAGTTCTTTCCCTACACTATACATTACCAGCTGTGTTGCTGCCCCACGGACAATTGCAGCTTCTTTTACATTTGTCCGTGGGGCAGCAACACAGCTGGTAATGTATAGTGTAGTGAAAGAACTTACCATTTTTATACTTAGGTTCATAGTAATAGGAATTTGTATATGGGTAGGGCGTATATTTCTTTCTGACTTTCTGGACACTTACATGTGGACTATTTTTGGTTGGGCAACTGATTAGGAGAGTCAACATTTAAATAGCATGTTAGTATTGTGCCCACATGAGCACTGACATACATTTTATCCTATGCAGCCATAACACAGTTGGAAATTAAGGATTGTGGCAAAAGCCTTTTTGGAACTCTAAAGTGACCATTATAAGTGAATATCAGATTTATTCTTTTAGTGAACAATCAAGAACTTGCATACTCAGTAAGTGCGATGCCTTCTTGAGGGGGTTTAAGAAATCCACCTGCGGAGTGATATGCGCACAGGGTAAAGTTTTGGCCGGCCAGCATTTAACACAGGCTTGGGATGAGACTGGCTTCATACAGTGTCATATTCTTTGGTGCTGGCCTCTTTTATAGATGGATAGAAATTCGCTTTGTCTCTTGGTGGAGGCACTGGTGGCAGATTGTCGGCACACTTTATGGTGGTATAGGGGACGTTCTTCAATTCGGGCTGACTTCTTGTCTTGTCTGTACTTTTTCTGTTTGTATTAAAAACGTTTTTCAAAAAGTAGCTTTTCCCTTATTAGAAAAATAAATTACAATTGCAGCTTCTTTTACATTTTAGTAACTTTGTATATCACATCCACAGAGCTCCATCTTACCTTGGGGTCCCGATGAAGGCAGCGAAATAGAACAAATGCCGAAACGTCATGCTGACATTCAAGCGGCAGTGATTTTGGTCCCTTCTCTCGGTGACCAGATCCAAGACGTAGACCTGGGATGTGTGTTCAGATCGTACTACGGGAACCATAGGGTTTTGGTAAAGAAGTCCTGTGTGGTGTATAATCAAGACAGGGACAGAATAGGATTGAGATTACCCACTTTTAGAATCAACCTATACAAAAAAGTTTTTGTATCCAGAAAACCTGTTTGGTTAATCCCGTGTGTTAGCTTGGTTTTCCTCACAAAAAATACATATACAAAAAAAGTTTTTTTCATTGTTGGGAAACCTTTTAACACTGAATTATAAGTGTTAAGAGTTGCACCATATGCTTTTTGCATGGCTGCGTAGGCAATGGGTATTTTGCACTTAAGATACTAAGTATTGGCCTGTTTCCGAATTGTTCTATTATATATTTTGTGATGTTTTATTGTATGATGTGACAAAGAAATTTTTATCACAGTTTTATTCTAAGATGTTATAAAACTTGACTACAGTTCAATTAATTGGAAATGCTGTAACATAATTTTTATATGTGAAGTTATAGGACTTTTGAACTTTCACTCTGAATGGAATAAAATAAAAAAATAGTTTTACTTCACGCCTATATTTGTGCTGACTGATAGATTTAATCAGAATCCCGAATAGGGGCCGTGCCTGAATAGTGGCCGACCAACATGACAAAATAAGAAAATGTGGATGGTTCACCCTGGGGACCCCTCATTTTTGTGTTCAAAGTAAGAGAGGAGACTGGAGAGAGAGAGAGAGAGCCTGCAGACCACGCTTTCAAAGGAGGGGTAGGCCTGGGTGGGAATAACGGAAACAGGGATCCACTCAGGAAAGATGAGGGCTACTCCACCTCCTGGCCTGTTGGGCCTGGGCTCGGAGAGAATCATGTAGCCTTCAGGGAGAAGTGTGCCAAAACTTGTGACAGAGCCGTCATTAAACCATATCTCAGTGAAAGCAAGAACATCGAGATCCAGGAGTTCAAGGAGGTGGCAGATATCAGAGGAGTGGTTGACAGCAGAGCAAGAGTTAAGCATGGCAACATGGAAACAGGTTGCCATTTTTGAGAGACTTAAAGGGTGCACAGATAACAGAAGTCCTCCGCCCCCCCGAGTGGCGAGGATGCCTGAGAGATAGAGGAAGGGGGAGGTAGAAGTCCGAAAGATGACATAGGTGTCAGTGAGGAGATTGCAGGCAAGGGAGCCAGGTGGGTTGCAGGCGGCAAGGGAGCTGTGGTGAGAGAGGCCATATTGTCAGAAGGAGGCGAGGGAGCCAAGGAGGCTGTGGAAGCAGATGGCAAGGGAGCCCTTGAGAAGGAAGGTGGAAAGTTGATAAGGTGAGGGAGGAGCCTGTCAAAAGGTAGGAGGTTGGATTGAGGCCCTTGTACCAGGATGGTACCATTTCGATAGACATTTATGATGACCCTGGAGGTGGAGAAGAAGGCAAGAAGGAACTCCAAGCGGGTGCCACCATTAATGTGTGAGGAAGAGTAAGAAGAGAGCAGAGTAACCATATGAAGAGTCTATAGTCGGGTGAAGGAACGACAAAGAGGATGTCGGTGACAGTTTCTCTGGCGGAAGCACTGACCTAAGTGTCAGCAATAGGCAGGCCTGGGTTGGAGCCCATTGTGTCTTTCTTGAGATTCATCCTGCCAGACTTAGTGAGAGGTGAAGGATAGGAGATAGAGAAGCAGTTAGAGAAGATACAAGAGATAGAAAACACCAAAGAGAAGGGCACAGAGTGTGGTACACTTAACCAGGCAGAGCAGCTGAGGTACGTGGGGGGAAGTAGGCAGGAGGCGCACAAAGGAAATACAAACAGGATCAAGAAAAAACAATGGGAACTGAACGGGTAAGGGAGCAGAAAACAGAAGGACAGAGGACAAAGGGAGTGACCAGTCAGCACAGTCACAAGAGAAGCAGATGTGAGCACAACCTAAAATTGATTTTAAGCTACAGGCTTACAAAGCAGGATGTAAACACACCTATATTCGATTTTAAACTAATTAGTCACAAAGAGTGCATGATGAAAAACACACCTAAATTCGATTTTAAACTAATCAGTCACAAACAGTGCAGCATGAAAACACACCTGAAATCTCTGCACTGGCTCCCAGTAGCTGTGAGGATTAAGTTCAAAACCCTCTGCATTGTCCACAAGACCTTCTGGAGCCTGGGGCCTCAATACCTTCAACTCTCTCTTCCTAAATATAATCCTTTTTGAGCTATTCGCTCATCCGCCTCCAACTCCCTCAGGGTCAGTCGCTTCTCCAAGCAACGAGTTGGTGGTAGATCACTCTCTTAGGCTGGGGCCTCCCTCTGGAACAGCCTCCCTGAAACTTGAGGAGAACCATCTCCGGTTCTGGAAGCACCTTAAAACCTTCCTCTTTGTTTCTGCTTTCTCTCCCCCTCTCACCTGCTGAATTCCTGGCTGATACTGAGACTGCACTGGTTTCCTGGCCACCCTTCTGATCTCGGGCCCAGGCCTTGCCAGTTGCATGCCTGCACTGCCTCCCTGGCAACCCCTGCACCTGGGGACTGTTTTCTGTATCTCTACAGTCCCCCTACCAGCACTAATGTCTGCACTTGCCTTGCAATTGCCACCATCTGGCCGTTTTTGATTTATCTTATTTAATCTATTATCCCATGAACTGCACTTTCCCCTCCCCCTTTCCCCTGCACTTTTCCCTTTCCCCCTTCCCATGCACTTGTGCGATCTGAATGACACCTGGTCTAGTAAGATTGTTGTCTGTCTTCCCTCTGGTCCCCCTCCCTTGCCTCGTCACACCTTGAAACACTTGTGAGTAGGCACGTTATACATGCCATATCATATCAAATCTTGCCTCTCCCATTGACCATGCATTTTCTGACTTTCACTATGCAGCTATGACTCCCTTTAACCAACTCTAGCATGCATGCACATTCACTCCTTGCCATCCCCATCCTCATCCCTAGATCACCTCTGAGATCCAGACCCTCAAAACAAACGTGCTTTGACTTGCGATGCTAGTGGAAATCACACACTGCCCACGCCACTCCGAGACTACAAAAATTCCCTGGCTCCCCTCACCACTACACTGTACTTTGTCAAATCCTCCTAATTTATAAACCTAACCTCTTGCCTTCACTATCACCTGAGTAAACGTTCATCTACCCTTCAAGCTTTGCTCACATCTCCCAAGACAATATCCATTGCCTCTTCCCTCTCTGCTAATGACTTAGCTCACTACTCTTCCTCTAAAATCTCTAAAATTTGTGACACTCTAAGAGCCCTATTTTCTCTCACTCTCCTCGCCCTCCTTCCATCCACCTCCTCTCCCAAGCATCCCTTCTACTCTTGACTAGTTTTCCCCACCACTCCTAATGAATTTGCACCCATCCTTCAAAGCACCGACCGATCTTGCTCTTCTATCAAACTGTTTGTTCCTCAAACAGTTAAAGACTTACAGGGTCATTAGAGGTTTGCCGGTATCCCGCTTGAAATTCCGGCCGGATACCGGCAAACGGACCTACTGTTACCAGCACCTGATATCCCAAAACTTTCTGGATATTACAGGTGCCAGCAATGTCGGTAATTCCCCATTCCATGGAGTCCGATGGGGCTTCATGGGGGGAATGGCTGGTATTACCAGTACCGGTAATACCAGTGCTGGCAATACCGGCAGGTTTTTTTGCCAGTGGGGTCCTGATCTACCTCTAGCCTTTTGCTGAAGGTATATCAGTCAACCCCCACCGGCAAGCAAACCTGTAGATTGGCGGGGCAGGAAAATAGGTGGTAACGGAATAACTGCCACTTCTTTCCCACACTACCAAACCTATAATGAGAAATCACCTACCCTTATCTCTCTAAGCACTCAGCTCTCTCTTTCTCTCTCTGTACTGAGCTCTTCCCTACATCCTTAAAATCTGCAACTGTCCAACCCCTTTTTGAAGAAGCCTTCTGCTGACTCACACATCCCAGCAAACTATCACCCAGTTTCCCTTCTTCCATATTATTCAATGGTCCTTGAGGGGGTCACTAAATACCTGGAGGGTAATGGCCTTGGTGTATCCACCCCAACTCATATATGTTCCCAACTTTCTCTTGCATGATAACCACTCCAAACTCTCTTATATACTTATCCATTTGGACCTCTCTGCCGCTTTCAACCCTGTTGAACACCTCTCTCTCCTACACACTGTCCAGGACCTTTGGTTTTGCAAAATGTGCTCTCGTCTGGATTGCCTCGTACCTGGAAGGACACACCTTTCAAATCTCTTGGAACTCACAAACCTCTGACCACCCCCTCTTTCTGTTCTCTCCCCTAAGTATACATCCATGGACCTCTGCTCTTCACCCTCTATACCTCCACCCTAGAATGACTTATCTAGTTCTTTAGCTTGTACTATCACCTCTTTACTAATGGCACTCAAATAATGTTCTCCGTTCCCTCGTTCATCCGAGCCATCCCGAAACAGATGACCAACTATCTCACTGAAATCCGTCACTGGATGGCTCTCCACTGTTTCATACTGAACTCTTCCAAATTGGAAATGATCTTTCTCCCAACTTCCAATGCCTTCTGTACCATCCCCATTTCTATTTTCTTCCAACCCGACGCCCTGCTCCATCGCCCAAGGCTCATAACCTTGGCGTCCTTTTTGTTAGCGACCTCAAACTGCAACAATTCATCCCTAATACTGCCTCTTCTGCCCGTATTAAACTTCTGAACTTTCAATAAATTAGTCAATTTCTTACTCAGCACTCTACACAAACTTTATTCGCCACCTTCATGCTCAGCAAACTCAACAACTGTTCATGCCTACACCTTAGCCTTCCACTCTACTCATTTTCCCCTCTATATAAAGTCCTCAATTTCACTATCTGTGCTCTCTACAACCTACCCATATCCCCCAATTTCTACCTACCGAACCTGCTGGCTGGCTCTCCATACACAACCCCTCCCTTTTCAAGTTCAACAAAGCTATCAATGGTCTTGCTCATTAGTGCCTGTTTACTGTATCTCTGTGTACTCACTTCGCACTCCCTCCAATCCTCCTCGGCCCTCCACCTCCCTGTTTTATGCCCCCACGTGTCTCCTCTCGCTTCTGCTTTTTCTTTCTACTTGCTCTGTTGCACTGGAACACACTTCCTATCACAATCAAGGCTAACCCGACTCCATCTCTTTTAAAGTGCGACATAACTGTATTTATTTGCTAAAGGGGTAGCTCCCCCGGCTCTCTCTCCATCGTCCCTACCTCGCCCCACCGCTCCATCCAGTGCCACGTTATAGTGCACTTTTTATATGTTTACAGCACCCTTCTTTGGTGTGAAGCACTTGCTCCCCTATGTTAATGTTATCTTTGTAAATCACAATAATAGTGGAAAAAGTGGGTTGTTTGGCACGAAGTAAGCCTTGTACGTCCGTTGTTTGGTGTGATACACTCTTTGTAAATCACCCATTTCTTTATATTGTTATTTTTATTTTTAATTCCCTGGTTTATGTCCTGCTTTTTGCACACCCTCTTAAACTGGCTCGCTATATGTGTTCATTTCTGTGCTATTGTACAGGCAACCTTGTGGGGAATGCCTCCACCATCCGTAAATGTATTATTTTAAGTAATTTCTGATCGAAATTCACATTCCGGCTCTTCAAATAAAAACATTTATTTTGTTTATTTATTTATTTTGCAATTTGTATAGCGCACCGAACCCTGAGGCCTCTGGGTTTGGCCATGTGCTTGCTTTCCATCAGGAGGCCTGATACGGAACCAGCAATGCAATTCTGTACTTTTAGGATATACTTATTTTCATTAAGTATAAATTAAGCAAAATGTAATTTTGTGCAGCAATACTTCCTTTTTATGGAAGAAAACTTTGAAGTCAATGCCACTCAGGGAAGGGATTGTCTGCCTGCTTTCACATGTCCTTCAAAATGGAACCGAGATGTTCAGTTCTTGGCAAAATGTACTAATGCGCATGCGATCAACCTGTGTTGGGTCCAAGGCAGCAAGATCACCCGAAGTCGACTTTTTCTAGCTGCAAGACTGAACAATGACACACAACGTAATCAACACAATTAGATACTGAGCTGCTCAGACCACAAATTTCACAAACAAGAAAAGGTACTGCTACATGTGGTTGGTTGCACAAGGGTTATATTATTTAGAAACACCTTGGTCCAAGTTAATTAGTTATATTATATTTTATACCACAAATTTCAACTGCACGTTTCTAAAAGTTGAATATTTATCTATCAAACCACTAAACCAAGATCATGATATCAGGCAGTTTAAGAAATAAGCACTGGCAAAGCCAATAGTGCCGGCTTTTGCACAGACTTGGGACCTGCATTTTCGTGGCACTTCCATAATGGTCCTACCTGGACAGAAGATGGCAAAAACTGGCAAATGGTGCCAGTACCTGGGCATATCATGGAAGTTCCTGGTAAAAAAAGAAAAAGCTGTAATGGCTACGTAAGAGCCAAAACTATTGGCTTTTCCAATTCTTGTGTTTAATATGACTTCAGAGCAAGCAACAGATGTAACAAGACACATACTGCTTACTCATAAAGTGGCAAAGCACATTGGATTAAGAATAGCTGCAATTAGGCCGTTATCTTTCGGAGGGATCCTCAAAAAGCGCAGAGCTAGACTCAAAGAGGACCCACAGGGGAGTGTGTTGAGCAGGAAGCGGGTGGGAATTGCCATAGCGACAACCATGTTCACGGGTGGCAATGAGTGAATAAATAACCAAAAAACACCCCCAGGCTGTGTGTCCCCAATCACATGTAATCTCACGTCTGTTCTCACCTCCCGAAGCAACAGAGACAGCTTACGGGCAGCATTTTCGGCACCACCTAATAGCTCAAACTCAAGAACAGTTATCAGCTCTATAAGATTGTGAGATATATTTGATATGATATGATATGATAGTTTATTTATATAGCGCCTATACACAATGTGTTTCAAAGCGCTTCAAGGCAAGAGAGGGAACAAGGGAAAATACAATGGCCCTCATTACGACCCTGGCGGAAAGGGGTTTACGCCGGCGTAAACCATGGCGCCCCTTTCCGCCTGAGTACGAGTTCCCTTAGCGCCATGGTGATTTTAACGCCTGCTTTTAGCAGGCGTTAAAATCCATGGCGCTAAGGGACCTTGTTGTTAATTACACCATCGTAATTTACGGTGGCGTAATTAACGCCTTCCCCACTCCCATTATACCCTATGGGGCAAAAATGGGAATGGGGAAGGGTAAATGGGGATTGGGGACTTACCGCCCCGCCAAGGTCGGAATGGGGCGGTAAGTCCGCCAACCACCATGGCGGAGTTGGCAGCTTAGCGCCATGGACCATGGTGCAAATAGCACCATGGTTCTCCGCCAAGGTCGTAATGAGGGCCAATGACATTCTTACAGGCCATGAACAGTAAGGATGTGAAATTAACTATCGTACTCGGCCTGACGACATTTCAGATAGTGCAAGAGCTAAGACATAGATAAGGAAGGGAGGGGGAGTGGAAAGGAAAGGGAAACCAACAGGCGACTATCGCATTAGGCCTGACGACATTTCTGGTAGAACCGGAGGAAAACAAAAGCTGAGGGAGAGGGGTGCAGAAAGGTAGGGGAGAAACAAAACAAGCAACTATCGTATTAGGCCTGACGATATTTTAGATAGTGTAAGAGCTAAAACATTGATAAGGAAGGGAGGGGGAGAGTGGGAAGGAAATGGAAACAGACAGGGGACTACCGCACTAGGCCTGACAACATTTCTGGTATAGCAGGAGAAAAACAAAAGGTGAGGGAGAGGGGAGCAGAAAGGGAGGGAAGGAACAAAACAAGCGACTATCATACAAGGCCTGACAACGTTTCAGATAGTGCTGGAGGGAGGTGGGGGGGGGGCAGAACAGTAAGGGGGTGGGGGAGCGACAGACGGGGTTGCTATCATGCTAGTTCCTGGGACAATTCTGATAGAGTAAGTGCGTAGAAGAAAGTAAGGGGAAGAGGGGCGGAGATAGGAAAAGGGAGAGGGGATGAGCAGATTTGACTTTGAAACAGATTTGAGCAAGCTCTCATTTTTGTTTCTTCTGAAAATGGTTGCTGGCAAACCAGCCATGCTCAAACCTGGCACAACATTGCTCTTAGCAGTCTGATGGCTAGAGAGTGCTAAGCTCAATGACTGGGAGCAGAACGAAAGAATTAGGGTGTTGTACAGTGGTGGATCCAGGGTGGGAGTTGGGGGGGGTCCTCCCTGGTGCCCAGTGCATGCCCAGTGTTCCCCGCAGCCTCCTGCTGGTGCGCTATTATCCGTCCACCGCCCCGGCACCAAAAGCTGCTGGTGTTGTGGCTTTTATTGTAAAACTAATTACACCAGCTGCTAATAAAATAAAGCATGATTACTGATATATATGAAGATTTTAGATTTCTCATAGCAAAAGTAAACTCATGTGCACGAACCTCAGAGTAAAACATTTTAGCTACATGAGAACCGTGAAGAAAAGTCCACATAGCAAAATTCACAAGATTACAATACAATTTGTTGCAATGTTTTTTAATCTCAGCTAATGCATGAATAGCCTTCATCACAGGTGAGCAGGTCACAGGATCAAGATTCTCCTCCAGAGTCTAGCACTGGTTCATTGACAACCCCTTGCCCTTCACTTTACACCTCCATAGTTAATATATGATCACCCTTTTCCCGTTTCTCTGTAGTTTCCTTTGCATGTTGTAAACAACACTGAGCCTTGTATTTTAGAGCAGCTATCCAAAGGCCTCGGCTAGGTGTCCTAGTCTAACTGTATGCCTTGCAAGGTCTGAGCTCCATCCATAGCTCGGCACTCGATTGCTCATCCAATCAAGAGCAGTACATCGCCTGACTAATGCAATCTTTACTGCTACAAAGCACACTCTTGGTTTGGCCAATTTGGATCAACTATAATCCTCTCCCAAATCGGAGGCAGCGCCTGGACGTTCCCAGACTGAGGAAGAGCATGTCTACATGGTAACATGCTGCTTGTCGAACTTGTGAATCCAAGACATTTTTGGTGGCACTAGTCAAAGAGAAATAGTATGTTTCGCTACTGGGATTTTATGCCACGCACCACTGCCATTTCACTTCTTGTCACATAGTAGGACTCAAACTGACAAAATCTGCTCTGGAGTGATTGGCTCAAACAGTGCATGAGTCCTAATTAAAAGATTCCAGGTAGTACTTCCACGGTTACATATCTTTTCACTGAAAAAAATGTCAGTGAAAGATGTTTCATCGAGAAATTATTCATTGAAAATGTTTTCATCTAATGTGGATTATTGACATTTTCCAGCAAAAATGTGTATATCGACTTTCCCGATTTTTTACATTTTTTATTGGGGGTTCTGCCCTTTAAAACACCCCAGACATTCCCAAATATTTATTTTTTTATTGGGGGGTCCCCCCATTCCCCTGTTTTCCAAATTCAACCCATTACCCCACCCAAACATACATACATATATTTTAAATAATAAAAAAATTAATTGAAAAATGTTTTCAGTTAAAAAAGTTTTCAATGAAACATTTTCATTGAAACATCTTTCACTGAAACATTTTTCAATGAAAAGACGGTATACCTACTTCCACGACTTAGGCAGAAAACAAGGTTGTAGGTCAAAGGATCGAAAAAAAGGGTCGACAGGACAAAGGATCGACACCAAAGGGTCGACAGGACAAAGGATCGATTTTCTTTTTTTGTTTTACTTTTTTTTTTGTTTTTCTGGGGGGGTCCCGCCCAACCCCCTTTTTTTGCTCAAAATCACTTTTTGTCCAAAACGAAAACCTAAAAAAAATATATATAATTAAAAAAAAAAATGTGATCCTTTGTCCTGTGGACCCTTTGGTGTCGATCCTTTGTCCTGTCGACCCTTTTTTTCGATCCTTTGACTAGACACCAGAAAACAATAAACCTTTGACAAGGATTTATGTTTGTGTGTGTGTTCTTTGAGGGGAGCAAGGGTAGAAGGTTGGCTATTGCTCGATATGGGGACGCGGTCATTACGCAAGGCGGTATCTAACACAAGGCTCCGAAAGTCCACCTGCTGCATCGGCTTTGTGTAAGATACCGCCCTGTCTAATGACCGCATCTCCACGTGGCACGATATCCAACCTTCTACCTCTGCTCCCCTCACAGATTGATTTATTGAACGCACGCATAAAGACCTACCTTGGCAAATCCAGTCTCCGGGGACATGAGAGGGATGTTCTGTGCTACGGATCACTTGAAATAATCAAAGCACATGCTGATATCGACAGCGAAGCGCATTACATTGAAGTATTCCATAACCTCCCACACACACGCTGCGCCCAATTGATGCCTTTCCCTGTTCAATTATGAAGGTATTGGCAGCGGCTCGAGAGGAATATCCCTCCTGATAAGGGACGTCCATCGCCTGGTTTACTTTGCATCAAGGCTGCGGCTGTGCAGGGGCTAGGGGGCGCCAACTAATGAGCTGCAGAGATGCCCAATCAGGATCAAGCCCTCCCGGCCTGAGCTCTGAACCACAAGCTTCAAACCCATGGCACGCTGGACCCTCCATGACTGATGATGTTGGGCTTGCTTTGAGTGTCTGGTCAGGTCATCGCTTCACCGGGCCCGGACCCGCACCTGAACGAAAAGCGGAAGCAGTGATGCACCTGATGTCTCGTCATGGGCCTCATTATCATCCTGGAGGTAACAGTAAATAGACGCCGTATTTCAAATTCCTGATTAAGCATTGCAAATGGTATGAGGTGCATAGAAAGCATGGCATGGGGTAAATATTGGTTATTTACCACATATCTAAGTACCTGATTTGGGAGGTATCCATATAATCCCAGCTCATTATTGCAGGGTACTTTAACTAGGGCTTAGTGTTTAAACACATGGTTTACCACAATACCCGTAATGTGGGTGGTCCCAAATGTCAGTGAGAGCCAGAAGAAAAATCATACAATTCCAGCTCCACACTCATTCCCCTCTGCCGTTATACCAAAGTCTCCCCTTCATTGGCTGAATACTGAGGTCCACCTGTCATGTTCTGGGGCCTTGACATGTGTGAGGGCCTCCACAGGCCCCTTAAAAAGGCATTCCTCTGTCTGTGGACTTCCCAGGGTCTCTTGGTGCAAGGTGGCTGGCTGCTTCCAATAGTTTGTGGACTTCCTGGGGTCTCTTGGTGCAAGGTGGCTGGCTGCTTCTAATGGTCTGTGGACTTCCTGGAGTCTCTTGGTGCAGGGTGGCTGGCTGCTTCTAATAGTCTGTAGACTTCCTGGGGTCTCTTGGTGCAGGGTGACTGGCTGCTTCCAATATTCTGTGGACTTCCTTTCTTGTGCATGGTGGCTGGCTGCTTCCAATAGTCTTTGGACTTCCTGGGATCTCTTGGTGCAAGGTGGCAGGCTGCTTCCAATAGTCTGTGGACTTTCTGGGGTCTCTTGGTGCAGGGTGACTGGCTGCTTCCAATAGTCTGTGGACTTCCTGGGGTCTCTTGTGCAGGGTGGCTGGCTGCTTCCAACAGTCTGTGGATTTCCTGGGGCCTCTTGGTGGTGGGTGGCTGGCTGCTTCCAATAGTCTGTGGACTTCCTGGGGTCTCTTGGTGCAGGGTGGCTGGCTGCTTCCAATAGTCTGTGGACTTCGTGGGGTCTCTTGGTGCAGGGAGTCTGGCTGCTTCAATAGTCTGTGGACTTCCTGGGGTCTCTTGGTGCAGGGCGGCTGGCTGCTTCCAATAGTCTGTGTACTTCCTGGGGTCTCTTCGTGCAGGGTGGCTGGCTGCTTCCAATAGCCTGTGAACTTCCCTTCCCGGGGTCTCTTGGTGCATGGTGGCTGTCTGCTTCCAATAGTCTGTGGGCTTCCTGGGGTCTCTTGGGGGAGGGCGGCTGGTTTCATCCAATAGTCTGTGGACTTCCTGGGGTCTCTTGGTGCAGGGCGGCTGGCTGCTTCCAATAGTCTGTGGACTTCCTGGGGTCTCTTGTTGCAGGGTGGCTGGCTGCTTCCAATAGTCTGTGGACTTCCTGGGGTCTCTTTGTGCAGTACGGCTGGCTGCTTACAATAGTCTGTAGACTTCCGGGGTCTCTTGGTGCAGGGTGGCTGGCTGCTTCAAATAGTCTGTGGACTTCCTGGGGTCTCTTGATGCATGGTGGCTGGCTGCTTCCAATAGTCTGTGGACATCCTGGGGTCTCTTGGTGCAGTACGGCTGTCTGATTACAATAGTTTGTGGACTTCCGGGGGTCTCTTGGTGCAGTACGGCTGGCTGCTTACAATAGTATGTGGACTTCCGGGGTCTCTTGGTGCAGGGTGACTGGCTGCTTCCAATAGTCTGTCCACTTCCTGGGGTCTCTTCGTGCATGGTGGCTGGCTGCTTCCAATAGCCTGTGGACTTCCTGGGGTCTCTTGGTGCAGGGTGGTGGCTGCTTCCAATAGTCTGTGGACTTCCTGGGGTCTCTTGATGCAGGGTGGCTGGCTGCTTCCAATATTCTGTGGACATCCTGGGGTCTCTTGGTGCAGTACGGCTGGCTGCCTCCAATAGTCTGTGGACTTCCTGGGGTCTCTTCATGCAGGGTGGCTGGCTGCTTGCAATAGCCTGTGGACTTCCTGGCGTCTCTTCGTGCAGGGTGGCTGGCTGCTTCCAATAGTCTGTTGACTTCATGGAGTCTTTTGATGCAGGGTGGCTGGCTGCTTCCAATAGCCTGTGGATTTCCTGGGGTCTCTTGGTGCAGGGTGGTGGCTGCCTCCAATTGTCTGTGGACTTCCGGGGTCTCTTGGTGCAGGGTGGCTGGCTGCTTACAATAGTCTGTGGACTTCCTGGAGTCTCTTGGTGCAGTACAGCTGGCTGCTTCCAATATTCTGTGGACTTCCGGGGTCTCTTGGTGCAGGGTGGTGGCTGCTTCCAATAGTCTGTGGACTTCCCGGGGTCTCTTGGTGGAGAGTGGTGGCTGCTTCCAATAGTCTGTGGACTTCCCGGGGTCTCTTGGTGCAGGGTGGCGGCTGCTTCCAATAGTCTGTGGACTTCCAGGGTCTCTTGGTGCAGGGTGGTGGCTGCTTCCAATAGTCTGTGGACTTCCCGGGGTCTCTTGGTGCAGGGTGGTGGCTGCTTCCAATAGTCTGTGGACTTCCCGGGGTCTCTTGGTGCAGGGTGGTGGCTGCTTCCAATAGTCTGTGGACTTCCGGGGTCTCTTGGTGCAGGGTGGTGGCTGCTTCCAATAGTCTGTGGACTTCCCGGGGTCTCTTGGTGCAGGGTGGTGGCTGCTTCCAATAGTCTGTGGACTTCCGGGGTCTATTGGTGCAGGGTGGTGGCTGCTTCCAATAGTCCCCTTTGATGACAATATATTTGGGCTCCGGGTCGTGGAATCACGAGAGGTAGGATTGATGGTCACGTCGGCCTTCTGCTTGAACGATAAGCTCACTTGTCAGGAAGTCTTAAGGTTTATGGCAATCCATTGCCTCCAGCTCGCAGTAAAGAGGTTCACACCCCACACTCAGCACCTAGACTCTTAGGGTACATGGCAGTGATGTCTATATGACCTTCTCCTTGCATACAGAGGTGTGCAGGGCCGATATTTCCCAAAGACCTGAATGGTAGTGTGGTCACTTCTCTATTATTCGCAGCTGAATTCTCAGCTTCAAGCCAAATATTGGGGTGTAGAGTGGTAAGCTCCCACCAACCTCACTCCTAATCATGAGGTCTCCTCAAGTCTTTCACTGGGATATCAAGGAATTGTAATTTCCGTTCCATATCTACCTGAAAAGTCACAACTGAATGAAGAAGATGGGTTCTGTCATGGGCTCTTCCCGGGGTGTATCGGGTATAGGGGTGCCGCTGTCCAATGCAAAGTGGAGTAATGCCAATGTTTGTTTTTCCATGGGTTTTTCTGCCTGCTCCAATTTACATCCGAGACATTGGGGTGCAGGAAAAGTAGCACCTAACACTGTGCATCATGTGGAGGAGTTGGCTGGGGAAGTCACCATGTGGGAAATGGTGCGGCCATATCTTATAACAGGAGCGCCGAGTACGCAGGTGCTCCGGGGCCTGGGCACCCCCCGGGAAAAGCAATCTGTACTAAAAGTTCCTGTACTTTCAATGGAACATCTCTAAATTCTGATCACCAGCACCCCCCCCCGGGAAACTCAAAGGGTGTCTTATAATCAGGTGGAATATGCATGGTGCAGCATTTGGTGTGCGCCGCGTATTTGAGACAAAAAGGATAAGAATAAGCAGATCTATGTGATTATTGTGATGGCTGAAAATGGCAACTTTTTTTAACCCTTTACACCATATATATATGCAGGGGAGACGCCCGCAGGTCCCCCATATTAATATTATACTCTAAACCCCCCCACATGTATAGGTGGTGTAAAGGGGGGTTAAAAAAAAAAGTCAGCATTTTCAGCCGTCGCAATTCCCAGGTCGACATTTTTGTACGATTCCGAATAAGCAGTAGGTGGACATCTGGGGCCTCATTAGGACCCTGGCGGAGAGGGTTTTACGCCAGCGTAGTGCATGGCGTACCTCTCCGCCATACTACGAGTTCCCGTAGCGCCATGGCGGCCTTTTCCGCCTGGTTTTACCAGGCGGAGAAAACCATGGCGCTACGGGACCTCGTTGTTAATTACGCCGCCGTACTTTACGGCGGCGTAATTAACTCCTTCCCCACTCCCATTATACCCTATGGGGCGAAAATGGGAATGGGGAAGGGTAAATGGGGATTGGGGACTTACCGCCCCGCCAAGGTCGGAATGGGGCGGTAAATCCGCCAACCCCCATGGCGCTATCGACGGCTTTCCGCCGTGCTTCGCGGTGCATTTAGCACCGCGAAATCCGCCTGGGTCGTAATGAGGCCCCTGGTCTGAGCAATGGCGATTGAGCACCATTCACCGGCCTGGCAAGCCGCAAGAACTGACACAGATTCAGGATTATGGATTGGGCCCCTTCAGCACAGATCCGCCTGTCTGCAGAAGGCGCAGTCTCCCTCGCTCGATTGGGCACCAGATTGTGCGATGGTCCATTCGCATCCTCGCGGCACGTGGGACTGATAATTCCCTGCCAGCTGTGGTGGCGACGAACAATCAATACCATGTCCGCAGCTCGTCTGCAATTGCTCCCTGTCCCACAACATTACTTGTTTTTGGACTGATGCATTTAATCAGCCGGCAGCAGCTTTTTGCAAAAGGAAATAGAGACAGAGATAAAGCATATGGACAGCATCGATGCAGAGGCACTGGTAACTGTTCAGATGCGGAGAGACTGCCAGTGGGGCTCAGGCAGGGATATGGACCAGGAGACAGATGGCTGTACAAGAGACCTCAAGGCGGGAAAGGGTGCAGGCAGTCTTGCATATAGATGCAAGACAAGCTAGTCACAAACACAAGAAAATAAACAGATAGAGAGAAAATATACAGACACTAGCTGTACGTGGCTACCATCCACCGACTTAGCACGCTCTCTCTTAAAGCGTTAATGTTTTGTGACAGCGTGAGGATGGTGAATGGTGTGAGGATATGTCTGTCTTGATCTACTGTCACTCACCATGTGTTATCGCCAGCATCCTCTCACTCTCCATAAATTATTTCCAGCATCCTCTCATTCACCATAGGTTATCGCCAGCATCCTCTCACTCACCATAAGTTAACGCCAGCATTTTGAGTGAGCTTCCACCAGGAGGGCACTGTTAGTGCGCTTGGGTCCCAATAATGTGTGCTTCCCCTAACAGTGGCCTGCCAATGGAACAGAAATCACGCTGTGGCATTGTCCAGCTATGCCACCTTAGTGAGATGGTACAAACATGGCATATCATGACAATTCAAATGCTGATAAGAACAGCAAGAGTTAGACAAGGCAGAGATAAAGCCATAGAACATGAAATGTAATGGTCGTCCAGTTAGCTGTGAATATGATGACCTACCAAATAAAGACAAATTTACTGGAGAATAAAGTTATATTATAATTGAATATGATGGCCAACCAAATGAAGACAAATTTACTGGACAATAAACTTAGATTATAATGGATAAACAAAGAGGACATCTGAAAACATTTGGGGCAGCGGCAATTGCTTAAAGCTCTTTATAAACGTAATCAAATATGTATACCTTAGTGATATAAGATACCCACCATGGTATTGCGGGTGATATTAGTCTCCAACACTGTTTTTGTTGGCATAGAGCCAGAAGGCACATTCTAATTATTTGCGTGTTGAACCCAAAATAGATTTTGCAAACAACCATAAGCTTCAGCTCATTTGAAGTTTGACTGTGTTTTGAAAAACAGCCGTTATCTGGTGTTCTTTTTTAAATCAGTTGAAAAACACTCATGATTACAGGGCCTTTAAGGTTCAGCCCATAGCCCTACGGCAATGGGGATTTGATTGGGTTGTGTCTGTAGCAAAGTCCCCAGTGTGTCCCCTGATTCCCGCCCCCGCCCCCCCCCCCTTTATGTATGTCTCCTACGCCCCTGCTCTCTCACTCTGTCTCTTCCTCACGCACGGTCTGTGCGTTAGTGTGAGAGGCTCACTGAGCTCGCCCAGCCGTTCTCCCTGAAGGCATTCTGGGAGGAGAGGGAAGGAGGGGCTATGCAGGAGAGCGGGGCTGTAGCTGTCAAAAGAGCCTTGCTGTTATTTTGGTGTGGGATGCGCGAGTTAAGGAGCCTCGCTGTCCTTGGAAAGGATGGGCTGAGAGAGGGGAGCAGACGCGTAATATGTAGGGCGACCGGATTTTCTAATCGAAACTCGGAAAAGCCACCAAAATAAAACTACGAGTATAATTTGACAGTGGTTCCATTAAAAAAATAGGCCTAGGCTTCAGTAGTACAGAGGGCGGGATCAGACGTAGTATTTATTTATTTTATTTATTAGTATCTAGTTGTCATAACTTTGGCAGTGATCGCATAATTTACAATGCTAATTCAGGTAATCTGAATTGGAAAAAACCATTTCGCATTCAAGTATTAGGGAGTCTTTCGCCATGTTGTTCGGGGAGATTTCCAGGCAGAGAGCCAGTCAGGGCAGTCAATTAAAGTGGAGGTTCTTATGAGTTCAATGTGTGGCAGGGTTGGTTTCTGCAGACCCTTTGCACACCCTTTTCTCAATCGCCCCCTCCTCCTCTAACACATTGCTTGCTCCCCGCTTCCTAGAGCCACTCCAGTAGTTACTGACAGCAGCAGAAGTAGAGAAAAAACACAAGACTCTTGAAGAAGGGGGTGTTGGAATGTATCAGGGAGTGGGAAAAAGACTAAGACAAGCAGGCATGTGCCATCTGGGTGATGTCAGATGAAGTGTGGGGCATTCCAGAGTGCAAAGGCAGTTGGAAGTGACTGGCTGGAGACAAGTACCTGCTGTGGTGGCATATTTTGTAGTTACGCAGTACATCTACTGAACATGCCGCTGTCTGTGACGCATGATCTTTACAACAATGCCGACGAGCTGCACCCAGTGATCGAAGTGAGCAGGAATGGTCGGGAGCGGTGTAGCACTACTTTAACATTTTTCTATTAACAGTTCAACTACTTTTTACAACCATATTTACCATCCCGGAATGCTACATTTTTAAGTTAAAACATACCTCTTCACTTTACCATCTTAGAGCAATTGGGGAAGGTGGGGCGATACTGGCAACACTGAGAAGAAGTCGCTACTCACACCGTATCTCCCTCTGGTTTTTGGAAAACTTGCAAGTTATTTTCTCAGTAAAATGCTAAATGCCCATAACATTCACAAGGATTATTTTTAAAATATCAGGTGGAAATAGGGGATTTGTCCATTCCTGTCCCTGTGCAAGTGTAAAGTTGTTGTAGGAGACTTAGTTAGTAGTTGCTTTCACTATTTCAATGGCCTGGACGCAACACCTTGTCACATGTTGCACTATGCTTCTGCCTACCCTGTCCCCCGCCGAGATCACAGTTCTACTACTTGTTTCAGTACACTTCTACCACTGGCTGCACCCTAGGAGAACCCAGAATGTGTGCTGAACTGGATCAGGCGTAACCTCAAAACAGATGGAATACAGGGAGTGCACAGCCGAGGACTCTAGTGGCTGGTCCGATAAGTCTGGGCAATGCTGCATGGGCATCCCACAAGCGAGGGGGGGTAATTGCTGTTACCATCGGCAGCTGGGAGAGGGGCAGCCCCAACCTCCCCGTGCCTGCTCCTCTCCTCCCCCCAGCTACAGAGACACGCAGTCTCGGCAGCACAAAAGCCATGGAAGGGTAAGGTGCGAACATCATTGCACCCTTCCTCCAAACAGCAAGGTGCTAAGCACCATAAGGAAAACAACCGTCAGGCAGGGCCCAGGTTCAAAAGACCCGCCCCCACAAGGGGTTCAGACAGTTGGCTATCCGGCCGGGGCCTGCGACAACAGCAGCCCCCACCACATACACAACAAAGACCCAGGGCCTCCCTGGGTCCTATAAATGAGAGCAGCATGCTCAGAGTAAACACAATCTGTTTGTGGACCCTGAACGGGGACCCAAGCAAACAGGAAATTCACTGTTTACTCAGTGTCTTCCAAATCTTCTTGCTTCTTTAGCAATTCTTGAAGTTCGCTGTACGTCGCAGTGTCTTTTTTCCTTCCTGAACATTGTACTGTTCAAAGCAATTGCAATGCAGCTTTAACGAAGGAAGAAGCGGCAACCGAAAAGCCAGCGTGGACGCTGTCAACCTCAACATTTTCGGCATAGAAGGAAAAGCGAGCGGCGAGCGTGTCCAAAACAAAACAAACAAAGACGCGTGCTGCAAAATCACTCCCAAAACCAGTGCGAACGAAGGAGAGAAAGGCACTCGAACAGCACGGCGCGGACAGCGACCGATTCAACAACTTACAGGTGTGCCACCGCGCTGGGGCCACGAGGGAGGAAAAATAGACATTTATGTCCGGAAGAGATACATTTTATCACAGTGGACCGGAACCACCGCGTTATAAGGCAGGTGTGGCAAGATAACACATGCCAGTTTTAAAACTCGGGCAGAGTCACAAGCCAGCTTGGTAGCACGGCGAACCGGGAGCTTGTTTTTGCTTGACAGCCACGCAGAGCTGGCAAACACAGTTTCAAGCTCGGCGGGCTCAAATACTGCAGATTTAAAATAATTTCTGTAGTATTGCAGGACGACCTCACAAGTGAAACCAATTAGTTAAATCCAGTAAATCAAACCTGGGGGCTGCCAAATTTTCTGAACCCGGTCAAGAAGGCACCAGTCAACAGTTACCCAACACGGGCAACAAATAGAACAGGCGCAGAGAACTCGCCGATAACAACATTTTAACCCTTTGTTAAAACCTTTTTCCTTTTCCTATAGCAGGCATAGAAGAACATGGGGCCCAAACGGAAAGCACGGGCACCCCCAACACCGGTGTAGAAGCCCAAATCACCACAATTGTTAGCAGCCATTGAAGCGGCAGAGCACTACGGATGGGCATAGGTTAGAGAAAACATGTACGGCCTACCCAGGGAAGGAATCACCAGCCCACCCAGCCAGAAGGAGGTTTCTGCACCATTAAAAAGGAGAAAAATATCCGAAGGCGCCAGAAAAGGTACCAAAATATTGTCAAAACTATGTGAGAACATAGCGGAATTGCAGCAACTAATGGTAGAAATAAGGGGGAAAGAGACACCGCCCACAAGGGAACCTGGGGCCTCAAACCCTACCATCGCAATAGAACCTACAATAACGTTTGCCAACCCACCTGTAACACTACCTACAGCAATCCCGCCATAACAAAAACAGCAGTTGCCAATAGTGCCCACAGCTATAAATACAACAGCCTCCAAACTCCAGCAACAGATTCAGCAGGTGCCCTAAAAGCATGGGCAACCCCAGGCACAGACAACACGGGCGCGACAGGGACACCCGGCAGCAATACAACTGACATTGTAACAATCTGTAATGCACAAGTAGACCAAAAAATGAAATCTTCCCAAACAGAGATATTAAATAGATACAAAAGATGCCTGGCATGGAACATTGATACCACAATCAAAGAAGCCATATGGGCCAAAGAATGTATAGAAATCTTTTCCCTAATAGAAGCCCCGCGCAAGGGGAAAGACACTTTCAGATACCCCAAAAAAATAGAAGAAAAAGCTATTGCCAGAAACGCCCAGGTCGAACAAAACTGGGACAACTGGTTACAGGCCTTTGCCATTTTAGCAACAATATATGAAGAAAAATTCCCCATGGATGATAGGAAGATCTGGGCATACGTTGATAAAATAAGGGAAGTAAAAGTAACACAGAGGGGGAAGACATGGCTTGCATACGACATCAGATTTAGGAGGAGCATGTCAGAAAGGCCGGCCATTGAGTGGGATGAAGTCCAGAACTATTTACACACCCTCAACGCCGAACCTCCCCAGGAAGAAGATACCATGCATTCTTCCAAAAATAGCAAAAATTCGCAAGTAAGCAAATCCCATGACAATGATAAATCCAAAAAAGGGGAGCAGCCCTTTCGGAGGAACCATCCTGGGCGGCTAAAAATAATGCCCACAGACAGAACAAACAGCAGTCTGTCAAATACAACATCCCATGCAGAAATTTTGGGAAAAACCAATGTACATGGGGCAAAGAATGCTGGTACAAACACGCCTGCACAAACTGCAACGGCGACCATGCAGCAAGCAACTGCACCAGACTACCAGCCAAGAAAGAATGATATCCCAATTTTAGAACCAGGACGAACGCCCATCAATCCGGGCAATTTTAGGGACGCCCTAAACAGCTACCCAGACAAGGAAACCAGCAGGTTACTATGGCAGGGTTTCACCAAAGGTTTTTTCATCCCATTTAAGGGCACTGGGTCACAATACATCCCGATGAACCTAAAGTCAGCCAGGGACAACCCCCAGATAGTAGAAACCAAAATCAAGAAAGAACTGCAACTGGATAGGGTAGCAGGTCCCTGGGACTTCATGCCTTTAAAGGACTATTTAATATCTCCACTAGGCCTGGTCCCCAAAAAAGAACCCGGGAAAATGAGACTAATCCATCACCTCTCCTACCCTAAAGGCCAATCTTTAAACGACGGCATCCCACATACAGAATCCGCTGTATCTTACACGCATTTCCAAGAGGCGGTAAAGCTCGTACAAGAGTGCGGCAGAAACGCCTTGATGGCCAAGCTGGACATCGAATCTGCTTTCAGACTCTTGCCAGTCCACCCAGAGTCACAGCAGTGGCTAGGTTTCACTTTTAACAACAAATTATACGTAGATAGATGCCTCCCGATGGGGTGCGCAATATCCTGTGCACTATTTGAACAATTCAGTTCCTTTTTTCAATGGGCTTTCCTAAAGCAGAGACCAGGGACAAAAATAGGGCATTACCTAGACGATTTCATGGTCATAGGGCCACCAAACTCAGAGGAATGCGGCCGGGCTTTAGCAAAACTGGAGCACATGGCCGCACAGTGGGGAGTTCCCCTAGCGAGGGGAAAAACCACCAAACCAGACACAAACATAATTTTTCTGGGCATCGAAATAGACTCAGCAAAGGGGCTCTCCAGAATCTCCAAAACAAAAATATCAGAACTCCTGGCTAAAATACAAAACCTGATAATGAGAGAAAAGGGGACTGTAAAGGAAATACAATCCTTAGCAGGAAGCCTCAATTTCGCATCCAAAATAATACCTCAAGGAAGGATATTTTCCAGAAGCCTGGAGTTCAAAATCAAATCACTCACCAAACCACACTTGCATATCCAGCTAGGCAGAGAGGTGAAACAGGATCTGGAAACATGGGGAAAATTCCTCAGAGATTTCAACGGGTCTTTACTTTGGCGAACGCCTTTAAATACCCGGTCAAACAGGGTCCTATACACCGACGCAGCTGGTAGCAAGGGGTTTGGAGCCATACTAGACTCCGAATGGGTGGCAGGACACTGGCCCAATTCATGGCAAGCAGCAGGGTGGACAAGAAACATCACCCTACTAGAAATATTCCCCATCTGGCTAACATTACACATCTGGGGCAGGCGACTAGCGAATACGGAACTTTTGATCTGGTGCGATAACATGGCTGTAGTGGGCTCCATAAACAGAAGGTCTACGAAATGCCCTTTAGTACTAAAAGTATTACGAGCCATTACAGCAGTCACACTACAAGTAAACGTTGTACTCAAAGCGAAGCACATTTCAGGGGCAGAAATAACATTGCTGATGCCTTATCTCGTCTCCAGTGGACAAGATTCCGAGAGCTAGCGCCGCACGGCCAGGAACAGATGACCCCAATACCAGCAGAATGCTGGGCAATAATGGGAAGACAAGAATAACGGCATCAACGTCAACGCCAGAGAGCACAGGCCAGGATGCCCAACGAAAACCAGGCACCTCTAAAACGGGTGCCAACAACACATCGACATCAACGCCAGCACCAGAGAGTGCAGGCCAGGATGACCAATACAAAGCAGGCACCTCTAAAACGGGTGCCAACAACACATTGGCATCAACGCCAGCACCAGAGAGTGCAGGCCGGGATGACCAATACAAAGCAGGCACCTCTAAAACGGGTGCCAACAACACATTGGCATCAACGCCAGCACCAGAGAGTGCAGGCCGGGATGACCAATACAAAGCAGGGACCTCTAAAAGGGGTGCCAGCAACACATTGGCATCAACGCCAGCACCAGGGAGCCCAGGCCGGGATGCCCAACAAGAATCAGGCACATCAACAACGGGTGCCAACAACCTCACAGGCTTCCTAACGGAGATGGCAGAGAGGGCGGTGGCAAACACCACTGCAACACAGTACAGTAAGTGTTTGCAAACAGTATTTAAGGCCACAGGTGTAAACCACATAGAACTAATAACAATTAAAGATATAGAAGTATTTTTAAAATGGGCCTGGGAACAAGGTTTCAAAAGGGATTGGGGTAAAAGACACCTGGTGGCAATTTCATACTTTACAAAAATACGAGGCGATTCAGACCCCACCTAGAACGCCCTCATCTCTAATGCAATGAAGGGATGGGGCAGAATAGAGGGTCTGCAAGTGGACACCCGCCGACCCCTTGATTTCAGCAAACTGGTGCAGATAGCAAGCCATTTGGAAGCCATATGTTGGCACCCATACGAGATAATGTTATTTAAAACAGCCTTTTTCCTAGCCTACTTTGGGGCTTTCCGGGTAGGAGAACTCATCGCTTCCAGCACCAAGGCCACAAACGGCCTGGGCGTCATGGAAATCAGGGTGAGACAGGAGAGTGTTAACATAGAAATGCAACAGTCGAAAACGGGTGCAAAAGGAACCATCAATATTTGTTGCATCGATGAGGCAACAAACTGCCCGGTTTGCATCACCAACCTCTATTACGCACAATGACCCAAAGTGGGGGGAAGTTTTTTAATCCACAAGGATGCATCGGCCCTAAGCCACTACCAATTTAAAGGAGTGCTGATAAAAGCAATCAGCAGAGCAGGGTGGGATCCCAAACATTTCGGCACTCATTCCTTCAGGATAGGTGCCGCCACTGCAGTATGGCAAGGAGGTTTAGCACCGCAACTACTAAAAAACATAGGGGGATGGAAGTCAGACTGTTATAAAAGATATATCAGACCAAAATTGAGATAGCCATCCGCCCTAAAATTTTCTTTCTTTTCCCCACCTCCCACCACCACAGAAACAACAGGCGAATCGAGGACCACACTCCGATCAGCATGGGTAGTTGGCCACTCATTCGTTTTCAGGACAGGCAGATGGGCAGAAGAGACTAAAGAAGGGCCACCTTTCAGAAACACCATTACTTCATGGTGGGGATACAGAGGCCTACGCTGGGCTGACGTCCACGAAACACTAGCAGAACTGGTGGCATACAGAGACCCCCCTGAATTCCTGATCATCCATCTAGGGGGCAACGACCTAGTCAACACAGCTAGACGCATCCTATGTGAAGAAATCTGCTCCTCCCTAGCAGGCATTTCGCACAACTGGAGGGGTACTGAAATATACTTCTCAGCCATTTTACCAAGAAAGAAATGGCTAGGGGCCAATTGCTACAAATCTATAGACATATCCAGAAAAAAACTGAACAGGACGCTAGAGAGATTCTGTATGACAAGAGGACTGGGTTTCATAAAACACCCAGCCATTACACTAGGCAACCCAGACCTTTTTCTCCACGATGGCACCCATCTGTCTAGCCAGGGCATGGAGCATTTCTTTCGGGAAATCAATACAACACTTGCTCACAGGGGCTTTCTCTAGGGCATACTCTTGGGGGAACATGGTCAGCCGGCAACCTGCCCGTGTGTGGCGGCACGGGTACGAGGGGGTAACCTCAGGACCCAGTGCCCAAAAGTATGATGCCATCATGATATGTGATATTGTTATTGCCATAACCCATATCTGTACAATAAAATCCTACAGCCTTTTATTGCCAACACTTGATACAAGTTGTGAGCCTATCATTATGGGTGAAGTTTTGGGGTTCGGCCATTACTAATGCATGCATATGGGTTCAGCAGTTATGGGCAATGCTGCATGGGCATCCCACAAGCGAAGCAGGGTAACTGCTGTTACCATCGGCAGCTGGGAGAGGGGCAGCCCCAACCTCCCTGCGCCTGCTCCTCTCCTCCCCCCAGCTACGGAGACACGCAGTCTCGGCAGCACAAAAGCCACGGAAGGGTAAGGTGTGAACAGTCATCGCACCCTTCCTCCAAACAGCAAGGTGCTAAGCACCATAAGGAAAACAACCGTCAGGCAGGGCCCAGGTTCAAAAGACCCGCCCCCACCAGGGGGTCAGACAGTCGGCTATCCGGCCAGGGCCTGTGACAACAGCAGCCCCCACCACATACACAACAAAGACCCAGGGCCTCCCTGGGTCCTATAAATGAGAGCAGCATTCTCAGAGTAAACACAATCTGTTTGTGGACCCTGAACGGGGACCCAAGCAAACAGGAGGTTCACTGTTTACTCAGTGTCTTCCAAATCTTCTTGCTTCTTTACCACAGAACCCGCCCACCCTACAAAAAGGGGAGAAGAACAAAAAGAAGTACAAGGCACTGTATGGTGCCCACAACAAGTCATGGGACACAAGAAGGTGGCACGGGTCCGAGGGGGTAACCTCAGGACCCGGTGCGCAAAAGTATGATACCATCATGATATGTGACATTGTTATTGCCATAACCCATACCTGTACAATAAAATCCTATGGCCTTTTATTGCCAACACTTGATACAAGTTGTGAGCCTATCATTATGGGTGAGGTTTTGGGGTTTGGCCATTACTAATGCATGCATATGGGTTCAGCAGTTATGTGCAAGCAATTGAGCTCCTGTGCTACTGCACAATCCAGAGGATTGGAACGGTTGGAGGCATGAGAAGGTGTTGGTAGTGCAAGACTGTGTTAGGAGCGTGAGGATGCACAAATGTAGAAAGCACGAGTCAGTGCTAGTCGAGGAAGTGTCAGAGCCACAAGGCCGAGCACGGTCTTTGGTAATTCAGAGAGCCGAGAGGCCGAGCACAGTCTTTGGTAATCCAGAGAGCCGAGAGGCCGAGCACGGTTTTTGGTAATCCAGAGAGCCAAGAAACCTAGCACGGTCTTTGGTAATCCAGAGAGCCGAGAGGCCGAGCACGGTCTTTGGTCATCTAGTAAGGTGTCACATAAGAAGTAAGGCACCTGCTCATAAGGCAAAGAGAAAAGGGCACCCTACAACACGTTCCAAGGCTACCATGTGACGAATACAGCACACCACCTAAGCACAGTTCACTCACACTCCAGACAAAAGGATATCACTATCAGAAGCATGAAGCACAGCTCTAGATTAAATGTGATTGGCAATCACACACTGCAAGAAATACGACAGTTCCAAACATTGATGCAGTTTGGTATGTAAAAGGGAAAAAAAGAGGAGGAAGAAGAAGGGGGAGAAGTAGCAGAGAGCAACTGCCAAAAAAATAGAATCCCTGGGGAGAATGTCTACCCAAACCGTGCCATCTCCTTGACCAGTAAGGGTTAAATGGATGCAATGGAGGAAGTTTCTACATTAAGTTGGAGAAGACATGGGGTAGATAGGAAGATATCGCTCTTGATGCATCTCCTTGGTTTTGAAGGTCAAATAACTTACAAACCACTGCCTGACCTGCTAGAGGATCATCTTGCTGTGTTAAATCTACATAAACTCAAAGTGGTACTGAGGAAATTAGATCTGAATTTTAACCTGAAATCCAGTACGATGATAGAGCAGTACAATGTTGACACTCGTGTGCAGGAAAATGATGAATCATTTGAGGACTATGAGATAGCTGTCAGACATTTAGCACTGTCATGAAACTTTGGAAGTTCCTTCAATGAACATAGACCCGGCCAGTTTATGGTGCACTGCACTGATACCAAAATCAGGAAAGAATTGTGGTTGGGAGCTGACCCTGCCCTTGGTTAGTTGACTCACATTGCTAAACGCATGGAGCACTCAATGACTTGTGTTGTCCACTTGAGCAAGGGCACAGATAAGGAGGTACAAAAGGACATACTGAAGATAGGAAAACAACAGAAGAAATGGCGAAATGGAGGAGAACCTGGGGGAGGACCACAGAGAAGTATTTTCAAAAGAAAAGGGAGTATCGTGGCTGATAGGAAGCAGGGAGGATTGATTTCAACTGGTGAGGAAAGGCTAAGTTTTAGGTGTGGGAGCAAAAACCATTTAGCAGCCTCAAATGTGTTTCTTGAAAAAAAGCTAATGTGCTACAAATGTAAAAGATGTGGGCATGTTGCCAACTATTGGGCGACATTGCAGGGGGGCGGGGTAGGACCAGAGTGGGGTATTGGTTTGGACAGAAGTGAACTAGTTGATGGTGGGGGTGCAATGTTGATGTCCTCGGATGAGGATGCTCTGGATATGTTGGTCATAAATGTGATTGAGGGAGATGATGAGGAATGTGATAGCCCCATGGCTGGCATACACATAAACAGGGTTGATGTAAAAATGTTTGCTGACTAAGAAGCAAAAACATCACTTAGATAGAGAGAAGTGTATGAGAAGATTGCAGTTGGAAAGTTAAGAGATCTAATACCACCTGATGTAAAGCAAGGTAGATATAATATGAATAGAATACATCTCTTGGGGTACTTTGCAGGGAGCTTTAAATTAAAGGGTTGACAAGCTGTGGGGAAGGTATATATGACCAATAAAGGGGCACCATCTTTACTGGGAAGGGACAGAACAACTCCACATACCTTTGGACCCAAACACAGTTGCACAGTTGCTACATGGGGGAAATGAAAAGAGTGTTGTAGAATTAGGCGAATATCCCATGATTTCTTGTGTTAGAGTCTAAAGGGATGTGTTCATCAAATTATCTTGAGGAAAGGTAGTATACTAGTAGCATCAAGCTTAGGCCAGTGGAGTTAGCTGTGAGGTAAGGGGTGAAGGGGTGCTGAGGAAATAGTGTGAGAGTGGAATAATTGAGAGAGGGCAGTAGATTAGCTGTTGCCATTTGTGGTGGCCAGAAAACAAAACAGTGATATACGACTGTGTGTTGATCTGAAGCAATTGAATAAATCTGTAGTCATGGAGCATCATCCATTACCTAATATGAATGAGATGCTGTGTTCCATAGGTAAATGTAGGTGTCATGCATCTCTTGCGGTGGGCTCTGCTCCACTCCTGGCCCCTCGGGCAGGACACCACATCAGGAGCTGGCTTCTATGCAGACCGGGAACATGGCAGTTAGTGTATTGTGGTCACTTCTGCATAATGCCCGGAGAACCCTGATGATTCTCATTTCCATCAAAACGAGCTACAGCAAGCCTTGAAAGGAAGACACCCCATCTCCTCTGTGCTCGTAATGCTCTGCTGCCCAGATTCTTGCTTCCTTCTCTTCTCTGACTCTACTTGCTGCCTCTAATGGAGACTCTTGTTCTTTCCCTGCTCTCCTTCCCAGCCCCTGCCTTGCCGCTTCTCCTTTCTTTCTTCTCTTGTGTCATTCTGTGTTTACTCTGCCTGGCTCTCAGGGTATCTTGTTGGTCATCATTACTGAGCCTGCCGGCTCAGTGTCTGCACTGTCTTCACGTGTGTTATTCTGGGAGATGGGCCTGCGGTGTGGAGAGTCTGTCCCTGACCTTCCCTGAGTTTTCAACCCCACAAGGTGGAAGGGAGCTGACTCCTCCTACTGCCCAGCTACAAGATCAATCTGGAACAAAGTCGAGAAAGTGCAAAGCACAAGGCACCGCAGACTCTTCGCACAAGAGACCAGGTAATTTATAGATTGAGACGCCTCACTACCGGTCCGGACATGGATGCTCTGCAAGAAATTTGTGATTAAATGCAAGCCTTACGCCTTGATGTTGCGTTCATCAAACAAGAAAACACCATGTTACGGGCAGGTTCGATCCAAGATGTTTCAACATCTGCATCAGAACATGCAGTAGCCCACAGCATCTATGAATTTCGATGGAGACCAAAGAAAGCTATCGGAATTTGGCAGTCATTGCAAAGTTCAGTTAATGTTTCTATGGGCTTATTTTTCGCACGACAAAAGAAAGCTAGGATACATTTTGAGCAATCTTACGGGTAGCGATTTGGCATGGGCGGCTCCATATGTCTCAACTGACAGTTCGATTCTGAACAATTTCCAGGATTTTGAGAAGGCCTTTCAGGAGACATTCCGGTCTCCCAGCCTAGTCTCGAAAGCACAAAACCAATTAGTGGATATGAAGCAGGGTTCACAGGATCTGATCTTGTATATCAGTCAATTCTGCCAGCTGGCAGTCGATGCACAATGGCCCGAAGTAACTCAAAAGACTCTTTTCTAATGTGGCCTCCACGAAGAATATATGGATGAGTTAGTCCACACCCCTGAGCCAGTGGATCTCCATTCCTTAATTGGTTTGGTCATGTGTATCGACCATCGCTTGGCAGAATGACGTGGAGAAAGAAGACGACACGTACCACTTCCTTCGGTTCCCAGGCCTGTTCCTTCTGGCCCAACAGTTCCAGTTAAGGTGCAGCAGGTTGTAACTATGCAGTTGGGATCCAGACTTAGACCGTTGTCAGAAGAAGTAAAATATTGTTGACGGAGTATCAGGAAGTGTCTATATTGTGGTGCTTTGGGACTTAACTTGGGGTCATGTCCTTTACGCCCCCCACAACTGGTGGAAAACTAACAGACTTATTGGCTGATGGAAAGAAAACAACAAGCTAGTTTGATCACTCTCTTCTTCCCACATCCAGTCAGGAACCCATGCCTGCTACCAAACTTCTGGTTTTGGAAGTATTGTTGCTGAAACCTGCCTCATCCATGCTGATTACTGATCTCACCTTGCTTGACTGTGGGCTCTCAGGAAACTACATCAACGGTAACTTTATGATCTGTCACAGCATCCCGTTGGAAAAGAAAAATGTGCCTGCCAAAGTGGGTTTAATCGATGGGACCGAGTTGGCTTCCGGTCCCATTGTTGACCACTCTCATCCGCTCACCATGACCATAGGTCAACATTCAGAACAAGTGGATTTTGAGGTCATCCAAATGCCTTCTCACCCTCTGGTTCTGGGCCAACCCTGGCTTACCTTTCATAATCCCTTTGTGAACTGGGTTACCCATACGGTGACCTTTTGCTCCACTGCATGCTACACAAAGTGTTGTTCACGGCCATCTGCTATTCCCATCATTAAAAGCAAGGAAGAATCTTCAGGTGCCTGGCTGTGTGCCATAAAATGGGTGCCTTCTGAATATCTTTCATTCTGGAAGGGTTTCTCTGAGCCCGAGGACATTTCGCTTCCTCCGGCCTTTCGACTGTGAAAACAAGCTTATTCCAGGGAAACCAATGCCCCATGGATGGGTCTATTCACTGTCCCCTAAAGAAAGACTTGAGCAGCAAAGATACTTGAAGGAGAGCCTGGAAAAAGGCTATATGGTACCTTCACTCTCCCCTGTGGGGGCTCCTTTGTTTTTTGTGCCCAAAGGCAAAGGAACTTTACTACCCTGTGTGAATTATCGCAAACTCAACAACATATCCGTAAAAGACCTGTATCGACTTCCTTTGATGCAGGACATACTTGAATCTGTACATAATGCCAGGATTTTCACAAAATTGGATCTGTGGAGCACACACCACCTCATTGGGATAAAGGATGAAAATGAATGGAAGACCCCCTTCAAAACATCTCAGATGTATTTTGAGTATCGGGTGATGCCATTTGGCCTGTGCAATGTCCCTGCGGTCTTCCAAATATTCATGGACTCCATCTTTTCAGATCGCCTTCGCCTTCATGTCTGGGTCTACTGGGATGACATTCCTGTTTGGGAAGATCGTCAAGTATATGTGTCTCAGGTCCTGCCACAACTAGAGGAAACACAACTATATGCTAAATTGGAGAAATGTGCTTTCCACCAACAAAGCATTTCCTTTTTGGGTCATATGATTAGCAACACCAGAATTCAAATGGATCCCACCAAGGTACAGGCCATTAGGAATTGGCAAAGCCTACAAGATCATAAGGCTGTACAATGTTTTCTGGGATTCGCTGATTATTACTGGGACCATATATCCACATTCGCAAAACTATGCTTGGACATCACTTGTGTTCTGCATGCTCACATTGCCTTTCAGTGGGACAAACCAGCTGAAGTCACATTTCAAACCCTATAAAAAACTTTTATTACAGCACATATTCTCCGACACGTTGATGACAACTTGATGTTCATTATTGTGGTCGATGCAGCTGACAGTGCAATCGGATCAGTATTACTATAGATCAATCCTTTGACAACTATGGAACAAATTGCCGCATTTTATTCAAGCAAACTTTCTTAAAGTGAAGTCAACTATGCTGTTGAAGAGGAAGTGTCAGGTGTCATCCGCACTCCAGCCACCACCTTCGTAGTACCCGGTACTTTTACGCCAAAGTTTCTGACGTATGAAGAACAAATAAACCAACAAAGAGCAACGGTAGGGCTCTGCCCAGTGCCTATTTGAGTAACAGCACCTATTGAAGTATCGACGCCTAAGAAAACATGGACAGTACGGTACCCATTGAGAAAACCAAATCTACAGTCAAGACAAAATGACGGTTATCAGAATGGAATACCCGAAGAAGCCAAGAAGATAATAAAGGAAGACGAATGGTGACGTCATAAGTCATCGGACAGACACACACATAGATGATATAAGACCAGAGAATGCTGATGGAAAACAAAGTCAAAAAGACGATAATAAGGATGAAAATTACATCTTGAACCCAAAATGAAGAAACCTATGTCAAATACACGATGAAGATATTCAGTTAGTTTAAACGTGTACAGATGCAAGAAAACGCAAGAAGCAAAGAAATCGTGAAGCTTGCATATGCTTAGTAGTGAAGTAAATTGCGGCAAGCGCCAACATGTACATAAATATACCTCAAAAGCACTTTATACATGAGCATAATTCCACTACGCAGATGAGCAGAATTGAACAGAGGTTACTAAAGGTCTCAAGAGGAGAGTGCTGCAGCAAACAAATCGAGAATTAAGATGGAGTGAAACTCAGCTGAAGGTAACCATGCCAAGAAGCCAAGGTCGTATTTGGTTGGGAAAGGCTGACAGTGGATACAATTAAAGAAAAAAAAAGGGTATTCTGTCCAGAAAGGTCAAGATAAGCCACAGATGGTATAAGACTGGCAGAATTAAATCAAATACATGACAATACATGAAGAAGAGGTCGATTTCATGGTGTCCTAGTCACGTGACAAGGCAGGTTGGAAGAATGAGACTTTCACACCTACGCATGGATCTCCGCCATACCCATACTCCCTAAAAGTTCTCAGTCCAAGAAGCAGACTCGAGGCCAAACTACAAAGCAGTAATTGACACATGACCACTGAAGTGATGATTGATTGTAACATAATTGGAGGGAAGCTGTGCTGAAGACGAGCTCCCTGCACCTGGCTGGTTGTTCTGCATGCTGCTAAGACGCGAGTGGAAAAGTATGAGTGGGGTTGTTGTCAACCCAATCATAGTGGACCGAGTAATCTAGGGTCCTATAGAGAGTAGAGTCAATAGGACATCGTACTTTTAGTGACGTTCATAGTGGCCATTTTGAAGGGAGGGCTTAGTTGCCCCACCTGACATTGATTGTCCAATAACCTCTCTCCGTTATCACATACAGATATAGTACCTATGATAAAGTTACCTTCCTATAACCAATCACGTTGCATGTTAGGTTTTTTAGATTGCACGTCAATGATAATGAGGTTTTGCTATAAATACTGTGTTTTTCTGAAATTGAGTTGGAGTTGGAAGAGAGAGATAGAAGATCAAGCAATTGCTGATGTTCGTTGTACTCCACTTTTTATGTACTTGTCATTAAACGGACTCCCTTTGCCAAACTATTAGAGTTGTCATAGTTATTTGATGCATGAGTATGAATCTGCATATCCATCTATCTCGAGGGTACTGCCACTCATCTCAAAGGGCTGTTTGGAGAGCCCCAGTCAGAGGGCTGGCGGGAGACCATCCAGTTCACTGTTATTGCAAAGGAACTGCTAGCTATCAAAGGACATTTGAGCAACGGCCAGCCCACATTCCGGAGTCATAGGAACCTGTGATTGAACAGACCAATCATCGTAAACTGTTAAATCTACTAACCTTACAACCACACAACAGCCACCAGGCCCACTGGACCTCCTTTTTTGCCCAGTTCAACTTTCTTTTCACTTCAATTCTGGGAACACACAATCTTTGTGCTGATGCATTTTCAAGATGCATTTTCAAGATCTTTGGCCTCTGATCCTGTGCAAAGTACCTATCCAGCAGCCTTGCTTCCTGCTAAACATTTCATGGGGGCTGTACAGTTCTATCTAGAACAGGATCATCTTGCCACCCATTCAGACCCCTTTCTCTTTTGCTGCAAAATCCGGAAGAAAGACAACAGGATGGTTTGCTCTTCTTTGCCAATTGATTGCATCTACCTACCTGGTTAGTGGTTCTGTATGGTTTACATGATTCTTGCCTTGCTGGCCATCATGGGGTTAAGACCACTCAGGAATTAGCAGCTTGCAACTTCTGGTGGTTCAGTTTACCTAAGCAAGAGGCTACTTAAAGAGCTGCCTGTCTAGTGTGTGCATAAGTCAAGATTTTGAAACAGAGAACGGTAGGCTTACTCCAGCCTATCAGACAATACTATTGCCACTGATGTCTTTGTGTATCTACCTGTTTCTAATGGCAAAACCTGCATAATGGAAGTGGTGGAGTGTTTTTTTTCTCCAAATTAGCACACTTCATACCTTTGGCCACCTTGCACACCACGACCTTGATGGCTGTAGTGTTTCTTGATAACATTTATCGATTGCATGGGTTACCCAAGAAGATCATTTCGGACTGTGGTTCCTAGTTCATATCCCGTTTATGGTCACAGCTATGCAAACATATTAAGATCTAACATGGACTCAGTTCCGTTTACCACCCCCAAACTAATGGTCAGACCAAGCACACTAACCAAATATTGGAACATTATCTACAATGTTATGCCAATGCCACACAAAATAATTGGGCCCAACAAATTGGTAACTGCAAGATTGCCTATAACAATTCCTGGCATTCGTATATCACGAATACTCCATTCTTTATCATGTTTGGATTTCATCCCAAAACACTTCCGATGCAGACCATTTCTGACATTACTGTGCCCTCTGCTGATACTATGGTTCGTCAGGTGCAATCTGTTCATAATCATAAGACAAGCATCCTTCATGATACCAAGAAATGGCAAAAGGTACATGCAACTTAGATCTCCAGAGCCTGCCTATCGAGTTGGGGATCTTGTGTGGCTGTAGTCCAAGAATCTTCCATTACACAATCTTCCTAAGAAATTGGCACCTAGGTTCCTTGATACATTTTCATTATCACTGTTATCGCCTCAGTGGCTTACCATCTGCATCTACCAGCTAAATGGCATTTGCACCCAGTTTGTCATGTTTTTTTGTTAAAATCTTTTGAGCCTGATCCTTTTGGAAGACTCCCTTTGAGACCATCCCCATTAACTGTACAGGACACCCTGAATACTAAGTGAGTGCCATCTGTGATTCTTGCTATCGGAAGGGTCGCTTGTGTTATCTGATTGATTATGCAGCCTCAGTTCAGACCTGGGAACCAGCTACACAAGTGCATGCACCACGTTTGGTGCAGAGTTTTTACCTGTGGTACCCTTGGAAACCGAGTCCTTTGTCTGTGCCGGGAGGAGGGCAGAGTGTCATGCGCTGTGTCTGGTGCTGCCACTACTTAGCCAATGCAGGCTGATGCCTCATCCCTCGCGGTGGGTTTCCGCTCTGCTCCTAGCCCCCGGGAGGGACACCACACCAGCAGCTGGTTTCTATGCAGCCCGGTAACCCAGCCACTGGTGTTTTGTGGGCAATTCTTGATTACACCTGTAGGATGTCCGTGATGCTTGTTTCCATGATAACTGGCTACAATGAGCCATAAAAGGAAGACTCCTGATCTTCTTGGTGCGTATCAACGCTCCTCTTGCCAGCGCTTCACCACACTTTGCTGCCTAAGTTCTTGCTTCCTGATCTTCGCTGCCTCCAGTTGCTGTCTCTCCTGGAGGCTCTTGTTCTTTCACTGGCTCTCCTTCCCAGCCCTTGCCTTGCCGCTACTCCTTTCGTGCTTGTGTTGCTATTCCCATCCCTCTCCTGTGTTCCTCTGTGGATACTCTGCCTGGCTCTCAGGGTATCTTGTTGGTCATCATTATTGAACCTCTCGGCTCAGTCTCCACATTGGCTTCACATCACGTTATTCCGGGATGTGAGCCTGTTGTGGACAGTCTGTCCCTGACCTTCCCTGAATTTTCAGCTCCACAGGGTCGAAGGGGGTTGACTCCTCCTACTGCCCAGCTACATGATCAATCTGCAACAAAGCTGAGAGCGTGCAACTTATAAGGTACCCCAGACTGCACGTTCAAGAGACCAGGTACTTCACCGTATATCAAGTTAGACCTAATGTCTGCATACCAAAGATCAATCTGCACCCTGAGTCATGTCCCCTCAAGGCCTTCATCTCCCATGAAGGGGTCTTTCAATTCTGAAGAATGCCTTATGGCTTAGTTTCTGCATCATTGTTTTTTTTCAGAGGGCAACATGCTGTTTGGGAGTATGAAGGGAGTGCACTTTTTCCAAGATCATATAGTGGTGGGTGCAGAGACTATGGGCTGTGCCAGCCGCGTGCGCTAAAGTCAATTTCCGCGCACAGCGTATTCATGGATTTTCGCATCCAAAACCAGACGTGGCGCAGCGTGGCGCAGCGACCCTGCAGCAGCGCCAGTTACGCCCCCAAGAACGCCCTCGCGCAAGGAAAAGCCTTCAAAATCCCCAAATATTCGCAAAGGGCTGCGCTAACCCTGGACCAGTTCACAGGGCTGCAAACAGCAAACGCAAAGCGGGGAACGTGTATTTCAGTGGTTCGCGGGAAGTTCCACACACGATTGTCCTGTGTACGTGTGCATTAGGGGTGCGCGGGAAGTATCACACGTAAAATCAGCAGGGTACGTGTATTTCAGGGGTGCGCGGGAAGAATCACACGTGATTCCAGCAGGGTACGTGTATTTCAAGGGTGCGCGGGAAGTATCACACGAGATTCCAGCAGGGTATGTGTATTACAGGGGTGCACGTGAAGTTCCACATGCGATTTCAGCACGGTACGTGTATTTCAGGGGTGCGCGGGAAGTTCCACATGCGATTGGCCCCGTGCGAGCAGGGTACGTGTATTCCAGGGGTGCGTGGGAAGTTCCACATGCGATTCCAGCAGGCTACGTGTATGTCAGGGGTGCGCGGGAAGTTCCGCACGCGATTTCAGCAGGGTACGTGTATTTCAGGGGTGCGCAGGAAGTTCCACACGCGACTGGCCCAGTGCGAGCAGGGTACGCGTATTTCAGGGGTGCGCGGGAAGTTCCACACGCGACTGGCCCCTTGCGAGCAGGGTACGTGTATTCCATGGGTGCGCGGGAAGTTCCACACGCGATTGGCCCCTTGCGAGCAGGGTACGTGTATTCCATGGGTGCGCGGGAAGTTCCACACACGATTTCAGCAGGGTACGTGTATTTCACGGGTGCGGGGGAAGTTCCACACGCGATTTCAGCAGGGTACGTGTATTTCAGGGGTTCTGGGGAGTACTACACGTGAATTGGCCGTGTGGGTCCTCCCAGGTGTCCGCTCTACAACCTCCACGGCCCCTGCAGGCAGCCCACACCACGGGGGACTACCCTGCACTCCTGCTCATGTCCCGCAGGCAGCCCATCCACCATGGGCATGCACCCCAGCCAACCCACATGTCACCTTGCACTACTGATCAACAATGCATGTCTCCCAGGACCCCCACCCCCCAGCAGTCAGGGGCACCCTGCACCAGGCCCCCACTCCTGTCTCCCTGCACCCCCACCCCCCAGCAGTCAGGGGCACCCTCCAACAGGCCCCCACTCCTGTCTCCCTGCACCCCCAACCCCCAGCAGTCAGGGGCACCCTCCACCAGGCTCCCACTCCTGTCTCCCAGCACCCCCACCCCCGAGCCACCAGGGGCAGCCTCCACCAGGCCCCCACTCATGTCCCCTATTACCCCCACCCCCCAGCAGTGCAGGGGCAGCCTCCACCAGGCCCCGAATCCTGTCTCCCTGCACCCCCACCCCCCAGCAGTCAGGGGCACCCTCCACCAGGCCCCCACTCCTGTCTCCCTGCACCCCCTATCCCCCAGCAGTCAGGGGCAGCCTCCACCAGGCTCCCACTCCTGTCTCCCAGCACCCCCACTCCCCAGCCACCAGGGGCAGCCTCCACCAGGCCCCCACTCATGTCCCCTATTACCCCCGCCCCCCAGAAGTGCAGGGGCAGCCTCCACCAGGACCCCACTCATGTCTACCACCACCCCCACCTCCCAGCCACCAGGGGCAGCCTCCACCAGGCCCCCACTCATGTCCCCTATTACCCCCACCCCCCAGCAGTGCAGGGGCAGCCTCCACCAGGCCCCCACCCATGTTGCCCACCACCCCTACCCCCCAGCCACAAGGGGCAGCCTCCACCAGGCCCCCACACATGTCTCCCACCACCCCCACCCCCCAGCAGTGCAGGGGCAGCCTCCACCAGGCCGCCACCCATGACTACCACCACCCCCACCCCCCAGCCACCAGGGGCAGCCTCCACCAGGCCCCCACTCATGTCTCCCTGCACCCCCTACTCCCCAGCAGTCAGGGGCACCCTCCACCAGGCTACCACACCTGTCTCCCACCACCCCCACCCCCCAGCAGTGCAGGGGAAACCTCCACCAGGGCCCCACCCATGTCTACCACCACCCCCACCCCCCAGTAGTGCAGGG
The DNA here is from genome assembly GCF_040938575.1 of Ambystoma mexicanum. NCBI lineage: Eukaryota > Metazoa > Chordata > Amphibia > Caudata > Ambystomatidae > Ambystoma > Ambystoma mexicanum. The sequence continues at coordinate 601,235,700 of NC_090922.1, forward strand.
GCAGCCTCCACCAGGCCCCCACTCATGTATACCACCGCCCCCACCCCCCAGCAGTGCAGGGGCAGCCTCCACCAGGGCCCCACCCATGTCTACCACCACCCCCACCACCCAGCAGTGCAGGGGCAGCCTCCACCAGGCCCCCACTCATGTCTCCCATCACCCCCACCCCCCAGCAGTGCAGGGGCAGCCTCCACCAGGCCCCCACTCATGTCTACCACCACCCCCACCCCCCAGCAGATCAGGGGCAGCCTCCACCAGGCCCCCACTCCTGTCCCCCTGCACCCCCATCCCCCAGCAGTGCAGGGGCAGCCTCCACCAGGCACCCACTCATGTCTACCACAACCCCCACCCCCCAGCCACCAGGGGCAGCCTCCACCAGGCCCCCACTCATGTCTCCCATCACCCCCACCCCCCAGCAGTGCAGGGGCAGCCTCCACCAGGCCCCCACTCATGTCTACCACCACCCCCACCCTCCAGCAGTGCAGGGGCAGCCTCCAACAGGCCCCCACTCATGTCTACCACCACCCCACCCCCCAGCAGTGCAGGGGCAGCCTCCACCAGGCCTCCACTCATGTCTACCACCACCCCCACCCCCCAGCAGTGCAGGGGCAGCCGCCACCAGGCCCCCACTCATGTCTACCACCACCCCTACCCCCCAGCAGTGCAGGGGCAGCCTCCACCAGGGCCCCACCCATGTCTACCACCACCCCCACCTCCCAGCAGTGCAGGGGCAGCCTCTACCATGCCCCCACTCATGTCTCCCATCACCCCCACCCCCCAGCAGTGCAGGGGCAGCCTCCACCAGGCCCCCACTCATGTCTACCACCACCCCCACCCCCAGCAGTGCAGGGGCAGCCTCCAGCAGGCCCCCACTCCAGTCTCCCTGCACCCTCACCCCCCAGCAGTCAGGGGCACCCTCCACCAGGCCCCCACTCATGTCTACCACCACCCCCACTCCCCAGCCACCAGGGGCAGCCTCCACCAGGCCCCCACTCATGTCCCCTATTACCCCCACCCCCCAGCAGTGCAGGGGCAGCCTCCACCAGGCCCCCACCCATGTCTCCCACCACCCCCACCCCCCAGCCAACAGGGGCAGCCTCCACCAGGCCCCCACTCATGTCTCCCTGCACCCCCTACCCCCCAGCAGTCAGGGGCACCCTCCACCAGGCTCCCACTCCTGTCTCCCAGCACCCCCACCCCCCAGCAGTGCAGGGGCAGCCTCCACCAGGCCCCCACCCATGTCTCCCACCACCCCCACCCCCCAGCCACCAGGGCAGCCTCCACCAGGCCCCCACTCCTGTCTCCCTGCACCCCCACCACCCAGCAGTGCAGGGGCAGCCTCCACCAGGCCCCCACTCATGTCCCCTATTACCCCCACCCCCCAGCAGTGCAGGGGCAGCCTCCACCAGGCCCCAACTCATGTCTACCACCACCCCCACCCCCCAGTCCCCTATTACCGCAACCCCCCAGCAGTGCAGGGGCAGCCTCCACCAGGCCCCCACCCATGTCTCCCACCACCCCAACCCCCCAGCCACCAGGGGCAGCCTCCACCAGGCCCCCACTCATGTCTCCCACCACCCCCACCCCCCAGAAGTGCAGGGGCAGCCTCCACCAGGCCGCCACCCATGTCTACCACCACCCCCACCCCCCAGCCACCAGGGGCAGCCTCCACCAGGCACCCACTCATGTCTCCCTGCACCCCCTACCCCCCAGCAGTCAGGGGCACTCTCCACCAGGCTCCCAATCCTGTCTCCCACCACCCCCACCCCCCAGCAGTGCAGGGGCAGCCTCCACCAGGGGCCCACCCATGTCTACCACCACCCCCACCCCCCAGCAGTGCAGGGGCAGCCTCCACCAGGCCCCCACTCATGTATACCACCACCCCCACCCCCCCAGCAGTGCAGGGGCAGCCTCCACCAGGGCCCCACCCATGTCTACCAACATCCCCACCACCCAGCAGTGCAGGGGCAGCCTCCACCAGGCCCCCACTCATGTCTCCCATCACCCCCACCCCCCAGCAGTGCAGTGGCAGCCTCCACCCGGCCCCCACTCATGTCTACCACCACCCCCACCCCCCAGCAGGTCAGGGGCAGCCTCCACCAGGCCCCCACTCATGTCTACCACCACCCCCCAGCAGGTCAGGGGCAGCCTCCACCAGGCCCCCACTCCTGTCCCCCTGCACCCCCACCCCCCAGCAGTGCAGGGGCAGCCTCCACCAGGCCCCCACTCATGTCTACCACCACCCCCACCCCCCAGCCACCAGTGGCAGCTTCCACCAGGCCCCCACTCATGTCTCCCATCACCCCCACCCCCAGCAGTGCAGGGGCAGCCTCCACCAGGCCCCCACTCATGTCTACCACCACCCCCACCCTCCAGCAGTGCAGGGGCAGCCTCCACCAGGCCCCCACTCATGTCTACCACCACGCCCACCCCCCAGCAGTGCAGGGGCAGCCTCCACCAGGCCCCCACTCATGTCTACCACCACCCCCACCCCCCCAGCCACCAGGGGCAGCCTCCACCAGGCCCCCACTCATGTCTACCACCACCCCACCCCAGCCATCAGGGGCAGCCTCCACCAGGCCCCCACTCATGTCTCCCATCACCCCCACCCCCAAGCAGTGCAGGGGCAGCCTCCACCAGGCCCCCACTCATGTCTACCACCACCCCCACCCCAGCCACCAGGGACAGCCTCCATCATGCCCCCACTCATGTCTCCCATCACCCCCACCCCCCAGCAGTGCAGGGGCAGCCTCCACCAGGCCCCCACTCATGTCTACCACCACCCCCACCCCCCAGCAGTGCAGGGGCAGCCTCCAGCAGGCCCCCATTCCTGTCTCCCTGCACCCTCACTCCCCAGCAGTCAGGGGCACCCTCCACCAGGCCCCCACTCATGTCTACCACCACCCCCACCCCCCAGCCACCAGAGGCAGCCTCCACCAGGCCCCCACTCATGTCCCCTATTACCCCCACCCCCCAGCAGTGCAGGGGCAGCCTCCACCAGGCCCCCACCCATGTCTCCCACCACCCCCACCCCCCAGCCACCAGGGGCAGCCTCCACCAGGCCCCCACTCATGTCTCCATGCACCCCCTACCCCCCAGCAGTCAGGGGCACCCTCCACCAGGCTCCCACTCCAGTCTCCCAGCACCCCCACCCCCCAGCAGTGCAGGGGCAGCCTCCACCAGGCCCTCACCCATGTCTCCCACCACCCCCACCCCCCAGCCACCAGGGGCAGCCTCCACCAGGCCCCCACTCCTGTCTCCCTGAACCCCCACCCCCGAGCAGTGCAGGGGCAGCCTCCACCAGGCCCTCACTCATGTCCCCTATTACCCCGACCCCCCAGCAGTGCAGGGGCAGCCTCCACCAGGCCCCCACTCATGTCTACCACCACCCCCACCCCCCAGCCACCAGGGGCAGCCTCCACCAGGCCCCCACTCATGTCTCCCTGCACCCCCTACCCCCCAGCAGTCAGGGGCAGCCTCCAACAGGCTCCCACTCCTGTCTCAGACCACCCCACCCCCCAGCAGTGCAGGGGCAGCCTCCACCAGGCCCCCACCCATGTCTCCCACCACCCCCACCCCCCAGCCACCAGGGGCAGCCTCCACCAGGCCCCCACTCATGTCCCCTATTACCACCCACCCCCCAGCAGTGCAGGGGTAGCCTCCACCAGGCCCCCACTCATGTCTACCACCACCCCCACCCCCCCCGCCACCAGGGGCAGCCTCCACCAGCCCCCACTCATGTCTCCCACCACCCCCACCCCCAGCAGTGCAGGGGCAGCCTCCACCAGGCCCCCACCCATGTCTACCACCACCCCCACCCCCAGCCACCAGGGGCAGCCTCCACCAGGCCCCCACTCATGTCTCCCTGCACCCCCTACCCCCCAGCAGTCAGGGGCACCCTCCACCAGGCTCCCACTCCTGTCTCCCACCACCCCCACCCCCCAGCAGTGCAGGGGCAGCCTCCAACAGGCCCCCACCGATGTCTACCACCACCCCCACCCCCCAGCAGTGCAGGGGCAGCCTCCACCAGGCCCCCCACGCATGTCTCCCATCACACCCACCCCCCAGCAGTGCAGGGGCAGCCTCCACCAGGCCCCCACTCATGTCTACCAACACCCCCACCCCCCAGCAGTGCAGGGGCAGCCTCTATCAGGCCCCCACTCCTGTCTCCCATCACCCCCACCCCCCAGCAGTGCAGGGGCAGCCTCCACCAGGCCCCCACTCATGTCTACCACCACCCCCACCCCCCAGCAGGTCAGGGGCAGCATCCACCAGGCCCCCACTCATGTCTACCACCACCCCCACCCCCCAGCAGGTCAGGGGCAGCCTCCACCAGGCCCCCACTCCTGTCCCCCTGCACCCCCACCCCCCAGCAGTGCAGGGGCAGCCTCCACCAGGCCCCCACTCATGTCTACCACCACCCCCACCCCCCAGCAGTGCAGGGGCAGCCTCCACCAGGGCCCCACCCATGTCTACCACCACCCCCACCCTCCAGCAGTGCAGGGGCACCCTCCACCAGGCCCCCACTCATGTCTCTCATCACCCCCACCCCCCAGCAGTGCAGGGGCAGCCTCCACCAGGCCCCCACTCATGTCCCCTATTACCCCCACCCCCAGCAGTGCAGGGGCAGCCTCCACCAGGCCCCCACTCATGTCTCCCAACACCCCCACCCCCCAGCAGTGCAGGGGCAGCCTCCACCAGGCCCCCACTCATGTCCAACTCATGTTCCCCTGCACCCCCACCCCCCAGCACTGTGGGGCACCTGCCAGCAGGCCCCCATTCATGTCCAACTCATGTTCCCCAGCCAACATGTCATCACAATCTAGATCCCTGGTCCCGATGGTCAGCCTCCAAATGCAAAACACCCACCCGAGTATTGCATCCACCCACTCAGAAATGGCAATAACATGATAGAACAGCAATTGCAAGTTTGGAAACGAACACATGTCCCTCACATACACCCAATGGGTGTCAGTGAATCTCAAAACCCATATCATGATATGCATGAAACCAATGAGATGATACTACACATTGAAGTTTGATAACAAAATATGTATTAAAGGAAACATGAATTGAATCAAAAATAAACTAACAGAAATGGGAATGTAAAAAAAGTAAAAAGAAGCATGTCCGTGAAAAAATGCAAAACCAAAAATCAGAATCCAAAGGAATGGTGTCCAAAGTCACAGTCCACAAAAGAAAATCCAATGGGCAATTATAATTGAAAGCCATTGCTCCATGGGTAAATTGTAAAAAGAAAAGAAAATCCAACAGTGAACTATGTACAGGTGAACAAGCCAGGGTCCATGATCCCAACAAAAGAAATTAAACCTATCTAACAACACTACCTAATAAAAAATAACTATATACAAAAATGTGGCCCATTGTCCAAAAGGTCCAAAGAAAATGCAAAAACAAAGGAAACCTAACACTAACTACATAACTATTTACATGGGCAGCGGGCTAGTCCAACGGCTCACTGGATGTTGTCATGGGCCAGGGCATCATCGAACTCCTGTTCAATGGCTTGGAGGCGGGCATGTTCCCTGGCCCCGAGGTCTCGCAGGGATAAAGCAGTGTCCAGCTCCAACTCCCTGCGAAGACCCTTGAGGCACTCAGCCCGCCTCAGCGCCCTCCGCATGGAGTTCTCCGCCCTGACCATTGTGAGCCGTTCCTCCTCTGCCCACTGCCGCTCCGCACCTATCTGCTGGCCCAACCGCTCCCACACGGAAGCCACTCCCATTCCAGGGTTCTCCTGCCCTCCGGCCGATGCCTGCACCCCTGATGTTGATGGCCCCGAGCCATCATGCCTCCCACGTCGAGCCTGCCACTGCCTCCGACGCAACTGCCTGTGCCAGCACAACGGCATCCAAGCTGATGGTATCCACCGACGCCGTCGTGCACGTGCCCTGCCCGATGATGCCGTCACATCCTCCATCTGCTGGGGTCCAGTTGCTGGTGTGTCCACCCCTGCTGGACCTCCGACTCCCGACTGTGGCAGGGATGGGATCCCCACCGAGCCGGCTGCATTGGTCGGGGCAGGTCCACAGGGGGCCCTGGTGGCATCTGGGCCGGAAGACGGCATGGAGAACGACTTGTGCATAGTCTCCACAGAGGAGGAGAGGGTCGCCAGATTGGCCGACACATGTAGGAAACCCCCGACCATGGCCGTTCCCAACTGGGCCACGTCGGCACGGTGCTCTCCGTGATGACGTGCATGCTCCTCCCGGGAAGCACGCACCTCATCACGAATTGCACCTGTGCGCAATGCGACACCAATCAGAACCTTCTCCATACGGCCAGGGGTCCCCTCGACCGCCGGTGGAGGGGAGTCAGATGACATGGACATCCCCCCTACCTGCGGACGGGCCTGGGATGGGGCATCCCTGCTGGTGCATGGTGGTGCAGTAACAGTGTCAGGACAGTGGCATGCACAGGCCCCTCCACGGCGACCTGTGCTGCCTCCTGCCCCTGCCCCTGGACTGCAACACTTGCACCAGCAGGGATGCCCCCACCAGGCCCCATGTGCGCCTCAGTAGCGGCATCCTCCTCCTCTGTGGAAACCACCAACCTGGATGGCTCCACCCCGTCTTCCGCCGTTGCAAGCCCCTGTGGGGGCTCACCCACCCCTTCCGCTGCAGCCGTGGGGTTATCCCCGCCACTTTGCTCCACAGAGCCGTCTCCGCCCTCTTCTTCACGTGGCGCTGTGTAGAGGGAGACATAGAACACAAGCATCAGGGTACTGTACAATGGTCCCCTAGACAGGAAGCAATAGCAGATGAGTGGCACTGTCAAAGATCACTTCCATCATGTCCCTCCACAACACATGGCTCAGTGCAGGTAAAACGCATGCGGTAACAGGCATGGCGCATGCTATGGACAGCATACATGTACAGGGCATCAGCACCCATCCCTCACCCATGTCCAGGAACAGAGACTGGCATGCTTTCATGTGGCCATTCCACATAGGGCAACCCATGTTGCATTTGAACACATGCACCAACCGTGTGGTTCACAAATTACTGGTCTCACATGCATGACGTCCCTGCACACACACATGCATACATGGCCTATGTCACACATACAGGCAAGTATCAGACAACCAGCACACTGCGACATGCCCTGTCTCACACAGCAATGCTTGGCCACTTACCGCTCAACTCCAGACGGGTCTGCCTCTCAAGGATCTGGGCGTGGAGTGCTGGGCCTACGCGTTCCAGGACCCTCATCTGGATGGTACTCATGCGGCCCCGGCCCCCCTCCACAAGGCGCCGGGCCTTCAAGAGGGTCCTGGACTTGCAGTCATCCCAGCGCTTCTTGACATGTTGGTAGTCGCGGACTGCCACCCCCTCCGCGTTGATGGCAGTCATGATGTCCGTCCAGATCCGAGTCCGTCCTTCCTTTTTGGCGCGCTTACTTCCGAAGAGGGCATCATACTGCCCCAGGACTTGCTCCACCAGGACACCAACTTCGGTGGCAGTGAAGCTGGTGCCCCTCTGCCTCTCTGGCCGGGGGTTGCCAGTGGTGCCAGATGTTGCAGTGCCCGACATGGCAACCCCAGAGGCAGGAGTGGGTGGGCAACTGGGTCCTGGGGCTGGGCTGTGGAGCGATGCTATCCCAGTGGGGAGTCTTCTGTTCCATCAGGGGTGGACACAGCAAATGGACCCCTGCAGATGGCTGATGTGCAGGCACCAAATGGCAGGGCACAGTGGCAGCAGGCAGGCAGCAGCAGATGGCTCCTGGGAGGCTGCTCGGGGCTCTGGGGGGCAATAATTCGGCCTTTTGGGCAGGAGCGTGGTCTTCCGTGTGCTTACGCGTGGCCAGCTTGATACAGAGTGATTTGGCATGTGAAAATCCTGCACGTCTGCGTGTAAATCGAGGAAAGGCCCTTAGCGCGTATGCTCGTCATCTCGCATATGAGATTTCATTGGACCAAAGGCCCTTAGCGCGTGAGCGCGTCTGTGACGTGAGGCGCGCAGGTGTTTCCCTCATTATACGTGATGACAGAGCACATGTGGATTTCCACCAATCGCGTGTGGAACTTCCTGCGCACCCCAGAATTACACGTACCCAGGCCAATTGCGTGTACGCTCACTTCCCTCCGATTACACGCAATGACACTCGGACGTGCCATTTTACCAGGTGTGCTCGCATATGCGATTTCATTGGCCCAAAGGCCACCATGCACAGCTGTGACATCACGCGCATGGCCGTAGAGAATGGCGCGTGTAAAAATGAAGAGATACACGTCCGAGTGTCAAAGCGCGTAATTGGTGGAAATGGCCTCATCGCGTATGCGCGTCTGTGACGTGTGTATAAAAGGTACGTCTAGAACGCCATTTCCTTGTACGTGCTTTTCATGGAGAGCGAGTGGGTGAAATCTGTACTTCTTGTCGGTTCACACGCGATTTACTTCACGGCGTTTCCAGTTCGTACTCCCTGTTACCTCTGACAGCTTTTTCTCTTTTCCTCTTTTTCCTGGGCCTGTTTCCTCAAATAGCGTTCCCTACTACTGTTGTCCTGTCTCCTCAGACAGCGTACAATTCTTCTTTTGGCGGGGGTGTTGCCAACGCGCACACGCGCATATTTTTCACGCTTTTGTTCCTGGCAGACGGTGAGTCGCGCACGTATTTAACATCTGTGCTTGCCCCATGTGTCGCGTACCCCTTCAGAGGTCATTCTAGGCTGCGTGTGACACGCATACGTTCATTCTTGTGTTCCTGGGTGCCACAGCGTAGTGCAGGTTTATTTTTCCACGCACGTGGTCTAGGAGGGGTTGCGTGCACCTTACTTCGCTTTTTTGGGGTGCCTGTGCGTTGTGTGACCCGTCATCTTTCCCCAGGGGTGACATACAGCCTTGCTAGAGCACTAGGGTACGATTACCATCTGGTACCCAACCCCTTTGATCCCCAATTGCCCAGGACAATAGTTCACATCGACTCCCATACGCACAATAACATCAGTGCCATGGCTGGGAGGCGACCAAGCCGTAAGGGTGGCAAAGGTGGCCGAGCCCCAAGTGGTGGCCGTGGTGGATCCAGTAGGGGACGTGGCCGTGACTTGCAGGGTGCGCCCCTAGCCCCCCATGTGTGGATGAGCAGTCAGGGACACCCATGCCCCCCCCCCCTGCTTGAGGTTACTGTGGCTGACACCATCCATGCTCAGCCCTTGTTGGACCAGCCCACTGTGGAACCAGACCTGGCACAGGGTGACTCCATGGCTGACTTCCAGGCCAGCAGGTCTAGGCCACGTGCGCCGGTGAACGTTGGTGTCATCAGGCCACGTGAATCAGGGGCAGCTAGGTCATCTGCTGCCCCGCGTAGGCAGGCTGGGGAGGCTGCAGGGGCAGCTGCGGCTCCATCCACCCCACCTCTCACACACCCATCCAGGACAGTGTCGGTCCAAGTCCATCATGCTGACATTCCCCCTGACACCATCACACTTAAGATAATGCCTGCACCAACTCCCATGCTGAGTGTGCAATCCCACGCTCCTGCCCCTAGTGTCCAGAGCGGCTTAGGACACTCAGGATCCCCACCACCTTCCAAGCGGAAGAGGAAGAGTGCTCGTCCAGTAGAGGCTGATGCCCCAGACACGGCTACACAGTCCGGCCCGTCAAGGAAGCCCAGCTTCAATAAGGCCGAACTGAATGCACTTGTAGAGTATGTGTCCGCACATGACCGCGAAATGGTGATTGTTGCAGGATCCAAGACTACACCTGCACAACGTCAGGCACACTGGCAGACCATTGCGGACATCATAAGTGCCCTTGGAATCGTGAGGCGCACAGCTAATGAATGCTACAAGCGCTGGAATGACCTGAAGCGCAGGGCAAAGAATAAGCTGGCCTCAAGTCATGCCGCAACTCTAGTGACTGGAGGTGGGTCTCCAGCAGACGACATAGAACTCACTCCACATGAGCAGGTTGCTGGGACCTACGTCACGGAGGAACAGATCCAAGGCGTGGGAGAACTGGCAGATTACGAGGCATTGTCCGGTGAGTGCACATGCATGTGTGTGTCATCCATGTGCATGGTGTGTGGGAGGGCTTCTGTTTGGGAGCCAGGGGAGGATGTGTGTGCCTGAGTGGTTCGGCTCACCCATGTGCCTCTTCCTATACATTCTTGGCAACAGCATTTGGGTATAGCAGCATCCCTTCGGCCAACATTAGACATCCAGCCCAACACCACGCCAGTTGCCCTTGGAGTGTCATCTTGCCACAACACTGTTGCTTATTTACCTCTGTTTATTCAGGCAGATTGTTTGCAAACCACCACTTTTACTCGGGATTTCTCAGTCCTATTGTCACATGTCTGACATGGCTATGGTACAGTGGACTGGCTCAGTTTCGTGGACATGATTAGTTTGGACGTGTCCCTGTGCTATAGGACCATTTTTGACTGGCAGCTGCAGGTTAAATATTTGAACCATTACAATGAAAATAATCAATTATATGAACAAACTAGACTGAATGAACAATTGGTGACCTCCTCTCCCTCTTCACTTCATGGCTAGGGTACATGCCATCTGTGTGATGGCATGTGTATTTGACCTGCCAATCACTGGCCAATGTGTGATGCCACTGCTAGGCAGCCTGCAGCAAATGTGTTCATCTTCCATCTTGGTGTCATCAATGTGTGCCATCTGCCTCCCCATCACACGCAGTGACGGTGCAAGCATGGGAGTGTTTTAGTCATGTGGGACATGTGTCAATCAAGTACTGTTTCTGTAGCCTCTCAGCCCTAATTGTGTGCCATAGTGCTAATGCCTGTTTCCATTTGTTTTCTTTTATGTCTTTGCAGGGGAAGACGCACTTGATACTGCTGGGGTTGTGGAGATGGTGCAGACCCAGGAGGGGTCTGAGGGCCGATCGACCACCAGTGAGGGACGTGGTGTGGTGGTGGGTGAGAACCCACAACTGCTGCAGGTCGTGCTCTCAAGGGGTGTCTCTGGCTGCACCTCACCCGAGCTGTACTCAGGTGTCGATTCGGATGATGAGACCTACGTGCCGTCGCAGGTGAGTGTTCCTGGGAGGGATTCTGTTCTGTCCGACCCACCTGCACCATGGTTAGAACCCTCAATGGGGATGTCAGTGTTGGCAGGTACGCCTTTGGTGGTTACGGATGCAGAGTCACACTCCGCGACATCTGATCCTGTTCCTGGGCCAGCAGATCAGAGGGGGAATGCAGACCTGCAGCCTCAGGCAGTGCCGGCACAGCAAGGCGCAGTTCGCCTTGCCGCAGACAGGTGTGGTGCCCGCCGACGTGGTGGCCGTACGCCACCTGGCAATACCGCATGGGAGCAATCCATTTACGGTATGGCAACCCAACAGGCAGCATCATCAGAGATGATGGCTCAGGCCATGGATAGGGTGGCCACTTCCATTGTCCCCTCCGAAAGGCTGATGGAGCGACTACAGCAGGCAGCCGACTCCATCTGCCAGTCACACGGGGAGGACATGTTGGCGTCCGACAGAGACAGGCGGGTGGCACTGGTGACTCTGCAGGAAGCCATCTCCATAGAGTCCCAGGTCCACAGGGAAGCCCTGACGCTGGAACTCCTTCACCTCAGGACGACTCTTGTTGAGCTTGAGGCTTCAACAAACCGAAGGACAGAACAGCAGCTGGAGCGTCTCACCCGTACGCTCTCAGCTGAGATGCAGGCAACTAGGGCAGAGGTCCGGGCATCCCGTGAGTTGTTGCATGGGGACCTCCACACACTTATCCTCCAGAACGAGACCTACCACACCCGTATGCTTGCAGCCATGGAGGAACAGACAAGGGCTTTGCGTGGGCTGCCTCCCATAGTGCCCCCACCTCCTGATGCAGCTGCAGAGGGTGAGGATAGCGACAGCAGTGATACTCCCACAATAGGGTAGCCGTGTAGGCCATGAGCCCATGGAGGTGTTTTTTTTTTGCAAGATCCACACAGGTGGGTTTTGGTGTGCACCCTGTCCTCGGATCTCTTGGGTGGCCTTCCCCATCCCTCCACCCCCGGCCCATTAATGGCCATTTTTGATTTATTTATTTTTTTGGGACAGTGTTTTGCCTTGTGTGGCTCCCGTGGGCATACGCTGCATTGTGGCTGGGCACATGCAGGCTTGTCATGGATTTGGTTCAGATGCTTGGGTTTTTGTCACACACACCCCTCCTGCTTCCCGTTTCCATGGGCTTGCAAAGGGTGTGCCCAAGTGGCATTGACGTACATGGTGACATTGGACTCCCATGAGCTGTGTGGGCAGTCTGTAGTCAATACTGTGTATACATTCATAGTGCATATTGTTGTTGTATTGTACACTGTGTGGTGTATTGATATGTGCCTCTGCATCCATCTCATCCTCCATATTTGCAGGTCCATTCCTCATGTCTTCACAATGCGGTCCACCTTGGAACTGGAGTCCATGTTGTAAGCAGTGCACCTACACTCTTGCGTGGCGCTAACACTGTATACTTGGAAGTGTTCGGAGGGCTGTCATAATCAGGTGGTGAGGCTAGCTAATTTTTAAGTCTGTAATGTCATGTTTAAGGGAGGTTGGAGGTTGTGTAGGTGATTAGTATTCTTGGTAGGTATTTGGTAATGTGGGTTGTAGGTCCTGCATTACTGTGAGCATTTCATGTGTGGACATGTTTCCATTAGGGACACTGTAGCTGCTGACACTTGGGGCATGTTGTGGGGATTCATTTCTTTCCTCTCACATTGCATGACATGCCATGGTGTGTTGTGTGGCCATGCCGGGGAGGGGGTGGGTGACATGGCACTGTTTTCATGTAGTATTTTGCAAGTGGGTATTCATTTCTGCAGCATGGAAGTGTCTTTTCATGACACTGCATTGGTGGTGTTTGTGTAGGTAGGGATGCACACATTGTGACACTTCCACATGAACAATCTCAGGCTGCTATGGTTCTGACAGTTGAGATTCCCTTTGTTCGTCTTAATTGTCAGGTCGAGTCATCATTGCTTATCAGATGGTATGTGCCAGGCCTGTGTGCACTCCACTGGGGTGTGATTTCTATGTGAAGTAATTAGCCACCAGCTGCGTACGGGCTGCCTCACCCCGTGCCCTCTCCCCTCCCATGCGCAGCGGCCGTGCATGTGGTTGGGGATGTGGGGGCACCACCATGTCCACGGCCAGGCCCCGGCGTGTTGCAACATTGTGCAGGACACATGCTGCCACTATGATCCTGCACACTACTGGGGGCGCATATAACAGCTGCCCGCCAGAACGGTCAAGGGAGCGAAAGCGTGACTTGAGCACTCCGAATGTGCGCTCCACTATGCCCCGGGTTGCAATATGGGCTGTGTTCTATCTTACCTCTGGAGGCGTGATGGGGTTCCGAATTGGCGTCATCATGTGGGTGCTCAGAGGGTAGGCACTGTCCCCTGGTGAGGAGGTGATGGGTATCATTAGTGGGGTAGTGACATAACTCTGCATCTGACATGCATGCATGTGCAGTGGCATTCATACTCACCAAGCAGCCATGTATCGCCATGCCGCCCAGCTTCTAGGCCCCGGCTTAGGGTAGACATTCGGTAAATGAAGCTGTCGTGGGTGGACCCTGGATAGTTGGCATATACTGAGGTGATGATTCCCTTAGCATTACATACTACCTGCACGTTGATGGAATGCCAGTGCTTGCGGTTCCTATGGATGTGCTCAGATGCCCTGGGGGGACGTAGTGCCACATGGGTGCAGTCAATGGCACCTAGCACTTTTGGGAATTGTGCCACACCGTAGAAATCGAGGGTGGCAGCCTGCCTTTCTGCAGGTGTCCTGGGCAGGTATATGTGCCTACGGACTGATGGGCGTGCAGTGATGATGTTCAAGACCTAGTGTAGGCAGCGTGACTGCGTGGCCTGTGACACCCCACCCACTATGACACTTGTCTGCTGAAATGATCCTGTGGCCAAGAAGTGCAGTACATTGAGGACCTTCTCCAGGGGGCTGAGTGCTTGGGAGCACAGGGTGGGTGATGTGAGGTCATCCTCCCACTCACTGACCAGGTCCAGTATTATGTGTGGGGGAAACCTGGACCTCCCAAACACCTGGCCATCAGGCATCCCAAAAAGGCTGGTTCTGGGAGTGAAAATTCGGGCCCTCACTATCCTCCTCCTCATCCTTTGGTAACCCACGGCCACTGCTGCTAGGAATGGTATATTCATCCTGGCGTATAAGCTTGTTTGTTGTTTGCACGTACTTTTATGCTGCGTGGGTCGACGTACGCCTGCTTCATGCTGGCGTACGTGTCTCAGGATTGGACCATTTATTTTTCGGCACGTCATAGGCGAACGTGTCAATCTTTCCGCCCACCCCAGGAATACACGTAGCACGCTCTCACAGGCAGAGTCGCGGGTAAATATTCCCGCCCACCCCTGGAATACATGTACCCCACTCTCACAGGCCCAATCGCGTGTGGAAGTTCACGCGCACCCCGAAGTACACATACCCAGGCAAATCGCGTGTGGAAGTTCACGCGCAACCCGAAGTACACGTACCCAGGCCAATCGCGTGTGGGACTTCCCGCGCATCCCGAAGTACACGTACCCAGGCAAATCGCATGTGGAAGTTCACGCGCACCCCGAAGTACACGTACCCAGGCCAATCGCGTGTGGAATTTCCCGCGCACCCCGAGGTACACATACCCAGGCCAATCGCGTGTGGAACTTCCCGCGCACCCCGAAGTACACATACCCAGGCAAATCACAAGGCTGGGGGGTGGGGGTGCAGGGGGACATGAGTGGGGGCCTGGTGGAGGCTTCCCCTGCACTGCTGGGGGTTGGGGGTAATAGGGGACATGAGTGGGGGCCTGGTGGAGGCTGCCCCTGCACTGCTAGGGGGTGGGAGTGGTGGGAGACATGAGTTGGACATGAGTGGGGGCCTGGTGGAGGCTGCCCCTGCACTGCTGGGGGGTGGGGGTGGTGGGAGACATGAGTGTGGGCCTGGTGGAGGGTGCCCCTGACTGCTGGGGGGTGGGGGTGGTGGGGGACATGAGTGGGGGCCTGGTGGAGGCTGCCCCTCCACTGCTGGGGGGTGGGGTGGTGGGAGACATGAGTGGGGGCCTGGTGGAGGCTGCCCCTGGTGGCTGGGGGTGGGGGTGGTGGGAGACATGAGTTGGACATGAGTGGGGCCTGGTGGAGGCTGCCCCTGCACTGCTGGGGGGTGGGGGTGGTGGGAGACATGAGTGGGGGCCTGGTGGAGGCTGCCCCTGGTGGCTGGGGGGTGGGGGTGGTGGGAGACATGAGTGTGGGCCTGGTGGAGGCTGCCCCTCCACTGCTGGGGGGTGGGGTGGTGGGAGACATGAGTGGGGGCCTGGTGGAGGCTGCCCCTGGTGGCTGGGGGTGGGGGTGGTGGGAGACATGAGTTGGACATGAGTGGGGCCTGGTGGAGGCTGCCCCTGCACTGCTGGGGGGTGGGGGTGGTGGGAGACATGAGTGGGGGCCTGGTGGAGGCTGCCCCTGGGGGCTGAGGGGTGGGGGTGGTGGGAGACATGAGTTGGACATGAGTGGGGGCCTGGTGGAGGCTGCCCCTGCACGGCTGGGGGGTGGGGGTGGTGGGAGACATGAGTGGATGCCTGGTGGAGGCTGCCCCTGCACTGCTGGGGGGTGGGGGTAATAGAGGACATGAGTGGGGGCCTGGTGGAGGCTGCCCCTGCACTGCTGGGGGGTGGGGGTAATAGGGGACATGAGTGGGGGCCTGGTGGAGGCTGCCCCTGCACTGCTGGGGGGGGTAATAGGGGACATGAGTGGGGGCCTGGTGGAGGCTGCCCCTGGTGGCTGGGGGGTGGGGGTGGTGGGAGACATGAGTGTGGGCCTGGTGGAGGCTGCCCCTGCACTGCTGGGGGGTGGGGGTGGTGGAAAACATGAGTGTGGGCCTGGTGGAGGCTGCCCCTGCACGGCTGGGGGGTGGGGGTGGTGGGAGACATGAGTGGGGGCCTGGTGGAGGCTGCCCCTGGTGGCTGGGGGCTGGGGGTGGTGGGAGACATGAGTGTGGGTCTGGTGGAGGCTGCCCCTGCACTGCTGGGGGGTGGGGGTGGTGGGAGACATGAGTGGGGGCCTGGTGGAGGCTGCCCCTGGTGGCTGGGGGGTGGGGGTGGTGGTAGTCATGGGTGGGGGCCTGGTGGAGGCTGCCCCTGCACTGCTGGGGGGTGGGGGTGGCGGGAGACATGAGTGGGGGCCTGGTGGAGGCTGCCCCTGGTGGCTGGGGGGTGTGGGTGGTGGGAGACATGAGTTGGACATGAGTGGGGGCCTGGTGGAGGCTGCCCCTGCACTGCTGGGGGGTGGGGGTAATAGGGGGAATGAGTGGGGGCCTGGTGGAGGCTGCCCCTGCACTGCTGGGGGGTGGGGGTGGTGGGAGACATGAGTGGGGGCCTGGTGGAGGCTGCCCCAGGTGGCTGGGGGTGGTGGTGGTGGTAGACTTGAGTGGGGGCCTGGTGGAGGCTGCCCCTGCACTGCTGGGGGTGGGGGTAATAGGGGACATGAGTGGGGGCCTGGTGGAGGCTGCCCCTGCACTGCTGGGGGGTGCGGGTAATAGGGGACATGAGTGGGGGCCTGGTGGAGGCTGCCCCTGGTGGCTGGGGGTGGGGGTGGTGGGAGACATGAGTTGGACATGAGTGGGGCCTGGTGGAGGCTGCCCCTGCACTGCTGGGGGGTGGGGGTGGTGGGAGACATGAGTGGGGGCCTGGTGGAGGCTGCCCCTGGTGGCTGGGGGGTGGGGGTGGTGGGAGACATGAGTTGGACATGAGTGGGGGCCTGGTGGAGGCTGCCCCTGCACGGCTGGGGGGTGGGGGTGGTGGGAGACATGAGTGGATGCCTGGTGGAGGCTGCCCCTGCACTGCTGGGGGGTGGGGGTAATAGAGGACATGAGTGGGGGCCTGGTGGAGGCTGCCCCTGCACTGCTGGGGGGTGGGGGTAATAGGGGACATGAGTGGGGGCCTGGTGGAGGCTACCCCTGCACTGCTGGGGGGGGGGTAATAGGGGACATGAGTGGGGGCCTGGTGGAGGCTGCCCCTGGTGGCTGGGGGGTGGGGGTGGTGGGAGACATGAGTGTGGGCCTGGTGGAGGCTGCCCCTGCACTGCTGGGGGGTGGGGGTGATGGGAGACATGAGTGTGGGCCTGGTGGAGGCTGCCCCTGCACGGCTGGGGGGTGGGGGTGGTGGGAGACATGAGTGGGGGCCTGGTGGAGGCTGCCCCTGGTGGCTGGGGGCTGGGGGTGGTGGGAGACATGAGTGTGGGTCTGGTGGAGGCTGCCCCTGCACTGTTGGGGGGTGGGGGTGGTGGGAGACATGAGTGGGGGCCTGGTGGAGGCTGCCCCTGGTGGCTGGGGGGTGGGGGTGGTGGTAGTCATGGGTGGGGGCCTGGTGGAGGCTGCCCCTGCACTGCTGGGGGGTGGGGGTGGTGGGAGACATAAGTTGGACATGAGTGGGGGCCTGGTGGAGGCTGCCCCTGCACTGCTGGGGGGTGGGGGTAATAGGGGGAATGAGTGGGGGCCTGGTGGAGGCTGCCCCTGCACTGCTGGGGGGTGGGGGTGGTGGGAGACATGAGTGGGGGCCTGGTGGAGGCTGCCCCAGGTGGCTGGGGGGTGGTGGTGGTGGTAGACATGAGTGGGGGCCTGGTGGAGGCTGCCCCTGCACTGCTGGGGGTGGGGGTAATAGGGGACATGAGTGGGGGCCTGGTGGAGGCTGCCCCTGCACTGCTGGGGGGTGGGGGTAATAGGGGACATGAGTGGGGGCCTGGTGGAGGCTGCCCCTGGTGGCTGGGGGGTGGGGGTGCTGGGAGACAGGAGTGGGAGCCTGGTGGAGGGTGCCCCTGACTGCTGGGGGGTACAGGGTTTTGGGAGACATGAGTGGGGGCCTGGTGGAGGGTGCCCCTGACTGCTGGGGTGTGGGGGTGGTGGGAGACATGAGTGGGGGCCTGGTGGAGGCTGCCCCTGCAGTGCTGGGTGGTGGGGGTGGTGGGAGACATGAGTGGGGGCCTGGTGGAGGCTGCCCCTGCACTGCTGGGGGGTGGGGGTAATAGGGGACATGAGTGGGGGCCTGGAGAAGCCTGCCCCTGCACTGCTGGGGGTGGGGGTAATAGGGGAAATGAGTGGGGGCCTGGTCGAGGCTGCCCCTGCACTGCTGGGGGGTGGGGGTGGTGGGAGACATGAGTGGGGGCCTGGTGGAGGCTGCCCCAGGTGGCTGGGGGTGGGGGTGGTGGTAGACATGAGTGGGGGCCTGGTGGAGGCTGCCCCTGCACTGCTGGGGGGTGGGGGTAATAGGGGACATGAGTGGGGGCATGGTGGAGGCTGCCCCTGCACTGCTGGGGGGTGGGGGTAATAGGGGACATGAGTGGGGACCTGGTGGAGGCTGCCCCTGGTGGCTGGGGGGTGGGGTTGCTGGGAGACAGGAGTGGGAGCCTGGTGGAGGGTGCCCCTGACTGCTGGGGGGTAGGGGGTGGTGGGAGACATGAGTGGGGGGCTGGTGGAGGGTGCCCCTGACTGCTGGGGTGTGGGGGTGATGGGAGACATGAGTGGGGGCCTGGTGGAGGCTGCCCCTGCACTGCTGGGGGGTGGGGGTGGTGGGAGACATGAGTGGGGGCCTGGTGGAGGCTGCCTCTGCACTGCTGGGGGGTGGGGATGGTGGGAGACATGAGTGGGGGCCTGGTGGAGGCTGCCCCTGGTGGCTGGGGGGTGGGGTGGTGGGAGACATGAGTGGGGGCCTGGTGGAGGGTGCCCCTGGTGGCTGGGGGGTGGAGATGGTGGTAGACATAGGTGGGGGCCTGGTAGAGGCTGCCCCTGCACTGCTGGGGGGTGGGGGTGGTTGTAAACATGAGTGGGGGCCTGGTGGAGGCTGCCCCTGGTGGCTCGGGGTGGTGGTAGACATGAGTGGGGGCCTGGTGGAGGCTGCCCCTGCACTGCTGGGGGGTGGGGGTAATAGGGGACATGAGTGGGGGCCTGGTGGAGGCTGCCCCTGCACTGCTGGGTGGTGGGGGTAATAGGGGACATGAGTGGGGGCCTGGTGGAGGCTGCCCCTGGTGGCTGGGGGGTGGGGGTGCTGGGGTGCTGGGAGACAGGAGTGGGAGCCTGGTGGAGGGTGCCCCTGACTGCTGAGGGGTGGGGGTGGTGGGAGACATGAGTGGGGGCCTGGTGGAGGCTGCCCCTGGGGGGTGGGGGTGGTGGGAGACATGAGTGTGGGCCTGGTGGAGGCTGCCCCTGCACTGCTGGGGGTGGTGGTGGTGGGAGACATGAGTGGGGGCCTGGTGGAGGCTGCCCCTGGTGGCTGGGGTGTGGGGGTGGTGGGAGACATGGGTTGGACATGAGTGGGGACCTGGTGGAGGCTGCCCCTGCACTGCTGGGGGGGTGGGGCGGTGGGAGACATGAGTGGGGGCCTGGTGGAGGCTGCCCCTGGTGGCTGGGGGGTGGGGGTGGTGGGAGACATGAGTGGGGGCCTGGTGGAGGCTGCCCCTGGTGGCTGGGGGGTGGGGATGCATGGGGACATGAGTGGGGGCCTGGTGGAGGCTGCCCCTGCACAGCTGGGGGGTGGGGGTGGTGGGAGACATGAGTGTGGGCCTGGTGGAGGCTGCCCCTGCACTGCTGGGGGGTGGGGGTGGTGGGAGACAGGAGTGTGGGCCTGGTGGAGGCTGCCTCTGCACTGCTGGGGGGCGGGGGTGGTGGGAGACATGAGTGGGGGCCTGGTGGAGGCTGCCCCTGGTGGCTGGGGGGTGGGGGTGGTGGGAGACATGAGTTGGAGCCTGGTGAAGGCTGCACCTGGTGGCTGGGGGGTGGGGGTGGTGGAAGACATGGGTTGGGTGCCTGGTGGTGGCTGCCCCTGCACTGCTGGGGGGTGGGGGTGGTGGGAGAGATGAGTGGGGGCCTGGTGGAGGGTGCCCCTGGTGGCTGGGGGGTGGGGGTGGTGGCAGACCTGAGTGGGGGCCTGGTGGAGGCTGCCCCTGCACTGCTTGGGGGTTTGGGTAATAGGGGACATGAGAGGGGGCCTGGTGGAGGATGCCCCTGCACTGCTGGGGGGTGGGGGTAATAGGGGACATGAGTGTGGGCCTGGTGGAGGCTGCCCCTGGTGGCTGGTGGATGGGGGTACTGGGAGACAGGAGTGGGAGCCTGGTGGAGGGTGCTCCTGACTGCTGGGGGGTAGGGGCTGGTGGGAGACATGAGTGGGGGCCTGGTGGAGGGTGCCCCTGACTGCTGGGGGGTGGGGGTGGTGGGAGACATGAGTGGGGGCCTGGTGGAGGCTGCCCCTGGTGGCTGGGGGGTGGAGGTGGTGGGAGACATGAGTGTGGGCCTGGTGGAGGCTGCCCCTGGTGGCTGGGGGTGGGGGTGGTGGGAGACATGAGTTGGACATGAGTGGGGGCCTGGTGGAGGCTGTCCCTGCACTGCTGGGGGGTGGGGTGGTGGGAGACATGAGTGGGGGCCTGGTGGAGGCTGCCCCTGGTGGCTGGGGGGTAGGGGTGGTGGGAGACATGAGTGGGGGCCTGGTGGAGGCTGCCCCAGCACTGCTTGGGGGTGGGGGTGCATGGAGACATGAGTGTGGGCCTGGTGGAGGCTGCCCCTGCACTGCTGGGGGGTGGGGGTAAGAGGGGACATGAGTGGGGGCCTGGTAGAGGCTGCCCCTGCACTGCTGGGGGGTGGGGGTGCATGGGGACATGAGTGGGGGCCTGGTAGAGGCCGCCCCTGCACTGCTGGGGGGTGGGGGTAATAGGGGACATGAGTGGGGGCCTGGTGGAGGCTGCCCCTGCACTGCTGGGGGGTGGGGGTAATAGGGGACATGAGTGGGGGCCTGGTCGAGGCTGCCCCTGCACTGCTGGGGGGTGGGGGTGCATGGGGACATGAGTGGGGGCCTGGTGGAGGCTGCCCCAGGTGGCTGGGGGTAGGGGTGGTGGTAGACATGAGTGGGGGCCTGGTGGAGGCTGCCCCTGCACTGCTGGGGGGTGGGGGTAATAGGGGACATGAGTGGGGGCATGGTGGAGGCTGCCCCTGCACTGCTGGGGGGTGGGGGTAATAGGGGACATGAGTGGGGACCTGGTGGAGGCTGCCCCTGGTGGCTGGGGGGTGGGGTTGCTGGGAGACAGGAGTGGGAGCCTGGTGGAGGGTGCCCCTGACTGCTGGGGGGTAGGGGGTGGTGGGAGACATGAGTGGGGGGCTGGTGGAGGGTGCCCCTTACTGCTGGGGTGTGGGGGTGGTGGGAGACATGAGTGGGGGCCTGGTGGATGCTGCCCCTGCAATGCTGGGGGGTGGGGGTGGTGGGAGACATGAGTGGGGGCCTGGTGGAGGCTGCCTCTGCACTGCTGGGGGGTGGGGATGGTGGGAGACATGAGTGGGGGCCTGGTGGAGGCTGCCCCTGGTGGCTGGGGGGTGGGGTGGTGGGAGACATGAGTGGGGGCCTGGTGGAGGGTGCCCCTGGTGGCTGGGGGGTGGAGATGGTGGTAGACATGGGTGGGGGCCTGGTAGAGGCTGCCTTTGCACTGCTGGGGGGTGGGGGTGGTTGTAAACATGAGTGGGGGCCTGGTGGAGGCTGCCCCTGGTGGCTGGGGGTGGTGGTAGACATGAGTGGGGGCCTGGTGGAGGCTGCCCCTGCACTGCTGGGGGGTGGGGGTAATAAGGGACATGAGTGGGGGCCTGGTGGAGGCTGCCCCTGCACTGCTGGGTGGTGGGGGTAATAGGGGACATGAGTGGGGGCCTGGTGGAGGCTGCCCCTGCACTGCTGGGGGTGGTGGTGGTGGGAGACATGAGTGGGGGCCTGGTGGAGGCTGCCCCTGGTGGCTGGGGTGTGGGGGTGGTGGGAGACATGGGTTGGACATGAGTGGGGACCTGGTGGAGGCTGCCCCTGCACTGCTGGGGGGGTGGGGGCGGTGGGAGACATGAGTGGGGGGCTGGTGGAGGCTGCCCCTGGTGGCTGGGGGGTGGGGGTGGTGGGAGACATGAGTGGGGGCCTGGTGGAGGCTGCCCCTGGTGGCTGGGGGGTGGGGATGCATGGGGACATGAGTGCGGGCCTGGTGGAGGCTGCCCCTGCACAGCTGGGGGGTGGGGGTGGTGTTTAGACATGAGTGTGGGCCTGGTGGAGGCTGCCCCTGCACTGCTGGGGGGTGGGGGTGGTGGGAGACAGGAGTGTGGGCCTGGTGGAGGCTGCCCCTGCACTGCTGGGGGGCGGGGGTGGTGGGAGACATGAGTGGGGGCCTGGTGGAGGCTGCCCCTGGTGGCTGGGGGTGGGGGTGGTGGGAGACATGAGTTGGAGCCTGGTGAAGGCTGCACCTGGTGGCTGGGGGGTGGGGGTGGTGGAAGACATGGGTTGGGTGCCTGGTGGTGGCTGCCCCTGCACTGCTGGGGGGTGGGGGTGGTGGGAGAGATGAGTGGGGGCCTGGTGGAGGGTGCCCCTGGTGGCTGGGGGGTGGGGGTGGTGGCAGACCTGAGTGGGGGCCTGGTGGAGGCTGCCCCTGCACTGCTTGGGGGTTTGGGTAATAGGGGACATGAGAGGGGGCCTGGTGGAGGATGCCCCTGCACTGATGGGGGGTGGGGGTAATAGGGGACATGAGTGTGGGCCTGGTGGAGGCTGCCCCTGGTGGCTGGTGGATGGGGGTACTGGGAGACAGGAGTGGGAGCCTGGTGGAGGGTGCTCCTGACTGCTGGGGGGTAGGGGCTGGTGGGAGACATGAGTGGGGGCCTGGTGGAGGGTGCCCCTGACTGCTGGGGGGTGGGGTGGTGGGAGACATGAGTGGGGGCCTGGTGGAGGCTGCCCCTGGTGGCTGGGGGGTGGAGGTGGTGGGAGACATGAGTGTGGGCCTGGTGGAGGCTGCCCCTGGTGGCTGGGGGTGGGGGTGGTGGGAGACATGAGTTGGACATGAGTGGGGGCCTGGTGGAGGCTGTCCCTGCACTGCTGGGGGGTGGGGTGGTGGGAGACATGAGTGGGGGCCTGGTGGAGGCTGCCCCTGGTGGCTGGGGGGTGGGGGTGGTGGGAGACATGAGTGGGGGCCTGGTGGAGGCTGCCCCAGCACTGCTTGGGGGTGGGGGTGCATGGAGACATGAGTGGGGGCCTGGTGGAGGCTGCCCCTGCACTGCTGGGGGGTGGGGGTAAGAGGGGACATGAGTGGGGGCCTGGTAGAGGCTGCCCCTGCACTGCTGGGGGGTGGGGGTGCATGGGGACATGAGTGGGGGCCTGGTAGAGGCCGCCCCTGCACTGCTGGGGGGTGGGGGTAATAGGGGACATGAGTGGGGGCCTGGTGGAGGCTGCCCCTGCACTGCTGGGGGGTGGGGGTAATAGGGGACATGAGTGGGGGCCTGGTCGAGGCTGCCCCTGCACTGCTGGGGGGTGGGGGTGCATGGGGACATGAGTGGGGGCCTGGTGGAGGCTGCCCCAGGTGGCTGGGGGTAGGGGTGGTGGTAGACATGAGTGGGGGCCTGGTGGAGGCTGCCCCTGCACTGCTGGGGGGTGGGGGTAATAGGGGACATGAGTGG
Source organism: Ambystoma mexicanum (assembly GCF_040938575.1). Taxonomy (NCBI): domain Eukaryota; kingdom Metazoa; phylum Chordata; class Amphibia; order Caudata; family Ambystomatidae; genus Ambystoma; species Ambystoma mexicanum. The sequence continues at coordinate 601,259,137 of NC_090922.1, forward strand.
GGGCATGGTGGAGGCTGCCCCTGCACTGCTGGGGGGTGGGGGTAATAGGGGACATGAGTGGGGACCTGGTGGAGGCTGCCCCTGGTGGCTGGGGGGTGGGGTTGCTGGGAGACAGGAGTGGGAGCCTGGTGGAGGGTGCCCCTGACTGCTGGGGGGTAGGGGGTGGTGGGAGACATGAGTGGGGGGCTGGTGGAGGGTGCCCCTTACTGCTGGGGTGTGGGGGTGGTGGGAGACATGAGTGGGGGCCTGGTGGAGGCTGCCCCTGCACTGCTGGGGGGTGGGGGTGGTGGGAGACATGAGTGGGGGCCTGGTGGAGGCTGCCTCTGCACTGCTGGGGGGTGGGGATGGTGGGAGACATGAGTGGGGGCCTGGTGGAGGCTGCCCCTGGTGGCTGGGGGGTGGGGTGGTGGGAGACATGAGTGGGGGCCTGGTGGAGGGTGCCCCTGGTGGCTGGGGGGTGGAGATGGTGGTAGACATGGGTGGGGGCCTGGTAGAGGCTGCCCCTGCACTGCTGGGGGGTGGGGGTGGTTGTAAACATGAGTGGGGGCCTGGTGGAGGCTGCCCCTGGTGGCTGGGGGTGGTGGTAGACATGAGTGGGGGCCTGGTGGAGGCTGCCCCTGCACTGCTGGGGGGTGGGGGTAATAGGGGACATGAGTGGGGGCCTGGTGGAGGCTGCCCCTGCACTGCTGGGTGGTGGGGGTAATAGGGGACATGAGTGGGGGCCTGGTGGAGGCTGCCCCTGCACTGCTGGGGGTGGTGGTGGTGGGAGACATGAGTGGGGGCCTGGTGGAGGCTGCCCCTGGTGGCTGGGGTGTGGGGGTGGTGGGAGACATGGGTTGGACATGAGTGGGGACCTGGTGGAGGCTGCCCCTGCACTGCTGGGGGGGTGGGGGCGGTGGGAGACATGAGTGGGGGCCTGGTGGAGGCTGCCCCTGGTGGCTGGGGGGTGGGGGGTGGTGGGAGACATGAGTGGGGGCCTGGTGGAGGCTGCCCCTGGTGGCTGGGGGGTGGGGATGCATGGGGACATGAGTGGGGGCCTGGTGGAGGCTGCCCCTGGTGGCTGGGGGGTGGGGGTGGTGGCAGACCTGAGTGGGGGCCTGGTGGAGGCTGCCCCTGCACTGCTTGGGGGTTTGGGTAATAGGGGACATGAGAGGGGGCCTGGTGGAGGATGCCCCTGCACTGCTGGGGGGTGGGGGTAATAGGGGACATGAGTGTGGGCCTGGTGGAGGCTGCCCCTGGTGGCTGGTGGATGGGGGTACTGGGAGACAGGAGTGGGAGCCTGGTGGAGGGTGCTCCTGACTGCTGGGGGGTAGGGGCTGGTGGGAGACATGAGTGGGGGCCTGGTGGAGGGTGCCCCTGACTGCTGGGGGGTGGTGGGAGACATGAGTGGGGGCCTGGTGGAGGCTGCCCCTGGTGGCTGGGGGGGAGGTGGTGGGAGACATGAGTGTGGGCCTGGTGGAGGCTGCCCCTGGTGGCTGGGGGTGGGGGTGGTGGGAGACATGAGTTGGACATGAGTGGGGGCCTGGTGGAGGCTGTCCCTGCACTGCTGGGGGGTGGGGTGGTGGGAGACATGAGTGGGGGCCTGGTGGAGGCTGCCCCTGGTGGCTGGGGGGTGGGGGTGGTGGGAGACATGAGTGGGGGCCTGGTGGAAGCTGCCCCAGCACTGCTTGGGGGTGGGGGTGCATGGAGACATGAGTGGGGGCCTGGTGGAGGCTGCCCCTGCACTGCTGGGGGGTGGGGGTAAGAGGGGACATGAGTGGGGGCCTGGTAGAGGCTGCCCCTGCACTGCTGGGGGGTGGGGGTGCATGGGGACATGAGTGGGGGCCTGGTAGAGGCCGCCCCTGCACTGCTGGGGGGTGGGGGTAATAGGGGACATGAGTGGGGGCCTGGTGGAGGCTGCCCCTGCACTGCTGGGGGGTGGGGGTAATAGGGGACATGAGTGGGGGCCTGGTGGAGGCTGCTCCTGCACTGCTGGGGGGTGGGGGTGCATGGGGACATGAGTGGGGGCCTGGTAGAGGCTTCCCCTGCACTGCTGGGGGGTTTGGGTGGTGGGAGACATGAGTGGGGGCCTGGTAGAGGCTGCCCCTGCACTGCTGTGGGGTGGGGGTGGTTGTAAACATGAGTGGGGGCCTGGTGGAGGCTGCCCCTGGTGGCTGGGGGTGGTGGTAGACATGAGTGGGGGCCTGGTGGAGGCTGCCCCTTCACTGCTGGGGGGTGGGGGTAATAGGGGACATGAGTGGGGGCATGGTGGAGGCTGCCCCTGCACTGCTGGGTGGTGGGGGTAATAGGGGACATGAGTGGGGGCCTGGTGGAGGCTGCCCCTGCACTGCTGGGGGTGGTGGTGGTGGGAGACATGAGTGGGGGCCTGGTGGAGGCTGCCCCTGGTGGCTGGGGTGTGGGGGTGGTGGGAGACATGGGTTGGACATGAGTGGGGACCTGGTGGAGGCTGCCCCTGCACTGCTGGGGGGGTGGGGGCGGTGGGAGACATGAGTGGGGGCCTGGTGGAGGCTGCCCCTGGTGGCTGGGGGGTGGGGGTGGTGGGAGACATGAGTGGGGGCCTGGTGGAGGCTGCCCCTGGTGGCTGGGGGGTGGGGATGCATGGGGACATGAGTGGGGGCCTGGTGGAGGCTGCCCCTGCACAGCTGGGGGGTGGGGGTGGTGGGAGACATGAGTGTGGGCCTGGTGGAGGCTGCCCCTGCACTGCTGGGGTGGTGGGGGTGGTGGGAGACAGGAGTGTGGGCCTGGTGGAGGCTGCCCCTGCACTGCTGGGGGGCGGGGGTGGTGGGAGACATGAGTGGGGGCCTGGTGGAGGCTGCCCCTGGTGGCTGGGGGGTGGGGGTGGTGGGAGACATGAGTTGGAGCCTGGTGAAGGCTGCACCTGGTGGCTGGGGGGTGGGGGTGGTGGAAGACATGGGTTGGGTGCCTGGTGGTGGCTGCCCCTGCACTGCTGGGGGGTGGGGGTGGTGGGAGAGATGAGTGGGGGCCTGGTGGAGGGTGCCCCTGGTGGCTGGGGGGTGGGGGTGGTGGCAGACCTGAGTGGGGGCCTGGTGGAGGCTGCCCCTGCACTGCTTGGGGGTTTGGGTAATAGGGGACATGAGAGGGGGCCTGGTGGAGGATGCCCCTGCACTGCTGGGGGGTGGGGGTAATAGGGGACATGAGTGTGGGCCTGGTGGAGGCTGCCCCTGGTGGCTGGTGGATGGGGGTACTGGGAGACAGGAGTGGGAGCCTGGTGGAGGGTGCTCCTGACTGCTGGGGGGTAGGGGCTGGTGGGAGACATGAGTGGGGGCCTGGTGGAGGGTGCCCCTGACTGCTGGGGGGTGGTGGGAGACATGAGTGGGGGCCTGGTGGAGGCTGCCCCTGGTGGCTGGGGGGTGGAGGTGGTGGGAGACATGAGTGTGGGCCTGGTGGAGGCTGCCCCTGGTGGCTGGGGGTGGGGGTGGTGGGAGACATGAGTTGGACATGAGTGGGGGCCTGGTGGAGGCTGTCCCTGCACTGCTGGGGGGTGGGGTGGTGGGAGACATGAGTGGGGGCCTGGTGGAGGCTGCCCCTGGTGGCTGGGGGGTGGGGGTGGTGGGAGACATGAGTGGGGGCCTGGTGGAGGCTGCCCCAGCACTGCTTGGGGGTGGGGGTGCATGGAGACATGAGTGGGGGCCTGGTGGAGGCTGCCCCTGCACTGCTGGGGGGTGGGGGTAAGAGGGGACATGAGTGGGGGCCTGGTAGAGGCTGCCCCTGCACTGCTGGGGGGTGGGGGTGCATGGGGACATGAGTGGGGGCCTGGTAGAGGCCGCCCCTGCACTGCTGGGGGGTGGGGGTAATAGGGGACATGAGTGGGGGCCTGGTGGAGGCTGCCCCTGCACTGCTGGGGGGTGGGGGTAAAAGGGGACATGAGTGGGGGCCTGGTGGAGGCTGCTCCTGCACTGCTGGGGGGTGGGGGTGCATGGGGACATGAGTGGGGGCCTGGTAGAGGCTGCCCCTGCACTGCTGGGGGGTTTGGGTGGTGGGAGACATGAGTGGGGGCCTGGTAGAGGCTGCCCCTGCACTGCTGGGGGGTAGGGGTAAGAGGGGACATGAGTGGGGGCCTGGTGGAGGCTGCCCCTGGTGGCTGGGGGTGGGGGTGGTGGGAGACATGTGTTGGTGATCAGTAGTGCAAGGTGACATGTGGGTTGGCTGGTGGGCATGGCCATGGTGGATGGGTTGCCTGTGGGACATGAGCAGGGGTGCAGGGTAGTACCCTGTGGTGTGGCCTGCCTGCAGGGGCCGTGGAGGGTGTAGAGGGAACACCTGGGGGGACCCACATGGCCAAATCACGTGTAGCATTCCCCGGCACCACCGAAATACACGTACCCTGCAGAAATCGCATGTGAATCTTCCGCGCACCTCGGAATACACGTACCCAGGCCAATCGCGTGTGGAACTTCCTGCGCACCCCGAAGTACACGTACCCAGGCCAATCGCATGTGGAACTTCCCGCGCACCCCCACCTACCCAGGTCAATCGCGTGTGGAACTTCCCGTGCACCCCGTAGTACACGTACCCAGGCCAATCGCGTGTGGAACTTCCCACGCACCCCCACCTACCCAGGCCAATCGCGTGTGGAACTTCCCGTGCACCCTGTAGTACACGTACCCAGGCTAATCGCGTGTGGAACTTCCCGCGCACCCAGGAACACGCGCACACGCTATTTTTCACACAGCGGGTGTCCGTGTTTGTCGGTGCCCCTTTGCACCTCATTTGTCCTAGAGAGCCACTGTTTGGGCCATTCATCATGGCTGTATATGGGTGCTTTTTGTTAGCGCACATTTTGGCGCACATTTTTTTCAGTCGCAGGGGCGCTACCGCCTGCTTTCTTGTGGCGTACTTGTTTGGCCCCGTGCGCGTCTTTGACCGTGCGCTGGTTTGCCCTATTCGATTCCATGAATACGGGTCGTAGGCGAGCGCGTGGGCGTTCCGCGCACTTGCCTCCTGTACTTCCCCCGTGACGCCCATATTTTCACGCGTTGTTCCCCATTCCGAGTGTTACGCCCCGTGTTCCGCCTACTTTTGTGATGTGCGCCGCGCTATGTGCGATTTCGCAGTGGCCGTGGCGCACGCTGTTGGATGACCTGTGCGCCGGCGTGCGCGGCGCACATTTTTAGCGCACATCCAATGTTTTTCTTGCGCACGGACTTCCATGAATCGCTGTGCGCTGGTTTTCCTGCGATTTTCGCACTTGCACGGCGATTTTCGCACTTTTCCTGCGATTCGCACGTTTTGGCACCTCTGCGCGGGAATTTTCGGCGCACATTAATTCCATGAATCGACCCCTTAGTGTTACTGGGAGAAGTGATGGCTCAGACATGGGAAACAGCATTGTATTATCCTGAAACAAATGGAGTAGTAGAACGCGTGAATACGAGTTTAATGGAAGCTATTCAGTCGGCAGGTGTGTATAGCAAGGGCGAACAGAAGTAGTAGCAGAGAAAGTGGATGCAATGCGTTGGTCGCCACATGCGACAACAGGGCCCATTCCATTTGAATTGATGTGTGGGTGAAAAGGGCTCAGCAGAGTGTGTCTGCCATGGCTGGGAAGGGTGAGGAGCATGCCTGTGGATGTTGAAGGGGTGAGTCAGAGAACACACAAAGCGAAAGTAAGACTGAAGAATTACAGGATCACACGGGAGGGCTGATTGTGAAGGACGGTGATTGGGTGAGGGTAAGGAAAGATATTTTGAGGAGGAAAGGGGATATGTTGTTGAGGGGCCCTGTGTGAGTTACGAGTGGGGCCATTCAAATAGAATGTGGGCAAGTGTGTAACCTGAATACAGTTGTCAAAGTGAAACCTAATGGTGCCCTGGCCTGCAGGGAACTCTGGAGATGTTCCCACAGGCCTCTGCACTATGGGCTTCTTTTGTGTGAGTACACTGGTTTTCTTCTACTCTTACCCTCTGCCCCAGTCAACCTGACCCTTTCCTTTCATCTCTCCTCATCCTCCCTAGCCCTTTGAAGTAAGACATTTCTTTTAAAGCTTTCATTATGTTGTTTCTCGTGCCTAACAGATGTTATATGCTAGTGTATTGGGGCTGGGCCTTCTTGCTACATTCACTAGCATGAGGGAATATGTGGCCACTTTGAAAAACATTTCCAGGGTCACTTTTGTTTCCCAGTCCATCCCTGGTGACACCCTTAGTGTCTGTGGAGCAATGAATAAGAGGGAAGTGTGTTGAGATGTATCTATGTGCGGATGAAGGACTAAGCCAAGCATACATATTCCATCTGTTTGATGTCATATGAAACGTGGGAGATTCCAGAGTGGAAAGGATGTTGGAAGTGACTGGAGACAAGTACCTGCTGGCTTGGCAGGGGCACTTTCAACATATCTTGGAACCTCACAATAAATGTACTAAATTGGCCGATGTCTGGTCTCCACAACAGGGAAGGTGAGCAGTAGTGACAGAGGCTTCCCCCAAGGCGGAAACCGGCCTGGTATTTTAGGCATACATTGCCATCACTTGTCTCTTGCAGGGATCTCACTATCACACTAGGTTGCATTGTTCTTTTGGGGTAGGCAGGGGGTAGGCAGGGGAACAGGGCGCAAAGAGGCTCTTTAAGTGGGTACTGGAATCCAGAAAGATCAGGACCAGTCTGTAAATTTAACAGCAGTGTTTATTTTCTATTTGTGTTAATTATTAGTGTTTGTGCATACTGTAACAAATGCCTTGGTTCAGCAGCACTACCAGCTTCATTATAACCAATTCAGGGCCGCACAAAAATAAATATTGCTTTGGTGCTCGCAGAAGAATCCGATACTTGCTTTTAATCTGAACATAAACCCTTCCAAAAAGGAAAGACATTTTGAGAGAGAAAATGGTGTGTACACTTGGCGAAAAAAGAATCTCTTCAAATATAAGAAAGACAATGTTTCATTGTACTAAGATTGTACACTGGCTCCTTTTAATTCTTCGAAAATAATTAAAGTTTTACAATATTAATTTATAATGGACACTTCCAGTATACATTGTGGTCATGCAAAGAACGCAAAGTAACTTGCGTTAGTGAAAAAAGCATGTTATCAAAACCTAGAGCTATCATATGGATTATTTACTATTATACTTTGTTAAAATACTACTATGAGGAAGGGGAAGAGGACACATAGCGGTAGAAGGGCTTCCAGGTTGTTTTGCATAAACTCAAAGTGCATTTTGTAAGGATGATAACAGATAAATATATATATTTGACAAATATGTCTGTGATATAAGGGTTGTATGAATGAATCACAAAGTTCATAAATACACAATGGGCGTGGTGGCCCTTTTCCTTTTCACAACACTCATCCAATATATAAAGTAACTACCATTTATACTCTTTCAGACTCTGTATTCGGATGTGAGGAGAAAATGAATGCAACATCTGTCACTCCATTGTTCACGCTCCTCAAAATGGGTTCCTTGATGAAATTTCGATGAGATGGAGACGCCTGGTGCACAAACATCCATACAGAATTATACATGCACGATTTTAAGAAGATGAGGTATGATGCCGACAGGTCCTCAGAAACCCATGCAAAAAATGCAGAGAGCAAGAACTTGCACAGGAAAAGAAATGGCGCTTGCAGAAATAATGGAAAAGATTCAGACAACCATACAGACAAAAGCGAGAAAAGATGAAGGCAGTCAAGGAAAAAAAGACAGAGGCACAAATAAGGAAACTAAATAAATAGATGCTTTAAACAAGAAATGAACAACCTGTGGCGATTACAAAAAATTAAATAAATAAATTAGACATGCCCTATTGCAAATGGTAACGTATGCCATCACCAATAGAGGAAGAACATGACATTTCTAGAAAACAATGCACATCTCGACACAAGGGAGAAGGCAGAATACACACACAGAGATACTAATTGCCCGAACGACAAAGGCAATGCATGCAAGTACCCCTCATGACATTGGTGAAAACATTGGCCTTACACACTTACAACAAGAAACACCTGCAAGCAAGATCTGGGCCACCCGTGACCCAGTGCCCACCCAACCAATACAGTACAGATGAAACCAAAACCATACCACCACCAACCACTCTGTAGGCAACGCCATCATGTAAAGCAACGAGCTGGGAGTGATGGACATGATGCTCCAGCTTGCCGAGGGATGAAAGAGGACAACATCATAATCAAAGAGAGAACCATGCATGCTATGTTGGCTTAACCTACTCACCAACCTATGCTGTCCTACAACAGGCTCACTGAAATATGTTTCAGTGCACACCCTGAACATATCACAACACATGATCAGCATTAGAAGTCACGGAGGCACGTGACACAAATGTGTAACCCTTCCACAATCCCCAGAGACATCCAAACTGCAAAGGAGGCCCTCTGTGACATCTTTAAGGTCACTGTGGTAACTGGCGCTATTGACAGCACAGCTATGTCAATCGAAAGAAATGTATGACTCAGCCATTCACCTATTACATTTTCAAAGGGTGCACCAGTCTCGACCTGCAACTGGTGTGTAATGTACACGTATGGTTCACTGACTACTCAGAACAAGTCTGTGGACCGCGCTATAATGCATACATCTTACAAGCCAGTCATGTGTCAAGGTGCTTGACAACATCTGTATATAAGAACTGTGCCCGGTTGGGAAAAAGTAAGTGGACACACACGTGTTTGGACCAGTGCTTCCGCAACACACCAGAACATCCAGAAGTGCGTACCAAACATAAACACGAGCCATCAAAGCACGTAAAACATTTTTCTTCCTCTTACTACAAGTCACAGGTTACCTAATAAAGACATTGCTCAACACAAAAGCAACAACCGTACAACAAGAAAGAATAGACATTACAATAGGGCCCAAGCAAAGGCCAAATGCCCCGTCTATGGAGTAAAGCAATGATTCATGTGTCTGCACCAAAACCTATGCTCGAGCCCATAAAAACCATTTAAGACTGGAGCCCTACCGAAATTCATGGCCAAAGACGACTGCCTACACATACTCAACCAGCGCATATGGCCAATGCCAGAATTGACACAAATCCACTTGTGCTGAGCCATGCACAGAAAACCACCACAACAGCAGCAGTCAGATGTGACCGGGGAACTGCAGAAAATGGCAACGAGATGAGAACACAACATTTGAAGCCAATGCACACTATTCTACAGTTGCATGCTTCGGCTGTTTCTCCTGATTTGACTGCAGGGAATAGTGGGAACCCCGGGTAGTCCACTGGCACTACACTGGCTAGCCTTAGCAGAGGCAAATTTATGGCTTCATGTCCCAGCCGAAGTGCTCCTCAGTGCAGACGCTAAATACTGAACACAACTGTGTCTGCCCTTCCATCACTAGGTACTATCATGGGGCGGTCTTCGCGCCATCCTTCCCGACCCCTTCGGCTGACATTCCCATGCAACCTGTAATGTCCCACGTGGCCCAGTACTGTGAGCAGCAGCTAGAGCCCACATCCCATGGCTACTGTGACAGAAATAGGCACCCATGTGTATGTGTGCGTGTCTGGGTGTAGGTGTGTGTATTGTTAAGGATTTCAATCAGACACACACCCAGGTCTCACCTAGCATATTGTGCGCAATGAAATACTTATTTTATTTGTGTCTATAAGTTCAATATTCTGAATGATATACCACTCATATCAGACCCGTCTCAAAATACCCCCCAGGTCACAGTGGATCAGGAATCAGGCTAGTTTGTAAAGGTAAATATTTATTTATTTCATATTCAAATCACACATACATTTTAATATATCTATATATGGGGGAGCAATCACCAAGTGGTGACAATACAATTCAAAATAAGTAAAGCAATTGAATTCACTTATAATAATGTAGAATAGAAAACACAGGAAAAAGAACAGTTTTGGTTTGTGAACAGAGCGCGTTTAGGATAATAGTTCCCCCTGCAAAGTACTGAAGGTACCAATGAGCAATCCTACACAGATGTCAGTAATCAGCAGGTATTCAGGAATGAAAGACAATGGGCCTCATTACAGGTCAGACGGTCCGGAAATAACGGTGGTGGTAAACCCGCCGCCACCGTTGTTTCCGGACCGCCTGATACCAACTCCTGCAGGCGGGAGGTGATGTTCCCACCAGGTCTGACCTGGCGGCTTTAGCACCGCCCGCCTGCAGGCGGACGACGAAACACCGGCAGCATTACGAGATGCTGCTGGTGTTTCCATGATCCCCATTCCCATTGAGTCCTATAGGACTCAATGGGAATGGGGATTTACACCATTCCGCCTCCGTGATTCCCGGAAAACCGGGGTTGTAATGCCCCGGTAATTCCGGGAATCACGGAGGCGCAATGGTAATACGAGCCCGGCGGTAACCAGGTGGTTTTACCGCCGTGGTTACCGCCGGACTCGTAATGAGGCCCAATGGGCCTCATTACAAGTACTCCGGTCCGGAATTAACACTGCCGGTAAAACCATACCGGCACCGTTTCCATGTCCGCGCAATCATGACCCGCGGCCCCGGTAATAGCACCACCCTAAACCGCCACCGCGGAAATAGGGTTCCCGTTAAGTCTGTCTGCACGGAAACCCCTCTGTTACCGTTAACACAAAACACCGTGAGCATCACAACTAGCGCGGACACGGAAATACCGGAAAAAAAATGGCGTAAATACCGTGATCACGGTGGCGGAACCGCCGCCACCGCGAACATGGCGTTATACACTGCCTGCTGAACTGAATCAGGGCACAGGTGCACCAAATCAGCCCAGCTGGACCTAGCAGGCCACTGGGAGCCTACAAAAGGGCCACACCCAGCCCAACACAACACAGAACCATGCAGGCAGCAGGTCTAGTAGCACTGGGACTGGACCTACTCAACCAACAGGCAGCACTGCACATGGTGGCAGTAATGGCGCAGAGGAGGAGGCGTAGGCGGAGGAGGCGCAGGCGGCAACCAGCCAACCCTGCAGCTATGGCAAACCCCATTGCCCAGCCAGCCCGACCCCGCCGCCAGCCACCAATACCACGCATCAGGGCCTCACCCTGGAACCTCACCCCAGGACAGATCCACACCCTATACCGGCTGGACCGCGCAACAATCCTGCACGTCACCGCCATGATTGTGGACAACATTAGCAGCCTAATTGACACCCCCACCGACATCCCCCCCTCTTGAAGGTTGTCTCAGTTCTGCATTTCCTTGGCACTGGCACCTATCAACACACGGTTGGTGAGCTGCACGGAATATCACAACCGTGTTTCTCAAAAATCCTGGTACAGGTACTGGATGCCCTGTTGCGCCATCTGTCGGAACACATAGCCCTACCCCGCACCCTCCCCGAGGTCATTGCCACCAAGTTGGCCTTCCATGCCATAGCAGGCATGCCAAATTGCATAGGCGCAGTTGACTGCACCCACGTCGAGCTGACAGTACCACATGCAATTGAGCCGGTGTTCCGCAATAGGAAACAGTATCACTCTTTGAATGTCCAGGTTTGTGATGCCATGCAACTGATTACACACTGCTGCGCACGTTTCCCAGGCTCATCACATGACTCAATGGTACTGCGGAATTCCACGTTGCCACGGTACATGGAACGCTATGCCGGACAAAGCACATGGCTATTGGGTGAGTACAGCTGACGATGCTACAACCCTGTCGGAGTGGTGTGTGTGTCCAGGCCAATGAGCATTGTGAGTGTGCCGCTGTGACCGCACATGCATCACCCCCTTCCATCTACCAAATACACAGCGGATGCCAAACATCATGAAGGAAGACATGACAGGGCACCACAATGTGCCTGTGCACACGCTGCCACAGCCAATCCCGTCACTGTCCCATGAACCCTGTGCCACAGCAGACACCCACCCTCAATTGAAACACTGCCCCAAAAAGCATGAGAGGCGTGTAAATGAGACGACGTGTATTTACTACTTCCGTACAGTGGAGTCACTCTGCCATGTGTGGACAGCACTGCACCATGACATGCACACAATCAAATGTCACCCGCAGGGCACAGTAAACATGCAAGTTAATGTGTAGGCCCATATGCAGTCAGCGACATACCTCGTGATGCCCAAGACATACCTCCATACACTGCATGGTACATATGCATGAATGAATGATGATACACGAATGCACAGCAGCAGATGGGGACATGATGCCACAAACACTGACATGTTCCCCCATCTACATCCCATGTAGGTGATGCGGGATATGCACTCACGCCATGGATGATGACACCTGTACGGAGACCAAGGAACAGGCATGAAGAGGCATACAATAGGGCACATATCCGCACACGTGGAATGATTGAGAGGACATTTGGACTGCTGAAGGCCCGTTTCCGCTGTCTGAGCAGATCTGGCGGATCACTGCTGTACAGCCCAGTGAAGACGGGCAAAATCACGCTCGTATGTGCCATGCTGCACAATATATGCCTGCGCAGGAACATCCCAATGCCACCAGACGCAGATGAGGAAGATGGGGATGGGGATGGAGATGGGGATGGGGATGGGGATGGGGATGGGGATGGAGATGGGGGTGGGGATGGGATGGCACCGCCTCCCCCTGGGGGTCCACATGATGGCCAGAGAGAACGGGATGCCCTGATTCGCATTTACTTTTGAGTCACAGCACATTCACAGAAATGCACAAACATGGTGACGACAATGAATTAATAGTTGCACTGCAAAATAAATTATCAATGTCCACACATGTGTGTCTTGATTTGAAATGGTGATGTATTGATGTGATAACAACAGGGAAGAAGGTGCATTGGTTAGGGAAGCTGTACACCCGGGGCCACCCACCACCCAAACGTGCCCACCCCCACCCAGAGCCTATTGTCCAAACCCCCCAAACTACCTACCCCACCACCCAAACGTGCCCACCCCCACCCAGAGCCCATTGTCCAAACCCCCAAAACTACCTACCCCACCACCCAAACGTGCCCACCCCTCTCACACCCTTGTAGTCCACATGTGTCCTGTACTGCCCCACACACATGCCATCACTTCCGTGTGCGCTTCTGTGCCTGTGCAACCTTGCCCGAAGGACCCGTTAGCCTACTCGAGCGCCTCCTTGGACTGGCAGTAGTGGAGCTGGATGGGGTGGTAGTGTTTGATGGGCCAGAATCTGGGATTGAGGGCATCCGTGCCAGATTTGCCTGTTGGCCAACCAACATGGCCTCTACAAGCCTGGAGGTGTGGTCGTTGCCCTCCCGCACATGGCGTGCAAGGGTCACTATGGTGCTCGCAAAGCGTCCAATGGACCTCGACAGGCGACGCACTGAGGCGCTGTAGCTCTCCCTCAGCAGCCTGGATTCCTCTAGCTGCCTCTCCACCAGCTGGGTGAGGGTAGCCTGCTGGTCCTCCATCCGCTGCATGCGGGCATTCAGTTCGGCCATGGATGGGGTGGGCGACCTCATGGGACTCCCCAGTGAAGTGGGGCTGAACCCCAGCTCATGGAAGGAGCCCAGGTCTTCCAATGTGGGCATCTCCCCCTGTGGCCCCGTTTCCGAGTGCTCTTGCGGGGCACTGTTATCACTGCAGGCCGCCCCCTCTGCATTGCTGCTGCCTTCGGTGTTGTGTTGGGTGTCCATGGTTCCCGTGGCACCTGTCTAGACTCAGCCAGTGTGGATACGGTGGGGATGTCGGTGGTGGTGGTGTGCCGCACATCTGTAGTGGCTGGTAATGTGGCCAGAGGTGCAGAACTGCCGGCAGCATCCTCCTGTGTGGTGGCGGTGGCTAGTGTACTTGCCGATGCAGATTGGCTGGCCTGTTGTGCAGTATCACTGTCACTTGAAACGGCTCTGGGGACACAAAGGGCATGCAATTAGTGTTGTTGTGGTGGCAGAAGGGTGCATCACATGCGTCATTAAGATTGTACATTGAATAGTGTTTGTCACATGCATCTGATTGCTGGTGTCTGCATTCACATGGACTGGCTGGGGGGGGTTGTTAATGGGTCCTTTGGCCCACACATGCACTGGCTGGGGGGGGGTTGTTAATGGGTCCTTTGGCCCACACATGCACTGGCTGGGGGGGGGTTGTTAATGGGTCCTTTGGCCCACACATGCACTGGCTGGGGGGGGGGGGTTGTTAATGGGTCCTTTGGCCCACACATGCACTGGCTGGGGGGGGGGTTGTTAATGGGTCCTTTGGCCCACACATGCACTGCCTGGGGGGGGGGGGTTGTTAATGGGTCCTTTGGCCCAGTACTCACAACTGCATATTTACATGTGGCATTCATGTTTGGGCACTTACCGCCATCTGCAGGTGGGCTCACTCCTGCCTCAGCCTGCCCGATCCCATGGATTCCCTCTAGGTGGAGGACGCTGCTGCAACGCTCCTCCCTTGCTTGCAGCCTCAGTGGGGAAGGGGGTCCTCCGCCTGTCCCACTGCTGCGTTGGCGGTGCGTGGAAATGAGGTTGCGTACCCTCAGCCTCAGGTCGTCCCAACGCTTGTGGCAGTCCTTCACGCTCCTCACTGCCACGCCCACGGCGGTGCACTTGCGTGCAGCTTCGGCCCACACCTCCTTCCTCCGCTGCTGTGTGGCACGCCGTTGGTCGGCGCTGAACAGCATCTCAGCATTGTCCACAATGTGCTCCACCAAGACGGTTAGCTCCGCCTCGCTGAAGCGCTGTTTGCGCTGCCTCTGAGCAGGAATCCTGGCAGACATGCTGGTGGTCCCTTTTGGCTTCTCAGAGTTAGGATTGTGCTTGTGCTGGCTCTGGATGGCAATGGATTGTGCTTTTATATGATGGCTGCCTCTCTGTTTCCTGTTTTGGCAATCATGGTATTTCGGGTTCCGTGCCCGTGGTGGCGGAGGCGGAAACGGGTTTTGCGCCACTTGTGGCTTCGTTATTTCCATTTCCGTGGGGTTTTCCGTGACGGCGGTAACAACGTTTCCGAGTCCGTGTGGTGCGCGCGACCGACAGCGTGTAATCGGACGGTTTTTCCGCAACCTTGCGGACACGGAAACGTTTCTACCGCCGTCACGGATTTTGCAGGGTCCCGGACTGGCAGGTTGTAATGAGGCCCAATGTCTAGAGTTTAAATGCAATCTTCCCTCCCCAAATAAGATAGAAAACCATTTTTGGAAATAGACACTTTTAAAATGACAGGTGAAAAATGGCTTTGTAAAACAATGCAAAAGGTTGCGAAATTGCTTAAATGGAGAAAAATTCTGACGAAAGCAACACTAAACAGGTCCTAACACACGTGAGCTACAAGATAAACAACAGTATATACTTTAGATCCGGATGGGATTTTAAGAAAAACTTTAAATGGGAAAAAGACAGTTGTAAGCTTTTAAAAACTGCAAATTCGCTGCAAAATGTCACTATGTGAATTTGGATAGAAACAGGTCAAATACACTGCGGTTTTTGGTTGTGGATGTAGCTAAGGATTTTAGGTATCAGTGAGAGTTGAAATTCCGTTTCTATCTATACAATTGAAGAAGTTATGGAAGTTTTAGTGAGAGGCGTTTTTGCAAAATAGGTGCGAAAATGGAAACAAAAATTCGTTTTTCAAAATGACAGATTGGTTTCATAACACTATATTAATGACTATGAAAAAGAGGAAGCCACCCAGGAATCTTCACAGTTACGTGGCCAGCGTAACTCTTCATGCGGTGGATACTCGATTCCTTTCTGGGATTTACTTTAGTTACTCAAAATCACTAATGACTTAGGGTTTTGTAACACAGATGAGAGAACAATCAGCACAAGAATGGTTCTGAAGTTACTAGGGTTCTAAATTTAAAGATGGGATGGGTTGAGATAGGAATAAGAGAATGCAAATATACTATGGGTCACTGTTCTTCCTATTAATACTTACAGTCCCTTGTAATTAAAATGGACCGTCAAAGTTCTGGTCATCGGATTGGGTCAGGTCTACCGGCAGCAGGGCAATTCTGGAGGGAATGAATCAGCGGCGCGGTTCTGGGCAATTTTGAACTGCACCTCAGACTAGATTTGGATGGGCCCTTCTGGTCACTGGACACAGCAGATTAGCAGGATGCGAGTTTAAGCAGCCAAGCCTTTATGGTAGCAAGCCAAACTGGATCAGTATTAAATCTCTTCAAGTTTGGGATGTTTGAAATTGGGTCTAGCTAGAAAGAGTTCAGCAATGCTTAAGTCTGGATTCTGCATAGAAATCTGGATCTTCAAAGAAGTCTGGAGTCAGCTACAAGATGAAGAGTTCTGGAACAAGGTGCTGCGCGGAAATCTGGATGTGTTCTGGAAACAGTGTCCTATGTGGAGTGAAGTTCCTATATTTATACTATCAAATGACACCACCAAGTTTATGGTGTGGGCAGAATTTCAAAACACACCCCCACGGCTGTGAGTGGCCACAGGCACTTGCCTTGTTTTGGTTGGCAGTCAGAACAGAGCTCAAAAAAATATGTCCAATGAACAAACATCCATTAGACCTTGGGTTGCCAGTGGTGTAGTAAAGACTACTGCAAAATTAAATTCAGTTTATTCACTGTTGAAAAATAGTCCATAGATTTCCATTAATCTGGCTTAATGAATAAACTTGCTAATGCTTCTTTTAATCATTTTAATGTTAAACGTTCATTTTACAGTTAGGAAGCAGAATTTAAGCTAATTGCCAATGCATTTCGGACCTGACATCTGGTCCTTCTTCAGGGCGAATTCTTCACAAAGAGGGCTGGTCTTCTACAGAGGCTGTCACAGACTTCCGCAACCTGTATTCTTTGCATTTGTTTGAACCTTCACAAAGAGGATTGGTCTTCTACAGAGGCTGTCGCAGACGTCCGCAACCTGTATCCTTTGCATTTGTTTGAACATTCATTAGACAATATATTCTGATTAAGGATAGTGTGTTCAGGATGCCATTGGTAGAGAGAGACCTTGTACAGTCCAGTGGGTCATAATGATGTCATTGGCCGTAGCACCCCGGGCCGGAACAGGGGTGGAACAGAACAGAGCTGTCATCTTTACGATGGGATTTAGGAAATCCCACATTGATTTTGACCAAAAATTAACTTTTGCACAAATGTACATTTCTAAAATTATGTTCCCTAATAAAATCGGACATATACATATTATATGTGATGAGCTATATTCACATTCAATCCCCATCTCTGTGCAAGCTGTCTTTCTCATTCTATAGAATTTTCTCAATATTAATCTTAACAGTAGCAGCAATCCACACCACAAACCAATTGGCGAATAAGTCAATGGTTTAAGGAATGTGTCTAGCGTGGTCAGCCCTTTTTGAAGAGCTTTTGTGGCAGCCATCGTAACCACAGAAAAACTAGTATTCACGCCAGTTAACTGTGAACTGTCAATTAAAGGGTGCATTGTATCATTGTATCTTCGGAGGCTAGTAGAGATGCCATCTGTTTGACCACTGCGGAGTGCGATTCAAGATGAGACTCTTCACTGCTGCACAATCTTAGACACATGTTTTGCAGGCGTGCCAGGTGCAAGCTCAATTTTGGAAATTCTAAGGGTCTTAACTTGAGACTAGGCCAGTGTAGAAGTTTTAATTGTGATGGCCTGGGTGGATTCAGAATAAACCCGCAGCACTTAACTTGTGTACTCACAGTAACCAGGGTTGGAACCCCAATTGCAACATGACAACAGGACTCATTGAATTGCACCAGATATGAGCCATTAGAAAAGCTGTGTACTTGACTGTGAAAAAATGCAATTGGTGTAACATGAAGTGTGCATTTAGTGTTACTGTCACAGGGATTCACTGGCTCTGCAAGCACACAGACCATGCGAGTGGACCCTTTGCATTCATGTAATGAGTACAGTGTTATTTCAGGACTTGAAGGTGACACACATGCATGTGAATAATGCACAACATAATCTTCCCTGATCCAAGTGTAATTAACTAAGTGCACATTATCCCAGGAATGCAGTTCTTGACATAACATGGAAGGTGTCGACTGAATGAGAATATTTAACACACCATGCAAAATCCAGTTAGTCAAACCTGGTATTGATATTGATATTTTATTTCTATCCTGCTCGAACACAAGTGTTTCAGAGCACGACAGGGCAAGGGAGGGGAACAGGGGAGAACAAAACAACGATCTTACTAGGCCCAGTGACACTGGGAATGTGCAAGTGCTTGGGAGAGGGGGAGTGGAAAAGTGCATCGAAAGGGGGGAGAAGTGGAAGGAGAAACAGATGAATAATAATAAATAAATAAATAAATAATAAAGGCAGCAAACAGTGGTAGTGCAGCCAGCAAGTGGCAAGTGCTGGGTTTAAGGCAACAGACAGGGTAGGTCTGATAAGTGCAGGAAGAAAAAGGGGGGGGCTGTATGGTACAGACACAGACCCCAGTGCAAGGGGTGGTCCGGAGGCAGTGCGGGAGGGTGGCAGGGTGAGCAGGTACCTGGGCCCGGAGGACAGAAGGTGGCCAGGGGCACGGTGCCAAGAGAGAACAGATCAGCAGGGGTGAGGGGGAGTGAAGGCAGAAGCAAAGAGATGCAATCTCAGGGCTTGAGGCCAAGAACAAGTCTTGCAGTCCTGTCCTGGATTAGTTGCAGAGAGCGGAGAGTAGAGGCAACCTCAAGAGAACCAGAGTTTGGGAGACCATGAGCTTCTGGGGGATGGAGAGGAAAGGCAGAGTACCTCTGAGGAGGTGCAGTCGGAAGTTTGACTTTTTAGAGACATCAGAGATGTGGGCGTAGAAAGAAAGGATGGAGCCAAAGATGACCCTGAGGTTCTTATCCTCGCAGGTGGGGTAGGAGGAGGGCCAAGGGAAGCAGGTCAGAGAGTGAGGGGAAAGAATGGTGAAGGTGTGCCAATGAGGAGGATCTAAATTTGCACTTTCCAGTTGTCTAGGCAGATCCTTCCCCTTCAAGGCAGCACAATTCTGGAATGCCATGTCTTTGGAGCTCAGGCTGGAAAAGGAATATAATCTCTTTCACCGAAGATTGAAAACTGTCCTTTTCAACTAAAGCTGTCTACAGCCATACCTCTCTGTTTCCTGTGTTTGTGTTTGTGTGCCCTGATGTCTGTGGGCTTCGGACCCTACAAATAAATAAATAAAATAAATTACAGGAATCCTCAGTATGTATTACCAAGCCACTAACTTGCTGTGCTATCAATGAGCTAGATTGCCACGACACCATATAAACCTCCAAAATGCGACATTGCCCTGCACTACAAACAGTGCCACCAGGAACACGACCAGAAGCAGATCCCCAAATATGACCATATGCCAGAAAACCCCAGGTACTTCCATAGCTTAATGACGGTTTTGGCAGTTCAAAAAATGCAACCCATATGTTACAAACAGAATGATCGGTACGTAGGAGGCCATCGCATTGAGACCTCCCTGGATCCACCAGGTGAAGGTGAAATAGTGTTCCTATAAGTGCAAATAAACCTTTCTACACAGTCCTCGGCAGTTCTCTAAAGAGCACTGTGCTGTCATCTCTAGTGTCCTGCATAGAGCTAAAATATGGAGTCTTTGAGAGAGTTAAAGGAGAGAATTGGGATTCTCTGAGGCTCACAGTGAATGCCAGGTCTCTGTGACCAGGTGCATGTTTTACTCAGTTGGTGAACACACATTTGCTAAATATTCTATAAAGGATTTTCCCCCATCATAACCGGGCACAAAGTCGAGCTCAAGGGATTCTTTGTGATGTTGAGGGTGGACCTTTTTAATATGATGTACAGAGGAATGTACAAAGAATTCACAACCGAGTGCCCATAACTGTTCTCAGTCGAATGAACCCGACACATTGCTCAAGCCCTAGAAGCACTCTACTGCATCCCAAGGGAGTGCAGGATCAAGTTAGATATCTATCGAGAGCACACAAACCCTACTGGGGCAAGGATTCAAAATATCTTCAAAAGCTTTCTTCAGACTTCACCTCAACCACGGTCTGCAGTTCCAGTCTCCTCACCTGTGTCTGTCAACCCGCTCTTCAGAAGGATCCATTATAGAGGCAAAATCATCATGGCCGCTCTGGAATGCACGTAACCCAGGTAAGTAGGCTCAAAGAAGCTTCCTTTCATTTGAAAAGAGCATGCGGGTGAGATGTTTCCCACAGGGCTTCGATGGTTAACCATCAGCTTTAGTAATGCCTCGCCCCCACTTTACCGGGGCTCACTGTAAAAAGCGTCACCCAATTGGCAAAGAAAACAAGTATTCTTACACATGGGGCACTAACTGACATTACCAGCTTTTGACCCAATCCCTCCTATCCTTGAATCATTGGCGCACACAATGGCATCGAAAAAGGAGGAAAGAATGATGTGGGTGGAGTTGCTCAATGACTTCCTGCCTTAGGGGTCTCCTGAGGGATTTCATTTGCTTCCTCTCTCATAGCAGAATAGGCAAGAGGTGGAATCACAGATACGGACCCAGGGTCTCAGGTGCAGTGCTTTTGGGAAGGTTAGATCATGTGAAAGTAACAGGAATACAACTTCAAAGAGATCCCAAAGGCAGATCCACCAACAAAATATTTAATACTGGGTCTGCCCTTCCCATGGTTAATCTCAATATCCCCTGCCTGTAACCCTCTGCATCTCCTCTCTCCATCTCCTTTGCAATGCACCCTTCATCTCTAGCCTTTTAATTGCATCCACGTTAATGTACCATGGCACTGTTTCCCATTGATGTTACATGGCTCAGTTGCTTCCCATCAAGGTTTGAGCTTCATAAATCCCAACACATAGACAGCAGCCCAATACAACAGTAGCAAAGAGGCCGTACAACGATAGGTCAGCACTAAACCGAACACCTTACATTTGTGTAGTAATCATCTTATTTCAGAAGAATCCATTTAACAAAACCAACATAAAGTACAAGCATAGATGCCCATAACTAAAACATACAGCAATTAAAAATCCGGACACGTCTTTCCAAACTGCAATTACAAAGGAAAATCAATCATAAGATTAAGCACAATGAGTTCTCCATGAAACAGCTTTATTAATTATCCTTAGCTGCCTCATCATTTACAATGCTTAGACCCATCAGGATATGCTAGAGTAAATGTCAACATTTGGCGGCAAGAAGATAAATAAATAAATAAATAGTGTGGCACTAAAAATGCACATGTTGCAGTTACAAGGCCTCATTAATATGGTATTGAAGGCCATAGATGTATTTACAAGGTCCAGTGTGACAGATTGCCAGAGGAATGGAATTTTATTGCAGTTTGTTTTCAATTTAGTGGTTGCCATTTTTTAACTATAAAGCCATTTTTGTTTTTCAAGTCTGGTTGATTCCCAACACTGCAAGTAATTTTGAGCTGTTAGCAGTCATTCCACTCTGACAGCTGAAGTGTTTGATGGCCAAACTTGTATATATGATTGATATTTGCAAAAGCTTTATTGCTAGGGTGACTTTCGTTTTCATATAAAAAAAGGGAACTCGTACAAAACCCGGCCTGCTTTAGGTATTTAGTCATACAACTCTCACAGACAATATGACAGATATAAACCTTCTTTGTCATTCTCATCTTCCCAAAATGCTCTTTCATATGCAAAACAGTCAAAATCTCAGTGGTTTATTGGTGTCACTTCACATTATCTGTCTAATCAATACACACATACACTGTTAAGCAATCACTTTTATATTCAAACACATGACATGCATTTTTTAAACTGTTGCAAAAATTAGGATTTTCCCTTAAGAAAAGTAAAGGTTAAAAATGATGTATCATTCTACAATATTAAACTCATGCCTATGCGAAAATCAGAGTTCCCACAGGTGGCACTAAAAGGATTTTTAAGAGTTCTGTGGCTGCCCAAAAGGTGGAAGCATAAAATAGATCATAGAGAAGTTAAAATGGCAAAGAGTAAATCTGAACGCGCAAGTGCATCAAGAAACCAGTGAAAGGATACCCAAAGCCATAGAAGGGTGAGAACAAAAACTGTGTTCCAAAGGTACACATGGTTTCAGAGCTGTAAAGGTCTCCCGTAAAGATAATCCGTTCAGCCATCTTTACAGAAGCTGCTCAGTGCTAAGCAGGCAAATGGAACCCCTGCTGGGTTTATCATGCGTCTTTGATGACATTCTGCTGCACGCTCAGTACTACCAGGAGAGCCAACTACAAAGTATGTCACACAATGCATAACTATGATGCTTGCACATAATCTTTACATTCATTATATTTTAAATACAAGGTAGGACGTTTACTGTGAAACAGTACTTCAAATGACAGCAGGACATCTATACACCCACACATCTCAAAATGTTCCTATGTATTGTACAGTCCAACCAACTTCTCAGAGTTAACAAACATTTTAAATGACCTTAAACGCGAGCTGGCAAGATCCGTAGCCTAAACCACACCCACAAAGGGAATATTGTGCTGGAACGCCCGATCCATTGCTCAGTTTTTCTCTTGGAGTGTTGGACATTTTGAACGATTGCACCAACAGCAATGATGTAAACAGTGTGTCCCGCTTCATTTGTTAGAAAAGGGGCCTGCAGTGTGCAGCTACGAGGAACGCTGTTGCTTCCCACACATGAATGTTCAGGGCCGCCCTTATCCATTACTCCACCGTGAGAATGCACAGCCTACGATTCCAAGAAACTTCTCCAACTGTCTTTCCTCTACTGGGATGTTTATGCCCAGGTAGAGTTTACAAATTTCACTTGTGATTTTGCCATATTTCAATAGCGTTCCAGCCCAAGGGATTGGAGGTACATTGGCTGTAGCAGGTAACTTGCCTTATTTCCATTTTGGCCCCTGCTAACACCAGAGCTGTAACCATGAGAAGGGGGTTGAGTTCTTTTTATTCAACATTTTTAGAAGATTTGCCTGTACCACTTGCATACATTCATATGTAAACCTTACCATTTGACAAGATGGGATGTAGAAATGTAGTTATGTTGCATTAATATTACAGACTAGTCGGGGGGCTTCTCATAGAGTGACAGCGGGCAATTTGTGAGAGAAACAAATGATTACCATTGATGCCAGAATTCCACATTCCAACCTTTGCTGACTAGTGTACAGTTGGCAGACAGCTATATTCTTATCACTTCCTCTAAAAGATTGTTTTCGGACATAAACGAAAGAAGACAATTAGCTGTAACAATTACCTCCGGTACACTCAACTGTAGAAGACACTGCCTTCTCCAAATCTTGGGCAGCAGAGATCTGAAAAAACTCTTTCAACTAACATAACATAGAGGATGCCCTTATTTGGGCCCTGGGCATCAGTAAGCCTAAATATGCCTCTGTTGAAGGCGGTTAAAACGCTAAAGGCAAGAATTATTCCAGCGAAGGGGTTTGATTGCTTGCAACTCACACCCGAGGTCGCAGATTGTGGCTATCTGAAATTGCATCCCACAGCATGTTGCCTTGACAGCTGTGCACAAGAAGATCTGAAAATTGTGGACGTCAAACCTCAGGTCCAAGTTGGAGGATTGGGGGTAAAGTTAAACTTGTTTGTCTTCCTATGGGAAGGTGACGTTGGGAAGGAAGGAGGCGCTAGGCTATTGGGGTGCCATCTGGTCATATTTGGTGGTGCTTCATGTCTGAGATGTCCGTGTGACGCTTTATGTTTTTCTTTCCGCCCGCCAACACACGTCGTCTCTGTGCCGGATTTGCAATGTGTTTTTCAATTGAATTTTCCCATTGAAAAACGCTTGTTATAAATCAGGCCTCTGTCTTTTGTGGCTCTTTTTATCCAGTTTGTTACTGTGATGTTTTGTATAGAAGAGTGATTGACTCAGGGCTGCTGTTTAGAGAGTTGTGCGTTCGACTCTGCGAGCAGAGGAGGTCCTGCAGGCTTGATTCTGGTGCACGTGGGATCTCCTGTCGCTGCTGTTTTGGTTCCACTCCACAGCCTGCATGTTGCAAAGGTGCTGTTCCCTGAATGTGTTCTGAATAGGAACAGTAACGTGGGAGTAAACTTACAGAATTGCCGCTCTGTCTATGTTTGTTGTGCTCTGTTGGATGAAGGTGAATCAGTGTGACTTGTTTCATTTACCGGATGTGGGTGTCATGGAAACATCACTGCTGGGCCCATGAGGCATTGGGACTTGGCCTCGCTCTGCCTGGTAAAATGAGTGCCAGCTGCCTGCAGAGAGCTATTTCTGCTTTTTAGTGGTATTTCTAAAGCTTACAGGCACATTTGACAATTTCAAACGTGTTGGGGGCTTTGTATTTAACTTTTTTCAATTGCGTTACGGTTCATAGAAAAATGTCATGGTTACAAATACACTACGCAAATGCAATTCTACAAACCGCTAAATGTCTTCATCAGGGGCGTTGCTAGGGGGAGCTAAGGGGGCTATAGCCCCTGATCTTTTGGTTGTAGCCCCGGATAGAATCTCAGGAGCTACAGCCAAAAGACTAGCTAGCCCCCAGCCCCAACAGTTCCGACAGCAGTAGCCCCGGGTCTTTTCCAGACCTAGCAACTCCCCTGGTCTTCATCTAACCAGACCTACGTTTCCAAAAGTTCCAGAAGCCCCGTGAAGAACCCATAAGAATTAATCGTGCCTGTGTCCTACAAAACCCCAAAAAATGATGTCCTTGTGGTCTCCATTGCAACACACTCCGTGCACAGATGTGATCATGACGCCACTTTCACTACCTTCAGGAATAATATGGTATGGTGTTTACTTTGAATTAAGCCAAACATGCCTCCAACAATTTCTAAACACTGTAATTTATTAAACGAATCATCCGAAAAAAAAGTCTCTCTCTCACTTCTGGAAAATGTAACAACCTACTGTTATACTTATTTATTTTTATTTGCATTTTTTTAAAGCGGTCACATAGCCCGCAGTCATTGAAGCGCTGTTACAGAATTATTATCATTTTTTTGTTGTTGTTTTAGTTGCATATTTATAACGCGCTTAAATACCCAGAAGTAGAGCGGACCCGGGGATCGAACCTGTGCTACTTAGTGTAGTCTTGCTTCCAAGGGGAGCACGTTGCCACGGAGCTACCCTCCAGGGAGTCGTTGTTAAAACCTTGAGTCATGGTCTTAAATAAACAAAGGTCATTATAATTCTGTTGCCACTCCCAGAGTCTAACATTTTTTTTTTTTAACAGACTAATTTAAGGCATTGATTTTCAAACATATGCATAATCAGACAGGTGTCTTCATGGAGTTGGACAGAATAGAAATCCAGAATAGAAAGAGTCAACTGGAAGGGAGCCTGTCTGATTCTGATTTACAGCATTCGTTTTCTCAATATTGCTAGAGTGTGTAGTGAAACACTTATATCTTAGTTGATTGGCAGAGCCTGATATAGATCCCCAAATTCTCACCTTCCAAATGTTCAATCTATCATTTGCACCCGGGGAAGGGTGCTCATCCAGACATTGTCAAGCTATAGACAATATGGCCAAATGTGTTCTGTTCTTATAGGGGGTGCCAATATTTTTACCAAACCCTTTTGGCAAAGTTTAATTAGCATATAAGATAGTCCATCCATTCCTGCGCCCTAGAAGGTTTAACATTTTTCATCACCCCATCTATGTCTTCAAACGAGAAGGTTCTTCTCTATCTCTACAGGTAACCCAGTGTGGAGGCACACTCCTTTTCACACGATATCTCAAAGTTGTGCCTTACATAGTCATTCCATATGCTATGCTAAATATTTCTTTTCATTTATCAATTTCCAGAACTGTGTTGTACCATTTTTTTATAACACTTCTAACATATTGCTGCACTTATCAGAGAGCCTAATTTGTCTGTGATGTATTAACCCAATTCTTGTAGGGTTGTTTGATACCATGTTGCTTATTTATATAGTTTGTAACAGAATTATATGTCTTGGGGGATACATGATTTAGTATTCTCTTAATTGTCCTTTTCCTATTAACTAAAAAGGTCTCTCAGCTTTCAAACACTCTACTTTTTGTGCAGGTCTGAAGTGATGCCCTGATTTTGGATAGGAGAGAACAAGAGCCATGCATCTCAACCCCAGAAGTAGGGCTGTGATTGATGGCTCTTGATCATCAGTCTTTGGTCATGCAAACAACAAACCATGCGCCTGTGCTAGTACTTTGCACATCTGTATGTGGACCGGTGTGTGCCTCAGGCATGACTCAATGCAAATTCCAGGGAAATACAGTGAACTCAAACCCCCTTTGTTTAAGATGACACTTGTGAATTGTTCCATGAATGAATGACACTTGATAAGAGAATATACTATGCAGTTTAATGTACTCATGATCTTCTTAAAGCATGTGCGAGTATCATACAAGCAGCCAAAATCGCCATTATGGAACAACAAGCCATCAGCCTGAACAGCAGAAATATTGCATAAGATATAGTCATTTTAGGTGAAAACAACCATGTAGTCTAGGTTAAATGCATACAATTTTAAACACACATATGTTCTGCTCTCAGTGCTGCATATCACACCCAGTCCTAATATAGCAAAGGAAATGCCATTGTTACTCAAATAAAATGGAAAAACAGCTCAAGGATAAGGACTATCTTTCTATTGGCCCTGAACTTCTCCAGTCTTTTAGGCTCTGCCCAGTCCCAGCTCAACAGCAGGGGCTCACGCTGTCAAATACAACTGCTCTGTGTCCTGTCTCCCCATTTGTGGCTTATATTGTTAATCTCGCTGACAAAATGTTGGCCTGTAAAATTGACAATTTCAATCTTTGTTTCAGCAGCTGGTTGTGCACAGTGTGGCCTCTGTTCCAAGTGAGGATTTCTGGAGCTTGAATTTGGGTACCTTCAACTTTTCAGCTCATGTGGTCTAAGAAAGGCATTTAAAGCAGAGAGCTCTGAATGTAGCTTTCTGCTCGGCTTCAGGAAACAGCTTAGCTGTTCCATCCTCTATTTATCAAGCAAGTGAAACTAATGGCAGGGTAATCATTAATCATGTTGCTAAGGTCTGTGCCTGCTCGTTGTGTGTAGCAATACATTGCATTTTGTATTTTACAGACCTTTGACTAACGTGGAGCAAGTGCATTATAATGCGTTGTTCTGATAGCAGTTCTTTATACACCAAGCACCGTGCACATTTGCAGTTTGTCACAGCAGCCCATAGATCTGTGTTGGCTCACTTATGCCGTCATTGTGTATTTACGTTATAAAGGCAGGCATCATATCAGATCAAAATATGCTTTCTCCTAATTATGACTTTACCTATCCATGCGTGTACAATACCAGTCAATATAGAAAGGCTAACAATGTCATCAATTTCATTTACCAGTGTCCAATTATCATTCATAAAAATTTTAATGACTAATTTCCCAATACAATTACGTGTTTGTTTAACAGTTATTGGAATTATACACGTTTTAGCATTCAGTTTTTAAGGCAAAATGTCAGCATTTAATGATCATTTCTGTCCATGTCCAGAAGCGTTAGATGATTTACGTATTTTCACAAGACATGCGAAATGGAAAAAATAATCAGTAGTCATTTTACTTTTGCCGCTGCTCTAAGTGCAGTCTCCAGGGATATCCCTGTAAGTTCTACCATTAGTCTTGTACCACATGCAATCAATAAAGTATTCAGATAGCATGACACCCATCCAATCTATTACTTGTTGCTTTAATACAACCTTTGCAACATCTGTTTCCGTAAGATTCCCTAGGGGCCACAGATGGAAAATGTGGCATTAGCATCTCCTGCAATAATGGCTTTGTTATTGCCTTGTTGCAATTGACAAGTTTGCAGTTTGGTAGTTATGGTAATCCATAATCTGTTATTGGTCCAGAGGATAGTAAACATTTTACAAGTAGCCGCTCCTGACAGAGGCCCTCCAGAACGAGCTCCCGATAAACACTAGGTCTTTCCTGGTCCTCTTTTTGGGCAGGGATCAGAAATGTGGTGAATCCAACCAAACATATGAAACATTATGATGTCGTGTTTTAAGAAGGTGTCTTGATAGGCCCTCTTATGTATGGAACTGCTAAACTCCCTGGTATTCCAAGAGAAGATCAAGAAACATATACAAATCTTTGGACCACTAAAAAGCCTGGTGACCAAGCCCAGTCTTTTTCAATCAAATGACTCTCCCCTTTGGTACCATCAACTTGCTCCACTAACCATTCTTGAATTTGACTGGTTTTACATTGACTTCTAAGTTTGTCACAAAAGATCATGAGTAAAACGCACAATTTCTGTACCAGTATTTTAAATGTAATTATGCCATATTCCATAACCAGTAAAAATTCAATTTCCTTTAATATTAGATTCCTAACTACACTACAGGGGATCAGCCCTGGTTCTCACCTTGCAATAACATATCAGGATTTGGAGATTATAACCTTTTTATTTCTTTAGTTGTGATCACTCTCAAATTAGGTATTTGATGCATTCATTTCATAACATTGTTATGATTCAGGGGACGTAGATTTTTATGTTCAAACACATTCTCCAGCCGTGGAATTCTAGTTGTTGGTGTCACAGTTCCCCTCGAACTAGTAGGGGTGTGGACACAGCAACATATATTTCTAACTGAGTGAGAAGTAGGATTGCTTAAAGTGATTTTTGTTTCCATCATGGCATTGCCAGCTTCAGCTTAAGACACAGGAAGAATTAATTCACTGTTCTGTTCAACTTCAACCAGCGTATTTGAGTTACACATTCCAAACCCACTTTGATATTTAAATCAGGCACTTCTATATTATGATTTTGATTTGTTGATTGCTTTTGCCAACACACATGTACGTTGTGTATATTCAGTCATTGTGTTGGCTCATTTTTGAATTTGTTATTTAACTATGACGTTCAGCTTCAGTAAGTATACTCATAAGCTGTAACTCCTCTGGCTGGTTACTAGGCATGTTCTCTTTCCTCTGTGCCCTGTTTAGCACCAATATTCTTCCATTGCCTTTTAGAATTATTTCCTTCCGCTTATGGCACCATAGGGATTGATTCTCTCAAACCTGTCTTTGCATTTCTAATATAGATAACAATATTACCGGGGATGCCAGTGTAGGCGTATACTGGTCTTGAACCTCTACAATGTCCGCCATGATTGCTATCTGAGCTTCAGATGGATTCTTGCTTCTATTCAAATTAGAAAAACAAATAGAAAGGTCTGATAGTGTCTTGCTAATCTTTACGAGGTACTTTAGAGAGGAGTGTACCTATATTATCTTCCATGTCTTTTAGTTCTTGCAAGCCTGGCGAGTAATTGCGCATTGCAGTTTTATGTCACTCAGCAAACAGGTGTCAGTTTGAACTCCTTCCAATATCTTATTGTGAGGCCATACAAGAGACTGCGGACTAAGTGAAGTGCTTGTAAAGACGCGGGAGCGATAGTTGGTACAAAGCCACTATTTGAATGTTTTATTGGTGTCTTTTGATGCTTTTCAGTGTGTATTAAGCTTTTCAAACAAGAGCTTAAGTCCTGGTCTGGGAGACTACGCAATACCTGGAGCGTTCAAGTTCACACTCTCCAGTTCCTGTTCGCCACTGAGCTTCACACTCTCCAGTTCCTGTTCGCCATTGAGCTTCACACTCTCCAGTTCCTGTTCGCCATTGAGCTTCACCCTCTCCAGTTCCTGTTCGCCATTGAGCTTCACCCTCTCCAGTTCCTGTTCGCCACTGAGCATTGCATTGCACGTTTCACTCTCCAGACTTAAACAGGTAAACAAAACTGAGTTCTCATCTGAACACTCAGGGTAGTTCTAAGATCTGGAAAACGTGAGCCAGAGTTTGACAATATTTTGTAATATAGTTTTTGGGTCACGTTCTCGTTAGACTTTGGAACTCATTTTGGCTTGAAATGGGAAGTAATATTTCCAATTAGAGGAATGCCTGCATTATTAGCGTCCTCTTGACTTCTGTCACCAAGTTGTTCAGGTAGTAACTCGCGAGAGGATCCCAAAGTATTGCCACGCTCCAGCAAACCACCCCCTACATTAATTAAATGGTAGAGCCAGGGATGATGAGGATAGAACATTATCACTGACTCTCAGTGTGCCGCCGTTGGCCTCTGCCCACTGGAAAATGTATTTATTTATTTTTTGTTGCTTATATAGCGCGCCAAGTCCACAGGCATCTGGGCGCTTTCTTATAGACATCATACAGTAGTTTCTCTGGTTACAGGAATACAATATTCAAAAGGCATGTTACATACAGTGTTCATAAGTGTAGCGTATACAGTTCAAATGTATGGTTATAGATACAATATTTACATAGATGCATGTGATACTGTCAGGAAGTAGTTCTGTGTGATCGTCCAGAGAGGGAGAGGGCTTTATTTGCCCTCACCTACGGTGAAGAGGTGTGTTTTGATCTGTCTCCTGAATATACAAAAGGATTCTAGAGCTCTTAAGTGGACCGGGAGAGAATTCCATTGCTTGCTGGCAATTGTGGGGAAGCAACTACCGCCCGCTTTTTGGAGCTTGAATCTTGGGGTAGTGAGAAGGTGCAAGTGGGTTGTTCTAGTGGGTCTTGCACGTTGGGCAAGGGTGAATTTGTCTGACAGGTGGGTCGGAGCCACTCGATGGATACATTTGTGTGTCAGCAATAGTAATTTGAAGGAGATGCGTTCTTGTATCGGAAGCCAATGGAGTTTTTGTCTGAAAGCAGAAATATGTGCTGATCTGGGTATGTTGAGCACCACTCTGATGGCAATGTGCTGCAGGACTTGTAGTTTGCGGATGTTTTGGGACTTGGTACCGGCTTATAGTGTGTTGCATTAATGGAGGCGGGACAGGACAAGAACTTTAGCCAGTGTGATACAGCTGTCCTGCGATAGGAATTGTCTGCAAGCGTTGATGAGTTTGCATGTGTAGGATCTGGCTGATGTGGTGACGTTTATTTGTTTGTTTAGTGTTAGTGAGGAATCCAGGTAAAAGACAAGTGTTTTTACCTCGTTGGAGACTCTGATGGTATTGTCGTCAATGTTAAAGGATTTGAATGTGTCATTTAGTTTGGTTAGTCTGAGTGGGGAACCTATGAGGAGCAACTTGGTTTTATCATCGTTCAATCAAAGCCTGTGGTGAGCCATGCATGCTTGGATGGTTTGGTAGATGGCATTGATGGTGGCAGTCTCTGAGGTGTGATCTCCCGTGATCGGAATGAGGATCTGGGTGCCATCTGCATAGTTAGTGTAGGTGACACCCAGATCGTCCAGGCGGTCAAAAAGGGGCTTTGTAAAAATAGTATACAAAGTTGGGGAGACGCAAGATCCTTGAGGAACTCCACTCGAGACAAAGGTGGGTGGTGCTTCCCCTTTAGTGCAGAAAACTTTAATTGTTCTATCTGATAGGAATGATGTTATCCAAGATGTAGCATTGGGGAGAACTGGGCTGCTGAGACCAAGTGTTTGTAAAGGATGTTATGGTGAACAAGATCGAATGCAGCCGATAGCTCTAGGAGGAGAAGAAGGGCTAATTTCCCTTTGTCTTTCAAGTCGTCCATTTGGACTTTTAAGTCGAGGGGTGCGGTTTTGGGCAGAATCCTGACTGGCGCAGCCCTAGAATGTGGTTAGCTTCAAGGTTTTTCTGTATTTGGAGGTAGGCAACTCTGTCTAGGATTTTAAGTAAAAATGGTACTGTCATTATTGGGTGGTAGTTTGTGGGAGTGTTTGGGTCGAGGGTGTTTTTTTTTTTTTAGTAATGGTAATACCCAAGCATTCTTCATGTCATTTGGGATGCAGTTGTTCTTGCAGGAGGCATTGATAAAATTGGTGATGAATGGGGTAAGTTGTGGTGCGCAGTCTTTAATGACACCTCGATTATTTTAGGCCTGATATAATTTGGAGGACTTATTCATTGGTGACCTGTGTGAATTCATATTGGGGTATTTCATTGTTGTTAGGGGCAACTATCCGCTTAGTAGGAGGATTGAAGAGTTGAGGTAGACTTTTCCTTTTTTCTTCGATTTTGTACTGGAGTTGGCTGATTGTGTTTTGAAGGGCATTCTGGATGTTGAGACACCAGTTTGCATCCTTGTTGCATTTTTCCACTGGAGGAATCAGAGTTCCTAGATCCCTCAGAATTGAGAACAATTCCTTAGTGCTAGAGTTGGCAATAGAAATTCTGTCATTGTACAGTGCACTTTTGGTTAGGAGCACCTGTTTTTTGTATTCCCGTGCGACACTGTCAAAGTCGTTTTGGTTGAGCATAGTTGGTGATTTCTTCCAAATGGATTCAGCCTTCCTTTTAGCCTTTCTTAGAGCTTTTAGGGCAGGGGTGAACCAACCATTTAGGCTAGTGGAGCTAGTTTATTAATGGCTGAGAGCATGGTGTCATTGTAATCGGATGTCATTTTAGTTGGATCAGGGTTGTCCGAGCATTGAGCCGTCATGATGGGTTGCAGTAGTGGGAGTACATTGTTGGCAGTCATATTCCGTTGTTCCTGAAGGGAGCGGCTGGGGCCAGTGTTGGGGGCTTGGTTAGGCTGGTCATGGTATCAATCTTAAATGGAATAAGATGGTGATCCGACCATGGACAAGGGGAATTCGATAGGATGATTACATTGCAGTTGATATCGGCAAGCCAGTCAAGGGTACGACCTTTCACATGAGTGGGATTTAAGATCCTATGCGAGAAGCCGAGTGCCGAGATAGTGTTGTCCATGAATAGCACATTCTTGTTGGATGGGTCTATAAGGCCAAGGTTGAAATCACCTAGGATGATAGTTTGTGATTTGGGTTTTGCATTGGTGGAGAGGATCTGAGTAATCTCATTCTCAAAGTCAAGGACAGGTCCTGGTGGTTTGCAGATGAGGTGAATATTTAGGGTGGTAGTAGTAGATACCATCATTTCTACTGAGAGGAGTTCACCTGCAGTGGGAGGGGTGACCGGCATCTCTCTCATGTTCAGGGATGTTTTAGCAATAATGGGTACCCCTCCACGTTTGGAGGTGTGTCCGCCCATTCGACAAATCGAGTAGCTATCTGGGACTGCAAGTGATAGTGCAGGGCCAGCTGCAGCATGGAGCCAGGATTCTGTTATGGCAAGGAAGTCAGGTTTGTGTGATGTGATGATGTCTGCAATGTCTAGGGCGTCGGCTGGTAGGGATCTAGCGTTGATCAAGGCTCCTAGGATATTGTAGTTGGGTGTGCTGCAGTTGGTGTGGTGGATGATAGGGTGGTATGTGCTGGTGTGGGTAGCTCTAAGTGTTAGAAAAGATTTCCTTATTAGAGTTGTGGGTGAATTAGAGTGGGAAGCGTCCTTGGTGGGCTTTGTTCTGGTTGCTAGGTTGTCATTCCTCTGAGCCAAGGGGCAGAGCAGCGAAGTGTGTTTGGGCAGTCTGCGGCTAGATACTGTCAGAGCGTAGCTTACCTGAGTAAGGTGTTTGAGTGTGGAGGTGGACATGTTGGTCGGGTAGTTAACAGACTAAAGGGTGAAGTGTGATGGAAAGGATCACTTTGCTAGGAGAAGGCTAAGAGGCACGTGGGAGAAATGGGATAGCCAGGTGTAGCGGGTATATCGGGTCTCAGTGGTAGAGAGATGTCAAGTGATGGCGGTAGGACACAGTTCACGTACTCTGCAGAATTAGCATGGTGGGCATACAGTGTTAACAAGTGGTGTTTACAATAGCATACATTTATCAAGGTTAATGCGTCGGTCTGATGGTAGCAGCGGCCGGCGTGTTTGTTAGAGCATTTAGGCATTTTGCCGGTATTAGGCATTTCAGGTGGGGCTAACTTGCGATTAACGTGGCTAAGTGCCAACTCATAGATCACTAAAGAGGATGAGGTGTGAGAACACGTGCGTGATTGGTAGTTAATAGAGGCCGTAACGAAGGTGGAAGGCTGGGTTAAGTGGGCCTGCGGCTGTGCTTTCTAGGGAGATAGTTAACTTTGCAAGGCAGTGTCAGGAGGGCGGGGCTGTAATGCGCGGGCTTACCACAGGAGTCCTGAAGCCAGTGTTAAAGTGGAGACTCGGATCATTGGTGGGGCTAGATGCGGGTCGCAGTCCACTTCACAGTAGGTTGAAACAGATAGGGTATGGGACAGTGGTGGCGGTGGGCATGGCCCGGCGGCACGGACAGGCACAGCAAGGCTCTGACCTTTTGCTGAGAGCCTTCTGGTGATGGGCCGGCTTTCTGCCTGCCGGTGGTGCTGATTGGACAAAGAGCAGTGCCGCGGCCAATCAGGATGGTCGAAGTAAGAGCTTGGGTGCTGATTTCACTGAGAACGAGCATATTCAAATTATGGATCTTCGGAGGCTGCAGAAAGCAGATCGTTGAAGTGAAGCTTAGGGCACAGTGTGGGCACAATGGCTGGGTAGCAGATACAACGAGGGGATCACGATGCAGTACGGTATACACAGGTCAGGGGCTTACCAGTGGAGGTGGCAGCGTGTGTAGAGTCGGCCTTCTCCAGCAGCCGACATGAGGGTGATGAGGGGTTCACTGCGACGATGCTGCAGTGAAATGTTTTTGAAACACTTTGCAAGCACTTCACGTGAGCAGAATGCTTATCAGCAGCTGACATGACGCAAGTGAATTCCTGCTGCATGGGTCCTAAATTTCACGGCGAATCCCACTAAAACCCTTTGCAAGAGCACCTTTGTTTTTCAAGAATATTCTTATTGAGGTTTTATGGAGGACTTTGAAAATGGCTGCAGGTTTCAGAATTGGCAGACGTTGGGAGCTATTTTGCTCCTGCTTACAGCCTAGAATCTTGTTTGCTTGGCATTAACAGCTAGGAGGAGCTACATTTCACTCACCTGCCCAAATGGTAACATACAATATTACGCATTTATGTTTTGGAATGTGTACAAAGGAGAAATAGGATACGTGTAGAAGGCGTTTAATGCATGCTGGATCCCAAATAAGAATGACAAAAGTTTTAGTGTGCATCTCAAAGGGAAGTTACATTTGTGGTGTACTAGGTCCTTCTTCCCCAGAGGCAGCTCCTCCTTACTGAGTGATGAACAATACAGAGGAGCTGCTTTTAGCTCTGGCTCATCAAATCCTTATTTCGACCCGTGGCCTGTAACTCAACCTCCACTGCATGCACGCCTAGGGAAAAGTCTGCAACCATGAAATAAGAGCATGAACAAAATTCTGAAAATTGGACCCTGCATAAAATGACGTCCAGTCAATAGGGCAGGTAAGAACGCATATTTATCTCTTACAAGCTGCAGTCTGGATTTCCAGGCCAACAGCAGGAAGGAGCCCACCATCCTTGTGATAAAACCATGCAGCAGGAATAGCAGGGCTGTTATTACGTTGCATATTTCTTCTGCTTCACTCCGGTAAACATATCCTTGTTCCTCTGTCAGCTGTAAAGGGCATTATGATGATGTCCCTTGCCTTATTCTGGGGACATCTAGTGTGGTGACTAAGAGGGGCAGTCACCTTTGTGAACTAAAGGAGGATGGACCCTGGAGTGGCATTAGGAGGATCCTGTCCCATTGCTACCGCCACTTAATCCCAGTCATTGGGTAGGGGACCGTCACGAGCCAAGGAATGATAACTCTGGCCTTTTAAAGACATTGCAAAGAGACCTGGAACGTTGCAAGGTGCAGTCTTGGAGGTTTGGGGATATGGAGCACCCAGCTTCCCTAAAACTGTTATGATCACGCCAAAGTACTTACAACCCAAAACAAGCTCTCCTGCTGAAGGTGCAGCTCCACTGCAGCCGGAAGATGCCACCATGCCACCGTGCAAGCACGGACAGATGTGAAAAGGAGTGGATTGGCCTCATAAAGCCACGGTCAGGCCGTCCCACAGTGCATAAAATACACAATCAAGCAGGACTGGTTATAAATGTTATGGGACGTCTTCTTAGTGGAGAAGCTAACACATATGTCCCATGATGACATGTCTACCTTCATGGAGAAGTGGGGGCACTTCAAAGGCAAATATATGACTAGACACGACCTTCACACTCAAGGAGTGGAAAATGACCTCATTGGAAGTGATGAGATGAAGGAAAAACAGGAGTGAGGGTGTGGAAAAGAGGAGGGGATGGTTCAATGGTTTCTATTTGGCTCTGGCTGTGGGTGGTTTTGTTGTTGGTTCTTCATTCTCTACAGTCCCTTGTTTGCTTTGGTCCAGAGTGTGGTTTATGGAGGTGTGTGTCTATGCCTGTCTCAGTGAGTTGAATAGCCAGGTTTTGAGTTGTTTTCTGAAAGTTAGTGGTCTTCAGTCATTCCTATTTCCTCCTCAATCAAGTTCTGTAGTTTGGCTATCAGATGGGAGAATGAGGTTCCTGTGTATTTCCTTTTTTCTCAGTGTCTTGTTTCTATTTAGACTTTGTTGCTCGATCTTAGGTTTCTTCCTCATTGGTAATGGGTGATTTTAGTTTGGAGAAATTCAGCTCCTTCTCCGTGTAATGATTTGTGGACGATGAAGAGGGCTTTTAAGTTAATGCGTTTCCTTTATTGGTATTCAGTGCAGAATTCTCAGGACCAGTGTGATGTGGTGTCTTCTATTTAGTCTCAGGAGAAGTCTTGCTGTGGCATTTTGGATGTGGTGTAGTTTTTTTGAGAGGCATTCTGGCATTCCAAGGTAATCACTGTTTACTCACTCTTGTCTTCATTGTACCAAGGAGATGATCGTAAGGGTTCTGTGTGTGAAGCTGAGGTAAGCGAGTATTCCTCTTATTAGCAGCAGGAGGTAGAAACTTTTTTTGCTATTATGTTGACTTGTAGTTCTAGAGAGAGTCTGTTGTCCATGACGATTCCCAGGTTTGTTATCACTGACAATGGGCCTCATTATGACCCCGGTGGTAGCCGTGCTGTTAAAAACAGCAAGGCTGCCGCCGGAGTCATTTCTTTTCAGCACCCGTCAATGGGGACTTACCGGGGCATTACAGCCCCGGCGGTCCCGGTAATTCCCCATTGCCGGGCGCTGGAAAAAATTACTCCCCATTCCCATTCAAGTCCCATTGGACTCAATGGGAATGGGGAGGACGGTAGCACCGGCACCATTATGAATGGTGCCATTGCTACTGTCAAGGTCAGAACTGGTGGGCTGAAAGGCACCCGCTCGCAGAACGCAAAGTATGCCAGCCCGGTAACAATGGTGCCGGTAGCTTACCGGCACCATTGTTACCAGACCGGCATACTCATAATGAGGCACAATGTCTCTGATTGGGTTCCCATGCACGGTGGCACGCTCAGGTATGTCCATGTTGTATTGGCTTCCGATGGGGAGATCATTAACTGTTTTGATCGGATTTCACTTGAGATTGTTGTTTGTCATCCAGGTGTATATGCCAGTGAGGCATTTGTTGAGGGTGTTGCCTGGGTCTTCAGCAGAGGTTACCGTGAAGATGAGTTGGAAGTCAACTGCGTAGTTGTAGGCTGTCATTCCATGGGTTTGAATGTGGTTCATTAGGGGGGACATGTAGATGTCGAAGAGAAGCATGAGAGGTTTTATCCATGTGGTACCCTGCGAGTGATGTTTTTAGTGTTTGATGTAAATGGTGATAGGTGTGTTCTTTCTGTATGGTTGGTGAGGAAAGATTTCAGCCATTGCAGTGCAGAGATATTTATGCCACATTCTTCCAGTCTCTTTAATAGCACTGTGTGTCTGATTGTGTCAAAGACCGCTGATATGTCCAGTAGCATAAGGGCTGATTGGGTGCTGTTGTCTGTGTTTATTCTAAAGTTACCCCATATGGAGAGGAGTGCTGATTTAGTTCCTCTCTTGGGTCTGAAGCCAATTGCTTTCCACTTGATTTAGTAGTTATTTGTAGATGGGGTTCTCACAGATTTTCGTTGGATAAGGTAGATTTGATGCTTCTATTTTTGCCCTTAGATGGTTTGTGATGTTGTCACATAGGGATTGTGATGGTACAATTAATTTGTTGCAAAAGGTTGGATTTTTAATTTCCTTGATGATTTTGAACAATCATTTTTGTGGGTTTGTTGTTGATTGGATTCTTGCAGTCTAGTATGTTTTTTGGCTTTCAGGACTGCTGCTTTTTAAATTTGAATTTGTCATAGCTATTTGTTTTTGTTCAATAAGTAGTAGTATTTTCTCCATTGTTTTTCCAGTTTGTAGTTTTTTGTTTTTAGTTCCCTCAGTTCTTCTGTGAAACGTCTTGCTTCAATTTTGTTTGGGGTGGGTTTGAAGAATTTTGCACGTGTTAATTGATAAATAGCATCTGTGATCCAGGTTTGTAGCTTTTGTTCTGCTGTGTACGATGTCATTGTAGTTAGCTGATAGATGTTTGGTGTGGTTGATTCCAGTGTATCTGCTGGCAATTCCAGGTCAAGGCTTTTCATGTTTCTTTTGTATGTGGGCATCACATGGCTTGGGATTTTGACGGTGAATGGGATCATATGTGGACGCTTCATGAGATTGATACTGGTAGGGCGGCGGTCGAGTATCCATCTCTGTAGAAGATTGCATCTAATGTGTGTCCAGTACTATGGGTGGAAATGGAGAGTTTCCAGTAGGACACTCAAGGAATTAGCTGTAGTTTCAATTTCTCTTTCAAACTAAATGTTGAAGTCCCCCAGAATGATTATTTTGTCATGGTATGTGGAGAGATTGGCAATGGCATCAGTGAGATTCGTGGCAAAGTGGGGGTTGTAGGAGGGTAGTCTGTAGATCCGGGGGAACAGTAGGTTGGGTAGTTCAGCTTGATGTTGATTATGAGTGACTTACAATCTTCTATGTCGGTTGATGGGAGTGGTGTGGAGCAGATGTGGTTTTTGTGTGCTAGCGCGCTTCCTCCTCCTCTTCAGTTTCTCTTCTAGAATTTATTAGTTTGAAGTTGTCAGGTATGGCTGTGTGGGCCATGTTTCTGTGAGGTCAGGGGTAGGTTGATGTGCTGCAATACATTGTGGCGTGTGCCTCGCTGTGGTTGTAGGATTGTGGTGGTTTGCTTTTTCTCCGTAGTCTTGGCTTCCATTTTTTTTTCTTTCATATGTTCCAGGGACGAGTGCCCTCCTGGGACTGTTTTCTTTCTTGGTCTCAGGGGTATACCAATGTGTTGCAACACACAATGGTGTCTGCTCCGCTGTGGTTGTAGGATTGTGGTGGCTTGCTTTTACTCTGGGATCACAATGCAGTACGGTATACACAGCTCAGGGGCTTACCAGTGGAGGTTGCAGCGTGTGTAGAGTCGGTATTCTCCAGCAGCCGACTTGTGGATGATGAGGGATGGGTACCTGCCCTCCCAGCGACGATGCTGCAGTGAAATGGTTTTGAAACACTTTGCAAGCACTTCACGTGAGCAGAATGCTTATCAGCAGCTGACATGACGCAAGTGAATTCCTGCTGCATGGGTCGTAAATTTCACGGCGACTCCCACTAAAACACTTTGCAAGAGCACTTTTGTTTTTCAAGAATATTCTTATTGAGTTTTTATGGAGGACTTTGAAAATGGCTGCAGGTTTCAGAATTGGCAGACGTTGGGAGCTATTTTGCTCCTGCTTACAGCCTAGAATCTTGTTTGCTTGGCATTAACAGCTAGGAGGAGCTACATTTCACTCACCTGCCCAAATGGTAACATACAATATTACGCATTTATGTTTTGGAATGTGTATAAAGGAGAAATAGGATACGTGTAGAAGGCTTTAATGCATGCTGGATCACAAATAAGAATGAGAAAAGTTTTAGTGTGCATCTCAAAGGGAAGTTACATTTGTGGCATGCTGTGTACTAGGTCCTTCTTCCCCAGAGGCAGCTCCTCCTTACTGAGTGATGAACAATACAGAGGAGCTGCTTTTAGCTCTGGCTCATCAAATCCTTATTTCAACCCGTGGCCTGTAACTCAACCTCCACGCCTAGGGAAAAGTCTGCATCTATGAAATAAGAGCATGAACAAAATTCTGAAAATTGGACACATATTTATATCTTACAAGCTGCAGTCTGGATTTCCAGGCCAACAGCAGGAAGGAACCCACCATCCTTGTGACAAAACCATGCAGCAGGAATAGCAGGGCTGTTATTACGTTGCATATTTCTTCTGCTTCACTCCGGTAAACATATCCTTGTTCCTCTGGCAGCTGTAAAGGGCATTATGATGATGTCCCTTGCCTTTTTCTGGGGACATCTAGTGTGGTGACTAAGAGGGGCAGTCACCTCTGTGAACTAAAGGATGATGGACCCTGGAGTGGCATTAGGAGGATCCTGTCCCATTGCTACCACCACTTAATCCCAGTCATTGGGTAGGGGACCGTCACGAGCCAAGGAATGATAACTCTGGCCTTTTAAAGACATTGCAAAGAGACCTAGAACGTTGCAAGGTGCATTCTTGGAGGTTTGGAGATATGGAGCACCCAGCTTCCCTAAAACTGTTATGATCACTCCAAAGTGCTTACAACACAAAACACGCTCTCCTGCTGAAGGTGCAGCTCCAATGCAGCCGGAAGAGGCCACCATGCCACCATGAATGCACGGACAGATGTGAACAGGAATTCCAGGATGGTGAATTGACCTCATAAAGCCGCAGTCAGGCCATCCCACAGTGCATCAAATACACAATTAAGCAGGATTGGTTACAAATGTGATCGGACGTCTTCTTATTGAATAAGCTAACACATATGCCCCATGATGACATGTCTACCTTCATGGAGAAGTGGTGGCGCTTTAAAGACAAATATATGACTAGATACGACCTTCACACTCAAGGAGTGGAAAATGGCTTCATTGGAAGTGATAAAGTGGAGGAAAAACAGGAGTGAGTGTGTGGAAAAGAGGAGGGGGTGGTTAGATGGTTTCTGTTGGGCTCTGGGTCTGGGTGATTTTGATGTTGGTTCTTCATTCTCTATAGTCCCCTGTTTGGTTAGGTTCAGAGTATGGTTTGTGGAGGTGTTTGTCTATGCTTGTCTCTGTGAGTTCAATAGCCAGGTTTTCAGTTGTTTTCTGAAGGTTAGTGGTCTTCAGTCATTCCTGTTTCCTCCACAATCAAGTTCCGTAGTTTGGCTATCAGATGGTAGAATGAGGTTCCTGTATATTTCCTTTTTTCTCAGTGTCTTGTTTCTATTTAGACGTTGTTGCTCGATCTTAGGTTTCTTCCTCATTGGTAATGGGTGATTTTACTTTGGAGAAATTCAGCTCCTTGTCCGTGTAATGATTTGTTGGCAATAAAGAGGGCTTTGAAGTGAATGCGTTTTTTTAATTTGGAATTCAGTGCAGAATTCTCATGACCAGTGTGATATGGTCTCTTCAATTTAGTCTCAGGAGAAGTCTTGCTGTGGCATTTTGGATGTGTTGTAGTTTTTTTGTAAGGCGTTCTGGCATTCCAAGGTAATCACTGTTTATGCACTCTGGTCTTGATAGTACCAGTGAGATGATCGCAAGGGTCCTGTGTGTGAAGCTGAGGTAAATGAGTATTCCTCTTATTAGCAGCAGGAGGTAGAACCTTTTTTTTCTATTATGTTTCTATTAGTTTTAGAGAGAGTCTGTTGTCCATGAGTATTCCCAGGTTTGTTATCACTGACTTGGGCCTCATTCCAACCCAGGCGTTAAGGGGTTTACGGCGCCGTAAACGGCGCCGACCCTAAACGCCTGATTACAAGGTCCCTTAGCGCCATGGTGAGTTTAACGCCTGCTTTTTGCAGGCGTTAAAATCCATGGCGCTAAGGGACCTTGGAGATAATTACGGCACCGTAATTTACGGTGGCGTAATTATCTCCTTCCCCACTCCCATTATGCCCTATGGGGCAAAAATGGGAATGGGGAAGGGTAAATGGGAAATGGGGATTTACCGCCCCACTCACCTTGGAATGGGGCGGTAAATCCGCCAACCACCATGGCGTAAACGTAGTTTACGCCATGGCGGTAAAGGTACGACCCAGGCGGTAACTTACCGCCTGGGTCGTAATGAGGCACATTGTCTCTGATTGGGTTCCCATGGACGGTGGCAAGCTCAGGTATGTCCATGTTGTATTGGCTTCCGGTGGGGAGATTATTATTTCTGTTTTGATCGGATTTAACTTGAGATTGTTGTTTGTCATCCAGGCGTATATGCCAGTGAGGCATTTGTTGAGGGTTTTGCTCGGGTCTTGAGTAGAGGTTACCTTGAAGATGAGTTGAAAGTCATCTGCATAGTTGTAGGCTGTCATTCCATGGGTTTGAATGAGTTTCATTAGGGGGGACATGTAGATGTTGAAGAGAAGCGGGGAGAGGTTTGATCCATGTGTTACCCTGCAAGTGATTGTGTTCTTTCTGTTCGGTTGGTGAGGAAAGATTTCAGCCATTGCAGTGCAGAGATTTTTATGCCACATTATTCCAGTCTCTTTATTAGCACTGCATGTCTGATTGTGTCAAAGGCAGCTGATATGTCCAGTAGTATAAGGGCCGATTGGGTGCGATTGTCTGTGTTTAATCTAAAGTCATCCCATATGGAGAGGTGTGCTGATTCAGTTCCTCTCTTGGATCTGAAGCCGACTGCTTTCCACTTGATTTAGTAGTTCTTTGTAGATAGGGTTCTCACAGATTTTCACTGGGTAAGGTAGATTTGATATAGGCCTATAATTGGTGGGGCCTTCTGAGTTTCCTGTTTCATCTTGTAGGAGCGGTTTGATGTATGCAGATTTGAATGATTTAGGTACTATTACCGTGTTTAGGGATAGATTCATTAGAAGTCAAAAGTATGAGGCTGGAGTTTGTGGTTGAGATGTTTTTTGCAGATGCCCTGTGGGCGTGGGTCACTGGGGGATCCTGCATGATTGGTGTCTTTTGTTAATTTGTTGAAATTGTTCTTGCTTATAGGTTCAAATCAATTGAGTGTTGAGGTTGATGGTGTGCTTGTTTCTGGAGGTTCTGGGGAGTTGTTTGTGGTATTGTGGCCTGCACCGATGGTCCATTGCAATGCTTCTATTTTTGCCCTTAGATGGTTTGTGATGTTGTCACATAGGGATTGCGATGGTAGAATGCATTTGTTGTAAGAGGTTGGATTTTTAATTTCCTTGAAGATTTGAACAATTATTTTCAGTGAGTGGAGAAGCGAGAGGTGAAGCAATCTGGCAGTCCCTGAATCCTTGAGTCTGTCTGCAGTGGCTGCACTTTGGAGACGGTGCTCATTTGGCAGTAACACACTGACTTTCTCGTGGAGCGAGTTGCAGAGTCAGTGAGTGGAGAAGCAAGTGGAGAAGCGAGTGGAGAAGAGAATGGTGAAGCAGTCTAGCAGTCCGGCTGATAGCCGAGGACCTTTGACCAGACTGCATCGATTTGCCTCGCTCGGAAACGTGCCCCCCTTCTGTGCCATGACCGTGCGCCTGAGCCTTTGAAGTACGGACTTGCATGTGTTAAAGAAACACGCTTTCCTCAGGCGCATGCTGGCTGTCGGTTTACGGTAAGGAAAGCAACCTGTTTACTTGTAAACATTGTATTGCGAAAGTCGATCGGAATAGGTTGGTTATTTGGTCCCGGTTTCCTCGACCATTCCGCAACTGTTCCCAGACTTTGTAACACATGCGACATACGTGAGACATGTGTAGTGGTGTGGGGAAGAAAGCACGGAAAATCTTGGATTGTTAACAGCCTAGACATTTTACACACCGAACCGCAAACTTTGTAAATGTCTCAAACGTCTCAACCGCCAACAGCGGCCACACGAAAGCAATAAAAGTGACGCAAATTCTGTCAACACCTATTACAGAAGACTTGCTAAGAGAGAAAACATTTTCTCCTTCTCTTGACAGTTAATAGTCTCGCTTTTTTGGAGATCAACAAATATTGAAGAAAAATGAAAACACAAAATTCGCCTGGACAACAAATGTATAGCGTAAAGGGCGATTACAGACGTACAAAGACATTTAAAGATGTTTAAAGAGGACTGCAGGGACTT
Organism: Ambystoma mexicanum; assembly: GCF_040938575.1. Classification (NCBI taxonomy): domain Eukaryota; kingdom Metazoa; phylum Chordata; class Amphibia; order Caudata; family Ambystomatidae; genus Ambystoma; species Ambystoma mexicanum. The sequence goes on from NC_090922.1 coordinate 601,302,703, forward strand.
ATGTCCCTTCGAGCCCCATACACATCTGACGCCTGATTTATGTATCGCTAACAAATAAACAAACAAGGCTTCACTTACCAACGAGGCTTCTGTACAGATCCTTCTGTGATTTCTTGGGCCGGCCACGATTGGCATAGCACAACGTACGCAACGTAGGCATCGGAACGCAATTAAGGGTGACCGCGGGGTTTCGCCTTAAGGTGGAAAGGTGGAAAGGTAGAACAAAACAACAACGTACGCTGGGAAAGTCAGGAAAGTCTTGCGGCTAAAGAAAAAAGCTTGTTTAAACAATTGAAGAAACATAACAAAATCAAAAGGCTACAATGGCTTCGGAAGACATGCAAACTAAAGGGAGACCTTACACCCACCTCAAAACCAAATCAAGAGACGGGAAGTCAGAAGCAAAGCCACAAAAAGACAAAAATATTGAACTGGCAATACCCTCTAGCCATCAACTGAAAGGAACAGAGACAAATGTATGGAAGTTGAACCACAAAAAATACACAAACTAGAAGAAAGTCAAGAATTAACAGGCGAACAGGCGACAGAAAATGAAATTACAGTAGCATCAGAAGAGCCTCTGGAGACGGTCATTAACACCCTTGAAGGTATGAATTATGAAGACAGCAAAAGAGCCTCGTCAAAGAATTCGACGCATGAAGAGCCTGATAACAAACAGAACACAAACTTGAACATAATGGAAAACGAATCAGGAAATGCGGTTAATGAAGATCAGATCGACATTGGAAACAAAAAACGCAAAAAGAAACACGAACGGAAGGCATAGAAGGAGAGACCGAGAAGGTGCCCATAACCAACAAAATCTTTAATTCCAACAGAGATCTTGATCTAAAAAGATGTGGCGAAAGATCTAACACATCACTAATGAACAAAGAATGATTGCCCTTTTCAGAGGATCTGACCGACGTTGAGATGTTGGAATTAGATCTTGCAATGGACGAATCAGAGGAAAAACATCTGATGGAGTCGGAGAACTCTAAGAGAAGTCAAAAAACAAATGACCTAAAAGGATTATCTCTGATTATAAAATGTAACTTTCACAAGGAATTGGAGAGAGAAAAAGTCAAGGATCCAACAAAAACAAGAAAAAAAGTAACGTCAACCAAAAGTATAGAAGAAAAACCAGAGGCTGCGAGAAACAAAACGTGGAACAACTCAAATATACAAATACCGACATGCTTCATTGAACCAAATGAGGTATCTACCTTGGTGAAAACATAGCGCTCACACCAGATTACCGAGACAAAAAATATCAACACCAGCTCCTGGTGCACAACATTCAAGTTGGAAAACAATGTATCGCTCTAAATTGAATGAGAGACTGTTCATAGAAGAAATAAAAGAACTAGAGTTGCGAAACAAGTTCATCAAGTCAATGGAAGGGATAAACTGGGCAAGAAGGAAGAAAAACGGCAACGCGACAAACAACTCACTAACACACACCGAACAAGACACAAGTTTACAAACAGAAAGTAATAAGAGGCCAAATTTAAAGGAGTAAACAAATCGCAAGAGGAAAATACTACTGAAGGAAATGTACAAAAATCATTGGATCTCACAGACAAACTAGAAAAGAGAAATACAGATGACTCAAATATAGGGAAAACTCAGAAAAGGCAAGTGCAAGAAAGAAGTGGTGGGAACATCGAAGTTCAAGACACATGGGAAACGAATAGTGCTGACAAGCATGTTAATGATAAACTGGAAAGAGACAAGGCGGAGCAAACGATCAGAATAAACATCGACAAAGAACAAGGTGCCGGCAATATCCTGACGGCACGTTTCACTGAGAAAACAGTTAAAAACACATTACAGAGAGGAATTGGAAACGACAAACACTCGAACGAACAGTCGAATTCAAACAGAACCTGCTCAGAAGAGCAAAGAGAAGAAAAGACCAGCAACAAGCACCTCTCATTAGCAGCAGGTGTCCAGATACATAACCATGTAATGGCAGCGATGACGATCTCAATGGCTCCTTTTACTAAGCTTTATGAGTCAATAAACGAGAGTCTAAAGGACAACTCGACCCTACTAGCACTAATACATACAAAACTTATCTATCTGGAATCCTTCACAAATCAAATAAAAAAAAGACCATGAAGCAAAAACATCATCTGCAATACAAAGAAGACTTGGCGATCTGGCAGGTGGAGAAAATAGCGATAAAGGCGCAATGATCGACGCCTTGTTAGAATCCTCAAAATGGATAAGGAAACAAATAGATAAGAGGGAAAGAGACAAGCTATGGTCGCAAACACACAATCACATAACAGAGAAAATAGACCTCACAACTCAAACCTCAAAAAAGGCAACAAATACAAGCGCTAGTGACATCAAAGATCCAACAGTTCCGACCGACAAGAGCAAAGTCAAGTGCCCACTAACAGAAATTAGAAGAACAATTGGAGGGTCAGAATGGAAACAAAGTAAGGAACAAGAAAAATGGCCTGATTTTGGAATCTTTAACAAGAACAAAACGACAGAGGGTGAGAAGAAAACAGAAAAAGCAAATGTGAGTCAGGGTAAAACCCCAAAGGAGGTGAAAGAGACAAAAAAATCTGAAATTAAAAAAAAAAACACGAAAATGGTGGCAAAATCTAAGACAAAAGAATCAAGAGCATTTCTAAGAAAAATCTCAATGCACCCAAAAGCAAAGAACACCATAGTGCAAGGTAGGGTCTTTTCACACAAAAAATCCGGAATCAAATAAAGTACAGACCGTCCAGACCAGCCAACTTGAGTACTCAACAATTTCATCAGCTGACGAATTACATACAGTAGAGGAATTAGGCGACTATGATTTGATCGATGACATTTCATACTAAATCGAAGCCAATGAATCCCCACACGAAGATTATGTGAGAGTGATTGAAACGGGGAATAACAATGAACAAAGAGAAACAAATAATGACGACAATGAAGATGGCACAACAAGTCAGGGCTCAAAAAGACAGACGAAAAGTAACAGTAGCTCAACCAACATCACCAGTTGCCTTTCTAACCCTGTCCGACAAACAAAGAAAATGGGATACGGTTAGTCGGCGAGACAAGAAGGCATGTGAAGAAAACCAAGTTGAAGAAGAAGTGAGTGAAAGGACCATGTGGAATCCTAGAAAGCCTAAAGCTCAATCACACACAAAAGAAGAGGCCACAAAATTCAACAGAGTCACAAACCCTTACGGGGGGTCTGCGCCAAAATGGAGCTGGAAAACATCAGCAAACACAGAAACTCAACGAACCTCAAGCGAGCGAATGTAATGAAAATCATACACTCGATTGAAGGGTTACGACACATAAGCACCGATGATATAGCCATTGTGGAATACGAAGATGAGGATTTGACCGAGTAGTGCTACATCTAAAAACAAACAACACATGTGTCGATTTAGAGAAGAAGAAAAGACAATTCCAACGAAAGGGATATGAACTGCAAGACCCTTCGAAAATCAAACAAAGTGAAGGGAAAAAAGTGGAAAAGATAACTAACTGTATGGAAAAAAAACCCAGACCAAATTCCGAAGGATAAAACTGAGATGAAAATAGCAATTGCAAATGAAAATTTTCTACAACAAGGGCTCAACAAGGCAGATAGAGAACATTAGGAAAACCTAAACAATTGGGCCTGGCTAGCAAAGACACTAGCAGGAGACAACAACCAATAGGATGGAAAGAAAATTGAATTCCGGAACTACTCACTAATAACATGGAACACAAGAGGTTTTAAACATCTTTTCAATCAAAAACTTGACCGCTTGAAGAAAGCAGATTTAATTTGTCTTCAAGAGACGTGGCTGCAGGCCTGTCCAAGGTGTGATGGATTTGACACCAGAATCAACCCAGCGGGGAAAGGACAGAACAGCAGACCACATGCAGGTCTACAGACATTGATTCGAACCAATAGTAACTGGGAAGTAACCATAAGTGGAATCCTGAACCAATACATTCAACATCAGAAACAGGAACAGATGAAACAACTAATATTCTAATACTAAATTAATATTGGAATGCAACGAAAATTAAAACCTCTGACTTTCTAAAATAAATATGAAACATAATAGACAAAACTCAATCTGATTTGCATAATCCTATGATACTGGTCTGTGTAGACCTGAACATCAGGTGCCTGACGCAACACCAAAAACCAACGATGGGGACAATCAATATAACACGTCGTCCAAGGAAGAACAATGGGTGAACTTAATGTCTTCACAAAATGTATAACTACTAAATGGTCAAACAGTAGGTGATATCGCAGGAAAGACGACTTGAGCAAATGGCACCCACACGTCCACATTAGACTACATATATGTCTCAAGAGATCATCTCTATAAAGTTCAACAGCTAAAAGTACTGGAAACTTCATATAGCGATCATAAACCAGTGCTACTAAAATGGAAAGGGAAAGGACTCAAACAGGATTCAATAACATTACCCAGACTCGAAATAAACCCAGGTTGTAATCGTCTAAAATTTAGGAAACAAGATGTGGAGTAATTAAAACTTAAACTTCTAGAAAATACACAGGAAAACCATCTGATTGAAGACTATCAACCATTACTAGCCGAATACCGTAAAATCAAAACGGGCTTGAAACAACCGTTATTACATCCCATACATCAATATAGCAAGATACTGGTGGAATAAAGGAACATTTTCCAGAGACAACTTGAGAAATGGACGAAAGACACAAGGAAAATAACAGCAAGTGAAAGGACCAATGAAGTGAGTATTTTGAAACAACAATACAAGAACTGGGTAACAAGCTTCAAGAAAAAAGAGTCAAAGAACAGGGAGAATGGATGGTATCGACATTAAAAGATAAATCCACGAAACAAACCTGGGAAATTATTAACAACATAACTCTCAATCAGCAAAGTCGGTTAGACAACGTAATTCCAGAATGTAAAAGGACGGATCATTTTTCCAAAGTTTGGGGGAAGAAATAAGCTGGGTAAACGATCTAAAAGAAGATGAAAACTATAAAAAGATCTAAAAAACTGAAAAAACTATTCTGTAACTGGACCAGATGGTCTTTCAAATATTATCTTGAAACGTAACCCAGAAGAATGGGCAGGATTTCTAAAGATTCTTTACGACCAAATTGCAGTGACAAGGAAACTACCAGACTCATGGACACTAGGAGTGATAATTCTGATCTGCAAAAAGGGTCCCAGAACAGAACCTGCGAACTGCAGGCCAATAGCCTATTTAGACGTTCCCGGAAAAATCTTAGCATCTTACTTGCAAGAGCAACTACCAGCCTGGGCAGCAAAAACAAAGATCATTGATCCAAAACAAACCGGATTCACCAAGTTTACTGGAACAGAATTGAACCTGTTTATTCTCTCACTGGTAAAAATTGAAGAAATAAGGACAAAAGCAAAGTTATATGTCGCATTCATCGACTTAAAAGAAGCATTCGTCAGTGTGAGCAGAAGAAAACTTTGGGAAAAACTGCAGAAATGGAACAGTTTGAGTGATCTGCTTAACATGATCATTGACTTCCATCGAAATACTAGAATAAAGGTGCTGTTGGATAAAGACGGTGGCTTATCAAAAGAAATGGAAGTAAAAAAGGGTGTAAAACAGGGATGCCTACTAGCGGCCACCCTTTTTAAGCTATACATAGCTGATTTATCAGAAAGCACAAAAGATCACAACTTAAATCCACCAATAATAAACAACACCAAAATAATGGCAGTAATCTACACAGACGACCTTGTGGTAATGGACCAAACCGAGAATGGTCTACAAAGGAGTCTAAATGACATCAATGAGTATATGAAACAAAATAACTTAAAGATCAACAGTGACAAAACAAGGATTCTAGAAATTGGGAAGAAAATAAAGTCAAAAAACAAAATAGATTCAAATGGAGGCTAGGAGATAAAGAACTAGAATCAGTAGAATCAATTAAATATCTCGGAATCCAGTTCAACATCACTTGGTCAGAAATGCCATGGGTAGCCGAACTGGTAAAGAAAGTTTCTTCACTGGCTGCGCAAGGCGCCATCTTACATCCTCGATACAGCAAATTAACAATGATACCTCTAAGAAGCTTCTACCAACAAAAAGTAAGACCCTGCTTAACGTACGGCAGTGTAGCAATGTTTAACATAAATCAAGACATCTGGGCAAAACTCGAAAGTAAATTCTGGAGGAAGGTCCTGAAATTATCTAAGAATCTGCCGATATTGTTAATAAGGAAGGAACTGGGGATACTGTCTCTTTACTCTGTGACAATATGGAAATCCTTGAACTTATTAAGGAAAATAATGGAAGAAAATCAAGCTCTCCCCTATACGTTCTTAAAGGGCAAAGGAAAAGGAAAAGCATCAGTAGTATTGAGTGAAAGGAAAAAAAAATGTGTAAGACATTTCACACTTTAAATTCCTCAATAGATGTGTTAACAACAAATCCAGAAAAAGTGAAAGAAAAAATAAAATGGCTGGACTGGATAAACACACATGAAGACAAGGAGAAATACAAACAATCGATAAATACTGCGAATGACCAGGGAAAATTTAAGAAAATACCAAAATATCTTCAACAGTTCCCAAGTAAATTTCACAGAGACCAATTGCTCCGGATCAGATTAAACATATATCAAACAAACAAATATTTGTGGTGGACAGGTAAAAGGGGAACAGTTAACGGATGTTGTAGAATGTGTAGAGACAAGAACCAAAATGAGTCAGCAAGACATCTAATGACAGAGTGCAAAGCACTGACCGAAAGAAGCACACTACTTCTGGGAAGATATGTAAACATCAGAAGCACAGAATCCACTGAGGAATGGTGGAAAAAGTTTCTAACTGGAAACCAAATAGGTCTAACGTGCGCAGGAATAAACTTCCTAGAAGAAGTGACGAAAGGAATAGAGGTGGCAGACACCAACAGACTTGAACATTAACTGAACAATTTGGAGGATTTGTTTAGTTTTCAATAAAATTGGATTCTTGTTTTAAACAGTGGATTGTGTTAAATGTTTATATGTAAACTAATTCACAATAAAAAATTACAAAATGTAAACAATATTTTTGTGGGTTTGGGCTGATTGGATTCTTGCAGTGTAGTAGGGTTTTTTGGCTTTCAGGACTGCTGTTTTTTAAATTTGAATTTGTCATCTCTATTTGTTTTTGTTCAATAAGTTGTATTTTCTCCATTGTATTTCCAGTTTGTGGTTTGTTTTTTGGAGTTCCCACTGTTCTTCTGTGAAACATCTCGCTTCAATTTTGTCTGGGGTGGGTTTGAAGAATTTTGCACGGGTTAATTGATCAACAACATCTGTGATCCAGGTGTCTAGCTTTTGTTCTGCTGTGTCCGGTGTCATTCTATTTAGCTGATAGATGTTTGGTGTGGTTGATTCCAGTATATCTGCTGGTGATTCCAGGTCAAGGCTTTTCATGTTTCTTTTGTTTGTGGCATCACGTGGCTTGGGATTTTGACGGTGAATGGGATCATATGTGGACACTTCATGATATTGGTACCGGTGTGGTGGCGGTCGTGTATCCATCCCTGCAGAAGATTGCATCTAAAGTGTGTCCAGTACTATGGGTGGGACTAGTTACTATTTGGATGAAATGGAGGGTTACCAGTAGGACGCTCAGGGAGTTTGCTGTAGTTTCAAATTTCTCTTTCAAACTAAATGTTGAAGTCCCCCAGAACGATTATTTTATCATGGTATGCAGAGAGATTGGCAATGGCATCAGTGAGATTTATGGCAAAGTGGGGGTTGTAGGAGGGTGCTCTGTAGATCAGGGGGAACAGTAGGTTGGATAGTTCAGCTTGATGTTGATTAGGAGTGACTTATACTCTTCGATGACGGTTGATGGGAGTGGTGTGGAGCAGATGTGGTTTTAGTGTGCCATTGTGCCTCCTCCTCCTCTTCAGTTTCTCTGCTAGAATTTATTAGTTTGAAGGTGTCAGGTATGGCTGTGTGGCCATGTTTCTGAGAGGTCAGGGGTTGGTCGATGTGCTGCAATACATTGTGGAGTGTGCCTCGCTGTTGTTGTAGGATTGTGGTGGCTTGCTTTTTCTCCATAGTCTTGGATTCAGTTTTTTTTCTTTCATATGTTCCAGGGGCGGGTGCCCTCCTGGGACTATTTTGTTCTTGGTCTTAGGGGTATACCGATGTGTTGCAACACACAATGGTGTCTGCTCCGCTGTGGTTGTAGGATTGTGGTGGCTTGCTTTTACTCTTTGATCTCCGATTCAGGTTTGTCATATGTTTCAGGAGCGGATGCACTCCTGGGTTGGTTTCTTTCTTGGTCTCAGGGATAGATTGATGTGCTACCACACTGTGGCTGGGGGAATGAGTTGGCTTTTCTTTTTCTCCAGGGTCTAGGATTTGGGTTTGTCAAATTGCTCCAGGGCGGAACTTCCTTGTGTGATCTGTTTCAAGGTCGATAATCTTTACTGCGGGGAATTTCTTTGGGGTTTGTGGTGGCGGGTTACTGAGTTAAACAGTGTCTCGGGGTGCACCCAGAGGTGGAAACCTCCCTGTGGAGCTTGTCTTATGGTTGTGTTATTGATTTGACTTGCATTGATTGGGGTATTCAGATGGGTAGCATTTGGGAGGTTCCTAGGGGCTGAGGTTTCCCAGTGGAACTTGTCTCGTGGTTGTATTATTTGGGTTGGTGATTTGTGATTTAGGTGTGGGTCGGATTTGGTGAGTAAGATTCTGGGGCATTATGGTTCTGAGTGGTAGAATTCCAGGTGGGTTCTATTTGAGGGGATATACAGGTCAGAGTGTTGAGGTTAGGGTTAGTATACACAAAGCTGTGGGATTCAGTTGTAGTGAGATCACACAGTATCAAAACCCCAAAGAGGTGTATTAAGCAAACTCTAGTGTGGTGCGACCCATGCTGCAGCAAAATTCACATGTGGTGTAACCCATGCAGCAGTAAAAATGCATATGTGGTGCGACCCCATCAGTATCAGAGTTCAAAAGTTGTGTATTGGGCAAACTAAAATGTGGTACAACTCTGCAGCAGCAAAGTTCAAATGTACTACAATCACACAGCAGCAACCTCAAGTTTTCTGCAGCCCCCACAGTATCAAATTAAGAAGAGGTGCAACCCAGCAGTAGCAAATTCAAAAATGGTGTATCCCACACAGCAGGAGAATTCTAATGTGAGGCAACCATATTAAAATCCAAGTTTAAAAGTGGTGCAAACCCAGCAGTAGCACTATTATCAACAGTGGCACAACCTGCACAGCAGCAGAATTCAAATGTGGTGCTCCCACTCTCCTCCACTTGCTCACTCCACTGAACTCGGCTTTATCAAATTCAACACTGCACCCTATACACCCCTCAATGATAACTACACTGCGCGCTGCTTTACCACTTCCCACCGGTGTCCTCAACCATGGCAGTCCCTCGCCATACATCTTTTAAGGATAACAATGCATTGCCATTGGTGAAAAGAATGATCCTCTACCCTTCTCACTGCCTACAAGGACTCTCTACCAACCTTGACCACAGCTCTCGCCTCAGCCAAATGCTCTTATTACACTAATCTTGTTTCCCCTCTCCACTCTTATTCTCGCAAGCTATCCATGACCCTCCTGGCCATACTTTCCTCTCCAATCTGGATTCCAATCCAAACACTTCAACAAGAGTGTGCTTATCAACATTGTCAATTCTCTTGCCACTTAGCTCCAGTCTCACCTTTCCTTCATTCTCATTGTTCCAGATCATGCAGCTGCCTTTGACACTGTGGAAAATCACTCCCACATTTAAACTCTTTCCCTCCTTGGCTTATAAGGCACTATCCTCCACTGGGGCGCCTTAGCTCTATGGCCACCCTTCTCCATCTCCTGGTGCTCCAGCACATGCTCCCCAATACTTCAAATGAGTGTCCCCGAAGCATCAGTCCTGGGCCCAATTTTCATCGCCACATTTACCTCTCCCATGGCAAACTCTTTGCTCTTTTGCCTTTAACCATCACCTCTTCACTGACAATACTCTGTTTTCTCCTTCCCCTCTGTTACCCCTGAAATCTCTGAATGCATAACCAAATGCCAAACTGCAATCAATCACTAGATGGTTCTATGCTGCTTCATGCTAAACTCTTCAAAGACAGAAATCATCTTTCTTCCTGCCACAATGCCAACCTTACTCGTCTCCCTCCCATATGTAACCATCTGTCCTCCTCAGCCCTTCACTCATGGCTCACAAACATGGGTCTCTCTTTTACAGTGACCTGAATCTTTACTATTCCATCACAGAAAATGCTTGTGCAGCCAGACTCAACCTCCTAAATATTAGTAAAATCTGCCCACACCTCACACACCACTAAACTAAAAAATGTATCACTACATGTGTGCTCAGCAAACTGGACTACTGTGTGAGCCAGCCTTTGGTCTACCCCTCTACTCATTGCACCCCTCAACTAAGTCCTCAACTTTGTGGTACACGCCCTTTCCAACCTACCTAGAAACATCCGCAACCTCTGCTTACTATTACTACACTGGATGGCTCATCCTCCAAAATGGAAGTCTCTTTGAATTCCAGCTACATGCTAATAAATCCATCCATGGTCTTACCCCCCCCCCCCCATCCCTATACCTCAATGAATGCAACTCAATGCACTCTCCACTAAAACTCTTTGCTCGACCCTTCAAAACCTGCCTGGCCCTCTCTTCCTCCTCTGACTCTTGCTCCTTTTCCCTGCTTGCCCCACTCAATTGGAATGCACTCACCCCGGCCATCAAAGCCATCTCTTGAATGGAACCCTTCAGAATTAGGCTGGAACTCCGACCTGCTAGAAATGGAAGATAATCCCTAAATCGCCCACCCTACTAACCAAACTAGGTGTCCAAACCACCTCTCCTGCATGCTGTCCTCAGACTACTTTATGTAACTTGTAAGGTTCTAAGTCCTTATATTGAAAGAAAAGAACATTGTTGATGAAACAATATTTTTTGTCTGCTACGTATTAACAATCACAACATATTTTAGGACTGGTATACTTGTATAAACAAACTCCAGTCCTAGAAGATGTGAAGAAAGTGCTGGACAGTCGGAGAAAAAAACATTGTTTCCCTAATGATGTTCTTTTCTTTCGATATAATGACTGTATAACAACTTGTAAATATGTAAATACTGGCCTCTTGCTCTCAGTGCTAAACATGTTGTGATGTCCTCTAGTCCCTGTGCCTGGATTATTTTCTTATTATTACCCCTTCACCACCTGGTATATGCCATTCAATACAACAATGCTCTTATGCAAAGGTACCTTACCCTCGGACTGCCTCTGCTCTCTGTTATTGTCTACTTTGTACTAGATTTGTGTCCGAAATGACACCCTGTTCTTAAATAAATATAAATGCATAAGCAAATGCGTAAACCTTATGGTAAACACGGGAGTGAGCCCACAGAGTATTTAAAGTCTGGCTGAAAGCTCAATGGGTTTGGGTTTTTGGAGAAGGAGATTCTGGGAGGTATTTGGAGCGAGGTTGCGGTTTTAGAAGCAGAGAGTTTGGAGACACAAGGGAGAGCGAGAAAGAGGCTGGGGGCAAGAGGGGCAGACAATTCATCAGGAGGAGGTTGGTTTAAATTCTACGTTATCAAGAAGAGACATGTGTAGAATGAGAGGATGCAGTTGGAAGTCATCAGGAGGAGGTTGCTCTAGAATATCAGGAATAGGTTGGTGTACACTATGAGCTGGTGGTTGGAAGTCATCAGGTTGTAATAGAATATCAGTAGAGTGATGGTGTAGAATATCACGAGGAGATTGGTGTAGGCCATCAGAGGGAGATTGGAACTCATCAGGAAGAGGTTGGAGTAGAATATCAGGGGTAGGGTGGTGTAGAATATCAAGAGGAGGCTGGAGTAGAATATCAGGGGTAGGATTGTGTAGAATTTCCGGAGGAGGCTGGAACTCATCAGGAGGATGTTGGAGTAGAATATCAGGGGTAGGGTTGTGTAGAATTTCAGGAAGATGCTGGAACTCATCAGGGGGAGATTGGTGTAGAATATCAACAGGAGGTTGGTGTAAAACTGCAGTGTCAAGCTCAATTGAACACGGCCCAGTTTGTATTTAAATTCACCTCTTGCTGGCCACACCAGTGGGCCTCTGAAAATGAAAACATGTACTATAATACTCTGGGGAGACTGGTAAATTTTACTGCAGAGTCAATGTTTTCAAAAAATATTACACACAGCGAGTCAGCCTAAAATCAATTGGGAGGGTTCAGAAAGGATTTCTCACCTGAGTTTTTATTTTTTGAAATACTATTCTGATGTGGTGTCTTTTACGACATACATTTTAGGAGAATTTGGGTATATTGTTGTAGACTTTAAAAGAATATTTATGCATGGGAACACATGAAATATTGAAATATTTCAGATACTATATTGCCAACAATACACAGGAGCCCTTCACATCAGCAATCATGGATGTGCCCATCAGAAAATTAGGTGCTCCACAGAAACAATAGGCTCACAGTAGATAGATCAGTATTTGTGCCCTACCCTCATTGAAGCCAGGCATGATACTGGGGAAATTGTCATTAGACATCCTAAAACATTGTTGGGTTTGGAAGACCTGTATCTTAAACTCCAGTTTTTATATAGTTTTGTAGTGTAGGTTTCTATTTTATATTTTCACGCATGGCAACCTGTTTAGCACTGTTAGAGATGTAAGGGTGCAAAGAAAGGCAGCACCGGCAACACTGCGCTAGACCCCAGAAGGATTGTGAGCCACTACTGTGATCGTTATTGTAGATCCGTCGTTGTTTCAGACATTGAAGAGGTTTCGGACTTGGTTCCTTGCAATGTTATATTCAAGGCGCCAGTGTTGTTTTATAGGATATATTTTTGTGTATCTTTTTGAGCTCAGAAAATTGTCTTCTCTGTTTAGAAATAGTTCCCAAATTTCGGGGTGGCTGGTGAAACATATACAATATCGATTTGTTTAAAGGATGTTAAATGGGAAGGTGGTTGTTTGTTACTATATGTATCATCCACTGGGCACTGGGTTGTTTACCTTTCTTTAATGTGTCATCCTTTAGTCAGTTTTGCTTTACCTTCAGTGGTGCTCCTGAATGAGTTGCCACTGGCAACTGAGTCTTTCTCTCATGTTATGGACACTTAATTCACTGTGACAGAGGATCCTTCTTTCTGCTCTCTCCTTTCGGAGAACACGGCTCCTGAATGTGCATTGTGTGTGGAAGGCCTGGTGAAGGAGTTCCAGGGGCCTGATCTGGCCAGCTGGCCTTATGTTTTACAGCCTCGTTGCACAATATTAGAAGGAGGCTGGAAGTTATCAGGTGGGGTTCAAGTAAAACATTGTGGGGAACTCTTCATGTGGCACTGATGTTTTGTTATTGGGCTGATGTCATGCATTTGCTTTATATTTATATCCTGCCATGTCAACATGCTTCTCCTTTCATAATCTGAAGTGTGTGCAGTGACAAAGCAGAGACGATTTCAGGTCTTTATGGATTCTATGTGCATTTTTCTGTCTTGAGTGTAATTGTAATTGTAATTAGTTATTTACAATGCACTTAATACCCAGAGGTTTCTTAGTGCAGGCCCGAGGATCGAACCCGTGTTGCCCCTCGTCATCTTGCTTCCAATACGAGCACGTTGCCCCTGAGCTATCCTCCCAGGTCAATGTTGCTTCCAGGTCATATTCCCCAGGTTCTCCTTATCTGAAAAGATGATGTTCTCTTGACTGCAGATCTTGCTCGACTGCTACTATTCGTGAATGAAGGTAAACCTATGTCAGCCATCAATGCAGTTTTGGGTAATCTTTTGGGCAAGAGCATTAGTGTTTTTTTCCAAATGGCTATTTAGCGGACTACCACTGCTTTTTATAAAGGCCCCGCTGCTCAGAACTATATCGCAGAGGGCTTCCATAGCTGGTCTGGGCTAACAGGACAGAGTCTTCAGCATACAGCAACAATGGTACCAGGAGTCTTGTATGTGCAGTACACCATTAGCTGCTGCAAGGACCTCCCTAACCATGTCATTGATCTATAATTCGCTTAGGATGTATAACTGGAGCGAGAAGGCAGTCTTGCTTCATGCCTCTGTCGATGATGCGATTGTGATAAAAAGGGGGCTGGGAAGGAGATGTTGGCATGGTCTCCACAGACTGAAATAATTAACATAAATGACTCCTTTAAACCAAGTGGCAACACGACCCATTGATGCATATAATTCATTAAAGGCAAAACAGATTGACCCATAAATATTCAACAAATTATGTCATTTCCAAGAGACCTTTTCTTTGCTGACAGGGACACCACATCTTACACCTAGTCATGTAGTAAGGGCTTCTGGGATTTGTAAGTGCTTATGGATTATTTTATGACTATAAATGCTCAGCAGATCCACACAGTGGGTAATGGGGATGACTGAGTGAGAGCTCTGACTAACATGAGGAAGGTTTTCTTTAAAAAACAAGAAGGAAACCGCATATCTTGTTTATCTGTTACTTCTGACCAGAAGGGACAGATTTGGTCACAGGGCCATAACATATGGGCCATTGACCCCTTCGTTTTACAACATGGCCAGAACATGCCCATGTCTGTTAGTCATGCGTTGGGCATCTTGACTAGGGTCCCAAACTGGTTGGAGGTTCTGCGTCACTTCTTGAATCCCAGGGCATTGTCAATGTTCATATCCGTGGAGTTAGTGCATAGCTATTTAAAAATAGGTTCCTAAGTATCATGTTAGCCCTTTTTTCTATTTTTCTTTATATTGTGAAAGATCAGACAGATTATCTGGAGGGCCAATGAGGCCAGAAAAGCAGCAAAGAAAGGGTCAATAGGAGCCAGCTAAAGAGAGAACGGATGTAGGAATCATGGAGATGAAAACTGCGCATTGATGTCACACTATGACATGGGTGCGTTAGAAGATTAGGTCTAGGTCTCTATCACCAAACCTATTACTTCCTTTCAACCAAGCCACATTCCAGATGTCTTTTAGGGTTAAAATATCAGGGGCATTTAATTAGGTCCAGATTAGGGTTTTATTACGGACATGCAATAGTTACCATTGGTACTAGGTACAACATCATGCTATACAGGTACTACATATGGTTTTGTCAGGGAAATGGCCATTTTGGAGTTTCCAATCGGAGAAGAGAGGCAAGGCTTAATGGGGAAAGAGATGACCACTCATTACTGGGCCAGTTGGAGTCCGAATTTGAAGGTGGGAGAAGTCCATTAGGGGTAGCTTTCAGTATGAAAGCCTGATGGTAGCACTTCATGTCAGAAAAGACAGAAAGGGCAACATTCCAACTATGCCGATCCGGTAACAACAGTGCCGGTAAGCTTACCGGCACAGTACAACACTGCGGCCGTGTGCCGTCCCGCCCACCAGGGTCAGACCTGGCGGGTGGAATGGCTCCCGCCCGCAGAGTTTCAAGGAAGCATCGGCACCGTTATTACCGGTGCCGGTGCTTTCATGGTCCCCATTCCCATTCAGTGCTATGGGACTCAAGTGGGAATGGGGATTTACAATTACAAGCGACTGAGGTCCCGAAACGCCGGGGTTGTAATCCCCCAGTGTTTCCGGCAAGCCAGGCACCGGCAAAATGTGCAAGTCTGGCAGCAACTTGCCGGTTTTATTGGCATGGTTACCGCTGGACTTGTGATGAGGCCCTGTTTGTTTTTAAGACACATCTACTATATTGTTCTTGACTTTGCAAGGCTCCAAAGGAAACCAGTAAAAGATGTATGACTCTATGTAAAATCCTTATTTTTCAATGGGAGTGTCAACATAGTAAACACGTATTGACATTTTTGTATTTGTGGTTTTTGTTAACTGTGCAAAATTGCTAAATTATGGATTGTCTGATTGCTACTGCCTTCTAGATGACATGTCACCTTTCCCGTTGACAGATCTGCCAATGGTATCATCCCAGAAAAATAACACATCCCTATGTGCCAGGCCATAGGCACACCGGCATCTCCGCTTCCTCAATGCAGGTTGCTGCCCGCAGTGGTACACATCTCTCACACCCGCCCCTTGAAAGGAAAAAAAGCACTGGTGCCATGTGGTCCGACCACCCGTTGAGAGTAGTTATGTCAAAGGATGCGCAGGCCAATGATAACTTCTTACAACACCTCAGAGTGAGATGGTACCCATTCTGTCCTAATTTGGGCCATTTAATTTTCTGTTTGTTATTTATTTATTTATTTATTTATTTATTTATTTATTTATTGGATATTTGTAATGTGCACTATACAGCAGAAATTGTGTTTCAAGGTTCATCAAGACAAGGGGGGGGGAGAATAGGGATAAGGAAGAAAGTATAAAACAAAAAACAAAAGCATTCTCAAAAGGTCTTGAAACATACAGAACATGCAAGTGCTATAACATGAGTGCAGGGGAGAGGTGGAGGAGGGGAAGTGCAGGGAGGGGGTGGAAGGGGGGAAAACAAACTAAACGTTCTGACTAGGTCGTGAGACGATTTAGAACGTGCAAGTGCAAAGACATGGAAAAATGGGGAGAGGGGGAGGAAGGGGAGTGTACGAGGGCAAGAGGGTGAGAGGCACAATAAATGTCAAACCAGTTAAGAAGTGCATGAACAAGTTGGTAAACTGCATTTGGAAAACCAGACATGAAATTATGACAAGCAGGTATGAATGACTGCAGACTGGAAAAGCCACGTCTCATGGAATGAGGGGCTAAATCAGGCAAGCAGGAAGGCAAATACGATTAAGAACAACATTGTAGTGGGTGCCCACATTTGGAAAGCCTAACCCTAGGTGCAGGCTGCTATATTAGATTTGCAGGTACAAGTAGATATGGTTGAAGTAGGTAGGCGGTGTGCGAAGCAGTGTGTTGGGAGCTACAGCATCTGCAGAGCGTTCTACCAGTTGTGGAGTCTTACTACACTGTTTATTGGAAAGGCATAGCTGTAATTATAAAACACCACCGGTGCGGAGCACACACAGTGTGCGATGCACTTTGTTAGGAGCTATTCTATCTGGAGAGCATTCTACCACTTGTGCAGTCTTACTACACTGTTTATTGGAAAGGTGGAGTTGCAATTATAAAACATCACAACCGGCCCGGAGCGTGCGCTGTGTGACGCAGTGTGTTGGGAGCTACAGTATCTGCAGAGCGTTCTACCAGTTGTGGAGTCTCACTACACTGTTTATTGAAATGGCAGAACTGCAATTATATCACCAACGGCCCAGAGCGTGCAGTGTGCAACTGAGGGGGTAATTCATAGAATTCAGCGCACAAGTGGCGCACGCGGCTGGCGCACAGTGTGCGCGTGCGAATCCCTGCGCCAGCAGCGTGCGCCAAAATACATTTCCGCGCATTGCGTATTCATGGATTTCAGCCACCAAAACCAGCCGTGGCGCACAGTGGCGCAGCGACCCTGCAGCAGCTCCAGTTACGCCCCCAAGAACGCCCCTTGTGCAGGGAAAAGCCATCAAAATCCCCAATCCAGCGCAAAGGGCTGTGCTAACCCTGTACCAGCACGGCAAGCGGGGTACGTGTATCACTGGGGTGCGCGGGAAGTTCCTCACGTTATTTCAGCTGGGTACGTGTATTTCAGGGGTGCGCGGGAAGTTCCACACGCAATTCCATCAGGGTACGTGTACATCAGGGGTGCGCAGGAAGTTTCACACGTGAATTCAGCAGGGTACGTGTATATCAGGGGTGCGCTGGAAGTTCCACACGCGAATGTCCTGGGTACGTGTATTTCGGGGTGCGCGGATACTTACACACGTGAATTCAGCAGGGTACCTGTATTACTGGGGTGCGCGGGAAGTTTCACATGTGATTGGCCCTGTGCGAGCATGGTACGTGTATTTCAGGGGTGCGCGGGAAGTTTCACACGCGATTCCATCAGGGTACGTGTATATCAGGGGTGCGCTGGAAGTTCCACACGCGAATGTCCTGGGTACGTGTATTTCGGGGTGCGCGGAAACTTACACATGTGAATTCAGCAGGGTACCTGTATTACTGGGGTGCGCTGGAAGTTCCACACGCGAATGTCCTGGGTATGTGTATTTCGGGGTGCGCGGAAACTTACACACGTGAATTCAGCGGGGTACCTGTATTACTGGGGTGCGCTGGAAGTTTCACACGCGATTGGCCCTGTGCGAGCGTGGTACGTGTATTTCAGGGGTGCGCGGGAAGTTTCACACGCGATTCCATCAGGGTACCTGTATATCAGGTGTGCGCTGGAAGTTCCACACCCGAATGTCCTGGGTACATGTATTTCGGGGTGCGCGGAAACTTACACACGTGAATTCAGCAGGGTACCTGTATTACTGGGGTGCGCTGGAAGTTTCACACGCGATTGGCCCTGTGCGAGCGTGGTACGTGTATTTCAGGGGTGCGCGGGAAGTTTCACACGCGATTCCATCAGGGTACGTGTATATCAGGGGTGCGCTGGAAGCTCCACACGCGAATGTCCTGGGTACGTGTATCTTGGGGTGCACGGGAAGTTTCACACGCAATATCAGCAGGGTATGTGTATTTCAGGGGTTCCGTGGAGTACTACACGTGAATTGGCCGTGTGGGTCCTCCCAGGTGTTTGCTCCACAACCTCCACGGCCCCTGCAGGCAGCCCACACCACGGGGGACTAGCCTGCGCCCTCACTCATGTCCCCCAGCACCCCCACCCCTCAGCACTGTGGGGCACCCTCCACCAGGCCCCCAACTCATGTCCCCCTGCACCCTCACCCCCCAGCACTGTGGGGCACCCTCCACCAGGCCCTCAACTCATGCCCCCCTGCACCCCCACCCCCCAGCACTGTGGGGCACCCTCCACCAGGCCCCCACACATGTCCCCCTGCACCCGCACCCCCCAGCACAGTGGGGCACCCTCCACCAGGCCCCAACTCATGTCCCCCGGCACCCCCACCCCCCAGCACTGTGGGGCACCCTCCACCAGGCCCCCACACATGTCCCCCTGCACCCGCACCCCCCAGCACTGTGGGGCACCCTCCACCAGGCCCCAACTCATGTCCCCCTGCACCCCACCTCCCAGCACTGTGGGGCACCCTCCACCAGGCCCCAACATGTCCCCCTGCACCCCCACCCCCCAGCACTGTGGGGCACCCTCCACCAGGCCCCCACTCATGTCCAACTCATGTCCCCCTGCACCCCCACCCCCCAGCACTGTGGGGCACCCTCCACCAGGCCCCCACTCATGTCCAACTCATGTCCCCCTGCACCCCCACCCCCCAGCACTGTGGGGCACCCTCCACCAGGTCCCAACTCATGTTCCCCTGCACCCCCACCCCCCCAGCACTGTGGGGAACCTGCCAGCAGGCCCCCTCTCATGTCCTACTCATGTCCCCCTGCACCCCCACCCCCAGCACTGTGGGGCACCTGCCAGCAGGCCCCCACTCATGTCCAACTCATGTCCCCCTGAACCCCCACCCCCCAGCACTGTGGGGCACCCTCCACCAGGCCCCCACTCATGTCCAACTCATGTCCCCCTGCACCCCCACCCCCCAGCACTGTGGGGCACCCTCCACCAGGCCCCCACTCATGTCCAACTCATGTCCCCCTGCACCCCCACCCCCCAGCACTGTGGGGCACCCTCCACCAGGTCCCAACTCATGTTCCCCTGCACCCCCACCCCCCCAGCACTGTGGGGCACCTGCCAGCAGGCCCCCTCTCATGTCCTACTCATGTCCCCCTGCACCCCCACCCCCAGCACTGTGGGGCACCTGCCAGCAGGCCCCCACTCATGTCCAACTCATGTCCCCCTGCACCCCCACCCCCCAGCACTGTGGGGCACCCTCCACCAGGCCCACAACTCATGTCCCTCTGCACCCCCACCCCCCAGCACTGTGGGGCACCTGCCAGCATGCCCCCACTCATGTCCCCCAGCCAACATGTCATCACAATCTAGATCCCTGGCCCCTATGGTCAGCCTCCAAATGCCAAACACCCACCCGAGTATTGCATCCACCCACATGTCCCTCACATACACCCACTGGGTGTCAGTGAATCTCAAAACCCATATCATGATATGCATGAAACCAATGAGATGATAATACACATTGAAGTTTGAACAAAAAATATGTATTAAAGGAAATATAAATTGAATCAAAAATAAACAAACAGAAATGGGAATTTAAACAAATAAAAAGCAGCATGTCCGTGAAATAATGCAAAACCAAAAATCATAATCCAAAGGAATGGTGTCCAAAGTCACAGTCCACAAAAGTAAATCCAATGGAAAATTATAATTGAAAGCCATTGCTCCATGGGTAAATTGTAAAAAAAAAAGAAAATCCAACAGTCAACTATATACAGATAAACAAGCCAGGGTCCATGATCCCAACAGAAGAAATGAAACCTATCTAATAACACTACCTAATAAAAAAAAACTATATACAAAAATGTGGCCCATTGTCCAAAAGGTCCAAAAAATGCAAAACCAAAGGAAACCTAACACTAACTACAGAACTATTTACAAGGGCAGCAGGCTAGTCCGATGGCTCACTTTTGGATGTCCCGGGCCAGGGCATCATCGAACTCCTGCTCAATGTCCCGGAGGCGGTCCTCCTCCATGTCCCCGAGGGTCCGCAGGGCCGTCGACGTGTCCACCTCCAACCCCCTGCGGATTGCCTCGAGGCACTCGGCCCGCCTCAGGGCCCTCCGCATGGAGTTCTCCGCCCTGACCATCGTGAGCCATGCCTCTTCCGCCCGCTGCCGCTCCGCATCTATGGCGTGGCCCAACCGCTGCCACAGGGAAGACACTTTCTGTCCTGGGTCCTCCTGCCCTCCGGTCGATGCCTGCCCCTCCGATGTCGAAGGCCCCGAGCCATCATGGCTCCCACCACGTTGCTGCTGCTGCTGTGCCTCTGCCCGTGCACTGCCTCCTGCTGCCTGCACATCCTCCGCTGGCTGGGGTGCAGTCGTTGATGTGGCCACCCCTGCTGGACGTCCGACTCCCGACTGTGGCAGGGATGCCTCCTCCACCAGCCTTGCCGCACCGTCAGAGGCAACTCCATAGGGCACCCAGATGACTGATGGGTGGGAAGATGGCACGGAGGACGACTGGCGCATAGGGGGTTCAGTTGAGGAGGGGGTCGTAGCAAGCCCCATCAAACGGAGGAATCCGGCCTGGGTGACCTGTCCCGGTAGGCCGACGCGGTCAACGAGCCATTCAAGATGACGTGCAGTCTCCTCATGAAAAGACTGCAGGTCACCTCGCATGGCCCGTTGACGCAACGCCACACCAGTCAGGACAGGCTCAACCCGGACCCGGATAGCCACGTCCACAGGCAGAGGAAGGCCAGTTGTCGTGAGCTCATCCCCTGCCTGAAAACAGGTCTGGACGTAGGCATCCCTGCTGGTGCAAGATGATGCAGGGACAGGATCAGGGACAGGATTGTACACAGGCACCTCCGCGGCGGCCTGTGCTGCCTCCTGTCCCTGGTCCTGCACTGCACCACTAGCACCAGTGGAATCCCCACCTCCAGACCCCGTCTCTGTTGCTTGCACGGCCTCCTCCTCCACCAAACCCCCCACCAACCTGGATGACTCCGTGCCATCTTCCCCCGTTGGGCCCTGTGGGGTCCCAGCTGCCCCTTCTACTGCCGAGGAGTCCAACTCCAACCTCTGCCTCTTGGACCTCCCCCCGGCAGCTGCGGCCTGGGACGCGGCACCGGACTCCTCACTCCCCGACGAGATCACAACCTGGGAGGGGAGCCGGGCCTTGCGTCTCCGGCTGGGGGTGGGATCCCCGCCGCTGTGCTCCACAGCACCTTCTGCAGACCGCTGCAGACAGGGAGAAATAAAACACAGGCATCATGGCACTGTACAATGGACACATGCACACATGACAGTTGTACATGAGTGGCATTGGCAAACCTCAGACATGCCATCACAATCCCCAACACACATGTCATTTCAACTTGCACACATTAGCCATACCACAGCCATATCGCAACTGCCAGCACCATCCATACACATACAACAGCATGAGCAGGCAATGGTGAGCAAGACATCACATGCAACACAGGGAGTGCACTACACATGTACACACAACACCACACTTGCATGCATGTGTACACCTCTGCCAAGTGTCGCAGTGTTCAGATGGGCATCCATGTCACATCTGCCAATCAGGCTTCCACATCCCGCTGTCACATGCATCCATGTTGCATCACTGTTGCACCCTTGTCAAATACACACACATGCACATGTACACAGTGCTGCTACATGCAGCTAAAAACAACATACATGCGTGACATCACGAACATGTCTACTTACATACACATTCATCCAAACATGTGTGCCCACACAACTGCATTTGGCATGCAAGCCTACACACACAAGCACCATCCATGTCTCACACATGACAGCCCTCGCATGTGTTAGCCTCACGGCCCTGTACACCCCCACCCATACTCGTCATCATACAAACAGATGGGCAACCTGCACACTACTGAAACATCACCACACGCACAGCTTACAATCAGGATGCATGTACACTTACCGCTCGACTCCAGACGGGTCTGCCTCTCAAGGACCTGGACGTGGAGCGCTGGGGATATGCGTTCCAGGACCTTCATCTGATTTTCCGACAAGTGGCCCCGGCGCCCCTTAGCATCCGCTGCCTTCAAGAGGCGCCGGGCCTTGTTCAGGGTCCTGGACCTGAAGTCCTCCCAGCGCTTCTTGACATGTTGGACGTCGCGGACTGCCACCCCCTCTGCGTAGATGGCAGTCACAATGTCCGTCCAGATCCGAGTCCGTCCTTCCTTGTCGGCACGGGAACTTCCAAAGAGGGCATCATACTGCCCCAGGACTTGCTCCACCAGGACACCAACTTCCTTGGCACTGAAGCTGGTGCCCCTCTGCCTCTCTGGCCGGGGGTTGTCAGTGGTGCCAGATGTTGCAGTGCCCGACATGACAACCCCAGAGGCAGGAGTGGGTGGGCAACTGGGTCCTGGGGCTGGGCTGTGGAGCGATGGAATCCCAGTCGGGAGTTTTCGGTTCCAGCAGGGGTGGTCACAGCAACAGCACCCCTGGCTGATGTGCAGGCAGCAAATGGCAGGGCACGTGGGCAGCAGGCAGTCAGGCAGCAGCAGGTGGGAGTGTGCTCGGGGCTCTGGGGGGGGCAGTAATTCGGCCTTCTGGGCAGGAGCATGGTCTTCCGTGTGCTTACGCGTGGCCAGCTTGATACGGAGTGATTTGGCACGTGAAAATTCTGCACGTCAGCATGTAATTCGAGGAAAGGCCCTTAGCGCATAAGCGCGTCTGCACGCATACGCAATTTCATTGGACAGAAGGCCCTTCAAGCACAAGCGCCCCTGTGACGTGACGCACGCAGGCGTGCATGGGCGTTTCAGCGCGCGTGAAAAACTGCATGTCCGCGTGTAATCTGAGGAACGGGTCCATGCGCGTAAGTGACTTGACGCGCGCGGGCGTTTCCCTCAGCATGGGTTAAAGGTGAGCGGGGCCAGCAGTTCGCTGTACGTGCCTTTTGTGGAGACCGACGTGTGTTGCTGCTTCCTGTTGTTTCGCGCGCCATCACAACTTCACAGCTATCAAGGACGTATCTCTTCTTTTGGCGGGGGTATTGGCTAAGCGTGTTTTTCTGCATCGCGCTAGTCAGACGGTGAGTCGCACACGCTCTTTTTCCCAATGCAGGTGCCCCTGTGTATCGCACTCATTTTCGATGTCATAGTAGCCTGCGTGTCCCACGCGTACGCGTTATTCGTGTTACTGGGTGCCAGCGCGTACTGCGGGAGGTTGAATCCATGCACGTAGGCTGCAGGGTTGCGTGCACGGTTTTACTGCAGTTTTGGGGTGCCTGAGCGTTGCGTGACCCGTCACTACATCACCGGGGTCACATACAGCCTTGCAGGTGCAGGGGGGCTGTTAACATCTTGCTTCCCACCCCCTTCACCCCAATTGGCCAGGTCAATTGTGGTGTACACCTCCCGTTGGCACTACTCCATCTGTGCCGGCACCACTACATCTGTGCCATGGTTGGGAGGCCACCAAAGGTGAGGGGCACCTCAGCTGGGCGTACTCCTCGTGGCGGGCGTGATCGGGGACGTGGCCGTGGTGACCAGGGAGTAGGGGGACTCCAGGGTGTCCAGGGCGGCCACAGAGGGGGAAGAGGCAGGGGTGCGCCACTTGAGCACAATGTTGTGCCATGTGTCGGCGCAGTCATGCCACCACCCCCTGTGGTTCCGGGGGATGCAGCTTCTGCATCTGGCACTGGCGCCCGTGTGACCCGGCAGTCTGTTCCATCGACTGCCACGGGCCCAAGGGTAGTGGTAGCTGCAGCTGCAGCTGTGGACACCGCCACCCAGGCTCAGGGTCTGCCAGCGCAGGCTGCGTTGGCACTTGAGGAGCCCTTGTTAGATCTCCAACAGGCCAGGAGGGAAACCATAGGGGCAGGCCGGGCTGCTCACACCAAAACACGTGTCCCTGGGGCAGTTATGTCATCTGCTGCCCCGAACAGCCTGGTGTTGGCAAGTGCAGGGGCAGATGCACTCAACAACACCCCGGTTGTGAGTCTGCCAACCAGGACCGTTGTGGTCAATGACCCTGCCACAGCTGATGTTGCTGCGCAGGGTCCATTAGAGGGCACCCAGCTGCCACTGACACAAGTCAGGCCTTTGGTCGTTCCTCCACCTGCCACTCCCTTGGCTCAATCCACCGAACCCACTGGCCATACTGGTCATGGCGGCATTAGCCAGCCAGGGTCTGCGCCACAGTCCAAGAGGAGGAAGGTTGCACGTCGAGGAAGAAGCCTTTCTGCAAGCAGGAACTGGACTTCCTCGCTACGTGCGGGGCCACAGCCGTGACATGCTAGTGGGTGCCAATAGTCAGACTACGGCTGCCCGACGTGACACCCACTGGAAGCATGTTGCGGAACATGTCAGTTCATTCGGCCATGAGGTGCGCACGGTGCAAGAGTGCAAAAAGCGTTGGAATGACATCAAACGCAGCACTAAGGCTAAGCGTGCCTCTAATTACAATTTGACTCTGGTGACTGGTGGTGGGCCTGCACCAGAGGAGGAAGAGCTCACTCCGCATGAGGCACTCGTTGCGGAGTTCGTACCACCTGAATTGGTCGAAGGACTGGGAGAGATGCTGGACTTTGATGCCCAGTCCAGTGAGTGTTGATGCATGTTTGTTGAGGAGATGTGTGTTTCACTTGTGGGATGTGTTGTGCATGATTGCCACTACATGTGACGTGTACATGGTTCTGATGTGTAAATAATGCGATGCTTCCGTGATGCATGTCTCCTCTGCCTGCATGCGGGGACTCCGTGTAGGCATGCTCCCTTGCCCCTCCTCCACCACTCTGCACCCCAGTTCCACCTTTGCACTGGTCTGCTTCAATCTTGCCAATGTGTACTTTCTTGTTCATGCGTCCTGTGTAGATGCTAACTTCCAGCGTAGAATCTGCCAGAAATATGCTGTGTGGTACAGCCTTAGTACTTGATGCAGGGTATCTCACTTGTACTGTGCATAGGTCAGATGTCCCGCAGGGACATGAGTGCCCATTCATGCTCCATGTGCATTGCACGCATGACCCTATGTGTCCTTGACTGGATGATCACTGTAATACAAGTCCTTGGTTACATACATTGCATGGCATCTCATCAGCCTTCCCATGTCAACTGTGGCTCAGTACTGCGTTGCACACATGTTTAGGGTCTGACAATCTGTGTGGCTCACAGGCCTCAGCCTGTTCAATGGCCAATGACTCTGTCCAACTATTGTTGTGTCTTCTTCACACGTGGGCGGCCTCCAGAGTTTTCATCATGTGTCCTGCTTACTGTCCCATCATCATTTGCAGTGTTGTCACTTGAATCACATTAAGCTGTTGATGACAGTCAACACTGCCTGTCAATACACAGGTGTATGGTCAGCTTTTTGATACCATGCTAGGCATCCCTGATTTGGTAATGAGGTGGAGGGGTGCTTGGCTTCTAGATCTGGTACACATTGAATGCACAATGCACGTGATGCCTGAATTTGACCTTGCACTGCCTTCACATTTCCTGGCACACACCATGGAGTCCTTGTACATGTAGGTAGTGAGTGGTGTACACATTTTCTGCACTGCATAGACCCACTTCCATGGAAACTGCCACCTTTCAACAGGTCTGATCACAGAAGCAATTCAAAGTTTGACCCAGCATGCATGCCAGGTTATATGTTGTGTGTCACATGTCTGCCTGGTGCGTTTGCTGTCGGTGTGTGTGTGTGTGTTGTGTGCTTCTGACATGTGTAGTGACCTTTTTTCTCTCTATTTTTCAGGTGATGACGCAATGGAGGCAGAGGATGGTGTTGTCATGCCAGACACAGGGTTGTTACCACTACATCAACCCGGCACAAGTGGGGGTCGTGGGGTGGTAGGCCACGAAAACCCCCAAGTGCTACAGTCCATCTTGTCTGTGGCTGCCTATGAGTCCAGCCTTGATGACGACTCTGACGTCCATGTTGAGTTGGATGAGCATCAAGTCCATGTGTCAGGGGTGAGTGATTCTGATGTGGACACTCCTCTGTCTGCGACACCTGCACTGAGGGATCAGACAGTCTTGGTTCCTCCGCCCGTGGTGGATCGGGACGCAGGGTCACCCTCCACACTAGTCACTGATGTGCCTGGGACATCACGTCGACGGGGGCATGTAGTCGTGCAGCCGCGGGCGGTGCCAACACAGTGAGGACCCCCGGTCCTTGGGTCCTGCAGGGGTCAAGCCCGGAAACGCGGTCGCCGAGCGCAACTGCAGTATACTGAGTGGGAGCAAGACATGACTGCCAATTCAGAACGGCAGGGGGCAGCAATGGAGAACATCGCTGAGAGCATGGAGCGTGTTGCCCGATCTGTGCTCCCCCCTGCTAGACAGGTGCTTCTCCAGCAGCAGGCGGCACGGTCCACGGCCCGCTCGCTCAGGCTGGGCATGGCGGCCTCAGACAGGGCACACCAGGCTGAAATGTCGTCTCTGCGTCAAGCAATTGCTGCTCACGCAGAGGCGCACATGGATGCCCTGAGGGAGGAGTATGCTTCCATCAAATCCACTCTGGGTGTCCTTATGATGTCCCAGAGGCAGCAGGCAGAGGAGAGGTTTGCACAGCTTGAGCGTACCATCTCGGCTGAGCTACAGGCTTGCTGGGAGGTGCAGCGGTTGTCCAGCCAGGACTTGCAGGAGGAACTCTGTGTTACACGTGCTACCTTGCAAGAGGAAGCACGTGTATCACGTGAGGTTCTGCATGCAGACCTACGTCACATCGCCACACAGAACCAGGCTCACCCGTCCGGCAGACTTGCTGCCGACGAGGGGCAAGCTGCGGCTAGGCGTGGCCAGGCTACTGTTCCACGTCCTACTTTCCAGGATGAGCCAGACTCGGACGACCATCTATCTCCCACATAGGTCGGGCTGTGCAGGCGTTGAGCCCATGGAGGTTTTTTTTTTGGCTCAGCATCATCGCATGTGGGTGTTGAGCAGCACCCTGTACCTCCCCCCTCCTGGGTGCCTCCCCTCCCCCCCGGGTCGTATGTGGCCATTTTTGATTTTTCTTTTAGTTTAGTTATTTAAGTTTCTGTTTGATAGTTAGTTTAATTAGGTAATGTAGGTTTTCCATGTAATAGTTAATATAGTGTAAAATTGCTTGTCTATTGTGCTTTCATGTGATGGTGCGGTGCTTTGTGGCTTTTGTTGGCATCCATTGTCTGTTCCAGCTGGGACCTTCAGGCTTGTTTTGTTTATGTGTTTGCTGCTTGGGGTCCTTGACTCACATATGCCACTCCTGCCTCCCTTATCCATGGGCTCGCAAGGATGGTTCGGTGTGACAACCTATTACACAAGGGCTTTGGACTATCACATCTGTGGCATGTCTGGTGCTGTGTGACTTGTGTTGACACCCCTAGTGGGGATGATTTCGGTGTTATTGTCCACTGTTCCACTTTTGCTACATGGGGTGTTTCATGATTAATGTGTACATTCATTGCTATGCATAGTGTAGTATGTTTCTTATCTTTACTGTACACGTGCTTGTTGCAATTCATGCCGTAGATAGTGTGCTCCACACTTCGGATGTGAAAGACGGACTGATGGTGTGATTTCTGATGTAACTCTCTGACATGGTCAAGTAATGAGATGCCTGAAGAGACACACACAGATGACTTTAAAGCATTAATCATGTGTTTCATGCCCTTTCTGCAGGGGGATGAGCCTCCAGAGCACCTTTGCCAGCAGTCATGGCCCATTGGACGTCTGAATTCTGGACACGTTTGTTGGTGCACACATGCACATGTGTGCACAAGCAGAGGCACAGGGATTGCAGACCTACATCCTAGAACTGCTGACGTGTTCCAAGGAACTCCAGGCAAGGTGAGCAGCACAGGGGAGCCACAACACAGCAAAGCTTGCACCAGGCGAGTTGCACATGCAGGCTTAGTCACGGCACTGAGGGTGAGCTTGGAAGAATATTGGTGTTGAAGCACACAATGCAGCTCAGATGTGTTGGTGCACTGATGGCTGTTGATTGTAAAGTTGTCTGGGGCACCTGCAGGGGCAGTGGCACATACCCTCCGGTACACCAAGGTCCATTGAGGCACTTGTATCAACCATGTAGCCTTCCGAGACATGGAAAGGGGCAGCTCACAGGGACATACAGCAAGGGACATACTCGGGTGCAGTGCATTTCATTTCCATGTACATTTTGATACATGCACAGGCAACTTTGTTTCGGTCATGGTAGAACACAACTTGTTCTGAAGTCATGCCTTGCTATATGGGTCTGTCTGCTTACCCAGGGAACATTGCATGTTGTGTGAATTGTGACACATTGGTGTTCCATTTGCCACACACCCACCGACGGCTGACTTACTGCATTGACTGTGTATGACCCATCACAGGGGTAATGTTATATATGGGTACGAAGCATCTACACCAGATTGTCTGTTTGTAGAGTAGTTTGTTGCTATGGGGCATGTTTGGTGGTGTGTTTTTGGGTAATGGGCACGTACAGGTTATTGACTGTGGCTCTCTTTGCAGCATTGCAGTGCTCCTGTAACCGGACCTGAGAGTGCACAGGCAGGAGGCCAGCACTCAAAACCAGAGCTAAGTGTCTTGTTGTTTTTCTTTCAAACCGCTCTGCATAGGCTTGCTGGGGGGTGCACTAATGCATGGATGAATGTGTAATTCAATTTGGTATGTTTTTTTCCCCCTAATCACCCGGAATCCTATCCAATTTTAAACCCTGAACCCTCTACCCGGTGTTCCTGCTTCCCGTACCTATCCAAGCAACGTTCCCTAACCCTCTTTCCCCGCTGGGGTTGTGGATGCCTGTGTAAGCCCCAAACTTGCAGGCGCCAAAACCCTAGAGGGGGTGGTTGGTTCATGCCACTCCTAAGCCTGGACTACAGAAGGCCATGAGAATGATGTCCAAGTTTGTTTGGATTGTGTATGTGTTCATGCAGGTAGTACATTTTCGTGCATTCCCTACTTTCATGTGTCATTCCTCCTCCCCTCTCCTGCCACTCATTCCAGTTATCCAGTGTGCCAACACCTGTCCCGACTGCATATCCCTGACCCTCCTTCCCCACCAGGGTCTCAGAGGCCTGTGTGAGTTTGACCTTGCAGGCACCTGGGACACGGTGGGGGTGGTTGTTTCGTGACATTCCCGCGCCTGTACACTGGACCTGTGACAGTACACATCCGTTCATGGTGCATCATTCTATGTTATGTACCACACATGGTTCACATCCTGTTGTGACATTCTTTTGCTGTGCTACCTTGGTTGTTACATCATTGTGGTAGTACTTGGCCTTTGTGAGGTACTGCTACGTCAAGTCATCTACTGGAGGGTGTTCTGATTCGTTTTTCTGGCTTGGATTTTGTGATTTTGCAAATGAGGGTGGACTCTAAGGGTGCAGACACCTTTTTACACACAAGGTGGGAGATGGTGACGAAGGGAAAAGGTGATCCTGTGGCCAGGTGGAATTGAGGGTTGAAGGCTCCATGACCCTGGTGCAGTTGTTCAGTGGGTCATGGTCATTTGTGAGGGAGAAGGGGGGTTGTTGTTGATAGTTGCCTTGCCCTGCAGTGTGATGGGAACCCTGACATTGTAATGGTGGTATCCTATGTAATTGTTGTGTTCTGCTGATCAATGCCTGTTCATGTGTTGTGTTTACCTTTCAGGTGTGAGGGGATAGTTGTGGTTTGACATGCTGGGGTGTACACATGGTGAATGTTCACATGTGATGTGTAGAGGACACTGATGGTCACTTGATTGCACATGCATATGTTGAGTGCATGTCCTTACTGACCCACGCACCTGCACTCTGATGCACTACATGTACAACCACCCTTGCATATCCATGTGTACACTGTTTGCCTTCTGGTGCCCACTGTGTCCCTGCAGCACATGTTCTGTGACCAATTATGGATCCTGTACATGCCTAATTTGCTTTTTGATGTGGTCTGTCGCTTAGATGTGATGCTCAGGGTGTGCATCACACACAATGGCTGTTCACTGTGCTGTGCGCTGAGCAGTGTGTTGCAGGAGTTGGACACAGCACACAGAAGCTGCAGTGTTGATTTTGCAATGCACAATGTGCATGTAGGCAGGCATTTGTTGTTATGTTACGTCTACAACTCTTGTAATGCTTTTGGAAATTACTTATTTTAGGTGGGAGGTTGTTGGTCAGTCATTTCATCTGATTCCATGTCAGGCATCATTGTCTGATGCCACTGTACATTTTGGACATGGCAATGTGTACCTTATTGTTACTGTGTTGGTGTATGGGTATTGCTTGCCATGTCATGTTGTGGTTTGGGAGGGTTTGAGTGACATAACAGTGATGGCCATGGCCTGTTTTGCAGGTGTGTGTGATTCACACCTTGCATGTCAGGGTCATCCGCTTCTCAAAGCAACTAGCTGGGGGTAGATCTCTCTCCGCGGCAGGGGCCTCCCTCTGGAACAGCCTTCCTGCCTCACTGGAACTTGAGGAGGACCCTCTCCGGTTCCGGAAGCACCTCAAGACCTTCATCTTTGCTTATGCTTTCTCTCTGCCTCTCCCTTGCAAAATTCTTCTCTGGAACTGCACTGGATCTGCAACTGGGCCACTCTCACCGACCTCGGTCCCTGGCCCAGCCACTCTCCACTTGCACTGCCTCCCTGGCAACCCCTGCACTGCGGGACTGTCTCTCTATCCCTACAGCCCCTCCTTCCCAGCACTTGTCTGCACTTACCTTTGCAGTTGCCACCAGCTGGCCTATTTATTTGTTTTTTAGTCTACTTACCCTGTACTGCACTCCCCCCTCCCCTTCCCCTTCCCCTTGCACTTTTCCCTTCCCCCTACCCCTGCACTTGCACAATCTAAATTACACCTGGCCTAGTAGTATTGTTGTCGGTCTTCCCTTGTTCCCCCCTCCCTGCCTCATCGCACCTTGAAATACTTGTGTATAGGCCATATCATGTCATGTCATATGTGTGCCTTTTGGTCACACAGGATAGCTTGTGTTTAAGTAGCTAGGGATGCAGACAATGTGGCACTTCCATGGCAACTATCTCAGGGTGGTAGAGTTGTGACAGTTGACTGTCTCTTTGTCATCATCGATTGTCACCTGGTATGTGCCAGGCCTGTGTGCACTCCGCAGGGGTGGGAGTTTAGGTGAAAAATGTGGCCACAAGCTGGGTCCGGGCTTCCTCGCCACGTGCCCTGTCCCCTCCCATGGGCAGCGCCTGTGCCTGTGATTGGGGATGTGGGGGCACCACCATGTCCACCGGTACGCCCTGCCGTGTTGCAACATTGTGCAGGACACATGCTGCCACAATGATCCTGCACACTACTGGGGGTGCATAGAGTAGCTGCCCGCTAGAGCGGTCAAGGGAGCGGAAACGTGACTTGAGCATTCCGAATGTGCGCTCCACTATGGCCCTGGTTGCAATATGGGCTGCGTTGTATCTTACCTGGGGTGGTGTGGTGGGGTTCCGGATTGGCGTTATCATGTGGTTGCTCAGAGGGTAGGCACTGTCCCCTGGGGAGGTGTAAAATGGTTGTGATTATTGGGGTTTGTGTATTTGTGTGTGTGTGTGTGACATGCATGCATGTGCAAGGGCATTTGTACTCACCTAGGAGCCAGGTGTCGCCATGCTGCCCAGCTTCCAGCGCCCGGCTCAGGGTGGACATTCTGTATATGAAACTGTCATGGGTGGAGCCAGGGTAGTTTGCATAGACAGAGGTGATGATTCCCTTTGCATCGCATACCACCTGTACATTGATGGAATGCCAGTGCTTGCGGTTTCGGTAGATGTGCTCAGTGGCCCTAGGTGGACGTAGGGCCACATGGGTGCAATCTATGGCACCGAGCACTTTGGGGAAGTGTGCCACCCTGAAAAAATCCATGACAACGGCCTGCCTTTCTGTGGGTGTTCTGGGCATGTATATGTGCCTGCGGACTGAGGGGCGCGCTGTCATGATTGCCAGTACCTGGTGAAGGCAGCGTGACTGCGTGGCCTGTGAGACCCCCCCCCCCCACTATGGCAGTAGTCCGCTGAAATGACCCAGTGGCCAAAAAATGCAGGACATTGAGCACCTTCTCCAAGGGGCTCAATGTTTGGGAGCAAAGGGTGGGGGATGTAAGGTCATCTTCCCACTCCCTGACCAGGTCTAGGATGATATGGGGTGGAAACGTATACCTGCCGTAGACCTGGTCGTCAGGCATCCCAAAAAGGCTTGTCCGTGGTCGAAAATGCGTGCCCTGGCTATTCTCATCCTCCTGCGGTGTCCCACGATCAGTGCTGCGACAAATGGGGCATTCATCGTAGCTGTATATACGTGTTTGTTGTTTGCATGCACTTTTATACTGTGCGCGGGGACGCTTCCGCCTGCCTTCGTGTGGCGGACGCATTGACGCCTGTGTGCGTCTTTTGCCGTGCGCGGGTTTCCCGTATTCGAATCCATGAATGCGGGTGGTTGGCGTGCGTGTGGGCGTTCCGTGTAGTTCCCTGCAGTACTTCCCCAGTTACGCTTTCTTTTTCATGAGTTATTCCCCATTCCGCGTATTACGCCCACTGTTCCGCCCACTTTGGTTGTGTGTGCCGCGCTATGTGCGCTTTTGCTGTGCGCGTAGCGCACGCCGTGTGTGCCCGCGTGCGACATGGCAGGATTGGGCGCACGGACAGCGGGAAACACGCGCTGCGTCTTCCTTGAATCGCACGCGTGCGCGTGCGCTGCGTTTCTCACGCTTGCGCCACCTAGCGCCTGCTTGCGCTGGGATTTTCGGCACACGTTTGCTCCATGAATTGACCCCTGAGTGTTTTGGGAGCTACAGTATCTGCAGAGCGTTCGACCGGTTGAGGAGTCTTACTACACTGTTTATTGGAAAGGTGGAGCTGCAATTATAAAACATCACCTCCGGCGCAGCGCGTACAGTGTGCGACGCAATGTGTTGGGAGCTACAGTATCTACAGAGCGCTCTACCAGTTGTGGAGTCTTACTACACTGTTTATAGGAATGGCAGAACTGCAATTATATCACCAACGGCCCAGAGCGTGCAGCGTGCAACTGAGTGTTTTGGGAGCTACAGTATCTGCAGAGCGTTCGACCGGTTGAGGAGTCTTACTACACTGTTTATTGTAATGGCAGAACTGCAATTATTAAACATCACCATCGGCACAGAGCATGTGCATTGTGCAACACAGTTTGTTGTGAGCTACAGTATATTTAGACCGTTCTACCAGTTGTGGAGTCTTACTACATTTTTTATTGGAAAGGTGGAGCAGCAATTATTAAACATCACTACCGCACGGAGCGCCGCAGTGTGTTGGGAGTGTTGGAGTGTGTGGAGTCCTGGAGAGGGACTAAAACCCAGACTGTGTCCCCGGATCTGACAACGACACGTCTGCACTAAGGTGACTGACTTATATTCTTAGGGGAGCCTGTAAGATCTATTACTCCTACTGAGACGTGTTCTATGATCTGACAGACTGTTTGAACGCTATTGGAAGATTCCTATTAGAAGTGGCAGAACATTTGTTACCCATTGTTTTGCACATTCAAATTTGTACTGAGACCAGCGGGCGAGCAGAAGAGTCGGGTAAGGCCCATTGAATGGAATCCTGCCGGCAACGACCCGCATGTACGATCTCAGGAGCGGTGGTCAAATGGATCTTCGACCCTCACTCCCCATCTCGGACGCAGAGATGCTTACGACAATCAGTTTAATGCTGCCTCGGTCTCCGGGTAAACTTACTTTGGTAACCAAGCAAAAACAAATTGTGACTGTACTACCCTAGAAAGAGTCTGACCAGAAAACCCAGCGGTCTTACTTGATCACCTCCTTCTTTTCTCCAGCATGGAATCATGATAGCGAAGTTGCTATGACACATAAAATAAAACAGGGGGCCGGGGGAGGGGGCGAAATGCCAAATTCTATGGGCAACACATTCATGGGCAATATTGGGGTGTCTGACACACATGCTCAGTTACAGATTAAGAATCCACCCCGGAAAACAGCAAACAGAAATTCCATAGACTTAAGCTTTGCTGATATTCCACCTGATTTGAATTTGACGTCCAATTTACCGGGTCGAACTGCCCACATGAATTCTGGTTCTGATTTTTGTTCATCGTCGCCTGCTCCATCGCTCACCCCCAAACCTCCAAGGCACCTCTCGGCAATGATGCAGAGAATGGAGGAAGACCCAGGGGAGGCGCGGGATGACTTGCTTGCTGGAACAAATCAAGTTCTCTGTATCCTCTTTTCACTGTACCTGGCAATTCAGCGCAACACTAAGACCAATGCCCGTCATTATTGTTTACATTTTACCATATAAATGTACGTATTGCAGCCAAGGAGTTTCTCTATGCGCTCAAATCGGGAAATACAGAATCTAAAAAAAGTAGATCCGTGTCAGGGCAAAAAGTTAGATCCAAGAGTTTGCAAATAGGGCTGTTGTTGTAAAGCCCGCAACAATGTTGCAATCCTGCCGAAAACTGGTAAAAACCTGAAGGAGAACCTGGACAAACAAGACGCTTGGAATCCTGTATCCTGGCATGACCAGGTGCAGACAACTTCCCCCACAGTACATGAGGGAGAAACCTCACAACATCACGTAATTGTGATACATGAGCAAGTGAGTCCCCAATATCGGAGTCTTCTATCAGAGTGGACAGCACAATGGCAGCAGAAGACTCAATCGTGGAGGTGCCAACAACAAAGAATGTGCTGATGGCAGTTGTGAGGAGACCGCAAAGGTGTAAATGATTAGGGGGGAAGCAAAAGAAAAAATCGAAAAACTGCACCCAACTGAAGTCAAAAACACAGTCTGCCCAAAGCTTTTTAAAGTCACTTTTCTCTAAGGCAGATGTCAAGTCTGCACTAACCAAATTAGCACCTACTATGACCAGAGGCGTAGCAACAACTCCCGCTGCAATACAGCCCGCTGACCAAGTCCCCTCAGCTCCTCTTGGGGGCAAAATGGCGTCAGTCTTCAAGTGGGCACTGGGCTCAGGCTGGCTCAGCTGGCTGACTCTCTGTGGGCTGCCGCCTGCCTCGTCGACTCGTGGGCAAAAAATAATGCCAGGGTCAGGAAGAGGCCCACTATACCAGAGAGAGAGTCACCCACGTGTCCACACTCTCTCCGGTGTTGGCGGCACAGAGTCTGTCTGTCTTCGCAGCCCCAGGCACAAGTTGCTTTCAACTTTCAGGAAGTATCAACAGCTTGTTGATACTTCCTGAAAGTTGAAAGCAACTTGTTGTGTGTGAACTTGGGCAGGCCGCCACACGGGCACGGCACCGCACATGCACGCAGCACAGTGACAGTCACAGCGCACATACACATAAAAAAAGGCCCAGCTAAGCTTGGGCCATGCAGCGCCTGCGCCAACCTAATAAACAACAATAAAAAAACGGCCCAGGGCCCGGCCTCAGGAAGAAACTGGCCCCCAGGTCCCAAGATCATCGGCTAGTGGCCGATCGGCCGATACGGCCAGTCCAACCCTGATCACATGCTAATTCAGAGTACGGTCATTATTAATATCCTAGTGATGAATGTATACTGGCACCAAGGTATTTGCCCCCTGGGGGAAGAGTTAGATCGAATAACAACATGGATCATCGCTTGGTCTGGCAATTACCTGGGCGGCATGTACTTTTGTTGGGCGATTTGAATGCTGACTGTTTCAAAGGCATAGCTCTGTCTGACCAAGGGATGGGATGCAAGCAGTACTCTCAGAAAGCGACAAATGGGAAGCAGTGGGAGGACTTCAGCCTCTGAATGGTTCAGTGTGCAGAGATGTGTCGCGACATCCAACTTGGACAAATGGTCAGCATAACTCAACCATTCTGTCAAGTTTGGTTCCAGAGTCTGAGAGGACCCCTAACTCCTCATCTGTTTCTTCTGGACTTAAAGAGGATGTTCCCTTTGTCATTCCTTTTTTCCCCCTTCTTCGTCTTCTTACTGGTCTTCCATTCCTTGAATAGGTAGGGCCTGTAATGGGGGGAAGCCAAATAGGCGTGCTAGTGGCCCCTTCCCCGAAACAGACGGACAGGGGAAAAGCCTGGATAAGCAGAAAATTCCCTGGAAGGATGCAGTGAAGGTTGCACCGAGGACTCTGGAATTAGAGGTGAGCAAGGAGGTTGAAGGGAGCGTAGAAATCAACAGTATCAGGCACGGAACTGAGGACAGTAACAGACGTATGCAAATCAGTGTGCATTCACGGGTGGAAAACCAATAGCAGAATTCGGGAACAGGAATCCAAGAGAACAGGAGGGAAGAGAGCCAGGACCCGCTGACACGGGATAGAGGTGTAGAAGGGTGAGAGAAGCCAGGAGACCCAGCGAAACCAGAGTGAGGCCGATGCACAAGGACTAAGCCCACTTGGGAAAAACACAGGAAGGACAGCAGGAGAAATAACGCCCTACGAGTGAGAACACAGAAGAGGGCAAAAACAGTAGAAACCAAGCACGGGAGTAGGTACAGGAAATGGACCTAACACAGCGTCTTACCCCTAAGGTTGACCAGAGGGTTGCAACGCGCCGCAGTGTAGATCCTGAATGAATATATTACTTCAGGCGGTGGTCATGTTGGAAAACAACTACTGTGTTGCAGTGCTTTCGGGATAGACATAACGGCCATTAATGGTACAATGTTCATTGCCTCCAAGGCTGCCACAGAGGAACAGATCTGACAGTATGTCCCCTTCTGTAGCTGGTGGATCCGGGTTTTCCTGGGTGTAGCATATGGAACCTTTGAAGCAAAAGAGGGGCTTGTATAAACGCTCTAGGTTCCCAAGAGTTTTCAGAAGGTGGGTAGTCCTTCCACTGCACCAGATACTCAAGTCTGACCCTCTGCTTCTTGTAAGAGTACTGGTCCCACTGCTGCCGCTGAGGCATCTGATTCAATGATGAAAGGACGAGTTTGTTCTGGCTGGTGTAAGACTGGGGCTATACAAGTTTTGAGGCGTTTGAAGGCGGCTTCAGCCTGTTCATTCCACCGGAAAACGGCGTTCTTCTTTTCAGGCATGGAAAGAGGGTACATGCGCCCGAATGGAACCAATGCCTCTGAGGTGAGTTCAATGGAACAATCTTCCGGATGGTGAGGCGGGAAATCGTGGGGTACCTTTTCATGAAAAACATCAGCAAAGTCTGTGAGATCTGCTGGTATGCAATGGAAGCGGATGGAGTTGGCAGGCAAAGAGAGTACCGTCTTCACAGATTCCTGAGTGGTTGTTGGTAGACAGTGATTGATGCAGTAGGTGGA
This sequence comes from Ambystoma mexicanum, assembly GCF_040938575.1. Classification (NCBI taxonomy): domain Eukaryota; kingdom Metazoa; phylum Chordata; class Amphibia; order Caudata; family Ambystomatidae; genus Ambystoma; species Ambystoma mexicanum. Next base: position 601,340,420 of record NC_090922.1, read on the forward strand.
ATTGAACTCAAGGAGGTTCTTTGCCCAGTCTATGGTCAGATTATGTCTTCTTAACCAAGAGGTTCCCAGGATTATTGGGAAGTGGGCTGCTCTGATGATGTCAAATTGCAGCGTCTCATGATGTTGGAAGACAGATATCTGAAGTTCGTTCACAGTGTGCGTGTTGAGTCCAGAACTAAGAGGCTTTGCATCCACACCCTCGATGTTTAGATCCTCCATTCTCTCAATTCTTGGGATTCCTTCTTTATCTGCCCAGATGGTATTGACAAAATGTCATGTGCTCCACAATCTATCAAGGCCAAGGTGTCAATCTTTCTCTTGTTGATGGTTATCTGTACGGATACCACCATCAGTCAGTTACCATCCATAAGTGTAGACACAGACTGGCTAGAGAAGGGACTAAGGCAACCTCGGTTACCCATCCCTCTTAGGACCAAGGGTGGTGGTTTCTCAACCGGCGAGGAGGAACCTCAGGGCTGTCCCTCAAGGGGTGGGTGTCAGATCTGCAGTACATGCAAAGCCCCTTCTCCCATCTGTTTTCTTTCTTCGCCAGTCAGGGGTCCTCGAGCTGCTCTTATCTGCATGGGTTCGTCCCTGGAGGGTTTGGGTGGCGGAGGAGTATACAGTGTGGTTTCAGAAGCTTGTGGAAGCGGACTCCTACCCTTCCACCTTTCAGCCCGACTCTCAGTCAATCGGTAGTCTATTTACAGAACAGCCGAAAGCAGGTCAACACATGTGGTTAGTCGGGGAGTTCTAGCCAGTTCATCTTTGATCTCTTCCCGGAGACCCCTTCTGAAAATGGTGTACTGGGCAGACTCTGGCCACCCTGCATCAGCAGCAATGCGTTTGAATGTGGTTATAGACAAAAGGAGATCCATCAATCCCTGTCTTATGTCTAGCAAATCCTCACAGGCAGAGTAGACTACTTCTGGTCTTTCAAACGTTTACTTCAGCATATTAAGGAAGGCTCCGCAATCTTCTAGGACTGGATTGCCTGAGTTGACCAAAGGAGTTGCCCAGGCTAGGGTGTTACCCTCCATGTGTGACACCATGAACCCCACTCCAGCATGGCCTGAGGCATAAGTACCAGCACGGAAGGTGAAGTGAACTACACAGGCCTCTATGAAATGAGTTTCTTTGGGTATCCGTCAAATTTACCAGAGGCTAACCCCATGGTAGGGAGATCAGATGGATGTTGCTCCCAGGCGGTTACTAATTGCCGCAGTACTGTGTTCTCGGTTGTGTGATTCTGGACTTCCTGAGTGAATCCTTGAACTGCAGCCACAAGCTCCTGAACTTTTTCTGTGGTAGTCATGATATCCTCTTGGCGTTGCAATCTGTCAAGATTGGTTCCAGCGTCTGAGAGGACCCCTAACTCCTCATCTGTTGCTTCTGGACTTAAAGAGGAAGTTCCCTGTGTCCTTCCTTTTTTCCCCTTCTTCTTCTTCTGACTGGTCTTCCGTTCCTTGAATAGGTAGGGCATGTCGCGGGGGGAAGCCTTTATGTCTGCCTGCCAAATAGGCGTACTAGCAGCCCCTTCCCTGAAACAGACTGACAGGGGAAAAGCCTGGATAGGCAGAAAAACCCCTGGGAGGATGCCGTGCAGTGAAGGCTGCTCTGAGGACTCCATAATTAGAGGCGAGCAAGGAGGCTGAACAGAGCGTAGAAATCAACAGTATCAGGCAGGGAACTGAGGACAGTAACAGACGTATGCAAATCAGTTGTCATCAACGGGTGGAAACCCAATAGCAGAATTCAGGAACAGGAATCCAAGAGAACGGGAGGGAAGAGAGCCAGGACCCGGTGAGACGGGATAGAGTAGTAGAATCGCGAGAGAAGCCAGGAGTGAGGCCAATGCACAAGGATTGGGGAAACCCACTCGGGAAAAACACGGGAAGGACAGCAGGAGATATGAAGCCCTACGTGTGAGAGCACAGAAGAGGGCACAAACAGTAGAAACCAAGCATGGGAGTTGGCACAGGAAAAGGACCTAGCACAGCGTCTTACCCCTAAGGCTGACCGGAGGGTTGCAACGCACAGTAGGGTAGATCCGGAATTAATATATTACTTCAGACGGCGGCCATGTTGGAAAACAACTAGCGCATTGCAGCGCATTCAGGATAGACGCAACGGCCCATTAATGGTTGAATGTTCATCGCCTCTAATGCCACCAAGGAAAAACAGATGTGACACATTGATTATATTTTTGCTGGGAATGGACTCCATGAGAAATGCCTGAGACTTGAAATTATTAGGACAGAAGTGATCACTCCATCTTAGTTGCCCTTTTTGGGGTATTTGGGAGATGTACACATAATTGTGAATATACTAAGCGTCAAAGAGCAATTCATCTGAATAACAGAGGTAATCGAATGACATGGTCCCCGGCCCTGACCTATTGAGTTAATGAATCCATGCATAACTACATTGTTTCCACTTCCAGTGAGTTCTAGACTCAAACCTTCACGGTCGACAACTTTGAGGGTTTTGTCATGGGCATAATTGCTTCTTATGCCTTTAAAAAGGGCGCGCATGGACATGGCCTAAGGACCCACTGCCACTGGTAGAGCAACGACTTAGCCCATCAGAAAAGACTCCTGCGGGCTCAGGCTAGGATAACACTAAAGAACGATCTCCTTATTCCTGCAGAAAAAAAGCGAGCACAGGCGGAGAGTGCGCCAACAATATAAAAATTGGCTGACAGCATCTCGGTCGCGCAGGGTTCAACAAGATGCGGAACGTATGCTCTCAGCTCTATGCCATAAAAATTCTCAGGCCTTCGGGTCATATATGAATAGTATTGATACCCAGAAAGGTGGTAGGTTGGTGAATGCAGTCTCGTAGGAAAACTGGGTAATCCATTTCAAATGTCTGCTTGCCCCTCTCCCGACACGCAGATTTAATAAAGCCCCCCCACTTCCATGAAGGTAATAACCGACTTTCCGTTGATGTTCGTACGGTTCTACGTGATTTCGCTGAAGTATTTTTCAACGTGGAACTTTTCATTGTCACGTTTTCATCGACCAAAACTCTTTTTTTAAAAAAATGTTTTATTTATGGGGGGGTTCCCCCCAAAGAACCCCCCTTAATTAAATAATCATACCCCAACCCCAACAAAACACCCACCAAAAAATATTTTTTTTAAAACGAATTTTGGTCGATGAAAATGTTGGCGATGAAATGTCCCAAGTTGAAAAATACTTTGACGAAATGCGTGTATACCATTCGTACAGAGGTAACTTTAGAGGTTATTAATTCTGTCAGTACCTCACGGGCCCCCGGCCCAAACAGATTATCAAACTTTTTATTCAAGTCGGATCCTGAAACCTGATTGAGAGTGCTCTTGACTCTTTTTACTCAAATAGTGTCAACGGGAACATTTCCTCCGACATGGGCGCAGGCCCATAAAATTCCCATATCTAAGAATGGTGTCCGTTCTGATCCGTGCAGTTACCGGCCCATCGCAATCCAGGATGCTGACAGTAAAGTATTTCCCACCATTCTTCTTCAGCACCTACAGGCGTGGGTCGGTGAAACCCGGCGCATTTCAGAGTGGCAGACAGGATTCAGGAAGAATATGGGCACTGGGTTCAATGGGATCATGATGAAATGTATCCAGCACTCAGCCTGGGCAAGGGGGAATACCCCTATTTATTTAGCGTCGGTGGAACTCTCTGCAGATTTTGATGCTGTAGATAGGAACCTACTATAGCGCAAACTGCAGGGCTGGGGTATCCCACCAGGATTACACAGGCTAATAGCGGGGATTTATGACCACTGCTCAATTCAAGTTTCCTTAAACCAACAAGGCTTGCTCTCAAGACCTGTACCAACCTTTAGAGCTGTAAGGCAGGAGTGTGCGTTTTAGCCCCAAGCCTATTCAATCTATGTATGGCAGATATAGGTGACTATTTACAACCCACAGCCCTTGTGACGCCGAAGCTTCATAAGACCGCTGTGGCTAGCATATGCAGACGACCTCCTAGTTTATCACAAGATCCCTATAGGTCTACAACATCTTCTGGAGGGACTTTCCAACTTTGTGACAAGCCACTCCCTGGCAATTAACATAAGTAAGGTTAAAAAAAATGGACAGCCAGCCTCAAGGTGAGGGATGTCTCAAGTATGTAGGTATATGTGGGTCTCATAACTGAGGTCAGGCCATGAGGGAAGGTGCAGAACCAAGATGGAACATGAAAGTCAAGCAGAGGCATGCGCTGCCAAAAAGTACAATAAAATGTCATGTGCTGCAGTGCTCTATTATGGGTAAAAAGAAACGATGTAAAAAGGCGGGGCAAAGTAGAAACTTAGCTCTGATTTGAATGGGGGTATAATAAAGAACAAGTACGGCGCTGGTACTGGAATGTGGAGTCGGAGGCGTGTAGAAATTAAAGCCAAGGCGCTATGCAGTCAGATCATGAATTCGCAGCACAATGCAGCAGCGGTCACAGCAGATGCCCCAAGGTCTGGCAGGGCACGTCTCATGGTGCAGGGGGTTGAAGTGAGGAGCAATGAGAACAGCAGTTAGTTGGAAACACTTACAGGAAAAAGACTTTGCGGATGGTGCGACAAAAGGAAGCCTCAACGAATGTGCAGAGTGGAATCGCAAGATGAAAGGGTTGTGGCCGGTACACCGGCCAAGGCCGGACATGCCAGACAGGCCAGACTGGACAAAGGCCTTGGTGTGGGCCTTAGTAGGGAGCCGGCTTTGCCTGCCAGCTCACCCTGATTGGTCAAAAAGAATCAGCCAATCCGCATCCAGTATACTGGAAAGGTTGACGCAGCGAGGCAAAGCTTCAGCTAGGTGTAAATGGCATCAGCCATATTGGTATGGCCCAGAGCCATGGAAACAACATGCGCAGCCCAGCACGGCCTCCCTTCCAGCCAGCATCCGAGGTAATGTAGAGGGCATGCAGCCTGTGCCGGCAACGGGCATGGTGACGGTGGTGGAGTGCCCATGGAGCCCACAGCCTGCAACCTCCTTTGAATCTCCTCCAGCCAGACAGGACAAAGGCCTTGGTTTGGGCCTTAGTAGTAAAACAGCTTTGCTTGCCAGCTCACCCTGATTGGTCAAACGGAATGAATAGGCGGCTAATCCGCCTCCAGCATACAGGAAAGGTTGACACAGCAAGGCAAAGCTGCAGGTAGGCGTAAATGGTGTCAGCCATGTTAGTATGCCCCGGAGCCATGGAACCAACGTGCTGCAGCCCAGCAGAGCCTCCATTGCAGACAGCATCCAAGGTTTTGTGGAAGGCATGCAGGCTGTGGGCAAAGAGCAAAGTGAAGGTGGGGGAGTGTGCACGGAGCATACAGCCTACAACCTCCTTCGAATCTCCTCCAGCCAGACAGGACAAAGGCCTTAGTGTGGGCCTTAGTGGGGAGCCGGCTTTCTTCGGCCGCCTCACCCTAATTGGTCAAAAACAATGAATAGGCGGGCAATCAGCCGCCAGCATAAAGGAAAGGTTGATGCAGCAAGGCAAAGCTGCAGGTTGGTGTAAATGGCAACAGCCATGTTGGTATGGCCCGGAGCCATGGAAGCAGCGTGTTGCAGTGCAGCAGGGCCTCCCTTCCAGCCAGCATCCGAGGTAATGTGGAGGGCATTCACCTCCTTCGAATCGCCTGCAGCCAGACAGGACAAAGGCTTGGTGTGGAGCCAGCATGCTGCAGCCTGGCAGGACCTCCCTCGGTAATGCTTTAAAAAAGTTCACTTGATGGGTCTGAGAACAAGGCATCCCAACCTCTTGCAACATTTGTACACTTAGCTTTTGTTTATCGACCAAATCGGCCACTTCACCCTCACACGTCAATACTATTTCTCCCCAATGTATCTTCAATACATGCTGGACACAGCCTTTAGAGATACTGTTTATAATTACACCATTAAGTTGATATATTATTATTATTATTATTATTATTATTATTGTATTTATTGAGTGCGGAACTACCTTCAAGAAGCAATGGAGGGCTTTACAGAGGTATACACCACTATAGATATATAACGAAGCACTTTACCAACCCATTATGACTCCCTGATACATAAACTAAACTACAGCGATTAAGAGACATGCAAACCACTAACCAAAACCTCTCATTTCTGCTTACTTAATTCACACAAAACCCACACAACCACCTCTCTCACAGCAAACCGCACGGATGTCACCACACCGCACCGCAACAACAAAAAACCAACACATAGATCGCAACAGCATGCGAGGTCCCGCTTCATTCCTATTTGCACACCCAAGATCAGCGCACGGGTAAAACCGAACCGAAGCTGCCAACATTACACCACCTCTCACTCTCCTACGCCCTCTTCCCCCACTAACCCAACCCGTCCACCTTTCTTTAAAGATCCGCCTGAGCGCCTCGAGACCAACTCCGTTGGTGACGGTGCGCTATATAAATACCTTTAACATTAACATTTACAGGGGTGTACAAAATTACAGATGAATAACTGGAGTGCCTTTCAGTAATAACAACAGAACAGATATACAGCAGGGGGTAGGATACAGAGGGGGGCAGAGGAGGGGCACAGCTGTACCGGGTGGTGGGGGGAAGAGGGGCGGGTGGCAACCAGCAAATCAGGTGGTGCAAGGGGTGACGTAATGACCTAGGTGTTAAGGAGGAGAGACATGCCATTCAATGGAGTGGAAGCATTCCCACCTTCATGCAACGGCCCTGGCCCCAAGCACTCTGTGAGGGTGAGGAGGGTGTTCTCATTATGATAGAATACTAGGATAGATTATTAGAAATTAACGTTGTTCAATTTTAAAAAGATCCAGTTTACAATGTTAGTACAAATAAATAATGCATTGTTTTAATGGTTCCATGTCCTTTTACCGACAGGAATTACTGCAAAGTAATTTACTTCGAAATAATTCCTTGAAAAAAAAAAATTACATGTTTATTTTTTTATTGGGGCGGGATCCCCCTCAAGTGCACCCTTTCCCTACACTAGTAACCCTACCCCAAACCCCTCCGCACCTCTTTTAACCCCTTACCCCTACCCCTATATAATCTGATGAGTTTTTTTCAAAGTAATTACTTTAAAATAATTCCTGTCGGTAAAACAATGGGATACGGTTCTAATAGCTTAATATGCCAAGAATGCACAGCATTTCGTCTCTCAAAATGTCCTTGCTTCATGGAGGGGGTCAGACTCAGAGTAAAAGCAATGATCTTTTTCTTCTACGAGCACCCAGACAATGCTTACATTTGCATGCAGGCCACTGACTGATTGGTAGTGCTGTTGAACCTCCACATTTGTTACAGTACACACAAACATTAATAACACAGAAAAAAAAGAAAATAACAGATCCAGACTCTACACCATGGTCCTCCTATCATTTGCAGGGTCTTTCCAAACCCCAGAATTGCCAGCAGAATACCTCCATCCCTCTTCTGTTTCCCGTACACACAATGTGCCTTCACTTTCATGCAAATTATGTCTCCACATACTAGGACGGTCCCCACCTCAGATAATCATACTGTCACTGTTGCCTCTCATCTACTTTTATGCATAAAAAGCACAGCACTTCCTGTTCAAGATGTCTGTATATATCCGATTGACACAGTGCTGTCAGCAGTGGATGGGGTGAGACAACCAAGCATGCACTGACCATGTTACTCTCGCCCACAGAGAGACAGAAGCAGAGTGAGACAGAGAGAGAGAGGCTGAAACAGAGAGAGGTTGCAGACAGAGAGAGAGAGAGAGAGAGCGAGGGTGCTAGATCGGCATATAGTGTACTATGTACATCTAGAACAATATCCAAAGTTGATAACACTGGGCTGGTGTCATCCATTAAGGCAGATAGGCCACAGCTGTAGAGTGTGTTGCAGGCAGCTGATTTGTTCTTGGTTTTAGGTTCGGTGACCTCCTGACTCTCCCCCGGTCCAGGGAGCTTGCTGCAGAGTCCAGCAGGGCACACTGTGTGCTGGCTGGGTACCAGTTCTGGAGCAGCCAGAGGGTCCTCTGAGTTCTGTTTCTCCCTCTGTTCCCTGGGAGACGTTTGAGGGGCAAGGGGGACATTGCTTCCCTCCTTGGATATCCTGAGCTTCCTTCACTGGTGGAAGATGTAAGGCAGACTGTGCCTTCAGCCAGGGTCCAAGGTTGAGTTCGTCTTTGCTACTTCAATTTAAGTCTTCAGATGATCTGCCAAAAGAGGGGCTCAGCCCACTTTTAAAGCCAAATGGGCAACAGTGATTGGTGTAGGCTAAGCCTACCTTAATGAACCAATGCTGGGGTCCCTAAAAACAATCCCCTGCATGCATGAGGTCATACCCAGAGTGCTTTGCAACAGGAAAGGTAAAGGGGTGAAAACGTGTGATACTAAGTCCCCCCCATCTTCCTGTCTGTTGTTGATTTAACAGTCTCTCTGGTTGATGCATCTCTCGGTGGTTCCTGATTAAAGCGGCAGGTCTTCCTTGAAGCTGCAGCGAGGGCAGACTCTCTGGCTCCTACAAACCACATTCTCATATCTTATGAATAGGATCCCCCTACCAGAGTGGCCAACTTTAAACACACAGTGCCAGACATGACAGCTCACTGTCATTGATAATGAGGGCAGGAGCTGGCTTCAGGTTGACACAGTCACATATGAAAGATTGTTGGGTTTCCTGTCTCCTTTGTTAACCTCTGCAGCCAGGCCCCATGTGGGCCTGTTTGAAGTACCATCTAATTGGTATGTTAATTGATGCCACCAGTGGCAGAGCCCAATAAAAGAACAGTGTGGATACATGGAGCCTTTGTTAGTTAATCAGGCTGGCCATGGATGGGGGAAGCTTGGTCCTCCCCCTTCTTGGAGATGACATAATATACTCCTGGCTGTCACAGTCCAACTAAATATGGCAGTGCGGACTGTGCCTGTAGGCTGTTTCCACACACAGTACACGGGCCTATGCGTTTGTCATGGTGCAAGCATAGGAAAAGTGTGTGGATTAGCCCCACACATTTTCCCAAGGTTGGTCTACCATCATTTCATTTAATTAAAATGTTCAAAAATCCCAGGTGAGTGAACCCCACCATGCGGATGGTTGAATTCCTCCCAACAACTAAATCTGTTATTATTGCCAGCAATGCCCTCGGACATACAAGGGTTTTTGCTGCGAGAGTCAAGATGATCACAGTTGTGTTGATTGGTAGAATTAGTAATGCTTCATTCTGGAACATGCCAACCTTAAGGGTTATCAAGCCGCAGCACTGGCCGACAGGCAGAGAATACCTGAAACCATGAAAACATAGCCAAACATCAGGGGCTTTCTATACATTTTTATATGGTGCTAGTTTAAGCACACATTTTTACACTAACTCTTAAGGCTAGGGTGTATACCTACATTAAGTGCAGCATTTACAGCCCTGCTTCTGGGCTTGTGTGTTGTGAATCCTGAGCTGTAAAGTGTATACTGCATCTGCAAACTATGAAGCTGCAATGCATTTTTAGACTGGACATTGGAAAGGGTCAAACTGTAAGAGCATGCCTGCTCTCATGAATGTCTAAAATGTCTAATGCCCTTTCTGTGATGTGCCTGCGTGTGGAAAAATCGAATGACTCACAAAGATTGTGCTTATTTTTACTCTATGCAGATCAAATGCAGAATGGTATAACAAGACATTCTTGGGGCTATGAAAATGATTTGCCAAAGGTTGCAGGCAAGAATCGCCCCTACACTAGTCCAGCTGTGCATCCATTAACTCTATTATCATCAAGGCAGTCATTCCTGGATGCCACCTGTGTCCTTCATCGAACAACAAGCGATTCGCAAAATGTCTCTGCTTGCAACAGACAGTCACTGCCTGCACTCACCCCTACTTTTTATTAACACTGGGACCACTGCATACCTCTGGGAGCATCTCATTTCTTTCAAGCAATATATGATCTCAATTTTAGACCTTTCCGAACGGGAATACAATTACTGCACAAGCATTCTTCACTTCAGACCCGTCCCCTCGATCCCAAATCTTCTCATACCTGACTGCAGCAATGCCCATCTGTGTGAAGAGACAACCACAATGGTAGAAGATGGTGGCAGTTAACATTCCAATGTTTCTGCATCCATGACAATGGCCAATGCAGCACTTAAAGGTTCAGACAATATTCGGCTGTAGGACGACACCTCGAGAGAACCTCCCACTCCAGCGAACCTCAACACTTTTAACACTGCTGCTAAAGGCTGTACAAGTTCACTTATTTCTACCAAAGCCAACTCCTTCAACAGTAGAATCTCTAAGTACAGCTCTAACACCAAAGAGCTCTTTGTCATCCTAAAGGAGCTAGAGAACCCCCCTCCCCACCACTTCCCAGGTCCATATTGATAAACCCTTGTTCTCAACCATGCAGACCACCATCTCAAATAAAATCGACATCCGCCGTGGCGAAATCACAGCTAAAAAACTCCAACTTGCAGCCAAACCACCTGCCTCGATCCGCCTCCCCCACACTGTACCACGCACTCCTCCCCAGTTCAATTTCTCCACAATCACCCCGAAAGAAGTCAGTCATTAAAACCATCGAACACCTGAAACCCTCAAATTGTAAAGGAGATGCTTGCCCAGCCCACATAGTCAATCTTTGTGCAGCCATGCTCGCACCATGCATTTCTGAGTTTGTCAATGCCTCCTTTGCCACCAACACCATCCCTTCCTGCCATCAAGCAGCCACACTCGCACCATGCATGTCAATGCCTCCTTTGCCACCAACACCATCCCTTCCTGCCTGAAAGCAGCCTGGGTCTCTCCTCTCATCAAGAAACCCACCCTGGTCCCTCCGATCCCTACCAACTACCGGACCATTAACACAGTAGCCTTTCCTTTAAAAATCTTGGACCACATTGCTTAGACCCAGATCCAAAAATACTGCAAACAACATCAACTACTGGGATCCAGATAATCTGGATTCCGACCTAAGCATAGCACAGAAACTGCCCTACTTGACCTGAAAATTCAACTTGACAGTTTCCGTGACTCAGGTAACATCGCCATCCTACTCCTTATCGACTTCTCTGTGGCTTTTGACCTTGTTGATCACGAGATCCTTTGCCAACACTTTTCTTCCAACTTTCACTTCTCCCATGAAGCTGTATCTTGGATCAAATCCTTCCTGACTGAACACACCTCGAGGGTCTTCATTGGAGACACCATTGCAGATCCCATCCCTTTCCTGTTTGGGATCCCTCGAGGCTCCTGCATCTCCCTCGCCCTTTATAACACCTACACCAAACCCCTCTTTGACCATCTTGATGCCATTGGCATCCCATACACCAACTTTTCTTATGACACCCAAATCTTGCTCCCTATCTCAGGAATGCCCAGGACGCTGAAACTATCAAGCAGACCTACAGAATCATCCAGATTCTGGATGGCCTCCCACAACGTATGCCTCAATGATGAGAAAACTGAACTTCTCATCGTGGGCTCCCCACTGTGTCTCCGATCCCTTGAGTTTTCCCACTCCTCTTGCTCCATTGATGGCACTATTTACCAGGTCTTTAAGCACATCAAAATGCTCGGTGTTCACATTGATGCAGAACTCAACTTGTCCAAACACATGAATGCTTTAGCATCCTCCACAGCCTATATGGCTAAACGTATTGCCTTGAGCAGACAATTCCTCTCACTCCCGTTTGAGCCATCATTTGCAGCAAACTGTACTATTGCAACGTACTATTCACAGGCACTTCCGTCAAGAACTTATCCAAACTTCAACTTTCACAAAACAAGGCTTTAAAAGCAGCATTGGGCCTCAAATATTCTGACCACATCTCTACCACACAACGCAAAGCCCGCTGGCTTCCCATCAAAGCACGGATCAACTTCAAAACTCTTGCGATCACACTTTGCTGTCTTCATAATGTAGCCCCCTCCTACCTCAATCTTCGCATCTCAGATCAGACCTCGGTTCGCCCCCTTCACTCCTCCTCCAGCTTGGTTCTCCAAATCCCCAGGTTTAAACCGAGACGAGCAGGAGGCTCCAGCTTTTGCGCCCTGCGCCAACACTATGGAACTCACTCCCCACCCACATCAGAAATGAACCCTTGCATCGTGCCTTCGAAAAACTCCTGAAAACTTGGCTGTTCAATAAATATGACTAATCTGATTTTTTAACTTTTTTCCTGACAGACACGGTACTTGCTTACATACTTACTGTACAAGCGCCATGATACCTCCAGGTCTGTGCGCTATACAAATGTATACTATACAATAAAACAAAACAAAAATATGAGGACTGAACCTTCACTATTCTCCAGCCATGCAATCAGGGAGTTTCTCTAAGACCCACACCTTGCCACAGAAAGTCAGATTTGATCACCCAGAGCTGTGACGAACCCCTCCACCCTCTTCCATAACCCCTAAGCAGAATTGAGATGTCCCATCAAAACACCCGAAACGTGCCCCATTTAGGTTCTGAAGATCCTCAGTATTGAAAAAGAATGTGTTCAGCAGTGAATTTGGCAAGTACTGTACTGTCCAGCTACTAAACTCTCCAAGTTCTTCTTTAAATGATTCCATGTTTTCTGCATTCATTAAAAACATGAATTTATTTATTTACAGAAGCCTCACAGTTGGGCCTCCTCTTGCGATAGGAGGACGTGAAAAATCTGTATGCTCTTGACAGCACTATTGAGCTTGGCAATGCACATGGAATATATTTTACTGGCAAGTCACTATGCGGACTTCCACCCAGTATACCCTAACAACCAGTTTTTCATCCATTCCATTGTGCCGCTTGCCCTACCGTCATTAATTCAACTCATTCCTTTTCTGCCACTTCCCTCTAAGGGGTCCATGCTTTTTCAGTAAACCATGCATACAATCGAATCAGTCAATCATTCTTTCCTGTTATGAAACGTCCCCGTCATCACTTCATGGGCCTAATTACGAGGTTGGCGGTAATCCTGTAACACCGAATCCAGCGCATGACTTCCCGGTGCCACTGGGACATCCGGGCGGCACGGGTTGTCAGGCGATGGATTTTGTACGTCTCCATTCCCAGGGTGTCCCATAGGCCTACATGGGAGTGGGGAGACAGAAGCACCGGCACCGTTGTTAAAAGTGCCGGTACTTCTGTGACTAATCTGCCTACTGGGGCCGCTGTGCCCGGCCGGGTAAGACCAGTCAGGCGCAGCGGCTCCAGCAGGCAGACTCGTAGTATGGCAGTCCGGAAACAAGGGTGCCGGTGAGCTTACCGGCACCCTTGTTTCCGTACCGCCACACTTGTAATGAGGCCCACCATGTTTCATAACTTGCCACTTAATCATCCAGACACGGCCATGCATCATTTCCCACCTAGCCGACTTTCCCCTTCCACCCGACCTTTAGTCCTTCATTCCATCCCACTTAGGCTTTCATCGGTACACTCATTCATTGAGCACCACTTCCTTAGAAAAAGTCTCACTTATGAGTCTGTGGTCCCTTGGCTCCTCCTCTCCATTTGCGGTGCTTTCTTCATAGGCAAGGCTCTTTGATGCAGATTAACAATGTTTATGCCTCACAGTGGGGCAGCCTTGCACTAGAAAAGACGGCACTGGGTTACACATAGAATGGGACGGAGAAAACAATGCTAATTTATTTATTGGTTTACACATTTTCATAAAGCGCAAACCAGGTACGAACGCATCTGTGCGCTGTACAAAGATACATGTGCAATAATTCCCACAAAGATCAAACAAACAAGACATAAAAAACAATGCAGTATAAAGGACTCAAAAAAAGCAAAAGATTAGAAGAGAGAATTCCAAAGCTGTGACTTGAAAAATAATAAATAAAAAAATAATGGTAGGTATTTCAGGTGGAAGTTCATTCAATCGTGAAACTGCTGCACCTGAGAAAACTCTGTTGCAGGAGACTGAACTTCTAAACCTTGGAACCTCAACACGTAACAGGTCCTGACTACGCAACCCTCTAGAGCTGCCCAAGATCACCAGTTCATCAGCCAAATATGAAGGGGACAAAATATGGATGTCCTTATAGGTGATGCAGATTCATTTTAAAGAAATTATTCCATCTAACAGGACGTCAATGGAGCCTTTTCATAATAGGAGCAATCCTGTAAAAATTCAAAGCACCAAATATTAGCCAAGCAGCAGCATTAAGCACAGCTTTTGAGGGAACCAAAGAAGGTTCAGGAAGCCCCACCAGTAGTGAGTTGCCAAGGTAAACACAGGACAAGTCTAATGATTGGACCAACAGACGAAAATGGGCAGAGAATATAGATTATTTTACGGTCCTAAATGAAGAGGTCGTTTTTAAAAAAATGACTTTGAAAAAAAATCAATTTAGAAAGACTGCTCCATGACTGCACAGAGCGGTCTTTCTAAATCGGACTGTCCCACCCCTGCCGCACATGTGAGCATGCAGGGGCTGACAGGCACACCAGGACCTGGAAGCGGCGTAAAGGTAGAATGGGTAAGTGTATGTGTGTTTGTGTTGGGTGTTGGGTGTTTGTGTATGTTTTTAGATTGGGAGCATCTTGAGTGGTGAGTGGGGTGGCGGAGGGTTAAGGGAGGGGGAGTTCACGTTGAAACCCCCCGATTTTGAGTTAATCCCACCAGGGGGTGGAAGGGTGAGGGGGTGGGGACGACAAAAGGCCTCATTACAACCCAGGCGGAAAACCATGGTGCTCCGCCATGGAGAAAGGGGGAATTACCACCCCATTACAAGGTTGGCGGGGCGGTAATTCCCCCTTCCTCCATGGCCCTTCCCCATTCCCATTTTTGCCCCATAGGACTCAATGGGAATGGGGAAGGTGTACTTAGCACCAAGGTCTCTTTGCGGGTCCCTACTTTAACGGCTGGTGTAGACCAGCGGGTCCCTCAAAGGGACCTCGTAATCAGGCGCTAATGGGTTAACGGCAGCCTTTTACACCGCCGTTAACCCATTAGCGCCAGGGTCGTAATGAGGCCCATTTGTGTTTTTTTGCAGTTTTTGTAGGCCGCCTAAAAGCAGCCGAAACAAATCTGTCTTTTTGTTGGGCGACCTTCAAAAATAGAAAAAATCACATAGAACCCGTTTTACAGCTTTTAAAGGATATATAAGGAACATCTGATTTAACTAAATAATTAATATGCGGAATCAGGGGCAACCGAGAATTCAAAATAAAGCCCAAGGTTTTAAGAAATGGAGCAAAGCCAGTTAGAGGCCCCCTGAAATATCGCTGAAACAAAAAAATTATCAATAGGGGATGAAAAACCCGAGTAAGAGAGCAATACAAATTCTGTCTTGAAAGGATTCAATTTCAGAAAGTAGGAATCCATCCAATCTTTAATATCAAACAAACAATCACAAAGACAAGACATATTCCCCTGAGATGATACCCTAATATAAAGATGAGGCGCGAGCCGGCCAGTATCACAAAGGCCAGTATAAAAGGCTGTGCACCTGTCTTGGCATGTCGTGGCCGTAAGGGGCCAAGGGGCCCGTCACACTGCTCCCCGGCCTTCACCACTAAGCTGCAAAGGGTAAGAAGCTCTTCCTGACTCCTCTAAAGCCCACAGCTTAACTCATGCCATCCCTGATCATCGCTATTCATGCCACTCAGTGACTTATCTTTTGTCTTAACAACTCACTCTCCCATGCTGTATGCTGTAGTATTGTATAATAGTTACCAGCATTGTCTGCGCCGTACGCCTCTTCACCCTTCACCTCATACCCCTCTGGGCAGCCCACCCAGCGGCGGAGCTCGCGCATTGTATATATGAATACTATCACCGAGCAATGGCGATTGGTTAATCTGAGTGCATACTACACTATAGCGCCACTGTCCCTACACTACATGCATGCTGTAGCGCTATCGCTACTCAAACGTGCTGGAATCGCATATACTACTTAGCACTGCTGGCCCCATACCAGACAACATTGTTCACTGTACTATATCCACTGTGCACTTAACCACATTGTTGCACCACTGGATTGTACTGTACTTATTGTGCATCTGACCTGTCTGCTGAACCACGTCATATTTACTGTACTTATTGTGCATTTGACCTGTCTGCTGAACCACGTCATATTTACTGTACTTGTTGTGCATCTGACCTGTCTAATTAACCACGGCACACTCATTTTATCCTCTGTGCACCTTTACTACGTATATCACCTCACCGTCCCCGCTCCCTAGCCCTGTGTTCACCCGACCGGCCACATCCACCAAACTCTGATGACATCACGACTGCCTGCCCTCTGACCACTATGCCATCCAGGATCCTATCCACTCCCCCCAACACCCACGGTACCACTGCCACCGGATACACCCTCCTTATCTCAGTGATCGCCCTTCTCTACTCTATCACTACCATCATTCAAGTCACATGCTCCACGAGCCCCACCGGCCTATAACTACAACAACACAACTCCTCCACAATGCACCCCCCCTCCCCAACCACACCACTGTGCATGGCCGCTCATAGGCTACCCCGCGCATCCACCAAGCCTACCTCTCCTCTGGCCAACCCGTTCAACTTAATCAGCAGACTCTCAAAGCTTAGGACACGCACCTTACCACAGCCACTGACTAGCCTTCCTATCTCCATCAACTCCAGGAACATAAGATTGTGCTCCCGCTCGCTAAACAGACACCCCTCCCACTACACCCACCTCCTTATCTCCAAACCAATGCCCTCCTCTCCATATGGGAACATTACACCCGAACACACTACCTGCACACTCCTTCCCACCTCTACCACAGCCCTACCACCTACTCCTCCTTTAAAGAAAATCCCTCAATCACCTCACCTCAACTGTGCCCTAGTTAACGTTCGCTCCCTTCCTGCCCATACACCAGAAATACACAATCTCCTAGCCAGCAACAACCTTGACCTACTTGCCATCACCGAAACATGGCTGAACGAAGCCTCTGGCCCTGCCATTGCTTTAGCTCTTCCTCCAGGCTACTCCATCCCCAGACAACACAGGCCATCTCGAATAGGAGGGGGGAGTAGCACTCATCACAAAGGATACCTTATCCCTAAGGTCGAACAGCCGCCCAGGAGACGGCAACTCAGATATTCTCTCTGCCCAACTAACCCTATCTCCCACCAGCACCATCAACATTCACGTCATATACTGCCGGCCAGGCATTCCTTCAGATTTCCAGCCACGGACACCTCATCCACCTACTCAGCAATAACATGAAAAGCACCACAAAAACACTACTTCTCAGAGACTTAAATCTAGGTCTCAATGATCCAAAAGACGAAGCTACTGCTAGCCTCGATAAAGAACTTAAAGACTTAGGCCTCATTACACGGATGGCTGTGGACCAAGGTGCTATTAGCACCTTGGTCCATGCCGGTAAAATACCGGCACCGCCTTGGTGGAAAGGGGAATTACCGCCCTATTCCAAGGTTGGTGGGGCGGTAATTCCCCCTTCCCCCATTGCCCTTCCCCATTCCCATTTTTGCCCCATAGGGCTCTATGGGAATGGGGAAGGCGCTAATTACGGTACCGCAAATTGCGGTACCGTAATTAGCTACCTGGTCCCTTTGCGGGTTGGTTTTTAACGCCTGCAAAAAGCAGGCATTAAATTCCCCAACCCGCAAAGGGACCTCGTAGTAAAGCGGTAAGGGTTTACTGGTACCGGTAAAATACCGGTACCGGTAAACCCTTACCGCCTATCGTGTAATGAGGCCCTAATTAGGCTTCTCACAAAAAGTACTCAGCCCTACCCACTCAAGAGGATGCATCTTGGACTGGGTCGCTGACCACAATTGCTCCACCTCCGTCACTTCCAATATGCATATCCATGGACTGACCACAAGTGTATTCAATTCACAATACCCACAGCCCGCACCACCAAAGCTCTTTCACATGCCCCACAGGTGCTAATGAGAAGCTCCAAAAAGCTCAACAAGGACAACCTCTGCCCTTACCTAGATTGAACCATCGCCCCCCTTCTCCAATGACCCCAACATCCTAGCGGACTTGTACAATGACACTCTCGAAAGCCATCAACTCCATAGCCCCACTCGACTGCAAAAAAAAAAAAGTCACTACATAGCAACTCTTGGTTCTCGGAAGAACTACAGGCCCTACCAACCAACAAACAGAAAGCCCTCAAAAACTGCCATGCCAACCCTCGTGACAGCACTAAGGATAACTTTAACCAGATCTCCCGCTTATACAAGGACGGCATTATCAAAGCCAAATCCAATTCTTTCAACACCCGCATCACCAACGCAAACTCCCAAACTAAGGAGATCTTCACTATCTTTAACGAACTCATCTCGCCTCCCGCTAGCCCAGATGAGATCATCAAAGATGAAACCTGGTGTGCAAGCTTACAATCTGCCATGCTTAATAAAATTGACCTCTTACAAAAGAAAATCAAGGATCATTACAAAGCTCTACCAATGCAACATCCACCCCCTCAATCAGTTACCACTCCTCCAAGCCCACTCAACTTATTCTCATTCTGAGACATGGAACAGGAAGTCATCAACCTACTTAAACACCTCAAGCCACCCATGTGCAAAGGCGATACCTGCCCGCCCAAGGTAATTAAGGACTGCGCCAATTCCCTTGCCCCTCTCATAACAGCCTTCATAAATGCATCCTTTAAAACAGGCATGGTCCCTGCCAGTCTCAAAGAAGCTTGGGTAAGCCCTCTACTAAAAAAGCCTACCCTTGACCCTGCTCAGCCAAATAACTACCGGCCCATAACCACTCTCCCCTTCCTCCTCAAAATTCTGGATAAGGCAGCCCACAGCCAGATCCAACACTTTCTTGAAACTAATTCCATCCTAGGGAAAAGAAAATCAGGCTTCCGCAAAGGACATGGCTCAGAAACCTCATTAGTTGATCTAAAAAACCAAATCATTCAAATCATGGACAAAGGCAAGCCACCACTGCTCCTATTACTGGACTTCTCGGCCGCCTTCGATCTTGTAGATCACAAAACCCTCACCACACACCTCACCCACTCAGCCATATTCTCCAAAGAAGCAGCCTCATGGATCACCTCCTTCCTTGAAGGCAGAGTAATTAAAGTATTCTCCAACATAGCCAATGCAGCTCCCACCACCATCCACTGTGGTGTTCCACAGGGTTCATGCACTGCACCCACGTTGTATAACTTATTCACAAAGCCTCTTTTCGATAATCTAGATGCACAGGGCATAGCGTATACTAACTACGCTGATGACACTCAAGTACCCCTACCACTAACCGGCTCAGACAGCCAAGATACCATCTCTCCACATCTAATCTCCGCCACTATCCAATCCTGGATGGCGGCAACTGGCCTCTGTCCAACGGAGACAAGACCGAGATCATCTTCCTGGGTAAAAAAGCTACACTAGCCAGACTAGATAACCTATACTCCAATTTCAGAATAGACAACACCATTATACCTGTTTCCTCGTCTGTGAAGACCTTGGGGGTCTACATAGACTCCACTCTCTCCATGACTAGACAAGTGAGCGCCATTGCCTCACCATCTGCACACACCATTAAGGTCATCAACGGAACAAAACCATACCTCTCCAAACCCAACTGCCTCACTATAGCAAGAGCAACTATAGGGGCCAAACTTGACTATTGTAACGCCCTCTTAGCCGGAACCTCAGCTAAGACCCTAAACAGACTACAAACCACTCAAAACAATGCTCTAAGAGCAGCACTGAACATTCCTAAAAGGGACCATATCACCCTTGCCAGACAAGCAGCACACTGGCTCCCCGTAAAAGACTGTATCACCTTCAAATTCCTTACGCTCACACACAAATGTCTATCCCTCACAGCTGCCTCCTACCTATCAGAGACCATCACAAGAACCTCCTCCACACATCCCACATGCACTCAATATTCCAACCTACTGCACACCCCACACATCAACAGGGCCAAAGCAGATGGGCTAGGCTTCTACTACATAGCCACCAAACTCTTGAATAGGCTCCCCACAGCACTCAAAGCTGAGACCTCCCTCTTTGCTTTGCCTTCCGCAAAAATCTGAAGACCACGCTCTTCAACTAGCCTCCTCTCCGCCAGTTCTCTAATGTACTGTGTCTATTCTTTTCTGTAAGAAATGTATGCAATGTATGTCCTGCAACTAAGATTTTTTCACTGTAACAAGCGCCACAATGCCTCCGAGCTGCTGCGCGCTATACAAAAATGAATGAATAAATAAATGAGTATTGTCAGTGTATTTCATCATCATCATCAGGTTTATTTCGGATATACATAGAAAATCCATAAAAATAGTACATAATTCAGATTTTTTAAATCAGTAACAATACACCTATAAAAAAACAATGTTTACACCTATAAAAAACAATGTTAAAACAACCAGAGGGGATTACAAATATATTTCATTCAGTATTGTCAATTAGCTCATTACGGGTTAATGTCTGCAGCAAACATTTCCTATGATAGAAAGCTTTTTTCAAAAACAGGAGTATGGTCCATGGCACACAGGGTGAATATGCCCACAACAGGTAAATCATTGCTGGCCGATACTGCACAAAGCCATGTTCCTGCAGTATTGGCCTAATAAGACAATTTCTATAGGTCACATATATAGGGCAAAAAAACATCAAATGGGCTAGATCCTCATACAGGGCATCACACAGCAGGCAGAAACGACCTGCACCCCACTGTGCTTTCATAGCCAATTCTCCCAAAGGCTCCATATACAAGTTAAA
Source organism: Ambystoma mexicanum (assembly GCF_040938575.1). Taxonomy (NCBI): domain Eukaryota; kingdom Metazoa; phylum Chordata; class Amphibia; order Caudata; family Ambystomatidae; genus Ambystoma; species Ambystoma mexicanum. The sequence continues at coordinate 601,361,048 of NC_090922.1, forward strand.
AAGCAGAAGTGACAGAAGTGACCCCTGGGGTACTCCAAATAACATGTGGAAAGGATCACAACGAACCCACCCCTAGTAAAAACTGCCACTTATTTGACAAAAAGGATCAAAACCACCCCAAAATGTGGCCTATGATAACCGTACGCTTCAATAGGTTTTCCTATAGAACCTCATGGTCATAAGTATCAAATGCAGCGGACAGGTCAAAGAGAACCCGTCAACAGGCTCACCATCATCCATAATCCGATGTATATCATCAAGAATATGAAGGGCAGCAGTTTCAATACTACAACCTCTGCAACAGCAGGATTGAACGGTGGCCAATAGCTGCTGCTCGATAATCCAATAATTTAATTGATCTGACCCCACTCTTTCTAAAAACCTGCCAAGAAATGACAAAGAAGTCACAGGACGAAAATTAGAAAGACACTTAACCTCTAGGTTTGGCTTTTTTTAGAGGGGGACACATGACCTATTTTAATAAAGTCGGGAAAACAGCCTTTATTAAGTGAACATTTCACAAGGCGACTGACAAAAGGAACAAAAAGTGAAACATATTCGTTAAACTAGGTGGCGGGACAGGCATCGTCCATGTAGAATGTAGTTTTCTTGTTATGCATTAGAGATTTAAGATCATCCACATCAGGGAGATCAAGGTGTTCCCAAAAGCAGCAGGTGTCTTACATTGCAAAGCGAGCATGTGAGTGTGACCCTGAGGGATCTCTTCCCTAATATCTAATATCATACTAGGAAAAAACCTCTCAAATTCTTGACACTTTTCATCAGTCAGGCAGGGGCGTTCTGGTAAGCCTGGATTCTTCGTGACCTTCGGTGGAGAAAACACAGCCATAGATTGATTTCCAGCTGACTGTACAGCCAAAGAGTAATAGGAGTATTTGCGTCAGAAATACTGAATAACAGCGGTAAACTGTTTCTGAGCTCTCTGACTTTAATCGGAAGAATTTGCACACCAAACCTGCTACAGGCGCCGAAGTAACCGACATTCTAAGTTAAGAGCTTCAGAAAACCAAGAGTAGATAACGTAATACATAAATACTTCACCTACAGAGGTGCAATCTATAACAGGCCAATGTTGACGTGCACTCCCCCCACCACCAACCTAGGATGCTCAATACGGTCCATTCTTTCCAGAGGGCCAAGAAGTGGTTTGTCATAACTACCAAAGGAACTTGCACTGCTCAGTCCGTTTAGCTGCGCCCTTGCCGCCCCTCAGACGCAAAACCCGCAGTCTGCAGATAATGTTCGCCAAGCTGTCAGTGTACATGAGGATTTTGTGGCATTTCATCCATAGTGAACACTGACTCACATACACTTTGGACCGGCTGGTGGAGAGCCAGCAGTGTCTGCTCCCACATTTGAACTTGAAAATGTTGATGGAGGGTGATGTTGAAGCGGGACGTAGCAGACCTGATGCCAGTACACGTAGGGGCACCCCCCTGTTTACACTCCTTATGGGGCCTGATTATAATCTGAAAACCATTTCAGCAAAGGATGAGAGAGTCACTATGAGTATGTTCAAGCAATGCCTGGGGCTATAGCATGGATGCTGCTGAAACATTTGCTCACACTTGAGCAGTATTCTCAGTGGTGCAAGCCAGTGAACTTTCATGGATCCGAGAAGAAGGCACCATCCTTTGCTCTACTTCTGGGAACCACCATCCTCACCTATGCGCATGCAAGCTTCAATGGTAACCACACCTCACTATGTAAGAATAAAGTAAATGCATCCTTGTGGATGAAAAGGTGGAATCTGTGGCCCCAACTGCACCTTCCTTGCCTGTTGGTCTCTGTGCACCCACCCACCCCTGGTTCCTAAAGACCAGTAGCTGGCCCACCTTTGATCTTCAACCCTCCCCTACTGTACTCTTCTACGCCTCACCCGTTGGTCACCAAGACCAATTGTCGGTCATCTGGCAGCAATTCATCTTTGACTGTTGTGAGGGCACAGTGGTGAGAGATCAACACACAGGTGTCCTTTTTGTTGCGACAGACTTTTAGTTAGATGAACATAGGGTTGGGGGAAAGACCCCACTAGCCCTAAAGCTAAGAGGGGATTCCCTGCCTCAACACAAATCTCAAATGGGTCTGTCAGGATGTCAAAGTAAAGATATGTCCACCGTTGTGTCAAAACCCCTAACTCGATCCCTCGCACTAACAACTCTAAATAAAGTGAAAAGGGGCTGTCTTCTCAGCAGCTTCTTCACAGTTATTTTCAAAGTGCCAAACACAAAGTTCCAAATGGTGCAAAAACAAACAAAGTTCCACAGGAATTAAGAGAATGTCCCCCTTCTCTTGACTTCTCACAGTGTTTACAAGCTCCAGGGGGAATGACTTCTTTCCTTTTACACTTCCTTAAAAAGCTGCGAGAATGTCTCCACTCCTCTTAGCTTTTTCCAGAATGTTCACAATCCCAGGGGCTGTCTCCCTTCCCCAAGTTTATCTTCCTTTGCACAGCTAACCAGGTTCACTCTTCTCCCCGGTACTGTGACTAAGAAGAGGAGTAACAACTGTCCTTCTGTGGGTGTAAGTCCCAGACTTGGTTTCAACAGTTCTCCTTTTAGGTAGACTTGGTGTATTCTCCTGCCAAGTAAACCTATTGCAACAACTTCTTTTCTTATATGGGTATGAGACCCAGACTTGCCTGGTGGACTTGGTACTCTCCTGCCAAGTACTACCTATTGCAGAGCCAACCTGGTTCACCTTCCTGCCAGGTACTGTGACTATGAAGAAGTCTGATGTATTTTTCTTATGGGTGCGAATCCCAGACTTGCCTGTCTTCAGCAATTCTGTTTTTATCATAGTCTTGTTTTACTCTCCTGCCAAGCACAAACATATGTGATCCTAGATGTAAAAGTGTTTCAATGTTACTTTCAGGGTCCCAGACCCTCAGTTTGTGATATTTTTCCCCCTTCTCGACTTGCCATGACTTACTCAGCTTGTCAGTGTCCCAGACCCTAGGTTTGGGGTATTTCTTCCCCTTTTCTACTTGCCATCACTTTCTCTAGTTACCAGCATCTCCCTGCCCTTTTGTGTACCTGTTTCCTCGGTTCACAAGAGTGTCCGCCTTCTCCCAGCGTTCTAGGTCAGCCACGGGACTCGTGATGCTTCTAAAGGGTTTGTTTGGTCTTGCAGCAACAACCGTTCTTCAGGAATCCATTGCACTTCCAAAGAACCAGGACTGCCTGTCGCCTGCATCCGCCAGCCTGCCATTCCTTCCTGTGTCTCAGGACCAGCTCCAGAGCTCTCAGCTTCTTCCTGGACATCCCCACTTTATCCCTGTGCACGGCAGACATGGTGCCTTTTCTCACAGCTCCTGCAGAGCAGACTACTCCTAATCGGAAGTCCTTCTTTCCTTGTTATTCTATAGCCAGGTTTGGCTAGTTTGAATAGGCTGATCTGCTCACTGTGGTTCTGCGGGATGGTCTTCTGAACTTCACACCTTTTCGTCTCAGTGCATTTCTTTAAAATGTCATGACTGTTATTTTTCGTCTCAGTACTATTTAGGGGAGGACAAACTTCTACTTTGTTTGCATACATAGACGTATGTGGGATTCCTCGATTCTGGAGAGGGTAAGAGGGTAAGAGGGTGAGGTATCTGGGACAATGGTAGAAGTAAACCGCATCTCTCCTAGGGTGCCATACCTCATCCCATGAGGGTTTTCTCTCCCCCCGCAGACTTATTGGACTGTGGTCACACCGCCCTAGCCAAAGGAGAAGGGTCTTCCCACATTGGAGAAGGGACGACATGCAAAGATTCCTTACAATGTATACCCCAACCCCTCCTCCTCTTGTTTCCAATAATTTGATGCTGGTTCAGTTGTAGTGCTCAAACTTTCCCCCATGCACCCTGATATGATATGATATGATCCGATATGGCATTCATGACACGCCTATACACAGGTATTTCAAGGCGCGACGAGGCAATGGAGGGGGAACAGAGGGAAGACAAAGACAACGAATTTACTAGGCCAGGTGACATTGAGATGGCACAAGTTCAGGGGAGGGGGGAAAGGGAAAGTGTGGGGTAAGAGGGAGGGGGCAGTGCAATACATAGGATCAACAGTAAAAAATAAATAAAATGAATAAAACAATAGGTAAAAAGTGCAGCCAGCTTGTGGCAAGTGCAGGGGTAAGTGTAGACATCAAGTGCCAAGAGCTGGTGGGGACTGTCGGGATACAGAAAAAGCTCCCAAGTGCAGGGGTTGCCCGGCAGGCAGTGCAGGTGTGCAGCTGGCAGGGGAGGGGACCCGGGCCCGAGATCAGAGGGTAGCCAGGCGACCAGTGCAGTTTCAGTTTCAGTCAGGAGTTCAGCAGGGGAGAGGAGGAGGGAAAAAAGAAGCAAAGAGAAAGGTCTTGAGGTTCTTCTGGAAGCGGAGATGGTTCTCCTCAAGTTTCAGAGCGGTAGGGAGGCTGTTCCAGAGGGAGGCCCCGGCAGAAGAAAGAGATCTACCACCAACTCGTTGGTTGAAGAAGCGACTGACCCCGAGGGAGCTGGAGGCGGATGAGCAAAGAGCTTGAGAAGGAAGATATTCCCTGCCACCTCTTGGTTCCCTGACCGAGTGGCTGGTTGACTGACAACAGTCAACCTTCCCCCGCTGCCAACTCTAACTGTTTGTTTCCCTTACCCTCCTTCTGCTGCACTGTACAGAAGGCAACTCTTGGCTCAACTGTAGGATGACACTATGTCACTGAGTACAGTATTCAGAACACTGCACTTGCTGCATGTATGTTCCTTCTCCTGCAATAAAATGTTTGCCAACATTTATTTTGGGTTCTATGTTTCCTTTACTTACTGTATTAAATAAAGGTTACATTGTGCCATAAAGTCTGATCAAATATGTACTCATTCATTTTATTTGTTGGTAATAATGGGATGAGCAAAAGCATTAATTCAACAAAAATAATGGGGACGAAAGACATGCAGTGCAAACAGTGAAATGTATAAGTAATTATACAGAAAAGAATGGGGAGTGCATACAGACCTTTCATATATTGGCTGCAGCCCCACTGCTCTCCACGACCATGGCAAGCACCGTCTTACTCTGATGTATCATCCTTGCACAGGTGTCTGGCTGCAGCCCCACTGCTCTCCACGACCATGGCAAGCACCGTCTTACTCTGATGTATCATCCTTGCACAGGTGTCTGGTGTGAAGACACCTACGGTTTTTACAATAAAAGGTCTTATTCTTTGCTTTATGAGATACAGACTCTCGCAGCTGCATCTCTGGTTTACCATTAGAGGACTAGTTTTGAGTTTAACACACCACGCAAATGGAATGCTTTGCCCGGAAGCATTGAAACCTCCCCTCACTACTTGCCTTTAAGAAATTTGTGAAGACATTCCTGTTTAACCAATCTGAATAGAACCCCCTTGTTCATTGACTTTTGTCTCCATATCTTTCATGCTTCGCTCTCAGTACCACGGGCATGCAGCGCCCTACAAAAACGGAAAGAAATACAATAAATAAATACTACATGTCCCAGAATGCATGGTACTATTGTTAAGTACTACATACAACACACACATCCTGAGCTTGCTTGCTCAGCTTCTCTCTGACACCCACTCACACTTGACTCAGTGTCAGGTGCTGAGCCCCACAATACAGTTCCTGAGCCCTGCTGCCCATCAGGGGCAATTGAAAATGCAAGGATTGTGTGAAATGAACCACTGAAAAGGTGCAGAACCACACCTTTTCAAGACACAGAGATGCAAGAGGTCGAAGGTAAGCAGGCCTTTGCAGGAGGCTGACATAATAGCCCCTGCACTGTTAGGCAGGCTCCCCGGGTCGATTTGAATACACAACACAAACACGGATCCTTGTCATGGTGCCTACCAGTGCAAAGGCGGGGAGAGTTGAGAACTATTAGTGAGAACATTTTCGATTCAGCTAAATAAACCCAACCCAAACCTTTTGTGAAAGACATTGCAATAAAGAGTCATAAAGCACTCCAAGGTCATCCATCAGAATATAATGTACTAAGCAAGCTGTAAGGAAAGGAAATGAAAAAGGCTGCACCACCCTTTTCTTGAGAGGGATTGGTCCAGTCCCTGGGCTCTAGTGCAGCTAATTATTAGAATTCTTCACGAGAATTGTGTAAAGAAAAAATTAAATTGGATGTCAAGGAGTACCATGTTTGATCCTTGGATGGAGCACCTGCCCTTTGCAACTACACAGCTGGAAGGACTGACTCCATCTCCATCCTGGGCCAAGAAACCCATGAGGGCAATTACTGCTGCATATTCACATTAGAGTTAACCATTTATTGCCTCTAGTATTTATATTTTCGTTCCATTTGTCAAAGGATAATAAACGAAAAACAACAATGTGATCTAAAAAACAAAAAGCCAATTCAAAAAGAAATTGGAGGAGGTTATATTCAATGCCAAAACGTATGACATCTCAGTCGGAGGCTGCTGTCCTAACCCATCTACAGCCAATGCTGGCTGCAGGAAGCCTGGGCTAGCGCAGCTGAGCTCTAACACGCTCCCCTGCCTTAACATGTGCTTGGTTGGTGAGTACACAAACTGCACAATTACCAAGCTCACATCTGTCCACCCTGCCCCCCCCCACCCTGTACCATCACTGCACATAAATGGCCATAGCACTTGCCACATCACCCCAACGAGAGCCAGCACTCTCATGCCCCCCCAACCCGCACCTGAGAACACTGATGAACCACTCATAGGCATACTCAACTGACAATAGAAAAATACAGAATCCATGACGCAGACACTGTGCATCCTGGTCACAATTACTGCATGTATGTCTGCCGTGCTGCCACTGCCAGCACAGCACAACACTGGTAGGCCCTCACCTGCACGTACACATGGGCAGCCACCCAATGGGAAGTGTATGTCCCATTAGTGATCCAGCCAGACCTACTATGAAAACCCCACACACATCTTGGGCATGCAACCAGGTCACACATCGAGCACAGGCACGCACCCCACGAACAACCCCTGCAACACATCCCAAATACATGCACACAGGCAGACCAGCATGGCACTACTCACAGCCAAATGTGGGTTACATGTCTGCAGTCCCAGTGCAGCTGTGTCACATGTGCCACCTGTACTGTGCCTGCTTCTGAGTCTACACAACACATGCATGAGTCATATATACCATGCAGCACTGCATGCCCCCACACTGTAATACTGCTCAATCACCATGTTGCATGTAAATGTACAATTGTTAGCCAGGCAGGTCGCTAACAACATGCCTTTCATTCATTCACAGGAACATCATCTCACACGGACAGCAGCCAACCTGAGCCATCGAGGGCCAGCGGACGTGCAAGGGGTACATCACAACATCCGTCAACGTCCTATGCAAGCACATCAGGCATCGTGCAAGTGAAAACTGCCAGTGTACACCAGGCTGAGCCGGCAGATACCACAGCTGCCCCTGTCATCCAGACAGCCCATGGGCCAGCACCCCCAGATGCCCCTCTCATCCAGGCAGCCCCTGTGCCTGCACTCCAGGTTCCCCTGTCATACAGACAGCCCCTGTGCCTGCACCCCCAGCTGCCCCTGTCATCCAGGCAGCACCTGTGTCTGCACCCCAGCTGCCCCTGTCACCCAGGCAGCTCCTGTGCCTGCACCCCCAGCTGTCCCAGTCATCCAGGCCCTCACAATTGGAATTCCACGGGGATGTGCACCACCCCCACCTGAGCAGACCGACTCACATGCCACAGACAGCAGTGATGGGGATGCAGCTGTTGAGGCAGGCCTTAACATCGGCGATGGCACAGATCGGACCCCGGATGTGTTGGGCAAATTCAGCCCCATGAGTCCGAGAAGTCCCCAGCGCTCTCGCCCTACCCCTCAGTACCGGAGATGAATGTGTGCCTCCATCGCATGGAGGAGTAATAGGACACACTCACTGCCCTGGTGCAGCATCACCTGGAAGAGTCCCGACTGATGAGGGAGAGTAATCAGGCAATCGAACAGCGGGTTCTCTGGGCCGTTGACCAGTCAGCTTGTGCCACCGTACTTTTGGCTAGGAGGGTCCGTGAGGGCAATAGCATACAGTCAAATATTGCTGAGACAATGGCACTGGCCCTCCAGACATGCATGTCCTGACTCTCGCGTGAAAACGCACTGTTGCCCTCCACCAGCTCCATGCCTGCAAGCTCCCAGGCAGCCAACCATAGGAGGAGATCCATTCGCCTGTCTGGCTCCTCTCACAAACACACACATGCCGCCAAGCGTGGCCACAAGTAGTGTTGAACCATGGATACTTACTCCACGTGTGACTAGTTGGGCGTTGGGAGGGGAGAGGGTAAGTAGGGGAGTGGGAGAGGTGAGGGTAAGTTGGGCAGTGGGAAGGGGTCCATAGTTGGGAGAGATAGTTGGGGATTGGGAGGGGGAGGGTAAGTTGTGGAGAGAGGATGGGAGGTCCATAGTTGGGAGAGAAAGTTGGGGATTGGGAGCGGGAGGGTAAATTGGGGACGGGGATGGCAGAGGGTAAGTTTTGCCGGGTATTGATGTTTGACCTGTTTTTCTATTGTCTAATTAAGAATACACTGGGTTCTGCATATTAATCACGACTGGACATTCTGTTTGTGGGTGAGTATTCATTATTTAATAGAAGTGCTCGAAAAAAAGTCCACCAGTTGTGCACCATGTGCTTGTGAATGATGTTCAAAAAAGGTTGCGTATCAGTGCATCCTGTGCATGTTGCCCATCTATGACATCTCGACGAGGTTGCACTGGCATCCTGTCATTGTCGTCATCCCCATCCCCGCCTCTGCAGGGTCCCCATCCCCCTCCTATGCAGGATCCAGGTCCGGGGCAGTGCAAAGTTGCGTCGAATACACATACAGTGCAACATTGCACATGCCAGTACAATTTTTCCAACCTTGATGGGGCTATATATAAGTGCCCCGCTGGATCGAATGAGGCAGCGGAACCTTACCTTGAGTAGTCCAAATGTCCACTCTATAGTACCCCATGTTCTGTGGCCGTCTAACGGGTGTCATGAGCCATGGCTTGAGAGGGTATCCGGCATCACCTGCATGGGAGTGACAGAAGGGGGATTTAATGTTTGAGCTGTCAATCTCATGTCAGTGATGTGAGCATGTACACATTGCACAAATTTAACTAGCACAAGACGTAGCACATGCCACAGATTACACAATTTATTTTTGCAATGTTACACGTAATAGCATGGACACATAAAATGCTTGGTCACTCATTTGATCTGAGACTGTTTGGTGTGGTCACTGTCTACAGTCATGATATGGCCTTCCATACTAATACATTGTTTTTGGCTTGCATGGAAACAAGGGTGTGTGGCTGCCTACTAGGAGCCTCCTATCTTGTACGGTGCTGACTATCTGCATACCATACCTGCAGCGCCTAAGAGGTCAGACAGTGCTGTGCGGAGCTGGTCCGGTAGGCAGTGTGCTCAGGGGAGCACCAGCTACTTTCTCACAGGGGACAATACTCCCATGTACATATCCCCATTACGTACTGTGGCAATCTATGCTTATGGGGACTTGGAATTTACCGGGACCTGGCTTCCTGTGTCACGGAAACCTGTAGTGGACCTGTTTCACAGGTAAGCCAGGTGCATGTAAAATGTGTGGTGTCCGCCACAGCCCCGGCAGGGGCAAGCTTGAGCTTCCAGCAGGACTATGGATGTGGCCCATGTTGGCATTGATGTCTCTTACATATTGACTGCATTGTTCTTTCATTTGGTGTGTTTTGCCTTCTACAGCATGCTAATCAACATCTTCAGAGTGCTCACATGTCAATCTGAGGTGGGTGTATGACCTGTACTGAGCATTTGGTGCTTGCTAAGCAGTTGTGTAGGCATGCATACCAGATACATGGTGTAGCCTTCAATGCTGATGGTGTGTAGGCTTGCATTATTTGGACTTCTCTGGGAAGAAAAGTCTAAATAATGTACATGCTGGGGGATGTGCACAATCTTTTAGCAGGCACATTTGTAGGTTGCCTGATGCATTCTGATACATGTGGTAGTTTTGTGTTGCATCCTTTGACTTTCATTTGATAGATATTGGCCCTCATTACGACCCTGGCGGAAATCGAAAAACGATGGCGGAAATGCAATACCGCCATCGAATAGCGCTCGGTGCGACTATGACCCGTCACCGCAAAGTACGAAGCCATTAGCGACACCGTAGTGAACGCCAACGCTAACTGCACCAAGCACACGCGCGTGCGCCATGCCAAACCGCAAACACCACCATGGTGCAACGGTACGCCAATTCCGACCCTAGCGGACATGTACCTAACGCCATCAGGCATGGCGTAATGTACCATTCCGCCATGGCGAGAAGTACGGCATCGCGAATCAACCGTAAACGGCCCCACTGAGTGCCTGTACACCGCTCCCTGCCCACAAAGTACAACCCCCCGTAGGTGCAATGAAGTCACAATGCAACCATTGAAATGTACAAGTCACCCATGCATGCCAACGAACAAAAGAAACACAAGAGGGGCCAATGGGAGCTGCAGGGCACAGATGGCACGAATACAGAAGCAATCCCAATGGACATGACCACAGTCCCCCACCAAGAAACGCACGCAAACACAGGCACCTGTGACCAGCAATATTCCGATAATCACATCATTCCACCAGTCCACCTGGCTGACCGGCATCTGTTACACAAAACCCAATCCCCCGCCCCTGAGCATGACAACATTCAAACTGTCATATAGGCAGCCCCATCCCTGACCTCACGGGCTTAGTAGGCAAACGCGCCCAGTACAGTACCACGCAACTAAACCCCAAAGCTGGAACCCAATGCAGATCTCCTCACAATACATCGCCCCCCAAATAGGCATATGCCACATCACTTGCAAATAAAAACGCTACACGGGCCAAATCAGAATAGAAATTTATGCACATCAAAGTCACCAAGCCCATACAGCCATCAGGCCATGAACTCCAAAACACTAATCACCATTGTGGGCTGCATCCGCAAGAAATGACCAGCCACTACTTGTGTGTCGCCCTGTTCCCCCATGGTACACAGAGCCACATTCACGTACGAAAAGGCAACATGGAAGCGCACAGAACCGCAGGGCCGTCCCAATGGGGAGGCACTAGTCCAGCTGAAAGGCCGAAATGTTGCTCCGAGCCACCAGTACTGCGTAAGGGCATGTGGGCCATTGGCGATCGTCCCATAAGATCGTAATGCTGCTCCACTGATTAACACGAAGCAGCAGGTGTCGGGAGTAAAATCCATCTGCAGGAGTGGCATACAGATGGCAGTGGCAAAAGGGGAGGAGATACCTGTCAACCAAAAGAAAAGAAAAAGAACAGAATGGCCATCAGAACCACATTCGAACAACTCACTTCAATGATCACACGAAATCCACAGCCATATGCATGCTAGCCCACTCAAAAGGATCATCACCACCCCAAAACCACTTGCGACTCATAAACATCTATATCGAGGTGCAAACACCATCACAAACGAGTGTACCTGTGCATGCGTCTGTCAAAACAGAATCCATCAGATGGGAATGTTAACGTGCATGGACACAAGTGTCTGAGTGCGCCTCGAGACAGGGAGGGCTCAACAAGGCCAGATAGACGATGGTCCCACTATGGCAGCCCTGCATCACATAGCGTAGGGGAGGCGGATAGATCCCAAGAAGCCCTGTACATGGCAAACTCTGTATCAAATCACCTGCCCATGCATCCATTCATCATTCCCTCATCCCGGGATCAAAACGCCTGAATAATTACTCACATAACATTAGAAACATCCATTGAGTCTGTGCGTTATGCAGCCTGCAAAATCCACAGTGCCCCAGCCCGTAATTCCAGTGTTGTGAAGTAACATGTATTTGGGAACGGCCGGCCTCATCGCCCACGTAGCTATTGCGCATCCCAAACTATTCATATCAATCATTGCTCCCTCGCCATGGGCCCTGTCTCAAGGACATTGAACAATAGAACGTTATATTTGCAGTCAGACCTGTGGGCATCTCCTCGCCGCTAGCTGGAAACCGAAAGCGCCGCCCTTCGAATTCCTCATTTGCAACACCACGTCGGAAAGGCATCTGTGGCCGTTTGAAATCACTAATTATTCCATCGAGTGCGGCTGTGTGTGAAAATGGCAACTGCCTTCACCCACGAATGGGACGCCCCGCCCGTCGTTGCAACTCGGTACAGTGATGCATGAGGGCCCACCGTTACTCGAGTACTACGTTCCACTGACCCTTCACAAGTCTGTTCGCGACTGCACAGATAGTATGGGAAACAATGGGACCACAGCAGAATGAACATATCAATCCAATCTTACACGGCCATCGGGTACAAATACATGATAGCAATAGCAAGATACCATTCCCCGAATTGCAGCGTTGTGCGCGGGACGTGCTCGGCCAAAGGGGAGAGCAGTTTGCACAGGTGGAATGAATCACCACAGGTGGAGGCCATACAGCCTGAAAACACATAAATTGCACAGCCAGTCTCCTCCCACAACCACACCGAAATGCTACCGGCGGGACTCGCGATGTTGGCCCTGGGGGACCTGATAGCACTGCAAGTGCTCCAACTCCAAGAAGAAGACGAACACCAACTACAACCAGCCGCACGGAGGAGACGCAGGAGGAGGAGGAGGCCAAGGCAGGGCCAGCAAGGCCCACCAGCACAGCCACTACCACCACGCAGGCAGCCCGCAATACCACGCCTCCGAGCCCATCCGTTCAACCTCACTGATGAGCAGATCCACACCCTCTACCGTCTGGACCGGGACACCATAGCCGCCATTGTGGACATGACACAGGCTGACCTTGTCAGCATGATAGATAGCCCAACCGCCATCCCACCCCTACTGAAGGTGGTGTCTGTACTCCACTTCCTGGCCACAGGCACCTACCAGCACACAGTCGGACAGTTGCATGGCATTTCTCAGCCACTGTTCTCACGGACACTATTGCAAGTGCTCGATGCCCTCCTGCAGCACGCAGACGACTACATCTCCCTACCACGCTCGGAGCAGGAAATTACAAACACGAAAGTCGGATTCCATGCACTTGCCGGCATACCGGGTTGCATTGGTGCCATCGACTGCACCCATGTTGAATTGGTCGTCCCACATGCCATGGAGGCCCAGTACCGCAACCGAAAACAATTTAATTCCCTGAATGTACAAATGGTGTGTGACTCCAACAGGATCATTACACATTGTTGTGCCCGATTCCCTGGATCAACCCATGATTCTATGGTCTTGAGGAACTCTACAATACCACGCTACATGGAGCGACACGCAGGGAACAGATCCTGGCTACTCGGTGAGTCTCATTACATGCATGATGATGTGGGGTATGTGAATTGGCAATGACCTGGCAGGAAGGGGGGGGGGGGTGTGCGTACGTATCAATGGCATTCCACATCATACGTTTCTCGTCCACATACAGGTGATGCTGGATATCCACTGAAGAGATGGCTCCTCACACCAGTCCGGAACCCACGGGACCAGCATGAGGAGGACTACAACCATGCCCACTCACGTACCCGTGTAGTCATAGAACAGGCATTCGGCCTACTGAAGGGCCGTTTCCGCTGCCTCAGCAGGTCTGGCGGGGCACTCCTGTACCGCCATGAGAAGGTTGCAAAGATGGTGATGGCATGTGTCATGCTCCACAACATGTGCGTACGTAGAAATGTGCCCATGCCCCCTGACGCAGAACTGCAAGCACCTGAAGATGGTCATGATGAGGGTGGGGATGTGGCAGCACCTCATGGAGTCTGCGAGGCACCGGAGGCCCGTGACATTCGTCAGCATCTCATTGATGTATGCTTCTAGCACTCACGCCTGGTGGCTGATACATGGACACGGGACTCGTGGCACTGCGTGTGTCTGGGACATGCACAACATGGACTGTACGCCTATGATGGCCTAGTACACAAAGATCAATGTCCACACATCTCATTGGTTGATCGTGCACTTTTAATGGCATATGTGATGTCATGTTGAACACCCTATCGACCCGCCACCCAAGTGAGCCCAACACACCCCCTCCACCCTCCTACCTCCCCCCCGAACACCAGTGTCCAAAGATGCTCATTGTCAGTGGGCTGTCGCTATTGCATGCCCCCTCTGCGGGTATCAGGGGCACCCCTGCCCGTGGAGCGCAGGTTCCTTCCAGATCTACGTTGGGGGCTGCCCTGGACGGAACTTGCAACGGATGATGTGTCTGCCTGCTCACGTCCATGCATGTCCCTAAGGGTTTGCGAGAGCTCAGTGAGCACACGGCGCACTGCGGCAAGTTCGGCACATACGTCCTTGGCCGTCGCATGCAGTTCCCCCCTCAGGCTCTCGGTGCTTCTCTCCATTTGGACTCTCAGGCTCTCGGTGCTACTCTCCATTTGGACTCTCAGGCTCTCGGTGCTACTCTCGATTTGTGCCCTAAGTGTCTCAGTTGATGTTTCTATGTCTGCCTTAGTGCCCCCACATTCATCAGCATGGTCCTTGAGGAGCGTGGCCAGTTGCTGCTGTTGTTCGATCAACTGGTCGAGGGACTGTTGCCTCTGCTGGGCCATGGCCATTTGCAGGGGTGTCACAGAGGGGCTGTTGTCCTCATGTTGCCTTGCCACAGGGCTTGTGGGGGATGGCCAGTCGTCGTCTTGTGGGTGCCCCTGCGTGGTATCCTCATGTTGTACGGGATGGGACAGACAGGGGGATTGGGACAGGTCATGGATGGATCTGACTTCGGCATCCCCGTTTTCTGTGTCCGAGCATGCTGCCATCAATGGGGTGTCACCTATGGTGCTGCTGCCACCAGAGGCAGTGCCTTCTGTGGCATCCATTGGGGGGACCTGTGGTGGTGGTGTTGTGGGCATGCTGGCTGCTGGGGTGCCTGTTGATGTTCCCTCCTCTGTGCTGCCACCTGATTTGTGCTGCTGCCGTGTCTTGATGCGTGCAGCTGAGGTGGAGGGTCTCTGGCCGTTGGTCTTGGCCCTCTTTGCAGGTGTGCTGGTAGGGGTGTCCTGTAGCTCGTCGTTTGGATCGGACCCTGTGGTGGAGTAAAGGAGGGCGAGGGTTATTGATGGGTCTGTGGGAATTGGAATGGCATTGTATCACATGCATTGGGGTGGTACCTGAGGGTGATTTGGGTCGGGGCCTTGGAGGTGCTTTGATTTGTGTGTGGAGTGAGGGTGCAGTTGTTTGGCAGCCTGCAGTTAGGGTGTGCCTGCTGCACGTGTAGTGCGTGTATTTGGGGTTTTTAATTATTTATGTATTTATTGTGGGTTTTAACGTGCGCTATCAGGCCGATGTGTGTGGGCGTTCTCCTGGACATGTGTTTCTGTTGCACTATGTGGACGCATGGTACTTCACATGGATGGACTGTGTGGATTTGGCATTGTTTTATCTGGCCCACCTACCTGAATCTTCGGATGTCTGCACTCCTTTCTCCATCCCTCCGACTCCCTCTATGCTCTCCATTCCGATGGTGGAGGCACAGATTTCTTCCCAGGGGGTCAACTTGATGGGTGATTCAGGACCTCCCCCGGTGGCTGTGGCAATGTTGCGGTTGGCAGAGAGTATGCTGCGGACGCGTATCCGCAGGTCGTCCCATCGCTTGCGGCATTGCTGTGGGGTGCGGGGTGCGGTCCCCACCGCACTTACCCGCTGTGCCACCAGAGCCCATATGGCCTTCTTGTTTGCAAGTGCCGTCCTGGTCATTTGCGTGCAGAAGACGACGGCAGCATTCTCCTGGAGGGTCTCTGTTAGCACGGTGAGTTCCTCACGGGAGAAGTGGACCTGCCGCTTGCGGTCGCACGCTTTCTTCGCTACTTTTCCCATTTTTCTTGGTTTCGCTAGGGTGGTTGACGGGTTGGGGTGTGTTTCAGGGTAGTGATTTTAGTGGTTGTGTGGTTTTAGTGTATTTATAGGTGTACGCCGGGATGTTTCCCGTTCCGGCCCCATGTTTTAACTTCCGTTTCCGTATATTTCCGGGCACCGTACTTTCCGGTAGGCGCACACTGCGGTGACCGCTAAGTGGGGTGGCGGTATTGCACCTAGGGCGCCGTACGGCGGCGGTGTGGGCCGTTTTGGGGTCATTTCTGCCATCGCGGACTTTGCACTTCCGCCGTGGCGTGGTGCTCGTGCCCGATGGGTCGGAATGGGCCGCACTTTGCTCCTTCGTGCAATGGCGGAAACGCTATTTACGCTGTGGCGCTCCGGTCAGTCGCTTTCCGCCAGGGTCGTAATGAGGGCCATTGTGTGTGATCCATATGCCTGTGTGGAACAAGCGGTACATGCCTTTGGAATAAGGGATGCAATGTATTTGCGTTGGGTTGCTATTGACACATGCTCTGCTGACTGTGCTTCTACCACCCCCAGCCCCCAGGTCATGCTTTGGGCATTCTACTCACCCAACAGCAAGGTGCACCAGAGTGCCTATTTACCCACCCACACTACACAGAGTTCATGCATTGGTCATTCTAGTCACCCAACAGCCAGGTGCACTCTGGTGAGGACCTATTTACCCTCCCCCCACTAGACAGAGGTCATGCATTGGTCATTCTACTCACCCAACAGCCAGGTGCACTCTGGTGAGTGCCTATTTACCCTCCCCCACTACACAGAGGTCATGCATTGGACATTCTACTCACCCAACAGCCAGGTGCACTCTGGTGAGTGCCTATTTACCCTCCCCCCACTACACAGAGGTCATGCATTGGACATTCTCCTCACCCAACAGCCAGATGCGCTCGCCCATGTGCCGTCCCATGTGCTATGGCTGATGAGGTGTTCTGCATCACAGGCCATCTGCAAATTAAGGGAGAGGAATTGTTTGCAGTTTCTATTCATTCCCTCAATGGCATGTCTGGGCACCAACTCAACATGTGTGTAATCTAACGCAGCAATGCAATTGGGCATGTCTTCCAGGGCGTGGATGGCCACTTTGGTGGCATTAACCTGTGCAAGACCCTGGAAAAACAGGGTTTTGACAGCCCGTGCAGCTCACCCATGGTGTGTTGGTATGTGCCGGTTGCAACTAAGTGCAGTACCGATACTACCTTCAGCAAGGGGGGATTGCAATCCGTATATTTATGGCGCTGCTGATGTCATCATGAATGAGGGTGACTATTGATGTTATGCTCTCCCTGTCAATCCGGTACAAGGTGTGGATTTGGCTTGGGCTCAGGTTCCAGGGCGAGGCCCTGATGCAGGGTATTTGGGGCTGCCTGCAGGGTGCTACCTGCTGGACATTGATGTTAGGCATGGCCAAATGGTTCCTCCTTCGCCTCCTGCCCCATGCCACCTTATCTGCCTCTCTGCTGGTTCATCCTCAATCCCTCCTTGCAGGTTCCCCAGGCCAATTTCTGCTACAGCGACTGTCATCATGGTTGTTTTGGGAGGTGGGTTTGGTGTGGGTGTGGTCCTTTTTTACATTCCCAGTGGTCAATGGTGTGCAGCTGGGCTTATTTTGTAAAGCTGTGGCCTGTTTGCCAGCATGTTTGGGTTGGGAGGGGTGTTTGGTGTGGGCTCCTCTCACAAAAGCACACATGTCGCCAAGCGTGGCCACAAGTAGTGTGGAACCATGGACACTTGCTCTACATGTGACTAGTTGGGGGTGGGAAGGGGAGGGTAAATTGGGGAGTGTGAGGGGTAGGGTAAGTTGGGGAGTGGAAGGGGGTTCCATAGTTGGGGAGAAACTGCATTCACAGTGGTCAATGGTGTGTAGCTGTGGTGGTTTTGGACACCTGGGGCCTGTTGCTGCTCACCTGGCACTGTTTAACGGCATGTCCGCGGTGCCGGTATTACAGGCGCGATGTTCACGGTGCCACTGGCATTTTTATGGCAGTTTATGGTCACAGTACCGTGGGTGTCACTTAGCGGTTCCAGTGTTTCCGCAATTGCAGCTCTGAATGTGCTGGTCTGGAAAATGGTGCCGGTACTGTGCTACTGGCACCGTTCTTTCCGCACCGGCATACTTGGAACGAGGCCCCATGTGGGTGCCCTCTCTGTCTGCATGCACAAATGCCTTGTATCAAACCCATGGAAAATTAGAAAAGGCCACATCATCTTGGGTATTATAAAACGTCAAGGGTAGGCAACCTGCACCTCCCCAGTTGCCTGCGCCGACAACACTGAACAACCCCAGCCAGTAGAGTCAATGCCGAGTAACGAAGGGAGCTTTAGGCCAGGAGTGCCTCAGGTCCGGAGCCCCGTCTCTCAAGTAAACCACTGTTCCCAGTAGCAAAATCACTGCACATCTAAAGATGCAGTGCTGTGGTCCTGACCGAATATAAACCCTCCCTGCACTATGCCCCTGCTCCTAAATCCACTTTAAAGAGAAACTCTAAACTTACAATCCACAGTAAGCGCCGTCTGGTGACAGTGGAGGAATAAGGGCATTGGTTATCATCAGGCCAGCTCAGAGGCAGATCAGTGATTGTGCATTATCACGGCCATGACATTACCAGACATCTCAACATCCAGAAAATGTTGCTCAGAGCGGTATATGTCACAAACTAAAGGGGCTGTATTGAACTCAATGGTGAGGGGTACTGAAAAAAGTAATAGTGATTTCAGCTTGCTTTAGGACCATAGTCCATCACTGTGTCCATCTCTTCCTGTTAGCTCCACCACCTGGTGGCTGGCTTTGGGCCACACCACCTCACAGTCTTGAAGGTTTCTTAGCTTGCTGACTGGCTGCGCCTTTGCTGTATTCATCAAGTTACTGCCTGCATTGATTGGCATTCATCAAGTTACTGCCTGCATTGATTGGCTATCTTCTCCAGCCAGGGCCATCTTGCTTTTATTTCCCACGTCTGCCTTGTCCACCAATATCTTTTCTCCAACCTCCTCTGATGTAACTCTCTATGTTTTCTCAATCCTCCTTTACTCTGCTCAAGTTACTCTTTTCCAACCTCTTCTTATATTACTCTCTCACTTCTCATCCATCAACTCCAGCAACTCCTGAAAAAACCTCCTCCGTTATTACTATATATCTCTCTTCTCACCCACCTCCTTCCACTTCTGCACACTCCTCAGAGCCTTCCAACCTCTGCCTGGGGTTCTCTCTCTCTCTCTCTCTCTCTCTCTCTTTCTCTCTCTCTCTCTCTCTCTCTCTCCCTCTCTCTCTCTCTCTCTCTCTCCCTCTCTCTTTCTCTCTCTCTCTCTCTCTCTCTACCTCTCTCTCTCTCTCTGTCTTCTCGCCCACCATCTTCCTGTACTGCTTCACCACCTCCGTTCCGTCTACTCTCCTCCTCAACCTCTTCCGGCACCACTGCCTCCTCGTTGCCCCGAATCTAAATCATCTCTAGCCTACATCTCTATCTACCAAAACCTTTATCCACCCAGAGCAATGGGGTTGTGCGTTTGCGGATCTGCTTATGACTGAGGCACTATCTAAACCATGATCATCCGTGTCCTCCTTTTTGCTTAGTACGGGTATTGGCTCACTGGATCTTTTACTGTATTTTCTCAGCTGTTTCTCCTGTGACTGTGCACCTATTTGTGGAACATGCAGCGAGTCTTGATAAGACCTGTCTGCATCTTGTTTGTTAAATTATCATTGCCTCTGCTACATACCTGGTTGGTGGCTCATGTCAGCTCTCCATCCGTCCTGCTAGCCTCTAAGAGCATCCAGCCTGGATGGTGATGTCCCCCACCTCTTTATTTTTCCTGGGGGGAAACCAACGTTGAATATCACTGACTTGCAAATCACTGGGGCATGCAGTTGGTCCCTCCCGACCAGCCCTGCTTTTACAATCCCTTGGCACCAGTCCTTGTCACATGGTGATGATCTACTGAGAAGCTCTTGAGCAAAGACCTTGCAGCTAGTTTGGGTCCTTTGGGACCGAAGGTCAGAGATAATATCTTTCCAGATCTGCTGTCCCAGGTACACTTGTCATCCTGACCAGAGACTAGGGATACCTGTCATGCATTCTATGGCGAGGCTGGGTAGGGTTGGATCAATGCCTATAGGTTCTAGAGGATTTGCTATAACTGAAAAGGAATTTATCCTACATAAAACAGTGCTCAAGGTAGATTAACATAAATGTGGGCCTCTTCTCGGGTGCCTAGAACCTTGGTAGCTCAGCTTTCAAGCCATGTGTTCAAAATACTGATCCTTTAGAGTCCTTGTCTCTCGTCAAGACACCCGATTCTACAACAGAAATGTACAAGATACATGCTCAAATTAATATGTTGCATTCCTAAAATAAATAAGTCCCATAACCTCCCAGCTACCCTACGCTAATACCAAAATGTTCCAAACATTGGCTAAATCAGTAGTTTAAACGATAGTCTTAATTTTGCATCCCTATTCTATCACATCAAATAGAAACAGGTTTCAGGGATTTTTTTTTGGTGATTATTCCATCTGGTCTCATCTTTAGACATCTCTGGCCAGGCTTTTGTTGGCCTTACCACAACTTCTGCTTCTGGGAATTCCTCAGCCCCTACGGCACCTTTTCTATGCCAGGGCTCACGACCTGTCCCACTTGGACAGTAGCTCCTGCTTAGGATTCACAACAGGACACTTCTGAACCTCGACTTTCCATTAGCATTCACACCTGTCCCTCCTGGGCCTTTGTTTCTGCTTAGGCTTCAAAGAGGTGACCCTTGGACCTTGGCTTTTCTCAGGGATCACACTGGTCCCTCCTGAACCCTCAAGCAGCATCCTCCTGGACGTTAGCTCTCAGGATTCAAACAAGTCCCCCCTGAACCTGGGATTGCAATCAGTATTCTGACAGGTAGGGCCCCCATGGACCATGGCTTCTTAGGGTTCATAAAGCAATGCGTATTTCTCTCCCCTTATTAGGTTCCTTGTTTAGGCAACTAATGCAGTTTCATCTTCCAGCCACAGGTTCAGAGTCTCCCTCTTCCACATTAGGGTCGCTGGTACATGGCCTATAGCTTTGGCTCTGCAGTCTCCCCTTGTAACAAAAGAGCAGGTTAAGGCACATCTGCCTCCACCAGGATACTTGCTTGTAGACCCTCCTGGAGCCTGTCCGCATCTGCATTTTTCGTGTTGCTTTTATCCTTCCCTTACTGGGACTCGGCTCCCAATCCCCTACCGGATTGGTTATTCCTCATTTGGGTTTGAATTCTAAGAACAAATTGGTTATGCACAGCACCTGCCTTAAAAGGTCCTTTATTGATTTGTTAGTTGTGTCTTGAAATTGGTTAGTTAGATTGTGGACCATTGGTGTGAGCCTGCAAGGTTTAAAAGTGGCCACGGTGTGTAGTGCCACCTTGGAATCCTTCTGAGTCTGGTGAGCATCTCTGTGCTGCTATGCTGCTCCTCCGATCTCTTCTGACACAAACTGTGTCAAACGCTCCATCTCTGCAAGGTAGCGCTCACTTGTTATTTTGTTGACAAGCCTTTCCTTCAGTTACCGTGTAATTTGTGAACTCACCGAGTTTGTGAAACCGTGGTTCCTCTTCCATTACGAACTGTTCCTCCAATCCCTGGTCTATCACTATGTGTCGCAGTGTCTCCTGGAATATGTACTCAGTCTTGCCAGCCATAGCTCTGTAGCAGCGTACCCAGTAGTGTCATACCGCATCTCTAACAGGACAGCGAGCCTCTGGAAGGCACATCAAGTATCAGCAGGACCACCCCAGTTACTGGTGGCTCACTTACCCCACATCCAAGGATGGGGAGTTCATTCAATTCACCAAAATGCCAGAATAAAGAGTGTGTTGGGGCAGTTATTGTGTATGGGTATTGTTCCCCAAGGAGAGGATAGGAAGGTTTACAACTAGGCGTTTTCCATTGGTGGCCTTTGGAGTGGATTCTTGGGGAACGCATATGAGGGTTCTCTTCCCTGGCAATAAGCATCTCTCCCAATGTTAGACTCCCTTCTATCTTCATCATATGGTTCCCCTTGGCAGAACCTCTGAGACCCTCATTCTTACCCTTGATCTCCCTCATTTTGGGGTTCTCGCCCCACCTCTGGCCCTGTCTTTTCCTTTTCTGGGATCCCCTAGGGTTAAGCAGATATGTAATCCTTTCAAGGATGGTGATGTAGTAGGAAGCCTGGGGGTTCGTTGCCTACCTCTACTGGCCCTATGTCACAGGGTGGGTTGGGCAGGAGTCCCAGTTGTCACTCCAGCCACCATCCAGCCTAAGACATGGGACATTGGGCCTCATTACAAGTTAGCCGGTACGGATTTAATGGTGCCGGTAAAACAGTACTGGCACCGTTTCTGGACTGGCTAACTACGAGTTCTGCGGCAGGTGGTCTTACACCCGCCAGGTCTGCCCTGGCGGGCGTAATGCCACCGGCCACAGATGGATGTGGAAACACCGGCACCATTATCACATGGTGCCAGTGTTTCCACAGCCATCATTCCCGTGTGCGAATGGGGAGTTATGGAATGCCAACACCGGGATTACCGGACCACCGTGGCTGTAATGCCCCGGTAATTACGGTAATCCCGGAGCCGGTAATTCATTCCAAGTCCGCCAGCAACCGGGGGGTTTTCCCGGCTCAGTTACCGCCAGACTTGGAATGAGGCCCATTGTCTCAAGATCCACAGTGAAAACTACTAATGGGTGTCCCACTGGGAGTTGTGCAAGTAACATCGAGCAGTACTGCAGGGGAGTCCCATTCTGGCAGAATGGCAGTGCATGACTGGAAAAATGCTTCATCAGTCTTCAATAGGAGGGTGCTCTATAACTATCACATCTAAGGGAGGTTTGCAATATCTTTCACAGACTATGAAGGAAGTATTCCTTGGGAGGGTATGCCATATCCGACCGGTACATTATCAGTGAAGAAATGTTAAAAGATAAGACAAGGCTGACTAGGGCAAGGTGCAATCACTACTTGCCGCCAAGTGCATGTTGCATTCTTCAGAGTAGTAGAGTTACATTATCCTGAGCAGTCCAAGTACATACCTGAACAGAAAAGCAATAAGGACAGCACACAGCAAAGCACTTTCCATGACCCAAGGACCTATGCAAGGGAGAGGCCAGAGCAAGATACACTTTAAATGACTTAACAAGGCCCGTGTGCACTCTTTTAATGTGCACCTGTCCATAAATCAGAGTAGTGCAGCTGTTAAGTTGCCTTGGGCCCCCAACATGGAACGAGTTATCGAGTGCTTTATGGGGGAGAGATGCCAGGTTATTTCACAATCACTCTACAGAATGAACCATGGCTATAGACGTTGTACTGCTCAGGTGCCCCCTGCAGTTATTTCACTGTTCATTTCCTCTCTGCCCTGTTGACATATGCCTGGGTCCCGTAGCACTCAATTTTATCACTGTAATTGGCTGTTGCATTGACCCATACACCAAACTGGAACATGTTGCCTCTATTTCGCCCTAAAAAATATCCTGACCTTTCACTCTCATGTTGTGTCTTTTCTCTCTGTCTATCTCTTCATGTCACTCCTCTCTCCCTACAACACTGTGTATTGTAAGGCATTGGAAAGTTGTTTTTACTGGATTCAAGTTGGTATCATGGGTCTATTGTTCGGTGTGGAGGGCAGGGGACATTTTAATCGCTGTAGGAAACACTGGGCCACATCACGTGTTTGGTGGTCTGGTAAAAACACAGTGGTTATTCCCTTACCACCACTTCTTTGGCAGTGATGGAATTGCCTCCACTTTCACCGCAGCGCTGCATTCCGAGTTTGGAGGTAAAGCTCATGGCACTTGAACTTTAAGTGCAAAAAGTCCCCTTTTTTATTTTTCCACCACGCAGTGGAAAAGTCAATAGTAAAATAAAGGTGAAATCTCAATTACACTTTACTTTTCAACTATGTTTGTGGGAAAGTGTAAATGCTTCCTGACATTTGAACCTGTGGGTGGCACTCACAATAGATTCCAAGCAAACTGTGTGCTTTTACCAGGTGGTGACATCAGTGAATTTCATCATTTCATACAAAACCATTCCATTGCCACCGGAATGAAAAGACACCCTGGAGCTTAATGCAGACACCTTTTCAGGTAGAATGGGAACAGCAGATGAGCAGGTAAAGTTTGCCCTGTTCCCAAATTCCCTGGACCCACAAAAAGGTCCCCTATAAACTTTTACA
Organism: Ambystoma mexicanum; assembly: GCF_040938575.1. Lineage (NCBI taxonomy): Eukaryota > Metazoa > Chordata > Amphibia > Caudata > Ambystomatidae > Ambystoma > Ambystoma mexicanum. The sequence continues at coordinate 601,385,071 of NC_090922.1, forward strand.
ATTTTTTCAAAAAGCGTCCTCTTTTTTAATCGTTCCTGTGCATTGAATGTTTTATAAGTTAAGCATCTCCGTGAAGGCCGTGCCTATTCCGATCCTGTGTTTTCAGTGAAACATACACGTCTCCTTAGTCATATCATGGACCATATGTGACAGCCTTGTATACAACAAAAACACACAATTACTGTACTATACATAAACAATGCACATGACCGCTGCAAAGGGCACAGCCCCATCCCCCTCAGTGCACTTGGACTTTACCCAAAGACCGAATTAAGTGACCTACTGTGCAGTAATATCCACATACAGTGCTGTCCAACATTAGAGCACATTTAAGAGGCAGAAAAGCAATGTTTACAGTAGGGATGGACAACCTCTGTCTTTCAAGAGGAGTCTGTCCTATGACTTCCAAAATATCTCATCATTGACTATTCTGTGTAGAGCTGAAAGCAGTTGTCACAAAACATCTGGAGACCTGCAAGTTGCCAGGCCCAACAATATATACAGAACCCTGTTGTCACCTATCATACTGTAGGTCCAAACCAAAGGATTTCACAGAAACACACCATTACTACACTATTTGTTTATATACAGTTGATAAAAACAGAGCCCAGAACCACCCACTCCCAGGTACCAGCCTCTCCCCATTAGTCCGCCTGGACATCTGCAATCACACAACCAAAGCACAGTAACATCTCCTATACGTCACCAGCCAGCCGTTTAGAACTCAGAGCCCTGGTATATTACTCTGTTTGTAATTTATAATTGCTGTCCTGTGAATTGAGGAAAGCAGAGATTTGAGCAGTGACACGGTTCCTTCATCCTTCCCCTGAATCAGGGAGTCAATGATCTACACAGGTACCTAAAAGTACAGCAAAGCTAAGCGAAGGGGAATATAAGTATCCCGATACTTGAAGATATGACATTTCCCACATAGAGCAGTGTAGAGCCATCAAGTCCCCATAGAACATCCTACAGTGCTAACCTGCTGCTTAGTTATGCTCTTCTACCGTTGCAATTTCCTCATTTATTTATTTAATTCATTTTCAAAGCGCACATACAACACGTTGAGGCGCTGTTGCAGGAACAAAATACTAGTTGGACTGGTGTAATACAGGCATAGTTTCATATAAGTACAAGTTGACAAAGGTGTGACCAATGGCAATTATCATAGAAAAAAAAACCATACAGAATCATACATAGGTAAAGAAACCAGGTGGCAATTAACCTACAGAGCAAGCAGTTGGGCAGTGGGACAGAAATGTTCCTGGGCAAGGGCGTGATGGGGGGAATTCAGGTTTAGGTAAATAGCTGAGCTTTTAATGCTTTGTGAAAGATCCAGTAATATGTATGTGCCTTCAGGGAGGGTGGGAGGTTGTTCCAGAGCTTAGCAGCAAGGTATGGGAAGCGTGAGCCTCCTGCTTTGCATCTTTTCACTTTGGGCACAATTAGTCTATCTGTGCAAGGGGTCCTAGTGCAGCTGGAATAGTGGGCTTTGGCAATTCCTTGGGAGAGGTAGGGTGGTGCTGTGCTGGAAATGCACTTGTGAGTTATCGAGAGGGTTTTGAAAATTATCCGCTCCTGGATGAGGAGCCAGCGTGCATCTCTTCTAGCTCACGAGATGTGCTCTCTTTTGGGAAGTTCAGGGCTGCTCCTTGGGTGTTATTCTGGATTACTTGAAGTTTGAGTAAGTTTCTGAGGTGCCATTGGATGGGATGTTGCAATAATCAATCTTTGAGCCAATGATTGCACGGGAAATGGTTAGGCAGTTGTTTTTTGAAAGGAAGGGTCTGGCTGCATTGAGGACCTTGGCAGCGTAGGCTGCCGAGGAGGCAATGGCACTAACTTTTCTAGTTATGCTAAGTGAAGCATCTAGACAGACTCCTAAGGTCTTTACGGTGTTGGAGACAGGTATCGAGCAATTGTTAATTGTGAAGGCAGAATATTGACTGTTGAGGGTCTTAAGGCCCCTTGGCAGGCCAACAATCAGGATTTCTGTCTTGTCACTGTTGAAACGGAGATGATTGGCTGCCATCCAGGTCTGAATTGTGGAATAGATTGTGTTAAGGATGTAAGAGTAATCTATGTAGATGCCTGAGAGGGTGATCAAGATTTGAGTGTCATCGGGATAGTTAGTGTAAGCTATGCCGAGTGAATCTAAAATGTGGAACAGTGGCCTGGTAATAATATTGTATAACGTAGGGGGCGATGCAAGATTCTTATGGCACGCCACAGGTGATAGGAGAGGAAGAGGCGTTAGCGATCTCTGAGAAGACTCTCATCACTGTTCCATTAAGGAAAGATGCTATCCAGGCAGTGGCTGAGGGTGAGAAGTGTGCATGAGTGGTGAGGTGGTGGCAGAGAATCTGGTGGTTGACCAGATCGCATGCCGCACATAAGTCTAGGAGGAGGAGCAGTGCAGACTTGCCTTCATCCCTGATCTCATCTAATTGATTTTTTAGATCGAGCAGGGCAGATTCTGTGCCGTGCCTTGGATGGAGCCTGGATTGACGCATCCCTAGGATGTGATTGTCCTCCAGGAATTACTGAATGTGAAGGTAGGCAGCATGGTCCAAAATTTTTAAGAGGCATATGTCGCCTTTGCATTTTGAAGGTTTTAGACTATTAATCAGTTCGGTGACATCGGTTTCGGAGAGGTCTCAGAAGGAAAACTGAGTAGTGGAGGAGATAGGGGAGGGAGGTGGACAGTTGTAGCTCGCGTCATGGTTACTATGTTGAATGTCACTTGTTGAGAAAGGATCTTCCCATTCAAAAGTTTTCCATAAATGGTGACAATTTCTTTTGCGTCTGACTTAGCATTGTTGATGCTAGTGTTGAAGGAGTTGGACCTAGCAGTGATTATGGCTGATTTATATCGTTTGGAGGCTTTGGTGAAGTCATGTTTTTCAGCAATGGTAGGTTCTTTTAGCCAGTTTAACTGGGCTTGTCGGTGCATACTTCGAGCAGATCAGGGGTAAACCATGAGTTGGGGTGTCTGACCATCTTTGCTTTGTGTGGTTTTATTGGGGCTAGTGTGTTCACTGTCTTAGAGAGGATTGAGGTATAGGTATCAACTAGAGAAGTGGGGTTCGTGGTAAAGAGAGACTGAAGGCAGGGACTGTTGATCAAGCGTAGGATATTGTCTATGGTGAGCTTCTGTGTGCTCCTTGAGACAGCAGAAGGAAATGGTTTGGGTAGGGCTATAGGCTTTTTTGGCTATGTGATAGAGAAATGGATAATATGGTAATCCGACCCTGGACAGGGTGAGTTGGCGCTGGTGGAGATTTGTCAGTTGTGGTCTACGATCCAGTCCAGTGTGCAGCCTTTGTTGTGTGTGGGATTGGTGATTCATTGAGTGAAGCCAAGGGTGTTGAGTGTGTCAGATAATGATTTGGAACGTAGGTCATTCGGGTCATATAGGCCCAGGTTGAGGTCTCGTAGTAAGATTATTTTTGAGGATGCTTTGAGGATATCCTGGTGGATATGAAGAACATTTTGCCCAAAGTGTCGAGAGGGGCGAGGAGGGCGGTAGATAAGGTGAATGGTGAAAGTACAGGTAGAGGATGGTGAGAATTTTAGTGTGAGAAGGTCTCTATTCCCATCAATGGAAGTGTGAACTTGTCTGAGGGGGATGGAATCTCTCGCAATAATAGTGACTCCGCCTCCCCTGGAGGTGGGTCTGTTGCTCCATAGGATAGTATATCCTGAGGGTAATGCTAGGGCTAGAGCAGGGCCAGAAGCTTCATGAAGCCAACTCCTAGTGATGGCTAGTATATCAAGGTTGAATTTGGTGATGAGGTCCTGTATCTCGAGTGCCTGGGCAGGAAGGGATTGAGCCTTGATCATGACCCCTGTCAAGAGGGGCTGTGGTTCAGTGTGCAGGGTGACAGAGCCGTGATCATGGGTGGAGGCTTGAATCTGAGAGGCTACGTGGGGAGGTGGGGATGTGTCTCTTGTGTAGGTGGTGTTTGGTTATGTTGGATACTGGTGAGGTCCTTGTCAGTCATAGGAGGAGGAATCGAGGTGTTGGGTATCTGATGTTGATGAGGAGGGTGGTTTGGTGGATGAACAGAAACTTTAAGTATTTAGGGCTGGGCTTCTGTTTGCGATGGGCTCTGCAGTGGTGATGTGTTGAAAGTTGTGGGCGAGGTGAGATTATGCTGGGTGCGGGTTTCGGTGCAGCATTTGTGTGCTGAATCTTGGCTTGTATATGGCATTCTTATGCGCGATTGGTGGTGATGAGTGTGGGTATCATAGTGATATTGTTATTTTGCTAATTTACAAGCAATAAACCCTAATTTAATCCTTATGTCCCACATTACACAAATGTCATTTACTCGCCCAATCCAAGATGGCGCCTGATGTAAATGACGTCATGATGCCGTCGTACTGAAACGCCACCACGTCTAACCCAAATATTAACGCGATCCAAAATGGGGACATAGTATCTAACAGTGATTGCGGATATCACACCGGCACCTCGCGTTACGCAAGTAATGAAGGTAAGCGTTTCTCCATACAAGTGTAGAGGTTAGCAAGCCATAACTTAATTCGAAATACAAGCTATAATTGGTGCCACTTTGAATTCACCTAGGAAATTGCAGTTTAGATGGTAACTACGAAAGACAAGGCAGCAAACAGAACATTCAGCACTTTAAAAATAGTGATAAGAGACGGATAAGAGAAACAGATTGCAGCATCATAATTAAGTACATTAAGGGGGTAATTCATAGAATTCAGCGCACAAGTGGCGCACGCGGCTGGCGCACAGTGTGCGCGTGCGAATCCCTGCGCCAGCCGCGTGCGCTAAAATCCATTTCCGCGCACAGCGTATTCATGGATTCCAGCCACCAAAACCAGCCGTGGCGCATAGTGGCGCAGCGACCCTGCAGCAGCGGCAGTTACGCCCCCAGGAACGCCTCTCGTGCAGGGAAAAGCCATCAAAATCCCCAATCCAGCGCAAAGGGCTGCGCTAACCCTGTACCAGCACGGCAAGCGGGCTACGTGTATCATTGGGGTGCGCGGGAAGTACCTCACGCGATTGGCCCCTTGCGAGCAGGGTACGGGTATTTCAGGGGTGCGCAGGAAGTTCCACACGCGATTTCCGCAGGGTACATGTATTTCAGGGGTGCGCGGGAAGTTCCACACGCGATTTCAGCAGGGTAAGTGTATTTCAGGGGTGCGCGGGAAGTTCCACACGCGATTGGCCCCGTACGAGCAGGGTACGCGTATTTCAGGGGTGCGCGGGAAGTTCCACACGCGATTTCCGCAGGGTACGTGTATTTCAGGGGTGCGCGGGAAGTTCCACATGCGATTTCAGCAGGGTACGTGTATTTCAGGGGTGCGTGGGAAGTTCCACACGCGATTGGCCCCATGCGAGCAGGGTACGCGTATTTCAGGGGTGCGCGGGAAGTTCCACACGCGATTTCAGCAGGGTACGTGTATTTCAGGGGTGCGCGGGAAGTTCCACACGCGATTTCATCAGGGTACGTGTATTTCAGGGTGCGGGGGAAGTTTCACACGCGACATCAGCAGGGTACGTGTATTTCAGGGGTGTGCGGGAAGTTCCACACGCGATTTCATCAGGGTACGTGTATTTCGGGGAGCGCGGGAAGTTCCACACGCGATTCCATCAGGGTACGTGTATTTCAGGGGTGCGCGGGAAGTACCACACGCGATTTCATCAGGGTAAGTGTATTTCGGGGTGCGGGGGAAGTTTCACACGCGACATCAGCAGGGTACGTGTATTTCAGGGGTGCGCGGCGGGAAGTTCCACACGCGATTTCATCAGGGTACGTGTATTTCGGGGTGCGCGGGAAGTTCCACATGCGATTCCATCAGGGTACGTGTATTTCAGGTGTGCGCGGGAAGTACCACACGCGATTTCATCAGGGTACGTGTATTTTGGGGTGCGGGGGAAGTGTCACACGCGACATCAGCAGGGTACGTGTATTCCAGGGGTGCGCGGGGAGCACCACACGTGAATTGCACGTGTGGGTCCTCCCAGGTGTCCCCTCCACGGCCCCTGCAGGTGGCTCACACCACAGGGGCCTACCCTGCACATGTCCTGCAGGCACCCCATCCACCATGGCCATGCCCCCCAGCCAACCCACATGTCAACTTGCACTACTGCCCACCAACGCATGTCCCCCTGCACCCCCAGCCACCAGGGGCACCCTCCACCAGGCCCCCACCCATGTCTCCCACCACCCCCACCCCCCAGCAGTGCAGGGTCACCCTCCACCAGGCCCCCACCCATGTCTCCCACCACCCCACCCCCCAGCAGTGCAGGGTCACCCTCCACCAGGCCCCCACCCATGTCTCCCACCACCCCACCCCCCAGCAGTGCAGGGTCACCCTCCACCAGGCCCCCACCCATGTCTCCCACCACCCCCACCCCCCAGCAGTGCAGGGTCACCCTCCACCAGGCCCCCACCCATGTCTCCCACCACCCCCACCCCCCAGCAGTGCAGGGTCACCCTCCACCAGGCCCCACCCATGTCTCCCACCCCCCACCCCCCAGCACTGTGGGGCACCTGCCAGCAGGCCCCCACCCATGTCTCTCACCACCCCCACCCCCAGCAATGCAGGGTCACCCTCCACCAGGCCCCCACCCATGTCCCCCACCACCCCCACCCCCCAGCAGTGCAGGGTCACCCTCCACCAGGCCCCCACCCATGTCTCCAACCCCCCATCCCCCAGCACTGTGGGGCACCTGCCAGCAGGCCCCCACCCATGTCTCCCACCACCCCCACCCCCCAGCAGTGCAGGGTCACCCTCCACCAGGCCCCCACCCATGTCTCCCACCACCCCCACCCCCCAGCACTGTGGGGCACCTGCCAGCAGGCCCCCACGCATGTCTCCCACCACCCCCACCCCCCAGCAGTGCAGGGTCATCCTCCACCAGGCCCCCACCCATGTCTCCCACCACCCCCACCCCCCAGCACTGTGGGGCACCTGCCAGCAGGCCCCCACCCATGTCTCCCACCCCCCCACCCCCCAGCACTGTGGGGCACATGCCAGCAGGCCCCCACCCATGTCTCCCACCACCCCCACCCCCCAGCAGTGCAGGGTCACCCTCCACCAGGCCCCCACCCATGTCTCCCACCACCCCACCCCCCCAGCAGTGCAGGGTCACCCTCCACCAGGCCCCCACCCATGTCTCCCACCACCCCCACCCCCCAGCAGTGCAGGGTCACCCTCCACCAGGCCCCCACCCATGTCTCCCACCCCCCCCACCCCCAGCACTGTGGGGCACCTGCCAGCAGGCCCCCACCCATGTATAACACCCCCCCACCCCCAGCACTGTGGGGCACCTGCCAGCAGGCCCCCACCCATGTCTACCACCCCCCCACCCCCCAGCACTGTGGGGCACCTGCCAGCAGGCCCCCACCCATGTCTCCCACCACCCCCAGCAGTGCAGGGTCACCCTTCACCAGGCCCCCACCCATGTCTCCCACCCCCCCCACCCCCCAGCACTGTGGGGCACCTGCCAGCAGGCCCCCACCCATGTCTCCCACCACCCCCCAGCAGTGCAGGGTCACCCTCCACCAGGCCCGCACCCATGTCTCCCACCACCCCCACCCCCCAGCAGTGCAGGGTCACCCTCCACCAGGCCCCCACCCATGTCTCCCACCACCCCCACCCCCCAGCACTGTGGGGCACCTGCCAGCAGGCCCCCACCCATGTCCAACTCATGTTCCCCAGCCAACATGTCATCACAATCTAGATCCCTGGTCCCTATGGTCAGCCTCCAAATGCAAAACACCCACCCGAGTATTGCATCCACCCACTCATAATTGGCAATTACATGACAGAACACCCATTGCAAGTTCCGAAACAAACACATTTCCCTCACATACACCCAATGGGTGTCAGTGAATCTCAAAACCCATATCATGATATGCATGAAACCAATGAGATACTACACATTGAAGTTCACTAAAAAAAATATGTATTAAAGGAAACATAAATAGAATCAAAAATAAAGAAACAGAAATGGGAATGTACAAAAATGAAAGGAAGCATGTCCGTGAAAAAAAGCAAAGCCAAAAATCATAATCCAAAGTAATGGTGTCCAAAGTCACTGTCCACAAAACAAAATCCAATGGGAAATAAAATTGAAAGCCATTGCTCCATGGTTAAAATGTGAAAGAAAAATACAATCCAACAGTGAACTATGTACATACGAACAAGCCAGGGCCCATTATCCCAACAAAAGAAATGAAACCTATCTAACTACACTAACTAATAAAATAAACTATATACAAAAATGTGGCCAATGTCCAAAAGGTCCAAAATAAATCCAAAAAAAAGGAAACCTAACACTACCTACATAACTATGTACAAGGGCAGCGGGCTAGTTTGACGGCTCACTTTTGGATGTCCCGGGCCAGGGCATCATCGAACTCCTGCTCAATGTCCCGGAGGCGGTCCTCCTCCATGGCCCCGAGGGTCCGCAGGGCCGTCAACGTGTCCACCTCCCGCCTCAGGGCCCTCCGCATGGAGTTCTCCGCCCTGACCATTGTGAGCCGTGCCTCTTCCGCCCGCTGCCGCTCCGCATCTATGGCGTGGCCCAACCGCTGCCACACGGAAGACATTCTCTGTCCTGGGTCCTCTTGCCCTCCGGCCGATGCCTGCCCCTCCGATGTTGAAGGCCCCAAGCCTTCATGGCTCCCACCACGTTGCTGCTGCTGCTGTGCCTCTGCCCGTGCACTGCCTCCTGCTGCCTGCACATCCTCCGCCGGCTGGGGTGCAGTCGTTGATGTGGCCACCCCTGCTGGACGTCCGACTCCCGACTGTGGCAGGGCTGCCTCCTCCACCAGCCTGGCCGCACCGTCAGAGGCAGCTCCACAGGGCACCCAGGTGAGTGATGGGTGGGAAGATGGCACGGAGGACGACTGGCGCGTAGGGGGTTCAGTTGAGGAGGGGGTCGTAGCAAGCCCCATCATACGGAGGAATCTGGCCTGGGTGACCTGTCCCAGCAGGCTGACGTGGTCAACGAGCCATTCGAGATGACGTGCAGTCTCCTCATGAAAAGACTGCAGGTCACCTCGCATGGCCCGTTGACGCAACGCCACACCAGTCAGAACAGGCTCAACCCGGACCCGGATAGCCACGTCCGCAGGCAGAGCAAGGTCAGTTGTCATGAGCTCATCCCCTGCCTGAAAACGGGTCTGGACGTAGGCATCCCTGCTGGTGCAAGATGATGCAGGGACAGGATCAGGGACAGGATTGCACACAGGCACCTCCGCGGCGGCCTGTGCTGCCTCCTGTCCCTGGTCCTGCACTGCACCACTAGCACCAGTGGGATCCCCACCTCCAGACCCCGTCTCTGTTGCTTGCGCGGCCTCCTCCTCCACCAAACCCCCCACCAACCTGGATGACTCTGTGCCATCTTCCCCCGTTGGTCCCTGTGGGGTCCCAGCTGCCCCTTCTGCTGCCGAGGAGTCCAACTCCAACCTCCGCCTCTTGGACCTCCCCCCGGCAGCTGAGGCCTGGGACGCGGCACCGGACTCCTCATTCCCCGACGAGATGACAACATGGGAGGGGAGCCGGGCCTTGCGTCTCCGGCTGGCGGTGGGATCCCCGCCGCTGTGCTCCACAGCACCTTCTCTGCCCTCTTCATCAGTTGACGCGGCAGACAGGGAGAAATAAAACACAGGCGTCAGGGCACTGTACAATGGACACATACACACATGACAGTTGTACATGAGTGGCATTGGCAAACCTGAGACATGTCATCACAATCCCCAACACACATGTCATTTCAACTCGCACACATGAGCCATACCACACCATATCGCAACTGCCAGCACCATCCGTACACATACAACAGCATGAGCAGGCAAAGGTGAGCCAGACATCACATGCAACACAGGAAGTGCACCACACATGTACACACACCACCAGACTTGCATGCATGTGTACACCTCTGCCAAGTGTCGCAGTGTTCAGATGGGCATCCATGTCACATCTGCCAATCAGGCTTCCACATACCGCTGTCACATGCATCCATGTTGCATCACTGTTGCACCCTTGTCAAATACACACAGATGCACATGTACACAGTGCTGATACATGCAGCTGAAAACAACATACATGCGTGACATCACGGACATGTCTACTTACATACACATTCATCCAAACATGTTGCCCACACAACTGCATTTGGCATGCAAGCCTACACACACAAGCACCATCCATGTCTCACACATTCCAGCCCTTGCATGTGTTAGCCCCACGGCCCTGTACACCCCCACCCATACTCGACCCCATACAAACAGATGTGCAACCTGCACACTACTGAAAAATCACCACATGCACAGCTCACAATCAGGATGCATGTACACTTACCGCTCGACTCCAGACGGGTCTGCCTCTCAAGGACCTGGAGGTGGAGCGCTGGGGATATGCGTTCCAGGACCCTCATCTGTTCTTCCGACAAGTGGCCCCGGCGCCCCTTGGCATCCGCTGCCTTCAAGAGGCGCCGGGCCTTGTTCAGGGTCCAGGACCTGAAGTCCTCCCAGCGCTTCTTGACATGTTGGAAGTCGCGGACTGCCACCCCCTCCGCGTTGATGGCAGTCACGATGTCAGTCCAGATCCGAGTCCGTCCTTCCTTGTCGGCGCGGGAACTTCTGAAGAGGGCATCATACTGCCCCAGGACTTGCTCCACCAGGACACCAACTTCCCTGGCACTGAAGCTGGTGCCCCTCTGCCTCTCTGGCCGGGGGTTGTCAGTGGTCTCAGATGGTGTTTGCCCCGACATGACAACCCCAGAGGCAGGAGTGGGTGGGCAACTGGGTCCTGGGCTGGGCTGTGGAGCGATGGAATCCCAGTCGGGAGTCTTCGGTTCCAGCAGGGGTGGTCACAGCAACAGCACCCCTGGCTGATGTGCAGGCAGCAGATGGCAGGGCACGTGGGCAGCAGGCAGCAGCAGATGGCAGGTGGGAGCGTGCTCGGGGCTCTGGGGGGCAGTAGTTCGGCCTTCTGGGCAGGAGCGTGGTCTTCCGTGTGCTTACGCGTGGCCAGCTTGATACGGAGTGATTTGGCATGTGAAAATTCGGCACGTCAGCGTGTAATTCGAGGAAAGGCCCTTAGCGCGTAAGCGCGTCTGCACGCATACGCAATTTCATTGGACAAAAGGCCCCTCAAGCGCAAGCGCCCCTGTGACGTGACGCCTACAGGCGTGCATGGGCATTTCAGGCACGTGAAAAACTGCACGTCCGCGTGTAATACGAGGAAAGGGCCCATGCGCGTAAGTGACGTGACGCGCGCGTGCATTTCCCTCAGCACGGGTTAAAGGTGAGCGGGCCCAGCAGTTCGCTGTACGTGCCTTTCGTGGAGACCGACGTGTGTTGCTGCTTCCTGTTGTTTCGCGTGCCATCACAACTTCACAGCTATCAAGGACGTATCTCTTCTTTTGGCGGGGGTATTGGTTTAGCGTGTTTTTCTGCATCGCGCTAGTCAGACGGTGAGTCGCACACGCTCTTTTTCCCACTGCGGGTGCCCCTGTGTATCGCACCCATTTTCGATGTCATAGTAGCCTGCGTGTCCCACGCGTACGCGTTATTCGTGTTACTGGGTGCCACCGTGTACTGCGGGAGGTTGAATCCACGCACGTAGGCTGCAGGGTTGCGTGCACGGTTTTACTGCAGTTTTGGGGTGCCTGAGCGTTGCGTGACCAGTCACCACATCACCGGGGTCACATACAGCCTTGCAGGTGCAGGGGGGCTGTTAACATCTTGCTTCCCACTCCCTTCACCCCAATTGCCCAGGTCAATTGTGGTGTACACCTCCCATTGTCACCACTCCATCTGTGCCAGCACTACTACATCAGTGCCATGGTTGGGATGCCACCAAAGGTGAGGGGCGCCTCAGCTGGGTGTCCTCCTCGTGGCGGGCGTGGTCGGGGACGTGGCCGTGGTGACCAGGGAGTAGGGGGACACCAGGGTGTCCAGGGCAGCCACAGAGGGGGAAGAGGCAGGGGTGCGCCACTTGAGCACAATGGTGTGCCACGTGTCAGTGCAGTCATGCCACCACCCCCTGTGGATCCGGGGGATGCAGCTCCTGCATCTGGCACTGGCACCCGTTCGACCCGGCAGTCCGTTCCATCGACTGCCACGGGCCCAAGGGTAGTGGTAGCTGCAGGTGCAGCTGTGGACACCGCCACCCAGGCTCAGGGTCTGCCAGCGCAGGCTGCGTTGGCACTTGAAGAGCCCTTGGTAGATCTCCAACAGGCCAGGGGGGAAACCATAGGGGCAGGCCGGGCTGCTCAGACCAAGACACGTGTCCCTGGTACAGTCATGTCATCTGCTCCCCGAACAGCCGGGTGTTGGCAAGTGCAGGGGCAGATGCACCCAACAGCACCCCGGTTGTGAGTCTGCCAACCAGGACCATTGCGGTCAATGACCCTGCCACAGCTGATGTTGCTGCGCAGGGTCCATTAGTGGGCACCCAGCTGCCACTGACACAAGTCAGGCCTTTGGTCATCCCTCCACCTGCCACTCCCTTGGCTAAATCCACCGAACCCACTGGCCATACTGGTCAGGGCGGCATTAGCCAGCCAGGGTCTGCGCCACAGTCCAAGATGAGGAAGGTTGCACCTGCAGCACAGGCTGGGACCCCACACACAGCCACAACCTCCTGCACGTCGAGGAAGAAGCCTTTCTGTAAGCAGGAACTGGACTTCCTCGTGGACTACGTGCGGGGCCACAGCCGTGACATGCTAGTGGGTGCCAATAGTCAGACTACGGCTGCCCAATGTGACACCCACTGGAAGCATGTTGCGGAACATGTCAGTTCATTCGGCTATGAGGTGCGCACGGCGCAAGAGTGCAAAAAGCGTTGGAATGACATCAAGCGCAGCACTAAGGCTAAGCGTGCCTCTAATTACAACTTGACTCTGGTGACTGGCGGTGGGCCTGCACCAGAGGAGGAAGAGCTCACTCCGCATGAGGCTCTCGTTGCGGAGTTCATACCACCTGAATTGGTCGAAGGAGTGGGAGAGATGCTGGACTTTGATGCCCAGTCCAGTGAGTGTTGATGCGTGTTTGTTGAGGACGTGTGTGTTTCACTTGTGGGATGTGTTGTGCATGATTGCTGCTACATGTGACGTATACATGGTTCTGATGTGTAAGTAATGCAATGCTTCCATCATGCATGTCTCCTCTGCCTGCATGCGGGACTCCATGTAGGCATGCTCCCTTGCCCCTCCTCTGCCACTCTGCACCCCAGTTCCACCTTTGCACTGGTCTTGCCAATGTGTAGTTTCTTGTTCATGTGTCCTGTGTAGATGCTAACTTCCAGCGTAGAATCTGCCAGACATATGCCGTGTGGTACAGCCTTAGTACTCGATGCAGGGTATCTCACTTGTACTCTGCATGGGTCAGATGTCCCGCAGGGACATGAGTGCCCATTCATGCTCCATGTGCATTGCACGCATGCCCCTACGTGTCCTTGACTGGATGATCACTGTAATATAAGTCCTTGGTTACATACATTGCCTGCCATCTCATCAGCCTTCCCATGTCAACTGTGGCTTAGTCCTGCGTTGCACACATGTTTAGGCTCCGACAATCTGTGTGGCTCACAGGCCTCAGCCTGTTCAATGGCCAATGACTCTGTCCAACTCTTGTTGTGTCTTCTTCACACGTGGGCGGCCTCCGGAGTTTTCATCATGTGTCCTGCCTACTGTCCCAGCATCATTTGCAGTGTTGTCATTTGAATCACATTAAGCTGTTGATGCCAGTCAACACTGCCTGTCAATACACAGGTGTATGGTCAGCCTTTTGATACCATGCTAGGCATCCCCGCTTTGGTACTGGGGTGGAGGGGTGCTTGGCTTCTAGATATGGTACACATTGAATGCACAATGGACGTGATGTCTGAATTTGACATTGCACTGCCTTCACATTTCCTGGCACACACCATGGAGTCCTTGTACATGTAGGTAGTGAGTGGCGTACACATTTTCTGCACTGCATAGACCCACTTCCATGGAAACTGACACCTTTCAACAGGTCTGATCACAGAAGCTATTCAAAGTTGACCCAGCATGCATGCCAGGTTATATGTTGTGTGTCACATGTCTGCCGGATGCGTTTGCTCTCGGTGTGTGTGTGTGTTGTGTGCTTCTGACATGTGTAGTGACCTTATTTTCTCTCTATTTTTCAGGTGATGACGCAATGGAGGCGGAGGATGGTGTTGTCATGCCAGACACAGGGTTGGTAACACCACATCAACCCGGCACTAGTGGGGGTCGTGGGGTGGTAGGCCACGAAAACCCCCAAGTGCTGCAGTCCATCTTGTCTCTGGCTGCCTATGAGTCCAGCCTTGATGACGACTCTGACGTCCATGTTGAGTTGGATGAGCATCAAGTCCATGTGTCAGGGGTGAGTGATTCTGATGTGGACACTCCTCTGTCTGCGACCCCTGCACTGAGGGATCAGACAGTCTTGGTTCCTCCGCCCGTGGTGGATCGGGACGCAGGGTCACCCTCCACACCAGTCACTGATGTGCCTGGGACATCACGTCGATGGGGGCATGTAGTTGTGCAGCCGCGAGCGGTGCCAACACAGTGAGGACCCCTGGTCCTTGGGTCCCGCAGGGGTCAAGCCCGGCAACGCGGTCGCTGCGCGCAACCGCTGTATACTGAGTGGGAGCAAGACATGACTGCCAATTCCGAACGGCAGGGGGCAGCAATGGAGAACATCGCTGAGAGCATGGAGCGTGTGGCCCGATCTGTGCTCCCCCCTGCTAGGCAGGTGCTTCTCCAGCAGCAGGCGGCACGGTCCACGGCCCGCTCGCTCAGGCTGGGCATGGCGGCCTCAGACAGGGCACGCCAGGCTGAAATGTTGTCTCTGCGTCAAGCAATTGCTGCTCACGCAGAGGCGCACATGGATGCCCTGAGGGAGGAGTATGCTTCCCTCAGATCCACTCTGGGTGTCCTTATGATGTCCCAGAGGCAGCAGGCAGAGGAGATGTTTGCACAGCTTGAGCGTACCATCTCGGCTGAGCTACAGACTTGCCGGGAGGTGCAGCGGTTCTCCAGCCAGGCCTTGCAGGAGGAACTCCGTGTTACACGTGCTACCTTGCAAGAGGAAGCACGTGTATCACTTGAGGTTCTGCATGCAGACCTACGTCACATCGCCACACAGAACCAGGCTCACCCGTCCGGCAGACTTGCTGCCGACGAGGGGCAAGCTGCGGCTAGGCGTGGCCAGGCTACGGTACCACGTCCTCCTTTCCAGGATGAGCCAGACTCGGACGACCATCTATCTCCCACATAGGTCGGGCTGTGCAGGCGTTGAGCCCATGGAGTTTTTTTTTTGGCTCAGCATCATCGCATGTGGATGTTGAGCAGCACCCTGTACCTCCCCCCTCCTGGGCGCCTCCCCTCCCCCCCGGGTCATATTTGGCCATTTTTTATTTTTCTTTTAGTTTAGTTAGTTAAGTTTCTGTTTGATAGTTAGTTTAATTAGGTAATGTAGGTCTTCCATTGTTAGTGTAATTAGTTAATAGTTGATTTAGTTTAAAATTGCTAGTCTATTGTGCTTTCATGTGACGGTGCGGTACTTTGTGGCTTTTGAAGGCATCCACTGTCTGTTCCAGCTGGGCCCTTCAGGCTTGTCTTGTGTATGTAGTTGCTGCTTGGGGTCCTTGACTCACATATGCCACTCCTGCCTCCCTTATCCATGGGCTCGCAAGGATGGTTCGGTGTTACAGAATTTTACACAAGGGCTTTGGGCTGTCATATCTGTGGCATGTCTGGTGCTGTGTGACTTGTGTTGACACCCCTAGTGGGGATGATTTTGGTGTTATTGTCCACTGTTCAGCTTTTGCTAGATGGGGTGTGTCATGATTAATGTGTACATTAATTGCTATGCATTGTGTAGTATGTTTCATATCTTTACTGTACACGTGCTGGTTGCAATTCATGCTGTAGATAGTGTTCCACACTTTGGATGTGAAAGACGGACTGATGGTGTGATTTGTGATGTGACTCTCTGACATGGTCAAGGAATGAGATGCCTGATGAGACACACACAGATGACTTTGAAGCATTAATCATGTGTTTCATGCCCTTTCTGCAGGGCGATGAGCCTCCAGAGCACCTTTGCCAGCAGACATGGCCCATTGGACGACGGAATTCTGGACCCGTTTGTTGGTGCCCACATGCATATGTGTGCACAAGCAGAGGCACAGGGATTGCAGACCCACATCCTAGAACTGCTGACATGTTCCAAGGAACTCCAGGCAAGGTAAGCAGCACAGGGGGGCCACGACACAGCAAAGCTTGCACCAGGCGAGTTGCACATGCAGGCTTAGTCACAGCACTGAGGGTGAGCTTAGACGAATATTGGTGTTGAAGCACACAATGCAGCTCAGATGTGTTGGTGGACTGATGGCTGTTGATAGTAGGGTTGTCTGGGACACATGCAGGGGCAGTGGCACATACCCTCCGGTACACCAAGGTCCATTGAGGCACTTGTGTCAACCATGTAGCCTTCCGAGACATGGAAAGGGGCAGCTCACAGGGACATACAGCAAGGGACATACTCGGGTGCAGTGCATGTCTTTTCCATGTACTTTATGATAAATGCACTGCCAACTTTGTTTCGGTCATGGTGGTACGCAACTTGCTCAGAAGTCATGGCTTGCTATATGGGTCTGTCTGCTTACCCAGGGAGCATTGCATGTTGTGTGAATTGTGACACATTGGTGTTCCATTTGCCACGCACCCACCGGCGGCTGACTTACTGCATTGACTGTGTATGACCCGTCACAGGGGTGATGTTATATATGGGTACGAAGCATCTACACCAGATTGTCTGTTTGTAGAGTAGTTTGTTGCTATGGGACATGTTTGGTGTTGTGTTTTTGTGTAATTGGCACGTACAGGTTGTTGACTGTGGCTCTCTTTGCAGCATTGCAGTGCTCCTGTAACCGGACCTGAGAGTGCGCAGGCAGGAGGCCAGCACTCAAAACCAGAGCTAAGTGTCTTGTTGTTTTTCTTTCGAACTGCTCTGCATAGGCTTGCTGGGGAGTGTACTAATGCATGGATGTATGTGTGGTTCAATTTGGTATGTTTTTTCTCCCTAATCACCCGTAATCCTATGAAATTTTGAACCCTGTACCCTCTACCCGGTGTTCCTGCTTCCCGTACCTATCCAAGCAACGTTCCCTGACCCTCTTTCCCCGCTGGGGTTGCGGATGCCTGTGTAAGCCTCGAACTTGCAGGCGCCAAAACCCTAGAGGGGGTGGTTGGTTCGTACCACTCCTGAGCCTGGACTACAGAAGGCCATGACAATGATGTCCAAGTTTGTTTGGATTGTGTGTGGGTTCATGCAGGTAGTACATTTTCGTGCATTCCCTAGTTTCATGTGTCATTCCTCCTCCCCTCTCCTGCCACTCATTCCAGTCATCCAGTGTGTCAACACCTGTCCCGACTGCATATCCCTGAACCTCCTTCCCCACGAGGGTCTCAGGGGCCTGTGTGAGTTTGACCTTGCAGGCACCCGGGACATGGTGGGGGTGGTTGTTTCGTGACACTCCCGCGCCTGTACAGGGGACCTGTGACAGTACACATCCGTTCATGGTGCATCATCCTATGTCATGTACCACACATGTTTCACATCCTGTCGTGACATTGTTTTACTGTGCTACCTTGGTTGTTGCATCATTGTGGTAGTACTTGGCCTTTGTGAGGTACTGCTACGTCAAGTCATCTACTGGAGGGTGTTCTGGTTTGTTTTTATGGCTTGGATTTTGTGATTTTGGACATTGATTATGAGGGTGCAGGCACCTTTTTACACACAAGGTGGGAGATGGTGACGAAAGGTAAAGGAGATCCTGTGGCCAGGTGGAATTGAGGTTTGAAGGCTCCATGACCCAGGTGCAGTTGTTCAGTGGGTCATGGTCATTTGTGAGGGAGGGGGGGGGTTGTTGTTGATAGTTGCCTTGCCCTGCAGTGTGATGGGAACTCTGACATTGTAATGGTGGTATCCTATGTACATGTTGTGTTCTGCTGATCAATGCCTGTTCATGTGTTGTGTTTACCTTTCAGGTGCGAGGGGATAGTTGTGGTTTGACATGCTGGGGTGTACACATGGTGAATGTTCACATGTGATGTGTAGAGAACACTAATGGTCACTTGAGTGCACATGCATATGTTGAGTGCATGTCCTTGCAGAACCACACACTTGCACTCTGATGCACTACATGTACTCCCACCCTTGCATATCCACGTGTACACTGTTTGCCTTCTGGTGCCCACTGTGTCCCTGCAGCACATGTTCTGTGACCGATTATGGATCCTGTACATGCCTAATTTGCTGTTTGATGTGGTCTGTCCCTTAGATGTGATGCTCAGGGTGTGCATCACACACAATGGCTGTTCACTGTGCTGTGCGCTGAGCAGTGTGTTGCAGGAGTAGGACACTGCACACATGAGCTGCAGTGTTGATTTTGCAATGCACAATGTGCATGTAGACAAGCATTCATTGTTATGTTATGTCTACGACTCTTGTAATGCATTTGGAAATGACTTATTTTGGGTGGGAGATTTTGTTGGTCTGTCATTTCATCTGATTCCGGGTCAGGCATCATTGTCTGATGCCACTGTACATTTAGGACATGGCAATGTGTACCTTATTGTTACTGTGTTGGTGTATGGGTATTGCTTGCCATGTCATGTTGTGGTTTGGGAGGATTTGAGTGACATGACAGTGATGGCCATGGCCTGTTTTGCAGGTGTGTGTGATGCACACCTTGCATGTCAGGGTCATCCGCTTCTCAGAGCAACTAGCTAGGGGTAGATCTCTCTCCGCGGCAGGGCATTCCCTCTGGAACAGCCTTCCTGCCTCACTTGAACTTGAGGCGAACCATCTCCAGTTCTGGAAGCACCTCAAGACCTTCCTCTTTGCTTCTGCTTTCTCTCTGCCTCTCCCTTGCATAATTCTTCACTGGAACTGCACTGGAGCTGCAACTGGGCCACTCTCACCGACCTCGGTCCCTGGCCCAGCCACTCTCCACTTGCACTGCCTCCCTGGCAACCCCTGCACTGCGGTACTGTCTCTCTATCCCTACAGCCCACCCTTCCCAGCACTTGTCTGCACTTACCTTTGCAGTTGCCATCAGCCGACCTATGTATTTTTTTTTTGGTCTACTTCCCCTGTACTGCACTCCCTCCCCCCCCTTCCCCTTGCACTTTTCCCTTCCCCCTACCCCTGCACTTGCACAATCTCAATTACACCTGGCCTAGTAGTACCGTTGTCTGTCTTCCCTTGTTCGCCCCTCCCTGCCTCATCGCACCTTGAAATAATTGTGTATAGGCCATATCATGTCATATGTCATATGTGTGCCTTTTGGTCACACGGGATAGCTTGTGTTTAAGTAGCTAGGGATGCAGACGATGTGGCACTTCCATGGCAACTATCTCAGGGTGGTAGGGTTGTGACAGTTGACTGTCTCTTTGTCATCATCGATTGTTACGTGGTATGTGCCAGGCCTGTGTGCACTCCGCAGGGGTGGGAGTTTAGGTGAAAAATGTGGCCACAAGCTGGGTCCGGGCTTCCTCGCCACGTGCCCTGTCCCCTCCCATGGGCAGCGCCTGTGCCTGTGGTTGGGGATGTGGGGGCACCACCATGTCCACCGGGACGCCCTGCCGTGTTGCAACATTGTGCAGGACACATGCTGCCACAATGATCCTGCACACTACTGGTGGTGCATAGAGTAGTTGCCCACCAGAGCGGTCAAGGGAGCGGAAACGTGACTTGAGCACTCCGAATGTGCGCTCCACTATGCCCCTGGTTGCAATATGGGCGGCGTTGTATCTTACCTGGGGTGGTGTGGTGGGGTTCCGGATTGACGTCATCATGTGGTTGCTCAGAGGGTAGGCACTGTCCCCTGGGGAGGTGATAATAGTTGAGATTATTAGGGTTTGGATATTTGTCTGTGTGTGACTTGCATGCATGTGCAAGGGCATTTGTACTGACCTAGGAGCCATGTGTCGCCATGCTGCCCAGCTTCCAGGGCCCGGCTCAGGGCGGACATTCTGTATATGAAACTGTCATGGGTGGAGCCAGGGTAGTTTGCACAGACAGAGGTGATGATTCCCTTTGCATCGCATACCACCTGTACATTGATGGAAGGCCAGGGCTTGCGGTTTCGGTAGATGTGCTCAGTGGCCCTAGGTGGACGTAGGGCCACATGGGTGCAATCTATGGCACCGAGCACTTTGGGGAAGTGTGCCACCCTGAAAAAATCCAGGACAACGGCCTGCCTTTCTGCGGGTGTTCTGGGCATGTATATGTGCCTGCGGACTGAGGGGCGCGCTGTCATGATTGCCAGTACCTGGTGTAGGCAGCGTGACTACGTGGCCTGTGAGACCCCCCCACTATGGCAGTGGTCCGCTGAAATGATCCAGTGGCCAAAAAATGCAGGACATTGAGCTGCTTCTCCAAGGGGCTCAATGCTTGGGAGCAAAGGGTGGGGGATATAAGGTCATCTTCCCACTCCCTGACCAGGTCCAGGATGATATGGGGTGGAAACCTATACCTGCCATAGACCTGGTCGTCAGGCATCCCAAAAAGGCTTGTCCATGGTGCGAAAATGCCTGCCTTGGCTATTCTCCTACTCCTGCGGTGTCCCACGATCAGTGCTGCGACAAATGGGGCATTCATCGTAGCTGTATATACGCGTTTGTTGTTTGCGCGCACTTTTATGCTGTGCGCGGGGACGCTTCCGCCTGCCTTCGTGTGGCGGACGCGTTGACGCCTGTGCGCGTCTTTTGCCGTGCGCGGGTTTCCCGTATTCGGATCCATGAATACGGGTTGTTCGCGTGCGTGTGGGCGTTCCGTGTAGTTCCCTGCAGTACTTCCCCAGTTACGCCTTCTTTTTCACGCGTTGTTCCCCATTCCGCGTGTTACGCCCACTGTTCCGCCCACTTTGGTTGTGTGCGCCGCGCTATGTGCGCTTTTGCTGTGCGCGTAGCGCACGCCGTGTATGCCTGCGTGAGCCATGGCTGGATTGGGCGCATGGACAGCGGGAAACACGCGCAGCGTCTTCCTTGAATCGCACGCGTGCGCGTGCGCTGCGTTTCTCACGCTTGCGCTCCCTTGCGCCTGCTTGCGCATGGATTTTCGGCGCACGTTTGTTCCATAAATCGGCGCCTAAGTGCTTTTTTTTCAAATGTCTACTAATATTAATCAATATCGTATCTGCCATGGAGAGTATACACATGAGCTTACCTAATTACTTTTCAAAGAATCACCTGATTTACACTGTGATGTTCAGCCTCAGAATAGTCCAACCCACTCAAATGTCCTAAGCAAACATTTTTATATCTTTCAAATCAATAGACCAAATCATACACATAAGCAGGAAGCTCTCCAACTTTATCTCTCTTTTTCAACAGTATGTGAAAAATATAAGTCTCACCTATTAACGTCAACCCTCCTGAAGAACCAATATAAGCCATTGGGGAAACACGTTTCGAGGGATAACACAACAACCATCAACAAGAGGAGAGATTTGAAATACAAATAATCGCATATAAAAGTATCAAAAATAGATACTAATGCCCACAAAGGAGAGATACGGAAGAAAACTATTAAGGATTAACACCTTCACTCTCAAAGTGAAGCAACATTAAGAACCTCAAAAGACTTTGCTCTTCCTAAAGTGAAGCGACACTAAGGACTCCAAAGGACTTTTTTCACGAAGAATTATCAAAACAATGTTCTCAATATGGATTAATATTGAGGATCAACAAACAAACAATTTCAAGTTGATGTAAAAACCGCAAAAACCTGCCAAACAAACCATGAGTGTCATTATGTGAAGATTAACAATAATTATATTTTATGATACTTTGTCTATTGTTTGATTCACAAAAGATTAAGAATATCCAGGCGCAAAATTTTACGGTAATGTATCTTTAAGTTTATTTTGCAAGGGGTTTGTTCCTGGAGAAGCAGTAGGAAACTCCTCTGAATAGAGGCTGGTGCGTGATTTGAGCCATGAGTTCCTAGTGAGGGTGTCTAGGGCTGTGATTTGGGCTCAGGTATTGCTGAAAGCTAATGTGGCTGTGGAGTTTTTGAGGTGGGCGTGCTGCCTGCTGTGGTCTGGGGCGCAATCCTGGAATAGGGATGGTGTGAGAGCGCTGAGGGTGGGCACTGGTTGTGAGCGTGGCTTGCTGGCAGTGTGCATTTGAAGCAGGCACTGAATGAGTTGCGTGGTTGGCATCGGCAAGACAAACCTCCTGTTCTGTTAAATGAATGTGTGGAGGTGACCACTGTGTGCAGAGGGAGGCTGGTCGTTGTTACGGTGTGATGTGCTTTACTGTTAGTGCAGCTCACGGCTTCGACCTTCTGGGGGAGTTGGCCTGTAGATGTGGGCGGAGCCGCCGACCGTACATGGGTGCTTGCGCGGTTGTCTGGGGATTGTGAGAGTACAGTGGGGGAAATTTCTAAGACTTGAAAGCCATTGTTGGATTTCTTGTATGGTATACCTCGCGGCGCACATCTCCTTCACATTGGTGCTCATCTATGGACTAATGCTTTTAGGCACTGTACAGCACCAGAAAACTGGAGTGCACAGGAGAGTAAAGTAACTTATGCGTTGCAATGGACAAAGAAAGAGATGTTCCAAAGGAGTTCTTTGAAGGCCTGAGTGGACAGGAGGAGGGTGTATGCGCTCCGAAATTCCGGACCCTAATTCTCCTATTGAGTACTGGGATGAGTCCTTTGCATCCTGAATAGACAGGAGTCACCCATCGGAAAAGTACATATTGTCACCTTGAAAAAGTCTGATAGCCAGAAGACACCAAACCTCAATGCAGTAACATGCAGTTTGCAGGAGGTTAACAGGTGATTTTATATTACAGTCAGTATAACAAAAGCGTGCGATTAAGATTTCACAATAAGGAGACACATCACTGAGTTAATATATGCTACAGAAACAACATGTAAAACATAGTGGCTGGTCTTAAGAAAAAATGCAGAGGACTGCTGGAACTTACAGGAGCAGAACTGATCATATTATTACTACTCGGTCAATCTGTTTTCAAACCGAAGCACTCAATTCAATCAAGCAACGTATTTCAAATGCAGGAACATGTAGGGTGACAGTACAGTAATACCAAATACAAGAAAGAACTGCCAGACTAAGATGGAAAGGTTTACTTTGTGTAACTGATGATATTAAGATTTAGTTTTAACTAGCAACCTTTTAAGGATAAAACAGTTCACAATAAACATTGGCATTAGGGAGTGGTTTGAGCCCTTTTTCAAGATGATTGTCCAAGCATCTACACTGCCAATGAGGTGCTAATGAAGCTCGAACAAGCATATATAGGCTTAAGCTCTACACAATATGTGTTTGTGCACTCAGCGCCGCCCTGGTAATGGCATTGACTGGCCTCTCTGCACGGCTGTGATAATGAGGTATGTTAGATACGGCTAAACCCTTGCGCATGGGCAGTGTGGTTTGCATTTGCTGCCACACTGTGGAGAGAGCAGGAGGTGCAGTTAGTCCGCATTTAGGACTATCTGCAGTGGAGAAGAAAAGAAGTAAACGTCTGGGAAGCTACTGGTAGGGAATCATATGGCTGCAAACAATGTATTGCGTGCCAGCCACTATTACAGAAGTGTCTGGTAAGTGCTGTAAACAGTCTTTAGTCACACCAAAAGAATCTGACAGAATCTCCTTGCTATTCTCGACCCAGTGATAACCTGAGAACTTTCACTTGGCTTCCCATTCAGCATTCAATTGACACCAACATGTCCCAAGATAGGGTAACCTGGCTGATGGCCCCTCATGTCTTTCAGCAGTCTCACCATTCTCTGTTGCAATGAGTGAGTCACCCATTTCATGCCTGCTCACAGGTAAGTCCCAAGTAATTCAAATTACAATAATGAGAGCAGAGTACGAAATTGAGGAGAGCTGGGAGCTATTTAGCTCCTGCTTCTAGCATAGTTAAGCCTGGCTAGCTTGAAACCAACAGCTACGTGGAGCTACCCCCGGCTCCTAGGGCCAACTGCTGTCTTCCAAACATGTAAATGTGACATTAACTTTGAGTATTTGAGAATGTTAAGAATTGGACCACATCTAAACAGCAGCGTTGCTAGGGGGTGCTGGGGACGATATAGCCCTGGGTCATTCACGTGTAGCCCTGGTTAGAAGGTCAGGGGCTACAACCAAAAGGCTAGCTAGCCCCGAGTCCCAACATCAGCGTAACCCCAGATCTTTTCCAGACCTAGCAACACCGCTGCATCTAAACACATTTAAACACAATGGTTCATACAAAATGGACAAAAAGTTAAAGGAGCATCAATGGTAGCTCCTGGCACTCCTGCAGCAGCTCCTGGTACTCCTGGGTGATGCCATGCATCCAGGAGCTGGTTTTGAATCTCAATTTTGAACCCTGTGAGAGTATCAGGAGGTCTTCTGAGCAGCCTTTCTAACGCTGGTATTGTTTTCTTCCCTCATATTGCAGCTGCTAGACCTAGCCATGGGAATGGATGTCATGTTCATCTAAAAGTACTGTTGCCTGGCACACTCTAACAGCCCTGTACATATCTGTATATCTACCCCTGCATAGATATTGACTTTGTATGCATGAAGATTTGTATATTTCTTACCCTTGTAATTCTGATTATTTTTATTACTACTTCAAAGTGTATATTTCTGCAACATTGTAAGCTTCGAATTATCTTTTGCCTGCGCCCTGTTGCCCCTGGGTAAGGTGCGCCATACAAATAAATAAACAAACAAACAAAACACTACTGCAGACCGAATTATGTTCTGAGAAATGTCTATTATAGGGTATAGTTCAATTCAAATTCAAGAGAGTTGATATTTATTAACATGCCTACAATATCAGCCATTTTCTTCACCTTAAACATTTTTCGTCTACCGACCCATCTCATTTAAACATTATCTCTGCGTGGCACAAAATACTCTATATTGAGTGTGGTATAGATGTCTTTGCATCAATGATGGTCTAATAGCCTCATGTCAATATTTCTACCCATTTTACCCACTTTTTATAGTAACTTTTTGAACTATCACCTATGTTAATTCAAGTCAATAGCGAGATTCTCTGTGTGATCAATCCTTAAAATAAATTTGATATTATTATGATACAAAATTGCAACTAATGAATGGCCGTATGTTATTCTATAGTGTCTAGGTCTAAGCATATTATAGAGTATTGCTTTCTAAAAGAAATAGTTTAATGGAACTTATTAGAAGGGGGTTTTTGCTGTACCTCATACAATTTTAGCAAAGTGAAGAAAGGGATCACCATGGAAGAGTTTCTGAATATTTTGAATACATTGTCAACCAAGTTCTCCAATCCGAAAATGCAATAGAAAATTGAGGATTTCCCAAGATTGCCGTAAATACACTCCTCTTTTTACTGCCATGTCGGGACCTGACATCATGCCAGAATTTGAAATTGCCACGTAAGGTTTTGAGCTTCATCTTTTTGACGAACTTCAGGTTATGACATTTGTAGAGCCATCAAACGAGATGTGTTCCACCCAATAAGTGCTTGAACTGGTTGATCAATGAGCAATATCTTTATGCCCTGAACGGTTGAGGCAAAAATAATGATCCGTAAAGTTAGGACATTTCCATTGTCTTCCTCTTTTAAATGTGCACAACTTTTCATAGCAAATCCTGGTCGTTTTACTACACCATAACATCCTTGATATTATAACCTTAATTTTCGAGAAATAAGCCTAGAAGACTGAAATTCATTGATTGAAACAAGAAAGGACTCTTTGCGAAGATAGACTAATTTATTCAATTCTACCAATTAAAGGGAGATGCAGTGTACCCATTATATTTAATTTGGTATGAATATCTCTGAGTTCATTTTTAAAATAGGTTTTAAACATTTGGGTTATTCTTGATTCCAAGATTCTCAATCTCATTTTTTATTAATTCTGATTTCATGGCAATACAAGTCTTGAATACATCGGAGTTGGCTGAGATTGTAGTACATGGTGAATAACAGAGTTCCTGTACAAACAACGTGGCACAACGAAGGGATGCCCACTGAGGCCTTGATTCTTGGTGGCGTGCACTGTTTTTTGTGTTAAAGGAAGGGTAGTGGGCAAAAGTAAAATCAGAGGTATTATGGTGGAGACACACATATGCCCTGAAATCACGTTTGCTCATCCTTTCCCTACTTGCGGGTTCCTTACCACAATACCCCCTTTTTTGGTTATTGACACGTTGCAGAGTCCACAGTAACTATTAATAGTACGGCGGCCTCATTGCTGGTGCAAGCCAGGGAGACAGTAAGTTGCCGATGCAAGTCAGCGCGCCAGCACTTTGCTGCTGCTTCAACCGCATGTGAAAATGTGAGTTTATTATTATTTATTTATATATAAGCACAATGTAGATACACTCAGATGAGCTTTAATTAGCTTATCGGTGCATGTGCTGATTCAGCAGGACAAACAGGGGTTTTTCAACAGTAATATTTGCTCGTCTTGATATTTGAAGGTGGTGTTTAATATTTCAGTGCAGTATATTGTAATTGTAGTACATTGCCATCTGTTTTATACTGTAATAGTAACGCTTTTTCAAAGGAGCAATTTAGGAAGAATGGCAATTTAGGGTTAGATTTGCTGGTATGTCCACCCTCACAGTTCTTTGTCGACACCTGGTGGCAGAGTACAAATGAGATGAGACTATTGAGTACGTTGGTGAGGGCAGTACCTACTTATAAAACCATTGTGTCAAGATATCTGTGGAGTATTCTGTGAACCATGGAACTGGTGGTCTGCAAGAAAATTATAGAAGAGTCCTAAACCAATGAAATGAGGACACAGAATGAACGCCGCCAACCAACAACAAGAGAATGAAGGATGGGAGTCCCAAACCTGTGGCACGAAATGGCAGGAGAAGAGACCCAACATGAAGAGATGAGGACGCAAGATGAGAGTCCCTACCCGATGAAACAATTATGCAGAACAATTCATAGATGAACGAGAAAGGCCAGAGGATGAAACAAATGCTCAGAAGAGATGGAGACACAGGAGCACTTCCCTCATGGATAGCCAACACCAGACCCAGGAGAAGGACCAAAAGGACCCAGGGCACCGTAAGGGGAAGCAGGAGTCAGGCGCTGAGGGACCCAACATTAACGGTGGCAGAAACCAGTGTGGAAACTGGAGCCACCAAAACTAATGATGAGATACAGGAAATCTGGAGGCCAAGTGAAGGTCGAGGAATAAGAAGTGTAGCAAAAAAGGACGCTACAGCAAACCAACAAAAGGCAGTTCAAGGGAGAACATGCGGGGCCGGGCACGGTCATGTAAGTGCAAGATCTCAAAAAGCTCTGGGAGCAGGTTGAAGTCAGTAACTGGTAAAACAGACAGTTGGAAATAACAAGAAGCAGGAGCTCGATCATACGACATGACTCATTGATGAAGGGGGACAAGTCTCCACTTCTAGCCAGGGAAGGCTCTAATCTTGTGTTCCGTCATGCCCATCGCAGTGGACCAAGCAAGGCTGGAAGTCCTGCGCATGCCCGCTGGAGGCGTGAGATTATGAGAATCACAGTTCCCCTGAGGTCGCAAGATGGTTGCTCTGCGGAAAGACTCCATCCCAATCGCTGGTGCAGCTACCAAGGTAGGCTCCATAACCCGTTCCCATAAGGGTTGGTGTGCAGAAGGATGTGACATGTCCACAGGAGACACATTGGATGACGGTGCTCTGATCTGGGTATGGGGTTGCTGCAAGGACAGGACTTGACAAGCTGAGAGCTCACAGGGAATTATAAAGTGGGATCCTATTATCAATGTCGAGTTGAGAGCTAAATGCGAGATGGATTAATTAACCATAGTGAAAACCAGCCATGATGTTTGGTGTATTGGAAACTGGAAATGAAGTGCAAGTTGGTTTAATGAAATCTGGCAGTGGTGTTAGAGGGTATGCCGAAATCGACTGGGAAAATGGACACTGGCTGTGATTTACTAACTGGTCATAGGATAACTTGAAGCTGGAAATGATTTGCATTGGCAATTATGTGTTACAGAAGAATATTTTTAATTTTTATTTTTTATGTTTCATTTTTCATTTTATACAGTCAGGTAATCCAACCTTTAAAGTGTCACATATGAAATCCAGAACGTTACAATTACATATTCAGTTTTTTAAATGTTTGATTCCTTATTATCCCATTCCCATGTTGATGTTTTGACGTGTCATGCATTTGGCAGGGCAAATGCCAGTTTGCTGCACTGGAGCTTGTAGAGTTGGCAAATGTAGCCATATGTTGCCATATTGGTGCTTTGTTGATGCCATTTCTAAATTGAATTTTTCACAACCAAAAGCATCAATACTTTCTCTTCAGATCTCATGTCTGCCATTGAAATGCTAATTTTCCAGAAACCGCAAACGATGCACACATACTCGGGAGCAGTAATATTCCATACTCAATGGCCAATCAACCACAAAAGAAGCAGTGATTACTTGGTAATAGCAGTAGATACTTTATTTTGGCCACATTCATTAACAATCATAAATACATAGGGGGTCATTCTGAGGTTGGAGGTAAGGGAAAAACGATGCCGGTAAAGGATTACTGGCATTGCTTACCGCTACGGGCTATTCTGACCAACCAGACCGCTATTTACGGCATCGTGCTTTATGATGCCGTAAATAGCAGTATAGGCGTGCGCCCGCGGCACACCATGGCGGCATTAGCGGCATGCCGTAAACCGGAGCTGATCACAAGTAATGCAGACATGCAAATAACAGCCTCCTGAAGGCCGAAAACGAGTTTACCGGCATGGTGTAAATACCGGCATCACCGACAAGGTGTAAAGAACCCTGAGCAGTGTTTTCAAGTGCCACAGGTGCACACAATCAGCACAGGTGGAGGCAATGAAGTGAGGGCCAGTACAAAAGGAGCACACCCACACACCAAACCTCCCTCCCACACCAAGATGATACCAATAGTAGTAGCATTACTGGAGTTGGAGGCCCTGCTTGCAATGCCTCAACAACAACAACAACAGCCGCCACCACAGAGGAGACGCAGGAGGAGAAGGAGGGTGAGACAGGCCCAGCATGCCTCACCAGTGCAGCCACCGTTACCGCGCCGGCAGCCCCCAATCCCTCGCATCAGAGCCAGCCCCTTCAACCTAACACCTGAGCAGATCCACACCCTGTACCAGCTTGACCGAGACACCATCACCACCATAGTGGACCTGATACACAAAGACATAGTGATCCTCATAGAAATACGCACCGCCATCCCCCCTCTACTGAAGGTAGTGTATGTGCTCCACTTCCTTGCCACAGGCACCTACCAGAACACAGTGGGGCACATGCATGGCATATCAGAACCCTTATTTTCCTGGATACTGAACCAAGTGCTGGATGCCCTACTCAAGCACACAAGGGACTACATATCCCTACCATGGACTCCCCAGGAGATATTCAATACAAAGGTTGCCTTCCATGCACTGGCAGGCATGCCAAATTGTGTAGGTGCCCTCGACTGCACCCACGTGGAGTTGGTGGTCCCGCATGCCATGGAGGGGGCGTATCGCAACCGCAAGCAATACCACTCCATCAATGTGCCGATGGTATGCAATGCCAGCAAGATCATCACACCTTGCTGTGCCCGATATCCAGGATCAACTCATGACTTTTTGGTACTGCAGAACTCCACGCTACATGGAGCAACATACTGGACAACGTGCCTGGCTGCTTGGTGAGTTGCCTGACTGGGCCATGGCAGTGCATTGGAGTTGTGGGGTGGGTGGCTGCATACTCCACCTGGGTGGGAAGGGGGGTATACTCCACCTGGGTGGGAGGGGGGGAGCATATTCCACCTGGGTGGGAAGGGGGGGAAGCATACTCCACCTTGGTGGGAATGTTGACGTCAGTGCACAATGTGTACATCAACGAACACTGTGCCCCAAAACAACTGAAATGGTACATGACAACCAAATCCCATAGTGATGAAGTAAGGCCAACACCCATCACTACATGACTAACAGGTAACCAGCCGGCATCCCACAACACATGCACAACTCATCACCGACCCACAGGAGTGCTGCATGTCACCATGGAACTGATCAGTGCAGAATGCCCAACATAGAACTGACTACAGGCAAAGCTCCTTACCACCAAATTCCACAGAACACTACTCATCACTCATTTCACACGAGGACTGCTGTATGCATATAAGATGTAGTGCAACAAGACGTCAGTGCACACCATGACCCATCTTGAAGATGAAACCCACACCATTGGTCCATTGCACAGGGCACATTGCGGGGCCAGAAACGGGGTCAATGCATCCAGGGACATGTGCGTGTGCGCACAAATTACCTTCGTCCATGTGAGTCTACTACAGTTGTCCTACATGATTGTGCAGTCACTTACCTTTATTCCACTCTCATGCAGGTGATTGTGGCTATCCCTTGAAGCCGTGGCTCATGACTCCTGTCCGAAACCCACAGACCAGGCACGAGGAGGACTACAATCGTTCCCATACCCGTACACGTACACGTGTGGTGATAGAGAAGACCTTTGGCCTGTTGAAGGCACAATTTCGCTGCCTCAGCCGGTGAGGTGGGGCTCTCCTCTACAGCCATGAGAAGGTGGCCAAGATCACCATGGCATGTGTAATGCTGCACAATATGTGTATCCGTCGGAACTTGCCCCTGCCCCCTGACATGGAACTGCTACCACCTGATGATGATCAAGGGGAGAAGGAAGATGTGGCAGGACATCATCACGGTGCCGATGCACAGGAGGGACGTGACATGCGGCAGTCTTTGATTGCACAATATTTCTGACCCACAAATCAGAAGAGGGTGACGTATTGTTAGGAAATAGGGCACTGGGTGTGGGGATACATGTACACTATGCACTGTGCAAGAATAAATGACACATGCGCAATGATGAATGTCCACTCTGGGCATTTTTTTGATGCACAACCGGTGTATTGAATTTTGAAATATCAATGTGAAAAACAAACCCTCCACCACCCTTACCCCCATCCCCCTCCCACCACAACTCCCCAACACACCCTCACCCCCCTTCCCCTCCCACCACAACAACCCCACACTAGTCCCATAGGATCCACGTAGCCCACATGTGGCTGGCAGTAATGTCACTCTGCGTTCCCGGAGCCAGGGGGAGGCATGTCCGGCAGCGCAGCGCACGGAGCGACCGATGGAGTGGGCTGGTCTGGGTGGAGTTGCTCGTTGAAGGTGTGTCCTCATGCTGAGGCTGTTGGCCAGGATGAGCAGCCTCCAGAGCATCGGCTATGCGGCTGAGCACCTCGCAGAGCCGATTGGTGCTTTCCGTTATGGACTGGCCCAGTGCCCTCAATTCAGAACGCCACTCCCCCCTCGTCTGCCGATTGTCCTGCAAAAATTCTGGAATGAGGGCTGTGAGCCGGTCAGCCCACTGTGCATCGGCAGATGGAGCAGTGGCACTGCTGGGGATCGGGCTGACATGTCCTGCCGGCGCTTCCTCAAGGGAACTGTACACAGGACTGCCATGTCCCAGTGTTGGTCCTTGCCCAGACTGCTCCTGTGTGTCAGTCTCACCCGAGTCACTAAAGGATACCTGGAGGTTTGAGTAGGCTTCAGGGCTGTGCACGACTTCCACTGTGTCGTCCTCTGTTGCTCCCTAGGTGGCATTGGGGCTGTCCTCAACTTTGAGGGGGGCTGTGGCTGCCACCTCCCCAGCCACAGTGCACTCCTCGGACCGTGGCATTGGGCATGTGTCTGCAGCCAGTGCAGGGAGGGGTGGGGGTGGGTGTGGGGGTGGTGCACCCTCCACGGGCCTTGCTGGAGCTGGTGGTGTATGTCCAGGTGTTGTCTTTGTTGCTGGGAGATGGCGGGCCCTGCCTTGGCCCCTGGAAGTGCTGGGACGGTTGCTCTCCTCCTCCTCACTGTCATGCTCACTGCCTGTGGGGGTGGAAGAGAGGGACGGCATGAGTGATTTTTGGAGAGCCAGCATGCATACATGGCTACGATAGCACATTCAGACAATTGTGGCTAATCTGCATTTGTGTAGGGAACGTCACGTCATTCCATACTTGGGTGGTAAGTGCATGCATATGTCGGTGTCACTCATGTTGGCCAGGTACTGTGCTGTCTAACATGCACACTGTTTACATCAACTACCCTGTGTGCCTCATGGAATGGGCAACTTTGTGTGGTATGTGTCATATGCGTTACGGCCTTGCACCTGGCACTGGCTTGGGTCTCACTTGCTTCGGCATGATTTACAGGAGGGGGGTGTGTGGCCGACCATGCCGTGACTCCTTGGCCAGACCTTAGCAGTGACTTTCGTGACATTTGCGTTAGCAGTATTTACTTTGGACACTGACCTCCATCAGCGGATGACGTTGCACCACACTCCATTTCTCCGACCCCTTCGATGGATTCGGCGCCTATCATGGCCGCACATGTCTCCTCCCACGGCATGAGTTTAATTGGCGAATTTGGGCCTCCTCCAGTCTCCAAGGCCTGGTTTCTGTTCACAGAGAGGATGCCCCGCACCCTCAGCCGCAGGTCGTCCCACCTTTTGTGGCAATCCTTTATGGTGCGGGGGGTGTTGCCCACAGCGCTCACCTTCTGGCATACTAGTGCCCAGATTTCTTTTTTTTTCTGCACCGCCTCCCTGCGCATGTTGCTGCTGAAAAACAGTCCCAGCATGCTCGTGGAGGGTATCCACAAGCATTTGCAGCTCATTTGTGCTGAACCGCTCCTTTCGGAGGCGTGCAGCTCCCTTCTTTGGTGCTTTGGGCATTCCTGGGTGGTAGCAGTTAGTTTCCGGTGGGTCACCAGTGTGCCAGGGGTCCTGTCTGGTGAGGATGGCAATGGATTGTGTTTTTAAAGATGGCCGCCGTGCTCCTTCCCGTTCCTGTACGATGACACTGTTTCCGGTCCCGCAATTTAACAGTGACCGTAAATAACGGTGACCGCTATTTACAGTCACCGCTAATGCCGTGTTGATCTATGGCGGTAGTGTTGTCTACGGTGCGGTTCATGCCGATAGGGGGGCTTTCGGGCCCTTTTGAGGCATGCTGCTACGTCCGTTACTGGCATGGCACAAAGCTCGTGCCTGCGAAGTCATAATAGTGCGCTTTTAGCGGTCTATTGCCAGCACGGACACGCTATTTGCGCCATGCCGGTAAAGGACGGTACTTACCTCCAAACTCCGAATGAGGGCCATAGTCTGTACATACATATCATTCAGTGACTTACAAACCATATTAAGAAAGGGTAAACAATGAACTTTTTTCCAATTACATTACGCGTGTATATTTTTACTATTTCTATACATTTACTATTTCTATACTTTTACCATATCTAAAAACATTTATTATACGTAAACAACACACATTGGGCCTCATTGGGACGGACCCTGGCGGTCCCGTAATGAACGGTGCCGGTATGGGACCGGCACTGTTCATTACGGGATGCCGTATTACGAGGCCTGCTAGCGGGTCCCGCTTTTCACGTCTGGCCAGACGTGAAAAGCGGGACCCGCTAGCAGGCCAGGATGCCAACGGGCCCGTTGTTAGCATCCTCCCCATTCCCATTGAGCCCTATGGGGATCCAATGGGAATGGGGATTGATTTTTACAGGGTCCAAGAAAAGGGCAATAACCCGGTTATTGCCCTTTACTTGGACCCGGTAAAAAATCATTACCGGCGGCAGCCATGCCCTTAATAAGGGCACAGCTACCGCCAGGGTCGTAATGAGGCCCATTATCTTAAATTAAAACATTATTTTACAAATCTAATACCTCTACTAAGAACTGCTTCAACAAATTTTCAGACATTGTTGATACATTTAATGCCATTAACAATCATCAATGCTTACATAGGACAAGTTTGCCGGTCTGGTAATAACGGTGCCAGGTGCCGGTAAGATATCGGCACCATTGTTACCGGACCAGCAAACTACAAGTTCTGCGAGCGGGTGCCTTTCCGCCTGCCAGGTCTGACCTGGCGGCCAGACCGGCACCCGCAAGAAGACCTCCACGGATGCACCGGCACCATTCATGACTGGTGCAGGTGCATCCGGCCTCCCCATTCCCATTTAGTCCAATGGGACTCAAATGGGAATGGGGAGAAATAATTAACAGCACCCGGCAATGGGGATTTACAGGGTCTGCCGGGGCAGTAATGCCCCGGTAAGTCACCATTGCCGGGTGCTGGTAAATTCATGACTCCAGCAGCAGCCACGCCAGTATTTACCGGCACGGCTACTGCCAGGGACATAATGACCCCCATTGTGTCATACACATCCTGAAAGCGTTACTCTTGAAGTGCGGTTTAAGTCATAGGGCCTCATTCTGAGTTGGGCGGTAAGGGTAACGGTCACCGGTAATGATGCCGGTGCCAAAAAACCCTTACCGCCCAATTCCGAGTTCCCTTAGCGGGACCTGCAAAGCATGTGTGATCTGACCACACATCCTTAGCGTGTCCCGCTAAGGGACCAGGGCGCTAATAACGGGCCCGCTATTTGCGGGCCCCTTAATTAGCACCTTCCCCATTCCCATTGAGCCCTATAGGTTTCAATGGGAATGGGGAATGGTCTACAGAATGGGGACTTACCGGGTCCTCCAAGGTCAGAATGACCCGGTAAGTCCCCATTCTGCCAGACCGGACCCGGGTTTGGAGGCAGCTATGGCGCTAATAGCACCATGGCTACCTCCAAACTCGGAATGAGGCCCAAATAGCCTTTTTAAATCAGTGAATTTTGGCCAAATCAGTATGAAATGGAGTAAATCTTCCTCAACAGCAAGTCCGCAGGTGCCATCCTTAGTGACCCCTCGCCCCCCAATGCGTGTCTTAAGAGGAAGCACATTTTAACTAATCATTAAGAGAATTCTCTTGTGCTCGGGACATTTTAGCACACCTATATCAGCATTGCATCCTTGGACATGATGATAAAGGGCAAATACATTAAATGAAGGAAGTTTAACCAGTCTACTCATCGTGGCCCTCTGCTCCATCTACACTATCCTTAACTTGAAAATATGTGCGATCACAGCATTATTAAAATTCAAATGTTTCCAAGGCCCCAACTCTTCATCAAGACAAAGGGGGTCATTGCGAGTATGGTGGTAGCCATGGAGCAATTAGCTCCATGGCTGCCTCCCATACCGGTACCAACTCCGGTGTTGTTCAATAGGGACTTACCAGTCCATTCCGACCCTGGAGGGACCGGTAAGTCCCCAATGAACAAACCATTCCACATTCCCTTTTCAGTCCCCATAGGGCTCAATGGGAATGGGGAGGGCACAAATAACGGGCTCGCGAATGGCAAGCCCGTTATTTGCGCCCTGGTCCCCTAACGGGACCCTAAGGGACATGTGGTCCGACCACACGTCCCTTGCGGTTCCCGTTAGGGGACCTCGGAATCGGGCAGTAGGGGATTACCGGCAACGGTCTCCTTACCGGTGCCCGTTATCCCCTACCGCCCGTCTCGGATTGACCCCCAAAGCCTTGTTTTATCCATGAAAATGTATTATATACTGTTGATGTCACTATCTTTCCAACTGCTTTATTTATGGTGGGATTCTCAAATGAGTCTAGATGTGCTTTAATATGAAACTCTAGAAATCTTCATTTTCCCACTATTGCTATACTCTGGACTCCTAATTCAAGTCTTAATGCATCCTCAAGGGTACAAAGAGGGAGGCCCAACATTAGAAATTGATTTTGAGTAATGTCAAGGTCGGCACCATCACAGCCCCAAATCCCACTTCCTTCATCTCGAAGGTTGTTTGGTAAGTAGCACTGTATTGTTATTTCTACTTAGGAGCAGTACCTTAGCATGTAATACCTTGCATTCTAGCTGTGTAACATGATTCAAACTTCTGAGTATAACTTGGTAAGGTTTGCTCTACCAAATTTCAAAATACATGGGATTAAGGCAATCACGATCCTTTACTTATTTAAAAAGAAATCTTTCTTGGAAAAGCATCTTGGAAATATTGCTAATACATTACAGATATAAACACAGTGTAACAGTCTAAGGTTTATGGATTTCCCGTCTATAGTTTAGACAATGGGCCTCATTACACGGACGGCGGTAAACATGGCGCTATTAGCGCCATGGTTGCCGCCGGTATTTTACCAAGTCCGCCATGGTGAATGGCGGAATTACCGCCCTATTCCAAGGTGTGTGGGGGCGGTTATTCCCCATTCACATGGCACTTCCCCATTCCCATTTTTTCCCCCGTAGGGCTCAATGGGAATGGGGAAGGCGGTAATTACGGTACCGCAAATTGCGGTACCGTAATTACCTCCAAGGTCCCTTTGCGGGTCCCGTCCTTAACGGCTGGTAAAACCAGCCGTTAAGGTAAGGTCCCACAAAGGGACCTCGTAGTAAGGCGGTAAGGGTTTACCGGCACTGATACCCTTATCGGTACCGGTAAACCCTTACCGCCATCCATGTAATGAGTCCCAATGTCAATTTCACACGTTGTTGGTTCCTCTACGACTTTTTACAAGAAAGATATGTGTAATGTGCAATGTTTTGGTGAAACGTGTCCATGTTTAAAATGTTTTGGGAACTTCTTATTTTCCCCACAGGTGACAGTGCATGGGTTTCTTACAACCAGCCTCCAACGTCACAGTCAGCCTAATGAAAAATACAACTTTTTCCATTTACGTACATGGAATGTCATTAAACATGCATTTGGATTACTGAATAGTTGATTTTTCTGTCAACAAATCACTGGAAAAGTGCGTCCAATTCTCCAATTCAATGTTATCGTTCATGGTGCATAACCGTAGTATAGGGGGCAACGTACCCATTCCTGAAGAAACACACACGCCTGTATCTGAGGACAGAGCAGAGGAGGATGAAGAAATGAACCACAAAGTTGAACAAGACTGATGGAAGACACACTCAAAACGTATTGCAAAATGTTTCATTGCACATCATACGTTGGAATATGTACCGTGTCCTAAAGATATTTGCATGCTTTTATTAAAGCCGAACTTTATGTAATGCTACAAACATAACATATTGTGTTGTTTATTTAAACACTAGTTTAGCCTTTGTTAATTCACAGGAAGTAAAGAAGAAAAGTGTATCATACCCTCCACTTGTAAATGCTTAGCACACCTAAAATGCAGGTGCCAACAAAAGTGTAAAAACCGCCTACTTTTAAAATGGGCAAACTGTAAAATACAACAAAATGACCCCCTTCACTACTCCATCTTCCACCATATACCACTTACCCGCCTCTGCCCCGTCCTCCTCATGGAGCTAGCCCTCTACACCCTCACCACTTTGAAGTTTTCTTAACTTTGCCAATCACACCCTCCAACACCACAATCGTCACTAACCTCAGTTTACCGCCTCTGCCTATTAAAACTCCTTCTTCATCGATTCATGCACACCCCTTACCACCCTGTTAGTGTAGCCCACTACTCAAGCCTGCACACTCTGAGATCCCGGGCCCTCCTGAGCTTTAACACTGTCCATCCTCCTGGTGCAGCCTTCATCTTGGGCTCCTTTTCCTTCCTTGCTCCCCGCCACAAATGTCCAAGGTGCAAGTACCTGTGTGGCAATACCTAGATGCTTCTCACTGTTGATCCCACCAACCCCTACAATTCTACCACTGTCGATAAGGATCCAGTCGTGCTGCTGTGGTGTGAGAATAACAAATTGTTCCAGGGGCCCCCACCTGCCCCAAAGACATGTATTTGGCATCAATATACCTTTCCCTCACACGGATTTCAAGCATCCCTCATCATGCTTCTAAATTGCAGGTGTTCGCCATTACCTTGTTCCACGTGGCTGTTTTCTGAGAGAATGAGGATATTCTGAGCTCTAGCTCCAAAAAGATTGTGAGGATGCAATTGTCCTTCCTGGATCGATTTCCTGTTCGTAAAATCCAGGTGGGTCACATGCAGGTCGGACTGATTGACGGCCCAGCGCAACCAAACGCAGTGCACAAAGTGTTTCAGCGGCCGCCAGGCCCACCTGTAGGTGTTCTGGATGACGAGGAGGGATTAGACAATGGGCCTCATTACACGGAAGGCGGTAATCCAGGGTGCTATTAGCACCCTGGACCATGCCGGTAAATTACCGGCACCGCCTTGGCGGAAAGGGGATTTACCGCCCCATTCCAAGGTTGGAGGGGCGGTAAATCCCCTTTCCGCCATTGCCCTTCCCCATTCCCATTTCAGCCCCATAGGGCTCTATGGGAATG
This sequence comes from Ambystoma mexicanum, assembly GCF_040938575.1. Classification (NCBI taxonomy): domain Eukaryota; kingdom Metazoa; phylum Chordata; class Amphibia; order Caudata; family Ambystomatidae; genus Ambystoma; species Ambystoma mexicanum. Next base: position 601,423,306 of record NC_090922.1, read on the forward strand.
GGGAAGGCGCTAATTACGGCACCGCAATTTTGCGGTGCCGTAATAAGCTCCGAGGTCCCTTAGCGGGTTGGTACTTAACGCCTGCAAGAAGCAGGCGTTAGTTCCTCCAACCCGCAAAGGGACCTCGTAGTACGGCGGTAAGGGTTAACGGTCACCGTTGCCATTAACGGTGACCGTTAACCCTTACCGCCGTCCGTGTAATGAGGCCCAATGACTGGGTGTCCAGTTCTGAGCTGTGGAAAAAACTGGAGTGCAAAGCCGGCATTCACCCCTCCAGTGTCCAGCACCACCATTCTGAGGTGGGTGGATGGATTGTAGGGGAGCTGTTGTGCTATCCAACTGCAGAAGCTCATAACATCTTTCGCTGTGGGAGAAACGTGTGCACCAGTGCCACTACGAGGATTTCTAAAAAGTCTGCCACTTTTCCTATTTACCTAAGTCTCGTTCAGCCTTAGAAAAGTGGTGTTGCCATCAAGTAAACGCCTAGCTTTTAAAGGTAAACGTGTGCAGAATTGTTAACGACATCTAACAGATGCCTTATTTTAAACATGCAAAAGAAGGGCTCAGCAAAGGAGAATGCCCTTGCAGTGTCTGCCCTGAATTAATGATGGTCACTGGCGCCGTTTTCAGGCCGTAAATCCGGCGCATGCAAAAGGTGTAGCTTTAATATACAGCCAACACATTCTTAGTTTAACAGAATATGGTGCTTTTAAGAAAAGTGTTGATCCTCCATGGAACAACACTTTTTATTTTTGCACGCACCTCAGAATTGGGCCCTCGGACAGCGCGCTGAGGAGGAAGTAGGTATGGCAATATGGATTCTGGGGGCTGTGGGAAGGCGAGTGCTTGAGACTGGGTTCCAGTGTCACATCTATTGTTGCAAAAATGCACTGCTTAGGGGAAAAACGTGTGCATGTCATTCTGCTCAGGCAGTGCATTTTTGCAACATTGGTAACACCAAAAAGCTGCAGTGTGCAAAGGTAAGGTGTAAAAGCAAGCGTTAGCCATTTACACCTTACTTTTACACTCCAGGGCTTTTTGCTGCCATTTGAAGTTGGAGAAAGAGCACAAAATCCAAGTAACATTCCTGCCATGCAATAATGTTCCAATTTCAAAAGGCACGAGATTTGATGGCTTTCTTTCATGCAGGCGTAAAAGGAATGGCTTCCCAGGGTATCCATCTATTTTAGCACCTGCTAAAAACAGCAGATTCCATAGGAATCCATTGGGGGTCATTTTGCAATGAGCAGAATGCTTAATGAAAACATAAAAGCAAGGCGTGATCCTTTGCTCTCCTCCTCTGTCTTGGAAGAGCAAAACGTTGGTGCACACACCTCCTTCCTTTGCTGTGAGGAGATCCAGAATGTATTTGTTCTGTAGGGTCATCAGCCTGACAGCTCTCAACTTTTCTTTCATAGCATTGAGCCCTTCGGCGGTCGAATTTATTGTCTGCAACAGTTCCCACCTGGTGATCCGGAGCCATTTAGCGTTCACGTTGACCTGAATTCCTGGAACCACTGACACAAAGAACATCTCACTTCTGCTGAACAGACGACACATAGCTTCCCCTCTTTACTCTTGTCAGCTCTGCAAATCTCTTCTTCATCAGGTGTGTATTCATTTTGGGGAACCCTTCTGCTTGTGTGTCTTTTTGAGGCACTACTAATGCTGGTGTGTTGAGCTGCACTTTGCAGTATTTGTCTCTATGCCTTGGACCCGCAGGCCCAGTAGTGATCCATTAGCACTGCAGTTCCGACCTTCATGCCTGGTATCTTCAATATTCGTTTACATCTTTTGTTCTCTCCAATCTTCACTGGACTGTCATTCTGGAAACATAAGGAAGCATTCTCGAGTGGTGTGATCGGCATAGGACCTGCTTCATTCCCCACCCAAGTGAGCAATTTTGCACTTGCTATCCATTCCTTGAGGCAACCATCATTCTCCTTCTGCACTAGTTCTACTGGATCTGCAAATGGTGTGTGTGCCTTGCACCCTGCCATCCCTTCCCTCCATCCTTCTCCTGTCAAAATGTGTCCATATACTGGCAGCTGAGGTTTTTCCCAGCATCCTGACATTCCTCCTATCTCCCTTTGGCCTGTCTTTGGACATTGTAACTCCTTTTTGGTCACTATGCTGGATTCTCCGTTGTTTGGATCATCAGGAACGTATTCTATTGTCTTGTCTGTACTGCAATAGTAATCTATCATTTCTTAAGTCTTGCTGTAGCTATCTTCATACAGGAACGTCTTCTTTGACATCCATTTCAGTTTTGCCTATCTTCCTTGAAACCGGCCTCTTGTTGTGCAGAGCAATAGGTCCATGAGGCATTGTGAACCGGCTGTTGGGACTTCTGTAGCTATGAATGTTCTGGAAGCACTCGTGGCATAGGGGATGAGAGAGCACAAATAGCAGCTCTCCTTCATTGTCTCTCTCCCCACCTTGTTCATTTGTTGATACCACATTGTTAGACACGTGGGCCGAATCAGCTAGGTTTGTGTTTACATGTTCAACATCTATGACTGCACTTCGCCTGAGTCTTTTTACCTCTCGGGCAGCGCTAGTTACTCGGCCAGATATGTTCAGTAATAGCAGGAATAGGGTTTGTGTTAGCAGGTACTACAACATGTGCATGAGACCATGCAATTGTTTGTGATGTAGAGAGGGTAAAGAGGTCGAGACAGCAGAGTGTAGAAAATATCAACACAATTGTCCTCGTCGTGACCTCCATGTCTTGTGAGGATGTACGTCCCCATTGTTGTCCATAAAGTCCACGATACTGCTTGCAAAAACCTTTGATGTTTATCATTATTACTTGTTGGACCAATTAGGCTCTTCTGCAGTGATAATGGGCCAATAAAGCAAGAAACAATCCTTCCCAAACAAATCATAATTTTGCACTACTAAGCAATGCAATAACAGGTGTATGGCCCGTGTCAATAAGGAGTAGGTATGAGCCACGTTTAGAAGAAAACCATAAAAAAACACCTTAGCTGGTATCATTCTTCAGGTGATGGCTACTCGTTAGTAAAAGTGCTCTTGAACATTTTGTGCAGGTATAGAATTATTTGCCAAAATCAGTCCACATATTCACAATGATTACCTAGAGTAAAGGAAAGACAGTGTGCCTAATCTAGCTTTTCATTTTGCACTTGTCTAGCTCTAGTTCCTGATCGCGGTGTCTGTATTTGTTGATGTGGTTCTTCTTCTTCGTCTTCTTCTTCTTCTTTTGTCAGATCGTCTACGCATTGGGCTGAGGCAGTTTCACCTCTGCAGGGCTTGACGTCTCCAAGGTAGATCCATGCGTTTTTTCAACTAACTTTACGGCCCTGTCACTTGCTTGTCCTACAGTAAATGGGCCATCGAATGTGTGTTTGTACCAGGACTGGACAAGATTCCTGTGTTGCACTTGGGCCACGGATGAAGAAGTGGTTGTCTAAGCAGTTTAGATGGTTCTACTGGTGTGTTATCTTCATCATCCTTCTTCGACCTCCCCCGACGGGACTGGAGCGGTTGAGAGATAAAAGAAGCACTGGTCATCATTGAAGCGAAGTAGGACAGTGGCTGTATTTTGGGCATCTGTCAACACTCTAGTGGGAGGAGCAAGCGGGAGGCACAAGCATCGTCCTGTCACCGCCTTAGATGGAGGTTGGATCCAGCATGATTGCACAATGCAAACAAGGCCAATGGCAGGCAATGGAGCCATCCCTTTTTAAATGTTAGCTTTATTTTGGCCATTTTGTCTTTGAGCAGGTCATTGAGTCGTTCACATTTTCCATTCCCTTGTGGTTGATAAGCGCAGGAAAACATTCGCTTAATCGCCAGCAGGGCTGTGATGTGCTCAAAAACTTAGTTTACGAAGTGAGTTCCATTGTCTGAACGTAGGACCTTGTATACACCCTATCGTGGGAACACCTCTCTGATGAGGAATTCACTGCACTGAGGGCATTAGGTGTGAGCATGGACCAGCTTCGATCCAGCGAGAAGATGGGCGTACTACCACAATCATGTATCTGTAACCCTTGCACACTTGGATCACATCCACGTAATCTAAGTGGAGATGCTGGAAAGGCCCATTAGGGCTTGGTACTGCTCCTCATAATGCGCGCAACGTGTGACCCACATTAAACTTCTGTCATACTATGCAAGTACTCATAAAAGTGGCGATATATTCCGCCAGGAGGGGGCAGAACCAGTATTCCCAAATATTTGCTTCAAGAATATCTTTACTAATGTGGGTGGGATAGTGCAGCTACAAGAGCCCAATCTCCAACAACGATGAAAGAATCACTGGCTTTCCTGTGCTTTCCTGTCCCCACAGTGTACCTATAAGGGATATCGAACACCCTCTCTTTATATATAGCTCCTTCTCCTCTGCTGGTGCTCGTCCCTGAAATGTCACTATTTGGGTAACGAGTAATGAGCTGTACCCCTCTCTCAATATTATGCTAAGTGAGCATATGTGTTTATTAGGTGGGGTGTCAAACTCTTGTATTTATGTAAAATATGCTGCTCGCTTTGCTTCTGTGTCTGTGGCTTCATTGCTGTGAGAGATTATGTCCGTCCCCCCTCGTGTGTGCTTGGCTCTTCACCACTGCTATGGCAGATGGGAGTTGCAGCATGTCTATGGGTATAGCCAATAGGGGCGTGTGCTGTACTGGTATGCCATCAGCACGACAGTAGCCCCTCCTTTTCCAACGTGATAGTCCTGCATGTACTGTTGACGTACCGTAGATGGAGTCAGAGTACAGAGTAATCTCCTAGTCCTCATGAGCTTCAATGCCATTATAAGAGCTCCTAATTCTGCTGCTTGTGCTGAAAAGTGTGAAGGCAATCTCATGCTCGCCACTATTTCAACTGTCCCACTCAGTTTCAGCTTTAATACTGCTGTCCCAGTGTGACTCTCTCTTCTCTCCTGTAGTCTGATCAATAGTTGAAGACCTGTAAACAAAGACTACTTCCCCTCCTTCGAGGACATTCTGCCTTGCTCTGGAGATGTTGTTGTATTGTTCTGTGTATGTGGTACAGTGGTGTACATGGACTCCTCCTTCTACTGGTTCTGCTATGAATGTTGCCCGGTTTACAACTGTGCACCTTACTACTTTCATCTCTGAATTCGAGACGATTACCTCGTATCCAGACGTTCTCTGAGTGGTTAATGTGCTCTTGGGCTTTTCAAGGGTAGAAAAGAGTGCATGCTCCATGTAAAGGAGGGCACTACAGCCCATTGTGAAGCTTGCTGATGTCTTTATGGCAAAGGCAGCAGCAGCCAGTGCTTGTTCGCAAGGGTAACGTCCTCTCATTGCAGGATCTAAATGCCCACTATAGTAAGCTATTGGTTTATGCCCTTTGCGTGAGCACCACCGTCATCACCACTCTATTGAAATGCGAGAACAAATACAATTCCTCATTGTAGTCACGAATCCCTAACACTGGGGCTATGCATATTGCCCCTTTCAGTTCTTCAAATGTTTCAGTCATCTCCTTTGTCCATGTCAGTTTCCCCTCCCCCCTCTGGGTCTCCAGAGCCCGATTAAAAGGGATTTAGTGTATGTGCTATGATCAAACCCCCAGGCCCATCAATAATTACTGAGGCCCAAAAAATGCTGCATTTCCCTCACGGTCTGTGGTGGTGGCATTCTAAAGATCACCTTTCTTCTTTCAGGGGTTACCTTCCTGTGATATTAACTGTCCAATAAACAAAACATCCCCTTGACAGTATTGTAGCTTTGCCTTGTCCACCTTGTAACCCTTCTCCGATAGCAGTGTCAGCAACTGTACTAAGTCCGTCTGACACTGTTCTTCAGGCCTGCTGCAAGCCAAAATCATCTTGTCCACATACTGAATGACTGTGCAGAAATGACTATATAGAAATTATGTCAGATCCTGTGATTCATCATGAAGTGGGATAGAGAAGAAAGCGTTCTTCAAATCCATCACTGTGAAGTGGGTAGCTTCCGGCAGAATGCTACATAATATTGTCACTGGATTGGGAACTAATGGGAATTCTGCTTCTACAATGTTGTTCAAAGGGCACAAGTCCTAAATAAAACGTCGCAATGCCCCAGTTGCTTTCATCACTGGGTACATAGCTGTACTACATTGTGATTTTGATGGCACTAAAATCTCTTGCTGCGCTAACACAGAAATTGGGCCTCATTACAAGTGTGGCGGTAAGGCAACAATGGCACCAGTATCGCTTCCAGCACTGTTTCTACCGTACCGCCATACTAGGAGTTTGGCTCGCGGGCACCAGGTCTGACCTGGTGGCCGTTCTGGCCCCCGTGAGCAGAACATGATGGTATCACCGGGACTGTTAATAACGGTACCGGTGCTACCATCCTCCCCATTCCCATTGAGCCCTATGGGGCTCAATCGGAATGGCGATATACCGGGCCAGGCACCCGCAAAAGGGCAATTACTGGGTCTGGCTGGGCCAGAATAGCCTGGTAATTGCCCATTTTTGGGTGCCAGACCCGGATGCGAGTTCGGAGGTAGTCTTGCTGGTAAAACCGGCAAAGCTACCTCCAACCTCGTAATGAGGCTATGGTTCCTCATTTGTGTCAGGTGTAATAGATAGGATTGAACACATCAGGTCCATCTGTGGGCTGTCTTATTGTGGATATAAAGTAATCCCTGTCCGCGTAAAGAGGTTGTCCCCCTCTAAAGTCGCTCTCCCTAGTCTCTGTATGGGAGTCTGCATTCTGGAGTCTGCGTGTCTTGTGGCTACGGCGTTCTGCTGTGCTGGTATTTGTGCTGTTTGTGATGGCTGCGTGTACCCTTGTGTCTGTGGTGTGTACACCATGGGCTGCTGTGACAGTCCTGGTGTCTATTGTGCTGGCGCCATTTGCAGCACGTGTGTCTGCATCTGCCTGTGATCTTGGGCATAATAGTCAGGCTGTGTATGTTGTTTTAAACATTGCCCCTACATTCTGCTGCATTCCACCTCTACTCCTACCCAGCCGTGATATGTGGCCTGCAGATCCAACATTGTAGCGGACCTCCCATAGTTGTCAGCTTTCCTCCGTTAAACCCATCTCCACCCTGCTGCATTGGATACCCAGCTCCTCATACTCAGGGTATCCCTCCTCTTCCCCGTGGCAAATAATTAACATCTCTTCTTCCTGCAAAACTTTCCACTGCTGCCTTCTGTCGACTTTGTGTGTTCTGAGTAACCACTCCCTCTCTGCTTGTCAACATTGCCCCTTCCACTGATACTTTCATAGATGTTTCTGTACAAACTTCTCTTCCTCGTGTTTTCTCTCCTAGCATTTCTTTCTTGCATTTTCCTGCATCAGTCGACAATAATGTACTATGGTTAACCGAATTTCAGACCTCATTTCTTTAATTGCTTCTGTACCAGCTCTTGGCTTAGAATTTGATAAAATAAATCACTGTTTTATCCCACGCTTCTTGCATTTCATGACGCCAATGCTCTTATATCTCCTGAATTTATTGAAGTGAGCCTTCATCTTCACGCATTTTTCATGACATAGTTGTGCTTATGTCAGATGTGTCTGGGTACTGTACTCTCAGAGCATGCCATATGGCTGTTCTGCTATTAATGAACGATGCGCCATCTGGCGCCATGTTCTGTGCTGTCACTCTGGAGTAGCCTGCCCATTTCCAAACATCGTCAGCTACCTCCCCAAGAATGGCTGAGGGTAAGCTCTTCATGTTGCCCACTGCCAATGTCGTCCCTGCCATCAGTCTTTTTAACTCATATATCTACTTCCCTGCTCCTGCAGTCAATGAAGGTAACTTACACCTCAAATTATCCTTGTCCATCTGTTGTTGCCACAGTCTGCGCTTTTATGACCCTGGAAACGGAGCGTTGCAAAAACTTCCACGGAGCTTGTTTTTTTTTTTTTTCTCTTTCACGGACTTGTGTTCACTGGAGTGTTAGCTGGCAGCCTAATATAACCACCTGGAGGACGTCTTAAAGAGCAACACCAGCTTGCCTGGACCTGGGAAACCAACGAAGGTCTTTCTTGCACTTTGGCCCCACCTCTCAACAAGCACGTCTTGCTGTAATCTTTAAGACCCCACGTCACTGCGCACCCGCGCGCGCACTCGGCAAGTACTACAAGTACTGTTTGCTGTGCCGGCAGTCTGCGCTTTTATGACCCTGGAAACGGAGCGTTGCAAAAACTTCCACGGAGCTTGTTTTTTTTTTTTCTCTTTCACGGACTTGTGTTCACTGGAGTGTTAGCTGGCAGCCTAATATAACCACCTGGAGGACGTCTTAAAGAGCAACACCAGCTTGCCTGGACCTGGGAAACCAACGAAGGTGACTGCTTTTGTGCACGTTGTGCACGTAGTGTCCAGTGACTTACACGCACGTTGTGTCTAGTGTTTAGTAAAGACAGTGCTTATATGAACGATAGTCCCTCTTTGTTATATTCCATTAATTATTATTTGTTTCTTTCCTTTTCCTGCTTTTCTATTCAAGGTCTTTCTTGCACTTTGGCCCCACCTCTCAACAAGCACGTCTTGCTGTAATCTTTAAGACCCCACGTCACTGCGCACCCGCGCGCACTCGGCAAGTACTACAAGTACTGTTTGCTGTTCGCGGGTCGCCGGGTCGCGGTCTTAGGTATTAATATTATTTTATTTTATTTTTATTTCTTATTTCTTTTTCTTCTTTCCAAATCTATATTGTTGCTTTGAATTTAAATTGAAATTTTATTTAATTATTTACACTTAATTGCGAAACTTGACGTTTCGTTTTTCTAATGATTGCATACACTTTAACTACTAGCATGCCGCCCACCGTAGCGATTCGAGAAAAATTGGGTGAATCGACCCGGGACGCCGCCATGAGAAAAGCTTTGCTTCAACCCCGACTTACGAGTCTGTTACCAACAGTGGGGCGCATTAATACTCAGCGCTCACACTCAGTTTCAGCTAATGCTCGATTGTGTCCAAGAGAAGTGAGAACAATTGGGGACGAGGCAAAAATCAGTAATCCACTTGCCACGGCCCAATCGGTTCCCACAGCTTCTTGCACGGCGGCTCAGCCATCTGATCCCATAATTACGGCTCCCATATACACTGCACCTATTGACATCTCATCTCGAGAAACCAGCTCACATGGTGCCCCCACCGATAGCACACTAATAGCGGCTTGCTCGGACGGAGACCTACGACCTGTTGTAGCCCTCTTCCCTGGGGACACTATGCCACAACCAGTCTCATGTTCCATTCTGGCCCAACAAAATCTAAGACAAGCATACACCCATCTGACCATGATTGGCGAAATAGAGGAAGATGACATTGAATTTATGAACCTTTCCAATCGCACTGATAAGTGCTCAGAAGAAGTGCTATACGTTTGTTCAAATACTGGTGATCTAATTCAATCAGAACAAGATAGTCACAGCCATTCTAGCACAAATGAAGAAATCTTGTCACCTATTCCCTCTCATAATGACGACCCGGCAATAGAACCAATGGTCTCTCCTATTATGAATATGACTCCCTCACCCGAATCAGTCGAAGAAGTAGTCTCTTTTATAGCTCCCACTCCGAGACAGCCACACTTCGAACAGGGGGCTCGCGTCTCTGATTTTTTTCTGAACCCTGCACACAGGGAGAGATACTCATTCCCAGAGGCCCCTGCCCTGAATAACACACTAACAGCCATGAACACTGCTTTATTAACCATGGCAAAATTATATGAAGGGCTGGACAGAAAAATCTCTAATCAGACAGTCTGCTTAGAACACTTGTTGAGACTACATTCTAAATGCACAACTCAAAATAATACATCATCTCAAATTCAGGAATCATTGATTTCTAAACAATCATATACAGTCCACACGCAAACGCATGACAATGATCACTCTGGACCTGCCGGCTTAGCGTCAAAACCGGCCTCAAAAAAATCGGCATCAGAACAATTGGATATCATAGAGGCTAATTCTAATCACATCGACATTACCCCTAAGAACTCTGAGGTCCTATCGACCGTCACCGTGCGAGACCCACCCACTCTTATGGCTGCGTCTGTGCCGGCGGCTGTCTACAACACAAAGGAAACACAGATCTCTGATATTCCAGCCTCGAAAAATATGTTCGAGGTTTTCAGCACAACCTCTGTTAAAACCAGTAATTCACGATCAAATAAAAAGAGGAAAGTGCACCTCGCCAAAACCAAACCACTGGTCCTAAAACCAATAGTGGGGCAAAAAAGGAAAAATTGTGTAGATTCGTTATCGGATTCGGTGCTCATATCTGCACCCGAACCTGATTCTCAGATGCTAGAAGCAGTTCCAATGGCTGTAGCGACAGTGGCACATAAACCATTGGATGATTTAGTGAAAATGGTCGAATCCCGCAATGAACAGCGAGTTCCACAGTTAAAAAGCCCCGAACCACCATCCTCAAAGTCCCCAATGGTCATGGTAGCCGCCTTGGCTGAGTCATTGAATCAAACCTCCATTGCCCAAACTGCTCCCATTTTAGTAGCAATTCAGACCCAGCTACAGAAATCTATTGATTCATACATGAAATTATTACCAAATAATCTCTTACAGATAGGTAGACAGCTACAGCCGGAATCCTCACAAATAACGACAATAGCTAATCAAGCCAAAGTCCAAGATTTGCAATTGGCCATCTCACAAGCACCACAATTACATGATCTCACAACACAGAATACAGTGGTGACTGAAGCTTCCGTAAAAGATGATTGTTTGATAAAGAATTTACAGGGTGAAATTAAAGCTTCAGTTGAGGCTTACTTGATGCGAAACTCCAATACTAACATACAGCTGAAGTCTGCGCATCCATCTCAAGTCCCTACCCCTACCTATCCCTCTAATCAGGCCCTATTATCACGACACGAGGTACGGGAAGAGATTAAAGCTTCCATTGAAGCCTTTATGCACCATCCAAAAGAACCCAACTCATACAAAGCATCGGAACAAAGGTTCCCCTTACTCATGCCTTCTATCACACATCAAGATAGAAGGGCACGATCTCCAGCAAGGTTGCCAATGCAGGCAAAAGAAAGACCTGCGCAGACCAAGACAAAACAAATCATACTGCCCCATCGCTTCATAATTAAATGTCGTGAGGCTCCATATAAGTCCTATGATCTAAATCGGTCCAGTATTTTGAACATATGTACAGAGATACCAGCCTTGTCAGCCATTTCATCACTGGATATCGAGCAAATAGAATTTACAAATCATATGGATTTGTCTATTGCACGCCTGTACATTCGATCATCATTAGTAGCTGAGACTTTGTGGCAAGCCAGAATGATGTTATTCGACTTAGGTTTTAATCTCACCCAAGAATTAGCACCTGGTTCGGCCACACCGCAAGGACATAGCTCACGTATCTTTACCTCAGCTCATAACATTATTTCTCATCAAAGCCCACTGGACCAGACAAAGTCCTCATAACTAGGTTTAAATGCCAAAGTCCTCAATTTGATCTCCTGGAATACACGAGGGCACAATCACCTCAATCTTACATCAGTTGGAGGACTGATTGATATGGATGTAGTCGCCCTCCAGGAAACTTGGCTAGTTCTACCACCAATTTGGGACTCACATAACATTCTGTTTACACCAGCAGAAAAAGGTGTCCTTGGTAGACCCAAAGGTGGACTTATTATAGCAGTTAAAAAGAGTTGTGGCCTGAAATCAATCAGTCGTAAATCTCCTTCTTTATCATTTCAAGTGGCGATACTATCTGATCTCTATAAAAAAATAGCAATTGTTAATATCTATTGGTGCAGTAATACACTGAATGCAGATGATTTTTTTAAACAATTTGTGGATATATTGGATGCTTTGGCACTAGAGAGTGATTTATCGTGTATTTTGATAATGGGCGACCTCAACTTGCATCTCATTCCGGAAGGGAATAGCGCCCCAACAAGAGATGAACTGAAATGGTCTTTGATAATGAATGAGCGTAATTTTCAGATGTTAAACGGTAATGTGGCAGGTGACTGTCCCGCCCAGACCACTTGGCAAAGAGGAGATCAACATGCAATAATCGACTACATTTATATTAATGTGAAAGCCTTTAATTCTGTACAAAAATTGGAGGTTATTCATACAAGTGTAAGTGATCACCACAAATTAAAATTGCTACTACAAATTGATTATATCCAACCGACACAATGGCGGAATTTAAATGTAACTGATGTAATCGTAAATAATGGGCGAAATAGACTGTCTTGGAACACAGAGAAGTTGAGAATTTTAGATTCAAATCTAGAAACTATGTACCAGAGAGAAGATCTACTGGTTTGTGACTATACAAATGCCATGCAGATGTTCACTCGAGTAGTCACTGGTAGTGGGATAACTGAGCAACAGCATACCCATGCCTATGACTCGGAAATAGCCCATCGTAAATCTGAGCTAAGACAAGAAATTCGGCAATTGAGGAAATCAGAGAAAACTGATTTGGCCGGAAAAATAAGATCAGTTAAGCAAAACTATAAAAATGGCTCAGACTTAGAAGAACCAAGGTCTACGAACTGAATGGAAAATCTATGCTTAAACAGCTCATTCTGAAATCTACAGCTGGCATATGGGCCCTTCTCAATAAAACATCTGAATTGCCCAAATCTACAGCCCTGGTAAACTCGATTTCCACTGAAGCATGGCAGCTGTATTTTCACAAACTCTATCTTTCTCCCTTTCCTGACATACATTTGAATCTTCATTCACGTACAGCCCCCGGTACATTTACATTTGACATTGACGATATAAAACTTTGTATCAAGAAACTGAGCTCATCTAGGGCAACAGGCCCAGATGGGTTGCACAATATGATGTTAAAAAGCCATGTAGATGAATGGGCGAAGATTCTCTACCAGATTTTTAATCAGGTGCTGAAGGGTGGCGTTATCCCTGAGACATGGAGGAAATCCATTATTCTCCCGATATATAAAAAAGGCAATCGTGAGAACCCCAGATCCTACAGGCCTATAGCGCTCCTGGACTGTCCGGGTAAATTATTTGCCCGGCTAATCTTAAAACAATTTAATATCTGGTTACAGGATAATAAATTGAGAGATCCATTCCAAACAGGCTTCTTACAAGGAGTAGGCACTGGCATAAATATTATTACCTTATCAAGCCTCATTCAGAAAGCATACCAACAGAAACAGCCCTTGTACCTTGCTTTTATTGATTTCCAAATGGCATTTGATGCCGTTCCAAGAGAACAGCTCTATAAGAAATTGGCTGATGCTAACTGTCCATGGCAAATTTTAAAATGGATAATACAATTACATACTAATACCTCAATCCAGATTAGACTTACTAATGACGGTCTATTAACTCCCCCAATACCAACTGCCAGAGGTCTAAAACAAGGCTGTTTATTAGCTTCAGCCCTGTTTAATTTCTTTATTTCAGATATCTATCGAAGCTTTACAACTCTGATTTCCGACTCTCCAAGGATCATGGGTGTACAGATACAATGGTTACTATATGCCGATGATATGGTACTATTATCACATACCCCAAAAGGGTTGCGACACCTCTTAGGTGCGCTGGACGAGTACACAAAAATAAATGGCATAACAATCAATGTTGAAAAGACAAAGGTCATTCAATTTGGCACCAAGAGACAAAGTAGTGCCCATTTATACTGGCCTCTCCAAAATTGTAAGATTACCAGCACTAACATCTATGTGTATTTGGGTACAACGGTGTCTAACCTGTGTGCCACTGATCACTATAATCGACAAGGACTCCGGAAACTTCAAACGTGCATTTCTCAAGCCCGGATCATCAAGGCAAGATACTGTAAATTTTCTTTACTTCCAATTCTTACATATTTCAAGTTGAAAGTGGTGCCGGTCATCCTCTATGGTGCAGAAACCCGGTTTATCATGTCATACTCTTACTGGGCCATGAGGGAGGGGCGGTTTTGGAGGCAAGTTTTGAATTTGCCAACCTCACAACCACTTCCAACACTGAGATATGAGCTGGGCTTAATTTCTCTGTACGCAGTCTACAAATGGCGCCTGTGTGCCTTGTACCGCAAGTGTCTCATGAACGAAGCTACAACAGGGATAATCAATACCATTTCCATATATCTAATGAACTCTGTGGATATCTTTCCAAAAACATGGCGCCAAAAAATCCATTCAATTCTAGCAAAAGCGCAGATCAATCCAACATTGCTCATGGAAAATCCAAATAAAGCTAGAACAAAAATCTGGGAAGGTGACTGGATCCACACACGTCTTGCATGTTCCAACTATAAAAATTTTGAGGCTTCTCCATTTGAATTAAAACGTTACAACACAGTGGCCGCTTATATGGTGAGGTCCCCTAGTTCCAACCATAGAGATGGCTTTATGAGATTTAGACTAAACCTGTGGCTGACTAATGAAGTGATGAATAAACGGAATAATGCTGCTATCCCCCAGCCCTGCCGGTTTTGTAAAAATCAACCAGAAACTCTTATGCACCTGTTTTCAGAATGTGATCATTTAGCATCAGTACGGAGTGTTCATTTCAAGCCTTTATTTAAGGATCAACACATTTTGACTCCAAAAGAGCTTTGGGTCCTAATTTTTCATACTAATAGAAAGGCTGTACGATATGCAGTTGTCAATTATTTGCAGCAGTTGAAAATTTCAATGTATGCAGTCCCAAGAAAATAATGAACTTGTTACAAGCGTATTAACCTGTGATGTAAACCACTTTGTTTATTGTTCATTAATACATGCAATGTTTTATCTGATTTTAGGTGATCTGTAAATGTGATTTTATGTAATTTTTATTTTTTGTGTCTTACAAGTTGAAAGGTTGTGAATTTACGTTTACGACCAAAACAACTATAAATAAATAAAAAATAAAATAAGATATATTGTGGTCGCCCGCCACACTTTTCTAGCAACAGAAACTGTTTTAGCCCTACTCTGTCGTGCTTTTCGACGACTTTTGTGGTAGTGAACACACTCGTCAGACATACTCTTTTCTGTCCCAGTAGGGCTCTCAGTCTTTGTGCATATGGAGTAATTGTGTCTGCGCTATGTGATCTACCTTTGTAACGCTCAAGGCGTCCCTCTGGTTCTAGATTTCCCTACTCATTGTCTTCCTCTCCACCCAGAGTGTTTCCTGCTCAGGGCTTACTTCCCTGGAGGGGCGGTGTGGCCTCCTCCCTTCTTCATCATCACTTTCCCTTAGGTCCTCGGCTGACCCCAGGGTTCCCATGCTGTCATCACTGTCCCCTTCATCATCAGAATTAAGCCCCCTTAACATGCGTCTCGCCTATCATTTCCGTGTTACTCTGTCCAGTGAGTCGCTCTCCCCCTCAATGGAGACCCTACTATACTCCTGATTGCCTTTAGGGGCAGAGGTGCTATCCTTCCTGCTCCTCTACAGTACCCATATTCTTTTCCGTATCCCCTCTTCCTCATCGTCATTTGAATGTATTGGTCCCATCATGATGTACTCTGCCTCCTTGAGGCCTCTCTCTCTACTCTTCTCTCTTTCCCGTTCCTGCCTCCTGTCTCTTTCTTCTTCTTCTCTACGTCAACGCTCTTTAACAAGCCTTTTGATTTCCAGTTTCCTCTTCTCCCTCTTCACTTGCAACTGCCTCTCTTTTTCTTCTTCTGCCTTTCTCCTCATCTTTTACTTTATTTCTTTCTGCCTTTTCCTCTTTTTCCTCTCTTTCCCTTTCTTCTGCTTTCTCTACCTCCCTTCCCAACTGTTCCTGTTACTCCCTGTCTTCCCTCCCTCCTCTCTTCACTCCCTCCATTATCTCTGCGCAGTCTCTATCCTCTTTCTCTTTCTCCTTGGGTTTCTGACGTTCCTCCTCAGTGTTTCTATGCTCTACTACAGCCCTTCTGCCCAATTTGAGCAGAATATATCCTTCTACACACTGGTTAGGCTAAACTGTGACTTTGTTATCCCCACTATGTCTCTGTGTACGTTTGTTGCTCCCAGTCAATTTCGCTTGCAGGTCGCTGTGATCCTTGCGTTCATCCCTTATATTCCTTATTCTTTTATTTGCTTGCTTGGGGCCACTAAATGTGTCCTCACTGCTATACACAGGTGGTGCATAAATGGGATTGGTATATCCTGCTGCTGCTTTTAGTTCTTTCGCCCCCCCACTTGCTGCTGTCTCAGCATCCACTCTTCCCTATCTTGAAACATTTTTGATAGCTCCAATATGGCAAACCGATTACTCAATTCTTCCCCTTTATATGCAGCATGGAAATATGTGGCCCTGTGTTGCAGCACAGATTTGGCAACAATGCCCTCCCACGGCCATGGCTTTGCCATTTTGCCCTCTATATCACGAGTCCATTCTGCACTATACTTGCATATTTTGTCTTGATACCGCAGAAGGGACTTGCATAAGTGCTTAAGGGGTTTATCATCCATGATGGCACATCACATTCTGACTGCTGATACTTACTTGACCTCAAGTTGGGATTTGATAAATGTGTCAACAATTTGTCAATGTATCACAAATATCGTCAATTCTCAATTTAAATCTTCCAAAACCACAACAGCTCTCAAAATATTACAGCAGACTCTCTGGCTCAATAACGCCAACAGGAGCATGCTCTGCACACCGCCCACACTTTATTCTCCACCCTTACAGCCCAAGCCACAATTCTTTAACATGCTCCTCGAGTCCAACCCAGGCAGCATAATCCTCTTTTATAATTTCAACAACACTGTGTCAAGTTAGAAACCACTGTTTTCTCTCAAATGATTTAATGTTCTTCTCTCGCCAACAAGTCTGTGTCACACTACGGGACTTCAACCCCACATTAACACGTCATGTCCTATTAACAACCTTTTGTGTGACATCATAATCTTAAGGCAAAATCTCAATACTTCGAGTGAGTGCTCTCTGAAATCCACAATATCCAAAGACACAACAACACAAATTACATACGGCTGTCTTCCTGCTTTTCTTATCACTGGGGAATCAAATAACTATGTGGTACTTCTTATATACCGGAGCATAGGGATACATCCATAATAAAAAAGTAAGAAATCACCTTCCACAACCTAAGCAATCAAAACTAGTGCCTAGAGAGAGGAATCCATACATAAGTAATACGTAATCTAAGCTGACCAGCCTAGAAACAGGTATCCATTCATAAATCATCTGTAAGCTAAGATGACTGCCTAGAGACAGGTATCCATGAATAATTAATCCGGTTAACTAAACTAGTGCCTAGAAAACAGGTATCCATAAATAATTAATCCGTAACCTAACTAAACGACTGGAAACAGGTATACTTCACGAATAACACAGAATGAATTACAAAGAACAATTTTCCTCGCCAATAATTGTCACATGGCTGAGTCTATACTTACACTCTGGGGATCCGCTTCACATCCCACAGGGAGCGGGCAGGAATTTCACCAAGGCAGCTCCTGACAAACTCTCAGTATCCGTGCATGGTTTTCAATCTCGTCCTCACGGGTCACGATGCATCCCTTCAGGCACGAGGCGGCAAAAACATATTTAATTGCTGATGATCTTAGTGACTGTCCTCTGCTACCACCTGAATTGCAGGCCGGGGAACTATTATTAATCTCCCGAAATACACACAAGATGAACTGGGACAAGGAAATCTCCTGCACCACAAAATGGAAGATCCGGCCATAGGACAAAGTTGTATTGTCTTTATTAAAATTCAATGACAGGGATTAAAGCATGAACAATGTAGCATTCTCCACACTCACTCTCGTTCGTCTCGAGCCTGTCATCATACAGTTGTATTAATCTGTGATGTCACAAAATGAAGTTACACCCTAGAAAACCTAACAAGGGTTGGCATTGGTTATTGAGGTAAACTATTCTATAGGGGGTTCGTTCGATAAACGGGTGAAACATATCTGGTGGCTCCTCACAAGACCACCTATAAATGTTGCGAATACAAGAGTTACAGGTTAGTGTGTGGTGATTGGGCAGTGCAACAAAGTATGAGCTTAACGTGGAAGTTGAATAGGGATTAGGCAAAAAGGGTCTTCTCAGCCTTGGAGCATTGGAAAGTTAACAGAACAAATGAAACTATTCAAGGTAGTGGAAACGGACCTGAAGATGCTGAATGTTCTCAACAAGTTACCATCTCCAAACTCTTAGGCCTTGAGACAGAACATTCGACATTGAACCTGTATTACTTTTGGATCGTCTTGCCTTTAGTTCGATGGGTACAGCCACCTCAGTCAGGATTGAATTAATAGGCTATGTCTCTCAGGTTCAGGTCAGGTGTGTAGGGAAAACAAAATGGATCTCTCGGGCTTGTAATCATGAGGATTTTCAGCTGGTATTCTCTGCAGGTGTCCTATCTCTTCTGTTAGCTTGAAACTTTCCTTCTTCCGGTGTCCTTGGCAAGGCTGTGGACGGTGGCTACACTGGAAGCCTGGTCTGTATGCTTCGGAAGGATCAGCCTGTCAGGCTTTCTCTGTACCTTTAAATACTTTCTGCTTCCTCCATTCACTCCAATGTATTTGTGGCTTCCATCTTGATTTACATGACCGTCCATGTTAGTTGTGTTCAATCGACAGCACGCAGTTCCTATGTATTCTGGTGTGTCTTGCGGGTTACGCATGGCAAAGGTATACCTGTGTCAGTCCTCTAACTATGTGAGTCATAAGCATGTTCTTTGGGTCTTCCAGAAATAAATATAAGTGTATGTGTAACTTCATGCAGGGATGCCTATGTGCTCTGTGTCTAACACATCCATGTCATGTTGTCAGTTGGGATGTCATCAGCTTTCTTCGAAGTTACTGGGCCTCAGTACGACCCTGGCACTAATGGTTTAACAGCGCTGTAAAGAGCGTCGGCGCCGTTAAACCATTTGCGCCTGATTACAAGGTCCCTTAGCGGGTTGGAGGCTTTAACGCCTGCTTTTTGCAGGTGTTAAAATCCAACCCGCTAAGGGACCTTGGAGCTAATTACGGCAACCGTAATTTACGGTCCATAATTAGCGCCTTCCCCATCCCCATTATGCCCTATGGGGCAAAATGGGAATGGGGAAGGGCAAATGGTGAATGGGGAATTACCACACCCGCCAACCTTGTGATGGGGGCGGTAATTCCGCCATCCACCATGCCGGAGACCGGCATGGACCATGGTGCTAATACGCCTGGGTCGTAATGAGGCCCACTGTCAGTCAACTTGTTCCATTGATTGCAGCTGTATTTCTCCAACAGGATAGAGTCTGAATTGTCAGTCCAGAAAAAGTAGGTACCCCTCAATGATGGAGGCAATGTATTTTGTTGGCCAAAGACCAACTGCCTCATGTGTTCAACGCATCTATCAGCTTGACTAAAGTGCGGCCATTTTGATGTGATTGAAATCGCCAATTTGTTTTTAACTTTCGCCTCTTCCTTTCTGTCAAAACTGCTTTGCTGAAAGCTTATTCTGCTCGACTATTATTTTATTGTTCATGCATAGAGCAAGGCCGCAAGATACTTGTTGAAACATATGGCAGGCGACTCAAACAGAAATGCCCGGTCTCCTCCCTCACAAGTCCTCGGAAATAAGCAGCAAGGCATTTAATCATTACACAGGTGCCAGCCAGTCTCGCTCAAGCAGTAGAAATAGTAGAAACGAACAATTAATGGTTTGAATTATGCTCTTCTTTGTGGCCCCCCTTCTCTGAGCCCTGTAGAGCCCTGGAGAGCGAGTTCACCCCTAGCACACGAATAGAAACTAGGAGATAGCGAGGCCTGGAATGTGTCTCTCCCCTGCACACAGCTTGCTTGCGAAAACAGAAGCAATGTGTTCTCTAAAACAAAGAATTGTGTCTGCAGGCTCATGAAATTGCAAACTGTTGCTAAAATGAATGTCTGAAGGTGTCATACTTGTCACAATTTTCAATCATCGATTCAACCAATTCAAGGGAAATACATTATGGGCGGTATTGAATATGTCATTGCTGATTGTGAGATGCCCATTTTGTATATATGTAACTGTTGTACAATGCTCGCTCTCTTGCGTCCCTCGGGGTCTGGAGACACACGTCGCGGGGCGTGAGACCCAGTTGGCCAAATGAGACTATTTGCTTTGCAATAAACCCTAGCTTTTGGGAATACAACCTCGTGTCTGGCGTATCAGTTCGTGTGTGGTGATTGTGCTTTGTTTCCATACACGAGGGTCCCTTAGGGGCCCCATCAAAATGTCGCCCGAACAGGGACCCTCCCCCACTTGTTCCATCGTGTACGTTGTAAGATAAGGAAGGCGGAGAGAGCGGCGAGGACGGGACGATCGAGCCAGAATCAAGAGGTGTTCGGTGCGCCCCTGTAAAAGTGGTGAGAGACTCCTTTGCAGATCTGTACACAACTGATACCTGATCGATGTGTCCGGCCAGAGAACAAGGAGGCGAGGATCCCGAAACGAGGCGGAGTGAGTCAAGATAAGCAGACACAACGATTATTGGTTGCGTCAGTATACAGACAAATTGTGTCTTGAAAGACGACTTGATTGATCAGGTGAGTTGTGCCCCGATTCGAAGTAACCCTGATATTGGTTGAGAGTTGATTTTGCAAAATCAAACACCCAGTGTAAGGTTGATTAGCCAAAGGGTAAGGTTAAAACATGCCTGGGGTATGCAGAATGCACGCAGGCATAAGTCGAAAGCAGAAAGAGTGAAAGAAAAGCAGGAGGAGGAGTGAGATGATAGTTTGAGAAAATCAGACAGACGTGGTCAGTTGCGTATAGACAAGATATATCCACAACAAGAGCTGCATTCATCAGATGAGTTGATAAGCAAAATACTAACTGAAACAAGGCGAGAGCGCCCAATAAGAGGGATTAAGAAGACCGAACCATTATCTATTGCTCAGCCCCCTTCAGTTACTCAGCCCCTCCCTATTGTTCAGATCCCAGCACAGCCACAGATCATACAACCAGCACCTTCCACTAGTCAGCCAGAACCACAGCAGTTACATCCCGTTCCCGTTGTCCCATCGGTAGCTCCCTCCCAAGAGATTGCTACTGTCCCATCCGCACCTCCACCAATTGAACTTGAACTCACTGAAGGAAGAGAGGGGACGGGACAAAGTGAATGCACTAGAGTGACCCGTAGTGCGATTAGCAAGGAGAGAAATCGGGAGTTGCAAGAGCAGGCAGAGTTGTATATAGAGGAGAATGATGAAACTTTGATGCTGGCTTCGATGTATGATTTCAGGAAGAGCAATGAAAGACAGGTATTGGTGGAATGCATGGGGGAATATTTAAAGAATAGATGGAAACAGTTAATTGGGAGAGAACCGCCACAGAAGTTGTTGGATTTTAATGCGTTGGCAAGTTGTAGAGAGAGAGATGAAGAAATAAAGGAACATGTAGACAGGCTTTTTGAATTAAAGAATTAACTTGATGATGCATATGCTGAAATGTTTGCCATACCGGGGTATGGGAATAAAGATGTTAGGAGAGACAGGAGGGAGGCGGCAATACCATATG
This sequence comes from Ambystoma mexicanum, assembly GCF_040938575.1. NCBI lineage: Eukaryota > Metazoa > Chordata > Amphibia > Caudata > Ambystomatidae > Ambystoma > Ambystoma mexicanum. The sequence continues at coordinate 601,444,732 of NC_090922.1, forward strand.
TGCAGTGACGATTTCTTCCGCCATCAAGACAGGCAAGTGAAAAATTAAAAATATGTATACGAAAGGCGTTAAGATGGATTACTGATCCTAGTATCCCCACAATGGGAATACATGAGATATTTGATGAATACCCCTTGCCAATGAAAAGAAAAGCACCACAGACAATGGTTGAATATTTAGTAGACAAAGATATAGATGATAAAAAAGCTAGCCCCCTGAATTGATGGTGATATACAAGAGAGCATTAGAACATGGAACAGGAAAAACAGCCTTATCACTTGATTTGGGAATATTATTGCATATGAGAGAAGGGGGAGGAAAAGTGAGTGCAGTATTTCCTATGAGAGAAGTCCCACCCACTTTTGTGCCGAAGGTAGAGATTCCTGCAACAAACGGCCAACCTGCGCGAGTAACGGAAGCACATTATACAGCACAATATGTGCACGTCCCCTTCTCCAGACAGGAAGTGAATAATATAAAACAGACGGTTCCCGATATAAGGAAGAATCCGGTGGGATTCTATAAGGAAATAGAGTCCTATTTGAAATTGTCCATGTTTACTATGAATGATATAGATTTAATAATCCCAGTAGTTGTGCCAGCAGACATATGGCAACAAATAAGAAAAGTGGATGATGAAGTGGCCTATGGCGCCACTTGGGCGGATTTAGTAGCAGAGGATAAGAATAGAGAAGCGGGAGGGAAACCATCGCCAAATATGGCGGCGTTACCAGCGCCAATAATACAAAAATTGAAGGAAATAGTTCCAGAAAAAAGAATTGTATGGGACAAATTAACTGCATGTGTTCAGGGCAAGGATGAGTTATCCACAGATTATTTCAATAGATTTGAGGAAGTATTTAAGGATTATAGTGGACAGGATGTAAGCACCGAAGCAGGTAAAAGACTATTTGTTGATAAGTACGTGAGAGGGTTAATACCTCCAATTCAAAACTTAATAATGACATCAGAAAGTGCATGGCAAGCAAAAATATTGAGCAATGTATTGCATATGGCCCAATATTATGAGAATAGAGTGAATACAGAGAAAGAGAAAGAGGTAGTGGATAAAGTGAATTTGAAAACAAGAGTGTTACTTCAGCAAGTGACGGGACACAATAGAGGGAGAGGAAACGCGCAAGGGAGAAGTTATTTGAATATGCATGAAGGGCCTTTGGGACTAAATCAATGTGCGTACTGCAGAGAGGAAGGTCACTGGCGAGCGCAATGTCCACATTTACAAAATAGAAATGGATATGGTCAGAGAAGACAGCATAGGGGACACCCGGGAACAAATGGACAGAATAGAAACAATATGCAGCAGTACCAAAATAATCAAGGAAATGTTATCCAGAATCAGAACCAAGCTCAAAATCAGACTGCTTTTAGCCAAAATCAGAGCCAGCAAACCCCAAAGTATGGAAATCAGAGTGATCGGAATAGAGGAAAGGGCGGAAACATTTTTGATACACAACCGAATACTTATTATAGTAGTGATTACACATCGGATAATGTGTTGTTCCCTCAATAGGACAGCCCAAGACAGGGGTCGGAACTAGTGTCTATTCCCGTGAATCAAAAAGGACCCTACGTAGAAATGAGAATATAGAGCAGACCTTTCTTGTAGACACAGGGGTGCAAAAGTTCTCGATAGACCATCACTTGGTTCCGGACATACCACTGTCAGGGCAAAAGAATATTTCAGTAGGGTTCGCAGGTACCCCGGTAATCAATCCAGTGTCCCAACCAGTACCAGTAACATTAGGTCCATTCACTGAATATTGTCCATTTCTTTTAACAGAAAATTGTGGAGAAAATCTTTTGGGATTAAATCTATTGAAAAAACTAAGTGTAGTTATCCATTGCACTCCGGATGGAGTGTTCCTGACAATTTCACTACAGAATGTACCAGTGTCTGAATTCCTGTCCAAACCTTTGGCAGGAGAATTGAATAAAGTGCCAACTTGCATATGGGCGATGAATGACAATGATGTGGGATGCTTGAAGATAGAGCCAGTAAAGATTGTTCTAAAAGAAGGTGTAACGTGACCGCGTATTCCACAGTATAAAATTTCAGCAGAGGTAGAGAAGGGATTGAAAAGTATTGTTTCAGATTTGGTAAAACTGGGGGTGATTGAAGTGATTACAGGCAGCACATTTAAAAGCCCCATTCTCCCAGTATATAAGAAAGGAGGTAATGAAGTACCATATTGTTTCATAATTGATATGCGCGCATTAAACAAAGTGGTTGACCCTCAATTCCCATTGGTCCCAGACGTCACCACGATTTTGACCATGATACCCGCCTCAGCAGAATACTATACCTCAGTTATAGACTTGAAGAATGCTTTCTTCAGCATTCCAGTACACAAGGAAAGTAGATATCTGTTTACCTTCACATTAGGAGGACGATCATTTACATTCACGCGCATTCCACAGGGCTACACAGAGAGTCCGAGTATTTACAGCAGGGCATTGAAAGAACAACTAGATATGCTAGAATTACCGGCAGGTTGTGTATTGTTACAATATATAGATGATCTATTGATCGAGGCTGATACAGAGGAGATTTGTAAAAAAAAGCACTGTTTTATTATTGTCGCACTTAGCAGCACATGGACACAAAGCACGCTTAAACAAATTCCAATATTGTCGAAAGGAGGTGGCTTATTTGGACTACCTACTTTTGAGAGAGGGGAGAAGACTAACGCCACAAAGGATAGAGAGCATTTCTGGTATGCCTATTCCAAAAACACAGAAAGGAGTCAGAGCTATAATATAAAAGAAGGCATGGCTTCTTATTGCCAGCAGTGGATTGTGAACTTTGCATTGATTGTGAAGCCAATGGTGGCATTGACAAAAAAGGATGCTGTGATGCCTTTGCAATGGAATGAAGAATGTCAGAGAGCATTTGATCTGCTCAAAACTGCATTGTATTCCGCTCCAGTTTTGGGCACACCAAACTATGAATTTTTTTTCCGATTGTTTGGGCATGAGAGTGAAGGCTGTGCGTTGGCTGTTTTGACACAGGAACAAGGTGGAAGAAATAGACCATGCGGCTATTTTTCTTCCACGCTGGACCCTGTAGCGCGCGCACTACCACGTTGTTTGCGAGCTGTTGCAGCGGCTGCTGCATCAGTGAAACAAACTGAAGGAATGGTGTTGGGGCACACCTTAATTTTGATGATGCCACATGCCATAGACGTTCTATTAAATAGAACACAGGCGCAACACCTCACATCTGCTAGATTGACTAGATACGAAATTGTCCTGTTCGCTCCACACATCCAAATTATGAGGTGTAGCGCTTTGAATCCTGTCGAATTAATGCCACTGCCCATGGAAGAATTAGGTGAAAATGAATCACCTCCCCATGATTGTTTAATGGTCACTGAGGAAGAAACGTAAGAAAGAATTGATTTAACAGCTACCCCACAAAAAGAACCAGACGGAGAACTGTTTTGTGACGGCTCCTGTTTTAAGTTACCTCATGGCACATCAACTGCTGCCTATGCTATCACCACACTGAAAAGTATTGTAGAATGCAAAAGAATCCCTTACAACTCCGCACAAGCCGCAGAGATAATAGCGTTAACAAGAGCTTGTGAAATATCTGAAAATTTGAGTGTAAACATATATACTGACAGCCAATACTCCGTTGGCATAGTTCATAACTTTGGTCGACTCTGGGCTGAGAGGGGTTTCTTGACATCACATGGAGCCAGAATTCAACATGGCCCTTTGATTGTACGATTGCTGTCTGCACTTACATGTCCAAAGCGCCTAGCAATAGTGAAGTGCGAGGCGCATAAAAAGGTAACATGTAAAGTGGGAGAGGGAAACGCATTTGCAGACAGGATTGCGAAGCAAACTGCCACTGATTTGAATACTAAAATGTTGACAGTACAGTCTGATGAAGTACCCTACATGATAGAAAATAGAATTGCTACTGTTAAAGAGATGCAGGCAGAAGCCACTGCTGACGAAATACATGAGTGGGCTGAGGGCTCTTCAGAATTAGATCTAGAAGGTTGCTCGGTAGACAAGAACAGTAAAAACTGGATGCTGCCCAACTCCTATGTAACTGCGATGATCACAATGGCCCGTAGTCCTACACACATTTGTGCTAAAAAGATAGTCCAGCATTTATCCACAGTATGGGAGAACACACACATAAAGAAAAATGCCGAAAGACTGGTACAAAATTGTATTACGTGCTTTCAACACAATGTGGGGAAGGGAACGGTGACTCCAACAGGAGATTTTGGCCCTCCCTCTATGCCATTTGAGGTAATCCATTTTGATTTCATAGAGATGAAGAGGTGCCAAAACTTAAAGTACGTTTTAGTGGTTATATGTGAGTTCAGTAAGTGGGTGGAAGCATATCCATTAAAAGACTGTACCGCCATGAGCACTGCAAAAGTAATGTTGAAGGAATATTTTTCACGGTTCAGTCTTCCCCGAGTCATATGTTCAGATAATGGCCCGCATTTTGTGGGCGCAGTGATATTACAGATTTGCACAGGTCTCCAGACTGACAAGAGATTTCACTGTTCTAGACACCCCATGAGTGCCGGTCTTATTGAACGTCACAATGGCATATTGAAGGCCAAAATAAGTAAAATGTGTGCAGTAAACAAGTTGAGTTGGGTAGACGCATTACCGCTAGCGTAACTGTGCATGCACACATCTGTACAGGCGAGAACTGGGCTCTCCCCATATGAAATCGTGATGGGGAGGCCGGTGAATGTTTGGTGTGCACCACAGCCAAAGCGGCTAAACGAAGTACAATATCCTGTGCTCAGTACTTATTGTAACCTTTTAATGCAGAAATTGTGTTTGATTCATCAGCAGGTGCAGGAGGCTCTACCCGTCATGTACACTGGTCCGGGGCATTCACTGGAACCTGGAAAGTAGGTTCTAGTGAAAAATTTCGAAAGAAAGTCATCGCTTGCACCCAGATGGCGAGGATCCTACCAGATACTTTTGGCAACACAGACTGCAATCCACGTGGACTGGAGGAAGGCGTGGATACATGCAACGCATGCTGAAAATATCCCATCGCCGTTGAAAGAACTGCCTGATCCAGACGACCAAAAAGAGACAGCGGCCCCAGAGATGAAAGAAATTGTTGGCAGTTCTTTGCCACAAAATCTGTCTGATCCTGAAATAAAGCCTGAAACAAAGCCTGAAAAAATTGCTAGAAAGGAGAAAGGGCAAAGAGTGCCCCAACGTTGTCCAGCAGAACCTGCAGGACTGCTGGCTGACACAAAGCATGTACCACTTTGGCGCCCACCATCTACCATTGCACCGCAAGCTGACTGCAAGCCTGAGTCTGGAAGTGGGCCTGCACTATTCATTGATCACATGATACCAGGAGCAAGGCGGTATAATTTACAACCTCGGAAGAAGGAGTGATCAAATCTTAATTTCTTTTGATCTTTTGTTGCCTCTGTTTCCCATAACGGATGAAGTGAGAACCAGAGGCTTAGGGGAGAGCGGCGTGAGGGTTGTGCAAATCGGACAGCTCAAGAGCGCGGCTCCTCTGTGTTAAAAAATCCATGTGCAGATCACCCCTCACGGACAAGAGGGGCCCACATAGTACGAAGGCAATTGATAACTGCTCTGGAGTTCTTTGAGCAATGTGCAGATGCACAGAAATCTTGCCCAATGTATAGCAAATCCAGGCTTCTGAGAACTGGCAGAACAAACTGTAGACATTTCCGAACTTATTGACATTCAAACGAGTGCAACGATAAGAGATATTCACGATGAACATTATTGGAGAAGAAGGACAGCGAGAGAAAAAAAATGCCAGAACATGCTTTTGCCCCCTCCTGCACCACTGGTGATAATGAGTTAACTATAGAGACTGGAAGGTTACAAAAAAGGAATTGCCGAATAAATTGTACGCTGATCTTAACAATAGTCATGTGTGTGATGAGTATATTAGCCCCAATAATGACAGTACTGGTATTATGGTATTTAGAAGAAATACACCCATTGGAAGTCTTCTTGCCAATTAGAAACATCTCCATTACTGAAAGCCCTGCCCATGTTATTACTTACACTTTGTCCCCAATGGAAGAAAGACACAGGGAAGGTTATGGAAATAACACATTATTGTTGATAATGAATATGACTCACTCAATATTGAGAAAAAATAACTGTTGCATATGTGCCCACTTGCCGTAGCATGGTGGTAAGGGAATAGGTGGGTATGTGCAGCCACTGCCATTGAGTTCTGCATGCTACATGTCCTTGAGTGCATTATATTATGGGAAATGGAACAAAAGTGAAACTGGTCAATTAGATAGAACAAATATGAATGAATTCGAGGAGATTATCATGAAACCTGTAGATTGTTCTATATTTCACAAAGCACGACTGATCACACCAGTAGTGAGACTGATCACACCAGTAGTGATGCCACAAGATAGATTATTTGTGCCCTATAAATCATCTGTAATCACATTTCATATGAACCCAAAAGGAAATAAAGATACAGTGCCTCCCTCCTATACAGTAAACTGCAGTCCACGCTCTGTCCCCTTTTGCCTAAGAAAAGAGGGCTCCTATTCAGTGGGAACATTCACTAGATGTAGGAATATAGCATTCCTTGAGAAAGAAGTTGAACCAGTTTATATAGGCGACCCTGTTTATTTCATATGTGGAGAAAAAGCGTATCCTTGGTTACCTAGGAACTGGGGAGGTACTTGTTACTCGGGACTTCTGTTCCCAGAGGTATTCCTTTCAAGAACAGCAGATATAGCCAAATTGTTGAGGTCTTGACCACGGCGAGATGACGAAGGAGGTTTGATTGCGGAAGACATAGCAAAATCCTTTATACCATTTTGGGGCCAAGCAATAAACTCCTATAATATAAGGCAGCTGTCCAGAATATTAGAGAAAACAATAAATGGAACAACGGATATATTATACAATATGACATTAGAGGAAAAAGGAATTAGATTAATGACACTCCAAAATAGGATGTCTCTTGATGTAATTCTGGTTGATCGTGGGGGAGTTTGTAAAATCGTGGGATCAGCATGTTGCGTATTTGTAAGCGACTCCTCCCCTACGATTTTTGAAGCAATAAGAATGTTGCATGTTTTAAGCTCTGACCTGCACCCCCCCCCCCGAAGGAAGTTGGGAATTGAACATAAGTTCCTGGTTCTGGGAAGTATTACGCACATGGGGATGGAAATTAGTTGCAATCCTAGTAGCAGTACTAGGAAAATTCATGACATGTTGTTGTTATATACACTGCTTACTTATAATTTGTACTGAGATAAGTGAGGAGTGTATACAGATAGTAACAAAAAAGAGCACCACTAAATCAGATACTCAAATAAATGATGAAATGAAAATAGTGAAATAATTCATGTCAATTAATATTGATGACAATGACAAGGAGGAGGAAATTAGTAGTATGCAGGATTCAGAAACATGGTCAGAAGAGGATGCAATGTATGGATGAGGCGTTTGGCATACGGCCAAAAGGAGGGTTTGTCAGTCCAGAAAAAGTAGGTATCCCTCAATAATGGAGGCAATGTATTTTGTTGGCCGAAGACCAACCGCCTCATTGTTTGGTATTAGAAATACACATCTATCAGCTTGACTAAAGTGCGGCCATTTTGATGTGATTGAAATCGCCATTTTGTTTTTAACCTTCGCCTCTTGCTTTCTGTCGAAACTGCTTTGCTGAAAGCTTATTCTGCTCGACTATTATTTTATTGTTCATGCATAGAGCAAGACCGTGAGATACTTGTTGAAACATAATGTAGGCGACCCAGACAGAAATGCCGGTCTCCTCCCTCACAAGTCCTTGGAAATAAGCAGCAAGGCATTTAATCATTACACAGGTGCCAGCCAGTCTCGCTCATGCGGTAGAAGTGGTAGAAATGAACAATTAATGGTTTGAATTATGCTCTTCTTTGTGGCCCCTTTCTCTGAGCACTGTAGAGCCCTGGAGAGAGAGTTGACCCCAAGCACACAAATAGAAACTAGGAGATAGCGAGGCCTGGAATGTGTTTCTCCCCTGCACGCAGCTTGCTTGCGAAAACAGAAGCAATGTGTTCTCTAAAACAAAGAATTGTGTCTGCAGGCTCATGAAATTGCAAACTGTTGCTAAAATGAATGTCTGAAAGTGTCATACTCGTCACAATTGTCAATCATCGAACCCAATTCAAAGGAAATACATTATGAGCGGTATTGAATATGTCATTGCTGATTGTGAGATGCCCATTTTGTATATATGTAACTGTTGTACAATGCTCGCTCACTTGCTTCCCTCGGGGTCTGGAGACACACGTCCCGTGGCGTGAGACCGAGTTGGCCAACTGAGACTATTTGCTTTGCAATAAACCCTAGCGTTTGGGAATACAACTTTGTGTCTGGCGTATCGGTTCGTGTGTGGTGATTGTGCCTTGTTTCCATATGCGAGGGTTTTCTAGGGGCCCCATCAGAATGGTTGTCTGAGTGAGTAGCATTTCTCACACCTGCGATACATCAATGATGGGGAGGTAGGGCCCAGGAACGATGTGCACCTCTCTTTTCTTTGTCACCGTAAAGACGACGTGATGGTGGCAACGAAGGCCACATTTAGGTCTCCCTCTTCAGTGGCATCTCAAAAGAATTCAAACCGAGCCAAACCATCCCAAATGAGACCAAAAGAGCTAAGATTCCCAGAACTGCAATAAGAGCCAAAATGGATTAACGCAGGACCGTCTAGCGGGGCCTCACACTCATCCCAGATGTGAGCTCCCACATCAGTTGCATAACATGAAGAAATTGGCTAACCCAGAGTGGTCTGCTCTATTTCAAGACTTTGGGCCTCATTACGAGGTGGGTGATAAGGGTTTAACGGCACCGGTAAAGGTGCCGGAGCCGTTAACCCCAAACCGCCCTATTACGAGGTCCCCTTGCAGGACTCGCTCTGGACGTATGGTTTTACCAGACGTCCTTACAGGTCCCGCGAGGGGGCCAGCATGCTAACAATTGGCCCGTCATTAACGGGCCAGTTGTTAGTATGCTCCCCATTCCCATTGAGCCCTAACGGGGCTCAATGGGAATGGGGATGCACCGGGTCTCGGGTCCCTGAATGGGGAAATACAAGGCCCTCCAAGGTCGGAATGGCCCAGTATTTCCCCATTCAGGGAACCCCAGACCCAGACCCGAGTTTGGAGGCGCCCATGCCCTTATTAAGGGCATGGCCGCCTCCAAACTCGTAGTGAGGTCCTTGGTTTGGAGTGAGAATACATTATCAAATTAAATGAAGGTGGCACTGATAAACCTTTTGTTACCCTTTTGACCTGGACAGTCTCAATTGTTGGCTTTCTTCCTTAGGGCATCATTGCATGTTTATGGGGATTTCACAAAACAGGATGTTTCACCACTCTGCTAAATTCCACGTTTCTCAACTGAAACAATTCAGAAACAATTGATTTTGTGAGGAGGAAATTCTCTCCACATGCAGGAACAGATGCGATGTTACCACGTGCAGTACTACGAGAAGCAGTACTATTGCATTCCCCAATGCAGTCCAATGGCACTCCAAAAAGTGCAATAACTGAAGGGTCTGCATGACTCTGAATCATGCAGTCTTTTTCAGCTATCGCAAGCTTACCACATGCAGTAACAGTAAATGATTTTGCCGGTATTTCCAAAGAAAATACCACCAAACTCTTAACGAGGGCGTTAGTTTATTTAATTGGATGCCACTTTATTGGCCTGATCAATATGTACTAACACTTTTTACCAATACCTCTATTTCACAGTCTTGCTTCCCGTCCTGCACTCGTCTTTTCCTCCTCTGTTTTCTCCCTTTCACCTATGCTCCATTCTTTCGCTTCCATTTCCTGTCTTTCCTCCTCCGTCTTCCTCTGTAATGGACATAGGGTTATGCACAGAGAGCCTGTGCTGCTTCGTTAGGAACAGAGACACTCTTGCTCAGGCTCTCGTTGCTAATAGTCCAGTGATTGGCTAGGGCTCACAACTGTTATGTCCTGGCCTGCGGTCACGCAGGCCAGGCAGACCAGGGCTGGGGGCACCCAGCCGACATGCTGGGGGCACCCAGCTGACAGGGGCATCCTACCAGCCTGTGAGCACATAGCAGCAGGGGCACCAGCGTCTGTATGCAGGGTTTCCCAGCAGGGGCTCTGCAGGCGCATGCCAGTAGGGTTGCCCAGCAGCGGCTCTACTGGCATGGTGGGAGACCATCATGGACAGTGTTGCCCAACAGGCCCTCCGCCTGATAGTAACGCCAGCATCAGCATCGTGCTGCTGCAATCACACACACAGAAGACTGGGTACCATGGTTCAACTGACGAGCTGGAACTGGCTCCTCCCTTTTATTATATTAGACACACGGTCACGACCATGTGACCATAGCACGAGCCCTGGGAGATACCATGCTCCCAAATAGGGGTGGCACACCATGACAACCACTCATAAACTGCACCTCTGACCTACCCGGAAGAGCCTTGAGGACATGCCTGGACATCACGCCCTGATCGCAGCTATTTTGCATACTGTACATTATGTAAGAAAGAATGGCACATATGCACTCTAGTTCTGTCTGTGCCACACCCGCTTAATGTACCCATACAAACTGCCTCCACCACTCGGTCCATTGTGTCACTAATGTAAAGCACCAATCATTGGGACATCTCCACCCACCTTATGACCTTTTCTAATGTTTTTCTCTTCCAAGCACAATGTTCCATCACTTATAAGTAAAATTGTTATTTGAGGAAGTGACGTGTCAGAGTTTTATTGGCTAAATTCCGGGCTGTATTTTCTGATTGGATTTCAGCCAAGCCACAGGCCTCTCCTCCTTGTTACTCCCCGTCATTGCCAGCATAGGCTGGTCCTGCACAGGCCCCACTCACGGCCCCTTCCTCTTCCATGTCAAGGGCCTACCTTTTCCTACGTGCATCGGTGGCCCTATTACCACACTAGCAACCCCACTGTCGCATGCCCCGCCTTTCAATATTAGTACCCCCAGCACATGCAGCCTGTCCTGGGGGGCACTAATAGCTTAGTAGCCCTCCACCCTTGGGCCACACAGTGTTGTAATTGCCATGACCCCTGGTTAACGCCTTCAATTAGCTCAGGCGTTAAGTTGGTCGTATGGGCCATTGAAACATGTTGCAGTCCATGAAACCAGCAGAACTAGTTTCTGTTCCAGAATTTCCACCTGATCAAACTGTGGGATTCTGTGCAGATCACTTCATCCATCTATGCGTTGGTTAATTGTTCTGTCAAGGTTTGAGAGCAACGAGAGGCGATATGGTTCGAGGGGTGTCCTGTGTCCCTTGCTTGTTTAGTGTCCTCTCCTCTGTGTTTGTTTCTGCTCAGTTACTGTGTCCACTAACTAAAGCTTGAAAACATGCACAGGCGCCGCTGGGATTGAACAGCACCGATCAATGCATAAACATCATGCAAAATACAGCAATGAGTCCCCAATATGGTTTATCCAGCATTGCTTTCCCGGCTTTGAAACCACCTCACTGGAGCCCTGATGCATCCAGGAAAGAGCAGTGGCATTGCTTTGCCTTGGAAGTTTATGACTCAAATCCCGATCATAAATGTGCTTTTTATGGGTAAAAACGCAATACGTCGTGCAAATCAACATCTAGGCTTCCCGAGAAGAGGTCATCAGGCTCAGCCTGCAGAACAATCACATGCCCGTATTCAATGCAAGCAGGTGCATGTTCATAAATATATACATGGCAGCGTCTCATGGGAGCATGGCTCAATAGATTTATGTCAAACTTCCTGACAGACGAATGTTCATGTTTTCTTTCCTGAAGAGTTGTTTGAATGTTATCTTTCTGGGATTCCTTCATACAGACCATTGCCTTGCTCATCCCAGGCGGAGGCAAGTAGTTAATGAGGCCCCCTTTCCACATCAAGTGAATTTTGACAGGTGGACACGCCCCCTGCTTCCGGCCTTAGTCCAGCCTTCCTTTTGATATATTTTTTTATATCAATTTAATATAAATTCAACGTAAAAAAGACATCAACATTTATATCGATTTTATATCAAATGCATATTTGATATCAAGTGGGTATAATTTATGTTAGTTTTTATATAAAATGATTTAAACACGGGAGCAGCGTGGTGTGGTGATGCTTGGTTGACTATGGAGGGTGAAGTGAGCTCTGAAGACAGGCCCTGGGCCTCATTACGAGTTTGGAAGTAGCCATGCAGTTCTTAGCGGCATGGCTATCCCCAAACCGGGTCCCAAAAATAGGGAATTACCGGGCCATGCCGACTTTAGCAGGCCCGGTAATTCCCATTCTTGGGACCCGGACCCGGTACATCCCCATTCCCATTTTAGCCCCCATAGGGCTCAATGGGAATGGGCAGGATGCTAACAACAGGCTTGTTGTTAGCATCCTGGTCTGCTAGCGGGAGCCGCTAAGGACGTCTGGTCTGACCAGGCATCCAGAGCGGCACCCGCGAGAAGACCTCGTAATGAGGCGGTAGAGTGATAACGGCACCGACAGCTCTACCAGCGCCATTATCACTCTACCGCCTGGGTCGTAATGAGGTCCAGGGATTCTGAACTTAGGGTTTTGCGGCGTGACACAGCAATGACGCAGGAGTGGGTTTGGCTTTTAATGTTATAGGAAGCGGATATACATTTTACAGAGTATAAATGACGTCATGGTGTTCATTTATTTATTTATTTTTGTACATAACCCAAGGGCATTTAGGCGCTGGTTACAGAAGAGAGAACAGGGTGAGGTACAGGAGAAAAGCGAGAATGTTAGTTGAAGTGAAAGGTTATAAGATGTTTCCTGAAGGCGTGGTAGGAAGGTTGGTCTCGCAGATGGCAGTGGAGGCTCGTTCCAGAGAACCTGTGCACGGGCTAAGAGACTTGCCTCTCCTGCTCTTTTCCTGTTGAATCTTGGTATGAGTCGACAGTGTTTGTAGGCTGATCTGACCGGTCTAGTTGAAGAGTATTTTTTGATTGTGTCGGTCAGGTACTGGGGGCTTTGTTGGCAATGCATCCGTGAGTGATTGATAGCGATTCTGTCCTTAACAGGAAGCCCATGAGCAGACTTTCTAGCTTATGATATGTGGGTATGGCTGCCAATGTCCAGTGCAGCCCAGAGTGCATTGTTTTGGATTGTCTGGAGCTTGTGTAAATATTTTTCTGATGTGCCGTAGAGTAAGGAGTTGCAATAGTCCAATTTGGATCCTATTAGGGCACGGGCAATTTCCAGGCTGTTGTGGGAGGAGAGGAAAGGTTTTCTAGCGTGAATAAGTTTAGTAGAATACCATGAGGAGGAGGCGATATGGTTGACCTAGTGGTCATGGTGAGTGAGGAATCCAGGTACACGTCTTGGGTTTTGAGGGAGGATGCAACCAATATCTTGACAGACACTGGCTAGAGAGTATGGATGGATATAGATTTGATATAAAATGATTGAGGTATAAATAGGTCTGGGCTGGTTTAAAGGTTATGATGAGGCCGGGCGGGAGGAGTTTCCAACCCAGATATACAGTTTTTGAGGTAGGGATGGAAAACATGAGCGCTCTTTTACCTTTCTATGGGCTATCAGGTGTGATATTTTGGAAACAGCGATTATGAACAGCTACAGTTATGATGAGGTGGAAACACCCCCAGGAAGCCCCGAGGGTTTTGCGTATAGTCATATTTCTGATTGTTTTACAGTGTATGATGGGATAGAAGATGTTTAGGATTTGATGGCTGACTACGAACTCAAAGAATTTTGGGACAATGATGATGTGGTTTTGGAGCAACCATTTGCGGCTGATGTGGGCTACGAAGACAGGGACTCTGAATCTGTGGCTCTGCAGGTGGATGCAGTGATGATGCCAGAAGCTGCCCCTGCCTCTGCAAGATTTGATGAAAATCAGGGTTCTGCATGCAGGAGTAAGGATCATCAAGCTATAGCATGGTTTATTAATATTTACTGTGCTTGCTGTTCAAATCAACTTGAAAACACAGCACCTAGTGATAATAGCCCATGTAAAGACTGTGTTTTGATAATGGAGACTGATAGCATTAAAGGCAATTCTATTATTTATAGTGCTTGATGTCCAAAATGAATTGAAAACCCAAGGGATCACGATAACAGTCTGTGTAAGGAATGTGTCTCGCCAATGGAGACCGATATGGACACACCAGTTCTCTTTCGCGCTGAGATTCGGGTTATACAGGGGTTTACGGCCATAGTGGCTTGGGCGTGTTTAAAACAACACTTTTACAGATGATGCCACGGACATAAAACTGATGATCCCCAGCAGGATGCCCACGAATGTTTGAAGATATCTTATGCAGATAAGTTGCTATGTAAAATATGTTATGTGTTGAGCATGACGCAGCTGCTTACACAGATAAGGATTGACATAGAGACTGGACAAGGCATGTCTAAAACATTATGGGCTATAGAATCAGTGAATAACCCTCTTTTGAAAACGCGTCAGACTTGGAACTGTCGAAAATATATTATGATGAAGGAGGTGTTGGTAGTTATGGAGGGGTTGACAGCCTGTGCTGTGAACCGACGACGAGAATGTTTTACTGGGAGCTGTCAAGACATGGCTTTTCTTGGGAAGGAGGCCGACACGCTGCACAAGCCGGCCTGAAACATTTTAAACGGCAAATGACCATGGATATCTGACATCGATCAACAATGGCAGTCAGACATTATGGATTTGATCCAGTTTCGCGAAGACAACAATGGTTTTCACTATATTATAGCCGTCATCCATGTTTTATCAAAATACGCCTATTTTGAGACTTTAAAGAACAAAACTGGCCACAGCGTAGTGACTACTTTTAAACGCATATTTAACAAATGCAGAGTTCCCACTAAACTACAGACGGAAGCTGGAAAAATAGTTTTTAAATAAACCGCTGCAGGTTCTTCTAAAGCAACACAAGGTGCATCACTTTGTAACATACTCTGAAGTGAAAGCCTCAATTGTAGAACATTTTATATGCACATTTAAAACACAGCTCTTGTGATTCTTCACAGCTAAACACACCCGTAGATAAGTGGAAGTGCTACCCACATTTATAAATTTGTATAACAACACGCATCATAAATCTATTAAAATCATCTAGCTGGTGTAACGCCGTAGAATTCCCTAGAGGTCTGAAAAAAACGACAAGGCGAAAGACTTTTTAAAAAGACGACACATACACCCCTTAAATAGGGGGATCATGTGCTGATCTCAAAACACAAGGCCCTCTTTGCAAAGGAGTATGAGCTGAACTACAGCTAAGAGATATTTATGATAGATGGGGTGGCTGGGCGAGAGGGTCTTTATTTATTTAGTTTAATTGATTATGCGGGGGAGGTTGTTAATGGTGTTTTTTTATAGGGAGGCGATCCAGAAAGTGAGTGAAGATCAACAGCGAGTGTAGAAAAGTCATAAAGAGTAAAGGTCATGGAGCCAGGAAGCAACATCTAGTCAAATGGCTGCGATGGCCTGATAAAGTCAACAGTTTTGTACTGGCCAGATCCCTAGAGGCCACGGGTGTGTAACGGGGCGGCATGGAGTCTCTAACTTTTTACATAATGCTCCCCAGCAATGCTTCAGTGAGACATTTCCATAGAACAACATTTCCAACTTTACAATGAAGCTGGCCAAACCTGTACATTTGGAGGGGCAATGGATGGTGGCGCTTACTGAAGTTCAGGATGTCCGATCGTGGCACACTTTAGCCCCAGGGGAAGCCACGTTTATCGTAAGAGGAACAAACCCTCTGAGGCTCTGGCCGGGTGGGTTTCCCAAGGGGTATTATCCAAATATGCAGGAACTTGCCAGAGTCATCAACAAAGCTGTATCAATCATACCCGAGTACGGCTATATAACGCTACACCAAGACCTGCAGCAGTGCAAAGTGTTTCTACAGGTTTCACACACATCTGTTAGGTACAACGGGGAGACTGTGCAACATATTGGGAACTGTGCAACACATTGGAAGTATAGAACCGTGGAACAACATCTGCGCCGACATTAACCAGGTTTATTTTATAGTTTACTGCTTTACAGCAATATTGTGGAGTATCAAAGGGTGGGAGATAGCTACGCACCGCTACTTAGAACCGTGGAGATTAAAGGGAACAAAAACAACATTGTGAACATTCAATACAACAAACCTGATTATGTCCCCGTGTGTAAAAATCATTTCAACACCATCAACATACAGATAAGAGACGACCAGGGTCAATTTGTATCATTTAAATACGGAAGAATCTGGCTGTGGTTGCATTTCAGACTGCTTGGGCTGAAACACTAACAAAACAACATTATAATGGCTGTGGTGAAGACCTATGGAGACGAACCCCAGAACCTATATGGAATATTATAGGAACCAAGCTGGTTACGGTGATCAACCATATTTTAGCAGAACCCCCGTAATGTATGATGCAGTCCTTGGCAGTATCTTCAGAAGCCTTTTTAGATGTGTGGTGCTCTTTCTATGCTACGGCTTTGAATTAGCTATACCACATGTGAAAATGGCAGACACCAATATTGCAAAAGACGTCATGGGATGTGTGACAACTGCGGTTGCCGAGCATCTCGCCAACCAGAAAAAGGAGGGCCAGGACGGCTCTGAACTCATTTATAAACCACGTAGGAGTGTTAAGTGGAAGAGGTCAGAATTGCCGCTGCGAGGCTACCTGAAACCCACCAAGAAAAACAGATCAAGAACCTGATGCGGACAACAGAAGAAGAAAAAGAAGAAGAGTTATCCCTAGAAGACACAAGGGGTGATATATTTTAAACAACAATGGCTTTCCTACACAGAGCCTCCGGGGAATATGTGAAATCGGAGCTTGATATCTTCACCATACCCCAGACCAGCATCAATAACAGTTTCTTCATGAAGGTCTCACCTCTGGCTGCTCTATTGCTACTACCCCCACAGAATTCTTTGTATCGGGATCGACCGACATGTATATGGATTTGAACAACACGCTGCTGAATCTGACTTGTAAAATAACAAAGTCGGACAGGACTGACATCGTGGCTACCGCACGCGTGGCCCCGATTGTCTATCCCATTGCCACCATGTTCTGTTAAATGGGAAATCATATTGTGCCTCCTTTTTCACATATATTGGCCTAAGCCCAGTCACTCTGCGAAGAAAACCGTGTTTCAAATGTTCCGATTTTAGATTAACTTCGCCGCCATTTTGGGATCATCCGCCATTTTGATTTCTGTTCAAATGTAACTCTGTGTTCTAAAATGGTGGACTGTGTTTCTAACTTGTAACCAAGCCTTCCCGACCCTTGCACCTTAGTTAATGTTAAGGCTGTCCGTGGACCAAATGTTTAGACTGGGTAAAGAGACCTTGCCCCATGCCTGACTTGTGGTCCTAGGATTGTCTGCACCAATAAGCCTCATCCACGAACATACATCGAAACAATGTAAAGTAAATGTCAAACGTGGACACTGGATGAACTGCATTGTGAAGGGACATGTGCTAAGGCTTACTGCTAAACCTGGGAATACACTGTCGCCATTGTAACTTGTTTGTAAGTAAACCGAATGTAATTCATGTGCATATTGTCATATAAGCCATAAGTGAACTCGGCACAAACTCTAGACCATGGATTATTAACTTGCAAAGGGGCTGGACATTGTTACTGAAATTGTTTAAATGCACGAATGTCCAGATGTCCAGTACCTCTCACTTCTCACACTGAAGGGCTGGCATTCACTGTGATGTACTGAGAGTCAGATAGTTACCTGATTTTGTTCTTTGTAAACTGCGGAGTCGAATAAAGATCTGTGAATCTTTATAAGCCAGTGTTTGGTGTATTTCCTTTTGTGGTACTCAGCCTCAATATTTCCTCTTGCTTTTACAGTTCAACCAGGTGGGCATGATATTTGGCGCTTGAATGATAACGCAGAGTGATACTATGTATGCCTATAGGGCCTAAATAGAAAGCCAATTAAATTATGTGACCGATACTATGGATAAGCAGCTCAAGGCAGGCATTTTTTATCGCAACAATTTCGGGCCATTTCGACTCCACAGCTTTGGATGCTGAAAACACAGGGTTTACGAAGAGAGCCCTCCTTGCCAGAAGCAGTATAGTATTTGATTTACTAGTTGGTCTACACGCAGATCTTTTCTTCCAGGATAAACTATTGATTAACGGTGTTGACCTTCTGTCAAGCTAGTCATCATATCGGCAAGTTTATTCATTAAACCTGTGAGCGTCTCTCCGAGTATTAGACTGGCACATGCAGGTGTGCTACAAATATCTAACATAAAGTACCCTCTGGAGAGAGTTGCCCACGGTAGCCATGGTACCAGTCAAGACATCCTGTTTTTGGGGTAGCTCCCAAAAATAATTACCATGGGAGTTGTTGAAACAACAGCGCTTACCGGTGCATAGGATAAAACCCCCTTCAAGTTCAAACACTGTAACATGAGCTACGTGGCGCGGCATAAGGATGGTGTCCTGATGCCTGCTAAAGCATACGCGCCTAACTTTGGAGTCCTGAACATAATCAGGGAATACATGGGCCGGGTAGCTATCACGGGAGAACACATGCGGGAAACGCCACTTTCAATCACATGAAATGAGTATGCTCTCAGCTACACCCTACTGTCATTCGATCTAAGACCCGACAAGGCATCAGCGGATCATTTCCTTTTTTGGTTTATTTCAAACATTTAACACAGATAAAAGATCAACAAAAGTTCCCATATATTTATGTACATGAAAAGAAGAAAATTTAAAATCAGAGATAAAAAAGAAAGGAGAAAAAAAAGAACAAGAAAAGAAAAAGGAAAATCCATAAAATAGTAATCGGCAGAGCCAGCCACTGAGGAAATAGTCAATGTACACCTCCCCATCGACTCCCTAATAAAGGATATATACATCAGTAATAATCAACTAAGAATGCCATTCAAAAACTTGACAAGAGCAAAAACTACCAAATGATTTTCCCCCACTCAGATAAGAATTTTTGCCACCATTCGTCTGCCCAAAGTGTGGGGCTGTTGCATTAATAGCTTCCATAAACATGGTACAATGAACAGTCAAACCAATACAGGTGGTTAGGAGGTGTTTCAAGGTTTCCTTTTCCGTAATTTTTAAGCAAAATCCACAGATCAACTGTTTCTCAACCAGTTGTTTGCGAGCAACCAACACCTGCCGAAAGGGATACAAATGTAGGCGTTTTCTCAAGAAAACTTCCTCTAGTAACCGAGCACAGGAACTTCTTTAGATATTTGGGCACCTGCATTGAAGATCTAGCCTCAAACCCATAGTTTTCCATCAGTGCCAAGTTCTTCCTTTTATCTTGAGTCAATATCCAATCCTATTGCTGAACCCTCTTTTTTACCAGTACAGCGTTGGATATTAAAATCTGCACTGAGGAGTCCAGATCTTTTAGCAGATTCATGCATTTAGCCTTCCAAATGCTAAGAAGATCTTTGTTTGTCAATGAAGTATTAGTCCCCACTATGGTTAACTGGGTTACAGTGGGTGCCAACAGAGTTTTGCGGAAGAGAGATAGAGAATACAGAGAAAATAGGCCCAGTTAAAAACGAATACATGCCATGGGAAGGCTCGTCAGGAGTCCTAGAATGTGCTTCCAAAAAGCGCTTTCTAGGAGTTATCAAATTTGCCAAGAGAGGTTATGGCTAGATTCAACTCCATACAAGAGAATCAGAATTAACTTTTGGTTATAAAATGTAATCAATGGAGTCATGGAGAACTTGCCAAATCTTCGGTGCAGATCATACCCTGGGCAGTTACATTTTTTTAATTTAAACTTTAATAGATTGGCCCAGAGTGTTTCAGCTATACTTCGGTTGATACAGAATACCAATTAAATAATCGAGTCCATGCATTCTAAGGGCTCCTGATTCAATAACCATCGGTAAGCAGAATTTCTTTCCCCCCATTACCTGCCCCATTAGCTGCCCCATTAAACACCAAGATCTTAGACTTCTTAGACTCGTAGTTCATTTGAGGTCATGTAGAACTGAAGGGCGTCTATGCGCCTCTTCAGTCCTATTGGCGTTCTATCATTCAAAAGAAGAACATCTGCTTAGACAATCCAAGTTACTGGGTTCCCATTGATCTTAGGTGGAAAACCGTGTACCTTGTTTTGGGTCTCCTCCATATCAGAAATGTAAAGGTTAAAGTGGATAGGCGCCAAGGCACAGCCTTGCTTCAACCCCCTATTAACCTTAATTACATTTGTTAGCAGCCCCTGGTAGTTCACACATACCTGCATCGATGTGTCAGTATAAAGTGCTTCCATCGGCTCCATTGGCTCTAATGGGCACTGCCAATATCTCAACTTGGACCACAGACGTTCCCAGTTTACACTGTCAAATGCCTGCTCTAGGTCCACAAAGGCAACATACAACTTACTCTTTCCTTCCTTCGATAGCCTGGAGCTTACAAATTTAACATCAATAAATTCAGGCTGCTGCCTATATCCCTAACAAAGCCAATCAAACGGGCATTTTGGTGTCCTGAGTCAATAACCCATTTTGCCAGGCACTTTAAAATAATTGAGGCAAATATTTTCCCTAAACTATCGAGTAGAGCTACCAGTCGATAGTTACTCAGCTCTGTTCTTATGCCTTTTTTGAAAATGGGTAAGATCACTGCCTTTTTCCAGCTCGGAGGATTCTGTTTCTCCTTCAAAACCTGGCTACAAAAAGAGTGAGAAAATTCTGGCCACTCTTCAGAACCCTGCTTAAGGGCATAGTTTAATAAACCATCGGGTCCCTGGGTCCTAGAAGCAATTAGTTTTAGAATGGTCTCTAAGAATTCTTGTTTTCCAGTCACCAAGTCCACTCACTGGTCTTTGTTGGCAAACAAACCACAGGCTTAGTTAATTTACTTGTCAAGAGTGACTCAGAATGGTCAATCCATTGTTGTTCGTCAACCATTTGAGTTTGTAAGGCTTTGCGAGGAATGCCTACTTTATTAATCCACTCCCAAGTCAATCTAGAGTTCTTTTTACATAACACTGCCAACATGTTCTCCCCTCCTCCCGCATCCGTTCTTCTCTGAAACTACGCAGCCAATTTTTATATTGTTGCTGCCTCTTTTTTTTTTTTTTACAAAGGCTGGGTTGGTTAAAGGCATAGAACTCAAGGCCTTCAAATCGGCTCTGTACCTCTTGCATTCTTTCACCAATTTACTATTAAATATATGTTTCTTAGCAAACTCAGGTCTATGTCCGTGTCGGTTTGCCTGCTCGAATTTCGCCAAGAGGGAGGGATAATTTAATGATTCATAATCTATTTCCTGTCTTAAATTTAGAGCTTTGCTTATGTTAACGACATCCTGCCATATTAGCCGAATTCCATTCCAGCCTTGGGAAACCTCAATGGCCGAGCTTTCCCCAACACACTTTGTTAGTAGGGGACAGACCCAAATTATTTCAAGGAGGGAGTTATTACTAGCCTCCATTTCCTTGATTATTAGGGATTGGACCGCTTGCTGGGTATTATGAGACACAAACAACGGTCCAATATTGCTTTAGCTGTGCCGCAACCCCAAGTAGATATGATAGGGATATCCCTTGCCAAATTGTTATTTACCATCAAAAAGTCCCTGGATCTCATTGTTTGTAGCCACGACTTTGTTTTTTTGATGCTAGCTTGCTTTAAATTAGCCCACAAGAAGGGTAGCCATTCAGGGTTCACACATCTGATATTCAAATTCACCACCAATATGATGAACGGATCATCCCAGTGTAACCTTGCTTCATCAATTGCTTCCATGACCATGGTCATGAATTGGTCACAGTCCACTTTAGCGGGGTTCCAATACAAGTTAATCAAGGCAAATACATCAGAACCCCACAAATCAGCATTTTCCCCTTGACCAATCCCTATTTGCACCCAGGGGATAGGAGTGCTGTGCTTCGGAATTTGAAATGGCGTGTTCCTTTTAATAAGAGTCAGCAGTCCAGAATGGGGTCTGCCCTTAAGCACCTTCACCACCGGATTTAGAAACGAGCTATAGCCTTCACGCCATGTTTCCTGCAAAATAAGAATATCAAAATGAAATAAGTCCATGGAGCTTTCGTTCATCAAATGGCCAAAATCCTTCCAAGTAAATTCATGGAAATTTGCACAAAAGTCGCGTGCGATAAAATCCATTTCAGCGCACAGCGTATTCATGGATTTTAGCCTCCAAAACCAGCCGTGGCGCAGAGTGGCACAGCGACCCTGCAGCAGCGCCAGTTACGCCCCCAAGAACGCCCTCGCGCAAGGAAAAGGCATTAAAATCCCCAATCCAGCGCAAAGGTCTGCGACAACCCAAAACCAGTTTACCGGACTGCCAAACAGCAAATGCCAAGTGTGGAACGTGTATTACGGGTTTTGTGGTAACTTCCACACGTGAAAGGGCCTGTGCGAGCAGGTACATGTTTAACTGGGGTTCGCGTGAACTTTCACATGCGATTGGCCTGGGTACGTGTATTCCAGGGGTGCGCGGGAAGTTTTACACGCGATTGGGCTGGGTACATGTATTTCAGGGGTGCGCGGGAAGTTTTACACGCGATCTGGCCTGGGGGAGCGGTGTACGTGTATTCCAGGGGTGCGCGGGAAGTTCTACACGCGATTGGCCTGGGTACGTGTATTTCAGGGGTGCGCGTGTGTTTTCACACGCGATTGGGCTGGGTATGTGTATTTTAGGGGTGCGCAGGAAATTTTACACTCGATCGGGCCTGGGGGAGCGGTGTACATGTATTCCAGGGGTGCGCGGGAAGTTCTACATGCGATTGGCTTGGGTACGTGTATTTCAGGGGTGCGCGTGTGTTTTCGCACGCGACTGGCCTGGGTACGTGTATTTCAGGGGTTGCGCGGGAAGTTTCACACGCGATTGGGCTGGGTACGTGTATTTCGGGGGTGCGGGGGAAGTTTCACACGCGATTTCAGCAGGGTACGTGTATTACTGGGGTGCGCGGGACGTTTCGCATGCGATTGGGCTGGGTACGTGTATTTCAGGGGTGCGCGTGTGTTTTCACACACGATTGGGCTGGTTATGTGTATTTCAGGGGTGCGCGGGAAGTTTTACACGTGATCGGGCCTGGGGGAGCGGTGTACGTGTATTCCAGGGGAGCGCGGGAAGTTCTACACGCAATTGGCCTGGTTACGTGTATTTCAGGGGTGCGCAGGAAGTTTTGCACGCGATTGGGCTGGGTACGTGTATTTCAGGGGTGCGCGGGAAGTTTCACACACGATTTCAGCAGGGTACGTGTATTACTGGGGTGCGCGGGAAGTTTCACACGCGATTGGGCTGGGTACGTGTATTTCAGGGGTGCGCGGGAAGTTTCACACGCGATTTCAGCAGGGTACGTGTATTTCGGGGGTGCCGGGGAGTCCTACACGTG
The DNA here is from genome assembly GCF_040938575.1 of Ambystoma mexicanum. NCBI lineage: Eukaryota > Metazoa > Chordata > Amphibia > Caudata > Ambystomatidae > Ambystoma > Ambystoma mexicanum. The sequence continues at coordinate 601,468,118 of NC_090922.1, forward strand.
ATTTGGCAGTGTGGGTCCTCCCAGGGGTTCCCTGTACACCCTCCATGGACCCTGCAGGCAGCCCACACCACAGGGGACTACCCTGCATCCCTGGTCATGTCCCGCAGGCAGCCCACCCAACATGGGCATGCCCCCCAGCAAAGGCACATGTCTCCTTGCACTACTGATCACCAACTCATATCCCCTTGCACCCCCACCCCCCAGCATTGCGGGGCATCTGCCAGCAGGCCCCCACTCATGTCCCACTCATGTCCCCCTGCACCCCCACCCCCCAGCATTGCGGGGCACCTGCCAGCAGGCCCCCACTCATGTCCCACTCATGCCCCCCTGCACCCCCACCCCCCAGCATTGCGGGACACCTGCCAGCAGGCCCCCACAGATGTCCCACTCATGTCCCCCTGAACCCCCACCCCCCAGCATTGCGGGGCACCTGCCAGCAGGCCCCCACTCATGTCCCACTCATGTCCCCCTGCACCGCCACCACCCAGCATTGCGGGGCACCTGCCAGCCGGCCCCGACACATGACCCCCAGCCAACACGTCATCACAATCTAGATCCCTGGCCCTTGTGGGCAGCCTCCACATGCCAAACACCCACCCAAGTATTGCATCCACCCACTTAGAAAGGCCAATTACATGATACAACCACAATGGCAAGTATGTAAATGAACACATGTCCCAAACATACACACAATGGGTGTAAGTGAATGTCAAAACCCATATCATGATATGCATGAAACCAATGAGATGATACTACACATTGAAGTTTGATGAAAAAAATGTATTAAAAGCAACATAAATGGAATTAAAAATAAACAAACGACAATGGGAATTAAAAACCAAAAGCAGCATGTCTGTAAAATAATGAAAAACCACAAATCATAATCCAAAGGAAAGGTGTCCAAAGTCACAGTTCATAAAAGTAAATCAAAGGGAAAAACAAAACCGAAAACCATTGCTCCATGGGTAAATCCAAAAAAAAAAAAAAAAAATCCAACAGTCAACTATATACAGATAAACAATCCAGGGTCCATGATCCCAACTGAAGAAATGAAACCTATCTAATAATACTACCTAATAAAAAAACTATAAACAAAAATGTGGGCCATTGTCCAAAAGGTCCAAAATAAATAAAAAAGCAAAGGAAACCTAACACTAACTACATAACTATTTACAAGGGCAGCGGGCTAGTCCGACGGCTCACTGGTTGTTGTCATGGGCCAGGGCATCATCAAACTCCTGTTTAATGGCTTGGAGGCAGGCATGTTCCCTGGCCCCGAGGTCTCGCAGGGATAATGCAGTGTCCAGCTCCAACTCCCTGCGAATACCCTCGAGGCACTGAGCCCGCCTCAGCGCCCTCCGCATGGAGTTCTCCGCCCTGACCATTGTGAGCCGTTCCTCCTCTGCCCGCTGCCGCTCCGCACCTATCTGCTGGCCCAACCGCTCCCACACGGAAGACACTCCCATTCCAGGGTTCTCCTGACCTCCAGGCGATGCCTGCCCCCCTGATGTTGATGGCCCCGAGCCATGATGCCTCCCACGTTGAGCCTGCCGCTGCCTCCGACGCAACTGCCTGTGCCAGCACGACGGCATCCAGGCTGATGGAATCCACCGACGCCGTCGTGCACGTGCCCTGCCCGATGATGCCGTCACATCCTCCATCTGCTGGGGTCCAGTTGCTGGTGTGTCCACCCCTGCTGGACCTCCGACTCCCGACTGTGGCAGGGATGGGATCCCTACTGAGTTGGCTGCGTATGTCGGGGCAGGTCCACAGGGGGCCCTGGTGGCATCTGGGCCGGAAGACGGCATGGATAAAGACTGGTGCATAGCCTCTACAGAGGAGGAGAGGGTCGCCAGAGTGCCCGACACATGTACGAAACCCCCGACCACGGCCGCTCCCAACTGGGACACGTTGGCATGGTGCTCTTCGTGATGACGTGCGTGCTCCCCCCGAGAAGCACGCACCTCATCACGAATGACACCCGTGTGCAACGCGACACCAATCAGGACCTTCTCCATATGGCCAGGGGTCCCCTCGTCCGCAGGTGGAGGGGACTCAGATGACATGGACATTCCCCCTACCTGCGGACAGGCCTGGGATGGGGCATCCCTGCTGGTGCAAGGTGGTGCAGTCACAGTGTCACGGACAGTGACATGCACAGGCACTTCCAATGCAACCTGTGCTGCCTCCTGCCCCTGCCCCTGAACTGCACCACTGCACCACTTGCACCAGCAGGGATGCCCCCACCAGGCCCCATGTGTGGCTCAGTAGCAGCCTCCTTCTCCTCTGTGGAAACCACCAACCTGGATGGCTCCACCCCATCTTCCGCCGTTGCAAGCCCCTGTGGGGGCTCACCCACCCATTCCGCTGCAGCCGTGGGGGCATGTCCGCCACTTTGCTGCACAGCGCCATCTTCGCCCTCTTCTTCACTTTGCGCTGTGTAGAGGGAGACATAGAACACAAGCATCAGGGTACTGTACAATGGTCCCCTAGACAGGAAGCAATAGCAGATGAGTGGCACTGTCAAATATCACTTCCATCATGTCCCCCCACAACACATGGGTCAGTGCAGGCAAAACACATGCAGTAACAGGCATGGCGCATGCTATGGACATTAGCAAACATGTCCAAAGGACTCTTGAAACATACAATTTTGTTTTTGAACTCACATGCATCATGGGTCATGCCTATCACATGCACACACTTCACCGTACTTTCATCCATCTGGACTCGTACACCCCAGACACAGTGGATGCAAGGATAACTAGGCTGCATCAGTGATTCTGAACATTGTCACAGATATGTGTCATGCATCCATGGCATTCACAAGTCACAGACACACAGGTCAGACACACAGACATGGACACCATACATGTACATGGCATCAGCACCCATCCCTCATCCCCACCCATGTCCAGGGACAGAGACTGGCATGCTCTCATGTGTCCATTCCGCATAGGGCTCCCCATATTGCATTTAAACACATACACCAACCGTGTGCTTCACACATTACTGGTCTCACATGCATGACCATGATGTCCCTGCACACACACACGGGTACATGGCCTATGTCACACATACAGGCAAGTATCAGACAACCAGCACACTGCAACATGCCCTGTCTCACACAGCAATGCTTGGCCACTTACCGCTCGACTCCAGACGGGTCTGCCTCTCAAGGACCTGGGCATGGAGCGCTGGGCGTACGCCTTCCAGGACCCTCAGCTGGATGGTACTCATGCTGCCCCGTCCCCCCTCCACAAGGCATCGGGCCTTCAGGAGGGTCCTGGACCTCAAGTCCTCCCAGCGCTTCTTGACTTGCTTGATGTTGCGGGTTGCCACCCCCTCCGCGTTGATGGCAACCACAAAGTCTTCCCAGATCCTGTCCCGTCCTTCCTTGTCGGCGCGTGCTGACCCGAAGAGGGCATCATAATGCCCCAGGACAAGCTCCACCAGGACACCAACTTCCTTCTGACTGAAGCTCGTGGCCCTCTGCCCCTCTGGCTGGGGGTCGCCAGTGGTCTCGGATGGTGTTTGCCCCGACATGGCGACCCCCGAGGCAGGCGTTGGTGGGCAACTGAGTCCTGGGGCTGGGCTGTGGAGCGATGGTATCCCAGTCGAGAGTCTTCTGTTCCAGCAGGGGTGGACACAGCAACTGGACTCCTGCAGATGGCTGATGTGCAGGCACCAAATGGCAGGGCACAGTGACAGCAGGCAGGCAGGCAGCAGCAGATGGCTTGTGGGAGGCTGCTCGGGGATCTGGGGTGCAGTAATTCGGCCTTTTGGGCAGGAGCGTGGTCTTCCGTGTGCTTACGCGTGGCCAGCTTGATACGGAGTGATTTGGCACGTGAAAATTCTGCACGTCAGCGTGCAATTCGAGGAAAGGCCCTTAGTGCGCAAGCGTGTCAGCACGCATACGCGATTCCATTGGACCAAAGGCCCTTAGCGCGTAAGCGCGTCTGTGAGGTATCGGTCACGGGCGTTGCCCTGGCAGGGCTTGAAGATCCCACGTGGATTTCCATTGCTCTGTACGTGCTTTTCGTGGGTTGCGGTGCGTGTGTTTTGCAGGCGTTGGGGTTCACACGCTATTAGTTCACAGCGGGTGGGTGTTGGCTACGCGTTCTTCTACACGCAAGGCAGACGGTGAATGGTACCCTGCTCCCCCAGGCCGGATCGCGTCTGAAACCACCCGCGAGCCCATGAAATATACGTACCCGCACGTGTATTTCGGGGTGCGCGGGAAGTTTCACACGCAAATTCAGCAGGGTACGTGTATTTCAGGGGTGCGCGGTAAGTCCCACATGCGATTGTCCTGGGTACATGTATTTCGGGGTGCGTGTGAAGTTTCACATGCGAATCCTGCACGGTACGTGTATTTTGGGGTGCGCGGGAAGTTTCACACGCAAATTCAGCAGGGTACGTGTATTTCAGAGGTGCGCGGGAAGTTCCACACGCGATTGCCCTGGGAACGTGTATTTCGGGGTGCATGGGAAGTCTCACACGCGATTTCAGCAGGGTACGTGTATTTCAGGGGTTCTGGGGAGTACTACATGTGAATTGGCCGTGTGGGTCCTCCCAGGTGTTCCTTCTACACCCTCCACAGCCCCTGCAGGCAGCCCACACCACCGGGGACTACCCTGCACCCCTGCTCATGTCCCGCAGACAGCCCATCCACCATGGGCATGCCCCCCAGCCAAGCAACATGTCACCTTGCACTACTGATCAACAAAGCATGTCTACCAGCACCCCCACCCCCCAGCACTGTGGGGCACCTGCCAGCAGGCGCCCACTCATGTCCAACTCATGTCCCCCTGCACCCCCACCCCCCAGCACTGTGGGGCACCTGCCAGCAGGCCCCCACTCATGACCAACTCATGTCCCCCTGCATCCCCACCCCCCAGCAGTCAGGGGCACCATCCAGCAGGCCCCCACACATGTCTCCCAGCACCCCCACACCCCAGCAGTCAGGTGCACCCTCCACCAGGCCTCCACTCATGTCCAACTCATGTCCCCCTGCATCCCCACCCCCCAGCAGTGCAGGGCACCTGCCAGCAGGCCCCCATACATGTACCCCCAACACCTCATGACGATCCATAATCATGGCCCCCATACCCCCTCAATACACTGCCTACGCCACCCCAGTCCGAACACACCACCAGGTATGACATCCACCCCACAAAGAAATCACCAGCACATGATGCATCCCAAATGGCTAGTCTGCACATCAACATATATCCGTCAAACCCACACAATGACAGCATGTGAATGATAAAACACACATTGTGACATGCATGAAACCAAAGAGAGAATACCACACATTGAAGTACCAAATGATAATGTATTAAACAGAAAAGCAAGGCAATGAAATGGAACAGAAGAAAATGGAAATAAAAAATGAAATCCAGCATGTCCAATAAATGAAAAAGATGCATGAAATCCAAAAGAAAAGCAATCCAAAGTGTCAGTCTGAGAAAATAAATCCAAGGTGCAAAAATAATAAAAAACCATTGATCCATGGGAAAAAAAAAAATCAACAATCCAAATCCATTGTCAAACTATGTACAAAGTGAACATCCAGGGTCCATGTGCCCAATCCTTTAAATGAAACCTATAAAATAAAATCCTACCTAATGAAGAACTATATACAAGAAGTTGGGGCATTGTCCAAGCGCCCCAAAACAAAACAAAACAGAAAGGAAACTTAACATTAAAGAACTATTTACAAGGGCAGCGGGCTAATTCGACGGCTCACTTCTGGATGTTCCGGGCCAGGGCATCATCGAACTCCTGCTCAATATCCCAGAGGCGGTCCCCTTCCATGGCCCTGAGGGTCCGCAGGGATGACGACATGTTCTCCTCCAACTCCCTGCGGATTGCCTCGAGGCACTCGGCCCACCTCACGGCCCTCTGCATGGAGTTCTCCACCCTGACCATCGTGAGCCGTGCCTCTTCCGCCTGCTGCCGCTCCGCATCTATGGCGTGGCCCAACCGCTGCCACACGGAAGACACTTCCCGTCCTGGGTCCTCCTGCCCTCCGGCCGATGCCTGCCCCTCCGATATCAAAGGCCCCGAGCCATCATGGCTCCCACCTCATTGCTGCTGCTGCTGCTGTGCCTGGGCCCGTGCCCTGGCTCCTGCTGCCTGCACATCCTCCGCCGGCCGGGGTGCAGTCGTTGATGTGGCCACCCCTGCTGAACGTCCGACTCCCGACTGTGGCAGGGATGTGTCCTCCACCAGCCTGGCTGCACCGTGAGAGTCAGCACCACAGGGCACCCAGGTGACAAACGGGTGGAAAGATGGCACGGAGGATGACTGGCGCATAGGGTGTTCAGTTGAGGAGGGGGTCGGAACAAGCTCCAGCAAACTGAGGAATCCGGCCTGGGTGACCTGTCCCAGTAGGCCGACGCGGTCAACGAGCCATTCGCGATGACGTGCAGTCTCCTCATGAAAAGACTGCAGGTCACCTTGCATGGCCTGTTGACGCAACGCCACACCAGTCAGGACAGGCTCAACCCGTACCTGGATAGCCACGTCCACAGGCAGAGGAAGGCCAGTTGTTGTAAGCTCATCCCCTGCCTGAAAACGGGTCTGGACGTAGGCATCCCTGCTGGTGCAAGATGATGCAGTGACAGGATCAGGGACAGGATTGCACACAGGCACCTCCGCAGCGACCTGTGCTGCCTCCTGTCCCTGGTCCTGCACTGCACCACTAGCACCAGTGGAATCCCCACCTCCAGACCCCATCTCTGTCGCTTGCACGGCCTCCTCCTCCACCAAACCCCCCACCAACCTGGATGACTGCGTGTCATCTTCCCCCGTTGGGCCCTGTGGGGTCCCAGCTGCCCCTTCTGCTGCCGAGGAGTCCAACTCCGACCTCCGCCTCTTGGACCTCCCCCCGGCAGCTGCGGCCTGGGACGCAGCACCGGACTCCTCACTCCCCGACGAGATGACAACCTGGGAGGGGAGCCGGGCCTTGCGTCTCCGGCTGGCGGTGCGATCCCTGCCGCTGTGCTCCACAACACCTTCTACGCCCTCTTCATCAGTTGACGCTGCAGACAGGGAGAAATAAAACACAGGCATCAGGGCAATGTACAATGGACACATACAGACATGACAGTTGTACATGAGTGGCATTGGCAAACCTCAGACACGGCATCACATTCGCCAACACACATGTCATTTCAACTCGCACACATGAGCCATGCCACAGCCATATCGCAACATCCAGCACCATCCATAGACATACAACAGCATGAGCAGGCAAAGGTGAGCCAGACAGCACATGCAACAGAGGGAGTGCACTACACATGCACACACACCACCACACTTGCATGCATGTGTACACCTCTGCCAACTGTTGCAGTGTTGAGATCGGCATCCATGTCACATCTGCCAATCAGGCTTCCACATCCCGGTGTCACGTACATCCATGTTGCATCACTGTTGCACCCTTGTCAAATACACCCACATGCACATGTACACAGTGCAGTTACATGCAGCTGAAACCAACATCCATGTGTGACATCACGAACATGCCTACTTACATACACATTCATTCAAACATGTGTGCCCACACATCTGCATTTGGCATGCAAGCCTACACACACAAGCACCATCCATGTCTCACACAAGAGAGCCCTCGCATGTGTTAGCCTCACGGCCCTGTACACCCCCCTATACTTGGCCCCATAAAAACACATGTGCAACCTGCACACTACTGGCACACCACCACACGCACAGCTTACAATCAGGATGCATGTACACTTACTGCTCGACTCCAGACAGGTCTGGCTCTCAAGGACCTGGATGTGGAGCGCTGGGGATATGCGTTCCAGGACCCTCATCTGATCTTCCGACAAGTGGCCCCGGCGCCCCTTAGCATCCGCTGCCTTCACGAGGCGCCGGGCCTTGTTGTGGGTCCTGGACCTGAAGTCCTCCCAGCGCTTCTTGACATGATGGAATAGTCGGACTGCCACCCCCTCCGCGTTGATGGCAGTCACGATGTCCGTCCAGATCCGAGTCCGTCCTTTCTTGTCGGCGCGCAAACTTCCGAAGAGGGCATCATACTGCCCCAGGACTTGCTCCACCAGGACACCAACTTCGGTGGCAGTGAAGCTGGTGCCCCTCTGCCTCTCTGGCCGGGGGTTGCCAGTGGTGCCAGATGTTGCAGTGCCCGACATGACAACCCCAGAGGCAGGAGTGGGTGGGCAACTGGGTCCTAGGGCTGCTCTGTGGAGCGATGGAATCCCAGTCCGGAGTCTTCGGTTCCAGCAGGGGTGGTCACAGCAACAGCACCCCGGGCTGATGCGCAGGCAGCAAATGGCAGGGCACATGGGCAGCAGGCAGTCAGGCAGCAGCAGATGGCAGGTGGGAGCGTGCTCGGGGCTTTTGGGGGCAGTAATTCGGCCTTCTGGGCAGGAGCGTGGTCTTCTGTGTGCTTACCCGTGGCCAGCTTGATACGGAGTGATTTGGCACGTGAAAATCCAGCATGTCTGCGTGTAATTTGAGGAAAGTGCCTTAGCGCGTAAGCACATCAGCACACGTACGCCAATTCATTGGCACAAAGGCCCCCAGCGTGTAGGCGCGTCTATGACGTTACGCGTACGTGCGTTTTCCATGGCGCGTAGAAAAAATAAGCACGTCAGAGAGTCATAGCGTGTAATTGGTGGGAAGGGTATCAGTGCGTAAGCGCGTCTGTGACAGCTCGTGTAATTGGAGGATAGGGCCTTAGCGCGTACACGCGGAAGTGACGCTGGACGTGTGGGCATGTTTAAAAGGTACGTGTAGAACGCCATTTCCTTGTATGTGCTTTTCGTGGAGAGCGAGTGGGTGAAATCTGTACTTCTTGTCCGTTTACACACGATTTACTTCACGGCGTTCCAAGTTCGTACTCCCTGTTACCTCTGACAGCTTTTTCTCTTTTTCTCTTTTTCCTGGGCCCGTTTCCTCAAACAGCGTTCACTTCTTCTGTTGTCCTGTCTCCTCATACAGCGTACAATTCTTCTTTTGGTGGGGGTGTTGCCAACGCGCACACGTGTGTCTTTTTCACGCTATTTTTCCAGGCAGACGGTGAGTCGCGCATGTATATAACATCTGTGCTTGCCCCGTGTGTCGCGTACCCCTTCAGAGGTCATTCTAGGCTGCGTATGACACGCATACGTTCATTTTTGTGTTTCTGGGTGCCACAGTGTAGTGCAGGTTTATTTTTCCACGCACGTGGTCTAGGAGGGGTTGTGTGCACATTATCTCCCTTTTTTGGGGTGCCTGTGCGTTGTGTAACCCGTCATCTTCCCCCAGGGGTCACATACAGCCTTGCTAGAGCACTAGGGTATGAATTCCATCTAGTACCCTACCCCTTTGACCCACAATTGCCCAGGACAATAGTTTACTGCAACTCACATACGCACAACAACATCAGTGCCATGGTTGGGACTTGAGCACGCGGTAAGGGTGGCAAATTTGGCCGAGCCTCAAGAGGTGGGCGTGGTGGATATGGTAGGGGACGTGGCCGGGACTTGCAGGGTGCCCCTAGTCCCCCATGTGTGGATGACCAGTCAGGACCCCCATGCCCCCCCCCCCCCGGTTGAGGGTAACGCGGCTGACACCATCCCTGCTCAGCCCTTGTTGGACCAGCCCATTGTGGCACCAGACCTGGCACAGGGTGACTCCATGGCTGACTTCCAGGTCAGCAGGTCTAGGCCACGTGTGGCGGTGCACGTGGTGTCACCAGGCCACGTGGATCAGGGGCAGCTATGTCATCTGCTGTCCCGAGTAGGCAGGATGGGGAGGCTGCAGGGGCAGCTGCGGCTCCATCCACCCCATCTCTGAGTCTCCCAGCCAGGACAGTGTCAGTCCCAGTCCATCCTGCTGACGTTCCCCCTGACTACATCACAATTCAGCTAATGCCTGCACCAAGTCCCATGGTGAGTGTTCATTCCCACACTCCTAGTCTACAGTCCACCGGGGCTCCTGCCCTTAGTGTCCAGAGCGGCATAGGACACTCAGGATCCCCACCACCTTCCAAGTGGAAGAGGAAGAGTGCTCGTCCAGTACAGGCTGATGCCCCAGACACGGCTACACAGTCCGGCCCACCAAGGAAGCCCAGCTTCAATCAGGCCGAACTTGATGCACTTTTGGAGTATGTGTCCGCACATGACAGCGAAATGGTGATTACTGCAGGATGCAAGACCACACCTGCACAACGTCTGGCACACTGGCAGACCATCGTGGACATCATAAGTGCCCTTGGATTTGTGAGGCACATAGCTAATGATTGCTACAAGCGCTGGAATGACCTGAAGCACAGGGCAAAGAAAAAGCTGGCCTCAAGTCATGCCGCTACTCTAGTGACTGGAGGTGGGTCTCCAGCAGAGGACATTGAACTCACTCCACATGAGTATGTTGCTGGGACCTACAACACGGAGGGACAGATCCAAGGCGTGGGAGACCTGCCAGATTACGAGTGCGCATGCATGTGTGTGTCATCCATGTGCATGGTGTGTGTGTGAGGGCTTCTGATTGAGTGCCAGGTGAGGGTGTGTGTGCCTGAGTGGTTTGGGTCACCCATGTGCTTCATCCAATACATTCTGCGCACCAGGATTTGGGTATTGCAGTATCCCTTATGGCAACAGTAGACATTTAGCCCAACCTCACGCCAGTTGCCCTTGAAGTGTCATCTTGCCACAACATTGTTGCGTATTATTCTGTGTTCATTCAGGCTGATTGTTTGCATTCCACCACTTTCACTAGGCATTTCTCAGTCCCATTGTCACATGTGTGACATGGCTATGGTACATGCCATCTGTGTGATGGCATGTGTCATGTATGTGTATTGGACATGCCAATCACAGGCCAATGTGTGATGGCACTGCTAGCCAGCATGCAGCAAATGTGTTGGTCTTCCATCTTGTTGTCATCAATGTGTGCCATTTGCCTCCCCTTCATACGCAGTGACAGTGCATGCATGGGAGGGTTATAGTCATGTGGGACATGTGTCAATCAAGTACTGTTTCTGTTGCTTCTCAGCCCTAATTGTGTGCCATGGTGCTAATGCCTGTTCCCATTTCTTTTCTTTCATGTCTTTGCAGGGGATGACGCACTTGATACTGCTGGGGTTGTGGAGATGGTGCAGACCCAGGAGGGGTCTCAGGCCCGACCGGGCACCAGTGAGGGACGTGGTGTGGTGGTGGGTGAGAACCCACACTTGCTGCAGACCATTCTCTCAAAGGGTGTCTCTGGGTGCACCTCCCCCGAGCTCTATTCAGGTGTCGATTCGGATGCTGAGACCTATGTGCCGTCACAGGTAAGTGTTTCTGGGAGGGATTCTGTACTGTCCAACCCACCTGCACCAGGGGTAGAACCCTCAATGGGGATGTCAGTGTTGGTAGGTCCGCCTTTGGTGGTTAGGGATGCAGGGTCACACTCCGCAACATCTGATCCTGTTCCTGGGCCAGCAGATCAGAGGGGGAATGCAGTCCTGCAGCCTCAGGCAGTGCCGGCACAGCAAGGTGCAGTTCGCCTTGCCCCAGACAGGTGTGGTGCCCGCCGACGCGGTGGCCGTATGCCACCTGGCAATACCGCATGGGAGCAATCCATATACGGTATGGCAAACCAACAAGCAGCATCATCTGAGATGATGGCTCAGGCCATGGATAGGGTGGCCACTTCCATTGTCCCCCAAGAAAGGCTGATGGAACAACTACAGCAGGCAACAGACTCCATTTGCCAGTCACACAGGGAGGACATGTTGGCGTCCAACAGGGACAGACGGGCGGCACTGGAGACTCTGCGGGAAGCCATTTCTATTGAGTCCTAGGGCCACAGGGAAGCCCTAAGGGTGGAACCCCGTCAGCTCAGGGTGACTCTTGTTGAGCTTTAGGCTTCAACTGACACGAGGACAGAACAGCAGCTGGAGTGGCTCACACGTACGCTCCCAGCTGAGATGCAGGCAACTCGGGAGGAGGTCCGGGCATCCCGTGAGTTGTTGCATGGGGACCTCTGCATGATTATCCTCCAGAACCAGACCTTCCACACCCGCATGCTTGCTGCCATGGAGGACCAGACTAGGGCTTTGCATGGGTTGCCTCCCATAGTACCACCACATCCTGATGCAGCTGCAGAGGGTGAGGAGAGAACAGCAGCGATTCTCTCACAATAGGGTAGCCGTGCAGGCCATGAGCCCATGGAGGTGTTTTTTTTCCCCAAAATCCACACAGGTGGGTTTTGGTGTGCACCCTGTCCTTGGACCTCCTGGTTGGCCTATCCCACACCCCCTGGCCCATACATGGCCATTTTTGATTTTTGATTTTTGATTTTTTGATTTTTGAATTTTTTTAACAGTGTGTTGCCTTGTGTGGCTCCCGTGGGCATACGCTGTATTGTGGCTGGGCACATGCAGGCTTGTCCTGAATTTGGGTTAGATGCTTGGGTTTGTGTGACTCACACCCCTCCTGCTTCCCGTTTCCATGGGCTTGCAAAGGGTGTGCCCAAGTGACATTGACTTACACAGTGACGTTGGACTCCCATTTGCTGTGTGGGCAGTCTGTAGTCAATACTGTGTATACATTCCTAGTGCATATTGTTGTTGTATTGTACACTGCATGGTGTATTGATATGTGCCTCTGCATCCATCTCATCCTCCTAATTTGCAGGTCCATTCCTCATGTCTTCACAAGGCGGTCTACTTTGGAAATGGAGTCCATGTTGTAAGCAGTGCACATACACTTTTGCGTGGCGCTAACACTGTACAGTTGGAAGTGGTCGAAGTGCTGGCATTATCAGGTAGTGAGACTACCAATTTTTTAAATCCGTACTGTCATGTTTATGGTAGGTTTGAGGTTGTGTAGGTGATTTGTATTATTGCTAAATATTTGGTAATGTGTGTTGTTGGTCCTGCATTACTGTGAGCATTTCATGTGTGGCCAGTTTCCATTAGGGACACTGTACTTTGTGACACTTGTGTCATGTTGTGGGGATTAGTTTGTTTGCTCTCACATAGCATGACATGCCATGGTGTGTTGTGTGGCGGTGCCGGGGAGGGGTTGGGTGACATGGCACTGTTCTCATGTTGTATTTTGCAAGTGGGTATTCATTTTTGCTGCATAGAAGTGTGTCTTTTGATGACACTGCATTGGTGGTGTTTGTGTAGGTAGGGATGCACACATTGTGACACTTCCAGGTGAACAATCTCAGGCTGCTATAGTTCTGACAGTTGACTGTCCCTTCATTCATCATAATTGTCAGATTGAGTCATCATTGATTTTCAGATGGTATGTGCCAGGGCTGTGTGCACTCCACAGGGGTATGATTTCTATGTGAAGTAATTAGCCACCAGCTGCGTACGGGCTGCCTCACCCCGTGCCCTTTCCCCTCCCATGCGCAGCGGGCGTGAATGTGGTTGGGGATGTGGGGGCACCACCATGTCCACAGCCAGGCCCCGGCGTGTTGCAACATTGTGCAGGACACATGCTGCCACTATGATCCTGCACACTACTGGGGGAGCGTATAACAGCTGCCCTCCAGAACGGTCAAGGGAGCGAAAGGGTGGCTTGAGCACTCCGAATGTGCGCTCCACTATGCCCTGGGTTGCAATATGGGCTGTGTTGTATCTTACCTCGGGAGGCGTGATGGGGTTCCGAATTGGCATCATCATGTGGGTGCTTAGAGGGTAGGCACTGTCCCCTGGGGAGGTGGTGATGGGTATCATTAGTGGGGTAGTGACATTACTCTGTATCTGACATGCATGCGTGTGCAGTGGCATTTATACTCACCAAGCAGCCATGCATCGCCATGTTGCCCAGCTTCCATGTCCCGGTTTAGGGTTGACATCCTGTATATGAAGCTGTCGTGGGTGGACCCTGGATAGTTGGCATATACTGAGGTGATGATTCCCTTGGCATCACATACTACCTGGACGTTGATGGAATGCCAGTGCTTGTGGTTTCTATAGATGTGCTCAGATACCCTGGTGGGACGTAGAGCCACATGGGTGCAATCAATGGCACCTAGCACTTTGGGGAATTGTGCCACCCCGTAGAAATCCTGGCTGACAGCCTGCCTTTCTGCAGGTGTTCTGGGCAGGTATATGTGCCTGCGGACTGATGGGCGTGCAGTGATGATGGCCAACACCTGGTGTAGGCACCGTGACTGCGTGGCCTGTGGCACCCCCACACTATGGCACTTGTCCGCTGAAATGATCCGGTAGCCAAGAAGTGCAGTACATTGAGTGCCTTCTCCAGTGGGCTGAGTGCTTGGGAGCACAGGGTGGGTGATGTGAGGTCATCCTCCCACTCACTGACCAGGTCGAGTATTATGTGAGGTGGAAACCTGTACCTCCCATACACCTGGTCATCAGGCATACCAAAAAGGCGGGTTCTGGGTGTAAAGATTCTGGCCCTGACTATCCTCCTCCTGCAGATCCCACGGCCACTGCTGCTAGGAATGGTATCTTCATCCTGGCGTCTGGGCTTGTTTGTTGTTTGCGCATACTTTTATGCTGCGCGGGTCAACGTACGCCTGCTTCCTGCGAGTCGACGTGCGCCTGCTTCATGCTGGCGTACGTGTTTCCGGATTGGACCGTCTTTTTTGGAACGTTGTAGGCGACCGTGTAAATCTTCCTGCCCACCCCAGGAATACACGTAACACGCTCTCCCAGGCCCGGTCGCGTGTAAATCTTCCCGGCCACCCCAGGAATACACGTACCCCACTCTCCCATGCCCAGTCGCGTGTGGAAGTTCACGCGAACCCCGTAATACACGTACCCTGCTGATATCGCGTGTGGAAGTTCACGCTGACCCGTAATACACGTACCCTACTGAAATCGCATGTAAAACTACCCGCGCACCCCTGAAATACACGTACCCAGACCAATCGCACTGCTGGGGGGTGGGGGTGCTGGGAGACATGAGTGGGGGCCTGCTGGCAGGTGGCCTGCACTGCTGGGTGGTGGGGGTGCAGGGGGACATGAGTGGGGACCTGGTGGAGGGTGCCCCTGACTGCTGGGGGGTGGGGGTGCAGGGGGACATGAGTGGGGGCCTGGTGGAGGGTGCCCCTGACTGCTGGGGGGGTGGGGGTGCTGGGAGACATGAGTTGGACATGAGTGGGGGCCTGCTGGCAGATGCCCCTGGATGCTGGGGGGTGGGGGTGCTGGGAGACATGAGTTGGACATGAGTGGGGACCTGCTGGAGGGTGCCCCTGACTGCTGGGGGGTGGGGGTGCTGGGAGACATGAGTGGGGGCCTGGTGGAGGGTGCCCCTGGATGCTGGGGGGTGGGGGTGCAGGGGGACATGAGTTGGACATGAGTGGGGGCCTGCTGGCAGGTGCCCCTGGATGCTGGGGGGTGGGGGTGTTGGGAGACATGAGTGGGGGCCTGGTGGAGGGTGCCCCTGACGCTGGGGGGTGGGGGTGCAGGGGGACATGAGTTGGACATGAATGGGGGCCTGCTGGCAGGTGCCCTGCACTGCTGGGGGGTGGGGGTGCAGGGGGAGATGAGTTGGACATGAGTGGGGGCCTGCTGGCAGGTGCCCCTGGATGCTGGGGTGTGGTGGTGCTGGGAGACATGAGGGGGGGCCTGCTGGCAGGTGCCCCACAGTGCTGGGGGGTGGGGGTGCAGGGGGACATGAGTTGGACATGAGTGGGGGCCTGCTGGCAGGTGCCCTGCACTGCTGGGAGGTGGGGGTGCAGGGAGACATGAGTGGGGGCCTGGTGGAGGGTGCCCCTGACTGCTGGGGGGTGGGGGTGCTGGAAGGCATGAGTTGGACATGAGTGGGGGCCTGGTGGAAGGTGCCCCTGACTGCTGGGGGTGGGGGTGCTGGGAGACATGAGAGGGTGCCTGCTGGCAGGTGCCCCACAGTGCTGGGGGGTGGGGGTGCAGGGGGACATGAGTTGGACATGAGTGGGGGCCTGCTGGCAGGTGCCCTGCACTGCTGGGGGGTGGGGTGCAGGGAGACATGAGTGGGGGCCTGGTGGAGGGTGCCCCTGGATGCTGGAGGGTGGGGGTGCTGGGAGACATGAGTTGGACATGAGTGGGGACCTGGTGGAGGGTGCCACTGACTGCTGGGGGGTGGGGGTGCTGGGAGACATGAGTGGGGGCCTTGTGGAGGGTGCCCCCTGATGCTGGGGGGTGGGGGTGCAGGGGGACATGAGTTGGACATGAGTGGGGGCCTGCTGGCAGGTGCCCCTGGATGCTGGGGGGTGGGGGTGCTGGGAGACATGAGTGGGGGCCTGGTGAAGGGTGCCCCTGACTGCTGGGGGATGGGGGTGCTGGGAGACATGAGTTGGACATGAGTGGCGGCCTGGTGGAGGGTGACCCTGACTGCTGGGGGGTGGGGGTGCATGGGTGCATGGGTACATGAGTTGGACATGAGTGGGGGCCTGCTGCCAGGTGCCCTGCACTGCTGGGGGGTGGGGGTGCAGGGGGACATGAGTGGGGGCCTGGTGGAGGGTGCCCCTGGCTGCTGGGGGGTGGGGGTGCATGGGTGCATGAGTACATGAGTTGGACATGAGTGGGGGCCTGCTGCCAGGTGCCCTGCACTGCTGGGGGTGGGGGTGCAGGGGGACATGAGTGGGGGCCTGGTGGAGGGTGCCCCTGACTGCTGGGGGGTGGGGGTGCAGGGAGACATGAGTTGGGCATGAGTGGGGGCCTGGTGGAGGGTGCCCCTGGATGCTGGGAGGTGGGGGTGCAGGGAGACATGAGTTGGGCATGAGTGGGGGCCTGGTGGAGGGTGCCCCTGGATGCTGGGGGGTGAGGGTGCTGGGAGACATGCGTTGGTGGGCAGTAGTGCAAGGTGACATGTGGGTTGGCTGGGGGGCATGGCCATGGTGGATGGGCTGCCTGCGGGACATGTGCAGGGGTGCAGGGTAGTCCCCTCTGGTGTGGGCTGCCTGCAGGGGCCGTGGAGGGTGTAGAGGGAACACCTGGGAGGACCCACACGGCCAATTCACGTGTAGTACTCCCTGGCACCCCCGAAATACACGTGGGCTGCTGGATTCGCGTGTGGAACTTCCCGCACACATGGAGTACACGTACCCTGCTGAAATCGCGTGTGGAACTTCACGCGCACCCCGAAATACACGTACTCTGCAAATTCGCGTGTGAAACTTCCTGCGTACCTTGGAATACACGTACCCTGCTGAAATCGCGTGTGAAACTTCACGCGCACCCCGAAATACACGTACCAAGGACAAAAGCGTGTGGAACTTCCCGCGTACCCCGAAATACACGTACCCAGGCCAATCGCGTGTGGAACTTCCAGCGCACCCCGAAATACACGCACACGCTATTTTTCACACAGCGGGTGTCCGTGTTTGTCGCGTACCCCTTTGCACCTCATTTGTCCTAGAGGGCCACAGTATGGATCATTCATCATAGCTGTATATAGGTGCTTTTTGTTAGCGCACATTTTGGCGCACATTTATTTCAGGCGCAGGGACGCTACTGCCTGCTTTCTTGTGGCGGACTTGTTTGGCCCTGTGCGCGTCTTTGCCCGTGCGCTGGTTTGCCCTATCCGATTCCATGAATAGGAGTTGTAGGCGAGCATGTGGGCGTTCCGCGCACTTGCCTCCTGTACTTTCCCCGTGACGCCAATATTTTCACGCGTTGTTCCCCATTCCGAGTGTTACGCCCCGTGTTCCGCCTACTTTTGTTATGTGCGCCGCGCTATGTGCGATTTCCTTGGCGCACGCCGTTGGAAGACCTGTGCGCCGGCGTGCGCCGCGCACTTTCTCAGCACACATCCAATATTTTCCTCGCGCACGGACTTCCATGAATCGATGCGCGCTGGTTTCCCTGAGATTTTCGCACTTGCACTGCGATTCGCACGTTTTGGCACCTCTGCGCTGGAATTTTCGGTGCACATTAATTCCATGAATCGGCCTGTTAGTATTCCATGATCCAATCTGGCGAAGAGGCCTTGCGCCGCTCTCTATGAGCTTATGATCTTTAGATGGAGCCAGTGCAGCATGGATCCATGACCAATCTTTGTCGGTTGGAGAAGGTGAGTTGTGCCAGTTGGCATACTCAACTGTTCTTGCTCCTTTGGACTTCCTTGAAAAAATTATCTTCAATGATTGGTCCAATTTGACTGCTGAATTTTCTACTTTGCTAGAGATTTTGATAGAAGGCTTATTGTTTCTTTCTTCTAACATGAAGATCATTTCAACCTCCTGAGAAGTGGAAACCTACAAGCAAGGATGAAGTTTGAAAGAAACCTAACTGCCACGCACTTGTTGCTTTTCAATAGCGTTCTTGAGATCAACGTGCAGAGAAACTTACTGTTTGATATTTAATGGATACTCTACAGATAAAAAGATTTCTGCGTAAGCATAGACACGCTGGAAAAACATTTTACAGTGTGCATTCCAGCAATACATGCCCCAAGCACCTACCCAGGGATCGACCAGTTAGTCTGGTGGTGAACTCCGATCCACAGTTCCAGGGTGGAACACATTGGAGAGCTTTGTGGTTGGAGGGGGACATGCTAACGGTGTTTGACAGTTTGGCACATTTCCCGCAACACCCCATATATGCAGAAATTGCAATGGACTATGTGAAAAGCATTGCTAAGTATTTACGTTATATCACTGTGACGATTCAACACTCTAAAACCATGACCTGTGGTCAGGACAGTGTATTCTTTATCAGTCAAATTTATGAATGGAGATCGCTGTCAGCAGTTTTGAAAATGTATTAGAACAATCACAATCAAAACGATCAAATGGTGGAACGGTTCATTAACAAGACATTACCCAATGTGTATAGATCTTGAAAAATGTTTATAGTGTTTCAAAAAATGTAAATGCTACATACTTGGGCAACATTACCCTCAACGGTTGTCAGAATATTTAAATTAGTGACCGCTTGCATAAACTCGTTCCAGCTGATAGGTGCATTTATTATAGACATGGGGTGTTGATTCGTAATACCCTGTACTAAATCATGCAGGTTCGAATCCCTTACAACTCGGCCTCTGTAAATAAACTCACCCCTATCAGTGCAGATGATCACATCCTTTGCAATTTCCATTTTATGTAGCAATAGATCTGCTTTAGGTTATAGCATTGGGTAAGAGTATTCACCACGTCTGCCACTACCGGATCTGGCCCTGGTGGAACCTTCACATCGCTAGATTCTTACGGCACCATTTATAAAGTTAGGGTTTTTTTTCTGCATCACCACGCCAGGCATGGTTTAAATATTTATGCAACATTTCTGTATATAAGACTGCTTTGTCATGAACTTGTAAATCAGGTCTGTTTAAAACATCCTTCATTTCTGAGTGGAGACGCACTGTGGCAGCCTTCCGTATTTCCCAAACTGCAGAGGGTGTGGGGGTTGTCAGATTTTCTAACTGACACACTCCATTAAAGGCCCCTGAGCAAGTGGGTGATTAGCGGTAGTGCTATGCCTATCAAAGACCCTACAAATCCGCCAGCCTGAGGGACCACTTTTCTTTTAGCCCTTAACGATATCTGCTTATTGACCTGTTATTTGATGCAGTGGTCGAAGTGTAAGAAAAGAAGTAGTGGAGCTATGTTCCCTGCTAGCCTGCCCAGCTACTCACAAACTCCATTGCCCTGCCCCCTCCCACACACAATACAAACCCTCAAACACGTTTGCCTGCTTTTTAAGGGAATGTTCAATGCAGTGCATTGAAAGTGCAAGTTTCAACCTCTTCCTATACTGTTATTTTAAAATGAAACTGTTCCGGAACGTTTCTTTTTAAAATAAAAGTATAGGAGCTGTAAAACTTAATTAAAAAAAGTAGAGGAGCACCGCTCCCAACCGCTCCCGCTCCCGCTCACTTCGACCACTGATTTGATGATGCCCTTTTTCTTTTCAGCACACTTATTTGATGGTGTGTTAGGGCCTTTAAAGTGTTCTGAGCAATCTCCACAATAGCGGCTACAATATCATCAGAGGCTGCAAATAAAATGGCCTTGCGTTGTTGAGGAATGTCATGTACAAGCATTTTGAGCAGCTCAATGTTTCTCTGCATTCGTGGTGACATGGTGAAAGTGCAATTGAATACTGAGGAGAGTGACGCCAGTGGTCCAGGGATGAATATCGATTTCTAAACCATCAATCAGCCCCACACCTCTAGTACACCAGAAGGGATCTGAAAAGATTGAAAAGACAAGTCAATTCTAAACCTCCTTGTCCAATTTTGGTAACGAAGACAGAACAGCAGGTATATCTCTGCAAGGTAGTGGATCGTTGGGTAGTTGCAACACAGTGAAAATACAATTATTACCCAATGATAAAAGGTCCTGGGCAGTCAAAATTGTATAAAAATATGAATGTTATTATTATTCAACAGACAGTTCTAGCACACTACAAAATACAACCCACCCTGTAAAGGAATGCAGAGGACAGACAGTTTCAAGAAGGGAAAGGAATGCACTCTGGATACTGAAAGGAGGGAAGTCAGTAAAGTAATTTATCGCAATAGTTCAAGAATAGGTGGTTTCAGCACAAAGGGAGCAATGGGTTGTAAAATGTCAGTAGGGGCTTTTGGAGAAGGACCAGGGGGACAGAACCACAAAGTACCTTGTGCTTGTAGAACTTCTTGGGGCTCAACAGGGTCGAGTTGGTTTCAGGGTGCTTTGCAGCTCCTGCAACAGAGTTCAAGATGGGAGACAGCTGCTGGTATCAGGTGGCAGGCAGTTCGGTTAGCGAGGCTGGATGGATGGCTGCAGGCTGGCCTGCACTGTGGCTTGGGGTCAGGAATTGCTGTCTCAGTGCACGCTGGTGGATTTCTAGCACTGGTCGAGGCGTATCGGACGATGTTAGTGACTGCGGCATGGCAACAGTCAATGGTGCAGTCCATTGCAGCTCAAGGGGCTCGACTGGCTCGAAAAGGTCCATTAAGGCGGACGCTGGTTGATGCTTGTCGATGCACTCCTCCCAACTTATTCACTGGGCTTGATGGCCCAAAGCTTAGGAGAGTGTTGCAGGCACCGGCCTTGTCCTGGGTTTGGTTCGGAGACTCTCTGGCACTTCCCACCTAAGGGGCCTGCTGCAGAGCCTAGCAGGACATGCTGTGTGCTGGCTGGGTACCGGTTCTGGAACTGCTGGAGGGTCCTCTGGATTCAGTATCTCCCTCTGTTCCCTGGGGGATGTTTAGGCGAGGGATCTTGCTTCCCGCTTTGGAAATCATGGCCTTCCTTCACTGGCAGAAGCTGTAAGGCAAACTCTACCTTCAGCCAGGGTCCAAATGAGTTCTTCTTGTTACTCGTTGCACAGTCTTCAGATGATCTGCCCAAAAGAGGATCTCCATCCACTTTTAAGGTGAAATAGGCCACAGTGATTGATGTAGGCAAAGACTACCTTAATGAACCAATCCTGGGTCCAGGGACCCCACCAACAATATCCTGTATGTCTGAGGTCATAACCAGAGTGCTTTGCAAAAGAAAAGGTAAAGGGGTGAAAACATGTAATACTAAGTCCCTCCCATCTTCCTGTCTATAGTGGATCAATGGGTCTCTCTGCTTAATTGAGCTCTCTGTGGTTCCTGATTAAAGCTGCAGATCTCCCTTGAAGCTGCAGCAAGACCAGACTTTTGGTCACCGCCAAACCACATACTCGTACCTTCTGAATGGGGGTCCTCCTGCAGGGATGACTACTGTAAACAACTGTCCCAGACATGACAGGTCACTGCCCTTAATACTAAGAGACTGGAGCTGGCTTCGGGTTCACACAGATCACAGATGCATATAAAAGGTTGTTGGGGTTTTCCTGTCTTTTGTTAGTCCTGCAACCAGGCCTTGCGTGGGCCTGTTTGAATTAACTCTGATTAGTATGCAAAGCTGCCACTAGCTGAGCTAACAAAAAGGCAGGGCCTATCCATGGAGCCTTTGTTAGTTTATTAGGCTGGCCATGGCAGGAGGAAGGTTTTGCCCTTCCCCCTTCTGAGATGCCTTGATTTTTCTCTTGGCTGTCATTTCCAACTAAATATGATAGGGTGGACGTTGCATGTAGGCTGTGTCCACCCAGAGTATGCGGGTCTATGCGTATGTCGTTCAATGAGCATAGGGAAATGTGTGCGGATTAGCCCCAAATATTTCCTGGAGGTTGATCTACCATCATTCAATTTCATTTAAAATGTCAAAAAAGCACAGGCAGAAAGCACTCACCGTGCGGATGGTCGAATTCCTCAAATGCCTCCCTCCCCCAGCTTCAACATGTGAACCACCACCCTACTGAGGATCTGGTTCATAATCAAGGCAAAAGTACCAGCTGAGGCCATCTGCATTTCCATGCTAGAGCCTGGCCTTTGCTGGATGTCTGTTTCTAATCCCTGTAGGGATATGGCACAACACAGAAGTTTAGGGTTCTCCCTGCGACCCAAACATGTAGGGTGTCAGCTTCTTTACGGCCCACATGACCGTGTAAGCCTCTTTTTCAATGATGGCCTAGTTCCTTTCCCTTTTTGTCAATCGCCTGCTAATGTAGGCGACAGCTTGCTCTACCCCTTGAGAGTTCAGCTGCGCTAACACTGCTCCAATCCCCAAATCACAGGCATCTGTCTAGATAATGTACCCCTGCCCATGATCTGGCACTTTCAGAACTGGGGACCCGCACAATCCATCCTTTAAATCCTGAAAAGTGTTTTGACAGGTGGGGGTCCAAGTTACCTTCTTCGGCATCTTGTTGGAAGTTACATCATTCATGGCAAGGCAATGGTCCCACGCCCCTTAATGAATGACCGATAATACCCTGTGAGACCTACAAAGGCTCTCACCTACATCTGTGTGGTGGGGATGTCCCAATCCTTCACAACCTGTACATTTGCTTCAAGAGGTTGTATCTTACCTCCACCAACAGGGTGTCCTCGGTAAGTCACTGTGTCATGCGCTATCTGGCACTTTGTGGCTTTGGTAATCAGACCTGCATTCTGCAGCGCCTGAAGCACTTGTTTATCAGGTGGGATAAGTGATCCTCCCAGGTGTGGCTGATTACAGCAATGTTGTTGAAATAGGCGACACTGAAGTTTTCCAGACCAGACAAAACCTGGTTAACCATCCGCTGAAAAGTGGCAGAGGCATTCTTCAACCCGAAGGGCATCACAGTGAACTGATAATGGGCCTCTTTACGACTCAGGCGGTAAGGGGTTTACGGCGGCGTAAACAGCGCCGACCCTTACCGCCTGAGTACGAGGTCCCTTAGCGCCATGGCGGATTTAACACCTGCTTTTAGCAGGTGTTAAAATCCATGGCGCTAAGGGACCATGGAGTTAATTACGCCACCGTAATTTACGGTGGCGTAATTAACGCCTTCCCCACTCCCATTATGCCCTATGGGGCAAAAATGGGAATGGGGAAGGGTAAATGGGGATTGGGGACTTACCGCCCCGCCGACCTCGGAATGGGGCGGTAAGTCCGCCTACCACCATGGCGTAAACTTAGTTTACGCCATGGTGGTAAAGTCACGGCCCAGGCGGTAACTTACCGCCTGGGTCGTAATGAGGCCCAATGTCCTTTCAGGGTTGAGAATACTGACCTCTCTCTCACTCCGACCTGCCAATATCCTGCCAAGAGGTCAAAGGTACTAATGCACTTAGCAGCGCCAATCTTGTCAACAAGCTCGAGGAATAGGGTGAGCATCTGTCTTTGTGACAGAATTGAGCCCCCTCTAGTCCACACAAAGCGATCTTCAGTCTTCCCACCACTGGTATTTTTAGGGACCAGTACCAGTGGCCTAGCCTAGGGGCTGTGGGATGGCTATATCACTCTTAGGGAAAGCATCTTGGAAACTTCCTCCTTGATGGCATCCCTGGCCCTATCATACATCTTTTGAATCCTACTCTTCACCTGCTTGCTGTCTCCAGTGTCCACATCATGGGTGCACCAATCTGCGCGACCTAGAGTTAGCGAAAACACACTGGTAAACTGTCCCAGTAACCGGCGACAGTCTGTCAGTTGCTATTCTGACAAGTCCGTTGCAAGGTTGACACCTTCAACTGACCCATGTCTGGCTTCAGTCTGCAGGAGGTCTGGGAGGGGATCAGTTTCCTCCTTAGTCTCTCCATCATTCACTAATGCCATGACCAAGTCATCCCAGCTATAATGGGGTTTTAGCCTGTTGACGTGAAAGACCCTGCACATATGTTTAGGTCCTTTCACGTCAATGAGATAATTTACCTCACTGACTTTTTCCAATACACTGTAAGGCCCAGTCCACTTGTCCTGAAGAACACTGAGTTTGACAAGCTCTATAATCCACACCCACTGGCCTGGAGAATAGACTGTCACTGTGGCCTTCTGGTCGTGCCAGTGCTTCATCAGCCCCTGACTGGCCTTTAGGTTTCTCGTTGAATCATGGGGCCCATTTGGTTTTAAAAGAGGGCTGAGGCCCTCTCTTTGCAGATCATCTGAGGACTTTGCAAGGAGCAACAAGAAGAACTCATTTGGATCATGGCTGAAGGTACAGTCTGCCTTACAGCTTGCACCAGTGGAGGAAGGTCAGGATTTCCAAGAGGGAAGCAAGATCCCTCCCCTAAACATCTTGCTGGTAACAGAGGGAAATACTTAATCCAGATGACCCTCTAGCAGATCTAGAACTGGTACCCAGCCAGCACACAGCGTGCACTGCTAGGCTCTGCAGCAGGCTCCCTAGGTGGGAAGTGCCTGAGAGTCTCTGAAAACTAAGCCAAGGACAAGGCAGCTGCCTGCAACACTCTCCTCAGCTTTGGGCCTTCCACCTTAAAGGAAGACATGGGCCCAGCTAAGAAGCTAGGAGGAGTGCACTGACAAGCGTCAACCAGCGTCCACTTTTAAGGACATTTTCGAGGCAGTCGAGCCCCTCGAGCTGCAATGGACTGCACCGCTCGTGAGCTTCACTAGCCGAACTGCCTGCCGCCTGATACCCACAGCTGTCTCCTGTCTTGAAACTGTCACAGAAGCTGAAAAGCGCCCTGAAACCTACTTGATGCTGTCGACCACCAAGAACATCTACAAGCACAGTGTACATTGTGGTTCTGTCCCCCTGGTCCTTCTCCGAAGGCCCCAAGTGACATTTTACGACTCATTGCTCCCTTCGTGCTGAAACCAAGTATCCTTGAACTATTAAGATTAATTACTTTACCAGCTACCCTCCTGTCAGTATCCAGAGTGCATCCCTTTTTCTTCTTGAAACTGTCTGTCCTCTGCATTCCTTTACCGGGTGGGTTGTATTTTGTAGTGTGCTAGAACTGCCTGTTGAATAATAATAAAGTAGGTATTTTTATACAACCTTGATTGGACATTAATGGGTTATGACTGTATTTTCGCTGTGTTACAACTAACCAACGATCCAATACCTTGCGGAGATAAGCCTGCTGTTCCGTCCTCGTTGCCTATATTGTACAAGGATGTTTATAATTTACTTGAGTTTCCAATCTGTTCAGATCCCTTCTGGGGCCAGATTATAGAAACTTTCCATCGGTGCAAGTACAAAGTTGCATGGTATTAGCACTAGGGCAAAGTTTGCCCTATTTTTAAATACACTGGGACGCATTTGAAAACTGTTGCACCATGACAAGTGCAGTTTGACATATTAAAAGCACCAAGGCAAAAATTGCCCTAATGCAAAAAAGATACATTTTTGATGCATTTTTGCATCAGGGCAAAGTTTGCCCTAGTGCTAATACCATTCTGTATTAGCACTAGGGCAAACTTTGCCCTGGTGCAAAAATGCAGTAGAAATGTATCTTTTTTGCAGTAGGGCAATGTTTGCCCCGATGCTTTTAATATGCCAAACTGCCCTTGTCATGGTGCAGTAGTTTTCTAGTGTGTGGCACTATTTTTAAAAATAGGGCAAACTATGCCCTAGTGCTAATACCGTGCAACTTTGCCCTTGCATTGGCGCACAATTTCTGTAATCTGGCCCCTGGTGTACTAAAGGTGTGGGGCTGATTGATGGTTTAGAAATCAATAGTCATCCCTGGACCACTGGTGCCCCGGAAGTTGATTTGTCACAGTGGGCAGTAGGTTCTTTGGAGTGTCTGTTTGATGGAGTGACCTTGAACAATTGTACCAGGTTCAGTGCAGGGATTGGGCCGGAACAAGATGGAGTGAAGCTCTTGCAAAAAACGTCTTGCCAGAGAATTCCATCCACCAGACTCAGGGGCCAGCACATGTCTCTCCCAGGTCCTGTGCCTTAACAAGCAGATCGGCTTTCACAAGACTGGGCACAGAGCGCTGCCTAGTCTTTTAAAATCAGTTTGTCCGTGAAAGCTCAGTTTACACCTGCTCCACCAGTGCTGCTCTTTCCACGCTCAGAAATTTACCTAGCAGATCTGAAGCTATGTACCAGTAGCCATCTCACAAAGAGTTTTCAAAAGTCTCGCTCCTGGAAACTGCCAAAGCCGCACAAACCGTGCTACAGCTGTACAAACTAATATATATGTCCTGCAATTTACAGAAATGTCTTTATTAGGGTGTATATTGCGACCAGTCAAAACAGAAGAGCCCATTAATTCACCTAAAAGGGCTTCTTACTGAATCAATATAAGACATATTTAACATTTAAAATTGTGAGCATTATGATGTTCCCATAATGCTCTTTACTTTTATGCAAATCACTAGGATTGGGTTCGAACCCTGCCGGTCCAGAAACAACGATGGCGGTGAATCCGCGGCCACCTTTGTTTCTGGACGAGCTGAATCCGAGTACTGCAGGCGGGAGGTGTCACTCCCGCCAGGTCAGACCTGGCGGGGGTAACGCACCGCCTGCAGGCGGAAATGGAAACACCAGCTCCGTCATAGATGGAACCAGTGTTTCCATTGTCCCCATCCCCATGGAGTCCTATGGGACTCCATGGGAATGGTGATTTACGGAATTCTGCCTCCAGAATTACCGAGTCGCCAGGGTTCTAATGCCCTGGTGATTCCGGCAATCGCGGAGGCGGAATCGTATTTCGGGTCCAGCGGCAGCCTGCCGGTTTTTCCGGAACAACTGCCGC
This sequence comes from Ambystoma mexicanum, assembly GCF_040938575.1. Classification (NCBI taxonomy): domain Eukaryota; kingdom Metazoa; phylum Chordata; class Amphibia; order Caudata; family Ambystomatidae; genus Ambystoma; species Ambystoma mexicanum. The sequence goes on from NC_090922.1 coordinate 601,495,057, forward strand.
CGGACTCGTAATGAGGCCCACTGTGTTGCGCAACCTGGTCAGGGGCCGTGCCCCTTGGCTCGCCCCCACCTTCCCAACCCCCCCGCCCCTCCAAAGAGGTGACAGTTCCCTGCCAGATAGAAAATGACTCCTTCCAAAAGAGAAAAAACATATAGAGGGAAAGCAGTTAAATGCAGGATTTATAAAACAAATAGTATTTGAATAGTTTCTTAAAGCACTTTTATTATTTGTGTGAGCATTTCTTGATGATCATTATTGTCCTTGCCGATTGGGAGTGACAGGTCACCTGACTGCAACTCATTTCCCACATGGTTTCTGTTGTGGCTGTTCGAGTCTGTTTAAGTCTGGTGAACCAAAGATGAGGCTAGAAGTAGGCGATATGTGGATGGGCGAGGCGGGAATGCAAGACCTTCATTTAATGAGTGCTGGAAAACCCCTAAATATTGAACCGACACAAAAACGAAAATCGAGGCTACAGGGAATTAACTGGCCCTCATTACGAGCATGGCGGTCTGGGACGTACGGTACCAGTAAGCATGCCGGTACCATACTTCCCGGACCACCATACTACGGGCTCTGTTCGCGGGAACCGTTTCACCCGTCAGGTTTTTCCTGGCGGGTGTAACGGCACCTGCGAGCAGAACACGTCGGATGCACCGGCAGAACTCTGGATGTGCCGGTGCATCCGACGTCCCCATCCCCATTCAGCCCTATGGGGCAGAATGGGGATGGAGAGGCCCTTGATTCCGGCACCCGAAAATGGGCAATTACCGGGTCCGCCTAACTCAGCATGACCCGGTTCCTGCCCATTCACGGGTGCTGGAAAAAATGCAAATCTGCCGTTTTTAACGGTACAGCTACTGCCAGAGTTGTAGTGAGGGCCACTGTGTACTAAAAAATCACACGATACGCGTCCGCCTCCCCCATAAAAGAAAAAGAAACAATTTTGTGTGGGGTCACACAATTCACACTGCACAAATAGGAGTTGTAAGGAGGTATTATTTATTTAAATTACAAGGATCCAACTATGTATATTTGTGTAAGCGCAGATGCACGCTTTCATTAGATCTCTCGTCAGGAGCACCTTCCCTTTTCGCCTCGGTCTCTTTTGTCTGTTTTTTGTGCCCCTGTTTGCCCCTCGTCATCTGTGTGATGACGTGGTGCTCGCGCATCGGTTGTGTCGTGCGGCGGCATACCTGCAACACTACATTATGCTCCTTTATAAATAAGGAATAATTCAGTCCATAAGAAAGTCTCCATATTTCCCAGGAGGTCTTCGTACACTGCACATTCTCCGGGATCGTCTGTCCTCGTCTTCCATTCTTGCTCTCTCCGGTGCCTTTCGATCTTCCCTGTGCACCTGAGTCTATGAGGCTCATTATGAGTTTGCTGGTAACCTGGGGGTAAATCTGCCAGGATACCGGCAAATGGAATTACTGTTACTGCCACTCGGATTATGAGTGGCGGTAGCCAGTTTAACTACCCATTCCATGGAGTCCCATTGAACTCCATGGGGGAGTTTGCCGTTATTACAGGCACCAGTATTACCAGTGCCTGTAATAACGGCGATTTTTGCAGGTAAGTTGGTGGAATGACTTCCAGCTTCTAGCTGGAGGTCATTCCGGTACCTCACCGGCAAACTCGCAGTTACCAAGTGCGGTAGCATGCCGGTAAATGTTAATAGCAGCACGTTAATTCCATACCGGCCAACGTGTAATGAGGGCCTCTGTCACATCACCTCAATCTGCTCTTGTGGTGTTATTGGCCGTTTTTCCTCCTGTTATAGAGGCTCTCTTTTGCTCCTCTTATTTCTTAGTTCCTGTCCTTCTTTTGAAGTTCCTCTACTCCTTACTGCTCTCCTTGTATTCTTTTCTTCTTCTTTTTGGCTGTATAGTGCGATTCTGTCCCGGTTCAATTTTTTTCTCATTTGCTGTCTGGATGTAGTACATTTGTACTTTGCGTGCTTGAATGGGAGTACTGTATCGAGGCATCGGCCTTGTTACAAGTTTGCCGGTATCCTGTCGGTAATTCTAACAGAATACCAGCAAACTGCCCCTACTGTTTCCGCCGCCTGATATCCTGGTAATTCCAGGATATTACAGGCAGTGGAAAGGGCGGTAAATCCCCCATTGCATGGAGTCCCATAGGACTACATGGAGGGGATTGCCGGAATTACTGCCACCAGTAATAACGGCACAGGTAATTCTGGCATTTATTTGCTGGCAGGGGCCTGATTTACCTTCAGCTGTTTGCTGGAGGTAAATACGTGCCCCCATTGGCAAACCTGTGTTTTGCCGGTCCGATAAAAATGGTGTCAGAATTACCAGCAATTATACCGGGAATTTTACTGCACCAGCAAAAGTGTAATGATACCGATTGTCCATTTGTCTTTGTACAGCATCCAAATATTTACCCAATTTCCTCGACAAATGTCTTTTCGTTTGATTGCTTTCCTTGTTTCATTCATTTCTTTTATTCTTATTTGGGTTTCTATCACCCTCATTTCTGATTCTCTCAATTTCTTCTCCACGGGACCTTCACGTTTCTTTATCCGTTGTGGAGATAATCTCGTATTTGCTAATCTTTTCCTAATCATGTAAAATGGAGAGACACTTGCGATACTATTTGGGGTCATCCGATGTGCTGTTATAAATTTGCTGGCCCTGAAGGCTGCTTGGATTATTCCTTTTACATACCTATTCATTCTCTCTACTTGTCTGTTCCCTTGAGGATAATATAATGTAGACTAGTGATGCACATCATTCTTACAGAGGTATTCCCTAATTTTTTTGTAGAGAAATTGTACTCCCATGTCCATTACTATTGGTTTAGCTTCTCTACTGAATACTTCCTTGAAACATTACATTAATGACATTGGGCCTCATTACAAGTATGGAGGTAGCCGTGCCGCTATTAGTGGCATGGCTACCCTCATACAGGGTACCGGGTTCAGGAATGTGGAAGTACCGTGCCATTCCGACCTTGGAGGGCCCAGTAATTCCCCTTCCCGGGAACCCGGACCCAGTACATCCCCATTCCCAGTCGAGACCCCATAGGGCTCAATGGGAATGGGGAGGATGCAAACAATGGGCCTGTTAATGACGGGCCCGTTGTTTGCATCCTGGTCTGCTCGCGGGACCCGCTATGAACGCCTGGTAAAAAACAGGCGTCCTTAGCGGGTCCCGCGAGGAGACCTCGTAATGGGGCGCTAGAGAGATAACGGGACTGGCATCTCTGCCGACCCCGTTATCCCTCTACCGTATACCTCGTAATGAGGCCCATTGTCATTATTTCCGACATGAAGAACACTTCTGTCCATTTTGATATATAAGTCACTATAACAGTGGCGTATTTGTGTTCCACAAGGAGGTGTTCCATTGCTCCTATGAAATCTACTCTCAGTTGGTCCAACGCTTCCTTAGGCCATCCTACTGTTTCTAGTGGTTCCGTTCTGATCATCACTCTCTTATCTCCCTCTTTGCAAAGAGTGCTGTTCGTTAGTGTGGTTTCTGTTTCAGTGTCCATTTGAGGCAACCAGTATTGGTCTCTTATTTTTCTCTTTTTGGGTGTTATTCAAGTGTGTCCCTCATGACCCAGCCATATTATCCTGTTGCTGAGGCTGGACATAGGTATCAGTATATTCCCTCTCATGAGAACTTCTTCATGCTCATACAAGTTGTGTTTTCCAGTAGCCTTGTAACGTTGGCACTACTGTTTTCTCTCCATGCCATCCTTTCCTCGTGTATACCACTGCTCTGTGTATGTTCTCATCATTTCCTACTTCGATGCACCATTTATTTAATGTGATCATCTGTCTTCCTTGTCCAGCATGTTCTGCTACTGATGCTTCTACGGATTCTTTTTTTTAGATACTTTTCTTCTTCGTCCTTGGTTAGAGGTAAACTTGTTTGCCTATCTCTTCTCTCATCCAGGTATATGTTTGATCTGGAAATTGTACTCCTGCATGTTATATGTCAGTCTCAGTAACCTCGGAGTCTGGATCCCTGTATTTCTGGATCCTATTATGTTTGCTAACATTTTATGATCTGTCCACAATGTTAACCTTCTTCCCCAGAGGAACATCCTGAAATGATTTACCGCCCCATGTGCACGCCAGCGTATCCTTCTCCATCTCTGAGTAGTGTTCCTCTGTGCTCGTTAGTGATAATGAGGCAAATGGTACTGTGCAGGTTTCTTTTTGTGCATGTTGCATTAGTGCTGCTCTTATTCGATATGCGCTCGAATCTACTGCTATGACTGTTTCATTCTTTGTAGTAAATTGTTTGACACCCGGGGCTTCTGTTATGTCTTTCACTATTCCCTTGAATGCTGTCTTGCATCGGTTCATCCATTCATACTTTTCTCCTTTCTTCGGTAGTTTTCTCAGATCCTCCATTTTGTTGGAGAAATCTCTAACTAACTTGGTGCACTATTCCACCATCCCCATGCAGGACCTTAAGTGCTCCTTAGCGTGGTTCTGGAGATAGCACAATCGCTTGTACTAGGCTTTCTTTGGATTCGATCCCACCTACTTTGACCGCATATCACAAGAAATCCAGCTTGTCCTTGTACAGGACGCACTTTTCTTTTTTTGACTGAATCATTTTTCTCTCAGTCTGCCAAGTACTTTTTCCAGGGCTGCATTGTGTTCCTGTCTAGCGGTACCATGGATCAATATGTCATCCTGGAAGAATTTGACAATGTCTATTCCTTCAAGTGTTTCTGTCATTATCCTTTGGAATACAGATGCTGCTGAACACAATCCATATTGCACGTGCTTGTATTGGTACGTGCCATACAATGTCAAGTGGCTTGATTTCAGATGCAGTTTAACTGGTGGTATGCACTGGTGTTATCCAATTTCAAAATATTGCAGACCATTGCAGACACATCATGCACCCTGATATATCTGGCAGTGCACCATTTTACTCACTACATCTTTTAAGGTCTGTTCACAGTCTGAGCTTGTGAGACCCATTCCTTCTGGCTATTACCACGGGGCGTAGCCTTTCTGTTGCCTCCTCCGCTTCAATTATGTTGCCCTCTAGTCGTCTTCTCAGCATCCCTTTTAGTTCTTCTTTTGAAGTGGCATACACTGGTCTTTCTTACTGTTTGATGGGAGTAGCTCCATCTCTAAGCTTGATTCTGTGCATCTATCCTTTCAGTGTCCCTATTGCGCTTTCAAACACTTCTGCATACTTCTCAGGTATATTTTGATACTTGTGACCGCCATTGCTTGCACTGTACGTTTGGATCCAATTTTATGTCTAGTTCCGCTTGATGTGGCCAACCAAGGGGTTCATCTCCTATGTCGGTGATGTATACGCTCCCTCTAGTTTTCCTGTCTTTGATTTGTATGTCTGTCTTGAAGTACCCCCAATAGAATCTGGATGTCTTTGGCCCCATAGGCTCCTGGCTTCGTTTTGGATCTCTTGAGCTCCTGTACTTTTTTCTTCTATCTGTTTGTATTGCTCTTCGGATAGGATCATGAGATCTGACCCTGAGTCCGCCATCATTTTATGGACTTGCTTCCTAGTGGTAATTCACAGTGCTGCTTTTCTTTTTTCCTTTTTTTTCTAAGGGAGTTGATGCTTAGTATTCTCACTGGCTTGGTTTCATGCTCTCCTTCCGAGTCTTCACTTTTACAGTCCACTTGCTTTATGGATTTGTTCCTGCACATTTTTGAAAATGGCCGATCATTTGGCATTTCACACAATGTCTTCCTTGAGCAGGACATTCATTGTCATGTGCCTCATGTCTGAACATGCCACCCCTGTAGAATTATTTTTACTAGCTCAATCCATCTGGTTTTTGAAGCTCTTGTTTCTGCATTCTCCGTCTATTTTGGTGTTTTTGTTTTCCATTTCACTTTGTTTAATGCATTACTTATTTTTCTTGGCATTGCTTTGGTTCCTTTTGTTTGATCAGAATGTTTATTCCACAATGTCTGCTATGTTCAGTATTTCCTCTAATGTGGGCGTTTTTCATTGCAGAATATTGTCTTGTATCTTTGAACTCCTGCGTCCCACTACTAGCGAGTCTCTCAACTTCATGTCCAGTGTATGTCCAAAGTGACCGTCTGTCGCTCAATCTTGTAAGCGCTGTGCAGTAGTCATTTACTGCATCATTCACCCCTTGCTTCCTTTTGTCGTAGTGTAATCTGTACATTAGTGCGTTACCTCGGTTCTCAAATCTTTTCTTCAATATTTTTAAAGCTTCCACATCAGGACTCTTTGTATTATTGCACTTCAACGAGGCAAAAACACATGATTGAAAGTTGCCAAGCAGCATAGAACTCTATCTGTGGATGAATGGTGGAAACTGTTTCTAATTGGTGAAAATTACTCAATGATATTCACTGTGATCAAATTTATAGAAGAAGTTTTGGGATTATAAATTAAGCGAAACGTAAGAATAGATGTATATGACAACATGAATTTACGAGTTAAGGGATTGCTTGTTACCTATTGAGTAACGTTTAATTGCAATGTGTTTTGTGAAAATGTGTGATGTATTTTTCAGCCTGATGAATTGCTCTCAAGTTGATGCCTGACAAATGTTTTTTATGAAAGATTTGTAATAAACCAAAGATAAATAAAGAACTGGGAGTGCTTGAAATATGCGCTGGCCTTCTACACATAACGCATTATGTTAACATAGCTACTTTCCTTTTCTCAATTAGTTCCTGTAGCCCTGACACTTCCACATATACATTGCAGTTTTGTAGGCAGCGTGGCAAAGGTATTGTTGACCTACCTGGATTCTGTAGGAAAACTGGTGGAGTTGCAACATGTTGAGCCACTTTCTCGTTGTGATCCAATGGCTCTCTCTTTCTGCTGCTTCACTGGCTTGTGGATTTCTTCTTCTTATATAGTCTACTGCTCTATTTCTCCTTTAAATCTCATCCTCGTCGCCGTTCTGGAGTCAGGAGTCACACAATTCACACTGCACAAATAGCTGTGAGGAGGTATTATTTAAATTACAAGTATCCAACTGTGTATATTTATGTATGCAAAGAAACACATGCTTTCATTAGAGCTCTCGTTAGGAGCTCCTTCTCCTTTCGGTCTGGTTTTTACACCCCTCACCAGCCACATGAAGACTTGGTGCTCGCCCATCTGGTCCGCTGTGACACGGCATAACCGTGGCACTACATTCTGCCTGGGAAAAACATTGTGCCATCATTGCAGTGACTGCCCCTTTAAGGGCACACCCACGCGGTGGAGTGACGTAACTCTGCTGCGTGTGCCTTAAATAAACGGGGTATTCCACAGCTGTATCAGAGCGACCTGGAGCCCGGACTGTGAGCACATCTGTGTGTGCGCTCTGTGACAGGGGTGGCTCACGGGGGCCAGAGGGGAAACCTGGCCACTCGCAACAATCATGACGAGCAGAGAGGAGGAAAGGAGACTGTATGGAGGCGGAAGTGGCACAGGTGACCTCCGCCATGATCTTGAAGAAGGTCGGCACAAAAACACATTCAGATCAAGAGAGCGGAAATGCCACACGAAAAGAGTCACGGTAAGATAACCACCATCCGACAGGCCTGCGTTGGAGGATTCCTTACCCTTTTTATCTGTGTCGCTATGCGTTTCACTGAGAAGATTTTGGTTTCTCTCTCCTGTGGAATGCCCCCATATGTTTGTGTGATCAGCAGCAGAATGCCTGGGGCACAAAAGATTTACAGTAGGCCAGGGGCCCTTTATTCTGGCATGAGAGTGTGAGAGATGATCCGACAGATTGACTGCAAGATAAGTATACATGGAGTGTGGTGCCACATGTCAGAGACTTCAGGTAGTGGCAGGTTTGCGTGTAGAAGCAATGGAGCACCCACCAGTGTGGAAGACTTTCTCTAGATGTGTGCCTTTCTACTTTTTTGTAAAGCGAGTCATTGTGCCCTTACTTTGTGTGAGCTTAGAACCGTTCCTGGAAAGGTAGGAGAAGAGCATGTTTGTTTCTTTGATAGCCCCTTACTTGGGATTTAAACCTCGGACCTGCTGGATCTGCTCTAATGTTACATCATGCTGAGCCGTCTTGTAGTTGCTTGTTTGCTGTTGTTTTTTTTTTAAGTCTGCTTGGGACTTTATGCCCATTCCCCAGCCCACTCATAGCCCTGCTCCTCTCCTGTGATCAGCTTTTGTCTTTTGCATTTAAGCTACCTGACATGAAATTGCTAAAGGAAGCATTGTAGGTTCAGGTAATGGGTGGCTGGGAGGTGTGAATGGTGCATGATTAGAAAGGGAATCTCTACGACTACAGGACAATGCCAGAAAATAATTGGGGTCTTTTCAGATGCATTTTGCACTTTCTTTCACTGTGTTTCTTTCAGTCTTTACACTGTTGTGGGAGCTGGAATGGAGGAAAGTTGGCACCCAGGTATGGGGGTTCTGTTGGCAGGGTGGCATGGGTTGTGGGGAGTAGGAGTAATGGGGGTGCAGGCCAGCAGGGAACATAGTTTGCACTGCATATTTTTGTACACTTTGACCCCCTGCTCCCAGTTAAGTCTCTCTGCTCCTTTGTTCTTAGAGCTGTACTTGGGCTTGGCCCAAGAACCCACCACCACGATAGATAGTTAAAATGGATGCCTGACTAGAAGAGGCAGAGCCAAGGTCTTACTGCCCTGCTCAGCCTCTTAAGTTGACACTGAGAGTGGCCAGGCATGTCCTAGCAAGCCCGGCAGGGGGCAAGTACCTGTCCTATTCCCTACCTGTATATTTGCCTGGTACCTCCTAAGACACAATGGTGCGGTCCCCTAACGGTTAGTGGGTGGCATGTTCTTGTGATCATCTGCAGCTGCGCAGGCCAAAGTCTGAGTTTGTCATGAAGGGTTTCTGGTAAGGAAGAGAGGGTCCCATGTGTGCTGCTCTTCTGTGTGCCCTTTCACATCTGCTGGTAATCCATCGTGAAAGACTGCAGCCGTGTCACTCTGTTTAGGTGAGTTCACCTTTAATGACAAAATGTCTTCAGTAGCCTCATGACCAAGTTCCAGGGGGTAGCGGACATATCACTAGCATTGCCTGTTACTTTGTGTTGTTTGTTTAAGTGTCATGTTTGTAACCACAAAGTATATATTTTACAGAAACCCTGGCTCTTTGTCTGTTCTTTGGTCCGTCACATAAGTTCTGCAATCATGGATATAAGATGGTTCCTGAAAGGTTGCACTGCTCAAGACTTGAGGGGGCATTTGTTGACAAGCAGGTAACTTTAGCTCAGCAGTTCTGTGTCACAATCCTCAAATGGGTTTGTCTGATGCATGCGATCATGGAAGGGTTTGCAAAAATCTATCTTTTAGAGAAAGTGCAAAAACGTTTTGTTTCCTCCCAGGCCATCTGTACGGCTCTGGATTTTCACTTCACCACTAAAACTCAGGACATCCTGTACTCGCTCTCCTCTTCCTCTCCCTCTACCTCTCTAGGCCCTTCTCTGGCTGCCTCTCCCTCTCCTTCTTCCTTCTCCTCTTTCTCCCTGACTATGCCTGACAAGGTTTCTGACAAGTCCGATCTAGGAAAGTGTCGTTGAAACAGGTTCTCCATTGCTCTTCTTGAACCATCAAGGACCACATTGACACCCTCGCTTCAGCCTTGGCTGATTTCTGCAAACGCTATTTTGCCACTGGAACTTCCCCTCTCTACTCAAGCACTCCCTTGTTCACCTCCTCCTTAAAAAGCCTTCTGCAGATCCTACCTGTCCAGCAAACTATGGCTCGATCTCCATCACTCCTTTCCTGGGCAAACTCTGGGAAAAGTGGGCCATCTCCCAGCTTACTCTCCTCACTGAATCTGTTGATTGTCTCCATGACCATCAGCCTGGCTTCAGAGTAGCCAGAGGCACGGAAACTGCTCCCCTGAACACACGTGGCGATCTGCTCACTATCTCAATTCAAGCCTTCCTTCCGTCCTCATCCTCCTTGACCTTTCATTTGCTTTTGACACAGTCATTCATGCCATCCTGATTAGTAGAGTCCTTGAGAACCTGGGCATCACAGATCAGGCCCTGGAGTGGTTGTCCTCCTTCCTCCTGGACCAACCCTCCCAGGTGCAGCTTGGGTCCTTTCTCTCCACCACCTCTCTCTCCACATGTGGTGTTCCCCAGGGCTCTACCCTCTCACCCTGGCTCTTCAATGTCTACTTGTCCCCTTTGGCCCACCTTATCTCTACCTTCTCCTCTAACTTTCAGTGTTATGTGCTCTCTTTCAGGCTCCCCTCAGCCTCCCCTCCTTCCTCGCTCATTCCTGACAGTCTGTCCGTGATTCAGGAATGGTGCACCTCCAACGATCTCTGCCTTAATGCAAGTAAAACTGAGATCCTTCTAATTGGGACCCCTGCTCCCATTTTCCCTCTCTCACTCTGGCCGCCCTCCTTGGGCCCTCTTCCTTTGCCTTCCTATGAGGTGAGAAACCTTGGTATCTTCTTCGACTCCACTCTCTCCTTCTCTCCTCACATTACGGACCACGCAAAGAAGGCCCACTACCAGCTGCACCTCCTCAGAGGTATTCTTCCTTTTCTCACTTTCCCCCAAAAGCTCACTTTCTCCAGAGCCCTGGTTCTCTCTAGGTTGAACTACTGCATTAGCCTCTTTCTCAATCTGCCTCCCTTTACTCTCCACCCTCTGTAACTAATCCAGAGCAGGACTGCGACTTGTCCTCGGTCTCAAGCCCAGGGACTGTATCTCTCCAGCCCTGAAATCTCTCCACTTGCTTCTGGTGGCTGCAAGGATCAAGTTCAAGACCCTCTGCATTGTACACAGGCTTTCTGGGGCCGGGACCCACACTACATCCAACTCTCTCTTCCAAAACACCTTACTTTTCTAGCCCTTTGCTTAGCCACCTCTAACCTCTGAGGGCCAGATGCTTCTCCAGGCAGAGAGTGGGAGGTAGATCTCTCTCCTCTGCAGGTGCCTCCCTCTGGAATGGCCTCCCTGCCCCTCTCAAACTTGTGCCAGACCTCCTGAAGTTCCAGAAGCAGCTCAAGACCTTCATTTTCACCTCTGCTTTCTCTCTCTCTCTCTCTCCTCTGCTGACCTACCTGTCTGCTGCACTGGCTGGTAGCCCGGCTACCCTCAGAGTGTCACTGGGTACCAGGCTCCTCCGCAACCAGTCGCTCCTATGCTGTCTCCGGGCCTACTGTGCACTTAGGGGCTGTATCTGTAACCCTACTGTCCCCTACCTCCTTGCACTACCCAGAGCAATGCTGCCATGATTGCACTTCCCCTTTTCCTTAGCCTGGCACTTTCCCCCTCTCGGTCCCCCCTGAACTTTGCGTTACTGCACTTGCACAATCTGAATAACACAAGGCCTAGTAAGATCGTTTTTGTCCTCCCTCTGTCTTCCCTCCCTTGTCTTGTCGCGCCTTGAAACACTCATGTATAGGCCCGTTATAAATGACTCATCATGTTCTAAAATTCTGTGATGATGTCACCTGCCTAGTTCTGGGGCTCACCAGGAGGGTAACTCAGTGGGGTGGGTGCCACCCCGAGCTAGTGGATGTTGGGCCTGGGGGCGGAAAAGGTAAGACTCCTGGGTCAACTTCCATTGGTCCCCATAGCTGGGCAGAGGGCAATCAGAGTGCACCATTGCAGGCCAGTCATGAGGGGCTCAACCTTCCCCAGTCCCCCAGCGAGTTAGGGCAGAACAGTCCCTGATAAACTTTGCCCTCCCTGGACCTTTAATAAGATCATGCAGGGCAGTGATAATGAACCCCATCCCAAACTGAGAGAGCCCGAAGCTCTCTCTAAGTAGAGCTAAAGATCCAGCAAAGGAAAACACTTTGCTTTTGCCCTAATCAATTTAATTCATGTGACATTAGTAGTGTTGATCCTGATACTATTACAATTCCTCTGGAAGTGTCATGGAAGGCTGAAGGTGCTGTGAATTCTGGAGAGCTTGTGGGATAAAAAAGTTACTAATTCATTGCCTCCAGGCAGATGGTTCCCTGACCAATGATACAATGTTGAGAACCCTCCCTCCCTCTCCTGCCCCTCCCTGATCCAACATTCTCTGCACAGGAAGAGAGTTTCAATAGCTTGCCAAGAGTTTCTGTAGTACACAAATCACAAACTGGGGGCACAGAAGAGCAGGGTCCTGACCTAGAAACACCATAGAGGGGCTAGAAGGGCACAGTGAAATCCAAGATGGTGGATAGAGCAGACGAAGGCTTGGCCCAGCCCCTTAGGCCCATAGTTAAGCAAGGTGCACCCTGCAGCAGCTACCAATCCCATCCCTGGCCCAATTACCAAACACAGGTGCAGCCACTCTCTAAGAGCCTAGACAAGGGTGATCACTAAAAAACCCAGAAAGCCAGCCAGCCAGTGTGCGTTGGAGCAGCAGGAGGCTCCAGTTTTGTGTGGCTGGAGATTGGAGAGAATTGGAGAGAGCATAGGAGGAGACATGAAGGGGGCTGGAGAAGTTGCAGCAGTCGAGCGCAAGAGGAGGCGGTGAAAGCTGAGCGATTCAAAGATGAGCTGGTATGGTCAGGGCTGCAAGAGGGGGTGGCCAGATGAGGAGGGGGCGGTGATCAGGAGGTGGTGGTCAAGTCAAGGAGACACAAGAGGAGGTAACATGACTGTGGAAATAGTACACAGAGGAGGCGCTAATGTCAGGTGAATTGGAAGGTGGTACAGAAATGGAGAAGATGGTGACATTAGGTGGAGACAGTGATATAGAGTAGGCAGAAGTGATAGCATCAGTTTGCAAAGGTGGTAGAGAGGAGGTAGAGGTAGAATATCAAGTGCCAAAGGTGGTACAGAAGGAGAGGGTGGGGGCCCGAAGGTGGTACCATCAGGAGAAGGTGATGGGTTGGATGTAGTAACAGCAGGACGTTATGTCACTGCAGGGAAGGTAGGCACATCAAGAGAGGAAATGGATGGGATAACCTCAGGGGGTGAGGTAAAACCATCATGAAGTGAAACGTCCTATAGCAATGAGAACACAAATTTCAGAAGGTTGGGCAATAGATCCTGCATTTGTTTTGTGTCCCTGTTAAAACTGCCAGAGAAAGTTCACATCCTAAAGGAATTCCACCCGGACAATTATCACAGAACGCTCAATATAAATCTTGTTAGGAAAATTGATTCTAGAGATACCCAAGGATCATTTTAAATAATTCCATTCTTTGGAAAGGATATGTGCCTCAGAGCGCAACAAGGGATCCAGCAGGGTGGTGCAGGCCAAAAGCCTATCTGGTGCTTCTACGCTCTCGTCCTTCAACAAGCTAGTACCCAATCAAAACAGGAGTGGAGAGGACAAGACGTAGGAGGTCCCTAGCAAGCAAGAAGCAGGGCAGGTGTCATTGGAGGCCAAGGTTGTTCAGCAGTGTTCATGTGATTGCATCTGTATTTGACTATGCTGCGATAAATAACGCTGCATCTTGGTGCGTGCCTAGTAGGGCACTAATGCAGTGGCATGGCTGGTGCTTAGGGCCAGCCTTACGTAGTCAGAGGTATCTGGAGTGGTGCTGCTGTTAGTGAGTGTCACGTGGTATCGGGACATTTGGCGCCGCAGCATGCAAGAGATTCATGGGTGTGATTTTAGGGGGGCACAAGGGTGTTTGTCCCCCTCCCCCACAACTTTTGTGGCACACCCTTTTGTCCCACTCATTTGGCAGGGTACCTTTTATTTAGATCTCTTGTCCCCCGCCCCCACCATTCGCAGCAAAGTTACTCCACTGAAGAGATTGCATGGACAAGGGGGATGCATGGGTATGGACAAGTAGTTTGATGCAGATGGAACGGCGGCTGGTGCTGTTGCTGTTACCAGATCCTGTGCATGGGAGTGGTACCATTTGGTTAACTGTTATATGTGCATGTGGTGTTTAACAGCGTTTGCATATGGAACATGAATAAGACCCCAACAAGCCTTAATGACACGCCCTGTAGTGGGACGCTACTGCCTTACTAAGTTATTGTGGAACACCTTGGCTGAGGTTTTCTGGCACTCCTGAGGGTATGCTGCCGGATAATCTTTGCTTCAGTCTTTATTGTGTGTTGAGTTATGGAAGTTGGAATCCTGTGGTCACGTGGCAGCATGCTCTAAAATAACGTTTTCTCGATAGGACCAACTCAGAAATTTCACTTCAACAGTTGTAACTCATCTGAATTTTGTTCCAACGAGGCACTGCTAGGTTCTATGATAAAGGTGGCACCTAAGGGTTGTAGTGCGAATTGTAGGACGAGTCACACATGCATAAAATGGCCTGTCAAGGTGTACATAGACAAGCCTACATTGTACAAATGCAATGGGCATCTCTGTGAAGCCTGAAAGGGCGATAGGGCCTGTTGGGGCTAATGTGAGATTCTGTTGGGTCTATAAGAGAGTATATGTGATGGCTTAGTGGTGGCGATATGACAGTCTATTCCACATCAAAAGGTGGGGCAGGTTGGGGGCATTACAAGTTCTCTGTGAGGGGCTGCAAGCTTTATATGAAACAGCAACCTTACGGATTAAAACTGAGGGTGACTTTTTATGTGTGTCCAGAGGAAGACAGTGCCTCTGCTGTCTCGTTGTCCTCTGCTACTTTATGACCCCAAATCTCCACTGTGGGTCTCATCACGAGTCTGGCGGTAACTCTTAAACGCAGCGGTAGCACTATTACCGCTGCATTTAAGGGTCCACCAGATCATGGCCTTGGCGGATTTCCCCCCAGCTCTGAGCTTGGGGGAAATCCGGAGCAAATGTGCCGATTTTCAGTGCGTTTACCGCCAGCGAGAAATCCGCCAGCGGTAATAGCATGAATTTTCCCCATTGGGCCCAATGGGGAATGAGGAATTCCCAAATGGGCCCAATGGGGAATGAGCAATAACCGTTCTGCCAAACCCGTGATCTGGCGCTAATAGGGCCGGGGGTTTGGCGGTAGGGCTATTAGCGCCGGCGGTAATAGTGCAGGCATTACTGCCCAACTCGTGATGAGGCCCTATGTCTTTTATCCCCAGGCTAAGGATTCCGAAGATCTCTCGTTTTCACTCATTGGGCCTCATTACGAGAATGGAGGTAATGAAAAAAGGAAGGCGGAATGGTAATAGTGGCATCGTTAACGGGTCCGGGGCATTCCGACCCGACAACCCACCAATACCGGCACTGCCCGTACTCTGCCCCCTCATACCGGCATGTGCGTGTACACGCGCCCCTTCGGGGAGCAAATACCGGCATGCCGGTAATAGGAGGACATCACAACCCACACGGGCATGCAAATACCGGCATCCCAAAGGCGGTAATCAGGGGCTGCACAATGCCGGCCATACAGGCATCACGGACCACCTGCAAACAGCAATCAGCAATCAAGCAAACTGCCACAGGTCCACACAATCACTACAGGTGGACTCAATGGAGTTGTCAAATGAGAAATTATATCATGCCTCCTATCGCAATAAATATATGTATATTGGCCTACGCCGAGCTGCTTATAAGTCGCTTGGGAAGAAATCCGTGTTGCAAGGTCCTGACCTTAAAATCAATGTAAACCGCCATTTTAGGTCAATCCACCATTTTAGGTTCGCTTTGTAAAGTCACCCTGCGAGTTAAAATGGTGGACGATGTGATTCCAAAATACAACATGGCTGTCTTGTCCTCTGTATGTAGCTAATATGTAACTTGCCTGCAGGCCACTTGTTGAGGTCGTGAACTGAGACCTTGTCCTTCGTTGACCTGTGTGTAAAGGATTACTCGTGCAATGAAACTAATCCATGAGCATATGTTAAGAACAATATATTCAAATACTGAACGTAGAACACTTGTTTAACTGCATTGTATTAATGTTTGAGAAGACCTGCATGGGAAATCCCAGAATACACAGTTGCCGTATAGGCTTGTTGATATATGTATTAAAAGCAAACTAGTTACATGTGGATGTGCGAAACTCGGCATGAACCCTAGATCGGTGATGTATTAGTGGAATATTAACCCGAAGTAGGGCTGGACATCATGCTCACGAAGAGTATAAAAGACCAATGCATTTCAATGTACAGCGTCTCTCACTGAACACACTGAATCACGCTGGAGTTAGTTGTGTTGCACTGAGGGCCGATAGCTATCTGATTTTGCTCTGTTCTTCGTAACTGAATTCAGTATAAAATAAAGTACTTTGTATGTTCCTTTGTAACCCGTGTTCGGTGTATTTCCTTTTAGGGTACTCAGCCTCGATATTTTGATTTTGTTTTCACAGTTGGCGCCCAAATAGGGACCCTCAAGATTGATGCCGGATTGTTGAAAGTTGACTCAGGCTATCGGACCGGGATCGGACGGTGTGACAAAAAGGGGCCCCACTGAACGAGACGCAACACCTCAGCAGTGCTGCATGACCCGATCCCTGGATGATTAGCGTGTGGTCCGAGACGGCATCTTGACGAGGGACAACTTATCGAGGCGGGCAGATTTGTCAAAATAACCATACACAAGGTAAGATTAGTTAGGTAGGATTCTTTGAAATCCGATCGGACCTCCTTAGGTTTGTTCAGGTGAGTTGTGACCCGACTCTTAATTCAACCCTGATAATTTGAATTTGGCGCATTGTATCTGCAGAAACAATTATTGACCAGGTAACACCAATAATTTGATATGCCTGGGAAATTGTCTATCTGCTTCAGGGCATTGTTCCGCAGTGATAGACAATCTTTCGCCGGCATGTACTATGTACTGTAAGCATGGCATTGGAAGTATAGTATTTAATGACATTTGGCACAGACAAACCAGACATGCCTCCAAACTTCGGTGGCCAATCAATGGTAGTTTTGAAATCCCTCGCATTAAGTACTTGGAGTCAATTCTAATAAAGAAAAAGGCTAGACCTGCAGCATTTGATGTTTTGCAGAATTGGAAAAAGCATTATTGTATGACCAAGATAAACATTCTGAATCGACTAGGAATATGGATAGGGCTTTCTCACTTGGAATTCAGAAAATCTATTCTTTCAAAGACCTCCATGCTTCCGATGAATTCATAGACAAATTGTTAAATGAACGAAGGCCTGGTGCCTCTGCGCCACCTCCGTATGTTCCTCTTCCTGCTGCTCTGCCTCTTCCTCCTGCTATTCCTGCTCTACCTGCTGTTATTCCCATTGTTCCT
Source organism: Ambystoma mexicanum (assembly GCF_040938575.1). Classification (NCBI taxonomy): domain Eukaryota; kingdom Metazoa; phylum Chordata; class Amphibia; order Caudata; family Ambystomatidae; genus Ambystoma; species Ambystoma mexicanum. The sequence goes on from NC_090922.1 coordinate 601,512,110, forward strand.
GCTCCTCCTAATGTTCCCCTTCCTCCAGCTCCTCCACCTCTTCTTATCGCACCAGTTACAGTACCTCCATTGAATTTGCCTGCACCCTCTCTTCCAAGTGGCCAAGAGTCGCTTGTAGTCGATCGAGGTGCAGGGTCGAGGGTTGTCACTCGCAATACTGTACCACCGGAGAAGAAATGTGATTTGATTGCATGGGCTAAGCATTGTATGGAGAGGGATGATCAAGCTAATGTTTTTGCCACACTTTGTAATATGGACAATTTTCCTGAGAAAAATGTTTTTATTGAAGGTTTAGGGATTCATTTATGTGTAATGTGGGGTAAATTAAATAATGCAGATCTCCCGCAAGGGTTAAGGGATCTAAATACTTTAGCATTTTCTAGAGACACTGTGGAGAAAGTAAATGAGCATGTCGAGAGGTTATTTGGGTATAGAAAGGAGTTAGAAAAGTTGCAGAATGAGGATGACGAGGGGGAAAGTATGTATCTACAGAAACGGTTCCTTCCTTGTCGTAAATCAATATCTGAGGAATGTGTGTAAAGGACGGGCTTAGATGGATTTCAGATATGTCGATAACTCCAGTTGAAGTATATGACAAATACAGTCAGTATACGCCAGAAATGCAGAGGAAAGTGATACAGGTAATGATAGAGTACCTACAGGATGATTGTGTAAAAAGAAAGATTAGTTGTCCCACAGAGTTATTGAGTATTTATAAGAGAGCTTTTTCACTTGACACTTCTTCGACTGCTTTAGCGCTTGATTTAGCTCTGTTGCTTAGTAAGCGTTCGGAGTCACCTACTTCTCAGTTGCCTATGAGAGAGGTTCCTCTGACATTTGTCCCAAAGGTTGAGATTGTGGCTGATCCTGCAACAAATGTAGTCGCTGTGAACATTCCTGCACATTATGTATCGCAGTTTGTTCACGTCCTGTTCTCAAGACAGGAAGTGAATACTATTAGGCAATCTATTCCTGATATTAGGAAAAATCCGACAGGATTCTATAAAGAAATAGAGTCCGTCTTGCAATCCTCAGTGTTCACCTTAGGCGATATCAATTTGTTATTCCCTGTACTCCTGCCCATAGATTTATGGAAACAAGTTAGAACTATAGACAACGTGCCAGGGTTGGGAGATAAATGGGTGAATATAACTAGACTCGATGGAGAAAGGCCAGCTGATGAAAGTCCGTCTCAGGTGATACTAACTTTGCCTGATAGAATCATTGCAAAATTGAAAACTATAATTCCAGAGAAAAGAATTATTTGGGACAAACTTACAGCTTGTGTCCAAGGGAAGTCTGAGGGTGCTACCGAGTTCTCTAATCAGTTCGAACAGGTATTCTCGGATTTCAGCGGACAAGACCTAGGCACATATTCTGGGAAAAGGTTATTTGTGGACAAATTCGTACGTGGATTGCTGCCTGACATCCAGTCACAAATTATGGGGGTAATTCATAGAATTCTGCACACAAGTGGCGCACGCGGCTGGCACACATTGTGTGCGTGTGACTTTCTGCGCCAGCCGCGTGCGCTAAAATCCATTTCCGCGCACAGCGTATTCATGGATTTTAACATCCAAAACCAGCCTTGGCGCACAGTGGTGCAGCGACCCTGCAGCAGCGCCAGTTACGCCCCCAACCCCGCCCCATGCGCCATGTACAGTGCACAAATCCCGTACATCGAGCACAGGCTCACAACCACGAAAACGCCTGTAAAACTCCCCGCGCACCCCTCCGAATACACGTATCCCGCTGCGCGGGTAGTCTCACAAGCGATTGGGCCTGTGCGAACAGGGAACGTGGATAACTGGGGTGCCCGGGAAGTTTCACACGCGATTGGCCCTGTGCGTGTGGGCTACGTGGATTACTGAGGTGCGCGGGAAGTTTCACACGCGATTGGCCCTGTGCGTGCAGGGTACGTGGATTTGGGGATGCGAGGGAAGTTTCACAAGCGGCAGGCCCTGTGCGTGCGGACTACGTGGATTACTGGGGTGTGCAGGAAGTTTCACACGCGATTGGGCCTGTGCGAGCGGGGTACATGGATTTGGGGGGTGCGAGGGAAGTATCACACGATGCAGGCCCTGTGCGTGCGGGCTACGTGGATATCTGGGGTGCGCAGGAAGTTTCACACACGATTGGCACTGTGCGTGCAGGGTACGTGGATTTGGGGGTTGCGCAGGAAGTTTCACACGTGGCAGGCCCTGTGCGTGCGGGCTACGTGGATAACTGGGGTGTGCGGGAAGTTTCACATGCGATTGGGCCTGTGTGAGCGGGGTACGTGGATTACTGAGGTGCACAGGAATTTTCACACGCGATTGGGCCTGTGCGAGCTGGGTACGTGTATAACGCGGTACGGGGAAGTTCCACACATGCTTTCACTGTCAGAGTGGGGTACGTGTATCCAGGAGGGTGCGCGGGGAGTCCAACACGTCAATTGGCAGTGTGGGTTCTCACAGGTGTGCCCTCTACCCCCTCCACGGACCCTGCAGGCAACCCACACCACAGGGGACTACCCAGCACCCCTGGTCATGTCCCATAGGCAGTCCATCCACCATGGGCATGCCCCAAGCCAGACCACATGTCACCTTGCACCAGTGATCACCAACTCATGTCCCCCAGCACCCCTACCCCTCAGCAGTGAGGGGCACCTGCCAGCAGGTCCCCACTCATGTCCCCCTGCACCCCACCCCCCAGCAGTGAGGGGCACCTTCCAGCAGGCCCCCACTCATGTCCCCCTGCACCCCCACCCCCAGCAGTGAGGGTCACCTGCCAGAAGGCCCCCACTCATGTCCCACTCATGTCCCCCAGCACTCCCACCCCCCAGCAGTGAGGGGCACCTGCCAGCAGGCCCCCACTCATGTCCCCCTGACCCCCACCGCCCAGCAGTGAGGGTCACCTGCCAGCAGGCCCCCACTCATGTCCCACTCATGTCCCCCTGCACCCCACCCCCCCAGCAGTGAGGGTCATCTGCCAGCAGGCCCCCACTCATGTCCCACTCATGCCCCCCAGCACCCCCACCCCCCAGCGGTGAGAGTCACCTGCCAGCAGGCCCCCACTCATGTCCCCCTGCACCCCCACCCCCCAGCAGTGAGGGTCACCTGCCAGCAGGCCCCCACTCATGTCCCACTCATGTCCACCAGCACCCCCACCCCCCAGCAGTGAGGGCCACCTGCCAGCAGGCCCCCACTCATGTCCCACTCATGTCCCCCCACCCATTCACCCACCCAGCAGTGACATGCCCATCTCATGACACAAACCAAAAGTCAACTATGTACATCAACACATGTCCGTCTCACACACATACACACACAGGTTGCCATTGATTGAGTAAACCCACATGTCGACATGCATGAACCCAATGAGTGAATCCCACACATTGAAGTAACAGATCAAAATGTATTAATATGAAAACCAATTGAAAGTAATTAAAGCATAAAATAATGGTAAACATGAAATGAAATGCATGTCCAAATAAAAAAAAAGAAATCCCTCACAAAACACAAGTAATCCAAAAGAAAAATGACCAAAACTCTCTGTCCACCAAACCAAATCCAAATGAAACGCAAAAAGGTAAATCCATTGATCCATGGTGAAATGAAATTAAAAATGTCCAAATAAATCCAACGTCCAACTATGTACAATCCAATTTTCAAGGGTCCATGAGCCCAACTAAACAAATTAAACCTATCTAATGACCTACCTAACAAAACAACTATATACAAAAGTATGGGGCATAGTCCAAAAGCCCCAAAATGAAAAAAAAGGAAACCTAACACTATAAACTATTTACAATGGCGACAGGCAAGTCCTGAGGCTCACTCAGTGATGTTTTCGGCCAGGGCATCATCGAACTCCATGTGTATTTGCTGGAGGCGGGCCTCTGTCCTGGCCCGAGGTCTCGCAGGGAGGCACTCATGGCCTGTTCCAACTCCCTGCGAGTCGCCTCGAGGCACTCTGCCCGCCTCAACGCCTGACGCATGGAGAACTCCGCCCTGACCATGGTGAGCCGCGCCGCTCCACACCTATACGCTGGACCAACCGCAGCCACACGGAAGACACACCCATTCCAGGGTCCTCCTGCCCTCTGGCCGATGCCTGCCCCCCTGATGTCGATGGCCCTGAGCCATCATTGCTCCCACCTACAGCCTTCTCCTGCTGCTGCTGCTGTCCATGTGCCCTGTCCGATGATGCCTGCACATCCTCCATCAGCTGGTCTCCAGTTGTGGTGTCCACTCCTGCTGGACCGCCGACTCCCGACTGTGGCAGCGATGGGATCTCCACCAAGCTGACTGTGTTGGTCAGGCCAGGTCCACAGGGGGCCCTGGTGGAATCTGGGCCGGAAGACGGCAGGGAGAACGTCTGGCGCATAGTCTCCACAGAGGAGGAGAGGTCCGCCAGAGTGCGCGTCACATGTAGGAACCCACCGACCAGGGCCCCTCCCAACAGCACCACGTCGCAACGCTGCTGTTCGTGATGGCGTGCGTTCTCTGCCCAGAAAGAAGGCACGTCATCACGAATGTCACGTGTGCGCAACGTGACACCAATCAGGACAGAGCCCATATGTTCATGGGACCCCTCGTCCGCAGGTAGTGGAGAGGCAGATGACATGGCACTCTCCCCTACCTGCGGACGGACCTGGGACGGGGCATCCCTGCTGGTGCATGGTAGTGCAGTCACAGGGTCAAGGACAGCGACTTGCACAGGCCCCTCCGTGGTGACCTGTGCTGCCTCCTGACCCTGGCCCTGGACTGCACCACTTGCACCAGTGGTACTACCCCCACCAGGCCCCATGTGCAGCTCAGTAGTGGGCTCCTCCTCCTCTGTGGAGACCACCAATCTGGATGTCTCCACACCGTCTTCTGCCATTGCAAGCCCCTGTGGGGGCACACCCAGCCCTTCCTCTACAGCCGTAGTGGCAGACGCAGCACCAGCCCCCTCGCTCCCGGATGCTGGCAAGTCCTGGGAGGGTGGCTGGGCCTTGCGTCGCTGTCCGGTGGAGGCATCCCCGCCGCTTGGCTCCACAGCGCCGTCTTCCCCCTCTTCTTCACTTGACGCTGCGTAGAGGGAGACATAGATCACAAGCATCAGGGTACAGTACAATATTCCCCTAGACAGGAAGCAATAACACATGAGTGGCAGTGTCAAACGTCACTTCCATCCTGTCCCTCCACAACACATGGGTGAATGCACGCAACACACATGCAGAAACAGGCACGGCGCCTGCAATCAACATCAGCATCCATGTACAAGGGCCTCTGTTGGGGAGAAGCTGGACCCCCACCAGGGCTGTGGGGGGCCAGCAGCCATACCCTCACAAGCTATGGGAGACCCCAACACCTCCCATATGGCCCACAGAAATGCAACAGAGACCCCAGCAGGCAGCCACATGTTCCAAACTGTGTTTATTTCTGGGCAGCAAAAAAAGAAAAAAACACGCAGAGCATCGTGCACATCGAGAGTTCAGGCGCCGTCTTCCCTGGGGCTGGCTTGCAAGCCAGCTTTGTAATCACACTGCAGGCTGACCTCACAGAATTGGATCAGCTCCCAGAAACCTATCTCCTCCTGCTATTGGCTGCTAAGTGATAGGTTACCTATGTAGCCCTTATAGAGAGCCTGACAATTGGATGTTAGCCTTTTGCGTCAGTGGGTTGGTTTAGCTGTGCCAGCCCCCCATTACCTAATTCTAACTTGTTGCATTATGACTTTGTTCCCATAACTTTTTAGCTGAAGCAAGCAGTTCGCACCTGAGCTCTGAGCGCTGATTGGCTGGGCTGAGCCATTCTTGTTACAATTATGTTTCAAATGTTGTGCGAGTCTTTGCGAAAATGTCTTTCTTTCCCAGAAAGAAAAGAAAAAAACACACTGGGTTGCTGTGGCTTACTCGCATTTGTGGAGAATTAAAAATGTTTGTCTGCAGAAAGTAATCTTATCTTGAATGCGCGACCTTGGCTGCTCGTGGGTTTTGCGAGGAGCATTGCCGAAGGCTTCTGCAGCCAGTGTTCAGTGAGAGAAATGAACTTGGCTGTAATTTTCCTGAAACATGGCTTTACACTGTGCAATTAGACCATGTTAATTCATATAGGCATTTGCAAGCCTTTAAACAGGGATTTATGTGTTTGTAGATTCTGATATTGCAGCATTGATTCTAATGTAGCATGGAAGTTGCACTGTTGGTGAAATGGGTGTGTTTCAGCATATTTGTCACCCATGGGTGCGCTGGGGCCTGGTTCAAATGATAAGTGTGCTCCTTGTTCTTCCTGCTGTTCTTCTGTATATGCGCCTGGGGTGAGGGGGCATGGGTTTGATCTCGATTTTCCCTCTTCAGTCCCCCCTCTGGTCGACTTTGTCGACCACACCACCAAGTAACATTCACCTCCTTCCAGTCTGCATATCTTTGTCAATCCCTTGAAGTGTCCATAATTTTTTGCATTGTTGTTGATGAACAGTACATATAGGAGTGTTCTCCTTCTGTGTTCCACCACACTCACTTCCCTTCGTACTTCCTCTGATCACAGGGAGTGGCCACCTTTATTACTGCTGGAACCATGTTGCACACCGCTATCTTCTCCCTTAGTCCGGCTCTTCCTTTCACCATGTCTCTTATTTGCATTCCGATGTCTTCTTCTGTTGTTCTCTTACATCTTGCAATGTATCTCTATCTTGCACAATGATGCTGTGCTCGGTACTAGTCCTTCTGTTATCACCTTCAATCAACCAGGCAGTCATGATGTCATCCATTACCATGCAAGCACTAGCTAGTTCTTTGCTTTCTCTTTTCAGATGCATTTTTTGCTGATCATTCTTTAGTATGCTGGTACTTCACCCAATCATTCTTCTGTCTCGCTCGAGAAGTAATTCCCCCCTCTTTTTACTCCTCTGTCTGTTTCTCTTCTTCCGTTGTTTTCCATCTTGGTGAATGTGTCACTCTTCACATCTTCCTTGGTCATCACCAACAAGGGCATGCTGATGCGCACCAATGAACAGTCTCCTCCCAAATTCAGTGGTAGTTTCTCTTGATCTTTAGATGCATGTGGTCAATAGTAGTCCATAAGCAGTGATGTTCCTGCTCTCATCTCGCAACTTCTCTCAACCTTTTTGCATCCAGAATGATTGTCCACTTCTTGTCACTGTTGTGCTGGTAACATAACGCTGGTACCTTAACAGTATACGTCCTTCTTCATTCTCCACCCAAGTGACCATCTTCGCTCTTTTGTCTCACTCCGTTAGGCACTTATCATATTTTTCTCTCTTTTATTTTATTTTTTCTTCTCTCTTTTTGTTTTTCTTTCTTCTTTTATTATTTATTTATTTATTTTTTCTTTTGTTTTTTTTTTCTCTTGCAGCTTGCTCACTTGTGCATTTGCTCGTTGTTTCTTCTCTCTCTGGTCACTTTCCACATAAAGTTGTTCTCCAATTAGCTGCTTTATGTAATCATCTTCCACAGGGAATTACCCCACTTTTTCTTTTTTAAATGTATTATTTATTTATTTATGTTTTAATCAATCTCAATGTTGCTGTCTTCCCTTGCAATCTTCTTCGCACCTTGGGATACATGGGCGTCGTGCTCTGCTGTAGTAATTTCTGTTGTAATCAATTCTCTTCCGGCATATGTTAAAGAACAGTCAGGACAGCTCTCTCCAGTGGTGTCCCTACCAATTTTGTACATGTGTGCATGTTGTTGGTCACTTCTGCTATGTGTGTTATGTGTATGTTTTACTCCCTTTGTGTCTGCCCTTAACTCTCCTTACTTTAGCAGCAGCTTTTCCTCACCCACTGACACCGTAACTCTTCCTTCTTAGGTTAGGGAATGTTAGCAGGGGATACAGCGGTAATGCTCACTATTACAAATAATTTTCAATTTACCACCCCCATTATTTCGTTCATCATTAATAGTCCCATCGCGAAGGTAAAAGTCCTTATTTGCTTGCCCATAACCACTTACGCTGCTGGGTCCTTGCAGCTGATGAGATGATAAAGTTGCCCGCCTGAAAATCGCAAGAAAGGCGTTAATACGTTAGTACTTGTTAGTAACCTCAAGCTCCGCGAACTAAACAATCACTAAGGGCAAAAATCAAACCTCCCCCTGGACATTTCGTGCTTTCAAAATTTCTCAATATGGGTAGGGAAAATCTTGGGCTGTTTATTCAATGGAAGCAAGGAAATATACTTCAGGGAAACATGCTCTAAGGGGTCTGAGGTTCCTGATAGGGTGGGCAATTGAGTGGGGAATGCTTCACGATCCTTTAATTAGTAGTCCTCAGTGTTACTAATGGAAGATAACATTAAGGAAGTTTCCTACACATTTCTAACAGCATACATACGCAACAACCTGCATTTGCGGGGAAAAGAGAAGGAACAAAACAGTGTTACAGCTGTAGGTGCACAAAATGTAATATGAAACTCAATTAAACTTTGGACATGGGTGTGTCGGTCCCTATTCTAGTTGCTAGTGTGCGTTGGACCATAGGATGGCCATGTTTCCCTAACTCGGGAGTGTTTGTGCTATTTTGCAGTTCATGAAAATCTCTTGCGTTGGCACTGTTGATTGTTGCTCCCTCGTTGCCAGGTGGCCACCGCTTTGCAGGGCTTTACGCCTCACACATCTAACAAAGTCTGTCAGGAGGGGAAAATGTCCCACTGTAGTCCATAGCCATTGAGTGTTAGTTGTCCGTTGTCTTCATGCCTGCCCTGGGTCCTTTATATCTGGCGAGAAATTAAATGGAAGCGCTTGAGACCTGAGCATTTACAAATTCTTCAATTTCTGGACCTAACCTCTCTGCACTACTCTTGCACTATTCAGTGTCCTAGTGGGAGGAGCCAATGGTACATTTATGCACCATCCTGTCACCACCTGGTGGCGTTCAATGACGGTCTGACCGTAACTTGTTGCGCTATTCGAAATGTACCCAGAAAATGGGTAGGCACTTAATTTATGTGAAGATACTCATTACACACTTGGATCATATATACGCAATTTAGGTGCTAGTGTACAAATGGGCCTTTGGATCTTTATATTTACTGTGCTTTTTTTGTAAGCTATTTATAGTGCATGCCTTTGTCCCGTGGGGCATCAGGCACTGACAAGCTAAACAGGGAAGCATCAGGGTGGTAAATTTGTTATATAGGGTGGCTGTGTTTCTAAATTAAGTGGACCATGTTACTTAGTTAAGATAATCGCAGGGTTTTTAAATCTTTTTTTCTATGGCTCCTCTCTCAACTTCTCAGGGCGTGTCTCACAGTGAACTGCAGGCACTTTAAGCTGGTACTAATGAAATTCGCTACCAATTATTCGCTACCTGTCCCTCCCCCCTCTATTTATTTATTTATTTATTTATTTATTTATTTATTTATTTCCTCTTTTCTTTCAAACCCAACCCTCACAATTTACTCCCATTCTCTCTATCCCACCCCATGTCCACTTTTTAAACCCTACCTACTCTGTTAGTCATTTAGTCTAGTATTTTATTACTCCACTACTGTAATTACCGTTACATTTAAACAATATATTTATCCCCCCATTATCTGCTCTCAAATTTTAATACAACCATCATTCTCCAGTTCGTGCAGCAATGACCTCTTTCCCTATGTGTGTTGGCTAATGCATTTGTGCCAGTGCTATTTTCAAAAGCGCTAGTGGCATTACCACTTGCACTGTTATTTTGTCGCCAAATTCATTCTGTTGGGAACATGGATCATCCACTTTTACCCCTATTTCTCTCCTCCCGTGGTGAACTGTCAATGAAATGTAGGCCTCCCCCCTCAAGTGCACCTTCTTCCACCTTGTGTGTCTCATTTAATTGTTCTGTGTTATTCGTGTATTCATGAGCCCAGTCTCCTCGCTGAAAGATGTGTGCTCAAAATGTAGCTAAATGTACTCTCTTGTGATGCGCTATCATTATGCACCCCCCTCTGTACCGTGCACCCCCATTATTCTTAAACAATCTTCCTTACTTCCAACATGTGTATGCCTGGTGTTTAACAAGTTATGGATTTCTCTGTTAATAAGGTGGTCATATCCACATCGCTCATGATGTCACAAATGTCTCTTCCCTAATGCATGGCCTGGTCGCCCCACTGTCACCCAGAAAAGAAAATGTTTTGATATCTATCACCACCCCTATGCAATTGTCCTCTGCATTATTGAGTGTGCGTGAGTGTGTGTGTTGGCGTGTGTCTCGCCCGCTCTGTCGGGGAGGTGGAGCATGAGTGTGTGTGGCAGAGTGAGTCAAATCAAGTTTGTCTTGGGCTGTCCTATTAGCGGTATAATGTTAATCTATGTCCTTTGAAAGGTTTGTTCCCCATCAGGAAGACCCCTCCCAGTCATGTAACCGGTACCATTGCTATTGTGTCAGTGTTCTGTATGGGTGCTGGCTGCTGTGCAGTGCCCCTGTGTAGTGATTCTTGTCAGTCCTGGGGTAGTGGTGCTGTCATTTGTTGTGGCTGTACATGTAGTGGTGACAGTGCCTGCGTTGGTGCTTGTGGTGTCTGCTGAAATGATCCCGTCCTGCCCCATGTATCCTCCCCACATGGGCGGTGCATATTGTGGTGGTTGTTGACACTGCTATTGTGATTCTTGTGCGTGTGTGTTGAGGCTGTTTTTAACTGCCCCTCCTATTGCATACTTTAATAATTTATTTTGTGCCTACTTGTCCTCATCTGCCTTTCTCTGCCCCTGCTGTTTTATTTATTTATTAACCGTCTTCTCTTGCCACAATCTACAATGCACACAGTCAATGTCTAGCGCGTTATCCTTCCTTCCTCCCTTCCATAACCCCATGCATGCTGCACCACCCCTTACTGATCCTCTATCATGTTTGGCTGTGCTGTCTCGTTCAGTCCTTCTCTCCTCCTCCAATCCCTTTCTTCCCTTTCCAGTTCCCCCTCTCTGTTGCTATTGTTACTCCTTGCACCTCCCCCGTTATCTTCCCTTTAAATTTAATTCCTCTGTACCTGTGCCTTCAAATCTGCTTCCATGCACTGCAGCCCTCCCTTGCTCACTCCTGTGCTACTAGTGGGTTGTTCTGCACCTTCCTGTTTGTTCGCTTTAGTGTATTGTGATTGTGAGTGTGTGTGTGTGTGTGTGGTGTTTAAATGTCCTTCTGCTGTTTTCAGTTCTCTCATGCAATGCATTCCTTGCTTACCATCTGTGTCATCAAATATTACACTCCCGGAGGTTTAGAAGGGTGAGTCCCCTCTTCCCTCTGCTCTTGCTGGTTCAGCATCAGCTGACCCCTCGCATCTTCCCTTTCCTTCGTGCACACAGTTCAACTGTAGCCATGTGCTTTTAAAGCTATTCCCGTGTAAGTGCTGTGTATGTGTGTCCTTAGCGATTGCTGCACGCTTCTGGAGAAGCCGCCTATGAGCAGCCATGGTCTTTTTTAATTTACCTTCAGTACTTTTGAATCTTTGCACACTATGTTTTACTGACTTATTTCGGCATGGAAGCTGTGTGCTACACAACAGGTGAAGGGGAGTCATTTCTGTATTGTGTGATACATTTTACCTCTATTCAATTTGAAAATTTCGATAGTCCGCTGTTCAGGGAGCAAAAGTTAGAAGATAATTGTACATTTTCCAACTTCTGTGAGCCTTCTTGGCTCCACACCTTAGCCAGTGCACTCCACGTGCAGCCCATCTTCACCAAACCATTGCCTTCTCCGGCACACCCCCACAATCTTGCGCATGTGTCTTCCACACACCGCCTCTGGGTCACCTATTCTCTAAATCCAAAACCACACCACTATCTCCTCACCATCAAAACTCTGTGTCCTATGCATCAATCTGAAGGTGACGTCACCAAACTAAAAACACAGTGCAAATGAACAGACAAATGTGCATACACAGAACAATAACCCATTTCTCCCAACCCCACAAAAATCCCAAAATAAAACCCCACAATCCCCACAGCTGTCTTCCTGTCTCAACTGGAACAAGGTAAACCACAATAAAAACTCTTATAATTGGACTGCGCACGCTGCGTCGCCTCGCGTGTGATACGCTCCTCACCAGGGGACCTTAACCAGCCAACTATCTTCCGCACTCGGGAACAATCTAGCTACCTTCTGCGGGGAAACATCATCCACTCACTGAACTAAAACGCTCAATTAGCAGGGAACCTCATCTACTCATTGATCTACAACGTCAATTCATAGGAAATCCACACCCCTGTACATGAAATCGCCATCCGGACCAACCAGCGCAGCACTCCTTTCTATATGTGGGGAGTCACTACCCCACCCAATATCCTCATAAACACAAGAAGGGGCAACTGCCACCGCTCCAGTCCCAACAATTCATGTGCCGATCACCACCAATGCGCCGAATTTTGTGACAATGTACAATCACCCACCACCCAATTTACAATGCCTCCCCCAGTTTCTACCCAAACAAAAGAACTTAACATTTCTGCAACATACTGATCAACAATGCATCATAATACTTTAAACATTTCCCCCCTCAAAGCCCATGTTGCTGGTTGACTTACATTTCCTATGCTGCACTGGCACTTGCTCTGCTGCTGGACACCCCCTCAAGGCGCTTCACCGGACCCCTTCTCCTGCAGGGCTCTGACCTGCCCTCAAGCGGGGTATTTCCAAGTGGCCCCCGATGCCTTTAGCCGGTTATGCGTTTTCCGGTGGTCTTCAGGTGCAGGCGAGGGTCCCACAGCTTCCTTGAGTCGGCGGCAGGGAGTGCAGTTCAACGCAGGGCTTGCGCAGGCAGTGCTCATTCACCCATGTTACAATGAGCAATGAGCCTCACAGAGGGCACCAACTTGTTGGGGAGAAGCTGGACCCCCACCAGGGCTGTGGGGGGCCAGCAGCCATACCCTCACCAGCTATGGGAGACCCCAACACCTCCCATATGGCCCACAGAAATGCAACAGAGACCCCAGCAGGCAGCCACATGTTCCAAACTGCGTTTATTTCTGGGCAGCAAAAAAAGAAAAAAACACGCAGAGCATCGTGCACATCGAGAGTTCAGGCGCCGTCTTCCCCGGAGCTGGCTTGCAAGCCAGCTTTGTAATCACACTGCAGGCTGACCTCACAGAATTGGATCAGCTCCCAGAAACCTATCTCCTCCTGCTATTGGCTGCTAAGTGATAGGTTACCTATGTAGCCCTTATAGAGAGCCTGACAATTGGATGTTAGCCTTTTGCGTCAGTGGGTTGGTTTAGCTGTGCCAGCCCCCCATTACCTAATTCTAACTTGTTGCATTATGACTTTGTTCCCATAACTTTTTAGCTGAAGCAAGCAGTTCGCACCTGAGCTCTGAGCGCTGATTGGCTGGGCTGAGCCATTCTTGTTACAATTATGTTTCAAATGTTGTGCGAGTCTTTGCGAAAATGTCTTTCTTTCCCAGAAAGAAAAGAAAAAAACACACTGGGTTGCTGTGGCTTACTCGCATTTGTGGAGAATTAAAAATGTTTGTCTGCAGAAAGTAATCTTATCTTGAATGCGCGACCTTGGCTGCTCGTGGGTTTTGCGAGGAGCATTGCTGAAGGCTTCTGCAGCCAGTGTTCAGTGAGAGAAATTAACTTGGCTGTAATTTTCCTGAAACATGGCTTTACACTGTGCAATTAGACCATGTTAATTCATATAGGCATTTGCAAGCCTTTAAAGAGGGATTTATGTGTTTGTAGATTCTGATATTGCAGCATTGATTCTAATGTAGCATGGAAGTTGCACTGTTGGTGAAGTGGGTGTGTTTCAGCATATTTGTCACCCATGGGTGCGCTGGGGCCTGGTTCAAATGATAAGTGCGCTCCTTGTTCTTCCTGCTGTTCTTCTGTATATGCGCCTGGGGTGAGGGGGCATGGGTTTGATCTCGATTTTCCCTCTTCACCTCTCTTAACCAAAATGTTGCCTTCAAACTCACATGCATCATGGCTCACACTGATCCCATGCACACACATCACCGGAGGGTCATGCATCATGGCTCGTACACCACAGACACAGTGGATAGACATAGTGCATACAACGGTGACCGCACTGCATGAGTGAATGTACACATCATCACGGACATGTGTCATGCATCCATGGCGTTTCAAAGTCCCACACACACTTCTCAGACACACACACATGTGCAACATACATGTACATGACAGCAGCACCCATTCCTCACACCCCCTCCATGTCCAAGAACAGAGACTGGCATGCTTTCATGTGTGCATTTGGCATACAGCTCCCCATGTTGCATTGTAACACATGTACCAACCATGTGGCTCACACATTACTGGTCTCACATGCATGACCATGATGTCCCTGCACACACACATCCATACATGGCCTATGTCACACATACAGGCAAGTATCAGACTACCAGAACACTGCAACATGCCCTGTCTCACACACCAATGCTTGGCCACTTACCGCTCAACTCCAGACGGGTCTTCCTCCGAAGGATCTGGGCGTGGAGCACTGGGCATACGCGTTCCAGGACCCTCATCTGGATGTCACTCATGCTGACCCAGCCCTCCTCCGCGAGGCGCTGGGCCTTGTAGAGGGTCCTGGACCTGAAGTCCTCCCAGCGCTTCTTGACGTGCTTGATGTCGCGGGTTGCCACCCCCTCCACGTTGATGGCAACCACTATGTCGTCCCAGATCCTCTCCCCTCCTTCCTTGTTGGCGTGTGATGTTCCGAAGAGGGCATCAAAATGCCCCAGAACATGCTCTACCAGTACACCAACTTCCTTCATACTGAAGCTGGTGGACCTCTGCCTCTCTGGCTGGGGGTCGCCAGTGGTCTCAGATGGTGTTTGCCCCGAAATGTCGAGCCCCGAGGCAGGCGTGGGATGGCAACTGGGTCCTGGGGCTGGGCTGTGGAGCGATGGTATCCCAGTCGGGAGTCTTCTGTTCCAGCAGGGGTGGACACAGCAACTGGAACCCTGCCTGACGTGCAGGCACCAAATAGCAGGGCACGTGGGGAGCAGGCAGGCAGCAGCAGATGGCAGGTGGGAGTGTGTTCAGGGCTCTGGGGGGCAGTAATTCAGCCTTCTGGGCAGGAGCGTGGTCTTCCGTATGTTGTTGCCTGGCCAGCTTGATACGGAGTGATTTGGCACGTGAAAATCTTGCATGTCTGCGTGTAATTCGAGGAAAGGCCCTTAGCGCATAAGCGCATCTGTGACGTTAGGTGCACGGGTGTTTCCCTCGTGACGTGGGCATAGTGGTTCAGGGCGTGTGAAAAAACTGCACGTCCGCGTGTGAATGCATGTAATCCGAGGAAAGTGCCTACGCGTCTGTGATGTGACGCGCAAGGGCGTTTCCCTCAACACGGGTGCATGTTCATCGTACACGTGCAAAAACTGCACGTCCGAGTGTCAGCTCGTGTAATTGGAGGAAAGGGCCTTAGCACGTACACGCGTAAGTGACGTTGTATGTGTGGGCCGGTTTAAAAGGTATGTGTAGGATGCCATTTCCTTGTACGTGCTTTTCGTGGAGAGTGAGTGGGTGAATTCTGTACTTCTTGTCGGTTCACACGCGATTACTTCACAGCGTTTCGAGTTTGTACTCCCTGTTACCTCTGACAGCGTTCAATTTTTTTGTTGGGCCTGTTTCCTCAAACAGCTTTCACTTCTTCTTTTGTCCTGTCTCCTCAGACAGCGTACAATTCTTCTTTTGGCGGGGTGTTGCCAACGCGCACACGCGTGTCTTTTTCACGTTCTTTTTCCAGGCAGACGGTATTACCAACTGTGCTTGCCCCGTGTGTTGCGAACCCCTTCAGAGGTCATTGTAGGCTGCGTGTATTATGCGTACGCTTAATTTTGTGTTTCTGGATGCCACAGCATAGTGCAGGTTCATTTTTCCACACATGTGGTCTACAAGGGGTTGCGTGCACATTATTTTTTGTTTTCGGGGTGCCTGTGCGTTGCGTGACCCATCATCTTCCCCCAGGGGTCACAGACAGCCTTGCAAGAGCATTAGGGTACGAATTCCATTTAGTACCCTACCCCTTTCACCCCCAATTGCCCAGGACAATCGTTTACTGCTACTCCCATATGCACAAGAACATCAGTGCCATGGTTGGGAGGTGACCAAGCAGTAAGGGAGGCAAAGGTGGCCGACCTCCAAAAGGTGGGCATGGTGGGGGCGGTAGGGGACATGGACAGGATTTGCAGGGTGCCCCTAGACCCCCATGTGTGGAAGAGCAATCAGGGACTCCCATACCCCCCCCCCAAGGTTGTGGAAAACACAGCTGACACCATCCCAGCTCAGCCCTTGTTGGACCAGCCCATTGTGGCACCTGAACCGGCACTGGATGACTCCCAGGCTGACTTTCAGGTCAGCAAGTCTAAGCCACGTGTGGCGGTGCAAGTTGGTGTCACCAGGCCACGTGGATCTGGGGCAGCTATGTCATCTGCTGCCCCAAGTAGGCAGGGTGGGGAGGCTGCAGGGGCAGCTGCAGCTCTATCCACCCCAGCTCTGAGTCTCCCAGCCGGGACAGTGTCGGTCCCGGTCCATCATACGGACGTTGCCCCTGCCAAAATCACCCTGCAGCCAATGCCTGCACCAAGACCTATGTTCATTGTGCATTCGCACACTCCTAGTACCCAGTCCACCGGCGCTTCTGCCCCTACTGACCAGAGTGACGTAAGCCACTCAGGATCCACACCACCTTTGAAAAAGAGGAAGAAGGGTGCTCTGGCACTACAGGCTGAGACCCCAGACACGGCTACACACTCTGGCACGTCAAGGAAGCCTAGCTTTAATGACGCCGAACTTGATGCACTTGTGGCCTATGTGTCGGCACATAGCCGCGAAATGGTGGTGACTGCAGGGTGCAAGACCACACCTGGTCAACGTAAGGCACACTGGCAGACCATCGCGGACATCATTAGTGCCCTTGGATTTGTGAGGCACACAGCTGATGATTGCTACAAGCGGTGGAATGACCTGAAATGCAGAGCAAAGAACAAGCCAGCCTCAAATCATGCTTCTACTCTGGTGACTGGCAGTGGGTCTCCACAAGAGGACAACCAACTCACTGAACATGAGTCTGTTGCTGGAACCTTCGTCACAGAGGAACAGATTAAAAGGCATGGGAGACCTACCAGATTACGACGCATTGTCCGGTGAGTGCCCATGCATGTGTGTGTAATCCATGTGTATGTTGTGTGGGTGACGGGTTCTGATTGAGTGCAAGGTGAGGGTGTGTGCACCTGAGTGGTATGGGTCACCCATGTGCTTCCTCCAAAATATTCACTGGCCTTGGATTTGGGTATGACAGTATCCCTTCTGCCCAATGTAGCCATTTAGCGCCACATTACTGCAGTTGCCCTTGAACTGTCATCTTGCAACAACATTGTTCAGAATTTTTCAGTGTTCATTCAGGCTGATTGCTTCAATTCTCCCACTTTTGCAACGCATTTTTCAGCCCTATTGTCACATATGTGACATGCTTCTGTCATTGATTACACCCCACATTGACCCACATTTGTTACCTTGTTATGTGAATGATTAGACCATTCAGGCTGATTGAGTGTTGGCCTGCTCACATTGATTTTTGGTGCCTGTTTGTATGTGGTACATGATAGTTGTTTCCTGTCAAGTTTAAGTGACCAACCATTGATGTGTACATCTGCCTGCAATCACTGTATTCTTGTACATTGGATGTGTTGCAGTGAGTGGCACATGTGTATTTTGTCACACTATGTAGCATTTTTCATCTCATCATGTCCATCTCACATGGATGACTGACAGTACTCGTTCACTGACATATGGCTGTACTTGTGGAATTTACCATGGCTATGCTACATGCCATCTGTGTGATGGCATGTGTCATGTATGTGTATTGGACATGCCACTCACAGGCTAATTTGTGATGCCAGTGCTACCCAGCATGCAGCAAATGTCTTGCTTTTCCATCTTGGTGTCATCAGTGTGTGCTTTTTGCCTCCCCTTCCAACTCATTGACAGTACATGCATGCCAGGGTTATAGTCATGTGGGACATGTGTAATGCATGTACTGGATCTCTGCCTTGTCAGGCCTATGTGTGTGCTATGGTGCTCATGCCTGTTTCCATTTGTTGTCTTTCATGTTTTTGCAGGTGATGACGCACTTGATGCTGTTGAGGTGGAGGAGATGGTGCAGACCCAGGAGGAATCTCAGGCACGACCGGGCACCATTGGGGGATGTGGTGTGGTGGTGGGTGAAAACGCTTTGTTACTGCAGACCATACTGTCCAGGGGTGTCTCTGGGTGCACCTCCCCAGACCTCTATTCAGGTGCTGAATTGGATGATGAGACTTATGTGCCGTCGCAGGTGAGTGTTTCTGGCAGGGATTCTGTTCTGTTCAACCCACCTGCACCAGGGGTAGAACCCTCTATGGGGATGTCAGTGTTGGTTACTCCGCCTTTGGCGGTTACAGATGCAGGAAAACACTGCACAACATCTGATCCTGTTCCTGGGCCAGCAGATCAGAGGGGGAATGCAGTCATGCAGCCTCAGGCAGCGCCAGCACAGCAAGGTGCAGATCGCCTTGCCCCAAACAGGTGTGGTGCCCGCAGACGCGGTGGGCGTATGCCACCAGGCAATACTGTATGGGAGAACTCCATATATGGTATGGCAACCCAACGGGCAGCATCAGTTGAAATGATGGCTCAGGCAATGGAGAGGGTGGCCACTTCCATTATCCCCCCTGAAAGGCAGATGGAGCAACAACAGCAGGCAACAGACTCCATTTGCCAATCACACAGGGAAGACATGTTGGCGTCCAACAGGGACCAACGGGCGGCACTGTAGACTCTGCGGGAAGCCATTTCTATAGAGTCACAGGGCCACAGGGAAGCCCTGAGGGTAGAACTCCATAACCTCAGGGAGACTCTTGTTGAGCTTGAGGCTTCCACAAATTTGAGGACAGAACAGCAGCTGGAGCGGCTCACACGTTCGCTCTCAGCTGAGCTGCAGGCAACTCGGGAGGAGATCCGGGCATCACGGGAGGCCATGCGTGCAGAAATGCAGGCAACCCGTCAGGTGCTGCATGGGGATCTCCGTACTTTCATCCTCCAGAACGAGACCTTCCACACCCGCATGCTTGCTGCCATGTAGGACCATACCAGGGCTTTGCGTGGACTGCCTCCCATAGCACCACCACCTCCTGATGCAGCAGCAGAGGGTGATGAGAATGACAGCAGCACTTCTCCCACAGTAGCGTAGCCGTGCAGGCCATGAGCCCATGGAGGTGTTTTTCGCAACATCCACACAGGTGGGTGTTGGTGTGCACCCTGTCCTCGGACCTCCTGGGTGCCCCCCTCCCCCAAGCCCCCGCATGGCCATTTAAAAAAAAAAAAAATTGTTTACAGTGTGTTGCCTTGTGTGGCTCCCGTGGGCATCCACTGTGAATTCTGGCTGGGCACATGCAGGCTTGTCCTGTGTTTGGGTTAGATGCTTGGGTTCCTGACACACACACCCCTCCTGCTTCCCGTTTCCATGGGCTTGCAAATGGTGTGACCAAGTGACAGTGACTTACACAGTGACATTGGGCTCCCATGAGCTGTGTGGGCAGTCTGTAGTCATAACTGTGTGGACATCCCTAGTGGGGTTTGTTTTTGTATTGAACACTGCATGGTGTATTGATATGTACTTGTGCATCGATGTCTTTCTCCTTATTCGCAGGTACCTTCTTCATGTCTTCACAAGGCCGTCTCCTTTGCAGATGCAGTTCATGTTGTATGCAGTACACTGACACATTTGCCTGACAGCAACACTCTGGAGTTGGAAGGGGTCGATGTGCTGGCTTATTGAGGTTGTATGACTTACATTACTTTGAGTTTGTACTGTCATATTTTGGCAATGTTTCATGCTGTGTTGCTGTATTGTGTTGCTGGTAAGTATTTGGTCATGTGTGCTGTTTGTTATTGATTACTGGGAGCATATGTCTGTGGCCTGTTTCCATTTGGGACAGTGCACTTTATGACACTTGTGTCATGTGTTGTGCATTCCTTTGTTTGCTTTCACATTGCAGGACATGCCATGGTGTGTTGGGTGGCGGAGATGGGGAGGGGTTGGGTGACATGGCGCTATTTTCATGTTGTATTTTGCAAGGGGGTAGTCATTCATGCAGCATAAATGTGTGTCTTTTTGTGACACAGCATTGGTTGTCTTTGGGTAGGTAGGGATGCACACTATGTATCACATCCAGGTGCCCAATCTCAGGCTGGTTTGGTTGTGACAGTTGACTGTCCCTTATGTCATCATCATTGATTGTCAGCTGGTATGTGCCAGGGCTGTGTGCACTCCACAGGGGTGTGATTTTAGGTGAAGTAATTAGCCACCAGCTGCGTACGGGCTGCCTCACCACGTGCCCTTTCCCCTCCCATGCGCAGCGGCTGTGCTTGTGGTTGGGGATGTGGGGGCACCACCATGTCCAACGGCAGGCCCCGGCATGTTGCAACGTTGTGCAGGACACATGCTACCACTATGATCCTGCACACTACTGGGGGCGCGTATAGCAGCTGCCCACCAGAGCGGTCAAGGGAGCGAAAGCGTGACTTGAGCACTCCGAATGTGCGCTCCACTATGCCCCGGGTTGCAATATGGGCTGTGTTGTATCTTATGTCGGGTGGTGTGGTGGGGTTCCGAATTGGCTTCATCATGTGGGTGCTCAGAGGGTAGGCACTGTCCCCTGGGAAGGTGATGATGGGTATCATTAGTGGGTTGTGACATTACTCAGTATCTGACATGCATGCATGTGCAGGGGCATTTATACTCACCAAGCAGCCATGTATCGCCATGCCGCTCAGCTTCCAGGTCCCGGTTTAGGGTTGACATTCTGTAAATGAAACTGTCATGGGTGGACCCTGGATACCTGGAACCTCCCAACCCCAACATGACACATCATTGGCACACATCTGACCATTAATGCATATCAATGACCACATGTGAGACGCACGACCTGACCACCATGTGTATGTCAAGCAATGCATGAATAAACAGGATCGCTACTGTGCCAATGTGGCTAGTGTGACGATGCACAGAGTAGAATATGCAGCATAATTGGGAGGCTAAACATTGTCGTACAACCACAGTACATCCGCCTCAGCATGCATCATCTCACCCTGCATCATCTGTTGAACACCATCCAGACTACCACAACTCATAGCAGTATAGTATGCATCTAGATAACATTTGTGCATACGTACAGGGACATGTGCCTGTCCACACCAAATAGATGCGCCATGACTGTGCATCCTGAAGGTGGGTTCTCAGAGTGACACACACCTATTTGTATTTGCTTGCAGGTGATGGAGGATATCCCTTGAGGCCGTGGCTATTTACCCCTGTGCGGAACCCGCAGAACAGCCATGAAGAGGAGTACAATCGGGTTCACACCCGTACCCGTGTTGTGATTGAGCAGACCTTTGGCCTGTTGAAGGCGTGGTTCTGCTGCCTAAGCAGGTCTGGTGGAGCACTCCTTTATAGGCCTGAGAAGGTGGCAAAGATCACCATGGCCTGTGTCATGCTGCACAACATGTGCCTCTGGAGAAATGTACCACTGCCACCTGACATTGACATGCATGCACCGGGTGAGGATGATGAGGATGGAGACGGAGGTGAAGCAGCACCCCTGCCAGTACGTGATGCACAGGATGGCCATGCAGTACGCCAATCACTGATTCACAAATACTTCTGAACCACAGGGACTATGATAGACATGTGTCAGTGACACACTGAGTCCATGTGGACATGCTCACAGGGAATGTTGGGAGTTGGGCACTGAACACTGTCATACATTAAATGGATATACACGAAATGAAAAATGTCCAGGCATTGAATGTTTTTTCTCACATGGCCATTACCGGCATGGGGGTTCGTGCATGCTCGCGCACTTGTAATCACCCGCTATTAGCGGCGTCATACGAGCACGGACCCGCTCGTTCCTCCATGCCGGTAATGACCCCCGTTTTTACCGTGCTACTCGTAATGAGGCCCATTGTGTCTCATTCACTCTTACTCGTTACCTCTCTCTTCCTCGCCTTCTCTCTTTCTTTCTCTGACACCTCTGATGGGGCAGCCCACCACAAATAACCACACTGGAGACTGGAAGAAGTTCCAAAGGTGTTTATTTAAAATCACACATGGTTGTTCTAAATGATTCCCGGGTAGGTGTTAGGGCTAATGCGGTCTTCTGGAATTTGGCTCTAAGGTTGCCCCTCCTGCTGGTTTACCCCCTCCCTAACCTAGGCATACTTAACGGTGTGATAGTAGCTCGCCAACGGGGACACCTATCTGTTTTTCTACCTAATCCTATATGTGTTTTCCCTAAAATCGTTAGCTAACTAACTCCCTGGGATTTTAAAGGCTTTCCCTAACCTATCCCGCTTAGTAGTCTAAGGGAGTTTGGGATGGTGCCTTCTTCTGCCCTGTATCACTCTCCCTTCTTCCACACACATTCTTACTTGACCATTCAATACACTGGGCTTGGTATCGTGTTCTTTTGCCAACAGTAGTTACTTTGTGGTACCTTACCACAAAGTAATTACTTTGAATGTTCATCTTATTTTTTAGAGAATTGTGGGCCAAGGTGTAAAAAGTGGGTGGGGAGGCGTTTTGAGTAGAGGCAGTATTTATTTATTTATTTATTCAAATTTGTAAAGCGCACATCAGCCCATGGGCATTGTGGTGCTTGTTACATACAAAGCTTAGTTACATATACATGACGATACATATATTTACAGTAAATCTGATATTTTACATATTTACATGTGAAGTTAACGAAGGAGAAGGGGGCAATGGGGCGGAACCCCGCCAAATTGAAAACAAAATACATTTGATGAAAACATTAGAAGTAATCACTTTGTGGAAAAGTACCACTAAGTAATTACTGTTGGCAAAAGAACATAGAACCATAGTTTTATAAGATGTTCACTTCCCACCATTCTACTGTACCTCTGATCTCTCATTCTGCTTTTCCTACTCCATACTTTCATCTGACATTTCCTCACCCTTCTCAACTATATCACTTCTTACTGTCGTTATCTCGTGCAACCTCCGTTGTTCCTTTCCTCCCGCTCTACTTCCTTTCCTCTTGCTATTTCTAGGCAATAAGCCCTGAGCCTGCGGGCCATTACCGCATAAGGTAATGCCCCCGGGGCCCATAGTTACAGACCCGAGCATATCAAGGGCCTTAACCAAGGCCCCAGAGGCATTACCCTATGTGGTAATTGCCCACAGGTGAGGGGCTTATTGCCATTGGTACCCCGGCCCATTAGACCCAGGTACTAAAGGCATTTTTTTTCTGTTCCGGTTCCAGCATTTCAGAACTTAAAAAAGAAAGTCAAAACAGTGGCCACCGGGGAACGGAAAATGAAATCTGTTTTCCCTTTCGATGGCGTCCATTGAAAATAAGTGAAAAAAAGTAAACAAACAAGATAGCCGCCAGGGAAAGGCCCTTTCCATGGTGGCCATTCAAAAAATAGGCAAAACAGTAAACAAAAATGGCCGCCATTGAAAGGAGAGAAGGGACTAAATTTAGTCCCTTCTCCCTTTCCATGATGGTCTGTCGCAGGTCAGGAGCAGACGCGCTGGGGACAGAAGTGTTCCCAGTGTGCACACTCTCGAAATAGACAGATAAGAGGGTAAGTGGGGTTGGAAGGGTGGGGAGGGAATTCTGTGGATGGGGCAGTTTGGGTGGGAAAGACTTACCTAATTCCCCGGCGAGGGGAGATGTCGGCCGTCAGCCCTAAGGAGGCTCAGGGCGACAGGGTTACTGTGTGGTAATGCATGCGTTCTGATCCTCCCCATTGACTGGGAGGCCACACCCCCCACTCATCGGGTACTAATTCTTGTTATATACGCTCTCTCTACCACTAGCTACTCCTATTTTCCCTCTCCCTGTCACTCCAACTACTCTTCCTCTACTACGGTTCTTACTTCGTTATTAACACTCTCCCTTTATGATTGTTACCTGCTCCTACTACTACTGTCTATTTATCTTTCCACTCACTAGTGCTCACTATCGCCCTCTACTACCAACTACCACTCTACTGCTTATTCCACTTACTCACTATTCCCGCTATCTGCTGTCTCTACTCCCAACTACTACTACCACCTCTGCCACTGCTACCACTACCACACCTTTTCTCCTACTCTACCTCTACTCCTCACAATCTCCACTCTCACACACAAACACTCCACAGACCCACTCCTTATAATAGCCTCTGCACTCCTTTCTCTCTTGCGTCCTCTGGTCTCTCGGACATCCTCCTCCACCTCCTGTCTTCATCCAACTAACCCACACTACCCACTCACCCACACACAGTTAAGTACCGCACCTCTTCACAGGATTGGCCACTTACCTTAACCAATAGCTTACCTAGCTCCAGAAGGATGCCAAGGGGAAGGGCTTAGAGTCTTCAAAAGGGCTTGTAAGCCCCACCCCTTTCCAACATGGGTCATGTACTGGCCCTTGGGGAGGTGTGTGTGCTAGTTGAAGGCCTTTCTATCAGCCTTTTAATATGAAATATTAAAATGTCCCTGGTGGCATAGTGGGTTATGATAGCCTTCTAAGAGGCCTTCATTTTAATGCTAAAATTCCCTGGTGGCAAAGTGGTGGCTCCCTGTTTGCGCAGGCTCCAGCAGACACAGTCTGCTGGAGCTTTGCTGGTGCTATAGTTGATGCGGCACACATATTTGCCGCATCCATCCTTGCCACGTCCTGCGACTGGTGTAGCCGCATTCACTGCACTCGTTTCAATGGTGTAGACTGCTGCTGCATGGTCTCCGGGCGAATGGTCCTAATGGCATGCCCTCACAAGTTGGTTGCAAATCTGTCCAGTGTTTCTATTACAATCCAACCAAAAGTGGCAAAAATCCCAGTTTTGCTTGAATCGTCATGAGCCCATAGCGTCTGAAAACTTGGAGAAGATGCAACGATATTGGCTAGTTGGAAAACAGCCAATCTGATTTGTTTGTGTCTCAAAGAAATGTTTCAAACGGTCATCATTGCTGTTCACTGACATTTTGTTGGGTCCTGCAGACCCTGAGCTGCAACCTTTTTAAAGGCGGCATATTTGAATCCTCCATGCAGCGCCCTGACCCACGCACCAGGTCCAGAGGATGCAAGTAGGCCGCAGATGTATGAAGGCAACGGGGATGCCTGACCAGGATGTTTGCCAGTAGCCAATTCAATGTCAGGTTGTTTTAGAAAGCATCATGGACACCTTATTTAGGTTTTATTGTTTTGCACTGCAACCATAGAGTTTTTAAATCATTGTTTTCTCACCAAATTTCATTGGTTTTGTTACATAAAATCTCATGTCATCCAAGTTTAACCAAACCTTCTTTCTACTTTTTAGTTTTTTATATAATATTCACTATCATACTCACAGTGCCCTCTGAGCGTGGCCTGCATTCATGCACTGGGCCACTTAACCAGTCTTTGCGATCTTAGTTTGGAACAAGCAGGCCACATCATGTTTTGCATTATATGGATGGAAAGTACAGCTTTGCAAAAAAGAGTTATTTCATTTGGTTTGGGTCTGCTTGGTCGAAAATATTTGACCTTTTCACTTTTGACCGAATTTTGACCGAATAAAATGGTGTTAGCGTACTTGGTCGAAACACATTTGACCTTTAACTCTTGACCGAATTTTGTTTGCTCTTTTTTTTATCGAAAATGTGGGAGGAGAACCCCGCAAGCTCCTCCACCCATATATATATATATACATTCAATTAAATTTGACTGAATTTTGACAAAAAACGATTTTTAAAAATGAGATCAAAAGTTAAAGGTCAAATGTGTTTCGACCAAGTATGCTAATACCATTTTATTTTACTTGTCAAACAAGCAGGCAGCTGTGTACATTTTTCAAAGTATTCATTTACAATTTTTTTCTCCAAAAAATAGCTAATCCACTACTGTGAGCTGCATTGTGTACTTGGTTATAAAATGCGTATGGCCCACCACAGTTAACAATCCCAACGCACTTGAAAAGTGTTGGAATTTTGCACATGAAAGGACCACCAAAGATGAACGTCTTCCCATCGCCATTTACCTTTAATTGCTTCCTGCTGGGCACCCCTTATCCGACTGGAGGGCTGTAAATCACAGCTCCCAGGAATGGAGCTGTAATCAATAGCCGGACAGGAAGCCCAGCCGTGACAGCTGCTGCCCCAATGCACACCTTCAGGCCTGACTGGGCTCTCTGAATCCAACAACTCAGTAACATTAGAGGGGCGAAACACCCACACCCCCCCCCCCCCCCCGCTCCCCGCTGGATGCTACTCCCCTGCTTCTATTACACGGTGCTGGGTTCCTATCTTGTCAAGCTGGAGTCGCCATGTCTGCCTTGGAGTGTATGGCACGTGCGTTTGCCATTGTTGCTTCGTTCCGGTAGTCTGTGCTCGTGGATGCACGCACTTAAGAATCTGTGCCTCTCAATGTATCCGCTAAGACGAATTATGCAGTCATATTCATAGCTGTATTTGAATATCGTTACTTTGGCTACCTGCAACAAAGTGCGTATTATTAGGAACGATCGGAGAGGTCAAAGTATAAAAGAATACCATATATAGTGGAGCTGGTGATAAAGGGGGCGGGCTAAAGAGTGGGCTTTATTGACCTTTACTGGCAGTCTTCATTAGTCACCTTAGATTTATTGGGAGAGATGATTCCATGTGCGGGGGTCGCAGGGGATGGGGGGGGGGTTATTGGGATTGTAGGCATTTCTCAAAGATGGTCAACAATCAGCGACCTGTTTTCATCTGTCTACTACTGCTTGTCACAGGTACAATGCAAAACTCTACCCATTCCCAATATTCCCGGTGTAGATGCCAGGGTTTATGTTTCTCAGGAACTGAATTCCAGATAGTCCAGCAGTAATGTTTTGAACTCACACATGCTGCATCATTTCAGCAATGCTAACACGTGCATCCGTCCAATTCTCTGGCTCACACTAAACAGAGAGAAAGGACAAGTGGCAAACCACGATTTAATTTAGAATTTGCTTATTAAAGGTTTAATGTTTCCTACATTACACATTTTAAAGAACAAATTCACATTCTCACACTGCTTTACTACAATTAGTTTGTGTATTTACACTCTATAATTGTGATGGATTCCCATTTGGCAAGGGCGTAGAAGACCTGGATTTTTTTTGATTTGCATTCAATTAATAAAATGATAAAATTATACGGGTAATTCCGTCTCTCTACCAATCAGACTCCCCCTTCATGATCTGCGTGCCAAAAAATAGTGCACACCTGTGCCCTGCTGCATCAGTAGCCTGATCTGCAGCACCTGCTCTACAGTGACAGAGAGCAGGTTCAGAGGTCGTAAGGACCCATTTGACAGCTGCTGTGACAGCAAAGTCTTCGCAGCGCACGGGCTGCATTTAGGATATCCCCCTGTTCCAAAAACGACCTAACTTTGAGTATGTTGTCCTGCTGGCACAGAACACTTTAAATATAAGCCATTCCTGAGTTTAAGGTATGGTAGGCGGCATATCTCAAAGTCATCCAAGCCACATCAATTTGATATCACGCATGTGTCAGCACTGTGAGCTCCATTCAGCTGTGGAAGGGTTGTGTTTATACTCCCCCAGACAGGCTGCAATTGCTACTGAAAGAAAGACTGTAGCCTTGGGGGTTGCTGCTCTTTTTTAGCTAACAAGCTCCCCAGAGAGAAAGCCACTCCACAAGAAGCTGTCCTGGGAAAAGGAATCAACAGCCACACCCATTCAAAAAAGGCTTAGCCTCACACCAGGGTGCTGCACACTAAAAGGGCATTTGTTCAATCTTGTTCCCCATCTAGGACAACGTGACCGCTGCACTCGAAGCGCATCGAACTGCACAAGCTGCACCAAGAAGCATGGTTCGAAGCTGTTGAACGGTCAAGAACTGCAGTCAGCGCTCCCCTCAAGAAATGGCTTTTCAGAGCAACCATTGTTGCTAAAAGGTTGATCCTTCGAGGATGGAAAGGCCGGACCCGTCCGTCATTTGAGGAATGGGTTCAAGAAATGCAAAGCCTGTCTAGAACAGAAAAAATGATCTACAAATTGAAATGTAAGTTGTCTTCATATGAAAAGATTTGGAACATGTTCAATGATTTTATGTAATCCGTTTTTTTTTCCATTCCTTGTTGTTCCTCTGTACTATGATGTTGTTTTTGTATATACTTGTAAATAAATAAAAAAATAAAATAAAATAAAGAACTGCCGAAGGTATTATTGGCTGCTAACTGCCACCTTGGTCCACCTTTGGGCCATTGAGACTGCTAAGGTCACCTTTAATCCCTTTTCATTTTGTACCACAACATATCCTTTTCTTCAAACCTTAGTGTTTTTACTTTCCTTACACCCCTGGTTCATTACTCCCAGTGCTGCATTGCACTAGATTTGCTTATTCAGTGTTCTTTCCTCAGGGGTTGTGTTTTGAGTACTGGTTTTCAATTTAGTTCTTTTTGCAGATGTTGTATTTCATTAAAGTATATTTAGAAGACCTTGATTGGAAATTACCTTCATTTTGGGCTGTTATACTTTGCTGTTTGGGTTCCCACTGAATCATATTTACACCCCTCTTAAGTGTATAACCTTCCCTAGGCCCACGTTACCACAAAAGACAAAGGAGGTATATCTCTTAACTGTGCCGGTTCGGGATCACTCTTGGTTTGTAGGAGTTTGAGGGTGGAAAAGGCACTTTAGCAACTACTCACCCTTCTATTCCTGCAGGACAGAAGTCATTTTGTCACAGAAATTCCTATACCCGGCAGATTACATTAAAATGCATTTCCTTTTTTATTTTATTTATTTATTTGTTGGGTTTTTATAATGTGCCTATACACATTGGCCCTCATTACGACCCTTGCGGAATTCGCGGTGCTAAATGCACCGCGGAGCACGGCGGAAAGCTGCTGATAGCGCCATGGGGGTTGGCGGATTTTCCACCCCATGCCGACCTTGGCGGAGCGGTAAATCCCCAATCCCCATTTTGCCTTTCCCCATTCCCATTCTTGCCCCATAGGGTATAATGGGAGTGGGGAAGGCGTTAATTACGCCACCGTAAAGTACGGTGGCGTAATTAACAACGAGGTCCCTTAGCGCCATGGATTTCTCCGCCCGGTAAAACCAGGCGGAGAAAGGCTCCATGGCGCTACGGGAACTCGTAGTAGGGCGGACGGGTCTGCCACGATTACCGCTGGCGGTAACCCACTCCGCCAGGGTCGTAATGAGGGCCATTGTGTTTTAAGGCACAACAAGACAAGAGGGGGTGGGGGAACAGGGATGATAAAAAAAAATGGTTCTACTAGGTCTTGAGACATTCGGATCGTGCAAGTGCAGTAAACAGAAGTGCAGGGGGAGAGGGAAGGGGAAGTGCCGGCGAGGTTAAGGGAGTGCCAGGACAGGCCTTGTGGATAGATCCCGGGAGGAGGGAGTGCAGGGCCAAAGGTCCACATGGTAAGTGCAAGGGACGGGTCGAGGGGCTTGGGGGGGGGGGGGGCAGGCCCAGCCAGGCTAGTGCAGATGTAAGGAACCCAAGGGCAATGCAGGTGGGGGGGTCAGAGGAGACCAAGTACAGGGTAGACTGGTCAGGGAGGGCCTAGCACCCTGTGAGAATCTGGAGGAACCAGGCATCCAGGCAAGAGGCAGAGGGGAAACCTTAGCAGGGGAGGGGGAGAGGAGGGTCTTGAGAAGCGTCTGGAATTTAAGAAGATCCGGCTAAGTCTGAGAGGGGCAGGGAGGCCATTCCAGAGGGAGGCACTTGCGGAGGAGAGAGATCTACCGCCCCCCACTCTCTTCTAGGAGAAGCGTCTGATCTGCAGAGAATTGGACCTAGAAGGCCAAAGGGCTCTAGCAGTGAGGTATTTAGGGAGAGAGTGTTGGATGTAGCTGGGTGCCAGGCCCCAGAAAGCCTTGTGGATGATGCAGAGGGTTTTGAACTTGATCCTTACATCAACCGGGAGTCAGTGGAGAGATTTTAGGGCTGGAAAGGTGCAGTCCCTGGGCTTGAGGCCAAGGATACATTTCGCATTCCTATTCTGGATTAGTTGACGGTGACCAAGGGGGGAGTTAGGCAGGTTAAGGAAGAGGCTGTTGTAGTAGTCCAGCCTGGAGAGGACCACAGCTCTGGAGACATTGAGTTTTTGGAGGAAGGTGATGAAAGAGAGAATGCCTCTGAGGAGGTGCAGCTGAAAGGTTATTATCACATGCTTAGAAAAGACATGATAATATTCTTAAGTGCAGAAAGCAATGTCTGAAAATCACTCGGGCCCCGATTCTTATGCAGGTATAGAAAATCGAGGTGTGGTTCCAAAATTGAACCAAACAATGCTCTAAAAATGATGTCATGTTACACCCATATTCTGATGCTCATCATGGACGTCAGCATCGTGTCATGCTTCGTACGACCGACGATCATCCTTAAAATGTGTCTGCGATTGCAACCAAATATTACAAGTGTTTGTGGCTTACTCGCCAAATACTGAGATTCCTAGGTAATTGCAAAAATTCTGCCAATCACTCAAACAGGAAATCCTGAACATTTGTAAAATTATGTAAATGCCAGTGAGCGGTCAGACCTTAATTAAAATGCCACTGAGAATGAGTCAGTAAATGTATGCATTTGCTACAGTGCTGCCGTGTCCATTTTCCAATAAGCACCTGACTTGTAAACAGCCATGATCCATAGCATGATGGATATCAGTGTAAGGCATTGATCACCTTTTTCAGTGCTGATGACTATCTTATCATTTGTTAGGGATCAATTGAACAGTACAGCAAAAGGTCTGTGATGGCCACCTCTTCAGAAACCAGAAAGCAACATTTTTAGACAATGCAGTGACTGCCATTGAAGACTAAGCGATGACTTGTAATGTCTCAGTGGCACCGGGATGTCAGGCGGCAGATCTGGTGTTATGGGTGGGCGGTAATCAGACGGTTGCACTGGCAGGTTACTGCCGACCTCGTAATGAGGACCAGTGTCATTTAAATTACTGATTTGTCAATGATGGGTAAGGGAGGTGTTTCAGATGCCGATACCATAAAATAAGCACCATGCATGTGACGTGAAATTATAGGATCTGTGATCTCCTTCTACTTCTATTTCGAGTGCTCAATGATTCTTTCCACCGTAATTAGAACAACCTTTTTCAATGTCCTTTACCAAGAGTCATGAGAACGATGATCAAGAGAAATGAACGGAACACGCAGCATCTATGGTGGTGCAAGAAGGTGATGTCATGGAAGAAACACAAGGCACAAAATCTGACGCACATTGAGGTAACTCTTCCCCTGAAAAAAAGCTGTGTTTTTGCTAATGGAGCTCAATTGTATTGTGCACAGTACTTACAAATGATTTTGGAGTACATGAAAGTCTTGGGAAACATGTCCATATAGAAGTATATTGCATGTTCTATGCCAGCAACTTTGAACAATTTACAAACCAAGGCATGCTTGACCTGTGTAATTGACTAGCTATTGCCTAAAACACTGTTTAGTATCACACGCTGCACTACAAATGCAAACTTCTGTGCATCACTATCGAAAAGCTCTTTTAAGTTCAAAATGCATTTACTTGCCATAAACTTCACACAAGAAGAAATTCTGCAGGTGGATTCATTTTTGTTTAAGTAACGGAACTTAGAATCTATGTTTTTTTGATACAGTGTTATAGTGCTTTCCCTTTAATGGCTTTATAAAGGGTGGTATAACTTCATCTGTCGGCTGACTTGGTCAACCTGACAGCACTGCTGCGAGTATAATTGTAACCTTTATTACACCATGTTTTAGATGGCTGTATACTTTGTTGGTCAGTTGTAGGCTTTAGTTTGTTAAAAGTGAATAGGGAAAAAGTTGAATGTGTAAGAGGATTCAATTCAACACTACAGCTAAGTCAATGCCTAATCTGGGATACTGAATGGAAACCCTTATTGATGTATCTTTATGTCCAGTTCATGCGTTCTGGATGACTACCCCTATATAACACCCCTCTCTTGGAATCCCCCTGACCCCACTGGGCCAAGAAGTAGTTCTGTTTTGCAAGTTTAAAAGGTTTATTTGATAATTTAAACAATATATATATATCACACTTTATAATAAATTAATAATTGAATATCACACTTAATCTGAGAAGTAATCAATAATGGATAGTCTGGCACTAGCACACTTCTTTATAATCAATGATGAGTGGTTATAGGATGGATAAGATAGCAACAATACTTTTATGGTTTCAAATGGATGCAAGGTGGAATGAAAATGCAGTACAGAAAAAAAACTTGATAGGATTTCAGCAAAAGACAATTGCCCTCATTACGACCCTGGCAGAATACGAAAAACGATGGCGGAAATGCAATACCGCCATCGAATACCGCCCGTTGCGATCATGACCCGTCACCGTAAAGTACGATGCCATTAGCGACACCGTAGTGAACGCCAACGCTAACTGCACCAAGTACGCGCACGCGCGCCTTGCAAAACCGCAATATCCGCCATGGCGCAACGGTACGCGAATGCTGACCCCAGCAGACATTCACTTAACGCCATCAAGCATGGCGGAAAGTACCATTCCGCCATGGCGAGAAATACGGCATCGCGAACCAACCGTAAATGGCCCCACTGAGTGCCTGTACTCCACTCCCTGGCCACATTGCACAACTCCTCGTAGGCGCAATGTAGACACACCATGCAACCAGTGAAATGTACAAGTCACCCATGCATGCCAACGAACAAATGCATGCAGGGGCCCCAAGTGACCTGTGAGTGTCCATCCACATTTGGCAAGACACCATTGCCGTACTGATGCAGCACAGGCATCTGAAGGTGCAAGTACACCAAAATGAACTGAAAATCCCATGAGACAAAACAACAACAGTCCCCCATCGCCTGCCACCA
Source organism: Ambystoma mexicanum (assembly GCF_040938575.1). NCBI lineage: Eukaryota > Metazoa > Chordata > Amphibia > Caudata > Ambystomatidae > Ambystoma > Ambystoma mexicanum. Next base: position 601,544,931 of record NC_090922.1, read on the forward strand.
GTGTAAATCAACATCCAAAGCAGTAACCTGAGGGAGACTGCACCAGCCCTGTACACTTGCCAGTAGTCAAACCAACCATCAGCATAAGCACGTACCACACAACTGTACCCAGAAGCCGGAACCCAATGCAGATCACCTCACAATACATCGCGCCACAAATCGGAATATGCCACATTACTAGCAAAGAATAACGCTACACGGTTAATATCTGAATATAAATTTAATGCACATCAAAATCACCAAGCCCATACAGCCATTTGAACATAAACTCCCAAATGATCATCATTACTGTGGGCTGCATCCGCAATAAATGACCAGCTTCCCCTTGTGTGACGGCCTGTACCTTCATGGTACACAGGGGCTACATCAACGTCCAAAAAGGCAACATGGAAGCGCCTAGGACCGCAGGGCCGTCCCATGAAGTAGGCACTAGTCCAGCTGGAAGGTAGGTATGCTGCTCCTAGCCACTAGTACTGCGTAAGGGCATGTGGCCCATTGGCGATCGTCCCATAAGATCGTAATGGTGCTCCACTGATTAACTCGAAGCTGCAGGTGTCGACTGTAGAAGCCATCTGCAGGAGTGGCGTACAGATGGCAGCGGCAGAAGGGGAGGGGATACCTGTCACCCAAATGAAAAAAATAATAGCATGGGCATCCGAACTCCATATGTATTACTCACTTCATTCAACACACCAAACCTACAACCATATGCATGCTAGCCCACTCATAAGGATCAATTGCACCCAAAAATCACTTGCGAATCATAATGACATAAATCGAGGTGAATACACTATTACAAACAAGTGTCTGTGTGCATGCGCCTGTCAGAACAGGATCCATCAGATGGGATTATCAACGTGCATAGACACAAGTGATTGAAGGCGCGTCGAGACAGGGAGGGTTCAACAAGGGCAGATAGACGATGGTCCCACTATGGCAGCCTTGCATCACATAGCGCAGGGGAAGGGGATAGATTCCAAATAGCCATGTACATGGCAGACTCCCAATTAAATCATCTGTCCATGCATCCATTCATCATTCCCTCCTCCCGGTATGAAAACGCCTGAATATTTACTCACATAACATTCGAAATTTCCATTGAGTCTGTGCGTAATGCAGTCTTCAAAATCCACTGTGCTCCTGCCCGGATCCCTTGTGTAGTGAAGTTACATGTATTTGGGAACGTCCTGCCTTATCGTCCACTACGCTATAGCGCATCCCATTCAAATCATATCACTCATTGCATTCCCGTCATGGGCCCTGTCCCAAGGACATTCAACAATAGAACGTTATATTTCCAGTCAGACCTGTGGGCGTCTCCACGCCGCTAGTTGAAAACCGAAAGCGCTGTCCTTCGAATTCCTAATTTGCAACATCACGTCGAAAAGGCATCTGTGAACGCTTGTATTCACAAATATATCTATGTAGTGCAGCTGTGTGTGAAAATGGTAACTGGCCTCAATCACTAATGGGACTCCCCGCCCGTCTGTGAACGTCGGTACAGTGCTGCATGAGGGTCCACCGTTGATCGAGCACTACGTTCCACTGACCCTTCACAAGTCTGCTCGCGAATGCAAATATAGTATGTGCAACAATGGGACCATAGCAGAATCAACATATTAACCAATATTTCACTGCCATCGGGATTAAGAACATGAATGTAAATGCAAGATGCCATGCGTCGAATTGCAGCGTCGTGTGCGGGACGTGCTCGCACGAAAGGCATTGCAGCTGACACAGGTGGAATGAATCACCACAGGTGAAGGCTATACAGCCTGAAAACACATAAATTGCACACCCAACCCCCTCCCCCAACCACACCCACTCCAGAATGCTACCGGCAGGACTAGCGATGTTGGGCCTGGGGGACCTGATTGCACTGCAAGTACTCCAACTTCAAGAAGAAGACGAATGCCAACTACTACAACAACCGGCCGCACAGAGGAGACGCAGGAGGAGGAGGAGGAGGAGGAGGGCAAGGCATGGCCAGCAAGCCCCACCAGCACAGCCACTACCACCACGCAGGCAGCCCGCAATCCCACGCCTCCGAGCTAATCCGTTCAACCTCACAGCTGAGCAGATCCACACCCTCTACCGTTTGGACCGGGACACCATAACCACCATTGTCGACATGACACACGCTGACCTTGTCAGCATGATAGATAGCCCAACCGCCATCCCACCCCTACTGAAGGTGGTGTCTGTACTCCACTTCCTGGCCACAGGCACCTACCAGCACACAGTCGGACAGTTGCATGGCATTTCACAGCCACTATTCTCACGGATACTATTCCAAGTGCTTGATGCCCTCCTGAAGCACTCAGACGATTACATCACTTTACCATGCTCGGAGCAGGAGATTACAAACACAAAAGTGGGATTCCATGCACTTGGCGGCATACCGGGTTGCATTGGTGCCATCGACAGCACCCATGTGGAATTGGTTGTCCCACATGCCATGGAGGTCCAGTACCGCAACCGGAAACAATATCATTCTATCAATGTACAAATGGTGTGTGACTCCAACAGGATCTTTACACATTGTTGTGCCCGATTTCCAGGATCAACCCATGATTCTATGGTCTTGCGGAACTCTACAATACCACGCTACATGGAGCGACACGCAGGGCACCGATCCTGGCTACTCGGTGAGTCTCATTTAATGCATGAGTATGTGGGGTAGGTGATGCGTGAATGACCGGCAGGAAGGGGGGGGATGCGTACGTAGCAATGACATTCCACAAACATCCTTTGTTGTCCACATACAGGTGATGCCGGGTATCCACTGAAGAGATGGCTCCTTACACCAATCCGGAACCCACAGGACCAGCATGAGGAGGACTACAACCATGCCCACTCACGTACCCGTGTGGTCATAGAACAGGCATTCGGCCTACTGAAGGCTCATTTCCGCTGCCTCAGCAGGTCTGGCGGGGCACTCCTGTACCGCCATGAGAAGGTTGCGAAGATGGTCATGGCATGTGTCATGCTACACAACATGTGCGTACGTAGGAATGTGGCCATGCCCCCCGACGCAGAACTGCAAGCACCTGAAGATGGTCATGATGAGGGTGGGGATGTGGCAGCACCTCAAGGGGTCCGCGAGGCACAGGAGGCCCGTGAATTACGTCAGAATATCATAGATGCATGCTTCTAGCACTCACGCCTGGTGGCTGTTACATGGACACGGGACTTGTGGCACTGTGTGTGTCTGGAACATGCACAATGTGGACTGTACGCCAAGATAGGCCTCGTACACAGAGATCAATGTCCACACATCTCATTGGATTAATATGTAGAATTGTATTGCAGATGTGAAATGACATTACACACCCAATCGACCCGCCACCCAATGAAGCACAACACACCCCCTCCACCCTCCTACCTCCCCCCCGAACACCAGTGTCCAAAGACGTTCATTGTCAGTGGGCAGACGCTATTGCAAGCCCCCTCTCCGGGTATCAGGGGCACCCCTGCCTGTGGAGCGCTGGTTCCTCCCAGATCTACGTTGGGGGCTGCCCTGGACGGAACTTGCAACGGATGATGTCTCTGCCTGCTCACGTCCATGCATGTCCCTAAGGGTTTGTGAGAGCTCAGTGAGCACACGGCGCACAGCGGCAAGTTCACCACATACGTCTTTGGAGGTCGCATGCAGTTCCCCCCTCAGGCTCTCGGTGCTTCTCTCCATTTGTCCCCTCAGGCTCTCGGTACTTCTCTCCATTTGTCCCCTCAGGCTCTCGGTACTTCTCTCCATTTGTCCCCTCAGGCTCTCGGTACTTCGCTCCATTTCTGCCCTAAGTGTCTCAGTAGATGTTTCAATGGCTGCCTTAGAACCTCCACATTCAGCAGCATGCTCCTTGAGGAGCGTGGCCAGTTGCTGCTGTTGCACAATCATCTGCTCGAGGGACTGTTGCCTCTGCTGGGCCATGCCCATTTGCGGTGGTGTCACAGAGGGGCTGGACGCCTCATGTTGCCTTGCCACAGGCCTTGTGGGGGTTTGCCAGTCGTCGTCTTGTGGGTGCCCCTGCGTGGTTTCCTCATGGTGTACGGGATGATACAAACAGGGGGATTGAGACAGGTCATGGATGGGTCCTACTTCGACAGCACCGTTTTCTGTGTCGGAGCATGCTGGCATGTATGCAGTGTCACCTAGGGTGCTGCTGCCACCAGAAGCAGTGCCTTCTGTGGCATCCATTGGGGGGACCTGTGGTGCTGCTGTTGTGGACATGCTGGCTGCTGGGGTGCCTGTTGGAGTCCCCTCCAGTGTGCTGCCACTCGATTTGTGCTGCTGCCGTGTCTTGATCCGTGCAGCTGAGGTGGAGGGTCTTTGGCCGTTGGTCTTGGCCCTCTTTGCAGGTGTGCTGGTAGGGGTGTCCTGATGCTTGTCGTTTGAATCGGACCCTGTGGTGGAGTAAAGGAGGGCGAGCGTTATTTATGTGTCTGTGGTAATTGTAATGGCAATGTATCACTTGCATTGGGGTGGTACCTGGGGGTGATTTGGGTCAGGGCCTTGGTGGTGGTCTCATTTTTGTGTGGATTGGGGATGCAGTTGTTTTGCAGTCTGCAGTTAGGGTGTGCATGCTGCACATGTGGAGTGTGTTTTGGGGATTTTTAATTATTTATGTATTTATTCTGACTTTTAAAGGGCGCTGTCATGGCAATGTATGTGGTCGTTCTCCTGGTCATGTGTTTCTATTGCACTATGGGGACACATGGTACTTCACATGGTTGGTAATTGTGGATTTAGCATAGTTTCATTTGGGCCACCTACCTGATTCTTCGGATGTCTGCACTCCTTTCTCCATCCCTCCGACTCCCTCTATGCTCTCCATTCCAATGGTGGAGGCACAGATTTCTTCCCAGGGGGTCAACTTGATGGGTGATTCCGATCCTCCCCCGGTAGCTGTGGCAATGTTCCGGTTGGCAGAGAGTATGCTCCGGACGCGTATCCGTAGGTCGTCCCATCGCTTTCTGCATTGCTGTGGGTTGCGGGGTGCGGTCCCCACCGCACTTACCCGCTGTGCCACCAGGGCCCATATGGCCTTCTTGTTCGCAAGTGCCGTCCTGGTCATTTGCGTCGAGAAGACGACGGCAGCATTCTCCTGGAGGGGCTCTGTGAGCACGGTGAGTTCCTCATGGGAGAAGTGGACCTGCCGCTTGCGATCGCACGCTTTTTTAGCAACTTTTCCCATATTTATTTTTTTGAATGGGGTGGCTAACGGGTTGGGATGTGTCTCAGGGTCGGTTTTGCAATGGTTGTGTTGGGATTCGGATTTTATGGGTGTACGCCGTGCTGTTTCCCGTTCCGGCCCCATGTTTTTACTTCCGTTTCCGTATATTTACGGTGACCGTAGTTTGCGCTGGCCGGTCATTACGGTGACCGCTGAGATGGGTGGCGGAATTGCACCTAGGGCGGCGTACGACGGCGGTAAGGGGCGTTTTGGGGTCATTTCCGACGTCGCGGACTTTGCACTTCCGCCATGGCGTAATGCTCGTGCCCGATGGGTCGGAATCAGCCGCACTTTGCTCCATCGTGCAGTGGCGGAAACGCTGTTTGCGCTATGGCGGTCATGTCAGTTACTTTCCGCCAGGGTCGTAATGAGGCCCAATGTAATGACTTTTCTCTGGCAATTCACTCCCCCCCTTTATGCAATGCAAGGAAATGGAAGGAAAGCACACAGTTCTCAGGAATGCAATCAATACAATACGAAATTTAGTTCCCCCCCCCAGCAAGCTTAGAGGAAAACAGGTCGGAGTTTTAAACACAGGCCCAAAATGCTTTGAATGTGGTTTGCAAGGAAGTGAAAAATATGCGAAAATGCTTTTAATTCCCTTTAGGAGGTTCAGGGTGAGTGGTATCTAGTTAATATTAGTCCAGGCTCACTCTAGCAATGATTCAGGGATGGTTCTTAAGAGGCAACCGAAATTTAGTAGTTCAGGCAACAGCAGCTGTCTTTTTACAAGTAAAGAAATCGGGCCAAATCGCAAATCGCGGCAAAATTCGCGAATGCGAGAATCGTGATGACGGAGAACGTATAAGGAGTAGGAAGTCGGTTCTAAGCTTGTTGAAAAGCTGAGATTTTAAGCTTTCAGATGAAAGTTAAACCAAGTTCCTAGCCCAAACGGTTCCAGAGATATGGACGATTAAATAAAGGTAGTTTTTCGGATTTGAAATTTTAAAAGTTCAAAGCGACAGGTTACAGCTTGCAGCTAGAAAATGACAGGTGACAGCTTTGCAAATGACAGGTGACAGTTAGGAGGCAGTTCTACTTAGATTAAAATAGTTTGGATTAGATTATTTTAACTAAGAGATTGGTTCTGCACAGTTCTGCTAGGTACTCACAATATATTTAGAAATAGAATGGGCCTCGCCACGGATCTGGTCAACAGGTTTTCTTCACTCGCCACGGACGGTCTCTGCGCACAGCGTCTGGGTCAGCTCTACTCTGCTGGTCTGGTCTGGGTCTCTGGTTCTGATCAGGTCTGTGGGTCCGGATACAGCGGTCTCCGGTTCAGCTGGTCTCTCTCTGGATACAACACTGCTTTCTGGCAAATGGCAAGAGTTCTTGCAAAGAATTCAAACAGCTCGCCTGGCTGTGAATAGTTGCAATGATTTGAGGCCTGCTAAAGAGGGATTTAGCTTGTAGTTGACCTCTCTGCTACAAATTCTGAAGTAAAGTCTTGGTCTCTGAAGGTGGATAGATTGAAGTCTCTGTGTTGGCTCTCTGGAGGTTGATGGAGGTAAAGTATGGATTTTCCCGGCAGAGCGTCCCGCAGCAAATGGAATTGAATGTCTCTATCTGTCCTGACTGTCTGCTTTTATGTGTTTTGAAAGTGGGTGGAGAGGCTAGCTTTCTAGGCCCTACCCCTCTCCACTTGTCATTGGCCACTTCCTCCTCTTCGCCTTGATTGGGGGAATGAAATGAAGTGTCATCATGATGAGGTCTGTTTATGATACAGAGAACCCACCCCTGTCAACTTTACACACAATCTATATCTGATCCTAATACATACTTCCCCGATAGACAGTTGTTTGGCATTGCATACACACATCATGCATTTACTGATGGTAGCCCCTGTTCCAATTCTGTTGTTTCTAGGAGCTTGGGTTCAAAAATGGCAACATATTTCATTTTTTGGTCGGGTTACCAATATTGGATTTGTCCCCGCATTTACACAAATGTTCGCAAAGCATGTGGGCATTAGGTGGTGGAGTGTCAGATTTTTAACATACATACATTTAGAGTAATATCCTCTTTTCCGCTAAAACCCCCCCTGAACATACCACCGGGTCCTAACACGTCTTCAAATGTGCTCAGAAAAATCACAAGAATAATGATATCACTTATAAAATTTTCACATGTCCGCTCTATGAATGATCCATCTTTTTAGATTTATGTTCTGGCCCCAAAGGGGTGTGGTTTCCCCCAGCACAAGGTTGAATTTCTGGTTTTTCCAGTTCTGCCAAGCCAGCTTGCTCTCACAGGCAGTGCTCCTCCCCTTTCCTTCCAGGAGGAAGCCACTTTTACGACCCCCATAATAAAACATTTGCCTGAGTCAGGACAGGGCTTTGTTCAATTTCCTGCAGAGCCCAGGTAATTCAATCAGAGAAGTGTCATATCCCTTTTGGTGGGAACAGCAAAAGGCAGCTAGGCCTGGGAACACAGCTGTTGTGCAAGTCTCAACTCCTGTCGGGGGTAGCTGGTGGGCAGAATTCAGTTTCATTAAGCCAGGTTTCAGATAAAATGTCACTTTTTGTTCCCCAGTTTAAGTCAAGACAATTTTTACATATGCAGCTAGAATGCTGATTCTAAGTTCAAAACGATGACATTTCAACAGTGACAAACTATGTGACACTCAAAAGTAGGTCACTCAGTTAATTTAAACATTTTCGATTTTTGGTAGTTTTAAATCCAGTTTCAGTTAGGCTGCTGCAGACCTGCAGAGCTCAGCCAGTCTTGTTATGAACATTCAAGTCACTTCAGAATATAACTTTACATTGTATCCACCTCTCAGTAAGTCTTTCTTTGGCCTGCTTTGGGTTCATTTATTCAGTTTTACACAAAAGTCTGGTGGTTTTAAAACGCCGGCTTTCTGATAGTGGTGAGTACTGGTAATGCAACCATTTTTGGGATTTAAGAAAATGAATTCCCCACAGTTCTAGGTTGCTTTTGGCAATCAGCATTGCCATTCCCAATGGTTTCAGGCTACTGTGTGGGTAGTCCAATGGTGGTTTTAGGCAGTGCCCTTCTGTGCCATAACATCGGCAAAAATGGGTGGAAGCCTATTCTTCATGCATTTCCCTGGGCATTTTCTGGGAAGCTCTGGCCATCATGATGTTTTCAATGCCAGTACTGCACAGTTTTTGTGGTAGGGCTCGGATGCATGGGTAAAAACATCCCACAAGCCCCCCTCTTGCGATGGCCATTCTGTTTCACTGATGGAACTCGCAAGATCTGGGATGTTTCCTCATCTTCTTCCAATAGATGGCACAGTTCAGCATCTTTTTCTCCATCCGGTCGGATCGATCGGTTCTCCTCGCCGGTCCTGATGGGAAGATTGGGCGGTACTCCGGGCCCCTTGCGTCTCTGCTCCCGGTCTCCGGATCGTCCTCCCTGGCCAGTCTCAAGGTTTTCTTTCTCCTAGGACGACAAAGGAAGAGCGGCAATACCTATTCACGGACATTTCTCCCCCACCATTGATATAGTGGGGTGGCATATATATTTTAGAACTCAACAGATATGAACATGCACATTTTTTTTTAAAATTAAGAGACAGGAACACATAAACTTGAGAAACACAGAATTTGATAGGCTATATGTAGGATCTTTTAGGGTTGGAATTGAATTACTCTGGAGCGGTACCCTCTGGGATTACCGAGGACTCCTCCAGTTGCTGCAAAGTGTGCCTGGGATGGCAACACTTCAACTGGTTTATGTGGACCCACTTGTCTTCCCCCTCTGCCAAACCGCCTTTGGGGATGCGGATCTTGTAGGCCACAGGGGAGATCTTGTCTATAATCTCATAGGGTCCCTTCCATGTAGGCAAAATTTTTCGCTGCTTGGCCTGGTTCCTTTGGAAATTGTATAGATAGACCTGGTCCCCCACCTGATATTCCTTCCTGGAAGTTTTCAGGTCATAGTGGGTCTTTATACTCTCAGCTGATCTTTCTAGATTCCGCTGAGCATAGGCAAAAGCATGCTGAAGGTGTTTCCTTAAATTCTCCACATACTCATGAGTTGTGGAGGCATTTATCAACGTTTGCTCTTGGGTTCTGTAGAGCAAATGCTGAGGAAGCACCATCTTGCGTCCAGTCATCAACTCAAATGGTGACATTTTGGTTGCAGATGAAGGGGTAGATCTGATGGCCATTAGGACCAGAGGTAATCGGATATCCCAACTTGGCCCAGAATCTGCCACAAACTTCTTTAATATGCTCACAATGGTTCGGTTGTATCTCTCCACTGCTCCAGAAGAAGCTGGCCTGTAAGCAATGTGTAGCTTTCTCTTGACCCCCAGTATCTCCCACATCTTTGTCATTACTTCACTGGTGAAGTGGCTACCTCTGTCTGACTCAATCCTTTGAGGTAGACCAAAACGGGAAAAGATGTGGTTAATCATCAGGGCAGCTGCTGTTTCTGCCTTGCAATTTGGGGCTGGGAGACATTCCACCCACTTGGTAAACAAGCATGTCACAGTCAACATGTACTTATTTCCTCTAGACGAGCGAATCACAGGGCCAACGAAGTCGATTTGTAAATCTGACCATGGCAGTGTCATCCCCCTCTTTTGGAGAGGCGCCCGGTGTGTGAGGGATGTTGGCTGAAATTGTGCACACACAAGACAACCCTTCAAGTATTGGTTGAGGTCGTGGCCCATGTGTGGCCAGTATGCATCCTCTCTTGAGATTTCCAGTGTTGTGTGAAACCCCCTATGACCGGCGGTGGCCGCATCATGGGCGTGACTTAACATCAGGCTTCGGAATGAGGTAGGAACCACCGACTGATCGTGGCCAGCTTTGGATTTCCTTACCAACAAACCGTCTTGGATCCGGAACATTTTTGGACATTTCATCAACACTCTAAGGTCCTCTTTCCCGTTGTAATCGGTATCCGTCAGGGGAAAGTTCTCAGGGTCCTCAATGTGTTGGTAAAATTTACCAATTATTGGATCCCCCTTCTGAGCGGTAATCAAATCAGCATCAGGGGTCTCCTTGCTCCATTGGGCAGTTGACAGATCATTGTGAGCATTTGTCTGGGACCTAGTGATAGCAGTGACCTGGATTTCCCCCAACAGGGACTCTATTTCTATTAGATCCCCTTGGATGGCCCCGGTTTTGGCCAGCTGATCAGCTAAGTAATTTCCAGTTTTGTCTGGTCCCTCTACTTTGGAATGACCCTTGATCTTTTTCCAGTAGATGGTCATCCCATTCGATGTGACCAGATCATCAATGTTTTGGATTAGCTTCCCATTTTTCAGGGGTTTGTTATTAGCGCATAACATGCCTCTGGTTTTCCAATTAACCAGGTGCTCCACGAACCCGTTCCGTACATAATCCGAATCTGTGATTATGACCAGTTCCTGGAGTTGATGCTGGACAGCAGTGAGGATGGCCTGATGCACAGCCATCAATTCTGCCACCTGACTACTTCGGGGACCAATTTTGTATCCAGCGGAGGGTTCTGGGAACTCCTTCACCCATGCATTCCCTACGCCAGCCACCAGTTTTTTCTCCCCCACGTTGTCAACATGGTAAGAGCATCCATCCACATAGACAGTGGGCATTCCCTCACACTTGTCCTCTTCAAAGACTGTGTGTGGGGAATTAAGGTATGCCTCCGTGTTGTCCTTGATCTTTAGACTTTCGTCCTCGAGACAGTTTTCTCTGGCACAATCATGCAAGTCAGCCAGACCTTGCGTGAGGGGACTCTTCTTGTTTTGGCCATATCTGACCTCCACAGGAAAGCATTGCATTGACAGAATCCAGGAAGTAATTCGGGAATTACTCACATTTCGTGCCCGGATTCTATCACTTTGGAGATATTGCAGAGGCTGGTGTGGAGTCTCCACTATGATATGTTCCCCCTGGATAAACGGGCGGTAATTCTTCAATGCCCACACCGTTGCCAGGAGTGCCTTCTCACACTCGTTGAATTTTTCCTCCACAGAGGATAAAGTTTTGCTCGCATAGGAGATTACTTTATTGACCTTGTCATGCTTTTGGTATAATGCTGCTGTCAAGCACGTATTAGAGAACCCCGTCTCCAGGAAGAACTCCTTGTTTCTGACAGGGTAAGCTAGGCAAGGCGCTTGTGAGAGGCTTCTCTTGAGTTGTTTTACCGCCTCGGCTTGTTCTGGACCCCATTCCCACTTGACCCCCTTCCTTCAGGAGATGAATCAGGGGTCTGGTGATCTCTGTGTAGCCCTCAATGAACTTTCTGCTGTAATTAGTCAGTCCAAGGAGGCTCCTTAGTTCCCGCAGAGTTGTGGGGTCTTTCAGTTTCTGAAGTGCTTCCACTTTCTTTTCCTGGGGACAGAGACCCTGAGGAGTAATCTCATGCCCCAAGAAATTAACACGGGTTCTACACCACTGTGCTTTCTGAAAGGAAAGTTTTGCTCCGGCGGCCCTCAACTGCGTCAGAACATAACGGATCTCCGCTATGTATTCCTCCACAGATGAACTTTTGATGAGGACATCATCTACATAAGCCAGGTTACCCCTTGCACCCAGGTCGGGCATGGCCTTGTGTAGGAAAATGTTGAATTCATTGCCGGAGTTGAGGTATCCGAAGGGAGTCCGGGTCCATGTGTACTGCTGGCCCCCAAAGGTAAAAGCCAGTTTGTATTGGTCCTCCCTACTGACAGGCACGGTCCAGTATCCATTGGTCAGGTCTATTGCAGTGAATACCTGTGACCCCTGGATCTGGGCCAGCCCTTGGTCAATGTAGGGCAGAGGCCATCGGGAAGTATGGACCCGTTTGTTGAGCTCCCTGAGGTCGACGCAGAGTCTCCACTGGCCGTTTGGCTTTAATATTCCCAGCACCGGATTATTGAAGGTGCTGTGGACGGGACGGATTATTCCCCTGGACTCAAGGTTCTTAATTATTTCAGTAAGGGACTCCATTGATGCGAGAGGCAAGCGATATTGCTTCACAAACACTGGAGTCATGCCAGGGTCCGTGGGGATTGTTGTTGTGTGGATGTCGGTGCGGCCACAGTCATATGAGTCTACCGCAAAGAGATCTTGGAAATCCAAGAAAACTTGTTTCAACTTTTGCTTTTGTTCCAGAGTCACACAGGCATCAGCTAGGTTGACTCTCTCTTCCACCATCTGCCTGAAGCCTGGAAAGACTTCTGGTTTGGCTATCTCAGCGGCCTCCTCCAGCTGGGTGGAGAAGTCCCTGGTCAGAGTGCTGATTTGGACTGGAGGCTTCAGGTGGGAAAGGCAACCCTCATGGACCTCGAAAATCACCTCATCCCTCCTGAAGTCACAAGTCACATCTTCCTTACCATAAGGGCAGGAAGTGTACACCAGGAAGTTCCCCCCATGCCGGGTAAACATCCTGTCTGGTGTTGTATTGTCCTCACTGTCACTGTCAAAACAGTCCTTGGGGATTGGTCCTAACAGTTGATTTCCTAAATCGATGGAAAAATGTCGGTCATCAACCGCCATTCCAATAATGGTGCCTGCGGCTAGAGTAATACTCTTTAAGTCGCTGTTATCCACCTCTATTAGAATGGTGTCATGTTATATGTTGACTAATGGAGTTGGGTTTACCCCCAACCCTTGCTGTTGGAGAGAAGCATTTAGGTGTATATAAGCATCAGGGTTTTTCAAATGTTGTCCTCTTTTAACTTTCACTTCCAGGGAGAATTGTCGGGTCCTTTCTGGGATGGTGACCTCCTCTTTGATCTGAATTTCAACTGCATAAGGTAGCAATTGAGCTGACCTAAATGCTTTTTCTGGATCATCAAAGCCCATGGGATTATCCGCTAATCGGGACCAAGCTTTGAAGTTTATTAGGTCCAAACTAATGGCAAAGCGATTGAGAATGTCACTGCCTAAGTAAAAAGCGGCAGTGACGTCTCGCACGACCCAACAATGGTGGACTATGCTCTTGTTGCCAATGGAGATTTTGAGCATACACCTGCTTGGCAGGAGATGTTTGGAATTGGGTGCTTCCAGGTCCATTTCCCATTTGTCTATCAGTTTGAATGTGGGAATGGCTGGATCTTTTGGGAGTTGGCGGAACATGGCTTCGCTGATGAAGCTCTTACCATTGTTCACGCACACTCGAGCGAGAACAGAGTCCTTCCCATCATTTAACTGAACAGGGATGAACAACTGCTCTCTGGGTGTTTCCTTCCAGTGTGGAATACCACTTTAAACTGGAAGGAAGGTTGATTTTCAGAAATAGAGAGGACCCCCCATCACCAGTCTGTTGTCCTACTGCTATTACTGTCACGTCTGGAATTTGGTTGTTCTGGAAGTGAAATTCTACTTGGTCAGATTTTTGTTCAACCATGTGGCAGGTGCCGTTTAAACTAACATGGTTGACACTCTGTTTTAATTTTATTGGTCGGCTAGTCTGGGTCCAGAGGACCTTGTTTACACAATCTATTAGGGGTGACGACCTTCTCAGGAGGTCATTTCCTAGTAAACAAGGGGTGCCCTCTGGAGTCACAACTATGACTGGGTGTTTCAACTTGTGTCGCCCAATTTTAATGTCCAAATCTGCCGTCCCCTCGACGGGAATTTCCTTCCCGTCAAAGTTCTGGAGTTGTCCAGGAAGTGAGGTGAGAGGAATTTGGTAATTCCCTCCCCTTCCTGCATTCAGTTCATCAAAGGCCCTTCTGGACAGAAGGGTAGCTTGAGATCCCGTGTCCACCAGCGCTGAAATCGTACCCTACCCCTGTACTTGTACCGGGGCATAATATCTTCCCTCCTTCTCCTCAAGGGGGCACAGATAATGCACATTTTTGGACAACTGGTGGGCTAACTTTCTGGTTTTGGACATTGCAAGAGAAGAAATTTGGGCAGAATTCTGTGGAGAGCCTTGGGAATCTGAAAGAAAAATTTGGCAACTGGAGATCAGAGCCATTGTGGCTTCCCCTGGTTCCGGTTCTGGGCCGCCTCCCCCTTCTTGGAGGCAGTCACCAGGATGGGTTTGAACCAGGGGATTTTGGTATTGTGGGTTCTGGGATGAGATGATGGGCGGCGGTAGCTCAGTCTCCATATCTCCCCAGTCTGAATTGGCATCCCTTGGGACCCATTTTTCCTTGGGAGGAGTTCCCCCATCTCTGAAGGAGAAGGTCCTTTCCCCAGGATCCTCTGAGGATCCCTCTCCCTCAAATTGGAAGACCTGTACCTCCTCCACAAAGTGGGTCTGTTTGGGTCCTTTGTTTCTCCTACCCCCCTCTGCTCCTTGGGAGGCGGGCTTTCAGGGGCAGGAGATTTTGTTTCCGGTTCCTGGTTTTCCAGGGGCTGTTTACAAGTTGGGAAGGAAGCTTCCTCCAAGGCTTTACACCCCCCTTCCCTTTGTGCCTCCTCCCTGGCAACCAGTGTGTTATCGGGGTGCTGCCCCCGTCATTGTTCTGGAGTACCAGGTCCAGAGTTTGGGGCATTCTGCGGTGGCACGCTCATCTGAGGGTCCTGTTGAGCCCTCAGTATGTGACCCAGATCTCGTGCCATATTTTGGACCTGGCGCTCTAACTGGGAAACCCGCTCAGGCTGATACGGGGCTCTATTTTCTCCCCTGGCTGATCCCGGGAAGGGTAGCTATCCCTTCTCTGGTAGTACCCCTGGTTGGGAAGATTTTGGTACCCCTCCACCCTTGGCCTCCCCTCTCCCGGATTAGGTTGTCTGGGCTCAGGGAATTGGGGAAAGAAGGGTGGAGGATTTTGGGGCTGGAAATTGGGTGGATACCTGGGGAAAAAGTTCTGCCCAGGATTTGAGAATTTCTGCCCTCCTGGGGGAAGTTAGGAGTGAAGTTCCCCGGGTCAGGTGCTTGGCTGGACCCCCCCCTTGGGCTGGAGGAGTCCACACATAACCCAGGATTGGTCGGTTTCCCTTGTAGCGGGGACTTACATAGTCAGGGGAGCGGGGGACCCCATTTGTGGGACTACCTCCTCGACTCCCTGTCTGTGACTGGCCCAAGGGCCTTCTGGGCTGTGAATTATTAGGTGCAGGTAGGTTTTTAGGCCCCCCCCATCTCCAAATCCAAAACGGGGGTGACCTTTACCTCTGCCACCTTGGCAGCAGCAGGGGTGCTGTTGGTTTTGGGATTTTTCTGGGTATTGCTTTTATTTTCTATGGGCTTCTGCACCTCATAGATCCGGGTAGCCTGTTCAATGACCCAGTCTAAAGATCTTTTCTCATGAAAATCTCTCACGAGCTGGGTCATTATATATTTGGGCAAGGCATGGAAAAATGTATTGACAAATTCTCTGCTGTCTGTGCGCACCCTTCTGGTGGTCTGCGCAAAGGCACGTTTCAGTTCTTGCACGAATTCTTGTGGGGCCTGATCCTCCCCACATTGCAAATTGTAGGCTGCCTTGCGAGCCTCTTGAGGATTTCTGTGAACAGAAAAATGTTTCAAGATGGCTACCTTATAGGTGGACCATCTTAAATGATTTTGGTCCTCCAGCCCCGCAAAGAAACTGGAGTATTCTGGGGAGAATGTCCATTTGACGTACTGGATGCAGCTACTGCTGTCCTTCAAATGGAAAGTCTCCATCATTTGCTCATAGAGCTCCAAGTGTTCCCATACGGAATGCTTGGCGTTCCTATGATAAGGCGTGATAACACTCCTTATTGCCTTTATTTGCTTCAATGGGTCCTTAAGCAAGGCCCTTTTTGCCTTATTGGCCTTTTTGGTTCGGGTAACCCTGGTCCATTCATCCTCTGACTCAGAGGCACTGCTCCCAGAGGTTCCTGTCTGATCTTCCAGGTTTTCCCGGATTCTGCGAGCCTGGGAATGGCTGGCAGAATGTGGGGACCTGGTCTCCTGTGTCCTGCGCCGTTCAGAGGAGTCTTCAGATTCCTCCTTGCTGCCAGGATTTGATGGGTACCCCCCCCCACTGACCTAACTGGGCAGAAGTTTTCAGGATGCCCTTAATGGGCCTATTCTCCTGGGGTTCCCCACTAAATTGCACTGTGCTTGTGTGCCCATACCCGGATGCCCGCCCATCCATTCCTGGGAGGTACTGGCCTATGAGCCCCATGCTTCTGGCTGGATAGTAATCTGCCATCCCTGTGGCCCGGTGCTCATGTGCGCCCGGGGACATGGGGGTGGCAGAGTCCATGGACTGAGAGAGATAAAGGCCTCTGGTTCTAGGGCTCCTGAGGTTATGCTCAGGAGTTTCCCTTTCCCAGCGAACCTGGTCTCTATCCGCCCCTGCTCCCTGTTGCAACGCAAGAGCCTGCGCCTTCAGTTCCTCAGTTAAGGCCTTACTAGACTCTATCAGTCTCTCCTGAATCGCTACCTGTTGTTGGAGCCTATCATTGTGCTGGCAGAGAGCCTCATTCTCTCTCTGCGTTTCCTGATTGGTCCTGGAGCACTGGGCCAGTCTTTGCTGCAGGAGGGTTACCTCCTGAGCTGTGTCCATATTGGCCTGCTCCTTTCTTGCCAGAGCCTCCTCCACCCTCCTGGTGTGCTCTAGCAAGTCCTGGTGTTCTTTTTGGAGGTCACCCAGTCCCTGGTGGGCCAGGTGATTTTCTTCCATTTTTCTTTTTAAGTGGCAGACTTCCTGGCCTAAGGTGTCCCTTTCCTGACCAAGAGCTTGAATTTGTGACGCCAGGTCGTCCCTTTGCCTTTGGAAGGCACCAGCTTTCTGGCGCTCCTGATCAAACTCTGCCTGGGTATCCAGGTCTTTCAGGATCAGTTTATTGCTCTCCTCTTTCTCTCTGTCTAGTTGGATTTGCAGGGTGGCTACCTGCTCTGTGCATGCCCTGTTGAAATTGATCTGTTGCTCCAGCTTTTTCTGGCTCTGCAGTAGGGAGTCCAAACTGTCTTGGCGTTCCTTCTGCAAGGACAGAATTCTGGTATCCTGGTCAGCCTTTTCCTGTTGCAGTATATCCATGTCCTCTTTTATTTTAATGATATACTGCCTACTATCATTTTCTGACTCCTGGCTCCTCTGCAGCCTCTGCTCAGAAGAGTCCAGATCAGATTGGGCCTTCTGTAGTGCTAGCAGTTGCCTACTCGCCAGATCTTGGCCTTCAGCACATTTGTCCTGCATGGCTCCCATATGTAAATATAAATATGCCGCTACCCTGGCAATCATGTGGTGCTCATCCTTGGCCTTCGGGGCAGTGTATAGTTCACTCAGGGCCACATGTAGGGGACCCTGATCTCCCCATATATCTGACCCTGTTTCAGTGACCTGTTGCGCGATTGCCTGCAACCAGACCGTTTGGTCCTGATGATTCCACTCACCTCTCACAAATAGCTTATGTAAGAAGTGTTCTCTGGCTATTTTCATATCTACCAAGGTCGTCATTCTGGAATTTGAGTTCCTTCCTGACTTACAGAAGTTTATATTTTATTTTTGCAAAACAGACCTTTTCCTTAGAGCGTTCCTTTGAGGAGTGCTTTACAGCGTAACACAGCGTGGTGATCCGACCGGATATGTGTATCTGGTCAGCTGGCACACTGTATTAATCTGCACAAGTGATAGATCTAACCCAAACATCCCGGACGAGCCCCCAATTTGTAAGAGGATTCAATTCAACACTACAGCTAAGTCAATGCCTAATCTGGGATACTGAATGGAAACCCTTATTGATGTATCTTTATGTCCAGTTCATGCGTTCTGGATGACTACCCCTATATAACACCCCTCTCTTGGAATCCCCCTGACCCCACTGGGCCAAAAAGTAGTTCTGTTTTGCAAGTTTAAACGGTTTATTTGATAATTTAAACAATATATATATATATATATCACACTTTATAATAAATTAATAATTGAATATCACACTTAATCTGAGCAGTAATCAATAATGGATAGTCTGGCACTAGCACACTTCTTTATAATCAATGATGAGTGGTTATAGGATGGATAAGATAGCAACAATACTTTTATGGTTTCAAATGGATGCAAGGTGGAATGAAAATGCAGTACAGAAAAAAAACTTGATAGGATTTCAGCAAAAGACAATGTAATCACTTTTCTCTGGCAATTCACTCCCCCCTTTATGCAATGCAAGGAAATGGAAGGAAAGCACACAGTTCTCAGGAATGCAATCAATACAATACGAAATTCAGTTCCCCCCAGCAAGCTTAGAGGAAAACAGGTCGGAGTTTTAAACACAGGCCCAAAATGCTTTGAATGTGGTTTGCAAGGAAGTGAAAAATATGCTAAAATGCTTTTAATTCCCTTTAGGAGGTTCAGGGTGAGTGGTATCTAGTTAATATTAGTCCAGGCTCACTCTAGCAATGATTCAGGTTTTCTTCACTCGCCACGGACGGTCTCTGCGCACAGCGTCTGGGTCAGCTCTACTCTGCTGGTCTGGTCTGGGTCTCTGGTTCTGATCAGGTCTGTGGGTCCGGATACAGCGGTCTCCGGTTCAGCTGGTCTCTCTCTGGATACAACACTGCTTTCTGGCAAATGGCAAGAGTTCTTGCAAAGAATTCAAACAGCTCGCCTGGCTGTGAATAGTTGCAATGATTTGAGGCCTGCTAAAGAGGGATTTAGCTTGTAGTTGACCTCTCTGCTACAAATTCTGAAGTAAAGTCTTGGTCTCTGAAGGTGGATAGATTGAAGTCTCTGTGTTGGCTCTCTGGAGGTTGATGGAGGTAAAGTATGGATTTTCCCGGCAGAGCGTCCCGCAGCAAATGGAATTGAATGTCTCTATCTGTCCTGACTGTCTGCTTTTATGTGTTTTGAAAGTGGGTGGAGAGGCTAGCTTTCTAGGCCCTACCCCTCTCCACTTGTCATTGGCCACTTCCTCCTCTTCCCCTTGATTGGGGGAATGAAATGAAGTGTCATCATGATGAGGTCTGTTTATAATACAGAGAACCCACCCCTGTCAACTTTACACACAATCTATATCTGATCCTAATACATACTTCCCCGATAGACAGTTGTTTGGCATTGCATACACACATCATGCATTTACTGATGGTAGCCCCTGTTCCAATTCTGTCGTTTCTAGGAGCTTGGGTTCAAAAATGGCAACATATTTCACTTTTTGGTCGGGTTACCAATATTGGATTTGTCCCCGCATTTACACAAATGTTTGCAAAGCATGTGGGCATTAGGTGGTGGAGTGTCAGATTTTTAACATACATACATTTAGAGTAATATCCTCTTTTCCGCTAAAACCCCCCTGAACATACCACCGGGTCCTAACACGTCTTCAAATGTGCACAGAAAAATCACAAGAATAATGATATCACTTATAAAATTTTCACAAGTCCGCTCTTTGAATGATCCATCTTTTTAGATTTATGTTCTGGCCCCAAAGGGGTGTGGTTTCCCCCAGCACAAGGTTGAATTTCTGGTTTTTCCAGTTCTGCCAAGCCAGCTTGCTCTCACAGGCAGTGCTCCTCCCCTTTCCTTCCAGGAGGAAGCCACTTTTACGACCCCCATAATAAAACATTTGCCTGAGTCAGGACAGGGCTTTGTTCAATTTCCTGCAGAGCCCAGGTTATTCAATCAGAGAAGTGTCATATCCCTTTTGGTGGGAACAGCAAAAGGCAGCTAGGCCTGGGAACACAGCTGTTGTGCAAGTCTCAACTCCTGTCGGGGGTAGCTGGTGGGCAGAATTCAGTTTCATTAAGCCAGGTTTCAGATAAAATGTCACTTTTTGTTCCCCAGTTTAAGTCAAGACAATTTTTACATATGCAACTAGAATGCTGATTCTAAGTTCATAACGATGACATTTCAACAGTGACAAACTATGTGACACTCAAAAGTAGGTCACTCAGTCAATTTAAACATTTTCGATTTTTGGTAGTTTTAAATCCAGTTTCAGTTAGGCTGCTGCAGAGCTCAGCCAGTCTTGTTATGAACATTCAAGTCACTTCAGAATATAACTTTACATTGTATCCACCTCTCAGTAAATCTTTCTTTGGCCTGCTTTGGGTTCATTTATTCAGTTTTACACAAAAGTCTGGTGGTTTTAAAACGCCGGCTTTCTGATAGTGGTGAGTACTGGTAATGCAACCATTTTTGGGATTTAAGAAAATGAATTCCCCACAGTTCTAGGTTGCTTTTGGCAATCAGCATTGCCATTCCCAATGGTTTCAGGCTACTGTGTGGGTAGTCCAATGGTGGTTTTAGGCAGTGCCCTTCTGTGCCCATAACATCGGCAAAAATGGGTGGCAGCCTATTCTTCATGCATTTCCCTGGGCATTTTCTGGGAAGCTCTGGCCATCATGATGTTTTCAATGCCAGTACTGCACAGTTTTTGTGGTAGGGCTCGGATGCATGGGTAAAAACATCCCACAAATGCTAACACTATATTCCACTGCATCATTGCAAATGCTGGGGACTGCGTATTGTTTGTTTACACCATTTTAATGGCCTCATATCACCTTTACAAGAGAATACATATGCATAATGTTAATCGGAGGAGTAATAGCACGCTAAGGGCCTGATTCACAGAACTGCTTTATAATGGCGCAATACATAGGAAACCTTTCTGTGAATCAGGCCCTCAGCGTGTTTCTATTTATGAGTACACATGGGCGCCGGGTTGGAAATGTGAATTTTCATTTAGAGATGCAACTGTCTAGAGAGGCTATTGATGACGTCAAATGTCAATCATGTGTACAAGGGTAATGCAAAGGGTTGCACGATGCTCAAGGGGAAGATTCATGGCAAGATTGATGTCCATTCTCTTGTATTAAGTGCAAAGATCTATTTTGACTACATTTGGGTGGACGCTAGGCAGGGCATAGTGAAAATCACGACAAGGAGTCTGCTTTATCAAAACTCATCAAATGAAGAGGTCCCTATTGACTTCACATCTTGGAAACAAAATATATAAATGTCAGCACTTTATGTCATGTAATAGACACAGCCATGTAAACATTCTTTTTTTTATTATGAAACATATAAATGGAAGATGTGTCATGTAAATGTGCTTTGCTATTTTACAGTGAAATGTTCCTTTAAAGGGTGGAACTGGCCGCTATGTTTTGGGGGCTAGGGGATTATACAATTTGCAATTGGGGCCATGAGTGATCACCCATTACCCAATGCCCCTCCAAGTGCCTGCATGCCTGCTATCAATTGAGCCTTTGCTTTGCACATTCTGGGGCTTTGTAACCGTCTGCACCCTTAAGCTGTCTCTCTGCTCCCAACTTACCTGAGAAAAGTTGCGCAGTTGCGGGAAAGAAGTGCAGCGTAAGGGTCCATATTGATAGGTTACCTGTTTCGGGATTGAAGTAGGGCACCTTCTTGCATGTGCCTGCAGGTCCCATCATAGCAAGCAAGCATGTATCAGTATCTCAGCAGGGACAGAATGTGAGATCGCTGCAATAGGTGCATTAACCCATTGGACAATCTTATCAGGTTTTAAACCTAGGTCTTGCAAAACACAAACACACATGCTTACTGGTCTTCCACGGAGACCAGGAAGCTGAACATATTATTTCTTCCCTTCCTTCATCGATTATGCCTCCTTTCGCTCATTACACTCATCATTCAGCCCAATTTTGAGAATATTTCGGTTTTACACAGAGATGCTAATCAATGGCAGGTGTGAGCCATCTAAAAGCTGAGCAGTTAAGTCTTTGGCTTCATCACTGACATGTATATTGATATAGCGGATGAGTAGTACGTAGAGTGGATGAGTAGTACGTAGAGCGGTTGAGTAGTACGAAGAGTGGACGAGCAGCATGTTGAGCAGATGAATATGTGGACCGGATGAGTGTGTAGTATGGATGAGCGTACAGAACAGATGAGCATACAGTGCAGATGAGCGTACAGAACGGATGAGTATACAGAGTGGACGAGTATACAGAGCGGACGAGTATACAGAGCGGATGAGTGCGTAGGCAGACAGGAGTACATGTGTGGGGTAGACCGGAGTGCATGCGTGGAGAAGACAGGAGTGCATGCGTATGAAATACATGAGAGCATATGTAGGGCACACTGGAGAATGAGGGATAGACTAGAGCACGCAAGGCAGACTAGAGTGCGTGAGTGTGTCGAGCAGACAGGAATGTGTAGGACAATCCTGAACGCCTGAAGTGAATAAAATGCACAGAACGGACCTGATTGCATAGAATTGCGTGACGTACATAATATGCTTTGGAATGCAGGGAACATTTGAAAGGGCATATATCATACCACACCCCACGCTTACTCTCTTCTTTACACCACCACTCAACTACAACACAGAGATACTATGACACCATTCGGTATAACTGTTCTCATATCAACATCTACCGCTCACTCCCCATCACTCTAAGTAAACACTGCTGGTTTCACACCCCACAGCCAGGCGTTCTCCTCAGGCCTAACGCAGCCACACTCGGTCTGGATAAATCCTGCCAGAGCGAACACATACTCCTGATCTCTCAACCACCACACCTACCGCTAAGAGCAGCTACCACACGAATTCCGCACCAGCTGCACACATACCTGGTGTGCACACGCAACTTTGAACTCTCTCTACTCTCTCTACTGACCTGAACTTCGGTTCCCAAGGGCGTTCAACCTACGAGCGCCTTCAGACCGTACCAATGGTACATAAGGCGCTATATAAATGCAAAATACAATAACAATATGGGAAGGCTGCTGTCCTCTGCCACTGTAAGCTTGTTGCTGCTGCCTGTGGATGATTATTTAAACACATTCTGCTCTCACAGGTGAGAGATTTGACAAGCTCTGCCTGCCTCTCGCTTGGACATTAGCACCCTGGTTAGATAGTCAGTGTACAGTGCTGTATTCTGCCTGAATAGCCAGGGGACGCACCGTGTGAAGGGAGGCCTGGCGCATACGCTGCCATAGCCGGAACGCTCCTGAGGCCTCCCCGGGCCCATGTTCCCCATCCCCCTCCGACAGCAGGGACCAGCTGGGGGCACCCCTCCCCAGACTAGCTGGCACCAGTCCCAGGAAGCAGGATGAAGGGAGGGAACAACAAGGTGTGTGAAAGGGGTATATGGGGGGTGGATAGAGGTAGCGCATCCCCTAATTTGGTGCACCAGAAAGTGGGAAAACAACCTCATTTCCTGATCAGCGAGAGCAGGAAGAAATACAAGGCCACCCACCAAAACTATAAAGCACAAAATATCAGAATTGTTGACTGTATTAATCTGTGTTTAAATTTTACAGCAGGACTGTCGCAGTGGAGGTACAGGGTGCTCCAGGCTGGTAGGCCTGCTGGAATCCACAAAGGACTGTCAGGGTCCGAAATTGTCGGAGGCGGAGTAATTGACTCAGCAAACTGCGAGAAAAGGGGGGAGGAATGTGTGGGTAGCTGAAAGGAATGAGAGGTGGAGAGATGCAAGGGTCAAAGCTGGCGGGGGACTAGGCAACTGATGGCAGGGGCTGGCAGGCACAAGGTAACAGGGTGCAGGGGAATCCAGATAATCGGGAAAAGGAGGAAAGGGCCAAAGGTACGGAAAAGCGGCGCAGCAAACTGGGGAGTTGGTATAGGACTAGTGGTCGGTTACCAATGGGGAGGAGAGTGGGGGGAAGCACCCCCCAGGGGAACGAGGAGTAGTCAACAGGGGTAACGGAAGGGGGCATGTGCAACGGGGATTGAAGAACAGGAAACCTAATGGGGGCATGCAAGAGGTTAAGTCGCACAAGCAACAGGGAGTGAGTAGTAGGCCTGGAGACTGGGTGGAAGAGGCAGAGGTTAGGTACCAAGGGAGGGGAGGGGTGAGGAGGCGAGAGAGTTACAGGACCCCGGGGGCGAAGAATAAGAATGGGACCTGGAAGCTGGGGCTCGGTGTATGAGGGGGTTGGGTGAAGGGAAAGTTTAAAGCACTTACACCTGGCCAACACGGAGCAAGCGGGAAGGCAACAGGGATGAAAAAATGTTTAACGATCCTGCACCTGGGAAAAGTAGTAAAGTGGAATCGGCTGGAGTATAAAGCCATTGCCGAAGTGGGAGTGCTTGAAGTTATGAGTTAATAAAGTGGGAAGTTAATAAAGTGGAAACGTTATCAAAGTTAATAAAGTCAAAAAGTAACGGCGTCAGCTCTGCTCAACGGATGCTGCTCCCCATCACGTGAGGAGTGTAAGTGTGTGCAGCTCAGAGCAGAATAGCCTGATGTTGTATTGCCAAGTAACAAGCACGGGCATAATTTTAGGGGGGCAGGGGTGTTTGTCCCCCCCCAACTTTCATGGCACACCATTTTGTCCCCATTCATTTGGCTGGGGCACCTTTTCTTCAGATGTCATGTCCTCCCAACATTTTCAGCAAAGTTACTCCACTGGTAACAAATAAGGGAGCACCTGTAAGCTACCTCCTGCTTAAATAAAGCAACTGCGGCCTGTACATCCACAACCCGAGTCAGTGTCTTATTTCCGGGGGTAGGGTGCTCGTTGGGGGGCATGGCAAAGGGGAAAATGTGTGGAAGGCACGCAAGGTAAACTAAGGGAATTGGAAACCACACAAACCAAATGCAGGGCCCAGGAGAGGGCCGGTGTGGGGTGTTGCGACTATGTTCTCACTTAGGAAGTCTTGAACTCCTCCAGGCCAGTGGCTCCTCTGGCACTGGCTCTAACTGTAACACATTACGTTATTCGCATTGGGAAAACAGCAGCCCGTGGAGAGGAAACAAAGGCACCGTTTCACAACATACTCACTTGATTGTCAACTTCGCCAAACTGCTGGCTTTGGACGTGTCGGTGGAGGGGAGGGGTGTGAGTCGGGAAGGGAAAGATGTCACTTAACTGAGTTAATCCCATCAATGAGCTTGTCAGTCCTTAGCCATTTGGCTGCTGTTTATGCGACAGCCTGCTAAAAGCTGAAAAGAGATCCGAGGGGACTGTTGACCGTAGTAGCCCTGGCAGAGAATAACAAGACATGCCTTAGCACTGTGGGGTGATCGCCTCATCTTTTGCAAAAGAAAAGGCCTTGCAAAGGATAGAACATGCCACATGCTGAGCATGGATATGACGAACAGAGGAGTTGCCAGCAATTGCCACTTGGCGACCCTGAGGAGGAATGAAGAGTATGGCCCATAGTGATGAGCCTCTCTGCAGCTCCAGGAGAACAAGTAAGTTTAGTGTCTTGCCTCATGTGTGTTATTGTGAGGAATTTGACCATCTGCGCAGTGGGTGTGCGCTCACATGGGTTTTTTTGAAATTGTATATGAAATTGAATGATGGTAGATCAACCTCTGGAAAATATGTGGGGTAATCTGCGCACATTTTCCTATGCTTACCGCAAGACAAACACATAGACCTGTGTACTCTGGTTGGACACAGCCTAACGGCATAGTCCTCTATGTCACATTTATTTGGGATCTGACAGGTGGAGGACATGATGCATCTCAGAAGGTGGAGGGCCAAAACCGTCCTCCTCTCATGGCAGCCTAAGTAACTATCAAAGGCTCCATGGATCCTCACTGTCCTTTTGTGTAAGCACTGCAGATTGTGCCGGCAATTAACATAATTAATATACTAATAGAGTATAATTCAAACATACCCATGTAGGGCCTGGCTGCAGGACAATCAAAAGAGACAGGAAAACCCCAACAACCTTTGATATGCATCTGTATCAACCTGAAGCTAGCTCCTACATCTTAGTATCAAGGGCAGCAAACTGTCATGCCTGGCACTATGTGTGTACAGTAGGCAACGCACGCAGGGGGACCCAATTCAGGAGGTACGAGAATGTGGTTTTCAGGAGAGAGAAAATCTGTTCTCACCGCAGCTTCAAGAATCACAGAGAGCTTTAATCAGGAACCACATAGAGCTCAATTAACCAGAGAGACCCTTGGATCCACAACAGACAGGAAGATGGTTGGGACTTCGCATTACATGTTTTCACCCCTTTACCTTTTCTGTTGCAAAGCACCCTGGTTATGACTTCATGCAAACAGGAGATTGTTGTTGGGGACCCATGATTGGTTCATTAAGGTAGGCTTAGCCTATACCAATCACTGTGGCCCATTTGGCATTAAAAGAGGGCTGGGCCCCTCTTTTGGGAAGATCATCTGAAGACTTTGCAAGGAGTAACAAGAATAACTAATTTGGACCCTGGCTGAAGGTACAATCTGCCTTACAGCTTATACCAGTGAAGGAGGGGCAGGATTACTAAAGAGGGAAGCAAGAAACCTCCCCTAAACATCTCCCTGGGAACAGAGGAAGATACTGAATCCAGAGGACCTGCCAGCAGCTCCAGAACGGATGCCCAGCCATCACACAGCGTGCCCAGATAGGCTCTGCAGCAAGCTTCCTAGGTGGGAAGTGCCAGAGAGTCTCTTAACCAAACCAAGGACAAGGCAGTTGGCCGTAACACTCTCCTCAGCTTTGGGCCGTCTGCCTTAAAGGAAGACACAAGCCCAGCGAAGAAGCTAGGAGGAATGCATCGACAAGCATCCACGAAGTCTGCCTTAGAGGACATTTTCGAAGCAGTAGAGCCCCTCGAGCTGCAACCGACTGCACCACTGGCTGTTGTTACGCCGCAATTCCTAACGCCGTCCGAGACACCTCGACCAGTGCTTCATACCCGCCAACCAGCACTGTGACAATGATTCCTAACCCTGAGCTGCCGTGTAGGCCAGCCTACTGCAGTCCGTCCAGCCTCACTCGCCGACTGCCTGTCGCCTGATAGTCGCAGCTGTCTCCCGTCTTGAACTCTGTTGCACGAGCTGCAAAGTGCCCTGAAACTGACTCTACACTAAGACCTTCTACAAGCACAAGGTACATAGTGGTCCTGTCCCCCTGGTCCTTCTCCGAAGGCCCCTAGTGGCATTTTATGAGCCATGCTCCCTTTATATTGAAACCAAGTATCCTTGAACTATTGCGATTCATTACTTTACCAACTACCCTCCTATCAGTATCCAGAGGGCATCCCTTTTCCTTCTTGAAACTGTCTGTCCTCTGCATTCCTTTACAGGGTGGGTTATATTTTGTAGTGTGCAAGAATTGTCTGTCGTGATGATAATAAAGTAGATATTTTTATACAACCTTGACTGGACAGTCCCTTTTATCATTGGGTGGTAATTGTATTTTCGCTGTGTTGCAACTAACCAATGATCCACAACCTTGTGAAGATAAGCCTGCCATTCCGTCCACATTACCAAAATTGGACAGAGAGGTTTATAATTTGCTTGTGTTTCCAATCTGTTCAGACCCTTTCTGGTGTTCTAGAGGTGTAGGGCTGATTGGTGGCTTTGAAACCGATATTCATCCCTTTACCACTAGTGCCCCGAAAGTTGATTTGTCACATTGGTGGCAAGCGGTCGTATCTAGTTGAAGCCATGTGCACAGCTTAGTCACCCAACGATAAAAGTACTGTGGCAGGCAACGTTAAGACACTGCTAGGTATTTGTAAAAATCATAGATCTTGACATGACACAGAGACTGCAAAAGGCATGAGCAAGGATGTCCTGTGTGTCCTATGTCAAGAGAGGGGGAAACATACAAATATTGCACCTTTATAATGCTGACTGCACATTTACTACGCAGTCAGAATTATACAAACATTCCGACTCCCATTACTGTGACCAAGCGGAGCAGGGGTTTGCGGGCTGTCCCCCGATCCTCTTGGTTGCTGTAATGGGAGTCAGGGGTTTGCAGGGGTATCCCCCACATACTGCTTTGGTAAGCAGGGGACAAGAAAGTAAAAAAACAGTTAAAGGACCCTGCAGCGTCAGCTCAGACTCACGTAAGTGGGAGGGACAGACGCTGCAGGAATAGCAGGGAGTCACTGGCACACACAAAAGTGTGCCTCCGTAAAGGTAAGTGGAGGCAGGAGTAGGTAGGGCAATGCAGGCTGGGGAATGCGGGCAAAAGTGATCTATCTGATCACTGCGCCACGCCATAATTAGAGATGACATTTTCAGCAGTGGAATTACGGGCGACGCAGTGATCACATAGATCCAGAGAGTGGACTTCCCCACAGCACTAAGGTTAATAAACCTGAGTTGCTGACCAGCCTCCAAGCTTGGGTAGAAGCAAGGGCATTTGGGGAGAAGACCACAGGGGACGGGCTGGACCCTGTGTACCCAAACGGAAAAGACCTTCCAGATGGGGAACCCCAAGATGGCGAGGAAGAAATCATAGCAGTGTTTCTCACCAATAATCCCGCTGGGAGGCATGCATGGTTTCAAAACACTCTAGAGTGTCAGTGAGGTGGAATTAGCCAATTTGTGTTTCCATGAAACATATGCTAATTTTTTGCATGTCTGATTTGACCCTTGGTGCACTTTGCCTGCATACTTTCCAAAATACCGAAGAGGGAGAGCGGAGGTTGCGGGGTGTCCCCCGCCCCCCATGATTGGTATATTGGGGGTTTGAGGGTGAGCGGGTGTACCCTGCTTCCTAAACATTGGCAGCAGGGGACAGAAAAAAATAATAAATGAACGTTTAAAAAATAGGCCAGAGCAGTCATACTGTTGGCAGTTTTCAGCACTAAAAAAAACAACCCCAATCCATTGAAGTCAGGGGCTAGTGTGGCATCCCACAGGTTCCAGGCCTCAGCACAGTCTCGACGTGGCCAAGTAATTGGTCTAGCTGTTAATGAGGTAGCGGCTAGAAAGCTGCTGCTGGAGGAGAGGAGACTAGCGCTAGAGGAAAAGAACAGCGGGACAAGGTCACCATAGATCGGGACAGGGCCGCCATAGAATTGCGCAAGCTGGCGCTTGAAGGGAAGAAGGAGGACAACAGATCCACTTGTATCGAAAGCAGCAGTAGTGGCTCAAACCAAGTGCTCGGGATAAGGCCTGGTGGCACATCCCCAAAGACATAGTGCAGGCATACAAAGTGGGGAAGGAGATTTATGACTGGTTTGAAGCGCTCAAGCTGGATTCTCAGCTACAGGAGGTGGACAAGGTAGTATTGGGTGCAGCCCTGATGAGTCCCTTACTGACACCAGGTACTGATGCAATTCTTCAGTTAACTCCTGAGGAAAGGCCTGTTGTTGAAAGCATGAAGGCGGCCCTTCTCAGGAAGTTCTGTAAAAACTCAGAACAGTATCTCAATAGCTTCAGAGAGCTCAGCAAGAAAAGTGGGCAGACATTTGAAGCTTTCACACACTTGTTGAAATATCTGAGCAGGCGGTTGGCTGGTAACCAAGTTGACATATTTAAAGGGATGTACAATTTGATAGCGTGTGAACAAGTTTCGAAGAATTGAGAGGTTGACCTACATCAGCATCTTGTGGACAAGACTGTCACATACCTTAGGGAGCTTGCAAAGGCTGCCAATAGGTTTGTGAGTACCCAAATCCGGTAAAAGGCTCAGGCAAGCACACCTAAACTGGAAGAGAAATCTTCAGACAAAAATGTAAACAAAGACGGGAAGGAAAAAGGTCCAACCCACTCCTCTTCGAAGTCAGGTCCCCAAAAGAATGAAGGGAAATCCAAACACTTTAGTTCAGCTGTACACACTGAAAAGAAGAGCAGAGGCACTCCTAGCACTGGGACACCTGCGTTCTCACCACCCAAAGGATGTTTTGTGTGTAAGGAGCTGGGCCATAGGAAAGGGGGTCCTGCTTGCAAGGGCTTACCCAAGCAAGCCATAGTGAATGTTGGACTCATGGAAGAGGCCATCATTAATGTGGGCCTCCTAGAGGAGGACTTCCCACTTGGACAAGGAGCGGCCGAATGTGGGTTGGTTACACTGAGCGGGAATGGTAAAGGGTCCTCAGAAGAGATCCAAGTTCCCAATAATGCTCAACTCGATTTAGAACTTGTGTATATGTATATTAATGTACACAAAATTCCGGCAGTCTGAGACACCGCAGCTAGCGTTACTGCTGTCACCTGGCAGTGGGTACAGCCAGGCCAGTATATTGATGGGCCTGATTGTAGCTTTAGTGGGTTTGACAGAAAGAGTAAGTGATCCATAGCAATAGTGGAGTTCATCTGGCTAGGTGAAACGACCCAGCACCATGTAGCAGTGAAAGATTTCATCCCTGTTCCATGTTTGTTGGGTAATGATCTTTCTGATCCCAAAACAGTTCCAGCGGCTACCCGATCGAGGGCCTAAGAGATCGTCGGGATTGAATACTCTCAGGGCCTTAGGGCCTGGAGTGCCCCCACTGGGCATGTTAGAAGGACCAGCGTGGCAGGTAGCCCCCAGTCCAGTTCGACAGACTTCTGAGTTGCCTACCCATATGGGAGAGGTGCCAGTAGTCACTGAGGACCCTACTTTGGTAGCAGGGGACTCAGTGACTTAAGAGTTGACTGGCACTGTGCCGGAACCAGTGGTGGAAGACCAGGTGGGCACAGATCTGAAGGGCCTACCCAACCTGGATGACTTTGCATCAGCTGGGGGCCCAGATCAGGCTGACTTCTTCACAGCCCAGAAAGAGTGTCCCACTCTGGCAGGTCTGCAGAAGCAGGCTAAGGGCGAGGCCCCTGGACTGTTCAAAGTGTACTGGGGGATGGAATCCTGTACAGTGAGCCAAAAGACTCTAAGGGCGAGGGCACCAGAAGGTTGGTGATTCCCCAGTGCCACAAAAATGTCCTTTCGCATTTGGCTAACCAAATTCCTTTAGCGGGTCACATGGGAGTGACTAAGACATTGGACCAGTTGGTTTAGCAATTTTATTAGCCGCAGTTCGGCGTGAAGGTTAAGGAATTTGTCCGGTCCTGCCTGACTTGTCAAGCTTCTGGCAAGTCGAGTGGTGCCACAAAGGCCCCTTTAATTCCACTACACATGGTTGGGTGGCCTTTCGAGAGAAGAGACATTTATAGTGTGGGTCCTTTGGATCCTCAAACCAGCTCAGGGAATAGATATCTCTTGGTGGTGGTAGACCATGCCAGAAGGTACCCTGAGGCAGTCCATCTGAGGAGCATCAAAGCCTCTGTGGTTGCAAAGGATGTGTGTGGGATATTCTCCCATGTTGGATTCCCCAAGGAAGTCATTTCTGACAGGGGATCAAACTTCATATTAGTATATATGAAGGCTATGTGGGAAGAGTGTGGAGTCACCTATCAGTTTTCTACATCCTTCCACCCACAAACAAATGGGCTTGTTGAGTGGTTCAACAAAACCCTGAAAGGCATGATAGGTGGCTTGGAAGAGCACCTGAGGAGAAAATGGGATATTCTCCTGCCATGTCTTCTGTTCATCTACAGGGAGGTGCTACAGAATGAAGTAGGGTTTAGTTCCTGTGAACCTCTGTTTGGAAACCATGTACAAGGTCCTGCAGTCTTGTGAAAGAGGGATGGGAGGGCAACCCCTCATCCCCTACATGAGATGTAGTGGACTATGTACTTGGCCTTCAGTCTAGAATGGCAAAGTACATGGAACAGTCAACGAAAAACCTGAAGGCCAGTCAGGAGCTGATGAAGCACTGACATAACCAGAAGGCCACAGTGACAGTGTATTCTCCAGTTCAGTGGGTGTGGATTATGGAGCCTGTCAAACCCAGTGCCCTTCAGGACAAGTGGACTGGGCCTTACTGTGTGCTGAAAAAAGTCAGTGAGGTAAATTGTCTCATTGACGTGAAAGGACCTAAACAGATGTGCAGAGTCTTTCAAGTCAACCGGGTAAAACTCTATTATAGCCGTGATGACATGGTCATGACATTAGTGACCGACGGAGAGACTGAGGAGGAGACCGATCCCCTCCGAGATCTCCTGCACACTGAAGCCACAGACTGGTCACTGGAAGGTGTCAACCTTGCAACGGACATGTCAGAACAGCAACTGACAGACTGTTGCCAGTTACTGGGACAGTTTGCTGGTCTGTTTTTAAGGACTCGAGGTTGCGCAGAGTGGTCCACACATGATGTGAACACTGGAGACAGGAAGCCGGTGAAGAGTAGGATTCACCGGATGTCCGGTAAGGTCAGGAACACCATCAAGAAGGATGTTTCCAAGATGTTGTCCCTAGGAGTGACAGAGCCATCCCACAGCACCTGGGCTAGCCCATTGGTACTGGTCCCTAAAAAGACCAATGGTCCTCAGACTGAAGCCCACTTTTGTGTGGACTACAGAGGGATCAATTCTGTCATGAAGACAGATGCTCACCCCATTTTTCGAGCAGATGAGCTCATCGACAAGCTCGGCGCTGCCAAGTATGCCCATGCCTAAAGTGTACTTGTAACTCTGTGAAAGGCACCCAGATACCTCCAGGTCTGGTGCGCCATATAAATCAATAAACAAACAAACAAATACATGAGTACCTTTGATATCAAGGCAGGGTATTGGCAGGTTGGCTTGTCAGATGGAGCAAGAGGGGTCAGCATTCTCAACCCCAGAAGGACTCTTTCAGTTCACTGTGATGCGCTTCGGATTGAAGAATGCCCCTGCCACTTTTCAGCAGATGGTTAACGAGGTTTTGTCTGGTCTGGAAAACATCTGTGTCACATATTTAGACAACATTGCTGTGTTCAGCCAGACCTGGGAGGATCCTTTAGCCCACCTGAACAAGTGCTTCATGCACTGCAGAATGCAGGTCTGTCTATCAAGGCCACAAAGTGCCAGTTGCATGGGGCACAGTGACTTACCTAGGCCACCTGGTCGGTGGAGGTAAGAAACAACCTCTCGAAGCAAAATTACAGGATGTGAAGGATTGGGACATCCCCACCACACAGACGCAGGTGAGAGCCTTTCTAGGTCTCACCGGGTACTACTAGTCGCTCCTCAAGGGGTATGGAACCATTGTCATGGTCCTGAATGATGTAACTTCCAAGAAAATGCAGAAGGTAACTTAGACCCCCGCCTGTCAAAACCTAAAGGATGGATTGTGCACATCCCCAGTGCTGTATGTGCCAGACTATGGTCAGGAGTTCATTATCCAGACAGATGCCTGTGATTTTGGGATTGGAGCAGTGTTAGAGCAGCTGATCTCTCAAGGAGTAGAGCAACCTGTCGCTGACATTAGCAGGCGATTGACAAAAGGCTGAAAAGAACTCGGCCATCAATGAAAAAGAGGCTTACACGGTCGTGTGGGCTGAAAACAAGCTAAAACCCTACATCTTTGGGTCGCACTTTATGATCCACCAGACTACCAGCCTCTTTGATGGTTAATGGTCATGCAAGGGGAGAAACCTATGCTTCTGTGTTGGGCCGTATCCCTACAGGGATTGGATCCAGCACAAGCCAGGCTCCCAGCATGTAAATGCAGGTGGCCTCAGCCCGTTCTTTCAACTTGATGATGAACCAGACCCTCAGTATGGTGGAGGTTCACATGTTGAGGCTGGCGGGCATGTGAGGAATTCGACCATCCACACAGTGAGTGTGCGCTCACCTGGGCTTTTATGAAATTTAATATGAAATGTAATCATGGTAGATCAACCTCTGGAAAATGTGTGGGGCTAATCCACACACATTTTCCTATGCACACCGCATGACATACACAAAGACCTGTATACTCTGGGCGGACACAGCATACAGGCGCATTTCACCCTGTCATATTTAGTTGGAATCTGACAGGTGGAGTACATGATGCATCTCAGAAGGGGGAGGGCCAATACCTTCATCCTGCTATGGCCAGCCTAATTAACTATCAAAGGCTCCATGGATCCTCCCTGTCCTTTTGTGCACAGCAGATGGTGGCAGCAATTGACATAATTAACATAGTGGTAGAGTATACTTAAAACAGGCCCATGTGTGGCCTAGCTTCCGGACTAACAAAGGAGACAGGAAAACCCCAACAACCTTTGATATCCATCTATGTCAACATGAAGCGAGCTTCTGTCTCTTACTATCAAGGGCAGTGACCTGTTATGTCTGGGACTATGATTTTACAGTAGGCAACCCCAGCAGGGGGACCCCATTCAGAAGCTATGAGAATGTAATTTGCATTAGACAGACAGCCTGTTGTTGCTGCAGCTTCAAGGGAGTCAAGGGAGACATACAGCTTTAATCAGGAACCACAGAGAGCTCAGGTAACCATAGAGACCCTTTGATCCACAACAGACAGGAAGATGACTGGGACTTATTAATACATGTGTTCACCCCTTTACCATTTCTGTTGCAAAGCACTCTGGTTATGACCTCAGGCATACAGGAGATTGTTTGTGGGGACCCGGTATTGGTTCATTAAGGTAGGTGTAGGCTAAACAAATCACTGTGGCCCATTTGACTTTAAAAGAGGGCTGAGCCCCTCTTTTAAGCAGATCATCTGAAGACGTCACAAGGAGTAACAAGAAGAACTAATTTGGACCCTGGCTAAAAGTACAGTCTGCCTTACAGCTTAAACCAGTGAAGGAACGACAGGATTTCCAAAGAGGGAAGCAAGATCCCTCCCCTAAACATCTCCCAGGGAACCAAGGGTGATACTGAATCCAGAAGACCATCCAGCAGCTCCAGAACCGGTACCCAGCCAGCACACTGTGTGGCCTGCTAGTTTCCACTTCGCAGGTGGGAAGTGCCAGAGAGTTTCTGAACCAAACCAAGGACAAGGCAGTTGCCTGCAACACTCTCCTCAACATTGGGCCGTACGCCTTAAATGACGACAGCCCAGTGAAGAAGCTAAGAGGAGTGCATTGACAAGCATGCACGAATGTCAGCATTAAAGGAAATCTTCGAGGCAGGGAGCCCCTCAAGCTGAAAGCGACTGCACCGCTGACTGGTGTGATGTCACAGTCACTAATGTCATCCGAGACACTTCGACCAGCGCTTCAGACCTGCCGACCAGCACTGAGACAACGATTCCTGACCCAGAGCCGCCGTGTGGGCCAGCATGCAGCCGTCCATCCAGCCTTACTCACTGAACTGCCTGCGGCCTGATACCCGCAGCTATCTCCCATCTTGAACTCTGTAGCAGAAGCTGCAATGCACTCTGAACCCGACTCTACACTGTCGAGCACCAAGAACTTCTACACGCACAAGGTACATTGTGATTCTGTCCCACAGGTCTTTCTCTGAATGCCCCTAGTGACATTTTACAACCCATTGTTCCCTAGTGTGGAAACCAAGTATCCTTGAACTATTGTGATTAATTGCTTTAATGACTACCCCCATCAATATCTAGAGTGCATCCCTTTTCCTTCTTGAAACTGTCTGCCCTGTGCATTCCTTTACAGAGTGGGTTGTATTTTGTAGTGTGCTAGAACTGTCTCTTGTGATAATAATAAAGTAGATATTTGTATACAACCTTGACTGGACAGTCCCTTTTATTATTGGGTAATAATTGTATTTTCGCTGTGTTGCAACTAACCAACGATCCATGTCCTTGCAGAGATAAGCCTGCCATTCCGTCCACGTTACCAAAATTGGACAAGTAGGTTTATAATTTGCTTGTGTTTCCAATCTGTTCAGATCCCTTCTGATGTATTAGAGGTGTGGGGCTGATTGATGGTTTAGTAACCGATATTTATCCCTGGAGCGCTGGTGCCCCTGAAGTTGATTCATAACAGTTATCAAGCCTTTTTGTCGTGCAAGCCTAAATAGAAAAAAAGAATAACTGCTTCCTTCCTTGCAGCCCAGGTGAAGAGAAAATGACCTGCAGGTGACTCTGGCTCTGGCTCCCGCTCTGCTCACACAGTCTGTGCAGCCTCTAAGAGAATTTAAAACAACCTACCCCTGAGATTGAGGCCTGCTGTACAATAGTGGCTCAAGTGAAGGAGGGTGCGCCAGGGGCATGCAGGACACGTTGTCCCCATGTGCATTTGGACGCTGTACATCGTCCATTGAGCCGCTCCGGGGATAGTGTCCCCCATTCTATTTCAGGGGGATCAGTGAAGGTTCGGGGACATTCGGCGGATGGTGAGGGGGGGGTTGCCCTGAACCTTTGCCAGCCCAGCCTGTCTCGGACATGACCAGAGACGTCTTTATGGGAGGACAAAAGGGGCACTTTCCCAGGGCCCCCACCTTGGAGGGGGCCCCCACAAGGCTGCCTGATCTAAAGTAAGATTCCATTGTTCACCAGACTTAAATAGCACACGCCAGGAGATTTTATGGCATGCTGCTGAAGTGCTAAACCTATTGCCTGTCTGTTTTGACAAGTACATTCTGCCTTGATCAATTAATCATGTAATGCTTTCTGTGTTCACTGTGGAATACATAGTTTGTGTGTTCCGTATGGCACAGCTTCTGTGGCATTCTTTCATTCTTGTGGGAATTATGTTGATCATGTGCACTAGCCAAAGTTGAAATCCATATTGAGACATTGAGTGCCACAATGGTTCAGAAGTTAGCACAGTGTGTTAAGCACTCAATGCAGAGATATGCATTCATATGAAATATTAGAAGAGCACTCCAGCAAGGATGGCTGAAGCTTTCCGATGTCTGAAGTTTATAAACCTACCTGCATATGTACTTGGTTTTGCAGCATAGGAGGTGCTATTATCAGCAATGTCCCTGCACCAGATAGGGGTTGCTATAAAAACTATCATGCCATTCATATGGTGAAGGTCTAGAAATTGGTTTGTTCAGAAGGGGCGTTCTAAAAGCTAGTCAATCCCCCTCCAAAGATGAGCATAAACTATTAGTCCAAGAGGTGAATAAAAGACTGTGGAACCAAAGTGTTCATGCTTGTATCCTGGCTTTGCCAGCAGACGATACAGTGATCCTGGTCAAATCATATATCTCTTGCATTACTGTTCTGTCTTCTGTGAGGTTTTCCTTCTTGCATGCTGGTGGCATCGTTTAGCTCATTACTTGATCTTTCTTCTTCTGTAGGTCATTTGAGTGGAAGGGGTGGTAGACAGGAGAGAGCAGACCAGATGTTGTAGGCCTTGGGCAATCCTATTTTAAGGTCTGCTTGTTTGCACAAAAAACATTTTGCTTTTTGTATAAAAGTCAAAGGTTTTCTGCACATTTATGAATGACAATTTCACAAGCCATTGTTTTGGAAGTATTTCAAGCTTAAAAGTACAAAAGACATACCTAGATTTAATCTGTTAAATCACATCGATTGGTAAATCATTCCCATTTTGCATAACACCATTTCTTCAATATCTTGGTTTTAAAAATTGTCAGGTCTGGAAATGTGATTTGTATACTTTGGAAGTCAGTGGTAAGAGCTGGAAAATAAAGTGTTCAAATGCAGAAATTGCAGAGTTGGCACAAATCCCAGCTTCACCCCTTAAGCAATGTGTGATCCTGGGCATCTCATTTAATCTTGTATTGCCTAACCTCTCAGAATTGCCAGTCCCTAAACCTTTAAAAATCGTCAGCCCTTCAGAGTGATTTCCTTCTCAGGGTATATCTTCATATCTTCATAAAAGCCTCACTCATGGTTTCACTGGCTATAGGGTTGCTTCCACTATAATAGTGAGCATTGATATACTGCACACCACAGACACATGTCCCCTTGATCTCTAATGACAACACTATTTGAAAACCATGTCCCACTTCTAATCTCAGTCTGTCTGGATAGAGACACCTTCCTGGTAGCTTCTAATCTGCATTCATTATCCATGCTATGCTCTTTGTAGCTTTCTCCTTCGTTACAAATGGTCTACTCCATCCATGCTTGAACACTTTTACATTCTCTGAGGCAGCTAATGTGAGTTATCTGCCTATTCTGGGTTGCATGTACTTTTTACATACAGTCCTGCATTAATACTACAAGCTGCATACCTTCCCGGATGATATTGATAAAAAGTATCCTGTTTCTTTACTAGAAGAGAAATAACCTCTTCGTAGATTGCTAATGTTGGCCTTCAAATGCTACTTGTTAATCATTCTGATTAGAGCAAGACTGAAGAGGAT
Organism: Ambystoma mexicanum; assembly: GCF_040938575.1. Lineage (NCBI taxonomy): Eukaryota > Metazoa > Chordata > Amphibia > Caudata > Ambystomatidae > Ambystoma > Ambystoma mexicanum. Next base: position 601,582,685 of record NC_090922.1, read on the forward strand.
ACGGGGACCTAAATGGAGTAAACATGCTTATTTTTAATGCTGCGAGGTGGCATATCTACCTATGGGTTATGCTCACGGTGGAGGAGAGAGGGGGGGGCACCATCAGATATTCTTGATCACTTAATTCCTTTGGTTTGGTGGGGGGGCCCCAAAGATGTCCATGCCCAGGGCCCCAAAAATGCTTAAGATGGCCCTGGACATGACACGTGTTTGGCTCACAGGGAGGGTGAAGGAGCGGGTGTGCAAGGAAGGGGCGGGCCAGGCAGAGCTGCAAGCAGCTCTGGGATTGTAGTGAAGTGAAGGGGAAAAAAGAGGGTGGATTGTGTAGTACAAGGCCTTGGTAATTTAGTGTGTCCCTCATATTTTCTGACCATTGGTCTGAGGGTGGGGTTTTGGGGCCCAGTTCAAGCAGTGTTTCCATTTTGGCTTAGTCCGTAGCTGCCCTGGCCGGTGTCAGGGCGCTAGGCATGTTGGGCCTATGCTGGGCTCTGCCAAGATGTGGCCTGGCAGCATTCAGAAGGTCGGGGGAGCATTTGAAGACAGGGTCACCAGCACCGGGCAAGGGAGCATTGTCGCGACAACAGGGTGCCAGGGAGTGCTTTGTGATTTAGATAGAATTGTGAACATTAGCCTGCGTTGCACCTAGATAGGATTGTGAATTTTAGTAAGTGCCACACTAAGATAGAATTGTGAATGTTAGCAAGTGCCACAATTAGATAGAATTGTGAATGTTAGCAAGTGCCACACTCAGAATTGTGAATGTTAGCAAGTGCCACATTTAGAAAGAATTGTGAACATTAGCCGGCGTCACATCTAGACAGGATTGTGAATGTCGGCCAGTGCCACATTTATATAAAATAGCGAATATTAGCCATTGCCACATCTAAACTGCATTGGGAATATTACCAATGCCACATCTAGATAACATTGGGAATGCTAGCATGCTTCACGTATAGACTGGGATTTTGTAGGTGGGCCAGTGCCACATTTGGATATAATTGTGAATATTGGCATGCGTCATATATAGACAGTATTGTGAATATTAGCCAGTGCCGGATCTAGATAGAAATGCAGAGCTATTCACAAGCCACACCTAAAAGAATGTGGAAATTTAGCACATATCATTTATAGATAGCGAGGCCAAAAATCAACCCCACTAACACTAACCAAACACAACCACAACCCTAAAGCACAACAAACCACACAAACTTTTCTACACCGGAACAAAACAAACCACACAAACTTCACTACACCGGAACAACAAAACAAACCACACATAGCTTCGCACAACAGCACAAAACGGCTACTGACCGGAAAACACCCCAAGCTCAGCGAACAGTGTTAACCGAACTGAGGCTGCAAACAGCACATCACTGCTCTCTTGCACTTATCCCGGTCATTCCCACTAACTCACCCCTCACCCCCTTTCCTTTTCAGATCCGCCAGAGCGCTAGGTGACCACTCTGGTGGTGATAGTGCGCGGTACCAATATCCTTTAACATTAACATACAGTGTTTTGGCCGACAGTGGGAGGGGAGCAGAGTAAAGTGTCAAGCTCAGCCGCAACCCGTGGGCAGGTAGGTGCAGCGTCATTAGCGTTTCTTAGCCATATACAATTATTTTTTTAAATGCAGCACAGTTCCCTCCCAAATTATTATGACCTTTGTAGGACTGACATACGCAAGTAAGACTGTGCCAGCCTGGATGTCGTAGTTGCAGCGAGTGCAGCCAGAATTGGTCCTAGTTTTTCCTATGCTCGGGGCAGGTGGGAAATGCCTAGGGAGTGGAAGGCCGGGGTTAGCAGGGGGAGGGGGCGATTGATGTCAGGCATTTTGGAGAAGTTTGGCAGGGGGTGAGAGAAGAAGGGCAGCATTTGGCAGGTATCCAGGTGAAGACAGGACAGGTAGAGGGGTGCAGGATGGGTAGGTTCCCATGGGTGTGCGGGGCGAGATGGGGGTTTAGTAGGCCATGAGTGTAGTGAAAGGGAGGGGGAGAGTGGGTGAGGAAGGGCTTGGGGTACCCTAGTTCGTAAGGGGCATGTAATGAATGGGTACAAGACAACCCCTGGGGGGATGGAGAGGAGTTGGGTGCTGGTGTGACACCCCCACCGAAGTGGGGCCAGGGAGGGGCTGAGTTGACTCCCCTTAGTCTAGCAGTGAAGGACAGGCAGTGTGTGTCATGATGCCTACCTCCAAGGAGCCAGGTCCGACCCAGCGACCCCAGAAGTAGGCATCATTTCCCCTAGGGGAGTGCCAGCGGGCCCAAGCTGGGGCCCTTTGGACACAGTCCTGGCGCCTTAGGCGCCAGGCTCATGTTGGACCTCTGTCCTGGCGCCTGAGGCGCCAGGCTCATAAAGCTATACATGTGTGCAAGTGTTTTCATGTGCACTTACCTTTTGCAGACCATGCTGCCACATCCAGGCCCTCTTGAGGCCTGAATGGAACTACTTTACCTGTGGGACTACTTTCCACCCGGGTGTGGTCGGGGAAGGATACATACCTGATCGGAGGAAGGATACACACTTGGGACTTCTTCCAAAGCTATTTAAACCACACCCGATCAGCAACTCACACTTCGCGTTGTTCTGCTCCTCGCAGCTGGACGCTCACCGTGTCAGCTCCTGCTTCTGGACTTCAGCCACGCCTGTCAGCATCCTGGGTCACCTGCAAAGGGAGACAAGAGACCTTACCAGCTAAATCTGCACCACGGAGACATCACCGACGATCCTGAAAGGGAAGACATTATTTTTAAAAGCATTTCGTTACGATCGCTGCAGCACTGCATTTCACTCACCTTTCCTGGGTTCCTCCATCTTCAGCAGCGATCATCCGGATACACAGCCACTTCCCAGAGCCTAGAGAAAAAGACAAGAATAAGAGGTGAGAAAAGGAAGGGAATAAGACTTACCTCATTTCATTTCGCGTCTTGCCGCTTCCAGGCATTTTCCGGACCCCGGCCCCTATGGGGAAAAAAGACAAAGACATTGAATGAGCGTATGCAAAGTCAGTTCCCGAGCGCTCATCCAGAACTAACCTGCCATTTACTGGAACTGGAACTGCACGTTTCACTTCGGGTCGGTGCCATATCTCCGGCATTCTGAACCCCGGCCCCTAAAGGGAAAAAAGGACATAAACATTAGCGCTTGCTGCAAAAAGACAATGAACATTATTATTAAGCTTGGACTTTTGAACTTGCAACAGAACTTTTACAGAGCCTTACCAGTATAATCAAGCTTACCTGAACTCCCATCCAACCTCAATCCAGTGAAGTAACTGGGTTCAACGCGCCCCTGCGTCAGAAGCAGGATGGAGAGCTCATCCTTTCAGACCCTAAGGTGAGACTTCACGGGGAATCGTGGAAGGGTATCGTGGAGGGTTGGAAGAGAGTGGGAGGCTTGAGCATAACTCAGTCAGTAGGTAATACTCCCTTTTCACGCACAGGGGAATATTCCTGCGAGCCGGAGAAGCCAGAGTTGAGGGCCCTTCCTGTCCACCTTCAGAGTCCTGCGCTTCACCATTGAAGAAGCATCAGCACTCGAAGCCAGACCTGCGCCTCCGTGGGAATCAGGTGAGCGTCACAGTGTGTCCCCAAGGGGGGTTGAGGAAAGTGGGGAGAGGGAGGGACGCCCTCATCCGCTGGAGCAGCCGGGTGCCGGGATCACTCCCCTCCCCCATAACAGAATCAGGAACGGGGTGGACATCCCCTGCTAGAGGAGTTGGCTGCGGAAGGTATGGAGCGAGAGGTGTGGACGAGATGGACGGGTAATGTAATAGATGATGGTCAGGTGGGATAAAAGCATAGGGAACAAGGGTATGGCAGCCAGGAAGAGGGATCGGACCCACACAAGGCCACAAGAAGAGTGTTTGATGCACGAGCTGGTGGAGGTGGTGCATGCAGAGGTGGGAGCCAGAAAGGGGGGAATGGTGTTGAGGAGAAGACTCTGAGGTGTGGAGAGGTGAGCAAGGACGGGGAGAGTAGAGGCGGGGGCGAAGGGGACAGAGAGCGTAGAATGGATACGCAGGGTCAAAGAGGAGGGATTGGGAAGTGAGAGGGGAGAAAAAGGGGGCATTGAGGGGAGGAAGGTGGCAAAAGGAGAGAAGAGCCCGATTGATGGGGTGGCAAGAAGGTAGAAAGGGGTGCTGAGTAGAATATCAAGAGTACAAGTACATTTTAACATAAGTGTAGATCCCTTGTGGGGAGAGTTGTGTGGTGACCCATAGATCCAGGACAATACATTTTTGGGAAAGCACAAATTGTTAAGGTAGGAGGTTAATCAAACACACGCCCAAATGGCAGCAGTATAAAGACAGGGGAGTCGTCAATGGTAACAGGAATGGTAGCTGTAGGGGACATTTAAGAGTGACAGGAATTTCCTTGCTCAGATGGGCCAAGGCGGTTGAATGAAATACCTTTTTCTGAACCTACAGGAGTAGGTCAGAGTAGTGGCACATGTATGCATGTTTCGCCCGAGCGGGACAGAGACGTAACCACGCAGAAGTGGCTATTGTCCAAAGAGGGGGTTGGGATAAGAATATGAAGGTATTGTTCCGCTATGCAACATTTAAATAGTGGCAGTAATTAGCATGGATGGCACTGTAGACTGATGGAGCAGATGTGTGAAAGACTGAAGCCTAGGAGAGCTGATCTGAGTTGGGGAACATGTATGCACTCTTCACCCAAAGGTATTGGAGCCTGGAATGGCGAAGCGTGAGACATTACCTCAAATGGATAAGTAGCACAGGAAAAGTGATATTGGGAGGATGAAATAAATGAGGTTGCAGGGACGGATGAAAGGACATGTTAAGGAGGAGAGCTCCGGCATTGGTAATAATTGGATTGGACGAGCAATGAAAAGGAGTATCCAATCACAATGGAACATGCTGGTAAAGGGGCAATAAGCTTTGGCACGAGGAAGAGTGTGGGAGAGGGGTGACAGGACATGTTAAGGAGGAGAGCTCTGGCATTGGTAATAATTGGATTGGACGAGCAATGAAAAGGAGTACCCAATGGAAGGGAAAGGACGGGCCAGCAAAGGGGCAATAGGCTATGACATGAGGAAGAGTAACGAGAGGAGGTGCCAATTTGTGGCGGGCGCACGGGACGACACTCTGGTATGGGGGGCTGCAGTTCCAGGCTGGGGGATCGTTAACGAGGGGAAGTGTTGGAGTCATAGAAGGGGCAAGAGCGATGTCATCCTGGTTAGGTGACAAGATGGGCGTATGGGAGGAGTTGAAAATTGGGGTCAAGTGCAGCCAGTGTGCGTGCTGTTGGTAGTACGTGGGGTAGCTGGTAGTGTAAACTGAGGGGCAGAGGATGTCTGGGCCAGCACCTGGTTTGAAGGGGGATAGCAGACATCTAGGGCATCGAGAGACAGAGCATGGGGCATCAACGGCATCATTTGGCTGGGTGGCCCCCTGGGCATCGCGCGGTGTGGAGTGCATGTTGGCAGCGTGATTAGGGATCAGGAGCTGTCGGGTGGGGGGTGGTACCATTGTGGTGTGGCGGGAACACTTTGTACAGGAAGAAAGCGCAGATGCCCTGCATAGGTGGGCCTGTAGCTGGGGTTTCCTTACTTCAAGGTGTTTGGCAGGGTAACTGGGTTTTGATCCACCCAGGAGAAAAGGGAGATAGAGGTCACGATGGGGGCAAACAGGTTTGGGGAGTTGGAGGTGGCAGTTATGTGTTCTAGGTGGCACTGGGGGCCTCCGGGTAAGGATGTAATATGGTATGAGGGGGGATACATAGGGGGGGACTGTTAGGGCATACAACATTTCACAAGAAGGGCATGGCATAGGAATGGGGGCGTCTAGGCAGTGTGCTGGGCCATGGTTGCTGCTGGAAAGGTACCGGTGAAGCCTACGTTTAGCCTCATACTGGTGGAAGGTAAAAGAAGTGTTGGGAATAAAAGGGTGATGGTAGAATTATGCAGGGGAAAGAAATGGGAACGATGTTATATGGTTGGGTTTATTTTTAGGCAAGTAGGGAGAGATGGGAAGAGGGATGCTAGAGGTCTGGGCAGTGAGAGGGGTTCAAGAGGAAGGTGATGACAGCAGGGTTACTGGGCAGATTCCTCAGGGTGTTGGCTAAGGTATGTCTGCAAGCATTAAAGGAGGAAAGGTTCAGGGTATGATTTACATGGTTGTTTTCTGGGCTTTCAGGATGTTGGCAGTAGTGTCTGTCAAAGGGCGGTGGGGCTAGTTGGGAGGAGGTAAAGATTGTCGGAGAAGGCCTTAAACATCTGAGCCAGGAGGACTAAGGCAGATCAGCAAGAAAAACCGGTGAGGGTCACTGCGAAAAGGGGGTGACAATGTTAGGCCCAGTTAAAGAAGGCAGAGGATGGCAGGAACATTGCATCCATCTGCTGGGGACTGGATTTCGGTCATAAGGGCGGCGGGGGGGAGTTGACACCTGGACAGGTTGTGCGGTGTTACGGAAAGGATTGGTTGCACTGCGGAGAGGATGGGGCAGCTTTTCGGGAAACACTCCTTTACGATAGGAATTTCATCGGAGGGGAAGAGAGTAGGGATGAGGGGGCAGGAGATGTAGGGATTGGGGTGATGCAAGTAGGGGAGGTACTGGGGTTATATTTGGGAGCCTGGGGGGCCAGCATGACGTAAATGAGGAAGGACTGAATGGCATAAAGGGGGGGTATGTGGTTCTCACTGTTGCGGTTATGTGAACATTTGCTAATGAAGTGGGCCGGCAAACAAGCATGAAGGAGGGTGTTTGGTACACAGTTGGGGTGCAGCTAGGAAGATGTTTGGTGAGGTGGTCAGGTTTGGGAATGCAAGAGGGGCATGGTGTGCAAGCAGCAATATCAATATATGCATGGGAGGATGACTTAGTGAAGGAACTAGGGGTGGCCCTCATTAAGAACTGAAGAAGGACATTATGATCTTGATGGAGGATAGGCTGGGGGCTTTTCTTATATTGGGCCGAGTTGGCTGCTGTGAGAGTGTGGAGGGGTGCTGTAAAGTGGGGGAGGGGAGTGCCGGGGAAGAGGACCATGGGAAACAAATAAGGAAATGGATAAGTTCTGAAAGTGTGGGCGGTGCAGGTATTAGGTATGAGGAATTACATTTTTTAGTGAAGACAGCATACACCTCTCCAAGATGGGGTTGAGTACTCATAATGGGGTTGAGTACTATGTGGTTGGCCATCAGGAAGTTGGTGGAAAAAGTGGTAGAATGTTTTAAGAGAAAGGACGGGGTGGGGCAGTAAGAACACCTGTGGGGAGGGTTTTTCTCTCTGCCGGTGACATGGTCGGTTAAAAGATGGTTGGTTGAAGCTGAAGGGTTATTATTGCAGTAAAGAGGGTGTTTATTTCGGATGAACAGGCTAGCCTGGGTTCCAAGAAAGGGGGAGAGGTAGGGAAGAAGGCCTGGTGTTGGCTCGGTGGGAGGACATGGATAAAGTTGGGAATGATGTTGGGGAGTTGAAGGGGGAAGGAATATGTGAAGGGAGGGAATGGGGGAGGGAGCCGAAGGGTGGTTATCTATATGCAGTGGGGTAACTTTGCTAAAAATGTTGGGGGGCATGACATCTGAAGAAAAGGTGCCCCAGCCAAATAAATGCGGGCAAAATGGTGTGCCATGAAAGTTGGGAGGGGGACAAACACCCCTGTCCCCCCTAAAATTATGCCCATGTCTATATGTGCTCATGAATTGGGTAGTCTGGAAGGCCGAGGAGACACGTTAGCGACGTTTGTAAGCTATGGCCTGTCACATTAAAGGCACCTTTACCACTCATGGTGATTCTGGGTGTATTTGTGCCTTTTTGCCCAAAGGAAGTGGTTGGTCTGGTCTGTTCCGCCAAGCTTCCAGAGTTTTCCGAGCACTGACAAAATTGGAGAGTCGCGGCTTCCCTCGTCTCCCATGCGGTGTGCAGCGGCCCATGCTGACAAGAACGTTTTTGATGGCCTTCTCTCCACAGGCTCTCCAGTGCTTCCCTGCTCACGATCCACCGGAATAGGACTTGCATATTGGCCAAGTAAAGAGGTAAACAAAAAAAAGAGTTTGTGCTATGCACGCAGGTGAGGAGAGGAGCTTCTCCTCTTTCAAGAAAAACTAAAAACAGAGGCTCCCTAAGAGTCCCACATTTCCATAATGGAGAAAGCGCGCTGCACTGAGGCCCTCCCAAGCTATCCCCGGACTCTGCTGAAGCTGAGATAGGAGGGCAAATGAGGCACACTTCGCGCTCATAAGGTAAAAATGTCCTGCACGGACTCTGTCCCCCAACACAGTGCAAACTTCCGTAAGAAATAAAGCAAGCATGTTGTGGGCCAGCCTTTGTGTTGATCAGCACACAGCAATCATAAACAAACCCACATCTGGAGCCAGATTACAGAAACTTTGCAATGGCGCAAGTGCAAAGTTTGCACAGTATTAGCCTAGGGCAAAGTTTGCTCTATTTCTGAAAACACTTGTAAATATTAGAAAAGCATTGCAGCATGAAAAGTGCAGTCTGCCGTGGTATAAGCACCAAGTAAAAATTTCCCAAGTGCAAAAAAGATACATTTTCGATGCATTTTTGCAGCGGGGCAAAGTTTGCCCTAGTGCTAATACCATTCCCTATTAGCACTAGAGCAAACCTGCCCTGGTGCAAAATACAGTGAAAATGCATCTTTTTTGCACTAGGGCAATTTTTATACCATTGCCTATGACATGCCAACATGCACTTGTCATGGTGCAATGGTTTTCTAATATTTGCAAGTGTATTTTAGAGATAGGGCAAACTTTGCCGTAGTGCTAATAGCGTGCAAACGTTGCACTTGCACCAGTGCAAAGCTTCTGTAATCTGGCGCCAGTCCACTGTGATAAAAACAATCCTAACAATAACTATTATTGCAGAGTGTGAACACCACAGCTAAAAAAGTGTCTCACCCGTTTGTTGAAAGAAAGTAATCCTCAGAGGAACGGCTAGAACTTCGAAGTGAATCGACCCAACCTCCCCCCAACCTTTGCAAGCAAATTACATTCATAAATAATGTACCATCGTTGCTTCGAAAAAAACTGCTCCTTCCCTTCTGAGGCGTGAAAATCTTTTTTCTTGGTCTTTTGATAGACTTTAAAAAATAAATGTTTTAAAAGCTTCAGCCCCTGGGCCACTGGAAGCCTTCCAGTGCTGCCTGCCCTTTCAGTCACTGCTCATCACGAAGGTTTTCCAGAAGAAAGAAGCGGTGAGCCCCGCCCTGCTAGTCTCCAGCCTCCAGAGCCGGTATCATCTTCACATGAGCCGCCCCTCCCTCCGCGCTGACCCTCGCAACTCGTCAATGCAGGTTTGAGATCCGATCCAGGTATTGAGCAGGACACGCACCTCTTGGAATCCTAGCAGCATAAAGCAGCCGCAACTGAGAGAAAAGACTCCCGGGAATGACCCTTCGCATTCTAAGCATGCCGCTTCAGTTCAATGCACGCATAGTACTGATACTGTGCTTATGACCAAGTCACCTACATCTCTGTACTATCTTGAGTTAGGAAAATCTATCAGTCTAGTTGAGAGCAAAGGCTTCAAACTAAAGAGGAGTACTAAATAAATATACAAAAGTACATTATTAAACGTCACCGGAGGCAGTGGTGGTGCCAGGTAGGGATCACATGGGGAGGAGGAGCACCCTCTTTAGCAAGTAAGTGAAGTTTAAGCCGAGCTTTGATGAGATCCACAGTTGGACTGGCTTTGTTAGGGCAGTGGGTTTCAGTGGAGCAGGGTGACTACGGAGAAAGAGCGGAAGTGAGTGGAGGAACGGGGAGGGAATGGGACCGTGAGGTTAAGTGCAGAGGAGGATCAGAAGGGAAGGGTGGGTGAGTAATCTGAGATACAATCAGACAGGTACTGAGGAGGAAGACCATTGAAAGCTTTGTAGACTAGGAGAACGACCTTGAAATGAGAGTGATTTTGCATGGAGAGCCAACCAGCATGATGTTGGTGGGTTGAATTGGAAGAGAATATGGGTAGTTTGCAGACAATCTGGGTAGAAAAGTTAAGGTGCCTAATTACAGGTCGGACGGTCCGGAAATAACAGTGGCGGTAAACCCACCGCCACTGTTAATTCCGGACCGCCCGATCCCGAGTCCTGCAGGCGGGAGGTGATGTTCCCGCCAGGTCTGACCTGGCGGGTCTAACACCTCCCGCCTGCAGGTGGACGTGGAAACACCAACACCATCATGAGATGGTGCCGGTGTTTCCACTTCCCCATTCCCATTGAGTCCTATTGGACTCAATGGGAATGGGGATTTACCGAATTCCGCCTCCGGAATTCCAGGGACACCAGGGTCGTAATGCCCTGGTATTTCCGGGAGTCACGGAGGCAGAATGGTAATACGAGTCCAGCAGTAACGAGGCGATAAAACCGCCTGGTTACCGCCGGACTCGTAATGAGGCCCAAGGACTTTGTCTAAAGGGAAGACGGAGTAGAGAGAGGAGGGTTAAGGAGTAGGCTTGAGCAGTAGTCCAGTTTTCTCAAAACAAGAATGGAGATTAGAGGTTTTGTAGAATGGTTAGGAAGAAATGGGTGAATTTTCCTAATGTTGAGGAGAATACGAGCAGCAGAGATAGTGGGAGTGATGAATCTCTGCAGTGGCAGGTGTTGGAGTGGTCAGGAAAGGTTCCCACGAACAAGAGGGTTTCATGTTGCATGTGTCATATTCCTGAATGGGGGTGCAGCAAACTGGGCGCGATGTTGCAATTTCATATGTATCCAGTGTAGTTAATTATGAATAGCAAATGTTACTGTAGTGTTCATTTTTACTTAAATTAATACATTTTAGACTTTCTCGCACGTAGAAAGATAAAATGCTAAAACCGCCAAATGACTTATAAACGCGATTCAAACATAATGTGCTATGGAGTGCCCAGAAGCAGGCACAAGGTGTTTCATAATGTGCATGCTGGAGAGGGAGCCTGTCCTGAAGAACCCATTGTAAAGGAAAGATAGCATTTATTAAACATGCATGCACACTGAGAAAACATATAAAGGGGATTTATGAATTTGCATGTAGTGGGCTTTTTTTAATAAACAGATTAAAACACGGCAGTCAGGGTTTGACTTTGAGAAACTTGTTATGCAGAGTTACAGAGGCCAGATGATGGGTAAACAAGTAACTACGACCTTAATGATGGTCAGTTCAGCTAAAGGAGCCGACCATGTTTTTTATGGCCTGATTGTATTGCAGAAAGCAGATGTAAACTCTTGAATGCATTGGACCTTGACAGAGGCTTTTCACTATTTGTTTTTGACCAGCAGTAAAATGTGGTTTGAAGCAATGCTCGAGGCTGAAGTAATTGAAACCGAGGAGTTTCAATTGTATTCTCAAGATGGGCCATGTGCGATGAATTGGCAGTTATTTAGATTAGAATGTTCAAATGAAGCGAATGAGCCGGGGCAGATGAGATAGCTATTGTTAGTTCAACGACAACCTGTTTTTTCAGCTTTCCTCATATTGCCTAAATTATCTATGTGGACCATGTGCAATCACAATTAAGGTTATAGTGCTCAGGCCAATTGTTACTAGTAATGAATTATGTTTGCACACAATTGTTTAACTATTTGATGATGTCATGATCTACCACAGACCAAACCTAAAAGGAGGTGTGTTCTACACATGAGCTGAATATGGTAGTTAAGATAACGGCTACCAATGAGAACATAGGAATTGGAGAAAGATGGGATTTCTTTGAAGAGGTTTTGTCCAATCACATGTGGGGGATGGATTGTAATCAAATATATGGGAGTGTTTTAACTGTTGCAAGATTGTATTGAATGTGTCAACGTATGTGGGTCAGTGAGACATGGGTTACTTTGACTCCACAGCATCATCTAGCTCCTCCCTGGACAATTGTACAATAAACTTGCTTTAGGTACAAAACATGCACTCGTTCCTCAGGTGGTGGGCCCGCTGGGTTAAGGTGATTAAAGGGCCGCCCCTACATAAGTCATTATCAAAGAAGACCACAAGATTGATAGCCTTTGGTGAGGGAGCAAGAAGGTCATGCAGGAAGGAGATAAGCGAGGGAAGGGAAGGGATGGCATTGGAAGCTGGAAGAAAGTTGACATCTGTTTTTGCAGCATGGGGCAGCAGAGAGCCATCCAGTGACAAATTGCAGTGAGGCAGTTTGTAATCTGTTTGAGATGGCTAGGGTGAAGGAGGGAAACGAGAAACATATTTGAGTGTCATCAGCAAAAAAATAATAGTGAAAGCCAAAGGATGAAGGAGTCTTCCTAGTGCAGAGGTACAGAGGATGAAGATCAGAGGTTCCAGGACTGATCCCTGGGAAATGTCAATAAGGAGATGCATGGGGGTCAGAGGTTTGTGAGTTCCAAGCGATTTTAAAGGATTGGCCTTTCTGGTACGACTGATCCAGAAAAGAGCAGATTTGTGAAGCTCAAGGTCCTGGAGAGTGGGGACGAGAGAAGGGTGGTCAACAGTGTTAAAATTGACAGAAAGTTTCAAAATGATGGGTATAAAAGAGAGTTTGGAGTGGTGAGCATTAGAGAGAAAGTTGGAGAAATGCATGAGTGCAGTCTCGGTGGAGTGTTTTCTATGGTTGATTGAAGGGAAGGAGGGAATCTTGCTTGTACTAAAGCCAATTAATTGATTAAAGATAGTCTCAGAAGCGGCCTACTAAGTGCGGTTTGGCACTTCCAGTCAGGCTCTCTTTCACAGTGATGGGTCCCTTCCTCTAGCGGTTACCGCTGTGCTCACTGTGTAACTCGGGCGTCAGGCCATCATAGAACCAGAGGAGGTGAGGAGGGTTGGGTTTGGACCCAGCGTGTCTGCAAGCAAAGAGGCCGAGGTGAAGGAGGAGACGCTAAAGGTTATCTTGCGGTACTTGGCCTGGTCTGGGTACCGGCCCAGGTCTCTCTTGAACGAGTGGGTGAGTCTCCATTTCATCATCCCATCCCCCTTGTGCTACCTCATAGGGGATGTAGGTGACATTGATGTTGGGGGATCCCATTGTGTCTGTACCATCTGTACCAACAGTGACCGCAACGCATCGCTGCATTTTTGCATTCTTCTGACACCACCTGGTGGTCTAGTGAGTGCTTGGAGATGGGGGACCCAAAGGGACATGGAGGATGGCAACAAACAAGCGGGTGAACTATCTACTGGACCTCTTATTGGACAGCTCAAAAGCAGTGTGCAGATTGGACAAAGGCCAGCTGTATGAAGGAGAGCTGCATCACGCCTGAGCCACTCGAAGCCTGTGGACACTGATGTGGTAGTTGGTGGGTTATCGAGCCTTCGCTAGGACAACACATTTCACAATCCATACCATTGGTAACTAGTACCCCCAGTAGCAGAAATCTATTATCCCTATTATGAGGCAGGCAAGCTGGAAAGACTCAAGAATACGTGTGAGGAACCTGAGGGTGTCCTCACTTTCTTTCCCTCGGTATCCTCCTCTCGGGTGGCAAGGGAAAGGCAATCGCTTTTGAATCCTGACCATGGAGTCGGATATGCGAGGGAGGATCACCTGGGTGGAGGGAACCTGGGGAGTGTGGAGAGGATGTCCTTAGGTGAGACATGGTATCGCCCATTTCCTTTTCATAATGAACCTTCCATCCCACAAGCCTTCATAGGCTATTATCAGCCCTTTCCCTGTTCATCCCCTACAAAATTTCCCAAGAATAAACAGTACACTACTGGGACGACCAAGACACCAACTAGAGCATCAGATCCTCATTTTAATAATGCACACACATATAGACCTGAACTGGGTACTGAGATGAGGAGAAGGACAACAAGAGTCAGACATGACTATTGCTTCAGCCGTGGACCGGTTTTGCCCTTTCTGGTCCAAAAATGATAGCGGGAACTTTAAAAGGTGGAATCAGTACATAAATTAAGGTAGAAGCAGCAGCTGGGAAAGCAACTCTGGATTAGCGGTGTGGCAGGTGGAGCGCTCGAGACCCGTAAAGAGATGCAGACTTTGTGCAGCAGGAAGCTAAGCTCAGGGATGCTGGAGGCAGGTAGCAGACCGCGAAAGGGAGACCTGTGTGAACGGACAAAGCAATCACAAGAATCCTGACTTGCAGTTGGAGTATCGGTAGGGGAGCAACGCCACGGAGAGCCGCTGGGAGAAGAAGGGAGGTACCCTGCGGGAAGGTGAAAATGCGTGTCGGCAGAGGACCTCGGAGTGCCGTAAGTACTTTTGAATATCGAACAGAGAGAAAGCAAGTGTTGAGCACTTGTGAATATTGAGTGGAGTGAACGAAAGTTGGTGAATTTGACACATACCCCAAACTGAATTATATGAGGCACACATATTGGCAACAGCCAAAAGAGTTGAAGGAGTTGCATGTTATGTGGAAACCTGCATTGGCAAGAGCTAGGAAAATATTAGAAGGAATACTAGAAGGTGTAACAAGTGCATGGTGGCCAAACACGCCACAGCACAGTGTCAGAGTGTGAAACAGGTATATGGAATCAAGCCTCACTGTTAAATGGAAGCAGTGGTATATTGCTGATGGAAAGCAGCATAGGAAGTGGTATTGCTTGCATGACCTGTAATGGGTGGATCATGTGGTCTGCCAACCATGCCTGGACCGCGTGCCCCCTTTATAGAGAAGCCACTGAAAGTATCCATAAAGAAGTTTGTGTTTTACAACAACCTCTTATGTGATTTTGAAGTTACGAAATTGAACTGCCTATGTGAACTAGTGAAAAGAGCCAATATCAAAAGAGCTGAGTGTCCCAAGGAACTGTGTTGTTTTTGAAAAGCTGGAAGATTTAAACTCTTGGGGAAGGGAGCCCCGATACCTTGAGAACTGTTTTGAACTTGGGGAAGGGGAAGTTGATTACAAGCCAAAAGCTGGAAGAAGCTTTGAACTTTAGTTTGAACAATACTCATTTTGATGCTGACATTCCTACATATTGTATACAGTTGTGAGGGCAAGTGTAGGTTTTGGACACAGACAGACATTTGATTTGGACCTCCAGTCACATACTATCCTTAGGTTTCTTTAGGTAGGGAAATCCCACTTTAGCCTAGGGCAAGTTATGCCTCACTCAGTCCTGCATTTGAGTTAATACAACTTTTGTGAACCAAACTTGAACCTGTTGTAGGTGTCTAATTCATGATGCCTTCACAAATGTTTAAACAAAAATCCACCCATAGCTCTCAGCCCCTTAACAGGTAAAAAATCTGGAAAAATACCTAAGAAAACAATGGCGAGGAATATGAGTATACCCCAATCCTCCATTGACAATTATTTGAAACAAGTAGCGAGACAAACAGAGGAAAAAATGAAAGCTACTGAGAAGACTATCCCAGCCACCATTGGACTCCTCCAGGAGACCAAGGCAGATCAGCCTTCATTGTCTAGCGCAGGTTCAAATAGGGGAACCTGCATGGAAGCTGCATGGAAGCTCAGACCAACATTGGTGGAAATAGTGGGCTGAAATTATAGAGTGGGCCTGGCTGTGTACCTCGGGCGACCAACAATGGGATGTCATCAAAGTTGAAACACTTGTGTATAGGCACGTTATAAATGCCATATCATATCATATCATATATCATACCACCACTCCAATAGACACACACCTTGGTAACATGAATGAATGGAGTGACGCTATTGCAGAACAAGGTGGTATGGCCCAATTGAGTGTGTTTCTCCAAGAGCTTAATTGTGCCAGCAATGCTTTAAAGATCAAAATGCAATTATTGGTTGATTTCATGTCTAATTTCAAGAATAATATTATTACCACTCTAACCATACATGATGACTTTATGAGCTCTTTCAAGAATGAAGTCATTGCTAATATAGATGGCAACCAGAGCCACCTGCACAAGGGGGTGACAAGTAGTAGCCCTATTGATACAGTCGCTAACATGCTGACCGTTGATGTCCAGTCAGGCAAGGAGAAAGTCTCTAGAGCAGTTGTCCATGCGCTGCTCAGCATGGAAGGGGGGCAGGAATTATGCCTCAATTCACTGGTAGGGAAAGGGGGGCAGAGATCTAATTTACACTCATTGCAACTTCCTCCAGAAGCATTACCTATGGTGACAGTGATCGTTAACGGTCCCTCGCTAAGGGCAGGTACTGGCAAAGATTGTAAGGTCTTAATAAAACTACCCCCTTGATAAACACGAACATCAATCGGGAGCATGTCAACCCGTGTCACATCGTCGTGGCTATAAGGATGCAGTGGGTAGGACCCAATGACAAGGGTACAAAAGATGATTGTATTGTGGTGTCAATCACCTACCCAGAGATTGCGGATTATGTAATTATCTCAAATCTCGGAATAATGTTGACTAGTCCTGGCTCATGGATATTACTTTTGACCTTTTTTTACCCTACGAAAGGTCACTGGACCGCCCATATGAATTCTGGCGCTGCCCTCAGACCCACGGCACTCATCTCTCTGAAAGAACAGGGGTCACGTAACGTTGACCCAGGGAGAACTTTGCCAAGGAGAAGCATGTCACAGGATCCATGTTGTGCAGAGGTGTCCTGATCTGTTCCCCCCATTTCAATTCTTTCATCGATACCTGTAAAGAACCGTTCTGTCTGTCTGACAGAGATGGACAATATTGATTGCCTACCACAAAGCTTACCTGTGACACAGAAGGAACATGGGCCGATTCGGTCTGCCTCTCCCAACACTCCCTTGACCAACAGGGTGAATGATTTTACCCGAGAGGCCATGAACAATAATAATGAAGTACCCAACTCACCACCATTTGTAATTATTTCTTGGAATGTGGCAGGTTCTAAATCTAAGTTGGATGGATCCGATGTCTTGGAATTCAGGAACCAGGCAGATATAACCCTTCTCCAGGAAGCCTGGGCACTAGAGGGTAGTGTAAAACATGGTTTCGTCACTCATTGTACTGCAGCTCATGAGAATGCACGCAGGTGTTTTGTGTTGTTTTGGTGGGATGGCCACCTTAGCAAAAACTAACTTCACCAGTCAGATAATTTTGCAAGAGCTGGCGAAATCCTTTCTCCAAATGGTTAGAATCAAAATGACAAATGTAAAAACCATTCTGATGGTTACATGTTATAATAGCCCCCATCCTCAATATGAAGATGGCTGCTTATCGGATCTGATTAGGGCGATGGATTTGTGGGTGGAAAATGTAGAAATGCATGATGCAACCTGGCAGGGGATTTTAATGTAAAGTGTAAAGATGGGGCAGTTCCAGGCCATGCCTTATTTGATGAAACTGAAGACTACCTGCTAGGGATTGCCAAACCAATTAGGATGGACACACAAGTCTGCTGGGAGGGATAAGGTTGCTGTCGAGTCTGTATGATTGGAGAATGCGATCAGTGAATGGCCGCTTCCCCAATGACATACCAGGCAAGGTCATGTTCGCCACAGCCCTAGTTAGCTCAACTATTGATTACATACGAAATTTTGAGAAACAGAAGTAGACTTCCAGGTCGCTGGTGATATAATTAGTGATCATTATCCGATAGTGTTAAAGCTAAAAAGTCTTATGGTCAAAACCCCTGCTTTGTACCCCAGTTTTCAAAACCCTCACTTGTTAACAGTAAGAGAAGGTTGAAACGGGACTAATTGATCAGGGAGAAATAATGAGAAATATCACCATCTCGAATCAACAGCTGATTGGCACTTTTTTAGGATGGGTGGGGTGATCCAAGCTGTAATTTTACCAACTTTATGACCTTAATGGCCAATATATCTATGTCATTCTCTACCCATAGTTGCATTAGAAAAATAATTAACCACTGGGTTGGTTTAACTCGGATTGCACAAAAGCCACACACAAAAAAAGACACTGACAGAAGTGAAATCATCACAGGGCACTTGTTGGGATGCACGTAAAATGTCCCAAAAGGAAAAAAAGGTTTACACTACGGAAGTTGTATTACTCTATCGTGTAGCTTGTTTAAACACAGTGTTGCAATCCACATATGTTCGGTATAGTTAGAGGAATTGATATGTGTTACTTTGTGTATAGTTTTTGGATACATTTTAGATTGCATTATGTAGCACCATAATAGGCAATAGGGTGAGCACAATGTTATTGTGTGGAATACAAATTTGTAACTTCATAGTGCCTAGAGTCGGGTGGCAAAGAGCTATGTGCTTGTGAGAGAATTGGTGTCTTACAATAGAGAGATTGAGAACTCCTCTTTAAGGGTAAGGTTGAACAGAGATGGGATGATGTCCTGATGTATTCCAACTGAATCAAGTCTTAGGGATGCACCCTAGTGGCATGTCTATTTAATCTGCAAGGTGCGTTCTCAACATATTTCCTGGTTTATATATGCGGACGATTTTCTCCTCTTTCATAAATCTCGTTTGGGTCTGAGACATCTACTTAAGTCATTTTCTGCATTTGCCTCTGATAATGGGCTCAAGATCAATTCTAATAAAACTAGAATTCTGGTAATATCACAAAGTCCCAAAAAAAAGCACCAACAATTGTGGTTTTGGGAGGACACCGTTATTACCTCAGCCTCCCGTATGACATACCTTGGTTACATGATATCCGCTGCGCCTGGCTTTGTCAATGGCAGGAATGTGTTAAGCCTGAAGGTGAACATGTTGGTTTCACAAGCATTGGCGATATGATATGATATGATAGTTTATTTATATAGCACCTATACACTATGTGTTTCAAAGCGCTTCACGGAAAGGGAGGGAACAAGGAAAAATACAAAAATATTCTTACAGGCCATGAACAACAAGAATGTGAAATTAACTATCATACTCAGCCTGGCGACATTTCAGATAGTGCAAGAGCGAAAACACAGATAAGAAGGAAATGGGAACAGACAGGCGGCTACGGTCCTAGGCCTGACGACATTTCTGGTAGAGCCGAGAATTACAAGATGTGAGGGAGAGGGGAGGAGAAAGGAGGGAGAGGAACAAAACATGCAACTATGGTACTAGGCCTGATGACATTTCAGATAGTGCTGGAGGGGGGAGGGAGGAAAAACAAGTAAGGAAGGGGGTAGGAGACAAACATGTGTTACTATCATACTAGATCCAGGGACAATTCTGATAGGGTGAGTGCAAAGAAAAAAGTAAGGGACGGGGAGGAGAGTGGGATAAGGGGGCAGGGAGAGGAGAAGAGAACAGAGAATAAGACAGTGAAAAAGAGCAGAAAAGCAGAGGGGAGAGCAAAAACAATTGCAGAGGTCAGTAAAACACATAATGTTGCAAAGGAACAGAAAATGTAGGCGAGGATTCAGTTACAATGGGCACAGCATGATTGTGGAAGAAGTGCCCGCCTTTTTATCCCTTGAATGGCCCTCAGGGCACCTAAACATTAAGTAGCTCCTCCCACATGTTTCCCGCTCTTTTCTGAGCTTGTTTAATTAAGATTTTGGAAGCACAGAGATATGTTTTCTGTCATGGAGTTATTGCAACAATTGCTCACCTAACATGGAAGCACTTACCAACCAAAGAAAAATAGAAATAACTGCTGTTAGGTGAATACCTGATGCTCAAATGCAATCCGTCCCTAAATATTATACATAAGCTCCCAGAGTTGTTGTTTATTTCACAAAACTTCAACCTCAAAAGGGAAGCACTTATACATTTATAACACGCAGGTGCCAACCTTAAAGCGTTGTTTCTGTGAGGTTTCAAGACATCATAATCTCAAAACTGCAATGGTCAGCCAGTGGGTCTGCATCACTGTTCTCATCTGAGGCTGTTCCTGGTATGGGCATTTTGGAAGAAGTGCTTGCCTTTTTATCCCTTGAATGGCTCTCAAGGAACCAAACCATTAAGTATCTCCGCCCACATTTTTGCTGCTCTTTTCTGAGCTTGCTTAGTGAAGATTTTGAAAGATGGTTTTCGGTCGTGGAGCTATTGCAACAATTGCTCACCTAACATACCCAGGAAATTCGGATCCTATTCTATTCTGACTGTTCTGAAATGTTATATAGGCAAGGTGGTCCCAAAATTAATCTACGGCCAGGAATTGTTCTATGAATCAACCATAAAATGTCTTGAATTATGGGAAGCTAAGTTTTGGAGGCGTCTGCTAGGAGTTCCAACCTGTTTCCCGACAGCAGCTATGAGGCTCAAACTGGGCCTCACCTCTATCCATGCACAGGTGGAATGGAACCTGTTAACTCTATTGAAGTGATTACTTTTGCCCTATGGCGATTCTCTCTATTCAAATGTACATGCCATTTTGAAGCTAAGCGCCAGTATGAAACAGCCCTATGTTGTCATGGTAATCAGGATGAACTGTGTGAACATTCTACGCAAAATTAATCTGAACACAGATAGTCTTATATCGAATTCATGATTGGATCGAGAACCTAGAGAAATTGCATAGTTATCCTTCCATGGCGCATGTCAGCCATGAACATAAAAAAAAGAGGTGAGATTGCGTTATATCTCATTACGTTCCCTGACAGGCATCATAGGAATGATTTCTTGCAATTGAGATGGAATTCTTGCATGGTGTGGCCTGATTGCCTTAGATCAAGGTTGTCCAACATACGGCCCACGGGCCACAATGCGGCCCTCCAAGCCATTTCATGTGGCCCGCGAGGCTGTACAGACAACATTGAACAAATAAAGAAATAAACCGGGCTGTGGTGGAGGACTGTTACTGCCTCTGGTGCCCCCTAAAAGGGGGTGGGGGTTACCAGAGGCAGTAACAGGCCACCGCCCGGTTTACTTATTTATTCGTTCAATGTTTGTCGGGTCCAAGGACCCGATTAATTTATTTATGTATGCAATGTTGGACGGACCCAACATTGCAGAAATAAATAAATTAATCAGGTCCACGGACCCGGCAAACATTGAACAAATAAATAAATAAACCAGGCCGTGGTGGAGGACTGTTACTGCCTTTGCCACGGCCCAGTTTATTTATTTACTTGTTCAATATTTGTCAGGTCCGTGGACCCGATTAATTTATTTATTTCTGCTATGCAGAAATGAATTAATTAATCGGTCCACGGACCCAATAATCGGTCCACGGACCCAATTTAATTTATTTATTTCTGCTATGCAGAAATGAATTAATTAATCGGTCCACAGACCCAACAAACATTGAACAAATAAATAAATAAACCGGGCCGTGGTCTGTAACTGCCTCTGGTGCCCCCAGCACCAGAGGCAGTTACAGGCCACGGCCCGATTTCAGGGGCGCAGAGTATGTGGGTGCTCCGCCCCCCCCCCTCCGGCTCCCCAGGCCGGAGAGAAGAGACGCAGTATGGATGGCCCTTTGTTCCATCCATACTGTGTCTCTCTCTGGCGGTCCGCGTGAAAGCCGGGGAAAAAATGATGTTTAAAAATTGAGGGACAAATGCACAGCAAGAGGCTTTTGCATTGCATCTGTCCCTCAATTTCTAAAAATCGTTTTGGGTTGGGTATAGTTCTACATCTGTGTGCACGGATGTAGAAGTACACCCAACCCAAAACGATTTTTAGAAATGGAGGCACAGATGCAAAGCAAGTCTGTCCCTCAATGTCTAAAAATCGTTTTGGGTTGGATGTATTTGTACATCTGTGCACCCCTCTTGACAAGAGGGGTGCACAGATGTAGAGGTACACCCAACCCAAAACGATTTTTAGAAATGGAGGCACAGATGCAAAGCAAGTCTGTCCCTCAATTTCTAAAAATCGTTTTGGGTTCGGTGTATTTGTACATCTGTGCACCCCTCTGTGCACCCCTCTTGACAAGAGGGGTGCACAGATGTAGAGGTATAATATATCCAGAGGGATCGAACCTGTGTTGCTCCTTGTTGTCTTGCTTCTAAGACGAGCACGTTGCCCCTGAGCTATGCTCCCGAGACTCTGAAGATCTGAAGTACATTTAATGATACAGAACCAGAACTATTGAGCAAGTCTAACATCATCTTCATCATCATCAGAATAAATCAACACTGTTGTGGTTATACAAAAGCTAATATATTTAAAGGGATGGAATTACTCTGAATGTAGCAGCACTATTCAATATCCCAAAGTGCTTAATCATAGTTAATGTGAAAATATGACACTTCTCACCATTGGGACGATACTGCTTTGGACAGAGTTTCACACTGAAGAAGTGAGCAAGTGATCCGGGGTCTGCAGCCCACACACATGCATGGGATCCCCATGCACCTACTTGCGAGATTTGCACCAAATTAGTGAGATTGTGCTCCAAGGCACACGCACAGTCTTTGCTCTGAGGTTTGACACACTCCCAGGATGGGATGGCATTTCGTTCTCCTATCCTAGTTGTGTTGCTCTGCCTTTTGAGGGCTACTACAACCTGGATGATTATAGAGGGGTGGAGTAGGGGCAATATTGGCCCACTGGAATGCAACTGGAAGGCTTAAACCTCCTTCTTACTTGCCTTTAGTATATGTATTACATGCTAGTCAATTTTTCCACTGTTCTGCACCCCCCTCGCACCAAGTTGATGACTACGTGCAAATGCGGTCATATAAGTGCTGGTATTGTGACTTCCTATATTTGGGCACCCCCCGGGAAATTCATAAGTCGGCTCCCCTGCCCGATTTATTTATTTGTTCAATATTTGTCGGGTCCGTGGACACGATTAATTAATTTATTTCTGCAATGTTTGGTCCGACCAATACACCGGGCCGTGGCGGAGGACTTTTACTGCCTCAGGTGCCCCCTGGAATTGGATTATGCTTCTTTCATTACCACAGAAGTAATGCATGTGTATTACAGAGATAAGCTGGCATATGTATTGGGCACACTGCACATGCTCAGGCAGCATCAATCATGCTTTGTAGAGGATAATGCTGGCATAAATTGGGAACAGCCAGCATAGACATGTTGCTACAGAGGCATATTTTGGGCACGACCAGCATGTCAATGTGTTACATCAGTGATAGTGCTGTCTTACACTGTGGACACATTGATCATTAAAATGTGTTGTGTTCTACAATGTTCTTGTCTCCTGTTAGTGACATGGAATGTACATGTTCCCCTTTAGAACTGATTGTAAACTTATGGCTTTTTGGTCACTTTTCCTGCTGTAAAATGCACAATTTCAGCCCCATATTTGGAAAAAAAATCTTGGGGGGGAGACCCCCCCAAGTCCTCCCCAGATTGTTATAGCTCCCTCACTACGCTCGGTCGCCCCCACTATTTCAGAGAAATATCAACACATACACACTGGAAGAAATCACAAGAAACTAACCTTTGATCACTGCCCCCGACACCAAAAGCTATCATTGGGACTGCATGGCTATGCCTGTGATGCTAGTGCGTCAAAGGTCACACACCATCGCTTTTGAATATACTGCTTTGGGTCAGGGTGTTCACTTTTGGCTCGCCGGCCCACCGGGTGACAAAAAGTGAATGCTTTGGCCCCACATTCAAAAAGGTTGGACAAGCCTGCCTTAGATGATTTGAAATGTAGATGTTGCCATCAAGAGGGAATTACTGAGTCAACGAGGCAGCTTCTCTCTTTTTTTGCCAGGAATGAAACACTAAAAGGTACTGTTATTTTGCAAAAATGTCCCCCAACCATCATTGGGTTAATGTGCAACAAATATAGCATTGTTGCATTAGCGGATGCAATGCCTCCGAAACTCTAGCTGCGGCATCCTTTTTCAAGTCTTTGAATTTTGAATGAGTGTAATATTGCTATTGCTATTGGTCGCATTGTAGTAGGAATCTATCTATTTGCTTTGTTTCTGGCACAAAATGCTTCATGTTTTCTCTTCTGAAGTCTAATTTAGTACATTTTATGTATTTGTGTTTACATGATTTTATTCAAATAATATGTTGCTTTAGTGCCACTGCATTTGTACACTACAATCTTTTCATTTAGGAATTTTGATTGGAAACTCTTTTTGTATTAATATTCTATTTTTATGTGAAAGATGTTGTAAAGGTTATTTAACCACATACAGATAACATTTTTATTAATAGAGAGATTGTAAGGTGATGCAGTAATCCCATGTAGTGAACATGTGGGGACTTAACATGATTTAGGTTGGAGAAACTGTTAGAATAGTTTTACTGCATACACATAAGAACTTTGCCGATTGCAGTCCTTTTGTAGTTAGGGCCTGCGCAGGCCGCAGAATATTTGGTTTCCAAATGCTGACATTTTTGTGTTCTGGGGGTTTGGACACCGTTCAAAGAATAAGGGTGGAAGCAAACCACATCAAGCAGGCCATAGCAGGCCAAATGGTCTCTGGGGGTGAGGATGCCATGAATTGCTATTAGGTTGGGTTTTTATGGACAGATGGATATGTAGATACGAGGGACAAACTTCCTGAAAACACAAAGCCCTATTATTGAAGGACCAGTGAGGTCTGGTTAGGTTATGAGAGTTGAATTGCCGTTAGGTAATAAATGCATGGAATGCATACTCGAGGGCAGAATTGATTCTCAGGAAGATAAGCAGGATATTGTTAGGTAGGCCATATGATTTATGATGGCAGTTGCAATGAGGTGAGGCTAAGGAATGCAGAAGTAACAGTTTGGGATGCCAGCTTGTCTGGGGCAATAAGGAGGTGCAAAGGAAAGGTCCCTGTTTTCTATCTTTCCTCTAAATTAGGAAATGTTATTGAGGCTATGCACATCACGCACTGGGTTAAAGTTTCTCTGACAAATGATGCAGTTTACTGTTGAATTGTTTTGAGTTAATAAACTAATTATATTTCAGGTTGTCTTGATTGATTAGAAGGACACCACGTGGAAAAGGGATTATGCTTAGTAAATGTATCCAATGGGATTAGAAAATGCAGAAGAAAATTAGATGTCTTTGTATAGGGTTAGCTAATGGGGATTGTGGAATGAAGTTGTAACTGGTTTGTGTAATTATGCAAATGATCTAAATTTATGTATGAAAACTGTCACTTTGATGAGCACGGCAAGGATTTGTTAGTTTTCAGCTTCATGAAGCTGACTAACCCCTTCCGGACGTTTGCATGTAATTAAACTTGCTTTTCTGAACACATGCATTCACTCTCTTTTTGAAGTTGTTTTTAATATCGGGTTTAATATCGGGTTTTGGGTTGACCATTCTAAACACGCATCTTATAAACATCTTGTAGCCAATAGAAAGAAGATATTGAGAACAAATCGTGGAAAGATTTGGTGATTTCCTCTGAAGATAATGATACTAAAGCTTTCTGAGAAGTTGTGAACAATGGCCCGTTCTACAAATACACAAGTCACGCCCTAATAATTAGTTGGAACATTTTACCAATCTTTATAGTGCCTGCATCGCACATGGCTCACTTGATTCTTTTTCATCTCCTGAGTCCCAGGGGGCCCATCCATGTATGGGCGAAGGTATCGGGACGGAACCCGAATTCTCGGTGGCTGAAGTAACTATGACGATAAGACACCAAAACTGTAATAGATCGCTGGGACTGGACAACATACCGCCAGACCTATTTGTTGGCGAAATTGATCTATGGGCACCCATTTTGAGAATTGGCTTCAATGTAATTGCCTTACGGGCTGTAATACCTTCCTCACAGTCTTTGGCGATCATCCAACCCATTTTCAAGAAAGGCCCATGGGACAAACAAAGCTCATACAGACCAACTGCACTTTTTATTTCTCTGTTTAAGACCTTTGGACATGTTCTCCTGGCTAGGATCGAGAGCTGGGCGGTGCTAAATGATATCTTGTCCCCCGCCCAGCTGGGTTTTTGGGCAGGGCTGGGCACTAGTGAGCAGACACTCAATTTATACTTGGTAGTGGCCCATTCCCTGAATGTGAAAAAGAAGCCAATTTACCTGGACTTCATGGGCCTGAGCACTGCCTTTGATAAAGTAAATCGTGTCAGGTTGTGGCAGGTGCTCAGGTCAATGAACTATCTAGAGGGTATTGCCAATCTTTTGGTATTGCTCCATCAAACTACACATGCCTGTGTATGAAGCGGGAAGAACGAGAGTTGTACTGCTTCATTCCCTGTCAAGTACGCGGTGCACCAGGGCTGCGTCCTGGCACCACTTCATTTTAGCATACATGTGACTGGTCTTTATGCTTTTTTTGTTAAACTCCAACCCGGATGTCCCGAGAATGGCAAATGGAGTACTGCCACTCCCGGTATTGATCATGCATACACCACAAGCATTATAGAAGCTCATTCAGGACTGATTATATGGAGGAGCTTGACCTTAATGTAAGCAACCAAAAATCTGCAGTGATGGTTCACTATAAAGGGAGACATGCACAACCTAAATTCTCACCCATGACCAGCAAGGGCACTAGTATACCAATTGTCAAAGAATTCAAATACCTTACAGTATGCTTTGCATAAAACATTTCCTCCTAAGCACATACGAAAAAACAATCCATAAGGTTTAGGCAAGCTCTCGGTGGGTTTGCTGCTTCATGTCAATGTTTAAGCCAAAACCTAGGTATACAGTCTTTATGACGAAAATGTTATATCGAATGAATATATAACAAAAATTATATAACATAATGAAAAACATAACAAAAATGTATGTGGGTATGGGGTAAAGGGTTAAACCTTGTGGGGAAATGGTTGGGTGGGTATTTAGGGGTGGGAAACAGGGGTTTGGGGAGGAACCCCCCCAAAACAAAGAAAATAAATTAGTTATGTGTTTGTCATTATACAGTTTTTGTTATATGTGCATTAGTTATATAGTGATTCGTTATAAAGATATGTAACCAAAAACCTACAGACCTCACTTTAAACGTTTTCCATAGCAAAGCAGCCTGTTGCCCGCTATGGGGGTATAAGTACACAAATTTGATTTGGGTGATAGAAAACAGCTTTTTAAATCAAATCCTAGGGCTTTCCTACTCTGCTTCAAATTATGGTGTTCATCTGGAATTGGATAGAGGCTTCTGCTGTGATACACTGGCAGCTCAATCATCCCTCCATTGGCTATGGTTTGATGACAAATCCATTCTGACGCCGACGCATGATCTAATTAGGTTCCTAGTCTCCAAAGATGCCATTATTACAGTACCCTGGCTAAAATGCCTAAAAAACAGGTTTACAAACTACATAGACGGCTAAGATCTTAAGAACTAGACTTACATTCTATACCCAGGTAAAAAGAGAATCATTTGAGCTACCCAAAACTTTTAATCAAGGACATGTGATTATTGCGGCGCCCAGCGTTCAAAAATATGTATTATGGGCAGCAAATCCCTCTCATAGGATTTTACTTACTAGGGCACACTTTAACTGTCTTCCTTTAAGAGCCATTACAGATTTATGGAATAATTATGAAGAAAACCAGCCTTGTTTATTATATAGCACGCCTCTCAAGGACCTGGCTCATTTTGTATTGCTTTGCCCAACGTATTATGAGATAAGAGCTTGGACAATAAGGACATTATTACGGGAATTGCAGTTTACATTGTTCCTTCCTGCATTATTTTATCTCTTGTGGACAGAAACTCCCAGAGTGGCTTGGGCACTCTTATTGTTCCTAATGCATGCTTTACATAAAAGGAAAATTTTAATTAATTTTAAATGTGAACTGTATTTCTTCATATTCGCCAGTGGGTCGGTCATCCGTGAGAAAGATCTCCCCGTCTGTTAACTTGTTTATTTCTTCTTTTTTCCATCTTGTTCTTATTTTAGCAATTGATTTTGTGATGGTATTTTGGTACCGTTTTTATTGCTTTTTTGTATGGATGGATTGTGTTATGGAATTGCTTATACTTTCCAAAATAAAGTTTGTTGATAGTCATGATGGAAGTCAGATTGAAGTGGATCTCCAACCGGATCACTTAGTATCATGAAGATAATGGCCTTGAAGGACACCCGCTAAAGGACTTTTGAATAATGGGGAAGGGGAGAAACAGTGGGATAATTTTCCTGCATGTTTGGGTCAACAGAGGGTTTCTTTAGTAGTGGTAAGAAAGTTGCAGATTCGAAGGAGGTATGGAAGAGTCCAGCAGAGAGAGGCGTTAAAGAGCTTGGAGAGACATGGGCAAGTGATTGAGATTAAGTCTTTCATCATTTGGGGAGAAAAATGGTTGATAGGAGGGTAAGCTGGGTTGGAACTCTGAAGGATGGGTGTAATTCAATAGGAGAGGTAGAAGACAAGTAGTCAACGATAGAAGAGGTGGGAGAGAGGTGGTGGATAAAAGGGGGCTTTAGGAGTGAGAGGGAGGAGAGCTGTGAGAGTCACACCTTTTAGAGATTTTAGTGGGAAAGTAGTGAGCAAAGTCATAGCAGAAGGGGAGGAGACAACAGATATTGCCTTGGGAGGTGTGAGAAAGATTGGAGGGTAGAGGAAAGTTTGCGCGGGTGATTGTGAAGGGTTGAGATTCGTATTGTGAAGTAGGAAGATTCGACAGAGTCCAGTGCAGAGGTTAAGGCAGCAAGGAAAATCATATAGGCTAGGAATAGGGATGGTTTCCATAATTAGTGCCAGCGTCGTAGGTCACAGTGCATGTTTCTTTTGAGGGTCTGAATTTCAGTGATAATGCAAGCCTGAGGACAGGGGCAGGAGGGTGTGATTGCTGGCCTTTACAACTTTAAACATTCAGAAAAAGAGCCGTATCCTTGCCTGAGAAGTTACATGCACCCAAATTTGGCCCTCTTGTCACAGAAAGATAGGAACTCTGCTCAGGGATGGCCTATGGGTAGTGTATGGTATCCTCCTACCACACAGGTCACTCACTGCCTCTGGTATTCCACAAAGCACAACCACACTGGGTTTCCCCTGGCGTGACCTTTAATAAACAACGGGTTGCATGTAGATGAGTGTCAGGGCCGTACTCGTTAGCAAGATCCGAGGTGCCACCCTAATGCAACTTACGCGTCACGTGAATGCTAAAGATGCAATTAGTCAGAGGGGCAGCAGTGAGGCACTGGCAGGCTCTGAGCATTTCATGAAATTAATGGGGACAGTGCAAGTATTGTAAACTGAAAGAGTGGCAAAAGATTCTCACATTTGCAGCAAAGATGGCGTCACACCAACAGGTACCGATGAAGACACAGTTACTCAACATGAATAAAGGCATCTGTGCTGCTGTTGGAGCAATGGTGAATGTCTAATGTCACACTGACTGCACTCCTCCAAGTGCTGGAGCAATGATATGCTCCTTTAGGCACAAGCACGGTGGACCCGGCTAGCGACAGATCGACACCAAATGAAGACTTTACATCTACATAAATGGGCGCTATTTCTCACCAAAGACATTGCCGTTACAGTGAATGCAGTGCCAAGCCAGTCTGACAAAGGGAAGCACAGGAGAAAGAAGGCAAATCCTCCAAGCGGGAGTCAGCTGTTCTCAAGTTCCCCACAGGCCGGGTGGCTAGTTTTACTTCGGTTCAACTCGTTGAGGTTATTTTGTGAAAACATATACCTTAATTTGAATGATTGAATGATTGTTTGTTTATCTATCATGCACTTATACACACCTATTTTGAAAGCGCAAACGCTTCAGGTACCTGAGGAACATATGTTGGATACACCCCCACACAATAGTTATGCAGAGGCAAGACATAGAAATGTGACTAAAAATAGATGAATGGCATTTGTTGTATGTAGTGCAGAGTACCTGGATCAATAGGATGCAGTGCTAGGGTCACTATTCATATTACCCATGAATATGTTCCATTTAACTTCCGTTAATGATGTTTGCTTTAAAGCGAGCAGCATTGTATATTTGCAGAACAATGGGATTGCTGTTTGGGAGCTAGCTTTCCATTCTCTTTCAAGCGCTTCTCATTTTTCTCTATCACGAGTATCATTACGGCTCATGCGAAATTAAATTGTGGTTTGTCTAGGCCCTGTTAGGGGTCATGACTGTGTGATCCAGGCTTCAAAGAGTGATTTAAATGTGGTTGAAAAAACAAGGGATTGATGCTGGATAGCCAAGAATCAATTTATCCTTGAGAAAGACCCTGATGGGTCAAAACATGTGTCGGCTGACCTACTTAAATGACTAAATATATAGGGTTGGACTGAAAGGGGCCCCTAACGTCTATGGAAACAAGGCGGGTCACCACACATGATAGAGACGCCAGACACAAGGTTGTATTCCCAAAGCTAGGGTTCTATTGCAAAGCAAAAGTCTCAGTTGGCCAACTCGGTCTCACGCCCCGCGACGTGTATCTCTAGACCTCGAGGGACGCAAGAGAGCGAATTACATACATCAGTTACAAATATACAAAATGCATATCAAACAATCAGCTATGACATGTTTAACACCCCCCCCTTTATTGGGTTTCTTTGAACTTGGTGTGATGATGGACATCTCCGACTACTATGACACCTTCAAACATCTATTCTAGTAACAATTTGCAATTTGGGAGTGCAAAGGCATCTTTTGGTTATTGAATAGAACACGGCGCTTCTGTTCTTGGAAGCGAACTACATACGGGGGGGAGTTGCATTCCGGACCTTTCTATCTATCAGGTGCTATTCGCGTCCTGGGAGCCGACATGCTCTAGCGGGCTCAGCAAAGGGGGGCCGTTGGAAAAGCATAATTCAAGCCTTTAGCTGTATTATTCTAACATATTCTACTATATAACGAGACTGACTGGCAGCTGTGAAATGATTAAATGCCCTGCAGCTCTGCTTCAAGGCTACATTTGGGAGGGAGCCGGGCATTCTTCCTGGTGCTGCCTACGTTTGTGTTTCAGCTAACTCTTGTTATCCTCACGGCCCTGCGGCCTTGTCCTTTTCACATACAGACAACAATGTTCCACAGTCGAGCAGTGTAAGCGGAAAATATACTGCGAAGCAATAGGAACAGAAAGCAATGAGCAATGGTTAGAAAACAAAATGGCGATTCTTGCTACATCAAAATGGCCGTTCATTGGCAAACTCGAAAACCTATATTCTGTCGTATCGTGCATGAGATGGTTGGTCCACGGCCACCAAAATGCGTTTGCGGTCTCAAAGTAGAGGTATCCGTATTTCTTGACTGACAGGACTGGGACAAGAAATAGACCCGGTCACCCAAAAGAAAGTGGCCACCCGCTCGCCTCAAAAAAGTGTCATTTGACCCCACCCCGAAGTGACATCCCGGGAATTAATGAAACACGACCTTTCACCCCTTGACAAAACAGGAAGTGGCATCAAATAGCATGGTTCCTAAGTACACTAAATTACTGTGAATCCAAGTGGATGTCCAAGGCCAAATGATAATATGTTATTGTATAGCACTTACGCTTAAGCTCTTTTTTTTAGAACAAATATGCATACAATATGACCCAAAATGTGTTGGTACTCATTTATCGACCTAAGAAGGATGGAACATTTTTTTACATTTTTTGTTTTCTTCCAAACTGGCCCGGGCATGGCCAGAAACCGGCCCCAACTCCCCAGGGACGATTTCGGCCCGGCCACGGGCAGAAAGGCCAAGGGGCCAATCCAACCCTGATTAAATACTGGATATGAAAAACAAGTAAAACGTCATCTTGCTTATTATCAGCGCAAGCATTATGGGTTCCAACCCTTTCATGCAAATTCAAGAGGTGTGGTCAACAACTCTCCCACCCGTGAACTTGTTGCTAATCCAAATATCAAAAAACAAACCATATAGCTAAAAACTAAGTGCTGTGCATGTTGATTCAGCCTCTAGTGCCCACTTTCGCCTAGTATATATAAAAAAGACTCAGAGCAAGATCTGAGACATTATAGACCTATTGGCATACTGGATGCTGAAAGCAACGTCTTTGTAGCCTGGCTGTTGGAGCATGTAGAGGAGTGGCAATCCAGAACCAGTCGGATCCAGAAATGGCAGACAAGCTTTTGTAAACACCTAGGAACCTCTTTAAACAGATTTATTTTTAAGACTATAATGAGTCAAGCTTGATTCAAAAGGTATTATTCAGTTTGTCTGGCAACCATTGGCCTTTTGGCTGCATTTGATGTGGTCGATCGGAGACTAATGTGGGCAAAACTAAGAAAATGGGGGCTCCCTGAAGGACTCTTGTGTATAATAATCGGGCTGTATGCGCACTCCAATGCACAAATCAGGTTAGATCAGAGTGGAACCCTCTCCTGTAAAATCACAACTTTTAGAGGAGTCGGGCAAGGATGTGTTTTGGTGCCCTCAATGTTCAATCTCTGCATGTCTGATATAGGTGATTTTTTAATCCCTGCTTGCATTTGCCACACCAAAAATGTATCATTTGAAACCTTTGTTGATGGCATATGCAGATGACTTTCCCATATTTGATTGTACACAGCTTGGATTACAAACCCCGATTAGTGCCATTGCCGATTTTGCAACTTCTCATTGCCTGAAAGTAAAACCTGATAAAAACGAAAGTCTTGCGCTGGACCGCTAGGAAGAAATTCTCCAAAAGCCGTTGGCATATTGGTTCTAATATGATTGAGGAGGTCAATAGTTTTTTTAATCTAGGATTTCCATTTACTGTCAAGCCTCAGAACGGCTATCTTAAGGAATGGTTAAAGGCGCGTGCAGTTTCACTTTCGAACCAGCTATAGTAATTAAAAGTGAGAGCCTATTGGACATTTTTATCTTTGTATTAAAAAATGTTATGCCCAAAAAAAGAATCTTTATTTTCGGATCTACAGACCATTTTATATATGAAGGGGGACAGATATGTAAATGAGTTTTCATTGTTTTGGGTAGGCTTACTCAGGGAAACTGGTCTAGCAGATTGGTATTTGGCTTCCAATCCGGGGAAAGTGTAGCTGGCCCGATTCAGAGCGGACTGGGTTGCCATTGTAGAAGGAATGCATGAATATGATTCTCTGAACCATTTCAGTGCCATATACATTGATAGGAAAACCACATTCTGTTTTCTGCGATTCAGGTGGAATTTGATCATGACTAGGGAATTCTTGGTTCGCTATGGCATGATGCGAGAAGAGCATGCACTCTGTCTATTTTGTAAGGGGGGAAAACAACCAGAGACTTAAAACATCTGACATCTTGTGAAGCCGGCCAGTGTCAAACATCAATCTATTTGAAGAGGTTTTTAAATGTATTTAATCTGGGCAGTGAGGAGATTGTCTGGCACTGTTGTCTGGCTGGTTGCAAAACTTCAACAGTACTGG
This sequence comes from Ambystoma mexicanum, assembly GCF_040938575.1. Lineage (NCBI taxonomy): Eukaryota > Metazoa > Chordata > Amphibia > Caudata > Ambystomatidae > Ambystoma > Ambystoma mexicanum. Next base: position 601,615,593 of record NC_090922.1, read on the forward strand.
CCGTAGTTGGTTTTATAATTTGTTAGCAATTGGAGCCATCCAACTTCGACTATGAACTTTAAGAAACTGTATTGCACTTTAAGAAACTGTATTGCACATTTTTGAAATTGTTTCACACTTTAGAAACTGTATTCGCACGTTGGAAATGGTACTGTACTTCAGAAATGGTACTGTACATTGTTTAATGTGCTTGGTGAATTCTCTATTAGTGAGTTTGATGAACCCACTTTTTTGTAATTATTGATGAAATTTCATTGTGCTGTTCTTATTTTTATTGCCTTCTCTTCAACTGTTGTTAATGTTAAAGGTTACTGTATAACCATGTAACATAAATAAAATATGTATTTAAAAACACTTGTGTATTTGCAGAACAATGGGATTGCTGTTTGGGAGCTAGATTTCCATTCTCTTTCAAACTCTGCTTCTCATAACCCTCTATTACTGGCATCATTACAGCTCCTACTTACGAATTAAACCACTATCTCCGGGTATTTATCAAGTGGCCACCTGCTGATAAAGAAATCAGACTGCTTCTGCGGCTGTCCAAGGTAAAATGCTGCTCAGTTGAATCTAGGTTATGTAACTAGGATATCTCTATCGCTTATTAATGTTTAGAAACAGTAAATGCTCTGTAAAAATACACGAGTTTCAGAAATGGTGGCTCTCCATGTATACCAAGTGTAGAGCGTTTTACTTCTGTATCAGGTCCCATGAGCACATCAAGACCTTCTCGTATATGTAATTATGTCACCGTCTGCGAGGGACTTGGTAATGGGTCTAATGTTCCTTGCTCTGTCTTGTAAAAATGCTCAATAAAGCTTTTTAAACTCAAAATAATGAAAGGGAAACGATGATTCAAAATGTTACTTCCACCAGTGAATGGAGGCTGCACACATACATGAGCATGTCATAAAAAGGGCACTCTCTGTAACCAGTGTGGCAGATTCCACATCACTTCTGGACACGTGTTCCTTAGAATGAGCGGTGATGGGGCTGGCACATGAAAATCTGGGTAACACTGCGTGACGACCAAGTAAGTCCACACTGAAAACCATTTCATTCACTGAGTACTGCATTTTGCTCTTTTGGTACACCTGCGCTCTTGCTCAGATTGGAACTAGTCTTACATGCGCACAATCAACAGTGCCCATGACACTGGGAGACCACGTCATTTGCTAGAATGTACCCTTCCCTTGTATAATGTCAAAATCGATGTGTGGGAGCTCAATGAACTCTTTCATCGGTTGGAGCCTGGCATTCAATGGAACTTGAAAAACCGTGGAGGAAGCAGGCTGAGATAAGCCAGCAGTCTTTGGAACTGTACCTTGGAACAAGCTCAATGCACCAAAATGTAACAGTGGGCGAAGATTTACAGTGGATGGCACTGCTGCCCCCATGTTACGATTGGCAAAGTGGATGGCACCGATGCCCCCATGTTACGATTGGCCGCCATGACAACCTCGATTAAATCAAACACATATATAATTGACTCTATCAGACATGTTGAACATGTTAACTGTGTTCACATATAAGCGTGGGTGCATTTCACGTCTTCTAACACTAGGAAGCCATCATTTAGCTTCCATCTTGTAAATGTTTCTGGTTCACCTCTTGGTCCTTTTGCCCATTACCCTGAGCTCCACGTGGATGCAATAGTGAAAATGCTGCATCAATACGTAGCAATCCTCCTGTCTTTCCTGGCATCCTGATGCTCTCCTGCATTTACACTGCCACCTATCTACATGGCGTAGGTTTTCATGTCTTTTAGAAGTGTCTTGGGGCCTCATTGCATGTTTGCCAGTTTCCGCAACTAGCTCTGCCGGAATTACCGGCAGATTGCGAGTGGCGGAAACACCAGTAAATCCCCCTTCCGCGGAATCCCACAGGACTCCATGGGGGGATTTGCCGGTATTACCGGTGATACCACCATTTTGGAAGTGGGCATTGCGGTAACATGACGGTATGCAGTAATACCGGCACATTATTACCTGCACCGGCGCAATCATTTCCACTGCTAGGACTGATTTCTGTTGGAATTAGGACATGTACATGCACAATAGCTGCAACTCAATGTTTCTCTTCGGCTTTACAACAGCATCATGCATGCATTGCAAATGCATCAGTAGTGTCCCACTGCACATTTTACCCAACATTACGCCTGTGTCAAAATCAAGCTTTTAGGGGCGACCTAGGAGATCATTTTGTTTCAGAAGGAAATAAACAGCCTGTAGCTCAAGGGAAATGAAAAAAGGCTTGGCAAGGCAGCTGTGGTACATGAAAAAAGAAGTGGAGTGCTTGAAAAATAATGGCATGCTATTATGTAAATAAAGAAGTGATGGATAAATCGTCCTAATCCCTAATATTACACTTCCATCTCCGGATAGTCTCATCACTAATAAAGCTAATCACAACGTGATCCTAACAGAGGGAGGACATATGTGTGACTGGAATAGGGATTCTCAAAAACAAAAGGGATTTGTAAACTCAAGTCACTGATGTTGTGAAGTTGAGGCGTAGCTTCAACATGTTTCAACTAGTAATTGCTTTACAACCTTCTTCAGTACATGTGAGGTTGGTTGCTTGTATAGTGCAATTTTAGTTTCCCTGCCACCTGTCTAGTGCTGAGGGTTAATAGACAGGAAAGGAAGCCCAGCCATGGGAGGAGACAAAGAGGGAACTGAGCAGCAGAGCAAAAGAAGCAACATATTCTTATTTTCCCTCACATGCTCACTGTTACATGGTCTAATAATCATAGATCAATAAATGCTCAACTGGACTGTTTCAATGCTTATTGAGGGGCGATTTATCGAAAAACCACATCTAAATGTTTATTGTGTCTGTCGAATCCATTTCTAGCTCAAACACACTATCCATCTTGGCCACAAGTCCTATCCTAATTAGTTGGATTGTGTGAGTTATCTGTGGCTATTTGATAGCCTTCGCCTGAGCCAATCACTAGTTTTCATTACAAAGGATTTTCGTAGTCATGCTTTTTCTGCACACACATGTAATGTTGATGGTTTTCAGTAATCCAACAGCTATTATTTTGCCACAAGTATTTTAAATGATGAAGCTGGCTCAACCACATCTCAGTCGTTTTCATGTGGTATTAAGCACCTTGAATTATATGCAGCATAAAAGATGGGTAGTTAACAACCACAGGGATATTTCCCACTGAGGGGTAGGAGTGGCATCTGTTGGACAGCGTCAAAGAACCTCAAGTGAACAATGATGACAACAACATATTGGTAAAAAATAAGGCTGCTTTCCCCACTTTCGACATACTGGGCCTCATTATGAGTTGGGGGCAAAGGGATACCGGGCACCGGTAAGGACACCGGTGCCGGGAATCCCTTTGCGCCCTATTCCGAGTTCCCTTAGCGGGTCCCTTCCTTACGCCTGGTTTTACCAGATGTTAAGGACGGGACACGTTAAGGGACTTTAGAGCTCATAACGGTACAGCAATTTGCGGTACCGTTATTAGCGCCTTCCCATTGAGCCCTATGGGGGCTCAAATGGGAATGGGGAATGGCTTTTTCAATGGGGACTTACCGGTCCCGCAAAGGTCGGAATAGACCGGTATGTCCCCATTGAACGAGGGCGGACTCGGTACCGGTATTGGAGGTAGTCATGGCGCTAATAGCGCCATGATTACCTCCAAACTCGGAATGAGGCCCACTATGTCCTGTTGATGCCCTCAAGCGAGTTGCACAAGAACAAGAGGATTCTTTGCCAATCGCTTTCGCGGAACACTGCTTCCATGGTGCCGCTTCCTACGGACCAGCAATCAGCCCCACCAGTACATGTGGGGTCCAAGGGGCTGGCATGAGCAGGGACGGAGGCGCTGGTGTCAGACTGAGGATCAGCATGCAGCACAGCTTTTTGATCGAGAGGAAAGTGTATACCCTGCAATACTGACCAGTGATGGCTGGAAAAGCATTGAATTAATCATAACCACTGGCGATCGTCCAGAGCAGCTTTCCTTTCCATCGTTTTCCAGAAAGCTGTACCATTCCTATAAGAAAAAAAAAAGTAAAAAAAGTCAGGGCTTATGATTGATTGAAAAACCTTCCATCCTCCATTTAACTTTTTAGTCTTACAATACATTTTGTTCACACTTCTCTGTCCTGCCCCTTAATGCGCCCTTTTCTGACAGTGTAAATTGTGTAATTTTCAAAACTGCCCATTTCTTTGGGCAAAACTAATTATTTTGTGAATCTTGTGCAGTGCTTTAAGTGGCCTGAAAAATCGAGGGGAGGCTGTTAGGGGCGTGGCCAAAAAAGGGCCGTGGGATTCAGCGGTGCAATAATTTAGAGGCAGCACTTGCCTCACTGAATGCTGCAAAAGGGCCTTGGCCTATCAAGGCGGCATTCAGCTCAGGTAAGTGTTGCTGCAGCAACCCCCTGCCAGGCACCACTTTTCATCGATCATCAACTTACAATCCCTACATTTCTAATGAAACGGGTATCTGGCAGGGGTGGGAGGGAGGTTGGCGACACAATAAAAAGGTAGGCAAGGTTTTTTTTCTAAAGCCTGAAGCTCTCAGTTATATTGTGGACTGGGGATTTTATCGAACGCCAGCAGAGCCCTGTCTCAGACACAATTTTCGGAGACTGCCGGGGGCCGGCTAGGCCTGGCTCACTTAAATCCCATTTCTCGTGACTGAATAGCTCGCTTCGCGCATTATGGAAACACAAATACCCTAAAGAGGTAGGAGGAGTTCAGAGTACCGCCTAATGGTGTGAAGACTAGGGTTCCATGTAATAAATGTAATAATGTCCCCTCAAAAAAATCGCAGAAAAATTGCTGGTTTTTGCAGGTACATTATTACATGGAACCTGCGGGGGACGCCCCGCAACCCCCAACCCCTTTTGTTTTTTTCAAGGGGAGGCGGGCCACCGCTGCTACCTCCGCTCCCCCTGTCCCTAAATATGGTCACCTATATAAAGTCGCCACAACCTTTTCCCGGTGACATTATATGCGGCGACCATATATATAGTGATATTATTACCCATACTAAGACTAGCATGTGTTTGCGAGGTTCCGCGCTCACTCGAAGGCAACAGAGGTCATGGGGAAGGAGGAAAGCTTCGGCGCAGTGCCTTCCTAGTTGCTATGAGCACGCAAAACTTTCCACAGCAGAACAAAATGCAAATCAGAGTCCATTGTGTGAATGGGTAGCTGCAGATCTAATTAAAATGGAGGCAAAGTCGAGAAATCGCCTATCTCCTTGTGTTGAAGGAGAGCTCCTCATTCCCCCAGGCCCCAGCGCGTGCTTATGAAAATCACCTTCACATCAAACTGCAGGGACACACTGATCCCTGGTGGGTGGTGGCAGAAAATTAACTACAGTACATATGGCAATCAACTGTGCTGTAATCCGAGGACTCTGCAAACCTCTGGAGAACATCCCCCGCTTTTCCAGTGCAGAGCTCTGCAGGGTAATGCACCTCAATGTTCATCTTAAGCCCCCCCCCTATGCCAGTACTGGCACCCACACATATCTCTGGTAATGCAGCACAGTCCCAGGTGCAGCATCGCCTGCCATTCCAGTACTAGGACCCATAAACAGCTCTGCTAATGCACCCCATTCTTTCCCCTACAGCAGCACCTGATATTCTAGCACCAGGCCCACAAACAGCTCTAGTCATGCAGCTCAACCAGATTTTACAGAACTTGGACTATGTTAACAATCGATGAAACATTTAAGTTCAACAAAGGGTTAATAGAGTCTTTACAAGGTTGCGCTGACACATGAAAAATGCATCATAATATTGCAGCAAAGCCAGTTGGCCGGCTTCACTATGCCTGATCGATTCACAATCACTCCTTGAGGGGTTTAAGTGCCCCTCGCACGTCTGTCATGTCTCCTTGGTCCATCCCCTCTGGTCCTATGCTTCTTGTCCCCTTCCAAGGTCTCTTGGTACCACGTGCACCACCATGTTAGACCAGGGCAAGGGCAGAAGTTGGGATACCGTATTAATGAACAAACCACATAACTGCAACAGCCCAAACTAGGCCGTTCGTCCCTGTTTGTGTACCACTTCCTTCTCCGTCGTTGCTGGTGTTTACATGGTTCTGGCCCCACATGCCCCCTGCCCACCTGTAGTAATGGCACCCGGACTCGGATTGTGGGTGGAAAAGGCTGCAGCTGCTTTATTAGTCAGGAGGTAACTTGGCCGTGGCACCTCAGAGGTTACGCCCCTGCCGCCCTCATATTTCAGTGACGGCACAGTCCCTTGTGGTTTTTGATAGCCCTTCCAATCTGGATGCACCATAGACCTGGACTGCGACAGTTCCCCTGTAAAATTAAACAGAACATTTAACAATGGTCGTTCAAAACATTCTTACTGGTGTGGGTCAGCGGGCTTCCGTTGTCCTCCGCTGTAGGTCCTGGCCAAGAGGGTGCCTCCCTGCGAGTGTTGCTTTTATACACTCCTTGTGTGGGTTGGGCAAGCGTCCCGTCCCTACCCATTTCCTGGCCTTTCCCCTTGAGGGTCCCTTCACTCCTCCCCCTTCCTGTTACCTGGCACCTCCCTGTCTACCTCTAGCTGCTTGGGTGGCAGGATCCTTCAGGGGCCTGTTGTGCAACACGGCTAAGGCAGCGACCACCCAGGCCTCATGTTGCTTGGCACGTTCCCTGGCAGATCTATCAGGAGATCGGCAGTCTAAGTGGATCTAAAAGCTGTACTCCTCATCTTCTGACCCCTCCAGGTCTAATGGTCCCAGCACTATTCCCCAATAAACTATATCCTCACTCTCCTCCTCGATGGATTGCCACATTCTCATGCCAAGGGAAGGGTCGCTTGCAGTTCCTATCCACCCATCTCCAGCCTGTCTTTCCATCACCATGTCCTCGATGCACGGCCACACACGTTCCTCCACCCTACTGAGGTTGGTGTTAGTGGCCTGCTCCAGACCTTTAACCAGCCTTCCTCCTGAGGCTCTCCTGACCTCGTGCTGACACGTACTTCCACTCTTCTTCATCTCTTCAATGTCTCCCTCACCACCTCTGGGTGTCTCTTTCCACCTTCCTTCTACTATCTAATACCTCTTTTCTCTCCTCCTGATGCCACTTTCCAACCTCCATCTTCTTTCTTTGATTGGCTCTATGGTCCTCATGGTCTTTCCTCTAAAGTTTCTCTTATCACTGCAGTTTCTCCCCTTGTTTCCTTCCAACCTCCTCTCGTGCTCCAATCTCACCTCCCTTCTCTGTTCCTCTTACTCCAATCTCCTCCTGTACCAGCCGAACCTCCTCTCTTCTTCCCACTATGCCCTTCTCCTGTTGTTTACTTCCAATCCCTTTCTCACAGATAGCTCCTCCAACCTCCATGCTCTTCCTCCATTCTACTGCCATCTTGCCATTCCTGCAGCTGGCATTCCGGTTGTGAAGAATTCGACCATCTGCACTGTGGGTTTGCACTCACCTAGGCTTATTGCAAATTTTATATGAAATTGAATGATGGTAGATCTACCTTTGGAAAATGTGTGGGGTTAATCTGCACACATTTTCCTATGCTCACCGTACGACATACACATAGACCTGTGTACTCGTGGTGGACACAACCTACAAACGTTGTCCTCCTTGTCATATTTCGTTGGGATCTGACAGGTGGAGTATATAATGCATCTGAGAAGGGGGAGGGCCAAAACATTCCTCCTGCCATGGGCAGCCTAATTAACTATAAAAGGATCCATGGACCCGCCCTGTCCGTTTGTTTACCCTCGACATATGGTGGCAGCAATTAACGTAATTAACATACTAATAGTGTATACTTCAAACAGGCCCACGCGGAGTCTGGCTGCAGAGTTTAACAAAGGAGACTGGAAACCCCAACAACCTTTGATATGCACTGTGTCAACCTGAAGCCAGCTTCCGCCTCTCAGTATCAAGGGCAGTGACCTGTCATGTCTGGGTCTATGTGTTTACAGTAGCCAACCTCTACAGGTGGACCTCATTCAGAAGGTATGAGAATGTGGTTTGCAGGAGACACAAAGTATGTTCTTGCCGCAGCTTCAAGGGAAACCAGCCGCTTTACTCAGGAACCACAGAGAGCTACATTAACTAGAGAGACCCTTTGATCCACAACAGACAAGAAGAAAGGTGGGACTCAGTATTACATGTTTTCACCCCTTTACCTTTTCTGTTGCAAAGCACTCTGGGTATGACCTCATGCATACAGGAGATTGTTGGTGGGGACCTAGGATTGGTTAATGAAGGTAGGCTTAGCCTACACCAATCACTGTGGCCCATTTGAATTTAAAAGAGGGCTGAGCCCCTCTTTGAGGAAGATCATCTGAAGACTTTGGACTCTGGCTGAAAGTACAGTCTGCCTTACATCTTCCGCCAGTGAAGGAAGGCCAAGACCTCCAAGAAGGAAACAAGATCCCTCCCTAAACATCTCCCAGGGAACAGAGGAAGATACTGAATCCAGAAGATCTGCAGCTCCAGAACCGGTACCCAGCCAGCACACAGCGTGCCCTGCTTGGCTCTGCAGCAAGATTCCTAGATGTGAACTGTGAGAGAGTCTCTGAACCAAACTAAGGACAAGGAAGCGGCCTGCAACACTTTCCTTAGCTTTGGGCCATTCACCTTAAAAGACGACCCAAGCCCAGTGAAGAAGTTAGGAGGAGTGCATTGACAAGCATCTACCGATGTCCGCCTTCAAACACATTTTCGAGCCAGTCGAGTCCCTCGAGCTGCAACCGACTGCACCGCTGACTATTTTTAGGCACAGTTGCTAACGCCACCTGAGACGCCTCAACCAGTGCTTCAGACCCGCTGACCAGTACTGAGACAATTCCGGACCCTGAGCCACCATCTAAGCCAATCTGCAGCCGTCTGTCCAGCTTCGCTCGCTGAACTGCCTGCCGCCTGAGACCCATAGCTGTCTCCCGTCTTGAACTCTATTGCAGAAGCTGCAAAGCACCCTGAAACTGACTCTACAGTGTCGAGCACCAAGAACTTCTACAAATGCAAGGTACATTGTGGATCTGTCCCCTGATCCTTCTCTGAAGGCCCCTAGTGACATTTTACAACCCATTGCTCCCTTTGTGTTGAAAACAAGTATCCTTGACCTATTGTGATTAAATAATATACTGATTACCCTCCTGTCAGTATCCAGAGTGCATCCCTTTTCCTTCTTTGAAACTAACTGTCCTCTGCATTTCTTCACAGTGTGGGTTGTATTTTGCAGTGTTCTAGAACTGTCTGTTGGGATAATAATAAAGTAGATATTTTTATACAACCTTGACTGGACAGTCCCTTTTATCATTGGGTAGTAATTTTATTTTCGCTGTGTTGAAAATAACCAACAATCCAAGACTTTGCAGAGATAAGCCTGCGTTCCATCAACGTTACCAAAATTGGACAAGGAGGTTTATAATTTGCTTGTGTTTCCAATCTGTATATATCCCTTCTGGTGTCCTAGAGGTGTGGGGCTGATTGATGGTTTAGAAATCGATATTCATCCCTGAACCACTGGTGCCCCGGAAGTTGATTCGTCACACCCGTGCCTTTCACCTGCCGTTTCTTGGGTGTTCTTTAACCCTCCTCTATCTGCAACTCCTTTTATCTTCTCTTATCTTGACCTCTTTCCACCACCATTTGATCTTCTCTCGTCCACTCTTCCAACCTCCCTTCCTACTCACCTGGGCCTCCAAATTGTCTTGCTGTCTTCTCTGTGCATTCAGTTCAGCCTCTTCCTTCTTTCTTATCCATGCCTCCACCTAAGCCTCCTACTTCCTTCTCCTCCATGCCTCCCCTTCACTTCACCACCAATCGCCAACTCCTTTCACCCAGAGTATCCCCAAATGCCCATAGCTGCCCTGGGGCCCAAACTGCTAGCACAGGTCCACCCTCAGTGTGAATGTGTTGCTCATATGTATATGATGATTAGTATGGCCTGTGGATTGGTGCGGTGCAGATCAGCGACTCATTTCACCTGTTCATACCCGGGAGACGCTGCATAGTGCGTCCTGCAGACCAAGCCTTCTTTAGGCTTAAACATCTGAATATGGGTAAGATAGGGCCTGTGGCAGGGGTATCATAGGGGCTGTGACCTAGTGCAAGTATAAAGAAAACCCTACACAGGTTAGCTGATGGATGTTACAAAATGACATTTATCTCCCAAATGTCTGTAGTTACTAAAAAAAGGGGAATAAAATAAAATAAAATAAATCAAATGTAATCATTCAACACAATTTATGAATGTGTAGATGCTAGATTTGATTTAAATTGTACATGGAAAATGTAGTTGATGGTATAAGGATTAAAAAGAAAGCAAACATTTGGGTTAATGGAGAGAAAAGAAACAATGATATTAGTACCGTATGAAAAGAGACTGACACTAAGAGGCCGATTCATGGAATAATTAGCGCGGCGCAAGTGGGCAAAAACGTGAGAATCGCAGTGGAATTGCGAAAATCTCAGTGCAAGTGCGAAAATCGCACGAAAAGCAGCGCACATCGATTCATGGAAGGGCGTGCGCGAAAAAACCATCTGATGTGTGCTAAAAAAGTGCGCGGCGCACGTTGGCGCACAGGCCATCTAACGGCGTGCGCCAAGTCACAGCGAAAATCGCACAGGCCACAGCGAAAATCGCACATAGCGCGGCGCACGCAACAAAAGTAGACGGAACACGGGGCGTAACACTCGGAATGGGAAACAACTTGCCAAAATGTGGGCGTCACGGGGGAAGTACAGGGTGCAAGTGCGCGGAACGCCCACACGCTCGCCTACAACACGTATTCATGGAATCAAATAGGGCAAAACAGCGCACGGTCAAACCAGCGCACAGGCACGAACACGACCGCCACAAGAAAGCAGGCAGTAGCGTCCCTGCGCCTGTAAAAAATGTGCGCCAAAAGGTGCGCCAACAAATAGCACCTATATACAGCTATGATGAATGTCCTATACTGTGGCCCTCCAGGACAAATGACGTGCAAAGGGGTACCCACAAACACGGACACTGCTGACTGAAAAATAACATGTGCGTGTATTTCGGGGTGCGCGGGAAGTTTCACACGTGAATTGGCTGGGTACGTGGATTCCAGGGGTGCGCGGGAAGTTCCACACGCGATTTGGCTGGGTACGTGGATTTCAGGGGTGCGCGGGAAGTTCCACACGCGATTTGGCTGGGTCCGTGGATTTCGGGGTGCGCGGGAAGTTTCACACGCGAATTGGCTGGGTACGTGGATTCCAGGGGTGCGCAGGAAGTTCCACACACGATTTGGCTGGGTACGTGGATTTCAGGGGTGCGCGGGAAGTTCCACACGCGATTTGGCCGGGTACGTGGATTTCAGGGGTGCGCGGGAAGTTCAACACGCGATTTGGCTGGGTACGTGGATTTCAGGGGTGCGCGGGAAGTTCCACACGCGATTTGGCCGGGTACGTGGATTTCAGGGGTGCGCGGGAAGTTCAACACGTGATTTGGCCGGGTACGTGGATTTCAGGGGTGCGCGGGAAGTTCAACACGCGATTTGGCTGGGTACATGGATTTCAGGGGTGCGCGGGAAGTTCCACACGCGATTTGGCCGGGTACGTGGATTTCAGGGGTGCGCGGGAAGTTCAACACGCGATTTGGCTGGGTACGTGGATTTCAGGGGTGCGCGCGAAGTTTCACACGCGATTTGGCTGGTTACGTGGATTCCAGGGGTGCGCAGGAAGTTTCACACGCGATTTGGCTGGGTACGTGTATTTCGGTGTTGCGGGGGAATGCTACACGTGATATGGCCATGTGGGTCCCCCCAGGTGTTCCCTCTACACCCTCCACGGCCCCTGCAGGCAGCCCACACCACAGGGTACTACCCTGAACCCCTGCTCATGTCCCACAGGCAACCCATCCATCATGGCCATGCCCACCAGCCAACCCACATGTCACCTTGCACCACTGATCACCAACACATGTCTCCCACCACCCCCACCCCCCAGCCACCAGGGGCACCCTCCACCAGGCCCCCACTCATGTCTCCCACCACCCCCACCCCCCAGCTACCAGGGGCAGCCTCCACCAGGCCCCCACTCATGTCCCCTATTACCCCCACCCCCCCGCAGTGCAGGGGCACCCTCCACCAGGCCCCCACTCATGTCTCCCACCACCCCCACCCCCCAGCAGCCAGGGGCAGCCTCCACCAGGCCACGACTCATGTCTCCCACCACCCCCCACCCCCCAGCCACCAGGGGCACCCTCCACCAGGCCCCCACCCATGTCTCCCACCACCCCTACTCCCCAGCAGTCAGGGGCAGCCTCCACCAGGCCCCCACTCATGTCTCCCACCACCCTCCACCCCCCAGCCACCAGGGGCACCCTCCACCAGGCCCCCACTCATGTCTCCCAATACCCCCACCCCCCAGCCACCAGGGGCAGCCTCCACCAGGCCCCCACCCATGTCTCCCACCACCCCCTATCCCCCAGCAGTCAGGGGCAGCCTCCACCAGGCCCCCACTCATGTCTCCCACCACCCCCGATCCCCCAGCCACCAGGGGCACCCTCCACCAGGCCCCCACCCATGTCTCCCACCACCCCCACCCCCCAGCCACCAGGGGCAGCCTCCACCAGGCCCCCACTCATGTCCCCTATTACCCCCACCCCCGCAGTGCAGGGGCAGCCTCCACAGGCCCCCATTCATGTCTCCCACCACCCCCCACCCCCCAGCCACCAGGGGCACCCTCCACCAGGCCCCCACCCATGTCTCCCACCACCCCCCACCCCCCAGCCACCAGGGGCAGCCTCCACCAGGCCCCCACTCATGTACCCTATTACCCCCACCCCCCGCAGTGCAGGGGCACCCTCCACCAGGCCCCCACTCATGTCTCCCACCACCCCCACCCTCCAGCAGTCAGGGGCAGCCTCCACCAGGCCCCCACTCATGTCTCCCACCACCCCCACCCCCCAGCAGTCAGGGGCACCCTCCACCAGGCCCCCACCCATGTCTCCCACCACCCCCTACCCCCAGCAGTCAGGGGCAGCCTCTAACAGGCCCCCACTCATGTCTCCCACCACCCCCCACCCCCCAGCCACCAGGGGCACCCTCCACCAGGCCCACACTCATGTCTCCCACCACCCCCACCCCCCAGCCACCAGGGGCAGCCTCCACCAGGCCCCCAGCCATGTCTCCCACCACCCCCTACCTCCCAGCAGTCAGGGGCAGCCTCCACCAGGTCCCCACTCATGTCTCCCACCACCCCCCACCCCCCAGCCACCAGGGGCACCCTCCACCAGGCCCCCACCCTTGTCTCCCACAACCCCCACCCCCCAGCAGTCAGGGGCAGCCTCCACCAGGCCCCCAACCATGTCTCCCACCACCCCCCACCCCCCAGCCACCAGGGGCACCCTCCACCAGGCCCCCACCCATGTCTCCCACCACCCCCTACCCCCCAGCAGTCAGGGGCAGCCTCCACCAGGCCCCCACTCATGTCTCCCACCACCCACCCCCCAGCCACCAGGGGCAGCCTCCACCAGGCCCCCACTCATGTCCCCTATTACTCCCACCCCCCGCAGTGCAGGGCACCCTCCACCAGGCCCCCACTCATGTCTCCCACCACCCCCACCCCCCAGCCACCAGGGGCAGCCTCCACCAGGCCCCAACTCATGTCTCCCACCACCCCCACCCCCCAGCCACCAGGGGCAGCCTCCACCAGGCCCCCACTCATGTCCCCTATTACCCCCACCCCCCGCAGTGCAGGGGCACCCTCCACCAGGCCCCCACTCATGTCTCCCACCACCCTCACCCCCCAGCCACCAGGGGCAGCCTCCACCAGGCCCCCACTCATGTCCTCTATTACCCCCACCCCCCTGCAGTGCAGGGGCACCCTCCACCAGGCCCCCACTCATGTCCCCCACCACCCCCCAGCAGTCAGGGGCAGCCTCCACCAGGCCCCCACTCATGTCTCCCACCACCCCCACCCCCCAGCCACCAGGGGCACCCTCCACCAGGCCCCCACCCATGTCTCCCACCACCCCCACCCCCCAGCAGTCAGGGGCAGCCTCCACCAAGCCCCCACTCATGTCTCCCACCACCCCCTAACCCCCGGCAGTCAGGGGCAGCCTCCACCAGGCCCCCACTCATGGCTCCCACCACCCCCCACCCCCCAGCCACCAGGGGCACCCTCCACCAGGCCCCCACCCATGTCTCCCACCACCCCCACCCCCCAGCAGTCAGGGGCAGCCTCCACCAGGCCCACACTCATGTCTCCCACCACCCCCACCCCCCAGCCACCAGGGGCAGCCTCCACCAGGCCCCCAGCCATGTCTCCCACCACCCCCTACCTCCCAGCAGTCAGGGACAGCCTCCACCAGGTCCCCACTCATGTCTCCCACCACCCCCCACCCCCCAGCCACCAGGGGCACCCTCCACCAGGCCCCCACCCTTGTCTCCCACAACCCCCACCCCCCAGCAGTCAGGGGCAGCCTCCACCAGGCCCCCAACCATGTCTCCCACCACCCCCCACCCCCCAGCCACCAGGGGCACCCTCCACCAGGCCCCCACCCATGTCTCCCACCACCCCCTACCCCCCAGCAGTCAGGGGCAGCCTCCACCAGGCCCCCACTCATGTCTCCCACCACCCACCCCCCAGCCACCAGGGGCAGCCTCCACCAGGCCCCCACTCATGTCCCCTATTACTCCCACCCCCCGCAGTGCAGGGCACCCTCCACCAGGCCCCCACTCATGTCTCCCACCACCCCCACCCCCCAGCCACCAGGGGCAGCCTCCACCAGGCCCCAACTCATGTCTCCCACCACCCCCACCCCCCAGCCACCAGGGGCAGCCTCCACCAGGCCCCCACTCATGTCCCCTATTACCCCCACCCCCCGCAGTGCAGGGGCACCCTCCACCAGGCCCCCACTCATGTCTCCCACCACCCTCACCCCCCAGCCACCAGGGGCAGCCTCCACCAGGCCCCCACTCATGTCCTCTATTACCCCCACCCCCCTGCAGTGCAGGGGCACCCTCCACCAGGCCCCCACTCATGTCCCCCACCACCCCCCAGCAGTCAGGGGCAGCCTCCACCAGGCCCCCACTCATGTCTCCCACCACCCCCACCCCCCAGCCACCAGGGGCACCCTCCACCAGGCCCCCACCCATGTCTCCCACCACCCCCACCCCCCAGCAGTCAGGGGCAGCCTCCACCAAGCCCCCACTCATGTCTCCCACCACCCCCTAACCCCCGGCAGTCAGGGGCAGCCTCCACCAGGCCCCCACTCATGGCTCCCACCACCCCCCACCCCCCAGCCACCAGGGGCACCCTCCACCAGGCCCCCACCCATGTCTCCCACCACCCCCACCCCCCAGCAGTCAGGGGCAGCCTCCACCAGGCCCCCACTCATGTCTCCCACCACCCCCGACCCCCCAGCAGTCAGGGGCAGCCTCCACCAGGCCCCCACTCATGTCTCCCACCACCCCCACCCCCCTGCCACCAGGGGCAGCCTCCACCAGGCCCCCACTCATGTCCCCTATTACCCCCACCCCCCCGCAGTGCAGGGGCACCCTCCACAAGGCCCCCACTCATGTCTCCCACCACCCCCACCCCCCAGCCACCAGGGGCAGCCTCCACCAGGCCCCCACTCATGTCTCCCTCCACCCCCACCCCCCAGCCACCAGGGGCAGCCTCCACCAGGCCCCCACTCATGTCCCCTATTACCCCCACCCCCCCCAGCCACCAGGGGCAGCCTCCACCAGGCCCCCACCCATGTCTTTCACCACCCCTACCCCCCAGCAGTCAGGGGCAGCCTACACCAGGCCCCCACCCATGTCTACCACCACCCCCACCCCCACCCACCAGCCACCAGGGGCAGCCTCCACCAGGCCCCCACTCATGTCCCCTATTACCCCCACCCCCCCCCGCAGTGCAGGGGCACACTCTACCAGGCCCCCACTCATGTCTCCCACCACCCAGTCCCCCCAGCCACCAGGGACAGCCTTCACCAGGCCCCCACTCATGTCCCCTATTACCCCCACCCCCGCAGTGCAGGGGCACCCTCCACCAGGCCCCCACTCATGTCTCCCACCACCCCCACCCCCCAGCCACCAGGGGCAGCCTCCACCAGCCCCCCACTCATGTCTACCACCACCCCCACCCCCCAGCCACCAGGGGCAGCCTCCACCAGGCCCCACTCATGTCCCCTATTACCCCCACCCCCCCGCAGTGCAGGGGCACCCTCCACCAGGCCCCCACTCATGTCTCCCACCACCCCCACCCCCCTGCAGTCAGGGGCAGCCTCCACCAGGCCCCCACTCATGTCTCCCACCACCCCCCACCCCCCAGCCACCAGGGGCACCCTCCACCAGGCCCCCACCCATGTCTCCCACCACCCCCACTCCCCAGCAGTCAGGGGCAGCCTCCACCTGGCCCCCACTCATGTCTCCCACCACCCCCCACCCCCCAGCCACCAGGGGCACCCTCCACCAGGCCCCCACCCATGACTCCCACCACCCCCACCGCCCAACCGTGCAATTTGCCTGGGTATGTGTACTTCGTGGTGCGCGTGAAGTTCCACACGCGATTGTATGTGTACTTCGGGGTGCACGTGAACTTCCACACGCGATTTGCCTGGGTACGTGTATTACTGGGGGTGCGCGTGAACTTCCACACGCGATTTGCCTGGGTATGTGTACTTCGGGGTGCGCGTGAACGTCCACACGTGATTGGGCCTGTGAGATTGGGTCACATGTATTCCAGGGGTGGGCGGAAATATTTACCCGCGACTGTGCCTGTGAGAGCGTGCTACGTGTATTCCTGGTGTGGGCGGGAAGATTCACACGTTCGCCTATGACGTGCCGAAAAAGGGTCAAATCCTGAAGCATGAAGCAGGCGTACGTCGACCTGCGCAGCATAAAAGTGCGCGAAAACCACAAACAAGCTCATACGCCAGGGTGAATATACCATTCCTAGCAGCAGTGGCCGTGGGTTACCAAAGGAGGAGGAGGAGGATAGTGAGGGCCCGAATTTTCACTCCCAGAACAAGCCTTTTTGGGATGCCTGATGACCAGGTGTATGGGAGGTACAGGTTTCCCCCACACATAATACTGGACCTGGTCAGTGAGTGGGAGGATGACCTCACATCACTCACCCTGTGCTCCCAAGCACTCGGCCCCCTGGAGAAGGTCCTCAATGTACTGCACTTCTTGGCCACAGGATCATTTCAGCGAACAAGTGCCGTAGAGGGTGGGGTGTCACAGGCCACGCAGTCATGCTGCCTACACCAGGTCTTGAACATCATCACTGCACGCCCATCAGTCCGTAGGCACATATACCTGCCCAGGACACCTGCAGAAAGGCAGGCTGTCACCCTCGATTTCTACGGTGTGGCACAATTTCCAAAAGTGCTAGGTGCCATTGACTGCACCCATGTGTCACTACGTCCCCCCAGGGCATCTGAGCACATCTATAGGAACCGCAAGCACTGGCATTCCATCAACGTGCAGATAATATGTAATGCCAAGGGAATCATCACCTCAGTATATGCCAACTATCCAGGGTACACCCACGACAGCGTCATTTACCGAATGTCTACCCTAAGCCGGGACCTCGAAGCTGGGCGGCATGGTGACACATGGCTGCTTGGTGAGTATGAATGCCACTGCACATGCATGCATGTCAGATGCAGAGTTATGTCACTACCCCACTAATGATACCCATCACCTCCTCACCAGGGGACAGTGCCTACCCTCTGAGCACCCACATGATGACGCCAATTCGGAACCCCATCACGCCTCCAGAGGTAAGATACAACACAGCCCATATTGCAACCCGGGGCATAGTGGAGCGCACATTCGGAGTGCTCAAGTCACGCTTTCGCTCCCTTGACCGGTCTGGCGGGCAGCTGTTATATGCGCCCCCAGTAGTGTGCAGGATCATAGTGGCAGCATGTGTCCTGCACAATGTTGCAACACGCCGGGGCCTGGCCGTGGACATGGTGGTGCCCCCACATCCCCAACCACATGCACGCCCGCTGCGCATGGGAGGGGAGAGGGCATGGGGTGAGGCAGCCCGTACGCAGCTGGTGGCTAATTACTTCACATAGAAATCACACCCCAGTGGAGTGCACACAGGCCTGGCACATACCATCTGATAAGCAATGATGACTCGACCTGACAATTAGGACGAACAAAGGGACTGTCAACTGTCAGAACCATAGCAGCCTGAGATTGTTCATGTGGAAGTGTCACAATGTGTGCATCCCTACCTACACAAACACCACCAATGCAGTGTCATGAAAAGACACTTCCATGCTGCAGAAATGAATACCCACTTGCAAAATACTACATGAAAACAGTGCCATGTCACCCACCCCCTCCACGGCACGGCCACGCAACACACCATGGCATGTCATGCAATGTGAGAGGAAAGAAATGAATCCCCACAACATGCCCCAAGTGTCAGCAGCTACAGTGTCCCTAATGGAAACCTGTCCACACATGAAATGCTCACAGTAATGCAGGACCTACAGCCAACATTACCAAATACTTACCAATAATACCAATCACCTACACAACCTCCAACCCACCTTAAACATGACATTACAGACTTAAAAATTAGCTAGCCTCACCACCTGATGATGACAGCCCTCCGAACACTTGCAAGTATACAGTGTTAGCGCCACGCAAGAGTGTAGGTGCACTGCTTACAACATGGACTCCAGTTCCAAGGTGGACCGCATTGTGAAGACATGAGGAATGGACCTGCAAATATGGAGGATGAGATGGATGCAGAGGCACATATAAATACACCACGCAGTGTACAATACAACAACAATATGCACTATGAATGTATACACAGTATTGACTACAGACTGCCCACACAGCTCATGGGAGTCCAATGTCACCATGTACGTCAATGTCACTTGGGCACACCCTTTGCAAGCCCATGGAAACGGGAAGCAGGAGGGGTGTGTGTGACAAAAACCCAAACATCTGAACCAAATCCATGACAAGCCTGCATGTGCCCAGCCACAATGCAGCGTATGCCCACGGAAGCCACACAAGGCAACACACTGTCCCAAAAAAAATAAAAAATAAAAATAAAAAAAAAATTAAAAAAAAAAAATGGCCATTAATGGGCCCGGGGGGTTGGGGAGGCCACCCAGGAGGTCCGAGGACAGGGTGCACACCAAAACCCACCTGTGTGGATCTTGCGAGAAAAAAAAACCCTCCATGGGCTCATGGCCCACACGGCTACCCTATTGTGGGAGTATCACTGCTGTTGCTATTCTCACCCTGTGCAGCTGCATCCGGAGGTGGTGGCACTATGGGAGGCAGCCCACGTAAGGCCCTAGTCTGTTCCTCCATGGCTGCAAGCATGTGGGTGTGGTAGGTCTCGTTCTGGAGGATGAGTGTGTGGAGGTCCCCATGCAACAACTCACGGGATGCCCGGACCTCCGCCCTAGTTGCCTGCATCTCAGCTGAGAGCGTACGGGTGAGACGCTCCAGCTGCTGTTCTGTCCCTCGGTCTGTTGGAGCCTCAAGCTCAACAAGAGTCGTCCTGAGGTGAAGGAGTTCCAGCCTCAGGGCTTCCCTGTGGCCCTGGGACTCTATGGAGATGGCTTCCTGCAGAGTCGCCAGTGCCGCCCGCCTGTCCCTGTTGGACGCCAACATGTCCTCCATGTGTGACTGGCAGATGGAGTCGGTTGACTGCTGTAGTCACTCTATCAGCCTTTCGGGGGGGACAATGGAAGTGGCCACCCTATCCATGGCCTGAGCCATCATCTCTGATGATGCTGCCTGTTGGGTTGCCATACCGTAAATGGATTGCTCCCATGCGGTATTGCCAGGTGGCGTACGGCCACCACGTCGGCGGGCACCACACCTGTCTGGGGCAAGGCGAACTGCGTCTTGCTGTGCCGGCACTGCCTGAGGCTGCAGGACTGCATTCCCCCTCTGATCTGCTGGCCCAGGAACAGGATCAGATGTCGCGGAGTGTGACCCTGCATCCGTAACCACCAAAGGCGTACCTGCCAACACTGACATCCCCATTGAGGGTTCTAACCCTGGTGCAGGTGGGTCGGACAGAACAGAATCCCTACCAGGAACACTCACCTGCGACGGCACGTAGGTCTCATCATCCGAATCAACACCTGAGTACAGCTCGGGGGAGGTGCAGCCAGAGACACCCCTTGAGAGCACGACCTGCAGCAGTTGTGGCTGCTCACCCACCACCACACCACGTCCCTCACTGGTGGTCGGTCGGCCCTCAGACCCCTCCTGGGTCTGCACCATCTCCACAACCCCAGCAGTATCAGGTGCATCTTCCGCTGCAAAGACATAAAAGAAAACAAATGGAAACAGGCATTCGCACCATGGCACACAATGAGGGCTGAGAGGCTACAAAAACAGTACTTGATTGACACATGTCCCACATGACTAAAACACTCCCATGCATGCACCGTCACTGCGTGTGATGGGGAGGCAGATGCCACACATTGATGACACCAAGATGGAAGATGAACACATTTGCTGCATGCTGCCTAGCAGTGCCATCACACATTGGCCAGTGATTGGCAGGTCAAATACACATGCCAAACACACAGATGGCATGTACCCTAGCCATGAAGTGAAGAGGGAGAGGAGGTCACCAATTGTTCATTCAGTCCAGTTTGTTCATATGATTGATTATTTTCATTGTAATGGTTCAAATGTTTAACATGCAGCTGCCAGTCAAAAATGGTCCTATAGCACAGGGACATGTCCAAACTAATCATGTCCACGAAACTGAGCCAGTCCACTGTACCATAGCCATGTCAGACATGTGACAATAGGACTGAGAACAGTGTAGTGGCAAGATGACACTCCAAGGGCAACAGGCGTGGTGTTGGGCTGGATGTCTAATGTTGGCCGAAAGGATGCTGCTATACCCAAATGCTAGTGCCAAGAATGTTTAGGAAGAGGCACATGGGTGAGCCAAACCACTCAGGCACACACACCCTCCCCTGGCACACAAAAAGAAGCCCTCCCACACACAACATGCACATGGATGACACACACATGCATGTGCACTCACCGGACAATGCCTCGTAATCTGCCACTACTCCCACGCCTTGGATCTGTTCCTCCGTGACGTAGGTCCCAGCAACCTGCTCATGTGGAGTGAGTTCTATGTCGTCTGCTGGAGACCCACCTCCAGTCACTAGAGTTGCGGCATGACTTGAGGCCAGCTTATTCTTTGCCCTGCGCTTCAGGTCATTCCAGCGCTTGTAGCAATAATTAGCTGTGCGCCTCACGATTCCAAGGGCACTTATGATGTCCGCAATGGTCTGCCAGTGTGCCTGACGTTGTGCAGGTGTGGTCTTGGATCCTGCAACAATCACCATTTCGCGGTCATGTGCGGACACATACTCTACAAGTGCATTCAGTTCGGCCTCATTGAAGCTGGGCTTCCTTGACGGGCCGGACTGTGTAGCCGTGTCTGGGGCATCAGCCTCTACTGGACGAGCACTCTTCCTCTTCTGCTTGGAAGGTGGTGGGGATCCGGAGTGTCCTGCGCCGCTCTGGACACTAGGGGCAGGAGCGTGGGATTGCACACTCAGCATGGGAGTTGGTGCAGGCATTATCTCAAGTGTGATGGTGTCAGGGGGAATGTCAGCATGATGGACTTGGACCGACGCTGTCCTGGCTGGGTGTGTGAGAGGTGGGGTGGATGGAGCCGCAGCTGCCCCTGCAGCCTCCCCAGCCTGCCTACGCGGGGCAGCAGATGACCTAGCTGCCCCTGATCCACGTGGCCTGATGACAGCAACGTTCACCGGCGCACTTGGCCTAGACCTGCTGACCTCGAAGTCAGCCATGGAGTCACCCTGTGCCAGTTCTGGTTCCACAGTGGGCTGGTCCAACAAGGGCTGAGCATGGATGGTGTCAGCCACGGTAACCTCAACCAGGGGGGGGGGTGGGCATGGGTGTCCCTGACTGCTCCTCCACACATGGGGGGCTAGGGGCACCCTGTAAGTCACGGCCACGTCCCCTACCGGATCCACCACGGCCACCACTTGGGGCTCGGCCACCTTTGCCACCCTTACGGCTTGTTCGCCTCCCAGCCATGGCACTGATATTATTGTGCGTATAGGAGTTGATGTGAACTATTGTCCTGGGCAATTGGGGGTCAAAGGGCTTGGGTACCAGATGGTAATCGTACCCTAGTGCTCTAGCAAGGCTGTATGTCACCCCTGGGGAAAGATGACGGGTCACGCAACGCACAGGCAGCCCAAAAAAGGGAAGTAAGGTGCACGCAACCCTTCCTAGACCACGTGCGTGGAAAAAAAAACCTGCACTACGCTGTGGCACCCAGGAACACAAGAATGAACGTATGCGTGTCACACGCAGCCTAGAATGACCTCTGGAGGGGTACGCGACACACGGGGCAAGCACAGATGTTAGATACGTGCGTGACTCACCGTCTGCCAGGAACAAAAGCGTGAAAAATATGCGCATGTGCGCGTTGGCAACACCCCCGCCAAAAGAAGAATTGTACGCTGTCTGAGGAGACAGGACAACAGTAGTAGGGAAGCTCTTTGAGGAAACAGGCCCAGGAAAAAGAGGAAAAGAGAAAAAACTGTCAGAGGTAACCTGGAGTACGAACTGGAAACACTGTGAAGTAAATCGTGTGTGAACCGACAAGAAGTACAGATTTCACCCACTCGCTCTCCACAAAAAGCACGTACAAGGAAATGGCGTCCTACACGTACCTTTTATACACACGTCACAGACGCGCATACGCAATGAGGCCATTTCCACCAATTACGCGCTTTGACACTCGGACGTGTATCTCTTCATTTTTACACGCGCCATTCTCTATGGCCATGCGCGTGACGTCACAGCTGCGCATGGTGGCCTGTGGGCCAATGAAATGAAACTGCACGTCCGAGTGTCATCGCGTGTAATCGGAGGGAAGTGAGCGTACACGCGATTGGCCTGGGTACGTGTATTTCTAGGGTGCGCAGGAAGTTCCACACGCGATTGGTGGAAATCCACATGTGCTCTGTCATCACGTGTAATGCGGGAAACACCCGCGCGCCTCACGTCACAGACGCGCTCACGCGCTAAGGGCCTTTGGTCCAATGAAATCGCATATGCGTGCTGACGTGCATCCGCGCTAAGGGCCTTTCCTCGATTTACACACAGACGTGCAGGATTTTCACATGCCAAATCACTCCGTATCAAGCTGGCCACGCGTAAGCACACGGAAGACCACGCTCCTGCCCAAAAGGCCGAATTACTGCCCCCCAGAGCCCCAAGCAGACTCCCACGAGCCATCTGCTGCTCTCTGCCTGCCTGCCTGCCTGCTGCCACCGTGCCCTGCCATTTGGTGCCTGCACATCAGCCATCTGCAGAGGTCTATTTGCTGTGTCCACCCCTGCTGGAACAGAAGACTCCCGACTGGGATACCATCGCTCCACAGCCCAGCCCCAGGACCCGGTTGCCCACCCACTCTTGCCTCTGGGGTTGCCATGTCGGTCACTGCTACATCTGGCACCACTGGCAACCCCCGGCCAGAGAGGCAGAGGGGCACCAGCTTCAGTGCCACCGAAGTTGGTGTCCTGGTGGAGCAAGTCCTGGGGCAGTATGATGCCCTCTTCGGAAGTAAGCGCGCCAACAAGGAAGGACGGACTCGGATCTGGACGGACATCGTGACTGCCATCAACGCGGAGGGGGTGGCAGTCCGCGACTACCAACATGTCAAGAAGCGCTGGGATGACTGCAGGTCCAGGACCCTCTTGAAGGCCCGGCGCCTCGTGGAGGGGGGCCGGGCCTGCATTAGTACCATCCAGATGAGGGTCCTGGAACGCGTAGGCCCAGCGCTCCACGGCCAGATCCTTGAGAGGCAGACCCGTCTGGAGTTGAGCGGTAAGTGGCCAAGCATTGCTGTGTGAGACAGGGCATGTCGCAGTGTGCTGGTTGTCTGATACTTGCCTGTATGTGTGACATAGCCCATGTATGCATGTGTGTGTGCAGGGACGTCATGCATGTGAGACCAGTAATGTGTGAACCACACGGTTGGTGCATGTGTTCAAATGCAACATGGGTTGCCCTATGCGGAATGGCCACATAAAAGCATGCCAGTCTCTGTTCCTGGACATGGGTGAGGGATGGGTGCTGATGCCATGTACATATATGCTGTCCATGTCTGTGTGTCTGACCAGCGTGTCTGTGACTTGTGAATGCCTGGGATGCATGACACATGTCTGTGGCAATGTTCCGGTTCACTGATGCAGCCTAGTCATCCTTGTATCCACTGTGTCTGTGGTGTACGAGGCCAGATGGATGAAACTAGGGTGAAGTGTGTGCATGTGATAGGCATGGCACATGATGCATGTGAGTTCCAAAACAACAGTGTATGTTTAAAGAATAACTTGGACATGTATGCTAATGTCCATAGCATGCGCCATGCCTGTTACCGCATGTGTTTTACCTGCACTGAGCCATGTGTTGTGGAGGAACATGATGGAAGTGATCGTTGACAGTGCCACTCATCTGCTATTGCTTCCTGTCTAGGGGACCATTGTACAGTACCCTGATGCTTGTGTTCTATGTCTCCCTCTACACAGCGCCACGTGAAGAAGAGGGGGGAGACGGCTCCTTGGAGCAAAGCGGCAGGGATGCCCCCACGGCTGCAGCAGAAGGGGTGGGTGAGCCCCCACAGGGGCTTGCAACGGCGGAAGACGGAGTGGAGCCATCCAGGTTGGTAGTTTCCACAAAGGAGGAGGAGGCCGCTACTGAGGCGCACATGGGGCCTGGTGGCGGCATCCCTGCTGGTGCAAGTGTTGCAGTCCAGGGGCAGGAGGCAGCACAGGTCGCCGTGGAGGGGCCTGTGCATGTCACTGTCCCTGACACTGTGACTGCACCACCATGCACCAGCAGGGATGCCCCATCCCAGGCCCGTCCGCAGGTAGGGGGGATGTCCATGTCATCTGACTCCCCTCCACCTGCGTACGAGGGGACCCCTGGCCGTATGGAGAAGGTCCTGATTGGTGTCGCGTTGCGCACAGGTGCAATTCGTGATCAGGTGCGTGCTTCCCGGGAGGAGCATGCACGTCATCACGGAGAGCACTGTGCCGACGTGGCCCAGTTGGGAATGGCCATGGTCGGGGGTTTCCTACATGTGTCGGCCAATCTGGCGACCCTCTCCTCCTCTGTGGAGACTATGCACCAGTCGTTCTCCATGCCCTCTTCCGGCCCAGATGCCACCAGGGCCCCCTGTGGACCTGCCCCAACCAATGCAGCCGGCTCGGTGGGGATCCCATCCCTGCTACAGTCGGGAGTTGGACGTCCAGCAGGGGTGGACACACCAGCAACTGAACCCCAGCAGAAGGAGGATGTGACGGCATCATCGGGCAGGGCACGTGCACGACGGCGTCGGTGGATACCATCAGCCTGGATGCCGTCGTGCTGGCACAGGCAGTTGCGTCGGAGGCAGCGGCAGGCTCGACGTGGGAGGCATCATGGCTCGGGGCCATCAACATCAGGGGTGCAGGCATCGGCCGGAGGGCAGGAGAACCCTGGAATGGGAGTGGCTTCCGTGTGGGAGCGGTTGGGCCAGCGGATAGGTGCGGAGCGGCAGCGGGCAGAGGAGGAACGGCTCACAATGGTCAGGGCTGAGAACTCCATGCGGAGGGCGCTGAGGCGGGCTGAGTGCCTCGAGGGTCTTCGCAGGGAGTTGGAGCTGGACACTGCTTTATCCCTGCGAGACCTCGGGGCTAGGGAACATGCCAGTCTCCAAGCCATTGAACAGGAGTTCGATGATGCCCTGGCCCATGACAACATCCAGTGAGCCGTTGGACTAGCCCAATGCCCATGTAAATAGTTATGTAGTTAGTGTTAGGTTTCCTTTGTTTTTGCTTTTTCTTTGGACCTTTTGGACAATGGGCCACATTTTTGTATATAGTTATTTTTTATTAGGTAGTGTTGTTAGATAGGTTTCATTTCTTTTGTTGGGATCATGGACCCTGGCTTGTTCACCTGTACATAGTTCACTGTTGGATTTTCGTTTCTTTTTACCATTTACCCATGGAGCAATGGCTTTCTATTATTTTCCATTGGATTTTCTTTTCTGGACTGTGACTTTGGACACCATTCCTTTGGATTCTGATTTTTGGTTTTGCATTTTTTCATGGACATGCTTCTTTTTACTTTTTTTCCATTCCCATTTCTGTTAGTTTATTTTTGATTCAATTCATGTTTCCTTTAATACATATTTTTAGATCAAACTTCAATGTGTAGTATCTCATTGGTTTCATGCATATCATGATACGGGTTTGGAGATTCACTGACACCCATTGGGTGTATGTGAGGGACATGTGTTCGTTTCCAAACTTGCAATTGCAGTTCTATCATGTTATTTCCATTTCTGAGTGGGTGGATGCAATACTCGGGTGGGTGTTTTGCATTTGGAGGCTGACCATGGGGACCGGGGATCTAGATTGTGATGACATGTTGGCTGGGGAACATGAGTTGGACATGAGTGGGGGCCTGATGGCAGGTGCCCCACGGTGCTGGGGGGTGGGGGTGCAGGGGAACATGAGTTGGGCATGAGTGAGGGCCTGCTGGCAGGTGCCCCACGGTGCTGGGGGGTGGGGGTGCAGGGGAACATGAGTTGGACATGTGTGGGGGCCTGCTGGCAGGTGCCCCACGGTGCTGGGCGGTGGGGGTGCAGGGGAACATGAGTTGGACATGAGTGGGGGCCTGCTGGCAGGTGCCCCACGGTGCTGGGGGGTGGGGGTGCAGGGGAACATGAGTTTGACATGTGTGGGGGCCTGCTGGCAGGAGCCCCACGGTGCTGGGGGGTGGGGGTGCAGGGGAACATGAGTTGGACATGAGTGGGGGTCTGCTGGCAGGTGCCCCACGGTGCTGGGGGTGGGGGTGCAGGGGAACATGAGTTGGACATGAGTGGGGGCCTGCTGGCAGGTGCCCCACGGTGCTGGGGGGTGGGGGTGCAGGGGAACATGAGTTGGACATGAGTGGGGGTCTGCTGGCAGGTGCCCCACAGTGCTGGGGGGTTGGGGCGCAGGGGAACATGAGTTGGACATGAGTGGGGGCCTGGTGGAGGCTGCCTCTGCACTGCTGGGGGGTGGGGTTGCAGGGGGACATGAGTGGGGGCCTGGTGGAGGCTGCCCCTGGTGGCTGGGGGGTGGGGGTGGTGGTAGACATGAGCGGGGGCCTGGTGGAGGCTGCCCCTGGTGGCTGGGGGGTGGAGGTGGTGGTAGACATGGGTGGGGGCCTGTTGGAGGCTGCCCCTGCACTGCTGGGGGGTGGGGGTGGTGGGAGACATGAGTGGGGGCCTGGTGGAGGCTGCCCCTGGTGGCTGGGGGGTGGGGGTGGTGGTAGACATGAGTGGGGGCCTGGTGGAATCTGCCCCTGGTGGCCAGGGGGTGGGGTGGTGGTAGACATGGGTGGGGGCCTGGTGGAGGGTGCCCCTGGTGGCTGGGGGGTGGGGGTGGTGGTAGACATGGGTGGGGGCCTGGTGGTGGCTGCCCCTGCACTGCTGGGGGGTGGGGGTGGTGGGAGACATGAGTGGGGGCTTGTTGGAGGCTGCCCCTGCACTGCTGGGGGGTGGGGGTAATGGGGGACATGAGTGGGGGCCTGTTGGAGGCTGCCCCTGCACTGCTGGGGGCTGGGGGTAATAGGGGACATGAGTGGGGGCCTGTTGGAGGCTGCCCCTGCACTGCTGGGGGGTGGGGGTAATAGGGGACATGAGTGGGGGCCTGTTGGAGGCTGCCCCTGCACTGCTGGGGGGTGGGGGTGGTGGGAGACATGAGTGGGGGCCTGGTGGAGGCTGCCCCTGGTGGCTGGGGGGTGGGGTGGTGGTAGACATGAGTGGGGGCCTGGTGGAATCTGCCCCTGGTGGCTGGGGGGTGGGGGTGGTGGTAGACATGGGTGGGGGCCTGGTGGAGGCTGCCCCTGGTGGTTGGGGGGTGGGGGTGGTGGTGGACATCGGTGGGGGCCTGGTGGTGGCTGCCCCTGCACTGCTGGGGGGTGGGGGTGGTGGGAGACATGAGTGGGGCCTGGTGAAGGCTGCCCCTGGTGGCTGGGGAGTGTGGGTGGTGGTAGACATGAGTGGGGGCCTGGTGGAATCTGCCCCTGGTGGCTGGGGGGTGGAGGGGGTGGTAGACATGAGTGGGGGCCTGGTGGAGGCTGCCCCTGGTGGCTGGGGGGTGGGGGTGGTGGTAGACATGGGTGGGGGCCTGGTGGAGGCTGCCCCTGGTGGCTGGGGGGTGGGGGTGGTGGTAGACATGGGTGGGGGCCTGTTGGAGGCTGCCCCTGCACTGCTGGGGGGTGGGGGTGGTGGTCGACATGAGTGGGGGCCTGGTGGAGGCTGCCCCTGGTGGCTGGGTGGTGGGGGTGGTGGTAGACATGAGTGGGGGCCTGGTGGAATCTGCCCCTGGTGGCTGGGGGGTGGGGGTGGTGATAGACATGGGTGGGGGCCTGGTGGAGGCTGCCCCTGGTGGCTGGGGGGTGGGGGTGGTGGTAGACATGGGTGGGGGCCTGGTGGTGGCTGCCCCTGCACTGCTGGGGGGTGAGGGTGGTGGGAGACATGAGTGGGGGCCTGTTGGAGGCTGCCCCTGCACTGCTGGGGGGTGGGGGTAATGGGGGACATGAGTGGGGGCCTGTTGGAGGCTGCCCCTGCACTGCTGGGGGGTGAGGGTGGTGGGAGACATGAGTGGGGGCCTGTTGGAGGCTGCCCCTGCACTGCTGGGGGGTGGGGGTAATGGGGGACATGAGTGGGGGCCTGTTGGAGGCTGCCCCTGCACTGCTGGGGGGAGGGGGCAATAGGGGACATGAGTGGGGGCCTGTTGGAGGCTGCCCCTGCACTGCTGGGGGTGGGGTTAATAGGGGATATGAGTGGGGGCCTGTTGGAGGCTGCCCCTGCACTGCTGGGGGGTGGGGGTGGTGGGAGACATGAGTAGGGGCCTGGTGGAGGCTGCCCCTGGTGGCTGGGGGTGGGGGTGGTGGTAGACATGGGTGGGGGCCTGGTGGAGGCTGCCCCTGGTGGTTGGGGGTGGGGGTGGACATCGGTGGGGGCCTGGTGGTGGCTGCCCCTGCACTGCTGGGGGGTGGGGGTGGTGGGAGGCATGAGTGGGGGCCTGGTGAAGGCTGCCCCTGGTGGCTGGGGGGTGGGGGTGGTGGTAGACATGAGTGGGGGCCTGGTGGAATCTGCCCCTGGTGGCTGGGGGGTGGGGGTGGTGGTAGACATGGTTGGGGGCCTGGTGGAGGCTGCCCCTGGTGGCTGGGGTGTGAGGGTGGTGGTAGACATGGGTGGGGGCCTGGTGGAGGCTGACCCTGCACTGCTGGGGGGTGGGGGTGGTGGGAGACATGAGTGGGGGCCTGGTGGTATCTGCCCCTGGTGGCTGGGGGTGGGGGTGGTGGGAGACATGAGTGGGGGCCTGGTGGAGGCTGCCCCTGCACTGCTGGGGGGTGGGGGTGGTGGGAGACATGAGTGGGGGCCTGGTGGAGGCTGCCCCTGCACTGCTGGGGGGTGGGGGTGGTGGGAGAAATGAGTGGGGGCCTGGCGGAGGCTGCCCCTGGTGGCTGGGGGGTGGGGGTGGTGGTAGACATGGGTGGGGGCCTGGTGAAGGCTGCCCCTGCACTGCTGGGGGGTGGGGTGGTGGGAGACATGAGTGGGGGCCTGGTGGAGGCTGCCCATGGTGGCTGGGGGGTGGGGATGGTGGTAGACATGAGTGGGGGCCTGGTGGAATCTGCCCCTGGTGGCTGCGGGGTGGGGGTGGTGGTAGACATGGGTGGGGGCCTGGTGGAGGCTGCCCCTGACTGCTGGGGGCTCGGGGGTGGTGGTAGACATGGGTGGGGGCCTGGTGGAGGCTGCCCCTGCACTGCTGGGGGGTGGGGGTGGTGGGAGACATGTGTGGGGGCCTGGTGGAGGCTGCCCCTGCACTGCTGGGGGGTGGGGGTGGTGGGAGACATGAGTGGGGGCCTGGCGGAGGCTGCCCCTGGTGGCTGGGGGGTGGGGGTGGTGGTAGACATGGGTGGGGGCCTGGTGGAGGCTGCCCCTGCACTGCTGGGGGGTGGGGTGGTGGGAGACATGAGTGGGGGCCTGGTGGAGGCTGCCCCTGGTGGCTGGGGGGTGGGGGTGGTGGTAGACATGAGTGGGGGCCTGGTGGAGGCTGCCCCTGGTGGCTGGGGGGTGGGGGTGGTGGTAGACATGGGTGGGGGTCTGTTGGAGGCTGCCCCTGCACTTCTGGGGGGTGGGGGTGGTGGGAGACATGAGTCGGGGCCTGGTGGAGGCTGCCCCTGGTGGCTGGGGGGTGGGGGTGGTGGTAGACATGAGTGGGGGCCTGGTGGAATCTGCCCCTGGTGGCTGGGGGGTGGGGGTGGTGGTAGACATGGGTGGGGGCCTGGTGGAGGCTGCCCCTGGTGGCTGGGGGGTGGGGTGGTGGTAGACATGGGTGGGGGCCTGGTGGTGGCTGCCCCTGCACTGCTGGGGGGTGGGGGTAGTGGGAGACATGAGTGGGGGCCTGTTGGAGGCTGCCCCTGCACTGCTGGGGGGTGGGGGTAATGGGGGACATCAGTGGGGGCCTGTTGGAGGCTGCCCCTGCACTGCTGGGGGGTGGGGGTAATAGGGGACATGAGTGGGGGCCTGTTGGAGGCTGCCCCTGCACTGTTGGGGGTGGGGGTAATAGGGGACATGAGTGGGGGCCTGTTGGAGGCTGCCCCTGCACTGCTGGGGGGTGGGGGTGGTGGGAGTCATGAGTGGGGGCCTGGTGGAGGCTGCCCCTGGTGCCTGGGGGGTGGGGGTGGTGGTAGACATGAGTGGAGGCCTGGTGGAATCTGCCCCTGGTGGCTGGGGGTGGGGGTGGTGGTAGACATGGGTGGGGGCCTGGTGGAGGCTGCCCCTGGTGGTTGGGGGGTGGGGGTGGTGGTGGACATCGGTGGGGGCCTAGTGGTGGCTGCCCCTGCACTGCTGGGGGGTGGGGGTGGTGGGAGACATGAGTGGGGGCCTGGTGAAGGCTGCCCCTGGTGGCTGGGTGGTGAGGGTGGTGGTAGACATGAGTGGGGGCCTGGTGGAATCTGCCCCTGGTGGCTGGGGGGTGGGGGTGGTGGTAGACAAGGGTGGGGGCCTGGTGGAGGCTGTCCCTGGTGGCTGGGGGGTGGGGGTGGTGGTAGACATGGGTGGGGTCCTGGTGGAGGCTGCCCCTGCACTGCTGGGGGGTGGGGGTGGCGGGAGACATGAGTGGGGGCCTGGTGGTATCTGCCCCTGGTGGCTGGGGGGTGGGGGTGGTGGGAGACATGAGTGGGGGCCTGGTGGAGGCTGCCCCTGCACTGCTGGGGAGTGGGGGTGGTGGGAGACATGAGTGGGGGCCTGGTGGAGGCTGCCCCTGACTGCTGGGGGCTAGGGGGTGGTGGTAGACATGGGTGGGGGCCTGGTGGAGGCTGCCCCTGCACTGCTAGGGGGTGGGGGTGGTGGGAGACATGCATTGTTGATCAGTAGTGCAAGGTGACATGTGGGTTGGCTGGGGGGCATGCCCATGGTGGATGGGCTGCGTACGGGACATGAGCAGGGGTGCAGGGTAGTCCCCCGTGGTGTGGGCTGCCTGCAGGGGCCGTGGAGGTTGTAGAGCGAACACCTGGGAGGACCCACACGGCCAATTCACGTGTAGTACTCCCCAGAACCCCTTAAATACACATACCCTGCTGAAATCGCGTGTGGAACTTCCCGCGCACCCCTGAAATACACGTACCCTGCTCGCACGGGGCCAATCGCGTGTGGAACTTCCCGCGCACCCCTGAAGTACACGTACCCTGCTCGCACGGGGCCAATCGTGTGTGGGACTTCCCTCGCACCCCTGAAATACACGTACCCTGCTGAAATCGCATGTGGAACTTCCCGCGCACCCCTGGAATACATGTACCCTGCTCGCACGGGGCCAATCGTGTGTGGAACTTCCTGCGCACCCCTGGAATACACGTACCCTGCTCGCACGGGGCCAATCGCATGTGGAACTTCCCGCGCACCCCTGAAATACACATACCCTGCTGAAATCGCGTGTGGAACTTCCCGCGCACCCCTGAAATACACGTACCCTGCTGGAATCGCGTGTGATACTTCCCACGAACCCCTGTAATACACGTTCCCCGCTTGGCGTTTGCTGTTTGCCAGCCCTGTGAACTGGTCCAGGGTTAGCACAACCCTTTGCGATTATTTGGGGATTTTGAAGGCTTTTCCTTGCGCGAGGGCGTTCTTGGGGGCGTAACTGGCGCTGCTGCGGGGTCGCTGCGCCACGCTGCGCCACGGCTGGTTTTGGATGCGAAAATCCATGAATACGCTGTGCGCGGAAATCGATTTTAGCGCACGCGGCTGGCGCAGACATTCGCACGGGCATGCTGTGCACCAGTCGCGTGCCCCACTTTTGTGCGATTTTCTATTAATTACCCTGTAAATATACTGTAACCAATGTCTAATCTGATAACTTAACATTGGTAGAAGTAATGCCCCATATTGTATGTATAAATTGCTTGTTTTTCAAACTTCACCCTTGTTAGGGGAGGTTCTGGGGCCGGCTGAGCCATACCTAGGGTCCCCGGACCTCCAGCTCACGTGCGATCCTAACTCCCTCCAATGTCCCAAAGAAGCCGAGGTCCACACAAGGAGCAAAGGTTAACTGCCGGTTTATTATTTCAAACGAGCAGGGACAACATACACGGCATCAAGTTTCATCCAAGCACATCTCGCTAATTTCAGGCACACAGGCCCCTTTTGTACATTTCTGACGTCACAATCATCGTCATGTACCAAAATCCTTTCCCGAACCGAACGCCACCTTGGGTTGGTTCCCAGAGTGGTAGGTCCAGTATAGGGATGTAGGTGGTGCAGTGTTATTGGTGGTCGAAGGGTCAGGTGGTACACTTGGTTCATCCCTAAAAGTTGCTACCTGACAATTGTTACATTAGAACCCCTAATGATTGGCTGGAGATTCCGGCCGCCAGCCACTATCCCCCGGTGTGCGGATTGTTCAGGCCGCGGGCCCCCAAGCCTGGGACTACCGTTGCTCCCAGCCCACAAGACACCTGCTCTTGTATACTATGTATCAACAAGATATAACTATGTGACAGTGTGTAACAATGAGGTATTTGCTAATGCCATGAGAGCAGTCCAGTCCCAGCAAATATTGTAGGTGGATTGTTGCAATTATGTGGCAAGGTTCAGTCTCAGACGTGGGATGGGTACAGCTTCCCAGCTCCCAGGTCTTGACATCATGTCAGGTCAGCTCGACCACGTGTGAAGAGACCACTAGGGAAGTCGAATGACTTTGATTTGATTTGTATTTTAGCTTGAAGTGTCCTGTCCTGTAGCCAGGCTCGTCGTGCACCGTGGGTGAGGAATGTCACTTGCAACATTATGGCCTTGGTGGTAGCAGTCCTTGCCAGGGCAATTCTGCTCGCTCAGCAGCTTGCAGCTTCGAGATCCCTGCAAAAGGGGTTTAGTGTGCTGGATTAATCCAAGGCCTACCTAAATGCTGGTTATTCTTCCAATATGATTATTCAAGAGTTAAGCGTAAGTAGTGGGGGATCAGGTCCCTTGAATGCCCCTGTCCATCCATACAGTAAATGGCGAGTAGCATCTGTAAGCATATGCATGAGCTCTTCTGGCAACTTGCTTTTCAGCGGTGCGATAGCGGCCTATGTGAAAAATAATGAACATGCAGACTGAGTGTGTGTCACTGTCCTTTGGCTCATAGAACTCTATGCAGATGTTCATCATGTGGGCTGGTGTGCGAGTGTCCCGATCGCGCCTACTGCATGTGTGCTTCCTGTTTAATGCGGCTATGTCATCATGAAGTCTCTAACGACCTGCAACGTGGTTTGTGGAGACATCAATCGAGTTGGTCCATATAATCATCTCCAGCTCGGTCTTGGTTCCCGTTGGTCATGTTGGTTAGCGCTCTTGCCATCGTGGGGTTGATCGGGCAAATGGCTGGGGGCCTGTTGTGATGTGAGTTTGCGTTGGAAGCAGTGGAACTGGGTGCAACCTCTGATAGGTGGTAGTTGTTCAGTCAGGGGTGCTTCTTCCGGTTGGGGGGCCCATCAGGAGGGAAGGGACACTTGGATTTTCCCTCTTCAGTCCCCCCTCTGGTCGACTTGTTGACCACAAAATTGTCAATTCTCTTGAAGTCCCTTAGGCGCCATACCTTCGTAATACCTGATGAATGTCCATAGTGGTTCACATGATCTTCGAATGACCAGTACATGTACACGCATCCCCCTCCGGGCTTACAGTAAACCCATTTTCTGACATACATTTTGCGATTCCTTGGCTTTTCCAATCTCACTGCTGGTGGGTATATGTCTGATTCCATTAGTTGTTGTCTTAGCCTTTCTCGTTCCATATGTGTTACGTCCCTTTGTTCTTCATCTTCTGCAGGCTTCATCCCAATCATTTCTTCTGCAGTTGTCTTTGATTTTGTCATGCACATTTTTATTCCCAGTAGAGAAGCCAACCTCAGGATCGGGCCCCCCCGCTAGTATTTTTAAGCCATCAGCGAGTCAGGATGGCATCCATGACCAGATATATGAGAACCATCTTCGGTCCTTCTTCATGCCCTTTGATTGTTCTTCCATTTTAGTGTGCATTTTTGCCAATTGCGATGCTGCTTCTGATAGCATTCCTTTATCTTCATCGTTTGCTGGTGTGAACGTGCAGCAGCAGCTCCCTGT
The DNA here is from genome assembly GCF_040938575.1 of Ambystoma mexicanum. Classification (NCBI taxonomy): domain Eukaryota; kingdom Metazoa; phylum Chordata; class Amphibia; order Caudata; family Ambystomatidae; genus Ambystoma; species Ambystoma mexicanum. The sequence continues at coordinate 601,650,243 of NC_090922.1, forward strand.
TTTTGCGCATTCTCCTCCTTCCATGGCCCTGAGCAAGTCCAGAATGTACCTATTCTGTAGGGCCACTAACCTTATAGCTCAGAGTTATTCTTTTATTGCGTTAAATCCGTTAACCGTTGAGTTTATCGTCATCCTCAGCTCCCACCTTGTTATCTGGAACCACTTTGCATTTGCGTACATCTGGAACTCTGGGTGTATTATTCCAGAGAAAAACATGGCAGCCCTGCCAAACAGCCGATGTGAAGCGGGTACTTCATCCAGCGCAGCTTCTGACTTGCCCAACAAATCATTTCCCTGCCTCTTCATTCTTCGTAAGGGTGCCTCTCTGGTGATGCCATTGTTGGATGGTCGTGGGGTAGGTGATAATGATCTTTTCCTTCGCTTGTTATTTTCATCCATTTTAGAGAAGTCATCCATTTTGACATATGATTTTGGGGTACCACTAGCGAGGGTACGTTGACATGTGCTAGGGAGCATATTCCTCCCCAGGTAGGCGGTAGTTTGTTGTATGCTTTTGTCCCACATGCCCAATAGTGGTCCATCAGTACCGCCGTGCCTGATCCCATGTCTCCCAGTTTTTCTATTCTCCTGCATCCCTCGTTTGTCCCTACTTCAACATCTAAGTTGTGTTGGTAACATAGCGTTGATGTTGTGAGAGGAATGATTGTCAGTGGACCGTCTTCTTTATCCAACCACGTCAGCAAGCTTGCACTCTTGGCCCGTTCCTTGAGGCACTTATCATTTTCTTCTTGGACCTTGTTCACAGCAGTCTTTGTTAGTGTTAGGGGTTTTCTTCCCACCACTCCATCCACCCATCCTTCCTTTGTATATACTTTTCCATATATCAACATCTGTGGCATTCCCAGCAACCAGGTTCTCCGCCTGTTTCTCTGGCTCTCCATTTGCATGGCGAGCAGTCTAGTGTCACTTCCTTCATCTCTCCTTTTTCTGGCCTGTCAGTTATGTACCGTAGTGCTTGTGTGTGCGGCCAGTAGTTGTCAAACATAGGCAATGTCTTTATGAAACTATCCTCATACAGGTATGTTGCTTTTGATCTCCATCGGGGGTTTGCCATTTTTCCTTGAATCTCCCTTGTGTTTGGAACAACGCAAGGTATAGAGGCATTGTGCCGTTGTTGCTGGTACTTCTGTGGCAACAAAGGTTCTGGACGTGCTCATGGCATATGGGATCAATGAGCAGATATAGCAGCTATCACGTTTTGTGTCCTTACCAATTTTTGATGTGTTTGTACCACATGTTGTTTGTGACATGTGCTGTACCCATGAGATATGTGTCAACCGCATTAACATCAGTTCCAACATTAAGCTTACCTCTCCTTACCTTCTCGTTTGTGCTTGTTGTACAACTTGACACAGTGCTCTTTGCAGCTTGGGTGGGAGGAATGTTAGTATGGGGTGTTGCTGATACATGCATAGCAGTGTAAGCTTGCCATACAATGGCAGCTACCAATCCAGTAGACAAAACTACCCACGTTATTTTTATTACAATCTTTAATAAGGTAGTCATTATTACCACTTACCCTGCGGTCCTGCAGTCGTTGAGATGATATAGTGGCCCGGGTGAAAATCCCAGTAAATCAGCGTTAATGTATTAGTATTGGTAAGTAGTTTAAGCTAGATGAACCAAGTAGTCGTTTAATGCCCAGGAGAAAAGTTCCTCCCAAATCCTCCTTATTGTTCTATTTCTTAGTATGGGTAGGGCGTGGTGGAGTTGTGGGTCTGATTGTGCTATATATTCTAGAAAATCGTTATAATACACACGTCGTGGTCTTGGTCTGGAGTGTGTGGGTCTTTGCAAGGCGTGAATGCATTGGTGGGAGAGTGCTTCGGGGTGTTCAATGTGAGGCAACATCTAAATCACTAAATTTTCAATCTATTTCAACATTTTAGTCACATACATTTGTCAAACGCCGAACCCTGCATGTGCAAGACAAAAACGAAGAGAACATGCAAAGACAGGGTGACACAGTGTAGTGGCCTGTGTGGTCTTGGTCATTCGTGTCCTTAGATGTGTCTAAATTGTGGGATACTGAAAATGGGGTGCTGCTGTTGTTTGATGTATCCGTTGCTGGGGCGTTGGCCCTGTCGATGCTGAGGTGGGGCGAGGTTGATGCTTTGTAGGGCTTGATGTCGTGGTGATGCGACTAGACAGTTTTATTTTCCGACTTCACTGCCCTGTCTGCAATGCTCTCCACTACGTGGCGGCCAGTGAAACGGGGTGTGTTCCATCTACGTGTAAAGTTACCTAGGAATACCTTATCTCCCACTTTGATCGCTGAGTCTGTTGCTTGTCTTTGAGTGTCGTTGGTTTCTTGTTGATCGTTCTCTGACCTGCCCTGTGTTTGTTAGATCTGTTGAGAGATAAATGAGGCACTAATAACCAGTGAAGTGACATATTCATTCAGTTCCTTCCCCAATACTTCTGTTGCCCCCTCGCAATCATACATGGCCCTTGTGGGTGGAGCCAGTCGAAGGTGCATTTGGCGTCCTGTCACCACCTCGTGGGGTGTGAGGTGGTGGTCCAACCCGGGCTTGTTCCATAATTCAAATAGGGCCAAGGGAAGGCAGTACAGCCAATTCTTTTTAGATGACTGTTGGGTTTTAGCTATACTTTGCTTTAAAAGACTGTTGAGACACTCAAAGGCGCCGTTGGCCTGCGGGTGATATGCACATGCAAACTTGTGCTTTATCCCCAGCAGTGTGGTGATGTGTTCGAACAGTTTGCTGGCAAAGTGGGGCCGTTGTCTGACCTTAGGACTTCACAGACGCCCCACCTTGGAAAGACTTCTCTAACTAAGAATTTTGCCACACTTAGTGCATCAGCATGGGAGCACGGGCCAGCTTCGATCCACCTTGAAAAGGGACAAACTACTACAATCATGTAATGGTATCTTTGGCATACGTTTATCATGTCGACATAGTCGATGTGAAGGTGCAGAAAGGGGCCCTCCGGCCGTGGTATTATACCTTTGATCACCTTAAGTGTATGTCCTGCCTTAAATTGCTGGCAGGTGAGGCAATTACTAATAAAATTTGCTACATGGGCATTTCATTCTGGACAAAACCAATATTCTCCTATTCTTGCTGCTATCACTTACTTTCCAGTATGTGCAGGGTGGTGTAGTTTTGTTAATCCTGTTTGTAATAATGTGAGAGGCATCACTACCTTTCATGTGTTATTTTGTCTCCACAGGGCGTCTGTAGGGGACATTGAGCACCATCTTTTTACCCAGAGTTCATTTTCTCTCATTGATGCGACTGCTTGTATTTCCATTATTTGTGTTTCTGGTAAATGGTTGTAACCTTCCTTCAATAGCATCTGCCTCGCTGTCATGACCCTCGCCCAAAACCCCCTCTGGCAAACCCAGTGGCCAGGTGGAGTCAGGACTCGGGCCTCTAGAACATGGTATCCTTTTCTTAAACCCTCTTGGGGCCACTCCCTGCGGCTATGGCGCCAGGCTCATACACCATGAAAAACATGTTCTTGGGAACTACTTAATGTGATTTCAGCCAACATGGAGGCTTCCACATAGCTTGGTTGCAAAGAACCAAGCTATGCGGTCTAGTGTTTTGTGTGTGGCAGCCTAGGGATTACTTTACCTGGACTATTTTGTTGGGGCTATTTAAACCACACCTGAGCAAGACAACACGCTTTGCGTTACCTTGCAGCTTGCAACGTGACGCTCACCGTGTCCAGCTATTCCCTCGAACCTCGGAGAAGCAGAACGTGCAAGGAGACAAAAGGAACATCATTAGCAGCAGCATTTTACCTGCAGTCTTCATCTTTAGCCACTCGCAGCTACTGAGAACAGCTTCCTCGAATCGACCAGGAGTCAGAAATGGAAAGGCGGATACCTTATCTCGCATGGGCATAGATGAAATAGTATATACAACCCCAGGCCCAGTACCTATTATACCTGAAGACAAACTCTTGGGTATCATGACAGCCTTAACACAAGCAGAACTACAAAAAGAAATCCAACGGACAATGAGTCCTGATGCCTTCCTCGCATGGCAAACTCAAGGAGAACAATATACCACCAAGGACCATCTACCCTTTTTTAGGGATCGCCTATATGCAGCCAAGAAGGAATTACAACAGCATGTTATTTCAAACTATCATGATTCACTTATCGAAGGGCATCCTGGGATCGCCAAAACCCTAGCTAAGGTGAAAGAGATTTTTTGGTGGCCTACCTGGCGAAAGGACATCATTCAGTATATTCAGTCCTGCGGTGTCTGCGCACAAAATACATCTCTGAAACAAAAACCATCTGGTCTTCTGCAACCATTAGACATTTCTCCAGTTCCATGGCACACTCTTTCCCTTGACTTCATCACTGATCTACATCCAAGCCAAGGGTTCAACACCATCCTTGTAGTTGTGGACTTATTCCCGAAGATGGCCCATTTTATTCCTCTCAAAGGCCTCCCAGATGCAGCCACTTTAGCAAAAGTGTTCCTGGAGGTCGTGGTTAAGCTACATGGCTTCCCTTCGGTTCTGGTCTCTGATCGAGGCAGCCAGTTCGTTTCAAACTTCTGGAAAAAATGTTGTGCAATGGTGCAGATCTTCGTTCGGCTATCTACCAGTCACCATCCCCAAACGGACGGCCAAACCGAGAGAACCAATCAGACACTCGAGCAATATTTACGGTGCATGCTGCACCACGAACAAAGGAATTGGAAAAACCTACTATGGATAACCGAATATGCATCATATAACAATTCTTTGCATTCAAGCATGGGACAAACGCCCTTCTATACCCTTTATGGCAGACATCCACGTACCTCTGAACTAGACCTTCCAGCCAGCTTGGAAATGCCAACGGTAAAGACTCTACACACAACCATTACTCAGGCTTTCAAAAGGGCAAAGGAACACCTAATTCATGCCAAAGAAAAACAAAAGAGATTTGCCGACCAACACCGGAAAAAGGCCCCTGATTATCAAGTAGGAGACAAAGTTTGGTTAGCCGCTAATTTCTTACCCATCAAGGGAACCCGGACCTTTCATCCCAGATTCTTAGGACCCTATACCATTAAGCTAATTATCAACCTAGTAGCCGTGAAACTGGATTTACCACCTAATCTACAAATCCACCTGGTATTTCATGTGTCCCTCCTGAAACCAATGCAACCCGGCACATGGATTGGGACACCACCTAAGCCCATACTTGTTGACGGAAAACCAGAATTCGAAGTCAAAGATACCTTGGACTCTAAATACTCTAGGACCAAGCTATATCATCTCATCGATTGGAAAGGATTTGGACCACAAGATAGATCCTGGGAGCCCAGTGAAAATATCCACGCACCACGTCTAATCAGAAAACTCCATCGGAACTTCCCAACCAAACCTGGGCCAGACAGAAGGAACACCATGGGAGGGGCCTTAGGGGGGAGTGCTGCCACGACCCTCGCCCAAAACCCCCTCTGGCAAACCCATTGGCCAGGTGGAGTCAGGACTCTGGCCTCTAGAACCTGGCATCCTTTTCTAAAACCCTCTTGGGGCCACTCCTGGCACTTATGGCGCCAGGCTCATACACCATGAAAAACATGTGCTTGGGAACTACTTAATGTGTTATCAGCCAACATGGAGGATTCCACATAGCTTGGTTCCAAAGAACCAAGCTATGCGGTCTAGTGTTTTGGGTGTGGCAGCCTAGGGACTACTTTACCTGGACTATTTTGTTGGGGCTATTTAAACCACACCCGAGCAAGACAACACGCTTCGCGTTACTTTGCAACTTGCAATGTGACGCTCACCGTGTCCAGCTATTCCCTCGAACCTCGGAGAAGCAGAACGTGCAAGGAGACAAAAGGAACATCATTAGCAGCAGCATCTTACCTGCAATCTTCATCTTTAGCCACTCGCAGCTACTGAGAACAGCTTCCTCGAATCTGCACGCCTCCCGGACAAAACGACCTGAAAAAGGAAGATAGAGGCAACATTAAAGAAAGCAGTAGAGACATTTGCAAGTTACGAACTGCTCAAAAGGCTTACCTGGCTGGTCGCCTCTCGGCTGGCACCACTCCGGAAATTCCACTCGTGCTGAACAACACCGTGACCTACAAAGAAGGAAAACACAGGTTAGCAAAGGCAAGACTTTGCAGTGCTGCGCATAGCGCTTACTTACCGCATCATAGCGCTCTTAATACGCCATCATTTACCAGCGGGGCTCAACCAAGCCAGTTCGCCGCGCTGAAGCTCTGCATACCTAAGGGATAAAAAAGAGACATTTTTAAACAAAGAAAGGCATGCAGGATAGCAACAAAATTAAAGATCAGCAATAAGAAATACCTGAACAATATCAAACGGGCTGGCGTCAGTGAAGTAACTGGACCGCACACGCCCATGAAAGACAACGTGCCCCTGCAAAGAAGGTAGGACGGAGAGCACGCCTAACTCTACCACAAGGTGAGGAGAGGGTCCCAGAGGGGCTCAAATCATACGGGGTGGAGGGAGGATACTTACCCTGGTCGGTCAGCCTTGAGCACAGTCCTCCTGTATTTTCAGGCAGAACCTTCCCCCCAGACCACATCTGGACAAAGCTGAGAAGCATACCAGCGAGTAACCCGGCTGGGTGGTGTCCCTGTGGATACCAGGTGAGTGTAACACTCGCCTCTCCCCTCTCTTTTCATTTTTCTTGGAGGTCCCACAACTCCCCAAAATATGATGCGTGTTTCACATAGAAATCAGTTGCTTCATTTCCTTTAGATATTGTGTCTTCCCCATTAGTGTGTGCTTGGCACTTCACTAATGCAAGTTGTATAGGGTATGTCACAACCTTAATTAGTTCCTGTAGGAGGAGTGCGTACTGTACTGGTGTACCATCTGCCTGTCTGAACCCTCTCCTTAACCACCTTGCTACACCAGAATGCACTGTTGATGTTACGTATGCCCTATCTGAATAGATAGTGACCTGTTTCTCTTCACTCTCTCTAAGGGCCAATATCAGGGCTACTAATTGTTACACTGACCTGGTCTCTGCGGGGATGTTGGGGCACGGTTGCAGCCCTCCCAGGAAGTAGAACCCCCCCCTGTCTGCTTTCTCCCACTGCAAATAGGCTGTGGGTTGCTGCGATGAATTGGAACACTGCTCCTGCGTAGATATGAGAGGATGTAAGTTTGCTGGCCTGTGAGTGAATTCCCTCTCAAACCCTTCTTTCCATAGCGTGGTTTCGGTGAGCATGCATCGACCCATTAAGGCTCACCTGTAGATTATTAATGGTGAGCTCTCCCTCCTGCTACTTCTGGCAGGGGTGCATTTAAGATGAGGACCGAGTTCCTTCACTGGTCCTTCATATGTGGTGTCCAGTCCAGCTGCGACTATTCCATGCCTTTCTGGTAAGTGTCTTTCAGTTTTCTCTTTGTCTTGAAGTATTTGTATTGTCTTTCTCACAGCCTGTTGTCAGCTCTGTAATAATGTCTATCTTTCTCCCAAAAAGGCGTGATTGCGACCCAGCAGAGCTACAGAGCACGAGGTGGTTCCAGATGAGGAGCGGAGGATCCTGCGGCGGTCCGGCAGCAGGTAAGTGAGATTTTAAGGATAAGCGCAAAGAATTTTGCAAGCGTGACCGCAAACTGAAAGTTCATAATGTTTAACCTTGACTTTTGTCCTTTTACAGAGTCCGCCTTCATGGATGAAGAAGATGTCGTGCTGCAGTGCCCAGAGCTGAAGTCCTGCGTGCCAGAGGATGAAGAAGATGTCATGCTGCAGTGCCCAGAGCTGAAGTCCTGCGTACAGGAGGATGAAGAAGATGTCATGCTGCGGTGCCCAAAGCTGAAGTCCTGCATTCCGGAGGATGAAGAATGAACGCAAGGCTCAGTGGTGAAGAATGCAGGTGAATTCTGACTCCAGGAGGTAAGCGTATAGGCAGGAGACTGGATTCCCAAAGGTAAGTGCTGCTTTATCCCAGGCGGCGGTGAGTGTTACGCTGCATGCAAATACAGATTAACGTGAAGCATGTGCCATTTGGGTTGGGTTGGTTTTTATAGCTGAGCTCTTAAGGCCACGCCCGCTAGTTCTGTTCTGCTTACCACACCCTGCCACTCCTTGAAGTTGCACGTGCAGCTTATAGATGGAAAGTTGCACGTGCAGCTCAAGATGGAAAGCCACACCCGGACTGACTGCACACACGTGGAAAGTTCCTGAAAAGCACTCCTGCCCATAATAAAGAGTCTTGCTTATGTTTCTCCATGAGCCTGGTGCCAAGGGCGCCAGGACTGAGTACAACCGGGCCCCCTGTGTATAAACATCCCAAAGGGACGTGCGTGAACCATGCTACGCCTTGCTCCCACAACCTGATGGTGCAGCTGCTGTGATCCTGGGCAGTGGCCATGACAGTAATTCAGCTGCTTGTGCTGAATACTGGGGTGGCAACCGAACACATCTTATTGTCTCGCTTGTCCAATCTTCTCTTAATTTTACCACCACTGCCCCCGTTCTCCTTACCCCATCACCCTGGTCAATTGTTGATTACTCATCAATGTATAATACATCTCCCCCCTCAAGGGCATCTTCCTCTACTTTATGTATTTCTGAAAATAGTTCAATGTTTTTAGAGAGAAAAACGAGGATCCAAAGGTAGGAGCCCTCCTGTCCCCTGCACTCTTTTCAAAATCCATCAACTGATGGTTCATAAATGTCAAGTGTTTTCAGCATAATTTATACATCGTATTCAAATTACATAAATGATGAACAAAATCACTTGTATTTTTCGTAAAAAGCAACCCAAATAGGTTTTAATTCGTAGACAAAGATAAGTTCACAATTAGATTTTGAACCGAAAGAGAGCCAAGATAGCTGACAAAAAAATTATGATAGGAAATGGTGGTCCATGTATACAATTGAGTAATGGCTGACGCGTTTCGGAAAGACTATCCCTTCTTCTTGAGCCAGGCAGGTATTAACTGTGAAAAATAAATGAATAGACGGAGAGTGTTACAGTCCTTTCAACTGTGGTCCCATTAACTTCATGTACATATAATCGATTTGCCCAAATCTGCTAAATTATAGCATAGCATAAATGAATGAACACGCAAAAGTCAATCAAACATTTTTCTTGGTTTAAAAGGTCATCACGACTGTTAGACTAGTTAACCCTGATTCTGGGGACCGCCACTGTGGTCACTGCGCAATGGCTTGCTCTATATCAGTCCCAAAAGTGAAACAATCCCATATCGAGTGCGCTAAACAGATAAATAGCATCAACAGTGCGTAATAGGAATACCTTGAGTATGAGGAAGTAAAGAACTGTGTCATCCACGAAAAAGGTTGAAAAAGGTGTGTCCCAAATTTTCACACACCTCTTAAGGTAAAGGCTCCTATCTTGAATGCTCAGTGCCTAAAATAAATAGTTCAATTGGTACAATCGTGTGCATATTGTCCTACCCCCATTTCTTCTGCTAAGAATAGTGCTGGGTTAACATTTTTGCACCTTACAATTTTTAGTTCTGGTTGGGAAAGTATTATTTCATAGCCTGTTGGTCTTTGGGTGGTCAGAGTGGCTGGTCAGAGTGCTCTTTGGTTTGTGTAAAATTGCAAAAGGGGCATGCTGCACATTGTGGAGCATCCCATTGTGATTGAGGATGCTTTTTCTACAGCAAAAGCTGCAGCAGCCAAATATGGTTTGCAAGGGAAGTGTCCTGTCATTACTGGGTCTAACTGGCTGCTGTAATACGCGATTGGTTTATGGCCCATGCTTGTTTTTTGTGTTAGTACCATTTTCATTACCACCCCATCAGAGTGTGAGAATATGTAGAACTCTTTTTTGTAATCAGGGGTACCCAGGACTGGTGCTGTTGATATTGCCTCTTTTAGTTCATTAAATGCATCTGTCATTTCCTGTGTCCAGTTCAGTGTTTTCTGTCCCCTTTGTGTGTCCCTTAGGGCCATAAGTAAGGGACCTGTGTATGTGCTGTAATCAAACACCCATGCCCTGCAACAGTTGCATAGGCCGAGGAACTGTTGTAATTCTCATACTGTTTGTGGTTGTGCTGTGTTTAGTATTGTCTGTGCCATTTGTGGAGCAATGTGTCTGTCCTTCTGCGATATCATTTGCCCAATGTATAGAACCATTTCCTAACAATATTGCAATTCTGCCTTGTCTACTTTGTATCCTTTTTCTGCTAGTACATTAAGCATTTTGATAGAGTCCTTCCTGCATTCATCTTCTGTTGTGCTGCAGATGAGAATGTCATCCACATATTGTAAAATCGTACTCTCTGTCTTTATATTCCTCAAGTCCATCTGGATCACTCTGTTTAAAATTGATGGTGACTCGCAGTATCCCTGGGGTAATCTTGTGTGCCTGTACTTTGTATTGAGATACATGAAACTGGTTAAGTCTTGGGAATCTAGTTGTAGTGGTATAAAGAAAAAGGCGTTTTTTAGGTCAATCACGGTGAACTGTGTAGCCTCTGTTGGGATGCGGCAAAGTATTGTAGCTGGGTTAGCTGCTGCGGGATATTCTGCTTCGACAATGTTGTTTAGGGGTCTCAAATCTTGTATGAAACGCCATGAGCCTCCATTTGCCTTGCGGACGGGGTACACAGCAGTGTTGCAAGGTGATTCTGATGGTTCCAGAATAACTTGTTCAATGAGGGCACTTATTGTCTCATAAATGCCATCACCTGCTTCTTTTGACAACGGGTACTGTCTAACTCTGGGTAATATTGCCCCTTTCTTTCATTTAATTTTGACTCCCCCTATGCTTTTTATGCATCCCACGTCGTAGGGGCTTGTTGTCCGTAAGGAGGATGGTACCTTTGCTAAGTCCTTCTCGCAAAATGAGGGTGTGCTGGGAGTGGTGTTTCTAATGCCAATTGCCATTTTTTGGGGCACTTCTCTGTATGTTAGCCGTATCCAAAAGTACACACTCATTCCCAGCATCATCTCACTCGTTCCCTTTTCTTTTGAGAAGAGTTCTTCATCAGATACTTGAGTCAATCTGCACCCTTCTGCCACTGCTATTACTGCCGTCCATGCCTTCTCTTCATTGTCTAGGGCGTGTACTTTAACCCAGTCCTCCCTTGCCACTATCCATTCAATGTCTATTGACACGATTGTTCCTTCTTTCTCATCTGTGGCTGTTTCTGGCCTAAAAAGGTGCTCACCTGGTCTTTTCCATACCTTCACTGCTATACCTGGTAGCCATGCCATTTCCATGTCTGTCCCATATTGGAAACCTTCCTGGTCTACTGGCTCCCACCATTGCACACTCTTGCCACAATATGCCTGGAGTACCTGTCTTGCTGTGAGCATGTGTATGCCTGTGGTATGTCATCCTGTAATTGTGTCAACTGTTGCACTTTCTGGATGTGTTGTTGTTGTTGCTGTTGTTGTGGTTGTTGCGGTAGAAGTGTCCCTTGTATTTGTTGGTATTGTGGTTGTTGCTGGGGCATGCCTTGCTGTTGCACCATGGGTGGTGGTCCTGCCTGTTGATAATACCGATTCTGACCCCCTTGGTTGCTTTGTTGCCCTTGCTTGCCCCAACCTTGTTGTGCTGCTCTGTACCTGCACGTGCAGGAGATGTGACCTATTAATCCACATGTCCAACATTGGGGCGGTTCTCATGCTTGCCATGGGAATCCTCCTCCTCCCTCTCCTTGGCATTGCCATCCTTGTTGAGGGTAACCCCGGGACCATCCTCCTGGGTAGTGTGCTGGTGGCCCAAATCCCCACCCCCTGTTTCACTCCCCTCGTCCTCTAAAGTTCTGTTGGTACCCGCCCATGCTCATATATCCCCCTCCCATCTCTGGTTGGTACTGCAGTGTTGTGTTGTATTGAGGCAACTGCTGTGGCAATTGCTGTTGTTGTTGTGGTTGTGGTAATTGTTGTTGTATCAGTGGCTGCGGTACTAGTTGGGGTTGGGACACAGCTGTTTGAGTTGGCGTTGCAGGGCTTGTTATTAGTGCTCCTTCTAGGGCGTATTTTGACAATTTCTTTTGTACTCATTTTGCCTCATCCACTTTTCTATCCTCCGCCTTCTGTTTTATCTTTGCCTGCCATAATCTAGAATGGTGTACTATTGTTAATTGTATCTCTGACCATGCTTTGGCCTCCATTTCCACTAATTTCTTGAGTTGTCTTTGCACGGATTCAGGCAACCCTTGGATCAAGATGTGATAGAAGATAGCTAGTGTTCTGTCCCACAGCTCCTGAGTTTCAAGGCGCCAAAGCTCTTGAATCTCTTGGATGTAGTTGACTAGATCTTCGTCGACACGCATCTTGCATGACATAATTGCCCCTATGTCTCATGTGTCGGGGTATTGTATCCTTAGGGCCTGCCACACCGCGTGCCTGCAGTTCTCAAATGGGGATCCGTCATGTGTAGTGTTTTGTGTTGTTACTCCTGGGAATCCCGCCCTCTTCCAGATGTCGTCTGCTGCATCACCCACTATGGACACTAACAGCCCTTTCATGTCCCCCACTGCCAGTCTGTGTCCTGCTGTCTGTTTTTCCATTTCATATATCCATTTGGCTGCCCCTCCACTCAGTGATGGTAACCAATTCTTAACATTTTCTCTGTCTGCATGTTTCCATGGTATGTATTGTGGTCTGCCCCCCCCCCTCTTTCGAGTAGTGGCATCTGTGAATATTCAGCCCTTTCCTCAGGTGTTTGTCTGTACTGTCGTATCTGTATTGGGCCTTTCTCATCTTCGACGTCTAGCTCAAAGTCTACGAAATCTGTATTGGGTGCAGTGCGTGAATTTCCGATGTCTGTGAAATTTCTGGTTGTTGCTGTGTGCGGTGCTTCCCGGGGCCCTGTGTGCCCGCCCCGTTGGCATGAGTGCCCCCTGTGATTGTCGTCCTGTCTCTTCTGTGCCCTGGGAGATCTCTGAGCCTATGCATGTAGGGTGTTTGACGTGCCACTGTAAGTGTGTCAGTGTGTCGTCCCGGTTCTTCTCATCTTGAGTCCTACACTCCCATGACGTACCCGTGCCTGTTTGTGTAATGTACAATTTGCTTAGCCCTTCCTTACTTATACCATTGCTATCTTCGTCCTCCTCACTGCAAAATCCATCTGAGAACGTTAGTTTTCATGGTATTGGGTAACATACTGTTACACTTTCAAGATCAATGTTTGTAAAATTTTCCACCTCTATATCCTCTTTTCCTTTTGCGCACTGCTGTACGGACCATACCTGAGGCACTCCTGTGGTTCCCACACTACTCCCTGTGGTCCCGCTGGTATTCGTCTAGGCTGGTGCTCATTGCCTTCTTCTTCCCCCTCCCGAGACCTATCTATTTCTTCCATTCCTTCTTTGTGTATCCTCCATAGCGTTTCCTCTTCCTCTTCTCTCTTGCTTCGCGCTTCCTCTGTCATCGCTAACCTTAACTCCTTCAGCCTGCTTTCCTCGTATTTCCGGGTGCTGTCCACCAATATCTTCAGTCTCCAAAATGCCATTTCTCGTTCAGCTTCGACCCTATTCTCGACCCTGTCTTTCTCCAATGTTCTATGCCCCTTTGCTTCGATATTTACCTTACTCGAATCTCTCGTTATTATCCTCTCTCTCTCTTCCCGTTCCCTCCTTTTGTTTTCTGCCTTTTCTCTTCTTTCTAATGCTAGCTGCTCCTCCCGTTCCTATTTCTTCTGTTCCAACTGGTTCACAAGCGTGTTCCTTTTCTCCTTTAGCTCCGCTATCCTCGCTTCCAGTTTTGCCTCCTCCGCCCCCGTAGTTGTTCTTTTCCTGTGTCACTTGTCTGTCTGCCCTTACATCCTTTCCCCAATTCTGCCCTTACATCCTTTCCCCAATTCCTTTAATGCTTCTGTTGCCCCTTCTGGTTCTCCCATGGAGGTCCCTTGTAACTTCAATAGCACCTGCGCTGCTATCCACTCATCTGGCCCTACCACTGCACACTCGCTCTTCGCCTGCCTCAGCTTTTCCTCTTCAACATCTGGGTTACCTACCTCTGTGCATGTGGTGTGCACTTTTGGGGCGTACAGGGGTGGTTTGTATGTGGGGTTTGTGTACCCTTCGGCTGCCGTTAATTCTCTGTTTTCCATAGCTTCTTTTAGTTCCCTAATTGGGTACAATCCCTGTTCCTCCTCCTCATCCGCATCGTCCGAGGCCATGCTGGAAGGTGCGGGAGGTGGGGCGCATGCGTCCCCTCCCTCCTTTTTTGCCTCCTGTAAGTTCAACATTCCAATGTACTGCCCTGGAACATTCTCCAAAGTTCAAATATTTTAAGGCGGCTTGCTAATTTCTTTCCCTTGTAGGTGTTCTGTATGTATGTGAGTAGTGACTGTAAAGCATCCCTTGAGAAACTGCCATTAGGCGGCCATGGTATCGATGCTTTCCCTTCCGTACCCTTAGTCCATTCTACACCGTACTTCATTATTTTATCTCGATAATTAGGCAATGTTTTGCAAAGGTGTTGGAGTGGGGTCAGTACCATCCCGGGCACCCCATATGATGCTCCTCCCCCACCCCGTGATACATCATTGTGTTTCACTTTTGTGGTTTACCTGATCTCAAATTGAGGGTTTTGATACTCCGCTGTCAGAACAAGGGTGGAACAAATTGTTGTTATGCAGTTTAATATTCATATAGCGCTGCATGTTGCTTTTAATAGCCACACTTTTTGCAAGGAGGACTCTCGTACCGCCCTGCTTCTTAAGGAGCTGTCAATAACTGGCACGCTCCACCAAGTCTATGGCCCCCTGCGACCGTAAACCTTATGCAATATAATCCACTTTCATGGGTGTTGTCGCCTCCCGGCAAGCCCTTTCAATGTGTCCGCCCCCCTGCGACCGTACACCAGTGCAGTGTACTCTCATACCGCCCCACCTTTACTGGTCTGCTGCCGCTCGGCAGGCCCCTCTGCTACTCGCCTACTCGCTGGAACTGTCCGCGCTACCGGCAGTCCACCTGTTTTGTAATTTAAGTGCCGAGACGCAAGTTCTGCACCTGCTAATCACACATTGTCCTTTGCAAGAGGCCTATGGGTGACGTCACCAAGCTAAAGCTTCACGCTAACATTTCATACACATATCATACACATACTCCCACCCTTTTAATTTCACATCCAAAAATCCCCACATCTGTCTCCCCCCCCCCGGAGTGGAGTATACATCATCAACCACCTCTTCTCCTTTTTATAGGTGTACTGCACCCGTCGTGTTGCCTGACGTGTGATACGCTTCCTATACCGGAAACTTAACCAGTCACATATCTTCCGCAATCTTAGGATAAACTTATATGGGAATTCGACATGTATTGATAGAGCTAAATCACCCAATTAATAGGAAGACCATCCATCGACTGAGCTAAAACACTCAATTAATAGGAAAACCACATCTATTCGCCGAGCTACAACGCCGGTTTATAGGAAAGCCATATTCTCTCGCCACACGTGTTCACTGTCCAGACCTGTCGGCGTAACAACCTTTCAGTTTCCAGGGGGTTCACTGTCTCACCCCCAAGACGCTAACCTGCACAAGAAGGGACAACCTCCACTCCGCTCCCTTTACTTATAGACATGCCAGTCACTACCTTGGTTACAAACGATATGATAATGTGATACCACCCTCCACCCTATGCACATATCATGCTATTGCTTGTTGTGCAGACCAAACTCACACTTAGGTGCATGTCTGCAGGCGCTGCTCGGCTGCTGGCTCCCCTCTCACTTGGCTCGCCTTGCCTCTTCTGGACCACGTGCGGACACTCGCCAACCACGGGTGGGATAGATTTTGAAGTCGGCTCCCGACGGCCAATCTCCGGTTGTGCTGTCCGGTGGTGACGCAGTTACGCGAGGGTCCTGCAGTCCTCCGAGGTTCGACGGTGGTGGGGGCCGCACCTTGCCGGGCTGGCGTTGCAAGCGATCTTGGTGGGGTCTCAGGAGCGCATCTCAGCAGTGCCTCCAACTTGTTTGGGCAGATTCTGGGGCCGGCAGAACGTACCTAGGGTCCGCGGACCTCCAGCTCATGGAGGGCCCTAACTCCCGCCAATGTCCCAAAGAAGCTGAGGTCTACACAAGGAGCAAAGGTTAACTGCCGTTTTATTATATCAAACGAGCAGGGACAACATACATAGCATCAAGTTTCATCTGAGCACATCTCGTTAATTTCAGGTGCGCAGGCCCCTTTTGTACATTTGTGACGTCACAATCGCCGTCATGTACCAAAATCCTTCCCCGAACCTAACGCCACCTTGGGTTGGCTCCCAGAGTGGTAGGTCCAGTATGGAGATGTTTGTGGTGCAGTGTTATTGGTGGTCGCAGTGTCAGGTGATACACTTGGTTCATCCCTAAAAGTTGCTACCTGACAATTGTTACATTAGAACCCCTAATGATTGGCTGGAGATTCCGTCCGCCAGCCTCTATCCCCCGGTGTGCGGATTAGTCAGGCCGTCGGCCCCCAAGCCTGGGACAACCATTGTTGCAAGCCCGCAAGACACCTACTCTCGTATACTATGTATTAACAAGATATAACTATGTGACAGTGTGCAACAATGAGGTCTTTGCTAATGCCATGAGAGCAGTCCAGTCGCAGCGCATATTGTAGGTGGATTGTTGCAATTATGTGGCAAGGTTCAGTCTCAGACATGGGATGGCTACAGCTTCCCAGCTCCCAGGTCTTGGCATCATGTCAGGTCGGCCGGATCACGTGTGAGTAGACCACTAGGGAAGTCAAATTACCTTGATTTGATTTGTATTTTAGCTTGAGGTGTCCTGTCCTGTAGCCGGGCTTGTCGTGCACCATGGATGAGGAATGTCACTTGCAACATTATGGCCTTGGCGGTAGCAGTCCTTGCCAGGGCGATTCTGCTCGCTCAGCAGCTTGCAGCGTTGAGATCCCTGCAAAAGGGGTTTAGTGTGCTGGATTGATCCAAGGCCTACCTAAATTATGGTAATTCTTCCAATATGATTATTCAAGGGTTAAACGTATGTAGTGGGGGATCAGGTCCCTTGAGTGCCCCTGTCCATCCATACAGTAAATAGTGAGTAGCATCTGCAAGGGTTATAGGTCAATGGATCGATTCAAAAGGATCGAATGGTCAAAGAATCGATTCAAAAGGACCGAAAACAAAAGGATCGAAAAACTTAAATTTATTTTTTGTACATTTTTTTTGGGGGGGGGGTCCCCCAGCAACCCCTGTTTTTGTGGTAAAAACCACTTTTTTTACCTATACGAAAACTGAAAAAATATATATATAATTAAAAAAAAATGTAATCCTTTTGTTTTCGGCCCTGTTGTGTCGACCCTATTGCATTCGATCCTTTTGTTGTCGACCCTTTGACCGGACACCATCTGCAAGCATATACAGAAGCTTTTCTGTCATCTTGCGTTTCTGCGGTGTGACATCGGCCTATGTGAAAAGTAATAAACATTCAGACTGAGTGTGTGTCACTGTCCTCTGGCTCATAGAATTGCATGCAGATGTTCTTCATGTGGGTTGGCGTGTGAGTGTCCTGATCGCGCCTATTGCACGTGTGCTTCTTGTCTAATGCGAATATGTCATCATGAAGTCTCTAACGTCCTGCAACATGGTTTGCGGAGACATCTATCGAGTTGGTCAATATAATCGTCTCCAGCTCGGTCTTGATTCCCGTTGGTCATGTTGGCTAGTGCTCTTGTCATCGTGTGGTTGATCAGGCGGATGGCTCGGGGCCTGTCTTGATGCAAATTTACGTTGGGAGCGGTGGGACTGGGTGCAACCTCTGATAGGTCGTAGTTGTTCAGTTGGGGCTGCTTCTTCCGGTTGGGGGCCCCATCAGGAGGGAAGGGACACTCAGATTTTCCCTCTTCACCCTTAGTTTAGATTAAGAGATTGTATTTATTTGGATTTGCAACAACGAGTTGATGTTATCTTTCGTCATCTATGAAGAGCACAGGGATTTATGATTTAATTCCTGGAGGTAAATCCTGCTTTTCACCTCCAAGCCTGGAGTTCAGCGGTGCAGAAAATTTGTGGTTAAATTGTGGTAATCCCATTACCACCATTTTACTGGAATTTATTTTTCCAGTGCCAGTCCCCAAATACAGCTCTGTCAGTGTGTTTCAGTCATTACATGCTGCACCCACGCCTGCTATTTCAGTACTGTAAGTGCTGCGACCCAAGTCACTCTCCAGTTGCACCTTAGTGAGGTATTCAGTGCTGTCCTCTGGTATCCAGTCATTCCTGCATAGCAAATCAAGTCCTGTTTTTGTAATCTGGGACAGGTTGGATTTTTTTCTATTTCAAATGGAGGAGTGCAAAACCCTGAATGCAAAGAAAAATCAGAATTGGTTGGGCTACTCATGATTGGCTTGTTGTTTATGGGATAAAGTTCCCCCTATCATACCTTATAAGGTTATTGTAAGTCACTGAGGAGTTTTGTGGGCAAATAGAGGAATGAGGTAGAAGGCCAAGTTCCTTTATAAGGTCACAGAACTCCAAGGTGATGCAGATGAGAAGATGTATACATGTATTGGAGACATAGGACCACCGTGCCCTGTCTGCCACCAGCTATCGTACCAAAACCACAGCAAGTATTTGGAAGGAGATATCCATTGAGACAACTGTATTGAACTCCCTGAAGGAATATGAGAAAGAGCTAAGAAGATGAACTGATGACATCATAAAACAGTGTGCACGACGTCCCGACTTACTGAATGAAGAGAATGGGCCTCATTACGAGTCTGGCGGTAACTGTGCCTGAAATTCTGGCAGGTTACCGCCGGATTCGTATTACCATTCCGCCTATGTGATTCCCGGAATTAACAGGGCATTATGACCCCAGTGACCTGGGAATATCGGAGGCGGAATTTCGGTAAATCCCAATTCCCATTGAGTCCCATGGGACTCAATGGGAATGGGGAAGTGGAAACACTGGCACTGAGATGGTGCCGGTGTTTCCACGTCCTCCTGCAGGCGGGTGGTGTTAAACCCACCAGGTCAGACCTGGCAGGAATGACACCTCAGCCTGCAGGACTTGAGATCACCCGGTATGGAAACAACGGTGGCGGTGGGTTTACCGCCACTGTTATTTCCATACCGGGTGACTCGTAATGAGGCCCAATGTATGGATCCTAGAGGACAAATGACGAAGTAAAGAATCAAGTGAACTATCAAAGTGGAAAAGAAGATTACATGTTAACAAAGTGCTGCAGAAAACAGAAGTTTAATGAATGTACAAACGGTGAAACGAAGATAGATCAAGTCATCGTATAGGCTTGCTATAAGTTGTGACTATAATGCAAGCGAAGCCACCATTGTATAGCAAATAGTCATTGGAATCATGAAATAAATAAGCGAGAAACCATGAAAGTGGAATGAAAAGCTGTGTCGCAGTAGAATAGCAGACTTGCCTGCATGGTGTGGCTATCTGGCCTGAAGTCAAGAACTAAGAAATCCAAGGTCAGCTGTCTGCTCTGAAAAAGAACGAGTATGCAGTGGATGAATCCTCTCACATTAAGGATGCAAGTATGAACACAAAGGATGCCACATTTAATTTGTTTAAGGCATTTAAAAGCTGCAGAATGAACCAAATTGTGGTCTTTTGTCACATGGGTCAAGAATAGAAATAGAGTTTGAACTTGGAGCTCCAGACACGATAGCGAGCGCCCTTACTCCTGTGCATTCCCAGGACAAGAATACCCTGCAAGGCCAAGTACAAAGGCAATTTCATGGCAGAAGGCATGGGTGATGGGAGATGCTGGGCTAATTGGGTGGTGAGGTAGCTTCATGTCCTATCTCCCTGCACCTGGGTCTTGGCTTACATGCTGCTAAATTAACCGAATGTTCCAGATGTGGCACAAGCGTGCCAACCAATTGCAGTAGTCCTATAACAAAGGACCTTGTAGCTTGAGAGACCAATGAAACTCTGTGTATCATTTTTTCAGAAATGACATGTTTGAAGAGGTAGGCATAAGTTGTCCACCTGATAAAGGAGAGCCAATAACAATCCTAGCTCCTATATGATTGTGTATCTAGATGTTTCCCTTAACCAATCCCGACCCTTGATGCTTTTCACTATTGCCACGTAGTATGACATCACTGACGCATAATGAAGTATAAGAACAGTATTTTTTGTGGAAATCATTGAGAGACTGAAAATACGTCTGTCGATGTTTGTTATAATCTCCCTGTTTTAAATAATTGTTAATAAAACAGTAACTTGCCATCTTCTTGAATTTGTCAGGTTTTGGACTTATTCTGGTGTAATCCCATCCAGTAATAGATGCCCGTTCCAAGGTCCATAAACTCAGTGACTTGCAATATCCTTTTTATCATCGGAAGGGGGTATTTTATTCCTTATAATACATGGCCACACACTGTCATTTCCTTTAATACCTCATCTCTTGCATAATATACTGTGATGTTCCATTTGCTTACCCATATAATCAATATATATAAACTGTTCAGATTTTTGAAAAGCAAAAACACAGCTCCTAATGTGTGGCAGAAAAAATTGTTCAAGCGGTTTAATAAAATGCATCAAAAAACGTTTATTGTGTGCTTTAAAATAAGTAATTATACCAAAAGGATGGGTGAACCCTTCATCGTGGACATCGGGCAAGAATTTAAGCAAAAGCAATGAGCGATGTCTCACGGAACTAAAAGACATAATTCATTGAAATTAATTGGATATTATGATTCCTGACCGATCACACTTCTTTCTACTTCCTTGAGTCCTCCATTTGAAATAGTGTCTGTTGTTCCATTAAAATAAGCAATAACATGCAGGTTCTCGCTCACATGTGTTAAACTCTAGCAGTGCACAAATTAAACATTCTACCATAAACAGTTCCTTGCCAACTAATGGCTGTAAAGTGACACTGAAAACGATTCTGCTAGGAAGGAATTTGAAAAGCTTTCCATGGCTTGAATTAAGTTCTGCAGTGGCAGCTGGAATTCTCTATGCTGGCTCATGCAGCAGGAATTGTGACATCACAACTGAAGTGTAATAACTGATTATTTCCTTACTCCAGTTTATGTGATGTCACAACTAACATGTAATAAGGGAGTGAATTCCAGGCTTTTATACAGATATTGCAGGCTGTCATGTATTATAGGTTGATAGTGCTCTGCAAATCCAGTCCATAGATTCACAAAAAGCTCTGCCAGTGCACCTCACCGATGGCCTGAAAGACCTATGCCATTCCAGTGCGTATACACAAGCATTCAACACTTTGCCGATGCACCTCACGGCTGACCTGCAGCAACCTCTGTACATCCAGTGCATAGATTCACACACATCCCTGCCAGTATGCATCACTGCTGACCTCAAGCACCTGTGCTACTTCACTACATACATTCACACAAAGATCTGCCAACGCACCTCACTGATGACCCCAAGCACCTATGCAATTTCAATACCTATATACATTCATGCACAACTCTGCCAATGCACCTCATTTCGGAGCAGCGGCACCCTCTGTAAATCCAGTACCTACATACAACGGTGTACATTCCAGCAAATGTAGATCACTGTCGACCTGAAACACCTGAGCTGTTTCACTTCACACTTTAACACACAGCTCTGTCAATGCACCCCGCTACTGACCCAAAGCACTCTCTGCAAATCCAGTACATAGACTCGCAGACATCTCTACCGATGCACTTTACTGCTGACCTTCACCACCCTGTGCAAATTTAGTAGATTCACAGAGCTCTGCCAATGCACCTCTCTGCTGACCAGAAGTAGCAGTGCTATTCCAGTACATAATCACTAACCTTTCTGCTGACCCGAAGCACCTCCATCAAATGCAGTATACAGATTCACACACAGCTCTGCCAATGCACCTCCTTACTGGCCTAAAGTACCATCACAATTTCCATTATATCTGCCAATGCACCCCACGTCTGCTGACCTGAAGCTCCTGTGCTATTCTCGTGCAAAAATCTGCACACGACTCCGCCAATGCACCTTACTCATGGCCTAAAGCGCCATCTCCATATCAAGGAATACGGACACACAACATTCCCGGTGCACCTCACCGGTGCTGCAAAGCACTAGTACTCAGGGCCGGTCTTTGCAGAAGGCCATGCAGACGGCCGCCTGACGTGCCAGCCTCTAGGGGGCGCCAGCTGTCGCAGTCTGAGTCCTCCAAGAAGATCATCATGCTTCATGCTGCTGCATCATTTCATGAACCTACGTACGTTACAAAGGGATAACGGTGTTTGTTTGTTTGTTTTTGTTTATTATTTATATCGCGCACCGAGCCCTGAGGTAACTGGGCGCTGGAAATACTCGAGGGTTACATACAGGGAAACAAGAGACAATGGCAAAAGTGGTTACCAATGGTCACAGGTAGGTGGGGCTAAGACAATTTACAGAAAGGCATAGCGTACATAACGTACGTTACTATCTATATACAAAAAAATTTGCTACTTGAAATCAGACTCAGAGCCTCATTACGACCCAGGCGCTAATGGGTTAACGGCGCCGTAAAAGGCTGCGGCACCATTAACCTATTAGCACCTAATTACGAGGTCCCTTTGCGGGACCCGACCTTAACGGCTGGTTTTACCAGCCGTTAAATTAGGGACCCGCAAAGGGACCTTGGTGCTAAGCACAGTGCCGCAATTTGCAGTACCGTACTTAGCGCCTACCCCATTCCCATTGAGCCGTATGGGGCAAAAATGGGAATGGGGAAGGGCCATGCCGGCATGGGGAATTACCGCCCCGCCAACCTCGGAATGGGGTGGTAATTCCCCATTCCGCCATGGCGGACACCTCCGCCAGGGTCGTAATGAGGCCCTCAGTCTGAGATCATGAGAGCAGTGTGACTGCATGATGTCAGCTGCTGCTGAGCAAAGCCAGGTTATCACCACATGCTTTATTTTACGATCGGCTATTGGGCTTAGTAAAAAGCAACATTTGTTGCTTATCAGTTCGGGCCTGACCAGGGCTGAGCGCACGTGCCTCCTCCTCAGCGCATGCGATGCAACAGTCAGGGGGTGAATAATTCAGTGAGCTTGCTGGGCTGTGTTCAGTCAGTGGACAGGACGGACAGTCTAAACTTTTTAGAGATGGATACCCAATTCACCATCATTGGGCTCGGGGGAACTTGGAAGGATCAAGGCCCAGCAGAGCAGCCACTGGAATAGATAGAAGCAGCAAGGTCCCCAAGGGCAGCAGGGCAAGAGCAGGGACGTTTGCGACCTCTAGAAAAAAAAAGAGAAAAAAAAGGTTTTTTATGTGATACAAGCTCATGGGCTGTGGCCAGCACCGTGTGGCTCTTTAGTGGCTGGCTTTCTTGTTAAAGCCCCTTACATAAAGAAGAAAAGGAGTGACACAAGTCTAACACTTTCAGCACTGACCCTAAATAAGAAAGATTACGAATAACAAATATTGTGTCTTTCTGGAATTCTATACAATAATTGATAGACTCAATAAAGGTTTTTTTCAGGGACACTTCAGGGGGTGAGTCACTGATTTATTCTGTTCTTAAACGTCTCAATTCAGCCTTTCATCCTTCTGAGGTCGATAAATGAGTACCAATACAGGTTGGTGATATTGGGTGTATATTTGTTCTATATAAAGCGCTTAAGCGTAATTGCTATATAATAACACATCATTATCATTTGGTCATGGACGTCTGCTTGCAGTCACAGTAATTTGGTAATATGAGTCTATAAACACTGATCTTAACGATACATATGGTGATCCATTCTTCTATGAAATGTACATCACATTATAGTGATATCGTAACCATGTTTTGTGTAGTGTACAATGCTATGTGATAGCACTTCTTGTTTTGTCAACGGGTGAAAGGTCGCATGCCATCGCATCCCGTGATATCACTTTGGGGTGGGATCAAATGACATCACTTCCTGTGATGTCACCAGTGGTCAAGGATCGTGTGATGTCACTTCCGCTACGCCTGGCATTTTGGTGAAATGACATCCCTGGACAAGAGGAGGCCACGCAGCTCCACTGAGGGAGAAGCTGCCCATGTGCCAAGATGCATACGTGTTTATTGGGTACATAAGATTTGGTTGTACCCACAACGATCCCTCGCCCGCTCCCCTCCATAAGAAAATAAAAAATCATATGGTGTATTTATTTTGCACTGCCAGGAATAGGTGTCCTGGCTAGGGGTTATTCTGCCAGATAGTACCATTTTTTAAATACACAAATTAACAGGATTAAAAAAACAGTGCTTTTCATCTTGTGAGTTAATTTTGACATTTCAAAAATGCATTGCCTGAAGAAAAGACCAGCAAAGCATGACTGTAGTGGGGAGACAGGGAGTAGACTGTGCTCTCCACTGGCAGTTCTCAGTTCTCCTGTAATTCAGCGTGAAAGTACTGCCACCCCTCAGCAGGAACTCAAGCACTTTGCTAGTGAAGTACTGGGCACTTCTCAGCAGGACTCCAGTTTGTCACGGGGCAATATTACCAATTCTCAGTAGATCTGATCCAATGACCGGTTAGCGCAAGCTTAAAGCTATTCCAGAAACTCGGCCTAGCTTGCAGCAGGTTTGAATCCCAGAAGGTCCGGCTCAGGCCTTCATCCTTCCGAGGTAGATCAGTTGTGTACCATTACATTGGAAATGACACCTGTTATTAAAGCGCTATGACGTGTGTGGGGAATCGGTGCATGACAAAACCATATTATTTATCGGAATACTGGCAGTTCACAGCAGTACTCCTATACATCATGAAAAGTACAACAATGTGTTATGACATTTCCCGGGTGTACTCGAATACTTGCACTGTAACATTACTTCCCTTTCTTAACAGGGCTCCACTGTGTCACTCTGACAGTAGACACTTCCCAAAAGAAATACATCAAATACCTTACCAACAGTACTGGCACTTCCGTACATAATTAAAATGCCTTTTCTGTAGGACAGTCCTGGCAAATCTCAACAGAACCCCAATAAATACCATATGTGAAGGATAGTACTGTTAGTTTTGTACATAACTCAAATGTCATAGCTTAGCTTGGATACCATATCTACAAAAGAGTACCAGCACTTCTCAACAGAGGAAGTAGCCAATGGGCGATAGTGAGAAGGGCTGTGGTTTCGGCTTTTCAGGCGCTGCCCATTTAAGTTTTTTGAACATCTGCTTGGATAAGTGCAGCAGTTTCTCTGCAGGTGTTGAAAGCTGTTGAATGCACCTGAAAGCTGTTGAATGCACCCGTTCACTGAGCGGTTTCGCGTGTGCACAGTGGTGGGGGGGTGGGGGTTGGGTAGGCTAGAGTGGGTGCTTTCGCACAGCCCTGGGCACTCGGGCCCAGCAACCGGGTCTGTGGGCTACGCTCCTGGAATTAGTTTGCCAGGCTGTTAGTCTTCTCTGCCGGCAAAGGCACGCAAATAGACTTTGCACATGCTTCAAATTGTGCTAAGGTCGCTAAAAATAAGCACGGCAAAATAAAAGGCTGAAAAGAGAAAAACGTGACAATTAGTTTGGGTCAGTAGCTCGTTGCAAGGAAACAGGCATCGAAGTGAAAGATATATTGCGAACGCTTGAAGTGCACCGTTTCGTCATTAGTTTAATGAGTGGAGTAGTTTTGCTGAAATGTTGGGGGGACATGACATCTGAAGAAAAGGTGCCCCAGCCAAATGAATGGGGACAAAATGGTGTGCCATGAAAGTTGGAGGGGACAAACACCCTAAAATGGCGCCCATGAGTTTAAGAATGAACTAATAGGAATGCTTTAAAACGATTGGGGGAAAACATAAAACTGTGATAAAGCAAGTAAGTGCAAGATAAGCCAAAGAAGAACAACCTTGGGTGAAATGCCAAAGATAGGTGCTAATATGGACTATGGGCCTCATTACAAGTTTGGCAGTAACCGTGCCGGTAAAACGGTCAGGTTGCCGCCAGACTTGCAATATTTACCGGCTATTTACTGGCACCTGGCTTGCCAGAAACACCAGGGGATTACGACCCCGGCGTTCCAGGAAGTCAGGTGCCGGTAAATGTCAATCCCCATTCCCTAGGACTCAATGGAAATGGGGACCACAGAAGCACTGGCACAGTTAATAATGGTGTCGGTCCTTCCGTGAAACTCTGTGGGCAGGTGCCGTTCCAACCACCAGGTCTGAACCTGGCTTGCAGGATGGCAACCACCCGCAGAGTTGTACTATGCCAGTCCGGGAACAATCGTGGCGGTAGGCTTACCAGCACCGTTGTTACCGGACCGGCATGGTCGTAATGAAGCCCTATGTGTTCGATTTTTAGGCTTCAGATTTTTGACTGAGGACAGGATTGTATAGTCATTGACTATGCTGTTTGTTTGTTTGTGCATTTATATAGCGCTACGAACCCTCAGGTATCTGAGCGCTGCTTATTTCCCACGGTGTGTGGTGCTCATTTATCAACCTCAGAAGGATGAAAGGCTGAGTTTGGCCCTGCCGGGATTCGAACCTGCATCAGCAGGCTCTGCACGGATGTCAAAGCGAGCGCTCTACTCGCTGTGCTATCTGACCGGCTTGTCATGCGCAGTCTCTTGGTGTGGTTACTTGCGTCTTTCTACAGCACACCCTTTTAAAGTAATGTTAAGTGACATCCTCTCTATCGTCCCACATTGCACACCATCCCTCCCTGTTGGTTTTGCCTGACAACTGCATCCTTTTTGCAAGACAAGCAGATAGATCACTGGGTGCAGCCAGAGCCAGACGTGCGTGTGCACAGCTGGAGAAGATTTTGCGTTCATTGCAGAGGACGGTGGTTATATTCTGAAGGAGCAGCAGAAGTGGCATCAACATTGCAGCCCAAAGACCACTTTCAGACCCCACTTTCAGGGCTGCGCTTCAGTGGGGAGGCCTCCTGTTGGAACTAAATAATCTGCTCAGGGTGCTAATGTCTGCAACTTTACAACGCGGTCAGACCGTTTTTGATTTCTCAACATATGGTGGTGGTGGTGGTGATGGCAATATCTTATTTTAGCCTGCTGGTGGTTCATGGGGAGACATGAATTTATTAACTCTGAAATTACTTTTACATTCGGTCGGTCCCAAATTAATGAAAGAGCCTTTTTGAAGATATTTAATTAAAGATTTGGGGAATGTCTCACATACATTTAAGAGAAGAGCCATTATCTTTGTGATCACAATTGTTTTACAGGGACGATGTCAGGGCCTTTCAATGTATTCAAATGAGAGGGGCCTTGTGCCTCAAGGGCCCCTAGCAACTGCCCACAGGTTCCTAGTCAGCAGTCTTTCAATATGTTAATTTCTCTATTTTTGCTCTAGGGCTTAAAATGTACACTTTGCAGCACTTGCATTACAAGTTGCGTGTTCTCTTCCCACGGGGTATACAGAAGTGTTATCACCTCATTGCTAACACTGGTTCCTTCACATCAGACATTTGCTGAAAAAGAAGGGTTTAGAGCTCTTCAGTAGGCATTTCATGTTTAAACTTCCTAGTGGCTGGCCGTCTTGTGATAATTGGCAGTCAATAACCTTATCTTTGTCATCATTGTAATGCATGCACCACACAGGTGCTTCAGGCTGTTTTCGCTCTAAGCAAGGGGGCCCCCAACCATACTGTTGAAATGTGCCCCCACACATCTTCAAATTAACAAGGGGGGTCCTGGGAGGCCCTCTGCCAGACATTAGTCCTGGTTACCAGAGACTTACCCAGAGTCTTTAGCTCACTATCTTTCACAGAGAAGAAATATCACAAACATATCAGTCTTTGTCCTGCCCTGGGGCAGTCCAGCACCAAAATGCTAGGCAATTCTCCTCCGAACAAGAGTACCGGCAGCATCCCCAGACACGTGTTTCGGTCTGGTTGGATCTCATCAGTAGGGAGGAGCCGTGCCTCTCTAAGAATAGTGAGCAAGGGGTCCACGTCTGGATTCCCCTAGTAACTTAGGGTGATACCCAAAGTTACTTAAATATGCAAATTGCCAAGGGGGGTCCTGGGAGTCACTCTGCCAAACATTAGTCCTGGTTACAAGAGACTTACCCAGAGCCTTTAGCTCACTAGCAAAAGACTCTGGGTAAGTCTCTCGTAACCAGGACTAATGTCTGGCAGGGGGACTCCCAGGACCCCCTTGTTAATTTGCAAAATAACCCACACATCTTCAGCCAGGACTGCTTGAGTAGAGTGATCACCAATCTACTTGGGTGCAACACCCTGCTCTCTTACAAGGTGGAGTCACCCCCACCATGTACGAGATCAGGGTGTTTGGTGGGGAAGTTTCGCTCATACAGTAATGATAATGATATGTTGTTTATATAGAGCTTTCCCCACAACACTTTGCATAAAACATATTTGCATACAGTATCACCCAACCGAAGTTGGTACTCTAAAAAGTTGACGTATTTGCAAGGGTAAAATCAAGAAAAGTTACTATTGAATACATTATACAGGAAACATTCTAAGACTGTCACCCAGTATCTAATGTATGCATTTTGTATTGCTAGTTCTTTGCTGAGGGGCTTATTAAAAACATTTGTAACATAGCATTTTTGTTTTCATTTGGGGGGAGGGGGTGCCAACGATGCTTCTCGCTTGAGGTGCGATCTAGTCGAAGCCCGGCACTGCTCGGACTAGTCCAACACTTTAAACAAGATTTGTACGTTGCTGCTCTCCTGACAAGTGAAATTGGTCACTCGGGTTTCAGAAAGCGGCGTTATGCCCTTTCCTTTCCTGTTAAAAAATGCTTTGAAATTTGAAGAATTCTTCATCTTGAGACAGATTCTAAGTACATTTGTAAAGGGCTGAAGGCCGGGAATGAAAGGCTGGATCCCTGGAGCGCCGTAAGTGAGCCTAAAATGGCCGGGATGGAAGATGCGCTTGCAATGAAAAATGACAGCCCCTTCCCTCCAACTCCTGTAGAACGACGCTCATAAACTCAGCTCACCGAGGCC
Source organism: Ambystoma mexicanum (assembly GCF_040938575.1). Classification (NCBI taxonomy): domain Eukaryota; kingdom Metazoa; phylum Chordata; class Amphibia; order Caudata; family Ambystomatidae; genus Ambystoma; species Ambystoma mexicanum. Next base: position 601,679,036 of record NC_090922.1, read on the forward strand.
TAATAATTGACAAATGGCGTCCTCTGAACATGACTGTCTCACAATTCTGGAGAAGCTTGGAGCCTCCTCCCCCCTGCCTGCGACCCTCCTTGTGCCTGTACCCCCCTCACACCTCCCATCTCCCCGAATTTAGAACCATTCCCACTATACAGGGGTGGACTGGCCTATAGGGAACTCTGGAGATTTCCCGGTAGGCCTCTGCACCCTGGGCCTCTATTGTGTGGTATTTGCAAATGTTTCCATAGGAACAGGGTTGGGATTCCTGAAAATGTATAATATGGGGGCCACTTTGAAAACTATTTTCAGAGCCCCTTCTGGTTCCCAGTCCACCCCTCCTACTGTACATTAGTGTTCCCTCAAAGTCTCCCTGGGGGACTGATGTAGCCCCACCCAAGGGGGATCCCAAATCAACAACGTTCTCCAAATTTTATAAAAATAGAGTTGGAACAGTGAATAATCGCCTCCCAAAAGGGTATCTGGACTATCCATCGAAAAGAAATTAATCAAATTGAAATCCAACTAAATGTATTCATTGAAAGACATTTCCATCGAAATGCACTTTCATTGAATACATTTCATTGAATTTCGATTATGGTTAGCGTTGAGTTGGGGTTAGGGTTGGGGTTAGCGTTGGGTTAGGGGGGGTGACCTTAGGGGTTGGGCAGGGGTTGGGGGGGAAACCCCCCCAATAAAGAAAATGTTACATGAAGCTGGCCAGTGTCGAAATACTTTAAAGATTTCAGGACTGGACAGCTCCATGTAACGTTTTAACATGAAAAATAAATGCATTGAAATGCTATCTTTTACATTTAAAAGTACATATCCATCGAAACTTGTCCATTCCTATATTCAATGGACAGGTTGCGATGGATATGTACTTTTAAATGTAAAAGATAGCATTTCGATGCATTTATTTTCGTTGCATTTTGTGCAATGAATTTTCATTTCGATGGTTGATTTTCGATGTAAAGACCATAAACCCTCCCAAAGTATTTATGGGGAAAGGGCCAACATATCTTCAGGGTGTTTCATTTCCTCTTTTCACTTCAGTTTTAGATCCCAATCAGGTTTCATACACACATACAGAAACCTGGACACTGAAATAAGATGCAATACCTTGGCTTGGGATAGAAAGATGCCACCAGTGAATTATTAAAGAAAATGTCAAGGGCAGATAGTTTAGCAAGCACCAGGATGGAGGCCACTGGAGGTCTGCACAGAAGGTTTTCACTAGGGTAACTCCATGATACCAGTAGTGGATGAGTGGCATGTGCGTAGTCTGCTTAAGCTATGAATCCTGACACCCTGGTTTAGGTCTGATCCATCCATCCATTATTTTGGGAAGAAGCTGGGTTTAGTGGATCTGGAGAAGATGGTACCATCAGGTACCTCTGTTGGTCCCGCCTTCCCTTTATCTGCTTACAAACCTTCATAACTGCCACGTTTCCCAGTTCCATGCGTGACACCTCGAGTCAGTCCTGTTTTTTTTTCCATTTTCATGCTGTAACTTGAGTTTTGTTTTTCCCACTGTAAGGATAGGTCTACAATTCCAAGCATGCAGTGATGCAGTGGGAAAAACCAGGACTGGCTCGAGGTGTGAGGCATGGAACTGGGAAAAAGATGGACTCCCAGCAGTGTGCTGTGTTGAAACCCCCTCCAAGCATGCCAGGGGCACCTCCTTCCTTCACGAGACGTCATGGCAGAGCTGACTTGCTGTGGGTGGTGTCCCTTCTGGCCCAGCAAAGCGATAGCGCTCTTACGAGAGTCCTACCTTCCCGGGAGCAGGATGCCTGGCTGACAGAGAACACAAAGGCGGCCTCTGTGTCCCCCAGAAATGCCCCAGGCCCTACACATCTCTAATGTGTTTAGAGCTTGCCTGCGTAGCCCAGGGCACCTCCAACCTCCAGGGTGTTGCCTCCTGGGCACCTGGTGGCTTTCAGTCCCTTTCAGGGGGCAAGGGCCCTTCCTACCCAGGCCCATTGGAATGCATGGAACTCTCTGAGGCCAGCAATCTGGTAGTTGGCCATAGGAATTAATTATTGGACCAGATGGCCGGCCTGCTATGGAAGTCCTAATGGACACCAACTTGACATTTTTCTCAAGTTGCATCTATAAGGAGCCTGGATGCTTTTACCCAGACCGCCCCCTCTGTCACCCAGGGTACAGAGATTACAAGAAAGTTTAGCCACCTTCTTCCAGACTACTGTAGACAGTGTGTATGATTCCTGCCTGCGCTCCACTTGGGTCTTGCGCTCCCACTTGATCTCTCTGGTGAAACGCTAAACAAGCTGGCTGCAGGTAACCCACACATGAGATGTCCCAGCAGAGCCAACCTGCTGGGGATGCTGTGCCGGCCCGGACAAAGCTCTTCTGACAGGCCTACCTTCCTGGAAACAGGACGCCTGGCCATCAGAGAAAACAGCTGGCGGCATCGGCGCACAAACAAGAGGGGACCTAGCCCAGTGTAGCTTTAATGCATTTTGAGCTTGCCCAACCCACCTACGGGGGACCCGCCACCCTCCTGGGTATTTCCTTCCGGCCCCTGGTGGTGGATCTGTGTGATTTCTTCGAGAAAAACTATTCTACGGCCGAAAATACTGAATTTGTTGTTTTGTTTTTTCACATTTCAATGCACTTATATACGGGCGAGACCCACAGAGCCCCCATACTCCCCTTACAATATTTATTATCATAACCCACCCCCACATATTAATGCATTGAAATGTGCATTTCAAAAGTCTGCATTTTCAGCAGCTGGATTTTCAGCCACGAAAGAATGGGGTGATACCCTTGTGGCTGTTGGTCCTTTGCCAGGGGGCCAGGAACCCTTCCTTCCTAGGCCTATTGGAACACATGTCATTACCAAAGGGCCACTCTCTGACCCCAACCATCTAATATTTGGCCATAGAAATGATGGCCATCTGGTTGGACCAGGTGGTCAGCCTGCGCTGGAAGTCCCGATGCATTGCAATTTGACATTTTTCACCAATTGCACCTATAAGGAGGCTGGACACCTTTGGCCAGACCACCCCACCTCTGTCACCCATGGTACAGAGATGGCAAGAAAGCTTAGACACCTTTCCCAGAATTACTGTAGACACTATGTACAGGTCCTGCCTTTGCTCCACTTGGGTCTTGCTGTCCCACCCAGACTCTGTGGTGAAACCCTGACCAAACTGGCCATAGGCTGTCCCCCACGAGTTGTCCCATCGGAGCCGGCCTGCTTGGGGCGCACTGCTGGTCTGGAAGAAGCCTTGATCTTTTCTGAAAGGCCTACCTTCCTGGGAGCAGGACGCCTGGAAAACCGACAGAGAGGCATCAGCTTCACCTCACTGATGATCCCCAACAAGGGTGAAACACGTGTATGGGGTTGCTGGTGGTACTCTCGTTCAGATTGGAATTGCCATTGTATTTCGGTGCTGGACTGCCCCTGGGCAGGACAAAGACTGATATGCAAATGGATATTACCCATCTGTGAAAGGCACAGTGAGTAAAAGCAGTGGCTGCGAACTCTCAAGTGGTTAATAACCACTGAACAGGTTATCATGTCTGTTCTTGCGAGAGAGGGGCGCCCGCTACCTTTGTAAAACTATTTTTTAAGGAACCTGGGATTAGTAACCCTAGGTCTCCTGGGGGCAACCAGACGTGGTCTCCCTCTCACTGTGCTTAGAGAGGCATCAGCTTCACCTCACTGATGATCCCCAACAAGGGTGAAACACGTGTATGGGGTTGCTGGTGGTACTCTCGTTCAGATTGGAATTGCCATTGTATTTCGGTGCTGGATTGCCCCTGGGCAGGACAAAGACTGATATGCAAATGGATATTACCCATCTGTAAAAGGCACAGTGAGTAAAAGCAGTGGCTGCGAACTCTCAAGTGGTTAATAACCACTGAACAGGTTATCATGTCTGTTCTTGCGAGAGAGGGGCGCCCGCTACCTTTGTAAAACTATTTTTTAAGGAACCTGGGATTGGTAACCCTAGGTCTCCTGGGGGCAACCAGACGTGGTCTCCCTCTCACTGTGCTTAGAGAGGCATCAGCTTCACCTCACTGATGATCCCCAACAAGGGTGAAACACGTGTATGGGGTTGCTGGTGGTACTCTCGTTCAGATTGGAATTGCCATTGTATTTCGGTGCTGGACTGCCCCTGGGCAGGACAAAGACTGATATGCAAATGGATATTACCCATCTGTGAAAGGCACAGTGAGTAAAAGCAGTGGCTGCGAACTCTCAAGTGGTTAATAACCACTGAACAGGTTATCATGTCTGTTCTTGCGAGAGAGGGGCGCCCGCTACCTTTGTAAAACTATTTTTTAAGGAACCTGGGATTGGTAACCCTAGGTCTCCTGGGGGCAACCAGACGTGGTCTCCCTCTCACTGTGCTTAGAGAGGCATCAGCTTCACCTCACTGATGATCCCCAACAAGGGTGAAACACGTGTATGGGGTTGCTGGTGGTACTCTCGTTCAGATTGGAATTGCCATTGTATTTCGGTGCTGGACTGCCCCTGGGCAGGACAAAGACTGATATGCAAATGGATATTACCCATCTGTGAAAGGCACAGTGAGTAAAAGCAGTGGCTGCGAACTCTCAAGTGGTTAATAACCACTGAACAGGTTATCATGTCTGTTCTTGCGAGAGAGGTGCGCCCGCTACCTTTGTAAAACTAACCTCCCATGATGTGTGCATTTATCAGACCAAGACCAATTTGGGCTCGCTCAGCCACTTTGGTAACTCTAGATAACCTCTGGTCCATCCCACGTCCCTGTGACGGTGATGATACATTTGGATGTTGGCCATATCATCTTTGATGGTACTTTCTGTGCCTAACATGCTGACCACAGGTAATGGGTAATCAGGTTCAATTCCAGAGAGTGAGCTGAGAAAGGGCTACCATATCCAATGAAGGCAGCAGGTGCACAAATGTCCCACTTCCACAATCAGGAAGGTAGTGGTGTAAAATAACAATAACAGACTCTTTCAAGGCCCGGTGATTAAAATGAGTATACATTAAATCCTTTAACAAGGGTCCGTTGGAGAGCAAGTCTGGTGCCAGTAGATGTTCTAATTCCAACACCAATAGCGTACAGTAAAGTTGCTGCAGTTCGAACGCATGTAGTTGACTCTTGGGATCAAGGTGGTAGTCCCAGCCTCTTCCTCTCGGCGTCCCCTTGATGCTCCTGACTGATTGCCCTGGAGTTCAAAGAGTTTACTTTGAAAAAATGAGATAGGTCAAAGCCATCAAGTTGCCTAAATACTTCAGCTAGGAATAATGAATAGGACTCCAGCTCTATTTGTTGGTTTTCAGAACTGGGAACATGATTAAGAGGGACGGCCGGTGCCATTCATATTGTGTCGCTAGAGGAGAAATTCTTGGACTGGCGCAAGATGAACCAAAATAAAAGCATTTGCCAAGAATGTTTTCTTTAATCAAGAACAAAATCGGAGGTTCAAAGGTGATCAGATACTGTCATAGTACTGACCACAAAGGATGCCGTCTAGTGATCTAACAATGTTTTTCCCATGACACACCAAGCAGTTTCCAGTAAACCAAAGTTTTGGGTTCCAGGTGGAGTATGGTTGCAAAGCTGAAACATAAAGCAAGTGATGCATGGGATTAGAAACGATAGCTTTAAGTTTGAAATGTGCTCAATCAAAACATTTATAGTAGCATGATCCAATCTGTATTGAACACAATGGTCTAAACCACAAATAATGTGTAGGCAAATGAATTACCAATGATAGAATTATTCTAACCTATTAAACATGAGCCTAATGATATCATATATATATATATATATTTAACCTATTAAATATGAGCCATGAGGCGACACGTGTTTCAAGGGCTCTATACGATTACGATGGTGAGCAATAAAAAAAAAAATCAAACACCAGTCTTATAGTGTTGTCAGTAGAGCTTGTGAACAATATTCATATTCAAGAAACAAAATGCTTATAAAAGTGTCACTGCTCTCGTGAACACTGTTAATTGCCACAATAGAACAATCAACAGAGGATTTTTGTGGCCAAATATCAACGAGCCATGATATCATTAATGAAATCCAAAACGTTTTTATAACCAATAGAACAAAAATCATGTTTTAAAATATTTTTATAACCAATAGAAAAAATAAAAGGTAAAAGATACAAGAGAGTCAAGCAAGAAAGACACACACAGAAAATAAAAACAAAGAAAAACAATTGTTAAAATGCTCAAGGTTTTGTTCACATCAATATTCTATGCCAACCAACCCTGAACTTGAAGTGACATGCTGCGCAATACATACAATGAGTGTGACATGTGGTCAAGCACCCAGACCAGCGCAGAAACCAAGAGCACCAAAGGGTGAGGCTAACCCAGTGTTACTGGTCTGAATAGACGTGACCTCTAGTGTTAAATGTCCTTCAAACGCATCAGATTTGTAAAATGGTTTAATGCATGGGGAGCATTGACCCTAGGTAGCACTATGCTTCAGAATGAGAAATATATAATAGGCCTGATTCCCAGACCGCTGTCCTATGGGAGTGATATTTGTAGGATGCTCGTTGCTGTGCGTGAATGACCGCAATACTGCCGTGCTTGTGTGTAAACAAGTATATTTATGATATTGACTTACTGATTAAATGGAGTTGTAAAGGAATACTGATGTGTCGGTTTTAAAGCCACACGTTGAGACCTATGCCGCGTATTATAGCGTGCTGTGTGAGAGAACGCATTGAGCGATCCGGTCTTTAATCACTGAGAGCGACCAAATGAAGGTTATCTTTCATCTTTATGTTCCTGCAGTTACTTTTTATTATTAGAAAAAGTTACTGCTCACTCTTATTAATAAGACTCTCTTATATCTCCATACCAGTGCAGTTACTTATTATTTCCAAGGATTAATAAATGCATTATGAAAATCATGACAAGGACGGTTCGTGTTCAGAAATAACATGTAGTGCTGGTCGCATTCCCGGGCTATGTGTTCCTGTAATTAATCCGGCGAGTCTAGGCTAAATTGTTCTCACCATAATAATGGTGGCGCGGCAAACTCTATTGAAGTGCGTGAGATGGCCGCATATGAGCAAGTAACAACCATTTGAACATACATTCTGGTGAATAGAGGGCTTATTCCTGAATGACGTGAATTGCCTGTATGGTAACCAATCTGATAGTGTGTCGTAAAAAATGATTATGATAAAAAAATAAAGTGTAAAAAATAATTATGATAAAAAAAATAAATTGTATACGCATGGGAGATAATAAACCCCACAAAACTACAACATATAAGGACATTGTTTGAGAACAAATTCTAAAATAAATAGACCCCTCTGGGATAGGAATTGTGTCAAGTTCGAAATGATTTTTAAAAATGAATTCTTATGTTGAGTTACTGTATCTTAACGGATATACTGCACAAGACCTTAAGGCTGCCCCATGTGAGTGCACAGGGGTGGAATGGAACCAAAAGAGGCCTGGGAAATAATTTTCCAAAATGGCCCTATATCACACATTTTCAGCAAGCCAAACCCTTTTCCTATGGGAAAATTTGGAAATACCACACAAAAGAGGCCCATTGTACAGAGGCCTACCAGGAAATCTGCAGAGGTCCCTATAGGCCAGTCCACCCCTGTGAGTGCACCAGGGAAACCTGTGGGCACCAGGCACATGACAACATATTAAAGAAATCCACAACAATTAACAACTCTGCTAATCTTCATGGCAATCAAAGGTACATGAACTTTGATATTGCAGTGCTGTCCATGTAGTGGTTCTACTGAGATCAATTTAGTAGGTTCAGCTGCCTTGTTTAGCCCATCTGTAATAGCTTTCAATTCAAAGATGTATCTCGCCTCTTTTTTTCTCATGCTGGATTTTCTATTGTCACATCTCAAATTCCTCTCAAATGTTCTTATTCCTGCAAACCAAATGCTTGCCACATCTTCTTCATAATGTTCAGACCACCAGTGCTGTGCTAGTGGATAGTGAAGGTTCTGGGTCCTGATGGCGTACAATTGTTCACAAATTCACCATCTGAGTTCACGTTTCGTGCTTCTGATGTAAAATTTGTTACATAAACAGAATATAATATAAATCACGTATTTCTTTTTACAGTTAATGAAACCCAATATATACACTTTTGCATTTGTGTAGGACTGAATATTAGTAACTTTGTTTAAAGGGTATTTACACATATTGCATGTGCCACATTCATGAAACTGCCGCAGTTTATTCCGTGGTCACACTCAACTCAGGGAGTTCCTTTCCTCCCAATGAATGTGGCGCACAATAAAGCACTATTCGTTTGTTAAGGGTCACTTTGGTAAGGCCTCCAACCCATCTCGCACCCAACCCCAACAAATACCCGGTGCCACAATGGACTAGGCACCAGGCCGGCGTGTAGTAAGAATATAGATTTATTAATTTATTTAAACCAAATTTGACAAATAGACTAACATCAGCAACTAATGTCGTGGCAACACAAGAACCAAAAATGACTTCCGTAATGGCACCAACACAGAGATAATACTGAGATATGAAGTGATAATTTCACACCGCTTTCTTTTCAAATCACCCACCAATACAGAAAAAGAAAAATTGAAAGCATATAGTGATTGCTGATTTGGTTATATACCTTTCTCCCAGCAACCCCTACCCTCCAAACATCAATTAGACTTGACCCCTCTGAATTGAAGTCCAGTGGCAGAGAGTGGGAACGTGATGGGAAAATTGTTTTGGGATTCTGATAAAATGTACTCTTTGGAAAAAGGAATTTAAGGGGCAAAATCGTTTTTTTAACTTGTTACCACAGATGCAATATGTGGGAAAGAAAAGCAATGGGAACATTTGTTCTGCCACACCTAAAAAGAACAGGCATGGGTTTGAGGTTTGGGTCAGAGCACAATGGGAACAAAGGGGCAATTTAATTTTTTTTTAACTTATTACCACATATGCAAAGGAAATACAAGGCTTCACACTTCTGATTTAAAATGAAGAGGATGAATGGGGAATTTAGTTTTGCACCCTGCACACTCACGTGGAAAGAGGGTTTTGGGATCAATTCTTTTGGCAACTCTTTATGTCTATACCGGCTCAAAACACACTGGGAAGAGCTTGTTAGTTTCAAATGCCAACATAACACATCCCGTGATTTCTATAGGGGAATTAATTGATTTACTTTAATTAAATATGCTAAGGTACTACACAGACAAACATGATATTTTGCTATGGGGAAATACATAAAACAATGCTTGAAAATGCAGGGTCTACACAATCTATGGCTTTGGGGATAGTTTTACTTACAGGAGAGGCCTTGTAATGAGTATCAGGAAACACCAGGGCACCTCTGGGACAGCAAGGGTGTCAGTCCAGGATAGTCCCCTCTGGCTCCTCCAAGGGATCCCAGTCAGCTTGTATGTCTCCTGGTCCCTGTCTCCAATGCAAGATTTGGGGCCTCTCTGCTTGGATGTTTCTCGCAAGAGTTCAGCAGCAGGTTACCTCCCAGAATAAGTAGGAAAAGCCCAGTTCTGATGCAAATTGGTTTACTTATAGGGCAAATGACATTACAAACTTATCATGGTTCCCGCGAACAGTATTGGTTGGTTTTCCGTAGCCACCTCCCACCTGTGTGCTAATAGAACAAGGAGATGAGGGTTTTGAGTTTGGAAAGCCGTGGGAGGAGAAAGCTTCATCATCGGAAACAGACAAGTGGCCTTGGCATGTTCAAAACTCTGAAAATCTATCAACATGGCAAGAACCCTCATTTTTCTAATCTTTACATTTATGGATACATATTTAAGAACTCCATTTTAAGGCAAATCAGATGATGCTAATCGGAGGTCGGCACGCCCTTCCTATGCAGAGATGTGTTTTTTCTTTGTTTACTCAGGAGCCGTATCAGTGAAAAATATGCCACTTCATAGTTCCCATGTTAATTTTGTCCTTTGCCCTCACACCAACTTTCAAATCTCTCAGAATCAAGGGAAGGCCCAAATCAAACTTTCATTAATAACTTTAGTTATGTTTATCACACAAAAATCATTTTTAGCATGGTTCAAAGGGGGTTACTGTCACCTTTAATAAAAGTCTGAAATGACCGGTGTGGCATATACGCATCCCTTTTTATGCAATAACATGTATTTTTCCATTAACTAAACTCCAGTTTTTTCTTTATTCGCTTTCAGTTTCATTTTCCCTTGAGCATGTGATCAGCCAGAGGCTGGCTCATGTTTATCTTCGCCCCTCCCTTATTGGCGTGTAATGGCCCGGGCTGCAACTCTAATGGATATTTTATGGGAATTGTGACCTCAAGGCCACTTCGGCTGAAAGAACAGGCATGGCCTTATCTGTTTGAAACATGGTTGAAATCTAGGCAGTGTATTTCTTTCTCTTTCTATATTTTTAAGCGATGGCCCTGATTGATGGTGGACAGCCAGACCTACCTCTACAGGATCAGCAGAGGAAACGTCTTGGAGGTTAAGTTTCATCTTTAGGAGAAATGACCAGCTGCATGCAGAATTCTGCAAGCAATGGCTTTTAAACCCACACACAATGAATTTTACATGACATTTTATAAGGCACCTGGGATTTATATCCATGTGTAATGTACTTCTTTAATCTCACAGTTACAAAATACATGCATTTCACTTCTGGATTTTCCATATGTATTGGGCAGTTATATGAGAAAACCATGTTCAAACTCTGAAAGTCTAGTGAGCACCTCTCTTAGCATACTGTCATTTGGACGAGGAAAAAGAAAGTTCTTTTATTTCTTATAATTGCAATGAGCTTGGTTTCACTTGAGATGACTGGAGCACAATCTGTTATTACATTGAAGATAAGGTATACATTTATTTAGTAAAACAGCATTGTCAGTCACCTGTCTTGCTTTTTCTTGCTGTAATGCATTGCACACATCTTTGCACTTTTGAGATTCAAGCCCACTTTCTTTCCTTTGAGATTTAGGCCAGTTTTTAGTTCACTAGGCCTCATGTCTGGCATCACAAGTTATGTGCTGGCCTTATACTTCAATGGGACTTACCAAATCACTCTGGCCTCTTTATTGCTGGCATTCAGGGACTATATTTCACCTCACAGATTGACCCTCCTGAATCTTTGATTCCATTGAGACAGCGATAAGAGCAAGGAGAGAGTGGGGTTTCTGTTTCCTTGTGGCCTGGGTTCATTCCAGGAATCTCCATTAGAGCACATCCACTCTTTTCCCTGTCCTGAGGGAGTGGCGCTCTGATCTGCACTCCACTCTTTTCAGATTTTGGGTTTTGGTCCTGGACCCCTCCCTTTCTGGTAGCTCCCCCTTCAGTCTGTAGAGGCAAGGAGTTATTTTTTATTATCGCTGGACCTTATTATCGCTGGACCAGAGAGAATCCTTTTGGATTGACAGACTGGGTTCACTGACACCGAAAGGTCTCAATGAAGAGATCAACTTTATGTGTTTTTTGTGAAAAATGTATGAGTATGCGGATGACTCAACAGACAAATGAAATTAGGAGTTATTGAAAATCATGTTGAGACTCATGGTAATATAGAGAGAGACATCATCAATATGGTACAAATGTGAATTCATAATGATCACAGAGTGAATTTGTCAATAGAGTTATTACAATGTGTACAATATTTGCGGTGCTATGTTGATATAATGATTAGTAATCATTAATATGATACAAAGGACAATTTGGTAATTGTTACAGACTAAAAGAGGGAATTTTTGCAGTACAATGTTGAGCTGTGTCCACACCTGAATGTTCCAATTGTAAGCACTCCATAGAGAAAAGCAACTTACATGACACACTCTGAGTGATGATTATGGATTTTTCGAAGTTTGAAACGTAGAAACTGTGAATGAGATTACTGTTTAATACATCTACTTTCTTAGTGTATAATATTGCAGAAAGTATTAATACAGTACATAGAGTCTCTAATTGGCATGATCTTAATGTATGATATTGCACAAAGCATGAACACAATACATAGAGTCTCTAATTGGCACGTGATGCACTTAGAATCACGCTAGTGAAATTGAGTATCAGAAACATAATTTTTTTCTTAAGATACAGTATGTAGACTCCTACTATTTAGTATGAAGGTGGTCAGCTGAACCGTTTAGCACACAGACTCACAGACACACATACGTACAGACACGCCCATGTGAAATTGGTCACATTTATCAACATGGATATAATACGCTTGCCGCACTGAATAGATCACATATATGTGCTTAATATCAGCGTGCAACACATAGATGTTGGACCATACGAACGGAATGTCAACGCAGATATTTTTAGCAAGTACACAAAGGCACGTAACAATAACAACTTGGTCAATGTCATGAAACCTCCACCCGCCCTCCCGTTGCCATGGGAGGGTGGGAGGCGAGGCGTACGTGCACCGGCTCTCTCGAGCCGGAGCAGGACGCCTCGCACGGTCTGCATAACAATGGATACATACCAGGAAGGTCCGCACGTACACGCGGCTTTCCTGAGTGTTGAATCCTGAAGCTGACACTGCAGATAAGAGCTCGATTACCCACATAGAACGCATATGGACAGTTAAGCAGTTCTATGAAATACTCAACCAAATATGTGTTCTTAGGTTACCGCATCTACCATACTTATAAGAAGTACGGGTTACAAACACATGGTTTTACAGACAATGTGAAAAAGGTATGATCCTCTCACTTTTACATTTACCCACACTTTCACGATTACAAATGCAATACACCACATATTATTAGAAAAGATGTGCTCACTAAGATGTTTGTGTTCTTTTTTTTTGCTTTCACATGTCTGAACATTACTGGCTGATTGTGGTATCTATCTAATCTCTGCATGGAATTAAATTTAAGTATGCATAGCCCTGAGGATGATGTTGTACACCGAAATGCATAGGCTTAATGCACTTTACTGACCATTGGGTCTTTTTTTCTGCCTAAACTACATTGTAACCGAATTGTGGTAATGTGAATTAAATGCTATAAGAAAAATACTTAAATGAGATCATTTCCTCACTCTCATTTGTGAGCCAAGTGAGAGCATCACATTTAGTGAGGTGGATCCACCTTGTTACTTACTGTTTAAAAGGAATTGTAACTTTTCTCCAACAAGCCTCAGAATTTTTCTTCAAATGTCACAAATGAACATGAGTTGTTTCTGTTAGAACTACAGTTCAGCACTTGCATCAACTACTACGTAGCTTATTCCTTTACCAGGTTCTTTTAGGCAACAACTTCTTGCCCTATGGGTATACTCACATGCCTGTCTACTTCTTCAACAATAAGAACAGAAAAGTGCATCAGTGGTAACTTCCAACTTAGCATAACACATTAGACTTTTTTAGCAGCAAACTTTAAACAAGTTGTGGGGGAAACAAGAAACCACATTAGTGCTCTTCAAGACTCCTTGGCAACTATGCTCCTCTCCATCTGGATAATCTTCTCCAGAAGTGCAGCCTGTTTGCCATGTTTCATTCCCCTCTGTACCAACAACCACATTTTCATTACAAGATAGTCTCACTTTTCTTCTATCTTGGCTTTGGCAACATAGGTTTTTATCCCCTGAAGATGTCTGTTTCATAGCACATAAGCAGTATGTCTTACAATCATTAATGCTCTTCCAGAACCATCAAGGACCATATTGAGACCCTTGCTCCAGCCTTGGCCGATTTCTGTAATTACTCTTTCACCTCTGTAACTTTCCCCTGTCCCATTAAGCACTCCCTCCTGCACCCCCGCCTCAAGGAGCCAACCGACGATCCTACCTGCCCGGCAAACTATTGCCCAATCTCCATCAACCCTTGCCAGGGCAAACTCTTGGAAAATCTGGCCATCTCCCAGCTTACTCTCCACACTGAATCTGCTGGTTGTCTCCATGACCATCAGTCTGGCTTCAGAGCTGCCAGAGGCATGGAAACTGCTCTCCCGAACACCAGTGAAGATCTGCTCTCTAACCTTGATTCCAGCATTCCTTCTGTCCTCAACCTATTTGATCTTTCCTCTGCTTTAGACATGGTCAACCATGCCATCCTGATCAATCGACTCCATGAAAACGTGGGCATCATGGAACAGGCCTTGGAGTGGCTGGCCTACCGCCTCTTGGACCGGCCCTCCCAGATCCAACTTGGTCCCTTTCTTTCTGCCACATCTCTCTCACCCTGTGGTGTTTCCCGGGACTCTATCCTCTCACCCGGGTTTTTCAACCTCTGCTTTGCCCCTTTGGCCCACCTGATCTCTACTTTCTCCTCTAACTTTCAGTCTTATGCAGATGACACTCAGCTTTCCTCCAGGCTCCCCTCAGCCTCCTCTCACCCTCATTCCTGACTGTCAATCCACGATTCAGGATTGGAGCACCTCCAACTATCTCTGCCTTAATGCCATTAAGACATCCTTCTCATTGGGATCCCTGCCCCTGCTTTCCCTCTCTGACTCTGGACGGCCCGCCTTGGGCCCTCCTCCTTTGCCTTCATGCGAGGAAAAAGCCATTGGTATCATCTTCAACTCAACGATCTCTTTCTCTCCTCACATCTTGGATGTCGCCAAGGTGTCCCACTACCAGCTTCGCCTCCTCAAAGGACTCTTCCCTTTCTCACTTTCCCCCAGAAACTCACTGTCTCCAGAGCCCTGTTTCTCTCTAGGCTGGACTACTGCAACAGCTTCTTCCTCAATCTTCCTTCTTCCACTCTCTGCCCTCTGCAACTAATCCAGAACAAGACTGTGAGACTTATCCTTGGCCTCAAGCCCAGGAATTGTATCTCTCCAGCCCTTAAATATCTCCATTGGCTTCCGGTGGCTGCAAGGATCAAGTTCAAGACCCTGTGCATTGTCCACAATGCTTTCTGGGGCTGGGGCCCACACTACATCCAACGCTCTCTTCCAAAATACCTTCCTTCCAGAGCCCTTGGCTCAGCCACCTCCAACTCTCTAAGGGTTAGACGATTCTCCAGGTAGAGGGTGGAGGGCAGATCTCTCTCCTCTGCAGGTGCTTACCTATGGAATGGCCTCTCTGCCCCTCTCAAACTTGAGCCGGACCACCCGATGTTCCGGAAGGAGCTCAAAACCTTCCTATTCTCTGCTTTCTCTCTCTCTGCTTCCCCTGCTGACCTACCTGTCTGCTGTAACTGGCTGGTTGCTTGGCTACCCTTAGAGTCTCACTGGGTACAAGGATCTTTCTTGATCAGTCACCCTTGCACTGCCTCCGGGCCTACCATGCACTTAGGGGCTGTAACTGCAACCCTACAGTCCCTTGTTCTCCTTGCACTACCCAGAGCTGTGCTGCCCTGTCTGCACTTACTAAAAGCATTGTTACCTTGTTTTCCCCTCCCCTCTCCCTGGCACTTCCCCCCTCCCTTTCCCCTTGCACTTCTCATTGTCGCACTTGCACAATCTGAATGACACAAGGCCTAGTAAGATTGTGTCTTCTCCTCCTTCTGTCTTCCCTCCCTTGTCTTGTCGCGCATAGAAACACTTGTGTACAGGTGCGTTATAAATGACTTATCATATCATTAAGTCTCTCAATATTCCCTTCTTGCCTTGAGTACTATTTGTTACACTGTTTATGATGGTTGGTAATATACTCTTGGTTGGGCATTGCTTGTAAGATTTTGGAACTTCTACCACTTTCCTGTGGGGTTTTTGGGCTTTCCACAATCTCATGCGCTTATTTATATAGTCACTTGCTTTCAACAGTTACGTTCGTTGGTTTTGGATAGTTCGGTATTCAAAATTACTTCTACTGTTGCGTTCACTCACTCATGTGATTATCAGCCTGCTGTGAACACACTGACAGCGTTGGAGCACTCCGGAGTCGCTTGCAAGCTGTGAACTCACCAGGTAAGTCACTCGATTACACTCCACTTAGTGTTCGCAGGTCTTCAGTGCTTGTGTCTCGCGTGGGCAGCCTTCTCCGGTCCTCCTCTGCTTATGCCACTGAGGAATAGAGCTTCCTCTGCTCCGAAGAGGGTCAGGTGCAACCCAACCACTTAGAACCTCACAAGAGGCAACACTACGCTCGCTATTGCTGCTTCCCACTACGCAAACTCTAGACAAAATGTTATCGGACAAGTCTCTCTTCCTCACGCTTCCCGCTGCGCAACCTCTGCAACAGGAAGAGTCACAGGCAAAGACTCTCTCAGGACCCGCCATGGCTTGTGGCATTTCAGTGGTCCCGGCGTTATCCCTCAGCTACAGCTTCCCTCTCAGCTGCAACCACGTCCCATGCTTTTTCTTCCTCTTCCACTGTTCTGCTTCTCTCTCTCTCTCCTTTTAATACCTGCACCTGAAGGGGCTTTTTAAGCCTCTCGCCCCCCTTAGGATGTATGTCATGCTCACTAATTAGATCACTCCCACAGTAGTGTTCCTCTGCATCCCTCTCCCTCATCCCAGTATTAAGGGAATTATGGGACTTGAAGTCCCTGGCAACCAAGTTCGTTTTTTTAATTATTTGTGTTTTGCTGATTAGTCTTCTATATTCTACAACATTCATTGAAGAAATAGTATACAAATCAGTTACCAGTTTGGTTTGAACAGGGGAATAAGGTGTTCTAAACTTTTGGCGATTATTATTCACATACTTCTTTCAATTTCCCCCTTTTGAGTTAGGGAAGCATTTAGCTCTATGTGTTTGAGATTGGGTTTTATTCACATGTTCCACATGAGCTTTGGCTGATTGTACCCACATTTAGGTGTTCAACAAGTGGAACAGTTTGGTTATTGTGGCAAGAAGCAATTAGGTATTTTGACATTTGTAATACCTCTTGCTTAGACTGCAGAGGTCTTCAAACTGTGGATTGAACCCCCTGGGGGACAAGGCCACATTCCCGGGGGGTGCAAGTCCCCAGCCTGAAATTTCAAATAAAATGTTTAAATGGAGGAAACGGGCCAGGGCGGCTCACTGGGTTGGACTGGAGCATAAGACTGTCTCGGGCACCGATGAAAAAGTGGCCCGCAGTTACAAATGGCAATTCATTCCTTTAGTGACAGGCTGTTTGAATAGTGCCCAAGGGGGTATTTGTTTTTAAAATGTAAGCAAATTGTGATATTTAAGGAATATTTATTCAGCAACAATGGTCAAAACTGCTAGCTGAATAGTGAAGTAACTCATCAAACTGGCCCAAATTGGCCAAAAAAGTGGCCCATTTAGACCAAAAAAACTGGCCCACACTAGCATTTTGCATTTTTGGTTTGGGCATTGCCTTACTGCCCTATAGGGCAGTCTGAGCCTGGCGGCTCATCCATAATGGCTGAGGGAGCGTCAACCCAGTGGCCCTCTCACCCATTATGGAGGAGCCGAGTAGCCAGCCCAGTGAAACACTGAGCACTCCCTCAGCTTCTTTTACAAGCCGAATGAGTCCTCCTGGGCTGGCCGAACTCAGTTCAGTTCCCCAGCTGCACATGCTCAATGAGCCATGCAAGGCTGGGGGCGTTTTGCTTCGCAAACCTTGCATAGATTACTGGAAATGCTGGCTGGGGAACTGCATGTCTGTATGTCCGAGGTGGAGCTCCTGTGCCTCCTCGCACATACGGACAGAACAGCCTGGAGCAAGGTGTTCCAGCACCCACATGTAGGCCCCTGCAGGAACCATAAGCACTTGCTTCCCAATTCCTGTTCATGATGCAGGAGCTAGAGCACTGGGGAGGAAACTTCAGGACCAGGGCAGAAGGTAAGTTTATGTTAATTTATTTTTTATTTAAATATGTGTATGGATGAATGTATGCTTGTGTTATGAGTGAGTGTATGATGATGGGTGCTCGTGTGAATGATAAAGGGCTTGCTGTGTGAATGCTGTGTGAATGTGTGCGTGTTTGTGTTGGTCCGTGGAGCTGATTTTGCGAGTGGGGGGAGGAGGGTTGTACAAAAAAGGGGTTTTAAAAATGCCTTTGTTGCACAATCCCCCTACCCACCTGCCAAAATCAGCTCTCCTTCTGAGGCGATGTAGAGTTTAGGGGATAGGGATGGTTTTTCTTTACTGCACATCTATCATAGATATCAAGTCAAAAATACCATGCTTTGCCCCTGTCCCCCCAGCGCCTTGCATACACAAAATCATGTTCATTGCGTTAGGCACCGTGGGGCCTAGGGGACAGGGATGGTCTCTTTTTACTGGACATCTACCTTAGATGTCCAGTAAAAAATATCATGCCTGCCCCCTGGAGCCAGCAGCGCCAATTGCAAACTGTTTGGCTTTTTACCCAACTTATTTAAATGTATGCTCCAAAATGCAACTCTTTAACCCATTATTTTAAACAAAATCCTGGGGGAACACCCCCCGAGCCCCTCTTAATAGGTTTAGGCTCCCTCGCTACGCTCAGTCACTATGGCATATCTGGGGGAAATATGTATGTTCCTCCACTTAAAAAAATTCACCGAACTCTACTGGCCATGGAACTGAGCTGGGAGCAGGCTGTGGAAGCCCAGGGACTTTGCTAGGAGCAGGATGGGCAGGGGCCATGGGATAGTGGTAGGAGCAGGGTGGTGAGAGCCCAAGCACTGGGTAGGAGTAGGATGAAGGAGCCCAGAGACTGTGATGGGAGCAGGTGGGGGAGCCCAGGGACTATACTAGGAGTAGGGCGTGGTGATGGCGCCTGATATTTCACAGCCATTTGGCATTTTTGGGTGGGGGGGCAGCCTGCTCACATTTTGCTTGGGTGGGGACCAGGCCTAAAACATTTGAAGACCAATTTCTTAGAGGAAGGTAAATATTGTGCGTCACCCCATTGATACCTCTCACCTCCCCGATCCGTTTCTCCAGGTGATCCTCCCGCAGATCACCAGCCCCAAGGTCAGGATCAGGAAGCGTGTGAATTTCCTTGGCATCCTGGGAACAGACTTTAGGCAGGGATTTGGTGAAGAATCCATAGGATTCATCACAGGAGGGTAAGAGATCATGGAAGATCAACAGATTGTCACTAGGGGACTCAGTAAGGAGGGCTACCATGGTAATGGCAGTGTTTTTGCCTGGATCTATTTTCCACTTCTTAAGTAAATTTACGTGATAGATCTGCGTTTTCTGGCATCTATCTGGCTGGGATATAAGGTAATTTAACTAACCTTTTTGTTCTAGGACTTTATATGGACCATTTTATTTTCTGACGTGGGCCAAAGGACCAATCCTGACTGTCCTACCGAAAAGTATGGGTGACTGCATGTCTTTTATAGACAGCCAGTTGTTTCCTGGACCTGCCCCAGATGTTTCCTCACAATTTCCCACACTGCTTTTCAATTTCTGTGCAGTCTGAGAGATTGGTAGTAGGGCTTCCTCTTTTTCCTCCAAGGTTTCCTTCAGTATGTCAAAGACATCCTGTGGTTCTCTTCTATACAGGAGCTCAAAGGGAGAGCATCTCAAGGAGGCTTGGGGAGCCTTCCTGCCTGCTATATCTATGCTAATCTGGGAAAATGAAACCTCAAATATGGGCAACGGTTGGAAGCGTGCAGTTCGTATGGGAATATTAGCAGTTTTCTGACATATGTCACAAGTGGCTATAGAATTCATAATGCCAGCAAAGACACCCAGTATTATTTGGTTCTGGGTTTTCACTATCCCTTGGTGAGCTGCTGTTAGATGAGAGTTCGCTAGTTCTACCTCAGTTCTCCTATGTGTTTGCGGTACCGCCAATTATGTTTGACATACCCCCTCAGGTGTCAAGTCACCTCTTTATAGTGACCCCTTTTTCACATCCAACATCTTCGGGGATTACCTTGTTAAAGGCTTCTGTGAGGATGGGGTCTTTCCTCTGAGCGAAGGCCAGATTTGGAAAGGGGATGATCTCCTCTCGTTCTTCATGTGTTTTCCCTATAATGGTGAGATCTGCTTCCCTGAAACATTTAGTCCACTATTCTGTTTCTTCTTGTTCTGCCAATTCTTGGGGAACTGGGAGTACAGCCTTCTCTAGAATGCCTTGAGCCACTTTGTCTCCAACTCTCACAATGTATGGGTTCTTCCCGTGGTTATGCAGAAGAACTTTAACGTCCTCTCGGAAATCAGTATCTATGACTCCTTCCATGACATCTAACCCGTATCTCCAAGCTAAAACAGATTTGGAGGTTAGTCAAATATAGCTACGTCTAGGTGGGGATAGAATTAAGCCAGTGGGGATCAGTCGTCTCACCAAGATGGCATTTCAATCTCTTCAGTGCTTTGCAGATCAAAGCCTATAGAATCCATAGTGGTCACTGTAGGGCTTTGGCACTCAATTTTGTGAATTTCATGGGTCTCCAACTTCCATCAGCTGTAACACTTCCCACCTCTAACACCATTGTGGTGGGTCAGAAGAAAGACACGCACACATTATGGACATGGTTAACAAGGTTTTCATTAAAGTAGGATAAGGCCTAACTTTCCCTGTCTCTATGGGTAGTCTCTACTTATATTTCTAACTAAGGTGCTCGTCCATCAGTCGCGAAAGTCCAAAAGAAAGGTCTGCTGTCCAAAAACTACACTAACTGACCTTACTACTATGCAAACTAACTTATAGGGGCAGAATTACTCCCTTCTCCTTGGAGTACTTCTTGTAACAGTCTGTAGGATTCTGCACTTATAGATAATCCTCAAATAGTTCTTTGTGATGTCTTGCATCAGTCTATGTAACTCTTCAACTACGATTTGGAGTTTTCCCTTCTCCTTTGAAGTCCCTTTTGGGTTCTTATGTCAACTATACATTCCGGGTGGTTGTCTCCAGCATAATCTAGATTATGACTTTCTCTTGTATCCCCATAGTTTACGTATATTTCCTTCAAGAGGAACTTTATCTCGTGATTTCTACTGAGACAAGTTATTTGCTACTGAAGTGGGAGATTGGGACAACACCCTCCACCCAATCTCATCCAGACCATGGCCAAGAGGATGACGGCCCAGACACCCCCCACAAGACGAGTTTATCTATTTACCAGATGACAAAATACCCTGGTTCAGAAACGTACACATAAGAGGAGTATGCCCACCAGCACGCCCCGCACTAGCCCACCCGGCTCAAGCTGACGCCTGCGACATGGATGAGCTCGACTAAGAACAACAGCCATAAGTATCCACATCGTTAGAGATGCCATAACGACATAGCCAACTGCCAAGAACACACATGCCACCATGCACACTGGTTACTCACACACCAGCCTACACGAAGAACATACACAGTGCTATGACGTAGGTGACTGACACACCAACTGACGTGTATCGTTATTTTTCACATAGGCCTTTTCACAATACCGCAGAAACGCAAGACGCCTGAAGAGCTCATGTATATGCTTGCTGACGCTTCTCCCGCCACCCACCCATATGACGACACCATCATGTATATCTAATACTGCTTGTGACGCCCTGTCAACCTGAGACCCCCATACCATGGATTATGTACCGCCACCCATGTACTAGGCCCGGGTAGGCCGCAAGCAAGAGTCACCCAGGCAAGAGCCTCGCCATGAAAATCCTCTCAGAACAAGAGTACAACTGCTGACCATGCAGAATGAGCCCCCAGCAAGAGCTCACAGCCAAGGCCACGATGTTGCAATTGGCATGCCGCGAGCCCAGCGCCAAGGTTACACCTGTAAAATGCCAAGCCTACAGAAGCGAAATACAAATCTAATGCTCATAACTCTGCTCCAGCTACGGTCTCTCCACACGTGACCAAGCCTAACTGACAAGGTGCCAGGCTCACGAGGCAGGAAGCCGCCTGGGTCCCACGTCTGGGACACAGGTTGCAACAACGAAGCGCAAAAAGATGGACACCTAGAGCGATGGGAACGACCCGCTCACAAGCCTATGAGCAGACCTGTCCGTTGCCTGCACAAACACATAGTTGCACAATGTTGCTAATGACAGGTGCACCGCGAGCTGGGAATGACGATGGTCCCAGGCTTGGGGGCTCGCGGGAGAACCAATCAGAACACAGGGGGGCTCATCACTGACACCATTAGTGTTAGCCAATCACCAGGGGTCCCCTTGTAATGATTCTAAAGTAACAACTATTAGGGACAACCCAAGTGTACCACCTGACCCATCCTTACCCACTAATATCCTTCTCCATATGCTACCTATACTAGCCCTACCACTCGGGGAACCAATCCAGAGTGGCGATAGGTTTTTTGCTAACTTTCCCAGGTGACGCGGATAGTGCGTCATACTGCTGTAAAAAGGGCCTGCGAGCCCCACTAAGAGTGAGAGTCTGATCGGACGCGTACGATCCGAGACCCATCCCTGACGTTGTTATAATAAACAGCAGAACTACCTTGCTCCTTGTGTGTGTCTCATACTCCTTTTGGGGACACGGGAGGAGTTGGGGCCTCCCCAGCCCAGAAGCCTGTGGACGGCTCTGTCGGCCCCGGGAAAATCACCCTGACACTTCATATATTTATCCCTTCAGAGCCATTTTGCCAGTTCTCCCCGTTACCCTCTATTATGTGGGAAAACGTCCTCGGGAGCCATTTTCTTTGGTGACGCTCTCTCAGGTCTTGGACCACCATAGCCTGCACTTCGTTGGCATACTCCTCAGTGCAGTCTCTCTCCTCTCTCTCGTGTCCATGTCTTTTGACGAGGTGTCAGACACCCTGTGTCCTTTGATGCGCAGTGGTATTGGTGATATTGGAGGTACCGGCTGTCCACCACGGGGCTTCCATGCTTTCACCACCACCTTTCGCCGGGCTGCTGCCCTGCAGACTTCTCATGTGGGGTGACGCTGTGGCTCCAGCGTCCCTGTCTCTTTCTTTGGGCTTTCGCCCTGCTGATTTCTCGTGCTTGGTTGGGTGCCATGGCTCCGGCGTACCACTCTCTCTTCCTCTGAGTTTCTTCTCTGTGGGTTTCTCGTGTCAGGTTGGTGCTGTGACTCCGTCGTCCCAGTCTCTCTCTCTGGGTTTCATCTCTGTGTTCCCATCTCCTGCTTCAGGCAAGTTTCAAACTCTCTGGCTTGTAGGCATGTGCTAAATCAGACTCTCTTGTCATTGTAAGTCAAGTGTCTGTTATTTAATCTACTCGTCCCAATGGATTTGACACTGGAATTTAAGGGGACATGTTCTTTATCTGTAAGATTTTGGTATCCACTAATAGTTTCTTTGTCCCAGTCGTGATATTCAAAAGCTTCTGATGTTGTGGAACATGTCATGTAAGCCATAAAGTGGACGTCTATAGGGAGTTTCTCACGGGAACGGGAGTACTTGTACCCAAAGGGGGAGTCTCTCCCGGTGAGGTCCCACATGCCTCAACCCCTAGGGAGGTTGTTACAGTGCAGTATCACCTCCCTTGCCTCACAGGGCTTCCCCTTGGAGAGAAGGGGTGAATTCCCTCGATCCGTCGTAAGGGTCATGATAAAACAAAGAAAAAACAATCATAGAAAAGCAAAATGGAAAAATTAAACTCCTGGGAAAATGCCACAAGGAAGTAGGAGGCGATTGGGTTTAAGGTATTCCATGTTAATCATTCAAAAGAAATGTAGAGACAATAAAGAAATGAAAATCCAAACATGGTTTTCTAGAGATCCCAAGTTTATGGGATAAAAAGGAACAATTGGGAACTGAAGTCTTTCTTGGGCTGCAACTTCGGCAGTATTGAGAGGCTGGAAATGAAGATGGAAACAATTGCATTATGAAAGAAAATGTTTTATCAAGTAATAGTCATGCACTAAAATTTACATTTAAGAAGTTATTAGATGTTAATAAAATGTGTATTGTGTAATAGTCATGGCAATCATGTAATTTCAATTTTACACTTATTTATTGTTTTATTTTATTTTCAAAGTACATTACAGCTCAATAAAAGCTTTTTGAACATAATCACAAGAAGATTCCCCATCCATAAAAAGAGATAAACATAGAAGCACCATAACGTACCATAGCCTAACATTTTAAAAATCATTTCTATACTCCCCCAAAATTTCATGAGATGATTAATGGAACAAAATTATTACCTTCAAGATAAATAGAACATAAATTGGTCATGCTGTCATTTGTGCTGTATTAACCACATGCTAGCAGATAAGATCTTCTGATAGCAGTTAAGGCTTTGCACTCCAGAATCAGATGTTTAGCGGCTTCCAGCTTGCAATCTCCACACAATCGACATTCTCGCATTTTCATAGTAAGACCTAACCAACCCACAACTACTTCCAAAGTAAAGATTACGTTGAATTTAATCCATACATATTTGGAAATAATCCAGGTACTAGGATATTCAGTTAGGAAATCACCAGCTCTAGTATTCTGCTTATAATGATGGATATAGTCTGTCGATAATGATTTTAACAACCAGGTTTATCAAGGATTGATCTAGATCCATTTCCCCAATCATTCCTTTGTGCCTAGCCGTCACCTAAGGGAGGGTATACTCAGTCGTCGAAATGCTGAATCTAACAAACCAGTTAGATAATTATTTATGTAACCTGTTGATTGTGAACTCCCAACAGCCAAGTGTTGTAGACTCAATTAACTGCTCATTGAGGTGAAGAAAGGAACTATTATCTGCCTGTAAGACTTTCCAATACAGATTTCATTTATTTATTTATAAGGCACTCAAAACAGAACACTTCTGCGCTTCTAGAAGAATACATTCTATGTGGGTGCTAGTGGGTAATTTCCGAATGGTTTTCAAGCAACACCTCTCAATCAAACTCAATTTATCCACCTGTTTCCATGCCCATACCTCGCCTCCATACATCACAACAGGTCTTATTTTCATCCTGCACAAATTAAAGAGGGTAACAACTGAATAGCCTGCATGTTTATTCACAAAGTGTGTTAACCATCCCATTAGTTGTTGCACTTTTACCTCAAGATTGCTAATATGTGTTTTCCAACATAACCAGGGGTCAAAGAGAGGCCAAGATAATTATATGATGTAACTTGCTCCAATAAGCAATTATCAAGTTTCAGGGTCAGCCTTTCCTTTACCCTGCATTTGTCTTTGGAAAAGACGATTGATTTGGCCTTAGTGATATTAATAGTGATGCTGTTCAGCAAGGCATACTGCTGTATTTTTTCAAGAGAATTTTTCAATCTACATGTGGTTAGTCAAAGATAACCAGGTCATCGGCAAAGCCGAGCCAGGAGATCGAATTGGAGCTCAATCGTGTAGAGCATGCCTTTTCTCCAGTAAGAGCCTCATAACTCAGCAAGATATAGGTTGAATAATAGTGGTTCACGAATGCATCCTTGTTTTAACCCAATGTGAGTGTCAATATAATCAGAGTATGCACCTGAGTTAGAAGCCGAACCTTAACTTTGGTCTCAGTGTACAAACAGATTTGCATCCTAAGCAGTCCCAATGGAATCCCCCAGTCAAAGTTTCTACCAAAGACGTTCCCTAGAGTCCGTGTTGAATGCTGCACTAAAGTCAATAAAGACCACATACGTGCACTGGTTCCTAGTAATCCATGAGTATTCAATCAGATCAACAATAGTTAGAAGATTTGTCTTCCGGCCCCCTTAATAAATCCAATCTGGTACAAGGGGATACGTTTGGCATCGCTAGCCCACGAGGACAGCTCCAGCAATAGAACTCTAGCGAATAGTTTTGATGGCACATCTAACATAGCCACTAATGTAAAATGTTTGGCCTCATCTCGGGATTCTTTTTGTGAACAAGTACGATAAGACTTTCACGTAATGTGGGGGATGGTGTTAGTTTGGCTAACGGTCTTCAACAGAATACAAAGTAGATTCCCCCACCATCTGGGATTTAGTTTTAGAAGGGAGTTACATACTCCATCCGGCCCAGCGCACGCAATTGTGCAACTAGCCTTAGATAGGTCTGCTTCAAACCTTTGCTTGGGGGTCCCACCGATGTTTGAGACGTTGGTTAGCATAATAGAACGCTTAACTGGGGGGACACCACCAGCCAAAATGATCTGTGATTATTCCCAAATACTGCATGAGTAAGGATTTGTAATTTCTCTATTTCTCGCTTGCGCAAGTGGGATTTCAACCTCACATGATATCGTTTTTTCCTAGTTTTAAGAAGAGAGTCCACAATGAGACAATCATCAATATGTGAGATAATAAAGCAAAGATCTCTACATATTGACCTTTTGTCCTCATGCATAATTTTGTCGTAACTTAGGTTTATGTTGCTTTCTGTCTACACACGTGTGATGGCCAACAGCAGGGTCAGGAAGTTGTTCTAATATCACAAGAAGGATTTTGGTATAACATTCTAATATATAATTATCCATCAAAGGGCAATGGGGCCAACAGGCCCATGTGACTTTCAGCTGAATCCAATATTAAAGAGCTCATAAATATATAATTGTTTCCCCTAAATTCAACTCACAGGTTGATATTGCTCCAATGATCAAAAACCGAAAGGCACTGGTTCACCAGAGTCAAATTTGTGGGATTCCAAGAAATGATATTCCTGCCGGCATTCATTGCAATCAGGCCTAACCTATCATGTACAGATGCAGAAATCTCACAGGCTCACTGGCCCGGCAATGGTAAATGGTCACTCTCTTCCCTGGGAACCACAACAAGGTCCAGATCACTATTCAACAGGGAAGAACAAAAAACATAATCTATGGTGGAGGCCATTACACCAGATACTCTAGTGAACTTTCCCAGCAAATCATGAGGGCGTCTGTCGTTGAGCATACAAAGATCAATTGCACCCAGCACTCTAGCCCAATCTAAACCTTGACGATCCATCTGGAGCTGTAACAGCTCAGCCTTTGGAACATTGGTGGGTAAAAAGAGATTTGACGGGATACAGGCATTAAAGTCCCCTGCAATTAAGATAATAAAGCTGGTATAGTAGGAGGCAATAAAATTGGTAAGACAGATTGCAATTCAGTGGAAGATGTCTGGCCCAGTGGGTCATATAGATTAATAACGAGTAGCCTTAAATGTTGTCCACCGGTGAACTGCCCATTGAGGCGGCCAGCCAATGCACAAACAGAGCTGATATTAAGTTTCTCAAGACTAAACATAGAATTACAGCTAATCATCAAACCCCTCCCTTTGGGCCCCCCTTGTGCACAGCCCTTGTGCCAATATCGCCCATAGCAACCTTAATAGTTAGTTGATCAATCATGTTCATATGGGTATCCCATGGCCCTGTATTGGGGCCCATGAAGTCCCTTCTTTTTGGGGCTGTGCTAATCTGTCACCTACTAATGCAGATCTATTCAGAATAAGACACTTATACACCAGTCTGCATAAATCAATTTCACAATGCTGAATATAATCAACATTAGAGTCATTAAGGAAATGCTCACAAATAGTAGCCCTTTCACAGCCATCCGGTATCTCCAACAATTTGACATCATTGGGGCCAAACACTGTAAATTGAGCTATATGCTGGTATAATGCCAGAAACCAAGAGTGGTTAGGCACCAAGATGTCAGGGTGGTGGGAAAAGCTCTGTATTTTAATTATCCATTTCAGAGTCAAGTTAGGGCAATCCTTCAACTGTGCTGCATTCAAATGATACTGCTGGACTGGGAGACTTTGCGCAGATTCTTCTCTGTCATGACAGGCATTGCTCTCCATAAACAGTATAGATGGCACACTTTTGTTTGCCTTAGTCGAGAAAAAGGATTTCTCGAGAAGGACACAATACAAGACATTCAATGTGATTTTATTCATTCAAGAGCAGCAGTAGGTGTGATTATTGTGCTAGCTAGCAGCCGTGTGATCATTTATATCGGGGCTGGTCACTGTTGCAAGTCAAGGGCTCAGATGAGGGTTTGATGAATAGATGGAAAATGTCTTCCAAAATATCTGATTAACAAATAACGTCATTATTAGCTGGTGGCAGTTTATGAGGTCTATCCAAGATATCAGTGCCTTTAGAGAATGTCCTTCCAAACAGGGTGCGGATAACCCTTTGGCTCTTAAAGATTTTGCTGTTAACCGTCTTCGGGGTCAGGAAGCAGCATTGCTGGGTCTTTTAGTTGGCCAACCTTTCTTCCTCTTGCAACCAGCGCTGGTTATGTTGATTTTATCAGAGTTGGCCAGAGGGGAGATCGTCAATGGACCCCTGGTCAAAGATGGGTCTAAGGAAACAGCCATATTAACGTTGTCAGCATCGGGCTCCTTAGTCGTTAGGTGAGCCAACCTTTTTTTTGCGCATCTTTTTGGATTTCTTAGAAGCAGTATACAGAGAGTATCCATCACCATGAGCAGCCGGCATCCACTCATCCAACTCGTTGACATCAAGGGGGTGGGAATCCTCTGCCTCTACCAACACTAACTCCACATTCGTATTTTCATAGTTAGCTCTGCACCCAACCTTCAATGTGCACACAGAAGAATTCGAAGAGAGTGCTTGAATGGCCAACCGCCAACCCCCTGTTGCATGCAACATTGGACAATGATCTAGCCGGTTTCACAGAGTCAAAGATTTTGGCTAGCAGATGCGAGTGGGCAGCCATTCTCATCGCACTTGTCAATTACCATGTTAAGCAATGAGACCAATGCTTGATCGCGTGTGCATGAAGATGCTGAATTCACTGACACTTGACCTCTGTAACAGCATTATCCGTGATTACGACGTCTGCTGAGTCACAAATATTAGTAATCGCCACCTCTGCTAATGTGGAAGTTAATTCAGGAAGATCTGGTGTGTAGAGGAGACTCTTACTCAGGCACGACTCAATGGTATGATGGATCTGAATCGGATCTGCATATAAGAGACTAGTAGTAACCCATAAGGCGTGAGTAGGCTTGATTGTCACAATCTCCCCAGGAAGCATAATATCAAGGGCAGGCTGAATGGGGACCAAACATTTGTTAGAATCAGCACATATAGGCAGTAATAACGCCTCTTTTACCACTCTGCTGAATTACATGATACTGAAAATGGGCATTAATTCTACTTGCGGAATTACCGCCAGAAACATAAATGCTAATTCTGACAAATTACAGGTGAAATTACTTACAAAATACCGCTGAAAATTGTCAGTAATTCCGCCAAAAATGCAGTGCAGTTACCTCCACCCAAAAAGTGGAGGTAAAAGCATACAGGTGATGGGAATCAAGCACAGGTGCCAATAATACCCTCATAAAGTGTATTTAATGCCCTCACCCTCCCCAAACACACTACCAAGCAACATGCAGCCACAACCAGGAGTGAAATATGGCCTCCACAACCTGCTGCTGTTTATTGAGAGCCAGCATCATGTAGGGCAATCACATGGGAGGGTACAAGCTGCACAAAGACAGAGGACACGTGTGTTGCACAGGCCGCCTACACCAGGTTTCCATCTGCTCCCCTGGACTCTAACTGGTGGCCAATTGGTCTTGCTGTATCACTTGGACAGGATCACCATAGGAGACTTTCCCTCACAGTGGCAGATCTCCAGAGCACCATACACATCAGAACTGAAATCCCACCACTCCATAAACTGGTGTCTATACTCTGCTTCTGTGCCACAGGTGCATTTCAACAGACTGTGGGGATGCTGCATGGCATGTCCCAGCCAACATTCTCAATAATGCTTGCCCAAGTGTTGGACGTGCTCATGAGGCACCACCACCCAGGCCCAGGCGCAAGCAGCAAAGGCAAGATTCTATGCCTTTGCCCATTTCAGTAATGCCATAGCAGCACTTGACTGCTCACATGTGACTTTGGTGCCCAGCTAGGCAGTGGAGCATGCATACAGGAATTGTAAACAGTACCATTGCATGAACATCCCGATGACCTGTGATGCAGATCTGACCATCAGCCACTGCTGCACATGATTCCCAGATTCCACACAGGATTTGATGGTCCTGAGGAACAGCACCCTCCCTACATGTATGTACACACACCGTGAATAACGAACCTGGCTCTTGGCTAAGTGTAGCATCTGATGATGATGCAGAACAGAGGCACACATGAAGACAGCCATGATATCACATGTGAGGAAACTACATACATGTGCCATGAACCATATCCCATGGGGCCCTCAGTAGCCCATGGCCCCAAATCCAACTAGCTCTGGGTACAGAGGCACCTGAGAACATACTGCATACTCCTGCATGTGCCCACACACAGACACTACACCAATCCACCGCCGTGCAGTACAAGGAGTCAACCCTACATGCATATCAGTACATAAAGGCCACCAGGGCAATAGTGAATCAAATTAGCATGCATAAGCAAAATTGTAACACTAACCACTCTTCTCCCTACCTGCTGTAGATGACTCAGGCTATCCTCAGGCTATCCGCTGCTACTGTGGTTTCTGACACCGTGAGGAACCCTTGTACACCGCAGCAGACAGCCTACAACGAGCTACGCATAAGGACCAGGACATGCATAGAACCCATGTTTGGACTACTTAAGGGAAGGTTCAGGTGCCTCCACCAGACAGGTGGGGCATTAATGTAAACTGCTTAAAAAGCGGGTAAGATTCTTGTCACTTGTGCTATGCTGCACAACATGTGCATACGCCGGAATATACCCATGCCTCAAGACGAGGACATTGCATGCCCCGACTCAGATGGTGAGGATGCAGGTGATGACGGGGCACCTCACAATAGAGGTGAGGAATTGAGGGAAAGCCGTATTGGCTGCCATTAAATCATTAACAACTATTTCTGAAAGCACATTCACCTGTCACTGTACATTTAACATCAACTGTATTCACATGTTTTACTCTACTGAAATGACCACTGGATCAAATTGCTGCAGTTCCAAGAGTTTTATTGTACAGCTTTGCACCTTATTGCCAACAATATGGCCCACCCTGCAACCTCGTCCCCCAACAATATGAACCTCTGCACACCCTCATCTCCAACACCATCCCCCTCCCCACACCCTCATCCCCAACAATATGACCCTCATCCCCAACACCATACCCCTCCCCACACCTCCACCCCCAAGAATATGACCCTCCCTACACCCTCATCCCCAACATCACCACCCTCCCCACACCCTCATCCGCAACAATATGACCCTTCCCACACTCCTGTGGTCTCCAGAGTATCCCATTAAAGGGCCTACTACCTCCTCCTGTTGTGCCCTTTCCATGTAGGCTTGTTTGCATGACTGATGCGGTGCTGGCATCACTTTGGTGGCATGCTTGCCACTGATCCCTCAGTAGGGGTGGCCGACACGGAATGTGCAGGTTTACTGCCCCGCAGGTGCTGCATCGTAAGGATGATGGCCGTGGAAATTGTCTCATGTGAGGCAGATATTTGCTCAGTCAACTCCCGGACCCCATAACTCATCAGGGTGTTGCTGGCATTGGATTCTGCTGCACACAGACAGTCCAGGGAAATAGCCACCAGCCTGGAGGCACCCAGCACTGCATCACGCATTGCCAGGGAGTGTCCCAGTTCCTCCTGGACTATCTGATGTATTGCCTGCTGGGGCTGCTTGTTCTAGGTGAGCCTCTGCCAGATGGCATTTAGGTTGTGCTCCTGCACTGGCCAGAGATACAGATGGGGTTCCTTCCCTCAATGGCAGATGCCTGGTCTGCTTGCCCTTCATCACCCCGACTATGGGAATCCATGTTCTCGGGATGGTGATAACAGAGTGCACAGTGAGATGGCAAGGGGCAGGGGGAGGATTACATTGGTGATATGCCTTGGGGGAAGGGGTGAATCTGCGGGCATCTGCCTCTCAGGGGAAGCTGCAGAGGTAGAGGCAGTGGTGGCAGACTCCGGTGCTGCAGTGTCAGCGGGAGCAGTGGCCTGGTCCCGTGCCTGCATGTTGTTGGCACTTAAGTGGGTGGGTTGGTCCTCAGCAGTGGTGGGAGGTCCTGCAGCCTCCGTTATGGCCAGAGTTGGTGGCCAGATCGTGGCAGGTGTGCCTGTGCCCTCAGAGGTGGCAGCAGCAATGCACTTAGACAGGGGTGTTTGCAATGTCTTGTGGGCCCTCCCCTTCCTGGGAGAAGCATGTCTTGTACCCTGTTTGCCACTTCCTGGGGCAGGTGTGCTGGAGGTGCTGCTGCTTTCAATGGGGGCCTGGTTGTCTGTGTGCCTGTTAGGAGACATGAAATAGTGGATCAATACCTTGATGGACTTTAGTACGGTATGCTCTCCTGTAGTGTTCTATGTACTATGGTGTCACAGGGTACTACAACCCCATTGGGGCCTACTTCATGTGGCAGACAGTATGGTGGTTTACTGGCTCGATGGTTGTGCGTGCATATGGACAGTCAGGAATATGTGCCTTGCTTGGTGTCATGTGCTTCACGGTTGTGCAAGGTCACATGTGCCCATGTAGGACAGGCCCAATTATTATTGCGTATCCTGTTGTACTGTCAGCTGAGGGGTTCCCTGCTATCTATGGCAGTGTGATTGCGACATTAGGTGGGACACAGTCTTCATGGAGGCCTTGCAGCTAGTGGCCTGTTGTCCTATTTGTAAATGTAAGCCACACATCTAGTGGTGTTGACTTATTGCCATACGTTACATGTATGCCAACAGTTTGGCTGATGCTTCTGTACATGGGTGTTTGGCTTGCTGGCAAGGGGTGGTGCGATGTGACATGTGATTGGGTGACTGTCCATGATACTTGCTGTTCCATGGTAGTTGTATTTGTCCTACATCTTGGACTCTTCATTCTACATGGTGGGTATTTCAAGTGATTCACACCTTCCATGCCTCCTGGTGTACTGTCCTGCAGTGTCACATTAATTGCTTGTGCATTACCTGGGTTACACTCAGCTGGATGCATGGAAGTATGTTTATGTCAACATGCTATTGGTGTTGTTGTGCAATGGGACCATTATTCACTCATATACTCATCAGAGTCTTCCTGACTGCTGGCTCCAACCTCAGCCGAACTGACACCCTCCAGGCCCACCATGTGGAGGATGCTGTTCACCGTCTCCTCCCGGGGTGTCAGCTGCAGCAAGACAACTGTTCCTCCACCAGTGGCTGCTGTATCCAGACAGTGGATAGAGATGCGGGAGTGGACTCGGGATTTTAGGCTGTTCCACCTCTTCCCTGTGTCCTCACTTTCCCGTAGGAAATGTCCTACGGCCACCACCTTGTCCCTGATTTTGCCCCAGATGTCATTCTTCCTGGGATGTTTTGCAGTGTTGTGACCCACACAGCTCCTCTGCATGGGCCACCACCTGCTCCACAAGCACATTGAGCTCCTACTCAGGGAACTTCCGCCTGCATTGATGCATTTCAGACACCTCTCCCTTGCCTTTGTCTCCTGGCATGTTTTGTATGTCTTCTAGGGGTGGATGCCACTTCCTTGATGGTGATTTAGAGTGGATTGAGTATTAAAAGATGGACACCGGAGTACTTCCCGATAGCGTCATGACGATTTACCCGTACAGCGGAATTACCGCTCAGTAATTCTGTCAATATACGGCAGACCCAACCTCGATAGGCAGTTTCCATCTCGAGGCTGATAGAAGCATCTGGTTCGAAAAACTGCTCCTATACACAAGATGTGTTAATGGTCATAACCTATGCATTTGCGATGCAGTCTGTCTTTGTTTAAATTTGATTAGTATTTTTTATTTTAACTGAAATGAATACACTCAAGGCAGACCATACCTCGAGAGGTAGGTCCCATCTCGAGGATGACACAAGAATTTTTTTTGAACAGTTACACACGCAAGTTGTGCCATAGGTTATACATTTGTGAAGTTGCCGTACAGTTTATCTTCTTTGTATGAATTTGAGTTCAAATTTGAATTGTTAACAACCTTTGATTTTTTCCTTTAATTTCACCTTTTATGTGTATAACCAATTGACTTTCACAATGTCAACCCCTTCATTTGTTCTGAGAATGTTGCTTTGTTTAAACCCATGTATTTGTACATTTGTGTTGTTTTTCCAAGAATATATATCAGCATAACAATGACATACTCTACTCTGGTCTATTGGTGATTTTTCTGGCATAAGAATAACTAATTAGTTTAGCGTCTTAGGCAAAATTAGTGGTTGGCCCAAGGAGTTTTCAAATGATAAAACCCATGCATAACCAACCCCATATGTAACAGTACCTTCTTTTGTTGATGCATTCTAGGGGTGGATGGCACTTTCTTGATGGTGCTTTAGAATGGATTGAGTATTAAAAGATGGCCGCCGGAGTGCTTCCCGTTGGTGTCATGACGATTTTCCATTTGGCGGAATTACCGCTCACTAATTCTGTGAATATACAGCAATTCTGCAGAGAATTGGTGGATTTACCATTGGTGTTCTGTTTTTCTGCCGTACTTCCTCAAGCAGAGTTACCGCTGCTGCCAATAGGTGGTTCCCAAGCAGAACCTTCTTCTGCTGTGACTAAACTCCCTATTCCTAAACGTAGCTGGCATAGGGTTTCAAACCACGAGTTAATGGCCTCTCTACGGTCACATTATGTTCAGGATGCACCTTGTTCCCTGCTAACATTGGATGCCTCCTTCACTGCAGCTGCAAACCTGTTAGCTCCACTTAGGCTCTGCAAGCAAAGGAGCTGCCCCTCTGAGCCTTGGTTTTCTGAGGAACTCAGTGCCTGTAAGCTTCTTTGCAGACAAGCGGAGAAGAAGTGGCGTGCTACTTACTCTTCTGATGATAAAATCTCCTTCCATCGCAATATGATAGCCTATCATAAGGCTGTCATTTCTGCAAAAAAATATTTTTTTAGTCGGAAATTGGAGGCGGCGGTAAATCAACCTAAGGCCTTGTTTGACCTGGTTCACTCCGTCTCGTCTCCAGGTAAATCAAATTCTCAAGATCTTTGTGAGCCTCTCTCCTGCTTCTTTCAAAGCAAGATTGAGACTATTCGTCAAAATATTGGCAATACGGCCAGATAGAATGCTGTTCCTTCCAGTCCCCTGAATCTAATTCCAGCTGGTCGATTTTTCCCAACTTCTCTGAACAAGATGTTTTCATGGCCATTCACAGGCTCAAATCCGCTTCGCCCGTAGATTCGATTCATCTTCCTCTTCTTCAAGAAATCCCTGATGATATTATTTCTTTGATCAACATGGCAGTTAATGCCTCTTTTTGTGATGGTTGCATCCCGACTGCCCTGAAACATGCTCTCGTGATTCCTTTACTTAAAAAGCCTTCCTTAGATCCTACTGTGCTTACTAATTTCAGTCCCATCTTGCTCCTTCCCTTTCTTATGAAGTTGTTGAAATCCCTTGTGTCAGCCTTGCTCTCTTCTTTTCTGGAGACTACTGGTTACTTCGATCCTGCTCAGTTGGGTTTTCGGCCGGGGATGGGCACTGAGTCAGTTTTTTCGTCTGTGCTGGATGATCTTGCCCGCCTGGTGCATCAGGATGGTGTTGGCGCAGTGATACTGTTAGATCTGTCCACTGTGTTTGACATGGGTGACCACCCCACCCTGATCTACCTGTTATCAGTGGTGTGCCTGTCTGGCCAAGTTCTGGCATGGTTATCTGCTTTTCTGGCCGATCGCTCCCAGTCTGTCTCTCTCCCTCCTTTCTGCTCTAAATCGGCCTTGCTATCTTGCGGCATACCTCAGGGCTCCGCACTATCGCTGACACTATTTAACATATACATCAAGCCACTTCTCCACCTTATTCAGTCACATGGGTTTAGGTTTTACTCCTATGCCGATGAAATGCATATCTTGGTTCATCTTGACCTTAATCGTCCTGACACTGCGGCTCGGCTTGGAGGAACTTGGTACCTGGATGGCGGCTAATTGGCTCAAACTAAATGGCGACAAAACAGAGGTGTTGGTTGTTGGCACCTCCAATTCTCTTTCCTTTTGGGCACCTGTATTTTGGCCTATTTTGGCCTAGCTCTATGGGCCCTTTTCCTATGCCCGCCCAATTGGTAAAAAACCTGGGCGTAAACATTGTTCCATCACTCTCTATGGAGGATCAGGTTGCATCGATTTGTAGGGCTGGCCACTTTAAGTTAAAAATCCTGCCAAAAGTTCTCCCTTTTATCCCAGCTCAACTTCAAACTCCGGTTGTAGCAGCTCTTGTGCTTAGTGCAGTGGATTACTGTAACTCACTCGATCTTGGCCAACATTGCTATCTTATATACCGGCTCTAGCTTCTTCAGAATGCTGCAGCCAGGTCGATTCTTCACCCTCCGATGGGGGCACACATGTCTCCCTTACTTCGACAGCCAGCTCCATTGGCTTCCTGTTCAGAAGCATGTGCTTTTAAATCCTTTTATAAAGTGGAGGCATGTTCCTTCCCGCCCCCTCTGCTCTTCTGGTGTATGTCCCCCGGTTCAGACTGTCTCGTGTGGGCAGACGTGCCTTCTTGGTTGTGGCAGCCAAAGCCTGGAATGCTCTCCCTCATTCCTTGCGAGCCATTTCTGATTACTTGGCTTTCCGTCGGTCTCGTAAAACTCATCCGTTTTAGATCTTTATCAGTCTCTCTCTTTGTTTCTCTGCCGGTCTAGCGCCATGATGCCTTATGGCGTACGTGCGCTTTATAAATGGTTTTAATATAACATCATGTTTTCGAATATTATTTTGAAAAGAGGGGAAAATATGTCAGGATAAAGGTAAAATTCAAGGTTTTAGTAATTAGGAAACTCTGAATGATAAAAACAGAAAAATAAAAGGAAATACATCTGTGCAACTAACCCAATAAAAGCACTAAAAGGTAATGAGCTATGCAGGGGGGCAATCAATGGCTGCAAAAGATATATTTTCTAAAAGTACGGTACAGGGCCAGCTCCAGCAGGGTGGTCAGGGGGGCCAGCCCCCCCTCCATCCCCCAAAGCCAGCCCCTGCCCCCCTAGAAAGCAGGGCCGGACTGGCAACCAAAAGAGGCCCTGGAACATTTGATCGAAGTGGCCGCATATTTTGCTGCACGAGCGAGCGAGCAATATTAGTCCACAGGAAAATATGACTGCACCAAGGGGCACTATTGTAAAATAGGGCTGGTCAATTCCATCACATTGAAAACAAGCATTGGCAATGCCAACAGCTTGTGTAGGCATGGGAAGAGCACTTTCCAAGCACCGCCGTATTGGTATTAACTGGCCATTAATGGTAGCAGGTGCAAAACGGTGTGAGTACCTGGGCCCCTATCAGCAGTGCCTGGCAAATGCCTAATAAGTATACACAAGCCAAAACTGTTGGCTTTACCAATGTTTATTTTTAACAGGACTTAAGTGAAGGGCATGCATAGTGCTTATAAATCGAGTGGCTAAAAGCAGACCTGGTGAAGACATTTTTATTACACCAGTGGTGGGTTTACAACTCCAATTAAGTCATTAACTCTCAGAAGGCTCCTTCCACAAAACACTGGCAGGCACTTTGAGTGCAAGGTTTGATGGTAAGGTATGATTAAAGCAAAGTCAAAGAGTTCTCTGGAGGAGGTGTTTTTGTCAGGGAGTGACGGGAACTGGGTGGGAATAGCCATAGGGATTATCATGGGCAATCAATGGGTGGGCAAATAACCAAACAACACCTACACGCTGGCTGTCCCTCCTCATAGCCGATGTCTCCCCATCTATACTTTAATGCAATAGTTTTGGTTTATAGCTGGTGCAAGTGCCATCTAGAAGCCCAAACTGATAAAAAAAAACAGCACAGAGATGAGGATAAGAGCGTGTGTAGTGAATATTACAGCAGAGGAATCCTACGGTATGGGGGTGTGATGGCAAATGTGATTGTTAAAGCAGAGGGTGAAATATTACAGCACAGGGCTGGACGATTTTGATGCAAATACATATTATGTCATGGGTGGTTAAAAATCAATAACCACACTAGTACCAACACCGGCAGTGTGTTGCCAACATTATTTTTGCCCGTTCTGCTGCCAGTCCATCAGGGCACCCATATTTGTTTGTTTAATAATGGGTAGGTCATGCTACAGCACAGGGCTGTCTTTATGCAGGGATTTTTCTTATGTGGAAGAAATATTACAACATGGGGCTGGGTGAACCAATTAGCAGTGGTGGGCTGGAGGATTACACAGCATGCACAAGCTGTGGGTGGGGTTCGCAGCGAGAAGACAACTGCACAGGCAACCAGGCAGGCACCATGAATCTGCCTAGTAGATATGAAATTACCATCGGAGTCCAGAGGAATGGGGAGCTGGAGGGGCAGACAGAGAGTGTGTGGAGCAAGGGGGTGGGCAGGGCATAATGTACTAGCCGATGATTGCTGAGCAAGGAGAGATTTAGTGCAGGTGTTTTTGGGAACCACACTGATATATTACAGCACACAGGGTGGGGCGTTAAAGTGCAGGAAGAGAGATGAACACCACAGGGAGCGATTGTACCAGCAGAAGATCCCAATGTTACAGCGGGAAGTGGATGGTGTAGCAGACAGTGAGAATATTACAGCACGTGGCTGGAAGAGTACAGCACTGGAAGAGCACACTACCCCCGCTGAGAATGTTACAGCACAAGGGGGTAAGCACTTTGCTAAGTGCCATCTGCAGGCCCGAGCCATCACCTGCATGCCCTGCAGCCCCCTTCCCCAGCCAGAGAAAGTCTGGATTCGCAGGAATGTGTTATTGGGCCCAGAAGCAGAGATGCCATGTTAAGGCACCCAAAATACAAGCGGATAAGGTAAGTGGTTGGCGGAGGGGGGGTGTTGGTACACCCGCCCTAAACACAAACAACTCCGCCCTGTCCAGAAACAGCCTAACCTTAGACCTGGTTATCAGGGCCAACTCCGGGGGCATGCAGACCTCACCAGCTACCACAAGCATGAAAGATCAGACAGCAGCTGGCCAGGATTGAGGTCCATTGGCAGAGCTTTGTGGTAGTGAGTCTGATGGAAGAATGGGGGTTGCTTCTAGCAGGATTGAGTTACACTGGTAGAACTGCGTGTGAAGGCGCCGCTGACTGTAGTAGAACAACGGGAGGGGATGCACGCCAGGATGGAGGGTCCATTGGTAGAGCTTTATGTGAGCCACTGTAATGGAACAATGGAGGTTGCAGCTGGCTAGGATTGAGATCCATTAGCACAGTTTTGTGAATAGCTGTAATAGACGCAAAGGGGTTACTGCTGGAAAGGTGGAGTAGTAATGACAGTCAGATAAGCTTTGTGTTAGTTGCTGTAATCGAACAGCAGGCGTCAATGGAGGTCAGTGCTGAGGCACACTGGCAGAGCGGTGTATGGCTCTAACATACTGGAATTGCAGGACGTGGGAGGTCAGGATTGGGAAGAGGTGCATTAGCAGAGCGGTGTGTCAGCCTCTATAATGACATAGGTAGGGGCTTCTTTTGGTCATTGTAAGGTACATTTGTGGAGATGGGTGTGAGTGGCAGTACTGGATTAGCAGTTTAGTTTGTTCTTGCATAGCAGAGCTGAAGTGCATTTTAATAGGTCTATGGGTTGCCAGTATTCCCACTGCACCCCAATAACCATTCCCATTCAGTTCGGGGCCGAGGGATTACCACACAAGGAGCGGATATTAGGTAAACAGGGTGCTGTTTTACAGTATAGCTCAGGCAGGGAACATTGAAGCACAGGAAGGGGAATGTTCGAGCTTATGAGGAACATATTACACGACCCCGGCCGGTAAATGATTACAGCACAGGGGGGAACACATTGCAGCAGAGGTCGAGACTATTACAGTCCATGGCATCACAGTAAGAAAAAGGTTCAGCACTTGTAAGCAGGACAGCAGCACAAGGAAACGATCGTAGCATGATGGCTAGAAAATATGACAGCACATTGGAAAAGGCTTATCGCATAAGGTGAGAGTGAGGGTCAGAAACACTCGGCAGAATTGGAGAGGGGCACACACGTACACAGAATCCCTTACCTTTCAGGTCTGGCTACTGCCCTGAGCTGCTCTCAGCCCCAGCCACAGCCTCACTTGGGTCACCTGCTGCTGTCTGCTGATGGAGGCAGTGCGGCCCACCTCACCTGGTTGGTTGGCTGTCTTTCTTGAATCTGTCAGAGCACACTGTGAACACGGGCACAGCACATGGCATGGGCCTGGTACCAGCACTGCACTCAGACTGCCCGTCGGCAGTGTCTCTCAGTAAGAGCAGTGGCACATTCAATCACAGGTCCAGCAACACCTGCGCATGTGACTCGACAGCACAGAGCATACTAGGGCACGTGCGGGTTCAATGCACACGCACCCTAGTGCGACAAGAGCGCAAGCCCCAAAATCCATGGGTGGGGGGCAGGGGAGGGCCTGGCAGGAAAACAAATCATGCAGCGAACGGCAACACCCAGGCTGGCCTGTATGGATGCATATCCCCAAATTGCGAGTGATCGTTTAATTTTGAGTCCCCATGTATCCTTCCCCCAAGAAAAGAAGCCCTATGGCCCGAGGCCTACCGGGGAAACTCCCGGTGGGTCAGTCCAGCCCTGCTAGAAAGGAGGCCTTGCCAGTGGTGTGAGGTTTTCTTCCTTTTTTTCTTTTTTTTATCAAAGGTTTGAATGTATTTTAACTATATGCAATATAAAAAACTAAAAATAAACGTTAACCGCCACTGGGTCCCGGGGTGGGTTGGAGGGGGAGACTAAGGGGGTAATAACAGGCTGGGGGGATTTTGCTGTATGCATTCTGAGGAGCTGCACTAAAGGCGGCTCAGTCAGGATTTGTTTGCTTGCTCTGGACAATGATTTATGCCCCACAGCCATGAAAGCAGAAATGACCAGGGAGATGGAGGGCCATTCACACCTCTAAGTGAGGTAGCACACTTGCTCAAGCAGGCAGCCTACAACTGTCTAGCAAGATCCTATGTTTCTTTTTTAACTGCACTTTTAATCTTACTTACATTTCAAACCTTTCATTTATAAGGTAGCTATTGTCTCAACCCTATCAGGTAGAGTTCTGTAATTGAATGTAGATTTTTATGTGTGGGGATATCATTGTTCCAATCCTGTCTAATAAGATGGTTAACTGTAGAAAACAATGGATGGCAGGGGATGATGCTTGGACACAGAATTCTACACCAGGTGCATAAACGGCTGAGGACCCTGACGAGTTACATTGACTGGAACACAAGATACCGCAAGCATTTTTAGGGCTTGTGGTCCAGCAGTTTGGGCAGGGCTGCTCACATTAGTGGCAGGGAGGCCATGGCTGATTCGTAAATAATGGTATGGAAGCCTGGCCAAACCAATGGCAGTGGTTAAGATTGATTCAGAGACTTACATCCATCAGACTGAGAGCCCTTACAAATTCCATTCAAAGTATATATTCCGCTGCATGAACTGCTTGAGTGTAAGTGAAACAATAAGGTTGGTAGTAAGAATAATGTAATTCTGGAGAGCAGAGTGTAGTACAATCAAAGAGATATGATGTAAGGTGTTGAAGTAGGCTGTTAGGTGTAAGCCAGAACAATTGCATTGGACCACAGATAGGATGGTGAAAGGACGTTAGGAAGGATACACATTCAATGGACGCGTTTCATTGTTTACCCATCCATTGCCATGTTAATCTCTATGGTATTCCCACCAACTTCCTGCCCCCTCACTGCAGAAATATACCCTCTTGGGTACTCTTTGAGCTAGCTCGGTCACACAGTAACATCAAACTTAGTGCTGTATTGGGCCTGCTTGTGTTATATTTAAGCATTCAATGACTTAATTGCCTCTGTAACTCTGTAAATGAGCTCCTGTTGTAATACTCTTAACATGGTGCGTTTTCAGCCAGTAGATTTAAAAGAAACATGGCATCCTCACAGCTGTTCCTTGCACTGGAATCCTAAAACAAGCAATCTCAAAGTCAACCGTTTTGACATGTGTAAAAGTATTACACAGGAATTTTGCAGACAATTATATCATATGCCTAGGTACTCAAACCATTTTCTAGATATTTCCACCTTATTGCCAGGTCGTACCCT
This sequence comes from Ambystoma mexicanum, assembly GCF_040938575.1. Lineage (NCBI taxonomy): Eukaryota > Metazoa > Chordata > Amphibia > Caudata > Ambystomatidae > Ambystoma > Ambystoma mexicanum. The sequence goes on from NC_090922.1 coordinate 601,720,640, forward strand.
TATGGCAGTGCCTAGCAAATGCCCTTGCCATGTGTATTCAAAAGCCCTAACTGTTGGCTTTGCCAATGTGTGTTGGTTTCAGCTTATCTCCCTAACTGAAAGTATATGTGCCCTGATGTGGGAGCCTTGTTTACAATGCCTAGGGACTCAAACTGCACCTCACTGAGTTGGTCCAAAAAGAACCAACCTGAACATATCAAGGCTAGGATGACAAGTATGGACCAACTTCAGATCATCTTCTCATGCATACTTACCAGTGGGGTTCTGTCAAGTATCCTGGCCTTGTGCGGAGGCAGCACGTACACCTGCCTCCCCGTTGGGTCTTGGTGCCTGGATTATGACCACCGCAGGCTGCCGCGACCCGCCGGGGAAAGAGGGTTAGGGTCCGCTGGATTGGATGGGTAGGGGGAAATTAGGATAACCGGGTTGAATTGAGGGAAAAGGATTAGGTAAGGAAAGGGATGGGTTAGGGTGGGGTAGGTAAGGATGAGTTGCTCCAAGGCTCCTTCCTGGGTGCCTTCGATGTTTTGTCTCCGCCCACTCACTCTTGCATGCATCAAATTGTACACTTTAGTGGTTTACACTCTAATCTTGACACATGAAAGCCTGTAATATTCCCTTGGAAACTGGACTCTGGATTGCATAAACACTTTTGAGTTTCACATCTCTCAGACATATCTCCCACAATGGATAGCAACTGTACACAAGGATTGTTAAGATTCACAACCACACATGCAATGATTTACAGTTTAGCTGCACTTAGCTCTGAATTCTGCTGCCGATGTGGCGAGTTCCGCTACAGGCTTTGGTTCTATGGTTCTTGATTCACTATGAAACGGGTGCGCCGCTACAAGAGAGTAAAAGCACGTATCGTATGAGTTTTGCGTTCGTACACTTGTCAGGTCACACTTCCAGTTCTCACTGCTGGCAAAAGTCAGTGCCGGAGTCCCGACACCCACACACACACACTCTTCACTATGGTGGGCCTTGGGCCCCGGTAACCAGAATCATCCGAAAACAAGCTTCGTAGCGCTCGTGATACACCTTAGTAGTTCGGGGAGTTGAACGAGATAACGTTCCCTCTCCGGAGCCCATATAACAGTTTCCGTCCCAATCTGCCCGCAGTCTAGCACAGTGGTTCGTAACAAGGTTTTTTTGCACTTATCTCTAGCGTTGCGCGGGGCCTGCAGGAGAAGCAGGCGGGGTGTGGCCCCGCGAATCGCTGCCTGCAGGAGCCTCCGGGACGTGCGTCTGATTCCTCCGGTGTCCTTGAGCGCAAGCGGGGCTTCCAAGTTCCGTCGTGCGCATGCGCGGAAGCTGGGGCGGTGTCCGGAGCACAACACGCATGCGCGAAGGCCGTCCTGGCGTCTTGATGGGTTCTGGAGGCTCGTGGCCAGACGAGCCTCCTGGGTAATGTAGTCCTTTGGCGTCCTTGTGCCTCCAGATGGCTTTACGCCCCAATGCGACGTTCCTCCTGCACAAAACACAAAGCAGGGTCCTGAAATACAAGCATTTCTTATGCTTGAATACACTAACAACATGTTTTGGCATTGAGCACTATTTGTTTTGAGCACCACTGGCCCCTATTACATGTGAAACCCTGACAGTACTCCCTTCTCCAGCAGGACCTGGTTTATCGGGATGTCTTCGGTGAAAGGCTCGCACTAGGCGGGAAGCGTGAACCGCAGTGGCGGGTTCCCACGACTGCTCTTCAGGCCCGTAACCCAACCAATCAATAAGATAATACAGCTTACCCATTCGACGGCGGGAGTCTAAGATGGCCTTTACTTCGTATTCCGGGAATCCATCCACAATAGTGGGCGGGGGATTTTTTAGTTGGGAAGACTTTGGAGCTGGTTTCAACAAGCCTATATGAAAGACCGGATGTATACGCATCAGGGCAGGCAACGTCAGATGAACTGCTACAGGGTTTATACGTTTTTCCACAGGAAAGGGCCCCACATATCTTGGTTGGAACTTTCGGGGACCCTGCAATCGGAGATTGCGTGTTGCCAACCACACTTTGTCTCCTATCCTATACACAGGGCCTGGTCTTCTCTTTTTATCAGCATATTGTTTGTACTTTTGTTTTGCAGTTACTAGATTGGTAAGAATGCCATGCCATATTACCTCCAGGTGTTTCCTGTGTGATTGGGCGGCAGGGACTGTGTCTGAAATGGTATGGGGAACAGGTTGAAATGGAGGGTGGTAACCATACGTACCATAAAATGGGGTTGTTTTAGTAGAAGCATGTACAGCGTTGTTGTAAGCTAACTCGGCAAGCCAGATTGTATCAGCCCAAGTGGCTTCATTTTCATAGGTCATGCATCGTAAGTATTGCTCGAGGGTCTGGTTCACCCTCTCTGTCTGCCCATCGGTCTCGGGGTGGTAGCTGGTGGACAGTTTTAGGTTGATACCTACCGAGCTACAAAAGGCTCGCCAGAAACCAGATGTGAATTGCGACCCCCAATCTGACACAATGTGCTGTGGGATGCCGTGTGGGCGTACAATGCTCTGAAGAAAAAGATCTACCATTGTTTTGGCCCTTGGCACCCCTGTACAGGGAATGAAATGTGCTAGCTTAGTTAGTGAATCTACTACTACCAGAATGGTGGTTAATCCGTGGCATGCTGGTAAATCAACTATCAAGTCTAACGATATAGTGTGCCAAGGTAAGGTGGCGTAGGCAGGGGCTGCAATAAACCAGCAGGGCGTTGTTGATCAGACTTGTTCCTCACACATCATTCACATGTAAGCACGTACTGTTGAATATCTTGGTTCATTTTTGGCCACCAGAAGTGACGCATTACGAGCTCACACGTTTTAGCTGTGCCAGTGTGCCCCACAAAAGGAGAATTATGACACCATTGAATGGCGTGCTGCCGAGTAGTAGTGGTTGGAAGATATAAGGCCGTTCCTAAGAAGGGTAATCCATTTTTTACTGTTCTCCCTATGCTCGGGTTGTTCCATTGTGCTAGTTCTTGTGCCGTTAACGCTTTCCGAATATCGTCGAACATATCATCTACTGTTATACTACCGATGATACGTGCGGGGGGCACGATTGGTTTTGATTCTTCCTCTTTAATGGTCTTTGGGCCAGGTTCTGGATAACGGGACAGGATGTCAGCCTTTTTATTTTCTGCTCCTGGGCGATATGTCACTATGAAATCAAAGTCAGCAAAATACATCGCCCACCGCAATTGTCTAGGATTTAAGGCCTTAGCAGATCTCAGGAATTGTAGGTGTCTATGGTCAGTCAGAATCGTGATGGTGTGTCGTGCGCCCATCAAATAGTGGCACCATTCACTAAATGCTGCTTTTATAGCTAAAAGTTCCCTATCGGCTATTATGTAATTCCTTTCTGCAGGAAGCAAGGAACGAGAGTAGTGTGCCACAGGATGTAGTTGCCCAGTATTATCCAGTTGTGATAGTATCGCTCCCAATGCGTAACTGGAGGTGTCGGTTTCCACTACATATGGGCGAGTAGGATCTGGATGGAGCAATATAGGTGCCGTGGTGAATGCTTTCTTCAGGGCCTGGAAACTGGTTTCTGCCTCCTTATCCCACCGAAATGCTACCCCCTTTTTCAACAAACGAGTAATTGGCTGCACTTTTTTTGCAAATCTGTCTATAAACCGGCGGTAGAAATTGGCAAAGCCAAATACTGATTGCACCTCTTTTACTGAGGTAGGGGACGGCCATTCCGTGATGGTCTGCACCTTTTTCTGGTCCATTGTCACTCCTTCTGGAGACAAAATAAACCCCAGGAACTCTATTGTGGTTTGGTGGAATTCGCACTTTTCCAGCTTAGCATATAACTGGTGGTCTCTTAAGCGTTGCAAGACCGCTCTCACATGTTTCTGGTGTTCTTCTAGATTTCGTGAGTAGATGAGTATGTCATCTATATAGACAACCGTAAAAACATCTAGGTATCCCCGTAAGACCTCATCCAAGAAGTGCTGAAAGGCGGCGGGTGCGTTGCAGAGTCCGAATGGCATGACCTGATATTCATAAAGGCCAAATTTTGTTCTGAAGGCAGTCTTCCATTCGTCCCCTTCGCGCACCCACACCAGATGATAGGCACCCCGTAGGTCCAACTTGGTGTATATCTTGGCGTCTCGAACCTGGTCCAACAATGTGGGAATCAGTGGCAATGGGTATCGATTCTTTATCGTCATACGGTTAATTGCCCTGTAGTCTATACAAGTTCTTAGGTCCCCAGTTTTTTTTTGGAACAAAGAATAAGGGCGATGATACGGGTGATGTTGAATGGCGTATAAAGCCGTTAGCCAGGTTTGTCTTGATGTAATCCTTCAGGTGTTCATTTTCGGATTCCGTCAGTGCGTAAAAACAACTGCATGGTAGCACTGCCCCAGGCTCTAAGTCAATCCTGCAGTCAAAAGGCCTATGGGGAGGCAAAGTCTCTGCTGCGGTTTTACTGAAGACATCTCTATAGTCTTGGTATTCTACGGGCAAGTCACTTCCTATACTTCCGATTACATGTCCCACAGCATTGGTTATGCTGCAATGTTTGGCACAGAAAGCTGAGACGAATTGTAACATTCCTTGGGCCCAATTTACTTTCGGGTTATGAGTCCTCAACCAGGGCAACCCTAGGATAATTCCAAATTGTGGCGCGGCTATGACATCGAACTGGATTTCTTCCTGGTGTGGTGGGTCGCACTCTAAGTGCACCCATTTGGTTTGCTGTGAAATTAAGCCCGACGTCAATGGCGATCCATCCACTGATTGAACTTCTTCCTTGCGTCCTTTATCCACCAAAGGGATTCCTAATTTAGATGCTAATGTTTGATCTATAAAGTTTCCTGTGGCTCCAGAGTCCACCATCAGGGATGCCGATACCTGTTGATCCCCCCCAACGGATGATGCCTGGAACTGTAACATGTTTTACTTGTGGTTGCAAGGTATTTGCTAAAAGTCTAGGGGTGTTTACTGGTGGGCTCGCCCGGGCCCCCCTCACTGGTGAGCTTTCTCGTTTCCTGGCAATTCTTTCTTGGGCTTGGTTGGACATTCTCTAACAAAGTGTCCCGACCTCCCACAGTAGAGACAGAGTTTTTCTCGTCGTCTCTTGTCCTTCTCTTCTTTGGATAGAGGGCCGCGAACAGTCCCTATTTGCATTGGTTCATCACTTGTTTTGCTAAGTTTTGATTGTTGCTGTTGGTCCAGCCTCACCACTGGTTTGTTGTCCCACTTTCTTCTATCCTGCCTCCTCTCATTTTGCCTCTGATCTAGCCGTAATGCCAGGTCTATCATGGAAGAACAAGTATCGGGTTGTGGATCTACTTGTGCGATAAGGTCTTTTGTGTCATCACGGAGCCCTTGGTAAAAAAGCGCTAACCGCTTTTCCTGTGGCCAGTCTGCTTCTACTGCCAACCGATTAAAGGTGGTAACATATGTCACCAAGTCCTTCCCTCCTTGACACAAGGTAAGCAATTCCCTGTGTTTTATTAAGGTAGCTGCCCGTCGGTTGAATATTTTACCAAACTCCTCTAGGAATCGGTCCCAATCATACAACAATGCATCGTCCTTGGTAACTAGTGGCGTGGCCCAGGGTGTGGCATCCCCACCTAGGTAAGAAATGACGAAAGCTGTGCGTGCTTGGGCAGTACGAAAGATTGTAGGTTTCGTAATGAAATGCAACTGGCATTGCATTACGAACTGATTAAACTGTTGGCAGTCCCCATGATACCTCTCAGGGGCTGCCAAAGGGAGTGGGGACTCAGCGGACACCTGGACCTGTACAGGAGTAGGTGGGACATGATCACTAGGCAAAGGTGTAGCTTGAGCAGCAGCTTGAACTGTAAGCGTATGAACCTGCCCTGCCAGGGAAGCGTAATCCTGTCTAGTGGCATGCAACTCATTCTTCAAATCCTGTAATGCTGCCAACACAGCCTCCATGGTGACGTGCTACCTGGGCGCCTGACAATACTTGGGCTTGCGCTCCTGTCAAGTATCCTGGCCTTGCGCGGAGGCAGCACGTACACCTGCCTCCCCGTTGGGTCTTGGTGCCTGGATTATGACCACCACAGGCTGCCGCGACCCGCCGGGGAAAGAGGGTTAGGGTCTGCTGGATTGGATGGGTAGGGGGAAATTAGGATAACCGGGTTGAATTGAGTGAAAAGAATTGGGTAAGGAAAGGGATGGGTTAGGGTGGGGTAGGCAAGGAGGAGTTGCTCCAAGGCTCCCTCGTGGGTGCCTTTGATGTTTTGTCTCCGCCCACTCACTCTTGCATGCATCAAATTGTACACTTTAGTGGTTTACACTCTAATCTTGACACATGAAAGCCTGTAATATTCCCTTGGAAACTGGACTCCAGAATGCATAAACACTTTTGAGTTTCACATCTCTCAGACATATCCCCTACAATGGATAGCAACTGTACACACGGATTGTTAAGATTCACAATCACACATGCAATGATTTACAGTTTAGCTGCACTTAGCTCTGAATGCTGCTGCCGATGTGGCGAGTTCCGCTACAAGCTTTGGTTCTATGGTTCTTGATTCACTATGAAACGGGTGCGCCGCTACAAGAGAGTAAAAGCACGTATGAGTTTTGCGTTCGTACACTTGTCAGGTCACACTTCCAGTTCTCACTGCTGTCAAAAGTCAGTGCCGGAGTCCTGACACCCACACACACACACACACTCTTCACTATGGTGGGCCTTGGGCCCCGGTAACCAGAATCATCCAAAAACGAGCTTTGTAGTGCTCGTGATACACCTTAGTAGTTCGGGGAGTTGAACGAGATAACGTTCCCTCTCTGGAGCCCATATAACAGTTTCCCACCCAATCAGCCCGCAGTCTAGCACAGCGGTTCGTAAGAAGGTTTTTTTGCACTTATCTCTAGCATTGCGCGAGGCCTGCAGGAGAAGCAGGCGGGGTGTGGCCCCGCGAATCGCTGCCTGCAGGAGCCTACGGGACATGCGTCTGATTCCTCCGGTGTCCTTGAGCGCAAGCGGGGCTTCCAAGTTCCGTCGTGCGCATGCGCGGAAGCTGGGGCGGTGTCCGGAGCGCAACACGCATGCGCGACGGCCGTCCTGGCGTCTTGATGGGTTCTGGAGGCTCGTGGTCACACGAGCCTCCTGGGTAATGTAGTCCTTTGGCGTCCTTGTGCCTCCAGAGGGCTTTATGCCCCAATGCAACGTTCCTCATGCACAAAACACAAAGCAGGGTCCTGAAATACAAGCATTTCTTATGCTTGAATACACTAACAACATGTTTTGGCATTGAGCACTGTTTGCTCTGAGCACCACTGGCCCCTATTACATGTGAAACCCTGACAGGTTCTGACTTAAATAGTATGCATATGTGTCTGTGTGGAAGCCTAGGCTGCCTGGCCAGAACATTTCATGAAATGGTCAGATGAGCGCTGCCTTAAAACCATCATATTATTGGAGTAACAATTAACAATGTCTGGATGCAAACTGAATACATCATGTGTATTGTGGGTCTTGTTTGAAAAGTATGATATAACTGCTAGGTGTTTAGGCACAGGGGTGGACTGGGAACCAAAAAAGGCCCTGGAAAAAACGTTCAAAGTGGCCCCATAACATTTTCAGCAAACCAAACCCTTTTCCTATGAGACAATGTGAAAATAAAATAGTGTCCCAGAAAAAAGAGGCCAAGGGTGCAGAGGGCTACCAGGAAATCTACGGAGTTCCCTATGGACCAGTTCACACCCTGTCTGGAGCTAGGAAATGAATTGGGTCTTTCTACATTAGATTGGGGTAAAATCATTTTAGTTTTAAAGATTTGCTGACAGAAAGGGCCTGTGCGTTTCACAAACAAGGACAGGGCTGACATTTAAACAGACAACAAAATGCCCAAGTGCAACTTCAATTTAATCAATTAGAAATGGTTTAGGCTGGAACATAGGGTTTTAAAACAAATATGAACAATTAGTAGGAACATTGCAGTTGAAATCTGGGCCTGGTTTCTCGTGTTTCCGGTGTCTATTGATTTCAGCTGCATACATTCCAACATGTTGCATTCAATTCGGAATTGATAAGTACAGTCCTGATTTTAACTTTGCATTCTGGTACTTGCAGCACTGGATTTCCCTATCATAAACACAGGACTCCAAGTTCCAGAATACAAAGCTAAAACCAGACCTGCACTGGTATCCCCTAATGGAATAAGGCATGCTGTCATGTATGCAGTTAGTTTCTTTTTCTCCTGTCTGGATATAGGCAAAGTCCAGTAACCCAGACGCTCCAGTTAATTTTATTAGAAATGTTTTTTAAATTAGAATTTCCAGCAGGGAAGGGTTTTTCCATCTTTAGTATCAATGTACCAGCATAATCCTTAAAAAAATCTCCTATGGAAAGTTGCCATCTTACACTTAACTTGCAGCCACAGGATGTGATACGTTACAGTGTAAGCTTCCCCTTGCTATGCTGAAGCTCGCCTGGGCCCTAAATTATCTTTTTCGAAGACTGGCTCACTCTTTTCTTACAGTAAGCAGTTTAAAAACAATCATTTTGATAGGCAGCTCCAAACTATTACTGTTCTTTGGGCAAACAGAGCATTGCCTTCCTTCAAGTCGAGGCACTCCCAAAATAGCCACCAGCATATAATGTGCAGTGCCTAAAAGGCGTGTTTATGCGTGGACCCCTTTCCTGCCACTACACCCTTCCCTCCATCCTGACACCGGTTATCCCCCCAGCAGTCTGAGGGTCGGTGCTTTCTGCGTGGGAATACCGGATGATGGATGGTGATGCAGGGGGATGCTGCAAGCATCCTACATCCCATCCGCACTCAGTGATGCAAGTGATGGACCACTCTCTTTCCAGCTCCAGGAACCTCCTTTAAGGCATGCTTTTCATCGTCCGGCTGTCGATGAAATCAGTGCCTCCAGCGGTTCATGGCGCCTCCTATTTCTAAAAAGCATGAGTATTGAGGTTGGGTTGTGGACTTTATAAATAACCTAATAAGATCACATGGCAGTGAATAGAGGGTTACCAAATTCGGCGCACGGCTTGTATGAAACACAGGCAGTGGTTGAAGTTCTTGTGGTGTATTTACATAGCAATGTAATCCTGCTTGATGCTACCCCAACCCAACTTGCCCATAGTTGTCTGATATGCCTTGCAAAGGATGGAATTCTGCTGTATACTGAGATTCAAACCTGCAACTTACATTCACAAGCAGCCAGCCGCTGCATTGATCCATTGAGCTGTGTTACTGGGATTCAAACGGGCGAGTCACATCCAGGCTAGAAACATATCTGAACAGCTGATGCATTAGCCCACCGAGCTATCAGCTGGAATTTGAACCAATGTCTTATTGGCCCCAAACGAAGCAGGCACACTGACCCCCTGAGCTCCTCCCGCGTGAACCCCTGCACCCCAGTATTTATCTCCTGTCTGGATTGAACCCCCTGCTCTGGTAATGGGAGAACTGTTGGTGTGTGCTCCTGCTTTACTCGAGAACAAGTGAGGTCTGAGGTATGAGGGGGTGATGGAGTGGGACTCTGGAGGTGAGGGAGGGGTTTTTGGGAGCCTTGTTTTGTCTGTGGGCAGATGAGGACAGGAGGTGGGGGGGTGGGTAAGCACCAAAAACTGCCACACCAACAGGAAAGCCAGGTAGAGGGAAGAAAAAGAGGAGGGGAGCTGGGAGTGCAGGGTGAAGAGGTCATACGATAGGCAGATAAGGGCAGATACGGGAGACAGCGGTTAGGGGCACAGAAAAATAGAAGGGACACTGCGATAGAGGAGATAGGTTATGGGTATTGAAGGACAGAGAGGAGAGATATTGCTGGCATACAGAAGCCGAGGAGAAGTAGTGGGGTCAGAGGAGAGAGGCACAGAGTTACAAAGACGAGTGAGATAGGAAATGAGCACGGGAGAGGTATCTGGTGTGGATGTGGGTAAAGGCGAGTAAAAGGCAGGGGACGAGGAGGCGGAAGCTCCATGGAAAATATTTTCCAAGCATTCGCTCCCGAACAGAGGTGCCCCGCGTTTTGATTACCCAGCCACCCTCGGGCTCCTCCATCCAACACCTCCACCCACCGCACCACCAAGCAATGTTCTAATGCATTTGCGCACTTCGCACGTGAGTGAAAATGCTGCTCTGCTGCGCTCGCCTCGCCTGTCGCACTCGTCGTAGAGCACTTTGTGAAGTGCATCATATGATGCAACATGATTCGAGCGAGCACACTGACCAGGGCTGCATTCTGGCACATGAGGTTCCACCTACTCGGGCAGTGCCCTGGCCTCAAGAGGCGCATGCGCCAGCCTGGTTGTCGTTTGCTATGGATGGGTAGAAAAGAAATGCGCAGCCAATTTCAGCCGAACTACCCAGACTGACTGGGTTTTCCCACATGATTTGTATCCTTGCGCAGTTCATTTGGTTAACTCCCAAAGAGGCCCTATGCCCCGAGGCCTAGCGGGGAAACTCCCGGTGTCCCGGTGGGCCAGTCCAGCCCTGTTTAGGCAGTGCCAGAAATTGAGTTATTTACTGTGGCAGCCCACCAGCTACAGAGGGTGAGGGGGTGCGGGACTGGAGGATTGTTCCCACTTCCCCCAATAAACATTTGGCTTTCGGAAGATAGATCATGAAACCTTGAAAATAACACAAGAAAAGAGCATTTCTTAATATGTGTCTGCAACGTATAAACGGTGCACATCTGTTAAACATAAAAAAAGGGTATTGAAATATTTCCTGCAGAGTGCAATCAGAGGTGGATTTAACAATCGGACAATGGACAAATGTCCGTGGGGCACCCTTCTGTGCCTTTCTCCCTTCAAAGTCAGTCAGGGCTGCACAGGTCCTCCCAGTGACGCCTTATCTTTTTAACAAGTGTCAGATGCAGATTAATTAAAATAGGAAGTGATTAGTGATAGCAAAAGGTACTTCTTTAAATTATATACGCTTTTAATAAGCTATTTAAGTGTGGATGTTGGGTGATTAGAAATTATGGGGGCACAGAACAAGCTGTGTGAAACAATAGGGGTCATTACGAGGTTGGAGGTAATGGAAAAACGATGCTGGTAAAGGATTACCGACATTGCATACCGTTCTGGGCTATTCTGACCTAAGAACCCGGTAATAGAGGCACTGCTAATAACGGTGCCGCTAATAGCGGTAAGGGCGCTGGCACGCAGGCCTTCAGGCCGGCAATACTGGGATGCCGCTAACTAGGACATCACAAGTCAGGCATACAAGCAAATACCGGCATCATGAAGGCGCTAATAGGGGATACCGGAATGCTGGCAATACCGGCATCGCGAAGCACCCGTAAACTGCTATGTGCAGTGTTCCCAACTGCCACAGGTGCACACAATCAGCACAGGTGGAGGCAATGGAGTCTGGGCCAGCACAAAAGGAGCACACCCACACACCACACCCCTTCCCACACCAAAATGATTCCACTAGTAGAAGCAATACTGGGGCTGGAGGACATGCTTGCATTGCTACACCAGCAACAACAACAACAGCAGGCACCACAGACGAGACGCAGGAGGAGAAGGAGTGTGAGACAGGCCCAGCATGCCCCACCAGTGCAGCCAGTGGTACCACACAGGCAGCCCCCAATCCCTCGCATCAGAGCCAGTCCATTCAACCTAACCCCTGAGCAGATCCACACCCTGTACCGTCTGGACCGGTACACCATCACCACCATCGTGGACATGATACACAAAGACATTGTCAGCCTCATTGAAATACACGCTGCCATCCCCCCTCTACTGAAGGTAGTGTTGGTGCTCCACTTCCTTGCTACAGGCACCTACCAGCACACATTGGGGCACATGCATGGCATATCCCAACCCTTATTTTCTCGCATGCTGATCCAAGTGCTGGATGCCCTCCTGAGGCACACAGGGGACTACATATCCCTACCACGGACTCCCCAGGAGATTTCTGATACAAAAGTTGGCTTCTATGCACTGGCAGGCATGCCAAATTGTACAGGTGCCCTCGACTACACCCACGTGGAGTTGGTGGTCCCACATGCCATGGAGGGGGTGTACCGCAACCGCAAGCAATACCACTCCATCAATGTGCAAATGGTATGTGAAGCCAGCAAGATCATCACACATTGTTGTGCCCGATATCTCGGATCAACACATGACTCAATGGTCCTGCGGAACTCCACGCAACCACGCTACATGGAGCCACATGCAGGACAACGTGCCTAGCTGCTTCTTAAATTGCATGTCAGGCACATGGCAGTGAAATGGGGGGATAGGTGCACACACCACCATGGTGTCATTGTTGTTGTGACAGCACGATGTGCACATCACAAAACACTGTGCCCCAAAGCATCCCAAACTGAACATGACAACCATATCCCATAGCAATGTAGTAAGCTGGACACCTATCACAAAATGTCAAACTTAAAACCACCCCACATCCCACAACACGTGCACGACCCATCCTCGTACCTCACCCTCCGTAACTCAATCCAGCAACATGCTGTGAATAGTCACTATGTAGCTGTCTGCAGCAAATCACCACACAGGACAAGCATCCATGGGAGTGCACTGAACAAAACCACCAAGGGAATCCACTGCCTGTCACAGGGTCAACACCACCACAGGAGTGCAGCATGTCACCATGGGAATAATCAGCGCTGAATGGCACATAATGCAGTGAGTACTGCCAACGCTGCCAGTTAGTAAATCATACAGAACACTTCACATCACATATTCAACACAAACACAGCGGTATGCATCCACAATGCCTGAGCAACATCCAGACAGTGTACACCATGTATCAACTTGAAGATGCAACCCACACCATGAGTCCATGGCACAGAACACATTGAGGGCATGAGAAATGTGTGCTCACAACCAAGGACATGTGCATGTGACCATCAATTCTCTGCAGGCATGTGTGACAGGTACAGCTGTCTACATGAATCGACTAACATATACCTTTAATTTCCTCTCATGCAGGTGATAGTGGCTATCCCTTGAAGCCGTGGCTCCTCACCCCTGTCTGAAATTCGCAGAACTACGAGGAGGACTACAATCACTCCCATACCCGTACCCGTGTGGTCATCGAGCAGACCTTTGGAAAGTTGAAGGCACGGTTTCGCTGCCTTAACCGGTCGGGTGGGGCACTCCTCTACAGGCATGAGAGGGTGGCCAAGATCATCATGGCATGTGTCATGCTGTACAACATGTGCATCCGACGGAACGTGCCCCTGCCCCCTGACATTGAACTGCAACCACCTGGTGATGATGAAGGGATGAAGATGTGGGCGCACATCATCGCGGTGCCGATGCACAGAAGGGACGTGCTGTGCATCAGTCAGTGATTGCACAATATTTCTAACACACATGGGTGCAGGGGGTGACATGAAAGGGGGACAGAGGGCACTGGGTGTGGGAGTACATGTACACTATGCACTGTATATCAATAAATGACACATATGCAGTAAGGAATGTCCACTCAAGTTTTTTCTTTACACAACGGGTGTATTAAAATGTCCAATAGAATTAAGTGCTCAACCCCTCCACCTCACAAACCCTCACCCCACAACTCCCTCACACATCATCTCCCCCTCCCCCCCACAACCCCCCACACACCCTCTCCTCCCTCTCCCTCCAACCACAACTCCCCCACACACCTTCTCCACCCTCCCCCTCCCCCACAACTCCCCCACACACCCTCTCCCTCCTCCATCTCCCCCACAACTCCCCCACACATGGTGTCCAAGCAAATGCTTCATGTGTCTGTGTCCATTGCCTTCATCAGGCTGCCCCTTCTACATCCTTCCACTTCCTGCACCTAGTGGCAGCATGTCTGATCGGCGCAAGGTGAGTGCTGACCTCTGTAGGGGGCTGGTTTGGGTGGAGCTTGATGAAGAAGGGGTGGCGCTTGCTCCAGTCTAGGGTTCCGGACGCTCAGCCTCCATGCAATCCGCAATGCGGGCGAGGACCTGCCTCAGTGCAGACACCTCCTCACAGATTCTTGTGGTGCTTGCCTCAATGGCCTGCCTCAGGGCAGGGAAACAGTGTTATCGCACCCCTCCTGCCTTGCCTGGGCACTGTCTGCGACAAACTGCCTCACTAGGGCTGTGAGCTCCTCCTGGCGCAGCGCTGCGTGTCCTATCTGCTGCACCCCTCCTGTACACCAGTGGAGGTGGGGGGTGCATGTGTGTCCTCCCCAATTACATGTGGGTCCTCTGTGGGACTCATGCTCCCTTGTACGGCCTCCCCTCCAGACTTCTCCGGTGTGGTGTCATGGTAGGAGTCGACAGGTGTGACTTGGGGGTTTGGGGCGGGACTTGGTGTTGCAGTAAGGTCCGAGGAGTCGTCCTTGACAGGCACACACACCTGGCCCTGCACATCATCATCTGTATGGGGTGCCGTAGCTGCCGCCTCCCCAACAGAGCTGTTCTCTGCAGATTGTGCCCCATCGCCCACTGTCTCATGTGCAGGTGTCACAGGTGTTGTGGGGACTGTGGTGATGGGCCTTAGCGGCACCAGTGCCCTGGCATTCTGAGCTGTTTTTGTCTTCAGTGCCTGTCGTGGCTTGTCTGGGCCTTTCGAAGTGGCCTGTTGCCTGCATCCCTGGCCCTCTTCCGGGGTGTCGCCTGTGGGGGTGAGTCCCGGGCCTCGCTGTCAGGATCTGAACCTGTGGGGGACCAAGAGAGGGACATGAGTGATGGTTTGACAAGCATCATGCATACATTTGTATTATTGCTCTTCTACACATTAGAGGGGATTAGGCAGTGGAGTTTTGATGATCATGTTGCTTGCTATATGGGTGGAGCATGGCATCCGTCGGGGTCACTCATATTGGGGCAGGCGTATGCTATGTGACATGCATTTATGTTGTGTTCTGCGTGCAGTGTGACATGCCATTTTCATATGTGTGTGGTGTGTGTCAGGTATGGCATTGACATGCTGCATGCATGGGCATGTGTCTGTGCTGCGGACGGCATCTAGGCGGGGATGTGTCAATGTGTATGTATTGGGCCATGCATTGCCCTTTTGGACAGACTATTCGGTGGACTATCATCATACTTAGCATTACAGTTTTTTCTAAGGACACTCACCTCCTTCCGCCAATGAGGTGGCGCCACGCTCCATCTCGCCCACACCTTCTATGACCTCTATGCCAATCGTGCTGGGCAGATCTCCTCCCACCAGCTTAGCTTTAGGTCCTCCACCAGTAGCCATGGCCTGGCTCCGGTTTGCGGACAGAATGTTCCTCACCTTCAGGCGCAGGTCATCCCAGCGCTTGCGGACATCCTTGATGGTGCGGGGGGTGTCACCTATGGCGCTGACTTTCCGGGAAACAAGTTGCCAGATCTCTTTCTTTTTTATTAGGACATCCCTCTTGAGGCTGTTTGCAAAAACGACCTCTGCATTGTCTGCAAGTGTCTCGACCAGCATCGTGAGTTCATACTCATTGAAGCGCTCTTTGCGCTGGCGGGAAGCGCCTTTCTTTACTGCCTTGGGCATGATGCTGGTGCTGTGGGTTGATTTCTGTAGTCAGAAAAAGGATCCAGATCCTGTGTGGTGAGGATGGCAATGGATAGTGTTTTTCAAGGTGGCCGCCATGCTCTTTCCCGTTCCTGTGCGATGACGCTACTTCCGGTTCCGCTTATTTACGGGCACTGCTATTAGCGGTCACTGATATTAGCGGTCACCGCTGATAGCGGTGCCCGCTAATGCCGCGTTCATTGTAGCTGGTAGTGCTGTCTGCGCTTTCCATGGTGCCGCTAAGGGCCATTTTTTAGACTTTAGCGGCATGGTGGTAATGTCGTTGCCGGCATGGCGCAAAGCTTGTGCACGCAAACTCGTAATAGCCCTCTATTAGCAGGCTCTTTACTACACAGACACAGTATTTGCTCCATGCCGGTAAGGACGGTTACTTACCTGCAACCTTGTAATAACCCTCAATGACTTTGTTATGCATTTCATTTACACTTTGTGTCTGTATGGGATTTTTTGTAAGTTCTGATTAATTAGCATTCTGGATATTGTAGGCGTCCAATCAGAAAGGGGGAAATAAAAGCAATCACAAAAATATTTTACAGCCGCTTTTTTCACTCCACAGGACTTGGAAAATTACCACCTATGATTGTAGCTTTATTGGTAAAAGCAAGCAGATTCCAAATAATTCATTGTGGGAGAGATATATACTTCTCCAGACACAAAGTGAAGTGAAACAGTGATTTTGCCTATATTTTGCTATTTACTTTTCCAGTACTTTGTGGAAACAATTCAAATTGCCTGTAGGAGCCCTTTCGCAAAGAAGTGCAAACAGTAGCAGTCCCCTCTATGCAATTTAGGACTCAAAACAAAATTGTCCCAATACTCTTTTTCATCAACCTGATTCTACAATGATGAACACATTGGCGGGTTGGTTTATCATGTGACTTGTGCATGTTTTTAAAGTAATCTGTATAAAACTGAGCATTATTATTTGTTATTGTTTATGGCTTATTACAAACTTTTACAAAATAATAGTCAGCAAAGTAAGAAAAAGAAACTAAATAAATGGAAAAAGAAAAGTAAAGAGAAAAATCAAATACAGGAACTTACAAATTAAACAACATTTTTATGTTCATGCCTTACAATCATTGGTATAAAAGTATGCAAGCCATAACAATAAAACATGTTTCCCTATAAATCATCCCTATCACTTAAAGTTATATACAGAGTAACGGCTATAGTAAGCAGGGTATAAGTACCATTTCAAAATGTGTACAAAAAGTGACGTGCGTGCAAAGGCCCAGAATTGTTATATTGTAGGTATTTAAATCCAAACTTCACTACATATTTGTACCAACTTTAGCTGGGAAGATGTGCGGTCAAGTACCTACATTTCTGGCTCTGGCTTTACCACTTAACCAAAGTGTACAATCCTGGAAAAATCATTTAATCTCACTGTGTGCTTCCTGCCAAAATGAGGAGCCCCTAGAAGTGATCCAGTTTGCAGTATGGTTTAATAGATGGGCAGTGCAGGGATCAGTGCCAGCCACATCTTTATTTGGAAACTATAAGGCCACGTTTATTGATCAAAATTGTGACATTCAGAATAGCAAAGTAAGCACGACAAATAAAAAGTCATCATGGACAATTGCATATTATACACAATCCCGGAAACCCTTCAACCTCCATTGTCTACCTCATGATCCCACTCTCACCTGCATGCTAGCACTCCCACACACCCTCAACTCAATCAAAATGAGCTGCAAAATTGCCACAAAAATACAATGTTGTGCTTCAAAATGTCATTTTTAAGAAACAAAATATCCTATTCCTTGCTTCAATATTTATCGAGGAAGAGGGGGCTGTCTTTCACAACAAATGACGGGACCGCAAGCACCTCCTCCGTGCCCTCCTGGGAGTAGCCACAGTATTCAGGGAGGAATTATTGAGCGCACATTATGTTATATGGAATAAGGACTAGCGCCCTCGTTGCACACCCCCTGCAGAGGAGGAGATGGCATCATCCTCGATTAACCCCAGCCAGGCCAAGAAGACATAGTGGGGGAAGGGTGGGGTAGGTGGGAGTGATTGTAAATGGGAGTGGTAGTCAGGGGGAGTTGATGGAATGTGACCGGGGTGTTATTGCCACTCTATTTTGTCTGCTTCTCATTTGCTCTGTGCTGTTTTTTTGATATCTCATTTATAGCAGTATTTTTTAAGGCATGAATAATAGGGATTAATCTCTCAGACTCTTGTTAAGGGCAGTATACAACTTTTTCATTTTTGACACGTTTTCCATATAGATATGGGGGAGCATATGGAAGATGAAGTGAGTAGCCAATGGAAGGTCAAAGAAGTGAGGGAGTTTATGGAAGAAAACAAAGTAGCAAATGGAAGAAGAGAGCAGAAGACTGTGGAAGGGGTACTGGAGAGCCTGTGATTTTGGAAGGGATGAGCAGGTCGAAGGCGAGAGCAGGTTTCCCATCTGAACAAATTGAGTGAACCTGGGCAAATCACCTCATGTCAGCAAAACCTGGTGAGGGGAACAGGCTGTTTCCAGCTAGAGTCATACCCCTAAACATACAACTCCAATAGTAGAAAAAGACAACTTAAAAAACATGTAACATTTGTTGCACACATAAACTCCACACCCATGCCCCACCTACCCGGGACCATCTGTCAGCCTTGCCCAAGAATTCATTTGGCTTAAATCTGCCAGGGAGTGCAATCCCTACAAGCCTCTGTATCAGACATTCAAGTAGTCTTGTGGGTAAATATGTCAACCCTCATCCTAAGAACCTGGGTTTGAATCCAGGCTTCTGCACCTTTAAAGCAGTCTAACAGACTAAAGAAGTTAAGGGCACATTAAGGGCAAATGGATTTTTCAGATCCAAGAAGAGATTTTTGCCGGATCACGAATCTGAGAAAAGTTTGGTCCCCCTGATCACAAACCTGGCCCACCCAGATAAAAATTCCTGGACAGTAAAAGGCAGGGTAAAATACTAAAACCCAGCACATAGGGACTGTCTTAACCATGGGAGGGCTTAAATTGTAAGCAAATAAGAAAAAACTTTTTTGCAACGTGAAGTTTATGAATGAAAGTTCATAACTTTTTTTACAGAACAATTTCTTCACGCGGAGCGATGACGAATGAAATATGCCATATATTTTCAACAGAAAGGAAGTTTGGATCAAACCAACAGAAGGGAAGTTTGGATCAAACCAAGGGTCATTGTACTAGAATGGAGTGAGTGATAGAATACTACGACATCAGAAGGTGGTGACTGGAAGCAGAGAAATTATCAATAAAAACCACCAATTCAGTATAATATGCACGCGGCACAAACAATTGGGTTTAAAACAGAGAAAAGGTGTAATCGGATTTTGAAAAAGGAGGAGAGAACTTGAAACTGAGGCCTGAAGGGAGAGGTCCTGGGGAGAGAAGAGGCTGCTGGGGCGCCTGGAGATGCAGTCAGACTGTGAAGGGGCCAGTCTTTTCTGAGGAGCGGTGCCAACACTTCTGTGAGAGACAGGCACTTGCTGGCAATCTCCAATCTGTCAAAGAAAGACGGCTGAGGTCGGCGAACGAAAGAGACGTTTCCACAAGTATAACCGCACTGGGTTTTCCTGAATTGCCAAGAGGTGAGCATTGGCACTGCAAAAACCTGCCTTGAGTAACAGTGCTGAGACGTCATGATACAGATTTCAGCATCGAGAACAATGCAGCCTAGTCGCAGATGCATGCACAAAAAAAGCATCACAGAAGAGGCTTTTTACAGTCCGAACAGGGCAGGCTTTTTGAAACAGCGAGT
This sequence comes from Ambystoma mexicanum, assembly GCF_040938575.1. NCBI lineage: Eukaryota > Metazoa > Chordata > Amphibia > Caudata > Ambystomatidae > Ambystoma > Ambystoma mexicanum. The sequence goes on from NC_090922.1 coordinate 601,739,870, forward strand.
GCAGACTGCACGTTATTGAAATACTCTGGCAATTAATGCAGTGAAGAATTAAACAGAAAGTCAGAATTCGGATTTTGATAAATAGTACATCCAAGTTTACTTTAGAACTAGCGGTCAGTCCATTTGACACTAATGTTCATCATTCATGATATATTGACCAGTTACACCTTGAATGTGTGATGCTGTATTTTATTTTCAATGATTTCTGACTTTTTAGACTAATGAATTTGATTTAGTCCGTATATGTTTATAGTTGAATAGAGTTGATGGAAATGTCTAGCTATAGAATCGTTTGAGCTGTGGCCAAAGGAAAATGCAAGCATTCTGGGCAGGGTAAGGCCTCAGTTTTAAGGCTGTAGTTTCCTTGAATGAATATGAAATATAAAATTAATTCAAATAAACAGTAGAGGTTTTAAACATGACAGTAACCTTTCAAACAGTAAAATCCCTACACCGCCTTTAGGCCATTGGGTGAAGTTGCAAGTGACCCTAAAACATTGACTCTTATGGAAAGTATTGCGTTTTGTAACGAAAAAGAGATTTGTCTTAAAAATAGTATGACAACTGCAGGCACATTCTATGGGAGGGGGGCTGTTACAGGAACATGGGCATACCCCAGGAAGTCACAGAGATTCTATTCAAGTACAAACTAACTGCACTTTGCTTGAAACTGAAGGCCCGGGTGGTACTCTGGCACGCCGCCAGTGCACAAAGCTACAGTGGGCTCATCTTCAGGCATCTTGCCATCTAATTCCCAATTGGGACCCTTTCCAGCACCCACCTTATATTTGGAAGCTAATCCAGATAGGACCCCGTGTACTGTGGTTTCAGTAAGAGTGAAAGTAAGAGACCCTCCAACTGCCATGGGTTTCCCCCCCAGTGCCAAGGCCTTTTTTGGTGATTTCAATATTTCACCTTGCAAAGCCTTCTAACATTTTCTCCTTCATTAACCCCTTAAGTGCCAAGGACGAGCTATCTCGGTCTTGGCACTGGGGAGGTAATCCAAGGACGAGATACCTCGTCCTTGGCACTTAAAGGGTTTTAAAGAGTAAGAAATAAGGACGAAAGGGGTTTTGCGTAAAAAACAAAGTTCTCCTGAGATTTTTTTATCTTGGACAGATATGCAGATATTCCTCTGGACCTCTTGGCCAATGACACAGGAACCACTTGGGTGTGCACAACTATGAAGGGCATTGTGTCCTTGTGACTTTTAAGGAGGCATCAATTGCACGAGCAATCTACCTACTGCTTTGTCTTTCTTTTACCCTGCCAGATCTGAGCAGTAGGTACACTGAGACGCTCTGCTTTTATAAAGTTTCGAATCCTGCTTAACTACAGTCATTCTCTGCCTAGCATTAAGTGCACTAACTCCAAATCTTATGGAAAAGCTGAGCCATGAGGGATTCACTCCTAGTACATCTTGAATGGCAAGCGTGTCTCTGAAAGCCAAAATCGATCAAAAAAGAGGGCTGATATTTGAGAACGATGGACTGACCGCTTACGGGGCGGTTCGGAGAGGGGGTTTTACCATGTGGTAACGCCCCTGTTCTGAGCCTCCTAAGTGGCTAGAAGGCTGCCTATCCACCTATCCCCCGTTCCCCCTCGGTACTAATACTATTAATGTCAATATCAGCGAGACCCGTGAGTCCTATTCAGAGAATGAAACTTCGATCCATTAGGAGATTTGGATAGGATGGTATTTTAATTCTTCATTTGGCAGGGGGAGGGGAAAAGGCTTCACAGTGGTTGGAGGAAGAGGTTCCTCCAGGGGTCTAGTCCTAAAAATTAAAGTGGGGGGACTCATCAACAAACGCAATCGGATGTGACGTTGTCAGAAATTAGCATATCAAAGTGAAATATGCGCATTTCATTAAATTGGCTTTGCATAACCACCCAAATTGAACACGACGAATGGCATTTGCCTTTCATGAAATCAACACACACACAAAACCAAGACAGGATATTTTCTTCTAATAATGATTTTGAAAACGTTACAATGTGTGCATGTTTTAAACTCCAAGAATCAATACAAATGTTTTCCCTGGGACTTGCAGTACCGAAATGGGATATTTCACCTTTAGTGGTTTGTTATTTTTGATCAGGTTATATAGTGCAGTGGTGAAGTGTCCGGCCTACAAACCTGACGACTGCGGTTTGATCCATGAGCTCTTCATGAATTCAAAGAGAACATCCATGTTTCTCTTTTAGCTGGGGGGACAGAGTGCACCCTCTCAATAAAGAGGGGGACTCTGTCCCCCCGCGTGTACCCTCGACTTTAGCCCTGGGTTCCTCCCACGGTCTTAGAGTGCCCAGGGCAAAGTGAAGGTGTTGTTACCTATGACAAGCAACTACTGCAAAGTTCCTTAGAATGTTCGTAGGCGCAAACGCTATGAGGCAGTCTGACAGCCGATACACATGTATGTATGTATGTATGTATGTATTTATTTTTTGTATAGCGCCAATAGCCCGTGGGCATCAGGGCGCTTAGGCAAACACCGAAAAACAAAACAATACAATAGGATCGTCTGCGCTAAGCCATGAGGTGGTCATAATCCCCCGTATCCCAGTTCATCATCTGAAAAGATGAGTCTTCAACCCTTTCCTAAAAACAGTAAGGTTGGTAACGGTTCTGAGTGTTTCTGGAACACTGTTCCACAAGCTGGGGGCCTGCACCAAAAAGGAACTGCCCAGCCCAGATTTCAATTTAAACTTGGGGACGATCAACAGACATTTACCCTTTGAACGAAGATTCCTACTGGGGGTATGAAGCACTAAGCCCTTTTTCAGATACTCAGGAGCAGAGCCGTACAGGCATTTATGCACCAGGCAGAGACCTTTGAATTTAATACGCTCCTCCACTCTGAGCCAATGCAAGGCTATTCTCTCTGCAGTAACATGATCTCTTTTCTTCAGATTTTTTACCAGCCTAACCGCGTTGTTCTGAAGCACCTGACAACTAGAAACATCCTTAGAGGAGGCCCCTAATAACAGGGCATTGCCATAGTCAAGCCTTGATAGTATAATGGCCCTGGCTACGGTGGCCATATTACCCTCATTAAGAAACGGCCTAATGGCTTTCATGAGCCTTAAGTAATATGCCGTATTTTTTTGTAGGTAGCTAGTCTGGGCATGAGAATCCACCTGTGAGTTGACCATTATTCCCAGGGTCTTCACTTTCTGGACCACCTGGATAGTGGCATTCTTGATTTTAAACGATTTATACTCAGCCCCCAAGTTCGCTAGCTGATGACTTGATCCAAACAGCATCAGCTCGGTTTTAGAGTCGTTCAGACACATCCAGTTTGTCTGCATCCAATCGTCAATTATCTTATAAACCCTGGCTATTATTTCACTGTCTGAATCATAGTGGCTGCCACCCAGTTCCAGAATGAGTTGGGCGTCGTCTGCGTAATTAGTAAACGACACCCCCGCATTCACCAGTAGACTGCACAATGTGCGCATGTATATGTTAAACAAAATGGGGGACAGACTGGCCCCTTGTGGGACTCCGAATAAGATGTCATACGGATCGGAAAAACTACTGCCCCAATGTACTCTTGCTTGGCGTTCCGAGAGGAAAGACAAGAGCCAATCAATGGCTCCTTCCGAGCAACCCACATTCTCTCTAAGCGCCTTGATAAGAAGGCGATGATCCACCAGATCGAATGCGGCACTTAGATCCAAAAGCATAAGTACTCCCAACTTGCTTTTATCCATTAAGCTGAGCATCTGGTTCTGCAGGTCCAGCATGGCAGTTTCCGTACTATGGGATGCTCTAAATCCAGATTGTTGTTGATGCAGGATCTCCTCATTCTCAACAAACTGCTGCAGTTGTTGTGTAGCTACCTTGTCCAATAACTTAAGAACAAAGTTCGAATTAGTTATTGGACGGAGATTCCCAGGGTCTTTGGGATCCAGACCTGCTTTTTTAACTAGAGAGGTAATAGTAACTTTCTTAAGATCTCTAGGCACTATGCCCACTTGAAAAGATGAGTTCACTATTCTCTGTAGAATAGGAGCGAAGATGTCTTTATGTTGTAGAATGATGTTTGGAGGCAGGATATTTTCTGCACAAGTGGTTGGCTTCATGTTATTCAGTACCTCTAACATCTCTGACTCTGAGATGGAGCTAAATTTAAAAGACTGCTCTCTGGCAGAATTATCTGTTACTAAAGGGCAGGTGTCTAGATTAGCAGAGGATCTAGCTTTGATAATATTCTGTCTTGCTTTTTCTGTTTTTGCTTGGAAGGCATTTAAAACCATATCAAAGGAAACCAGAAGTTCTGGCTATTCTATCCTACATCCCATACCATGCGGTGGAGAGCACATATCTTTTTTTATTAATTGAAAACTTTTATAAAGCACCGACCTAATGAAAAGCATGATTAGCGGAGCGCTGTACAATAATAAAATCTAATATACTGAGCCAGCAATCAAAACAGATAACATACAAATTCATGAAATTGGAATGCTTTCATGAAACCTAAAACAATATTAAAAGAAACACAGATGTCCCTCCAGAAACAATGTTACTTTAAATTAATCTTGGATTGATATTGAGATCTGCATGTGACAGCCTCTCCGTAGGCCACAGTCTCATCACAGGCTGTCTTACGCGTCCACCTATTTCACTGGATTCGGAGACGGAAGAGGGAGGGCTGAGGAGAGATCCTTGCAAATTAGAGAAGCAAATTGTGGCTATAAATATATCACTGTGCACAAGAAAAGACGGTAGCAAAAGTCTCTATGAAAGGCACTGCATATTGCCACCTTATGATTAAAGGCTCACACCCACGCTCAGGCAATTTGAAAAGGAGCCAAACCTTCCTCTTCAAGGACCACTATCTTCACACACCTTAGACACCCCCGATCCCACCTGCCGGCCGTCCCTGCCTCACCCTTAATTACTGCTCCTGTTGCTTTACAGTAATGTCCCACAGCCCTGCAGTAACCTGTGCCCCTTACTTACATTCCTATTAACCCATTGTTATACAGTACTCAGGTGCTTCTCAAAGATAGGTCTGCCCGCAATACCAAATAGAAATAAATAAAAGAACTTGATAAAGAGTTGATCAGATCACGCGGAGCGTGGCGGCAGTGCTGATGTCATGGCTCTCGAGCCCAGATGTTTGTACTTAACAATGGCATGGGCATCCGACACTACTTTACCACTGTGGCGTCCGCACTGGTGGTGATATTGTGTCCTGGACCCCCCTCATTTTATTCTTTGTTTTAGTTGGGCGTGTGATACACTGATAGGCGTGAAGGCCAGTGGCCCTGAGGTTGAGTCTCAGAATATTCCACTTCCTGTTGCGGCTTTTATATTCACAACAGTACATAAAACACAATGTTCAAAGGGAATGCGAAACATGTCCTATTTGGTTGCTCATGGTATATGATTATCCATCACTTCTGCGCACACACACACACGCCTCTAAGCCCAATGATCCACACCCTTCTGTATTGCAAGCGAAGGATTCGAACGCTGTCCTGCTTATGGATAGCTGTTCCAAGCCCATCCCTGGGCAGATGTTTTGCTGTATGGCAGGTGTAGGGAGCTAAAGAGTTAAGTGTGCTCCTTTTTCTTAAGTAAGGCTTTTGCCCTGATTCCTCTTCATTATGTCTCGGTGCTTGTGTGTTGGGCATGAATGGGTCCCTGCTGTGTGGCTTAATGTTTGGCTATTCGTTGTTGGTGTTCTGATGACCGAGTGATCTTTCCAAGGAGTTAGTTGTGTTCTAGGTGACACTCCGCAGGGCGACGGCAAAGTGTTTGATGGTAACCCCTGAGGCCTGCCGGGGTCCCCATCTACCTGGAAGTGGCGGTGCCAGGGGGATGGGTGAGGAGAGAGCAGAGAACGGCCAAACCTGGGGTGCGCGGGGGGGTGTATGTGATGGTTCCCCATGTGTAGCAGGACAGGCATTTGTTTGGTGATTGGTGAGGTGGAGCCTGCTGGTAGAATTGTTGTGAGAATGTGCCTTTTCTCTATTGCACGTGTGGTACGAGTGTGTGAGAAGTCCATGTGTGGCAAATGGGCCTAGCCGGTCTGCATACATGAGGAGGAATTCCAGGAGGGTCCTTATCTGTGCGAGTCCTCTGCTTGTGGCCAGGGCGTTGATGGGCACCTGCATGCTTCCTTTTGTGTTGCTTCTATGTTCACGTGTCATGCTTTAGCTATGTAGGTAGTGTCATTAGATGTTGTAAGTCTACATGCTGGACGGGATTCTATGTGTTTTCATACCCTTCTATATTAAAGTCTGCACTTTTTTCGTGCTGAGGAGAGGCAAATGAACACGTTCATCATTCCATTGGCCCTCCCCCTGTTTCGAAAATATAGACATGAACGGTGCACATTGCTCATAGCATCTACCTCCACACCACCGTTACACCACCGATGCAAGAGGCTCTATTCCTTGAGACAACCGTAGAGACCCCACCTAGATGACATCACTGAAGCAGGCGATGGATGAACTGTAATTACGAAAGAGACAAATGACGTCACAGCAGAGGCCAACACACTAGGCGCATTAGACATGAAGCACAGGCATCCACGCACGAAGTTACACGAACACTAGGTCAAACTGCACTTAGACACGAAGAACATGCTTACAATCACTAGGTTAGAAAACATATACTCTCTCTTATGCTGAACGGCAAGTCGCACTATAATACATGTAAATGCTTGCTTAGCGCCAAACACAACTGAAATGGGTGGCCATGTAAACCAAGATGGAGGTTGCAGTCATTTTAGGTGAATGGGACATATTGAGACACCAAAGCCCAGCAGAGAGATTTTGCTTGCTGAGTCGGCAGAAGGACCAAGCCCGAACATCACAGCCAGCATGCGCATAACACTGCCAAGGTTAGAGGAGGAGGACAGGTTCGAGCCAGCGTTGGAAAAATACAGACACAAGCAGATCCCAGACGGCAAACATAACTTTATCTAAATCAACAAGGAAACAAATATTGTAGAAAGGTCAGGTCACCAGTCCACACCTGACAGTGAGGAGAAGGTAGCTCGTACAAGTCTCCAGAGGCCAGAAAAGTAATAACACCCATAGCAGAACAAGCTAAAAAGTGTGCACATTACTGAACAGGATCATTTGAAATACAGTCTCCACGCACGCGACTTCCAGCTGACAAAGAAGGATTCCTTAGAGCCAGATAAGAGCAGACCAAAACCTTTTCTTCCCATTCGTCTCTTTGGACAAAAGATACAATATAGAACCGAGTTGAAAGCCAAATGTCCTGGCACGAGGCCTAGGGAATCAGAGAATGGTAACTTTGGTGGGAGAAGCAGCACCTTGGAGCCGTTCTCATCACCATCAACTGTTGCTCATGTGCTGGTAACCGTCCAACCTGCCAAGAGTGAGAAGCCACTCTTGACCAAACCCCATCGACCAGCAACAGCCACTCATACTTTGCAGCGGTGACATGCTCCCCGTGTATCCTTTTCGTAGGTGGTCCTAGGCAGTTACTCAGTATCGCCAGACCAATTGGAAGACTAATACCATGTTGAAAATATACGCTACCATGCTACTCACCCAATCATACCTCCACCCCTAGGTTTGATCAATGCATCATTTGTTTGTGACATCATTCTAAGGTAAAACTCCGTGGTAAGCCTGTGTCCGGACGAGAAGGAACTGGAGATCATCCGATGTCCATGACTATCCCCGTTTTGTTTGGGTATTATTAATAAAACAATATCTTTGCCACATTATTGGATTTTGCTGTGGGATGCTCCCTTCCTGTCCCCTGCATACCGGAGAGGGGCCATCTTCCCCAACCTCAACAGTGCAGTTTGATCATCATGATTTCGAAGCTTTTTTTTTTTAAATGAATAGAGGGGGTCCCCCATCACTCCCCCTACCACATACTCCCAGCCCACCTACTCCTCTTCCCCCGCATAAACATACATGTATATGTCACTCGTCAAATTCCACCAAAACTACACAATGTTCACCTTTTAAAAAAAAAGTATTTTAAAACATATTATGACCGCCAGGAGGGAGGATGTATGGCGCAGAGAGGCGTTTAACGCAGTGTGTGAGTGGGATTCCGTTATGATGTTTAGAGAGAGGGGGAGAAGTGGTGCGTCCTGTCTGCAGGCCCTGCTGGCTGCAGGAAATTAGAGATAGCATGATGGTGAGTGATTGGTGCCTGTCAGCGGAGAGAATGTTGGATGAGTGTTTGAGTGAGTTTCCTTTGTCGTGTGTCAGTTGGGGGCTGAGCGGAAGGGAGTCAGGTGTCCGTCGGGTGTCTTTTGTCCTTAATGTCCTAAAAGGCTTAAAGTAAGACTGCAGTCTGCACCAGATGAAATAGAGCCTTCCTAAATCACCTGCGCGGCCGCCTGCCTCATCTACATGCGACAGACATCCTTCTAAATGCGGCGACAAAGGACAACAGGGAAATTGAATTGCCTCTGCTCGAGCTCAGCATGATTTACTGGTCTTATGAAACTTCCCCCCATATGTTGCTTTGCATTTCTCTCATTGTAATATCCTGCGTATTCACAATGCAAAGCTCATATAGAATATGCAAAAGACTGTCTTGGCAGGCAGTGACGTCAAGCCGCTAACCTTTACCTGCAACATGAAACAGTATAGAGTGTTTCTTTATCACTGTGAATATGTTCTTTCTTTCATTGTGGCGTAAGAGGTTAATTGTCCCAAATCATGCTGACGAATTGCCACACAGAATGAAACATTTGAAACAGAAAGAAAATCACTAAAAAAACGATGCAAAAGATGTTATTGATTATGTAGAATTCAGAAAATGGAATGTGTTCAGCAATTTGATGCGCTGGGCAATTCTGAAGACAAGACCACCACCAAGGGGCGTTAAAGTTGGGAGGCTGCCCAATTTATTGGGGTCTTGGCTTGAGGCCAAACCCACAGGCTACGAGCCCCACTTGAGGAGCTAGAGTGCAAGTAGGCACACCAAACCAGAGTCACCAGCATCTCATCTAGAGATTAAAATCATCTGAGAGATGATTGAAAGTTTTTCTTAATAGGTCAGTTCTACTCAGTTGGTATTTTAGGATGGTCACTGCTATAGGACAATTCCCAATTTTAAGAGAAGAATACTGAAGACAGATCACTCGCATCTATCACATTTCTAATAATTTGGAGATAGTGACTAATAGTATGGTGTGATAATTATGTCGAGATCTGTGTTCTGTTTATTAGTAGTTAGCTACGTGTTATTGCCCTTAGCTGCGGGCAATACGGGCTCTTGTGAGCCTGGAAGCACAATGTATGGGCCAGAGTGAAGCCATGCCGCACAAGGAGGCCATCCGGGCCCTAATTGTCCAGCGGGCAATAACACAAGTAGCACCCATGGTCGGGTGCTCGGCAGTCAAACCAAGGCCCTTGCATCTGCCTTCTCGCTGGCTCCTCTGCAGCGCTGCCTTCCTTCCATTGAAATGAAGAACAGACTTCCCTCACCCGGCCACTGTGTTCTTCCTTTGCGCAGCATTGAGACAGAGCCGCGGGAGAGAAGAGAGGGGGGAAGGAGCGGGTGGGTGGGGCAATGTGTTGAGCAGGGACCATTATGGCGAATGTTGGCATCCTGACAGGCATCAGGACCTATGGTTACCACTGCGAATATTGCTCAGAACCCCTGGATCCTGATTGGCTGTCAGGATTCCTAAATTCCACCTCTGATATTAAGAGACAACATTGGGTGAGATTAAGCAGATTCAACTAATGCTCACTTTCGCAGCAGGCTTTTATTATTGGTCCGGCCTAATTGAAATCCCCTAATGAACGAGAATTAAATACATTCAAAACTACAGTGTCATGGTGCATAGAAACTGATGTAATTATTCAATTTTTGTATTTGTATTTTGTGTGTTCGTTATAAACTTTTCACACAACATCTTCACAATATAAAATGTAAAATATCTTAAAACCACAGAATATAAATTCTACAAACCAAACAAAAGCATAAACCCAAAAATATACACAAGTATCTATCAACATAATTCATACAAAATTACAATGTCCCATTCCTCAGGTTATTCTTTGCCAGTACAAACTAAATAGCCCAGTCACCGCAATCACTTATCCAACTTAACTAAATCCCTTTTATTTGATAACATGAGGTCAGCAGCCTTCCAGGCTTGAACAATTGCTATTGTCATGCCTATACTAAAACCTGAAACACTTCTCAGCCAAAAAATCTCTCTGCTTCTTATGAAAATGTGTTCCACATGTTTACTATAATAGTCAACAAAGACCCTGTGCGTGGCAGGGCATGATGTTAAGACATGTCTAATGGCCTCGACTTGATTCTGATCTAGGCGCTGCCCACCAGTACCATTGCACCTAGGGATGACCAACCAGGGCCCCCTGTTAGCCAGGACTTCCAATTTCTTGAATCTAAGTAACACGAACAGCCATGTTTCCACGCAGATTTCCACCCAATGAGCTCAAAAAAAGACTCATTAACCTTTTATAAGACAACACCACAGTGCTGTTCTGATTCAATAATGCTTTCTTCACAATCTTCAATAACAAGCCCACCCCTGCACACATAACCTTTATTAAAAAAGCTTTCCCCGGTTCATCTGAATCAAGGATGGGAGGGAGATCCAGCCCAACTCCAATCTCACTGCCCTCACAGGAGGGGTGTTTGACAAACCCAGGACTTTTCTCCAGACAACCACCTCTAGTCTGTTCGTCTCCATATAGTCTCGGGAGGATAGCTCAGGGGCCATGCACTCGCCTTGGAAGTAAGCGGAGCTACACAGGTTCGATTCCCGGGTCTGTGCTTAGAAACCTCTGGGTATTAGGCGCGATTTAAATAACCAATTACAATTACAATGTCTATAAGCGGTCTCAAGTGCATAGAGAATTGCAGAGACTAACTTCTGCCTGTAAATATGAATAATACTGACCAGGCTATACCAGTGGCACATCTGGCAAATTATTCAATAGCAACTGCAAAGAATGCCAGGGGCGTGGTAAAAGAACGCTAAAACAGTTCTGGCAAATGATAACCCAATCTTCACTGTAATATAGTCAAATACGTCACTAGTAGTGTTAGAAGTATGGACAGACTGATGTGAAAAGCAATACAAACCAGCTACCCTGAGTGATGAGTCCCAGACTTGAGAGTGGGAAAAGAGAAAAGGGAACGGAGAAGAGGGGACCTGGGTCCCAGCGGTGATCACCCACTACACCTAGGGTCTGCAACCTTTGGCTCTCCAAGTGTTTTGGACTCCAACTCCCATCAGCCAGTGAAGTCAATGTTGAGGGACCATTTGATTTGTGTCCAAAAGATTGGGATAGCCACAAGACCCCCGCTCTATGTAATATTAACTCCATAGGTGGTATGCATGGGATAACACAAGGGCACACCCCCATTCTCAATCTCTATGTAGGAGCTGACAGTCACCTGAAAATGAAGAGCCACAGCATTTTCTAAGAAGCCAGAACTCAGCTCATGATCGCACTCTTCGAGCCGTAGACAGTGAATAGGAAAAATCTCATGCATGCGCTTGTGGCCCGCAGGACAGTCTGCAACCTGTTGCGTGGACATGAAGTGAATGGAAGTGGTTCAGGCTGCGAATGCCAGACACAGAAGGAGAATGAAACATGCCAGTGATGAGAGAGCCAAGGGAGGATCTGGCAGCCACCATAACAGTTGCCTGTTTCCAAGGTGGAGACCCAGACTTGTATTTCATTAACTCACAGAGCTGCTCATCGATGCTTAGAAGTACACTAGTTGCAACAGGATTGAGGGCAGGGGCAAACACAGTCAACCAATCCACATGCCAACCTGATGAGCCCAACCAAGTATTATGTAATGTGATGTGATGTAAAGTGGTCTTATATAGCGCCCTTCTGCCAATAACGATGGCCTCGCTGTGCATGGCTCTGTAAAAAAGTGTTGATTGATGCAGGTCAGAAGTACCCATTACCTGTGTGTCCATATGAAAATCTCTACAGTGTTTGTGGTTCTTACCACCCGGGCAAGTTAGTCATATGAGCAGCCCCCGGATTTTGAAGTGCAAAAATTAATAACATGGTTCTTGATGGAAAAAGGATAGGGTCTGAATCTGCACTAGGTTTAGCAGTTTCTAGGAGTGTGGGAGGTGTAAGGATGCAGGTTTTTAGTAGTGAGGAATTAGTTGAGGGATGAGGGGAGTGGAAAGGGAGCTGTCACTTCCTGGCTCTTGGTGGTAGATTGCACTGAGATTAAATATGCAGACCAGTGTCACGCAGCAGAGTTTTCATGAGTAAGCTTGGTTTCCCGCAGATGGTAGTGCCAAGAGTTTCGAAAAAATGCTTGCAAATTAGTCCATGTTTTTGGTGCACAAATCTTAGTCGGTTGCTATAATTTTTCTTTTCTTTCAAAGTGGATGGCTGAAAAGCCAAGTCTTGCACTGTTTCCTCAAGTGATTCTGCATGGGAAGATGTTTGGGTAGGGTGTTCCATGGTTTTATGGCCAGATCTGAAAAAGACGATCGATCCTCCTTGCCGTTCCGTGTTGAAGCTTGGGACTGGTACTAGCGCAGCATTGCTTGACCTAAGTGTTCTGGACGGAGTTTAGTGTTGAAACGTACTTCTGAAGGAGGAAAGGCCTCCTCTGTGGTATGAACAATGTATTTGTATTTATTTTATTTGTACTGCGCACCGGGCCCAAAGGCATCTGGGCACATTTCTTAAAGGTACATAGTTGCAGAAGACAAAAACAGTGCAAAAAAGTGCAGGGTGGCAGGGGACGCCCTGTGTACAGGCATAAATACAGGTATACAGAGGTACAGGAGTGCAGGTAAAAAATGACTTACAATGCAACCTAGATATAGACAAGGTAATATCAGAATGCAAGATAAGTAGAAAGTGGGTGTGCATACAATGCACAAATGTATCGTAGGATACAAGTGTTATACAGTAAATTTACACAGTTGTAGAGGAGGTCCCAAATAAAGCATGCACTCCAGTCGCCCATTTTGAAGTACCAGGAACATTCACACCGAAATATATGACGTATGATGAGCAAATAAACCAGCAGAGAGCTGCAGTAGAGCCCTGCCCAGTACCTATCAGAAGAACAATACCTATTGAAGTACCAATAACCAGACAACCATGGGCAGTAAGGTACCCATTAAGAAAACCCTGCCAACAAATGAGACAAAATGAAGATTGTTTAAGTACTGTACAGGAAGAAACCAGAAAATCCTTAATGGAGGGCGAATGGTGACATCACAAGGGCCCGGACTAACGTACAGATAGAAGGCATGACGACCCAAGGATGACACAAAGAGACGAAATGCCAGGAATAAAGATGTTGCGAAAAGAAGAGAACATTGTTGAAATACGAGAGAGCTTAAGCTGAAAGCATGATGAAGATATTCAACCAGCTAACGCCTGTATATATGCTTGGAACCGCAAGAAGCTAAAGAAAACAGTGCAGCTTGCTATGCTAAGTTGAAGAATAGAGCGGCAAGCGCCATTGTACATAATCTACCTCAAAACGAAGCACAATATTATAAGTGCAGGCCTACTTTGCATAAAAAGCAGAACCAACCCAGGTTATTACAGGCCAAACGCAAGAAGTTTCATATTCTAGCATCAAGAGGAAAAAGGCTGAATCGAAACTCGGCAGAGGCAGCTCGTGCCAGGGAAGCTGAGGTCACTTAAATAGAAGCTGCAGACAGTAGCTACTTTTAATTGAAGCTAAGAACAGAATATCCTGCCTCTGAAGAATCGAGATAAGAAAGCAAAGGCAGGTGGCAGGGTGAAACGAAAATCAAGTGCACAAATGGAGAGAAACGAGGCAAATCCATGATGTACTAGCACGTGACCAGCCGAGCGAAAGGAGGCACGGTTTCACACCTATGCCTGGCACCGGCCCAGACAGAGATATCACAACTTTTCCAGACAGAAGATTTTCAGGGCCAAATACAGTGAACTAATTGATACATAGCCCATAAAGTGATTGATTGAAGGAAGGCAGGGTGAGCTAAGGGACGTCCTGCACCTGGTTGACCATTCTGCGTGCTGCTAGGCAAAGTGGAGAGTTATGCATGGGGTTGATGCCAACCCAAGCACAGTGGACCAAATAATCCAGGGTCCTATAGTTAGTAGAACCAATCAGACGTCATACTTTTAGTGACGTTTATAGTGGTCATTTATGAAGGGCTTAGATGCCCAACTAACTGTGTCTACCCAATCCCCTCACTCCGTTACCATATATAGATATAGCACCTATATTAAAGTTACCTTTTTCCAACCAATAGAATTGCATGTTAACTTTTGAGTGTTACACGTCAGATTATGACGCGTTTCTGGTATAAAAGTTATGTTTTGTATGAAGTTCGAAGGAGTTGAAGCGAGGCGGGCTGTCGCACTGCTGTCGATTTCCAGGTTTCCCTGTTTTTTGTACTTGTCATTAAATTGACTCCCCTTTGCCAAACCATTGAGTTGTCCTTACTGATTGGTGTTGGAGTAAGAGACCCTGCACCCCCATCCATCTCGAGGTGCAGCTATCTCATTTTAAAGTATTGCAGAGCAAACCCCGACTCTTTGGGCCGGCCGAGGGTCTCTCAGTACACTTGGTAGCAAAGATCGGATGGTTTATTGACTATCGATTATTCATTGAAGTAAGACACCTATTGACCGTCGACATAAAGTAAAAGGTCTTCGGCAATATCATGAGTCCTTTGCCATTCGGCTGAGTAGAGAGTGAAGATCCCCGTAGACAATGGTAGCGTAAGCAAGAAAACTGCAGTCAGGGCCTGAAGGGACCCGTTTTCACAACACATCCCTTCCCATTCCTAAAGGCAGCTGATCGGGCGAAAAACTGAAGAAGGCGGTAACAAAGGCAGTGATCCCGAGGGTCCAGAGAGGAACGATGCGAACGGTGAGTGAAACAAAAATGTAGTGCTTTGGCAAACGTGCATGCCTTAGAATAAGTAAAGGGAAAAAGGTAACAGAGGGAGGAGGGAAAATAAAATATAGTTAGAAGTAGATAAGGCTGTATATATGTATATATATATATGGGGATAATGACTCGAGAATAATAAATAGAGGTTACCGGGGTGGACACCCGAGAAGAGAGAGGTTACCAGGGCGGACACCTGAGAAGTGAGAGGATTCACCTTATTCCTACGCTAATATAGCAGCTAGAAGAAACATGTACCCAGAGTCCCACATAATGGGGAACAAATAGACTACCACAACGTTTAAAGACGTTGTGAAAGGGGTTCGTTTACACTCCATGAAGGGGTAATGATTAGAGGCAGAGGTATCTGTGTCCAGCTGGTGCCCGTCTAGTCTGTTAAGTGTCTGTCTTACATGTTTTCTGTTGTGATGTCACATGTGAATTTTCTTTGAGAGAACTGATTAAAAAAATGTGCACGATTCAATAGCTGAGACAGAATCGCATATGAATTGATGTTTTTTGAGCAAATTGGTAATATAAAATGTTTTGTGAAAATTTGGATTGGAGCTTGCAGTGTTTGGTGCTCGCTATTGTCACAAGTTGTTTAAGCCACACAAAAGCATTGGCAAGTGTTACATAAGAGGAAAGGGAACAGATTTAAACATGGAAGACATAACTCCATTAGCACACTTATGCAAGCAATTGCCAAAACACGCGCCCAAGCTAAAGAAATATAGCTCCGAGTGAGTTAAAGGTACTGCCCATAAGATGTTTATGCCGTTGCCACAAAATGGATCTTTATCTAAAGCCGTCTTACAACATATGGTGACATATTTGCATGCCACATATAAAGGCAAGAAGTTAGAAAAATGCCTTGCTATTCTTGAATTGTGGAAAATGTACGAACAGGTAAAGGAGGAAGAGCCGCCAACAGATTGGATACTTAATGTATGCACTGAGGGGGGTGAGACGCCTACCGCGCCACCTGCCTCACCCAAAACGAAAGATGAAGGAAGTAAGGTTGAGGGATCATACCCGTTGAGGGAACTTAAAGCAGCCACAGGGTACAGCAACCCTGCATATGAGTCACCTACAGATAGTAGTGACGAAAATCAAGGGAAGGATAAGGACAAGAATATTACCTCCACAGTCCCAAGGGACAAGGGGAGCCGCGATGATGAAAGGAAGGATCAGGCACAGACAAGTGCATCTCTCAACAAGGAGAGAGAAGGGAAGGGAAAGGGAGCAGAGACAGAACTAATGAGATAGCATTCGCGAAAGACGAATGGATGGGAGGACACATTTTATTGAAATTTGATGGTAAAGGCATTGATGACGCAAGACAAAAGGAGAGGTTAGATGAAACAGAGAGAAAGGGGAAATAAAAGGAATTAAGAGATGAAAGGCTAAGAAGGAAAGACAGATAAAGGCGAGAGCAGCTATATCGCGAGGAGCAAGAAAAACAGCTCGATCGCAACCCAAGAACAGCCTTCGATCAAGACAGACAGAAACAGCAAAGGTTAGAAGAAGAGCAAAGAATACGTGAGAAAAGAATAAAAAGACGAAGAGATGAGGAAATATGAAGGGCAGATGAACAGAAATGAAAAGAGAAAGGAAGAAGATAGGGTCAGAGAAGAGGCGAGGAAGCACAAAGAATTTGATGACGATATTGAACGTATTCAAAGACAGAGAGCATGTGATATTGAGAATTTGGAGAGGTAGGTTAAAAAACCCGATCCAGTTGTAGAATGGGAAGAAATTGAAGAATTTTCTACTGCGTACGATTCAGTACCAGGTACGTCTAGGGCAGATATTGACGATGACTTCGACACCAGAAGGATCAGAGAAACAATCGATAGAATATATGATGAAATAGGGCTAGAACAAACACTCCAAGGGGGGAAGACTAGCGCCTGGAGAGCACTCAGCTGTATGACACTGAGGATGTCATCTGAAGTAGTGGAAATAAAGACCTATCCCTGGATAGACTAGAAATAAGTAGGAATAAAGAGGATACAAAAAGTTGCATACATTGGGAGCACTTAATGTCCGACTCCAAAGGAGAGGAGCGCGAGGAAAGAGAAGGAGGGAGACGGAACAAAGGATGTCTCCCAAGAGAAAAAGGGATACAATGGTCAGATACTAGCAAGTCTGCACCAAGGGCATCAGAGTCAGCCACGCAGTCTGTCCGACATGAAGAAGTGGCTCACGGTCAGAGGGGGATTTCTTCACCGCCCTATGTGGACAGACTAAGGACATTGCCAGGTAGTCCGTGATTCGGGAATGTTACCCCTGCTACATACTGGAGAACAATGAGAGAAGAAAAAGAGGGCTGTGCATTCCAGTTTCCGCTACTAGAGAAGGGGGGAGTAAGACCACAATATATTCCATGGCCACACATGGATCGGGAAAACTTGAAAAACAAGCTTCCAATGCTAACATCGGGAGCCAGAAAATGGATACATGAGTTAGAAAAAATGACAGGTGGAAACACGTTAGCCATAGGGGACATTAAGGGTCTCCTAATCGCCATATTTGGTGAGAGAGCAGACGATGTGTGGGCACGGGCAGGGTATCCTGGTGTAACCACAATCAATACAGCACATGACGGAGCGCCATTTAACAATTGCAGAGCAGCAGTATGGAAAGTGCTATGAGTACTTTACCCAGATACTTCCAATATGGGAGCTATAATGACTCGAAAAATGAAGGACTCTGAAGATCTGTTAATTTATATACAGAATTTACAAGACGCGTGGGTGCTCGAAACACATGAATCTTGGACAAAATCCATACCTGTGTTTTACCATATATTGTGCCAAGGATTGCCAGAACCAGTACAGAAACAACTCAAGAAATTGATAGGAGTTGAGGCTAAACCTTGGGCTGAAATACAGTTGACTATTGCACATTATTGCAGACTATTACAGGAAAAGAATCAAAAGAAGGAAACAACTCGAAAGGGTGAGGAAGTGAAACTGGTGCAGAAGAAACTTTCAAAGTATGCTCTTGGAGGAACCATGCTAACTAACGCAGCTGAACAAAGCATGCAGCAGGTAGCTAGTCCACAACAGAATAATCAGGGTAACGTAGGAATTTACCCACGGGGGAGAGGATTTAGGGGAAGAGGATGGCAGAGCAGTCATGAACGCTTTCAAAACGTGCAAAATGGAAACCCAGATATGTCAAATGGGCCAATAGTCCAACCCCCACCAGTATGTTGGCTGTGTGGAATGTCAGGGCACTTGCCGCACACATGCAGAAATCAAGGCATGATGCAGAATAGCCAAGGGATGGGAGCAGGTATGGCGAATCCACCGGCAGTTGTACAACAGGGCGTTGCACAGAATCACACGGTGCAGCAACAAGCGCCAGGAGTGCAGCACAGAGTGCAACCTCAGAACATGGGCAGTTTTGCGCAAGGACAAATCCAACAGGCACCGTTGCAAGTGTCACAGGCAATGAGCACAAGGCAGACCCAGAACCCTGGAAGGGGAAGCAAAAATGGGAATGGCAAAAATCTACAAGTGCTCAGTGGGCCAAACTTGTATATGAACTAGGACAGCTCACTGGGAACCCTGATGTGCTCTATCCTATCAGTGACACCAGACCCTCATAGGGAACCTAGGGTGGATGTCATTATAGGGGGCAAAGATTATTCCTTCCTAGTAGACACAGGTGCAACACGCTCATGCATACGTGAAGGCAAGTTTTCCTTGTCCAGCGAGGCCATATATACTCAGAGTTTTACAGAAGCTCACAGTCGAGTTCCCTTTACAAACGCACTCCCAGTCTCCATAGGAGAGTGCAAAATGAATGTACCCTTATTATACTCACGTCAGTCCCCAGTAAATATTTTGGGTCGAGACCTAATGACAAAGTTGAACATAACAATTTCATTCACGGAGGAGGGCATAGTATGCTCAACTCCAGAAATGCACTACTCAAATGTATGTAAAATAATTAGAGCATACTCAGGACACATTGCCATGAGGGTCATATCATTAGAGCCAGAAATGTTCACATATGGCATGCGTGTGCTTATGGCTGGATTACCAGGCCTTGCAGATAAAGTAATGAGAACCCCTAATGAGTTCTTATTCAGACCAAGAATACCAATGCATGAGGAGGAGGGACAAGTATTTCCCTTAATAATACACGCTGCAGCAGTGCAAGGGGAAAGTGGGTTTGGTTGACGGTTACGATCAGGAGGACAGACAGTGGTGTGCGATTATCGCCATCGAAGAAGGATTTTGAGTGACTGACGTCACTGATTATGATCTATTTGAAGAACAAGCAGAAATGGGATAGACAATGGTAGAAGTAAGCCTCACTTTTCTGGTAAAGATGATCAAAAGAGAGGTACCTCAGAGAATGATGTTGGCACTAAAACGTCACGAATATTTTGATGACAGCATAGCTAAAGTGCCCATCTCAGTGTGGACTACTGGACCATATGACGTGGGTCTCCTGAAGGGGGTGGGAGAAGTAAGAATCAAATTGAAACCAGGAGCAATCCTACCAAGAGCTCGACAATATCCCATTGTCTAGAGAGGCAGATGAAGGGATTTCTAAGACAATTTCTACCATGTTGGACTAGGGCATCTTAGTGAGTCACCATGTAATACGTCAGTTTATCCTATCAAGAAATCAAAGGGGGGGTCTTGGAGGCTAATTCAAGATCTTAGACCGATAAACGACATTGTTGAGGCCGAGTTCCCTTAAGTCCCTAACCCATCTACAATTCTATGGAATATACCCATTGAGGCAAAATATTTCACGGTGATTGACTTGAAAAATGCATTTTTCTCAATCCTGTTACACCGTGACTCACAAGATCTGACGTCATTCACGTTCAGACAAATGCGTCTGAAAAGGACGAGGCTGCCACAAGGGTACTGTGAGTCTCCATCCATTTTCACTAGAGTCCTGCAGATGGATTTGAGAAATATTACATTAGAAAGTGTTGTCTTACAATATGTGGATGACATCCTGATTTGCAGCACCACAGAACAACAATGCAGGCATGATTCTGTTCAGCTATTGACTATACTGGCTGAGAAAGGATATAAAGTTGACAAGGAAAAGTTACAATATTGTCAACAAGAAGTGCTGTACATAGGCCAGTTGATCTCACATGAAGGAAAGAAAGTGACCCCAGAAAGGGCTGAAGCCATAATGAACACGACTAAGCCACACACGATAAAGCAAATGCATAGCTTTCTAGGCCTATGCAATTATGTTAGAGCATGGGTTTTCGAGTACAGCTCTTATACTAAGCCTTTACTTCAGGCCCTAAAGAAGGCTCAAGTGACAAATGTTTTCACACAAAAATGGCAGCGTCATGACGGCAGTGCTCGCTCAAAGAACCTCCTTGGGTACAAACCCCTAGCATACTACAGTGGGAATCTGGACCCAGTAATGAGAGGCCACTTCCCATGCGAACAAAGTTTAGCTGCCGCATCGTTCACCATAAAGAAGGCTACAAGTATTGTGATGGGATGCTCCATGACATTGTACGTTGAGCACTCACTATTTGCCATTCTAGAGAAACCAAAGGGCCCATTGACATCTCAGAGAGCTTCTACTTATGAAGTGATCATATCAAACCCATCAATCAAAATAGTCTGATGTAAGATAGTAAATCCAGCCATGTTCATCGCAGAACCAATCACTGAGGGGGAGCCGATACATGACTGCGTGAACTACGAAGAATTCAATGATGAAATTCCCAGGGTAAAAGAAAATGCCCTGCCAGGAGGATGGATCGTCTTTATTGACAGGTCATCGAGAATCGAACAAAGTGATAGGCAAAGATGCACAGGCGTTGCTGTGATAAAGCACACTGCAAATGGAGAGTTTCAAGTACTTCTTAGTGTACGAATACCATCTCTCTATTCAGCACAGGCAGTAGAATTATTGGCGTTGATACTCGCCATTGAGAATCATGCAGACCAGGAAGTAACAGTGTACAGTGACTCCGCCTATGTGACGTCGACAGTGCACGCAGGCTTAGCGCACTTGAAAAGGAGGGGCTACCTCCGAGCAGACGGCACACCAGTGCAGCACGCAGCCTTATTGGACAGGCTGATTAAGGCACTACATATCCCAGTGGGCATAGCGGTCATGAAATGCACCGCCCACACCAAGGGGACAAATTTTGTCTCACGCAGGAACCAAGTAGCAGTCACAGAAGCCAAGCATATAGCATCCAAAAGTGAGATGATTATGGAAGTGGAAATGGTGTGCACAAATTAAAGGATGATGGTTGCTCGAGCAACTTCCGAAGCCTATAACGATCTAGGGCAAACCAAATTAATGGAGCTCCAAGGGGAAGCACTGCCGAAAGAGAAAAACCTGTGGGAACGTCGAGGGTGTTCTTTAAACCCCTCTGACAGCTTGTGGCGATAAGAAAGCACTGGTAAACCAGTAATGCCTGTAGCCCTATTAAAAATAGCACTGGAGCAATTACATTACCCGGCGCACATGACAAAATAGAATCTAGCAGTAACGCTCACGGAAGACTGTTTCATACCGAATTTAGTGGAGCATGTTGCATTTTTTATGGTGAACTGCATAATCTGCCAGCAATTCACTGCTTTATTAAAAGTAATAAGAGGAGTCATCCCCAGGCCAAATGGGCCTTTTCAGCACTTGCATGTCGATTACGTCAACATGATTCAAGTTTGCAACGGGTACAGATACTTAATTGTTGTGGTGTGTCCATTCTCTAGATGGATAGAAGCAGGTCCATGTACACACCCAGACTCTACCTGTGTGGCCACATTTTTAGTGAGGGAAGTGTTTCCCAGGTGGGTGGTGTGTGAAGTCATGAGATCAGATAATGGGGCACACTTTGTTAATACAATGTTTGAGAAGATTAGCTTGCTGCTTGGTATAAAGCACAAGTTCTCGCCTGTGCATCATCCAAAAGGTAATGGGATCTGTGTGAGGCTCAACGGCTTGTTAAAGGAGAGAATAGCCAAGTTGAAGCTTACGCTAAAGAGGGGATGGTTGCACTGCCTTCCATTGGCACTGTATGCTCTTCGGAACCAACCTGGCTCCGACCATCATCTTACGCCACACGAGATAGCCACAGGAAGAAGAATGAGAACTCCCCTCACACCCTGAGACAGAGCTAGATGTAATGCCCAGTCAACAGGAGAGGTTTTAGGGTCTGAATGCAAAACTATCTGAACTGTATGACATTGTGCCTTACTGTAATTTCAGACTAGCTGCAGCAACAATGAAAAGGGTGCAGCCCAGCACAGAACACAGAAGGAGATACTGCATCAGACTCAGTTCAAGGTCTACATGTTCCACACGTCTTCCCTGGTGACGCCGTCCTGGTGAGGAATCATACAAGGAAAAAGTGGGACGAACCAAGATTCAACGGTCCTTTCATTATAGAGGACTGCACTCCGTCCGCTGTGAAGCTACAGGGCAGGAGAGCTTGGATTTTTCTCGGTGACATTACACCTTACATCAGAGAAAGCCCCCTCCTGCACCCCAATGAGAGGAATCGACGGGCAACGGGGAAGAACCATAGCACGTGCAGACGAGATCCATGACAAGGAAGAAGGACCCATAACCAGCAAAGTAAAGCAAAGAACTTTTGCCAAAGGATTGTGACTTTATTTTTGGGCTTTCCTCTAAGCAAAAAAGGTGACAAGGACTTAAAAACGGACACTCTGTGCTTCCTAGTTGCAGGGTGAAGAAGAACATTTTGCTTATCAGCCACAACATAGTCTGTTGATTTTGAACTTTGGACTGAAGCACGCTAAAAAGCTTTGATCAGAAAGAATATGCCAAATGTTGACCAAAGACACATGAATTGAAATAAGATACAGTACCCTAGTTCCTTCCACACCGAGACCCTACTTGGAAGTCACTTATGATGTCCCACGGTAGAGGCATCACAAAGGACATAGTTACCTACTTCAACCTAGTGCTGAGATCATACCCGTCATTAGTAGGAAGGATCACAAGTGTTGCAGACTTTCTCCAAGATCCTGAAAACGAAAAAATAATAAGGCAACTGCTTACTGTTATTGCAGAACAATTCATTGTACTCCCTGAGTACAGTGAGAAAGAAGCAAATGTTCCCAACACAGGCGGAAATAGATGAGCTCATCAACACACTGTTCTTTTGCATAATTGAAGACTGTCCATCTATTGTCGGGAGAACAATGGATACGTTAACATTCCTTCAAGATCCAACAAATACAGAAAACCTAAGTCGTCTCCTAAACAACATAATCTTTTTGGTCGCACTTCACGCAAACGGACAGTGCAGGCATTGTTTACATTAAGGAAAAAAGAGACAATCCTGAATCTCAGCACAGACTGGACCGATGTCTCTATCACCAGAGGACAGCAGGCTGGCGCATGATGTTCTGTTTCGCCTAGTCACTGACTTCCCAGAGCTAGTGAGGAAACCAATCGATATTGATGTTCTCATATTCATCAGTGATCCAGCTAATATTGCACAAATGGGAACGCTACTGCACAGAATTATGCTGCAAGTGGAACTTTCCAATTATCAGAGTAGTTTTCTGAGAAGATCGTGAAACCTTCCGCCGAGGGACAGATCGAGGAAGCAGAGTCAAAAACGTAATTTGTTACATTTGTTGTTATTTTTCCCTATTTCTTCATACCAGTGTCCAGCATGTCCTCAGGACTGAAGCAGATTCGGAGAGTGGATTGGGAACTCACCTACTTTGAACATGCACAGTAGAAAAGACACACCAAAGCATTACTTAAATTGATTCCCTTCCCATAGTCTAGGAAAAGAACTGTATCCTGAAATAAAAGACAATTGTCACATGCAAGAAGGGGAAGGGGAACACCTTTTGATCACCTGACACTCCTAAACTCAGAACTTGAAGGGCGACATTGAATAAGGAAATGCTAACATCAACAATTGGTGAATGATCAAGATGTGGCCCAAAGAGGCATCCTGGCTTCTCTCGAAGGAAATGCTGTCGCCTCACGTATCGAACATTTATGTACTTATGCATTGTATTCATCAATATTTTGCTGTCATTAAAAATCAGAACTGAATGTTTTATTGGTGCACAAAGCGTTCCAATTTCAGTGCACCCACCTAATGACATACACATAAAACCCACAAAAGCACCCGGACCTTATATAGTCATTCCAGTCCCTAGAAGATCTGATGGTGGAGTGAGTGAACTTGAAATGGATGTGACTAGCAATGATACACACACTCTTGTGGTAACGAATGAGCAGGAAAGCCGGAGACAGGGTCAGCACAAACTGAATGAAGAAAAATTACTGACAACTACACGCACACAAACACTGAATGTACACGAAACAGGCCTAGCATTAATGACTGCAGAACCAGAAACTAAAGCAGCAGAAAGGACGTCATAAGACACGTCACAGAAGCTGTCATCAGAAAGCAAGAAGAGTTAAAGGAAAAGCCAACAGAAGCAGTCATATCAGAACCTCTTGAGAAAACAGGGGCACAATCAGAAAAACTCTCTGAAAGGACACAAATGTTGATAGACCTACTATTCCCACACACAGCAGGAGCAAGGAAACTGCATGAGGAGCTGAAAAATAAAACCGCAGAGACTGCATCCCCCAGCTTACACGGTCCAACACAAGGGGCAAGTACCAGTTCCACAGTACAACCATATACCGGGCCAGTGCCAGGTTGGTTGGCATGAGCATTTGCACGCATCAGAGAAGAAATGCATGAAGAAAAAGAAAGAGGTGCCAGACTCCTGTCCACTCAAATGGCATAGATGAGAAGGCCTGCACCTTGGATCAGGATACCTGAGAACCCTCCAGCAAGAAAAAGCTGCACAAATGCATTCAGAGACGTAGTCATAGCAAACTACATGAAAACCTTACGAATCAAGAGAAGTACGCATGAAGACGACAATGAACTGAACGATTACCTGGATAGCACAGCACACCTAGGAAACAACATTTGGTACCAGCACATGAAGGAAGTTGGAAGACGAAATTCGATCTTCGTGGCTGTAGAAATTGATGTCCAGACAGCGCACTGTCTTTCACAGGTAGCCATGTGCAAAACTAGAGGCCAGTTTATGGGAAGTGACACTTCACTGATATGGGCAACTGAAACAGCCTATTCCAATGAAGATGATTATGTTCAGGACATTAAGACAAGAAACAGAGCTCATACGAGGAATCATGTGATCAGATACGAGAAGCCTGGAGTTAAAGGAGCAGGAATAAGATAGGAAGTGAACCCGAGACTAAAATGTCCAAGGAAAAACTCCAGAGGAAGCTCGAAAGTGGAAAAACAGAGCCCAAATGCAGATTTGGGGACCAGTGCTTTCACCAGACGGATGGGAGAAAGGAGTGGTGATTTGCAGAGCTTGGATGATCACTGGACTCTACAAAGAAACTGTCGACATTGTGCAAAATGGCTGCAAGCCATTAAGGCCAAAACTTGCAAAACTACGATCATGGGTCGAAGACAGAGGAGGACCCTTGCAGATAGTACCACTGGAAAGCCCAAAATTCTGTTTCAGAAACAATGGCACAAGAAAGATGGGAGAGAATCAGAACTGTGGACTCGTTTTTGATGCTCCAGGAATGGTTCATGGAACAGCAGTGATCATGGATCATTATTGGGCATGTGGATCCAAAGCATACATCAGACTGGCAAGAGACTGGGGAGGCATATGCACGATTGTGAATTTCCGCGTTCCAGCATTAGTGATCCTGAAAAGTGACCTGAACATTGACAGTTTCCCAAAAGCAGATGCTCACCCGAGGAAGAAGAGATCTGTGGAACTGATAACTCGAATGAAGAGAGAGAATTACTTTTCTGCCAAATCAGAAGAAGCTTTTCATGCCATCCCATATGAACACCGGCCCTTCAGCCTCACCTCATCAGTGTTCACGACAATCTTCATGCCAAGATTCCAAGTTGGAGCCAATACTAAATGGTTGCAGATAACCAGATGGAAGTTACTGCATACCATCAACACGACCATAAAAGGATTCAATGCAATCAAGGAAGAGCTAAGAGCCATCCGACTGATGACTCTCCAGAACAGATATGTCCTTGACATGATCACAGCTATGGATGGAGGAAAAATAGGAGAAGCATGTTGCACATTTATACCTTCTCACAACGAGGAAAATGGAACCTTAACAGAGGCTATAGGAATGCTGACAAACCTACAGAACCAGATAATCAATGAAACCGATGAAGTTGATGATGACAGCTGGTTTTGATCACTGTTTTCATGGGTTCCACAGTGAATGACGGATGCATTCAAGTTCCTAGGAGCCTTACTAGTGATGATATTGCTAGGATTTTGCATTATCAAGATAATAATATCACAGTGCCAGAAAACTGCGAAGAAAGCCATAGGGATGAAGATCATAATTGATGTCGAACCAGGATTGAAGTTCAGAGATCTGACTGACGAAGAAATAAGAGACTTTGTGAAGGCTAGCAAGCAGAAGGTACAAAGTTTCTCTATCCCAGGAAACACAGAAATTATGTGGAAAAATGGATTCATTGCAACCCAAATGGACAATGTCAGCTGATGACATGGAATAAAGATATGGACACCAAAAAGACACTTCTTCAGGCCATCATGTACAGAACCAGATGATGAAGAGGGGATGAGCCCAGAAGAGGATATGAAGATGAATACAGAAGAACCAAGTAAAATGAATCCAAAGGAGAAAATAGAAGTGGTTGATAAATCGACCAGAGGGGGAAGTGTAGAGAAGGTCCCAAATAAAGCCTGCACTCCAGTCGCCCATTTTGAAGTACAAGGAACATTCACACCGAAATATGTGACGTATGATGAGCAAATAAACCAGCAGAGAGCCGCAGTAGGGCTCTGCCCAGTACCTATCAGAAGAACAATACCTATTGAAGTACCAATAACCAAACAACCATGGGCAGTAAGGTACCCATTGAGAAAACCCTACCTGCAAATGAGACGAAATTAAGATTGTTTAAGTACTGTACAGGAAGAAACCAGAAAATCCTTAATGGAAGGCGAATGGTGATGACACGAGGGCCCGGACTAACGTACAGATAGAAGACATGACGACCCAAGGATGACACATAGAGACAAAATGCCAGGAATAAAGATGTTGTGAAACTAAAAGAAGAGAACATTGTTGAAATACGAGAGAGCTTAAGCTGAAAGCATGATGAAGATATTTAACCAGCTGTATTTATGCTTGGAACCGCAAGAAGCTAAAGAAAACATTGCGGCTTGCTATTCTAAGTAAAAGAATAGAGCAGCAAGCGCCATTGTACATAATCCACCTCAAAATGAATCACAATATTATAAGTGCGGGTCTATTTTGCATAAAAAGCAGAACCAACCCAGGTTATTACAGGCCAAATGCAAGAAGTTGCATATTCTAGCATCAAGAGGAAAAAGGCAGAATCGAAACTCGGCAGAGGCAGCTTGTGCCAGGGAAGCCGAGGACACATAGATAGAAGTGCAGACAGTAGCTACTTTTAATTGAAGCTAAGAACAGAATATCCTGCCTCTGAATAAACGAGATAAGAAAGCAAAGGCAGGTGGCAGGGTGAAACGAAAATCAAATGCACAAATGGAGAGAAAGGAGGCAAATCCATTGTGTACTAGCACGTGACCAGCCGAGCGAAAGGAGGCACGGTTTCACACCTATTCCTGGCACCGGCCCAGACAGAGATATCACAACTTTTCCAGAAAGAAGATGCAGTTTCGGGGCCAACTACAGTGAACTAATTGACACATAGCTCATAAACTGATGATTGACTGAAGGAAGGCAGGGTGAGCTAAGGGACATCCTGCACCTGGTTGACCATTTTGCGTGCTGCTAGGCAAAGTGCAGAGTTATACATGGGGTTGATGCCAACCCAATCACGGTGAACCAAATAATCTAGGGTCCTATAGTTAGAAGAACCAATGAGACGTTGTACTTTTAGTGATGTTTATAGCAGTCATTTATGAAGGAAGGGCTTGGATGCCCACCTGACAGTATCTACCCAATCCCCTCACTCTGTTACCATATATAGATATAGCACCTATATTAAAGTTACCTTTTTCCAACCTATAGAATTGAATGTTAACTTTTGAGTGTTACACGTCAGATTATGACGTGTTTTTGGTATAAAAGTTATGTGTTGTATGAAGTTCCAGGGAGTTGAAGCAAGACAGGCTGTCGCACTGCTGACGATTTCCATGTTTCCCCATTTTTTGTACTTGTCATTAAACGGACTCCCCTTTGCCAAACCATTGAGTTATCCTTATTGATTGGTGTTGGAGTAAGAGACCCTGCCCCCCCATCCACCTCGAGGTACAGCTATCTCGTCTTAAAGTATTGCAGAGCAAACCCCGACTCTATGGGCCGGTCGGTGGTCTCTCAGTATACAGTGATACATGTTACATGCATGTAGGAGCATGGTCCTGGGCAAAGAGACAGATTTTCGCCTTACTCTTGAATGAGTGATAAGACGGTTCAGCTTTAGTGAGTTAGGAAGCATATTGCATAATTTGGCAGCGAGGACTGGGAAGCTATACCCACCTGCTTTTTGGAGCTTGAATCTGGCCGTGGATAAGGTGTGGGTTCGGGCAGATCTCAGCGGACGGGATGAAGAGTGAGGGATGAAACGGTTGGCTAGGTAGGCCAGGGCCTGGTTGGACTGGCACTTATGGGTGAGGGCAAGGGTTTTGAGGGATATTCTATGAGCAACAGGGAGCCAGTGTAAACTGTGCCTGGTGTCGGAAATGTGAAGTTTCCTAGGAATGTTAAGAGCAGCTCTAATAGCCTTGTTCTGTGTTACTTGCCGTTTGTAAATGTTCCTTTGGCTAGTCCTAAGATAAAGGGCATTACAGTAGTCGATGTTGGCCATAATGAGGGTTCTGTCCAGGATGATGCAGTTGGCCACAGTGAGGAAGGGTCTGCATGCAGTGATAAATTTGCATGTATAGGCTGAAGCTGAGGCCACAGCGTTAGTTTGTCTCGTGAGGGATAAGGTTGAATCAAGATAGATACCTTGATAGTATTGCCATCAATGACAAATGATTTGAAGGCGGGATCCAGTTCATTGAGTCTGTGGTGAGAACCTAAAATAAGTAACTCTGTTTTTTGTCATTTAAGCAGAGCCCATGATGTGCCGTTGAAGCCTGGATAACCAAGTAAACATTATTGAGGGCTTTCGAGTCGGTCGCATATTTACCAGTGATAGGGATGAGTATCTGGGTGTCATTAGCGTAATTGGTATAGGAGACACCCAGACCGTCAAGAATATCAAAGAGTGGCTTTGTGAAGACATTAAACAGTGTGGGTGAGACACAGGACCCTTGCGGGACCCCACACAGGACTGCAGAGGGTTTGGCAGATGCAGATGAGGAAAAGACCCACATAGTTATGTTTGCTAGAAAGGATCTGATCCATGAGGTAGCTTCATCAGAAAAGTGAGCAGCATTTTTAAGGTGGAGGTGGAGATTTGGTGGTTGACCAAATCGAATGCTGCCGATACAACAGTAGGAGGGCCATCTTTCCATTGTCGTTTAGGTCTTCGATTTGTGATTTTAGGTCAATGAGGGCAGTTTCAGTTCCATGCCTCGGTCGGAATCCAGATTGTCGGAGGCCAAGGAGTTTAATATTTTCTAGGTATTCCTGAATTTGTAAATATGCAGCGCGGTCCAAGATTTTCAATAAGAAAGGTACCATGGTGATAGGCCTGTAATTGGATGGGTTGATTGGATCTAAGGTGGGGGTTTTTATTATGGGGATGAGCCACGCATCCTTGTGGTTGTCAGGGACTGTGCCAGATTTGAATTAGGCATTAATAAAGGTGGTGATAAAAGGGGCAAGGTCATGGGCGGCTTCCTTGATGACAGGTGCGGGGCAGGAATCACATTGACAGTTCGATGGTTTCAGTTTTTTGATAATGTTTTCCACCTCGGCAATAGAGAGAGGTGTGAAGCGGAAGGGTTTAAGAGAGTGTGTCATTAATGGTATTTTATTGAGGTGGGAATTAGGTAGCGAATCTAAGGGAAGATTGCATTTTTTGGCGTTGATTTTATTTTGGAGAGTGGAAACTTTATCAAGGAGTGCTTTTTGGATATTAGTACAACAGACGGTGTCAGAGTTGCAATTGTCAAGAGGGGCTATGGGAAATTCAAGTTCTTTTAAGATCTTGAAAAGCTCTTTAGTGTTAGATTCAGCCTGAAAGATGCGCATGTTGTACGTATCTTTTTTGCAATGAATATCGCTTCTTTGTAGTTGGAGGAAGCTAAGATTAGGGAACTTTTGTTGGTATCCGTAGGGAGACTTTTCCAACACACCTCAGCGTTTCTTTTTACTTTGCATAGGTCTCCAGATGTGGTGTGGTGTGGTTTCCACAATTTCAGTGGGGCTATGATGTTTAGCACTTTTTGGATAGTTTGGTTATAGGTATCTACTAGTGCAGAAGGGTCTGAGCAGGATAATGATACTTTGTTGAGGAGGGGAAAGATAAGAGGGAGCAGTTTCTCCTTTGTAATTTCCTTCTTGTTTCTGGTGCTGATGGATGGGGTGATATTTTGTTGCGGGGTTTGGTGGCATGATTTGATGGAGAAGGTGATTTTATGATGATCTGACCACATGCAGAGTGTAATCAACACCGAGATGATGCTACAGTTCAGATCAGAAAGCCAGTCAGAAAATGACAGGGAAATCTTGGAGGAGGGCGCAGTAAGCATAGCTGAACAGGGAATCCCTGCAGTCATCCAAATGACATCTTGGAATACAAGAGGATTTAGCCATCTGACAACCTTGAATGATGCAGATTTGGGCTTAAATGATATTATCTGTCTACAGGAAACGTAGCTCATTACAAGGCCTGTTATGGATGGCTATGTCACAATTTTTATTACAGGAAAAAAAGGCTTGACGGGCCAGCCAACGGCAGGTCTTTTAATTGCAGTTCGTTCAGGATCAGGCCTTGAAATTTGCGTGCAGATATCACTTTCGCAATTAATACGAACAGCAGTACTGTCATGGAATAGAAGAAAGAATATGGAAGAACCTATGGCCAAGGAAATCATTGTCCTAATAAACACATATTGGAACCCGGAGGCCATCAAAGACAAAGAATACCTAACCACATTAACTGATACCCTAGATGAAGCCTCCGCAAATTTCCATTTGGATCATATTATTGTCACTGGGGATTTCAATGCAATTTGTGCAGATATAGGAGACCAGAAAAAGCACCTTGTAAGAACCGCTCCAATCCTGGAAAGAGGTAAATTGGTAGAACAATGGATGGCTGGAAAATATCTTCATAATCTTCATTGTACTCGTCACAGATCGAACATGAATACGCTTACTTGGGAACGTAATACGCAAATCAGCACAATAGACCATACTTACGTGTCTACAGAAATCTTGTGGCTTTTAGAAAATTTCACAGTTATTAGAAATTCGAATAGTGATCACAATATCCTAAAAACAAGCTGGAGAACCTTAAGAGACAGGAAAGTAAAAATGCAACATGAAATAGAATTTGCAAACCAATGCAATAGAGTGAAGCTTTCCGAGAGAGCAATTCAGTCCATAACAAGCAAGTATCTTGAAAATTCGGTAAGCACAATCAAAAATAACAAAGTAAATAAAGTCATTGACTACACTGAAGGATGCATCATCATCATAGCTGCGATATACAGCTGGTAGAGAAAAGAAAAATTCTGCAGCGATTAACCAGAATTAATAAAAAATCTCTGATGCTGGAAAATCAAGTAAGGCTGAAGCAGGCCAAGATACAGTATAGACACTGGCTGACACAACGAAAACATGCTCTCTATCAAAAAGATGCTGAGGAAATGCTCATGGCCATACATGGGAAAAAATGCAAAAGCATTCTGGTCGCTTATTAGAAACACCTATGGCTCAACGGACGATGCTTTGATGAATACTGTTGGGGAAGTAAAATGGGTCGCACACTTCACCAGTCTATACAAAACTCCAGCGCCTAGAACAGAGGAAACTTCTACACGTAGTAAGGCAAAGTGGGGGATATCTGAGGATTTCAAAACAATTCTATCAAAAATCAAGAAACTGTCGAACCCGAGAGCACCTGGCCCTGATGGGCTATCTAATTTAGAACTGAAGAAAAATCCAGAAGCTTGGGCAAATTTAATGAGGGAAATCTTTAAAAAATGCAACCATGCAAGAGAAATTCCAGCCTCTTGGAGAGAAGCCACGGTAATTCCTTTCTTCAAAAGAGGTGCAAGGGATGACCCAGCCCAATATCGGCCGATCGCACTATTGGATGTAATTGGCAAGGTGTTTGGGTCTCTGGCTCTTGACGCTTTTCTGACTTGGCTAAAAGCAGCCGATTTGGCCGACCTTTTCAATCTGGCTTCACAAAAAACATGGGGACCGCAACAAATATTTTGCTGGTGAGTGCCATAATAGCAAAAACACTCCAGAAAGGTCTGATTGTTTATTTAACACTAATAGATTTGGTGCAAGCGTTTGACCGAGTATGCAGAGAAAGGCTATGGAAAAAACTGGAAAATAACAACTGCCCAGAAGCAGCAGGGGACCTATCCGAAGAGATCAAAACGGCCAGGGGCGTGAAGCAGGGTTGCCCGTTGCCCCTGCTTTATATAACGCTTATATTGCAGACTTTGCAGATACTGAGAACGAGCTAAGAATCTTTCCCCCAACAGTAGGCGGTGTAAAGGTCTCTAGAATCATCTATGCTGATGATATTATTTTGCTTGACATGACACCTGTGGGCCTTCAAAGGCAAATAAACAACTTGACAAACTACTTGGAGAGAAACAATCTAGAAATAAACAAAACAAAAAACAAAATTTTAGTCTTTGGAGAAAACAAAAAACAAGGAAATAAGCAGAGATGGACTGCGAATGGTACAGCTCTAGAAAAAGTTGAGGTGTTTAAATACCTAGGTGTGACGCTAAGCACCAGAGCTCTGGAACCAACGCAGGAAGTCCTTTTTTCAAAAGTACAATTGTTAACATCGCAGGCAAAAGCCATTGATAACAAATATGGCCGATTCTCTCTAATTCCAGTGATTGATTTTTACAAATCGAAAGTAACAACAAGCTTACTATATGGAACCGATGCCATGCCACAACTCCCAGAACATATTTGGGTTAAAATAGAGAGCTATTTTTGGAGGAAGATTCTTGGCCTATCAAAAACCACATCTATAATACTAATCCGGAGAGAACTGTGTTTATCATCATTAATGGCAATGGCGGCACGAAATAGGCTGATGCTTTTCAGGAAAACGCCCACTGAACCAAAAACAGAGATAATGCAAATTATCAAGGCAGAAATGGAGAGTGGAAAGAACGTTGTTATGAGTAAATGGGCAACAAAAAACAAGCAGATGCAGAGAGACATACATATTTCAATCGAAGAATTGTCTACAAACCCAAACAAAGCCACTAAGAAATTGCTGGAAACTGACTGGATTGCGAACTTGGATCTGGCAGAGCAGAACAAGACTATAAGAGACATTCCAACCATCCCTGCAAAAGTGAACACAGTAAGAAACTTTTTGGCTAAATTTCCAGATAAAAAACTAATCAGATTTTTCCTGAGGGTCAGACTAAATCAAATTCTGACAAATGAAGTAAAAGCAAGAAGGAACCAAGCAGTTACAAATAACTGCCGGTTTTGTGCAGGAAATGACATAATTGAAATTTCTCATCATCTGCTATTGGCTTGCCCAAGCACCAACTTACAAAGAGAACAACACCTGTCATAAATGTTGGCAAGCAGAGACTCTTACAATGCAGAGACATGGTGGAATATATTGGCAAGTGGGTCGAACACAAGATGGGCAATAGGGGTAGCTCTTTTTTTCCGTTCCCTGATGTTAGATCAACACGATGAACAATGAACACATTTGAATAAATGAGCTCAAAGATGGAATGAACATAAGGAACATATGGAATTGGTTAAAAAAACTTTTTTTGTAAAAATTGAAATACAATTAAACAAATATTTTTTTTTTTTTAAAAAAGCCAGTCAAGGGTTCTGCCTTTGTAATGCGTGGGTACGTAGATATGATGGGTGAATCCTAGGGCGATGCACAAGGTTTTGAACTGAGCACTTTTTTGATGGGTAGCCAGTGAACAGTACGTATTGCTGGTGTGATATGTTCAAATCGCTTCATTCTGAGAAGTAGTCTTGCTGCTGCATTTTGAACTTTTTGAAATGTCCTCATTAGGTGATCTAGGAGTCTGATATAGAGGCTGTTTGCATAGTCTAGTTTGAATAGTATTCGAGAAATTATGGCCAGGGTTGTGTGGGTCAATGTTAAGCAAGGTAAGATGCAGAAAAAAGAGGGGGTGAGGCACGCACTCTAGTTCCCAGCTTTGTATACCTGCTGCAGTTCAGTTGCTCTACTCCTCCAAGCGCTTTCATGTCTCTAACAATCTTCAGGGAAGCAGTCTTTTCAGGGGTCACTGATTGGTCTCAATTTTGGTCTCAGGGAATTCTGGTAGCTGTAGTCAATTCTGGTAACCAGGAACCAACTCCCCTCCTATAGCACAATGTTTTTCCCATGATGGGGGGAGGGGGGAAAACCATCAATGTGGCTTTCCTAGGTAGGGCATGTTGACCCCGGTGCCGCTGCCTCTGGAGCCCAGCACTCTTGAACCAATATGTAGAAAAATGAGGTGGTGAGGCATGCACTCTAGTTCCCAGCTTTGTATATCTGCTGCAGTTCAGTTGCTCTTCTCCTCCAAGCGCTTTCATGTCTCTTAGAATCTTCAGGGAGGCAGTCTTTTCAGGCGTTACTGATTAGTCTCAATTTTGATCTCAGGGAATTCCGGTAGCTGTAGCCAATTCTTGTAACCAGGAACCATCTCACCTCCAATAGCACAATTCTTTTTTTTATTGTCCCTACGGTTCGGCCATGTGTTTTTAAGCATAAATCGGTAGATCGTAGAAAACTTTCCTATGGACCTTACCCGACTTTTCGTCCATTAACGCACTCGAAATCAGCCGCCATTTTCTGATAATCCTATCATTTCCCCCCATCGACCTGGCTCACCTGCTTTTGCGGCACTAAATCAAATCCCCCGCCCCTGAAACAGACATCAGAAGACGCGTACCGCCCATTTCCCAACGCCAAAGCACGTTTCGTGTCAACAATCGCTGCGCCTCAGCTAATGACGTGTCGCCATGGAAATGGCAGGACGCCTCTTTCCTCTATAAGTATAAACACACCGTTTCACAACACACAGCAGCAGATATTCGATTCCATTACTCTCTCTGTGTTACTTTGAGTATTCTTTGACTCGTTTCTGTGCTCTGGTCAGCTACCTTCGCCGCTTCTAGGCCTTGTGAACACCTGTACCATCTCTGTAAATTATTTTACTTTCTTTACCACACAATGGCTACAATAATGCCATATATGTACGAGCCCGAGTACACCGAGCAAGAACTACTGGAAAGGCAAGCACGCGAAAACGATGGGGATTCGGACGGCAGTTGGGAGGACCAGTCAACGAATGAAGAGCCTGGGCCATGTCGCATGGACGGCGTCTCCACCTGGTGCACGTGCAATCGGTGCGAGCTAATGCCAACTGAGGAGGAGAACTGCTGCTGCCGTGAAAATTCCGGGTGCTTGGCCTACATTTCGGAAGGCGAGCCAAGTCCGCAATGCATCACCGAGCTGTCAGAGTTCAGGGAAGCCTGCCTCTCACGGATCGTGTTGAGGATGATGATGGTGCTTATGCACGAACTTCGCGGCACTGTTCGTCCGCGTAATCCGAGTAACGAGTAAGTATACTCTGGTTGTGATGTCAGTGATGCCACTTGGTTCCATATTGTGCATTTTCTACATAGAATTTTTTTCAAAGCAGAATGACATTTTTTACCTGAATCGACATTGATAAGAAAGTTTTGTCATTTTAATACAGTTTGCATCTTTCTTTTTCATAGGTGGTACAGGCTGGTGGCCTATCGTTGCTTCACTTGGTGGCTTCACGGGAGGCTCGGACACCGCGTTCGGAGAGTAATACCTGCCTGTGCGGTACTTGCCATTAGACAACATTTCCCCAGCGACAGTGGACAATACCGCAGATTTTCCCTGGATGTGCTGCAACCGGAACTTTACAATGTGTAATGTTTATTATTTATGTTCAATTGAAATTAAGATCTAAAATAAAACCCAACATATATTTTAACAATGGTTGTTTTGATTTTTTAAATGAATCTAGTGTGTCTCCATTGAATAGAATAGTCTTCCTGTGCTGAATAGAATAGTCTTCCTGTGCCTTGTCTTGTCACACCACATGTCTCCGGCCAGCATCCTCCCTCACGCTGGCCGCCCACCTTCAATCCACATAACCGTTGAACCCATATGCAGCAGACATACATATGTTATTTTGCGGGTTGGCATCAAGCCTCCCGGCCTTGCCTCCTCCCCCAAAAATACTTACCACACCACTTTGTTCAAGCGTTGGCAATAAAAGGCCGTTGGATTTTATTGATACAAAACATGGTTATAGGTAAATAATCAATATGGTTGATCATAATAAATCATCCTTTTGGGCACCGGGTACAGAGATGACCCCCTCTGGCCCGTGCCGCCTTGCCACCACAGGCCAGCCTGCTGCTGACTAACTGCCTAGGCATCCAGGGTCTCCAGGGTGAACTGCACCCATATATTCTCCTGGGAGGCTGAGGTATTTATAAACTCACCCCCCTGCCTTCCATGTACTAGATCCTGCAGCCTGCCTCTTACATGCAGTTAGATGGCCTCTCCTTGGTGAGGCCCTGCGGCAAACGAGTCCTGTCTGCACGACCACCGCCCCAATCCACCCACCCGCCCTATCAAAGGCAGTTCGCACCGGGGTACTTGCGCTGGCAAGTGGAGCTGTCAGGGAGCGATAAAGGCCAAGAGGTGCCAAATAGCATGTACACTTCAAAGTGGTCTATAGAGCATGGGTTGTTGTTCCCATGTCTACCTCCAGACCCCGTGTCTCCTGCCAAGCATCCCCCCTCACGCTGAACGCCCCCCTGCAATCCACATAAGTGTGTCTCCATTCACGACTCTTTCTGTGTCTTGTCTGCACGACCACCGCCCCAATCCACCCCCCCGCCCTATCAAAGGCAGTTCGCACCGGGGTACTTGTGCTGGCAAGTGGAGCTGTCAGGGAGCGATAAAGGCCAAGAGGTGCCAAATAGCATGTACACTTCAAAGTGGTCTATAGAGCATGGGTTGTTGTTCCCATGTCTACCTCCAGACCTTGTGTCTCCTGCCAAGCATCCCCCCACACGCTGGACGCCCCCCTGCAAACCGCATAATGCCACGACATATACACGTCATTCATTCACAAACACACCCCTGTTTCGAATTCTTTATAACCCACTTCATATTTCTAATGAGAACTTCTTTGCGCTTTGCTAGTCAACCCGTGAAGGTGCTGGTTATCTGCTCTTCGTCTCTGTGAACTTCCGTGACCACTTCGAGGAAACTCGTCAGTTTGCAACCTGTGAACTGCTCCCTGTTCTACGACAAGAAACTACTCTGATCCCTGCATCTAACTGTTTGTTCGTCAAGGTAAGGCCATGTACCATAATCATTTTGCGTCCAATTTCTTTTCGTTCAAGCCAGTACATGCAAGGAACTAGTCACATGTTCTGAGTTTAGTCAAATTATTTTTCTATTTTTTTAAAGTTATTCAAATACTTATCCGCATGTGAATAACGTGTATAGTTCCAAGAACCAAAACAAACCTTGCATTGGACCTTTTATGTGTCATTTAATTTTTTAACACATTTGTATTCATAGAGAATTGTTGATCTTTACTTTTCAGAACTTTCCACAATGCCTGCCTGTTCCATTGGCGGTTACCCTTCGAAGACTCATAGTAAATCTGAAGGTACTATAATGCATGTTTTCCCTAAGACAATGGATCAGATAAGAGAATGGGTCCGATATTGCGGATATCCACCGTCTGAGCTTGAAAGTAGAGTCCTAGAAGTCTTTGCAGACAAGAGGGGTGATCGATACCGCATCTGCAGCAGGCACTTTACCTCTGACATGTACTCCACATCTTTGCTAATAAAGAAGAACACACCGCGAGCGAAGCGAAAATTGCTCTCAACCGCTATTCCCACTCTATTCGTTCACATCCCTCCACTGGTGAGTCAAGTTTACGTATTTATCTCTCGGCCTTGCGGTAGTGTGTAGCATTAGCTAACAATAATTTCCCCATTTATGTATCCACTCAATATGAAGGCGGAAGATTCTCCATCCGTGTCGTTATTGCAGTCATCAGCCACTTCAAGCGCCTATCGGGTAATCTTACTTAGCTATTCTGCCACTGACTTGTTTTGGGCATGTAAATCAATAGTTTTAATTTATCGTGTGATTATTTTACCTAATGGTACACCCTTGTACTCTTCCTCTAGTCTTTGTTTTCAGTTATAATTATTGTTATCCAAAATAATGCAAGTACTGTCTTTCAGGGAGATGCTGAGGAGTCCAACGTATTGACGACAACCGTTGATGTCACTCAGATGCTCGAGGTACGTTTCCGGACAGTTCCATCGATGGAGATCATCAGATCTTGCATTCTTGTAGCGTGATTGTTACACACAATGTTTCTTTTGTTTTTAGCCATTGATATGTCCTTCTGTCGTCGCCCTCCTATGTGTCTTCTTTTTTCAATATTGTGTTCATTACTAATGAAAGTCCTATGTTTCAGGGAGTCGATGGAGCATTAGTCCAAGAAGAAGGGGGAGCATGCAGTTACGGGTCGGCGCAACAGCTTGCAGAAGTGTGCACCGCAGTTACATCGTCCCTTGATGTTCTTATGCATTTCGAGGTATGGATACTGACAGTTCGATCAAGCGAAATCATATGACGTGATTACATCCGCTATACTTCCTTCTTTATTAACGCAAGTACTATGTTTCAGGGAGATGACGGAGCTTCTTCTACAAGAACATCACCCCTAGTAGTTGATGCAGATCTCTGGGTGGTGACACTTACAACGATCGAGCAAATCGAATCATATTTAGATATCCATTATTTATTTTAGACAACTGATCATTTGTGCAGGTCTATTTAGATGAGCCGTTGACGCCTGCACAAAGTTTATGTTCTTTTTAACAAAATAGAAAACCATACTAATGCAATTGCTGTGTTTCAGGGAGTTACTGAAGCATCATCTTCAATAATATCATCAATGGAAGTCTATGAGGAGCCCGAGGTATGGATCTTGGCAGTTCCATCTAACTAGATCAACAATGCGTGAATAATTGTCGTTTGAATGTTCTCCACAAAGCGTTCATTTGTGTTTTGCTATTGAGATGTACGTGGGTATTGGTCCCCAAGTACATTTTGTGTTTTCAATATTATTATACATACTAATGGAAGTTCTATGTTTCAGGGAGTCGATGGAGCGTCAGTGCGTGATGGATGTGCTTATCATGAAAATATAGTCGTTTCAGCGCAAGAGGAAGTGGAGACATGCACACACGAGTCGGAGCAACAGCGTCCAGATGTTGAAGTTCGAGGCAAGAAAGTTTCAAAGAAAAGAAAGCAAAAGAAGGTTAGTGTCCTGGTCACTATAATATGTTGTTTTTCACTGTTAATAGTTCAATACTGTAAATTGTGTTTAAACTGAACATCCCTTTTCCAATCTGTCCTCTAGTTGCGAGTGGGTGTACGAACTAGATCTACACAGACAGTGAAGCGAACGAGAGATGTTGCTTGTCAAACCTTTTGGCAGGGACTTGAGACTGGAGATGCATCGTGCCAATGGGAAGAATATGAAGTGATTGACAACGGAGCTATACCACCACCAGCCATTGATAGTGAATGTCCTCCTGGTAGTTCGGATGCAGTCGGAGATCAATTCACAGAATCCACAC
Source organism: Ambystoma mexicanum (assembly GCF_040938575.1). Classification (NCBI taxonomy): domain Eukaryota; kingdom Metazoa; phylum Chordata; class Amphibia; order Caudata; family Ambystomatidae; genus Ambystoma; species Ambystoma mexicanum. The sequence continues at coordinate 601,779,654 of NC_090922.1, forward strand.
CCGCAAAAACTAAGACCGCGAGAAAGTTGAAGAAATTGTTTTATTCTCCCATCGCCGGAGAAGGAACAGATGTTGCAATGGAAGAGAATGAAGTGGACGACAATGAAACACCATCAATATCACTGAACATAGCGGAAGACGATATCAGAGATTCTACCTTTCATGTGAGTGACATGTCCTCAACGTTACAGGCCGAACCAGCTGGGATGCAGAGTGACAGTATAAGGAAAGAGACCAAATTCATTGTATTCGATAGTTGTTTGATTGATATTATTATTCGGATGAAATGTGGGCATTCGGTTGGTGGGGAAGTATGTGGGGAGCCATTGATTAATGTGACTCGTGCAATTCGAGGCACTAACCTTAAAATACATGCCACCTGTACAAAATATCATCCTTTCTCATGGTCTGCACAACCCATGCTGGGGCAACTGCCAGCAGGCAATCTACTTTGTGCAGCGGCTGCACTTTTTAGTGGTTCAAGTTTTAAAAAGTTAGAGTCTTTCTTTCAGTTTGTGGGAATCCATTTCATTGCGAAAACTCAGTTCTACAAATACCAAACCGATTATCTATTTCCAGCCATTAGCGAAGCTTGGAGAATGGAAAAAATGTCTATTGATAGTACATTCGCGGGCAAACGGTTCAGGCTAGCCGGTGATGCACAGTGCGACAGCCCAGGATTTTCAGCCAAGTACTGCACCTACCACTTTCAGGAAATGGAAAGTAAGAAAATTGTGAGTTCGGTGGTCGTGCAGGTGTCACAAAGTACATCCTCAGTGGCCATGGAGAAAGTTGGCTTTGTAGCATCATTGCAAGAACTACAATCGCGGGAATGGTGATCGACCTGATAGCCACGGACAGACACGTTTCAATTGCCAAGACAATGAGAGAAGAGTACAAAAATATAAATCCCCAATTTAACGTTTGGCATCTTGCAAAAACAATCAATAAAAAAATGTCGGCTGCAGGTAAAAAAAAAGATATGCAAGGTATTTCGCAGTGGTCCAAGTCAATCAGCAACCATCTTTGGTGGAGCTCAAAAACATGTGGAGGGTCGTTGGAAATTCTACTGGAAAAATGGCGGTCAGTAACGTTCACCGCTGGACCACAAACCAACATTTCCACAATTGTGAACATGGCCATTTGTCCACAGAGGAGGCACGGAAGAAGAAGTGGTTGATTCCTTCATCACCCACTCACAAAGCCATTGAAAAGATTGTATTTGATAAAACTATAACAAGAGATTTGAGGGGACTCACGGAATTCTGCCACACAGGAGATTTGGAGGTGTTCCACAATATGTGCCTAAAGTACAGGCCAAAACGATTGCATTTCGGCATGGAGGGCATGATAAATCGGACTCTTCTGGCGGTCTTGGCACATAACCATAATGTTGGCCGTCAACAAAGTAGGACGACCGGAACTTTAGGGACGCTTCGCTACAATAAGGCCTTCACTAAAAGAAGTAAACAATGGGTGATCAAACCAGTGTTTGAGGATATGCAATATGAGTTTATTGAGAGACTTATTGTTGACGTCCTAGATAGGCACATAAATGGAGTTGTGAACGAACCTGTGCAGGGGACAACTGCATTGCCACCCAACATTGCCTCTGTTCCATGTCCACCTAAAGAAGAGCTCATTGAGAAATACACATCACGGTTTAAATGATTGTAATTTGATTGTCTGTTCTCTCGAGTCTCCTCATGTCGCAGGCCCATTGAATATGTGTAGCTATGTATTGTGTAAATAAAAGTGATTTCTCAGTGTACATGCAATGTGTCTATCCAACCTTGTTCATTTGCGCATTAAATTAAACCAAACAGTAATATAAATCATTTTTCAAAAAATATAGAATGTCTCCGTATTTATGGTTCTCTGGGGCTGCAAAGCACGCAGACAAAATGCAAAGAAGGAGTGTAAATTTCAAGTCCTGTGAGATGGCCTTACACTGAATGTAGCTAACTAGGAATGTGTGCTCGTTCAAAGTGAAGGTCAGCTGCTTTGATTTTTTGCTCGGGTGCCGGAATGGCCCACGACTCAGTATAAGGTTCTATTGTTATTTGACCTTGACAGGTCGGGACCCTCCCGAAAGACTTCTTTTTGGGGGTGTGGTGTAATAACGTAAGAAACGATAATGAATAAAATTTCAAAACGATAGCCATTTAATGTTCGTTCATTAGAAGAAATAACGTCGGCATAGAAGGAGTGGTATTTCGGGGCTGCCCTACGCACAGACACAATGGAAAATGCAAATATAATGTAAGTAACTCTTTAGATGAGTTTATACCGCAATTTAATTACTATACAGTAGCTTTAAAGACGGGTTAAGTTGTACTTGTTCGTTCTATGTGGCATATTGTTTTGTACCGCGCACTATCTTGAGGAGAACCATCTCCTTTTACGGAAGCACCTCAAAACCTTCCTCTTTGCTTCTGCTTTCTCTCCCCCTCTCCCCTGCTACAACTGGTCCACTGTCTGCGACCTCGGTCCTGGGCCCTTCCACTCTCCACCTGCACTGCCTCCCTGTCAACCCCTGCACTGGGGGACTGTCTCAGTATCCTACAGCCCCCCCTTGACGTATAATACCCAGTTGCACTGTCCTAGCTATGAAATTATTTCCCGACCTAATATATAAAATGAATAATTTTAATAAAGATCTGATGGTGAGACTAATTTCATTTTTTATGTTTTTAAAACAGGTACATCCTTCATTATTGTCCGTGTCACGAGTACCAGACACCGGCGGATGGGTTTTATAACCGCCAGTTGCTTCTCCGCGTGAACAACGTTAGCACCCTGACCATTTTATGGGACGATCGCCAAGTACAAGTATGCCCTTACGCGGTACAAACGGCTAGATGCAACATACAGACCGTTGTGGTGGCCTAGTGCCTCGTTGTTGGAACAGCCATGCGATTATCAGTGCGACCGAAGAGCTTATTTTATCGTAAACCAACACCCTGTGTACTGCACACGAACATCGCTTGCCTCAAGACGAACTATTTTGGATCGAGATCAAAGAAAAATGCAAATCGCAGAATATTCTCTAAACATTTGATGTCCAATAAATGTACTTTGCCAAATGGACAATCTTGTCGTTTGCTTTTAAACCACAGTTTCATATTCCGAATTGTGGCGCTGTATTGTGAGATGATCTAAGACCCTGTGTACAGCAAAGGAACATCGCGTGCCTCAAAACGAACTTTTTGGAACGTGAGCAAATAAAAATGCAAATCGCTGAATATTCTCTAAACATTTGATGTCAAATAAATGTACTTTACCAAATTTACAATCTTGCGGTTTGATTTAAAAGTACACTTTCATATTCCGAATTGTGGCGCGCTGTGTTGTGAGCTGATCTGTGTTGGTTTCCGGGTTCTGTGTGGAGTCGCGTAGAAGACGCCTGGGCGCGTTTGCCTACGCAGCACAGTCACGTCACGGATAGAGGCGGGGAATATGAATGTTTTGATAAAGTCTGTTTCAGGGGCGGGGGATTTGATTTAGTGCCGCAAAAGCAGGTGAGCCAGGTCGATGGGGGGAAATGATAGGATTATCAGAAAATGGCGGCTGATTTCGAGTGCGATAATGGACGAAAAGTCGGGTAAGGTCCATAGGAAAGTTTTCTACGATCTACCGATTTATGCTTAAAAACACATGGCCGAACCGTAGGGACAATAAAGAAAAAGTCCCGGAACTATCCTTTAACAAATAACAACATAGTAACAACAGACAGCACAGTCTTCATTTGTCAGGGTGTTGTCTTCAGCTTAGGTTCCGAAGCGGAGGAGTAAAAAGATAAAGTTTCAGGCCTCTCGAGAAGTCCGAGTCGAGGCATTGAGTGGTTTCTTGCCTTATTTTATGTTGGGACGGGCAAGTTCCTCATGGGGGTTTGTGGTCTGCGGAGAAGGGTATGTCACGAAGGAGGGCCTTCCATGCTTCAAGGGTGTTATTTATGTCGTCCACACCGGTGTTAGCTCCGTCTTGCCAGGCTCTGGTCTCAGCTGTGGTCCATCGATCCAGTTCTTTGATCCAGTGTTCGTACCTCGGACCCCCTTTTGACTTCCAAGCCATAGCTATAGTTGTTTTGGCCAGGATGCAGGAAATGTCCATCAGCTTGACCACGTCTTTTAACTTTCTCACCCTGGGGTGGGCTCCCAGTAGACATTCTTTCGGTTCCCAGTTGTATCTGGTGATGCCTGCACTTGTGCAAGTTTGCTTTACTTTAGACCAGAGTTGCATCGCCTTGTTACAGGTCCAGAACATGTGCAGCAGGTCCGCTGCGTCGCTGCCGCACCAGGGGCAGTTCGGCAATGCTTTTTTGTTGAAACCGGCCACCCTCTTCGGAGTCATGTACGTTCTGTAGAGGACATTGAGTTGGATTTGTCGGAATCTAGTGTTCCTAGAGACCTCCTTGGGGTAAAGTAGTATTCTTTCCCATTCACCGTCTGTCAGCGTGGCCCCCAGGTCGATCTCCCATCTTTCCTTTAGTGTTGCACTTTTGGGGTTGGGTCTGTCCATCAATCGACCGTAGAGTCGGGTTACTGGTTTCCAGCCATCTGAGAGCTCGTGCATCTCTTGGAGCAAGGGGTCTGAATTGGGTTCTTCTGGCCAATCTAGCCATTTCTTTTTTGCGACCTGTTTGAGGCGATGGTACCACAGGAATTGGCCTCCACTGAGCCCCTCTGACTCCAGGATCGATTCGAATTGTCTGAATTTGCCATCTTTGAACATGTTGCCCCATGCGTAGATCCCAGCGCACTCCCAGCTTCTCGCCACCCTGATGTCTGTTATGGTTTTGCATGCATCTACAAGGATGGGAGTGTTGGGAGAGTATGGGTGACTCAATTGGAGGGTGGAGCAGGTTCTGGTCCAGATCTGTCTGCCCAATTGTACGATCATGGGGACGTCTCGTGTTTGTTTCAGCGGGTTCCAAAGTGCCTCTTTGGGGTACAGGTTGGAGGGTGTTAGCCTTAGAAATTCTGAATCTGCGTTCGGGTCGTCTTGGAGCCATTTGTCACATGACTAAACTGTGCAGCTAGATAGTACATGTGTAAATCTGGGAGTTGCACCCCCCCTTCTTTGTGTCGCAACGTGAGGATCACTAGGGGTAGCTTATGTCTGGATGGGCCCCATAGAAAGTCCCTGATTAGTGATTCCAGTTTTCTGAAGAAGGGCAGGGGGCTGTAGTAGCAGACGTTCGTGAAGTAATACAGGAGTCTCGGAAGGATAATCATTTTCAAGATTGCTGCTCTCCTCATCATGGCAAGTGGTAGTTTTGACCAGAACTTCATGGAGTTGCGGAGTGCTTTTGTTGCTATTTCGGTGTTATGGTCATGTGTGAGCTCTGGGGTATGTTTTATATTAATTCCCAGATATCGGAACATTCTTGGTCGCCATTTTATTCCCACCTCTGGCAAATCGGCTTCTCCCACCTCGTTAAGTCTGGCCAGCGAGAACGCACAAGATTTTGATCTGCTGAATTTGATCCCGGAATAGCGAGCATAGTTATCAAGGACATCAAGCAAGACCTGCGCGTTTACATGTGGGTCCTTTAGGTATAAGAGTACGTCGTCAGCGTACAAGGAGACATCAAAGAACTGCTTCCTGCAGTAGATGGCAATCGGTTCCACTCCCAAGATGTACAACATGGGTGACAGCGGGCATCCTTGCCTGGTGCCTCGCTGTATCGCCCACGCTTCAGATATTATTCCGCCGGTTTTCACTCTGGTCATGGGTGAGTTATACAGGACCTCGACCCATCTCACGAAGCCCTCTCCAAATCCAAACTCCCTCAGCACCTCGATCAACCATTCCCAGAATATGGAATCGAAGGCCTTGATGGCATCTAGTGACAGCACCGCCAGGTCCTCGTCTCTTTCATAAGTTTCCGCTGTGACGTGTTGTAGTCTCCGGAGGTTGGCCGTGGTGTTGCGTCCCGGGACAAATCCATTTTGGTCTTCATGTATTATAGACCCCACCACCCTCGTGAGTCTCTTAGCGAGAATGGTGGTCAAAATCTTGCTGTCATAGTTCAGCCTCGCTAACGGGCGATAAGAATCACAGCATTCGGGTGGCTTGTTTGGTTTGAGCATGGGGATTATGATGGTTTCCTTCATGGTGCAGGGAAGAATTTCTTTCTCGTATGCTTCCGTGTAGACCCTGTATAGTATCGGGGTAATGGTTGCTTCATAGGCTTTGTAAAATTCGGGTGGGAGACCATCGCTCCTTGGGGTCTTGCTAGTGGCTAGGAATCTGATTGCGTCTGTGATGTCTTCTGTGGTGATCTCAGTGTCTAGTGCTTCTCTCTGTTCTTCAGTCAGTCTTGGGAGCCCGATCTCGTCGAGGGTGGCTCTAATTTCCTCCCTGGGTACTTGTTCATCGTGGGAGTAGAGTTCGGAGTAGAAAAAATGCAGTGTTGATGTCCAGTTGTGACTTATGTGCTATTCCATGTGCATCTTTGATCTCTGTAGGGAAGTGTCTTGGATGTTCACGTTTGCGCAGCCACGCCAGTAGTCTGCCTGGCTTATCGGCCTCTTTTTGGGCCTTGGTGGTATTAGCTGCAAAGTCAAATTTAGCCAGTCTGTCCCAGGCTGTTCGGCATTCGTCTCGGAGTTCCCGCATGATCTCCTCCGTCTCCGGTGTGGCGTCTGAGTCGGCTTCGAGACGTGTTATTTCTGTTTCACGTTCTTCTAATGACTCTTTCAGATGTCTCCGAATGCCTCCCGCTGCAGAGATGGCTTCACCCCGTGTTACCACTTTCATCGCCTCCCATAGCGTACTCCAGCTCGATACGGATCCTTTGTTGTTGTCGATGTAGTCTTCGAGCTTAGTACCGAGATCTTCCCTGATCAGTAAGTGCTGCGGGGGTCAATCTCCATGTCGATATCGGGGGCCTGGGGCCTTTTAGTTTCCATTGCATGACTAGCGGTGAGTGGTCAGATATCGATCTGCCCAGGTATGTGGTGGAGTCCACCGATGCAATTTGTTCCCTGTCTACGAACAGGTAGTCGATCCTCATGTGGATCTTGTGCGGGGCTGAGTAGTATGAGTAGCTTCTTTCTTCTGGGTGTTGTGCTCTGCAGATGTCTACTAGGTCCAGGTGTTCCAAGGCGTTGTTGAGAGCCGTGGTAGCGGCATTGTGTGGTTGTTGGGGGGGCACAGACCTGTCCATTTCACCACTTCTAATGCAGTTGAAGTCACCACCCCAAATGAAGGTGCCTTCTCTGTGATGAGCTATTTTGGAGCACAACATTGTAATGTGTGATGGTATTCCATGTTGTGGGAAGTAGGAGTTGACCAGGCATATTGTGGTGTGCTCGATGGTCCCCCACACTATCAGGTACCTGCCTTCCTTGTCAGCTTCTACTCCCTGTAGGCGAAATGGAACGCTTGGGTTCACCCACATGAAGACTCCTTGTGTGTATTTGGAGTAAGGTGTTCCCTTTCCAATACCCCCCCCCCATCGTTCTGCTAGCTTGGATGAGGATTCTGCCGTCAGGTGGGTTTCTTGAAGCATTGCAATAGAGATCTTCTTTCTGCGAAGATAGGATTGAATCCGGTTTCTTCTCAGGTACGAGTTCATCCCACGCACGTTCCACGTCATTCTTTTTAGTTGTGATGCCATTTGGGTATATAGGTGCTAATTCCAATCCCCTCCGTGGTGGGTCTGCCCAGTGGATTCAGCCTCTCGCTAACAGGGCTAGGCGTTCGTCTCTCATTTCTGCCTGTGTTCAGGTGCTGTGTCGGTCTCGTCCGCTGTCTTTTTGGATGTAGTAGTGTGAAGACTGTGCAGCCAACGTAACGATTAACATAACTATAACTAGTGCGCCTAGCGACTGCATTCTTGTTGCTGTGCTCAGGCACTCTCGTGCCGTCGGAACCCATCCGGGCGTCGGGCTCGAGTGGGATCGGTCAGGCAACTGGCCTGTCCTGGTCTGTTCGCGGGGGCGAAGTCCTGTGTCCGGTGTGGGGCCAAGCGAGTGCCGCATTTAGCTGGTTAACTGTACTGTAAGTTACTTCCGCGATGCAGGGTGCATGTGTTTGTAGTGAGTTCTTGTTTCGGCGAGCATGCACGATTCATGTGTCCCGATCTTTAGCTTCTCTCATTTGTCTCTGGGATGGGTGTCCTCGCCTTGAGCCAGGTTATTGTCCTCCATCCACATGTTGGCGGCCGCAGGAGACTCTAGGAAGATTGAGTGGCCCTTGAAGATGACCTTTAATCTGGATGGATAAAGCAGCATGTACTTCAAATTTAGTTGCCGCAACCTGGCCTTAATTGGAACAAATGAGTTCCTCTCCCTTTGTACTTTTGGGGTGTAATCCGGGTAAATGGATATCATTGAATTGCCGCGTTCTATTGGGCCTTCTTCCCTGGAGTACCTCAGGATGACTTCCCTGTCCTGGAAATTAAGTATTTTTGCGATTATTGGGCGAGGGTGCGAACCCGGAGGAGGTTTATTTTGGAGGGACCTATGTGCCCTCTCGACTGCAAAGCCTTGCGTGAGTTTTCCGGTGCCTATTTCCTGTTGCAGCAGAGACTCTATATATGCAGTGGGGTTTGGGCCTTCGTCACCTTCCGGAATTCCCAGTATCCTGATTTTGCCCCTTCTAGCGCGCTCTTCAGCCTCCTCGGCCCTCGCCTCGAGGATAGCCACCTTCCTTTTAAGGTCCACAACCTTGGCTTTCAGTTCAACTGTGTTTTCAGTTGTTTCTTTTATGGTTGTTTCAGAGGTGGCGACCCTGTCTGTTAAATTCCTGGCATCCTGTCGCACAAGTTGAATGTCCGACCTGAATTCGTCTATCTTGGAATCTATAAATGTGCGCAGAAACGCTATGGCTTCCAACACTTGGGTCTGGCTCTCGGGGGGGTCCGCGTTTCTTGGTGAAGTGGGTTCAGGGGCAGAGGGGTGCGGGTCAGCCGTGTTTTTAGGTTTCGTAGAGACATAGTTGTCCATTGTAGCAGGTTTTGGCTTGCTTCTGGAGGACAGAGCAAGTTCGTGGATATGCGGTGCCGAGCCTGCCTGGGCGAGTATTAATGTTGCTCCCTGCGTTGGCTAGATCAGCAGGGTTTTGCTTTATGAAGGGGTAGTGCGTCAGATGTCAGTGGACTGCAGGTTTTGCAGGAGTGTTTAGTTTGTTCTAGATGCACCCCAGGCACCGCTTCGGTGGGGGGGGCTGAAAATGTTATCTCCCCTTAGGGTCTGGGTCTTCTTCCCGTAGCAGGATCTGGGGAGGATACGTTGGATGGGTGGTTAAGTAGTATTAGGCACGGAGCCGGGGAGGTGGCTGCTGATGCCTCTGTGCTGTTTTGCGGGGGCCCCCAGTCTCCTCACCTTGTGAGTGCCTGTTCCTCGCCGCGGGCGCGCCGGTGCTGTCCGCAGGTGGGAGATCGGGTGTCTTCTCGCCCCGAGCCGGTGGCGTCCATCGATTCCCTCCTCAGAGGTCGCTGGTGTATGCGCTCTTCCGTGTTGTTATGCACGCTGCGCACCTCTGGTGGGGCCAGGCGGCTGTGTGGGGGGGCCGCGCTCAGCCTTCCGGGGCCTCAGTGCCTCCGGAGCAGTCTGGGGTCCGGGTCTTCTCCCCCCGATGGCTCTCCCCAGTGGTGATTTGAGTTTCTCTGGTGGGGCAGAGCGGGTGTATGGGAAGCCGCGCTCCGCCTTATCAGGCCACGACTCCATAGGAGCAGTTCGGGGACTGGTTCCACCCCCTCTTATTGGCGCTCCCCAGCGGCCCGCAACGCCTTGCGTGATGTTGGGGCTACGGGCGCCCAGCGTTCAGCCTCGCAGCTACAGGGGTTTATGTGCCCACGGATTCGCATCCGCTTCTTTCCTTCTCCCCCGTGTGTTGACCGGAGCAACGACGGACCGCCGCGGAGTCCCAGGCGGCGTCAGTGCAGCGTGGAGGCCGCCATCTTGGACACCAGCGAGGGCGGAGGGGGGGAAGGGTCCGTGTAGGGCTATATTTGCGTCACTAGTCGGCAGTGGGTTCCGCCACCTTCTGATTAAATTTGTCGCCTGAAGGTCTTCTGCATGCGGTCAAAAAAGGATCGTAATGCGGCGTCTCGGCCAGAGCTCGGCGCCTTAGCCTCCTTCCACCGTGAGCTCCAGGCCACGCCCCCGCAACATGTACTAATGTTAGGTACTTGCAAACCTCTGTCACTATGGACCGAAAACTGTGTTAAGATCATGTAACGTGGAGGGATAACAGAGGAAATGCTTCTACGTAGACCAAATACAGCCACAAAAGGCTTCTATGTAGTGGATTGGATAGAGAATAGGATTTTGCTATCTACCTATAGAGTCTTTGAACACTTTACTTAAGATATCAGTTAGTTCAATTAATGTAATATTGGAAAAATATCCTTCCAAAAAGTATAGATGAGCTTGGCTCCATTTGAAGCTGAATCTGTTTGCAACACATGAAGTGAGGGGGACTAGAGAAAGTATTCCTCGATCTGAGAGACTCTCGGTTTTGCCTCAGGGAAATAGAAACCTTGTACCATTTGGTAATTGTATGCCCTCAACTTACTAGAATGCATGATAATATATTGGGCAAATACTTGTGCTCCACAAGACTTGAAGTGACTGATAGAATTTGGCATACTTTGCTTGGAGACACGCCAACTTCTTTGGTGATTGCAGCTATGAGATTTCTAGACTCGATTTTCCCAGACTAATTGGACCACCATATAAGATCAATTGAAAATATAAGAACTCATCCAACAGTTTTCACCCACCCCCTCCCTTTCACTGCCTTTCCCTTCGCCCGGCAAAATTGCTTCCAACCCCAACCATCTGGCAGGGACATACAGAGAAACAACACTGAGACCAAGCTTCAAAGTTCGTAAAGTTCTTAACTGACTAGGTGGGTTCTTTGCACGGTGCATATGGATATCGTCAGGGCCCCCCTGATCCTCTGGGGTCCAGAGAGCGGGACAAGTTCAGCAGCTGACCCAAATCATAGTTTCAGGGCATCACAGCCTTCTCCTAACAACACCGCACTCCAGTCCAACAGAAAGCTGTCCATCCTATCGTGGACAAATGCTGAGAGTTTTTCATATGTAAAATAGCCAAGAGTTTTGAGAGCCAATCCTTCCTGGATGAGGGGCCGAATGTTTCCATTTCTGAGCCAAGGTAATTCTTCCAGCTCTCACCATGGCTTTACGACTTTCTGAAAATTAGGCATGTCATTATTTTCCAGGGACGGGACCCCCAACAGGATCTCTATGAGTAGCAACTGCGGGAGATGCCCACCATGTCCTTGATCCAGCTCAAGAGTTCAGCCCAGTAATTTGAGACGTAGGTCACTCCCACCACATATGATACCATGATCCCTGCTGGCCACATCCCCTAGACTCGCAGGGGTCTGCAACCTGTGGCTCTCCAGATGTTTCGGACTACAACTCCCATGATCTCCTGACATTGACTATGCTGTACAGGCCGGATGGGAATGGTAGTCCAAACACATCTGGGAGCCAAAGGTTGCAGACCCCTGCGAGCATAGCGGAGACACTACCACAAACATTTTAGAGAGTCTTGCCAGATGCAAGTGATAAGCATCCAATATTTTAAAGTTGTAGTCCATGGCTGCCGTATAAAGCAACCCCGCCCGCATTGATTTACACACTCTACCCCAGGTTGTCTCCTCAATCTCCGCTCCCACCCTCTCCTCCCAGAGCTTTTTAAAATTCTGCCTCCCTTCCAGATCCACCGTGATCAAAACTTTGTAAATTCTAGAAAGAGCCTGTTCCGTGTGTAGGACTCAGCAATTATTTTCTCAAATGGGGTGAGGGGACATGAAAGCTCCTTGCACCATTTGGGGTCAGTCAAGATGCCCTTCACTCGAAGGTATGCAAAGACTGATTGAGGTGATGTGCCCATGGCCTCGGCCAAAGTATCATAAGAAATGAAGGAATTCTCCCTAAACATCTGAGCGGCTCTCTCCAGCCCCATATCTGACCAATGTTGTGTGTGGCAAAGGCCTAGGTTTCCAAGATCAAGGGGGGCACCCCACTGCAAGCTCAGGGGCAAGGGCCAAGAGGACAGGACGGCGTTGGCCCTGTTAGGTTTCCATAAGTGCCAGAGGACCGCCTGTGTGGGGTGGGTTCTAACATGACGTGGGATATTTCTGGGTGGGGACCAATGTCTCTCACTTTCTTGGGGTGAGTGTGGGTGTCCTCTATATATGACCAATAGGTACCTATGTCGTCCCTTAAGTGCTCCATCATGACCCTGAGCTCTGCTGCCTTATGGTACAATCTAATGTCTGGGAGACCAAAGCCTCCTTGGTCTCTAGGGAGGGTCAAGGTTGCACATTTAACTCTCGGCCTCTTTCCATTCCAGATAAACCATGGTTTGTAACGTAACATTGAGAAGGAGAAGTCTGGTATGGGCGTGGGGAGAGCCGTGAAAAGATACAGGAGATGGGGAGGATGTTCATTTTCACTGTTACCATACGGCCAAGCGAGGAGAGGATCAGGGGGCCCAGCACATCAGATCAGTTTTCATTTTCTCAAGGATTGGGGAGTAGTTGAGGTCAAACAAGGAACTGAAATCCCTAGGGAGCTGAATCCCCAGATACGGGGAGGCTTTACACTCACCTCTCATTCCACCTATTGTTTTCCTACCAGCAGTGTCCCGGTCCTTACCCACCCATGGGCATAACACTGGACTTAGACAGATTTATCCTTAAATCCGAAAATCTGTCAAAAGTGTGTATCTGGTGCAGGAGTCGAGGTAGTGATTCCGACAGGTTGGACAGATAGCAGAATATGTCGTCAGCAAATAGCGACAGTTTAAATTCTTGGTACCCGTATTGGTCTCCCATGATCCCCTGGTCTGACCTGATTGCAATTGCCAAGGGATCCATAGCCAAAGCGTACAAGAGGGGGGAGACGGGACAGCCTTGTCGCGTGCATCTAGTGAGCTGGAGCATGGAAGAAACAGTTCCATTCACTGCCACCCTTGCCATCAGGCCGTTATATAAAGTGGCAACCCAGCTTCTCCTAAGCCCATCTTCTACAAAACGTTACTCATGTACCACCATTCAACCCGATAGAATGCCTTTTCCCGGGACTATGGATACTATGGATACCAGATGGGCCTCCAGGCCACTGCGTGTGGCCTGATGCGTTAAATATGGGATCTTCCTTATATTATCTGCCCCCTGTCTCCCCGGGACAAAGCCTACCTGATCCCCATGAACCAACCAGGGCAGCTGCTGGGTCAACCAATTGGCTAGAAGTTTCGCTAAGATTTTTACGTCAGTATTCAGGAGGGAGATGGGCCTGTAGGAGGAGCACTGGAGCAGGTATTTCCCTTCTTTTGGTATGACTACAATTAGGGCTGCCATCATAGATTGGGGAAGGGAGCCCATTTCTAGGGACGCATTGAAGAGTTTGGCCATAAAGGGTGGTAGGGTGGAGTGGAATACTTTATAAAAAGAGGCTGTGAAACCATCATCTCCGGGAGTGGTGCCCCCTTTCATACTGCCAATGGTGTATATTTTTCCTTAGGGAGTGAAGGGCGCTTCCATGGGATCCGCTCTTTCCCGCGGGACTCTAGGGATTGGGAGGGCGTCCAGGAAGCGGTCTTCATCTGACCGATCTTCTTTATATTCTGTAGAGTATAGGCACTCATAGAACTTGTGGAATTCTTCCGCTATCTGAGCATCTCCGAGGAGTTTTGAGCCTTTGGCAGAGGAAAGGGGGTCTACTCTACAGATGTTCCTAAGGTCCCTCAGCCTCCATGCTAAAATCTTATCTGCCTTTTCTCCTTTTTCCATATACTTCTGTTTTAGGAAGGCTAGCTTCCGTTCTATTTGACACACCAGGAGCGCTCTTAACTTCTTAAGTTGTTGGAGTTCCGCCCACCTACCCGGAAGCATTTGGGATTTTAGCTTCCTTGCCGGGCCACGGCTCAAGAGGCAAATAAGACGCCAACAGAAAGAAATATGTGTGGCCTCATCCAATTGGGCCTGGGCGCAGTCCCAGTGCACCATGCATCTCGGGAGCCCACTGCCTGAATTCCCAGGTACTTGGATGCTTACAGTATACTGGATCACCACGGGTTCTCTGGGAAATCTTCTCAGACACTGGCAACCATCAGAGATGCCGGGGTTACTTTCCTGAATTTTCTATTGCCACGGACACGCCGTCTTTCGATGAAGCCACTTTCTGGGCCTCTGTCAACACTCTCCCTCGATTTTCGGCGACGTCTGGGGTTGTGGTGGCCTCTGCCAGCAGTTCCTGAGTTATGCAGTGAATGTCATCTTCCGTAATCAGATTGAACTTGTATCCCTAATGTTCAAAGGTGAGTGAAAAGGGAAATCCCCACCTATAGTGGACCCCCTTCACCAGGAGCCACTTTGTTAGGGGGAAACACACAACCTTCTCCTGGTCAGGGTGAATGCCAAGAGGTGCTGGTAGATAGTAATCAGTGTTTCACGCCATTCTATCGGGCCTCTCTTTCTCGACAGCTCCAAAATCTTGGTCTTTTCAGCAAAATAGTTGAACCTTGCCAGCACTGATCTGGGACCCCTGGAGCTTGCTCCCGCTCTATGCGCTCTGTCAATGGTTGGCTCACTGGTGTTTCCGTCGTCAAAGAGTTTTCTGCGCACCGCATCAATAGCCTTCAGGATGTCCGGTTGGGTCTCACCATCACGCTCCGGAAAGCCAAGGAACACACATTGTGGTGCACACGATTTTTCAGATTGTCCATCTTGAGAGCGCACTTTTCTTCCCGCCTCTCCAGCTCTGAGAGTCTCATGTCTATCTGGTTCTCCAGCAGATCAACAGACGTTCGGTTAGCCTCCAGTTCTTGGATGCAATCATCCATGCTTTCCATCTTTTTATCAAGGCCTTTGAGCCTCGTCCCAATGTCTGCCCTGAAGCCCCTGATTTCATCTAGTTGGGCCGTCATACCCTTGCTTACAGATTGCGCCTCCTCTAGGTCTAGTGTTGCTGAGGCCAACATAGTTCTTTGTGTCGTGGGGGGAGGCTGGCCCCGGCGATATTGTTGCAGCGTTTCAGACCAACTCATGTGAGAGCACTGCCAGGGGACCCCTGCTAGGTACAAGTCGGAAGACAGACATGTGATGGGCAGGCGCTCCCTCCCTTCCGTCAATGGGTGGTTTCCAGTCGGCTTCGGGGAGTGGGGCCCTGTGAGGGATGGGCGAGCTGGGCTTCAGACCAGCTCCTGGTTCACCAGCAGCCAGGGACCCCTGTAAGGACAGGCCGGTAAGGCAGTCTCAACAAGCGTGCGGCCCTCTTAAACTCTGCCACTCGGTGAAGTCTGGAACAGCTTTTGTCTCTTATTTTTTTATTACATTTTTTTGTCTTGTGCCGCTTCTGAGGTTAGGTCTATACACGTTCCAGTGGTGCAAGAGAGGCAGGAGGGGCAAGGCCTTTCACCCTATGGCGGGGCATTGGACAAAGGTGAGGAGAGGCTCTCTGTCTGTTAGAAGGGATATGCCACTGGGCCACTCTGCTGCATTGCTAGAGACCAGCTGGAGCCCAATTCGGTGATGCACTCCCTCCTGTGCTCACAGAAGTCCCTCGAGCCCGGGGAGGGGTCCTCTGATGGCGCTACACCCTGAAGGTTCCTGGTGGTGTGGGGGGCACCCGCTGATGTCCTGTGCAGCTCCGATTGCTCACCCCACCTGTGCAAGCAAAATAACTAAGGGGGGGGTGCACAGTCTCTCCTCCACTGCCGCCGAACCCTCCCGCTTTGCCGTCAATGGGGGAGTGCGCAGTGAGCCAGCAGACACCAGAAACACCTATATACCTGAGAACTGTGAGCCCACAAGGCCAAGAAGCCAACAAGCCAGCAAAGGGGAAAAGACAAGATGACCTCTTTCTCAAGTACCCTGTGAAGTGGATAGCCACCCTCTTGGAGGATAAAAGACAGTGGGAACACTTCTTTTGTTTGTTTTGACACTGAAAAGACTGGGAGATTTTGTTCTGCAGCTGTCACCTGACTTTTAGGAACATGGAGCTCCTCTCTACGGACCTAATTGGCTGACACTGTGTATTGCAATGGCGGCTGGCCCAATAGGGCAGAGGGGCTGATGCCCCATCTCCTTTCATCCACCAATGGAGAGTGACAATTTCCAAGAGTGACAGGAGGTCTAAAACTCCCTTGTTCGTTCAATGATTTGGCCTCTCTGCACTGTGGATGCACAAAGTGGATAACCCTCTGAGCCATGCCGAGCACACATGTGCAGTAACGCCCTGAGACATTGAAGGCTCTTGACCCCTCGCCTTATCCTGTCTCTCACACAAGCTTGGTTCAGAATGCTGATCCCGCCTCAAGCCTGTGTAGAATCAAGACGACAGATAGTGAAGGTAGACACCTTGTATTAGGTTCTCTCCTCTCCTGGCTGGACGGGTATTCCAGACTTGCCCAGAAGGGGAGAGGCCTACAATTATGTCTGTCTTAGCACCAGAGAAGCCTGCGTTTGAAAGGAGGCAAAGCAATGAGACCGGTGAACAGATGCATGCAGGTACGTGGATTTATTGTGAGCTAGTGGGAGGAGTGTGTGTGTTTATGTATGAGCAAGAGAGTGGCAGAGTTATATGTCTGTGTGTGAGTGCATGAGGCCCTGAGAGTGTCATAGGGGGAAAGTCAACCTTGAGAGCAAGTTGGTGGACACACCTGGGCTCTGAAAGCAGCATGGGATACTGGGCCCTGAGAGCAAATGAGAGTAATATGAAAGGCATAGCGGGGGCGTGGCTAACCGCCATGTAGAGCGGACGTGACTCCTGAGAGCTCCGTGCTGATGTGCCATGATAAGCTGTTTTAAGTGACTTTAAAGTGCTCCGGAACCCTACAAGTTGCACCATTCACCGCAGAACCTCTTCAGCAACTTTCGTACCGTCTCCCAGGCGGAGAAGTGACGGCTAACACCTCTACCCGCCGTGCGAAAAGTGTCGGTGAGTGGATCCAAAATGGCGGCTCCCGCGCCCTGATCCCTCGAAAGACCAGAGTGCACTATCACCACTGAGGACGCTGCCTGCCGGTGGGGGAAGAGGATCCTGGGATGCCGACCTGTGCCGGGCCTGGAGGAGGGGACGGAACAGCTGCGCTCATCGATTGAGAGGACTGCCCCTGATGCCCCTGCCGGACAGCGCCCTGCCTGCGACGCGCGACTGGGCTGAGGTGTGCCCTGGATAGTCGCGGGGGCCCCCGGCGTCAGCGGTGGCCGGCTGGTGCCGTAGAGGTATGCGGGCCCGGCGGAAGACCAGCCCGGACATCAACATTGGCGGCTGGGTGCGTGGGGCCCGTGGCCACGCATTACTCTACCCCCCTGCGCCTGACTTCACCACTGGTGGCAACGCAAGAACTTGGGCTTGCCTCCCTGGGGCGCTGAAACCCGGCTGGCTTTTTCCCCCCCGCCTGCATGAACCTTCATTGGGGGGAGGTGTGGGCGAAAACACCTGGCCCCTACCTGCAGACTGACGCTCCGGCGGACCGTGAGGCCCACTCTTAGGGGAGTCCCCGTGCTCCCCCCACCGCGCCATAGCTGACAACTGGGAGGGCCGCCCGGCGCGCAGCGCGCCCGCTGGAACTGAGATACCCTTTGCTTCCCGGAATTCGCCTGCCGCCCCGCAGCTTCATATCATTGCCCCGTGGGTCATGCGGCGGTAACAAGAGTCTCCCCTCCGCAGCTGCTGCTGGCGGCCTCCCGCCTGTGCTCCCGGCACTCTCGGTGCGGTGTGGCCCTGCGCTGACTATATGTCCGGCAGAAACAGCAGGCCCAAGCAGCGCCAGACCACGATGGACACCTTTGCAGCCTGCGAATCCCCAAATTCCGAGGGCACAAACAAGGCGGCCTCCAACACTCAACCTAACCCCACGGCAGTTGGGGCTACGGAGCCCAGTAACACCCATATACTCAAAGCCATCAAGCTCTTCCAGGCAACGATGGAAAACAAAATCGACGCCGTTGCCACAGACCTGGGCCTCCTGCGTCAGGACGTCCGTTCCCTGGCCGGCAGAACCGAGGCGCTTGAAATACAAGTCCGGGAAAACACAGAATCCAAAACTCTCCTCCTTCGAGACGTCGATGAGCTTCAGCAAAGGGTCAAAAACTTGGAGGACAGAGCCGAGGAGGCGGAAGGGAGGGCTCGCCGAAACAATATACGTTTCCTCGGGCTGCCAGAGGGTTCCGAAGGCTCTGACCCCACTAACTACATAGAGAACCTCTTGCTACACGAGGTGGGAGCTGGAAAACTCTCCCAGGGCTTCACCATCGAGATGGCCCACAGATCCCTGGCTAAGAAACCACCGCCGGAGGCCCCACCCAGGCCAGTGATAGTGAAAGTTCTCAACTACAGGGATCGAGAAGTTATTCTGGCCTTTTCCCGAGCAGGTGGCCAAATCCAACAGAACTCTGCTAAAATCACCATATACCCCGATTACACTTTTCACGTCCAAATGAACAGAGCGCAGTTCATACACACGAAGGCCAGATTGAAAGCTGCCATGCTGCGTTATATGCTCCTGTATCCTTCTAGGCTTAAAGTGCTGCATAACAATAAGGCGCACCTGTTCGACACCCCGGCTCAGGCCAGGGACTGGATGGACGGTTTACAGATCCCTGATATTGAGGAAAAGAAGCGGAGACCAAGATAACAATCCTCTTGTCATCCTGGTGGGTACTATACTTTTGTTTGAACCTCTACACAGCTGAATGGATCTTCCTTGCGGAGACCCAGAGTCCAAGTTCACTCCATCCCCTGAAAGTTTCTTCCTTTTGGGTATATATACCCGCCCGTAGGGCACCTGGAGACCAATGCACGGTCCGACGGAGCAGAAACGGGACAGTCATAACGAGGGTAACCTCGCTGGGCCAGTTCTATGTTTGGGGATTTCACAGTTAAGGGGGTGGGGGTGGGAATAGGGGAGTTTTTGCACAAGTTGGGGGCATACACTGGGAAATATCGAGACCACGGGAACCATTCACACGCAACGCAGCACCATCAAGACCTCGAGCTCCACCTGTTACATACAATAAACCACACAACGCCTATGGCTGACACAATAAGGGTCTTTACTTGGAACGTCAGAGGCCTGAACAGCTTCGTTAAACAACGGCGTGTCCAAACCTACCTGAAAAGATGCAAGGTCGGAATCGCCATGCTGCAAGAGACTCAAAGCTTGGCGAGGCACCCTAATAGGTTTGGCTTACTCCTCCTACGCCAGAGGGGTTCTGATTTGGATTGCCCCCACTGTTCCTTTCAAACTTACTAGCACTAAAACAGACAACGAAGGTAGGATGGTGGTGGTGTGCGGCTCCATCGAGGGCAAAGAGGTATGCCTGGTCAGCATTTACGCACCCAACCATGACGCAACTGCCTTCTTCCATTCCCTTTATACGCGACTCAGCCCGTATGTGGACAGAATTATGATATGGGGGGGTGACCACAACTGTACCCTTGACCCTCTACTGGACAGATCAGATAATAAACACGATCGCCCCTCCCCTCCAGCCAAAATACTTTCCAAACTAATCCAACAGTTGCAACTCAGTGACCTATGAAGGGTCCAGCACCCAGAGAAACGCGAGTATTCCTTATACTCCCCACCTCAGGCCATACACACCAGGCTGGACTACATTTTTCTCAGCCTAACACAACAGTCCATATTTGTTGATGCACGCTACCTTCCTAGGGTGCTGTCTGATCACTCTCCCTGACCTGGGAGGTGTTCCCGCCTAAACCCCCTGTACCCACATGGAGGCTGAGGGCCGAGGCCCTACTTGACACTGCATTCCAGGAACGCATAAAAGATAGTACTGAGGAATATTGGCAAAATAACTTGCATAGCGTTAAATACTTCAGCACAACTTGGGAAGCATACAAGGTGGTCATGAGGGGCGAGATGATCGCAGCAGTTGGGGGAGCTCAGAGATCCATTACGTCTTTGTTTGTGCGCACAGAGAGGGACCTGAGTGTGCTCGAAGGCAAGGCTGACCCATCCCCTGACCAATTACAAAAAATGGCCGAACTTAGACAAACCTGCCTAACTCATTGGGAATCCCTCGGTAAACTGAGCTACGCCAAGCACACAGAGAGAATCCATGCTCTGGGAGACAAGCCGGAGAAACTCTTAGCCAGGCTCTATAAAAGGGAGACCCCTAGGCCACCCATCTGCCACATAATCACACCCGACGGCCCTGCCGTGCACACCCAACAAGAAATCAATTTGGTTTTTACCGACTTCTACCGTAGCCTGTACTCTGAAGCCCCGCTCCCCTCTGACACCAGGATCGAAGACGCCCTTGACTTCATTGACCTACCTAAATTAGACTCGCAATTGGCTGAGACCCTTGATGAGCCTGTCACCCCGACGAGGTCAAGGTGGTAATTAGATCGCTACCAGCTGGAAAAACTCCAGGTTCGGATGGTCTCCCGGGGGAATTTTACAAGACCTATGAGGAAACACTCGCCCCAATATTGGCCCAGGTCTTTAATGAGGCCTTCGAGCGTGGTACCCTCTCGGACTCCATGAGTGAGGCCGTGATTATACCCTTACTTAAACCGGGGAGGGACGGGGCAGTTTGTGGTTCATACAGGCCCCTCTCTATGCTTAACGTAGACTGCAAGATCCTTTCTGCCCTGCTTGCGAATAGACTGCGCAGAGTAATCCCTCTGTTGATCCATCAAGACCAAACTGGATATGTCCCGGGACGCTCCATCACTGAGAACCTGCGCAGGTTACATCATGTCATTTATAGTACTGAGGGAAGGCCGCAGAAACTTGCAGTGGCGTCACTAGATGCCACCAAAGCTTTTGACTCCATGAGGTGGGACTGGTTATATGCCACCATGGCCAAAATGGGAATAGGCCCTGTATTCCTAAAGTGGACCCAGCTAGTTTATGCTAACCCCACCGCGAGAGTGCGCACCAACAAAACCTATTCCGCCAAATGGTCCCTACACAGAGGCACCCTCCAGGGGTGCTCACTGTCCCACATGTTATACATTCTTGCCGCGGAACCAGTGGCAGCCTACCTGAGACATGAATACGGGGATGGAGGCATTAAGATAGGCAGGGTGATCCACCTCATCTCTATGTACGCTGACGACACCCTTTTGTACCTACAAGACCCTGAGCACCTCCTACCCTACATCTTGGAAACCCTGGACTGCTTCCACAAGCTCACCGGGATCCAGATTAATAGGAGCAAATCTTGCCTTTACCCCCTTGCAGCACTTTACACGGATGAATACAGATCCCTCCCCCCTCTAGATCTCAAATGGCTGGCAACATCTTTGAAATACTTGGGGATAACCATACACCGTAACCATGGCACAGAACATATCCTTAATACCGTAAGGGCCAAAGACTCTCTAACGAAATCCATGGAATTCTGGGGTCGGCTCCCGCTTTCAATGGCCGGGAGGGCTAGTCTCCTCAAAATGGTCGCCCTTCCCCACCTACTACATAACTTCACTAACGTCCCCTTCAACATCCCCCCCTTATTCTTCAAAGATCTCAACAAACTCTGTAGGGGCTTCCTCTGGCAGGGAGGTAGGCATAGGGTGGCGTTGGAGACTCTCCAAAGACCATACGAAAGGGGCGGACTGAAGATCCCCAATTTTGAGCTGTATTTCCGTGCCAGCCAGCTGAGAAATGTCACGCAATGGATGGCTGATGAGAGCACAACGGACACTCGCCTCCGCCAACCGGCCCTCCCCCAGTTGTTACAAAGAGACATACTGTGGGCCGGGGAGGATGCTACGAGACACTGACCTTACCTCGCCAAGCTCGAGATCCGGCTTTGGAAAAGGGCCTGCAAGCTGGTTGGGTCGGACGACCCGTTCTCCCCACAGATCCCCATTGCTGCACTTATGGTTAATCACTCTTGGGGGCAACTTGAAACACGCACACAATGGGAGCCCCTCGCTGTGGCCACGCTTGGGGACTTGATTCAAGAACAGGAAATCCTAACTTTCTCAGAACTCTGTGAGGCCACGGGCCTTCCGGCAGGACAGTTCCTGTTGCACAGGGTGGTCGTACAGGCCTTGTACAAGAGATGGCCGGTCGCTGCCGACCTGACTGAGGAAAACGAATGCATCGAAACGATACGGAACTCTGCTGAGGGGGGCCATGAAACCTCACGAATCTACGAGGCTCTGTAGTGGCGTACGACCAGGGGAGACCTTAAATGCAGGAGTAAGTGGGAAACTGGGCCTTGTCTTCGAAGACAAACATTGGGGTGATATAACCCACTACCATAAGAAAGTTCCCAGGAACGCCCGCTTGTAGCTTATCCAGCTGTACATCACCAATAGAGCGTACCTCACACCTGAAGCCATATCAAGATTCACAGGTGCTGGAACCCAATTATGCCCCAAATGCAGTGAACCCAGGGCAGGAATGACTCACATGTTCTGGGGCTGCCCAGTGATTAGGGAGTTCTGGTCACAAGTGAAGGACAGAGTGGCTGGGGCAGACATCGAAGTTGAGGTGGACGAGCCTACGGCCTGCATCCTGGGCAGATATAGGCGAAACAGGAAGAACAAACCCCTAACCAAGCTCACAGATCTTATATACATAACAGCCAAAAGACGTATTGCCATGGGCTGGAAAAGCCCCAGAGGTCCACATATGCCCCTATGGCTGGGAGACCTTACAAAGTGGATTACAGCTGAAACTGTGGCGTGGGAAACGGCTATCCATGTGCAAAGACTAGATTCCAGCAAGGAACTACACCGTTGGGTGGCCCTGACGGTGCCCTTGCTCCACCCTGAGGTGGATGATACTGAGCGGAGTGGAGAGAGTTGCCCGGACACGGGCACGGACTAGAGAGGAACAGTGAACTAACCTGTGGTCTTGGGGGGAGAGGGGGTGGGTTGGAGTTGTGGGTATTTCCTTGATATGCTTGACCAATCTCTAATGATATCATTTTCTTTTTGTTTACCTCATGTTATTAAACCAATAAACAAATTTAAAAAATAAAAAAAAATGAAAGGCATAGCTGGATCTGAGAGCAACATGGACCCTTAGAGTGACATGGCGACAATAATTGACACTAAGGGGCTCATTACACGTTGTGCGTTAAGGGATTAACGTTACCGGTAATGGAATACTGGTATCGTTAAATCCCAACCCCAATTACGACCCGGGTCACCGCCATTAGCGGCACCGCTAAGTACGATGCCACTAATAGCGGCTAGTTCGCGGGCACGCGACCCTTCATCCCGTAAATAGCGGCACGTCGCTAATAGCACACAATCACAAGCCATGCGGGCATGCAAATAGCGGCATGGTAAAGCCCCAAAAACCCCTTACCGGCATGGCGCTAATACCGGCATCGCGAACCACCCGTTAAGAGAACTGAGCAGTGTTCCCACCTGCCACAGGTGGACACAATCAGCACAGGTGGAGGCAATGGAGACTGTGCCAGCACACAAGGAGCACACCACACCCCTTCACACACCCCTTCCCACACCAAAATGATTCCAATACTAGCAGCATTACATGGGCTGGAGGACATGATTGCAGTGCAGCAGCAACAACAACACGCAGCACAGAGTAGACGCAGGAGGAGGAGGAGGGCAAGGCAGGCGCAGCAAGCACCACCAGGGCACCTAGTAATACCACAGAGGCAGCCCCCAATCCCCAGGATCCGAGCCAGTCCATTTAACCTAACCCCTGAGCAGATACACACCCTGTACCGTCTGGACCGGGATACCATCACCAGCATCGTGGACATGATACACAATGACATTGTGAGCCTCATAGACATCAGAACTGCCATCCCCCCTCTACTGAAGATGGTGACCGTGCTCCACTTCCTGGCCACACGCACCTACCAGCATACAGTGGGGCAGATGCACGGCATCTCAAAACCAGTATTCTCACGCACGCTGAACCAGGTACTCGATGCCCTCCTGAAGCATGCACGTGAACACATATTCCTGCCACGGACTGCCCAGGAGATCGCAAACACCAAAGTTGGCTTCTATTCACTGGCAGGCATCCCAAGTTGCATCGGGGCCATCGACTGTACACATGTGGAATTGGTAGTTCCACATCACAATGAAGTAGTCTACCGGAACAGAAAGCAATTCCACTCTATCAATGTCCAAATGGTATGTGACGCAAACAAGATAATCACACATTGTTGTGCCCGATTTCCCTGATCAACCCATGATTCAATGGTCCTGCGGAACTCAACCATACCACGCTACATGGAGCGACAAGCCGGACAACGTTCGTGGCTACTTGGTGAGTAGCAGGGCAAGCACATGGCAGTGTGATGGGGGGGGGAGATACATACTCCAACTGGGTGTGATTAGGGGGGATACATACTCCAACTGGGTGTGATTGGGGGGAGAGATATATACTGCAACTGGGTGTGATTGGGGGGGAGAGTGTTAGGCAGAAACCTGTGCAGTTCCCTTAGGGACCACTGCAAAAGATTTAAGACTACAGGTTTTTGGCAGTAAACCCACTTTGTAGCAGTCTGTACCACACAGATTCACTTGGTAGCTGTGGCTGAGCAGTCAGACTTCCCTCAAGAAGAGTTAGGCAGTATACAGAGCATACAAAATAGGTACAGAAATACAGTAGCACAAGCAAACACTGACCAGAGCTTGGGTGTAAAAGTATATAATTATTTATTTAACACACACGTATAAAACACACTAGCACTAAATTGGTGAGATAAGTTCAAAACACAATCACTATTATCATATGTACATCCCTGATTACTTATTGGACAAGTCTTAGTTAACACCACTTATTTCCAGACAGAGGTGAGCGCTTAACTTTCGATGGCACTCCAACAAGTTAAATAAAAAAAGAGGGAAAAGCAGAATTATGGAAGCATACACACTAAACACTTTTTTAAAGAACCACATTAAGTTAGGAAGGCACAGTCTACTGGTGAGCAAGGAAGTTTAGGTGCCAGGCCCACTTTCCAGGGATCCGGGCGGAAGATCCCCAAGATCAGACAGTTACACAGAGTCTTCGAAGTTTGTGGAGGTAGTTCGAAAAAGGTTTAGTTCAGTTTAGAAAAAGTTAGCTAAGGTGTCCCAGGCTAACCCAGGTTCGAGAGACGAGGATTTAATACACCCCATTCAATCGGTTGCAAGGGAAGCCAGGCGGAACACGGTACCTTAAATGGAGAGGATCCTCCAGCGGGGGCAGTTGTTCCTGGCAGCGGGTGCAAGTCGCAGCATCGTCCAGAGGAAGAGAAGATCTCATCGTGGAGGAAAGATCAGGGCTTTAAGGGGGGCGGGGCCTGCCAGGGCTGGGCCTCGGCAGGCTCCGAAATTTCGTTTTGAGGCGGGGCCCTGTCGGGGCCCACTAATCTCCCCTGGCAGCCCCGGCCACTACACGAAAAGGCATTTTTTTCTACAGCCTGAAGCTCTCGCTCGTGTGCGAGAGCTTCAGGCTTCAGAAAAAAAATGCCTTTCAGCCATAATGGTGGCGCCGCCCCTGCGAGGCATCCCTTTAAACAAGTGATGCACGTGGGCCGGCGCCACCATTATGGAGAAAACGTGAGGCCGCTGGAAGCAGAGGCCTTGCTTTCTAAATACTAGAGCTCCCGCGGATTCGCGGGAGTTTCAGTCTTTAGGAAAAAGGCCTCTGCTTCCAGTGGCCTCACCCTTTCAGCCTTAATGGTGACGCTGCCCCTCCCCAGCTGGCGAGGGGCAGCGCCACCATTAAGGCTGAATAGGCGAGGCGCTGTCCCCTGCCAGGCAAGCCTATACAAAATAAATGCAAAGATCAGCACCCTCTCCTCCATAGGGGAGAGGGTGCTAATATCTACAAAAGGCTGCCTGGCAGGGGTGCCAGTAGCCCATTGAGCCGGGGCTTGTCAAGGGGGTCGTGATGCCCGGCTCGATTTGTAGTGCCACTTAAGGCACTGGGAAAGATGAAGGTCGTTGCACTGCAAGGGAAGAAACCAGCCGCGGAGTTCTCCGGTACAAAGGTACTACCTTTTTGGTTCGCGGTAGTGGTGAAAACGTGGTATGCCGGTTGCCGGGGTGCTTGGCACAGGCAAGGTGGCCACGAGATGCTCCAGGAAAGCGAAAAGAAGGTAGACTGGTTATCCCTACCAGTCGAAGGAAGAAGACTCTCCGGGCTGGAGATCTCCTCTGTCGTTGGAAAAAGTGGTGAGACAGTTCAGCAGGGCTCCACTGGTGGTGTTGTCGTTGCAGGCCGGCTCAGCTTCTCCCTCCTCAGATTCTTAGGTCCTGTGGCGACTTCTGAAGTTCCAGTCCCCAAAGCCCTGCTTTTATGCAGCACACCCCCATTCACTCAGCCTAGCTGTCAATCAAACATGCTAAGTGGTGAGCCGACCGGCTCACCACTTGGGCCAATCACACAAGAGTGCGACTTGAGTTACCAGGGTAACTCAGTCCAGGGTGCCTAAACCCCCTCCCACACCCCCTGTGGTACCCAGACAGAGTGGCACCACTTTTGGAGGCTTCTGTGGAGAAGCCCACCAAAAAGTGGAACAAAGGGCTCGACTTGGGTTGGAGTCACAGAAGAGAACACAAACGCCATTTTAGAATCGAGTTCTGGCAAAAAATACCAACCGGCGAATTAATATTAAATAAATAAACCGGCGGTATGTTGAGGCTATAAGAATTAAATAATTAAAGTTGGTAGCCTCGAACAATGGGAAAATCCCATAGAGATATATTCGCGGTTGAATATAAAAAGTAGTATCCACTGCCACCAGCCAAAACTCGATCAGGGGGGAAGGAGACGTGCCCCCTCGAACAACAGACCCCAGGGCAATCGAATTGCCCCGACCAGTACGTCCACAATATGATGGTTTGTACTGGTTTCTGTTCATAATTTGGGACTAGCAAAGCCAATGGTGACTTTACATGCCCTGGGAGACAGTAGTCAGTCCTAGGGTATGGAGTCTATGTTGGGGGGTTGCTACGACACCCCTGGGTTACGGCACAGAGGGTGCTGTGTAACCCACATCAGAAAAACACATGAGACCCTATGGAGTAAAAGACCCCATAGCCCATTAAACACATGGGGCCTCATTACGACCCTGGCGGAAAAAGACTGACCGGACCGCCACAGCGTAAATAGCGTTTCCGCCATTGCACGAAGGAGCAAAGTGCGGCCCATTCCGACCCATCGGGCACGAGCACCACGGCATGGAGGAAGTGCAAAGTCCGCGATGGCGGAAATGACCCCAAAACGGCCCACACCGCCGCCGTACGGCGCCCTAGGTGCAATACCGCCACCCATCACAGCGGACACCGCAGTGTGCGCCTACCGGAAAGTACGGTGACCGTAAATATACGGAAACGGAAGCAAAAACATGGACCCGGAACGGGAAACATCCCGCCGTACACCTATAAAACCACAAAAACCACACAAGCACTAAAAACACTACCCCGAGACACACCCCAACCCGTCATCCACCCTAGCGAAACCAAGAAAAATGGGAAAAGTAGCGAAGAAAGCGTGCGACCGCAAGCGGCAGGTCCACTTCTCCCGTGAGGAACTCACCGTGCTAACAGAGACCCTCCAGGAGAATGCTGCCGTCGTCTTCTCCACGCAAATGACCAGGACGGCACTTGCGAACAAGAAGGCCATATGGGCTCTGGTGGCACAGCGGGTAAGTGCGGTGGGGACCGCACCCCGCAACCCACAGCAATGCAGAAAGCGATGGGACGACCTGCGGATACGCGTCCGCAGCATACTCTCTGCCAACCGCAACATTGCCACAGCCACCGGGGGAGGTCCTGAATCACCCATCAAGTTGACCCCCTGGGAAGAAATCTGTGCCTCCACCATCGGAATGGAGAGCATAGAGGGAGTCGGAGGGATGGAGAAAGGAGTGCAGACATCCGAAGATTCAGGTAGGTGGGCCAGATAAAACAATGCTAAATCCACAATGTCCAATCATGTGAAGTACCATGTGTCCACATAGTGCAACAGAAACACATGTCCAGGAGAACGTCCACACACATCGCCCTGATAGCGCACTTTAAAACTCACAATAAATACATAAATAATTAAAAACACCTAAAACAACCACTACACGTGCAGCAGGCACACCCTAACTGCAGGCTGCCAAACAACTGCACCCTCACTCCACACACTAATGAAAGCACCTCCAAGGCCCCGACCCAAATCACACTCAGGTACCACCCCAATGCATGTGATACAATGCCATTCCAATACCCTCAGACCCATTAATAACCCTCGCCCTCCTTTACTCCACCACAGGGTCCGAGCCAAACGACGAGCATCAGGACACCCCTATCAGCACACCTGCAAAGAGGGCCAAGACCAACGGCCAAAGACCCTCCACCTCAGCTGCACGCATCAAGACACGGCAGCAGCACAAATCAGGTGGCAGCACAGAGGAGGGTACATCAACAGGCACCCCAGCAGCCAGCATGCCCACAACACCACCACCACAGGTCCCCCCAACGGATGCCACAGAACGCACTGCCTCTGGTGGCAGCAGCACCATAGGTGACACCCCATTGATGGCAGCATGCTCCGACACAGAAGACGGGGATGTCGAAGTCAGATCCATCCATGACCTGTCCCAATCCCCCTGTCTGTCCCATCCCGTACAACATGAGGATACCACGCAGGGGCACCCACAAGACGACGACTGGCCATCCCCCACAAGGCCTGTGGCAAGGCAACATGAGGACAACAGCCCCTCTGTGACACCCCCGCAAATGGCCATGGCCCAGCAGAGGCAACAGTCCCTCGACCAGTTAATCGTGCAACAGCAGCAACTGGCCACGCTCCTCAAGGACCATGCCGATGAATGTGGGGGCACTAAGGCAGACATAGAAACATCAACTGAGACACTTAGGGCAGAAATTGAGAGAAGTACAGAGACACTAAGGGCACAAATGGAGAGTAGCACCGAGAGCCTGAGAGTCCAAATGGAGAGAAGCACCGAGAGCCTGAGGGGGGAACTGCATGCGACGTCCAAAGACGTATGTGCCGAACTTGCCGCAGTGCGCCGTGTGCTCACTGAGCTCTCCCAAACCCTTAGGGACATGCATGGACGTGAGCAGGCAGAGACATCATCCGTTGCAAGTTCCGTCCAGGGCAGCCCCCAACGTAGATCTGGGAGGAACCTGCGCTCCACAGGCAGGGGTGCCCCTGATACCCGCAGAGGGGGCTTGCAATAGCGACAGCCCACTGACAATGAGCATCTTTGGACACTGGTGTTCGGGGGGGAGGTAGGAGGGTGGAGGGGGTGTGTTGGGCTCACTTGGGTGGCGGGTCGATAGGGTGTTCAACATGATATCACATATGCCATAAACAGTGCACGATCAACCAATGAGATGTGTGGACAATGATCTTTGTGTACTAGGCCATCATAGGCGTACAGTCCATATTGTGCATGTACCAGACACACACAGTGCCACGAGTCCCGTGTCCACGTATCAGCCACCAGGCGTGAGTGCTAGAAGCATGCATCAATGAGATGCTGACGAATGTCACGGCCCTCCGGTGCCTCGCAGACTCCATGAGGTGCTGCCACATCCCCACCCTCATCATGACCATCATCAGGTGCTAGCAGTTCTGCGTCAGGGGGCATGGGCACATTTCTACGTACACACATGTTGTGGAGCATGACACATGCCATGACCATCTTTGCAACCTTCTCATGGCGGTACAGGAGTGCCCCGCCAGACCTGCTGAGGCAGCGGAAACGAGTCTTCAGTAGGCCGAATGCCTGTTCAATGACTACACGGGTACGTGAGTGGGCATGGTTGTAGTCCTCCTCATGCTGGTCCCGTGGGTTCCGGACTGGTGTGAGGAGCCATCTCTTCAGTGGATACCCAGCATCACCTGTATGTGGACGATAAACGTATGATGTGGAATGCCATTGCTACGTACGCACACCCCCCTCCCCTTCCTGCCAGGTCATTGCCGCATCACATACCTCACATCATCATGCATGAAATGAGACTCACCGAGTAGCCAGGATCTGTTCCCTGCGTGTCGCTCCATGTAGCGTGGTATAGTGGAGTTCCTCAAGACCATAGAATCATGGGTTGATCCAGGGAATCTGGCACAACAATGTGTAATGATCCTGTTGGAGTCACACACCATTTGTACATTCAGGGAATGGAATTGTTTTCGGTTGCGGTACTGGGCCTCCATGGCATGTGGGACGACCAATTCCACATGGGTGCAGTCGATGGCACCAATGCAACCCGGTATGCCGGCAAGTGCATGGAATCCCACTTTTGTGTTGGTAATTTCCTGCTCCGAGCGTGGTAGAGAGATGTAGTCGTCTGCGTGCTGCAGGAGGGCATCGAGCACTTGCAATAGTGTCCGTGAGAACAGTGGCTGAGAAATGCCATGCAACTGTCCGACTGTGTGCTGGTAGGTGCCTGTGGCCAGGAAGTGTAGTACAGACACCACCTTCAGTAGGGGTGGGATGGCGGTTGGGCTATCTATCATGCTGACAAGGTCAGCCTGTGTCATGTCCACAATGGCGGCTATGGTGTCCCGGTCCAAACGGTAGAGGGTGTGGATCTGCTCATCAGTGAGGTTGAACGGATGTGCTCGGAGGCGTGGGATTGCGGGCTGCCTGCGTGGTGGTAGTGGCTGTGCTGGCGGCCCTTGCTGGCCCTGCCTTGGCCTCCTCCTCCTCCTGCGTCTCCTCCGTGCGGCCGGTTGTAGTTGGTGTTCATCTTCTTCTTGGAGTTGGAGTACTTGCAGTGCTATCAGGTCCCCCAGGGCCAACATCGCGAGTCCTGCCGGTAGCATTTCGGTGTGGTTGTGGGAGGAGACCGGGTGTGCAATTCATGTGTTTTCAGGCTGTATGGCCTCCACCTGTGGTGATTCATTCCACCTGTGCAAGCAGCTCTCCCCTTTGGGCGAGCACGTCCCGCACACAACGCTGCAAATCGAGGAATGGCATCTTGCAAATGCAATCATGTATTTGTACCCGATGGCCGAGTAACATTTGTTGATATGCACAATCAGCTATGGTCCCATTGTTTCACATACAATCTTTGCAGCCGTGAACAGACTTGTGATGGGTCAGTGGAACGTAGTACTCGAGTAACGGTGGGCCCTCATGCATCACTGTACCGAGTTGCAACGACGGGCGGGGCGTCCCATTAGTGGGTGAAGGCAGTTGCCATTTTCACACACAGCCGCACTAGATGGATTAATTTGTGATTTCAAACGGCCACAGATGCCTTTACGACGTGATGTTGCAAACGAGGAATTCGAAGGGCGGCGCTTTCGGTTTTCAGCTAGCGGCGAGGAGATGCCCACAGGTCTGACTGCAAATATAACGTTCTATTGTTCAATGTCCTTGAGACAGGGGCCATGGCGAGGAAGCAATGATTGATATGAATAGTTTGGGATGCGCAATAGCGACGTGGGCGATGAGGCCGGACGTTCCCAAATACATGTTACTTCACAACACTTGAATTACGGGCTGGGGCACTGTGGATTTTGCAGGCTGCATGACGCACAGACTCAATGGAAATTTCTAATGTTATGTGAGTAAATATTCAGGCGTTTTTATACCTGGATGAGGGAATGATGAATGGATGCATGGGCAGGTGATTTGATACAGGGTTTGCCATGTACAGGGCTTGTTGGAATCTATCCGCCTCCCCTGCGCTATGTGATGCAGGGCTGCCATAGTGGGACCATCGTCTATCTGGCCTTGTTGAGCCCTCCCTGTCTCGACGCGCCTTCAGACACTTTTGTCCATGCACGTTAACATTCCCATCTGATGGAATCTGTTTTGACTGACGCATGCACAGGTACACTCGTTTGTGATGGTGTTTACACCTCGATATAGATGGTTATGAGTCGCAAGTGGTTTTGGGGTGGTGATGATCCTTTGGAGTGGGCTAGCATGCATATGGCTGTGGATTTAGTGTGATCATTGAAGTGAGTTGTTCGAATGTAGTTCTGATGGCCATTCTGTTCTTTTTCTTTTCTTTTGGTTGACAGGTATCTCCTCCCCTTTTGCCACTGCCATCTGTATGCCACTCCTGCAGATGGCTTTTACTCCCGACACCTGCTGCTTCGTGTTAATCAGTGGAGCAGCATTACGATCTTATGGGACGATCGCCAATGGGCCACATGCCCTTACGCAGTACTAGTGGCTCGGAGCAACATTTCGGCCTTTCAGCTGGACTAGTGCCTCCCCATTTGGACGGCCCTGCGGTTCTGTGCGCTTCCATGTTGCCTTTTCGTACGTGAATGTGGCTCTGTGTACCATGATGGAACAGGGCGTCTCACAAGTAGTAGCTGGTCATTCCTTGCGGATGCAGCCCACAATGGTGATATGTGTTTTGGAGTTCATGGACTAATGGCTGTATGGGCTTGGTGATTTTGTTGTGCATTAAATTTCTATTCTGATATGGGCCGTGTAGCGTTCATTTTTGCGAGTGATGTGGCATATTCCTATTTGGGGAGCGATTTATTGTGAGGAGATCTGCATTGGGTTCCGGCTTCGGAGTTTAGTTGCGTGGTACTGTGCTGGGCGCGTTTGCCTACGGAGCCCAGTGAGGTCAGGGATGGGGGCTGCCAATATGACTGTTTGAATGTTGTCATGCTCAGGGGCGGGGGATTGGGTTTTGTGTAACAGATGCCGGTCAGCCAGGTGGACTGGTGGAATGTTGTGCTTTTCGGAATATTGCTGGTCACAGGTGCCTGTGTTTGCGTGCGTTTCGGGGGGGGGACTGTGGTCATGTCCATTGGAATGGCTTCTGTGTTCGTGCCATCTGTGCCCTGCAGCTCCCATTGGCCCCTCTTGTGAATCTTTTGTTCGTTGGCATGCATGGGTGACTTGTACATTTCACTGGTTGCATTGTGACTTCATTGCACCTACGGGGAGTTGTACTTTGTGGGCAGGGAGCGGTGTACAGGCACTCAGTGGGGCCGTTTACGGTTGATTCGCGATGCCGTACTTCTCACCATGGCGGAATGGTACTTTCCGCCATGCTTGATGGCGTTAGGTACATGTCCGCTAGGGTCGGAATTCGCGTACCCTTGCGCCATGGTGGTATTTACGGTTTGGCATGGCGCGCGCGCGCGTACTTGGTGCAGTTAGCGTTGGCGTTCACTACGGTGTCGCTAATGGATTCGTACTTTGCGGTGACGGGTCATAGTCGCACCGAGCGCTATTCGATGGCGGTATTGCATTTCCGCCATCGTTTTCCGATTTCCGCCAGGGTCGTAATGAGGCCCATGGAAAGTTAAAGGAACACCTCAAATCATGTCTAAGAGTGGGAGCAAAAGAATCTCACTCTTAGCAGGAGAGAAAAAAATAAACCCCAAAAATCCAGCAAAGCTGCTGGGGTACTCACTAGGTTTGGGAAATTAGCCTTACAGAGAATTCTCCCTAACGGAGAGATACATACTCCAACTGCGTGTGATTGGGGGGGGGAGATACATACTCCAATTGGGTGTAGATAGCCGTCCGTAGGACAAATGGACATACAGATGTACGCCAATGTCCATCAGGGAAGGCCACAATGTACTTGAGAAGAACCCACATGCAATTTGAAGCTACAAAACATTGAGAACAATCCAGGTTTCCAAATATCACACATCCATCCACATCCACATTGCACATCATGCCACACCACATAATACACAAATCAGCAACATGGCGTCAAGATAGTTATACAGAATTAGCGCAGCACAACATCAATATAGCAATGTGCCCTTGAATGCATGCAAAGGGATCACCCCTAGCCATAGCATTGAACCACGCACCTATAGCACCACTGAAGTGATGCTTCACAGCATGGCAACATCGATGTCGGAATGGCAGTACACTAGCAGTGTGGTACCAATTTTGCCTGGGCCCAGGGACACCGAAGACCAGGCCTCAACCAGGACATGTCAATTATTGTCGGAGGCATGAATCGGGCATGTCCACTTGCAGGGTCGAGCTCACCTTTGCACATTGCAGTCACACAGATCGTCTGCATGCATGCTGGTAATCGTGGATTTCAATCACAATGCAAAGTCGATTTGTGTGATATGTACAGGCCGCTCTTGAGGTGAACAATAACAGGTCCCCATTCTTCCCCCCATACAGGTGATGCCGGCTATCCCCTGAAGAGGTGGCTCCTTACCCCTGTACGGAACCCACAGAACAGGCACGAAGAGGACTACAATCATGCACATACCTGTACCCGCGTCGTGATTGAGCAGACTTTTGGCCTTTTGAAGACACGGTTCAGGTGCATAAGCAGGTCGGGTGGGGCTCTCCTGTACGGCCATGAAAAGGTGGCCAAGATCACCATGGCATGTGTCATGCTGCACAATATGTGTATCAGACGGAAAGTGCCACTGCCCCCTGACCTTGAAATGCAACCACCTGATTAGGATGATGATGGTGATGAGGACGGAGGTGACGGGGATGGTGGTCATGCAAGAGGCGATGCCCAGGAGGGACGCGATGTGCAACAGCATCTGATCAACCAAATATTCTGAGACACCATTTAACTCTGTAAAATGGATATGGGTATTAGTGCACTGGTGTCTGTGGTGAAGCGCTAAATGGACCCGGTCATCAATATAGTACACATACACAATGACGAAGTCCAAGCCTGTGATTTGACTAGTCACCAGTGTATTAATGTATAATGAGATGATAAAGTGTATGTCCCCAACTATCCCACCACCCTTTCCCACACCCCACCCCACAACACTCCCGAAACACCCTTTCCCCCCACAACAACCCCATGTGTGCCTTGCCAGCTAGACCCTGCTGTCCCTAATTGCCATTGCCACCACCACCGTTTGGAGGTTGGGATGATGTGCGCCGAGTGGTGCGCATGGAGCGGCGGAGGGGTCTTGTCTGCCTGGAACTTGCTGATGATGAGGAGGCTGCCTGTCCCTGTGCTGGTGGTGGGAATTGGCAGTCCATCGCGTCCGGTATACGCGGGAGGACCTGCCTCAGTTGGCCAATCTCAACGCACAGCCTGATTGTACAGGCTTCTATCGCCTCCCTTGACTGCCTAGCAGTCTCTGTGATGTCCCCCGTGAGGCGGGCAGCCTCTTCCACATGCTGTCCAACCAGCACAGTAATGTCCTCCTGGCGCTGCCTGATGGTGGCCAGGTCATGGCCACTGTGGCCAGCTTGTGGTGTGGCTGCTGCACCTACATCTACGTCCCGGTCATCAGGTGAGGCCACCGGTGGGCTCCAGTTCCCTCCCGTGTTTTCCTCGCCAGACTGGAGTTGCTTCTGGGCTTCCTGGGGGGGTTGGGGTGTGCATTTGCATGCTGAACTACATAGGGTCCTCCACATCTGACAGCGGCGCTGTGACAGCTTCCTCACCAGTGGAACTTGTGGCAGCGGAGTGTGGCCCCTCCGTGAGTGTGACCTGTGGTGGGGGGTTCACGTCAGTGGGCGTGGCAATTGTTGCTGCTGTGGACTTCGGTATTGGCACAGTGGCGATCTTGAGATGTTTGCCCCTCTGCAGGGGCTCACTCCTCCCTGTGCCACTTGCTGTGGTGGGGGTGTCCCCTGTCTCCTGTGCCCGGGTTTTTTCTTTGCAGGGGGGGCCTGAGTCGCAGTGGAAGGTTCTTCGCTGTCTGTATGTGAGCCTGTGGGGGACAAAGAGGGGGTTGGCATTGGTGATGGATCAACATGCTTCATGCAGATTCAGTTCATCATGCTGTTCTGTGCATTGGGACTTCATTGGTGGGTATTCAGGTGATGGGGCTGTTGAGTGGGTCTTCCATGCATGGGTCTGTGTGGCACTTGTCTGTGGTGGTGCGTGCATGTGTGTGTGTTGGGGTGTGATACTCACATGGGCAGGGTTGTGTGCATGTATGAATGTGTCCGCATCCATGAGGTGAATGTGGCCTCACATTTGGGGGGTGCCTCAAAATTCACAGTGCATTGTTTCATGTGTACACTTACCTCCATCTGATGTGGTGGCCACACCATGCTCCATGCTCCCGACTCCCTCGATTGATTCGACACCAATCGTGCTGGCGCAGGTCTCCTCCCACTCCTTCAATTTAATTGGTGAATCCGCACCACCTCCTGTGGCCATGGCCAGGTTGCGGTTCGCAGACAGTATGCTGCGTACCCGGAGGCGGAGATCGTCCCACCGCTTCCTGCACTCCCGGACGGTGCGGGTGGTGGTGCCCACCACACTCACTTTCAGGGAGACCTCTGCCTAGATGGCCTTTTTCCGGATCAGGGTCACCCGCCACATGTCGTTGGCAAATACCACTTCAGAGTTTGCTGCTAGTGTCTCAGTCAGCATAATGAGTTCCTCGTTGGTAAAGTTCTCTTTACGCTGGCGGTCGGTGTTGTTTTTTATGGCCTTTGGCATGGTGAGAGGATCCTCGTGGCTTTGTGATGGCACTGTTCTCGAAACAGGTCCAGGGGGCGGAGGTTGGCAATGGATTGTGTTTTTAAAGATGGCCGCCGTGCTCTTTCCTGTTCCTGTGCGATGACGCTATTTCCGGTTCCGCTGTTTAACGGTGACCGCTAATAGCGGTGTCCGCTATTTGCGTGCTTCTGGAGGTCGGAAGTGCTATCATCGCTTTTGTCGGTGCCGCTAAGGGCTTTTTTGGGGTCTTTAACGGCATGCCGGTAGGGTCATTACCGGCATGGCGCTATGCTCATGTCCGCGTACTCGTAATGCTACGCAATTAGCGCCCTCTTGACTAGGTGGACACGTTAATAGCGCCATGCCGGTAAATGCCGTTTTTTACCACGTACCATGTAATGAGGCCCTAAGAGGTACCAAGGGGCAGGTCTGGGCTCTGAGAGCATGGGGGCGGTTACAGTGATGTTAACGAATTGACAATAACAAATTACTTTTATAACAAACCCTAAATAATGAAAAACACAACATTTTCTGTTAAAAGTATATATGGGGGTGGGTTAAGGGATTAAAACAGGTGGGGAGGGGTTTGAGGTGGGGTAATAAAGCTAATGAAACAGTTGGCTTGGGGGGCCCAAATTGAGAAAAACATTCTCGATATTTTTTCGTTATTTATAATTCGTAAAAAAAGTTTTTGTTGCTGGCATACATTTATTTATTCATTCTTGTTTTACCAGGCACCAATCACGAGCACCGCCACTTCCGATGGCCCGAACGTTTGCTGTGACACTCCTCGTGATGCTGTTGGCACTGGCATATATAGCAGTAACAGGCCTAACGATAAATTCTGGGCACAAAAAGCATTTCAGGGGGACCACCACTGCCATGCTGTTAAAACAGGACTCACAATTTTCCTCTGGAACAAGCAGCATGCAAGTGACACCAATGATGGTTTGTGGATGTGTGTGTGTGTGTGTGTGTAGCTGACACAGGCCTCATGGCAGCCTTTGGGTGCAACGAGCATGATAGGGTGCATTGCTGTGAAAAGCCTTGCAATGTTAGTTTGACAAAAGCAGTATGAACATGTGTTTTAAACTGATAATGCTGGTGACAGGGTCTCGTGGTTTTCTTCGAGCACAACTAGCATTAAAATCTGTTGCAAAATGCGCATGTGTACTATTGCCATCCTGACATGTATTGGAGTATTCCATGTGTCCTAATTCAGAACCAACAGAAAATTATGTTTATTTACAATTTGTATAGCATGTTGGCCTTTTGAAAGGCACCATGTTGACCCGTTAGTTCAAATACATTTTCTGGATGAAAACCTCACGAAATCCACTTGAGTGGGTGGTTCAGGTGCGCTTCCTAAACTAACGCACTACGGCCAAAATAAAGGACAAGGATTACGCTTCTTCCACCAATTTGTGTGAGAGTTACTAGGGTCCAATCAGAAAACGTTCCTATCCCATGGGGCAGAAGGCTTCTTGTCATTGTTGCGCTTCCCATTAGCAATTGAGCCTCCTCCTGACGCAGCAAAGTGATGGTGTACAACAGAATCTTGCTGAATGCAGGTAGTGTTCATTTTTGCCTAATCCAACCAGAAAACTGAGCATGTTCTACAAAATATTGTAACCATTGAAGCTAGTGAAAATACTTTAATACAGGAAAATAATTATTTATGAATTCAGAATATACAGATTCTATGTCAAGACCGGAGGCGAGCATTATGCTTCAACTTGTTATTTATTCCTGTCTCCAGCAGTTTCAACAAAATCAAACATTTCCATCTTTCGAAATTCTTTTTTTTCTTTTTTAAAAAACTACATTTCCCTTAAAACCAAGTCCTTTCTGTAGTCCATTTCGACTCTTTCATGTCACTATAGTCCTTCCTGTTCCTTCCTCCTCTTCTTTTCCTGCTCTTAAGCAGATAAGTACTTTATTTCTTTAGCTGAGAAGCGCAACATTACTTATTTGCTTTATATGCTTATCTATCCGTCCCAACGCGCGGGGTCATGAGTTGAACAACAGTGTTAATGCTTTAGGGATACACTACAGAGCGCGATCGTAAAGTAAGGTTAATTAGATTTTAAAACTGAAGTTCGGAGCACGCGTGTTCCCGTGCCGTACTTTCGGCATGCTCGGGGACCCGCCAAGCTCCGGGTGAAGAGAGAAGCTTCGGCCCGTTCCGACGGGGAGGCGAGCCAAAGGAAAGCGGCGGCCCCCACCTAGCTTTGTACAAAGCGCGCAAAGCAGCCCAGGGGCTCCTATTCGGCACAACTTTCAGAAAAGAGATGGGGAGATTTGTAGGAACATACAACTGATTGGAGAAGACCGAAGCATCCATTAGGTCGCTATCGAGGTCGAGTGACCAGTCGTTACCAAGGCACGTGAAGGCCTCAAACTAACAGGGCCCACTACTGGGACAATGAGCAACAGGATGCCTTCTTCCCCGCGAGAGGCCGGTTCCCGATAGGATGCCAGGGAAGAGGCCCGGAAGAGGACAGAACTTCCCCTCTGGTGAGACATACTGTATACCCTCCAGTAGGAGTGAGGATGCAGCGATTTTGACAGAACTGGCATGCACTTTCCAGCAATGCCTGGGTGCTACAAACAGCCAAAGTGCTGCAGCTAGAATTCATACAAGACCCCCACCAGAGCCGCATTCCCCCTCCGATACACATGGCCCAAGCATAGACAGTGGGCCTACACAGCTACCTCCAATGCCTAGTGCAGAAAGGAGCTATCGAGCCCTGCACCGTGACCCAGCAATTCATAAGCAATATGTTCCTCGTTCACAGGAAAGAAAAAGTGAGGCCCGTGATAAACTTAAAAGAGTTGAACAGCTGGATAGTATATCACCACTTCAAGATGGAAGGGATTCACCAGCTGTGGGATACTGTGAGGCAGGGAAACTGACTCACAAGACTAGACCTAAATGACGCATATCTCATGATACCAGTCCAAGAGCTATACTGACCCTTTCTAGCGTTCGCCTGGACGAACGATATTGGCAATTCACAATAATGCCTTTTGGTCTAGCATCAGCACCATGGGCCTTTACGAAGCTCATGAGACCTATAGCAGCAGCGATCAGGGAGAAAGGGATCCGTATGGTTATTTACCTAGACAACATCCTGCTGCTTCCAGACAGCAGAGAGCCATTAAGCTACCAGACGACTTGGGTGAAAAAGCTCCTCTCGTTGCTAGGATTCCTAGTGAACCTGGAGAAATCAGACATGACCCCGGCGAGGAGGATAGACTTCCTGGGTTTTGTCATAGATACCAGAACAGCAACGCTGGAACTACCAGCCAAGAAAGTAAGAGACATTAAGAGGGAGATCAGGAGTGTTGTGTCGCTGAGGACACTAGCGAGAATACTAGGTCTATTAGCAGCATTGATTCAAGCGATATTTCCAGGGGCCCTCCATTATCGGCCCCTACAAAGGCTAAAGATAAAGCACCTGCAACAGGGACTAAGATACCATCAGGCAGTGCCACTGGATTCTGAATCCAGAACAGAACTTGAATGGTGGCTCCAACGGGAAAGACATATTCAGAGACCGACCAGACTTGATAATAGAGTCAGATGCCAACAGAGCGGGTTGGGGATCCCACTGCGTGGAACTGGAAACAGGAGGAAGATGGAGCTTGGAGGAGCTCCGCCTACACATAAACTGTCTAGAACTGTTGCCAGGATCCTTCGCAATCAAAGCTCTCACGAAGGACAGGGTGAACTCATGCTTTCTGCTGAAGATGGACAACATCTCAGCGGGCAGGTACATGAACCACTTAGGTGGAATGAAATCCAGACTTCTAGCAGAGCTAGTCAAGGACTTCTGGCATTATTGCCTCAAATCAGGGACCTCAGTGATAAAGGTATACCTTCCGGGAACGCTCAATGTAGTAGCGGACTGGAACTCCAGACATTTATCAGATTCCAGTGACTGGAAGCTAGATGTAGGAGTGTTTTAACGGATAGAACAACTTTGGGGTCCTTTCCACACGGACCTTTTTGCATCCAGGCTGAACACACAGAAGAGCAGCTATTTCAGCTGGAGGTTAGATCCCACAGCAGGAGGAGCGGACACCTTCCTCCAAGATTGGAGGGGGAACCTGCATTACACCTCTCCCCATTCATAATGATGAGCAGAGCACTAGCGAAAGCTCGCAGTGAAGAGTCGAGTCTGATCATCGTGGCCCTGATATGGAAGTCACAAGTATGGTTCCCGACACTGATGGTGCTACTGGCGGACCACCCAAGAGTCTTCCCAGCAGAACATCTGCTCACTGACCCAGTTGGGTTGTTTCATCCTCTGAGAGTGAAAGGGACTCTCCCAATGATGACGTGCAAGATAGCGGGAGATGCTGGGCCCTACCAGGCATTTTGGCGCAAGCTGCACAACATCACAAAATAATGGGCCCGTCCACTCGACGGAGCTACGATGCAGCTTGGAGTAGATGGTCATGATGGTGTAAAAGAAGAAATGTTAATCCCATTTCTTCCCCTTTAGTAACGATCTTGAACTTCATAGCAGAACTGCTACAAGACGGGAAAGTGTTTAGGACAATAGAGGTGTAGAGGTCCACCATATCAGCATGACATTTGCCCATCGAGGGTTTCCCTGTGGGAGAGAATGCAGCAGTAGTGAGACTCATCAAGGGAGTTTAGTTTAGAAAACGCCCAGAGCCAAAGTACACCAACTTATAGGATGTTACAGTAATAATGAAACTTCTCAACAGTTGGCCTGCGAACAGATACATGTCCCGAAAGCAATTATCAGGGAAGCTAGCCATGCTACTCTGTTTGCTACCATGCAGGAGAGTAGCAGACGTGAAAGCACTAGACGTCAACAGAAATACGTATGGACCCAAAGGGGCTACTTTTATGTCAGTCAGGACGACAAAGACTTGTTCCTCGTCGATATCTTATCCATACCTGCAAGACCGCCCCAAATGGTGCTTGGCAACATGCATAAGAGAATTCAAAAATAGGACAGCGGAAATGCGGGCAGTAGGAATAAAGCAATTAATAATAGTGCGTAGGAAACTGCACAAGGCTGTCGTGACAGCTACCATAGCCAGATGGGTGTGCGAAGTGGTGCAGTTGGCAGGAGTAGATCTGTCTAGGTTTGGGGCTAATTCCGTGAGGGGAGCAATGGCCTCGAAAGCGCTAGCGCAAGGAGCGAACCTGCAAGATATTCTGCAAGCAGCAGACTGGGCAAGTGATAATACATTTAGAACATTTTACTTTAAGCCTGTACAATCAGTGGCAGCGACAGTAATGAAAAGCTTTGAACAAGCATAATGCTTGCCTCCGTTCTTGACATAGAATGATGATTACCCCTGCTAATAGCGCAGGGAGTCTTGATTCTATTAAAGACAAGGAGGCGAGCATTACTTTCCCGCTGAGGATACACGCGAGAGTTGAGATGTTCCTAATGTGTACTAATCGTTGAATGCAATGAGAAATAGGGCAGTGTATCCGCCACCCTAATGCACTCCTTGTATCTTGATAGGAGATGACTAGAAGAGCAATTGAGCCACGCTAGTGAGAGCACAGAGTAAGGAGGATCGTCCAGATCAGCCAGACACAAGCAGAGAAAATGGCAGAGCAGCCAGGGAGATGAATCAAGACTCTGTAGTTCTACAAATTGGGAGTTCAGTTACGAAGTTGGAGTGCAGTTCAGAGCATTCAAAGAAGAGGAGGAAGGAAGGAACAGGAAGGACTATAGTCACAGGGAAGAGTCGAAATGGACTACAGAAAGGACTTGGTTTTAAAGGAAATGTAGTTTTTAAAAAGAAAACAAATATTATTTTTGAAAGTTGGAAATGTTTGATTTTGTTGAAACTGCTGGAGACAGGAATAAATAAAAAGTTGAAGCATAATGCTCGCCTCCTTGTCTTTAATAGAAGACTCCCAGCGCTATTAGATGGGTAATCATTATACAGGGAGATAGCATTCAGCACTCGTGCTTCATTTTGGTCGCTGCATTT
The DNA here is from genome assembly GCF_040938575.1 of Ambystoma mexicanum. Taxonomy (NCBI): domain Eukaryota; kingdom Metazoa; phylum Chordata; class Amphibia; order Caudata; family Ambystomatidae; genus Ambystoma; species Ambystoma mexicanum. The sequence goes on from NC_090922.1 coordinate 601,821,961, forward strand.
GCAACTCTAACGCTGTAACTGCTATTTGTAATTTGACCACATTGTAGTAGTTCTTCTGAACTATTGTTCCCAGTAGGCTCAAGGGCACTTAAGACACTCGGTGCAGAGGCGCTGGTTTGTGCAAGCTTAAATACAGCATTTCCACCTGGCCGAATTTAGAGTGGTAATCTTTGCTGTGGGCGGGACTGTGTGTGTGTTTGTTGAGACTATTTGTTTTGAATTAATACCTTAACATTTATAAATTGCTCCCGCATTCTCTGTGTAGCTCAGTGACATTTGAGAAGTGCTTTTGGCATTCTACTTGGTACCTATATTTCATAGTTAGAAGCAGCGAATTTGAATTCAGCACTCCCGCTTCATTTTGGTCGACATATTTGCAACTCTAACGCTGTAACTGATATTTGTAATTTGCCCGCATTGTAGTTCTTCTGAAGGACTGTTCACAGCAGGCTCCAGGGCACTTGAGGCCCTCACTGGCACGTCAGCACCGGCGCATCAGGGAGGCGCCGGTTCGTGTCCAGAGAGTGCAGGGGAGCGAGGCATTTCTGCTTTCCATCCAGCTCTTCATACCCGAGTTGCTTGATTATACTTATCTCAAACCAAGAAGTTCCACAACCTGATAGTGAAACACCCGATACATTATGTCTCATTTTAGTTCTCTCTTTGAGAAACCACGCACCCAAACGAGGGGCAGTGCATGCCATGACAGCGAGCCATATCATTCTAAACAACAGGATATAGTGGCACGCTGTCACTCTCTCACTAATACCACGCCCATCCTGTTACCTATATCTGTATGCACTAAATAAATGGAACCTGCTACCACTGTTAACAGACGCACACAGGCTGAGAACCTAGGGGCCATGGAAAACATGACCCTTTTGCCACTAAGCAGATCTGAAATGGAAGAAATTCCACAATATGATAACGAAACATGCACAAATAATCCCTGTCTCCGCCAATGCAGTTACTAATACTACACCTCTACAAGTTGCTACTACTGACAACATAGGCACACAGGCTGAGAATTTAGGGCCCGTGGAAACTATGATCCCCATGCCACTTAGTAGATCTAAAAATTGAACAAATTCCGCAATCTGATAGTGAAACAGTTGCACCACGTAAACTAATACCTATTGCTACTAACACAGACATTAACACTACACCCTCTCAAGCCTCATACCCCAGTGTGTCACTTCTGAATACATGCTCCCTCATACAATACGGAGCGGAGGTTGAAGACTATCGTACCGTATCCTACCCTGATACATTGGCCATTACAGAGACATGGCTGAATGAAACCACACAAATGACAGCATCACTAGCCCTCCCCCGGGATTACAGAATCCTCAGAGCTGACTGTGTCTCACAAAGGAGTGGGGGGTTGCCCTCGTGGTCGGGGAACATCTGGATTGTCACATAGTTAATCATACCAGCCCGTAGGGCTGTGAAAGCCTACTTACAAAACTAAAAATAAATGCTAACATTTCAGTGAGCATGTTAACTACCTATAGACCACCTAATGACATGCCCCTATTTGAGGACCAATTCCTTAATCTTCTCAATAACTTTACCAAATCCACGTCACCCGTACTTATCGTAGGTGACCTTAACTACTGGGCTGAAGATAAACATGACAAACATGCCTCATTGTAACTAGCAGCCCTGGATGCCACTGGCTAAACTCACTGGATTAAAGAACCCACTCACAGAGATGAACACAGTCTGGCCTGGGTTCTTACCAACTGCATATCAAAAATACCTTCACTTCCGTATGCCCCGGGTCTCACCACCTACTGGTTAACATCACAGTGTACCTTCGATGGCCCAGTGCGGCTGGATAAACAGCTCCGAATTCTTAAAAAGAGCAGGAATTTTAGGAATGTTGCGCCATCTAAATGATTAGTGCTCCCGGAATCTAAATTGCTGCCTCTTGGCTCTCTAGAGAATGTTACTGACCTGACATCTCATCGCTCTTCTGTCATATTCGCCGCCATAGAGGCTTTGGTACCAGAGGAAATTAAAAAGATAAAGACTGAGAACCTTAAGAATGCTTAGATTGATGACAGTGTTCTCCAGATAAGACAAAAAAAAGAGCCCTGGAAAGGGAATGGCGCAATAACCCTTCGGCGCATACTCTGACCTATTGGAAGGATTCTGGAAAAAATGTAAGAGTGCCATAATGGAAGCTAAATCTAAATATTGCAATAGCAGAATCAGTGATGCCAGTACCAGCTCCAGCAACCCGTTCAAAATTCTTAAGGAATTTGAGGGCAAAGACACCGGTAGTCAAAATATTGTCGGAGACTCAGCTTGGTACCAGGAAATTCAGACAAAATGATTGGTCACCAAAAAGCCATACTCACATGGCAACTCAGTTTCAATGCCATGAGTAATTGCCTACACACTGTTGCAGCTACCCTTGCCAGTCCCATATATAACCCTCTGATATCCAAATTCGATTTCAGACACTGCTCCGAATCCGAAATACTCAAGGTAGTCACTGACTTAAAACCCACATCCAGTCAGGGAGACATCTGCCCTGCAAACATCTTCAAAGGGTCCCTTGATGTGTTGATCCCATGGATCATGAGAATGGTCAACCTGTCCTTCAGGGAGGGCATAGTGCCATTATCACGCAAGGAGGCCCGGATTACGCCTCGACTGAAAAAGAGCACCCTTAATCCTACTTTGGGCAAAAACTATCACCCCATACCTGCTTAAGATCTTGGACAAGGTGGCTTACCTACAACTACAGGACTTTATAGAGAACAGTGACATCTTGGGTTCCTGTCAATCGGGATTTAGAGTAAGACACGGGACATAAACATCCCTTCTGGACCTCAAATCCAGCCTCATAGGTACAGTGGAAAGAGGGCAACCTGCTCTGTTAATGTTGTTAGACCTTTCAGCAGCATTCAATGTTGACCATTCCATATTTGTTAACAGATTGAACGGTCTAGCGCAATGTTCCGACAGAGCCTCAGACTGGATTGATTCTTTCCTGGGACCTCGAATCTCTAGAGTGGCAGTAGAGAATGCCCAATCTACACCCACCACCATCCCTGCCAGAGTAGCACAGGGATCATGCATAGCCCCATCTCTAATTTCTATATCAGGCCTCTGCTCGACCTCCTGGACTGCTTGGGTGTCTGTTATACCAACTATGCTGATGACGCTCAGGTGGTCCTAGAGTTGTCGGGTGACTATTCTGAAGACTCTGAGACCTTGAATGGGGTCTATGCTGCCATCCAGTCCTGGATGGTGTCAAACTCCCTAGCACTCAACAATGAGAAAACAGAGCTTCTCATTGTGGCTACTGGCCCTCGCACTATAAATGCAGGTATGATGCTCAATAGGAGCGCCATTTTTTGCTTCCCAGTTTATTGTTTAAGACAAACTTACAAACACTAGATTTTGCAATATATCCTAAGGAATAGAAGAGTCAATTGAAGCCTTACATGTGGACAACAGGTGAAGAAGATTCCTTTGACCTACAGCAAGTCTACCCACAAATTTCGGCATCCTCTGGGGTGACTCCTAAGTATAAAAACACACATGAACAATGGTTTGAGTCCTTATTAAGCTTGCCTTATACTGATCATAGTTGTTGGTTTACTTTGTAGATTGAGTATTGAGTTGAAGCATGAAGAAAGAATCAAGTATCTGAATCATGAAAATATTATGCATTTTTTGCTCCTGACTTTCCCGCAAAGCATTGAGCTCTTTCAGCACATGAGCATGATTTGTTGTTTAAATGTGATTTCATTTGTTTTGTGAAATATTGTATTTGTACACAACAAGGTCCATAACACACGAGTTCATGTCACCATTATACTTTAACCTAAAGTTTCATATTTGACATTATTCAAATTGTTGTCCGACCTTATAGTCAGTACATTAACAGGGTAATTCATAGAATTTCGCAGAAAAGTGTCGCAAGCGGCTGGCGCAGAGTGTCCGCGTGCGATTGTCTGCGCCAGGCACGTGCGCTAAAACCGATTTCCGCGCACAGCGTATTCATGGATTTTAGGCTCCCAAACCAGCCGTGGCGCAGAGTATCGCAGCAACCCTGCAGCAGCGCCAGTAACGCCCCCAAGAACGCCCTCGCGCAAGGAAAAGCCATCAAAATCGCTAAATCATCGCAAAGGGCTGCGCTAACCCTGGACCAGTCTACAGGGCTGCCAAACAAGGAACGCAAAGCGGGTAACGTGCATATCAGGGGTACGCGTGAAGTTATACACGCGATTAGCCAGGGTACGTGTATTACAGGGGTACGCGTGAAGTTTTACACGCAATCAGCCAGGGCACGTGTATCACAGGGGTACGCAGGAATTATCACACGCGATTTGGCTGGGTACGTGTATTACAGGGGTACACGGGAAGTTCTACACGCGATTCGGCTGGGTACGTGTATTACAGGGGTGCGCGGGAATTCTCACATGCGAATTGGCCAGGTACGTGTATTACAGGGGTGCGCGGGAATTCTCACATGCGATTTGGCCAGGTACGTGTATTACAGGGGTGCGCAGGAATTATCACACGCGATTTGGCTTGGTACGTGTATTACAGGGGTGCGCGGGAATTCTCACATGCGATTTGGCCAGGTACGTGTATTACAGGGGTGTGCGGGAATTATCACACGCAATTAGGCTGGGTGGGTCCTCACAGGTGTTCCCTGTAAACCCTCCATGGCCCCTGCAGGCAGCCCACAAAACAGGGGACTACCCTGCACACCTGCTCATGTCCCCCTGCACCCCCACCCCCCAGCAGTGCAGGGGCAGCCTCCACCAGGCCCCCACCCATGTCTCCCAACACCCCCACCCCCCAGCAGTAAAGGGGCAGCCTCCACCAGGCCCCCACTCATGTCTCCCACCACCCCCACCCCCCAGCAGTGCAGGGGCAGCCTCCACCAGGCCCCCACTCATGTCCCCTATCACCCCCACCCCCCTGCCACCAGGGGCACCCTTCACAAGGCCCCCATCCATGTCTCCCACCACCCCCACCCCCCCGCCACCAGAGGCACCCTCCACCAGGCCCCCATCCATGTCTCCCACCACCCCCACCCCCCAGCAGTGCAGGGGCACCCTCCACCAGGCCCCCACTCATGTCCCCTATCACCCCCACCCCCCCGCCACCAGGGTCACCCTTCACAAGGCCCCCATCCATGTCTCCCACCACCCCCACCCCCCCGCCACCAGGGGCACCCTCCACCAGGCCCCCATCCATGTCTCCCACCACCCCCACCCCCCAGCAGTAGAGGGGCACCCTCCACCAGGCCCCCACTCATGTCCCCTATCACCCCCACACCCCCCGCCACCAGGGGCACCCTTCACAAGGCCCCCATCCATGTCTCCCACCACCCCCACCCCCCACCATCCAGGGGCACCCTCCACCAGGCTCCCACCCATGTCTCCCACCACCCCCACCCCCCAGCCACCAGGGGCACCCTCCACCAGGCCCCCACTCATGTCCCCTATCACCCCCACCCCCCCGCCACCAGGGGCACCCTCCACCAGGCCCCCACTCATGTCTCCCACCACCCCCACCCCCCAGCATCCAGGGGCACCCTCCACCAGGCCCCCACCCATGTCTCCCACCACCCCCACCCCCCAGCCACCAGGGGCACCCTCCACCAGGCCCCCACTCATGTCTCCCACCACCCCCACCCCCCAGCAGTGCAGGGGCAGACTCCACCAGGACCCCACTCATGTCCCCTATCACCCCCACCCCCCTGCCACCAGGGGCACCCTCCACCAGGCCCCCACTCATGTCTCCCACCACCACCACCCCCCAGCGCTGTGGGGCACCTGCCAGCAGGCCCCCACCCATGTCCAACCCATGTCTCCCACCACCCCCACCCCCCAGCCACCAGGGGCATCCTCCACCAGGACACCAACTTCCCTGGCACTGAAGCTGGTGCCCCTCTGCCTCCTTGGCCGGGGGTTGCCACTGGTGCCAGATGTTGTAGTGCCCGACATGGCAACCCCAGAGGCAGGAGTGGGTGGGCAACTGGGTCCTGGGGCTGGGCTGTGGGGCGACAGAAAAGCAGTCGGGAGCCTTTGGTTCCAGCAGGGGTGGTCACAGCAACAGCACCCCTGGCTGATGTGCAGGCAGCAAATGGCAGGGCACGTGGGCAGCAGGCAGTCAGGCAGCAGCAGATGGCAGGTGGGAGCGTGCTCAGGGCTCTGGGGGGCATTAATTTGGCCTCCTGGGCAGGAGCGTGGTCTTTCGTGTGTGAACGCGTGGACAGCTTGATACGTAGTGAGTGATTTTGCACGTGAAAATCCCACACGTCTGCGTGTAAATCGATGAAAGGCCCTTAGCGCGTAAACGCATATGCGCGTCTATGAAGTCACGTGCACGTGTAGGAAAAAGTTGCGTGACACGTCCGAGTGTCAAAGCGTGTTATTGGTGGAAATAGCCCTACACGCAGAAGTGTCAAAGCGTGTAATTGGTGCAAATGGACCTACACGCAGAAGTGTCAAAGCGTGTAATTGGTGCAAATGGACATACACGCAGAAGTGACAAAGCGTGTAATTGGTGCAAATGGACCTACACGCAGAAGTGACAAAGCGTGTAATTGGTGGGAATGGGCCTAGCACGTACACGCCGCGTAAGTGACGCTGTACGTGTGGGCCTGCATATAAGGTACGTGTAGAACACCAATTCCTTGTACTGCTTTTCGTGGAGAGCGAGTGGGTGAATTCTGTACTTCTTGTCGTTTCACACGCGATTTACTTCACAGCGTTTCAAGTTCGTACTCCCTGTTACCTCTGACAGCTTTTTCTATTTTTTCTCTTGTACTGGTTTACCTGGGCCTGTTCCCTCAAACAGTGTTCCCTTCTACTGTTGTCCTGTCTCCTCAGACAGCGTACATATCTTCTTTTGACGGGGGTGTTGCCAACCAAACGCGCTCATTTTTCACGCTCTTTTACCTGGCAGACGGTGAGTCACGCACGTATCTAACATCTGTGCTTGCCCCGTGTGTAGCGTACCCCTTCAGAGGTCATTCTAGGCTGCGTGTGACACGCATACGTTCATTCTTGTGTTACTGGGTGCCACAGCGTAGTGCAGGTTTTTCTTTCTGCACACGTGGTCTAGGAGGGGTTGTGTGCACGTCATCTCCCTTTTTTGGGCCTCCTGTGCGTTGCGTGACCCGTCATCTTTCCCCAGGGGTTACATTCAGCCTTGCTAGAGCACTAGGGTACAATTACCATCTGGTACCCAACCCCTTTGACCCCCAATTGCCCAGGACAATAGTCTACATCCACTCCCATACGCACATTAACATCAGTGCCATGGCTGGGAGGCGAGGATTCCGTAAGGGTAGCAAAGGTGGAAGAGCCACAAGTGGTGGCCGTGGTGGATCCGGTAGGGGACGTGGTCGTAACTTGCAGGGTGAGCCTGTCCCCCCATGTGTGGAGGACCAGTCATGGGCACCCATAATCCCCCCCTCCCCCCCTCCCGTTGAGGCTGATGTGGCTGACACCATCCATGCTCAGCCCTTGTTGGACCAGCCCATTGTGGCACCAGACCTGGCTGACTCCATGGCTGACTTCCAGGTCAGCAGGGCTACGACACGTGCGCTGGTGCACGTTGATGCCATCATGCCACGTGGATCTGGGGCAGCAAGGTCATCTGCTGCACCAAGGAGGCAGGGCGGAGAGGCTGCAGGGGCAGCTGCGGCTCCATCCACCCCAGCCCTCACACACCCAGCCAGGACAGTGTCGGTCCTAGTCCATGCTGCTGACATTCCCCCTGACACCATCACACTAGAGCCAATGCCTGCACCAACTCCCATGCTGAGTGTGCAATCCCACACTCCCGATACAGAGTCCACCAGGGCTCCTGCACCTAGTGTCCAGAGCGGCGCAGGACACTCAGGATCACCACCACCTTCCAAGCGGAAGAGGAAGAGTGCTCGTCCGGCACAGGCTGATGCCCCAGACACGGCTACACAGTCCGGCCCGTCCAGGAAGCCCACGGATGACGAACTGAATGCACTTGTCCAGTATGTGTCCGGACATGACAACGAGATGGTCATTGTTGCAGGATCCAAGACCACAACTGCACAATGCCAGGCACACTGGCAGACCGTTGCGGACATCGTAAGTGCCCTTGGAATCGTGAGGCGCACAGCCAATAATTGCTATAAGCGCTGGAATGACCTAAAGCGCAGGGCAAAGAGTAAGCTGGCCTCAAGTCATGCCGCAACTCTAGTGACTGGAGGTGGGTCTCCAGTAGTAGACATGGAACTCACTCCACATGAGTAAGTCGCTGGGACCTACGTCACGGAGGAACAGATCCAAGGCGTGGGAGATCTGGCTGATTACGAGGCATTGTCCGGTGAGTGCACATGCATGTGTGTGTCATCCATGTGCATGGTGTGTGTGTGAGGGCTTCTGTTTGTGTGCCAGGTGAGAGTGTGTGCGCCTGAGTCGTATGGGTCAGCCATGTGCTTCATGCAATACTTCCTGCGCAGCTGCATTTGGCCATAGCAGTATCCCTTCTCCCAACAGTAGACATCTAGCCCAACTGCACGCCAGTTGCCCTTGAAGTGTCACCTTGCCACAACATAGTTGCTTATTTTTCACTGTTCATTCAGTCAGATTGTTTGCATTCCCCCACTTTTACTAGCCATGTCACTGTCCACTAGTCACATGTCTGACATGGCTATGGTAAAGTGGAGTGACTTTGTTTCCTGGATATCATTTGTACACACATGTCCCTGTGCAATTGGACCATTTCAGACTGGCAGCTCCAGGTGAAAAATCTGACCTGTTAGAATTAGAAAAGCAATTACATGCGGGAACTGGACTGAATGAATAGGTGCTGCCCTCCTCTCCATCTTCACTCAATAGCAATGGTACATGCCATCTGTGTGATGGCATGTGTGTTTCACCTGGCAATCACAGGCCAATGTGTGATGCCACTGCCAGGCAGCATGCAGAAAATGTGTTCATCTTCCATCTTGGTGTCATCAGTGTGTGCCATTTGCCTGCACTTCATACGCAGTGAGGGTGCATGCATGAGAGGGTTTCAGTCATGTGGGACATGTGTCAATCAAGTACTGGTTCTCTTGCTTCTCAGCCCTCATTGTGTGCCATGGTGCTAATGCCTGTTTCCATTTCTTTGTTTTCATGTCTTTGCAGGGGAAGACGCACCTGATACTGCTGCGGTTGTGGAGATGGTGCAGACCCAGGAGGTGTCCGAGGGCCGACCAACCACCAGTGAGGGACGTGGTGTGGTGGTGGGGGAGAACCCACAAGTGCTGCAGGTCGTGCTCTCAAGGGGTGTCTCTGGCTGCACCTCCCCCGAGCTGTACTCAGGTGTTGATTCGGATGAGACCTACGTGCCGTCGCAGGTGAGTGTTCCAGGGAGGGATTCTGTTCTGTCTCACCCACCTGCACCAGGGTCGGAACCCTCCATGGGGATGTCAGTGTTGGCAGCTACGCCTTTGGTGGTTACGGATGCAGGGTCACACTCCGCGACATCTGATCCTGTTCCTGGGCCAGCAGATCAGAGGGGGAATGCAGTCCTGCAGCCTCAGGCAGTGCCGGCACAGCAAGGCGCAGTTCGCCTTGCCCCAGACAGGTGTGGTGCCCGCCGACGTGGTGGCCGTACGCCACCTGGCAATACCGCATGGGAGCAATCCATTTACGGTATGGCAACCCAACAGGCTGCATCATCCGAGATGATGGCTCAGGCCATGGATAGGGTGGCCACTTCCATTGTCCCCCCAGAAAGGCTGATGGAGCGACTAGAGCAGGCAACCGACTCCATCTGCCAGTCACACAGGGAGGACATGTTGGGGTCCAACAGGGACAGGCGGGCGGCACTGGCGACTCTGCAGGAGGCCATCTCCATTGAGTCCCAGGGCCACAGGGAAGCCCTGAGACAGGAGCTCCTTCACCTCAGGACGACTCTTGTTGAGCTTGAGGCTTCAACACACCAAAGGACAGAACAGCAGCTGGAGCGTCTCACCCGTACGCTCTCAGCTGAGATGCAGGCAACGAGGGCGGAGGTCCGGGCATCCCGTGAGTTGTTGCATGGGGACCTCCGCACACTCATCCTCCAGAACCAGACCTACCACACCCGCATGCTTGCAGCCATGGAGGAGCAGACTAGGGCCTTGCGTGGGCTGCCTCCCATAGTGCAACCACCTCCGGATGCAGCTGCACAGGGTGATAATAGCGACAGCAGTGATACTCCCACAACAAGGTAGCCGTGTGGGCCATGAGCCCATGGAAGTGTTTTATTTTCCCAGGATCCACGCAGGTGGGTTCTGGTGTGCATCCTGTCCTCGGACCTCCTGGGTGGCCTCCCCAACCCCCCCGTGCCCATCAATGGCCATTTTTGATTGTTTCTTATTTTTATTTTTATTTTTATTTATTTTATTCCCTATTTTTTTGGGACGATTTGTTGGCTTCCGTGGTTCCTGTGGGCATACGCTGCATTGTGGCTGGGCACATGCAGGCTTGTAATGTATTTGGTTCAGATGCTTGGGTTTGAGTCACACACCCCTCCTGCTTCCCGTTTCCATGGGCTTGCAAAGGGTGTGCCCAAGTGACAGTGAATTACACAGTGACGTTGGACTCCCATGAGCTGTGTGGGCAGTCTGTAGTCAATACTGTGTATACATTCCTAGTGCATATTGCTGTTGTGTTGTACACTGCATGTTGCATTGATGTGTAACTCATCTTCTGTGTCTACCTCCCAATTTGCAGGTCCCTTCCTCATGTCTACACAAGGACCTCTAGTCTGGAGATGGGGTCCATGTTGGCAGCAGTGCACCTACAACTCTACATGGCGCCAACACTGCACAGTTGGTAGTGGTGGGAGTGCAGGCATTTCCAGGTGGTGAGACTACTAATATGTAACATTTGTGATGTCATGTTAATGGTAGTACGTGCTCAAGTATGTTGTCGGTCCGGCATTGCTGTGAGCATTTCAGGTGTTGCATGTTTCTAATAGGGACACTGTACATAGTGACACTAGTGTCATGTTGTGGGGATTACTTTGTTTACCTGCAAATGGCATGACATGGCACGGTGTGTCGTGTGGCGGTGCTGGGGTTGGGTTGGCTGACATGGCACTGTCCTCTTGTTGCATTTTGCAAGTGGGTATTCTTTTTCGCTGCTTGAATGTGTAACTCCACAAAACTGCATTGGTGGTGTCTGTGTGGGTAGGGATGCACACATTGTGACACTTCCAGGTGAACAATCTCAGGCTGATATGGTATTCACGGTTCATTCTCCAGACATTCAGGATCAGTGTCAGGTTGAGTCATCATTGATTGTCAGATGGAATGTGCCAGGGCAGTGTGCACTCCATAGGGGTGTGATTTCTATGTGAAGTAATTAGCCACTAGCTGTGTACGGGCTGCCTCCCCCCGTGCCCTTTCCCCTCCCATGCGCAGCGGCTGTGCATGTGGTTGGGGATGTGGGGCCACCACCATGTCCACGGCCAGGCCCCGGCGTGTTGCAACGTTGTGCAGGACACATGCTGCCACTATGATCCTGCACACTACTGGGGGAGCGTATAACAGCTGGCCGCCAGAACGGTCAAGGGAGCGAAAGCGTGACTTTAGCACTCCGAATGTGCGCTCCACTATGCCCCGGGTCGTAATGTGGGCTGTGTTATATCTTACCTCGGGTGGCGTGGTGGGGTTCCGAATTGGCGTCATCATGTGGGGGCTGAGAGGGTAGGCACTGTCCCCTGTGGAGGTGGTGATTGGTATCATTGGTGGGGTTGTGACCTTGCTCAGTATCCAACATGCATGCACGTGCAGTGGCATACATACTCACCAAGCAGCCATGTATCGCCATGCCGCCCAGCTTCTAGGTCCCGGCTTAGGGTGGACATTCGGTAAATGAAGCTGTCGTGGGTGGACCCGGGATAGTTGGCATATACTGAGTTGATGATTCCCTTGGCATTACATGCTACCTGCACGTTGATGGAATGCCAGTGCTTGCGGTTCCTATAGATGTGCTCAGATGCCCTGGGGGGACGTAGAGCCACATGGGTGCAGTCGATGGCACCTAGCACTTTGGGGAATCGTGCCACACCGTAAAAATCCAGGGCGGCAGCATGCCTTTCTGCAGGTGTTCTGGGCAGGTATATGTGCCTGCGGACTGATGGGCGTGCAGTGATGATGTTCAAGACCTGGTGTAGGCAGCGTGACTGGGTGGCCTGTGACACCCCACCCACTATGGCACTTGTCCGCTGAAATGATCCAGTGGCTAAGAAGTGCAGTACATTGAGGACCTTCTCCAGGGGGCTGAGTGCTTGGGAGCACAGGGTGGGTGATGTGAGGTCATCCTCCCACTCACTGACCAGGTCCAGTATTATGTGTGGTGGAAACCTGTACCTCCCATACACCCGGTCATCAGGCATCCCGAAAAGGCTGGTTCTGGGTGTGAATATTCTGGCCCTGACTATCCTCCTCCTCCTCCTTTGGTAGCCCACTGCCACTGCTGCTAGGAACGGGATGTTCATCCTGGAGTCTGAGCTTGTTATTGTTAAAGTGCGCAAATTTATGCTTTGCGCGTGTTCTAGGCGAGCGTGTGACCCGCGCACCCCTGGAATCCAGTTTCCAGTCCAATAGCGTGTGGAAATTCCCACGCACCACGGGATACAGGTGCGCTGACGTACTTGCGTGTGTAAGTGCCCACGCACCCATGAAATACACGTACATAGGCCAATCGCGTGTACGCGCACTTTTGTCCAATTACACGCTGACGTGCAGTATTTCCACGTGTGCTCCGTCATCACGTGCTGAGTGGGGAACACCCGTGCGGGTCACGTCACAGACGCGCTTACGCGCTGAGGGACTTTGGTCCAATAGAATCGCGTATGCGCGCTGACGCGCTTACGCGCTAAGGGCCTTTCCTTGGATTTCAGCATGACGTGCAGGATTTTCACGTGCCAAATCACTCCGTATCAAGCTGGCCACGCGAAAACACACGGAAGACCACGCTCCTGCCCAGAAGGCCGAGTTAATGCCCCCCCGTGCCCCGAGCAGCCTCCCACGTGCCATCTGCTGCTGCCTGCCTGCCTGCCTGCCTGCTGCCACCGTGCCCTGCCATTTGGTGCCTGCACATCAGCCATCTGCAGGGGTCCAGTTGCTGTGTCCACCCCTGCTGGAACTGAAGACTCCCGACTGGGATTACATCGCTCCACAGCCCAGCCCCAGGACCCAGTTGCCCACCCACACCTGCCTCTGGGGTTGCCATGTCGGGCACTTCCACATCTGGCACCAGTGGCAACCCCAGGCCAGAGGGGCAGAGGGGCACCAGCTTTACTGCCGCCGAAGTTGGTGTCCTGGTGGAGTATGTCCTGGGGCAGTATGATGCCCTCTTTGGATCGTCCCGCGCCAGCAAGGAAGGACGGGAGAGGATCTGGGCCGACTGTGTGGTTGCCATCAACGCGGAGGGGGTGGCAACCCGCAACGTCCTGAAGATCAAGAAGCGCTGGGAGGACTTGAGGTCCAGGACCCTTGTGAAGGCCCGGCGCCTCGTGGAGGGGGGCCGGGGACGCATGAGTTCCATCCAGATGAGGGTCCTGGAACGCGTACGCCCAGCGCTCCACGCCCAGATCCTTGAGAGGGAGGCCCGTCTGGAGTTGAGCGGTAAGTGTCCAAGCATTACTGTGTGAGACAGGGCATGTTGCGGTGTGCTGGTTCTATGATACTTGCCTGTATGTGTGCCATAGGCCATGTATGCATGTATGTGTGCAGGGACATCATAGTAATGCATGTGCGACCAGTGATGTGTGACCCACATGGTTGTTGCATGTGTTCAAATGCCGCATGGGGAGCCCTATGCAGATTTTGAACATGATAGCATGCCAGTCTCTGTACCTGGACATGGGTGGGGGTGAGGGATGGGTGCTGATGCCACGTACATATATGGTAGCCATGTCTGTGTGCCTGTCCTGCGTGTCTGTGACTTGTGCATGCCATGGATGCATGACACATGTGTGTGACAATGCACAGATTCAGTGAAGCAGCCAAATTACCCTTGTATTCGCTGTGTTTGGTTTGTTTGGGGCCAGATGGATGTGACTGAGGTGAAGTGTGTGCATGTGATAGGCATGAGCCATGATGCATGTGAGTTACATATCATTGAATGTTTCAAGAGTCCATTGGACATGCATGGAAATGTCCATGGCATGCACCATGCCTGTTACTGTGTGTGTCTTGCCTGGACTGACCCATGTGTTGTGGAGGGACATGATGGAAGTGTACTTTGACAGTGGTGCTCATCTGCTATTGCTTCCTGTCTAGGGGACCATTGTACAGTACCCTGATGCTTGTGTTCTCTGTCTCCCTCTACGCAGCGGCTAGTGAAGAAGAGGGCAGAGACGGCGCTGTGGAGCAAGGCGGCGGGGATGCCCCCACGGCTGCAGCGCAAGGGGTGGGTGAGCCCCCACAGGGGCCTGCTACGGTGGGAGACGGTGAGGAGCCATCCAGGTTGGTGGTTTGCACAGAGGAGGAGGAGGCCGCCACTGGGGCACACATGGGGCCTGGTGGGGGCATCCCTGCTGGTGCAAGTGGTGCAGTCCAGGGCCAGGGGCAGGAGGCAGCACAGGTCACCGTGGAGGGGCCTGTGCATGTCGCTGTCCCTGACCCTGTGAGTGCACCACCATGCACCAGCAGGGATGCCCCGTCCCAGGCCCGTCCGCAGGTAGAGGGGATGTCCATGTCACCTGACTCCCCTCCACCTGCGGACGTGGGAACCCCTGGCCGTGTGGAGAAGGTCCTGATTGGGGTCGCGATGCGCACGGCTGTGATTCGTGATGCCGTGCATGCTTCCCGGGAGGAGCACGCACGTCATCACGAAGTGCACCGTGCCGACGTGGCCCAATTGGGATCGGCCATGTTCGGGGGTTTGCTGCATGTGTTGGCCAATCTGGCGGCCCTCTCCTCCTCTGTGCAGGCTATACACCAGTCGTTCTCCTTGCCGTCTTCCGGCCCAGATGCCACCAGGGCCCCCTGTGGACCTTCCCCGACCAATGCAGCCAGCTCGGTGGGGATCCCATCCCTGCCACAGTTGGGAGTCGGAGGTCCAGCAGGGGTGGACAACACAGCAAGGAAGGACGGGAGAGGATCTGGGCCGACTGTGTGGTTGCCATCAACGCGGAGGGGGTGGCAACCCGCAACGTCCTGAAGATCAAGAAGCGCTGGGAGGACTTGAGGTCCAGGACCCTTGTGAAGGCCCGGCGCCTCGTGGAGGGGGGCCGGGGCCGCATGAGTTCCATCCAGATGAGGGTCCTGGAACGCGTACGCCCAGCGCTCCACGCCCAGATCCTTGAGAGGGAGGCCCGTCTGGAGTTGAGCGGTAAGTGTCCAAGCATTACTGTGTGAGACAGGGCATGTTGCGGTGTGCTGGTTCTATGATACTTGCCTGTATGTGTGCCATAGGCCATGTATGCATGTATGTGTGCAGGGACATCATAGTAATGCATGTGCGACCAGTGATGTGTGACCCACATGG
Organism: Ambystoma mexicanum; assembly: GCF_040938575.1. Classification (NCBI taxonomy): domain Eukaryota; kingdom Metazoa; phylum Chordata; class Amphibia; order Caudata; family Ambystomatidae; genus Ambystoma; species Ambystoma mexicanum. Next base: position 601,837,461 of record NC_090922.1, read on the forward strand.
TTGTTGCATGTGTTAAAATGCCGCATGGGGAGCCCTATGCAGATTTTGAACATGATAGCATGCCAGTCTCTGTACCTGGTCATGGGTGGGGGTGAGGGATGGGTGCTGATGCCAGGTACATATATGGTAGCCATGTCTGTGTGCCTGACCTGCGTGTCTGTGACTTGTGCATGCCATGGATGCATGACACATGTGTGTGACAATGCACAGATTCAGTGAAGCAGCCAAATTACCCTTGTATTCGCTGTGTTTGGTTTGTTTGGGGCCAGATGGATGTGACTGAGGTGAAGTGTGTGCATGTGATAGGCATGAGCATTGATGCATGTGAGTTACATATCATTGAATGTTTCAAGAGTCCATTGGACATGCATGGAAATGTCCATGGCATGCACCATGCCTGTTACTGTGTGTGTTTTGCCTGGACTGACCCATGTGTTGTGGAGGGACATGATGGAAGTGTACTTTGACAGTGGTGCTCATCTGCTATTGCTTCCTGTCTAGGGGACCATTGTACAGTACCCTGATGCTTGTGTTCTCTGTCTCCCTCTACGCAGCGGCTAGTGAAGAAGAGGGCAGAGACGGCGCTGTGGAACAAGGCGGCGGGGATGCCCCCACGGCTGCAGCGCAAGGGGTGGGTGAGCCCCCACAGGGGCCTGCTACGGTGGGAGACGGTGAGGAGCCATCCAGGTTGGTGGTTTGCACAGAGGAGGAGGAGGCCGCCACTGGGGCACACATGGGGCCTGGTGGGGGCATCCCTGCTGGTGCAAGTGGTGCAGTCCAGGGCCAGGGGCAGGAGGCAGCACAGGTCACCGTGGAGGGGCCTGTGCATGTCGCTGTCCCTGACCCTGTGAGTGCACCACCATGCACCAGCAGGGATGCCCCGTCCCAGGCCCGTCCGCAGGTAGAGGGGATGTCCATGTCACCTGACTCCCCTCCACCTGCGGACGTGGGAACCCCTGGCCGTGTGGAGAAGGTCCTGATTGGGGTCGCGATGCGCACGGCTGTGATTCGTGATGCCGTGCATGCTTCCCGGGAGGAGCACGCACGTCATCACGAAGTGCACCGTGCCGACATGGCCCAATTGGGATCGGCCATGTTCGGGGGTTTGCTGCATGTGTTGGCCAATCTGGCGGCCCTCTCCTCCTCTGTGCAGGCTATACACCAGTCGTTCTCCTTGCCGTCTTCCGGCCCAGATGCCACCAGGGCCCCCTGTGGACCTGCCCCGACCAATGCAGCCAGCTCGGTGGGGATCCCATCCCTGCCACAGTTGGGAGTCGGAGGTCCAGCAGGGGTGGACAACACAGCAACTGGACCCCAGCAGATGGAAGATGTGACGGCATCATCGGGCAGGGCACGTGCACGACGGCGTCGGTGGTTTCCATCAGCCTGGATGCCGTCGTGCTGGCAGAGGCAGTGGCGTCGGAGGCAGCAGCAGGCTCGACGTGGGAGGCATCATGGCTCGGGGCCATCAAGATCAGAGGGGCAGGCATCGGCCGGAGGGCAGGGCAACCCTGGGATGGTGGTGTCTTCCGTGTGGGAGCAGTTGGTCCAGCTGATAGGTGCGGAGCGGCAGCGGGCGGAAGAGGAGCGGCTCACCATGGTCAGGGCGGAGTTCTCCATGCGTCGGGCATTGAGGCGGGCTGAGTGCCTCGAGGAAGCTCGCAGGGAGTTTGAGCTGGACATGGGGTTATCCCTGCGAGACCTCGGGGCCAGGACAGAGTCCCGCCTCCAGGACATCGACATGGAGTTCGATGATGCCCTGGCCAGCAACATCACCGAGTGAGCCGCAGGACTTGCCCGCTGCCTTTGTATATAGTTATTTGGTTAGTTAGTGTTATGTTTCCTTTATTCATTTTTATTTTTTTGGACCGCTCGGACAATGGCCACTTTTTTGTAGATATTTTTTTCATTAGGTAGTAGTAGGTTTCATTTATGGTGTTGGGCTCATGGACCCTGGAATATTCGTGTATATAGTTTGCTTTTTGAAGAAACATTTTTTTTATTGATTATTGTGTTCACCATGAGGAAATGGTTTTTCATTATTTTCCTTCCACATGACATTGCTTTGGACAACATTTGTTTTTGGATTACTTTGTTTTTTTTATTTTTACATTTGTTCTCGGACATGGACCATTTATTTTGTTATCCCCATTGTTGTATGTTTGATTTGTTTACTTATTTTTCATCTTTAATACATGTTTAACTTTCACTTGTGGTATTTTCTCATTGGTTTCATACATGTCATGATATGGGTTTTGACATTCACTTGCACCCGTTGTGTATGTGTGTGTGACGGACATGTGTTCATTTACATACTTGCCATTGGGGTTGTATCATGTAATTGCATTCACTATGTGGGTGGATGCAATCCTTGCCTGGGTGTTTGTGCTGGGTATGCTGCCCATTACTGCCATGATTGAGTATCGTCAGGACCTGGGGGCAGGGGGACATGTGTGGGTGCCTGGTGGAGGATGCCCCTGCACTGCTGGGGGGTGGGGGTGGTGGGAGACATGGGTGGGGGCCTGGTGGAGGGTGCCCCTGGTGGCGGGGGGGTGGGGGTGATAGGGGACATGAGTGGGGGCCTGGTGTGGGCTGCCCCTGCACTGCTGGGGGGTGGGGGTGGTGGGAGACATGAGTGGGGGCCTGGTGGAGGCTGCCCCTGCACTGCTGGGGGGTGGGGGTGGTGGGAGACATGAGTGGGGGCCTGGTGGAGGGTGCCCATGGTGGCAGGGGGGTGGGGGTGGTGGGAGACATGAGTGGGGGCCTGGTGGAGGCTGCCCCTGGATGGTGGGGGGTGGTGGTGGTGGGAGACATGAGTGGGGGCCTGGTGGAGGGTGCCCATGGTGGCAGGGGGGTGGGGGTGGTGGGAGACATGAGTGGGGGCCTGGTGGAGGGTGCCCCTGCACTGCTGGGGGGTGGGGGTGGTGGGAGACATGAGTGGGGGCCTGGTGGAGGGTGCCCCTGGATGGTGGGGGGTGGGGGTGGTGGGAGACATGAGTGGGGGCCTGGTGGAGGCTGCCCCTGAAATACACGCGCCCAGGCTATTCGCGTGTGGAACTTCCCACGCACCCCTGAAATACACGCGCCCAGGCTATTCGCGTGTGGAACTTCCCGCGCACCCCTGAAATACACGTACCCTGCTGTAATCGCGTGTGGGACTTCCCGCGCACCCCTGAAATACACGTACCCTGATGGAATCGCGTGTGGAACTTCCCGCGCACCCCTGAAATACACCTACCCTGATGGAATCGCGTGTGGAACTTCCCGCGCACCCCTGATATACACGCGCCCAGCCTATTCGCGTGTGGAACTTCCCGCGCACCCCTGAAATACACGTAACCTGCTGTAATCGCGTGTGGGACTTCCCGCGCACACCTGAAATACACGTACCCTGATGGAATCGCGTGTGGAACTTCCCGCGCACCCCTGAAATACACCTACCCTGATGGAATCGCGTGTGGAAATTCCCGCGCACCCCTGAAATCCACGTACCCAGCCAAATCGCGTGTGAGACTTCCCGCGCACCCCGGTATACACGCACACGTATTTTTTGTCAGCGTGTCCGTGTTTGTGGGTACCCCTTTGCACGTCATTTGTCCTGGAGGGCCACATTATAGGACATTCATCATGGCAGTATATGGGTGCTATTTGTTGGCGCACCTTTTGGCGCACATTTCTTACAGCCACAGAGACGCTACCGCCTGCTTTCTTGTGGCGGTCGTGTTTGTGCCTGTGCGCTGGTTTGAGCGTGCACTTTTTTGCCCTATTCTATTCCATGAATACGTGTTGTAGGCGAGCGTGTGGGCGTTCCGCGCACTTGTGCCCTGTACTTCCCCCGTGACGCCCACGTTTTTGCAAGTTGTTCCCCATTCCGAGTGTTACGCCCGTGTTCCGCCTACTTTTGTTGCGTGCGCCGCGCTATGTGCGAATTTCGCTGTGGCCTGTGCGATTTTCGCTGTGACCTGGCGCACGCTGTTAGATGGCCTGTGCGCCAACGTGCGCGGCGCACTTTTTATCGCACATCCGCTGGTTTTCTCGCGCACGGACTTCCATGAATCGACATGCGCTGCTTTTCGTGCGATTTTCGCACTTGCACTGCTATTTTCGCTATTCCACTGCGATTCGCACGTTTTTGCCCACTTGCGCCGCGCTAATTATTCCATGAATCGGCCTGTTAGTGTGCAGGGGACGGGAGTGTCCACAAATTGAGAACACTATATTGCGCATGCGCAAGTGGCGCTATATACAAAATAAATAATAATAATTCCGACCTGTCTCGTTTTTTAAATCTCTAATGTGAGGCACCATCAACACGTCCCCAATAAAATTCACCAAGAACGCCAGCAAAATCTCCCAGCAGAGCGGTCCAGTCATCGACAAGTATAATACAAATACAACCATAGACCCTCGGAATGTGTCTACTACTCACATTTTCCTCCACGGCCCAAAAAACCTTTCCTGAGTCACCATCTGGATCATCAACAGCACACACGTCACATCCTGGATTGCGGAGACTCCTGCCGAGCGACCTGATTCATCTACTGCATTAGATGCTGTAGACGACAGAACCTTTGTAAGATGCTCGCCACTTGCATTGGGTTTCGAGTAATCTGGATTATAGTTCTATGCTTCATACCACATCAGCATGCAACGGCTCATCCAGATGGGATCCAACAGATCGCAGAAATGTGAACCTCAAGGATCCATACTCTCGACAGGGCCTGATCCAAGGGTCCCAAACTTCCCACCATGACCACCCCTGAAGGTGGTCAGTGTGTGTGACTTGGTGAAACTCCCATACAGAACCAGTTTTGATTTATACAGTGCCATAAACTTCTTCAATTCCACAGGGGACTCCACAGACTTAAAGGTCCAGCATTTATAAGGAACCTACAACAAGATCGCTTCCAAGTCACTTTTACCTACAAACCATGACAGTGATGTGGAAGCTAAAGTTAAAGATACGGCAATACCGGATGGGGATGATATTACTCATTAATTATTCCACATACCCGTTTCCCATCCACAAGGGGAAGCCATTCGCTTAACTCATGTGGGAGGGCATTTTTATCATGGAAGTGGAGGAGGCAGATAATACCCAGAGCAGCATGAAAAGCTTTGGCTCCACCCACTCATGAAGGTGATAGGGATCAGCAACCAGGCCAAGATGGTAATGCAGAGAACATGAATCTCTTTCATTTTGGAAATTTAATACAGGGTGGCCAAAATAAAAACAGGGACTGGAAATTGAATCCAAACATAATCGCGGGCAGTCTTCCTTCGGGTCGAACTACAGTGCAGCACAAATTTGGGCTTAAACGAGTTCCTGCAGCCTTCATTCCCTTTCAATTGAGGGTCTTTCCCTGTAGTCTCAAAGTCAACTTAAAGGGTTCCCAAACCCTACTTTCCCCCTTTGTTCTTTCTTGGTTGTGAAGAATTTTACTGCCTATTTCTGGGAATCCCTCGTGGGGATGATAAAGGGGCATGAGTACCTCCCCAAGCTAGATGATGATGGACACTGGGGGCAGGATGGTGAAGGTCCTCTGGTTAACGTCACAGGAACCCCATCCTTAGTCCCAATGCAGGGGCCAGTCACAGGAGGCCTGATAGCACACACTCACCTCTGGCAAGGGCTGCTTCCTTATACAGGGGCGTAAAGGGAGCTAGGATCAAGGAAGTTAGTGGTCCCTGTCTACGCAGGGTTACTGTGGCACTTGCTCAAGGAACTTAAACCGACTACAGAGGCAGAGACCAACTGGGAGAATGGAAACTGGGCTCTGCCCAAAGCGCAATATTTTCGATTGCACTGGAACTGGGGACTCTGTAGCTACCGCCTATTTAAGGCAAGCAAGTAACGGTGGTCCCAGAGAACCTGATTGATGATGACTATCATCCGGTGGCTATATTGCGACCGATGCAGCTCCCTTGCCATGTCCTGCGGCCACCGGGAGGGAGCCAGTTGCGGGCCCAATGATGTACACGACACACAATGAGGGAACGGAACATTCGGACAGAGCATCCACCTGGTCTGGGTGAGGGTGAGGACAGCAATAGTTCAGCTAGTATTGCTTGGAAGGGCTCAGCATCATGAATATCATCCAAAAGTCAGATCTAAGTCCACACAATCACACCGCCTCTGCTCAAGATGGCGCCTGTCCTACACGTCTGTGCCACAGCCATAGTCCGGCACTAAATCAGCATGTTGCTTGGCATTCCGCTGGCCACTTTCTCGCGTTGACTTGCCAGGACTTGCATGCCCCTCATCTACATGTCTCCGACTACATAGCACTCCCTAGCATCCCAAATGCCACAAATTGCATCAAAGGCTGTTTCCAAGAGATTAACACATTCCCTGATGTCATAATTGCTTCAGACAGCACACCTGCTCCAGTGTTGCACCCCCAGGCATGGCAGCAGGTGGACACCACTCAGAGCCAACAACACAACTTTATATCCAGATTACCCGTGCTGCTGCTCAGGACATCACTGATATGCCGTTCATAAGAGGAGTCAGACAAAATTGCCCATTAACTGGATCCCGGTAATCCGACCATCGCAAAAACATCAGTGCCTAACTCTAGAGACACTCCCGACCCCTGCACACCATCGAAGCTGAATAAATCAGTCAAGAAATGTTCTGATAAATCAAAAATTATATTAAATTTTACTTGTACAAAGTGAAAGGTTAAGATGAACAAAATATCATACATCATATTCTTACAATGGCTAAAGAAGTTAACAAAATTAATGGTTTCCTTTCAAAGGGTGAAACAAAATTAGTGAGGCAAGAGTCCAAGATCTGATAATTTCCTTTCAGAGGGCAAAGTAAATTTGGTGAGGCAAAAAGTCCAAGCTCAATGTGTTTCGGGGTAACAACCCCTTCTTCAGGAGCATCAAATCTGAAAAAATGTATACAAAGAAAGCTCACCAGAAATGTACATGTTACCTAGACGCCAATTTACAATTTTGAATTTTCAGAAAAACATCAAAATCTAATGTTTCTTCAGTGCATTCTCTTCATCGCGCTCATCATGCAAGAGACATCCTGAATGCACCGCTTTTTCCTTTTCGCTGTCTGGAGGGTTGTTGACATGGGTTGGCATGCACACGTGACACCTATTGCACATATTGTGTAACACGCAGCACATTATTACAATGTCCCCACACATTAGTGCTCTTCCTGTTGGCTGTAGATACCAGAATATGGCCTTGGGAATTCTAGACTCCCTCTCTATGGTGCAGCATATTCAGATAGGCGCTTCACTGTAGTGCTCCTCCTCTGGCCTCAGGCGATTATAGTGTGGTATCAGAAGCTATGGCAGGAGGGGATATACTGCATCACCTGTTGGCACGGAGCAAGTGCTTGTGTCAGTGTGTGCATACAAACATTTGTTTATCACTGACATTCAATTCGGGGAGGGATTTGCGAAGTAAGTGGTGGTTGGAAAGGGAGTTGAGGGGTAGGGGATTGGCCTCCTTCCGTGTGAACAATCTTCCATTCCACATCCCCTGACTTCCGTCTGGATAACTCCATTCCATATTCACTACCTTCCCTCTGTGCCCCCATCATTCATAACATACCTTCACTTTCCTCTGGAAAAATCCCCTTTCCATATGCGCTCACTTCCTTCTGAGCAATCACCCTGCCATGGGGAGCGCCAGGAGACCATGCAACTGGCAGTGGCGCACAGTATAAATCCGTATTCCCTCTCTCCTCAGTAATGTAACATACGCTCCTCTCTTGATATGATGATAGTTTATTTATATAGCGCCTATACACAATGTGTTTCAAAGCGCTTCAAGGCAACGGAAGTAACAAGGAAAAATACAATGACATTCGTACAGGCCATGAACAGTTAGGATGTGATATTAACTATTGTACTCGGCCTGAGGACCTTTCAGATCGTGCAAGAGCTAAGACATAGATAAGGAAGGGAAGGGGAGAGTGGGAAGGAAATGGAAACTGACAGGCGACTACTGTACTAGGCCTGACAACATTTCTGGTAGAGCCGGAGAAAAACAACAGGTGAGGGAGAGGGGTGCAGAAAGGGAGGGGAGAAACAAAACAAGCGACTATCATACTAGGCCTGATGACATTTCAGATAGCACTGGAGGTGGGGTTGGGGTGGACAGGTCACAGCAACTGGAGGCCAGGCAAATGGCAGCAGAGCCCAGTATCAGCTATTTGGGCTAGAACACATCTTTGGAAGGCACTCGCCGCGTTTTGATCTTATGCCCATTTCGTATAGGAGTAAGAAAGAAACGGGTTGCAACATTTGTATGTTCAGCCCATCTTGTGGGATATTTGCTTCTTGCATGAGCATATGGAATTCTTAGTATATGTAAATGGGCGCAAAAGATTCGCCTTCGCTTTCCATGTCTGTCATATAAAGTAAGGTTACTGCATCCGTATCAATCATGTGGAACTTTGTCCACATGATTGGAAAGGTTCTCTGAACCTTTACGAAAAGGCGGGAAAGTAAATGTTACACTTTTCTCCAGAAGGCGCACAGAGATCTATTTATAGGGCAAGGCGGCCACGCAGTGGATACGGCGAGGAACACGTGTCGGGGGAGCATGATACGCTTTCCTTAAACTGCTGCTACATTCGGGACAATAAACCTGAGCAGGACCTGGTTATTAACAGATCATTGACACGTCATTTCATCTTGTGCGGTTCCAGAGTATGAAATGCGATCTTTGTACTTTACCAAGTCATGCATACAGACGGGAAAGGATTGGATTAGGCAAGCTTTGCGATCCATGCGTAAAAAGAGAAATCGCAGCTTAAAATAAAGCACGTTCGTGGGAAACGCAAAGAGGTATGTAGTAATTGAAAGTCCGTGACTCATGGAGGTACAAGCAGGTTCCTTTTATTTAAGTCTTAGTCACATAGGTCACAGGTAAAGGGGAAGGAGAAGACCCACCGGCCCCCACCACTCAGGTAGCCCCTACAACTGTCTCTTCTGGAACCTCTTGGAGGGAACCTTCCATAATATGCATATGACATGATATGATTGGTTATTTATAACGCGCTTAATGCCCAGCGGTTTCTAAGCACGGACACAGGCATCATCAAACGTGTCGCCTTGCTTCCCAGGCGAGCACGTTGCCCCTGAGCTATCCTCCCGAGCACTCCCTCTGTCATCACAGCTACAGGCTAACATACACAGCGGGAAGGGAAGGGAATACAAGACACGACAATGTACATTGTGGGACTGTTGCTGCTTAAATGTCGCAGAACTCCAGGGTCCCTACTACAGAAACGTGACACTGTTGCAGTGCAATGTTCTACCTCAGTAAAGAATTGCACATCTGCAAATATGATTTTCTTCAATGCATTTTCCACTGGGTACGTTTGCTGTGCAAAATTCCACTGCAACGTTGCAAAGTTATGTAATAAAGAGGCACTTCTTTGGCACGAGGAATAGCATCTGGTACTGATACAAACACAAGCACTTAGAGCCCGATTACGAGCTTGCCAGTAGTGATAAAACACCCAGTAATGACCACTACTGGGTGTTTTACCACACCACCGAAATACAACTTGTGTTACTGAAACTTTTTTCCCCACCTACTTTTGTGTGGCGGTACGGCATGCAGTGATTACTGGACCCCCACTGGACTCCAAAACAGGGCATAACGGAAAGGTCTACATGACTTGGAATCATGCAGACCTTGCCGGGCACCCAGTAGTTACTACTGCACGTGGTAATGCTAAATGTTTTTCAGAGGTATTGCCAGAAGTAATACCTCCAAACAAGTATTCAGGTCCATTTCCTCCATTCCCTCTTCCTCGTCCCAGTACTTACTTTTGAGGAGATCCACCTCCCCTCAAAAAGCCCTCTTCTATTTCTTTTTCCCCTTGTCCCACTGTGACGAATCAACTACCGAGGCACCAGTGGTCCAGGGATGAATATCGGTTTCTCAACCATCAATGGTAGGCTTATCTCCGCACGGTCGTGGATCGTGGTTAGTTGCAACATAGCTAAAATACAATTATTATCCAATGATAAAAGGGACTGTCCAGCCAACGTTGTATATAAATGTCTACTTATGATTATTACACTAGACAGTTCTAGCACACTACAGAATACAACCCATACTGTAAAGGAACACAGAGGACAGACAGTTTCATGAAGGAATGAGATGCATTCTGGATACTGACAGGAGGGTAGTCGGTAAAGCAATCAGTCTTAACTGTTCAAGGTTATTTGGTTTCAGCAACAAGCGAGCAAGGGTTCATAAATGTTACTAGTGGCCTTTGGAAAAGGACCAGAGGGACAGAAGTACAATGTACCTGGTGCTTGAGATGTTCTTGATGCTCGACAGCTTCAAGTCGGTTCCAGGACACTTTGCAGCTCCTGCGTCAGAGATCAAGACGGGAGACAGCTGCAGGTATCAGGTGGCAGGCAGTTCGGCCAGCGAGGCTGGACGGACGATTGCAGACTGGCCTACACGGCGGCTCAGGGTCAAGAATCGCTGTCTATGTGCTGGTTGGCAGATCTGGAACGCTGGTCGAGGCGTCTCGGACGGCTCTAGTTACTGCAGTGTGACAACAGTCAGTGGTGCAGCTGGTAGCAGTTCGAGGGCTCTACTGCCTCGAAAATGTCCTTAAAAGATGGACGCTGGTTGATGCTTGTTGTGGCACACCTTCTAGCTTCTTCGCTGGGCTTGTGTCGTCCTTTAAGGGCGATGGCCCAAACCCGAGGAGAGTGCTTGCAGGCAACAGCCTTGTCCTTTGTTCAGAGACTCTAGCACTTCCCACCTAGTAGGTTTGCTGGCAGAACCTAACAGGGCATGCTGTGCGCTGAATAGGGTCCTCTGAGTCCGGTATCTCCCTCTGCTGCCTGAGAGATGTTTAGGGGAGGGATATTGCTTGCCTCTTGGAAATCCTGGCCTTCCCTCACTGGCGGAAGCTATAAGACAGACTGTACCTTCAGCTAGGGTCCAAATGAGTCCTTCTTCTTACTCCTTTCAAAGCCATTGGATGATCTCCTAAGTGAGGGGTTCAGCCCTCTTTTAAAGCCAAATGCGCCCGGGTGATTGATGCAGGATAAGCCTACCTTAAGGAACCAATCCAAGGTGCTGACCAAAAATCTTCTGTTATGCTTGAGGTCAGGACAAGAGTGCTTTGCAATAGGAAAGGTAAGAGGTGACAACATGTACTCCTAGGTCCCACCCATCTTCCTGTCTGTTGTAGATCAAAGTGTCTCTCTGGTTAAGTGAGCCCTCTGTGGATCTTGATCAAAGCGCAGGTCTCCCATGAAGTTTGTGGTGAGTAGAGACTTCTGACTCCCTCAAATCAGATACGTTGTCCCTCTGAAAGGGGGTTCGCTCTTCAGGGGTTGCCTACGGTAAAAAGTGGACCCAGACATGCCATTCACTGTCCTTCATAGAGAGGGGTGGGAGCTAGCTTCAAGGTGACACATTGCATATCTAAAAGATGTTCGTTTTCCTGCCCATTATTAAGTTCTGCGACCAAGACTATTTGCAGGCCTACTTAAATTAACTCTCATCAGTCTGCACCACCACCACACACAGCTTAGACAATAAAACAGGGCAGTTTTATGGAGCCTTTGATATTTAATTAGGCTGGCCATGGGAGGAGGAAGGTGATGCCGTTCTCCTCTGGATGTTTATCATGCACTCCTCACAGTCACCTGTCAAATAAATGTGACAGGGAAGACTGCACTTGTAGGCTGTGTGCCACAGAGTACACTGGACTATGTATTTGCTGTGCGGCGAGCATTAGAAAATGTGTGCGGATTAGCCCCACACATTTTTGGAGGTTGATCTTGCATTATTCCATTTCCTAAAAAATCATCAAAAAAAGCCCAGGCGAGCACACACTCCCAGTGCAGATGGTCAAATTCCTCACATGCCCTCCCGGCCTCAACATGTGAACCACCACCCTACTGAGGGTCTGGTTCATCATGAAGGCAAAAGTACCTGAGCTTATGGCCCTTGGAATGTGCATCTGTATTGGATGGGAATAAACCAGACTAATTCTGAGTCAAATAACTGGACAAACTCAAGAAGATGGCAAGTTGCTGTTTTATTAGCATCTACATTTACAATGAACATCAACAGACATACACTCATTCTCGCAAGATTTCCGCATGAAATACAATGATATACTCTCTTCGTGCATCAGAATGACACCATGCTATGTGGCAATAGTGAAAAACCTATCCAAGGTTGGGATTGGTTAAGGGACATAACTAGATATACAATCATATGGGAGCTAGGTTTGTTATAGGTTGCCCGATATCAGGAGGACAACTCATGACTACCTCTTTGAACGTGTCGTATTAAGACAAATCTGTTACTCAGTGTTTCATTGGTTCCTCAAGCTTTAAGGTCCTTTGTTAAATGAACTAATACAATTGGTTGGCACGCTTGTGCCATGTCTGGAACATTTGTTTCAATTAGCAGCACGTAAGCCAAGACCCAGGTGCAAGTAGATAGGACCTGAGGCTGCCCTGCGACCCAATTAGCCAACATCTCTCATCACCCATGCCTTCTGCCATGAAATTCTCTTTGTAGTTGGCCTTGCAGAGTATGCTTTTCCTCGGATTGCAACAGGAGTGAATGCACTCACTATCATGTATTGAACACCAAGTTCAAGCCCTATTTCCATCCTTGACTCACGTGACATGATTTCATTAATTCTGCAAGCATTTAAATGTTTTAAATGAATTATGACTTGTGTAGGGGAGGACTGGTCCAAAACGACCCCCCTCGCCTGCACTTTCTCCCCAGGTGAGGACTGTGGCTCTCTTGGGCGTCTCCTCGTGCCACCCGGGCCCAGGTGGTGGAGGGCACGCCCACTGGAGACATTGCCCGCACGTATTAATTGCCCGCACATATCGAATGCCCACATCTATTGATCACAACACAAATTTAGTTAGGCCCAAAAACCATTCTTTGCCCAGTAAAGAAGGTGTGAGCTCAGCGCACTGTAGCGCGGCCCCCACCCTTGGAGAACATCCCTGTTGCCGCAGCACCCTGGTAGATCCGCTGCGAGCCCGTTCCCACGAGCCAGAAGGACATGAGCCAGTGTAATGCTCTAACATTGTAACAGTCACCTTCCGTAGTGTATCGTATCATCGCTCCCAGCATGACCCGGCCAGCAGGCTTAGGCAAGATACAATGAACAGTAAAATGGTCGTCACAGGCCTGACAATCCTCATATATTTATGTTTAAACTACTTGCAAAGGATGCGTTCCTCTCATAAAATCCCTTATATTATAAAAGCCTGTAAGATGTATAATTAAAAAGAGATCATGCCCCCATGATATAAGCAACAATGAACATACACCATTGCAGTTGGATGTTAATAATAAAAGAACGCACCAAGAATCTATTTGTTACACGTATTACTGAGATACTTACACCCCTTGGGCTCGCGCCATAACTAAAGCTAATGCTGCTAGAGTACACGAGAAAGCGGATGCAACTATACTATGAACTCATTAAAGAATGCGCAAGAGTACACGTATCATGTGTGAATGTCTGAGCCCCTCATATGCAACCACCATCACGGACGGTGGCGGGCCGTTTTCTATGTACTCCACTGATCCAACCACTACCTCATTTACCGCAAATGTATATGCATGTAACTAAAACACTGTAGCTGCTAGAGTGTAATGTACAAATATGATGCTCGATCTGGGTATAATCGAAACGCACCCAGCAAAGGTTAAAAGCATGTTTTTGACGTGATTCTAAATAAGTATTATAGAAAGTGTTCAAATGTTTGCGATGTCTTTACTTGTATTCAGCAACACACGAGGGAGATACCTTTGTGAAATACTTGCAAGGCCATTCCCCCTCCCACCCTGTGAAGGCTGCCAAAGGCATGAGAGCAGAAACCGCGCCGCGCTGCTTTACCTCCCCCAAACCAGACTGGAGCCGCTTCAAAGATTTGTAACCCCCTCTGTAGCACCCAAGGCCACCACCCGCCACCTGCATTATTTACAGCATAGCAGTAAACCTCACAACCCACCAGACCACCTCAGACCTACGGCCCTGTGCAATAAAGACACCCCACGCTTTGACAACACACAGCGGAACATCCATAACAACTTCTAACAAAGCAGAAAGACATGTACCGCCCGTGCCAGGCCCTGAAGCTTAGCCCCTCGACCTATGGCCCCGGTCAACAGGACACTGGTAACCATGCCCTTACGTATTGCCTCCAGTCCCCTCACAAGGTGCATTCCTCCTGTGTTGCATTAACCTGTTGCATAACCTATTGTAAGATTTACTGAAGAAGATAGCACTAAAACTGCTTGAATGACTGCGGTGTGCATGGAATAGGGCTAATAAGTCAGGAAGAGACATTCATCTCTGCCACTGGCCACGATGGCCCCACAACACCGCCTGGATGAACTCCGCCACCCGGCCAGGCCCAGCCCAACCCACGAGGCTGCCCAATGACGTCTTCCAGCCAAAGCCAACCACATCACAGCAGCACCTATAGTTAGTCGTCGCCACCCAATCCCCATGAATTTGTGCCCCCTATAGTATGTAGGTTTTGATGACGTTTTTTGTAAATATATACGCCTGTCTTTGCTATTGTCAGACAGAGCGCTCTCGGAGTTTGCAGAGTTCTTTGCATGCCCAATTCTGATTGATAAACTCCCATTTACGCTCACCCGCACTCTGTCTTGGCCTTATTCCCATTTTGGGAGAGTCCTTCATTGTCTCTCATTGCGGGGAGGATCGTGCTGTTTGGGGACGCTTGCCTTCAGTGGTGACCCCGATAGCGTGATTTTTTCTTCCTAAACTCCTTATAACCGTCCCCGTTTGGCACGAGAATCTCCGGTCGAGAAGGGATACGCACGGTGAGCCGGCTCCGGGAGGCTGCCCGCCAACGGCGACCGGCACACTAAGAAGTGCGCACTCAATGAGAAAGGGTACGGGATCCCGATTGGAAAAAAATCCCCTTTGAGTGCCGCTCGCCGGAGCCAGGGGCTGACCGTTGAGTTACCGGTGACACTGCCTGGACGGACCCAGTTTCGGAGACTATCGGTTCAAGACGGGCACGTGAGTACTGAGTGTGAGCGATCGTAAAGGGAGTGGGGAGAGAAGGGTAGGACAGGGAACGTGAAGGGGGTACGAAGATATACTAAGGATTACTCTAAAATTTCCTTTCTTTTTCTTTTTCTTTGCATATGGCCATTAGGATTACGAGGTGAAAAAAGAGATAGAAGTGACGGGAACCTAGCTCCGAAAGGGGGTGGAAGGCGGCGCCGCATAGTGCTATATTGACTAGTGCTGGGAATATATGACGAAGTGAAATACAAGATAAAAGTGTTCAGCAAAAGGGGGCACTGAGAATATATTAGTGATCGCTACTACTTCTTTTTCTTTTTCTTTAGGGGTAGGGGGAGAATAACAACGGAATTAGCACAAACTTGGGAGAAAAATAAGAGAACAAGGGTCCTACTAGGGGGGGAGAGAAGGTCAAAACCTATAAATATATGCACATGTGCTGAGCAAGATAGACAGGGACAGCCGGCTAGGGAGGAAAGGGAGGGCAGCGTGACTGGTGTACGGAGTGTTACCAAGAGGTGTGTGCACCTCGTATGTGTTAAGGGATAACTTTGTCATTTGCGAATGTGTAAAACGGCTATGAACGTGTAATTGTCAAATGGTCATGGTAAGTGTGACCGGATAAAAATTCTTTTTGAAGCAACGTTGAGAAAGTGACGTGAGTGGGTACCCTTTGATTTCCGGGTTGATAGTGTCAAAATAAATGATGGATTGCTCTTGTATGTGTCCCCCGAAGAGAACAAAGTAGAAATTGTGTACAGACAGTTTTTGTATCGAACAATTAAGGGAGGGAGAGCCCAAGAGAGCATAACACTGGAAGTGGAGTAGAATACAAAAAGTAATATCGATACTATAGTACCATTGGAGGTGTAGAGATACAGAGACACATAAGCACCAGGGGAGCACACAAAGATGGGGCCTGAAACACCATTATCACATATTTGCAAAAGCCTTCCAGGGCACGCGGAGCGGATCAAGAAATATCACGACCAATGGGTAACCGAGCTGAAAGGAGAGGGGCTACCCCAGATATGGCCAGAGGGAGGGTCATTTGACAAAAGCGTTCTAGATATGGTGATGACATGCATTTTCTTGAAGTACCGAGGGAAACAGCTGCAGAATAGGAGGGAAATATTAGATCTTTGGCGGTTATTCGAAGAGGTGCCACCGCCTAAAGCGCCAGCACCAAATCCTGATCTCCCATCTACTACAGACAATCCACTGGTATTACAGAAAGATATCAAAGAATTGCCAGGTGTCACACCACCAGTGGAGGTAATAAGTTTATACCCGATATTAAAGAAACCTGTACCCGCTGAAGGATACAGTGACCCAACGTATGTACCTCCCCCGACCACTACCACACCCCACCGGCCCACTGCACCCCCACCTTATGAAAGTACAAGGGAGCGAGGCCAGGTGGGTACACATAGGGTGGACATAGAGAAGCTCACAGATGATTTAGAATCAAGACTGACGATAGCGAAGGATGAGCTCTCTAGGATAAAAGACATATGTGAACGGACAGCACTAGATGCACCTAGATCAGGGCGCACGTCCAGAGCGCTAGGTGAAAATAGAAAGCCCGAAGAGGGGTGGAAAAAAGGCGAGATTTTGTTCAGAATTGAGGAAGAACCAACGCGAATAATAGAAGTAGGACCCGGAGAGGGAGATAGTGCAAGCGAAGAAAGGCGGGGGGGAATTAGAGAGGAGTTGCTGTGTGACATAAGGGACGAGGTAGACGAAAATGACAGGTTGAGTATGGCGACAGGAGGGGGAAGCGAAGGAGGGGAAGGTACGTGTTCGCTGAGAACCCTGGATGATGAGTGGACGGGGCGACTAAGGAACAGAGTGGGAAAAATGGCATCACTAGGGACATCAACAGATCAACAGGGTCCGGACGGAACGACAAAAGGAAGGCTACAGCTCCCATTGATACACAGGGGAGGAGGGAGGCCTAACTATATCCCATGGGCACAGATGGACAAGGCCAATTTATTGAAGTTATTGCCCCCGTTGTCAGGAGGGGCAAGCAAGTGGATATACGCCTTTGAGAAACATACTGCCGGGGTACCTCTAGCCATAGGAGATGTGAAAAGTCTACTGGTATCAGCGGTAGGTGACCAGGCCGAGAGGGTATGGGTTAAAGCCGGTTTCCCGGGAGTAACGTTAGACTGCGACCGCCATGATGGGGCATCCTTTAACACGGTGCGTGCCAGGGTGTGGGATGCCTTACGCGAAACATTCCCAGACACACCGGACTTGCAGTCAGTGATGCAGTGTACAATGAACGACGGGGAAGAGGCTATGGATTACATTTTTCGGGTCCAAGAGATGTGGAGAGCAGAAACGGGCACGCCCTGGTATCAATCGACATCTTTATTTTACTTCATTATAAAAAGAGGGCTCCCAAAGGAAGTACAGAAGGCGCTTGACAAAATAGCAGGTATTGAAGCAAAGGGATGGCCAGAAATTCAAAGCATAATAGTACACCATTGTAAAAGAATAAAGGAGAGGGAGAAGGAGGTGGTGCAGAAAAGATTGGCAGACGAGGCGAAGTTAGTACAGTCAAAGTTAGTGAAGGTTGCAGCAGCAGTAGCCGCGCTCCCACACAGTAGGGAGGGAGATGAGGAAGAGGAGGGGCTGATAGCAATACAAGGAAGGATGGCAACTAATTGGGCGGGAACAGGACAGCGGCAGTGGGACGAGCAGGAGCAGGGTGGAGGTCTGCAGTGGCAAGAGAGGACCCCTCGAGGGGGACGAGGTGGGTACAGGAGCAGAAGAGGAGGTGGACCACAGGGGTATGGAGGAATGGGAGGAAGTGGATGGCAGGGTCCCCGGGGCCCCCAGGGGAGTTGCTGGAACTGTGGGCGATGGGGACATTACTCCAGGGAGTGCAGAAGTAGACAAAACAACGGTTTCCAGGAGGTGGAACAGTATGGCCATCCCCATCCGGGAAGCCCATATGGCCTTCCGATGGGACAGCAGCAACTGAGGGACCCAAGCCAGGGTAACACGAGCCAACAACAGGGACCCCAATACAGAACACAGAACCACCCACAAAACATGCCTAACAACGACAGCATGCAATATACTCCAGGCAACCCTTTCGCGACAGCAGCTAACGGGGCCCCCGCACCAGCACCCTATAACGGCATGTCAGTGGTCTCAGGTAACGTATTTAATGAAGGGGGGGCCATGAGACACCCCGCATAGGACAGCCCACAGAGAACACTTGCGTGTCCAGTTCTATCTACCACCCACAGTGCAGCAGAGGAACCATTGGTGGGGGCGCAGATAGGAGACAGGCAATTTATATTCATGGTTGATTCGGGCGCGGAGAAATCATGTGTCAGAGAGGGCCGATTCCCGTTATCTAACAGGAAGTTAGAGACGCAGGGGTTCTCTGGGGCTGTAATTGAAGTTCCTTACACAGAAGCTTTGGATGTCACCATAGGGGGCAAAACCGTAAAAGCACCCTTACTGTATTATGAACAGTCCCCGATAAATTTGCTGGGGAGGGATCTAATGAGTAAACTTAACATGACCATATCATTTACCGAAGGAGGAATAGTGTGTTCTACACCCGGGATATGTCCCTTGCGTGCAATGTTGGTAGTGCAAGCTTACACAACCACACAGGAGATACGAGGGCTGCCACAAAAGGAAGAGATGTTTATTGCAGGGCTAAAGACTTTGGCCCTCATAGTCCCAGAACTAAAAAACATGGATTGGAGGATTCCAGCAGAATTCCTCTTCCGCCCCATAGTGTGTCCGAATGCAACACCAGGGACAGTGGTGTCGTTGGACTTGCACGCTGTGCAGGTATCAACGAAACGGATCGCTGTGATTGGAATGGACAGAGAAGGATGTGAATGGCGCACCGTACTGTGTACAAACGCCAACCTTGCCCTACGCGAGGTAACAGATGAGGATCTCTTTTCAGACACAGAAGTAGATGGTGAGATAGTAATGGAAATAGCGATGCCCTGTGACATTTTGATCCAAGCCAGAGAGATCCCCGTCCAATTGATGGCAGTGGTAGGAACACCACCGTCTTTTTTTGATGACGACATGAGGCTAGTACCAAACAATTTATGGACAACAGGCCCACATGATGTGGGACTGTTGCATGGAGTACAACCTGTGAGAATAAACCTAAAACAAGGAGCTATCTTACCAAGAGTTAAACAGTATCCATTGTCCCGTGAAGCTGAAGAAGGGATAAAAGAGACGATAAATGCACTACTAGCACAAGGAATAATAGTGCCTTCAAACTCCCCATGTAACACATGTATTTATCCAATCAAAAAAGCAAAGGGGGGATCTTGGCGGATGATACAGGATTTACGCCCCCTCAATGATGTAATACAAAAAGAGTTCCCTCTAGTTCCGAACCCTGCATCCATACTATGCAGTATCCCAAAAACAGCATCACATTTTACAGTGGTGGACTTGAAAAATGCATTTTTCTCAATACCTCTGGCTGAAGAGAGCAGATACCTTACAGCGTTCACACTGGGGGGAAAAAGATATGAGCACTGTAGACTGCCACAGGGATACTGTGAGAGCCCGAGCATATTCAATCGCATATTGCATGAAGACTTGGGGAACCTATCAGTAGAGAGTACGATTATTCAGTATGTGGACGATTTATTAGTGTGTGCACAAGACAAAGAAACGTGTAGAAAAGATTCAACAACGCTCCTGACTTTACTGGCCAACAAAGGATACAAGGTAGACAAGGAGAAGCTACAGTATTGTCTGCCTGAGGTCCTATACCTGGGACAGCTCATATCGAAAGATGGAAAAAGAATAATTCCCGACAGGGTAGAGGCAATAAGATCGGTAGGAGAACCCACAACAGTAAAAGATATGCAGAAATTTTTGGGGATGTGCAATTATTGCCGAGCATGGATATTAGATTATGCAGCATACACCAGGCCCCTCCTACAAGCACTGAAGGAAGCAGAACAGGAGAATGTAAAAATAAAGTGGTCAGAAGAAATGCGCACATCGTTCAAAACACTGAAAGAACTAATTTCAAGCGCTCCAGTACTAGCAAACCCTGATTATGGACACGAATTTTACCTATTTTCCCATTGCAAAGGAACACTTATGACAGCGGTGCTAACACAAAAGACATCCTTGGGACACAAGCCCCTGGCTTACTATAGTGGTACTTTAGATGCTGTAATGCAGGGTCATTTCGCGTGCGAACAATCGCTCGCAGCAGCCGCATTTGCGATTGAAAAAAGTGCCACAATAGTAATGGGATGCCCTGTGACATTGTTTGTGGAGCACTCATTATTTGCAATACTTGAAAGATCTAAAAGCACACTGACCACACAGCGGGCAACAGCATACGAGATTATATTGTCCAGCGCCAACATTCACATAGTGAGATGTAAAACAGTGAACCCCGCCACCTTCATTACAGAAGCATGCACAGTAGAAGATATGCAAAATCACGACTGCGCAACCTACACAGGAGAAGGAGGGGAGGGCACAGTGGTGTGTGAAAACGCTCTCAGCGAGGGGGAAGTGTACTTTGTGGATGGGTCCGCATCAATTGATATGGACACGGGAGAAAAACATGTTGGCATGGCGGTAGTGAGATTAGAGGAAGGTGAGTTTGAAACATTAGTACAGTACCGCCTCCCGTCGCATTACTCTGCACAGGCAGCAGAACTGGTTGCACTCATAGAAGCACTGCACGCAGCACAGGGCTGTGCGGTTACAATATACACAGATTCAGCTTACATGACAACGACCGTACATGGAGGTCTAGCAAGATGGGGCCGTAGGGGTTTCAGAAGGGCAGATGGAACACCAGTACAACATGCAGAATTGTTAAAAGAATTAATAGAGGCCCTACAAAACCCTACTGCCGTAGCGATAGTGAAGTGCCAGGCCCATACCTCCAACTCAGATGTTGTGTCTTTAGGGAACGCGGCAGCAGACGCTGCCGCCAAGGAGGCTTCCTATTTCCAGAAATACGACACCGGTGAGTTCATGATCAAGAATGCAACAACTAAAGAACTGTCAGAAGGATATAACATGATGTCCCTATCACAAATACTAGAATTACAGGAAGAAGCTAGTGCAGAAGAAAAACTAACATGGACAAAACGGGGATGCAGCCAATCAGGGACAGACCTACTATGGCGGCAAAATAACTCAGGGAAAGTGGTAATGACACTGCAATTGCTAGAAGTTGCGTTTCAACAGTTACACTTCCCCGCACACAACACTAAGCAGCACATCGCAGCAGAGATACAGGAAGAATGGTTTGTGCCCTGTCTCCAGGAACATGTGTCTCGATTAACAATGGAATGTACAACATGCCAAATATACAACTCAGGAATGACATTACGCACACTCCGGGGAACAATTCCCAAACCCATTGGCCCCTTCAGAGAACTGCATATAGATTATGCAGACATGGGGGAAAGGTGTAATGGCTCGCGGTACATGATCGTGGTAGTGTGCCCATTTTCAAGGTGGGTGGAAGCGGGACCATGTGCGCGACCTGATGCCAAAAGCGCCGCCAAGTTCCTAGTAAGGGAAGTGTTCCCGCGCTGGGGAATTTGTGACGTAATACGCTCAGACAACGGCTCTCACTTTGTGAATGAACTTTTCAAGGAAGTTACCACGTTATTGGGTATCAAACATAAATTATGTTCGATTTATCATCCACAAAGTAATGGCATAGTGGAAAAGATGAACGGCCTGTTAAAGGGCAGATTATCAAAACTATGCTTTTCATTAAAGAAAAATTGGATTTACTGTCTACCCCTGGCTCTATTTGAGTTGAGAAATCAACCAAGTAAAGACCACCACTTGTCCCCACACGAGATCGTGACTGGGAGACGAATGAACACAGCACACTCTCCACTGCGTGAACACTCAGATGCTCACAGAAGCGCCGCAATATTGGGGGATGAATTCACAGACTACCTAAGAAAATTAACAAGGGCAGCGCGCGCAATATCAAAGCAACTGTCCCCACCCTTCACTAGGGAAGAGGGAAATGTAACAGGATCTGTCGCGGAGCCAGAGCAACAGCTGCAATTAATGCCAGGTGACTCAATCTATGTCAGAAGCTTCGTGCGTCGGTGGAATGCACCACGATTTCATGGCCCATACGAAGTAATATTTTGCACGCCCACAGCAGTAAAGGTGAAGGGTTTGCGATACTGGGTGCACTTAACCGACGTACGAAAAGCATACAGCAATGTACACGAGGAGATAGACGAGGAGGCACAGACAACAGCAAACGATGCGAGTGAGTAGGATGTCTAAATATCGGCTTGCGTGAGTGTGTGTGTGTGTGTCAACACTGGACCTAAATGGAATACTGTCAGCACTGGAATTGAATGAAATAATGCCTGATGAGGATATCAAAAAAAAAAAAAAAAAAAAAAAATGTGTGGGATTTCCTTTTTTTATCTAGGCGAATGATGTATAACTAATGAAATAATAATATTATAACTTGTATATACCCTTGTCTGTGAATACCCCTCCCCCGCACCCCCACCCGCTTCCATTCCCCGTCAAATGTATTGGCACAGATGGTGCCAACAAAACGTTTACATGCATGCACTTAATGCACTTTTATATTTCAAACAGGAGCTTCCATGGCATCTAACGGGCAGCCTGCAACGGATAGAATTAGTAGAATGAGAGAATTAGTATATGAAAGATGTAGATATTGGTATGAGTGTGGATTATCAGTATGCATCACATTGTTTTTTATGATGATGTTTGGCTTGGTTACATATTGGTTTATAGCGTTCATCTCTATCGAGATGTACGGGGGGGGAGGGAGTAATAACACTACTGGACCAATTAACAGTACCAACGGGCCCAATACAACTGCAGATGTCAATACCAGGGAAGGTGATTTTTTGATATGGGACGGAACTAAACTTGTCTGGGGGTATCATACCACACCATCAAGCGTTGTGGCCACAAAAAGAGAAAAGCCACATGGTGAAATACAGAGCAACACAGTATCTCCACCAGGGGTATTCAGTTACAATGCCCATAGTCTCAACGATCGAAACCCGTCTGCCATATCATGGTTGTATGACACCCCCACCAGCAAACTTGCCCACATTCCAGAAAACAATCTGCCAGATAACGTCGGAAAAGAAAACGACAAACTACTAAAAATACACGAAATACTATATGATGAATGGGCCCAGGGGGGCGGGAATGAGAAAGGGGGGTCTAGTTTGCCCACTGCTCAGGGGGGTGGGAAATACATGAGTAACAAGAACATCAGACGAAAGAGAGAAACAGGGAGGAAGAAGTATGATGAGTATTATGGGCTAGGTCTAGATAAGATGGAAGACCCACGACACCCCCATCAAACAAATAAGTGGTATGCAGACATGAGTGCCACAGCTAAACAGACTACAAACGAAAGCTGTTATGTCTGTTCCCTCATCCCCCATGCATCAGGTACACCCAAAGTATTGTTACCCAAAGAGTTGCCTATTGTGGATGCCCAATGTCTCCTTCATCTCACGCTGTGCAGGATTAAGAACACCTTCCAGGCACACGAAGTGACTTTTCGAATGCTGCAGAACGAGAAAACCTGTTACCCAAAAACGACAGGAGTAGTATGTTTAAAAGAACCATTTTTTGTGATAGAAGGGACACTTTTTTCTGACAACAAACGGAAGGATGAAGAAGTGCTGTGCAAAGCGGAAGCACTAAGAGGTGTGGCGCCGGATAAATTACAGTGGATAGAGGAAACGTGTACACCGGTATGGAGAGAACACATCTCAAAGCTAACTTGGGTAACTGCCATTGAAAAGCCATTCAAACTACAGAGCGAGATGGACTATAACCTGTGCTTTAAAGGGGAAGGGAAAACCCCCATGGGAGCAAACAAGAACTGCAACAAGACCCTCACCATCCCAGACTTAAAGAAAGGGACCGCGGCCCTCATGGACACATACTGGGTGTGCGGCAAACAAGCATACCTACACCTCCCCCAGTCATGGAGTGGCAGCTGCTCAATGGCCACTCTACACTCGGCACTAATGGTGATACCAGAAAGCCACATCGATGGGAGCAAAAGGACACAGGAACGCGTGCAGAGTGTGGCTCAACCCACTGCAGAGACACAAATATATGTCCTGTCTTCTGGAAGCAAGGGAGAAGTGCTAACCCGTAAAAGACGAGCATCAAATTACATATCAAAAGCATCATCAGAACTATTGGCCCAGATCCCAGACAAATATCGATTATTCAGCTCAGCAGAAACATTCTTCGCCTCACTAGTCTCAAGTGTCCAAGCAAGGGCAAATGCAAAATGGCTCCAGATAACACGTTGGGAACTGATTCAGCTGGCGAACGACACTGAAGAAGGATTCAATGTCATCAGAGTGGAACTAAGAGCTTTACGACTAATGACCATGCAAAACAGGTATGTCCTGGACCTGTTGACAGCGATGGACGGTGGTGTTTGCCGAAAAATAGGAAGTGCCTGCTGCACTTTCGTACCTTCCGAAGACGCAGAGAATGGCTCCCTGTCCCATGTAATCGAAGCAGTCCACAACCTGGGAGAAAAAATGAAAATGGAAGGTGGAGCAGAAGCGAGCACCTGGTTTGACGACATCTTCTCCTGGGTTCCCTCATGGCTTGGAACAACTGTGAAATTTTTAATACCAGCTGTTGTGTTCCTCCTTCTACTTTTTTGCCTGTGCCAGGTGGGTCTTCGAGTTTGTGCCAACGCAGTACCAAACGGTGCAATGATGATGGTGACAATGGGCAACTCACACGGTACAATGAAAACAATGCAAGAAGCACAAGTACAAACAGGAATAGATAATTCACCCAGGTACCAACTGGTGCCCATATACCACGATAAAGATATTGTAGATAAGTTGTGGCACACCACCATCAAAGAGCCTCGTATACTAGAATGGTATGAGGAAGTTTGGGTAGATTTAGAAGCAGATGGTGGGTGCATATATCTAACATGTACTCCAGATGAATATGCCCGGAGAGGTGAGAGCTTAAGAGCAGTGTGCAGGGCATGGATGCCCATCAAAGGAACTCCAGCATGGGATGAGGCAGTGATGGACGAGGCAGAATGTAGGAGGATAGAAGATTTAAAGAATTCGTTACTTAAGTAACGAAAGGGGGGAAATGTAGGGGAGGACTGGTCCAAAACGACCCCCCTCGCCTGCACTTTCTCCCCAGGTGAGGACTGTGGCTCTCTTGGGCGTCTCCTCGTGCCACCCGGGCCCAGGTGGTGGAGGGCACGCCCACTGGAGACATTGCCCGCACGTATTAATTGCCCGCACATATCGAATGCCCACATCTATTGATCACAACACAAATTTAGTTAGGCCCAAAAACCATTCTTTGCCCAGTAAAGAAGGTGTGAGCTCAGCGCACTGTAGCGCGGCCCCCACCCTTGGAGAACATCCCTGTTGCCGCAGCACCCTGGTAGATCCGCTGCGAGCCCGTTCCCACGAGCCAGAAGGACATGAGCCAGTGTAATGCTCTAACATTGTAACAGTCACCTTCCGTAGTGTATCGTATCATCGCTCCCAGCATGACCCGGCCAGCAGGCTTAGGCAAGATACAATGAACAGTAAAATGGTCGTCACAGGCCTGACAATCCTCATATATTTATGTTTAAACTACTTGCAAAGGATGCTTTCCTCTCATAAAATCCCTTATATTATAAAAGCCTGTAAGATGTATAATTAAAAAGAGATCATGCCCCCATGATATAAGCAACAATGAACATACACCATTGCAGTTGGATGTTAATAATAAAAGAACGCACCAAGAATCTATTTGTTATACGTATTACTGAGATACTTACACCCCATGGGCTCGCGCCATAACTAAAGCTAATGCTGCTAGAGTACACGAGAAAGCGGATGCAACTATACTATGAACTCATTAAAGAATGCGCAAGAGTACACGTATCATGTGTGAATGTCTGAGCCCCTCATATGCAACCACCGTCACGGACGGTGGCGGGCCGTTTTCTATGTACTCCACTGATCCAACCACTACCTCATTTACCGCAAATGTATATGCATGTAACTAAAACACTGTAGCTGCTAGAGTGTAATGTACAAATATGATGCTCGATCTGGGTATAATCGAAACGCACCCAGCAAAGGTTAAAAGCATGTTTTTGACGTGATTCTAAATAAGTATTATAGAAAGTGTTCAAATGTTTGCGATGTCTTTACTTGTATTCAGCAACACACGAGGGAGATACCTTTGTGAAATACTTGCAAGGCCATTCCCCCTCCCACCCTGTGAAGGCTGCCAAAGGCATGAGAGCAGAAACCGCGCCGCGCTGCTTTACCTCCCCCAAACCAGACTGGAGCCGCTTCAAAGATTTGTAACCCCCTCTGTAGCACCCAAGGCCACCACCCGCCACCTGCATTATTTACAGCATAGCAGTAAACCTCACAACCCACCAGACCACCTCAGACCTACGGCCCTGTGCAATGAAGACACCCCACGCTTTGACAACACACAGCGGAACATCCATAACAACTTCTAACAAAGCAGAAAGACATGTACCGCCCGTGCCAGGCCCTGAAGCTTAGCCCCTCGACCTATGGCCCCGGTCAACAGGACACTGGTAACCATGCCCTGACGTATTGCCTCCAGTCCCCTCACAAGGTGCATTCCTCCTGTGTTGCATTAACCTGTTGCATAACCTATTGTAAGATTTACTGAAGAAGATAGCACTAAAACTGCTTGAATGACTGCGGTGTGCATGGAATAGGGCTAATAAGTCAGGAAGAGACATTCATCTCTGCCACTGGCCACGATGGCCCCACAACACCGCCTGGATGAACTCCGCCACCCGGCCAGGCCCAGCCCAACCCACGAGGCTGCCCAATGACGTCTTCCAGCCAAAGCCAACCACATCACAGCAGCACCTATAGTTAGTCGTCGCCACCCAATCCCCATGAATTTGTGCCCCCTATAGTATGTAGGTTTTGATGACGTTTTTTGTAAATATATACGCCTGTCTTTGCTATTGTCAGACAGAGCGCTCTCGGAGTTTGCAGAGTTCTTTGCATGCCCAATTCTGATTGATAAACTCCCATTTACGCTCACCCGCACTCTGTCTTGGCCTTATTCCCATTTTGGGAGAGTCCTTCATTGTCTCTCATTGCGGGGAGGATCGTGCTGTTTGGGGACGCTTGCCTTCACTTGGCATCCTTTGTGTTCTTCATTGCACCTTAACATGAGAAGATTCAACCTCCGCACACATGTTCGTCCTCATTGTAGATAGTTGACCTTGACTTCTCAGTTCTTGACTTCAGGCTAGACAGCCTCCCAACGCAGCTCCACTAACCCGCTATTCTACTGTGACACAGCCTTGCATTCTTTCTTCATGGCTTATTATTTCATGATACCAATGTCCAGTTTTGTACAATGGCGGCTCCGCCTACATTTTATTTACTACTTGTAGCTAGCCTATACGATGACTTGATCTATCTTGCCTTTCAGCATGTGTACATTCCTTATACTTCTGATTTCTGCAGCACTTTTTACTGTGTAATGTTATTCTTTTACACTTTAAGGTTCACTTGATTCTTTACTTTGTAATTTCCCCTCTAGGATCCACGCCTTCACTCACAACAATTAGACGGACAGGAAAGAAACGTGGAAAATATGCCTACCTATAGGACAACTGGATACATAGAACAATATTTACAAATACTAAGAAATATAACCCACTAACCCTATGCTCAAATCTAAGCATACATATCTCACACGAAAATACACACAACCATCTTGTCGATCAGCAAACCGCATGCACTTCACCACACTACAACAACAAACAAATACCACATAACCGCACCAACAGCACACAAGGTGTTGCATCGGTCCGCTATTCACACCAAAGCCCAGCGCACAGTGAAAACCGAACTGAGGCAGCCAACAGCACACCACTTCGCTCACTTTCCTACTCCCTCTTCACCCGACTAACCCACCCCGCCTTCTTGTTCGCAGATCCACCTGAGAACCAATTCCATTGGTGACGGTGCGCAGTATAAATACCTTTAACATTAACATTGTCTTCGTTCAGTATTTCAGGATGTTGTGCACACTTTCTTATGACGCCATCAGTTTGCTTTATTAGCTCTTTCTCATATTCCTTCTGGGATTTCCTCCTGCAAGCTGTCATCGAAGCGAGGGTACATTCGATATGGTTGTCTTAATGGGTACCGTCTTTCAAATACTCACTGCAGTATTGGTACGATAGCTGTTGTTAGGCAGAGCACAGTCTCATGGCTCCAATACAGGGGATGCAGGGGGTTAGGATCTCCTGCGGATATGTATGTCTTCTCCTCTACATTCCCCCCTCTGGTTGAGTCCTCGACCACCTGCTCAAGTTTTCCTGCTTCTTGAATCTTCTCTTGAAGAAAGGTTTCTTTGGCACCCATATCACCCGCCTCAGGGTGCCCGCATTTTTGATATGTTCATCCACACTCCAGGTCATGTAATTACAGTCTTCACTTGGTGTACAGAAGACCCAACAGCCCACATAATTCTTAGGATCTCTTGGATACAGGAAATTTGTTCCCTCAGGTGCCACAATACTTGCTTTTATGCGGTCTCTAATGGCAGATTCAGTCTGTGCGTTGGTTTCTGTTTCATCCTTCACATCAATCATGATCTTCATTCCCACTGCTTTCATTGTTGTTTTCTGGCATTGTCCAATTATTATCCTTATAACCCAGAATCCGAACATTATCATCACCAATATTGCTTCAAGGAACTTGAATATATTCACCATCCAGTCGGGAATCAAGGAAAACAGGTATGAGAACCAATCGTCATCTCCAATAGCCTCTGTCTCCTCCTCCATTTCTGTGTGCAATTGTCGTAACATGGTTATAGCATCCGTCAAAGTCCTGTTCTCACCGTCCTGAGATGGCATGAAAGTACAACAAGAAGGCCCGACCTTGGCACAAACACCTCCTTCCATTGCTGTAATCATGTCAAGGATATACATTTTCTGGAGGGTAATCAATCTTATGGCCCTCACCTCTTCCTTTATGGCATTAAATCCTTTTATAGTGGCATTGGTTGTCTGTAATAGCTCCCATCTGATGTAGCCATTTGGCATGCACTACTGTTTAGAGTCCAGGCATGAATATAGATGTCATTATCATGACAGCCTTGCTGAAAAACTTGTGCTCATCAGGATTGTCTTCATAATACTTCATTGATTTCGATGAGAAATAATTCTCTCTTTTCAACTGCCAGAGTGCAAGTGACCTTCTTTTTCTCGAGTGCTCATCCACTTGTGGAAATGTCTCGATCTTCAGATCGCTCTGAGAAATCACCAAGGCTGGAACATGGATGAGTACAATGGAAAACACTCCACTCCAGTTCCTGGGCAACTTCATATATGCTCTGGATCCACAAGCCCAATATCGATCCATTAGGACAGCAGTCCCTTTCCTCATTCCTGGCACATCAATTATGTTCTTGCACCATTTATTCTCTCCAACTCGAACTTTACTTGTGCTTCAAAAGCACATTGTCTAATTAGTCAATGGGACCAAAGCCATTGGTCCTGATTCGTCATCCATCCATGTCAGTAGTGTAGAGTTCTTGGGCCATGATTTTAGGCACTCATCATTCACTTTCTGCACCTCGTGCACAGGACATCATCCCATCTTCCCTTCCTTTGGTCATTATCACTCACCCATAGATTAACAACTGTGAATGCTCCCAGCATCCAGGCATTCCAGCTTTTTCAGAATTATCAGAGAAATTCATCCTCTTCATTTCTTAAATTATCACTTTGTCTTGTCCAGCAGAAGGATACACTAGCATCTTGTCTGTCCATCCAGGCTCTTTTTCCATTTGCTGTGTCTTGATATAATCATCCTGGTATGGGAATGACCGTCTTGATGGCCATCGCAGGGTTGCCCAGCTCCCTTGGAACTGTCCTCTGGTAGTAGATGCTGCTAGATGGCTGAGGCACTTCATATCATGTGCTGGCATCTCTTTTGAAATGAATGTTCTTACTGTACTCATGACACAGGGGATGAGAGAGCAGACATAGAAGCTCTCATCAGATGCTCTCTCCCCCACCTTTTTCATATGTTGGTAACTCATATTTATCCCCAGAGATCCGAATTATCAAGATAGATATTTATCCCCTGGTTATCTTCTTCATCATCCCTCTTATGTCGTCTGACATGCCCAAATAGGTCAAAGAAGTTATTATGATTTGTAGTCATACTGGGAAAAATCACGTGTCGTCTTATCAATTGGACCATTAGAATGACAGATACTTCGGAATGTAAGATATAGAAAGAAAAAGAGAAAGCACATGTATATCAGGCATAAGATTCTAGAAAAACATTTATTTTGTGTGCCATGCCATATCTCATTGAATTGCTAATATCCCTGCAATTGCATTTTCTTTGTCCTGAATCATTTTTCAATATATGTACTCAAATCACATTTTTAGTTGCCTAATCTGCTCAATTATCGCAATCAAAAAGTCTTTTTATAACTGGACCGTTCTTTGGATCATGAAGAAAAGTGAGAATATTAACATTTCTCCTAACGAGGGTAGGGTATGACTAGAGTGTAAAAACAAAAACTGCAACTACAAGCCTTTGTGTGTCGCTATCGGGGGGGTGTCACAGGTTATTCTTAAAACAGATATGCTGCCAAAAAATGAATCTGGATATTGAGCTCTCTTCCAATTTCTAATAATGAATTGGCGCTTGGGCATAATGTCGATACAATTTTACTTTTTCAAAGAATCTCTAAAAAGTATGTTTAAGCTCTGGAATTCTCTGCAAGTCCATGCACTTCCTGCTAAATTTTAAGGAGTCAAATGTTAAAGGTTTTTGTATGGCGCATCGTCACTAACAGAGTTGGTCTCCAGGCGCTCAGGCGTATCTGTAAACGAGAAGGCAGGGTGGGTTAGTAAGGTGAAGAGGGAGTAGGATAGTGAGAGAGGTGGTGTCCTGTTGGCGGCTTCAATACGGTGTACACCTGCGCTGAGCTTTGGTGCGAGTATGTCCAATGAATTCCAATGCAACACAAACATTTTTCAATTGCACCCTGTTTTATCGTCCTTCTTCATGGTCATTGATCGAGTCAGCACACAAAGCAATTCTTCTTCTTGTCTTGCTTCTTGGTCAGCAGGTTCTAGAGATCTCACCTTTGTAGATGTTTATGAGCCCAAATGTAACCAAGTTCTTCTTCCAGCCACCCTAACTGCAGTAGGGGAAACTTCCTCTACTTGAAAAGGTCCATCAAACCTTGGTTCATGCCAACTAGGGTTGAAATATTCAATAAGCACTTGATCTCAATATATCATTTTGGTGGTGGTAATAATTCGCTTGGATTGGTTACTGGCCCGGCCTCTTCCATGTTCCTCGACCCCTCCCTCCGATGCTTGATTTGATCTGAAGATCACTGATCAAAGAAACACTAGTTGTCATACATGCCAAATCATGCATCTCATCACCTAGAGTCAGCGCTACACTCTCGGCATCACTTCTGACTCTAGATGGAGGCATAAGGGGCATGTTCATGCAGCACCTTGTTACTAATTCATGGGGCGTAAGATGACGATCTGAACCTGGCTTATTTTGAAGGGCATACAAGGCTAGGGGTAGGCAATATAGCCACCCCTTTTTCATAGTTAATCTGATCTTCGCTATTCTTTCCTTTAGGAGGCCGTTGAGCCTCGCACATATTCTGTTTTCTTGTGGGTGATAAGCAGAAGGAAATGTATGCTTTATGCTCAATAAAAGCCCTATTTGTTCAAATAGCTAATTGACAAGGTGTGGCCCATTATGGGACCTTAATACTTCACAGACTCTCCATCTTGGAAATACTAAGCGCACTAGAAACTTTGCTGCGGAGGTGGCATCAGGGTGTGTACAAGGACTGGCTTCGATCCATCAAGAAATGGGACACACCACCACTAATAGATACTTGTATCCATTTTATGTCTGCAGCATATCGATGTAATTGATATGCAAATGTTGAAATGGACCATTTGGTTGAGGTATTACTCCTCTGATTGTTCTTAATGTATGCCCAGCTGTAAACTTCTGGCACACGATGCAACTCTCCATGAACTGTGCAACGTGTTCCAATAAATTGGGAACAACCCAGTCTTCATCGTTGGCGACAGCAAGACTTTATCGGGTTATATGCACAGGGTAATACAGCTGGCATCACTGGCTTTACAGTGCTTTCCTGTCTCCAAAGTGCTTCCGTGGGGGATAATGAACAGTCCCTACATCTCCATGGTTCCTGCTCTTCTTGTGCGGCTCTACCCTGTATCTCTATTAGTTACATAATTAAGAGCATATTAAACCCCTCTAATACCAGCATGCTTCTATGCAATACTTCCTTAACATTTTCAGTTGAGAAACTCATAATTTCAGAAGAATACACAACCCTTTTGGCTTCTAAGTCTGTGGCTTTGTTTCCACGCGAGATAAAGTCTGTTTGTTTAGTATGCACTGCACATTTTACGACCGCTATAGCCACTAGGAGTTGTAGTGCCTTAATGAGCCTGTCCAATAAAGAAGCATATTGTACTGTAGTGCCATCTGCGTGGACATAACCCCTCCTTTTCCAATGTGACAGCCCTGTGTGCACGGTTGACGTCACATAGGCAGAGTCACTGTACACCGTCACTTCCTGACCTTTGTGTTTCTCGAGCGCAACAATAAGCGCTATCAGTACTGCTCCCTGTGCTGAAAAATAGGTTGGTAGTCTTGCACTCGCCACTACCTCAAATTCACCATTTAATCTGTGTCTTACAACGGCAGATCCTGAATGCCCACTAGTCTGGTCAATTTTCGATAAACCATCAATAAAGAGAATCTCCCCTCCTGCTACAGCGTTCTCTTTCACACTGGGTATATCATCATACAATTCAACATAATTAGTACAATTGTGTACATGATCACCTTCTTCTACAGGTTCAGCTACAAATGTGGCTGGGTTCACTATTTTGCATCTTACGATTTTATTTGCTGGATTACAAATCATCACCTCAAACGGAGATGCTCTATATGACATCAATGTAACTTTGGGTTTCTCTAAAATGGCATATAAGGCGTGTTCCACATATAGGGCCTGATTCATTGAATGTTTTCCTATGGGATTGTGCCATTATAAAACACTTCCATGAATCAGGCCCATAGTGTCATTGCACAGCCCATCGTAATTCTTGTGGAAGTCACAATCGCAAATACGGCAGCAGCCAAATATTGTTTGCATGAAAAATGTCCTCTCATGACTGGATCTAAAATCCCACTATAATACACCAAAGATTTATTCCCCAGTGTCATTCTTAGCGTGCACAAACAAATAACATTCCTCACTATAATTGGGGATTTCCAAAACTGGAGCTCTACACATTCTCTTTTTAATTCTTCAAATCCTTCCTTCATTTCTTCTGCCCCTTGTGCTTTCTTGAACACTTGCAAAATTGGCTTTGTGTTTGTGGTGTATTCAAACACCCAGCCATTCAATAATTGCATTTG
Source organism: Ambystoma mexicanum (assembly GCF_040938575.1). Lineage (NCBI taxonomy): Eukaryota > Metazoa > Chordata > Amphibia > Caudata > Ambystomatidae > Ambystoma > Ambystoma mexicanum. The sequence goes on from NC_090922.1 coordinate 601,871,082, forward strand.
CCTCACTGTATTTGGTTTTGGTGTCTTCATAATACCCTCAGCCCTCTCAGATGTCACTTTTTTTCCTTCATGTGAAATTAACTGGCCTATGTACAACACCTCCTCCTGGCAATACTGTAATGTTTCCTTGTCTGCTTCATATCCCTTGTCTGCCAATATAGTCATTAACTAAACAGAGTCCTGCCTACATTCATCCTCTGTTTCACGACAAATTAATATTTCATCCACGTATGGAATTACCACACTCCTGAGTTTAGTTTTGCCGAAATCCATCTGCAGGACCCTATTAAAAATTGATGGGGACTCACAGTACCCTTGAGGTAAACCAGTATGTTTTAGTCTCTTTTCTCTGAATGTAAAGGAAGTAAAGTCTTGTGAGTCTGTGTGCAACGGGATTGAGAAAAACGCATTCTTCAAATTGATCATTGTGAAATGCCTAGCTTCAACTGGGATGCTACACAATATTGTTGCAGGATTCGGAACTAATGGAAATCTTACTTCTACAATCTGATTAAGAGGGCACAAGTTCTGGATAAATCTCCACAATCCTCCTTTAGATTTTTTAATCAGATACACTGCGGTATTTCACAGGGAGTCCGATGGCACTAGGATTTCCTGTTTTATCAACGCTGAGGTGGTCTCAAATATGCCTTCATCGGCTTCACAAGACATGGGGTAGAATTGCTCCTGGCTTGAGTTTTATTTTAACCTCCCCTATTCCCTTCAATAATCCAACGTCATATGGGCCTGTAGTCCAAAGGACACTTGGCACCTTTTCTATGTCTCCCTGAAAGAACGCTTGTTATTGTCGCATCAGTGCCATTCGCTGTGGGATTTCCCCTTTCTCAATCTTGATCCAATATGTAATGCTTATGAAAAACAGTACCTCATCATCTATACGTTCATCTCTAAACATATCTTCATCCGTTATTTCAGTCAATCTGTATCCCTCTTCAAGATCTATTACTGTTCTCCATGCTCTGCCTTCATCATCTACTCCTTCGAGCATTGCTATCTCCCCTCGGACTATGGCTGCTTCTAATTCTATGGGAATAATCTGCCCTTCTTCCTCATCCATAGGTACTTGTGGCCTAAATAAAAATTCATCAGGTATTCTCACAATTTTCCCTACTAATCCAGGTAGCCATGTTAATAGAATGTTATCCCCATACATGAACGTTTATGGATCTACCAGGGCTCCTCGTACAGCCACTTGTCCTGTAAATGCCAGTATAAACTCTCCTACATTTAAATAGTGTATTCCTGGAGTGGAGCACACTATTCCTTGATCAGTGAATGAAATTGTCATGTTAAGTTTAGTCATCAAGGTGTCGATTCATGGAATTAATGTGCGCCGAAAATTCCCGCGCAGAGGTGCCAAAACGTGCGATTCGCAGTAAAAGTGCGAAAATCGCAGTGCAAGTGCGAAAATCGCAGGGAAACCAGCGCACATCGATTCATGGAAGGGCGTGCGCGAGAAAAATATTAGATGTGCGCTGAAAAAGAGCACGGCGCACACCGGCGCACAGGATATCTAACGGCATGCGCCACGGCCACAGCGAAATCGCACATAGCGCGGCACACACAACAAAAGTAGGCGGAACACGGGGCGTAACACTCGGAATGGGGAACAACTCGTCAAAATGTGGGCGTCACGGGGGAAGTACAGGAGGCAAGTGCGCGGAACGCCCACACGCTTTCATACAACACGTATTCATGGAATTCCAATAGTGCAAACCAGCGCACGGGCAAACCAGCGCACAGGCCCAAACACGTCCGCCACAAGAAAGCAGGCGGTAGTGTCCCTGCCCCTGAAATAAATGTGCGCCAAAATGTGCACCAACAAAAAGCACCTATATACAGCTATGATGAATGTCACATACTGTGGCCCTCTAAGACAAATGATGTGCAAAGGGGTACGCGACAAACACGGACACCCACTGTGTGACAAATAGCGTGTGCGTGCATTCTGTGCTGCGCGGAAAGTCCCACACGCGAATAGCCTGGGTCCGTGTATTCCGGGGTGCGCGGGAAGTCTCACACGGGAATTGGCTGGGTCCGTGTATTCCGGAGTGCACGGGAAGTCCCACACGCGATTGGCCTGGGTACGTGTATTCTGGGGTGCGCGGGAAGTTCCACATGCTAATTCTACAGGGTACGTGTATTCCGGGGTGCGTGTGAAGTTCCACACGCTAATTATGCAGGGTATGTGGATTCCGGGGTGCGCGGGAAGTTCCACACGCTAATCCTGCAGGGTACGTGTATTCCGGGGTGCGCGTGAAGTTCCACACGCTAATCCTGCAGGGTAAGTGTATTCCGGGGTGCGTGTAAAGTTCCACATGCTAATTCTGCAGGGTACGTGGATTCCGGGGTGCGCAGGAAGTTCCACACGCTAATCCTGCAGGGTACGTGTATTCTGGGGTGCGCATGAAGTTCCACATGCTAATTCTGCAGGGTACGTGGATTCCGGGGTGCGCGGGAAGTTCCACACGCTAATCCTGCAGGGTACGTGTATTCCGGGGTGCGCGGGAAGTTCCACACGCGATTTCAGCAGGGTACGTGTATTCTGGGTGCGCGGGAAGTTCCACACGCGATTTCAGCAGGTTACGTGTATTTCGGGGGTGCCGGGTAGTACTACACGTGAATTGACCGTCTGGGTCCTCCCAGGTGTTCCCTCTACACCCTCCACGGCCCCTGAAGGCAGCCCACACCACAGGGGACTACCCTGCACCCCTGCTCATGTCCCGCAGGCAGCCCATCCACCATGGCCATGCCTCCCAGCCAACCCACATGTCACCTTGCACTACTGATCACCAATGCATGTCCCCCTGCACCCCCACCCCCCAGCAGTGCAGGGCACCCTCCACCAGGCCCCCACTCATGTCCCCCTGCACCCCCAGCCCCCAGCAGTCAGGGGCACCCTCCACCAGGCCCTCACTCATGTCTCCCATCACCCCCACCCCCCAGCAGTGCAGGGCACCCTCCACCAGGCCCCCACTCATGTCCCCCTGCACCCCCACCCCCCAGCAGTCAGGGGCACCCTCCACCAGGCCCCCACTCATGTCTCCCATCACCCCCACCCCCCCAGCAGTGCAGGGCACCCTCCACCATGCCCCCACTCATGTCCCCCTGCACCCCCACCCACCAGCATCCAGGGGCACCCTCCACCAGGCCTCCACTCATGTCCAACTCATGTCTCCCATCACCCCCACCCCCAGCAGTGCAGGGCACCCTCCACCAGGCCCCCACTCATGTCCAACTCATGTCTCCCATCACCCCCACCCCCCAGCAGTGCAGGGCACCCTCCACCAGGCCCCCATACATGTCTCCCATCACCCCCACCCCCCAGCAGTCAGGGGCACCCTCCACCAGGCCCCCACACATGTCTCCCACCACCCCCACCCCCCAGCAGTCAGGGGCACCCTCCACCAGGCCCCCACACATGCCTCCCATCACCCCCATCCCCCAGCAGTGCAGGGCACCCTCCACCAGGCCCCCACTCATGTCCCCCTGCACCCCCACCCACCAGCATCCAGGGGCACCCTCCACCAGGCCCCCACTCATGTCCCCCTGCACCCCCACCCACCAGCATCCAGGGGCACCTTACACCAGGCCCCCACTCATGTCCAACTCATGTCTCCCATCACCCCCACCCCCAGCAGTGCAGGGCACCCTCCACCAGGCCCCCACTCATGTCCAACTCATGTCTCCCATCACCCCCACCCCCCAGCAGTGCAGGGCACCCTCCACCAGGCCCCCACACATGTCTCCCATCACCCCCACTCCCCAGCAGTCAGGGGCACCCTCCACCTGGCCCCCACTCATGTCCCCCATCACCCCCACCCCCAGCAGTGCAGGGCACCCTCCACCAGGCCCACACTCCTGTCCCCCTGCACCCCCACCATCCAGGGGCACCCTCTACCAGGCTCCCACTCATGTCCAACTCATGTCTCCCAGCACCCCACCCCCCAGCATCCAGGGGCACCCTCCACCAGGCCCCCACTCATGTCTCCCATCACCCCCACCCCCCAGCAGTGCAGGGCACCCACCACCAGGCCCCCACTCATGTCCCCCTACACCCCCACCCACCAGCATCCAGGGGAACCCTCCACCAGGCCCCCACTCATGTCCCCCTGCACCCCCACCCCCCAGCAGTCAGGGGCACCCTCCACCAGGCCCCCACACATGTCCCCCTGCACCCCCACCCACCAGCATCCAGGGGCACCCTCCACCAGGCCCCCACACATGTCTCCCATCACCCCTACACCCCAGCAGTGCAGGGCACCCTCCACCAGGCCCCCACTCATGTCCCCCTGCACCCCCACCCACCAGCATCCAGGGGAACCCTCCACCAGGCCCCCACTCATGTCCAACTCATGTCCCCCTGCATCCCCACCCCCCAGCAGTCAGGGGCACCCTCCACCAGGCCCCCACACATGTCCCCCTGCACCCCCACCCACCAGCATCCAGGGGCACCCTCCACCAGGCCCCCACACATGTCTCCCATCACCCCTACCCCCCCAGCAGTGCAGGGCACCCTCCACCAGGCCCCCACTCATGTCCCCCTGCACCCCCACCCACCAGCATCCAGCGGCACCCTCCACCAGGCCCCCACTCATGTCCAACTCATGTCTCCCATCACCCCCCAGCAGTGCAGGGCACCCTCCACCAGGCCCCCACTCATGTCCAACTCATGTCTCCCAGCACCCCCATCCCCCAGCAGTGCAGGGCACCCTCCACCAGGCCCCACACATGTCTCCCATCACCCCCACACCCCAGCAATCAGGGGCACCCTCCACCAGGCCCCCACACATGTCTCCCACCACCCCCACCCCCCAGCAGTCAGGGGCACCCTCCACCAGGCCCCCACTCATGTCTCCCATCACCCCCACCCCCCCCAGCAGTGCAGGGCGCCCTCCACCAGGCCCCCACTCATGTCCCCCTGCACCCTCACCCCCAGCATCCAGGGGCACCCTCCACCAGGCCCCCACTCATGTCTCCCATCACCCCACCCCCCAGCAGTGCAGGGCATCCTCCACCAGGTCCCCACTCATGTCCTCCTGCACCCCCACCCACCAGCATCCAGGGGCACCCTCCACCAGGCCCCCACTCATGTCCAACTCATGTCCCCCTGCACCCCCACCCCCCAGCAGTCAGGGGCACCCTCCACCAGGCCCCCACACATGTCCCCTGCACCCCCACCCACCAGCATCCAGGGGCACCCTCCACCAGGCCCCTACACATGTCTCCCATCACCCCCGCCCCCCAGCAGTGCAGGGCACCCTCCACCAGGCCCCCACTCATGTCCCCCTGCACCCCCACCCCCCAGCCGTGTGATTTGCTTGGGTACGTGTATTCCTGGGGTGCGCGGGTAGTCTCACATGCGATACCATCAGGGTACGTGTATTATGGGTCAGCGTGAACTTCCACACGCGATACCAGCAGGCTACGTGTATTACAGGGTTTGCAGGAAGTTCCACACGCGATTGCCCTGGGTACGTGTATTTCGGGGTGCGTGTGAAGTTTCACATGCGAATTTGCAGGGTACGTGTATTTCGGTGTGCGTGTGAAGTTCCACACGCGACTGGGCCTGTGAGAGTGGGGTACGTGTATTCCAGGGGTGGGCGGGAATATTTACTTGCGACTGGGCCTGGGAGAGCGTGTTACAGGTATTCCTGGGGTGGGCGGGAAGATTCACACGGTCGCCTACAACATGCCAAAAAATAAATGGTCCAATCCTGAAACACGTACGCCAGCATGAAGCAGGCGTACGTCGACCCGCGCAGCATAAAAGTGCGCTCAAACAACAAACAAGCTCAGACACCAGGATGAATATACCGTTCCTAGCAGCAGTAGCCGTGGGTTACCAAAGGAGGAGGAGGAGGATAGTGAGGGCCTGAATTTTCACTCCCAGAACCAGCCTTTTTGGGATGCCTGATGACCAGGTGTATGGGAGGTACAGGTTTCCACCACACATAATACTGGACCTGGTCAGTGAGTGGGAGGATGACCTCACATCACCCACCCTGTGCTCCCAAGCACTCAGCCCCCTGGAGAAGGTCCTTAATGTACTGCACTTCTTGGCCACTGGATCATTTCAGCAGACAAGTGCCATAGTGGGTGGTGTGTCACAGGCCACGCAGTCACGCTGCCTACACCAGGTCTTGAACATCATCACTGCACGCCCATCAGTCTGCAGGCACATATACCTGCCCAGGACACCTGCAGAAAGGCAGGCTGCCGCCCTTGATTTCTACGGTGTCGCACAATTCCCCAAAGTGCTAGGTGCCATTGACTGCACCCATGTGGCACTACGCCCCCCCCAGGGCATCTGAGCACATCTATAGGAACCGCAAGCACTGGCATTCCATCAACGTGCAGGTAGTATGTAATGCCAAGGGAATCATGACCTCAGTATATGCCAACTATCCAGGGTCCACCCACGACAGCTTTATTTACCGAATGTCTACCCTAAGCCGGGACCTAGAAGCTGGGCGGCATGGCGATGCATGGCTGCTTGGTGAGTATGAATATCACTGCACATGCATGCATGTCAGATGCAGAGTTATGTCACTACCCCACTAATGATACCCATCACCTCCTCACCAGGGGACAGTGCCTACCCTCTGAGCACCCACATGATGACACCAATTCGGAACCCCATCACGCCTCCCGAGGTAAGATACAACACAGCCCATATTGCAACCCGGGGCATAGTGGAGCGCACATTCGGAGTGCTCAAGTCACGCTTTCGCTCCCTTGACCGTTCTGGCAGGCAGCTGTTATATGCGCCCCCAGTAGTGTGCAGGATCATAGTGGCAGCATGTGTCCTGCACAATGTTGCAACACGCCGGGGCCTGGCTGTGGACATGGCGGTGCCCCCACATCCCCAACCACATGCACGCCCGCTGCGCATGGGAGGGGAAAGGGCATGGGGTGAGGCAGCCCATACACAGTTGGTGGCTAATTACTTCACATAGAAATCACACCCCTGTGGAGTGCACACAGCCCTGGCACATACCATCTGATAAGCAATGATGACTCGAACTGATAATTATGACAAACAAAGGGACAGTCAACTGTCAGAACCATAGCAGCCTGAGATTGTTCATGTGGAAGTGTCAGAATGTGTGCATCCCTACCTACACAAACACCACCAATGCAGTGTCATCAAAAGACACACTTCCATGTAGCAGAAATGAATACCCACTTGCAAAATACTACATGAGAACAGTCCCATGTCACCCAACCCCTCCCTGGCACGGCCAAACAACACACCATGGCATGTCATGCAATGTGAGAGCAAACAAATTAATCCCCACTACATGCCCCAAGTGTCACCAACTACAGTGTCCCTAATGGAAACTGGCCACACATGAAATGTTCACAGTAATGCAACCTACAACACACATTACCAAATACTTACCAAGAATACCAATCACCTACACAACCTCCAACCTACCTTAAACATGACATTACAGACTTAAAAAATTGGTAGCCTCACTACCTGATAATGCCAGCACTTCGAACACTTCCAAGTATACAGTGTAAGCGCCATGCAAGAGTGTAGGTGCACTGCTTACAACATGGACTCCAGTTCCAAGGTAGACCGCCTTGTGAAGACATGAGAAATGGACCTGCAAATTAGGAGGATGAGATGGATGCAGAGGCACATATCAATACACCATGCAGTGTACAATACAACAACAATATGCACTATGAATGTATACACAGTATTGACTACAGACTGCCCACACATCAAATGGGAGTCCAACGTCACCATGTACGTCAATGTCACTTGGGCACACCCTTTGCAAGCCCATGGAAACGGGAAGCAGGAGGGGTGTGTGTCACACAAACCCAAGCATCTGACCCAAATTCATGACAAGCCTGCATGTGCCCAGCCACAATACAGCGTATGCTCACGGGAGCCACACAAGGCAACACACTGTCCAAAAAACAAAAATTTAAAAAAAAAATACAAAAAATAAAATGGCCATTAATAGGTCTGGGGGGGGTGGGGGAGGCCACCCAGGAGGTCCGAGGACAGTGTGCACACCAAAACCCACCTGTGTGGATCTTGCGAAAAAAAAACACCTCCATGGGCTCATGACCTGCACGGCTACCCTATTGTGAGAGAATCACTGCTGTCGCTCTCCTCACCCTCTGCAGCTGCATCAGGAGGTGGTGGCACTATGGGAGGCAGCCCACACAAAGCCCTAGTCTGGTCCTCCATGGCAGCAAGCATGCGGGTGTGGAAGGTCTCGTTCTGGAGGATAATTGTGCGTAGGTCCCCATGCAACAACTCACGGGATGCCCGGACCTCCGCCCTAGTTGCCTGCACCTCAGCTGAGAGCGTACGTGTGAGACGCTCCAGCTGCTGTTCTGTCCTTCTGTTTGTTGAAGCCTCAAGCTCAACAAGAGTCGTCCTGAGGTGAAGGAGTTCCACCCTCTGGGCTTCCCTGTGGCCCTGGGACTCTATGGAAATGGCTTCCCGCAGAGTGGCCAGTGCCACCCGCCTGTCCCTGTCGGACGCCAACATGTCCTCCCTGTGTGACTGGCCACAGATGGAGTCTGTTGCCTGCTGTAGTCGCTCCATCAGCCTTTTGGGGGGGACAATGGAAGTGGCCACCCTATCCATGGCCTGAGCCATCATCTCTGATGATGCTGCCTGTTGGGTTGCCATACCGTATATGGATTTCTCCCATGCGGTATTGCCAGGTGGCGTACGGCCACCACGTTGGCGGGCACCACACCTGTCTGGGGCAAGGCGAACTGCGCCTTGCTGTGCCGGCACTGCCTGAGGCTGCAGGACTGCATTCCCCCTCTGATCTGCTGGCCCAGGAACAGGATCAGATGTTGCGGAGTGTGACCCTGCATCCGTAACCACCAAAGGCGTACCTGCCAACACTGACATCCCCATTGAGGGTTCTAACCCTGGTGCAGGTGGGTCGGACAGAACAGAATCCCTCCCAGGAACACTCACCTGCGACGGCACATAGGTCTCATCATCCGAATCGACACCTGAATACAGCTCGGGGGAGGTGCAGCCAGAGACACCCCTTGAGAGCACGACCTGCAGCAGTTGTGGGTTCTCACCCACCACCACACCACGTCCCTCACGGGTGGTCGGTCGGGCCTGAGACCCCTCCTGGGTCTGCACCATCTCCACAACCCCAGCAGTATCAAGTGCGTCATCCCCTGCAAAGACATAAAAGAAAACAAATGGAAACAGGCATTAGCACTATGGCACACAATTAGGGCTGAGAAGCTACAGAAACAGTACTTGATTGACACATGTCCCACATGACTAAAACCCTCCCATGCATGCACCATCACTGCGTGTGAAGGGGAAGCAGATGGCACACATTGATGACACCAAGAAGGAAGATGAACACATTTGCTGCATGCTGCCTAGCAGTGGCATCACACATTGGCCTGTGATTGGCAGGTCAAATACACATGCCATCACACAGATGGCATGTACCCTAGCCATAAAGTGAAGAGGGAGAGGAGGGCACCAATTGTTCATTCAGTCTAGTTTGCTCATGACATTGATTTTTTCATTGAAATGGTTCAAATGTTTAACCTGGAGCTGCCAGTCCAATATGGTCCTATAGAACAGGGACATGTCTAAACAAATCATATCCAGGAAACAAAGCCAGTCCACTGTACCATAGCCATGTCAGACATGTGACAATAGGACTGAGAAATGCCTAGTAAAAGTGGTGGTATGCAAACAATCTGCCTGAATAAACAGAGGAAAATAAGCAACAATGTTGTGGCAAGATGACACTTCAAGGGCAACTGGCGTGGTGTTGGGCTAGATGTCTAATGTTGGCAGAAGGGATACTGCTATACCCAAATGCTGGTGTGCAGAATGTATTGGATGAGGCACATGGGTGCCCAAACCACTCAGGCACACACACCCTCACCTGGCACCCAAACAGAAGCCCTCACACACACACCATGCACATTGATGACACACACATGCGTGTGCACTCACCGGACAATGCCTCGTAATCTGCCAGTTCTCCCATGCCTTGGATCTGTTCCTCCGTGACGTAGGTCCCAGCAACATGCTCATGTGGAGTGAGTACTATGTCCTCTGCTGGAGACCCACCTCCAGTCACTACAGTAGCGGCATGACTTGAGGCCAGCTTATTCTTTGCCCTGCGCTTCAGGTAATTCCAGCGCTTGTAGCATTCAGTAGCTGTGCGCCTCACGATTCCAAGGGCACTTATGATGTCCACGATGGTCTGCCAGTGTGCCAGACGTTGTGCAGGTGTGGTCTTGGATCCTGCAACAATCACCATTTTGCGGTCATGTGCGGACACATACTCTACAAGTGCATTCAGTTCGGCCTCATTGAAGCTGGGCTTCCTTGACGGGCCGGACTGTGTAGCCGTGTCTGGGGCATCAGCCTCTACTGGACGAGCACTCTTCCTCTTCTGCTTGGAAGGTGGTGGGGATCCTGAGTGTCCTACGCCGCTCTGGACACTAGGGGCAGGAGCCCCGGTGGACTCTATACTAGGAGTGTGGGATTGCACACTCAGCATGGGAGTTGGTGCAGGCATTAGCTCAAGTGTGATGGTGTCAGGGGGAATGTCAACAGGATGGACTTGGACCGACACTGTCCTGGCTGGGTGTGTGAGAGGTGGGGTGGATGGAGCCTCAGCTGCCCCTGCAGCCTCCCCAGCCTGCCTACGCGGGGCAGCAGATGACCTAGCTGCCCCTGATCCACGTGGCCTGATGACTCCAACCTGCCCCGGCGCACGTGGCCTAGACCTGAGGACCTGGAAGTCAGCCATGGAGTCACCCTGTGCCAGGTCTGGTTCCACAGTGGGCTGGTCCAACAAGGGCTGAGCATGGATGGTGTCAGCCACGTTACCCTCAACCAGGGGGGGGGCATGGGTGTCCCTGACTGGTCCTCCACACATGTGGGGCTAGGGGCACCCTGCAAGTCACGGCCTCGTCCCCTACCGGATCCACCACGGCCACCACTTGGGGCTCGGCCACATTTGCCACCCTTACGGCTTGTTCGCCTCCCAGCCATGGCACTGATGTTATTGTGCATATGGGAGTCGCTGTGAACTATTGTCCTGGGCAATTGGGGGTCAAAGGGGTTGGGTACCAGATGGTAATCGTACCCTAGTGCTATATCAAGGCTATATGTCACCCCTGGGGAAAGATGACGAGTCACGCAACGCACAGGCACCCCAAAAAAGGGAAGTAAGGTGCACGCAACCCCTCATACACCACGTGTGTGGAAAAGGGGTATGCGACACACGGGGCAAGCACAGATGTTAAATACATGCGCGACTCACCGTCTGCCAGGAACAAAAGCGTGAAAAATATGCACGTGTGCGCGTTGGCAACACCGCTGCCAAAAGAAGAATTGTACGCTGTCTGAGGAGACAGGACAACAGTAGAAGGGAACGCTGTTTGAGGAAACAGGCCCAGGAAAAAGAGGAAAAGAGAAAAAGCTGTCAGAGGTAACAGGGAGTACGAACTTGAAACGCTGTTTAGTAAATCGCGTGTGAACCGACAAGAAGTACAGATTTCACCCACTCGCTCTCCACGAAAAGCACTTACAAGGAAATGGCGTTCTACATGTACCTTTTACATACGCGATGAGGCCATTTCCACCAATTACACGCTTTGACACTGGAACGTGTATCTTTTTTTTTACACGCGCCATTCTCTACGGCCATGCGCGTGACGTCATAGATGCGCCTGGGGGCCTTTGGGCCAATGAATTAACGTACGTGTGCTGACGCGCTCAAGTGCTAAGGGCCTTTCCTCGAATTACACAAAGACGTGCAGGATTTTCACGTGCCAAATCACTCCGTATCAAGCTGGCCACGCGTAAGCACACGGAAGACTACGCCCCTGCCCAGAAAGCCGAATTACTGCCCCCAGAGCCCCGAGCACGCTCCCACCTGCCATCTGCTGCTGCCTGACTGCCTGCTGCCCACGTGCCCTGCCATTTGCTGCCTGCACATCAGCCAGGGGTGCTGTTGCTGTGACCACCCCTGCTGGAACCGAAGACTCCCGACTGGGATTCCATCGCTCCACAGCCCAGCCCCAGGACCCAGTTGCCCACCCACTCCTGCCTCTGGGGTTGTCATCTCGGGCACTGCAACATCTGGCACCACTGACAACCCCCGGCCAGAGAGGCAGAGGGGCACCAGCTTCACTGCCACCGAAGTTGGTGTCCTGGTGGAGCAAGTCCTGGGGCAGTATGATGCCGTCTTCAAAAGTTCCCGCGCCGACAAGGAAGGACGGACTCGGATCTGGACGGACATCGTGACTGCCATCAACGCGGAGGGGGTGGCAGTCCGCGACTTCCAACATGTCAAGAAGCACTGGGAGGACTTCAGGTCCAGGACCCTCAACAAGGCCCGGCGCCTCTTGAAGGCAGCGGATGCTAAGGGGCGCCGGGGCCACTTGTCGGAAGATCAGATGAGGGTCCTGGAACGCATATCCCCAGCGCTCCACGTCCAGGTCCTTGAGAGGCAGACCCGTCTGGAGTCGAGCGGTAAGTGTACATGCATCATGAATGTAAGCTGTGCGTGTGGTGATGTGCCAGTAGTGTGCAGGTTGCACATCTGTTTGTATGGGGCCGAGTATGGGTGGGGGTGTACAGGGCCGTGAGGCTAACACATGCAAGGGCTGTCATGTGTGAGACATGGATGGTGCTTGTGTGTGTAGGCTTGCATGCCAAATGCAGTTGTGTGGGCACACATGTTTGGATGAATGTGTATGTAAGTAGGCATGTTCGTGATGTCACGCATGTATGTTGTTTTCAGCTGCATGTATCAGCACTGTGTACATGTGCATGTGTGTGTATTTGACAAGGGTGCAACAGTGATGCAACATGGATGCATGTGACAGCGGGATGTGGAAGCCTGATTGGCAGATGTGACATGGATGCCCATCTGAACACTGCGACAGTTGGCAGAGGAGTACACATGCATGCAAGTGTGGTGGTGTGCGTGCATGTGTAGTGCACTCCCTGTGTTGCATGTGTTGTCTGGCTCACCTTTGCCTGCTCATGCTGTTGTATGTGTATGGATGGTGCTGGCAGTTGCGATATGGCTGTGGTATGGCTCATGTGTGCAAGTTGAAATGACATGTGGGTTGGCGATTGTGATGCCATGTCTGAGGTTTGCCAATGCCACTCATGTACAACTGTCATGTGTGTATGTGTCCATTGTACAGTGCCCTGATGCCTGTGTTTTATTTCTCCCTGTCTGCAGCGTCAACTGATGAAGAGGGCGGTGTAACGCTCACCTGATTCCCACGGAGGCGCCGACCCGTTCTGGACTGCTGCAACTTCTTCCACGGTAAAGCGTAGTGCTTGGAAGATGGACTGGACTGGACCCCCAAACCTCGTCTGTCTGGCCCGTAGAATAATCCTTCTGTAGATGGGAAAAGGGAGTTAACTGTCTGCTAGATTGTGTGTGAGATTTCCCCCTTTTTCCCCTTCTCGCCCTCCTCGAACCCTAGCTGTGCCTTCCGCAGACTCTCACCTTAATTTCTGTATGGACGAGCTCTCCATCCTGCTTCTGACGCAGGGGCGCGTAGATTTCCAGTTACTTCACTGGATCTCAGATTTGGCGAGGGTTCGATGTCTGCTTGCTTTTACCAAAATGCTGCCGTAAGTATATAGTTCAAAAGATCAAGTCTTATTTGTCCCTTGGCCTTTGTTTAATTTTCAGGGACTAGGTGAGGAATCCGTGTGGAGGAATGGATTCGCCGAGGTAAGCTCAGGTGAGTACTTTTATTGAAGGTGTGCCGTAGTGGTTTGCTCCAACACCTTAATGAGTGTGTCTTATTTCCCCATAGGGGCCGGGGTACGGAAAAGCCAGAAAAGCCGCTCCGACCCGAAAAGGGAACAGAGGTCCCAACAAAATTCAGGTAAGACTTAAGGTGAGTAATCTGTCCTTTCGCAATTAGTTCGTTGCTCACCTTGTTTTGTCCTTTTTCTCCGTAGGTCTTGAATGCGACCGATGTCGCCTATGGGCGCTGAAATGGTTGCCGGCGCCACAAGAAGGTAAGTGGAAGCGGGGCGGCAGCGTGAGAAGTGGCGTGCTTCTAACTATTGTCTTTCTTTTCCGTAGGTGCTGGGATGCGGCCGATGTTGCCTATGACCGCTGAAGAGCTAGACAGCGCCACGTGAAGGTAAGTGGAAGCGGCGCTGCAGCGAGCGATGAGATGCGTTTCTAACCCTTGACTTTCTTTTGCAGGATCAACGGAGTGAAGAATCCGGATGCTGGATGAAGGTAGGTAACGTCCTAATGCTTGCCTTTCTCTCCTTGCAGGTGTTCCAGGTGCTGGCGGGTGTGGCAAGAGCCAGGATGTAGGAGCCGACTCGGTGAGCGTCCTGCTGCAGATGCAGAATAACGCGAAGCACGTGTGGCCATCCGGGCGTGGTTTAAATAGCCTTGGAAGAGCTTCAGGTGAGTGTTCTTCCACTGGCCCCACCCGAGTAAGAAAAGAGTTCCTGAAAGAAAATAGTTCCTCCCCAGCCTTAGTTGGCTTGGAGCTTCAGACAGCATGGTCTGCCTCGGGTGAGTATGCAGCATGGTCTGCCTCAGGTGAGTTCACCCAAGCATTACCATATGTTCTGCCATGATGAGCCTGGCGCCTATGGCGCCAGGACAGATGCCTTTTATGAGCCTGGCGCCCAAAGCGCCAGGACAAGGTCCAAAGAGCCCCTATAGGGGTTTGCTGGGTCCTGCTTGGTGAGTATGAAGTCTGCTTCCGGGGACGCTGGGCCTGACCTGGCTCCTCGGGAGCTGGCATCATGACAGGCGGAGAAGGTGCTGTGGAGCACAGCTGCGTGGATCGCACTTCCAGCCAGAGACGCAAGGCCCGGCTCCCCTCCCAGATTGTGATCTCGTCGGGGAGTGAAGAGTCCGGTGCCGCGTCCCAGGCCGCAGCTGCCAGGGGGAGGTCCAAGAGGCGGAGGTTGGAGTCGGACTCCTCGGCAGCAGAAGGGGCAGCTGGAACCCCACAGTGCCCAACGGGGGAAGATGGCACGGAGTCATCCAGGTTGGTGGGGGGTTTGGTGGAGGAGGAGGCCGTGCAAGCAACAGAGACGGGGTCTGGAGGTGGGGATTCCACTGGTGCTAGTGGTGCAGTGCAGGACCAGGGACAGGAGGCAGCACAGGCCGCCGCGGAGGTGCCTGTGTGCGATCCTGTCACTGCATCATCTTGCACCAGCAGGGATGCCTACGTCCAGACCCGTTTTCAGGCAGGGGATAAGCTCACAACATCTGGCCTTCCTCTGCCTGCGGACGTGGCTATCCGGATCTGGGTTGAGCCTGTCCTGACTGGTGTGGCGTTGCGTCAACGGGCCATGCGAGGTGACCTGCAGTCTTTTCATGAGGAGACTGCACGTCATCTCGAATGGCTCGTTGACCGCGTCGGCCTACTGGGACAGGTCACCCAGGCCGGATTCCTCCGTTTGATGGGGCTTGCTCAGACCCCCTCCTCAACTGAACCCCCTATGCGCCAGTCGTCCTCCGTGCCATCTTCCCACCCATTAGTCACCTGGGTGCCCTGTGGAGCTGCCTCTGACGGTAAGGCCAGGCTGGTGGAGGAGGCATCCCTGCCACAGTCGGGAGTCGGACGTCCAGCAGGGGTGGCCACATCAACGACTGCACCCCAGCCAGCGGAGGATGTGCAGGCAGCAGGAGGCAGTGCACGGGCAGAGGCACAGCAGCAACGTGGTGGGAGCCATGAAGGCTCGGGGCCTTCGACATCGGAGGGGCAGGCATCGGCCGGAGGGGAGGAGAACCCAGGACGGGAAGTGTCTTCCGTGTGGCAGCGGTTGGGCCACGCCATAGATGCGGAGCGGCAGCGGGCGGAAGAGGCATGGCTCACGATGGTCAGGCGGAGAACTCCATGCGGAGGGCCCTGAGGCGGGCCGAGTGCCTCGAGGCAATCCGCAGGGAGTTGAAGGTGAACATGTCGACGGCCCTGCGCACCCTCGGGGCCATGGAGGAGGACCGCCTCCGGGACATTGAGCAGGAGTTCGATGATGCCCTGGCCCGGAACATCCTGAAGTGAGCCGTCGGACTAGCCCGCTGCCCTTGTAAATAGTTCTGTAGTTAGTGTTAGGTTTCCTTTGGATTTGCATTTTTTTTGGACCTTTTGGACAATGGGTCACATTTTTGTATATAGTTTTTTTTTATTAGGTGGCGTTATTATATAGGTTTCATTTCTTCTGTTGGGATCAAGGACCCTGGATTGTTTATCTGTATATAGTTGACTGTTGGATTTTCATTTTTTTTAATTATTTACCCATGGAGCAATGGTTTTCGATTTTAATTTTCCATTGGATTTACTTTTGTGGACTGTGACTTTGGACACCTTTCCTTTGGATTATGATTTGTGGTTTTGCATTATTTCACGGACATGCTGTTTTTTTTTTTTATTCGCATTTTTGTTTATTTTTGATTCAATTTATGTTGCTTTTAATACATATTTTTTCTTCAAACTTCAATGTGTAGTATCATCTCATTGGTTTCATGCATATCATGATATGAGTTTTGACATTCACTGACACCCATTGGGTGTATGTGAGGGACATGTGTTCATTTCCAAACTTGTAATTGGGGTTCTATCATGTTATTGCCATTTCTAAGTGGGTGGATGCAATACTCGGGTGGGTGTTTGGCATTTGGAGGCTGACCATAAGGGCCAGGGATCTAGATTGTGATGACATGTTGGCTGGGGGACATGTGTGGGGGCCTGGTGGAAGGTGCCCCACAGTGCTGGGGGGTGGGAGTGCTGGGAGACATGAGTGGGGGCCTGGTGGAGGGTGCCCCTGGATGCTGGGGGGTGGGGGTGCTGGGAGACATGTGTGGGGGCCTGGTGGAGGGTGCCCTGCACTGCTGGGGGGTGGGGGTGCAGGGAGACATGTGTGGGGGCCTGGTGGAGGGTTCCCCTGACTGCTGGGGGATGGGGGTGCAGGGGACATGAGTGGGGGCCTGGTGGAGGGTGCCCCTGGATGCTGGTGGGTGGAGGTGCAGGGGGACATGAGTGGGGGCCTCGTGGAGGGTGCCCTGCACTGCTGGGGGGTGGGGGTGATGGGAGACATGAGTTGGACATGAGTGGGGGCCTGGTGGAGGGTGCCCCTGGTTACTGGGGGGTGGGGGTGCAAGGGGACCTGAGTGGGGGCCTGGTGGAGGGTGCCCTGCACTGCCGGGGGTGGGGGTGCTGGGAGACATGAGTTGGACATGAGTGGGGGCCTGGTGGAGGGTGCCCCTGGATGCTGGGGGATGGGGGTGATGGGAGACATGAGTGGGGGCCTGGTGGAAGGTGCCCCTGAACTGCTGGGGGGTGGGGGTGATGGGAGACATGTGTGGGGGCCTGGTGGAGGGTGCCCCTGGATGCTGGTGGGTGGGGGTGCAGGGGGACATGAGTGGGGGCCTGGTGGAGGGTGCCCCTGAGTGCTGGGGGGTGGGGGTGATGGGAGACATGAGTGAGGGCCTGGTGGAGGGCGACCTTGATGCTGGTGGGTCGGAGTGCAGGGGGACATGAGTGGGGGCCTGGTGGAGGGTGCCCCTGACTGCTAGGGGGTGGGGGTGGTGGGAGACATGTGTGGGGGCCTGGTGGAGGGTGCCCCTGACTGCTGGGAGGTGGGGGTGCTGGGAGACATGAGTTGGACATGAGTGGGGGCCTGGTGGAGGGTGCCCTGCACTGCTGGGGGGTGGGGGTGATGGGAGACATGAGGTGGACATGAGTGGGGGCCTGGTGGAGGGTGCCCCTGGATGCTGGTGGGTGGGGGTGCAGGGGGACATGTGTGGGGGCCTGATGGAGGGTGCCCCTGACTGCTGGGGGGTGGGGGTGGTGGGTGACATGTGTGGGGGCCTGGTGTAGGTTGCCCCTGACTGCTGGGGGATGGGGGTGATGGGAGACATGTGTGGGGGCCTGGTGGAGGGTGCCCTGCACTGCTGGGGGGTGGGGGTGCTGGGAGACATGAGTTGGACATGAGTGGGGGCCTGGTAGAGGGTGCCCTGCAATGCTGGGGGGTTGGGGTGATGGGAGACATGAGTTGGACATGAGTGGGGGCCTGGTGGAGGGTGCCCCTGGATGCTGGGGGGTGGGGGTGCAGGGGGACAGGAGTGGGGGCCTGGTGGAGGGTGCCCTGCACTGCTGGGGGGGGGTGCTGGGAGACATGAGTTGGACATGAGTGGGGGCCTGGTGGAGGGTGCCCCTGGATGCTGGGGAGTGGGGGTGCTGGGAGACATGAGTTGGACATGAGTGGGGGCCTGGTGGAGGGTGCCCCTGGATGCTGGGGTCGGGGGTTCAGGGGGACATGAGTGGGGGCCTGGTGGAGGGTGCCCTGCACTGCTGGGTGGTGGGGGTGCAGGGAGACATGTGTGGGGGCCTGGTGGAGGGTGCCCCTGACTGCTGGGGGGTGGGGGTGCAGGAGGACATGAGTGGGGGCCTGGTGGAGGGTGCCCTGCACTGCTGGGGGGTGGGGGTGCAGGGGGACATGAGTGGGGGCCTGGTGGAGGGTGCCCCTGCACTGCTGGGGAGTGGGGGTGCTGGGAGACATGAGTTGGACATGAGTGGGGGCCTGGTGGAGGGTTCCCCTGGATGCTGGTGGGTGGAGGTGCAGGGGGACATGAGTGGGGGCCTGGTGGAGGGTGCCCTGCACTGCTGGGGGTGCTGGGAGACATGAGTTGGACATGGGTGGGGGCCTGGTGGAGGGTGCCCCTGGATGCTGGGGGGTGGGGGTGATGGGAGACATGAGTGGGGGCCTGGTGGAGGGTGCCCCTGCACTGCTGGGGGGTGGGGGTGATGGGAGACATGTGTGGGGGACTGGTGGAGGGTGCCCCTGGATGCTGGTGGGTGGGGGTGCAGGGGGACATGAGTGGGGGCCTGGTAGAGGGTGCCCCTGACTGCTGGGGGGTGGGGGTGATGGGAGACATGAGTGAGGGCCTGGTGGAGGGCGCCCCTTGATGCTGGTGGGTCGGGGTGCAGGGGGACATGAGTGGGGGCCTGGTGGAGGGTGCCCCTGACTGCTGGGGGGTGGGGGTGGTGGGAGACATGTGTGGGGGCCTGTTGGAGGGTGCCCCTGACTGCTGGGGGGTGGGGGTGATGGGAGACATGAGTTGGACATGAGTGGGGGCCTGGTGGAAGGTGCCCTGCACTGCTGGGGGGGGTGATGGGAGACATGAGTTGGACATGAGTGGGGGCCTGGTGGAGGGTGCCCCTGGATGCTGGTGGGTGGGGGTGCAGGGGGACATGTGTGGGGGCCTGGTGGAGGGTGCCCCTGACTGCTGGGGGGTGGGGGTGGTGGGTGACATGTGTGGGGGCCTGGTGGAGGGTGCCCCTGACTGCTGGGGGATGGGGGTGATGGGAGACATGTGTGGGGGCCTGGTGGAGGGTGCCCTGCACTGCTGGGGGGTGGGGGGTGCTGGGAGACATGAGTTGGACATGAGTGGGGGCCTGGTAGAGGGTGCCATGCACTGCTGGGGGGTGGGGGTGATGGGAGACATGAGTTGGACATGAGTGGGGGCCTGGTGGAGGGTGCCCCTGGATGCTGGGGGGTGGGGGTGCAGGGGGACAGGAGTGGGGGCCTGGTGGAGGGTGCCCTGCACTGCTGGGGGTGGGGGTGCTGGGAGACATGAGTTGGACATGAGTGTGGGCCTGGTGGAGGGTGCCCCTGGATGCTGGGGGGTGGGGGTGCTGGGAGACATGAGTTGGACATGAGTGGGGGCCTGGTGGAGGATGCCCCTGGATGCTGGGGGCGGGGGTGCAGGGGGACATGAGTGGGGGCCTGGTGGAGGGTGCCCTGCACTGCTGGGGGGTGGGGGTGCAGGGAGACATGTGTGGGGGCCTGGTGGAGGGTGCCCCTGACTGCTGGGGGGTGCGGGTGCAGGGGGGCATGAGTGGGGGCCTGGTGGAGGGTGCCCTGCACTGCTGGGGGGTGGGGGTGCAGGGGGACATGAGTGGGGGCCTGGTGGAGGGTGCCCCTGAACTGCTGGGGAGTGGGGGTGCTGGGAGACATGAGTTGGACATGAGTGGGGGCCTGGTGGAGGGTGCCCCTGGATGCTGGGGGCTGGGGGTGCAGGGGGACATGCGTTGGTGGGCAGTAGTGCAAGGTGACATGTGGGTTGGCAGAGGGGCATGGGCATGGTGGATGGGCTGCCTGCGGGACATGTGCAGGTTAGGCCCCTGTGTTGGGGGCCTCCTGCAGGGGCCGTGGAGGGTGTAGAGGGTACACCTGGGAGGACCCACACGTGCAATTCACGTGTGGTGCTCCCCGCGCACCACTGGAATACACGTACCCTGATGGAATCGCGTGTGATACTTCCTGCGCACCCCTGAAATGCACGTACCCTGCTGCTTTTGCGTGTGATACTTCCTGCGCACCCCTGGAATACACGTACCCTGCTGCTTTTGCGTGTGATACTTCCCGTGCACCCCTGGAATACACGTACCCTGATGGAATCATGTGTGATACTTCCCGCGCACCCCTGAAATGCACGTACCCTGCTGTTTTTGCGTGTGATATTTCCCGTGCACCCCTGGAATACACGTGCCCTGATGGAATTGCGTGTGTTACTTCCCACGCACCCCTGATGTACACGTACCCAGGACAATCGCGTGTGAAACTTCCCGAGAACCACTGAAATACACGTTCCCCGCTTGGCGTTTGCTGTTTGGCAGCCCTGTGAACTGGTCCAGGGTTAGCGCAGCCCTTTGCGATGATTTGGGAATTTTGAAGGCTTTTCCTTGCGCGAGAGCGTTCTTGGGGGTGTAACTGGCGCTGCTGCAGGGTCGCTGCGCCACTCTGCGCCACGGCTGGTTTGGGAGGCTAAAATCCATGAATTCGCTGTGCGATGAAAAGGATTTTTTCGCATGCGGCTGGCGCAGTGTATCGCACGGGGACACTGTGCGCCAGCCGCGTGCGCCACTTTTGTGCAAATTTCTATGAATTACCCTCCAAATCTCTACCCAAAATGTTAACTGGTGTTTGCCGCGAATAGAACAACGGGACAGACATGGCACATTCCCCTATAGAAACCGGAGCGAGTCGCTCCAGTGTCTACAAGATAAGAAAAATCTTTGTCACCTATCTTCACAACGGCCATTGGTTCCTCTTAGGGGTCTGGTGTTACTGATAGTACTGAACACATCAAGTCAGCCCGTGAGCTGTCCTATTGAGGGTACAAATGAATCCCTGTCCCTGTAAAAGGGCTCCCGCCCACCACAGTAACACCCCCTATTCTAGGTGTTTGTGCTTGCCCTGTGTTCACATTCCATTGTGTCTACATTGATGCTTGCTATGATTGCCCTTGCAGTGGGTGCATTTGCACTGACCCCTGCTGCTGTGCCTGCTGTGCTCGCGGCACCTTTTTCTGATAGGATGTGTGATCCTGGGCATAGCCCGCTTGTGATTGTGTGCTGTATGGCGGTGGCTGACCTGTCCTCCCTCTTGAATTTTGCCCGTTCTGTTGAATGTTTCCTTGGCTTCCACATACACGCGCAGTATGCCATGTTATCCCACAATTACAACACACTGGGGGTGGCCCTCTGGCAAACCCACCATTATATCCTCGCTGAGTATTCTGACTTCCACCCTGGGCATTTTGAAATCCACCTTGGGTGTTCTAAAATCCACGACTTCTTCCTCTAAATCCTCCACCTCTACCTTGTGTCAGAAACCCATACCCACTTGATCCACTGGGTATACATTATTAACCTGCGGTGCACATGTTATGCAATCCTCCTCCTTCTCTACTTGTCAATAGCGCCCATTCTATAGCAAATTTTGACAATTTCTTCTGAAGTACTTGGCTTCTTTAATTTTTCTTTTTATTCTTCTCTTGTAACAATTGGCAATAATGCACAATTGTCAACTGTATCTCTGCCCACGGCTTCGCTTCCATTCCTACTTGTTTTTTCATTTGTCTCTGTGCTGCATCTGGCAATCCCTGACACAAAATATGATAGAATAGTGCCACTGTTTTTTCCCCACAGTTCACACATCTCAAGCTGTCATCTCGCTTAAATATCCTGAATATAAGCAATAGGGTCTTCATCTTCTTTCATTTTAAGTGTCATAATTGCACCCATATTTGACGTGTCGGGATACTGTGCCCTGAGAGCCCTCCAAACATACACCCTACAATGATTAAATGGTGCCCCATCATGCACTTTATCTTGTGCTGTCACACTGGCATATCCCGCCTGTCTCCACATTTCGTCAGCTCTGTCTCCAAGAATAGCTGCCAATAGACCCTTTATGTCCCCTATGGCCAACGTATTTCCCCCTGTCACTTTCTCAAATTCGTATATCCATTTCCTAGCCCCCGAAGTCAAACTAGGTAAGTTGCATTTCAAGTTATCCTTTTCCATCTGGTGCCATGGAATATATTGCTGTCTTGTCCCCCCCTTCTCTAGCAAGGGGAACTGCGAGAACCCCATCCCATAACTGGACCCCATTATTCATTGACCCAATGCAGGGGTAATCGTTCACATAGGGTGGCGATTCTCTCCACACACTACACAATGATCTTTGGAAACGTTTGGGATATGGTATAGGATCTGGTGTTCTTTCCTTAGGGTGTTTCAGATCTGACCATCTTACCTCCTTATCCAAATGTTGACTTTCCAAGAGGGCGCATGTACCCTCCCCTTCTCTCCCGGGACCTGACTCCCTTTCACGTCTGACATTACTAGACCCCAACTGGTGTGACTATCATCCTCCTCTTCTCTATCTAAATTGAATCTACTCAAAGACAGTGCTCTTCATTCATCACTAAACATATTTTCCTCCATGTCCCATGGTTTTGGTATCAGGGATCATCTACCACTCCCTTGAGTCCCATACTCACTGATTTGCCTTATGTATTGATATATCTTATCAATTCTCTCTCCAATACTTTCTGCATCATATCTTTCCTCTTCTTGAGCTACTTTATGTATTTCGTGAGTCATTTCTCTCATTGGGAGAACTTCGCTTATCGTGTCCCATCATCCCTGTATTTCATCGCTCCGTTTTATTCATTCTTTAAAAACATGACTGGCATCAAGACCTTGCTGCCTTCTAGTCTGGTTTATTCCTTCTTCCACTTCCATTTGCTCTCTCAAGTCTCTTTTTGCCCTCTCTTCTTCCATGTGCTTCCCTTCTTACTTCTTGTCTTTGTACTTCTCTTCGTTCCTCTTCTTCACTGTAATCTTTTTTCCTTCACTCGTTGTGCCTTTTCTTCCTCTCTCTTTCTCTCCTATCCCTTTCTTCAATTTCTGTCATACTGTCTGACTGTCATACTTCTTTTGTTTCTCTACCCGCTTTTCGTCTTTCTCTTTATCTTCTCTATATATCTTTTCCCTTCGTTCCCTGCTTTTCCTTCCTTGCTCATCTTCCCTCAACCGCTTTTCTCGTTCCCTATCCTTCTTTTCTTGCTCGTATTTGTCTTCCCTTTGCCTGACCTCCTCAATGCTTTTCACATCTAACTTGAGTAGTATATGTCCTCCCATCCATTCGTTCTGTACAAGTGTTACCTCATCAGCCCTATCCTTTTCTCCTTGCCAGCTCTTAATTGCTCTGTCTATATCTGTTCATATTTTCGACCTCTCGCCTCGTTCCTCTTTATCTCGTATGAATTTACACTCGTCTTCCTTTTGTTTGCTCTCTTCTGGACTGTCATCGATATCATAAGGGGGGGTGCATATGTCGGATTACTATACTCCGCCGCTGCTTTTCATTCTTTTAAAGGATAAAATCCTGTCTCCTCTGTCTCTATGTTCTTAATTTCAGGTGGAGTAAGAGGAGCCAAAGAGCTCGATGCCCTCCCCTTTATGCCGATTAAGAATCCACTCTTCCAGTAACGGGTCCTCTATCTCCTCTTGGTACATTATCCGAAGTTCTAAAACTGACAGTCTTTTCTCTAATTCCTTTCCCATTTATGCAGTGTGCACATATGTGGTAATGTGTTGTAATACAGCCTTTGACAAAGATCTCCCTTGTGGCACGGCATGAAAATGTAATCAGCTGTGCCCTTTAACCATTCCGCACTGTACTGTTTGAGCTTGGACGTATGTCATGGTAATGTTTTACAAAGGTGCATAAGAGGAGTGTCCTCCATAACGACAAGTCACAATTAACTGTTGATACTTACCAGGTTGTTGCCTTGTTTGTATTTAATACATCTCTGCTTATCCCAAGGCTTATTGCTCAATACTTTTAATCTTAAAAACAATAAATATGAGAAAGCACCATCATTCGCCGCTCAATCCTCATTTGTCTCAACAACCTATTCTGTCTTCTAACTGATCCTACTTGTCTTCTGACTGGTGCCAATTGTTTACTACAATAAACTTGAAACAACGTCACTTCCACATTTCACAATTTATCACTTTTTCAAGACATCATACATCAAATAATACTCAAAATAATAACAAAACACACATTAATAACCCTTGTGATCACCTTCCTTTTTCCCTATAATCATTTCTAGTGAGATGTATTCTTTCTTCGCCTCCAATTATATTACCCCATACAGAATTTAAGACGTCACCTTCCATGGTCCTGACCGTGTGTATTCTCGCTCTTATTATTCTGACTGTAATTTGAAATATAAAATATCACAATCCCACCCCTTTTATATTGCCATTTCCCTTAGTCTACTTAGTTTCCCTTAGTCTACTTACATCAGTTTAATCAACTCAAGGCCTTCAATATCATCTTCAATCCAACCACTTTGCCTTCCGTCCCCGGAGCGCCCGTGGAAACCGAGCAGGTATTTCTTCAAAGAGGCACCTGCCAGCTGTCTCGATTCTTCTTGCAAGTTTATTTCTATTGTCTGCTCTCCACAGGAAACGCCATGATCTTCCAGCTAATGGCGGAGGATGCCTGATCGTCTGAAACTCTGAAGCCAAACTAGTCCAGATGGAAACCATCTGCACTGCTACCACATGAGCTTATAGCCCTTGGAACGTGCATCTGTATTGGATGGGATTACACCAGAATAATTCGGAGTCCAAATAACTGGACAATCTCAAGAGGATGGCAAGTTGCTGTTTTATTAGCAATTATCTAAAACAGGGAGTTTACAACAAACATCAACGGACATACTCTCATTCTGCGATTTCCGCATGAAATACAATGATATACTCTATACGTGCGCCAGAATGACATCATGCTATGTGGCAATAGTGAAAATGCTGTGAAGGGTTAGGATTGGTTAAGGGACACATCTAGATATACAATTGTATAGGGCCTAAGTTTGTTATTGGTTGCCCGATATCAAGTGGGAAACTCATGACTACCTCTTCAAACCTGTCATATTAAGACAAATCAGTTACACAGTGTTTCTTTGGTTTCTCAAGCTATAAGGTACTTTATTATATGGACTAATACAAGTGGTTGGCATGCCATTACCATGTCCGGAACATTCCGTTCAACTAGCAGCACATAAGTCAAGACCCAGGTGCAAGTAGATAGGACATGAGGCTGCCCTACCAACCAGCCCAACATCATTCATCACCCATGTCTTCTGCCATGAAATTCTCTTTGTAGTTGGCCTTGCAGAATATTTGTGTCTTTCAGAATGCAACAGGAGTGAGGGCACTCGCTATCGGGTCTGGAACTCCAAGTTCAAGCCCTATTTCCATCCTTGACTCATGAGACCACTATTCTGTTAATTCTGCAAGCATTTAAATATTTTAAATGAATTAAGACTTGGCATCCTTTGTGTTCTTGAAAGATCAAAAGAAATATCGAGGCTTAATAGCACCAAAAATGAAATACACCAGTCATGAGTTCAAAAGTACATATACAGTTTATTGGTCAGATAGCTAACTGGCTCCCAATGCCTCGCAGTGTGTACCAGCAGACGCCGTGAGGGAAGAGAGTGCTGGACATCTCAAAAACATGAATATTTATGCATTTTCTCGTAATCCCAGACACATCGTCCAGCCCCTCTTCATTTACACATTCACTAGGGTTCGTAGCCAGTTCACATAACTAATACAGGTTTAAGTGGCACAGCGAGTACAGCGCTTGCTTTGACATCAGTGCAGATCCTGCTAATGCAGGTTTGAATCCCGGCAGGGCCAAACTCAGCCTTTCATCCTTCCGAGGTCGATAAATGGGCACGACACACCGTGGGTAATAATAAGCAGCACTCAGATACCCGAGGTTTTGTAGGGCTATGTAAATGCGAAATAATAATAATAATTATTATTATTATTATTATTATTATTATTAAACAACTATACATTGATCAATGCTTTCCTCAAACACTAGACATGTTTTTCTGCACATAAGATACAATGGTAACATTTGTTTTCAAGCTTAAAGTTAATCCAGTTTCAAGGAATGAACACACAGATTTCTGCAAAGGCACACGGTTTCAGCTATTCAACATTCTCTTCCACTGTTTGCACGAGGAGGATGCTATTGATACAGACAACATCTAAATTACTGTTCAGTTCAACTCTAGTTTAGCTCCAAGGTTTCTTAGTGCAGGACAAACAATCCACTTTCAGCAGCCTCAACATGTTTATCTACGTTGACACAGTACAAAGTTCATTTTTCTCTGATGGAGCCAAAAACACAAAGTTTAACATGAGACAGAAAGCAGGAGTTAATCAAAATGGCGGATGACTTTAAAATGGCGGCATAGTCAGCCTTATTCAGGTTCATTCAAATGCAATTTTCAATGTTATGCAAATGTGCTTAGGCCAATGTTCGTTTCTAGGCGGTATTATGTGAACTATACTTTAACTTTCTTCCTTGCACCTTAACGTGAGAAGATTCACCCTCCGCACACATGTTCCACCTCATTCTAGATAGCTGACCTCAACTTCTCATCTCTTGACTTCACGCCAGACAGCCTCCCAACTCAACTCCACTAACCTGCTATTCTACTGCGACACAACCTTTCATTCTTTCTTCATGATTCTTTGGCTTATTATTTCATGATACCAATGTCCAGATTCTGTACAATGGCGGCTCCGCCTGCATTCTATTTACTAGTAGTAGCTAGCCTATATGGTGACTTGATCTATCTTGCATTTCAGCGTCTGTACATTCTTTATAGACCTGATTTCTGCAGCACATTTTACCATGTAATTTTCTTCTTTTGCACTTTAAGGTTCACTTGATTCTTTACTTCGTCATTTCCCCTCTAGGATCCATTCAGTATTTCAGGACATCATACGCACTTTCTTATGACATCATCAGTTTGTTTTCTTAGCTCTTTCTCATATTCCTTCAGGGAGTTCCTCCTGCAACCTATCATCAGCTTGAAGGTACATTTGATATGGTTGTCTTAATGGATACCGTCTTCCATATACTTGCTGCAGTATTGGTACAATAGCTGGTGTTAGACAGGGCACGGTCTCATGACTCCAATACAGGGGTGGTAGTGGGGTACGATCTCCTGCGGCTATGTACATCTGCTTCTCTACATACGAACTGAAGCCATCTGCATTTGCATGCTAGGAACCTGGCTTGTGCTGGATGTCCATATCTAATCCCTGTCGGGATATGGCCCAACGCAAAAGCTGAGGGTTCTCCCCTTGAATGGCCATTAACCATCGCAGAGGCTGGTGGTCTGTCTGGATCATAAAGTGAGACCCAAAGATATAGGGTTTCTGCTTCTTAATGGCCCATATGACCGGGTACGCCTCTTTTTCTATGGCATTCCAGTTCCTTTCACTTTTTGTCAACCGCCTGCCAATGTAGACGACAGGTTGCTCTATCCCTTCAGAGTTCAACTGCGCTAACACTGCTCCAATCCCAAAATCACAGGCGACTGTCTGGATAATGAACTCTTAACCATAGTCTGACACTTTCAGAATTGGGGCCCTGCACAATCCATCCTTTAAATCCTGAAAGGAGGTTTGAGGGTCCAAGTTACCTTCTTCTGTATCTTCTTGGAAGTTACATCAATCAGGGGCATGACAATGGACCCCTACCCTCTAAAAACGACCAGTAGTACCCGGTGAGTCCTAGAAAGGATCTCACCTGTGTATGTGTAGTGGGAATGTCCCACTCCTTCACAGCCTGTACCTTCACTTCGAGAATTTGTTTTTTATCTCCACCGATGAGGTGGCCTAGGTACGTCACGGTACCCTGCACTATCTTGCACTTCGTGGACTTGATATTCAGACTAACATTCTGCAGCACCTGAAGCACTTGTTTCAGGTGGGATAAGTGATCCTCCCAGGTGTGGCTGAAGGCAGCAATGTTGTCTAAATAGGCGACACTGAAGTTTTCAAGACCAGACAAAACCTGTTTAACCATCCACTGAAAAGTGGCACATGCATTCTTCAATCTTAAGGGCATCACAGTGAACTGATAATGTCCTTCCGGGGTTGAGAATGCTGACCTCGCTCTCAATCCATCTGTAAAGCTGGCCTGCCAATACCCTGCTGTGAGGTCAAAAGTACTCATGTACTTGGCAGCGCCAAGCTCGTCAATTAGCTCATCTGCCCGAGGAATGGGGTGAGCATCTCTCTTTATGACAGAATTGAGCCCCCTGTAGTCCACACAAAAGCAAACTTCAGTCTTCCCACCACTGGTCTTTTTTGGGACCATTACCACTGGGCTAGCCCAGGGACTGCGGGATGGCTCTATAGCTCCAAGGGAAGCATCTTGAAAACTTCCTCCTTGATGCTGTCCCTGACCTTATTAAACATCCGGTGAATCCTACTCTTCACCGGCTTACTGTCTCCAGTGTCCACATCATGGGTGCACTAATCTGTGCAACCTGGAGTCAGAGAATACAGACCAGAAAACTGTCCCAGTAACCGGCGACAGTCTGTCAGTTGGTGTTCTGACAGGTCTGTTGCAAGGATGACACCTTCAACCGACCCAACTGTGGCTTCAGTGTGCAAGAGGTCTGGGAGGGGATTGGTGTCCTCAGTCTGTCTGTCTGTCACTAATGCCATGACCAAGTCACCCCGGCTATAATGGGGTTTCAGCCGGTTGATGTGAAAGACCCTGCACATCTGTTTAGGTCCTTTCACGTCAATGAGATGATTGACTTCACTGACCTTTTCTAGCACACATTAAGGTCCAGTCCACTTGTCCTGAAGGGCACTGGGTTTGACAGGCTCTATAATCCACGCCCACTGGCCTGGAGAATAGACTGTCACTGTGGCCTTCTGGTCGTGCCAGTGCTTCATCAGCTCCTGACTGGCCTTTAGGTTCTTTGTCGACTGTTCCATGTACTTGACCATTCTAGACCAAAGGCTGAGTACATAGTCCACTACATCTCCTGTAGGGGATGAGGGTTTGCTTTCCCGTCCCTCTTTCTCTAGACTGAAGGGCCCCCGCACAGGGTGCCCAAACAGAAGCTCAAAGGGGCTAAACCCTACTCTGTTCTGTACCACCTCCCTGCAGGCGTACAGAAGGCATGGGAGGAGAATATCCCATTTTCTCCTCAGGTGCTGTTCCAAACCACCTATCATGCTTTTCAGGGTCTTGTTGAACCGCTCAACAAGCCCATTTATTTGTGGATGGAAGGATGCAGAGAACCTATAGGTGACTCCACACTCTTCCCACATGGCCTTCATATAGGGTGATATGAAATGTGATCCCCTGTCATAAATGACTTCCTTGGGGAATCCAACACAGGCGAATATCCCAATCAGAGCCTTCACAACCACAGGGGCTTTGATGCTCCTCAGAGGGACAGCCTTAGGGTATATTGTGGCGTCTACCACCACCAAGATATATCTGCTCCCTGAGCTGGTTTGTGGATACAAAGCACCCACCATATCTATGCCTGTAAAAGTGTGCAGACAACTGGTCTGATGTCTTAGTCACTCCCAAGTAACCCACTAAAGGAATTTGGTGAGCAACTTTGTGGAATTGGGGAATCACCAACCTTCTGGTGCCCTCGCCATCAGGGTCTTTTGGCTCACTGTACAGGAGTCCATCCTCCCAGTACACTTTGAACAGTCAAGGGGCCTCGCCCTTAACCTGCTCCTCCACCTGATTCCGCAGACCAGTTAGAGTGGGACACTCTTCGTGGGCTAAGAAGAAGTAAGTCTGACATGGGCCTCCAGCTGATGAGAACTCATCCAGCTTGGGCAGGCCCTTCAGATCTGCACCCACCTGGTCCTCCACCTCAGGTTCCTGTGCTGCGCCAGGCAACTCTGTAATCACTGAGTCTCCTGCTACCCAAGTAGGGTCCTCAATGGCTACTAGCCCATCTCCTGCAGGAGTAAGCGACTCAGTAGTATGTGGAACTGGACTAGGGGCTACCAGCCACGCCAGTCCTTCCAACAAGCCCTCTGGAAGCACTCCAGGCCCTAAGGCTCTGAGAGTGTTCAATGTGGCGATCTCTT
Organism: Ambystoma mexicanum; assembly: GCF_040938575.1. NCBI lineage: Eukaryota > Metazoa > Chordata > Amphibia > Caudata > Ambystomatidae > Ambystoma > Ambystoma mexicanum. Next base: position 601,901,418 of record NC_090922.1, read on the forward strand.
GGGCCCTCGATCGAGTAGCGGCTGCGACTATTTTGGGATCAGGATGATAATTACCCAACAAGCATGGCAAAGGGATTGAGTCTTTCACTGCTACACAGTGCTGGGTCATTTCACCTCACCAGTTGAACTGTATTATTTCCAAGGGGCACTTACTCTTTCCATGAAACCTACTTACGCTACAATCAGGCCCATCAATATACTGGCCTGGCTGTGCCCACTGCCGGGTGATAGCAGTGACGCTAGCCGCTGCGTCTCGAACAGCAGTTTTGTGTCCATTGATATACACATGTTCTAGATAGAGTTGAGTATTATTGGGAACTGGGATCTCTTCTAGAGACCCAGTTCTGTTCCCACTCAGTGTAACCAATTCACATTCAGCCACTACCTGGCCTAGTGGGAAGTCCACCTCTAAGAGGCCCACACTAATGATGGCCTCTTCCATGAGTCCAACATCCACTATGGCTTGCTTGGGTAAGCCCTTGCCAGCAGGAACCCCTTTCCTATGGCCCAGTTCCTTAGACACAAAACATCCTTTGGGTGATAAGAAAGCAGGTGTTCCAGTGTTAGGGGTGCCTGCGATCTTCTTTTTGGTGTGCACGGCTGAACTAGAGTTTTGGGATTCCCCTTCATTCTTTTGGGGTCCTGAATTTGAATAGGATTGGTTTGGACCTTTATCCTTCCCATCCTTGTTTACTTTTTTGTCCGCCGATTTCTCTTCCGGTTTAGGTGTGCTGGTCTGAGCCTTTTTCTGGACTTGAGTACTCACAAACCCATCGGCAGACTTTGCAAGCTCCCTAGGGTCTTTGATAGTCTTGTCCGCAAGATGCTGGAGTAGGTCAACCTCGCAGTTCTTCAATACATGCTCATAAGCAATAAAACTGTACATCCCTTTAAATGTGTCAACTCTGCTACCAGCTATGAAAACAAAGAGAAAATATCGAGGCTGAGTACCCCCAAAAGGAAATACACCGAACACGGGTTACAAAGGAACATACAAAGATCTTTATTTTATACTGAGTGGGACTGTACATTAGAATAGTCGCACCTTATATACCTTTGAAAACATGATGTCCAACCCCACTGTGGGTATAATATTCATTAATACATTACGGATCTACGGTTCATGCCGAGTTCACACATCTATAAGTTTAGGGTTTACTTTTAATGTATTCACCAACAAGCCTCAATGGCTACAGTGTACTTTAGGATTTCTTATAGAGACCTTCTCAAACATCTATACAATGTAGTTTAAACAAATGTCTCAGCTCAGTATTTGAATACATTGTTCTTAACATATGCTCGCGGATTAGCTTCATTGACACGAGTAATCCTTTACACACAAGTCAACGAAGGACAAGGTCTCAGTTCATGACCCTAACAAGTGGCCTGCAGGCAAGTTACACATTAGTTTATACATAGAGGTCAAGAAGGCCATGTTACATTTTCGGAATGACACTGTCCACCATTTTAGCTCACAGGTGACTTTGCAGAGAGAACCTAAAATGGCGGATTTGACCTAAAATGGCGGTTTACATTGATTCTAAGGTCGGGACCTTCCAACACAGATTTCTTCGCAAGTAGCTTACAAGCAGCTTGGCGTAGGCCAATATACATATATTCATCACAATAGGAGGCACGATATAATTTCCCGTTTGACACATCCACCCACCCGCTCAGATGTTTCAAGTGTGTGAACGCTTCAAATGTCTTCCCACTTTTCTTTCTGAACTCTCTCAAGCTCTTGAGATACTGTTTTGGGGTTTTACCGAACTTCCTGAGGAGGGCTGCCTTCATGCTCTCATAAACGGGCCTTTCCTCAGGAGTTAGCCGAAGAATTGCATCAGTCCCTGGTGTTGGTAAACGACTCATCGGGGCTGCCCCCCATAGTACCTCATCTACCTCCTGTAGCTCAAAAGCCAGCTCGAGAGCTTCAAACCAGTCAGAAATATAATTTCCCACTTCATAAGTATGCAGTAATTCTTTGGGGATGTGCCATTGGGGATTATTTCGGGCACTCTGGTTTGAGCCACTATTACTGCTTTCATAAGAGGTAGATCTACGCAGCTCTATGGTGACCGTGTCCCGTTGTTTCTGTTCCTCTAGCGCTAGTCTCCTCTCATCGAGCAGGAGCCTTCTAGCCGTGACCTCATTAACAGATGGAACAATTACAGAGACTGTGCTGGGGCCTGAGACCTGCGGGATGCCGCACTAGCCCCGTCCTCACTGACACTCTCGAGTGTTGAGAAACCACATTTGCCCCCCTGGCGGGATGAGTGGCGAGGAACACTGCTCATGAGGTTGTGCTCGTCATTTTCCCCCTCCGGAAGATCTTGTCCGGTTGGGTACATGGGGCCTAGTCCATCCCCTGGGGTCTTCTCCCCAACCGCCCTTGCTTCTACCAAGCAAGTGTATCAACCTTAGTGCTGTGGGGAAGTCCCCCTCTCTTGATATAAGATGCACAGGACATCCTTGGTCATGCCTTTTAAAGTCTCCATGTCAAGCTCCATGACTATTACTAATACCTAACAGTGACTAAACATTGCCTGCAACAGTACTTTTATCGTTGGGTGAGTAGGCTGTGTGCAAGGCTCCAACTGATCAGACCACTTGCCACCAATGTGACAAATCAACTTCCGGGGTACCAGTGTTCCAGGGATGAATATCGGTTTCTAAACCATCAATCAGCAAAACACTTCTAGTACACCAGAAGGGATCTGAACAGATTGGAAACACAAGTAAAACCTCCTTGTCCAATTTTGGTAACTTGGACGGAGCGGCAGGCTTATCTCTGCAAGGTCATGGATTCTTGGTTAGTTGCAACACAGCAAAAGTACAATTATTACACAATGATAAAAGGGACTGTCCAGTCAAGGTTGTATAAAAATATCCACTTTATTATTATTACAACAGACAGTTCTAGCACACTACAAAATACAACCCACACTGTAAAGGAACACAGAGGACGGACAAGTTCACCAAGGAAAGGGATGCACTCTGGATACTGACAGGAGGGTAGTCGGTAAAGCAATCAGTCTTAACCGTTCAAGGTTATTTGGTTTCAGCACAAAGGGAGCAAGGGATCGTAAACTTCACTACGTCCCTCCGGAGAAGGACCAGTGGGACAGAACCACAATGTACCTGGTGCGTGAGATGTTCTTGATGCTCGACTTCGTTGCGTTGGTTCCAGGACACTATGCAGCTCCTGCGACAGAGTTCGAGATAGGAAACAGCTGCGGGTATCAGGTAGCAGGCAGTTCGGCAAGCGAGGCTCGACGGATGGCTGCAGGCTGGCCTACACTGTTTCTCTGGGTCAAGAATCGTCATCTCTGTGCTGGTTGGCGGATCTGGAACGCTGGTCGAGGTGTCTCTTGCGGCTTTAGTGACTGCAGCATGACAACAGTCAGTGGTGCAGCTGGTCATGGTTCGAGGGCTCGACTGCCTCGAAAATGTCCTTAAAAGATGGACGCTGGTTGATGCTTGTTGTGGCACTCCTCCTATCTTCTTCGCAGGGCTTGTGTCATCCTTTAACCCCTTAAGTGCCAAGGACAAGGTATCTCGTCCTCAGCACTATGATTGCAGTGCCAAGGACGAGATACCTCGTCCTTTTTGGCACTGCTTTTTGTGCGATTGCTGCAAACGCTAAATCCAACCCCCGGGCTATGTGAGGAGGAGGTTCCTCCTCACGGCCCGAGGATTGGATTTCCTGCAGTGTCATGTCAGCATAATGCACGCTGATGTGACACTGAATATACATTTCATGCTGCAGTGGTGAAATGGAAGATAAGTTCCTCCCTCGATCTCTGGCATTTTTATTCCGTTTTGATTAAGGGAGGCGTCATTGGAATGGGGAGACTCTCCCCTTTTCAACGACACCTTCCTTGAAGCATTGCTTGGTGTGGATCGCTCGAAACCGCGCCCAGCAATGCCACTAGACCAGCAGGGATCTGTTTTTGAAGTGTTGGGGTGAGGAGGCTGCTTGCTATGTAAGCGTCCTCTTCCCCAGCCCCTAAAGCATGGGGCAGTACATTTTGCCCACCCTGGACACTATGCAGCTCCTGCGACAGAGCCCCTAGGGAAGGGGCAAAACAAAAACAAACAAAAACATTTTTTGGGTGGTGTTGTTGTGGGGGGTGGTGTTCACACTAGGCCACCAGGGAACTTTGTAATGGAAAAGGGGTGGCAATTTACCCCCCCCTCGTCCCCCCTTGGGGCAGACGGGCACAGTATTCGTCCTTTCTCAGAGGGAAAAGCTGTAACACAGACCAGTGGGAATTCCAGGATGTTCGGAGGTGAGGTTTCCAGCCTTGGGCGCATGTCTCCCATGTGGGTTGGAATTCATCATGAAAGAATTTCTTCTGTTTCTTTGCTTTTAATTCTTTAGTGTAGTTAATGAGATATTCATACATTTGGATAATTTCGGAATGTCAATTCTGGTAAATGTTTTTCTTCTATTGCTGTCTTAATTATAGGGATCTCTCCTATGATTCCGTCATATGCTTGCTTAGCTTTTAGTTGATGACGCTATGCATGATCTCTTTTGAGGTATTGACTAATAATTCCTCACAACCTTTTAATGCTTCTTCATCTTCATCCTCGAAGGACGGAAAGATGCATACTCTTAATCCACTAGGAATCTGCCAACCTCTAGATATTTTTGTAAGGTTTCAATCTCCCACTATCTTGAGAGTTCTTGCTTTGATAATTGTTCCAGTTTTTCAAAATGTTTTTGAGTGTGCCAATACCTCCCCGAAGGGTAAATCTGTAATGCAGCCCAGCCAGAACTACAGGATGGTTGGAGGTGATGTTCACAGCCTTGGAAATCCATGTCCCATGTGAATGTAGTGTCCCCAAGCACAGCAGCAGTTCCAGGGAGCCCCGGCAGGGTCCCCATCCATTCCCAGAAGGATGTTCTGTAACGCAGCCCAGCCAGAGATCCAGGGTGGTCGGGGTGGTGTCCCCGGCCTTGGGCACCCGTCTCCCATGTGTGTCGCCCATCACCAAGCACAGTGGCACTCCCAGGCAGCCCTGGCAGGGTCCCCAACCTTTCCCCGAGTGAGGAAATCTAACATAGACCAGCCAAAGCTCCAAGATAGCTGTCCCAGGGAGCCCCAGCAGGGTGCCCATCCCTTCCCCAAGGGAAATTCTGTAACACAGCCCAGCCAGCGCTTCAGGATTTGTCGGCGGTGATGTCCCTGGACTTGGGCGGCTGTATCCCTTGTGGGTTGACCATCTGCAAGCTCAGGCTGTGCTGCATTACAGAGTTTCCATCGGGGAGGGATGGGGACCCTGCCAGGGCTCAACGGAACTGCCGCTGGACTTGGGGGCGGTCAACCCACATAGGAGACAGCCAGCCAGGGACATGACCCTCTACCACCTTGGAGCTCTGGCTGGGTTGGGTTATAGCTTCTCCCTCTGAGAAAGGACAGGGACCCTGTCCAGGCTCCCTGGAGCCGCTGCTGGGCTTGTCCACGATCAACCCACATGAAGGACAGCAGGCCAAGGTCGGGAACATCACCCCCGACCATCCCGGAGCTCTGGCTCTGCTGCCTTATAGTATTTCCCTCTACTAAGGGATGGGGACCCTGCTGGGGCTCCCTGGAACCGGCGCTGGGCTTGGGGATGATCAATCCACATGAGAGACGGGTGATCATGGCCGGAACATCACCCCAACCATCCTGGAGTTCAGGCTTCGCTGCATTAGAAGTGTTCAATCCATGTAGGGATGGGGACCCTGCCGGGGCTCCCTGGGACTGTCGTTGGACTTGGGGACGGTCGATACTTTTTCTTTTCTGTGCAGGTAGGTGCACCCACACATGTGAGGTACTGTTTTCATCGGGACACATGTGGGAAGGTAGGACATGTGTTGTTGCTCGGTGGTTTCCCAGTGGGAAATGTATGAAAATTGTGTGTTTTTTCCTAAATTCTGGATTTTTCTGGGCCTTGTGGGCAATACATTCTAGGGCGATTTGCGCAAGTCAGACCTCTGTGGATTCCTATGGGTGTCTTTTGGGAAATGCATAGGGTTCCCTGTTTACCTTGGTGGCTGCGACACCCCAGACCCCAATCTGTAGGTTGTCTCCCAAAACCCTTTGAGGGATAGCATAGCCTTTACCCTTTGCACCCGGGTAGGTGCGCCCACACATGTAAGGTACGGTTTTTGTTGGGGCACCTGTGGCCATGCAGGAAGGTGGGACATGTGTTGTTGGCGGCGTGTTTCAGTGTTTTCCAGGTGGCAAATGTCTTGAGTTTTTTTCCCTAAATTTCAGACTTTGCCCGAGATTGTGGATAATACATTCTAGGGTGATTAGTGCAAGACAGACCTCTGTGGATTCCCTTGGGTGTCTTCTTTCCAGAAATGCATGGGGTTCCCTGTTTTCCTTGGTGGCTGCGACACCCCAGGCCAAAATCTGTAGGTTGTGCACAAGATCACATTCCTGGAAAATCTGTTATCCCGAAACACTTTGGGATACCAGTGGTTTAGCCTTTTCCCTTTGCGCCCAGGTAGGTGTACCCCCACATGTGAGGTACCGTTTTCGTCGGGACACCTGTGGGAACACAGGAAAGCAGGACATGTGTTGATGGTGGCGTGGTGCGGTGGTTCCAGATGGGAAATATCTGGAAATTGTGTTTTTTGCCCTAAATTTCGGACTTTGCCGGGGCTTGTGAATGTTAAATTCTAGGGCAATTTGCGCAAGTCAGACTTCTGTGGATTCCCACAGGTGTTTTCCTTTCAGAAATGCATGGGGGGTTCCCTGTTTTCCTTGGTGTCTGCGACACCCCAGGCCCACATCTGTAGGTTGTGCACAAGAGCAAATTCCTGCAAACTCTGTGTAATTATTTGAAATGTTTTGTTTGTACATTGCACTGGGCCTCATTACAACCCTGGCGTTGGACCATGGTGCTATTAGCACCATGGTCCATGCCGGATTCCGCCATGGTGGATGGCGGATTTACCGCCCCATTCCAAGGTTGGCGGGGCGGTAAATCCCCATTCACCATGGCCCCTTCCCCATTCCCATTTTTGGCCCATAGGGCTCAATGGGAATGGTGAAGGCGCTAATTACGGCACCGTATATTATGGTGCCGTAATTAGCACCAAGGTCCCTTAGCGGGTTGGACTGTATCGCCTGCAAAAAGCAGGCGTTAAAGTGTGAATCCGGCGTTAAGGGTTTAACGGCGCCGCAGCCTTTTACGGCGCCGTGAACCCCTTAACGCCAGGGTTGTAATGAGGCCCACTATGTTCAAGGACTGGGTGTGATGTCATTTGGATTAGAATGCGTGGTGGTGTGGAACGTTGGTGTAGAGAGATTCCTGAGAACGACGGTTGGAAAGGAGAGGGGATAGTGACTGATGATGGGGGCTGGTGGATGTATCTACCTCCGTCTTGATTTGAACAAACTTAACTACAACTAGCACAAAGATCAAATAAAGTGCTTTGATTATATGATGCTTCAGAACCATTTTTGTATCCGGCTCACTTCGTTACATTGGCAACAAGGTTACCTGTCATTAGGAAGCAGAAGTGGACAGTGGCGATAGAGGCAGAGGCTTGTGGAAGAGGTGTGTTGTACTTTACACTAAGGGGTCAGCGCCGGCAGTGGCAACCTACCGCAAACAGAAGAGGAGCGGGTCCAGGAGGAGGTTGCTGCTGGCTGCAGCGCTGACTGTGCGCTGCACTGACGGACGAAGAGGAGCACTGAGTGTACACCGGGCTGGCAGACGGACAGGAACATCAGGTAGCGGAACATCCAGCCCCCATGCACCCCAGGCCCCAGGTGAGCGAAGACCCCTTCAAGCTGTCGGTACACATGGCGTGTACATAATTAGTTTTTCCAAAGAAGGCCCTATCGGTGGCCATAACGGGCTGTCATAAGGGCAGCAAGTTACTTTAGAAGTACACAAGGCGTATACGGTACACAAGGCGTGTACAGGAGCCTGGTGTGGCGGTGACTATATCTGTACACAAGGCGTGTACGGATGGATGGTGTGGCGGTTGGTCACGGAGCTCAGCTCAACTAGGAGAACGCAAGGATTGTGATGACATTAAGGGGCGAGAAGACGCCGGATCAGTTCTCGAAGGACGCCCTGCAGGTCCTTTCATCTAATGAAAGGAGGATCGTGTTACTGGGAAAACGTAAAGGAAGCACATAGGCGTCGTGGTGTGAGCAAGACGCAGGAAGAGAAAATGCTTTTTGTGAGGGCAATTAAACTCGTGGATACGGAGGATGTTGTAGCAAGGCCTATTCGGTATGGGAAAAGGATTAGGCTGGCAGGTGACGAAGCGTATGAAAATGAAGACGAAGAGAACGAAAATGAAGTTCTCCTTCAGGAAGGTCAGCTTAAAGAAGTTTCTGTGCAACATGGAGAATCCGGTTCTCAGCCAGTGGATATTGTGGAAGAGTTGATACAACACCCGGTGAGAGAGGTGGGGTGTATTCAAGACCCAATGAGATGTGGACATCCTGGAAGTTGTTGGGACTATAGAGACAGGGGAGTTGCACTGTGTAATTGCTGTTTAAGTGCATTTAGTGAATTTAAAGTTCATTGGGAGGAAGCATGGGTGCATTGTAGCTCCTGTGGAGAGTTATTAGGTGAAGTTGTGGACACCTCGGTAATAGTACTAAAGGAGCTGGATCCGGATTTTTAAAGATTTTTCAAGAGTTTGTCCTGTTATGACAGAGAATATTAGTGAGGTCCTAGAAGTGTTATGTGAGGCCTTTGTTTCGAAGATATGATTTTAATTGTATATAGGCTGGCGAGGCTGAATGATGGGTGCGGAAGAGTGTCGTGGCCTTTGTTGGTTGGGAACTTAGTCAGGTCATGGATGATATAGCGTTTACACATTTGCCATCTTACTGAAATGATTTGTAGCAACGTTGAACAGATAGTCGAGTAATTCAAAGACTGTTGAATTAAGTTCAAGCTTAACCCCTTTCTATTTCAGGTCGTCGAGAAATTCAGAGACTTTGAGGCAAAGTTTTACAATTTTTAGAAGTGGGTATATCACAGTCATTATATAGGGGTTTGTTTAACTGTGGAAAAGTTTGTGGTCGCCGTTATTGATTACCATGTTAGTGTTTCACAGGCTTCTGTGTTTGAGGACCGTGTGTGAATGGAACGGTTGTGAGGTTGTGTAGTATGAATTGTGGTGAATCTCATGAAGATGATGTTTTAGGGATTTGAAGTTCAGACTCCTAAGTTTGGAAAGTGTTTAATTAGAAGTTGTTGCTTACGTTAGAGCGGAAACAAGTTTTAGGGATTTTGACTCTTCTAAGTTGGGAAAAGGTTTCATTGGGATCTATTCAGGGGATTCTGAGTTTATGTGGAAGGGAGTTGGGAACTCCAGTGATTTTGTGTAAAGGGAGTTGGGACCTTCAGTGATTTTGTGCAAGGGAGTTTTGTGTTGGGTTGTGGCTGGGGCCATTTGTGTTTTGGGAGTTAGGTACTCCAGCTTTATGCTTAAGTTTAGGAGCTGGGGTGTTAAGTTAACGCATCCTGGAAACCTTGGGGTGAGTTTCTCTTGGCACATGGTGGTGGTCGGAAGCTGTTGGTTTTCTGCTGTCATGTTCTAGTGTTATTAGGGATCTCTGCAGCCTCATTGGTGTTAATTGGAGATTTGTCTGAGAGAGTAATGGGTTTCTCTTTGGCATTTGCTACCGTGTGTAGAGGAGTGTTTGTATGAATCTATGTAGTTTGGGATGGAAGTAGTGATTGGTTTTGTTTTGAGATAGAGGAGGATGGAGCTGGTCTCTATGTTGGTTTCACTGCAGGGACCGCAGTTTGTTGAGGGTTTGGATTATGGAGTACATATATGTTGTATTTAGTGTAGGGAAGCGTGGAGGTCTTACTTTAGGTTGTTTTGATTTGTGGGTAGTGTGTTCTTCTTTTGGTTTTTTTTTAAAGAGAGGGAGATATGTAATGATTTGAAATGTTTTGTTTGTACATTGCACTATGTTCAGGGACTGGGTGTGATCTCATTTGGTTTAGAATGCGTGGTGGAGTGGAACGTTGGTGTGGAGAGATTCCTGAGCAGGACGGTTGGAAAGGAGATGGGATAGTGACTGATGATGGGGGCTGGTGGATGTTTCTAGCTCAGTCTTGAGTTGAACAAACTTAACTACAACTAGCACAAAGAACAAATAAAGTGCTTTGATTATATGATGCTTCAGAACCATTTTTGTATCCAGCTCACTTCGTTACACTCTGCTCTCCCGAAACACTTTGGGATATCAGTGGTACAGCCTTTTCCCTTTGCACCAAGGTAAGTGAACCCACACATGTGAGGTACTGTTTTTGTGGGGACACCTGTGGGAACACGGGAAGGTAGGACATGTGTTGTTGGTAGCGTGTTTCAGTGGTTTCCATGTGGGACATGTCTGAAAATTGAGGTTTATTTCCTAAATTTCTGACTTTGCCAGGGCTTGGGGGTCATAAATTCTAGGGCGATTCACGCAAGTCAGACCTCTGTGGATTCCTACGGGTGTCTTCTTTTCAAAAATGCATGGGGTTCCCCGTTTGCCTTGGTGGCTGCGACGCCCCAAGCCCAAATCTGTGGGTTGTCTACAAAGCCAAATCCAGTCTTCCCCATGCCATTTGATGTACCAGTGGTTTGGCCTTCTCCCTTTGCGCCCAGGTAGATGCACCCATACATGTAAGGTACCGTTTCCGTCGGGACACCTGTGGGAATGTGGGAAGGTAGGGCCTTTGTTGTTTTCTCTTGGTTTTGATAACGTTTTCATGCATTTGCTACTGCACTTCGTTACACAACCCTTTCCTTTCTCAAATGTAACCTACATTTAGTCACTGCTTTAGGCACTCTACGCTTGTCTAACCTGCACAAGTCACCTACCGTTCAAACGGTCGGCCTGTGCTCTTTCAAATAATGTATGCTTGCCATTCCTCACCACATTTGTTTTCCTTATTTACACATGCTAAGTACGGCTGTTTAGGCCATCAACATACAAATCCTGTGTAACATGGCTTCGTTTTTGGGTTGTGGTATTGCTTGTTTTGTGAAAAAGTACGAAAAATGTGTAATTTCCTAACTAGAAGAGTTGGGGGAATGTAGCAGTGCATTGCTTTTCTCAATATTCACAGAAGCCATTACATTACATGTCTAACCATGTCCAGCACACACCTTTTTTCTGTAATTTTTCCAAATTCTTCCCAAACTATGTGAATTTTACCTACATTGTTGTTGCCTGACCTGCACAAGTGACCTCTCCCTAAACTTGGAATGTTGTCTACTTTTCAGAAATGTATGCCATTCTGTCTTCCCATTCACCTTTCCTACCCTCCTCTTCCATTCCGTGCACACACGTCCTATTGGAAAAAATTGGTAAAATCGCCTACGTCTCACAAAACTGATGGTAACCTTATACAAATATGATTTTTGGTTTCCACTCAACCTGTTCTTGAAAGCCTGGAAAACTGAGAATTCAGATCAAACCATTTGTTCCTAGCTCTTACAAGGAAAAAAACCACAGGCTTCTTTGTACATCATTTTATTGGCATTTTCGGAAAAAACCCAAACTTTGCTCTCGTTTTGGTTATTTTCTTTCCCCCCCGTCTGCAGCAAACTAGGATTCCATGGTGGCGTTATGACCGACTACATGTGCTTTGAAAAGGGGAAGAATTTGGCAGAGATATCACATGTAACAAGAAAGTTACAAGGGATTGGATGGCGTCATACTGAAATCTCCAAAAAAGGACAGCACTGGGAGGGAAAACCATTGACAGTTAAGGGGTTAAGGTGGATGGCCCAAAGATGAGGAGAGTGCTTGCAGGCAACGGCCATGTCCTTTGTTCAGAGACTCTTTGGCACTTCCCACCTAGTAAGTTTGCTGTCAGAACCTAGCAGGGCACGCAGGGTTCTGGAGCTGCTGAATGAGTCCCCTGACTCCGCTTTCTCCCTCTGTTCCCTGGGAGATGTTTAGGGGAGGAATCTTGCTTCCCTCTTGGAAATCCTGGCCTTCCTTCGCTGGCAGAAGCTATAAGGCAGACTGTACCTTCAGCAGGGTATAAATTAGTCTTTCTTCTTAGTGCTTTCAAAGTCGTCGGATGATCTAAGTGAGGGGCTCAGCCCTCTTATAAAGCCAAATGGGCCCCAGTAATTGGTGCAGGCTAAGCCTACCTTAAGGAACCAATCCGGGGTCCCCACCAACAATCTTCTGTTATGCGTGAGGTTAGGACCAGAGTGCTTTGCAAAAGGAAACATAAGAGGTGACAACATGTACTCCTAAGTCACACCTATCTTCGTGTCTGCTGTAGATCAAAGTGTCTCTCTTGTTAACTGAGGCCTCTGTGGCTCTTGATCAAAACGCAGGTCTCCCTTGAAGGTTGTGGTGAGAGCAGACTTCTGTCTCCCTCAAATCACATATCTCGTCCGTCTTAAAGGGGTCCGCTCTGCAGGGGTTGCCTATGGTAAATAGTGGACCTAGACATGCCATTCACTGTCCTTCATATAGAGGGGTGGGAGCTAGCTTCAAGGTGAACCATTGCATATCAAAGAGGTGTTAGTTTCCCTGCCCATTGTTAAGTTCTGTGACCAGGCCTATTCACAGGCCTGCTTCAATTAACTCTCATTAACATGCGCTGCCACCACACATAAATTAGTCAATAGAACTGGGCGGTTCCATGAAGCCTTTGATATATAATTAGGCTTGCCATGGGAGGAGGATGGTGTTGCCCTTCTCCTCTGGATGTTTTAATGCACTCCCCGCTGTCACCTGTCAACAAAATGTGGACTGCACCTCTAGGCTGGGTCCCCCAGAGTACACTCAACTGTGTTTGTTGTGCAGCGAGTATTAGAAATTGTGCGCAGATTAACCCCACACATTTTCAGAGGTTGATCTCCCATCATTCTATTTAGTAAAATATTCTTTTTTAAAAAGCCCAGGCAAGTGCACACTCCCCATGCGGGATGGTCGAATCCCTCTCACTCACCCCTCCCTGAGTATATAACCTCCCACCGATCTGAAAAACCCCATTTAAACAAATGGCATGCCTCCAACGGGGATTTAACTTATACAGTCCTTTTCTTCCTCTCCTAGCGGGGCTTGGAGGGGCAATGTGCAGCTCCCAGGAGCAGCATCTCCCTGATAAGCTTGGGGATACCTCCATGGGCCTGGTTCTCCTGGGTCCTCTGTGGTCAAGGGGATCTCGGTTGAGGGGATCTGAGGCTGTGCCACTGTCAAGCTCCTGGAGCAGCCTAAGGATGCAGCTCGAGAAGTCGGCCACCGCGCTGCAGCACAGTTCTAGGCATGGTCCCGACTTGCAGATACCCTTTGGCAGGTACCCTACGTAAAGCAGCAGCCCTGATGGTAACGAGTTGGCGGGGAGGGTTGCCTGCACTTGAATGGCTCCAAAAAAAGTAGACAAGTGGCTACACATGCAATCTGATGCACGTTGCCATGGTAGCGATAGCTGCTCAAGCAAAGCTGAAGGCGCGGTTTCAGTTATTTGAGTGTCCCCTCACAATGCGAGCGAATCTTAGACTGTGGTCGTTGTGTGGTGACTCTGAGGAATTACTGTGAAAGGAAGTGTCACTTGGACACTGCTTCCTCCAGTTTCCAATCGGCAGAAAGGCCTAAATGCTCTAGGATATCTGAGAGAAGGCTGTTGGATGTTTTTTAAAAGCCATCAAGGTGGAGGGGGTCAAGGGGAGAAGATAAAGATTCCTCATTCTCAACCTCCCCATCCTCCATATCCCACTCATCTTCCTCCAAGTGCCTGAGTTCCCAGGAAGAAGAACAGCTTGGGAAATATCTTGACAAAGAGGCAGTTGCCTCAGTATTGTTTCAGGTGGCAGAATATAGGGGGTTTGCAGAGTCGGACCGTGCTCCCGTAGAGAAGCACGTTACAATTCCTCCCCCTCGATTTAAGATTTCCGGAAAACTTGCCTTCCCTTTCTAACAGAAGTGATGGAGGAGATTTCAAAAGAGTGGAATGAACTGGACAGAACAGCACTGCTCAGGTTTCTGGAAAGGCTGAAACCTCTACAGGGGTAAACGTGCCTGCCTTGGGTGGTGAAGGAGGACGCAATTCTTCCGAACCTAGAGGGCAGGTCTGCAATGGCCCTTGGGGAAGCCATCAGGGATTCTATGGATAAAAAAGTGGATTGCGCATTAGAGGAAGCATATTGAGGTACACATCTCACCCTCTGGGTAACTGGCTGAAACTGCACTGAGAGGCCTTTAGTCTATATCTAAGACACTACAAGAAGGGGTAGATCAGGCACTAATACTTCAATCAGCGAAAACCCAGGTGAAGTTCCTCTTAGATCTAGTTTACCATGGTATGAAGACCTTGGCAATGGCTATAAGCTCATCCATTGCAGGCTGGCCTCACTTTCCCATAAAGCATTGGCACACCAACACGCATCAGAAGACCATAGCCAAGAGAGTTACTTTTGAGATTTCGAGGGGCATACATTTTTTGGGGAAACTTTGGAGGACAAGGTCCACAAAGTATTTAAGACTTATAAGCATGCAGGAAATCTTAGGAAAAAGACAGACTCCAGTCCCAAGACACATTCATCAGCCAAAGGAGGTAGGTGACACCAGACATTGGCTAATGGCACCCACAGAGGTCCCGAATGAAAAAGGTCGAGGTCTGTTCTGAGAAACAAATATCCCCCTTCACCACAGGAAACAGAAGTCTTGACACCAGGCTGTTAGGGGGCCGCCTGAGATCCTTCCAGCTGTCTGAGGATGCATGGGTCAACTGGATTACAAGATGAGTAAATCAGATGGAGTTCGACTCGATCCCAAGCCCCTCAGGGATCATTCAAAACCCATTGGCCAGGAACAGAATCAAGAAAAAAACTATGTTTCAGGACATACGTTAATTGCACTGGAAGAAGGCAATAAAGAAGAACCCCAAGGAAGAAATGGGGCACGGTGTGTACTCCATAATATGTTTGGTTCCCAAACCATAAGGGAAGTTCTGACTCATAAAAGATCAGAAGACTTTGTACCTCTCAATGACGTGTCAACGCTTCAGGATGGAATTCCTCAAGAGCGTCATTACCATGGTCCATGCGGGTGATTTCCTAGCATTCTTGCACCTTCAGGATGCTTACTTTTACAATCCCATCTGTCAGAGACATTAGTAGTACCGGAGATTCTCAGTGGATAAAAGCCAATTCCAGTTCAGAGCACTACCCTTTCAGATGGAAGTCAGTGCCCAGGGTCTTCAGCCAGGTCATGGGCCCAGTAGTGGCATATCTACAGCTAAAAGGAATTCAGATATTCCTCTACCTAGAGAATTGTCTCATCAAGGCGCCTTCAAGGGACATATTTATTCATCACGTTCGCCAAACCTGCAGGACCTAGGACTGAATGGGCTTCCTCATCAACTGGCACACGTCTCAGTTGGCTCCGATTCCCGGTTCTTGACACAGAAGGGGAGGTTCTTACTTCCAGAAGTCAGGGCAACCACTTTTCTGGAAAACCAATGGGCACTTCTGGCTTCCGCCATGTGCGTGTTCCTGGTCCCCTGGGCTCACTCTCATATGAGACCCCTATTATGTCATCTTCACACATTTTTCAAGGAGCAAAGCCAGAACTTCAGGGCCAGGCTCCCAGTGACCTTTTATCTGAAAATGAATCTACAGTGGTGTATTCAGCAGAACAATCTTCTAAAGGCTTTTCCATTAAATCGGCCCTTGCTGCTGACTATTCTTGACACAAATGAGCAGGGTCTTTCCGTCAGCAGAATGGGAACTTTGGGGGGAGGTGCTCCTCAGCATATGCAGGAAGTTTGGGACCCCAGTCTCAACCTTTTTGCCATTCCTCAAAACACGAAAACACCAAAGATTTGTGAATGGTTTCCTTGCCAGGAGGCATGGAGATAAATACACTAGCCATTCCTTGGCCTAAGGGCCTACTGTATGCATTTCCTCCACTTCCTCTTCAGGTGCTCCTGAAAATCAGGGAGTCGGAAGGGTTTGTGATCTTAGCAGTCCCCTTATGGCACTATAGGGGTTGGTTTCCCCTTCTGCTGGATTGCGAAGTAGCGCCAGTATTTCTTCTTCTGAGACTTCCAGTGCCTGTCCTTTAGGGTCAGGGCAGGAGTATTTTGGCTTGGAGGGCTTGGAAAAAGAGCAGGAAAGGTTGTGGCTGCAAGGTCTGTCCCAGAGATGAGCTGAATTGATTCAAAAGGATAAGAGACACTCTACCTTGAAAGCAAGCTACTGGGGTATTTTTGAGGGCTGCTGTACCGGGAGGGGAATTGTATTGGTCCATAGCCCAGCTTCTAGCATCCTGCAATTCCTACAGAAAGATTTTGATTTGGGTATTGTGGTCTTTACCTTAAGGGTCCGGGCCCAGTAGTAAGAATGGTCAGGCTCAGACAGAGGGAATGAGGTCTGAAGATTGTACCTTGCTGAATGGGCTCTTCAGACGTTTTTCCGTGGCTAGCCAGGTGACAACTTTGGGGTTACCTCCATGGGATCTTCTAGTGTTAAAGCCTTTGTGGTTGTCTCCTTTTGAGCCTTTGGAAAAAAAAAATCCCTTTGAAACTCCTATCCTTTAAGACAGCGCTTTTGGTGGCCATAACTAAGCAATGAAGCTGGGAGAAATATGGGCTTTGACCTGTAAACCCCCCTATCTGGTGGTTCAAGAAGAGGCTCTTTTCCTTACGTGTGACCCAGCCTTTCTCCCTGCAGTGGTGTTTCTTAGGAGGTTGTTCTTCCCTCTTTTTTTCCAACCCCTCTTCCCTGGAAGAATTGGGTTGGAGTCACCTAGACTTTAGGAGTGAGGTCGTAATGGTTGATACCAGCTTTCAGGTAGAGATTCTACACAGAGAGTCCAGGAACGGTCCACTAGAGCAATGGCCGTTTCCTGGGCAGAGGCACATGAGGGGGCCATTCGGGATATTTTCAGGGAGGCCACATGGACCAGCCTGAATACCTTCATAAGGCCCTATTGCCTAAACGTACAGATGCTTTTGGAATGAGGTACTGAGTGAGGGCATCCTCTGAAGCCAATGTTCTGTAAGGAATATTCTATTAACGAAATGGTGCTTGGTGGTGCACATGGCATCAGTAATCCATGTGTTTCTTTGAGTCCATTCAGCACATCAAGTTGGTACACCCCACAAGTAAGTACTGGAATGAGGAAGAGGGATGTGGAGGTAATGGGGGAATTAGTTATTGATACTCTTTATTACTCCTAGTCCAACTCTTCCTCATCACAGTAATTACATACCACTTCTTTCTCCAGGCATGGCTAAATGGGGCAATGACTTGGTTATGCTTAACTGGGGTCTTTCAGAGCAGGGGGAGTTTATAACCTCATGGATGGATGGGACAGAATGAAAAATAAATGAGAGGTTCCTGAAGGGATTGTGAATCACTTCTCAAGTACTCTGCCGAGGTAGAGTTAGACCAGGAGCAATGAAGATCACCAGTAAGTAACTGTCTCACTCAGAGGTATCTGTACATGTATGGGAGTGTTGAAGGAGAGTTTGCGAGAGCAACCCCAGCAGTTAGCACATTGTGTTCTAGGGTGGTAATGATGCCATCCCAGATTGTGCATAGAGCAGAAATGACACATCATGGAGGTTTGTTTCCATTTAGTTTTTCTTGGGCACATTATACTTTTATAGAGGATCATGTGCACCATCCGAGGGTCCTGCCTGAAAAACAGCACCCAGCGTCCTACCTGTAAGTCTAGAAGCCATCTGGCGCACTATGATTGGCTCCCAGAGGTTCATGTATCTAACTGGAGGTTTGTTTTCAGCTACATCCTGCTTTGCCAGAGGACCCTGTGCCCCATATAAAAGGTTCTGCCAGTAGAACCAAGTTCCCATTAGCCTGGATGAAAGGGTGGAAGCAATCATCTGGAGCATTGTGATTGGCTCCCAGGGGGTCATGTGACTGACTGAAGGTGTGTTTCAATTTTCTTTTCCTTGGCTGCTTCCTATATCACTGACCAATTTGACTCTTATCACACTGCAACATTAATTTCTTGCTATCACAGAAACCTCAATCTCCCCTGTTAAGGATTTCAATCAGGCGATACACCCTGGTCTCAGCCTAGTATGTGGCGCACAACCGAAATACTTATTTTGTTATATATATAGGTTCAATATTTGAGAGATACACCACTCATATCACACCCCTTTTCTAATACCCCAGGTCATGATGGACCAGGAACCAGGCTGGTAGGTAAAAGTAATATTAATTTATTTATTTAAAATTCAAATCAAACATATACTTTTTAATATATGGGGCAGCAATCACCAATGTGGTGACAATAACAAATAAGAAGGTATGTAATGCACTTAAATTCACTCTTTAGCAGCACAAAATAGAAAATACCAGAGAAATAGGAACACTTTGAATTTTTGGATAGATAGCACACAAATTAGAATTTCCCCCTGCAATATTCCTCAACCCACAAATAATCAATAATTAAGAGATATAAGGAAGCAGCAGGTAATCAGGAATGAGAAACAAACAAAATTCGAATCCAACCTTCCCTCCTCAAACAAGGGAAAAAAATTCCTAAATCAGTACACATTTCTATTGGAGCAACATTGAAAAGATGCTAGCAGTCATAAGCAATAGTTTGAGCAAACATAAACAATTTTAATTTGAATGGAAGGTTGAAAATAATTTAGAATAAAAATAACATGTGTAAAACTTTGCAAAAATATTGATTCCTGTTTAAAATTAACTAAACGGTTTTCAATAAAAATGGGTGAAAGTCACTGATTTTGAGTGGTTGGGGTATAACTATTGGTCTTAGGTATAATCAAGACTTGAAATGAGGTCTCTAGCTATTAAACTGAGGGAGATATGCAAGGTAGAATACGTTTTTAGAAAAATCCGGTAGTGAAAACAGAAAAGAAACTCAGTGTGGACAAGAATAGTTTTACTCTAAGTTTTACTCTACACTAGAGCATTCCAGCTACAATACCAAAGAGGGACACAGCTTCACAGTTGATTCATAACTTCAAGCCCACCCTGGCGGAACGAGTCGGATCACTCGAAAGAGGATTAATAGTTTAGGATTTGCACAAGATAAAAATGACTAAAGAAATGGCGCTTAGCAAGATAAATCAAGGACAGGATTGCAATAAGGATTCTGACAATGTTACAAGTTATTAAGGTAAGAATAGGATAGTTTAGAGGTTGGGATGGGCCAAGGCAAGGTATGCTATGGTTTTCTATGATTCCTATTAATACTTACAATCCACTTTAATTTAGGATTTTGCACCGTCAAGGGTTCTGGTCGCCACACAGATCTGGTCTAACAAAGGACAGCTGGGCAAATCTGGCGAACAGGATCAGCTGGGCTTTTCTGGTCACCGGACCGCACTGGACTGACACTTCCGGTTACTGGATACTAAGTTTGCAGCAGGCATGCATCTAGTAGCAGCAAGCCAGGCTGGATCAGGATGCTTCCACTGTTTATTTAGAATTTGAGGCCTAGCTGAAAATGGGGTCAGCAATGCATAGGCCTTGGCTTTGTAATGAAAATCTGGAATCAGGATCAAACAGGATGAAGAAATCAGGAACCAGACGCCACGCAGGCATTCAGGAAGAAAGTCAGGAATCAGTTTGTGTCCTGTGTGCTGTCAAGGGCCCTTATCTATCATGCCAGATGACATCACTACAGTATATGGCAGGGGCAGGCTTATTACTCCTGCATCTAATAACAGGATTGGGCAAGGTAGAAGTCTCCTCCTAGCTCTTGGCTGATTGGATCACAGCAAAAGGATGTCATGTTTATGGGGTGATTTTTACAATGTCTGGAAACCTCCCCTAGCTATTGGAACCAAAATCTAATTTTGCCACAAACACATACTTATGCAGTTGCAACCTCTGAGAAAATCAGATACACAGGTTACATATTTTGTGCATCATATTTCAATCCAAACCCCAAGTCTGTGGGTCCTGGTTTGGACTTTCTGACACACTTTGGTGATTTTAAACAAGAAAGAGTTGGCCTAAAATTCCTCAACTTTGTACACAGATGCAAATTGTCCACAGGGATATATGTACAAAATGTTATGTTCACAACATCAATACTTTCCCCGTAATCTGTCATTTTTTATAACTTCTGTTCCTTATGCAGTAATGTGTTCCACCAAGTTTTCAAAGAAAAAGCATAAAATTAGATTTAGAACTACGAACGTTCATATTTTTCCTAATTCTTGCTGCAAAGTTAAATGTCTTTAAAGTTCAGTTACAAAATAGCTTTAAAAACCAAAAGGAAGCCCAGTGTCACTTGATCATTTTTTTTCTTCTTTTTTTCTTTCCCCCAACTGCTGTCAATTGTCACTTCCTTTGAAGCAGGACGAGGGGCCTCTCTCTTGATTGAAGGTTTTATTGCCCCTCACACTTGACAGGTGAGAGTCTCAGCATGCTATTGTCCCAGCCTGGAGCAAAGACGAATGTCTGATGAGCTTGTGAAGTTTCTTTGTCCTGGTGCATTCAAAGTCTCTCAAGATGGCCATTAGTGCTTTCTTGTGCCAGAAGTTTATGATGTGTCACCCTTTCTCAAGGCTAGCAACGGACAGAGCAAGTTTTTTTTTATAGCTTGCCACCTTAGCCTTTGAGTTTTACATCTTAACTTAAACCTGTGGAATCAAAACAGTTTATAGGTGTGCTTTTACCAGCCACAAATCCTTTTACATTGCTAAGTAAACAGGCTTTCACACAACAATTTACTTCTAAATAGGTGATTTTCTCTCTTCAGTCAGAAAAAGCATATTGTAACGCTCACCTGATTCCCGCAGAGGCGCCGGTCTTGACTGGGTGAATGCCGTACCTTCAAAGTTGATGTGTAACACACCGTTGGCTCTTTGGGCTGGACCTCTGTGCACTGTATGTCTGACTCAAAGAGTAAGATGTCTGCAGATAGAAAATATGGGATTAATGAACTGGGGTTTTTGGGTGCCTCTCTCCTCTTCCCTTTCTCTTCTCCTGTAGAACCCCAAAGGTTAACGCCCTCACCTTAGGTAAGTGAACGCCGAGCTCTCCATCTGCCTCGGGGCAGGGTGCCGTAACCAGTTTCTTCACTGGATAAGGGTGCAGGCCTCTTGACCTCAGAGGACTGCTGTCCGTCGTTAACTGCACGAACGGTAAGTTCTGGGCACTTCAAATGTCTTAAAAGTCTTTTGTAATGATATCTCTTGTTTTGCAGGGTTCTGGCGATGGCGGATGGCGGGCTGATGAGAGTTGAGGATCGAACCCGCGTGAGGAATAGAAGCGCCTGGAAGCACGTAAGTAAGCGCTTGTAGCCTGCTTCACGATGCGCACTAACTGTCCCTTTTATCTTGCAGGTACAAGTTCGGAGCTTTAGAGAAGCTGAAGGGTGCTGGAATACCCACTGGATTCGGCGTGGGAAGGTGTAATGGCATGTGAGTAATAAAGTTGCCCAATGTCTTTAAACGCACCTTCTTTTGTCTTTCAGATGCGGGATGCAGCGCCGAAGGCCTCCGGAGCGTGCGAAGAGCTGGTAAGCTTTTGTCTTTCAGATGCCGGAATGCAGTGTGAAGACCTCCGGAGCATGCGAAGAGTAGGTAAGCCTTTGTCTTTCAGATGCCGGAATGCAGCGCGAGGCGTTGGTGACAGCCGATGGACCAGGTAAGAGATGCGCTGCCACTGAAGACCGTAGTGCTAACCTGTTCTTTCTTTGTCTTTACAGGTGCTGCTGAAGACTGGATTCCAGGATGGTAAGCCTTTGTTCCCTTAGGCCCAGGATCAGAAGCAGAAGACACGATGAGCGTTCTGCTGCAGAGAATGCAGAATAACGCAAAGCAAGATTCATCCATCGGGTGTGGTTTAAATAGCCTCCTGTAGTGCTTAGGTGTCTCCTTCCACAGCCTCGCCTAGGTAAGAAAAGAGTTCCTGCTTTCCAGAAGAGTTCCAGTGTTCTGAACCTAGGGAGTGGCTCCTGCCCCACCCAACAGGAAAAGAAGTCCCAAACAGAAGAGGATCAGGGGCTCAACTGGCAGGTAAGTAAGCAGCATGGTCTGCTGCAGGTAAGTCCACCCAAGCATTATGAGCCCGGCGCTTCCAGCGATGGGACTGGGCATCTTTATGAGCCTGGTGCCACTGGCGCCAGGACAGGGTCCAAAAGGTCCCAATTGGGACTGGCTGGCACTCGGAACCGGGGTTATGGGTCTGCTTCCAAGGGAGTTGGGCAAGTCCTGATCTTTTGGAAGCACACATATTTTCCTATTTCTTTATATTTGGTTTTCATCTCCAGCAAATACACACTTTATGCAGCTATAGTTCTTTTCTTGAGTACTGGAGTTGTTTTGCAGCATGGATACATTTAGACAGGCATCTATTTAGAGTCTTTCTCTGAACAGCTGATTTAGATATTTTTGCAAAGAAAATAGATGCGTTTCCCGTGTAAAATGAAAACAAAGCCCCTGGTTGATTTTTCAATGATACTTTTGACAGGACCCATCATTCAAATGAGGCTGGGTTCCTCTGAGCGACAATGGATGATCCTAGGCATTGCAGGGCCTTTTTGATCACAGTGGATCATAAGGACTGGATGGGTTTAGCGCCAAGCAGCACTTTTAAAGGGTGAAAGAGGTGTCATTTTAAAGAGGCATTTTGAGTTTTCAGCAAAGTATTGCTGCCTCTTTCACTTCACTCTATGTTAAATGTTGCAGAGCACACTGGCACATTCCTGCAGTGAGTACATATCACGATTCCTGCCCCTCATGTCCCCCAGCCCTCCAAGATGTCAGGCTGGAGCCAGGCCACGATCACCTACATGGCCCTCAAGGGCCTCTCCATCCCTCCAAAGACCCACTTGGAGTCAGACTTGGCGCTTGTGGCACCAGACTCACTCACTCCCATAGGATAACATTGGGGATTGGACTTGTAGTGCATTGATGGGGACAAGATGGATGCCCCCACATATTTTGGTTCCCAGAACTGCATGTGCCATTTAGTCTTTTGGGTGTGGTTCAGCCCAGAGACACCTGGGATACCCAGAGACTATGTAAGCTACACGCAGGCTGAGAAACATGCTTTGCGTTTTCTGCACCTGCAGCGTGACACTCACCGTGTTCGGATCGGTCTCCAGTAGGCCTCCATCTTTCTTCTGCGCTCAGATCCTGCAAGAACAAGAACACCGTTAGGAACAGCCTTACCTTGCTGCGCTTCTGCCCATCATTCATCGCTCCTTCTGTTCTGCGGGCATCTTCGGCGGTGTCATTCCCATCCCGGGACGCCGCTTCCTAAGGAAAAGGGAAAAGAACAGAAAAAAGGCACTCGTAAGCATTCTGCAAATCTTCGCTTATTTTTAAATACTGTACGAGCTTCAAACGCTTACCTGAATCCCAGCGCTCTGGGGGAACTCTGTCTCCGGAACTTCTCATCCATCTGCAAGAGGGAAAAGACACTCCAGGTTAGCGTGGAAACATCTAGAGGCGCCGCATACTGCGCTTACCCACCTCATTTGTTCTTCATATCCGACATCCACGCTGAAAACATCGCGGCACCTAAAAGATACAGAAAAAGAATTCAGTTCAATGCAATACGAAAGGGGTGCATCGCGCATCGCGCTCTCACTCACCTTCAGTGCTACTCATCTCAGAAGCACATCGCCATCCCCGGACGCCGGCCATCATCTAAGGAAGGAAAGGAACGAAGTTAGAGAACTGTTCAAAAGAATCATTATACTTACCTGTCAGACTCTTGCCAGTGAAGTAACTAGGCAGCAACGAGCCCGCATCAATCAATGCACCCCTGCGCTGAAAGCAGGATGGAGAGCACACTATCCAAGAAAACAAGGTTTTCCCTTTTGGATCAAAGGGAAGGGTTGGACCCCGGGGAAGAAGGGGTTCAAGCACACAGAGACAATGCAGAGTTAAACTCTACCAATCTTGTGTTTCAGGCCCAGTCTCCAGTCGAATAGCCTCCAGGGAAGGGTTTGAGGTTGTAAGAGGTCAGAAGAGGCTGAGTGACGTCCCTGTGGATACCAGGTGAGCGTTACAGAACGCAAAGCCTCACATCAAAATCCACCTGGGCGTCATGGAAACGTCAGAAACCGACCAGTTAGCCCACATGTTGGGGCAGCTACGTTCTGAAGTACATGCAGCCAGGCAGGAGACCAACACCCTGAGGAGAGAGCTGACAGTAGCCAAAGAACGCACTGATGATTTAAGCCAGCAACTTCTCCAGTCATAAGCAGGTCATGCACCATTGCCGGGAAGCATGCCATCAATGCCAGCACCATCAGCCAATCACGTTCAGATAACCCTTCCTGGGGCAGTTCACTTGGCCCCGCCCAAACGATTTACGGGGATCCCAACAGGTTTGCAACGTTCATGAACCAGTGCCGCCTACACTTCCTTTGTAGGCCAGGGGCCTTTCCGAATGACCAATCACGGGTCGCTTTTGTTCTACCTGAGTGGTAGCGCCGCGGACCGGTCTGTACCCTTTGTGGCCCAAGACTATCCTTTGCTGCATGACTTCAGGGGCTTTCAGCAGGAGATGGAAAAGCTGTTCGCCCGTCGTACTCATGGGCAGGCATTAGACAACGAACTTCTGTCCCTACACCAAGGGAATCAAGACCTATTAACATACATAGCCACATTCAATAGACTCGTAGTTAAAGCAGAATGGCCAGTGGAGAAGAGAACCATGTTATTTCATCGGGGTTTGCGGGGGGAGCTCAAGGATGTTCTCGCACAAGTAGTGAACCCCTGAAAGACTGCTCTAAATTCATTGACCTTGTTGTTCAACTGGATCATAGGTTGCAGGACCGAAGAACAGATCAAACCAGACCGGACCCTCGCGCTATGTATGTGCGTTCAAAGGACAATACTGCCCGAACAACGGAAGGTTCAGGAGAACCAATGCAAATCGGGGGGGGGAGGTCAGATCCCCCTTGGCTAAAGCAGAAAGGGATAAAAGAAGACAGCAGCAGTTATGTCTGTACTGTGGAAGGTCAGGTCATTTCATTAAAGAGTGCCCTGTGAAGCCACCGAGGCGGACGGTAGGGGCCACGGACAAGGGAAGATACCATCAAGGAATCGGAAAACTCCCCAGCCCGGCAAGTGTAGGGGTCCACTTGTTGAGCGAAGAAAGTGAACTACAGACCTCCCATTTTGCACTATCTGTGCTCTTGATCAATCACCAACAACCATCTCGGATGCAGGCAGTAAGAGCGTACATAGACAGTGGAGACGTTGGGAATTACAATACCAGGATCTTGCGGCAAAGATGGGGCTTCCGTTACGCTGTAAATCAACCACTGACACTGTTACCACCGTCGACGGCACAGAAATAGCTTCTGGTCCAATATCCCAATGCACTGCAGCTTTAACCCTTCTGTGCCACGATGGACACCAAGAATCTATCATTTTCTACCTCATTAAAGCACCACAGTTCTGGTTGATTTTGGGAATGCCATGGTTGGTAGCTCACAATCCTCGAATCGATTGGCGAGCAAAAGAATTGGCCTTTCCCGAGACTTGCGTTCACACATGTTATCGCCAAGAGAAACAACCAATAGACACCTCTATTCTTCGTACCGAAAAAGGACTTGAGAACGTGCATCGACTTTCGCGCACTGAACCAGATTACCGTAAAAAATCGCTACCCCCTTGCCACTGATCCCTGAATTGCTTGATCAAGTCAAAGATGCCCAAATCTACACAAAACTAGACCTGAGGGGGACATATCACCTTGTTCGCATAAAACAGGGGAACAAATGGAAAACCGCTTTTTCGCAACAAATACGGCTTGTACAAATATCAAGTAATGCCCTTTGGCCTTTGCAACACGCCTGCTGCATTTCAATACTTCATGAACGATGTCCTACGGGAATTGATTGATGTCTGTGCTCTAGTGTACATCAACGGTATCCAAGTATATTCCGCATCAAAGCAGGACCACGTTAAACACGTCCGATCCGTATTGGAGAAACTCTGTCAACGCCAGCTCTATACCAAGCTCGAAAAGTGCTCATTCCACGTCTCCGAGGTGGAATTCCTGGGCTTTATTCTCAGCCCGAATGGAATCCGAATGGATGTACGCAAGGTAGATGCTATCCTGAACTGGCCATCCCCAAATTCATTCAAGGGGGTTCAAAGTACGCTGGGTTTTGCAAACTTCTACCGCGGTTCATCCCAGGATTTTCGCAAATCGTGCATCCCATCACGTCATTACTAAGGAAAAGCAACAAAAAGTTCCAGTGGACAACATAAGCTGAGGAGGCTTTCCAGGAACTCAAAGCAAGATTCACATCTGCCCCAATCTTACGCCACCCTCGCCCTGATCTTCCATACCTGGTGGAAACGGACGCCTCAAGCATGGCTATGGGAGCCGTCCTCTCACAAAAGGACCCCGAAACGGGCCAGTTACACCCTGTTGCCTTCTGGTGGCGTAAATTCACACCCCCTGAACTCAGTTACGCTATCACAGACAAAGAACTCCTGGGCATTAAGTCAGCCTTTAAGGCATGGCGGCACTACCTCTTGGGCGCCAGACACAATCACCGTAATAACTGACCACCGGAACCTCCAGTACCTAAAAACGGCAAAGGCCCAATCCTCACAACAACTACGTTGGGCTCTTTTTTTTGCTGAATATGACTATGTGATTACATTTCGACCAGGGTTGAAAAATGGGAAGGCCAATGCCCTTTCCCATATGGGGGTGGAAGAGCAAGGGTATCAGACCCCTGACCCAATAGCAATCATCCCGAGTGGCAAGCTCCTAGGAATCACAGCAACCATAAATCAGAAAGAATTACATGAAGAAATCCAAAACCTGATGAGTCCGGAGCAATTACAAGCGTGGAGTGCACAAAGAGACCATTACATGATAAAAGATCAGTTGCCCTACTTCAGGAATCGTTTATTCTTACCAAACCAAGAACTACGAGAACAAGTCATGTCCGGTTATCATGATTCCTTGATCGAGGGCCACCCTAGCCAAGGTAAAACAAAATTATTGGTGGCCCACGTGGCGTAAAGACATTATCCAATTCATCCTTTCTTGTGGAGTGTGTGCTTAAAACAAGTCATCCAAGCAGAAACCGGCTGGGCTATTACAACCATTGGAAATCCCACCAGCACCCTGGCACACGTTGTCCCTTGATTTTATTACTGACTTACCACCCAGTCAAGGGTTTAACACTATTCTTGTGGTCGTGGACCTATTTTCAAAAATGGCACATTTCATTCCTCTTAAAGGGCTCCCAATGCTTCCACTCTGGCAAATGTATTTCTTGAAGGCATCGTACGATTCCATGGATTTCCTTCAGTTTTGGTCTCAGACAGACCGAGGTACTCAATTCGTATCTAACTTCTGGAGAAAATGCTGCTCTATGGCCCAGATCGACATCCGGCTATCCACCAGTCACCATCCCCAAACGGATGGTCAAACTGAGAGGACAAATCAGATGCTCGAGCAGTATCTGCGTTGCATGTTACACCAAGCTGAAGGAAGCTGGTTCGACCTATTATGGATAGCTGAATATACTTATAATAATTCCCTACACACCAGCACTGGGCAGACACCCTTTTATACCATGTATGGCAGGCACACACGTACTTCTGAGTTGGACGTTCTTACAACCCTGGAAATGTCAGCAGTCAAAACCTTGCACACAACCATTTCTCAAACCTTTAAAAGGGCAGCTGAACACCTTCTTCAAGCTAAGAATCGCCAAAAGAAGTTTGCTTATCAACACCGAGCAAAGGCCCCCAACTACCCAGTGGGAGACAAAGTCTGGCTGGCGTCTAAACACGTGTCCATTAAAGGAGCCCAAACTTTCCGTCGAAGATACCTGGGTCCATTCACCGTCACCTATGTGATGAATCCTGTGGCGGTCAGACTAGCTTTGCCATCAAACATGCAGATTCATCCTGTGTTCCATGTGTTTCTCCTTAAACCTGTTCAGCCTGGGACCCGGGTAGCAACGCCACCGCAGCCAATAGTAGTCGCCGGGGAGCCAGAATTCGAAGTCAAGGACATCCTAGATTTAAAGTACGTCAGATCCAAATTATACTACTTAGTAGACTGGAAGGGGTATGGTCCACAAGACAGGACATGGGAGCCTTGTGAGTACATCCATGCACCTCGCTTGCCTAGACGATTTCATCAAAACCATCCAACCAAACCAGGACCAGACAGAAGAGCCACCTTGAGAGGAGCCTTGGGGGGAGGGAGGGAGAGTGCGGTCATGATTCCTGCCCCTCATGTCCCCAGCCCTCCAAGATGTCAGGCTGGAGCCAGGCCACGATCACCTACATGGCCCTCGAGGGCCTCTCCATCCCTCCAAAGACCAACTTGGAGTCAGACTTGGTGCTTGTGGCACCAGACTCACTCACTCCCATAGGATAACATTGGGGATTGGACTTGTAGTGCATTGATGGGGACAAGATGGATGCCCCCACATATTTCGGTTCCCAGAACTGCATGTGCCATTTAGTCTTTTGGGTGTGGTTCAGCCCAGAGACACCTGGGATACCCAGAGACTATTTAAGCCACACGCAGGCTGAGAAACATGCTTTGCGTTTTCTGCACCTGCAGCGTGACACTCACCGTGTTCGGATCGGTCTCTAGTAGGCGTGCATCTTTCTTCTGCGCTCAGCTCCTGCAACAACAAGAACACTGTTAGGAACAGCCTTACCTGGCAGCGCTTCTGCCTATCATTCATCGCTCCTTCTGTACTGCGGGCATCTTCGGCTGCATTTCAATACTTCATGAACGATGTCCTACAGGAATTGATTGATGTCCGTGCTCTAGTGTACATCGACGGTATCCAAGTATATTCCACATCAAAGCAGGACCACGTTAAACACGTCCGATCCGTATTGGAGAAACTCTGTCAACACCAGCTCTATACCAAGCTCGAAAAGTGCTCATTCCACGTCTCCGAGGTGGAATTCCTGGGCTTTATTCTCAGCCCGAATGGAATCCGAATGGATGTACGCAAGGTAGATGCTATCCTGAACTGGCCATCCCCAAATTCATTCAAGGGGGTTCAAAGTATGCTGGGTTTTGCAAACTTCTACCGCCGGTTCATCCCAGGATTTTCACAAATCGTGCATCCCATCACGTCATTACTAAGGAAAAGCAACAAAAAGTTCCAGTGGACAACAGAAGCCGAGGAGGCTTTCCAGGAACTCAAAGCAAGATTCACATCTGCCCCAATCTTACGCCACCCTCGCCCTGATCTTCCATACCTGGTGGAAACGGACGCCTCAAGCATGGCTATGGGAGCCGTCCTCTCACAAAAGGACCCCGAAACGGGCCAGTTACACCCTGTTGCCTTCTGGTGGCGTAAATTCACACCCCCTGAACTCAGTTACGCTATCACAGACAAAGAACTCCTGGGCATTAAGTCAGCCTTTAAGGCATGGCGGCACTACCTCTTGGGCGCCAGACACACAATCACCGTAATAACTGACCACCGGAACCTCCAGTACCTAAAAACGGCAAAAGCCCAATCCTCACAACAACTACGTTGGGCTCTTTTTTTTTGCTGAATATGACTACGTGATTACATTTCGACCAGGGGTGAAAAACGGGAAGGCCGATGCCCTTTCCCATATGGGGGTGGAAGAGCAAGGGTATCAGACCCCTGGCCCAATAGCAATCATCCCGAGTGGCAAGCTCCTAGGAATCACAGCAACCATAAATAAGAAAGAATTACATGAAGAAATCCAAAACCTGATGAGTCCAGAGCAATTACAAGCGTGGAGTGCACAAGGAGACCATTACATGATAAAAGATCAGTTGCCCTACTTCAGGAATCGTTTATTCTTACCAAACCAAGAACTACGAGAACAAGTCATGTCCGGTTATCATGATTCCTTGATCGAGGGCCACCCTAGCCAAGGTAAAACAAAATTATTGGTGGCCCACGTGGCGTAAAGACATTATCCAATTCATCCTTTCTTGTGGAGTGTGTGCTCAAAACAAGTCATCCAAGCAGAAACCGGCTGGGCTATTACAACCATTGGAAATCCCACCAGCACCCTGGTACACGTTGTCCCTCGATTTTATTACTGACTTACCACCCAGTCAAGGGTTTAACACTATTCTTGTGGTCGTGGACCTATTTTCAAAAATGGCACATTTCATTCCTTTTAAGGGGCTCCCAATGCTTCCACTCTGGCAAATGTATTTCTTGAAAGCATCGTACGGCTCCAGGGGTTTCCTTCAGTTTTGGTCTCAGACCGAGGTACTCAATTCGTATCTAACTTCTGGAGAAAATGCTGCTCTATGGCCCAGATCGACATCCGGCTATCCACCAGTCACCATCCCCAAACGGATGGTCAAACTGAGAGGACAAATCAGATGCTCGAGCAGTATCTGCGTTGCATGTTACACCAAGCTGAAGGAAGCTGGTTCGACCTATTATGGATAGCTGAATATGCTTATAATAATTCCCTACACACCAGCACTGGGCAGACACCCTTTTATACCATGCATGGCAGGCACCCACGTACTTCTGAGTTGGACGTTCCTACAACCCTGGAAATGTCAGCAGTCAAAACCTTGCACACGACCATTTCTCAAACCTTTAAAAGGGCAGCTGAACACCTTCTTCAAGCTAAGAATCGCCAAAAGAAGTTTGCTGATCAACACCGAGCAAAGGCCCCCAACTACCAAGTGGGAGACAAAGTCTGGCTGGCGTCTAAACACGTGTCCATTAAAGGAGCCCAAACTTTCCGTCCAAGATACCTGGGTCCATTCACCGTCACCTATGTGATAAATCCTGTGGCGGTCAGACTAGCTTTGCCGTCAAACATGCAGATTCATCCTGTGTTCCACATGTTTCTTCTTAAACCTGTTCAACCTGGGACCCGGGTAGCAACGCCACCGCAGCCAATAGTAGTTGCCGGGGAGCCAGAATTCGAAGTCAAGGACATCCTAGATTTAAAGTACTTCAGATCCAAATTATACTACTTAGTAGACTGGAAGGGGTATGGTCCACAAGACAGGACATGGGAGCCTTGTGAGTACATCCATGCACCTCGCTTGCTTAGACAATTTCATCAAAACCATCCAACCAAACCAGGACCAGACAGAAGAGCCACCTTGAGAGGAGCCTGGGGGGGGGGGGGAGTGCTGTCATGATTCCTGCCCCTCATGTCCCCAGCCCTCCAAGATGTCAGGCTGGAGCCAGGCCACGATCACCTACATGGCCCTCGAGGGCCTCTCCATCCCTCCAAAGACCAACTTGGAGTCAGACTTGGCGCTTGTGGCACCAGACTCACTCACTCCCATAGGATAACATTGGGGATTGGACTTGTAGTGCATTGATGGGGACAAGATGGATGCCCCCACATATTTCGGTTCCCAGAACTGCATGTGCCATTTAGTCTTTTGGGTGTGGTTCAGCCCAGAGACACCTGGGATACCCAGAGACTTTTTAAGCCACACGCAGGCTGAGAAACATGCTTTGCGTTTTCTGCACCTGCAGCGTGACACTCACCGTGTTCGGATCGGTCTCCAGTAGGCGTGCATCTTTCTTCTGCGCTCAGCTCCTGCAACAACAAGAACACTGTTAGGAACAGCCTTACCTGGCAGCGCTTCTGCCCATCATTCATCGCTCCTTCTGTTCTGCGGGCATCTTCGGCGGTGTCATTCCCCTCCTGGCACGCCGCTTCCTAAGGAAAAGGGAAAAGAACAGAAGAAAAAGGGCATTAGTAAGCATTCTGCAAATCTTCCCTTATTTAAATACTGTACGAGCTTCAAACGCTTACCTGAATCCCAGCCACTCTGGGGGAACTCTGTATCCGGAACTTCTCATCCATCTGCAAGAGCGAAAAGACACTCCAGGTTAGCGTGGAAACATCTAGAGGCGCCGCATACCGCGCATACCCACCGCATTTGTTCTTCATAACCGGCATCCACGCTGAAAACGTTGCGGCACCTAAAAGATACAGAAAAAGAACTCAGTTCAATGCAAATACGAAAGGGGTGCATCGCGCACTCACTCACCTTCAGCGCTACTCATCTCAGCAGCACGCCGCCATCATCTAAGGAAGGAAAGGAACGAAGTTAGAGAACTGTTCAAAAGACTCATTATACTTACCTTTCGGACTCTTGCCAGTGAAGTAACTCGGCAGCAACAAGCCTGCATCAATCAACGCGCCCCTGCGCTGAAAGCAGGATGGAGAGCACACTATCCAAGAAAACAAGGTGAGCTGTGGATCAAAGGGAAGGGTTGGACCCTGGGGAAGAAGGGGTTCAAGCACACAGAGACAATAGGGAGTTAAACTCTACCAATCCTGTGTTTCAGGCCCAGTCTCCAGTCGAATAGCCTCCAGGGAAGGGTTCGAGGTCATAAGAGGTCAGAACAGGCTGAGTGACGTCCCCGTGGATACCAGGTGAGCGTTACAGTACTCTGTTCCACCCCACCTGAAATGTGTCTGGCATGGTGGTGCAGCCATTTTCTGGTTGTTGCAAAAACGCAGTTTAGAGATCCTGGCGCGCACAGGAGTCAGCGCAGCCATTTTGCTGTTTCTTGCACCACTGCAGCAAAGTGATGTAGTAAAGCACAGCTGAGTGGGTTAATTTATCCCACACCCCTTAGGACTCTGCTACTCTAGCAGCTCCCTACATGGACTCGGCTACATGCTCTCATACCTGTTGGGAAGGGCAGTGATGTGAGGTTCTTTAACAATAAAGCCCTCAACTCTGCTCATCTACCCAGTGGTCTGTCATCCCCTCTTCCTCTTTTGAATACACCACAATTCAACTACTCTCTCTTACTCCTCTCATTTTTGTAGCTCTCCATCAACCAATTGGTCCTCTTAACTCATTCTTCCATGATCTGAACCTTCACCTTGAGTCACTTCCTACTGACATCCCCATTGTCATGCTGGGGACTCCTCAGTCCTCTGTAGCCACCTGCCTTGAACTTTGCTCTAGCCTATTCAACCACTCCCTCTACTTTCTCCACCACCAGCCCAACTCTCTTGGCCTCTTCTTTCTCTGTAATGAAAACTCCTCCTCTGACCTCTCCACTGACCCCTCTCCCTCTGATCACTCCATTAATCACTTTAACATCTCAGTCCCTCCACTCCTTCTCTCCCCTCCTCAATGGCTGAGAGGGAATTCAGGCAGGACTCTCTTGGCACTTTGGTGGATGATGTGAGGACCTCTCTCCGGTCTCTTACCCCTATTCATGCCTCTTCCACGGACCGTGATTTTTCTGATTTCCTCTATGCAGTTTTGATCCCATTCAACCAACACTATCCTACTGACACATTCACACCTCCCCATCCCAGTCCTCAGCCTTTGATTACCTCTGAAATTCATACACTCAAAACCAACATCCAGTGTGACCTATGACACTGGTGCAAATTACTGGAGCCTTCCTTACTCATAGCCTACAAAATTAACTTGCTGCCCTCTTGTCGGCACTGTGCCAAATCCTCCTACTTCACAAACCTAATCGCCTCCTTTCTCAATCACCATCGCAAACTTTCATCTACCCTCCAACCTTTGCTCACCCTCCCAAGCCAATTTCCACCACCCCTTCTTTTTTTGCTAATGACTTTGCTCACTACTTTTTCTCTAACATCTCTAACATTTGTGACACCCTCCCTCCCAATCCTCATTTTGTCCACCACATTTCCCCCTACCTCTTCTACACTCGACTACTTCCCCCCTACCTCTTCTATTGAATTAGCAACCATACTTCCAGCACCAATTCATCTTATGGTTCTATTGACCTTTTCTTTTTGTTCCCCAAAATGATCAAAGACTTAGTGTCAACTACTTGCCCTTATCTCTCTGATCAATGTTAATCACTCTCTCTCTCTGCTGGACTATTCTCTGCCAACTTCTAATCTGCTATAGAGATCCCCCTATTGAAAAAAACCATGATGCACTTACGATTGACGCAATGAGCTTCTAAGGAAGTCTTCAAATCAGTACCCTGGCACAGAGGTCTGTTGTCTGAACAAACCATGTCTGGCAGCCGTAAGACGCAAACATCTTGTCTAGCACTGCCAGGACAGTGATTGACACCTCTAGCAATCCACCTCTAGGTATCTAGAAAACGTGTCTGTGACAACAACGAAATATGTGAGAATCCTGGAAAAGTGCACATTTGTTTTTGTTGAGGGTTAGCCCATGTTTTTTCTGCCAACTGAACACACATTCTATCCTTGACTGATGCTCAATTACTGATGGCAAGGATGCCATCACTAACATTAATGACCCCAGGCTGACCTGCCAGCATAGGCGTGGGGTGGCACATGCTACCCCCGGAATCTCATTGGTCACCCCATGTGCCACACCGTTAGCATTATCCTGCATGTGTTTGTGTGTGTCGGTGCGCGCTTGTACTTCATGTCACACCTGCGTATGTCAGTGCCCCCAATTGGGACACCCCAGTCAAGAGTCTTGACACGCCATTGCCTGCCAGGGCCCCTCGAATTAAGTGCTGAACAGTTTGGCTTGCATGGAGCTGCTGAAGCGACATCTTTTGAGGCCTAAGTGGAGAACGCCGTTGTGCGTCTGGTTTCCTCATTCCACTGCACCTGATGATATCCTGCATTTAGTTCGACCTTGGAAAAAATGACAGCGCTGTGCAAGTCTGCCATGTCACAAATGATGGGTGTTGGAGCCGAGGCGTTGCTAGGGGGTGGGGGTCTAAGGGGACTATAGCCCCTGGTCTTTTGGCTGCAGCCCCAGATAGAATCTCAGGAGCTACAACCAAAAAGGCTAGCTAACCCCCAGTCCTGCCAGATCCGACATCAGCTTAGCCCCGGATATTTTCCAGACCCAGCAACACCCCTGCGTTGGATGGCTTTCTCTTTTTCTTGCTGGGTTTGGCAAACATACATCTAGACAAATGCAGACAGCAGGCCTCATTACAAGCATGGCGGTCCGGAACTACGGTACCGGTAAGCACTCTGGTACCGTAGTTCTAGGACCACCATACTACGTGCTCTGCTCGCGGGTGCCGTTTCACCCACCAGGTTTTTCCTGTCGGGTGTAACGGCACCCATGAGCAGAGCACGTCGGATGCCCCGGCACAACTCTGTATGTGCCGGTGCATCCAACCTTCCCATCCCCATTTAGCCCTGTGGGGCGGAATGGGGATCGGGAGGCCCTTGATTCCGGCACCCGCAAATGGGCAATTACCGGGTCCGCCAAGCTCGGCATGACCCGGTTCTTACCCATTCGCGGGTGCAGGAAATAATGCAACTCCGGCAGCAGCCCTGCCGGCACAGCTACCGCCAGAGTTGTAATGAGGCCCGCTGGCATCTCTCTTTTTTGTTTAGTGTTACCACAATATTGAAGACCCAGAGCGTCAGACAGACCCACTACCCTCCCAGTGTTCTATGTGTTTTCCTAGAGTGCTATTTAAAAGTCAGCAGTTCACTAGTCGAAGTGAGCGGGAATGGTCGGGAGCAGAGCACCGCTACATTTTTTTTTTCTGTTAACAGTGCAACTACCTTTTGCAGCCATTTTTACCATTCCGGAACTGTTCCTTATGACCTTAAAGCGCACTTCTCCACTTTACCACCGGATATCAGTTACAGCTAAAATGAAATCTGTTCCAACTTAATTGGCTGTCAACCAGCATGACCACGACCCTTGAAAAAATGTGTTACACGTTGCACCCTTCCTTCCTACTCCGTCCCGTGTGGTAATCACAGTTCCACTACTTTTTTGGTGCACTTCTATCACTGCAGCAGTTTGTTCGTGCACTTTTGGTCCCCATAAATTCGATCCATGTTTTTTTATGTGGGATCCCCCCATTCCTCCGCCTAGCCCAAACCCTCACACCTTCCGACTCCCCTACCCACACATACACATATCCTTGTATATGAATACCTAACGATTTCAACTAAAAGTGCACAAACTGCTGACTTTCAAGCAGCAGTCTATGAAAGCATGTATTACGCCTCTCAGTGATAGCCTCCGAGTCCAGCTTTGACAGTGCGGCTTCCACCTGTCTACTTAAGTGAAGCAGAATGCGTCTGTGCCTTCAGTTGGACAGTGGAGTCAATGCATGGAGGCACACGTTGATCACAGATGCAGCGTATACCTTGAAAGAGATCACTATATCCAGATGCTAGGGCCATCAGCTCCGTACACGCCAAGTGTGAAATGGAGGAGACCTCGGCTTTCTTCATGTTGAGGAGAGTGTCTTTCTCCACTGGTGTGACAAAGAATTTAGTTTGGCACCGTTCGCATGTCTGTTCTGCCATGGGGCAGCCCGATGCATGTGGTAAAGAACCACACCAGTACTCACACCATGCTTTGGTCCATTTGGTGCAATGTTGTGATGGCCGTCATTGACCTGTACTCCCCTTTTGGACATCGTTGATATACACCGGACGCTCAGGAACTTTCTTCAACAGCTCCCCCACCCTGATGGACTTGAGTGCCTCTGCCAGGTGGTCAGCTCTGGGGTTTGGTAGCTCATATCAACTTCCTGGTTCCAATATTCTTTGGAGGGAGATGCCATTTTAGCCCAGAATCCAGTGTCTGAGTTGTATTGGGAGGCAGTCTACGTTGAGCTGTGTTCTCGCTTCATCCTAATCATCCACCAACATGCATGCGAGGGTCACATGTTTTTTTTGCATAATCCCCAGGCAGGTGAGCCCCATTTAGGCTGATCATTTTCAAAAAAGTGTTTCCCCCACCCGAGCATCGCACCCGCAGCGCTGAGGAAACCCCTTCCTGATCCCACTGCCTCCCATCCCGCCCACCGCCAGTGATTGGTCCATGTAGGCCTAGCTTCTGGGTCTAACAACCCGTGGATCCCTGCTCACTGCCTTTGCAGAATCACCAGGCATGTGAATGTTTGTGCCCCAGCTCCATTTAGGCTGATAATAAAAAAAGAAAAGTGTTTCCCCCACCTGAGCCCCGCGCCCGCAGCGCAGAGGAAACTCCTTCCTGATCCCACCTCCTCCCGCTTCCCATCCCGCCCACTGCCCGTGATTGGTCCATTCCTGGCTCATAAAAGACTTCTCCAGGGCAGCCCTCTTCCCGTGCAGCCCCATCGGCTATGGGCGGCTCCAACACAGGCAGATCCAGAAAGTGTCTGCAGGCGTCCGCAAGGGAAGCCAGTGAAGCCAGCAGTGAACAGACTCCAACAAAACTAAGTGTGGCATGGGTGGGGTGTAGAGCAATTACACTACCTTACCTTCCCATAACTTAAACTGCCAAAGACTCACACCATGCACACCTAGAGAGATCTGACCACCAATCTAATTCAAGGCTGGACTGTAAATGTTGTCCTGCATAACATACTTGCCAATTATAACTAGTGCCCGTCACAGACACAATGGTGAAAATTAGCCAGCCTCACATTGAGACAGGTGTAACAATGTTAAAATGTGCCACACGTAGATGGAATTGTGAAGGATAGCATGTGCCACACAGACGGAATTGTGAAGGATAGCATGTGCCACACTTAGATGGAATTGCGATTGTTAGCATTTGACTCACCTAGATAGAATTATGTCTGGTAGCATATCCCTCACTTAGTTGGAATTGTAAATGACAGCATGTGCCACACGTAGATGGAATTGTGAAGGGTAGCATGTGCCACATTAGACGGAATTGTGATGGATAGCATGTGCCACACTTAGATGGAATTGTGAAGGACTTCAATGGGACATGGCCGAAGCTCATGAAGTAAACTGTGCCAGGTCTGAGTTCCCGTCCGGATCCTTTCCAAGATCCTGTACCTTGCTGAAAACGAAAAGCAAAAAGGTTGGAATCGACAGCCCTGAGCACAGCAGGCGATTTGGCTGCTTATGATTGAAAGCACGGTGGAAATCGTAGCCCCCACCCAAGAGAACAAGGCCTGAGAAGGAGCCCCCCCGGAACAGAGAAAATGGCGGCCTGTGCGAAGGCATAGAAAGAGGTGGGGGAGGGGCTCGCCCTGATGCCACAGTGCCTGGAGACTGGCGCGCAACAAACGGCCAGACCACTCTTACAGTGAAGAAGCTGAGGCTACTGCGGGTGAGCCTAGAGTCGGAATAACTGTAAGGCAGCTGAGGTAGCGAGTTAGGGATAGCTGCCTGGGGAGGCCCGCCAAACACGGAGGTCTGGTTAACCATTGGAAGCTGGAATCACTGTTGGTGTGGAGCGAGGTTCACCACGGTGGCCGCACACGGCGAGGAAGCCAGCTGCCACCGGAGGAGCGAGACAACAGGGTCCTGCCTCTGAGACAACGTGCACCTGGTAACAGTGGAGGAACGCAGGCGGGCTGGAGCGAATGCTGGAACAACGGACAAAGCAAAGTCAATTCCCCAATAGAACCTGATATCTCGACACTTTGCAGGTCGCAAGGCACTCACATGGCATGACTAAGAGGCAAATGAAATAAGCCATGTTTATGTTCTTTGAACACAGGATACTCCACAGGAGTGTGAAGCAGGGAGGCAAAGGTGAGCTGCCCTGCACATGGACTGGAGGATCACTGTGCTATGCAATACGGCACCCCAGGAGTATATGGGCGGCAGCCCCAACACAAGGAAAGGCAGAGGTGAGAGCTAATGCTGGTGAGGTATGTTGTTGTAACTAATGGTACATGGTACAGGGTACGCAGTAGTTAGGACAGACCGGCGGAGCGGATCGCCTCCCACGCCTGAACAGGGTGGAGGCTTGAAACGAGATCTACTGCTCAGACAGTCTGGGCCTGGACAAAGAGGGAAACGCTGGACATACCAGGCTGACCAAAGCGGGGTAGCTTGCACAGGAGAGCCTACAGTGCATCAAAGCCGCTAAGGAGGCCGGATAACTGAACCAGCACAGTAGCTAGCGGCTAGAGAGACGGCCAGCCAATGCAGGTGACACAGAAGGCAGTGCAGTGAGGGGGGGGGGGCTAGCACCGGAGTGGAGGAGAGCACAACACATTGAGCCAGGTGCCCTCCTGCTTCACAGCAGCTCACGCGACACCCCCTGCTGCAAGAGCTGGTATGACACTGTCCTGCTAAGCACCGCAAGTGCAGCTTGGTGCTGGGACTTTAGCTTGCCGGAACTGTGGCGGGATGAGGCATGGCTATCAAGCACACGAGTGATTGAGGTAGGGAAGCTGCTGTGCATTAAAATGAGAGTGCTGGGGGCGCAACCAACGGGGGCAGCACTGAGGAACAACCTACACGGAGAGACAAACAAGGCAGCACAGGAGATTAGCACCCCAAAAAAACAAAGCACTACCTCCCAACACAGACAGCGTGGCATCAGGGGAGACCCCACGGCTGAACCACTAGGATGGTCCTAATGGGCTGGGCCCACGACTAGTACGCAGCAAGGAGCCAAAACCATGGTGCAACGCACAAATTGTAACAGCTGCTATGCCCAAGTGACACACGGAGAACTCGGCGAAGCAGGGTGACACGAATTTGAGCAGCGTCGCAACATGTCTCAGCCCAAAGGGAAAAATAAGGCGAAAACTACAATCATGGACTCATTCAACGCTGCCACACCTAAAGGGCAACTACAAAGTGAAACAATAGCATAACCAGCCCAGCCAGACAAGGAAGCTGGGACTAAAGACAGCCAGGTGTTGAGCGCAATTGCAGCCCTGAAAACCTTTATTGACATGAAAATTGAGGAAGTTAAATCTGATATGCAACTAATGCGGCAAGACATCCGCAATCTAACCGAAAGGGTCACGGACACAGAGAAAGACTTGAAAGAGACAATGGACACTGCTAATGGTCTTGAGAAGAGATTGTCAGAGTTATAAAGAAGAAATATTGTACTGGAGGCCAGAGCTGAAGATGCTGAAGGCTGTGCCCGGCGTAACAATGTGCGCTTGCTGGGGATTCCGGAGGGGATGGAGGGCTGGAACCCTACTGACTTTGTCGAAAACTTGATCCTACAAAAAATAGGAGCAGGAAACCTCTCACAGGGATTTGTGGTGGAGAGGGCCCACAGGTCCTTGCAAAAGAAACCGCCTCCTGGCTCCCACCCCCGTCCCATGATAGCAAAAATTCTCAACTTCCAAGACAGGGAGACCATCCTGAGATTCTTCTTCTTCTTCTTCTTCTCGAGAGAGAGAGGGCGGGGAAATTTGCCGAGATGATTCCAATATAGCCATATATCCAGACTACACGCCTGCGGTCCAACGGGCAAGGAACTCTTTTATACCAATCAAGGCAAGGCTCAGGCAATTACACCATAAATACATGCTGATGTATCCATCTAGGCTCAACAACCTAGACCAAGGAGAAGAACGAGTTACCTGAGCAATATAGCGCTGAAGCGAACATACAGCGGGGAGGCTCGCCAACTAAATAAGAAGCTGTTGAGATATGATGCGGGCTAAGTACACACTTTCGTGGCGAACCAAAATAGGACACAAGAGCGGGAGGAGGGCCTGGTTGCTTGGCCAGGGTAAGACCCACCCTGCGAACTGTTAGGTGCCGGCCCGTTGCTGACACTGCACAAACTTGCACACAATGACCTGGATAGGCCAAGACAGTGCAAGGATGCCCAAGTGCTGCGACTGGAGAGCGGCTGCTGAGCGCAGTTATTTGTTTTTGGTTATGCGCTTCATGTTATCTGCATACGTTAGGTGCAGACTGTTAATCTTAGACAGTTTTTTGTTATGTCACAGGGTCTTCAAGGAAAGCTTGCTAGTGGATGAGGGCATGCCTGATGTTGAGGGTGCTAAAACTGAGACATTGCAGGGGGGAGGGGCAGAGGGATGTCTGGTGCTGGAAAAGGGGGAGGATTGCAATGGGAATGAGATAGATGATGTTGGCGGCTAACATGAGGGTACTGACATGGAATGACAGGGAGGTGGGCACCTACATGCGCAGAAACAGAATTAAATCCTACTTGAAGAGGAAAAAAATCTTCATCGCTATGATACAAGAAACCCACCTCACTGCTGAAGGCAATAATAAAGTACTGGGCCACTGGTGGGGACAGGGGTTTGGGGCTTCCTATTCCAAATATGCTAGGGGGGTATACACGTGGATAAATGAAGTAGTGCCCTTCAGGCTCACCACCACAAGGAACAAAGCAGACTCCGTCCGCACTAAACTAAGTAATAAAGAACCTAGACTTGGCAGAGGTGTGAAGAGAAATGCATCCCGGAGAAAGGGAGTTTTCCTACTACTCATACCCCCATGAGCTGTACACCAGAATCGATTATCTACTGATAGATAGAATGCACCTCCCCCAGGTAGAATGGGCATCATACCTGGGTAGATCAATCTCAGACCACTCACCACTAGCCATGGAGTGGAAAATAAAGGGCCTAGACCGCCCATACCACTGTGGCGCATGCCAACAGACACCCTCACAGACCCTGCTTTCAAAGAAGACCTTAGTAGCAAAATAGTGGAATATATGAACATTAATGTTGGGAGCGTGAAAGGCTGGGACACGATATGGGAGGCTATGAAGGTGGTTGTTAGAGGAGAGGTAATTGCCAGTGCAGGCAGAATAAGGAAACTGCTCAAGGGGGAGTTGGAAAGGGGTAAGAGGTTCCAGCAACTGGAGGCCTCGGCCCAAAAGTCCAAGGAGACAGAGCGAGAATTAGCGAGCATTAGAGAGGAATGCCTAAATGCCTGGGAAAGATTCTCAAAGTTTGACTACATAGCCAGGACCACCAGGGCTCACGCGGACGGTGATAAGCCAGGTAGATTGCTGTCGTGGCTGTGCAAGGAGAATCCAAAGCACCCGAAAACAGTCATCAAGGACGACATGGGTGCAACACACACCATGCAGCTGTCAATAAATGATGCGTTTAAGGGCTTTTATTCCCAACTGTACCGCCATGGAGAGCAGGTCTCCCAGGAAACTATACAAGACACATTGGATGAGATAGGATTGCCCTCATTGGACACTGCCCAAAAAGAAATACAAGGCGCGGAACTAACAGTTGAAGATGTGAGTGAGGCGATTACAAAACTCCGGGGAGCGATGGGCTACCCCCTAAATTTTATAAAACATACAGCACAGAATTGGCTTCGGTCCTACACAAAGTGTTTAGGGAGGCATATGACACAGGGATACTGCCAAGAAGCATGAGGGAAACGCTGGTAGCCCCGATCTCAAAGCCAGGGAAGCCGACCGAGGAATGCAGTTCATATAGGACGATAGCTATGTTAAATTAGGATATCACGACCATACTGGCCAATCGACTGTCGAAAGTAGTGGGGTCCATAGTGCATGGGGACCAGAACGGTTTTGTACCGGGTAGAAACACAGCAGGGAACCTGCGTAGACTGCAACATATTATAGCGCAGATGACAGATGAGCAAGGGAAATACGCAGTGATCTCATTAGACGCTATAAAAGCATTCGACTCCATATATTGGAAATGGCTGATTGCTACCCTGAGACAGTTTGGGCTGGGAGAACAGTTCATCAGATGGATCCAGTTGCTCTACACGTCACCGGTTACAAGAGTGAAAACAGGGAGTGTGGCATCCGCACTATGGGACATCCAAAGAGGCACTAGGCAGGGCTGCTCGCTGTCACCCATGCGCTACATCCTGGGCTTGGAGCCAGCCGTGATATATATCAGGAAGCAGTTCTTTGATGTGGGCATAAGAGTGGAAGGGGAGCATCATGTTGTATCACTGTATGCAGATGATGTATTGCTATATCTAATAGACCCGCACCTTAATGTACCAGTGATCCTGGATGTTCTGCAGAATTTTGCGCGAATATCTGGGATTCACTTCAGTAGTGAAAAATCATGCATAAGGAGTGGGAGGTGGACCTCCCAGATGTCGGGTCGTTTAGATACTTGGGAGTGAATATTTGACATGCACCTGAGCAGGTGCACGGGGGCAACACAATGCTAGTGATACAGGGGCTGAGGAACTCTATGAAGTTCTGGGCAAGGTTGCCACTGTCGGTTATGGGGAGGGTGGTCATGTTAAAATGATCATCCTCTCAAGGTTCCTATATTTCTTCCATAACATCCATTACTACATACCAGCCTCCTTCTTTAGCTTACTGGGGAAACTATTGAGAGAACTATTGCGGGGCCCTGCTAGACACAAACTGTCCTTGAGCATACTAACACTGCTGTATAAAACCAGCTGGGTCCAACTACCGGACTTTGAGAGATACTTCCTTGCAGCGCAACTTAGTCATGTGGTCAAATGGCTAGCAGACGAAGCAACCTCTGAAACGAGATTGCTTAAGCAGCTAGTTGCACCAGGGTGCCTAAAGGAGGTGTTATGGGTGCCGGTGAGGTGCCTAGGAGCACAACCAATGATCGTGCAGCTAGGCAAGAAGATCTGGGGCAGAGCCTTGAAACTAATGGGGCAAGAATACCCTTACTCACCTGACACCCCAATAGCAGCAGACGTATGTGTGACTAGAGCAGACCTGGCGAGAACCAGACAGTGGGAGTGGGAGGGATATGGCATCTATACTTGGGGAGATGTGTATGAGGAGGGCTCCTTTAGAGAATTTGACTCTATGATGGAAACTGAGGGAATGCCCAGTGGTCAGTTCCTTTGGTACCAGAGGATTAGGAGAATAGTGAGAAATGTCTGGAAAAGCTGGCCCAAGGAGCCGGCAGCGGCACCAATATTAACATTGTTGCATAACCTGGAGGACAGGTGGAAGCCGGTGTCTAGAATATATGGACAGCTTGCAGACAGGCCAAACCCTAAGGGTGATGAGCTAAGGCAGGGGTGGGAAATGGACCTGGGTGTCAACATAACCGAGAAAGAGTGGGAAAGGATACTAGAGTACCCCCGGGAAGTGTCGAGAAATACCAGGTTTCGATTGATCCAGCTGAATGTTCTTTACAAGACATCCATGACACCTGGTAGAATCGCTAAATTCCGGGGAGGTGCCATGGACCCA
Source organism: Ambystoma mexicanum (assembly GCF_040938575.1). NCBI lineage: Eukaryota > Metazoa > Chordata > Amphibia > Caudata > Ambystomatidae > Ambystoma > Ambystoma mexicanum. The sequence goes on from NC_090922.1 coordinate 601,945,192, forward strand.
CTGTGCTCCTGGTGCAAATCGGACTGCACAGACATGATACACATGTTCTGAGAGTGTTCCAAAATACGCAACTTTTGGCACAAGATTGAACAAGTCTGTGGAACTGCTGGGCTGTCGAGATAGGATTGGTCACCGAAGGAATGTCTGCTGGGTGCCTTTCCGAAGGCTAAAAAAATTAGGCACCTCATCAAATTTATGGACATGGTATGTTTGTTGGGCGAAAGGGCCATTGCAATGGCGTGGAAGAAGCCTGCTGGACCGCAATACACTAAATGGTATGGCGAACTGGAACACTGGACGGGAGCAGAGACCAGGGTGTGGGGTGAGGGTGTGACAAGGGCAGGTGGGGAGGTCAGCCCGATGTACAAGGCATGGAAGACATTGGTGAGGGACATGTTTCACCAGTCAGATGATAAACCTCCATGAAAGAGACAAACTTGTGAAGATTAGGATGAAAGTACACGTGTAGTAGCTTGCTATGAAGTGGAAAATGGGACAGAGGTTAACTGGCCCAAGCAGCCCCAGACACTCCCTGAATGCTGGCTCCCTCAGAAAAGTGAAAGGCTACCCCACATGCATATGAACTTGACTATGCATTGAAGACCAAATGTTACAAGTATGTTGTTTTGGTTGTTTGTCACGGTATATTGCATACTATAAATGCTAATAAAAATATTTCAAAATAAATTAGATGGGATTGTGAAGGATAGCATGTGCCACACTTAGATGGAATTGTGAAGGATAGCATGTGCAACACTTAGATGGAATTGTGAAGGATAGCATGTGCCAAGCTTAGACGGATTTGTGAACGTAAGCATATGCTACACTTAGACAGAATTGTAAAAGATAGCATGTGCCACACTTAGATAGAATTGCGATTGTTAGCATGCGACTCACCTAGATAGAATTATGACTGGTAGCATATCCCTCACTTAGTTGGAATTGTAAATGATAGCATGTGCCACACTTGGATGGAATTGTGAAGGATAGCATGTGCCACACTTGGATGGAATTGTGAATGTTAGCATATGCCACACTTGGATAGAATTACAATTGGTAGCATATCCCTCACTTGGATAGAATTATAAATGATAGCATGTGCAACACTTAGATGGAATTTTGAATGATACCATGTGCCACACTTAGATTGAATTGCGAATGTTAGCATGTGACTCACCTAAATAGAATTATGACTGGTAGCATATCCCTCACTTAGAGCTATAAATGACAGCATGTGCAACACTTAGTTGGAACTGTGAATGACAGCATGTCCCACTCTTGGGTGGAATTGCGAACAATAGCATATTCCTCCCTTAGAATTATAAATGATAGCATGTGCAACACGTATATGGAATTGTGAATGCTAGCATGTCCCACTCTTGTATGAAATTGTAAATGGTAGCATTTGCCACACTTGGATAGAATTACAATTGGTAGCATATCCCTCACTTGGATAGAATTGTAAACAATAGCATGTGCAACACCCAGATGAAATTGTGAATGATAGCATGTCCCATTCTTAGGTGGAATTGCGAATGATATCATGTCCCACACTTAGATAGAATTCTAAATGATAGCATATGCAACACTTAGATGGAATTAGAAATGATAACATGTGCCTCACCTAGATTGAACTATGATTGGTATCATATCCCTCACTTAGTTGGAATTGTAAATGATAGTACGTGCCACACTCAGATGGAATTGTGAATGATAGCATGTACCTCATCTAGATAGAATTATGATTGATAGCATACCTCTAACCTAGTTAGAATTGTGAATAATAGCATATCCCGCACTGGAATAGGTAGAATGAATAGAGTGAATAAAATAGGTGGAATAGATGACATAGATAACATAGATGGAATAGATTGAGTAGACGAAGCAGAACAATGGTCGGAGTAGACTGAATGAATAGGGAAGAATAGAATGAGTGGAACCTATTGAAACTCACCCGACGCGTTGTATCACTGTGCACCTGCTCCTGTGTTGTTGCCACATATCTGTGTCCCCTATATATGCTATATATCTGTATCACCTCATACGTCTACATCCCCTTATATATCGGAATCCACATATATACCTGTACTGACCCTGTCCCTATATATCCATATGTCGCTATGCATGTCCCCACCGTCCTGTTCATGTGCCTGGTCTCAGTCGCTTTACAGATAACCACCATATCATACCACTATGCTTACTCTCTACTATACACCATCATTCAACCAGAACACAGCTATACCCCTGATAATTCAGCCTAGCTGTCCAGATACAAATACGACCCCACGAACATCTCATCACCCTAATAAAACGCAGCTAGCTGAGCACATTCCGGCCAGCTGCTCACATAGGCATTCCTCAGGCCTAACACAGCCAGAACCCAGGCTAGGTGTCCACCCACCAGACTGCACACATCCAACTGATATCTTCAGCACCACACCTATCGCTAGGAAGCAGCAATCATCTGATATATCCGGTGCACCCACGCACCATACAACACTATCTCTCTCTACTGAGCCGAGGGCGTTCAACCTACCAGCGCTTTGAGGTCATACCAATGATATATAAGGCTCTATATAAATGCCAAGTAACATAACATAACATGGCATAAGCAAGGCATGGCATGACGAGGGACTCCTAGGTCTCTTGTCTGACATGCCCTAACCATAACCTTTCATAATCCAAACTGGAAAGTGGCCTAGAAAAGTGGTGAGGGCAGTATTTGTGGTCCGATACATGACTCATTACCAGCTGGCAGCGTCTTTGTTTGTTTGTTTGTTTTAATATTTGTAATGCGCGCCAGACCCGAGCGTATCAGGGCGCAATAGGCATCAAGGGGATTGTTCAGCTTCGGTTACATTGCTGTGCAAGAACATACATTTATTCAATTAATTGTAGAAAGGCAATATGTACAGAATACAGGCATAAGATCAGCAGGTTACGCACTATGGCAAAAAGCACTGTTGGCAGTATATACAGGGGGTGCAAGCAGGACATATCTATATATATATATATCTATATATCTATATATAGATATATATATATATACATTCTATATGAAGTGAGAGTCAGATGTCATTTTCCTTGATCCACTGGATGAGGTTGGACCTAAAGCATGGGTAGGGTAAGTCTTCCCTCAAGGACGGGGGGAGGGAGTTCCAGTATTGGGCAGCATTGACCGGGAAGCTGCTTCCACCAGTCTTTGTGCGTTTAAATCTAGGTACTGTTAGGAGGTTGGCATTAGCAGATCTCGTGGGGCGGTTGGAGGGTTGTCTCATAAATCTGGCTATGAGGTATTGTGGGGCATCAAAGTGGAGACATTTGTGTGTCAGGGAGGCTGTTTTGAGGAGGATTTTGTCTTTTGTGGAAAGCCAGTTGTTGGATCTTCTGAGGTCAGAGATGTGGGCTTTCTTAGGGATACTAAAGGCTGCTCTCAAGGCATTGTTTTGTAAAACCTGGATCTTGTTGGTGATGTAATTGTTGCTACCTACATATATAACATTACAATAATCCGTTTGGATAAGACAAGAGCTCTTGCTAGGGTGATACAATTGCTGGGGGAGAGGAAAGGCTTGGCTGCTATGATTAGCTTACATGTGTAAGCAGTAGATGATGCCATGGAGTTAATTTGTTTTTTAAGAGTTAACGTGGAATCTAAGTAGAATCCAAGGGTTTTGACCTCCTTTGCTACTGTAATGATATTGTTGTCTATTTTGAAGTTCACGTAATTGTGTCCTAATTTGTTAAGGTTCGCAGGGGTGCCGAGAATGAGAAGTGCCACTTTGTCATCATTCAGGCATAGACCATGAGAGGCCATCCATGCCTGGATGAGGAGTTACACTCTATTCACAAAGCCCAAATCCTTATTGTAATCGCCCTTCAGCGGGATGAGGATCTGTGTATCATCAGCATAATTAGTGTAGATGAAGCCCAGGCCATGTAGATCATCAAAAAGGGGCTTTGTGAAGATGTTGTACAGGGCAGGGGTCACACAGGAGCCCTGGGGCACACCGCAGATAATGGATATGGGGTCAGCAGCAGCTAAGGGTGAGAAGACGAGCATTGTTCTATTGTCAAGGAAGGATTGGATCCATCCTGTCGCTTCTTGCGAGAAATGGGCGGCAGAGTCCTAATGGTTGCATAGGATCTTATGGTCCCCTAGGTCAAACGCCGCTGAAAGATCAAGCAACAGCAAAAGTGCTGCCTTACCGTCGTCTCTCACGCCTCTATTTGTGCCTTAAGGTCGATAAGAGCAGTTTCAGTTCTGTGCTGCGGTCTGAAGCCTGACTGCTGTACTCCTAAGAGGTGGTTAGACGCCAGGTATTGTTGGATTTGGAGGTAGGCCATCTAATCGAGAATTTTAAGCAGAAACGGGACTGTGGTGATAGGGCGAGTGGGTATGGACGGGGCAAGTGTCTGTTTTTTGAGAAGTGGGAGGACCCAAGACTGTTTCAAGTTGTTGGGTATGGTGCCTGTGGAGAAGGAAGCATTTATGAGTTTGGAGATGAAAGTGGAGAGGTCGCGTGCAGCATCTTTTATGATTTGGGTTGGTTAAGGGTCGCCATGGCAGTTAGAGGGTTTGAGGGTAAGGATGACTTTTTCAACTTCTAGGATGGATACTTTATTGAAGTTGAAGCGGGGTATATGTGGTTTGGTAGGTGGCGGAGTGGGTTGGGGCGGAGGCGTGGATGTTTTGTTGGGCTTCTGAACAAGGAGGAGCGTTTCTTTTTTTTCAATTGATCTTAATTTAGAGGGTTGTTACCTTATTAGATAGGGCACTCTGAATACTAGTGCGCCATATTTTGTCCTTGAGGCAGGTGTCCGGGGTTTGGATGGGTGTTTCTATCTGTCTAAGAATTGAGAACAATTCTTTAGAGCTTGAGTTGGCTTGAGTAATGCGTAGGTTGTAAGATGATTGTTTTGCGGGGATGATTTCTTTTTTGTAGTGGGTGGCTATTTTGCTAAGGTTATATTTGTTAGTGTCAGAAGGATCTTGCCTCCACATTTGTTCACTTTTACGTTTTTCTAATCTGATTGCTTTCAAATGGGGAGTGACCCAGGTGTTCACATGTTTTCAGTGGTGCTATGACATCTAGTGAGGATAGCATTATTTTATTGTATTCCTCTACTAAGATGAATGGTTCTGTGTGGTCAGGAAGTGAGTTCAGAGTAGGAAGAATCAAGGGGGTGAGTTTTTCAGCTGTAATATTTATTTTGTTTCTGGTAGGAATGGCAGGAGCTATACTGTTGACTGGTAGGGGAGGTGCGGCCTCCAAGGAGAAGGAGATCAGGTGGTGGTCTGACCAGGGCTGCAGTGTTATGGAAATGATGGATGTTTGGCATTTATGCTCAGCTTTCCAATCGAGGGTTCTACCTTTAGTGTGGGTCGCACCTGTCAATTTTTGGGTGAACCCTAATTCCTTGAGGGTGTTGTTGATAAGCATGGCGTTATGATCTGAAGGGTCATTAAAGCCTAAGTTGGGATCTCCTAAGAGGAGGCATTGTGAAGAATGTTTTAGGATGTCAGACAAGATGTTAGTGAGGTCTTCTTCGAAGGAGCCTAGGGGACCTGTAGGTCTGTATATGAGGTGGATAGACAGGGTCTGGGTGTTGGATATGGTCAGCTTGGCAGTGAGGGATTCACATGAATCTACGTTTAGTGGCATGGTGAGTCTCAAAGCTAGACTAGTTTTGGCAATTAAGGCGAGGCCTCCGCTTCGGGATTTTGTGCGGTCTCTTCTAAGGAGAGTTTAATTTTCAGGAATGGCTAGCATGATCGCTGGGCCTGCTACTGCATGAAGCCAGGATTCAGTGATGGCGAGGAAGTCAATTTTTTCTGACTGGAGTAAGTCAGCTATTTCAGTGGCATAGGCCACCATGGAGCAGGCATTTATTAGGACTCCTTTCATGCTGGTCTTTGTAGATTCCATTGGTGGTAGCTGAATGTTGTGATGGTATTGCAGGTGAGTGTTGTTATCTCTGGTGAGCCGGCTGTTAAGCTGAAGAGGGTGCTGTATATTAGTGGCTTTGTGAGTAAGGGTTTTGGTGTTAAGCTGTGGGCTACGCAAGGATCTGGTGGTGTTATTTATGTGAGGGCGTGAAGTTTTAACTAGAGGTTCGTAGATTTTAGGGAGTCTGGCACGAAGTTTGAGGTTTCTCTGAGGAGGACTGCATGGTCTGGTGTTCAGATTATTCTGACACAGGGGTTTGCTGTGAAGGGTCGCCGGAGTTGCTAAAGGCAGACAGTGTGTCATGGTGGGGTTTAGTATGCTAATTAGGTTTAGGATAGTCCTCAGTAGGACTGTGTAAATCATAGGCAAATGCATGATTTCCAGTGGACAGAGGCCACTAGGTAGGGCAACGGTCACTGGGCAAGATCAGGTACAACTGCGCAGAGTCAGGTACATTAGGGGTGGTGTACGGGTGTGGACAGGCTTGGCATATAAGATGGCAATATATCTAGTAGCAGGCAGGCTAGGCATGTAAAGTGACAACATATCTAGTGGCAGGCTAGGCATTTAAAATGACAAAATATTAAGTGGCGGGCTAGGCATTTAAAATGACAAAGTATCATTGTGCTTTGTTTTGTTAGTGGGATGTTACTGAATGCTGGATTAGGACAGCATGTACATGTTGTGCACTATCCCACCAGTGAAGAACAGAAACACAGTTCTTTTTTTTTGGCTCATCGTCGTTTTCCATGGTTGCTGCAAAAACAGCAGAAACCATGCCAAGCTGCTTTACTCACGTGTCAGAAGCGGGTTCTAGCGAGGAAGGTGGCCTTTGAACTTCGAATTCAGGGACAGGCATATGCTGAAAAGCCTGTCACCTTGTGAGCTGCACCTCCCTGCATTGTGGAGATGCACCCCCGCGTTGGGGAGGATGATACGACATTGTCCTCTTCCTCGGGCAGGAGCCACAGCCATGTGCCTGTTTGGGTTGGAAAAGTCTTAACAGCTCTGTGGGTGGAGAGAAATAGAGAATGCACACACGCATTTGCAGGGGCATAAGATGTCCACATGCAATTCCCACCAGTCCTGCTGCTCTTGAAGACAGGGATGGGGAGCACCAACAATATCTAATGTCAATTGTATGTTGGAGCCACCATATGGTCCTACTATCGTCGAGCACCAGTACATTGTGGTAGTAGAAGCAAATGCCGAACTGTATCACTTATCACGACCATGCCGGCGCAACTGTGCTCTGCACCTTGTCCGCACTTCACCGCTGCGGTCCGCATTCAAGTCTCCTGTCGTCATATGTAGTAGGCCCTATGCTGTAGGTATCTATACAGACCTCACAGATGGCCACCAAGAGCAAATGCACTGATGGCATACAATGGACCACCCATGCGTGAACTCCTAAACTTTGCATCATGGCGTGTGTACACTTACAGTAAGATTCCATATAAAGACTGTTCTACATCACAACAATTTGAATCAGTCTGGTAGGGCATTGTCTGCACACGAGTCCACATTTAAAATTTGTTTTTTCTTGTTTGTGGCTCTAATAGATTTAAATGAGGGACCTATTGTTTCTAATCAAATCTGAATCTGAGCAAGATGAAATAAGCCGTCATATCCGGATATGACGTACAGCATACATGCCAACATTCCGACCCACCTGGGAGGGAGATTTTCTCAGAAAACTCAGGAGACAATTTTTTTGCCATAGCAATGCATTGAGCAAAGATGTATTTTTCGGCAAGAGAACGTAAAAAAAGAACAGTATTTTTCACTATAAAATCAGGAGTCTCCTGCCTAAATCGCGAGGGTTGGCATGTATGGTACAGGTACAATCAAATAAAATCAAAATGAAATGGAAACAAAACGTGTTATATACGTTAGCAACGGATCGAGCTAAAAAGTTAACTTATTTCATCAGACTGCCCTGAAGTTCATATTTTCATTACAAGTTTTCCTAAATTGAAACTGAACAAAACCTACATTGGTTGGATAATGGTGGCCCTTTGGCTCCGCTCAGCAACAATCTCGAGCCTTCTGCTTTTCTCCCCTATGCTGCACTCTCATCCTCAAATAAGGCGTGCATCAAAAATGAGCCGGGAGTTGGTCAAGATTGAACGTGGACGTCGCTGCTCCCCCTCCCTTTTCGAAGCAGATGAAATTATAGCCTGAAATCACGGAACACTCATATTTTATATCAGGTGAATAATTCCAAAATGAGCGCCAGACAGAGGCCCGCCTCGTCGCCAGTGAAGATAAAGTGCCACCATTAATCTGGGAGTTAATGGATGAGGCACGCGGTTTACTCCCCCCTCCTTTCTGCGCCTCACACGACGCTGCCTCATAAACAAGCCAAGGCCGACTCCCGAGAAATTTGATTTGCAATGCAGATGGATGGCATCTGCGCTGGCTGCGCGCGAGCGCGGGCCCATGAATGCTAGTCGTTGTCCTCTCTCGCTCTCTCTTCACGCGCGCTCTACTCAACTAGTTTATGCAAATCGACGCTACGTGGAGATTGCCCATATATCTCGTTTTCCCATGGCCTCCCAATCTGAGATACATAGTTCTGTTTTCACATATGTTTACTCCTCGCTCACTTCCTCTCATGTCCCTCTATTCGCACCCAAATTAATCCTCTCCCTCACACGTTCATTCACAAACCATAAAAGATGTTTCTTACTTGATTACATCAGTTCGTCCCTTGAATAGCTCAACAACAAGATAAGCATTTCTATTTTAGCTCTCTCATAAAATAAATTAAAAAAACCATAAACTCAGATTTTCTTTTGTCATTACAAAGACCTAGAGAACAAATGTTCCTACTGCAGTGGTATTTATGTCGACTTCCAGCAACTCCTCACACACACTGCCGAGCACCCATAACAGTTCAGCACACCCCAGTCACAGCAAGGCTGTACAGCAAGGGTGCCCTCTCTTATTTGGCTTCTACTGAATCCAGTTGCCGACGTGTACATTATTTGAAAATCAGGTAACCTGTACAAATGGCACCTTTTTTTATGCACGATCGTAAACATTGTTTTGTTCAATAAGTAACCTTCACATATTCTTCATTAAATGCAGAGCACGTATATGCTGATAAGTGCTCTTTTCGTGCACCTACAAAATCAATTTTGTAAATGACATTGGGTCTCATTACTAGTTTGGCGGTTTGGCAGAATTACTGTTACTGTAGTGTGTGGTAGAATTACTGTCGCATTACAAAATTACAGGAGTACGCAAAGACCGTTGGCGGTGATGGTAATTCCGTACAGCAGAATGTTGGGAAGCGGAGAGCGATCGTCCCAGGCTCTCAAGAGTTTCAGGGCGAGGCAGAGGCCTCGATGTGTGATGTAGATGCTTGGGCAGGCTATAGGGGGACAAGGTGTTGCTAAAAGCCGTACCAAGGGCGAGTCAGGGCATGTGTGCATATAGGGTGTATTCAGAGTGAAACGCCTTCTTAGAAATAGTAGCCATATTGAAATTGAGGCCTAACACTGTGCTGCAGCCAGGGCGGTATGCCCAGGCCGTGAACATGGAATTATGTGTGTGCCTGCGGGAATGGGTTAGAACATGGGTAGCTGTGAGCAGGGCCAGAGCCTTATAGGTTCATTAGCCTTCCATTGTCTCATACTGCCAGCATTCGTATCCTAGGAGGATCCGCCCGCCAGGTCCCACTTCCTTGACCTACCTGCAGCACCATCTCTGCTCCACCCTGAGCAGGGCCTGACTTCGCTGTGCTGCAGCGACTACCACGGCGTGGATCCGAAAAAAGAAAAATATTCATCCTAAAATGGCTGCTGATTTGTTTGTGCTTGCGTGTTTCTAAGCAACCACCCAGCTGGAGCACGAAGTCCCGACTGGCTGCTGAGCCCAACTTCCTTCCCAGTCCTTGACCGTAAGGCGCGAGCCGTGCACCAGGCCCCCACAAGAAGGCACCCATAAAAAGGCAGGCGACTCGCCTGTTGGTGCCTGTCTGTGTCGGACGTGCCGACTGACACTTCCCCCGCTCCGCCGACAAGTTTGTACTCATTATCATCTCCAGATTTTCATCTGCAGCTCAGGCACTCATGTAGCGTATAATGTCTCCTGTGCTGCTGAACAAAAGCTGACCTATTTACACACCTAAGCAGTCTCCCCATCTGCCCTGATTCCGGCACACATCTAGTCACCTACTCAGTTAATGCTCGCACCCATGAAATGCTACCACTGTGACGCATCACCTTCTCAATGTGCCCGAATACCACACCTGATCCATAGTGATACTCGGCATGACCCCCACACGTTGTATTGAACCATGATTCTGCTTGATTCCAACATCTGATTTGTATCTGCTGTCCCATGCATATCGCCCCACTGCACTATCCGAACTGCACCGCCACTACGCTTTACCCCCACCATAACTGCATGGGTACCTTGTCTGTCCTCCCACATTTAATCCATACTTGTACTTTTTGCCTGCTACCCTGATATGTGTCGTACTGGTATCATGCCTCCTGCCTGATTCCCACAGCCAAACTGTATTTGCATTTCTTGCTCAACGGCCACATTTGTATCGTATTTTGCCTCCTGCCCGACTTTCACATCCAGGCTGTTTTTGTATTTTTGCCTGTTTGCCATTTTTTGAACCATACTGCTATTCTGCCTGCCCCCAGCCCACTGTCCAACGGCAGCTACACAGTATCCATGCTCCACTCACATTCCCCCTACCCGCTTCCTACCATCTTTCCTTCACCAAATGTAACATCATAACGAACCATGCCAAACTTCTCAGAGCCACCACATGCCATAGATCCATCAGCACCAGTAACAATCTACTAGGTCTCCGCTCCAGAAACCCACTCACCACCACACTGGCCAGCTGAAACACAACCACAGGCCCACATAAGCTCATTATAAAACAAGCCCCACCCAAAACACCCTTGGCACCCCTCAACTCTCTCACACCCAGACCAGCTAACTACAACACCAAACCACTCCCCACCACATCTAACTTGCAATGTGCATTAATCAATGCCAGATCCATTCCAGCACATGCCACCGAAATCCACAAACTCATCACCAACCTTGACCTCGATATCCTTGCCATCGCCGAGACCCACGGTCGGATTGGCCCCCTCGGCCTTTAAATTTTCCCTGGGGACTGGGGGCCGGTTTCTGGCTATGTCTGGGCCGGATTTGAAAAAATAAATTGAATTTTCTTTTTTTTAAATATATGTTTAAAATGTTTTTTTTTTCAAAAAAGCCTTTCATTCTTCTTAGGTCGAATAATGAGTACCAACACAGGTTGGGTGATATTGTATGCATACTATAAAAAAAGAGCTTAAGCGTAAGTGCTATACAATAACATATCATTTGGCCTTGGATGTCTGCTTGGATTCACAGTAATTTGGTGTACTTAGAAACAATGCTATTTGATGACACTTCCTGTTTTGTCAAGGGGTGAAAGGTCGTGTTTCAGCACTTCCCAGGATGTCACTTTGGGGTGGGGTCAAATGACATCACTTTCGGTGATGTCATCAGAGGTCAAGAGTCGTGAGGCAAGGGATGGGCCACTTTTTTGAGGCGAGGGGTGGGCCACTTTTTTTTGGGTGACCGGGCCTATTTCTTGTCCCAGACCGACCCTACCGAGACCTGGCTACATAGTGCAGCCGGGCCAGCCCTCACTCTAGCCATCCCACCAGGATACTCTATCATCAGGCAGGACTGCCATCACCGTAGGCGGAGGTGTAGCACTCTGAAGAACCACCTAGAAGCCAGACAAATCCCATCTAATCTGGGAGGGAACTCCGACACCCTTGCAGTGAAGATCTCTCTCTCCCCTAACACTACTATCACCCTCAACCTTTTCTAAGGCCCTCCAGGCCCAATACTAGACTTCGAGGAGAACCTCACGCACATCCTAGCAGATGACCTAAAAACCACATCTAAATCCATCCTCATAGGAGATTTTAACCTCAGCCTCAATGACAAGAATGACTATCCAAAGCCCTTGCGCCAGCCTTACAGGAACTAGGTTTTGAACAAAAAATCCTGGCACCCACGCATCACAAAGGGCATACCCTCGACTGGATAGCTGACCATAACTGTGATACTGACATCAGCTCCATCACCCCACCCCTTGGTCGGGCCACTTTCTCATACACTTCTTCATCCCTACCACTGCTTCCAGTACCAAGAAAAACGCCCCTATCCCCCCAGCACTGGCAAGAAACGCTAAAGACATCAACAAAGATAGGATCTTACCCCACCTAACCACTCCCACCTCCAACTTTCCTGTACCTTCAGACCCATCGGTACTGGCGGACAGCTATAAATCCACAATCAGCACAGCCATAGACCTTATTGCTCCTCTTCAGAAGAAAAAAGCCAAAAATGTTAAAACATTCCAATTCTTGGTTCTCCACAGAAATAAAAGAACTCTGCACCCAAAAACGCAAAGCACTGAATAAATGGCAAAAATCCCCCAATATTGAGACACTGTCAGCATACAAAACCCTCGCCACCCAATACAAGAAGGCAATAGTCACTGCCAAATCTGCCTCATACAATGGCAGAATTTCTAACGCCTCCTCTGAATCCAAAGAACTCTTTGCAATTTTCAAAGAACTGTCCACCCCAACCACCAAATCCCTAGACATAGTCAAAGACCAAAACTGGAGATCACTCCTTGCACTGAGGGCATGGGTACTAAAACCCCAATAACACCTTTCAAATTCAGGGAAATAATGGAAAGTGAAGTAATAGATCTTGTTAACAAAATTAGGCCCTCCGACTGTAAAGGGGATGCCTGCCTAGCCAAACTAGTCAAAGACTGTGCAGAAACACTTGCCCTGTTTCTCAAGTCCTTCATTAATGCCTCCTTCAACTCTAACACTGTCCCAGATAGCCTAAAAGAAGTATGGGTGTGCCCCCTTCTAAAAAAAACCACATTGGATCCAGAAGTTGCCAATAAATACAGGACCATCACCACCGTCCCTTTTCTGCTCAAGATACTGGATAAAGTTGCCTACACGCAAATTCAGAAATATCTTGAAGAAAACCACATGTTAGGCAAAAGACAGTCAGGCTTCCATCCAGGACACGGAACAGAGTCCGCACTGCTCGATCTCAAAATACAACTCGGAGACATCATCGACTAAGGCAAACCGGCACTCATCCTCCTCCTAGATCTCTCCATCGCTTACGACCTTGTCAACCACGATATCTTAAGAAAGCATCTAAAAAATTAAGCCCACTTCTCACCAGTAGCAATAGCTTGGGGGGCCTCATTCCTGAATGGAAGACTCATGAAAGTCTGCTCACACTCTGCTTGCGCCTCTCCCATCACCATCCACTGCGGAGTCCCTCAGGGCTCATGCACTGCCCCCACGCTGTACAATACATTCACCCTCCCGCTCTTCAATGATCTGGACTGTCGTAACATTGCATATACCAACTACGCTGATGACACTTAGGTACTATTCGCTCTGCCCGGCATATACGAACAAGACACGGCAGCCCTAACCAAAATCTACTCAGCTATTCAAACGTGGATGGCGGTCAACGGCCTCTGCCTAAATGGGGACAAAACGGAGATCCTCATAGTAGGCACCAGGCAAACACTCAACAAGCTCCCTCCTCAATACAAAACCTTCACCATAGACAATGCCACCATCACAGTCTCAGCAGCAGTAAAAACCCTAGGAGTATACCTGGACGCATCACTATCCATGACACGCCAGGTCAATGCTATAGCCTCCTTGGCGGCACATACCACCAAGGTGATCAATGCTGTTAAGCCCTTCCTAACCACAAAAAATGTCTATCTATTGCCAGAGCCACAGCAGGTACTAAAGTAGACTACTGCAATGCTCTACTTCTGGACACTTCGGCTAAAAACCTTAAACTTCAAGTCACACAGAATAATGCCCTTTGGACTGCCCGGAGCATCTCCAAAAGGGTTCACATCTCTCAGGCCAGGAAAGATGCACACTGGTTACCAGTAAAGGAACGCATACTCTTCAAAACACTGGCCATCACCCACAGGTGCCTCTCCACCGATGCCCAACCCTACCTATCAGAAAGAATCACCTTCAACCCATCCAAAAGACCCATTAGATAACATCTAACCAAACAGATCTACGTGCCACCTTTCAAAGGAAGCAAAGCTGGAGGGTCCAGCTTTCAACACCTTGCTCCCAAAAACTGGAATGCAGCCTCAGAAACGAAAGTTCCTACACTGTCTACCGCAAAATAACCTTACTGTTACGTTAGAACGGACCAATATGTATAGACACGTTGCTCAATTGTAATCTTAGGGACAGCTTAATATGCCATTCACTGTACTTTTGTGCCTGTTTTCTCTACACCATCCAATGTTGGTTTATGATATGTCTGTTGCCAAGTGAATAAGCTGTAACAGCGCCACGATGCCCCAGGGCCGATGTGCGCTTTATAAATGCAAATAAATAAATAAAATAAAAATGTGCTCTGCTAGGCCATGAGGGGGGTGAGAGCTCCCTGTGAAGACATCCCACGAGGAGCATGGCATGAGCCTCCAACCTTTCCCAGTCCCAGCGTTAAAATATAGTGCTCAGATGCTCCTGCCCCAAAACCCCAGCATTCCAAGGTTTCAGCCAGTTCCAGACCACCAACCAAAAAACGGTTAAATCATCAATCGGTCAGAAAGCGGGAACGGCTGCCCACACCACTAGGTCATGTGATGTGTGCTGCGAGGTGCCGGGGTGGTGGGGCCTTGGTGGGTGGTAAAGCGACAAGCCTAACAACCAGGATGGGCGCTGACTTGTCTGGGGTTGCAAATCATAGCAACCTCTTAAGTATCCTCCTACCCCATATCTGCAGTACCAGGTGCTTGTTATAGTAGAGATAGGGAATGCATTGTTTTTCTGCTCATAATTAACAATTAACTGTAGCTTTGTACTCAACGCACCAGGAGGAGCCCACATGGACAGAAGAGGCTGGGACCAATGGCCTGGCATCCATTAAGGAGCAGGTCACCTATGTATAGGGTCACATCAACCAGCCGTTCAGATTGGTAGCCTATGTAACTCACGTCACTGATGACGCTGTGTGCCCTTTTAACATGTTGCTTGTCCTAATTTTGTCAGAGTCCTCATGGCAGCAGAGTTCTTTGCTGGCGCGTCTTTATCTTTTTGTGAAAATAAAACTTGTTCTTCTTGCAAGAGGTGTGCTGGGCCTTTTTTCCCTAGTGGGTTGCATTTTTTCTGGTGTGAGCATTGAGGGGTTTCACTAAATTGTTGGTGACCCCGACGTGATCCGAGTGACCTCTGCGAAGACGAAGGCCTCCAGGCCGCATCTCTGGAGGGGCCATGCCCACATACAGTGAACAGTCCCATGCACGCAATCGGTAGTGGTGTACAGGCCTGGACTGGCCCACCGGGACACCGGGAGTTTCCCCGGTAGGCCTCGAGGTGTAGGGCCTCTTTTCTTGGTGGAGGGATACATAATCAAAGGGAAATCATGACATAATCCCATGCATCCAGCCAGGCTGGGCTGGGTGGAGTTTGCGCGGCATGCTGCCTGGATGACCTTTCTGCCCGTGGCTTGTGCGTCTGCAAATTATGGGAGTCATCGGCCAGGCACATCACTGAAACTGCACGTTCCTAGTGTGCTGCTCGCATGCGCATGTGCGGCCCAACGCATGCCAGTTACAGTTTTGGTGACTCGACGATGAGGCAGGCTGTGGGCCTGCACCATCTGCATTGACTGTTTGGCACTGGCTCAGGGCAGCAGGTCTCGTTCCTTTCACAGAAAGGTAAGGCGGCATGAGTACCAAATTAAGTCTATCACAGCGCTGCAAAATGCTGTTTATGAGAGCGACTGCAGGCACGTAATGAGAAATTCGTCCCGACAGTATATAAATGTGACTGGCATTGGGGTCTGAAATGGTTCATAATCATAAGGTCAAGTGAGGAGTTAGGCGCCGCTGCACTGGGAAGCGCTATAAGTATGTGCGTATGTAGCATACGTTAGTATAGCGCAAACCTAGCTAGAAAACAGAAGAGCGATACAGAGGGGCGAACGCTAATAAGGGGGTAGCAACGTGCTTGGCACTGAGATTTGGATGAACATTGTGGGCACTGCAGGAAACATAACGTGCACACTGCACGTGCATGCGGAGGACGACTTCCGATGCATTGATATGGGATTTGATTTAAACACGGAAACATGGTTCGTAATATGGATCTCTCTTGTTGTTCCCCTCCCAACTTTGCTTTTTAAAAGTTTCCAGAAAAAGCACATCTCTGTGAAATAATTTGCCACTGCAATGCGTACATGGTATGCTTTAAGCACATTTATGGCACGATGATGCATTAGCCATCGGTAGGCACGATTGCACGGGAGAGGAGGAAGAATAAATCAGGATTAGCTGTTGTCAACTGTCACCTCTACACTGGCTCACATGGGCTTTCTTTCGGATTCTTAGTGTGCGGTTGAAGGTCCTTGTGCAGTGACTTGGTATCTACGTATCGGGCATAACCACAGCAATATGCAGAAAGCTTCACAAGGTTTGAAATTTGGCCGCCCGGAAATTGGTTTTGGCCAGTGGTCAGTGGCCAGTGGTCGAAGTGCATGAAAAGAAGTAGTGGAACTATGTTCCCTACTGGCCTGCACCACTCGCCACGAACCCCATCTCCATGGCCCCTCCTACTCACAATACAAACCCCCAAACAAATGTGCCCGCTGTTTAAGGAATGTTCAGTACAGTGCACTGAAGTGCATATTTCAACTGTTTCCTACACTTTTATTTTAAAATGAAACTTCCAGAACGGTTTCTTTCTAAAATAAAAGTATAAGAACAGGAAAACTTAATTTAAAAAAGTAGAGGAGCACTGCTCCCAACGGCTCCCGCTCACTTCGACCACTGGAATTGGCTAAAGTGCCACATAGAAGCTGAAACTATTGCATTAGAGTATAGCTAGGAAGAAATAGCGCGAGGTGGGACACAAAGCTTGTAGGTGTTTAGTTATTTATTTAGCTATTGACTGTCCATGGCTATGATAAGCCCTATGGCCATTTCCACCTGCTTTCAGCCCCTCTCCAACCAAAACACATCCTCCTGTGATCTCTTTGAGCTAGTTTTATCAAGCCTTACCATCAAACTGTGTGCTCAAAGTGCCTGCCAGTGTTTTCTCAAAGCAGTCTTCTTAGAGTTAATGACTTAATTGGAACTGCAAAAGCACTACCGGTGTAATAAAAATGTCAACCAGGTCTGCCTTCAGCCACTCGATTTATAAGCACTATACATGTCCTTCACTGAAGTCCTGTTCAAAACAAGCATTGACAAAGCCAACTGTTTAAGCTTGTGCATCAATATTAGGCATTCACCAGGCACTGCTGTTATATGCCCAGGTACACTCACCACTTTCCACCTGCTACAATCCAGTTAGTACGACTACAGCAGTGCCTGACAAATTCCTCTCCCACCATGCCTACACAAAAGCCAACACTGTTGGCATTGCCAGTGCTCATTTAATAGTGCCTTTTATCTGTATCCCCTTCCTAGCATGAGAATAGGATGAAATGGATTAGGGATGCATGTTGTCTGGGTACCTTTAAACTAGATGAATTACTTTTTCTCATCTGCAAAATGTGGAATGTCCCTGGTCCCTCTATCATCTACTTTAAAAGATCATGAATTTATTTAAGACATGACTTTTCAATCCATATATGTTTAAAACATGCTTCAAATGCACTCATTTCGACTAATTCTAGTCAACATTTTCTTGGGGGAAACTCAAATCCCCTCATAGAAGGAGGGTTGAGCTCCCGTCATGTGCACGCTCGTTCAGTGAACTATGGGGCCACTTTGAAAAATATTCCAGGGCCACTTTTGGTTCCCAGTCCGGCTCTGGTGGTGTACAGGAGATGTTTTTACAGAATTCATGTCTGCTCTTTGGAGCGGGGCGCGACTCCCAGGAAGGTGCAGGCAGTTAAAGGGACCCCATGGTGGAGGAGCTCAGGTGAACCCGCAGATGTAAGTACACCTCTTGCGAGCGAAAACAACAGGGGCAATAATTAATGGAGAGATGTGTTATGATTGAGTGAAAGGAGAGAGCAAAATGCATATGCGGTTTTGTATTTCTTTTTTATATTATTTTTGCAGTTACAACAAGGTGAGAAACAGAAGTGTGGGTTCCTTTCTGAGCTAGGGGAGAAGGTGGCACCCTATTTTTATTGTGATAAGGGCACGCAAAAGTAGGAACTATGTATAATTAGAGAACTCGGATTCCGGTACCCAATATATTTCGGGTGTTGGAATGAGACTAAGTGGTTGTTATTTTGGCCTATTATTTTAGTTTGTTGTTTTACTGTATTGAAACCTACAGGAAGTCGAATGGGAAACCACAGATGAACTAGAGGAAGAGGAGGTGGCTTAGGAGGCACCAGAAATCACAGCGAGGGTAAAGAGCTTGTGGGGTCCGCAATTGTGGAGTAGAATTGGGTAGGTAGCAGTGGCCAGGAAAAAGGGAAGTGGCGGAAGAAAGGCGAAGCGAGGATTGGGCACACTGTTGCCATTATTACATAAAGGCCACGGTAGGGCGCATTTTGTCCCATGGGCCAATATGGACAAGAACAACCTGATTAAAGCACTCCCTCCCCTTACTGTGGGGGCTAGTAAGTGGATATATGCATTCATATGCAGCTGGGATCCATTTAGCAGTGGGAGACATGATGAGCCTGCTTGTTGCACTTGTGGGAGATCAGGCTGGGAATGTGTGGGTTAAGGATGGGTATCCAGGAGTGAAGTTACATGAAGATGGGGCACCTTTCAACAATATTAGGGAACAGGTGTGGGACATGCTGCAGCGGCATATCCCGACACGATAGACTTACAGTACATAATGCAGTACACCATGGGGGATGAAGAAGACCCTGATCAGTACATTTTAAAAGTGCCAGCGATGTGGCGAGCGGAGACGGGAGACCAGTGAGACCGATCAGTTACTCTTTTCTGTTTTGGTATTAAAAGGGGATTACCTAAAGAGGTGCAGAAGGTGGTGAAGAAGATAGTGGGTATCGAAGCAAAGGGGTAGCCCGAGATACAGACTATAGCTAGACACCACTGTAAGCGGATAAAAGAAAGAGAAATGGAAATGGCACAGAGGTTGCAGGCAGAGGAAACAGAACTGGTACAGAAAGAATTGGCAAAGATCACAGTTGCAGAGGCACCAAGCCAGCGGAGCAGGTAGCGCCGAAAGTGGAGGCGAGAATAGTAGCGCTTTAGCAAGGAGGACAGGGGCAATGGAGCGGTGGACCTCAGCCCGAACATTCTGAGTGGCACCAAGGTGGTCAGCAGTGGGGAAGAGGGGGGGGCTCCAAGGGGGCAGGGCAGATTTTGAGGGATGGGGCCAAAAGGGGGAGCAGGAGCTAGCCAGTGCTGGAGCTCTGGGAAGGGGGGCACTTTGCAAGGGAATGTAGAAGTAGACTAGGAGCAAGATACAACCCATATGCCCCTGCGGGCCCAATACAACAACAGCAGCACTTCCCTGCGCCCCCAATGGCCACTTCCATCCCGTACAAAATACAACAGGCGTACACAAAGTTGCCATCATGACCACCCCATATGCAACAACAAGCCCCGTCTAGCACCCCAAACCTGACCACACCGAATGAACCAATCTTGCGGCACCCCAGTGCCCGGAGGCAGTACTGTCCCCAATGCAATGGTGGCTCCATACAGAGGGTTGAGTGTCATGGGGGGGTAACCCTTTAACCTTCCCGGGAACCAACACATATCCCTATTAGGACAGCCCCCCAGAGGGAGCTCCTGCTTACCCAATCCTGTCAATGACTACCCACCCTGATGAGGAACCCTTGGTGGGTGATGATCTAGAAAATAAACAATTAATGGTTGACACAGGTAAACTAAATCATGCATCAGTGAAGGAAATTTTCCATTATCAGATGAAACGCTCAACACAGAGAGATTTTCAGGGTCTGTAGCAACGGTTTCATATACAAAAGAGGTAGCTATCAAGATAGGAGGAAAAGTGGTGCGTCTCCCTTATTATACTCAGAATCCTCAGTATTTTCGGGGACATTCCAGTCCTGGAGGATATAGCATCTTCTGATGTTGACCAAGTTGAGTTCCTAAATGAAGATGACCTATCCCTTGTTCGTCAATGGATACCTTCAGGAGTAGTCCTGAACGCCATAAGGAAGGCTAAAATGGAACTCTTCGCCTTAGGGTTTGTAATTGCCCAGGATCTTTATAGTTTCAATTACATAAAACAAAAAGAATCAGCAGTTACAACTGAAAAGAATCATCGTCTTCAAATTACATGCTCAAACGTGTAATGCTATACAAATCCACACACAATAGGTTTGCAACAGAACGTATATCCTGTTCGTGATTGGACCAGAGCCCCGTCATAACAACCCATGCAAAACTCCAGATACGATGTGTCTCTGGCGAGCTGGAACACACGTCGCCTTGTACACCTAATGGATGGATCTGAGAATTCAATAAACAATTTTGATATTATAGCTTTCCAAGAAACATGGCTGTTGGAAACCCCTTCCTGGAATGACCATTATGTCGCTTTGCACCTGGCCAACCCCCCTCATAAAGATAGACCCACTTCAGGCCTAATGGGCGCAGTTAAGATCAGCGCGGGCCTGGCCATTTAACCATGGACAGCCCTAAGTCAATTTTTTCAACTGGTTAGAGTAACATAGGCTGGTAGAGTTATAGCGTTACTCAATATATACCGGAATCCAGCAGGAACATCCAATGCTAGATTTTCCAAAGAACTAGAAAATCTCCAAATGTGATCACCGAGGCTTCTGATATCACCAATACCATCTTAGTGGGCGGCCTGCATCTAGACTGTATTGTCCTACAAGGCACCTATAAAAGTTTAGCAAGCCAAAAATTGATTAGCCTAATGACAGAGAGGCATCTAAGTATGACTAACTGAGCCCTGCTGGGTGACCAGCTCCCACAAAATACTTGGCGAAGGGGATCCCAGGAGGGAATTATCGACTACATCCAAGTTGACAAAGAACTGTTTGCCAAAGTGACCAAATTCAAAGTTGTCCGACAATTGCAAAGTGATCATGCAATGCTTACTTTATGTTGGACCTGGGGGCAACAATCACCTAATGTTCTCCAACGAAAGTACAATGGGCAACTTATAGTCAATATTGCCAGAACCCGTTTCCGGCGGTCTGACACCAACTTGCAACTGTTTAATGCAAACATTTTAAGAGATCACGTTTTGGCTGGTGGTTCCAGTGTGGACAGTGGCAACCCGTATACTGCAGCACTACATTTTTTGGATCTATGTGATCACTGCGCCGCCCGTAACTGCGACGGCTGCAAATGCCGACGCCAGGTACAGCGCGGCGCAGTGATCATATCGATAACTGTGCCCGCTTCCCCCAGCCTGCATTACCTCTCCCAACCCCCTCACCCCACTTACCTTTAGGGTGGCACACTTCTGCGTGCACCGCCCGCACTCTGCAATCCCTGCCGCATCAGCTCTTCCCACTAATGTGGGTTAGAGCTGACGCTGCAGGTTCATTTTTCTTTTTTTTCTTTTTTTTTTTCTTACTGTCCCCCCCGCTTTACAAAATGGTAAGCGGGGGACACCCCCGCAACCCCCGACTCCCGTTACTACGCCCAAGTAGAGCAGGGGACACCTTTGCAACCTCTGCTCTGCTTGGACGCAGTAAATGTCGCCCACATTTTGTGCGCCTCCAAAGTCGCAGTCACTGCGGGGGCGTACAAATGAGGGCGACATTTTGGTACGATACCCATTTTTTCAAGCTGCACTCGACTATAGCTTGCAGAGCCAATCATAAAAACAAACATTGCTTTGACCTGAAATTAAAAACAAAAAAGCAGACTTTCGGCGTCACAAAAAACTTGTTTTACTGTTGGTGCCAATTGAAAGAGCAGCAGCATTGAGATCTTCAAAATGCAAACATAGAAATTGGTTAAGAGGTAGAAAAGCGCTCTTATTTCAACATGATGGTGAACTCATGCTGAAAACCATTGCTTGTAAAAACTCTGCGCAAATATGGTCCCTTCTTTATCAAGCAAACCACATGCTACAAACACTGATGCAGATTAATGGGGTAACAGAACAGCAATGGCGGTCCCACTTTACTGTCTTATACGCACCTATCTTTTTTGTCTCCCGTCGACAACCTAACATGCCACTGAAGAATTTACAACAAAAAAATCACTGAAGAGGATACAGAGCAATACATACAAAGATCCATCAGGTCCAGAGCTCCTGGCCCTGATGGCTTCAGCAATGCCATGTTCAAGGCCCATCTGAAGATCTGGGCCAGTATACTCAACAACATTTTCTTTAACGTCATAAAGAACAATTCAATTCCAGACTCATGGTGGCAATCTATAATTGTCCCCATTTACAAAAAAGGTGATGGCTCTCTTCTGACAAACTACATACCGATCTCGCTATTAGATGCGCCCGGAAATATCTTTGCCCGATTAATTCTTAGGGACTTTAATGAGTGGACAAAACAAGAACTAAAGCGAGATCCCTGTCAAACAGGATTTGCGGCTGGGTTGGGAATGGTGATCATTTTAATGACTATCAGAGCAATAAAAAAACATCCCTATTCTATCAGAGAGCCACTTCATTTAGCATTTGTCGACTTTCGTGCCACATTTGACTCAATTTCTAGGGAATTACTAATGAAGAAATTACATAAGGCACACTGTCCGACAACTATAATCTCTCCAATTGACTCATTACATAGGAACATGTCCGTTCATATAAAATTGACGTTAGAGGGTCTTCTCTCTACACCCATTTATACATACCGAGGGCTGAAGCAGGGGTGCATCCTTGCTTCAGCCCTCTTGAATTTTTTCATATCCGACTTGAGAGAATCATTTGAAAAAATCATAAATGATGCTGAGAAGATGGGATTGAAGCAGATACCATCTCTATTGTATGCAGATGATCTGGTTCTGTTATCCAAAACCCCTAGGAGGACTTCAGAGGTTACTTGATGCCTTGGCTCTATACATGGAGAAAAAACAGCTTTCAATCAATTTAAATAAAACCAAAGTTATGCACTGTGGTGGCAAACGTACAGTGAAATAAAGGATAACATGAACTTTACAGGGCACCAAATTAGAAGTGGTGCATCCATATGTGTACTTAGGCATAACCATGAATCACCAAGACCATGACAAAGCCTACTTATATAGCCTGGAAAATATACTTTCGACAGCTATTTCCCAGACAAAAATAATACTTGCCAAATATGGCAAATTCTCTGCAATTCCAGCAATTAAGTATTATAATCAAAAGGTAGCGCCTCAAATTCTGTATGGAGCAGAGACAAAAGGGATTGGTCCTGAAGTCTTTTGGCGTAAAATGGAAATTCTGGAGGCGTGCTTTAAATCTCCCCCAATGCCTCCCAGTAGCCTGGCTCAGATATGGGCTGGGTCTAATCTCGCTGTATGGTTTACATCTATGGCGTCTCGGCGCCCTATTTAGGAAGTGTATACTGGCACCCAAGTCAGACACGCTACTTAGTACACTTTCAACATATGTGTTTACTTCAGAGCATACATTTATGATTAAGTGGAAGGCTACAGTCATCAAAACACGAGCAGATGCAGATATATCACTAGATTTATTACTGAATAACCTGTATCGTTCTAAAGTGAAACTATTCCAAACTGATTGGATTAAGACACGGGCACAATGTCAAGCCTCTAAAGACTTCAGGAGTAATCCCTTTAGTGATAAACAATTGCGCACAGTGGAGTTGTATTTGACGAAATATCCACCTCCCGCACGTAGATCGGCGTTCCTACGACTAAGATTCAACTTGTGGCCCCACTAAAGAAGCCCTAGCAAGACGAAAACTGATTACCAAAAATGAGAATGTTTGCTGATATTGCAAAAGTGCCAAAGAACCCGAGAATTTGCGGCATTTAATTTTAGAATGCCCCCTGCTAGATCAGAAACGCCTTTTCTGTTTAGATAAGCACTTCAGGCACCTTAGAGTTGCTACTTCTGACATACTGTGGGAACTCATATTTTGTACTCGATATACCTCTGTGAGAATTGCCATAGTTGGCTTTTTACAAGCACTGCAACTAGAGTAAGAGCTGAGACGATTCATATAACAATGACTCTGTAGTAAATATGGATGTTGTGTAGAGTTATACTGCAAGGTGCAATTCCGTTAACAAGCTCCTACAGTGTATGGGCTTCACTTAATTCACTTGATGTATGTTTTTAAAATCTTGTGTATGTGACAGTAGTAGCTCGTGAATCTATCCTTGTATAAATGTAGAAAATGAACTCATGAGGACACAATAGCATACTTGCTTCCTGTACAGTGGCCCAATCGGAATTGGAAGGGAACCAACCCAAAAACGAAGGTTGTTATTGTGATCCAAGCAATGATGATAACTAAACCCATAACCGTCAAGAATTTGTGAAAATGGTTTATAACATTAATGATATTAACAAGTACAGTCCTGGAAAATAAGTTTACTAGCACAAACGCTGAGCCTGATAAGTCATTGTGAGTCGGACCTTTTAGATTTACTTTTACCTTTGCATATAAATGATTTGCCCTAGTCTAACTAAAATTAATTGTTTTGAAATGGAAATGTCACCTGTGCTGCCAATTTTTAAGTATACCTGTTGTCAACTTTGTGTCTTAATGGATTTAAAACTTTATTTTTGTATTCCTGTGAATTTGATTGAATTGTTTCATCATTATATTGAAAAGTTGATTGTATTCAGCTATGTCAATAAATATAAATTAAAAGCTTTGGGAGCTGTGGTATTGGGTACACCTTTCTGATGTCCGAAGAGCACCTCATGCCGCACCCCCCGCTCATGTTGAGTAAATACTGAATGTGTACTGATTAAAGCACACAATGTCTGTTGATCTGATTAAATCTGTTGACAAAACATTTTTGCATACGTATAATGTGCAATTGAATATTGGTTTGTGCTCCAATGTAAAATGTTCCACTGCAACTGATCTACCTCCACCATCGTTAGGACTGATTTTCTATACTCTAGCCTAGAGGACAGATGTATAGAAGGCCAACCTAGTATTGTGACAGGGACAACTCTGGGAGCTGTAGCCAAACCAGTTCAAGGTAGCAAATCGAGTGGGCTAGGATAAGTCTCAAGAGGTGGTGAGCTTGTAAGGGGTCCACAATGAGCACACACAGTGAAGCAGTCAAGGAACACACTTAGACACACAGGTATACTATTACTTCTTTACTTATGGCCAAATAACACAGTGAAAAGTGACTACTAACAGGTAATATTATCACTCAACACTAACAATTAGATACATATATACAATTGCTGGAGTAGAGCAAAATACATATCAAACTCCTGAAAAAGGAAGGTATGGATTAGTATTAGCACTACAGGTCCACAGAGAATACATCCTAACTCTAACTCCAGCAGTTCACCCCTAAAATGTGTGGGGCCTTGTGCCCAAAAGTTCAGCATACAGTTTTGGGAAGCTGGAAAAAATGAAGGTAGCGACTCTGGGGTCCAGTGAACAGTTCCAAATGCGAGGGGACAAGTTAAACTAGCTAACAAACATGTTCCCAACTTTCGGAGTGCTTGTCTGAACAAGCAATGGCAAAGTCAAAGTCATCTAAAAGTTCCTAAAAGTTACAAAACGTTTAAAAAAGGAGTAAAGAGGAGGTGTGGCCAGGAGCACCAGCGATGTGGCAGCTCCCTTGATGGCCTCCGCGCAATGCCCGCAGCGTATGACAAATGATGTTCCAGCTGTCTTTCCAGAGAGAATAAAGCAGCAATGCCATCGGACGGTCTGGGACACCCAATGATCCCAGGATGATCTCTCGACACCTTCAGGAACCCCGAAACGGTGCCAGTGAACTCTGCACCCAGTCCGCCGCTCCTAGCCCAAGATGGCGGATGCGCTAAGAAGACGCAACCTCCGTGCCCCGCTTGAAGCCCACTGGTGAGGCCAACGTTGGCGACCTACCAGCTGATCGCGGGCACAACTACAGAGTGCTCCTGTCGGTGCCCCTGTCCCTGGTGGGGAGGGAGCCCAGCCATGGCGGCGCCGCGGCAGGAGGAGGAGCCCGGCCTCGAACATCACTGGCTACCACCGCCTCAATGAGCCGGGATCCAGCGCTCCTGTGGCCCCGCTCAGCCCAACACACCCAGGGTACTCTATGCTCCCCTAGCTGGCACCCCTTCTGGGCCCGGAAAGGTGATTTGGGACTCCATCACACCTGGTGCCGGCCCCCGACCCTCGAGGTCAGGCACCTGCAGCGCCAGCCCTTGGACTCCTTCGCGGCATCGTCCGCCTCTGGATCTGGCCCTCTAACTTCCCAGGAAAGTGCTCCAGCTCCCTCATAGTGCCCAAATCAGTGAAACGTCAGGCAAACAGCACAGTGGCCTTTAGGGGGTACCCCCCCTAACCTGATGTCCTTTTTTCACCAGGCTCCATCTCCTTCAGCCGGTTCTTGGCTGCACCCACTTGACCTGCTGCTTCCTGGGGCGCCCCGGCCCACTCCCCTGTCCTCTGCCTGGAGACACAGGCCCCGCTGCTGCCTGATGGAGGAGGACTTCACTCTCTCACTCTTTGCCAGCGAGCAGTGCGAAGCAACCCCTCCTGGATATCCAGCAGCCAACAGGCATGCCTATTGGGATCCTGAAACCAGAGAATTACCACAGACCTCAATAATAAATAATAAAAGTGTGTCAAGACCTACCTTCAACAACTCAAAAGCCCTAGCCTCGGATTCCCTCCTACCTGCTGCCTTATTCTATGAAGACCCAGCCAGGGGCCCTACTTACCACTCAAGCTTCCATCTCACCTATGGCCCGGCTCTCTAAAGACCGACTGCTCACATCTGGGGACCTTCTCCTCTACCTAGTGTTGGACGGAAACCACAGATCTTGCCCTGCCACCTCCAACGGCAGTCTTCCTTGGGTCCCCCTCATCTCCACTGCTTGCGCCTGGATTCACACAAGCGTTCCCGAAATTGAGACTTGGTGCAATGGCCAAACACGTCAAACCTCTCATGACAAACGGACATATCCACCATGCTCCTCTCAGCAGATAGAGGAAAGAAATTGTACCCCCCGAAACATACGCCTCAAAAGAATGCCAGAAGACAGGGACCCTCACAACCAAAGAAGACCTCCAAGCCTTCATGTCTGACATTAAGCCAGAATTCAGATCATGCATGTCGGAGCTCATTTCAAAACTAAAGCAGACGGACCAGAGGGTCTCGGATGTCGAGCACAGGTTGGGGCGGCCGAGGACCTAGCCCAGGAGCATTCTACTACCCTCGTGGAGATGCAGCGCACAATTCAGGCCTTGATGGACAGAACCGAGATCCTCGAATTCAAACAAGAGGACCTCAAAAACAGAGCCTGCCGCAATAATCTGCGGATTTCGAGGGGTCCAGCTCTCCTGGATGCGCAAAGACTCTCTTCCCCGACCTTCCAGAGACCGAACCGGGAAGATCTTCCCTCAAACCGAGGCGGGCATCCTGGTCAAGAGTGGAAAGAAACCACAAAATTAAATAACGACCGGAGCGTCCCTGAGGAACATAGAGCATTGGAACACAAATTACTAAACGCTGCTGCAGGCCCTGTGCGGCCCATGCCTGACTCCAAGGTGCATTACACCGTATTTCCCTTGGAGTGAAACCCAACCCTCTTGGTTGGCTATAGCCCTGTTGGCTAAGAATTCCGATGAGATGAAATCGGTCCCTCCAAGTTGAGGTTCTTGATTCCCGTTGGAGGCCAATGTTGGAAGACTTTTACTCTCGTTGGAGGCAACCTAAAAAATCCCAGACACAGGATGATCGGGTTAAGCACGCACCTCTCGACTATGGCTGACTCTGGCTCTCCTCAACCCCCACCACTGGGACCTATGCCGACTCCAGAGGTTCTGCCCCCGCACCACAAACTAAGATTTGTCACCTGAAACGTCAGAGTGCTAAACTCCCCTCCCGAAAAGGAAATCCACCCTTCAACAGCTACAGGACGGGGAAGCCTCAATGGCCTTTTCGCAAGAGACTCACTTGATCCCAGTGGACTTTCCCGCCTTTGTAGTAGACTTTTTCCCCTGCAACGTTTGGCCTCTAACGTCACAAAGAAGGGGGGCACGGCAATCCTCTTTGCAAAATATCTCAGACCGCAAATCCTGGACTCATTACATTGCCCAGTGGGCCGCTTCATCGCATTGCCTTATCTTTGGTCAACTCTAGTCCCTTATCTCGGTTTACGCCCCCAATGATAACCAGGAGGGGTTCTACCGAGACTTAGAAGAGGCTCTCCTCCCATTCATCGAGGGGCAAGTCATCATTGGAGGGGACTTCAACGGAGCCCCTGACCAACTTATGGACAGGTCACATCCCCCATCCTCCAGAGACTTAAAGTTTGCAAAGAGCCTGCTTCACCTCTTCCAGATCCTAGATGTCGTGGACGCTTGGAGGGTAATCTATCCCGATGAGAAAGACTTTACATTCTACTCGTACATGCATAAAATCTTCTCCCGGATCGATCCCCTGCTGGCCTCCCCCCCATATCCTGGCCTTTACATACAACATCACCATTGGCGCAAGGGTCCTCTCTGATCATGCTGCAGTCTCACTGACCTTGCGAGCACATGACCCTGATCCTCCTCTCCGTCGCCAATGGAACTTGTATGACCCCATCTTAAATGACATGGTGGTAATGGACTCCATTACTAGGTCGATTAAAAACTTCTTCACGGAAAACCGGAATGAGGACACGTCCCCAGCCAACACCTGGGACGCCATGAAGGCTGTGCTGAGAGGGGAACTGGTCGCTCAAGGTGCAGCTTTTCACAAAGATAGACATGTAGCTCGCACGGCCCTGGAGAATGAGATTCTTGAAGCTGAGGCCACCCATAAGTGTAAGGGTTATCCCCGAAATCCTATCAGGCTTTACAGGCAGCACAGAAGAGGCTGAATGCGCACTATGCCGAGGCCACAGTGCACTTGCTAACCAAAACTATACAGTGGTATTGCGCCAAAAGCAATAACGCAAATACACTGTTGGTGGACAAGCTCGCCATGGGCAAGAAAAGAAACACCATTTTGGGCTTCCGCGACCCCATGGCACTGTCCAATTTGCAGAAAGAGACAAGCTGCGACTGGCGTTGACCCACTTTTCAGGGATAATGACAGCATCCCCAAGAGATCAAACTGAACAATGTGACTACCTGCAGGGTGCTGCTCTTCCGCACCTCAAGGCTGCGGCAAGGGAAGGTCTTGAGGCTCCCATTACAGGTGAGGAAGTTGACACAGCCATTAAGGGCCTTAAGCCCAGAGCCCTGGGCCTAGATGGATACTCCACTCGATTTTATAAAATCTTTCGCCCCCAGCCCCTTTGACACTTCTCTTTAACTACTTTGCTACCACAGGAACCATCACTCCCTCCATGCAGGAGTCAATTACGGTCCTCATTCTCAAGGCCAGAAAAGACCCCAAGGACAACAGCTCATATAGGCCCATCTCATTGCTAAATCTTGATGCCAATATATAGTCTAAGATCCTGGCAAATCACTTGCCACTTGTCCTCCCTGATATCATAGACTCGGACCAGACATGTTTCATAACTCATAGGTCAACGAGAGACAACATTCGCAGAGCCCTGAATTTAATAGATTTCGCTAATAAAGAATCGCAACAACTCGCCCTACTGGCCCTAGATGCAACTAAAGCCTTTGATAGAGTGGACTGGACTTTCCTGCGACTCTCTCTCGAAGCCTTCCACTTCGACCCAACATTCCAAAAGCTGGTCTTGGCTAACTACCAGTCCCCAAACACTCTCCTGAGAGTAAATAGCCTTCTATCTGATCCGATCCCTCTTATGTGTGGAATGAGACAAGGGTACCCCCCCTATGCCCCCCGCTGTTTGCCCTAGCCATGAAGCCCTTGGCCCAATGCATCTGCCTGAATCTTCGGATCAAAGGCCCACATGTAGGCCCCTCCCAGCACAAGATTGCCCTTTACGCTGACGATGTGCTATTGACCATCACTGGCATCTCGGCTTCCATGAAGCCGGCCCTGGCCAAAATTCAGAGGTTCAGGAGAGTGGCGGGTTTTGCCATCAACTTCGAGAAATCAGTGGCCTTAGGGGTGGGAGTAGGTCCAGGGGAAAGAGAATCCCTAGAAAAGCAATGCCCAATACAATGGAGCATCAAAACGATCCCTTACCTGGTGGTGCAGACCCCGGCCTGTCTGGCAGACGTCTATCAGGCAAACTTCCCCCCCTCTTCGAAGAGCTGGAAAAAGACCTTAACCGTTGGCTCTCGCAAGAGATTTCGCTTCTGGGCCGCATTACAGCTTGCAAGATGAATCTCCTCCCACGGTTCCTCTATGCCTGCTCCTCTTTTGCCATTTCGTTCCCTCTCCCTGCTCTGCGGCGTCTTCAAAGAAAGATGATTAGCTTTATCTGGAGGGGCAAGAAACCGCAAATTCCCCCAGAGAACCATGATGGATAATCCCAAACTGGGTGGAATGGGGGGTCACCGACCTCTGTAGATATCAGATAGCAGCACAACTAGCCCAAATTCAGGCATGGGGGATTGCCTCAGGGCGCCCGAAGTGGATGGAGATCGAACAATCCTGTCTTCCTCTCCCTCTTTGTTTTTCCCATACATCCCCCCTTCACTGCGCCGAACCTGGCCAAATATTCTGGCCTCTACTAAACATCTGGTGAAAGCCTGGGACTGGGCTCGGAAGGGGGGGGTGATAGTGGGGGATGGCCTGGGCCCATCCTCCCCAATCTTTCACAACCTGGCCTTTTTCCGGGCTCCTGCCCTTTGAACTTTCGGAATTGGGTGGCGGGAGGCCTCGAATCCCTAGGGCAACTCTTTGAGGAGGGCCACCCACGTACCTTCGAACAATGCAAGGCGACGTTCCGGTTAGAAGAAACAGACAGGTTCACCTATTCCCAACTGCAGCATTGGTGTTCCCATTCCCTGACACGAACGGCAGCAACTCAAGCTCCCACTCCATTAGAACTCACCACGATTGACCTGCCAGCCCGGGGGAAAATCTCTGCTCTCTATAAATTACTGCAAGATGACCCCTTCATCGCCAAGGCCTCTTGCATGTCTCAATGGGAGGCAGACCTGGGGCAGGCCATAGAGGATCAGACTTGGGTAGATATCTGGTCGAGAACCCGCTCATCCTCCCCATGCATCACCAACCGGGAGTGCGCCCACAAGCTGCTTCTACAATGGTACTACCCGCCACTCCGCCTACACCACTTTCATCAGGCTTTAGACCCCCAATGTTGGCGTCTCTGTGGACTCCCAGGGTCCTATTTCCACATGTGGTGGACTTGCCCTAACGTTAGAGAATTTTGGTTCCAATGCCTCGCCATGATAAAAGATATTACCCAGGTGGCAATCCCTTTGGCTCCCGAAAACATCCTTCTTGGGGTCCCGGGCTGTTACCCGAGAACGGGCAGGAGGGCAGCCCTTATGACGCAACTCTTGCTGACGGCAAAAATTACTGTAGCCCATACTTGGAAGTCTGCAGATGCCCCCTGATGACGCTCTGATGGATTAAGCTTTGGGACATTCTGATAGCAGAGAAGGTTACTGCCGCCAAAACGGGCACCCTCAACAGGTTTGCAAACATTTGGGCGCCACTACTGGACTATGATCGGAACTACACGGCGCTGATTTATAAGCCGCGCTTAATTGCGAGGGCTCTGCACTCGGACAACAAACAACTGGTGCACAGTCTGGCCCAGTCGGACTGAGAGTAAAAGCTGACCCATGAAGCAATAGAGGAGGGATGGGGGAAATGTTGCTTTCTTATTCCGAGGTTTTGTGTTGCATTTGTTTGTAAATTTATATGATCACCTGTGTGCTGCCCTATAAATAAACACATTTTTAAAAAAAGGGGACTATAGGGGTTCAGGTAAGTATTGCTACAACTCACCCCATACTCTGATTCTTCACAGTACTTGGCAGGTCTATTGAAAGGGGTCCAAGGTCACATTTTCCGCTTTCAGCCTCAGCCCTTGATTCCCACGGGTTGCAGTTTTGAGCTGCTCTCCGGTCGGTGTCTAAGGCTGGTGCAAGGTCTCCCAGTTGAAGAATGCAGCAGAAATCGATGCAGGGCCCCTCTCATGACAGGAATGGATGCAGGTAAGCAGTTTGGGAAAATGGCCGGCGATGCAAATGGATTCACTTGCCGCAGTCAGACTTTCCCTCCTATCTCGGGTTCTCTTGATGCTAGGGCCACGAAATTCCGCAGTTAAGTCTTGTTGCACAAGCTGAAGATCCCCCAAGTTCCAGGCCCCAACTCGGAACGGCGACGTCTGCAGCAGGGTATCCCAAACTCAGAGCTGGTCAGCAACATAGCAGTACTGGGGCACTCTGGAAGGATTCTCTTCGTTGGACTCTGAGCTGATGTTGAGAATGGGTGTTGCCTCTTCTCCAAGGGTCGCATGCTCCTCCGCAGGACTGCTGGAGATCTTCAACAGGACAGGGCTTCATAAGGGCAGCCTTTTTCTGACAAGTCCATGGTCTCCTCGCCAGTCTTGCAGCTAGACAGGACTCTTCACTCCTTCAGTTTCTTCCAGGATCTCTCCAGAGCGGATGCAGGGGTCCTCTTCCTATACTAAAAGCCAGGTAAGAGCAGCAGCTCCCACTTGCCAATGACAGATCTGCCCCACACACACACACACCAGCCGTGGTCCAATCGAGACCAATAGTGCAAAACTCATGCATACCACTCAGACACACCTATCAGTTAGTGATTTGGGACCAGACAGTCCCAGCTCACTTCCTAGCTACAAGCACACATAAACCCTCCAGTAACCCGCCAAATGCCTCTGCTTTCGCAGGCCCTGGAAGTCCATATAAGGCCAGAAAGAAGGCTAAAAGACAAGATGGCCAAAGGACAAGCAAAACATTTTGTGGCATGTCCATGTTTGACCACTAGCCACAGTTAGTAGCCAAACACAGTAAACGCGGTAAGGCTAAAATGAAATGCACCAAACGAAATGGCAAAAAGTCACTGCTGCCACCAGCTGGTCCATGTAGCACACCTCGAGTAGCCACAAATCCTCTAAGTCTATTGCAAAACCAAAAGTGTACCCCATTGTATTGCATTTTAAGATGTATTGTACAATCATAAAAACTACCTCAAGTGGTAAAACATTACTAAAAGTAGTAACAAAGTAACTATACTAAGGGAAACAATGTTTCCCACTACTGACAGACTGAAGGATATGTCAGTGTCCCCATAACAGACGAGCAAAAGCCAGTGTAGTGAAGCTTAAGGCTTCACTGCACTGTAAAAAGAACAGGTCAGATACAAAAATAAAAGCAAAAAGTTTGGTGGTCCATAGAAATGGAAGAAAGGTGCAGTAAAGAGGAATCTTTCCTAACAACGATATACAAACTCTGGTACGCATCAATTGCACAAAAGTGCTGGTCTCTCTCTCTCTTTTTCCTCTTTCTTTTTCTTGTTCTCCTTCTATTTTTCTCTTGTTTCACAATAGACACGCATGCCTCTAACCACTCAATTGATAGACGGTTCTGTTTCCGGCTGGTGAATATTCTCTCATAACAGCGTTTTGTTCCACATATACCTTTGTTATACACTGTGTAGCTGGACTATTCGCTCTCTCTAGGTTTGGATTAGGTGTATATTTAGGATGTAGTTTTATATATGGTGGACATATAAAGGGGGGGAAACCGAAATGTAAATCTTACTAATAGTTCCCTCACACATGGCAATGCTATTAATGTCCTCCAATTAGGCAAAGTACCCGAAATGTACAATACCTCGGCAGCGGACTCTCAAACAAAGACGAATGTAACTGCTTACAATGTACATACTACCCAGGGGTCAAGTCCTAAAAATTAGCGTGGGGACTCATCAACAAACGCAATGCGATGTGATGTCACCAGAAATGTGCATATCAAGGAGAAATACGCACATTTCATTAAATTGGCTTTGCATAACCACCCAAATTGAACAGGACGAATGGCATTTGCCTTGCATAAAGTCAACACACACACAAAACCAAGAGAGGATATTTTCTTCTAATAGTGTTTTTGAAAATGTTAAAAGTTGTGCATGTTTTAAGCTCCAAGAACAAATACAAATGTTTTCCCTGGGACTTGCAGTACCGAAATGGGAGATTTCAGCTTTAGTTGTTTGTTATTTTTAATCAGGTTATATAGTGCAGTGGTGAAGTGTCTGGCTACAAACCTGATGACTGTGGTTTGATCCCCGAGATCGGCTTTAATTCAAAAAGGACATCCAATGTTTCTCTTTTAGCTAAGGGGGACTGAGTCACCCCTCTAAATAAAGTGGGGGGCCTCTGTCCCCCCGCGTGTACCCTCGACTTGAGCCCTGATACTACCCAGCAGCATATGGGAAGCTTGCTAATGTACTTATGCTATCATTGTTTCCTAATGTGTTTTCCAACAGAATTGTACATTTTAGTTCTTTTCCTATTGGTTCAAATGTGAATGCATTAAAACGTTTTAAAAGACAGATGAGAAGAGCCAAGTACGACCAGTACAGAGGACTCGGTCTAATCATAATAGAAAATGTGCACCACCCAGAGTTAAGCAATAGTTGGTCCGAAGACATGAGCTCATTGGGGAAAAAGAGGGTTAATGGAAGCTGTTACATCTGTTCCTTGATACCATCAGGGGCCCCCAGGATACTGCAGAGGGAATTCCACTTTTGGAGGCTCAATGTTTGGTCCATCTGACGTTATGCAGTCTGCAAAGTATGTTTCAAGCACAAAACGTACTACTCGAGATGATGTAGTCAGACGAACTGCAGTGTGCCCGGACCCCAAGGAGGATACAGTACTTACAAAGGCTATATATGAAATAGAAGGGGTTAATTTTGTGGCAAACAGAGACAAAAGACTATAATGAGTTGCATATTTAGAAGTCAGGATTGGCAATAGATTTATTAGTATATGCCCTTTTATTTTGACAAGAAACCACTAGGACTGTGTTATTATTATTTCATGGTCGTAGCTTGCTCCCATCTTTAGATTTAGGATTATATAGGCATTTTTCAAACAGTTGTATGTTCAATAAACACCCTTGAACTGTGATCCCTTGTGCCTGTCTTACTGTTTGATACCATGCCTTCCTGACGCTAATCACTGACAAATACTGTAAGCTCCGTGGAGGCTTTTTTAAGCTGCTTTTTTAGATCTGAAAAAAGTGTTTGACAGGAATGAAAGGGACCTATTGTGGAAGAATGGGCAGCAATGAGAATACCGGCAAATTTGCTCAGACTCGTGCAATTATGCTATGGCCAAACCAGGATTTCAGTCAGACATGGGGGAATATGGGACAACACTGAATTATTAGACTCAAACAGGGGGGTAAAACTAGACTGCCCCTTGGCACTGCTTCTTTTTATTCATTTTATGGTGGATTTTGACCCTGCAAAGTATAACAGCAGGGCATGCCCACCTAGGCTGTGAGACAAGGAATTCAGCGCTTTACTCTATGCTGACGACACTGTCATTTTGGCACTTGCCTCTGCGGGCCTGAATCATGGGCTTAATAATGCAACAGAGTTCCTAAAGGTTAATGAACTAAAATTAAACAAGGATAAAACTAAGATTGTGACATTCAGAGGAAAGGAAAACCATTTGGGAACTGAAAGGGGTCCCAGTGGAGGTAGCGGATACTTACACGTACCTAGGTATTACATTCTCAAAAGCCTGCAAGTGGTCACCACACATTAAACAACAGGCACAGATGGCCAGCATTAGCTTTCAGGATTTACAAAGGTTCTACTTCAAATAACTCACTCTCCCCCTCCCTTCCTTATCTATGTCTTAGCTCTTGCACTATCTGAAATGTCGTCAGGCCGAGCACGATAGTTAATTTCACATCCTTACTGTTCATGGCCTGTAAGAATGTCATTGTATTTTCCCTTGTTCCGTCCCTTGCCTTGAAGAGCTTTGAAACACATTGTGTATAGGCTCTATATAAATAACCTATCATATCAAATATGGTGCCCAAACACTGGATAAATGCATTGAGGTTTTCAGATGAAAAGTTCTAACGGAAATGTTTTATGGTAGTGATGTAGAGGAGCAGTTGCATGCCTCTGCAGGAAATCCGTCCCCCCTACGTCCTGTATGTTGGAAACCTGAGATTGTGAGATTGTGCCATGTTTGACACCAGCAGTTGTGACCATACCACAGAGAATATTTGAGAGAAGATACCCATTGAGAAAACCCTATCAAATGTATTCCCAAAGAGGCGATAATCTGAGGGAGGAAATCCCTGAAGGAATATGAAAACGAGTGAAAGAGGAGCTGGTGACGTCACGAGAGACGAGCGTGATGCCTGGAGAATACTGGCTGAAGAGAATGCATGGATCTTATAGAAACTGATGACGAAGTTAAGAATCGAGTAAACTTTCATATGCGAAAATAAGATTACATCTGTGTGACACAGTGCAGAAAATGCAAGCTTTTCAACAACTGTACAGATGCAGCAACACAAGTAGATTAAGTAATCTTAGAAGCGGCCAAAACTTAGTGGATAGATTGCAGACGAAGCCACCATTGTACAGAAACTGGACATCATTGTCATGAATTTAGTAAGCCCAGACCAGTGGAGTAACTTTGCTGAAAATGTTGGGGGGGACATGACATCTGAAGAAAAGGTGCCCCAGCCAAATGAATGGGGACAAAATGGTGTGCCATGAAAGTTGGGGGGGACAAACACCCCCGTCCCCCCCTAAAATTACGCCCAT
The DNA here is from genome assembly GCF_040938575.1 of Ambystoma mexicanum. Lineage (NCBI taxonomy): Eukaryota > Metazoa > Chordata > Amphibia > Caudata > Ambystomatidae > Ambystoma > Ambystoma mexicanum. The sequence continues at coordinate 601,981,948 of NC_090922.1, forward strand.
GGCCCGGACCCATGGAGTGGAAAGGCTGAGAGCTGTGTTGCAGTATGAATAAGCTGAGATCGAAGATATGAATGGCGAGGCAGTTTGCATATGCAAAACAGTGTTCCTGTCTGGCTGAACTAACCTTAAATAAACACATTGCTGCTCAACAGTCCTACATGTCAAGCACGGAGAGAAAGGAGCTCAATCAGACCGAAATCTTCAGAACTATTAAAAGAAAAAACACAATTTTATTTCATAAGTAAATAGATAAAAGGCATATTAAATCTATTGTGGCCCATATTGCATATCGGGTCTTACTCAATATAAATATAATACATACAAATGAAAGTGCTAACTTGGCGATAACCTATAATGCACACTCAATCTGTCCAATAGAAAATGGAAAGCTTAAAGGCTCAGGATGCTATTGGAGCCTTGTGGTAGACCTAACAAAGGGGTCTACACTCCACCCGCACAGTTGGGAAGACAGTTACCCAAATTAGAGTGACAGAAATCATGCGATTTGGGAAGACCGGTGTTTGCAAGTGTGTTTGTGAAAAATGGTTTCAAATTACGCATATACACTTTTCAATGAATTATTGCATTGGTAAAAATTAGACAGAAATACACAATTCAATAAAATGGGAGTGCTGTGTGGCGAGGCTGTTTGGCCTGGTGTCAAAGCTGAGAAAGCCAAGGACAGTTATCTATTCTCAAAGGCAGTGAACGTGAGAAGCTGAATCATCCCTCATCCCTGGTTAAGGTGCGAAGAAAGAACACCAAGCGTTCCAGGTTTCATTCATTTAAGACATTTATATGCTGCAAAATGGACCAAATCATGGTCTCCTGTCACGTGAGCCAAGGATGGAAATAGAGTTGAGCATGGAGTCCTAGAACAGCGATAGTGCGTGCTCGCACTCCCTTAAATTCCGAGAGACAAGAATACTTTGCAAGGCCAAGTTCAAAGACAATCTTCATGGCAGAAAGCATGGGTGATGAAAGACGTTGGGCTAATTGGGTGGGGAGGTAAAGTCAAGTCCACCTCCTGGCACCTGGGGTTGAGCTTACATGCTGCTAAGTGAACCGAATGTTCCAGACATGGCACGTGCATGCCAACAATTATAGAGGGCCGTATAACAAAGGGCCTTATAGTTTGAGAACCACTGATATACCGTGTACTTAAGAGTGTTAAAGATGGCATGCTTTAGAGGTAGGCATAAATTGTCCACCTGACAGTAGATATACAATCACAATCCCACCCCGTGTAGAAAGTATACTTAGATGTTCCCCTTGAACCTATCACAACTCCTCCTAGGATTTTCTCATTTGCCACATAGTATGATGTCACCTATGATGCATTCTTAGTATATAAATGTGTTTTTATGTGAAATGTACCGAGTACTCGAGTGAACGTAATTGATGTCAGTTATAACTTCATTTTAGACAATTGATATTAAAACAGTAAACTTTGCCATCTTCCCGAGTTGGTTCAATTATTTGGTGTCAGAGTTATTCTGCATCCCATCCATTGCCTGTACGATACCCAAAGGGCCCTATGCTCAGTGAAATCTGGGGTTACTGTCCCTGTGAACCCCTTGAGCTAGGACAACTGCAATTCTGGTGCAACACTCTAGGGCTCAGCTCACTCTCACCAGTTGTTACACACATGGCCTGTGCTAGGATTTGCAATGTTCACATTATCTGTGTTGGCACTGTGCAGTGCTGTCATGCCTGTGCCCTAATGGGTGCTTGGTTGTTTTTGTGCATTTTTGAGGTTTCTGTGTTCCTGCTGTTATGGATTCACAAACATGGTTTGCAGCTTACATGCAATCACTGTATTCCAGTGTTGCATTTTCATTGTTGGCTGTGTATGTGTGTATTCCCTAGGTATTTTGCTTCCTGTAGTCCTCTGTACATGCTACTGCATTGTCCTCCAGGGCATGGTCATGTGCGCTGGTGGACGTCATGTTTGGGGTGAGAGGGCAGGCCCTGCATGCACAGTGCCTTGACAGGGCAGGCATGCATTAGTAGTTGTAATGTTCCCCCCACCTTCACATAACATTTCACTTGTGGTGCAAGATTATGTGTGATGGCATCTGTACTTACCCAGTATTCATGTCTATTGGCCTCTGTGGCTCTCCATGTATGCAGGCAGTGTACTGTTCCACAGGACCATGGCCTCATGGGTGGGACCAGGAAAGTGGGCAGAGCAGTGTGTGATGGTGAGGTCAGCATCGCAGGTCACCTGTACATTCATTGAAGGATACTGCTTTATGTTGCGCTATACCTCTTCTGCTGCCTGGCAGGCAAGCAATGCCACAGGAGTGCAGCCCACAGCTGCATTTAGGTTGGGCAGGAGGGCTGCACAGTAAAAACATACCTTAGTGGCATTTATCTGTGCCAACGTGATGGGCAGGGAGATATCCCGGGGTGCATGGCAAAGGAGTTCTTCCACCACCTGCCCAAGCGCTATTACGCTGTGGGCTGAGACATGTCATGCAGCATGCCCACAGTGTGCTGGTAGGTGCCGATTGTAAGGAAATTATGCAGCGACACAAGCTTCAGCAGCAGGGTGGGAGAGTAAGGTAGTTCTAATATTGATCCTGCTTTGGATGTCGTCATGGAACAGGGATCATAGCTCTGCAATGGACTCCCTGTTCAGACAGTACAGGGCAATCAGCTGCACATTAGTTAATGTGCAGGTTTAGGGTCTAAACCAGGGAATGGGCGCTTGCCTTGCATGGCGTCTCCTGCTCTCCTCTGCTCTATGTGCTCTGTGCTGCTGGTCCAGCCTCTGTACCTCAATGTAGAGCAGGAGGTGCCGCATATTCCAGTTTGCAACTGCTAGCGGCAGCATGGTGTTGGAAAGTGAGTTTGGGTCAGGTGTGGCCCTTATGTACCCTTTCTGGGTGGAATGGGTGCACCTGTGACTGGATTTTCCTCTCCTGTATGCCTTTACCTCATCTTTTAAGGTGGAAGTAACTGCACTGAGTTTTTGGCAGAATTACTGTCCATTTACAGCAGTATTTGTACTTGTAATAAGGCGGACATACTATTTGTCATCTTGGCGGTATTTCCGCCAACAAAATGAGTGCCAGAGCTACTTCCACCATATACCAGCACTAATTCCGCCAATGGAATTAGGACCCATTTCCAGGTTACCCCACTTCGGCGGTGTGGCAAATTTGGTTATAATTCTGTTACCGCCACTTTTACTGCATACCACTGCCTCGTACTTAATGAGGCCCATTAACTTTTAACTATTTGCACTTTGTAAAAATCGCTCCCTTTTAAATAGAGGTTTCTTGCATGCAGTCTTTAAGGTCAGTCAGTTCAGTCTTGCAATTTTGTTTGTATGAGATGCTGCATGGTTTGCCATGTTGAAACAAGGTGCTGCATACATATATGTATGGGTGTGGCTATTTCTATTTCTGACATGGGTCTAGCAGGGCTGCACATACGGCCAGTGGCGTGCTGAAGAGTGAAAACGTTTACCCGCAAAGTCAAGATGTGGCGTGACTTTCTTGAGCCTGCTGCTGTCTCAGGCTTTCCCGCCGCGCCCCCCCACCCTACTGCCCCACCCCTGCACCAACAAAGGGGGGACTGCTGAGAAACGGGAGATGCTGGTTGGTCAGGAAAGCTCATCACTACTAAACAACCCCCCTCCTTGCATTACAGATGCTCCTGAGCGCCTGGAGACCACACAAGTGGCATTGGTGCGCGGTATAAAAACCTTTAACATTAACATTGGAGAGGAAGGATAGCTCATGGGCAACGCGTTTGTCTTGGAAACAAAATGCGTTTTGTCTCGGAAACAAGACAACACAGCGCAACACAGGTTCGAACCTCAATCCCGTGCTTAGAAACCACTCATTGGTATTAAGCGCATTGTAAATTAACAATTATTATAATTATTATTATAACATTAATGCTTTGCCTGGAAGGGCGGGTGTCATGGTATAAAGTCCAGTCAACTATTTCCAAATGGGTTCTACTGGAGCAATTTGCACCCAAATGGCTGTGTGCACAGCTCTTGAATTGCTATCAAGAAAGGCCCAGGATGGATTTTATTTGGTCAGGTGAATACCATTTGTAAAGCTCATATCATAAAACTAGATCTAGTAGGAACAATTTCTTAGATGTCGCTAAACTAAAGAACACCACAGGTGCTCCAAAATAACCTGTGCTGGTGATTCTAAATTCTCAGGCCTATCTGTGCAGCTAGTAGGCTGTTCATTGCATTACACACGTTATAATGCTCAAAATGTAAATATTGAATCTTTATTCTGCAAACCAATACGCTGGTAAGGGTTTTTCATTGAAAATACACAAAGCAACAAGGAAACCAGCCATGCAAAGTAATATTATGTCACTGTCACTTCCTCATAGCCGGTAAAATAGCTCAGCGGGTTGAGCGCTCTCTGCTGCGATCTGAGCGTGACCTGCAGGTCGCAGGTTTGAATCCCGGCAAGGCCAACTCAGCCTTTCATTCTTCCTAGGGTCGATAAATCAGTACCAATTTCAGTTGGGTGATATTGTATGTAAATATGTGCTCTGTAAAGCGCTTTGGATTAAGGCGCTATATAAATACATCATTATCATTACACTTGATGTATAACACAATATAAGTTCTCTCCCAGCTGCCCAATTGTTTACATCCTCTCCCTACACACAGCAAATGATGCATGCTTAATGGGCAACGTCTTCCCAGCATGTGCTTCTTCAGGGTCTAAAAGGAAAACATAGCCATGCACCAATTAGTGTTGGTAATTAATCAATAGTGTTTTCTTCATCAAAATTGTTTATGTACATCATAACTTCCAAAAATAAATCGCAATAATTCAGATAAAATCATACTACACTAAATTTGCTGTGGCCTACATTAAGCACAATGAGGAAATGATCCTGAAATAAAATTGCTTTGCACCCCTGGTTTCCTGGTCTTCAAATTCCTTTGTGTCTTTTGAAATAAAAAAGTTATCAGCGCATTGGTTTGCTAAAAAAAATATATATATATTAATTCTTCTACGTCAACTGAAAGTTTCAATAGAATGAACTACTCACAGCTGGACTAGACTCACTTGAGATTTTTATGCATTCGGTCACAACCAGTTTTTTACTTTAAGGTAAAGTGTATTCCACTTCATTATTTCCGAACAGTTTCTAATGTATCCAGCTGCTGATACAGTGCACATCTACTGACCCGCTAAGAAGAACAATTTAGTGGTTATGTTTGTCCATCCCCATGAACTGCATCCCTCTCTGTCGCTTCATCCATACTCCTACGGACAGCACCATTCAGGCTACACAATTTCCCTCGCTAATCACCACCCCTCTTTCTATCGCTCCTTCTCCTCTTTCTTCCCCCTGCCATCCATCCTTCCCTTCCCTCACCTCCCCTCATTCCCTCACTTCCTACTGACTCTCTTTGCTATTCCTATACCAAAGCCAACACCATTGGCTTTGCCAATGCTTGTTTAGCTTGCATGTAGCCCTTGAGCTGGTCACTGTTTTGTGCAGACCCAACATTGACACTTAAGTGGACTTAGGCAAAGAGAAAGAAGGGGATATGCCCAGGATCACACAATTTTGGAAACATGTGCGGGATCCAACTATCCTGGTTCCCAATTAAACACCTATGTGTACAAAGAGTTTTACACAAATATGTTCGTCAAAGAATACGGAATGTTATATCAAGCGAACTTACCAAGCCTTTTCCCACATTTGTACTATTAATTGAGTAGAAATTACTGGCATACCTTCGATTGATTAACCTGCAGACCAGGCCCGGCTCCAGCAGCGAGACCAGGCCATGGTGCAAGCCCCTCCCCAAGGCCACCATCTGATCCCAATAGCTTGCCCCGGATAATGATTTATGCTCCACAGCCATGAAAGTAGAAATGACCAGGGAGATGGAGGGCGATTCACACCTCTAAGCAATCTTCCCTCAAATTATTTTTCTCTAAGTGCGGAAATGATTGGCTTTCGTGCACATATACATTTCCATGTGTGCAACTCACTAATGAGGTAAGTCACTTTGTGAGCATGCACAGTTAGTGAGCTATCATCCCCGAAGAAGGTTTGGAAGGGCATTTCCACACCAAACTACTGTAATCCTTTATAAAGAAGTGTAAAAGGTGCATCTTAAACACATTTCCCAAACATAAAAAAACTAATATTTCATATGCGATTATAAAGATTGTTCATCAACCATTCTAAGGGCCTCATCACGAGTTTGGCGGTAACCCTTAAAAGTTACCGCCGCATTTAAGGGTCCGCCAAATCACGGGTTTGGCAGATTTCCCCCCAGCTCTGAGCTACAAAAATACAATTTGTGCTTCAAAATGTCATTTTGTAAGAAACAAAATGTCCTATTCCTTATTTCAATATTTATCATGGAGAAGGGGGCCGTCTTAAACAACATAAGCACCTCCTCTGTGGCCTGCTGGGAGTAGCCAGAGTATTCAAGGAGGAATTGTTGAGCGCACACCATCTTAGATGGAATAAGGACTGGGGCCTCGTTACTCAGCTCCCTCAGAGGAGAAGGTGGCATCCTCCTCGATTCTCCCCAGCCTGGTCAAGAAGACATGGTGGAGGTAGCATGGGGTTGGTCGCAATGGTTGTAAATGGGAATGGTGGTCAGGGGGAGCTCATGGAAGATGACTGGGGTGAAAGGTGAATGACGAGTCGATAGAATAGAAAGGGGAGAGCAGATGGGAAGGGAAGACAGGTAGAATGACATTGCCACACAATTCTTTCTGCTTCTCATTTGCTTTGTACTGTTATAGCTCAATTATAGCATTATGTTGAAAAAGGTACAAAACATTTGTCTTAGGTCAAGAATTATTGGGATTAATCTCTCAGACTCTCGTTAAGGATTCTGCAGTATACAGCTTTCATTGTTCATGCTTTGGCATTAGTTTTCCTTATGGAGATGGAGGAGCGTATTAAGTGAGTAGCACATTAAAGGTCAAAGAAGTGAGAGAGCTTATGGAAGGAAACAAAAGGGCAAATGGAAGAAGAGAGCAGAAGCCTTTGGAAGGGGTACTGGTGGGCCTGTGATTTTGGAAGGGATGAGCATGTGGAAGGCGAGCGCAGATTTCCTATTTGAACAAATTGGGTGACTTGGGCGACACCTCCAACAGCAGAAAAAGACAACTTAAAAAACATGTAACATTTGTTGCACTAGTGACAGCCATTAACTACTCCCGCCATAAGCTCCACACCCATGCCCCACCTACCCGGGACCATCGGTCAGCCATGCCCAAGAATCCCTTTGCCTTAAATCTATGTCATGATCTCTGCTTCCAAAAGATCAGGACTTGCCCGACTCCCTTGGAAGCAGACCCATAACCCCGGTTCCGAGTGCCAGCCAGTCCCAATTGGGACCTTTTGGACCCTGTCCTGGCGCCAGTGGCACCAGGCTCATAAAGATGCCCAGTCCCAGCGCTGGAAGCGCCGGGCTCATAATGCTTGGGTGGACTTACCTGCAGCAGACCATGCTGCTTACTTACCTGCCAGTTGAACCCCTGATCCTCTTCTGTTTGGGACTACTTTTCCTGTTGGGTGGGGCAGGAGCCACTCCCTAGGTTCAGAACACTGGAACTCTTCTGGAAAGCAGGAACTCTTTTCTTACCTAGGCGTGGCTGTGGAAGGAGACACCTAAGCACTACAGGAGGCTATTTAAACCACACCCGATGGATGAATCTTGCTTTGCGTTATTCTGCATTCTCTGCAGCAGAACGCTCATCGTGTCTTCTGCTTCTGATCCTGGGCCTAAGGGAACAAAGGCTTACCATCCTGGAATCCAGTCTTCAGCAGCACCTGTAAAGACAAAGAAAGAACAGGTTAGCACTACGATCTTCAGTGGCAGCGCATCTCTTACCTGGTCCATCGGCTGTCACCAACGCCTCGCGCTGCATTCCGGCATCTGAAAGACAAAGGATTACCTACTCTTCGCATGCTCCGGAGGTCTTCGCACTGCATTCCGGCATCTGAAAGACAAAAGCTTACCAGCTCTTCGCACGCTCCGGAGGCCTTCGGCGCTGCATCCCGCATCCGAAAGACAAAAGAAGGTGCGTTTAAAGACATTGGGCAACTTTATTACTCACGTGCCATTACTCCTTCCCACGCCGAATCCAGTGGGTATTCCAGCACCCTTCAGCTTCTCTAAAGCTCCAAACTTGTACCTGCAAGATAAAAGGGACAGTTAGTGCGCATCGTGAAGCAGGCTACAAGCGCTTACTTACGTGCTTCCAGGCGCTTCTATTCCTCACGCGGGTTCGATCCTCAACTCTCATCAGCCCACCATCCGCCATCGCCGGAACCCTGCAAAACAAGAGATATCATTACAAAAGACTTTTAAGACATTTGAAGTGCCCAGAACTTACCGTTCGTGCAGTTAACGACGGACAGCAGTCCTCTGAGGTCAAGAGGCCTGCACCCTTATCCAGTGAAGAAACTGGTTACGGCACCCTGCCCCGAGGCAGATGGAGAGCTCGGCGTTCACTTACCTAAGGTGAGGGCGTTAACCTTTGGGGTTCTACAGGAGAAGAGAAAGGGAAGAGGAGAGAGGCACCCAATAACCCCAGTTCATTAATCCCATATTTTCTATCTGCAGACATCTTACTCTTCGAGTCAGACATACAGTGCACAGAGGTCCAGCCCAAAGAGCCAACCGTGTGTTACACATCACCTTTGAAGATACGGCATTCACCCAGTCAAGACCGGCGCCTCTGCGGGAATCAGGTGAGCGTTACAGAACGCAAAGCCTACCGCAAAACTCCCACCAAGGCGCTATGGAAACCTCGGATACCGACCAGCTAGCCCAGTTACTTGGGGAACTAAGAGCAGAAGTGCATGCAGCCCGTCAGGAAACGAATGCTCTAAGAAGGGAACTGATTATTTCCAAGGAGCGAACAGACGATCTCGCTAGACAATTGCTACAGTCACAAGCCGGACAAACTCCGTTACCCGCATCAGGGGCAAATCTTCCTTCAACATCCTCTACGAACTCAGTGCAGATCAACCTACCTGGGAATGTACCTCTGGCTCCGCCCGAACGATTTTCTGGTGACCCAAAGAGGTTTGCAGTATTTATTAATCAGTGCCGGTTGCACTTCTTATGCCGGCCAGCAGCCTTTCCAACTGATCAAGCTAAGGTAGCTTTCGTACCTTAGTGGTAATGCGGCAGACTGGTCGATCCCTCTAGTTAATCAAGATGATCCGGTTCTCCATGATTTTCAAGCTTTTCAGCTCAGTATGGAAAAACTGTTTGCAAGACATTCACAGGGGCAGGCCTTGGAGAATGAGCTCCTTTCATTGCGACAGGGTAATCAAGACCTTTTGGCTTATATTGCGTCTTTCAACAGAATGATAGTGGAAACTCGATGGCCTGAGGACAAAAGGATTACGCTGTTTTATAGAGGTCTACGTGGAGAGCTCAAAGATGTGTTAGCCCAAGTAGTGAATCCCCCGCAAGACTGTTCGGACTATATTGACTTAGTCGTTCAAATTGACCACAGACTGCAGAACAGGAAGGCCGATCGTTCCAAGTTTGATGCTCGAGTATTTTCCAAACCACCAACTCCTACCAAAGGAGTAGACTCCGGGGAACCCATGCAAATAGGGGGCCTGAAAGGACCACTAACACAAAAGGAGCGGGAAAGGAGAAAACAGCTGCAATTATGCCTCTATTGCGGAAACTCGGGGCACTTTCTTCGAGACTGTCCGGTGAAACCAGCCAAGAAGGCAGTAGGAGCTGCAGTTACCAGGGTCACAAACTCTGAGCAGGGAAACGACCTCGCCCAACAAGAATAGAGGTCCTCTTGCCGAGCGTTAAAACCAGTTCTGTGACCTCGCATTTCGTGATACCTATGGTCCTCATTAGCCCTGAACATCCGGATCGATTACATGCGATTGAAGCTTACGTCGACAGCGGTGCCATCGGCAATTATGTGGATCATGAAATGGTTTTGAGGATGAATCTGACTCTTTGTCCAAAGGCTGTAAAGGACGTCATTACTACGGTGGATGGTACGGAGATAGCCTCCAGACCAGTAACGCATACCACCCAAGAAGTGACGCTAGTAAGTCAAGATGGACACCATGAGAAGATCGTGTTCGATGTGATCAAGGCCCCTCAGTTCCAGATTATTCTAGGAATTCCTTGGTTAGAGAAGCACAATCCTCAGATCGATTGGCGAGCAAGAACGGTTCAGTTTCCAGAATGTGTCTCTACTTGTCACCCTCGACCTGGTGTTGCACTGGCAGCAATTTCCTCGGAGGCTCCCCAGTTACCTCCTGAATACCTAGAATTCCAAGATGTTTTCCGGAAGGATCAGGCTAACTCTCTACCTCCTCATAGGTCTTATGACTGCCAGATAGACCTGATACCTGGATCTACTCCTCCTTGTAGTAGAATTTATGCCCTCACCGAGCCTGAGAATCTTCACCTCCGACAATACCTGGATCAATACCTAGCGAATGGGTTTATTCGTCCTTCCAAGTCCCCTGCTTCCTCAGCTTTGTTCTTCGTTCCAAAAAAAGAAGGGGACCTTAGAACTTGTATAGATTATCGCGCCCTGAACCAGATCACCGTTAAGAATAGATATCCGTTACCTTTGATCCCTGAACTCCTGGACCAAGTCAGAAAAGCATGCATATATACAAAGCTGGATCTTAGAGGAGCCTATCACTTGGTACGAGTAAAAGAGGGCGATGAATGGAAGACGGCCTTCCGCACCAAGTATGGGCTATTTGAATATCAGGTCATGCCCTTCGGACTTTGCAATGCCCCGGCCGCCTTTCAATATTTTATGAACAATGTCCTCAGAGAGCTCATAGATGTGCGTGTTGTTGTTTACATTGACGACATCCTCGTTTATTCTTCATCGGAAACTGAACATCGTAAACACGTGAAAATGGTCCTCGAGAGATTGCGGCAACACAAACTTTTCGCTAAGTTGGAAAAATGTGTTTTCAACGTGACTGAAGTTGAATTCTTGGGATTCATATTATCACCTAGTGGAGTACGTATGGATTCAAAGAAGGTCGATGCAATTCTCAAATGGCCATCACCATCCTCCGTAAAAGGTGTTCAAAGCATGTTAGGCTTCGCTAACTTTTACCACAGGTTTATCCCCGAATTCTCTCGAATAGTCCAGCCCATCACCACCTTGTTAAAGAAAAACAAACGTTTTGAATGGTCTACCGAGGCGGAACAAGCTTTCCAGGATTTGAAGACTAGATTTCTCTCTGCACCGATCTTAAAACATCCTCGCCCAGAACTCCCCTACATCGTTGAAACTGATGCTTCGAGCCTTGCCATGGGGGCAGTTCTATCACAAAAGGACCCAGTAACCAATCAGTTGCATCCCGTGACATTTTGGTCCCGCAAATTCTCGCCTCCTGAAATCAATTACACTATTACTGATAAGGAACTTCTAGCTATCAAGTCCGCCTTTAAGGCTTGGCGGCATTATCTTCTGGGGGCCCGACACACCGTTACTGTGATTACAGATCACCGAAACCTGCAATATTTGAAAACCGCAAAAGCTCAATCCTCTAGGCAACTCCGTTGGGCACTATTCTTTGCCGAGTTTGACTTCATAATTACCTATCGACCTGGTACAAAAAACGGTAAAGCTGATGCCCTTTCTCGGATGGGAGTGGAAGAACATTTGATCAATCCTAAACCTGTACCTATCATTCCCGAACAAAGAATTCTAGGTGTAATCGCCACACAATCCATAGAGGAAGTTAAGGATAAAGCCAGGCTACTGGTAACTCCAGCAGACATACAGAATTGGCATCTGCAGGGAAAGGACTTTACGATGAAGGACAACCTATTATATTTCCAAGAACGGTTATACCTGCCCAGCACAGATTTACAGAAAAAGGTAATCTCTTGTTATCACGATTCTTTAATGGAAGGACATCCCGGTATGACCAAGACCTCGGAAAAGATCAAGCGCTACTTCTGGTGGCCGTCTTGGAAAAAAGATATCAGAGACTTTATAATGTCCTGTGGAGTATGTGCCCAAAACAAGAGTCAAAAGGAAAAACCAGCCGGCCTCTTACGCCCTATTGACATCCCGCCTCGCCCTTGGCATACGCTTTCTATGGACTTCATCACCGATCTACCTCCATTCTCCGGATACAATACGATCCTAGTAATCGTGGACCTATTCTCCAAGATGGCGCATTTCATTCCACTCAAAGGCTTACCAACAGCAGCAACTCTGGCCCGAGAATTTCTCAAAAACATCGTCCGACTGCACGGTTTTCCTTCAGTTCTAATTTCGGATCGAGGTAGTCAATTTATTTCTCATTTTTGGCGATGTTGCTGTCGGTCGGCTCAAATTGATGTGAGACTTTCGACCAGCCACCACCCTCAAACCGACGGACAAACCGAGAGGACCAATCAAACTCTGGAACAGTATTTGCGCTGCATGCTACAACAAACTGAAAAAACTTGGAAAGATATCCTTTGGATAGCCGAATATGCCTACAATAACTCTGTCCACTCGGGAACTGGGAAGACCCCGTTTTTTCTTTTATACGGTAGTCACCCTCGAACCTCGGAGTTGGATCCACTCCAAGATCTTGGAACACCAGCAGTAGACCACCTGCATTCTACAATCCCCCAATCCTTTAAGGAAGCCGTTTCTCACCTTCAAAGGGCTAAAGAACAATACAAGAAAGGAGCAGACCAACATCGGAAGGAAGCCCCCCAATATCAAGTAGGAGATCAAGTCTGGTTATCCACCAAATATCTACCTCTAAAAGGACCATGCACATTCAACCCAAGATACCTTGGTCCCTATTCCATCACTACCATAGTAAATCCAGTAGCGGTCAAGTTGGACTTGCCCCCTCACATGAAGATACATCCGGTCTTCCACGTCTCTCTATTAAAACCCGTGCAACCTCAAACCCGACTAACTACATCTCCAAAACCTATTCTAGTTGATGGAGAACTCGAGTTTGAAGTCAAAAGCATCCTGGATTCCAAGATCTCCAAATCTAAACTATTTTACCTGATTGACTGGAAAGGCTACGGTCCCCAAGAAAGATCCTGGGAACCTGCAGAATATGTCCACGCGCCTCGTCTAATCAAAAGATTTCATCGAACATTTCCTAACAAGCCCAAACCCCCGGAGAAGCCCGGTTTGGGAGGGGCCTTGAGGGGGGGTGCTGTCATGATCTCTGCTTCCAAAAGATCAGGACTTGCCCGACTCCCTTGGAAGCAGACCCATAACCCCAGTTCCGAGTGCCAGCCAGTCCCAATTGGGACCTTTTGGACCCTGTCCTGGCGCCAGTGGCACCAGGCTCATAAAGATGCCCAGTCCCAGCGCTGGAAGCGCCGGACTCATAATGCTTGGGTGGACTTACCTGCAGCAGACCATGCTGCTTACTTACCTGCCAGTTGAACCCCTGATCCTCTTCTGTTTGGGACTACTTTTCCTGTTGGGTGGGGCAGGAGCCACTCCCTAGGTTCAGAACACTGGAACTCTTCTGGAAAGCAGGAACTCTTTTCTTACCTAGGCGTGGCTGTGGAAGGAGACTCCTAAGCACTACAGGAGGCTATTTAAACCACACCCGATGGATGAATCTTGCTTTGCGTTATTCTGCATTCTCTGCAGCAGAACGCTCATCGTGTCTTCTGCTTCTGATCCTGGGCCTAAGGGAACAAAGGCTTACCATCCTGGAATCCAGTCTTCAGCAGCACCTGTAAAGACAAAGAAAGAACAGGTTAGCACTACGGTCTTCAGTGGCAGCGCATCTCTTACCTGGTCCATCGGCTGTCACCAACGCCTCGCGCTGCATTCCGGCATCTGAAAGACAAAGGCTTACCTACTCTTCGCATGCTCCGGAGGTCTTCGCACTGCATTCCGGCATCTGAAAGACAAAAGAAGGTGCGTTTAAAGACATTGGGCAACTTTATTACTCACGTGCCATTACTCCTTCCCACGCCGAATCCAGTGGGTATTCCAGCACCCTTCAGCTTCTCTAAAGCTCCGAACTTGTACCTGCAAGATAAAAGGGACAGTTAGTGCGCATCGTGAAGCAGGCTACAAGCGCTTACTTACGTGCTTCCAGGCGCTTCTATTCCTCACGCGGGTTCGATCCTCAACTCTCATCAGCCCGCCATCCGCCATCGCCGGAACCCTGCAAAACAAGAGATATCATTACAAAAGACTTTTAAGACATTTGAAGTGCCCAGAACTTACCGTTCGTGCAGTTAACGACGGACAGCAGTCCTCTGAGGTCAAGAGGCCTGCACCCTTATCCAGTGAAGAAACTGGTTACGGCACCCTGCCCCGAGGCAGATGGAGAGCTCGGCGTTCCCTTACCTAAGGTGAGGGCGTTAACCTTTGGGGTTCTACAGGAGAAGAGAAAGGGAAGAGGAGAGAGGCACCCAATAACCCCAGTTCATTAATCCCATATTTTCTATCTGCAGACATCTTACTCTTCGAGTCAGACATACAGTGCACAGAGGTCCAGCCCAAAGAGCCAACCGTGTGTTACACATCACCTTTGAAGATACGGCATTCACCCAGTCAAGACCGGCGCCTCTGCGGGAATCAGGTGAGCGTTACAATCTACCACAGAGTGCAATCCTAGCAAGCATCTTTATCAGACATTCAAGTAGTCTTGCATGTAAATATGTCAACCCTGTTCCTAATAACCTGGGTTGGAATCCAGGCACCTTATAAAGCAGTCTAACAGACTTAACCAATACAAGGGTGCAAATGGATTTTTCCAGATCCAGGAAGACATTTTTTGCTGGATCATGGATCTGAGAAATCTGGCATAACGGCAGCACTTTTTTTGGGTACTCCAACAACCACAGATAATGGAAGTTGCCTCCCTCCACCCTGATCACAAACCTGTCCCACCCTTCTTACAGGCGGGCCCGCTGCAGACGTGAAGCTGCATATCTGTAACCTATTGGAGTTATCTTTGAGAGTCCCACCCCGAGTGGATCTCTACACCCACCAAATCACGAAGTCTATCATTTATTTGACTTTTTGTGAAGGATCTGTGGCTCATAAGTGAACCTGACTAAATACAAGAAATTATCCTAAAGAACTGTTAGGAAAAAGAAGCATGGGACAATTTTAGAGGAGAAATGGGAGAGCGCGCATATATTTAGCAGGCAGTGCAGTAAAATAGGAGGATTACAAAACTAGAAATGTACCTGCGTTATTCTACAAAGTGAAATGTCAAATTCAAGGAAGGAACCGTGCTGTGAATTAAGATTTAAGACGCAGACAAACTTAATGAAACAAAACATGCTTCCAGATTTCAGACGAGGTAATGAACTGCTGCCTGCAAATGGAAAAGCAGAGCACTCAGATAGAAGTCTGCTCCCAGGACATATGGCTGCAGACAGCTGTTGGATCTTGTCTGGTGATCACAGGGTGAGAATTTTGGGCAGGATGGCATTCAGAAAACATCAATGAATGAATGGGAGGGGGAGAAAGTACGAGCAGCTTCGGTGGCCCTGGCAGATTCGGGGTGCTCAGAGGGCACCCAGGCCACCATGCCCAAGGTCAGCCCTGTGTACGCTCACATGAGGCAGAGGGTGCCAGGGGGTGCCTGGACTCATACATGCTCTTTTGGGGCATTTTTAATTTTGTGTTCTTTTATTTCCTTGCAGTGCTTAAAAGAATATGGGGGGCCTGGCCCTTTTGTGAAGCAAGAACTACTTTTAACTTGGTGATTTCCTTGTAGGGGCATGGATCGCCCAAGATCCTGGAGGCTCCCCAGACTCCCTCAATACTCATCTAGTCACACCTGTTCACCATTTCAAGATGTCATCCAGCCTTCAGGCAGCTTAGACTATGGTGATTGGCCTGGAATGCCAACTCCATCCTCAGCCTTAGGCACCGAACCATCCCGCACCAGATGCGAACCCGCCTGAGCCCATCCGCAGCTAGAGGCAAGGGCACGTGACTTTGCGTGTTTATCATGCAGTCAGTCACAGAAAAGACATAAAGATATCCTTATGCATTGTGCTGGCCCAAACCCTCCGAGCCTGCCCATATCCTGGCTACTTTCCAGGACTTGGGCATCACTTCCCCAGCCCAGCTTCCTCCAGCTGCTTCGTCTACTCCAGTCCCTAAATGACAGCCTCAGGGACTGTCTTCTACTAATCGGGGTTCTCTGGGTCTGGGAGCAGTGCAGTTTTGGCAGGTCCACCTTTACCGTGCATTACCATTGACTTGCATTGGTCGAAATCCTGCTCTGCATCCATACTTCTCTCACCTGGTTGAGTCCCAAGCCTCGAGCTGGGGCTCTTACATTGGATCCCCACTGGGTCGGCTGCTCCTTTGGATGCACCTGGGGGTAGATCTGGTACTTACCTTAGTTTAGCCTACACCTGTTGCTTGCCAATGGAATGTCCGATTGTTTCCTGCGGACACACTTTTGGAAACTTCTCAACTCCTCTAAAGTGACTGAAAATGGATACTTTTCTGAACGTAGACATTCTTCTTGGCTCACCCCATGGTTCATTCGAATTGTCCTTCAAAAACTGATAGAAGGTACCAGTGATTTATATGGGAATTTAATGTAATGAATCGCTGCAGCACACCCCTTTCCCATGGAATAACATTCGCCTTCCATTTTGTTTCTAGGCATGAACTGGGACCTTTTAAGCATCCCAATACTCTGCACCAGACATGAAATGACCTTTGGGTAGCCCTCTGGGTCTGGTTCCTAATTATTTAACCCTTTCAGTTCCTCTGTGCATTGCACTATCAACGTTATGGTGGATTGATCTGAAATGTGAGAAGAGAAAAGGTAATTTCCGCTAACAAGCACGCACGCGCACCCACTAGCAATACCTGGAATGTGATGAAACTACATGTGTGATATTTACCTGTTAGCTTGATCTGTTGTACCAAGTGCCAGAGGCTGCAGGGAACCAGCAGTTCAGACGTATGCAATAGCTTGGTGATTCCAGGATGTGTCTGTAGTTACTTGTTTGTAATGGCTTGGCTGGCTGAAAAACATGGTCCGGAGGGTTGCCGGGCTATTATTCAAAACCTTCCAGCCGTCACCCTTCAGTTTCGCTGACAGCGCCACCCAGTGGCATGCCTGGATGTTCACCTCCAGTTCTGAACCTCTGAGCAAGGCCTGGTGGGCAGGCCACTGATTTTAAAAGGCATTTGCTCTATGTGAGAAAAAGGTCTGTGTTATAGGACAGCGCTATTTTGAACACACCTTAATCAACCCAAAACAGACAACTCTCTAGGGTGCAGTCAACCACATTTGCATTTCACACTCACTAGAGATAAGTAACCTGTGTGCTGTAATCGTACACCCTGGGAATTAGAGCATTGAGGCATGTGTATGAAACACCAAAAAAGTTATGATGGGTTTGATGTGTGAAAGATCCCTTCTACCTGAAATAAGAAAGTAAAATAGTCAATTTCAGCTAAGAATCATGCATGCCACAGCGCCATCCAGAAGCCATGAATTGACTGGCACTATGTGTGTGATATCTACCTGTTATGTTCATCATTTCTGCCAAGTGTTAGTGGTTTTGGGGAAGCATCTGTTCAAACGTATGTACTGATATAGTCATTTCTGGATGTGGGCATACCCGTCTGTAGGGGTCCCCGTTCTCCCCCGCCCTTTAGCAACTACAAGGTGTAGGACCTGTCTCAAGTATTTAGCTCTACTCTGGCTTTTGGAGTGGGAGGGGTATGTCCCAAGGCCCTTGACTGTTGTAATCACGCTGTTTCTAGTGTAACCATTGACATGGTTCTACATGATGTTGTCCCCATGAATGGCAAAGTAACAGGTTTCTTCATGGACGGTTTCATCATGGTCTTTTTCGTGTTTTGCATAGAATGGGGAGGTATCCCCTACCCCCCCTCCCACACCTCCACTCACCCCTTTCCTTTCCCACCTCTCCACACCACCTTACCCATATCTATATATTTACCACCACAATGAAACCTACCATGGAGAAACTTGCCAACGTGTAGGGATGAAACCAAGTTACACGAATTTATAGCACCCAACTGAACTTCATTTCATTTCATTTATGTGTAACCCTATAACAAAAGAGTACACATTTTTAGAATGCTTGTACTATCCTCTTTTGTGCAATCCGTTGGGCCTACATTTACCTATCCAGCATCCTTCCCCTCTCCCCTGAGTGAAGCCTGAATGCTCTGCTGTGCTACCCAATGGATAGCGTTTGGATTATCTGCACTCACTGAGGATAAGTGCTTCTGCCCCCTTCACCAGCAGGTTGTGGAAAAACCTCACTAACGCACAACATGAGGTAGAGCACGCACGAAGAAAGTGATAGTCATTAGACTCCTCCCCGTGAGTTCTACACCTCTTAGAATATTCGGCTGGCTAAAGGAAGAACTATGATGAGACTTGGAGACTAGCACAACAGGCGAAGGCATACAGCCACATGTTCATTTTTATTTTGACTTCTCACTTTCATTTCCTGCCTAATCACCTCTGGCTCCCTCAATTCCATTAAGGTCGACTAACAGGGCGTGTTTCCCACATGGCCCCCAACTGCAGTGGGGGTAGTAGTGGTGGGGGGCTTAGTCCTGTGGCTAGCCACCCCTTGTGCTGTTCTGCACTCAAGCTTCTGACATGCCACTTAGGGTCCTGCTATAACCCAAAAAGTGATGTGGGGGGTGGAGGGGGGGGGTCAGGGTTTCAAATAAATCTGAACCACTGGCACTGCTCTGGGCAACCTTCCACGCCACTGTTTCTTAGCCCGTGTGCGCCATTGCAAAAGGGGTCCAGCCATATGCAAATCAATCAGTTACTGCCACCAATAGGAGCAACCCAGCCCGAACGGCTAGGTACTGCCGATATTTGTTGAGGTCATACACGTTTTGGGGTGGTGCCAACCATCACAACGACCTAGGTGGGGGTGTCCTCCCACAACTTGGAGAAATGGCATATCTATGTAACCCCCAGCCCCAAAGGGGCCCTAAAAAATAGGGGGTTATGGAAGTGTATGTATAAATAAAGACACGACACATTAGGAGTTTGGTTAAAGCGTGTATTAATTGTGTATGTGTTTTCCATGCACTGACTTACCAGACTGTACCATGTTCCTCACCGAGGGGGACACATGGAACACTGCACTGGACTGCAGGACAATGGCAGGTCTCCCCTGCCAATCAGCAGGGGCATCAGCTGAGCTGAGAAAGAAATGTTGAAAAAGCGATGGTAGAAAGAAGGATGTAGAAAGATAAGCAGGAAGAGAAAGGACAGAAAAGAAAGAAAAAGAGGAGTTGGGGCCTCTGCGGGCTCGAGCGGCACCCCAGGGCAATCTCTGATGAGCCGGGCTGCATCTGCCAGCTACAGCCCGGCATGAAGATAAGGCCCAGGTGAAGAAAAACGCCTGGGGTGGCATTTGCGGGGCAGCCCGAGACGCAAGTGTGGCCTCTGAGGCAGTGGCCCGCCTGGCGGTCCAGAAGAAGAGGAAGTCCCAGGCTGCGTGGTGTGCGGTGCGGCCCAGGTGACACAGCGTGGACACAGCGACCCGAACCAGAGTGTGGCCTGATGGGCTACAGGCTGCCTGGGGCCCAATATGGGCAGCCCAGAGGCAGGAAATGTCTCGGGCCGCGTGCGGCCAGGGTGAAGAGTGTGGCCATGCTGGGAAGAAGACAGCCTGCCCCGTGGTCAGGCTGGGTGGGCAGTGAAAACAAGAAAACCCTTCCGGTGCTGGCGCGAGTGCCAGCACTGCCGGGGGGCTTTGCAGGCAGTCCGCTCTCCCCGGTGCCAGACAGGGAGAGCGGAGAAGGAAGGACATACCCAGAGACCCGGCCTAAGCGGCCGGGGCTCATCTTGGAGTGCCCGGCTGTATGTTGACTCCACCCAGGTTGGCTGGCCTCCAACGAGGACTTACCCCATTTGGGAAAAACACTGCCATGGATGAAATGTAACCCCTACCCATGTTAGCAGAGGTCACAGGAACCTTTGGGGCTGCCAGAGCCCATTAGATGATTTAAAGCACCGCCACAGACGAAATGTAACCCTGCACTTTCCAGCGGGGAGAACAAGGGCTTATAAGCCGAAACTAGCAGGTAGGGCTGGAGGAGCCCTATTAAAATTAACACAACACCACGGAGGAAAAGAGGAAATGTAACTACTGCGCTACCAGCAGGTAGCATGAGCTGATAAACACAATGAGACATTTAGGGCTGGCAGAGCCCCAACTAAATGACACCACTGCCATGGGATGGGCTTTTATCATCACAGAGGAATGAAGGGCTCCCAAAGCCCGCTTTAAGTACAAAGCACTGAAAGCACTGTGGGGACACTACCCATGTCATGGGGACTGAGGCTCCTAAAGCCCTAACAAGGAAGAGGGCTGCCATAGCCGCAGACAAGATCCCCGTGGCAGAGCGGAACAGACAGGATCCAGGACTGAACTGCTGACAGAGGACTAAAAGGTACTGTGTGTTGAGTGACAGGTTATGCGACTATGAAGACTGGAAAAAGGGAAATGTTTTGGGTTAGAGCAGACTGCAGCTGCTAAGGGGTTTGAAAGGGTGTAATGCAGGCAATGGGTTGTGATGAAGCAGGAGGTTGAGGAGGAAAGTATGGTGCCCGTAGGCAGAGTGTATAGAAACTTGCTTTACGTTCATTTATTGAGAGGTTTGTGCAATAAGTAGCTCGGTCAGGGGATACAATAAGGGATACGCTGGCACGTGAGGCTGCGCCGGGGATCCCAAAATAAATTACAAGAAGGGATTCCCCGGCGCGTGATGCCGCGCCAGGGATCCTGACATGAAAAGAAGAAGAGAATCAGGTCCCCGACACAAGCCGCGCCGGTGACCCGGAAGAATGAAAAAGGTTAGAGTAAGGGACCCTGGCATTTGAGGTCCCTTTGCTCTATAACTCTATAAAGAAAAAAAAACGGTCACCGGCGCGAGCAGAGCACCATTGACAGAGAAACCCTTTAACAGGGTTGGAGGTGCTCTGCTCAGCACCGGCGAACGCCTCGTTCACGTCTTTATATTGGCACTCCCCTGCTAGTAGGGGAGTGCCTACAATCAGTGCTGTCCCCCAGGTGGCCCTCATTCAAGAGCACATTTAATTACAGGCGTTCCCCATAGCAGGGGAGTACCTTGAATGTGTTTTAGCCCTTCTAGGGGCTTAAATTAAGAATAAGGGCCACCTCCATTACAGGTGGCCCACCAGATCTCCCTGGGCCACACCTGGCAGACGTGGCCCAGGTGGAGTGAGTAGTGTGGGGCCCCCACGCTGCTTCTGCGTGCTGGGTAGCACCCGACATACGCAGCCCAGCCTACATAAAGACATAAAGCCTTTGGGGCCCCACAAAGTGTTGCTGCCGCCTGCCACCTACTGCCTGGAGTGTCACCATCAAAGAGGGAACTAAGCAAGATAAAGCGAGCAGCAAGGACCGTGAGACAGCCCTGGGCAGGTTGTCTTACAAGTAAGGTCTTTTTAAATAGTTTAATACAGTGCACTGTATAGACTTTGTATATATTTTTTAAGACATTTTATATTTTTATGCTTCATTATTTTAGTAACAAAGCTGCTTAGGAGAATTTAAGTTGGATATATTGTCTAGTGTTTTGCACCTTTTTGTAAAAAAAATCACAAAACCCTGCTGGTGTACTGGGAAAGTATATAAGAAAGCTTAAAACAAATAAAAAAGAACCGTACACCAACATTCCTTTTGTCCGCCTATCCTTGTGTGCTCCAGTTACTCTAACCTTGTGTTTCCTCCTTAGGGGTATTTGGGGAACTTACGTGCCCTAACCTCTTGATCTTCCCTACCCTTATTTTATGCCCATCAAAGTACACCAGGGTGATTGCAAACCCAGGAGAGCCGGGTTTGGAGACAGGTAAGAGGCGGGTCAAGGTATAAGTGAAGGGTTAAGTTGTACATTTTGTGTCGCCTATACCTGTCTCCGTATAAGGTGCATTGGAGTATCACCCCACTACATCTAGAATAACCATATGAATTATTTTCCGATGGAAGGTTATCATGCCATGATGGACACTCTGGTACACTCCTATACTCTATCAAAATACCTCTATGAGAGTGGTAAAGGGGACAAATAGCACCAATGGGTGTTCCTGTCTGCTTTGCATTAAATCACAAGAGCATTTCAGGAAAATATCAGTGATCAGAAATCTCTATATTTGATAAACAAGTCTGTGATACAATGGTTGTATGTGTGAATCTCTAAATACATAAGAGACACATGGCTTGGTGCTCACATCACTGTTCACAGCGCACACCCTAATATTAAAATATTTGTAACCATGAACCATCCATACTGAGTAAAATTGAATCCAAGAGAGCGCCCATCCTCTCCATACCCAACCTGCTCAAACCAATTCCCTCCATCTCACCGCCTACCGCTTTCACTACCTTCAGTTACAGCCAGAAAATCGACGTCTCCTCCCTCATAGCCACCCTAAAACCCTCCCAGTGCCAGGGTCACATCTGTTCTTCCCGCTTATCAAGGACTGCGCCTCAACTCTCATTCTCATCATCACCACATTTATCAACTTCTCATTCGCCACCAGTTTCATTCCGCCCACCCTCAAGGAAGCATGGATTTCACCTCACCATAAAGAAACCTTCCCACAGCCCTACCATTCCCATCAACTACAGGCCCATCAACACAGCCCCCTTTCTGCTGAAAATACTGGACCGTGCAGCTTACATTCAAATAAAAGCTTACTTGGAACTGCACAAGATACTAAGTCCGCTCCAACCAGGTTTCCACTCAGGGCATGGCACTGAATCTGCCCTCCTAGATCTAAAAAAAACAGGTAAACGATACCCAGGACACAGGCAACCTTGCCCTCCTACTACTACTAGACCTGTCGGCAGCCTTTGACTTGGTCAACCACGAGATACTTTGCTCCCACCTCACTACTGTCATCAATTTCTCCCCTGCTGCCACTCAATGGATTGCATCATTCCTTGCTGAAAGAACTGCCAGATTATACACAGGCAACACAGCCGCTCACCCCACACAAGTCCATAATGGCATCCCAAAAGGCTCTGGTGTCTCCCCCTACCTTGTATAATATTTATAGAAAACCTGTATTTGACCACCTTGTTTGTTTGGGTATCGCATTCACAAACTATACCGACACTCAGATCCTTATCCCCCTCTTCAAGCAACTATCAACATGACTCCCACTAGATCTCCAAAATATAGGACATTATTCAAACTTGGATTACCATGCACCAACTTTGCCTCAGTGATGATAAGACCGAGATGCTGATCATAGGCCCGTCCTTGCACCTCACCAAGTTGTACCCAGCCTACCGTTCTTTCACGGTTGATGCCTGCACCATTGCTGTCTCCACAGATGTCAAAACGTTAGGTGTCTACCTTGACTCTACCCTTTGCATGACGCGCCATGTAAACTCTATTGCCACTTTGGCTGCCTACACCACCAAACTCCTAAACGCCTCCAAACACTCCCTATCATCTCAGAATCGACTCACCACTGCCAGAGCTGTAATTGGATCACGTCTTCACTACTGCAATTACCTCTTTGCTGGTACGTCAAAGCGTAACTAGGACAAGCGCCAGACCATCCAGAACAAAGCTTTCCGAGCAGCCTTGGTCCTCCCCAAACAAAACCATGTCTCAAATCACAGAAAAGCTCCCCACAGGCTCCATGTCAGAGAAAGGATTAACTTCAAAAGACTCTCCATTGTCCATCGCATCTATCCAACTCTGCTCCGCCTTACCTGTTGCAGATGATTTACAAGATCACCTCAACCAGTTGCTCCTACAGCCATAGAGTCACCGGCCTGCGTTTCAAACGCATCAGAGCCAGGAGCTCTAGCTTCACAGCCATTGCTGCTCGCCTGTGGAACAACTTATCTTTGCACCTACTTCTGAAATTTCCTATTAGCCCTTCAGGAAAAATCTCAAATCAGCCATATTCAACTGAATTCCTCACTGCCGTCTCAAATCACTAATACTGTACTTTGCAACCTCCCTTTTCCCTTCCTCCATCGCCCTCCCTCCTATTACCCTTCCCTCACCTACTAAGAACCCCGATGACTATGGGTCTGGCGTGCTCTACAAATACAAAAATAAATATATACTCATTCAGACAACTTACATTTTTGGATGGGTGTATGAAATGGCTGCAACATCAGCCACTCAAATGCGGTACAAGGGCTCTTTTGCTTCTTATTTCTGGAGAATTTTAGATGAGGAGGGGCTGGGTCTCAGTGTGAGCATGCCCAGCCCCAATACAGAAACATCTTTAGTTAATTATATCTATAGACATGAAAGGATACCCTATGATAAACAATGCACAAAAAGGATACACAGAAAGGATTGTACCTCTTACAAACTTTAGCCTGACCAGTAATAAACTGATGAAGCGTTTTAAACAAAATCGGCTTCTAGTGCATGGTAAGGGGCCTTAGTTCCTCAGCCAGTACCTCCTCACTTTTACGCAGGCCTCATGGGTTATATCTGCAAAAAGAGCAGGCAGGCCCATGCTTTATCTAACAGAGCTGGCATTGCCATCCCTTATTAGTGCTGGTCTGCAGCTAGTGCAAATCATGGTGTAGCAGTGTGGAAAGGGCGTTTGGCCTCGTGGATGTACACATTGAGGCAACTTCTTTAATTGCTTTATGTGTTTAAGTGTGGGCACAGTATGGCATACTCGTCTGAGCCACAGACACAAAACGTTCCAGTGTGCTATTGTGTGGACATGGGACACATCATACAAAAACAGGCATATGTGCTGTACATTGAGGAGCACAATATAGACGCCATTAACCAACAGGGTGGTGACTTGTGCAGCGCACAAATCATAGCTGCACACATATCACAACATTGATTTGCCATGGACTACTGTCTGCATGGTGACACACAGTGAACCCTGCTTTCCTAATCAAGGTGCCAAGTCACATTGAGGTGTCATCCGGTGCACGCTAGGCAGTGGTTGGCTTGTTAAGAAAATGAAGAGAGCTTCGATGCTGAGCGGACCCATGTCCCAAAGCAGCCACTAGAACAACAAAAGAGTAATATAAAAAAAACGTGTTGGTGCATAAAATAAAAACACATGAAAATAAAGAACATGGTTTAAAACTTTTTCTGTGTGGCATGTTAATTCTCTTGGAAGAACGCGTAGGTTTGGCCAGCTAACTGATGCTTTGAGCTGACCGTCAGAATAAAAATGCCCCATGTTCAGTTCTTAACACTGAAATGTCAAGCACATAGTGTGTAAAAAATAATGACTTGTTAAATGAGCCATCACTTATAAATTACCTCCATCTCAGAGGCTCCGTTCACAATATGCATTCCTTTCTTTGTAACAAAGGAATGCTTAACTTTTTCTCTGGCAGCTCAGAGGCAACAGTCTGGGTGGGCCCCTTCCTGTAACCCCCCACCCCCACCAGTCGCCCGCTCTGCCCACCCCAGGAAACTGGTCTTCCCACCACATGCTTAATGAAGAAAATGCATTGTAAGGCGAAAACCATGCTTGACTAATGGAAATAGTAAAGCCACTAGGGTAAGAAGTGTCTGGCACTGAAAAATAAGCATGTCCAATTACTAACGTTTAAAAAAAATACTCCATCGTAACCTGAGAGTATGCTCAGAGGTATGTCCATAACACAAACAATCGAAACCTCTATGGGGGATATAAAAGAAGTGGGCTTGAGAGGGACAAATTCACAATAGGATGAATGAAAACATCAGCCAACGGAAACACATCTTCAAAAATATCAGTAAAACCGGCCGGCGTAAATCGAACACGGTAAAAATAGGGCTGTCGAGTTGCAATAGAAACCAGTGTTGGTAAAGCCTGAGGAAATGATACTGTATCACTTGTGCAAATCCGTGGTATTAGTGAGAGGAGACGAAAGACGGAAATGTACAAGAGAAAGGAAGGTGACGGGAAAGGGCAGGAATAGTTGATGAAACGTCATTGCTAGACTAAAGCCAGGAGTAAGTAGGTATGGAGATTAAACCCATAGCTTTAGAGAGGATCTTTCTCAAGCGAGAGGTCTACCAACCTCTACTCTTTCTCTTGGAGGTGTTCCCATCCAGAGAATCAATCCCCACCCCAACCTCCTACTTATAGAGGCAAATTCTCCATTATTCATGCAATGTCCAATCCCCACTCCATCCTCCTATTTACAGAGGCATCTTCTCTGTTTTTCTTCCAGAGATCCAATCCCCCACCCCCATTTCTAGAGGTCTCATCTCCATTCTCCATGCAGATATCCAATCCCCATCCTACATCATCTACATAGGAGGCATCTTCTCCATTCTCCATCCAGAGATCCAATTCTAACTTAAACTCCCACCTCCTTCTTATAGAGGCAGCTTCTCAATTCTCCATCCAGAGATCCGATCCCACCCCCACCTCCTACTTATAGATGCATCTTCTCCATTCTGCGCCCAGAGACCCAAATCCCCCTCGTACCTCCTTCTTTTAGAGGCAGCTTCTCCATTCTCCGTCCAGAGATACGATCCCACCCCCCACCTCCTACTTATAGATGCATCTTCTCCATTCTGCGTCCAGAGACCCAAGTCCCACTCCCACCTCCTTCTTATAGAGGCAGCTTCTCCATTCTCCGTCCAGAGATCCAGTCCCCATCCTCACCTCCTACTTTAGATGAATCTTCTCCATTCTGCGTCCAGAGACCCAAGTCCCACTCGTACCTCCTTCTTTTAGAGGCAGCTTCTCCATTCTCCCTCCAGAGATCTAGTCCCCATCCTCACCTCCTACTTTAGATGCATTTTCTCCATTCTGCGTCCAGAGACCCAAGTCCCACTCCCACCTCCTTCTTATAGAGGCAGCTTCTCCATTCTCCGTCCAGAGATACGATCCCACCCCCCACCTCCTACTTATAGATACATCTTCTCCATTCTGCGTCCAGAGACCCAAGTCCCACTCCCACCTCCTTCTTATAGAGGCAGCTTCTCCATTCTCCGTCCAGAGATCCAGTCCCCATCCTCACCTCCTACTTTAGATGAATCTTCTCCATTCTGCGTCCAGAGACCCAAGTCCCACTCGTACCTCCTTCTTTTAGAGGCAGCTTCTCCATTCTCCCTCCAGAGATCTAGTCCCCATCCTCACCCCCTACTTTAGATGCATTTTCTCCATTCTGCGTCCAGAGACCCAAGTCCCACTTGTACCTCCTTCTTTTAGAGGCAGCTTCTCCATTCTCCGTCCAGAGATCCGATCCCACCCACACCTTCTACTTATAGAGGCAGCTTCTCCATTCTCCGTCCACAGATCCAATCCCCACCCCCACCTCCTTCTTCTTATAGTTGCATCTGCTCAGTTGCCTGCAGGCAATGGGGCTGTTGAAAGCACCCGAGTTTGCCCAGTCACTAAGCTGTGCAACTACAGAACTGGCCTTAACTCAGGTAGAGAATTGATGGATCCTGGGAAACTTTCTTAAAGCTTGTGCACCTCAAATGGCTATCCTAAAAAAGTTAGAAGCACTTGGAGACAGACTAACCACCAATATTGAGAGCTGTAAAAAGGCAGGCCTTGCTTTTTGCTGCCGCAGTCCTGTAAATTGAACTCGTGCCTCCATTTTCCTGCACCTCGGAGCCAGCTCCATCTGCCAGCACTAAATTCACAATTGAAAACATTTTAATAAAAAAATGACATGGAGGGAATATTATTGTACCCTGAGCTCATCGACCGCACTGCAATTTAGTCAGGCGCTCCTCTTGAATTTATATCCGCCTTGAGGCGAGAGGCACAGAGAGTCGGGAAGCACCCTCAAATCACTCCTGAACGGCCTTCTGTTGAATTCTAGCCCCCCCTCATGCCACCCCTTCCCTAAACACCTAAATTGTTGTATTGGGATTTTTGACATGTGAGAAGATTAGATGCGGTAATCAAGATAAACTAGATATTGAAGCAGAGGCCCGGGTGGAGGCAGCAGAGGCCGCAGCTTGGACTACCGCTGCCAGCTCCCTCCCCACCATACCCTTACCACCTTCCCCAGGGTTCCCCCTCCCTCCCTGAACTTGCCTCGTATCTCTGGCCTGTCAAAGGCCTAGAAAACTTCATCCATTCTTAATGCGCCAGTTTCCAATTCCACAGCCTCTGGGGGCAACTCCTCAGGGCGGGCTGCCAGAGCGTCTCTTTTCAATCAGCGTCGAGGCCTGGGCAGGAGGGGCTTGGATTTATAGCGCACGTGGGGGCTGTGGAACCGAGGAGGCTGTGGGGGGCGGAAGGGGTCGCTGATTGGCAGGAAAATAAACGTACAGCCGGACTGGGCAACAGCGTCTGCCAGTGCCGTCCGAAGTGTAAGGGTCACTAAACTAATAGTTGTCTTTTTCACTAAAGGTAAGAATAAATGTCTGCCGTGGGGTCAGTCTACATCTGTATTGTGTGCAGTTAGTAGTATGGGCGACTGGGGCGCAGGTGTTTGTATTTACGTTTGAGGAGCAAATGGCAGAACTTTGCATGGAGGAGAGTATGATGGCGCCATGGTACTCTGTGCACAGCGAACAATGGGGCATTAAAGAGTGCTACGGGTCAGGACAGCGGGACCACCCTGGGAGCAACCGCCATTTCAATGTAGGGGAGGCAGTGCATGGGGCCGGATGTTTGTAACGTATTCAATGGCACGGAGGAAGGGCCTACTTTGCTGCAGTGCTGGCAAAGGGAAGGCTCACACTGCTGGAATCTGGTAGCATTGGCAGTGTATTCCTGGAGGAAGGGCACTCTTCTAGGGTCCTGTAGCCCTTAAAGGGGTACTTTTGGAGGAAACTCACTGCGGCTTTGCATTATTGCAAGGCACTGCCTTGGTCAAAATGCACCGACAGCGAACTTCTGGAGGAAGCTTACACTGCTGGGGTTCAGTAACACTGCCAGGGCATTACTAGAGGGTGTTGACACTGCTAATGTCCTATGCATTGCCCGGGACTTCGCCTGTTGGGGGGCTCTCACACTGTACAGTGTACTTTGCAAGGAAACTCACACTGCAAGATTCCTAAAGCACTGGCAGGGCACTCCTGGGAGAAAGGTCACACTGCAGCTATGACAGCACTAATGGTGGAAGCCCACACAACTACATCGGGTGTCGCTATCGTTATGTAGCAGTCACAGGGAACTGCTCAGTGAAACGGAAAGCGCTAGCTCACTGCATCCATCACAAGGGGGAGTCAGGGGGGGTGCGGGGGGGGGGGGTCACACTGCCAGATTTCTACAGCATTAGCAGGGCACTGCTGGAAGAGGCTCCAGTAGACCCCTGTTGGCCATGGCAGTGGAGAGCGCTCCCCCTGCCGGAGTCACGCTGCATTCACAGGGCTCTGTTGGGGGTTGTTGGGGGTGTGTCCTAGCCCCCATGCGTGCCCGTGAGCCCCCACACCAGACAGACCACACACTACACACGTCCGTCTAGTTCGGGCTCCCCCGTCGCTCTGTTGCGTCCGGGAACGCCCCGTTTATTTAACTTGCACGCGGCGATGTGCAACGTCACGCCGCCGCGTGCGCGTCCCACACGGGGCGGCGCCACACTCCTCCTTTTTCGGGAGGAAACACAATAGCTATTATTAAACACTGCAAACCACACATGCAAATAACATCAACATAATGAGCCCATGCCCCTTTAATGTCAGCCACCCGGATCCCCTCACTCCGTTTTCTCCTCCACATGTCCCAACACGTATTCGCTGAGATAAGCGGGTTTCCCTCGCACAGCCCTCTGGGGGTACCTCCCGCTTACTTCCGGCACGGGAAGTCCACCAGTCACAGCTCCCCGGGCTGGAGAGCTCTGGGCACTCACAGCGATTCCAACGTCCCCAGGCACCTCCGCCATGTCAGGGTCCAGGGGTGGTTCAGTTCTGGAGTCCCCCAGCTTCTTGAAGAAGCACTTCGGGTGACAGCAGATCGTCCATCTGAGGCTGTCACAATAGACCCTTTCACAGCCACCACGTCCAGTGGCTCCGGTTCGTAGGGGAGCGAGAGTTCGCCATGGGGGTGTCTGTTTCGAATAAGCACCTCGTCCCCTGGTTCCAACCGCTGGGGGCGAAGACCCCTTCGCAGGTTCTCCTGGTCAATCCTGGTCCTCCTATCGGCCTCAACCTGCTGAGTATCTATCACCCCGGGCTCCCTCTCCCGGACTTCAGGCAGTAGACCCCGGGGGCATCGCTTAAACAGGGCCTCCGCAGGGGCGACCCCGGTGGAGGCGTGTGGAGTGGTGCGGTACACCCGTAGGAATTGATGAAGGGCGCGTTGGAGGGGCTGCCCTTGTCCCTGAGCAATCCTGAAGGTCTTATTCAGGGTCCGCATCAGCCTTTCAGCGTCTCCATTAGCACGAGGCCACAACGGGGATATCTTCCTGTGCTTGATTCTGCAGCTCTCCATGAACTCAGAGAACCGCTCACTTTGAAATGGTGACCCATTGTCCGAACACAGAGTCACAGGGAACCCATGGGCCGCAAATATCTTTTCCACCGCTACGACCACATGCTCAAAAGCCACAGACTCCACAAACTCCACCTCCGGGTACCGGGAGTACTCATCCACAATCGCGATGAAGTGGGTTCCCACGGCCGTGGACCCAAAGTCTGCATGGACGACCTCCCACGGGCGAGTCCCATCGGGGCATCGCCTCGATGGTCGGCTCTCGCTGCACGGGGGAGGCCGCCTGGCACCACACACACGCCGCCACAAACTCATCCACCCTTCTTTCCAAGTCCGGGAACCAGACTTTCCGCCGCAATCTCGCCTTGGTCTTGGCGGCACCCTGGTGTCCCTGGTGGGCCAGAGTGATCACCTCCTGTACCTTGCACTGGGGGACCACAATGCTATCACCACAGCAAACCCGACTCTGAGAAGGACAACTCATCCTTCACCTTCCACAGCTGCTCGAGTTCAGTCCTGGCCTCCTGGGTCCGCCCCGCCAGAGCCTCCAAGATGGATTTCCAGGAGCCGTGTTACATCGAGTTCTTTAGGATCTGAAAACACTCATCCACTGCCGCTGCAGCCTCCAGCTCCGACAGGGGCATCGCATTTGGCGTGGCCCCTTCCACCACCATTCGGACATGATCATCGGCCTCCTCTGCACAGGTGTCATACTCCTCTCCCCCGCGCACTCCGGGATGTCGGGAGAGGTAGTCCGCTGCATTGTTGGCCCCCGGCCGGTACACCAGGGTGACACCACACTCGAGCAGGGCGAGCATCCATCTCTCAATCCTGGCCGGGGGCTTTGATGACGACCCAGCCAGAATCGGGAGCAGGGGCTTGTGGTCAGTGACCACGGTCACCGGGCGCCCCAAGACAGAGCCGAAAATGCCTGCATCCCCAGAGGACCGCCAGGGCCTCCCGCTCAATTTGGGAGTATCTTTGCTCTGTGTCCGAGAGCGCCTTGCTGGCATACGCCACCGGCCGAACGCTCCCATCTCGGTCCACCTGAGTTAGAACAGCCCCAAAGCCAAATGGACTTGCGTCCACAATGACC
The DNA here is from genome assembly GCF_040938575.1 of Ambystoma mexicanum. NCBI lineage: Eukaryota > Metazoa > Chordata > Amphibia > Caudata > Ambystomatidae > Ambystoma > Ambystoma mexicanum. The sequence continues at coordinate 602,013,395 of NC_090922.1, forward strand.
TCCAACGGCAGCGCCGGGTCGAAGAACGCCATGGTGTCTTCCGCTGTTAGTGCACTCTTGATGTCCTCAAAGGCCGACTGCTCCAGTGGGCCCCAATGCCAGACTGTCTCCTTCTTCGTCAGCGCCCTGAGCGGCTCGGACCTCGAGGCCAGGTTTTGGATGAAGCGCCCGCAGTAGGTCACCATACCGAGGAAGCTTCTCACGTCTGACACCGACTCGGGGGGCTGCGCCTTCTTAATGTCCTGGACCTTCCTTGGATCTGGTGACACCCCCCTCCTTGAACACAAACCCGAAGAACTCAATGGAGGGGCGCAGGAATTCACACTTGTCCCTGTGAAGAGTGAGGCCCAGCGACTGCAGCCTCTCAAAGGTCTTTGCCAGCCTCCTCAGATGGTCCACCTCCGTCCTGGCAAATACCAGAATGTCATTGCTAATATTGAGGACACCCTCCAGATCAGCGAGGGCGCCCCGTATGATGTTTTGAAATACTTCCGCAGCCGATGACACCCCAAAGCTCAACCTCTTGTACCTGTACAGCCCCCGGTGGGTGGTGAACGTGGTTATGTACCGGGATTCAGGGTGGAGGACAACCTGATGGTATCCTGCTCGCAAATCTAGCTTGGAGAAGAATCGGGCTCCTTGCACCTCGGCGATAATGTCATCGATGGTCGGGGTGAGGTGCCGCTCTCTCTTAATGGCCTTGTTGGGCAGCCTCATGTCCACACAAATACGAACAGAGTCCGGTTGTTTCGGTTTCCTTGCCACAACAATAGGAGATACCCACGGCATCGGGCCCTCGACCTTCTCAATAATATCCAGATTCACCAGGTTGTCTAGCTCTTTGTCAACCTGCTCCCTCAGATGAAACGGCACCCTCCGGTGCTTTAGGGCAATGGGTTGTACAGACTCGTCGATATGCAGCCTAACCGGGTCACCAGTCATCATCCCGATGCCGTTGAAGAGGGCAGTGTACTTGTCGAGCAGGTCATTGATGTCCTCCAAGTACACAGAGTACGCGAAAGTGACAATTCCCAGGGCTTCTGCAGCGGCACAACTCAGGAGCGTGTTGTTGCTCACCGGGGTGACATAGAACCGAGCCTTGATCGTCGAGCCCTCATGCTCCACCTTCGCCACAAATGCACCGTCCAGCGGTATGGGCTGCAGCCCTCCAAAGGCAAATATGCGGGCTCTCGGTGTGGCCAAGTCTGGTTGCGGGCACATGGTATCGTAGTGTCCCCTCGCCATGACATTGACTGAGGCCCCCGTGTCCACCAGCACCGGAACCGGCGAGTGGTTCACCTCCACCCCACACCTTGGCTGCCTCCTGCTCTTCCCTTTCAGGATCCCCACGCTCGAAACAAAGAAAATGTTCTCTTCCTCGTCTTCCTCTGCCTCATACAGCTGGGCCTCCTCCTCACCTTGGTCTACCTGGGCCACATTTGGTGGTCGGCTCTGGCGCGGAGTCCACGTCCGGGCCGGCCCCCTCGGTACCAGCACCGGCAGAGCCGCTCTGCACACTCTAGAGAAGTAGTCCGGCAGGCCGCACCGGCCACAAACCTTCCCCGCTGCCGGGCATTCTGTCGGGTGGGGGAGGTCATAGCCACATTTTTGGCACGACTCCCCTGATCTTCCTGCCCTGTCCCGGGGTCCTCCACCAGGTCTTCTTGTTCCTCTGCCACCCCGCCAGACCGCACACACCTCCTCCGACTTCATCGAGCGTGACCCCACCTCCATCTTATTGGCGCGAGCCTCGGCCACCTCATGACACCGTCCTAGTTCCAATATGCAGGGTAGGGTGAGGCCTGGCTCTCTCAGGACCTGCCTCCTGAGTTTGCCAGAGGAGCATGCCTGAATCAGCATTGTGCGCATAATGTCCTCCGCGTCCCCCCACGCGCATCCTTGGGAGAGGCGGCGCAGGCGGCCATAAAAGGTATCCAGAGTCTCATCGTCCTTTTGCTTGGCCGACAACATGACAAATCTTTCGTAGTCCACATTGGCAAGGGGCAGAAAATCAGCAAGCAGGACCGCCTTGGCTGCATCATAAGACTGGTCCACCGGGGTGAGCGATTCGAAGATCTCCTGGACCGCAGGCCCCGCCGAATACAACATTGTGGCCACCATGCTGTCATTGTCTGTCACCTGAGCAGCTCTGAAGTACATGTCCAGGCGAGCAACCCACCTCCTCCACCGAGGCCCCATGCTTGAAGGTGGGCCCGATGCATCGAACTCAGGGATGGGCTGCAGGGCAGCTTGGGCAGCCTGGGCTCTAGCCTGAGCCATGACGGGAGGTACCTGAGGAGCACCTAGCTGTGCCCCGGGGAGAACCTGTTGAGGTTGTGGTGCTGGCCGCTGTCCTGGAAGCACTGGAGGCTGTAGGGCCTGCTGAGTCACCGCCCTCCTGATCATCAGAGTCACTCATGGGCCTAAGCGCACAGGCACCCCCACCTTGTGTCTTGGGGGCCGCAACTCAATTGCCCCTCAGCACCACACCAACAGACCTTCTCCCCCCTCTCCAGGCACAATGGCAGTCCAAAACCAGGGGATCTGTGACAAGAAGAAAAAGCATCCACTGCAGCCAACCTCGTGATGATGAAGGAGACAAAGAAGAAGCCACAGCGTCCTGATGATGAAGGGAACAAAGAAGAGCCGTGCCTCCACCTTGCTGCAGGCCACAATGGTGTGGATGTCCCAAAAATTAAGCTGATATGGTGGAGTGGACTAATTCGGCCCAGCCATATTAGTCCTTCCCCTAGATTTCACTCGACGTAGGAATCCCAAAACTGGATTAAATTACACAAATCAGGCATGGGCATGCAGGTTATGCTGCCTGCAATCAGAATATCCAAAAATTGGACCTGGATCGCTTTCACCCTCCAAACCGGAGCCTGGTGAAACTCCACGGCCTCATAAACAAAATGGCTGCCAGCCGCGTGTACGGTTCGCAGCCACGGCGTGAAACGAAACATCCACGAACGTTCTGTGTCATGGAAAAAAAAATTCGGAATGCCTTTCACCACCGGGCCCAGGCATCCATCTGCACTCGTCGCCACTGTTGGGGGTGTGTCCTAGCCCCCATGCGTGCCCGTGAGCCCCCACACCAGACAGACCACACACTACACACGTCCGTCTAGTTCGGGCTCCCCGGTCGCTCTGTTGCGTCCGGGAACGCCCCGTTTATTTAACTTGCACGCGGCGACGTGCAACGTCACGCCGCCGCGTGCGCGTCCCACACGGGGCGGCGCCACAGGGGTCAAGGAGCACAGACACTTTTCTTCTGGATGCCTGTAGCAAAAGGGCACTTCTAGAGGAAGCCGACACTGCCAGAGCATTAGAGTAGTAGCAAACACTACTAGAGGACGACCGCACTACTGCAACCTACCTCACTGCATTGCCAGGGGCCTGTAGCACTGACAATGCTCTTCTGGAGGACGCCGACTCTTAGAGCACTGGCGGGCACTGCTGGGCAAAGCAGAACCTGCTATATATCGGCAACCATGAAATTATATGATAGGTTATTTATATACCCAGAGGTTTCTAAGCACGGACCCGGGGGTTGAACTTGTGTTACTCTGTGTCGTCCTGCTTCCAGGGCGAGCATGTTGCCCCTGAGCTATCCTCTCGAGAGAACACTGCTAGAGGCATACACAATGGACAGGGAATGACTGGGGTTCTATAACAAGAGAAGGCAACTGATGGCGGAAGTTCTCAATGATAGGGTCATTTATTCTAAAGTCACATGCTTGAATGCAGAGGATGGGATTGGGTTGACCCTGGAGAGGTCGGGGACCATCACCCCCTCTCTGATGCAAGTCCAAGAGGAAGTACATGGCAGATCCGCCAAGTTCCCCAGTCCATCCCTAGCCTTGATTGTATCAGTAGCCCTGCTGTCCCTGAAAACCCTGGGCTGCATAGAAAGGGGGCACATCCTGGGAAATTTCGACAAAAGACAGTGTGATAAACAGAGCCGCCCCCATGTAGACACTGACACGCCCCAAGGTACCAAACACAGGCTCTGGTAACACCATGACAAAGGTTTGCAAGACCCACTCGGCCAGGAGTTTGTGGACCGTACGTGCTCCCACCCAGGCAGAACCAGACATATAAGAAAACTGGACCCTTACATGTTCACAGAATACAATAGCAGTGGAAGAGGGGTAGTGAAGGAGGTAGAACGAGTGAATGGGAAGAAGGGGGGGAAATAGGAACGCCGGCAAAGGAGGGAGAAACAAGAGCAGATTGAAGTGGACACAGGTGAACAGAGCTGAAGGGAGAAGGAAGGTGAACGAGGGGAGAAGGGAAGTGAACGAGGGAGAAAGGGGAGCACCGGTGAAGTAGGGAGAAAGGTGAGCAGAGGTGAAGGGAGAGTTGAGTGAAGCAGGGAGAATTTACAAAAAGGGCGAGAAGAAGGCAGAGGCAATAGGAAGAGCAGAGGAGCTGAAAAAGAGACAAAACACATCAGAGGAGATGGACAGAACAAGAGGCATGGAGGAGGAAAAGGGGAGAGGAAAAAGACAAAAAGCAGCAGAAAGTAAAAACGGAAATAGCGGAAACAGAGAAGTGGACAAATATGGTGGTAAAAGTAAAACAAAGAAGGAGGAGAACAGAGAGGGATTGTGGCAGAGCGGTGTGAAGGCAAAATGAAAGAGGTCCAAATAGGGGATGAGGCAAGAAACAAAATGGAAGGAAGAGCAGGGAAAAGGCGGAATAGAAAGAGGCGGGAGGAGGACTAAGAAGGTGAAGAAAAGAAACGAGTTGCACGAGACAGAGTCCCCAGATCTTCAGTCCTCATCAAGACAAAGCAAAGGTGGGAAGGCCTCGGAGGAGGGCTAAGCCTGATAACCCAAAGGTCCAACAACTGCTGGCGTTCAACCCCTCTGTAGCCAACCCAAGGCACCCGGGGTGGTGGTACCAGGTCATCGATGAGTGCAGGAGGAGCAATCCAATATCCCGACAAGTCAAAGGTGAACCAAGAAAGACCCTGCTGATGCCAGAAAGAAGTGGGTCAGCACCCTAAACCCAAAAGACTGGGAGCGACGGATTCCAGCCAAGAAAGCAGACTTGTTTGCGACGGAGTTGGAAGGACAGAGGGTTTTTCATACCAGGGCAGACTTGCAGACAGAGGATTTGATTACGCTGTACTCACCGTAGAACCCACCTCATGGACTCATTTAAAACGAGCCCCCTTGTTACTTCTGTATACAAAAGGCACCGTGACCTTATATTTTGTCTTCGAGTTGTTGGTCAATCCTTCATGCTTGACAGATGGTACTTCTAGAGAAAGCTCACACTGACAGTGGACCACTGTGGGCCCTTTAGCACAGATCAGGAATTCCTGAGGGAATTGTCACACTGCTGTTGACAGAGTACTGCTGGGAGTAACTCACACCGTTCGGGCCCTATATCAATGATAGGGCAACCCTGGAGGCAATTACACCCTCAACTGACTGTGACAAAGTCGGGTCATCCCCCGCATCGCTGTGGAAATCGAAATAATATTGTACCTCCTATCGCATTGTTTGAATGTATGTTGGCCTACGCCAAGTTGTCTAAAAACATCGTGTACATAGATTCCGCGGCAAGGTCTTGACCTTAATGTATTGTGCAAATCGCCATCTTGGATTAAGCCGCCATTTTAGGTACTCTTGCAGTGTGGAAGTCACCCTGAACAACAAAATGGAGGCCGAATGACATTTCGAGTGGGATTCTGGCCATTGTGACTTCTGCACACATGAATAAGTAATATGCCCACAGGCCACTTGTTGGGGTCGCGAACTGAGACCTTGTCCTATCCCTGACCAATGTGTAAATGAACTGTATCAGCGGAACTGATCAAATTGCATACATTATGGGATTGACCTGGCAACGAACCCTAGGCCTGGTCCAAAGAATGGTTAACCCGCGAGGGGGTTGGCCAAGGCTGGATAAAAAGTATAAAAACCTGTGTATCCCAATGTACGCTCTCTCACACTAACACGGCGAACTACCGTTGACGGTTCGTCCTGTTACTCTGAGGGCCGAATAGCTATCCGTATGTCAATTGACTTTTGGTAATTGTTGTAACTTTGAATAAAGCGCTTTGTATGTCCTTTGTAACCTGTGTTGGTGTGTTTCCTTTGGGCTTCCCTGCCTCATATCAATTTTTCTGTTTCCACAGTTGGCGCCCGAATAGGGACCCTCAAGATTGATGCCGGATCATTGAAGGTTGACGCAGACTATCGAACCGGGATCGGACGGTGTGATTCTAAGGGCCCGACCGATCGAGACGTTATACCTCGGCAGCGCTGCACGGTCCGATCCTTGGACGATAGTCGTGTGGTCTGACACAGCATCTTGACGAGGGCCCAATTTTGAGGCGGGCAGATTTGCCGAAACCACCAAACGCAAGGTAAAATTCGTTAGGTAAGTTCTTTGTAAACTGTACGGTCCTCCTTAGGTTTGGTCAGGTGCAGTCATGACCCGGCTCTTAATTTAACCCTGACACTTTGAATTTGGCGTATTGTATCTGCAGACACAATTATTGGACCAGGTAACACCAATTTTTTGAGAAATGCCTGGGAAATTGTCTAGCTGTTTTAGGGCTCTGTTCCGCAGCGATCGGCAATCCTTGGAATTTAGCCGCCCGGCACCACAGGAGGGGTCGCCGGCGTGTACTATGTACTGTAAGTATGGCATTGGAAGTATAGTATTTAATGATATTTGGCACAGACAGACCAGACATGCCTCTGAATTTCAGTGGCCAATCAACGGTAGTTTTGAGATCCCCCGTATTGAATACTTAGAATCGATCTTGTTAAAGAAAAAGGCTAGACCAGCAGCCTTTGATGTGTTACAAAATTGGAAGAAAGAAGCATTGCAGCAGCTTAAAAGTAGGGATAAACATGCACGTCATCATAAAACAAACGCTGAAAAGGCATTATTGTATGATAAAGAAAAGCGGTCAGAATCAGATAAAAATATGGATAGAGCCTTTTCACTCGGGATCCAGAAAATTTATCCCTCTAAAGATTTCCATGTATCTGAGGAATTTATTGAGAAATTATTAAATGAACGCAGGCTTGATGCCTCAGCGCCACCTCCGTATGCTCCTGTTTTGGGCACTCTGCCCATTCCTGCTGTTGTTCCTTTTGCTATTTCTGTTCCCCCTGTACAGCCTATTGTTCCTAGTCCTTTGGTTGTCGTTCCTCCGCCTATCGCACCGCCCCTGCACTTGCACCTTTGTTAAATTTACCTATACCTCCGCTCCCGAGTGGCCCCGTATTGATTGGAGTCGATCCAGGTGCAGGGTCAAACATTGTGACTCGTAGTACTGTTTCTGCAGATAGGAAACGGGAATTGTTTGCATGGGCTAAGCATTGCATGGAGAATGGTGATCAAGCTTTCCCGAGAAAAATGTTTTTATCGAAGGTTTGGGGACTCATTTGTGTGTGATGTGGGGTAGATTACAAAATTCGGATCTTCCACAAGGGGTGAGAGATCTGAATACTTTGGCACTTTCGAGGGACACAGAGCAGAAAGTATATGGACATGTTGAAAGATTGTTTGAGTTTAGGAAAGACTTTGAAAAATCACGAGATGAGGATGATGAAGACGATAGAATATATGTACAGAAACAGTTCCTCCCGTGCCGTAGAGCGACACCTGAGGAAGTACGAATTTGTACCAAAGATGCGGTTCGATGGATCTCGGATTCATCGATACCGCCAGACGAAGTGTATGACACGTATAGTCAGTATACAGTAGAGATGCAAAGAAACGTAATTCAGGTGATGGTACAGCACCTGCAAGAGGAATGTGTAAGGAAAAAGGTTAGTTGCCCCATAGAACTATTGGGGATTTGTAAAAAGGCTTTTTCTCCCGACACTTCTACAGCTGCCTTAGCGCTCGACCTGGCTCTATTGCTTAGTAAGCGGCCGGAGGTACCTATATCTCAGTCGCCTATGAGAGAGGTTCCTCCGACCTTTGTCCCAAAAGTTGAGATCCCCGCCAACGCGGCGACTGGTGCCCCCGCGGTGGATATCCCTGCACATTATGTATCGCAATTCGTTCACGTCCCGTTTTCACGACAGGAAGTGAACACAATTAGACAATCAGTTCCCGATATTAGGAAAAACCCGACGGGGTTTTACAAAGAAATAGAGTCCGTTCTACAGTCCTCTGTGTTCACCTTGAGTGACATTGACTTGTTATTTCCTGTACTCCTACCCGTAGATGCATGGAAACAGGTTCGGACAATAGACGATGTGCCGGGGCTGGGAGATACGTGGGCAAATATGATTAGAATTGATGGAGAAAGACCAGCTGGTGAGAAACCGCCACAGGTAATACTTACTTTAACTGATAGGATTGTCACTAAACTAAAAACTATAATTCCAGAAAAAAGGATTATTTGGGACAAGCTTACGGCCTGTGTTCAAGGGAAAACTGAAGGCGCCACCGAATTTTTCAATAGATTCGAGCAGGTATTTTCTGACTTCAGTGGACAGGATTTAGGTACAGAGTCGGGGAAGAGGTTGTTTGTGGACAAATTTGTACGTGGATTGTTACCTGACATCCAGTCACAAATTATGTCCTCTGAGAGCGCTTGGCAGGCAAAATCTCAATCTGAGGTTTTGCACATGGCTCAGTATTATGAGAACCGTGTTAATAATGAGAAGGAAAAAATTGAAAAGAGAAAGGGAGATTTGAAAACCAAAGTATTATTACAGCAAATTATTAGAAACCCCAGAGGAGGCACGACACAGACTAGAGGTCAGTACGTTCCAAAAGGAAATGCTCCTCTGAGTACTGTGAATATTAATCAATGCGCTTATTGCCGCCAGGAAGGTCATTGGCGAGCACAGTGCCCTGTCCTTCGCCAGAGGTCAAACAGTGCATTTGGGGGTATGGGTAGATGACCTAGGGGCCGCCCTGGAGCAGGGGGCCCTGACAGAGGTCAGCTTTTACAGGATTCTCAGCAACCTTTTTCACGGGAAAATCAGACCTCGAGTATGGACTCGAGAAACATATTTGATCACCCTTCTGCTGCCTACCTTTCTGAAGAGCTTCCTTCTGACGAGGCTCCGTTTTATTAGGATTACCCGAAGCAGGGTTTGGAACCTTTGCCTATACCCGTTAATCAAAAAGGCCCCTACGTTGAATTATTAGTGGGGAATAGGAAACACCAGTTTTTGATTGACACTGGAGCACAGAAGTGCTCCATTGATCATTCGAGGGTTCCAAACATCCCACTGTCAGGGCAAACAAATGTTTCCGTAGGGTTTTCTGGTGTACCAACTGTCTGTCCGGTTTCTATGCCAGTATCCGTTTCTTTGGGTCCCTTTATAGACCATTGTCCTTTTCTTCTCACTTCAAACTGTGGAGAGAATTGGCTGGGGTTGAATTTGTTAAAGAAATTGAACGCAGTAATTCATTGTTCTTCGGTGGAGTACGGCTAACGGTTTCACCACAGCAACTTCCTAATTCTCAGTTCTTGATTCGACCTTTACCTCCCGAGTTCAGCATTGTCCCGGAATGCTTGTGGGCGGTGGACGACAATGATGTCGGAGTGTTACAGATTGAGCCTGTTAAAATAGTCCTGAAACATGGGGTGAAACTGCCACGCATCCCGCAGTATAAAATATCAGTAGAAGGTGAACGTGCTTTGAAATGCATTGTCTCCGATTTTGTACATCGTGGGGTGATCGAGGAGATTACAGGTAGTTTGTGTAACAGTCCGATCTTACCTGTATATAAGAAAGGCGACAATGCAATTCCATACCGGTTTATAATTGATCTTCGTGCTATTAACCGAGTGGTCGCCCCACAATTTCCAATTGTGCCTAATGTGACGACGATATTAACAATGATCCCTGCTTCGGCTACGCACTTCAGCGTTGTGGATCTAAAAAACGCTTTCTTTAGTATCCCTATACATAAAGAAAGCAGATATTTGTTTACGTTCACCTTGGGGGGCGCTCATTTACATTTACAAGGGCACCTCAAGGGTATACTGAAAGTCCCAGCATTTATAGTAGAGCTTTAAAAGAGCAGCTCGACACTCTTGAATTGCCACCTACTTGCACGCTTCAATATGTTGACGATTTACTTTTGGCCGCAGATTCTGAGAAGGCCTGTAAAGAAGGCACTATACTGTTGCTTGTTCATCTAGCTAAAAATGGTCACAAAGCTTCGCTTAAAAAATTTCAATATTGTTGTCAGGAGGTTGCCTATCTAGGCTACCTCCTGTCAAAGGAGGGGAGAAGATTGACACCTGAAAGAATAAAACACATTTCTGGCATGTCTGTTCCAAAAACACAGAAGGAAGTCAGAGCCCTGATAGGGATGGCGTCCTACTGTAGGTTGTGGATCCCGAATTTCGCACTCGTGGTAAAACCGATGTTGGCTTTGACGAAGAAGGGCATTTCTCTGCCACTGCCATGGGAATCAGAACATCAACGATCATTTGAGCTTCTCAAAACCGTGCTATGTTCGGCACCGGTTCTGGGTACTCCAAATTATGACAAGGCCTTTGTGTTGTTTGTGCATGAATGTGATGGATGTGCTTTGGCTGTGTTAACACAGGAACACGGAGGGAAGAATAGGCCGTGCGGCTACTACTCCTCCGCCCTTGATCCTGTCGCATGCGCTTTGCCAAGATGTTTGCGCACTGTTGCTGCCGCGTCTGTAAAACAGAGTGAGGGAATGGTCCTAGGCCATGATTTGATTTTGATGGTACCTCACTCTGTTGATATCCTATTGAACAAAACCCAAACGCAACACCTCACCTCTGCACGGTTAACAAGGTATGAACTAATTCTGTTTGCCCCTCATATTCAAATTAAGAGGTGTTGTGTTCTCAATCCGGCTGAACTCTTACCTTTCCCGCAAAACACTGTTTGCGGTGACGAAGAATCACATGACTGCCTGTATACCACCGAGCAAGAAACGAAGGGCAGGATAGATCTCATAGATACTCCTTTGGATAATGCGGAAGGGGAGCTGTTTTGTGATGGCTCCTGCTTCAAACTTTCGAATGGTACATCTACAGCTGCTTATGCAGTTACTACATTGAGCAAAATTGTTGAAACTAAGAGAATTTCGCATAACTCCGCGCAGGCCGCAGAGATTATAGCGTTGACCCGAGCTTGTGAACTTTCCCAAGGGCGAAGAGTAAATATATATACCGATAGCCAGTACGCATTTGGGGTGGCTCACAACTTCGGAAAACTTTGGTCGGAAAGAGGGTTCCTGACCTCACATGGGACCAAGATTCAGCATGGCCCTTTGATAGTGCAATTACTTTCGGCTCTCTCACTCCCTAAACCAGTGGTATTCAAACTGTGGGTCGCGACCCCCTAGGGGTCCGCGGGTGCATCCCAGGGGGGCCCTGAGAGCTCAGCATGAAAAAAGATTTTTTTTTTTTTAGATTGGAAGAAATGGGCAGGGGTGGCCCACATGGGCGGGCTGAAGCATGAAACTGTCTCAGGCAACAATGAAAAAGTGGCCCACAGTTGTAAATGGATATTCATTCCTTTAGTCACAGACTGGGCCTCATTACTACTATGGCGGACCAGTAACAACGGTGCTGGTAAGCTACCGGCACCGTTGCTACCGTTCCGCCATAGTAAGAGTTGTGCTCGTGGGTGCTTGACAGCCCCCGCCAGGTCTGGCCTCAGCTCGTCAGATGCACCGGCACCGTTATTAACGGTGCCGGTGCATCCGAGCTCCCCCTTCCCATTTGAGCCATATGGGGCTCAAATGGGAATGGGGATCTACCGGCACCTTCGAAAGGGCAATTATCATGTCCGCCTAACTCGGCATGACCTAGTAATTGCCCATTCGCGGGTGCCAGACCCGGATGCAACTCCAGTGGTAGCCGTGCCGGTTTTACCGGCACAGCTACCGCCAGAGTAGTTATGAAGCCCACTGTTTCAATAGTACCCAAAGGGGTGCTTTGTGTTAAAATGTAAGTAAATTGTGATATATTCAGCAACAATGGTCAACATTACTAACTGCATAGTGGCCCCTCACCCATTATGGAGGAGCTAAGGAGCCAGCCCAGTGAAACAGTGAGCACTCCCTCAGCTGCTTTATCCAGCTAATGGAGTGCTCCTGGGCTGGCTGAACTGTCAAAGGGAAACACTGTTTCCCTTTGACAGTTCAGTTTAGTTCCCCAGCCGCACATGCTCACTGAGCCATGCAAGTGCTGGGGCGTTTTGCTTCGCCAGCATTGCATAGCTCATTGGAAATGCTGGCTGGGGCACTGCATGTCTGTATGTCCGAGGGGGAGCTCCTGCGCCTCCTCGCACATACGGACAGAGCAGCTGGAGCAGCACCCACACACAGGCCAATGCAGAAGGTACGTTTATGTTCATTGTTTTTATTTAAACATGTGTATGGATGCGTTATGAGTGAGTGTATGGTGATGGATGCTCATGTGAATGATAGAGTGATTGCTGTATGAATGTGCAGCGCCTTGCATATACACATAATCATGTTCATTGTGTTAGGACCAGTGGGGCCCAGGGGACAGGGATGGTATCTTTTTACCGGACATCTATCATTCAAAACCCTCTGCCTTGTCCACAAGGCTTTCTGGGGCCTCGGTCCAAAATACCTTCAGCTATTCCTCCGCAAATACCTCCCCTCTCGAGCTCTTCACTCCTCTACCTCCAACTCCCTCAGGGTCAGTCGTTTATCAAAGAAACGAGCTGGGGGTAGATCTCCGTCTTCGGCTGGGGCCTCCCTCTGGAACAGCGCCCTGCCACTCTAAAACTTGAGGAGAACCATCTTTCTTCCTGCACTTATCAGACCTACCCTGTCTGCTGCCTTAAACGTAGCACTTGCAAATTGCTGGCTGCACTACCACTGTTTGTTGCCTTTATTATTTATTTATTGTTATTTATCTGTTTCTCCTCTGCTTCGCACTTTCCACTTCTCCCCCCTTCCATGCACTTTTCCCCTCACACTTGCGCGTTCTCAATGTCACTGGGCCTAGTAAGATCGCTGTTTTATTCTCCTCTGTTCCCCTCCCTTGCCTTGTCACGCTCTGAAACACTTGTGTACGAGCGCGATAGAAATAAAATATCAATGCCTGCCCCCTGGACTCCCAGCAACAATTGCAAACTGTTTGGCTATTTACCCATTTTTTGTTAAAAGTATGCTCTACAATGCAACATTTTAACCTATTATTTAAAAAAAAATTCACAGGGGGAAACCCCCCCGAACCTCCCCTTAATGCCCCTCCACTTAAAAAAGATTCACCAGCCGCCACTGGCCCTCAGACTGTGTTGGGAACGGGATGGGGGAACCGAGGGACTATGGTGGGAGCACAATGGGCGGGAACCATGGGATAGTGATGGGAGCAGAGTGGGGAGAGCCCTGGGTGTGTGATGGGGTGGGGAGAGACCAGCGACTGGGTAGGAGTGGGATGAGGGAGCCCAGCGACTTTGATGGGAGCAGGTGACGGCGCGCAATATATACTGTCCATTTGGCATTTCTGGGGGGTCCCGACCTGCCCAAATTTTGCTCAGGGGGGCCCTGGCCAAAAAAGTTTGAAGACCACTGCCCTAAACGGTTAGCGATCATGAAATGTGCAGCACATCGCAAGGTCATAGATGATGTGGGCAGAGGGAACGCTTTTGCGGATTTGATAGCCAGACAAACGGCCACAGACCTTAGCACAGACATGTATACCTCGAGGGAAATGAGAGACGTTTGCAAAATGGATGAAGGTATTGGGTCTGTGCGAGATATTCAGACTGATGCCACGATGTAAGAATCTAGAAAGTGGGCTGAAGGAATGGGGAAACTGGATGACGAAGGGTGTTGGGTGGATACATCCAAAGGGAAATGGTTGCTTCCTGATTCTTATGTATTGGCGATGGTTACGATGGCACACGGTCCTACGCATGTGTGTGCCCAGCAGATCACGAAAATGTTAGAACAGGTTTGGGTGAATGACAAAATTCTGGAAACTGCAAAGAGGCACGTCCAGAACTGCATGATCTGCCTACAGCACAATGTGGGTAAAGGGACAGTGACTCGAAGGGGAAGTTTCGGGCCCCCCTCTGTCCCTTTTGAGATCATTCACTTTGATTTTATTAAGATGGAACGATGCAATAATCTAAAATATGTTCTTGTCATTATTTGTGCCTTTAGTAAATGGGTCGAGGCTTTCCCCGTCAAAGATGCTACCGCCATGACCACTGCAAAGATTATGGTAAAAGAATTCTTTCCTCGATTTGGGCTCCCGAGGATAATCTGGTCGGACAATGGTCCTCACTTTATCGCAGCAGTAATTTTGCAAATATGTACAGCCCTAGGTATTGAGAAACAATTTCATTCAGCTAGGCATCCTCAAAGTGCTGGGTTGGTAGAAAGACACAACGGTATTTTAAAGAATAAACTTGCAAAAACATGTGCTGATACCAAACTGAAATGGCCAGATGCTTTGCCTATTGTGTTATTAGCTATGCGTACCACACCTCAGACTAGAACTGGGCTTTCTCCATTTGAAGTAGTAATGGGGAGGCCTGCTAACATTTGGGGTCTCCCGAAACCTAAAGCCCTGAGGGAGGTGGAGAATGTATTGCTTGTAGACTACTGTAACCAGTTAACTAAAAATCTGTATTTCATTTACCACCAGGTGAATTCTGCTTTACCTGTACGGTTCACGGGCCCAGGACACGATATACAGCCTGGAAGTTGGGTCCTCGTGAAGGCCTACGAGAGGTCTTCCTGTCTCGCGCCTCGCTGGCGGGGACCCCACCAGGTATTATTGGTCACCAGGACAGCAGTGCGGGTGGCTGGAAAGAAGAACTGGATTCACGCGACGCACGTCAAGAAACTTCCCTCGCTGATGCTACAGTCTCTGATCTTGGAGTAGCAAACCGCGCTGTGAGTGCGTCGGAGAAGGTCTCTGAGCCTGAGGAGCTTGGGGAACAGTCCATCTCGTCCCCACACTCTCTTGAAAAATCACTTCCGGAAAACACTGTTTCGAGCTCTGCGACTTCCGTCGCCACCGACACGTCGCTTCCCTCAGGAAGTGACGATACTTTGCTTCTGGACCAGACAAATTTGGGTACCATCAGGTACAACCTTCGACCACGGAAATAGAACTACGGCACGAGTGTCGTGCATCTGGAAAAGGAAGTGATCGGAAATTTTTTTTGTTTTGTTGAACAAAAAGGGATTCTGCTGGCTAGGGTTGGGAAGGACTAAGAAATCACGCGACCGTAGTGTCGCCAGCAACGAACATTGGGGCCGTCGATCAAGGAACTACGATGCCTGCCACCTTCACCGCTGCTCCCCGCACTGGACTTTTAGATAAGGGGGTGATCAAATCGAACAATGAACAATGTGCCTAGGCCCCGAAAACGTACTGTTGTGTTTTGATTTTGATTATTGTTATTTTTGCAACTGCTGCTGTAGGACTTTGGTATTTCGAAGAAGTCTATCCTTTGAAACCTTTATTACCGACCAAGATCGTACCAACTGTTTTGACTCCCTCTGTACACCTTCACACTCTGTCCCCTAGAGACTCCCAACATAGACAGAAGTATCATAATAACACTCTGATGATAGTAATGAATGCTACTCATGCCATTTTTAATAAAAGTAATTGTTGGATTTGTACTCACTTACCGCAACATGGGAACAAGGGACTGGGATGGTATATACATCCTCTACCTTTAACGACTTCTTGCTATGCCTCTCTTAGAGCACTATTCTTTGGCCGATGGAATGATAGCATCTCAGGGAACTTTGATGGAACTAATTTAAATGATTTCGAGAAACGTGAATTGACTCCCCTGGGATGCTCGCTTTTCGCAAATAGAAGTAAACCTAACGTTGCTTCTATTAGGCCGTCTGACAAACTATCTCTTCCTTTTCAAACTCTGATTTCCTTTAAAATGGCTCCGATAGGAAATAAGGACGCTGTACCTCCTTCTTATTCTGTAAATCATAGTCCCGATTCGGTTCCCTTCTGTGTACAGAGAAATGGCACTAGGCCAATGGGAGATTTTGAAACTTGTAAAAATATTGTAAATTTGACTGGGGAAAACAGGCCTCTGTATGTAGGAGGGCCTGTTTATTTTGTTTGTGGTAGTTTAGCATTTCCCTGGTTGCCCAAGGATTGGCAGGGAATCTGTTATTTAGGAATATTGTTACCCGGGGTATTTGTAGCTAGTACCTTGGAGGTTTCTAAGGCTCGCCCGTGGCAAGACAACAATGGAGATACCCCTGGGCAAGTATTGGGGGACATAGCTAAATCGGTTGTGCCCTTTTGGGGACAAATAGCAAACTCAGAGAACATTAGGGGATTAGCAAGGGTATTGGAGAGAACGATCAACCGGACCACGGACATACTCTACAATATGACCGGCGATAAGATTGGTAGCACTTCAAAATCGGATGGCATTAGATGTCATCTTGGCAGAACGAGGTGGAGTATGCAAATTAGTGGGGTCCGCTTGTTGTGTTTTCGTACCAGACTCCTCACCAACAATTTTTAAAGCAATTCAGAACTTGCATACTCTCAGTTCTGAAGTCCATATCCCTGTAGGAGACTGGAACCTTAGTACTTGGTTTTGGGATTCTCTGCGATCTTGGGGTTGGAAGGTGCTTTCCGTCATTCTGGTTATTTTAGGGATTCTGTTATTCCTTTGTTGTTGTTTTCAATGCCTCCCAAGTATATGTGGAATGATAGGGGGGTGTTGTGCTCAAGCAGTGAGCGCAATAGGGCATAAAATATATACCCCAGATACAGCATCTAAAGAATTCATGTTACAAGAGGTTCTTATGAACGACCTTATGGCTATAGACATTACAGACAATGATGCGGAACCTATGGATGATAATACATGGAGTCATTTTCGAAAGCATTAGGGATGATGTTTAGCACTTGGCATAGGCCAAAAGGAGGGTCTGTGGAAATCGAAATAATATTGTACCTCCTATTGCATTGTTTGAATGTATGTTGGCCTACGCCAAGTTGTCTAAAAACATCGTGTACATAGATTCCGCGGCAAGGTCTTGACCTTAATGTATTGTGCAAATCGCCATCTTGGATTAAGCCGCCATTTTAGGTACTCTTGCAGTGTTGAAGTCACCCTGAACAACAAAATGGAGGCCGAATGACATTTCGAGTGGGATTCTGGCCGTTGTGACCTCCGCACACATGAATAAGTAATATGCCCGCAGGCCACTTGTTGGGGTCGCGAACTGAGACCTTGTCCTATCCCTGACCTATGTGTAAATGAACAACTGTATCAGCGGAACTGATCAAATTGCATACATTATGGGATTGACCTGGCAACGAACCCTAGGCCTGGTCCAAAGAATGGTTAACCCGCGAGGGGGTTGGCCAAGGCTGGATAAAAAGTATAAAAACCTGTGTATCCCAATGTACGCTCTCTCACACTAACACGGCGAACTACCGTTGATGGTTCGTCCTGTTACTCTGAGGGCCGAATAGCTATCCGTATGTAAATTGAATTTCGGTAATTGTTGTAACTTTGAATAAAGCGCTTTGTATGTCCTTTGTAACCTGTGTTGGTGTGTTTCCTTTGGGCTTCCCGGCCTCATATCAATTTTTCTGTTTAGGGGTCTTTGCAGCTCAGGGTCCCCAGACCAGTGCGCTGAGTTTCCTGGAGAGGGTATATGGGTGAAGCTGCAGACACTCCCCCACTCATCAGGGCTATGCCCGATCGAAGTGACATGTCCAATGCAGAGGAACCAGGGATCCCTCTGCTCTATGATCAATGCCTGCATGCAAGTTATAAAGCACTGTAATGACTCCTCCTGACCATGGAAAAGGCCAGGTGTGACGCCAGAGGTTCCCGGCAACTCTGAAGTGGGAGTACCCTGGGAAATGAGCCTTTAGTGGAGTGGAAAGAAGATACCATCGAACTCCAGAACTGCAAAGTTTGTGCTGCAGTGGCCATCATACACCTCTGTGCAGTGAGGGGGGAAAAGATGAAGGTTGGAGGTCGCACCATAGCATAAGCATTCACTGGCTAATGGACCAAAGGGAAGAAGAAGAAACCCGGACAAACTCCCAAGCCCACTGACAGAGGTAGCAGCGACGATCGCAAGTACCAGGTATGAGCAGCCGAAAGTGCCGCCGGCAGAGACACCGGAGCAGAACCGGTAGGAATTGAGCGCAGAGACCAGCGCGAAGCAGGACTTCCACCAGAATTCAAAATGGAGGTCATCCTCTGTAAAGGCTTGGGCATTGAGGAGCAAGATGGAGGAGGAACTAAAATGATATGTAGGCAGTGTAGCCAGTCAAGAAGCAAGATACAAACCAAGACAATAAAGGGGCAATGAAAGCGCAAGGATGATGGGGGGCTGTGGGGAGAGTGAGCCCGGGCTATAAAAGATCCCCCAGAGCCCAGGCTATAGGGAGCACGCAAGTAGGAGAGCTGATGGAGGAGCAAGAGTAGAGCCTGTGAGAGTTTGTGGAAGCCAGGCGAGGACCTCTGGGGGAGCCAGAGAAAGGGTTGAGATCCAAAAGGGGCCAGCATTGGAGAAACCCTGAAACTCCTATGCAGAGCCGGCACAAGGCATGGCCATTCTGTGCCGTCGCCCCGGGCCCTAGCTACTTGCTGCCATGGGTATAAGAAGGAAGGAGGGCTGGGGTGCCTTGAGCCACAGGGATTTTCTTTGTGCATGTTTTAGCGAGGTCGTGCTGTCAGCTCCCAACCCCTGTGATATGTTTCTAGAGACAAACACCTCCCATCCAACCTCCACAGCAGCCCATCAGACCTGTGGGGCCTCACAGGGTTTATCACCCTCTTTCAAGTAATGGTCCATTTGAGAACCTTAGATTTGGACAAGGGGTTGAAAAGGGGCATTTTATTCTGAAGCCCCTACAGAAAAATATGTTGCCACCCAAATCTGTCTTTTTTAAAGACCATTAGAATATGTTGACAAAAAATTTTAAAATTAGTTTTATATCAACCGAACAACCACCAAACAACAACCAAACTTGAAGTACATTTACAATATGTCGAATTTTATACAGCACAATCATTGTTGACTGCTTTTCCGATTCCCCCCCCCAAGCCTACATCTCTTTGCGATCTACCTCTGCAGTTTGCAAAGGGGTTTCCTTACTCGTGTTCTCCGCCGGGTCTTGGTCACTTGACCAATCTTGCGTGGACCCAAATAGTGTAGTTATTAGGTGTCTCCAGCTAGTCAGGGTTTCTTCTTCTTCACCCCCCCCCCATGTTTCTAGCATCCTGCCATACCACAGTTTCAGCTTCTGCCCATTTCTGGAGGTCTTTCCACCATACTTCAATCCTAGGTCTGTGACACGCCTTCCACCCTATGGCAATCCTACGCTTCACCAGTATATACGCCAAATCCTTTAGTTTGCTTATATGTTTAAGTTTACGTGATCTGGGGAAAGCCCCAAGCAGGCACGCCCACGCTATCCCTACAGTTATCTTAATCCCCTTTTCCTCCAATATGTGGGCTATTTCTCCCCAAAATTTCTCGATTTCCAGGCACGCCCAGAACATATGTGTCATCCCAGCGTTTTCTTCGCCACATTTGGGGCATATTTGCCTTACTGCATTACTGAATTTGGTTATCCTTTGGGGTGTCATATAAGCCCTGTGGGTTATGTACAACTGTATTTGCTGTAACCTCGCATTTCTTGACACTTTCTTGTGGTACCCTTGGGCCCGCTCCCACATTCCAATACTCATTGGGGCACCCACCTCCTCCTCCCAGTCCTGTCGTAGTTGTGCCACTTCCTTTCCCACTTTGGACATTACCAGCTCATATAACCTGGATTTATCGTGCCCTCCCTCTGCTATATTATATATTATTTCTATGGTGGTATCCGGTTCTTCTTCCAATACTATTTTTGACCATGTTTCTTTAATCCGCTGGACCACCCTGTGATATGTAATATATTGTCGTGTATGTAACCCCGTTTCCTCCACCAGCGTCCCAAATTCCTTCATCTTCCTCTCTTGCCAGTTATCTCCTATTGTCGCAATCCCCACCGGCTCCCAGTGTTTCCTGATTATCTTCAGTAACTGCACCTCTTTCCCTGCCAGTACCACCAGTGGCACCTGCGGGGAACACGGGGTCGGATTTTCCATTATCTGACAGGCCTTGCGCCATATTTTCCACCGCAGTGTCATCATCTTTGGGTGCTCTTTCATGTCTGGTTTGGACAGCCATATGATTTCCTTCAAGAAGTATGGGGCACAATCCTGTCTAAACAACCTAGATTCTGAGGGTGGGTTTTCTGATAGCCATTTTGCCAAATATTGTAGGTCGCTCGCTAGATAATACATTTTGAAGTTTGGCAAGTTTATGCCCCCCTTATCATACACATTTTGCAAATTCCAAACGGCGACCCTGCTCCTCGTCCCATGCCAGAGGAACCCCCTACACATGCTGTGCAGCTTGTCAAAGAATCGTCTTGGTATCAGATATGGTATATTCTCAAAATAATGCAGTAATCTGGGTCGGACCACCATTTTCAACATTGCCCCTCTCCCCATTATCGCCAGAGGGAGCTTTGCCCAAAACTTCATGCTATTTTCGATGCCCTTGACCGCCTTCACTGTATTATGCTGGTGCTCCGCCTCAACCGTATGGTAGATGTCTATCCCAAAGTATCTAAATGTATTAACCTCCCACGGTATTTGTAGAACTGGCAATTTCTCTCGTGAAATACCGACGTATCTACCCATAGGGAATATACATGATTTTCTGGGGTTCACTGCTATGCCTGACAGCACCGCAAATCGTTCCATTACTTCCAGAACATATTGGAGGTTTTCTTCTGGGTATTGTAAATACAACAGCATATCGTCAGCGTACAAGGAGATCAAGTGCAGTTCTCCATTTATGTTTATCCCTATCGTGTCATACTGTTGCCTTAGATCTATCGCCAGGGGCTCTAATGCTAAAATATACAGCATGGGGGACCACGGGCATCCTTGTCTAGTACCCCTGCTAAATTGCCACCTTTCTGATATTATTGCTCCCGTTTTAACCCTGGCGAATGGTGCGCTAGACAGCAATTTGACCCATTTAAGATACCCAGGTCGTATCCCATAACTGGTCAGGGCTGCTATCAGCCATGGCCTTGACAAAAAAAGAGTCGTGCACTATTTCAATAGTATTCATATGCCTGCTTTTGGTGTGTTAAATACATTTTTTGGGGGGGAGAATGTCACATATCATATAAAGCATGCCTTTGTCAAACGATGTAAAAGGTTATCATTTCACATTCTTTTGTTATGAAAGACAGCCTACAAACCATATTTTATAATTTTGTGAAATTGCATTCTGGTATTTGTAGTCTTCAAGCTGGGGTGAAAATAACGCAACATGTGTACTCTTTTTGCTTAACATATTTCTACAAGGATTCCTATATTTATTTACTTTTATTTATTTTGCATTTTTAAAGCGCTCACACAGCCCGCGGGCATCAAGGTGCTGTTATAGGAATTGTTTGTTTAGTTGCGTCATTGTTTTTTTGGTCTTAGTTGTGCATTTATAACACGCTTAAATACCCAGAGGTTTCTAGGCGCTGACCCGGGGATCGAACCTGTGCTGCTTCGTGTCATCTTGATTCCAAGGCGAACACGTTGCCACTGAGCTATCCTGTATTGATGCAGTACTTTAATTATGATGTGTGTACTTTTCAAGTCCGATTTGTAAAACGGAGTATTGTTGAAAGCCAAACATTGTGGTGAGGAGGGGAAAGTATCTGTAACGCTCACCTGGTATCCACGGGGACGTCACTCAGCCTGTTCTGACCTCTTACGACCTCAAACCCTTTGCTGGAGTCTACTCGACTGGAGACTGGGCCTGAAACACAGGATTGGTAGAGTTTAACTCCCTATTGTCTCTGTGTGCTTGAACTCCTTCTTCCCCGGGGTCCAACCCTTCCCTTTGATCCACAGCTCATCTTGTTTTCTTGGAAAGTGTGCTCTCCGTCCTGCTTTCAGCACAGGGGCGCGTTGATTGATGCGGGCTCGTTGCTGTCTAGTTACTCCACTGGCAAGAGTCCGACAGGTAAGTATAATGAGTCTTTTGAACAGTTCTCTAACTTCGTCCCTTTCCTTCCTTAGATGATGGACGGCGTCCGGGGATGGCGACTTGCTGCTGAGATGAGTAGCAGTGAAGGCAAGTGAGAGCGCGATGCGTGATGCAACTCTTTCGTATTTGTATTGAAGTGAGCTCTTTTTCTGTGTCTTTTAGGTGCTGCAACGTTTTCAGCATGGATGCCGGTTATGAAGAAGAAATGCGGTGAGTAGCGCGGTATGCGGCGCCTCTAGATGTTTTCACGCTAACCTGGAGTGTCTTTTGTGTCTTTTCCTTCTTGCAGATAGATGAGAAGTTCCGGAGACAGAGTTCCCCCAGAGCGCCTGGATTCAGGTAAGCATTTGAAGCTCTTACAGTCTTTAAAAATAAGCGAAGATTTGCTGAATGCTTACTAATGACTTTTTTCTGTTCTTTTCCCTTTTTCTTAGGAAGCGACACCGCTGAAGATGCCCGAAGAACAGAAGGAGCGATGAATGGTGGGCAGAAGCGCCGCAAGGTAAGGCTGTTCCCAACAGTGTTCTTGTTCTTGCAGGAGTTGAGGGCAGAAAAAAGATGCAGGCCTAATGGAGACCGATCCGAACACGGTGAGTGTCACGCTGCAGGTGCAGAAAACACAAAGCATGTTTCTCAGCCTGGGCGTGGCTTAAATAGTCTCTGGGTATCCAAGGTGTCTCTGGGCTGAACCACACCCAAAAGACTAGACTGCACATACAGTTCTGGGAACCGAAATATGTGGGGGCATCCATCTTGTCCCCATCAATGCACTACAAGTCCAATTCCCCAATGTTATCCTATGGGAGTGAGTCTGGTGCCACAAGCGCCAAGTCTGACTCCAAGTGGGTCTTTGGAGGGATGGAGAGGCCCTTGAGGGCCATGTAGGTGATCGTGGCCTGGCTCCAGCCTGACATCTTGGAGGGCTGGGGACATGAGGGGCAGGAATCATGACAGTATCAGAGGGCAAATGTGTTGTGATGATTTACCAGGTGCATGGATGTGAGAAGAGAGGTTGCTGGACTGAAGAGGTTCTACCTGGCCCTATTCTGATTTTCAGGGTACAAGGTGAGATTACATGTCGGTTCAGAGCGTCCGCCTACTTTTTTCACAGTGCCGTCTCCATCCTCCTTGGGTGGAGGCCAGCATTAAAAAAAGCTTGTTTGCTAAGGTTTTTGCCCACCAGGATTTGAACCCAGTAACCCACTAAACTTCACGTAAGTGTCCTCAAAGCACACATCATGTAATTGGTATTTAGCTTTTCATAGAATATTTCTGTATATAATTTTGAGTTAAAAGGGTGCACAACTTTTATACTTTGACGAAAACATTCTAGGAAATGCTCTCCTAGCTGTGTTTTTTTCTCCGGGTATTGATGATTAATTTTATGAAAGGCAACACTCATTTCTATTTTGAATTTTCTTCTATGAGGAAAGACCAGCTGAATAAAATGTGTGTATTTCACTTTAGGATAGATACGTTCAGTCCCTGTGCGTAGGTTAATGATCACTCACAATTTGCTTTATGGATTATTGATGACATTTGAAAACCTGCGGAATTGATTACTCCGAATGTCTCAGTAGCTTTGCGGTAACTAGGCTTTGTTACTATTGAATCCGCAGCAGCGGATGCAATTAAATGAGCAGAAATGAAACGGTGCATCAAATAAAAGGCAGGAGCCAGGAATATGTGTCAACCTTCTTTAATCTCTAACTCTGAACTGCTTGTTGGGCGGTAACCACACATCTAGCCTTGCATGGTGGGCTGCAACCCACAACAGGAGTAAAAAGGGGACAGGTAAATTCCTGTCCTTCGGTCCTGAGACAGTTGGGCATAGAAAGGGGATATTACATCTACGATTGCACTATCCTGCAGCTAAAGCACCTTGACCCGTCTGGCCAGGGCCAATCCCTGCCCTTACATCCTTGGAATGTGCAGTCACATAAGGTATGTTTGGATTACTTACTCATGATCATTTTCATTACTCTTTGTCCTGCTCCTCCTCGTCACAGTACTTTCTTTTTAGGTACCCATCTCTATAAATGATTACGCTCACTCGGTCGGCTACTCCAAAATAGGTCTCACTACTGATATGGCTACAACGGTAATATTAACAGTTACAATTCAGATATTGAGCGTCAGTTTATTTGACCCCCACAGATATGAGTGACTAATCGTGTGACTTCGTTTTCTGAGATGCAAATAAAGGGGCCTCACACATCTTTTGCCACCCGGGAACCCGCATATCCTAGGGCCGGCCCTGCTCCTAGGACAGCAAGCTGAGCAGCTTTGTAGATACCTGGGGAGACCACTCCAGATCTGGATCCCATTTATTACTCCACTAAACCAGATTCTATCTGGGGTGAAAGGCACCGCATCCCTTTTAAGTAACAAGGATATAATAACTCTTATGAAGTTGCAGGGCAAAGCATAGAATTTGGATGGGATTTGATCTCTTAACAGGAAAAAATACAGAGACCAGGCTTAGGATGCAAGGAAGTCTTCAGTGAGAAGGGCTTGCTAACCTGTATAGCGAAATGGGGCATTATTCCCCTACATCAGAAAGCAGTGTGCTGCACTATATACTTCTGGTGTGGATTACAAGTAGTTAACATGAAGCTATGCCCCTGTGAGTAGGAACTGTGGCAAAGGAGCCTCTAAGCGCTATATCCCTGGGACTGTGAGCAGAGTAAAGAAGCGGTCTGAGTGAAATATCCTAGAGAATGTCGGTTAGGGAGATGAAGTGGCTGGGTGCTACATCCCTAAACCTGTGTTGTCGGCTAGAGGTCCTGAGGGAGCCCACTATTCCACAGTAGGGAAACCCCACCACTGTATTCCTAAACCATCTGGACACGGTTTGCATACCCCAAATCCAAGAAAGGAATCATGATTTGTTTATAGGAAAAACCCCAGACACTATAAACATTTGTCACAAACTGTTCCTAATTGTAAATAAAAATAACTCTCGAACCTCCACTTGGCGCGTCACATATTCACATGTTCTCTTAATCTGTCCCTGCCCATCAAATTTTGTGTTATCAATTATTTGAATCATCTGTGCGAAGAGAACCTTGGCTTGTAATTTTCCGTGCCATGAAGGAGATCCAAAACATTCAGTTTGAAATTTGTAGTATATTCACGTGATATACACGGTCCACTGTAATATTATAGTCTATTATATATGGAGCAACATTAGTCTTTGAAACCAAGCACAAGTGAATATTTTAGAGTAGCGCACCCTTAAAACAAACACTTCCAGATGACTACAATGTTAGCATCCAAGGAAAAAAAGCAGTATTTTAAAGTGATTTGCTCAAGACCAAAGTCTGGTCAAGTGGGGAAACCTGGATTTCATAATGTTTTCCTGGCTCTACATTTCCCAACTTTGGCAGAAGACATCCCCTCCCATCCCATTTTTTGTTTTTCACCAAAGAACAATGCTCTGTGCATATGCATACTAGAAATGTCCAACTGAGCTGCCTTGCAGTGCACCAAACCACATGGTAAATCATCAAAAAATTTATATGAAATCCTTATAGAGAACCATTTAGGCAAAATAAGCATGGGTTGTAATAAAAAGGCGAAAAAGCACAATAGAGAATTCATATTTTTAAAATGATTACAAGACAATCTAGCAAAGTAAGTGTATTAAAAGCGCATCTATATTCTATACCCTCTCCTCTTTACATACACCACCTCTGGCTCTTGGGCACTAATTTCCTCCTTTGGGTTTGTGAACCACTCTTTGCGGACGACACCCAAATATTTTCTTTTCCTGAACTCTCCTCTGATCTCTCTATCAAAATTTCCAATTGTCTCTCTGCCATTACATATTGGTTGGCTTTGCACTCTCTGATGTTAACCTCTACTAAAACATATATGCTCTTCTTCCCTGCCAAAATCTCTCTCTCATCTCTTCCCTTGCCTATCCAGTACCCATCCGACAGTCACCCCACTCTTCTTCAGCTAGAAACCTCAGCGTCATCTATGGCCCTTCTCATACCATTGCTACTTTTATCTCCAAAACTGCAACGGCAGCTCGCCTCAACCACCTAAATATTAGGAAAATCAGGCACTTCCTTGGTTTCAACACCGCCAAGCATCTCTTAACCACTCTCGTCTTCTCTAAACTTGATCACTGTGCAAGCATCCTGTTTGGTCTCCCCAACTATGCTTTCTGTCCTCTCGACAAAATCATTAACTTGGCTACCAGGACCCTCTTTGAACTCCCTCACTTTACACCTACTTTCTCTTAGCGACTGCAGGCTGGATGGTGGAAAATGCAAAACAGAGCCAGATTTCATTTTCTTCTCCTGGTTCACAAATCTATTCACGGTTAAGTACATAGTTGTGAATTTGACAAACCTGGAGAAAAACAGTCCTTTAATATCATTTACCAATTGGTTAGTGTGTTGTGCTTACAAAATATACCTTAAAATGCAAGGCAATGGTAGTAGTAAAGCTCAGTGGGTTCAGGGTCTGCAATAGAGATGTGCTGGATCTCAAGACCACAGGTTTGAATCAAGGTAGGCCCAACATGATGCTTCATTCTGTGAGCTCAATACAATGATTAGCTTATGCCCAGTGATAATAACACCCATTGGTGAATGACGGACAGTAAAACATGGGGCCCCTTTACAATGGAGTATACACCTGCAAAGGTCTCGCTTTCCACAAACAGCCATTAACAGAGACAATCTTAATGCTAATGGGAAAACAAAGAGGCAGGTCCCCTTCAACTGGGTGCTAAACTACTGACATGGGAATATTTGACACAGGAATTTAGGGCGAGTAATTATGACGCAATGTCTCATCTAGCAATGTCAGGCACTGTATCTCCCTTGCATTCTTGAGTTACACAATAGTATTCTGCATGTGCAGGAACTATTCAGTAAAAACGTTTGAAAGCCCACAAAGCTGTAATTGTGGCAAACTACTGCCTCCTTTTGATATCTAGCTTCACTCTTATTTGCAAACATTTCCCATAAATATGTCCGATTTGACACATTCTTCCAGGCCCATTTTTATTTGGCTGACGTCATTTTGATTTCCTC
Source organism: Ambystoma mexicanum (assembly GCF_040938575.1). NCBI lineage: Eukaryota > Metazoa > Chordata > Amphibia > Caudata > Ambystomatidae > Ambystoma > Ambystoma mexicanum. Next base: position 602,040,502 of record NC_090922.1, read on the forward strand.
TATATGAAACAAAATAAGTCATTTTAGCCCAGTCAAACATGCCACAACCCCACCCAGTAACCTTCACTGGAAGTTCCCCTTCAGTTCAGAAGCACATGAGCAAGGCATGCAAATAAGCCCAAATTGAAGGCTTGTGGTTCCAGAAAATTGTCTTGATCTTCGGGCTGGATAGTCTGACATCCTTGTGGTTGGAGCATGGAGCAACAAGACATGTGTAGCAAATGCAAGCAAAGTTATGGTGGGTTTAAAAAGGCTTGAAATAAACCCTTTCCCCTGAAATGTGAAAGTAGAATAAGCCATTTCAGCTAAGTCGCACATTTATTTATTTTTACATTTGTAAAGCGCACTAAATCCACAGGCATCAAGGCGCTAGTTGCAGGACAAGTTTCAGACATTTGGTTACACGATAACGGGGAACAGTGAAGTCTTAACATTAACAGGGCTTGTCAGGAGGAGGACCCCTAGTTGAAGAGCCAAGTTTTCAAAAGTTTACAAAATTACCAGTAAGATTGCTCCGCTCTGTACCCAGTAACCTTCACTGGAGGTTCGCCTCCAGTTCAGAGGCAAGAAGGCATTATAATTATGCACAGTAGCCCACATCCAAACCTTGCGCTCCAGAAAATTGTCTTGATCTTACAGTGCGGTGCTATTTTATACATAGATGAATGAACCCAAGAGAGACATTTCTTAAGGTTGCAGACCGCTGCATACCGGTTTCAGCCTTATTTAGACCCTCGGTGCAGTATAGTGTTACCGAATCGTCATTCAATATCACAATTTAATGTTCACATTATAAAGGCTGGGCTACAATTAATTTGACTTGCCAGGTCATGTGGGCCTGGAAACGGGCACTGACGGCTGCAATATACTATTGGATTGAAGGAGTCAGTGGCTGCGTCGTCATTTAATACGTAACAATGTTAGCTCAGTTTCTGAGGCAATGTTGTTCATCTCCTCTTGTGATGATATGCGTTTTATCTCTGTGAATATGTAAATGTCTCTTTTAAACGGTTAGGAAGACAATTTAAATTCAGCCTTACTCTGCAGGTTTTATGTATTCTAATTTGACAACCAGTGTATTTAAATTGTTGCGCGTATCTGTATGTATTTTAGATCATTTTAATTTTTTATATGTATGATCTGCTTATTTTTATTACTTTACAAATGGTGTAAGCCAAATAAAGTGTTTACTAGTACTTCCTGGTTTGTTTATTTGCATTTTTGTACCATAAATTCTGTTTATGGCATATTAAATGCAGAACTATAGGTACCACAATGTAAAGAAAAGGGACTATCGAAGTGGATTGGCTGCTCATATACTTGTCATCAGACACTGTTAGTGGTCTTTAGTATGTGACAGTCATGGGGCAGAGCACTGTTATGAAATGGATTGTGTGGTAATATAACCCAAAAGATCACTCTGACCAATGTCAAGAGAGAAACAAATTCTGTGCTCTTCGATTCTTTGCATTCTGGTACTTGTAGTTTTGCTATTATAAACGCGAGGCTGCAAGCAAAGGAAGCAGGGGATGGTATGCTATTCACAAGTGAAATGGGACAACCTGAGAAGTTTGTGAACCACAGGGTTGTATTACCCAGAAAAATCACCTGCTTGTGTTAGGTTTTATTGTTGTTATGAATAAAATATACAGTGCTGCAAAAGAGGCAAACTTGTGAAACAAGCAAACTGCTTTCAACATGTTCCGTTTACCTTTTCTTTCACCAACTATCCAGCTCCAGTGCATGCTAGAGATTTGGCTTTAAAATTCAGATGTTCCGTCATGTTATCAATACGTTTATTGGCACCCGTCATTACGATTTGGACAATTTAACACAAAAGAGTCACTGGAGATGAGCTTTCCCTCATGACCAATTTCACATCAATTGCTGCTGGCTTGGTCACCCTCGACTAGCGGAAAATATGGGAAAAGAAAAACTGAGATACCGCAGGAAGCTCTGATGCGGAACCCCAAGCTGACAGCTCTGTTTCCAACGGACACTTTTGGCCCGGACATTAAACTCATTACCTGCGAATTTACGATATCACAATAGTCAAGGAAGAAGGGAGGGGTGTAAAAGATCGGTGTGCCGGAAAGGGCACCCTTTTTTTTATATTTGCGGCAGGGGGGATGGAGAGGGGGGGGGGGAGTTAAGCCCTGGTGGTTGCACGTGTGAGTGTGCGAGTATGTGGCGCTCCAGAGTGACATATGTTTGTAGGCAATGTCTGGGTTTTCATTCTAGAATAGCGTCGGGGGCGACGTGGTGGGGGGGGGGGGGTTGTGAATCACAATTGCAATGTAGGTTATAAGAGGCTCCTTGTGCTTGAGCAATCGGGTATTCTGCTAGTTATAATTGAGTGGGAATTGACTGAGCTCTATGGATGCCCCGGACAGTGACTAAGTGGGCAGCAGTATGTGTAGCTCTTTGTGGCAGTATTAGCACAGCAAGTGGTGCTGAGGTCAAAATTGGAGTATACTGGCAGAGCAGAGTCTCACCAGTGCAAGAAGTAGACTGGTGTACTTTGCGGGAGCTCTTCGTGATACGCCAAAGACAGGACTGGAGGCCACTAAAAAATAATCCTTGCACAGTACTTTTAAATCAACGTGTATTTTGGTCAGTTTTGATCACTCGATTTTCTCATTTTTTTAGTCACCTCTTACAATCTCGCTTGAGACGGTGGAGCAGTCAGAACCCTAGAATGCAGAAGAAACCTCTATGATGCAACAGCCTAAAGAGACCACTCTAGCCCACCAAAAATCGATCCCTTCTGCAATGAAAGGAAGGCATGGACACTAAAGAACCGATTCATGGAAAAGTGTGCAGAAATCGTGCAACGCCCTCCTGCGTGAGCCTGTGCGCAGAGGTTTTACTGCGCGCTCTTCATTTTCATGGAATTTTTTACCCAAAGCAACCATATAAGCAAGTCCCGGCCGGAACGCCCCCGGAACGATGCCACGCAAATCAGAAAAAAACAAACAGCTATCTTTGCGTGCTCCAGGGGTGTGAATACATACACCCTCAGCACATTGTGTGGGGTTCCCCGCAAGCAGGCCTGCATCTTGGAGAACCTGCACAGGGTCCCTGTAACTCGTACCGGCACCCCGACAACATGCATACAATTTGTTACTCAGGTAAAACTCATTCAATCTGACTGCGAACCCCGTAAACCGTTCCTGCACTCCACTACACTGCGCACGAGCACCTCTACGTTAGGTCGGAACCCCGGCTGCGTGCACACACACCCAAATCCAACACCCAACTTTACCTCTGTACAGTGATTTCTATGTGCAAGTGTCTATATGCCTGCCTTCGGATAGCGGATAGTATGAGAACTTTGCATGGCCATTTCCCTGCCGGGAGGTTGCGCTGTCAGATTCTTGAATACATATTTTTCCGCGCAAACGTGCCCGTGCGACGGACTGCCTGCGGGCCATCCCTAGTAACGCCCACTTTTTCGCATGTTCTTCCCTATTTCGGTGTTCGACCCCCTTCCCCGCCCTCTGCGCAAGCCACGCCCATGCTCTGCGTGGTGTCTCGTGCAAGGCACTCGGCCGCTCGTAAGGGTGTGCTGGGCCGCTGCGAAATCCACGCAAGTCCAAGGAAAACCCTGTGCATTCGATTCCATGGATCGACGAACGGGATTACGCATGCAGATTGGTGCACAAATTCCCTATTTTCCACATAAATAATTCCACGAATCGGGCCCCAAGTCTCTTCAGGACTCTGTTCATTTATTTCTTCCACTGGTTGCAATTCTATCACTGTCCTCTGGGCAGACTCTTGCTGATTCAGTGTGCTGTGGTTCCACGTGTCTTTTTATCAGTAGCTGAGTTGCGATGGGTGCAGTTTTTGATTGGACGGGCGTAAATAGTTTAAACAAATATGCCAGAGCGACAAAGCCTAGTGAGGTAGCCCAAAGCAACCAAGTGGGTTTCGGTGGATTCTCCATCCAACACATTTTTTGATTACTGGGTTGAAATGCTGCATTAAACAACACACTTTCTGTGACAAATTGGCCAAAAAGACAGACAGTTGGCAATCGGTTTTGTATGGTAGAAAGAATGCTTACAATGCATTTTCAGGAGGTAATTCCTCACAATGTATGCCAGTATAAAAAACATGTTCGCGCTGTCTGCGCCCATAAATTTCCATGCTGGCTGCATCATCATATTCCATTTCCATATACGAGCATACTCAGGTTCCCATTGGCTTAATACAGGTAATGATACTAACCGAAAACATGTCCAAGCTAGCCCTGACGCTATATGCCCGTATCCCCACATACAAACGTACTCCTGTTGGCATTAAATATCCGATACTACACTAAGAAAACATCTCCAAACTGCCTGCACCAGTGTAGGCACATAATTAAATGTATTGTGCTTGCTTTCGCATGGATGCCAAGTAAAAAGTGCCATGCCACAATTAGAAATTATAGCTAGACTGGCTGCACCAAAATATGCAAGTCTAGCTATGTAATAAGGCTTAACATGCTTGCTTTATCTTACATTAAGGCCTAGATAGGACTATGTGCCTCACTACGGGCAGTTCCACAAAAGCCCTCTTTCTCCAAGGTTGCACGAACAGGAACTAGGAAGCACAGAGAGCACTTCCTGGTTTCTGCACATGCAGAGGATTTGCAGTCCTCTAAATCCAATGCCACATAAATGTGTGGAGAGGCACAGGACCTACCATACGCACATTCAGAGGGTAAGTTCCCCAGCTTTTTTTAATGCCCAGTAGGCCATGTAAGGCTGGGAAAGCAAACAGCCCCATCCTTGCATGGTCCACTGGACATGAGCGCTGGGGAACAAACGGTCAAACAGAAACCAAGCTTTGCATTGATAAAGCCAGCTCTGGATCACTCCCTCAGCTACAGAAAGCAGTTGAGGAAGCGCTTAGTGCTTACACTGACTGGAGCGGCTCATCCATAATGTGCAGCGGTTCTTGCAGGTCGATGACCCGTCACCCATCATGGACAAGCCGCCCTGAGTAGCTGACAGAAAAAAGAAGACCATTCAAGCCGTTGCTAAAGGCCAGTTGCGAGAATCTTGGCATCGTGATATGGCTTCATCCTTCAAGCATTCACTGTCTCTTCATCCAGTGATAATTACATCATCATCTTCTGCTCGCCAGTTCGAGTGCCCAGGCATTTCAATCCTCGACCAAAACAGGTCCCATGAGGGTTGATGGTAGGAGTCTTAAGTGTCATAATGAGTCCTGTGACGGACACCCTTCAAACCTTTTCTTGCCCCACACACATTAATTCAAAGTAGGGTTTTGGAAGCCATGTCTTAGGTGCAGCCTGAAAAGCCACAATAAATAACATGCAATGTCTGAAGGACAGTAATAAATTTGATACCATTAAAGGTGACCAGAACAACTGCTAAATTAGATAACACAAAACAGATGCGCTTCGGTCAAAAGAAGTGGGACAAAATGAACAATTCCGGCATTACTGGAACATCTAAGAAGAGTCTTTCCATAGCATTGGCAGCAGAGGCAACCAAATGCACCTAAGGCATACACAGATGCTAACCTTGCAGCAAGTGAAAATGGCATAAGCACACAAACAAGTCAATAATGACATCACTAAGGTGGATTTGTATGCTTGCACATTTTCCTTCTAACACTATTCATAGAAAGCATTTGCGGCGACTTTAGGTGTCTCTAAAGGGCTGCATGTGCTCTGGGACAGCCGGGTGATCAACATGCAACTTGATTCAGGGCTTTTATTAGATACAAAACAAAGGCCATTCGGAAACCAAGTCTGGCTGAGCCCAAGGTGTCAGTTTTGGGATTCAACAAAAACAAATGTAATCTCTTTCTAAGCTCTTCCTAAGCTCTTCCTAGTGCCTTGGCCCTCAGTCCACAACCCCCATTCTCCCCGTAGCTACCTTCCTGCAATAAAACAGTCACTCACAGTCTCTGAGGTTTTACCCACGTGCCTTTCCCGGTGCATTGTAGGGATCTGTCTAGACTGTGTTGGACACATCAGGATATCACGTTGCTCCGCCTGGAAATCAGATATACATGGGACCACCTTTCTACAATTACTGATGCATTGGGCAATCTCGTTGGGGCCAACATTAGACTACTTTGTGTTGGGTCCTTGAAGCAAGAGGCTTCCCTCACCCCTCGCGTGGTTTGAACCTTGGTTGGTAGTTTCTCGTCCAGGTTTTGAATTGCCACCAAACCTCTCACAAACCACGGTATTGTCGGTTTCATGTGTTAATATCCCCGCAAAAATATTGCCATACAAAAATATCGCCATATTTTTGCAGCAATATTAAGCCATGGAACCTGCAGGGGAGACCCCCGCAAACACCCTATTTTTTTTAAAGGGAGCGGGGGACACCCCTGCAACCCCAGTCCCATTTACCCTATAAATTAACCCCACCAATAATATCACCCATGGCCTTACCTCACGACCATATATATGGCGATATTATTGGTGGGGATAAGATTACCTGATACCGTATCGTCAGACTGAACATCTGGACTCCAAGCGCCTTCTCTATCGCCTTCAAAACATCTCTTCGCCCCCTCTCCTCTTTTGCCCTGCTAGTCCCAGCTTTCTTTTCTATCGTTTTTCACCTCCTCCTTCCCTTCTGCCAGGTAAATTTTTTCTTCACCTCACTACCTTTCGTGTTGCTAGTGGCTGTCACCACCTACCTCAGGTGAGGTATTCCCCAGTCTCCCCTGCGATGGAACCATTTAAATATTTTAATCCCAGACTGTTCATGCGGTTACTCCATTTAACACCCATCTCACAGACTGCATAACGACACCTCCCCATGGAATGTTGGGTTATGGGTACTGTCATCTTTATCAGCTTTATAACAAGAGGAGTAAAAGACCCCAACCACTACAATATGACCTCCAATGTGCCTTCCCATCCATTCAGTAGTGAAATTGCACAAAGTCTCCAAGAATGTACTCGCGGCTTTAACTCAGGCCCCGGGCCGTTACCACCCAATCCGGCCTGCCAGGTCGGGTATTATTGCTATATTATGTTTGAGAAAAATTGGGTAAAAGGCAATACAATTTCCAATTGGTTGTCTAGGGTAGCAGGAAAAAATCCAGCAAATGCAAAATTTAAGGGGAAGGGGTGGGGCGCTTACAAAGGGAGCTGGCGAAAGAGTGATGGGAAAGGTGGTGCATTCCCCAAACAATAGATCATGAGACCCTGCAAACATGTGTTTTGGTTCTCCAATATGCTTGCTGGTCGTCTGGTTGGCATCCAGTCTGCATTTTGTAAATACATCTCTCCAGCTCCGTTTGTAAATAAATCACTGTCTGTACATAAAATATTCTCTCACTCATTATTTCAACAATTTAACCAGACAGGTCCATTTTGTTAAAAGGTTAAAAGTGGTGATTGCCTGCAGGCTCCGTTTACACAATTTTCACTTTTACAAAATGGAGTAAATACAGAAGAAAACCCTTTCACTCTTTTTCCTTTCCATTTGGTAAAACAAAAATGTAAATGCTGCCTGGAAAAAACAGCATTTACAATGGATTTCAACGTAATCCATCTGCTTCGAGAATGTTCTAAGGGCAGACAGACTCGGCATGAATCCATTAATTTTATGTCTGCATACAAATCACACGTGGGCATAAAACTAGATGGATTTGCAGGGACAGCAGGAATGATCTGAAGGAAATGTTTTCCCCCTCCTATCTCCCATTCCGCCTGCAACCATTTTTTTTAAATGCACTGGATCAGTAGAAAAAGGTAACAGCTGGTGCAAGACATCTTGTTTTTACACTTTTTACTGCATTGCAGCTTTCAGTATGAGTTCCAGTGAGTAAATTGACCACATCCTTTAAAAAAAAAACAATGGAAAAGGAGAGAGCAATGAGAGTCACCTGTCACTTTCCATAAATCAAAGAGCACTTTGGGATCATAAGAATGACAACAGGTTGTTAAATTTAACAATGATATATGTGATGCTGATTTACGCTGAACCACTTCTGAGCAAAGCAAGAAGGACTAGCCAAAGTCCTCCTCTCCATTGAATATAGATCATAGGCCACCGCCCACCTCGCCAGGTGTAAATATCACCATCAAACCGGAGCCACCAAATCGATGATGCTCATAGCTTCCAATATTGGTGCTATATTGGGACGGGAGGGCAAATCAGCAGCCCCCTGCTAACACAAGCGATCAACAATCTGTACAGATGACATCAGCTATGAGCTCTGTGGTGCCCCCCACAAGGGGTGTGAAATTACAGAATGATCTAACGTGCACCTCGAGTCCAGTAACGATGGGGTCCACATTCTCGATGGAGTCAATCTTTCTGCACTGGGGGTGCATTTACTGTCCTGAAATATTGCAGGGCTAAATAAAAACACGTGGAACGACGAGTGGATTAAATTTATCAGATCGCACCAAAGAGTATTTTTCCAAGAGTCTTGGGCCACATCAGTTACAAGCATACAGGGATATCCGTCATGCGAAACACCAGCCCAACAAGGACCAGGTGTACGGCCAACCGGTGGCCTCCTAATATGGGTAGAAAAAACCTTAATGTGATAATTGAAGCCAAACAATGACTTGCAGGGATATGCAGGACCTGCAAATACAAATCGACAGTGGTCAGGCATTACAACTGTTTAATCTTTATAACAGGGAATGGGTTATCAATTCTTAATTTAATAAAGGAAAGGGCCGAGGCATGGAGAACCACTCATCATGGAGAATCTAAAATAATAATAGCAGGTGATCTAAACTTACAATTTGAGCCTCTTGATTTAATGACGGGGATATGTGACGAGGGAGACAGCCTGCGGGATATACCAGAACTCATGGCAGATCCTCCCAAAAGGCTTATCAAGAATGGACCAGAAATAGCTAGCCTATTTGTCATGGTGACTCTCGGAGCTTGTAATGAAGGGCCAATGGAGGCCACACAGCCAAACGAAGCTTCATCAATGCCATACGCTCAGATCATATAGACTATATATTAATTAGCCTAGAGTTGTGGGGATCTGTGAAATGATTAGAGATGAAAGAAAAGTATGAAAGTGACCATCGACCTCCATCGTTAACCTTGGCCCAAGATATAGTCCGACAACGTCCCAATGGGGCAGGCGATCGTTCCATGTTATGTGTAGACGGTGAGGCCAGACGAACCATTAAGTGGGAGGCCACTAGTAGTGCAGACATAGTACTAATAAATATATATGGTGACCTGATTCCTCCCCTACTAGAAATCTACAGGTGCTCCAATGCCACAAATGAGGCGCTTACTCTGTCTTATGTTTTTGGGATCACCGTTACCATTTTCATGGTCTCCGAGTGCTCTGGCGGATCAGAAAAGGGGCTCTGGGAGGGCTTAATTAGTGGTATTGAGAGGGAAAAGCGCAAGAAGGCTTTGATGTGCTGTTGGTAGCTTCAGCTCAGAAAAGGTCTGGTCACTTTGTGCTGGTTTGTTTTTAGTGAATATATAAACAATATGGACACAATTCGGACACAATTTACCATAACTAGCAATACTGTCAGGAAGAGGGCATTAAAGATGACTCTGTAGTACGACAATCAGTGTTGAGTGCCAAACAACATCTATTAGATTGTGCAAATAATGTTGCCACCCTTGGCACAATGGCCCTTCATGATGCACAAGCTATATATAAAGACATGGTGAAAGGTAAAAAGGAGGTGTTCACCACAGCTGCATGCGCCACTATGCTTACAGCCATAGAAAATAAAGGTACAAGAAACCTCTGGAAACTGGTGGCATGAAGTCTAGCCGAAGCTCTTTTAATAGTTCAGGATAATATTACGGAAGTTAAATGGTTTGAACATTTTAGTAAACTCTACTCTGAGAACAGAGATTTTAATGATGAGGTAGACAGCCCACAATTGCATGTCAATTCTGCCCATAGGTAGCTGGTATTTACGGTAAAAGAAGCCAGTAAGGCCATCATGGCACAGAACAATCACAAAGCCCTTGGCCCTGACAAAGTACCAATGGCCTTGTTTAAGTCCAAACCTAATATATTGGCCCCATACATGACAAGCAGAGGCGTAGACCGGGTAGGGCCTGAGCAGCCCCAACTACGTTAGCTTCAGGCCCCATTTGTTAGCCAATCCTGGCAACGGCTCTAATGACAAGACTATTCAATGCGATATTGGCAACACATGGGAATAAGCACAATCGACCAATGACTGCCACTGCATCTACTCATGGACAAGTCTGTGGTCATTAGAAAAGTGAGTCTATAGATGTACAGACCACTTTCGACTGAGTGCCTTGTGTACAACTGTAGCGGTCCCTCATTGATGCAGGAATTCCACCTGACCTGCCATCGGCACTCCAGCTCTTGTATAATGAAAAAAGAAGCTACAGTAAGATGGAGCCTAAATGCGGAGTGGAGGGGGAGGGGGAGTAAACAACCGTTTAAGATGATGCGGCCTCCCCAGGCAGAGAAAAATTTCAAATATCACTGTGTGTGGACGATGCTGCCTTCACATCATTGACATGTAATGGGATCACAACACAGTTTAATATATTTCAGGAGCATTGCCATGACAACGGCTTAACAATAAATGCCAAGAAAACCAAAACTGTCCATAAAAATGGGAGAGGAAACTATTGAACAAGTAAAGATGTACCACTACCTTGGAATGAGGATCACAGGCAATGTTCCTGGAAGAGCCAGATAGAAACAGCAGAAGGCATTCTATCAAGACACAGTGGTAACTGGGCAGTAAAGGTGCTTCCGGGGGAAAGCTCAGGGGCAACGTGCTCGCCTTGGAAGCAAGATGACACGGAGCAAAACAGGTTCGATCCCCAGGTCTGCGCTTAGACATCTCTGGGTATAAAGCACATTATAAATAACCTATCATATCATATCTATCGAGAATTATAAGTCACAATCAAGGCAGGCGGCACTGTATGATGCAGAGTTAGGGAGCTGCATGAATTGTAATACCCTTTCAACCATTGAAACTAGGTTTTTAAAACCTATCCTGGGGCCACCCAGTAGCTCTCCGAATATCCTACTACCCATGGAAGTCGCTATGCAGCAGGACATAGATTGACCGATTAGATACCAACCTCTGGCCTATTGGGCAAGAACATGGACATCCGTTAGACTTGAGGAATGCAGAGAAGCACTTCGAGACTTGCCATGGGAGGATGGTAATTCGGCATCAGTATGGGGCTCTTACATCAAAGGGACCCTGGGCAGGGTAGGGCACTGAGAATTCTAGAGTAGCCCAGATTTAATGAACAAGTCAAACGCGCTTGTAAAAGAGGTATTTCACGCTAAGGAGGATGACATCTTACTAGCTTGAATGCACAACTCTATGACTAGGAAATGTATACTAGGCTACGAGTGGTATCTGGATTCCCTGAAGCTGAAATGTCTGCGTACATAGTACATCAAACTCGGAACAGGCACTCCATCGCTTGCTGAGGCTGATGCATGCATGGAATCTGACACAGGCTGCCTTTGCAAGACCCAGGCAGAACAGCATGTTATGCACTACACGTTAGTATGGCCATTTACCCTGAAATTAAGAAAGCTACATTTAAAACCGTGATTCCTAGAATATGGAATTAGAGGGACATCTCAAGCAATGAGTCTCAGTTATAGATCCAACAATGAACTGATGGTACATGTTGTTGCCACATGTCTGTATAGCGCTTGGTTTAGGAGGCAATCCACGATGAAATTGGCAAACTAAGCACCTTTCAACTGGCCGTACATTAATTGGTAACAATGATTTTATTATGTGAAGCTAAATAGGAAACGGTGCACGCATGTTTATGGAGCTCCAGGTCTTTGCAAACGTTATTCAATTTTCAAGATTTGTGTCATTTTAATGTCTTATACTGCCTTTCAGTTATTTTTTAATTATGTTTTTATTGTTAGTCTTGTGAATATTTGTCATGTGTGACCAGAATACTATTGTCAATGTAGGTCAACAAACTGAACAAATAATGCACAATGAGTTTGATGCTCATTTTATTCATCATAAGACTCACACTAAGAGTGGGCACCTTTTCTTTCAGTTGCAAAGCTAAGCCTAGCCTTCTTGCGCAGCAGCTGTCCCCTCAAAATGGATCCTTTCCAAGGCGAGATAGAATGGAATATTTGGGGGGACCAAAGGTTAAGGGTGTAAGGACACCCTTAAACCCTCTGGTAGTTGCACCAGTGCATGGGGAGAGAGCCTCCTATCAGCCCTACCCAGAATGGCCATTCTGATTACGTGCATGAGTTTGCAGTGTGATGAATCTGATGATGTCATCAATTCTTTCCTGAGGGTAACCTCTCATGTGGCATGGGGACGGCGGCCGCTACCAGATCCTGATCCTGTGGGTGGCTATTTGAAGGAGGATCACATGAGGGGAGGCGCCCCTCAGGGGCATGACGCAACATCATCAGGTGAGATGTGGTATCCCCACCAATTAAGGGACCCGAGAACCCCTTCTTGCAACCCTAGGAACAATCCCTTCCCTATTGAACTCATGGGTTGTACTTATCCTACAATTACCCTAAAAATAACTGAGATGAGGAAGAATTGGAGTAACCTAAATGAAGATCCCTTTCCCAGTACTTTGTCAAGAAACATCCCCAATGACTAACAGGGGTGTTATACGATCAGTACTATGACAAGGTAGAAGGGAGGAAAGCAGATTATATGTAAGAACCATATACAGCAGTCCCATCTTTCCCAAACTCCTACTGGCCAGAGCCATTATAAAAGCAAGGAAAGACTTAGGAAGTATGAGAGAGGCCTTACCTGTAGTACCCAGTAACAGGAATAGTTTGTTAGAGAAGAAGGGGGTTTGGATTGCTGTTCCAGAGGGAGGAGAGAAGGTGGAAACCCTTGCACCGCAACAACTTGTGGGGAACTGGGGAGTGCTGGAGGAACCCATAGGACTGCTGTGGCTCCCAAAAAGGCAGTGCGCCAGAGGGAAGCTGGAAGCTCCCTCACTGGGAGAGTTCTTCAGCTCACAGTAAGGTCAAGGCAGAGAAGGGACGCTGCCTGGGAAAGCTTTGGCTTCTAAGTACAGACTGAGGGACAATTGAGCCACAAAGCAGACTGTGGAGCCAGCCGGCTCAGGGGGATGGGGAAGGAAGACAGCAGATACTGGTTCACTGTGTCAGAGTTTCAACAACTGGCCTGCCGCCTGCTCCAAAGGCAATACCGGCTCTCTGTTCTCACCAAGAAGAGAGCCCTTATCCAAGCCCGAATCTCTGCGGCATCTAACAACTCGGCTGAACTCTTTAAAATCTGCAAGGAACTGGCCAACCCTGCTGCAGTCTCTACCTCTCCTGTCCCCTCTCAGGCCCTCTGCACGGCACTGGCCTCTCACTTCATTTCAAAAACTCAGGACATCCTGTCCTCACTCTCTTCCTATCACCTCCCTCCCTCTATTCCCCGCTCCTCTGGCCCTTCTGCAGTCACCCCTCCTCCCTCCTTCTCAGCCTTTCCCCTTTTCTCTGCTGAAGAGGTTTCCAGACAAGTCCGATCTATGAAAGTCACGTCAAAACAGGTTCACCCCTGTTCCTCCAAAACTATCAAGGACCACATCGACTCCCTGGCTCCTGCCCTGGCTGACTTCTGCAATCACTCCTTCGCCTCCGGAATCTTCCCTTCTCCCCTTAAGCACTCCCTTGTGCCCCCTCTTCTTAAGAAACCCTCTTCCGACCCCTCCTGCCTGGCAAACTATCACCCAATCTCCATCACTCCCTTCCTGGGCAAGCTCCTGGAGACAATGGCCATCTCCCAGCTTAATCTCCATGCTGATTCTGTTGGTAGTCTTCATGACCATCAGTCTGGCTTCAGAGCTGCCTGAAGTACGGAAACTGCTCTCCTGAACATCCGTGAAAACCTGCTCTCCAACCTTGACTCTAACACTCTGTGTGTTCTCATTTTGCTCGATCTCTCTTCTGCCTTTGACACTGTCAACCATGCCATCCTGCTCAACTGCCTCTGTGATAACCTGGGTATCACTGGTCAGGCTCTGGCATGGCTGACCTCTTTTCTCTCCAATCGATCCTCCCATGTCCAACTGGAGTGTGTTGTGATTAACTTTGCATTCATCTGGTGCAAGTGACTAGAATCTTGAGATGGAATGCAGGGCTTAGAATGTTTATCTATGAGTGAGTTCCAGGTTTGTTAGTTGCAAGGATGTAAGCCCTGAGAGAGGATGCCGGTGGGTGTCCTATGTCCCCTTTTACTTACCTGACTCTAAGAACTGTATTTGGTGTACCTAAACTTAAGTAAATAAGTTAACAGTTCACTGGAGTGTCAGAGTCATTTGTGGCCAAACCCTGAACTCAACACTGGCGACGAAGGTGGGATCTGGCTGTGCTGGGGGGACAGCACCAAAGGGAGACACCCACCGCCCCCCCCCCCCCTCTGAGAAGTGATCCTCTCTCAGGTAAGAGCGCTGGATGGCTGTGAGGCACTGCAAGTGCAGTGAGGGCAAGAAAGGCCCAGACAGGCGCTACGAAGGCACTGGAATAACAGAGCAGCTATGGATGTAAAGGTGCTGCATGAGGCAGTGGAGAGGTTCTGCCAGGGCAGTGAGGCGCTACAATGGGCAATGAGATGTTGCAGAGGCAGTGAGGCGCTGCATGAAGAGGTGCTGCAAGGGCAGTTAGGCGCTGCAACAGGCAGTGAAGAGGCACTGCAGAGACAGTGAAGCGCTGCTAGGGGCAGTGAGATGCTGCAGAGGCAGTGAGGCGCTGCATGAAGAAGTGCTGCAAAGGCAGTGAGGTGCTGCAACAGGCAGTGAAGACGCACTGCAGGGGCAGTGAGGTGCTGCGTTAGGCAGTGAAGAGGTGCTGCGTGAGGCAGTGAAGAGGTGCTACATGAGGCAGTGAAGAGATTCTGCAAGGGCAGTGAGGCACTACAAGATGCAGTTAAGAGGTGCTGCAAGAGGCAGTCAAGAGGCGCTGCAAGAGGCAGTGAGTGGTCGCTGCAGAGGCTGTGAAGTGCTGCATAGTGCAGTGAAGAGGTGAGGCGCTGCGAGGGCAGTGAAGTGCTGCACGGGGCAGTGAAGAGGCACTGCATAGGGAGTGAAGAGGCACTTCAGTGACAAGGGTGTGCTGCAAAGGGCAGTGGGGACAAGAAGTTCTAGTGTTGAAAGGTACAACGGTCTGCTGTAAAGTGCAGTGGGCTCTGTGAGACTTATGGTTATTAGAAGGAGCTGTGAAGTTCATTGGAGCAGCAAGGTTCATTCATTCATTGGCATGGTGAAGTTCAAGGTGGCAGTCTCTCAAAGCATTTAAGAGAATTGAGACTGTACAAACATTCAGAAGAGTTGGAAGTTGTTAATGGATCTGGGAGGGGCCTGGGGCCCATGGACTGTGCAAACATCTGTTGCGCCAAGGCTACAAGCTATTGGTCATAGTGAAGGCAGCTGAGATCACTGACAAAGTTATCCGATGTCAGCGCTTACCTTTGACTGGAACCGAAGGTTGCTGCGGTTGGCTTGAGTGGAGTCCTGGAGTTCGGCATGAGTGCTGCAGCGGGAGGCCTGACTCAGTTATGAAGTTTGATGGGGATGGGAGCTCTGTGTTCCTCCGTTACTCTCTATGCAATGGTGAAGTAGGAGAGAATGCAGAGGTGCTGGCGATTAGAGTTGAGATACTAGAGCTGATATATATTAGTTTATTAGAGTGATGTTGTAGGTACATGTCTCTCTCTTTAATTGAGTTATGTAGTTTAACATATTTCTCTCCACAGGCGGACTACTGTCCATTACATGTGTTGCATGTGTAAAAAGGTGCAATGGTTGAGGTGAACCGTTGAGCGGACTACTGTCCATTACATGTGTTGCATGTGTAAAAAGGTGCAATGGTTGAGGTGAACCGTTGAGCGGACTACTGTCCATTACATGTGTTGCATGTGTAAAAAGGTGCAATGGTTGAGGTGAACCGTTGAGCGGACTACTGTCCATTACATGTGTTGCATGTGTGAAAAGGTGCAATGGTTGAGGTGAACCGTTGAGCGGACTACTGTCCATTACATGTGTTGCATGTGTAAAAAGGTGCAATGGTTGAGGTGAACCGTTGAGCGGACTACTGTCCATTACATGTGTTGCATGTGTAAAAAGGTGCAATGGTTGAGGTGAACCGTTGAGCGGACTACTGTCCATTACATGTGTTGCATGTGTAAAAAGGTGCAATGGTTGAGGTGAACCATTGAGGGGACTACTGTCCATTAAAAAAAGGGAAATGTTGTTCCTAGACTTTGGTGCCATTGTTTTGGCATATGTTGGTAGACATGTATGCGGTGATGTGTGAGTGAAATAAGATATTAAGGTTTTGAGTGTTTATTAAATCTTCATTAGAGTTATTAAGTTGATAACAGTGTTCATCATTAGCTGTTCTATGTAGGCATATTAATATGTTCTCTCCACAGGTGGACTTTTAATTTTAATCCACAGATGGACATTGATGTTAATGTTAATAGATTTTGAAGTGGTGACAGGGTCTAAACCTTTTGGAGTTGGTTGTGGTTATATATGAAATGCTTTGAATAATCTTTTGTTTTTCAGGTGGGACTTTACTGGACAAATCTTTTGATGAAATATTGATCTTGCCACCGATACTTTACTGTTCTTGTTGTTGTCCCTATAGGGGAAAGATGTGTTGTGATTAACTTTGCATTCATCTGGTGCAAGTGACTAGAATCTTGAGATGGAATGCAGGGCTTAGAATGTTTATCTATGAGTGAGTTCCAGGTTTGTTAGTTGCAAGGATGTAAGCCCTGAGAGAGGATGCCGGTGGGTGTCCTATG
This sequence comes from Ambystoma mexicanum, assembly GCF_040938575.1. Classification (NCBI taxonomy): domain Eukaryota; kingdom Metazoa; phylum Chordata; class Amphibia; order Caudata; family Ambystomatidae; genus Ambystoma; species Ambystoma mexicanum. The sequence goes on from NC_090922.1 coordinate 602,057,276, forward strand.
TCCCCTTTTACTTACCTGACTCTAAGAACTGTATTTGGTGTACCTAAACTTAAGTAAATAAGTTAACAGTTCACTGGAGTGTCAGAGTCATTTGTGGCCAAACCCTGAACTCAACAGAGTCCTTCCTCTCTGACATCTTTTTCTCCACCTGTGGTGTCCCCAGGGATCTAACCTCTCTCCCTGGCTGTTCAACCAGTATCTGGCACTCCTTGTCCATCGCATCGCCACTCTATGCCCCAACTTTCAGTGCTATGTGGATGATACCCAGCTCATTTTCAGGCTACCCTCGGCCTCCTCCTCTCCTTCCCTTATCTCGGACTGTCTGTCTGCTATGCAGGAATTGTGTGCTGCCAATGACCTCTGCCTTAATGCCAGTAAGACTGAGATTCTACTCATCGGCACACCCACTCCCTCCTTCCCTGCAGCTTTTTGGCCGGCCTCTCTTGGCCCTCTTCCTGCTCCTACCTGCAAGGCAAAAAACCTCGGGGTCATCTTCGACTCCACACTCTCCTTCTCTCCTCACATATCTGACGTCTCTAAGAAGTCACACTACCAGCTGCACCTCCTCAGAGGTATTCTTCCTTTCCTCTCCTTCCCCCAGAAGCTCACTGTCTCCAGAGCCCTGGTTCTCTCCAAGCTGGACTACTGTAACAGCCTCTATCTAAATCTGCCTGCCTCTACTCTCCGCCCTCTGCAACTCATCCAGAACAGGACTGCGAGACTTGTCCTTGGCCTCAAGCCCAGGGACCGTATCTCTCCAGGGCTGAAATCTCTACACTGGCTCCCAGAGGCTGCGAGGATTAAGTTCAAAACCCTCTGCATTTTCCACAAGGCCTTGTGAGGACTGGGGCCAAAATCCCTTCAACTCTCTCTTCCTAAATATCTTCCTTCTCGAGCTCTTCGCTCATCCGCCTCCAACTCCCTGAGGGTCAGCCGCTTCTCCAAGCAACGAGTTGGGGGTAGATCTCTCTCCGCTGCAGGGGCCTCCCTCTGGGACAGCCTTCCTGCATCCCTGAAACTTGAGGAGAACCATCTCCGGTTCCGGAAGCACCTCAAAACCTTCCTCTTTGCTTCTGCTTTCTCTCCCCCTCTCCCCTGCTAAATTCCTTACTGAAACTGCACTGATTATGCAACTGGGCCACTCTCACCGATCTCTGTCCTTGGCCCAGCCACTCTCCCCTTGCACTGCGGGACTGTCTCTGTATCCCTACAGCCCCCCTTCCCAGCACTTGTCTGCACTTACCTTGCACTTGCCACCAGCCTGCCCGTATTATTTATCTTGTTTTTCTTCTACCCCTGTACTGCACTTTCCCCTCTCCCTTTCCCCTCTACCCTTACACTTGCGCTATCTGAATGACACCTGGCCTAGTAGGATCGTTGTCTGTCTTCCCTTTTTTCCCCTCTCCCTGCCTCGTCGCGCCTTGAAACACTTGTGTATAGGCGCGTTACAAATGCCATATCATATCATAATAGGAAATAGAGGGAAGTCTCCCTGACTGCCCCGGGAGCCGAGCAGCAGTACCGAAGTTGCCCGAACAAGGGCTCCACAGCAAGGCGAGAGCTGCGAGGGCGATGCAGCAGCAGCTGAGCAAAGACAACAAGTCTGCGAAATGGAAAAGGGACCCTGGAACGCTGCAACCCGTTTATCGCGGAAGAGCTGGAGAATGCCAAGAAAAGCTGATGAGTCCCGATAAGGGTAACTGGAACCCCAGGCGCTCCAGAAACATTATTAAGAGCAGGTGAAAGCAAGCGAAGTAAATGAAAGGGAATTTGAGACCTGATGTCTCTGGAATAATAAAGTGAATTCAAGTGTGTAAAGTGAATCACACGAGAAAAGCCCTGGAAGGAGAGTACACCAGGCAAAGCCAAGTCTGAGTTGTTTTGTTAATCAGAAAGCACCCCCCTCCCCAGGAAGAATCATACCCTTAGGAGTTTGTAAGTGTTATAAAGAGATCTGTGGAAGGGAGACAGCTCCCCCGGAGTAAACTGCAACACCAAGAGGAGGGAGTTATCCTTTTGGGCTATAAAGAACTTGGGTGGTGTCATTTATTTCATTGTGTTGAAGAGATGAAACCTGGGGAAGGGAGCCATCCCCTGGAACTATGCACTTTCAGCCCAAAGACATTTTTAGAGTTACTTTCAAAGTGTGCGGGCTAGGATAGGATTTCTGACACAGGACATCTTGCCATACGACAGACCCTTAGTGTTGGTTGAAGCAGGGAAACACCTCTTAGAATTTTAGCATTTTCCAACCCCCTTTTAATTTGAATAAACGTTTATAGCCAAAACTATGAGCTCTCTGTGTCTGCGTCTCATTCCTGGCTCCTCACAGCAGTTAAAACTTTCTACAGCTCTGTTAGCTGCTAAATAGTATGGCATTTTATGAAGCCTGGCCCCCCTACACCCTGCAAGAATGATTCCACAACCCGGGAAGTTGTTTGGACCCCATTGTCAGTAAATATCTTCCCTGGAAAATCCTTCCCTTTGGAATATCTCATCAAGAAAAGTCACCACAGTTTTAGACTATGCTTCTTGCACCCTTGCATCCAACCATTTAGAAGATAAATCCAACAACAACATGATGTATTTCTTTCTTTCATTCGTGCAATCAAGCGGTCCCATGAGGTCAAGAGTAGTACTCCCACGGCATCCTGGGCAGTTCAAATGTTGTGTGTAGTTCTAAAACTGTTCTGACTTAACCTCGCTAGCCCGGAAGGAAAGTTCCTTCTTCTGTCACCCGCTCTGTACAGGGCCAGCGGACGGCATCACAGCCTCCACCCCTCTGGATACAAATGGACCACACTGGAGCATCAACAGGTGATGTGTTCTCCCAGAAATCCTTTGGTTGAGCAGCTCATTGCTGGCCTGTAGAATTCATCGCCAGTATAACAGAGGCAAATCTACACACAGGTTAGTGTTGGTTCTTATTCATGTGCTGAAGTTTTATCAAGCAGTAGGTGCGGGTCAAAGGGTCATTTTGAGCTATTGTGTCACATCCTTGCTAGCTATAACTGACATCCCCATAATAATCTCCCATGCCTTACAGAAGTATACACTCCTGGGCATTGCACTAAAGACATAACAAGCCTTATGTAATTGGAATGTTAACATTCCTCATTTTTGTACATTTATTGGGGTAGCCTGAGACTGGCAATGGCAAAAGGTCCACTGTGCAAACCCCTCATCTGCAAAAAATGGAAGGATGAGTACTAAGAGAAGGCAACTGAAATATGATCACTTGTCAAGGGCATTATATGTTTAAGTTTCTGTGCTTTCACCGTCGTATAACCCGTTAGCCATTATTATTAATTATATTCACTCTACGTTTTTTCCAGAGAGTTTTATTCAGACATATGATTTTAATGTTTAAGGCATCACACCCTACTCTAACCGAGGCCTAGGACAAAGAAAGACACGAACACAAAGACCATACCACAAACAAGCACACAAACTGTCAAATGACAATTACTTGAGCAGATTTGATCTTGCAACAAAAACCATCGCACAATGTGCTCATGAAATAGGTCTATGTGTAGTGGCCAGAATTTGAGGTAAACACCATTGCAAAACCATGGAAGGTTTTCTAAGACCGTTGCTACTCTGTAATGTCTCCTAACTAGCAGACATTATTTCCAAAAGAAGTCATAGAATTTAATGCAGATCAATAACTTTTCAATATCAGCGTTTACGTTCTATGAACCGGAAATATCACTTGTAGAGATTTCAGTATAGCTTGAAAATAGTTCAGACAATAAATACTGCGACCCATACTAGTTTGTCTACTGCTGAAAAAATAACTACAACGTTTGGCGCAGAGGAAAGTGAGCTGCCAAATGCAGGCCTGTTGTGGGAAGCTAGATGTATTGTTTACAAATGCTGTCTGTTAGATATGTGACAACGATGTTGAAAAATACCAACATTGGCAATCCATCTGTCAATTAAAAAAAAAAAAAAACTTTAATCGCAAGAGACCTTTGAAGATGAATACTACAGCCGTTCTTGGTCCGTTCAACCTCTTCTTGGTAATATTACAGAGGGCAACTTAGTTCATGAGCAGTTTTGTTTAGGCATTCGATCTCCAGCAAAATTAGAATATTTTGTGAATTTTTTGCACAAACGTTTATATAGCGAGGAACTCCAACTTCAAATACCAGATGAAATTCCTCTGCCCTGTAACAAATGGGGCATTTCAAGAAGACCAGGAAGTATTGGACAATGCACTCACAGGAAACGTTGTTTGATTGGCAGGTGATGGTCAGCTATACTGCCCAGGATCGAGAACCAAATATTGCATCATCATGTCCAGGATTTGGGCACGAGAACATTTCTAACCTCTATGGTGGCACACATTGCAGAGTTTACTTCCTCTGCTCTGCTGTAATGGATAAAATCGATTGAACAGCTTCAATCCAGAGGTATGGAAGGTGAGCTGATAGCCACTGACAGACATATGAACATGAATATGAACATATGAACATAAAGTCACATGAGAGAGGTTCCCACAGATCTGGCATCAATCCGACTTTTGCAAGGTTTCTAAATGGGTGGCCAATAACAACACTTCTGCAGGGAAAACACTGTTGCATAAAAAGACAATACCATGGTTGCATACATCCACGACTAAGCAAAGTACAGGAAAGGAGGAAGAAATGGCTGGAGCCTGGGTTGCCGCCTCATAATTGGATATTTTCATGGCGCAAACCTAGCTCAGGAGCAAGGGAACATTATACAAGTCATTAAGCTAAACACTGGTAGTGAGAATTTAACAAGTCATCAAGTAAAAATTAGTAATAATAATCAATGTACAATGTAAAGATGGGCTGTGTATGGGATAGCCAGAATCTAAGTTACACCCATAAGTTGTTGAAAGAGTCAGGTCTTTCCTAAACTAAAGGAGACTTGGAGATGTCTGAATAGCAACTGGGATGAAGTTTCAGAGGGCCGGAGCATAGCATGAGAAGGGCGGTTTGCTGGTTTTGGGAGCGATGGTCTTACAATGAGATGATGTTCTGCACAATGTTTTTTTGTTTGGCTGTCAGGTAAGCCGGCGTACCAGCAGTAGTTGCCTTGTAGGTGAGATACACAGTTTTGAACCAGGGCTTAGCTGGTATGGTGACCAGGGTCATTTGCACAAGGTGGGTCTGATGTGCTAACATTTCTTAAAGTCAGTTATGAGGGGAGTAGCAGCATGGTGGGCTACTTTGAAGGGTCCAGGTGAACAACCAGGAGCCCTGCGAGGACGGTTTTACCCTCAAAATGTGAGATCACTAGGGCCTGCACCACGATTCAAAAGTCCTGGGGCAGGAGGGTGAGCTTGATCTTGCAAAGTAGAGAGATCTGATACTAAGTTGTTTGAGGCTTCTTTGCGACGTGTTTTTGGAAGGATAGATTGTTATCCACAATGAAGACTAGGAATTTTGCTGAGAGGGTCAAACCCATCCAAGCGCATTTTCAGTGTGCCGCCTTTGAGTGGATTCGTGGTTTAAAGGGTGGCCCAGGTGTATGAATCTGGTTTTGGTGGGGTTAAGATTTAAATAGGCACATGTCATCTATGTTTGCATATTTGTAAGGATTGAGCAATATCTTGTGGGCCCCTCACATTTAGATACAATTTTGAATCTTCTGTGTACTGGTGTATTCCGATATTAGCATCATGTAGGAGTGAGTCCAGCGGTTCCATGTAGAGGTTAAAAATGACCAGGGAGAGAATGGAACCCTGAGGGACTCCACAGATGACGTGGTGACGATCAGACCTGAGGGGGTCCATCTAAACAGCCTGGAGTTTGCCAGACAGGATGTGAACCGCTTCAGTACAGAGCCAGAGATGCGCATTATGTGTGCAAGAGTGAGTAGTGTGTGATGGCCGAGCAGTCGAACACAGCCAAGATGTTGAGGATGACGAGGAGGCAAGAGTCCCATTTATCAACAAACTGAAGTGCGCCATCAACCACCTGAATAGTGGCAGTTCTAGTGGTACATTTGGGCTGGAACATAAATTGATAGTCACAGAGCAGACCAAGTGACTCACGTTTTGCAGGTAGTTGGTTAAGACCTACCTTTGCAATGATTTTGCTGATAAACCAGAGGCTTGTGATTGACTGTTAGTTTTCTAGGTCTTCCTGGTCAAGGGTGGGTTTTTTTCAAGAGAGGACATAGAAGCCTTGTTTTTTTAGAACATCTGGAAACTTACTCTCCCTGAGAGAACCACTGACTATCCCAGTAGGTTTTTAAGGATAGTGGCCCAGAAGTATGTCATCAGTGTAAGAGGTCAGTTTTATGGATGAGAGACTGAACGAGAGGTACTTGAGTTAGAGGGGAGAGAAGTGAGTCCAGGGTTGAATGACCTGTGGGGGATACATAGAGAGGAGGCAAGAAGATTTGGAGCCTGATGGCATTCATCTTGTTGCTAGAACCTGTTGATACCTCACACTTTTACCAGGACTCTGGTACCTCTGGGTCCAGTGTGGGGGTTTGACTAGTGTGTGGCTGCTGTGAAAAGGGCTTTGTTCCTGTTTAAAGTTGTCGTAAGGGTGGTGTTGTAATAAGTAGCCATCGCTTCAGATATCAGGGTCCACTATTTGGAGAATACGGCCTTGAGGGATAGAAAGTCCTCCAGTTACTGGGCCTTACGCCAGAATTTCTCAAGAGCTCTAATAGATCATATGTTTCTATAGAGCATACCAGGGTGCGGCTAGTTGGCTTCAGGCATGGCTCAATTTCTCCAGAAGTCAAAGTATCTGCTAACTCCTTTGAGGATTAGCTGAAGGTTCTAACAATGAGGTGAAGTTAGAATAGCCATGGAAGTTTGAGAAACTGTTATCCAGTGCCTCTACTGGAATGTTTTTGAAGGAGCGATGTGTCACAATGGGGTGTTTAACCTGACACGTGTGGGCTGTCAGGGAGTGTGATGAGGAGAATGGGATGGCTGCATGGTTTGTCCACTTTAGCGCAATGGGGTATGCAGGGTTTAGGAGTGGGGAAAAGGATAAGATGATGTCTAAGGTATTAACCCTAATGGGTGTGGGCTACAGTATGCGTTGGATTATGTCCAGTGATTCTGCCTTGGATGGAAATGTGTCTTTGGTGTTTTTGGTTGCTTCGGTCCTGGGGAAGTGTACATCTAGAAGGAAGATGTTGGTTGAGGGAGTCAGAAGCTGTAGAAAGTATGTTGTACTTTACTCTAGGAAGATATCACACTTGTGAAGTGATCTGTAGATGAGATGGAAAGTGGGTAGAAAGTGGCTCAGTCCTTGACTGATACAGGGAAATGGCAATTAAGAGTTTGCATTGAATCTAATGGTCATTCATTGTGTACTGGACAAGGCAGGTACATTTTGTGGTCGATTGCCATGCCTTCCCCTGCTTTCCCCAACCAGTCAACATGTTGGATTCCGTATGCAGGTGGGACAAGGTTATCAAAGACATGGGAGGAGGTTGGTGTGAGCAAGATGAAGATAGCATTGATTTCATTAGCAATGATGAAGTCTGAAATGTTTGCTGCATGTAGGACAGCTGACTGGGTGTTAAGCAGCATCAAAGAGCACGTACAGCTTAAATGGGATGGGCAAGCAGTGACAAGGGGGATTTGAAGAAGGCTGGCCTGGTTAGATAAGCAGTGTGGAGGAATGTGCTTGTCTAGGCAGTCCCTGGAGAGCATGGGGATTGGATGGGTGTGTGGCAGACATGGTTATGTCTTAATTGTTGCAAGAAGCAGATTGCCTGGCCCTGGGCCACGCCAGGCCAGTACAGGCACAAAGAGGTAATGGCCTTTGCTTAGGATGTCCAGTGTTGAGAACGCCTAGAGGAGACTAAATGGAGGCCGGGGTCAGCATGGTCCGTAGAAGACCAAGGTCATCATGGTCCGTAGAAGACCAAGGTCATATGACCAGCTTTCACTGAGTCTGTTGCTGGCGTGTGAATTGGCTTACACCACTAGTGTACCTTAATTGAAGCCTGAAGTAGGCACGGATATCAGTGGAGGACTGGCAGGAAGACCCGCTTTCACTGAATCTGCTGCTGGAGGCTGGATTGGCTTATGCCACTGTGGGAGGGTCCACAGTGAATTGCAGGCAGAAGGACACATGTTGCTGGCTTTCCTGGGATACAGGATAAAGGATACCAGCCTTTTATATGCCCTACAGGACCAAAGAGGAATTGTCCTTCTGTTTGGATGCCTGTATTAGAAACACTCTGTGACGCAACATTTAAAAAAGGAAAACAATAACCATGGCTGAGTGGATGGATGTGGCAGAAGCCACATGCCCTTGATCCACTTCCGCCAGCTAATCAACTGCAAGGAAAAGGGGCTCGAAGGAAGCTTAAGTAATGGAAGAAAGGGGTGAGGTTTAGAAAAAGAGGCACCAAAAGATGAGCAGTGATTAGTAAGTGATGCAGCCCTTGCTAGATGTGCATGTGACAAGGGATTGACCAGAGATATGAAGAGTCTTACAGAATGTTGCCAGCTAGTGGATTTAAAGGTATTACACATGTGTCTGAAATACAGTCCCAAAAAATTGCACTTCGGTATTGATGGGTTGGAGGCATGGACAGTCTTAGAAGTCTTAGCACACAATAAAAATGTGGTTAGGAAACAGGTCAGAACTGGTGCAATGGGAAAGCAAAGTAGTGGCAATTTGCGTTATTGATTAGCCTCAACAATAGATAGTGGGTAGAAAAGTCCATTTGTGAAACAAATAAATTATGAATTCGTATATGACCTTGTATTAAATATCATGGCAATGGAGAGCCATGGCATTGAAACTGCATACAGACCCTGTGCTGAACTATTGTCACATAACATTGCACATAAGTAACATCCTTGCAATGTCTGCCATTGTTGCCCAACCTAGAAGCTATTGTAAATTAACTTCTTTAGATTATGCTTTTGTAAATGGTTACAATTAAAGTTCTATCTAGTCAACCAATCAACTAGCTTTTTCTGCGTACACTGTTCAGTATTCTGCTTAGCGAATGACAAACCCAAGGTCAGAGGGATGCAAAAATGTGCGATAATACACATGAAACCACTCCTGTTAACATTCACCTTATGTATGAGAAAAAAATATATAAATGCTGCTTCATTTCTAATAGCATTCAGAGCTGGAGCAACAGAAAATGGAACCGATAACTATCCTGCAAGTATAGAAAGTTTTGAAACATGTGAAATTCAGGGGTTTGTTATATGCCTTTTTCCAAATAATCACCAGTGGACAAAATATGTGATTTAAAGCAGTTTGTTATATGTAAGGGACATATAGGTGTTGCTAAGGGGTGTGGCGATCCTCCCAATGGTGCCACTTATCCCCAGAGGGGAGCCCCTTTCCATGGGGCTAGGGAGGTGCAGCCGCTAACCAATACTCCTAGGGGTGGTAACATGTGGGAGGACCTTATGGGGAGGAACCCTGCTCCTGGGGATCAGGACATGAGTCTGGGACACAGACCCTTCAACTCCAGAAAAAGCCTACCCCGTAAAGGATGGGCAGAAAATAGACAAGGGTATATTGGAGGCTGCCCTTTTTCCGAAACCACTGGAGGTATAAGAACGTGAGATCACAGAGAGAGGTAATAAGGGTTTTGGGTAGCTCACAGACCTCTCCACACTGAAGTTACCACAGCACAAAGGTGCATCTGTTCCTGCAGAAATGCTTGGATTGGTGGATGATGACACTGAAGTAATCCCGGACCTTGCATTCGCACAACAGAATCAACCCATACTAACCAAGGCTTTCCAACAGGCCATTTCTAAGGAAGAAGGTAGAGGAAAAAAGAGGCCCCTTCTTTATAAAAAAAAGTCTCCTCTGCTGAGGAGACACCACAGTTGAGGAAGTCTCGAGAACTCAATTGGTGGTTCCCCAGAGTCACCGCCACAATGTCCTGGAGATCGTACATGACTATCTGACCTCTGGACACCTGGGCATGACGAAAACCCAGAACCAGATAATGCCGAAGCTCTGCTGTCTGGGTGTACATGCAGATGTTAAGAACCTCATAGCCACAAGCACCTTATGTCATATGACAGCCAGTGCCAATGTGCCCCCTGCCTTATTATAGCCCCTTCCAGTTATTGAGGTCTGTTTCTCAAAGATAGGAATGGATATTGTCAGCCCTTTGGAACCATCCCAATAAGGAAACAGGTACATCTTGGTGACCGTCGATTATGCAACCCGTTACCCTGAATCATTTCTTATGAAGAGAAATACCTCTTAACAAATACCAAAGTATGTGATCCCTTTCTTGTCCCAGGTGGGGTTTCCAAAGATATTCCAATGGACCAGGGGAGTACGTTTATGTCAAAACTCATGGCGGAAGTGAAACAAATACTCCACATCGCCACATAGCGTATCTCTGTGTACCACCCACAGACGGATGTGTTGGTGGAGTGGTTGTCATGGTCATGAAGTCAGGGGCACAGGCATGCAGGGGTCGCATGCACAGGAGACCTGGGTGGACACTGTCCTGGCGCCTTTGGCACCAGGCTCGTGGACAAAAGTAAACGAGAACATCCATTTAACACCAAAAAGCTTTTATTATGGACATAGCACTTCAGATGCATTAACCTTGAACATTCCATCCATTAAGCAGGATGCATTAACCTTGAACATTCCTTCCATTAAGCAGCCCCAAGTGTATTCTTGGGTATGGCTGCTAATGGATTGCCTTCGCACGGACTCACTCTCTAGGAGTGGCAGGGTGTGGCTGGTAAGCCGGCCCTAATGGGTGTGCCCACGATCTCAGCTATATAAGCTGCCCCGATCCTCAAGACAGACGCTTCACGTTATTCTGCACTTGCCAGCAGTGTAACGCTCACCGTCGCCTGAGGTCAGACTTACCTTTAAAGATCCTTCTTCCTGGACATCCTGCTTCTTGCCAGCACACTTAACAACTGGGGGAAGCTGTTCTTACCTGTAAATCTCTTTAGCGAACCAAGTAGTCATCCTTACACTTTCCGGAGTGCTGAAATCTTCATTTTGGCACCGCAGCACGACATGCTCCATCATCGACAGCAGCGGCTGCAAGGAAAAACAGAAGACAAGGTTAGACATCGAAAAAACAGTCATCTTAAGGTTGCGCTTCGCCATACTTCGCGCTTTCCTTAAACCATCATTTACCTGCTGTCGAACATTGAGGTAGCAACCATCTTCCATCCGGCCGCGTCTCGCTTCTCACAGCTGCATAGAGGCCGCATTTCCATCTAAGGGAAGAAAACGGAAGAGAGACATTATTGCGGGCATAAATAGGAGCAGCATGTAAAGACATTAAACAGAACGAACAGCATCACAAGAGCTCAAGAAAGACTTACCAATCATAAGGAGCAGCATAGTCGCAGCTGGACTGGACTAATCCTTATCAGGGATCAGTGAAGGAACTAGATCCCGTTTGATGCACCCCTGCCAGAAGTAGCAGGACGGAGAGATTATCTTCCATAATTCACAGGTGAGCTTTATGGGCTGGCGTATGCTCACAGAAACCGTACTTTGGGGTGAAGAGTTTCGAGAGGTTCAACAATCACAGATTGGCGCACTCACACACTTACCTCCATGCAGGAGCAGTATCACCATGTACCACCGCTCTACTGAGGGAGAGGCCTGAAGGAGGTGATTCAAGTTCAGGGAGGGCTGCAACCATGCCCCAATGCCTCCACAGAGACCAGGTGAGCGTAACAGTGATAAAGAAGATTCTTAGGAAGTTGGTTGAAGCCGATGTCCAAAAATGGGATATAATGATGTGCTGGGCTCTTTTTGCTATCCATAAGTCCCCATAAACTTCTTTGGGTTTCTCCCCTTTCGTACACTTGTATGGCTGGGACCTGAGCGACGTCCTGGATATGTTCAGGAAAACCTGTGAGGAAGCTGCCCTCATTATCGCAAACGGCCCAATGTGTAAAGAAGTACATGCCCGTGGTCCACGACTTTGTGAGGAAACATCTAGATAAGGCACAGGGAGCTCAAAAGGCATATTATGATAAAGAAAACTGTGAACAGGTCATTTTCTATAGGGCAAAAAGTTCTTGTAGTGTTACCCACTTCTGAACATAAAATGACTTCCAAGTGGCATGGCCCTTATGCGGTATTAGAGCAAACTCGCCCATTTATCTCTTAAGTGTCACAACTTGACAAAAAATCCCAGAAGGATCATATAAATGTATTAAAAGAGTGGAAGGAGGATACTGTTGAGAGTACTTCAGTGGTTATGGCCGCTCTGTTGTCTGAGGGGACCGTGGAGTATAATCTAATACCACCTGAGCTACATTCCAAACAAAGTCAGGATATACAGGATCTAGTTGACCAATTTCCTGATGTATTTGATGAAGAACCGGAGCGAGTAAAACATTTACAACATCATATTCACACTCTCCCCCACCCCCAGAAAGGTAGTTAATTTACGACCTTGCAGAATCCCCGAGTCCAGAAACAAAATAATTCTCAAGGAGGTGGAGAAAATGTTGGCGGCGGAAATCATAGAGCCACCTGAAAGACCATGGTCATTACCAATAGTGCTAGCCACAAAACCAGATCAATCGTGGAGATTTTGCATAGATTTTAGAAAATGAAACACAATATCCCAGTTTTACAATTATCCAATGCCTCAGATCAACAATCTTATTGACAAACTGGGTTTCACGGTTTTCATTGCCACGATTGATCGGACTAGGGACTATTGGCAGGTGCCATTAAAACACTCGGACAAAGAAACAAAAGCCTTCGCCACTCCTAAAAGCTTATTTAAATTCAAAGTCCTATCTTTTGGACTCCATGGCACACCCCACAACTTTACACTGACTAATGGAGAAGATTTTGCAACCCTTTTCCCCCTTCTACAGCGCATATCTTGAAGATATCGTGATCCATAGTCGAACTTGAGAGAAGCAATTTATTTAAGGCACATTATGAGCAAACACATGCACTCTCCCCATCTCCTAACAGGCACCATGTATTACGTGGTGGCACTACATAGATGATGTGCTAGTCATTTGGGTTGGGCACACTCTGAATTCCAGGAAAACATGCAGTTCCTATATACTAATGAGTTCAGATATGAATTGGTGGGACATATCGATGACACACAGTTATCCTTTTTATTTCTCTATATTAATATAAAGAACAGTAAAATGGAAACCCCCACCTTTCGTTTGCAACAAACTCATCAAAACAGTGTCATCAATAACATTCCTTTTGGCAAATTAATTTGAGCATGTCTCAATTGTAGTGAAACTTGGCAAGTTGAAGAGGTGATAGTTCTAGTCAAAAATTGATTTAGGAAACAAGGATACACTAATACAGTACTAGAAAGTTCTACCAACAAAGCTGCCCAAAAGAGCAGACAGTCACTTATCACCTATAAGAATAGTCATTGTGAAACCATAGACAGGAGTAAGAAGGCGAGATGAATTACAGCAAAGAGAGTTTGGTGCTATTCTAGTTATTGAACCAATACTGGCACATACTTGCTCTTGACAATACCTTGAATAACTATACAGGCCCTTAACGTGACATAACATATAGAAGAGCTCCCACTATAAGAAGAATAATCGGTCCTGGTTATATGCAACCTTTAGATTAACAAGGAAGTGACACCTGTTGCAGGTTCTTTTCAAATGCGGGTTCTGTAGTGTGTGTCCTTATGCGTTGTATAAAACTAAAGAGATGCACTTAGGTCCATTGAGACACATTAATACTAAACCGTTGTTAAACTGCCACAGCAAATTTGTTTACATTATTTATTCATGTATTTATTACATTTGTTGTACGCCCAAACCCGGGGGGTATCACAGCGTAGTTTTACAAAAGTACTTAGTCTTAGATGTTACATATAAATACTTCTTTACATAGTAGACAAACTTACAGTGGTATAGTCATGTTACTTGAAATAATATACATCGTTACTTGGAGACTGACATCGTAAAGGTGCCGAGTCTGGTTACAGTCGGACACACAGCCTTAATGGTTACATAGTACATTGATTTACAATCTTACAGTCGAAGATATTGTATGCAATACTTGACCGGTGATGGTCATGCTATATATCTGTCATGAGATTAGTATTTGGTAAAAAGGCAAGTTTTTAGGAGTTTCTTGAATTTGCTTAGGGAGGGCTCATTCCTTATGTTGGTTGGGAGTAAGTTCCAGATTCTAGGAGCTATTACAGGGAAGCGAGAGCTGCCTGTTCTGACATTTTTTTATCAGGGGGTGAGTAGTTGCGTGTGTGCATTAGATCTAAGATTTCTGATTGTGGTTTTTCAGCTGAGACTTTGGTTGAGATAGTATTTTATTTATAATATATGACATTATAATATGCAAATGTGAGAAATTGTATGTCTGTAGCACCATATGTGAACTGCATATTGGCATCCGAGAACATTTGAATTCTTTAAATAAGGAAGATGTGCAGCTACCATTAGTGGCGTTCTGGATTGTTGAACAGCACATGGACAATAAGAAGGACATCCGGTTCTTGCCATTGACCAAATGAAGCTGTCATTGAGAGGAGGAAATGGAGAACAACTCTTGAGACGAATGTAAGCAAGATACATATGTCAACTGAGACCAACTAAGCATAATGAACTGGATGTCTTTTTAGAATCGTCTGTATTCTTACCAACTCAGAGTATATATGGGGAGGCGTGGATTTACTTTGGTGGCCTTTATCAATAATGACCATTACTGATAACCGAATGGTTTTGTCCAATAATTTATATAGTGATTGTGCCATTTCCTACATTATGTATAGTTGGCATGACACACATTACTGATGCTTTCTGAGTAGGCGGATACACTGTGTGGTCCTTTTCATTAACTATTGCTTGTAAATCACACTTCTTCTATTTTTAGGAGTTTTTTCTGATACTTTTTTTGCATTAACAGAATGCATGCAGGGCAACTTTCCAAACTTATTTTCGCCAACCTTTTCTATGGTGACCACCTTGATATTTTCAGGGTAATTCATGGAATAAATGTGCGCCAAAAAGGGGAGCGCAAGTGTGAAAATCGCAGCGCACGCGTGCTAAAGCCACGCACGCAGCCGTTCATCGATTCATGGAATGCGCTGCGCGTGTAAAACCTGGGATGTGCGCCAAATCCGTGGGTGGTGCATGCGGGCGCACACGTCACAAAACGGCATGCGCGACATGCACAGGGAAAGCGTACATCGTGTAGCGCACACAAGAAAAGTGGGTGGAACACGGGGCGTAACAACACGTGAAAATGTGGGCATTACGGGGGGGAAGTACGGGAGGTAAATGCTTTCAACGCCCACACGCACGCTAACAACACGCATTCATGGAATCGAACAGGGGAAACCCGTGCGCCAAAAAAGACGCGCTAATCCAGTAACACGTACGCCAGCAGGAAGCAGGCGTAAGCGGCCCCACACAACATAAAAGTGCGCGCAAACAACAAACAAGTTCATATGCTACAATGAATATTCCTCGCAGCAGTGGTCGTGGGACACCGCAGGAGGAGGAGGATGATAGCCAGGCCCTGCATTTCTTTACCCAGGACCAGCCTTTTTGGTATGCTTGATGACCATGTGTATGGAAGGTGCAGGTTTCCACCACTAATAGTCCTAGAACTGGTCAGGGAGTGGGAGGATGACCTCACCCACCCTGTGCTCCCAAGCACTGAGCCCCTTGGAAAAGGTGCTCAATGTACTGCACTTCTTGGCTACTGGGTAATTTCAGCGGACAAGTGCCATAGTTGGGGGTGTCTCACAGGCCACGCAGTCACGCTGCCTAGACCAGGTGTTGGCCATCATGACTGCACGCCCCTCAGTCCGCAGGCACATATACATGCCCAGAACACCTGCAGAAAGGCAGGCTGTCATCCAGGACTTTTACGGGGTGGCACACTTCCCCAAAGTGCTAGGTGCCATTGATTGCCCCCATGTGGCTCTACGTCCTCCCAGGGCCACTGAGCACATCTATCGAAACCACAAGCACTGGCATTCCATCAACGTGCAGGTTGTATGTGATGCCAAGGGAATCATCACCACAGTATATGCCAACTATCCGGACTCCAGCCATGATAGTTTCATATTCAGAATGTCACCCCTAAACCGGGCACTGGAAGCTGGGCGACATGGCGACACGGCGACACATGGCTTATTGGAGAGTATAAATGCCTCTGCACATGCATGCATGTCAGACACTGAGAAATGTGTAAACCCCACTAATGACAACCATTATCACCTCCCCAGGGGACAGTGCCTACCCTCTGAGCACCTACATGATGACACCAATACGGAACTCCACCACACCACCCGAGGTAAGATACAACACAGCCCATATTGCAACCCGGGGCATAGTGGAGCGCACATTCGGAGTGCTGAAGTCATGCTTTCGCTCCCTTGACCGCTCTGGTGGGCAGCTGCTATATGCGCCCCCAGTAGTGTGCAGGATCATAGTGGCAGTATGTCTCCTGCACTACGTTGCAACCCGGTGCCCCCACATCCCCAACCACTTGCATGGCCGCTGCGCATGGGAGGTGAAAGGGCACGTGATGAGGCAGCCCGTACCCAGCTTGTGGAAAATTTCTTCACCTAAAATGCCACCCCTGCGGAGTGCACACAGGCCTGGCACATACCAGCTGACAATTTATGATGACAAAAGGGACAGTCAACTCTCACAACTATACCACCCTGAGATTGTTTACCTGGAAGTGCTACATTGTGTGCATCCCTAGCTACTTAAACACACCCAATGCTGTGTCAGTAAAAGGCACATTCATGCAGCATGAAGGACTACTCCCTTGCAAAACACTACAAACAAATAGTGGCATGTCACCCAACCCCTCCAAACCCCATCTCAGCATGGCATGAGATGTGAAAGCAACCAAATGAATGCACATCACATGACAAAAGTGTCACAAAGTGCACCGTCCCAAATGGAAACAGGCCAGAGACAATTGCCTCTCACCAATGAAAAAAAAACAGCACACATTAACAAATACTTACCAGCAAGACAAAACATCAGTACAGGATCCAACAGTGGCAACATATGACAGTAAAAAATTAAAGTAGTGCAAGTGTCACAACTTGACTAAGGCAGCACATCTATCCCTTCCAACTGCAGAGTGTTGCTGTTAGGCAAATGTGGCAGTGTACTGCATACAACATGAACTGCATCTGCAAAGGAGACGGGCTCGTTAAGACATGAAGAAGCTACAGGTATATATGCAAAAAGTCCTGTATGCAAAACCATATACAAATCCACCATGCAGTGGAGAAATGAACAACAATCCCCACTAGGGATGTATACACAGATTGGACTACAGACTGCCCACACAACGTATGGGTGCCCAATGCCTCTGTGTAAGTTACTGTCACTTGGTCACACCCTTTGCGAGCCCATGGAAAGGGGAAGCAGGAGGGGTGTATGTGTGTCAGGAACCCAAGTTTCTAACCGAAACACAGGACAAGCCTGCATGTGCCCAGCTGGAATACACAGTGGATGCCTACGGGAGCCACACAAAGCAACACACTGTAACATTAATTCACAATCTGAAAAAAAAATGATTATGAACAAAAGTGTAAATGCAAATGAAATATAGAAAAAGCTAAAGTAAAGTAAAAGAGACAAATTAAATAATAAAGTAAAAATCAGAAGCATAACCAAATAAAAATAAATGTATGAAAATCAAAATAATAAATCAAGATTTAAAATAAAAAGAAAATGATAAATAGAAAAAAGAAGAAGAAATATAACAAATTAATTAAATACTATTTTCATTTAGCAAATCGGAATGAAATGTGAAAACCCCCCCAAAAAAAACAAAAAAAAACACATGGCCATGTGTGGACCAGGGGTGGGGGGAGGCCACCCAGGAGAGATGAGGTACTGCGTGCACCCCAACACCCACATGCGTGGATGTTGAGAAAAAAAAACCTCCATGGGCTCATGGCCTGCACGGCTTCCCTACAGTGGGAGAACTGCCGTCGCTGTCATCACCCTCTGGTGGTACATCAGAAGGTGGGCGTGATATGGGAGGCAGAACACGCAAAGCCCTGGCATGCTCCTCCATGGCAGCAAGCATGCGGGTCTGAAAGGTTTGATTCTGCAGGATGATGGTACGGAGATCCCCATGCAGCACCTCATGGGTAGCACACATTTCTGCCTACAAGGCCTCGCGTGATGCCCGGATCTCCTCACGGGTTGCCTGGAGCTCAGCTGAAAGTTTGCGTGTTAGCTGCTCCAGCTGCTGTTCTGACCTTGTACTCTGCGACACCTCAAGTTCATCCAGAGTATCTCTGAGGGACCTATGTTCTAACCTCAGGTCATCCCTGTGGGCCTTTGACTCTGCAGATATGGCTGTGCGCAGAGTCTCCAGTCCAGCCCGTCGGTCCCTGTTGGACGCCAAGATGTCGTCCCTGTGTGAGTGGCAAATGGACTATGTTGCCTGCTGCTGGAGCTCCACCTGCCTTTCAGGGGGGAGAATGGAAGTGGCCACCCTATCCACGGCCTGATCCATCATCTCACACAATGCCCCCTGTTGTGCTGCTATAGTGTACATGGAGTTCTCCTACACAGTATTGCCTGGTGGTGCACAGCCACCGCGTTGGCGGGCACCACACCTGTTTGGGGCAAGGTGATGTGCACCTTGCTGTGCTGGCACTGCCTGAGGCTGCAGGACTGCATTCCTCCTTTGATCTGCTGGCCCAGGAACAGGAGCAAATATTGTGGAGTGTGACCCTGCATCCGTAACCGCCACAGGCGGACTTTCCAACACTGAATGCCCCATATAAGGGTCTACCCCCAGTGGAGGTGGGTTGGACAGAACAGCATCCCTGCCAGAAACACTCACCTGCGACGGGACATATGTCTCAATCTCAGATTCAGCACCTGATTTATAGAGGTTTCCGGAGGTGTACCCAGAGACACCCATGGACAGTATGGTCTGTAGGAGTAATGGGTTTTCTCCCACCACCACCCCACGTCCTCCACTGGTGCCTGGTTGTGGCTGTGAGTACTCCTGCCTCTGCGCCATCTCCTCCTCCTCCTCAACAGCATCTAGTGCCTCATCACCTGAAAAAACATAAAAGAAAAGTAATGAAAACAGGCATGAGCAACATAGCCCACACACATAGGCTTGACGAGGCAGGCATCCAGTACATAAATGACACATTTCACACATGACAATAACTCTGGCATGCATGCACTGGCAATGAGTTGGAAGGGGAGGCAAAAAGCAGACACTGAGGACTCCAAGATGGAAAAGAAACACATGTGCTGCATGCTGGATAGCACTGGCATCACACATTAGCCTGTGAGTGGCATGGACAATCCACATACCTGACACATGCCAGCACACAGATGGCACGTAGCATAGCCATGGCAGATTTGACAAGGACACCCAGATGGTAGCAAATCAGTACTGTCACTCATCCATGTGAGATGGACAGCATGAAATAGAACATGCAAAATAGTGTGACAAAACACGCATGTGCCACACACTGCAACAAAGCCAGTGTTCACTAATGCAGTGATGGCAGGCACATGGATACATCAATGGTTGGTCACTTTGACATGACAGAAGACAATTGTCATGTTCAACATTCAAACAGGGCCCCGAAGTGATTGTGTGCAGGCCATGTGTAGGTGCACATTACTCAGTCAGCCTGATTGATGAAATCATTCCCATAATAAGGAAACATATGTGGGCCATTGTGGGGTGTAATCTATGTCAGAAGTATGTTACATTTGGGGCAGAAGGGCACAAAAATGTGTGGTAAACATGCAAAGGATTTCATCAATCAGGCAGAATTAACAGGAAAACAGTATGAACAATGTTGTGGCAAGATGGCAGTTGAAGGGCAAGTGCAGTAATCATTTGCAAATTGTCAACTTCGGTCAGAAGGGATACTTGAAAACCCAAACCCAAGGCCGGGGCTATGGTTTGGAGGCACCACATGGGTGACCCATAGCAGTCATAACTACACAGCCTCGTCTGGCACTCAATCAGAACACATCACCCAAGCAACATACACATGGTTTGCACACACATGCATGGCCACTCACCGGACATTGCCTCAAGATCTGGTAGGTCTCCCACGCCTTGGATCTGATCCTCTGTGATGAAGCCTCCAGCGATAGACTCATGTTCTGTGAGTACTTCCTCCTCTGGTGGAGACCCACTGCCAGTCACCAGAGTAGAGGCATGATTGGAAGCCAGCTTGTTCTTTGCTCTGCGTTTGAGGTCATTCCACCGCTTGGAGCAATCATCAGCTGTGCGCCTGACAAATCCAAGGGCACTAATCTGGTCCGCGATGCAGTGCCAGTGGGCCCTACGTTGAGCAGTCGTATTCTTGCACCCTGCAGTCACCAGCATTTCACGGCCATTGGGCGACATGTAGCCCACAAGTGCGTCTAGTTCCACATCATTGAAACTACCCTTCCTTGACGTGCCGGAGGGGGGAGCCGTGTCTGGGGTCCCAGCCTGTACCGCAAGAGCACCCTTCTTCCTCTTGGAAGGTGGTGCGGACCCTGAGTGGTTTACGCCACTCTGGTTGGTAGGGGCTGAAGCGCAGGTGGACTGGGCACTGGAAGTAGGCAAAAGGCACGATGACCAAAGGTCTCACTGCAGGCATTGGCTGCGGGGTGATGTTGGCAGGACCAACCTCGGTGTGATGGAGTTGGACCAACACTGTCCCAGCTGGGAGACTCAGAGCTGGGGTGGATTGAGCTGCAGCTGCCCCTGAAGTCTCCTCACCCTGCCTACTTGGGGCAGCAGATGACATTGCTGCTCCAGATCCATGGGGCCTGGTGACAGCAACTTTCACCGCCACACGTGGCTTTGACTTGGTGACACAGAAGTCAGCCTGGGAGTCATCCTGTGCCAGTTCGGTTGACAATATGGGCCGGGTTAACAAGGTCTGAGCTGGGATGGTGTCAGCTGCATCTCCCCGACCCATTGGGGGGGGGGGCATAGGTGTCCCTGATTGGTCCTCCACACACTGGCCTCTTGGGCCACCCTGCACATCCTGGCCACGTCCCCTACCACGCCCACCTCTTGGAGGTCGGCCACCTTTGCCTCCCTTACCGCTTGGTCGCCTCCCAACCATGGCACTGATGTTCTTGTGCGAATGGGAGGTGCAGTAAACAATTGTTCTGGGCAATTGGGGTGAAAGGGGCAGGGTACTAGATGTAATACGTACCCTAGTGCTCTAGCAAGGCTGTCTGTGACCCCTGGGGAAGATGATGGGTCACGCAATGCTCAGGCACCCCAAAAACAAAATTTAACGTGCACGCGACCCTTGGTAGCCCACGTGCGTGGAATAAAGAACCTGCACTATGCTGTGGCACCCAGAAACACAAAAGAAATGTACGCGTGGTACACGTTGGCTACAATGACCTCTGAATGGGTACGCGACACACGGGGGCAACCACAGTTGAAAAATAAGTGCGCGACTCACTGTCTGCCTGGAAAAAGAACGTGAAAAAGATGCGCCCGCCAAAATAAGAATTGAACGCTGTCTGAGTATACAAGGAGTACGAACTGGAACCGTTGTGAAGTAATTGCGTGTGAACCGACAAGAAGTACAATAATCACCCGCTCGCTCTCCACAAAAAGCACGTACAAGAAAATGGCGTCCTAAGCGTGTACGTGCTAAGGGCCTTTCCTCCAATTACACCTAGTGACACCCGGATGTGCAGTTTTTCACATGTACAATCAACATGCACCCGTGTGAAGGGAAACGCCCGTGTGCGTTATGTGACATGCATGCTTACACGCTACACGCTAAGGGCCTTTCCTCGAATTACACACGGATGTGCAGTTTTTTCATGTGCCAAATCACTCCGTATCAAGCTGGCCACGCAACAACACACGGAAGACCACGCTCCAGCCCAGAAGGCCATTTTCCTGCCCCCCACAACCCCGAGCACGCTCCCACCTGCCATCTGCTGCTGCCTGCTGGCCATGTGCCCTGCTGTTTGGTGCCTGCACGACAGCCTTCTGCAGGGCTCCAGTTGCTGTGACCACCCCTGCTGGAACAGAAAACTCCCGACTGAGATTCCATCACTCCACAGCCCAGCCCCAGGACCCAGTTGCCCACCCACACTTGTCTCGGGGGTTGCCATGTCCGACACAACACCATCTGGCACCAGTGGCAACCCCCCAGCAGAGAGGCAGAGGGCTGCCAGCTTCAGTGGCAATGAAGTTGGCATCCTGGTGGAGCAAGTCCTGGGGCATTATGATGCCCTCTTTGGAAGTTCACGCGCCGACAATGGAGGATGGAAGAGGATCTGGAAGGACATCGTGGCTGCCATCAACGTGGAGGGGGTGGCAGCCACGTTGACATGCAACACGTACAGAAGCACTGGGAGGACTTCAGGTCCAGGACCCTCAGCAAGGCCCGGCGCCTCTTGAAGGCAAAGCATGCAGAGGTGTGCCGGGTCCGCCTTATCAACATCCAGATGAGGGTCTTGGAACGCATACACCCGACGCTCCACCTCCAGATCCTTCAGAGTCCGGAGTCGAGCGGTAAGTGTCCATGCGTACTGATTGGATGCTGTGCATGTTGAGATGTGGCAGGAGTGTGCAGGTTGCACATATGTCTTGGAAGGGCCATGTATGGATGTGTATGTACAGGGACATGAGCCTGCCGCATGCAAGTCCAGTCATGTGTGAGGCACATCAATGGTCTATGTGTTCAAATGCATGGTGCCCAAATGCATGTGTCGGTGCACACATGTATAATTATGTGTATGTACTGTGGCATGGTTGTGGTGTGACACATGGATGCTGGTTCCACCTTCATGTATGTGCACAATGTGCGTGTGTGTGTGTGTATTTGACATGTCTGCCACTGTGATACACCATGGATGCATGTGACACCGACATGTAGAAGGCTGATTGGCAGATGTGACATGGATGCCAATGATTTAACTGACAGGTGGTGGAGAGGTACAGATTCATGTATGTCTGGTGGCGTGTGTGCATGTGTTTGGCACTCCCCGTGTTGCATGTGACGTCAGGCTAACCTTCGGATGCTCATGCTGTTGTATGTGTATGGATGATGCTGCCTGCTGCCTGTTCATTTGCACATGTGTTTGGGTTCAAATGATAGGTGTGTTGGGGATTGTGATGACATGTGTGAAGTTTGACACTGCCACTCATGTGCAACTGTCATGTGTGTATCAGACCATTGTACAGTGCCCTGATGGCTGTGTTCTGTCTCTCCCTGTCTGCAGCGTCAACTGATGAAGAGGGCGGAGACAGTGCTGTGGAGCACAGCGGCAGGGATCCCACCGCCAGCTGGAGACGCAAGGCCCAGCTCCCCTCCCAGGTTGTCATCTCATCGGGGAGCGAGGGGTCTGGTGCCGCGTACGCGCTCGCAGCTGCCGAAGGTAGGTCCAAGAGGCGGAGGTGGACTCCTCGGCAGCAGAAGGGGCAGCTGAGACCCAACAGGGGCCTATGGAGGAAGATGGCATCGAGTCATCCAGGTTGGTGGAGGGTTTGGTTGAGGAGGCGGCCATGGAAGGGCCACACACAGGGTCTGGAGGGGGGATTCCACTGGTGCTAGTGGTGCAGTCCAGGGGCAGGGACAGGGACAGGAGGCAGCACAGGTGCCCACGGAGGTGCCTGTGTGTAATCCTGTCTCCGATCCTGTGACTGCATCATCCCGCACCAGCAGGGATGCCTTCGACCAGACCCGTTTTCAGGGAGGGGATCCGCTAACAACTGGCCTTCCTCTCCCTGCAGATGTGGCAATCTGGGACCGTGTTGAGCCTGTCCTGGCTGGGGTGGCGTTGCGTCAACTTGGCATCCGGGATAATGTGCAGGGTTCTCGTGAGGACGCTGCACGTTACTTCAGATGCCTCGTTGACTGCGTCGACCGGCTAGGAGGGATCACCGGTGCTGGGTTCCTCCGTGTGCTGGGCCTTGTGCCGACCCCCTCCTGAATGGAACCCCCTATGTGCCAGTCATCCTCTGTGCCATCTTCCGGGCCAAGTATCACCTGGCCACCCTGTGGATCTGCCTCTGACCCAGCGACCAGGCTGGTGGAGGACACATCCCTGCCACAGTCGGGAGTCGGAGTTCCAGCAGGGGTGGCCACCACAACAACTGGACCCCAGCAGGAGGAGGACATGCAGGCATCAACAGGCAGGGCACATGCATGGCAGCAGCAAGCTCAAGGTGGGAGCGATGATGGCTCGGGGCCATCAACATCAGAGGGGCAGGCATCGGCCGGAGGGCAGGAGGACCCTGGATTGTGAGCGTCTTCCGTGTGGCAGTGGTTGGGCCAGCAAATAGATGTGGAGCGGCGGCGGGCGGAGAGGCGTGGCTCACTCGGTCAGGGCGAAGAACTCCATGCGCAGGGCGCTGAGGCGGGCTGAGTGCCTCGAGGAAATCCGCAGGGAATTGGAGGTGGACATGGCATTATCCCTGCGAGACCTTGGGCCAGGGAACAGGCCCGCCTCCAGGACATTGAACAAGAGTTTGATGATGCCCTGGACTGGGAAATCAACAAGTGAGCCGTAGGACTTGCCCGCCGGCATTGTATATAGTTCATTAGTGTTAGGTTTCCTTTCTATTTTTCTTTCATTTGGGGCGAATGGACTATGCCCCACCTTTTTGTATATAGTTATTTATTAGGTAGGGTTTTTTGAAGGTTTCCTTTGGATTGTTGGGCTCATGGACCCAGGATTTTTACATTGTATATAGTTCAGGACGGGATTTGACTTCATTGATTTTTTTTCCCCCATGGAGCAATGGTTTTCAATTTTTTTTACCATTGGATTTGGTTTGATGAACAAACCCTTTGGAGCCATTTTCATTTGGATTTAATTGGATTCAGGATTCATATATTTCTAATTAATTTTGGACATCCAGCCTTTTGTTTATTATTTTTTTTCTTGTGTGATTTTAATTCATTCCGTTGATTTTGTATTTAATACATTTTGATTTCATACTTCATTTGTGTGGTATTCTCTCATTGGTTTTGTGCATGTCACGCTGTGGGTTTTCTCATTCACTTGGCCCCATTGTGTGTGTCTGACAGGACATGTATTGATGTACATACTTGTCATTTGGGATCTATCATGACATGGGGATTTCAATGTGGAGTGGATGGAATACTTGTTTGGGTGTTTGGACTGGGGTGGCGTGGGGTGGGATGGGATGGGATTTGTGTGGCCATAAGGGCCATGAGTGTGGATCGTGATGACGTGTTGGGGGGGACATGAGTCGAGGCCTGCTGGCAGGTGCCCATCACTGCTGGGTGGGGGTGCCCGTCACTGTGGGTGGGGGTGCAGGGGGACATGAGTCAGGGCCTGCTGGCAGGTGCCCGTCACTGCTGGGTGGATGGGGGTGCAGGGGGACATGAGTGGGGGCCTGCTGGCAGGTGCCCGTCACTGCTGGGTGGGGGCGCAGGGGGACATGAGTGGGGGCCTGCTGGCAGGTGCCCATCACTGCTGGGTGGGTGGGGGTGCAGGGGGACATGAGTCAGGGCCTGCTGGCAGGTGCCCGTCACTGCTAGGTGGGTGGGGGTTCAGGGGGACATGAGTGGGGGCCTGCTGGCAGGTGCCCGTCACTGCTGGGTGGGTGGGGGTGCAGGGGGACATGAGTGGGGGCCTGCTGGCAGGTGCCGTCACTGCTGGGTAGGTGAGGGATCAGGGGGACATGAGTCGGGGCCTGCTGGCAGGTGCCCGTCAATGGGGGTGGGGTGGGGGGACACAGTCGGGGCTCACAAGAGTGCTCACAAGTGCATGGTGCCATGTGGGCTGCCTGCAGGGCATGGTGAGGGGGGAAACCGCACACCCGGGAGAGCCCACGATGCCAAATAGCGTGTGAAACTCCCTACGTACACCCCAAATACACGTACCCCGCTCTCGCCTGGAGTATCGCATGTGAAACTTCCCGCGCACCCCCAAAATACACGTACCCTGCTCGCACAAGGCCTATCGCGTGTGAAACTTCCTGTGCACCCCCAAAATACACGTACCCCGCTCGCACAATGCCTATCGCGTGTGAAACTCCCCGCGTACCCCACAAATACACATAGCCTGCTCTCGCCTGGAGTATCACGTGTGAAACTTCCCGCGAATCCCCCAAATACACATACCCCACTCTCGCCCAAGGCCTATCGCGTGTGAAAATCCCTGCACACCCCTTAAATATACGCAGACACCCCATCCACCCTGGCCATACTCACCCTCGCCATGCCCCGCAGGCAGCCCATCCACCGTGGGCATGCCCCAGAGGCAGCCAACGCCACAGGGGGGTGCTCTTTCTATGCAATTTACCTGGCGCAAGAGCGGGGTACGCGTATTCTGAGGGGTGCGCCAGTACATTTTCATGCTTTTGGGTGCCGTGAGCGGGGTGCGCATAGTATTTTCACGCGATTACAGTGTACTTGCCCTGTAAACTGGTGCAGGGTTAGCGCGGCCCTTTGCGCTGCATTGGGGATTTCAATGCCTTTTCCTTGCGCAAGGGGCGTTCTTGGGGGCGTAACTGGCACTGCGGGATGTTCTCTGCACCAGCGCTCAAAATGGCTTGGGAATTCCATGAATATGCAGTGCGCCCGAATGCTGTTTAGCGCGCACGCTGGCGCACGCTCCCTCTCTGCGCTGCTCGCGTGCGCTGCCTCTGCGCTGAAATCTATGAATTACCCCTTAATTTTTAGTACATATTCTTTACAAGAACCATGGTTTTCAGAAACCATTGGTTTTTGAGCTTGCAAGTGACTTTGAAAGTAAAGTGGAGCGGACATTTTTGGCACTTATACTAATTAGCACAGAGAGTTAGTATTGTGCTCATAAATACTGACTATTTTTCATTACACCATTGAATATATATATATTTGTATATTTTCACAAATATTTAATAATTTGCTAACCTGTCCGTTATTTAAATCAGGTCTTTTTCATAGTAGGCGCGGGCATTTATTATTTTGTAGATGTGGCTTAGTTGCCACGTCATCATTACTGACTTTCATTAATGGCAGCAACGGCCCGTTTCTCAGATGCTCACTGCATCCGCGGCCTGGGGACATTGTCCTTTTGCTATTTTGCAATAGTTACTTGGTAAGGGATGGCTATGAGCTATTAGTTGTGTTTAGAGGGTGCGCTTTGGAGTTAGGCTTTTTATGGCACTTTCATGTCTTTTTGTAAACTTTTATACCTTACTAGTAGTTGTACCCGTGCTTCGCATGGTAATCTCTCTCTCTCTATATATGAAAGGGACATTTGTGGACGTGTGTGTGACTGCTCGAAATGTTCAGCATACTTCCCAACATGCTGCCAACTGGAAATGTGGCATGTGGGTAGCTTCCAGGGTGTAGACAATGTAAAAAGTTGGGACTTTGCACAGTAATTCCTACAAACAAAAACAAAATTCGACCAAGGTATATTGATATTTGTATACGTTTTACATTTTCTACACCGTGGAACCTACCCCATGCCATATATCAGGTTTGTAGCATGCTGAACATTTCGAACAGACACACACATCCACAAATGTGATTTAATAGAGAGAGAGAGAGAGAGAGAGAGAGAGAGACAGAGAGAGAAAGAGAGAAAGAGAGAAAGACAGAGAGAGAGAGAGAGAGCGAGAGAGAGCGAGAGAAAGCGAGAAAGAGAGAAAGAGAGAAAGACAGAGAAAGAGAGAGAGAGAGAGAGAGAGCGAGAGACCATACTACGTTGATTAGGGTGAGTCCTCGAGGATCCTCATTATTCGACACACATATTTTCCCTTAAAGCATGCGTGCTGATTGAGATGAAGTTCCCGTGCGATGTGCAGCCACATTCTACAATCGGCTACCTTTTCAGGCGCTCTCTTGAAATAGGGAGGCCTTACACATAAGGTACATGGGTTTTATTTCCGAACTCCTATAACTGCTGTTAAAGGCATGCATGCCGTTTTAGATGTATAGATTATTTCGACTGTTTTCAGATGAGCGACTACACATTAGTATCGGTAAGTTGTTCAGGGTGTATTTCAAAATGGGAATGTGTTCCATAGGCACATGGTGTCTATCTAAAATTATGTACTATCTTGCTTTACATAGTGGGTGGGTATTAACATATATCTAGAATGGGTGTATTTATACTCATGGTTTCATGGCCATTTTAGTTTGTCCATGGGTCTCCATGCATCTCCAATACAATGTATGATGTATGCAATTAATAGAGATAATGGGTGCCTAATGATGGCTTACATTGTTAGATTTCATATCTTCATATTTATTTCCTCTTTTTGTCTCTTTCTTCCCTCCCCGAGCTCCTACTGTCAATCTAAGAGTTATTTTACAAACATCAAAAATTTGAGTGATATATGATTTAGCCTTGAAAAAACCCAAAGGGGAAGAAACTCGTGGCCATAGTGTCGGCTGTACACATGACATTTTGAATCTTTAGCGGGTGCCCATGATGTGCTTGGACACTTAATTCCTTGTAATCCTTTGCTTTGCTAGTGAATACTTGACCTATATGTTTTGCGACCTACACGTTTCTAACACGGATACAATCAAGCCTTGTTTTGAAGTAAATATTCTACCTATTTTACATTGTGAGTCAGCGCTTAACCTCCTTTACCTTATTCTGTGTCTATCAACCTGGACGGAACATCTACGTCACCTATATGAAATTGTAAGAGCCCTAAAGCAGGCGAGGTTGATAGCCAACCCAAATAAATGCCACTTGGCCCAGTCGGCAGTGAGATGCTTGTTTTTCTTAGTAGGGAGCGGCTTGGTAAAATCTCCAGTTGAGGAAATTAAGGCTGTTGGTGAAACTCCACCCCCTAAAACCAAGAGGGAACCAAGACCATTTCTGGACCTTATTGGCTATTATCGGCAGTTTATTCTGAATTTGTCCAGTATTACATCTTGCCTGACCGATAAACTAAGGAATGCTGAACCCAGAAGATACCTTGAGTAAAAAAGAAGACCAGGCCAGTTTCGACAGCCTCAAACATATTCTGTGCAGCAAACCGGTACTGAAAGTACCCAATTTCAACAAAGAATTAGTTTTGCAGACAGATGCCTTTAAGGTGGATCTTGGACAGTCCTTTTGCAGGAATACCATGGTGTGGAACATCCAGAACTTTATACGAGTAGAAAACTATTTCCCTGTGAAAAAGAAATATACATAATAGAATTAGGGGCCCTTGCCATTAAGTGGGCTGTAGGACACCTGCGATTATACCACTTTGGTCGCAAATTCAAACTAGTGACAGATCACTCCCCCTTAACCTGGCTCAGTCTACGTAAAGACACTAACCTGCGCATTATGAACTGGTTTTTAGAACTACAATCATTCTGCTTTATCATTGAGCATAGGAAGGTGAAAGAACAGGGAAATGTGGATTTCTTGTCACAGTTTCCAATGGGAGTGGATGGGGAAGCCAAAACCTTAAGGGGAAGGGTATGTGATGATCCTCAGATGGCGTCACTTCTCCCCAGAGGTGAGCCCCTTTCCATTAGGCTAGGGAGGTGCAGCAGCTAACCAACAGTCCCCCTAGGAGTAACATATGGGAAGACCTCATGGGGAGGAACTCCCCTCCTAGGTATAAGGACTTGATTGTGGGACATGTCTGGGACACTCCCCCTTTACCTCCTAACCCCACAGGGTAATAACCACGCCCAAACCGTCTCTACCTAGGCTACAGTCCGAAACCATGTGTTATTGTAACTGCCAGACAATCTCGCTGTAATGAGTAGGACGAAGAAGAACTTCAACATGTTACGATTGAGTAGGAAGAGTGCTCGACCAGCTGTTGTCAATCGAACTGATGTTACGCTGGGGCAGTCCCCGCTATTGAGACTAACAGCAAAGGAGGATGTTGTTCTGTTTCTGAATCCAGAAGGAGAACCCAGCCAGTGAGAATGCCATTAAAACTGGGCTTTGGGAGATTGCAGCGAGGCAGCTCTCTAGTGTAGCAGAGACTAGCAGTGGGACGCCCGTACTGCATCCTGTGAGTCGACTGGGTGCTGGCGCACCTGAAGTAGAGATATTGAGAGGTGGTGGCAAGACCTGTCGTGGGTGAAGCACGTGGTCTGAGAACCGTGCTAAGACGGTGCTGAGATGCCTACTCTGGCCCACTGCAGAGCGGCATAGGCGAATGTATGGGGAGCATGAGAAACTATTGTGGTGGCATGACCTGCAATGGGTGGACCGTCTGCCCCGGCGGGGGGCGAAGGCAGCTTCTCAGACGTGGGGATGGCCCCGCTTCGAGCCTCCTCATTGGCTGAGGGGCTGCCATGCCCGCCGCTGGGAACAATGGCTGTGGAATCCCGGCCTGGTTATGCCTTGGCGACGGCCAGTCAGAATGGTTCTTTCATTATGATTGCGCCCTCGCCGGGTACTAATTTCCAATGTTGTGATTATTAAAAACATGTTATTGTATTCTCTGCAAGTAAGCATGTGTTACGGGCTGACTTCACCAACCAGTGGCTTCTCCAGAAACCCATCATAGCAGCCCGTTTTTAAAATGTATTTCATTTTTATTGGCATTTCCTTAAAACAAAGCATACAATTTCCCAACTTCCCTGTGTGCAGCCTCACCCCCACCCTTTCCACCTCCCCCCTGCCCTTTCCACCACCACCTTTGGAGACTGGCAGTAAAACCAGTGAGAGCTATTTAGTTTATACCTAGGATACAGAGTTTCTGGGGACAGTATGGCAATTTGTAGTTGTATTGTAGGAATGCTAGGACCAACTCCCATTCCTCTGTAAATTTGGTTTGACTCCCTTGTAACGAGTACGTAAGACACTCTAGTGAGACAAAGTTCCAGACCTTAGCTAGCCAATCTCGTTCATGGGGTGGGTCATAGGATTTCCATTTCTGCGCAATCACCAAGAGGGCAGCTAGACTGAGGATGGCGTATACTTTCCTCTTGCGTTTCGGCCAGGCAAAGTAAGCTCTCCTTAGGGACCCTGCGATGTTGGTTGCCGGAGATCGCTTGCATGTTTTCGTTGACTACCTTCCTGTATCCGGTCAGCTTTGGGCAGCTCCACCAGACATGTAGCCAGTCCCCCACATCTCCACACTCCCTCCAACAATTTTGTGAGACCTTCTGCAATATGTTCTGCACCTGTGCAGGGGTGTAGGGCCATTGGGTCATCAGTTTATACCAAAACTCCCTGATCTGTATGGTCTGTGCTAATTTTGGTATGTTCCTCCACAGAGATTCCGATTCTTCTTCCTGTATAGGTTCGGCCACTGTCTGTTCCCACTTGGAATTGTATTTTGGTGCCGTCCCCAGCTCAGGTTCTACTACTAACTTGTATATGTTCGAGACCAGTTGTCTGTCCCCAGAGTTTGCTACCAGGAATTTCTCAAATGATGAGATTGGTTCAACTGCTGCCTCTCAGTTGGAGGGGTGTGCCAGCCAGTGGTAGAGCTGAACATATCTATGCCGGTCCCCTTCTGCTAATCCCAGTTCAGTTTTAACTTGCATGAAAGATTTGATTCCATCCCCCTGAAAAATGTCCCTGAGTTTTGTGCATCCTGCCCTTGACCAACTTGTGAATGCGCTGCGCTCTAATCCAGGGGTAAACTGAGGTTTTCCAAATAAAGGCCTAAATGGAGATGGGAAGGAAGTGATCTGGTGGAGCCTTACGATCTTGTCCCACACATGTTCTATGAGTTTTATGTCCGCTGAGATATGCATGTTCAATGGGCGGTCCGATTTCTGCACCCCACAGGACTTCCCCCAACGGGGCTCCAATAATTTCCTCATCCATGTGAACCCATCTCTTCTCAGAGCTTCCTATGTTTCATTCTTTGATTACTATGAGTTGCGCTGCCCAATAGTACATCCGAAGGTTTGGGAGACCCATGCTGTCTTTCTGTGTGGGTATCTTTAAGGTAGCTAGCGCGTGGCGAGGAGTTCTATTATTCCAGATAAATGGCACCAGCAGCTTGTCTAGTTCCTGGAAAAAGGATTATAGAACCAGCACCTGGCCCAATATTTGAAGTTGCTGTTTGAGATGTGTCAGTAGCAGGAGATAATTTGCACCATAGAACCCCTCTTGGGTGGGTGTTAATGTGACCCCCCCAATAACCAAATGCCCCACTGCACCCTCTTGAGTGCCGTCACCCTCATAGCCCTTTTAGGCTCCTCCCCTTTTAATGAGAGATGAAGTATTTTGGATTTTGAGATGTTAATTATTAAGCCTGCTACCGGCCAGAACCTATCTATTTCCTAGACCACCCCCTGCAGGGAGGCACCCGAATCTGACAGCGTCAAAAGCATGTCATCGGTGTACACCATAACCGTGTGCGTTTCCCTGCCAAATGGGATTCCCTTGATCCCTGGGCTTGTCCTCAGTGCGGTTAAGAAGGGTTCCAAGTGAGTAGCATATAGTAGAGGGGAAAGAGGGCACCCCTGTTTCGTACCCCTCTTGAGGTGGATCGGTTGGGAGATCTGACCATTGATGAGCAGTCTGGCCACCGGGCTGCAGAAATTGGCCCTGATTTTAGTCAGAAACTCTGCCCCGAATCTGTGTGGGGATCTTTAAGGTAGCTAGCGCGAGGCGAGGAGTTCTATTATTCCAGATAAATGGCACCAGCAGCTTGTCTAGTGCCCGAAAAAGGGATTGTGGAACCAGCACCTGGCCCAATATTTGAAGTTGCTGTTTGAGCTGTGTCAGTAGCAGGAGATAATTTGCACCATAGAACCCCTCTTGGGTGGGTGTTAATGTGACCCCCCCAATAACCAAATGCCCCACTGCACCCTCTTGAGTGCCGTCACCCTCATAGCCTTTTAGGGGTACCCCTGTTTCGTACCCCTCTTGAGGTGGATCGGTTGGGAGATCGGACCATTGATGAGCAGTCTGGCAACCGGGCTGCAGAAATTGGCCCTGATTTTAGTCAGAAACTCTGCCCCGAATCTGTGTGGGGATCTTTAAGGTAGCTAGCGCGAGGCGATGAGTTCTATTATTCCAGATAAATGGCACTAGCAGCTTGTCTAGTGCCCAGAAAAAGGACCGAAAGTCCTCTTCTTGCTCCTGTCCCTCTGCGGGTCCCAAGCTATGTTAAAAGTCCCCTGTGACTAGGAATTCCCCTTTGCTAAATGCCTCAAGTTCCGTTAGGATCTTTCTGAGAAAGCCATCTTGTCCTGAGTTGGGGGCGTAGACAGACGCGACCATAAGGGTCGCTTCTTGTGTTCGGATTACAAGGAAAACAAATCTCCCTTCCTTGTCAACTTGCGAGTTGACCACCTGAATCGGCAGCCCCTGTCGGATTGCAATTAGCGCTCCCGCCATCTTGCCCCGCATTTGCTTAGACGATCATCGGGTACTGTCGGATTATATCAGCCTGTTTGATGTGAGTTTCTTTTAAGGCCACTATGTCTGGGTGGTGGTGCGCCAGGAATCTATCCAGTTTTTTTCCTCTTGAGTGGGGTATTCAACCCCCCATTGTTCATTGAAAGTAGCGTGACCATGGTTTGTACCAGAAGTAGGCCAGTGTCCCTATCCCCCTATGTTGTTCGTAGCGTATTTGTTTCTGCTCGCCTCCCTTCCCAGACCCCCCCATTGCACTTCCCCCAACTAACTTAACAAGCCGATCCCCCAAATAACCAACCTGTACACACCCTCAAACCACACCTGCCATGGAGCGAGCAAAAGTACCAACATGATCCCAGAGCCTACAGCCCACGGCTTCCACTTACAGAAAACGCAAGGGACAACCTGAAGGGCATCCTGAAGCGCCTATAGTGCAACCAAAACAGACACATGTCAATACTCTGTCCTCCAGAGGCCTTCACTTGTGTTTGCAGTGTCCTCAATTAGAAGTGTGTAGCGGTTGTCTTAGCGGTGTATCTCGTTGGAACCCAGTCTGCCAGCCAGTTTCCAGTTTTCGGCAGCCCCATCTCGCTTATCTGGGGGGAGCGGCCCCCGGAGTAGATTCCTCCTGCGGTTGCGCATGGTCGTTGTCCATTCCCAGGCTTTGGGTCGACGGGAGAGTTAGGGATCTCCCCCTGCGTCTGTGTCAGCGTCTTCCTCCTCCACCTGCAGAAGCCTGAGACCCTCTCTGCATGATTGGATTTTTTGTTGTCGGCCCTCCCATTGGATGGTTAGGACAAACGGGAATGCCCACTTATATTTAATACGCTTGATTTGTAGGGATCTCACCACTGAGACAGGTCCTGGAACAGCTGTATTTCTGAGCCGTTGTGTGTGATCGGCTCCGCTAGCCTGGCAGCCATAGAATAGTTTATTTCTGAGGATATCGCACCAGTGTGACAACCACATCTATTGGTCTCATTCCTGTGAACTGGAGTTCCCAGTTCTTTAAGATGAGGTAGCAATACCCTTGAGATGTATGGTGGATACAGAAATTATTCAAACATCAATAATGCGAACGACTCAGGTAGTTGGCAAAAGAATAACTGTTTTAATATCAATATCTAAAACAGGGAGTACAACGGACATCACCAGCGGTCCCTCATCACGATCTCAATGCATTTCATTAAAAAGCTTGTTTATATAACAAGAAATCATCTTAACCCACATACTACTAATGTCATCCTACATGGCAAACTACAAAAACCTAGTGGCAAGTGTGATAGGGCCTAACAGGATCATCTATCTAGGGCAGTGGAATAATGTGATTCGCTTCTTAATATCAGGTGGGCCAACTAAGCCCTCCCTTCAAACAGGTCACTATGAACATCACTAAATACACAACATTCTATTGGCTAAATAACTATAGGACCATTAATCGTGCTGTCCCCTATCATTAGTTGGCTTCTAACCTCCATCAGTACCTTCCCACCTATGTCTAGCAGCACGCAGGCTGGGCGTCCAGGTGCTGGTGAGCTCGTCTTAGCCATAGCTTCGCACCAATTAATATATCCATCCATCCATCATCACCTCAGTGGTTTGCTGCCAATTAGGACTTTGAACTTGTACTTGGGAGTGTTCTTTGCTCTGGGCAATTCAGGGGAGTGAAGGCACGCTCTGCCCTCGTGCGTAGGTGTGACCATCATGCTCATTCAACGTCTTCTCCCCGCGTGACTGAAGACCACAAAATCGAGCTCTAGTGTATTAAAAATACTATTTTGTAATAGACCTCTGAGGTCTTTTTGTTTTTGTCCATGCCTTCTGAACAGGAGCTTCATTCTTTCACACGATTTGTATCCAATGTCAGCTCACTCCAGTCTGATACAGCCTTGGCTTCTTGGCTCATCCAGCCTCGCCTTTCTGAGATTCGCCTGTAATTCACTTGTTTTCCTAACTGCGACATCCTCGAAAAACGGCCTTACTTCTTTTACTCAGCTCTGCTATTGTAAGGTGGAGGAAACATCCATTCTTTACTGACTCATATATATATATATATATATTCAAAGAAGCTTTGTTAAAGGGTTTCAAGTAGAATTTTTAAAAAAACAGAAATTTGCCAGTTATGGTAAGCTTAACAACCATAACTCGCGCCACCACCGTGCACTGCTAAGACTAACACCCAGGATATCAAAGTTGACATCACAAATGTCATTGATGACATCACTTGTGAAATAAATTTTGATGAAAAGTCCCTACAAGGAGTTGTGTTTATATTGTTGGCAACAAGATGTCAGGGGTGATCGGGAGACCTATCATGAACTACTTAATCTATTAAAGAAAGTACTCATCTAATATCATTGTATTGGAATGTTGTCGTTAATACAGAAACCAAATCATATATAAATATGACTGCAGCATGCACCATAGAAGTACACTATTTATAATCTTGTAATTTTGGATAGCACAATAATGAATGCTACGTATCAGAGCTTTGAGTAATGTTAAACATGTAATAAGTAGCTAACAATTCAAGACTTACAGCACTTGTGCTGGTACAAACAATACATATGAAGAACCATAACGTCCCTTTAACAAAGTTTTTTCTTTGAATTTCATAGGTTTTTATTAGTCCAATATAACTGTAACGTCCCTTTAACAAAGTTTTTTCAGTGAATTTCTTGGGTTTTTACCAGTGCATGCTATTTTCCTACAACTTACTAATATCATACTTACCCAATCTAGCAATGTTTGTGTCCAATTTACAAAGTGTCACCTTAAAACTCTGCCATTTCCCACCTTCTGGAATCATTTTTAACACTTCTATACACTTTTTGCAACTATTTCAACGAGTTTTGCATACGTAGATGTCTATGAACATCTGACTTCATAGCAGACCTTCCGGCCAGTGCCACATGACCATACTCTGGCACGCAGCATGATGACGTATCCGAGAACCCATCCGCACTTCACAATAATATTTCTGCTGGCGAATTTCTGGGGTTTTTCAGTTTTACTTGAAACCATAACATCCCTTTAACAAAGTCTTTTCATTTAATTTCATAGGTTTTAATTAGTGCAACTTAACCATAACGCTCCTTTAAGAAAGTTTGTTCAGTGAATTTCATGGGTTTTTACCAGTGCATGCTATTTTCCTACAACTTACTAATATCATACTTACCCAAAATAGCAATATTTGTGTCTCATTTACAAAGTGTCAACTTAAAACTCTGCCATTTCCCACCTTCTGGAATCATTTTTAACTCTTCTATACACTTTTTGCAAGTAATTCAACTAGTTTTGCATCCGTAGATGTCTAGGAACATCTGACTTCATAGCGGACCTTCCGGGCAGTGCCACATGACCATACGCTGGCGCGCGGCATGATGACAGTTCAGAACTTTCTTTTCTACTGATGTAGGAACTTTCAACTTCAAAATTTCCCTTGCACAGCTCCAACACCTACTTACCTACTCTAATTCCTACTCATTATCCATTAACAATCTAGTACACAGTACATATTTTTAGCAAAACTGCTATTTATCTTAAAATGGCATCAGCTAATGCCATCCCTCCTCCCCAAAAGCCACCGCCACTGCTGTAATCAAGGAGCATGAGAAACACTGCTCCCTACCTTAGAAATAACACACATGCAACATTTTCCCTTGTCCACCTACCCCTCCATATTAGTGTTTGGTTCTTCCTCCCTCATTTCCCTCCCCACCTTTCGTTCTTAGCTCTCCTGCCAAAAAAAATTACATCCAAAAACATCAAAAGACATATTCCTTTAGGAACCACCATTCAGTTAAAAAATAGAACTATAAAAAAAAATGTATAGACTCCATCTACTTTATATTTCTCAGTAAAATACATACTCAATAAGATTTTCCAACATTTCCATTTGCATTTTGTGTTATGCTAATGGGAATATTGTGGCGTTCATCATCCATTCCAGGGACTGCAACGGTGGATACCGGCCCAGCAGCCCAAGTTATCAGCCCAAGCGAAGCAAGGGTGGATAACAAGGTCTCTGGACCATTATCCCCCCCATTCCAGCCCCTGAAATGGGGGATGAAGGCCATTAGCATCCTAGGTTCCCGAAGCGGGAACCTGCGGCGTCCCGGTGTAGGAAGGAAAATCCTTTTCCAAGATGGCCACCATGGAATGGGAAGGCGAGGGTTCCATATAGATTCGTCAAATGGCACCTCATTTATAAGCCTTTACATTATTTTGGGACCTCCCACCCCCTCTAATTTTGCTCCCTCATGACAGAATCCCAATTGCAAACTCGATCAGAATCAGGTCAGAAATATACATGCAAAGTTTCATGCAGTTCCATTAAGTGGTGCCAAAGTTATAAGCCATCCAAGAACTGCATTTCACCAACCCCGTAATGCTGAGGTGTTCGCAAACTTTATAGGACTGTTCGCGAACATCCAAACTGTTTGCAGACTTTCGTGGGTAAAACACCCTTTTATTTTGCTTCTTGCAGCCATATCCCATCCCATCCCAATCACCCCTCACCCCCCCAGAGATTATTTGATACGTTTGACAAATGCAATGTTTTGTTTTTTAATATGTTTTTACCGCGATGTCTGCGGACATCGGCCGCTGTCCGCGAATCCAAGATGGCGGGCGTTTCCAAAAATCTACACACTTCACACTCCTCACCATCCAATTAGCGAAAACGTTGTATGTCCACGGACATGACGCAAGCCGATTAACCAATCGGTGTCCTGTCCGCGGAGCGAACAGGGAAATGTCTGCGGAGCGGACATAGAGATCACACATTTTTTACGACCTACTTTTTGGTTGTTTTAAAAAAAAACTACTGGATGGATTTTCACCAAATTTACAATTTGGGACCAAGCTGCTGCTCCTGCCGCAAATTTGGTGAAAGTCCGTCCAGCGGTTTGGGCTGTAGTCGTGAGCAAAATTTTTTTTCCCCATTCAGTCTATGGGAAAAAAATTTTTTTGGGACCCCCCTATAACTTTGCCCCCCTGGACCAAACCTAACCAAACTTTGCAAAGAAATTCGGAGTGGGCCATTTACTTTTTTTGCAAAGTTTGGTGTGGATTCGTCCAGGGGGAGCGGAGTTATAAGCCACCCAAAAAGTGCTCTTCCTATGAGATGAGCAACTTAACCATAACTACATGGCCGCTACTGCAGGCCATGTAATATATATGTATATACTGGGGCATGCCGCAATCTATTCACTATAAAGCGAGCTTCAAGAATGCTTCGTCTGCTTGCGTTTCCATTGCATCAGTACACATGTAAAACAGCTCAACATTTTCATCTATCTCGTTGCATAAGCTTCTTCATCTTGATCCCAAAATGACACTTATCTTCAATACTTTCTTGATGTCTTATAGAATTGCCTATATTCTCTCATCTCTGCATCTCTTCTGTGCACATCAGTCTTGCTTTGTGTAACGTCACCACTCATCTTTACCATTCGTTTGTGCGGTTTCTTCTGGAATTTCATTCATACTGCATCCTCACCAGCGTGTCCTGCTATGGTGATTTGAGGCCCTCCACAGGGCACCTCCTTAACAATTTGGTGCTGCCGCCCGCTCCTGGATCCCCCTGGGGCCTTCCACTTCCAGTGGGCCTTCTGGTATAACAGTCCTTTTGAGTGGTCAACTGCTCATTCTGATGATGCTTAACCTACAATGTTCCTGCGATTTTCATCAGCACCATCCACATTTAACTGTGAAATGTAGATGAGGAATTAGCCAACATTAGTAGAAAAACTATTTTAAATGCATCTCACCCTGCCATCGCTGGAGTCATCCATCATTAAGCACTAAAAATCCCCAATAAATAAAGAATTTCATAACCTCATCATCCTGCAGAAGGAAGGTATCCATTAGAAGGGATCTTACTTGGCAATGATAATCTGCTCCTGGACTAAAGCCTGGGACAGAAACCAGAATTAATTTCTGGTTGTGGCACCAGTGTTACCTTTGCCTAAATGTGAGTTAATCTTGATATGGAAGAAAAGAAATGTCAATGACCTTATTGAGACCATGCTAGAGGAGGGTATGTGTATTTAAATGAGGCTTGATGTCACAAAATTATCAAGAGCTCATGCCACTAAAAGCATTCTTAAAATGGTCGAGCGAACTGCCACAAGAAGGTATTTAATATCCGTCGTATTAATATTCACTAGCAGCTCTTTCTGCCTGTCAGCTTGATAACTCAAACACAAAAACTGAGAGGTCCTCTTATAGATGGTTGTGCAAATTAATCAGTGGAAAAAACATTGTTGGGTACAATGATTTTTTATCCCCACTAAACTGCCTTCTTCACATTCTAGGACTGGCAAAATAATATAAACAAACAGCAGTCCTAGATATTTGGCAATAGTGCTGGATAGTGGGGGAAAATTAAACAGTTTTTTTTACTGCTGATATCTCTAGCTATCTCTAGATTCAG
The DNA here is from genome assembly GCF_040938575.1 of Ambystoma mexicanum. Classification (NCBI taxonomy): domain Eukaryota; kingdom Metazoa; phylum Chordata; class Amphibia; order Caudata; family Ambystomatidae; genus Ambystoma; species Ambystoma mexicanum. The sequence continues at coordinate 602,096,935 of NC_090922.1, forward strand.
AGTCAGCACTTACCTGGGACAATCCAAGAGAGGTGTTACGGTAAACCTTTTCTGCTTGTTTTGCCTGTCCCAGCTGGGGTTGGGCAGCGACAGAAAACAAAGAAATGAATAGGAGGCTGAACTTCAAAACTCAGGGTCTCATCTGGCTTCATAATGTACTTGGGCTCTCGATTTTTGTTAAGTGATCTGAGCAGAGGAGGAACTTTAGCCTTCAAAATGTCTGCAGCCACCTTCAGCACATCCCACTGAATAGGAATGCAGACCTTAGCACAATATCTCGAACATCCAACTTTGTGGTGACAGGGTTTTCTGGTTTCAGGCACATTAGCACATCATTTTGCCTGGTAAGTGTAAGTGCTTGGTCTCAGACAAGGCTTCCTCTTCATACTCGTATGGTAGAACATTGGGTCAATGTCCAGATCTCTATCAACCTACCGGAGACCGTAGCAAAGGTACCTGAAAGATGGGGCTGGAGGCAGCTAGACCAGGTCCCCTAACAAAACAGGTCTGCAGAATAAGACAGCGAGGACAATTGTATCAGAGGTTTTTTCAAAACCTCTGATACCAATGTCTAAGGTTATGATCTTCCTCGGGGTAGGTGCAGCCATCTTTATCTGAGATCTCAGGACTCGGGTTGAAGAGCAAATGACTTCCCTCTGGTAACGTTCTTTCTGATGAATGTTCCTCCCACAGATTCCTCATCTTAGATATATTGTCTCCGAAATCTTTTAACTGCATAGGGCACCATGTGGTGTTGGCATCGAGGTCCTTCAGCGCTCTTCGTCCTCGAGGCCAGGCACCACATTGGCATTGGTACAACTAGCTTGCACTGGGCACCGCATCATCAGTTTTCTAATGTTTTCACCATGCTCAACTGCATCGGGGATTGTATGCTATAGAGATTACTTTTGAAAGCATTGAAAACACTTAAAGCATTGAAAGAGAAGACAGGAAGAGAGCTCTTTTTTTTAATTACATCTGTTTATTAAAATATTTACAACATTACAAAACAAAGCGTCATAGGCTCCCTTACCATATTTTACAGAAAAGGAGAAAAACCTCGCTAAATCAATTACCATTCTAAACATTTGATAGGCCTTGGCTGCCCACCTTCATCGACCCCCCTTTAGGGCAGACGACAAGCCCCATTTGTCCGGTCAGGTCCCCACACCTGCGCTGACTCATGGGCACATGGTGCCTAAATTCCATACAGAGATTTACAGTTCATGAGAGGACCAAATCCACTTCTTTCTCCATCTCCCCCAGCGTGTGCAAACAGGCTGCTACCTGCCTAGTGATGCCATATGGCTTTTACCCACCCTCCCAGGACCATCCCACCCTGTCGTTGTCAGGCCCTGTATGCCCCTCCACCCACGCATTTATCTACCGGTTCCTCTTTCCCAACTTGCAGAACACAGTTTCACAGGGACCTCAGATCCAATCGAGCCTGCAGAAGGTCCCAAAAGTCATGCCATACACTATTCCTATTGGCCCCCATGGCAACATCTATCTACCCTGACTCACTTCCATACATCCCTCTGCCATTCAGCGAGCCCAAGTCCATTCGAGGCCTTCCAAGCCAATGCTATGGTACACTTCATCAAGATCAGTCCCAGCGGCAGCACCATAAGAAGCATTTTATTGCATCTACTTTTCCTGCCAGGAAAGAACCCCAGGAGCAACTGCTTACTCCGTAGTCTGAACCCGAACCTCGGTCAACACAAACAGCTTCTCCAACACTATCTCTCACAAAAATTGAACCTGATCACACCCCCACCACATGTATAGATAAGACCCCCATCTACGGCTTACACCATCAACAAGAGGGATCAGTGCCCAGTGCCGTTTTTGCCACCACCACGGGAGTGATCCACGCACGTTTCACAAGCTTGTATTGTATTCATTGGAACCGTACATTCCTTGACATTTGCTTTGCATGCAGGAGCATTCTGCCCCTTTCCGTATCCGCAAGTGGATCCCACGTGTATCCCTCCCATTTCGGTCTCAGTCTCAATGCCATAGTATCCTTTTCAAGTATGTTGACAGCCTAGAGCTCAGAGATGCACCGGCCACCATTCGCCAGTTGTATCAGTGTGACATTAATCCCATGTATCTGAGGTCTCTCAGAGAAGCCATCCCACAGCATGTCATCAATTTAGCAAAGGCCAAGAAATGTAGGCAGACATTTGGTTGCACCGTTCAGAACTCCTGGCGTGGGATAGACCTTTTCTCTTTATAAACATCAGTGACCACCCCCACCCCACTTAGCCTATCTGCCCCCCCCCCCCCTTCCTCTAGTGACATAACCCAACCTGCTGCTGGACAATACCATCTAATTTGGCTCTGGGAGATTTGCTGCCTGCCACCAGGTGTGCATGATCATGCTAACTGCTTAGGGAAGCCTCACCAGGTCTCCACTCCAGGCACCAAGCAGTTCCAACAAACGTGTAGGGAGACATTCCACCTCGATCCAGTCAGTGAGCAGCTCCTTGTGCAGATGAACAAACCAATCCACCATATGTTGGAGCACAGTGGCCCAGTAATATGACCTGAAAGGCGGCACACCAATGCCACCTTTGCCTGCTGGCAACTGTAAGGAAGCCAGAACAACCCTCAGGGATCCCCCGCCACAGAAATATCATTTGTAACAACCATAATCACTTCACCGGAATGTGTACAGGTATCATTTAGAAGACATACAACAGCCGTGGCAACACTATCATCTTTACCAGTGCCATCCAGCCCATCACCGACAGAGGGAACCATTCCCAAAACTTTGCAACCTTAAGGCTATCGCCGCCCGCTCAATATTCTCCTGATACACCCACTCTCAATCTGCACTCGCCCAGATACCAAGGCACTTGGAATCCTCCCTCACTAATATCCATCCCCAGGTGCGCCAGATCTCCCCCCACCCTCCACCCACATCAGTTGGAATGGTATAGAACGCAGATTTGGCTTGGTTCACCACCAGCCCCGGACAGCTTCTCGAACTGCTCGAAAGAGGCCAGCACATCTCCCGATTAGCGACAGGATCCCAGACAGAGAAGTACAGCATAAGCACATAAGGAGATGCAGTGTTTAACCCACCCATTGCCACCACCACTGTCTCAAGTCTCTTACGAACAACCTGCACAAGTGATTCAATGACCAATGCATATATCAACAGCTATAAAAGGACATCCTTGCTGCATACCATGGTGCACCTGTCATGGGTCTTATTGACTTGGACCCTAGAAGTTGAGTCCTCATAAAGGAGCCTCACCCAGTCAATGAATTGTGTTCATAGCCCCATTTTTCTCAACGCCATCCATTGAAACTCCCAGACGACCAAGTCAAAGGCCTTATAAGAATCTAAGCTGATCACTGGCAACTTTTCATTAGAATGTCTATATTTGTCCAGTATCAGAAACAACCTCCTCAGATTATGCGTTTTACTCCTGTCAGCAATAAATCCCGTCTGATCCGGTGTACCAACCCTTGTATCACCGGGTTAAGCCAGCGAGCCAGAACCTTGCACAGGATCTTTACGTCAACATTAATCATAAAGGTCTGTAAGAAGTGCAGCCCCTGCCATCTCTACCCTCTTTAGGGAGGACCACAACCAATGCTTACAACATAGATCCAGGGAGTACACCCCGTTCCTTGGCCTCAAGAAAGACCCCCAGCAGCTTCGGGGCAAGTACCTCCTTATATTGCTTGTACGCCTCTACCATCAAGCCATCCACTCCAGGTGTCTTACCCAGACCCATATTCTCTGTAGCCCATTCCACTTCATGCACCCCTATCATCCCACCCAACAGGTTAGTCTGTTCTGTAGTCACCCTAGGCAACGCGGCTTCATCCAGACAATAAGCTGCTTTCTCGTGATCAAACTCATCCTGCTCTGCATACAAATCGCTATAAAAGCCACAAAACACTTTGCTAATCCCCTCCTGTTCAGTTACCATACTTCCGTCTCCATCACATAGGTGTTGACCCTCTTCCCTCCGGACGAGCCAGGCCAGGAGCCTACCCACCATGTCCCCCTCCGAGTGTTGTCTCAACACATATCCAGCATAATCTTAGTAATGCAGTCAGTCATGTGCCACTCGCAGGTCATACATAGCAGTCGAGAGGTCTGCGCAGAGTGCCTCCCCCTGGCCAGTCTCTGTTCCAGTGTTGCCAACAATCATTCAAGGGTAAGGGGACCGTGGTCGACAGGGCCCTACATACCCCAATCTTAGCAGAAATGCCCCCCCACCTAATTAACACTTTCAGGGCCCCCCATTCAGCGAACCTGTGTCCGGTGGAAACCCAAATATTGTCCAAAAACAGTCATACCTGATCCCCAGGGAAGACTGAAATGCCATGTCCAACAGTATGATATTGTCAAATCTCCAATGTGGGATGGTGGGGATATGACCCCTCCTAGCAATCCTCTCAGCAAGGCTGCGTGATCCGAGAAGGACCGATCGAAAACCTTGACGGCCCCCATCAGTTCGAGGTCCTCTTCCCCCACAAAGGCGTCATCTATGCGGGAGTAAGAGCCATGAACCACAGAGTAACAGGTGTAGCTACGCTCTTCGCCATGTTTCAATCTCCACGCATTACACATGCACAAATCAGTTGTTAGCCACAACAGGGTTTTGGACTCCACCGCGAAAGGTTGTGCATTCACCCTTCTAGTATCCAGCTCTTTATTGCGCAAACAACTGAAATCCCCCAGCCACAGCACCCAATCATCCGGATGCACAACTATCGGATCCTGCATGTTCTCAAAGAATGCCTGTCCCACGTTAGGGGCATAAGTGCCCAGCAACAACACACAGTGCCCAAACAAACTCCCAACACCACCCACAAATCTCCCCTCTGTGTCAACCAGTGTTTGCCTTAACGTAAGGCCAGAGGAGTCTCTAGACCAAATAAGCAGCCCTCTAGTATAGGAGGAGAAGGTGGTCCCAACAACCTGCCCCTTCCATCTCCCACGCAATCTACTTAGCGCCTGTGTGTCAAGATGAGTTTCCTGCAAAAGAGCCAGATCTACTTTCCATCTGATTAAACAGGAGTGTATTGTACTCCTCTTGATCACACGGTTGAGTCCCTGTACATTCCAACTAACCATGTTTAGTGCAAACATATGGAGAATAACACAGCACCCACCCGCAGCACAAGTCGCATCCAACAAATCAACGGGAAACCACTAACCATCATCCAAACAAAATAACCAAAAAGAACAAACTGAAGTAGGGGCGGAAACAAAAGGGAGGTGATTACCGGTTTTATTGATATCTTAAATTCACTTTAGTAATAAATATAATTTATTACTTAAGAGATGGTAATGGTAAAGGGGACATGAATGTCGTCCGTGCTTCTCTCTTTTCGCTCTCTTCTCCAACCGTCGTCCGCTCTCTCTGTTCGCCTCTCAAGCCCTTCCTCCTTCCTCGCACGTCTCTTGGTAAACAGCGTCCCTTGACACACGAGACACCACACAAACCCAATCCCCTTCCACCTCCCTGTGCCCTCAGCCCAAACCAGTAGAGACAAACTCAAACCCTCCTTGAACGGCACAGCCACCCGAAACCGAGAACCCCCAACAAAGATTCTGCATCATTCCACCAAGCCCTGCCACTGCCTGACGGACACGTGATAAGTTTGAGGCAAAACATCCTGGTGGGCAAAGCTTCGCTGCAAGTCAAGAGACACTGACCCCACACATACCCAACCACGACATAAGTATCAATTAAGAGAAACCTTCCGCCTCCAAGTAGGCCCGATAGTCTCTTCTGTAGTGCACCAAGCTATTCCAAAACCCCTTGAGCCCCAACAGCATCCTCCACATATCCTTCAGGCAGATACGTTGGCTACCCTGTCAATCCCACCTCCCAACACTGTCCCTGGAAACAGGTAATGCCAGCCAAACAGTCAACCAACCACAAGACACCCAGCCCCTTATGTTTCAACCACACAAATCCACGAGACCATCCTTGTGTGGTCAACACCACTATCACTGGGTCGCACCCTCTCATCCATCGTCAGGGTGCCATCTGCACCTACGCATATCCTTCCATTTGGAGTGGTGTCAGCCGTGTGTGCTGAAATTTGAGGGACACTCAATCCACCACCGCCAGCTCCGGGCCTGAGTGCAGTGCCCGACACGGCTCATAAAGCAGGTTTAGACTTCAGCCAGTCGCATCCTTCACGTTGGCTTTGATAGAAATAGGAGCATCCCTCCGCAAGCACCTTTAGTTTGGCCAGGTAAAACATGCATCTCTGGCTAAGATCTCGCAGCCTCCTCCTCACTGAGTCATATGATTTGCACTGCCTCTGCACCTCCTGTGTAAAATCAGAGAAAATCATGATACCCGATCCACCCACAGTCTAGACCGATCACTGCCTAGCGTCCTGTAAAATGGCATCCCTGTTGCAGAAATTGAGAAGCTTTGCCACAATGGCCCGTGGGGGTGCACCCTCGGTGGTCTCTTGCCCGGGTCCCTAAGCGCCCTCTCAATGGAGAGCCACTCGACAGTCCGTTTATTGATCTTCAGGGTGTCCATGAGTAAGCTTTCCAAGTATACTCTGGCCTTTCACCCCCTCCGCCACACCAGAATCCTCCGATGATTTCTCCTCGATCGACCCTCTGTGTCCTCTTCCCTCTCTTCCAGGGATCTTGTCACTGTGGTGAGAGTATTAAGCCTGGCCTGTAATACCAAATGCATGTTCTCTGCCTCTCCCACTCTCCTCTCAGCTTCTGTGACCCTCTCTGTAAGGTCCGCTCTAATCAGGGATACCTCCATGCCCACCATCTGTACCTTATTTTCAAGGGAAGACCTGGATTCCTGAACCACTTCCAACAGTTTATCCATGGTAGTGGTACTTTCCACCACTGTGATCACTCCGGCCTCCCCAGTAGGTTGTTGCGCATGTTTGGCCTGTCTGCTCGTAACCCCCATGGACTGTTCAATCTTTTGCTGCTGCTGTTGCCCCTTGACCATGTTGAGCATGCAGAGTGGAGGCCACTTCCTTCTCCTGCCTGGGATCAGAGGGACTCCCAAGCCCCCTGCTATTCATCACAGCACACACTTGTGCAGGTCAGCAACAATATCACCCCAATGCACAGACGCAGTCACGTGTGCCACTCAAGGCCAACAGGTCTCTCTGCTGTCCAGTGCTATCCTAAACTGTAGTCCGCAATGGCCCTGTTATTTGTATTTGTATTTATTGTTCTTATATAGCACTTTAATGAGTGGGGCCGGTGTATCCCCAGGGCCCAAGCGTCTTCACAGCAAAAAAACAGTGCCCCCAGCACCTTCCCATGACAGTCCCGTCCTCACATCCACGTTCTCCGCACCAGCCTGCAGTGGGGGGGTGGGGGAGGGGGAGTGGAGTCAGAAGATCCACAGTGCGCAAGTGCCGTCCCAACCATAAAATGGGCCTATGGCCAGTCCCTCCACCAGCACTGATGCTGCCTTGCGCCCCGCGAGACATGCCCTGCTCACCTATGCAGGCCAAATGAGAGCCGCACATGCTCTGTGCCATTGAGCCTGTCAATGAGCTCCCCCACACCCAGCTGGCAGCACCAGCCCCATCGCAACTCTGCCCACCCGGGCCCAAGCACAGGCACCAACGCACAGTGTTCACCGAAAAGCGCTCCGGCACCGAAGGCAGGCAACTCCCGCTGCCGCTCCCGCACAGGCCTGCTATTTCCGGCACCACCGTGAAATTCAGAATGGTGACAGGTCGTCCGCTGCCGCTCGATCTCCACTCTCCCCCCGTTCAATCGAGTCATGAAGATAATCTCTACATGCCGCACAGGTTCAGGGATTCTTTGAAGCTCCCCAAACCTGCCTGGTGTGGAGGGAGCAGGTTACAGTCAGGATTTTAGTGTTGATGTGGACGGAACCCAAGTCCTTCACATCGCCCAGCTACGCTCCTGGCCATGCCCCCTACAATCTTAGATTCTAAGTCAAAGAGAGCTCTTTAATTGCATGGTAGGATGGGACAGCAATGAGAAATCAGTGGGATTAATATCCATCAGAAAGAACATTAACAGAGGTAAGTAATTTGTTCTTCTCATCGACTTTGTCCTCCCACAGATTCCTCATCTTGCATAGACTCCCAAAGCAGTACCAAGTTGCTGGAGGAGAGAAAAGGGCCCTCCCATTAGATATCAGATTAAAACCTGTTGCAGGACAGCTCTAACGAAGCGGGTGTCCTGACCCGATAGTGTCCAGCCAATAATGTTTTGCAAACGTATGATTATAGGCCCAACTTGCTACTTGGCAGATGTCTAGATCAGTACCCCTCTTTGGAGTGCCAACGTGGCGGCTACCCCTTTAGATGAATGCAGCCTGAACCCATCAGGAATGTCATTTCATGCCATAGAATAGCATTAGGATACACACAACACAATCCATCTAGATATGGTCTGCATTGTCACAACCTTGCCAGTCTTACGGCCAGTGTACTGCACAAAAGAGTTGGCCATCCGACATGGAAGTATTTGTTCTGGTAATGTAAAATCTGGGTGAACCTGAAGTGAGACTTGGACTAGAGACACGGTTCAACCGTAACTTTTATTTTAATTAAAGAAAATGCCTCAATAGCCCTATTTCTAAAAGGAGGTTGCCTTCCTAACAACTAAAAACTAAGGTGCTCTTCAGGATGTCCGTCCCACGTCCTAACCCATCTAACCAACTGGCCCTTCCACTAAATGAAAAGGAAACAAAAATTTGAGAAGGTGTTTTCACACTGGAGGTCGTCAATGCCTCCTGGCTGACCCCTTCTCCACTAGATAATCTTTGTGTAAGGTGAAACTCAGACACCACCTTAGGCAAAAAGGAGAGGCATACTCAGAGTGTGACCTTGTACCTTGAGAAGGTAGTGAAAGGTGGTTCATATGATAGCGTTTGCAGCTCGCTCACCGTACATGTTGATGTAACAGCTAGAAGGAAAGCTGTTTCCAATGTGAGGAGTAATAAGGGTCAAGAATACAGAGTGGCTAAAAATTTGCTCCATTACAGAGGTTAATATTAAATTAAGGTCTAAAGCCATCACCATGAAAGGGGTCAGAGGAAAAGTATTTGTAAGACCTTTTAGGAATTGAATTACAATTGGAATCATGAAAAAGGATCACTGTTCAGGTGTACACTTGAAGATGGAGTGCCCCCAAACATCTTTTGGCCGTCGTGACATGAAAACTTTCAGCTCTGCCTCAGCTTCAAAATGTCTTCCATTGACAGTGGTCAGCACATTCATTGCCAGCCATCTGGCTGAAAGCAGCACTTAAATAACGTCTTGAAGGAGATCCCAATCCCTGTACCTAAACCTTTCAGTAGCAAGAAATGTAGGGTGAGCATGCTTCCATCCGGGAGAAAGATTAGGCCTCCAGATCAGATTTCTGTGGAAGATGCAATGGAAGGCAGATGGCCATGTCCAGAAGATCTGCGTACCACATGCTCCAAGCCCAATCCGGGGCAATCAGGATCATGATTGTTCTGTACCTCCTCAACCTCCCAATGACTTGAGCAATGACTGGGAACGGTGAGAACACACACAGCAGTGCAAAGTTCCAATCCACGACAAAGGCGTACCCCAGTGCTTCTCTCTAAGAAAATTCCCTGGAGCAGAATAGTTAGCACTTCTTGTTGAAAACTGAAGGGAACTAATCCACCTGTGCAGTTCCCTAAAGGGTAACAATCTCTAAAAGAACTTTGTGGCACAGCTCCAACTCGTAACAGAACAAATCCTGCCTGGCCAGGGCATCCGCCGTTGTGTTCTCAATCTGGCTACGTGAACTGCTGACAAGGAGACCTTGTTCTGTAATACTGAAGCCAGAGCTGAATTGCCTTCCTGCACTGGGGAAGTGACCCAACCTCACACCTCCTGATAACATAGTGAATCGCCAGCATGTTGTCCGTCATGATCAGGACAGTCTTACTCTGTATTGATGGCAAAAAGGCTATCAGCGCCAGTCTGATTGCCCTCAGGTCCAGCATGTTTATGTGGAGTCTTGATCCCGCCAGGTACCACAGCCTGCTCACTGTGAACTCGTTCAGATGAGTGCACCAGCCCTTCAGGGAGACGTACATAAACACAGTTGTGTCTGCCAGTTGCCAAAATGTTTCTCCCACCATCAAATTCTCTTTGCTGGTCCACCAAAGGAGTTCCTGCAAGATCATTTTCTGGACCTGAAGCAGGTCCGTCGGGCTGTCTGAGATCTGTGGCTACTGAGACCCGAGGGCCTCATTCTCAAGGAGGCAACACCAGAAAAATGCAGCATGCCATGAGGTCAAGCAACCATAAGAAGTCCAGGACTGGCAGAAAGTGGGAGTCTTGAAATTTGGTGACCATCTGTTGGATGTGTAGAGCCCTGACCTGGGGAGGAAAAGCCTTAAATTGAGGGAGAAGCCCAGTCTCTGCGAGACATGGTAGGTGCAGTTGAGATCATCTAAGGCTTGATTCGGGGAGCAGGCTCTGATCAGCCAATTGTCCAAATAGGGGAAGACATGACTTCCTCCCCTCTTCAGGCAGTGCACCGCCACTGCCAATAGCTTGGTGAAGACCCTGGCGGAGGAGGTAAGCCTGAAAGGCTGAAGTCAAAACTGGTAGTGAGAACTGCCAATGATGAACCTCTGCCATTTTATGCGCTTCTGATGGATTGGAACATTAAAAGGGCCTGGCTACCATCTTCAACTTGTCCTTCCTGGGTAACTTCTCAGGTATATGAGTTCCAAGATGAGTCGCTGGCATCCATCCTTCTTTGGTATCAAAAAATGAAGGGAGTACCACCCCTTCTTTATTTCCCACTGGCACCCTTCTCCAGTAGGGAAGCATTTTCCTGCTGAATTAGCGGTTCCGGAAGAAGAGGTGGGTGAGTGGATGGTAGGCAGTGTGGTGGGCACAGCAAGAGGGGAGGCAGTACCCTTGGGTGACAACCAGCCGTGCACAGGTGTGAAAAGTAATATTGTACCATTCTTTTGAATGATGCCCCAGACTCCCCCCCCCCCCTACTGCTGTAGAGTGAGAAATTCTCAAATCTGTTTTGAGACGCTCCAGTGCTGGAGGTTGCTGAAGCGGGACTGAACTGGGAGTTTGTTTCACCTCTACCTTTCAATGCCTTGTAACATTTCTCTGGCATTGCCTGTCAGGTGTTGACCTTTTCCTCTCTGGCTGTGAGAGCTGTACTAGCAAAAAGGCTTTCCTTTCTAAGTCTGAAATACGGGCTAAGCGGATTGGTGTCCCACCACCCCTCACTTAGCAGTCACTTTGGAGGCTTGCAACTTTTCTAGGGTACCATCCGTCTTTGGGTCCAACAGGTTAGAGACACCAAATGGCATGTCTAGTAGTCTGACTGATGCAAAAATGTTCTTAGATAAGGAATCACACTGCTTGTTATATATGATATGCTGTGATAGGTTATTTATAATGTGCTTAATACCCAGAGGTTTCTAAGCGCGGGTGCGGGGATCGTACCTGTGTTTCTCCGTGTCGTGTTGTTTCCAAGGCGAGCACTTTGCCCCGGAGCTATCCTCCCAGTTGTTGCTCTGGTATGGGGGCAAGGATGGTTAGGTAATCTGCTGAATTTTTAACCTGATATTGCTGCCCGCAGCACTAGGCTCTCAGACAGAGTGCTTGGAGAGGAAGTCTGGGTCAGAGGATGCTGGCTTGTACTTCCTGACTAGATCCTTGTGCACTGTTGGTGCCGAGTAGGGGTTCTTCTAAATCTCCAGCAAAGGATCTATTAATGCAGCACGAAAAGGTAGAACAGATTTTACCTCTGGGCCTCTGTCAAAAATATCTTTGAGGTCATACTCGGTGATCTCTTTGTCAGAAGGATTCCATCTTACAGCATCTGTCACGTTATTCATTACCCTCCTGTATGCCATTAGCTTGCCTGTGAAGATCTGAATGCTCAAAGTCCACCTCCGGGGAGGCGTCGGGTCCACTGGCATCTTTCAAGTTCAGGGCCAATTTGGTCAGTCTGGCCCCAACATGCTTCCAAGCTTCTCCCCTTGGAAGACTTATGTTTTCATGGGGTAATACTGGGCGATTTGGACATCAAGCGCTTGAGAGCCAGTTTCAAAGCTCTCTTCTTCAATGCTTTCGGTGTCCTAGTCTGACAAGAACCACAATCGGTTACGTCATGTTCGGCACCGAGGCACCACATACATATCTTGTGAGTGTCTGTTAGTGACAATTTATGATTCGCAATCCAGACCCTTTTTATAAATCGGAAGGTTTAGGTGTCAACATTTTCGAAGTTGATGTAGTACGCCATTAGAAATTTCGGATGCGAAGATAGTTCTTGTGAAGCGTGCTGAGCATGCAGAAAAAGTCAGATCACAGGGTGTACATCAAGCAATTTGTACCAACGCCGATGTCAAGTCCGGCCTCGAGGATGAAGAGCACAGGACGACCATGGTGCCCCCTGCAGTCAAAACGGTCAATAGATCCAAGATAAGCAATCCGTGGGAGGCCACAATCTGTGAGAAGTAAGATATCAGTGCAGAGAATGCACAGGGGCTGCCCAGTGATGACATAGCCTACGTTACCGATGGGCATGGGTAAATCCATGTCTCAATGGGAAGGGCTATAACAGGACTATTTCTAGTAGTGACAACCGTCTCAGTGTTTGGGTGCCAAAGAGAGTTGGAGCAGGCAGACTAGCTGTGCTGCAAGTAAACATCCATGGGTCCCTCTTGATCAGAGGAACACAAAATCCTGAATGGCTCTTCATCAGAGAGCTACAAAGAGGCCTCAATGTCCCGCTATAGGGTCTGTGAAGGAGGAACAGAGCCATTCAAGATGGACGTGACTGAGGAGTGCAGGAAAGCATCATGGCTATTGCATGTTTATTCCAATATTGGAATAGCCCTTACTATTGTATTGCCTGTGGCCGTTTCACCAACTTGATCTGCAGTGGGTACATCACTTTGGAGGACTGTCGAGGAAAGTGCCTCAGCAGTGGCAAGACGTAGATTTGTGAGACCTTTGCTTTGATGAAGAGGACCAAGGCAGTGGAGACTCAGATTGTGGGGATTTGTGCGAAAACATTACACAGTGGAGCCCCAGCATTGTTTTAAGCCAAACCTTTCAGGTATAAACAGCTAAAAAATAGCGGTCAAGAACCAGATGGACTGGAGCTTAAACACTGTGATTAAGAACCCCAACAAACGTTTGAATTCAAGAAGCATCCATTGGAAAACATATGGCCATCCACTCATACCTCACAAAAAATGCTCTTTTGTTGGTACCCAAAGTTTGGTTATCTAAGGAATGTAAATGAAATGAAGTCCATTACACAAGTAGTTGTGTCAGCAAGGATCTTTATTAAGATCTACGGCACAGAACCCTCCAGCACAAGAGACAGCCAACTCCATCAGCTTCAACTGACACTTTCCTTCCCCAAGGCTCTAGCCTAGAATGCATGATAAAGTTCCACCCAAAGACTCCATGACCAGGCACATTACATGCACAGAACAGGACCCAATATAATAGTAAAGAAAAAGGGCTTGCTCTTCAAGTGACATTAACTATATACAATCTAAGTTCCTCAAACTGAAGTCTTACTGTTTTTAACAAATATATGCATTACTCTCAAGCCCAAAAATGTTGGCGTGCTTCATGTAAAGTACACATTAAAAATGGAATTGACTCAAGGATCTTGGGTACATGCAAGCTATTGCTTTAGTACTCGAGAACTTTGCCAGTTTGAGGGCACCAGGTTCACAAAGTACCTCCCAGTGCACCTCAAACGTAAGAGGTGAGCTAATATGCTATGCTTATTAGATCTTTGGTGTCTCGGTAGCTCATCAACACAGGAATGCCAGTTGTGTGAAAGCTGTAGTATTATTTGTTTTTTAGGGAAATTAATGTAGGTCGATCTTCAATTGAAGAATATCCCATCCCAAAAAGGGGTAGAGTTTTATCTAATAAACCTGATTTACAAAGCGTTTGCCAATGGGATTTCACCATTGTAAAGCGCTTTTGTAACTTAGGCCATCTGTGTAGATTGCTGATTAAATGGGGGTTCTTTACTCTGATTCATGATATAGCCCTCAAACCGATCCTACAGGACTTTATATAAAGGATATATTTTAGGGAGTTTGTCATACCTAGCATTCGATAAAATTAGGGAAAGCAAGTCTTCGTATCCCCCCTGATTGTTGAATTAAGAGTCCATCAAGACGTCCATGCACAATGCTTAAAGCTACACACCCACTCCAGGGGCTACATGCTCACTTGATATATAAAAGAGTGTAGGTAAGATAGGTCTGGATGCACATTTTTGGCATGAGCCTAAATAGCAGTGATTCAAGATGTAAGACTACACAAATAAAATAGGATAGTGTCAACAAGAGCGCTGATCGGGTACACAGCACAGGACAAGAGTATACGGTGTAGCAGGAGTTTTACTAAGGAACTTTCTATAAAGGTTATAGGATGACAGTGAAGTGAATAACAAAATGATGCTTCTTTTCAGCAAGGGAAGCAAAGTTCCTTCAGGCTTTCTCCAGTTCTCTCCCAGGTAAGTAAGAAAGGGAACTCAAAGTTCAAAGATGATAAGGTAGAGTCTCTCTAAAGGATGCCTAAAGAAAAATGATAAAAGACATGAATCCAAACTGACTTGTGCACAAAAGAGAGAAAAAAAGGAAAATCTGAAATAGTTCTTGGTTTGGACTATTTTTGGCACCAAGCAACCATCTGGAAAATTAGAATATGTTTGGAAGGAATCGTACCAGTACTGCGACCACATAAGGTCGCCTGGTACAAAAACAGTGCCTTTGCGCATTCAGAAAATGCCGGCGCCCATTACTGCGACTAGGGGAATCAAGTGTTGCGGGAGTGTGCCACGCTCCTCTTAGTCGTGGCACTGCGGGTCAGGAGTTGTAGGGGTGTCCCCCGCTTCCGTTAAATGGAGAGCGGGGGGCACAAAAGTGTAAAGAAAAAAAAATAAAGAAAAAAAAAGGACCCTGCTGAGCTAGCGCAGAACTATGTAAATGGGTGAGAACTGACGCTGCAGCGATCGGGGGAAGTCAGCAGCACACTTAAGTGTGTGCAACCCTTAAGGTAAGTGGCCAGAGGGGGCAGTGGGGTAGGGGTATGCGGGCCACAGTGGTCTAACTGATCACTGTGCTGCGCCGTAATGGTCGTCGACATTTGCGTTAGCAGAATTACAGGCAGTGCAGTGATCACATAGATTTATTTGTCTTAGGGCAGCGGGTTTGCATGGTTCCTCAAGCCTCTTTCAGTTAACTTCGCTGGAAGGTCTGTCCATGACCAGGATATCACAATTTCCTCTAAGTCGCTAGGCCTTGTGGAAGTTGATAATCGTTCTTTAAATAATTAAATAAGGGAATTCGTGAATGTAAGTAACATAGATATGAGGAGGGGCTTTCCTTTGCTTTTCTGGAAGTAATCTGCAACCTCAACAGGCTACATCACACCAGAACTGTATTTTACTATTCCTTGAAAATAGACACTGGACTTCCACATCGATGACTAGGCCTATTTTTCTTGCCAAGGCGGGACAAACGTGCTAGTAGGCATCAGAGGCAAGGTTTCTTGAAGCTTTAGTCATATGATCAGGAATGGTGAATGAAACTATGAGGGACAGAAAATGTACAGACAACATAGGTGGCCTGTCGTGAGGCGAACATGAGCCCAATTTCCCAGAGGACAGGGACCAGGTGGACCTTCCTCTTGATGCCGTGTAGTCGGTGTTGACGTCGACTTAAGGCCTTGGGTTGTGTTTTAGTGTGGGTAAGCTTGTCTGTGCTGGAACCACCAGGTGTCGTGCCCGTAACAGAGCCACCGGCCTGTCTGGTGGGGTCAGGGGCTTGCACGTGGGAATCCGATAGATCCCATTCATCGTCACTGAAGACGTTGATGCTGCCGTCACTGGAGGCACCCTCTACGTCCATGGCGGCCTCGGCCTGCATGGCGTGGTGGGCTCAGTGCTTTGTTTTGCGGTCCTTCAAAGTCTTGAGCTTAAAGAGCGTGCAAGCTTTGCAGTGGCCCTCGTTATGGTCCCTTGGAAGACAAAGGTTGCACACCTGGTGCGAGTCCTTCCAGGAAAATGTTCTTTACATGTAGGACAACATTTAAAAGGTGTATTTTCCATTTCGAATGGGAAAGGCAGCTTGGCGAATAAAGTGGGAAGAAAGGGAAATATGCATTCTCTTAGTTCAACTAAGATATATATTGTAGAGGAGGTCCCAAATATGGCCTGCACTCCAGCCACCCACTTTGAGATACCAGAAGCATACTCACCAAGATATGTGACGTATAAGGAGCAAAAAACCAACAGAGAGCCACAGTGGGGCTCTGTCCAGTACCTATCAGAAGGACTTGTATACCTATTGAAGTGCCAATAACCAGACAACCATGGGCTGCACGGTACCCATTGAGACAACCATACCAGCAGTTGACACGAAATGAAGACTACTTACAAACTGTCCCCGGAGAGACCCAAACGGCCTTAATCGAAGGCAAATGGTGAACAACATAAGGGCCCGGACAGACGCACAGACGAACAAAACGCGGATCAAAAGAAGTCACACCAAGATGAAATGTTACGAATAATGACGTAATGAACATCGAAGAAGAGACGATATTGAAATAAAATGAGACGTAACCAGGATTAAAATATGCAACTGGCTAAATGCCTGTAAATAGGCTTGGAACGCAAGAAGCCAAGGAAACGATACTGCTTGCAATGCTTAGTAGGAGGATAGAGCGGCAAGCGCCAACTATATATCTACCTCAAGAAGCACATTATACAAGTGCGACTCCATTTTATAAAAGCAGAATTAAGCCTAGGATAATGGAGGACAGAAAGGCCAGGATTCATAAACTAGCTCAAAGCCAGACGAAAGAGCGGAATCGAAACTCAGTAAGAAGCAGCTCATGGCTAGGAATTAGAGGTCAACCAAAAGAAGGGAGGAGAGCAGCAACTCCGAAGAAACGAAACTTAAGAGCATAGAAGCCTGTCCTGTGAAGGTCGAGATAAGGAGGCCCGGGGAGGTGGCGAGGCCGAACAAAGAAGCAAATACACAAATAGAGGGAAAATTAAGCCGGTTCACGGTATACTGACACGTGACCAGCCAGGCGCAAAGAGGTACCAACATCTGATGTCACCCAGAACCTGAGGTTGCAGTAACTTTTCCTGATAAGAAGCTACAGTTTTGAGGCCATCCTCAGCCAACTAATTGACACGTCGCCCTAAAGTGCTGATTGATGGAAGGGAGGCAGGGTGAATCTTGGGGCACTCCGCATCTGGGTGTCCATTCTGCATGCTGCTAATTAAAGTGGAGATTTATGCCTAGGGGTGTAACCTACCCAATCAAAATGGACCAAATAATCTAGGGTCCTATAGCTAGTAGAACCAATGAGACGTTGTACTTGTAGTGATGTCTATCGCAAATGATGTAGAGGGATGGGCGTAGACGCCCACCCGATAAGAGTTATCCAATCCTCACACTTTCTTACCATAAACAGATATAGCACCTATACTTAAATTACCTTTTCCGACCAATAGAATTGCATGACAATTTTGGAGTGTAACACGTCAATGATGACGAGAATGTACTATAACTATTGCTGTCTGAGTGAAGAATTTGGAAGTTGAAGCGAGACAGGCGATCGCATCACTGTTGATTTCCATTTGTTTCCCCGTTTTTTGTACTTGTCATTAAACGGACTTCCCTTTGCCAAACTATTGACTTGTCCTTATTGATTGGTGTTGGAGTAAGAGAATCCTGCACCCCATCCTCCTCAAGGTGCAGCTATCTCGTCTTAAAGTACTGGAGGGCGAGCTCTGAATCTCATCGGCCCATTCAGAGGTCGCTCCGTCCTCCTGTACACTTGCTAGCAGAGGATGGTTGTGATCATCGACTAGTGAATTGTGATTATTGATAAGACACCTATTGACCGTCGACACGAAGTAACTCTAGGTGTTCGGCAATATCACGAGACCTTCGCCATTCGGCTGCGTAGACTGAGAAGCTTCCCATGGACAATGATAGTGCAAGTCCATCTAAAAAACTGCAGTGGGTCTGAAGAAACCTGCCTTACAAAGCATAACCCTTCTCATTCCTACGGGCAGCCGATCGGACGAAAAGACTGAAGGATTCAGAGAGGAACGATGCGAGCGGTGTGTGGGATGTTTTTACCCATGCATCCAAGCCCTACCATAAAACTGTGCAGTACTGGCATGGAAAATATCATGATGGCCAGAACTCCCCAGAGAGTGCACAGGGAAAACATGAAGAATAGGCTGCCACCCATTTTTGCCTATGTTGTGAGCACAGGAGGGCACTGTCTAAAACCACCATTGGGCTACACACACAGTAGCCTGAAACCATTGGGAACTGTGGGGAATTCATTTTCTTAATCCCAAAAATGGTTGCATTACCAGTACTCGCCACTATCAGAAAGCCGGCGTTTTAAAACCACCAGACTTTTTGTAAAAACTGAACAAATGAAACAAAACCAGACCAAGGAAAGACTTGCTAAGAGGTGGATACAATGTAAAACTATATTCTGAAATGACTTGAAGGAAGTAATTATTTAATGTATAGGTATAAATGGTCAGTTTGATTTGAATGTAGAAAACTGGGAACAAAAAGTGACATTTAGCTGAAACCTGGCTTAATGAAACTGAATTCTGCCTGACAACTACCCCCGACAGGAGTTGAAACTGGATCAACAGCCACTCTTCCCAGGCCTAGCTGCATCCTGCTGCCCCTTGCCAAAAGGATTTCACCTCTCTGATTAGATTAGGGGTGGAGCACCTGGGAACTGGAAGGGACAGAACAATGCAACTTCCTTGACTCAGGCAAATATTATATTGGGGGCGTCGTAAAATAGCTTCCTCTTGGGAGAAACTGGGGGGCAGCTGTGCCTCTGTGAACAAGCTGGCTTGGGGGAAGTGGATAAACCAGTTATTCCACCCTGTGATGTGGGAAGCCACACCCCTTTTTGACCAGAGCATAATTTTAAAAAGATAGATCACTCATAGTGCGGACTTGTCAGAATTATATAAGTAATATCATTATTTTTGTGATTTTTCTGTGAACATTTTAAGAGGCGTTAGGACCTTGTGGTGTATTCTGGGGGGTTGCTAGCGGAAAATAGGGTCTAACTCAAATGTATGCATGTTAAAAATCTGACACTTTATCATCTGTAACCCATATCCTTGGTGCACATTTGTGTAAAATCTGGAAAGGTTTAGAGGTCGTTATCTGGATGAAAAGGGGAGAATTCTGTCATCAGTGGACACAACATCGTACAAAGACAGGGATCGGACGGTTTGGTGCTACAGAAAATATGTTAACTGGACCTATAATATATATAGAAATAGATTTGTGTGCAATCTGACAAGGGGAGGTTCCTCTGACCATAAAACCTACAGATCACTCTGACTCACATTTCCTTCCCCCAATCAAGGGAGAGAGGAGGAATTGGCCAATGATAAGTGAGAGGGGCAGGTTTAGTTATGACCAACGCACACACCCACTTTCCAAAACACATAAGAGGCTGCTGGGACAGGTAGAGACATTCAATTCCATTTGCTGCGGTGCATGCTGACCGACGACTTCACATCCAGAGATCCAGACTTCAAATCCATATATCTCCAGAACCTGTAGCAGGAATTAACTCCAGAATTTGTAGCAGAGAGGCCTGAATCCACCAGCTGAATCCTCTTCAGCAGGCCTCAAAACTAACCAAACTATTCAACAGCCGGGCAAGCTGTTTGAAAGTTTGCCAAGAATTTTTGCAAGAACCTGTAGCAGTATCCAGAAAGCAGTGCTGTATCGGAACCCAAGAGAATCACAAACCAGACCGTTGTGAGCATATCTGGTGCTTGACAGACCCAGAGAGCAGAGCTGACCCAGATAGCCGGGACTTCAGAACCACCCGCCGGAAGTCCCATCCAACCTGACCAGACCGTGACGAGGCCTATTTCAAATTGATATTGTGACTACCTAGCAGAACTGTGCAGAACCAATCTCTTAGTTAAAATAATCTAATCCAAACTATTTTTACCTAAGTAGAACTGCCTCCTAGAAATCGTGTCATCTGTCATTTTTAAAGCTGCACAACTGTCACCAGTCAATTCTGCAGCTGCAAGCTGTCACCTGTCATTTTGAGTTTACTTTAAATCCGAAAAACTACCTTTATTTAATCGTCCGTATCTCTGGAACCGTTTGGGCTAGGAACGAAATTTAGAATCTAGGCTTTCCCACGAACCTAGAACCGACTTCCTACTCCCTATACTTTTCCCGTAATCGCGAGACACGCACTTGCGAAATTTACAGCGATTTGCGATTTGGCCCGATTTCTTCATCTGTAGAAATCAGCAGCTTTTTGCTTCTCTTTGCTAAAATTCGTTTGCAATCTGCTAATCATTCATAGAGTATTGTTAAAGTGAGCCTGAACTAATATAAAGTAGCCATCACCTACCCTGAACCTCTAGAGGGAATTCAAAGCAATTTTAGCACCTTTTCACTTCCTTGCAAACCACATTAAAGTAATTCGCCTGTGTTTAAAACTCATCCCTGCTTTCCCTGAGCTTGCTGGGAGAACTGGAACTGTGTATTGCATTATAAAGTGTGATTTGTTGGGATTCTTGAAGACTGTGTGCTCTCCTTCCATTTCTGGTATTGCATGGGGGGGGGAGTGAATTGTCAAAAGAAAAAGTGATCATATTACCATTTGCTAAAATCATAACAAGTTATTTCTGTTCTGCATTTTATTCCCCCTTGCGTTTCCTTGAACCATATAAAGCATTCTTTTCTTTCCCACCTTGTTCTTCTGTTCCTATTCATAGTTACCTCTTGCTGATTACTGCTCATATTCACAAGTGTAATATCCATTATCAATTTATATATAGAAGTGTGATATATATATTGTTTAAATTTTCAAATAAACCTTTTAATTTGCAAAACAAACCTACTTCTTGGCTCAGTGGGGTCAGGGGGATTCTAAGAGGGGGGTGTGATACAAGGGTTGTCATCCAGAGTACTGAACTGGATATAAAAATACATCAATAAGGGTTTTCCTCAGCATCCCAGACTAGGCATTGCATTAGCAGTAGTGTTGATTGAATATCGCTTACAAAAGTGGGGGCTCGGAGCCGGGATATTCTGGGTTAGATTTACCACTTGTGCAGATTAATACAGTGTGCCAACTGACCAGATACACATATCCGGTTAGATCACCACGCTGTTTTACACTGTGAAAGCATCCCTCAAAGGAACGCTCTAAGGAAACGGTCTGTTTTGCAAAATAAAATACAAACTTCTGTAAGTCAGGAAGGAACTCAAATTCCAGAATGACGACCTTGGTAGATATGAAAATAGCCAGAGAGCACTTCTTACATAAGCTATTTGTGAGAGGTGAGTGGACTCATCAGGACCAAACGGTCTGGTTGCAGGCAATCGCGCAACAGGTCACTGAAACAGGGTCAGATATATGGGGAGATCAGGGTCCCCTACATGTGGCCCTGAGTGAACAATATATGGCCCCTAAAGCCAAAGATGAACATAATAAGATTGCCAGGATAGCGGCATATTTGTATCTATATATGGGAGCCATGCAGGACAAATGTGCTGAAGGACAAGATCTGGTAAATAGGCAACAGATGGCGTTAGAGAAGGCCCAATCTGATCTGGACTCTTCTGAGCAGAGGCTGCTAATGGAGCCAGGAGTCAGAAAAGGACAGCAGACAGTACATCACTAAAATAAAGGAGGATATGGATGTGCTGCAACAGGAAAAGGCGGACCAGGATACCAGATTTCTGGTCTTGCAGAAGGAGTACCAAGAAGGTTTGGACTCCCTACTGCAGAGCCAGAAAAAGCTGGAATAACAATTAGATTTCAATAGGGCATGTGCCCAGCAGGTAGTCACCCTGTAAAGCCACCTAGATAGGGAGAAGGCAGAGAGCAATAAACTGATTTTGAAAGACCTGGATACCCAGGCAGAATTTGACCAGGAGCGCCAGAAAGTTGGTGCCTTCCAAAGGCAAAGGGATGACCTGGCGGCACAGATGCAGGCTCTTAGTCAGGAAAGGGATACCTTAGGCCAGGAAGTCTGCCACTTAAAAAGGAAAATGGAAGAAAATCACCTGGCCCTCCAGGGACTGGGTGACCTCCAAAAAGATCACCAGAACTTGTTAGAGCACACCAGGAGGGTGAAGGATGCTCTGGCAAGAAAGGAGCAGGCCAATAGGGACACAGCTCAGGAGGTAACCCTCCTGCAGCAGAAACTGGCCCAGTACTCCAGGACCAATCAGGAGGCACAGAGAGAAAATGAGGCTCTCTGTCAGCACAATGATAGGCTCCAGCAACAGGTAGCTATGCAGGAGAGACTGATAGAGTCTAGTAAGGCCTTAACTGAGGAACTGAAAGCGCAGGCTCTTGCATTGCAACAGGGAGCAGGGGCTGATAGAGACGAGGTGCGCTGGGAAAGGGAAACACCCGAGCATAACCTCAGGAGCCTTGGTACCAGAGGCCTTCATCTCTCCCAGTCCCTGGACTCTGCCACCCCCATGTCCCCTCGCACACATGAGCCCAGGGACACAGAGATGGCAGATTACTATCCAGCTAGAAGTATGGGGCTCATAGGCCAGTACCTCCCAGGAATGGATGGGCGGGCATCCGGGTATGGGCACCCAAGCACAGTGCAATTTAGTGGGGAACCCCAGGAGAGTAGGCCCATTAAGGGCATCCTGAAAACCTCTGCCCAGTTAGGTCAGTGGGGGTGATGGGTACCCATCAAATCCTGGCAGCAAGGAGGGGTCTGAAGACTCCTCTGAGCATTACAGGACACAGGAGACCAGGTCCCCACATTCTGCCAGCCATTCCCAGGCTCGCAGAATCCGGGAAAACCTGGAAGATCAGACGGGCACCTCTGGGAGCAGTCGGAGGATGAATGGACCAGGGTTACCCGAACCAAAAAGGCCAATAAGGCAAAAAGGGCCTTGCTTAAGGACCCATTGAAACAATTAAAGGCAATAAGGAGTCATCACGCCTTATCATAAGAACGCCAAGTATTCTGTTTGGGAACACTTGGAGCTCTATGAGCAAATGATGGAGACTTTCCATTTGAAGGACAGCCAAAGCTGTATTCAATATGTAAAGTGGACCTTCTTTTCTTTGCGGGGCTGGAGGATCAAAACCATTCAAGGTGGTCCACATACAGGGCGGCCATCTTGAAAAAAAATTCTGTGCAAGGATCAGGCCCCACAAGAGTTTGTGCAAGAATTAAAGCGTGCTTTTGCGCAGACCACCAGAAGGGTGCGCACGGACAGCAGAGAATTTATCAATACGTTTTTCCATGCCTTACCCAAATACATAATGACCCAGTTTGTGAGAGATTTTCATGAGAAAAGATCTTTAGACTGTGTCATTGAACAGGCTACCCGGATCTATGAGGTGCAGAAGCCCATCGAAAATAAAAATAATGCGCCGAAAAACCCCAAAACCAACAGCATCCCTGCTGCTGCCAAGGTGGCAGAGGTAAAGGTTGCCCCCGTTTTAGATTTGGAGATGGGGGGGCCTAAAAACCTGCCTGCACCAAATAATTCACAGCCCAGAAGGCCCTCGGGCCAGTCACAGACAGGGAGTCGAGGAGGTAGTCCCACAAATGGGGTCCCCCGCCCCCCTGACTATATAAGTCCCCGCTACAAGGGAAACCGACCAATCCTGGGTTATGTGTGGACTCCTCCAGCCCGGGGGGAGGGGGATCCAGCCAAGCACCTGACCCGGGGAACTTCCCTCCTAACTTCCCCCAGGAGGGCAGAAATTCACCAAATCCTGGGCAGAACTTTTTCCCCAGGTATCCACCAAATTTCCAGCCCCAAAATCATCCATCCTTCTTTCCCCCATTCTCTGAGCCCAGACAACCTAATCCGGGAGAGGGGAGGCCAAGGATGGAGGGGTACCAAAATCTTCCCAACCAGGGGTACTACCAGAGAAGGGATAGCTACCCTTCCCGGGATCAGCCCAGGGGAGAAAATAGAGCCCCGTATCAGCCTGAGCGGGTTTCACAACTTGAGCGCCAGGTCCAAAATATGGCACGAGATCTGGGTCACATACTGAGGGCTCAACAGAACCCTCAGATGAGCATGCCACCCCAGAATGCCCCAAACTCTGGACCTGGTGCTCCTGAACAATGACAGAGGCAGCACCCCGATAACCCACCGGTTCCCAGGGAGGAGGCACAAGGGGAAGGGGGGTGTAAAGCCTTGGAGGAAGCTTCCTTCCCAACTTGTAAACAGCCCCTGGAAAACCAGGAACCGGAAACAAAATCTCCTGCCCCTGAAAGCCTGCCTCCCAAGGAGCAGAGGGGGGTAGGAGAAACAAAGGACCCAAACAGACCCACTTTGTGGAGGAGGTACAGGTCTTCCAATTTGAGGGAGAGGGATCCTCAGAAGATCCTGGGAAAAGGATCTTCTCCTTCAGAGATGGGGGAACTCCTCCCAAGAAAAAATGGGTCCCAAGGGATTCCAATCCAGACTCGGGAGATGTGGAGACTGAGCTACCGCCGCCCATCATCTCATCCCAGAACCGACAATACCAAAATCCCAAGGGTCAAACCCATCCTGATGACTGCCTCCAAAAAGGGCGGGGCGGCCCAGAACCGGAACCACGGGGAACCCACAATGGCTCTGATCTCCAGTTGCCAACTTTTTCTTTCAGATTCCCAAGGCTCTCCACAGAATTCTGCCCAAATCTCTTCGCTAGCAATGTCCAAAACCAGAAAGTTAGCCCACCAGTTGTCCAAAAATGTGCATTATCTGTGCCCCCTTGAGGAGAAGGAGGGAAGATACTATGCCCCGGTACAAGTACAGGGACAGGGTGCAATTTTGGTACTGGTGGACACTGGATCCCAAGCTACCCTTCTGTCCAAAAGGGCCTTTGAGGAACTAAATGCAGGAAGGGGGGAGAATTACCGAATTCCTCTCACCTCTCTTCCTGGACAACTGCAGAACTTTGACGGGAAGGAAATTCCTGTTGAGGGGACTGCAGACTTGGACATTAAAATTGGGCGACACAAGGTGAAACACCCGGTCGTAGTAGTGACTCCAGAGGGCACCCCTTGTTTACTAGGGAATGACCTCCTGAGAAGGTTGTCACTCCTAATAGATTGTGTAAACAAGGTCCTCTGGACCCAGACTAGCCGACCAATAAAATTAAAACAGTGTCAACAATGTTAGTTTAAACAGCACCTGCCACATGGTTGAACAAAAATCTGACCAAGTAGAATTTCACTTCCAGAACAACCAAACTCCAGACGTGACAGTAATAGCAGTAGGACAACAGACTGGTGATGGGGGGTCCTCTCTATTTCTGAAAATCAACCTTCCTTCCAGTTTAAGGTGGTATTCCACACTGGAAGGAAACACCCTGAAATTCTTTACTAATCCACAATCAGAAACTCCCACTCCAATAGTCCAGAAAGATGTAAAATCAGCTCAGAGCATGGCTGATATTCAGCAAATTGGAGAGCAGTTCATCCCTGTTCAGTTAAATGATGGGAAGGACTCTGTTCTCGCTCGAGTGTGTGTGAACAACGGTAAGAGCTTCATCAGCGAAGCCATGTTCCGCCAACATCCAAAAGATCCAGCCATTCCCACATTCAAACTGATAGACAAATGGGAAATGGACCTGGAAGCACCTAATTCCAAACATCTCCTGCCAAGCAGGTGTATGCTCAAAATCTCCATTGGCAACAAGAGCATAGTCCATAATTGTTGGGTCGTGCGAGACGTCACTGCCGCCTTTTACTTAGGCAGTGACATTCTCAATCGCTTTGCCATTAGTTTGGACCTAATAAACTTAAAAGCTTGGTCCCGATTAGCGGATAATCCCATGGGCTTTGATGATCCAGAAAAAGCATTTAGGTCAGCGCAATTGCTACCTTATGCAGTTGAAATTCAGATCAAAGAGGAAGTCACCATCCCAGAAAGGACCCGACAATTCTCCCTGGAAGTGAAAGTTAAAAGAGGACAAAAATTGAAAAACCCTGTTGCTTATATCCATCTAAATGCTGCTCTCCAACAGCAAGTGTTAGGGGTAAACCCAACACCATTAGTCAACATAGAACATGACACCATTCCAATAGAGGTGGATAACAACGACTTAAAGAGTATTACTCTAGCCGCAGGCACCATTATTGGAATGGCGATTGATGACCGACATTTCTCCATTGATGTAGGAAATGAACTGTTAGGACCAATCCCCAAGGACTGTTTTGACAGTGACAGTGAGGACAATACAACACCAGACAGGATTTTCACCCGGCATGGGGGGGAACTTCCTGGTGTACACTTCTTGCCCTTATGGTAACGAAGATGTGACTTGTGACTTCAGGAGGGATGAGGTGATTTTCCAGGTCCATGAGGGCTGCCTTTCCCACCTGAAGCCTCCAGTCCAAATCAGCACTCTGACCAGGGACTTCTCCACCCAGCTGGAGGAGGCCGCTGAGATAGCCAAACCAGAAGTCTTTCCAGGCTTCAGGCAGATGGTGGAAGAGAGAGTCAACCTAGCTGATGCCTGTGTGACTCTGGAACAGAAGCAAAAGTTGAAACAAGTTTTCTTGGATTTCCAAGATCTCTTTGCGGTAGACTCATATGACTGTGGTTGCACCGACATCCACACCACAACAATTCCCACGGACCCTGGAATGACTCCAGTGTTTGTGAAGCAATATCGTTTGCCTCTCGCATCCATGGAGTCCCTTACTGAAATAATTAAGAACCTTGAGTCCCGGGGAATAATCTGTCCAGTCCACAGCACTTTCAATAATCCGGTGCTGGGAATATTGAAGCCAAACGGCCAGTGGAGACTCTGCGCCGACCTTAGGGAGCTCAACAAACGCGTCCATACTTCCCGATGGCCTCTGCCCTACATTGACCAAGGGCTGGCCCAGATTCAGGGGTCACAGGTATTCACAGCAATAGACCTGACCAATGGATACTGGACCGTACCTGTCAGTAGGGAGGACCAATACAAACTGGTTTTTACCTTTGGGGGCCAGCAGTACACATGGACCCGGACTCCCTTTGGATACCTCAACTCCGGCAATGAATTCAACATTTTCCTACATAAGGCCATGCCCGACCTGGGTGCGAGGGCTAACCTGGCTTATGTAATGATGTCCTCATCAAAAGTTCATCTGTGGAGGAACACATAGCGGAGATCCGTTATGTTCTGACACAGTTGAGGGCCGCCGGAGCAAAACTTTCCTTTCAGAAAGCACAGTGGTGTAGAACCCGTGTAATTTCTTGGGGCATGAGATTACTCCTCAGGGTCTCTGTCCCCAAGAAAAGAAAGTGGAAGCACTCCAGAAACTGAAAGACCCCACAACTCTGCGGGAACTAAGGAGCCTCCTTGGACTGACTAATTACAGCAGAAAGTTCATTGAAGGCTACGCAGAGATCACTAGACCCCTGATTCATCTCTTGAAGGGGGGGGGTCAAGTGGGAATGGGGTCCAGAACAATCCGAGGCGGTAAGACAACTCAAAAGAAGCCTCTCACAAGCGCCTTGCCTAGCTTACCCTGTCAGAAACAAGGGGTTCTCTAATCCCTGCTTGACGGCAGTATTATACCAAAAGCATGACAAGGTCAATAATCTCCTATGCGAGCAAAACATTATCCTCTGTGGAGGAAAAATTCAACGATTGTGAGAAGGCACTCCTGGCAACGGTGTGGACATTGAAGAATTACCGCCCGTTTATCCAGGGGGAACACATCATAGTGGAGACTCCACACCAGCCTCTGCAATATCTCCAAAGTGACAGAATCCGGGCCGGAAATGTGAGTAATTCCCGAATTACTTCCTGGATTCTGTCAATGCAAGGCTTTCCTGTGGAGGTCAGATATGGCCAAAACAAGAAGAGTCCCCTCGCGCAAGGTCTGGCTGACTTGCATGATTGTGCCAGAGAAAACTGTCTCAAGGACTAAAGTCTAAAAATCAAGGACAACATGGAGGCATACCTTAATTCCCCACACAAAGTCTTTGAAGAAGACAAGTGTGAGGGAATGCCCACTGTCTATGTGGATGGATGCTCTTACCATGTTGACAACGACGGGGAGAAAGAACTGGTGGCTGGCGTAGGGAATGCATGGGTGAAGAAGTTCCCAGAACCCTCCGCTGGATACAAAATTGGTCCCTGAAGTAGTCAGGTGGCAGAATTGATGGCTGTGCATCAGGCCATCCTCACTGCTGTCCAACATCAACGCCACGAACTGGTCATAATCACAGATTCGGATTATGTACGGAACGGGTTCGTGGAGCACCTGGTTAACTGGAAAACCAGAGGCATGTTATGTGCTAATAACAAACCCTTGAAACATGGGAAGTTAATTCAAAACATTGATGATCTGGTCACATCGAATGGGATGACCATCTACTGGAAAAAGATCAAGGGTCATTCCAAAGTAGAGGGACCAGACAAAACTGGAAATGACTTAGCTGATCAGCTGGCCAAAACCGGGGCCATCCAAGGGGATCTAATAGAAATAGAGTCCCTGTTGGGGGAAATCCAGGTCACTGCTATCACTAGGTCCCAGACAAATGCTCACAATGATCTTTCAACTGCACAATGGAGTAAGGAGACCCCTGATGCTCATTTGATTACAGCTCAGAAGGGGGATCCAATAATTGGTAAGTTTTACCAACACATTGAGGACCCTGAGAACTTTCCCCTGACGGATACCGATTACATTGGGAAGGAGGACCTTAGAGTGTTGATGAAATGTCCAAAGATGTTCTGAATCCAAGACGGTCTGTTGGTAAGGAAATCCCACGCTGGCCATGATCAGTGGGTGGTTCCTAGTTCATTCCGAAGCATGATGTTAAGTCACGCCCATGATGCGGCCACCGCCAGTCATAGGGGGTTTCACACAACACTGGAAATCTTAAGAGAGGTTGCATACTGGCCACACATGGGGCAGGACCTCGACCAATACTTGAAGGGGTGTCTTGTGTGTGCACAATTTCAGCCATCATCCCTCACACACCGTGCGCCTCTCCAAAAGAGGGGGATGACACTGCCATGGTCAGATTTGCAAATCGACTTTGTAGGCCCTGTGATTCGCTCGTCTAGAGGAAACAAGTACATGTTGACCGTTACATGCTTGTTTACCAAGTGGGTGGAATGTCTCCCGGCCCCAAATTGCAAGGCAGAAACAGCAGCTGCCCTGATGATTAGCCACATCTTTTCCCGTTTTGGTCTACCTCAAAGGATTGAGTCAGACAGGGGTAGACACTTCACCAGTGAAGTAATGACAAAGATGTGGGAGATACTGGGGGTCAAAAGGAAGTTACATATTGCTTACAGGCCAGCTTCTTCTGGAGCAGTGGGGAGATACAACCAAACCATTGTGAGCATATTAAAAAAGTTTGTGGCAGATTCTGGGCCAAGTTGGGATATCCGATTACCTCTGGTCCTAATGGCCATCAGATCTACCCCTTCATCTGCAACTAAAATGTCACCATTTGAGTTGATGACTGGACGCAAGATGGTGCTTCCCCAGCATTCGCTCTACAGAACCCAAGAGCAAACTTTGATAAATGCCTCCACAACTCATGAGTATGTGGAGAATTTAAGGAAACCCCTTCAGCATGCTTTTGCCTATGCTCAGCGGAATCTAGAAAGATCAGCCGAGAGCATTTAGACCGACTATGATTTAAAAACTACCCGAAAGGAATATAAGGAGGGTGATCGGGTCTATCTAGACAATTTCCAAAGGAACCAGGCCAAACAGCGAAAATTCTTGCCTACATGGAAGGGACCGTTTGAAATTATAGACAAAATCTCCCCTGTGGCCTACTAGATCTGCATCCCCTAAGGCGGTCTGGCAGAGGGGGAAGACAAGTGGGTACATATAAATCAGCTAAAGTGTTGCCATCCCAGGCACACTGTGCAACAACTGGAGGAATCCACTGGAATCCCAGAGGGGGCAACTCCAGAGTAATTCAGTTCCAACCCTAAAATATTCCACATATAGCATATAAAATTCTGTGATCCTTATATATATATATATATGTTCTTGTCTCCCAAGTTAAAAAAGAAAATGTATATGTTCATATCTTCTGATTCATAAATGTATATGTTCGCCACACCATTAATAGTGGTGAAGAAATGTCTACGAATAGGTATTGCCGCTTTGCTTTATCATCCTAGGAGAGATGAAACCATGGCGACTGACCAAGGACGACGACCGGGGACCGGGAGCAGAGACCCGAGGGGCGCGGGGTACCGCCCAATCCTCCCATCAGGACCAGCAAGGAGAACTGATTGATCGACTGGAGGGAGGAAAATATGCTGAACTGTGCCATCCATGGAATTGGAAGAAGAGGAGGCGAACATCCCAGATCTTGCGAGTTCCATCAGCGAAAGGACAGAATGGCCATCGCAAGAGGGGGGGCTTGTGGGATGTTTTTACCCATGCATCCAAGCCCTACCATAAAACTGTGCAGTACTGGCATGGAAAACATCATGATGGCCAGAACTCCCCAGAGAGTGCACAGGGAAAACATGAAGAATAGGCTGCCACCCATTTCTGCCTATGTTGTGAGCACAGGAGGGCACTGCCTAAAATCACCATTGGGCTACACACACAGTAGCCTGAAACCATTGGGAATGGCAATGCTGATTGCCAAAAAGCAACTCAGAACTGTGGGGAATTCATTTTCTTAATCCCAAAAATGGTTGCATTACCAGTACTCACCACTATCAGAAAGCCGGCGTTTTAAAACCACCAGACTTTTGTGTAAAACTGAACAAATGAAACAAAACCAGACCAAGGAAAGACTTGCTAAGAGGTGGATACAATGTAAAACTATATTCTGAAATGACTTGAAGGAAGTAATTATTTAATGTATAGGTAAAAATGGTCAGTTTGATTTGAATGTAGAAAACTGGGAACAAAAAGTGACATTTAGCTGAAACCTGGCTTAATGAAACTGAATTCTGCCTGACAACTACCCCCGACAGGAGTTGAAACTGGATCAACAGCCACTCTTCCCAGGCCTAGCTGCATCCTGCTGCCCCTTGCCAAAAGGAGTTCACCTCTCTGATTAGATTAGGGGTGGAGCACCTGGGAACTGGAAGGGACAGAACAATGCAACTTCCTTGACTCAGGCAAATGTTATATTGGGGGCGTCGTAAAATAGCTTCCTCTTGGGAGAAACTGGGGGGCAGCTGTGCCTCTGTGAACAAGCTGGCTTGGGGGAAGTGGATAAACCAGTTATTCCACCCTGTGATGTGGGAAGCCACACCCCTTTTTGACCAGAGCATAATTTTAAAAAGATAGATCACTCATAGTGCGGACTTGTCAGAATTATATAAGTAATATCATTATTTTTGGGATTTTTCTGTGAACATTTTAAGAGGCGTTAGGACCCTGTGGTGTATTCTGGGGGGTTGCTAGCGGAAAATAGGGTCTCACTCCAAATGTATGCATGTTAAAAATCTGACACTTTATCATCTGTAACCCATATCCCTGGTGCACATTTGTGTAAAATCTGGAAAGGTTTAGAGGTCGTTATCTGGATGAAAAGGGGAGAATTCTGTCATCAGTGGACACGACATCGTACAAAGACAGGGATCGGACGGTTTGGTGCTACAGAAAATTTGTTAACTGGACCTATAATATTAGAAAAATGGTACATAGATAAATATGTATTTGGGTTAGAAATAGATTTGTGTGCAATCTGACAAGGGGGGGTTCCACTGACCATAAAACCTACAGCATCACTCTGACTCACATTTCCTTCCCCCAATCAAGGGAGAGAGGAGGAATTGGCCAATGATAAGTGAGAGGGGCAGGTTTAGTTATGACCAACGCACACACCCACTTTCCAAAACACATAAAAAGAGACTGCTGGGACAGGTAGAGACATTCAATTCCATTTGCTGCGGTGCATGCTGACCGACGACTTCACATCCAGAGATCCAGACTTCAAATCCATATATCTCCAGAACCTGTAGCAGAAATTAACTCCAGAACTTGTAGCAGAGAGGCCTGAATCCACCAGCTGAATCCTCTTCAGCAGGCCTCAAAACTAACCAAACTATTCAACAGCCGGGTGAGCTGTTTGAAAGTTTGCCAAGAATTTTTGCAAGAACCTGTAGCAGTATCCAGAAAGCAGTGCTGTATCCGGAACCCGAGAGAACCACAAACCAGACCGTTGTGAGCAGATCCGGTGCTTGACAGACCCAGAGAGCAGAGCTGACCCAGATAGCCGGGACTTCAGAACCACCCGCCGGAAGTCCCATCCAACCTGACCAGACCGTGACGAGGCCTATTTCAAATTGATATTGTGAGTACCTAGCAGAACTGTGCAGAACCAATCTCTTAGTTAAAATAATCTAATCCAAACTATTTTAACCTAAGTAGAACTGCCTCCTAGAAATCGTGTCATCTGTCATTTTTAAAGCTGCACAACTGTCACCTGCCAATTCTGCAGCTGCAAGCTGTCACCTGTCATTTTGAGTTTACTTTAAATCCAAAAAACTACTTTTATTTAATCGTCCGTATCTCTGGAACCGTTTGGGCTAGGAACAAAATTTAGAATCTAGGCTTTCCCACGAACCTAGAACCGACTTCCTACTCCCTATACTTTTCCCGTAATCGCGAGACACGCACTTGCGAAATTTACCGCGATTTGCGATTTGGCCCGATTTCTTCATCTGTAGAAATCAGCAGCTTTTTGCTTCTCTTTGCTAAAATTCGTTTGCAATCTGCTAATCATTCATAGAGTATTGTTAAAGTGAGCCTGAACTAATATAAAGTAGCCATCACCTACCCTGAACCTCTAGAGGGAATTAAAAGCAATTTTAGCACCTTTTCACTTCCTTGCAAACCACATTAAAGTAATTCGCCTGTGTTTAAAACTCATCCCTGTTTTCCCTGAGCTTGCTGGGAGAACTGGAACTGTGTATTGCATTATAAAGTGTGATTTGTTGGGATTCTTGAACACTGTGTGCTCTCCTTCCATTTCTGGTATTGCATGGGGGGGGGGGGTGAATTGTCAAAAGAGAAAGTGATCATATTACCTTTTGCTAAAATCATAACAAGTTATTTCTGTACTGCATTTTATTCCACCTTGCGTTTCCTTGAACCATATAAAGCATTCTTTCCCACCTTGTTCTTCTGTTCCTATTCATAGTTACTTCTTGCTGATTACTGCTCATATTCACAAGTGTAATATCCATTATCAATTTATTTATAGAAGTGTGATATATAGATTGTTTAAATTTTGAAATAAACCTTTTAATTTGCAAAACAAGCCTACTTCTTGGCTCAGTGGGGTCAGGGGGATTCTAAGAGGGGGGTGTTATACAAAGGTTGTCATCCAGAGTACTGAACTGGATATAAAAATACATCAATAAGGGTTTTCCTCAGCATCCCAGACTAGGCATTGACTTAGCTGTAGTGTTGATTGAATATCGCTTACAGGTGAGTAAAACAAAAAATGGATGCTTTGGCAAATGTCCTTAGGTATTAGAATAAGTAAGGGAAAAGGTAACGGAGGGAGGAGAAGAAAAACAAAATAGTCAGAAGTAGAGAAGACTGTATATATATAAGGGGTAATGACTCTAAAATAACTGAATAAAAAGAGAGTATACCGGGGTAAACACCTGATATAAAGGGAAAGGATACCTGGGTAGACACTCGAGAGAAAAGAGAGAGGATACCGGGGCAGACACCTGAGAAGAGAGAGGATACGCCTTGTCCCTGCGCTTTAATATAGCGGCCAGAAGAACCGTGAACTCGTAGTCCCACATAATAGGGAAGGACTGGGCTACTACGACGATTAAAGACGTCGTAAAAGGAGTTTGTTTAAACTCCATGTCAGGGTATTGATTAGAAGGCAGAGATATCTGTGTCCAGCTGGTGTCAGTCTAGTCTGTTTAACGTTTGTCATACATGTTCTGTTGATGTGTCATATGTACGGAAAGTTGTTTCCTTGATGTTTAAAATTGATTAGGGGTTTTACGCGATTCTATAGTAAAGAGGGAATCGCACATGAATTGTTGTCCTTGAATGAATTCGTGAGAAGGAAATTTGGCGGGAAAGGATTGGATTGGAGCTTGCGATATTTGGTGCTCTCTCATATTGTTGGGTGTGGTGAAGTTGTATGAAAGTATTGTTAGAACAGATTTAAACATGGAAGATATTACTCCGTTAGCTCACTTATATAAACAATTGCCTAAACATGCACCCAAGCTTCAGAAACACAGTACAGAGTGCGTTAAGGGTACCGCCCACAAGATGTTTATGCCGTGGCCACAAAATGGGTCCTTATTTAAAGCCGTCTTGCAACATATGACGACTTATTTGCATGCCACATATACAGGCAAAAAACTAGAGAAACACCTCGCTGTTCTAGAACTTTAGAAAATGTTCGAACAGTCGAAAGAGGAAGAGCCCCCTGCAGACTGGATATTAAATGTATGCACGAAGGGGGGTGAGACGCCTACCGCGCCACCTACCCCGCCTGAAATAGAAACCGAGGGAGCTCAAGGCAGCTACGGGGTACAGCAACCCTGCATACGAGTCACCTACGTACAGTAGTGACGAAATTAAGGGGAAGGATCAGGATAAATATCTTGCCTCCAAGTCCCAAGGGACACGGAGAGACACGATGATGACAGGAAGGATCGGGCACAGACAAGTGCACCTCTCGATAAAGAGAGAGAAGGAACGAAACGGAAAGGAAGTGAAGACAGAACTGATGAGATAGCATTCATGAAAGACGAATGGATGGGAGGACAGATATTGTTGAAACTCGATGGAAAAGGAAGTGATGATGTGAGACCAAGAGAGAAGTCTGATGAGACACAGAGAAGGGAGAAGAAGGAGGAAAGGGAAATAAGGGACGAAAGGATAAAAAGGAAAGATAGGCTAAGGCGAGAACAGCTATATCGCAAAGAGCAAGAAAAGCAGCTCGATCGCAAACAGAAAGCAGCCTATGACCAGTACAGACAGAAACAGCTAAAGTTGGAAGAAGAGCAAAGAGGACGTGAAAAAAGAATAAAGAGACGAGAAGATGAGGAAGTTCGGAGGGCTAATGAACGTAGAAATGAAAGGAGAAAGGAAGAAGATAAGGTCAGAGAAGAAGCAAGGAAGCGCAAAGAATTCGATGATGATATTGAACGCAAGCGTAGACAGAGAGCACGCGATCTCAAATATCTGGTGCGGGAAATTAAAAAACTCAATCCTGCTGTAGAATGGGAAGACATAGAGGAATTCTTCCCTGTGTATGATTCAGTACCAGGAACGAGTGGGGCAAATATTGAAGATGACTTCGACACCAGGAGCATCGGGGAAACGATTGATAAGATATATGATTAGATGGGGTTAGAACGAATATCTCAAGGAGAGGGGTAAGACGAGCCCTTGGAATGCAATCAACTGCATGACGCAGAAGACGTCTCTCGAAGCAGCGGGAGCAGGATACTGGATTGGACAGACTAGAAATCAGTAAAACTGATGATGACGCAAGAAGTTGCGTGAATTGGGAACGAACGACGTCCGACTCCGGAGAGGATATGGAGTGCGAGACAAATGAAGAAGGGAGACCGCGCGAAAAGCAGCTCCCAAGGGACAAAGGGGTGTGATGGTCAGATGCTAGCGAGCCCGAAACCAAGGGCATCAGAATCTACATCACAGTCTGACCGTCACGAAGGAACACCCCATGGTCAGAGGGGGGTGTCAGCGCCTGCCTATGTGGACAGGTTGAGGACATTGCCAGGAAGACGGCGGTGTGGGAATATTACCCCCGTGGTAGACAGGAGAGCTATGGGAAAGAGAAGGGAGCCTATGCGTTCCAATTTCTAATTCTAGAAAAAGGTGGATCAAGACTGCAATATATCCCATGGCCACACATGGATCGAGAGAACTTGAAAAACAAGCTTTCAATGCTGACATCGGGAGCTGGGAAGTGGATACACGAGTTAGAAAAGATGACGGGGGTGTCACGTTAGCTATAGCGGACATTAAAGGTCTCCTGATTGCCATACTCGGTGAGAGAGCAGACGATGTATGGGCACAAGCTGGGTACCCCGGTGTAACCATAATTAACACTGCCCATGACGGAGCGCCATTCAACAATTGCAGAGCAGCAGTATGGAAAGCGCTACGAGTGCTTTACCCAGACACTTCTGATATGGGAGCTATAATGACTCGCAAAATGAAGGATTCAGAAGATCCGTTAATTTATATCCAGAATTTCCAAGACACGTGGGTGCTTGAAACGCATGAGTCTTGGACAAAATCCATACCTGTGTTTTACCACATTTTATGCCAAGGGTTGCCAGAACCAGTGCAGAAACAACTCAAGAAATTGGTAGGAGTTGAGGCCAAACCTTGGGCTGAAATACAGCCGACTATCGGACACTACTGTAGATTGTTACAAGAAAAGAATCGGAAAGAGGAGGCAACTCGAAAAGGTGAGGAAGCAAAGCTAGTGCAAAAGAAGTTATCCAAGTACGTTCTTGAAGGAGCCATGCTAACTAGCCCAGCTGAACAGAACACACAACAGGTGGTTATCCCACAGCAGAATACCCAGGTTATCGTAGAACAATACCCGAGGGGAAGGGGATTTAGAGGAAGAGGATGGCAGAGTAATCAGGGAGGTTTCCAAAGTAATCAAGGAGGGTTTCAAAACATGCAAATGGGCGGTCCAGATATGTCAAATGAACAAATAC
Organism: Ambystoma mexicanum; assembly: GCF_040938575.1. NCBI lineage: Eukaryota > Metazoa > Chordata > Amphibia > Caudata > Ambystomatidae > Ambystoma > Ambystoma mexicanum. Next base: position 602,133,649 of record NC_090922.1, read on the forward strand.
TTCGACCACCGCCAGTGTGTTGGCTGTGTGGATTGACAGGGCATTTGGCGCGCTCGTGCAGAAGCCAAGGTGTGTGGCAAAATGGCCAAGGAATGGGAGCAGGCGCAGCAAACTCACCTGCGATCTCTCAACAGAGCAGTGCACAGAATCACACAGTACAGCAGCAAGCGCCAGGCATGCAGCAGGGGGTTCAACCCCCGAGCATGTGGAATTTGCCACAAGGGCAATTCCAACAGGCACCATCACAACCTCCACAGGGCACAAACTCCGTTAGTGGAGGTAACCCCAGGAATGGAGAACATCCACAAGTGTACAGTGGACCGAACTTATATATGAACTAGGACAGCTCACTTGGAACCCTGATGTGCTCTATCCTATCAGTGACACCAGACCCTAATAGGGAACCTAGGGTGAATGTCACCATAGGGGGTAAAGAATATTCCTTCTTAGTTGACACGGGGGCAACACGCTCATGCATACGAGAAGGCAAGTTTTCCTTGTCCGGCGAAGCTATATTTAATTAGAGTTTTACAGGAGCTCACAGTCGAGTTCCCTTTACAGACACACTCCGTCTCCATAGGGGAATGTGAAATTAATGTACCTTTGTTGTATTCGCGTCAGACCCCAGGAAACATTTTGGGTCAAGATTTAATGACAAAATTGAATATGACCATCTCATTTACAGATGAGGGCATAGTATGCTCTACTTTGGGAATGCATTATTCAAACGTATGCAAAATAATCAGGGCGTACTCAGGACACATAGCCATGAGGGCAGCGCCTCTAGAGCCAGAGGTCTTCGCATATGGCATGCGCGTGCTTATGGCAAGATTGCCAGGCCTCGCAAATAGAACTATGAGAATTTTTGATGAGTTTCTATTCAGACAAAGAATACCTATGCATGAAGAGGAGGGACAAGTATTTCCCTTAATGATACATACTGCAGCAGTACAAGGGAAAGTAGCATTGGTCGAAGGGTACGATGATGAAGGCAGACAATAGTGCGTGATTATAGTCATTGAAGAAGGGTATAGAGTGACTGACGTCACCGATGATGATCTGTTTGAAGAACAACCTGACTCAGAAGAGATGAGGGTGGAAGTGAGTCTCATATTTTGGGTGAAAATGATCAAAAGAGAAGTGCCTCAGAGAATGATGTTGGCACGGATACATCCGGTATACTTTGATGACGACATGGCCCAGGTGCCTGTCTCAGTATGGACCACAGGACCTTATGACGTAGTCCTCCTGAAGTGGGTGGGAGAAGTGAAAATTAAGCTGAAGCCGGGAGCAATTTTACCAAAAGTACGACAATATCCAATGTCCAGGGAGGCGGATGAAGGAATCGCGAAGACAATTTCCGCCATGATGGACCAGGGCATCATAGTGACGTCAGAGTCACCATGTAACACGGTGATTTATCCTGTCAAGAAATCAAAGGGAGGGTCTTGGCGTTTAATCCAATACTTAAGAGCATTAAACAATATTGTTGAAGCCGAGTTCCCTCTAGTCCCTAATCCATCTACAATTTTGTGTAATATACCTGTCGAGGCAAAATATTTCACGGTGATTGACTTGAAAAATGCCCTTTTCTCAATCCCGTTGCACCGTGATTCACAAGATCTGACGTCATTCACATTCAGACAAATGCGTCTGAAGAGCACGAGGTTGCCACAGGGCTACTATGAGTCCCCGTCCATCTTTAACAGAGTCCTTCAGATGGACCTGAGCAATATTGTAGTAGAAAGTGTCATCTTGCAGTATGTGGATGACATTCTGATCTGCAGCACAACGGAAGAGCAATGCAGGCGCAATTCTGTGCAGCTATTGACTATACTGGCTGAGAAAGGCTATAAGGTTGACAAGGAAAAACTGCAATATTGTCAACAGGAGGTGCTGTACATAGGCCAGTTAATTTTGCATGAGGGGAAAAAAGCAACCCCAGAAAGGGCTGAAGCTATTGTGAACACGGCAAAGCCTCTCACGGTAAAGCAAATGCAGAGCTTTCTAGGCCTATGCAATTATGTTAGAGCATGGATCTTCAATTACAGCTCGTATACCAAGCCATTGCTCCAGGCCCTAAAGAAGGCCCAGGAGACAAAGGAAATGATTGAATGGACTGAGACAATGGAATAGGGGTTTACAGAACTCAAGAGAGCAATTTGTACGGCTCCAGTTCTTGGGATTCCTAATTATGCAGAGGAATTCTACCTGTTCTTGCACTCGAATGGCATCGTTATGACGGCAGTGCTCGCTCAAAGAACCTTGTTGGGGTACAAGCCCCTGGCGTATTACAGTTACAGTGGGAATCTGGACCCAGTATTAAGAGAGGCCAGCTCCCATGCGAACAAAGCTTAGCTGCTGCACCGTTCGCCATAGAGAAAGCGACAACTATTGTCATGGGATGTTCCATGACGTTATACGTCGAGCACTTATTATTTGCCATTTTAGAGAAACCAAAGGGTATGTTGACTTCTCAAAGAGCCTCTGCCTATGAGGTGATCATATCGAATCAATCGATCAAAATAGTTCGATGTAAAACAGTAAACCCAGCTACGTTCATAGCTGAACCAGTCACTGAAGGAGAGCCGATACATGACTGTGCAAACTATAAAGAATTCTACGATGAAATCCCCAGGGTGAAAGAAAATGCCCTGGCAGGAGGTGAGATCGTTTTCATTGATGGTTCTTCAAGAATCGACCAAGAAGACGGACAAAGATATACAGGCGTCACCGTAATGAAACACATAGCAAACAGAGAATGTCAAGTACTCGTCAGTGCACGAATACCATCTCATTATTCAGCGCAGGCTGCAGAATTATTGGCAATGATACTCGCTATTGAGAATCACGCAGACCAGGAAGTAACGGTGTACAATGACTCTGCCTATGTGACATCCACAGTGCACGCAGGTCTAGCACGCTGGAAAAGGAGGTGCTACCTCCAAGCGGATGGCACGCCAGTACAGCATGCATCCTTATTGAACAGACTGATAAAGGCACTACAGCTCCCAGTGGGCATAGTGGTCGTGAAATGCGCTACCCATACTCATGGGACAGATTTCGTGTCACGCGGAAACCATGCAGTAGACACGGAAGCCAAGCGTATGGCATCCAAAAGTGAGACGATCATGGATGTGGCGTGCACCCATGAGAGAATGATGGTGGCACGCACCGCACCTGAAGCCTATAGTCATCTGGGGCAGACACAACTGATGGAGCTCCAAGGGGAGGCACCTCAGGACGAAAAGAACCTGTGGAAACGTCGAGGGTGTTCTTTAAACCCCTCTGACGGATTGTGGCGGCAAGACAGCACTGGTAAACCAGTAATGCATGTAAGCCCTACTATAAATAGCATTGGAATAGTTGCATTATCCATTTCACATGTCAAAAGAGAATCTAGCAGCAACGCTCGCAGAAGACTGGTTTATACCGAATTTAGCAGATGATGTTGCATTCTTTATGGTGAACTGCATAATCTGCCAGCAATTCACTGCTGGGCACACATTAAAAGTAGTGAGAGGAGTCATCCCCCGGCCAAATGGGCCTTTTCAGCACTTACATATCGACTATGTCAACATGATTCAACTGTGTAACAGGTACAGGTACTTATTTGTAGTGGTGGGTCCATTCTCTAGATGGATAGAAGCAGGTCATTGTACACAACCAGACTCAACCTGTGCTGCCAAATTCCTGGTGAGGGAAGTAGGGGGGTGTGTGGGGTGATGAGGTTAGACAACGGGGCTCATTTTGTTAACGCAGTCTTTGAACAGATCAGCTTGTCACTTGGTATAAAGCACAAGTTCTTGTCGGCATATCATCCAGAAGGTAATGGGATATGTGAGAGGCTCAACGGCTTTTTAACGGAAGTTGAAGCTTACTCTAAAGAGGGGATGGTTGCACTGCCTTCCACTGGCATAGTATACTCTTCGGAACCAACCAGGCTCTGACCATCATCTTACACCGCACAAGATAGTCACAGGAAGAAGAATGAGTACCTCTCTTACCCCCTGAAATAGAGCTAGATGTGATGCCTAGTCAACCCGAGAGGTCCTGGGAACCGAGTTGCAAGATTATCTGAATTGCATGACATCCAGCCTTACTGTAATTTCAGATCAACTACAGAAACGACGCAACACATCCCAAAACACAGCAGGAGATGCTGAACCAGACGCAGTTCAAGGTCTACGTACACCACTCATCTTCCCTGGAGACTGCGTGTTGGTAAAAAAACACACGAGGAAAAGGTGGGACGAGCCAAGATTCAATGGCCCTTTCGTTGTAGAGGACTGCACTCCATCAGCTGTAAAATTGCAGGGCAGGAGAGCATGGATTTTCCTCAATGACATTAAGCCCTATATTGAAGAAAGCCCTCTAGCTGCACCCCACCGCGAAGAGACCACGGACAACGGGGAAGAACCTCAGCACGTGCAGACGAGATCCATGACAAGGAAGGAGGACGCATGAGCAGCAAAGCCAAGACAAAGAACACGTTTGCAAGTTGTGGCTTAAACTGGACAGTTCCTCTAAGCAAAAAAGGGGATAAGGACATAATGGCCACTCTATGCATCTCAGTTGTAGGATGAAGAAGACCATTGCGCATCTAAGCTACCACACGTTTGTTGACATGAACTTGTAAATCAATCACACTGAAGCGTTGTTGAGAAACAGGACTCGAATAGATTGTGAAAAAAAGACTTTTGCTTAAAGAGCTAAACGCAGCATCCTGAATCATCTAAAGGCAAGACGTCGCTTTGCAGCATTTATGGTGTCACCTAGCAGAAATACCACTAGGGATGTACTGTCCTGCTTTCAATTAGTACTAGAGACATATCCATCACTTGTAGGGAGAGTCACCAGTGTCACAGACTTTATTCCAGATCCTGCTAAAAAGAAAGTAATCTGGCAACTGCTTACTGTCATCGCGGAAGCCTTCATTGCATTACCAGAACACAGTGATAAGGACACAAATGCTTCCACCGCAGGCAATTATAGATGAACTCGTCAATACACTCTTCTTTCGCATCATAGAGGAGTGCCCAGCTATTGTCGGAAGAACCACAGACACGCTAACCCTCATTCGAGATCCAACAAACACTGAACATTTGAAGCAACTGTGGACTAAACTATTTAGTAGCAATCCACGCAGCAGGAAAGTGCAGACACTGTTCACGTCAAAAGAAAGGCCTGTGACCCCGAACCCAGCAAAGCAGGACAAATGTCCCTGTCTCCCTAGGACAGCCGACTGGCGCACAACGTCCTGTTTTGTCTAGTCACTGACTTTCCAGAAATGGTGGGAAACCTGCTGAGGTTGATGTCATCACCTTCATCAGAGATCCGGCTAATGTTGCGTATATGGGAACGCTCCACCATGGCATTATGCTCCAAGTGGAGCTGTCCAAATTTCAAAGAGAGTATCTGAGGAGATTCCAATGAAACTTTCCGCCGAGGGACAGATCGAAGGAGCAGAACCAACCAAGTCATCTTTCCGCCGAGGGACAGATCGAGAGGACAGAGACAAGAACTTCACCCTTTTATTTTTTAACTGCCATTTTTGCATCACATTGAACAGATTTCAGCATGTCCTCTGGATTGAAGCAGATACGAGGGGTGGACTGGGAACCCACCTATTTATAAGTATGATGAATGTGACTCACCAAAGGGGTTAGTCTAATCTGTTTTCCATGAGTCTAGCAAAGGAACTGTATCCCGTATACTGAGACAATCGTCACCCGCAAGAGGGGGGACACTTGCGAAGCACCAGACACTTTATGATACAAACTTTCTATGATTGAAATGGGGGCCCAGAACAGTAACCTGGTCCTCCCACAAACAGAGGGGCGCCCCCGCTTCCCTGGAAGGAAATGCTGTCAATTGTCATACCGCAAGATTATGTGTATATGTTTAATGATTATAATTGTCTTTCTGTCATTAACAATCAGAACTGCATTCTTTATTGGTGCACAAAGCATTCCAATTTCAGTGCGCCCACCAGATAATGTACGCATGAGTCTCACAAAACCACCCAGACCCTATATAGTTATCCCAGTTCCAAGAAAATCTGATGGTAAGGCAAACAAATTAAAACTGAACTTGATTAGCAGTAATACACACACACTTAAGCTAACGAATGAAGAGAAAAGCTGGAGACAGGGTCAGCACGGAACAAATGAAAACAACACTGACTACTACATGCACCCACACACTGAATGCACACGAACTAGGGTAAGTGCCAATGGCTGCAGAACCTCGAGCAAAGGCAGCAGAGAGCACAAGACTGCCTACCGGACAATCAGTCCCAGTAAGTACTGAGAAGGATAGGAAGGAAATAAGCAAAAGGTCGACAAGAGCAGACATAGCAAAAGCCCTCGAGAAGACACATGCGGCTACAAGAGAATTCACTACAAGGACACAAATGTTGATAGATCATTTATTCCCGTTCATAGCTAGAGGACCAGTGTCAGGCTGGATAACATGGGCACTTGCACGCAGGAAAGAAGAGATGCATGAGGACCTGGAAAGAGCAGACAGAATCGTGTCCACTCGAATGGCACAGATGAAAAAGCCTGCACCATGGACTGAAATGCCTGAGAGTCCTCCGGCAAGGAAGAGCCACACAGACGCGTTTAGAGATGTAGTTATAGATAACTACAGGAAGACACTAAGAATCAAGAGAAGCCCACATGAAGATAATGAACTGAACGATTACCTGGACAGCACAGCACATCTAGGGAACAACATTTGGTACCAACACATGAAAGAAGTTGGGAGAAGGAAATCATAAGGAGATTGCTTTGTGTGTGCGCTCCTACCGTACAGCATGGGAAAAGCCAAGATTTTCGTGGCTGTAGAAATCGATGTCCCGACAGCACACTGTTTGTCACACGTAGCAATATGCAACACCAGAGAACAGTTCATGGGAAAGGATGCCTCACTGATATGGGCAACTGAAACAGCATATCCTGATGAAGATGATTATATCCAGGACATTAAGACAAGAAACAGAGCTCATACTAGGAATCAGGTATGAAAAGCCAGAAGTTAAAGGAACAGGAACAAGATGGGAGATTAACCCGAGACTGAACGTCCAAGGAAAAACTCCAGTAGAAGCCAAAATTTGGAAGAACAGAGGCCAAATGCAGATCTGGGGAACAGTGCTATCACCAGACGGATGGGAAGCAGGAATAGTGATATGCCGAGCCTGGATGGTCCTTGGAGCCTGCAAGGAGGCAATAGAAAACTCACAAAACCTGTGCAGACCTCTATGGCCAAAATTGGTAAAGTTAATAACATGGGGCGAGGACAGAGGAGGACCCTTGCAGATAGTGCCACTAGAAAGCCAAAAATTATGCTTCAGAAACAATGGCACGAGGATGATGGGAGAGAATCAAAACTGTGGGAGAATCTTCGAAGCTCTAGGAATGACTCATGGAACTGCAGTAGTTATGGATCATTACTGGGCATGTGGATCCAAGGCATACATAAGACTGCCAAGAAACTGGGGAGGCATATGCACAATAGTGAATGTTCCAGCACTAGTGATCCCGAAAAGTGACCTGAATATCGACAGCTTCCCGAAGGCAGATGCCCATTTGAGGAAGAAGAGATCTGTGGAGCTAGTATCCCGTATGAAGATAGAGAGAATTACTTCTGTCAAATCAAAAGAAGCTTTTCATGCAATTCCATATGAACACAGACTGTTCAGTCTCACCTCATCAGTGTTCGCAACAATCCTCATGCCGAGATTTCAAGTTGGAGCAAATACCAAATGGTTGCAGATAACCAGATGGGAGCTGCTGCAAACCATCAACTCAACAATAAAAGTATTCAATGCAATCAAACAAGAACTAAGAGCAATTCAATTAATGACTCTCCAGAACAGATATGTACTTGACATGATCACAGCAATGGATGGAGGTGTTTGCACAAAAATCAGAGAATCATGTTGGACATTTATACCCTCGCATGATGAAGAAAATGGAACCTTAACAGAAGCCATAAGTATGCTGACAAACCTCCAGAACCAGATGATCGATGAAACTGATGAAGGAGATGATGACAGCTGGTTTGGAATTGCATTCTCATGGGTTCCACAATGGATGGCAGATATATTCAAGTTTCTGGGAGCCCTACTATTGATAATACTACTAGGGTTTTGTGTTATCAAGATAATCATCACACAATGCCAGAAAACAGCAAAGAAACCCATTGGGATGAAGATCATGATCGACGCAAACCAGGATGGAAGCCGAGAGACCTGACAGATGAAGAACTAAGAGTCTTTGTGAAGGCTAGCGAATTTGCGCCAGAAGGAACAAAGTTTGTGTACCCCAGGAACCTGAGAAGATATGAAGGAAAATTGATCTATTGCAGCCCAAATGGACAGTGTCAGCTCATGACCTGGAACAAAGACGAACATGTGAAAACAGCAGGAAGCTTGAGAGGAGTAATAAAAATATGGACTCCAAAGAAACACACGTTCACACCATCTTGTACGAACCCAGAAGACGAAGAAGTGGATACAGAAGAACCAAGTAAGACTAATCCAAAGGAGTTAGCAGAAGTGGTCGAGGGGGGAGTGTAGAGGAGGTCCCAAATATGGCCTGCAATCCAGCCACACACTTTGAGATACCAGAAGCATACTCGCCAAGATATGTGACATATAAGGAGCAAATAAACCAAAAGAAAGCCACAGTGGGGCTCTGTCCAGTACCCATCAGAAGGACTTGTATACCTATTGAAGCGCCAATAACCGGACAACCATGGGCTGCACGGTACCCATTGAGACAACCATACCAGCGGTTGACACGAAATGAAAACTACTTACAAACTGTCCCCGAAGAGACCCAAAGGGCCTTAATCGAAGGCAAATGGTGAGCAACACAAGGGCCCGGACAGACGCACAGACGAACAAAACGTGGATCAAAAGAAGTCACACCAAGATGAAATGTTACGAATAATGACGTAATAAACATCGAAGAAGAGACGATATTGAAATAAAAGGAGACGTAACCAGGATTAAAATATGCAACTGGCTAAATGCCTGTAAATAGGCTTGGAACGCAAGAAGCTAAGGAAACGATCCTGCTTGCAATGCTTAGTAGGAGGATAGAGCGGCAAGCGCCAACTATATATCTACCTCAAGAAGCACATTATACAAGTGCGACTCCATTTTATAAAAGCAGAATTAAGCCTAGGATAATGGAGGACAAACAGGCCAGGATTCATAAACTAGCTCAAAGCCAGACGAAAGAGCGGAATCGAAACTCAGTAAGAAGCAGCTCTTGGATAGGAATTAGAGGTCAACTCAAGGAAGGGAGGAGAGCAGCAACTCCGAAGAAACGAAACTTAAGAGCATAGAAGCCTGCCCTGTGAAGGTCGAGATAAGGAGACCCAGGGAGGTGGCGAGGCCGAACAAAGAAGCAAATACACAAATAGAGGGAATATGAAGCCGATTCCCGGTATACTGACACGTGACCAGCCAGGCGCAAAGAGGTACCAACGTCTGATGTCACCCAGAACCCGAGGATGCCATAGCTTTTCCTGATAAGAAGCTACAGTTTCGAGGCCATCCTCAGCCAACTAATTGACACATCGCCCTAAAGTGATGATTGATGGAAAGGAGGCAGGGTGAATCTTGGGGCACTCAGCATCTGGGTGTCCATTCTGCATGCTGCTAATTAAAGTGGAGATTTATGCCTAGGGGTGTAACCCACCCAATCACAATGGACCAAATAATCTAGGGTCCTATAGCTAGTAGAACCAATGAGACGTCGTACTTGTAGTGACGTCTATTGCGAATGATGTAGAGGGATGGGCGTAGACACCCACCCAATAAGAGTTATCCAATCCTCACACTTTGTTACCATACACAGATATAGCACCTATACTTAAGTTACCTTTTTTCCGACCAATAGAATTGCATGACAATTTTGGAGTGTAACACGTCAATGATGACGAGAATGTACTATAACTATTGCTGTCTGAGTGAAGAATTTGGAAGTTGAAGCGAGACTGGCGGTCGCATCACTGTTGATTTCCATTTGTTTCCCTGTTTTTTGTACTTGTCATTAAACGGACTTCCCTTTGCCAAACCATTGACTTGTCCTTATTGATTGGTGTTGGAGTAAGAGAATCCTGCACCCCATCCTTCTCAAGGTGCAGCTATCTCGTCTTAAAGTACTGGAGGGCGAGCTCTGAATCTCATGGGCCTGTTCAGAGGTTGCTCCGTCCTCCTGTACAGTACCACCCCACACTCTCCCTACTGTGAGGGCCGAGGCCCGGAACGGCCTTCCTAAACTGTGTGGAAGTTCGTCGAGGCAAGTTCTGCAGCCGACAAAGGTAGTCCTCGAAGCCGTCGCCGAAGGTATTGTAGGGGAACAGCTAAAATAGGACATAAAGAGTAACTAGTTCTAATTTTTGTTAATGAATGGCGTTAGTCAGAAGGAACTCTGCTTTCAGTGTCGGACAATGATGGCAGAAAAAAAACTGAGGGACCTCGACGCGTGAAGGACCATGTGTACAGTGCACGTCACACTTGAAATAGTATTACTGTCACGCCCTGTCAACGTCCCTTTTCGAGTTTTGAAAACAACATGAATACAAATTTGGATAGGATGGATTAACTTTACTTGGGTAATGGTATCTACACACGTGAGCAACTGGAAGAAAGTATAGTTAAGGCGAGAAAGGATAATTCTTCAAAGTTACCATCAGCTAGTATTCACAAGTGTAATCACTTTATTATGATTTTATGCTTGTACGTCACAACAAAGATAAACCATTGGGAAGCCTTTTAGTATGGTTGACTACCCTCAATGTAATGACAGATGATGCCAATTTAGAGCACAATGTTCATAACCTATCCAAGCGCCAACAGATCTTGCGGACAAAGAGCAAAATGGCTCTCTAGCATATGTGTCTGAGATCTTAATCAGGAAAAACAAGATTTGTTACAACTCAATATCAACATGCATTATTTATGTTATATGTCACTTGTATAAGTGCTGTGGGGTTGAACGCCCTTTGGAAGACCATAGTCAGAGATATTGGCATTGAAGAAATTATTTCTAAAATGCGTGTGTGCCTTTTTAGCCAGCACGAAGGTGGGTAGGGAGTGGCTAGGTCCTTAGCAGAAACCCATAATTATAAGGTTAGTGAATAGGTGACGTGACTAATTGTCCTGGGAGTGGGATAGTCAGAAGGGTCAGATTATGTGAATGGCTATTTTATCGGAAGAAGTGATGCGTGTTTTGGATGTGCGCAAACGAGTAGTGTTTATTGAGAGGTATACAGTTGAGTGAGCTGTGCCTGTGTGGGATACGGTTATGTTTCGTAGTATGCAATGGAAAACAGTAGCAAAATACAGTTGGTAAACTCAAACCCTGGACCCTAAGGCAAGAAAAGCAAGTATGGCTGTGGAAAACAGTAGCAGAATACAGTTGGGAAACCTACACCTTGGACCATAAGTGAAGAAATGCAAGTATGGTAGTGGAAAACCACAGAAAAGTACGGCTGGCAAGCACTGTGGGAAGATAATGCACTCTGGTGGAACAAAAGAACAGCACTATTCAAAAACACAGACCCAGCCAAGAAGTACTTAGCCAAGAAAATGCAAAGCGGTGGAGCAAAACAACAGTGAGACTCAAAAATGCAAACCCAACCCTGAGCATTGTAGGAAGAAACTGCCATTTGGTGGACTAAAACAACAGCGAGATTAAAAAATGCAGATTCTACCAGAAGCTCTGTGGAAAGTAAATACAGCTTAAAACACCTTGCTTCCTGGTTAAAAAGTACAACCACCCCAATGTACCTGAAGTGAAAGTTTCTTCGACGGTTCATCAACGGAATCTTTCGAGGGTGGACTTCAAGCAGGAGCCACTGGGCGTCAAGAACCTCGAGAAAAAGTGTAACTGCAGTGATGTTGCACCTTCGACCTTCGTGGTGCTCTTCGACGATCGTCGATCAGTCCTGGGAAAATGAGGCGTGCAGGCCACCTTGATGCAAAGTGTACAGTGCCGCAAATAAGACTTGGTGAGGGATGCAGACCCGGCAGCGGGAGTTGCTTCGGCAGTCGTCTGGCCTGTCGGTGCTGCAGCCGCAGCATGCACCTCGGGATAGCTTCGGCGATTGGGACTCGACCACGAGCTGGACCTCGGATCTTCATTCCGCCAGTCTCTTTGGGACGTCTTTGTTGGCTTTCGGTGGTGGGAAACCCACCAGCGGACTTTCCTCGGTGGCCGGCGACCTCAGCTTTCTCCAGCAGGACAAAGAGGTCGGCAGCAATGGCAAGGGAGCCCTTTGTCAAATGTTCTTAGGCAAAGGTGGAACTTTCTAGGCTCCGGGCATCAAGCAGTACAGCGTCAAGGTGTCACCGCTTCTGGGCAACATGATTCGACTTGGCTTCCAGCAGTCACGGAACTCTTCCGAACCCCGGCCCCTTCTACGGACGTCAGACTCACAGATCTGGCTTCCAGGGTGTCTCGATGAAGAAGAGCAATTTTTGCACGATGGTCCCTCGCAGCTCAGAGAGAGGTCTCCTAGCTAGGTCCTTTCTTGGATCAGTCCTCAACAGCTTTTAGATTACTTCAAAGGAAATGCTGCCGCAATCATCTTATTCCAGCTGGGCTTTAAGGATGAGCTTCAAGTTTCAACTTCAGCTTCTGAAAAAATTGGTAAGTGAGAGGTGCCCAGATATACACATCTGTCACTCATTGACTCTGGCTGAGCCAGGCCCAGTCAGCCAATCACACAGAAGGGCATTCATACATGCAGGCAGGCAAGCAGACAGGCAGCCAATCAGGCTAACAGGCATTCAGGCCATTTACTTCCTCCCAGACATCCATAGCAAGCAATGTAGATTGGGGAAAGCACCCGGCCTTTCAGCACACCACACTGCAGTCATGTCAGTTTCAGGAACGGCTGTCTCATTCATTGTGTCTCACACACACAGAAGGCAGACACCCATAACATAGAATGCATATTGGTCGCACAATCTATTCACACAGGTCCCACCCCAAGGGTGTACCAACAACATACAGTCACTGGGAAGGTTCCAGCCAGTCTGGCCTGGACTTCCCCACAAAACCATATATGATTCTTCCACCCAACAGCCAGTCAGGACTTCCCAGGACTTTGGGAAAACAAGGTAACCGGAAATAGAAACCAACAGGCCCCAGGGGCCATCTATCAGGAATGCTCTGAATACTATGGCAGGGCCTGGGTATCCGAAAATGGAGGATACTCGGAGCACCTGTCACATCAGCATGAAGCTGCCACCAGCCCATACCCTGCTCTGTGGGCAACACAAAGGTGCCCAGAAACATACACTAGGGGTAGAGGGTTGTACCCCCACCCATGGGTGCCACAAGGGTATCACCACAACCAAAAAGAGGAAGAGTTGCACTGCCAGGTGTCCCAACTGGACTCCTGTGCAGAAAATGACACAGAACACGCATGATAAGGGAGCACAAGACAATGACATGGAACCCCTTTCCCTCCAATGCATTTCCAGCATCACAATATCATACTGTTGAAGTGTAATTATTGTGCCTTTATTTTCCTTTTCGGGTTAAATACTATTTGGCAATTAAGAAAATAAGAAAAAAATAGATAATGTCAATCGCAAAAATCAAGGAGGCACTAAAAAGGCAGCAGATGGATTATATCTGGTTTAGTGATCACCGTTTCTTAAAAGGTGTATGAATTCTGGCTGCCAACTTGGTTGAGACAAAGGGAGTTACAAGGCAGAAGAGGGTTGACCACTTAAGTAATTTTCAACAGCATTTTGGGAAAAGGAAACATTACTTGCCAGTAATGTTTTTTTCCAATCGGTTATTAGCCCACAAGTTCCTCACATAGATAGATATCCTACAGCATTGGCTGTTTTCAGAGAGCATCTCCAGTGTGTCTAGTGTAGATTGGCGACCATCTTATCCGACATCGTGATTCCTCTACTGTGGTCAAAATGTTGCCATTGCATAAATAGCCCACACTATGCCCCATTACATCAGTTCTCTCTTTATTACAGCCATGCTCAGCAGCCCAGGACAACATACATAGGGAGAATTTAGAACAGCAACCAGCCCTAAAAACAGAAAATGGATACAAAATCATAATACACAACACTGAAAGGTAAAACGAGCACTCGATTTTTCCTCCTCTATGCCCCTTTTTATATTTGCTTTCCAAAGTGGGGTGGAAAGAGGGTGATGAGCAATCTGTGAGAGAAAGCACATTTCAGGTAAGTTATTTGTCCTTCATTGCATCCTACCACAGGTTCCTCATCTAGATAGACTACCAAAGCAGTATTCAGAGATTGGAGAAGGGTTGAAAGCAAATCCAACACAAAATATAAGACTGTTAAACCAAAAAGGGCATCACTGCCAGCTATCCGATCCAGGTAGTAGTGCTTGGAAACCATATGCAGAAAGGACCACATCACCGACTAGCACATTTCTTTCGTTGGTACCCCTCTGTGCAATGCCAACAATGCTCCTACTCCGAGTAGAGGGCTCCCATAAGCCCTGGTGGCACTTCCCTGCCTGCTTTTCAATGCACTCCAAAATAAGAAAGTACTATCCAATGCGATAGGGTCTGTTCAGTGTTACTGCTTGATCCGTTTGAGCTTGAGAGAAGGAAATAAAAAGCCGATCACACCTACAAAACTGCTGCAATTCAACACACTCTTGCGGTCTAATTATCCAACCCCTTCAACTCTTGGAAGGTTGGGGGAGGCGGGGACAAAACTGGCAATTCAATCGTATGATTAGTATGAAACAGTTACAATTTTAGGCAAAATTGAGGGCCTGGCCCGAATACAGACAAAGAAGGAAAGAGGCCTGCACATCACTAACACGTTGAGCAGATGTCATTGCAACCAAGAATGTAGTCTTTAGAGTTAAAATCCAGAGCAAATGCGAATGCATGGGCTCAAAGGTAGTAGTAATGAAGGATGAAAGGACCAGATTGAGGAATCACAAATTGTTGCAGTGGGAACATTTTTGTAAATCCCTTCAAAAACAGGGTAGGTAGTGGAATTACGAAAAATGAACCTTGCTCTAAAGGTCCTCTGGAAAATTGAAAGGGCAACCAGTAAGCCCTTCATTGTGCCCAGTTGCAGCCTGTGTCTAGCCAAGGACAGCAAGAACTCAAAACCAATGTGGTGGGTGTGATACAGAATCATCACCCATGTCCCTGCACCATTCCTCAAACTTCCTCCATCTGCACGATTAAAGGGACCTCATAGCTGGTCTGTGTGAAGCTTGCAACACCTTATTGACTGTCATTTACTTCCCATTCACCATACTTCATACTCTCAACAGCCACACATGAGGGTGAGAGATTCCGGGTTCGGCTGAAGCGAACCGACCCCCGAACAAGACAGCAAGCCCGCCCTCCAAAAAAGGTGCAGAGGTGCGCAGATGTCATCTCGAGTATTTCAAGGTACCCTGCCCTTCTAGCCCAATTTGGAGCAATCAGAATCGTGCAGGACCCGAGCCTCCTCAGCCTCCTGAGAAATAAGGGATAAAAGGTACTGATGGGAACTCATAATGGTGCTCGAAAGACCCTCCACTACAAAAGCATCAACAGAAGCCCCACTTAGATTCCCTCAAACAGAAAGGTCTGCACTTCCTGTTGTCCTTTGATGCAAAATGTTCAACTGGAGTGGTTCTCCAAAGGATGATCTCCAAAAGGACCTGTGGTCAATGCGATCACCCCAGGGAGACCAAAGACTGCATGTTCAGGACATCTGCCACCACATTGTCCGCTCCAACCAGATGTTCTGGAGAAACTGAAAGGCTATTCTCCAGAACCTGGGCAATGACTGAACAACCGCCACTTGTTAAGGTAGTGCATGGCTACTGTATTATCCATCAGGATCAGGACATTCCTCCCCTGCAGGGAAGAGAAGAAAACCATCAGCACCAGACTGATAGCCCAAAGCTCCCAGTTTTTGATGTGTTAAGAGTACTCTGCCTGGGACCAAAGCCAGTTTCACCTGCATGACGCCATGGTGAGGACCCCAGATTTTTATGGGTATGTCCATAACAATCTGAATGTTGCGAGAACAACTCATTTGCAAACAAGTTTCACTGGTGCAACCACCACATTAAATCCTCTGTGACCTTCCCCAAAACCTAGAGGTGGTCTGATATCTCACCGGAAACTGGAAACAAGGACTGGAAAGCAGCCACTGGACAGAATGTTTTCTCAACTGGGACTCCTACACCAGAATAATGCAGGATTCAATGAGATGCAGAAGGTGGAAAAAGCTGATGCAGGTAGCATGCATGAGTTCTGGAAACAGGTGACCATCTGCCGATTGCCGTCCACTCTCTCCTGGGAGGGATGGGTTGGAGTACACACTACCCACCCAAGTGTTCAATACCCTTTTGATAAATTGGAGCCTCTGAGAAGGCTGGGCTTTCTGGAAGTTCAGTGAGAAGCCTAAGTCATGAAGTAGCTGACGGATACCCTCGAGATGAATTGACAGCGGCTGTGGTAAATGGCCTGAATGAGACAGTCTTTCAGGTTGGGAAAGATGTGGATCTTGTCTCTCATGAGGTAAGCCACCGCCACTTAGTGAAGGCCAACAAGGTTTAGGTGAGCAAAAAGGGAAGCACCTTGAATTAGTAATGGATGCGGTCCATCACAAACCTCACCTCAGGAACTTCCTGTGCTTCTGGTGGATCAGCACCAGAAAGTAGGAATTCTGGTGGTCCAATGACACCAACCAGTCATGGCTCTGCAGAACCTGGAGAATCACCCTCAAAGTTATCATCCTGGACTTGTCTCTCATCAGTAACTTGTGAAGACCCTGTGGTCCAGGATCCGATGCAGGCCTCCTCCCCTACTGCAGCACAAAAATGTACCAGGAGTACCACCACATGCCGCCTCCTAAAGGCCACCACCACTCTTGCAGCAAGTTCCCCAAGCATCAAGTGTTCTGGATCCTGAAGAGGGAGAAAGGCAGGCCTGTTCAGTGGTTTTATAAGGAAAGGAAGGAAATAGCTGTTTTGGACTAGCTGCAAAACCCAACTATCAAAGGTAACTGTCTGCCATTGCTCTGCAAAGGCAGAGATACGATTCCCAACGGGAGCAGCACGAGAGGAGAACCTAAAGAGGGTTCGGGAAGAAGGCACCAAGGGCACAGATGTAATTGAGGACAGGCTCCATACCAGGGTGAGTGTACCACCTCTATGCAGCTTTGACAAGAGCCGGCTGGGTCTTCCTATGCTTGAAGGACATGAAGCACTGAAAGCCCTGCCGTAAGCAAGGAAGCAACGAGGGCTAGCTGCTGGTCTGCCATTCCCAATGATTTGGCTGAAGCCTAGAGTTCTTAAAATTGCTCCAGCGACTCGTGGGCATTTGGCACAAACAAGTGAATGCAGTCAAACAACATGTCCAGTAGCTTCACTTGGACATCCCGTGCAAACTCCGAAGGCCTCAGCCATCAGACTCTGAGCATTACAGAAGATGTCCTATGCAGCTCCGGATGCAGTCAGCCCAGTTTACAGTACCAGACAGGTTGCTTCCTTCCCACCACTGACCATATCCAGGAAACCATCTCGGATCTTACCTTCTGGCAAATGCACCAGGCTTTCAGTTACCACTGACCACAGAAGGTGTGGAAATGTGACCAATGCACACAAGGCATGTATTGCCATCAGGGTAATACGCCCTGATGCAAAGACCTTGTAGTCCAGCACATAGACCTTTCTTTTCCTCCCTGTACTCTGCCTGGGGAGGGCCGAGCAAGAAGCCTGCAGCTTCATGCTGACCGTAGCTGTCTGAACCAAAAGGCCCTCCAGAGGCGGAAGCTTAACAAGGAACGTATGGACGCGTAGCATTGATTTGAATTTTTTGTTAAGTTCTTTTTTAACAGCAGGGATGGAACAAAGGTTCTGCCACAAGGTAAGAAACCAGTCAGCAATGGCTGCATTGAACGGCAAAGCTGTCTTAGTTTGAGGGTACTTACCGAAGATGTATGCAGGTGGATACCACACAAATGGCTTTGCTGTCGCCCTGAAGCCTAAAGAAGCCACCACTTTCCCAATAACGTTTCTGAATTTTGAATTGGGGTGATCATACAGCAATGCCTGCTGCATATTTATGTCAGGAGACTTGCTTGAGACACTAACGTCATGGAGGCTGATGCAAAATTCACTATGTATTACGCTCAAATGGTCTCAGCGGGGGCGTTGGGGCACGGTTGGAGCCCTCCCAGGAGTTGACTCCCTCGGATTGCTTCTCTAACTGCTGCTTTTTCGGGGACCAGGAATGCTGGGACTGTTCCTGAGGGAAGATGAAAGGCAGTGAGGATAGCGTGGTGGTGTTGTAGTTCCCCTCGACCCTTTCGTGCCAAAATGTAGTGCGCATGATTTTGCCCATGCAAGCTCACCTGTTTTTATGTAAGGAGGAGCTCTCCGTCCAGCTTTCCTTCAGCAGGGGCGCTGTAAGATGGACCTAGTTGCGTGACTGGTCCAGATTGTGGAGGTCCAGACCAGCTGTGACCATTCCGTCTCGAAGGTAGGTGATTATAACTAGGATTATAGTCTGTAATTCTTCCCCAATGATTATTGTTCGTAACTATATATTGTTCTGTCTCCCCTTAGAGATGAAGATCGATCAGGGGCGCGTGATGGTGAAAGGAACAAGTTACTTACCTGTAACTGCTGTTCTCCAGCATGGGTCTGGCATGGATTCACATGCTCATGAATATTCCCCGTCGTCAGGCCGGGAATCCTCGGTATAGAAAAAATCAGTATCAGTTTCTTTTCTGATCTGTCTTTCTCAGTAGTAACCAATCACTGGTCTCTGGGTCATACTGCCCCCAGCCAATGACTGCCCTCTCCCTAAGCCCTGCCCCTGGCAGCCATCCTCAGATTTGGTAGCACGTAAAGAGGCAGTATGCCCAAATGAAGAGCAGCAGAGGGGTAGGCGGGAGGGTTCGCATGTGAATCCATGCCAGACCCATGCTGGAGAACAACAGTTACAGGTAAGTAACTATTTCCTTCTCCAGCATGGGGTCTGGCATGGATTCACATGCTCATGAATATAAGAATACATAGCAGTATACCCATGCACAACCACGGGAGATGGCAAAAGGCTCAATATCAAGCAATACAACAACTCAACATTAAGCAACTCTTACCTCCTCACCAGGCTCACCTTAGGCGAACAGGTTGCGCAGCACTGCCTGGCCGACTCTGGACTCCTCCCTGGAATCCCGGTCGACGCAGTAGAATCTCGTGAAGGTGTACGTCGACCTCCACGTAGCAGCCCTGCAGATGTCGAGCAGGGGCACACCAGACAGGAACGTCGTAGTAGCAGCGATCGCTCTGGTCGAATGGGCTCTCGGACGGCCTGGCAACGGTCGGTTTGCCAACCGGTGACAGTGCATGATGCAGCCGGAGAGCCATCTGGAAATGTAAGTCTTCGGGAGAGCCTTCCCTTGATTCACAGGTCCAAAGTTCACAAACAGCTGTGATGTCTCTGAAAACTCTTCGTGCGGTCCACGTAGAACTTCAGCGCTCTAGCTACATCTAGCGAGTGCAGAGTCCTCTCAGCCGGCGACGAAGGCGACGGGAAGAAAACTGGCAACACCAAGGACTCGTTGAGGTGGAAGTCCGACGGCACCTTGGGCATGAAGGAGGGGTGCGTCCTCAGCACCACCCTCGTGTCGTGAAAAGTCAAGTATGGAGGCTTGCAAGACAGGGCCTGGATCTCTCCCACTCGTCGTGCAGAGGTGATGGCCACGAGGAATGCTGTCTTCCACGACAGAAACTTCAACGGCACTGAATGCATAGGCTCGAATGGGGCCCCCATGAGCCTAGTCAGCACCACGTTTAGCTCCCACGCCGGGGCAGGGGCCTTCACCGGCGGGAACGATCGAAACAGTCCTTTCATAAATTCCTTTCCCAGTCGATGAGACCACAAGGAAGCCCGTCCTGTAGTACTGGTGTAACGTGAGACGGCAGCCAGATGCACCTTGATGGAAGCGTGAGATAGGCCAGCCTTGGCCAAAGACAGTAGGTACGGCAATACTTGAGGGCAGTAATCCACAGAGGGTTAATCTTCTGTGCACGGCACCAGACAGAGAACCGCTTCCATTTATGTCCGTAGCACTTGAGAGTTGAGGATGCCCTGGCCTTTGCAAGAGCCTCTCTGCAGTCGGCCGGGATGTCGTATCCTCCAAACTCTAGTGTTGCAGGAGCCAGGCCTGCAAGTTCAGCGACCCTGGTTTGTGATGAAGAATGGCGCCTCCTTCTCTGGAGAGAAGACCCGCGTCCGTCGGCAGCTTGACTGGTGTGGACGCTGACAAGTCCAGAAGGTCCGGGAACCAGATCTGCCTCGGCCACGCCGGTGCGATGAGGACCATCCTGCACCGGGACCTCTTGAGCTGGTTGACGAGCCGGAGTAGCAACGGCAACGGCGGGAACGCATAAAGGAACAGGCCGTCCCAGGGGAAAGAGAAAGCATCGACCATACTCCTCGGTTGGGGAAACCTGCTGGTGAACCTCCGGCACTTGGAGTTCGCCACCGTCGCGAAGAGATCGATCTGGGGTTCGCCCCATCGGCGGAAGAGTCGATCCACTTGATCCTGGCGCAGTTCCCACTCGTGGCACGAGCGCAGTTCTCTGCTGAGTGAGTCGGCGATGGTGTTTTTTATCCCTGCCAGATGAAAGGGTACCAGAAACATCCCTTGGGCGACGGCCCAATGCCACAGATCCTGGGCTTCCTTGGACAGGGCAGGGGATCTGGTTCCGTCCTGCTTCCGAATGTAAAACATCGTGGTGGTGTTGTCGGTGAAGATCCTCACCACCTTGCCCTTGAGGGACGGAAGGAAGGACCTGAGGGCCCAGAACACTGCACGGAGCTCCAAGATGTTGATGTGCAGTGTCTTCTCCTCCAGGAGCCAAAGGCCTCTCGCGTGGAGATCCCCGGTGTGTGCACCCCAACCTTCCAGGGAGGCATCCGTCATCACCGTCACCTGGTGGGCCAGGGCTAGGAAACCTGTTCCCGCCGTCAGATGAGAGCGGATACCCCACCATCGTATGACCTGACGGAACGCTTCGTCGAGCGGGATCCTGTCCTCGAAGCTGCCCGTCGGCTGGATCCAGTGGGCGTCGAGGAATTCTTGCAAGGGCCGCATCCGAAGTCTGCAGTGGCACACCAGATAAATGCAGGAGGACATCATTCCGAGGAGGGACTTGATAGCCCTCACTCTGGCCACGTCTGTGGCCAGCAGACGTTGCACCTTTCCCAGGATGGTCCTGATCCTTTCCTCCGACGGTGAGGCCAGCCGCGCCACTGTGTCGAGCTGTGCTCCCAGAAACAGGGCGAATTGCGACAGGACCAGGTGGGATTTTGGAAAGTTGATGGAGAACCCCAGGTTCGTGAGCAGCTGGAGGGTCTTCGCAGTGTGTTCCACGGCAAGCTCCCTTGTCCTTGCACATATGAGCCAGCTGTCCAGGTAGCGGTAGACGTGGATCCCCTGTAGGCGCAGCCGCGCCGCCACCGGTGCTAGGCACTTGGTGAACACCCTGGGCGCCGATTTTAATCCGAACGGGAGGGCCTTGAACTGGTAGTGCCGCCCTTGGACCACGAACCTGAGGAACTTTCGGTGTCTCTTTAGAATAGGGATGTGGAAGTACGCATCCTCCAAGTCCAACGACGACAGGAAATCGCCCTCCTCCAGCTGTCCCAGCACGTGCTGCAGGGTGACCATCCGGAACTTCTGTGCCTTCATGTATTTGTTCAGTCGTCGCAGGTCCAGGATGGGACGCCATCCTCCTGTCTTCTTCTTTACGAGGAAGTACCTTGAGTAAACTCCGGAAGCCCGAAGCCTCTTTGGAACGAGCTCGATGGCACCTTTTCTGAGCATTGCCCTTACTTCCAACAGCAGTTGATGGACGTGATTTTCCTTTCTGGCCACGGGAGGAATGCGGGGGCACTTCTTCTGGAACTCGAGGGCGTGCCCCAGGGCCAGGGCGTCCAGCACCCAACGGTCGGTGGAGATGGACTCCCACACGCTGACGAATCTCGTCAGCCGGCCTCCCACCGGGGTGCTTCGGCGGGGGCCCGACCCGACGGTCGGTTCAATCTTGCTTGGAGGCTGCCCTGCCTCCTTGACCACCTTGGCGATGATGGCGGGATCCACCTGACTTGCCGCGTCCCCTTTACGCCTCCTGCGACGAAGATCTTGCCGCTTGACGGTACGTAGAGGAGCTGCTACCGGCTCCCTTTGAGGCACCCTGTCTGCCTCCGGAGCTCCGAAAGGACGGCCGTCGCTGTTGGAGCACACCCAGTGCACGGGCCGTCTCCGTGTCCGTCTTGATCGCCTGAAGGGGCTCATCAACCGCTTTGCCAAACAGGTTGTTCCCATTGAAGGGCATGTCCAAAACCTTGGTCTGTACGTCCTGGCGGAAATCCGTCGCCTTGAGCCATCCTCGTCTTCTCAGGCAAACGCCGTTGCCCAACTGACGGAAACCGGTGTCGGCGATGTCCGTAGCCACCGTAATGGCGTGGTCCGAGGCAATCTCACCTTCCTGTAAGATTTCCAGGGCCTCAGCCCTCTTGGAATCCGGAAGGAAGTCCAACAGAGGGGCGATCTTGAACCACAACTCCCTGTCGTAGCGGGCTACGATGGCCAGGGCGTTGGCCACCTTGATGGTCGTCGCTGCAGATGAGATGACCCGTCGTCACATCGCATCCAGCTTCCTACCCTCGCCGTCCGGCGGGGAGGTTGAAGTCGAGGCCGATGCCCCTCCCCGCTTTCTTCTTGGCTGCCGCCGAAACGACCGAATCCGGGGTAGGTTGCGCCCTAAGGCACAAGGGGGCAGCGGCGGGGACCCGGTACTTCTTCTCGTACCAGTCCCTCTTTGCAGGCGCCGTGGCAGGGTTCTTGAGGAGGGCGAGCCCCTCATCCCAGATGTCATCAAGAAGTGGTACGGTGAGGACCGTCTTCCTTTTAGCCTCGCGCCATTGGTAAAGGAACCCTTCCTCCTTCTTTTCTTCGGGGCAGAGCTGGAAGGGCTTGGATGCCCTGGAAATCATGGCATGGAAGGATCCAATCTCGTCGGGCGGGGACGCCAGGGCAGGGGGCGACGGGGGACACGTGCCGTCGTCGCCATTTGTACTTGTCGTAGTCGTTTCCATGCCTGTATCATCCCCGTGGGTAGTAGACCGGGGGAAGGCAGAGAAGGCCGCAGAGACGGGAGAGGTGGCCTAGGATGCGTCCTCCTCCTCTTAAGCGGTGGACTCTCCGAGGGTCCTGGCTCCGGTTGCCCCGTCGGGTCTGAATCAGGTACCTCCGTCGGGGGGAGGGGCAATCTAGTCCTTATCTCCGAGCATAAGGACTGAATCGCTGACAAAATGGCCACCGAGGTGTCATGCGGCGCCGGAAACGACGGGAGCGAGGTCTCTTGAGGAGCCTTGTCTGCGACACCGTCGCTCTCGTCGTCGCCCTCGTCGGGATCTCTCCCGATGGGCTGGGCCTCTTCCACGACTTCGATGAGCTCCTCTTCAGAGGTCGTGTCCGTATCCACGATGGCCACCGGCCCCTCCCCCACCTTTTCCAACGAGGACTTCGTGGGGGTCTTCTCAATGGGCCTGAAAGACTACTCCCTCTGCGGTGGCAGGGAGACTGAGTCCTGTGGGCGCCTCCACTGGTGTAGCCTCCACAGGCTGAGGCAGTGACGCGGCGACCTCCTCAATCGAGGTCTTAGCAGGGTGAATTAAGGCCATCGTCACCTTCTGTACGCCTGAGGCCTTCACCTTGGGGGGAGGGTCCGAGCCTCGCTCCCCCTCTGCCGGAATCTTCGAGATCGACCGGGGCCTCTCCAGAAGCTTCTCGGACTTCCTCTTACCCGAGCCAGAGCGTTGGCTCGTGGTTGATGGCGCCGGGGAGGATGCGCCTTGCCTGGCAGACAAGGAGCCCGACCGTTCTGCGCTCCCGGTGCCCGCGGACTCGCGGTGCTTAGCCTTTTGTTGGGCCCCCGTCACCGGGGCACCCTCACAGGACTTAGAAGACCGCTCGGACTTCTTTTTCTTCTTCTCGCCTGGCGGGCTCTTACCTTCCAGCGAGTTGGCGAGACGGAGGTGGCGATCCTTCATGGTCCGCTCCGACATGTTCCCACAAAACGCGCAGTCCTTCTCCTTGTGCGTCTTGTCCTCATGGAGACAGTAGAGGCATAATGAATGCTCGTCCTCCTTGAAAACGTTCTGAAGCTGGCATCCAGGGCAGGTCCTGAACAGCTTCCCGGGCGTCGAGCTTCCTTTCTCCTGGGTCATGTCCGGGGTAGGCCTCGGAACTTCTGGAATCCTCCAAAAGCGTAACTCGACGAAATCTTCACCCTTGAGGGGCGTAGAAACTCCAAAACGGATCCCCGTTGATCGGATGTAGAAACGGTGGAGCTTGAGGCTCTATTTGACCGAAACAATGAGAAAATCTCCTGAAAAAGCACGAAAACGCAGCAAAAGCTCGAGAGCTACAACACGAGGACTCCCAACACTTGAACATGCGGTAAAAATCTGAGGATGGCTGCCAGTGGCGGGGCTTAGGGAGAGGGCAGTCATTGGCTGGGGGCAGTATGACCCAGAGACCAGTGATTGGTTACTACTGAGAAAGACAGATCAGAAACAAAACTGATACTGATTTTTTCTATACCGAGGATTCCCGGCCTGACGACGGGGAATATTCATGAGAATGTGAATCCATGCCAGACCCCATGCTGGAGAAAGAGCCTATTCCGGATGGCCCACCGATGGTAAGTAGACAGTTCCAGAAGCAGCGCCAAATTCGTGAGTTGCGCTGCTTTAGCGTGTTAAAGTCCATGCGACAGCTCACCTTGTATTTCTTATTCCCTTTGCAGGTGCGGCTGGTCAGTGATAGATGGTGAGCGGTCTCCGAGCTTCCACAGGCTGCCGAAGCTGAAGATCTGTGTGGATGCTGCGCCTGAAGATGCCCCGTGTTGATGGGAGCTCGGGACAGGTAAGGATGCTGGGCGGCACCCGCAGAGGATTCCAGAAGACAGGCAAGATGAATGCGGCTGCTGCAGAGTTGTTAGCGGTTCTGCTTCCAGCGATGGTGTGGCTTCAGGTAAGATGCTTGAGGTTCCCAGAGACAGAAGACGCACGTGCTGAACCTGGTAAGGACTTCTGAATGGCGGTAAACGTTACACTGCACTTAGCAGACTAACGCGAAGCGCCAGTATGCGGGTGGGGCTGTCTTATATAGCCTGGCCCCAGCCACTCCCCTTATACCCTGCCTTGTGGCCCCACCTTGCTCCTCCTCCTGTCTTCTGCACGTGCCTTCACTGTACTAATAGGGCCCGGCCGGCCTTGCTGCACGTGCCTTCCGTGTTCTGTGTGCCAAGCATACTTTGAAATGAGCTTGGTGCCATAGGCATCAAGACTGGGTCCATTGGGACCCTGCAGGAAGTGAAGTACTGGGCCCTTGCCCAGTGGCCATGACAGCACTCCCACTCAAGGCCTCTCTCACGGTGGCCCTTCTCTCCGGTCCCGGTTTGGTGGGGTTGTCTCGGTGAAATTGTTTGGTGAGTCGTGGGGCATGGACAAATTCAACGGGTTGCCATGTACGATCCTAGGGTCCGTAGCCCTCGCAATCAATGAGATAATAAAGTTTTGAGCGTATTTTCTTGGAGTCCAGAATGTTCTTTACTTCATACTCAAGTTCACCTGCGATGATCTCCGGTTCTGGTGGTGTTGAAATCCAAGTGTCCTGTTTCACTGGCTTTAGAAGGGAGACATGAAAAACAGGTGGATGCACATGTTGGGTGGTAAATCCAGTTTCATGGCTGCAGGGTTTATGATGGCCTTAATTGGATATGGTCCCAACTATCGTGGTCGAAAGGCACAAGGTCCTTTTAATGGAATGTTTTTGGAAGCCAACCATACTTTAGCCCCGACATGATATTGTGGAGCATCCCTCCTGTGTTGGTCTGCAAATTTTTTTGGTTGCTCCTTAGCTCCCTTTAAGTTTTCGCTGGCCTCTTTAAGAGATCGAGTGATGATTTTGTGCAATGATGTAACATCTGGCATCTCCAACTTGTCCAGGGGTTCAAAGGAAGATGTTCTTGGGTGTCGACCGTTCATTGTGTAAAAAGGGGTCTGTCCAGTGCTGGTATGAATAGAGTTGTTGTAGGCGAACTCACTTAACCAGAGAATGTTTTTCCAGGAATCACTTGTTTGTTGTAATATGCATCGCAGATATTGTTCAAGCGTCTGGTTCGTCCTCTCCGGTTGACCATTGGTTTGGGGATGATGACTCGTAGAAAGCCGAAGATCAATTTGGGCTAGTTTGCAACACCTTCTCCAGAAGGCTGAAATGAACTGAGTTCCCCAGTCAGAAACTAATAAAGATGGGAAACCATGCAGTCGGACGATCTGTTCCAAAAATACTGTGGCCAAAGTAGCTGCAGTAGGAAGTCCTTTCAGTGGGATGAAATGGGCCATTTTGGAGAATAGGTCTACCACGACCAGGATTGTATTAAACCCCTCGCAGGGTGGTAGATCGGTAATGAAGTCCATGGATAATGTATGCCACAGCGTTGGTGGTACCCCCAACGGTCTCAATAGTCCTGCAGGATTTCATTTTTGGAATTTGTTTTGTGCGCAAACACTGCACGTGATAATGAACTGGGCGACATCCTTTCTCCAAGAGGGCCACCAATAATTCTTATGGATATTGGCTCTAGTCTTGGCGATCCCTGGTTGTCCTTCCACCAATGACTCATGATAATTTGCTATGATCTCAGTTCGTATCTCCTTGTGCTGAACATATAGTCTTCCCTGGAAGTACGGCAGATTATCTCTGCTGGAGTATTGATCTCCCTTACTCAACCATTCCTTTTGGGCGGTCGAGTCCATCTGAACTTGGAGGTCAGTCAATTCTTCCCAGCAGGTAGTGACGGCTATCTGGTCTTGAATCCGTTCTTCGGGGATGATGGCTATGGGATCGGAGGGATTGAAGGCGTCTTTATCCTCTCCCATTCTTGATAGAGCATCAGCTTTTCCGTTGCGCACTTCAGGTTGGTAATTACAAAATCGTACTCGCCAAAGAATAAAGCCCAACAGAGTTGGCGTGAGGATTGTGCTTTGGCTGTCTTCAAATATTGTAGATTATGGTGATCGGTAATAACAGTAACCGTGTGTTTTGCTCCCAAAAGGTAATGTCTCCAAGTTTTGAAGGCTCCTTTGATTGCCAGGAGCTCCTTGTCTGTAATTGCGTAATTTCGTTCAGGTGCCGAAAACTTGCAGAACCAGAATGCTATGGGATGGAGCTGCCCCGTCTCAGGGTCCCTTTCTGATAACAATGCCCCCATTGCAATACTGGAGGCGTCAGTTTTGACCACATATGGTCGATCAGGCTGAGGGTGTCGAAGTATAGGCGCAGAGGTAAAGGCTTGTTTCAATTCCTGAAAGGCGTTTTCAGCTTCAGCTGACCAAAATAATTTCTTGTTCTTCTTTAGAAGGGATGTGATCAGATGGACGATTTGCGAGAATTGTGGTATAAATCGTCTATAAAAATGTGCAAATCCCAGGACATTTTGTACCCCTTTGGTAGATGTCGGGAATGGCCATTTAAGAATAGCTTCAAACTTGCGTGTGTCCATATGTACTCCTCGTGGAGTAAGCATGAAGCCCTAAAACTCGACCTCCGTGACAACGAAGGAGCATTTTTGTAGTTTAGCAAACAATCTGTGCTGACAGAGCTTTTCCAATACCGCTCTAACATGGCCAACATGATCTTCCTTGGACTGTAAATAGATTAGGATATCATCAATGTAAACGAGAACACAGACATCCAGTAGTTCATGGAGTACATCGTTCATAAAGAACTGAAATGCCGCTGGTGCATTGCATAGCCCAAAGGGCATCACCCGATACTCAAAAAGTCCATATTTGGTCCCAAATGCTGTTTTCCATTCATCACCACTTTTAAAGGAGAGTTCCGGGACTTTTTTTTTATTGTCCCTACGGTTCGGCCATGTGTTTTTAAGCATAACTCGGTAGATCGTGGAAAACTTTCCTATGGACCTTACCCGACTTTTCGTCCATTAACGCACTCGAAATCAGCCGCCATTTTCTGATAATCCTATCACTTGCCGCATCGCCCTGGCTCACCTGCTTTTGCGGCACTAAATCAAATCCCCCGCCCCTGAAACAGACTTGATCAAAACATTCATATTCCCCGCCTCTATCCGTGACGTGACTGAGCTGCGTAGGCAAACGCGCCCAGGCGTCTTCTACGCGACTCCACACAGAACCAGGAAATCAACACAGATGAGCTCAAACAACACAGCGCGCCACAATTGGGAATATGAAACTGTACTTTTAAATTAAACCGCAAGATTGTAAATTTGGTAAAGTAAATTTATTTGACATCAAATGTTTTGAGAATATTCAGCGATTAGCATTTTTATTTGCACATGTTCCAAAAAGTTCCGTTTCGAGGCACACGATGTTCCTTTGCTGTACACAGGGTCTTAGATAAATGAATTTTTATTTGCTCTCGATCCAAAATATTTCGTCTTGAGGCAAGCGATGTTCGTGTGCAGTAGACATGGTGTTGGTTTACGATAAAATAAGCTCTTCGGTCGCACTGATAATCGCATGGCTGTTCCAACAACGAGGCACTAGGCCACCACAACGGTCTGTATGTTGCATCTAGCCGTTAGTACCGCGTAAGGGCATACTTGTACTTGGCGATCGTCCCATAAAATGGTCAGGGTGGTAACGTTGTTCACGCGGAGAAGCAACTGGCGGTTAAAGAAGCCGTCCGCCGGTGTCTGGTACTCGTGACACATGCAGTAATGCATGATGTACCTGTTTGAAAAACATAAACAATGAAATTAGTCTCACCATCAGATCTTTATTAAAATTATTCATTTTATATATTCGGTCGGTAAATTATTTCATAGCTAGGACAGTGCAACTGGGTTTTAAACGTCAAGGGGGGGCTGTAGGATACTGAGACAGTCCCTCAGTGCAGGGGTTGACAGGGAGTGCAGGTGGAGAGTGGAAGGGCCCAGGACCGAGATCGCAGACAGTGGACCAGTTGTTGCAGGGGAGAGGGAGAGAGAAAGCAGAAGCAAAGGTTTTGAGGTGCTTCCGTAAAAGTAGACGGTTCTCCCCAAGATAGTGTGCGGTACAAAACAACATGCCACATAGAACGAACAAGTACAACTTAACCCGTCTTTAAAGCAACTGTATAGTAATTAAATTGCGGTATAAACTCATCTAAAGAGTTACTTACATTATATTTGCATTTTCCATTGCGTCTGTGCGTAGGGCAGCCCCGAAATACCACTCCTTCTATGCCGACGTTATTTCTTCTAATGAACGAACATGAAATGGCTTTCGTTTCTGAAATTATATTCATTATCGTTTCTTACGTGGTCCAGGCCTGTCAAGGTCAAAATACAATAGAACCTTATTCTGAGTCGTGGGCCATTCTGGCACCCGAGAAAAAATCAAAGCAGCTGACCTTCACTTCGAACGAGCACACATTCCAAGTTAGCTACATTCAGTGTAAGGCATTCTCACAGGACTTGAAATTTACACTCCATCTTTGCATTTTGTCTGCGTGCTTTGCAGCCACACAGAACCATAAATACGGAGAGATTCTATATTTATTGAAAAATGATTTATATTACTGTTTGGTTTAATTTAATGCGCAAATGAACAAGGGTGGAGAGACACATTGCATGTACACTGAGCAATCACTTTTATTTAGACAATACATAGATACACATATTCAATGGGCCTGCGACATGAGGAGACTTGAGAGAACAGACAATCAAATTACAATCATTTAAACCGTGATGTGTATTTCTCAATGAGTTCTTCTTTAGGTGGACATGGAACAGATGCAATGTTGGGTGGCAATGCAGTTGTCCCCTGCACAGGTTCGTTCACAACTCCATTTATGTGCCTATCTAGGACGTCAACAATAAGTTTCTCAATAAACTCATATTGCATATCCTCAAACACTGGTTTGATCACCCATTGTTTACTTCTTTTAGTGAAGGCCTTATTGTAGCGAAGCGTCCCTAAAGTTCCGGTCGTCCTACTTTGTTGACGGCCAACATTATGGTTATGTGCCAAGACCGCTAAAAGAGTCCGATTTATCATGCCCTCCATGCCAAAATGCAATCGTTTTGGCCTGTACTTTAGGCACATATTGTGGAACACCTCCAAATCTCCTGTGTGGCAGAATTCCGTGAGTCCCCTCAAAGCTTTTGTTATAGTTTTATCAAATACAATCTTTTCAATGGCTTTGTGAGTGGGTGATGAAGGAATCAACCACTTCTTCTTCCGTGCCTCCTCTGTGGACAAATGGCCATGTTCACAATTGTGGAAATGTTGGTTCGTGTTCCATCGGTGAACATTTGTACAGTGTGGCATTACTGACCGCCATTTTTCCAGTAGAATTTCCAACGACCCTCCACATGTTTTTGAGCTCCACCAAAGATGGTTGCTGATTGACTTGGACCACTGTGAAATACCTTGCAATTCTTTTTTTTTACCTGCAGCCGACAATTTTTTATTGATTGATTTTGCAAGATGCCAAACGTCAAATTGGTGATTTATATTTTTGTACTGTTCTCTCATTGTCTTGGCAATTGAAACGTGTCTGTCCGTGGCTATCAGGTCGATCACCATTCCCCGCGATTGTAGTTCTTGCAATGATGCTACAAAGCCAACTTTCTCCATGGCCACTGAAGATGTACTTTGTGACACCTGCACGACCACCGAACTCACAATTTTCTTACTTTCCATGTCCTGAAAATGGTAGGTGCAGTACTTGGCTGAAAATCCTGGGCTGTCGCACTGTCCATCACCGGCTAGCCTGAACCGTTTGCCCGCGAATGTACTATCAATAGACATTTTTTCCATTCTCCAAGCTTCGCTAATGGCTGGAAATAGATAATCGGTTTGGTATTTGTAGAACTGAGTTTTCGCAATGAAATGGATTCCCACAAACTGAAAGAAAGACTCTAATTTTTTAAAACTTGAACCACTAAAAAGTGCAGCCGCTGCACAAAGTAGATTGCCTGCTGGCAGTTGTCCCAGCATAGGTTGTGCAGACCATGTGAAAGGATGATATTTTGTACAGGTGGCATGTATTTTAAGGTTAGTGCCTCGAATTGCACGAGTCACATTAATCAATGGCTCCCCACATACTTCCCCACCTACCAAATGCCCACATTTAATCCGAATAATAATATCAATCAAACAACTATCGAATACAATGAATTTGGCCTCTTTCCTTATACTGTCACTCTGCATCCCAGCTGGTTCGGCCTGTAACGTTGAGGACATGTCACTCACATGAAAGGTAGAATCTCCGATATCGTCTTCCGCTATGTTCAGTGATATTGATGGTGTTTCATTGTCGTCTACTTCATTCTCTTCCATTGCAACATCTGTTCCTTCTCCGGCGATGGGTGAATAAAACAATTTCTTCAACTTTCTCGCCGTCTTAGTTTTTGCGGGTGTGGATTCTGTGAATTGATCTCCGACTGCATCCGAACTACCAGGAGGACATTCACTATCAATGGCTGGTGGTGGTATAGCTCCGTTGTCAATCACTTCATATTCTTCCCATTGGCACGATGCTTCTCCAGTCTCAAGTCCCTGCCAAAAGGTTTGACAAGCAACATCTCTCGTTCGCTTCACTGTCTGTGTAGATCTAGTTCGTACACCCACTCGCAACTAGAGGACAGATTGGAAAAGGGGTGTTCAGTTTAAACACAACTTACAGTATTGAACTATTAACAGTGAAAAACAACATAATATAGTGACCAGGACACTAAGCACCATCATCATCCTCAACACTGTCCGTGAGAGGCAGGCTTCCCTGAACTCTGGCAGCTCGGTGATGCATTGCGGACTTGGCTCGCCTTCCGAAATGTAGGCCAAGCACCCGGAATTTTCACGGCAGCAGCAGTTCTCCTCCTCAGTTGGCATTAGCTCGCAACGATTGCACGTGTACCAGGTGGAGACGCCGTCCATGCGACATGGTCCAGGCTCTTCATCCGTTGACTGGTCCTCCCAACTGCCGTCCGAATCCCCATCGTTTTCGCGTGCTTGCCTTTCCAGTAGTTCTTCCTCGGTGTACTCGGGCTCGTACATATACGGCATTATTGTAGCCATTGTGTGGTAAAGAAAGTAAAATAATTTATAGCGGTGGTACTGGTATCTGTTCACACGGGCTACAATCAACGAAGGAAGCTGACCAGAGCACAGAAACGAGTCACAGAATACTCAAAGTAACACAGCGAGAGTAATGGAATCGAAAATCTGCTGCTGTGTGTTGTGAAACGGTGTGTTTATACTTATTGAGGAAAGAGGCGTCCTGCCGTTTCCATGGCGACACTTCATTAGCTGAGGCGCAGCGATTGTTGACACGAAACGTGCTTTGGCGTTGGGAAATGGGCGGTACGCGTCTGCTGATGTCAGCCTCGGGGGCGGGGGATTTGATTTAGTGCCGCAAAAGCAGGTGAGCCAGGGCGATGCGGCAAGTGATAGGATTATCAGAAAATGGCGGCTGATTTCGAGTGCGTTAATGGACGAAAAGTCGGGTAAGGTCCATAGGAAAGTTTTCCACGATCTACCGAGTTATGCTTAAAAACACATGGCCGAACCGTAGGGACAATAAAAAAAAAGTCCCGGAACTCTCCTTTAACTCGTATGAGGTGATAGGCGCCCGTAGGTCCAGTTTCATGTAAATTTGGGCACTCTTTACCTGATCGAGTAATTCTGGGATGAGTGGCAGAGGGTATCTATTCTTAACCGTTATTTGGTTCAATGGCCTGTAGTTGATGCACGTTCTGAGGTCACCATACTTCTTGGGTACGAAGAAAACACTGAGGAGGCAGGGGACTTAGATGGGCGAATGAACCTGTTGGCTAGGTACTGGTCCAGGTAGGTTTGCAGGTGTTGATTTTCTTGCTCCATCAGGGCATATATCCGGCTGCATGGAATTTGAGCTCTGGGTATCGGGTCGATCTGGCAGTCGTAGGGTCTATGTGGAGGCAAAGCATTTGCCTGTTCTTTTTGGAATACATCTTGATAGTCCAAATATTCCGGAGGTAAGGCACCAGCAAGAGCCAGAAGTGTTTTCGTCTTGCATTTGGGTTTTTGCAGAGTCTTACGATAACAAGTTTTGGCGCATTCTTGCGGAAAGGCCAGCACTTGTGTTTTCCAGTCAATCCTGGGGTTATGGGTCTCCAGCCACGGCATTCCTAAGATCATCTGGAACTGTGGTGCTCCAATAAGATCAAAAGAGATGTCTTCCTGATGACCATCCTGACATATCAGCATAATCTTTTCGGTGTGTTGCGTTACAGGTCCTGCGGATAGTTGGGAGCCATCCACTGCAGTTACGTTTTCCATCTGTGGTTTATGCCGAAGAGGGAGGCCTATTCGTGTGGCTAGAACCTGATCAATATAGTTAATTACCGCTCCACTGTATATATACGTCTCGAAGGCGTGTACCTTTGATGGTTGCAGGTGGTGGACTATGAGTACTGGAATGACTAGATGTGAGGTCTGAATTACCTTCTTGATTTTGCTCGACTAGGGGACCCCTACCCTTGTCGGGCGCTGGAGTTTTCCGGAGCCGTGTCTTGTTCCTTATTGGTATTATCCGTTGCACCTACAGTTTTTTTGGGTGGTTTAGTGGGGCAATCTCAAAGAAAATGTCCTGCCTTGCTGCAGTATAAGCAAAGTTGTTGCTGCCTCCTTTTTTCTCTCTGTGACTTAGATATAGGGGCCCGTATCCCCCGATCTGCATAGGTTCAGTTGCCTCGTGGACCTTGCTTGGATTGCCCCTGGGTCTCATGTAGAATGATCTCACTTTAGTCCTTGTGCATTCCAGTTTTCTGTCTTGTAGCCTGTGATCCATTTGCAGCGTTAGCTTGATATACTGTGCACAGCCTTCAGGAGGGTTGACCACCTGTGCAAACACATCCTTTAGGTCCCCACGTAGTCCTCGATAAAATAGTGTGGTTCTTTTCTCTTCAGGCCAGTTGGTCTGTGCAATGAGGCGATTAAAAGTGGCTATATATATGTCAGCAAATCATGATTCCCCTGTCTAAGGACAACAGTTTGTTATCCAGGGCCTGTCCTTGGGTGTGCCTCGCAAACAGCTTTTCCAATTCCCATTGAAATTCCCCGAAATTGTGCAGCACAGGGTCATCCTGGTTGACCAAGGGTATTGACCAGTCTGCTGCACTGCCTCCTAGATAGGGGAGTACAAAAGCCACCCTGGAACTATTGTTCGGGAATGCACATGGGCAGCACAGAAAGTGCAGGCGACACTGATTCATAAATATGGCAAATTTGTTGGGGTCGCCAGTAAACCGTTCTGGTGGAGCCAGCGGTACATCCCCTGGGAGTACCACTTGAACTGGCAGTGATGGCGGCAAAGGGGCTGGAGCGATTCCAGGTAAAGGCATGAGTTTGAAGCACCTGTCTTGCCAGTTCGTCGGTTTGTTCTTGAGCAACAATTAAGTCCCTTCTTAAAGAGTTTGTCTGTTGTCTGGAGGCATGCACTTCAGCCCGTAGTTCCCCTAGCAATTGGGCCAACTGGTCGGGCTCAGAGGTATTCATAGCGCCCAGGCAGAGATTCGGAGAGGCTTCGCGTTCTGTTAAGCTCACCTGGTCTTTGCGGGGGCATTGGGGCACGGTTGGAGACCTCCCAGGAGTTGACTCCCTCGGATCGCTTCTCTCCCCCAACTGCTGCTTTTTCGGGCACCAGGAATGCTGGGACTGTTCCTGAGGGAAGACGAGAGGCAGTGAGGATAGCATGGTGGTGTCCCAGTTCCCCTCGACCCTTTCATGCCAACATGTAGTGCGCAGCAGTTTGCCCATGCAAGCTCACCTGTTTTTATGTAAGGATGAGCTCTCCGTCCTGCTTTCCTTCAGCAGGGGCACTGTAGATGGACCTAGTTGCGGCACTGGTCCAGATTGTGGAGGTCCAGACCGGCTGCGAGCATTCCGTCTCGAAAATAGGTGATTATAACTATGATTATTGTCTGTATTCTTGTGTTAATTCTTTCCCATTGATTATTGTTCGCAACTATATATGGTTCTTTCTCCCTTTAGTGATGAAGATGGCTCAGGGGCGCGTGATGGTGAAAAGAGCCTATTCCGGATGGCCCACAGATGGTCAGTAGACAGTTCCAGAAGCAGCGCCAAATTTGTGAGTTGCGCTGCTTTAGCGTGTTAAAGTCTATGCGACTGCTCACCTTGTAT
Source organism: Ambystoma mexicanum (assembly GCF_040938575.1). Classification (NCBI taxonomy): domain Eukaryota; kingdom Metazoa; phylum Chordata; class Amphibia; order Caudata; family Ambystomatidae; genus Ambystoma; species Ambystoma mexicanum. Next base: position 602,168,941 of record NC_090922.1, read on the forward strand.
ATCTTATTCCCTTTGCAGGTGCGGCTGGTCGTGATAGATGTTGAGCGGTCTCCGAGTTTCTACAGGCTGCCGAAGCTGAAGATTCGCGTGGATCCTGCGCCTGAAGATGCCCCGTGTTGATGGGAGCTCGGGACAGGTAAGAATGCTGGGCAGCACCCACAGAGGATTCCAGAAGACAGGTAAAATGAATGCGGCTGCTGCAGAGTTGGTAGTGGTGCTGCTTCCAGCGATGGCGTGACTTCAGGTAAGATGCTCGAGGTTCCCGGAGTCTGAAGACGCACATGCTGACCAGGTAAGATGCTGAAGGGTTCCGGAGACTGACGACGCACGTGCTGAACCAGGTAAGGACTTCTGAACGGCGGTAAGCGTTACGCTGCACTTAGCAGACTAACGCAAAGCGCCAGTATGCAGGTGGGGCCGGCTTATATAGCCTGGCCCCAGCCACTCCCCTTAGGCCCTGCCCTGTGGCCCCCACCTTGCTCCTCCTCCTGTCTTCTGCAAGTGCCTTCCCTGAACTAATAGGGCCCCGCCTGGCCTTGCTGCACATGCCTTCCGTGTTCTGTGTGCCAAGCACAATTTGAAATGAGCTTGGTGCCATAGGCGTCAAGACTGGGTCCAATGGGACCCTGCAGGAAGTGAAGTACTGGGCCCTTGCCCAGTGGCCATGACACAGCCAAAAATCATGCAGAGGATCTTGCCCTGTCCTGACAAGGGGCTCCAAACCAACAGGGGCATCGCATGGGCCGCAAGGATTGAAGACATTGTGCCCTTTATTCTGCAGGATAATCAACCGACTGGCTTGGCAAAGGGGTTGAGGCCCCAATCGTAGCAGATACCGAAGCCCCGGCGCCAAAAGCATTTATTGGAAGGTCCTTACTGGCCCACACAGACCCAGCGGAATGAGGTTGCAGCTGTACCATTCGAGGCTTTAAAAAATAAAGCCAACATTTGATCCCTAAATGTCCCCCCATACCCATTTAAATGCTTGTTTTAAAGTAAACTCAGCATTACTGTGTTTTTGAGAGTCAGACAAATCTTCCCACTCATCCTGCAACGATCTGTACCTCCTCTAAATTTTATGGCAGGAAGAAGAGTTACGTGACATGACGGGAGTGCACTAGCTTCTTAGTTTTATTATGTCTTCTGCGCTCGCTCTTGCTCTTCTCTGGAATAGGTTCTTCCATTTCCATCTCTGAAGATTTAGGAAGAGAAGTGGTTGGTGACTTTGAGGGGGGGACAGCCTACCGTCAACTTGACTAGGCATAACGGCGCAAGCAAAAAATGTATTCAAGACGTTCCCTGAGTAGCAGCATGCTGGACAAACTGAATGATGAAATTGAGGTAATGGGGCATAGTGTGTGCTATTCATGCAGTGGAGACATCAGGTCTGGAGTAGAGACTGTCGAGCATCGTAGAAGATGGTTGCATAGGTACACTATGACCCCTAGCAAAGTATTCCAAGAACAGCTGGCGCTGGAGCATATTCATCTGGATGAGGAATCTGTGGTAGGATGCAATCTACTGAAGGGATATAATTTTGTGTGGCAGTAGGATTGTTTGTGGAAAATTCCTATTGTAACAACCTATAGGGACTAAGACTAACTATTAGGGAAAAGCCTCCTCTGGATGAATTTGAGCAGAGCCTGGCGACAACTCTTGTATTATAAAGTAACTTGAAAATGCTCAGAACCCTAGACAAATTAAGAAAACCATAGTCCAATAATTCTGTACTTGTGTATACACATGCTGAAGGTACACAGAAATGTGGAACTTGTGAGGAACACATCTCTTGGCATTTCATACATTTATATAACTATACTTCTACAGTTTTCTTCCAACAGCATTCTTAGATGGCTACTGAGAAGCAATTGGTTAATCAACTGTTCAATCCAACATAAAGCAAATATGTTTAACTCATTATGAATAAGTGCTCACAGACAGAAATACCCAAGACAAATGATAATTTTCCCAGCTAAGCTTTAAATATTAATAGTTTTTGAAAAAAAGGTAATTGGTAAGAAGATTTAAGGCTTGTGATCCCAAAAATATATGGAGACTACTAGAAAAGAAGGTTAGGTCAATTTAAACAATTAAACAAATTGTAAATATTACATGCATTATTCTAAAGAAACTTGAAGCAGGATAATTGTGACAAATGCCTATATGTACAAAATATGTGGGTAATGTGACAGGGCGAGAATCCTGTCCATGTCAAAGAGGGTGGAAAATTCCTCTCAACTAAGAATGGGAAGTATGCATAAACAACCAGATACGGTTCTGGTCCCAAGGGCTGGCAAGACCTTGCCATCAACATAGACTGGCCAGGATAGTCTTGTTGCAGGACTCCTCTTTCCATAGACTGAACCACAGCCCTAATAAGGAGAAAACCAGACAATTCATCATGGGGAGAGAACAGGTAGCTCATGAACAACATGGAAGCAGCATTGGGACCCCTATGCTGGCGGAGGCACCAAAACTAAGCTAGCGGGAGAGACCCAAGGAAGCGCCATGTCCAGGTGTGACAGAAAGAAAGGGCCCATGACATCGCCGGGAAGGTCACACCTCACGCAGGAGTCCCCCTACACCACCAGCGTCTAACAGGCGAGCAGTGCAGATCCTCCCTGAAATAACTCGCACAAAGCCTACATGGAACGGAGTTCAAAAACCCAAACACTGATCCTAGCTCTTCAGTACTGCCAACACTCATCCCGACCAGTCCGTGTGGAAGAAGGGGTGGGTGCTAAGCCCTCTCCATAGAGACTTATTATACATACAAGCCCCATGGGGATGCGAGCAGGCTGGATTGTTTCGGGAAAAGGGTACCGAATTAAGGAGGAAAAGAAGGGATATAAGGGAAAAACAGGAACTGTGGGTGGTTTGGGTGAGGTCATAGGAGGTGGAGTACCAAGGGACCAGCAGGAGGAAGGGGAAAGTGGAACAAATGTGGTTAGCAGGTGAGGTATGGGCTTAGGAATGATAGTTGGTCTGCAGTCCGAGTGTGCATGCATGTGAGACAGGTGTGTAGAGAGGGTAGTGTAATGGGAGAAGACTGCTACAGAGTGAAAGGAGAGTGAATGAGTAGTAGTGAGGAGAGAGTAGTAGCATGGAGGAGAGAGGAGTAGTTGTAGTAGAGTAGTATTGGTAGAAGGGGGAGTGGTGTAGAAGAGGGAAGCAGTGGTGTGGATGCGGAGTAGTGGAGTGAGAGCAAAGGTAACAAACGAGGGGAGACAAGAGCGAGGAGGAGTGATACATCGTACAGACAGAAGACTGCTGAGCAGAGTAAGAATGAGGGTGAGGTAGTTAGAGTAGAAGGGCAAAGGTGAGCGTGTGAGTCAGTGAACCAGCCCGAGCCCAACTGAGTAAGTGCCATGCACTATCCCAAACTACCAGTAGGAAACAAACCATGGGTTAAAACAGGAACAGTGAGGAATTTCCTGGGGGAGTGTGCATATAGCTGACATTTAGGAGGCCAGCTCTAACTGAAGGTAGCCAATTAGACAGTAGGGGTTACTATTCAGTAGAACTAAATGGTGTTACAGAATACTGGGTTAGGAGGGAAATTGGAGAGAAGGAGGGACGTGCCTAGGTCTCACACAAATCGTAATAAAACCCCATGAACCGGCTTTAAGACTCCCAAGTGTTTGTGTCATCTGTGATACTAATTATATGTTATGCAGATGATTTTGAATTTCAAATAAAAATCTTTTTGGGAGGATTTGTTTAAGTATATTGTACTTGCGCCAGGATAGAGAATAAAAATGGAGGTAGCTCACTTAGAACATTATTTACCAGATCAAAAAAGATTAAATCAGCACATGCTAATGGGTATTTTTACAGCAAGGTTGAAAGGGAATATGAAATAAAATAGCTGTGGAACTGTAATGCTAGGCACAGCATTATGCAATACGAGGGAATGACAAAGACTTGAGGAGGTTTAGAGCCACATAGCAAACTATTCTGTACATGTGTGGAATTGTTAAAAATTCTGTACCTCATTATTTTGTTGCACATTTAATTACATCATTGTAAACAGAAATATTGGCAAACAAGTCCCAAAGTGTGTGGGATAAGAATTAGTGATTAACATGACACAACGGCAATTCAATGTAAGAATAAAGAAGATTGTATGTTACACTGTTGAAAATACCATTTGTAAAAGACAAAATAAAGATTAATCTGAAGGCACCATTCAAGTACAATGTAACTTCAGTGTTCCAAGAGGCTGAAACTATGATTAAAGATAGATGGTGAAATTACTTACCATAATGTTCTTACTATGGATTCTTCTCTCGCAGCTCTGCTGCTCGGAAACATTTTGAAAGGGGGCGTAGTGGACCTCGTCTCGGCAGTCTATCAGCGATCCATCTTGGTTAGAGCTAGATCATTGGCTCCGGACATGACGTTGGGCGTCATATATATACCATGTCACTAAGCCCCATCCCCCAGTTCCTTTATTCCTGTGCTTGAACGCTGCAGAGGACAACGATGGGGGACAAGGCTAACCAGCCTGTAAAAAACTTGACAATGGAAAACATCCCAAAAGGGTGAAAACCAAGAATTAGAAAAAAATGTAAAGATTCTTTTTTTTTTTTTTAAAGGTAAGCGACTTGCCAGCTAGGAGAGGTCACCTCAGAGCCATCACCAGGTATTCCTTCGCTTAGACAGATGCGCCAAGCCTTAAAAACTTTCTGAGAAGGGATGGATGGGAGGGGCGATGCAAAATCTGCAGAAGAATCCATACAAAAGAACATTACGGTAAGTCATTTCTCCTTCAATGGATTGCTTTTCTCCCAGAGATTCTTCATCTGATAGACTTACCAATCAGTTAGGACCACGGAGGCGGGCAGAAAGTGCTAGATTTTGCAGAACTGCCCAACCAAAAGATACATCAGCCCCGCAGGCAACACCCAGACATTAGTGCCTGGTAAATGTGTGCAAGGAACGACCAATGAGCCGCACAACAGATGTCCCTAATGGGAATTCCCCTCTGCAAGGCCATAGAAGTCGAGACCCCTCTCATCGAGTATGCCCCGATGCCGGGAGGAAGCTCCCTGTCTGCAGACTTAACATTCTGCGATGCAAATAATAATCCAAGACAGAGTCTGCTTAGTAACAGCTAGACCTTTGCGGGACAATGAATGGGCCACGAACAGCTGTTCAAATTTTCGAAACTCAGACGTCCTAGCGACGTAAAAGCTCAAAGCTCTTTTGGGATCTAAGTGGTGGAACAGCTCCTCCTCAGAGTGGTGTGGTGTAGGGTAGAAGACCAGAAATCTATGGACTGAGAAAGGTGGAACTCAGAAAACACCTTCGGAAGAAAGCAACGCCTTAATTTAAGGGAAACCTTTTCCCGAACAAAACGCAGGGATGGGGGCATGCAACACAAGGCCTGCAGCTTGCTAACTCTCCTGGCTGATGGGATCGCAACCAAAAAGGCTGTTTTCAAAGATAACAGTCTCAAAGAACAAGAATGCATGGGCTTAAATAGAGACGCCATCAAGAATGTCAGAACTAGGTTTAAATCCCAGTTTGGGACAACAAAATAAGTTGGTGGAAACATATTCACAAGACCTTTCGGGAATTGGGCCATAACCGGGATCGTAAAGAAAGAATCTTGATTCGGGGACCTCTTGAACACAGAAAGGGGTGCCAAATATCCTTTGACTGTGATAACACGAAGGCCTGCTGAGGCCAGTGACAGAAGGAACTCTATCAATGTAGTGGTGGGGCAAGACATGGGATCGATTTTGCATTCCCTGCACCACGCCTCAAATCTTCTCCACCTGCACGCATGCAGAGATCTGGTTGATGGTCTGCGTGCAGTCAGAAACACCTCGAGTACCCCCTTCGAGAGGTCCCAGTCATCATACCTCATCCTCTCAAGAGCCATACATGTAGGTTGAGGGACTCTGGGTTCGGGTAAGTGCCCAACCTTCCGACTGGGTCAGGAGATCTGGGCATCGAGGCAACCGGTGAGGCAGACAGGTGGTTGGATCCAAGAGGTCAGAGTACCAAGTTCTCCTCACCCAGTCCGGGGCAATCAAGATCACTTTGCTTGAAACCTCTTCAACCTCCTGAGAACCCAGGGGATGACGGGAATCGGTGAGAAGGTGTAGTGGAGAGGGAAGGTCCAATCCATCAGAAATGCGCCCTCAGTGAGCTGTTCACTGGGAATTCTCCCGAGCAAAACTGTCTGCACTTCCTGTTGGATTCCATGGCAAACAGATCCACTGCTGGGGTACCCCAGAGAGAGAAGACTTCTTCCAGGACTTACAGGCACACTTCCCACTCGTGTGAGACCGTGCTCTGCCTGCACAAAGTACCGCCAAGCAATACTCTGTCCCTGCCAGATGAACTGCCGAGACCGAGATCTGGTTCTCCAGCAACCAAAACCACAGCTGCATCGCCTCTCTGCAGAAGGGGAGGGAGCGCACGCCACCCTGCCTGTTCAGGTAGTGCATGGCCACTGTGTTGTCGGTCAGAATCAGGATACGCTTCCCCTTGAGAGACGGGCGACAGCCCTCAAGGCTAACCCGATTGCTTGCAACTCCAGCCTGTTGATGTGCCACCTGGCTTCCATTGCTGACCAATGGCCGTTCACCTGCAAGTTCTCGCAGTGAGCACCCCAAACCTTCAGAGACACATCTGTGACCACTCAGGCCAGAGGCTAAGGAGGCCAGAAGGGTTCCCCTGCCATGAGATTATTGTCGTTGGTCCACCAATTTAGGTTGACCACTGACCTGGACACTCTGAGGGAATCTGTGAGGGCTCCGAGTTACTGTGACCACTGACTTCTCAGGAGCCACTGAAGGGATCTCATGCTTAGCCTAGCCTCTTGCACTACAAAAGTACAGGAGGCCATGAGGCTTAAGGGGCAAAGTAAGGAAGTAGCTGGTAAGGTGGTGTGGTTCCAGAAAAACAAATCCACCATCTGTGCGATGCTGATGACTCTTTCCTCGAGCGGGAAGGCCTTCCTTACCCGGGTGTCTAGGACTACCCGAATGAATTGGAGCCTCTGGGCTGGCATCACATGGGACTTCTTCCAGTCAAGGGAGAAGCCCAGCTTGTGCAGTAGAAGACAGGTGTCCTTCCGATGACACAAGACCAACTTCCGCCGGATCAGCCATTCGTCCAGGTACGGGAATACATGAACCTCAGATCTCCGGAGGTGAGCCGCGACTACCACCATGAGCTTGATGAAGACCCTTGGAGCAGAGGTCACCCCTAAGGGAAGCACCTTGAACCGATGGTGCTTGTCCCCTATGAGGAACCTAAGGAACTTCCTATGCTTTTGATGTATCGCCACATGGAAATAAGCGTCCTGTAGATCTATTGATACTAGCCAGTCCTAAAGTTCACGAGCGTGGAGAATTTCTCTCTACATCACCATCCTGAATTTGTCTTTGCCCAGGAACTTGTTCAAAGCCCTGAGGTCCAGAATGGGACGGAGACCTCCGCCCTTCTTGGGCACCAGGAAATATCGGGAATATCAACCCGGTCCTTTCTGTTCAGGAGGCACCGCTTCCACAGCACCCTTCGACAGGGCTTGCAGTTCTTCCTGGAGTGTCTGTCCCAGTTGGATTGGAGGTGTCGGGGCCTGGCCAATGGTTTTCTGGAAAAGGGCAGACAATAACCCCACCGAACGAGCTGTAGGGCCCAGGCATCGGAGGTAACTTCCTGCCACTGTGGCCAATGCTCTGCTAACCGTCCACTGTGAGAAACCAGAACGGTGTCTCACTCACTAGTCCCCGGGGATCTGTCATCCAGTGCCTGGGGGTGGACCAGTGCAAGAGTATCACCTGGGTGAGAGTCTTCGGGGAGTGGGACACTGGATGGTGAGACGCGGTACCCCTTCCATGTAACAAATTTACCCTATTCTACCAGGCAGGATAATTAGGAACTCTACCCCACCCTCCCTTTACAACACAAACTCTTTCTCACGGACAGCCCGCTATGAGAGAAAACGTACTAACATCCGAGCCGCATACCTGACGTGTCACAATACTATGGTCAGGTGAGGTCAGGCAATTACTGACCAACACACACACACACACACCAGCCTTCCATTAAGCTTCCCCACACGGATAAAAGGCGGAGCACGAGAGCACACGCTGAGCAAGGCAAGGATCATGAGGAAATAGCAGTTCCAAGATGGCAGTTTAACGAGAGAAGAGTGAAAAACAGAAGGGGGTCGCAAGGAGGGAAGTTGCCTTGACCTTTTTGACAAGGAACCGTTACTTTCCTGAAACCTTGAGAATAGAAAGCATAAGACAAGGAAACCAAGCTGAAGAATACTGCATTGTGTGTCGGAGATAGCCAAGGCCCTCCCGCGTCAATAATCAAGGCTGTATGGAGAGAGCTGGAACGAACATTGTTTGAAACGAGTGTGATAACCGATGCAAGTAAAGCTGAACTGCTGATGAGTGATTGAACTTTGAAACCAAGGTACGATACCTTTGACAGAGTGGTCTGGCACTGCATGCATGCTCAATCGAAGGTCTCTGTAAGGTATCCAGCTGAGAGGTGGCAAAAGTGAAAGAGTTGTAAAGAATTGTGAATAGAAGTGGTCATGCGACAAGTCTAGCAAAATCCTGCGCACAATCGAAAATCTTCGATGTTGATACAGTAAAGAAAGTTTATGGTAAAGTAGATAAAGTTGGTCCGAGCCCGGCAGAGGGGGATCAATTGAAAGCTTTGTGTTAAAGTGGGTCTGAGCCCGGCGGAGAGGAACCTGGGGTGAACAGAAAATCACACGAGAATTTGTACATGTGAAATCCTAAGAAGAAAGGAACTTTGATGTTTGTCGTGTTGCATCAGTCCCTCTGGAAAAAGAGACTTTGGCACAGAAGGCCATGATGTTGAATTTTTAACTGCACCCTTGTGCTAGAGAAGCCAGAGACTGTGCTAAGCTTGACTGTGCTGCCTTGTCTCGTACTAAAAACGCAGGGAATGCAAGCCAACGGCTTGAATATCCTGACAAATCATTTCTTTAACACTTTTCTTTTTCATAACATTGTTTCCCACACTATTTGTATTTAGAAGTAAGAATTGGCAATAGGGTTATTAGTATAGGACCTTTGATTTTGACAGACTCGACTAGGACTGCGCTATTTTTACTTTGATGGTCATAGCTTGCTCCCATCTTTAGATATAGGATTAGATAAGTGTTTTTCACCCTAAGTGAAGTTCAATAAACACCCTTGAACTGTGATCACTTGTATCTGTCTTACTGTTTGATACCATGCCTTCCTTACAACACCAACCACTAAGATGTGGGAGTAGAAATCGAAGCGGCTTGGAGGGCGGAACCGCCCCTGCCGCTGCTGATGTTTACTGGCCTCTAGAATCCACTCAGCCCCTCCAGGGGCACGAGAAATGCTTCTGCCATGGCCTGTCTTGGCCTGCAGGAGCTGTGCCTTCCTGCCATAACACACCTAGCGGCTGCAGCCCCTGCCTCTAGAGGCAAAACTGAAGGCAGGTTTGGCCAGCTGCGCAGCTAAACCCAGCACTTTTGCAGCTAACTTTGACTCCTTAAGACGGAATTCTCCCTTGGAACGCCTGTCCAGTAACGTATTCTGGACGTTTGGAGAGAAGCTAGAAGCTTTGAGATAAGCTTGTCTTCTCAAGACTATCGACAACCCCATTGAACAGCCAATGTAGTCAGCCACGTCCAGGGCCATTTGCAACGACTGCTTGGCTACCTCATTCTCATCTTCCGCCAGCTGTGTAAATACATCCCACATTTCACCTTCGGGGATGTATTGAGCTGCCTGCTCCACAGCTTTCCATAAGCCAAATTAGTATTTTGCGAATCCACAAGTTACATTGGTGGCTTACGTCATGCTGCCAGAAGTAAAGACCTTTTTGGACATTGCATCCAACCTTTTACCTTCCCTGTCCGGGGGCAGATTAGAGGTGGAGGCCGCAGACTTGGTGGAGATTGTGGCTGCCTGCACAACAAGCCCTACTGGTGAAGGGTGAGAAGCCAGAAATGATGGATCTCCTCTTGCTGGCCTGCACTTCCCTGTAAAACAAGAGTTGACAGGCCGAATGAAGCAGGGGTTCTGCAATTGCCAGATTAAGTCGCATGTTCTGTTCTGTCACAGGACCGTCATCTAATATGTCTGTCAATTTGTGGCCCTGAATAGGCACTGAAGTGGAATTCAAACCTAGGGTGTCTACTACCCTTTCTACTAGGGCCCTAAACTAAGCATGGGTGTGAGTGTATGGCTGACCCTGCTGAAGTTCTACATCTGGACACGTGTCCAGGCCACTAACATCATGTAATCCTTGGGCAAATAACAACAGGTTCGATGGTTTGTTGTTGAAAATAATTGACGCCTCCTGACCCCATATATATGTATTTATATATATGGGGTCTATGTCCCCGTGGTCATCACCTTGGTAGATGCTGAAAATAGACGGCATTGACTGGAAGAATTCAGACCTGGAGAGAGGCACAAAGGATTCATCGCTGATAGTCAGCACCAAAGGCTTCTCTTCTCAACGTCGACGGAATGGCAGTCGGCTTGGACACCACTGTGCTGTCGGGGGCGTCAGCCTGTCGATGCTCTCTAGAGGGGCCGACCATCAATGACATTTACACCTGTGTCGGCATCAAGCCCAAAGGCTTCTCCGGCGCAAATGGCATCGACGATTTGGCCAGCGCGGGGTCAGGAGTGCAGAGCGCCATTTCGCCTCTGAGGCCTGCTGTTCGGGTGGGGATAGCCGCACCTGCAGCAATCTGCGCCTTAAACATAGCCAGCATTTGGCTTTTGAAATCTTCACTCCTCCCGAGAGGTCAGCCCACCTGATGGCTTACCTTTTTCTGAATCGCGTTGATGACTGTAGCATTGTTTCTTCTTATGCGAAGATGAGGAAGAATAGCTCCTCAAGTGTGACCGCTTTTGCCTTCCATCTGTGCTTTTCTTTCTCCTTTTAGAGAGTGGGCCCTTCGGTGTCGGCCTCAGAAGACTGGAACATCGACTGTGCCAGGGATTTCAGAGAAAGGCTGCCCAAGGCAAATTTAGCGGCCTGCTCCCGTATGGTCTTCGGGAGCATCTTGGAGCATGATGCACATCCCTCTGTTTAGTGATACATACCTGGACACCACAGACGAACGTTGTGCGGGTAGGTCACCAACATTTTGGAATAGCAGTCGCAGCACCTCTTAAAACCCGAAATCCGGGGAAGCAGACATAATTGCAGTCGAGGTTTCTTGAAAAACATTTGACGAATTTAGTCAAACGCAGAGTCAAAGACTCAGTGTCGTGTTCCACAAAGCAATGTGTCGAGTGTGCAGAAAAAAAGGAACTGAGGTATGGGGTGTAGCGACGTGGTATATATATATATATGACCCCTGATGTCACGTCCAGAGCAGACGATCGAGCACCGAGCAAGATGGATAGACGATGACGGCTGAGTCGAGGTTCACTACACCCCCTGTCGAAAAGCTTCTAAGAAGCAGTACTTGATGAGGATATCTATCAGATGAGGAATCTGCGGGAGAAAAGCAATCCATTGAAGTGTCTTTCACTGGACTGGCAGACTTTGAGGCAGCATGCATAGACAGCCCATCTACAACCAAAGATCACATCTTTGTATCTTCTTATCAACCCAACAAAGCCTCCACACCAAATATGTAATTCAATAGACAAATATTTATTTAGTTTTCCTTTATTAGCGTTTATTGAAAAGAATGTATTCCCAAGCCCCCCATCATAAAAGTGTTGGTGTCCATGAAACTCCTACCACGCTTGCCCAAGCATCACACACAAAATGTCCATTGGGTACATCTGAAATGTTGATGGCAGACCCATTTTCTTTAACTCCTCACCCCCACACTTTCTTCAATACTAAAGCCTTCCACAAAAAAGGTCCAATGAAGTCAGTAGAATGGAATCCAAAATGCTGTGAAGAGTTTCAACACATCATGGTCTCTGCAGAGCTGAAGCAGTGACTGAGGTTAGCAGTTGCCTTCTACTCACTGAAGTCAATCTCTTCATACTAGTTCAAGCACCTGGGTGGGGAGACACAGAATTGTGTAAGATGGGTAGTGGTGTGTAAAACAGATAGATAACTATTGAAAGATTGTATCCATCAATCAGAACTTGGGAAGATTTTGGCAAAGAAAAAATGACTCACCTTTGATAATGTTCATCCTCTCATGGGTTTCTTTACTTGTTAAATAGCTGGGAGGAACCCGAGGACAGCCTCCCATCTACTACCCTTAGGTCCTCTTCTCAGGTGGCCAGGGTTCCGACACTGGTGGGGTGGATATGCGAGGGAGGATCACCTGGGTGGAGGGACTTTGTGGAGTAGGGAGAGCCATGGCATTCCCCTTTCCCTTTTCAGAATGCATCCTACCCTCCCCCTCCCTTTGTAGATTTTTATCAGTCTGCCCCTCATTCACACACACCAACTGTCTCACCTTGATATTCCTTTAAGACTGGGATGAGGAAGAGACAACTGAGAGTAATGCACACTTCCATTGGTGCACACCACTATGGTACTGAGACGAGGAAGAGAACTGTGAAGAACTAATACAATGGTCATGCAAGTCCCACTAATTAGGCTAATTGTGGCCAGGAAAAAAGTTTGCACCTGAAGCCAATTGAGTGCATAAAAGGAGACAGACAGGAGGAAAAGGGGAACCCGCTTAAGAACAAGGACGCAGCAATCCAACGAGGAACAGGCAAGAGAGGGCCCGATGAAAAGGACGCCACACAGTGCAGAAGAGCAAGAAAGATGCTGAGACCAGATCGGGCTATGAGAGGGTCGAGAGCCCTGCAGAGCCCTGCGCTGTGTCCACAGCCGGAGCTCTGGGGCACAGGAGACTCCAGGTCTCAGCAGGTTTCGGAAAAGGCAAGAGTTGCTTGCCAGAGCTCATGACAAGTAAAGGGGGAGCGAGAGAAAGCCGTAGAAGGAACCAAAGTCACCTGGGGGAGCAGCCGCAGACCAGTGAGTGACAAAGAGGGAACACTCATGCCGGGGCACTCCAAGGGCTGGACTTGGGCAGAGGAAGCTGCCGCTCGAATGCAAACTTGCAATGAATGGGTATGGAGACCAAATAGAAGATTACTGAAAACCGAACAAGCTGCAAAGTACTTTATGAGTTATTGAATACCGAATTAAGAAAAAGATATACAAAGTATATGAAAAATACTGCACGAGTGAAAATACAGTGATTTTATGAACACAGTGAAAAGAAAGTAATAAGCATTGATGGACAACGTGAAAGTATATGCCAAGTGAAAGCCAGTAATGAAAGCTTGTGAAGCAAGTGATGAGCACCATTGGATAGTGTGAAAGCAAGGTGATAACAAGGAATAAACACCACAAAGATACTGTGGCAGAGTCAAGAGAAAGAAGAAATAGAATTGAAAATGGACTAATGTCACAGGTTCAGATAGAAAGCCTGTGTTGGCAAGGAAGTCCATGGAGAACAAGTGAACGTAACAAAGTGCCAAGTGTTATCGGTTGCATGGCCTGTAATGGGTGGACCGTGTGGTCCGACAACCGAGCCTAGACCGAGTAACCCTTACTTGGAGAGAACCAAAGAAAGTCAAGACAGTGAAGCTGTTGTGACTAACAAGTGATAGTGATTAAAGAAAGGAACACGTTATGCAAACTGTTGAAAAGCTTGAAAGGTTACAAAGTTGGTTTGAAATACTTGTGGAAAACTAAGAGAATTGAATTGACTGTGATTTTGAAGCTAGAAGTGCTGCCTTCTTGGGGAAGTGAACCTCAAAACTGAACTGTGTTGAACCTGGGGAAGGGAACCCTGCGGCCTTTTTGAACTGGGTTGAACTTGGGGAAGGGGAAGCAGAAACGCAGGCCAGGAGCTGGAAGAAGCTCAGAACTTTATTTTGAACACTGTTTCTTTGGTTGCTGACAGCCATACACATTGTATATCTTTGGTTGTGAGGGCAAGTATAGGTTGCGGACACACACAGACTTTTGAGTTGAACTTAATGACACAGTCTATCCTTAGTTTCTTTAGGTAGGGAAATCCCACCTTAGCAAAGGGCAAGTTAGGCCTTACTTCATAATGACATTTGAGAAATAAACCATTTTGGTTTAGAATGTGAATCTGTTGTCTGTGTCTTGCTTCATGATGCCTTCACATAGCTTTGCTTGAAATAGACTTGATTTGAAAATCTTTAAACAGCAACCAGGAAGCATAAATGCAGCTGAGAGACCCTCTCCCTCGGCATCCTGGGCACTGGATGTGACACACAGTAGCTGATATATAAATACATATGGGATACATTACTCACCGTAATCGTATTTCTGATGCTTGTATCTGCTTAGATTCACATGCTGTGCATAGGCCGACATCTAGTGGAAGCTGCGGAGTATTACAGTTTGTTTTTCGAAACTCGAAAATGGGCGTCGACACAGGGTGTGCCAGTAATACTATCCCTAGTGTGACGTCCACTGTACCCAAGATCCCTCACGCGTCTTGGATCCTCAGATTGTATTTTTTCTGACATGAGGTAGCATGAGGAGTAGCGTGAGTACAGATAATCCAAGCAGATAGATAGAAAGGTAAGACTACAAGCAACCATGCGCCTTCTCTCAGAGGGGAGGAAGGGTGGGTCGCATGTGAATCTAAGCAGATACAAGCATCAGAAATACGATTACAGTGAGTAATGTATCCCTTCTGAGGCTTGTGGGATCTGCTTAGATCACATGCTGTGCATAGATTAGCGAGCAGTACCCGAAGAAGGAGGTGGGATGTGAGAAGGGTCATGAGCAAATAAGTGTCTTAGAACCGCTTGTCCCACTTGTGTATCTGCCTTGGAATGGGTGTCAATACAGTAATGCTGAGTAAAAGTGTGAATAGAGCTCCAAGTAGCTGCTTTGCAAATGGTGTCAAGGGGTACATTTGCAATGAAAGCCAGAGTGGCCCCAATGCCTCTAGTAGAGTGGGCTCTTGGCGTGAAAGGCAGAGTTCTTTCAGTGAGTGAGTAACACAGCTGGATACAGTTAATAATCCACTTCGAGATGGCACCTTTAGAGATGCGATCTCCCTCTCTGCCTGTAGCTACAGACACAAACAGTTGATCTGTTTTCCTTAGCGGTCTGGTTTTATATACATAGTAGAGGACCGCCCTACGCACATCTAGGGTGTGTAGTTTCACCTCAGCCGAGCTTTGAGGGTCCTGGAAGAAATCCGGAAGCTCGATGGACTGGTTTACGTGGAATTTAGATATAAACTTAGGTGAGACCCTAGGGTGTGTGCGTAAAACCAGTTTGTCTTTATGGACAGTAAAGAAGGGATCCTGCACTGACAGAGCCTGAATTTCACTGACCCTTCTTATAGAAGTAATAGCTACTAAGAAGGCCGTTTTATAAGTCAGGTGTTTGAGACTGCTTTTATGCATGGGCACGAAAGGGGGGCCCATGAGCTTAGATAGCACCACATTAAGGTCCCACCCTGGTGGTGGGTTTGAAATAGGAGGGTGAAGTCTCTTTACTCCTTCCATGAAGGCTTTAACTACTGGTACTTTCCACCACGAGACCTTGTTATGGGAAGTGGTGTATGCCGACAGGGCTGCCAGGTGTACTTTCAGTGAGTAAAAAACCAATCCTGCATCTAGCAGGTGGAGCATGTATGTAACAATAGTGGAAGGAGTGCAATCAACTGGGTTGATTTGTCTACTCTGGCACCAGATAACGAATCTCTTCCACTTCTCAAAGTAGCAGTGCCTTGTGTTTGGTTTCCTAGATTCCTTTAGGATGTCCATATACCTCTGTGGTAAATTGAGATGTCCAAACTCTATGACCTCAGGAGCAATGCTGCCAGGTTCATTGAGTTGGGTTGCTGATGCACTGTTTAACCTTGTTGCTGGGACAGTAGGTTGTACCAGGCCGGAAGTTTGATGGGCTCGCACACCGCCATCCTGCGTAGGTGTGGGAACCACGGTTGTCTTGCCCACATGGGAGCAACTAGGACGAGCGTCATTGACTCTCTGTTCATCTTGTTGACCACCTTCCTGATGAGGAGTTGGTGGAAAAGCGTACGCAAACATCCCTGACCAGTTCATCCACAGGGCGTTCCCCTGGGAGTCTGGTTGGGGAACCTGGATGCAAATCCTGGGCATTGTCTGTTTTCGCTTGTGGCGAATAAGTCTACAGTGGGGAAACCCCATTGAGAGAAGATATCTTCTACGACCTCTCTGTGTAGAACCCATTTGTGTTCCTCTGGGAGGGAGTCTCTGCTCAGAGCATCCGCTAGGGAATTGAGCTCCCCTGGAACATGTTGTGATGACAGGAAGATGTTCCGTCTGAGTGCCCATAGCCAGATTTTCTGGGCAAGCTTGGACAGATTTGGCGAACGAGTTCCTCCTTGCTTGTTCAGGTAGAACATGGCTGTCGTGCTGTTCGTCCGGATTTGCACTGACAGGTTTAGTAGGTAGGGCTCAAACGCTTGAAGCGCTCTGAATACTGCCAGAAGCTCTAGCAGGTTGATGTGGTTCTTGGCCACTGAGGGAGACCAGAGACCCTGAGCTGTGTGGTGGAGATGGTGAGCTCCCCACCCCGTCAGACATGCATCGCTAGTGACTACTGCCTGTACTTCGGGATCGTAAAAGGGTTTCCCCTGTGCAAGATTCTCTCTTGTCCACCAGTGAAGGCTTTGTACTAGTGTTGGCGAAACGACCACTAGATCGTCCCACTGACCACTTGCCTGAGACCACGGTTTCATGCAACCATTCCTGCATGGGACGCATGCGCAGGCGCGCGTGGGGGACCAGGTAAATACATGACGCCATCATGCCCAGCAAACGCATTGCTTTGCGTACCGTTATTTGGTGACCGGACTGATATTGCGGAATTTGCAGTAGTATATTCCGAATTCTTTCCTCTGAAGGAAATGTCAACCCCTCTTGAGTATCTAGGATTGCTCCTAGGAACTGTTTGGAGGTGCTTGGCACCAGGCTTGACCTTTTCTCGTTGATTCAGAAGCCTAATTCATGTAGGAGGTTGATAGTCCTTTGAATGTTTGTTCTGCAAATTACTGGGGTTTCCCCCGTTATGAGCCAGTCGTCCAGATAAGGGTACACCGGGATTGCCTCCCTGCGTAGGTGTGCAGCCGCCACCGCCAGTACCTTGGTGAATACCCTAGGTGCCGAAGCTATCCCGAAGGGCAGTACCTTGAACTGGTAGTGCAGACTGTCCACCTTGAAGCGCAAGTACCTTCTGTGCGCTGGGAACATGGAAATATGAAAATAGGCATCTTTCATATCCAAGGTTGCCATGTAATCCCCCTTTTTTAGGAGGGGGATTACCTCTTGTAGCGTAGTCATTCGAAACTTTTGGGGCTTGACATACTTGTTGGCAGGCCGTAAATCCAATACTGGGCGCATTGTCAAATTTTTTTTTGGCACAAGGAAGCAAGTTGAATAAATACCCTTGTTTACCTGGTGTCCCGGGACGAGTTCTATCGCGTCCTTTGCTAGCAGATTGGCGATCTCCTTGAGGAGAATCTTCTGATGTTTTAAAGAGTGTACTCTTTGTCGTGGAGGATGGTTCCGGGGACGCTGCAGTGGTTCTATACAGTACCCTGCGGATACTGTTGATAGCACCCATCTGTCTGATGTGATCCCTTCCCAAGCCTGGGTGAAGTTGGAAATGCGTCCGCCTACTGGGGTTGCGCGAGAAGGGACCCTGAACTGAGCGTCACTGCTTTGGTGGAGGCGTGCCACCTCCTCTACTGGGGCTGCCTCTGCCTTTACCACGTCCTCTCCTATTACCCCTGCCGTAACCCTGGGTAGACTGTTGGCTGTTGTTCCACTGTGTACCCTGCCCCTGGGAATAGTTTGATCCTCTCTGGGAATTTTGGCCGCGTGGGCGACGAAAATTTCCATTCCCTCTCTGGTTAGGGGGTTTATTGGTTAACTGGCCAAGGGACTTGAGTGTCTCATATTCGTCCTTGGCATTCTTCAGCGCGTCTTCGACCACCTTACCAAACAACAGATCGGCTTCCGCCGGTTTGTCCAACAATGATGCCTGGGTTTCTGCCGTAAAACCAGACTGCCATAACCACGCATGTCTCTTGATAACAGTACCTTCTGCTATCAATCTGCCTGCGTTGTCCGCGGCGTCAAAAGTTGCTTTTAAAATGCAACCAGACACGGCTCTACCCTCTGCGGAAATTCGTGCTAACTGGCCCTTTAAGGGTTCTGGTGCAGAGGCTATGAGTGCCGCGACTTCTTCCCACTGATGGCAGTTGTAGCTGGCCAACAGGGTGGTGGAGTTTGCAATCCTTGCCTGATAGGCGGACGTTGAGGCTACTTTCCTGCCGAAACCATATAGTTTTTTGCTCTCATTGTCTGGAGGAGCTTCAGACGATGACAAGGGTGTTCCAGCCCTCTTACGAGTGTTGGTGACAACCAGGGAGTCTGGCTTCAGATGTCCTCTTATATAGAGAGGGTCAGACTGGGCTGCCCTGAAAAGTTTTTCAACTCTGGGATTGACTGCTCTGCTGAGGTTCGAGTTCACCAGGGACGGGTCTATTCTTCACTGAATAGACTTAAGGATAGGGATGGTCTGGGCAACAGGCCTCCTTTCTCTCACTAACTCCTCGGCGAAGTCCCTCTCTTCCTGGACACCGTGGGTGTCAGTATGGAAATGTTCTGCTGCTCGTGTGAGAACCTTGTTCAGGAGGGGTTGGTTATCGACAGGGGAGTCGGTAACCGGGGCTTCCTTCTCTACCGGGGAATCTACTCTGTAGGTTTCAGGGTCTTCCTCTTCTTGGTCCTCATCATCCCCATAGTAGCCCGCCCCGGTTTGCTCTTCTACCATGCCAAATTCTTGGTCCTCACCAAAGGAAGTCTCTCCTTGATACTTTGAGTATGGCCGTGAGTATGGTTGTACATCGAAGGGGTCCGCAGACCTCATAGGTGTCTCAAACCGGGGCTTCTTACTCGGGGGGGATAGGATCATTAGAGCCTGAGGGTGTAGCCCCTTGTGGATTATATGAAAGGAAATGGTCTGGATTTTTATCATAAAAGTCTGCCAAAGAAGACATCCTTGACATGACCCTATCTATGTCATCACTCGACCATTCTTTGGAACTGGGAATGACTCTCTCAGAAAGTCTAGGAGACTTATCCTGAGTAGATTTGCTGGTTTTAGAAATAGCAGCAGACTTGGGCTTGTCTGTCTGTTTAGGAGGAGTGGAGTGTTTCACAGGTGTGGAAGAGTGCAGTGGCTGCCTCTTCTGGTGTTTTCCCCCCTCCCCGTGAGTGGAAAAGTGTTTTCCCTGTCCCTTTGTGGTTCCGGAGGTTTTCGACGCCTGGCATCGAGGATTGGGGGTAGAGTCCCTGTCCTTCGAACGTGGGGCCGCGCTGATCTTGTCTGCGGGCTCTGACTCCTGGAGAGCGGCCTGGGGGTGGAAGTCGTCTTCGTCCTCCGACGATCGAACTTCTGTTAGCTTAGGGAGCGAGGCACTCTTGGCAAGAGTGGATGATTGCCTGGAGTCCTGCGGCGATCTCTATCGAGAACGCCCAGAGGACGTCGAGTCTCGGTTGGACTTCGTGTGTTTTGTGTGAGTGGTGTGTGAAGTGTTTGTGTCGACGGGGGTCTTCCCCATAGCCGCCCTGTCGGACGACCTTCCGAGGTCGGGGACCTGCGCTCGGCTGTCTTTCGACGCCGTAATGCCCTCGCCGTCCGAAAGCACGGCGTCGCTGCCATCGCTGAAGGCGCCCTCCGCTGCCATGGCCGCCTGCCTGGCGTGGTGGGCCCAACGCTTCGTCGAACGGTCCTTAAGTGTCTTAGGTTTAAACCTACTACACGCTCTGCAGTTCGCCTCGGGGTGGTCCCTCGGCAAGCAGAGATTGCACGTGGCGTGCCTGTCGACCCAAGGGTATTTGCGATTGCACTTGGGGCAGAATTGAAAAGGGGTACCTTCCATACGCACCTTGAGGCAGCGGGCTGGTAAGTGTAGGAAATGTATAAGGTGTACCTATATACCAAGAGTGTAGAGTATGTCCACCCCCCACTCTCCCTACTTGCAGGGCCGAGGCCAGAGGCCTTCCAAGGCCCGGGCCGAGGCCAGAGGCCTTCTGAGGCCCGGGCCGAGGCCAGAGGCCTTCCGAGGCCCAAATCCGTCGTGCAGCAGCCGACGGTCGAATTCTTCTCCAAGCCGGAGAAGTGTCGAAGTTCAACGTTGGGATGGGGAAAGGACGTAAATTAATCGATATTCTAGCAAAAGTATGGCTAAGGCCAGGGGATTCCGCAAAATGCTTCCGACCAGTATGGCGGAAAAAAACAATCTGAGGATCCTAGACGCGTGAGGGATCTTGGATACAGTGGACGTCACACTAGGGATAGTATTACTGGCACGCCCTGTGTCGACGCCCATTTTCGAAAAACAAACTGTAATATTCTTCAGCTTCCACTAGATGTCGGCCTATCCACAGCATATGATCTAAGCAGATTCCACAAGCCTCAGAAATCTATATATGGAACGGCACATGTCCAGTACCTAATTTTTTTATGTCTTTTTTTTTTTAAAGCACCAACCTACCGCTGTAGTGCAGTGCTGTCCAGGGTGTGAGTTTCTAGAATTTGGGCTGGCATCTCTTACCAGTAGCACAGTACTGCGAGTTGCTGACTGTGTGCCGAGAGATTTATGTAATTGAAGAACTGTGGGTACATTCCGAGCCTATATAGAGATCGAGTACCAGGATACGGGTGTGTGATAAGAAAAGTATTGTTTGTGGATCCTTTCTTTGTGGACAAGTTGTGATTCAAGCCGGTAGTTCAATCTGCTGTGTAAGGAGCGTATGCCACCAGATATATGGAGCTTAGCTGCCAGGCACATCGGTGTGCTACTCAAGACTGCTTTGTAGATAATACACGCCATTTTGAACAGTATCCTGGTCTGGAGATGAACCCAATGTAGTTAGCGTAGGACGGGGCGATTCGGTCACAATTCCATTCACCTGTAATACGATGTGCTGCAGAGTGGTGGACTGCTTTTATGGGAGCCAAGTTAGCAGCATGAAGCCCTATCAGGTGAGCATTTGCCCCATCAGTGTGTGAGACTACAAGGGCCTTACAGTCTGGATGTCCTGCAGTGGGGTGAAGGGTTTAATTTTGCCACGGGTAGAGATTTGGAGGCAGGCCGTTTGGGCCTTCTGGGCAGTTTCTGGAAGGACAGGCTGCTGTCAATGGTGAAGCATAAGGATTTTGCTGAATCCGAGAGTTACAGATCAAAGGCGCATATCATTATGCCACTGTTGGACAAGTTGGTGTTTACCAGGGGGACCGATGAGGACGAATTCAGTTTTGTATGAGCCAAGTTTGAGGTAGGCAGGTGACATCTCTGACTGGAAGATGGTTGTGCAATCATGCTGACGACTGATATCCTGTGAGATTTTTTTCTCTCATGTTCAACGGAGTATCTTCCGCGTGTTGGTTTATGGCTAGATTGGGATCTTTGAGGAGTGCTCCTAGAGGCTCCATGTAAAGGTTAAAAAGGAACGGTGGGAGGATGGAGCATTGGGACAGAGAGTTGGTGTCTGCCCAAGCGGTAGGAGACAAACCAATTCAGGACAGTACCAGAGAATCTGATCCCCGTCAGTGAGGAGGATGCAGCGGTCGACAATGTCAAAGACAGTTGAGAAGTCAAGGTAGATGAGGGGGCATGAGTTGGAGGGCATCATCCACCACCTGGATGGTGGCTGTCTCAAAGCTACACTTGGGGCGGAACCCCGACTGATAGTCATTTAGGTGGTGTAGTTGTTCCAATTCTGGACAGTAGTTGTGTAGCAACAACTTTTTTTCCCCAAGATTTTGCCAATAAAAGGAAGGTTCATAATGGGCTGGTAGTTAGCCAGGTCATCTGGGTTTAGGGTTTTTTTTTTTTTTTAAAGAGGTCGAATGAGACCAGTCTTGAGGGTGTCTGGGAATGGCCCTTCTGTGAGGGAAGCATTATTGATGCTAAGTAGTGCATTGGGCAAGGGGCCCATCAATTTTGTTTAATATTGGAGGCCGGGATATCATCAGAGTAGGAAGTAGTTTTGAGGGAGGCGATTGTTTTGAGGAGGTATGGGGAAGAGAGAGGGAGGAGAGAATTTGGTCAAGTGGGGCAGTGTGCGTGCTCAGCTGCAGTGGGGGCTAATGCTGTGGCAGGTTGATTCGATGATCCGTCGTATTTCGTCTACTTTTTTCAATAAAAAAGTTGTTGATTAGAGGTCTAATTTTTCCTAAACTGCTGGCACCTCTGGGACAGCTCAGGGTTTCAATACAATACAACTACTTCAAAGGAGGCTTTGCTCCAGTTAAAGGCTGCTGCGATGGTGGTGGAGTAGTAAGCAGCTTTGGCGTACGTGATCAGAATTCTAGTTGTCAGGGAGATTTGAGGTTGGCGAGATCTCCAGGGTCATGGTTTTTGCGCTGACATTTCTCGATGGCTATGATTGAGCATTTGTTGGAGGCGAGCTCGGGAGTTTACCAAGGGGCAGATGGTTTGGTTTTGCATGCTTGTTTTTAGGGTGGCCTGAGTGTCCATCAGTTTCATAGTGGAGTTGTTGAATAATTCTAGGAGGACAGAAGTATTCCCTGTAGTGGAGAAGCTTGCCAAATTTGCTTCTAGATCATTGACTGTAAAGGGGCATTTAACCTGACTTGTGTGGGTTATAGGCGAGTGGGTTATTGATAGGGGGATGGCTGCATGGTCAGACAAGACGAATGGGATGGGGTCTGCGCAGATGATAAAGGGAGATTATGTAAAGAGTAAGTCTAGGGTGTAGACTTTGTTGTGTGTGAAGGAGAGTACAATTTTCTAAAGTTCCATGCATATGGTCTGTGCCAAAAGTGTGCTTCGAGTTCATTTGTCAGTATGAGACTTGGAGACATCAATATCGCCAAGAAAGACATTAGTGTGTTCTTATTTGGCAAAGAAGAGTAAGTAGTGGATGTAGCCAATGAAAGAGTCGCTCCTGTGAGGTGAACTGTAGATCAGTTGGAAGGTGATGGATTCCTTGTGATATAAAGCGAACCGGCAGCAAGTGATTCTGGGAAATGGCATGATAGCCAATTGCCCCTGTGGATGAATGCTATCAGCCTCCTGCACTTCCTGGGCAATCAGCATTTTGGATGAATTAGCCTGGGGGTAGGAGGATGTCGAAAACATGGGGGGGAATAAGGGGTAAACCAGGTTTTGCTGATGAAATGGGCATCAAGATTGTACAAGATGCAGTCTGCAATCTATGCAGCGTGAGCGACTGACTGCTGAGCAAGCAATAATCAGCATGAGGTGGGCATGTGGTCCATGGGTGTTTGATGGGGGCAAGGGTGATATTTAGGAGGTTCGATGGGGTAGCTTGCCGGGGCTGCCCAGGGTGCTCGGCCACTTCAACCCTAGCGTTGGTCAAGACACACAGTGATGTCTTTTGGAGAGTAGCAGTAAAGCGACTACTTTTAGGTTAAATGCAGGATAGGGGTTAAGGCCCTTGGACCCATCAGGCACAGACTGGTGAGGTCTTTGCCTTCACCTATCCTTAGCCTAGGATGGACTGGTGAACCAGGTGGTGGATGTAGCAGCCGAGTTCAGTGCCTGTTCATGGAACCAGCAGCCTCCACAATGCTGTCTGTCTGACGCTGGCCAGAAGTCCTGAAGTAGCTCCCTGGAAGGCACTAAAATCTGGTGTTGGGCAGAACACCTGAGTGGCAGGGCCTGGTCATGTGACCAGCTGCGTCCTCAAATCCGTCTGCCTTGAACTGGCCTGAAGTCCTTAAATAGCTGTCTGGAAGACGCGAAACTGGTGGTGGGCGGAGAAATTGAGTGGCGTGGCCTGATCACATGACCAGCAGCCTCCTCAATGAAGTCTGCTCCTGTACCTTAGTTACAACCAATTTGTCATAAGAGCAAAACACTGGTCACAAGTAATCACATCATTCAAAATAGTAAATGGGTATTTGGGAGGTTGATGAAGAAAATTCAGCATAAAGATTGAATCCATCAGAAATAACATTGGTAAAGGTATGTAACTTCATTTATTTATTTATTTTTACATTTGTAAAGCGCCTAAATCCTGAGGCACCAGGGCGCTGTTGCGGACCAGTTACATGTACAAAAAGCTTCAACATAGGCCTGACAATATACCCTGACACACCCAAGTAGGTAAACAGTACAAATTGGAGCAGTAGTCAATGGATGTGTTCCGAGTGGGAGCAAAAGGTTTTCAGGTTTATCCAGGTTTTCAGAGCCTTGCGGAAGGCCCAGTAGGAGTCTTCTGCTCTTAGTTCTGGGGGATTGACTGACAGCATTACAATGCAAAGCAACAAACTTCACCTAATACATAACTAATCATAGTCTCGTCTCAGTAGAAGGGGACAGCCAAATATCGACTGCAGACCACTTTCATAGAGGGGCCAGAGGCGAGGGTGATGAGGAATCTGCGGGAGAAGAATCCATAAAACGAACATTACTGGTACGTAATTTCTCTTTCAATGGATTGCATTCTCCTGCAGATTACTCATCCGATAGACTCCCAAAGCAGTACAGAGTGCAGTGGTGGGATCAAAGCCCTTAGACAAGGAAGCTCTGCAAAACCAATCTGTCGAATCAAGAGTAAGAACCACATGCTGCATTCGGGCAATAATGCTTGGTGAACGTGCGGAGAGACGACTAAGTCACTGTTCATCATATTTCCCTTACTGGTACACCCCTCTGCAATGCAGATGAAGCTTCCATGGCCTCCATGTAATATGCTGTGATGCCTGGTGGCCGATCTTTTCCTGCTCTGATAACATTCTGCAACAGAGTTAACCATCAAGAGATTGTCTGTTTTGACATAGCCAGACCTATTCTGGATAAAGAGAAAGCCACAAAGAGTTGGTTATCACGCCTGAATTCCAAAGTCCTAGCCACATAAAACTGAGAGCCCTATTTGGGTCCAGTCTGTGTAGCCTCGCCTCATCTTTAGACAGATGTGGAGGCGGATAAAACACAGGCAAGTCAATGCTCAGGGAAAGTGGAACTCAGACTACTTTAGGTATGAATTTAAGACGCACTTTCTTCTTGAAATATCATACAAAGGGAGCTTGCAAGATAATGCTTCTAATTCAGTCACATCTTGCTAACGTGATTGCCACCAAGAAAGCTGTTTTCAGGTCAGGTAGTCTGATGGAAAATAAATGCATCGCTCAAATGGAGCCAACCTCAAAAATGTCAAAACTACTTTAAGGTCCTAGTCTGGAACAACACATGTAGTAGGAGGAAACGTTTTTACAAGGCCTTTCAGGAATTGTGTCATAACCGTAATTGTGAAGCAGGACCCTTGATCTAGGGACCTCTTGAAACAGACAAAGCCACCCAGTAGCCTGACGGGGCTAGTCAAGTGGTGGGACAAGCAATGGTGTCTATATTGCGTTCCCTGCACCACACCTTGAATCTTCTCCATCTGCACGTGTAGAGATCTTGTAGATGGTCTGCATGGAGCCAGTAGCACCTCAAGTAGCTCTTCTGAGAGGTGCCAGTCATCACATCTCATCCACTTAAGAGCCACGCATGTAGGTTGAGGGAATCTGGGTTCGGGTGAAGTACCCGACCTTCCGACTGGGATAGGTGGTCCGGTAGTCGAGGCAACCAGAGAGGTGGGCAGATGGTGAAGTCCAGGAACTTTGAGTACCATGTTCTCCTCGCCCAATCCGGGGCTATCAAGATCATAGTTGTTCGAATCCTTCTCAACCTCCTGAGAACCCATGCGATGACAGATATCGGAGGAAAGGCATAGTGGTGATGGAAGACCCATTCCATCAAGAATGCGTCCCTTAGTACGCCTTTTGCTGGGAATTCTCTTGAGCAAAACTGTCTGGACTTCGAGGCAAACAGATCCACTGTCGGGGTACCCCACTGAGCAAAGATCTTCTTGAGAACTCCGTGGCACACTTCCCCACTCATGTGAGATTGTGCACTGACTGCTCAGAGCGTCCGTCAGCCTGTTCTACCTTCCTGCTAGATGGACCACTGAAGCGGAGATCTGGTTATCCAGCAACCAGAACCATAGTTGTAGAAACTCTGTGCAGAGGGTTCAGAGACTGAACACTCTCTTGTTTGTTGAGGTAGTTTATGGCGAGTGTGCTGTCCATTAGAACAAGGATGCGTTTTCCCCTTGAGGGAGGGTGCAAAATTAATCCAGGCTAATCTAATTGCCCGCAACTCCAGCCTGTTGATATGCCAATGGCATTCCATTGGTGACCAGAGGGTGCTCACCTGCAGGTCCCACCAGTGGGCACCCCAACCCTTCGGAGCCGTATTCGTGACTTCCTGGGCCTGGGGCCAAAAGGGCTGAAACGTTGTTGGCCACTGGCCTCGACACTCTAAGAATGTCCGTCATGGCATCGAAGTACAGGTATCGATGATCCCTCAACAGCCACTGCAGAGATCACATTTGAGGTCTGGCCTGTGGGACCAGAAACATGCCGCAAGCCATGCAACCTAAGAGTTGGAGGCAGGAAGCCGCTGGAAGGCTGCCGTGGCCCTTGAAGAGCTCAGCCATTTGCCTGACACTGGTGACTCTTTCTTCAGGAGCGAGAGCGAGGGGAGCCTTCCCCACCCGTGTATCCATGACTGCGCTGATGAACTGGGGCTTCTGCATTAGTGTGACGTGGGACTTTTGGAAGTTTAGTGAGAAGCCCAACCTGTGAGCAGGTTTCCGCAAGCTGAGCCTATACCTGCTGCTGCGACTTCCCTCAGATCGGCCAGGTATGGGAATACCTGAACACCAGATCTCCTGAGGAGCGCCGCTAACACTGCCATCAGCTTGGTGAAGACCCTGGATGTGGAGGGTATCCCAAAAGGGAGCACCTAGAATTGGTAACGAGTCTCCCCAATGACGAATCTCAGGAAACGACTGTGCTTCCGATGGATAGACACATGAAAATAAGCATCCTGAAAATCTATCAACACCAACCAGTCCTGAAGCTGTAGAACCTGGAGAATGTCTTTCAACATCACCAGCTTGAACTTTTCTTTTCCTCAGGAACTTGTTCAAGACCCTGAGGTCCAAATAAGACAAAGTCCTTCTCCTTTTTTGGGCACCAGAAAAGAACAGGAATACCAGCCTCTCTGCTCGGATGGCCCATCTTCTACAGCACCCTTCAATAACAGGGCTCTCAGTTCTTCCTGGAGCTCCTGTGCCGATTGATGTAGGGAGGAGTGGTCTGTGTGGCGGTTTGTTTAAAGATAGCAGACAGTACGCCCATTCGATGAGCTGCAATGCCCATGCGTCTGAGATTATCCCCTTCCACTGGAACAAGTGCTCAGAAATTCTCCCCCCAACTGGGGAAGGGAGACCTCAAAGCAGTTTAGAGGGCACTGCTGCCCCTGCCACAGCTGCTGCTGTCTGCTGGCCTCTAGAGGCCCCTCTGTCACGTCTGGGATGCAAGAAATGCTTCTGCCCTTGCCTGGCTTGTGGGAGGGGGCTGTGCACTCTTTCCAAAACGGATTGTACCGTCTGTAGTCTCTTCCCCTAGAGAAGCCAAAAGATTGGTTAGCATGTTGCTGCACAGCCAAGCCCAGTGATGTGGCTGCTAATTTAGAGGTATTACCCAAATTGACCTTTTACAATTGACCTTTTGCACAATTGACCCAATTATAGTGGTCCTAATTGACCTTCTGCACAATTGACCTTTATATTATTTAAGTTATTTTACGTATGTATTGGGTTGGTTTTGCATTATAAATAATATAAGGAGATTGGGTGGGGGGTTTCAGGGGGTTTTGGATTGGGTGGAGGGTTACAGGGGGGGTTCCCCCTGCATATATGTCCTAATTGACCTTCTAAATTAGGTCAATTCTCCCGAGGTCAATTGTGAAAAGGTCAATTAGTAAACAACCAATTTAAAATCCTCGAATTTTTTCCAAGGACTCATCAGCCTTTGGGCCGAACAGGTGGTCGCCGTTGAAGCCATGTACAACAGCTTAGCCTGGACATTTGGGGAAAAACCTGGATTGTGCTGGAAGGCTGCCCTCCTCAGCACAGTGGATGACCCCATTACCCTGCCCACACAATCTGCAGTGTACAGGCCTGACTGTAGTGCTTGGCAAGCCACTTCCTTTGCCATCATCAATTATTTGCAAAAACCCATCCCTCATGTCACCACCTGGGATGTACTCTACTGCCTCTGCAACGAGTGTCCACAGCCCGTGGGAATACTTTGCGAACGCACATGATACATGTACTGCCTTCATGTGCATGCTGCCTGAAGCAAACATTTTCTTGGTTAGGGCATTCGTTTTTTTACATTCCTTATCCGTTTGAGGCAGATGTGGCCTGTCTGGAATTCACTGTGTCAACTTAAACTACAAAGCCCTCTGCCGTTGGGTGGGATGAAAGAAAAGGTAGGTCCCCCCGCCCTCCTTGCCGGCTTATATTTTTTTGCAAGCTCGGAATCCACAGCTGGAGTGGAGCAAGGTCCCAGCAACAGAGTAGTAATGCAGTCTGCAATGGCAGCATTAAAGTTAAGTGCCATCTCTGTCTGTGGGCCTTTCTCAAGAATGTCTGAGGTCATGGGTGAACAGGGGCACCCAGACCCAAGCACCCTCTTAAAAGGTCTACGGTATTGAGCATTAGGGTGTCCACATGGAGCAGCATGTTGCATATCCAGATCAGGAGATGTGTCTGTAGAGTAGAAGCTGCATGTCTCTGCAGGAAATCCCGCCCCCTACCACCTGTATGTTGGAAGCCTTTGATTGTGTCATGACCGACACCAGCAGTTGTGACCATACTACAGCTAATATTCGAAAGAAGTTACCCACTGAAAAAACCCTATCAAATGTATTCCTAAAGAGACGACAATATGAGGGAGGAACTCCTTGAAGGAATATGAAAACTAGTGAATGAGGAGTTGGTGACGTCACGAGAGACGAGCGCGATGCCCTGAGAATACCCCCTGAAGAGGATGCATGGACCTTATAAAAACTGATGACAAAGTTAAGATTCGAGTAAACTTTCAATATCCGAACTGAAGAAAATGCAAGCCATTTGAGAACTGTACAGATGCAACAATGCAAGTAGATTAAGTAATCTTAAAAGCTGGCTATGTGTAGTGAATAGACTGCAGGCGAAACAGCCATTATATAGAAGCTGGACATCAGTGTCATGAATTTAGTAAGCCCGGACCCATGGAGAGGAAAGGCCGAGAACTGTGTTGCAGCAAGAATTAGCAGAGATCGTGGATTTGAGTGGTGAGGCTGTTTGGCCTGGTGTCAAGGTAAAAGAAGCCAATGCCGATTATCTATTCTCAAAGGCAGTGAACAAAAAGAGATGAGTCATCCCTTGTGAACCAAGCGTGCCAAGTTTTATTCATTTAAGACATTTAAATGCTGAAAAATGGTCCAAATCGTGGTCTGCTGTCACGTGAGCCAAGGATGGAAATAGAGTTGAACTTGGATTTCTAGACCAGCGAAAGTGTGTGCTCGCAATGCCTTATATTCTCACAGACAAGAATACTTTGCGAAACCAAGTTCAAAGACCATCTTCATGGCAGAAGGCATGGGTGATGAGACTTTGGCTAATTGGGTGGGGAGGTAAAGTCAAGTTCAACTTCTGGCACCTGGGTATGATCTTACATGCTGCTAAGTGAACTGAATGTTCCAGACATGGCACCAGCATGCCATTAATTGTAGAGGGCCATATAACGAAGGGCCTTATAGTTTGAGAGCCAATGAAATTCAGTGTACTTAATAGTGTTGAAGATGACTTGTTTTTAGAGGTAGGCATAAGTTGTCCACCTGATAGTAGATATCCAACCACAATCCCACCCCTTATAGAAAGTATACTTAGATGTTCCCCTTGAACCTATCACAATCCCTTGAAGGTTTTTCTCATTTGCCACATAGTATAACATCACGTATGACACATTTTTAGTATATAAATGTGTCTTTATGTGAAATGAACCGAGAGCTTGAGCGAACCACCGTTGATGTCTGTTGTAACTCCCTGTTTTAGACAATCGATAATAAAACAGCAAACTTTGCCATCTTCCTGCGTTGGTTCGATTATTTGGTGTCAGAGTTATTCTGCATCCCCATCCATTGAATGCACATTACCCAAAGGGCTCTACGCTCATGTCCAAACTACTTGCGTCGTGGAGCCTTTCAACAAGGGCAGCCAAGTCTGCCTGGTCGACAAAATAGTCTTCTCCACTAGCTCCTTTGCCCATAGGCTCAAAGTCGAAAGATACCTTGTCCCTCTTGTCATCAAAGAACGACCGCATAGTGTTGAAAAACATCGAGCGAGATTTGGGAACAAAGGAGCAATCGTTTGTCGGAGCCGATGTCGATGGCGTTGTTCCTATCAGGCCTAACGTCGCCAGCAACTCATGGCCCTTCGGGACTACGGTTGGTTTCCCGGTAATCATGGTCGAGCACGAGGGCATCAGATGCGACTTGGCCAGCTTGGCACTGGAACCTCCAGGCACAAATGGTGCTGTGGAAGCCTGCAGCATTGAGACCTTAGTCAAACCGGCTGCAGTGGTTTTAAACATTAGAAGCATTTGCTCCTTGAAAGCCTCCCACTCTGCTTTTGATGTGCCCGGGTAAGGGCACATCTAACCGCATTGCTCTGATAAATTGCAGTCGTGCCTGTGTCAATGGCATTGCTTCTTCTTACAGACAGACGAGGATGACGAATGGCTTCGGGAATGTTACTGCTTTTTTGCCTTCTTGCGATGCCTGTCCTCTTTTTCGGGCGTGGGGCTCTCGGTATCCTGGCCTGACGGTAGAACGAGCAGTGGTTTTCACAAGTGGTCGCACAAGTGCTAGCTTTGCGGATTGCTCCCTCAATGAATTGAGATTCATTAGTTGAAAAGAGCTGCAATTCTCAACTTCATGATCTTTACCAAGGCACCAAATGCACATGCCATGCGGGTCGGTGATCGGCATCTTGGAGTTGCAGTCTTGGCAACGTTTGAACCCAGACGCCATAGAAGCAGACATATCGATGAATCCGTTCGAATTGGACAATTTTGTTAGAATATGAAATTTCTCTTACGAGAGTCGTTCAGAAAAGCAGCGTGCTGAGCACACAGAAAAAAGGAACTGCGGTACGGGGCGTAGTGACGTAGTATATATGGTGGCTGACATCTCGGCCAGAGCCGATGAGTGGCACGGTCAAATCAAGAGCGATCAGCATTTGGGTCGAGTCGTTCTATGCCCGTCAAAAAAAGTTTCTGAGCAGCTGATACTAGAACAGGTATGTATCTGATGAGGAATCTGCAGGAGAATGCAAACCATTGAAACAGAAATATTCTGTTTAAATTCTGTAATATTATATGTGGAGTTATTTCTAAATCGAAAAGAATTATCAATAAGTTAATAAAGGGAAATTAGTTATTTTAGCTTGTCAATCTCTTTAAACAATTTAAAACCCATCGCCAAGTGCGTTTTACAAATACTTCCTACATCTCTTTTGACAACTGCAATAGCACAGAAATATAAGAAGGCAGTAATAGCTGAGGAAGAGGCACACAACATCCTAGAAAAAGATAGATGCATCGATTTGTAGCATGCGAACAGGCACGAATGGATAGATCAACAAAGAATAATGAGAAGCAGCAGATGTTAGTAATAAACCTCTCTAGCTAACGAATGCAGAAGAGCTGGTGCTTCATCATGGATTAGGCTTCGTGATCATGAAACCTCATGACTCATTTATGTTCATAACTGAATTCTACCAAGTCATGCGAAAGATCAGAATGTGGGATTTTATTTCGAAACCAACCAATTATATCAGAAGAAGAAACATCAGGTTTACGCAAACCATCTATCATTTTACCTACCACCACAATCATTTTCCAAAGGATCTATGTCATTTGAGAAAAAAGTTTTAGAAGATGTTGCCACTTTGGAACAACAAAAAACAAATATTTGTTACAATATCAGTAAGCAGTACTGTCGATCTCCTTATGAATTTGGGCAATAATCCGGACATAGTTATAAGGAAAGCTGATAAAGGAGGGGCCATGGTGATTCTCAAACTGGCTTCATGGCCAATGAGAAACCGATTGTTCCTACTTTTTACACACTACCTAAAATCGATAAGACCTCAACAAATCCTTCTGGATGACCTATTGTCTCAGGTATTTAATAGCTACTGGAACGTCTCTCAAAATATTCAGACTATTTTTTTTAATGAAGTCACATCTGAAAGATTACACAAGTGTCATCCAAACACTGGAACATTTCTCATTTGCTGATAATAATAATATCTTGATATGTCTTGACATTGAGTCATTGCATACAAGTATACTACAACATGCAACACTGGAAGTTGTTGAAGAACTAAAAGAAAGCGATGATTTGTTAACAGTCCCAAATTCTTTCTTACAATGGTGTATTACTACAGCATTGACGAGAAATTACGTTACATTCTTTACATATATTATCAAAAAATAGAATGAACTGCTGTTGGAATGTTTGAATTAAAAGAGATATAGCCCGACGCTAGTCCGTATTTTAACCACATGACTAGGCTATATCCTCATAATGTGAATAGACAATATGTCTACAGCTATAGAATTTGTGGAATGGTTGAATGGGAGGAATCGATATCTGAAAGCTACACAAATAACGAGCAACACAGAAATCAATGTTTTAGATTTAAGTATCTATGTCGATGAAGCTCAAGCTTAAACCTTACCACAAACCAATAGATTGTAATGTACTATTGCATTGGAACAGCCATCATGCACGACACATGAAGGAAAATGTACCATTCAGAAATGTCCTTAGACGTGAACCTAACAGCACTGCCTTTACCACCTTTAATAAAGAGGAAAACCTTCTTACTAATAAATTAATGGTGAGAGGATATCCTAGAAAATTGGTGAAGAAATCAGTGATGAGTGTTTCACTGTGACAGGAGACAATTAACACCAAGATTGAAAGAAAGACCCAAAGACCAAATAGTATCAGTATCTGTTACCATATATACTAACATGTCATTTAAAATCAAAGACATCATCGAAAACCTGGAAAAAATGCTAGAACAAGAAAAAACTGGATCACAATTCCTGATCTTTGCTTTTAAAATAAGAACCACTATTGGATCAACAGTAATAAAAAATAACATCAGGAACAAAATTAATCAAGCCAACTCGACAAGGAGGCTAACAAACATGTGGGGCTTTGGTCCCATAAAGCAGTGGTCTTCAAACTGTGGGACTGGCCCCCCTACAGGTGCCCGGAGGATATCCAGGCGGAGCGCGAGACTCTTCAAAAAGGGAGTATGGTGATTGATATCAATAGAAAATATAAGCAGATATGGCATTTGGGAGCACAGCACAACTTTATTTAAGGGGGCTCTACAACAATATTTTTAATCCATGGGGGTCTCAGCATAATTGAATACCTCTTTCATAAAGGGACATCACACTTGTAGCAAATGCACAGTAGGTACACTCACTAGAAAAATCACTGAAGATGACATTGGCTTCCAAACTCCTTGGGCACAAAAATATTTCACAAATTTTGAAATTAACAATGCAATCGGTTTGATTGTATGTCCATGTAGCTTACCTTACTTTGGTAAAGCTACCCGCAATACAGAAGCGGCACTAAAGAATAACATTCTTGCAGCCAATCTGGTCAAACACTCTGTAGAAGCATTACATATATATTATGGCTTCTATTGGTGAGTGATAACAAAGGTTAAAAGTCTGAACCAATTAAGTATTGAACAAAAATAAGGCAGACTAGAAAAAAATATATTTTTTTAATACAGAGCCATATTCATAGGCTTAACTAAAATGTTGACTGCAGAGAGTAGTACATCAGTAAGAATAATTAGGTTTATCCTTCAGGTCTAAAGTGAACATTAGAAGAAAAAGGTTGATCTCTGTAAACAATGAGTCCGATATATTAACGTAGTATTTCCTATACCCTGGTACTCGTAACAGCACATCAGTGAGGACTCTATAGGAACATTTGTGACCTTGAATGTGTTCATGATTTGTACAATCAAGAGTGTTCAGGATCTTGTTGTTACCTTCTAAAAATGTGGTGAATATAGGTGAGCTGGATTATTTTGCAAATATGTTTATTGCAAATCTTCTGTTCCATTATTATAATTGTATTTGGAACAGTACATAAAGCTGATACCTGGAAGAATACACGACCAAGACGGCCAAAACATTGTGTGGCATCATCAAGCAATCCAAGCGTGCGTGATGACTTCATCAGGCTAATATCACACATTATAAAAATGGCAGAAAACCTTGCAGTCTTCTCAGCGTTCGACCATTTGGTGACCATCTGAGCTGCAAAATCACTACTTCCCCCATACTTCTAAAAATAAGATACGTTTTTTTAAACACTGTATTCAGTCCCTCATTATTTAGTCCATCTAGATAACAAATACAACATATTGATTGGGCCTCATTATGAGTTTGCCGGTGGGGAAACAAGGGTGCCGGTAAGCTCACCGGCACCTTTGTTTGTGGATCGGCAAACCCTGAGTCTGCCTGCTGTGGCTGCTGTGCCCGACAAGTCTGACCCTGTCGGGCACTAAGGCCACAGTAGGCAGACTGGTCATGGAAGCACCTGCCCCGTTAGCAACAATGCCGGTGCTTCCGAGTCCCCAATCCCATAGAGTCCAATAGGACTCTATGGGAATGGGGACTTACATTTTACCGGCGCCTTACTCCCCGGGCCCCCGGACTTGTAATAGCCTCGTGGCACCGTGAAGTCAGGCGCCAGCAAAATATTAAGAGTCCGGCGGCAACCTGCCGGTAGCACCGGCAGGGTTACCGCCGGACTCAAAATGAAGCCCATTATTGTCAATTTAAAAACTTTACATTGCAGCCCCCACCTTTAAGAGTGAAATATAAAATAAATTCCAATTGTGAACCACATCAGCTAACTGGTTTCAAAATTTGAATGAATCCAAACAAATGAATAAAATAACTAATTTCCCTTCATTAACTCATTGATAATAATTCTTTGGGTTTACAAATATAACCCCTGCATGTACTATTACAGATTCTATATAAAATATTTCTGTTTCTCAGTCTACACAGTGACATTCAGTTCACGGACGAAGGCTGGACAGGAGAATAGTTTTCCCAATCCCTCGCATACAGAACTCATAAGGAGTTGGCGTCCTTTGTAAAAAAAAACATGATTTCTTTTGCCTTTCCTTTATGCATCATTGCCTAATCATGTCCTTTTAGATACTATTTAACCATATGTTCTGCATCTTATCAAATGTGGGTATAAGTCCTGAAGCACAGAAAAGTGGTCATGATTGGGTGTTAGCACTTGCATGTCAGGGGCGTAATTGGAAGGGTATGGGGAACAGGAGACAGTTCATTCTCATAGCAGTCCTTACGTGTGGGGTTTGAGACGGTGAAGAAAGTTAACTGCTTTTAACATTGACGTTTCACCAGAATAGTCTCACTAGAATGTGTACACAAGTTAAATGCCCCCAAACAAATTTGCCCCTCCCCCAGACTCTGAAGTTAGCCCCTCTCCCAACATGTGAAGGGTTATCCCGGCCCCCCTCCCCAATTGTAGTATAATTGCACCCCATTGCGATTATAATTTCCTAAAAAACGTATTCATACGAATGCAGTTGCTAAACATTGCTGTGCCTGTGTTAACAGTGCAGCCCGAGTGACTCTTTATAGTCTGCATCCTGTCTTATCCCGGCTCTGTAGGTCAGATATGTAACGTCAACATAACCCAAAATGTAGGGGTGTGGCTAAAGCCCAATTTGGCCAATGGTCGTTGAGCCACTACTCGCCAGGTTCGGACAGGGGCAAGAAATAGAGCTGGTCACCCAAAAAAAAGTGGCCCACCCCTCGCCTCACGACCCTTGACCTCTGATGACATCAACAAAAGTGATGTAATTTGACCCCACGCCAAAATGACATCCTGGGAACCGATGAAACGCGAACTTGCACCCCTTGACAAAACAGGAAGTGACATCAAATAGCATTATTCCTAAATAAACTACACTACGAAAAATATGGTTATGATTTCACTAAGGTGATATACATTTCATACAAGAATGGATCACCATATGTATCATTAATATCTGTGTGTATAGATCTATACTGTGAATCCAAGCAGATGTCCAAAGGCCACATGATATGTTATTGTATAGCACTTACGCTTAAGCTCTTTTTTATAGAACAAATAGACATACAATATTACCCAACCTGTGTTGGTACACCTTTATCGACCTAAAGAAGGATGAAAGGTTTTTGGAAGAAAAAAAAAGAAATTTGGGGAAAAGAAATATATTTTTTTCAAGTCGGCCCAGGCGTGGCCAGACACCGGCCCCCACTCACAGGAACGATTTCGGCCCGGCTACGGCCCGAAAGGCCGAGGTGCCAATCCGGCCCTGCTGCTCGCCTCCAGTGTAAGAGTGAATATTGTACGTAAATAATGGGATCGCTCCTCGGTAATAGTTGTGTACGGCAACCGCATTCAATAGAGGCTGCAGTGAAGAATACATTTAGAAAGGCCCAATAAATGAATGCGTAAATTGCAAGGAAAACAAGTATGTAGTATAGCCGAATCTATGAAAAAAGGCCCATAGTCACATAGAGGTGTGATTAGTCACAGAAGGGGGATCTGATCGCTGGCAAAGAGATAGTGAACGACTCGTGTGTGTCATCGGCATTCTGATAATAGACGTCTCTAGAGACCCACCAAGGTGGCAGATGGCATATTATTACACTAAGCAACAGCAAGTGACAGTAGGCAGAGCCGAGCCCTTTGCAACTCCTCAGTCATGGGCTCCCCAGACCCTTTTCTTGGCCACTATCCCTTGCTGCATGCTGCCTGATAAAAAGGACTCACTCCATCTCAGTCCACTCCCTGGCATCCTATACAGGAGCACAGTTTTGCAAACGCTGCTACTAAATGTAAAATAATTAATAGCACACACCTCTCTTCATGGTCCCAAGCCAAGTCTTCACAATGCAAGAACGCGTGTGTCCCTTGTGTGATATGGATGCATCCTGGTGGTAGACGTCTATTCAAAATCGGCTACCGGGGTGTTTTTGAAATGCAAGATGGCACCTTGAACGGATTCGGGAAAAACGAGCGATAGAAAAATATGCTTTAGCGGTCCAAGGTGAGGTTTTCGGGTAATGATGCATATTTTGGAGATTTACAAAAACAAAGGGTATCTTAAAGTCATTAGCAAAATTTGGCGAGTGATGGTAGCAATATTTCTGATGTGATTTTCAAACAAACAGAAGACACACAATCTTTATCAGGATGTGGAAAACAAGAGAGACATGTGTGACTCACAGAAAAGCTGAAACGCTTGGAAACGTCCTGACATGCCTTTAAATCACAAGATAAGCCTCATCGACTGCATCAGCTCCTGGGTGACGCACTCCATCTCTGGCTTGGCACCTACCTCTCCATGTATGTCAGACGCAGTTAGAGCAACGTTTGCCAATCTAGGCCTTACCTCTGGTCAACATGCACTCCTCGGTAACAAAAACGCCTGCCACTCATTCAATCCAAGCAAATCTGCAAAGCCCGCTGTAACGAAACTCCCCAAGGACGAGTCACCCCTTTTGGGACTAGGGAGGTGGGCCTGCTAAGCTCAACACCTCACAGGGGACCCCATTTACACCCTCCCCCTCCATCGGAAGTCAGGCTGTGAGGACTGCACCAGACAACTATGGGAATGTTCATAAAGAGGTAGATGGCATGGTTTCCAACCCTTTATTGTTTTATGAAATGCAGGACCAATGGAGCAGGACCAATGGATTGTTCCGTCTCCTCCCAGGGAGGAACAAAGGGCCAGTGAGACAAACCAAGAAAGGGAGAGCAGGAGAGAGGAATGCAAGCCTGCAGAGCCAAGATGCATAGGAGGGCCCGTCCCCCTTTGAAGCAGTGACACGCAGACGGCGTTGAGCACAGAAGAGCCAGAAGGCCCGCAGAGCGAGGATGCCTGGAGCTGAAAATGTCAGAGACGTGACACAGGTGTGGCACGGTCGAATATGAGGGAGTCTTCGAAGAATATACTGAGTGGCACTACGCCCCCTGTCAAAATATTTTCTGAGAAGCTGACGCTGGATGATTATAGAGATGAGGAATCTGTGGGAGTATGCAACCCAGTGAAATTCACTGATCCATTGTACACCGGGAAGGGAGCCATAAGGAGACTTATTGAACATTTGTGTCAGAACTCTGGATCGAGTGAAAGGCCCAGAGACATTGGCTGGTAAAAATATTGAAATCTAGCTGAGGTCAAGAAGCCCTTGTCGAATCCTGAGAAAATCTATGGAAAGGTTGGACATGATCCAGGAATATACAATTTGGGCAAAAGTCCTTTAAATAATTTTCTTTTTGGATTAGATTCTTTCCTTTGTAGTGGTAGGGCTTGGTATCAAGCTAGTTCGGTTTCTGGTTGACAACATACTTTATTTTGTATGAGATCCTGACATGCACCCTTTTAACGCTTTTCCTTTTCTTACTATAGGGACCAGAGCCATAGGGCTAGTAAAGGGGTTTGGGATTGGAATAAAACGAATGAGTTTAAATCACAATGAGTTGTCCGTCCCCTGATTCTGACACTGCCTATTCTGAAAACCTAGCTCAGCCTTTTGCTGAAAGCTTTCCAAGCGTAACAAGGACACTACAGTTTTGTCATGTTTTGTAAGTTCTGTAGCATTAATACTGTAGTAAGCTAAGCATGTACCAGTTTGCCCAATGCAAGCTCTTTTGTGAACCAAGAAAGGCAAATTTAGTGTCTGCTTCACATTGAAGGGAAAGTTGCATATAATCATTAACAGACATCAGTGGCAGTAGTGAACAGTGCTTTAGAATTTGGTGCAGATATACTGGGAATGCCATCCTTACTTTAGAACCAACTTTTTCTGAGATCTTTTTTAGATTGAAAACTAGTAAAACAAGGTTATAGCCTTATATAAACTGGCAGTTATTTATAAATGAAGCCCACTAAGGAGAAGCTCGATATGTAAATATCAATTGTCAGCACACGAGAATGGATACTTGCAGGAGCAGTGACACATGGACACGTGGGAACCAGGTCAGGCCTCTGGAATGTTTCCTGAATGGCCTGGACTCTCGGCAAGAAGATATATCAAGAATAATCTATTCCATGAAATGTGATAACATGTTGCAAAATCTGTTCAGTTGGTTCTTAATGAAGGCTCTGATAGGTTTCCACTGAACGGATGTTCAATGGTTTCAAGGTTTGTCTAACAGTAAGCAGTCTGTTAAAAGAGTATTCACCAGCCTGGTGGGGAGAGTTCAAAGGCGAGGCTTCATCCTCATCTACAACACCGATTTGAGTGAGTTCATGGGTAGCAGAGCCCCTGTGATTAAGTTCATTAGAGCCAAGATGTGACGCAAGAACATATGTACAATTATTCTAAGTCCGCTATACAATCATATCACCCATTGGAGGGCATGCTCTCCAGAACGTAATCGAGATATCTGAATAAATCCAGTTCAAACTTTTACGCATGAGCTACCAACAAAAATATATCTTGTACACGTTCGTCAAACTGAATCAGATGCTAAAGGCTTTAACAGTCTCCTCCAGATGTTCAGCCATGAGGTGTCCAAACACACTTTGTTTCTCTCTCTCTCTCTCTCTCTCTCTCGATTTTTTTTTTGGGACCACAACTCCCATGGTACTGCACCATTGATTATGGGGGCTAGTGATGATGGGAGGTGTAGTTTAAATTATCTGGAGAGTCAAAGGTTGCAGATCCCTGCTCTAGAATATACACATTTTTACAGTAAAAAGGATCAATTCCAAGAGATTATGGATATTGGAAACAAGTTGTTTAGTAATACCCTACGTTAACAAGAATTTGAAGTTACTCAATCGGCTACCGCGCCCCTCTCTTCTTTTCTTGGGTACGACTAATGCAGCCACCATCATGTAGTTGGCCTAGTATACTCTTTTGGGACCACGTCCTAAAGATAGGACTATTCAGCCTAGGGGAGAGGACTGTATTATGGTTCACAAATGGTAACCGAGAGGGGAAGGTCATGAGCTGGAACCACTTTAGCACTTATTTCAAAATCATAGTGAGTTATTTTGTGGTCCATAGTAGAAAGTTTGCTTTCTATGGAGAACCAGTGGTGACATAAACCTACACATGGATATCAAAAACCACTCTTGTTCTATTTTTAACATATGATTTGGTAGTATGGGTCAACAACCTGGCTAGCCAAATATTGGTTTCAAACTGGCTACCATTATACAACTAAAAGGATCACAGACTGGCAAAACCCCAATAGCTGTGGTCCTTCACTAGCCAATGCAAGATGCTCCAATGGCCTTTACCCGCAAAGATGAATGAGCACGTTAATTCTGTTTGTTAATTTTCTTTCTGATAGATCTAATATCCGTCATCTTTCATAATATGTCTTACGCATAGAATGGTCTAGTAATTTCTTTCAGAGCCACTAGACAGCACTCTGCTGCTCTGTGCTAACACGATCATGACTTAGGTGGCTCCATCAGGCTGGAAGTAAAGTTTCCAGTGTGCGTTGTGAGAAACCAGAGGCATTTCTCCCAGGTTATTGCGAGGGATCCTTTGTTCAGGTGGCCAGGGAAGAGCCATCACTCTTGAATACCAACCCTGGGGACAGACAAGCGAGGGAGGATCACTTGGCCAAGGGGTCCTTGGAGACTGCATGAGGAGCGCCCTTAGGCGAGATGGGGTAGCCCAATTTTTCTGAGGGACCCCTACCCAATACCCCAGCAGTCTTTATGGGATATTGCCATCAAAATCCACCTCCACCAGTACTTTCCCTTACGGAAAAGACAGAAAGAACAAAAGGCTTTGAGGCTTTCGTTGGTTGTACCAACTCGACCTCCTTTCCGCCCAATGAGTTATTCACCAGAATCCAATCACCCCTAAACCTTTGGTAAAGCTATTGTTACGTTATGTTATATACACTTGTACGCTTTTGCACATCGTACGCCTGAGGGCATCATGGCGCTACACTGTGGAGGTAGAAGACCGGCCAGCAGCAAGGAAAGACTAAAAAAGAAAAGTTTTCAGAGGCCGCCAAAAAGGAAGGTGGGCCTCAATATCCCGCAGCGAGAAAGGGAGGTCGTTCCGAGCTTTAGCCGCTGCCACTGAGAAAGAACTCCTTCCTACCTGAGAGTCTAAGAGCCCAAACCATGTCACAGTAGGTAACAACCTCTCTCAGAAACCCAGTTGTTCTGTTACCTACCCGAATACTCCCTGTCATTCTTTTCCATATCCATATGGTTATTTCCCAAACTCCCGATCTGCATTTACAAAATGCTACTGTTCCCATAATGCCCCCTGTATTTCGTAAACCCTACCGAACACTCACCCCACCTTTCGGACACGAACACCTTCTTACGCTATGAAGGACAACAGCCTAATGCAAAAACTGTTTAGCTGACAAGTCCCAACCCAAGGGTCAGGCAAAGTCAGGCAATTGACCAGAATCAAACACACCCGACGGCCCAGCCCTTTCCTTTCCCCACATGGATAGAAGGTGGAGCCGAGAGCAAAATACGAGCAAGGCAGACCGCACAATGAGACATCTGTCCAGGCACGGCAGTTCAAGAGAAGAAAGGTGGCAAACATTGAAATGCTGACAAGGAGAGAAGCAACCTTGCTGTTTTCAATCCAGACACGCGAGACCTCCGCAGAAAGAATCGTAAGATCTCAGACAATAGCTCAAAAGTGTTGTGGCAGATGTCAACAGTACACAGAGAGTGCCTATGCTGATAAGCAGGACCGAGGGAGACGTCTGCTACCATGGTACTGGCCTTGACTCCAGCAGATACAAGGAAAGCCAAGTGGTTAATCACAGCCGGTGAGTTGAGGGGAGAACCGATAAGAAACCGAACTGTGTTGAATGAAAGTAACAAAGTGGCACAATGAGAAAAGTTCAAAGAACTGTAAATTGTTAAGTAACGACCAGCTGCAGAGGGAATCGGCACCACGTGGGTGCTCACTCGAGACACTCTGGTTAATCCCATGTTGAGTGAAACTACTGATACCAGAAGGCTGTAGGAGAACCGCCAAGAAAGGTCAAAGTGGTCATACAGGGGTCTAGCAAAATCCCCATACAGTCTAAAGTCTTAGACCGACAAACTGTTGAGAAAGCAAGGGATGTGAAGCCCACATCAAGAGAAAACAAAAGGAAATATGAAGAGGCAAGAGTGAACCCGAAGGTGGGATGCCAATAAAGAGGGGCGAAGTCTAAGGTCCCACGAAACAGTGTGTTGACAAAGGTGAACCCGGCAGAGGGAGGTCCACGGGAAACTGTTTGAAAAAACATTAAAATGTGTGAATGACAAGGAGAAAATATCTTTGCAAAAGCCAGAGTGAACCAGACAGGAGGGAGGCAAACGTTCGAAAAAGGATCTAAGCCCAGAAGAGGGAGATCCAGAGGTGAGAAGCCTTCACCCCAACGACACGTAAAGGCGATTGAGAAAATATTTTTGAATATAAGTCAGAGTGAACCTGACAGGAGGGGTCTGAGCCCAGAAGACGGGGGAAAAGGGGTGAAGAATCATCCCCTGAAGTGTAATCCGAAAGGAACTTTTTGTTTATTATTTTTGGAACCTATCCGGTCCTGATACCTGAAGCAGAACTGTTGTCTCGTGCTGTCAAAGCTCAGGGTGTGCTGTGCTCAGAGGTCCCACCTTGTCCCATGCTCAAAACGTGGGGACGGGATACCCCTCCCAGATACCGCATTGTGGCTTATTATTTAAGAACATTTCTTTCGTTCTTGTGAATCCTATCCCACAATTTCTTTTGGTATTTAGCTGTAAGGATTGGCAATAGTTGTTTTAGTATAGGCCCTTTTATTTTGACAAGACGTCTCTTGGACTGCCTCATGTTGATTTGATGGTCGTAGCTTGTTCCCATCTTAGATTTAGATTAGGCATTTTTCCACCCTACCTATACAGTTTAATAAACACCCTTGAACTGTGATCCCTTTTTGTCTGTCTATTCTTGATACCATGCCTTCCTTACAGTATACAGAGTGCACCAGCCCTATGACCTTTATTTCTTTGTACAAATCAGAATGAACATCACCAAAATAAAGTAACCTATTTCCTAAAGAAACTTTTCTCCCACAGATTTCTAAGACTCCCACAGATCAGGAAGGTAGGACGATGGTGAAGAACACTGTGTAAAATAAAAAAAAGGTTCTGCAACCCAGACCTCCCAAAACATGCATTCTCACTTGACATGGAGTCTAGACATTAATGCTTTGTGAATGTATGCACCAAAACCCAGTTAGCACCCACATATGTCCACCACTAGCCTACCACTCTGCAAAGCTGACGTAGTGGTCTGACTCCATGTCTAATGAGCACCGAAAACATCTTTAACTCACTTTTGTGTCAGATCGTAACAGTTTGACGGACAGGACATTCCATCTGAAAATCATTTGTTTTGGGAGCAATTTCCTCCACACGGGTCTGGAAAAACCAACAAATAGTTGATCACCTTGCCTAAGCTGCTTGGTGCTGGCCACAAAAAAATTAAGGTCACTGTTTGGTTAAAATGTATGAAACATCTCCTTAACCTTGGAAGTAGAAACAGGAGTAAAAGACACTTATTTATTTTCTGCTGGAGATGAACTGCACAGGTTACTTTAGGCAGAAATTATGACTGGGCTCTGAGATGCCTTTTCTTCTGAAAAACAGGAAAGGCAGATGAACACCAAATCCTGAAGCTCTGAAACCCTCCTTTCGGAACTAGTTGGAACCAGAAAGGCAATCTTAAAAGTCAGGAGTATAAGCACAAGAGGAGTTACCATCAGAAACCTGATGCCCAAAATATGGTCCCAAATAAGGACAACACATTGTTTGGGCATGAAATAATTTATGAGTCCCTTAAGGAACTGCACACACATTGGAAAATAAAAATAAGTCCCCCTCCTTTAGAGTGCTTTTTAAGATGGAGGGGGTGCTTTTTAAGTTGGAGAAAGCGGCTAACTAAATGGCTATTAACTATAACATTGTGATATTGTGATTAGTGTTAGGATGGTTTTTCAGGACCATTACTGGTGTACGTTACTGAGAAGTGAACAGACAAGGTTCAACATAAAGTCATGTTTAGCTATTAGACCTTTCTTCTGATTTCTGTGCAACTTATATTGGGGAAGTTGGGTGGATGCATGAAACACTGAACAGAAATATGCACCAGAAAGACAATTACTGTGTAAGTAACATTTGTGTTCTGGGACTTGCTAAT
Organism: Ambystoma mexicanum; assembly: GCF_040938575.1. Classification (NCBI taxonomy): domain Eukaryota; kingdom Metazoa; phylum Chordata; class Amphibia; order Caudata; family Ambystomatidae; genus Ambystoma; species Ambystoma mexicanum. Next base: position 602,213,170 of record NC_090922.1, read on the forward strand.
CTGTTAAGATGCACATGCAATGCATACATTAGCAAGGAGTATGTTTGTGGGAGTGGGGGTCCAGGTGCCATGGCAAGAAACACATTGCACATAACTGCCTGATCCACTTGTGCATCTGTACAGAATCCAATTGTGCTATGTGAATGTGTGCATTGAGCACTGCAAACAGTGTCTTGGAGGCCACTGGCCATGAATGCCAGTCTAGACCCAGTTCAGAGAAGAATAAGCTCCTTGTGTTGGCCCGAGAGTTTTATGTGCAAGGTTGTGGCATTCTGGAGTGCAGCAGAAAATCCATCTGCTTACAGGATTGCCCTCTGGCCCTGTACAAAATGACTGTCCTGTGTATATCGACTGTATGTACGCAGTTCCCTGACCTTGCTTGTGGTTTTTGAAAGAATTCTGTTAACTCAATGGATTGGCTGACATGGAATTGTGAAATGTATTTCAGACAGAAGTGTGGGTATGTGCTATACCACTTTGTCTAATGACAAAGCCTCAACGTCCTGACCCTTTTTATTGAGGCAATAGCTAGTAGAAAGGCCACTTTGTAAGTCAAATTCTTGATTGAGCATTTGCTGATGGAATAGGATAAAGAAAGCCTGGTGAAAACCTATATAACATCGTGTTCAAGTCTCAGAAATGAGCCAGCCTAGCTACAAGCAGATGAATCAGATTGACTCCTTCCATGAATTACTGGGACATTCAACCATTACACTATTAACTGTTATGGGGTGTATCCACCAATGCAGCCAAGTGTACTTCTGAATTATACAGTTGCCCTGATTTCAAGAGGTACAGCAAATCACATATGTTTCCCACATATTGAAATAGCAAGTATGTGCATTTTCCCAAGGGAATCCATGGCACGTGGCAGTAGCTACAAATGCCCAAACTGTATGATTTCAGGAGCCATAACAAATTGTGGACTTGGGTGAGCGATCTGCTGCTGCTGTTGAGTGAGAGAAGTGTGTGCTGGGTGAAGCCTGACTGGAGGTTCTACAGCCATGCACAGTAGGGAGGGGCTCGACATATGCTGTGCCCAACTTACCTGTAACTACGGCTCTCCAGCATGGGTCTGGCATGGATTCACATGCTCATGAATATTCCCCGCCATCAGGCTGGGAACCCTCAGTAAAAAAAGAAAAGCAGTTTTGCTTTCGGCTGAAAACTGCTCGTCTCCTCTATAACCAATCACTGTCCTTTGGGTCATACTGCCCAAAATCAATGACAGTCGCCTCCCTAAACTCCACCCCTGCTGGCCACCTTCAGATATAGTAGAGCAGGAAAAGTGGCAGTATGAGCCAAGAAGAGCCATAGAGGGGAAGGAGGGAGGGATCACATGTGAATCCATGCCAGACCCATGCTGGAGATCAGGAGTTACAGGTAAGTAACATTTTCCTTCTCCAGCATGGGGTCTGGCATGGATTCATCTGCTCATGAATATGATTACACAGCAGTACATATCCATAACCACAGAGGTGGCAAGGCTTAACAGAAGCAATACACTTACCCCTGGAACATACTCAACTTAGGTTGCTTAGCAGCGCTTGGCTGTGCAGATGTCGAGCAGGGGAACACCAGAGAGAAACGCTGTTGTCACTGTGATAGCTCTAGTGGAATGGGTTCTCGGCCAGCCTAGCAGAGGCATGTTGGCCAGACGATGTTTCACAGGACCAAAATTCACAGAGAGTTGAGATGTCTTCCGAAAATCCTTCATGCATGCACTATAAAACATCAAGGCAGGAGCAACGTCCAGCGAATGCAACGCCCTTTCACTAGGTATAGACGGGTTCGGCAAGAAGACTGGCAGAATCAAAGACAGAATCAAAGACTTGTTGAGATGATATTCAGAAGGAACCTTCAGCATAAAGGTGGTGTGGGTCCGCAGCTCCACCCTTGTAGCGTTGAATGACAAGTAAGGCTGCTTGCAAGAGAGGGCCTGGATCTCCCGGACCGGCATGGCCCGAGGTGTCAAGGCCCTATGGGGTGGAGTGGGCTGACCCTTTGGCCCGGAAGGGGTTTTTGGCCTGGTAGTGCTAGGCAGACGCTTTGGCCTGGATGGACTTAGCCTGGGCAGTCTCTGGGTTGGGGCCCTAGGAGGGCTATGTACCGAGCCTGGCACAGGGGCAGCAGGCAGTCTGTTTAATTTCCAACACAAAGGTGTGAAGGGTGGTGAGGATGTCTAGTGGCATGTCTCAGGGTGCTGGCTGAGGAGCAAACGGCAAAGGGTCAGGAATGAACCTCCTGAGAGGGGCAAAAGGCTGATACAGCGTCTGGCGTGGCGATCCCTCTTGGGATAAGGGCCCTTGGCCCCCTTCATGGGCCGAGTGGTAGCCCTCCAGCAGATGCTTGTCCTCAGAGCTACTATACAGCTGAGGAGATCTCCTCATGGACCCCACATGCACTGGGGACACACAATGATGGGTCTCATAAGGAAGTCTGTCGGAGGCAGAAAGTCCCTCAGCCTACCCAAATCCTTCGGGAAGGAGGCGACGATGGGACGTCGGCATCACCGCTGAAGTCGTGTCCAGAGCAGCAGCAGACAGAGGCCTTGGAGGCAAAGCCATCCTAGGTGTTGTAACAGTTGTGACCGTAGAAACGACAGTCTTATCAGAACCTCTCGTTGACGAAGTAAGGGTGGTGGTCATCGTCGGGGTCGTCTACGGGGCAGTTTCAGATGATGCCGTGGTCTGGATGCAGACAATACAGACACTTGAGGTGCCAATCCATGACATAGCTGTTCTTCAGGCCACATTTCTCGCAGGCCCTGAAGAGATTTAGCTTACCCATATCGGACATCGTCAAGATGAGATGTAGGCCCAACCATGGGCCCGAAAAAAAATTGTGAAAAGATCTGATGATGGAACTCAATCTTCGCTGATAACGAATCCCCGCTGCCGGGAGTCGATCACGAAAATCGACTATGAATGGATCGAAAACTATCAAAAGCTATCAAAAACTATCGAAACAAAATCACAATTTTCGAAGGAGCAATGCGATAGGACTAAAAATCTGAAGATGGCCACCAGGGGCAGAGCTTAGGGAGATGACTGTCATTGGATGGGGGCAGTATGACCCACAGACAGGGATTGTTTATAGAGGAGATAAATAAGTTACTTACCCCTGGTAACGTTCTTTTGACTGGATGTTCCTCCAACGTATTCCTTATCTTTGATATTTCCAATAACCCAGCTTTGCTGCTTCGGAATTTTGTTTTCAGCAGGGGGCGCTGTGCGTCAGTGCTTGTCGGCTCGATGTCCCTCGGATACCTCAGTCTCGATGTTGATGTCACCGCTGGTAGATGTAGCACGTGCAGCGCCCATTGGCCTCGGTTCCATTTTTTCAAGTGAAACATTTCTCTTGTGTTCAACAGTTACTCCCCCTGAGAGAGCGTAGACTGTAACTGCAATGGAAATTCTACCGCGCGGTAGGTTGGGAGGCCCGATAAGGAATACCTGGGAGGAACATCCAGTTGAAAGAAAGTTACCCGGGGTAAATAACTTTTTATTTGAATAGACTGTGTCCTGCCACGTATTCCTCATCTTTGATACACTCCCAAATCAGTATAACTAATTTGGAGGAGGGAGTAGAATTTTGTGTGACATATTTTCATGATTGTGTATGCACCGAATGCAACACTGCTTTGCCAAATGCAGATTCTTGCCCAGAAGAGGAGTCTAAACTATAATGTTTAGTGAAGGTGTGTGCAGCTGCACATATATCCCTTATTGGGACTCCCCTCTGTAGAGCAGAAGTAGGCATGCCCCTGGTCGAATGAGCTCTTAGGTGTTCTGGGGGATCTTTCCCTGCCAGTTTGTAGCATTCCAATATTGTTAAAATAATCCATCTGGATAGAGTTAGTTTGGTAACAGCCAAACCAAATTTGTGACCGCAATAGCCCAGAAATAACTGGTCATCCTGCCTTAACGTTGTCATTCTGGAGATGTAAACGCTCAGTGCACGTTTAGGGTCAAGCCTGTTAAGCCTTTCCTCTTCTTTCCCAGGATGTGGAAGAGGATAAAAAGATGGTAATGTTATTTTCTGAGTGAGATGAAACTCACAATTTTGGGGAGAAAAGTGTGCTTCACTTTCAGTACCACTTTGTCTTTATAAAAGATAGTGTAAGGAGGCTGGCAGGATAAAGCCTGTAGCTCACTCGCCCTTCGGCAGAAGTCATAGCTACTAAAAAGATTGTCTTTAGAGTTAGTAGCCTCAAAGGACAGGAGAGTAAAGGCTCGAAAGGATCTGCCATCAAAAGCACTAAATTGAGATCCCAAAGTGGGACTTGAAAAGGGGTTGGCGGGAAAACGTTAGTCAGTCCCTTCAAGAATTGTACTATTAGGGGTATCTTAAAGTCAGAGACTTCCTTAGAAGTGTGGTTAAAAATAGAAAGTGCTGCCAAATACACCTTGATGGTACCAATCTGGAGCCCCAGATTTGCAAGATGGAACAAAAATGGTAACACCATGTGTGTGTTACAAGTAAACGGGTCAACATTCTTATCTCTACACCAGCTGCAAAACGTATTCCAACGGCAGCAGTATTAAGATTTGGTTGCTGGCCTTCTGGCCGAAAGCAAAATCTCCATTACGTCATCCGGGAGGACCCAATCCTTGTATCTACTGCCTTTCAGAAACCATGCATGAAGGCCGAGCGTCCTGATCTCCGGATGGAGAACCCGACCCTCCTCCCGCAAGAGAACGTCCTCTCTTTGTGGAAGACATATCAGAGGGCAGATGGACATGTCCAGAAGATCTGGGTTCCACGTTCTCCTGGCCCAATCTGGGGCAATTAGAATAATGGATTTTCCGAACTTTCTCAACTTCCTGATTACGTGAGCAATCACAGGGACTGGAGGGAATGCGTACACGAGTGGAAATTCCCAGTCCACTGCGAACGCGTCTCCTAGAGCTCCTCTTGGGGGAAATTCCTTTGAGCAGTACAGTTCGCACTTCTGGTTGGCATCGGTCGCAAAACAGATCCACTTCAGGGGTTTCCCCAAAGGGTGAAGATCTCTTGAAGGACTCCCTGAGCTAGTACCCACTCGTGGGAGACTGTGCTCTGCCTGCTCAGAGCGTCCACCATAGTGTTCTTCTCTGCAGCTAGATGAACTGCCGATAGAGATGTTCCTTCTTGTATTGCCCAAACCAAGAGCTGCATTGCATCTCTGCACAGTGGTAGTGACCCTACATCACCTCTTTTGTTGAGGTAGTACATGGCCATTGAGTTGTCCGTCAATATCAGGACATTCTTTCCCCGTACAGATGGCAGCGCTTGTCTGATTGACCTCAGCTCTAAAAGGTTGATATGCAGTTTGGACTCCGATGGAGACCAACGACCGCTGATTATCAGTTCGCTGGTATGGGCTCCACACCCCATAAGTGAGGCGTCCGTCACTACTGTTATCTCTGGCCATGGTTGCCACAAAGGTTCTCCTTTCAAGATGTTCTCCCGATAGGCCCATCACTGAAGATCCAGTGAGTCTCTGTTTGGGATAAGTAGGAGGTCTGCCATCCTTCCAGAAAATTGTGACCACTGAGTCCTGAGAGCCCATTGGAGAGATCTCATTCTCAGGCGAGCCTCTGGCACCAGAAAAATGCATGATGCCATGAGACCGAGCAACCTCAGAAAATCGAAGGCCGGAAGATACTGGGCATTCAGGAATTTGGTTTGGAATTCCAACCCTCCTGAGACTCGCTGCCACCACCACCATCAGTTTGGTGAAAACCCTCAGGGCGCAGGTCAGCCCAAATGGCATAACCCGAAACTGATAATGAGAAACACCAATGGCCCATTAAAGTAAGCACTCTGAAGGTCCAATGATCCCATCCAATCCTGAAGCTGGTGGGTCTGAAGGATCTGAGAAAGGGTTACCATCTTGAACTTGTCCTTCCTGAGGAACTTGTTCAAGTCTCTTAAGTCCAAGATGGGTCTCAATCCTCCATCCTCTTTGGGGAATAGAAAGTATGGGGAGTACCAACCCTTGTTCCTCTCGGCTACAGGTACTGGTTCTATAGCATCTTTCTGTAGCAGGGTCAAAATGTCCTGCATAAGGAGCAGATCTGTAACCTTCAAAGAGTTGTTCTCCAGTGGATGACTCTGAGGTTTTTGCAGAAAAGGGAGACCGTAACCTTGGGTAACTGTTTCCAATGCCGATGCATCTGAAGTAATAGCCTGCCATTCTGGCAGATGCTGTGACAATCTGCCTCCTACTGCAGTCTTGTGAATAAAGACCTCAGAGAGGTTTTGGGGCGGCTGCAGGTAAGACAGCCGCTGCTGTTGCAGTCTTAGTATTTCTTCCTCGTCCACCACAAGGGAATCATCTTTGTCCTCTTTGAGCTGGCTTTCCTCTGCCCCTTCCAAATGTGGAGTAATGCCAAAAGGACCTACCCCTCCAAGGTGTACCCGTGGGGCAATTTGGAAGTCATCTGATTGCAGCCCCAAGGGATTTGGCTACCGCCTTGGAAGTTTGCAGCTTCTCCAAACACTAATCAGCTTTGTTCCCAAATAAAGGAGTGCCATCAAAGGGCATGTTGAGAAGCCTGGATTGTATGTCTGGGGCAAATCCTGACTTTCTCAACGAGCCAAATCTGGGCATCATTGTACTTGCCACCATAACTCTGCCGATACAGTCAACAGAGTCGAGACCAGTCTATAGGGTTTTGCACATTGCATCTTTCCCAGCCTTGACAATGTTAAGGAATCAGCCTCGCGCTTCCCCTTCGAGGATATGGTCAGCCACCATAGAAATGTACTCCCAGAGGGTGTGTGTAAACCTTGCTAACGTGCATGTAGCATTGGCCGATTTCAAGCCCATATGCCCGGCCGCAACCACTGTCTTGGCCATGGCGTTGTAACGCTTGTCATCCCTATCCTGAGGTATTGTAGGATAGGCATGTTGCCTAATCGTGGAGGTGGCGGCCTGAACCACCAGGCTTTCTGGCGTAGGATAATTGGACAGGTAATAAGGGTCAGAGCTTGAAACCCTGTACTTTGCGGTCATTTTCTTATTGACAGCTGGGATAACTTCTGGTGCTTCCCAGTTAGTAGTGACACAACTTTGTAAGGCTCGATGGAAGGGTACAATTGGGTCCTCTTGTGCCCCTTTTCCAAGATATTGGTAAGATCGTCTTGTTCAAACACTGGTGTAGGTCTTGGCCACCCCATGAACTCCATAAACCTTGACATCAGTTGTCTGTATGTCACTTCTGCATGGTCACCTGGGTTAGCCCGGCCAAATTCAACCTCTGGTGAGGTGTCTATTCCACTAGCCTCATGCAGGCCTTCCTGTAAGTTCTTCATACGTGAATCTTCTGAAATCAATGCCTCAGGCACTGATGGTGTTCCATATTCTCACCCAAAGGGCCTGGCTTCATCAGATGATTCCTCTGCATCTTTATAAATAGAAGAGAGGGATTTGAAAAAAATCAGATCGTGGCAAGGGCGTGTATGTCTTCTCCAGTGAAGTTGTTATGTTATTTGTTGTCGTCAGGGGAGTTGAAATTGTCAATACCATCGACGACGGCTGCGCCTATGGCTTCGACCATTGTGTTGAAGGCTTCGGCATATGCGTCATCGAGGAGGTCGACGCTCGAAGCGTAGCTGGCTTCTATGAAGCCATCAGCTCTGATGGCATCGATGATGCACCTTTCGTCCCTGACGGTATTGAGTCTTTCGGCATCTGTGACGTCGATTTTTGATCGCTCTCGAGAAGTAATTTCCGCCGGGTCTGAAGAAGCATGGCTCTTGGGTTTATGAGGTCATGAGGTCTTTCGACTGGGACATGTGTTTTGGGTGTAGTCGAGGGGGGCAAGGCTGCATTCTCGAACACCTTTAACATCCGTAATCGAAACTCTTCCCACTGGGCCGGTGAACTTGATTTAGTGGGGCAAATTACCCGTCTAATGAAGGACCTGTAGACGAGGAAGATGGCGATCTGTGGCGCCGTTTCTTTCCGTGTCTAGAGGTCGAAGAGTGGTGTGAACCACTTCGAGACCTGGAATGTTTATGCTTTCTTCGACGAGGAGAAATTGTTCACGACTCGTCCAATGTTTTTTGCTTTTTTGACTGAGTGGAAGGGGATTTTTGTGTCCTACCTGCCGCCAGCTTCCCTCTACATTCTCTCAGGGCTTTGGCTGTCATAGAAAGGCAGTTCACGCTGGGACGACGGGTGAGTCGACCAAAGTCACCACAGGCAGATCCACCGAGGGTCTGCCACTGACATTTTTTTAAGCCGGATCTCAGGGTGGACGCCACCAAAGATGAAGCCATAGTTACTGCACTCGAAGATTGTTGAATTTTCTCGGCCAAATGTCTAAGATATTCCTGTCAAGGAACGAGGCGTACCGCATCCAAAGCATAAGCACAGAAAAAGGGAATTGGGGCCAAAGGGCGCAGCGCGTGCTACATATACCAGCAGTGACGCCGACATCAAGACGGAGGCCTCCAAGGGACATGGAGCCAACAAGCATCGACGCACAGCGCCCCTTGCTGAAGAAAAAAATTCCGAAGCAGCAAAGCTGGTACATTGGCAATATTAAAGATAAGGAATACATGGGAGGACACGATCCAATCGAAAAGCAGTTTTCAGGCTAAAGCGAAACGGCTTTTCTTTTTTTACCAAGCATTCCCAGCCTGACAGGGAATATTCATAAGCATGTGAATCCATACCAGAACCCATTACTGGAGAATCAGGAATATAGTCATTTGTTCCTGCAAATATTTTTGCAACACAGTGTATATTATATGTGTTGGCAGAAAAGTGTAAGCAAATATCCCAGACCATGACAGCCACAGGGCATTGCTGAGTGATCCCTCTTGTGGATACATGGGTGCAAGGGTTTGGCATTTTGTGTTTGTACTTGTTACAAACAAGTCTATACCTGGAGTGCCCCTTCTCCTGAAAATGAGTCTTAGTGCACTTGGGCTCACCTTCCATTTGTGTTCCTGTTGAGTGTGTAAGCTAGACAGTTTTATACTCTGGGAAAAGGTTGGCTTTGAAACAAAATATTGCTTCCTAGGAACCAGTGCCACATGTGTTATACCCTCGGAGGTAGAGTGAGGGAGTGAATACCCCTTGCTTGTTTAAAACATTCTTGCAGTGTTGTCTGTTTTTGTGAGAGCACTCTTGTTTGGCGGCAGCATTTTGAAGAGTACTAGTAATCTGTTAGTGGTCATGAGTTTTAAAACATTGATATGCAGTTGAGTCTCTTGCATCTCCCACTTGCTTTGGTATTCAAGCACTTGGAGGTGTGCCGCACACCCCAAAATGGAGGCATCTGCCATGATGGTCAATGGCATTAAGAGGCTTGAGAAAAGTAGTCCCATTTACATGTTTGTTGAATTCCACCATTGTAAACCTTTCCCAAGATCTTCACAGACCCCAAATGTCTAGGACTCTTTTGCACTGGTCCTTTCTGAGATTTGTCTCATGTGCAGTCTTGGCATGATGCTTTCATGCTTAGTAGTTTCATAACTTGTTTATCATTGTTAGTGATAGCTGATAAAGGAAAACAATTGTCTGGACTCTTTCTTTTGACATGTAGTCTATAGCGAGATCCACATTTATGTCTGCTCCCAAAATGTTTTCACTTGCGAAGGGTGCAAACTAGATTTTGGGACATGTATTGTGAAGCCCAATTGCTTGAGCAGTATAATAGCTTCCGTGGTATGTTGGAAAACCTGCTCTGCAATATTCTCTTGTAGGAGCCAATTTAGATCATAATAGGCATGCTGGCTCTTTTTTACTCAGATGCGCGGCCACCAAGGCTTGCACCTCTGTGAAAACATGTGATGTTGAAGTCATGCCAAAAGGGAGCCTGTGTGCCTGATCTCCACCTTGAATGAGAGATGGAATACGCAATATTTTTATTGAAAAATTAAAGTACATATTTCGAATGTCTAAAGTGGAACTATTATTGCCTTTGACTAGCACTTGACTTCCCTCTTGTAATGTAATCAGACTTCTGGACATTGATAAATGTTTTTTGTCGGCCGAAGATAGAGGGCTGGGCATATTGAGTCCTTCTATGGGAACACGGTAATACCAAGAGTAGATTCCTGAGTACTTCTCTTGTAGAGGAATGTCTTCTCCATCCCCCTTTAGCAGTGGTGATGCCAGCTCTGCCTCTAGGAGGTGTTCTCTCTTTGTATGTGCGTTGGTGGTTGTATGGTGTATAGTGCTATAACTGAACTGTATGCATTACCCCTTTTGGACTGGGTCTAGTAACCACAGTACCCCTTTGATTTATGTTTACATCCTCCCATATTTGAAGCCAGGATTTCCCCCTTACTAGGGTAGCATGGAAGGGAGCCTTGAACGGATTCAATGTTTGGGTGCTGCGCTGCATGTGGTGGGAGCACCAAATGTGCAACTTCTTTCTCATCTTTGCTGCCAGCATTGTCCTTGATAGGAGTGGCCTTGCAAGAGACCCTGCAGCCATTGGGGCCAGTTTTTCTATCTGCATTGAACACCCTGGAAGTGCTGTTAGAAACCTGAAGACTGCTGTGTGTGAGAACCTCTTCTCGCATTACATGTGCTTCTACATGGAAAGGTACGACCCAAGAGTTGATCTACGTCCTACAGAGTCACTTGCTCCTTCTTAACTTTTTCTTAAGTCTCAAATGCCTTGCCAAATAGCAGCTCCCAATCTAGAGTCTTTTAAATAAACATTGCTTGTTTCTCTGGTTTAAAACATGTAACATACAGCCACGAGTAGCGCTTAAATACTGCAGAGTTAGCTGAATGGTGTCGTGCCATTTCTGCAGCATCCAGACAGCTCGTGATCACAGTATTAGAGGAGAGCTGGCCGTCTTTAACAATGATCTGTGCTTTGGCTATAAACTCTATTGCGTATCTTTACGTAAATCCTGCATTGCAACCATTGCTAGAAGTCGTATCTGATAAGCAATGCTGTTCCATCAGCAATTCATACATTATATGCAGCAGTGGTAGCCGTCTTTTTCCCCTATAAGGTTAAACCACTAGCTTTCCCTCTCAGCCGGCTCTTCAGTGGTTGACGTTAAATCCCTGCAGCTGTGTTAAATGACCCTGGAGTTGGTTTATAGCTGCTCTCAAATAATTAGAAAGTCCATGTGAGAAGGTTTATATTTTTGTTCCCATCGAAAGGCATGTCCAGAACCCTGGTTTGCACGTCCTGGCGGAAATCTATTGCCTAGAGCCATCCCCGCCGTCGAAGGCAAACACTGTTGCGCAACTGGCGGAACCCGGTGTCCGTGGCCACCGTTATGGCGTGGTCCGACGCCACCTCACCTTTCTGTAGGATCCCCAGGGCCTCCGCCCTCTTGTCATCCGGTAGGAAGTCCAGCAGGGGGGCGATCTTGTACCACAACTCTCTGTCGTAGTGGGCCACAATCGCTGGGGCTTTGGCCGCCTTAATTGATGTGGTCGCGGACGAGATGACTCGTCGTCCCATGGCGTCCAGTCTCTTTCCCTCGCTGTCAGGTGGGGAGGTTGAAGTTGAAGCCGTCGCCCCCGCCGCCTTCTTCTTGGCCGTCGCCGAGACAACCGAATCCGGGGTCGGCTGCGCCCTGAGGCACAAAGGGGCGGAATCGGGGACTCGGTACTTCTTCTCGTACCGATCCCTCTTGGCAGGCGTCATGGACGGGTTCTTCAGGAGAGCAAGTCCCTCGTCCCAGATGTCGTCAAGCAACGGCACTGTGAGGACAGTCTTCCTCTTGGCCTCGCGCCGTTGATAGAAGAAGCCTTCTGTTCTTCGGGGTAGAGCTGGAAAAGCTTGGATGCCCTGGAAATCATGGCGTGGAAGGAGCCAATTTCGTCGGACATGCAGGCCCAAGGGGGTGGTGATGGAAGGCCCATCCCGTCACCACCGTCGTCATCCGTCCCCGTCGTGGCTGCATCTGTTCCCGTGTCATCCCTAGGATCAGGGGAAGGGGATGAAGGCTGAGCGGGCCGTAAGGGCTGGAAAGGCGCGGGGGGGAATTAACTCTCCTCCGCTTGTTTGGAGGGCTTCCCAATGGGCCCGGTCCTGCTGGGTCGTCAGTTGGGGGTGGAGGCAACCTCGTCCTTATCTCCATGCATAAGGTTTGGATTGCCATAAAAATGGCCCCCGAGTTGTCGGGCACTGGCTGCGACGTTTGCTCCTCCTCCCCAGGAGCCTCGTCGGCGCCACTGTCGCTCTCTTAGTCCGCCTCCCCGGGATTCCTCCCGTGGGACCGGACCTCCTTAAACCTCTTGTTGAGGCCTTGTACGACTTCAACCAGCTCCTCCTCAGAGGCTGTATCCATGTCCATGATGGCCACCGGCCCCTCCTTTTTCCTTTGGGGTCTTCACAGGGGTCTTATCGATAGGCTGAAAAGAGGATTCCCTCCGTGGTGGCAGGGAAACTCTGGGCCCCGAGGCCAGGGCCGCCACGACTCCCTCGATAGAGGCCATAGCCGGGTGAATCATGGTCTTCACGACTTTTGGCGTGCTTGAGGCCTTCACCTTGGGGGAAGGGACACCGTCTCGCTCCCTCTCGGCTGCTTCTGTCGGGATCGAGTGGGGCTTCTCCAGAAGCTTACCCGGGATCTCCGACTTTCTCTTCCCCGAGCCAGAGCGTTGGCTCGTGGTTGATGGCGTCGGTGAAAGTGCACCCTACCTGGCAGCCGAGGAGCCTGACCGTTAGACGCTCCCGGTGACCGCGGCGCTTAGCCTTCTGTTGGGCCCCCATCACCGGAGCGCCCTCAAAGGACTTGGAAGACCGCTCGGACCTCTTCTTCTTCTCAACTACCGCTGGGCTCTTTCCTTCCAGCCAGTTGGTGAGGCGGATCCACCGATCCCTCATGGTCTGCTTCGACATGTTCTTGTAAAACGCACATTCCTTCTCCACGTGCGTTTTGTCTTCGTGAAGGCAGTAGAGGCCTCTAGAATGCTCGTCCTCCTTTAACACATTCTGCAATCTGCATCCAGGGCCGTTCCTGAACAGCTTGGATCCGGGCGTCAAGCTTCCCTTGTCCTGGGCCATGTCTACGGGGTAGACCTCAAGGTCTTCTGGAATCCTCCAAGAAGCATACTCGACGAAGACCTCGCCCTTGAGGGGCGTAGAAAATCCCAAACCAGGTCCCCGTTGATCGGAAGTAGAAACGATGGAGCTTGAGGCTCAATTGACTGAAAAAAATGAGATTAAACTCTTTAAAAAATCGCAAAACACAGTAAAAGCTCTAGGACTCCCAACACTTGAACGTGCGGTAAAAATCTTAGGATGGCTGCCAGGGGAGGGGTTTAGGGAGAGGGCAGTCATTGGCTGGGGGCAGTATGACCCAGAGACCAGTGATTGGTTACTACTAAGAAAGACAGATCAGAAACAAAACTGATACTGATTTTTTCTTTACCGAGGATTCCCAGCCTGACGACGGGGAATATTCATGAGCATGTGAATCCATGCCAGACCCCATGCTGGAGAAGTGGACCTAGGCACCAGGAGCGAGCAGCGAGGTCCAAGCCCCAAAACAAAGATATCCCTGAGACAACAGTCAAAGGCTGCATGAGGTCTCAGCAATGAGCCGTCTCCATTCCGGATGACAGAAGCTAACTACAAGTTTCAAATCTCTTCAGAACTCAGAGTGGGTGAAGACAGCAGAGCAGGACTCAAGATTAGTGTGGACCACTAGTCTAAGAGAGAGAAGCACCAGGCACGGGACACAAACCATTTCTAGAAGGATATAGTAATACCGTCAGGTCCGGTTCCTAATCTGAACCAAGCACAGTGATTCTATGCCTTACATCATCCACTGAAATAAAGTTAACCAACCCAGCTGTCAAACATTTTTCTAGCACCAGTATGTAGATCCTATTCAGGCATTCCTGTTGCCTGAGAAAAATCAGAGAAGTTCTAGTGCTTTGGTCTGCAGTTTTGGAACTGGCCCTGATGTGTCCTCCCAACTAAACAATTTAATTATGGTTCTGCTTGATGTGGAAGCATTCTCATAAATGCTGTGATTCATATGCATCAGTTAATTATTTGCGCAATAACATTAACTTGCGCATGGCAGTCCACAATTGCCTGAAGATTTCAAATGGAAGGCGTTTGGATTCTCTTACCTTTCTCAGGGAAATGTAAATATTATCAACTTACCCTCTATGATTGCTTTGAACCCTTGAACAGGGTTTTGGCATAAATGCCCTATGGGATCTTCATGGAGAAATGTATTTTTATAAATTGGCACACTTTGCCAACACAAAGCGAGTTTTTAGGGCAGGTTAATTCTTGCATGGTTTTTAAACAACTGTTTCATGTAGTGCAGGAAAACTGTGTTGGAATCTTAAACACTGGCACCAGTTGTCTCTGGTTGCCTGCAACACGGTATGTGGGCATCCTGTCACCTGAAAATATGGGTGAGTGCAAGTATGTAGAAAATAGTACAGTTCCCTTTGCACTGCAACCAGTGCAACCAATGTATTGAGTTCTGAGTTTGTTGTCCAGTTTCTTTTAGAATTCTCTTTTGTCTACTTTGTTCAAAAGTTTGAAGAAAAACCTACATTTATGTTTTTGTGTTTGGTGTCTCTTTACTATTAACCTTCTGACCATCGAACAAATGCATTTATATGTTTGTTATATTGCTTTATGTTTAGTTGTTTATGTATTATTTACACAACTTTCTTTGTTAAATATTTTTTATGGTTTCTCAATCATCAGACTACCCTGTTTGCTTTCAGAGTCTGTTACAGCCTAAACCTTTGTAGTACACCCTGACAAATAACTTGTTACTCGAACTAATTATTAATTAAACCCACAGCAGTGCGGACCCTCTTGTTTCTTTTTGGTGGCCAGAAGACACTAGTAATATGAGCTTACCTAAGGCTATTGTATTGTTCTTCTAATTTTACAAGTACAGCAAGTTTTTGCTTAAAAGTAAGCTAGCACTAAACATAGACGAGAGCCTACGGTTATTATTATCTTGGATTATTATCTTGGTGACCTGGTAGTTGATTGCCGCTTTTTTGATAATTCATTGGGAAGTTTTAAAACTGCGTCTATACATATTTGAAACTACTAATTGCACTTTAACAGGTAGAGTCCCTGGGAGTGCCTTGCGTAAATTGCCAAACCTTTCTGTGCACCATCTGCTTAGTGTGTGCTCGGAACTACAGGATCCATCAAATTTGCAGTTCTCGAGCGCTCGCATATTTAGCTGCCAGGCGCGTCAGCGCCCAGGAAGTCTGTGGGAGACGCGCTGGCGCTGACTGCCCGCTGTCTGGAACATTGAGAAGTGCTGAACGGTAAGTGACACTTCTTGTTTGTTGTCACATATTAAAACGTATAATTACGAGCATGGATCTCAGATTAAATACAGTATTGGCAGCACAGAGATTAACGCGTAGAGCAATAGTACTAAAATAAAGCAAACTGAACTCTGACATTATTACATGTGATTTAGGGGCAGGGAAAATGCTATGCAACCGAATCAGCCATGGAGGTGAACACTTTGATTATTCCTGATGATATTGGGTCATATAGAACGATCAAGGAAGTTGATGCATCTAAGGTGGTAAATATGCATACTTCTGATACCCAGACAGAGGAAACGTCTGTAAACTCCATATCAAGCATATCTTTGGAAGATATTCTCGATAATGTATTGTTAGTTGACCCTCATGTACACAATACACTAACAGATAAAACATGTTTAAGTATGTGCACAAATAAAGTAGTGGCAGGAGATTAAATCTTAAATATTGCACTACTTAACACTCATTCTATGGACAAACATGCCACCAACATTTGTAACTACATTACTCACAATCAGGTAGATGTCATGTCCATCACAGAAAAGTGGTTAAAGGACCCCCAGTGGTCTGAATATTGATTTAGCTACACCTGAGGGCTACACATTTTTTGGGCAAAACCAGGAGAATAATAAAGCAGGGAGGGATTGCCATGTTAGCAAGGAAAGAGCTCAGTCTCTTCCAGGTTCAAATTGCCTGCGAGGGATGTGAAATAATACATTTGAAGATGACCCTGTGCCCTAATCAGTGTATTAATATAATGCTGGTATTTCGCTCACCAAATTAGACACCCACATTTAGTGAGGAAGTAACTAACATTCTAGAAAGTTTTTTTGGGGATGTGTGTTGGTACAACCTCTTCTGTTGACGACCTTAAATTATTAGGGCTTTTCAGCCATGTCGCATCCGTGTGGCCAAAAGTTGGAGGAACCAATCCCCTACCTCCTTGGTTTGAAAACAAATGAAAGTGGTCTGCCACTTAAGGATTGCGCCACACATTAATTTTTTTCCAAGTCACAAGACTCTTTATTCTTGGTTTCAGAGTCACAAAGCCCGTTATTCCTAGTTTACACGTGTTTCGGCTGCACAATGTGCTAAAACGACGCGAGGAACCTGAATCTAAGGTACTCAAGGTATTTACCCGGGACTATTGCAATAGGACGGAATATGACTTTTCTGCTATTGCCCCATTTGTTTTGAGAAAGGCTCTTGAGCAGCCGAAACACGTGTAAACTAGGAATAAAGGGCTTTGTGACTCTGAAACCAAGAATAGAGTCTTGTGACTTGGAAAAAATTCATGTGTGGCGCAATCCTTCAGTGGCAGACCACTTTCATTTGTTAACTAACATTCTAGCCTCCTTGAATAAACCTAATAGTACTGGGAGACTTTAATAGATGGTTGGGTAAAGTCGTGGATACTGAAGCTATGCTCTTAAAGCAGTCACTTCGGAACGTTGATATTATTCACAGCAAAGAACCTACCCACAATAAGGGTAAGGTACTAGACTCGGTGGCGACCAGAAAGTAGCATTTAAGCCCCTTGGAAGTTAAGCCATGTGTATGGTCAGATCATTTCTTTGCCAATTTTAAACTTACGCTAACCATCAATTAAGCGGAAAAAAAAGATGTGTTAAAAATGTTTACTAGTAGGAATTTTAATACAAATCACAAAGGTGATCTGGAAGGTTGTATGACCAGGTTGATGGATGCCACTTCAGATTCTGATTAACCACATGTGCTAGCATCCAACTATGATAAAGTCTTGCATGATTTAATAGAGCAAGTTGCTCCTATGAAATCCAAGTAAATTAGAGAAAGATCTTATACCCAGAATTGGTATACTCCTGCCCTAACCAACATCAAACAGAAAAAGAGAAGAGCTGAACGTAACTGGGGGAAAAGACAGGACTGAAGAAAACAGGACCATCTGGAAATGACTCGACAAACTATATAGGAGCGAGATAAATGAGACAAAAAAAAAACGTTTTAATGCACAAATCAATAAATCCGGTAATGACACCAAAAAACGTTTTCATATGTTAAGGAAATTAGAGAAATCTTATGCACAATTGGACTCATTTACCCCTACAAGTACTGCTCTGAGGTTCAACAGGCCTTTGCAGATGAGATTGAATCAGGCCATTGCAGAATTACTCGTTACAAGCGGCTAAACCAATGTTTGTTTTTAACCCAATTATACTTGGGAAGATGCGTCCAACAACATGTCTGGGCGACACTATCCCCTCTATGATTATTTTAAGTAATACTGAATTATTTGCTCTGTTTCTCACACATTTTGTCAATGCCACTTTCTCTCATAACACTGTACCAGATAGCATACAAAATTTGGTAGTCAGTACTCATCAAAAAACCTGGTCAAGATCTCATACAAAATGTCCCGTTTAAAAAAAAAAATAGTTGATAAAATTGCTACTATGCAGTTTCAGGGACATTTTTACACACAGAGTGCGCCTTGGTGGACCTACAAACCCACATGTTGAACATTGTTGACAGAAGTAAGGCGGGCTGCTGCTGATGCTATTGGATTTATCAGCAGCCTTCAACCTTGTGGATCATGAGAGGCTTATTGTAACCCTTTCCGATATAGGATACTGCTCTGGAGAAGTTATAACAAGATCAAATCTTTTCTCAAAAATAGAAAATCTAAAATCTGTTGGGGGGATGCTGCATTGGAATCAGCACCAATAACGTGGTGTACCCCCAGCGTGCATGCCTCTCGCCGGCGCTCTTTAATGTCTACATTCGATCACTATGCGACCTACTCGAGAACATGGGAACTCAGTTCACTAACTATGCTGAAGACATTCAGCTTATAATTGAGCTGAGTGGGGATTATGCTAAAGATAAGGATAAGATCTCCAGCACATATGAGGCAATGCAAGCCTGGATGTCATCTAATTGGCTATGCCTTAATGGCACAAAAAATTAGTTCCTCATATTCGGGTCATCACAAACAAGAGCAAAGCTGGGAACACAGTACTCAGGTTTCTCTATTGAAGACCATCACATTAAGGTGTCCAATAAGGTCAAGACCCTGGTAGTCGTTTTTGAACCCCCTCTTGGAGCTGATGCTCACATGACCAACCTGGTAAAGAAAACACAATACCATTTAAGATTGCTAAGACTGGTCAAGCCATATGTACTCCAATACAAATTGTGAGATGCTGGTTAGAGCAACCATAATGCTTAGGACCAATTATTGTAGTGCGTTATTAAGTGGTGCCAGCAAAAACTGTATTAAAAACGTCAGACCTTTCAGAAGGACGCTGTCTGAATCATTAAAAACATTTCTAGGAATGAACATTTATCCATACATAGAAATTATGTTTTTATGGGCTGGCCCCTTCTTACTTACATGAAAGTTTGGCTCAATATAAATTGTGACAAACCACCCAGTCAAGCAATACTATGTATTTAAGCTGTACAAAAGCCAAGGGTAAAAGAGGTGATGGTCGCTTCTTTCCAGTACAGGAATTGCTGGCTTGGAACAAGTTGCCAGTAGACTTACGGATGGAAGTGAATTTGCTAACCTTCCGTAGATGCCGGAAAACTACACTGTTTAACTGATCGATTTGGTTGTTTATTTTTCTCCCAGTACGTGTTGTATGTCTTTTTTTTCTGTGTGCGCTCTGATGCCTGTGGGCTATGGCGTGTGATAAATAAATAAATTAAAATAAATGAAATTATATGGCTGGATTAAGAAATCTGTGAATAATCACTTCAGGTCTGAAGGGGTATTGGCAGACATTACATTACATTAATGTATCATCCTGGAAAACCACATCACGTCTGTGGGCAGAGCCTTAACAATTTCATGAAACTTCATATACTTTATGAATTCTAACAAAAGGCAAATGGATTGGTTCAATCTTCCATTCTTTCGACCAAGTGAATGTAGTCTTGCTCCCTACCTAGCACACCATTTCTTTGGCCAAACAAGCATCATAAAACAATTGCAACCTTTTTGCATCCCACATTCAGCTCCCCGTGCTTACTGTCAAAAATACAAATTTACTGTGGTGCGACCTCCAGTACAATTATAGCCATCTGCCACAGCCCTCCACTAAGGTTCTGTGTCCTCTGTTCGAGCGCCCCTTCAATACTCTCTCAAACCACCCCTACCCACTTTCCCATCCTCCTGTTTAATCTTCTCAGCAGCCAATCTTTCTTGCTTGCTTCTTCTCTGTGCTCTCTATACTTCAGAAAAGGAGCCAGCAGCAGTTAATATATCATTTGACGCGACAAGCATCAGACTGGGTGACAGCCTTGTCTAATGACTTCCCTGTGCCTCTACATCCTGCATGACCTTGTTTCCACTTGATGGCTGACTCAAGTCCTTAACCTGTGACAGCAGACAATATAACTCACCTTAATTGTACCCTGACTGTTAGCAGCAATCAGAACATTGGATTCCTGAAAGAGAAACAAAAACAAAACAGGACATAATTAGATATTTTGGGTGCCTCAGAGACATAATAAAAATACATGCTGAATGCGAGTGATTGTTGGGTAACATACCCTGAATCCATGTAATTTAATTGCAACAATCTCATCATATAGTTTTCCCAGAAGGCTGTAAACCAGGGTGTTTACCACCATGTAGAACACATTACGTACCTCCCTGTTATGCTCTTTCCGATGGTTTAGTCCTTCCTCCCACAGATTCCTCATTTTCAATCTATATCCTCTCCCGGCACCAGCTGTCCTCGACAAGGTTTTTACAGGGGTGGTACACAACTCTGCATGGGCTCTGATTGGCTCTGTTGAGTACCTATGACACCAGACATGATGCCCGGTGCTTAATATATGGAGCCAGCCACACCCTAGGACCTCGGTTCCACCACCTTTTCCCTAGCACTCACATCTGAGGAACTTCGGAAGAGCAGTTGGCGTATGACCTATCTCCCAAGAGGGGCTGGTGCAGTGGGTGTTGAGAAATCTGTGAGGGAGAAGGACTAATCGATCAGGAACAACATTACTGAAGGGCAAGTAATTTGTTCTTCTAATGGATTCCTTTCTCCTATCCATTCCTCATCTTAGAAAGACTCTCACAGCAGTACAGAAACCTGGAAGGGTACAGGATAGGGTGAAACCACAACCTATTCCAAGAAACTTAGGGGGCCTGCACAGTCAAAGCAAGCATCCTGATCTGACAAGGAATCCAGGCAGTAATGGTTGGCAAATGGGTGCCGGGAAACCCATTAGTTGCTTGACAGATGTCTAGCAGAGGGATACCTCTCTACAAAGCAGAGTAAGCAGCCAGGCCTTAGAATAAATGCGCAACAAGACCTTCAGGCAATACTTTCCTGCCATAAGATGGCACAGAAATACAAGAGGATGATCCACCTGGATAAGGTCCAGTGACATTAGACAGTCCTGCAGCTCGAGGGCCTTGAGGATCTGGGTCAAGGTGACCATTTGAACTTTGTCCACGCACAGGTACAGTTTCAAGGCCTACAGAACCATACAGGCCCACACCCTTCTGTGGTACCAAAAGGTATAACTAATAAAAGCCCTTCCCTCGTCCAGAAGCAGGCACCAGCTCGGTGGCAGTTTCTCAAAGGTTTACGGATTTCCTCTAATAACAGAGTTCGAAGTAGGAAAAGGGATGGTAGTCAGGTGGGCGAGGGATTAACAGGAGACTGTAACCATGAGATTTTACCTGTAAGGCCCAAACGTTAGAGGTGATGCTCTCTCACTTCCCACTCCTTGAGGAACGGGGACAATCACCCCTTCTCCCCCCACTGGGGTAGAATGAACAAAGTCCAAATTAAAGGTGGTGTTTTGGACTGGAGGTTGCTGAAGGGACAGCGAGGGACCTCTCTGGGCACTTCGAATTCTACTCTTGTGGTCAAAAAATGCTTCTGAGCCGGTTTATCAAATAACGCCTGCCCCCTACCACATTGGGCAAAAGAGGGAAGGGCCTAAAAAGAATGGCCCCTGGGTGGGGTGTTGAACAGCTAAACCTAATGATTTAGCCGTGGAGTTGGAGGACTTCAACCTCTTCAAGCCCTTCTCAGCTTTTGTCCCAAACAGGCTGTTGCAGAAGGGTATGTCCAGAAGCTGTGCTTGGACATTGGGGTTGAACACCAAAGTCTTCAAACAGGAATGTCTAAGCAAGCTAGAACCCGTGTCCATTTCACATAACATACAGCCCTCCATTTCCAGAGCAAACTGAATTGTTTGACACAAGAGGTGTACAAATCCTTGATCGCTTGGGTCAGCAAATATTCTCTGCTTCAGAGATAACTGCCTACAGGGCATGGGTCACTCGGCTAAGGCGCAGGTGGAATTGACAGCCCTAGCAAAAACCTTGCAGGCCATGGTGTCCAATATTTTACTCTGCCCGCCTGGGGCCAAAGAAGGAAATGCAGCCAAATGTGCACCCACAGTAGAGGCTTGTGTCACTGTGCTCTTAGGTCTGTGGTGAGTGGAGAGAAATCCTGGATCTGAGGGAGCCTGATTATGTTTTTTTGCAAGGTCACAGTCCACAGATGGAACGCAGGCAGATTTCTGCCAGACAGCTACAATAGGGACAGCAACACAGGGTTGAAGAGAAGCAGGATCTCGGAAGACCCTGTTCCAGGACGATCAGGACAAATTGGGCCACTGACTTCATGAGAACAGACAGTCCAAGAGTCTGCACACGTTTGGCAATGGCCCTTGGGTAAGAGGCATGCGGTTTGCTATAGGCCTGTATAAAGTCAAGCTCTGGAGAGGTGTCTAAGCCACTGGCCTCTTTTAGGTCAGAAGCCAGTTCAGCCAGGCTCTCTTCCTGCATAGAGAATTCCTCAGGCAAGCTCTCCATCTCGGCGGAGTCAAGCTGCTCAAGGGCAAAAGGAATGCGGTCGCCTTCCTCATCAAAGTTCAGTCCCATCTTTGAAATAAAGTGAATGCAGGAAACAAGAGCATATTCTAGTAAGGAGCTGCTAACACTGGATCCTGCACCAAGGCTGTACCGCCCAAAGGCACAGCCTATCAGCATAGGAGAGGAGCAATCTCCTGATTAGAATAGAGCCAAAAGGCATGGTGATGTTGGCCGAAGAGGTGCCAATGTCAACCGGCAACAAGTGACGTGGGCCCTTGCTCCACCACCAATATGGAGGCCGAAGTCTGTAGGGCTGAGCCGCAGGCAAAGATTTAAGCATTTAATATTGCCAATGTTCCAGGGTGGAGGAACTAATGGGAATAGGTACCGGAGTAGGTGGTGTTTCTTCTGGGTGCCATCAACCCTGGAGTGGGATCGACAACTCCTTGTCTTTAAGGAAAATGAAGTGAAGCGAGACTTGGAGTCGCTGGGAAAGAGAGATCACCCTTCTGTGCTTTTTCTCCCTGTGCTTCTCTGAATAGCTTTCTGCCTCAGGTAGATCCTGAAAGGATCAGACCCTTTTCGGATAAGGATCCAACACCAGCGACTTCGCCAGTGCCATAGCAGTCACCTTGTGGAGGAAGTAGAGTTTTGCGGCACGTTACCATAGGGCCTTGGAATGCATGGATTGGCAGGATCTGCAATCCTCTGTCATGTTCTTCTTTGAGGTAAGAAAGTCATACTTTATGGGGGTCCAACACCAACATTTGTCTCAAGCAATCTGTCTAGGGCCTGAAGACTACTAGGCATGACAATCAAAAGATACAAGAGCTATGTGGTATTAAGAAGCAGCATACTTCATGCACAGAAAAAAAGAAATTAAATCATAGGGCATGTCTGACTCCACGTACACTGCTCCAGATGTCACATCTGGCATTGAAGGTGTCCAACAGCACTGGTGGCTGAAACCTTTTCCAAGGACATCTGGTGCTGGGAAAAGCTAGAACTAAGATGATGAATATTTGGATGGTGGGAATCGATTAGAAATCACGGCACGTCCCACAAGTTCCTCCTATGCAGATACCCACCCTCCAGCTAGAGCAAGTGAGGCGACTCCCCCCTACCCATGTCTATAGTTGGCACTTCCCCTGAGTGACAATCATTATCAAACCTCAACCCACCTTGGAAAAATGACAGTTCTGTGTTCATTTGTGCTTCTTTCCCAGAAACTGCGGCAACCTTTGGGCTTGCTGGCCAATGATCTTACTGTCTCAACTCGAGCATCCCTCTCTAAATCACTTCCCAGCATTTTGCACTGCAGCTCAAATGACAGGAAGACCATTTGGATGTATCCCTTGTCCCACTTATGTCTCACAGGCAGTGGAAGAGCATGGAAGCTCTTGCAAGAGATAGGTTCACTGAGGCGGAGTATAAAAGGCGCAATTAACTGCATACCACCCTCCACCGAAGCAAATGGAATGGCAAAAGTGTAATTTGGGGATATTTTCTAAAGTCATTAGGAAAGCAAGGGAAATGTTTTGACTAAACCTTTCAAATGGACTTTTAAGAAATTCTGTCAACAGTAGAACACTCCTGATCCTTGTACACAGTGTACATGATGCCGATAGTATGACATGGTGGAAAAACCTTACTTCAACTAAATCACTGTTTAATTAGAGAAGCCATGGAAGTCCCTTCCTTGGCACACTAGGGACTAGACAGTTTTTTCTCAACATAATAGGCATCCGCTCTGACATTCCCCTTTCCGGCAAGGTGAGCCAACTCAAAACCTGCAAAAGCTCCGACATATGCCCTGAAGTTGAGATCACTTGCAACAGAGGAGCCACAGAAGCGAGCTCATGGGCCTTTGGGACCAGAAGGATGCTCTGAGACCCAGCAAGAGCAGGACGGATGAGGCAGGAATTCGACCCTGGGATTGCAGGATGTATACCACCTGACAGATGTTCGGCAATCATTCTTCAGGTGGAAATGCTCTGCCCAGGTGAGTGTTTAAGACCACTCCGATAACTCGGAGGGACTGTGACAACGAAACCCGAGAGTTTTTGAAGTTCAGGGAAAAGCCCAAGCTGTGCAACAGGCTGTATGTACAGAACAAACGTGCCAACCCTGGTCAGGGCAGCAGGATCGGACAAGCCAGTCACCAAGATAGGGAAGAGACATGAATGCCCTCCCTCCTGGGCAAGCCCGCACCAATGCCAGCTGCTTGGTGAACACCCTGGTTGCTGATGAAAGACAATAAAGCAGGAACCTGGACTGGTAATGACATTAGCCCACAATGCACTTCAGGTACTACTTGTGCTTCACATCGAAGTATGCGTCCTGAAGGTCCATGGACACCAACTTGTCCTGCAGATTGAGGGCTTGGTGGATCTGGGCCAGAGTAATCATCTTGAATGTGTCCTTGCGCAGAAACAATCTCAGCAGCCTCGGATCGAGGTTGGAAAGCAATTCCTAGTCCTTTTGAACCAGAAAATAAGTCCAATACCACCCTTTTCCTCGTTCCAAGCGTGGTACCAGTTAAATTGAGTCATTTGTCAGGGGCTGGCGAGCTTCCCTAAAAGAGGCAGAGCGTTACTGAAAGTGAGTGGTTGGGAGGGTGTTGAAAATGGAGACAATAATTCTGTTGAACGACTTGAATGCCCAAGCATCAGACGTGGTGTTGAACCATTCTGAGCGGAATTGGGAAATTCTCCATCTCTGATTACCTGTGGAGGAAGTGTTCCTGACAATGTCTCTGTGCTGGGAGCTGGCGGTGGGGGAAGGGGGCTGTGAAAGAGGCAATACCACCTCTCAGAGTACCTCTACCTCTACCCCTACCCCCAGGGAAGTGAAGGCCTTGTTGTCTATTTGGGGAAGCCAGCCCTATCTCTCGAGGGGCATAGAAATCCATGACCTCTGCTGGCTTGTTTTGGTGGTTGTCTAACAGCCCTGCTGTAGGATTTGGCTGTCATCTTAGAAGACTGGAAACTCTGCAAAGAATGGTCAGCTTTTGCTCCAAAGAGGTTAGGTCCATCAAAGGGCATATCCAGGAGCTTCACTTGCAAACCCAGATGTTCTCACAAGTGTCTTGTGATGACCGTGCCCATAGGCATTGCACACCCCATGCAGTCAGCAGTGTCCAGTCCAGAATGAAGGATTTGACTGGAATCCTTGCTGTCACATGGACCATGTTTTCAAAGCCCTCTTTTATCTCCCCCTTCTGGGAGGTGTTCACATGCACCGCTCACTGCAGACCAAAGCCCAAAGGAACATTTGGCAAGGGCAAAGGAGACTCTTAGGGCAAGACTACCCAAGGTGAAAATCTTTCCCCATGCATCCACCCTCTTGCTTGGCAGAGAAAGGGTGGTGGTCGCAGCTTGAACCACCATGCTCTTGGGAGGAGGAGGCATGGCTGGAAAGAAAAGCCAGGTCCGAGGAGACTAGCCAATGTTTTTTCCCAGGCGGTTAGTACTAGGGCCTCAACTGTCACATTAAAAAGGCAGCAATGTTTCTCTTTTAACCTCTTCATCCAGTATGTTCAAGTTTAAACTGAACTTCAGGTCTGGGCAAGGCTTGCGGCAATCCCTGGGTTGAAAATGGAAGTATGTCTAGCTGATTGGCGGAATTTATTTGACTAGCGCTTTAATAGAGGGTACAGGACATCAGAGCTTCTAGAATAGTGTGTCTAGCTGACAGTTGAGCTGTTCTCTGCTGTGACAGCAGCGATAAGTAATAAGACAATTAAAGCAAGAGAAGGTAGATACATGTATAGTGCTTGCTTGAATAAAATACATATTTAAGCCTTCTGTGGTTATAGAATGTGAATAACAGATGATGGCAATTAATGACAAGCACATACAGATTGGGAGTAATCATGTAGGACTGCTAGTTCTATTTGGATCAGTATGTGTTGCGTTAGTGAATATGCATGATGTCGGACGCCGACGTCCAATGCCATGGCAACACTATAAACAAAGTGACAATGTCGGCGCGGAGCCGATCACTGCAGGTTGAGATGAGGTTGCTTGATTTTCACTATCAGGAGCACGATATAGTAAGTATAATGTGTGATGTGTTTGGATTAACATGTGTAATGGTTGAGCGTGGATAGGCTTATTTATTACGCAGCCTGCGACTGTTCGGTTGATTCATGGCGAGTTAGTATTTGGCTATTGGTGTGCTGATATATTTCAGTAATTGTAACAATCCATACCTAGAGGTGGTTGTGGAATATGATTGTGATAACTGTTAATTACTGGAATCTGTGAAGTGGAAGTTTGAAAATATTAGAAATATCGCAGACTTGTCATACTTTGAACATCGGTTGAAAGGTAAGAAAGTTCATAGTGAAGCGCATGCTGCGCAACCAATTCAGGTGGCCGGATACTGCCATGCTAAAATTATTCATGGGAGAGTAATCCCTAAATGCTTAACTGGACCTTTTTGATGAATTACAGGTCATGTATCAAGTACATACGAGAGAAGATTATAAGGTGTCATTTAAAAGATTAATTTAAATGAAGTGGAAGTTGATCTTGGATATTTTTGAGCTACGGTGAGATTTAAGGATGTCACCCCTAAATTAATTAGTAGGAGGCTGACTAATTGTGAAGTTATTGATACATTTGATTGGTGTTACTTGAATTATGCACTTTAACTTATTGACATATCTGTAATGTTTTGGTGATTTACAATTATACGGTGGTGGTGGTGGTGGTGGTGGACACATGGATGCATGGTATCTGGGTAGTACCTACTGTCACTCAACACTATGTTTATCTAACCACATTGGTGGGAGCATTGTGATAAAATATATATGTTTACATACATGAATATATATGGTTTACTCTGTTACCTTTTTCTTATTTTTTCTTTTATTGTTCCCCTGCTGTGTAACACATCGCTGAGCCACTCTCTGGTCAGTACTATTTCTAGTCACAATTATTTTTAAATAACTATCTTATTTCTTCTTGGAATCATTTATAGATTTACATTGATGTTGATATGTACCAGCCCTGATGAAGACCTTAAGGTTGAAACATGTGTTGGCAAGACCTGTGAGGTTGCAGGACCTGGGGTTATGTGTAAAGAGGCCTCCTGCGGGCCCCAGACAAAGACCAACAAAAAACACCAGGAAAAAGAAACATACAAAGAAAGGAATCCAGCCTTATAAAAGGCTTTTGTGTCCTTTCTGCAGGAAAAGGAGCCTACAGACCACCTCTCCCAGCAGTCACCGGGCCAAGAACTACAAAACTCCACCCACGATGGGTAGGGTGCGCGAGAGCAAAAGCACAGGGCTTGTGCTCAGACGTCCGACTGAAGCAGACGTGTTCTCCGGAGCTCAGAGCAAGGGAAGCAGCACGAGGGGCCACGCCCCAGACAACCTTACTTCAGGCCCCTCGCCCACCTAAGCTAAGTAGCGCTAGTGCTGGGGAACCCAAACAAGCGCAGGGAAAAACGCTGGCAAAGCAGCAAAGTAGCATTGAGGAGCGAACGCTCAAGAAGCTTATCACGCTGCCAAGGGTGCATGCAGGGGGCGTCGCCCACAGTGTCGAGTCACTCCTGCTCCAGAGAAGCTAAGTTACCCATGCAGTAACGTTCCTAGCAACAAACCAATATCGCGCGAGGGGGCAATCCCGGGCACAACAACTCCTAGAGCAGTGCATGTTATTTGCATATATAATTAGCCACGCGTGTTGTTTAGAGAAGCTGCGACCGGCATTAGACGACTCGTCAGGAAGTCGTTACTCACCACGCGCGGCTAGCAACACATCAACGATCCGCACAACCATGTGTGATTTTTAACACAGGGTCGCCCATTACAGCGGAGCCACGTGCGGCTATATTTCTGCATAAACAGTGTTTAACCAATCACGGCTGCATGCAA
Organism: Ambystoma mexicanum; assembly: GCF_040938575.1. Taxonomy (NCBI): domain Eukaryota; kingdom Metazoa; phylum Chordata; class Amphibia; order Caudata; family Ambystomatidae; genus Ambystoma; species Ambystoma mexicanum. The sequence goes on from NC_090922.1 coordinate 602,241,133, forward strand.
AACTAATACGGAAACAGCCTAAAGCAAGTGGGCTTACATGGGGAGGTGTCACTAATCAGCTGCATGAGCATTGCTATGTGTGTGTGAGGAGACACCCACAGGATAATAACTCAAGCTCTCTTTGCAGCATTGAATTGCTCCTGACACCGGACCTGAGAGTGCGCAGGCAGGAGGCCTGCACTCACCGCAGTGATAAGTCTCTCTTTGGCTCGCTTTGGAGCCTGGTTGTACTATGTGCATGCATTGTATGGTTTTCAGACTGGGTGTGTATAATTGTTAATTGTCTTGCTATCCTATGTCCCCTTGCCTATCCACCTCCCCTCTCCGGACCCTCTTTCCGGTTACCCCAAGTACCATTTCCTGTACAACCAATGATTCCCTAACCCTCTTTCCCCGCCTGGGTGTCGGATGCCTGCATAAGCCTAGTCTTGCAGGAGCCTAGACCGTGGAGGGGGTGGTTGGTTCGTGCCACTCCTGCGCCTGGAGACCGGAGCTGTGCCAAGACCGAGAACATTCTCAAAATATCATTATACTGTAATAAATACGGAGTTGGATGAATCAATGAGTTACATTAATTGTTTGTATTAGAGATTGAGTGGCAGGCGCATTGGACAGACCTTGAATTTAATTAGTTACATATGTCAGGCTCATAGGGGACGGAGTCTGTTGTCATTGGTCCATGCTGCTACACCACACTAATCTAATGAGTATTAGCATTTACTGTGTAAGTACCTAAATTATCGATTAGTGGTTCTTGCTTGCTTCTTTTTCTTCTAATTGCGGTTTTAGGATCTGGCGTCTGACAGACATTCACCACCCTGCAACCTCGACCAAGATCCCGTGGGAGTTGCATTTTTCCGTGTGGAAAAAGGTAAAATGTTGTGCTCCCGCTCCCGGAGGGCCTTAGGGTGCATGGATTGGCACGAACCACAGTCTTGGGTGTCGTGATCCTCCAAAAGGCAGTATAAACCGATCATATGGGGGGTCATAAACTGACATTTGTCGGCTGCAATCCACACAGGGCTTTAAGCCCAAGGCCTTTGCGTGCTTGGGCATGTCATCAAAATGAACAAAAAGCATGTTCCTGAGGGCGCAAAATAAAAGCGGGTTGCCGCCAACCACGTAACACTGAGCCCAGCGCCTGACTTCCCAGTGCCACCGGGACATTACAAGTCCCGGCGGCGCAGGAAGTCAGGCGCCGGATTTGGAAGTCCCCATTCCCACAGAGTCCTATGGGACTCTATGGGAGTGGGGAGATGGAAGCCCCGGCACCGTTGCCAAAAGAGCTGGTGCTTCCGGGACGACTATGCCTACCGGGGCCAATGCGCCGGCAGGGTCAGACATAGTGGGCGGAGCAGCCCCGGCAGACAGACTCGTAGTGTGGCGGTCCGGAAACAAAGGTGCCAGTGAGCTTACCAGCACCCTTGCTTCCGGAACACCACACTTGTAATGAGGCCCCATGTATTAGTGGTGTGCCATGCACAATACCTTAAATGTTATGCACCGTCAGCTTCACCTCAGGCCCATAACTTGGATGTGGGCTTAAAACACAAGTGCAGCCCTCTTCCCCTGGTCTGTAATGCCACATTGTAGTTTTGAATATGAAGGGAGAGGTTATTACTGTGAGATAATGTCCATCTCCCAAGTTATGACCTGAGGTGAAGTGGAGTGTCATATGTTGGGGAAGGCACTTTTTCCCAAGCAATAATAACCTCTATCTATGAGTCTATGAGACTGTTAGGTTGTTGGTCCTAGTTATTTAGAGCGATAGTGGTAATTATGCAAAAAGTAGTGGTGGTAATAGTACAGCAGGAAGGCTCGCAGTAGTGTGGAGAAGGTAGAGAGAAGATGCGAGTGATCGGGAGAAAATAGACTAAGAGCTGTTAGGGAGAGAAGATAGGCAGAGTTAGTAGGATGGATGAGAGTAGGGGGTAGAGTAGACCAATAGAGAGGAGGGGATGATAAGATCAGTAGGCACACATACACCACCCTCTAGAACAAGCAGAGTAGCGTTAGTTAGAAAGTCCCTGAGGAATATAGACAGCAAGCTTCTCAGGGGATCCACCTCAAGTATAAGGAAACTGATGACAGTAGGTGTGTCAGACCAATAGCACTAACCCCATTACAGACCCTGCATTAAGGAGGGGGCACTGGTGGCAATTGCGAGAGAGGGGGCCAGCCTAGCGCCACTTCCCAAACCCCTTCTCCAGCTGGTATATCATTTGTGTTGCCACCCTTGCCTGTCTGTTCTGCAATCCGATTGACATTGTGAAGAAGTACCCCACAGCTACTGTGTGTGCTAAGTAAAAAACCTTGAAATAGGAGAAAGACTTTGTGCTTCATTCAGGCCATCTGTCACAGAAAGTGGAAGTGACATTTTTTTCCATGCTTTAGCTATTACTTTGGTAAATTTGATGTTCCAGTGTCTTGACTGCAGATAAATGCTTTTCTTACTTATTAGTTATTGACTGCATTCCAGGCATTCTGATTGGCTGAGAGGAGGCCAATAATGGCTTCCATGTGATACTTTGGTTGTTGACACTAGCAGACTAAACATGTACACACATGATATCAACATCAAATTGGGTACACCGTTAAACATGGTAAAGGCACACATTTCAATCTCCATTTATTAGGTCAGTTAGTATACTGCCAAAGCTCAGTTTGTAGATGAATATTACTTTCTCATTATGGTATTTTCTCACGAAACGCAAACATATGACCCTGCCTTAAACCCTCCATTATCCACCACTTTGTACAGATTTTATTTATTGTATTTTTTGCAACACAATGAACCCTTGGGTATCCAGGCGCTAGTTACATTGTAATACAAAAAATACAGAATACAGCGAATACAAGAGACAAACGTGAAAGACACCCGGCAGGAGGGGTGTCATGGTGTCTTAAAGTCTTGGTACGAGTGGCATAGCTCTTATACTGAAAGCCAAACAATACACTATCATTGACATTTAACAAATTCATGTGTTTTGCTCGGACTTCGAAAGTTCGAATTTTATTACTGCATTATTTTACCCAAATGTTTTAATGCATAGAGGTAGATGGTGGGTTGAAGACTGGTATGTCTCCCCCGCATTTCTCTCAAAGAAATGTGGTATAAAGGGATTCAAACCTTTAAAATTGTAAAAATTGACAAATACTGGCTAATCTTAAAGCTTAAGCATGCAATGGTGCAATTGAAGTAATCACTTCTCAACTTTCCTCCAAAACAAATACATCAGAGTATTCAGTTTGCTTTTCATACGTGAGGCAGTTATGGCTTCCAATGAATACATTCATTCTCTTGATAAACTTTAAATCTAACTTCTACCAATGTATTTCTTGCCACTGTGAATTCCACAGAATGTTCTTCTGTATAAGATCCAAGAACCATAAAACAAAATGCTTTATGGTAAAGAGAACAGCAAGAAAATTCATTCAAATGTTTTAACCAGTTTTAATTGAATAAATGTTACTGGGATTCTACTCCCATTATGCCCTACTTTGCATGGATAATCTTTCCCCCAGCTGTGCATCATTACCTGTTGGTGTAAAGTATAGTATTACCAATACTTCCATTTCAGTGATCGTATCTCATATTCTGAAGAGTAGCTCTGCATCCGCATTTACTAAATTTTCTGAAAGAATGACGGCTAGTTGAGCCTTGAAGCAAAACTCTGATTTCTTAAGGAATTTCAATTTGCTTTAAAAAATCCACTTTTAAAGAAATGTCTACCTAAGCGCTAATAAACAACCTTGCGGGCCATAATATGTATGCCAAAAAACTCTTTTGCAAGTCAGTGGCTTCCCAACTATATTTTTCTTAAAGTCTCCCTAATCTCCCTCTCTAAATTCTGCTTGTATGAGTATTTCAAACACGCGTGCTTATAGATTCAATGCTTAATGTTCGAAAATTCATCCCTTCCGCCAAGATATGCCAAAAGGCCTTCCATTGCTCTACCTGTTTAGCCAGAGGATCTCAAAATTATTTCAAATTACTTCTACCAATTATGCTAAACCTAAGTGCACCTGATAACCCCCTTTTTGTTGATATCTCATTCTTGCTCTCATTAAACAGAATTCCTGCAGGAGTACTGTCTTCTTAACTGATAGCTTGTTCTTTGATAACCAGACCTACATCTAAACTACATCTAAACGTGTCACTCTCTGGATTTCTAGTAAACCAAGTTCGTATTTCGACAGTGAATCCCAGGTGGGCAGGCCGTCCGAGCCGCCAACAACCTGCCGCCCAAAGTAATGGTTAACGCAGGCTTGGCTGTGTTGGGATGGCTGTCTGTCTGCCATGTGCTCATTGCCATTGCTTACAGATCTACGTGATCCGACCACGGCTGATTTTGCCGCGGCCGGAAGGTTCACACGAGAAAGGTGCGAACCACCAAATGTTTGCACCTTTCTCATGCAAACACAAATACATACCCACACCTCCACCCACACCACACCCATGACACACCACACACCCTCAACACACCCCCACCCACACCCACCCCCAACGTAAACAAATCCCAATTACATTTTTCTTCACGCTGAGTCCCTGCAGCGCCAGTTCCCTTTCACTTCCATGATCGGGAACCGGCGTGGTAGGGTCCTTTTCTTTTTTTTCTTTTAAGGGGGCAGCAGGGTTTTCCCCCACAACCCCCGCTCACTATACTGTAAAGTAAGTATAGGCAGCGGGGTGTTGCGGGGGAAACCCCTGCAGCCCCTTGTTTTATTTATTTTTTTATTTGTGTGTGTGTGCTGCAGGGGTGTCCGCCGCAACACCCCGCTCACTATACTGTGTGGTTGTATAGTGATACTGTGTGGTATAGTGAGCAGGGTGTTGAGGAGGACACCCCCACAGTCTTTTTATTTTTATTTTTTAAACTTACCTGCAATGCTACCACCAAAGGTTCAAACTTTTTGTGTTCGAACCTTTGGTGGTAGCATTTTTAGAACTTTTTGTTCATGCGACCGTTTAGATAGTCTTTTTGTACAATACCATTGCTTACCACTTGCATGTAAAAAATGCAGGTGCACATGCATTTGTTTTTAAAGAAGAAAATGTACACAATGCCACGTTCACTGCTCCCTCTGCCAACAATTCTTATAGTCTATTGTCAGTGTTCTTTGTAATGTCATATTTATTTATATACAAGAGGAACAATACTCTTTTGATCACAAAAGAACATACAATAGATAAGAAATCAGATTTGACGGGAAGCGGTTAGCTTCTTACAATGCAGTGAGTTTGGGGGACATTCTGACGAAGTTGTGGAGGGAACTAAATGGAACAGTCACCGGGGACAATACATAAGTAGACACACATTAAGGGCAATGAACATTTTTAGGCAAGTAGGCGGTATGACCAGCTGTGCTCGGGGTGTGACCATCATGGATGCGGTGCTAGAGTGGAGGCAGAGGAAGTGAGGGACAGAAGCAGGTTAGAGGCAATGGAAAAAGGTTAGCTTGCAGGCAGATGAGAGGTAGGTTAAAAGGGTAATTCGGAGGCCAGGAGGTAGGCTTTTAGTTTGGTTTTGAACCAATCTGTGTACTATTTCCTGGATGTCCGGGGGAAGAGAAGTCTATGCTTGAGGAGCAAGAAGAGAGAAGGAGCGGAAGGTTTAAGTTACTTACCTGTAACTATTGTTCTCCAGCATGTGCCTGGGATGGATTCACATGCTCACGAATATTCCCCATCAGTGTGGGATTTCTCAGCAAAAGAAAAAACAGTTTCACCTTCACCTTTAAACTGTATTTCTCCTCTAAACCAATTACTGTCCTCTGGGTCATACTGCCCCCATCCAATGACAGTCCTCTCCCTAAGCCCCGCCTCTGGCAGCCATCTTCACATTTAGTAAGCATGTAAAGTGGCAGTATGACCAAGAAGAGCCACAGAGGGGCCCGGAGGGAGGGTTCGCATGTGAAACCCTGCCAGACCCATGCTGGAGAACAATAGTTACAGGTAAGTAACTGAAACCTTGTTCGGCATGGGGTCTGGCATGGATTCACATGTTCATGTATAACGAATACACAGCAGTACACATTACACAACCACAGGAGGGGGCAAGGCTCAACAGAAGTAATCAACACTTACCCCTGGAACAGACTCACCTCCTGGTGACTCTTGACTCCTCCATGAAATCCCTGTCAACGCAGTAGAACTGTGGACCTCCATGCGGAAGCCCTGCAGATGTTGAGCAAGGGCACACCAGAAAGGAGCGTCGTCGTCGCAGCGATCACGCTGGTGGAGTGGGCTCTCGGGCGGCCCGGCAGAGGTTGGTTAGCCAGCTAATGACCGTGCATGATGCAGCTGGAGGACCATCTTGAGATGGAAGTCTTAGGCAAGGCCTTCCGATTATTCACAGATCTAAAGTTCACAAACAATTGAGAAGTCTTCCAAAACTCTTTGTGCGTGCAACGTAGAACTTTAAAGCACAGGAAACATCCAGTGAATGCAAGGTCCTCTACACCGGCAACAAAGGTTTTGGGAAGAAAACAGGTAACACCAAAGGCTCATTGAGGTGGAATTCCGACAGAACTTTCGGCATGAAAGATGGGTGCGTACGCAGCACCACTCTTGATTATCGGAAAGTCAGATATGGCTGCTTGCAGGACAGGGCCTGGATCTCACCCACTCGTCTGGCTGAGGTGATGGCCACGAAGAATGCTGTCTTCCACAAGAGAAACTTGAGTGGGGCTTGATGCATTGGTTTGAAAGGTGGATACGTCTCGTCAGGACTACGTTAAATTCCAATGCCGGAGCAGGCGGCTTCACCGGCAGCATAGATCGAAAAAGTTCCTTGGGAAACTCCTTTACAAGTCTGTGGGACCACAACGAGAATCTTCCCGGGCATCTGGTATAGCGTGAGATGGCCGCCACATGTACCTTGATGGGCACGTGAGCCAGACCAGCTTTTGCCAAGGAAAGCAAATCGGGAAGAATCTGTGGACTGTGACCCTCAGAGGAGTAATCTTCTGTGACCGGCACCACATACAAAAACGCTTCCACTTATGGCCGTAGCACTTTAGTATCGAGAAGCCCTGGCTTTGGCGAGGACCTCTCTGACGTCCGCTGGCAGCTCATAACCCCCAAACTCTAAGGCTGCTGTAGCCAGGCCTTCAGGTTCAGGAATCCTGGGTCATGATGAAGGATTGCGCCTTCCTCTCTGGCGAGCAGATCCGGAAGAACCGGCAACTTGACTGGAGGCGAAGCCGACAGGCTGAGTAGGTCCGGATACCAAATCTGTCTGGGCCATGGAGGGGTGATGAGTATCATCCTGCACTGACACTGTCTGTGTGCGTTGATCACACGTAGCAGGAGAGGAAACGGGAGAAAGGCGTACAGAAATCGACTCCCGTACGGGAAGGAGAACGCGTCCCCCAGGCTCCTCGGTTGGTGGAATCTGCTGGCAAATTTCTGGCATTTGGAGTTCACTGCTGTGGCAAAAAGATCGATCAGAGTTCTGCCCCATTTAACGAACAAATGGTCCACCTGATCCTGACAAAGCTCCCACTCATGGCTGGCATGCAGTTCCCTGCTGAGGCAGTCTGCGATGGTGTTCTTGACACCCATCAGGTGGAGCGGGACGAGAAACATCCCACTGTCTGATGGCCCAGTGCCACAATCCCTGAGCTTCCTTGGAGGGCGCTGGGGATCGAGTGCCCTCATGCTTCTTGATGAAGAACATGGTGGTGATGTTGTCTGTGATCCTCACCACCTTGCCCTTCAGAGAGGGTAGGAAAGACTTGAGGGCCCAGAACACTACCCGTAACTCCAGGATGTTGATGTGAAAATCCTTCTCTTCCGGAAGTCAAAGACCTCTGGTGTGTAGACATCCGGTGTGAGCCCTGCAACCTTCCAGAGAGGCGTCCTTGGTGATAGTCTCCTAGCATGGCAGGGTTTGAAATCCCGTTCTCTGACCGATGTGGGAGCACACCTCCCACCACTCTATCGCCCACCGGAACTCCTCGTTGAGTGTGATCTTGTCCGCAAAACTCCCAGACACTTGTATCCAACTTGCATCCAAGAATTTCTGTAGGAGTCGCATCTGCAACATGTAGAGACGGACAAGCTAGATGCAGGACATAATGCCCAGCAACAATTTGATGGCCCAAACCGTGGCCGTCTTTGCTGACGACGGTTGCTGCACCTTCCCTTGAAAGGCTGCTAGCCGCAGAGGAACAGCGCGTTCTGCAATGGCGTTTAGCAGGACTTCGGATAGTTTACGAAGAACCCCACCTCCGTTAGTAGCCCGACGGTCTCTGTGTGCTTGTCGGCCAGGTCCCAGGAGCGGGTACGTATCAGCCAATCGTAAAGGTATGGGTATATGTGTATGCCCTAAAGACGCAGATGGGCCGCCACCTAGGCCAGGCATTTTGTGAACACTGTGGGGCCTCCTTTAAGCCAAATGGTAGGGTCTTGAACTGGTGGCGTTGGCCTTGTCCCACGAACCGTAGGAACAATTGATGTTTCCTGTGGATGGAGACATGGAAGTGCGCATCCTCTAGATCCAACAACGTCAAGAAATCCCCTTGCTCCAGTTGGCCGAGCACGTGCTGCAACGTGACCATGCTGAATTTTTGGGACTTCAGGTACTTGTTCAGACAGCATAGATCGAGGATGGGTCTCCAACCCCCTGTCTTTTTTCTGACCAGAAAGTATTTTGAATAGACTCCGGAGCCCCAGAGCCGCTGGGGAACAAGCCTGATCTCCCCTTTCTGGAACATGGCTTGCACTTCTTCTATGAGCTAAGGGATGTGCTGCTCCTGACAGGGAACCAGTGGAATACGAGGGCACCTGCATTGGAACTCCAAGGTGTGTCCCTGGGCGAGAGCATCCAGCACCCATCTGTCGGTGATCTTCTTCCACTCAACGATGAACCCATCACCCTGCCTCCCACCGGAGGGCACGAGTGGAGGCTTGACGTCTTGGCCGGCTCAGGCTTTCCTGGGCGCCGGTGCCCTACACTCTGGGCAATGGTGACACTGAACTTTACTACTGTAGGCCTAGGAGCAACCCCTGTAGGCTTCCTGCGTGGAGGATCGGGGAGGTTGTCTGTTCGACGAGGAGCATCCCTTGGATGATCTGCTCGAGTTTCCGCTGGAGGAGCGAAAAGACGATGAGTGATGCTGCTGCAGAGTGCCAAGGGAACGTGCCGTCTCTGTGTCCGTCTTTATGGCTTGAAGTGATTCATCGACTGCCTTCCCAAACAGATTTTCGTTGTCGAACGGCATGTCCAGCACCTTTGCATAAACGTCTTGGTGAAAGTTAGTGACCTTCAACCATCCCTACTGACGAAGGCAAACACTGCCGGAAGCCCGAGTCGGCAATGTCTAGTGGTCTGACGCCACCTCACATTCCTGGAAGAGGGAATTCCAGGATAGGGCACAGTTTATACCAAAGTGCCCAGCCGTATCGGGACAAGATAGCCAGAGCATTAGCTGCTTTGATCATGGATGCAGCCGTGTAGATGGCTCTCTCCCCCATGGCGTCCATCTTCTCCCTCTCGTTGTCCGGAGGGATTGATGATGCGGATGCCGGGTTGGCTGAACGTTTTCTTGCGGCAGCCAACACTACAGAGTCCGGCAACGGTTGTGACCTCAAACACTTGGGTGCAGAGTCCGGTACCCTGTATTTCTTCTCCAACATGTCAAGTTTGGTTGGAGCCATGCAAGGGTTTTTCATGAGGCCCAGGCCTTCTTCCCAAATGTCATCTAAAAAGGGTACAGCCATGATAGTCTTCCTCTTGGACTCCCGTCGCTGATATAGGAAGTCCTCCTTTTTGGTTTCCTCGGGCACCAGCTGGAACAGCTCAGAGGCCTTGGAGATCATTGAGTGGAATAATTCCACCTCGTCTCGTGGAGAGCCTCTATGAGGGGCATCCAGGTGCAGCGATTCGCTGTCTGTGTCTGGACAAAGTCCACATCCTCGTCGGTTTCTGTGGCCATCTCTGTGTGTGTATCTGGGCTTGCTGGTGGAGTCGGGTCCCAACATGGTGGAGGAGGCTGAGGCAGCGGCGTCGGGTGACACTTCCTCTTCCTGCATGGAGGCTGGTCAGGGGCCTACGGAATAGGTGCCGGTGCTCGAGGCAACCTCTGTGGGATCTACGTCACTAGGGTGTGGCGAGTTGACAGGATGTCCATGGATATGTCCCTCGGCTGAAGTGTGAATGATGGAGTGCTAGGCCCTGTGCCGTCGTCGTCCTCCTCATGGACTGTATGGACCGATGCTTGATCGTCATCGTCCGTGGAGGCGATGTCCATTGGCTGAATGTAAACCTTGCAGGGCTGTTTCGGGGCCTCTTTGCCTCCCTCTTTTTCCCTCCTGAGGGCCATGTACCGGGACCAGAACCGGTGCCTCCCCCCCATCAGGGGAGTCCACAGCCTTCACTGCTGTCTCGCCGGCCATGTCACGCCTGGGAGGCAGGGACACTCTGCGCTGTAGGGACCACCCTCGCCGGGTCGGTACCACTCGCCGTACTGGTAACCGCAGAGGATGTCGATGAAGCAGTCTAAGGCATCTTTAGCTGCGCCTGATGGGCCTGTGAGGTCTTCTTCTCTTCCTCGAGCCTTTGTTTCTCCGATTTCTCCCGTAACTTGGCCGGGGTGGAGGACTTCCTCTTTCAGGAGGAACCCGATTGAAGCCTGGCTATGGTGGCGATCGTCTATCCGTCATGGAACCCGCATCAGCGACGAACCCGGAGGAAACGGTCTTGCGGTTCTTGGCCTTGTCTTGGACCCCACAATGGGGCGTCATCCAGGACCGACCGGTCCTGGATGAGGCATGACCCTGCTCGGAGTGAGGCCTTGCTCGACTTGAGCCATGCCGCCAGCCTGCTATACCCGTCTTCCTTTGTCTTCTTCGAGAAGCCCAGGCACATCTCGCATCCATCCTCGTTGTGGTCCGAGGTGCAGGCAGTATAGACACTTTAGATGTTCCTTAGCCTGCAATGGGTGCAGGGCCTGAAAAGTGACCTTTGCACCTTTTCCTCTTCCATCATTGTCTGAGGGCGCAAAGTAGGCCCAAGAGGGGCTTGCAGAAACTTTGACGACCAACCGCCCTTGAGGGGCACGCAACTTCACCGCCAACGGATTCCTGTTGCCGGCTGATGGAGATAGAAGCACACCGGCTCTGATGGAACAAAGATAGAACATTTCCGTGAAAAACGTGGAAAAAAGTACAAAATAGCTCAGAGAGCAACTCGAGGACTCCCAACACTGAAGCGTGCGGTAAAAATCTGAAGATGGCTGCCAGAGGCGGGGCTTAGGGAGAGGACTGTCATTGGATGGGGACAGTATGACCATGATGACAGTGACTGGTTTAGAGGATAAATACAGTTATAAAGTGAAACCGTGTTTTTTTTTTTTACTGAGGGCTGCCAGCCTGGTGACGGAATATTCATGAGCATGTGAGTCCATGCCAGACCTCACGCTGGAGAAGAGAGAGTAAGCACAGGGAGGGTGAGGAGCCACAAGGGTAGTTGTGAGAAGGCAGAGCAGAGATTACGAGAAGGCTTGTAGAGTTGGATAGAGGATAGATACAGTGGTGTCTAACCGCAGATAGATTTGTGAACCAGGAGTATATCAACATGCACTTGAGTGATAATCGCTTTTCTGAGTCGAGGTTTACCCATACAGAGCCAAAGAAGAGACCAAACTACAAAGTGCTGGGAGAAGGGTTTGCCTTCCTGATTAGTTACACATCAAAAGCCCCACCCTCTGTGCAGATACAAAAACGCCAAAAGCGACGGGAACTACCAGACAGCATGACCTGTGTACATTTTAGCAACAGCCAGCTGCTCACTGCTATTCCACCAGAGAAGGCTACCCAGGTAACCCCATTCCGTGAATGAAAAGTCCAAGTCATTTTCAAGACAGAGCGTGCAAACTAAAAGCAAGCAGCAGTACTGGAAGTCTTGCTCAGTAAAGATTGCTTGTACTGTAGAGGAATATCCACGTTCTTTTCGGGAATGACCTCGGCCTCACTGTGATGGAATCGAGCTGGAGTTAAGTCATTTTAGTCTATTGCTCTCAACTTGTCACTTGCACTTAAAAGCATTGAGCCCAACATGAAACGGACTCCTTTTTGACTTATTATTAAGGTGAAAGGAGCATTATTTGATAGCCAGGTTAGTGGATATGTCTTCTATATTCTTTGGAGCCAATGATCACCTGCAGGTCGTAAGATTAAAGATCAATCGCTGGGCCCTTGCAATATCAAGAGATGTTCTAAAAGCATCAAGGGCCTCAGTCTTTATGTCCAATAAATTGCGTAACTCCAAGCACCACCATGGGGCCCACTTCATCATCACTGCAGCCTGTTCCTCTCAGTATACATCTCTAGTCTCCTCAACATGTTCTTCTTTTCCGGGGGGTGTGACTCTCTGCAGCAGCACCTGTTACTCTCAGTGTCTCTTGCACTAATGTACAGTTCTCGCTCTGGTTTCACTCTATTTCTGGCTTTCATAAGTTGTGGCATACCCCATCACGTTTCATATCAGCCAATTTGTCTGAAATGATTTGTGTCTTGCCCCCCCCTCTCTCTTCCACAGCATATGCATTCGGTGCAGCTCTCTCTCTCTCTCGTCAACAGTTCCTGCTTTCCATGGACTCTGCCAGCCATACCAACCAAAATGCCCCTATCTACCTGATGTTGTCAACATTCATCTCTGCAGCATGTCGTTTCCCTATTGAGAAGTTTCTTTCCCAATCCGCTCCTCTGTGCCCAAAATCTCTGCTGCCCATTTTCTGTCTCGCAATTCTTACTACCCCGAATTATCTTTCATTTGTCTTCCACTCAACATTCCACAACTTAATTTATTTGAACCTCCTCTCTTGGTAGAATTCACGGCAACCCATGTGGTGCATTTGCACTCCTTAAAGATTCACACTTTACTACCAATGCCTATGAAAAAAGTTCGTGTGCATCATGGTCCAGTTAGAAAACTTCTGTTGGGGAAAGCAGAGCGTGGCGGCCTAAAGCGGCACACCACCCATTGTTCATTTTGTACACTAAACCAAGCAATGCCTGTAAGTGAACTCCATCCATCAGCAACCTTCAACATATGACACTGTCGATCTTGCCACATATAGGAATATATCATTGCTGGTTGTCGACTAAGTACCAAAGCAGCAGAACTCTCCATCATATGAAATTAAGTGGGTTATGGCCACACCATTTTCAGAAAAAATCTGCAGTTAGCACTTCCCATACATATGTCCTTTATCTAAGACCACAAGCGCAGGCTCTCTGATCATCACTAATGGCCTGGTGGCCTAAGAGCACGCACAGAAGCCATCAAAAGGATGCATGTCAACAAATCTACTTAATGCAGCCGGCCCGTCCAACGGACCGGATTCAATCATATAATCCCAACCCTTTTTACTCCCACCACGTGGACCCCTCTGGAAGGCAACTTTGCTTTTAAGAGTCTTCCCTCTCACTCCAATTAGAGCAAATCGATAGGCACCAGTTACTCGAGTAACAACCCCGACCCAGAGCTGTGGATGCACTCGCGGCCTCAGCAACCGGCCAACACGTGCCAGGAATCAAAATGGCCTCTGAAATCAATGAAGACAGATAGATAGGAATAACACGCTAACAGATGGAATTGGCTCAGAAGTGAAATAGATAAAAATATAAGGTCACGGCAATAAAACGGGGAGGAAGCCACCATCAATCACCATGTCGCCCAGACCAGCCTGAGCGCATGAACAGACGGGCCACTGCAGGGGTGCGGCGAGGAGAGCGCCGATCCCGGGCGTGCAATAAAACTGACAGCTTCCAGCTTGTTAAATATCCAGGCACTGTACTGCGAGCCTTCTAACCACAGCATGAGGGACTTCACGAACTGGGTCAATTTGATAAATGGTGGCAGAGGAAGCAAGGGCTAATAGCACGGGTTAAAGACAGAACATGCTTTGAAAGACTGAGAAGCTCTCATTTACCCCAGGGAGGGTGCAGCGACACAATGCAACCCAAGGCAGCCGCCCATCCCTCCATCAAGACTGCTTAATAAGTGTCTTGCAGCTCCATTCTACAGACATCATGCCTGGTGCAGAAAACTCTTGACTGATCGAAACTTCGAGTGGAGGGGTTCTTAACGCTTCAAATCGTTGGGTGAGGTGCTGTTGCCGGTGTATGGGCTGAGCAGCGAAGGCCCACCCAAAATCTGTAAATGCCCACTCAGCAGTGCTGTGTGGGCATTTACAGATGTTAATGTCACTGTGGTGGGCGCAACTACATTAGCTTCAGGCTCTACTAGTTAAACACTCCTGGCTACACCACTGGTGAGGAGCTACATTGACCAACTCCGTGGGAGGGGCAAGCATTTGCATGGAGGGGGGCACCCCTTTAAATAGGGTTACCAGACGTCCCGGTTTCCTCTGGACTATCCCGAAATTAGCATGACTGAGCCTACCATCACTGACTATACTATCACAATGTATAAAAGCTAGAGTAAGAATGGTTTTGGCTGAATGTAAACAAACGAAACCTCCGTGGTAGCATCAAAGTCAAAAAAGATGTCTGCAGCGGTTATTGGGTGGTCTGCTGGATAAGGAATAGCAACAATAACCACACATCAATCATTCTACAGCCCATCCTAACAGGCAACAAGATACACAATTCCAGCACCAAAACAACACAGGTTAACACCATGGAACATATAGCACCCCAAGACGTCTATTCTAAATGTATCTAAAAACCACACTCACCTACCACAGATACACCAACAGAACTCTCCTTAAGGACGACTCAGCCAAACAACACAGATGACACAAACTATTAACATTGCCAACCACTACTCCAGACATCTCACAAAATATCTAAAACGTACACGCCGCACCAAGCTCTAGCTTTTCAGATCTGCACACGTTGGTATTGAAACAAAGCAACTTTGCTCTGCCGCCCCCTCCCCCCCCCCGACGTTTGTCCATTAACACAACTTTTGCAGATCTGGAAGAAACAAAGGAACATGAAAATGGCAGGAGTGTTGTTAACCAAGGCCAAATAAAAGAGCACAGCAAAAAATGCCACTGCTTCTCAGCTGTGCCCCACCCAAGCAAATCTGGTGACGGGCAGCAGGAGCAGCTGAGGAAATACATGCTGAATCTGTTACCATTAGTCCACTAAATAACACTCCCAGGGTTCCGGGCCCGACGGCCTGGTGAGACTATATTTACTCCTGTCAAAGCAAGTGACAGGGTACGGAGGCAGTGCATGTGCTACAATATACATTCTAATTGAAAGCCTTGAGAGGACACCATTGTGTCCATAAAAACATTACATCTTCCCCGTTGTAGGGAAGGCTTCCATTTGAATAGTATGAATTTAATGACTTCTAGGGGCTCCCATTTTTTTTACACATAAAAAGGCACAGAGCAACTACATTAATCGGCTAGGATCAGACTTTTGTTAGACAGTGAAGCCAGGGTTTTAAACCACACGGAAATGTAGGCACTTGACCACGTAGCTTCTGAGCTCCAGTTGATATAAATATTTAAGAATGGCTTTCAGGATTTACAATAACGCTGTTTTATAGAGATTACGTAAATGACATAGCAAAGCAACATGGCCATTTCTAAATCCTTGTAGAAAAATGTTGAGCCAAACGAGTATCATTGTAGCCTTATTTACTACAACTTGAATGATGACTACAAATACCATAATGCACAAGACTAAAACATTTCCCCTGTTTTACACCATATTCTTTCTCCTCTTAAAGTAATCGAAATTGTGTGAGAAGTTCACCTGCCAATAGCAATAGTCCCTCGGAGGACACTGCACACTTCACCTCAAGCCTTACTGGCTTTCTTTGGTTACGGGTCATGGCAGTATCATTCACCCTAAAATGCCCCTCAAGGAAAAAGGTCAGTGCTATTGATATTCCTGTAAAACCCAAAACTTAGCTGGAGTGGCTTCTCTGTTTGCTATGTCTGAAGGGGCGGGGGGGGGGGGGGGGGTTAGGCATAACTGATCTAAACCATTCTCTGTAATCAGCAGTGATGTCCCCGAATGTCAGTAATGGATGGCCGAACTATCAGGGACTATACTGCCCTATATTAATGATTTTATAAACGGCAGCCGATGGCCTAATGGTAGACCCTACTAAGATGAGTATGCCCCTGTCCCAGATCACTCCCTGCAAACACATCGTTCTTACTGGTGGCCCTCTTCAGATAGCTGAACCACAGCCGATGAACATCCTGCAGCCCTGACTCCACCACAAATGTAACAAACACACTCTTGAATATTGACATCAGAAGTCAATGCATCCAAAGAATGGAAAGAAAGGAGTACAAGGGCATATTAGAATGTGGATCACTGTATTAAGTAGGTAAATAAAATCAAGATAATGAGCAACATATATTGGGCAATGAAACCTAGGGTTATGAAATAAACACCCACTAACTAATCCAAAACGTACGTTTTCACTGCATACATAAGCACGGAATGCCCCCTCAAACGCTCAAAACAAACACTCACAGCAGTGAGACAAACTGGTGTTGCAGCACTTAGAGGTGAGACAAATCCAACATGAAATGCTATCTAAAAATGGGATTTTATTCTAGAGCTACATTACTTACCTTTCTGTAATTGTCTTTCTGAAAGTTAAATCCTTCCCCCTATTGTTTATTCGCCTTATGTGCAGATCTTCCAGAACTAGCTTCCTTCAGAAACTTGTTCAGCCACCAGGGGGCATCATGGCGCTCCGTGCCAGCTAAGCTCGACTCCAATTCACACCCAGGACAGACCAGGCGTGATAATGGGGGCAGCATGTACAGAGGAATTGTTACCTAAAGACCTCCGTCCTGCCTCTCTCTTTAGCACTTCGAGGTTGAAGGACCACATAACATCAGTTGTATGATCGGAAGGTGAGGGGGAAACTGTGGGAGCAAAGAGTAATCCATCAGAAAGAACATTACCAAAAGGTAAATAAAGTGTTCTAAAGGATTCCTTCCGTGCAGATTGCTCATTTTAGACCCCCATAGCAGTACACAACCCGGGAGGGTGCAGATCAGTGAGAAGCACCACCTAGACCAGATAACTCTAGAGCACTACCAGCTCAAAACAGGCATCTTATCCTGATGAGGAATTAAGGCAGTACAGATTGGTCACCATGTGCAATGAAGGCAACAGGCATCCAAAACTGGAACACCTCTCTGCAGGGCAAAAACGGCAGACAATCCTCTCATGGACTGAGCTCTAGGGCACTCAGGCACATCAGTCCCAGCCAGATCATAGCATTCTAAAATGCAGAGGACAATCCTAGACAGAGTCATGATAGCTGAACCAGCTTGGGGTACCATTCTGGTATTCTGCAGATGATAGGGAATCAACAGTGGGACACACCATGTTAATTGGGGGGACCACAGACAACATATCATTGAGACAACAGATTATGTTAGGTGGGTACACAAACTGGGTGATGAATGCGTAAAACTATCCTCACAACTGTAAGATATACCTAATGATATGAAGCTTGGGCGCATAATATTCAGATTGTGAGCATGTAACACCATGAGATGCCATTTACCTAGAGTGGGCCCATAGGTCACAGAGTAGAGACATGCAATTGTATGACAGGAAACCAACAACCTGTGTAGGTCCCCAACGGGATTGGTTTTAAAACTACTTCAACAGATGACTAGGAGTGGGATAGACCCCTCAACTCCTTGAGTTGGATTAACAGGGAATCTTCATCACGATTCACTCTGAAGCCGCTTCTGTGCGCCTGTGATTGTTTACATATGTCGTCATCACGTTGCAACGTGACTGACGTTTAATAAGAGTAGCCATCTTCGTTTGGGTTGCAACCCTTATTGTGGGAAATTTTGACGGCAAGTGGATGCAGGAGAGTACGCTATGATTACAATAAGTTCATGGGCATTGGGGAGGAAGAACTGAATTGTACAAAGGAAGGGACGGATAATGTAGTAGCCGTTCTGATTTTCTCTGTAGGATGGAACGGAATCTGCATGTACTCTAGCTGTCATAAACTGCGATATGTCACGTGCTAGCTTTCGCAGACATATACAGCATCGGTGAGTCTTTACGGATTTCCCTGTACATATATATTTTTTATATTCAATCCAGTGACGAATCCAGAAATAGACCTGATACAGGTATTTTTACATTTTCCAAGGGGTTTCAGGAAGCGCACGATATTGTGGTACTACACTAAGGAAGCAGACACGTCGGCAATAGCTCCTCACTAGGACCATTAAACATTCACTAGCAATGGTTAGCAATGGTTGGTCAGGATCCACACAGGTTAATGGTAAATGAAGGTCCGTGACAGATAGATAATATTACTACTACGGTCGTTATTTTTTACTACCACTACACCTCCATGAGTGTGCACACATGTAATTATAGATTTAGTGAGATGGAGCATACCAAAAGATTGCTCTCTTGAGTAAACATTTTCTTTATATATTTTTTATTGGAATTGGTTGAACAGATCGATAATATTATCACTACTGTCAGCATTATGAATTTCATGAATGTATAGACATATAAGGACAGATTCAGTGATATGGAGCATACTAAAGAATTTTTTTTTTGTACATTTATAAAGCGCACAAAGCAGCCCTCTGGCATTGTTGCGCTGTTACATGCATGGCTTACTTAGTTACAAAAGAATGACAGCCCGTCTGTGGTTCGTGGTTACAGGGAACCTAATACCAGACAGGTAGCGATTAACGTATAATGTTACAGGGGATGGGGGGGGGGGCTCTACAGTTCAGAGGGTTACAGGTGAACTGGCTACAACCAATACCTTCATGAACACAGGTATCGAAGGGAGAGCCTAAGGGTGAGGTGTGAACTAGTTGAAGAGCCTCGTTTTGAGGGCTTTGCAGAATGGCAGGTGCAAGATCTCATTCCTTAGGGTAGTTGGGAGGGCATTCCATTGTCTTGGAGCTATGAAAAGGAAGCTGGTGCCACCCGCTTTGGCCCGTTTGATGGTGGGGTGTTCAATTGGTTGGAATAGTGTGATTGTTTAGGTCTGGAGTAGCTGACTCCGACTACTTTCTCTGAGAGATAAGAGCTGTGAAGGAGAGGCATTTGTGGGTTATGGCTAAGTTCTTGAAGATGATTCATTCTTTGAAGGGGAGCCAGTGGGCAGCGCGCCAAGCATTGGAGATATGCTTCCTCTTAGGGATGTTCGGGGGTGCTGGGAGCGCATTTATTTGAATAATTTGCAGTCTTAGATTTTTAGCAGCGATACCAGCAAAGAGAAAGTTGCAGTAGTCAAGTTTTGCACCTATGGTGGGTCTGGCTATTGAGAGACAGTTCTGGGTACATAGGTAGGGTTTCACTGCATTGATCAGTTTCGTGGTGAATGATGCCGTAGAGGCAATGGCGCTAACTTGCAATGTCATGGAGAGTGTGGCATCGAGGTACACCCCCAGAGTCTTTACTGAGGGTGAGACTCTGATTTGTATTTTTTATTTTATTTATTTGTATATCGCGCCTGGCCCAAAGGAATCTGTGTGTTGTCTATGGTGAAGGAGCTGTATAGTTTATTAAGCGTATTAAGGGTTTCCTTGGGGCCGACTAAGAGGATTTCAGTTTTGCCTCAGGCAGAGCCCGTTGGCTGCCATCCAAGCTTGGATGGTGGCATAGGTATTGTAAAATGTTTTGGCATCACTTTCGTATGAGCCAGAGAGTGGGAGGAGGACCTGAGGGTTGTCGGCATAGTTTGTGTATGCTATGCCGAGAGCGTCCAGATTGTCAAAGAGAGGTTTAGGAAATATATTGTAGAGGGTGTTCGAGGTACAGGAGCCCTGTGGAACTCCGCAGTGAATGGTGGTAGGTGCTGTGGATGCCTGCTTGGAGAAAACCCTCATAGCTCTCCCTTTGAGGAAGGAAGTGATCCAGGTAGTGGCCTCAGGAGTGAATTGAGCTGATATCATGAGATGTCTGCATAGGGTCTTATGGTCCACTAGGTCAAACGCTGCAGATAAATCAAGAAGGAGGAGTAATGCTGGTTTGCCTTCATCCATGATTTCTGCTAATTGATTTTTTTTAGGTCCAGTAATGCTGATTCGGTTCCGCGACCAGGGCGGAAACCCGACTGCCTCTTTCCTAAAATGCCGTTGATTTCCAGGAACTACTGGATTTGGGTGTAGGCGGCTTTGTCAAGAGATTTTAGCAGAAATGGGACTGTGGTGATGGGCCGGTAGTTTTTGGGGGAGGAGGGGTCTAGAGATGGTTTATTCAGGAGTGGGCGTACCCAGGCCTCTTTAAGGCATGATGCCTGATGCAAAGGAAGCATTTATGAATGTTGTGAGGAATGGTGCTAACAGGGACTTTATTTCACCAAATTGCCAGGGGTAGCGGAAAAGACCTCACATGACCCTTGAACTCTGATAACATCACAGGAAGTGATGTCATCTGACCCCACCCCAAAGTCAAATCATAGGATGCGATGGAACACAACCTTCCACCCCTTGACAAAACAGGAAGTGGCATCACATAGCATTGTTCCTAAGTACACTATGAAGAATATGGTTACAGTATCACTGTAAAGTGATAGTGTATAAAAGTGTGGGGTGCATTTAAGGCCCTAAACAGAAATCTCTTTTCATTTGAAAAACCGGATTGAAACTCTGCACAAAAAACGGCTTTGCTTTGCTTTCCCTGTCATATGAGTGGCAAGCAGTTGAACCCTGCAATCCAAAAACGGCCCAGCATTGCTTTCGATTCATTTGAATGACATGAAGTCATGCACTGCATCAAAAACAGCCTTATTGTTCTTTTCATTCACACGAGTGGCAAGAATTGCAATCCTACAACCAGACACAGCTTTTGCTTTCCATTTCACTTGAACATCTGCTCTTTAAAACATTGCAAATGAGAAATGGCTTTGCTTTTTCTTTTATTCGTTGTCAAATCAAAGAACCCTGTGAAAGGGGGCCTACCCCTCATTGTCAATGGACCAACAGCAAATGCCAACTCACTCAAAAAGGACAAATTAAAGGATCCTTTAACATACAAGATAGGAGTACAAACATCAGATGCAGAAACAGCTTGCACACGTGTACAAAATAAAGAAATGGCTTTAAAAAGGCACTGTGAAAGGATAACTTTGCTCGCACCGAAATGTCTCTGTAAAATGCTGTGGGGAGGGCGTTGACTAAGCGATGTACATTATGTTCCCACCCACAAGACTTCAATCATCTTGGAAGAGGCTCACAATACCGGAAAAAACAGTTTTGAGCTCAGGCAGGAAACTTCTTAATTGAAAGCTCCGCTCTCCACTGAAAGTCGCACCTACTAGTGAATCAGCCTGCAATGACATGTGATGTACTAAGGAAAGCAAATGTGGCAAAAAACCTGACTGGGAGGTGTGAGTTCCTCCCGCACCCGCTATCAAGGACAAACTGCCAACTTCAAAGGGGGTAATCAAAATAAAGCGCTCCTCACACAGAGGGGGACAGATCTTCCAAATTGACATTAAAGGACAGAGTCCTTTTTTAGGCATTTTTGTAATAATTAGAATGAGAAATAATTACGTATTATGCTATGTTTTAATGTAATTTCCAAGCGGTTTTTAAGAGCTATAGTGCATTTTCCTAGGACTTTGAGGATTGAAATGGCCAGTTAAGACTCGCTTCTGGCTGAAGATGTGACAAGTATGAGATTTGATGGAAAGATGGAAGGTGAAATTAGCAATATGCGTGAACATTTGCAAAGTCATAACTATTATACATTTTATGAAAACGGCAAAAATGTGTCAAAGTGCCATGCTACCTCGTACGGAGTTGGCGATCGGCTTACCTAATTCCCCATGACCCCCTCAAACCGCGTATCTAATGCATATGTCAGGGGCTAGTAGAAATATGAAGTTATGAGACATAACTGGGTTTTTGTCAAAAAGTGGCAAAGAGAACAAAGAAGGGTAATAAAATGCCAATAGACACATGATGCTCTCTTCCCTTGGATCAATCATGCCAGGGTGCCGGGAGAGGAATGTAAACTGTCCTATCCGAGGGGTAAGGGTAATTATATACTACCCCTAGATTGTAAAGTGAGTGTCATTTGGGCTATATAAGGGAGACACAAAAATTCGGGGAGACAGGAGAAGGAGGACGGAGAGGAGGCAGCTGAACCATACCAAGGAGAGGTCAGTGACCAGACCCCTTGCCTAGCTGTCCTGAGGGTCCTGAGATCCAGCTGACTTTCCAGAATCCCCAAACCAAGGGTTACTTTGTAAGTAGCAAATAACCCCAGCCCTAAATTGCATAGGCCCATGCTTTTGTAGTATTTCACCCATTGAAAACCCATAGAAACCCCCATTGACAACCAATTGAAAACCTCACATTGCTTGTTTAATTCAGTCACCTTCCCATAGAAGAAACTGTATTTATCCTATGTATGTTCGCATATTCACTTTGGTAAACCTCTCTGTGTCTGTGTAAATCCTTAGCATATTCCCAAGTAAATCAATAAATTCCCCATAGAAATTCACGGTATAAGTTGGTTAAAATTCAAAATTAACCCCCTTGTCCCTAGTGTATTTATTTAATAATTACAGTGATTCAAGTATTGTCTCAAAAGAATTAGTCTCCTTGTAACTGAAAACCGAATTTGCCTGTGTATTGTGTGCATTACCCCACAAATTCCTATTTGCCTCTGTCCTATAAAAACCCCAAACCGTAGTCCCATTGAGAGCAATCCCCTGTGTCCACAAGTCTATCGGTTAGGTGCCTGTGTCCATGGCAATGAAAACTGATTTGCCTATTATAAGCTATACCCCTTCCCCGAGCTGCCCGTCATTGTAAATCCAGTGTTAAATGAATTTCCATTTGCTGTTGGTATTTTTCCTTTTGCATTCTCCCCCAAATCGATGTTCCTACTTTATTTCCACGTTGCCCTGGTCTGCTGATTAGTAGTCTCTAAGCTTCCCTATTTCCTTAAGTGCAGCAACACAAATTTCCTTTTATTCTGTCCCATAGCAGTTGTGAGTAGCCGTGTGAGTAATAATCAAAATCTGATTCTGCCGTTTTGCTCCAAAAACAGGTTTTCACTTTCTTTGCTGGCCTCTCATCCTGGGGTGGTGGGCTTTACTCAAAATCTGATGTTTTCTCTCTATCCCTACTCCTTGCCACTGCCTTCAATGTAAAGGAATCAAGTTAGCTAAGGTTTGGGGGCGAGTGTTGCAAGGGGAGTGCTAAACCATTGGGGTTTTCTCTTTCTAAAAATTGCTCTTTTTCTGTGTTGCCATTTAAGATTGTGAGAATGGTAACCGTATATCTTCACTGAATTGTTTTGTAGAGATTAGTGCAATTGTGTACCACATCAGTAGTGGCTGTAAAACTGTTTGATTTTCCTTTTCCATTAAATAATAAATTCATAAATATCTTCTTGATACACACCGACCTGATTCCTAGTCCATTGTGACACGGGGTGTTTGTGGAGGTTGAGTGCCAGATGGGTTGAAGGCCTACTCAAATAAAAGAATCTGTGGTTTATTCAACATAAAAAGCGCTTTATTGTATGCCGCATTCATTGTCAGGGAAGGAGTCTCTGGCTGGAGTGTGCCGGGTAATAAAACCGGGACACAAGAATGGATCACCATATGTATTGTTAATATCAGTGCGTATAGGCTCATATTACCAAATTACTGTGAATACAAACAGATGTCCAAGGCCAAACAGTAATGATGTGTTATTATATAGCACTTACGCTGAAGCACTTCCTATTTTGTTTTTTTTAAACAAGCTTAATACCAGCGTTTTGGTTTCTAATCGCAGGATAGGGATTCAAACCTATGTGGCCCTGCGCTGTCTTTCTTCCAAGACAAACGTGTTGCCCCTGGGATATCCTTCCTCACCTATATATAAAACAAATATACATACAATATCCCCCAACCTGTGTTGGCACTCATTTATCAACCTTAGCAGGATGAAAGCTAAGTTGACCTTGCCGGTAGTCGAACCTGCAGATCTCACACACACATTGCAGCAGCGAGCGCTCAACCCACTGAGCTATCTTACGGGCTAAAGCTACCAGAAAACCAGCCACTCCATAAACAAATGGCCACATGCTGCTGGCCACAGCCAAGGAGCCACAATTTTTAAAAAAAACTTTTTTTTAAGGGGTAGCAAGGGAGCCCACAGGGGTAGAAATGGAGACTTCAGGGGTCGCAATTGTGACCACTAAATGATGTCCCTGGGTGCTAAGGTGTAAGCACAGTCTTTGATGATAGTGGCTGGGCAGATATCACCTTTACAGTTGGAGGGTTTGGTGTTTTTGAGGAGGGTCAAGACTTCGGTTTCTGAGACTTCTCTGAAGGTGGATTGGGTCTTGTCTTTGGAAGGGGTGTTCGTTGGCGGCGAGATGAGAGGGTCTGTACTGGTCAGGGAGTTATGGTTGCATTGAATTCTGCCCTGTAGGAGGTGTTTTTTTATCAAGCATAGCTGTTTGAATGCTTGAGCACCAGGATTCATCTTTATTAGTAACCCGGCGAGAGACAATCAGAATGCAACAAGAATTCTGATTGGCTCTCGCCAGGTCCCTACCCGGCCGGGAATCCCTCCGTCGGGATTCCACGGCCTTTGTCCCCGGCAGGGGGCGTGGCAGCCCCTCAGCCAAGGAGGAGGCTCGAAGTGGGGCCATCCCCGCTCCGAGCCTCCCCGCGGCTGAGAGGCTGCCTTCGCCCCCGCCGGGGACTCGGGTAAGTCTTATTTTTATTTTTATTTTTCCCTAATAGCAATATTAGTATCCCCGGGGCCCATAGGTAAGGACCCGAGTCGGTAATGCCCCCGCCGCTCAGGTTCTATTGCTGGTGAGCGCGATGCACTTAAGTTTGCGTAGTTCCTAAAGTTCTGATGTGTACCAAGAGTTGGCATGCCTAGTCACCTTGGCTTTCTTTAGATCTAGAGGGGCTATGGTGGCAACTGTGTTTTTGAGGTTGTAAATTTCGGCTAGAACACTAGGGTCATTGGAAAGAGGAGGCTTGAGGCCTGAGGGCCAGAGCCTCCAGATAGGGTAGGAGGTTGTCTTTGGTTAATTTACGGGTGCTCCTGGCTAGTGCTTGTGGTAAAGGTGTAGTGGGCTTAATGGCTTTGGTGGACGTTGGGATGGAGAAGTGAATGAGATGGGCGTCGGTCCAGGGACATGGGGTGTTGGGGCTGATAGAGGCAAAACAGTTGTGGTCATCAACCCAGTCAAGGATGCGTCCTTAAGAGTGAGTCGGGTTAATGACTCGTCGTACGAATACCATGTTATTTAATGCTTTGGCGTGCGATTTGGCCTGTTTGTCTTTGGAGTCATTAAGGCCTAGGTTTAGGTCGCCAAGTAAAATGGTTTTGGTGGTGCTCTTTAGGTTTTCTCCCAGTAAGTAGGGTAGGTTTTCCTGGAAGTCTGAAAATGGGCATGGGGGTCGGTAAATGATGTGAATGGCAATGATGCAATTGGGCGATAAGGAGAGTTTAACAGCAATGTTTTGCTTTTTTCTCCGCTATGTATAGGGACCTCAAAATTACGCCCCCACAAACCATAGCAAAACAAGTTATTGGACTCAGATAAGAAAGGAATCACACTTAGGCCACTAGTTATATAAAAACAAGATGACTTGTTCTAGATCCTCTAGTCACCTTTTATACATACACACAACATATAGTCAATTATACATAAACATAGAAAAAGAGCTTCACCGTTGATATGGTTGCAGAAGACACGTTCATCTCGACCACCACAACACTGCTTAGTCCCAGAGCAGGTAGGCAGAGAGATCACTCGTACTAATGGAGTCTGGAGCACAGCGTCCTCACTCTCAGCAAAACTACATCACCGCGGGGTCCACTTCTATCTGTCTTCCAAGAGGAATATCTCTTCTCTTTATGGGGAATACCCACCCCTCATAGGTTACCATATTGCCCTCGGCCGAAGAGCAGACAATAAGCATGAGGAAGTGGAAAAACCCAGCTTCTCCTCCTTGCCTTCCTTCCCAGCACCCCTTATCACTGCACCTGCGGAATGCTCCGACTCCCTTTCTGGCTAGTCCTTCGGCAGACAATACAACAACAATTCTCCATAGTTAGTTCAGCTGACATTATGTGACCAGAAATGCACATCTACTTACTGAGCCCACGGAAACGTAGGCTTTCATTGCGGTAATGGAACTGAATGTCCAAAATGGCCGCGCCTCTGCGCCATGTTCTTTTAGCTCATTTTTTGCACACGCCCTACAGGCGATAGAGTCCATATTATCTTCCAGTGAGGAGTTTGCTTGTCTGAGGGCCAGAGATTATTTGGCTATGAGAGCTACCCTTTCATATGCAGTCAGGCCTGCCGGTATATGGTGCAGCCTGGCGGAAGCGCTATGAAGATAGCGGGTCCCGCAGCCTCCTGAAGCCATGTTTCTGTAATGGTGAGGAGGTCTAGGTTGTGGTTGATGAGTAGGTCCTGGATCTCTGTGACGTGAGCTGGGAAAGAGCGTGCATTGATAAGGGCACATTGGAGCGGGATGGGGAATGCTAGGATTAGTGGTGGGTGTGCCTTGGGGTGATTTGAGCAGTGCGATAATGGTCGCTGATGGAGTTGAGGGGACCGTGTGGCTAGTAATATGGGGCGAGTGTGACTTAGCTTTGGCGTGATTGCTATCAATGGTCTGAATGGGCAGGGTGGGGTGTGGCTGATTTGTCATTGCAGGCAGTGTGAGGTTAGTGAGGGTGGAGACTGAGGAATGCTTAGTGGGAGAGCTAATCGTGATCATGGGGGCTGTGGTCCACGTGGAGCGCCAGCCGAGTAGTTGGTTTCTGTGATCTGTGGGCATTGTGCGCATTGGGTAATGCAGTGGTTTAATGCGGCACCTCAACATAGTTAGTCTGCGGGCTAAACACTGAAGGGGGCTAACCTTGGCATTACGTTTCTAAGTGCGTGGATCAGTGGGAGGGCTGACGAAAGAGGGTAGAAAGCGAGTAGGGGGATGTCAGCTGAGTTGGAGAGTTTCGGGGACATTGCAAGTATGTTGGTGCGGGTAGCGCAGGGGTGCAATGGTGTTGAGGAGAGGCATGGGAGGGGGGCCGCCTTCTGTTGTCAGTGGAAGCTGGTGTCAGCTGACTGAGTAGGGCACCAGAAAGGATGGCTGGTATGGGAAGGAGAGACTGGTGTTGCAGGGAGTTGGCCCACCACTGAGTAGGCAGGGGATGTGGTAAAATAAGGACTGTTGTGTTGCTGGTAGTCTAATGCACAAAGGTAGAAAGATTTACAGGTTGGGTCTTCGTGGGTATGCAAACCAAAATGGGAGAAGACTGAGAGTCTTAGTAGGTGTGCTGCATTCAGATTAGTGAAATGTGGGTGCCCAACAGCGGCTGCAGTATTTTTTTTTTTATTTTTATTTATTTAAAATAATATACTTTATAAATAAACTTTTCATTTTTTGATTAACATTTCTCGTTATTTACAAATTACAAAATACATAGCGCCGCAAAGCAATAAGTGAGAGAAAGAATAAAGAGAAAACAGAGAAAGAAAAAAAAAGGCACACTTTAAATAGCTTGGGTAAATTCCAAAATATTATCTAGAAATTCTGCGACTGTATATATCAACTTATTATTTTGACCGTGTAGAAGTTTTAGCCATCTGGAGTCACCATGTTCTTGATTTTGAGAGATCTTAAATAAGGCTCCAAAGAGGTGGCTTTTGTCAGTTAGTGTAGGGCAAATCATGATGAGATGGTTGAGAGACTCCGGTGTTTCTTTGTTGTTGCAAAAATGGCAAAAATGTTCCTCTTTTGGTATGGATCGAATCTGAGAGAGTCTTTGTTTGGTGGGTAAAATATTCAGTCGAATTTTCAAAAAGAGTCTTTGTATACTTGGGTCCAGAAAAAGTTCCAGATAATGTGGAAGTTCATTCAATGCTCATATGTCCATCGGGCATTGTAGGTTCATTGAGTAGGATGCTTTCTCGGGGATTGTTTTGGACCAATCATTCTACTGTAGCTTGATCTTGGCCCGTTGTGGGCGATTTATGAGCATTTCTTCCGTAATGTGTTCCTTTGCCATTAGATTCAGCAGTTCAATTCTCCATGTTTTCAAGATGGTATTATGCATTGTATGTGGCCTTATTTTAAGGATTTGCATGGCTGGGATTGGATCTTCCTTTATGACCTTATGCAGGAGGTCCAACTGCTTCCACCGCACTATTGAGGCTAGTGATTGAAGGGCTAGCTCAAAACGTATTCTGGGCATAGGAAAGCTCTTTGGGAGCTGCAAGATTTTCTGTCAGAATTGTGCTTCAGGCTTTTGCCAGTTGATGTTGGTTGCAATAATCATCGGTCACTTCCATAAGTAATGATGGGAATTACATTTTGGCGGTAAAATGCTATGATCGGTTTCATTGAAAATTTTCCATAACGTCTGTGTAACATCACGCCTTGTCGTGCCAGCATTTGGATTTTACCTTCCTGCCTGGTCACCCAGGCTGTTTCTTCTTTTTGTTGATTTAATAATACACCAAGTTATTTGAAGGAGGAAACTTCATCCAGCGTTTTTTTGTCTAAAATGAAATTTGTTGGTTTGTATCGCTTAGAAGCCTTGTGATGGTTTGTTAATTCCATAATTTTGTTTTTTTTGTTGTTAATCTGAAGTTCGTTCTTGCTCATATATGATTCTGTCATGCGTAAATTCTCCTGTAATCCAGATGGCGTTTTATCTAGAAGTACAATGTCGTCGGCATACAGGAGGTATGGAACCTTAAGTGAATTTATCTTCGGCGGATTGAGGTTTGCAGGATCGATGTTCATGGAATAATCGGCAGTATACAAATTATACAGGGTCGCTGCTAGTGGGCATCCCTGTTTTAAGCCATTCCAAGTTCTTATGGGTTCTGTCGTTGTTCCTTCTTTTGAAAGCTTGATCGCCACTGTCGTGTTGGAATATAGGAGTCGGATCGGTTCCCTAATTTCTGCAGGGCAGTTCCATTTGGCAAGTGTTTCCCACAGGATCAATCTATTTATGGCGTCAAATGCCATATGTAGGTCTATAAACACTGCATAGACAGGGGCATTGTTTCGTATGGCTTCATGTTTAATCAGGTTTAGAATTAGGAGATTTACGTTGGTTCCTACATTCTTGGTGAAGCCAGTTTGCCGAGTATCAAAACGATTTGAGGCTTTGGCCCATATGGTCAATTTTTGGAGCAGGTATGAGGCAAATAGTTTTCCCAATGGATCTAGCAGGGCGATTGGTCTAAAGTTGGCAGGGTTATCTCTATCGCCCTGTTTGTAAATTGGGATCAATACCGCTTTGGTCCATGTTGTTGGTAGTACCTTTAGTGTTAATTAAAGTTAGTAAATGGTCTATGAGAGTCGCCCACGTTTCTGGGTCTCCTTTCAGGGCAGCATTTGATGGTCCGTCCGGCCTGGGGGCTCTAGAGGAGTTTAGGTTGCAAATCATTTCTACAAAGATGTGCTTCTCCCAGGTGATGGACCATTGATTTGAAGTTGGTAATATCTCAATTTTTTTGTCGCTGTACCGTGGTTTGTAAAGATTAGAGAAATGGGTGACCCGATGGTCTTGGGTGACGTTGGATACCATCAATTGTTGCTGCTGGGCATTGTTATTTAGCAGGTCCCATAGAGATCTCAGGTTCTTGTTTCTGAGCGGGTTTAGCTTTGCTTCGGCATCCGTTTGCTGCACTTCCATCGCATTTGATTTGTTCCAATTTCTATATCCTTGTTTTCCTTTTCGGATATTTTCCAAATTTACTGGAGATGGATCTTTTCTCCATTTTCGCAGTTTTTGACACAGCAGTTTTCTTTTTTTTTTAACTATTTCCTGGTTATAGTAATGTTGATGAATCAGTTTCTCTGTAGCAGGCTTGTTTTTGTTTTTAAAAAAGGGAGTAAGACCCAATCATAGTTTATTTTCTGTTCATTTTACAGCAGTGTTTGTTAGAAAATCTGTGAATAGTAGCTAGCTGGTTTTTGCTCATTCGTAATCTAGTGGTACCTCCAACGATATCAAGCCGCGCAGGGGGTGTTAAGGGCGTAAGATCTCCAGCTCCCGCAACAGAGATCGTAAGCATCGAATGATCGCTTTCAGTTGTAGGTTTTATTTGGAAGTCCAGTAGCATATTGGTTATGGCTGGTGATAAGTATATATAATCAATAATGGTAGAAGAGTTATGGCATGACCATGTCGGGATCGGCAGTTTCTGATCATCCAGAGGTTGATTTAATAATTTCAAGTTTCTCGCAGAGATCTCCTTCTACCAGCACATGGCTCTGATGGAAAGGTCATTTGGATGATTAAGGAGACCGTTTTTGTCATATAGGTGAATATTGAGATCTCCACAAATAATTAAATTTATATCATGGTATTTGGCACTAATTCTGTCCATTGTTAAAAATACGCCATCCAAGAAGTTATTATCGTTGATTGCCACAGGGTTCCAGTATGTATTGAAGATTGCAATCATATTCCTTGGCTTAAGTTCTGATTCCGATAAGGAATCCTGTGATTCCAGTAGAAATTCTTGGATCGTCTCGCTCTCTATTTTGATGATAATCAGTTGAGTCCAGGAATTTATATTTTCTGTTTCGAAGAAGTTCCAAAATGGAGATATCTTTATCAATGTCAAAAGGCCTGCAGCCGCCCGGCCCCTGGTCCCTTTTACAGCCGGATTGAGGACAGCGATAAACCCGTCGCAGGCCGGCGTATTGGTCATCCAAGTCTCTTGGAGACATATAATGTGGCAAGATTCTAGTGCGAGGTCTGAAGGGTTGAAGAGATGGGATGATCCTCTCGTATTCCAAGAGCACAGTTTCCATCTATTGCTCTTTGGAATGGTTGGTGGTTATGATCGAGTTTCTGACTCTATCATCAATTGTGATGCGTCTTCCTCATAATCTCTCCAAAAAGGTTGATTATCTTGAAATTGTCTATCAGTGTCGGTTTGATTACCTGGTAACGGAGTGAGATTTCTGGGCGGGTTAAGGTGAGGACTCGTATGTCGTTCTGGCCTATCATCTCGTTGCTTTTTATAGTTGTTAGATGAATACACATGATGTTTGCGGCGGGACTTTGATTCGTCAGCATCTCTTGGTTCATCCGAAATTGGCTCGAGTGCAAATCCTAATGTGAGCAGGGGGTGGCCATGTCTAGTACTCGATTCATGGTCTCAGGAGTATACAGTTCGATCTGAACTTTATCTAGATAATGGTCATCTTCGAAGCTCACCGTTTTTATATCCTGTGAGTTGATTGATCTGAGTTGTGGAAGCTATGAAATAGTCTTAATAAATTAGCCCTGTTTAGTGTAACTGATGTGCATGACTCGTTGATACAGGCTATTCGAAGAATGTATTTTTCTTTTTTCTTCCAAGGATCAGTGAATTGTGGAATATTATAGCTATTAGCATTTTGAAGGTTCCTTGTGTCTTTTGGGTGAGTTTCTGGGGAGTCAATTGCTGAGGCTGTTGATGACACCTTTGTAGAGACTGAATAATCAGTCGAATAGCTTGTGTCATTCGAATAGGTTGATGGAGCATCTGATATATCCTCCAGGTCTCCCGTGTGGCGCAAGGAAACGTCTGAAATGGTTTTGCAAGGTAGATTCAAGTCATTGTTACAGGCGGTTGCATCTGAGATAGTTTCGCAGGACAAGTGTGAGTCATTACAACCTTCGATTGAGTTGATGGCATACTCATCTAATATTAAGAGTATCGATTCGTTGATAGTTGATGTCTGATGGTTAACCTCAGGGCAAGCTGAGTGCGTAGTGAGATTAAGGAGATCGTCTGTTTCGACATAAGGGGTGTTAGAAAGGATTTGTATGGGTCCTGGCATGGGCTCGCCCTTTTGATCTGGTTTCATTGCTGTATTTTTCTTACAGTTTCTACTGTTATGTTTCGTCTGTTTATCTGATTCAGGTGCGCTTGAAATATTCCTCAAAAAGGCTCGGGAGCCAGTTTGTTTTTTCCCCTTGGTTTGATTAGTATGGGGTTTTGAGGTCTGTTTTGCCAGAGGCAAATCCTTAGGAAAATTTGTTTTTGAGAATATTTGAAAGGTTTCGAGTGGTTTCATTAGCTTTACGTTATCTGTCGGATTCATGTTATCTGACTGTGAACAAGCTGAAGAGATTGCCATGAGGGCAGTTGGAAGCTGTGTATTCTGTGAAATAACAGGTGGTACCTGGGTAGTTGCGAGTGCAGTCTGACAATCTTGGGGAGCTTTAGGAGTAGGCAACAAATGTGCCTTCAACAAGGTGATCATAGTGGTGGATAGCATGGCTTTTTTGGCTCGATCTGCTGCAGCAATTTCGAACAGTCTTGTTTGCCATTGATGGGAGAGCTCCGCTTCTCCATCTAATCAGTGTTCTACATTGGTAATGAAAGCTTCTAGGTGTAATTGCTTCGTATGGATTAGCGCTAAGAGCGTGGCTTGGTCTTTAGTGCTTTCATTGATCGTTTCATATAGCTTACAAAACAGGATCATGGCTTGCGTTGTAATCGCTGTCAACATATTTTGTAAATCGAGCATTGTGGTCGGGATCCTTTGAAGTAGCTGTTTTTCAGGAGCCAGCAGAGGGGATTTGCTAGATACATCTTGGCCTCCTGCATAAGTGAGAGGGCTGTTGCTCTTCTTCTGAGTGCCAGATACAAAGGGGGGGAAGGCATCCATTTTGTCGTATTCGATTTTAAGGTTCTTTACCATTCGCTCATTTTGATTTGAAGATTTTTTTGGTAGCAGGATCACTGGCCGAGATGTTATCCTCAGAGTCGGAGTTGATGTAGTAGGTAAGTCGTTTAAACAGTTAGAACGTGTGGCTCCAAAGACTTCTTTTCTTTTTTCAATATTAGTTATCAGTGACTCAATTTCAGTAATATTTAATGACAAGCGAGCTGCTTTTGCTCTGGATTGCTGAATATCTTTAAACTGTGCAGCGTTCAAGTGGCTCTGAGCAGTGTAGGATTAGAGCCATCTCAGTTTGGCTTGTCTAGCTTTTTCTTTTTTCGATGATTCAGGCATTTCCTGGTTCTGTAGCTGCTCTTGGGTAGGGATGCCAGGAAGGGCTGTAATTGTCTTTGATAAAAGGGCCAGATTAGTCTCAATGGCTTTATCTGTTTTACAAGTTCCTTGAATGAGCATAGTAGCTGAATCTGTTATAATTTCTCCTCCATCTGTACTGGCTTTCGCAGATGACTGTGGGGTATGTTCCACAGGTGTTATAGGTTGGGGAAGTTTTGTTTGAGGTCGCGGATTCTCGTCTAGTGAGGCTTCGATCTCAGTGGCTGGATCAAGGGGATTCTTCAAGGTCAGGATGGGGGAGTTAGTATCTCGTAGGGAGGAGGGCGTGGGCGGCTCTCCTGCAGTTGGTAGAGGGTCCAGAGATCTCGGCGTTGCTTGCAGGTTATTTTCTGATAATAGCAAGGCTTCGCGTAGAGGTGAAGTCAGGATATGAACTTCTGGTTCTTGTATGATGTCTGATGTCAGATTTGGGCAGGCAGGGTGAATAGCTCCCTCATGTATGTCTCTACTTGGGATCTGGTATGAGAGTGTGGGGGTCATTCTTTTTGTTATTTCGTGTTTCCGAAATGCTTCTTTTATTGTGGGTTGGACGGAATCATTTAAAGTATTTGTCTGTTGTTTCTCATCACGCTTTCCTCGTAGCCTCGTCTGTGGACCAGATTTCATTGTCGATGATTGGTCTACTGCCACAAAGGACATGTTTATTCTTGAAGTCATTTCCGAGGTTTTTTTAGCAAAAGCTCTCTATTAGAATGATCAGATTGTGGCCAATAATATCTCTGTGTTTGTTCGGTGGTGCCAATGACAGACCTACAGATCCTGCCGTGTCCCAAACACAGTATACAAGTTCTGACTGTTAATTTGGAACAAGGCAATTGGACAAGAGGGTTATCCAGACAAAATGATAATTGATATTAAACTGTTCGTCTTCTGTTATAGCGGAGCGGTTGGTTCCAATAGCTCAGGTTACATGAGGAAGAGCAACACCACTTATGTGAGAAAGGTCGGGATCAAAGGGGCAAGCCCCTGCAGTCTCCTGAAGTAGCGGTGTATTCACTAAAGTAAGCAGTTTTACACTGAAGAATTATTATGTAGCCGGGTTTTTTAAAAGGCGTGTACCAGGATCAAAGGGGCGCACCCGCGCAGTTTCCTGGTGGCGGTAATCTCCCGGAAAGATGGTCGTGAAAAAAAAAAGAGTTTGAGGGAAGAAAAAAAAAAAAGTCACCTACCGCAAGTTCAACCGACGGCGACACTGTGCGGCGGGTCGTGGATATAGATAGTTCACCAAATCACAGTCTTTGGGCGCTGCCCTGTGGTTGGGTCAGAAGATAGAGGGTTCGTCCGCGCTGCCGCAGCCCCACAAACCCAAAGACCACAAGACTCTGCTGCTCGACTCCGCGGCCCGCTCCGCAGTGTATGTCTCCTTTTGTAGCAAGAAAGGGGACTAGGAGTCCTCGTTGCACGCCGCCCAAAGTGTCTTTCAGGTACTGCAGCCACAAGACTCTCCTGCTCGACTCCCCGGCCCGCTCCGCGGTGTATGTCTCCTTTTGTAGCACAAACAAAGAAAGGGGACTAGGAGTCCTCGTTGCACGCCACCCAAAGTGTCTTACAGGTACTGCAGCCACAAGACTCTGCTGCTCGACTCCGCGGTGTATGTCTCCTTTTGTAGCACAAACAAAGAAAGGGGACTAGGAGTCCTCGTTGCCCGCCGCCCAAAGTGTCTTGCAGGTACTGCAGCCACAAGACTCTGCTGCTCGACTCCGCCTGGGCCGCGATCAAAAATAACATGGGTACTCCCGCCAATTTTTCTTAGCTCTTGATCCTGCCTACAGGTAGTCCATACAGCGCAAACTTTGAAAAATCACTGTAGCTGGCTTCTCCAATCTTTACAACTGGAAAATGCGAGCACTCGCTGTGCAATTTCTCTGCTGCAGTAGTGCTGTGAGCATGTAGGAATAGAAGGGTAAGAAAAATTGTGACTGTGCACTAATCGTTTATTTGCAAGGGCATAAGTTGACTACTAGTGTTAGTAAGATAGTAGGTGATGTTACAGTGCCAAGGCTGAGGAGAGTCTGGCAATGGTGGCCTTGTCTGACTAGTGGGGGCTACAAGTAGTAGCCAGGGCTGTACATGTTGATAGTCGTACTGCAGTAGTATAGGATGCTAGTAGAGTAAAGGTGGGGCCAACATGAAACTTTTGTACATCAATGACAGGCCGTAATCAAGCCATGGTGCATTCAGTGATAGGGCATACATGGTAAACAACTTCAGAAGAAAGTTAGTATACAATAGGCAAAGCATCGACTAGAAGCATAGAGACTGTGAGAACAATGCACAATAATGTAATTTCTATAGGCATATAACACAGAATGTGTAATAGTTTGTATGTTGCATAGAACTCACTGTGGCATCAATCATGTGACCGGTGGGAAAAATGTTCTCAATGCTCCTTAGCGTCCAGTGGGTAATGGCTGTGTAACAGTAGTATAAAGCTGCATTTCAGACGTAAGAATCCTCATGCACGTACTGCATGGACAGGCACAGACAGGGGTCTTCAGCATAAGGGCCAGCTTCCGCCTGCCGGCAGACTGTAATTGGTTAGGTAGCGGCGTGTGAGTTTGTTGCTAGGCAACAGAGCTAAACAGAGTAGCTGAGGGAGGACAGACCTTCGAAAGCGACGGCCATTTTAGGCGAGTAGAAATCACTCAATATACACAGGTTTTCCACAGAGCAGCTGCTCCACGTGGTAGTTGCCAACAGGCCAGTACCTCTTTCACTATTCTTGATTAGATTCTGTTGAACGCCGTAGAGGCTGAAGAACAGCACATACTGTGAAATTAAGCTCCTGATGACGGGACAGCAATGCCTAGAGCATAGTTCTGTTGAATGTATGAAATTGTGGATATCATGTTATGATGTACATGTACTTTATTGATTGCCCAAAAAAATTATTATTTTCCCAAAAAATTGTTTTACTTGAAATAACACACTTAGTATACAAAACTGTGTGCAAATTTGAATATTTGCTACAAAGATAGTTTGGCGGAGTTGGCTGCAGGGTTAAGCAGTCTTTGCAGTTCTTTACAGATTGCTGTGTTTCCCCTGCTGTGGAAGTCTTTCCACTACCTTGTCTGAAGGAGGAGCTGCTGTACAAATACTCCATTCACCCGCAGAGTTGGCTGCCGAGTTAAGCAGTCTTTGCATTCTATAGCAGCAATAGCAAAAAGGAAAAATGCTGGGGAAGTGAATCGATGGCTTCGCAGCTCACGACTTCAATCAGTGGACTTCAGCGAGCTGGAAGACTCAAGCACTTCTAACGTGTTACTCACTCCCTCGAACATTGTTGGATTAAAATCACCATACCCCAAACCTGCTGAGCTGAACTGTACAGGAATTAATGTGTGGCGTAAGTACAAAAATGACTGAGAAATAATTGAAAACGCTTTACCTGTTGAGAGCTCCGCTCACCGCATTGTGCTGTCACTGTGCAAGCCCGATGTATGTTCTTCGAGCTCTTTGTGCGATCGCTGGGGGGTGCCCGATCGGAGTGAGAGGTGGTGTCGGAGGTTGGGGTCCCACCTGGAGCGAAGCGTGAGAGACATCCGCACCCCCCCAAGCCCTTCAGGAAGTCTCTATGAAACTGACAGCGCAAAGTGCACAGCACATGTGAATTATCGACTGAGCTAAATGGCTCGCGGGAGGGTGCGCTGGATACTGTGGGCGCCCAGCCCCTCCTTTTGGAAATGAACGCGGAAGAGGAGGTCAGAGCCCTCGACGAACAGCAAGGAGACGTGGGTTCACATGAAGCTTGTGTATCATCCTTGGACACGGCGCAAGTTGAAGTACACATCCAAACTCACATCGAAGACTTGAAGAGCCCGTCTACTGGGTCTTTAGAGAACCCGCGGCCCGAAACCTCTTTTTGATCTGAAACGAGTAAAAAAAAAGTGGACCCAAAACAGAAAGTGCTCACTTTTCGAAGACACCCCAAGACATAGCCCTGCCTTCTGGTGGAGTGGAAACACACGAAACAAAAATAAACAAGAATAATAACATTAAAAGGGGAGGCAGCAAGCCACTTCACAGTAACCACAGTACAAAGAAGAAAATAGTACCATCAGAAGGCTCAATGGCGGCGGATAAAAAAAACCAACGCCCAGACCCGTTCTCACGGGAAAACATAATAAAACATTTAAAAAAGCCATGAATCAACGAAATTAAAGTCACAGGTTTACCGGAAAGTAACGCCATTGAGAACCTCACTTTCTGAACCTTTGGCAAATTACTTTTTTCACCCAAAAAATAGGACAATAAATTGTAATATAAGCGAATTATAGGACACTGAAATCTTAGAAGGTGCCCAGGATCACACAGCAAAAGAGGCGGGGCAAGCGGAAGTAAATAAAGATGCAAATACATCCCTAAATTAGGATTTTGTAACAATAAATTCTCAATCACAAGCCATTAAAAAATTGCATTTTGGGCGGCCGCCGATTACGAATCCCAATCTGGCGACTGACAAAAGTAATGGAAACCTGGCAGCTACTGTGAATACAATTCACTATTTTGGAAATAAAGTGAAAGCAAAGACCTTGGAACCACAAACGAGAGGCATTCTACCGGCAAGTAAAGAGAATCAAGATAGAAGGATGGGTGCAACCCCATCACCAATTGATCTAGACGAAGGAACTGACAGCAAAAACCCATTCACTCGAGACCAACCACCATCACCCCCACATGGCAGACTTATTTCCCCACCCAAGCAAGTCAAGGGAATCTTTCGCAAGATTTAGTCAAAGCATCTTCATTAACGATGGACCATGATGATGAAGGACAAAGCTTTGCCGCCGGGGACAGCGACACATCGACTATCCAAGCCCAAAGACCTAAAACCACACATGCAGAAAATAATATCCGATCTCCTCCAACGGCACTCTCCTCTGTACATTTTTCTCCACACAATAGGAGATCTAGAGGAACACCATATAAGAGTGGAAAAGAAACTCCAATAAACTGATTTATTAACAATAATGTCCACAGTAACCATAGCGCTAGCCCCTTTTAGCAAACTTTACGAGGCGCTCAACTGTACATTAAAAGACCACACCACACTGATGGCCCTCATGCATACAAAATTAATTTACTTAGAGGGATATATTGCTGCAAAGGAAGAGTGCAAGCTGACAACTAAAGAACAAAGCACCTCTACCGACTCCATGCTGAGGTCAAATCAAGATCAACTTGACCTCTCAATAGGGTTTGAATATAAAAATGCATCTACAGGAGTCAAGATAAGTAACATCAAAAGTGCATTGCCAGTCACAACACAGACCAAAAACTGTCCTCAACAAAAGGTCTTGAGCCAAGACATAATGGAACCTATACATGGGACGAAGAAAAGAATGGTGGAACGTATTCATATCACGGGCCCCAAGAAAAAGGACACGCTAACACTGAAAATCCTAGACTCAATAGAGACCCTAACTAAAGACTTGACTGTAGGACAAGGGAAAATAAGGAAAAATGGTTGCATAGTACTGGAGGTACGCAATCAACATACAAACCAAAAATCCCAAAATGAAGTATTACAAGCTGGAAACACAGGTACTATTAGTGAAACCTCAAACAAAGACTTTGCGATTTTAAGCCAATCAAGTACCAAGTCGGCCGAATCAAGAGATACATCAGTGCAAGAAGCAAATGTACGTTCGACACTTAAGAAAACAAAAGATATAAATAAAGATCATGCCGTATATCCGATACCAGCACCACAGAAGGCATGTAATAAACAAATACATAAGGTTTCTAACCTAGCACCTCAGGAAAAACAAAAAGAGCAAGGTACTCTCCCAATCAATGTAGACGAAATAGTGACGAGCATTGACTTGATGGAATTGAGCCAGTATTCGATAAGAGGAGTCAGAGTCTGATTTACCCAGTGGGTCCCACAGCAACCAAACAATTGCACCAGTGCTGACAGGCTGTCAGGGGGTCCCTTTGAAGATCAGGAGACAAAAAGAAGATTTAAACGCCCTGCCTTTCTTAACCTTAGCAAAAGGAATGGGAAAAACAGACTAGTTTATGGCAATTTGAAGGAGAAAAAAAAGCCCTCTTCTGACTCGGCACTGAAGCCTACGACAAACATGATCTCAGTAAAACAGAGCGAGGTCTGTAGAAGGAACAGGACCCTATCAAGAGAATGGCCCATAAGAAAAAGTCCTGGCCCCACCAGACAACCTCTATACATTATAAATCTTGAAGTATAGAGAAAAGAAGAGGGTGAGACGATAGTTCAAAGAAAAGGACAAAGCATCACTCAGACAAAGGGAGCAAAACCTCCCTAACTGACGATAGACGCACCATGAGGGAAAAGAAGTTCAAACTGAAACAAAATTCTCGATAAAGACGAAAAGATAATTATGAACAGAAAAATAATCTTGTCTTTGTTTCGGTGTATTCCCAACTTGAGATGAATGTGTTCAGAGGACCTGAAGATTATTGAATTCGGTGAAGATGGGCGCTTCGATCGCACATACTTGCACATCACATCGCCAGTGGTGAAAAGCATGTTATTAGACGCAACTGAGCTTAATGATGCTAGGATTCGATCTCACCAAAATGCATCCCGACCTGGAAGACGACCGAAATAGGTCCAAGACGGACGGAGAACAGAATACAAGTCCTCAGTCTCGCACTAGTCCCGATATGCACTCGGCGGTTGAGTCGAGCCGAACAGAACCAACAAGAAGAGACAATCTTAAGAGGAGCCCGAATTCACACCAACATAATAGCAACCAAAGTGCACATCAAGAGCGGGTGTTAGGATTTAAGGCGGCAACCGAGACGTCTCGTTCCTCGACTTCAAAAGTCAAAGTATACAAAGATCCCCTGGGAGTGGGGAGGACCGCTAGCGGACCAATGACAAAATGTAAAGTGACTTTCGAACAAGACCTGCCTGTAGGAAACCAGACTAACCTACCAAACAGTAGAGCATTCCCAATGAAAGAACAGAATGACAAAAATTGGGACTGGCTTCCGCTAAGCCTTGCCTCACAGCAAAAACAATAGCCACTCGAGGAACAACATCAGGGGAGTGGAACGTCAAGTTACTTTTCGGTGTCAGAGAGTCTAACAATTGGCTCATGGAACACAGGAGGATTCAATCATTTGACCATTCTGAGCGACGTCCATTTGGGTGACTTCGATATATTGTGCCTGCAAGAGTCTTGGCTAATGAACACGCCCCATTTGAGTGGTTATGATGTCTCCATCTGTCCAGTGGAAAAAGGGGCAAAAGGACAACCAGCCTCAGGTCTAATTACTGCAGTTAGATTGGGTAGTGGTCTAACAATTGTAAATACTCTTGCCTCGCATACATTTGTACAAGCAACCTTGATAAACTGGAGACAACAAGATCTTGTGGATGCGACCGATACACCAAGCAGCACAAAAACAACCACCATAGTAGCAATCAATGTGTACTGGAAGCACAACGCCCAGAAAAACTGAGATTTCTTGAGGATTGTAGAGGGAGCCATCGACGAGGTGCTTATTTACCAGCAAGCTTATCATGTAATTGTATGCAGTCACCTAAACGCAACCTGTATCACGTTAAATAACAAAGGAACGTGTGCAACAAAAACACCAACCTCGAGTTATAGAGGAGTCGCCTGGCCAAAACCGATGGCCTTGCAAGATCTTTACAACTTACATTCGCTACTTGACTCAGACAAACTGCGAGTCCTGACGTGGGAACGAGAAGGGCAAAATGCAATAATTGAGTATATATTTACATCTAGAGAACTTCTTTCCCTTATTGTCTAATTCAGAGCTATGAGAACAAAAAAGAGCGACCTCAATCTATTAATGGCAGTATGGAAGTCAACAAATAAGTTCAGATCTAAAATGCCAGTCCAAATAGAGAGTTGTAGTAGCGGCTCTCACTTAAAACTCACGGCAGAAGCGATAAGTTCACTAACTAAGTGATACAAGGAGAGTCCAGATCAACGGAAACCGGCTATTAAGGGAGTAATGGTCAACTACCAACCACTCCTCACACTATACTGTCAAAAAATCTCCCAGAGCAATGACGCGCTGCTCGCTGAAAAACAAAAGGTGGTAAGGCGAGCAAGACAACAAGCAGCTAAGTCAGGGTCCTTAGAAACCATCAAAAAAAGCAAAACTCATTGCAAAGGAATATAAAAACTGGCTGACGTCTTACAGACGGAAAATGTACCAAACAGATTCCGAGGATATGTTAAGAACACTATGCGGATGCAGATCATGAGATTTCTGGTCCTTAATTACATCAACAACATTGGTAATTGACAACTCCCTACAAAGTAACGTAGGTGAAGATATATGGGTGATTCACTTCACAAGACTCTTTCAGAAATCAAGAGAAGAAAGCCAAACAATGGACTTCGATCCTACTGTTCCCTGGACCATTCCATTTGACGAAGAGACTATACTAAGGAAGATCACAAAACTAAATAGATCAAGAGCACCGGGCCGAAGGAATCAGAAATATCGACCTTAAAGAGCACCATAAGGAATGGGCTTTGTTCATTTCCGAGGTCTTTAAAAGATGTGTGCGGACCAAAACAATCCCAAAATCGTCAACAATCTCAACAGTAGATCCGATTTATAAAAAGGGGACAAGAGATTGCCCCCGGAACTACCACCCAATAGCGTTATTAGACGTTATTGGTAAAATAGATGCAAGCCCTAGAATATTCATTGCCTTCAAAGATCTGGTCCAAGCTTTTGACCAGGTCAATCGGCAAATTCACTGGCAAAAGCTAGAAGACTGGGAATGCCCAAAAACGATCTTAGAGCCAATAAAAGCCCTTTATACCGACACGTCAATGAGGGTGAGATTACATTGAAAGGGCACATTATCTGTAGAAATTGAGACATCAAGAGGATTAAAACAGGGATGTCCATTAGCGCCGGCCCTGTTTAACTCATACCTAGGCGACTTTCAGTATACAGAGGAAAACATTTCATCTTTTCCCCCCATCACTAGGAGGTAGGAACAAGTTACTTACCTGTAACTGTTGTTCTCCAGCATGGGTCTGGCATGGATTCACATGCTCATGAATATTCCCCGTCGTCAGGCTGGGAATCCTCGGTAAAGAAAAAACCAGTATCAGTTTCGTTTCTGATCTGTCTTTCGTAGTAATAACCAATCACTGGTCTCTGCGTCATACTGACCACAGCCAATGACTGCCCTCTACCTAAGCACCGCCTCTGGCAGCCATCTTCAGATTTGGAAGCACGTGAAGTGGCAGTATGACCAAGTGAAGAGCCGCAGAGGGGTAGGCGGGAGGGTTCGCATGTGAATCCATGCCAGACCCATGCTGGAGAACAACAGTTACAGGTAAGTAACTTGTTCCTTCTCCAGCATGGGGTCTGGCATGGATTCACATGCTCATGAATAAAGAATACATAGCAGTACACACATGCACAACCACGGGAGGTGGCAAAGGCTCAACATTAAGCATCACATCAACTCAACATTAAGCATCTTACCTCCTCACCAGGCTCACCTCAGGCGAACAGGTTGCGCAGCACTGCTTGGCCGACCCTGGACTCCTCCCTGGAATCCCGGTCGACGCAGTAGAATTTCGTGAAGGTGTGCGTCGACCTCCACGTAGCAGCCCTGCATATGTCCAGCAGGGGCACACCAGATAGGAACGCCGTGGTAGCTGCGATCGCTCTGGTGGAATGGGCTCTCGGACGGCCAGGCAGCGGTCGGTTTGCCAACCGGTGACAGTACATGATACAGCCGGAGAGCCATCTGGAGATGGAAGCCTTCGAGAGAGCCTTCCCCTGATTGACAGGTCCAAAGTTCACAAAGAGTTGTGACGTCTTCCGAAAACCTTTCGTGCGGTCCACGTAGAACTTCAGCGCTCTAGCTACATCCAGCGAGTGCAAAGTCCTCTCAGCCGGCGACGAAGGCGACGGGAAGAACACAGGTAACACCAAGGGTTCGTTGAGATGAAAGTCCGACGGTACCTTGGGCATGAAGGAGGGGTGCGTCCTGAGCACTACCCTCGTGTCGTGGAAAGTCAAGTACGGGGCCTTGCAGGAAAGGGCCTGGATCTCTCCCACTCGTCGTGCGGAGGTGATGGCCACGAGAAAAGCTGTTTTCCACGATAGAAACTTCAACGGGGCCGAGTGCAGAGGCTCGAACGGAGGTCCCATGAGTTTGGTCAGCACCACGTTGAGCTCCCACGCCGGGGCCGGAGCCTTCACCGGCGGGAACGATCTGAACAGTCCCTTCATGAACTCTTTCACCAGACGATGAGACCACAAGGACGTCCGGCCCGTGGTTCTGGTGTATCGGGAGATCGCAGCAAGATGAATCTTGATGGACGCGTGTGCCAGACCAGCCTTGGCCAGCGTCAGCAGGTACGGCAGCACTTGGGGAGCCGTAATCCGTAGAGGGTTAACCTTCTGTGCGTGGCACCAGACAGAGAACCTCTTCCATTTGTGTCCGTAGCATTTAAGAGTCGAGGACGCCCTGGCCTTTGCAAGAACCTCTCTGCAATCGGCCGGTATGTCGTATCCTCCAAACTCTAGCGCTGCAGGAGCCAGGCCTGCAAGTTCAGCGACTTCGGGTCGTGGTGGAGGATGGCGCCTCCTTCCCTGGAGAGTAGATCCGCGTCCGCCGGCAGCTTGATTGGCGGGGACGCCGACAAGTCCAGAAGGTCCGGGAACCATATCTGCCTCGGCCACGCAGGTGCGACGAGGATCATCCTGCACCGTGACCTCTTGAGCTGGTTGACGAGCCGGATTAGCAGAGGCAAGGGAGGGAACGCGTAGAGGAACAGGCCCTCCCAGGGGAACGAGAAAGCATCGCCCATGCTCCTCGTCTGGGGAAACCTGCTGGCGAACCTCCGGCACTTGGTGT
Source organism: Ambystoma mexicanum (assembly GCF_040938575.1). Lineage (NCBI taxonomy): Eukaryota > Metazoa > Chordata > Amphibia > Caudata > Ambystomatidae > Ambystoma > Ambystoma mexicanum. The sequence goes on from NC_090922.1 coordinate 602,285,032, forward strand.
TCGTCGCCGTCGCGAACAGGTCGATCTGGGGTGTGCCCCACCGTCGGAAGAGGCGATCCACCAGATCCTGCCGTAGTTCCCACTCGTGGCACGAGCGCAGCTCCCTGCTGAGTGAGTCGGCGATGGTGTTTTTTATCCCTGCCAGATGAAACGGCACCAGAAGAATCCCTTGGGCGACGGCCCAATGCCACAGGTCCTGCGCCTCCTTGGACAGCGCTGGGGACCTGGTTCCGCCCTGTTTCCTGATGTAAAACATGGTGGTGGTGTTGTAGGAGAAGATCCTCACCACCTTGCCCTTGAGGGACGGAAGGAAGGACCTGAGGGCCCAAAACACTGCACGGAGCTCCAGGACGTTGATATGCAGGGACTTCTCCGTCGGGAGCCAGAGTCCCCTTGCGTGCAGATTTTCGGTGTGCGCTCCCCACCCTTCTAGGGAGGCATCCGTGGTTACAGTCACCTGGTGGGCTGGGGTCTGGAAGTCCATGCCCGCCGTCAGATGCGCGCGGGTGCCCCACCACCGTATCGCTCGTCGGAAACTCTCGTCGAGCTTGATCCTTTCCTCGAAGCTGCCCGTCGTCTGGATCCAGCGCGCATCCAGGAACTCTTGCAACGGGCGCATCCGGAGCCTGCACATGGGAATGAGGTAGATGCAGGAAGACATCATCCCGAGGAGGGACTTGATGGACCTCACCTTGGCCGCGTCGGCCACCAACATCCGTTGCACCTTGCCCAAGATGGTCCTGGTCCTCTCCTCCGACGGGGAGGCCAGAAGGGACACTGTGTCGAGCCTCGCTCCCAGAAACAGTGCGACTTGCGCGGGCACCAGGTGGGATTTGGCGTAGTTCACGGAGAATCCCAGGTCCGTGAGGAGTTGGACGGTCCTTGCCGTGTGGACCACGGCGAGCTCCCTCGTCTTGGCGCGGATGAGCCAGTCGTCCAGGTAGGGGTAGACGTGAATCCCCTCGCGGCGCAGCTGCGCCGCCACCGGTGCGAGGCACTTGGTGAAAACCCTGGGTGCCGACCGCAGTCCGAAGGGAAGGGCTTTGAACTGGTAATGACGCCCTTGGACCACGAATCTGAGGAATTTTCGGTGCCCCTTTAGGATGGGAATGTGGAAGTAGGCATCCTCCAAATCCAACGACGATAGGAAGTCTCCTTCCTCCAGCTGACCCAGGACGTGCTGGAGGGTGACCATCCGGAACTTCTGCGCCTTGATGAACTTGTTCAGGCGTCGCAGGTCCAGGATGGGGCGCCATCCTCCTGTCTTCTTCTTCACGAGGAAGTAACGCGAGTAGACTCCGGAGCCCCGAAGCCTCTTTGGGACGAGTTCGATGGCGCCCTTTCTGAGCATCGCCTTTACCTCCAGGAGAAGTTGAGGGACGTGAAGTTCTTTCCTGGCCACGGGGGGGACGCGCGGGCACCTTCTTTGAAACTCGAGCGCGTGGCCCCGGGCCAGGGCGTCCAGCACCCAACGGTCGGTGGAGATGGACTCCCACACGCTGACGAAGCCCGCCAGCCGGCCTCCCACCGGGGTGCTTCGGTGGGGGCCCGACCCCACGGCCGGTTCAATCCTGCTTGGACGCGGCCTTGCCGCCTTGGCCTCCTTGGCGACGACGGCGGGGGCCGCCAGACTTGCCTCGTCCTCTGTAGGCCTCTTGCGACGACGAGCGGGCCGCTTGACGGTAGGAAGCGAAACCGCCGCCGGAACCTTTGGAGGCGCCCTTGCCTCCGCCGCTCCGAAAGGGCGTCCGCCGTTGCTGCAGTACTCCAAGGGCCCGGGCCGTCTCAGTATCCGCCTTGATGGCCTGAAGGGAATCGTCCACTGTCTTCCCAAACAGGTTGTTCCCGTCGAAGGGCATGTCCAGGACCCTGGTCTGGACGTCCTGCCGAAAGTCCGTAGCCTTGAGCCATCCGCGACGTCGAAGGCAAACGCCGTTGCCCATCTGGCGGAACCCCGTGTCGGCGATGTCCGTCGCCACGGTGATGGCGTGGTCCGAGGCCACCTCACCTTCCTGCAGGATCTCAAGGGCCTCCGCCCTCTTGTCGTCCGGCAGAAAATCCAGCAGGGGAGCTATCTTGTACCAGAGTTCCCTGTCGTAGCGGGCCACGATAGCCAAGGCGTTGGCCGCTTTAATCGTCGTCGCCGCCGACGAGATGACTCTGCGTCCCATGGCATCCAATTTCTTTCCCTCGCCGTCCGGCGGGGAAGTCGACGTGGAGGCCGCACCCCCCCCCGCTTTCTTCCTGGCTGCCGCGGAGACGACGGAGTCCGGGGTAGGCTGCGCCCGGAGGCATAGGGGGGCCGAGTCCGGGACCCGGTACTTTTTCTCGTACCGGTCTCTTTTCGCTGGCGTCGTGGAAGGGTTCTTGAGGAGGGAAAGGCCCTCATCCCAAATGTCGTCCAACAGAGGCACTGCGAGGACCGTCTTCCTCTTGGTCTCGCGCCGTTGGTAAAGGAAGCCTTCCTTTTTCTTCTCCTCAGGGCAGAGTTGGAAAAGCTCGGATGCCCTGGCGATCATTGAGTGGAACGATCCAATCTCGTCGGGCGGAGAAGCCCTGGTGGGAGGCGACGACGGAAAATCCTCGTCGTATGCCTCGTCGTCCGTACCCGTCGCTGCCGTGTCAGTCCCCGTATCATCCCCTCGGGTGGACGGGGAGGAGGGCTGGACGGGGCGCGACGGTTGAAAAGGAGGCGGTGGATGGATCCTTCTTTTCTTGGTAGGGGGAACACCAGAAGGTCCCGGTTCTGGATCCCCCGACGGGAGAGGTTCCTCCGTCGGTAACGGTAGTCTCGTCCTTATCTCGGAGCATAAGGACTGTATAGCCAACAAAATGGCCGCTGAGTTGTCTTGCGGCGCTGGCAGAGGGGAATCCGACGGGCGAGCAGGGGCCCCGTCGGTATCCTCGACGATGTCGTCGTCGTCACCTGCGTCGGGGCCCATTCCGACGGGCTGGTCTTGTTCCACGCCTAGGCCGTGGCTTAAGACCTCGATCAGTTCCTCTTCTGAGGTTGAGGCCGAATCTACGACGACGCCCTGCCCCCCCTTCTTCCCCACGGAGGGTTTCACGGGGGTCCTATCGATGGGCACGAAAGAAGACTCCCTCCGAGGAGGCAGGGAGATTCTGGGCCCCGAGGCCGCCACCACTGGTGCAGCCTCCACAGGCTGGGCCAGGGCCGCCGCGACCGTTTCGATAGAGGGCTTGGTCGAATGGATCAAGGCCTTCACCACCTTAGGTGCGCTCACCGCCTTATCCTTGAGGGAGGGGGCACTGCCACGCTCCTCCTCTGCCTTAGAGCTCGACCGGGGTCTCTCCAGGAGCTTCGCCGGGTGCTCGGCCTTCCTCTTACCCGACCCAGAGCGTTGGCTCGTGGTTGATGGTGCCGGGGAGGGTGCGCCCTGCCTGGCGCCCGTAGAGCCCGACCGTTCGGCGCTCCCGGTGCCAGCGGACTCGCGGTGCTTGGCCTTATGTTGGGCCCCCGTCGCCGGGGCGCCCTCAAAGGTCTTAGAAGACCGCTCAGATTTCTTCTTCTTCTCGCCAGACGGGCTCTTACCCTCCAGCCAGCTGGCGAGACGCTGATGGCGGTCCTTCATGGTCCGTTCCGACATGTTGCCGCAAAACGCACAGTCCTTCTCCACGTGCGTCTTGTCCCCATGAAGGCAGTAAAGGCAGAAAGAGTGTTCGTCCTCCTTGAAGACGTTCTGCAGCTGGCATCCAGGGCAGGCCCTGAACAGCTTTCCGGGCGTCGAGCTTCCCTTCTCCTGGGCCATCTCCGAGACCGGGCCTGAGAAGCTTCTGGAGTCCTCCGAAGTGTAGCTCGACGAAATCTTCACCCTTGAGGGGCACAGATGAATCCGACACGGGTCCCCGTTGATCGGATGTAGGATCGGTGGAGCTTGAGGCTCTTTTGACCGAAAGAATCGAAGTTTTTGTGAAAAAGCGCAAAAAAATAGCACTAACGCTCGAGAGCAATAGCACGAGGATCCCAACACATGAACGTGCGGTAAAAATCTGAAGATGGCTGCCAGAGGCGGTGCTTAGGTAGAGGGCAGTCATTGGCTGTGGTCAGTATGACGCAGAGACCAGTGATTGGTTATTACTACGAAAGACAGATCAGAAACGAAACTGATACTGGTTTTTTCTTTACCGAGGATTCCCAGCCTGACGACGGGGAATATTCATGAGCATGTGAATCCATGCCAGACCCCATGCTGGAGAAAGAGGATATCTCACCTGTTGTATGCAGATGATATGATCCTATTAGATCAAACCCCGGCTGGCCTCCAGCGACAACTAACCAACTTGTCAGATTACATTAAAAAAAACTATTTGGAGATCAACAAGGACAAAACCAAAATTATGGTGCTGGAAAAATCTTCAAAAAGATCAGAAAACCTGCAATTGTCCCTCGACAGAGTGATGTTCGAAAGAGTGAGAGTTCAAATACTTAGCAATAACGTTAAATAACAACTCAGTCGAGTTCCAAATGCAAGAAATCCTGTTTGGAAAGATTAAAAGTCTCACAGCACAATCAAAAGCAATGGACAGGAAATGTGGGCGCTTCTCTATTACTCCTATAGTGAAATTTATAAGGCTAAAGTTGTACCATCCTTGATTTATGGAGTGGAAGCAATGCCAGGAATTCCGTTGAAAATCCGGTTGAGACTAGAGGGATACTATTGGCGCGGCATGCTTCATCTACCAACATCTACACCATTGACCCTGATCAGATGCAAACTAAGTCTGATGTCATTGCAAGCAACTATGGAAAGGAATGCATTGCTGCTGTACAGAAAGACAATGTCACCATCACTGGCAAAGATATTTGAAATTATTCACAACGAACTCTCCACTGGCAAAAATAGCTCTTTGACCACCTGGGGAGATAGAAATAAAGCAACTATTGAGCAAATTAGTATCTCTGAAGAGGAACTGTGGCAAAACCCCATGAAAACAAAAAAGAAGCTCGCAGAATGCGATTGGACTGAAACATTGGAGCGTGCCATTAAATATAGCTCCACAGCTGACCTCCCAACAAATACAAAAAGAATAAACCAGCTATTGGGGTGTATGGAAAAATTCCCCAACAGGACCTGTAGAAACACTTTCTTGAGGATCTGTTTGAATTTACTACACACCAACGAAATACAGACAATTAGAGGGCTGTCATCTTCGAAAAGATGCTGCTACTGTAAGGGTCCGGATCAAATGGAAACAATTAGGCCTCTGTGCTTGTCCTGCGACGGTCTGAATGAACAAGGGTCAACCTATTAGGGGCATATTTTATCCAAATATCAAACATATGAAGAAGAAGATTGTGCGTGGAGGGGAAAACCAGCTGGGTGATAGCAGTGGTTACATTCTTCCGGAAACTTGAACTGTGAAGAAAGTTTGTCAAGAGAGGTTTAAAGGAAGGACAACTGAGGGGGGGGGGACTGGATCTGAACAGACCAATGGTTTCCAGGGTTGATAGAACCCATACCAATGGCTTTAGCAACAAAGTCTGCCATGTCCAGACTTGACTGCAGGATCTAAAGTCTCACCTCTTTCCCTTCGCTATCAAGGAATGTGAAACCATCTGACCTGGGGCAAGATGAGTCTCTCTACTGACTCAGGGATCACAATCCCAAAAAAGGGGGTGAATTTATCCAGAGAGCAGGAGCGTTCACTGCACTCATAGCCACACTGTCATATGCAAGCATCTTTCAGCCAAAAACGTCTAAAGTCCTACTTTCCCTAACTGGGTGCAAAGAAACATGGCATCTTGGAGTCCTCCATAGAGTCCTGAACCACTAAAAGCTTGGGAGTGCGGTGCATGGAGGAGAAACCTGGGTCTGTGGGAGTGGAAATGCTTTTTGGAAAGATCACAACCAACAGCCACTGTTGAGGCCAGTTTTAATCACATGGTCAAGAGCAGATAAAATATCAGAAGTATCTCATTTGGTGGACCTTGGTGAACAATGTCTGTAAGGTCAAAGTGGGCCACTGGCTTGGCTAGAGCCGAGTGGCCCAAATGTCAATGACCGTCATAATAATCCACTGAAAGGAAGTATGTAGATTGCCATATGCAGAGGCCTGCATGAAGTCCAGCTCAGGGGAATTGTCAAGACCACTGCCTTTCCAAAGTCTTGCAGCAAGATCGGTAAGGACATCCTACTGGCTATAGAATTCCTCTGGGAAATCCCATCTCTCTGGCATTTCCGGGTTCCAACCCAAAAGGGATAGGATCACCCTCAACAAAGATCTGGTCCATTGGCCCGTCAGAGCAAGAGTAAACTCCACTGATGTGTCGGCGCAAGTAGGCGTCCAAGCAGAGGAAGCTGGCGTCGAGACTATGATGCCCAAAGGCAGAGCTACTCTGTGTTGAAAGGTAGGCTTATCCATTGATGGCCCAGAACCAAGTCAATCGCCCTGCAATTGCGTTCCAAAGAGGTGTCTCTGCCATCTTGCCCAAGCATGGTGGCACCTTGTTCTGCCACCAGCACTGGAACAAAAGTCAACAGGGCCTTGGCAAACATGTCTAGCATCTGTGACCTGAACTCCACCCACTGTTCCAGCTTTGAAGAACAAGTGGGGAATGGTAACTTCAAAGGTGGTGATTCACCTGAAGAATCTTCATCGTCCCTTGAATGGGAGTGATGACTCTGTTTGGAGGATGAGAAGGATGAATGGCGTCTTAATCATTCACTGGGGGAGCAAGACCTCTTGTGACGCTTCTCCTCCTTTCCTTGCTGGTCACCTTTGTGTAATTTGCAATCTACTCAATACTTATTGTTGCCCAAGCAGCGTTTAACCCCTGTGTCTTCTGAAGACCCAGCCTTCTTGGAAGACAACTCCGAAGCAGGAGATCTGGAGGAAGAGGAAGTGTGCTTGCCGTCATTGTGCAGGAAGGTGTACAATTTAGCAGCAGACCCCTGGGGGCCTTTCAATGTATTGACTGGCACAATCACATTCTCCCCTACCGTGTTCCTGCCGAGGCAGAAAATGAAGGCTACGTTGGGGTCTGTGATGGACATCTGCCTCAAGCAGTTCCTACTACAAGGCATGAAGCCCACCTTAGGATTCAGCATGGCACCTTTTACATTATGAAAAATATGAATGTGGTTCCTAAACAGCATAAAGTGCACAAGAACAGGAACTGATGGTCATGGGTTGCTTATATCTCCATATCGACTGTCCCTGGTGTCATGTACGGAGCCAAGGGTGCGTAAAGGAGTTGAGCGAAGATGACATGGCCCCACATGGTGCTCCCTGGTGGCTGTAAAGGTTTCTGAAGGGCAATGGCACTGGACGATCTACTTCTAAGAAGCAGAATCTGTTGGAGGAAGAAATCGATTAGAAATACTATTTCATAGTTAACCGAGGTACTTTAACATTTTCAAGAACCATGAATGGTATTTACGCTCTGCATTTTTTGACCTGTGGCGGGAGGAAGAGAGTTGTGCTGAAGGTAGCAGTGAGGCCTGTGACAAAGTCTCATGCCTGGTTTTTGGGATAGAGGGTGGCTGGGCATGGGGCTAGGAACCACCGCCTCTACACAATGCTGGGCCTGTGGGATGTGTGGGGAAGATCCCCTAAAGCATACACCACCATGCCCCGACTATTTCTAAACTCAGAAAGGGTAGTATTAGGACTGCTACAGAAGGAGGGTTTGCCAAATAACGACTACCGAGAGAATACCCCAGGAACAGCAGAACATGGAAAGCACAGTTATTCCTAAAAACATAGTGCTTCACGTAGTATGCCTGGGCAACCAGACATCATAAACCTCTATTTGACTAAGGTACATACATTGCTGAGTAATGCCTATGCAGACATGAAATGCATAGCTTCATGGTCGCAGCCCTGCACCCAGCATGTGCGGAGTGGAGTCCTGACATGGCATCTAAGGAACCTCTAGACTTGTTACGCACCGAGTAGCCACCCCGGGCCAAGGAACAGTATTTGCTCCCAGAATATATGAATGCACCTAGAATACATGAATGCCAGGGATAGTTACTTAAGGAAAGCTGTTAGGAAGTGGTTGCAAAGTTTCATTTACATCTGTACAAGGATGTAAATTCCATCAATAAACCTTTATTTTATTTCCCTGTTTTTGTGTGCATCTGGTGTTGATCCCAATCGACTTTGTAAAAGGTCTGAAAGCAGCAGCACATATGGAGGTGAAGACATGAAGCAAGGCAATGTCAGATGGACTATGAACAAGTAGAAGGTGGTTCACAGCAGAAACAAATGAGCGACGTAGGAAAATCACAGTTCCAAAACAGGACAAGTCTCAATGTTATTTGTGGCTTTGTTTTTTTTCTTAGAAGGTGACAAACTTTCACTACTCTTGTGTGCTCTTCTGTAATGGTATAGTTTCTTAGGCCCCAGCACTCTGGCAGCCACACCATTGCCCTGTACCCAGTTCTTAGCAAGTACTTTTGAGTTTTTCACCGGAGAATGGCGCTACATTTAAAAGATTAACAAGAGAGGGCCACATGTTTTATTCAGAGAAGAAGATACTGCGAGAGAAAATGGTGATGCTGGGTGGGGGGTGAGGAAAGGGCCAGTCGGACAGGTGCTCGGAATAATAGTTGTTTTTAAGAGATTAGTGATGTCTCCTAAGTGGGACTAAAACGCGGGTGTCCTCCACAAACATCATGCTCGAACAACCAGACCGCACAGGTGCCTTGATTGTTTATTGTATGTCATGTTAATGGGTTTTATACCACACAGCACAGCACAGCCTTTTGTGTGGTCACTAAGCACTCTGGCTGATCTTAAAGAGGTTAGGTTAGGTTGTGGGGTGCGGGGCGGGGGGAGTGCTAGATAGCTTTGCTGCTGTGTGGAATCGTGCAGTTAGGAAGTAGCTGGGTACTGTGTTCGCATCTGTTTCAATGTGGTCTCTGTAGAGGTCATAGAAGTATTTTTGTCCAAATGGGAATGGAGCCTCATGTGCCCGTGGTGTTGGGGGTGCATTGGTCGAGGCAGTGGTATTTAAGGGAATTGTCGAGGTGAGGAATTCTGTTTGATGTCTGTAGATAAGTATTTTAAATTGCTATCTGAGCGGCAAACTTGATCTGTGTATATGGACCCAGTGTCGTTAAACACCTTGTTGCTGCGGCATCCACTGATGTCCCAGTACGTTTTTGTTACTGGGCTATTACGGTGGGGGTGGTATCCTTTGACTTCCTCTCCATGTACCCTTTCCCATCCTCTTCCTCCTCATACTACTTCTACTGGGTACGAAGCGAGGAGTTCTGCCTGTACGGGTGGAGACCATTAAAAGGCGTGGGAATGTACCTGGTTGATGGCGCAGAGAGGGCAAGTGGAGTATTGCTCATTTTCCTATTTGATTATTTTGACTCGCAATAAACAATTTGAAAAAAGGTTAATAAAGGAGGCCCTTGGTCAACAGCTTGTAAACTAACTGCAGTGCCCGTATTCCAGGCCTGCCGTGCTGTACCTTTGAGTCAGGAATGGGAGAGAAGACGGCACTGCAGCATGTGTGCAATGAACATCGCTCTTGGCGTGTGAAATTGAAGTCACGGCTGTACAGCTGACCACCTTGATCCTTTTCCGTCATTTCACACTTATTGCATTCCGACTCAAGTTCATCCCTCCACTCCCCCGACTACCACCCTACCTTTCTTTCCTGGGTGCGCTGCACAATAAAGCTTTCCACCTTGCCCTCCCCGCCACCCACCTCCCGGCCCCCAGTCCAGTTCAATCACTCTCTTTAATGCGGGAATGGACCCCTGACAGGCAGCGTACACACAAGCTTACTAGCGTGTCTGTGCAGGAAAGAGCTTATATATTGAAACAGAACCATCTCCTAAACGAAAAGCACGCTGAAAAATACCTCTTCCCAGTCGAGTGTGAAATCAGTTTCTCCTCGGCCTGACCTTTTCTTTCCGCTTGTGGTTTCAAAGCGTGCGGCGGCAGTGACTGAGCGATGCCGCCGACAAGCAATGGGGGCTCGGGCACGCGGTGGCGCATCGAGGCCTTGTCTACGTGTTTGGGCTAGGGGATAATGAGCTGCACGCTCTTGTTTTCCTTAACCCCAACTGGTGGCCTGACAGTATCGAGCGAAGCAAAGGCGTCGCCAACGATCCAACGGCAACCAAAATCGTCGATTATTTAAACATGTTTTCATCATTTTACTAACGCCCTTATCAACCAATGTTGGTATACATTTCATTTTTGGATTTAAAAAAGCGTTATGCGCGTGGAAGGAACGCCTCACAGGTGTGAGGGTGCCTGGCTCAGACCTTGGACCTATGATGGCAATATACTCTGTCTGAGAAGGTGTGCACCAGTCAGTGCGTTCCACTCCATACCGATGTCTACCAAGTGGTCCAATGTGTGGGTACCGACCATCACAGAAAGGGGAGGAGTTCTACGCGTACTCTGAGCTACTACACAGATGAGCAAAATCCTTCAGCTTTAAAAAAAGAAAACGATGTTCTCTTATTTCAAAGTATGAAACTATAATTTATTTGGTTCATGATGTTTAATTCTATGGTTTTGGTGATTTCTTTGGCATTGTAGCCTGCATATATTACTTTAATGTTAAAGATATTTGTACTGCAAACTGTCACCTATGGAATTGGTCCCCAGGCGCTCAGGCTGATCTGCAAACGAGAAGGCGGGAATGGGTTAGTCGGTGAAGAGGGAGTAGGAAAGTGAGAAAGTGGCATGTTGTTGACAGCTTCAGTTTAGTTTTCACTGTGCGCGGAGCTTTGGTGTGAATATAGGACCGATGCAAGACCTCGTGTGCTGTTGGTGCGGTTTATGTGTTTGTTGTTGCGGTGTGGTGAAGTGCGTGCGGTTTGCTGAGCGAAAAGATGGTTGTGTGGATTTTCGTGTGAGTTAGGTATGCAGAGATTTGAGCATAGTGTTAGTGGGTTATATGTCTCTTAGTCCTTATAATTCTTTTTCTATGTATCCAGTTGTCCTATAGGTAGGCATATTTTCCCTTTTTTCCTGTCCGTCTAATGGTTGTGAGTGATGGCGTGGCACGTTCACATCGGTGTTGTTTGAACTTGGTGCAATAGGTAGGGGTGTGGCTTGTCCCACACTCTGGTATTGTTGCTGTAGTTAGCATTCACCACTCCCTTGTTATCTATTTTCTGTCCGTGTCTGAGTTTACATAGAACATTGAGCCTCTTTCTGTTGCCTTGAATAGTAGTGACAATATTAATTTAAAACAAGTTTACAGATAACTAATATATAATAGGTGACCAGAACATATTTTTGCTTTGTTTCACAATTTCAAAGAATAATGAAAAATGTCCATGAACAATACAGTGAAGCTGATCGAGAAAACCTCTCAACGACAAAACGGTTTAACTTTATACTTTCACCATTCAATGGCAACATGACAGCACAAATGACTGTATTAAAAATGTATTACGCAATATTTACAAAAACCTACTCAAAATAAGGTCGCCTATACTGGGAGTGTATCACAGAAGGGTAACCTCGTTGGCAAATCCTACCTTCAGATGGCCCCGTAGCAATCCCTGTTGAAGGTGACTGAACATGAACATTCCACGGGCGTTTGCTTTGGCTAATGCAAATTTACCTTGATTAGCTATCACACAATTTACAAATTAAATTCTTTGCCACAAAATGCACACTTGGAATTTATAAAAAAAAAAGTGCAGCAAGGCGGTAAAATCAGAATAGGTACCATGTACCATGGAACAATCAACACATTGGCATAGGTAGTGGTAGAGAGGTAGGTTCTGCCATCTTGTCTGTGGCTAATCAGGGTTGTGGTGGGGCCAGTACTATTGGTTAGCATCACACAAAGCTAAGAATGATCTGGATCGCTGCTTCATTGAATACTCGTAGTGGTCTCTCTGTAGCAGTTAAGGAAAGCATTTCAAGTCCTCGATAAGTCTTGTTATCTGCTATTCATATTTGCTGCATACATATTATGTTTGGTGAAAGCATTACGTTTGTGAACTTGAAACAAATCTGGTCAAGAAAGAGATTGGGAGGCGGGACAGATGCTTCACGTGTTTCCTCAAGCTTTTCTAAAGGCCAGTCAATATACTTTTTACATAACACTTGTCACAAAAAGGCAGAAAAAGATAAGGCAAACCAAAGGAGCCCAAACTACCAAAATATGTCTTTTTGTAGCTTTTGCAAACAGTTTCAAAAGGACGCAAACAATTTTGACACGTCACAGAATCCTATCAATTTGTGTAAAAGTGTAAATATTTTGGGGAAAAACAGTCAATCCCAACTTACTCCAGAAAGGCAACCCTTCCCCCATTCTACTCCTTGTGTATTGCAAACAGTTATTTATGGGTAAGGCAGCCCATAGCAGGCTCAAGGAAGTCCATCCCCTGCATTAACAGTTCACACCTTGTGCATATTTCAAACCCTAACAATTCCCCCCATATCTGGGCAGACAGGCCCTATTATATAAATACTGCATACACGTGCTTTGTCTCGTTCACCCAAGACACCCTCAGAAAAATAAAGCTAGCCTGTATTTTCTTTGTTCCCCCACTAACCTACCGCCACTTTCAGAGGCGTCAAAGCACCTGGAGACCATGCAAATGGCAGCATAGCTTGGTATAAATCCCAGTAACAGGGTTGGAAAATGCCAGGAGCTTTGAGCTATTTAGCTCCTGGCTATAGCCAAGGGGAGCCTGGTTAGCTTGAAACCAACAGCTACTAGGAGCTACTTTTGACTCCTGTGGCAAGTGGGCCATTCAAATCTAGCTATATGATATTAACTAGGTATGTTTGGGAATGTATATAAAGGATACTGAACAACATACCTAAGGGGAATTTAGAGCATATTGGATAATATAAATGGACAAAAAGGTAGAGTTTACATCTGGTGCAAAGTTAGATTTGCTGCATACTATCTGCTAGCTCCTGGTTGCCAAAAGGCAGCTCCTGCCTAAGTGGTTATGCCCGATACAAAGGAGCTACTTTTTGCTACTGCTCAACAAATCCAAATTTCGATCCCTGGAGTAACATAACATGTATGTGGGATGTATTGACCCAGTAGGCTCTTCCCTGCGACATCACTGTTTGCTGGTTTCACTATAACCAATAAAATGGCTTCAAAAAGCCCTATGCGCGCTTAACCTCTGAGAATTGCGCAGTGAAACTGGAAAAATTGGCTGCCAATCTACTTTGCCTGTGTCAGTGGTAGAACAGGAGGCCACACTGCCAAAACCTGTCATTTGGGCTGCCCACAGAGAGAATGGAAACTACTGAAAGGTAGTGTTTCATTGCCAGGAAAACCAAAGTTGCTCTGAAATCCTTTTTTTCCTTGGCTGCTGAAATTGCAAAATAAGGGTTCCCAAACATCAGAAAAGACCCAACATCCTTGCTGGGTGTTAACCCTCACCTTATTTAAGGAATCCACATAAGCACACAAGGTCAGGAAAAGCAGATTTCATCACATAGAATATCCACAGTAAAAAGGGTGCTTGTCTGTGGAAAATCTGTCAGAATATGAGCGCAGTAAAGGAATATCACATGAAAAAGGATCCACATTCTTAATCCTGCACCAGTCGCAGAACTTTCTCCAACGGCAACGGTACAGGGACTTTGTTGCCGGCCATCTGGCCGAAAGCAACACCTCCATCACGTCTTCAGGGAGGTCCCAATCCTTATACCTCAACCTTTCAGAAGTCAAGCGTGAAGGTTGAGGGATCTGACCTCTGGATGGAGAACCTGACCCCCCTCCCGTGAGAGCAGATCGTCTTGGCAGGGAAGACGACGTGGAGGGCAGATGGACAAGTCGAGAAGGTCCGGGTACCATGTTCTCCGGGTCCAAGCCGGAACAATGAGGATCATCCGGGAACCGAACCTCCGTAACTTCCGCAGCACTTGCGGGATGACGGGGACTGGAGGAAACGCGTATTGCAGTGGGAAGGACCACTCCACCACAAACGCGTCTCCTAAGGCTCTTTTTGGAGGTAATTCCCGCGAGCAGAACCTTTCGCACTTCAGGTTGACACTAGAAGAAAAGAGATCCACTTGAGGGGTCCCCTAAAGGGCGAAGATCTCCAGGAGAATCTCCTGAGCCAGCTCCCACTCATGAGAGATCGCGCTCTGCCTGCTCAGAGCGTCCGTCGTCTCGTTTTCGTCCCCGGCCAGATGAACCGCCGAGATCGAAACTTCCTGCTGGATGGCCCAAAACCAGAGCTGCATCGCCTCCCTGCACAGAGGAAGTGACGCCCCCCTTTTTGTTAAGGTATTGCATGGCCACTGTGTTGTCCGTCAGGATCAGGACATTCTTCCCTCGCACTGTCGGCAGAAAAGCCTTCAGGGCCAGCCTGACGGCCCTCAGCTCCAACAGATTGATATGGAGTCGGGACTCCGACGGAGACCAACGACCGCTGACTGTCAACTCGTTGGCATGCGCTCCCCATCCCGTGAGGGATGCGCCCGTCACGATCGTGACCTCCGGCCAGGGTAGCCAAAATGGAGCCCCCTTCATCAGATTGCCTTCGAAGGCCCACCACATCAATCCTGGACGACCGAGGGCGGCACCTGAACGGGGTCCGACATCCTGCCAGAGGACTGTGACCACTGCATCTTGAGGGCCCATTGCAGAGATCTTATCCGCAGCCTGGCCTCTGGCACCAGAAGAATGCAGGATGCCATGAGGCTGAGCAACCTCGAACTCGAACGCCGGGAGACTCTGGACGTGTTGAAACTTGTACACCATCTGCTGAATGTGATGAGCCCTCACCTGGGGAGGAAAACACTGCCCAGGGATGTGTCGCGCACTGCTCCGATGTACTGGAGCCGCTGGGTTGGCGTCAAATGGGACTTCAAGTTGAGGGAGAAGCCCAGCCTGTGAAGGAAGTAGCAGGTGACGGACAGATGATCCAGGACTTGATCGGGAGAGCGCGCCCTAATCAACCAATCGTCCAGGTAGGGGTAGACGTGAATCCCCCCCTTTCCTGAGATACGCTGCCACCACCACCTTGGTGAAGACCCTCGGGCGGAGGTCAATCCGAACGGCAGGACCCGAAACTGAAAGTGCGAGTCTTCAACCGCAAACCTCAGGTACTTCTTGTGCTTTGGATGGATCGGCACATGAAAGTAAGCGTCCTTGAGGCCGAGAGACACCAACCAGTCCTGCAGTTGAAGGGCCTGGAGGACTTGAGAAAGAGTAACCATCTTGAACTTGTCCTTCCTGAGGAGCTTGTTCAAACAGCGCAAGTCCATGATGTCTCTCAATCCCCCGTCTTTCTTTGAAATCAAAAAATAAGGGGAATACCATCCCTTGTTGCTCTATGCTATATGCACCAGTTCTATGGTGCCTTTCTCCAGCAGGGACTGAATTTCCTGCGCAAGGAGCGGATCCGGACACTTCAACAAGAGATTCCCTGGATTGTCATGAGGCCTCTGACGGAAAGGAAGACAGTAGCCGTGGGCTATGATCTCCACAACCCACAATCTGAAGTAATGGCATGCCACTCTACAAGATGCTGCGCCAGCCTTCCCCCAACCGGCGAACCATGGGACATGGCCTCATGACTGAGCTGAAGCGGCTGCAGCAGTGCTTGAGGGCAAAGAGGCAACTGCCCGAGCGGCCTTGGCACCTCGAGTACCCTGTTTTCCACCTCTGGCACTCCTACAGTGGCCCCTTTGACTTGCGGCTCCTCTCGATTTACTAAAGGATGAGTAATATCGAAAGGAACCTCCCCTCCATTGCTGTCCCCTAGGACGAAAAGGTGGAGTTTGGCGAACTGCAGCGCTCAATGATTTCGCTGCAGCTTTTGAGGTCTGCAACCTCTCAAGGCTCTCGTCAGCCTTGCTGCCAAAAAGATGTTCACCATCAAAGGGCATGTTGAGGAGCCGGGCTTGCACATCAGGAGCAAACCCTGACTTCCGCAACCACGCAAACCTGCGTATTACGGTGCTTGCCGCCATGGACCGGCTGACACAATCTGCCATGTCCAGACCCGACTGAATGGACTCACACATAGCATCCTTGCCATCCTGTACAATAGCAAGAAAACCATCCCGTTCCACCCTTTCGGGAATATGTTCAGCCGCCAATGAAATACAGTTCCACAGAGTGTTCATGAAACGTGACAAGGCACACACGGAGTTGGCTGCCTGCAAAGCCATACCCCCTGAAGAAAACACTTTCTTCGCCCAGCCATCGAAACGCTCGTCGTCCCTATCAGGAGGGATGGTAGGGTACGACGCCTATTTTGCTGGGGCCGTAGCCGCCTGCACCACCAAACTCTCCGGAGTGGGGTGCGTGGTCAAGTAACAGGGGTCGCTACCGGCTGGGCGGTATTTTCGCGGCAAATACTTGCTCACTGCCGGGAGACTCTCCGGGGCAGTCCAAGCCGCCGGCAACCTTCTTTGCAAAGCCATATGGAAAGGCAGTACCGGGTCAGTTGGAGGACCTTGGTCGAGGATGTCCATCAGGTCATCCTGCAGAAAATCCACAGGTGGCGCAGACCACCCCAAGTATTCCGTGACTCTCGACATAAGGCGCCGGTACGAGGACTCCGCATGGGTGCCAGGCTCAGGCCTACAGAACTCCACCTCCAGAGAGGTGTCCAGACCACTGGCGTCGTGCAGCGGCTGACGCAGGTCTTCAATCTGGCTATGACCAGACAAAATCTCATCAGGCACTTCCTCAGGCATCAAACCTTCCTCAGACCCCTCATCCCCCTCAGAAATATAATCCAGAGGTTGGAAGGAGGGCACAAAAAAATGGACAAAGACATTTTTTGCCTTGGCCAGAGCCTTTCTGGGGAGGTTCCACCATGCCACGGGGTACCTCCGACCAAGCAGCCTCGAAAGGCGTTGAGCGTGGTGCCGACAACTTCGACGGCGTCGACACAGTCCTCGAGGGCAGAGCCCCGAGCGTGTCCGTCGACAGCCTGCGCGCCGATGGTGTCGACGGCTTCCTCGGTGACGGAGCCTCGAGAGAGTCCCTCGACGACCTTGGCGCCGTAGGAGTCGATGTCTTCCTCGCAGACTTCACAGGCTCCAACGGTCTTGAGGGCGTCGAGGACCGGGACATGGAACGGGCATGCCTAGAGCGACCAACCTTCTCTGACCGGGACCTTGAAGGCGCCCGGTGGTCGCGACGACCGCTAGAGCCCGAAGGCATACGAGAGGCGTCTCTAGCATGCTCACTGCCGGCGTCTTTCGACGGCGCGGACAGAACGGAGCCATGCGACTGAAAAATCGCCATTATCTCCTGCCGGAACGAATCCCATTCCGAAGGAGGGGAATGCTTATTGGGACAAGCAACCCGCCGACGGGCGGAGTCCTCGGATGAGAAAGGGGAAGGCAACCTGTGACAGCGCTTCCGTGAGTGCCTCGAAGAGGCAGAGGAATGGCGAGACAGACTCCTGGACCGAGACCCCCTGGACTCACGACGACGATGCAGAGTCACCCCTTGAATCGTCCGTCGAAAGTCCAGTGGATCGTGACTTCCGGGGCTTGGCCACCTTACCCACCGACAGCTTCTTCTTACGCAAGGCCTTCGATGTAAGCGACTGGCAGTCGACACAGTCATCCGTATCGTGGTCCTCCCCGATGCACCAGAGGCAAGCGTCGTGCGTGTCCGTCAACGACATCTTAGACCTGCAAACCCGACACTTCTTAAAACCCGACCGCGGGGCGGAAGAAGCCGAAGACATAATTGTTAATACACAAACGAACAGGTTCGAAGAACCGAAAGAACAGGATTCAGTAGAACCGAGGCGCGCCAAGATCTCCGAAGTGAACACGTTCACGGAAAAAACAGAACTGAGGCTACGGACGTCGTGCGTCCTACTTATAACATCCGGTGACGTCGGCTAGATGGAGGCCCTCGAGGACAGCGTACCAACGTCATTGATGCAGACGCCGAATATTTGCCGAAGCCGCACAGCTGTGGTGATTACTGTCATAAATATGTAATACATCGGAGGACTCAATCCCTCGAAAAGAACGGCATGGCTGTGCCGTTTCTGCTTTCTTGCTAAGAATTCTTGCTAGAATCCAGAGATCCAAACCAGTAGAGCAGAGCTGTAACCAGATAGCTGTGAACCAGAACTAACCCGTCAGATCCAGTCCAGAGTGCTGTGCAGTGTCTAGAGTGCCGTGCTGAGTGCAGAACCCGAGTACCCTGAACCCTGTCCGGTGGGCTAGCAGAATTCCAGAAAATATCCCTGACCAGATCTCTGACGGGTCCATTCCAAACAGCGGTAGTGAGTATCCTTAGCATAGGAATGTCGCTAGCAAATATCTTATTAATAACTAATCCTATCCAAACCCATTCTATTATATCCAGAACTGCATTGTAGAAAATCTTTTGTCTACCTGAATCTTTCTCACATCCCTATAGACCTTTGGTAATAGTAGTGTTAAAATCATCTTTGCGCTAATATATTTGCTGAAGAAAGACAAGCGTCTCGGCAGGTAGAAACCATCCAGAGGCGTCGCTCGATTGGTGGCTGTGCTGTCGTGTAGTTTGTTGCTTCATAGACTCCCTAGTATAAGAAACTTGTTTGTCATTTCTAAAAAAAAACACAACCTTCTTTTACAAATTTTGACCCTTTCTGAAAAAAAACGACCTCTACAAAAACCTTCATACTTCTACACCGTGTATGCTAGAAATTTGAAGCTAACATCCTCAGCTTTCCAACAAATCCAAAACCGCATTCTAACTCCTCCTAGTTTTTCCGCAATCGTGCTTCTCGCGCATGGAAAAGTTTGCTGCAAATGTTTCGTTTGGCTCAATTTTATCACGTGTAAAACAGCTGTACATTGCATCCGACCTCAGAATTAAGTTTTCAACCTGCTAGTTAATCATTGCTAGTGTTTATCTGAAACCATACAAAGCGGCTCCCACTAGTTTTGAATCCAATTTAGTGAATTAAATCAATTTATTTGTGTTTTTAACCATTCATTCAAAGCCACATTTAAACCATTTTGACAAGCTGCAAGCTTTCCTGTTTCTCCTTGTGTCTGCTCGGGGAAATTGGGATTGAAACTGTATTTGTTGAGTTTGTATTCCTGAAACCTGTTTTCTCTCCTTCCATCCCTTTATCTTGCATATTGGGGGGATTGAGTAGTGTGCAGGGGGAAAGAGTGACATTGCATTTGACTGAACCCACACAAAGTTTTATTCTATGCTGCATTCTTTTTCCTATCCATACTCCTTCTGATTAAAGAGATTGTTGATAGCAACATCACCCCATTGGTGATCCTTGTATAAATATTAAATAGTGTGATATATATATATATATATATATATATATTATTGTTCAAATCCATAAAATAAATCTTTTAACTTTGCAAAACTGCCTGCTTCCGGGTTCAGTGAGACCGGGGGGGATTCAAAGAGAGGGACGTGATATAAGGGTACATCGTTCAGAAATAAAAGAACTTATAGACAAAAGTATATAATTAGGGGTTTCAATTGTGCATCCCACGCTAGGCATTGATTTAGGTGAAATGCTGGGTTGAAATCACTTACAGGGTTGGGGGCTCGTCACAGGATTTCTGAATTAGATATACCACTTGTGACAGTCTAATACAGTGTGCTAACTAAAGGGGTACATAATCCCTGTTGGGCTACCACGCTGTGTTACACTGTGAAAAGCACCCCTCAATAGGAACGCTCTAAGGAATTGGTCTGCTTTGCAAAAATAAAATAAACTTCTTTAAGTCAAGAAGGAAATAAATATTTCCAGAATGGCGACTTTGGTAGAAATGAATATGGCTAAAGAACACCTATTGCATACATTATTTGTAAGGGGTGAAGGGACAGAGCAGGATCAGAATGTGTGGTTGCAGGCAATCACAGAACAGACCAATGCAACAGGGTTAGACATATGGCAAGACCAGGGTCCATTACATGTGGCCCTGAGTGAACTAAATATGCCCCCCTAAGGCAAAGGAAGAGCAAAGCAAGATTGCCAAAATAGTGGCATATATGTACCTACATATTGGAGCAATACAGGACAAATATGCCGAGGGCCAAGATCTGGTAAACAAGCAACTGCAGGTGTTAGAAATGGCCCAAACTGATCTGGACTCTGCTGAGCAGAGGCTGCAGAGGAGCCATGAATCAGAAAACGAAAGTAGGCAGTACCTAACCAAAACAAAAGACATGGGTATCCTGGAGAAGGCAGAACAGGATACCAGAATGCTGGCCTTGCAGAAGGAGTACCAAGAAAGTTTGGACTCTCTACTGCAGAACCAGAAAAAGCTGTAACAACAAATACATTTCAACAGGGCATGCACAGAGCAGGTAGTCACCCTGCAAAGCCACCTAGATAGAGAAAAAGAAGAGAGTAATAAGTGAATCCTGAAAGACCTGGACACCCAGGCAGAATTTGATGAAGAGTGCCAGAAAGCTAGTGCGCTCCAAAGACAGAGGGACGACCTGGCTGCACAGAGGGATCCTCTTGCTCAGGAAAGGGACGCCTTAGGCCAGGAAGTCTTATTTAAAAGAGAAGATAGAAGAAAATCACCTGGCCCTTCAGGGACTGGGTGACCTCCAAAAAGACCATGAAAAATTGTTAGAGCACACCAGGAGGGTGGAGGATGCTCTAGCAAGGACGGACCAGGCCATTATGGACAGGACTCAGGAGGTAATCCTCCTGCAGCAAAGACTGGCCCAGTACTCTAAAACGACACAGGAAGCACAGAGAGAAAATGAGGCTCTCTATGAGAACAATGACAGGCTCCACAGACAGGTACCAATGCAAGAGAAATTGATAGAAACTAGCAAGGCCTTGATAGGGGAACAGAAAGCTCAGATTCTTGCATGGCAACAAGGAGCAGGGGCTGAGAGGGATGAGGTTAGCTGGGAAAGGGACACACCTGAGCATAACCTCAGGAACCCTAGTACCAGAGGCCTTCATCTCTTCCAATCCCTGGACTCTGCCACCCCCATGTCCACTGGCGCACATGAGCCAAGGGCCACGGGGATGGCAGACTTCAATCCAATAAGGAATATGGGGCTCATAGACCAGCACATCCCAGGAATGGATGGGTGGGCATCTGGGTATGGGTTCCCAAGTACTGTCAAATTTAGTGGGGAACCCCATGAGAGTAGGCCCACTAAGGGCATCCTGAAAACCTCTGCCCAGCTAGGACAGTGAGGGGGGGTACTCATCAAATCCGGGGAGCAAGGAGGAATCAGACGACTCCTCTTAGCGCCGCAGGACACAGGAGACTAGGTCCCCACATTCTGCCAGCCATTCCCAGGCTCGCAGAATCCGGGAGTGCTTAGAAGACCAGACGGGCACCTCTGGGAGCAGTGCCTCTCAGTCAGAGGAGGAGTGGACCAGGGTTACCCGAACCAAAAAGGCCAATAAGGTAAAAAGGGTCTTGCTCAAGGACCCCCTAAAACAAATCAAAGCGATAAGGAGCGTCATCACACCCTATCATAAGAACGTGAAATATTCTGTTTGGGAGCCCTTGGAGCTCTTTGAACAGATGATGGAAACTTTCCATTTGACGGACAGCCAAAGCTGTATTCAATATGTGAAATGGACCTTCTCTCCAGAACACTCCAGCTTCTTTGCAGGGCTGGAGGACCAAAATCATTCTAGATGGTCCACCTATACGGCGGCCATCTTGAAAAGAATTCTGTGCACAGAAATCCTCAGGAGGCTCGCAAGGCAGCCTGCAACTTGCAATGTGGGGAAGATCAGGCCACACAAGAATTTGTTCAGTAACTAAAGCGTGCCTTTGCGCAGACCACCAGAAGAGTGCGCAAAAGAGTTTGTGAATACTTTTTTCCACGCTCTCCCCAAGTACATCATGACCCAACTAGTGAGAGATTTTGACGAGAAAAGATCACTAGACTGGGTCATTGAACATGCCACACGAATGTCTGAGGTGCAAAAGCCCATAGAAAACAGAAATACTCCAAAAAGCCCCAAACCAACCAACACCCCTGCTGCTGCTTAGGTGGCAGAGGTGAAGGTTGCCCCCAATTTAGATTTAGAGATGGGGGGGCCTAAAAACCTGCCTGCACAGAATCAGAATAATCCCAAGCCCAGAAGGCCCTCGGGCCAGTCACAAGCAGGGAGCCAAGGTGGTAGTCCCACAAATGGGACCCCTCACTCCCCTGACTACATCAGCCCCCGCTACAAGGGGAACAGACCTATCCTAGGTTATGTGTGGACTCCTCCAGCCCAAGGGAGGGGGTGTCCAACCAAACCGCAGCTAACCCAGGAAACTTACCTCCTCACTTCCCCCAGGAGGGCAGTAATTCCCCAAATCCTGGACAGAACTTCTTCCCCAGCTACCCGCAAAGTTTTCAACCCCAAAACAATCCATCCTTCTTTCCCCACTTTCCTGCGCCCAGACAACCGAATCTGGGAGAGGGGAGGCCAAGGGTGGAGGGGTACCCACATTTTCCAGAAGAAAAGAAGATTGGGATAGCTACCCTTCCCGGGATCAGCCCAGGGGAGACAACAGAACCCCGTATCAGCCTGAGAGGGTGTCACAACTAGAGCGCCAGGTCCAAAAACATGGCACAGGATCTGGGTCGCATGCTGAGGGCTCAACAGAACCCTCAGACGAGCATGCCGGCACAGAATGCCCACAAACTCCGGACGTGGTGCTCCAGAGCAATGACGGGGGAAGAACCCCGACAACCCACCCGTTCCCAGGGAGGAGGCACAAGGGGAAGGGGGGTGTAAAGCCTTGGAGGAAGCTTCCTTCCCCACTTGTAAAAAGGCCCTGGAAACCCAGGAACCAGAACCAAAATCTCCTGCCCCTGAAAGTCTGCCACCCAAGGAGCAGAGGGGGGTAGGAGAAACAAAGAACCCAAACAGACCCATTTTCCACTTTGAAGGAGAGGGATCCTCAGCGGATCCTGGGAAAAGGATCTTCTTCTTCAGAGATGGGGGAACTCCTCCCAAAGAAAAATGGGTCCCCAAAGATCCAAATTCAAACTGGGTAGATGTGGGGACTGAGCTAGCGCCGCCCATCATCCAACCCCAGAATCATCAGCAGGAAAATCCCCTGGTGCAAACCCAGCCTGGCGACTGCCTCCAAAAAGGGGGTGGGTGGGCAGCCCAGAACCAGGGGAACCCAAAACTTCTCCCATATCTAGCTGTCACCTTTTCTTTTCAGATTACCTAGACTCCAAACAGAGTGTTGCCCAATTTCTTCTCTCTAAGTGTCCCAAACAAAGAAACTAACCCACCCGTTGTCCAAAAATGTACATTATCTGTGCCCCTTGAGGAGAAGGAGGGAAGATTCTATGCCCCAGTCCAGATACAGGGGCAGTGTAAAATTTTGGCGCTGGTGGACACTGGATCCCAAGCTACCCTTCTGTCAAAAAGGGCCTTTGATGAACTGCTCTCACCCCTCTTCCTGGACAACTTCAGAACTTCGACGGGAAGGAAATTCCCGTCGAGGGGACTGCGGATTTGGACATTAGAATTGGGCGACACAAGGTGAAGTACCCGGTTATAGTCATAACTCCAGAGGGCACCCCTTGTTTACTAGGGAATGACCTCCTGCGAAGGTTGTCACACCTAATAGATTGTGTAAACACGGTCCTCTGGACCCAGACTAGCCCACCAATAAAATCAAAACTGAGCGTCAACCATGTTGGTTTAAACGGCACCTGCCACATGGTTGAACAAAAATCTGACCAAGTAGAATTTCACTTCCAGACAACCGAATCCCAGACGTGACGGTAATAGCAGTAGGACACCAAACTGGGGATGGGGGCGTCCTCTCGATTTCTGAAAATCAACCTTCCTTCCAGTCTAAGGTGGCATTCCACACTGGAAGGAAACACTCTGAAATTCCTTACAAATTCACAATCGGAAATTCCCACTCATATAGTCCACAAAGATGAAAAATCAGCTCAAAGCCTGGCTGATATTCAGCAAATTGGAGAGCAGTTTTTCATCCCAATTCAGTTAAATGAAGGGAAGGACTCTGTTCTCGCCTGAGTCTGTGTGAACAACGGTAAGAGCTTCATCAGCGAAGCCATGTTCCTCAAACTCCCAAAAGGTCCAGCCAGTCCCACATTTAAACTGATAGACAAATGGGAAATGGATCTGGAAACATCCAATTCCAAACATTTCCTGCCAAGCAGGTCTATGCTCACAATCACCATCGGCAACAAGAGCAAAGTCCATAATTGTTGGGTCGTGCGAAACGTCACTGCCGCGTTTTACTTAGGCAGTGACATTCTCAATCACTTTGCCATTAGTTTGGACCTAATAAACTTCAAAGCTTGGTCAACATTAGCGGATAATCCCATGGGCTTTGATGACCCAGAGAAAGCATTAAGGTCAGCTCAACTGCTGCCTTAAGCAGTTGAAATTCACATTGGAGAGGAAGTCGCCATCCCAGAAAGGACCCGACAATTCTCACTGGAAGTGAAAGTTAAAAGAGGACAGAAATTGAAAAACCCTGTTGCTTATATCCATCTAAATGCTTCTCTCCAACAGCAAGGGTTGGGGGTGAACCCAACACCACTAGTCAACATAGAACATGACACCATTCCAATAGAGGTGGATAATAACGACTTAAAGAGTATCACTCTAGCCGCAGGCACCATTATTGGAATAGTGGTTGATGACCGACATGTTTCCATAGATTTAGGCAATGAACTGTTAGAACCGATCCCCAAGGACTGTTTTGACAGTGATAGTGATGACAACACAACACCAGACAGGATCTTTACCCGGCATGGGGGGAATTTCCTGGTGTACACTTCCTGCCCTTATGGTAGGGAAGATGTGACCTGTGAATTCAGGAGGGATGAGGTGATTTTCCAAGTCCGCAAGGACTGCCTTCCCCACCTGCAGCCACCAGTCCAAATCAGCACTCTGACCAGGGACTTCTCCACCCAGCTGGAGGAGGCCGCTGAGATAGCAAAACCGAAAGTCTTTCCAGGCTTTATGCAGATGGTTGAAGAGAGTCAACCTAGCTGATGCCTGTGAGACTCTGGAGCAAAAGCAAAAATTGAAACAAGTTTTCTTGGATTTTCAAGATCTCTTTGCAGTGGACTCATAGGACTGTGGTCGCACCGACATCCACACAACAACAATTCCCACGGACCCTGGCATGACTCCGGTGTTTGTGAAGTAATATCGCCTGCCTCTCGCATCAATGGAGTCCCTTACTGAAATAATTAAGAACCTTGAGTCCCCTGCAATAATCCGTCCAGTCCACAGCACCTTCAATAATCTGGTGCTTGGGATTTTGAAGCCAAACGGCCAGTGGAGACTCAGTGCCGACCTAAGGGAGCTCAACAAATGGGTCCATACTTCCCGATGCCTATTCCCTACATTGACCAAGGGCTGGCCCAGATCCAGGGGTCACAGGTATTCTATGCAATAGACCCGACCAATACAAGCTGGCCTTCACCTTCGGTGGGAGCAGTACACATGGACCCGGGCTCCCTTCGGATACATCAACTCCGGCAATGAATTCAACATTTTTATACATAAGGCCATGCCCGACCTGGGTGAGAGGGGTAACCTGGCCTATGTAGATGTTTTAGTCAAAAGCTCAACTGTGGAGGAACACATAGCAGAGATCCGTTATGTTCTGACACAGTTGAGGTCTGCCGGAGCAAAATTCTCCTTTCAAAAGGCACAGCGGTGTAGAACCCGTGTCAATTTCTTGGGGCATGAGATTACTCCTCAGGGCCTCTGTCCCCAGGAAAAGAAAGTCGAAGCACTCCAGAAATTAAAAGACCCCACAACTCTGCGGGAACTAAGGAGCCTCCTCGGACTAACTAATTACAGTACAAAGTTCATTGAGGACTACGCAGAGATCACAAGACCCCTGATTCATCTTTTGAAGGGGGGGGTCAAGTGGGAGTGGGGCCCAGAGCAAGCCGAGGCAGTAAGACAACTCAAAAGAAGCCTCTCACAAGCGCCTTGCCTAGCTTACCCTGTCAAAAACAAGGAGTTCTTCTTGGAGACAGGGTTCTCAAACACATGCTTGACTGCAGTATTGTATCAAAAGCATGACAAGGTCAATAAAGTAATCTCCTATGCAAGTAAAACGTTATCCTCGGTGGAGGAAAAATTCAACGATTGTGAGAAGGCACTCCTGGCAACGGTGTGGGCATTGAAGAATTACCGCCCGTTTATCCAGGGGGAACACATCATAGTGGAGACTCCACACCAGCCTCTGCAATATCTACAGAGTGACAGAATCCGGGCCTGAATTGTAAGTAATTCCTGAATTACTTCCTGTATTCCGTCAATGCAAGGCTTTCCTGTGGAGGTCAGATATGGCCAAAACTAAGAGTCCCCTCGCGCAAGGTCTGGCTGACTTGCATGATTGTGCCAGAGAAAACTGTCTCGAGGATGAAAGTCTTATAACCAAGGACAACATGGAGGCATACCTTAATTCCCCACACAAAGTCTTTGAAGAAGACTAGTGTGAGGGAATGCCCACTGTCTAAGTGGATGGATGCTCCGACCATGTTGACAACAACGGGGGAAAAGAACTTGGGGCCAGCGTAGGGAATGCATGGGTGAATGAGACCCCAGAACCCTCTGCTGGGTACAAGATTGGTCCCCAAAGTAGTCAAGTGGCAGAGATGATGGCTGTGCATCAAGCCATCCTCACTGCTGTCCAACACCAACTCCACAAACTGGTCATAATCACAGATTCGCATTATGTACGGAACGGGTCCGTGGAGCACCTAGTTAACTGGAAAACCAGAGGCATGCTATGTGCTAACAACAAACCATTGAAACATGGGAAATTAATTCAAAATATTGATTATCTGGTCACCTCGAATGGGATGACCATCTACTGGGAAAAGATCAAGGGTTATTCTAAAGTAGGAGGACCAGACAAAACTGGAAATGACCTAGCTGATCAGCTGGCTAAAACCGGAGCCATCCAAGGGGATCTACTTGAGATCGAGTCCCTGTTGGGGGAAATCCAGGACACTGCTATCACTAGGTCCCAGACAAATGCTCACAATGAACTCTCAACTGCACAATGGAGTAAGGAGACACCAGATGCTGATTTGATTACAGCTCAAAAAGGGGATCCAATAATTGGTAAGTTTTATCAACACATTGAGGACCCTGAGAACTTTCCCCTGACGGATACCGATTACATTGGGAAAGAGGACCTCAGAGTGTTGATGAAATGTCCAAAAATGTTCTGAATCCAAGACTGTTTGTTGGTAAGAAGATCCCTAGTTGGCCATGATCAGTGGGTGGTCCCTACATCATTTCTGATGTTAAGTCACACCCATGATGCGGCCACAGCCGGTCATAGGGGGTTTCATAAAACACTTGAAATCTTAAGAGAGGTTGCTTACTGGCCACACATGGGGCAGGACCTCGACCAATACTTGAAGGGGTGTCTTGTGTGTGCACAATTTCAGCCAAAATCCCTCACACACCGTGCGCCTCTCCAAAAGAGGGGCATGACACTGCCATGGTCAGATTTGCAAGTTGATTATATCGGGCCCGTGATTCGCTCCTCTAGGGGGAACAAGTACATGTTGACCGTGACATGCTTGTTTACTAAGTGGGTGGAATGTCTCCCGGCCCCAAATTGCAAGGCAGAAACCGCAGCTGCCCTGATGATCAACCACATCTTCTTGCGTTTTGGACTATCCCAAAGGATCGAGTCAGACCGAGGAAGCCCCTTTACTAGCGAAGTAATGACAAAGATGTGGGAGATACTTGGGGTCAAAAGGAAATTACACATTGCCTACCGACTAGCCTCTAGTGGTTCAGTCGAGAGATACAACAAGCCAATTGTGAGCATATTAAAAATGTTTGTGGCAGATTCTGGGCCAAGTTCGGATATTCGATTACCCCTTGTTACTAATGGCCATCAGATCTATCCCTTCATCTGCAACTAAAATGTCACCATTTGATCTGATGAATGGACGGCGGATGGTGCTTCCCCAGCATCTGCGCTACAAAACCCAAGAGTTGACATTAATCAATCCCTCCACAACTCATGAGTATGTTGAAAATCTAAGAAAACACTTTCAACATGCTTTTGCCTATGCTCAGCGAAATCTAGAAAGATCTGCAGACAGCATGAAGACCCACTATAACTTAAAGACTACTAGAAAAGAATACCACGTAGGAGACCGGGTCTACTTATACAATTTCCAAAGGAACCAGGCCAAACAGCACAACATTTTTGCCTGGCTGGAGGGGCCCTTTTGAAATTGTAGACAAAATCTCACCAGTCGCCTACAAAATCCACATCCCCAAAGGCAGTTTGGCAGAGGGGGGAGATAAGTGGGTCCATATCAACCAACTGAAGTGTTGCCATCCTAGACACACTCTACAGCAACTGTAGGATTCTTGTGGAACCCCAGAGGGGGTCACTCCAGCTCCCTAGAATTCCAACTATCAAAATATTCCATCTATATAATCAATAAATAGCCAATCGAAAAATTGTCCTGATATGTCAAATATATGTGTCCGCCACACTTCATAAATAGTGGTGGGGACATGTCTACAAATATGTTTTTGCGTTGTCATCGTAGAATTGGAAAACATGGAGACTAAAACCAAGGAGGACCACCCAGGGACCGTAAGGAAAGATCCCAGGGGCCCTGGGTATCGCTCTATACTCACAAGAGGACTTGGTGCAGAGAACTGGTCGATCAACCACTGATGGGAGAAGCTGATCATTTTTGACATTTGAACCAGAAAGAAAAGAAACTGATCATCCCAGTCTCACGACTTCTCTTGATGGATGGTCAACGCCAAATCGCGAGGGGGGGCTTGTGGGATGTATTGACCCACTAGGCTCTGCAACATCACTGTGCGCTGCTTTCACCAGAACCAATAAAATGGCCGCAAAAAGCCCTATGCGTGCTTAACCTCTGAGAATTACGCAGTGAAACCGGAAAAATTGTCTGGCAATCTACTTTACCTGTGTCAGTGGTAGAACAGGAGACCACACTGCCAAAACCTGTCATTTGGGCTGTCCACAGACAGAATGGAAACTACTGAAAGGCAGTGCTTCATTGCCAGGAAAACCAAAGGTGCTCTGAAATCCTTTTTTTCCTTGGCTGCTGAAATTGCAAAATAATGGTTCCCAAACATCAGAAAAGACCCAACATCCTTGCTGGGTGTTCAACCCTCACCCTATTTAAGGAATCCACATAAGCACACAAGGACAGGAGAAGCAGATTTCATCACATGGAATATCCTCAGTAAAAAGGGTGCTTGTCTGTGGAGAAATCTGTCAGAATATGGGCGCAGTACCACCGGCTGCCTGCATGAAAGCTGTCAGTTAAGTGCATTACAAGTTAAACTTGTGCATTAAAATCAAATTGTTGAACAGAAGTGAATTGCCACCAAAAGCAATATAGGATGCCACTATTCAATCTCTATGTTTTAAAAAGACTGGAATTAGAAATCTGTGTGTCTATTTTGAAAATTTAAAGTTTTAAAGTTTATTTTAGCAAAGACAATTTTAAACAAAGTGTTTTAGAGTGAACTGATGCCAGCCACAGAACTTCAAAGGCAAATTCCACAGCCTGCCCCAAACAAAAGGTGCCTTCCTTCTGCTCTCTGCCCCAGGAACTCTCAGTCAGATCCAAATGAAAGGGGGAAGGGACTTTGCTCTGCTGCCCCTGAGAGAGACAACAGCCTTCCTGGATTGAAAGGGTCTGCAAATTCCAGTGTCAACAAAAACTCCTGCCAGCAGGAAGAGAGGCCTGGATTTCTCTTGGCCCATCAAAACATTGGGGGTGGGACAGACAGATATGTGTATCTTTAAAACATAAAAAAGTATATGTTTTAAAAGGACTGACAGAAGACTGTGAAAAATTATAAAAATCTGTAAAATATAGTGTTGTTAACATGAAAATCCTGGTCACATTTTGAAACTACTCAGAACTCTGTGCTATGTTCAGGGACATGACTAAAGAAATTGTGGTTTTGTAACAATTGTGATGATGCTAGAAATATGAAACTTCACAGGATTATGCCCAGTAGTCTTGCGCACATATGTATAAAAATGTGGACAAATCTGACATTCGGTACCCAACCAAAAGCGTGAAAAACTGTCAAATCTGAACCGAAGCTCACACTGAGATGGGACTCTGATGAATACTTGCTCTACTAAATCTGTGATGTAAATATGGTATTGCTAGAAAGTTGGTAATATCGTAAATATGCTTTATATGAAAAATAGATTTACTGTGCAGAAACAAAGGGGAGCTTCTCCCTGGATTGTAAAATACAGCATCATCATAACACCATGTGTTCTTCTCAAATCAGGAGAGAGGACAGACCCTAACCAATAGGATTCCTAGAGGGTGTGCCTAGTATAATTCAGCCTACCCACCCCTTAGGGAAATACATAAATAGAGACAGCTTAGGACCTAGACAGACACACACATTAACCCATCAACTGATTAATGGCAGAGCAAGAGGAATCCATATCCAAGACCCCAGAACTTTGAAAGCAGAGAGGCCCATTTCCAAAGCAGAACCCCTCTCAGCTTGGCCTTTCAAGATCCTGAAACCAGATTTTATCCCAGACCTTCAAGGGAAACAAACCAAAAAGAACAGCCTGGCTGTGCTGTTTCTGCTTTCTTGCTAAGAATTCTTGCTGGAATCCAGAGATCCAAACCAGTAGAGCAGAGCTGTAACCAGATAGCTGTGAACTAGAACCAACCCGTCAGATCCAGTCCAGAGTGCCGTGCAGTGTCCAGAGTACCATGCTGAGTGCAGACCCCGAGCGCCCTAAATCCCGTCCGGTGGGCTAGCAGAATTCCAGAAAATATCCCTGACCAGATCTCCGACGGGCCCATTCCAAACAGTGGTAGTGAGTATCCTTAGCATAGGATTGTCGCTAGCAAATATCTTATCAATAAGTAATCCTATCCAAACCCATTCTATTATATCCAGAACTGCACTGTAGAAAATCTTTTGTCTACCTGAATCTTTCTCTCATCCCTATAGTCCTTTGATAATAGTAGTGTTAAAATCATCTTTGCGCTAATATATTTGCTGAGGAAAGACAAGCGTCTCGGCAGGTAGAAACTATCCAGAGGCGTTGCTGGATTGGTGGCTGTGCTGTCGTGTAGACTCCCTATTATAAGAAAATTGTTTGTACATTTTTTAAAAAAGCACTACCTTGTTTTATAAATTATGACTCTTTCTGAAAAAAAACAACCTCTACAAAAACCTTCATAACTTCTACACAGTGTATGCTAGAAAATTGAAGCTAACATCCTCAGCTTTCCAACAAATCCAAAACCGCATTCCAACTCCTCCTAGTTTTTCCGCAATCGCGCTTCTCGCGCGCGGAAAAGTTTGCTGCACATTTTTCGTTTGGCTCAATTTCATCATGTGTAAAACAGCTGTATGCATTGCATCCGACCTCAGAATTAAGTTTTCAACCCGCTAGTTACTCAATCATTGCTAGTGTTTATCTGAAACCATACAAAGCGGCTCCCACTAGTTTTGAATCCAATTTAGTGAATTACATCAATTTTTTTGTGTTTTTAACCATTCATTCAAAGCCACATTTAAACCATTTTGACAAGCTGCAAGCATTCCTGTTTCTCACTGTATCTGTTGGGGGAAATTGGGATTGAAACTGTATTTGTTGAGTTTGTATTCCTGAAACCTGTTTCCTCTCCTTCCATCTCTTTATCCTGCATATTGGGGGGGATTGAGTAGTGTGCAGGGGGAAAGAGTGACATTGCATTTGACTGAACCCACACAAAGTTTTATTCTATGCTGCATTATTTTTCATATCCATACTCCTTCTGATTAAAGAGATTGTTGATTGCAACATCACCCCATTGGTGATCCTTGTATAAATATTATAGTGTGATATATATTGTTCAAATCCATAAAATAAATATTTTAACTTTGCAAAACAGCCTGCTTCCTACTTCAGTGAGACAGAGAGGGGATTCAAAGAGAGGGGCGTGATATAAGGGTACATCGTTCAGAAATAAAAGAACTTATAGACAAAAGTATATATTTAAGGGTTTCAATTGTGCATCCCACGCTAGGCATTGACTTGCTAAAGTGAAGTGCTGGGTTGAAATCACTTACATGTATTAAATACTTTTTCAACAGGGTTTGGAGGGCCGTGTTCACTAACCATGTACTTACTGGATGCAGACGCGAGATAGCAAGCAGGTATTTAGGAAGAACTGGAGAAAAAAATACAGTTGTAATTTATATTAAATATTCTTTCTTTAATTAAAGTACAAAAAAACAAATCATTTAGCTACCGGTAATGTTCTTTCTTGTCTCTTTTACAAATTCCTTATCTTAGATATATATCTTCCAGCACCAGCTGCCAACAAACATCTTTTCAGCAATCAGGGAGCGCTCTATGAGGCTCTGTTCCACTCCAATGCATGCACAAATGATGATCAACGTGTTGTCAGAAGCAGAATATAATGATCCATTGGCGCTTCATGACCTCAGTTATGTCTTTTTCCCCTAGCACCGAGCAGCTGAGGGACTGCAGAATAGCACAAGGTGAATACACCATCAAACATGAGGGGTAGGATAGGAGAGTGATGAGGAATCTGAGGGAGAGAGGAAGGAATACATCAGAAAGTACATCACAGAGAAGTAATTTGTTTGTCTAACGCATTCCTTCCTCAAAAAGATTCCTCAATTTTAGGCTCCCATAACCTGGGGGAAGGAGAATTGCGAGAACCACGACCTAAATCAGAAAACTGGAGCACTGCACCCAAATCAGGCACCCTGGCCAGACAAGGCATCTAGGCAGTAGTGCTTGACAAATGTGCGTGAGGAAGCCCACGTAGCGGCCTGACAGATGTCAGGTGGGACACCCATCATAGAAGTAGCAGTCAGACCTTTGGTGGAGCGAGACGGGAGATCTTCAGGCATATAGTCTCCATGCATATCATAAAATCTGATATGCAAAAGATGACCTACCTAGAAAGATTCTGCTTGGTAATGGCTCAGCCTGGACGAGTATCGGCATAACCAACAAAGAGCTGGCAAACCTTTTTGATGCTCCTCGTCTAAGGAGCCAACCAATAAAGGAATCTCCACGTTGGATGGATGCAGTAGAGGGTATAAAACCAGATAATGAATATTTTGAGGAAGATGGAAATCCTTCACGAACCCAAGAAGGAATGTCAGACATACTGTCGGTCTCATGTTCTCCTTAAAGAAAACCAGGTGCATAGGTGACACCAAAAGAGCCTGAGCACACTCACGCCACCTAGCGGAAGTGAGGTAAAAGAGGAGGATCACTTTACAGGTGAGCAGTCTTAAAAAACAAGAATGAAGGGGTTGAAACTGAGGTGCCATCAAAGTTGAGCACAAGATTTAAGTACCACTCAGGAATAATAAGGAGCATGGAGGAAAAGTGGCTACCAAATCCCCACAAGAACGGTATAACAGTGAGGCGGTGAAAAATGAGCCTTGCTAAGGGGTCCTCTTAAAAGCTAAGGACAAGATGCCCCTTCACATTGCCAATCTGCAGACTCATTTGTGCCAAAGAAAGCAGAAAATACAAGACAGATAGGGTAGAAAAAAGTCAAGGAGTTCGGACTATCATTCCTGCAAAAAGACGAAAACGTATGCCACCCGCGGCAATAAATAGACATGGCAACAGGCCTACTGGCAGAGAGGAGTACGACCAGGACTTCGTCTGACAAATCCCAATCCATATACCTCTCAGCAGCTAAGCATGAAGGAATCTGCTGAGGTTTGGGTGGAGGCACCAACCCATTCAACTGGGAGGGCAGTTCCGCCCTCCCTGGAAGGTGCCAATGAGGACATGGACATGTTTGGAAGTTCTGTGTTCCATAATCTCCGGTCCCAGTTCACCTAATTCACAATCATTGTGGAGCCAAACTTTCTAAATCTCCTGTCACAGAGGGCACATAAATTACTGAATCTCAAGGCTGGTTCGAAGGTTTATGTTAAGATCTTTGTGGGCCTGGGGGCATCCTTCCCTTTCTCCTCACCGCTTGCGCTGCCACCTCTCAAACCAAGGTATCTCTGGCCCAGGTTATCTGATCTTGCTACAAATCTAAGTTACTTCACAGTATCAATCAGTACGTGAGATTAGGCATCCTGGAGATCCAGAGATACCAACCAGTTCTGTAGTTTGGGGGGCCTATAGAGTCTGTACTAAGGTGACCCTCTTGAACATGTTCAACTGCACCCGTTCAGACCTAGTGGTGAAAAAGACTCAGAGCATAGCTGTTGCAGGAGATAGAATATCAAAGGTGAGGAATCTGTGGGACGATGGAAACCATCGGAAACATTTTTATTGGAGTATTTGTCAATTGGTGATATTGATCCAGACACAATTCAAATTACTAGTCTATTCCTTTCCATCAAATGCTCAGAAAGAAAAATATGATTGTTTTTCGTACTAGTCCTTATGACAGGAATGGTTGTCCTGCTACAGATTCTGCAT
This sequence comes from Ambystoma mexicanum, assembly GCF_040938575.1. Classification (NCBI taxonomy): domain Eukaryota; kingdom Metazoa; phylum Chordata; class Amphibia; order Caudata; family Ambystomatidae; genus Ambystoma; species Ambystoma mexicanum. Next base: position 602,319,403 of record NC_090922.1, read on the forward strand.
CTCTTGAAATATCCCTGGGTGTGCCAGGATTTAGAAACTTCTATATAGTGCCCACAATGGAACATTGTACAACTCTGCCACTGATTTACTGAAGATGGAAGGGACATCGACCAAGCATAGGCCTACCCTCATGAGCCACATGACCTTAGTTCCACATAATGTTCTCCGGCACACAGAAACAGAAAAGGCACAACTGCCATAAAAAGCTTTTTATAATTTATATAAAATGTTTCACAAGATAGTTTTCCAAGTGCACAGGATATCAAACACATTTTACAATGTCTATAGTTAAGGCCATATAGGCATGCAATATAGCGGTGCTTCCTCTGCATATTAGAAGTTAAGTAAAAAGAGAAAAAGGAGTACACACAACAAATAATTACCTTCACAATAGTCGATTAGTAAATCCAGAATATGTTCCTATACTCCTACAGCTAAAGAAAATACACTAGGTATATCTAAATATGATGACACAAATGGGCAAAAAACAAAAAAAGACATACACACACAGTTCACTCATCGTCCATTGTTATCACTACTCTGTATCCAATCAAGGTCACTGCGATAGTTGGTACTGCCCCTAAGTCAGTGGTCGTCAAACAGTGTGGCAGCAGGAAGTCCAGGGGGGTGCGAGGCTCTTGAAAAAGGTATTACAGGCACTGCTTTTAATAGAAGATATAGGAAGTTATAGCTTGTAGGGGGGTTCAGTGTAAAAAGCGTTGAATAACACTACCCTAAGTGCTGTGCAGGCTAATGACATTGGTCTTTGGTTGGTTCAATACAACGCATTAAATGGTGCGCACATTTCCAAAAATGGATCTTCTTTATCTTGCTTCCTATACACCACCACCTCATAATCAGATGAGATGCAAACGTCAGTAATCCAGTTTTCAACTTGCGGTTTGTTCCTTATTTTCTAGACTTTCAAGATATTTCTGAGCTAGGACCAATGCTTGCCAATTCATCTTCGCTGACCACAGCTAATTTCATTCTCATTCAAATACAGAAGTAAAGCAGTCTTGGTAGGGATTCCGGAAGTACATATAATCATCATATTTAATCTGTCCAACAATCTTTGACCCTCAAACATTCCCATAGCATGTGTAAAAAAGTTTCCCTTCCAATAATACACCCCCAGCAGTTATCACTGTCTAGTAAACCTAGTCTGTGCATTTTGTCTGGTGTGCAATACAAGCATCCCACTACATTCGGTTGTATGAGACATACATTCAAGTCTAATTTCATACTTGGGGCCCCTTCCCTTTATTCTCTCCCATTGATCTGCTAAGATGTCATACTTTAAGTCTTCTGACCAATTCTGGTGTAATTGATCAAACTGATCAGTATATCCAATAGGCATGAAAATGAGAAATGCAGACAACATCCTGGGGGTAGAGTCAAATGGTTTACAAAGTGCTGATCTACCCATCCATGGAATATCTCTAATTTGAAATCTTTGCAATAAAAGTGATCAAAGTGTTGTATTTCTTGTCAGTTCCTGCCTCCCTAAGTATTAATGCTCTGCTATCAATATTGAGTACTGGGTGGTTGTGCAATAGGGATGCATTATTATGAAAACAGATTTTTTGATTATTTATTTGAAACCATGGGATTATTGTTTTTCGGGTAGTAAATATTGTAGTAAATAAAACTTGATGTATTTGTGGTATCTTTCCAATTGAGTGCATGTTTTCTAATGTAAATGGAACCATCATTTGTATTTCTATGTTGGCCCAAACAGGAGAGGTTACTATATTTCGCATTAAACAATATGCTGATTTTTTTAAACGAAAATCTTGTATGATATTTCCCAAGGTCAGGGTAGCCAAATCCTCCTTCCTTAAATATTACTTAATAACAGGTAGCAAGGAACTTTACGAGTATGCCGATTGTGGGTATGCTGCGAAGTTCGATGAGGAATATGTGAGTGTTACACCTCGCCCTCAGCCGCACCACGTTCCTTGGGTTCTGTCTCGTTGCTCCCGTGTACACAAGGACAATTGGGGAGTTCCAGGTAACGCCAGAATAAGGGACAGGAAAGGGATCGCCCTTCATAAAGGGTTGCGGCGCCGGCATGCGCCCTTCTTATCACGCTGGCAGCTGCCGTGGAAAATTGCTACACAAACTACATTACCCAGAAAACCTGTCAAGGGTTGTAGTTCCCGGCGTTGATACGGGAGCCTCGTTTTCAAACGGTACGCCTCCTTGTTGTTACTTATTCCACAGCGGCGTACAGAACGCTGCTTCTGTTTAAAGTACAACCGGCATACTTTCTGAAGTGCTCTCCTTGTATCTTGATTTTGGAAGTTCCTGTTTTCCCGTGTACCGACCCTGCCTGCACACGGACTCCTTCTTCTTAAACCTCATTTGATTTGTTTGCTGACCGCCCGTGAACCAGACCCCTTGCCTGCTTCCCGGACTCTTGGATTATTGATTCTGCTGTGTTTGCTGACCGCCCGTGTATCAGAACCCTTGCCTGCTTCCTGGACTCTTGGATAGTGATTACTCTGGTAAGAACAACTCTCTAATTTGAATCCCTCTTTCATCAGACTGTCATCACATCTGTGGATTTTGGTTTCATTCCTAAAGTGCATTTTGGAACGCTTTGCTGTGGTGCACCATCCCGAAACCAGTGCGACCCTCGATCCGCTCGGGGATAGCTGCCTTACTAACCTTCCCTTTTTTTTATTTTATACTTTCGTTGTTACCCAGGATTCTTTACACCAATCTTACTTCCATCAGTGGTAAAGTATAGTTTTCTTGGTTTTCAATATTAGAGAATTACACCTTAGCTATATACTAAAGCCTCTTTGCTTTATAGGTTGCTCCAGTTCTTTTGGCTTAAGGGGAGCTAAACCAGGTACTACTTAAGGGGAATAGTCTTGGGGATACCAGATTCAGAATTGACAGATTGTTTAACTTGTTATCCTTTCCTTTACAGCCTGGGTTCGAGGCGGTGTGTTCTCCCCGCTCTTTTGATCGATCGGTCCCCTTGTCTGTACAGTTCAGCAGGTGGTCATATCGGTTTAAAGAGTTCATTCCCTCACAGAGAGGAGGCTTGTGTGGAGGCTCCAACCCTTGCTCCTTCAAGCAACTCCCCAGCACTAGAGGTCCGGCCTGTTTTCCGTACTCCCCATTCCGGTGAGTAACAGAAACAGAAGCCATGGAAGAAGTCGATCCTTTAACCACCTTGGTTCGCTTGGTATCTGAACTACGTTCTGATATGACAGCCGCACATAGTGCTATCCATCAAAGGATCGACACTTTGCAGAGTTTTCCAAGCCCCCACACCCTGGGGGTGGATACGTCTGCTGCTACGGCATCAGGTTCAACCGGTCCTACAGCCTCTGCCTTTACGACTACCCCGGTGCTTATGGCTACTCAGTTCCCACTGGCCCCCCCAGAACGTTTCTCTGGGGATCCTAAACATTATCGCACGTTTATCAATCAGTGTAAATTACATTTTCTTTGTCGGCCCACTGCTTTTCCTAATTCTACTACTAAGGCAGTCTTTGTTCTCTCTCATCTTGGGGGTACAGCAGCCGCTTGGGCTAATCCGTTACTTGAATCCAATAGCTACGTCCTTTACGACTGTGATGCTCTCATCACTGCCATGAACAGAGTATTTGACACCCGCTATAAATCTCAGGCTACCGACCTGGAGTTCCTCAATCTGCGTCAAGGCACATCCTCTTTGTTTTCATACCTTACTAAATTGAATCAACTGGCGGCTGAAACTGATTGGCCGGAAGAGAAAAAAATCAGCTGTGTTTTACAAAGGGTTGTCAGAAGAATTAAAGGACGTTTTGGCCACAGTACCAGTGGTTCCTACCACTTTTGGTGAACTGCTAGACCTAGTTTTACAAATAGATGCTAGAAGAACCGAGAGAAGGGGCGAACGCAAGTCGCCAGTCCCTGTTACTCCTCAGGTGGACCAGCCTTCTCCTTCTACTTCGCTTCCGGAACCTATGCAAATCGGGGCAGTAAGAGGTCCTTTGACCCCTGCACAACGAGATTATCGCAGATCACATAATTTATGTATGTATTGTGGATCTGCTGAACACCACTTGAAGGATTGCCCTAAGAGACCTGTCAAAAAGCCGGGAAACGCCAGAACCCGGCAATAGACAGGGTCCCTACGCCGGGGGTGCTTTCCTTGGACTCTCATGGTGCTGTTTCTGCTCCTGTTAGCCTTCCTGTGGTGTTTACCGCTGAAGGAAGTACTTTTTCTTCTTTGGCGATCATTGATTCTGGGGCCACCGGGAATTACATGGATTACGAGTACGCCAAAAGTAAGAATGTTTCAATTCTCTCTAAAGCCCAACCCGAGGCTGTTCACGCTGTGGATGGTACATCCTTGATCTCTGGCCTAGTTACACAAAATACCTCCTTAATTCATATGCAAACAGAGGAAGGACATGCTGAGTCGATATCCTTCGATCTAATTAAAGCCCCTCAATTCCAGGTCATCTTGGGCATCCCTTGGTTGCAACATCATAATCCGGCCATCGATTGGACGAGGAAAACCGTGCAGTTTCCTTCCACTGAGTGTAACGAAAGGTGTTTCCTAGACACTAGTGTGTCCCCTGAGTCTTCTTGTCGAGCCTTGGTAGCATCTATGTCAATAATCGGAGCCATCACTAAGTCTCCCGAAACCCCTCCTGAATACAAGTCTTTTTGTGATGTGTTTGACAAAGGAGGGGCAGACCAATTGCCACCTCATAGGCCTTACGACTGCCCCATCGACTTACTGCCAGGTGCTAAGGTCCCGGCGGGTAGGGTCTATTCCCTTACGGTTCCAGAAGATAAGGTATTGAAGGAGTACATTGACAAGGCATTGGCTATCGGGTTCATCAGGCCTTCCAGGTCCCCTGCGGCCTCTCCGCTCTTTTTCGTCCCTAAGAAGGAGGGCGACCTCCGCCCTTGTATCGATTATAGGGCGTTAAACGCGGTGACGGTAAAAAAACAATATCCCCTCCCGCTTATTTCAGTGCTCTTAGACCAGCTCGGTTCTTCTGTAGTCTTTACTAAACTGGATCTTAGGGGTGCATATAACCTCGTTCAAATTAGGAAAGGGGACGAGTGGAAAACCGCCTTCAAAACACGCTATGGATTGTATGAATATTTGGTTATGCCGTTTGGTCTCTGTAACGCCCCGGCCACTTTCCAGGCGTTCATGAATGATATATTCCATGACTGTTTGGATCAGTTTGTGGTAGTATATTTAGACGATATCCTCATATATTCACCCTCCAGAGAGGAACACACACGACACGTGCAAATTGTCTTACAACGGTTGAGGGAAAACCACCTATTTGTCAAAGCTGAAAAGTGTGTCTTCAACTCCACTGAGGTGGAGTTTCTTGGTTATGACCTAACTAGTCGGGGTATACGAATGAGTCGCTCCAAGGTTAAGGCTGTTTTGGATTGGCCCGTTCCTACATCGATTAAAGCCTTGCAATCCTTTTTGGGGTTCTCGAACTTCTATAGGCGCTTCATCCGTTCTTTTTCTTCTATATCTGCGCCGCTGACGGCTTTGACCAGTTCTAAGAAATCCTATCAATGGAACCAGGAGGCACAACGAGCCTTTGCGGCCCTTAAGGCAACATTCACTTCAGCTCCAGTGTTACAGCACCCTAATCCCTTACTCCCATTTTTGGTGGAGGCCGATGCTTCTGGCTCGGCTATTGGGGCAGTTTTATCCCAGAGATGTCCAGACTCGGGGGAAATCCATCCGATTGCATTCTTTTCAAGGAAATTGACGCCTTATGAACGCAACTACCCAATCACAGAACGAGAACTCCTAGCCATAAAAGACTCTTTTTCCGAATGGCGGCATCATCTTTTGGGGGCTCGACATCAGGTCACAGTCTTTTCGGATCATCGGAGCCTTTTGGCATTTAAATCAATGAAATGTCTTACTGCCCGACAGGCTCGTTGGCATCTTTTCTTTTCTCAGTTTTATTTCACAATCACATATCGACCGGCCCGATTGAATACTTGTGCAGACGCTCTGTCACGCATTGCCTTCCATTCTGACAACAATGTCTCTGGCAAACCTCTCTTGTTACCTTATAACGTAGTTTGTGCCTGCACCCCTCAACCTAGCCTGCGGACTTTGATTTCGGATTGGGTCTCTGCACATAAGGAAGAGTGTGAAACTCTCAATCTTGATGTGGTTCAAGGCCTACCCTACATTCAAGGACGTTTGTTTGTGCCTCCAGGACAGGCACGCTTACGTGCTCTGGCTTGGTCTCATGACTCCCTATGTGCGGCTCATCCGGGTCAGCAAAAGACGCTGGAGGCATTACGTCGTTGGTCCTGGTGGCCTACTATGTCAAGGGATGTGATTGACTATCTGGCATCCTGTTCAGTATGTTCTCAATGCAAAGTCTCCCGTTCTAAACCTGTGGGTCTGTTACGCCCTCTCCCTGTGCCCCACAAACCATGGTACATGGTTTCTATGGACTTTATTGTGGATTTACCTCCTGTGAAAGGCCTTGACACTATATGGGTAGTCATAGATTATTTCAACAAGATGGCATTGTTCATTCCCTGTTCAGGCCTGCCTTCTGCTCCTGTCTTGGCTTCCCTTTTTCTCCAGAACGTTTTCCGGTTCTTTGGATTACCTGCTATCCTGATTTCGGATCGTGGCTCTCAATTTACGTCACGTTTCTGGAGGGCTTTGACTGCTTCATTGGGTATTGACGACCGGTTCAGTTCTGCTTATCATCCTCAGACGGACGGGCAAACTGAAAGAGTAAATGCCACCCTTGAACAATTTCTCCGGTGTCTCTGCCTTTGTTTTCAAGCATCCTGGTTGACGATGCTTCCTTCTGCTGAATTCGCTTACAATAATTCTATGCATACTGCCTCAGGGGTCTCGCCATTTTTTGCCCTATATGGTTGCCATCCACGGTCTTTGCCTTTTGATCCTGCACTTCCCATTGATAACCCGGCGGCTCGGGACTGTGTCAGGGAACTGGTGACGACCCGTAGAACGGTTCGCTCACATCTACTTCAAGCTCAAACAAGGGCAAAGAAAAATGCTGATCGTCACAGAAAACCGGCGCCTAATTATAAGGTGGGCATGAAAGTCTGGTTGTCCACCCGTAATTTGCGTATTCCTGGCAAACGCTTGTTGTTACCGAGATTCGTGGGTCCTTTTCCCATTACTGAGATTATAAATCCGGTGGCGGTACGCCTTTCTTTACCTACCTCTTGGAATCAACATCCTGTATTTCACGTCTGTCTCCTGAAGCCTTGTCCACCCTCTGTTCGGCTGCCCGATCGCCCTCCTCCGGTTCAGGTGGATGGGGATGATGAATATGAAGTGGCAGACATCCTGGATTTTGTCTCCGTAGGGGGCGCCCCTTTTATTTGGTTGATTGGAAGGGGTACGGTCCCGAGGACAGGTCCTGGGAGCCTTTATGCAATATACATTCTCCGGCTCTCTTACGCCGTTTCCATGCTCGGAGGGGGTCTGCGCCGCCTTTGGGGGTGGATGCTGTTACACCTCGCCCTCAGCCGCACCACGTTCCTCGGGTTCTGTCTTGTTGCTCCCGTGTACACAAGGACAATTGGGGAGTTCCAGGTAACGCCAGAATAAGGGACAGGAAAGGGATCGCCCTTCATAAAGGGTTGCGGCGCCGGCATGCGCCCTTCTTATCGCGCTGGCAGCTGCCGTGGAAAATTGCTACACGAACTACATTACCCAGAAAACCTGTCAAGGGTTGTAGTTCCCGGCGTTGATACGGGAGCCTCGTTTTCAAACGGTACGCCTCCTTGTTGTTACTTATTCCACAGCGGCGTACAGAACGCTGCTTCTGTTTAAAGTACAACTGGCATACTTTCTGAAGTGCTCTCCTTGTATCTTGATTTTGGAAGTTCCTGTTTTCCCGTGTACCGACCCTGCCTGCACACGGACTCCTTCTTCTTAAACCTCATTTGATTTGTTTGCTGACCGCCCGTGTACCAGACCCCTTGCCTGCTTCCCGGACTCTTGGATTATTGATTCTGCTGTGTTTGCTGACCGCCCGTGTATCAGAACCCTTGCCTGCTTCCTGGACTCTTGGATAGTGATTACTCTGGTAAGAACAACTCTCTAATTTGAATCCCTCTTTCATCAGACTGTCATCACATCTGTGGATTTTGGTTTAATTCCTAAAGTGCATTTTGGAACGCTTTGCTGTGGTGCACCATCCCGAAACCAGTGCGACCCTCGTTCCGCTCGGGGATAGCTGCCTTACTAACCTTCCTTTTTTTTTATTTTATACTTTCGTTGTTACCCAGGATTCTTTACACCAATCTTACTTCCATCAGTGGTAAAGTATAGTTTTCTTGGTTTTCAATATTAGAGAATTACACCTTAGCTATATACTAAAGCCTCTTTGCTTTATAGGTTGCTCCAGTTCTTTTGGCTTAAGGGGAGCTAAACCAGGTACTACTTAAGGGGAATAGTCTTGGGGATACCAGATTCAGAATTGACAGATTGTTTAACTTGTTATCCTTTCCTTTACAGCCTGGGTTCGAGGCGGTGTGTTCTCCCCGCTCTTTTGATCGATCGGTCCCCTTGTCTGTACAGTTCAGCAGGTGGTCATATCGGTTTAAAGAGTTCATTCCCTCACAGAGAGGAGGCTTGGGTGGAGGCTCCAACCCTTGCTCCTTCAAGCAACTCCCCAGCACTAGAGGTCCGGCCTGTTTTCCGTACTCCCCATTCCGGTGAGTAACAGTGAGAAGAACATTTTAGTATCACACAACGGCGTCTTTGGGTGCGGGGAGATTACTAAATCAGCTGCAAATTAATCACTTAACATTAAACTAGTGCTGATCCTATTCAGAAGCAGTAGGTGTCCCTAACTGCTGGGCGGATGTCACTAGGTAATAGTGGTGCACTGCCTATCTAAAAGAAAAGGAGAAGAAAAATCTCCCTCCACTAAACTGTCCCTAAGGCAATTTCTTGACCCCAATGGGTTTACACAGTGATAGCGTGGTTGCGAAGCAACCCAGAAAAAATGAATAGACTCCTGTTCAAAGCACCCACGCTGTAATATGCTACAAAGAATGTGAGCCTGGTGCGTATTGGGGAAACAAACAAATGTGAACACCTAATAACAAATGTGTGTGCTAAAAAAAAAACATGAAAGCAACACAATGTCCTCCGGGTATCCTAACTACTGAGTAAAAGGATATCCCATATCAAAGTGGTTGACTGGTTTCGATTACGTGTGAAAATCTCTTATCTTCCTCAGGACCCAAACAACAAATACTGGCGATTTTCACAAGGACCCACTGTCCTTATTCACGTAAGCATACGGCATCCCATACCTTACTTAAAGCCAGTCACTCTTCTGGGATTATTATGGGGGTTGGTTCAACCTTAACGTTCTCCCTCTCATTCAATTGCTCCTACATGATTCAGCACAATGTCTATGTTCGCCGATGTTAAAAAATACTTTATCCATCAGGAGGAAAAATTACTTACCATAATGATCTTTCCATGGACTCTTCTCCCACAGATTCCTCATCTTGATAGATATCCTCATCCAGCTCTGCTGTTTGGAAACATTTTAGACAGGGGGCATAGTGGACCTCGACTCAGCCATCGATTGATGCCTCGTCTTCCTGGGTGCTCGATCGGACGCGACACCAGGCGTCGAATAAATACCACGTCACTACACCTCACTCCCCCACCCCTCACCACCCCCCGTGTCTGAACAAAGCCCCATTAGTGCCTATATTAACTCTGCAGAGGAACATGACATGCAGGAGGCTAACCAGCCTGCAGAAAATGTAACAGTGAGATACCTCCCAATGGGGAGACCCTACAGAATGAGCAGAGTAGAATTCGTTTTTTTAAATAAAAACAATTGGTCAGTAAGATTGAAGTGGTCACTTTAGAGCCATCATCAGTTGTCACCTCGCTTGGACAGAAGCGTTAAGCCACAGGGACTTTGAGCAGGGATGGATGGGAGGGGCGATGAGGAATCTGCGAAAGAATCCATGGAAAGATTATTACGGTCATAACTCCTGCAGATTCCTCATCTTGATAGACTCCCCAAGCAGTTAGAATAATCTAGGAGGGTAGAAAGCATAAAACAAGCAGATTTTGAAGAACTGCTCTGCCAAATCTTGCTTCTGGTTCCACGTGCAACATCTAAAGAGTAATGGTAGCAATCGTGGGGGTTATTTTGTCAGACTATGCCTGCGCGACTTGATTCTTGCAGCTACAATTCTGTTAGTCGCTTTCCGCAAGTAAAACGGATAGGACCCACTCAGTTGTTACAAAGTTGGATGCATATACTCTTAAGGATGCGCCAAACAGATCATACATTTATTCCATTAATATATTTATTATAAGTTTCATAGCCCTTCTAGGTTGACAAGGGTTTCGGTTTATGAGTCTTTCTCAAAACCGGGCTAATACATCTAAATAATTCAAATCATTTGTATACAGCAAAAGAAAACATTACAAACCAACATTGTCATGAAGTGTACAAAGTTGGTAGACATTGTAAGACAGAAAGTAAGTATTGTTAGTGGGGATGATTTGTTAGGGTGTGGAAAAAATGGGACAGAAAAATGTTGTCTTAGTAATTGCATTTGCATTATGTAAATTATGCATCACTTTTTCCACCTTCCTTGTTGTCTCCCTCATATTTTATATCCATATTTATTACCCATGAATTTTTCCTCCTACCGCACATAGTTTGACATCGGACCTACATTTATCTGCTAGGTTCCTTCAAAGGCTTCACCTCTCTTAAAGAGCTGCTTGCCATCTCATGGTTAAATACCATGTGTAATGCGCTCACCTTCCATGCGTTATACAGATGGTTCCACTCTTTCTTGTTGCAATGTCCCTTAGTAGTCCTGGGATAATCCCTTCATGTCAACAATATAATCATGTATTATACATTGTTAAATTACACATACTTGCGCTCATTCTTATTGCATTTTCGTTGAGCTATAGCGCTCATGTCACTCATACTTCTAAAATCACACGTCTACCTCGCTTACCCATTTCCCTTTCCAAAGCCCTCTTTCTCCATCCTGTCTCTATGCTGTGTATTCATTCCGAATTCTATCTAGCCCCAAAATAGATCAAGGGCGTAGTGCTATTCATTTTACCTGCTATAATTTAAATGTTCTTTCTTGTCAGTCCCGTAGCATCTGCACTCGTAATGGCATTGCTAGCAGCCGGCCCCATCTCCTAATGTTTACAAACATTTTGATGGCAATCACGCCACAACAGTGTTACTTACGTCGTGCCTGAACGTGCGGCAGCCATACTATGGGAAACAGCATTATGAGTTGCAAAACTTGCTTTAAGTGTGCCCAACTACTTCATTTTGGGTCCACGTTGATTCCCACGACCTGACAGTCACTTTTGTCCACTTTATTTTTGGAAAATGAAGTTCTCAAAAAATCTTTTCATCTTTAGCTATACTAGGTGCACCCAAATGTCAATTTTACCTCCCAGCCTAAATTCGTTCTCATCTGATTTGATTAGGACATTTATGTTACCTGCTAGTCCACTCATTTTTGGTTGTAAAGGTTGTAGATTGCCTTCCCAATTAAGTGGCATTGATGCCATCATTCGCAAATCTCAAATAGTAATTATATTAACTTTAATGATATTTATTTTCTCAATTAATAGGCATTTTTGTCAAGGTTTGCAAAGCCCCATTAGTGCCTATATTAACCTAATCTTCACCACTTGTGGTAAGTGATGGTCTAATATTTACAGAGTAACTCCAGCCTATCCATTACTCAAAGATAAATGTTAACCTAATCGTTACCTGCTCCTTTACAGAATTGAGGCCAACTCATTGCCTTTATTCAAACCAATGTCCGTTGCTCGTAATTTACATATTGGCCTAGCCTCAGCTTGTCTTAACATTTTCACTTTGTCGTCTCCTGTCTTACCCATTTTGATATTTCTTAGACCTATATATCTAATGTCTGTTATTTTACAACTGATGAGTGCCGACGCGAGGGGACTGACAAGAAAGAACATTTAGATGACAGCAGGTAAGAGGAACAGCGCTACGCCCTCGATCTATTTTGGGGCTACATAGAATTCGGAATGAATACACACCAAAGAGAAAGCATGAGAGAGAGGGCTTTGGAAAGGGACAATGGTAGACGTGTGATTTTAGAAATACGAGGGACATGAGGGCAATAGCTTAACGAAAATGCAATAAGAATGAAAGCAGGTATGTGTAACTTGACATTGTATAATACACGATCATATTGTTGACAGGAAGGGATTATCCCAGGACTACCAAGGGACACTGCAACAAGAAAGAGTGGAACCATTTGTATAACACATGGAAGGTGAGCGCATTACACATGGTATTTAACCATGGGATGCGAAGCTGCTCTTTTAGAGAGGTGAAGCCATTGAAGGAACCTACCAGATAAATGTAGATCACATGTCAAACTATGTGCAGTAGGGGGAAACATTAATGGGTAATAAATATGCACATAAAATATGGGGGGGACACCAAGGAAGGTGCAAAAAGTGATGTATAATTAACATAATCAAAATGTAGTCATATGCGCCCCTCTGCGAGAACACAGCCCATTGACATGTTCGTTGGGCAGGTGCCCACTCGAGAGTCCGCAGCCACACTTTAGCTCACTGTACCTTTCACAGATGTGAAATACCCATTTGCATATCAGTCTTTGTCCCGGCACCGAAAAGCTATGGCAATTCCCTTCTGAACAAGAGTACCAACGGCAACCCCAGACACGTGTTTCAGCCTTGTTGGGCCTCATCAGTGAGGGGTCCCTTGCTCCCTTTGCTTCGAGAGGCACAGCTCCACCTCACTGATGAGGCCCGACTAGTCTGAAAAACGTGTCTGGGTTTGCTGTTGGTACACTTGTTCAGAACAACGTGTCTGGGGTTGCTGTTGGTACACTTGTTCAGAACAACGTCTCTGGGGTTGCTGTTGTTCAGAGGAAAATTGCCTACCATTTCGGTGCTGGACTACCCATGGGTGGGAAAAAGACATATGTGTATGGACATTTCTCATCTGGGAAAAACATAGTGAGCTAAAGCGTGGTTGAAACCCTACCAGGGGCCATCTACCCAAGAACAGGACAATAGGCTGTGGTCCTACTGGTAGAGGGTTCCCAGACGGCTTTATATAATTAATATAATGCAAAGAACAAGTTACTTACCTGTAACTGTTGTTCTCCAGCATGGGTCTGGCATGGATTCACATGCTCATGAATATTCCCCGTCGTCAGGCTGGGAATCCTCGGTAAAGAAAAATCAGTATCAGTTTCGTTTCTGATCTGTCTTTCGTAGTAGTAACCAATCACTGATCTCTGCGTCATTCACAGCCAATGACTGCCGTCTCCCTAAGCCCCGCCTCTGGCAGCCATCTTCAGATTTGGTAGCACGTGAAGTGGCAGTATGACCAAGTGAAGAGCCGCAGCGGGGTAGGTGGGAGGGTTCGCATGTGAATCCATGCCAGACCCCATGCTGGAGAACAACAGTTACAGGTAAGTAACTTGTTCCTTCTCCAGCACGGGGTCTGGCATGGATTCACATGCTCATGAATATAAGAATACATAGCAGTACACACATGCACAACCACGGGAGGTGGCAAAAGGCTCAACATTAAGCAATACAACAACTCAACATTAAGCATCTCTCACCTTAAGCGAACAGGTTGCGCAGCACTGCTTGGCCGACCCTGGACTCCTCCCTGGAATCTCGATCGACGCAGTAGAATCTCATGAAGGTGTGCGTCGACCTCCACGTAGCAGCCCTGCAGATGTCCAGCAGGGGCACACCAGATAGGAACGCCGTAGTAGCAGCGATCGCTCTGGTCGAAGGGGCTCTCGGACGGCCTGGCAGCGGTCAGTTAGCCAACCGGTGGCCGTGCATGATGCAGCCGGAGAGCCATCTGGAAATGCAAGACTTCGAGAGAGCCTTCCCTTGATTCACAGGTCCAAAGTTCACAAACAGCTGTGATGTCCTCCGAAAACTCTTCGTGCGGTCCACGTAGAACTTCAGCGCTCTAGCCACATCCAGCGAGTGCAAAGTTCTCTCGGCCGGCGACGAAGGAGACGGGAAGAAAACAGGTAACACCAGGGGCTCGTTAAGATGGAAGTCCGACGGCACCTTGGGCATAAAGGAGGGGTGCATCCTAAGCACCACCCTCGAGGCATGGAAAGTCAAGTACGGTGCTTTGCAGGATAGGGCCTGGATCTCTCTCAATCGTCATGCGGAGGTAATGGCCACCAGGAATGCAGTCTTCCACGACACAAACTTCATCGGTACGGAGTGCATCGGCTCGAATGGGGGCCCCATGAGCCTGGTCAGCACCACGTTAAGTTCCCACGCCGGGGCTTTCACCGGCAGGAATGACCGGAACAGTCCTTTCATAAACTCTTTTACCAGTCGATGGGACCACAGGGACGTCCGTCCTGTGGTTCTGGTATATCTGGAGATTGCCACCAGATGAATCTTAATGGAGGCATGGGCTAGCCCAGCCTTTGCCAGCGATAGCAGGTACGGCAGCACTTGAGGGGCCGTAATCCGTAGGGGGTTGATCTTCTGAGCTCAGCACCAGATAGTGAACCTCTTCCACTTGTGACCGTAGCATTTGAGAGTCGAGGACTCCCTGGCCTTTGCAAGAACCTCTCTGCAGTCGGGCCGGTATATCGTACCCTCCAAACTCTAGCGCTGCAGGAGCCAAGCCTGCAGGTTCAGTGACGCCGGGTCGTGGTGGAAGATGGCGCCTCCTTCTCTGGAGAGAAGATCCGCGTCCGCCGACAGCTTGATGGGTGGGGACGTTGACAAGTCGAGAAGGTCCGGGAACCAGATCTGCCTCGGCCACGCCGGTGCGACGAGGATCATCCTGCACCGGGACCTCTTGAGCTGGTTGATGAGTCGAAGCAGCAACGGCAACGGAGGGAACGCATACAGGTATAGGCCGTCCCAGGGGAACGAGAACGCATCGCCCATGCTTCTCGGCTGGGGGAACCTGCTGGCGAACCTCTGGCACTTCGAGTTCGTCGCTGTTGCGAACAGGTCGATTTGGGGTTTGCCCCATCGTCGGAAGAGTTGATCCACCTGATCCTGGCGCAGCTCTCACTCGTGACACGCGCGCAGCTCCCTGCTGAGCGAGTCGGCGATGGTGTTTCTTTCTCCTGCCAGGTGGAAGGGAACCAGGAACATCCCCTGGGAGACCGCCCAGTGCCACAGATCCTGTGCCTCCTTGGATAGGGCTGGGGATCTGGTGCCTTCCTGCTTCCGTATGTAAAACATTGTCGTGGTGTTGTCCGTGAAGATCCGCACAACCTTGCCCTTGAGCGACGGGAGGAACGATTTGAGAGCCCAGAACACGGCTTGGAGTTCCAGGATGTTGATGTGCAGGAGCTTCTCCTCCGGGAGCCAGAGGCCTCTTGCGTGGAGATCTCTGGTGTGGGTACCCCAACCCTCCAGGGAAGCGTCCGTCGTCACCATCTCCTGGTAGGCTGGCGTCTGAAAGTCCTTGCCCGCAGTGAGGTGAGCTCGAACGCCCCACCACTGAATCGCCTGCCGGAACACCTCGTTGAGGGGGACCTTGTCTTCCAAGGTACCCGTCGCCTGCATCCAACGAGCGTCGAGAAATTCTTGAAGAGGGCGCATCCGTAGTCTGCAGAGGCGCACCAGGTAGATGTAAGAGGACATCATCCCCAGAAGGGACTTGATGGACCTCACCCTGGCCACGTCCGTGGCTAGCAGACGCTGCACTTTGCCCAGAATGGTCTTCGTCCGTTCTTCCGACGGTGCCGCCAGGCACCGTCAGGCGCCTCACTGTATCGAGCTGTCATGATCTCTGCTTCCAAAAGGTCAGGGTTTTCCCAACTCCCTTGGAAGCAGATCCATAACCCAGGTTCCGAGGGCCAACCAGTCCCAATTGGGACCTTTTGGACCCAGTCCTGGCGCCAGTGGCACCAGGCTCATAAATGTGCCCAGTCCCAGCGCTGGAAGCGCCGGGCTCATGATGCTTGGGTGGACTTACCTGCAGCAGACCATGCTGCTTACTTGCCTGCCAGCTGAGCCTCTGATCCTCTTCTGTTTGGAACTACTTTTCCTGTTGGGTGGGGCAGGAGCCACTCCCTAGATTCAGAACAATGGAACTCTTCTGGAAAGCAGGAACTCTTTTCTTACCTAGGCGTGGCTGTGGAAGGAGACACCTAAGCACTACAGGAGGCTATTTAAACCACACCCGGTGGATGAATCTTGCTTTGCGTTATTCTGCATCCTCTGCAGCAGAACGCTCATCGTGTCTTCTGCATCGGATCCTGGGCCTAAGGAAAAAGGCTTACCATCCTGAATCCAGTCTTCAGCAACACCTATAAAGACAAGAAAGAACAGGTTAGCATTCCGGCATCTGAAAGACAAAAGCTTACCGACTCTTCGCACGCTCCGGAGGCCTTCGGCGCTGCATCCTGCATCTGAAAGACAAAACAAGGTGCGTTTAAAGACATTGGGGAACTTTGATACTCACGTGCCATTACTCCTTTCCACATCAACCCCAGTGGGTATTCCGGCACCCTGCAGCCGCTCCGAACTCGTACCTGCAAAATAAAAGACAGTTAGAGCGCATCGTGAAGCAGGCAACAAGCGCTTACTTACGTGCTTCCAAGCGCTTCTATTCATCATACGGACTCCATCTTCAACTCACTTCAGCCCGTCATCCGCCATCGCCGGAACCTGCAAAACAAGAGACATCATTGCTAAAGACTTTAAAGACAATAGAATTACTCGAAACTTACCGTTCGTGCAGTAAACGACGGACAGCAGTCCTCTGAAGTCAAGAGGCCTGCGCTACCGATCCAGTGAAGAAACTGGTTACAGCACCCTGCCCCGAGGCAGATGGAGAGCTCGCCATTCACTTACCTAAGACATCTTACTCTTGAAGTCAGGCATACAGTGCACAGAGGTCCAGCCCAAAGAGCCAACCGGGTGCTACACATCACCTTTGAAGATACGGTAGTCGCCCAGTCAAGACCGGCGCCTCTGCGAGAATCAGGTGAGCGTTACAGAACGCAAAGCCTACCGCAAAACTCTCGCCCAGGCGCTATGGAAACCTCGGATACTGACCATCTAGCCCGGTTACTTGGGGAACTAAGGGCAGAAGTGCATGCAGCTCGTCAGGAAACGAATGCTCTAAGAAGGGAACTAATTATTTCCAAGGAGAGAACAGACGGTCTTGCTAGACAATTGCTACAGTCACAAGCCGGACAAACCCCGTTACCCGCATCAGGGGCAAATCTTCCTTCAACATCCTCTATGAATCCAGTGCAGATCAACCTACCTGGGAATGTACCTCTGGCTCCGCCCGAACGATTTTCTGGTGACCCAAAGAGGTTTGCAGTATTTATCAATCAGTGCCGGTTGCACTTCTTATGCCGGCCAGCAGCCTTTCCAACTGATCAAGCTAAAGTAGCTTTTGTACTTTCGTACCTTAGTGGCAATGCGGCAGACTGGTCGATCCCTCTAGTTAATCAAGATGATCCGGTTCTCCATGATTTTCAAGCCTTTCAGCTTAGTATGGAAAAACTGTTCGCAAGACATTCACAGGGGCAGGCCTTGGACAATGAGCTTCTTTCGTTGCGACAGGGTAATCAAGACCTTTTGGCTTATATTGCATCTTTCAATAGACTAATAGTGGAAACTCAATGGCCTGAGGACAAAAGGATTACGCTGTTTTACAGAGGTCTACGTGGAGAGCTCAAAGACGTTTTAGCCCAAGTAGTGAATCCCCCACAAGACTGTTCGGATTATATAGACTTGGTCGTTCAAATAGATCATAGACTGCAGAACAGGAAGGCCGACCGTTCCAAGTTTGATGCTCGAGTATTTTCCAAACCGCCAACTCCTTCCAAAGGAGTAGACTCCGGGGAACCCATGCAAATCGGGGGTCTGAAAGGTCCTCTAACACAAAAGGAGCGGGAAAGGAGAAAACAGTTGCAATTATGCCTATATTGCGGAAACTCAGGGCACTTTCTTCGAGACTGTCCGGTGAAACCTGCCAAGAAGGCAGTAGGAGCTGCAGTTACCAAAGTTACAAACTCTGAGCAGGGAAACGACCTCGCCCGACAAGAATAGAGGTCCTCTTGCCGAGCGTGAAAACCAGTTCCGTGACCTCGCATTTCGTGATACCTATGGTCCTCATTAGCCCTGATCATCCGGATCGATTACATGCAATTGAAGCTTACGTCGACAGCGGTGCCATCGGCAATTATGTGGATCATGAAATGGTTTTGAGGATGAATCTAACTCTTTGTCCCAAGGCTGTAAAGGACGTCATTACTACAGTGGATGGTACGGAGATAGCCTCCGGGCCAGTAACGCATACCACTCAAGAGGTGACGCTAGTAAGTCAAGATGGACACCATGAGAAGATCGTGTTCGATGTGATCAAGGCCCCTCAGTTTCAGATTATTCTAGGAATACCTTGGTTAGAGAAACACAATCCTCTGATCGATTGGCGAGCAAGAACGGTCCAGTTTCCAGAATGTGTCTCTACTTGTCACCCTCCACCTGGTGTTGCACTGGCAGCAATTTCTTCAGAGACTCCCCAGTTACCTCCCGAATACCTTGAATACCAAGATGTTTTCCGGAAGGATCAGGCTAACACTCTACCTCCTCATAGGTCTTATGACTGCCAGATAGACCTGATACCTGGATCTACTCCTCCTTGTAGTAGAATTTATGCCCTCACCGAGCCTGAGAACCTTCACCTTCGACAATACCTGGATCAATACCTGGCAAATGGGTTTATTCGTCCTTCCAAGTCCCCTGCTTCTTCAGCTTTGTTCTTCGTTCCAAAAAAGGAAGGAGACCTTACAACTTGTATCGATTATCGCTCCCTGAACCATATCACCGTTAAGAATAGATATCCGTTACCTTTGATCCCTGAACTCCTGGACCAAGTCAGAAAAGCATGCATATATACAAAGCTGGATCTTAGAGGAGCTTACCACTTGGTACGAGTAAAAGAGGGCGATGAATGGAAGACGGCCTTCCGCACCAAGTATGGGCTATTTGAATATCAGGTCATGCCCTTCGGACTTTGCAATGCCCCGGCCGCCTTTCAATATTTTATGAACGATGTCCTCAGAGAGCTCATAGATGTGTGTATTGTTGTTTACATTGACGACATCCTCGTTTATTCTTCATCGGAATCTGAACATCGGAAACACGTGAAAATGGTCCTCAAAAGATTGCGTCAACACAAACTTTTCGCTAAGTTGGAAAAATGTGTTTTCAACGTGACTTAAGTTGAATTCTTGGGATTCATATTATCACCTGGCGGAGTACGTATGGATTCAAAGAAGGTCGATGCAGTTCTCAAATGGCCATCACCATCCTCCGTAAAAGGTGTGCAAAGCATGTTAGGCTTCGCTAACTTTTACCGCAGGTTTATCCCCGAATTCTCTCGAATAGTCCAGCCCATCACTGCCTTGTTAAAGAAAAACAAACGTTTTGAATGGTCTACCGAGGCGGAACAAGCTTTCCAGGATTTGAAGACTAAATTTATCTCTGCACCAATCTTAAAACACCCTCGCCCCGAACTCCCCTACATCGTGGAAACTGATGCTTCAAGCCTTGCCATGGGGGCAGTTCTATCACAAAAGGACCCGGTAACCAATCAGTTGCATCCCGTGGCATTTTGGTCCCGCAAATTCTCGCCTCCTGAAATCAATTACACGATTACTGACAAGGAACTTCTGGCTATCAAGTCTGCCTTTAAGGCTTGGCGGCATTATCTGCTGGGGGCCCGACACACCGTTACTGTGATTACGGATCACCGAAACCTGCAATATTTGAAAACCGCAAAAGCCCAATCCTCTAGACAACTCCGTTGGGCATTATTCTTTGCCGAGTTTGACTTCATTATTACCTATCGACCTGGTACAAAGAACGGTAAAGCTGATGCCCTTTCTCGGATGGGAGTGGAAGAACACTTGATCAACCCTAAACCTGTACCAATCATTCCCGAACAAAGAATTCTGGGTGTAATCGCCACAGAATCCATAGAGGAAGTTAAGGATAAAGCCAGGCAACTTGTAACTCCAGCAGACATACAAAATTGGCATCTGCAGGGAAAGGACTTTGCAGTAAAGGACAACTTATTGTATTTCCAAGAACGATTATACCTACCCAGCACAGATTTACAGAAAAAAGTAATCTCCTGTTATCACGATTCTTTAATGGAAGGTCATCCCGGTATGGCCAAGACCTCAGAAAAGATCAAGCGCTACACTTCTGGTGGCCGTCTTGGAAAAAAGATATTAGAGACTTTATAATGTCTTGTGGAGTATGCGCCCAAAACAAGAGTCAAAAGGAAAGACCAGCAGGCCTCTTACGCCCTATTGACATCCCACCTCGCCCTTGGCATACGCTTTCTATGGACTTCATCACCGATCTACCTCCATGCTCCGGATACAATACGATTCTAGTAATCGTGGACTTATTCTCCAAGATGGCGCATTTCATTCCGCTCAAAGGCTTGCCAACAGCAGCAACTCTGGCCTGAGAATTTCTCGAAAACATCGTCCGACTACACGGTTTTCCTTCGGTTCTAATTTCGGATCGAGGTAGTCAATTTATTTCTCATTTTTGGCGAAGTTGCTGTCGGTCGGCTCAAATTGATGTGAGACTATCGACCAGTCACCACCCTCAGACCGACGGACAAACCGAGAGGACCAATCAAACTCTGGAACAGTATTTACGCTGCATGCTGCAACAAACTGAAAAAACTTGGAAAGACATCCTTTGGATAGCCGAATATGCCTACAATAACTCTGTCCATTCGGGAACTGGGAAAACACCGTTTTTTCTTTTGTACGGCAGTCACCCTCGAACCTCGGAATTGGATCCCCTCCAAGATCTTGAAACACCAGCAGTAGACTACCTGCATTCTACAATCACCCAAGCCTTTAAGGAAGCTGTTTCTCACCTTCAAAGGGCTAAAGAACAATACAAGAAAGGAGCAGATCAACATCGGAAGGAAGCCCCTCAATATCAAGTAGGGGACCAAGTCTGGTTATCCACCAAATATCTACCTCTAAAAGGGCCACGCACATTCAACCCAAGATACCTTGGTCCCTATTCCATCACTACCATAATAAACCCAGTAGCGGTCAAGTTGGACTTGCCCCCTCACATGAAGATACATCCGGTCTTCCACGTCTCTCTATTAAAACCTGTGCAACCTCAAACCCGACTAACTAAATCTCCAAAACCCATCCTAGTTGATGGAGAACTCGAGTTTGAAGTCAAAAGCATTCTGGACTCCAAGATCTCCAAATCTAAACTATTTTACCTAATTGACTGGAAAGGCTACGGCCCCCAAGAGAGATCCTGGGAACCTGCTGAATATGTCCACGCTCCTCGCCTAATCAAAAGATTTCACCGAACATTTCCTATCAAGCCAAAACCCCCGGAGAAGCCCGGTTTGGGAGGGGCCTTGAGGGGAGGTACTGTCATGATCTCTGCTTCCAAAAGGTCAGGGTTTTCCCAACTCCCTTGGAAGCAGATCCATAACCCAGGTTCCGAGGGCCAACCAGTCCCAATTGGGACCTTTTGGACCCAGTCCTGGCGCCAGTGGCACCAGGCTCATAAATGTGCCCAGTCCCAGCGCTGGAAGCGCCGGGCTCATGATGCTTGGGTGGACTTACCTGCAGCAGACCATGCTGCTTACTTGCCTGCCAGCTGAGCCTCTGATCCTCTTCTGTTTGGAACTACTTTTCCTGTTGGGTGGGGCAGGAGCCACTCCCTAGATTCAGAACAATGGAACTCTTCTGGAAAGCAGGAACTCTTTTCTTACCTAGGCGTGGCTGTGGAAGGAGACACCTAAGCACTACAGGAGGCTATTTAAACCACACCCGGTGGATGAATCTTGCTTTGCGTTATTCTGCATCCTCTGCAGCAGAACGCTCATCGTGTCTTCTGCATCGGATCCTGGGCCTAAGGAAAAAGGCTTACCATCCTGAATCCAGTCTTCAGCAACACCTATAAAGACAAGAAAGAACAGGTTAGCATTCCGGCATCTGAAAGACAAAGGCTTACCTACTCTTCGTGCGCTCCGGAGGTCTTCACACTGCATTCCGGCATCTGAAAGACAAAAGCTTACCGACTCTCCGCACGCTCCGGAGGCCTTCGGCGCTGCATCCTGCATCTGAAAGACAAAACAAGGTGCGTTTAAAGACATTGGGGAACTTTGATACTCACGTGCCATTACTCCTTTCCACATCAACCCCAGTGGGTATTCCGGCACCCTGCAGCCGCTCCGAACTCGTACCTGCAAAATAAAAGACAGTTAGAGCGCATCGTGAAGCAGGCAACAAGCGCTTACTTACGTGCTTCCAAGCGCTTCTATTCATCATACGGACTCCATCTTCAACTCACTTCAGCCCGTCATCCGCCATCGCCGGAACCTGCAAAACAAGAGACATCATTGCTAAAGACTTTAAAGACAATAGAATTACTCGAAACTTACCGTTCGTGCAGTAAACGACGGACAGCAGTCCTCTGAAGTCAAGAGGCCTGCGCTACCGATCCAGTGAAGAAACTGGTTACAGCACCCTGCCCCGAGGCAGATGGAGAGCTCGCCATTCACTTACCTAAGACATCTTACTCTTGAAGTCAGGCATACAGTGCACAGAGGTCCAGCCCAAAGAGCCAACCGGGTGCTACACATCACCTTTGAAGATACGGTAGTCGCCCAGTCAAGACCGGCGCCTCTGCGAGAATCAGGTGAGCGTTACACGAGCTTCGCTCCCAGAAACAGGGCCACCTGCGACGGCGAGTTCCCTCGTCCTTGAGCGGATGAGCCAGTCGTCCAGGTAGGGGTAGACGTGAATCCCCTGCAGGCGCAACCGTGCCGCCACAGGTGCTAGGCACTTGGTAAAGCCCCTGGGGGCCGACTTCAATCCGAACGGCAGTGCTCTGAATTGGTAGTGGCGCCCCTGGACGACGAACCTGAGGAACTTTCGGTGACTTTTGAGGATGGGAACGTGGAAGTATGCATCCTCCAGGTCCAACGACGATAGAAAGTCGCCTTCCTCCAGCTGTCCCAGCACGTGCTGGAGGGTGACCATCCTGAACTTTTGTGACCTGATGTATTTGTTCAAACAACGAAGGTCCAGGATGGGGCGCCAGCCGCCCGTCTTCTTCCTAACAAGGAAGTACCTTGAGTACACCCCGGAGCCCCAGAGCCTCTTCGGGACGAGCTTGATGGCGCCTTTCCTGAGCATCGCCCGTATTTCCAACAGCAGTTGCGGGACGTGATTTTCATTCCTGGCCACAGGTGGAACGTGAGGGCACTTCTTCAGGAATTTGATAGAGTGTCCTCTTGCCAGGGTATCCAGCACCCAACGGTCGGTGGAGATGGACTTCCACACGGGGTGCTTCGGTGGGGGCCCGAGGCCACGACCGGTTCAGTCCTGCTTGGAGGTGGTGGCCTTGCCGCTCTGGCCACCTTGCCGACGGCGGCGAGGCGCTCTCTGCTTGCCGCGACCCCTGTAGGCCTTCTGAGACGAGGAGCGTGCCGCCTGGCGGTAGGACGACGAGCCACCGCTGGATCCCTTGGAGGCCCCTTGTCTGCCTCCGGAGCTCCGAAAGGGCCGTCGTTGCTGAAGGGCTCCTAGGGCGCGGGCCGTCTCCGTGTCCGTCTTTATGGCTTGGAGGGATTTGTCCACCGCCTTCCCGAACAAGTTGCTGCTGTCGAACGGCATGTCCAACACCCTGGTCTGGACGTCCTGACGGAAGTCGGTCGCCCGGGGCCAATCCCGTCGTCGTAGGCAAACTCCGTTGCCCAGCTGGCGGAACCCGGTATCGGCAATATCGGTTGCCACCGTTATGGCGTGGTCCGACGCCACCTCGCCTTCTTGAAGTATTTCCAGGGCCTCGGACCTCTTGTCGTCCGGTAGGAAGTCCAATATAGGGGCCAGCTTAAACCAGAGCTCCCTGTCGTAACAGGCCACGATCGCCAGGGCGTTGGCCGCTTTGATCGTCGTCGCCGCCAACGAAATGACCCGTCGCCCCATGGCATCCAACTTCCTACCCTCGCCGTCCAGAGGGGAATTCGACGTTGAGGCTCCTGACCCCGCCGCTTTCTTCTTCGCCGCCGCCGAGACGACCAAGTCTGGCGTTGGCTGGGCCCTCAGGCACAGGGGAGCGGTCTCGGGGACCCGGTACTTATTCTCGTATGGGTCCCGTTTGGCTGGTGCCGTGGAGGGGTTCTTGAGTACCGACAGGCCCTCCTCCCAGATGTCATCGATTAGAGGCACCGCGATGACAGTCTTCCTCTTGGCCTCCCGGCACTGATAGAGGAAACCTTCCTTTTTCTGCTCCTCCGGGCAAGCTGGAACAATTCGGACACCCTGGCGATCATGGCGTGGAATGAGCCAATCTCGTCGGGCGGAGAGGCCCGTGCGACGGGAGACGGGAGACCCGTTCCGCCGTCCTCAGAACCCGTCGCCCTCAGAACCCGTCGTCGAGCCCACCGCACAGTCATCTCCCGACTTGTGGGAGGATGAGGAGGGAACTCCAGGCCTTACGGGGGCGAGTGGAGGAGAGGGTTGGGTCCTCCGTCGTTTGTTCTGAGGACTTCCCGACGGGCCAGGTTGCGGGTCCTCCGGCCTGGGCCGTGGTAATCTCGTCCATATCTCAGAGCATAAAGACTGGATCGCAAACAAAATGGCCGCCGATTTATCCTGAGACCTATGTTCCGGCTGCGCCGGAAGGGAAGGCTGCTCTTCCTCGGTTATCTCCCGAGGATCTTCCTTACGGGATCAAACCTTCTCGAACTGGACTTCGAGATTCCTCACGGCCTCGGTCAGTTCCTCCTCCGAGGCTGACTCCGAGCTCGAGGAGGCTACCGTGCCCCCCCTCGCTTCTTCCATCATGGGGGCCATGACGATGGGCTGAAAAGAGGATTCCCTCCTTGGCGGCAGGGAAACTCTAGTCCCGGAGGCAGTCTCCGCTGGCGGGGTCTCTGCCGGCTTGGCCAGAGTCGCCGCGATCGCCTCGATAGAGGCCTTTGCCTGCTGGGTAGGGGCCTTCACCACCATAGGTGCGTCCTGGGCCTTCTCCTTAGGGGGAGGGGCGACGCCTCGCTCCCCCTCTCCCGAGATCGGACGGGGCTTCTCCCGAAGCTTATCCGGGGTCTCGGACTTCCTCTTCCCCGAACCGGAGTGCTGGCTCGTGGTTGACGGTGCCGGGGAAGGTGCGCCCTGCCTGGCGACCGAAGAGCCCGACCTTTCGGCGCTCCCGGAGCCAGCGGACTCGCTGCGCTTGGCCTGGTGTTGGGCCCCTGTCGCCGGGGCGCCCGCACAGGACTTAGAAGCCCGCTTGGACCCTTTCTTCTTCTTCTCAGCCGTTTAGCCCTTCTCCAACCAGCTGGCAAGACGGGATCGACGGTCCCTCATGGTCCGCTCCGACAAGTTCTTGCAGAACTGGCAGTCCTTCTCTATATGAGTCTTGTCCCCATGAAGACAGTAGAGGCATCGCGAATGTTCGTCCTCCTTAAACACATTCTGCAGCCTGCATCCAGGGCAGCTGCGAAACAGCTTGGGTCCGGGTGACGAACTCGCGTCCTGGGCCATCTCGAAGTAGGCCGCAAATCTTCTGGAATCCTCCAAAAGGTTGATTCGACGAAATCTTCACCCTTGAGGGGCGTAGGAAAATCCTGCTAGGGGTACCCGTTAACGGAAGTAGAAACGGTGGAGCTTGAGGCTCGATTAACCGAAAAATGTGAAAATTCACCTGAAAAAGCGCAAAACACGCAGCAAAAGCTCGAGAGCTAAGCACGAGGACTCCCAACACTTGAACGTGCGGTAAAGATCTGAAGATGGCTGCCAGAGGCGGGGCTTAGGGAGACGGCAGTCATTGGCTGTGGTCAGTATGACGCAGAGATCAGTGATTGGTTACTACTACGAAAGACAGATCAGAAACGAAACTGATACTGATTTTTCTTTACCGAGGATTCCCAGCCTGACGACAGGGAATATTCATGAGCATGTGAATCCATGCCAGACCCCATGCTGGAGAGATACAATTACTAAGACAACATTTTTCTTTCCCATTTTTTCCACACCCTAACAAATCCTCCCCACTACCAACCCTTACTTTCAGTCTTGCAATGTCTACCAACTTTGTACACTTCATGATAATGTTGGTTTGTAATATTGTTTTCTTTTGCTGTATACGAATAATTCAATTATTTGGATGTATTAACCTGGTTTTGAGAAAGGCTCATAAGCCGACACATGTGTCAACCTAGAAGAACTATGAAACATATAATTCATCTAAGAATTGAATAAATGTACGACCTGTTTGGAACATCCTTAAGAGTATATGCATCTAACTCTAAAGAGTAATGCTTGGATATATGTCTCTAATAGGAACTCCCCTTAGTAGAGCTGTAGAGGCCGAGACCCCCGTGGTGGAATGTGCCCTCATCCTGGGAGGAAGCTCCCTGCTTGACGACTGGTGACATTTGGATATGCATAAAATAATCCAACGCTAAATGGTTTACTTGGTTATGGCGAGACATTTACGGGATAATGAATGGGCAACGAACAACTGGTCAGTTTTCCGAAACACGGATGTACGAGCCACATAAAAACTTAAGGCTCTTTTGGGTTCAAGATGTTGGAACCGTGCTTCCTCTTTCGAGGGATGGGATGTAGCGTATAAGACAGGCAAATCAACAGACAGAGAGGTGAAACTCTAAAACAAGCTTAGGAAGGAATCCAGGCCTGACTTTGAGGAAAACTTTCTCCCGAAAGAAACATAAACATTGCGGTTTGCAGCACAACGCCTGCAACTCACTAACCCTCCTGGCTGACGTGATTGCAACCAAGAAAGCTGTTTTAAGGGATAACAACCTTATGGAACAATAAAAGCAATTGGCTGAAACTTAATGAAAAGGCACTTCGGGAATTGGGCCATGACCAGAATAGTGAAAGAACTTTGATCCGGGGACCTTTTGAACACAGACAAGGCTGCCAAATATCCTTTGACTGCAGTGACATGAAGGCCTGCTGAGGCAAGTGACGGAAGGAACTCCATTACTGCAGTGGTGGGCAAGAGATGGGGGGTCAATCTCACGCTGCCTGCATCATACCTCAAATCTAGTCCACCTGCATGCGTACAGAGATCTTGTAGACTGTCTGCTTGCAGCCAGTAGCACAGGTACTTCCTCTGAGAGGTCTCAGTCATCATACCTCATCCTCTCAAGAGCCACACATGTAGGTTGAGGTAGTACAAGGCTGGGTGAAGCACTCAACCTTCCGACTGGCGTAGGCGATCCAGATGCGAGGCAACCGGTGAGCTGGACAGACGGACAGATCCAGGAGATCGGAGTACCACATTCTCCTCACCCAGTCAGGGACGATCAAGATCATGATCGCTCGAAATCTCCTCAACCTGCTGAGAACCCAAGGAATGATGGGAATCGGGGGGGAAGGCGTTGTTGAGAGGTAAAGTCCAGCCCACTAGAAAAAATACAGAAGGCCTTGAGACCTAAGAGGTGGAGGAAGAAAGCCGCTGGCAAAGTGGCGTGGTTCCCAAACAAATGAACCATCTGTGCTATGTTGTCTGCTCTCTCTTTGTGACGGAAAGCCTTCCCTATCCGATTATCTATGACTACTCCGATGAACGGGAGCTTTTGGACTGGTGTCAGATGTGACTTCTTCAAGTTCAGGGAGAAGCACAGCCTGTGCAGTAGTAGAGAAGTGTACTCCAGATGAGATAAGACTTGCCCTGCTGACTTCCCCGGATCAGCCAGTCATCCAGGTATGGAAATACATGGACCCTGGACCTCCTGGAGGTGAGCCGCGACTACTGTCATGAGTTTGCTGATGACCCTTGGAGCGGAGGTCAACCCAAAAGGCAGCACTTTGAACTGATAGTTCTTGTCCCCTATGAGAAACCTAAGAAATTTCCTGTGCTTATGGTGTATTGGCACAAGGAAATAAGAGTCATGTTAGTCTATTGACACCAGCCAGTCCTTAAAATAGAGAGCATGGAGAATCTCTCTCAACGTCACCATCCTGAATTAGTCCTTCCTCAGGAACTTGTGTAAGGCCCTGAGGTCCAGAATGGGACGGAGACCTCCTCCTTTCTTGGGCACCAGGAAATACCGGGAATACCAACCAGACACTCTCTGATCGGGAAGTAACTCTTCCACTGCACCCTTCGACAACAGGGCTCTCAGCTTTTCCTGGAGCTCCTGTCCCGGTTGGATTAGAGGCGGTGGGGGTCTTTCCAGTGGCTCCCTTAAAAAGGGCAGGCAATAGCCCGACCAAATTGTCTGCAGGGCTCAGGCATCAGAGGCAATCTCTTGCCACTTGGTGCAATGTCCTGCCAACCGTCCACCAACCGGTAAGTTGTGTGAGGGGAAAATCAAAGTGGTTTTGAGGGCGAAGCCGCCCCCGTCGCTGCTGCTGGCCTCTAGAAGCCACTCAGACCCTTCCGGGACGTGAGGAGCACCTCCGCCCCTGCCTGGCTTGGGGGAGCTGCTGCTTCCGGCCATAGGGTACATAGCATCTATAGCCTCTGCCTCTTGCGGCAAAGCTAAAGGCAGGCTTAGCTGGCTGCGCAGCTAGGCCCAGTGACTTTGCAGCGATTTTGATCCTGAATTTTTCTAAAGATCGTTAGCTTTTTGTCCAAAAAGCCTATCTCCCTCAAAGGGCATGTCTAGCAGCCTGTTCTGGACATTAGGGGAGATACCAGAGGTTTTCAAGTAGGCCCGTCTTCTCATTAGTACTGCCAATCCCACGGACCGAACCATGCAGTGCAGCACATCCAGGCCCATTTCTAACGACTGCTGGGCCACCTCCTTCTCATCCTCCACCAGCCGTATAAAACCATCCCATATTTCTCCTTCTGGGATGTATTGACTGGCTTGTGCTACAGCCTTCCACAGACCAAACTAATATTTGGCAAACATCAAAATTTAGTCATATGTGCCCCTCTGTGAGAATGAACACGGCCCATTGACCTGTTCTTTGGGAATGTACCCACTTCCGAGTCCGCAGCCACACATTAGCTCACTGTACCCTTCCACAGATGGGAACTATCCATTTGCATATCAGTCTTTGTCCCGCCCACATAGGCAGTCCAGCACCAAAATGCTGTGGCAATTCCTCTCTGAATAAGAGTATCAACAGCAACCCCAGAAACGTGTTTCAGCCTTGTTGGGCATCATCAGTGGGGTCTGTGCGGGACAAAGACTGATATGCGGTTGGTAGACGGTTGGTAGGGCAATGGCCACAGTGGCAGGAAATAACTTCCGATGCCGGGCCCTGCAGTATATTGAGTAGGGTTACTGTTTGCCTTTTCTGAAGAGGCCTCCAGACAGTCCTCCACCTCCCCCAATCCAGCCGGGACAGGAGCTCCAGGAAGAACGGAGAGCCCTGTTATCGAAGGGTGCAGTGGAAGAGGTACCTCCCGATCAGACAGGGTTGGGTTGGTATTCCTGGTATTTTCTGGTGCCCAAGAAGGAACGAGGTCTCCGTCCCATCCTGGACCTCAGGGCCTTGAACAAGTTCTTAAGGAAAGACAAATTCAGAATGGTGACATTGAGAGACAGTCTCCATGCTCTCAAACTGCAGGACTGGCTAGTGTCAATAGACCTACAGGATGCTTATTTCCATGTGCTGATACACCAAAAGCACAGTAAGTACTTAAGGTTCCTCATAGGGGACAAGCACTATTAGTTCAAAGTGCTTCCCTTTGGGTTGACCTCCACGCCAAGGGTTTTCACCAAGCTCATGACGGTAGTTGCGGTCCACCTCAGGAGACCCAGGGTCCATGTATTTCCATACCTGGACGACTGGCTGATCCGAGAGAAGTCAGCAGGGCAGGTTTTGTCTTATCTAGAAGACACCTGCCTTCGACTGCACAGAGTAGGTTTCTCCCTCAACTTCACGAAGTCCCATTTGACACTAGTTCAGAGGCTCCTGTTCATCGGAGCAGTCCTAGACACCCGGGTTGGGAAGGCTCCCCCCTTTACAACTTCCCCCCGAGGAGAGAGTCAGCAACATAGCCCAGATGGTGCATTTGTTTCAGAACCACGCCACCCTCCCAGCAGCTTCCTTTCTACGCCTCTTGGGTCTCATGGCCACCTGTATTTTTCTAGTGCCATAGGCGAGGCTGCGTATGAGATCCCTGCAGTGGATCCTGAGGGACCAGTGGTCTCAGTATCTGGGAGCGCATACAGATCACCTTTCAGTGCCCAGTCAGGTAGTCTGCGAGCTCGGCTGGTGGAACATGTGCAGCAATCTATTAGTGGAAGACCCATTCTGGCCTCTTTAGCCCCAGGCCAGAGTGGTCACGGATGCCCTCCTGGAGGGTTGCGGTGCCCACTGTAAGGATTTGCAGGTGAGCAGCCTATGGTCTCCATCAGAAGCCAGTGGCACATTAACTGGCTGGCGTTGAGGGCCATCAGGTTATCCCTGAGGGCGTTTGCTGCATCTCTCAGAGGGAAGCATGGCCTCGTCTTGACAGACAACACAGTGACCATGCACTACCTCAACAAGCAGGGTGGTGTGCACTCCCGCCCACTCTGCACAGAGGCAATACAGCTGTGGTTCTGATTGCGAGAGGACAAACTCTTAGTCTCTGCAGTTCATCTAGCGGGGCCAGAGAACACCTTAGTGGATGCTCTGAGCAGGCAGAGCACAGCCTCACATGAGTATGAAGTGTGCCAGGAAATCCCAGAGGAGGTCTTTGCTCTCTGGGGTACCCCAGCAGTGGATCTGTTTGCCACACAGTCCAACAGGAAGTGCAAACAGTTTTTTGCTCGATGGAATTCCCAGCGAATGGCGTACTGGGGGGCACGTTTCTGGTGATTTAGATCTTCCCTCTCCACTTTGCCTTTCCCCCCCAATTCCCATCATCCCGAGTTCGCAGGAGGTTGAAGAGATTATGAGCGACCATGATCTTGATCGCCCCGGATTGGGCGAGGAGAATGTGGTACTCAGATCTCCTGGATCTCCCAACCCAGTCGGAGAGTTGAGTGCTCCACCCTACCCCGGATTCCCTCAACCTACATGCATGGCTCTTGAGAGGATAAGGTATGATGACTGGGACCTCTCAGAGGAGGTACTTGAGGTGCTGCTGGCTGCACACAGACATTCTACAAGAACTCTGTACGCATGCAGTTGGAGAAGATTTGAGGCGTGGTGCAGGATACGCAAGACTGACCCCATCTCTTGCCCCACCACCACAGTGATGGAGTTCCTTGTGTCACTGGCCTCTTCAGGCCTTCAGGTTGCCACAGTCAAAGGGTGTTTGGCAGCCCTGTCTGTATTCAAGAGGTCCCCAGACCAAGGTTCCTTTTTTACTATTCCGATCGTGGCCCAGTTCCTGAAGGGCCATCTCAACAAGTTTCCACCAACCCCATTTGTTGTCCCAGATTGGGATCT
Source organism: Ambystoma mexicanum (assembly GCF_040938575.1). Taxonomy (NCBI): domain Eukaryota; kingdom Metazoa; phylum Chordata; class Amphibia; order Caudata; family Ambystomatidae; genus Ambystoma; species Ambystoma mexicanum. Next base: position 602,350,861 of record NC_090922.1, read on the forward strand.
TCATCTGGTTTTGACCTACACTATGGTGGCTCCATTCGAGCCTATGCACTCATGTTCTTTGTGGCTTTTAACCCTTAAAACAGCCTTCTTGGTTGCGATCACATCGGTCAGTAGGGTTAGCGAACTGCAAGCCTTGTGCTGCAAACCTCCTTTTCTGAAGTTCTTTCATGAGAACGTCTCTTTTAAAGTCAGACCCAGATTCCTTCCTATGGCGGTTTCAGAGTTTCATCTGTCCCAGTCTATTAATTTACCTGACTTTTACTCTCCCTCCACATCTCTCGAAAGAGGAAGAGTGGTTCCACCGCCTTGACCCCAAGAGAGTGTTACGTTTCTATGTTGCTCACACATCCGAGTTTAGGAAAACAGACAAATTGTTCATGGCCCATTCCTTGTCTAGAAAAGATCTTGCCATCACTAAACAAACCCTGTCACATTGGATTATTTTGTTCATATCTGAGTGTTAACAATCGGCAGGCGAAGAGCTTTCAATGGGCATCGGACCCCACTCAACCAGAGGGGTTTCAGCCTCTACAGCCCTCCAGAGAGGGCTTCCTGTTAGGGATATATGCTGAACAGCCACTTGGTCATCCTTACATACATTCACCAAGCACTATGCCTTAGATGTTGCACGGGTAGCTGATGCAAGGTTTGGTAGCACGGTTCTACAGAATCTAATGGTTTACATTTTTCTGCCCTCTCTTTGTTATTCTAACTGCTTGGGGAGTCTATCAAGATGAGGAATCTGAGGGCGAAAAGCAATCAATTGAAGTAGAAATTACAGTAATGATCTTTCTATGGATTCTTTTCCCGCAAATTCCTGATCGACCCTCCCATCCATCCCAGCTCAGAAAGTTAGGTGGGTTGTTGTTTCTGTCCAAACGAGAAGGCATCTAGTGATGACTCTGGGATGACTGCTTCGGTCTCATTCTTTTAAAAAAAACTTTAAAAAAGAAGAAATCATTTTTTTCAATCATTGTTGTTGGGATGTGTCCTTGTTAAAGTTTAGCCTCCTCCTGTGGTCTTTCCTTCTGCAGCGTTCAAACACGGGAGTGGGGGGGGAGGAACTGAAGCATGGAGCGTAGTGATGTGCTATATATAAAATGCCTGACGTCACTTCCCCAGCCAACGATCAAGAGCCTGACAAGACGGATCGACGATCGAGTGTATGTCCACTAAGCCCTCTGTCGAAAAGTTTACGAACAGAGCTGGATGATGGATATCTATCAAGATGAGGAATCTACGGGAGAAGAATCCATAGAAAGATCATTACTAACCCTTCCTCTAAAGCAGAATGGACCCTCCATTTCTTGGATCTTTGTCGAGTACTCTGGTTTTACTTGGATGGAACTAATGATGTGCATTGATAATAGTGCCTTTTCTTGTTATATTGCAGCACTTCCTGCGGTCAGTTGGTGTCCAAGGTGACTATTGCTTTCTGAATGGACTCCTGCATAACAAACGGCTAAAAACTTCAGAATATCTCTGCTTCCACAAAAGGCTTACACGCACATACATTGAGGGTCAAAGGGGCTTCTGTGGCCATTCAGTGGCATACCCCTTGAGATGTAATTGCCAACGTGGACACATGGACCTTGCCCTCTGCACACACTACTGTATGTATGCCAGTTCTCGGCTGATGCTCAATTTGGCCAGGCAGTGCTTCAGAACTTGTTTGGCTAGATCAAGGTAGGTCCTCCTTCCCTCCAGTTTGTTTGGCTTGGTAGTATCCCAAGAGTATTGAGGAAGGACGACGAGACGTAGGAGTTCGCTACATTACTCACTATTGTGACTACTTTACACCGAGTCCTTCTTTGACCATACGCCCTCCCACCTTCCCCGCTAAAAGTGATATGTATGACCTGGGGGGTTGAAAATACACTGGGCAAAATAGACTGGGCAGTTCGAGGACGTGGGCGACGCCTGGACATGCGTGCGTATGCAGGCTATGCATTAAATTAAAATGCAAGGGATTTTCTGCTTGAAAAATGGCTCCAGTAGACAAAGTCCTGAGCATGGAGGAAGGGGGTCTATGGGACTAAGAGTAAAGTAATCAGTACCATGAGTTACTCTTACCTTCTTCATATTGCCTTTGTTCTATTTCCCCCTCCATGTAACCTTGCAGCAAATTGACATGGTTAGTGATTTTTGACACTGTGTCTGCTTTAGGATCCTCTTCACATATTCCCTCTCATCATTTGAGGCCACTTCACTTTTCCAAGAGCCACACAGGGTCTTTTTGTTCACAAACATCTCATCTGTGCCTGCTTGTGCTGTCTCCCTCACCAGGGCCATCTACCTCTCACCATGGGCTGGTGAGGGGGGAATCGCTCTGGGACAACACGGTTGTCTTGTAAGCAAGACAACGCAGTGCATCACAGGTCCGAAAACCCAATCCCGCACTTATTTTTTAATATAAATGTTATTGTGCATTTGTAAGGTGCTTATACATCAAGTAAATTGTGTTTCAAAGCACAGCTGTGGTGATTACATGTCATAGATATGGAATACATGAGAGGACCCAATCCCCTCGAAAGAGGCGTACCTACTAGGCCTTGTGAGCATTCAGAACGTGCAAGTGCAGAGAGGGATAAGGGATAAGGAAAGGAGGTAAGTGCTAGGTGTTCCACTGAGGAAGTGCTAGGAGGTAAGTTTCAAGCAAGCAGTTGTCAACTGCCAATAATAAGTGTAGGGCTGTAAGATAGCACAGGCTGGTGGGCACCCAAAGGCAAGTGCTGGGAGTGGGTGGAGGCAATTGGGGGGGTGGCCTGGGGGCAGATCCTAGAAGAACACACAAGGACCCTGGTCACCAATCTCAGCGAATGTGGTGTTTAGCAAGAGAGTGAGAGGGGGAAGGAGGAGGTGAAAAGGAAAATCTTGAGGAGCTTCAGGAATTTGAGGAAATCCAGCTCAAGACAGAGAGGATGGGGGAGGCTGGTCCCGAGGCAGGAGCCAGCTGAGGAAAGATCGGCCACCAGCTCTGTGTTTTGAGAACCGCTGGACACAGTGAGAGTTGGAGCCAGAGGAGTGTAAAGATCTGGAGGGAGAGTATTTAAACCAATCTCTGGGATTTAAAGCGCATTATAAAAGAACAATTATAATCAAAACATTACACTTTGCACTTAACAAAATGCTGGGGTGGGGGAGAAAACAAACAAATATATATATATATATATATACATATATATACATATATACATATATATATATACATACATATACACACACACAAAGGTTCGTTTTTAATTTCTAATTTTAGGGCAACAAGTTAACATTTGAATTCAGAGTCGAGTACCTAACATATCTCCCCAATGAGTGCTTTTATCTCCTCAAACCAACTCCCTCGCCCAATCACTGCATAGTTCGTTGCTGATGCAGCAAGCACTTCATCACTGGAGCTGTCCCTTTCTCTTGAAGCTTTACACAGTCAGCAGTCGCCGGTGGAAAATATATACCTGCCACCCAAGAGGCAGGGCCGCACGGCACGCCTGATGGTCGGAATTCAGCCATTAATAACTGTCCCCTCCTACCATTATCCCTTGCAAGGCAGACTCTGCTCGTTTGTAATCACTTAACAACTTTGGGGGCTGTGAAAGAGGAGGAAGTGTGGATGGCTCATTGACTTTCTCAGTCCAGCCATTACTTTCTTCTCAATTATATTTAGCAAGAGACTGCTACGCTCAGGTCAAGAGCCAAGAGGGAGCACTGGGGATATTGAACTTGACTCATGCAGATAATCCACCACCACTACATGCCCTTTAATTAAACTGAATCTGTAATTCATATTGAGGTCCATCAAAGCTGAATTGTGACTTGCCTTCTATACTAGCATGATGTTACTCAGTGCCCCAGCCATTCTTACACAATCCTTTCACTTTAAACATCTATTAATCACTCTAGGCTGAAAGTAAAGTAGTCCAGTCTTTAGACATCTCTTGTGAACATCTGTTATTGTCCCAATGAATGTATGAACACAAATTGTGACTGGACCTCAGTCACATTTTCTCCAAGGCAGCCGAAAGTCATCAATATTTTGCAACTTTGACTTTTGACTTCCAGTGGCTACTGTAATACATTTAGATGGCGAGCTGGTGCATTGTAATTAGAGGCTACTGGCAAGCTCTGGACTAAGCACTGAAAGAGGAGCTCTTTGGCATTCTTTGGATTTGCTCGCATCTCATCACCTGCTAAACACCAGACGACAGCCACGTGGCCAATTAACCATTGTCTCTTTGTGTAATAAAAGATACATGTGATGTGTGTCTTGTATTTTCTCTTGTTATTAAAGCTACACTGGTGAAAGAAGCTGTAATAAATGTCAGTTACCAATTAATTGCATTCATGTCTAAACCCCATTGCACTTGCAGCTTTTCGGACAGTTGTCTAAAGGTGCCTTCAGAAGCTTCAAGTTAAAATGCGGCTTCTGTTGGTAGCCAGTCAAATAGTAATCACATTCTTAATGTAAATCCATTTATTTTAGGTTGTATCATTTCCCACTGTATGTATATGTAATGGAAACTGGATATTTTATGTTGGGACTTATTTTTTTGGGCAATAGTAAGATCCTCACTTCTTCAGCATTGGATCTTTCATAGAGTGACATGTTTTGAATATTGCCTGTCATCAGGTTGGGGGTCCTTGGTATAGAATTAACACAGTGCTTAGAAGAAATTGCAGCTCTATGTGCAATCTATCCATCTAATGTCAGGCTATTGCCTTGCAGACAGTCAGGTGGGGGAGCGTTAAAGCAGCCCACAGAGGCCATTAGCCTATTCTTTACCACAAACTGTGTGAAGGGAGTCATTGGGACATTACCCTTCTTCATTCAATGCTTTTGAATCTATTTATAAAGCACAGGAGCTTTTGTTTCAATTTCCAAAAGATTTCAGATAAGACTTATTTTGAAGGGAGTTTAGGCAGTTTGCTGCCAAAGATGGCGTCTTTTAGAGGGTCAGAATGTTCAAACCCTATCAGATATTTGGGCTGAAGAACATTTACAAGCATGTCGATTGTATTGGATACCTCTACCCACACCATGCTGTGCCACAAAATGTGTTGCCTCTTCATTGCTAAGAACCTTTAGAAGGATGCACAGGTGTCGGGTTTGCTGGATGAATGGTGGAGCATATCAAGTGTCAGAAGCTGAATGTACCAACAGCTTCATGACTGCTTTCATGAAAGCAAAACAAAGATTAGAGAGAACACGTGGACATAAGGGGCCAACATCTGATGTAAGACACCTCTTTGGGAAGCAAAACAGGATGAAAGGCTGTGTTGGGGTAGTTAATAAAGGTCTCACGGGTAAAGAGAAGTTTGAATTGTGCGCACCATATTGGGGACTGGAGTGACAGCAATTTTGTAACTTGTGTAAGGAATGGCTTGATATCATCAATAAAGACCGACACAAATGAGACATAGTTCAAGGGTGTTTATTGAATTTTAAAGAGTTGGCTAAACGCCTGTCTAAACCTAAATCTACGGATGGGAGCAAGCTACAACCAATAAATAATAATAATAACACAGTCCTAGTCGAGTCTGTCAAAATAAAAGGGCATATGCTAATAAGCTGATTGCCAATCCTTACCTCTAAATACAAAATGGTGTGGGACACTAGTGTATGCAAAAAAAGGTGTTCAAGAAACAATATGTCAAGACAGTTGAGCAGTTGGCCTCCCTTCCCCACGCGTTCAACACGGAACAAGGCAGCACGTTCGAACCTCGTACACACACTGACTTCCTTGGCACAAAGTCACAGTTCAACGGTCCAGCTGGTCTCACACCACTCTGGCAAAGTCTTTAAGAAAAAAAGGATTCTCAAAAGAAACGTCTTGTCAAATCACAGGCTTCCTCAGCCTTGAAACAAAGTTCACTTTGCTTGTCAAACGCAGACTTCCTTTGTCAGAATACAGGCTTCCTGAGCCTTGAAACAGCAGTTCACTTTACTTGTCAAAACACACCATATTACCTTCTTTCCCAGTGACTGCTGGTACTTGTAGTTCCTTTTGTTACTCGTACAGTTCAATATCTCAGTATCAGGACCTTCTGTGCCAAAGTCTCTTTGCCATTCAAAGTCTGTTACTGCAGAGGGTCTAATGTAGCAAACACAACACAAAAGTTCCTTTCCTTTGTCAAGATTCTCACATTCATAAGTACACGATTGGTCTCCCTCATCCGGGCTCGGACCATGGATCCCCCGGGTCCGGGCTCAGATCCCTTTTCACACAATGTTCACAATTCAATCTCCCTCATCCGGGCTCAGATCATGGATCCCTCTTCCGAACTCAGATCCCTTTTGAAACCAGAATTAAAGACTTTCGACTATGTGCAGGATTTTGCTTGACCCATCGCAGGACCACTTCGATTTAAAATTCTCTACAACTCTTTAACTTTCACTTTTGGTACTTCTCAGCTGGAAACCTTACAGAGACCTTCGATTGGACACACGCGCAGCGCCGGACCACTCTGTCTCACACCTTTGCTGTTTTGGTCTACACAACCCAGAATGCACATTCAAGGTTTTGCTCCCACAAAGTTCTTGACACAATAGCTTATCCCGCCTTAGTTTCCCTCGAGCCACAGGATCTCCATCTTTTACCCTCAGTGATGAGGTGTTAGCAGGTCCTCTATAGGGATTCACTTGAGGTCAGGTGTCCCAGCACCTGTGCCTCAACTATCTGGGTTTCTGGAACTCACCCAGGGAGCCAGCACTGATTTAAACACTACCAGAAAACTGTAATTGGAGTTTTGGTTCCCTCGGGCATGGCTCCCCTGCTGCACTGTAGCCCCCTTTGTACTCACAGGCCTCAGTGTCTTGGCAGTCTGTACCCCCTTTTGGGTTCTCCCAGCAGCTGACTTCTCCTTCTGGTCTTCAAGGTTCCTTCAGCATCCCCTGCTCGGTCAGAGTGTGCCTGGGTGGCTGACCTTTTATACTCTTTGAAAGAGTTGATTGGAGTCAGGTGTGAGCGGTTGTCCCTCCCTGTCTGACTCTGCCTGACCTCATTATCGGGACAACATGAAGACTGCCCAGAGGAATCCATTGCCATCGATTCCTATGGGTAATCCACATGACTCCCATCTGTCTCTGCTTCGTCCCAGTAGTTGGACTTCTAGAATGGAAGTAGGGATTGTGGGAGTTGTATGTTTTCCTGGAGATCATAGAAAAACCACGCAGGTTTTTGTCAGGATGAAGGGGGTAAATGTATTGTGATGGGTACATTAATTTTCGATAGGGTTTTAATTTCCCTGGTCATTTTCTCCTTTTCTTACAGAAAGGTATTTGGGTTTGATGGGACTCTGCTGAGAATATCGCATGACAACTGAGGGGATGTCAAGTAGGGGTGTATCAGAACAGGAGGAATACCATGTCTCCCAAAGGCCCTGAGGACTAGGTGATCCTCCCTCCCTCTCTCGTCCACCCCAGGGTTGGAATCCAAGAGCGATGCCCCTCCCCATGCCACCTGAACAAAGAATCCCCAGGAATAGCCTGGGAGAAACGCCTCAGGTTTCTCCCACTTGGCACAAATATAGTGTAGTTAATGTGAATGGGATAAAAGTTGCTTTTAGGGTTATTTGTGTAAGATCATACATTTTTAGATTTGCACATGTGCAGTAATATAATGGCAAGTTTGTTTATATGTTATAGATACAATATAATGCATGAAGTGTCACTCTGACTTAATGAGAAGTCAGAGGAGTTAAACATGTGCATGCAAGATAGAAGGTTGTGAATGGAGACTGTGATGAGGGGACACAGTGGTCTATAACACACATGCATGAACATAAATACACAGGAAGCTTTTTGAGATAGTTCGGAGATATGGGGGATATTATGAATAGATGATTCTGTGTGCCATGTGTCCCCTCATTGTGGGGAGTTTGTGTGAATCACTGAAGCTTGAATCTGCGAGGTGAAACTTTAATTGGCCAGGAAACTGTTTTTTCAAGATTGAAGGCTGAGGGGGAGCAGCATCAGCTGCGGTCAGTTTCAACCAAGCCTGTTTTATGGTCTGCAGCTGCGGTCAGTTTCAACCAAGCCTGTTTTATGGTCTGCTGCTATTATGGAACAGAAATGTAATCTCTACGTACAAGCCTGTTATTGAATGACTGAGGCATTTCGGCCACCAGGTAGGGCTGGTTTTAAGGGCCAGACAATTAACCTGATGCAAGGATTACTTGCAGGGAAGGTACACCAATAGATCATGGATTTTCAATTGAGTTGTTGGGGTGTGGTTTGGGGCCATGTGGGCAGGAATGGTAAGTTGAATAGCTTAGAATGAAACATGGACACCAACAAGTTTGGACGATAAAACCAGCAACAATAGATCAAAAGGAAGTTTGTTTGTTCCCCTCCTCTTCACATCAATAGAATTTCTGTAGAATGGCTGTGTGCATCACAAGTAGGGGTACAGGTTTTCAACCAGATGGAACCTGCAATAATTGAAACTGTTTGTAAGTTGTGTAAACTATGTAACTAGCAGATGGGACTATGACCAAATAGGGAAGGACCCCAGAGAGGGGTATACTATTAATATGAAACATGTAATTATAAGTCTAAAGAGGATAGTGTTTAGATGAATGTATTCAATGAGAAGTGTGGGAACTAAAGGGAATATGGTTACATTGTATAGGTTTGAGCAATCATGTGTGGGAGTCGACTTTGTAACAAAATCTGTGGGAGTGTTTAAACTTGCAAATAGTATAAAATGTGTGTTTTGTGTGGTTAAGAGAGACTCTAGTTTGACGCTGTCATCTAGCCCACCCCCGGCCATTTGTACAATAAACTTGCTTTACAGATAAACGAGCACTTGCTCTTTAAGTGGTGGGCTTACTTTGGGTTAAGGTGATCAAAGGCCCACTCGTAGAGCTGCTAGTCAGTAGGTTGTCCCCCTTTTTGGTCACTGTTCCGCCATTAGGTGCCACGACTATTTAATGAGCCACGTTCTCTGTCTTTATAACCAGAACCCACCACTTTACACCAATGTACCCAGTACATCCTGCATTGCCTCAACCCCATCTGAAAATCCGAATTATCCTAAACCGAAACCCTGTAATTCAAGACAGACTGTGGGGCTTTACCGATTACAGAAAAGGGACAATTCTTCTCCCATGAACAATCCTAGGTAGAAAAATAAGGTTGGCCCAGCATATTATTGTCGCTATTCCTCTGCCCTAGCTTGATGGAAGGCGTCTACAATCCCCCTGACCCTCTCGGGTGCTGTGTGTGCTGAGTTCTTAGATGTGTACAGTAGGCGGCTCAAAGGGGATACACTGGGTAAGATTTTAGAACCCTTCATTTCACTAAATGCGCAGAGGTAATAGTAACACTGTATCCTTGGTGTGAGACACCCTTGCCGGGAAACACTACCTCTAAAAGACTTCCTCTTGCAGTGCACTCTGAGCATTCGGGAAGTCTCAAGGTGGCAACAGTTTCCAAACAATTGCTACCATCATCAGTGCAGTGAAATATTTCCTTTAAACGGAAGAAAGCTTTCTCTAGCCATCTTATAATTTTAGATATGTATGTAACAGGAGAAAATGGGCACCACCATTTTAAAACAACACTTTACAATTATTCCAGTTAATTTAAATACTGTGTTTGGCGCTGGCCAAAATCTGGATTGCACTATCCAGGAGATTGATGCACATAAACAAACTGGGGGATCAGCACCAGTATTGGATCCACCCCTGTAGTGAATACTAAATAAACGTCTTCATATAATTAGAGAAAATTCCTTTAGCCTTCCAGACTTTGTGTTACATCCTTTATTTGTATAGCTCCATCATCATAATTTTTTGGTTCTGTGTGATATTTCCATCTTTTTTAGACCGCTTAAGAAGACTGATTTTTTTGGCAGTTTTAAGTGGCCTGCAAAAAGCCTAAATATCCCATTTCCTTGCCCTTCACCTCGTCCCTTTCTAGCCTGATGTCTTCTAAATCAGGGGGTTTCACCCCGAACCCTGCTTCTTCACCTGCCGCCGCCTCCCTCCCCACAGCAGAAATCACCTATCCCAAAAACACACAAAAACAGGCAACACACACACACACACACACTTCAACACTTGCCTGATCTCCCGTGACGGCTCTTCCGTGTCCCGTCGTGCCAGTCAGCCCCTGCATGCACTCCTGTGCAGCAGTGGCATGCCAGTTCTATTTAGAAAGACCACTCTGTGCGGTCACAGAGCGGTCATCCTAAATCGATATTTTTTGTAATCATTTAAAATAAAAAAGATATTTTCACTTAGGGCCAATTTCTTGGGTGGCATAGACAATGGGCGATGCATTTTGGCCATCGTGTCCTTCATCAGGGCAATCTCTGCTGTCTGACGTATTTTATATCCTAATAAAACAGCATTGTCATCAAAGTGTGTGCGCGCACACCAGGTTTTTGGATAAGCTAAAGTTGTAGAGGAAGTCTCTCTGTCCCAGTTATCATTTACAAATAATGGTGTGGCAGAGGCATACACAAAGAGCAGTCTTCATATGTTGGAGCATTAAAAAGTGTGAAAGACAATTTTAGGTGTGCTCTTGGATAGCATCAAGCTCTCTCAATTGGGGAGAGGGTGCACCAGTATCGTCCTGGAGGGTCTGACAAGGGGTTTGTGGCGGGGCAAATCGTTCAAGACTGGCGTGAACTACTGGCCGAGCGGTGAGGTTGTGAGTGTCTGGAACCCCAAGACTGGCCTGTGGTGTGGCTCTGTGATTTTCCCTGCCATTTGATTGGGACCCATGGGGACCAAAGTGGGGTGAACGGGGGATCCTCTGTATCCTGCTCGTAAGGTCAAAATTCACTGGCTCGGGATGGCACCCCCTTGCCAATCCCCAGTACCTGGCATGGGACTTCATCACATAAGACAATTAGAATAAGATTACAGAGTTTCTAAAAGTTCTCCTATAGAAGTCAATGGGGTAAAATCCCATAAATCTGCCCTGGTCGTAGGAGAAAATGAGGTAAGTTCTATTTATCCCCACATGTGCATTAGAAGCAGCAGCCATCCGGAGGCGACACCAGACGAAACCTACAAGAAGCGTTCCAGCCCAGGCTTCAAGAACCACTAGTCCAGGAAGAGCTGCTTGAAGAGATCTAAGCAGTAATTAATAAACAGTAGAGTGGAAAAATCAAACTCACGCTAGTCCTGGACACATGGGACCCTTGGAGATGAAATCAACTGAAGGGTCAGAAAGCCAGTCAGAAACCCAGAGGACAAGTACTCATGGTGTGGGATCTAATGAAATGGGTCAAATAAACGTCTAGTGCACAAGCCAGTTTGGATGTTTGATTTAAGTCTGGCTAGTCCTGGTCGGGGGGCCGTATTAGTATGACTCGCACCCATGACTAAGCAAGTAGTCACACTAAAATCAACAAACAGGACACCTGAAATGACAACCCATGAGGCAGAAGCATCAGCTTCCACAAGGACGTTGACCGCAGCAAAGGAAGATGACAATCAAGGTTCTAGGACAGCTCAGGGTGACGGGAAAGAGCAGCCAGATGAAAATGGTCCCATGTTGGATACAATGGCACATGGTGACCCAGGATATCCCAAGAACAGAGGTCATATGTAACTTCCAGGCCAGGAATACACCCCACAGTAAGACACTTGGTCAGAATGATTTGCCAGTGACCCTGCCCCTGAAGAGGACAGGAAAATGTCTCATGATGGAGCAGCCAGTCCAGCCAGCTTAAGGAGGGTTGGAACCTAAAGAAGGCTAAGCACCTTGCTACGGATCCCGCTAGCACTGCCATTAGCGGCCCCGTTCGGGAAGGACACGTTCCCAGTCTACGTCAATGTTGAGTCTGCCGGTTAGGGGTGCCCCTTCCAAGAGGAAGTTACTGACCCCGTCAAAGCTTCGATTTCTGTCTTCGGACAAGACTATGAAGGCTAAGTCCTTGGGTGGTTCCTCTCGTGCACAGTCGATTACACCTTCATCGACCAAGACCACAACATCCTCAATGACTACTTCGTCTTCCAGAACATCCACTTGTCACCGACCACTGTACCGTCAATGGCATCCAAGATGTCCACTTCGTCAACACTCCTGTCAACGACTATCATTACGTCATTGAACAGGGTTTTGCTACTGCTGTGGTCTCCGCCACCAAGATGACAGCGATAACGCAAGTTTCTTTGCCTGTATGGCCTATGGCTTCGGCTGCACTGGCAACTACGGCTGGAGTGGCTGCTCAAACACATGATATGCATACCACAAGCCTTCCATAAGTCAAATGAGTACTTGGTGAATCCACAGGCTCTGTTTGTGGCTTTGAGTGCCATGCTGTAAGAGGTGAACACCTTTCTGGCCAATACAACAGATTTCTTCCCCCCTCTGTTCGTAGGCAGACTGGAAGTGGATGCCGCAGATCTGGTGGAAATAGTGGCAGCCTGTATAACCAACCGTTCCGGGGAAGGGTGTGTGGCAAGAAAAGAAGGATCTCCACTTGCCGGCCGATACTTCCCTGTAAAATTGGCATTCACAGGGGGAACAATACACAGTGGCGTGGTTGAATGGCATTTTATGCTCAACAGTGGGACCCTCATCCAAAATGTCAGTGAGCTCATACTCCTGAAGAGGTGCGGTGGATGCCTTCAACCCAAGGGTGTCAACCTACCCTGTGAACCAGATCGCTGAACTGGATATTAGCATTTGTCTAGGGCTGGTTTTGTTGTAACTCAAGATCTGGGGAAGTATCCAGACCACTGGCGACTTGTAGACCCTTAGCAAGGGCCAATAAATCGGCCTGGTCGTCAAAAAAATAGACGCCGCTGGCTCCCATGTAAATAGTGTCGAATGGATTATCTGGGTCATCTACGCAAATATGGATTGCATTGAGTCTAAGAAACCGATCTCAATAGCGGCACAAATGAACCGTCGCCGATTGTTGGCACGGAGCTCTTGAGAATAGGTTGCAAAGCCATAGCTTTCAATGCCGAGGGTTCTTTCAGCGCTGAGGGACACCCGTATGACCGATGGGCATCGTGGGCCTCGGCTTTACCACGCTCCAGCAATCTATGCCTGGTAGGCGTGACCCCCAAAGGCATTTTTTATGTCAACGATGTCGATGGAGTTGCTGGCCTCGAGGCGGGAGCACCAAGTGCCGCTTTAGCTGCCAAAGCTTGCTGGTCGGGGGCCAGGGCCACACCTACAGCAGCTTGTTGCCTGAACATATCAAGCATGGATGTTTTAAAGCTTTCCCACTCTTACCGAGTGGTCAGCCCCGCCGAGGGCTTACCTCGTTCCGACAACAAGCTGGACTTGCATCGATGGAGTTGGTGTCGCTTCTTCTTCTGCGAAAAATAGGACGAGTAATGGCTCCTGGAGGGAGACCGTTACTTAGACTTCTTGCAATGTCGTTCCTTCCCTTTGTCAGGGGTGGGTTCCTCAGTCTCGGCCTACGAAGACGAGGGACAGCGCCAGAGATTAGGTGACCGGTCTGCCCAAAGCCAGTTTCCTGGCCCTCTCACATAGAAACTTGGGCTGCATCTTTGCGCAAGACGCGCAGGCCTCCGTGTCATGACCAACACTAGGCACCACAGAGACACGTCGTGTGGGTCGGTTACGGACATTTTGGCCTCACAATTGCGACATTGCAACGAGTATTTCTGAGAAAGCGTACAACTAGGGATAAAAAGAAACATCAAGTAAACTCGATCTGTGTTCCCGATAGCGCGTGGAAAAAAGGAACTAAAGCATGGGGCGTAGTGACACCACACACACACACACACACACACACACACACACACACACACACACACACACACACACACACACACACACACACACACACACACACACACACACACACACACACACACACACACACACACACACACACACACACACACACACACACACGCCGACGATCAAGAGCCGGACAAGACGGCTCAATGATCGAGTAGAGGTCCACTACGCCCCCTGTCGAAAAGCTTCTTAACAGCATAGCTAGATGATGGATGTCTATCAAGATGAGGAATCTGTGGGAGAAAAGCAATCCATTTAATGTCTGATTCAAGTGAATATCGAAACATTTGGGACAGTCCTCCATGGTGGGCTGAGGGGAATTGAGTGGTGCTCGACCAATGAAGCCACTAACCCTGGGATCCAAGCCAGTCCATATGTGAGCCAAGGGTCTGAGTAGACCAAAGGGGAGGAGGACTATGGTAGGCCTACTGTGGGGGGCAGGGACATCTTCATTGTCTCAGACAATTAAACCAAGGGAGTTCCTGGTCAGAGGAATCCCATCTCCCTCCCCAAGTGGACACCCGGGTACCAGAGACGCTGAGGGAAAGGACACAGAAATAGCCTGCTCTTTCAGAGGCCTACCCACTATCTTGAGGCCCTGTGGAGTGAAGGAAATGGCTAAGTTTCCTATTCTTTGTGTGCTTTTTTCATCAATTTTGTGGTGAGACTTTGGTGAGACTTCCTACTGGCCCTTGTTCAGGTGGGTGTCTGCACTCCTTGGGAAGACTTTGCCACAATGACTTATCTTCAGCCCCCGTGTGAGGAACCTCAGGAGCCTGCTAAGAATTTGCTCCTGGCCAGTGATCTTTGGTCCTTAACCCAAAATGAACCCCCCCCCATGGTGTATCCTCGGATGACAGTCTGGTATTAGCCCCTACATGGGGGTTCTCTGGCCCCTGCCAAGATATAATGGCCTAGCCCCACAAGTTGGATCTTTGGACTTGCATTTGGCTTTAGTTCTGGAACTGTGAACTTCAGGGACACCCCTGGAATGTCAAGAACCACTAGAACCCGTCTCCAACCGTGTAACCCCCCCAGGAAGGAGTCTCCCAGCCGTGGTGCCCTGAATGAAGGAATGTTGCTTGCCTGACGGCAGTGTTTGGACTACAGGAATTCCTGGAGGTGCTGAGTAAAAGGCTTGGAGATGATGTCCTGTCAGTGTCGGAACCGTCAGGTCAGGAACCTCACTAAGAGTGGGGCGCATTCCCAGCACTGGTCCCAACTATGTTTGGGACTCACGGCAGAGAGAATGAGGGTCCGACTAAAGGGATTTGCTGGTTGCAGGAAGTGCTGAAATCAGTTTTACATGGCATTGAAAGAAGGAGAAAAACTACACAACGCCAGGAAGCTGCAGGAGAAAAGACAGAGGGAAAGAAAAACCTGAAAGAAACAGCGCTGCAGAGAAAATAAAGGAACAATCGTGATAGTCTGTTCACTGTCATAGTGTAAAAAGGTGTTTGTATTGGAAAAAGAGGGGGTTAGAGTTTCTGAGTGTCCTACAGAGTAGGATGGGGAAAAGGTGTTGTAGGGGATTGTAATCCTTGTACTAGAGGGTTTTGAGGTGATCTCGGAAGGATGGGTTTTAGAGGGTTTGTGGGAGCTGTAGTTATCGGTCATATTCGACTGGGAGTTTGGAAAATGACAAACAGAGGGATGGGATTGATAGGGTTTATGAAGCAAACAAGGATAGCCTGGATTGTGAACTGAACAGAGGGAATTGTGGGAATGGTAGTGTTTTGTCAAGGTAGATTGGATGTTCGGTAAAGAATAATTATAGGGGCACGAAGGAGAATAACTGGGAGTATTTATTTGGGTATGTAACAGAAAGACGGGGATCATGGGAGATTGTTGGTTTTGCCTTTGGGTATGGGAGATTCAATGGGTGGAAGAGATGAGCCGGAAAAGCTTATAAAAGCTTCAGGAACTTCGTTCCCCTCATCATCTCCCCGTGATGGTATCGTGTCTCATCTGGGATATTCCCCGAGCACAACCCCCAGGAACTGGATCAAACAGTGATGGCCGTGTCCTAGGCACCTGAATAAGGGATTCCTGGGTTCTACCTGGGGACGTACACATAGGTTTCTTACAATAGTCACATAAGGAACAAGTTACTTACCTGTAACTGTTGTTCTCCAGCATGGGTCTGGCATGGATTCACATGCTCATGAATATTCCCCGTCGTCAGGCTGGGAATCCTCGGGAAAGAAAAAACCAGTATCAGTTTCGTTTCTGATCTGTCTTTCGTAGTAGTAACCAATCACTGATCTCTGATCATACTGACCACAGCCAATGACTGCCATCTCCCTAAGCCCTGCCTCTGGCAGCCATCTTCAGATTTGGTAGCACGTGAAGTGGCAGTATGACCAAGTGAAGAGCCGCAGAGGGGTAGGCGGGAGGGTTCGCATGTGAATCCATGCCAGACCCATGCTGGAGAACAACAGTTACAGGTAAGTAACTTGTTCCTTCTCCAGCATGGGGTCTGGCATGGATTCACATGCTCATGAATATAATAATACATAGCAGTACACACATGCACAACCAACGGGAGGTGGAAAAGGCTCAACATTAAGCATTACATCAAAAACTCAACATTAAGCAATTCTTACCTCCTCACCAGGCTCACCTTAGGCGAACAGGTTGCACAGCACCGCTTGGCCGACCCTCGACTCCTCCCTGGAATCCCGGTCGACGCAGTAGAATCTCGTGAAGGTGTGCGTCGACCTCCACGTAGCAGCCCTGCAGATGTCCAGCAGGGGCCCACCATACAACAACGCTGTGGTAGCAGCGATAGCTCTGGTCGAATGGGCTCTCGGACGGCCAGGCAACGGTCGGTTTGCCAACCGATGACAGTGCGTGATGCAGCCGGAGAGCCATCTGGAAATGGAAGCCTTCGAGAGAGCCTTCGCTTGGTTCACAGGTCCAAAGTTCACAAATAGCTGTGATGTCTTCCGAAAACTCTTCGTGCGGTCCACGTAGAACTTCAGCGCTCTAGCCGCATCCAGCGAGTGCAAAGTCCTCTCGGCCGGTGACGAAGGCGACGGGAAGAAAGCAGGTAACACCAAGGGCTCGCTGAGGTGGAAGTCCGACGGCACCTTGGGCATAAAAGAGGGGTGCGTTCTCAGCACCACCCTTGTGTCGTGAAAAGTCAAGTATGGAGGCTTGCAGGATAGGGCCTGGATCTCTCCCACTCGCTGTGTGAAGGTGATGGCCACAAGAAACGCAGTCTTCCACGACAGGAACTTCAACGGTGCCAAATGCAGGGGCTCGAATGGTGCCCCCATGAGCCTGGTCAGCACCACGTTGAGTACCCACGCCGGGGCAGGGACCTTCACCCAGTCCCTTCATAAATCCCTTCACCAGGCGATGGGACCACAAGGATGCCCGTCCTGTGGTTCTGCTGTATCGGGAGATCGCAGCCAGATATATCTTGATGGAGGCGTGAGCCAGTCCAGCCTTGGCCAGCGACAGTAGGTACGGCAGCACTTGAGGGGCCGTAATCCATAGAGGGTTAATCTTCTGTGCACAGCACCAGACAGAAAACCTCTTCCACTTATGTCCGCAGCACTTGAGAGTTGAGGACGCCCTGGCCTTTGCAAGGACCTCTCTGCAGTCAGCCGGGATATCGTACCCTCCAAACTCTAGTGCTTCAGGAGCCAGGCCTGCAAGTTCAGCGACTCCAGGTCGTGATGAAGTATAGCGCCTCCTTCTCTGGCGAGAAGATCTGCGTCCGTCGGCAGCTTGACTGGTGGGGACGCTGACAAGTCCAGAAAGTCCGGGAACCAGATCTGCCTCGGCCACACCGGTGCAACGAGGATCATCCTGCACCGGGACCTCTTGAGCTGGTTGAGGAGTCGGAGCAGCAACGGCAACGGAGGGGACGCATATAGGAACAGGCCGTCCCAGGGGAACGAGAAAGCATCGCCCATGCTCCTCGGCTGGGGAAACCTGCTGGCGAACCTCTGGCACTTGGAGTTCGTCGCCGTCATGAACAGGTCGATCTGTGGTTTTACCCATCGTTGGAAGAGTCGATCCACTTGACCCTGACGTAGTTCCCACTCGTGGCACGAGCGCAGCTCCCTGCTGAGTGAGTCGGCGATGGTGTTCTTTATCCCTGCCAGATGAAAGGGCACCAGAAACATCCCTTGGGCGACGGCCCAATGCCACAGATCCTGGGCTTCCTTGGAGAGGGATGGGGATCTGGTTCCTCCCTGCTTCCGGATGTAGAACATCGTGGTGGTGTTGTCGGTGAAGATTCTCACCACCTTGCCCTTGAGGGACGGGCGAAAGGGCCTGAGGGCCCAGAACACTGAACGGAGCTCCAGGATGTTGATGTGGAGCGTCTTCTCCTCCGGGAGCCAAAGGCCTCTCGCGTGAAGTTCTCCGGTGTGCGCTCCCCACCCTTCCAGGGAGGCATCTGTCGTCACCGTTATCTGGTGGGATGGCGTCTGAAAGTCTGTGCCCACCGTCAGATGAGCGCGGGTGCCCCACCACCGGATCGCTCGTCGGAAGGTCTCATTGAGCGGGATCCTGTCCTCGAAGCTGCCCGTTGCTTGGATCCAGCGGGCGTCGGGGGAACTCTTGCAGAGGACGCATCCGAAGCCTGCACAGGCGCACGAGATATATGCAGGAGGACATCATCCCGAGGAGGGACTTGATGGACCTCACCCTGGCCATGTCCGTGGCAGCAGACGCTGCACCTTGCCCAGGATGGCCTATGTCCTTTTCTCCGACGGCAAGGCCAGACGTGCCACTGTGTCGAGTTTGGCTCCCAGAAACAGTGCGACTTGCGACGGGACCAGATGGGATTTGGGAAAGTTGATGGAGAATCCCAGGCCCATGAGCAGCTGGACGGTCTTCGCTGTGTGATCTACGGCGAGCTCCCTTGTCCTTGCTCGGATGAGCCAGTCGTCCAGGTAGGGGTAGACGTGGATCCCCTGCAGACGCAGCCGCGCTGCCACAGGTGCGAGGCACTTGGTGAACACCCTGGGTGCCGACTTCAATCCGAACGGGAGGGCCTTGAACTGGTAGTGCCGTCCTTGGACCACAAACCTGAGGAACATTCGGTGTCCTTTCAGAATGGGGATGTGGAAGTATGCATCCTCCAAATCCAATGACGACAGGAAATCGCGCTCCTCCAGCTGTCCCAGCACGTGCTGGAGGGTGACCATCCGGAACTTCTGTGCCTTGCGTACTTGTTCAGTCGTCGCAGGTCCAGGATGGGACGCCATCCTCCTGTCTTCTTTTTCACGAGGAAGTACCTTCAGTATACTCCGGAGCCCCGGAGCCGCTTCGGGACGAGCTCGATGGCACCTTTTTTGAGCATCGCCCTTACCTCCAATAGCAGTTGAGGGATGTGATTTTCTTTCCTGGCCACGGGTGGAATGCGGGGGCACTTTTTTAGAAATTCGAGGGCGTGCCCATGGGCCAGGGCGTCCAGCACCCAACGGTCGGTGGAGATGGACTCCCACACGCTGATGAACTTCGCCAGCTGGCCTCCCACCAGGGTGCTTCGGTGGGGGCCCGACACCGCTGTCGGTTCAATCTTGCTTGGAGGACGCCTTGCCGCCTTGGCCTCCCTAGCGACGACGGCGGGGCCCACCCGACTTGCCTCGTCCTCTATAGGCTTCCTGCAACGAGGAGCGGGCCGCTTGGTGGTACGTAGAGGAGCCACTGCTGAATCCCTTGGAGGCACCCTGCTTGCCTCCGGTGCTCTGAAAGGACGGCCTTTGCTGCCGGAGAACGCCTAGGGCCTTAGCTTTCTCCGTGTCCGCCTTGATGGCTTGGAGGGACTCATCCACTGTTTTCCCAAACAGATTGTTCCCGTCGAACGGCATGTCCAAAACCTTGGCTTGTACGTCCTGGCGAAAATCCGTCGCCTTGAGCCACCCTCGTCGTCTAAGGCAAACGCTGTTGCCTAGCTGGTGGAAACCGGTGTCGGCAATGTCCGTTGCCACCGTAATGACGTAGTCCGACGCCACTCCGCCTTCTTGCAAGATCTCCAGGGCCTTGGCCCTCTTGTCATCTGGTAGGAAGTCCAACAGGGGGGCGATCTTGTACCATAACTCCCTGTTGTAGCGGGCCACGATCGCGAGGGCATTGGCCGCCTTAATCGTTGTTGCCGCCGACGAGATAACTCGTCCCATTGCGTCCAGCTTCTTTCCTTCTCCGTCCTGCGGGGAAGTTGACGTTGAGGCCGATGCCCCCCCGCTTTTTTCTTGGCCGCCGCTAAGATGACCGAGTCAGGGGTCGGTTGTGCCCTAAGGCACAAAGGGGCCACGTCAGGGACCCGGTACTTCTTCTCGTACCGATCCCTCTTGGCAGGCGTCGTAGACGGGTTCTTGAGAAGGGTGAGACCCTCGTCCCAGATGTCATCTAGTAGAGGCACGGCGAGGACTGTCTTCCTCTTGGCCTCGTGCCGTTGGTAAAGGAAACCTTCCTTCTTCCCTTCGGGGCAGAGCTGAAAAAGCTCGTATGCCCTGGCAATCATTGCATGGAAAGATCCGATCTCGTCTGGCGGGGAGGCCCGGGCTGGCGATGGGAGGTCCGTCCCGTCGTCACCATCGTCGTCGTCGGTACCCATTGTGGCCGTGTCCGTTCCCGAGTCATCCCCATGGACGGGGGACAGGGGTAAAGGCTGAGCAGGCCGCGAGGGCTGAAAAGGCGGGGCTGGATGGATCCATCTTCTCTTGTGTGGGGGGCTTCCCGCCGGGCCTGGGTCTGGCTCCTCCGTCGAGCCTGGTTCCGGATCCTCCGTCGGTGGTAAGAGCAATCTCGTCCTTATCTCCGGACATACGGATTGTATTGCCAACAAAATGGCCGGCGAGTTATCCTGCGGCTCCGGAAGCGACGAGTGACTAGGACCCTCGCCAGTGCCGCCGTTACTTTCGTCGTCACCTTCGTCGGGATTCCTCCCATGGGGATGGGCCTCTTCGACGCCCTCGTCGAGGCCCGCTAAGACTTCTACCAGCTCCTCCTCGGATGCTGTGTCCACAATGGCCACCGCTCCCCCCCCTCTTTTTCCGCCGGGGTCTTCAAGGGGGTCTTTTCGATGGGTCTGAAAGAGGCTTCCCTCCGCAGAGGCAGGGAGACTCTGGGCCCCGAGGTCGCCTCCACTGGTGTAGCCTCCACAGGCTGCGCCAGGGCCGCCGTGACTTCCTCGATAGAGGCCTTTGCCGGGTGAATCAAGGCCTTCACCACCTTGGGCGTGCTTGAGGCCTTCACCTTGGGTTGGGGGGGTCACTGCCTCGCTCCCCCTCGGCTGAATCCTTCGAGATTGACCGGGGCCTCTCCGGAAGCTTACCCGGGTTCTCATATTTCCTCTTCCCTGAACCAGAGCGTTGGCTCGTGGTTGATGATGCCGGGGAAGGCGCGCCCTGCCTGGCAGCCGAAGAGCCCGACTGTTCGGCGCTCCCGGTGCCCGCGGACTCGCAGTGCTTTGCCTTCTGTTGGGTCCCCGTCGCCGGGGCGCCTTCCCAGGACTTAGAAGACCACTCGGACTTCTTCTTCTTCTCACCCGACGGGCTCCATCCTTCAAGCCAGTTGGAGAGACGAAGGTGTCGGTCCCTGATGGTCCATTCCGACATGTTCCTGCAAAACGCACAGTCCTTCTCCACGTGCGTTTTGTCCTCATGAAGGCAGTAGAGACATTTTGAGTGCTCCTCCTCCTTGAACACATTCTGCAGCTGGCATCCAGGGCAAACCCTGAACAGCTTTCCAGGCGTCGAGCTTCCTTTCTCCTGGGCCATGTTCGGGTAGGCCGCAGAAACTTCTGTAATCCTCCAAGAAGCGTAACTCGACGAAATCATCACCCTTGAGGGGCGTAGAAAGATCCGACACGGATCCCTGTTAATCAGATGTAGAGACGGTGGAGCTTGAGGCTCTATTTGACCAAAAAATGAGAAATTCTCTTTGAAAAAGCGTGAAAACGCAGCAAAAGCTCGAGAGCTAAACACGAGGACTCCCAACACTTGAGCGTGTGGAAAAAAACTGAAGATGGCTGCCAGAGGCTTAGGGAGAGGGCAGTCATTGGCTGGGGCAGTATGACCCAGAGACCAGTGATTGGTTACTACTGAGAAAGACAGATCAGAAACGAAACTGATACTGATTTTTTCTTTACCGAGGATTCTCGGCCTGACAGGGAAAATTCATGAACATGTGAATCCATGTCAGACCCCATAATGGAGAATAGTATGATTACATCAACGCATGTTGAAATTAACATGTATATCAAATGTTGCAAAATAATAAATACCATAGTCGTGGTTTGAGGCGAATATGGAAAGGAAAACAAACAAGGATATTTGGAAAAACGTAATACAAAAGACAAAAAGCATTATCCTCGTAATGCTATTTGATACATCATCAGTGGTCCTCTTCCTAATAATACATTAGTATATTGATTTAATAGTGATAACCACAATGGTGTTACTTATATAGAAGTTGTTGAGAGGAATCGTCGAGGCACCCATGACCTTAACACTTGTTTCTTTAGTTGCTTAGGAATAGGGCAGAAACATGGAAGACATCTGCAGAGTGTCCCACTCCTTCCCATGGGTCTGTGTGTGAGGCATAGTACAAGGGCCTATCACTTATTTGACTCATGTTCCAAGTAGTGAGTGTCAAAATAAAGCAACTCGCCCCTACCAGTTAAGGGACATATACATAACACAGCTCTCAGGATCATTCCCGCTCACCATCTTCGCTACACATTCTCCAATAATTTCAGACAAAAGGAAGACTTAATATCTTGGCATAATTTCTCATGGAGAAGGAAATGTATTGTACATCATAGTTGGTTTAACACAAAAACAGTATTCAGTAACGTCCAATCTGCCAGCAGATCATATCATTTTTTGAGCATGTAGGGGACCAAAGAGTAAGATGGTTCAATGCTGAACCCCAAAAGGTATTTCGACAAAACACATCAAGTCAGTCACAATTCATCCCTCTCGGACTGAGTGAATACAATGTCAACCCATAGGATTTCCCTTTGTAACAATTTTCTTTGGATATCTCCCCCTCTACTTCCCAGCCTGATCTGCTCAATGATTCCACATTTCAGTTGAGCTATTGTATGTCTTGTATGCCTCGGCAAAGTGCATGGCTACAGGGATTTCTGATTTTTGTTATGGATATTCGATTTATGCTCCGTCCATCTTGCCCTTGACCTGAAGATAGATTGTTAGGAATCTGAAACGCGTTGGCAATACGATAATCTGAAAGGAGCTATTTGGATTTATCTAAAAACCAGTGGTGGACAACCACATAACTTGTGTGAATGTTGTAAGCACGAGTCTTCACTGTTTGGAACTCAATATGTTTTGCCATGTCTAAATGTACATTTGAACAAATTATAGTACTTACACTAGAATCCTACCCATGGAAACCTGTTCTCTTGCAACTTTACTGTGTTTTGTAGTTATTTCTCCAATTTTGACGAGATAAAGTTCTTAACTTTTGTTTACAACAGATGTTCAGTTATTACTTTGGAATTATTCTGCTACGTAGATTGTTTACTAATTATGAACAGGTGTAATGTTTGTTTGTTTAATTTATTTGTAGAGCGCTCCGGACCCGTAGGTAGAAGGGCGCTTAAGGAAGCGGTTACAGGCATAAGATATGCATTTATATTACAAGGTATATCAGTTTACAAGAATTTTACATAGTACAACAATTTACATATAATACAGGTTAATGACATTTGATTACTGTTAGGAAAGATTCCCATTTATGTGCACTTTTCCCTCCGGTTGTGTACCCCCAACTTTTTGCTGATGTTAAACACCATAGTCTGACTTTACCAGAGGAGCCCAGCTTTCTGCTGCACTCCTCTGGGCTTTTCGCTCACTTTTTATGGGGATACTGACATGCCCTTAAGACAGCCAGTACTGGGAAACTTTGTCTCCCTTAGTCCTTTCCAATGTTGCAACTTTTCTGCAACATGTAACAAGTGTACAATGTACCTTCCAATACAGTGCACATGGGTCTATTAGGTGACGTGCAGATGTGCCTTGGATAGGGCTGGTGGCAGCTTATCATTTCGTATATATGTTTAACCCTTTCCTACCGCAATTACCGCGCTTGGCACAAATAGGTGACCTGGCTCCAAAATGGCCATGCAACCAGGTTCTTTGCCTGTCCTTTGGCCATCTTGCCCCTTCACCTTCCCCAGGTCAAGCCAACCTGGGTCAGTCCTTATTTGGGCATGCATTCTCCCGCGAAACGCCAAACTTTCGCAGGCTTCAGCATGCCTTATGTGTGTGCCTCCAGGATGTGAGCTGGAATGTCTGTCCTCAATACACATCCTGGGTACCAGAGAGTCAGGAGTGCTGTGAATGCCTGGGACCACTGTGGACCGTGATTGGTCCACGTATGGTACATGCCTGTATGTGAGCAGATCTCTCATTGGGTCCTCTTCGTTTTGGCGCAAAGGAGATTCTGGATAAGAGAAGGCCCCAAACACCCATACCATGTTGGTCACTGGAGTTCAAACTGCAAAGGCTAGGATCCAAGTATCCTGAAACTAAGAAGCCGAGTTGAGGAACCGCTGGTGACTCGCTGGAATGTTTGGCACCCTGAGCCCGCTGTCGTCCCATGGGACCCCTCTGCATCTGGTCGTCCTAGAAGGTCGGCGAAGATGCTTCGACCCATTGGAACAGTGGGACCAACTATTCTAGGCACCTTCATCAAACCCTGCAAGTAAGCCTTCTCCGAAAAGTCCCTGGGCCATCCAGTGGGCTGACCAATTTACGCAGACTCTTTGGCCTGATACTGCCTCTGTTTCGAGGGGGTCCTCCAAACCTGGTACGTCGCTAGCTCTGTGTTCACGGCACCCTCACACATAATTCCGTACACTTGGCATTCCCAGGTCTGGAGTAAAGTGAGTGTGCCCGAACTGTGGAGTATACGCGGTTACTGTGTCACCCAGCCGTGGTGACGAACTTTGCAGGAGCACTGCATTTGTGCCCCTCTTGCCCCTGAAGCCTGCTGCAGTGAAACTGGCCTGATCCATCCATCAGGAGCGGAGAAATTGCCACTGTCCCATTTGGCAATCATCGCTGTCTCTTCGCCGCTGAAAGCCACAGATCTGCCAGATTGACGCACTTGAACCTGCAACCGAAGTGGACTCGACTGCCGAAGTTTGGTCCGGAGTGCACCGGGGGTCAGTGAGTAATCGCAACCCTAACTGGTGGCCCCTAGCACCTTCATCAATTTTTACACACAAGTGGCCCCTGAGGGCCCCTCTCCTTTCCATTGCTTGTGCAAACTAGCAAACTATTCCCAACTCTTGGAATCGACTCTGCCCTCAAGTGGAGACCCTCCTCGAATAGTGGGAACCTATTCGTCATCACCTCACCCACCTTCCTGAGCTGCTACATCCCCTTTAAGAGACCCCGTTTTGCCCATCTGCATTACCACGTGCGCCAGCATTGCAAGTACATTTGAGCATTAGGCTCCACTCTTCTTAGGGATTGGACAACCTCTCAGTTAGGGTTGTGTTGGATGCAGAAGGGACTAAAGACTATTTGCACTGCCTGTTTTCTTCCCCTTTTAGGTTGAGGACCCATTTCGTGCATTAACCCTTTAGACCCCATTGGTCTTGTATATATATATACACACTTAGATAGGATTGTGTTGGCTTAAAAGTATTACTGTAATTTGATTTGTGTGTTGAAACTGAAAGGCCTTGAAATAAATCTATTTGTATTTTTAATATATATACACACCTGACTGGGAATGATTTGCAAGTGTCCCTTGCTCTGTGTGCTCATTGAGGTCTTTCAGTCACCCCCACCCCTCCTGAGACCTAGTCTTGACCTCCGCCAAGCTACCTTGATTGGTCTGGCTTGTCCAGAAGAGTACCCTGTTCCAAGAAATTAGGCTGGCCTTCTGAACTTCTGCCCACCAGGTCAGAGTTCAGAAATCCGTCTTAACAATTACTTAAACATACTATCTCAAAAAAGATTTAGTTTTTCATTGAATGCAACTGTATACCACATTGGTCTACGTAGGGCCATCTTTGGTGGGCCCGATCACAGACCACTTGATTCTACTTGGGACTATAGGTCCCCCAAGGAGTGCATAATAGGGCTACCGTATGGCAACTTTCGGTTTTGTTTTCTATAGTCCCTTTCTGTCCCAAGTGGCCTTGAGACATTTTCCGTTTTACACCTGAAATTATTTTAACAAACTTTCTATAATTTTTCCTTGAACTTTGAATTACATTGATTTTAGAGAATATTTACAAGCTAGTGCCTCCCTTTCCCTCTACATGGCACTTCCTCGTGTGCCAGGTGGCAAAAAAATCCACCTGGGGCTGCCCCTATCTGCTGAAGATCCATGAAGGACCCGATCGTTCAATTGCCATTCTTAGTTGTCAGAACCCAGCCTGCTGAGCCTGTCCGCCCCCAGGTAGGACCACCTCCGGGAGGTGGATCGCTGTAATGTGTATGTTGTTCACCAGAGCCCATTTCCAAATGCTGACCGCGAGGGTGCACAGAGGAGGAGACCTGGTGCCACCCTGCTTGTTGATGTAATACATGGTGGTGGAGTTGCCTGTTTGAATGAGGATCGTCTTGTTGCTTATGAGTGGTAGGAAGGTTTTGAGAGCCATCCAGATGGCCTTCAGCACTAGCCAATTGATATGGGCCTCCTGTTCACAAAGAAACCAACCTCTGAGGACGCTGTGGTCGTCTGGCGAGCTCCCCAGCCCCAAATTGAAATCCGTGCTCCACCAGCAAGGTCCTTGTGGTGAAAGGGAGGAAAGCTGATGAGTTCTGCCTGGGAACCCCACTCCTGACTCCATGAGGCTGCAAAGTGCAGCTGATATCTTCTCATTTTGAGCCTTGTGTAAGGCACTGCCAATAGACATGCTACCATAATATCCAGGAGGTGCTGGTACCACCATGCTGAGGACACCGCTCTTCTGAGTAAATGACTTGTGGCCCTCTTGATGTCTGCGATCTTGTCCTCAGAGGGAAAAAACTCTCTCGGAGCATGTGTCCAAGATAAGGCCCAGGAATGCCAGACTCTGTCGGCTGCAGCTGTGACTTCTTGAGATTGGAGGAAAATCCTAATTTTTGTAGCGTATTCCTTCAGGCAGAGGTGTGAAGGACTGCCTCTGGGGTGCTCGCCCTGACAAGCCAGTAGTCTAGGTACGGGTAGACATGGTGGCCTTGAGCCCGCAGGAGGGCTGCCACTGCATTCATTAGCCTGGTAAAGACCTTGAGGGCCGAAATGAGACCAAAGGGTAGAACCTTCTATTGGAAATGGAAGCCCATGATCCTGAAACTCAGGAAGGACAGAGGAAGCTGCCAAATTGGGATGTGTAGGTATGTGTCCTTCAGATTCAGGGAGCACATCCAGTCTCCCCAGCACAGTGTCTCTGCAATAAGAGCTGGCGTAACCACCTTGAACTTTTGAAGAGGGAGGGAAAGGTTCAGGGTGGAAAGGTCCAACACAACTCTCAGGCCAGCCTGGTTCTTCTTGTGAATGGTGAAAATCCAGGAGAAGCCCATGCCCCGCTGGTAAGCTGAGACTTCTTCCACTGCCTGGCTCTCTACGAGCAATGGAATTTCTGCCAACAGAGTTATCCCAATCTGTGGGAGGGGAGGAGAAGAGAGGGAGGAACCGGTAGGCGGTAACCCGTGGACACTACGAATAGGATCCAGGCGTCCGCTAACCTAGTGTGTCAATGATGTGGTTGAAGGGCAAGCCTGCCCCCCAACCCCGAGAAACGTGGACCTGGAGGGGAATGTTATGCCTTCTTGCCCTCTGATGCTGGGGCTGAAGAGGGGGACTGGAAGAACTCCCCGCCTTGTGTTGTTTGCGACGGTGCTGACTCGGAGAGCGGTCCGGATGCCTGGACCTGCGCACCTAAAAGCTCCGGACCTGCCGAAGGCCCGCCCCTTCCCGGAATGCTGATGCGCCTGGCTGTATGTCTTGGGTGTGGACTTCGTGAGGATGGATAAGTACTTTGCAGTTTTGGAACAGTTTTTCTTCGGTTAATGATCTTTCCATCTAATGCCATTGCATCTAATGCCATTCCATCAAATATTTTCCATCTAAAAACTTTGCAACTAATTTTTATTTTTTTTATTTATTGGGGCCCCCCCTAACCTCTGTTTTATACCCTTTATAATGCAGCTAAACAAAACTTAACCCTTTACCCCCCCCCCCCCACAAACAAATGCACTAGATGCAAAGTATTTAGATGGAAAAAATTAGATGCAATGGCACTAGAAGGAAAGACTGGATACCTTTTCTTCGTATCCAGCTCATCGTTGTTGGAATGAAAGAGGTGGCCAACCTTGAATGGAAGGTTCAATATGCGTTCCGGGATGTCTGGCTTGAACTTGGTCGCCCGTAGCCAAGCCGTCGTCCTGATGTCCGTGGCGATGCAGATGGCATGGCCTCAGGTGTTAAGATGCGCAGCAGTGGACTCCATGATGTCCTGCGCCCCCATTTTAGCTTCTGCCAGCACCGCCTTGAAACATGCCTGGCTGTGCACCGGAAGTTCTGGTAGGAAGTCGGCTATTTCCCACCAAAGCCTCTGATTAACGTCTGCGAGCATGGCATCTGCATTAGAATGACGAAGGCGCAGTGAGGCGTTGGAAAAAACCTTCAATCCATAAGCCTCTGAGGCTTGGAGTAGAGTGAGGCCGTGGAAATCACAGACAAGTGTGGTTGAGGGTGTGCCGACAGCAAGAAGGGATCCCCTCCAATTGCCTGTACTTGGCATCGAGGTGCAGATTGGAAGGTTGTGCCGAATGGGGTCTAAGCCATCACATTTTGGCCAAGGCGACTACGCCTTTTTGCATCGGGATCCCTGTTCTGGCCGCAGGTGTAGAGTGAGGACCTCGGCCAGGACCCCTGCCTCAGGTTGTTCCACCTCAGGTTGTGGAAGCCCCAAGTATTTGGCCAAACCTGCAAATCGTTCATGGAAGGCCTTCGCTGAAGATGGCGTGTTAGGTGTCTTCCTTCTCGTCGGTGTCCACCAGAGCGTCCGGCTGGTCTGGCGCCTTTTCTCTATGTGCTCGAGTGCTGTGTGCCGAAGGCTGCAGTGTGGAGACCAGAGCCGGATGCAGCTGTGGAGGCTGGTGCGGAACCACCTGAACTGTAGGAGGCAAGGTAGCCAGCATCGAAGCGCCCAGCGTGGGAAGATGGGGCTGCGCTGGGGCACAGGCGCTGGAGCAATAGGAGGAATTACTATAGGGGCTGGCGGTGGGACTGGAGGCAGCATGTCCCTGATCCCATCCTGAAGGATGGCGCCCATCTCAGGGGACCACATAAGACCTCATCAGCGTGAGGAAAACCTGTCCTCACCTGCTGGTGGGGTGGCATGTGGTATTGACAGAGTAGCGGGCAGCTGCTGAGGCCTGTGTGTACTCTGCCTGGTTGCGGGGTATATCTGCCCTGCAGCGCTGAAGGATAAGCTGTAGGCCACGTACCTGGCGAAGACCAGTCCCACCTGGGAACTCTATCCCCTACCTTCTCCCCGAACATTGGTGGTGTCGGACGAGTGGCCAATTTGTCTAGCGCAGCAGCCATTTTGTAAGGCTGCATGCCACGTGCCTGAGTCGTGGTGCTTGCCTCGCCAGGCCCGGCCTGCTCC
This sequence comes from Ambystoma mexicanum, assembly GCF_040938575.1. Taxonomy (NCBI): domain Eukaryota; kingdom Metazoa; phylum Chordata; class Amphibia; order Caudata; family Ambystomatidae; genus Ambystoma; species Ambystoma mexicanum. The sequence goes on from NC_090922.1 coordinate 602,380,209, forward strand.
TGGACTCTTGGCAGTGGAGCTTGAGGCCTACTGTCATGATGCCTACCCCTGGGGACCCAGACCAAGTCCAACAACCCCGGAAGCAGGCATCTAGTTATTCCAAGCAAGCCCAACAACCCCTGCTAGGGGCTATTTGGGTGCAGTCCTGGCGTCTATGGCGCCAGGCTCATATGGAGAGTCAGTCCTGGTGCCAGCAGCGTAATGCTCACCGTGCCTGAAAGTCTGCATCCAGTCTTCTGCCACGCCCGCCTCAAGTCTGGAGCTCCTAGAAAAAGGGAGAAAGAAGGAGAAAAGGTTAGAACAAGAGCAATACCTTTGATCCTTATCTGAATTCCCGATCCATCGCGCCTTCGAGCTGGAAGAAAGTAGTTATTTTTTGCGCGTCGCCTCGCCTGCTGCAGCGCCGCGCTGAACTTACCGGCCTTCGCAGCATCTTCACATTCCACCGCATCCTTCTGCATATTCCCGCCGCACTCCGGCACCTAAGGGGAAGACAAGAACAGCAAGGTGAGCCAAGGGAATACACAGAGGCAATATTAGTTACCCCCCATAGATTTACCTCATTTTACCACCGGGGGTACTATTCCTCTTCACGGGTCGCTGCAGCTTCCACTGCATCCTCGCCGAACCCCGGCCCCTAAGGGGAAACAAAAGGACATCAAGGTGAAACAAAGGGACAAACAAGGGGAAACCTCCTCACCACAATAGACTTACCTGATTTTACCGCCGCAGGCATTATTCCCCGAGACTTCATACTTTCTCTCAGCGCCTGAATAAAGGAGAAAGCAACAGGTTACATATTGACATTATTTTATCGAACTGTGTTGGATAATACAAATTCTTACCCGAATATTACCGGTTGCCACGAGGAACTCTTCGCTAGGGTCAAGCTGCAACCTGCAAGGAATCGGACAAGAGTGAAAGTCAGACATTTGAACTCTTACGACCTACATACTTACGGCGTCTTGCCAGGAATCTCAGAGTCAATATTGTTCTGGAACTCACCAATTTCTTCGAGCCAGTGAAGCAACTGGTTTTCTACGCGCCCCTGCGCTCAATGCAGGATGGAGAGCTCATCTTTCCAAACCATCAGGTGAGACTATAACAGGGGACATCAAAGGTGATCAGTGGGGAGAACAGCGGGAGTGGGGAGGGGGGGTGGGGGTTTAACGCTCAACTCCACGGGTGATTAATTCCCTTTCTCCATTTGCAGAAGAATATTCCTACGGGCCAAGCAAACGAAACTAGGTGGGCCAGTCCAGTCCGTCATCTCGGCACTACGCGTCACATTGGTGGAAACCACAGCTGTCCAGTTCAGATCGACGCCCCTGTGGGAGCCAGGTGAGCGTAACACCTCCCCCGCACCTCAGGACGAGGCCTGGTAGGCGTACTGCCCTCAGACATTTGTCCGGTACTAGGGCATAGCCCTCGGTTGGACACGTGGTAAAAGAACCCTGTGGTCCCTGAGCACTGACTCCAGACGGATCTAGCGACCCCTCGGCCGGTGGCTGAATGAGCCTCGGTACATGTGCTGGTGTGAGAACATAATGGTCGCTTCCACTTGGACGAGTCCTAGGAAAGGAGTCGCCATTACGGGGTGCGATGGAAAAAAGTGGCGCTACCTTGGGCCTTGACTCGTGTTTTGACGAAGTTCTCCAAGTCCTCTGGAGGCAACTTCTCGAACAGCTCCCTCCACCGAGCTGACCTGTTCTTCAGAGCATGCGGTGTGTAAACGTGTCACACAAGGTACAACCCTCCCAACTGTGTTCAGGGCTAAGGCAGCAGAGGAAAAGAGCGTGGGGGTCAGACGTAGGGCAGAGCCCCTCGCAGGTTGGACACTTGCTCAAGCCCGATGACATCGACATGCGCCGAGGAGGAGCATGGCGCCAGAGGACTGAGTACCTGATTAAAGACAAAAAGACAAAAGACAGTATCCGGGGACAAGTGCGTGGAATTACAAGGCTGAAGCCAAGCCTGGGAGAGCTGGTGAAAGCGGTCTGTTCCTGTCGACACGGAAAAGAGGACTGGGGAGTGGCGCCGGTGGGCAGAGTCAGAGGAGTGCTTGCTCCCAGGGCCGCGCGCCTCTAAATTTAAAGGGGAAGAAGATTTTTTCTGGTGAAAAAGGTTCTGTCTCCCGTCCCTAGTGAGGGACGCCCATACAGTATGAAGGAAAGGGGGCGGGACGTACAAGTATGCTTTGTCCTGTCCAGATAGAACCTCAGCATTCTCCTCACATCCAAACAATGTAAAACCCTTTCTGCCTCCGATTTCGGGTTGAGAAAGAATGTTGGTAGTACAATTTCCTCATTAAGATGGAAGGAGGACACCACCTTCGGTAAGAACGAAGGGTGTGTGCACAGCACAACCTTGCCTAGATGGAACGTGGTGTAAGGTTCAGATGCCACTGAACGCTGCGTGCTGATGTGAGCCTGACTAGGAGGGCAGTCTTAATGGTGACCAGTCTGATGTCCATCAATGCCACAGGCTGGAATGGTTTATGCGCTAGCGTGCCCAAGACAACACTTGAGGTCCGATACCGGGTGCAGGCGCTTGCCCCTTGACCAACGCATTGGAAGTGGAATATGACATATTGTTAATATTAAAAGGTATTTGTACCGTGCACCATCACTAACGGAATTGTTCCGTAGGCGCTCAGGTGGATCTGCAAACGAAAAGATGAGGGGTGGGGGTTTGTAGGGTGAAGAGGGAGTACGAAAGTGCGAAAAGTGGTGTCCTGTTGGCAGCTTCAGTTCGTTTTTCACAGTGCCCTGAGCTGGAGTATGATTATTGGATCGATGTGGATCCTCGTGCTGTTGGTGCGAATTATGTGTTTGTTGGTGTGGTGAAGTATGTGCGTTTGCTGCGCGGAGAAGTGGTTGTGTAGGCTTTTGTGTGAGAGATGTATGCGTAAAGGTGAGCTTTTGGGTTAGTGGGTTTTCTGCCTCTTAGTCTCTGCATTTCTTGTTCCATGTCTCTGATTGTCTTATAGAGTTGGTATTTAAGTTTGTCCGTCTAGTTGTTAGATATTATGGGTTGGCAAGTTTCTATCTGAGCTATTTCGGAGCTTTGTGTACCAGGTTGGGGCATGCATTGTCCCTCTCTCTTGTAATGGTGCTGTATATTTTACATTCATCAGCTCCCTTCCTATCCGTTTCCCTGTCATGATCCATAGCTGCCTATGTTTGCTTCGTCGGCTAAAGGTGTGCTGATATGTCATCCATACCCTTCCCTCCTGATCTCTCCATATTCGTTCTTTAGTGTGATTCTAACTTATCTATCTTTCATTTTGGTATAGTGATATGCCGTAGTTTGTTCTTCCCCCCTCCCTCCGTTTATGGAAGCTAGCTTAGGGAGATAGGGAGGATCGGTTCCCTCTCCGAGTATTGTTTCAGCTGCATATGTGGCCCAAAAGGCATTCCGTCTATTTATGGGGAGAAGAGCCATGTATTGAGTAGTTTTCTGAATAGAAGTGATCTCTCGTGTTACGTATGTTCTTTGGTAGCTCATTCCAGGTTTTTGGGACAAGGTGAAAAAAGTGGATCATCAAACGGATGTTGCTGCTAGATCTGGTGGTAGACGCCGTGAATTGCTCTGTGCATTATGCACATTGATTTGAACTTTATTGGCTGTTTTATTGGTAGCCAGTGAGGCGTTTTCAGAGCTGGTGTGATGTGTTCTCTTTGCGTAATTTGAGAAGCAGTCTGGTCACCGCATTTCGTATGCATTGGAGTTTTTTCTTAGAAGACGCTCTGGCATGCCTAGATATAGGCTGTTGGCGTAGTCTACTCTGGACATAAGCGCAATGATGGTGAGCATTTTGTGGGCAAATGAGAGGAATGGTAGGATCCTTTTTACTGCTCGTAGGAAGAAGAAGCATTTCTAGATTACAGCGTTTACTTGTGGCTCTAGAGTTAGTTTGTTGTCCATCAAGACTCCCAGGTTTTTTACTATCGTCGATGGGGCCAGGGTTGTACCAAGTTCTGTTGGCCAAGGGATGTAGTGATTGTTTTCCCAGTTATTAGAGATGATTATTACTTCTGTTTTGCCTGTGTTGAGTTTGAGGTATTTCAAGTTCATCCAGCTGTAGATTTCATGAAGGCAGCTCTCTAGTTTTGTGTTTTCTTCTTGTGTGTCTTGTATTTTGTAGACTATGCGTGTGTCGTCAGTGTAGCGGTAGCATGTGAGGCCATGTCTTTTAATGATCTTGATTAGTTGAGCCAATGTAAATGTTGAATAATAAAAGGGAAAAGGATGATCTTTGTGGACTACACAGGAGGATTCTCTTGAGTTGGATTTGAAGGGTTTGATCTACATGGTTTCTGTTCGTTTTTTTAGGAAGTATTTAATCCATACTAAGACTAGGTCAGTGATTCCAATTTCTTCCAATCTCCTGATGAGGATGTTGTGGTTAACGATGTTGAATGCTGCAGAGAGATCTAGATGTCTCAGAGCAGTGCCTCCGTTTGAGTCTGCGTTTGTCTTTAGATCATCCCAGATTGAGAGAAGTGCTGTTTCCGTTCCTCTCATTCGTCTGAAACCTAGTTGTGCCTAGTCCAATAGGTGGTGTTCTTCAATGAATTCTTGGGTTATTCTATAGATGTATTTTTCGAGTAGTTTCGCTGGGTACGGGATGTTGGAGATTGGTCTATAATTGAGAGGTCCTCCACGTTTCCTGCTGTGTCCTTGAGGAGCAGCTTGATGTATGCTGATTTGAAGGATTGTGGCACTTTCCCTGTTGAGATTGAGTGGTTGAAGAGGTTTCTGTAGTAATCCATGGGTGTTACTTGTGTGAGGATGGATTTGTATAGGTCTGGGGGGCAGGGATTCATGGGGGAGCCTGCTTTGTTGCTTTTGTTTACCAGTTTGACAAATTTCTCCGCTGATATTTGGGGGAAGCTTCATAGTTTGTTCTGGCATTCCTTGTATGTGTGGGTGGGTTGCATATTGCAGTCGCATGGTCTGCTTTGTATGGTCTGTTGGATGGTGATGATTTTGTTTTTTGAAGTGGTCTGCAAGGTCGTTGCATAGTCTCTTCGATGGTATTGGAGCATTGTTGCAGCCAGGGTTTTTATTTTATTTTTTTATTTCGTTTATGATTTTAAAAAGTTCTTTTTGGGTGTTTGGTGCTTTGATGATTCTGCTGTCGAAGTATTTCCTTTTGGCTTTTTGGATTTCCCTTTTGTATGTGCGGATTTGTTGTTGGAATGGAAATTTCTTTGCACAGTCGTTTTTGATCCTCCATTCTAGTTCAAGTTTTCATTTTTTCCTTTTCATGGTGCTGCGCAGCAGGGTAAACAATTTTGCTGTTGCTCTTTTGCGTGATGGGTAAAACGTTTTCTTTGGCGATCACGTCTATTTTTGTGATCCAGTTGTGAAGTAGTTATATTTTTTTGTCCAGGTCCACTTCGTCCATAGTTATTGCTTGTGGTTTGCTGATTTCCAGTAGTTCAATTAGGTTGTCATTTTTTAATGGTCCCCCAGCTTCTTTACATGATAGTCATCAGATTTGCTGGATTATTGGTGTTGCCAGCATGATCACGAAAGGGATGATGAGGTGGTCACTCCAGAGGATCTGTATTGGTGGTGCCGTGCCAATGAGAATTTTGTTGGCAACGATTGCGTCTAGTGTATGTTCTGCCGTGTGGGTTGCTTCTTTGACTAGTTGATGTAATTTCATTGTTTCCAGTTGTTTGGCTAGTGAGTTTTGTGTGGTTGTGGTTTCTTCATCGAACCAGATGTTGAAGTCACTGAGGATAATCAGGTGATCGTGCTCGATGGCTAGCTTAGTGACTGCTTCCTTGAAGGCGTCTAAGAAGGTTGCATTGTAAGTCGGTGGTCTGTATACCAGCATGAATTTCAGGTTTGTTTTGGGGTTTTATTGATAGGCGAAGGATTAGAGAGTCACAGTTTTTGATGTTTAGTGGGTCTTCCAGCTTAATTTATGGGTGTTCCTTGTGGGCTATTGCCAGTCCCCGACCCCTTTTGTTTTTTCTGTTTGCTTGGATCCACTTGACGTTTTCAGGCAGGCAGTTGTGGAGAGTGATTTAGTAGTGGTCATCTATCCATGTTTCAGTAACTAACAGGATGTCGTCCGATTAAGTCCGATTAAGACCCTATGGTCGCCAGGTAAGTGCAGCAAGTGTCACCCTGCATGTCTGATTCTGCAAGGTGTGCAGAAAAAGATTACGTGGCCGAGGGTGCAAGTCGTGGGATCTACATCTCTGTCCCTTGCCCAGTAATAAAACCTAATCTATTCGCTCTGGATCCCTTGCATTCTGGATGATATGCAGATCCTCTTGGGAAAGCTGCAGCGTCACGTTTTTAGGAATCAGGCTGCAAAGGCTAGCTTCCCCTGCTGTGTGAGAAGGGGAGAAACCTTGCTCGGAAGAGGAATTGTACCCTGAGCCGCCAGTCTCACCAGTTCTGAATAGCATGGTCGAGCAGGCCACTGATGCACAATCAGAATGAGCTGAAGGTCCTGTGTCTCCCTAACCTTGCAGATAAAACTGTGGATAAGTAGGGCTGGTGGAAATGCATTTGCCCACAGTGTGTCCTCTTGCAGGTGTAGTGTATCCCCCAGAGACTCTTTGCCGCTGCCCATCAAGGAAGAGAACTGGGAGCACCTCCTTTTGGGCTCTGTGGCAAAAAAGTATATCATCGGATGGCCCCACGTCTGGAAAATCTCACCCACTCGTAGTTGTCCACGCCCAGTCTGCTGAACATGTCCCCTTGAAGATTGGACACCCCTGAAAGCTGGATCGCAGAAAGCTGGATATTGTGTGCTTTTGCCCACTCCCAAATCAGGAAGGCCAGCCTGCACAGGGTGACGTGGGGCGGTGGGGAGAACCTGGTGGCCGCCTGCTTGTTGATGTAGTACATGCACGTGGAACTGTCCGTCAGAAAGCATACTGCTCTGTTCTTGACCAAAAACAGAAACACCCGCAGTGCAAGCTGTATGGTTGTCAATTCGGGAAGGTTGCTATGGCTATCCTTGTCTGATCACAGTCCGTGAACTGAGTGATCACCCAAAGTGGCCCCCAGCCCTCCAGTGATGAGTCGGTCGTGATGGTCTCCACTGGCTTGGAATGGCCAAATGGCATGCCTACTGAAAGGTTGATCTCCTGTCTCCACTACAGTAAATCCTGGCGGAGTTCTGCCGGGATGGAGAGGTCACCGCCTGTGACTCTGTTTCATGAATCCAGGAGGCTGCCAGGTGCAACTGGATCCTCCTCATTTTGGGCCTCCATTGTGGAATAGCCAAAAGACATGCTGCCATGATGCCCAACAAGTGCTGGAACCACCAAGCAGTGGTGATGGTCCAGCTGAGGAAATGTCCGATAGCTGCCGTCAGCGCCCCAATCCACTCTGTTGTAGGGAAAATCTTCAGATCCTGCGTATCCTTGAGCAGGCCAAGGAAGACCAGGGTCTGGGTGGGTTGCAGTTTCGATTTACACTTGGTTGATGGAGAACTCCAGCTCGTATAAAATGTCCATGAGGCGGTGTGACAAGACACCGCCCGGATGAGAGTCATCCGTTGAGACAGTCATCCAGGTACGGGCAAACGTGATGTCCCTCTGCCTTGAGGACTGCAGCCACACTGTTAATCAGTCGGGTAAATACCTGCAAGCCGAGTCCAAACCGAACAGTAACAACTGGTATTGGAAATGGCGGCCCGTCACCCTGAACCGGATGAGGGCCAGATTGGGCTGCCAAATCGGGACGTGAAGATAGGCATCTTTGAGGTCCAGGGAGCACGTCCAGTCTCCCCCACACAGAGACTCCGCAATCAGAGCTGGCGTAACCATCTACAATTTCTTAAGGGGTAGGTAAAGGTTTAGAAAGGACAGATCGAGAACCACCCTCAGGCCTGCCTGGTTCTCCTTCTGAACTGCAAATAGAATCCCAAGCCCCTCAGGGAGGGTGGTACCTCCTCCACAGCACAACTCTTTATCAGTGGCAAGATGTCCACAAGAAGAGTAGTCGTGCCGATCTGAGAGAGGAGAGATGGGGAGGACTGGCGGAGAGAGAGGCGGAACCCATGGGAGATGACCAAGATAATATATGATCTGCAAAGTAATTACACCATGCCTCACTGTGAAAGGCAAGCCTGCCCCCACCAGAGACCTGTTGACCTTGATGCACTCCTCATTGTTTCTTGCCATCTGAGGCAGGTGCTAGGGAGGGGGACCCTTGTTCGAGGCACTTTGCTGCTTGCGCCTGTGCAGGTGGGGCTGGGGGGGGAGGGGACTGTCCGGTTGGTGTGTTCTGCATTCTTGGAAGCTCCGTAAACCTCTATATGTTCTCCCCCTGTTCGTCCTTGCCTGACCCTGACCACATGATTTTGTAGCCGGTTTCACCAGGATGGCAGTGACTTCGCTGTTAGCAAGTGTTTTTCTTCTTATTCAGCTCGTCGTCAGTTGAGGAATGAAACAAATATCCACCCTCAAAGGGGCGATCCATGATGTGCTCCTGGACATCTGGGTAAAACTTGGGGGCCGTCATCCAAGCCAAACGGTGCATATCTGTGTTGATACAAATGGCTCTCCCTATCGCGTCTATATGGCCCAGAGTGGACTCCATAATGTCTTGTGCAACCAGTTTGGCTTCGGCAAAGCCTGACTTGTAAGCCGTTTGTTTATGCAGTGGCAGATCCAGCAGGAATTCCGCAATCTTCTTCCAAAGGCCAGCATAGCATCCGCTTTTGCCTGTCTAAGGTGAGCCCGGCATTGAAATAAATCTTCTTGCCATAGATGTCTAGGATTTTGTCATCCTGTGGTTGAGGCTGTGGTAGAGGATGTGGAGGCCTGCAGCATGGCATACATGTGGCTGTGGATGGACCGACAGCAAGAGGGTATAATCTCCTGCTTGCCTATACTTGGTGTTCAGGTGTTTGTTGGTGGGCAGACTTGGTGGTGGACGCTCTAATCATCTATACCTCTGGAAGAGTCCCTGCCTCAGGTTGTTCCTTATGTGGCTGAGACATACCAAGATACTCAGCTAACCCTGCCAGCCTATCATGGAAAGCACAGGCAGAGATAGGCACTGGCGGCTGAGGCTGCACCGGTGGTTGAGCTGGGCCGGGTGTAGGCTGGGTTAGGACCGAAGCTAGAAGCTGCATTGGAGCTTGTGGGGCCTGAAGCAACACTAGTGCCGGAAGATGCACTGGTGCTGGCAGAGGCTGAGGCAGTATCCGGGCCAGAGGCTGTGCTGTTGCCGGCGGCACCAGAGGCATCATCTCCTTTATGATGCCCTTCAAGATGCCCACCATCTGCTGCAACTTCATCAGCTTCAAACTTGTCTAAAAACCGCTCCTGGCATGGCACAGTAAGGGGGCACTGGTCCCGCTGGTGCAGTGGGTTGGGCCCTACCTGAGCCATGCCTGGATTGTGTATAACTGGCCTCAATGTAGGGCACTGACAGGGATGGTACTGAGTAGGCTGTGCACCACAGCAGCTGCAGCCTGTGTATGGGCAACGATTCCACCCGTGGGGTTAACTCCTGCCGGGGCGTGGGAGGCACACTTCTCTGGGCACATCTTGCTGGGATGGGAGTGTCTCTGTACGGGGCACCATTTTGTCGACTGGTGTCGGCATTTTGTCTGGTTGGATCGGCAAGCGCGTTAACTATGCGTCTGCTGAAGTACTTAATTGTGCCTCCTATGGTTTGCTTTGCAGCGTAGGCTCTGTACCCTTCTGCACCTCAAGCGTGGACCTGGGAGGCTTGTGGTCCTCTGGCATAGACCCGGTAGTGCTTTTTTGTAAAGGCGCCCCCTCTGGCCTAGACCTGATACCAGAGCAAAGCCCCTCTGGGAATTTCCCAATATGAGAACCTTTCAATCCCTCAGTCGTTGGCCCAGGAGGATCCCTGGATTCCTCTGTCGACTGACCGGTAGCTGTAGGAGTCTCAGGCTGGAACTGGTAGCAGGATCGGTGTGATCCGTCCCGTTCGGCGTCTTCCCAGGGAAGGAATCGCCCTTGCGTGATGCTTTAGAGAAAATTATGCTTACATTGGGCCTTGATTTCCTGCGCATGTGCTCTTTGAGGAGCTTGGGCGGAGATCTGGAGAAGAGCACCCCCCCATCTGGCGAGGCGGTTCTTCAAGGATCAAGGTGTTCGCGTGTTGCATGCCGAGCAACCTTCCCAGCTGTGGTCCTCACTGAGGCACTGTAGACACAGTGCATGCGGGTCTGATGCCATGAAGGATCTGTCGCAGGAAGGGAACATACTGAAGCCCACCTGGGCCAACATGCGCTGGGGTGGGCGAGGCAATGGAGGCGAGTGTAAAGTAGGCAAAGGAATTAAACCAAAAATAAGGGAAACAAGTTCCCAGGGGAAGGTCAAGCGCGTGGAATTAAGAGAGAAAAGGCCTCAACCACCAGCTCAGGTGAAGCAGGTCCGCTCCTGTCGCTGCAGGAAAGAGGACTGAGGTATTGTGCCAGAGGGCAGAGTCAGGGGAGCGCATGCTCCTGGTACAAAAGCTCAGTGCGCATCAAAAGTTAAAAGGGAAAGGCCTTTATCTTTTTCAAGGTTCCATTCCTGTCCCTAGTGAGGGTGGCCCATGCAGTATGGAGGAAAGGGGATGGGACCCTTGAGGGGTCACATAAGAAAGGATCCACATCCTGTGCTTTGCACCAGCTGCAGAATTTCTTCCAACAGCAGCATTATAGAACTTTTATTGATGGCCTCCGGGCCAAAAGCAACACCTCCATCACGTCTTCGGGAAGGTCCCAATCATTGTACCATAGCCTTTCAGAAGCCAGGAGCACAGGTTGAGCGTGTGTACGCTCGAGTGAAGAACCAGCACCCTCTCCTGAAAGAGAAGGTTCGGCCTCCGGGGAAGATAATGTGGGGGACAGATGGCCATGTCCAGAAAGTCTAGATACCATGTTCTCCTGGCCCAGTCCAGGGCAATCGGGATCATTGTTGCTCCGTACCCCTTCAAACTCCTGATCACTTGGGAATGATGCAAATCAGTGGGGACGCATACAGGAACTGGAAGTTCCAGTCCACCACTAATGTGTCCCCCAGTGTTCCTATATGGGGAAATTCCCTGGAGCAGAAAAGTGTGCACTTCCTGTTCACACGGAAGGCGAATGAATCCACTTGAGGGGTTCTCCAAAGGGTGAAGATCTGTAGAAGAACTTCCTGGAGAGACTTGTAGGAGAAAAAGCCCTGCCAGCTCAGGGTGTCTGCCGTTGTATTCTCCTTCCCGAAGAAGTGAATTTCCAATAGAGATATTGTGTTCTGTAACGCCCAGAACCAGAGCAACATCGCCTCTCTGCACAGGAGGAGTCACCCTACATCGCCTCTCTTGTTGATGAAGTGCATGGCCACTGTGTTGTCCGTCATGATCAGGACAGTCCTCCCCTGTATGGAGGGCAAAAAGGCCATCAGTGCCAGTCTAATCGCCCTCATCTTCAACAGGTTTATGTGAAGTTTTGTCTCCATCAGGGATGACAACCTGCTCACTGTCAGCTTCTTCAGGTGAGCGTCCCAGCCTTTCAGGGATGTGTCCATCACTATGGTCACCTCAGCTACGGTTGCCAAAGTGGTTCTCCCGCCATTATGTTCTCTGTGCAAGTTCATCACAGGAGACCCTGAGCGACTCTGCTCTGACTTAAATGAAGTCCGTCATACAGCCAGAGAAATGTGACCATTGAGACCTGAGGGCCCACTGGAGTGATCTCATTCTCAATCGAGCCTCTGTCACCAGGAAGATGCAGGATGCCATGAGGCCGAGCAACCGTAGGAAATCTAGGGCTGGCAGTTTCTGGACTTTGGTGACCATCTGCAGGATGTGCAGAGCCGTTTCCTTGGGAGGTAGGAAAAGCCTTTCTGGAGAGAGCACCCAGGACGGCTCAGATGAATCGGAGCGTTTGAGAAAGTCTCAGCTGGGACTTCTTTCAATTGAGGGAGAGGCCCAGATTGTGAAGGATATGGCAGGTGTTGTTGAGATGATCTAGGGCTCGATACATAGACCACACCATGAGTAACCAATCGTCGAGGTAGGAAAAGATGTGAATCCTTCCTGAGACTGTCTGCCACTACCGCCAACAGCTTGGTGAAGACCTTTGGGTGGAGGTAGGCCCAAAAAGCAGAACTCGAAACTGGTACTGAGTGTTGCCTATGATGAACTGCAGGTACTTCCTGTGCTTTTGATGGATTGGCACATGGAAGTAAGCATCCTGTATGTCGAATAACACCGACCAATCTAGGTCCTGGAAAAGCTGCAAGAGTGTTACCATCTTGAATTTGTCTTTCCTGAGGAACTTGTTCAAGCTCCTCAAGTCCAGAATGGGTCGCAGACCTCTGTCTTTGATAATAATTATTTTCTTATATAGCACTACATACCCAGAGCCTCAAAGCGTTGAAATAACAGAAGACATTATCATCCAACAGACTGGTGCCCAATTTATCGTCCACAGAAGGATGAAAGGCTGAGTTGACCCTGCTGGGATTCAAACCTGCCACCGTAGGCTGTGCACAGATATCGGGGACAAGCGCTTAGCTCACTGTGCTATCTGACTAACCTTTCTCTGGGAGCATAAAATAATGGGAGTACCAGCCCCTGTTCCTTTCCTGAACAGGAACCAGCTCCATGGCACCCTTCTCCAAAAGAGATGAAACCTCTTGTAGGTGCAGTAGGTCTGGAACAGGTGGTGGTCGGCCACAGGGGGCAATCTTGAGGGTGCTTTAAAAATGGAAGGCAGTAGACTTGGGAGACTACCTGAAGCACCCATGCGTCTGAAGCAATGGTGCACCATTCTTGCGAATGTCGCGACAGATGCTCCCCTAGAAGTTCTTAAAAAGTTTTTTTGGCAAGGGCCACACTGAAGGGGACAGACGCGGCAAGGGTCTGTGCCTTGCCTCTGTCTCTGGAAGGAGAGAAAACATCTCTGACCTTGCCCCTAACGAGGGGCGGCTGTTTGCCTTTTTGTCCGTAATTATAGAAATGATAAGGTTTGCCCTTCCATTGAGTGGAAGGTTGAGCAGGTTGTCTAATTGCCACCCCTAAGGACTTTGCCTCAGCCTCTGATGCCTGCAATTTCTCAAGGCGGTCATCTGCCTTTTGGCCAAAAAGATGCAGGCCATCAAAAGGCATGTCAAGCAACTTCGTTTGGACATTCTTAGCCAGGCGAATCTACGCATGATGGAACTCGCTGCCATAGATCTTCAGACACAGTTGGCTGCAGGGACTGGCGCATTGCTTCCTTTTCATTCTCTACTATGTCTAGGAAACCCTTCCTATTTCACCTTCTGGGATGTGGTTAGCTGCCTTAGCAATCACAGACCAAAGCGTTTGTGTGTGTATTTTAACAGGGCACATGAAGCATTAACAGACATACTGCCTGAGGCAAAGACCTTTTTTGCCAAAGCGTTGTAACGCTGGTCATCCATGTCAGGTGGTAAGGATGTATAGGTGCTTGCCTTATTGTTCACAGGCGCAGCCTATACTAATAGACTGTCATGAGTTGGATGTCTTTTTAGGAACTCCGGGTCAGATAAAGAGGGTTTGTACTTTTTGGCAAAATCCTTATGGACTGCTGGTCCCAAACAGGAAGTCTTTCTTAGCTCCATGAGGGGATTCTTTTATGGTGTTGTGTAATGGAACAGTCTCAACGGATGTGCCATTGTCCAGAATGCCTGTCAAGTCACGTTCCATTATTTCGCAAGGTGGGAGACCCCAACCTAAAGCACTGGTTAATTTTGCCATAACTGTCCTGTAAGCCATGTTTGTATGGGCTCTAGGATCTCCCTGTGGGAATTCCACCTCAAAAGAGGTGTCCAAGCCACTTGCATCCTGAAGGGCTGAAGCTAATTCGGACAACCTCCTTTCCTCACCCATCCTAAAACTCTTCAGGGTGTCAAGGAAGACCCCCGGGTTTGAGCCCAGAGGGTACCGGGTCCTCATCCTCGTATAAAAATATCCTGAAAAGCAGACATAACATTTCTAGCAGATTTTGGAACAAGTCTACTTGAGAAATTGTGGACCATCTTCGATAGCTTAGGCTGCGACATAGATGGCACCGGCGGTGCATTGAAAAACGCATTGGCCACTGATGACGTTGATGGTCGGATCGAGGACTTCAACGGTGTGGAGCTCTTCGGCATTCAAGATGGTTGATGAATCGAGTCCCTGCTGGCCTTGTCGGGGGTAGTGGGCCTGAGCTCTTCTTCCTGGATGAAGAGAGAATGGGCAGGCCCACTTTCTAGAAGACCTACATCATCTTGATGCAAAACTCTTCCCACTTTACGGATTTAGACGGGAACCGTATCTATCTTCCTGTGGATACGTCCGTCGACAAATGCCTTCTCCTTCGACTCTTCTTCTTTGATGAGGAAGAAGAGGAATGGCAGGAGTCAGTCCTCGAAGGGGATGTCTTACAGTATTTTTCTCTCGACCGCAGCACTCTTCATCTGGTCGAATCTTCGATGGAGTCATACTTGGACACTTTGAAGATGAACGACCTAGGGCCAGTTTGGAGGCTCTCTCCTTTAAGGCTTTGTTTGTCATAACTTGACACATGCCGCGATCCGCCACAAAGTGGTTGATACAGAGCGACCACAGACCAATCTTGTGAGGATTGATAAGCAACATTTTTGAGCCGCAATCGCAACATGTTTTAAACCAGAGGGTTTTGGAATAGAAATGATGTCGAACCTACCAAAAATGTAGAGGAATTTTCTAGATAAATCAAATGCGTCTGAAGATTTGAGGCAAAGTTCCCAAGTAGCGTGCAGGGCACGCTGAAAAAAGTGAGGTCACGGGGAGCAGAGCACGCTATATGTACCCGCATTGATGGCTCATCCTGTCACTGAGACGACAACTTGACGGCAATCAACACCATTGCGCATGTCGCCCGCTGCTGGGAAAATGTTTCTGAGAGCTGCAAAGTTGGAGAATAAATATCTAAGATGAGGGATCTGTGGGAGGATACAATGCATTAGAAGGTTTACTTTTTTAATATTATTGCCCATTGAGCTGTTTGCTATAAAACCCACCTAGTTCTGTTCTATGAGGGATTGCATGAAGAGCTCTAGTCTTGTGGTCAGGATCTTAGTGTAGATTTCTGCATCTTTATTCAGCAAAGAGATAGGCCTATATGATGCGTGCATATACTGGGTCCTTTCCCTGCCTTTGGAATAAGCACAATTTGTGCTTCAGTCATTGGGTGTGGCAAGTCGCTTCCCTCCTCAGTGAGTTAAAGAATTCCAGCATTAGTTTTACAGATATGGGGGCCATTGCAGTCAATCCAGCCAGACCGGGGCTTTTCCTGACTACCATTCCCTTAATTGCATCTGGGACACTATTGGGTGGTCTAACCAGCTTCTATATCTTTTCGGGATACTGGGAAGGCCGAGAGAGGATAAGTATTCTTCCTGGTCGTGTTGCTCGACCCCTCCAGACATTTACGTCATGATAGATGCTCAAAAAGGCTTTTAGGTTATGTTGTTCCTCCACATGGTCAACCCCTGTGTCGACTATAATCCTCTGAATGAAAGACCGATTTTTCTGAGCTCATCAGCTTTACCCTCTTTCTCAAAAAATAGCTGTTTAGATCTAAGGTGACTATTTTTGGCTTTGTCAATTCTCAGCGTATTTAGTTCTATGGATTGTCGCCAATGATGCGATCACACTATGTCTTGACACCACTTTCATAGCATCCCAATGGTTGTCTATCGATGTGTCCGAAGCCACATTGTTCCGCAGGTAATCGTTCAGTGTGTGTCATTTAAGTTCCCCCCCTTACCATTACGTCCTTTAATAAATTATCATTCAGTTTTCATATGTAATGTGTTTTTGGGTTCCCTACTATGAATGCCGCAAGCTCTACTGCTGAGAGGCCAGACATAGTGCTGACTCGTTTCTATAGATTGGATATTGTGGGGAGATGTTGCTGACATACATAAAAATTCAGTCATTACGTGAGCATGTCTTGTGGACAAACCTATAGTGTATGTAATCTCTCACCCTGGGGTGTTGGTGTCTCCATGCGTCCACCGTGTCCCCTCGACTCCCTTTGAGATCTCCACAATCTGTGTGTATTTGTATTGATGCGACCTATCCATATCCCCCTCCATGACAGAGTTCCAATCTCCTGCAACATAGCATTCCCCTTCCATAAAGGTCTCATAGGCCTGCAGAAAGGCTCAAAGGAATTGTTCCTGTCCTGTATTAGGGGCATCCACTGAGGCAATTGTGAGCATGGTGTCCCCCCACTGTCCTTTTCGCAATGATGCATCTCCCTTACCCATCTCTAAACTTGTCGGTCAACATAAAGGCAAGCTTCCTGTTAAACAGAATGGTCACCCATGCCCCTTTGGAAATAGTGGTGGAGTGCAGTTGTATGGAGGTATTGCTTGTTTTTTTGTCTTGATTGACAGGTAGGTTTCTTGCAAGGCCATCACTTCCGTGCCTTCCCCCCTTCAGAGCTCCTAAAACAGCGGAATCATCTTGTTCGGGGTGTTAAGGCCGCGCACATTGCCTGACCACAATCTTATCGTATTACCTCTCTGAGACATAGTTTCTTGCATCTGCAATTCTGATGTAATGTGATATACCCTGTCCTGAGCATACCTCTACACCGGCTAATGTGGTGTCATAAACAGCCCCAATCAACTTCAACTTTCCCTCCTCCTGCTTCCCATGTTCAAACCCATTTGTGCTTTACCCTCCTACCGCACAAAAGAAAGTATTCTCCTACAGGCATATGACTGGATTTCCCCTTCCCAGCCCCCCCCCTACCGCCTATTCTAGTATTCTACCCCCTTCAAGTAAATACACTCCCCTTGCACTGTGTTTGTAAACGAACAACTGTAAGCGATTACCCCTCACAACACTGGACATAACGGCCACAGTATTCGAAGCAGTAAATCCAATGCGTGCCTTCCCCACCGATATCCCCTCCTTTTGTTATCTTCTCCTCCCCTTTGTGACGAGCCTCTCCTCAAAGTTGGCTTTCAGAGTAGCCTTCACTTCCGTCTATACTGCTGCTGGGTCTTGGCATGGTCTCCTCTGATCCTGTCCCTACTTCCAGCTCCAGACCCAGAAGGGCTGCTCCCTGTTTAGCATTGAAAACCGTGATGATTTTATATTCCCATTTGAATTGAAGAACAAATGGGTATGCCAATCTGCAGCTTAAGTCTTTCTAGGACAAAACCTGTGTGATGAGTGTGAGGGGTCAGAAATGAAAGCTAGACACAAAGTCGTCATGCTTTTGGTTAAAGACTTTTATTAACAAATGGGTTGGGAAAATGTCTCTCTGACCCTGCTCTAAGAGAAGTTTCCCTACCTACAACCAAAAACCAAGGGTGTGTCTTTGTCAGGATGTCCGAAATCAAAAGCCGTCCTTGTGTCCTGGTGGTACGACGAGAAATCGTTCGACGATCTTCTTGACTTTACTCCAGAGGAGCAAAATGAAGAGCAGGGTTGCTGGAGCGTGCCCAGGGTATGGGCCGTCTCTGTATCCGCCTTGGTTTCGTCAACAGCCTTCCCAAAAAGGTCATCTCTGTCAAAAGGAATGTCCAGCACCCTCGCCTGGACCTTCTGGTGGAAATTCGTGGCCTTCAGCCAGCCTTGACGAAGGCAGACACAGTTCCCCCATCTGCCAGAACCCTGTGTCGGCGATGTCCAGTGCAACCGTGATGGCATGGTCCGAAGCCACATCTCCCTCCTGGAAGAGGCCCATCATCTCCACCCTCTTGTCTCATCGGGAAGGAGCCCCGCTCAGGCCCAGCTTGTACCACAACTGTCGTACTTGGCCACGATCGCCAGTGCGTTGGCCGCCTTGGTGGTTGACGCCGCGGTGTAGATAACCTTCCATCCCATGTCGTCCAACTTCTTCGTCTCGCTGTCTGGAGGGACTTAGGATGATGATCAAGGATTTGACTACCTTTTCCTCGCAGTCACCGCCACCACCGAGTGATGGTTGCGACCATAGGCACTTAGGTGCAGACTCCTGCATCCGGTTCTTTTTCTCCAGCCTATCCTGGTTGGCCGGGGCCGTGTAGGGTTTCTTCAAGAGAGCCAGGCCCTCTTTCCACAAGTCTTCCAGCAGGGTAACCACCATGATGGTCTTCCTTTTTGCCTCGCGCCTCTGGTACAAGAAAACTCTCCTTCTTGGTCTCCTCTGGCTTAAGCTGGAAAAGTTAACAACCTCATCTCATCGGGAAACGCCCTCGGCTGCGGAGATATACCCGCCATGACGATATCGTCGTCCGCCGTCGCCATGGCCGTGTCTGTCCCCGTATCCAGGTCCACTGGGAGAGGGCACCCGATGTGGAGGCTGAAACAGGGATGTGGATGATGCTTCCTCTTCTTAGCTGGAGGCTGGTCATGGGCCGCAGGAACCGATGCTTGCAGCATCCTTTTCTGGATTTCAATCATCAAGTGTGCAGGGTCGATAGGATGTCCAGGGATACATCCTTCAGCGGAACTGGTGTGACCATAGTGCTAGGCCCCATGCCGTTGTCACTGTTGCCATTGTCGTCCTCCATGCCCTCGTGGACCGCGTGTAGGGACTCCTGGCCCTCGTCATCTGTGGACAAAACTTCCATGGGCTGGGGCACTGCCTGGGACTTTCACGCCACCCCCCTCCACACTTATTGTTATTGGACCCTGAGGGGTCAGCCTGGGCTCGGAGACGGCATCCTTTTCTCAGGCATGCCAGCTGGCCTCGCCACAGTCACAGTGGAGGCTTCCCGCCTCAGAGGCAGACACACCTTGGGCGCAATAGGGGTTACCTTCACAGGGTCAGGCTCTTTCGCCTTCGTGAGAGCAGCTGCCACCAGCTCAATCGTTGACAATTACTTCTCCCGTGCCGCCTGGGCCTTCTAAGGCAGGTAGGCCGCCTTCTGCTCAGCCCTTGGCTTCTCTGGCTTCTCCCGCAGCTTAGCCGAGTTGGACAATTTCCTCTTCGAAGAGGAGATCTTTTGCTGGCCTGGCTGGCGATGGAGGAGGTTGGTGGAGCTGGACTTGCAGTGCTTGGCCCAGTCTTGGGCCCCCACCCACGGATGGGGCGTCCTCAAAGGACTTAGAAGTCCTCTCTTCGGACTGGCTGGTCCTGGGTGAGGCATGACCCTGCTCGGGCAGAGGCCTTGGCATTCAGCCATGCCGCCAATCTACTGAGTCGGACCTTAATCGTTTTCTTGGAGAAGCTAAGGCAGATCTTGCACTCTCCCTCCCTCCTTGTGGTCCGGGTGAAGACCATAGAGGCATTGGAGGTGTTTGTCCTTTACAAACACGTTCCGTAGCCCACATATGGCGCAGGGCCTGTAAAGGGACCTTCCTTCCTTCTTCTCCTTCGTCATGGCCGGAGGTGCAGAGTAGGCCTAATGGCCTTCTGCAAACTTTGAAGAAACTTCAACGATCCTCGCCCATGAGGAGCACGTGAAATTCACAGACAAATGGATCTCCGCTGTCGGCAGCTTGAGAGAAGAGCACACAGGCTCTTTTTTGACAAAAATAGAAACTTTTTCTGTTGAAAAAAGAAAAATTCACAGAGCAAAACTCGAGGACTCCCAACACTGAAACATGCAGTAAAAATCTGAAGAAGGCTGCCGGAGGAGGGGCTTAGGGAGAGGGCTGTCATTGGCTGGGGGCAGTATGACCCAGAGGACAGTGATTGGTTTAAAGGAGTAGAACAAGTTACTTACCAACTGTAACGTTCTTTCGATTGGATGTTCCTCCCATGTATTCCTCATCTTAGATAGATCATATCTTCAGCTTTTCTGCTTTGGAAAAATAATTTCCACCAGGGGGGGCGCTGTGCTCGAAGTTGCAGCATCGGTTCCTCTTGAGGGCTGCCGTTGAGCGCCAATGTCATCCGCAGTATAAAGGGCTCGAGCCGCGCCCGTTGGCTTCAGTTCTGTTGTTTCGATATACCCAGCTGAGTAGTTGACCGGGCGTTCTTTAGACCCCAAGCTCTCAACGAATTCGGAGTGCAATTGACGTAAACTGTACAGCGGGGTAGGCTGGTAGGGTCGATGAGGAATATGTGGGAGGAAAATCCAATCGAAAGAACGTTACAGTTGGTAAGTAACTTATTCTTCGAATGGATTGTGTCCTCCCACGTATTCCTCATCTTAGATAGACTCCCAAAGCATTATACATTTGGAGGAGGGAGTACTAGATAATACTAATCATGGACCATATAAAGAACAGCCTTAGCAAACCGGCCTCCTTGTGATGAGGTGGAATCTAGAGAATAGTGTTTCACAAAAGTGTGCATAGAAGACAAGGTGGCCGCTGCACAAATATCTTGCACTGGGACACCCCTCTGGAGAGCCTTCGAAGTTGCCATGCCCCTAGTTGAGTGAGCGCTTAGCCCATCTGGAGGCTCTTTTCCAGCTAATCTGTAGCATTCAGTAATTGCCAAAATTATCCATCTGGATAATGTCTGTTTCGTTACTGCTAGGCCCAATTTATGACCAGTATATCCAACAAAAAGTTGGCCACTTTGCTGAAATTTTGCCAATCTAGCAATATAAAAACAGAGCCATTTTGGGATCCAGTCTGTGTAGTCTTTCTTTCTCCTTACTTGCATGAGGAGGTGGATAAAAAGAAGGCAGAGTGATGTTTTTGCGACAGGTTAAAGTCAGAGACGATTTTAGGCAAAAAAGGAGGGCTTGACTCTGAATAACCTTGTCCTTATGAAAGATGGTGTGAGGAGGCTTGCAAGAGAGAGCCTGCAACTCACGCACCCTGTGGGCTAATGTAATTGCCACTGGAAGGATTGTCTTTAAAGTAAGGGGCCTTAGAGGACAAGAGTGCAAGGGCTCAAAAGGAATGCATGTAAGGAACTTTAAAACTACATTTAAATCCCACACAGGTACCTGAAGTGAGACAGGAGGGTACACATTAGTGAGACCTTTCAGGAACTGTACAATCAAAGGCATCTTGAAGTAAGACATTTCTTCTAAGGAGAGCTTAAAAATAGACAGCGCTGCCAGGTATCCTTTTATTGTGCCAACCTGAAGCCCCAGATTGGCTAAGTGTAATGGGAAAGAAAGTACCACAGGTGTATTACATAGGAATGGGTCCACATTCTTGTCCTTACACCAGTTACTGAACTTGTTCCAACAACACCCGTACAAGGATTTTGTTGTTGGCCTTCTGGCCGAAAGCAAAATCTCCATTACATCACCTGGGAGGTCCCAATCCTTATCTCTCAGCCTCTGAGAAACCATGCGTGAAGGCTGAGTGTCTTGAACTCTGGATGGAGAACCCGACCTTCCTCTTGCGAGAGGAGATCCCCTCTTTGTGGAAGAAGTATTGGAGGGCAGATGGACATGTCCAGAAGGTCTGGGTACCACGTCCTCCTGGCCCAATTCGGGGCAATTAGGATCATGGTTTTCCTGAACTTTCTCACCCTCCTGATTATGTGAGGAATCACCGGGACTGGAGGAAACGCGCACAGAAGTGGAACTTTCCTAGTCTACTACGAGCATGTCCCCTAGAGCTCCTCTTGGAAGAAATTCCCTTGAGCATTACTGATGGCACTTCCGGTTGATACTGGTCGCGAACAGATCCACCTGAGGGGTTCCCCAAAGGGCAAAGATCCCTTGAAGGACTTCCTGAGCTATTTTCCACTCATGGGAGACACTGCTCTGCCTGCTCAGAGCGTCCGCTGCCATGTTCTTCTCTCCGGCTCGGTGAATTACAGACAGAGAGATTCCTTCTTGTATTGCCCAGAACCAGAGCTGCATTGCCTCTCTGCACAGTGTTAGTCAGCCTACACCCCCTCTCTTATTGAGGTAGTACATGGCCACTGTGTTGTCCGTCATTATCAGGACATTCTTTCCCCGTACAGAGGGCAGAAAGGCCTTCAGTGCTAGTCTGATTGCCCTCAGCTCCAACAGGTTGATGTGTAGTTTGGACTCCGATGGAGACCAACGACCGCTGATTGTCAGATCGCTAGTGTGTGCTCCCAACCCCGTGATTGAGGCATCCGTCACCACATGGTTGCCAAAAAGATTTCCCCCTTGAGGATATTGTCCTTGCAAGTCCACCATAGAAGATATTGAGCCATTCTGGACGGAACTTGTAGGAGGTCTGACATAGCCCCTGAAGATTCAGACCATTGAGTTCTGAGGGCTCATTGAAGGGATATCATTCTCAATCAGGCTTCTGGCACCAGAAAAATGCAGGATGCCAGGAGGCCGAGCAACCTCAAAAAATCTAAGGCCGGCAGATGCTGGCCATCTTGCAACCTTGTTACCATCAGCAGAATGTGTAGAGCTCTCACCTCGGGAGGTAAGGCTTTCCCAGAGGAAGTATTCAGGACTGCTCCAATGAACTGGAGCTTTTGGAATGGTATCATTTGTGACTTCTTGTAATTGAGGGAGAAGCCCAGTCTGTGTAAGAAATGGCAGGTCATGGTAAGATGTTCCTGGGCCCGTTCGGGTGAACTCGCTCTTATTAACCAGTCGTCCAGGTAAGGGTAGACGTGGATCTCCCCTCTCCTGAGACTCGCTGCCACTACAGCCATTAGCTTGGTGAAAACCCTCGGGCTGAGGTCAGCCCGAATAGCAGAATTCGAAACTGATAGTGAGAGTCGCCAACCGCGAACCTCAGGTACTTCCTGTGCTTGAAATGGATTGGCACATGAAAGTAAGCA
Organism: Ambystoma mexicanum; assembly: GCF_040938575.1. Lineage (NCBI taxonomy): Eukaryota > Metazoa > Chordata > Amphibia > Caudata > Ambystomatidae > Ambystoma > Ambystoma mexicanum. Next base: position 602,402,827 of record NC_090922.1, read on the forward strand.
TCCTGAAGGTCCAATGATACCCACCAGTCTTGGAGTTGGAGAGCCTGAAGGATCTGAGAAAGGGTTACCATCTTGAACTTGTTCTTCCTGATGAACTTGTTCAAGTGTCTTAAGTCCAAGGTGGGTCTCAATCCTCCGTCCTTCTTTGGGATGAGAAAATAAGGGCAGTACCAACCCTGGTTTCTCTCCGGTACAGGTACATGTTCTATTGCACCTTTCTCTAGCAGGGTAAAATCTCCTGCACAAGGAGCAGGTCTGGAATTTTGGCAGAGTTGGCTCTCGGTGGATGGTCCTGAGGCCTTCGTTGAAAAGGAAGGCAGTAACCCTGAGCTACTGTCTCCAGTGCCCAAGCATCTGAAGTAATGCATTGCCATTCGTTCAGATGCTGAGAGATCCTGCCTGCCACCCACCGGGGTCTTGTGGGTCAAGGCCTCAGAGTGGCTTTGCAGCAGCAGCGGCTGAGGGGACTGTTGCTTCTGCTGGGGATGATCAAGCACTCTTTCCCCTTCCACCACAAGGACATTTTCTTTGCTGCCCTCTTTGACTAGCCTGCCCTCTTCCCCTTCCAAATGAGGAGTAGAATCGAAAAGGACGACCCCTCCAGGAAGATGAGTCTGAGTAGGAGTGTTGTTGAGGTTGTCGTATGGAGGCACTAAGAGACTTATCCGCCGCCTTAGAGGTCTGCAGCCTCTCCAAACTGTCATCCGCCTTGCTGCCAAACAACCTCAAGCCGTCCAAAGGCATATTGAGCAGTCTGGCCTGCACGCCCGGTGCAAAGCCCGACTTTCTCAGCCACGCAAACCTGCGTAGCACTGTGCTAGATGCCATTTTTTTTTAAAAGTATTTTATTGGTTTTTTACAAGAAAGTGAGAAACATTACAAACTTACAAGTGTGGTAGTAAAAAAAAACCGATACAGCAAACTACAAAAAAAAAGAGAAAAAAGAAATAAAAAAAAAAAAAAAGGTAACGTGAGAACAACCAAAACAACAGCAGTCTACGTGTAGCGTTAATTATAAGATGTTTGGTGGCAAGTAAAAATTATAGTTCCGATGTTACAGGAAGCGAGGGGAACAGTTTCGGGTAATTCCATCTCTGCATCAGTATGTAAAATCGGGTGTTGTAGGACGCCACAGTCCCTCAGGGAGGCTTATAGTTTGCCTTGAAGCGCATGTCACTCAGGAGGGCTTTCCAGGAGTCCAGGGTCCCACTTGTGGCTTCTCCGCTGGTTGTGATCCCGTCTTGCCAGGCCCTGGTTTCAGCAGTCGTCCATCTCGCCAGTTCGCTCAGCCACCGAGCATGGCTGGGGCCCGCTGGAGTCTTCCAGGCCATCGCTATTGTTCTCTTGACCAAGATGCATGAGATGTCCATTAGCTTCACCAAATGTTTAAGTTTGCCCGGTCTAGGATATATACCTAGTAGGCACTCACCAGGCGTCCAGTCGTATCTTACCATGCCAGCTTCTGCGCAGGATTGTTTGGCTTTGGACCAGAGTGTTTTCACTTTGATGCAGGACCAGAACATGTGGATCATATCTGCCTTGTCGTTTCCGCACCATGGGCACGTCGGGGGTATTTTCGGGTTGAATGTGGCAATCCTGTGGGGAGTCATATATGTTCGGTAAAGGACATTCAGCTGTATTTGTCCGAATCTGGAATTCCGGGACACTTTCTTGGGGTAAGTCAGTGCTCTCTCCCATTCCTTGTCAGTAAGTGGTGATTCAAGATCTGCCTCCCATTTCGCCTTCAGTGCCTGACCTTTGGGGTTAGGCTTGTCTATGAGTCTGTTGTAAAGTCTGGAAACTGGTCTCCAACCATCTGAGAGGTCGTGCATTTCCTGTAGCAGTGGGTCTGGGGTGGGCTCTTCCGGCCAACTGTTCCACTGCTTCTTAGCGATCTGTTTGATCCTGTGGTACCAGAGGAACTGGCCCTTGGAAAGTCCTTCAATGTTCTGTAACGACTCGAAGTCCCTGAATTCCCCATCTGTGAACATGTCTCCCCATGTATATATGCCTGCTTCTTCCCATCTCCTGGGCGTGGGAAGTTCCGCCTCTGACTTGCACACATCCACCATTATGGGGTTATCCGGTGAGTACGGATGTTTCACTTGCCTTATGTGACAGGCCCTGGCCCATATCTGCCTGCCCAGTTTGACAATCAGCGGAGCTTCGGGAGGTAGCCGAGGGGGAAACCATAGAGTTTCTTTAGGTATTAAGTTTGTGGAAGATTGCCTGAGTAGTTCCAGTTCGGCCGATGTGTCATCAGACAGCCACTTCGTAATGTGACTGAGCTGGGCCGCCAAGTAGTAAAGGTGAAGGTCTGGGAGTTTTATTCCACCTTCCTTATGTGGGAGAGACAGCGTGGCCAGTGTGAGCTTGTGTCTGCGCGGACCCCACAAGAAGTCCTTGATGATGGCCTCTAGTGTCTTGAAGAAAGGCGGGCGAACGTAGTGGCAAATATTGGCAAAGAAGTACAGAAATCGAGGAAGGATTATCATTTTGGCAATTGCCGCTCTACCCACCATTGACAGTGGTAGTTTGGACCAAAATTTGATTGAACGCCGAAGGCCGGTGACTGCTGCTATAGTGTTATGTTCGTGTGTGAGTAGCGGGGTGTGACCCACATTGATTCCCAGGTACCGGAACTTGTCAAGTTGCCACTGTATTCCGATAGGCGGGAGGTCGTCTACTGCAATGCCCCTCAGGCTAGCTAGGGGGAATGCAGTTGATTTGTGTCTGCTGAATCGTATCCCTGAGTACTTTGCATAATTGTCGAGAACTTCTAGCATTGTGGGTGCGTTGAGCTCAGGGCTCCTCAAGTAGAGAAGTACGTCATCCGCGTATAATGAGATTATATTGTAACCGTTGCCCACCTTAATGCCCGCATCAAAAAACTGTTGGCGAAAGTATATGGCTATTGGTTCTAGGCCCAATATATATAGCATGGGAGAGAGTGGGCATCCCTGTCTCGTGCCCCTTTGTATTGCCCAGGATCCCGAGACAATTCTGCCTGTTTTAACCCTTGCCATTGGTGAATTATAAAGTACCTGGATCCATCTGATGAAGCCCGCACCAAAGCCGAAGCCCCTCAAAACCTCCACAAGCCACTCCCAATAGATAGAGTCGAAGGCCTTGATGGCATCAAGTGACAGTATCGCCAGGTCCTCCTCTCGGTCGTGGGTTTCGGCCATGATATGTTGTAGTCTCCTGAGGTTGGCCGTGGTATTGCGTCCTGGGACGAATCCATTTTGATCTTCGTGAATTATGGATCCTACCACTCTGGCGAGTCTGTTGGCTAATATGGAAGTGAGGATCTTACTGTCGTAATTCAGCATAGCCAAAGGTCGATAGGAATCACATTCGGTGGGTGACTTGTGCGGCTTGAGCATTGGAATAATTATGGTCTCCTTCATGGTGTTGGGCAGGATGCCATTTGTGTAGGCTTCTTGATAAACTTCATGCAGGATGGGGGTGAGTATAGGTTCGTAGGTCTTGTAGAATTCGGGCGGGAGGCCATCACTGCCGGGGGCTTTGCCATTAGCGAGCGATCTGATGGCCGCTGTCACATCTTCGGAAGTGATTTCTGAGTCCAGTTCCTCCCTCTGCTCGCTGGAGATTTGAGGGAGGCCTATATCCTCCAATGTTTCGATTAGTTCTGCGGCGGGCACCTGGGACTCGTGGGCATACAATTTGGAGTAGAACTGAGCAAAAGTCTCGTTGATCTCCATCTGCGTCTTGTGTGTTACTCCTTTTTCGTCCTTTATCTCCATTGGCAGGTGTTTAGGGTGTTCCCGCTTGCAGAGCCAGGCAAGCAATCTGCTGGGTTTGTCAGACTCTCTGTGGGATCTGGCGGTACGTGTTGCGAAGTCAAATTTCTCCAGTCTGACCCATGATTCCTGGCATTTTATACGGGCTGTCTTAAGGATCTTTTCGGACTCTGGAGAAATGTCAGGGGCGGACTCTAGTCTTGCGATCTCTAATTCCTGGGCCTCGAGAGAGGACTGTAGTTGTCTGCGGACTCCGCCCGCTCCTGAAATGATTTCTCCCCTGGTAACTACCTTCATGGCCTCCCACAGTGTGGACCAGGTAGCCACCGATCCCTTATTGATTTCGACATATTCCTCTAGCTTCACAGCAAGGTCCTCTCTGAACTCCGGATCATCCAACGCTGCTGTAGGCATCCTCCACATGGGAATTGGAGGTTTGGGTCCACGCAGCTGCCAATGCATGGCAAGCGGGGAGTGGTCGGAGATCGATATCCCCAAGTATTCAGTGGATGTGGCCAGTGGAGATTGTTCCCTATCAACAAACAAGTAGTCGATCCTTGTGTGGACGCCATGTGGAGCTGAGTAGTGTGAGTAAATTCTGGCCTCTGGGTGTTGCACTCTCCAGATGTCTACCAGGTTGAGCTGGTCGAGTGTTTCCGACAAGGAGGTGGATGCGGGATTGCTTGGCTGTGGAGGAGGGCGCGATCTGTCCTTGCTTAAGTCCATGACGCAGTTGAAGTCTCCCCCCCACACGAAGGTCCTGCCTCGGTGTTGTGCCAGTCTAGCACTCAACGTGCTTAAGTGTGACGGGATTCCGTGTTGCGGAAAGTATGTGTTAATGAAGCACACTGGGGTTTGTTCTATGGTGCCCCACATTGATGTGTATCTCCCTTCGTTGTCAGAATCCCAGCCTTCTAGCTGGAAAGGCACGTTCGGGTTCACCCATATCAGTACGCCTCTCGCATATTTGGAGTAAGGAGACCCCCTCGTGGTCCCATCCCATCGATCTGTTAACTTAGACATGGAGTCCGCTGTAAGGTGGGTCTCTTGTAATAGCGCAATCGAGACCTTCTTCCTCCTGAGATAGGACTGTACGCGGTTCCTTCTGAGGTATGAAGCCATCCCCCTCACGTTCCATGTCATTACAACAAGTTGCGACGCCATCGGATCGGTGTTCTGAATTCGTCTTGGAGTTCTGGCCCGCTGGCTCGGTGGTACGACGAGCCACAGGAGGCGTTCTGCGGGCGGGGGGCCCCTGGTTCATGAAGACTTGTATAGTAACTTGCCACCATCTTGTACTTTACCAACATTGATGATTCGTAGACTGCTAAACCAACTAAACTAGTGATATAACACAAACTGGTGCGCCCAGCGACTACAACACTGTCGCGGTGCTCAGGCGCTCTCGAGCCGTCTGAACCCATCCGGGAATCGGGCGCGAGCTGGGTCGGGCGGTGAACTGGCCCAATTGGATTTTCTGCTGGGGGTAGGGTTGGTGCGAGGCGGCAGGGCCGTGCGAGGGCCGCTTCCATCAGTTAAACTGTTATTTGGATTACCTGCTGGGGTCCGGTTACCGGTGGTGCGAGGAGACTCGGGCCTTAATCTTCTTTCCGAGGGGGATCCTTGCCATCGGCTAGGTTATTATCTTCTAGCCACATATTGGCCGCCTCCGGGTTTTCAAGAAATATTGCTCGCCCATTATGAACAACTCTCAGGCGCGCGGGGTACAGCAGCCTGTATTTAATGTCCAGTTGGCGAAGCTTCGCCTTGATCGGGACGAATGAGTTCCTTTCCCTTTGCACTTTCTGGGTGTAGTCGGGGTAAATAGTAATTTTTGAGTCCCCCCTTTCTATGGGACCTGCTTCCCTGGAGTGCCGTAGGATGGTTTCTCTATCTTGAAAGTTCAATATTTTGGCTATTATTGGCCGTGGATATGAGCCGGGGGGAGGACGTCTCTGGAGGGATCTATGTGCCCTTTCAACCGCAAAGCCTTGGGTTAGTTTTCCGGCCCCGATCTCTTGGAGCAGAAGGGTTTCGACATAGGATGTGGTGTTTAGGCCCTCTGTTCCCTCCGGGATACCCAGGATCCTGATGTTCCCCCGTCTGGCCCGTCCTTCAGCTTCCTCCACCCTTCCCTCCAGGAAGGCGACCCTCCTCTTTAGATCGGAGACTTCGGACTTCAGGGTTGTGGTGGCCCAGGACAGCTCCGTCGTGGATTTCTCGACGGTCGTTACCCTCTCCGTCAAGTTGCGGGCATCCTGGCGGATGAGTTGTATGTCCATTTTGAACTCATCGATCTTGGAGTCAATGTGGGTTCTCAGTGAGGCAATAGCATCTAATATCTGAGAGCGATTGTCGTTGACCTCCCCTTCGTTCGGATGGGTGTTTTCGGAGAGGCTAGGTCTGGGCTGGGTGGAGGTCTTCGCTTTGGTCGAGACAAAGGAGTCCATGGTGGCGGCCCTGCTCTTGTTCTTGGTGGCCATCTTGAAGCCGCTGGACGTGGATCGCCGAACCTGCATGGGCAAGTGCGTGCCCCGGGCAGCCGAGTCGGGGAGCCGAGTGCAGGCGGCCCGAGGGTGCGGTGGTGGTCAGGGGCCCACCAAAGGGTGTTGTGTAGGCTCACGCACCTTGAATTTCCGGGCCCCCGAGTGCTTCAGCTGGAATCAGATCGTTCGGGTGATGGCCGTGAGGCGAGGTGCTGCTTCACAAAGGTGGCGAGTTTCTCTTTATGTGATGCCATCCACGTGGTTCTAGTTGTAGTCCGCGTTGCATAAATTGGGCCAGCCGAGGGGTAACGAGATCAGGTGCCTGGGGGCCTGTGTCGGTTCGGCGTCGGACCGGGGTCACCTCCCCCGGCCTTGTTGCCAATCCCCAAATCGCTCCGTCAGGGGACTCTGGTACAGGGGCTGCGTGAAGCTGTGCCAGGCGCCATCTTGTATCAATGCGCGGCGGAGGGGAGGGTGGGATCCGGAGCCCACCGTTCCTCACGGGGGCACCGAAAATTCCAACACTCGAGTAATTCCCGATGAGGAGCACTTCCCCCACCGATGCGTGCTTTTCCGCTGGCTGCGACCACTCTTGTACCGGAGAAAAAGGATCAGGAAGCGGCGTCTCGGCCGGAGCCCGGCAGATCAGCTTCTGCCCTCCATCGGCTCCAAGCCACGCCCCCGTGCTAGATGCCATGGACCTGTTTATGCTATCAGCATTGTCCAGTCCTGATTGAAAGCATTCCCCCATAGCCTCCTTTCCATCTTTTACAATCGCAAGGAAACCCTCTCACTCCTCGCCCTTGTATTCAGCCGCTGCAGTAATACAATCCCACAGGGTGTATGTGAATCTTGCAAGGGTGCAAGTCACATTTGTTAACTTTAAGGCCATGCTTCCTGAAGAGAAAATCTTGCGAGACCAGGCATCAATTCTCTTATCGTCCCTATCTGGGGTTATTGATGGGTATGCCGATTGTCTTGTGGATGTGGCTGCTTGGACTACTAAGCTCTCAGGTGTAGGATGCTTAGTTAAGTATTCAGGGTCCGAAGAAGAGGGCATGTACTTTCCTGCAAATATTTTATTTACCGCTGGTCCAGAATCTGGGGTTTCCCATGCGGCCATAACCTTATTCTGAAGGGCAGTGTGAAAAGGAAGGACCGAATCCTTTTGAGGACCTTCACTGAGAAGGTCTGTCATGTCGTCTTACTCATAAACGGGGGTATTTCTATTCCACCCCAGGAATTCTACCACCTTTTTCATAAGATTCTTATATCCCGAGTCTGCATGGTCAGCAGGGTCGGGTTTATCAAATTCCAATTCAGGAGATGGGTCTAGACCACTAGCTGTTTGCAGACATTCATAGTGGTCAGCCATTTTGGGGTGAGGATCAATTTGTTCCTCAGGAACATCCCTTGTGCCATATTTGACCCCAGAAGGGGAAATCTCCTCTTCAGAAGATTGTTCTTTGTAAATAGAAGCCATAGACTTGAAAAAGTCTTGTCTAGGCAAAGGGCGAACATTTGTAACCGTGGGTTGTGACGGCATAGATCTTGGCTTCGCCAAAGGTGTCGATATTGGTGCTGGAATCAGCGTTGACTTCGACAAAGGCGTTGATGGCATCAAAGTCGTTGGCGCAGGCTTCGACACGGTCAAAGGAGCTTTGGATGTAAGCACCATCGAGAAAGCTGTCGACACTGTCCCCGACACTGGCGTCGAGTAAGTCTTCAACAGGTGCATTGAGGAGACCTTCGACATAGACTTCGATGGCGGTTTGGTACCCGACGCCATTTTGTCTGGTGTTGTCTCCGGTTTATACACCGGTAGGCCTGTTTTGCTCTTTTTATGAGGTGTCAGAGGTTTCTCTCGACAACACCCTCAACGATTTTTTGCCAGATTTAGAGAGGCTAGTCTCCGACATCCCTTTGTCACCCTTCGAATGAGCCGGGGCATGGCCTTTACGCGATCTCTTCGATTGGGTCTAGGCTGCGTTCTCAAAGAATCGCATCATTGAGGCTCTGAAGGCCTCCCATTTCCTAGTGGAATCGTGCTTTGATGGACATTCGATAACCCCTGTATCGGAAGATGAAGGAGATCGGTGACACCTCTTCTTCACCTTCTTCAAAGAAGAAGATTTTTAAGATCAACTCCTCGACCTGGATTTCTTTGATTTACGTCATGATTTTCCACTAGACTCAACTGAGTCTTTCTTTTTTCTCGAGGACTTTGAGGATTCTTCCCCCACCACCAACTTACCTCTTCGTTCCTTGAGAGCTTTGTTGGTCATGGCTTGACAGGAACCACACTCGTCAACTTGATGGTCCGGACCCAAGCACCAGAGGCAAACTCGATGGGGGTCAGTAATAGACATTTTCTTCCGGCATTTCTGGCACTTTTTAAAACCAGTTTTGGGGGTAGAAGGATTTGATGAGGAAGACATTGTCGAAAGACTGAAGCAACGTTTCCGTACACACGAAGCAAAAGCTTTGCAGGAAAAACAAACTGAAGCCAACGGGCGCGGCTCGAGCCCTTTATACTGCGGATGACATTGAAGCTCAACGGCAGACCTTGAAGGACATCAATGGCGTGACTTCGAGCTCAGCACCCCCTGGTGGAGTTTTTTTTTCTGAAGCAGCAAAGCTGAAGATAAAAAATATATCTAAAATGAGGGATACGTGGGAGGACACAATCCATTCAAAATACGGTTTGTAAGTGAAACTGTTTTTTCTTTTTACAGAAGATTCCCGGCCTGATGGCTGGGAATATTCATGAGCATGTGAATCCATGCCAGACCCCATGCTGGAGAAATTAAGTAATACCTCAAACACAAAGGTTCTCTCTTGGTTCTAGAGGGTGGTTTCCTTCCACTGTATTCTTCAATGGGATGGCAATGTCTTTTGTTCTAACAGTTCTTTGTGTCTCTTCTTGGCCCACAAAAGCCCTGTTTGGTACAACACTGTTCAACCTTGTGGTTTCCTTCTTTAAAAAGTGTGTTCTTTGTTCAATCACACATTGTCCTTTCTTGGCACTTCTTTCTAAGTTTGCAATTGCCTGGTATACTGCCCAGCCAGGACTTCTCATGTGCTTCCAACTGCCTGGTATTATTCCTTGCCAGGACTTTCCATATGCTTGCACTTTGCCTGGTTTACTCGCCTGCCAGGACTTCTTATTTCCATATATGTCTAACAGTATTTCTTTACATTCACACTAGTATATCTTTTCCTTGATTCGATATTTATAATGCTTTCAATGTTCAATTTCTATTTTCTCCTTATCGACATCCCATGCACTCATACCATTAGGGGTTGCATTTGTATTCTGCCTTTTTGACTTGCAAACAATCTTATCGTTTATTTATGTGGCGTTACATAGTTCAAATTGAGTTTGGTGCGGCTGCTGAAATGCCCCGGGGTCCCCACTTCGCTTGGATGAATCACCGGCTCTGCCTGGTGTCGTCGGTCAAAGTCATGCTTATGCAGCGCAACTCTGCTGCTTGCCTTCCACTCTAGACTGCTTGACGTCTCTCTGCCTTCTCCCACGGCTCCGTTCCCTCCTCCAGCTGCCGAACATCCAGGAATCATCTTGTGGTTCCTGGCGTTACTGCGGCCTTGCTCGCTATGATTATTGCACCTCTTTGCTGGCAAGCCCCTTGTCTCTGCCAAACCGACTTGTGCCTCCAGCTTCCGTGCGCCTCCAAGGGAGATGCAACTTCTTCTCCTGAGCCTCTTCTCACAGTTTGGTTTCCATTTTTAAATGACCCGCACATAGGTGCTTTCTAAAAACAACTAGCACGCTCATTGAGCTTGAGGCTCCTGCGGCTCAGCACCATTTCCCTCATCCTCCTCGTCTCAGTACTTCAGTGGTTGTTGGAATTGGAGTTCACCAATTTCAAGTGATGCAGAGTACTTGGTGAACCTCTCTCAATTATTCCATATGAAGGATCAGTTCTATATGAAGGGGAATTAAAACTGAAAAAGGATTTCTTGGAACTTTTACTTTTCGGACCATGGATGGGAGTTTGGTCTCAAAATAGGGGGTGGGGGGAACAGTCACATGGCAAAAAGCCATTGGGGTATTGGGAATAAGAGGGTCATTCTCATGGGAAAATGGGGGATACCATGTCTCATCCAATGAGGCTATGACATCCCCCCGGTAGTTGCCTCCTCCCATGTGATCCTCCACAAAATACCTACCCCTCATCAGGTAGCAGCTCCTGTCACCTGGCCACATGGGAGGAGTTTACCGCTGTAGGATCTGTGAGGACTCCATTGGATTAATCACATGGGCTTCATTCTCCTCTTTTTTTTTTCGCCAGGGTGAGCTGTGTGATAATTTGGAAGATTTGAACCTTGCTTTCCCTAAAATTGATGACCCCATATTTCCTCGCCTCCTTCAGGAGGGAATGCTTGGTTGTGAAGTAATGTAGTTTTGCAAGTGTGTCTTTAAGTTCACCAGACACAGTTCTCTCTATGCCCAGTGTATGAACTCTATTGATTTTCATTTGTGGTCTTGATGGATCACTTAGAGATCTGTAATGCAGCCATGTATATCATTCTCCTTTGGCTCCTTCGTTCATATATTTTCTTAGGTTGTCTCCTAGCTATCTGTTTTCAAGGTTGTCACATCTGTTCTGTATAGTTTCAGAATTCTCAGTTAAGGCCTGAATTTCAATGATTTGGGACTTGCTTCTGTCTAATGGAGATCGCTGTTTCGTTGCTAGATATTCTCTCCCCCAGCTCCCTAAGCTCCTTCTTATTTTAAGCAATTGCCTTGGATAGCTCGGACTTCATTGTTGATACTTCTGTTTTGAGGAGGTCGGAGATATCCTCTTTAAGTTCCTTCATCATGGAGATTAGCATGCCCCTCGTTAGAGGATCCATGCCCCCATCTCCTCCTCCCGGGATCCTCCTCGATTCTTCGCCTTTCTCACTTCCAGAAGAATTTTGAAGGAGCGTCTTCAGCGAGGGAATCTTCATGTGTTTATTTGCTTTAGCTGTGATGCTTGTTTCAAGGTGCTTCAGGCCACTACGAGAGCAGACTCCCCTGTCTCTGGAACCCAGTCCCACAGGGCTGGGATACGATTCGGGTAACCCTCTGCAAAATATTCTCCTCTGATGCTCACCTGATCTGGGTCTCCTTCTAGTAGCGTCCCTTCCTCCACCACTACGATCTAGTTGTCTCCAGAGTCTGATGAGATGACTCCCTTTCTTCTACATTTTCCTCTGAGATTTTGTTGGCCTGCTCAGAGCCCGCCATGTCACCCGACCCTCTTCTATTCGGCCCGCTTGTGATCCCTGCTGTCGCCACTGGTGAAGTCTCCCGGACCTCTCGACTTGTCTCCTCAGTTGTCCACTGTCACCTCCCTGACCCACACGATGTGACTGGATTCTGTAGGCACTGTAGAGCCAGGTGCCAACAATGTGCCCTGCACGGCCAGGCACTTAGTAGGTAGGCCCTCCACCAATATCTCCACCACGCAAAAGAGCGCTCACCGCCTCACCTCGGATTTACTTGTCGAGCGGCAGATGCCAATTGGCCTATCCTCGTCTGGTGCTGTGGGCCTGGCCTCGCTCCGTGGCTGGATTTATGTATGGAGGGAGGGTCAGTGGTTCTCTTGATGTGGGGGTATTCTAATCGTGGTGGGGCCCCATCCATCACCTCTGTATTACTTGCTGACCCACTCCACGCTTCACCTTGTGTCCACCATTTTAAGGACAGGCATCTCTTGCGCTGCCTCACAACAGCGTATGCCACAGGTCACCCCCCGCTGCTTGTTGAGGCTCTCCCTTCTTCCCCACATCAGAGGCAGTTTGTATGGCATAGGCGAAGGGACACCATGCATTTGTACAGGGCCTTAGGGAATAGTGGTAGCGGAGCTGGCGCTCAGGCGTCCGCTCCATCTGCCATCTTGGCCATGCCCCCTACTTCATTTTTTTAAGACGATCAGTGGAATGGGAGTCTGTTCCTACTGGTTAACGATGGAATATGTTGTTTCTCTGTGAAAACTTCGAAGGGGTTCCTCTGGAACCCATATACTCTTGTCGTTCAAAAGAGGCGACTTAGTCTACACAATCAGTGCAGGGACATATACTGTCACATGCATATCTGGGGTGCCACACAGCTGCAATCCAAATCCTTTAAGTTCTGAGTTCTGCAACTGCATTTTTATGAAGGTGATGTAGGCAGTGGCTTCAGCTCTTGGGTACTGATGTGTTCACATCTACCCCCTATTGCAATGACTGCTTGGTGAGAGCACCACCTACACATGTGTCTGCTAACCTTTTCTGCTCCTTTTATGTCTATGCCTGTCAGTCAAAAACTTGATGTTTCTATGTAACATACTGGTAGCCCCCCTTTAATGAAGCTAATTTGGGTGCAGAATTCCTGCAAGTATAACGTTTTGGATGCTCAACAGGCTCATACCACTTCTCGAGAGTGCTTGCTCCAGAGGGCCGAGGGCCTGATGGTAGCCTCTTGTGTGCATATAATATCCTTTGTATACCTATTGATGAGCAGGACACATATGTAGCTCAACTCATTGTAGAGGTTAGATACTCTACCTACCCAAATTTCCATCTTTGGTGAGGTCAGTGAATACATTTTGTGGTGCCTAGAGCAGCAGATTTAGTTGACAGGACCCCCTTCCTTTCACTAGATTGACATGGCCATTGGACCCGCAGAGTACAAATGGGGGGCCACCACCTGCCTTCTTAAGATGAACAATCTATGATGTCTTCAGGCCAACATTCTGGAGTCTTTAAAATGTGGCCCTCTGGCATTAGTGCGCACACACACAAACATAAGCACACGTCTCCTTTGCAATGTTTTATGTCAATATCAAAGAAGGCCATGCATTAACATGCTGCCAGTAAAGGTGGACATGGGTGTTTCAGCATCATATAACACTTTCAGCTGTTGAGCTGGGCCACTTTATTCCTGAAGCACTAGTGTGTGGCCAATAGGAGTGGTCTGAAGAGAAACTTCTTTATTCTACAGATGGCTAGAACACCACCCACAATTAAAGAATTGAATGGGCTTCGCCATGAACTTTTTCTGTCCAAATGATCCTCTAGATGATGTTTGCCATTTCTTTCTTACCTGGTCTGGCACACAGTTGGACTCGAATATCTCATTGCTATTTGGCTGCTAGGGACATTCTCACTTTAATTCCTCTTTATAAAGGAGGGTAAATACTCTGAGCAGAAGTAAAGATTGTTTCACATAAGTAGGTTGCACCATCTAGGGAATCATTCACGCTTGCTTGGTAGAAGGGCCTGAGAAAAAAGGTACTAAAATGTTGCTTCATTGAAACAAAGTCCTAGAGCTTGCAGGGAGTGTGATCCTCAAGGACTACTTAGAAAAAATAGGGCCGTGGGCGCCAACCAATGTAGAAAATATTTGAAAGAAGGTAATTTACAGTATGAGGAGCACTATGGATTCCCAAAAGGCACCACTAGGAGACAGTCACAAAAAATACCAGAGCAGTTTGGTCAGGTGCTGTGTGCTCACAACATTGGTTGATTAAACACCATGCTAGTTGTGTTGTTCAAGAAATATAAACAAAAGACCTAATATGTGAAACAATCCTTTAGTAGTCAAAATGTGCAACAAGCTTGATAATATTTGAAGCAGACAAATGACAGTAGTCAATGCATTTCGGCCAAAGCCTTCAGGAGGGCGAATCTGTCACTGTGTACTAGCTTGGACCATCAATGTCTCATAGTGATCAGACAACTCCAGTATTTTCCCCACACTGCTCAAGGCACTGTTTGGTGGCGGTTTAAGCACCCACTCAATTCTTGAGAGTTGTCTAGATTGCTGTTTCAAAGTTACGAGACACAGATTGTCTACTGACCTTTATTGTCCCAACTGCAGTTGTCTCAAGTGGGAAATTTCAAACATTTATGGAAATATTTTCTGTTGGTCAATCCTGGATTACAGGGTTTGAATGAACACAGACCAGGACGATCAAAATCATACACCACAGGAGTTTAATCAAATAAGCAAATGATGAGCATCCAAACTACTTTGCATTTGTCGCCCATGCCTAGACGATGGCAGACGAGGGTGGATATGTATAGCCAACAAACAAAATTAAAACACAGCAAGGTTATGATTGCTAGTTAAAGTACACTTAAGAAATAAAATGGGAGATGGGGGAGGGTTAACGGAAGGAAAGTTTGAGTGTGATTTCCACAAAAGTGAACTATTTTGGTTGAGGGATGCTGAGATTGGGGTCCATATATTCTGGTACCAAAGTCAGCAACAACGGACTTGACCACATTTCCTCAGTTTCCTTACAATTTTTCTGGATTTAAAATAACCATTTGTACGGGTGTTCCGTTTATTACTAATATTATCCATATTTGTCAGATAAAAAAATACTGAAAGAGGGTAGAAGAAATTATTTACTGGTAACTTTCTTTCTATGCATTATTCTCCCACAGATCCCTCATCCAACATATATTCTTCCAACTTCAGATGCTTGAAAAACATTTCAACAAGGGGCATAGTGCACCTCGACTCGGCCGTTTATCCATGTTGACGATGCAGTGGTCATCAACTCTGGACGCGAAGTCGGTCGTCGTACATTTACGTCGTCACTGTGCCCCATACTCCAGTTCCCCACTCCCCCACACCCCCGACCTCAGCCTCTGCAGAGGTACAAGAATCGAAAGATTTATCCAAAACTGCCACAGCTCGCAGAAAAATAAAACCAAAAGCCTAAGTGGGGTTTTTAACTTTTTTTTGTTGAGCAACAGAACCATAAGAATTTGTAGAGGATCACACAAGAAATACATAGGAGCCCCTCGACAGAGGTAGCTTGACTCCTCCTCTGCCAAGAAATCATTTTCTGAAATGTCGGCACTTTCATAGTGGGGTTGGACGGGAGGGTGTCATGGAATCTGTGGGAGAAGAATCCATAGAAAGAACATTACCAGTAAGTCATTTCTCCTTCAATGGACTGCTTTTCTCCTGTAGATTCCTCATCAAATAGATTCCGCAAGCAGTTTGTATCGCGGAGGCAGGATGAAATTTCCTAAACCAGGAAATGTAAAACCGCCCTCCCAAATCAAGCGTCAGCTCCACGGGTCACATCCAGGCAACTGTGTTTGGTAAAGGTATGCAGCAACGACCATGCCGCTGCTCAAGAAATGTCCCTTACCAGCGCACATTTCCACAGTGCCGAAGAAGCAGCCCCACCATTAGCGGAGTGGGCTCTGATGCCCGGTGGTAGATCTTTCCCTGCATTGTGGTAACAATCCGAAATATGGAGGGTTATCCATCTGGATATGGTTTGTTTAAACACTGGCATGCCCTTTCTCGACAGAGAAAAGGCCACAAATAGCTGGTCCGCCTTTATAAAGTCTGATGAAAGTTCTCGCAACATAAAAACTAAGGGCCCTCTTGGGGTCCAACCTATGGAACCTTTCTTCCTACTTGGAGGGCTGACGAGGCGGGTAGAATACATGCAGGTCTATGCTCTGAGATAAATTAAACTCTGAGACAACCTTGGGCAAAAACATTGGTCGTACCCCAAGGGATACTTTTTCCCTAAACAGCTAAGGAATGGTGGTTTGCACGACAGGGCCTGTAACTCACTAACCCGCCTAGCTGATGTATTCACCACCAAAAAAATAAGCCCTCAACGTCAGTAAACAGATGGAGCATGAACGTACAGGCTCAAACAGAGCCGCATTAAGAATAGTTAGGGCCAAATTAAGGACCCAGTCTGGAATCACAAATTGAACAGGTGGGAAATGATTTACGAGACCTTTCAGGAATTGGGCCATAACTAGGATAATAAAGAAAGACCCTTGATCCGGAGACCTTTTGAAAACAGACAAAGCCGCCAAGTATCCTTTGACTGTTACGTGAAGGCTCGACGAGGACAGTGACAGAAGGAACGCCATTCACTGCAGTGGTGGGTTAAGAGATGGGGTCAATCTCGCGTTCCCTGCACCACGCTTTGAATCTTCTCCACCTGCACGCAGACAGCAATCTTGCTGAAGGTCTGCGTGCAGCCAGTAGCACCTCAAGTACCTCCTCTGAGACGTCCCAGTCATGATACCTCATCCACTCAAGAGCCATGCATGCATGTTGAGAGACTGCAGGTTCGGGTGGAGTACCCGACCCTTCGACAGGGAGGCGGTCCAGCCGACGAGACAGCCGTAGAGGTGGGCAGATGGTCAAGTCCAGAAGCTCCGAGTACAACATTCTCCTCACCCAATCTGGGGCAATCAAGATCAGGGTTGCTCAACACCTCCTCAACCTCCTGAGAACCAATGAATGACTGTAATCGGAAGGAAGGCATAAGGCAGGTCGAAGACCCACTACACTAGGAACGCATCCCCCAGCACGTCTCTAGCCGGGAATTTCCTCAAGCAAAACTGTTTGCATTTCCTGTTGGACTCAGTGGCAAACAGATGCACCATCGGGTACACCACTGAATGAAGATCTTCTAGGACTTCTCGTCACACTTCCCACTTGTGTGAGACCGTGCTCTGCCTGCTTAAAGCATCCGCCAATCTGTCCTCCGTCCTTGCCAGATGTACTGCAGAGACTTAGATGTGATTCTCCAAAAGCTAGAACCACAGCTGAATTGCCTCTCTGCAAAGGGGGAGGGAGCGGACACCTCCCTGCTTGTTCAGGTAGTGCATGGCCACCGTATTATCAATCAGGATCAGAATGCATTTCTCTTTGAGAGTGGCGCAAAAGCTCTCAGGACCAGCCTGATCACTTGCAGCTATTGATGTGCCACTGGGCTTCCATTGGGGACCAAAGGCCTCTCACCTGCAAATCCTCGCAGTGAGTGCCCCAATTCTTCAGAGACGCACCCGTGAGCTCCCAGACCTGGGGGCACAGAGGCCATAAAGTTTCCCGCGCCATCATGTTCTCATTGCTGGCCCACCAAAAATGTCCTTTAAGGTGCTGAAGTACTGAGATCATTGACCCTGTAAGCAGCCACTGCAGATACCGCTTTCACAGTCTTGCCTCTGGCACTAGAAAAATGCAGGAGGCCATGAGGTCTAAGAGGCAGAGGAAGGAAACCGCAGGCAAGGTGGTTTGGCTTTGAAACAGCTTAACCATCTGTCTGAAATGTGGCGACTATCTCCTCTGGGGTCTCGGGGTGGGGGGGCCTTCCCTTCCGAAGTGTTCAGAACTGCTCCGATGAACTGGAGCTTTTGCGTTGGTGTCCTGCAGGATTTGTGACAGTTCAGGGAGAAGCCCAGCCTGTTCAGCAGCGAGCAAGTGACTTCGAGATGAGATGAAACTCGCTTTGTTGACTCCCCTCAGATCAGAGAAATTACTCACTGTAATGATCTTCATATGGATTCTTCTCCCGCAGATTTCTCATCATGATAGATATCCATCATCCAGCTCTGCTCTTCAGAAACCTTTCGACAGGGGGTGTTTTGGACCCTGACTTGGCAGCCGGTCCCGTCTTGTCTGGCTCTCGATCGCCGGCTCCTGAAGGGACGTCAGGCTTTGTATATATATAGCACGTCACTACGCCACATGCTTCAGTTCCTCCACCCCCCCTGCCCGCGATTGAACGCTGCAGAAGGAGAAATCAGAGGAGGAGGCTAAACAGCCGTTAAAACATTAAAAAGGATAGAGCCCAACATGGTAATCCCCAACAACAATGATTGAAAAATATATGGGATACATTACTCACCGTAATCGTATTTCTGATGCTTGTATCTGCTTAGATTCACATGCTGTGCATAGGCCGACATCTAGTGGAAGCTGTGGAGTATTACAGTTTGTTTTTCGAAACTCTCCCTAGTGTGACGTCCCCTGTACCCATGATCCCTCACGCGTCTAGGACCCTCAGATTGTGTTTTTTCTGACATGTGGTAGCATGAGGAGTAGCGTGAGTACAGATAGTCCAAGCAGATAGAAGGTAGAAAGGTAAGACTACAAGCATCCATGCGCCTTCTCTCAGAGGGGAGGAAGGGAGGGTCGCATGTGAATCTAAGCAGATACAAGCATCAGAAATACAATTACGGTGAGTAATGTATCCCTTCTGAGGCTTGTGGAATCTGCTTAGATCACATGCTGTGCACAGATTAGCGAGCAGTACCTGAAGAAGGAGTTTGGATGTGAGAAGGCTCATGAGCAAATAAATGTCTTAAAACCGCTTGTCCCACTTGTGTATCTGTCTTGGAATGAGTGTCAATGCAGTAGTGCTGAGTAAAAGTGTGAATAGAGCTCCAAGTAGCTGCTTTGCAAATGGAGTCGAGGGGTACATTTGCAATAAAAGCCAGGGTGGCCCCAAACTCTTGTGGAGTGGGCCCTAGGCGTGAAAGGCAGAGTCTTTTCAGAAAGTGAGTAACACAGTTGGATACAGTTAACAATCCACTTAGAGATGGCACCTTTAGAGACGCGATCCCCCTCTCTGCCTGTGGTTACTGAGACAAACAGCTGATCTGTTTTCCTTAGCGTTCTGGTCTTGTTTACATAGTAGAGGACCACCCTACGCACATCTAGTGTGTGTAGTTTCACCTCAGCCGAGCTTTTGGGGACTTGGAAGAAAGCCGGAAGCTCGATGGACTGGTTTACATGGATTTTAGAAATAAACTTAGATGAGAACCTATGGTGTGTACGTAAAACCAGTTTATCTTTATGGACAGTAAAGAAGGGATATTGCACTGACAGAGCCTGAATTTCACTGACCCTTCTTATAGAGGTAATAGCTACTAAGAAGGCAGTTTTATAAGTTTTATAAGTCAGATGTTTGAGACTGCTCTTATGCATGGGCTCGAATGGGGGGCCCATGAGCTTAGATAGCACCACATTAAGGTCCCATCCTGGAGGTGGGTTAGAAATAGAAGGGTGAAGTCTCTTTACTCCTTCCATGAAGGCCTTAACTACTAGTACTTTCCACCACGACACCTTGTTATGGGAAGTGGTGTATGCTGACAGGGCTGCCAGGTGTACCTTCAGTGAGTTAAAAACCAGTCCCGCATCCAGCAAATGGAGCATGTATGTAACAATAGTGGAAGGAGTGCAATCAACTGGGTTGACTTGCTTACTCTGGCACCAGATTACGAATCTCTTCCATTTGTCAAAGTAGCAGTGCCTCGTGTTGGGCTTCCTAGCCTCTTTTAGGATGTCCATACACCTCTGAGGTAAATTGAGATGTCCAAACTCTATGACCTCAGGAGCCATGCTGCCAGGTTCATTGAGTTGGGTTGCTGATGCACTGTTTGACCTTGGTGCTGGGACAGTAGGTTGTACCAGCTCGGAAGTCTGATGGGTTCGCACACCGCCAGTCTGCGTAAGTGTGGAACCACGGTTGTCTTGCCCACATGGGAGCAACCAGGACGAGCGTCATCGATTCTCTGTTCATCTTGTTGACCACCTTCCTGATTAGAGGAGTTGGTGGAAAAGCGTACGCAAACATCCCTGACCAGTTCATCCACAGGGCGGTCCCCCGGGAGTCTGGTTGGGGGAACCTGGATGCAAATCCTGGGCATTGTCTGTTTTCGCTTGTGGCGAATAGGTCTATAGTGGGGAAACCCTACTGAGAGAAGATATCTTCTACGACTTCTCTGTGTAAACACCACTCGTGTTCCTCTGGGAGGGGGTCTCTGCTCAGAGCATCCGCTAGGGAATTGAGATCCCCTGCATCATGTTGCGATGACAGGAAGATGTTCCGTCTGAGTGCCCATATCCAGATTTTCTGGGCAAGCTTGGACAGATTTGGCAAGCGAGTCCCTCCTTGTTTGTTCAGGTAGAACATGGCTGTAGTGCTGTCCGTCCGAATTTTCACTGACAGGTTTAAAAAGGTAGGGTTTGAAAGCTTGAAGCGCTCTGAATACTGCCAGAAGCTCTAGCAGGTTGATGTGATTCTTGGCCACTGCGTGAGACCAGAGACCCTGAGCTGTGTGGTGGAGATGGTGAGCTCCCCACCCCGTCAGGCATGCATCGGTTGTGACTACCGCCTGTATCTCAGGATAATAAAGGGGTTTCCCCTTGGACAGATTCTCTCTTGTCCACCAGTGAAGGCTTTGTACTAGTGTTGGCGAAACAACCACTAGAACGTCCCACTGACCACTTGCCTGAGACCACTGTTTCGCCAACCATTCCTGCATGGGACGCAGGCGCGCGTGGGGGACCAGGTAAATACATGGCGCCATCATGCCCAGCAAATGCATTGCTTTGCGTACCGTTATTTGGCGACCGGACTGGTATTGCGGAATTTGCAGCAGTATATTCCGAATTCTTTCCTCTGAAGGAAAGGTCAACCCCTCTTGAGTGTCTAGGATAGCTCCTAAGAATTGTTTGGATGTGCTTGGCACTAGACTTGACTTTTTCTCGTTTATTGAGAAGCCCAATTCGAAGAGGAGGTCAATAGTCCTTTGAATGTTTGTTCTGCAAATTACTGGGGTTTCCCCCGTGATGAGCCAGTCGTCCAGGTAAGGGTACACCGGGATTGCCTCCCTGCGTAGGTGTGCTGCCGCCACCGCCAGTACCTTGGTGAATACCCTTGGGGCCGAAGCTATCCCGAAGGGCAGTACCTTGAACTGGTAGTGCCGACTGTCTACCTTGAAGCGCAAGTATTTTCTGTGCGCTGGGAACATGGAAATTTGAAAATGTGCATCTTTCATGTCCAATGTTGCCATGTAATCCCCCTTTTTTAGGAGGGGGATTACCTCTTGGAGAGTTGTCATGCGAAACTTTTGGGGCTTGACATACTTGTTGGCAGGCCGTAAATCCAATACTGGGCGCATTGTCAAATCTTTTTTTGGCACAAGGAAGTAAGTTGAATAAATACCCTTGTTTACCTGGTGTCCCGGGACGAGTTCTATCGTGTCCTTTGCTAGCAGATTGACGATCTCTTCTAGGAGGATCTTCTGGTGTTCCAAAGAATGTATTTTTTGTCGTGGAGGAAGGTCTCGGGGACGCTCTAGTAGTTCTATACAGTACCCCATGGATACTGTTGACAGCACCCATCTGTCTGATGTGATCCCTTCCCAAGCTTGGGTGAAGTTGGAAATGCGTCCCCCTACTGGGGTTGCGTGAGAAGGGACCCTGAGCGGAGCGTCACTGTTTCGGTGGAGGCGTGCCGCCTCCTTTATTGGGGCTGCCTCTACCTCTACCACGTCCTCTCTTATTACCCCTGCCGTAACCTTGGGTAGACTGCTGGTTATTATTGTTCCACTGTGTACCCTACCCCTGGGAATAGTTAGAACCTCTCTGGGAATTTTGGCCGCACGGGCGATGAAAATTGCCATTCCCTCTCTGATTCGGGGGTTTAGTGGTTAGCTGGCCTAGGGATTTGAGTGTTTCATACTCGTCCTTAGCATTCTTTAGTGCGTCCTCGACCGCCTTACCAAACAATAGATCCGGCTCCACCGGTTTGTCCAATAATGACGCTTGTGTTTCAGCCTTGAAACCAGACTGGCGTAGCCAAGCGTGTCTCTTAATAACAGTTCCTTCTGCTATTAATCTGCCGGCGTTATCCACGGCATCAAAGGTTGCCTTTAAAATGCAACCGGACACGGCTCTTCCCTCCGCTGAAACCCGTGCCAATTGGCTCTTTAAGGGTTCTGGTGCGGAGTCTATGAGTGCCGCGACCTCTTCCCACTGATGGCAGTTGTAGCTGGCCAACAGGGTGGTGGAGTTGGCAATCCTTGCCTGGTAGGCGGAAGTGGATGCCACTTTCCTGCCTAACCCGTACAGTCTTTTGCTCTCCTTGTCGGGAGGAGCCTCGGACGATGATAAGGGTGTTCCAGCCCTCTTACGGGTGTTAGTAACAACCAGGGAGTCTGGCTTCAGATGCCTCCTTATATATAGTGGGTCTGATTGGGCCGCCTTGAAAAGTTTTTCAATCCTAGGGTTCATTGCTCTGGTGAGGTTAGGATTGAGGAGTGACGGGTCTATTCTTCTTTGAATAGATTTTAGGATATAGATGGCCTGAGCAACAGGCCTCCTCTCCCCCACTAACTCTTCTGCGAAGTCTCTTTCCTCCTGGGTACCCTGGGTGTCAATGTGGAAATGTTCGGCTGCTCGAGACAGCACTTCATTCAGGAGCGGCTGGTTGTCGACAGGCGAGTCGGTAACCTGGGCCTCTCTTTCTACTGGGGAGTCTACCCTGTAGGGGTCTTCCTCCTCCTCATCTTGATCCTCATCATCCCCATAGTAGCCTGTCCCAGTTTGTTCCTCCACCATGCCCAAATCTGGATCCTCAACAAAGGCTGTCTCTCCCTGGTAATGAGAGTAGGGCTGGACGTAGAAGGGGTCTGAAGACCCTGTTGGTGTCTCAAAGTGGGACCTTGTACTTGGAGGTATAGGATCTTTAGAGCCAGAGGGTGCTGACCCGTCCGAAGTATAAGCAAGAAAGTACTCATAAAAATCTACCATTGATGACATTCTTGACATTACCCTATCTATGTCAACACTGGTCCATTCTCTGAAACTGGGAATGACCCTTTCTGGGAGTTTTTCAAATTTATCCTGACTAGACTTGGTAGCCTGTGCAGGGGTTTTGGTGTTATCAGAAGACCTGGACTTGTCTTTCTGTTTTTGAGGAGTGGAGTGTTCTACAGGCTTGGAAGTGGGTAGAGACGGCTTCCTTTGCTGTTTCCCTCCCTCCCCGTGACTGGAGGAGCGTTTCCCGTGTGTGTTAGGGCCCTCTGAGATTTTCGACGCCTGGCGTCGAGGTACGGGGTCTTGACCCTATCCTTCGAGCGTGGAGGTAGGGGTTCGGGATCTGTGGTAATTCGGTCTGCGGGCGCCGAATCTTGGAGTGAGGCCTGAGGGTGGAAGTCGGCTTCGTCTTCCGACGATCGAGCTTCCGTGACCTTAGGGAGCGAGGCACTTTTGGCAATAGTGGATGTTTGCCTGGCGTCGTGCGGCGATCTAGAGCGCCCAGAGGACGCCGATTCGGACCGTTCCCTACGTGCCTCTTTCCGAGAACTCGACGTGCGCGTCGAGTCTCGGTTGGACTTTATGTGCTTTGTGAAAGTGTCATGGGAAGCGCTTGTGTCGCCGGGGGTGTTCCCCATAGCCGGCCTGCCGGTCGACCTTCCGAGGTCGGGGACTTGCGCTTGACTTTCGACACCATAAAGCCCTCGCCGTCCGAAAGTACGGCGTTGCTGCCATCACTGAAGGCGCCCTCCGCTGCCATGGCCTCTTGATGCCTGGCGTGGTGGGCCCAACGCTTGATTGAACGGTCCTTAAGTGTTTTAGGCTTAAACCTACTACAGGCTCTGCAATTTGCCTCGGGGTGGTCCCTCGGCAAGCAGTGGTTGCACGTGGCGTGCCTGTCGACCCAATGGTATTTGCGATTGCACTTGGGGCAGAATTGGAAAGGGGTACCCTCCATACGCACCTTGTGGCAGCGGGCTGGTAAATGTAGGAATATATAAGTGTATCTATATATTACAAGAGTGTCTACACTATTAATAGCAGAAGGAACTGTTATTAAGAGACACGCTTGGCTACGCCAGTCTGGTTTCAAGGCTGAAACACAAGCGTCATTATTGGACAAACCGGTGGAGCCGGATCTATTGTTTGGTAAGGAGTATGACCACCCCCCACTCTCCATACTTGCAGGGCCGAGGCCAGCGGCCCAGGCCCGGGCCGAGACGGAAGCCTCGAGGCCCAAATCCGTCGTGCAGTCGACGGTCGAAATCCTCTCCGATCCGGCATCGAGTGTAGAAATTCGGTATCTCGACGGGGTGGAGAAAGGGGTAAAATTATCAATATTTTGCAAAATGATGGCTTAGGCCAGGAACTCCACGAAATGCTTCCGACCAGTATGGCGGAAAAAAGCAATCTGAGGGTCCTAGACGCGTGAGGGATCATGGGTACAGGGGACGTCACACTAGGGATAGCATTACTGGCACGCCCTGTGTCGACGCCTATTTTCGAGTTTCGAAAAACAAACTGTAATACTCCGCAGCTTCCACTAGATGTCGGCCTATGCACAGCATGTGATCTAAGCAGATTGCACAAGCCTCAGAAATATATTTTTTTAGCAATGAGACAGAAGCGGTCATCCCAGAGGAATCGCCAGATGCCATCTCGTTTGGATAGAAGCGACAACCCACAGAATTTTGAGCGGGGATGGATGGGAGGGTCGATGAGGAATCTGCAGTACAAGAATCCATAGAAAGATCATTACAGTGAGTAATTTCTCCTTCAATGGATTGCCTTTTCTCTCGCAGATTCCTCATCATGATAAGACTCCCCAAGAAGTTAGGATAACGGAGAAGTGCAGAAAGATTCACACCAGCAGATTCTGTAGAACCGCCCTATCAAACCTTGCATCAGCACCCCGTGCAACATCCAAGGCATAGAGCTTGGTGAAGGTGTGTAAGGTTGACCAAGTGGCTGCCCGGCAGTCATACCCAACAAGGACCCCTCTCTAGAGGGCTGTAGAGGCTGAGGCCCTTCTGATCGAGTGGGCCTGATGTCTGCTGGAAGCGTCTTGCCTGCCGATAGGTAACACTCTGATATGCACAAAATAATCCAATGTGACAGGGTTTGTTTAGTGATGGCAAGACCTTTTCTAGACAAGGAATGGGCAACGAACAACTGGTCCGACTTCCTAAACTCACATGTGCGAGCAACATAGAAGTTTAACGCTCTCTTGGTGGCAAGGCAGTCAAACCGCTCTCTCTCTTTTGAGGGATACAGAGGAGGGTAAAAGACAGGTAAATCAATAGACTGGGGCAGATGAAATTCTGAAACCACCTTAGGAAGGAATCTGGGTCCGACTTGAAGAGAGACTTTCTCACAAAAGAACTTCAGAAAGGTTTGCAGCACAAGACTTGCAGTTCGATAACCCTCCTGGCAGATGTGATTGCGACCAAAAAGGCTGTCTTAAGTGACATTAGCTGCAAAGAACATGAGTGCATAGGCTCAAACGGAGTCACCATCAAATAGATTTAATTCAGATTAAGGTCCCAATTTGGGACGACAAATGCGGTTGGCAGAAACTTGTTGAGAAGGCCATTCAGGAACTGGGCCATGACCAGTGTTAGGGAGAATTCTCTCTTTAGGCTGAATTTCCTAACCTAGTGAGTCCTGCAGCAGCTTTTCTGGATTTCTGGAGTTTGTTTTTTTCCTCCTGCCAAGAGTGAGACTCTTTTTCTCCCACTCTTGGACATGATTTATGGTATTCCTTTGACTGGTAATGTGTTTTATGGGCTATGGGGTTCTTTACTCCATAGGGTCTCATGTGTATTTACTATGTGTGTTACACAGCACCCCGTCCGTGCAGTAACACAGGGGTGTCAAAGTGACACCCCACCATAGACTCCATACCCTGGGACTGACTACTGTCTCCCAGGGCATGTAAAGTCACCATCGGCTTTACTAGTCCCAAATTATTAACAGAAACCAGTACAAACCATCATATTGTGGACGTACTGGTCGGGGAAATTTGAGTGCCCCGGGGTCTGTCAGTTGAGGGGGCACGTCTCCGTCCCCCCTGATCGAGTTTTGGCTGGTGGCAGTGGAAACTACTTTTTATATTCGACCGCAAATATTTCCCTATGGGATTTTCCCATTGTTCGAGGCTACCAACTTTAATTATTTAATTCTCATAGCCTCGAACATACCGCCGGTTTATTTAATTAATATTAATTCTCCGGTTGGTATTTTTTGCCAAGACTCGATTCTAAAATGGCGTTTGTGTTCTCTTCTGTGACTCCAACCCAAGTCGAGCCCCTTGTTCCACTTTTTGGCAGGCTTCTCCACAGAAGCCTCCAAAAGTGGTACCACTCTGTCTGGGTACCACAGGGAGTGTGGGAGGGTGTTTAGGCATCCTGGACTGAGTTACCTTGGTAACTCAAGTCGCACTTTTGTGTGATTGGCCCAAGTGGTGAGCCGGCCAGCTCACCACTTAGCATGTTTGATTGACAGCTAGGCTGAGTGAATGGGGGTATGCTGCATAAAAGCAGGGCTTTGGGGACTGGAACTTCAGAAGTCGTCACAGGACCTGAGAATCCGACGAGGGAGAAGCTGAGCCGACCTACCACGACGACACCACCGGTGGAGCCCTGCAGAACAGACTCGCCACTTCCCGACGACAGAGAAGATCTCCCGACTGGAGAGGCTTCTTCCCCTGACTGGTGGGCACAACCAGTTTACCTTCTTTTCTTCGCACGCCAGACCGGTTTGTGGTCGAACTGCCCGTGCCAAGCACCCCGGCAGCCGGATAGCCACTCACCACTGAACCGCGAATCAACGGACCGTTCCTTGTACCTGAGAAACTCTGCGGCTGGTTTCTACCCTGGCAGTGCAACGGACTCCTGTCTTCCTCCACGACGAGATCCTCTCTTCACCCGGACGAAGCACCGACTTGCATCCGCTGCCAGGAACAACTGCCCCCCGCTGGAGTGTTCTCACCACTTTAAGGTACCGTGTCCGCCAGGCCTCCCTTTCTAAAGATAGCTACAAGGTAATAATAACTCCTTAACCTTCTGGACTGGGCTGGCCGCCTTGACCCTCTAACTAGTCCCCTTTCTGTGGTCCAACTCCTTTTTGAACCATTACAAGACTTTTGTGCACTGCAACCATGTGACCCTGGACACATTTCGTTTTGATCCTCTGAAAGCAGATCCGGCCTACTGACTCTGAATTCACGGTTTTACTTTGCCTTCCTCTCTTGTTATGTCCTTGTAAAAGTGTTGGGATCTGTTTCAATTTGTTCTCTGCTTTTCTCTCCCTTTTTTAAAACGAACTATTAGAGTGCCATCTACGTTAAGCGCTCACCGCTGTCTGAAAATAAGTGGGGCTTTACTTAAGACTTGTCTAATATTCTTTTAAGGGAGTGTATATCTTTTAGTGACCGTGTTTTTGAATTGCTTACTATTAGTGTTTTTCTAGATGTGGTTTTAAATAAATAATTATATCTCTTTTACACCAAGCCCTGGTCAGTGTTTACTTGTTCTATTGTGTGCTCTTGACCTATTGTGAATACTCTGTATACTGCCTAACTCTTCTTGAGGGAAGTCTGATTGCTCAGCCACAGCTACCAAGTGAATCTGTGTGGTACAGACTACTACCAAGTGGGTTTACTGCCAAACACCTGTAGTCTTAAATCTTTTGCAGTGGTCCCAGAGGGAACTGCACAGGTTTCTGTCTAACAACCGGGATAGTAAAAAAGGAACTTTGGTCTGGGGACCTCTTCAACACAGGCAGGGCCGCCAAATACCCTTTGAATGTGGCAACCCGAAGGCCTGAAGAGGACAATGACAGAAGGACCTCCATCACAGTGGTGGTGCGGCAAGAGATGGGGTCAGTCTCGCGTTCCCTGCACCATGCCTCAAATCTTCTCCACCTGCACACGTACAGAGATCTATCTGTGTGCAGCCAGCAATACCTTAAGTACCACCTCTCAGAGGTCCCAGTCATCATACCCCATCCTCTCAAGAGCCATGCATGTAGGTTGAGGGAACCCGGAGTTGGTTGGAACACTCAACCCTCCGACTGGGTTAGGAGATCCAGCCACCGAGGCAACCTGTGAGGTGGACAGGTGGTCAGATCCAGGAGATCTGAGTATGACGTTCTCGCCCAATCCGGGGCGATCAAGATCATCGCTCGAAATCTCTTCAACCTCCTGAGAACCCAAGTGATGACGGGAATTGGGGGGGGGGGGGAGGCGTAGTGGAGAGGGAAGATCAAATCCACCAGAAACGCACCTTCCAGTGCACCATTCGCTGGGAATTCCCTGGAGCAAAACTGTTTGCACTTCCTTTTGGACTCCGCGGCAAACAGATCCACTGCCGGGGTACCTCAGAGAGCAAATGCCTCCATGAAGACTTACTGGCACACTTCCCAATCATGTGAGACTGAGCTCTGCCTGCTCAGAGCATCTGCCGAGGTGTTCTCTGTCCCCGCCAGATGAACTGCCGAGATTGAGATTTGGTTCTTTCGTAACCAGAACCACAGCTTAATTGCCTCTGTGCAGAGTGGGCCGGAAGGCACACCACTCTGCTTGTTGAGGTAGTGTATGGCCACTGTGTTGTCCATCAGGACGAGGACATGCTTTCCTCTGAGAGACGGGGTAAAGGCTCTCAGGCCCGCAACTCCAGCCTGTTGATATGCCACTTGGCTTCTGATGGAGACCAGTGCCCGCTCACCTGCAAATCCTTGCAGTGGGCACCCTAACCCTTCAGGGATGCATCCGTGACCACTCGGGCCTGGGGCCAAGGAGGCAAGAATGGTTCCCTTGCCATTAGATTGCTGCGCGTGTTCAACCAGCCGAGTTCACAGACTACTTGGTTGGACACTGAAAGGCGATCCGTGATAGCTCCCAGATATTGACACCATTGGTCCTTCAGGAGCCACTGGAGGGATCTCATACGCAGCCTGGTCTCTGGTACTAGAAAAATACAGAAGGCCAAGAGACCCAAGAGGCGGAGAAAGGAAGCCGCTGGAAGAGTGGTGTGGTTCGGGAATAGATGCAAGCATCTGGGCTATGTTACTGACTTTCTCCTCGGGAGGAAAAGCATTCCCTACACGGGTATCTACAACTGCTCTGATGAACTGGAGCTGCTGAACTTTTGTCAAATGGGACGTCTTCAAGTTGAGAGAGAGCCCAGCCAGTGCAGTAGTAGGCAGGTGTCCTCCGGATGAGACAAGACCTTCCCCGCTGACTTCCCTCGGATCAGCCAGTCGTCCAGATACAGAAATACATGGACTCCGGATCTGTGAGGTGAGCCGCAACTACTGCCATGAGCTTGGTGAAGATGCTTGGCACGGAGGTCAACCCAAAGGGAAGCACTTTGAACTGGTAGTGCTTGTTGCCTATGAGGAACCTTAAGAACTTTCTGTGCTTTTGATGTATCGGCACATGGGAATAAGTGTCCTGTAGGGCTATTGACACCAGCCAATCCTGTAGTTCGAGAGCGGGGAGAATCTCTTTCAACGTCACCATCCTGAATTTGTTCTTCCTCAGGACCTTGTTCAAGGCCATGAGGTCCAGGATGGAACAGAGACCTCCTCCCTTCTTGGCCACTAGGAAATACCGGGAAAACCAACCCGACCCTCTCTTATCGGGAGGTACCTGTTCCACAGCACCCTTCGACATCAGGGCCCTCGTTTCTCCTGGAGCTCCTGTCCCGGTTGGATTGGGGAAGGTAGAGGTCTGTCTGGAGGCCTTTTTAGAACATGTAGACAATAGCCCCACCAAATCAACTGCAAGGCAAAGGCATCGGAAGTTATTTCCTGCCACTGGGACCAATGCTTTACCAATCGTCCACCAACCAGTGCATCATAGGAGGGGAAATCAAAGCGGCTTAGAGGGAGTGGGTGACCCTGCTGCTGCTTGTTGGCCTCTAGAGGCCCCTCAGTCCCTTCTGGGACGTGAGAAGCGCCTCTGCCCTTGCCTGGCTAGCAGGAGCTGCGCCTTCCTGCCATAGGTCACATAACGTCTGTAGCCTCTGCCCCCGGAAGCAAAGCTGAAGGCAGGTGTGGCCGGCTGTGCCACTATGCCCAATGATTTAGCAGCCTACTTTGATTCCTTGAATTTCTGTAAGGATTCGTCTGCTTTCTGCCCGAAAAGCATGTCCAGCAACCTGAATTGAACAGTTGGAGAGAAGCCAGAAGTTTTTAGGTAGGCTTGGCATCTCATTATGATTGCTGACCCCATTGCTCTGCCAATGCAGTCTGCTACATCCAGGCCCATTTATAATTACTGCTTGGCTACCTCCTTCCAATCCTCCACCAGCTGTAAAAATCTGTACCGCATGGCACCCTCAGGGACTTACTCAGCAGCATGTTCTAGATCCCTCCAAAAGAGTACTTGCAAATCCACATGCTACGTTGGTGGTTTTGAGCACCATGTTGCAAAAGGGGAACACCTTTCTGGCCAATGAGTCAGATTTCTTCCCCTCTCTGTCCGTAGGCAGATTAGAGGTGGATGCTGCAGGTCTGGTGGAAATAGTGGCAGGCTGTATAACCAACCCTTCCAGGCTGGTGTGTGGCGGGGAAAGAAGGATCTCCTCTTGCCGGCCTATACTTCCTTGCAAAACTGGCATTCATAGGGGGAATGGCTGGGTTCAAAGGCATGAAAGGCATGTTGTGCTCCACTGTAGGACTTTCGTCCAAAATGTCGGTAAGCCCATACCCCTGAAGAGGGGTAGTGGATGCCTTCAACCACAGGGTGTCAACCACCCTATGAACCAGATCCATGAAGCTAATATTAGCGTGTGAATATAACTGGTTTTGCTGTAACTCAAGGCCTGGGGAAGTATGTAGACCCTGAGCTAGGGCCAATAAATCGGCCTGGTCGGCGAAAAAATGAACACTGCCGGCTCCCGTGTAGAAGGGGTCACCTGAGTCCTCAGGGTCATCGATGCCAAATATGGAATGCTTCGAAACCCGATCTCAAGAGCCAGCACAAATGAACCATCGCTGACTGTCTGTGCAGAGGGCTTGAGAATAGGTTTCAAAGCCAAAGCTTTCGATGCCGAAGGTTCTTTAGATGCAGAGGAACACTCGGATAACCGATGGGCGTCATGGGCCTCGGCCTTTCGGCCCTCTGGTGACTTATGCCTGGTAGGTGTAATGCCCAAAAATGTTTGACGCCAGCAATCTTTATGGAGTGGCTGGCTTGGGGTTGGGATCACCAAGCGCTGCTTTTGCTGCCAAAGCTTGCTGGTCGGGGGCCAGAGCCGCACCTACAGTAGCTTGCCTCGTAAACATTTCTAACATTGAAGTTTTAAAACATTCCCACTCTTCCTGAGTTGTCTGCCCCACAGAGGGCTTATCTTGTTCCGACAACGAGCTGAAGTCGCATTAAAGGCAGTGGTGCCAATCAAGGAATGGCTCCTGGAATGAGACAGTTTCTTGGTTTTCTTGCGATGTCGTTGCTTCCCCTTGTTGTGAGTGGACTCCTCAGTCTCAGCCTCCGAAAACCAGACTAGCAACCGTGCCGGAGATTTGGCGCATGGTCAGCCCAAAGCCAGTTTCCCGGTCCTCTGACGTAGGGATTTTGGCTGCATTTTTGCACACGATGCGCAGACCTCGTGTCGTGACTAACACCTCAACACCGTAGACAGATGTTGTGGGGGTCGGTCAGACATTTTGGCTTCGCCATCACGACAACGATTGAAGCCCAAAACCCTGTGAGACGAAATTGCGTGAACATTTTCTAAGAAAAACATACAAACAGTACAAAAAGAACGTTGGGTAAACTTGAGTCGTGTTCCCGATGCAGCATGCAAGCGTATGGAAAAAAGGAACTGAAGAATGTGGCATAGTGATGTGCTATATATACACGACGCCTGATGTCACTTCCGGAGCCGACGATTGAGAGCCAGACAAGACTGATAGACGATTGATGGTCGAGTCGAGGTCTACTACAACCGCTATATAAAAGTTTAACAGCAGAGCTGGATGATGGATATCTATTGTGATGAGAAATCTGCGGGAGAAAAGCAATCCATTGAAGTCCAGATATGGAAACACATGAACGCTGGATCTTCTGAGGTGAGGCGCAACTACTGCCATCAGCTTCATAAAGACCCTGGATGCGGCGGTCAAACAAGAGCGAAGCACATTGAACTGGTAGTGCTTGTCTCCTATGAGGAATCTCAAGAATGTTCTGTGCTTCTGATGGATAGGCACGTGGTAGTAAGCATATCGGCTGGATAGGCACGTGGAAGTAAGCATCTCAGATCTAACAGCACCAGCCACTAAATACCACGAAAACCAACCCAATCCCCTCTGCTCAGGGAGGTACCTCTTCCATGGCACCCTTCAAACGCAGGGCTCTCAGTTCTTCCTGGAGCTCCTGTTCTGGTTGTCAAAGCAGAGTGGGTGGTCTGTCTAGAGGTCTCTTTAGAAAGGGTAGACAGTATCCCCAATTGACAATCAGCAAGGCCCAGGCATCAGAAGTAATCTCCTGCCAATGGGGTCAGTGCGCACCAATCCTTCCTCCAACCGGGGAAACACAGGGGGAGAACTCAAAGCTGCTTTGAGGGCAGAGCCGCCTCAGCCACTGCAGTGCCCTAGAGGCTCCCCGTGGCTGGTTTACGGAAGCTGTGCCTTCCTTCCAAAGGGGATGTACCATCTGCACCCCCGCCCATGGACGCGAAGCTGAAGTACAGCTAGGCCCAGTGACTTGGCAGATAGCTTTGAGTCCTTACATTTTTCCAGGGACTCATCAGCCATAGGGCTGGAAAGGTTGTCACCACTAACAGCAATAACCAATAGTTTCACCTGTACATATGGCAAAAACCTGAATTGTGCAGGTACGCCTGCCTCCTCAGAATTGTAGCTGATCCCATTGCTCTTACGATGCAGTCGGCAACGCCCATGCCCATTTGCAAAGACTGGCGGTCCATCTCTTTTCCATTATCCACAATCCGCAGAACCCATCCCGCATTTCTCTGTCGGGAATATGTTCTGATGCTTCCTCGATTGTCTTCCAAAGACCAAAAGTTTATTTTGCAATTCCGCATGAAGCATTTACAACATTTAAGGCCATACTACCCGATGCAAACTTTCTATGCAAGGGCATCAGATTTTTTACCCTCCCTATCAGGAGGAAGATTGGATGTGGCGGGTCTAATATTGATTGAGCAGCTTGCACAACCAGGCCCTCCGGACTCAGATAGGTGGAGAGGAATGATGGATATACCCTTGCCGGCTAATATTTTTTTGTGAATTCGGAATTCACAGTAGGGGTTGAACAAGGCTTTTGCCACAAGGCCACAGTAGGGTCAGCAATGGCTATGTTGAAGAGCAAGGCCCTCTCTGTTGGGGGCCCTTGTCCAGGATGTCGGTGAGTGCATAGCCTGGCAGGGGTTTGGCTGGAGCGCCCAAGCTCAGGGCATCTACCACCCTGTCCACTGGATTGCGATACTGGGCATTTGCATGTCCATACGGATGGGATTGTTGGAGTCGGAAGAAGTGTACAAGTCACTTGTATCCCGCAGCTCGTCTACCAAGGCGAGTAAATCAGCCTGGACAGAAAAACAATCTGTGCCCCCAGAGCCTCCCCCTACTGGTTTGAGACAAAAAAGGTACTTGCTCACCGTTATAGTCGACATTGTATCGGAAAATGCTGATCGGGACTGTGGAACATATGATGGAGCACCAGCGCTGACACTCATGGACCTGCACCGGACGGTGCTGATAACTGCTTCAATGAGGTCTCTGTTTTGGCAACGGGTGGCGCCAAGCCCGAGGCCATCGGTACTGATGCAGACTTTTTCGGGCCTAAATCACCGGGCGCCATTGTTGTTGCCTAGGCCTGTTGTGTCGAAGCATGAGCTGTACCTGAAGCTGCCTTAAACATCTCGAGCACCTGCAGTTTAAGGCCTTGCGCTCTGCCCTAGCTGTTGGGTCCTATTTGGGCCCTATTTGGGCACGATGAGGACTTACTGCGGTCTTCGGTAGAGTTGGACTCATGCCTACGCCGTTATTTTTGTGGGAAGAGGACAAAGAATGGCTCTGGGAATGTCATATTTTTTTTTATTTTCCTCCGGTGCCTGTCCTACTTTTTAAGGGTGGGTCCTTCCGTGTTGAGTTCCAATGACCGGGTGGCCGAGCGAGCAGGAGACCTAAACAGGGGCTGATGGATTGCGAGTTTCGTGCCCTCTCTGGGAGTGATGTTGGGTTTATCTTCATGCAAAAAGTTCAATCCTCAGTGACGTAACACAAACCAATGCACCACAAGCAGAGATTGTGTGGGCCCCCAATAGACATCTTGGAAGTACAGTCCTTGCACTGTTTGAAATCAGAGACCTTGGGAGCGGACATTCCGGCGAAATTACATCGAAATGACGAAAAATTTTTGCAACAAAAAAATGTCTTTAACGAGAGTTGTTCCAGTGAGCAGCGTGCTGAAAAAAGGAACGGAGGTAAGGGTCGTAGTGACATGGTATATGTATGACAACCAACGTCATGTCCGGGTTTGCCAACCACCGCAAGAAGGATCGATGGCCGAGTTGAGGTGCACTACGCCCCCCAGTCAAAACATTTTCTGAGCAGCTGACGCTGGAAGGATATTTATCTGATGAGGAACATGCAGGAGAAAAGAAATCCATTGAAAGATACTTGCCAAAGATAACACACTTTTGGCAAATACTGGTACCATGATTATAATCTGTGGCATTATTTCACCAAAATCATAGGGGTTGTCGATGCAACATTGCACAACCTTTGACCACCTTCAACCCACCACAAAAAAGGATAACAAATGGTCCTCAACTTTGTTGCTGGGTCAATGTATGCATTTTAACAATATACATTTACAATGTGAGGATGTAGCATGTCAATATATAGGGACTGAAAATGGAAAAATACACCAAGCTACCAAAACTATCAAAGCTAAAGGAACAAACACTTTTAGAAGTTCAGTAGTCGGATTGTTTAAATCATAGGGATTGTAAAGCAGTCTACAGTGCTTGTAAGGAAACAATGCAAGACCGAAATAATGACCATGATTATAATACAGTCCTTCAGATTCCCAAGCCTTTGACTTTGTTACAAAACCACACCTCTACTCAACATTGTATGTGGTCTGATATTGTGCATTAAACTGGTGTTCTGTATGTTTCAAATCCCTCGCAAATGTTCCATATAATTGAAGAACAGAGAGCAATATGCCTAGAATCAATGAGCTATGATCAAAGGGAGAATCTGGGATTAGAACCTGGATCTTCTGATTCCAAAGTCAGCAACTTTGCTGCAAGGTAGTATTTCAGAGCTCTGGAGTGGCTTGCTCACAATGTAGCAGGCATTACAACTCTGCAACTCTCCTTTTGTAGTACATTATGTTTTTATTTGTTATTTCTATGCACTTCCATGTTCGTCAGATAAAGAAATTGGAGTACAACGAGCTAAAGTAAAGAGTCCAAGATTGCACAATTCTGGTAACGGAAGCTGGGACTGGACTCCATATTATCATGTTACAAAGTCAGGCACTAAACTACATCCAATCTTTATTCGCCAGGTTTTCTGGTTTAATAAAGCACTTTTTGTTTCTAAGTACTCACATTTGGCAGACAAGCAAGGAAAAGGATATAGGGTTTGCCCAAGATCTCACAATTATGGTCAGGATTTAGAACCCATAACTTCTGGTCCAAATGGGTCACCTTATTTACTAGATCTCTTCTTTTTCTGTGTGATCCTCTCTCTCCCTCCTCTTTCCCTCTCCTCGTTTTCAAATTTTCCTCTGCATGTCCTCTACTTCTCCATTTCTTACTTTCACCTCTGCTCCCCTCTTTTACCCCTTTCTTTCACGTGCCTGCTGTTGACTGGATATATGGAGAGATTTTAACATGTGAATGCAGAGGTACAGATACAAGTTTGTGCTCCTTGTGTGCTTAGATTTGAGAGGTGGGTGAAGTGAGGGGATGTCCCTCTAAGAGCTACATGGGGGAATACATGTTTTTGGTATTGTTGGAGAGGTGCCCGTGGAAGAGTGGCTGGAGGGTGGATTTTTAACTCTTTACAGGGATGGAAAACGGGACCTGCCTGTTTGGGCATGAGTGGATTGTTGGAATCTGTTTTGGGTGTGTGGTCAATTAGTTTATTAGTGTGCAGGGACGTGCATGTGGAGTTGTTGGAGAGTAGTGCTCGGTCAGGCGGGGTGTGGAGTTGAAATGTATGATTTGTAATTATTCCTAATCCTGCAGGAGATCATTATGGTTAATCCAGGGTAGTTGTCTTTATTAATAATATTGCATAATGTCAATATTGCCAATCCCTTGCCTGCTCCGATTATTCCTAATCACATGCCCATTGATTGTATAAAAAAAAAGAAATAAAAAAATGAATTGAGAATTAGTATTGCTAACCCTGGATCAGCTCATTGCGGCTGTCATTACTGATCTCTTGTCTGTGTTGGCTATTATTTCAAATTTTGCTTGATGACCATTCTTGCCAATCCTGTCTGATGTCATAGTTCTGTGAGGGGCAGTGTAGTTGGTCGTATTGGCCAATGTCCTTGAGAAAAACAATTGCTGAAATTAAGAAGTAGCAATCACTTAAACAAACTTGAGATGTTGGTTCTTGTTTGTTCAATGGCCCCTTACATTTTCTCAAAGTGGAAAATAATTATGGAACCATGGTTTGTGGAAGCCTTTTACCTGGTAGAATATTTGGCAGGGCTGTGAGACGGTAGGACGAGAGTTAAATACAGCTCAAGCTGAGGGTGTAAACGGATAAAGCAATAAGTAGAAAAAGACAAATTAATCAAGTCTTGCAGCATGGGGGATGGAAAAGCCTTGGATATGGAAAATAGTTCATAAAGCATGAACCAAAAGAGAGATGACTGTATATGAGAAAATAGACTGCATTTGCTAATGCATTGTAGGACACTGGTCGACTGTTGGAATATGAAGCGGCTGTGCACGTTTACCGTCATTACTCTTCCATGTACCATTATCTCCAATTGCTGTGACCTCTGTGCCATTAAACTGTATTACATTCGAGGTATTACTGCACTCAACAAGGCACTCATTAAAGATTGCTTATTCCCTGAGCCTATGATGCAGATGGGATATAGTGCCTTTGCACATGAACCTTATGAATGTGAAGAGCTCCTTTATGCGGCATCTCCTCAACTCATCAAAAATGCGCAGGAGTCAATCAGCTCAGTGTACGAAACAGCTGCACTGGTGATTGTACCTTTTCATGGTCATAAACATCCCCGGGCAAGGTGACGAAAAAGTCATCTGCAGTAATACAGCAAACATATTCTGATTGGCACTCATTTCAGCAGAGAGAGGATCAACTGGGCAACAACTTCAAGGTAATGTGTACATAAGAAAGGGGGCAGGGGTATGGAGTGTGTAGGTGAGACATGTGGACAAAGAAGTAGATATTAAAGGGGTACTACTCCTGGAATTCATTTGAATATACCACTGCATGTACGAGGGTATGTAATCATTGGGCATTCCAGTAACCAGATGCAACTTTTAGGGGATGTTTTAAGACGACTGGGTAGATAAAAAGCATTTCAATCTTAATTCAATTATTAGTGGATTTATTTAGCAGCTGTAACAATCTCAGAGACATAGGTAGAGTGACAGAAGGATCTGTGCTGAAGACAAACTCCATACAGACTGTTGCCCCTGTTAGGGGCAGGAAGAGAGTTCTTCATACTAGAAACTGATGAACATCATGCACTGGGGGACTCGGTAGCCTAAGAGGGTCAGATCCAAGGGTGGCTTGTCCATAAGGGGTGAGGGGTCGCTGAAACACCACCCTTATGGGAGGAGCAAAGCCAGCCAAGCGAAAACCATTAACACGTCATCAGCTGCAGCAAGCAGCTGAGGGTGCAAGCCGGGGCTGGATTTCACTGTGGTGGGAAACATGGTTTCTCTTCCACAAGTACAGTATTCATCACACATGCCCAATGGGGCATGCAAGGACACTGATGTTTTGCTCACCAGCATTGCATGGCTCAATGGGAATACAGGCTGTGGAACTGCAGGGCTAAATGTGCACAGGGGACAATCCTGTGCCATACCACACATTTACAATGAATGCCTGGGAGGCGACATGGTGGTGCTCCAGCTCACATTTATTTGAATCAGGAAACTCTCCCTGCTTCCTGTTTGCATCGTGTGCAGAGGCTGGAGGGCATTTGTGGCAGTGCGCGGCAGAGTATGTGCGCATGCATGGGTTTGTCTGGGTGTGCATATGAATGAGAGAGCAAAGTATTTTGTATGAGTGTGAATGAGCTAGTGTGTATGGTTTATGGGTGCATGTAGGAATGTGTGTACCTGCAGGCCGGCAGGACCGATACTCCAATGAGGGCGCAGTGGGGTTTGGGGGTGAGGGGCTAGCAGTTTACATTGGAGGCTGGGAGGTGTGAGGGGTTGGTGAGTATCTACCCCGCCCCCTGGGTATCTGCAGCCAAGTGCAAAAGGCAGCAAAGGACAACTCCCAATTTGGGTTGGTTACCTGTCTTGTTTACCTATAATGCCGTTTCAGCCCAATTCAGAACTTACATCTGCTTCTTCAGATTTCAAATTTCCTCCTTGATGTTCTGCTCACTCACCTTCCTTCTTGCTCTTGGGCTGCACCCTTCCTTCACTGTCTTGACTTGCCTATTTCTTCATCCTTCCATCATGCGCCTCCATCATGCACCTATAATTCTGACCTTGTGCTCCATTCCTCCTTCTACTGACTTTTCTTGTAGCCTTGAATCTAACTTCTACCTCACTCTCGGTCCTCATCTCCCCCCACCCCTCTGCCCCACAACCCTCCAACTAGACACTCCCAAGCTTCCGGGATAACCAACCTCATATATCCTCCTTGCCTACTACACATCCTCTGCTTCTCTTCCACCAACTCATACTCTTAAGCAGCTGGAACGCACAATCCCCCTGCAAAAACTCTTCCTACATGATTGTCCACTTTAAATGTTATCATCCACAAATTTCACTTCTTGCGATAACAGAAACCTGGACAGTCCCTCATAACTCTGCTATACTGGCCCACTCTCACCGTCATCTTGGGAAAAGCGGTGGTGTGGGGTTCCTTATGAATAAGGCCACAGCCCCCCAATGACATCACCTCACCTCTTCCTCTATTTGATAGGCCACTATTCAACTTCTCCTTCCAACTCCTCTCACTGTTCTGGCTCTCTATCAACCCCCGGTTCCTCTCAAATCTTCTTTCCCCTATCTGAACCATCTCCTTGAGTCACTTCCCACCGACATCCCCCATTGTCATGATGGTGGACTTTAAGCTTCCCAAGCACTCCACAGCCACCCACCTTGAACTGAGGGCCCTCTTATCGGACACCTTCCTCTACTCCTTTCATGAGCAGCCTACCCACTCTGATGTTAACTCTTGACCTTTTCTTTCCCTCTACTTCGCTTTCCACTGCTGTCATTTTCCATGGACCTCTCTCTTTCTCTGATCATTACATTGTTCACTTTAACATCTTGGCTCCTCCTCCCAAGCCTTCTTCAATGACAAAGAGGGAATTCAAGCAGGGCTTACTTGTCCCTTACTGTGATGATATAAGGAGCTCTCTACTGTCTCCCTTAGTCATGCTTTCGCCTTACATCAATTCTGAGATGCAGAAACTCAAAACAAACCTACAACAATTCTCTTGCTGCCCTCATCTCTGTCAAATCTTACTTTACACACCTAATCCCTCTTCACATCATCCCTAAAAACTTTCATTTTACCTCAAAGCTTTTCCCACACCTCACAAGTCAATATCCATTGAATCCTCCCTTTCTGCTGACTGCTCATAACTTTTCCTTTAAAATCTCTCAATTCATGATACTCACAAGCCCTCCATTCTCCCCCACCCTCCTTAAGTACCTTGAGGATAATGGTCATGGAGATCCACTTCAATCTGGCATCCATAGTAAACACTTCATGGAAACTGCTCTCATACATGTCTCCAACCTTCCCTCTTAGAGTCCCCAATCCAAATGTTCTTCTATACTCATCCTTTTGGACCTCTCAGCTATGTTTGACATTGTAGACCACTCCTATTTAGTTTTGCAAAATCTGCGCTCACCTGCATGACCTACCTGGAAACGTACTCCTTCAAATTCTTCTGAAACTCACAAACCACTGACCCCACTCATCTCTATGTCGGCCTCCCCAAGGATCAGTCCTTGCACCTCTGCTTTTCATCCTATAGACCCCTGCCCTAGGAACACTGATTTCACTCTTTGGCTTTCACTGGCACCTCTTGCTGATGACACTCAAATCCTTTTCTTCTTTCCCTTCTTCACTGCAGCCATCTCAGAATGGATTACAAACTTTTGCAATTAAATCCGTCACTGGATAGCTCTTTGCCCCCTCTTCAAAAACAGAGTAATCTTCATCCCATCTTCCAATGGCACCCCTCCGACTCCCCTCTCTCATCTCATTTTCCACTGAATTCCTTGTTCCCTCAACCCATGCTCGCAACGCTAGGGGGTCCTCTTTAATAGCGACCTCCGACTACAACAATTCATCAATGCCACCACCCCCTGCTGCTCGTATTAACCCTTTCAACATTCTGAAAATGTGTGCATTTCTTAGTCGCTATTCTGCAAAAACTCTAATTTACACCCTTGTGTTCTGTAAACTCTACTTCTGCTCGAGCCTACTCCTTGCCCTTCCTCTTTACCCCTATATCTCTGTAGACAAAGTCCTCAGTTTATCTACCTGCACTCTCTACAACCTGCCCAGATACTAACTCTACGGACACCATGCTGATTGGCGCTCCATGCATAACTGCTCTACTCAAGTTCCTTCTACCACTCTACAAAGCTGTCGATGGACTTGCACCTCAAAACCCTTCCGATACCATACCGGTCTACTCACCATCTAGACCCATTCACTCCTCCTCTGCACTCAACCTCACTGTCCCATTCCCCCGTGCCTCTTATCACTTTCGGTCTTTCCCGCTACTCTCCCCAAGCTGTTGGAATCTGTACCTATCACAATCAAAGCCAGCTAGACTGTGGATCTCTTCAAAGCTCACCTTAAACTTCACTTACCAAAGAGCAAGCTCCCCAGTCCTCTCTTCCATCCTCGCTACCTGACAACACTAGTGCAATCCAGTGGCACCTAATAATGCGGTTTTGTTTTGTATATTTGTACCATGTCCCTCTTTAGTTTAAAGCACTTGCCCACCCTAAGTTAATGTTACTTTTGTAAGTCACCTATTTCAATATATATGACAGACAGTTACCCAGTAATAGTTCGGTGGCTTGTATGTGCTTAGAATCGCATGCTTTGCATAAGCCGCCAGCTAGTGGTTAGTGCAGTGTTACATATTGTTTTTCTTTTCAAGTTCAAAAAGGGGGCATGTAGTACAGGGATACTGTGACAGGAATGCACAGGTGAATGGGGTTCCTGTAACACTTACAGGTACCCATGATCCCTCACGCATCGACATCCTCAGATTGATTGTTTTTCTGACCTGACAGGAGTACATGTTTTATCTTTAACATGAATACATGTATGAGAGCATTGCAGCACTGTGCCATTGCTACGAAGATGGGAGGATGGGTGGACGCATGCAAGTCTAAGCAGATAAAAGCCACAAAGGCAATTACTGTAATGGCGCAATTTATGTATTCTGAGGCTTGTGAATCTGCGTGAATTCACATGCTTTGCATAGGCTTGCAAGCATTATTTGATGTATGTGGTGGGTGAGCTGAAGGGACATTGGCAAAGAAATGTTTTAAAACTGCTTGACCCGCTTGTAAATCTGTTCTTGCCTGAGTTCTGCACAATAGTGTTGTGTGTATGTATGTACCTAGCGCCACATTGCTGCTTTACAAATTGCTTCCAGTGATGCATTAGCAATCAAAGCAATCATTTCCCCTGTACTAAATGCACAGTGTGCTTTTGGGGTAAAAGGAAGGGATTTGTTTGCCAGAGTAACAACTGTATGCACCCAACTATCCACCTTGTAAGTGATGATTTTGTGACAGGACACTCCCCCCCCCCCCCCCATCTCTTTTTGTTGAAACGGAAACAAAGACCAGATCTTTTTTCCTCAGTTCTTTGGTACTACTGAGGTAATAAATGACTGCCTTGCAAACATACAGTGTATGTAGCGCCCTTTCTCCTCGGTTTTGAAAGAAGAATGGCAATTCGATGCACTGATTAACATGAAATTTGAAATATATTTTGAAGAAATCTTATGGTGTGTTTTTAAAACCATCTTCTGTTTGTATCTAGAGACAAAAGGCTCAGACACAGATAATGCCTGTGGTTCACTTATTCTCCTCATAGAGGTGACCACAATAAGAAACGTCACCTTGTATGAGAGTTCCTTTAGATGTGCTTTGTGCATTGGTTCAATTTGCTTACATAGCACCATGTTTAAATCCGTACCGAGCGACAGGTGAGGTACTGACGGGTATAGGCCTTTCACAGTACCCATAAAAGCCTTGACAAATGGTAACCTCCACCATGACTCTTTGTATTGTGATATTGTCTATGCTGCTAATGCTGGCATATGAATATTGAGTAAATTGCATTCCAGTCCAGCAGATGAAGCAAGTAAGAAACAATATTTGTTGGTTAACAGTCATTGGGACGGATATATATTTATGTACACCAGACCAAAAGCTCCTACCATTTATAGAAGAATCAATGCCTGGTGCTTGGCCGTCTTGCCTCCAAAAATATATCCATATAATATGTGGGAAGATGTAAATGACCAAGCTCTTTGACCTCAGGAGCAAAGCTGGCAAGTTGGCTGTTTGAGTGTTTGAGGGTTCGGGTGTGTTATCTGCTGCTGCTGTTGTTGTGTTAGAAGGTTGTGTGAGAATGGAAGTCTGATTGGTAGACACAGGGACATGTTCAGCAGGTGGATGTACAACGGCTGTCTCGTCAACACAGATGTAATGAGCATAAATACTTGGTGTTCCTGGTT
This sequence comes from Ambystoma mexicanum, assembly GCF_040938575.1. Classification (NCBI taxonomy): domain Eukaryota; kingdom Metazoa; phylum Chordata; class Amphibia; order Caudata; family Ambystomatidae; genus Ambystoma; species Ambystoma mexicanum. The sequence continues at coordinate 602,445,409 of NC_090922.1, forward strand.
TGGTTTGTGTACCACCTAGCGCAGAAGTCGTGTCGGGGGAAAAGCATATGCAAATATCCCAGACCAACTGATCCATAATGCATTTTCCAAGGACCTCTGTTCTACGTACTCAAAAATGATGGTTAGGTATTTTGCTTTTTTTGCTGTTTCAAACAGGTCCCTTGTTTGATGACCCCATTGTCTAAAATCTATTTGAGTGTACTGGTTTTGAGTTCCCACTCATGTTCTTTTACCAGCACTCTGCTTAAGAAGACAATGGTGTTTAACAGGAACATGTTGTGCTTAATTGTGAATGCTTCTTTACAACATCACTGCCAAAAGATTTGTGTGAGGAGGGACAATGCTATGGAGCGTGTTATGCCTTGCTAGTAGCTAAAACAAATGTATGTGTTAAACACATACATTCCTTAGAGTTAATAGCTATCAAAATGGTGATTTTTATCAGCAGAGGAAAGTGAAGTAGAGACTTGCTGTGTGACCACTTCTCCCGGCCACTGATGTATAGACAATGCACCCCCTAGCCGTCATCAATGCATCTGCTGTGATGGTTAATTGTTCTGGTGGATTTAAAAATGGTCTCCATTTTACCATGCTGTCTTTCGTCCACCTTTTGAGAGCCTTTACCACCTTCTGCAAGACCACCACTAGATTGTCCCATTCGCCTGTTCCCTGAGACCACTGCTCTGCTAACCACGGTTTTAGTGGGTGCATGTTGAGGCATGCAAGAGTAACTATAAAGATACATGACACCACTTATCTAGCAACCGGCTTTGTAACAAGGGATTTGAGCTTGTAATACTTGCTCTCTCTCTTGAGAAGGGTAAACTTTTGCTATATTCATGTCTAGCATGGCCCCTAAGGACTGTTTGTTTTAGCGTTGTATAAGACTTGATATTTTCTTGTGTGTAGATTTACTGATTCCTGTGTGCAGGAGGCACTTTTCGGCACCATCTCCTGTTTTTAGCTAGTCGTCTAGGTAAGTGTACACTGGGATGCCATTGCAGCGCAGGTGAGCTGCCACCACTGCAAATATCCAGTATTGCCCTATAATCCCACATCTTTACTAGTGGAGTGGCCCCTTCAAGGGTAGTCATTGTGAATTTTCGACATTTGTTGGCTCGCCGGAGGTCTAAAACTGGACATTTTGTTTGGCTTTTTCAGAACGAGGAAGTATATAAATAGCCTTGTTGACCCGATCTTGAGGTACTAGTTTGATGGCTCCTTTTTGGATGAGTGCTTCTCTTTCGTCTTAGAGAAGAGCAAGATGATTGTGTGGCATTTTCTGTTCTCGTGGCAGTAGATTGTGCCGTTTGATTAAAAACTCCATGCAATACCTTTGTCATGACTATGCTTAGTACCCACTTGTTTTATATATTGTTCTCTCCCATGCGTGGGTGTAAGATTCTATTTGTTCCCCTTCTTGGGCAAAATGGGAGGGGACAATTACTGCATATTCACTGCTTTATGGTAGAAGATGCCCCTGTGTGAGTGTGGCGTCTACCGCGGCCTCTGCCACATCCGTTTTAGTACGGTGCACCTGTGTAAGCTGTTTGTCATGTCCCCTGACTGGGAAACTATGTGTTGTTCTCTGACGACATGTGTATTGGCTCGTGGACTGAGTTGAAGTTGTGTACGAAAACTCTGGGGATTAGCAGAGGAACCCCTCTGCTGGCAGGATATGCCCGCGATTTGACTTATGCTTTCAATGTTCTCATATTCCTTTTGGGTGTTTTTTAGGGCCTCACCCATTGCTTTGCCAAATAGGCATGCTTCCTCGACTGGGATGGCCAATAAGGAGAAATTACCCTACCGTAACGTCCTTTCTATGGATTCTTCCGCAGATTCCTCATCATGAAGGATATCCATCTTCCAGCTCCGCTGTTTGGAAATTCTTTGACAGGGGGTGTAGTTGACCTCGACTCGGCCGTCAATCCGTCTTGTCTGGCTCTCAATCCTCTGTTCCGGACGTGATGCCAGGCATTGTATATGTACCATGCCACTACGGCCATTTGACTTAGTTCCTGTACATTTTTCCCCTTGCGATTGAACGCTGCAGAAGAAAAACCACGGGAGGAGGCTAACCAGCCATTAAAACATTAACACGGTCACACCCAAATAGGGTGAACCCACAACAATGTGTGAAGAAAAAAAACATGATTTTTTTTGTGGTTGAAAAAAACAAACTGTCATCCCAGAGCCATCACCAGATGGCGTCTCGTTTGAACAGAAGCGACAACCCTCAGAACTTTCTGAGCGGGGATGGATGCGAGGGTCGATGAGGAATCTGCTGTAGAAGAATCCATTGAAAGAACATTACGGTAAGGTAATTTCTCCTTCAATGGATTGCTTTTCTCCCGCAGATCACTCACTCATCATGATAGACTCCTTAAACAGTTAGGATAACAGAATAGGGCGGAAAGATTTAAACCAGTAGATTCTGCAGAACTGCCCTATCAAACCTAGCATCAGATCTCCGTGAAAGGTCCAAGGCATAGTGCTTGGTGAAGGTATGCAAGGATGACCAAGTGGCGGCCTGGCAAATATACCTAACAGGGACCCCTCTCTGCCGCAGAGGCTGAGACCCTTCTGGTCTAGTGAGCCCTGATGCTCGCTGGAAGCTCCTTGCCTGCCGATTGGTAACACTCGGATATGGACAAGATGATCCACCGTGACAGGGTTTGCTTAGTGACGGCAAGCACTTTGAGACAAGAAATGGGCTACAAACAATTGGTCTGATTTCCTAAACTCAGAAGTACGAACGACATAGAAACTCTCTTGGGATCAAGGCGGTGGAACCGCTCTTCCTCCTTCGAGGGATGCAGAGGAGGGTAAAAGACAGGTAAGTCAATAGACTGTGACAGATGAAATTCTGAAACTACTTTAGGAAAGAATCCGGGCCTGACTTTAAAAGATACTTTTTCACGAAATAACTTCAGGAATTGGGGGATTGGGGGCTGCAGCACAAGGCTTGCAGTTTGCTAACCCTCCTGGCAGATGTGATTGCGACCAAAAAGGCAGTTTAAAAAGACAACAGCCGCAAAGAACATGAAAGCATAGGCTCAAATGGAGTCACCATCAAAAAGGTCAAAACCAGATTAAGATCCCAATCTGGGACATCTGTTTTTTATTTTTTTGTTATTTTTTAATAACATTTTATTGGTTAATTTTTAAACATACATACAACATACCAACAGTTTACCTCCCACCCTCCATCCCCCGGTCACCGGGTTGGTCCATCAATCTGCTTGTGTCTTGCCACTCTATGCATCACTTTCCAGTAAAATGTTACTTGCCGAGTTCCGTGTTGCGCTCCAGCGCTTTCTCCCCCCCCCTTCTTTCTCCCCTTTACTGGCAGTCCTCAGGTCACACGTGCTTCCCACTTCCCCCAAATTTTTGTGGCCTTTGCTGGGCACCCCCGTGCCGTGTATATTCTGTGTTCTTTCGCCGCGCAGATGTCCATTTCGTTTGACCAATGGGCCACTGTCGGGCCTTCCGGGGCTCCCCATTTCTGCGCTATGTCACGCTTTATCAGGCCCATTGCTACGGAGAGGAAAATACCCTCCCATTTTTTTGAGGTGTTCTCATCTGGGGCCCCCAGTAACATTATTGCAGGCTGTAATGCTATCGTGCGACCCAGCGTCCTTCCTAATATTTGAGAGCATTGTGTCCAGAAGGTCTTGATTTTGGGGCATTCCCAGAGGAGATGGATGAATGTACCTTCCTCCCGCCGGCATCTCAAGCAGTTGAGATCCGTTGCCCTTCCCAAACCGAAAAGGGCTACATGGGGGTAGCATACCCTATGGAGTATCTTGAGCTGAATCAGTCTTATTCTGGAGTCTGTTGCAATTTCGCGTGGGTGCATGAGAACCTGAATCCTGTCTTCAGGTTCTATGGCCCCAACATCCCGTTCCCATCTGGCTTTGAGGCTGACCAGTTCCGGGGTAGCAAATGCATTAATAGCTTTATATAGGATAGTTGTTACCTTGGTAGGGATGTGTTGTGTGAGTAGGTTGCGTTCCAGGGGTGTGTAATCTGGTGCATCGGTAAGTGCTTGCCTATGACCATTGAAGGCATGCGTTAATTGTGTATAATGGTAGTGTTCTGCTGCTGGGATTCCAAATTTCTGCTGGAGTATTTCAAACGGGAGAATGGAGCCATCGGTAACGATATATCCTATCGTGGTTATCCCCGCCCTCACCCACAGAGTCCATGCGGTCAGTTTTTGTACCTCCGACAACATGTGGTTGTTCCATAGCGGTTGTGCCATGGTGATCCTGTTCCCCCAACCTATGTGCATGTGAGCCTGCCTCCAAATGGTCGCGATGTGGGTCGACATTGTTTGTGCTGGGGGTCTGGCTAGACTCTGGTATATTGTTTCGAGTGGTGGAGTGTCCTGAGTAATAGGTAGTTCCGCTCTAATATGTGGAAGTTCGCGATCCCCGTGGAGGAGGTCATTGACTACATTTAATTGGCTGGCCCAGTAGTAGGACATAAGGTGTGGGACTCCAATACCCCCTCCCAGATAGATCGCTGCAACGTGGTCAGCGCAATTCGGGGCCTTCCATATCAGTTTCCTAAGGCGGCGCTCCACCCGGATGAATTATGAATTTGGTATAGCTAGTGGGGCATTTTGCAGTATGTAAAGGAAACGTGGAAGTGCCATCATCTTAAAGAGGGCCGCTCTGCCCATAAGCGTAAGGGGTAGGAGCATCCAGTGTTGTACATCCCCAGCGAAGCGGTCAATTAGTTGGTGCAGGTTGTGATGAGACATCTGTTTTTGATCCTTTGGGGAAACCCTGCTTTGTTTCGACTGTAGTTTTGAGGTTTGTTTATGGGATTCCCATTTCCTTGTTCTTTTGCAAGCATCCTTCTTTCTTGGTGTCTAGACCTACTGTAATGTGTTTGTGCATTTGGGACCGAAGCCAACCTCTCAATGCTTTTCTCTTGACCTCAGTCTTGTTTCTCCTTATATTTTGAAGCCCCTCTATCACCAGGGGACTTTTCCACAACTTGTTTCGATGCAATGTTGGATCAGCTGCTAGACTTTTCCTACAGGCGCCTCTTTGTGGAGCTGCTGGGGGTCTGCTCTCACTCTTATGTCTGAAACCTCAACTTCAAGTTCTGCACATTTCAGTAAAGACTCCTGTGTCGACTCAGACCGCATGGCATATGTTGCCCAACATTTCTGCCTGAGTTCCCTAAGTGTTTTAGGTTTGCATTGCTGGCACGCCCGCTAGTGTTCTTCAGCGAGCTCCCAGGGTAAACAATGATTACACAACTAGTGCGTATGCCACCAGTGGAATTTAGAGTTGCACCGTGGGCAAAACTTAAATGGTGTATTCCCCATAAGCGTATTGAGGTTTTGACGCAGCCTTACCATAACAGAGAGGGAGGGTAATAGACTTATCTACCTGTGCTTGTAATGTATTTAACTATTTGTATATCTATTTGTATACATCTATATTCTCCCACTCGCTCTACTGTATGCCTCGACACTAGCAGCCACTCTTCTTCGGCATACTCCGTCATAGGGTCGATCTCTAGACCTCTGAACTTGCATTTAAAATGGCACAGAAAAGTTATCTTCATCTCGAAGTTGATGCAAATCGCTGGAAAAAGAACAATCTGAGGTTGTCGATGCATGAAGGATTGTGGGGACAGTGAGACAGGAACGCTGCAGTCGAAGCCCAATTTTTCAAGTAAGATAATGTAGTACTCCGAGCCAATCACTAAATGGGTACTATGCATCAAGCCCCAGAAACTGGCATATATTGTGGGCAAAGGCATCATGAAAATATGTTGGCAATGCAACTATAAATGCACCTTTGCACTGTTGGTGACTTGGCATTTATCAAGATTTTTTACATGTTACCCTACACAACCAATTGTAATCTATGTAGCTTTTTACCCAGTTTTTCACCGACACGTGTACAGTGAAATTCTCCATTTTAACCTATTATTTTAGAAATGTTCTCAGGTGGAGAACCCGCCAAACCTTCCTCCATTGGTTCCAGCTTTCTTGCTATGCTCTGTCACTCCTGCATATTCATGGGCAGTGGTTGCATCCCTTCAATTAACAAAAAATGACCAGTCATCACTGGTCAGACCTATTCAACCCCATGTATATATTGGGTGCTGGTTATAAGGAATCACATGTTAATACTACTTTGCATGCTAATCTACGATCTGCAGCCAAAGCAATGTATTATACCCAAATTGGATTATTATCATCCCCTAACTAGGAAGCCAACTCATAGCTCATGGCTAAACAACCCATCACCAACATTATTGAACATGTGATTAACTACCACGTGACCGGAACATACTCTCCACTGACTTGCACGCGTTTCATTTGACGGCGTCTAACACGTGATTAACTATCACGTGACCGTGAGGTGCCTTTCTTCATCTTCTTATACGGTACGCGGGCTGCACGGTGTTTAGACATGTCTCGATCATAACGGATGGACGCAGACGACATATCATGGTTGTAAGTGATTTTTTCACTATGTATGGGTTATTGTTTACGACTTATGGGCTTCTGTACTGGACATTTGTTTTACTCTAAATATGTATCGGTTTCTTTAATAGGTATGCCAATTGAGGCGGGATGTTTAACTGAATCAGAATGTCTGATTAGACCAAATTTACAGTTTCGAACAGGAAGGTAATGTCTTACCTTTTATCAGGGATCTCACTTCCTATATATGTTTCAGTGGCACTTTATAACTGGGATCCATTAATTATATGTTTCACCAGATTTGCTGAGTTGAAGAAATAAATTAAGGCAATGTTACGATGAACGTCAATCTGTTGGTTATCACCTTTAGACACCTAATTAGTGGGATCCTAAACAAACGGTAATTTGCTAAATTGCAATTTGGCAATTTTGCACGATATTGGTGTGGTGTTGGAATCATATTGTGCTCACCAGTTTGAATTGGTTCTACATTGATTTTTCAAATGTTACTTTGACACAGTTATAAGTTTTGACCCACTGGGTTCGGTGAAATGTGCTGAACTGGTGACTTTTGGCTTCTGGCGGTGGCACGCATGAATTTAATCATAGAATAGGCAGCTATTGCAAATAGTTCACGGAGATCACTGTGCACATCATATTTACTCCATGTGGGACAGTGCTGGTATAGGTGACACAGGGTTTTGGCAGGACATTTATTGTACAATTTGTGTACTTTTTGAGTTTGTATTGTTGTAACATGTTATTTCCATTTTTCTTATTATTTTAATTTTTTCCATGTGCTGCCGATGACATGTTGATTTACTAATTCATCTGGTAATGTATACCTACATATAAAAAATTCTTGTTTGCTGTGTTTCCTGTACCCTGGTTTATAAATGGGGATACTAATATGCATTGAAAAATTGTACACAATAACTGTTGAACAGAGTTTTGCTTTGAAGAAGACCGAGAGAGATCGAAACACGTGTTGGCACATCACTCTGTCAGTTGCTACTTCATACTGGATGCGAAGAACATTAAATTACGCAATTTTCACTTACGTGTTATTTGTAACATATATTGCATATTGATTGTGCATGAGGATTTTGTGCTACCAAGTTGTTTTAACTATGTGATACGGCAGCGCATCCAAAATGGTGGAATACCCAGTGTTCTATCAACTTTGCATATGCTCTGGTCCTGCCAAAAAGTCCAGGTTTATTGGGAAGAGGTGCTGCCACACGTTTAGTGCTAGATTTCGCAATTCCACGACCACCGATTGTATTTGTGTAGGGTTTCCTTTCATTAAGAATAGGCTTTTCTAATGATAATTTAAATTGGGTTTACAGAGCCCTTTAATAGACAGGAAGCCTATTTTGAAACACTAGAAAAGTAATACCAAGCCCTCGAATGAAAACTGGTTAGATAGCTTAAAAATACTTTCACAAGAGAGAACATTTCGTTTCAGATAATGCGTAAAATGGATGAATATGATGCGATGTGGGGCTTCTTTAATGACTTATATGTATGATTGTTCTGGTTTTGCATTAGTGAGTTTATTTTTCTCTTCCTCCTCTCTATCTTTTTATGCTGTCGGATTATTGAATCATATATGCTTATTCTACTGTTGTACTTGATGTGCTTGTATAGACATGGGATAGGCAAGTAATACCTTCCCATAGGAAGGGAACAACTGAAAATGGTGAGAGTACCTGGGCATATGATAGCAGTGCCTGGACAATGACTATCTAGAACCTATATACACCTTTAAATAAGACTGATGGCTTTCTCAATGCTTGTTTTAACTGGAGTTCAGATGGGAGTACACACAAATGGCTTGTATGTGGCTGAAGGCACACTTGGTTATGGCCCTTTTATTACCAGTAGCATATTTCAGCGCATTGGTGTAAAGCGCTGTATAAATCAAAATAAAATACAAAACTATTCAGTTGCGATTACGCCATTCACTTTCAGGCCCTTCACAGAACAAAGTTGGGTGTTACTGCTTGATAAAACTAGCGCAAAAAGATCAAAGGAGGATATCTTTTGAGTAGGAAAGGTAAGGAAAGGACAGGAAGTGGGCAGAAGTAATCATACGGATTAGCATGGGCCTGGGCAGTCAATGGGTGGGTAAATAATCAATAGTCCATTAACTATGTGTCGCTCTTCACATCCCATCTCCATTCCTGCAGAACTCCAACACAATTATTTCAGCTTATATTAGTCCGCGTCGCATCCAGATAGAAATATGATGGTCAGCATGTGCCACACTCAGATGGAATTCCCAAGCTTAGTCCGCGTCGCATCTAGATAGAAATATGATGGTTAGCATATGCCACACTCGGATGGAATTTCAGGAATGGGACCATTAGCATATGTGACTCTTAGCATGCACCACACTTAGAATTATGAACCCTAGCTTGCGTCGCATCTAGATAGAAATGTGACTGTTAGCATGTACCGGACCTAGATGGAATCCCACAATTGCAAGGACAGCAATGCCAACTAACCAACCAACTAACAACTCCATCCCTCTGCAGACACCTCTCAAACTATAACCAAACACAACCACAAGCCTTAAACGCAGCAATCCGCACAAACTTCACAACAATGCAACAACAAAACAAACCACACATAGCCTTGCACAACAGCACACGACGACTACGGACCATAAAACACCCCAAGCCCGGCCGACGGAACCACCGGGCTGAGGCTGCCAACAGCACATCACTGCTCTCTTGCACTTTTCCAGCTTATTCCTACTAACCCACCCCCTCTCCTCCCCTTTTCAGAGCCGCCAGAGCGCCAGGGGACCACTTCGGTGGTGATAGTGCGCGGTACAAATGACCTTTAACATTAACATTAACATTATATGTGTGTGGCACTATAGCGCCACCTAATTGTCAAAATTGCAAAGTGACGTAAGACTGCCAATCCCAAGATAATGTGTGGGTAGGTCAATTAATGATAGTGAGCATGAACAGCTGAGGAGCAGAGGGGACAAAATGAACTCTGCAGACAAAAGAAGTCAGGAAGACCTGAAAGGTTTTAGTGAAAAAGCATGCAAATGATGGACAGTCGGCAAAGTTGTTTAATTCAGACTGTACTGCTTTAAGATCTCACCGTCCCAACTCCCCACCTGAAGACATCATCCTCTGCAAGTATATGTCAGGGAGGTACAGTTCAGAGATTATTTGAAATCTTAGAGAGTTCTATTTTAGTTTATTTGAGAAACCCCACCATGTTAAGACCCAGGTTAAATTCTATCGGTCCCCGCCCCCCCCTCTCTCTGAAGGCTATTCAGTACTTCTTTTGCTCTTACCACTATTAATGATATACTTTGACACTAGGTCCACACTACCCAAACAGTAAGTATCCTCCGAGAGTCTTAGGTTTTCGATCTCTCCTCTGGTCCCTGGCCTTTGCACCCTGCTTTGGACTCCCTCTTCAGCCACATAATACCAGGTACCGACACATTCTAATCCAATTAATTTCTTGAAGCTAAAGTGAAGATGTGAGAGCCTGCAAGGTGGCACCCACAATAGAGAAGAGCCTACTGTGCCAAGTGGATCAGGTTCAGAACTGTGCTTTGCAGCATACTTGCTGCACTGTGTTTCTTTCTGCTTTAGCTAAAAATTCGAATTTGGCTGTGTACTTGCTGTTATCATTCTTAAAATCGCTACTTGCTGGGTGCACAACTGTAACTTCGTGTTTTACAAACAGCGTTTGCTGTCGAGTACATCCTGCATTAACGTCCTACCTTGTCCCGAGTGCCCCCCTCGTACCCTCTTCCCCCCACCCCTTGCGATTTTTGTCCCGCACCCCCCCTCCATGTGCCTCAGTACATCAGTCTGATAAGTGTCCTCCTAATCATTGCAGCTAGCTATGTCACTATCCATCTCTACTATGTTCTCTAACTGCTTCTCTATTTCCTATCCCTCCCCTACCCCTAAATCTGGCCGGACGAAACTTAAGGAGGACATACTGGGCTCCAACCCAGGCCTTCCTATTGAAGACACCTATGTCACAGCTTGCGCCAGAGACTCTCACAGACATCCCCTTTGTGTTGTCTCACTGACCAATGGACCCAGTAAATGGTTGCCTTTCTCTCTCCTACCGCCTCTTCTCCCATTAATGGTGGCACCCACTGGGAGGTCCTCTTTGCCACTTCCAGGGTCATCATTAATGTCTATCGAAATGGAACCATCATGGTTCAGGGTCCTCAACCCAACCTTCTTCTCTTTGACAGGCTCCTACCTCTTCTCTCAAACCTTAACCCCCCCCCTGCACAGGCTCCCTTGAATCCTGTGCCTTCCTCCTCCTCTGCACAGGCGCCCTTGACTTGCCTCACTGTCCCGGCTCCCTCGTTGGCCTTGGCTCCACCGCCATCCTCCACTATCCCTCTGGCTCTCTTGCCACCCTGAGGGGGTGGGGAGGGTCCACTGTGCCCTGCGCGCCCCCCCCCCCACGTGGAAGAACTTAAAAGATGGCAAGCTGCTCCATATTGCCACGCTTAACCCTTGCTTAACTCTCGCTCTGCTGTCAAACACTAGTCTGATTCAAGGACAGCTCTGTCACAAGCTTTGACACACTGCTCCCTGAAGGATACAATATCCTCTCTGTGCGCAAATCTTCATGTGGATTATGTTTTGTGAGTGCTTCCAAAATTTCAAATTTCATCTGTGTCAACCGCAGAGACACTTTTTGGATTGACAAACTCGGGAGTCTTACTCCCAATGGAATCAACGAAGACATTAATTACCATTGTTTTTTATGATCCTGCATTTCCACTGCTTTGATTGTTCTGCTCCTTGTTAGCATTGTCAACATACTTTCTGTTTGGTACATCTTGCAAGATTGTGCACCTGATGGATAACCCAGCTGTATTTCCTGGACATTTGTCTGGGACCCAAGATGCCGTCATTTGACGGCACCACATACAGTAGGGTTGCACACTGAGATATTCACTTTGACTGAAATTTCTTTCAGGGATTTTCTGAACAACTGCTGCACATCCTAGACCTTCGGTCCGGGACCTATAATGCCGTCTGGTGATGTTTCCATTTGGCAACATAGTAACAACATTCATACTATTATACCATGATTTACCTTTAGGCATTTTATACATTTGTACCTCAGGTGTTTCACACACCACCACACCTTGTTGTTTAATTCACTTTCACCCTGTATAGCACACGTGATCATATCTTCATTTTAATTCACAATAAACGCAGAGGCTTGATCAGGTCTCTGGTTTCCACTGCAAGCCCATCTCTGGTTCATTCGCTACTGTGTACTATTTACTGATGTGAGATTTTCCGTTATAGTATTTCTTCTATTTCTATGCATTTCATCTTCTGTGATTTTTGTTTTTTATGACATCACAATTCTTCATTTCCATATGTGACGTCAGATAATTATCTAAAACTGTTCATATCAAGCCCACAGGCTTGATTGCACACTGATTCTTACCTCGCACCCATTCCGGGTTGCAATGCGGTCACGTGGCATTAAAAGGAAGCGTTACCTTAGCAACGCTTCGATGCGATAGCCGCAGACGCGTTCGTGCCAGCAACAGGAGAACATCTCCTCTCTCGTATTACGAATGGTAAGCTTGCACTCTCAATCTTGCTCACGCATCCTAAACCCCTCCTAATTACGGACTTTTACTGATTCCAGCCCATTTTTTACAGGCTGGTTTGCTGTGCTGATATTTGTCAGGCAGTTTTTGGAATACCACATGAATATTTTGTGCCACACATTGCATACAACTGATTTTCAGGTAATCTGCCTTCCTTGATTGGATTTACGATTGATTATTTACAACAAACACAGACTCATAATTTTTTATCTTTTGTTTTTTTCCCCATATTCTCACCTTATTCTCCCACTTCTGAAACCACAACTGCATGGTATGTTTTTGACTTTATTTCAATTATGTATGATATGTATGTGTCATTTGACATATGTGAATTTGTTTCTTTGAACTTATATGTCTTACCTTTAGACTGGCCCTGATGAAGGAAATGTATTTCCAAAATGCATTGGCAATTTGGTCTGATTGATAAATCAATTGTGGCAAATTTTTCCTCACTAAGAGAATATTAGTGACTTCTCACTTAGGAGATCATTATTTTTGATAAAATTGTTTTGAAGAACAATTGAAGCGTAATGTTTTCATCATTTTTCAAGTAAAGGCAACTTTTTTCACATTAGAGTTTAACTTTTGGTAAATCTTGACTAAGTATATACCCGGACTGGGTTTTATGGAGAGCGGCTATGTGACCCGGTATTGAACTTGGTCTCCTGCTTCACATGTATTTTGAGTTTGGGTGTCTCGAAATTCGTCACAGCCAGCTCCTGTTTGAATATTTTGACACAAACAGTTTGAACTAATCATCTCATTGTTTACAATTGATGAGAAACATGGACTAAGTATCAAGTGGTGCCCACTCACTTTCCTTCTTGCTCACACCGAGGACCTTACCTGCAGTCTGTGTTCACAAACATCCCTGGAAGTCCCTGACCGTCTCCGCCTACCAAGGGTTTATTTTTTGCCGGATTGGCTTTTTCCCCAATTGGCTTTCCCGGGAGTCCGACCACTGAACTACTTGTTTCATAAGTGGTCACAGTGGCGGCCTCTCGTGATCTACTGTATTTACATCACAAGAAGGATTACCGAAGGAAGAAGACTTCCACATTCTGCTCCACGAGATCAGGTGAGGAGTGGGAGGAACTGTTATCAGAAGAAGAGTTAGGCGCAGCGAAACGATTTCAGAAGGGGAGCCTGACAGTTTGAAATGCCAAGATACATTCACCGTCCAGATGGCGTCACTGGAGCAGTTACAATAAGTAGTGGTAGCAGTACAGAAACTTACTGCAGACGTTCAGGCATTGAAAGCTGAAAACACCATCCTCAGGCAATTGGTAGCGGCCAGAGACGCACCAACTACGGATTTACCTCCCATGCCCCTATCCTTTGGGAAGTTTGATGGATCGCCCAAGAAGCTGAAAGAATTCATAGAAGCCTGCACGGTCCATTTCACCTTCCACTCCAATACTTACAGAACTGACAATGCTTGTGTAGGGTTTTTGGTATCTAACCTCTCTGGCAATGCCTTGGCTTGGGTTACCCCCTAGGAACCCGTAATGACCCTGTGTTACAAGACTATGATGCCTTTCTGACTTTACTAAAACAAACGTTTGGACGACCAGAGATTAGCCGCAGTGCATGTGAAGACTTACTGGACATTCAACAGAGTTCCACAGACCTGTTGTCTTATATCACTCAGTTCAAACGTCTTGCCGCAGAAGCAGGTTGGCCCGAGCAGGCCCAATACACAATATTCAGACGCAGATTACGGGAAGAACTCAAAGACAAGCTGGCAAGGACCCCCCGTCCTTCCACCTTCTCTGACCTCCTGTCAACAGTCTTACAGATTGACTATCAGTTAGGAGAAAGAAAGATAGAAAAGAAGAAAGGGAGAGGACCCTCTGGGTTCTTACCCCCTCCATCTATACCCGCTCCCGCTTCAAACTCCAGACAAGGTAAAGAAAAACTTATGCAGATCAGCAGTACCAGGGCACCATTAACGCCGGAGGAAAGGAAGCGAAGACGTGATGGCGGCCTGTGTCTTTATTGTGGTTCTGCTGCACACTTGCTTTGGGATTGTCCCCAAGTTCCTCCTAGGCGCCAGGGAAACGACCGATCTCGGTACTAGGAGGGATGAGTACTCGAGGCGCATCCAACAATCCCTACGTTTCTGTTACTGTGACAACACTTGAGTTAAGAGAGGACACACGTCTCATGGTGGTAGCATGACAGATCATACTGAAACATAAAAGAATTGATGCCCTTGTTCTAATCAACTGTGGAGCAGCCAGAAATTTCATTGACACTCTCTGGGCCAACAAGGTTAGGATTCAGCGTGTGGAGAAAGAAGAAAATCAGAAGGTCGAGGGAGTTGACGGGACTCCCCTCTGTTCAGGGCCCATCACGCATACCACTCCCCCTCTGCAAGTCAACATCATGCAACATACGGAAACCCTGTCTTTTGACATTATCTGTGCTGCTCATTTTCCCGTCATACTAGGAATTACTTAGCTGAGAAAGCACAATCCGTCTACCAACTGGTCAGACAATGTCTTGGGTTTTCATTCAATCTTTTGTAAACAACATTGCTTACCTGAATTTGACTATGCCTCAGTTACTGCCGTAACTAATTCCCCTTTGGATACTCGTACTGTCCATTGTATACCCTCGGATTTATCTGAATTCCAACAAGTTTTTGTAAAGAACGATTGTCTTGAACTTCCTCCCCAGAGACCTGAGGATTGTTCCATTGATCTTATTCCCAACGCTCTGGTACCATTTGGACGGATGTTTTCATGATCGATCCCAGAGAAGAAAGCCCTAATAACTTATTTGGAAATGAATCTGGTTAATGGTCTCATACAGCCATCACGGTCTCCCGAAGGGGGTCAATGTTTTTTATACCAAAGAGAGACTCCATCGAACTCCGGCCTTGCATCGATTACAGGGGGCTCAACAAAGTGACTATCAGAGACCGTTATCCGATGCCCCTGATCTCCGACATCATCGAGGCCGTGCAGGGGGCCACTGTGTTCTCCAAGCTTGACTTACGTAGCACCTACCATCTGCTACGCATCAAGGAGGGAGACGAGGGAAAAACGGCTTTTAGAACGCCGTTCGGCCACTTTGAGTAATGAGTGATGCCTTTTGGGCTTGTGAACGCGCCTTCGATCTTTCAACGCTTTATGGACCAGCTGTTCTCTGACATGCTCATCCATTCTGTCATCGTCTACTTGGACGACATACTGGTTTTTTCTTCAACTGCTCAAGAACACATCGAACACCTTCGGACTGCTTTGACTCTGCTACAGACCCACCATATACTCATCAAACCAGAGAAATGCCTTTTCAGAGTATCCTCAGTTCCCTACTTGGGTTTCATTCTCCCTAGCGATGGCATTAAGATGGACCCACGTAAAGTCAACGCTGTTACAGATTGGCCAAAACCTTCTTCTGTGAAAGAGGTACAAAGATTCCTAGGGTTCGCAATCATTTATCGCAAATTTATTCCTCATTTCTCAGAAACAGTGTTGCCTATCACAGGACTTCTTAAGAAGTCAGTTTGTAAGTTCCAATGGACAGACGAGGTAGTCCGGACCTTTGGACGACTCAAGGAGTTATTCTCTTCAGCTCCGATCCTCCGTCAACCTGATCAGTCGAAAGTATTCATCATAGAGGCAGACGCTTCGGCCAAGGCTCTAGAAGCCGTCCTCCTCCAGGAGCATGAGGGAAGAGAACATCCTGTTGGGTATCCATCCAAAACTCTTACACCTAGTGAATGTAACTATTCAGTGATTGAGAGAGAGCTTTTGGCCATGAAGAGAGCCTGTGAGGAGTGGAGACACCTACTTCAGGGTAGTTTACATCCATTCATCATTCGTACAGACCATAAGAATCTAAAGACCCTCCAGTGCATGGAATGTGTCAACTCCAGGCAAGCAAGATGGGCGCACTTCTTTTCCCAATATTCATTTGAAATAACCTATATACCGGGTTCTCAGAATATACTTGCCAACGCTCTTTCACGCAGATACTTCTTCGAGTCGATGGGAGAGAGACCGCCTGAACGTTTGTTTCCCCGGAATAGGATAGTCGCTCAGGTGTCGTCTTTTCTTCAAGAGGTGAAAGAAGCAACTGCCCACATTCGGTCATCGTTCCCTCCGTGAGATCTTCACAGCTCTGAAGAAAGGGATGCACTTCTTTTTGTCAACCAGAAACTTTTCCCCCCCATCCCTGTTCTCCAACGCAAAGCCCTGAGCTGGTGCCATGACCACGTCTCAGCAGGGCACAGAGGTGCTAAGGGCACCTTGGATCTTGTTTCCCATTCCTTTTTCTGGCCTGATATGTCTACCAATGTTAAGAACTACGTAGATGCCTATTCCAAATGTGCGAGAAGCAAGAACCGAACGCAACGATCCGTGGGCCTTCTTGAACAGGCTCATCCTCCCTTGAGACCTTGGAGCCACATCTCCACAGACTTTATAGTGGAACTCCCAAGGTCCGAGGGCTGTACCTGTATTATGGTTACCGTCGACTACTACACCAAACTAGCCCACTTCACACCTCTTGCGGGCCTTCCATCTGCATTGGAAACTGCGAAGGTGTTTATGTTAAGTGTTAAAGGTATTTCTACCACGCACCGTCACCAACGGAATTGGTCCCCAGGCGCTCTGGCGGATCTGTAAATGATAAGGTGGGGGTGGGTTAGTAAGGTGAAGAGGGAGTAGGATAGTGAGAGGAGTGGTGTTCTGTTGGCAGGTTCAACTCGGTATACACCAGATGCTGAGCTTTGGTGCAGGTATCGGGTCTGTGGTAGGCCGCGTGTGCTGTTGGTCCGGCTTATGTGTTGTTGCAGTGTTGTGAAGTGCGTGCGGCTTGTTGTGCGAGAGATCGTTGTGCGAGTTTGAGTGAGATAAATATGCAGAGTTTGAGCTTATATTGGTTAGTGGGTTACCCGATCTTTGGCATGCTAGCATTTGCAGTTCTGTCCTAGTGTGGCACCAGTTGACCCCCACAACTCTATCTGGATGCGGCGCGGGCCAATGTCTAGAATTATATCTGGACGTGACATCTACCGACTACATGGATAACCAGACAAGGTGGTATCCGATAGAGGAAGCCAATTCACATCTCACTTCTGGAAAGCCCTATGTCACCGTCTGGGAATAGAGGGGGCTTTATCTTCGGGTTTTCATCCGCAATCTAATGGACAAACCGAATGCCTCAACGGTACATTGGAGCAGTACTTAACATTGTTATAACAACACTCAACAGGACAATTGGGTTTCTTTATTGGCCACCGCAGAATTCTCATATAACAACGCTACCCATTCGGCCATTGGCATGAGTCAGTTTTTTTGTACCTACGGCCTACATCCACGTAGTCTGATACCAGTGGTCCCACCAGCTTCCAACATACCGGGTCTCGAGTCTTTATTGACGTCTATTTCTGAAGCACATCAACTTGCCAAGACTAATTTGCAGGACTCACAGAGCACTATCAAAAGCCAAGCAGACCGCAAACGTACTGCAGGCACGCCTTGGGAAGTAGGCTCGAGAGTCTGGCTTTCCACTAAATATCTCCCACGATGGGTTCACCCTACTAAACTCTCTCCTAGATATTTGGGACCCTACAAGATCACAACACGCATAAACCCGGTTGCTTACCTACTAAAGTTAACTGTTAGTCGCAGTTGGATTCACCCAGTTTTCCATTCATCGCTGTTACGTCCTGCTACAGGAAAGAACACCCCCCTCGGCCTGTGCGGGGCAAGACCCTTCAGAAGGACCATTATGCTGAAGAATATGAAGTTTCTCAAATCCGAGACTCCAGATATCGCAAAGGGAGAGTGAAGTACTTAATCCACTGGAAGGGCTATCCCAATTCCGAGGACTCATGGGAACCCCGATTGTTTATTCACGCTGCTGTCCCCCTTTGCAGGTTTCTTCGGGCCCATCCGGGGAAAGTGGGAATGCCCGGGAATAAGGGGGGGCATACTGTCACACATCACCGTCCCTAGAGTTTGTGGAACAGATGGCGCGTTAAGCGCCATTGAAGCGCCCGTCACGTTTTCCGCAACGTCCTTCAGAGGTCTAGCCGTTTCCAAGGTGGCTGCCGCCAGTGTTACTTAGCTCAGCCTCTTCGGACGGCTGGCGCGTTTCAACCTATGTGAGTTTTCCTCTTTTGGGTTTTAATGCTCCCCAGGTTTTCCGCTTGGCTGCGCTGAGCCCCTTTTGCTCCTTCCAGATTTTTGTTTCCCCTCCTCTGCTCTCCCGTGTCTTCTTCCTGCTTACTTCTGCTCCTGGCTTTCTCTCCTTCTGCTGCCCTTCTCTCCCTTCTCAGTACTGGCTCCTATGTCCTGGCCTTTTCACTCTCCTCGAGCTGACAGCCGGCAGTGTTGCAGTTCGCTTTCCGCATTTCCCTCCTTCCGTACTGGCTCACACTGAGGACCTTACCTGCAGCCTGTGTTCACGAACATCCCTGAAAGTCCCTGACCGTCTCAGCTTACCAAGTGTTTTTTTCTGCCGGATTGGCTTTTTCCCCTTTGGCTTTCCCAGGAGTCCGACCACTGAACTACTTGTTTCGTAAGTGGCCACAGTGGCGGCCTCTCGGGATCGATCGTATTTACATCACAAGAAGGATTACCGAAGGAAGAAGACTTCAACATTCAGCTCCACGAGATCAGGTGAGGAGTGGGAGGAACTATTATCAGAAGAAGAGTTAGGCAGCGAAACGATTTCAGAAGGGGAGTCTGACACCAACTGGTAACGTTCTTTCGACTGGATGTTCCTGCAACGTATTCCACATCTTTGATATGTAATGTCCACAGCTGTGTACTTCGGAAACTTTTGTCGGCAGAGGGCGTCTTGCGTCCATGGCGTCGGGTCGATGTCCCTCAAAGGCCTCCGTCGAGGGCTTTGTCACGGATGTTATAAATAGGACACACGGCTCCCGTAGCCTCAGTTTATGTTTGTTCCTCCATAACGTGTGACATGCACCCATCCAATGCCTGCTTCACTCCACAGAGCCTTGCAGGAACGTAAGCTGCAATAGCATAGGAAATTCTCCAAAGGGGCAGGCTGGGAGGGCGATGTGGAATACGTTGCAGGAACATTCAGTCGAAAGAACGTTACCAGTTGGTAAGTAACTTGTTCTTCGAATGGATTGTGTCCTCCAATGTATTCACATCTTTGACAGACTCCTAAAGCAGTACTAGAAAATGGAGGAGGGAAAAGAATTTAGAATACCCAATCAGATGGCAGAATAAAGAACCACCTTACCAAAAGCCATATCTTGACCATGGAGCGTATCCAGGGAGTAATGTTTGACAAAGGTGTGGTTAGAAGCCCATGTGGCTGCATCACAAATATTTCTATTAGGAACTCCCCCGCTGCAGGGCTGTGGAAGTAGCCACGCCCCTAGCGGAATAAGCCCGCAACCCTTCAGGAGGGTCCTTGCCCGCTAATTGGTAACATTCAGTAATGGTGAGGATAATCTACCTGCACATGGTCTGTTTGGTAATAGCCTGGTCCAATCGGTGACCAGCATACCCCACAAAGAGTGGATTGTCCACTCTCACCCTGGACATCCTAGAAATATAAAAGCTCAGAGCTCTCCTAGGGTCCAACCTATGGAGTCGCTCCTCTTACTTACCAGGATGAGTAGGATGGAAAGCAGGAAGTACCACTTTCTGGCTCAGATGAAACTCGGACACTACCTTCGGTAGAAAGAAAGGGCGTACCCTCAGTACAACCCTATCATTGTGGAACACAGTAAAGAGCGGCTTAGATGAAAGTGCCTGCAATTCACTCACTCTGCGAGCGGATGTAACCGCAACCAAGAACATGTCTTGAAAGACAACAGTCTCAAAGCACAAGAGTGCAAAGGTTCAAATGGAGCAATTTCAAGACCAAATTCAGATCCCAAACCAGCACCTGGAAAGGGGACGGCCAGTAACACATCAGTGAGCCCTTTGCGAAATTGGGAAATCAAAGGAATCTTAAAATATGAACACTCTTCAGACACAATCCGGAGCAATGAGGATCATGTGGGATCTGAACCTCCACAACCTCCTTAGTACATAATCAATGACGGGGACCGGCGGAAAAGAGTACAGAAGTGGGAATTACCAATCCATGACAAATGCGTCTCCTAAGGCTCCTCTCGGAGGAAATTCCCTTGAGCAGAATCTCTTGCACTTCCGGTTGGCACTGGTCGCAAAGAGATCCACTTGTGGGGTTCCCCAAAGGGCAAAGATCTCCAAAAGGACTTCCTGAGCCAACTCCCACTCGTGGGAGATTGTGCTCTGCCTGCTCAGAGCATCCGACGCTGCATTCTCCTCTTGGGCCAGATGAACTGCTGAGAGTGATATTCCCAGCTGGATTGCCCAGAACCAGAGCTGCATCACCTCTCTGCACAACGGGAGTGACCCTACCCCTCCTTTTTTGTTGAGGTGATGCATGGCCGCTGTATTGTCCATCATGATCGGGACACACTTCCCCCACACAGATGGCAGAAAAGCCTTCAGGGCCAGCCTGATGGCCCTCAGCTCTAACACGTTGATGTGGAGTTTGGACTCCGATGGAGACCAACGACCGCTGGCGTTCAAATCTTCGGCATGAGCTCCCCATCCTGTGAGGGAAGCATCCGTTATAACTGTCACCTCCGGCCACGGTTGCCAAAACGGCTCCCCCTTCATCAGGTCCGCCTTATTGGCCCACCACAGCAGATCCTGTGAGACCGAGAGTGGAATCTGAACGGGATCCGGCACCTTGCCTGAGATTTGTGACCACTGCATCTTGAGGATTCATTGCAGGGATCTCATTCTCAGTCTGGCCTCTGGCACCAGAAAAATGCAGGATGCCATGAGGCCGTGCAACCTTAAGAATTCGAAATCCGGGAGACGCCGGGCATGTTGAAACCTGCCCACCATCTGCACAATGTGATGAGCCCTCACCTTGGGAGGCGAGCACTTCCCCAAGGACGTGTCCAACACAGCCCTGCTGTACTGGAGCTGTTGGGAAGGTGTCAGATGCGACTTCTTGAAATTGAGGGAGAAGCCCAGCTTGTGGAGGCAGCGGCAGGTGAGACCGAGATGAGCCATCGCTTGATCGGGTGAACGCACACAAACCAGCCAGTCGTCCAGGTAGTGGTAGACGTGAATCCCCCTCTCCTGAGATTCGCTGCCACCACTATTAGCTTGGTGAAGACCCTTGGGCGGTCAATCCGAATGGCAGGAACCGAAACTGAAAGTGCGACTCGTCAGCCGCAAACCTCAGGTGCTTTCTGTGCTTTGCATGAATCGGCACATGAAAGTAAGCATTCTGTAGGTCCCGAGAAACCAACCAATCCTGAAGTTGAAGGGCCTGGAGGACTTGAGAAAGAGTGCCATCTTGAACATGTCCTTACTGAGGAGTTTGTTCAACCAACGCAAGTCCAAGATGGGTCTCAATCCCCCCCGTCTTCTTTTGGAATAAACAAATATGGGGAATACCATCCCTTGTTTCTCTCCGCTATAGGCACCAGTTCTATAGCGACTTTCTCCAGCAGGGTCAAGATTTACTGCATAAGGAGGGGACCTGGAAGGTTCAAAGAGAGATTCCCCGGTGGATTGTCGTGAGGCCGCTTTAGGAAGGGAAGGCAGTAGCCGTGGGCGATTGTATCCAGAACCCACGCATCCGAAGTAATAGCTCACCATTCTTCGAGATGCTGAGATAGTCTGCCCCCAACCGGCAAACAATTGAACATGGCCTCATAGTTGGTTTGGAGTGGCTGTGGCAGCGCCTGAAGGCAAAGTAGCAGCTGCCTGAGCAGCTTTGGCACCCCTATTTCCCAGACCACCACCTTTGACTGGCGTCTCCTCTCGTTCTACCAAAGGAGGAGTAGTAATGAAAAAGAACCTGCCATCCACTGCTGTCCCCTGGGACGAAAAGGCAGAGGTTGACTCACAGCTGCGCTCAAAGATTTCACTGCAGCATTTGAGGTCTGCAACCTCTGAAGGCTCTCGTCATCCTTGCTGCCAAATAAATGCACGCCATCAAAGGGCATGTTCAATAGACAGACTTGCACATTCACAGAAAAAATCTGCGTACAACGGTGCTCACAGCAATGGACCAGCTAACACTGTCGGCCGTGTCCAAACCCGATTGAAGGGATTCACACGTGGCATCCTTGCCATCCTCCACGAGAGCATGGAACGCCTCCCTTTCTTCCCCTTCGGGAATATGCTCAGCCGCTAGAGAAACGCAATTCCACAGAGTGTGTGAAAATCTTGCTAGGGCACAAGTGGAGTAGGCTGACTTCAACGCCATACTCTCCGCAGAAAACACCTTGCGTGCCCAACCGTCGAAGCGTTCTGTCGTCCCTATCAGGAGGGATGGTAAGGTACACCGCCTGCCTTGAGGTGGCTATAGCCGCCTGAACCGCCTGAACCACCAAACTCTCGGGAGTGGGGGTGGGGTCGCTACTGGAAGGGCGGTATTTTTTTTAGTTAGTGATTTGTTAACTGCCGGAAGAGATTCCCGTGTCTGCCAAGCAGCTGCCACCCTTTTCTGCAACGTCAAATGAAAAGGTAACACTGGGTCAGAGGAGCCAGTCAGGGACCTTGATCCAAAATATCAGTTAATCCTGAACAAAAGCTTCAGGAGGACTGGAACAGCCAAGATACTCAGTGACCCTAGCCATCAGTCTCCTGTAGGACCACTCAGCTTGAGCCCCAGGCTCAGTCCTGCCAAATTCCACCTCAGGAGAAGTGTCCAAGCCACTGGCATCATGAAGAGATTGCCTCAACTCTTCCAATTGACTGTCCCCAGAAATGACAAGAGCCACATCAGGCTCAAAATCGAAGTCAGACCTCTCCTCCTCCTCATAGATATCACCCAGAGGGAGGTAAAAGTCCTGCCTCGGAACAGAAGAGGGTCTGGAGTCCTTAACAGGCCTCAAGACTTGGAAGAAGCTTTCCTTGGAGGATCCACTGTAGCAGGGATTTCCATCGGTAAATTCCGGCTAAAAGGCCCCGAAGGTGTCGAGGGCGACAACGGCTTCGGCATCGATAACGTCACCAAGGGCTGGTGCGAAGGCAAAGATTCGACGTCCTTATCCGATGGACATGGCGCGGACAGAGTCGACGCTGACCTCGAGCCATTACCAGGTGTCTGTGGTCTCGCTGGGGATGAGGACCGAGACATGGAAGCATGTCTTTTGCGACCATCCTGAGCCTTGTCAAAACGGGACCTCGAAGGTTCCCGAAGAGAGTCACGCCGAGGACCCGAGCCTGAAGGCATGCGAGCCAGGGATCGAGACGATTCCTTGCCGGGTTCTTCCGAAGACGCAGACAGAACTGTGACCTGGGATTGGAAAATCGCCAGCATCTGCTCCCTGAAGGCAGCCCATTCCTCCGGAGTCGAGGACTTAGTTGGACATGCCACTTTCCTCGCGGCTCCATCCTCCGAGGAGGACGGGGAAGGCGACCAGTGACGGCGCTTCCTGGAATGTCGAGACGAGGAGGACGAATTGCGGGAACCACTGATGGACCGATATCCCCGGGACTCCTGACGCGGAGTCGCCCCTCGAATCGTCGGTGGACATCCCCTTTGAAGTTTTACAGGACTTCTGGGTTTAGAACCCTTTCCTACCTGAAGCTTCCCCTTACTCTCCTGCAAAGCCTTAGTAGTCAGCGACTGGCACTTGGAACAGTCATCGGTGTCATGACTCTTGCCCAGGCACCACAAACAAATGCGATGCGGGTCAGTAATCAACATCTTAGACTTGCAGTCCCAGCAGGTCTTGAAGCCAGACCGCGGAGTCGGAGGGGTCAAAGAAGAAGACATATTCACGAGGCGTGCCGAGCCTCCAAAGCAAACACATTTGCGGAAAAAACGGAACTGAGGCTATGGGCGCCGTGCGTCCTATTTATAAGAAACGGTGACGTTGCCATCGACAGAGGACTTCGAGGGACATCGAACCAACGCCATCAACGCAAGATGCACTCTGCCGAAAAAGTTTCCGAAGAACGCAGCTGTGGACATTACACGTCAAAGATGTGGAATACGTTGGAGAACACAATACATTCTAAAAGGCCTTTTGGACTTGAATAAGCTGCATCACAAGTTGATCTTTGAAAGAATATAATCGTGATTCTTAATACCTGGTGGGGACTGTGGGAGTTTTCCTGTGACCCAAGTAGCACATAAAGGATATCTTCCAAGAGTAATTCCTCGGTGGGCTTTAAGAAGTGTGGCTGCTCTTATTCACAAAACTTTTATTACTCTTCCTGATTCTCAGATATGAGTAAATTAAGAACTTACAATCTTCGCAGCGCGCCTTTCATAGCTGCTAATTACGGTCCAGAATGGGAAGAATCTGCGGTGCGGGACCCTGCTGCGCCTTAAGTGGATCGATCCATTTTAAAATCCTTACTGGTTGAGGAGGGCAGTCTGAAGTGTGAGTTTTTTTCCCACTGATGACCAGCAGGCATCTGGCTCTGGCCTGACTTTCCATTCTATTGTGGCAAGTATTGACCGGGTAGATCTATGCCCAATGCCCCCCTTCTAAAAAACGGTTTGACATCTAACCTGGACTATACTTTAACCGCTACATCCATCAAAAAAACTATCCTGAACTACTTTCCTATAGAAGATAGGGTAAACATTTTGTCCCCTAAATCGAAGTCCAGCACGCTGCGTTTGGACATAATCAATAATGTTTCAACTGAACCCTTGGGGCTGGCAAAAATCCTGGGAAACCCTAATCTGGACTTGGTGGAGGAGGGGGGGCAATAATACTAACATCCCGCCAAATTTTGACAGCTCCTTCAAGCTGATCGAAATGTCAGCGCTATTGGAGGGGTCAAGAGAAGCAGAGACCTCCCAGCACTGACTGACCCCACCACAGCCCAACGCCCTATTGGATGAAACCAGGGGGTTGGAGCTGCGAGATCAATCTTTAAGTTCAGCATCAGTGATTGCTTTCAATTTTGTGCTAGGTTCATTGGTTAGGGTTTTTGAAAACCTAAAAACAGAGGTCCATCTCCATTCTGGATCTCGACTGAAGATTAGCAAAGACCTAGAATTGAACAAAATCTTGCTGGTAGCGCTGAAGTCTGCAGTGAATGACTTTACAAAAGAGACCTTGGCGAATTTCCATCTCTTATCAGCAAATCAGGATGCAAAAATAGATCAACTGGTTGCTCAGTGGGAGAGTGCCAGAGTGGAGATGGCTGCCCTCAGCGTAAAAATCGGTGATGTAACAGATAATCATGCTCATGGGGCATGTTGCAGTTGTTTCGAGGCCCCACCAAATGCACCAGGGAATATGGGTTTTGTGGACACTGCCTTATCTGTATCTACTATGGAGGAATGTATTAGACTTGACCAAATGGTGGCGTCTGAGACTCCAGCTCAAGGTGTAGGAGGTTCGTTAGATGCGATCTCGGAGCCTCTACCTATTACATCGAGTGATAAACACAAATGCATTACTGGGAAGACTAATGGAAAGACGAAAAAGAAAAAAAGCATAAGTTACAACAGCCTTCTCTTCCAGTAAATTGTGCTGAATCTGTTGCGGTACCCTATTTAAAAGCTAAAAGGTAGCTCTGGGTCTTAAAAAAACAATCGACTCTTACAGACAGAACTAATAGCTTTTTTCAAAATCTTCTTCACTCTTGTAGTCAAAAATCTGTTATGACTAGGAAGAAGGGACAAAGGGGTGTTGGAAAGGATGACGACTTAAGTAATAAACAGAAAATAAATTGTGCTACTTAAAACCCCAGTGAGGATAGAACTCCAGAGCAGAGTGTTGTGAATGTTACTGTGGGTTGCCAAACGGAGTTAATCAAACCCACTCCAAAGATTGCCCCTATCTTTCTAATGGGGAAAAAAGTAGTACTGAAGAAATCGGCTCTAATCTTCTAAAAGTCCAAAGCTAAAGAGGATCGGACTAACAGTATGGACTTAAATTTCCCGCGTGCATGTAACCCTTCACTCTTGGGTCAAGACTCGCAACGCAACTGTCTGGATGGCTTGCCTGCTTCGACCTCCACCAATCAATCAGGGAGTGAATCGTGTCTGCCTCAGGGAAGCTCTCAAAATTCTGTACCTAGAAGCGATATTTCTATTAACACGATTGACACCAAGAATACAAAACGGCTTCAGGTTCACAAAAACTTGAAGTTACCATTGCAAAGGCTATCTCTATTTCTATCACGCACTACTGTGAACATTGGTGCCAAAATGCCTTCGAATCGCTCTGTAATTTTGGCCGAGATGAGAACCATTCCTGCCCTGAAATACATTACCAGAGCTGATATTCAGCAGGTTGGCTTTCCATATGCAACAAATACCGATATTGCAGAATTGTTGTTGACATCTAGATTGGGCTATGAGTCTAAAAGGGGTTTTAAGATAACAACAGAACTGTGCGTGTTAAAAGATCCATCGCTCGTTCCGTGGCCTGCACCTACTGCTTCAACAGCTTTGCAGGTGAAGGTGGCCTCAACAATATCAACAGCTTTAGACCTCATCCCTGAACTGGTTGCTCAGATCTTTATGAAACTTGCACGAGCTGAGAAGAGCCTCTAACCAACCTACATGTAAAATCATCATCCTGGAATTCGAGGGGTTTCATTTCCTCCCTCAATGATCCCATGAAAAGCTGTGTGTTTGGTTCTTTTAATTTAATTCTTTTGCAGGAAACTTGGGTTAAATCTGCCTTCAACATTGATGGTTTCTCCTCTTATCACCAGCTAGCTACTGGTGGAATTGTGGGGCGCCCTGTGGGAGGTCTGTGTATACTGTCTAGAAATGCGACATTTGTTAACTCACTCCTGTTTTCTAACAAGCTAACAGGTATCATGATAGTTAGAGCGGGGATGAAGTCTACAGCTGACTCTCAGGGTTGGCTGTTAGTTAATATTCATTGGAACCCTGTGGAGTCACTGCTCATGGTGTTTGTTCAAAATGTAGGGGACCTGCTCACTAGGGCAATAGCACAGTACCCCTTGGATGAGATACCCATCATGGGCGACCTGAACTCATACTGCCTTGATTCTCCCGTCTTGATGGGAGGGGGGGGTTAGGGCGTATCAGAAGTGCCGGGATGGCCGTGTATGGTGTCAGCTCATGCAGGATTGGGACTTGAGGGTACTAAATGGAAACATGAATGGGGATATCCCTGCTGCCTCTACCTGGAGGAAGGGCCCTCTCCGTTCCACGACTGATTACGTTTTTGTCTCCAGGGGTCTATCTATTTGAGAATTGTAACAATTTTATAATTACGGAGGGTGGCCTGAGTGATCATGAGCTCTTGGAGGCCTCTTTTGTGGTGGGTGGGAAGCAGGGTTGCTGTTGTTCATCTCAGAAATTAACTCTCAATTCAGCAGCCTATAAACTAGTAAGACTCTGGGCCTCATTACACGGTAGGCGGTAAACCATGGTGCTGTTAGCACCATGGTTGCCGCCGGTACCATACCGGTACCACCATGGAGGAAAGGGGAATTACCACCCCATTCCAAGGTTGGCAGGGCGGTAATTACCCCTTCCTCCATGGCCCTTCCCCATTCCCATTTTTGCCCCATAGGGCTCAATGGGAATGCAGAAGGAGCTAATTACGGTACCGCAAATTGCGGTACCGTAATTAGCACCAAGGTCCCTTTGCGGGTCCCAACTTTAACGACTGGTCTACACCAGTGGGACCTCGTAGTAAGGTGGTAAGTGTTTACCGGTACCGGTAAACCCTTACCACCTACCGTGTAATGAGGCCCTCTGTCACGGGGTCATACTCCGAATGATAATTTGGAGAACTTTGTTAAAAATTTCTCAGAGCAGGAATTGTTCTTGCAGTTTTCCCCCCAATACTTTTGTGGAACCACTTTAGAATCTTAATCCTCTGAGCACTGTTTCTTCGAAGCCCAGGCTCCCCCATAGACATTACTTTGATTCACAAAAACTCGAGAGGAAGAGGGACAGAAGAAAATTGCTCAGACTGGTGAAAAGAAAATACGAACACAATGAAATTCAATGCAGTATCTCGATAAAAGAAATTAACAATTTGTATAAGAATTGGATTAGAACTCATAGGGCCCTGAGACTGCAGAAAGATGGGGAGGAAATGCTAAAGGCAGTTGTTTGTAAAAACTCTAGAAATCTGTGGTCAATGCTGAGTTAAAAGGGTAATCAATCACAGGATGCGATAATCCAGGAACAAGTATGGGTTGATCATTAAAAAAACATATACGCCTGCCCTGATCGCACTGAACCTAGTTTAGATTTGGCCGTACCATGGGTCCTTAACTCCTCTATGGGGGAAATGGAGAACTTGATCGCAAAATTCTCAGTGTCACGAGCGGCGGGACCTTATGGTCTCACAAATGCCATACTAAAATTAAATTCAACTGTTTGGTCAAGAGTTCTTAAAGGCCTTTTCGATCACATAATCTAATCCAAAACTATCCCGGAACCTTGGAAAAGTTCGATTATTGTGCCAATTTATAAATAAGGTGATCGTTTGGCTGCCTCTAACTACCGCCCAATATCTTTGTTGGATGCGGATGGCAAAATCTTTGCTGGCCTTGTTTTAAGAGATCTAGAAGGCTGGGCCAAACAGAATGGAATTATTTCCAAATTCCAGACGGGATTTAAGAAGGGCCTCTCCACCTCCCTTAATGTTTTAGGCGTGACTCTCCCTTGATGGTTTAGTCGTGACGTGTATTATGGCTACCTGCTTTGTGAAAGAGGGGAAACCTCTGTTTGGAGACTGGGTTGATTTAACCCAGGCCTTTGATACTATTAATAAAGACTGTTTGTGGGGAAAGCTTAAGTCTTGGGGCTTGCCTGATAGTCTGCTGGCAATATCGATTGAATTACACCACAAGTCGACTCTTCGGGTCAGACTATCTAAATCCGGGGATCCGTCGAGAAAAATCAACATAAACCAAGGTGTGCGTCAGGGCTGCCTTGTGGCCCCTTTCCTATTTAATCTCTTTCTAGCGGACCTTTTCGATTGGTTTCAAAATCTACTCTTGGCCAGCCCCAAATTGGGAATAATTAAAATTCAGTACATTTGTTATGCAGACGATATTGCCATCTTTAATTACACGCAAGTTGGCCTTTAGCGTCTCTTAAACACTCTGGCAGAGTATGCAAAAGCTAACCAACTGTCGATTAACCCTCTTAAATCTAACATTGTAATTTTCCAAAAATCACAGAATAGGGTTGAATCATATACATGGTGGTTGAATAATGAAGTGGTCCCTATATCAAATGAAATGACTTATTTGTGTACGAAGATCTGTGCACACCCAACCAAAAATTCCTTCCTACATAATCTGGATGTTAAGATTCGGAATCTAAAATGATGAAAATCCATAACAAATTTGGACGTTTTCTCTCTCCCCTCTTATAAAATATTATGTGGGAAAAGTTGTGCCTTCTCTGCTTTTCGATCATGAATGTAATCCTTTGAGTTTTGGAATTGATTGGGATGAATTGGAGTCCAAAATAAGGAAAAGAACACTTAATCTCCCCAATTCAGTCCCGATGGTTGCAATTCGCTTCACACTGGGCTTGACATCTCTTTTAGCATGGATGGAATGGAGGTGGGTTTCTATGTAGACTTATAATTGATCCCCCCCAACCCCTTCTATCTCTCTATGATGATATGTCAGCCCAGGCTAAAAAAAAATGATCATGTTTTTTTGAATCCATTAGGGGCAAGAGTAACTGAGATTCTAGCAAACATGGACTCAGACATTGATACCCTGATGTATAATCCCGTAAAATCCAAGGGAAAAATTAAAGAAGGCGATTGGATTAGAACTATTGAGCAAATGAGAGCTCTAAAGCTATCTGCCTTCTAGTCGCTCTTTGATAGATCCAGATCCTCACTACCCACCTATTTAAGATGGTCTCCAGATCCAAGCGTGAGGGCGGACTTTCTCAGATTAAGGTTGAATATATTGCCAACCTTGGAAATTTGGCATGCGAGAGACAGGATAACCTTTCCATCGAATCTCTGTCAGGGCTGTGAATTGGAGTCTAAGCATACAATCAAACATATGATGATTGATTGTCCAGGCACTCAGGCCCTTAGGGTCCGGAGATTAAGAAGATTTGTCCATAATATCGACACTTTAGAATCCCTTACATTTTGGGAAAGACTTGTTTCAGGTAACAAAGTGTTCCCGACAACAGAAGTGGTAAATATTATGAGGGCTCTAAATCTCAAAGCAGAGAGTGGCAGCCGAGTAGATAATTGGAAGTTGGTGGCGCGTGATCTAGGTTTTACATTTTGTGGAAGATAAGGAAATGTTCTTGATGATAGCTGGTTTGTAGGGAACATTGCATAGTGCTCTAATGAATTATGCAAATCGTATTCTCTTTTTTCTTCCCTTTTACTCTTTTTTTCCCAAGTACATTTGACAATTTTATTGTAACTATGCTGTATGTTAAAGTTTTATTTTTTATGAAGGTGTGTATATGTTGTTGAATGTGTAAAAAGTCAAATGGGTTTGGCTAAATGCACAATAAATAAAAAAATATTAAAAAGGTTAATTGTTATAGTTATAAAGTGTTGCCCAAAATAATTAATCCCATTGTGACCTGAGAAACAAATTTGTCACTGTGTTTAAATTGGACCCTGATAAACGAATTTCCTTTGCCACTGTATTTTCTTTTTGCATCTGTCATCCTGAACCAAAACCGATTTGCCTTGTGTGAGCTACCCCCCTTTTCCCAGATTTACCTGTCATTTGCAGCCTCAGTAGAAAACAAATTCCATTTGCATTTTCTTTTCCATTGAAATTAAGCTTAACATCCCAAAAAACGATTTCCCTTTTCTGTTCCTCTTTCCCTATTGTGTGGTCAAAACGATTTTTCATTTGCATTCCCTTTCCATTGCACATGTGTGGAATATCCTAAAAATCTTTTTTCGCTTTGTGTGTGGATTAGCATT
The DNA here is from genome assembly GCF_040938575.1 of Ambystoma mexicanum. Taxonomy (NCBI): domain Eukaryota; kingdom Metazoa; phylum Chordata; class Amphibia; order Caudata; family Ambystomatidae; genus Ambystoma; species Ambystoma mexicanum. The sequence goes on from NC_090922.1 coordinate 602,476,408, forward strand.
CCCTAAAAGATCTGCCTGTCTTTCTAAACATAAGCAAGCGAATTCCCTGTTTTTCCATCTCTTTCCCCAAGCAGTTGTGAGAAATACTAAAAACACATTCTTCCATTGGTGCTCCAAAAACAAATTTTCCCCTGCTTTGCTGGCTCCCCTTATTGTTTCTGTGGTACCCACAACTAAACCAATTTGTCCCTTGTATTCCTACTCCCTGCCACTGCCTTCCATTCAAAGGAATCAAGTCCAATTGATGTTTGGGGGTTGAGTGTTGCAGGGGGAGTGCTTAACCGTCATGCAATCATTTTGAGTTGCACTGTTTTTGTCTTGCTTTGTCATTAAAAAAGGAAGTAGTAACACAGTATATCTTAACCTGGTTGCCTTCTAGAAGTCTTTGTATTTGTATTGCCACAACATTGGTGGCTGTTGCAATTGGTTGATTTTCCTTTGACATTAAATAATAAATTAATAAACATTTTATTGATATACACCAGCCTGTTTCCTAGTCCATTGTGACATAGGGTATTTGTGGGAGTTGGATGCCTAATCAAAAATAATCCGTACTTGTGTTTTGTTCTGTGTGGTTGTGAATGTGGGGTTATTTGTGAATAGGGTTTAACGGATATGTGATAGTTTCTTTGATCGAAGCTTTAATGACATGTATTTGACAGTGTATTACTGATTCATCTGCTGTTTATACATATGTAATATTTTCCTTATTGTTGAAAATGAAAATAAAGTTAATAAAAAAAAAATCCATACTATACTAAAAAAAAGGTTTTTATTGTACGCCACATTCATTGTAGGAGTTCCCTGGGTGCGTGTGTCATGTAATAGACCGTGACAAAGTGGGGGCTCGTTGTCTGGGATTGAGGAAGTGTTTTCACCTGTGACAGTGTAGCACAGCAGACTAGCCCATTGAAGGTATTGTTACTTTTAGTGGATAGAAAGCTGGGTTGCATTGTGAAGGCACCATCCAAACGTGCACCCTGAGATCAGGGCTGTGTGTCTAAATAAAAGATTGTGAATACAAACTAGGCAGGAGCAGGGTTGAGATTTTGCCCTGGCATAGAGAACCTATCAGATGCAGAACACATTTAACATGGCTACGAAGCACGTTCTATCCAAGTTGTTCTTAAAGGTGAATGGGCCGAACAGGAACATGAAGCCTGGCAATCTAGAATTATGCAATAGGTGACCTCTATAAATATGGATGTGTGGCAGGATAGTGACATGTTACATGAAGCCCTGACGAATTGTTATATGACGCAGACCACCAGAGATGAGCAAATTAAATTGGTCCAGCTCACTGCATATCTTTACTTCCATATGATGATCATGGAAAAAAGATACCAGGAGAGTGCTGCCTCTGTGAAAAATTGAACTGAGTTAATGGATCAAGCAGAGAGAGAGATAAGGCAGGTAGAGGAGAATGTGCTACAGAGCCAGAATTCTGAGTTAAAATTAGGAGATATGATTCAGCAGCTAAAGGATGAGTTAGCGGCACAGCAACAAATGAATTCAGAGCGAGAGTCTCAATTTTCTGAACTGAGAGAGGAGTGTCAAAGTGTTGAGAACCTGAGAGAAAGTCAAATAAAACTGAATCAACAAGTGGTACATAATAGGGCCTGCTTAGAGGACATGTGCACATTTCAAATACAGATTAGGCAACAAAAAAATGAGAATAGCCAGTTGATTATTAAGGAGGTCCATTTCCAGGCGGAATTCGACCAGGAGCACCAGAATTTGAGCGCTATGAAGCGGCAGAGAGATCACCTCAGTGAACAGAATAGCACATTGTGTCAGGAAAAAGATGCCCTGTGTTAGGAAGTGTGCTAGTTAAAGACAGACTTGGAGAAAAGCGAGTCATGTTTCCAGGAACTGACTGATATGAGGGTAGAAAATGAGAAATTAATGGGACAGTTGAGACTAATAGAATTTGATTTAGAGCAGACAACACAGACCAAAAATGCACAGAGTGAGGAGATTAGTCTCCTGCAAAAGAAGAGGTCTGAGTATTCCCAGATAATACAAGATTCACAGAAAGAAAATGAGTCCCTTTGCGAGGGGAACAAGGGACTCCATGTCCAAGTAGTGGCACAAAGCAAGGTTATAGGAGCTACTAAAGCCCTGGTAGCAGAGCTCAGGCCTCTATCTACCACCAAAAGAAAACAGAGAGATTAGAGAAGGAAATGGCTAGACTTAATCAGGCCTTGATAAACCCCAGACAGTTAGGGTCTGGAAGGGCAACCCCTAACCACGGTGCAATGCCCTCTTTACCAGAGGCCTCAAGCCAACTCACCACATTACATGCGCAAGGGGTTGTCAATTTAATGTCTACCAGTTCACAAGAACCGGGAACAATGAGGCAGCTGTACTCAATTAGGCCTAGTATAACTGGGCTGGAAGAGCAGTTCCTAGCAGATATTGAAGGACGTGCATAGTTAATTAAGTTTAAAAAAATCTTGGCAAGTACATATGACCAGGAGGACTCCTACGATGAGAAGATCAGGGAGTTAGACTGGCAGAAACACAGGTTACAAAGTGACCATCTGGTCTACTTTGCAGATAAAGAAGAATCAGAGTTCAGGCCTCAAAAGTGCATCTTGAAAATCTCCACACATTCAGGGAGGTAGGATGAGTTCTCCGCCATACCAGGAAGAAGGGAGGAGCAAGATGAGTACTCCCCTGTGTAAAGGGGGAACCCAAGCAAAGTGACCCAGAGAGCCCACAATACAGCAGGGGAGAAGAGACTAGACCTTGTCATTCTGGGAGGGACTCCCAGTCTCAAAGAATCAGAGAGCGCCCAGAGGTCGGGAGAGAGGACCACAAATAGTAGAAGCTCTGAGTCTGAGGGTGAAACGGAGGTGCAGCGGAAAAAGAAGGCTGCCAAACAAAAGAAAACTCTTGTAAAAGACCCAATTCAGCAAATAAAAGGCATCAGAAGCTTCATGACTCCCTACCACAAAAATGCAAAATACTCAGTGTGGGAGCATCTGGAGCTGTATGACCAGATGATAATGTCATTTGGCATAACAAATTACCATAATTCCATGGAATTTGTTAAGTGGACATTCTCCCCGGAATACTCCAGCTTCTTTGCTGGGCTAGAAGATCAAAATCATTCAAGATGGTCTTCTAAAAAGGCGGCCCCCTTGAAACACTTCTCCGTGCACAGGAACCCCCAGGAGGCTCACAAGGCGGCCAACATCCTGCAGTGCAGAGAGGATCAGGCCCCTAGAGAGTTTGTGCAGGAACTGAAGCGGGCATATGCCCAGACCTCTAGACGGGTGTGCACAAATAGTAGGGAGTTTATCAATACTTATTTTCATGCCGTCCCCAAGTACATCATGACAAAACTGGTTAGGGATTTCTACAATCAAAGGACTCTGGATTGGGTAATAGAACGGGCTACTGGGATCTATGAAGTCCAAAAGCCAGAGGAAAACAAAGACTAAAAAAATAATAATTACAAAAATCCAACACCCCCCTCTGCTGCCAAGGTGGTTAGAATAAAACAAATGAGACAGGGGAGACCCTCTGATCAGTGCCAAACGGGTGGTAACCAGGCAGGGTATCCCATAAATACGTCATCTGACTCTGCCACCTACATAAGCCCAAGATACATGGGTAATAGACCCATCTTGGGGTATGTATGGACTCCCCCGGCACAAGGAGGGGGTCCAATCAGGTAAGTACGGTCCCTCCAAATTTCCCACAAAATGTCCCACAGAACTTCCCTCTGGAAGAAAGAAATATTCCATCCTTCAACTTAAGATTCTTCCACAGTCACCCTCCAATCCCCAAACTGCAGAACAATCCTCCTCGCTCTCCCCCGCTTTCAGGACTCTAGACCCCGAAATCAGGGAGAAGGGAGACCAAGGATGCAGGGCTACCAGGGAAACCCTCTATACCCAAGCTACTCTGGGAGAAGGAACAGTTACCCTTCCCGAGAGCCGCAAAGGTATGACTCTAGACCCCCGCGCCCCTACCAACCAGAGAGGATGTCCCAACTGGAACACCAGGTCCAAACTCTGACCCAAGACCTGAGTCGCGTGACAAAATCGAATTCCACATTAGGAACAATCAAGCCCATGTCATCACTGTAATCTGTGTAGGAGAACAAACTTATACTCTATCCACAATCTGAAGAGAACCCAAATTCCATGACAAAAGATGATGAAAGATTCCAAGATGGCTGCCGGAGCAGGGAGACGTGAGTGAGACGTGCTCCCGCCGGGCCTTTCAGCAGCACCGTAATTAGCAACGATCCGGAGGGTGGCAGTACCTACATCCGGCACTGAACATCGTCCAAAGACACAGGACGCACACTGGAGAAGTTTCCCCGAGCCCCGACATCCAGAGACGCAGCGGAGAGGAATCCCCGTCCCCCACCATGCCGACGAACCATCCGACGCGGCCGAGGGAGCGGAGCGGCGTGGGGCGAGGCGGTCCACCACGTGATACACAAGAGGTAGACGGCAAGGACTGTCCGGGAAGGAGTGAGGCCCAGCACCGCAGCGCCCGCAGAGGTGATCAGAGAGTCGGCGGCCTGGCGAGGTGGAATCGGCGCCTTCCGACACAAGCTGAACTCGTGGAGGGAGCGGGGGAGAAGCAGGAGGCACACCGAACGCAACCCGATGCCCAGAGCCGAGGGGCACCAGCAGTAGTCCCCGGCCCGGTGGACTGGAAGGTGAGGGCCCCCCCCATCCGCCAGATCTCACCCCCGGCCCTAGCGAAGCGGCGGGCGGACCCCGAGAGCGCTAGGGGGAATCCCACATCCCCCCACACGGCCATAACAGGCGGCGCGAACCACAGGAAGCCCTGACAAGATAGCCACAACAAGGGAAGACCACCCCCCCTCCTATGCACGACGGGACTGGACTGGGGACAGAGAAGCGCAAAGGGGAGAGTTAATCCCCCCCTCTATGGCCCCCCAAAAAAACCACCATCAGCCCAAACCGAAGTATGCAGCAGGCCCCTCCTAGGGCCACCGCTAAAGCTAACACCGCGCAACCATCGAACAGAGAGGGGAAGACACGGACGAGATTTGCAGCAGTGATCATCTGTGGGAATTATGTCTAGAGCGAAAGTGAAGGGAGGGGGAACCCAACAGAACCAGCAATCCGCTAAGCAGGAATCCAGCCTTAAACAGATGTGGGCAGCGGAGACCCCAGTATCGACGAGATGTAGGCCCCTGGAAGCCATGCCGACAACGTTGGAAGCAGACCACATCGCCTCCAGCGACCTACCCCCAACAAAAGAAGATATGCACTCCTGGTTTAAAGAGCTACAAGATAAGCTCATGTCGACAGTTCAGGACCAATTCGCCGCAATCAAACACGACATGCAGCAGGCAATCCATGATGTTAAACACGACATTGCGAACCTGGAAGAAAGGACTGATACCCTAGAAAAAATAGTGCAAAACGCAGAAGAAGAGGCTCAACAAAACAGCGAAACTCAAGAGCACCTCCTCCGTTTGACCCACAATCTGGAAATACAGTGCGAGGACCTACAAAACAGGTCCCGCAGATCGAACATACGCATCAAAAATATGCCAGAATAGGTCACGGACAGGGACCTAAGGAAAGCGGTGCAGGAGGTCTTCAGGGATATCATAGAAGCACAAGACTCGGAGGCAGTGGGGATAGACCGTATCCATAGAGTGGGCCCAAAACACACAGGGGCACCAGGGGAGAGATCCAGAGACGTGTTGGCTGCTCTATCCTCCTACCTGCAAAAAGAACTCAGACTACGGAGAGCGAGGCAGCTTGAACAAATCAGGATGAACGGGGTGGACATTCAGCTGTTTCAAGACCTATCTGCCGTAACACTCCAAAAAAGAAGAGAAATGGCCCCACTCACTAGAGAACTGGTCAAGAGAGAGATAAAATATAAATGGACATTCCTTTTCGGTCTACTGTTTGACTGGGAGGGTCAGCAAAGGAGGGTGACCACCATGGAAGAGGGGCTAGGCATCATGGATATCCAGACAGATGAGCCATCGACCAAAAACGGAAAAAAGAAGTTGGAGCAGCAGAGCAGACCAGGGGGATGGGAAAGGGTCCGCCAGAAAAGGAAACGACAAAGAAGGGGAAATGAAGAGTCAAATAAAACAAGCTAAAGGACGTGAATCTACAGCTCAATAGAATCGGTGCCCAGAGGCTGAACATACTTTGCGAAACAGTACCCTGTGGATGGATCTGTCGACCCCAAGGAAAGAGAAAGGAATTTGGAGATGGCAACTCTCACAGGAGATACTGTCAGACCCAGTGATGGGAGAATCCATTAGGGCCAAGATCACCGAATTCTTCAAACACAACGATACAGGGGAGATGGCCCTGAGTACGGTGTGGGAGGCGTTCAAGGCAGTAATCAGGGGCCACTTAATAGCCCTCAAAGCAACAAGGGATAAACAAACACAGCAGTGGGAAACTGAACTGGAAAGGAAGCTGTCCAAAATCCGGGAAGAACTATTGGTAAACCCCACCAGGAACTTAAAAAGGACGCTTAAACACACAGAGGGGCAACTTGAACTCCTCCGTACCAAGAAAGCCCAGAGATCTCTCCTATACCTCAAACAAAGATACTACATAAAAGCTAATAAGGCAGACCGATATCTAGCCCGATTACTCTCGTCAAAGCGAAAAACAATGACCATCCGGAACATTAAAAACGCACAAGGAGATTCCCTGACGCGCACCGAAGATATTGGGGACACGTTCAGGGAATTCTATCAGAATCTCTATGCTACTGAACACCCTGAAGAGGCAGACCAAAACAGATTTCTGACATCGATCCCCTTTCAAAAAATATCAGAAAAGACCAGAACGGAACTTGAGGCCCAGATAACGGAAAGTGAAGTGAAGAAGGCAATAAAAGATCTTCCACTCAACAAAGCACCAGGCCCGGATGGCTTCACAGCCCCATTCTACAAAAAATATGAAGACCTCCTCACCCCCTTCCTCACTAGACTGCTAAACACCTTTAGAGATAGTGGGAATGTTACCCCATCCATGAATGAGACAAAAATATTGGTGTTCCACAAACAAGGGAAAGATCCCACCCTCCCAGGCTCATACAGACCGATTGCCCTGATCAATCTAGACTCAAAAATATACACAAAAATCCTGGCAGCCAGGCTTTCCCCGCTGCTTCCCTCCTTAATTAAACCGGATCAATCGGGATTCATACCAGGGAGGCAGACACACGACAAAACATGAAGGTTAGTTCATCTAACAGAAAAAATTAGCATATCCCTCACCCCCGCAGTACTACTATCTTTAGACGCAGAAAAGGCGTTTGACCGGGTAGAGTGGTCAATGCTTTTCAAAACCATGGCACATATGGGTTTCGGGAACCAATATATCAATATGATCAAGGCCAACTACTCCTCCCCACCGGCAAGACTAGCGGTAAACGGGGTGGTCACAGAGAGGGTGGAAATCTCAAGGGGAACGAAACAAGGCTGCCCGCTATCACTGCTCCTATATGCGCTGTTCCTAGAACCACTACTAATTAAAATCAGGGAATCAGACCAAATCAGGGGGATCGAGATGGCGGGTAAACAACATAAGGTAATTGCCTATGCAGATGACATGTTATTGGCACTCGAACACCCATCCCAGTCCATCCCCGCGGCAATCCACCTACTTGAGTCATTCGGGAACATATCGGGCCTAAAAATAAACAAAAAAAAGTCAGAAATTTTAATCCTATCCGGGAACAGAGAAACACTGAACAGAGAAGCAGGGCAATTTGGCTTAAAAGTCGCAGAGGAAGGCATAAAATATCTGGGTATAACTCTCATACAGAAGGTAGAGGCACTATATAAAAGAAATTACCCCCAACTCCTGGCGAGAATACAAAAAGATCTAGAGCGGTGGTGTCCCCTAAATATCTCTTGGTGGGGAAGAATCCAATCGATAAAAATGAACATCCTCCCTAAACTACTGTATCACTTCCAATCCCTCCCGATCGTGATCCCAGATTCCTTTTTCAGAGCATTGGCAAAGTCGGTCTCGTCATTCATATGGAACAGGAAACCCCCCCAGACTAGCCAGATCAGTTCTCACGTCACACATCAGGAGGGGGGCCTAGCGCTCCCTCACTTTAAGAACTACTACCAAGCGGCGCAACTATGGATCCTAAAAGAATTGCTGGGAGACAATCAGCGCACGATCTGGGTGACCCAGGACAGGGCAGTCACAAGAACATCACTGGAGGACCTATTTTGGAAATCAAAGCAGCATAGGCACCCAAACCTGCGCATCAGCGAGATCATGAAGGCCACTTTGAATGCCTGGGATGAGCAGACACGGAAAGGGAACATTACCACTGCTACGGCCCCGTTCACTCCAATTTGCAGGAATCTGCAATTCCCACCAGGGACAGAGCACGGCGCATACGAGAACTGGGAGGAAGCTGGTTGTAGGAAAATTGGGGAGATGTTCGTGGACAAGGAGATGAGATCCTTCGCCGACTGCAAAACATTATGGAACCTCACAAATGCGGACAGATATAAATATGAACAGCTCAAACACTGGCTGTCCTCACCCGAGATTAGACACGCAGCGACGAGGGAACTTACCGCCTTTGAAAAGTTTCTCCTTACCAACTCAGGAGTCAGAAAACTAGTCTCCACTCTCTACAAATTCATAAATACACAGGAGGAAGACAAAGTGGGCACACATGAAAAAATGGGAAAAGACACTGGGAGAAGACATCACATTACAACAGTGGCAGTCGCTTTGGGCCGATATCTCCAAATTAACCCGAGCTGCCCAAACCAGAGAAATGTGGATTAAAATTATTACACAATGGCACTACACCCCAGAGAGGCTAACTAGCATGTTCCCACACACATCAAACCGCTGCTGGAGGGGCTGCACTGACGCAGGCACGTGGAGACACATCTGGTGGGACTGCCCAAAGGTCAAAGGCTTCAGGACAGAAGTAATATCCAAACTAAAAAAGATATATCCAGAAGCGGAACGATTTACAGAGAAAATCTGGCTTTGCAGACTTAAAGGGCATCATGCCAAAACACTCACTAAGGCGCAATGGAGGAGTCTCATGGGCCTAGTCATAGCGGCCTGGGCCACGATCGCACAGGGATGGAAGAAGAAAGATCCACCATTGCTATACACATGGTTATATAAGGTCTGGTCCCAAATGGCCATGGAAAAGAGAACACACAATCTCCAAGGAACACAAGGCTCCTTCACAAAAGAATGGGGAGGAGTACTAGAATATCTCCAATCAGACTATATGGCACAGTGGTGCCCGCACTCCATAAAAATTACGGACTTTTTCACCTCTTAATCGATCCCAAGGACATTTGAACATGAACTTCTCTTCCGAACGGGGTGGGTGGGGGGTGGTGGGATGGGAAGGTTGGGGATTGTTTACTTCTGTACTATCTATGAAAATAATAAAAATAAGTTTAAAAAAAAAAAGATGATGAAAAACCAGCTCAGAGCTTGGCTGAGATCCAGAAAAGGGTGAACAGTTGTTTCTCCCCATTCAGGTAATTGAGGGGGGGAGCCTGTTCTCGCCAGAGTATGCTTGAATAATGGAAAAAGCTTTTTCAGCGAAGCGTTATTCAGGAAATATGTCTTTTCTTGCAGTACAAGTACTTTTTCTTATGCTGTACATTTATAGTTTGTTCCCCTGAAATTGCAATACCAAAAATATATGGAGAAAAAATGTGTTAAGGTGATCTGTCATAAGTGTCACTCTACTAACTTTAGACACCACTGGTAGAACACATGAGTTTGCCAGACTTTTTATAATTGGTGTTTCTTTAAACTGTGAATTTTTGCCAAATGTATGTGATGTCTTGTGTGTTGAAAATTAATTGATTATGGTGTTTTTTTACTTTGTTTATGCTCTGGTGAAATCTTTTTGCTCTACGTGAATGTTAGATAGATGTAATAGTAAATCTATCAATACTCCTCTCTTTGTTCAGTGACCCAGCTCTATAGTGGACTAAAAGAGGGATAATTGAGCATTCTGTGTGTTTGGGGCATGTGGGGTGCGTTTAAAGGCCCCAAACAGAAATCCATTTCACCTGAATGGCAGCCATTTAAACCCTGCAACAAAACTGCCTGGCTTTTGCTTTTGTTTCATGTAAAGTTAAAGAGCCATGTGAAAAGGGGCCTATCTATCATTATCAATGGACAAGCAGCAGTTTGATTTACAAAAGAAGGAGAAATCAAAGAATCCTGTAACATGGAAAACATGATTTTTCAACAGGGAAAGCAATAACGGCCTGCACGTGTGATTGCAGATAAAAACAGCATAAAAAGCCAACATGGGGAAAATATCACTACCCACAGAAAAATGTCAGGAAAGCAAAACATGATGTGTGGGCTGACCAAAGCAATGTATATTATGATTTACCCACAAAACTCCAGTGGCCATTGGAAGAGACACTTAGTCTTCAGGAAAAACCTGTTCTGGCTGAAGCAAAACTTCACAAAGGAAAGCCCCACCTCAGTCAAATTTCAGTAGCCTCCAGACCTACTGACCAGGGAATCAAGGACTTCAAGAGAAAGCCATCCTTGGCTGGACCATGACTAAAAGGTGTGAATCCTTGTTGCACCCACTTCAAAGAGACTCATAAAAACCTCTCGTCACAGGCGGACCCAGGGGACAGATTGTGGTGGGGGATGAAGCAGCCATCCCATTTGCTGAACAGGAACACTCACAATTAATTTAAATGACTACTTTCATTTTAGGCAATTTGCACAGTACCCATATACTGTGGATTGATTTCATTTTTACACCATTTTTATGTCAATTCCAGGCGGTTCTGGGGATATAAAATGCATCTACCTGTGACTCTGGGAACTGTAATGGCCAGTTAGTCTAGGTTTCTGGCTGATCTGAACATGTTACAAATGTGAGAGTTGATAAAAGGTGGAAAATAAAATTAGGGATATGCTTAATAACTTACTTCTTCATAACTGTTGTGCATGTTAAGGAAACAACAAAAATGTGACACATAGCCATGTTATATCGGACAGATTGGGCAGTCTATTTATCTAATTCCCCGTGATCAGCTAAAACAGAAAATATGTTTTGTATGGCAATTGCTAGTACAATTATGAAGTTGTGATACATAACTAGTTTTTGCTGAAAAGTTGAAAGGAGAACAAAGGATGAGGATAAATGGGAAAAACAGATGTTGCTCCGAACCGCTAAACCAATCCTGACTGGAAACGGAGAGAGAGAGGCTAGCTGTCCAATTCTAGTGGCAGGGATTATTGCAGGGTACTTCCCCTAAATTGTAAAATTGGTGATGTCATTTCTGCTATATTAGGGGGACTATTTTAGGACTCAGGACACACGAAAACCGGGGAGACAGAAAAAGGAAGACGGAGAAAAGGCTGCTGAAACTTACCATCTTTGAGAGTGGAGTGACCAGACCCTTGCCCTATCTTTCCAGAGTGTCCTGAGATGCAGCTGGCTTTCCTGAACCTTAAACAAAGGCTTGCTAAGTAAGTAGCAATAACCGCAGCCCTAAATAGCATAAGCCCTTCATTCTTATAGCATTGCATCCAATATTTCCCATTGAAAATTCACCCATTGAAAATCCCAATTGCCAGTGCATTTCAGTCATCTCCCCATTGAAGAATATTTTGTTTGCCCGTGTATTTCAGTCATCTGCCCAGAGAATAATTTCTTGTAATGCCTGTGTATGTTAACATATCCCCATTGAAAAACACCCCAATTTTTCTGTGTAAATCCTTAGTATATTTGTAAAGTAATTCAATTAATTCCCCATTGAATTTCACGGGATCTGGATTGGTGGAATTAGAAACCAGCAATCTTTTTTCCCCAGTGTTTTTGTTAATTGTTACAAAATGTTGCCCAAAAGAATGTATGCCTGTATTTAAATTGGGCACTGATAAACAAATTTCCATTTGCCACTGTATTTTCTTTTTGCATCTGTCATCCTGAACCAAAACCGATTTGTCTTGTGTGAGCTACCCCCTTTCCCAGAGCTTACCTGTCATTTGCAGCCTCAGTAGAAAATTAATTCCATTTGCATTTTCTTTTCCATTGAAATTAAGCTTAATATCCCAAAAAACGATTTCCCTTTTCTGTTCCTCTTTCCCTATTGTGTGGTCAAAAAGATGTTTCAATTGCATTCCCTTTCCATTGCACATATGTGGTATATTCTAAAAATCGATTTTCTCCTTGTGTGCTGATTAATATTCCCCAAAAGCTCTGCGTATCTTTCTAAACATAAGCAAATTCCCTGTTTTTCCATCTCTTTCCCCTGGCAGTTGAGAAATCATTTTTTTTAAAAACATTCTTCCATTGGTGCTCCAAAAACGTATTTTCCCCTGCTTTGCTGGCTCCCCTTATTGTTTGTGGGCACCACACCAAAACCGATTTGTCCCCTGTATTCCTACTCCCTGCCACTGCCTTCAATTCAAAGTAATCAAGTCCAATTGATGTTTGGGGGTAAGATGTATCACAGTATATCTTAACCTGGTTGCCTTCTAGAAGTCTTTGTATTTGTGTTGCCACAACATTGGTGGCTGTTGTAACTGGCTGATTTTCCTTTGACATTGAATAATACATTAAGAAAAATGTTGTTAAAGCACACGGCTTGGTTCCTAGTCCATTGTGACACAGGGTGTTTGTGGAGGTTGGGTGCGAGATGGTTTGGAGGATTACTCAAAAAGAACCCGTTGTATACTTAAAAAAAAAAATAGCATTTTTATTGTGCGCCACATTCATTGTAGGGGAAGGAGTTCCCTGGCTTGTGTGTGCCATGTAATAAATCGTGACAAAGGCCCCCTCCATGGGTGGTTGGTCATGAATGGCCACAAAAGCAGGCTCTTGCAGGTAGTTGTGTGTACATTTGCGTAGGTGTTTGTGCCGTGGAAGGCAGGATAATATCCACATGTCCCTGTTGAACTGGGACCACTGGCTCTTCAGGGGGCACAATAGGAACCACATGTGCAGTCTTGCGTCCAGTATCATGAAGATGTAGAATGCATTAACCCTAGCTTCTCCAAGGAAAACCCCTGCTGGGAGGGACCCATTCAGTTGGAGGAGGGCTACCATGATTCAAACAGATGCCACTTCTCTTCGGAGGGGGGCCGTATGCCTTGCTTCGTATACAGGACTGCCCCTATGTACTGCAGGTGTTTGGAGAGGGGGCAGAAAAGACTCTCTGAAGTTGATGGAGAAAAGTACACACTGTTCCTAGGTCGTCTAGGGCTGTCTCTTCAGATCGGGCCTGCAGCAGCCAGTTGTCAAGGTAGTGTAAGACATGCACCCACTTTATGTACACATAGGCAGCCGCCACTACCATACCTGCATGAATATTCTCTGGGCCGAATGGGAGCACTTCAAACTGGTACTGAATGCCTCCCACCACAAAAAGAAGGTATTGTAGATGGCCATGTGCAAAGAGACATGAAAGTACACATACATCAGATCTAAAGAGAACAGCCAGTCATGCATCTTCAGAGCTGGGAGGATTTGCATGAGGGTGACCATCCTATAACGGTCCTTTCTGAGGAGCCAGGTGGGCAGTCTCAGATTGAAAATGGATCTGAGTCCACCATCCTCCTTCGGTATCAGAAAGGAACGGCACAATATCCGTCTTTCCAGAATTGCTCTGCTGGAACAAACTCCACTGCTCTCTTCAACTAAAAAGGACATGACATGCCTACAAAAAGAGCTGATACCTGTCCCCTGCCCCCACACAGGCATCTTGTGGTGCTGAATTAAAGGTAAAAATATAATGGCTTTATGGTAGATGACAGAGATCCAGAAGGAACTAATGCCAAATGGGTTTTGCCTAGGTGAGCACTCTCCATGTTCGACAGAACATTTTGTCAGAGCTGCTGTGCTTGCTACTGCTGAGTCTGCCTTTTGGGAGTGGAAGTTGTAAGGCTCAAACCTAGCTCTTCCTGAGGAATATGCATATGTGGAAAGAGCTGCCAAACCCAATCATTTTGCGGTCAGTCATTTTTCGAGACTTTAATCAGCTCTTGCTCCAAAGAAGTCTGAGCCATCATAGGGCCTGTTCAGTCTCCCATTAGGCATCACTGTATCAAGAAAGCATACAGTACACATTTAATGCTCACAGATCCAAATTGCCTGATGCAAAACACTTTCAGACACAGGAATCTCTTTTCTTAGACTCTCTATGGGGAGGTGTGAAATGAAAGGCAGCCAGTCTGGATCCTGCATTAGCAACCTGAACTCTGGGGCTTTCTGTTGAGGTATGCTCCCTTAGAAAAATAGGGGTTTGATGGACATGCCCTTTGATTTTGGGCTAACTTGGAACACATGCAGGCCTCTTCCAAACTGGAAATAACTTTTCCATGGGAGCACAACTGAAAGGTAGCATAGGTAGCTTATGCTGTTTTGATGCTAAATTGAGTGTGTAACTACCAACTCGGATGGTGCCACCAAGCCCAGTGTCTTAACAGTATGGCTGTAAAAAGAGACAAAATGTGTCCCAAAAGCATGGATTGTCCCCATATCAATGTCCGACTCTGGAGGTGTATCTAAGCCACCAGCTGTTCTAAGCACCTTCTGAAGTTGCAGAAGAGCATTCTCTGAAGGAAGATACAGTAATGCTTCCAGAAGGTCTATTTCTCTGTGTGAAGAACCCATTTATAAAGAAAAAGGGAAGTCATCTTGGTCATATGTTTGGAATATGTTCCTCTGCATCATCCGTAAGTCTTTCTGGGGCCTGGGACCCCGCTACATCCAGCTCTCTCTCCCTAAATACCTTCTGGCTAGAGCCCTTTGGTCCTCTACCTCCAACTCTATGCATGCAGATCAGATGTTTTTCCAAACAGAGAGTGGGGGCTGGGGGTGGAGATCTCTGTTCGGCAGGTGCCTCCCTCTGTAATGGCCTCCATGCCCCCCTCAGACTTGAACCGGACATCTTTAAACTCTGTAAGCTTCTCAAGATTCTTCTCTTCTTCCTTCCCTCTCACCCGCTCTTGCTAATGCCCCTTCTGCCGCTACAACCAGTGGCCTGATCCCTTATGAGTCTTACAGGGCACCAGGCCCCTCCTTGACCAGTCTACTAGCACCCGCCAAACCAGCACAGCCCTTTCAGGCCCCTCTCTCTAACTAGCCTGGTGGGTTGGGCATCTATCTCAATCCTGGTCCAGCAGCTCCTCTCCAGGACTTGCCAGACCCCTGGACCCTGCTCCCCCCCCTGCATTCTGTATGCCCCTCCCCTGACTGTCACTTATCCCTCCCTCCTCACCCCCCTTTGAACTTCTTATTACTGCACTGTCACGACTTGAATGTCACAAGTCCTAGTAGGACCATTATTGTTCTCCATCTCCCACCCATGTTCCCCCTCCCTGATTTGTCTTGTGGTGCCTTGAAACACATTTTCTGCTGTATAGTGCACCTTTTAAATAATCAATAAATAAGTAAAATAAATAAACTTTCAAAATTGAGTATCATAACTCACATAAAAGAACAAATTACTTATCTCTCGATAATGCTGTTTCTGAAGTAAGTTCCTCCCATGGATTCCTCCATCTTTGATATCTATCTCACAAGCAGCTGCTCTTCTGAAACTTGTTCGCCACTAGGGGGCGCAGCATGGCTCCATCCGATGCTTCTACACATGCCCCACACGCCGGATAAGACGTCAGGGCCACTATACATAGAGGCGCTGCACCCCATGACTTTAGTTCCAACCTTTTGCCCTAGCACTCCGAGGCTAAAGGAAAGCAGAACCAAGGTGTACAGCCAGATCATAGCCTTCTGAGGCGCAGAAAATGATACACCATGACAGGGTTTATTTGGTCACATCCCTGCCTGGTTGGGCACTAGCATATGCAGCAAAAAGCTTGCCATCATTCCGTGTCTCCCTTGTTTGAGAGACATAGAAATTGAGGACCCTCACCGTATCCAGCAGAAGGCAACACCCCTCTGCGATGGAAGGATGAGGTGGAGGAAAAAATACAGGAAGATGAATCTTTTAAGAGAGATTAAAGTCTGAGACCACGTTTGGAAGGAAGGATGGCCTAACTCTCAAAGTCACCTTCTCCTTGGAGAAAACCAAGTATGGAGGTCAACAGACAAAGCCTGGCGCTCACTCACCAGAAGTTATGGCGACCAGGAAAATAACCTTAAGGGGGAATAACCTTAGTGAGCAAGAATGAAGGGGCTTAAACGGAGCTCACATTTGAAATGTTAGCACTAAATTTAAATCCCATGGCGTAACAAGAAACTGGTGTGGGGGAAACATATTAGAAAGACCCCATAGGAATTGAATGACCGTGGGGATTGTGAAAAAGGATCCTTGTTCCGGTGTCCTCTTGAAGACCGAAATGGCTGAAAATAACCCTTTACTGCACCAATTTGCAAGCCCGTCCAGGCCAAAGACAGAAGAAAATCCAACACAGAGGATGTAAAAGGGCCCAGATCCCTTTCCCAGCACCAAACTGAAAACCTACGCCACCTTCAGACATACAAGGATTTGGTGGTGGGTCTCCTAGCAGAGAAGAGCATGTGCAGATCATCCTTCGACAAATCCCATTCCTTGTACCTTGGCCTTTCAGCAGCCAGGGTTACAGCTGCAGATGTTCGGGTGCAGGAGTCTTCCATCTGAGTGGAAGAGGAGGTCCAGCCTCTGTGGCAGATGCCAGAGAGGACAGATGGCCATATCCAGCAACTTTGGGTACCATGTTCTCTGGGCCCAGTACGGAGAGACCAGGACCGTGCAGTCCCCTGAGAACCAGCGGTATGACAGCGATCGGCTGGAATGCATAGAGCAGGTCGAAGTCCAACTCGACTGTCAAGGGGTCCCCAGAGCTCCCTGATGAGGGAATTCCCTTCAGCAGGACCACTTGCACTTCTTGTTCCAATTGGAAGGAAAGAGATCCATGAGAGGAGTCCCCCAATGGGAGAAAGAGTGTCTGCTCAGTGCATCCACCAGCAAGTTTCCTTGCCAGCCAGGTGTGCTGCAGTCAGAGACATGCTGTTCTTTAGAGGCAAAGTCTATGATTGGATTGCTTCTCTGCACAGAGGCAAGCAGCCCACACCACCACGCTTGTTGAGGTAATACATAGCTACAGTGTTGTCTGTCAGAACCAACACCGTCTTGCCCTTCACAGAGTGCGAGAAAAGCGACCAGGGCCAGCCCGATTGCTCTCAGCTGCAGTAAATTGATGTGCAACTGGCACGCTGACGGTGACCACAGTCCGCTCACAGCAAAGTCTTGGACATGAGTGCCCCAGCCTTTCAGGCACACGCCCATGCCCAGTCACCTGTGGGATAGGCTGATGAAACAATCCTTTCCGGAGGTTGTCCTTCACGGACCACAAATGCAGGTGTCCAGGCACTCTCTCAGAGACAAGTATGTAGAGGAGCAGTTGGACGCATTATCCCTAACTCCCGCCCCCTAACTGCTGTCATACTGGAACAGTAGGAG
Source organism: Ambystoma mexicanum (assembly GCF_040938575.1). Classification (NCBI taxonomy): domain Eukaryota; kingdom Metazoa; phylum Chordata; class Amphibia; order Caudata; family Ambystomatidae; genus Ambystoma; species Ambystoma mexicanum. Next base: position 602,493,845 of record NC_090922.1, read on the forward strand.
AAGAGCTCTGTATGGGACCCCATGTGTTGCTCTTATACCACATTGCGTGTACGAGAGATGATATGCACTCAGACAGCTGTACCAAATGTATTCTCGCACTAAAGTGTAGAAGGATGCCATGTGGAAGGATGTCAGCACGCACGATTGGACATCATGAGCGTGGAGTGAAACCTGATGAAGTCAGGGTGATGTCATAAAGCAAATATACAAAGCCATACTGAAACGATATGAAAATACTTGAGAGACAATGTAACTGGAGTAACAAGGGGAACATGTACAAAATGATAGATAATCAGGAATGTCAAAGAAGGCGAAGTAATTTGCTGACCAATAAGTGAAAATACGCAGAAATGCATCGCAGAAAGGACATATAGAAGCTTGCTATAGAGGAATATATAACGGGGCTAGGATGGCCAAAATTGGAAAATGGACGCCAGCTCGTGTCATTTTCAATCCAGCTACATCAGAAACAGATCAGGGTTAAAATGTCAGGAGATGCTGGAAGAACAGCATCTCCTGATGCTATTCAAGGATGCTATTTTTAAGGAATAGCTGCAAAGCACAAAGGGAGACAGACAGATTAGCCATGGACAAGACATATTTCTCTTAGATTAAAGAACAAAATATCTGCAAAGTCTATACAAGGTAGAGAGAGCAAGTCTTTAGAGGCCAAGAAGAGCAATGAAACTCAGTATAATTAAATCAAATAGCAGTAAATAAGAGGCTGAAATGAACAAATTCGTCGTCTCTTCACATGTGACTCAGAAGTCGAAAACAAGGGCTATTCATTAAGCTTCAGATGAAGATAGTGATGTGCTTACATTCCCTTGAATGTCCCAGAACAGAGAGCAGACTACAAGGCCAACTACAATTGGGAAACTTTGGCTCATGGCCGGACTGATGAGAGATGATGGACTAATTGGGAAAGTGGGGAGTAATCTTACGTGACTCAAGCACCTGGGTTTCGTTTCGCTTACGTGTTGCTAGCTTAGCTGAAAGTCCAAGGTTGGGTGAGAATGCCAACCAATCAGTGAGTCTATGGGGCAACCTGCTATACAATGTTGCATAGACCAATCAGCCGCCATTTTGTTCGCTATAATCAGTATTATATGTATTTAGAGGTAGTTCGAGGCGTGCCTCACAGATAAGAGACAGCCAATGGTGTACTAACCCCTATGTATTCTATAAGTATGTATGTTCCCCTGACCAGTCCCACCCACTAATACGTTTTACAGTTTGCCACATAGGATGTCATAGATGATGCATATTGGGGTATAAGACCTCTGTGTAATTAAGTTTGTGTCTGAGTGTGCAAGCATCAGTCCGATGTCTGCCAGTTGACCCTGATATGATAAGTTATTTATAACACGCTTAATACCCAGAGGTTTCTAAGCGGAGACCCGGGGATCGAACCTGTGTTGCTCCGTGTTGTCTTGCTTCCAAGGTGAGCAAGTTTCCCCTGAGCTATCCTCTAGAGACTTACATTGAGAATAAAGTAGCACTTTGCCATATTTTTTGAGTCTAGCTGGTTTTTTGGTCTGAGATCTTTACTGGTAATTCCATCTAGCACAAGAGACGCTTCAAGGTGCTAGAGCACAAGTAGAAGGTCTGATGTTCGATCCTGAAACTGTGACCACTGTGAACTCAGAAGCCACTGCAGCGCCCTCATGCACAGCTGAGACCTCAGCACCGCAAAGATACAGGATGCTATAAAATTCAGCAAGCGCAAAAAAGCCCAGACTGGAACTATTATTACCTGTGGTTGGAAAATGTTCATCATCTTATATATTTCCTTGCGGCAAGGCCTGGCGAGTGTCCACGACCGCTCCAGTAAATTGGAGGTTTTAGGATGGCAACATTTCAGGGAGAAGCCCAAACTGTGCAACAGGCTGCACATACGTTGCAGGTGTGCTGATGCTAGTACTGGGGAGTGGGCTTGGATGACCCAGTTGTCCAGACAGGGAAAAACATGAATGCCCTCCCTTCTGAGGTGAGCCGCCACCAATGCTAGCAGCTTGGGGAGGAGCCTGGGTGCCAAGAAAGAGCGAACGGCAGCACTCTGAACTGTTAGTGACCACTCCCCACTATGAATCTCACGTACTTCCAGTGCCTCCTGTGAATTGGTACATGGAAGTAGGCATCCCAGAGATCCAGGGACCCCAGCCATTCGTTCAGTTCCAGGGCCTGGAGAATCTAGGACAGAGTGCCGATCTTTAATTTCTCCTTGCCCAAGTACATGTACAAGTTCCGAAGTGGCAGAGCCAGGATCACCTTGTTCCGAACAGGGAACCAATTCTATGGCCCCTTTTTCCAGAAGTAGGAGGAATTCCAAAGGCAATGATTGGTGGCTCAGTGGGTGGTCTGGAGAGTGAAGGGCAAAAAGGAGGCAGTAGCCATGTTGGATGGCCTCTAAGGCCCAGGCATCAGAAGTGGTATTTTTCCATTCCTATCTGCATCCCACTGGGGAAAGTTCTGCAAGGACACATCAGGCTTGGTGCCATATATGTTCATGCCATTGAAGAGCATGTGTCCAGAGGTTTCGCTTGGACATCTGCAGCAAAAGACGTGCTGAGCCAAGATGATCTGTGCAAGATTGTGTGGCCATTGTCCTCATCATGCAGTCTGCAGTCCAGACCAGACTGTAAAATGTCAGAAGGCTTCCTTGCCGTCCATGATCCGAGCCTCAAATCCATCATGCATCTCCCCTTCAGGGATGTGCTCAGATGCCTCTGCCATGACCGATCACAAAATAATTGAACAGAACACAGGAGGCGTTTACACACCAGAGAACCAAGCTTGAAGAGCCAAAAATCTCCCTCCCCCGATGTGTCAAGCTTCTGTCAGGGGACAAAGATGGAAAGGAAGTGGTCTTAAAGTTAGCGGTAGCGGCCTGCACCCAAACTCTCAGGTGAAGCATGGGCGGAAAGGAACATAGGGTCTGAAGGTGCAGGCCCATGCTTTACCATGTTGCAGTCCACAGTGAGGAGTGAAGCCTGTTAGGCCGAGAGTTCCATCACTGGCCCCTTTACTCGCTGATTGGAAGGCAAAAGCGTCTCCTTCTTTGGACCCTCGTCGAGGATGTAAGTGCGTTTTTACTAATTCTTTGGATGTGAGGGGGCAGACAACCAGAAGGTATTGACCACCTTTGCCATTTGGGGATAAAAAACAGCCATTGCCTTGCCTGGAGTGGCAGCAGGGAGCATTTCGACTGACAGCGATGTGTCCAGGCCTCTTGGAAATAGGCTGCAAAATCCATCAGGTCCCTCTGTTCCCCATAAAACTCTTCTGGAAAATCCCTGATTTCGTTTGGATGAAGTGGCTCTAGCCCGAAAGGAATGGGATCAATGTCCTCCAAATGGGACATGTATGTACTTTTGGAGAGCGGGGCAAATTCCCTTGCAACCCCAGTGTCATCGACACTCTTGCCACCATGAGATAGGGGCCCGGATGTCAAAGGAATGATGCCCGAAGACAGGAAAGGTGTGACCCTTTTACACAACCTTGTTGCGTCTGCTCACGGAGTCCCTGCCGGCTCGTCCTAGTGTGGTGGAATCTGTCTGCTTGGGAAAAGCCTTTGGTCTCGGCATCGAGGCTGCTGGCATCGGGGCCCAAGCTTTTGGCACCTTGGCAAAGACATCAAACATCTGCTTCCTAAAGGCCTCCCATTTCTCTGGAGTAGAAGATTTATTTGGAAAAGGTAGTTGTTGGGCCTCCCCTACCGGGGCTTCTCTGGAGTGGTGGCTCCTTCTTCGATGATGAAGAGAAAAAATTGTGCCTTGCAGAACCACTTTGGGATCTTGATGTCTTGCTGTGTTTCATGTCCTTCCAGCCAAAGGACCATTCCATGGTTCCACAGTCAGCATCCGGCAACCTCGAACAGGTCCATTTGTCACCCCTCTCCTTGGGGACAAAGGTGAACAACTTCACCTCACGTTCACAAAGCGCCATCCTGTCTATTGTGGCCTACATAAATAATTGAAATAATTTCAAAGGGTGCTGCTCCTAGTAGCGAGCAGAATATATACTGGTCCCAAAGTCATGTCCGTCACGGGGCGCATGGAAGCGTCAGACGGAGCTGATGTGGAGCCACAATGTGCCCCCCTGCAGGAGAAATGTTTCTGAAGAGCAGCTGTGCTGGGCGATGGATATCAAAGATGAGGAGGAAGGATTCCATTGGAAAACGTGTTGTAAGATGTCAAAGTCTCAAATGCGAATTTTGCGGCTATGAAACATATCCACAGTGGTAGGCTCTGTCTGATTCGGTGAGGAAGGAGCTGGAGAGGTTAACTATGACTGCGGTGCCATAGGCTCCGATCCCTGTAGCTTCAGTGCCTGTGGCTTGTACTTCAGAATACTCGCTTCTGAACATCTGGAAGGATTACTCAGCAATGGCATTCATAATACCGAGTACGACAAATCCTTTGGAGTCCCACCCAAGCCTGAGCTCCTAGGTGTGTGAGACTAAGTTTTTTTCTTATCCATTAATGCACCGAGGAGGAGCCATTAAAGCAGTTGTCATAAGGGTTGCTCAGAATCCTTTTTAACATTGCCAGTTTAAAAGTTTCCCAATCCTCTGGAATGGGTGTCAATGTCAGAAAGGTTAGGGTGGCACTTATGTGAGAAGTCACTGTGGTGTCATCATTAGATTATGATCTGCGCCTTTGCTGTTTGTTCCTCGCCAAAGATGAGTACGTTCTGGAGGCAGGTGACTGACTACGAGGGTGATAAAGCCACCTTTTTTTTCCCTGCCTTATTTTTTCTCTTCTCTTCACACCAACCTCCATCTTCCAATGCCAGTATTTGTGGAGCTGTGTTGGGTTTTTAACTTTCCATTCGTAGAGGTCTTTGTGGCTGTATTTACAAAAGGCCAAAAGAAGCTTAGTTGTGTACTTGTGCACTACCTTAGGGGTGCATCGACTGACAGGAACCACACTCCCCTGTGGCAGGGTCTTTAAAAGGACATGTGAAATGCAAATCTGTCTCCGACATCAAACTGTGATCGGATGAACTGGTTTCAAAGCCTCTTTCCATCATTTTGTGAATTGAAAACGGTAACATTCAAATGACAAACACATCTGCGCGTTACTGCGGAAGAAAGGAACTGAAGGAAAATATGAATGCTGTCGCTGAGCATACATGGAGAGGACATTATTTCCGGCATGGGACCGCTCACCAAGGAGAGGTGATGAAAAAGGGCTTGGTGCCACCTAATGGCCGAGAAACTTTTTCTGAGCCGACTGCACCCGAGGTATGAGGAATCTGTGGAAGTAATGTATCCATTAGACGTGTTCCTTCTATCAGAACTCATGCTGATGACGTGAAAAGTTTTTACAGGAGATACTGATTTTGATTATTGCATAGTTCTGCAAATTGGGTGACAATCCGGTTTAGGTCTACTTGGTCGAAATAATGTGACCTTTTCCAATTTTACATATGTTCTTGGTCCTTTTTTTGGTCGAAAATGCGGGGGAGACCACCCGCAACCAGGCCACCCACATTAATCTATTCCCTTACCCCTCCCCAGATATGTATTTCATTTGACCGAAAAAACAATATTAAAAAAAAAACGTTCAAATCAAAAAGGTTAAATGTTGTTCGATCAAGTATGCTAATACCAACAATCATACTCAACAAAATCACTTTCAACAATTCACTCGGCAAAACAGTTGAGGTTCTGGTGTATGTTTCACCTTGTTGTGTACATTTGGCACCGAGTGGATGGAATAAAGTGATTTTTATATTATATTTGTTGCTTGTAGCACACTTGCACCTCTGTCAAGATGGCTCATAGCACTGAGGGTGAAAAGGAGCCAGTCAGAGGAGAGGGGAGGGGAAGCAGCAGAGCCTCTGACAAGACAACAAAGAACCATTAAACCCTGTATGGCGACAGTAACAATGCAAGTCCACCGTTTTCTGTGAAATTGAGCAGTGCTTCTTAAGTAGGTCAATGCCCAAACTTGGGTTGATTGAGATTAGAACGAAGGCGAATGGAAACACTGAACTTGCAAAACAGTGTTGTTGAAAATTTACGATTATCAATTATACTGAAAGCAAGCTTTTGTGAGAGAGACCCCTTTCCCACTACCTTAAGGAAAGGCCGAGCTCGATGGCTCAGTTTTGAAGCTCACCAAACTCCACCTGGTGAATGAGCTACTTAAAAAAAACAAAAAAAAAACGGTGAATAAAGTTGGAAAATATTACTAGGCATTGAAGTAAAGGACCTCATCTACTAAATGCTTGCATGTACCTCTCTTCATTGAGGGAAGGATAGTCATAGCTACAAGAAAACCCACACAAAGAAATGAATTGCAGGCCAACAACTATCAGTTTGCACGATTACCAGAACACCACAAAGTTGCCATCCCTACATATTCAATATAAAACTTCCACAGATGCAGTATTGAAGCACAGAGGGTAGCAAAGTTCAATAAACAATCCTGGACAACCAATATCTGCTGCAGATGAATGATTGGGGCTATTATAATCATTACATTGAAACACAAAACTGTAAAACGTGGCACTAATAACAGCAGCTCTCAAAGGACCAATATAAAATTAAGCTTGTTTTGCCCATTAAATAGATGCCCTCCCTGAAGCCTTTTGTGGAGGTAGTCTAAACACAAACTTACCCCGTCTGGCATTGCTCGCCAGCACACAGCGCTGACAAATTCATTGGTGTCATCCTCCTTCCGATCCTTGTCCAGCACACTCTTTACAGTGTCAAACTTGAACGTGAGCAGCGTTTTTGAGAGCCCCTTGTAATATAGGTAGAGTGAGTTGTTTTCACTTCCTGGCAAAAAGAAAAACGCAGCAAAATAAATCAAAGCATACACAGATCACAAAGAAATCGGAACTACCACATGGCACATATTTTCCCACTAAAGTAAAATTCAACAAAATACAGCTCTTATCTAGGGTAATGAGACAGTTCCTATCCTATGGGGCACAATACGTGCAACACTGCAGTAGTAAGCCACTAAGCGGCATGGGAAAAGCACATTTTAGCTCTTGCATTTGGAAGAGGACAGCAAAGCTTTTAAAATTGTTCCCAACATTACACTAAACACCCGAGCTCTTTTCGCTCAGACAGAACGGGAGAAAGGACAAAATATATTTTTCCTTAGGTCTAACATCACCCCATTTGTAGGGCAAGCACAATATTTCAAAGCTATCAGATGAGGTAAAACAGCATGAATTGGTAACCTGATTACATCACAAAGCTTATAAAACGTTTAGTTAAAGGTACATAACCATGTTCCATTGCTTCACAATATGATGTACTGAGATTCTTAATCTTTAAATTCACTTCAATAGAACGTCCCAAGATGGGTGTTGGACGAGAGATCCTTAAACAATATAATATAATGCTGCAGAACTGTTGAAACCAACTAGGCATAAATATTCAAACAGTGCAGCTCAGTAAATGTATGCAGAGAAGTCCACATGGTACTCCTGCACATTTAAATCATGGCAATGTTCACTAATAAAGCATTAGTGGAGATGTTTGCTCTTGTGCAACACTCCTTCATACCATCAATGATCAGCTCTTCTTTAGCCTGTTCATAAAAGAAAACTACATTTTCACACATACTGGCGAAAGCTTTACAAACAAGGCTTTTGTCTAAAGGCTACGATAGAAGCCTGCTTCTTTTATTAGCTTGCATCCTGTTCAAATAGAAATCCAAATATTTACCTTGATCAAACTTGTGTAGCAAACTGTTGCCAGGCATAGTTTGAGGCCTTTGAAGAAAACTTAAATTACTCTACTAGCGTAATTAGATGAAGTAGAAAACATCAGAGAAATTAACTTGGGAGTTTGTTACAGAGGTAATGACTACACCAGGGATCAACAGGCTCACTTACTCAGTTCCCTACCTTCTTTACCACTTTAGTATTTAGCTAATAATTTGCACTTAGTCTATTAAAATTACTCCCACAAAGTGCCTGCTGGACCGAAGTTAAATTCATGTAACCAATTGCAACACCCCCTTTCAATGTATTTCCCACGCAGAGTTGTGTTTCTTCTCAGCCTCCCAACCACTTATTCTTACTTCATGGCCCCTTATTCGAACCCCACACCTCATCCAGAATAATCCTTCTTCCCCTAATCCATTTGTAACCCGAAGTAATGTAAAAGTCTTATTCCTTGGGGTTCATCTGGACTAAGTCTTCGGTTCCTTTCGTCAAAAAGTTCCTGATGCAATCCTTGCTCGATATTGGGGATTTTGCCCCAGGACTGCCTAAACAGTCTAGCTTTTTGGTGCTGTGAGCATAAGAATTGGACACAATAATGAAGGCCAGAGAGACAACTTTCACAGCAGTTCCATTACTTGCCTTTGCAGATGGTTGATCTGTGTCTTGGCAGCTTTAACATTCCCCCCTGCCTCTATGGATTTTCATAGATAAGATTTGAAAAGTTTGACATTGTGTGATGGCATAATTCCTAGATCACCCTCTATTTGCTGGTTTCCCCCATTGTCTATTGTTCGTTAGGGGATCTGTTCCTTAACAATCCCTTTATTGCAATTTTCATTGGTGGGAAAAAAATTGTAAAATGAGCAAAAGACCCAATCCCACCTAAGAGCACAGTGGACTAGTCAGCATAATGCTCACTCCCTTCACCACTCTGCATTACGTCTCCCTTCCTTTGTCTTGTAAGTGATACTCTGGTCCCCCCAACCTCATCCACAACCCTCATCACCCCTTCGGAGGAAACCCAGCTTCGATCACCACCACTTTTCCCCCAATGACCTCTGACTCTTGTATGCACAAGCTCTCAGAAATAGACCTACCTTTCCACGGATTATTCTGGCTCCTAGCATTCTACATCTCTTCAAGATGGCCATCACTGAAACCAGGATTAATTCTCACAACACAACTAAGCTTGCATCGCTGCACCATGATTATGTTACCTTATATTTCCACTCGCGTTGTACAGAGAGGTGGCAGAGCTTGTCTAATGATTAACACATCCTCCTGGGTGCTCTCTCCCTCCCTTCATTACTGTTCAACTTCTTGCACTAATCCTCTCATTACCGCACTTACCTAAAGGTTCCTTGGCTCTTTTCAGAACTCCATGCCGGACACTAACCCAGCAGCTCCTACTTGAATCACAACCCTGAACTCCTATATTTGTGGGAGACTTCAACGTCCAAAATGACAAATGCTCACCCACTCTGACTAAACTCTTTCTGATCACTTTCCTGATGCCCTTAACATCCTCCATAATCAAGGTAACATATCTGCTTTTCTTCTTACCTCAACATAAGTATACCCAATAGCACTTCCACTCTGTCTGACTATTCCATTTTTCATTCAACTGTCTGTCCCACTTCCACTCTACCTCAGCCCCCTTTTTACTGTATCCAAACAAATTTAAACCGGACTCCCCATCAAAGCCATTTCAATTCTTCTTTCCAAGTTCTATTTCCTCATTTCACTGGTTCCTTCAACCAGGTCTTCCTTGGTTTCAATTGCAACATTCTACTCCCATTGATTAAATATCACTATTTTTCTTACTCTTTCGCCCTGGCCCTCCACAACGGTGGATCTTCTTTGACATCTTACAAATTAGGACCATCATGCTGCCCATCTATCTCAATGGCATAACACCCACAGTCCTGTTCTCCTTGCCCGACCTTTTCGTACAACCTTAGCCCTTTACTATGCTACACTGAAAGCTATCCATAAATCCTCCCCTATATCCTGCAAGCCCCCTCTCCCAATAACATTCTCTATCCTCTACATTCTCAGTTGCCGACTCCTCTTACAATTCCAAAATAAGACACCCAGGTTGCCCACTGGCTTTCCTGCCTGTCTCACCTGCAGAAATAGCACCCATTGCCCGGGCTGACATCCCTCCTGTGCTCCGGCAGAACCATTTGCACTCAGGATTGTGAAAGAACTGGTGCCCCTCACATGCTTGAACCAATCCTCACTCTTTAACATAGCGCTTAACTCAGGGAGATTCCCAGCCTGCTGAAATGTGGCCGTCTTTATTCCCACCCTGAAGAAACAAATAGCTGACCCCAGCAATCGTGCAAATGATCGACCTGTATCCCTATTCCCTCACTACTGCAAGGTTCTTGGGCGTATGGTCTTTAGCCGTAACACCACTTACTTGGAGGTAAACAAACTCTACGACCCCTCCTCCTCCAATACAGATCCCTTATTACTAATCATCGCTCTCATTCGCCTTGATCTCTCTTCTTCACATGACGCTGTCCATCATCCTCCTCGCCTCCTCCTGACCATATCCAACCATGAAGAAAACGTTCTTTGACTGGGTAGCCTTATGCTTGCCGACCACTCCTTCCCTATCTAATGGAGCAATGGCTCCTTCTCTGCCCCTTGGTTGAAATAGGCATCCTTCAAGGATCTGTCATTGGCCAATACACCTTCCCACTCCACACCTATGCTTGGTAAACTCATCCCTCAATTTGTTTCCCATACCATATTTTGCTTATGGCACTAAAGCTTTTTGGCTTGCTCTCCTTATTTCACAAATGTACCTCCTACATCACCAACTTTCTACCTACCATTTCCGTCACAGAAATTATCATCCTCCTGGTCTCCAACCCATTCTTACCCTTTCAAATCATCTTTCCCCACCAATCTCTTCACACCTCCTCTCCTCACCCCTCTCTCATGGGTCTCAACCTGGAGTCTGCTTTGACAGTGACCACAAATGTCAACAGTTAGGAACGCTAGGTTCAGGCAGATGCAAATCTACATTGTGCATAGAGCATATCTAACTCCCAAAAGAATGTCGAAGATGGGAGAAAAACAAACTCGGAGCTGCCCACGCTGTCGGGAAGAACAGGCAGATATGGTACATATGTTCTGGTCGTGCCCGAAAATAACAGACTTCTGGAACATGATAAAGGAAAGGGCGACGAAAGCAGGTATCCATATGCAAGCTTGGTCACCGGCGTCCTACATACTGGGCCTGTTTCCGAGGGGAGACAGGCAGATGACGCACGTGGCAAAGATGAAAGACCTGATGACAATACTGGCGAAGCGCCGCATAGCAATGGCATGGAACACAAGTGAGGGACCCTCGAAAGAGGGCTGGTGGGCAGAGCTACAAAAGTGGGCAATAGCAGAAACAGCAGTCTTCGCGAGTGCCACTTAAAGGGGAGAAAGCAGCGGCGGGGCCAGAATACTGGTGGAATACCCTGGTGCAAGACCTGTTTGGGAACGGGGATGGAGACAGCACGAGTGACTTAAGCGGCCCGGAAGGAGAAGAAGCTGGCCCGCTCGCACCCGGGTGCGATATATAGGCCAGAGGGAAGACAACACAATCGGGAAGGAGGAGGCCTAGCCGTGGCCTGTGTAGACAATGGACAATATAGACTCAACTCGAAAGTGCCAGAGTAAATGTGTAGTGAGTGGTTGTTTAATTTGTTTGTCTATTTGTTGGATGTCAAATGAAAATAAAAAAAGATTTAAAAAAAAAAAAACAAATGTCAACAGTTCATTACATCTGTTGCTGTGGCTGCCAGGTCCAACGTTCAGAACATCAGTAAAATATCACTCAATTAAGACTCTAACCTCTATCTAGTAGTCAGAGTTGTGGTTAATGCTCCAGCCTCCTCATGGGACTCCATACCCCATTATTGTGCCCTGCTTAAAAAAAGCACAAAGGTTTGCCACCAAGAGCACTCCACAAACCACTACAATCGTCATCGGTCTGTGCACAGTGCTTCCATTTGAGTTGGCTCTCCAAGCAAGGCTGCAACCTTTTTCATTTCCTTCTGTTCTTTGAATCTTTTCATTGGCTAGCACACCACTGTTTAGCCGACAATCTCCTGTTATTCCCCAGCCCCTCGTTCTCAATATGGAACAAGTTACTTACCTGTAACTGTTGTTCTCCAGCATGGGTCTGGCATGGATTCACATGCTCATGAATATTCCCCGTCGTCAGGACGGGAATCCTCGGTAAAGAAAAAATAAGTATCATTTTCGTTTCTGATCTGTCTTTCTTAGTAGTAACCAATCACTGATCTCTGTTCCTTCTCCGGCATGGGGTCTGGCATGGATTAACATGCTCATGAATATAAGAATACATAGCAGTATACACATGCACAACCACGGGAGGTGGCAACAGGCTCAACATTAAGCAATACAACAACTCAACATTAAGCATATCTTACCTCTTCACCAGGCTCACCTTAAGCGAACAGGTTGCGCAGCACTGCCTGGCCAACCCTGGACTCCTCCCTGGAGTCCCTATCGACGCAGTAGAATCTTGTGAAGGTGTGCGTCGACCTCCACGTAGCAGCCCTTCAGATGTCCAGCAGGGGCACACCAGACAGGAACGCCGTGGTATCAGCAATCGCTCTGGTCGAATGGGGTCTCGGACGGCCGGGCAGCGGTCGGTTTGCCAACCGGTGACACTGCATGATGCAGCCAGAGAGCCATCTGGAAATGGAAGCCTTCGGGAGAGCCTTCCCTTGATTCACAGGTCCAAAGTTCACAAACAGCTGTGATGTCTTCTGAAAACTCTTTGTGTGGTCCACGTAGAACTTCAGCGCTCTAGCCACATCCAGCGAGTGCAAAGTCCTCTCGGCCGGAGACGAAGGTGACAGGAAGAAAACTGGTAACACCAAGGGCTCGTTGAGGTGGACGTCCGACTGCACTTTGGGCATAAAGGAGGGGTGCGTCCTCAGCACCACCCTTGTGTCGTGAAAAGTCAAGTATGGAGGCTTGCAAGATAGGGCCTGGATCTCTCCCACTCGTCGTGCGGAGGTGATGGCCACAAGGAATGCTGTCTTCCACGACAGGAACTTCAAAGGCGCCGAATGCATAGGCTCGAATGGGGCCCCCCCCATGAGCCTGGTCAGCACCACGTTGAGCTCCCACGCCGGGGCAGGGGCTTTCACCGGCGGGAACAATCGGAATAGTCCCTTCATAAATTCCTTCATCAGGCGATGAAACCACAAGGACGCCCGTCCTGTAGTTCTGGTGTATCGGGAAATGGCAGCCAGATGAATCTTGATGGAGGCGTGAGCCAGTCCAGCTTTGGCCAGCGACAGTAGGTACGGCAATACTTGAGGGGCCGTAATCCGTAGAGGGTTAATCCTCTGTGCACGGCACCAGACAGAGAACCTCTTCCACTTATGTCCATAGCATTTGAGAGTTGAGGACGCCCTGGCATTTGCAATAACCTCTCTGCAGTCAGCCGGGATATCGTATCCTACAAACTCTAGTGCTGCAGGAGCTAAGCCTGCAAGTTCAGCGACTCCGGGTCGTGATGGAGAATTGCGCCTCCTTCTCTGGAGAGAAGATCCGCGTCTGTCGTCAGCTTGATAAGTAGGGACGCTGACAAGTCCAGAAGGTCCGGGAACCAGATCTGCCTCGGCCACACCGGTGCGACGAGGATAATCCTGCACCTGGACCTCTTGAGCTGGTTGATGAGACGGAGCAGCAACAGCAACGGAGGGAACGCGTACAGGAACAGGCCGTCCCAAGGGAACGAGAACGCATCGCCCATGCTCCTCGGTTGTGCGAACCTGCTGGTGAACCTCTGGCACTTGGAGTTTGTTGCCGTCACGAACAGGTCGACCTGGGGTCTGCCCCACCGTTGAAAGAGCCGATCCAGCTGGTCCTGGCCTAGTTCCCACTCGTGGCACGAGCACAGCTCCCTGCTGAGCGAGTCGGCGATGATGTTTTTTATTCCTGCAAGGTGGAAGGGAACCAGAAACATCCCCTAGGCGACGGCCCAGTGCCACAGATCCTGGGCCTCCTTGGATAGGGCTGGGGATCTGGTGCCTCCCTGCTCCCGGATGTAGAACATCGTGGTGGTGTTGTCGGTGAAGATCCTCACCACTTTGTCCTTGAGGGACGGAAGGAACGATTTGAGTGCCCAGAACACGGCTCGTAGCTCCAGGATGTTGATGTGAAGAGACCTCTCCTCCGGGAGCCAGAGGCCTCTTGCGTGGAGATCTCCCGTGTGGGCCCCCCATCCCTCCAGGGAGGCGTCCGTTGTTACAGTCTCCTGATACACCGGGGCCTGAAAGTCCATGCCTGCCGCGAGGTGCGCCCGGGCACCCCACCACAGAATCGCCCGACGGAACTCCTCGTCGAGCGGGATCCTGTCTTCGAAGCTGCCCGCCGCTTGAATCCAGCGGGCGTCGAGGAACTCTTGTAGCAGACGCATCCGAAGTCTGCAAAGGGGCACAAGGTAGATGCATGAGGACATCATCCCGAGGAGGGACTTGATGGACCTCACTCTGGCCACATCCGTGGCTAACAGGCGCTGCACCTTGCCCAAAATGGCCTTCGTCCTTTCTTCCAACGGGGATGCCAGCCGCTTCACTGTATCGAGCTTCGCTCCCAGAAACAGTGCCACCTGTGACGGGATCAGATGGGATTTGGGGTAGTTGATGGCGAATCCCAGCTCTGTGAGCAGGCGGACGGTCCTAGCTGTGTGTTCGACGGCGAGTTCTCTTGACCTTGCACGGATTAGCCAGTCGTCCAGGTAGGGGTAGACGTGGATCCCTTGCAGGCGCAGCCGCGCCGCCACAGGTGCCAGGCACTTGGTGAACACCATGGGCGCCGACTTTAATCCGAACGGCAGGGCTCTGAATTGGTAGTGACGCCCCTGGACAACGAATCTGAGGAACTCTGTGTCCTTTTAGAATGGGGATGTGGAAGTAAGCATCCTCCAGGTCCAGTGACGATAGGAAGTCGCCCTCCTCCAGCTGACCCAGCACGTGCTGGAGGGTGACCATCCTGAATTTCTGTGCCTTGATGTACCTGTTCAACAGACGCAGGTCCAGGATGGGGCGCCAACCGCCTGTCTTCTTTCTGACGAGGAAGTACCTTGAGTATACTCCGGAGCCCCGGAGCCTCTTGGGGACGAGCTCGATGGCACCCTTCTTGAGCATCGCCCTTACCTCCAACAGCAGTTGAGGGATGTGATTCTCCTTCCTGGCCACGGGAGGAATGCGAGGACACTTCTTTTGAAATTTCAGCGAGTGTCCGTGGGCCAGGGTGTCCAGCACCCAACGGTCGGTGGAGATGGACTCCCACACACTGATAAACTTCGTCAGCTGGCCTCCCACCGGGGTGCTTCGGTGGGGGCCCGACGCTATGGCCGGTTCAGTCCTGCTTGGAAGAGGCCTTGCCGCCTTGGCCTCCTTGACGACGGCGGCAAGACCCTCCTTGCTTGCCACGACCTCTGTAGGCCTCCGGGGAGGAGGAGCGGGCCGCCTGGCGGTAAGTAGAAGAGCCGTCGCTGGATCCCTTGGAGGCTCCCTGTCTGCCTCCAGAGTTCCGAAAGGGCCGCCGTTGCTGAAGGACTCCTAGGGCACAGGCTGTTTCCGTGTCTGTCTTGATGGCCTGGAGGGACTCATCCACCGTCTTTCCAAAAAGGTTGTTGCCGTCGAACGGCATGTCCAACACTCTGGTCTGGACGTCCTGGCGAAAGTCCGTCGCCTTGAGCCATCCTCATCGTCGGAGGCAAACCCTGTTGCCCAGTTGGCAAAATCCGGTATCGGCAATGTCCATTGCCACCGTTATGGCGTGATCCGACGCCACCTCTCCTTCCTGCAGAATCTGTAGGGCCTCCGCCCTCTTGTCATCCGGTAGGAAGTCTAGCTGAGGAGCTATCTTGAACCAAAGCTCCCTGTTGTAACGGGCCACAATCGCTAAAGCATTGGCCGCCTTAATCGTCATCGCCGCCGACGAGATGACTCGTCGTCCCATGGAGTCCAACTTCTTGCCCTCGCTGTCCGGCGGGGAAGTGGAAGTTGAAGCCGCCGCACCCGCTGCTTTCTTCTTGGCCGCTGCCGAGACGACAGAGTCCGGCGTGGGCTGGGCCCTGAGGCACAAGGGGGCGGCATCAGGGACCCGGTACTTCTTCTCGTACCTGTCCCTCTTGGCGGGTGTCGTGGAAGGGTTCTTGAGGATAGCCAGCCCCTCGTCCCAGATGTCGTCGAGCAACGGCACCGCGAGGACCGTCTTTCTCTTGGCCTCTCGACGTTGGTAAAGGAAACCTTCCTTTTTCTGTTCCTCAGGGCAGAGCTGGAAGAGCTCGGATGCCCTGGCTATCATGGCGTGAAAAGAGCCAATTTCGTCGGGCAGAGAGGCCGAGCGGGCTGGGGGGGTGATGACAGGATGTCCGTTGTGTCATCGCCGCCGTCGTCGTCGTCCGTCCCCGTATCCGTCGCCGTATCCTCCCGAGGGTCCGGCGAGGGGGATGCGGGGTCCACAGGCCTCGCGTGCACGAAGGGCGGAGCGGGGTGGACTCTCCTCCCCTTGTTCGGAGGGCTTTCCGACGGGCCCGGTTCTGGATCCTCCGTCGGGGTCCGTGGTAACCTCGTCCTTATCTCAGTACTTAAGGATTGGATCGCCAACAAAATGGCTGCCGAGCTATCCTGGGCTCGGGTAATGGCTGCGACGGACGGGATGGCTGCTCCACTGGGCCCTCGTCGTCGCCATCTTCGATCACATCAGCGGGGACCGTCCCCTGGGATCGAACCTTCTCGAACCACTCGTTGAGGCCTATGAACCTTTCGTTGAGGCCTTTCAAGGCTTCCACCGGATCCTCTTCGGAGGCTGAATCCGAGTCCGTAATGACCACCACCCCCCCCCCTCTTTTTCCGCCGGGGTCTTCACGGGGGTCTTAACGATGGTCTGGAAAGAGGATTCCCTCCGCGGAGGCAGGGAAACTCTGGGCCCCCGAGGCCGCCTCCACTGGCGTAGCCTCTGCCGGCTTTGCCAGGGCCACTGCGACAACCTCGATAGAGGCCTTTGCCGAGTGGATCAATGCCCTCACGACCTTAGGTGCGTCCTGGGCCTTCGCTTTGGGAGGAGGGTCATCGCATCGTTCCCCCTCGGCTCCCTTCGAGATCGACCAGGGCTTCTCCAGAAGCTTACCCAGGTTCTCGGACTTCCTCTTCCCCGAACCAGAGCGCTGGCTCGTGGTTGATCGTGCCGGGGAAGTCGCACCCTGCCTGGCAGCCGAGGAGCCCGACCTTTTGGCGCTCCCGGTGCCCGCGGACTCGCGGTGCTTGGCCTTCTGTTGGGCCACCGTCGCCGGGGCGCGCTCACAGGACTTAGAAGACCGCTCAGACTTTTTCTTCCCCTTCTCACCTGCTGTGCCCTTCTCCAGCCAGGCGGCGAGGCGGGAACAACGATCTTGCTTGGTCCGTTCCGACAGGTTCTTGCAGAACGCACAGTCCTTCTCCACGTGCGTCTTGTCCTCATGAAGGCAGTAGCAACATCTCGAGTGCTCGTCCTCCTTGAAAACATTTTGCAATCCGCATCCTGGGCAGCTCCTGAACAGCTTGGATCCGGGCGACAAGCTTCCCTTGTCCTGGGCCATGCCCGTTGAGGTAGGCCACAGATCTTCTGGAATCCTCCAAGAAGCGTAACTCGATGAAAACTTCACCCTTGAGGGGCGTAGAAAAATTCTGAAACGGGTCCCCATTATCGGAAGTAGAAACGGTGGAGCTTGAGGCTCGATTAACCGAAAAAATCTCCTGAAAAGCGCGAAAACGCAGTAAAAGCTCGAGAGCTAACACACAAGGACACCCAACACTTGAACGTGCTGTAAAAATCTGAGGATGGCTGCCAGGGGAGGGGCTTAGGTAGAAGGCAGTCATTGGCTGGGGGCAGTATGACCCAGAGATCAGTGATTGGTTACTACTAAGAAAGACAGATCAGAAACAAAACTGATACTGATTTTTCCTTTACCGAGGATTCCCGGCCTGACGACGGGAAATATTCATGAGCATGTGAATCCATGCCAGACCCCATGCTGGAGAACATGTCCTTCTCAAACTTACAGTCCCCCTTACCGTGCACTGCCTCCAATTTCCGCTCTTTCTCCAGCCTGGCTTCCCAAAACTGGAATTCCTTATCTCCCTGAACTCGAAGGGTGTGCCTTCACTGTCTGCTTTCAAGACTGCCCTAAAACCACCTATTGATGGAAGTAGCAGCTGGGATGTGCTACGACATGACTCCTCATACTTGATTCCAAACCGGTAACTCAACAGCAGACATTTGCATATAGCCATGTTGGTCTATGACATCCCCATTTATTATTATTATGGTATTTATTGAGCGCAGACCTAGCTTTGAGAAGCAACAAAGCGCTTTATAGAGATATACACCAACACAGATATATAATGGAGTGCTTTAGAGAGAAGTACAATATTCCAGATGCATAACTGAGTGCGTTTCAGTGGTAACAACAGAACAGATACACTGGGGTAGGATACAGAGGGAGGCAGAGGAGGGGTACAGCTGTACCAGGTTGTGGATAGGCGAGGGCGGTCGGCATCATGCGAGTCAGGTGGCGGGAAGGGTGACCTGATGGCCTAGGTGTTGCAGAGGAGAGACTCCTTGAAGAGGTGGGTCTTGAGTTCTTAACTGAATCGCGGGGGCGAGTCTGATCCCGACGGGGAGGAAGTTCCACAGTCTTGGGGCACATGCAGAGGCGGCTTGTTTTCTGGTCTGTTACTTTTGCAGGCAGCAGATTTCTTTTTTTTTTTAATTCTTTTTATTAGTGGTCAAAAAAGCTACAAAGCACTACTCCACATCGAACCTTACATAATATACAAGGATACATTTCATGGTTGGTTGCCACAATAACATGTTAAAGAGACTCGTCATCATCAGAGATCACATCACACAGGTACATTCTAAAGGGGCCCCAGATGTCCTTGGGTCTACTTGTCACAGGTTGGGTCAGGACAAATTGTTCTTCAGATTCGTTAATATGCGTCAGTTCAGGAAGAAAGTGGTTCATGCTCGGTGGCGTAGAGCTTTTCCATGTTTGTAAGATGCATTTCTAAGCCACCGCACATGAGATGTTGAATAATCTTCTGGTTTTTTTCGGAGCACTTGCCAATGTCCCCAAACAAGTATTTCTGAGGTGTTAGATCAGGGGGAACCTTTGTGATTCCTTCCAACATCTCCGCCACCACTCTCCAGAACCCCACCACCACCAGACATTCCCAGAACATATGGAAGGATCCTGCCTGAGGTGTCCTGCATTTGGGACATTCGTTTGGGCCATCCGCTGCAAATTTTGCTATTCTAGCTGGTGTGTAGTGTAGTCTATTTAGTATCTTAAATTGAATTAAACGTAGTCCACCATTGAGTGACCCATTTCTTGTCTCCAATAGGCATCTGCGGATCCCTCTCCCATTTGTCCCATTTGTCCTTAACCTGGTTCATTGTGGGGGAATGAGTCTGCACTGACATATATAGTTTGGAGATCCCCAGGCCTTCTTTAGTAGTAACTAATTGTATGCATGGGTGTGGGGGAGGTTCATCCGGGAAGAGCAGCCATCTCTTTTGGAATGCAGATCTCATGCGGTAATGTCTTAAGTGGCCCCCCAACCAGCGCTCTAACAAGTTGCAAGCAGCAGATTTCAAGTCTGTATGTGTCCAGGCTTCTGGTGGTGCGCTGTCTGGCGGAGATGGAGAAATGACTCACTGTAATGATCTTTCTATGGATTCTTCTCCCGCAGATTCCTCATCATGATAGATATCCATCATCCAGCTCTGCCGTTTGGAAACATTTCAACAGGGGGCGTAGTGGACCTCGACTCAGGCATCAATCGTTGATCAGTCTTGATCAAGAAGTGACATCAGGCGTCGTATATATGGCACGTCACTACACCCCATGCTTCAGTTCCTCACGCCCAAACCCCAGTTTGAATGCTGCAGAAGGAAAAACCACAGGAGGAGTTTATACAGTCATAAATAAACAGCCGTTAAAAGGATACAGACCAACAGGGTGATACCCTACAACGATTGAAAATATATATATATTTTTTTTTACATTTTAACAATGAGACAGAAGCGATCATCCCAGAGCCATCACCAGATGCCATCTCGTTTGGACAGAAGCGACAACCCACAGAACTTTCTGAGCAGGGCTGGATGGGAGGGTCAATGAGGAATCTGCGGCAGAAGAATCCATAGAAAGGTCATTATGGTGAGTAATTTCTCCTTCAGTGGATTGCTTTTCTCCCAGATTCCTCATCATGATAGACTCCCCAAGCAGTTGGGATAATTGAGGGCACAAAGATTCACACTAGTAAATTCAGTAGAACTGCCTTACTAAACCTTGCATCAGCTCCCCGAGCAACATCCAAGGCATAATGCTTTGTGAAATTGTGCAAGGATGACCAAGTGGCCGCCCGGCATATATCCCGAAGAAGAACCCCCCTCTGGAAGGTTGTAGACGAGGCTGAGACCCCTTTGGTCGCGTGGGCTCTGATGCCCACTGGAAGCTGCTTGCCTGCTGATTGGTAACACTCTGATATGCACAAAATAATCCAACGTGACAGAGGTTTGTTTAGTGATGGCAAGACTTTTTCTAGACAAGGAATGGGCAACTAAGTTCCTAAACTCATATGTGCGAGCAACATAGAAGCTTAACGCCCACTTGGCGTCAAGGCGGTGGAACCGCTCTTCCTCTTTTGAGGGAAGTGGATGAGGTTAAAAGACAGGTAAATCAATAGACTGGTACAGATGACATTCTGAAACCACCTTAGGAAGGAATCCGGCTATGACCTTAAGAGAGATTTTCTCATTAAAGTACTTCAGAAAGGGAGGTTTGCAGCACAAGGATTGCAGCTCGCTAACCCTCCTGGCAGGTGTGATTGTGACCAAAAATGGGGTTTTAAGCAACAACGGCAGCAAAGAACATGAATGCATAAACTCAAATGGAGCCGCTATCAAATACGTTAAAACCAGATTAAGGTCCCAATCTGGGACAACAAATGGGGTTGGAGGAAAATTGTTGAGGAGGCCCTTCTGGAACTGGGCCATGACGGGAATAGTAAAAAAGTAACCTTGGCCTGGGGACCTCTTGAACACGGTCAGGGCCGCCAAACACCCTTTGACTGTGGCAACCTGAAAGCCTGAAGAGGCCAGTGACAGAAGGAACGCCATCACAGTGGTGGTGGGGCAAGAGATAGGGTCAGTCTCGCATTCCCTGCACCACGCCTCAAAACTTCTCCACCTGCACGCGTAAGGTCTGCGTGCAGCCAGCAATACCTCTAGTACCTCCTCTGGAAGGCCCCAGTCATCAGACCTCATCCTATCAAGAGCCACGCATGTAGGTTGAAGGAATCCGGGGTCGGGTGGAACATTCTACCCTCCAACTGGGTTAGGAGATTCGGACGACGAGGCAACCGGTGAGGCGGACAGATGGTCAGATCCAGGAGATCTGAGTACCACATTCTCCTCGCCCAATCCGGGGCGATCAAGATCATGGTCGCTCGAAATCTCTTCAACCTCCCGAGAACCCAAGGGATGATGGGAACTTGGGGGGAAGGCATAGTGGAGAGGGAAGATCCAATCCACCAGAAACGTGTCCCCCAGTGCCCAGTTTGCTAGGAATTCCCTTGAGCAAAACTGTTTGCACTTCCTGTAGGACTCCGCGGTGAACAGATCCACTGCCGGGGCCCCACACAGCAAAGACCTCCTCATGGACTTCCTGGCACACTTTGAGACCGAGCTCTGCCTGCTCAGAGTATCCCCCAAGGTGTTCTTGTCCCCGCCAGAGGAACTGCTGAGACCGAGATTTGGTTCTCTCGCAACCAGAACCATAGTTGAATTGCCTCTGTACAGAGTGGGCGGGAGTGCACACCACCATACTTGTTGAGGTAGTGCATGGCCACTGTGGTGTCCGTCAGAACGAGGACATGCTTCCCTCGGAGATGGGGCAAAGGCCCTCAGGACTAACCTGATAGCCTTCAACTCCAGCCTGTTGATATGCCACTTGGCTACTGATGGAGACCAGAGGCCACTCACCTGCAAATGCTTGCAGTGGGGACACAACCCTTCACGGACCCATCTGTGACCACTCGGGCCTGGGGCCAAAGAGGCCAGACTGGTTCCACCGCCAATAGATTGCTGTGCATGTTCCACTAGCCGAGTTCGCGGACTACTTAGATGGACAATGAAAGGCGATCACTGAGAGCTCCCAGATACTGAGACCACTGGTCCCTCCGAAGCCACTGGAGGGATCTCATATGCAGCCTGGCCTCTGGTACTAGAAAAATACAGGCGGCCATGAGACCCAAGAGGCGGAGGAAGGAAGCCGCTGGAAGAGTGCCATGGTTCTTAAACAAATGCACCATCTGGGCTATGTTGCTGACTCTCTCCTTGGGAGGAAAAGCCATTCCCACCCGAGTGTTTAGGACTGCTTCGATGAACTGGAGCTTCTGAATTGGTGTTGGCGAGAAGCGACTCTGCTCTTGCCTGGCTTGCGGCAGCTGCGCCTTCCTGCCTTAGGGCACATAACGTCTATAGCCTCTGCCCCTGGAGGTGAAGCTGAAGGCAGGTTTAGCCGGCTGTGCCGCTAGGCCCAATGATTTAGCAGCAAACGTTGATTCCTTGAATTCTCTAAGGATCCGTCTGCTTTCTGCCTGAAAAGCATGTCACCTTAGAAGGGTATGCCCAGCAACCTGTTTTGATCATTTGGAGAGAAGCCAGAGGTTTTTAGGTAGTCTTAGAGTCTCAATACGACTGCTGAACCCATTGCTCTGCCAACGCAGTCTGCTACGTCCAGACACAAATGTAATGATTGCTTGGCTACCTCCTTCCCATCCCCAACCAGATGTAAAATTCCATCCAGCATGACACCCTCAGGGACGTATTCAGCAGCATGTTCTACAGCTTTCCATAAGCCAAAAGAGTACTTGGCGAATCCACATGCTATATTAGTGGATTTGAGCACCATGTTATCAGAGGTCAACACCTTTCTGGCCAATGCGTCCGATTTATTCCCCTCTCTGTCCATAAGCAGATTAGAGGTGGATGCTGCAGGTCTGGTGGAAATAGTGGCAGCATGTACAACCAACCCTTTCGGGGAAGGGTATCTGTGGTGAGGAAAGAAAGGTCTCCTCTTGCCAGCTTATATTTCTCTGTAAAATTGGCATTCACAGAGGGAATGGTACAAGCGTGCTGCCATAAGGAGGCCAAAGGGGCCACAAAGGCTGGGCTGAAAGGCATGTTATGCTCGACTGTAGTACCATCGACCAAAATGTCCATAAACTCATACCCCTGAAGAGGGGTAGTGGACGCCTTCAACCCCAGGGTGTCAGATAGGGCCAATAAATCATCTTGGTCACCGAAGTAAAATCAACGCTGCCGGCTCCCGTGTAGACGGGGGTTGACTGAGTCCTCGGGTTCATCGACGACAAATATGGAATGCATCGAATCGAAGAAACGCGATCTTGACAGTGGCACAAATGAACCGTTGCCGACTGTCAGCGCTGAGGGCTTGAGAATAGGTTTTGAAGCCGAAGCTTTTGATGGCGAAGGTTCTTTTGGCACCAAGGGACGCTCGGATAACCTATAGTTGTCATGAGCCTCAGCCTTATGGCCCTCTGACGACTTACGCCTGCTAGGTGTAACGCCCAAACACGTTTTTGACACTGACTATGTCGACAGAGTGGCTGGCTTGGGGTCAGGAGCACCGAGCGCCGCTTTTGCCGCCAAGGTTTGCTGGTTGGGGGCCGGAGCCACACCTACAGTAGCTTGCCTCTTAAACATTACTAACATTGATGTTTTAAAACATTCCCACTCTTCCCGAGTGGTCGGCCCCGCCAAGGGCTTACATCATTCCGACGAGCTGGTGTTGGTGCTGCTTCTTCTGCGAGGAAGACAAGGAATGGCTCCTGGAACGGGACAGTTTCTTGGTTTTCTTGCGATGTTGTTCCTTTCCCTTGTTGGGAGTGGGCTCCTCAGTCTCGGCCTCCGAAGACCAGACGACCGCCGGCACCGGAGACTTGGCACATGGTCGGCCCAAGGCCAGTTTCCTGGCCCTCTTACATAGGAATTTCGGCTGCATCTTTGCACATGATGGGCAGGCCTCTGTGTCGTGACTAATACCTAGATACCATAGACAGACATTATGGGGGTCGGTCATAGACATTTTGGCCTCACAATCACGGCAACCCTTGAAGCCCGAAACCCTGTGAGATGACATTGCAGAGAGGTTTATGACGAACAACGTACAACCAGTACAAAAACAATGTTGAGTAAACTTAAGTTGTGCTCCCAATGCAGCGTGAAAGCGTGCGGAAAAAGGAACTGAAGCATGGGGCATAGTGACGTGCCATATATACGATGCCTGACGTTACTTCCGGAGCCAACGATCAAGAGCCAGACAAGACGGATCGACGATCGACAGCCAAGTCGAGGTCCACTACGTCCCGTGTCGAAAGGTTTCCAAACAGCAGAGCTGGATGATGGCTATCTATCATGATGAGGAATCTATTGGATAAAAACAATCCGTTGAAGTGGAGTTTCATTGCGAGGTAACTGCGTGACTTGAGGGCAACTGCCTTATAGATCATGCAGCAAGACTTGAAGTTGATTTGCGCATGCAGTGGGAGCCAGTGAAGGTCGATGAAGGGCCGGGGGTGATGTGGCCATATCTTTGTAGACCCTTGATGAGGTGTGCGGCTGCGTGTAGGACACTTCTTAGTGGCACCAGGGAGGATGATGGGAGGCCTCAGAGGAGTGCATTTATTTATTTATTTATTCACATTTGTTGAGCGCACATCAGACCGTAGGCATTGTGGCGCTAGTTACAGTGTTGCTTACTTAGTTACATTCAGTTCATGTAGATATACTTTTTTACAGATATGCAAGTGCAGCAGGAGTACATGAAAACGGGTTCAGTTGAACAGGGCAGTTTTGAGCTTTTTTCGGAATGAGAAAAGAGATGTGTCAGCTCTAAGGTCAGTAGGAAGGGAATTCCAGAGTTTGGGTGCGAGGAAGGGGAAGCCTATACCTCCTGCTTTTGTTCTGTTGATGCGAGGTATTGCAAGTTGGTTCGTGTATTGTGCTCTTCTAGGTCTTGTGGATTGATATCTACCTATCGTGTCAGATAAGTAAGAGGGAGCTGTGAGGTTGATACATTTGTGGGTGGTTGTGAGAATTTTGAAGGAGATGCGGTCTTTGACTGGGAGCCAATGAGCTGCTATTCTGGCTTGTGTGATGTGTTCACTTTTTGGTATGCTGAGGGCTGCTCTGAGAGCGTTGTTTTGAGTAGTTTGGAGCCTAGATAAGTTTTTTTGCGAGGTTCCGGCTAGGAGAGCGTTACAATAGTCTAGCTTAGCTCCTATAGTTGCTCGGGCGATGGAGAGGCAGCTATCCTTAGTTAGGAATGGTTTTATTGCGTTAATGAGTTTCGTAGTAAGTGCTGAGGCCGAGACTATGGCGCTGACTTGTTTGTCCATGGATAGTGTTGCGTCTATGTGAACCCCCAGTGTTTTGACTGAGGATAGGACAGGGATAGTACAATTGTCTATGTTGAAATTGATGTACAGTGGGTTGAGGTTGGAGAGGGTGGATTTCTGTCCTAGAATGAGGATTTCGGTCTTGTCCCCATTCAAGCAGAGGCCGTTAGTGGCCATCCATGCTTGTATGGTAGAGTAGATTTGCTGTAGTGTAGAGGCGTCTAGGTGATAGTTCCCTGTCAGGGGGAGGAGAACCTGCATGTCGTCGGCGTAGTTTGTGTACGTGATCCCTAGCGCGTCTAGTTTATCAAATAACGGTTTGGTAAAGAGGTTATAGAGCGTGGGGGCAGTGCAGGAACCTTGTGGTACCCCACATTGGATGATGGAGGGTGCAGCATGTGCTATGTTGGAGAACACTTTCATCGCTCTTCCCTCTAAGAATGATGTTACCCAGGATGCTGCGTCCTTTGAGAAGTGTGCTGCGTGTGTCAGGTGGCTGGTAAGCGTAGTGTGGTCTACCAGATCGAACGCCGCTGAAAGGTCAAGGAGGAGGAGGAGGGCGGGCTTGCCTTTGTCTAGGATGTGGGTGATTTCATTTTTTAAATCTAGAAGGGCAGTTTCAGTACCGTGTCCCTTGCGGAATCCGGATTGCCTTTTACCCAGGATTGAGTTCAGTTCGAGGTATAGTTGAATCTGTTTGTGTGCGGCCTTGTCAAGTAGTTTCAAGAGGAAGGGGACTGTGGTTATGGGTCGGTAGTTGTTAGGGTTGGCAGGGTCTAGGGTCGGTTTTTTTAAGAGAGGGCGGACCCAGGCCTCCTTAAGGCTGTCTGGGACTATGCCCGTTTTGAAAGATGCATTGATGAAGGCTGTGATAAGGGGGGCGAGAGGTTCTGCGCAATCTTTGATGATTTTTGGGGGGCATACATCACCCTTACATTGTGATGGTTTGATGTGTCTGAGAATGTCAGTGACCTCGGTTTCTGAAATTTCGGTAAATGCAAATTTGGGCACGTTTCTTACTGTTATATGAGGTTTTGTCTGTGCATGTTCACTTTGTTTGGGTAAGGTTTTGAAGTGGTGGGATATTTTGTTTTGGAGGAGGTTTATTTTTGTAAGCATGGCTGATTGGATGCCTGTACACCATGCCTCGTCTTTGACGATCTCATCAGGGCATGTAGGTGGTACGGTTAGCTCTTTGAATATATTGAAAAGTTCTTTGGAGTGGGAGTTGGCATTGGAGATGCGGTTGTTGTAAGTTTCTGATTTAGCACGGAAGATTGCGTCTTTGTATTTTTTTGCTATGGATTTGAAGTTAGCTTTAGTGGTATCGCATGGGTTAAGCTGCCAATTTTTTAGGGCTAGACGTTTGTCTTTGCGCATGGTCTGGAGTTCCTGAGTGAACCAGGAATTGGAATGGAAGGATTTTTTTTCTTTTTTGATTTCTAGTGGGGCAGCAGTGTTGACAGCCATTGTGATGGTGTCTTTGAATATTTCTGCGAGGATGTTGGGGTCATCGGAGAATGGGGGCGCTAGGCAGGGTAGATTGAGGAGTGCACTGATATTGTCTGCAGTGAGTTTTTTAGCGCTTCTCGCTGCGGTCGCCGGCGCTTTGGTAAGCACTTTAGTGCTTATTAAGATAGGGATGTCAAATAGGAGAAGGTTGTGGTCTGTCCATGGGAGGCTAGTATTGGAGGTGATGGCTGTGTTACAGTTGTGGTCTACGATCCAATCTAGGATGCGTCCTTTAATATGAGTAGGTGAGGTGCTCTTTTGAGTGAAGCCTAGGTCTTGGAGGTCCTTGGCTAGAGAGATAGCAGTTTTGTCCTTGGAGTCGTTGAATCCTAAGTTAAGGTCACCTATGAGTAGTGATTTAGTGGATTTTTTAAAGTTGTTTCTTAGGAGGTGGTTGACTTGACCTATGAAATTAGCGGTTGGGCCGGGTGGACGGTATATGGTGTGAATATTTATTGTGCTGTTTGGAGAGAGTGCTAGTTTGACTGATAGGATGTCTATATTATCTTCCTCTTGGTGGGGTATGGCTCTGATGGAGAGGGTTTCTTTGTGAATAATGGCTACCCCCCCTCCTGTTCTGGCTATCCTGTCTTGTCTAAGGATGGCATACCCTTGTGGTAGGGCTAGTGAAATGGCTGGGCCTGAGGCTTCGTTAAGCCATGTCTCTGTGATAGCGAGTAAGTCTAGGTTTTGGGTAGTTATTAGGTCATTTACTTCTAATGCGTGGGCATTGAGTGATCGTACGTTAATTAAGGCGCATTTGTAAGGCGTTGGGCAAGGGTAAGAGATTTTTGAAGGTATGGTGTGGGTGTCTGCTTTAGGTACAGTGGTATATTGCGAGTAGGGGTTACTGCTCGGTGTGGTGAGTGTGTGTTTAAATTTGTGGCATATGGATGAGTTATCATGGATGTGGAGTGTGTGCACTTTATGGGTGCGTGAGCTGAGTCTGCTGTTTCTAAGTGGTATGTGTGTAGGTGTGGCATAGTGGTGGATAGGGATGGTGCGGGCTCGGAGTCTGTCTAATCTGAGGTTGAGGTTAGGTATCATTAGTGTTGTGTTAGTTGGGGTGTGTGAAGGCTTGGGCAGGGGGTCCGATGGGTGTAATCGATGGTGCGGGCTGATTTGGTCGTGGTGGGGGTGCTTTAAGGTCGAAGGGTGTGGTGAGATTATAAATGTGAGTAGCGTGCTAATTAAGCAGGTGAAGACGGGAAGAGAGCACATAGCAAAATAGCAGTGTCAGCCTGCCTAGATTCAGTATCACAAAAAAAGGCAAAATGCAGTGTTTAGGCAACAAATAGCAGTGTCAGCCTGCCTAGATTCAGTATCACAAAAAAGGGCAAAATGCAGTGTTTAGGCAACAAATAGCAGTGTCAGCCTGCCTAGATTCAATATCACAGGAAAGGGCAAAATGCAGTGTTTGGCAACAAATAGCAGTGTCAACCTGCCTAGATTCAATATCACAAAAAAGCCTGCCTAGATTCAGTATCACAAAAAAGGGCAAAATGCAGTGTTTAGGCAACAAATAGCAGTGTCAGCCTGCCTAGATTCAATATCACAGGAAAGGGCAAAATGCAGTGTTTGGCAACAAATAGCAGTGTCAACCTGCCTAGATTCAATATCACAAAAAAGGGGAAAAATGCAGAATTTAGGTAACAAATAGCAGTAGCAATCTACCAAGATTCAATATCACAAAAAAGGGCAAAATGCAGTGTTTAGGTAACAAATAGCAGTGTCAACCTGCCTAGATTCAATATCACAAAAAAGGGCAAAATGCAGTCTTTAGGCAACAAGTAGCAGTGTCAGCCTGCCTAGATTCAATATCACAAGAAAGGGCAAAAATGCAGTGTTTAGGCAACAAATAGCAGTGTCAGCCTGCCTAGATTCAGTATCACAAAAAAGGGCAAAAATGCAGTGTTTAGGTAACAAATAGCAGTGTCAACCTGCCTAGATTCAATATCACAAAAAAGGGCAAAATGCAGTCTTTAGGCAACAAGTAGCAGTGTCAGCCTGCCTAGATTCAATATCACAAGAAAGGGCAAAAATGCAGTGTTTAGGCAACAAATAGCAGTGTCAGCCTGCCTAGATTCAGTATCACAAAAAAGGGCAAAAATGCAGTGTTTAGGCAACAAATAGCAGTGTCAGCCTGCCTAGATTCAATATCACAGGAAAGGGCAAAATGCAGTGTTTAAGCACAATAAGGGGCATTCAGGTAGCATATCGCGGTGCAGGCATTGTAGCTGCATTGAATCACAGTATGGCTATGGAGAGGTGCGTAGCCGTGAGTGAGTAGAACAAGTTATTAACACAATTGTCACGTGCTGTTCTTGGATGTAGGAGTGTAGGGCAACAGCCAGGTGGTAGGGTTATGCGCATGGGGGGGAGTTGGCCAGCATGATATGCTGCTGGTGGGCTTACCCGTTGACCTAAGGGGCTCAAAGGCGATGGTTAGTGGACCTGGGGCAGCGAGTCCTCCAAGCTGGTGCTCTCCTGTGAGGTTCAGGGGGACTGGCAGAAGCAGGAACGGCAGGAAACAGGCTCGAAACAGGCAGCAGCCTTGCCTTCGTGTGCCTTGGATGGAGTGGGCCGGCTTCGCCTGCCGGCAGCCAATGGGGATGAAGATAGGCCAGTAAGCGAATCGGATGGCTACTGGAAGCTGGATTCGGCCGAGGGGGCAGCAAACATCGGGCGGGCGGCCATCTTTGCCCCCATCCAGGTGGGATAGGACCAGTGCTTGAACGGTGGATCTGAATCTGTCCGGAGGGAAGAAGGGCTTGATGTTTCGCAGGTGGGAGAGCTGATTCCAAGCTGATACCCATTTAATGTGCCCATCAACCCCCTCAATCACCCGTTTCATGTACCATCTATTACTTCATGGCTCCACTATTTTAAAACTCTCAGCAATTAAACTGCTCTGAACCTTTGTACTGTGCATCTGATCAAAGTACAATGTTCCTTCACTAACAAATACATATATTGACAGAAAAGCGAACAGCATTTTAAGTGGGGGGATAGGATTTTTTTTTTCTTTTTTGTTGTTGCTATTGGAGGAACTGGGACAGATTATAATCATTCAGTTGATTTGGGTCAAGTGGACCAGCAGGCAGTGTGTACAATATTCTTTGCTCAATGGAGAGCCACTGGAGCATTTTAGATGTTGGATGATGGGATTTCTTACGGCAGTGAGAATGACTCTAGGTTTCTGTCAAGACAAAACACAGATTATTTGCTACTTATTTTGTCAGGCCTGCCTACAAGTCACTGCAGCTAGCCAAACCAAGGGGCTGATCTAGTTGAAAAATATGGGATTTCCATGTCTTCAGAAGCATGATGTGCCTTAGAATGTCGAGCTGCCTCCAAATCATCTGAAGTTGCCCTCACTGATTCCAAAAACACTGTGCTGCAACAAAAAGGACTGACACAGGTCACACTTTCCAGACTTAAGATTGCCTGTAATGCTGGCCCCCCAGCTCTGTCATGGCTTTGGAGTGCATGGCAAGAATTTCAGGAGTAGTTAACAAGGTGTCACAAAAATACTCCAAAAGCATAGGAAAACGGATCTTGATTGTGTATGTGGAGTTCTGAATGAATGAATTACGGTAACAGGAGACGTCGACCTTATTTTTGAATATGAGGAATTTGTTGTAGGAAAGTAATTTGAAATCCGTATGACAACACGAGGTACTGTGTATTCACTCTTGAAAGGTTTACAGTGGAAATGAACCTCTCAATATCTGAAAATGGCAAGTTAATCTAAAGAACTGCCGTTATGCTGCTGACACCTTTCAAGGATGAGCTAGGCACTTCACTGTGGTGGCCACAACAATGTGCGACCCACCATCAAGCAACCTGTGACAAGTGACATGGTTACACCAGTTACGATGGACAGATGAGATCCACTGGGAACTGGTCATGAGAAGTGAGCAGAAGGAGAGTAGGCTTCAATACCTTCAGAGGAGATCTTCAACAATCAACACAGCATTATGTGCTGGAGTGACCCATCCTGCCACCATAATAAATCACATATGCCTCTCAGAGCTGTTCATGCTTTCCGGCATGCTCAAGTTTGACAGTCAAACTTGTTGGCAAATCCGATGAGGACATGATCAGCATTTTGTTATTTTAGACTGTCTTGCATAGGGGTTAAGCTTCCAGTGGTGACATGGCCTGGTAGCCAGAACAAGTGGAAGAAGAAGCAAAGTATGTCTTCTGTTTGAGTGATCACTTGACCAACCCAGCTAGCTTTGACAAATACTGCAAGAAAGACATGCATAAGGAAGGAGAGTGTCTTCAGTTAGGAGCCGAGACGTTAGCCAGGAAGTGTCTAGTGCCCACAGTAACCACTTAGCCGGTTCCCTGGTGGCCAAAGGGTTCCATGTAATAATGTTGCCACAAAAATCTCGCCATGCAAAAATATCGCAGAAAAATGGCCGTTTTTGTGGCGACATTATTGCATGGAACATGCAGGGGACACCCCTGCAACCCCCAAACTTTTTTTTGTCTTTTTTTTTTCTTTTTCTTTTTCTTTTTTGCCCCTGTCCCCATATATATGGTCACCCATATAATATCGCCACAACCTTTTCCCAGCGATATGATTTACGGCAACCATATATATGGGGATAATATTACCTGATACCGGCCAAAGGCCATGCCTCATGCACAAAAGCTATATCACTAGTTTGTGTACCTACATTTTGGCACTTGAAAAAATAAAATCATAGATGGAGTAACATCAGATTTGCAAAGAACAAATTAATAACCTATCGGTAAAGTTCTTTCTGATGGATGTACCTCCCACTGATTCCTCATCAATGATATCCCTTATACCAGCATAGCTGTTCTTCAGAAACGTTTCTGCCACCAGGAGGTGCAGCACGGCTGTGTGAAAGCTCAGTCCGATGCCTTTAAGTGCCCTGCGCCGGACATGACGTCCGGGTCAGTAAATATAGTGGCACCTCAGTTCCACCCTTTTCAGCAAGCACGCTGAAGCAGAGAGACCAAAGAACCAATGGTTTACTAGCTTACCACAAAGAGGGGCAGGTAGGGAGGGCAATGAGGAATCCGTGAGAGAAACATCCATCAGAAAGAACATTACTGAGAGGCGAGTAATTTGTTCTTTGAATGAATTGTTTCCTCCCCCATCTATGATCGGTACGTAAACATAGAGGAGAAAGGAACTAAGGCCACCACCTAAACCAGAAAACTCTGGAGGACTGCCCTAGTAAGACAGGGATTCTGGCCCACAAGGGAATCCAAGCAGTAATGCTTAGCAAATGTTTGCAAGGACGCTCACGTTGTTGCCTCGCAAAAATCCAGAACTGGGACTCCTCTCTGCAAAGCAGAAGTGACAGCAACTCCCCTTGTAGAAGGAATTTTGAGACCCCTAGGCACATCGTTACCAGTCAGATCATAGCATTCTGAGATGCAGAGAATGATCTACCTGGACAGCCCTGCCAGCACCAGCATAACCAACAAAAAGCTGGTAATCTTTCCTAGTCTATCTAGTATGAGAGACTTAGAAGTTAAGGGTCCAAAACGAGGAAATCGTTCATCTGCCTTTGAAGGGTGAGGTGGAGGAAAAAATAAAGGAAGATGGATCTTCTGAGAGAGATGGAAATCCGAGACCACCTTCGGCAGAAAAGAAGGTCTCAAAGGCAACGTCGCCTTCTTTTTGGAAAAAACTAAATAGGGAGGTAAAACAGACAATCCTTAAAGCTCACTCACATGTATGGCAAAGGTGATGATAACCAGGAAAATCACCTTAATGGTGAGCAATCTAATAGAACAGGCATGAAAGGGCTCAAACAGAGATCACATTAAAAAGGTTAAAACCAAATTCAAAGGCCACGCACACTGGCAGGGAGAAACTGGTTACACAAACCATTCAAGCACTGCATAACAGTGGGGATTGTGAAAAATGGCCTCGGTTTCAGGGACCTCTTGAACACCGAAATAGCCGGCAGGAAATTCTTTACAGTGCCAATCTACAGGCCCGCTTGGGCAAAAGATAGCAGAACATCCAACACAGGGGATAGAGGACAGGAGAAAGGACCCAGGTCCCTCTCCCGTCACCAAACTGAAAATGTATGCCACGTACAGGCATAAAAATTGATTTCATTGCGGGCCTCTGGAGCTGTAAGGAGTGCATCGAGGACATCGTCTGACAAGTCCCACTCCTTGTATCTCAGCCTCTCAGTAGCCAAGCATGAAGGTTCAGGCTGCTGAGGTTCAGGTGGAGAACCCACCCCTACCTGAGAGAGCAAGTTGACTCTTCTCAGAAGGTGCCATGGAGGGCAGATGGACATGTCCAGCAACTCCGGATACCACGTTCTCCGGGCACAGTTTGGGGCGATCATGATCATCGTGGTTGCAAACGGGCACAATCTCCTGAAAAACAGCGGAATGACAGGGATCAGCAAGAATGCATAAAGGAGGTCGAAAGTCCACTTGACCATCAGCGCATCCCCCAGAGCTCCCAGATAAGGAAATTCCCTGGATCAGAACAACTAGCAATTCTTGTTGACACTGGAAGCAAAGAGGTCCACTTGAGGAGTTCACCAAAAGGAGAAGCTCTCCTCCAGAATTTAAGAGTTCCCACTTGGGGGAGGGGGAACTCTGTCTACTAATGGCATCTGCTGTAACATTCTCTCGTCCAGCCAGATGAGCCACTGTTCTCTAGAGCCCAGAACCACAGTTGCATCGCTTCTCTGCACAGAGGCAAAAACTCACACCACCTGAAATTGAGGTAATGCATGGTCACTGTGTTGTCCATCAGGATCAGCACAGTCTTGCATTTCATAGAGGGGATGAAAGCGACTACAGCCAGCCTGATCGCCCTCAGCTCCAGCAACTTGATGTGTTCCCGAGACTCTGCGGCAGATCAAAGTCTGCTCACCGTTGCTCTGACAGTTGCACACGCCAACCAGTCAGAGATGGGTCCCTGACGACCATCACCTGGTGCCACGGTTGGCGAAACAACGTACCTTTCAGCAGGTTTTTTCGCATTGCCCACCACACAAGATGCTGAGCCACCTGGTCAGAGACCTGCAAAGGGTCCTGCGTGGCCCTGAAACAGCGACCATTGGCAAGAAGCCAACGGGAGAAGCCACTTAAGTGATCTCATGGGCAGCGTTGCCTTTAGCCCAGAATGTACAAGAATGCTGAGGCCGGGACTTGTCTGAAGGCCCTGCACAGGCGAGTGTCCAAGACTGCACAGACAAATCGGAGGGCGTGGGCTGGGTAGGGAAAGACATGAAGGCCCTCCCTCTTTAGGCAAGTCGGATTGTGATGTACAACCCTTATTCTCGCGTACGCTTAAAGATAGAAAGCGTTGCTAAATAGCCCTCGACGGTGGCGACCTGAAGGCTCTGCCTTGCCAAATGAAGATGAAAAGACAACACACTTGAGGTGCCACATAAAATGGGATCCACATCCGGTGCTCTGCACCAGCTGCAAAATATGTTTTCCAATGGCATCAGTATAGAGCTTTATTTGCTGGCCTTCTGGCTGAAACCAACCCCTCCATCTGGTCTTCTGGGAGGTAGCAATTCCTGTACCTTAGCCTTTCAGAAGCCAGCGTGCAGGTTGACGTGTGTACGCTCGGGTGAAGAAACAGCCCCCACTGGTCTGGCATCTGGGAAAGAGGACAGATGGCCATATGCAGAAGGTCAGGGTACCACATCCTCGAGGTCCAGTCCAGGTCAATCAGGATCATGGGTGCTCTGTACCTTTTCAACCTCCTGATCACTTAAAGAGTGAGAATCGGTGGGAACGCATATAGGAGCTGAACGTTCCAGTCCAACACCAATGCGTCTTGCAATGCTCTTCTCTGGGGAAATTCCATTGAGAAGAAAACTTCACACTTCCTGTTGAACTGAACGCAAACAGATCCACTTCAGGGTTCCCCACAGGGCGAAGATCTCTAGAAGGACTTCCTGGCAAAGCGCCCACTCATGTCTGCCGTCATATACTCTTTGCCGGCGAGGTGAATTGCCGACAGGGAGACCTTGTTCTGTAACGCCTAGCTCTAGAGCTGCATCGCCACCGTGCACAGGAGGGGTGACCCTATACAACCTCTGTTGCTTATATAGTGTCTCTTTTTGTATCGCTACCTCTTGGGGAAGTGGGGGAACTGCGTTCTGTAGAACGCCTTGGGCTACCTTTTCTCTCTCTTTTACAATATAGAGGTCCTTTCCATGATTATGTAGGAGAATTTAAAAATCCCCTCAGAAATCAGGAACTTTAACTCCTGCCATAACATAACACATATTTCCATGTCAGATAAGATTTGGAGGCTAGCCTAACATAGGTTCCTCTGGTAGGCGTAAATATTAAACCTGTGGGGCTCAAAAGTTTGTCGCCAGGTGGTATTTCAAACTCTTCAGTAATTTGAGGTCAATCTCTATGGATTTAGCTGTGGCTATTGTGGGAGGCTTTGGCCTTAGAACTCAAACTTTGTGAATATTATGGGCCCATCTTCTATCAGCTGTTATACATCCCACTTTTGACACCATTTGTGGTGAATAAGGAGAACCCAGACATGTTTCACATGGTTTTACTGAAGGAAAATGATAAGGAAGGACTAACTGTCCCTATCACCATCGGTGGTACCCACATTTGTTAGTAACTACGTTGCTCGTCATTCATTCGTGAATGTCCAAGGGAATAAGTCTGCTGTCCAACCTAACCAAACTGATCCTACCACTATGATAACTAAGGTCAGGAGAATGGCTCCCTTCTCCTAAGGATGCTTCCGTTACCAAGGGAATAAGTCTGCTGTCCAACCTAACCAAACTGATCCTACCACTATGATAACTAAGGTCAGGAGAATGGCTCCCTTCTCCTAAGGATGCTTCCGTTACCAGTTTTAGGATTCCTTATTATTATATAATCTACAAATAGTCTCTCGTTATTTCTTGTATCAGTCTCTGTAACTCTTCAAGTGGGCTATTCGCTTTTCACTCCTCTTTGCATATAGCCTCAGAGGATCCTTTATAAGATCTGTATTGCTGGTTACTAGATTGAAAGTACTCTTGAAAAATATTATTTTGTTGGTAGGCCTTCTCTTCGGGACAATTATGGTTCACTTTGTTCTGGTCTATTTGATTTTGTGTAATGTGCACCGTGACAGTTCCTCTGAGCTCTGGCTCATTATATTCTCTCTTATGTTATTCTCTTCTTGTATAGAATACTGGGGTAGTTTGCTCTTTTCCCAGTGTATTGTTACGCACTGTTCTTTTCTTTCACTCAAGAGTTTCAATTGTTTAAAAAAATAAATAAATAAATTTAAAACACAGTTTCAATAGTTCTTTCTCTTATATCACAGCACTTAATCAGTTCAGGTTGAACTTTTCCTTGTGAATTGTACTGGGACGAGTTTCTTGTGCAGTATGAATTCCTCTGGGCCTCCTGTTATTCCCGTACTCCCCGTTATCTCGGACTGTGAAGGAGAAGGCCTTCGGGATTCTGGATTCTCTGGGAGCTTCCCTCTTGCTCCGTATTGTTGCCAGCTTGCCTTTGCCAGAGTTTCCTTTCTTGTGTTTTCTCGCATCGTCCCAGTATTCTGTTGAGTGACTGGACACCTCGTTGCTTTGTGCTTGCATTGGTATCAGCGATAGGTTCTGGGACGGCTGCCACCACGGATCCTTGGTGGTCAAACGCCAGCTCCTTTGGGGCGCCTGTCCATTCAGCTTCTCACAGTGGGTATTCACTGTAACTCTGGCGTCTCCCTGTTCAGTACAGTGTGAGCTTGAAACTCCGGGGCTTCACGGCTCACGTCTCCTCCAGGTGTTACATAGCTTGGGCCATCCTTTGCCTGTATATGCATTCCTCTCTCTCCCTGTTGCTCATCAGCTATTCACTTTTCTTAGGAATGCGTCATAGTAGATTGGAAACTTCCATTTAAAGGGACTTGTCCTCTTTCTGGGTGATAGTGACATCTATTACTTTTTTCTTCATCTCAGTCTTGATGTTTAAAAGTCTCTGGTATTTTAGAGCATCCCATGTAGGCCACTGTGAGCAAAGCTTTAGAGAATTCCTCACAGGAACATGAGGCCTTGGTCCTTTATCTACCCCAATGGAGGGTGTCGAGGAGCAGGCTCACCTCCCTAGCTTCAAGGGGGAGGTGGGTGTGGGGGAGCTCCCACTTGGGGAGAAGATACAAATTCCCTCAATTCATCACAGTTCCCATAGATTTATGTGAAGTTTTGGCTCTGTCAGGGACCAGAAGCTGCTCACATTTAGCTAGTTCGGGTGATCTCCCCAGCCTCTCAGAGATGCGTCTGTCACTAAGGTCACCTCTGGCCACAGTTGCCAAAATGGTTCTCCCGCCATCAAGTTCTCTGTGCAAGTCCACCGCAGGAGATTCTGAGCAACTCTATCCGGGACTGGAATCAAGTCTGTCATACTGTCAGAGAACTGCAACCATTGAGATCTGTGGGCCCTTTGAAGCAAACTTTGACACCAGGAACATGCAGGAGGTCATGAGGCAGAGCAACTGTAGGAAGTCTAGGGCTGGCAGGTATTGGACGTTCTGGAATTTGGTGACTATCTCCAGGATGTGCAGAGCCCCATCCGCAGGGAGAGGGGCTTCCGCAAGGGAGAATCCAGGACTGATTCAATGAATTGGAGCCTTTGAGGTGGTGTCAGCTGAGACTTCTTCAAATTGAGGGAGATGCCCAGCTTGTGAAGGAGGTGGCAGGTGCAATTGAGTTGACCAGGACTTGATCTATTTTATTTATTGTTCATTTATAACGCACTTAATACCAGCAAATGGTTTCTAAGCGCAAGATCAAGATTCAAACCTGTGGTGCGCAGTGTTTTCGGGCTTCCAAGACAAACGTATTTGCCCTGAGCTCGCCTTCCTCCCCTGGATCTGGAGACCGTGCAATGATTAACCAATCGCGCAGGCAGGTAAAAAAGTGAATTCCACCTTTCCTGAGACTGGCTGCCAATACCGCCAACAGCTTGGCGAAGACCCTGCAGGCAGAGGTAAGCCTGAAAATCAGAACTCAAAATTGGTAGTGAGTGTTGCTAATGACGAACCATGCGTACTTCCTGTGCTTTGGATGGATTGGCGCATGGAAGTAAGCGGCCTGTAGGTCGAGTGACACCAACCAATCCTGAATTTTTAGGGCCTGGAGGATCGTCGAAAGGGTTACCATCTTGAACTTGTTCTTCCTGAGGTACTTCAAGAGCCTCTGGTCCAAGATGGGTAGCAGCCATCCGTCGTCCTTTCTTTGGGACCAAAAAATTGTGGGAGTACCACCCCTGTTCCTTTGCTATAAAGGGGAGGCAGTAACCCGGAGAGGCTGTCTGAAGTGTTGGCTCACCATTCTTTCAAATAGTGTGAAAGATGCCACCATACCGGTGTAGCATGGCAGAAGTCCTCAAAGAGGTTTTGTAGCAGGTGCCACACTGGAGGGACAGACGCGGAAGTTGTCTGCGCTTTACCTCGTCTACCTCTGGAAGGTCGAGAAAAGCGTCTCTGACCTTGACGGGCAGTGGGTTGCTTCCCTTTCTGTGCATAACTGTAGTAAAGAAAGGGATTGCCCTTCCATTGGGTCGAGGATTGAGCAGGCTGTCTTACTGACGCTGCTAAGGATTTTGCTGCAGCCTTGGAAGCCTGTAATTGTCCAAGGCTGTCATCTGCCTTTTGGCCAAAAAGGTTTGTACTCTCAAAAGGCATGTCAAGAAGTTTTGCTTGGAGATCCTGCGCAAACTGTGATTTTCTCAGAAAGGCAAATCTTCGCATGACAGAGTTTGACGCCATAGATCTTCCAACACAGTCGGCGTGTTGAGTCCTGACGGAAGATAATATGGCTTCTTGCCCATATTCCACAAGGTTAAGGGAGCCTCTCTTCATTTCACCTGCAGGGATACGCTCTGCTGTCTCAGCTATTACAGACCATAATGTGTGTGTATATTTGGAGAGGGCACACAAAGCATTAACAGTTTTTAGTGCCATACTGCCAGAGGCAAAAACGCTTTTAGCCAGAGCGTCATACCATTTGTCATCCCTGTCAGGATGTAAAGAGGGATAGGTGCTAGCCTTGTTGCCAACAGTTGCAGCATGTATGACCAGACTATCATCTGCTGGATGTCTGGTAAGGAATTCTAGATCAGAAACGGCTGGTCTGTATTTCTAAGAAAAATACTTGTTGACCCCATCAGGAGGGCTTCTATGGCTCCACAAGTGGATTTTTGATGGCATGTGCAAGGGAAGGACAGGTTCAACTGTTGTGTCCTTGTCAAGGATGTCTGTCAGATCACATTCCGTTATGTCACTGGCAGGGGGAGCCCAACCTAGGGCATCAGTGACCTTCGCCATCATTTTCCTGTATGTCACACTGGAGTGGGCTCGAGGATCTCCTTGGGGAAAATTAAACCTCAGGAGAGGTGTCCAAGTCATATGTGTCATGCAGGGCAGGGGCTAGATCAGATAGCCGCCTTTCCTCTTCCTGAAATTCCTCAGATTGTCGAGGGAGATAAAAGGGTTGTCATCCCTGTCGAAAACGTCCTGGAAAGAGGACAGAATATCAATTCTGGAGGACTTTGGTGCAAACCTAGTCGGGGGATCTTTGACCATCGGCGTCGAATGGGTCTTTGACATCGATGGATTTGAGATTGGCGCTGATAGGGCAGGCAGATCATTGAAGAATGTATCCACTCCATAAAGCTGTTGGTCGCGTCTACAACCCTTGAATGGAGGATTTCACTGCTCTCTGGCTCTTAAGCGCATGAGGTGGCTGGTACAAGCAGTCCCTGCCGGCTTTTTTGCGTGGACTGGGCTTGGACGTCTTTTTCCCCAGTGGGTGGGCCTGACTTCTCAAAGATCTGCATAATTCTGAGGCGGAATACTTTCCATTTCTCCGCTGGTGTGGATTTTGAGGGAAATTGCACCTGATGAGATGAGACGAAATCTGCTCCGCCAATCTCCCTCGGATCACCCAGGTATGGGAAAACATGAATGCTGGATATCCTGAGGTGAACCACAACTAGTACCATCAGCTTGGTGAAGAGCCTGGGTGTGGAGGTCAACCTAAAGGGGAGCACCTTGAACTGGTAGTGCTCGTTTCCTAAGAGGAATCTCAAGAATTTCCAGTATCTCTGATGGATGGGCATGTGGAAATACGCATCCCGGAGATCTAACAACACCAGCAAGTCCTGAAGCTGAGGAACATGGAGGATTTCTCGCAGCGTTACAATTTTGAATTTGTCATTCCTCAGGAACTTGTTCAAGGCCAATACCAGGAATACCAAACCGATCCTCTCTGCTCAGAAGGTACGTTTTCCACAAAACCCTTCAATAGCGAGACTCTCCGTTTTTCCTGGAGCTCCCGTTCTGGCTGTTGAGGAGGTGGTGGGATGGTCTGTCCGTCGGTCTGCCCAGAAAGGGCAGACAGTAACCTTATTTGACGATTTGCAGGTTCCAGGCATCTGAGGTAATCTCTTGCCACTTGGAGCAGTGCTCACCAATCCTTCCTCTAACGAGCGGCTTTGAGGGCGGCGCCGTCCTTAGCCTCTGCTGCCGCTATCTGCTGGCCCACCCCCTCCATCCGGCGCGTGGGAAATGCCTCTGCCCAGGTTGCGGGAGCTGTGCCTTCCTTCCAAGGGGGATGTACCCTCTTCCCCTGAAAGCGAAACTGAAGCAAGGTTTTGCCCGCTGTTGCACAGCTAGAGCCAGTGACTTAGCAGCACGTTTTGTGTCCTTGCATGTCTCCTCTAACAATCATCGGACCTAGGACCGAACAGGTTTTCGCCATTAAAGGCAATATCCGGTAACTTAGTATGGACATTAAGCAAAAAAGCCTGAATTGTGGAAATACGTCTGTCTCCTTAGCACAGCAGCCGATCCCATTGCTCTACCGACACAGTCAGCAATGTTCAGGGCCGTTTGCAAAGACTGCTGGGCCACCTCTTTCACATCATCCACTATCCTTAAGAAGCCCTCCTGCATTTCTCCTTCAGGAATATGTTTAAACTCGCTTTAAGTCTCTGGCACCCAGTTACCTCAGGGTTCGGCGCACGGTACAAATAAAGAAACTAAACTAAACTAAATGGTCTTCCATAGACCATCGGTGTACTTGGCAAATGCGCTGGACGCATTGACCACTGTTGAGGCCATACTGCCCGATGCAAACACTTTCTTTGCAAGGGCGTCAGTCTTTTTACTTTCTCTAGCCATAGGGAGATTGGACGTGGATGTCTAGGATTGACCGTGGTCGCCTGAACAACCAGCCCCTCATATGTAGGATGGGTAGAGAGAAAAGTCAAATCCCCCTTGCTGGCTTATACTTCTTCGTGAATTCCGAATTCACAGTAGGTGTGGAACAAGGGTTCTGCCACAAGGTGGTAATAGGGTCAGCATTGGCTATGTTAAAGGGCATGGCCCTTTCTGTCGGAGGCACCTGATCTAAAATGTCAGTAAGATCATAACATGACAGGAGCTTAGCTGTGGCACAACACCTAGGGCGTCCACCCCCAGGTCCACGGTGACAGTACAGGCATTTGCATGCCCATAAGTATGGCTATGGCTTTGCTGGATTTCTAAATCAGGCAAAGTGTCTAAACCACTTGCATCCCTGAGCCCCTTTGCCAAGGCGATGAAATCAGCCCGTCAGAGGAAAAATCACTGCCTCCTTGCATCAGGTTGAGACCAAACGGTACCTGGACACTGTCATTGTTGAGAATTGCGGCCATTGTCTCAAAAAAGGACAATCAAGACTGAGGGATGTATAAGAAGGGTCGGGCATCGTCGTGACGGACCAAAGCCTGACGTGGCCGTTTTAGCCAGGGTCAGCACCAAGCCCAACGGCACTGGTGCTTATGTGGTCACCTTGGAGCTGGAACCACTGGGCACAACTGGAGCCTCCGGGGCTGGCTGCGTCGAAGCATTAGTCGTACCTGTAGCTGCCACTTTCATCATCTCGAGCATCTGCTCTTTAAAGGCATCCCACTAGGCCCCAGCTGTACCCGGGCTCGATGACGACTTTCTGCATTCTTCAGAGGAGTCAGATTCGTGACTGCGCGGCTGCCGACGCTTCTTTTTGTGGGAGGACGAAGAGTGGCTTTGCAAATGTGACCTCTTTTTAGCCTTCTTTTGGCGGTGGTCCTCCAAGGTGGGGGCCCCTTCCTATCGAGCTATGATGACTTGGCGGTCGAGCGAGCTGGAGATTTAGACTGGGGCCGAACCAGAGCGAGTTCTGATGCCTTTTCCCCTCAGTGATTTCGGGTTCATTTTCAAGCAGGAACGACAATCCTTGGTGACATGATCAGCACAGAGGCACCACCCGCAAATACTATGAGGGTTGGTAATGTACATCTTCGAATTATAGACTCTGCATCGTTTGAAACCCAACACCTTGGGAGCAGACATTCTGAGGAAATCGCGTTGAATAAAGATGAAAAATGTATCGAATAAAAGGTTCTCTGAAGAGTTGTTCCAGTGAGCAGCGTGCTGAGCATGTGTGAAAAGGGAACTGAGGTACAGGGGCATAGGGATGTAGTATATGTACGACAACCAACTTCCCACCCAGAGTCGACAACCTTTGCATCGAGTCAAGGTGGATCGACGGCAGAGTCGAGGTGCACTACGCCCTCTGTCGAAAGGTTTCTGAGCAGCTGACGCTGTAGGGGATATCTATCTGATGAGGAATCTGCACAAGAAAAGCAATCCATTGCAAGAACATTACCGGGGGTAAGTTATTTGTTCTTCTATATTGTGTCCTCCCACGGATTCCTCATCTTAGGTAGACTTGCATAGCAGCAAGAACAAATATGGAGGACGGAAGGATGGCAATCATGTGACCATTTGTTGGAGGACAGCGCTGCTGAAACGAGACTCATTTGCAGACACTGTGTCCAGGCAGTAGTGTTTTGCAAACGCGTGACTGGAGGACCACGTTGCAGCCGGACACATTTCCTTAACATGTATCTCTCTTAGGAGAGCACAGGTAGCTGCC
This sequence comes from Ambystoma mexicanum, assembly GCF_040938575.1. Taxonomy (NCBI): domain Eukaryota; kingdom Metazoa; phylum Chordata; class Amphibia; order Caudata; family Ambystomatidae; genus Ambystoma; species Ambystoma mexicanum. The sequence goes on from NC_090922.1 coordinate 602,536,539, forward strand.
ACACCTCTAGAGGAATGCGCCTTGAAGCCATGAGGGATTTCCTTACCTGCTCTGGTGTAGCATTCCAATACACAAAGCACAATCCATCCAGAGATGGGTTTTTTCGTTATACCCTTATTCATTTTCAGGCCTTTGTATCCAATGAAGAGCTGGTGTTCCATGCTGAATTGTCTTGTACTGGTAATATAGAAACTCCCAGCCCTTTTGCGATAGAGCTTATGCAGCCTTTCTTCCTCCTTGGATAGTGAGTAGATAGATAAAAGACTGGCAAATTGTCTGCGACACGTAAATCTCTAAAACGACCTTTGTAAGGAATGAAGGACGCACTCCAACAGTCACCATGTCATTGGAAAAGACTGTTAAAGACAGTTTACAGGACATGGCCTGCAATTTACTTACTCTCCGGGCTGAGGAAATAGCGACCTAAAAGGCTGTCATACAAAATAGTAGCCTCAGAGGACACAAATGTAACGGCTCTAATGGAGAAGCCATGAGAAAAGTCAACACCAAGTTCAAATCTCCTGCCGATACCACAAAAGGTGTTGGAGGGAAGGTGTTAGTCGGGTCTTTTAAAAATTGCACCACCAAAGAGATCGAGTAGTATGATCTCTGTTCTGGCGTGCGCCTGAGGATGGATAGGGCCGCTAAATAGCCCTTGATGGTGACGCGCTAAAGTCTTGCCAAATGAAAAATAAAGGACAACACATTTGAGGTGCCACATAAGAAAAGATCCACATCCTGTGCTCTGCACCAGATGCAAAACGTCTCCCAATGGCAGTGGTATAGCGCTTTTGTTGCTGGCCCTATGGTTGAAAGCATCACTTCTTCTGGAAGAGTCCCAAGTACATGTACGTCTTTGTTACTTACCTTTAACTGCATTTCTCCAGCATTGATATCTTTCATAGATTCCCATGCTTGAATATTCCCTGTCGTCAGACTGCAAATCCTAGGAAAGGCATTGCAGATTGCCCATTATGCCTAAGAGGCACTCACCCTTTGAGTCAATCCACCTCACTTTGATCCTTTATGACCCTAAGCAATGAGGTGGCAGGGCTTAAGCTCCACCTCAGCGGGCCATCTTCAGATTTTGAGCCATACAGACTGCATATATGACTGACTGTCTTTGTAAGTAACAAAGACTTCTCCAGCATTGGATCTTTCATATATTTCACATGCTTGAATAGAATACCAAGTAGTGGAAGCAGGCCACTTTAGTTACATCAAACACACAAAGGTTAAACACAGTCTCATAAGAATACTCAACCTTCTATGTGTGCTTCAAACAGAAGGGAAGGAGGGACGAACAATGGCTGCTCCTCCTACCTTGGGTAAATAGGTGACGCAGGGCTGCTTGTCCGACTGCTGACTCCTTCCTAATGCCCCAGTCCAGTCAGCAATATTTGGAGAATGTGTAGTGCGTGGTGCAGGTGGCCCCCCTGCAAATGCCCTTTATTGCCACTCCTGCTTGAAAAGCCGCTGTAGCCGCCCTTCCTATATGGAGTGTGCTGTAGATGGGCAAGGAAGTGGATTGTCTCTGGATTGGTGGCAGCGAGTGATACAGTGTGCCACCCAGTGTGCGAGGCCCCGTTTGGATATGCTTTGCCCCTTTGTGCACCCCCGAGTCTGGAGGAGGTACGAAAACCACTGGTGCGTTATAGGTAGAATATTAAGACCCGTGAAAATGTCTAAGGAGTGAAGAGCACATTCCACGCTGGAGGAGTGCTTGATGAAAAACTACAGACCTACTATGCTCTCCAACAGTGTCAGTTCTGATACTACCTTGGGGAGGAGCTTTGGGGTGGTCCAAGTATGACACAATCTTTCTGGAAGACTGAACAGTGCTTCTGCAGAAACGGCTTGGAGTTCACTGATTCGTCTTGCCGATGTTATTGCTACCAGAAAGGATACATTTATAACCGTAGTGTTCTTTCTATGGATTATTTTCCCGCAGATTCCTCATCCGATATTCCATCCAGCTCTGCTGCTTCAGAAACGTTTCGACAGGTGGCGTAATGGACTTCTGACTCAACTGTCGATCCGTCTTGCTCGGCATCCGATCATCGGCTCCAGAAGTGATGTCAGGCGGCGTATATATATATTTCGTCACTACGCCCCACACCTCGTATTTTCTCCCTTTTGTCCCATGCACACCACGCTGCATAGGAAAACAGAGAAATAACAACAGGCTAATGAACACTGACAAAAATGAAATAATGCTGAATCTCCGAAGGAGGAAGAATTTGCAATATACACTAACAAAGTGGTGTCAGAAAAAATCTTTTTAAGGACCCTCACCAAGTAAACGTGAAAGAGAAGATGCGCACCAACCACCAACTTTCTGAGCAGGGATGGATTTGAGGGGAGATGTGGAATCTGCAGGAGAAGAATACATAGAAAGAACATTACGGTAAGTAATTTCTCCTTCAATGGATTGCTTTTTTCCCGCAGATTTCTCATCTGATAGACTTGCACAGCAGTAAATGAAGGAGGCGGCCAGAAAGTTATACCAAGAAATTTGCAGTACTGCCCTGCCAAAAAGTGCAACAGTTGTATGAGCTACATCCAGACTGTAGTGCTATGAGATGGTATAAAGGGATGAATCCATAACATGGCGCAGCACGACAAATTTCCCGGACAGCGACTCCCCTCTGCAATGCTGTTGATGCCGAGACTCCCCTTGCCAAATGGGCCCTGATGCCTGCTGGTAATTCTTCCCAACGGACTGGTAGCATTCATCTATGCAGGGATAAAGTCTGCTTAGTTATGGGCATGCCCTTACAGGCTAAGGAAAAGGCCACGAAGAGCTGGTCAGCTCTCCTGAAATCAGCTGTCCTGGCAATATAATAACTCAACGCCCTCGTCGGATCTAGACGATGTAACCGTTCCTCCTGCTTAGAAAGGTGCGGAGGATGGTAGAAGACCCTAAGGTCAATGGATTGTGACGGGTAAAATTCTGAAACAACGTTGGGGAGGAAGCCAGGTCTAACCCAGAGTGAAATTTTCTCCCGGAAAAAAACATAGGAAGGGTGGTTTACAGCATAAGGCCTGCAGTTCAATAACCCACCTAGCGGATGTAATATCCACCAAGAAGGCCGTTTTCAAAGAGAGACGCAGTAAGGGACAAGAGTGCATAGGTTCAAAGGGAGCCGCCATCAGAAATGTCAGAACCAGATTAAGGTTCCAATCTGGAACACAGGGATTTGGCAGAAATTTATTTACACAGTCTTTCAGGAATTGTGCTATTACTGGGATCGTAAAAAAAAATAACCTTGATCCGGGGATCTTTTAAATGCAGACGAGGCCACCAAATATCTTTTAACTGTTGTGACCTGAATAACTGCAGAGGCCAGTGACAGAAGGAACTCCATCACTGAAGTGGTGGGACAAGAGATGGGGGTCAATCTCGCGTTCTCTGCATAATGCCTCAAATCATCACCATCTGCACGCGTACAAAGATCTTGTAGAATGTATGCGTGCAGCTAGCAACATCTCATGTAATTCCTCAGAGAGGTCCCAGTCATTATATCTCATCCTCTCAAGGGCCACGCATGTAGGTTTAGGGATTCCGGGGTCAGTTGGAGTATCCAGCCTCCCGACTGGGTTAGGGGATCAGGATGCCGAGGCAACCGGAGAGGTGGACAGATCCAAGAGGTCGAAGTACCACATTCTCCTTGCCCATTCCGGGGCGATCAAGATCATGCTCGCTCGAAACCTCTTCAAACTCCGGAGAACCCATGGAATGATGGGAATTGGAGGGAGCGCGTAAAGGAGAGAGAAGGTCCAATTCAACAGAAACGCGTCCCCCAGTTCACTGTTCGCTGGGAAATTCCCTCGAACAAAAGTGTTTGCATTTCCTGTTGGACTCCGTTGCAAACAGATACACTGCCAGTGCCCCACAGAGCGAAGACCTCCTCTAAGACTTCCAGGCACACTTACCACTCGTGCAAGACCATGCTCTGCCTGCTCAGAGCATCCGCCAAATTGTTCTCTGTGCCCACCAGATTAACTGCCGAGCCAGAGATCCTGTTCTCCAGCAACCAGAACCAAAGCATCATTATCTCTGTGCAGAGGGGGTGAAAGTGCACACCACCATGCCACTGTGTTGTCCGTCAGAACTAGGACATGTTTCCCCTGCAGAGACGGGGCAAATGCATTCAGGGCTAGCCTGATAGCTCGCAACTTCAGCCTGTTAGTGTGCCACCTGGATTCCGTCGCTGACTAGCGGACGCTCACCAGCAAATCCTTGCAGTGAGTGCCCCAACCCTTCAGAGACACAGCTGTGACCACTCTGGTCTGAGGCCAGAAGGGTTCCTCTGCCATGAGACTGTTGCAGTCCACCGACCAGAACAGGTTGTTGTCCACTGATGCGGACGCCCTGAGGGGATCCTCAAGAGAGCCGAGGTACGAAGACCACTGATCCCTCAGGAGCCATTTCAGGGATTTAATGCGCAACCTGGCTTCTGGCACTAGACAAATGCAGGAAGCCATGAGGCCTGGGAGGCGGAGGAAGGAAGCCGCTGGTAGAGTGTCATGGTTCCGGAACAAGTCAACCATTTGTGTCAAGCAGACCACTCTGTCCTCGGGAGGGAAAGCCTTCCCCACCCAGGTGTCTAGGACTGGTCCTATGAACTGGAGCCGCTGGACTGGTGGCATGTGGGACTTCTTTAAATTTAGGGAGAAAACCTCTTCCACGGCACCCTTCAACAACAGGGCTCTCAGTTCTTTCTGGAGCACCTGTCCCAGTTGGATTGGGGGTGGGGGCAGTCTGTTAGATGGTTTTCTTACAAATGGCAGACCATGACCCCACCGAATGAGCTGTAGAGCCCAGACATCAGAAGGAATTCCCTGCCACTGGAGAAAATGCTCCATCAGCCATCCACCAACCGGTATGGTGAGAGGGAAAATCAAAGCGGCTTAGGAGGCTGGGTCACCCCCGTCGCTAACGCTGCTTGCTGGCCTTTAGAAGCCCGCTCTGCCCCATCCAGAGTGCGAGAAACACTTCTGCCCTTGCCTGGCCAGTGGGAGCTGTGCTCTCCTGCCATAAGAAGCATACCGCCTGTAGCCCCGTGCCCTAGAAGCAAAGCTGAAGGCTGGTTTGGTCAGTTGCGCAGCTAGGCCTTAAGATTTAGCAAAAATTTTGGATTCTTTAAATTTCTCTTAAGAATTGTCAGCTTTCTGACGGAACAAGAAATCGGCCTTGAAGGGCATGTCCAACAGTTTAACTTGGAAGTAAGCCTACCTTCTCAGCTTTACTGCTGATGCCATAGAACTGCCCACACAGTCAGCGAAGTCCAGGCCCATTCGCAGCGACTGTCTGGCCACCTCCTTGCCATCCTTCACCTGTGGTAGGAAGCCCTTGCGCATTTCCCCTTCAGGGACATACTACGCAGCATTCTTCACTGCTGTCCAAAGACCAAAAGATACTTGGCAAAACTGATTGCCACATTGGTAGCTTTAAGGGCCATACTGCCCGAAGTAAAGGCCTCTTTGGCTAATATATCAACTTTTTTCGCTTCCCTGTCAGGAGGTGAAGTGGAAGAAGATGGACTAGATGAGACTGGCAACCTGCATAACAAGCCCATCCAGGGAAGGGTGGGAGGAGAGGAATAAAGGGTCTCCTCTAGCCGGCCAACACTTCACAGAAATGGTGGAGCTGACCGGAGGAATAGAGCATGGATGCTGCCACAGTGCTGTTAGAGGATCAGCAATGGCAGGGTTTAAAGGCATATTGCGCTGTGTATTCAGTCTTTCATCCAGGATATCGGTAAGTCATACACCTGCACGGGCGTCACCGAGTTCTGCAATCCTAGGGTATCAATGACACGCTCTACCAAAGCCCTGAACCTTGACAAGTTATGAGTATAGGGTTGGACTGTTGAAATCCCAAGTCTGGCGAGGTGTCCAGAGCGCTGTAAGAGCCGACTGTGGTACACAAAATAATCAACACCTCCTGTGCCCATTTAAATGGGGTCGACATCCCCTTGGTCCTCCACGTCATCAGCACTGAAGATACCTATCACGGTATCGAACAATTCGGACTGGGAATGCGGGGTAAAAGTTTATCAACCGTTGACGATGATGGCTTGTCTTTCGGCGCTGATAGGGAGGTTGTCGGTGTCGAGATGCCATAGCGTCAACATCTTTGGATGCACAGGGTTGATCCGGCTTCCATAGGACCTCCTTTGATGTGGAAGGGTTTATCGGCACCGATGGAGTCGGTAACGTGGCACGAAAGGGGTCGGAAATGCCAAGGGCCGCTCTTGGCTCCATGGCCTGCTGCATGGGTTGTTGGTTGGGCCTACCACCTGCCAAGAGAGGAAGGATTTCAAATCCTAAATGCTTGACATGTTCAAAAAGAATGGCTCCTGGAATGGGACCGTTTCTTCTCCCGCCAATGTTCTTTTTCAGGGGTGTGCACCCGTGTAAGTGATTTAGAGGGCGGCTGACCAAGAGCAAGTTTAGCTGTTTGATCGCAAAGGGATTTCAGTTGCATCTTGGCGCACAACAGACACCCTTCCGTCCCGTGACCAGTGCCGAGGAACCAGAGACCCAACTCGTGTGGGTCAGTGATGGACAGCTTGGTGCCACAGTCAGTACACAGCTTGAAACCTGAAACCCGAGCGACTGACATCTCGCATCGAGTAATTGAGAAAAAAAGTTTTCTGACAAAAACATTGAATGAGTCGAAGACCCCCCTGTGTTCACAAGCAGCGTGTTAGTGCACAGAAAAAAGGAACTGAATTGTGGGTCGTAGTGACAAAGTATATATACAACGCTTGACGTCGCATCCGTATCTGACGATCGGATGCCGAGCAAGACGGATTGACAACCGAGTCGAGGTCCACCATGCACCCTGTTGAAAATGTTCCAAAGCAACTAGATGGAATATCAGATGAGGAATCTGTGAGAGAAAAGCAATCCATTGAATGTGACCTCACAGGAGAGGACTTGCAAGTCACATTTGTGAATTGGTTCGTAGGGAGGCGCCATCAGTGCCGACAAAACAGTGTTCAGACTCCGACTGAGAACCGGAGTGGGTAGCGGTGGAAGGTGCGCAACAGTCCATTAAGAAAGGTTTTAACTGCCGGGTCAGTTACAAACGACACCTGTTGTGGGCATTAAGAATAGGACGAGATGGCTGAGAGAGTATCTGATGGAGGACATTGCTAAACCTGCGCTGGCTAGATGCAGCAGGTAGGGTTGTAACTGGTCTACTGAGAAAAACAGTGGATCAAGCTCTGCAGCCTCACACAATCTGGTGAAAGGCTTCCATTTTGTAGCGTAGGTGATGACTGCTCTAGACGCATACAAGATGTCCCAGCATTCGGAGGTAGCATTAAATCAGCATGTTTTCGCTGTTCAGGAACCAGGCCCGAGTTAGAGCTGCTGCGTTGTGATGAAGGATTTTCCCTCCTGCTGTGTTAACAAAAACTGGTGAGCCTGGAGATGAGCTGGCTTGCCCTGCATCATTTGCAGCAGGGTCGCGTACCAAACTTGCTGGGCCCATGCTGGTGCTATGAGGATCATGCAGCATGGTTGCATCTTCACCCTCCACATCAATCGGGCAATTAGTGGCATCGGTTGGAAAGCATAAAGGAACTGTCCCATTCATTTTAGGGAGAAATCATCCTCCAGCGAGTTCTTCTCTGGGTACCTGGAGGCAAAGTGTGGGCACTTTGTGTTGCCGCCAGTCGCAAACAAGTCGATATGAGGATGGTCCCTTCTGTGAAAGATTTTGGTTAATCTAGCCATTGTCGAACTCCCATTCGTGGGAGGAAGAGAAATCCCTGCTTAGTTAGTCCGCTAGGACATTGTCATTCCCTGGGAGGAGCTCTGCCCTGACTTGTGTTTGAGAGCCCACTCCCAGAGCTTCTGTGCTTCTGCAGATAGTATTTCCGATCTCGTACCCCCGTTTGTTGGTGTAATGCATGGAGATCATATTGTCTTTTGAATAGTGTGGCCATTTGTCCTGTTAGAACTGGTTGGAAGGATTTCAGTGCCCATCGGATGGCTCTGAGTTGTAGCACTTTGATGTGGAGGAGCCTTTCCTGAACCGACCATGTGTCTTGTCTGTAGCTTTCCCAAATGCGCACCCCACTCTGCAGGGAAGCGCCTGTCATGAGAAGCAATGTGGAGGTTGGCGCTTGAGAAAGCATGTCCCGATTAAGATTGTGTTCCTTATTTAACCACTTAAGTGCCGGGTGAAAACGGGGGAGAGGTGAATGATATCCTCCCATGAGCCTCTTGTTGGCTCCCATTGGTGGTCCAGTGCCTCCTGGATTGGCCTCATTCTCAACCTGCAGTTAGGGATGAGGAATATACAAGAGGCCATCATGCCCAGGAGAATTTTGAATCATAATTTCCCTGAGAAACCTGCTGACCAGCTGCAACGTTGATGCTATTCTCTCGGCGGAAGGCTGCACCCAGGGAATGTAAGTGCCTAGTTCTGTCCCTAGGAAAAGAGTGGTTTGCGTCGGTCTGAGTGCTGATTTGGCCTTGTTGAGAGAAATATAACCTATTTAGAGTTGCCTATGTTAGCTTGATGTCCCTGGCTGTGTGGTTCCTCGTTTCCGATTTTATTAGCCTGTCGTCCAGGTATGGAAATACCTCTAGCGAGGTCCGTCTGAGATGGGGGGCCAGACACTTCATAAAAATCCTTGGGGCCGACTTTAGTCTGAACAGGAGCACGCAGAATTGGAAGCACGTCTTCCACTGTGAACCTGAGGCGGTGCATGTGAGCTGGATGTATTGGGATATGGAAGTACGCATCTTCGAGATCGAGCGTAGCCAGTAAGTCATCTTTATTCAGCCAGGGTACGACATGTTGGAGTGAGGCCACCTTGAATTTTATTCTTCTTACAAATGTGTTTAAAGTCTGTAGGTCTAGTATTGGGCACCACTTTCCAAAATCCTTCCCCCTTTGGCTCATCTGTACCATCTCTATGGCAGCTTTCTGAAGAAGTTTGTCTATCTCCAGCTTGAGTAGTGACAAGTGGTGGGATCTTGTTGATTGTGGAGGAGATGTTGGTGGACAGTCCATGCATTTGATGATGTGGCCCTTCTGCACAACCTGAATCATCCAATTTGTCTGAAGTCACATTGAGCCAGTGGTGGAAGTGTTGGATGATCCTCCCCCCCCCCACAGGGGTGCAGTGTGGGGGAGAAGGCGTTACCTTGTTAATGCCGCTTAGATTGGGTCCTAGTCTGGCCCAATCCACCCCTGCTTCTCTGCGTGTTGTTCCTAGTGGATGATTGCTGGTACCTGTTTCTGGACTGAAGACTAGGAAGACCACCTCTGCAAGGTGTACGCCTTGTAATAGCCTCGGTACTTTGAGGATTAGCCCAAAAAGGGGCAACAAGGATGGCGGTCCTTATCTTTGTCCCTTAGGGAACTAATGGTCTTGGCCGTGTTTGTGTCTGTCTTTATCCCTTTGAGGTGGTTGTTCACCTTCTTGCTGAACAGCTCCTGCCAGTCGAACGGCAAATCCAGAATTTGGGCTTCAACCTCCAGCCTGAAATCTGTTGCTTTCATCCAAGCCTGCCTTCTCAGAACAGTGTCATGGGCCGATTGTATACAAATTGTCCGAATGACAATTGACCTTCGGCACAATTGACCGAATTTAAAGGGTCAAATTAGGAAATATATGCGGGGGAACCCCCCCGCAGCCCACCACCCAATCCAACCCCCATCCCAACCCCTTACATTATTATTACCCCAACCCAACCCATTATATATATAAAAATGACCATACGGTGCATAATTGTGCAGAAGGTCAATTCGGACCCCTATAATTTGGTCAATTGTATCATTCAAACAACTGTAATCTAACAATTCGGATAATACCCATGGGCCATCTGTCTGAAGCCAGATTCAGCTACTTCTACTGCAGTGTAGATCATGTGCTCCGAAGTGGTTTCACTATCCGATAGGATTGACTTTGCCTCTTCCTGAAACTCCGGACGGAGATGCTCTGCGAGCTTTGACACCTTGTGCCAAGGTTCCCTGTCATTCCTTGCTGACATTACCAGAGCTTTGGTTGCTCTTATTGATAGAGAAGCTGCCGCTGACACCTTTTTGCCGATTGCCACTAGCTTCCTACCCTCTTTATTCAACAGGGTTGTTAATGGCAACGCAGGGTTTGCCAGTTTCTTCCTTGCCGCTACTGTGATGACAGAACGGGCTTGGGTGGCTCCCGTTAACATAAAGGCGCACTGTAAGGGGCCTTATATTTCTTTTCAGGCCGAGTGGCGAGGGTGGGGGTGGATAGCGGGTTCAGCAGTATCTTCTCCCCAGCCTCCGATATAGTGTCCAGAATCGGAATGTTTGTGACCATTTTCCTGTGCTTGTCCCTGTTTTTGTATAACACAGACTTTCTTTCTTCACCAGACACGTGTAGGTTGTATAACTCAGCCTCCTTAGCAATGATGGTGTGGAAAGAGGTTACATCATCTGATGGTGAGGAGCCCCCAGAGGGAGTACCGCCTCTGCTGTTACTTGACGTATTCGTCCCATTCATCCACCCGTTATGCTGGTGAATCTTGAGGGTGTTCCCCCTCCTCAGAAATTAATCGTCTTGGGCATCCGGATCAGTGAAATCTCGGAACGGATTGTCGACAGGGTACTATTTGTAAGGATCGTCTTGCCAATCTGACACCAGGTGGAATGGGCTCTGTTGCCCGGAGACTAAGGACGCATTGGGAGAAAAAGCCTTTGCAACAACTACATGCTTATGGGTGAAGTGCTGTGTTCCCGCCACGGGACTTGCCTCTCAGTGAGCTGCTTGGACCTAGTGGGTAAGAGATACTCCTTTGCCTTTTGACATCGCCTGTTCTGTGGTAAGTGCTTTTGCGCCACTGTGTTCTTTGTCGTCGCTGAAACTCAACCATAATATTCCACATGGACTGTAACAGCGCTGGATGGAAAGGGTTGGAGGCGCTCCCTGCAGAGGGTTTCTAAGGGGGGTGACTGTGGTACCTCCAGAATGTCCACTATATCTGAGAATTCTTCCGGGAGGATATCCGGTAGTTCTACCATTACTTTAATGGGATAGAGGCTGATGCTGGACCCAGAGGCGGTGGGCATTCTCAGCGTGTGGAATTGGCTCTTGGCAGTGGATTCAATGCTCACTGTGGAAAGGATTGCCTCTGTGGGTGAATGGTCATCCACCTAAGATTTTTTCATTGACGCAAACCTGCCCATCGATGGGGTAGCTGAGGACGAGAATTTAGTCGTGGACGAGCAGTGTTTTGACCAGGCCGCTGACACGCAGGTTTTCTCCATGGACGAGGTCTTTATCGTCGTCGTCAAGGTGAGGCTGTCATGGACAGGGATTTTCCCATGGGCAAAGGAATCTTGGATGATAGAGATCATTCCCCCATGGACGACTTAAGCGTTGACGGTGCCCGTGGTCAGGGCTCCTTACCTTTGGGTTTTGTCCCTTTAGCAACCAGATGACTTTTGTGCTCCTTAGGTGCCTGGGAACCTTCCTCTGCCTCCTGGAAACTCTTTTCCTGACTTTTGTAGGAGGTGAAGATCCTCTTTCAACTGAAGAAGCTCTCCTTTTAGGAGTATGCTTCTAAGAGGCCCTGTCTTAATGGATTCTTTGTCTGAAGAAGCGCCCTTACTCTCCAAATGGAGGAGGAGAAAGCGAGGCATAGCCAATGTCGCCCAACATGGCCGCTTGAACCGGCCACTCCAAGTACCCCAGGGAGTCACCATGAAACTGTGGCAGCCCACGAGTCCGGATAGGAGCAGCAAGCTGGGGATGAGCCGCTGAATAGGTGCGGAACCCCCGTAGTGACATGTCCAGGGTCCTGTTTGAGGAGAGCTGATCCCCGAGGGCACCGGGGGAAAAGTTGCAGGATCAAACGGGGTCCCGATGTGCTTGGAAAGAGCTGAGCTGGCAGGCCTGCCCATGCGGAGAGAGGGCGGCAGAACAGCAGTGGAGGACGTGGACTGGGGGGAGGGGTCACTACCCGCCCTAATCCTGCCAGCAGTGTGGACTCTCGGCCTATAGTCAAGCTGGGTCGGCTGTCCGTTCTTGAAGATCGTGCCTGAAGTTGGCTGCCTGGAGCGGGGAAAACAGCCACACAGGAAGCAGTGTGGGCTGGGGACAGGGCAGAAGGGTGGCGGACTTCCAGCAACAAAGGCTCAATCAACGGAGAACATATTTGATGGAGCTGCCTTTTGGGATTGGTGGCCCCAAGCAAGGAGCATGAAGTGGGTAGATCGCCTCGGCCTCTAAGGCTGATGCTGATAGTAGCAAGGAACACTATCGTCAGGTCACACTGAGCATGGATATCAAACAGACTTCCATCCACCAAAGATTGGACGAGTGGAATGTGGAAACTTCTTATATGTAAGAAGGTAACATATGCCCTGCACAACAGGCTGCCCCCTTTCTATAAGAAATGGGGAGGATTTTTGCAGTTTATTAAGACCATGAAGAAGGACTTCACTTGCGCCCTGGGACTTGGAGCAATTGGGCTCCTTGATCTGTCATAGGGCATGTAGCAATAACGCAGAGTTGGGGGGAGCACTGAAAAAGATGGAGGGAGGGGGGTGCGGATCGTGCGTGTGAGGAGGGGGGGTGGGTGGGATGGATGGGAGGTGGAGGGGCTATGGGGGGGGATCATTCATTGCTGTTATAAAAGGTACCATCAATTGTGGACGTTTTAATAAAGAGCAGCATTGTATGATGTCGATTGTGACCTCTATTTGGGAAAAGTTATCAAACTGAGTTCAGTTGTAACATGCTTGTAAACTCAAATAAAAAGATTTGAATAAAAATGGAGCAGGAGCAGTCTGCGTCTGTCTTGAAGGATCTTTTGGGTGAAGGTTGAGGACCAAAGGGTTATGGGCAACCCTGGAAAGAGACACATTGATATCCAAGGCTGGAGAAGCCAAAAAGGTTACAGGAGCCAGGAATACTCAAACAGGCAGATATCCAACAGAGGCCCCGCTAAAGCAGACCTATTTGACGACCAACAGGTTTTGGAGATCCCTGGAAAGAGATGAATCCTGGCACCACATTTTCCAAAGCTTGTTTTCAGGGTCATATGCCTGCTCCTCTTGAAAGTTTGACGCAAATCCATCCAGCAGTTCTGGCTGTGGACATTACAGAAAATGTGCATATATAGTATGAAAGGGAAAAATTATGTTTCTGGGCCGTATTAGTCTATATTTTATTTGGAACTTTTTTGGCACTCAGGTTATAAGCCACTCAAAAAGTGCTCATCCTATGGGGATTGCAAATTAACCATAACTACAGGGCTGCTTCCGCCCACCCTGTAAATATATATTTATATATCATACATCACCTCTGACACCGAGGGCACACTGATGCTGACTAGTTAGTGGTTCATTTTCCATTAAACTGGCCTTTTAAAATAATTTCAATGAATTTTACTATATGGTTTTGGTTCACGCCATGCATGCACGTGTTTTACACACATGGCAATTTATGACACTCAAAATTGAAAACTCTGCTAATAATTTTATAAATTACATAATCTTGTTGATTAGCGAGGAACTCTGAACAATGTTTATTGTGCAATATGACATGAATGGTTCTGAAATGGCAATGATTTTCTGGACAATTGTGTCAGTATTCTTGTGTGTTTTTCTGGCACTAGGAGCTTATCAAAGTGAAAACAAGCATGAGGGATGCAATAACTAGGGATCACAGAAGACGACCCGCTTGAGGAAAAAGGTTCACGAAGAACAAAGCACACAAGCATCAGGAAAAAGGTGACGGCAACCAAAAATATGACCCTAGCCACAACTAAAACCCAGTCCTCATAACCATACAAACATGGTATTCCCACAGGGGCCGGGTCCTTCTAATGAGATTCCCTACACTGTCTTTCACCAACTGGAGGGGAACATGACACAGCTCTTACATCATATTGGAGATCTGTTGAGGGAGAAGGATGTAATGGAAGGAAGCACTGACCAGGCAGGGAAGAACTGCAAGCTATCAAGCATGGGAATGCAGACACATTCTAAAACAGAGATTAATTGAAACCCTGCAGGACCGATCCTAGCCGGAACTCAAGCAGGTAGTCACCACAGTACACTGTAGCTTTCTACCAACCAACTTAACACCGACCAAGCTCATACAAAGGACCCAAATGACACCCACACACTTCCACCTCCCCACTCCTTCCACCTTCCACCTTCTACTCTAGGATCTAACCTCTGCCATTGGACTCCACGAGGAAACATAGTCCAGAAAGATGCATGTGCACTACTAAGTAAGCCCAGCAGGGCTATTTGTTCATTTATGTGCAATTTCTGAGGCGTTCCGAGTTGGATGGCATTTGGGGGCATTGTGATCTGATTTGCCTTTGTGCAAACAGTTGTACGTTTGAGCATGCAAAATCCATCAATTGCTACAGTCCAAGTGCGCATATTGCCCAGTGGGGTCTTCATTATCAGTGGGCACTTTGTTTCTCCATCATGACTGCCACCATCGATTTTCATCCAGGCACCGGAGTGCCTTACCATCATCGAGCACTGCAGCTGCAGCGATTGGCCCACTTCTCCTTCAAATAGCAATTGGAGAACCGGCAGGCTTGTGAGCCAGCCCCACCCCCTCCCCCCCGGCCCTCACCTGAGGCCCCTGTCTGTACCTGCTCTTCCACTTCCTCACACCTTCCACAAACTGCTTCGGGATTTGTATTTGTATTTTTTTGATTTATAAAGCGCCTTACGCCAAAGCGCTGTACATGGAACAACATAATACATAAAACATGAACGATAAAACTGTTGAAGCATTAGAATATGAATCAATCAAACAACAAAACAGTGAACAGAGCAATTAACTGAAGGGGAGGGAGGAAAGGGAGATGGGACAGGTTGGGGGGAGTGAAGGAGGAGGGCAGGAGGAGGAAAGGGAGGGAAGAAAACGGGGGTGGGGGAGGGGAAGGGAGAGAGTCAGGGAAAAGATTGAAGAAGGGGGAAGCAGAAGGGGGGTAGGGGTTTCAAGGAGGAGGATGGAGAAGGAGAGCTTTAAGGAAAGTGTGGAATGAAGTGAAGGTGGGGGAAGAACGGATAGCAAGAGGAAGGGAGTTCCAGTGTAGAGGAGCTAAGAGCTGGAAGGAGCAAAAACGGGAGGAGGCACAGGGCGCTGGGGGTGAAGTGAGAAGGAAATGGTCAGCGGAGAAATTGAAATTTAAGTTGGGAGTGAAAAGGAAGCCAGCCAAGGTAGGAGAGAGAAGAGAAAAGAAGGGATCTCGTCTCCACCATTGGACTCCATGAGGCAAAATAGTCAAGAAAGATGCACTTGCACTGCTAGGTAAGCCCAGCAGGGCTATTCGTTTATTTGTGTGCAATTTCTGAAGCACTCGAGTCGGATGGCATTGGGGGCATTGTGATCCGATTTGACTTTGTGCTCAGTGTTGTACATTTGAGCGTGTAATTTTCATCTGCTGCTAAGGCCCAAATGTGTACGCTGCCCAGTGGGATCTTCATTATCAGTGGTTACTTTGCTTCTCCATCATGGCCGTCGCCATTGCTTATCCGGACTGCACCGGAGTGCCTTAACATCATCGAGCACTACCACAGCAGTGATTAGCCCACTTCTTCAAAGAGCCAATTGGAGAACTGGCAGGCTTGTGACCCAGCACGCCCCCCAAAGCCCTCACCTACGGCCCCTTTGCTGCCTGCCACCTCTCACCTTCGTGGTCCAGTTCTCCATCATGCATTCAGCTATTCCACAAACTCAATCCTCACCTAGAGCTTTGCTCCCTCATCTCAAGGGTTCTTGTGAGTTATGGTCTGGACTACCTGATGCCTATTCATTAATTCACAAATGTTGATCCTAGCTGTGCCGTAAGACATTTTGTTTTCCTATGCCTTACTTCACCACTTTTTACTGCATTTGAGTGCTTTTTGGCAATTTTGAACTCGGGTGTGTTTTTATATCTGTAAACACCTTTTGTACTCAAGTGTTCCTATTGCATCTGTGTGCTCCCAGGCTATTCCGAACTTTGCTTGTGCCTTGATCTCTGTGCGTACACTTTTTCGGCTGCTAGGCCGCCTGGTGAGTTTGTAGTCATGCTGTGCAGTATCTCCTTCTAACCTCCATCCAGACCTCTCCTCCACACCCATGGCTCTCACCATCTCCCCTACCTATTCTAACTGCTATACGATCACCTATTCTCCCTCTCTCACGAACTTTGGAAGGAAAAAGTTTTTAAAAAAAGATCTCCTGGCCACTAACCATGGCCTACCCATCGCAGACACCTACGTCAGCGCAGCCTCTGGACAGATTGTCACTGATATCCTCTTTTCTGTCCCCGCTCCAGATCTTTGGACTCCTCATCTGATTCCTGCTATCTCTACTTTCTCATCCTCACCCATTTATGGTGGCACTAGATGGGAAATACTCTTGGCGGTCGACTCATCATTAATGTCTATCGCAATGGCACTATCATGACTTAGAGTACTCAATCCAACCTCCTCCTTTTTGACAGGCGCCTGCCGTCCCTCATCAACTTCCTTTCTATGCCTGCTACTACTCCTTTCTCTCTCTCTGTCTCTACTCCTCCTCCGTCAGGTATACCACGCCCCTGTGCCCCTCCTCGGAAAACCTTTAAAGGCAGAGACCTGTTTCACCTTGCCACGCTTAATGCTTGCTCTGCTATCAATTATTCTGACATCTGCATCCAACTCGAAGACCTTGACCTCGATATTCTCACTCTTACTGAGACGTGGTTCAATGCCAGCTCAGTAACTGCTTTTGACTCCCTTCTCCCTGATGGCTACAAGATCCTCTCTAAGCCCCGCCCTAACCGTGCTAGCACTGGGGTTGGCCTGATCTTGCGTGAGTGGGTCCCTTCTTCCCTCGTACCCACCCAACCTTACTCCTCCTTCGAGAGCCTGGTCTGCAAGCTGGTCATCTCTCTGACTTCCTCCCTGACCATTGCCACTATCTGTAGGCCACCTGGCTCTATCTCCCTGTTCCTCTCTGAATGGGCTGATTTCTCCTTACATCTACCTCTAAACTCCTCCTCCTGGGTGACTTCAACATCCACCTTGACTCATCTACCACAGCGTCCACTCTCTTCTGTGACCTCAGCACCTTTCTCTCCCTCTTCATTCTCCCCTCTGGTCCTACCCATTCAGCTGGACACACTTGATGCCTTTATCCACACTAATCTTTTGCTCTCCTGGTCAGACCACTCCCCCCTCACCTCTCACCTGGGTTCTCTCGGTCCGTTGACCACCCCTCCCCTAGCCCTGCCAACATTCATTCTTTACGGACATCCGCCCAATGAAACGAGTGTCAGTTGCTGCCTTCGCATCCACCTTCACCCCCCCCTATCCTCCCACTGCAAACTCTACCTGACTGGTCTCAGCAACCTCCAGCTCACCATCACTAACACTATTGACATTCATGCCTCAGTCATGAGGATACGCCTGAAACATGCCTCCAAACATAACACTTTGTACGAGATTGATCTAGCATCCCTGAAACGCAAGTGCAGCGCTGCGGATCGGAAGTGGCAGACCTCAAGCTCTTCTTCTGACAAACTTGCCTGTCACCGTCTCCAAAGCAATATCGTATCTCGCTTAGTTACAAGAAGAGGGGCAACATCCAGGCTCGCGTCTCTGGAGCATCCAACAACAAGGCTGAACTCTTTAAAATCTGCAAGGAACTAGCCAATCCTTCTGCAGTCTCCACCAACCTCTTCCCTCCCGGGCCCTCTACACTACACTGCCCACCCACTTCACTGCAAAAACTCAGGACATCCTGAGTACTCTCTCTTCCTCCTCCCCACCTCACCCCCTTCCTCCCAGCCACCCATCACACTTGGCCTCTCATCCACCCTCAGCCATTCTCTCCTATCGCATCAGATGAGGTTATTAGGGTTGTCTGCTCTATGAAGATCTCTTCCAAACAGGTCTCCCCCTGTTTTTCCAGATCTATTCAGCACAACATTGGCTCCCTTGCCCCGACACTTGCTGATTTCTGAAATCACTCTCTCGCTACCGGGTCTTTCCCCTCTTCCCACAACCACTCCCGTGTGCGCCCCCTCCTGAAAAGGCCCCTCGTGTCCGGCTAATTACCTCCCCATCTCTATCACTCCCTTCCTTGGGAAACTTCTGTAGAAGTTGCTCTTTCCCCAACTGACCCTGCATTCAGAGCTCATTGGCTGCCTATATGACCATCAATCTGGATTCTGTTCATTCAGAGGCACAGAAACTGCTCTCCTGAAAACCTGTGAAGAACCGCTTGCATCTCGACTCAAAATCACCTGCTGTACTCAATCTACTTGATCTATCCTCTGCATTTGATACTGTCAACCACTCCATCCTCATAAACGGCTCCACAATACCCTTGGTATCTCTGAGCGGGCACTGGAATGGCTGTCCACCTTCCTCACTGACCGTCCCTCTCAGGTTATCCTGGGCTCCTCCTTACCCCCCTCCATCTCCACCTGTGGCATCCCCCAGACTCAAACCTTTCACTTTGACTCTTTA
The DNA here is from genome assembly GCF_040938575.1 of Ambystoma mexicanum. Classification (NCBI taxonomy): domain Eukaryota; kingdom Metazoa; phylum Chordata; class Amphibia; order Caudata; family Ambystomatidae; genus Ambystoma; species Ambystoma mexicanum. The sequence continues at coordinate 602,555,029 of NC_090922.1, forward strand.
ACGTCCATCTTGCCCCACTTGCTCACCCCATTTCCACCTTCTCTCCTCACTTCCAGTGTTATGCAGATGATACCCAACTCTTTTTCAAACATCCCTCTGACTCCTCTCGCCACTTCCTCTACCATTCCGGACTGCCTATCTGCTATCCAGTCCTGGTGTGCCTCTAATGATCTCTGCCTCAATGCCAGCAAGACTGAGATCCTTCCTATTGGGACTCCAGCTCCCTCTTTCCTCCCTTCACTCTGGCCACCCTCTATGGGCTCTAGCCCCTTCATCTGATGCCCAAACCCTTGGAGTCATCTTTGACTCCTCTCTTTCCTCCCTCACATCCTGGACCTTGTCAAGAAGGCCCATTTCAACTCCACCTCCTCAGAGATATCCTTCCCTTCCTCACTTTCCCCAGAAGCTCAATGTCTCTAGAGCTTTGGTACTCTCTGGGCTTAATTATTGCCTCTCTGGGCTTAATTATTGCAACAGCTCCTCCTCAATCTACCATCTTCTTCTCTCCACCCCCTCCAGCTTATCCAGAGTAGGACTGCAAGACTTATCCTTGGCCTCAAGACCAGGAGCCGCATCTGTCCAGCCCTAAAATCTCACTACTGGCTCCCGGTTGCTGCAAGGATCAAATTCAAATCCCTCTGCATCATCCATAAGGCTGTCTGGCGCCAGGGACCACACTATCTACAGCTTGCTCTCACCAAGTACTCTCCCTCCAGATCTTTACCTTCCTCTGGCTCCAACTCTCTGCATGTCCGGTGCTTCTTTAAGCAGCGAGCTGGTGGCCGTTATCTTTCCTCGGCTGGTTTCCTCGTCTGGAACAGCCTCCCCCCTTCCTCTCTGTCTTGAGCCGGATCTCCGTAAATTACGAAAGCTCCTCAAGACTCTCCTCCTCACATCCTCCTTTCCCCTCTCCCTCCTATACTAAACACCAGAGTCGCTGAAAATGGTGACCTGGACCCTTATGTGTCCTCTTGTGTCCTGGCCTTCTGTCCAATCGCCCTCAGCCTCCACCCTCACCCAGCACCTGCCTTGGCACCCACTGGCATTTGCTGTACCATAGGCCAGCACTTATTGTATTGGCAGGTATTCATTCCCCTAGTGATCTCTGCCTGGCACTTACCTGCCGCTTGCACCTGCTCTCTGGCACTTCCCCTCTGTGGAAACACTAGCAGTTACCCCCTTCCCATGCCCCTTCTCTCTCTGCACTTGCACGCTCAGAATGCTCAAAGGCATAGGAGGACCGCCTCCGTCTCAGTTCATAATTCTTATTTTATTTGCCTTTGTTTCCCGTGTTCCCTCCCCAATGCCCTGTGGGAGCTTTGAAACACAATTTCTTGATGTATAACCGCCTTACAATTGCACAATAAATAAATGAGCAGTGGACGAACCCAAGAAGATGGCGACTCCAAAAAACACCCACAAAATAACAAAACAGCAAAGGACCAGCATTATGATAAAACACAGAATCTTCAATTTTTTAACTACGTTATGAAAAAAAAGCATATTTTCTAATTTTGCTTCCAATTATTTCTTATCCACTTTATTTTGTGTTCCATTACCCCCCAGCCATCTTGTTTTCTATCACGTAAATCGACATCCGCTATGATTATTGTCTATTTGTCACCCACCTGTGTAATGTACACATTTGACAACCTGCAAATAATAGCACAGAGGAAAAATGTCAGGACGCAAAACACAGTTAGGACTTTTCTGCACAAGAAAAAAGGGAATAGTTAGTATTAGTGAAAGAAAACATATTTTCTCCTAAACCAACACTCCTGCCTAACTAAGGTTTTACTTGGTGGTGTGTTTTAGAACACAATATAATTGTACCTCGAGTGCCAACATGCGCGTCGTGAGCTTACATTTGCACCATAACAATTGATACCAATTCAGCAAGAGACCTGAGCTAAAGGCTCCCCTGTGCCTGTCAGCAGGGGCCCCACAGCTGAAAGGTAGACTTTCCACTTTTATTTGCTCTGTTTTTTTTTTTAACCAGCATAGGTAGCCCTGCAGATGGCAGGGCGTCAATGAATTGTGTGAAACTCTTTAATGTTCCTCTACACGGAAATCTTTAGTAAAAGGCAAAATAGGTATTCGATTTGAAGAGAAAACAGAGTACGCGGACTACTGGCCCGACTACGGATGCAAAAAATGCAACACCTAACAAGATCAGGGTGACTTAGTAAAGCAGCGCAACAATGAAGCTTTTTGAGCTAAAGCAAATGGAGAATCCTATCGGGCCCAGGGCCCTTGGCAGAATGACTATGTGCAAGCAATCCAACCCAAGGTCATGGCGTGTGGCAGGAGATTATGAGTATGCAAATTTCTCCAGACCGGAGGTCATGACACTGGCCGAAAGGCATGCAGAGTGTGCATCTCTCTGTATGGTTCGGCCTCCTTTTCACACTGCCCTTGGATTTTAGAGAATGAAAGTTGTGGGGTTGGAGGCTGCCGGAGTACTCCCCTCATTTACATAATGTCTAGGGTTTCTGGGAGGCAGGAGTGAGATTATGTTTTGAGCCCCAGAGATGGTGCTACCTTAGCAGGATGTTGAAGAAGCGGCCTGCTCTCTCCTTTTTCAGGTCACAAGGGGCATTCTCTACCCTCACCCTGTCTTGCACAGGTGCTATGCATTCTTGGCTGCCAGGTTCTTTTGGCCCGCCATGGCGAAGCAAGTCAGGCAAAGAATGGCGTTTATCAGCTGCTCGGGCCGGGGCCCAAATCCCTACTCGCTGGGGCCATATTCTCCTGGCTTGGAGCCAGCCTCTACTGGCTCACCATCAAGGGGTGAACCCGCAGCCCAAGTACCCCTTATTTTAGGATACTCTCATAAATCAACCAGGGGAAGTTGCACCTTTTGCCTATACCTTGTGTATAAGCTCTGTATAACGTAACATCTAAATGGGACTGCCCAGATTTATTAAGGTGTTCTTTTATGGTGCCAACAGTAAAAACCTTTTACTTCAGGGGGTTAGGGGAGAGGGATTGGGGTGGGAGGGAAAACAAGACTGATGGCCACATTCAGAACAAGACAGGAGGATGCATTCCTGCTACCACAAGCTAAAAAATGTATGCAAACTTTTATAAATTCCCGACAAAAGGTAGGAGAATGGCTATGCACGTAAGAATTAAATCAGTTCCTGGGGTGGTTGTGTCAGTGAGTGGATTGTGAGTAGAAATTGATGGATTTCTGCCACTAGCAAATGCCTTTCTAAAATTAAAGGTTGGTTGTAGTGGTTCTCAAGTTCTGCGGCTATGGGGTTGTTCCTCATTTTGGGCCAATGTGAGAGAAGGAGAAATTACCTTACCGTTATGTTCTATCTATGGATTCTTCTCCCGCAGATTCCTCATCTGATGGATATTCCCTTCAGCTTCGCTGCTTCGGAAAACATTTTCGACCGGGGGTGATTTGGATCTCGACCCGGTCGTCGACCATCGATCCCTCTTTCTAGGCGTCTGGTCGTTGGGTCGGGCATCATATAAATACCACGTCACTACGCCCCAATCTCAGTTCACCCTTGCCCCCTCAACCACATGAGCACCACACACTACATAGGAAAATACAGATAACAAACGGGCTAATGAGCCCTTAAAAAGAAAGTAACTATAGACCTCCGAAGGAGGAACAATTGAACAAAAACTACAAGTAGTGTTAGAAAAATCATTGTTTTAAAAAACTGTGGCAGGAAGATAGAAAACAGAGACAGAGGACCATCACCAAGTCAATGTGAAAGAGGAGATGCGCACCAACCGCTGACTTACTGAGCGCGGATGGATGGGCAGGGAGAAGAGGAATCTGCGAGAGGAGAATCCATAGAAAGAACATTACAGTAAGGTAATTTCTCCTCCAATTGATTGCTTTTCTCCTGCAGATACCTCATCTGATAAGACTCCCAAAGCAGTAAATGAAGGAGGCGGGCAGAAAGTCATACTAAGACATTTTGGAGCACTACCATGCTAAAACGCACATCAGAGGTATGAGCCACATCCAGACTGACTGTAGTGCTTTGCAAAGGTATGCAGGGATGACCAAGTCGCAGCACGACAAATCTCCCGGAGAAGAACTCCCCTGTGCAATGCAGTGGATGCTGAGACTCCCCTTGTCGAATGGGCCCTGATGCCTGCTGGTAATTCCTTCCCAGCGGATTGGTAGCATTCATCTATGCAGAAAATTATCCATCGGGATAAAGTCTGCTTGGTTATGGGCAGGCCCTTACGGGATAAAGAAAAGGCCACGAAGAGCTGGTCAGCTCTCCTGAAATCAGCTGTCCTGGCGATATAATAACTGAATGCCCTCTTTGGGTTTAGGCAATGTAGCATAAGCAAAGAGGGTGGTCTTGAGGTACTTCTGGAACCGGAGATGGTTCTCCTCAGGTTTCAAAGAGGCTGTTCCACAGGGAGGCCCCGGCAGAGGAGAGGAAAGATATCTATCACCAACTTGCTGCTTGGAGAAGCGACTAACTGAGGGAGTTGGAGGTGGATGAGCCAAGAGCTTCAGAAGGAAGATATTTAGGAAGAGACAGTGGGAGGTATGGGGTCCCAGGCCCCAGAAGGCTGTGTGGACAATGCAGAGGGTATTGAACTTAATCCTCGCCGCCACTGGGAGCCAGTGCAGAGATTTCAGTCCTGGGGAGATACGATCCCTGGGTTTGAAGTCAAGGACAAGTCTCGTAGTCCTATTTTGGATGAGTTGCAGAGGGCATAGAGTAGAAGCAGGCAGATTTAGAAAGTCTGTTGCAGTAGTCAAGCCTGGAGAGAACCAGAGCTCTGGAGACAGTGAGCTTCTGGGGGAAGGAGAGGAAATGAAGAATACCTCTGAGGAGGTGCAGCTGGTAGTGTGATTTCTTAGAGACATCAGAGATGTGAGGAGAGAAGGAAAGTGTGGAGTTGAAGATGACCCTGAGGTTTTTAGCCTCACAGGTGGGAGCAAGAAGAGGGCCAAGAGAGGCTGGACAGACATTGACAGGAAAGGGGGGGGGTGTAGGTTTGCCGATGAGGAAAACTCTGTCTTACTGGCATTAAAGCAGAAATCATTAGCAGCACACCACTCCTGGATTGCTGACAGACAGTCAGAGATGAGAGAAGGAGAGGAGGTGGCAGAGGGGAGCCCGAAAAGGAGTTCAGTGTCATCTGCATAGCACTGAAAGTTGGGGGAGATTGCAGCAATGCGGTGGGCAAGAAGTGCCAGGTATCGGGTGAACAGCCAGGGAAAGAGGTTAGACCCCTGGGGAACACCACAGGTAGAGATAGAGATAGAGGAGAGGAAGGACCCAAGTTGGACCTGGGAGGGTCGATCGGAAAGGAAGAAAGTCAGACACGCAAGGGCCCGATCGGTGATACCCAGGTTATCGCAGAGACAGTTGAGCAGGATGTCGTTGTTGATTGTGTCTAAGGCAGAAGAGAGATCAAGTAAGATGAGGACACAGGGGGTGTTGGAATCGAAGTTGGAGAGCAGGTCTTCACAGATGTTCAGGAGAGCAGGTTCCGTGCTTCTGGCAGCTCTGAAGCCAGACTGATGGTCATGGAGACAACCAACAGATTTAGAGAGGTTGCAGTCATATCTCATCCTCTCAAGAGCCACGTAGACTGAGGGATTCCAGAGTCAGATGGAGTATCCGACCTTTCGACTGGATTAGGAGATCCGGACGTCGAGGCAACCAGTGAGGTGGACAGATGGACAGATCCAAGAGGTCGGAGTACCACGTTTTCCTCACCCAGCCCGGGGCGATTAAGATCATGGTCGCTCGAAACCTCTTCAACCTCCGGAGAACCCATGGTATGACAGGAATCGGAGGGAACGCGTAAAGCAGAGCGAAGGTCCAATACACCAGAAACGCGGCCCCAAGTGCACAGTTCACTGGGAATTCCCTTAAGCAGAAATGTTTGTATTTCCTGTTGGACTCCATTGCGAACAGATCAACTGCTGGGGTACCCGAGATAGCGAAAACCTCCTCTAAGGCTTCCTGGCACACTTCCCACTCATATGAGACTGTGCTCTGCCTACTCAGAGCATCTGCCAAGTTGTTCTCTGTGCCCGCCAGATGAACTGCAGAGTCTGAGATCCTGTTCTCCAGCAACCAGAATCAAAGTTTCATCACCACCTTGCTTGTTGCCACTGTGTTGTCCGTCCGGACGATGACATGTTTCCCTTGCAGAGATGGGGCGAATGCTTTCAGGGCTAGCCTGATAGCTCACAACTTCAGCTCCACCAATTCTAGGAAATACAGGCTGGCTAGAGGAGACCCTTCATACCTCTCCTCTCACCCTTCCCCGCTGGGGCTTGTTATGCAGGCTACTCCCCTACTTCTTCCTCCTCCTGTGGTGTCCCCTAGGGTTCCATTATTTTGCCCTGGCTCTTTAACATATACCTTTCTCTGCTGGCACGCCTTATTGTCTCCTCCTCCCCCAACTTCTAACTTCCAGTGCTACTCTGACAACACACAACTCTTCGTCAAACATTCTACTGACGCCCTTGCACCTTCCTTCATCGCCGACTGCCTCTCTGCCACCCAGGCATGGTGCACTGCAAATCACATCTGCCTCAATGCCAGCGAAACAGATTCTCCCCATTTGGTCCCCCGCACCCTACTTCTTCCCTTCACTTTGGCTTTCCTCCACGGGTTCACCCTCTTCCCCCCTCCTCTGAAGCCAGGAATCTCAGTCATCTTCGACTCCTCCCTTTCTTTCATCCCTCATATTCAGGACATTGTCAAGAAGTCTCACTTTCAGCTCTTCCTCCTCACCTTCCCCCAGAGACTCAATGTTACCCGTGTTTTGGTTCTCTCCAGGCTGGACTATTGCAACAGACTCCTCAATCTTCCTTCGTCCACCCTGCGACCCCCCCCCCAGCTAACCCGAAATAGGGCAGCTAGACTTATCCTTTGCCTCAAGCCCCGGAACCGCATCTCTCCTGCACTACAAAGCCTTCACTGGCTCCCGGGCTCAGCACAGATTCAATTCAAATCCCTCTGTACCATCCACAAGGATATCTGGGGCCGTGTGCCACTCTATCTTCAATGCTTCCTGACCAAATACCCTCCTTCTAGACTCCTGCGTTCCTCTGTCAACAACTCCCTGCATGTGAAGCGGTTTGCTAAACCGAGAGCTGGTAGTTGATACCTTTCCTCGGCAGGCTCCCTTCTGTGGAATACCCTCCCTCCATCTCTGCGTCTTGAGGAGGACCTTCTCAAGTACTGAAAGAGCCTCAAGACCTTTATTTTTACCTCTTCCTTCTCCTCCTCTCTTCCCTGCTAATCAGACAGTAGCGTGACTGATGTTCAGGGACCTTATGTATCCTTGGGGCCCCGACACCCCACATCTCTCGTCCCAGCCGCTGTCTATTTACTGTACTTGCTTAGGCTCACTCTCCCCACAGGAGGTTGCACTTCTGTTTTTACCTCTTAGCACTTCACCCCCGAGCACTTCTTCATGAGCACCAGAGCACCTACCCGCTACACCCTTCTGTTACGCTCACCTGGTTCCCACGGGGGCGTCGATCGGAACTGGACTGCTACTGTCTCCACCAACGTTATTCGTAGTGCTGAGACGGCTGACTGGACCGGCCCTCCTAGCTTCGTTTGCTTGATTCGTAAAAGGAGTTTCCTAAAAGCAGGAGAAGGGAATTAGCCACCCACTGGATGCGAGGAAACACTCGCTTAATTCGTTCCCTCTAGCACCTCTGATATTCCCTTTTGCTCCCTCACCTTATTATTTTTAATCATGAGCTCTCCATCCTGCACCGAACGCAGGGGCGCGTAGAATTCCAGTTGCTTCACTGGTTCGAAGATCCTAGGCGAGTTCCAGACGTGTTGGACTCCGTGGCAAGTAGCCGTGAGTATAATGTCTATAGAGTTCAATTGTCTGTTATTCACTCGTTTTTCCCCCTTTTGTCTTGCAGCTTGAACCAAGAGGAGTTCTCCTGAAATGCTGCAGGTTGCGCGCATGTAAGAGTCTGTATTACCCAGCGCTGTCCGGTAAAAAATAAATAAAATGTCTTTAACAAGTGTCTTTTCCGCCCACAGGTGCGGCGTTAAAGATGTTGCATGCCGATGAAAGATGACTAGGGCGGTAACCTGGGGAGTATAATATGGTTGTTTTGATGGTCTTTGTTGGCACCCGGCTCACCTTGTTATCCTTTGTCTCTCCCAGGTGCCACGGATGCAGCGACGAAATGATGGCAGCAGCGCTGGACCGTGGAGATGAAGACTGGTAAGTATGGCGGGGCCCTACTGCTAGCGATGCAATGCTTTTATTTATGAAGTCTTTTTCCCAGTTCGGAAGTGCTGCGTGTTCGGGAACAGATGAAGATTAGAAGGTAAGTTCTTGTTCTTATCTTCCTTTCTTCTAGGATGATGTCCAGGTTCGAGGCGGGCGTGGCAGAAGACAGGATGCTACAGGCACGGTAAGCGTTACGCTGCTGAAATGCAGAATAACTCGAATCGTGTGTTGCTGGTCGTGCGTGGTTTAAATAGCCTCAAAAAGCAGTCCCAGGTAAGAAGTCCCTAGAACCACACCCGAGTAAAAAATAGTCCCTGTAGTAAAATAGTCCCCTCCAGGCTTCACGTTGGCCTGGATTCAATTGCAGCATGGTCTGCCTGAGGTAAGTAATGACTATGAGCCTGGCGCCTAAGGCGCCAGGACTGAACCCAGATAGCCCCTAGCCGGGGCTGCTGAGGTTTTAATAAACGTCTGGATGCCTGCTTCCGGGGCTGATGGGCTAGGTCCAGATGCCCGGGGGTAGGCATCATGACAGCACTCCCCCCCCCTCAAGGCCCCTCCTAAGGTTCTTCTTCCCCTGGGCCCTGGTTTGTCTGGGAAGTTCCGATGGAATCTCTTCACCAACCGAGGTGCATGAACGTGGTCACTGGGTTCCCATGACCTTTCTTGTGGTCCGTAACCCTTCCAATCGATTAAATAAAAAAGTTTTGATTTAACCATCTTAGAGTATAGGATATTTCTTACCTTGAATTCAGGTTCTCCATCTATCAGGATGGTGTCAGGTGGTTTGATTAATCTTGTTCCGGGTTGAACTGGTTTTAGAAGTGAAACATGAAAGACACGATGGATCCGCATATTAGAGGGTAATTCTAATTTGACGGACACCGTGTTGATAATGGCTTTAATGGCGTAAGGTCCCAAATATCTAGGATTAAAAGTTCGAGTTCCTTTTAGAGGTATGTGTTTTGTAGCCAACCAAACTTGATCTCCAATCTGGTATTGGGAAGTGTCACTTCTAAGTTGATCAGCATTTTTCTTGTATTTCTCTTTTGCTTGTTTCAAATGTTCAGTTGCCTCCTTAAAGGCTTGTGTAATAGTAGAGTGCAGATGGGTCACTGCCGGCATTTCTAAGTGCTGGGGCGAATCGAGTTCTGAGGTTCGAGGATGATGTCCATATATGGTATAAAAGGGGCTTTGTCCGGTTCCTGAATGTACTGAGTTATTGTATGCGTATTCAGAAATTCATAAAATATCCTTCAAATTGCTTTCGGTCTGGTGTAGCATGCAACGTAGGTGTTGTTCAAGAGTCTGGTTGGTCCTCTCCGTCTGACCATCGGTCTGGGGATGGTGACTGGTAGATAACCTCACGTCGATTTGCGCCAATTGACAACATTTCTTCCAAATTGCGAGATGAATTGACTACCTCGGTCAGAGACCAATACGGAAGGAAATCCATGTATTCGAACAATGTTTTCGAGAAATTCCTTGGCCAAAATTGAAGCGGAAGGTAATCCCTTTAAAGGAATAAAGTGGGACATCTTGGAAAAAAGATCAACAATAACTAGAATGGTGTTAAACCCATTACACGGAGGTAGATCTGTAATAAAGTCTAAAGACAAAGTGTGCCAGGGTGTGGGTGGAATATCCAAAGGTTGTAAAAGACCGGCTGTTTTTTTCTTCTGACTTTTGTTTTGGGCGCAGATACCACAAGACAGCACAAATGACTTTACGTCTTTTCGCCAGGTTGGCCACCAGAATTGTCTTTTAATTTTAGCTTCAGTCTTTGCAATACCTGGGTGTCCTTCCATTCGTCGCCTTTCTTTACACGTACCAGATGATATGCCCCTCGGAGATCTAATTCAGTGTAGATGCAAGCGCCCTTTACTTGGTCTAGTAATTCGGGGATCAGAGGCAATGGGTATCGGTTCTTCACCGTAATCTGATTTATTGCGCGGTAGTCTATACACATTCTGAGGTCACCTTCCTTTTTAGGTACAAAGAATAAAGCTGAGGATGCAGGGGACTTGGATGGACGAATGAAGCCATTAGCAAGGTATTGATCCAAATATTGTCGTAGGTGTAGGTTTTCGGGTTCCATAAGAGCGTAGATCCTGCTACAAGGAGGTTGCGCACCAGGTATGAGGTCGATTTGACAATCGTATGATCTGTGTGGCGGTAAGGTGTTTGCCTGTTCTTTTTGAAAAACGTCCTGGAATTCTTGGTATTCCTGAGGTAACTGCACGACTGAATTAGTGACTGTGGCCAGGCCTTTGTCCAAGGTTTTTCCGGGTAACAGGTGTGCGCACAATCCAGGAAGGTTATTCTCTTCTCTCGCCAATCAATACAAGGATTATGTGTTTCCAACTAAGGTATCCCCAGTATTATTTGGAACTGCGGGGCTTTTATTAAATCAAACACAATAGTCTCTTGATGCCCATCCTGACCCAACAATGTCATCTCTGTAGTGGAATGAATTACAGGCCCAGAGGCAATTTCAGTTCCGTCGACTGTTATGATGACATCCAAAGTGGGTTTTTTTGCAGAGAGGTAGATTCATCCTAGAAGCCAATTTGTGGACCATATAGTTTCCTACGGCCCCGCTATCGACGTATGCCCTTACTGCGTGCATACGTGATGGCTGCCTTGGGTCAATAAGAACCATTGGTATGATTAGATGCGAGGTCTGAGTGTCCTTCTTCAAGCTCGGCAAGTGGACCTCTACGCTTGTCGGGCGTGGTCGTTTCCGAATCAGGCTATGTTTGATTTCTAACAGCAACTCCGACTACTTTCTTGGATGGTTTTATAGGGCAATCCCGTAGAAAATGTCCTTAGGCCCCACAGTACAGACATAATTGCATCTGCCATCTCCTTTCTCTTTCCTTTTGAGTTAGGGGTCCCTTAACCCCCTTGATCTGCATAGGTTCTGATGCATCTGTTCCTTTAGGGGTAACATTGGGTTTAACCAATACCCGATTCTCGAACTTAGCTCGATCAGCCTTTCTATTCTGAAGTCGGTGGTCTAACTGGACCACTAAGTCTATATATTCTGCGCAATCCTGGGGTGAGTTCACAACTTGGGCCAAAACATCTTTGAGTTCACCCCGAAGTCCACAATGAAATAATGTAACTCGTTTTTCCTCTGGCCATCCGGTTTCCACCACCAACCTATTGAAGGCTGCGATATAGGTTAGCAGATCCCGATTACCTTGTCGTAGGGATAAAAGTTTGTTATCCAGGGCCTGTCCCTGTGAATGTCTGGTGAATAGTTTTTCCATGCTCAATTGAAAACCCTGAAAATCCCAAAGAAGAGGGTCATCCTGGTTGACTAGTGGAATTGACCAGTCCGTGCGCTGCCACTAAGGTATGATAGTACAAAGGCTACTTTGGCTTGGTCGTTTGGGAAAGCTCCAGGTCTGCATAGAAAGTGCAAGCGGCATTGGTTCATGAACACGGCAAACCTTTTCGGGTCCCCAGAAAAACGTTTGGGTGGAGCTAAAGGAATGCTCCCTGGTAGAATCCCTTGCACAGGATTGTTCGATGTAACAGGAGTTGGATTCCCCCCCGAGTCCAGGTAGTGGCGTTTGCCCAGCTTGGTTTTGCAGCAGTTGTCTAGCAAGATCATCAGTGCGCTCCTTTGACATAATCAGTTCTCTCCTGAGGGCATTAGTATCTTGGCGCGCAGAGTGCTCTTCTGCCCCGAGTTCCCCTAACAATTGGGCTAGATGATCAGTTTCTGAGATTTCCATTACACCCGCGTGGGGATATATAGATAGGCTTTGCGTTCTGTTACGCTCACCTGGTTCCCACGGGGGCGTCGATCGGAGCTCGACTACTACGGTCTCCACCAGCGTTATTCGTAGTGCTGAGATGGCTGAATGGACCGGCCCTCCTAGCTTCGTTTGCTTGATTCGTAAAAAGAGTTTCCTAAAAGCAGGAGAAGGGAATTAGCCACCCAGTGGATGCGAGGAAACGCTCACTTAATTCGTTACCTCTAGCATCTCTGATATTCCCTTTTGCTCCCTCACCTTATTGTTTGTAATGATGAGCTCTCCATCCTGCACCGAACGCAGGGGCGAGTAGAATTCCAGTTGCTTCACTGGTTCGAAGACCTTGGGCGAGTTCCAGACGTGTTGGACTCTGTGGCAAGTGGCAAGGAGCCATAAGTATAATGTCTAGAGTTCAATTGTCTGTTATTCACTCCTTTTCCCCCCTTTTGTCTTGTAGCTTGAACCAAGAGGAGTTCACCTGAAGTGCTGCAGGTTGCACGCAGGTAAGAGTCTATTACCCAGCGCTGTCCGGTAAAAAATAAATAAAATGTCTTTAACAAGTGTCTTTTCCTCCCACAGGTGCGGCGTTAAAGATGTTGCATGCCGATGAAAGATGACTAGGGCGGTAACTCTGGTGAGTATAATATGGTTGTTTTGATGGTCTTTGTTGGCACCCGGCTCACCTTGTTATCCTTTGTCTCTCCCAGGTGCCACGGATGCAGCGACGAAATGATGGCAGCAGCGCTGGACCGTGGAGATGAAGACTGGTAAGTATGGCGGGGCGCTACTGCTAGCGATGCAATACTTTTATTTCTGAAGTCTTTTTACCAGTTTGGAAGTGCAGCAAGTTCGGGAACAGATGAAGATTAGAAGGTAAGTTCTTGTTCTTATCTTCCTTTCTTCTAGGATGATGTCCAGATTCGAGGCGGGCGTGGCAGAAGACAGGATGCTGCAGGCATGGTGAGCGTTACGCTGCTGAAATTCAGAATAACGCGAAGCGTGTGTTGCTGGTCGGGCCTGGTTTAAATAGCCTCAAAAAGTAGTCCCAGGTAAGAAGTCCCTAGAACCACACCCAAGTAAAAAATAGTCCCTGTAGCAAAAATAGTCCTCTCCAGGCTTCACGTTGGCCTGGATTCAATTGCAGCATGGTCTGCCAGAGGTAAGTAATGACTATGAGCCTGGCGCCTAAGGCGCCAGGACTGAACCCAGATAGCCCCTAGCCGGGGCTGCTGAGGTTTTAATAAACATCTGGATGCCTGCTTCCGGGGCTGATGGACTAGGTCCAGATGCCCGGGGGTAGGCATCATGACACCCTCCCCTCTGTACTTGCACGTTCTGCACACTCACGAGGCATAGTAGGTGCGTCTCCCCTCCCTTTCATTCTCATGATTTGTTTGTACTATTAATGCAATTATTTATCTTTGTTGTAACCTATTGTCTATCTTCCCCTGTCCCCAATCTGTTGCTGAAACCATTTTTCTAATTGTATAATCGCCTAACAAGTGGCCAATAAATAAATATCTCCTGTAGTGCTGTGACCTAGAGGCGAAGCTAAATGCCGGTATGGCCAGCTGCGCTGCTATGCCTAAGGATTTGGCAGCAATTTTGGATTCCTTGAACTTTTCAAAGGAACTGTTGGCTTTATGGCCGAAAAGAAGACCGCCCTAGAATGGCATGTCCAGAAGTTTTACTTGGACGTTAGGTGAGAAACCAGAGGTTTTTAAGTAGGCATGCTTCTTAGTGTTATGGCTGATGCCATAGATCGGCCTACACAGTCGGCGATGTCCAGGTCCGTTCCCAGCAAATGCCTAGCCACCTCCTTCCCATCCTCCGCTAGCTGCATGAAGCCCTTGCGCATTCCTCCTTCCGGAACATACTGAGCAGCATTTTCCACTGCTGTCCATAGACCAAAGGACTATTTGGCAAAGCTGCTTGCCACATTTGTTGCTTTGAGGGCCATGCTACCTGAAGTGAATGCCTTTTTTGCCAGGGAATATACTTTTTTTGCTTCCCTGTCTGAAGGCAGAGTGGATGAAGAAGATGCAGGTCTAGAAGAGACTGTAGCAGCCTGCATAACAAGCCCCAGCGAGGAAGGGTGAGAGGAGAGGTATGAAGGGTCTCCTCTAGCCATCCCGTATTTCCTGGAATTAGTCGAACTGACAGGAGGAATGGAACATGGGTTTTGCCACATAACTGCTAATGTATCGGCAATGGCTGGGTTTAGAGGCATATTCCGTTCAGTGGCAAGTCCTTCATCTAGAATGTTGTTTGGTAAGGTCATAACCTTGTACAGGCGCCTCTGATGAGTGCAAACCCAGGGTGTCAATAACCCTTTCTACCAGAGCCCAGAATTTAGAGGTATTGTGAAGCTGGGGCTGGGACTGCTGAAAATCGAGGTCTGGAGATGTGTCCAGACCATGGTGTCATGGAGGCCTTGGGCCGGCAGTAAAAGCTGATTCTGGTCGTCAAAATAATCAACCATCCTAAACCCAAGTAAATCGGGTCGTCATCTCCCTGGTCATCAGCGTCATGACCGCCGGAGATACCTTGCATGGTATCAAAAAAATTCAGACCAGGGTTGCAGCGTAAATGTTTTCTCGTCAACCTTCGAGAGTTTGTCCTTCGGCACCGATATGGTGGATGTCAGTGTTGATACGCAGTAGCGTCGACATCCATGGATGCACGGGGGCAACTGGGCTTCCTTTTGATGCCAAAATATTTGTCAGCCCCACCGTTGTCGGTATCGGTGTACTAGAGGGGTCGGGTACACTGAGCGCCGCTCTTGGGTCCGAAGCATGCTGCGTGAGGGTCGTGGGGTGAGGGGGGGTAGCTGCGCCAAATGCAGCATGCTGCTGGAACATTGCAAGCATCGAGGATTTTAAATCTTCCCACTTCTGGCGGGTGGTAGGCCCAGCTGACAGCTTACCTCTTTCCGTCAACGACTCTGAATCCCGATGATGGCAGCAAAGCCTTTTCTTCTTTCGGGACGAGGAAGAGTGGCTCCTCGAGTGGGACCATTTTTTCTTTCGCCGGTGTTCTTTCTCGAGGGTATGCCCCTCAGTTTCAGCCTCCGAAGAGCGAACCTTCAACCGCGCTGGAGATTTTGAGGGTGGTCGACCCAGAGCGAGTTTTGCAGCACGATTGCGAAGGGATTTAGGTTGCATTTTGGCACACGATGGACACCCATCCGTCCCGTGACCCGTGCCGAGGCACCAGAGATACAACTTGCGTGGGTCAGTGATGGACATCTTGGTGCCACAATCGGAACACTATTTGAAACCTGATACCTGAGCGACCAAAATCTTGCATCGAGGATTTTGAAAAAGACCATGTTTTCTCACGAAAACGTTGAGAGTGGAAGCTCTGTGTTCCCAAGCAGGGTGTTAGTGTGCGGAAAAAAAGGAACTGAGTTTGGGGCGTAGTGACATGGTATTTATATGACGCCTGATGTCACATCCGTAGCCGACGACCAGACACAAAGCAAGACGGATCGGCGGTCGACGACCAGGTCGAGGTCCACTACACCCCCTGTCGAACATTTTCCAAAGCAGCAAAGCTGTAGGGAATATCTATCAGATGAGGAACCTGCGGGAGAAAAGCAATCCATTAAACAACTTCTTTAGGATTCTGCTTTAATTAGTCCTAGGCGCACACACAAGGCGTGAACTAGTTTGTCAGAGTGATCTGCTGGGGTTGTATCTCTTCAGCATGGCTGCCGCATAATTGTGACAAACATTCCTAGTTGTTTGATGAATCAAATAGAGCATTTAAATGTCACTTTGTGCTCAGATAGAGTCAACAGAAGTACTTGAGTACAAGTGTGATGTGGTCCTTCTTGAGATATAGCACCAGGTTCACTGCCAGATTCTGCAACAGGGAAAGTTGCTTTAGAATAGATTTTGGTAACTTAATATTATATGTTGGAGTAATTCATGTAGCAAGGACTAGGCGATGTCCACCCAGTGTTGAAAATCAAGGAGGATTGTTTTTGGAGGTCAGAAAAGTAGAGTGTACTTCATGTGACAACATTTTAGTCTATGGAATGAAGGACAGGTTTTTTATTGATATTTATAGGAGAACTGGCCCAAAGACACTTGTGCTACCCATTCTTTGAGGGAGGAAAGTCATTCTAGGACCATCTCAGACATTCCCCCAATATGAAGGGTACAGTAAAGTAGAATCCTGTGATCTGCTGTGTCATATGCTGCTGACCGGCAGAAGATGTCCAAGGCAATAGGGATGTGGTAGTCAATAGATCAGAGCAGGGTACGAAATTAAGATCAGATGAGCAGGAGCTTAAACTAGCTCCTCAGTGTCAGGCATCATCCAGTATGCACAAGTTACTGCTGGGGACCTAGGAGTACCCAGTACAACGTAAATTTAACTTCCACATGAGAGGTACACTTTAACTTTGTCCATTATGTATGATTCATTAATGTTAAAATGTGCACCAGACACTTCCTAATGCTTCTTTATTATGCAGGGAAGGCATGGTATCATTAAGTATTGACACTGACACAATGGATACAATTTGTAAAACCTTTATTGAAAAAGTTGGGGTTGTAGAAAACTCCTATTCTAAGATGGGAGTAGTCTCGACCATGAAACGATAAACAAAACAGTCCCAGTGGAGTTGTCAAATCAAAATGGCGTATGACAACAAATTCCTAATGCCTGTCCTTTCTCTTGTGCAAAAAGTGTAAAAAGGAGAAAATGAATTCAAAAGGAAAAGTTAGTGTTCAAATGATAATGTGGCTGAACCAGCTCTCCTCCCCACGTTAGGCCTGACAGGGTAAGGCAATCCTTGTACACAGGATGACACTCTGGCTCGGGTTCCATCAGACTACACAATTCAAAACCGTGGATCGAGGCCCGCCTGGCCTTCCACGTTTAAAGTTCCTTTCTCTGACTTTAAAAATAATGTTTCAACCAAAATGTTCACAAAGGCCCCCCCTCTGCCGAGCTCAGACCTTTCACCACACTGTTCTCGTAGTTCCCCTTCTGCCGGGCTTCGACCTCTCATGATACAGTTCCCACAAAGTTGCAAGGGGGCTCCCCTTCCCCAAGCTGAACACACTTCGGGTCTCCCTCAATCGGGCTTTGACCACTTTCGGTTGTCGAAGTCTTTCGAATGTGCGTGGCTTTCGTTACAGACCAACGCAGGACCCTTTCAACCCAACGTTCACTATTTACTTTCACTCTTGCCGTTTGTTTGCCCTTTAGCTTCAAACAATGCACCTTTCACACAGACATTTCGAATGGGCTACTTCCTTTCGCTGGGCCACTCCGTTACTTAGTATCGCTGATCTTGCAGCTGTATTTCACTTTAAAGTTCAATCACAGGTCTGCCTTCCTTCGAGTATCATCCACACGCATGCAGCCTTTACTTGTGCTATGATGTTGCTACTTCATTCACTTTAACATACACCGGTCTCTCAGATCGCTTGCCAACTCACCGGCTGTGTGTGCTTCTTTCTTGTTTTGCGTTTTCTAATTTCGGAGCCAGGTTAGTACCACAGGCTTGACCTCGCTTCCCCAACTCTGTCTTTCACCCAGGAGGGTCGCTGGTGTCCTTGAAACACAATGCAATCTTCACTTGTGGGATCTGGCCTTCTCCACGTGTCTTTTCGCGGTCTGTTGGAGGCAAGGACCTCCATTAGGTAAGCCTTAAGGTTTTCATCCCACTGCGATTGTCCCTTGGTCCATTGCTCTGCTCCAGTAGGTGTGACTTTGTCCCGGAAGTTATGCTGCTTCTCGTGTGCCGCCTTGAGTGTGTCTTTAGGTTTTGCCTTTTATACGTGTGAGGAGAGCTAATTGGTATCAGGTGTATACACTTAGGGTAAAGTGGCTGACTTTGCCTGCCCGATTAACAGGACAAGTCCAGTACAATGTGAGAGAGTTAGTCTGGTTACTCTCAGTCACCATCTTCCTCGGTCCAGTGTTTGTGTAAAAAGGGGGGGGGGGGGGTGGGAATTGGGACTTCGGAAAATCCTAGAAAATAGGATGTGGTGGATGAACAAAAAGGGGGTGGGCGGAATACCGTGTCTCGCCACTGGCTACCTGAGAAAGAGATCCCAGGGGACTAGCGGGTGAGAAACCCTCTGGTTTCTCGCAATTAGCATTGTCAAATACTCAAAGTTAATGTCACGTGTTCATGTCTGTAAGGCGCAAATTGCCTGTGGAGCTAAATATAGCACCTAGTAGCGGTTTGTTCCAAGCTAACCAGGCTCTGCTAGGCTAGAGGCAGGAGCTAAATAGCTCCCAGCTGGACCCATGTGTTATTTTCAAAAACTCTCTTAACAAAAACGTTATCAAATAGAAAACACTGAAAAAATACAGATTTTTAATTTTTTATTTTATTTAGGCACCCCCCAATCCCGTTTCCCTATGTCTATAACCCCATCCCACCCGTTTTACTCCCTTTTCCCCACCCCCATATATTCTATTTACACTGGATACCCTCCCAGCTGCCCTCAATTTCGAACCCTGCAGACCATCACTTTTCTGAGTTTGAGAAGGCTTATTTCTGCTACCCCAATAAATATGTTCCCAGGACCTTCGCCTGAAATGATCACTTGGAAATCAGATCAAATCTTCTAGGATGCTGGAGTGTATAGTTGGATATTTAAGGAGGGGGCGTGTTAAGTTATTATTACCACTACATTATTTATCGAGTGCGGACCTAGTTTTCAAAAGCAATGGAGTGCTTTACAGAGGTATACATACAGATACATAACAGAGCACTAACTTGTCTTTCTCCAGCCCAGTTATCGGGGGGTGCAAGGTGCTGAGGTTGCCCAACAGTGGCAGCCCCATGGGCTTTCTGCTCTTCCTCAACAATCTCCTCTCTGCCCCAGGCTGGACCATTGAAGTACAACACGTGAGGGGTAAGCATTTGTCCAGGGGTCTTAACATTCTATCTGAACCCTCCCTATGAAGGGTCCCACTCAATGCCTAATACAAACACTGGTTTCACCCCACTATGATAGGTCCTCCAATGCAAGTGTTATTACACTGAATAAACTGGGGCACCTACTTTACAAGAGGTGTTTGTGTGTGCATGTGTGTTTATTTGTGGCAGTTAACAACCCCAACCTTGTATGGATCACTTGAGACAAGGTTTACACTATGCTATTGTGAAGGACTGTGGATCTGAGCCTTTGGAAAGCATCTGTGTTGTATTGCTGGATGTAAACCAGGACCTCATTTTCATGATGATGAGAGTAAACTGTCTGCCAGTTTGAATTAATTGGGTAACTAGAAGATGATTGCTGTAGATATGCTCATTGTGGATTTATCAATGGAGAAAGTGAACCTCCTACTGCCCGTCATCTTGGGTTAGAAATATTTGGCAAGATACCCCACAGGACAAAAACTACATTGGGCATCTCAGGGTTGGACGACACACACATCATGTACATGACTAATTGAATACCTACTGAGGATACAAAATTCTATTGCAAGACTACTACTACTGATAGACAAGAGAACTGACAACACTAGCACTCCGCACATTCTACTGGTCCGAGAAAGCCCATAGGCCCTCAAGTGCATGGGCCTAAACCGCATTCAAAACAAAATTTGCTGTTTTACCCAAAGGAGGACATATAGATCCGCAAAAGGTATCCTCACTACTTGTACTCCAATACAACAGAGAACACCAATCAAGTTTTTCTTTCACAGTTATGGTGATTAAACTGTGAAACCTTCATCCCATGGCTATATCAGATCCAGTCTATCAGAAAAGCACTCAAAACGTTATTACATTATCATTATTTACAAGAAGAAACAATCTATCCAAAGAGGAAATCCTAGACAACCGCTCAAAACAGGTGAAGCAAAATACACAACTAGCTGCAAAAGCGGGGCAATCCCCGACTATTAGCAGCAGAAGCTCTCCTGGATTACTCATCGCTAACCACAGATCACCATGATCTATTCAAAAGAAAGCAACTGAGGCACACTCATACCGATAAACAGAGGTGTTAAAACTGAACACAGCCTAAGACAGAACAAATTGCCCCCTTCTCTTTAAATGAACTGCATTAATCAGTGACTCATCCCACCAAATCCTTTCCTCATTCCTGCTCCCACGTGGCAAGATACAAAAGGTTGTGACAAAGAATTCACACCCAGTGGATGCAGGAACTCTGGGCTGGAGATATTCCCTTCCACCACCTACACCCCGGTAAGAGGCACCATCCTGCTAGTACCGCCGCCTTTCTGGGAACAAACATGCCTAACAGGGTTCCAGCA
Organism: Ambystoma mexicanum; assembly: GCF_040938575.1. NCBI lineage: Eukaryota > Metazoa > Chordata > Amphibia > Caudata > Ambystomatidae > Ambystoma > Ambystoma mexicanum. Next base: position 602,575,272 of record NC_090922.1, read on the forward strand.
TCACTTGCACATGGGCAACAGCTCTAGTATGCCCAGGCGCACAACACATTCGACATCCAAAGCAGTATCACGAAACAGGCTGTAACAGCATCACCACGATCTTGTGTGACACAACAAACTACAACATGCCACCTCCCGATAAGTCATGCAACCCTCTAAGATGCTTTACAGGTGTTAAGTGGAGAAGACCATAAACCTAAGATTGCCATTTGCTGCAATGCTAGAAATGATTGCTGTGGTATAAAATGTATTCAGACCTAGTCTGTGACTAACACCCAACTATCATTCTTGGAACCCAAATGAATGCCCACTCAATTCTACATTGGTACCCTTCCATTTCTTACCAATTCAACGTATGCCACACAAATCAAACACTCACCCAGTAACAAACTCCCAAAAAATACTGATGACGCCTCCTCACAATATTACCCACACTATCCCGTGCAGGGAATGGGCTACAACTTTCCGAAACATGGTCACATACCTCAGACAAGACTGTCACCTACACACTGCTGCTAACCATCAACCCACAGTGATAATTTGAACACACACCTCACGCATAACTCACACTGAGCTATCCGAAATGTAAAGGTAACTCATACCACTGGTACTTTACCCCCACTATGACAAACTGGAAATAAGGAACCCCACATCTTAACGGGATGTAGATAACGTTAGGTACTGGTCAGATGCGCTATACTGCTTTATCATATGTTGGGGAGAGATGAGGTCCACCAGAATCTCCATGAGAGACACAGCACCACAATATGTTGGACAATGCTAGCAAGGCCACAGTTCGCTTGAGGTCATGCCTTAATGCAATTTCCTCTGTGGAGCTGCTCATTGGCTGTGCTTTCTTGTCCAGTGTTTTACACATCTGCACTTTAAACATGTAGTTTTCAGTACTGAGTTTTCGTTTACTTTTTTCTTTTAAAAAACAAATTGTGTTGTGTGTTTGTGATAGGAGTTTGGGGGGGGGGTTAAGGTGGTATGAGTGGGTTAGATGAGGGGGAAACACCACTTTCAAAAAAATTAGAAAAAAGTGCAGGTATGTAAAACACCGAGAGTGAAAAACGTGGATCTGAGCTGCTATCCGCTATGATATGTTATGCGGAGACATGCATTGCAATTTTGTGTGGATGTGAACATTGGCCCATGACTGTTGATTGATGTTATGCTAACAATCAATTTCGAGCATGCAACGTGAGCAACTGAATCCTTGAAAGCATTTTTGTCCTAATACAACTTTCAACACAAAAGTCATATGCTCACGCGCCAGTTACATCTCCCCACTTCTATCACCTACTTGTTCCACTTCACTACCTCGCCCCTGCCCCCCATTACACTAATTGCACACAGGCAGTGGGTTAGGGACTGCTGAAAAGCAACACCCTATCAAAAATCTAGCACACAATATGCATTAACAGAATAATGCAACAGTGACTCCAAATGTACCTCTCGCATCCAACCAAACAGCAACCCCTGTGCTGCTCCCACTAAGCCACACTTAATCGCACGTCTTTTTTAGTTGCAGGACCTGAAACATTCAAAAGTCATGCAAATGGTAAAAATAGTGGTACAGAAGACTCAGTGATATAAAATACATTGCTATTTTATGCACGTCTGTCACTTCGTGAGTATTTTTCTTCTCTTAATCGGTGTATTCACACTGCAGGTTTTATAATGTGTTCTGTGTTTTTTTTTAATTATTTGCTGAAAGGAGATATCAAAATAAAGCAAAGGGACCATGAAAATACTCTTTATACCAAATGCATCCACAATACACACATCAACCTCTCCCTTTCTTTTCCAAACTCATCCTAAAAGCAGGTCAAGAAGCACTCGTTAACAAAAAACAATAAATACATAACTGAAATAACACAAAGCAAAACAGCAGGATTCAATAACAATATGCTGTAACTATAGTTCACCGTTCTACTTATCAAATAAGAGTGCAAACAAAAAGCTTGACTTACCGCAGGCAATGTAATCCCCATTGGATGCCAGGCCTACAAAGTTCTTTTCGTTGATATGACCTTTGAAGGAGCGAAGGCAATGAGGCTTCCCCACGTTCCACAGTTTCAACTGGCTGTCTGTCGACCTACAATCATTAACAGATTGAAAGCATTGGGAACCATCAACAGGCATGTGAATACTAGTGAGCATGCAACTCATAGTGTACTTATAATCCTTAGACCTTCTCTTACTCCAAATGCAACTCATAGTGTACTTATAATCCTTAGACCTTCTCTTACTCCAAATGCAACTCATAGTGTACTTATAATCCTTAGAACTTCTCTTACTCCAAATGCATGATTTCTCTGTTATTAGCAAATTCGAGGACAGAAGTATATGTTTACTCAGTACAAAAACAGGTACAATCTGAAACACATCAACAGCTGCATGTTTAACAAGCCCTGTCCCACTGATATGCTCACAAGCTTCTATAAACCGTTCTCTTAGGTGTCGGTTTATCCATCATTTGAAGAGACTGCAGTGTAGATGGATTTTTCAACTGGAGAAAGGTGTACTTCAGTCTAGGAATGTGGTCAGATCATGCTGAACGTTTGATAGGAAAGCAGCAGAACGATAGACGCAAGGCATAGACGGAAATTATGGTGATGGAATTGGGCAACAGATCACCATGCTAACATCAGGGGTGGACTGGCCTATGGGGACCTCTGGAGATTTCCCGGTGGGCCTCTGCACCATGGGTCTCTTTTGTGTGGTAATTATTTTACTTCCAAATTCTCTTATAGGAAAAGGATTGTGCTTGCTTAAGATGTGTACTATGGGGCCATTTTTAAAATTATTTCCAGTGCCTCTATTTGGTTTCCAGTCGACTCCTGGATAACATCCATAGGTATGTTTCAGAATGCCTTTGGAATACCCCGATTTGCAGCTTTACTGATAATGTCTGGTGTAACATCACACAGAAAAGCCACAGAGGCTGTCTGGGAATTTGATGCTGGGGCACAAATGCCTTCAACTCTCCAGCATTCTAACACTGAACGAAATAACCCAACACCACTTTCAAAAAAATTAGAAAAAAAGTGCAGGTATGTAAAACACCGACAGTGAAAAACGTGGATCTGAGCTGCTATCCGCTATGATATGTTATGCGGAGACATGCATTGCAATTTTGTGTGGATGTGAACATTGGCCCATGACTGTTGCTTGATGTTATGCTAACAATCAATTTCGAGCATGCAACGTGAGCAACTGAATCCATGAAAGCATTTTTGTCCTAATACAACTTTCAACACAAAAGTCATATGCTCACGCGCCAGTTACATCTCCCCACTTCTATCACCTACTTGTTCCACTTCACTACCTCGCCCCTGCCCCCCATTACACTAACTTGCACACCGGCAGTGGGTTAGGGCCTGCTGAAAAGCAACACCCTATCAAAAATCTAGCACACAATATGCATTAACAGAATAATGCAACAGTGACTCCAAATGTACCTCTCGCATCCAACCAAACAGCAACCCCTGTGCTGCTCCCACTAAGCCACACTAAATCGCACGTCTTTTTTAGTTGCAGGACCTGAAACATTCAAAAGTAATGCAGAACTTCGAACTGTGCTTGCTTCCAAAAGCGCCGCTCAATCTGACAAAGACAAGATCAGAGTTCCTACTTGCCATTTTTTGATGTAAACTACACTTGAGAGCACTCCACATAGCAAACACCTCTCTCTATAATGAGGGCTGGTGCTAAAATAAGGCAATTCTGGGGTGCCCCAACAGAAGAGCATCTAGGAATACAGATGCCACTGACCTTGAAGCTGCAATTGTGCCCCATTGTTAACGGAGGGTATCAAATGGCACTTTGCGTGGAGTTGCATAATCATTGACATCACCCTTACTCCATCGAAAGTATCCAAGCATCAAGTGATTAACAAGGAACTCATAATGAACTTTGGTTAGAAAAGAAAGAAGAGACCTGAGGACAACTATTTCGTAATCCACTACCAGTCTGGATTTTACATCCCCCAGCTAATTACAAACTGCAATAAAGTGTCCTGCTAAAGGTTATGTTATGTTATTGCATTTGTACCGCGCCAAAGCCTGAAGGCATCCAGGCGCAAAGCAGATGGGAGAGAACACGATTAAAAGAAGCCAAGACTAATTATTCATTAAAATGAAAGAGGACGGTTTTGAGCTGCTTTCTAAAAGTCATATAGTTCTCCGTTTTGCGCAGATGTACAGGTAGAGCATTCCAGGCGCGAGCGCCCTGGACGTGAAAGGCACGTCCAAGGCCACAGGTTCGCCTGACGCAATGACCTTTTAAGAGACAGTCGCTAGATGATCGCAAATTTCTAGTGGGTTAGTAGGTACTTACCCTATCCGAGTGTTCCCCAGACTTGCTGGCTCTGAAGGCAGTTACTGCAGGACAATTTCCCCTGGCTGGAGCATGACCAAAATGTGTGAAAATGGGGATACAAGGAAGGAGGCTGAAACCCCAACTTCAAAAAGAATAATAAAAACTCTGGTTAAAGGCGAGCCCAGTGAGACCAAATGACCTGGAGGCAGGAGAATTGCCATGTGTCATACATGAAGATTTACTATTAATATAAAATGACCATTATCATTTAGGCCTTTTGCCCAGCAACCATAAGGCAGATTATTTACATTTTTGTACCATTTTTTAGGTAATTTCTAGGTGATTCTGGAGATGTAAAATTCATGCACCTACAAGTTAGGGAACTGTAATGGCCATCTAAGATGTGTTTCATGCTGATCTGAAAACGTTCCAAATGTGAGAGTTATACAACGGGTGGAGGATAAAATCAGGAATATGGGTAACAAATTACATATTCATTACTGTTATGCTTTTTGAGGAAATGGCAGAAAATTCTTATTTAAATACCCATAATTAGCTGAATCAGCAAATATGTATATTATGGCAGTTATTGGTAAAATTACAAAGTTTTGCCACATGACTAGCTCTTGCCAAAAATTTTACATGAGAACAAATGGGGCTTGTAAATTAAGCTGCCATATATCAGCTGCAAACTCAAACAAATCCGTAGGGAGGGGCTGCAGTGGGGAGTAGAGAGAATCGTAACTGTCCATTCCTAGTTGCGAGAACTCTGGCAGGGTACTTCCCCCAAGATTGTAAAATGAGTGGTGTCATTGCAGCTATATAAGGGGGACTGCACTAGGAGGAAGGGACAGATCTGTAGAAATTTACCACCAGGAGGGCTGCTGAAGCTTACTATCTGACAGCTACAAGCAAACACCAGAGGAGAGTGCTTCTGGGTGGAGCTGTCTATTGCTAGGAAGGCCTAAAAGCTGACAGGAGTCCAATGGTGAAGAGTGGGAGGCCATCCTTGAGACTGTGACCAGACCCCTGTCCTATCTTTCCAGTGTCTTGAAATGCAGCTGGCTTTTCTGAACTTTAAATAGAGGCTTTCTATGTAAGGGAAAAAGGTGGGGGAATCTGCTTGCCTTAAATCCTTTCCCTTCAAAGTGGGGGGCGGGGGGAGGCAAACTGTGCAGATCCTTTGCCTACTTAACTAAAAGATTAATTAATTGCCCATTTCGCGGAACACTACGGGGTGATTTTTTTTAAGATATTCGAAATTAACAAAGCTCACTTCCCAGTGTGCACTGAAAAACAATAGCCTATAATTTAATTGAGTGATCCTTTTTGGCCTGTTGGCCCCGAAATCTTTAAAGGAAAGGGTTGTCTGTTCTAAAATATGTCCAATCTTTTTGTGCAGCTTCTCCTAACACAGGCCTTTCAGTGGAGGGAGTCTGAAATCCAAAATTCCCCAAATCATTCAAATCTTTCGGTCCGACGTCTCCAAAACAGATCAAAGTACGGGGGAAGGGGGTTCTGAAAAAAAAAAACGCTAAATCACCCTGTGTTTATTTTAAACCAATAGTGTGTGTTAAATCATAATTGCCATATGTATTTGTACCAATCTGGAAACCCTACTGCTAGCATTTTAAGCCCTCAGGAAAATCGAAATTGCACAGCACTACATTTATAATTGTTTGGATACTGATCAGTTTATTTATTGAAGTGACGTTTGTAGAAAGTAAAGAAGAACAAGTTACTTACCAACTGTAACGTTCTTTCGATTGGATGTTCCTCCCACGTATTCCTCATCTTAGATATTCTTATCTTCATCTTTGCTGCTTCGGAAAAGAAAATTCCACACCAGAGGGCGCTGTGCTCGATGTCGTGGCGTTGATGTCCCTCGAGGGCTGCCATAGAGTGTCGACGTTATCCGCAGTATAAATGGCTCGAGACGCGCCCGTTGGCTACAGTTCTGTTTTTTCGATATTCTCAACTGATGAGTTGATAAGGTGTCCCCTTAGACTGTAAGCTCTCAAGGAACATGGAGTGTAAAATACATAAACTGTACGGAGGGGTAGGCTGGGGGGTGAGGAATACTTGGGAGAAGAACAAGTTACTTTCTTACCTGGTAACGTTCTTTCGGTGGGATGGTCCGACGACGTATTCCATATCTATGACAGCTAATGTCCACAGCTGTGCTGCTTCGGAAAATCTTTGGCGTCTGCGTCCTCCGTCGATGACGTCAATGCGCTGTCCCCGAGGACCTCCTCGGACGGCCGACGTCACCTGATGTGATAAGTAGGACGCACGACGCCCATAGCCTCAGTTATAGTTTTTTCCCAGAACGTGTGCCACCAGTTTTCTGCCAGTCAGACACACAAGGCCTTGCGGAACGAAAGCTGCAATCACAAAAGAAATTCTGCAGCGGGGAAGGCAGGGAGGGAGCGATATGGAATACGTCGTCGGACCATCCCATCGAAAGAACGTTACCAGGTAAGAAAGTAACTTGTTCTTTGAGGGGATTGGGTAATCCGACGTATCCATATCTATGACAGACTCCCAAAGCAGTACCAAGCAAGGAGGTGGGAAAGAATTTAGAATACAAATTTAGCATGCCCAATTCAAATTGCGGAATAGAGAACTGCCTTGCCAAAGGCCAGATCTTGCCCTCTGATGGAATCGAGGGAGTAGTGACGTACAAAAGTATGTACTGAAGCCCAGGCGGCTGCATCACAGATGTGACGAATAGGAACTCCCCTCTGCAGAGCAGTAGACGCAGCCACTCCCCTGGTAGAATGGGCCCGCAAGCCAGCCGGAGGCTCCTTACCCGCCACGCGGTAACACTCGGAGATAGCTAAAATAATCCAACGAGACAAAGTCTGTTTCGTCACAGCTTGTCCCAAACGCTTTCCAGCGTAACCAATGAAAAGTTGATCGTCCACTCTGACCCGGGACATGCGCGAAATATAAAAGGTCAACGCTCTCCTAGGATCAAGCCTATGGAGCCTCTCCTCTTACTTACCAGGATGTGGAGGAGGATAGAACGCCGGAAGAACAACCTTCTGGCTCAAATGAAATTCTGAAACCACCTTCGGAAGAAAAGAAGGACGAACTCTAAGGACAACCCCGTCCTTATGAAACACAGTGAAGGGTGGCTTAACTGAAAGTGCCTATAACTCACTCACTCTGCGAGCGGAAGTAACCGCAACCAAAAACACAGTTTTCAGAGTCAACAGCCTCAAAGGGCAAGAATGTAAAGGCTCAAACAGAGCACCCATAAGAAACTTAAGAACAAGGTTCAAATCCCAACCTGGCACCAGAAAAGGTGATGGAGGGAACACATTAGTGAGCCCTTTCAAAAAATGCGAAATTAAAGGAATTTTAAAATAGGAACACTCTTCAGACGAGCGCTTAAATATGGACAGCGCCGCCAGGTAACCTTTAATGGTCCCCACTTGCAAGCCCCTGTGGGCCAAAGAAAGCAAAAAAGACAGAACCATGGGAATGTCACATTCAAAAGGATCCACATTCTGAACTCTGCACCAGTCGCAGAACTTTCTCCAACGGCAACGGTACAGAGACTTAGTTGCCGGCCGCCTGGCCGAGAGCAACACCTCCATCACGTCTTCAGGGAGGTCCCAATCCTTATACCTCAACCTTTCAGAAGCCAAGCGTGAAGATTGAGGGATCTGACCTCTGGATGGAGAACCTGACCCCCCTCCCGTGAGAGCAGATCGTCTCAGTAGGGAAGACGACGTGGATGGCAGATGGACAAGTCGAGAAGGTCCGGGTACCACGTCCTCCGGGCCCACACCGGAGCAATGAGGATCATCCGGGAACCGAACCTCCGTAACCTCCGCAACACTTGCGGGATGACGGGGACTGGAGGAAACACATACAGCTGTTGGAATGACCACTCCACCACAAACGTGTCTCCTAAGGCTCCTTTTGGAGGAAATTCCCGCGAGCAAAACCTTTCGCACTTCCGATTGATACTGGAGGCGAAGAGATCCACTTGAGGGGTCCCCCAAAGGGCGAAGATCTCCAGGAGAATCTCCTGAGCCAGCTCCCACTCGTGAGAGATCGAGCTCTGCCTGCTCAGAGCGTCCGCCGTCTCGTTGTCGTCTCGGCCAGATGAACAGCCGAGATCGACACTTCCTGCTGGATGGCCCAGAATTCGAGCTGCATCGCCTCCCTGCACAGCGGAAGTGACCCTGTCCCCCTCTTTTTGTTGAGGTAGTGCATGGCCACCGTGTTGTCCGTTAGAATCAGGACACTCTTTCCGCGCACAGTCGGCAGAAAAGGCTTCAGGGCTAGCCTGACAGCCCTCAGCTCCAACAGATTGAAATGGAGTCTGGACTCTGACGGAGACCAACGACCGCTGACTGTCAACTCGTTGGCATGAGCTCCCCATCCCGCGAGGGATGCGTCCGTCACGATCTTCACCTCCGGCCAGGGCAGCCAAAATGGGGCCCCTTTCATCAGATTGCCTTCGACGGCCCACCACAGAAGGTCCCGGGCCACCGAGGGCGGCACCTGAACAGGGTCCGACGGCCTGCCGGAGGACTGAGACAATGGAGCTTGAGCGCCCACTGCAAAGATCTCATCCGCAGACGAGCCTCTGGCACCAGAAGAATGCAGGATTCCATGAGGCCGAGCAGTCTTAAGAACTCGGACGCTGGGAGATCCTGGGCAAAATGAAACTCGTGCACCATCTGCTGAATGTGAAGAGCCCTCACCTGAGGAGGAAAACACTGCCCCAGAGATGTGTCGAGCACTTCTCCGATGTACTGGAGCCGCTGCGTTGGTGTCAAATGGGACTTCTTTAAATTGAGGGAGAAGCCCAGCCTGTGAAGGGAGTGGCAGGTGACGGACAGATGATCCAGGACTTGCTCGGGAGAGCTGCCCCTGATCAACCAATCGTCCAGGTAGGGGTAAACGTGAATCCCCCCTTTCCTGAGATGCACTGCCACCACCACCATGAGCTTGGTGAAAACCCTCGGGCGGAGGTCAATCCGAACGGCAGGACCCGAAACTGAAAGTGCAAATCGCCAACCGCGAACCTCAGGTACTTCTTGTGCTTGGGATGGATCGGCACATGGAAGTAAGCATCCTTGAGGTCGAGAGACACCAACCAGTCCTGAAGTTGAAGGGCCAGGAGTACTTGAGAAAGAGTCACCATCTTGAACTTGTCCTTCCTGAGGAGTTTGTTCAAACCGCGCAAGTCCATGATGGGTCTCAATCCCCCGTATTTCTTCGATATCAAAAAATAAGGGGAAAACCATCCCTTGTTCCTCTCCGCTACAGGCACCAGTTCTATGGCGCCTTTCTCCAGCAGGGCTTGAATTTCCTGCGCAAGGAGCGGATCCGGACTCTTCAAATAGAGGCTCCCTGGTTGATTGTCGTGAGGCCTCTGCCGAAAAGGAAGACAGTAGCCGTGGGTTATGATCTCCAGAACCCACACATCCAAAGTAATGGCTTGCCACTCTACAAGATGCTGCGCCAGCCTTCTCCCAACCGGCGAACCATGGGACCTGGCCTCATGACTGAGTGGTAGCGGCGTTGCCCGAGGGCAAAGAGGCAACTGCCCGAGCGGCCTTGGCACCTCGAGTACCTTTATTTCCACCTCTGGCACTCTTACGATGGCCTCTTTGACTGCTAGCTCCCCTCGCTTTACTGAAGGACGAGTAATAGCGAAAGGAACCTCCCCTCCATTGCTGTCCCCTAGGACGAAAAGGCGGAGGTTGGCGAACTGCAGCGCCCAACGACTTCGCTGCAGCTTTGGAGGTCTGCAACGTCTCAAGGCTCTCGTCAGCCTTGCTGCCAAAAAGGTGTTCACCGTCAAAGGGCATGTTGAGGAGCCGGGACTGCACATCAGGAGCGAACCCAGAGTTCCGCAACCACGCAAATCTGCGCATTACGGTGCTCGCCACCATGGACCGGCTGACACAATCCGCCAAGTCCAAACCCGACTGAACGGCCTCACACATGGCATCCTTGCCATCCTGAACCATAGCAAGGAAACCATCCCGTTCGTCCCCTTCGGGAATATGTTCAGCCGCTAATGCAACACAGTTCCACAGAGTGTGTGTGAAACGAGACAAGGCACATATGGAGTTGGCCGCCTGAAGCGCCATACCCCCAAAGAAAACACTTCAGAAATGTACTCCAGGCGGGGAGAGGAAGACCTCTGGGGACCAAAGCAGTGCCTGACCTTAGCCAGAGCCTTTCTAGGGGCAAACCCCGTGCCACGGGGCCCCTCCGACACCACCGCCTCGAAAGGCGTCGAGGGCGCCGAATGAGTCGGCGCCGGCTTCAAAAGAAAAGGCGTCGACGTCGAGCGAATCGGCGTCGACGTCAGCTGCAGCGCCGCCAGCATCGGCGGTGTCGACACAGGCCTCGAAGCTGGAGCTCCGAGCGTGTCTCTCGACGACCTAGGCACCGACGGCGTCGACGACCCCCTCAGAGGCAGAGCCTCAAGAGAAATCGTCGACGACCTCGGCGCCACAGGCGTCGTCTTCTTCGAAGACGGCACAGGATCACGCATTCTCGAGCGCGTCGAGGATTGGGACCTGGAACGAGCAAGGTGAAAACGGCTACCCTTGTCTGAGCGGGACCTCTCCTGCGAGCTGTGCCGACCACCCGAGCCCGAAGGCGTACGAGCGGTGTCTCTCGACCGGTGCCGACCGACCCCACTCGGAGGCGCGGACGGACCGGTGCCCTGCGATTCAAGAATCGCTAGCATCTGCTTCCCGAAGGAAGCCCATTCCTCTTGTGTCGCTGGCATGGAGGGATAAGCGACCCGCCGACGGCCGGAGTCCTCGGAAGAGGACGGGGAAGGCGACCTATGCCGGCGCTTCCGGGAATGCCTCGAAGAGGCGGAGGAGTGGCGAGACCGACTCCTGGAAGGAGACCCACTGGACTTCCGACGATGACGCGGAGAGTCGCTCCTCGAGTCATCCGTCGAAAGCCCCGCAGACCTCGACTTCCGGGGCTTAGACACCCGGCCTACCGACAGCTTCTTCTTGCATTCCCGCAAGGCCTTTGCTGTGAGCGACTGGCAGTCGACACAGTCCTCCGTATCGTGGGCCTCCCCGAGGCACCAGAGGCAGGCGTTGTGTGAGTCCGTGACCGACATCTTGGACCCACAGTCCCCGCATTTCTTGAAGCCCGGACGTGGGGTTGAAGACGAAGAAGACATCGCCACGAACAGGTCTTAACAAACCGAACAGGTTCAACGAACCAAGAATTGAAAACAGCAAACTCCAACGAGTCAAGGCGTACCGAGATTCACGAAGCGAACACGTTCGCAGAAAAAACGGAACTGAGGCTATGGGCGTTGTGCGTCCTACTTATCACATCAGGTGACGTCGGCCGTCGTCCTCGGGGACGGCGCATCGACGCAGACGCCAAAGATTTTCCGAAGCAGCAAAGCTGTGGACATTACCTGTCATAGATATGGAATACGTCGGAGGACCCAATCCCCTCGAAACATCCAATCGAAAGAACGTTACAGTTGGTAAGTAACTTGTTCTTCGAATGCATTGTGTCCTCCCACGTATTCCTCATCTTAGATAGACTCCCAAAGCAGTGAAAATTTGGAGGAGGGAGTACTGATTAATTTTACTCATGGACCGTATGTAGAACGGCCTTAGCAAAAAGACCCATTTGGGATGAGGTGGAATCTAAACAATAGTGTTTCACAAAAGTGTGCTTTGACGACGAGGTGGCCACTGCACAAATATCTTGCACTGGACACCCCTCTGAAGTGTCGTCGAAGTCGCCATGCCCCTAGTAGATTGAGCCCTTAGCCCATCTGGAGGTTCTTTACCTGCCAGTCTGTAACACTCTCCAATTGCTAGAATTATCCATCTGGATAAGGTCTGTTTTATTACTGCCAGGCCCAATTTGTGGCCGGTGTATCCAATGAAAAGTTGGTCACTTTGCTGAAATTTTGCCAGTCTAGAAATGTAAAAGCTGAGAGCCCTTTTTGGGTCCATCCTGTGGAGCCTTTCTTCCTCCTTACTTGCATGAGGGGGAGGCAATGTGATCTTCTGAGACAAGTGAAAGTCACTATTTCAGGTAGAAATGAAGGTTTGACTTTAAGTATATCTTTGTCTTTATGAAAAATTGTGTGAGGAGGCTTACAAGAGAGCCTGTAACTCACTCATCCTGCGGTCTGATATAATAGCCACTAGTAGGATTGTCTTCAAAGTGCAAAGCCTTAGCAGACAAGAATGAAAAGGCTCGAACGGAATGCAGGTAAGGAATTTTAGTACTAAATTTAGATCCCAAACAGGGACTTGAAAAGGGACTGGAGGGTACATGTTAGTGAGACCCTTTAAGAATTGCACAATCAATGGAATTTTAAGGTAAGATACCTCTTCTGAGAAGCGTTTAAAAATAGAAAGCGCAGCCAAGTATCCTTTTATTCTACCAATCTGGAGGCCTCGATTGGCCAAATGTAATAGGAAAGAAAGTACCATAGGTGTACCACATAGAAATGGATCCACATTCTTATCTTTGCACCAGTTACTGAACTTGTTCCAACAACACTGGTAAAAAGATTTTGTTGCTGGCTTTCTGGCCAAAAGCAAAATCTCCATTACGTTTTCTGGGAGGTCCCAATCCTTATATCTCAGCCTCTCAGAAACCACACCTGAAGGCTGAGTGTCTTGACCTCTGGATGGAGAACCCGACCCTCCTCTTGCGAGCGAAGATCCTCTCTTAGTGGAAGACGTATTGGAGGGCAGATGGACATGTCCAGAAGGTTGAGGTACTGTGTCCTCCTGGCCCAATCCGGGGCAATTAGGATCATGGTTTTCCTGAACTTTCTCAACCTCCTGATTACTTGAGGAATCACAGGGACTAGAGGAAACGCGTATAGGAGTGGAAATTCCCAGTCCACTACGAACGTATCATCAAGAAAGAACACCTGGTAATTCCCTGCACCCTTTATATTTGAGGAAAGAAAATCTACCGAATACTTGTTAGTATTTGAAGTTTGTATCTGCAAAAGTTCAAAACAAAACACTTTTCAATAACATGTTGCTCCACTTGTTATGAAACTAATTGGGGCATTTCAATGTGTACAGATATTTGCTTGAAAACACTTTTCAGTAACATATTGCTCCACTTGTTATGAAAAAAATTCGAAATGTTCAATTTGTGCACATTTTTACATTGTTCTTGACTTTTTTTTCAAAAATGATTCAATTTGCCTATTGATATCTTTAAAGTTTTGAATACATGTTACTTCATATGTCTATAGTCCTTAACAAAGGGTTTCTTTGGTGATAGATGTTAAGCTAGTGCCCTCTCGACATTTGTTTCCCCAGATATTGTAATCTGGTTCTTCAGGAGAAGTTTTTATTGTGATGAAAGGAGCTGTGGAAAAATACACCAAATAAATTGTGAGTACTTGGTGGTCAATATGAAGATAAGAAAGCAATAATTAAGATATTAAAGAGATAGGATGGAAGGGGCATAATTAACATTACAATTGTATTGGTGTTGCAAGGTTTGTCCGACTTGGTACTCACCTATTGCATTGCATATTGTGTTCAAAGTATAGTTTTAAATCCCATGTTGGCAAAACTCCATTGTATCAAGTTGCTATCCTTGTAGGGAATGAATTGTGAGGCATGGAAAATCCTACTCTGCTGCGATCCCTTTAAAGTTGCTATGGTAAGGCAAAAAAAGGGGGGTATGTTTTTAGTTAGGCATAGATAGAAATGTTATTTCTAGTTGCTGAGTCTAGATAATTTCCTTAATAATAAAAAACTATGTGCATTGGTCTATTTTACCTTAGTAGTAAGGGTGGACTCACTCCTTGCTGAATATTCGTACATTAGCGAATTCAAAGCACAGACGGCCTGATAACCGACACTCTGTTGTCTTATTTAGTTAAAATGGCCGCTATATAGACTGACGTGATGACGTCACGCGTTTTTGGTGTTTTAGGCGCCATTTTGGAACAAATCCATCATTGTGGCGTTATTCTGCGTGTTCTAGGAAACTAGGGATGGCCTGTTTTTATGTTTTCTGTGGATAAATGGTGTTTGTGAATTTAAAAACCTTGGGACACTCTAAATGGTAGTGCTGTATAGGTACACTACAATATATTTATTAAACACTTATGTATTCAAAATTAGAGATAAAAGAGTAGCAGGGTCCTGCAACAGGATGGGATCTGGAATTTTGACAGAGTTGTAGCCCGGTGGATGGTCTTGAGGCCTTTTTTGAAAAGAAAAGCTGTAACCTTGAGCCACTGTTTCCAGTGGCCAAGCATCTGAAGTAATGCCCCGCCATTCGTTCAGATGCTGAGAGTGCCTCACACCGGGGTCTTGTGGGTCAAGGCCTCAGAGTGGCTTTGTGGCAGCTGCAGCAGCGGCTGAGGGGACAGATGATGCTGCTGGGGATGATCTAGCACCCTTTCGTCATCCACCCAGAGGACATTTTCTTTGTCCTCTTTGACTAGCCTGTCCTTTTCCTCTTCCAAATGAGGAATGAAAACGAAAAGGATGACCCCTCCAGGAAGCTGAGCCTGAGTAGAAGTGTTGCTGGGGTTGTCGTATGAAGGCGCTAAGTGACTTAGCTGCCGCATTGGAGGTCTGCAGCTTCTCCAAACTTCCATCTGCCTTGCTGCCGAACAACCTCAAGCCATCAAATGGCATATTAAGAAGTCCGGCCTGCACATCCGGTACAAAGCCCGACTTTCTCAGCCACGCAAACCTGCATAGCACTGTGCAAGACGCCATGGACCTGCTGTTGCTGTCAGCGGTGTCCAGTCCTGATTGAAGGAATTCCCCCATAGTCTCCTTTCCATCTTTCACAATCGCAAGAAAGCTGTCTCGCTGTTCACCCTCGGGAATGTTTTCAGCCGCTGCACTAATACAATCCCACAGGGTGTATGTGAATCTTGCAAGGGTGCAGGTCACATTTGCTAACTTTAAAGCCATACTGCTTGAAGAAAAAATCTTTCAAGACCAGGCATCAATTATTTTATCATCCCTATCTGGGGGAATAGAAGGGTATGCAGATTGGCTAGTGGATATAGTTGCCTGGACTACTAAGTGGTCAGGTGTAGGATGCTTAGTTAAATTAGTCAGCGTCAGAAGAAGGTGGTCTGTATTTCCTAGCAACATTTTTGATCACCGCTGGTCCAGATTCTGGAGTTTCCCATGCGCCCATAACCTTCCTCTGAAGTGCTGTGTGAAAAGGAAGACCAGGATCCTTTTGAGGACCTTAACTGAGAATGTCTGTCATGTCATCCTGTTCGTAAGTGGGTGAATTTCTGTTCCACCCCATGAACTCCACCACCCTATTCATAATATTTCTATTGCAGAGTCTGCATGATCAGAAGGGTCAGGTTTGTGGAATTCCAACTCAGGTGATGTGTCTATACCACTAGCTGTTAGTAGACAGTCATAGAGGTCAAACATTTTGGACTGAGGGTCAATTCGTTCTTCAGGAACATCCCTTGTACCATATTTTACCCCAAAAGGGGAAATCTCTTCAGAGGATTGTTCCTCATAAAGAGGCCATAGACTTGAAAAAGTATTTTCATGGCACAGGGTGAAAAATGTTACCGATGGTTTGTGAAGGCATTGACCTTGGTTTCGCCAAGGCGCCGATATTGGTGCCAGAATCAATGCTGTCCTCGGCAAAGGCATCAATGGTGTCGACGCTGGCTTTGATACGGTCAAAGGAGCTTTAGATGTAAGTGCCGCCGAGGAAGGTGTTGAGGCTATCTTCGACCCTGGCGTTGAGGAGACCTTCGACACAGACTTCGATGACGGTTTGGTGCCCAACGCCATTTGTCTGGTGTTGCCTTCAGTTTATGCACCGATGGGCCAGTCTTGCTCTTTTTATGAGGTGTCAGAGAGGTTTCTCTCAGACACCCTCGCCTATTTTTTGCTGGATTTAGAGCGTCTAATCTCTAACCTTCCTGTCATCTTCAGAATGAGCTGGGGCATGGTCTTCACACGATTTCTTCGAGGGGGTCTGGCCCGCATTCTCAATGATTCGCATCATAAAGGCTCTAAAAGCCTCCCATTTTCTAGGGGAATCATGTTATGATGGACAGGTGATAAACCCTGTATCAGAAGACGACAAAGACGACGAGGGAGATCACTGACGCCTCTTCTTTGCCTTCTTCGTGGAAGACGACGAAGATTTTCGTGATCGACGCCTCGCCCTAGATTTCTACGATTTACATCGGGACTTTTCCCTGGACTCCAAGAGGCCTTCGAAGATTCCTCCCCCACCGCCAATTTACCTCTTCGTTCCTTGAGAGCTTTATTCGTCATAGCTTGACAGGAACCACATTCGTCAACTCGATGGTCCAGACCCAAACACCAGAGACAAACTCAATGGGCGTCAGTTAGACATTTTCTTCCCGCAACTCTGGCACTTTTTAAAGCCAGTTTTAGGGCTAGAAGGATTAGATGAGGAAGACATCTCAAAAGACTGAAGCGCCGTTTTCATATACACGAAGCGAAAGCTTTTGTAAAAACAGAACTGAGGCCAACGGGCGCGGCTTGAGCCATTTATACAGCAGAGAACGTTGACACTCTACAAGCAGCCCTCGAGGGACATCGACTCCACAACATCGAGCACAGTGCCCTCTGCTGTGGAATTTTTTTTTCCGAAGCAGCAAAGCCGACAATACGAATATCTAAGATGAGGAATACGTGGGAGTACACAACCCATTCGAATTGTGATTTTGAAACTAATTTGTGCAATTGATTTGTGTAACAAGAATTTAATGGTGAGCCACAAAGAAGGTGGCACGTGTAGTTCAGTGTGATTTCTATCACTTTTAATTTAAATAAAATACAAATATATTTCCTGTAAACTAGCCTGGTTCTTGGCTCATTGTTAGCTAATGGGGGGGGGGTGAGGAGATCCATGGGCATAAGTGTCTGAAGTAGGGCTAAATAAAAGAATACGTTAAACCATTAGTTGCGTCACACCTTCAGTGGGGAGGGAAGGAACTCCCGGTGTTGAGGGTGGCTTCTCAATAAACTGTTACAAATTGGGGGCTCGTGGCCGGGATTAAGCTGCCTATTCCCGACTCATGACAAGTACATTGTGACATGCTATTCATTTTGATGCAATTGAATTAAGGTGGAGGGAAAGTCAACTTTGTTTTGTTAAAGTTCCACAAGACATGACCCCCGAGTTCCAGGGAGGTGTATAGGTGAAAAGATTGTGTAAGAATTGATTTATGTGAGGAAATCAACCAGGAAAAGGGGGAATGTTGCCCCTGCATGAAGAAAGTTTTACTAAGGTGCAAAAAGCCATTGTGAAAATTACTACTGTACAAATTGGTGAAGCCAGGGAGCACTTCCTAGCTAAACTATTTCTTAAAGGAGAATGGGTTGAGGGTGAGGTTGGAAACTGGAAAACCAGAATTGTGCTGGAGGTTACCTCAGTAAGCAATGGTATTTGGCTTGAAGGTGGAATATTGCACAAAGCACTAGAGGCATTTTACATGACCCAGAATGCTCATTAAGAATAGATACAAACGGCTCAGCTAACTGCTCAGTTATGTTTTCATTTGCTTTTATTGGACGAGCATTGGCAAAATAGTGAGGCTAGTAGGATGAATCAGGCTGGAGGATCTTGTTCAACAACTCAAAAATCATCTGAAAATCCAACAGCAAGCCAAAGCAGAGCGAGAGATAGAGTTTGCTGCACTGCATAATGCACGCACTGAGGGTGTAAATATCGTAAGCCGCTTTCAAGGTCAATTGAATGACCAAATTGGACATAATAGAGGGTTGTTAGAGGACATGTGGCCCTCAAGCAACACATCAAGACCTTCAAAAGGAAAAATAGTCAGTTTATCATTAAAGAAATTGACTCACAAAAGGAATTTGATGAAATGCACCAACGTATAAGTACTCTGAAACAAAAGCGGATGCAGCTGATTCCAGAAAAAGACCTCTTGAATCAGGGTAACCGTATCCTATTACAGAGGATAAATCAGTTTGAAATGGAGGTAGAAAAGGAACAGTCAGGTTCTCAGGAACTGACCAGAATTAGAGAAGAAATCAATGAGCTAGAAAGGCATGTGAGACAAATAGAAGTTGAACTATCAGAGGCAGTGAACTGTAGGGATGACCAAGAGAAAGAGATTAGTCTCCTCAAGGAAAAGTGCCTTGAATATGCACACAGCATACAAGGCTCACAGAAGGGGAATTAATCACTTGAGCATGAGGTGCAGCAAACAAAAGATTGGTTAGTAGCTCAGAGCAGGGTGCAGGAGATTAGTCGGACCTTAGTGTCAGAATTAAAAAGCCAGCTCTCTGAATACCAACAGGCAATAAGGACAGAGAGAGGCAGGTGTGAGAGCTTCTCCAAGGAAATGGAAAATTATAAACGGGCCCTGAGGCACCCTGACCAATCAGAATATGGGACAAGGACCACTGATGAAGGTGAGGGGCCCTTCCCATCAGGGGGCCTCAAGCCCGTCATTTACAACCTCCCAGGTGCAAATGGGAACTGACCTCATCTATGCCACAAAGAACAGGGGAACATGAGGCAGTTGGACTTACCTAGGTTTAGCCCAACTGATCCAGAAGGCCAGTCCTTGTCTGATAAGGATGAATATTCATCTCTACCACATAGAAGGAAAAGTGCCTGGACCAGTGTGCCCTGGGAAGTAAGGAATAATACTGTAAGTACTTCAGACCATGAAAACTCTTACGATGAGAAAGTCAGGGAGTTAGATTAGCTGAAGATGCGTCTACAAAGAGACCACATTGCCTGCTTTGCTGAACGAGAAAAGCCAGACACTCAGACGAGGAAGGGCATTCTAAAAACCTCTGTATATTCAGGGGAAATGGGGAATTCCCCAGACTCCCTGGTAGGAGGTATGCAGAAACTGGGTTCTATCCTGAAACTAAAAGGAACTCCAGGGAGAGTGACCCTGAGAGTTTACTTTGGTCCAGGCGGGAGGAGTTCAGACCCTGTGGTTCTGGGAGATAGTCCCAGTCTCAGATAGTCCCAGTCTCAGAGATAGAGAGTGCCGAGAAGACAGGGAAGGGAGTACCAGTAGCAGTTCTGAGTCAGAAGGTGAATGGACTCTGGTGCAGAAGAATAAAAATACAGGGAAACAAAGAAAGGGTTTTGTCTAAGACCCAATCAGACAGATCAAGGCCATAAAGAGCTTCCTGACCCCATACCACAAGAATGCCAAGTATTCGGTATGGGAGCACCTGGAAATTAATGACCAGATGATGGTATCATTCCAGATCAGGAATGATGTGAATTGTAAAGCATTTGCAAAATAGACTTTCTCACCCGAGAACTCCAGTTTCTTTGCGGCGCTGGTGGACCAGGATCATTATCGATGGTCCGCCTATAAAGTGAAAGAACACCAGAATGGCATATACATAGCAAAACTGTTACAGTACATACCCCTGAAGAATTTCCTAGCCAACTGTGATAAAAAAACAAAGGAAGAAACATGTTGGGTTGTTGTGAAAGTTGAATGGTTGGATGAAAGAGTGACAGTTGTACGGATGAGCAGAAAGAGCTGGGAATATTGTGTTCTTCTGTCAATGTAGACAGGGGCCGACAATAGATCCCTAATACAAACTTGTTCTATTTAAAATTGAGTATTGAAGAACTAATGTACTGAGTAACAGATTGTCTATGGGACAAAGAAGTCCTAGTAACAAGCATTTTTTAGAATCCTGTTTGAAATAAGATAAACATTGTAATTTATTGAAATTTATTTTATATAATAAAAATAAATTTATATTTTTGATAAAAACTGGCATTAGTATGTTGTAATTTAATAAATAATAATACATACGACTGGGCTGAAACATAATGAGCTTGAGAAGCAAGGGATCCTTTAAACAAAATTGTAGAAATTGCCACCTATAAGGCGGCCATTTTGAAAAATTTCCCAACACATAGGCACCCACAAGAGACCCGTAAGGCTGCTTATAATTTGCAATGTGGGGAGGATCAGACGCCTCGGGTGTTTGTGCAGGAGTTAAAGCAGGCATTTGCTCAGACTTCCCGGCGGGTGAACACCAATAGCAGGGAGTTCATACCTACATATTTCCATGCGCTCCACAAATATATAATTACTCAGTTGGTGCGTGATTTTCACTAGCCCAGGACCCTGGATTTGATGACTGAACAGGTCACCAGGATTTATGAGGTCCAGAAGCTTGCTGAGAGAAAAAATACTGCCAAAACCCCCAAACCATCCAACACCCCTACTGCTGCAAAGGTGGCAGAGGTAAAAACAACCCCTCCATTGGATCTGGAGATGGGGGTCCTAAAAGTGACCCTCCTGCCAACAAGCAAAATTGAGGGCAGAAGGGAACTCCCAACATGGCCCAATCGAATGGTATTCAGGCAGGGGCCCAGAACAATGATCCCTCTGACCCTGCCACCTACTTAAGCCCTAGGTACAAGGGTACTAAACCAATCCTGGGGAATGTATACACTCCGCTGGCCCAAGGGGCGGGGGAACTAATCAGGTAAGTATTGCCCCAGGAACTTCCCTCCAAACTTCCCTTAGGAGAGAAATATCACTCCACCTCCCAATCTGAACTTTTTCCCCCCAGATAGCCCCCCGAATCAGAACTTCCAAAACAATCCTCCCCCTCTCTCCCCGGTTTCTCTCTCCCTTCTCCCTAAACCCGGGAGAAGGGAGATTCAGGATTGAAATTATGGGGGGAGTTTCCAGTACCCAAGCTACTCCGGGAGAGGGGACAGTTACCCCTTTCAGGAGCAGCAGATGTATGACTTGAGACCTCCCCACCACCCAGAAAAGGTCTTGCAACTGGAGCGACAGGTTCAGCAACTGACCAAAGACCTGGGGTCCATACCGAGGCCTCAGTCCAACTCTCAACCTAAACTGGCTTCCCAGAATTCCCCAACACTCAGGTCTGATGCCCCCCAGGGGGAAATGATGGGAGGAAACCTCTGACAAACGACAGGTTGCTGCAGAGGGGGCCCAGGCGGAGGTGAGATGCCAAGCCCTAGAGGAAGCTTCCTTTCTCACCCAGACAGAACCCCTAAAAACCTCTCAGTCTTAAAGAGCCTCTTCTACCTCCAAATTGTTAGAACCCAAAGAGCAAAGGGAAAATAGGAGAGGTCAAAGAAGAAGCCACTTTGTGGAGGAACTCCGGATTATCCCTTTTGAAAGAGAAGAATCCCTCCCAAAGAAAAATGTGTCCCAAAAGACCCTAAGTGGGACAGGGTATGTATGGAGACCGACTCAGACCAGAAGCTATTCAACCCCAAAACATGTGAGCCAGACAGAATGGAAACGGAGGGGGTGTCCTTTCTCCAAACAGGCTCTGAGAACTGTCACCAGGTAAAGGTGGACAGCCAAGGAGTCAGGTAAAAGGAGGATTTCCCAACAACTCCCATTGAAGTTTTCCAATTTTTTTTTTCAGATTCCCGAACTCAAACTGCCCAAGATGACACTGTTGCAGTTCAATATTAAGAAAATCACCACTCGGCTGTCAAATAACTCGCACCTTGGAGGCGAATTAAGGACAATTATATGCTCCGGTCAAGGTGCAGGGTCAGTGTGAATTATCAGCTCTGGTGGATACTGGATCCCAAGCCACCGCCCTGTCAAAAAGGGCATTTGAACAAATAAACTCAGGACGGGGGCGAGGGGGACCACCGAATTCCACTCACATCACTTCCAGGACAACTCAAAAATTTCAATGGGAATTATATATATATAAATATATCCTTTTTTTTAATCATTGATATGGTTGTTTAATAAATCAACCTTTCAATACATACAAGCTAGCAAGGTATACATTAAATGTCAGTTACAAACATAAGTACAGTCAGAATTTAAAACAGAAAGAAACACCTATTTATAAAAATATAAATCAAAGAATTGTGGTATAATAATTATATACATATTTAAAATTTCTCATTCAGTAACAATTATTTAACAGGTTTTTTTGTATGGTTATTGTGTTAATAGCCCCAAGACAGGTAGTTCTAGGAATTTCAATGCTGCCAAGGTAACCAATGCACATTGACCACTACTAAAAATTGAGCACCATAAGTTGTCCAGAGACAGAGCTTTGCAATCTTTAAACAAATGTTGCAGATACAATTTTCTGAGGTTAAGCAAAGCAGGTCAGTGTACCAAGACATGTTTTAATGTTTCTAGAATGAGAGGGTTTCTACAGTGTCGACAAGTCCTGTCGGTAAAGACGACTTTGTTCTTATGCCAATAAGGTCTTTAGTAGGCCATTGGTTCATTCTCAAAAACATATTCCTATATTTCGGATTTGGAAATATTAAAAAGTGTACGTTAAGAACAGCTGCCATGTCATCTGCCAGTCATGCCACCATAGCCTGGTTTTTGCTCTATTTGGATCATTCATCAACAGTTCTGCCGTTATGTCGGCAGCTTCCATGGAATCAATTGCAGTGCCAATCTAGGGCCTGAGTACATTGTCTATAACAGGAGTGACTAGACGAGACACTAAATATCAAAGTCTTCGAGAAGGGGGCAATCAAACATTTCCTATATATCATTAGTATTTTCCAAGCCACAATAATATGTAGTGATAGTAGTCCCATCTCGTACCAACTAATTCCCATAGGTTGAAAGAGTGGCAGGAGAAGAACATCCTTCCAAAATTGACCTTCTAGTCTGGTCCAGAGGTCTATTTCTATATAGGGTATACTTTCAGCACCATATGGTATAATAAGGTCTACTTTCTGTTTGTAGTAAATTATTAGTGGTTTGTAGAACTTCCTGTACTTTTTGTGAATCAACCTCGCCTGCGACACTGCCGTTACTCATTGACTATGTCAACGAGGCTATTATACAACCTCCATCTAAAAGTACGCCTGTTTTTACATTTTGTTTCTCCACAAATTAGAATTTTACTTTTATTTAGATTTATCGATAACTGATTTTTTTAAAGCATTATTTTCTAAGGCAGTTAGTAACTTTTGCAGCCCGTTCGGAGTTTTAGATATTAGAACCAAATCATCAGCGTATAATAGCCACGGCAAAGGTTTTAGACCTAAGCGAGGTGGGTCTGATATTAATTCATTCAGTGATTTACCAATGTCATGTATAAAGAAGTTAAATGGAGTTGCTGCTAAGATACAGCCCTGCTTCAAACCTTTATATGTCTTAATAGAGCAAGTTAGCTGACCTTCTTGGTTCAGTCTAATCTGTATTGAGGTTTCTGAATACAATTGCAAAATTAGGGCTAATATATATCACGGGCAATCTGATTTTTGCAGTTTTTTTTATAAACAGGAGTTCTCTTGACACTGAATCAAAGGCAGTTTTAAAATCAATAAAAGCCATATAAATTGGTTGTTTTGTTTGTTGCCCTTAATGTTTTATCCACAATAGAACTAAGAGGTTTATTAATGTCTCCAAACCTGGGATAAAACCTGTTTGAAAGTTATCCGGAAGCTGATTTTCATTCACCCATCGCATGAAGTCCCTCAACAGTAGACTAGTACAAACTTTCCCAGGCGCATTAAGCTAGGCTATAGGCCGATAGTTCTGCGGGAGCTCTCGGTCCCCCTTTTTAAATATAGGAATAATTATAGATTTTTTCCAAGTTGGGGGTAATTTCTGAGATTGTAATATATAATTGAAGAGATTAAATAAGAGGTCTGCCCAGGCTTCAGGATGTGCCTTTAGCATTAGATTTGTAAGCCCATCTGGGCCAGGAGCTCTCATGCCACTAAGTTTTGATATTTGAAATAAGATATCATTTCTATCAAAAGCAATTGTATCGTCAGGGTTCCAAAATTTTGAGCCTCACTAATAGCCTTGCTTATGTGCACCATATAAATTGGTAGTAATACTTGATCCAACTCGACTCTTGAACAGCATTAACTTGGAATGGGAGTTGTTTAGTTGTTTATCTTGAATGGCACTATTCAAAATTGCCCAGACTTGGCCACTATTCTTTAAAGCAATCGTATTCAGCATGTGTTCACCCTCTTGTTGAAAGAGACTAGCTTGCTGAAATTTGCATCAATTCCGGTACACCACCTCTAGCTGCCGCATTTTACTTAGTCTTAAGGAATATCGCTCTCAGTGGCTGCTCTAATATCTGCCTGCAGTTGTCTTTTTTTAGAGCACAATCCAGGATCAAGCACATGTTTATGCCTGTAAGATGGTTTTGATTTGACCCAGCTACCTATTTTTTGCAACAGGTTTAATTGACCAGGACCGGGAGTGCGCGCCTCACCCACCTTCTTTTTTGTACTGAATGCTATGGGAGTCCCGGGCTCCAGAGGCAGCGCCACGGGGTGACTGTGCCCCACTTTGGAGAATCATAAAGATGGTTCTCTCCCCTCCCCCAAATTTGGGAAGGACTTGTGCTTTGGAGGGGTGTCGGTTGCTGGCAACCTGAACAGAACAAAACTTTTTTCACTACAGCTACCAGAATCCTTTGAGTCTAATTAGACACACCTGCTTAACAGCCTCCCTGATGATTATTTGAGATAAGAAAGCGCTAGGAGGAGAACAACCACAGACCACAGAACTGCAGCTGCGGGATCTAACCCTGTTATTACTGACTACCTGATTTGCAGCAAGGGATCTAACCCTGTTAATACTGACTACCTGATTTGCAGCAAGGGATCTAACCCTGTTAATACTGAGTACCTGATTTTCAGCAGAAGGGATCTAACCCTGTGAATATTTGTCCATTTTGGGATGAGACCCAGCTACCTATTTTTTGCAACAGGTT
This sequence comes from Ambystoma mexicanum, assembly GCF_040938575.1. NCBI lineage: Eukaryota > Metazoa > Chordata > Amphibia > Caudata > Ambystomatidae > Ambystoma > Ambystoma mexicanum. Next base: position 602,600,327 of record NC_090922.1, read on the forward strand.
TAATTGACCAGGACCGGGAGTGCGCGCCTCACCCACCTTCTTTTTTGTACTGAATGCTATGGGAGTCCCGGGCTCCAGAGGCAGCGCCACGGGGTGACTGTGCCCCACTTTGGAGAATCATAAAGATGGTTCTCTCCCCTCCCCCAAATTTGGGAAGGACTTGTGCTTTGGAGGGGTGTCGGTTGCTGGCAACCTGAACAGAACAAAACTTTTTTCACTACAGCTACCAGAATCCTTTGAGTCTAATTAGACACACCTGCTTAACAGCCTCCCTGATGATTATTTGAGATAAGAAAGCGCTAGGAGGAGAACAACCACAGACCACAGAACTGCAGCTGAGGGATCTAACCCTGTTATTACTGACTACCTGATTTGCAGCAAGGGATCTAACCCTGTTAATACTGACTACCTGATTTGCAGCAAGGGATCTAACCCTGTTAATACTGAGTACCTGATTTTCAGCAGAAGGGATCTAACCCTGTGAATATTTGTCCATTTTGGGATGTGACCCAGCTACCTATTTTTTGCAACAGGTTTAATTGACCAGGACCGGGAGTGCGCGCCTCACCCACCTTCTTTTTTGTATTGATTTATAAGAAGGCTGTAATTTAAATAAACTCATAATGGTCACATATCTGACTTCCAAGTCAGCTATATCAGAGTCAAGCTTTACATTTTGGGTACGCATGCATAGACATTTGCTAAAGTAGCATCAGTCCATCTAAATCTGTTCCTACCTCCTATTAGCAGCAGCTTTGTTTGATATTCTTGCATGTAGTCATTTAGTATCTGCCACTTCCAGGTCATTAATAACAGATCATGATCGTTATTGGGCTGTTCCATCACCTCAAAGTTTACAATGCTATTCAATATATTTCTTTGGATAAAAATATAATCCATAATGGATGTTGATGTTCCGCCCCTCCAGGTTGCTTTAGGCAGAATATCTCCTTTCATTGATCCATTCAACATCATAAATTGCCTATCTTTCACCGGCTCCAACCATTTAATCGCAAGGGTCAGTTAAGTCTGCCTTCTTAGGAGTTATGCAATTTATATTCAAATCCCCAGCAATTACTGCAGCGATAATAGCAGATTCGTTATTAATTAGATCTAGCATTTGTATAACATCAGGTAGGAAGGATTGATCTGATATGTCTGTATGATTCCAATATAGATTTACTAGTGCCATGTTACCCTTAACCGATTTCAATTTTACCAGCTGAATAAATGTGTTGGGAGAGGCCAAGGGCTCTAATGTAAAGCCCAGGTTTGATCCCACAGCCACCAAGGGACCATCCTTTGGTGGCTGTGGCCCCTTTATTTTCTGGCCGCAAGGTTAAGGCATATCCTTCCCACACAGGAGGGTTTACAAACCAAGTTTCTTGAAACATAATAATATCATATGTTTTAAAGATATAACTTTTGTTAAATAAGTATTTAAACCCCCTCATGTTCCAGGATACAAATATATAAACAGTGGGCAGATTTTCAATGAGTTATCTTTGATTTGGGTCAGCACTATTTGCCTGGTCTCTTACTATTGTTACATTTTCCCAAGATTGTTAGGTGTTAAATTTTACTTGCCGATTTTTATGAAACCATCCATGTGTGCAAGTTATTCTTAACTGGGAGCTATCTCCTGCCTCGATTGGGGGACAATAAACTTTTTCTTGCAGCTTGTTCTGTGGTCAAGCAGAATTTATTGATTGTCCCAAAATCATTTTCTTTTACATATAATCTTGCTTTAGTATGAGGCATAGCTCTTGTAGTTGGGGTCTGGCTTGCTAAAGTGAATTCCGGACTACTCCTGACTGAATCTAAAGTCTTGCTATACCAAGATAATTTTCCCGTATGAACTCAATTTGTGTTATATCACAAGATTGGACATCTTCCAAAGCCTCATCATCATTTAGGACATTCAAGATACTTGATCGGTTCAATACATATTGTGGAGCTGCAACAGGGTTGCACTATAATATTAAACTAAAGAAATGTTGTTTTGGGTCAGCAATAGGGTTTAATATCCATGCTGAATTTTTATTTCCTTTCTGATCTCCTGTTGGGCAGGACCAGTTTGTATCAACATGAATCTGTGAAAGTGTAAACTCATGCAGATTACTGTATAACTGCGACATTCTAAATTCAGTTTGAAGATCTATATGAGGAGCAGTTATTGTGAACTTTTCCTCTAATGCCTTTCTTCTTGGTTCCAGAGTTAGGAAAGGCATGTTGTTTTGCCAGGAGGTAAACAAATTTGCATTGCAAATATATTAAGTTGATCTGTCACTATATCCCTATCGCGATCTTGAGGCTGAAGGCAAATTGGTTCTTTTTGGGTAAAGGCTTGCTGATTTAATATTTCAGCCACCTGAATCAGGTCATCTAGCGGTTCATGATTTTCCTTCTCTTTATCTAGATCATCAGATTCAGGGTTCTGATGAATTTTAATTTCCTCTTTTTTCGCACAGCATGTTTTTTCATAAACTTGAGCTTATCTGGGGTTGTAAGAATTTGAATACATTTTTTTGAAGCATGCTGCTGACTCTTACAGGGCATCAACATATTCACCCGCCCCTTAGTTACCACCAGGTACCACAGTGTTGTGGAATTGTCGAGATATTGGCAATCACCACACTACCTGAGTTGTTGACATAGGCAGCGGCACTGGCCACAGGAGTATGAAGGGAGTACAGGTGGGGCTATGAGAGAGCCTCATAGAGGTGGGAGCCTGATGAGAAAGGGACATTGAATGCCAGATGGGCCCAGATTAGGACAGCGGCGCATCAGGGGAAACTATGCAAGCCCAGCGCCTCGATTCAGGATAGAGATGCCAACTAACCAACTCCACTAACAATTTCACCCTCTGCATAAACCTCTCAAATACCAAACCAAAAAACCTACAGCACAATAAACCGCACTACATTGTAACAACAAAACAAAAAACACACAGACTCGCACAACAGTACACGACTAACGGCCGCAAACACCCCGGCCGAGCGAACGGACCCACCGGGCTGAGGCCGCCAACAGCACATCACTGCTCTCGTGCACTTTTCCTGCTTCCTCCCACTAACTCAACCCCCCCTCCTCTTTCAGAGCCGTCAGAGCGCCAGGGGACCACTCCGGTGGTGATAGTGCGCAGTACAAATATCCTTCAACATTAACATTAAAATCATTAAGTACTTCTTTTTTTTCCCCTTGGATTGTTTTTACGGGCTTTGTTTTGCCTCCAAAGATTTCAAAGGGTGGTACCACTGCAGCAACCGCTCTCAAGAATCTAAATTGATAGTTAGTATATTGATAGTTAGTATTTCTAAGATTACTGAATTAGCATATACAACTTCATTAATTAGAATACATGACGTGTTTGTGTTAGGGGGTTCTAATGTTGGTATCGTGCTCGGGTGAAGCATTTTACAACTGCACCACGGGTTTCTGCTTCAATGGGAAGCTTGCTGCTTCTCCGTATGTTTAACAATCAAACAATCACTAAGATTATTCAAGAGATCGGTTTGTGCTGCTAATTTGTTGTCCAATGCTTCATACAGCTTGGCCAACGACAAAGGAGTGTTCATTGCTCCCAACGTAACTGCCACAAGAACAGCAGATTCCTGCTTGGCAGTTCCCAATCTACGTGGGGTCGGATTCACGTAAGAGGCTGAAGAGCACGACGATGATTCTAAAGTATCTAATGTATTCCTACAAAGTATGGGTGATTGAGATAGTTCATGTCGATAAAGTGGGGCCCTACGCCCAACTGATTTGTGGCTTGTGTGTCTGGTACTAAAATAATATCTGACGCCAAGCTCTTCAAAGGTCTGCTCTCTACAACTGCTGCAGCTTCTGATACTAATACATTTATGTTTGTTGTTGCTGCACACATCACCGGTGTAGGACTAAACTGCCTGAGAGCCACCACCTGTAACATTAATGCAGCACTCTCCCATATCACGAGCATGGATTTTGGCCACAGTCGTGAGTATCCCAGACACAGGTGCTGGAATTCGAAGAGCATCTCCACTCACTTTTGTCCCAACTGGTTGCATTTGATTAGAATTAGTTAATATAGGCAGAGCAGCATTCATCTCTTGATCTAAAGATGTTGCTAGTGCCGTCACTAGCGTATCTGAGATATTAGTAAAGTCAATTAGTAACCCTTTTTCGTTAGACTGAGTCTGTATTGACAGCACTGCATCTGTTTTCTCAAATTGCATCACTGTGTCTGTGTTTAAAGTATTTTGTCTGGCCCCGACTCTTGTTGTCAGTTAAGCCGGAATAACGGATTCTTTCTCCTTTAGACAGTTTGTCAATACAATCGCCAGACGAAAAGGGGGCACTGCTGTAACTAATGCCAACAGGTACCGGATGTCTACTTGGAATTCAACTTGCATACGAAGACAAGGAATAATTTGCCGACACTTACAAACGATTAAATTACCGCTTCACTCTGGCTCCCAGCACCTCAGCCCAACTGCGTAACTGCACTCCACAATGCACTTGTCAAATGCGTGCACGCAAATGCTCGCGGATTGTTGCTGTTTTTAGGCCGTTGGTTTTAGGGGGGTGGAGCCAGCACGATTCTTTAATAAAGCTTTCATTAAAACCCAAACAAGGGTCCACAAAATAAACTAAGAGCTCCTCCTGCGTAACTGCACTCCGCAATGCACTCGTCAAATGCAGGCAAATTATATTTCCATCAAAGGGACTCTGGAACTGGACATAAACATTTTCTTGCACCGTCTGAAATATCCGGTGATAGTTGTGACTCCAAAGGCACACCTTGTTTACTGGGGAACGATCGTCTGAGGAGGTTATCACCTCTGATGTGTAATCAAGGTCCTCTGGACTCAGACTAACCGCCCTATCAAATAAAAAATGAGTATCAATTATATAAGCCTGAATGGTACCTGTCACGTAATTGATCAACACTCTGAGAATGTAGAGTTCCATTTCAAGAATAACCATAGTCCCAGATATCACTGCCATCTCTGTATAAGAACAAACTGGTGATGGGAACCCTTCTCCATTCTTGAAAATCAACCTTCCTCCCATTTTTAAGTGGCAATCCACACTGGAAGTGAACACCCTAAAGCTAAAATCAGAAGAAACTTTGAGTCCCGTGAAACCAGACAAGGAAGAACCCGCTCAAAGTCCAACAGACATTCGTAAAAAGTGCGAGCAGTTTTTCCCCATTCAGTTTGTTTATTTATTTATATTGTGCGCCAGACGCTGAGGTATCAGGGCACAGAAAATACAAGAAGCCTTTCAGCTTAGGTTACACATGACATATATACAGATCAGAAAAGTCAAGAAAATACAGATACAAATGAACACAATACAAGAAGGGCAAACACTATGCAGGCAGCATGATAGCAAGCACCCTGAGATCAATATATAATACGATGAAGTGGAATTACTGGTCATTGTCTTTTAAGGCAGTTGATGAAATTTTGTCTGAAATTCATATATGATTGGTTTGCTCATAGGGATGGAGGCAGGGAGTTCCAAAGCTGAGCTGCTTTAACTAGAAAGCTGATTCCCCCAAACTTGGAAAGTTTAAATCTTGGGATTATAAGGCAGTTGGTGTTAGCTGTTCTAGTGGGCCTAGTCGATGTTTTTTCTAGAGAATCTCTCAGTAAGGTAGCAGGGTGCAGCATTGTTTAGACATTTAAGTGAGGCAGTTTTCAGCTGGATTTTGTTACAGGTAGATAGCCAGTTCTTTTGTCTCCTAATCTCAGATTTGCTCTTTCTTTGCTATGCCTAGGGCCGCTCTGAGGGCGTTATTTTGGAGTGTTTGAATTCTTGTGGTGATGTACTTATTAGACCCGATGTAAAGGGAGTTACAGTAGTCCAACTTGGAGAAGATGAGAACTCTGGCAAGGATAATACAACTATTCTTAGATAAAAATGGTTTGCCCGCTACGATTAGTTTGCATGTGTATGCAGTGGTGAATGCCATAGCATTCACTTGTTTGGTGAATGTGAAAGTGTAGTCGAGGTAAAAGCCTAAGGTTTTTACCTCTTTGGCAACTATGATAGAGTTGTCGTCGATATTAAAGGAAGTGTATTCAGGGCCTAGTTTTCTTAGGTTGGAGATGGTGCCCAGGATAATGAGCTCCGTTTTGTCATCATTCAGGCATAGACCGTGTGCTCTGCCATCCATGCCTGGATGATGAGGTAGACTCTATTCACCAAGGTCAAATCCATATAATAATACCCAGTAAGCGGTAAGAGAATCTGGGTAGCATCTGCATAATTAGTGTAGGTGATACCAAGATGGTCCAGATCATCGAAAAGGGGCTTGGTGAACATATTATACAAAATGGGTGAGACACAAGATCCCTGGGACACTCCACAGGTGATAAGGGTTGGTTCAGCGACTGCTGACGGTGAGAAGACTCTCATAGTTCGATTACTTAAGAATGATTCTATCCAGAGTATAGCCTCCTTGGAAAAATGCACGGCTGAGTCCAGGTGGTTACATAAGACCCTGGGGTCGACAAGGTCAAATGCAGCCGAGAGGTCGAGCAGGAGAAGTAAAGCTGATTCTCCCTTTTCCCATAGCTCATCAATTTGAGTCTTGACGTCAATTAGCGCCGTTTCCGTTCCATGTTGTGGCCGGAAACCTGATTGGCGAGCTCCTAGAAGGTGGTTGAGTTACATATACTTCTGAATTTGTAGGTAGGACACCTTGTCTAAAATTTTGAGGAGGAATGGCACTGTAGTGATGGGCTGGTAGTTGGTCGGTATGGTTGGGTCTAGAGTCTGTTTTTTAAGGAGTGGAAGTACCCAAGACTCTTTGAGGTTACTTGGAATGGTGCCCGTGGTGAATGAAGCATTGATAAGCTTTGATTTGAAGGGTGCCAGATCTTTCGCTGCATCCTTAATGAGTTGGGCTGGACATTAGTCCCCTTGGCAGTTTGAGGGGAAGTATGACTTTTTCCGACCTTGAGGATGGAGATTTTGGAGAAGCTGAAGCGAGTTAAAGGGTTGTGAGAGGGCATCAGGGAATTGTTAGGTAAAGGTTGAGGTAATTAAGGATGCTTTTTTTTGCGATTTTATCCTGAAGAGTGGTGACTATTTGCTACAGCATGCTGAATATTAGAACACCAGGTTTTGTCCTTAGTACAGGTATCTAGCACTGGCATGGGTGTTTATAATTCTTTTAAAATTACGAATAATTCCTTCATGCTCGAGTTGGCTTGTGAGATTCTATTGTTATAAGATTTTCGTTTAGTCAGAATTATTTTTTTAATGAGATATGTTGCTAAGGTTAGTTCTGTTTTCTAACAATGGTAGTAGTCTCCAAGAAGCCGCCTCATCTTTTTTTCATTCGCAAGGTTTTCAACTCTGGGGTCAACCATGAGTTGAGGTGGGCTTTGGGTTTGCTTTGTCTCATTTTAAGAGGGGCAATGGAGTCAAGTGTTGCTGTCATAATTTTATTGTACTCATCGAATAGCAAGTTAGGATCAATGGAGTCCGGTAGAGTGTTGAGGGTAGGAAGGATAAGGGTAATAAGTCTATCAACCGTAATATTCTTGTTATTCCTTGTTAGACTAGGGGGAACAGATGGATTATATTTAGAAGTTGGCCTTTTTGTGGCTAGCATGAATGACAGAAGGTGGTGGTCAGTCCAGGTGTGAGGGGTTATAGTAGTGATGGAGGCGTTGCAATTATAATCATAATCCGCCACCCAATCAAGTGTTATGCCTTTGATATGTGTAGGAAGGTTCACTCTCTGGGTCAGACCTATTTATGACAAGATGTTAGCAACGCTGGATGCTCGTTTATCTTTGGGGTCATTAAAACATAAGTTAAGGTCCCCTAGCATTAGTAATAGTGAAGTGGTTTTAATTTATCAGAGAGAATTGTGGAAATATCCTCCTCAAATGACCCGATGAGACCTGGGGGTCTGTATATGAGGTGAATGACGAGTGACAGAGTTGGCGGTAGGTAGTTTAGCATGAGGACTTCACAAAATTGAATGTCTGGGGAGGGGACTAGTCTCATGGATAAATTTGATTTAGCGATGAGAGCTATACCTCCTGCTCGAGCCTCGGATCTATATGCTCTCAGGATGGTGTAGTCATCAGGAACTGATTGGCATGAGGGCAGGACCTGCTGCAGCGTGCAACCAGAATTCGGTGTTTGCAAGAAAGTCATAGTTTTCTGCCAGAATCAGGTTAGATATCTCTGTGGCATGCACGACTAGAGATCTGGCATTCATTAGTGCCCCCTTGAGATCTGAGGTAGGGTTGTCTGGTGAAGGAAGGAGAGAGGGGCTTGTAGTCACTCCAGTGGCCTGTGCGGCGCAATGGTGCATGGTCTGTTTGGGTATTTTGTCTGCGTGGTAAGAGAGAATGAGGAGATAAGGACAGACATTTCTCTAATAGTGGATTGTCTATTTGGTGTACTTTTTCTCTCAAGGTCTGGGTTAGTCATGGAGCTAGCGGGAGGTTCAAATACTTTGTCCAGTCTGGAACGGAGCCTTATGTTCCTAGAGGCTGTTACATAGTCTATTAGAGTATGGTGGGGTCTCTGGGGAGAGTTTAAATTACTTAGTAGTTGTTCATGGGCTAGGTTCATGGGATGGGATGGGAAGAGGTGGGCGTAGCCATGTTAGTTATGAGCTTACAATCTGATATTAGAGGAGTAGATGGTCTTGTGACACTAGCTAGAAGACCTAGTGCTAGTAGGGTGCCTAGGGCAACTAGGTAAGACAATAGCAAACATATTGCTTTAGGTCCAGTTCAGCACGGTAAAGCACTTGGCTATGAAAAGTTACAGTAGGCTAAACATTGTAACATCAAATTATTCATAGTCAGTGGTTTGGGTCGGCACAGAAGTATCACAGTGCAAGTGGGTTGCTCAAGGCAATTACCAGGATCAAGTTGTATCAATGGTAGGATCCAATCCTAATCATGACATTACAATGTAATTACATAGGTAAACTGCAGGCATCACGGTGAGTAATGAAAAGTTGGGTACAATGCAGCAATCAGGGTTTCGGATACAAATAATACAGTGTAATCAGGTGTAATATGACACTAGTAGCTTAAGGATCTGACATGATTAGTTGGGACAGGTTCGAGCATGCTTGGAATAGGCAGGATCAATTTTGATTGGCCTAAACAGTGCTGGATGCGGAGAGCAATCGCTGGCTCAATCTAGACGGTACAAAGTCTATAGAAAGATGCATATGTAGTAAAAGGCTTTGCAATCAAGCTTTGCACATGCAAGACATCTTTGGACAGTCAAGGCAGTATTCAAACATGGGCAATGTGCAGAAAAGGCAATCACAGGCAATATGCTGAACGGGCAACCATACGCAATATGAAAAAGGGCAATCATAGGCAATATGCGGAAGGGCAATCATAGGCAATATGCAGAAAGGGCGACCATGGATGTCAGTAAGACGAGTAACTGTGTGTATGAAGGACCGCAATAGGAGTACAGTTGTAACATCTTACTGGAACTTCAAGAGTGCAAGGAGTAGCTTCGTGCAAGGATTACGGCCCAACGGCTTGTCTAGCCAAGGGCAGGCATAGATGAGTCGGCCTAGTTGTGCAGGCCTTATTGCAAAAGCCCGGCTGACGCCATCCTGCGGCGACCTATGGGACAAGTAGGCACACGGGTGCAATCGGAGAGCACTGCTCTTACCTTTGTGAGGGTGCCTGGCAACCAAATCAACAGAGATGGAGAGCCCCCATTTTAGAGCCCACTCTCGAAATGTGAAAAATAAGGTCGGATAAGTTCTGGGGCAACGGTTTTCAATTGGAGCTTTGGATGCAGCTTTGCATGCAGCATTAGGGGGTATGAAGACCCTGGATGGGCGCAGGAGCAGGGGAAACGTTGCGGTCTCGATGCAGCGGTGTGGTTACCGTCTTGGGCGGCAATCCCTCGGCCAGCAGGGCATGCTTCTCCAGAAGTTGCCAGAAGGTTTCAGTCGGAGGTGGTGTGGGCTCCTGCCCTCCCATGACGGATGATGCCGGGATACAGGCAAAGACAGGGACAGTTGAGAGTTAACAAAGACAGTTAAATGAGGGGTAGGATCCGGTGCTCGCCAGGGGTATGCCTGAATAATGGAAGGAGCTTCATCAGTGAAGAATTATTCAGGAAACTCCCAAAAGATCAGACCACTCCCACATTTAAATTGATTGACAATTGGGAGGATGGTTTGGAAACCCCAAATTCCAAACAGTTCCTGCCTAGGAGGTGCATGCTTAAAATTTCCATTGGCAACAAAAGCATAGACCATAATGGTTGGGTCGTGAGAGATGTTACTTCTGCCTTTTATCTGAGAAGTGACATTCTCAACCGATTCGCAATCAATTTTGATATAATTAATCATAAAGCCTAGTGCCGACTGGGGGTAACTCCCGACGGGCTTTGACAACACTGGAAAAGCATTCTGGCCGGCTCAATTGCTGTCTTTTGCTAGTGAAGTTCTATGGCAAGAAAAGATTACCAACCCAGGGCATGTGCAACAATTTACTCTCCCCCTCAAAATTAAGCGAGGACAGAACCTCAAACATCAGGAAGCCTTTATAAATATACATTTCCATCTCCAACAACAAGGTTTGTATTTAAATCAGACACCTCTAGTGGACCTAGAACATGACACCATTTGAATATTGGTGGATAACAGAAACCCTTTAAGTATCACTGACCACAGACACCTTTATTGGATTGGTGGTTGACGGACAATATTATTCAATTGATTTTAGGTAATGAAATCAGGGGACCAGTCCCAAACGATTGTTTCGACATCAGTGACGGTATTCCTCCAGAAAAGATTTTTTACAAGGCATGGGAGAATTTCCTGGTGTACTCTACCTGCCTTTACAGTGTGGAAGAGGTGACCTATGACATTAGGAGGGAGAAGGCTATGTTCAGAGTCAAGGACCACTATCTTGAATCCCCTGTCAAGGTCAACACCTTCAAAATAGATCTCTCCACCCAACTGCAGGATACAGCTGAAATTACCAATGCTGAGGTCTTTCCAGGTTTAAAGCAGATGGTCAAGGAAAGGATCACTCTTGCTGATGCCTACGAGCCTGAAGAGCAAAGTCAAAAGCTAAAACAGGTCTTCCTGGAATTCCAAGATATCTTTTCAGTGGACTCATACGACTGTGGACGCACATCCATTCATTCAACCACCATTCCCATAGACACCGAGATGGCTCCAGTATTTGTGTCACTCACAGAGATTATTAAGAATTTAGAATCTCGTGGGATAATCTGTCCGATCCACAGTACCTTCAAAAACCCGGTACTGGGGATACTCAAAACTAAATGGCCAATGAAGACTTATGTGCAGACCTGAGGGAGTTGAACAAACGGGTCCGCATGACATGATGGCCCTTTCCCTACATTGATCAGGGACTGGCCCAGATCCAAGGGTCAAAGGTGTACACCGCCACTGACCTGACCAATGGTTACTAGACAGTACCCGTGAGTAGGGAAGACCAGTACAAGCTTGCCTTTACCTGCGAGGGGCAGCAGTACACATGGACCCGAACCCCGTTTGGATCAAGAGCTCAACTGTGGAGGAACATATAGCAGAAATCCCCTATGTTCTAACCCAGTTGCAGAAAGCCAGAGCAAAACTGTCCTTTCAGAAGGCAAAGTGGTGTAAGACCCAAGTGAACTTCTTAGGGCACGAAATCACCTCTGAGGGTCCTAATCCCCAGGTGAAGAAGGTGGAAGCCTTATAGAAATTAAAAGACCCTACCACTCTGCGAGAATTAAGAAGCCTTCTTGGACTCACTAATTATAGTCAAAAAATCATTGAAGACTACGTGGAGGTCACTTGACCCTTGGTCCATTTATTAAAGGCCGGAGTGGAGTGGGGCCCAGAACAATCTGAGACAGTTAAACAACTGAAAAGAAGCCTTTCCCAGACTCCATGTTTGGCTTATGGCTCATCCCATAGAGAACAGGGAGTTATTCTTGGAAACAGGGTTCTCGGGTACTTGCCCAACAGCAGTGTTGTATCAAAAGCACGACAGGTCAACAAAGCTATCTTGTACGTGAGGAAGACATTGTCCCTTATGGCAATGGTGTGGGCATTGAAGGATTACCGCCCATTCATGCAGGGGGAGCACATCATTGTTGAGACTCCTCCCCAACCCTTGCAATATCTACAAAGTGACAGAATACGGGCGAGGAACGTTAGAAATTCCAGAATTACTTCCTGGATTCTAACCATGCAAGGTTTTCCTGTGGAGGTCAGATATGGCCAAAAAGAAGAAGAGCCCCCTAGCACAAGGGTTGGCGGACTTGCATGATGGCATGATTGTGCACCAGAAAACTGCAAAAAGGACGAAAGTCTAATGACCAACAACAACATGGTAGCGTACCAAACTTCCCCACACAAGGTCTATGAAGAAGACACGCATCAGGGGATACCCACAGTTTATGTAGATGTATGCTCCTACAATGTTGATCACAATGGGGAAAAGTAATTGGTGGCTGGCATTGGTGATGCCTGAGTGAATGATACCCGAGAACCCTCTGCAGGTTATAAAATAGGACCCCAAAGAGGTCAGGTTGCAGAGCTGATGGCCGTTCATCAAGCCATCTTCACTGCACTGCACCACCAACTCAATGAACTGGTCATAATCACAGACTCTGAGGTTATGTCAGGAATGGGTTTGTGGAGCACCAGATGAACTGGAAGAATCGAGGCATGCTTTGTGCGAACAACAAACCCCTCTGTCTGCCCCACTAGAACATCGAATATAGGCATTGTATTTTGTTGAACTGCTAACTATTGTGCTCTGAAACCATTTAGCCTCTGCCTGCCCCACTTAGAAAATCAAATCTAGGCATTGTATTTTGTTGAACTGCTACCCATTGTGCCCTGCCACCATTCAGCCTCTGCCTGCCCCACTTATAAAATCAAATCTAGACACTGTATTTTGTTGAATTGTGACCCACTTGTGACCTGTCTCTGAACTACCTAGCACTAGTCGCACGACCCCCTGTCATTTCTTGTCACATACCAGCTGCACACACACACACAGCCACTCTCCACTATCATGATGCCCAAGAGTGCACCTCCCAATCATAGCACAGTTTCACTCTCCCACACTCTCCCTGCCACACTCCGCTCAGCCAGCCTAACAGCCCTCTTTATAGCCCTCACTATAATGGCCTCTACGCCTCCCCACATATACCCAGCACACCTCACTCAGCGCTCGGCATTAAAATCACATGCCGCAGCACCAGACTATAACATCACACACTCTCTGCCACCTATCCTAGCCACCAGAGACTGCAATCTCAGAAATCGATCACTTCCTAGGTATTTACTCTGCTCACCCACACCCATCACCACTAGAAACACCAGATTAGGCACCCACTCTGCACCACTACCCCACACTAAGATGAGCAAAGGCACTGCCCCTCTCCCCCCGCCACCCCAACCTGCCTCTACACTACCTCGCACTAAGCCCCTCACTACCACACACCACAAGAAGCACACTTCACCCCATACTAGCACAAACAAAAACATCAAAGGCACACAATACCCACCTCTTAAATGTGCACTACTGAACGTACGCTCCCTACCTGCACATTCCCTTGAGATAAATGATCTACTATCCACACTTAATCTGGACTTACTATGCATCACCGAATCCTGGCTCAATGATGCCTCCTGCCCAGCCATCGAACTAGCCTTACCTACAGGCTACACCATCGTTAGGCAAGACGGATGTGATAAGATTGGAGGGGGATTCGCCCTTATCCACAAAGACTCACCGTCCATTAGACTAGCAGACCATAGTACATGGGGTGGTAATGCTGTAATGCGGTGTCCCCCAAAAATCTTGGACATCCCCCCAACCTCTATAACCTTTTCATAAAACCCCTCTTCGACCTACTTGACTCCATGGGTGTTGCATATACAAACTATGCAGACGACACTCAAGTACTTATACCCCTATCTGGACTCTATCACCAAGACGCCACGGCCCTTCACAACATCTATGCCACTATCCAAGCTTGGATGGCAATCAATGGCCTCTGTCTTAACGGGGAGAAGACTGAAATTCTCATCCTGGGCCAGACAAACACATTATCGAAACTATGCCCCCAATACAACAACTTCAATATAGACAACTCAACCATCTCCGTATCATCCTCTGTCAAGACTCTAGGTGTGCACATTGATGCAAATCTATCGATGAACAAACAAGTCAGCACCATAGCCTCAGCATCAGCACCAAACTCACCAATGCCATTAAACCCTACCTATCCACCCCCAACCGATTGGACATAGCTAGAACAACTATAGGAGCCAAACTCGATTATTGCAACGCCCTCCTAGCTGGCACCTCCGCCAAGAACATTCACAGACTGCAAACCACACAAAACAATCCCCTCAGAGCCACTATGAGCATCCCTAGAAGAGACCTTATATCCCATGCCAGACGTGAAGCACGGTGGCTCCAGGTCAAAGACTGTATCACTCTGAAAATCCTCACCATCACTCACAGATGCATCAACAACACGGCTCCAGCATACCTATCTGAAGCAATATCAAGGACCACATCCACTCGCCCCACCAGAGCTCAGTACACCAACCAGCTACACATACCACGCATAAAAAGAGCCACAGCTGGAGGTCTAGGCTTCTCCTATATTGCACCGAAACTCTGGAAGTCACTCCCTGCCACCCTTAGAGCTGAAACGTCCATCTCTGTTTTCCACAACAACCTCAAGGCCACTCTCCTCAACTAGCAAGTGGAGGACTGCCTCCTCCACTTCTGCCATGTATATTGTAATACAACACAAATGTAATATAACTATATTGTAACCTGTATATATACTGCTAATGACTATGTAACTAGGTTACTAAGCTTTGTACTATAACAAGTGCCACAATGTCCTTGGGCTGTTGTGTGCTATATAAATACGAATAAAACAAAACAAATAAAACAACTGATCCAATCAATTCATGATCTGGTGATCTCCAATGAGATGACCATCTATTGGAAGAAGAAAAGGGGTCATTCCAAGATAGAGTGGTCAGATAAGACTGGAAATGACCTGGCTGACAAGCTGGCTAGAACCAGAGCTTTGCAGGGGGATTTCATCGAAAGAGAATCCCTGCGCAGTGAAATCCAAGTTGCTGCTGTCACCAGGTCTCAAACTCGTGTGAATAGAGAACTCTCGACTACCCAGTGGAGTAAAGATAACCCAGATGCAGACTTGATCACTGCACAGAAAGAGGACCCAATCATTGGGACATTTTATCAACACATCGAAGACCCTTTGAGCTTTCCTCTAACAGAGTCGGATTGTACCGGTAAAGAGGATCTCCGGGTGTTGATGAAGTTTTTCCAAGATGTTCTGGATCCAAGAAGGTTTGTTGGTAAGGAAAGCCCTATCTGGCTGTAACCAGTGGGTGGTACCTACCTCATTGCGAAGCCTGAAGTTGAATCGAGCCCATTATGCAGCCACTGCTGCTCATTGGGGGGGCTTCACACAACATCAGAAATATTGCTCGAGGTTGCCTACTGGCCACACATGGAGACACTTACCTAAAGGGGTGTCTTTTACGCTTAATGGCCTTATTTGGGAGCCTCATGTCCACACAAACTCACACAGAGTCAGCCGCTTGGGCTTCCATGCAATAAAAATTGGAGATACCCACGGGATCGGGTCATCCACTTTTTCAATTATATCTAGTGCCACCGGACTCTCCTGCTCTTTGTCAACAAGATCCTGCAGATGAAATGGGACAGTGTGTTGGTTGCAAACACTCTGGGTGCTCTGGCTTTTTTGATAAGCTGTAGCTACATCTATGGCCTCAGACAGCGACAAGTGGTGGTGTTGCCAGACCCACCTTTTTATAGGCCCGGGTAAGGCCTCCACAAACTGTTACAGTAGGACTCTCTCTTATTTGGGCAATCGTAGCAGTACTGGTCTGGAGCCATTTCTCAGCCAGAACCTGTATACGGTAGAAGAGTTGACGCGGGCTCTCACCGGTTTTCAACCGGGTCCCTCTGTACTCGAGACGATACGTTTCCTCATCCATGCAAAGCCTTTCGAGTATGGCTTTTTGGAGCTCTACGTAAGGTGTATCGCCTGTTGGGTTAGCGTCTTGATAAGCCCCTTGCATTACTCCAGTGAGTAGAGGAGCAAGAAAGAACCCCCTTGTCTTGGCAGGCCATTGGGTGTCTCGGGCAATACGTTCAAAATGTACAGAAAAGGGTCATCGCCGGGTTGGTTTTTCTGCAACAGGGTGTGGGGTATAGCTGGGTGTGTTTTGCTAATGGCTACTGCTTCTCCCAATAGTCACACAGCCTCCCGGCTCTAGTCTAGAGCAGTCCCTTGCAGTTGAAGCGTCTGCTGTAAGGTTTGCCGGTCTGCCTGTGTCTGGTGTCCTTGTACTTGGACCAGTTGTTCTAGTTGGTGTTGGCCCTCTGCCAGGGCCTTAATGATATTCTCCATGCTCGGGAAACAGGGGGTGCTGCCTTATCCCACAACTGCCACCGCTGTAGAATGATCAGTCTGGAGACATAATTTGCCTGAACAGAAACTTCCTTTAATAGGCAGGAGTAGGAGGGCTGCTTGTGGTGAATTGCATCTGTTCCCTTACTCTTAAATGTCTCATCCATTTCCGTTTTGGTCCAGAAGGATGGTAAGTGGTTTTCCAACTTCCAATCCACTCAGTGCTGCTTGAACGCAATCGGTTCTATTGATTGGTCAATATGCAGCCTCACTGGGTCACCAGCCATGCAGCCAATTCCCTCGAAGAGCTGGCTGTACTTCGCCAGCAGCTCCTGCATGTCTTCCAAATACACTGAGTATGCAAAACTCACAATGCAAAGTACTTCCACTGCCGCACAACTCAGGAGGGTATTGCTGCTGACACTTGTTACTTAAAATCGGGCCTTGATGGATGACCCTCCATGCTCGACATTGGCCACAAACGCCCCAGCCAATGGGATTGGCTGCTCGCCTTCAAAAGGTGAATATGCGCGTCCTCAGCTTCTGTAATTTGGACGGCGCAACCCTGGCGCCATAGTGCACCCTGACCATCACATCGACTCACGCCCCTGTGTCCACCAGCACCGGCACCATCCAATTCTCCCAGCCCCCGTAAATCCTGTTCAACCAAAAGATAGATAAAAGCTAAATGGAGGGAAAATCTCCGGCAGGTAGGGCTAGTGGACTGGAATTTAGAATAGTCGGATAAAGGAATGAAGACCTATTATGATCTGAAGACCACCAAGAAGGAATATAAAGTAGGCGTTAAGTTTTACTTGTACAATTTCCAAAGGAATCAGGCCAAGGAGTGGAAATTCCTCCCATCTTGGCAGGGTGCCTTTGAAATTGTAGATAAAATATCACCTGTTGCCAACAAGTCTGCATCCCAAAAGGAGAAAAATTGGTCCACATAAATCAGTTGAAAAGCTGTCACCCCAGACATGCTTTACGACTGATTGAGGAGCCAATTGAAAGTCGAGCAGAGGATCCCCCTGAAGAATGAAAAGGAAGGAGGAATACTTACCAGGGACTACTTTGAAGGCTATTTAAACCACGCCCGAAGAGCAGCACATGCTTCGCGTTATTCTGCATCCAGCAGCGTAACGCTCACCGTGTCTGCATCCAGCATCCTGCCACCCCCGCCTCGAGTCAAGAGCGCCTAGAAAGAAAAGAAAGAAGAAGAAAGGTTAGAACAAGAACTTTACTGGATTTATTACCTGATTTCGGATTCAGCGCATCTTCGAACCAGAATCAGACTTAATTTTAAAAGCGTTGCATCGCCAGCAGCAGCGCCGCACCATACTAACTGTTCCTTGCAGCATCTCTACAATCCGGTGCTGTCTTCATCACCTGGTTGCCGCATTCCAGCGCCTAAGCGGGACAAGAAAACAACAAGGTGAGCCAAGGGAACAAACAAGGACAATCCCTTGCCACCATATGCTTACCTGATTTTACCGCAGGAGGTATTATCCACCAGCACGCCAAATCTTCCTACGCTGCACCTGCAAGAAAAGAGAAAGCAGCGAGTTAAACCTTGGCATCATTTACCAGACAGTGTTACAAAACACAGACTCTTACCTGAACGCTTTCAGCTGCCACAAGACGATCATCCTTTGGGTCTAAGCTGCAAAAGAAACAAGGAATTGGACAAGAGTGATTAATCGGACATTTTGAACTCATTACAACTATATACTTACGGCCTTTCGCCCGGAGGTTTGGAGCCAAGATTTGTCCAGAACTCTTCCAATATCCTCAAGCCAGTGAAGTAACTGGCCATCAAGGTGCCCCTGCATTCTTCGCAGGATGGAGAGTTCATCATACAAAACTATAAAGTGAGCTTTGTGAAAGGGAATGTCAGAAGTGATAAGTGGGGACGCAGTGAGGTGTTAATACTCAAATCCACGGGTGGCTAATTCCCTTTCCCCGTCTTTAGGAGACTACTTCTACATGTCAAGCAGACAAAGCTAGGTGGGCCAGTCCAGTCAGTCATCTCTGCACTACGCATCACGTTGGTGGAGACCGTGGCTGTCCAGTTCCGCTCGACACCCCTGTGGGAGCCAGGTGAGCGTAACATGGCCATCTAAAATGTGTTCTGGCTGATCTGAAAATGTTCCAAATATGAGAATTGGTGAAGGGGCAGAGGATACAATTAGGAATATGGGCAACAAATTGTGTAAAAAGCATAACAGTTATGAATATGTAAACGGCAGAAAACTGCCACATGGCCGTGCAACATTTTGAGTATCTGGCTGTCATCTTATTTAATTCCCCATGTTTAGCTGAATCAGAAAATATGTATATTATAGCAGTTATTAGTAAAATTACGAAGTTTTGCCACATAACTAGTTTTTGCCAAAAATCTGACATGAGAACAAATGGGGCTTGTAAATCAAGCTGCCATATTGTAATTGTTTATTTGTAAAGTGCTTATACAAAAGTGAAGCGCTTCAAGGCGGGAAGGGAACAAGGGGGATATCATTGTCATTCTTAGGCCTTGAAGATTCCAAATGAACTAAGGGCAATAACTAGCATACTAGGCCAGGGCATTTGTACTAGAGGAGATTGCCGAGAGTGCATCTGGGTGGAGCCGTCTATTGCTAGGAAGGCCTAAAAGCTAACGGGTCCAATGGTGGAGAGTGGGAGGCCATCCTTGAGAGTGGAGTGACCAGACCCCTGTCCCATCTTTCCAGAGTGTCCTGAAACACAGCTAGCTTTCCTAAACTTTAAACAGGGACATTCAAAGTGAATAGAACTGAGACCTGGGAAACCAAAAGGTGGGGGAATCTGGTTGCGTTAAATACTCTCTCTATATAGTGAGTGGGGACGGGGGCAAAACTGTGCAGATCCTTTGCCTACTTAACTAAATGATTAATGTAATTAATTCCCCATTTCGTGGAACACTAGGGGGTGATATGAAATTAGCAAAGCTCACTTCCCAGTGTGCGTTAAAAAACTACAGCATATCATTTAATTGGGTAATCTTTTTTGTCCTGTTGGCCCAGACTTCTTTAAGGAAGAGGGGTGTCTTTGTTCTTAAACAAGTCCAATCTTTTTGTCCAGCTTCCCCCAACACAGGCCTTTCATTGCAGAGGTACGAAATTCAAAATTCCCCAAATCATTTAAATTTTTCGGTCCAACTTCTCCAGCACAGACCAAAGTATGAGGTGGTCTGAAAAACAAACCAAATCACCCTGTGTTTTGCCATATGTATTTGTACGAATCTTGAAACCTTACTGCTAGCCTTTTAAGGCTGCAGGAAAATCAAAATTGCACAGCACATTTATAATTGTTTTGGTTATTGATCAGTTTAATTATTTCTTGAAGTGAAATTTGTAGAAAGTAAAGAATTGAGATTTGTGTTTTTTTTATAAAACTAATTTGTGAAATTGATTTGTGTAACAAGAAGTTAATGGTGAGCCACAAAGAAAGTGGTGCATGTAGTTCGGTCTGATTTCTATTACTTTTAATTTAAATAAATACAAATATATTTCCTGTAACAGGCCTGGTTCTTGGCTCATTGGTAGCTCATGGGGGAAGGATACAAGGGACATGATTTGTGTCTGAAGTAGGGCTGAATAAAATAATCTGTTAAACAGTTTGTTGTGTCACACCTTAAGTGGGGAGGGTGGGCACTCCCTTTGTTGAGGGTGGCTTCTCATTAAACCGTTACATCCTCCCCCTACTTCAGAAGGACTCTTTAGTGTGATCATGTACCATCATAAAGCCAAGCGTTAGCCAAGTAGTGTCGGTGCTGGCTTCCGCTGTTGTTTCATCACTCTCAAATTCTCAAACTTTGTCTGGTGGACAATTTGTATCCGGACACTGATTCTTTTAGAAACTCTTTAAAAGTGGAAAGTGCCCTGCCTGGATTACATTTCACCGACTGCACCTTTAAGGTAGACTCGTATGCAGGCTCGCATGACACAGCCCTCCCCTTTGGTGGAGTACAAATACAGCAATACTACTGATGTTTGTGTGAGCGTTGCAGCTAAGGTGACACCTCTTGACTTTGGCGGCTATGGCAGAGATGATGTCTGTTTGGCGCCTTCCTTAACAACAACCAACGTGGAACCAATTAACACTGTATTGCCTTTACCATCATGAAAGTCCCAGTGGAACGGCAGGGTGGCATTGATCCTTGCAAACTAAGTACAAAGAATCTTGCCTTTTACTGTGGATCTCCAGACAGTGGAAAGACTGTTGGCAGTGTGTGATTGGGAATGATTCCAGGGACCAGTGTGGCAGTGACGAATCCTGTGAATAAGGGCCAAGAAAGGTTACCGCTTGATTCAACTTTGAGCTAGCTGCATGTGGGAAGACCACTTGCGGTGTGTATGGAAGGTGGCCCAGTGGAGCGTGCATACAAATCTGGTACTCTGAAATTATTTTTTGAATACTTCAAAAAGATAGGTCCTACGACTAGTACAGACCTTAGACCCACAGCTATTGCTAGGACAGCGGGCCATCCTAAAACTACACAGCCGTACATCGTTAGTGACCACAGCCTCCTAGAACTGGGTCCACAGATGGATTTGGGCCCCATGATGGAAATGAAAGTTGCAAAAATACCCAAACATATTGCCCCCATTTCAACTGAAGATCCTTCCTTTTCTAACGGAGCACCCAAATAGCTGTTCTGATTCCTATTTTGTGACACCAGGGGCTAGTCCTATTGTGCCACAGCAGACTCTGCAACCGGATTCGATTAACTGCTACAGGAATTTCAGCCTTAAATATGGTGCTAAACTCATTTTCTTCCCTATCCGATAACATCCACTTAGAGTTGTCCACTAATGCTCTTCAATTGAGCAATGTAAAAATCAATCTTCAAATGATCCATAACTCTGTGTCTGACATGACGTGTGCTGCAGGGACACTGAAGAAATCGCTTGGTGATCCGGCTTCTATTCCGGCACCAGTTCAAGCCGTGCCTGCAGCCCCTTCTGTAATTCCAGTAATAATATGCGGCCCCCCTCAAACAAGGTCGACTAGAGGAGGCAAAAAAGACAAACAAAACTAGTTTTAGGAAATTCTGGGAAATGTTCACCTGACGGAGGAGGTTGCCTGTACCACCGAGGAAATCAACATACTAGAATGTGCCCTGGTGCAACCCGATGATCCTGTTATTGTTGTCCCAGTTGACCTTGGAAGTCATCCTTGTGAGGCAACACCTGCTCCAAATGGTCAGAGCCAAAGCTCAATACTCTTGGAGGAAGTAATGGTTGGTTCCACAGTCATCAATAACTCAGTAATAGTAACAGAGACAGGGACTCAACACAAGTTACTTGATGAAGTCCACAAGTACTGTTTTAGGAGCTATCCAATGTTTACATCAAAAATCTGGGCCAAAGCCACCAGCTTTCACGTGTGCTCCAGAACTCAACAAGCGAGATAGCGGCTTTCAACACTCCCTTGGGAGAGATAATGATTTTACAAAAAAGATCGGGTTAACTCCAGCATAGCTGAGACTCAATTGCCTGAGCGCCATTTACACTCACTGATAAAGGTTTCTGAGATCAGAAAAAAGGAGATTGGTTTCCAGTGTTGTTTGGAGGTTGTGGGTGTGCTCGATGGCCAATCCGGCACAGCTCTACCAGTCAAAAGAGGTGTGCTGTCTGTCTCCAACCCCGGCAACTAAAGTTGTGTGTGTGTGTGTAGCCACTCAGGAAAAAGAGAGGCCGGACTTTACAAAAGACAGTTGATTTGCAATGTTATATCGCTGCAGTCAATTTATTGATGGGCTCAGTTTCTGAAGCTTTGTCAATCTTCAGTTCCCAAAAGGGTGCCCGTTTTTTTTAACCCCTCTATGAGCAATTATGAGCTTAGTAAGAAGGATTTTAGTCTCCATTGTAGTTTTGGTGCCGTAGCTCAATCTGATGAGTTCTCTGAATTTGCGCTTCCGTTAATAAGATGTGTTCAGAAGGATGTGTATTATGCTTTAAGCAGGGAACAGGGTGGCCCCTCACCGCTCAGTGGTGTGGGATAACTGCCCACAAGGTATCATTATTTCTGGGGGTCAGCTGACGGCCTTTCTGGGCGACTGTTTCTCAAGCGGCCCCTCCTGTGTCCCAGTCATCGCATGAAAGGAGACCCCGTCAGGCGGTATTGCCAACAAGACGTTTTCTGGAGAGACTAGAAAATAGATGTAATGACATTCTGTTAAACAGAATGAACATAATCAAGCTTCTCCATGAAATCCTACAGCTACAGTTGCTTGATACTAGAGACATTGATCGGGTTTATTATCCCCACGACGATAGAACTGATTATGTTTGGTTAGACATTAAGTGAGACATTGTGGTGCAAATGGTTACATCAGAAATTGATTCATTGAGGGCTATAGGTTATGACCTGTTCAAGGAGTGTCAATGTGATTTGTCAGTGACAGATGAAGTGGAATTGTCGGGCAGTGGGCCTTTTTCTCCTGGTATCCCGCCCCCCTGTGAAGGTTACATGTTCAGTGGGTGACCAGTGACGATAGCGCTGAAAAAAAGCTGACCAAGATTAGCATAGGTTACATGAATCTCTTGTGGGATAGTTTAAGAAGTTGCTAGATCGCAGGACGGAGACTAGCCCACTCGGTAGCAACCAAATATAACTAGGAATAGTGCGTTGGAACCCAAGAGGATTCAACAGCTTCTTGAGGTCAGTGGAGAGACTTAATATTTTGCAGCAGCACGATATATATATTTTATTTTTTTTACAGGAGGTGTAGTTGTGCCAACAGTTAGTTTTAGATGTATATATATAGTCTTCCAGCAGATGGCGACAAAGGGATTGAGGGGCCGTACATCGCATGGTCTCATAATCGCTGTCAATAATGATACTATATCTAGTGCTTCCAATACATTATTTAGTAATTTACTGGTGAACCAGAGTGGCAATCGTACCACTAGGTACATTGGAAACATTAGCAAATCCAATAATACAATTCAGGACTTCCTTATAACATCGATATTGGAACGAAAGATTGACCGGATCAGACCTAGATTATATCATTTTTTTCTTGGATTCAAGCCCTGGGAAAATGAGACCGGAGACACATATAGCAACTAATTCCCACGATCCAGAATAGAAAGAACAATATAAGAATAGAAATAACGGAGGACAAGTGGGTGAAGCACTTCCTCCATGTATACAGAAAACCATTACGTGATATAACTTTTGTCCAGGCGGAAACCCCTTGACATTTGTTTACAGGAATATAAAACTGGTTTCCAAAGAGGGCTCGGCACTGAATTGATGGTTGGTTAAAAAAAGGAGTCTGCAATGCCAGCAAGTTTGCCTTTTTACATGGCAGCCATTGATTATAGGTTAAGAAAACTGGCCCTATCACTTCATTTTCCAGTCACTGTTTCCATATATTCTAAAAAAACACATGATACATATATGAGGTCATGTGTCGTCTGCTTCAGAAATGAAATCTATTCCACTTTATTCATTTTCTTTGTTTAGCATCTAAAAATGATAAAACATCATCAATGTATAGATATACTCTCATCAATGAGTGGACCGAAATTCATCGGTGTTCCACCCAAACATTACACAAGAATTGTGGTTCTTGGTTCTTATGTAATGTTAGTAAAACAAACTTTTCATCCTCTATAAAAAGAAAGAACAACCTTTCACCAATCCAGTGGTATATTTCTTCCAAGAAGGTCAGATCAGGCCTGCCGGTTTCAGTGGTATATATTAGTTCGACCACTTTCTTCAGGGCCAAACAGCACTATCTTGTGTGCTGTCAAGAATGTATGAGAGGAAGGATTTTCTCTGGTGTTTATACACCCCACCCTTAACTTGTTTGTACCAGACCCAGAGGTCCGTGTGGGTAAGGCGACTGGAAATGTTTCACTCGGACGCGCTTGTGTTTGGTGTTCCTGTTCACCCTGTTACTCCGTTGTCTATGGATCTAAAGACTTTCACCCGATCCGCATCCTGTGTTGTAGCGCAAACGCGCTGTTCATTCGGGTGGACATCCTAACAAGACGTCCTTCTCGCTATGGCTGAAACAGCAGTAAAAATCTAGTTTCTATTGCATTTTGCAGCAGTAGTTTTGTGACTAAACTATATTTGCTCAAATTGGAATAACATTGATCACTAAAAAAAGGAAATTATGATCACTGAATGAATTTTGTATGGATTTTGAAAGAGATATTTGAAGCAAGCAAGTTATACTTCTCCTTATAAGAAGTTAAGTCACATATTTGACCCTGAATCAATGGGATAGTTTAAAATCTAGATCTTACGAAAATGCTTTGTCCGTCGATTTAAAGTTCAGTTATGTGATTTGCAGGATTTTAATACCTATTGTTTGTATCAAGGTAATTATTGGCCAATCACAAAACTAAAGTCCAGTGTTAGACGAAACACTGGCTGTTTCGACCATTTAATGTTGAGGTGGTTAAGCAAGGCTGGGCCATTATTGTTGGAATAGGTCACTATCTGTATGTATAGCATGAAATAAATAGAACTAAATGTATTATAGGGCTACATATTTCTAGTGATTGATATTATAAATCAGTGTTACATACCATTACTTTGTATTGGGGTCAGCGTGGTACGTTATTCTTCTGATATAGAATATGTTAGGTGCACTTTAGATTCTGCCTATTTTCGCTTAATTTCTTTAAAAATGGTGAAAATCACTTATGATGCTGGGAGAACTTGGGGGTCTAGCTACCCTTATAAACTAACTAAGAAACACAATCTCCCTCCCCTAATATCAGGGTTGGTCTCCCACATGCAACAGAGAGCTAACAAAGAGCTCTTTATGATAAATCGGTCATATATGAGACATAAAGAATAACATTCCATCATAATTACTTATAAATTCAATTTACATCAATCTAAAAATGTAAAACAGACAATTATCAATACATGTATAACATTATCACACACAAGTGTTGATTTGAAGAACAGGAGGTCTACTAATTCTTATCCACAATTATTCCAAAATATATAAATGTACAATGAAATGTATACATATCAATTTCCAAATTGTTCATGGATCATCCCATATACAAATGGTATCTGTATTTCTAGTCCAACGAGTTTTGAATAGTAATCTATTCTTCTACTGGGAGCTGATCCATCAGATTTTCTAAAATGTATTAAGATAGATGTTTTTAATATAAATGAATTTAGGAGAATCGTCCCAATAAAATTACATACTCTATTACTAACCTGATAGTTTATGTTGCAAATCAATCAATTAATTTCCAATGTCCCAAGAATCTTATTAATTTAAAAGAATCACAAATTTGTAATAAAGGGAGACAAAACCCTGATGTCGACCATGTAAACTCTTGTCTGAGTGTAGTAGTATATATATATATCTAACTACTCTCAAATGTAAAAGTCAATTGGCTTCACTATCTGTGATGAAGTGGGCCGTCCTAATAGGAGATAATAAACTATTATAAAGAAAATGTAAATAAAAGTCAGACCCAAACGACTATGAACTCACAATTCTAAATAACTCTATATCCTTCTGTCCCAAACAACAAACTCAATCTAACCTTAGAAAACTGTCACTAGCACTTCTTAATGGAGTCCAAAGCCGAGCATGGCAAAGCCACTTACCTTGCTAAAGATATGCCTTTAAATACCTTCTATCCTTGCCCCTAGTTACCCGAGATGTTGCAGTTGTGTCAGTTGGAGTCCAATTCCTTTGTGCGTTAGTGTAACTACGGTCTAATAAGAATGCCATCTTAGAGTGTATGCTCATAATAGAAATAACAATAATGTAAGTAGATGGTCATCGCTCACTGCGTAAAAATACAATGCTATTAATATACAAGAGGTCTCTGATATTATACAGTGTGTTCCCGGAGAGTAATCCACACTATTCTAAAAAGAAAAAAAAAAAGAAAAAAAGAAAAAATACTAGTCATTGTAACATGCTGTCCTAAGATCCAAGGACTAATAAAGAGGCAATCTTGGAGTGGTGTCAATCCTTAGACTGGTATTCTTAATCAGTTTTCTCTTAATCACTTTATATTTGTTCTCAGTTGGTTTGAATATGTGTTATTGCTTTCCATCAGATCTCTATATTCCTCTAATACACATTTAAGAAGTATATCATTTGGTAAAAATTACAACAATCATGTCAAATCACAATCTTGATTGAAACCTCTTGGTAACTGATTGCAGTTTTATTATCCAAAATACTTCTTTCTCTAAACAATTTTTGGTTCAAGTTACTTCGTCTCGTTGGTATGGATACTAGTTCTAATATAACAAAACGTAACTGTAATTGTATGACCTTTTTCAAGGAAGCGTACTGTGATTGGTGATGTACAGTTTTTGGTATGTAAATCAGATTTGTGTTCACACCCTCTAATATTTACTTTTCTTTTGGTCATGCCCACATAAAACAATCCACAGGGACACCTAATTCCGTAGATTAGATTTTTTGTATGACAGGTCAGAGAATAGTTCAATTATATATTCTTGCCTGTATGTGGATGTTGAATGACATTTCCTGTTATTATATTACAGTTAATCCAGCTCAAGCACGGGATGGTTCCGTTAAAGTTTTCTTCCAAATACCAAATTAGGAGGATCTTTCTGAGCCTTTTGTTCCAATAACTCCTGCCTTGTAAAATTATCTATTTTCTCTACAGTTCTTGTTAGAGTTCTGTTATCATATAGTTTTTTATGTGAAATTCATGATCCTCAGAAATTATCCTCATATTTATAAACTAAGGAAAGACCTTCTGTTCCTCAAATCAACATTTGTGTGTGATTATGTTATACATGTTGTCATGATGCCTACTCCCGGGAAGCCAGTTCAGGACCAGCGTCCCCGAAAGCAGACATCATGTCCCCTGGGAGGGACCGGGCAACCCCTTATAGGGGCTCTTTGGACATTGTCCTGGCGCCTTTGGCGCCAGGCTCATAGAAGGCATCAGTCCTGGCACCATAGGCGCCAGGCTCATTATGGGAGTGCTTGGATGGACTTACCTGATGCAGACCATGCTGCCGGATCCAGACCTCCTTGAGGTCTGAAAGGGACTATTTTACCTATGGGACTATTTTACCACTCGGGCGTGGCTGAGGAAGAATACTTACCTGGAACTACTTTGGGGGCTATTTAAACCACGCCCAGACAGCAGCTCACGCTTCGCGTTGTTCTGCATCTAGCAGCTGGACGCTCACCGTGTCTGTTCCTGCATCCTGGCTCCAGCCACGCTTGCCTGCAACCTGGAACACCTGAAAAGGAAGGAAAGGAGAGAAAGGTGAATAATTGAACTTTACCTACCTCCATCCGGAGTCCGGAACCATCACTCTGACGATCCTGAGAAAAGACTTTTTTTTAGAAGCGCATCGCATCGCTCGCTGCAGCGCCGCGTTCCACTCACCTTCACGAGGCGCCCTCGGGCTCTTCAGCGACCATTGGCACCATCCGTCGCCTTTCAGCGCCTAAGGAGAAAAAGAGACAAAACAAAGGTGAGCGAAGGAACAGATTGAGGAAGGCCTGATTCTTCCACCTTAAGACTTACCCGATTATTGTTGGGACAATCTTTCCTCACCTCGGGTCGATCGCCGCTTCTTTGGCACTTCCGTACCCCGGCCCCTAAGGGGAAAAAGACACACGCATTAGTGGGTGAAAGCAAGATCACTAAGGGAACCATCCATCAAAAAAAATCTCACCAGAGTTTACCTTCGGCGAATCCATTCCTAAACGCGGATTCTTCATCCTGCATCTAAAATAGAGAAAAGGACAACGGACAATTAAGGCTTGAACTTTTGCAACTGAATACTTACGGCCTCATATCGGAAAAGTCAAGCGGAGTTGAATACTCACCAAACCCGAGATCCAGTGAAGTAACTGGAAATCAACGCGCCCCTGCATCGGAAGCAGGATGGGGAGCTCGTCCTTTCAGACTCTAAGGTGAGACTCTACGGGGAATCGCGGAGGGGGTTCTAGGCGTGGGGGAAGGGGGAAATCCGACACATTATCCAGCAGACAGTTAATCCCCTTTTCCATCTACAGAAGGATTCTTCTACAGGCCAGACAGGCAAGGTTTGGGGGTCTGGTCCAGTCCGTCTTCCGAGTCCTGCGCATCACCTTGGAAGAGGTCATAGCAGTCCAGAACAGGTCGGCGCCTCTGTGGGAATCAGGTGAGCGTTACACATGTATTGATAAAAAAATGTCTGTTTTATATTTTTGGATTCAAGTGAATTGAATTTATAAGTAATTATGATGAAATTGTATTCTTTTTGTGATATATATATGACCTATTTATCATAAAGAGCTCTTTGTTAGCTTGTTGTAGAGAGTGGGCGACCAGCCCCAATACTAGGGAGGGAGTTTGTATTTCACAGTATTCTTCTAAACCTTTGCATGTAGGCTACTTGATGAGGTGCCATGTGGAGGCTTAGTTCTTGCTGCAGATCCCTCAAATTTGGGATTGTTGTGGATTATGCATGGTAGGTGCTCTTATCTACTATGTCTAGCATCAACTATTATCTCAGTGACTGCCTACCTGTTCCTTCAGTCAAAGTCCACTGAGCTTGGGATACCCCACCATATGTTCAAACATGTACCCTTCAGACAGAATCCATTCTAGCACTTACCGGATTTCTCAGGGTAGACGTTAAAGAGCCTATCAGGAGCAAGAGGTCATCTAGATATGATCTTATACTGGCGTTCGATCAGCTGGACAGTTTTGAATGATCCAGTTAATCACTGGAAAATACCCATTATCAGTTTAGGTCCTTCTCTCACCCTCTTCCGCAACTTTTGGCAGCACCTCCACTGCTGGGGGATTAGTATCTTACCAATGAAGAAAACCCACCGGGTAAAGTGTGAGACCTGCATACTTGCCGCAAATTCTATGAGGTTATTACTCCCTCGTAGCTTTACCATCGCGCGCATGAGCCAACCCAACTTCTGCAAGCTTAAATTGGCCTTAAAAGAAGCAAAAGCGCTATTCCAAGATGGCCGCCGGAGCGAGGAGACGCGCGTGAGTCTCGCTCCCGCCGGGCCACTCATTAGCACCATAGAAGCCGCGAACCGGAGGGGGGCCGTTCCGCACACACAGCTCCGAGTGCGGCTCACGGCACTGGCCGCAGGAGGAAGACGCCTCGGTCCCCACCCGCGCCGAGGAGCGGTCCTCCCCCTCCCCCATCGGGACGAGGCGCGGTCCTCGCACCGCGAAAGCGCGACACAGGCCCCCCCAGAGACGCGAAGTGGAGGCCGTCGGCGCGGGCGGCGAGGATCGGGGAGGCGCCACTGACCGGAGCCCCAGCGTTGCGGCGCCCGGGGGTCGGGCTTTCATCCGGCGGCATCGAGGGACGGGCCCGGCGCCCCCCGTCAGCAGCGGACCCCGCAGGAGGAGCGGGAGGTAGCCGGGTGTTGCGCCGCACACAAACAGCCGCCCCGTGACGTTGGACACCAACGGCAGTCCCCAGTCCGGTGGACTATAAGGTGAGGCGCCCTCCCTGGTGCTCCCCGTGCCCCCCCCTGGAGCCCTGCGAACTTGGAGGGCCTGCCCCCCCCCCACACTGGCAGCTAGATTCGCAAGAAGGCCCAACTCAGCCGAAGCGGAGAGGGACCACCCCCCCCCACATTTGAGGGGTATGTGAAGGCAGCCAAAAACCGGAGCACCGCTGCCAGGCCCTCCCTGAGACTCAAGAGTAGGCGGACGGCGCAATCACCGAGGGAAGCACTGTCCGGAGCCCCAACACTGCAGCGCACGTGGGGACCATACAGCAGGCGGCACAGCTAAGAGGGTTATCCTCCCCCCTTCCTTCCCAGTAGCCCCCCGAAGCCACCCCCTACAACCACCAGCAACTCAAGAAGGGACACGATCTAGCAGCAGGACGCGCCAAGGCCTACCTTTCAAGAGGCATTTCCCCGACCATAGAAACAGGAGAGGGGGAAGGCTCGTCCGGGGGGATACTAAGGCAAGAACTCCTAGAGGAAGATATGTCTAAAGCGAAGGGGAGGGGGGGATCCCTACAGATACAGCAGCCCCCCAAACAAGACTCCAGCCTGATACAAATGTGGGCAGTGGACACCCCAGTGACAACTAGGAGCAGAGTACAGGAGGACTCTTCCCTGCAGACTGCGAACTCGTCCGAGGCGAGGGACTTGGCCTCTGGCTCCCAACCCCCGACAAAAGACGATATGCACTCCTGGTTTAAAGAACTACAAGATAAACTAATGTCAACTGTCCAGGACCAGTTCGCAGCAATCAAGCAGGATATGCAACAGGCAATACAAGGAGTTCAACATGACATTGCCAACCTAGAAGAAAGGACGAACACCCTAGAAAAGATAGTACAAAACGCAGAAGAAGAGGCTCTTCAGAGCGCCGAAACACAAGAGCACCTAGTGCGCCTGACCCATAATCTGGAAATACAGTGCGAAGACCTAGAGAACAGGTCTCGCAGATCGAATATTCGCATCAAAAATATGCCGGAATCGGTCCTGGACAGGGATCTAAAGAAGGCGGTACAGGAGGTCTTCGGGGATATCATCGATGCTCAGGACCCGGAGGCAGTGGGGATCGATCGCATACATAGAGTAGGCCCGAGACGCACGGGGGCACCAGGAGAGAGACCCAGAGACGTCCTGGCGGCTCTGTCCTCCTATCCACAAAAAGAGCTTATTCTACGAAGAGCAAGGCAGATGGATCAAATCAGGATGAACGGGGCAGACATTCAGCTGTTTCAGGACTTATCAGCCGTTACACTCCTAAAGAGAAGAGAGATGGCCCCACTCACGAGGGAACTGGTCACAAGAGAGATAAAATATAAATGGACATTCCCTTTCGGTCTGCTGTTCGACTGGGATGGGAAACAAAGGAGGGTGACCTCCATGGAAGAGGGGCTAACCATATTGGACATCCAGTCAGGGGAGTCCTTGACCAGAAAGGATAGAAAAAAGGGGGAACTACAAAACAGACCGGGGGGATGGGAAATGGTCCGACAGAAAAGAAAACGGCGCGGAGGGGGAAGGGATGGGTCAAGCGAAATAAAGTAGAGGATGCAAATATAAAAGAACATGAGACCCGGGGCTCTATAGCTGAAGGCAGCTTATGGAACGGCACCCAATGATGGAATTCGCAAACGACAGACATAGTTGGCCCGGCATGGAGCCGGAACAACCCACATTAAGGTCAAGGAATGATGCGGGGTTTAGGACTCCCCACTAAGTTAACCTCGAGCCTACAGAGGGCTGGGAGCGACAGGCGGAACGCCAAAGCTACCTTAGGTACCCGTGCCCTCCTCGGGTGTAAAGTTGGAACTAAGTTTATGGTTGAGGGACTTATTTACAGTTTGGGGGGGGAGGGAAGATCTTCCGGAAGAGAGAAGGGGAAACTTAACTCGGGCTTAACACATGTACAACCGGACTATCTGAAATGGGGAAGATACGATTTGTAACTTTAAATGTAAGGGGCCTGAACTCCCCGGTGAAGCGGAAAAAAGTGGAGATCATGTTAAGAAGAGAAAAGGCGGATGTGCTATTGTTCCAGGAGACCCACATTAAAGCTCAAGATAGGGGGAAAATACGCCTGAGAGGCTACGAGATAATAGCACAATCCAATGCAGCGGAAAAAAAGGCAGGAGTGTTGATTGCTGTGAAGGGAGCATAGAAGTAAAGGTGATCGACAAAACTTCAGACAAGGATGGAAGGTATGTTTTTGCCAATATCAAACTACACAACGCCCTTCTGACACTGGCTTCCATTTATGCCCCAAACTCGGGCCAAGATGGCTTTCTGAGGGACACTATGGGGAAGCTGGAGGGGTACGCGAAGGGGGAAATGATTATAGGAGGAGACCTTAATATGGCCTGGTACCCCCACTCTGACCGTAGCGCGAGCGGACCCCTCCACCAGAGCGCCCCCTCTCAGCGTCTGAGAAAACAGATGGAAGGTATGGCCCTGTGGGATGCATGGAGGGAACATAAAGGTCAAACCAAGGGATACACCTACTTTTCACACGTTCACAACACAATGTCTAGAATAGACTACTTCTGGGTGTCAGTGGGGATCCTGGGTAAAATACAAGACCTGGAACTGGGCCCCATTTCCCTGTCGGACCATGCACCCCTCTGGTTGGATCTGTCGACTCCAAGGAACGAAAAGAGAATATGGAGATGGACACTCCCACAAGAAATACTATCTGACCCAGTGATGGGAGAATCCATAAGGGAAAAAATAGAAGAATTCTTTGATCATAACGACACGGGGGAGGTCTCCCTGAGCACCGTATGGGAGATGTGCAAGGCTGTAATCAGGGGCTACTTAATAGCCCTCAAAGCGACAAGGGATAAACAAACACGGCAGTGGGAGTCAGAACTGGAAAAGAAGCTGTCAGATATCCGGGAAGAATTATTGGCAAACCCCACAAGAGACTTAAAAAAGACACTCAAACACACCGAGGGTCAACTCGAACATCTCCGTAGCAAACAAGCCCAGAGATCTCTCCTATACCTCAAACAGAAATACTACATAAAAGCCAACAAGGCAGACCGGCATCTCGCCCGACTGCTCTCGTCGAAGCGGAACGTAACGACCATCAGGAATGTCAAAAATGCGCACAGGGATACGCTAACGAACTCCGAGGATATAGGGAACACATTCAGGGAATTCTATCAGAACCTGTACTCCACAGAGAACCCGAATGAAGCTGACCAAAACAGATTCCTGACATCGATCCCCTTTCAGAAAATATCAGAAGAAGCCAGAGTAGACCTGGAGGCCCAGATAACCGAAAGTGAAGTGAAGAAGGCGATAATGAGCCTCCGACACAACAAAGCACCCGGCCCGGACGGCTTCACAGCCCCATTCTACAAAAAATATGTAGACATCCTCTCCCCATTCCTCACTAGACTACCAAACACCTTCAAAGATAGTGGGAATGTTACCCCATCTATGAACGAGGCAAAAATGTTGGTTTTCCATAAACAAGGGAAGGATCCCTCCCTCCCGGGCTCATACAGACCTATTGCCCTAATTAACCTAGACTCAAAAATCTACACCAAAATCCTGGCGGCCAGGCTCTCCCCACTGCTCCCCTCCTTAATTAACCCAGATCAATCGGGATTCATTCCGGGAAGACAGACACATGACAACACCAGAAGGCTAGCCCACCTCATAGAGAAAATTAAATTCTCCCGCACCCCTGCAGTACTACTTTCTTTAGATGCCGAAAAGGCGTTCGACCGTGTAGAATGGTCAATGCTCTTTAAAACCCTGGTGCACATGGGATTTGGGAACCAATATATTAACATGATCAAAGCCAATTACTCCTCCCCCTCTGCTAGGATAGCGGTAAATGGAGAGATAACGGAGAGGGTGGAAATCTCCAGGGGAACGAAACAGGGCTGCCCGCTTTCACCACTCTTGTATGCGCTATTCCTAGAACCCCTACTTATTAAAATTAGGGAAACAGACCAAATCAGGGGGATCGAGATGGCGGGGAGACAACATAAGGTTATAGCCTATGCGGATGACATGCTATTGGCACTGGAGGACCCAACCCACTCGGCCCCAGCGGCGTTCCACCTACTAGAGCTATTTGGGAACATATCTGGCTTAAGAATAAATAAAAAAAATCAGAAATGCTTATATTAGCCGGGAGCAGTGAAACACTGGGAAGGGAGGCAGACCATTTGGACATAAAGGTCGCGGAGGAGGGCATAAAATATTTGGGCATAACACTCACTCACAAGGTAGAGACATTGTATAAAAAGAACTATCCCCGACTCCTAGCCAGGATTCAAAAAGATTTAGAGAGGTGGAATCCCCTAAATATTTCTTGGTGGGGGAGAATTCAATCGATAAAAATGAACATCCTCCCTAAAGCGCTGTATTACTTCCAATCCCTGCCGGTTGGGGTCCCTGACTCCTTTTTCAGAGCCCTAGCCAAGTCGGTCTCATCCTTCATATGGAACAGGAAACCCTCCAGAGTATCCAGAACTATCCTCACATCCAACATTAGGGAAGGGGGCTTGGCACTCCCACACTTTAAGAACTACTACCAAGCGGCACAACTCAGGATCCTGAAAGAATGGCTAGGGGATAATCAACGAACGATTTGGGTGACACAGGACAGGGCAGTCGCTAGAACGCCACTGGAAGACCTATTATGGACACCAAAGCAGCACAGGCATCCAAATCTGCGCATTAGTGAGATCATGAGGACCACGCTGAACGCCTGGGACGAGCAGACACGGAGAGAGAACATCACCAAGGCTACTGCCCCGTTCACCCCAATCTGTAGAAACCGGCAATTCCCTCCGGGGACTGAGCAAGGGGCTTATGGGAACTGGGAGGAAGCTGGTTGCAGGAAAATAGGGGAGATGTTCGTAGACGGGGAGATGAGATCTTTTGCCGACTGCAAATCACTCTGGAACCTCACAAACGCGGACAGGTACAAATATGAGCAGCTCAGACACTGGCTGACCACGCCTGAGATCACCCGAGCTGCGACAAGAGAGCTTACCGCCTTTGAAAAGTTTCTCCTCACCAACTCAGGAGACAGAAAACTAGTCTCCAATCTCTATAGGTTCATGAATACTCAGGGAGAAGACATCAAGTGGGCATACATGAAAAGATGGGAAAAGACGCTGGGGGTAGTCATCACCACACAGCAGTGGCAGTCGCTATGGGCCGATATCCACAAACTGACCAGAGCAGTACAAACCAAAGAAATGTGGATTAAGATCGTCACGCAATGGCACTACACCCCGGAGAGGCTAAATAGCATGTACCCACATACACCTAATCGCTGCTGGAGAGGCTGTACAGATGCAGGCACGTGGAGACACATCTGGTGGGACTGCCCTAAGGTCAAACTCTTCTGGACAGAAGTAATAGCCGAACTGAAGAAGATCTTCCCAGACGTGGATCGTTACACGGAGAAAACCTGGCTCTGTGAATTCACAGAGCACTATGACAACACACTCACCAAGGCGCAGCGAAAAAGCTTCATGAGCCTACTCATAGCGGCCTGGGCAACAATCGCACAGGGATGGAAAAAAAGAGACCCACCGATGCTGTTCACATGGTTACACAAGGTCTGGTCCCAAATGACCATGGAAAAAATCACACACAATCTCCACGGAACACATAGCTCCTTCATAAAAGAATGGGGAGGAGTGCTAGAATATCTCCAGTCAGACTACATGGCACAGTGGTGCCCGCACTCCATAAAAATAATGGACTTATTCACCTCTTAATCGGCCACGAGTACAATGGAACAATGACTATACTTCCGGAAGAGGGTGGGTGGGGGAGGCGGGACGGGGAGTTGAGGGATTGTTTACCTTTTGCATCACTTATAAACTAATAAAAATATGTTTTAAAAAAAAAAAAAAAGGAAGCAAAAGCCTTCATTTCCAACTGGGGGCCCCCAGTTTTGCACATGAACATCTTTTCCAGTGCTCCAAATTCTTCTACTCCATCTCAGGTGAAAAGGCCACATTGTTGAAAAGAGGTGCAAATAGAGTTAAAAAGAAAAGTAGAAACCCTTGTTTCCAACCGCCTTACTCGCCCCATTCAAGATTTGAGGATTAGTCATGTAAAGTATTGGTTTACAAGCGATCTGGGTAAAGTAGGACACCACTTTGAAAGCCAAGGAATCAAACATAAACAAATCCTCTCCACAGATTGTTCCATGTGCACACAGTGGCATTCACTTTCAACTTGTGTCCAAATCCACCAGGTACCTGAGCTTGAAGGCCACAAAATAGTTAAATGTTAGGGCATTCTACATATCCCCAAATGTTATGTCATAGGAAGATCCTCTATTTTACCCTCGTTTTCCTCCTGTGACATGCAAAATTAAAGAGGTGGTGCTGAGCTGGGATTCATCTAACCTTGGGTTGGAAAATGGTAAAGTCGGGAAAAGGTACAACATGCATGAGAGGATGTTCCTCTTTACAACTGCTATTCTGCCTATACATGAGATATAAAGATGCTGCCAATTTGCCATGTCAGAGTTGATGGAATACATTTTTGTTTAATGTAGTTAACCCTGTGTATAGTGTGCCTTGTTATTCACCCTCCAATATCTAATAGAGTATAAGCAAAGAATGGTTAAGGCCAATAACCGCCTTACTAGTGAGGCTCAGATCAAATACCTCTAATTAGAAGGTGTTCACTTTAACAAGCGACACATTGGAGACAAAAATGATTTCACCTAGCACCACTGAAAGGGAAGAAATTGGGGCAAGTGCTCAAGTGTAACAATCTAGGTAAATACTCATTATATGGCACTGGGCTCCAGTGTATGCAAGTGCTTCATGCACATGCTGCAAAAAGAAAAATTACTTACTAATAATATTCTTTCTACAGATTCTCCTCCTGTGGATTCCTCTTCTTCCCAGATCATCATCCCAGCACCAGCTGCTTAAAATGTTTGAAAGGGGGCATAGTGTGGCTCAACGGCATCCCCTCAACTCCTTCACGCCTCGAGTCCAGGTGTGATGTTGGTGAGCAAACATGTAGCATGCACTTCACCCCCATACCTCAGTTCCCCACCTTTTATCCTTCAAGATCAGCAGCCGAGGGAATAAATTCACATGCACGGAAACGCAAGAAAAGGTTGAGCAGAAGAAAACAACTCAGTTCCTTCTGCTGCATCATATTAATCCTCTCTTTTTATTTGAGGAATAAACAGGCAACAAATTAAAAAGAAATGTAAGGGCTAGGCAGATCAGGATTCGCAATAGCACCCACAACCATTCTACCACTCACCCACAAGAAGGTTAAAGAAGCTTCCATAACGAAGAAGTTAGGGAGGGCAATGAGGAATATATGGGAGAAGGGACTATACATATAACAGTACAGGTAAACAATTTTTCTTTCAATGGATTGCATTCTCCCACAGATTCCTCATCTGGACAGACTCCCAAAGCAGTAAGAACAGCAGGTGGTGGACTGGAAGCTTTATGCCCAAACCTCTAACATCTCTCTACTGAAGGGGGCAACTCTGCCCCGGGTCAAGTCCAGGCTATAGTGTTTTGAGAAGGTATGGAAGGAAGACCATGTGGCAGCCTGGCAAATATCTCTAAACGGGACACCCCTCTGCAAGGCTGATGAGGCACCCACATTTCTGGTACAGTGTGCCTGGAGGAATCTCCTTCCCTGCCCTCTCATAACATTCTAAAATTCACAGAACAATTCATCAAGGGATCGTCTGCTTAGTCACTGCTCGACCCAACCTTGACTGAGAGAAGGCAACAAGTAGTTGGGGGGGTTAGACCCACCCTAACTTTATGTGGTGGCTTGTCAACATTGATCTAAGTGGGTCTGTCATAGGAGCAGCGCATTGATACTTGGTGGTACTTCCTAGACCAATAATCAGAATGTCTCTTTCTACTCCAAATACACAGATCATACTGCAACATACTAAATGGTCTTGAGCCCTGCCTTCCTGAAATCCATCCTAGAGGTTGAATGGATTCCGATTAGCTCTTCTCTCTGCTTAGTCTTAATTTTAGACAAGTGGATTTACTTCTGCTAATTACTGTCTCAAGAAAGTCTCTTTAATGTGGTTGTGTACTGAGGAAAGCCTGAGTAAAGGCGGAAGTGTGTACGAACAATGTTGTTCCCTCTAGCACAAATGCAAAACTGCTGGCTTCGTCAATGCTGTTCCGCTATGGTCTGGCGCCAACTGCCATAGCACTGTGGCACCTGGTATGCTTAAAAGTCACATGTACTTTTTTAAAACAAGTTAGTATTGCTAATTTCGTTTGCAAAGAAGCCCAAGAGCTTTTTCTAAAACTTTATGTTGTATAAAGACGCTAGATATACTGTGACATTTTAAAGCATACAATTTGCGCTTGTGTAAAAGTGAAGTATAGAACCACAAACTGTTCTTCGAGCTGGACTTTAAACTTTTTAAAACATTCAGGTGATTCTTTTTCCATAATTCATCGCTTACAGAGTGTGAGAGCATGGTTTGTAGTTATGCTCACACTGTATATTGTGTGTTGTCCTGCTGCTGCCTGTGTTTTACCTAGTCTGCATTGATGTGAGGAAGGTTTCACTATGCTGCATTTGCAATCTGAACTCATAAAACACTAGGAATGGTGTATATCGCATCACACTGAAAAACAATACGTTATTTTATGTTAATAGACTTTTAGACTGAAGCAAATCACGGCTGTGGTAGTTTCAGAGAGCCTACGATGGCATGCGGAGTGGCATACTGTGAATCCACCGGGGAAGATAGTAAAAGAACAAAACTACATGTTAGAAAAAGTCCTACCTTTGACAATTCTTTCTTTATGGAAAATGAAAAAAACAGTCATTACCACCATATTAAACATACAGCAGGGATAGTTTAATCAAATTTCAAAATCTAAGAG
Source organism: Ambystoma mexicanum (assembly GCF_040938575.1). Lineage (NCBI taxonomy): Eukaryota > Metazoa > Chordata > Amphibia > Caudata > Ambystomatidae > Ambystoma > Ambystoma mexicanum. The sequence continues at coordinate 602,639,168 of NC_090922.1, forward strand.
TTATTTAAAGATCCTCTGAATGTTCGGTCTCCCTTGCTAGTAAACTGCCTGAATAAAAAATAACCATAAGGCCCTAAAGACGGCATATGTGTTGGAGCATCAGCAGGGAGACCAGTCACAATTCAAGTAAAGCTTATACAGGTACCAGCAACACATGAGGGAACCTCTGCATGTTGGAAAAATAGGTGCATGTTGGGTAAAAGTGGGAGATCACAAGCAATACAGCAGAGAGATTACCAATTTCCCCCAACTGCCCTTCCAAATGTACAACCAATTTATCGTGTCTTACCCACTCGTCAGTCGGACAGTTGCTCATCATTTTTATCTCTATTGTAAGACACCTGCTACAGGATTGTCACAAATATAGTAGTTACTGGCCGAAAACACCTTTCTCACAAGAAATACAAATACAATATCGTTTGCACTACTTACGCGGAGACTATTTCTTCACCATTGACAAATTTGGCATAAGAGACAGCTTTGCGGTGGCCTTTGAACACCATGATTGGCTGTTTTGTGTTGCGCAGGTCGTAGTAGTGGACACAGTGATCTACAGAAGAAGAGAGGAGTCTTAAGTGGGTGAAGCTATTTTTTTTGTCATTTATTCGTGAAAGTAAATCATTATTACAGAAGTGTGACTTTTTGTGCCACCTTCATGCTCTGTTTCAAATCACAGTCGGATGCAATCTGTCAGGATAACATCCCATGGCACATTCCACACCAATCACAAATGAAAGCTACAATAGGGTGCAAGCATGTGTCAAAAGATATAATGACTTACCTCTGGTAATGTTCGTTCTGATGAATACAATAACTCCTCTCAAAGATTCCTCATATTTTGTAATATCCCCTGACACAGTCTGCTCTGAAATGTTTTAATAAAGGCACCAGGTGTGATGGTGTTGCTCATCAAGTCTCCCCCAGCACCGCCCAGTGCAAAAGTGTTGTCATCTCTGTGTACAGTTGGGGGAGAATTTGCCATTTTCCTCAGTCCCAACATTTTTTTACATCAGCAAGAGCAGGGAGCAGAAGAACCATTACAAGAAAGGAAAAAGTATCTCAGTCATTCAATAACAATTTCAATATTGAGAACATTAACTCAGAGGGTAAAGCTGGAGGCGATGAGGAATCTGTGAGAGGAATTATTGTATCCATTAGAGGAGCATTACCAGAGGTAATTTATTTTTATAATGGATACATTCCTCCTTCAGCTTCCTGCTCTTTTGAAAGACTCCCCAAACTGCATCCAAATTCAAAGAAGAGGGAGGAGGCCAAAATTCTTTAAGTACCAAGAAATTCTTACAGTACTGAAGCAACTCTGGCATCCTCACCAGTAAAGGAACCTAAATGATAGTGCTTGATGGGTACACCTCACTGCAAAGGCAAAGTAAAAGCTAGTCCCTCGTAGAGAGTGCTTGAATGATCTATGGTGAGCTATTTGGTAGTATATATTTATGCAGAGCATGACCAAGCTGGAGATGATAGGATTAGATACAGCCTTTGTAAGGTAACATTCAAACAACCAGACCAAGAAATGACAACTGTCTAGGGAAAAAAAGGCTAGGTGCACCCTTTTGTGAGAAGAACAATAGCTTTATTTGTATATAAAAAGGAAATGGTGACAGTTATAAGTCCACTACCGCAGAGCTCTCCCTCTTCTTCAAAGAAAACAGTGTGTTACAACTGCAAAAATGCCATAACTTCGAGGTCAGTCTGGTCCTTGCGAATAAAGCAACTCTTTTCTCATCCTAGCCACACAGGCGCCCCAATCATGCCTCCCCACTGGAATCTTATAAGAGCTGGCATCACTCTTTGCTCTCCCTGGTAAAATCATGGGCCTCGTTGTCCTCTGTTCCCCCCTTATCAGCTACTCCTCCCAAGGGGTAGGACTGGGTTTCTGGCAGGTCTCACTAATCAGCCTAATTTGTGAAGGATTTAGGAGTTTTACTCATGGGCATCTGGTAGTTCAGATGGGATGGCCATTATCCTGGGGGGAGTTGGTGTCCTAAATCTCAAATTGTTTTTTGGCAGCTTAAGACCGCTGCCCTGGCTCCCATGGGTGTGTCCTTCACGACCGGCCGCAGCCCTACTCATATCTGACTGTTCACATTCCTACCGAATTTCGCAAAGCTTCTAACAGGATACATTTGTGTGTATGTACATGTTCCCTGCCTCACCTGAATTATTTGAGCATGAGGCCTTGTTGTTCTGTGTTTCCAACATGGCCTGCGAGGATGCAGGCCTACCCTTGAATACAGTGTTGATTCATGCTATGTGTGTTATGCGCATGCAATGTATTTGCCTAGCACTCAAGCTTGTTGTTAGTTTTCCCTTAAACCTATGCAAGTTTCTACAATAAACATGCCACGCACCATTCACCTCTACCCACAAGTCTCCCCCTGACCCCCTGTATCCGCTTATGTGCATTTCCTATGTACTAATATATTTTCTGCAATCTGAATCGTTTGGGGTGGGCTGGGATCTGAACGTGCATCCCAACATTCCCCCTTTAGTTAACATCCATTTACGAATCCTTCCTTCTCTCTCCTTCTATCTACTTCATCCTTAGGGACCCACACTCTACATACGAGACATAAGCTTTCCCTATTTCAGGCATACTTCTCGTGGGTACACGGGAGGTAAATACAACCTCCATCACCTGCTTAATCCACCCAGTGCTCCATATAATTCCCTGGCTCTGGTGGGGGCAAAGTCAAGGTCCCCACTGGATCTACTGGTCGTTCAATTCTGACCATATGTGGCTTATTTGGGTTCTCTGTCGGAACCTGCCTATTCTTTGTAGCTGGGAGAGTCATTCCAGCCCCAATAGTAACCATCATCATTGCACTGTTCGGGACAGTCTTGGCACAGCATCGAAGTATCATTTGCCACGTGCAGAATAACACCAACAGGAGCAACACAACCGATGCCAACATTTTCACCACTGCTCAGAGCAATGTCAATGCCCACGAGAATAATGTGTCGAACCAATCTGCAGCCTACACCCCTGCTTCACTTTCCATATCAGTCTTCAACTTGTGCAAGGCCCCTATAATGTGTGTCAAGTATCGGTTTTCTGCATCATTTGTGGTGACCTATGTACAGCAAGACAGTCCAAATCTTTTTACACCCCCCCCCTACTTCACCACCAGAAGATCCAAAAAGTACCGGTTCTGGAGTGTCATCAACCGGATTGCCCGCAATTCACTCTTAATAGCATTCAGGCCTTGTTCAGTATTATTTGCCAGCTGCATCATCTCTCACCTTACAATCTGCAACCATTTTGCATTTGCTGCGGCCTGAACTCCTGGCATCACAAAGGAGGCGAAGAACACCTATGTTTTGGTGTACAGGTAGTATTTGTCTGGGATTACGTTGAGCAGCTTGAATGAATCTTCAGACAAATAATTTGATCTCCTCCTCCGTATCTTCAGTGAGCGCTTCTTCCTCTTCGCCCAGGGGGGTTGGGTCAGAGCTTGGTTTTGTTATGGTATACCATTCTTGGATGCAGTTGTTAAATGAGCTTCGGGTACCACAAGAATTGCTGAGTGTAATGTTGTTAATGCACAAGCGCCTCGCCATAATGGTGGAGGTATGTTTACTGACCGCATACCCAATAGAGAGCTATAAGAGCTGCCGTTCCTTTAGCAAGATCTGAATGAACATGTTTTATTGCATTTGATGTTATTCCCAACGGGACTAGTCCCAGGTCTTCAAAAGGAAAACTCATTATTCAGCTGCTTGAACTTTCACTGGTACCAGTTGTGTCTCAATCCATGTTAGTTTTGACACATGTATGGCCCATATTGTAAAACAGTTCTTATTGATATTCCATATCACTTCTGCAAATCCTGCCAACCCCCCTGCAGCTCATCCGTTTGACATGAACAGCACTCCTTCCCATTTCAACATGGGTCATGGTTTGCACTGAGGAGCACTAGCTTCTCTGGCACATCTTTCTTCGTCCTTGTTCATAAGTACAACTTGTACCTTGTGCCCCTGGTCAAACTGCAAACTCGACAGCACAAGATTAACCAAACACTGGGCTTCCAAGGGTGGCCTCTCCTGGGTACTAACATTGTGGGTGGACCTGACACATGGGGGATGAGGGAACAGACTTAGCAGCTCCCGTTATACCTCGGTTTCCCCAATGAGCGCATGTGGCTGTAAAACATATTACTAAATTCTGGATGGTGCACATCATAGTATCAAAAACAACTCCTTTGTATTGAGCATATTCATTTTCTTCATCTAGTCCCCTTTTAAGCCACAACTTTAATTGCCATAATATTGTGTCCCGTATACGTGTTCTCTTGAAATTTGCTACAGTAGTCATAACATCATCAGTGGGGGTTGTAAAATCATAAAAATCCCTATGTGCACATATCCCTATACTACACCCCCCCCGTTATATGTCCTAACCATATAAACTCACTTGACAAATACAAAAATATGCCAAACATAAACCCAGAGTAGAGATAAAAAAGGACCCTCGTACAGTGAGACCTGTAGAACAACTTGAGTGTACTGGAAAAGGGAGAGATAAACTGTGTAATATCAATGGAAAAAGTCATTTTCGTCAGTATAAAAAAGAACAAATATAGCAGTGCATCAATATTACAACATACAAGTATACACATATATTGGGCCACTGGCTCTATGATAAAGGTGTGAGAAACCGACTGCAACAATAAACAAACAACCACAAATCTTGTTTCCTTCTTCATATAGTAATTTACAAGAAACATTCACATATACTCAAAGAAGGAGGTGATGTATGGGGTGCCTTCCTGACATCGGAGAGGTGCTCCAATACTGTAGTTCCTTCATCTTGACTGCAAATGGAGTGGCATAAACTACTGTGTAAGGTCTGTTGTAGCGCGGTTCACTCTATGTGTGGACAAAGTTATGCACGTAGATAGCACCCCCTGGTTGCAGCTGAAGCAGTGGCGAGCTCACAGAATCCAGCGCAGCGCTGATTTCTTCTTTTGCTCGTTGTAGCAGTATCTGTCGAGACAGACATTTGATTGATTTTGTCAAAGCAGTTAAGTATAATTGGACCTCATCACCTAGAATTGACGCAGCCATGTGAGCATCGGAAACAGTCCGAACAGGTTATAGCGGCGTGTGCATAAGTCTCCCCATCACTATTCTGTGAGGGGAGAGGTGATGGTCTTTGCAGGGCTGAGTGCTTAAACTGAAAAGGGCCAAAGGCAAGCAATGGACCAATTCTTTTTAAGCCCAACACATAACGTGGCCTTCAATAGACTGTATATACTGTCGACATCGCTGTTGGCCTAAGGGTGGTAAATGTAGCACATCTTGTGTTTGATCCCTAAAAGAGGAGCAATTTCCTTAAACAGCTCATTGAAGAAGAGGGTACCGTTATCACTTCTAAGAGTGTCACACACTCACCATCGAGGTAACACTTCACTTAACAAAAATGTAGCTGTCGATTTGTCATCAGGATGTGTTCATGGACCAGTCTCAATCCAACGGGAGAAGGGGCACACCACAAATATAGCATAATGAAATGTGTTGCAGCATTCTCCCATGTCGGTAAAATCATTATGAACATCTCGAAACGACCACTTTGGCAGGCCAGTGTGGCCTGTAGCGTCGTCACTGTTTGCCTCGTGTTATATGTCTTGTCTGATTGTACAATTTGATGTAAACACACTTAAAAATTCCCATATATTTTGCACGCACCAATCCTCCTGTATATCAGCAGCGATGTGCTGCTTCGACATATGCAAGGGGTAGTGCAGCTGGTCAAATGCTACTAAAGCCAACTCCTGAGGCATTACTACATTCCCTGTTCTACCCTGTCTCCAAACTAGGTGTGTAGGAGACTGTGCACAACCCCTCCTATGCCACAGTAACTTCTCACTCGGCGGTGCTTGAGTCTGCAATTTTATAACTTCAGTAATGATAGTGCAGTATACGGAACCTGTATTTACAATTGAATACTGACAAGTGATGGGCGCTCAGGGATATCTGGCACTGGTGAATAGGCGGCCAATTTTGCGCCCATGTCTGCTGCATTGTTACGGAGTGAAACAAAGTCCCTGCCGTTAGTATGGATGACACACTTGACGATTGCGGCAAGTGATGGCTGTGAGAGAGCATGAATCAATCTGTCGAAGAGAGCTGCATGCTGTACTGGACACCCGTCTGCTCTCCAAACCCTCTTTTCATCCACATCGACAATCCCGAGTGCACAGTTGTCATCACACATGCTGAATCTGAAAAGATTGTTACTCGACATCCGAGCACTGCCTCTAGAGCCTCAATGAGAGCAATGAGTTCTGCCGCCTGGGCAGAATAATGCCCCGGTAGCCGCAGTTGAATGAAAATCTCATACTTTCCATCAACCAACGAGACCATTGCTGCCCCTGTATGTCACTGGCCTGTCTCCTGATCAATAGTGGATAACCCATCCGCAAAGAATATCTAACCATCGTCCAAAGCACAGTCTCGTGATATAGGTATGTTATCGTCCGGGCCTTGGTACGTGGCACAGTCATTAACATCGTCTGAGTCAGTAATGGGTGCTGTCAAAAAGGTGGCAGGATTTGCTATCTTGCAACAAACAATGTGGATGCATGGGCTGGAAAGAATAACTTAATACGCTAATAATCTCTTAATTATTACAAACACTGCGTGTTCTACGTAGAGTTACTGAGAAGCCCATAGTAACAGTGGCTGACTTCCCAATAGCAAAAGCAGCTGCAGCTGAAGCTTGTTCACAGGGAAACTATCCTTGCATTACAGAGTCTAGTATACCGCTATAATACACTGGTGAGTTATGACCCATAGAACTGTGTTGTGTCAAAACTGCTGTCATCCTTTGACCATCTGAGTGTGAAAAGAGAAATAATTCTTTAGTGTAGTCAGTGGTTGCAAGGATAGGGGCTGTGGAAATAACATCCTTCAACTCTTGGAAACTAGTAAGCATTTCATCAGTCCAAATAATGGTATTTTCCGTCCATTGGGCCTCTTTGAGGGCTTGCAGCAGTGGTCGAGCATATGATGACTAGTCGAAGAGTCCCTTTCTTACCATTAACTGAAATCAATTGGCCTAAATACAACTCTTCCTGTTGACAGTACTGCAACTTTGCTCTATCCACCTTGAACCCTTTGTCAGCCAACAACTGTAGTAATGCGATCGAATCTTCCCTGCACTGTTGCTCTGTAGTGCTACACACCAATACGTCATCCACATATGAATGATGGTACTTGGAACTTGAATGTTACCTAAATCTTCATTGCAGAACCCTGGGGGAATCACAGTACCCCTATGGAAGCCTAGTATGTTGGAACCGCCTTCTGGAAAACAAACACAGTGAGGTATTGAGAATCCGGGTGTTATGGGACTGAGAAAAAGGCGTTTTAGAGATCAACAACAGTGAAGTGTGTGGCCGCAGTGGCCATGTTACAATATTGTGGCAGGATTAGGGACCCCCAGGAAATTCAGCTGTACCACATCATTAAGTGGGTGGAAATGCTGAATCAATCTCCAACTTGCCGCCTTTGATTTTTTCACAGGCTAAATAGTCGTACTGCATGGAGAATTGAATGGAACTATAATGCCCCGGTGTAAAAGGGCCATGATGGTGTCATAGATTCCCTTATCAGCTGCTTTGGATAGGGGGTATTGTTTAACTCTGGGTAGCACTGCACCTGGCTTCAATTTGATGCGTATTGGTACAACACTCCACAGGAGCCCTACATCATGAGGGTTACTCGTCCACAATTTGTCAGGTACTTGAGATAAGTCCTCTTCGGCAAATGAAGGGGCACTCCCTACCAATAGCATGGGACATGTCGATACTGTATCATGTCACAATGGAAGCACACTACCAATATTATCACCCCATCATTGTCCTTATTCTTAAAGGGGTCCTCATCTGTTATGTCTCTCGGGGGCTTGGCTGGGTCAATACACTAAATCGTGTGCCATTCTACCTCATCAATGTCTGTTGCTATTAACACAATTATTTCCTTCGACACCAGCACTCCTATGTCAAGCATGATAGTAGTTCATGCAATGAGTTCTTGGGGCTGGGCGGTCTGAACAGAAATTTGAAGCGCACCACCAGAACTGGTTGGCCGCCTGCGTTACTGCACTAAGAAGTACTGTGATCCCATACATGAACAAATCAGGGGCCGCTGGTATTCCTCTCCCCATTACTTCATTTCCCAAAGCAAGTATGATCAACATAACCCTAACATACCAAATACCGAGGGTCGAACACACCACTTCTCTCTCAGTAAACAAGAGGGTCATGTTGAGCTTACTTAAGATGCCCCTAACAAGTAGATTGATTTGGGTTGCGGTATGACTTTGTCCCCTACTTTAAGGGGCAATTGTTTTGTAAACTGAACCGACTGTACTCCCCCTGAGAAGTGCTTTGAGTCGATTACATCGCCTGACAAAAGGAATCTTCCCTCACTAATGAATGGTTTCGTTGCACCTGTAGCCACCATGAAGATGAATGGTGTATTGCCTATCTCCACACCCACCAAAGGTTCCTCTTCTGGGTTGACAGTGACCGACAGAAAGCTAACGCTTTCTGTGGGCTGTCCTAGTCCGGGTATGTGTTTGTGCCTGGAAAAACAAATGGGTTCCCTCCAAAGGCAGTGGCCCCTGGATAGTGCGTCACTGTGACGTTGGGTACCGCATTACTGTTCTGCAGTTGGGGGCCCTCCTGCTGCCCTGGTTGTACTGCGTATGTTGGTGCGCCACCAGAGCCTGGGGCAGGCCGCTGCAGAAATGACGGTGGAGGAGCAGGCAGGGCCATGGCCAGTGGCACACAATAGGGAACGGCCAGGTGTGCTTCCACATAAGGCTTGGGGTACGGGGACGGACCTCCCCGAGGGGATGGGTATGGCTGCTGCATAGGATATGCAACTATTTGTCTATTCCTGCTTTCTCTCAAAAAGTGGCCCCTCCACCCACATGCAAATGTTGTCCCACTCCACCTCCCCGTGGCCCCATTCCTCTGAACTCATCTTGTCCTCCTGGGGCCTGTGAAAACACTGGTCTTCTCTGCTGAAACTGCCCTGGAAAACCTCCATAGTACTGAGGCTGGCACCCATCGTTCCAATCATATTCTCCTCCCCTGCAAGGCGCAGCTGGTACATCCGTCTGGACCGCCGAAGGCTCTACCTGCCCTTCTTTCTGTACCGCAGTCACTGCCCCTTCCAATGCAACATTCACCAGCTTCTTCTGCACCAGTTTCACTTCCTCTATTTGTGCGCGGTGAGACGTTTCATTCTCTTTCAACCATTTGAAGTGATGTACAGAAATTGATTAACTATTTCAGGCCAGCCCTTAGCTTTAATCCCCACTATCTTATCAAGAGTCTTGTGTACTTCCTCCGGGAGTACTCTTTTCACTCCGAGAATGGAATCCCGTCTCTGCCCTCCACATTTCCTGTATTTGCAAAATATACAGAGCGGGGTCTAATGACACTGAAATGCATCCCATCATGGCCATCTTCCCCCAACTTCACTCCAAGGTACCATGCTTCGACCCAAATGGCATCAGCCTGATCCCCCCCAATATTGAAACAAACGTTTCAGATCCCCCACAGCTAAAGTTGTACTAACTGCCTGCTTGTCAAAGGCATATATCCACTTACCTGCTCCAGTGATGAGAGACAGGAGTGCGTTTATCAGATTATTTTGGTCCATGTGGGCCAATGGTATGTACTGAGCCCTTCCCCGTCCCTTGTGCAATAATGGGAACTGCGCCCACACTGTCTTAGTCACTTTCTTCTTCCCCGCCCACAATCTTTTACTCACTTTTCATCACTGCCATACGCCCATACCTATTTCTTAATCTAGGTCCCTACAAACTCTCAACCCACATTGAAATTGCAGGCGGCTGTTACCAGTCTTCCAACTCATCCACAGTATCCCACTCTTCATCCCCTGCTCGTGTACGTTCCTACTCATCAGATTGTACTGTCCCATAATCCAAACTGTTTGCCTGCCTTCTCCTTCTTTCTTCCCTCTCTTTCTCTATGTGCATATGCTTAATGGCAATACTTTCTATTGGAAACAAAATGTCTCCTGCTCTCCATTTGTCAGTCCCGACAGGTGCTCGTTGCCCATCTCTCCTATCTTAACATTAGCCTGGCTCCTTTCTTAACGCTTCCTCCAGCTCCTTCTGTGGTTTCCTATCCATTTCTTCCTGTGTTCTAGCACTCGCAGCTGCAGACGCTATAGTGTTGGGGAGGTTATGATACTGGGCTGGTATGGGTGGTGGGGGGAGCGGTAGTGGGCAAATGGACATAAGTGGGATTTGTGTATCCTGATGCAGCACGGGTTGGGTAGCACCCTAGCAGTGGAGACTGACCTGTTTCTGCAGGGGACACAGGGGCACTCCGGGAGCTAGGAGTGGTAGTGGTCGGGACACAGGTTGTGGGCGGCCCATTCACCATCTTCGGGGGATCGATAGGGACATCTTCTAAGTCTTCCACCATTTTCCACAATTCTAACACGTCCTTTTTGTTTTTCAACTTTTTCCCTCTGTACCTAGCTGCCACCAAAAAAGTATACATATGGCTCAAAATATCTTTATTGTTTGTTCCCTGTTCCAGCCATGGCTCATACATCCCTCCTTTACTCTCTGCGAGCGAGCCATTCTTTGTGATATTTAAAAATGTATTCTCGGTACAAAGGAAGAGCTTTACACAAATACTTGAACAGGGTTGCTGGCTCCATTGCAGCTGCCCCCCTATCACCATTATACAATATTTCTACTGATGCCACCCCGAACCAGTGGGGCTGCTCTCACCCGTTACCCCACTTGCCCTCCCGCTGCCAATGCCCCACCCTTCCACATCACTCTCCTGCACTCCTCTCGCGCACGTCCTCACACCACCCGCAAATCTCCTCTCACACAGGAAAATCAGGCCCTCCCTCTGCCTCTCTGTGTCACAATAAAGCAAGCAATAAATAAATCACAATAAAGACTACTTTTTCGGTCAAACCCTCCCTATATACTGGGTGAGGAGATACCAGGGCCACAAAGGGCCTCTAAAACTACATTTTGTTCTCACGCCCTCCTTTTACTGGGCTGAGAGATCCCACGCCCACTAAATATGTAGAGCATCTATCTGAACCTTTTTTCTTAGCTACACAGTGCTGTCTTCTTCCCTAATAAAAAAGGAAAGGGTCCAGTTACACCACAATCCTCTGGATTATGACCAAACCAACCTATATACAATGTCACGTGGTCTTCCACTCATTCCTCGCTCACTGCACTTACACCATTCCTCACAGCCCCAAACACTCATACTCCCCTCTCTTACCCCGCTTGTTTTTCTCTGCAAAAAGCTCTCTGCGCGCAAAGGGACTGGTCGGTGCAGGGGGGGCACGGCCCCTCGGGATGTGTTGGCTAGGAATCCTTCATCCTCGAGGGGGAGTCTGGGACCACGTCTGGGTCACCAATTTTGTACGGTAACCTTCCAACAACCAGACCAAGAAATGACAACCCTCTAGGGAAAAAGGCTGGGTGCACCCTTTTGTAAGAAGAACAAGAGCTTTATTTGTATATAAAAAGGAAATGGCAACAGGGTAACATAAGTCCACTGCCGCAGAGCTCTCTCTCTTCTTCAAAGCAAACAGCACGTTATAACTGCAAAAACAGTCATCTGTGACGTACACAATATACAGTGTTTATCCCCCACTCTCACTGGCTGTCAGCCTATATACATACCACTGATTACGTATAGAGCCCCAATTCATAGGCCATGTTTTCTCTGACTCCTACTTCTTCACACGTGGGTGACTATCTCTCCACCTTGGGTTGCTGGAAAATAATCAGTTAGGTTTCTGAAAGCACTTCCCTTCCCTAATGCCTATTCGTGTGATGTGCACTTTGCCGCCAAAATGAGCTCAGTGGATAAGTTTGAGGTCAGCAACTCTTCTCATCCCAGACACACAGGCAGCCCCATCATGCCACCCCACCGCAAGAGTTGGCATCACTGTTTGCTCTCCCTGGTAAAAATCACATGCCTCGTTGTCCTCTGTTCCTCCCTTATCAACTACTCCTCCCGAGGCGCAGGTCTGGGTTTCCTGCAGGTCCCACTAATCAGTCTAATTTGTGAAGGATTTAGAAGTTGTACTCATGAGCATTTAGTAGTTCAAATCGGATGTCCATTATCTTGGGGGTGCTGGTGTCCTAAATCTCAACTTTGAAGACCTCTGCCTTGGCTCCCATGGGTTTGTCCTTCACGGCTGGTCGCAGCCCTACTCATATTGGCCGTTCACATTCCTACCTAATTTCGCAAGGTTCTAACAGGATACATTTGTGTGTATGGGTGTGCACATGTTCCCTGCTGCGCCTGGGGGTGGGGATGAATTATTTGAGCACACGGTCTTGTTGTTCTGCGTTTCCAATGCAGCCTGCAAGGATTCAGACCTACCCTCGAATACAGTGTTGATTGATACTATGTGTGTTATGCGCATGCCATGTATTTGCCATGTATTTGCCTAGCACTCAAGCTTGTTGTTAGTTTTCCTTAAACCTATGTTAAGTCTCTACAATAAACGTGCCCCGCACCATTCACCTCTACCAACAAGACTCCCCTCTCCCCCTGTACCTGCTCAAGTGCATTTCCCACATCATAATATATGTTCCGCAATCTGAATCGTCTGGGAGGGGCTGGCATCTGAACGTGCATCCCAACACCTTCCATTTGTTTGGCCCTAAAAAACCCACAAATAATGTATCCTCTTTTCCAAGTTCGCTTTCCCTTGACAGAATTGTAACTCTCCTCTGGAACATAGTCTGTGGAACCTATCCCCACCCTAGAAGGGCGGGGAGGAGGAAAGACCAATGGCGATTTTGTGGCTTTAGGCTGTTTGAACTTTTCCAAAGAGTAATCAGCATTCTGGCCAAAAAGAAACTCCCCCCTCGAAAGGCATGTCCAGTAGCCTATTCTGGATGTTCAGAGAGAAACCAGAAGTTTTGAGATAGGCTTGCCTTCTAAATACTACAGTTCACCCCATCGAACGACCAAAGCAGTCAGCCACGTCTAGGCCAGTCTGCAGCGACTGCTTGGCTACTTCCTTCCCATCTTCCACCAGCCGTTTAAACCCATTCCGCATTTCACCGTCGGGCATGTACTGTGTTGCCTGCTCCACCGCTTTCCATAAACCAAATGAGTATTTTGCAAATCCACAGGCCACATTGGTGGTTTTTAACGCCATACTGCCAGAAGTAAAGACCTTCTTGGCCATTGCGTTCAACCTTTTACCCTCTCTGACCTGAGGTGGATTTGAAGTAGATGCCGCAGGTCTGGTGGAGATTGTGGCTGCCTGCACAACAAGCGCTCCCGGAGAAGGGCGAGAAGCTAGGAAAGATGGATCTCCTCTTGCCGGCCTGTACATCCCCGTAAAGTTAGAGTTGACCATGGAAATGGAGCTGGGATGTTTCCACAAGGACGCTAGGGGGTCTGTAATTGCCGGATTAAGTGGCATGTTATGCTCAGTTACAAGACCTTAATACAAGATGTCTGTCAGCTCATTGCCCCGAACAGGTGCTTAAGAGGACTTCAAACCTAGGGTGTCTACTAAGCTATCCACCAAGGTCCTAAATTTAGCATGGGTGTGCGTATAAGGCTGACCCTGCGGAAATTCGACCTCTGGAGGCATGTCCAGGCGGCTGGCCTTGTGTAACCCTTGGGCTAATGCTAACAGGTCAGCTTGGTCATAAAAATTGACATCTCCTGACTCTGTATACATGGGATCAATGTCCCCCTGGTCATCGCCCTGGTCGGAACCGAAAATGTATTGCATGGACTCGAAGAATCCCGACCTGGAGAGCAGAGTGAAGATCCGTCGCTGATAGCCAGCGCCAAGGGTTTTTCTTTCTATGCTGATGGAACGGCCGTCGGCACGGGTCAATGCTTGGGTAATACATGGACATCGGGATGTCAGCCTCTTTACACTCTAGAGAAGGACCAGCCATCTATGGTTTACACATCTTTTTCACCGTCAAGCCCTAAGGCTTCTCTGACACCGACGGATTGGCTAGCGTGAGTGCTGAGGGCCGCTTTCACCGCCAAGGCCTTCTGTTTGACAGGGTGGGTGGGGACACTCGCACTTGCAGCAGTTCGAGTTTTAAACCTTCCCAGCATTTCTTTTTTGAAACTTTTCCACTCTTCTCGAGTGGTCGGCCCAGCCGAGGGCTTACCTTTCTCCGACGATGAGCTGGACTTGTGTCGATGGCGTTGCTTCTTCTTACACGATGGAGGAAGAGGAGCTCTTTGAGTGTGACTGCTTTTTGGCTTTCCACCAATATTTTCCCTTCTCCTTTTCGGGTGTGGGCCCTTCCATCTCATCCTCGGAGGACCGGACGAGCAGCCGCACCAGAGATTCTGGGGATGTTCGGTGCAGAGCAAGTTTGGCCGCCCGCTCACGAATGGATTTTGACTGCATTTTGCAGCACGACGCACACCCCCCCGTCCCCCGTGTCGTGATCCACACCCAGACAACACAGGCAAATGTTGTGTGGGTCATCGGTCACCGCCATTTCGAAATAGTAGTCGGTGCTCCTTTTGAAGCATAAAATCCGGTGAGTTCAGTGGATATCGTGGTCGAGGATAATGAGAGAAAATGTGATTATTTAGGCAAAAACGCAGAGTTGAAGACTCAATACCGTGTTCCTGAAGCAGCATGCAAGCACGCGTAAAAAATGAACTGAGGTGTGGAGCGTAGTGACGTCATATATATATGACGCCTGATGTCACGTCCGTAGCCAACGATTGAGCACCGGGCAAGACGGATTGACGATCGAGTTGAGGTCCACTACGCCTCCTGTCGAAAAAGTTTCCGAGCAGCAGAGCTGGATGCGGATATCTATCAGATGAGGAATCTGCGGCAGAAATTAAATCCATAGAAATAGACTCTTGTTCAGCAAGTTAATGTCAAAGGACTTCTATTGGCTTTTCCACAGATGAGCTCCCCATCCTATTAAGGACACGTTTGTGGTCAGGGTGACCATTGCCACAACTAGCGGAATGCCATACCTCCCTCTGAAAGAGGTTGGCTGATAGTGCCCACCAAAATAAGTTCTTGGAAACTTGTGGGGCGACCAGAAGAATTTCCCTCATATCCCCATGGTACTGGGGACAGTGGCTTCTCTGGGATCACTTTAGCAACTACGTCCTCTATCTTGCTTCCGGGACTATGAAGATGCAGGATGCCATACAGCGTAGCAACCTTGAGAAACCACAGCTGGGAGTCCCATGTTTGGCTGCAAGAGGGCTACTATGATACATATGCTTGTCACTGGCTCTGGGCAGAAAAGCCATGCCTCTCCATATTGAGGACTTGACTTACAAACTGTAACCATTTGTAAGCGTTTATTTTTATTTATTTATTTTACATTTATAAAGCGCTCACACAGCCCGCAGGCATCGAGGCGCTGTTACAGGAATTGTTTGTTTTTCTTAGTTGCGTAATTGTGTTTTTTTTTTTTTTTTTTTTGTCTTAGTTACGTATTTATAACGCGCTTAAACACCCAGAGCTTTCTAAGCGCGGACCCGGGGATTGAACCTGTTGTTGCTTCGTGTCGTCTTGCTTCCAAGACGCGCACGCTGCCGCTGAGCTATCCTCCCGGGACAGGAGATAGAGAGGGGTTCTAATCTGTGGAGGACAGTGCACATTGTCCGTAGGCCATGAAGGGCTTCCTCTTCCCATTTTCCTCTCATAAGCCAGTCCTCCTGCGCAGATGAGCCAACACCACCGCCTTAGCCTACGTGAATACTCTTGGGGCCAAATGGAAGCATTGAGAACTGGTTGGGAGTGCTTTCCACAGCAAACTGAAGTTACTTAGGATTGAAATGGGTGTGAAAAACACACCCTGAAGATATAAAGATTTAAGCCAGTCTTCCAGCTCGAAGGCCTGGAGGACCTGCGTCAGGGTGACCATCATAAAGGAATCCTTTCAGAGGAGCTTAGTGAGGAGTTTCATATCCAAAATGGTTCTGAGACATCCATCCATCTTTGGAATCTGAAGTAAGGGGAATACTATCCTTTCCTAATTCACTCTGCTGGAACAAGCTCCACTGCTCCTTTCAGAAGAAGCTGAGTGATCTCTTGCAGCAAAAGCAGTTTCATGGAGGTGATGGCAGGGGGGTTGGGCGGGTTTCAACAAGAAGGGCAGTCAGTCAGTACTCTCGGTCCACAATCTGCAAGACCTCCACCAATCTGAAGTAATGTCCTGTTATAACATCTTGTATAGTCAATCATGCTCCACCACAGGAAACATGTGATAGTGAGAGGCACAAATTAAAGTGATTTTGCTGCAGGCAACCTGGCAGGTAATAAAGCATCTACCTTCGATTTCGGTGTGCCTCTGCCACTGGGAGAGTTTAAGGAGCGTTTACCCTGCTGCTGTGGCGGACACTGTGAGACTCCCCTGCCACTCAGGACACAGATCACAGTTTATACCTCCTCTCCTGAAGGTGTAAGGAGTAGAGGAAGCAGATAGGCTCAAACATGCTGCTGTTTAACTTGAGTCTTCAGATTTCTGTAAACTTTCATCTGCTTCTGTTCCGAAAAGGTCTGTGCCATTAAATGACATATCTAACTGTTTTGTCTGAACATCCGGCACGAAGTTCACTCTAAGTGTCTAGGAATGTTGCCATATAACTGCTGTTCTGCACAGAGCCTGTGCCACACAATCCTTATTTATTTGATTTATTGTGCATTTGTAGGGCGCTTATACATCAAGTAATGTGTTTCAAAGCGCCCACAGGGCAACAGGGAGGGAACATGGGAATGAAAGGCAAATATAACAATGAAAGAGAGAGGCGGTCCTACTAGGCCTTGTGAGCATTCACAACGTGCAATTGCAGAGAGAGAGATAAAAGTGCTAGGAGTGGGCGGAGGCTGAAGGAGATTGGGGGTGGGAGGCAATCTCAGCGACTGTGGGGATTAGCAAAATAGGTAGAGGGGGAAGGTGAAGAGGACAGTCTTGACAGTCTTGAGGAGCTTCGGGAATTTAAGGAGGTCCTGCTCAAGACAGAGGAAGGGGGAGGCTGTTCCATAGGAGGGAGCCAGCCGAGGAAAGAGATCTGCCACCAGCTCTCTGTTTAGAGAAGCACTTGACACGCAGAGAGTTGGTGCCAGTTGGTGCCGGAGAAACGAAAAGATCTGGAGGGAGAGTATTTAGTAAGTGCAGTTGTAGATAGCATGGTCCCCGGCCCCAGACAGCCTTATGGATGATGCAGAAGGATTTGAATTTGATCCTTGCAGCACCCGGGAGCCACTGGAGAGATTTTAGGGCTGGAGAGATGCGGTCCCTTAGCTTAAGACCAAGGATAAGTCTCCAGCCATATTCTGGATCTGATGGATGGACGTAGAGAGGAAGAGGGTAGGTTAACGAAGTGGCTATTGCAGTAGTCTAGTCTACAGAGTACCAGAGCTCTAGAGACATTGAGCTTCTATGGGAAAGTGAGGAAAGGAAGGATTCCTATGAGGCGGTGGAGTGGAAGGTGGGCCTTCTTGGCACGGTCCTGGAAGGAGGAAAGATTGTAATGAAGGCCTTGTAATGAAGGCCTGTCACCAATATGTTCTTAGCACTATCTTTGTTATTCTTTTCAAAAGCTGCTTGAAGAAATCCTCAAAGTCAGCAGGGAGATGAATTCCAGATAAATCGTCCGCTTCCGAAAGAGCATGGGAGTAGCAAGTCTAAGTGCAGTATGCATTAAGTGTTCTAAGGGCCAGTCTACATGAAGCAAATATTTGGCTGGCTCATGCATCCAGCTATCTAAAATCTCTATCTGTAGGGAATGACAGAAAGACGGTTGAACTTTTGTCGGGAATCCCGGTCGACGCAGTAGAATCTCGTGAAGGTGTGTGTCGACCTCCACGTAGCAGCCCTGCCAATGTCCAGCAGGGACACACCAGACAGGAACGCCATGGTAGCAGCGATCGCTCTGGTAGAATGGGCTCTCGGATGGCCGGTTTGCCAACCGGTGACAGTGCATGATGCAGCCGGAGAGCCATCTGGAAATGGAAGCCTTCGAGAGGGCCTTCCCTTGGTTCACAGGACCAAAGTTCACAAACAGCTGTGATGTCTTCCGAAGACTCTTTGTGCAGTCCACGTATATGTTCAGCGCTCTAGCCACATCCAGTGAGTGCACAGTCCTCTCAGCCGGCGATGGGAAGAAAACAAGTAACACCAAGGGCTTGTTGAGATGGAAGTCCGACGGCACCTTGGGCATGGAGGAGGGGTGTATCCTCAGCACTACCCTCGTCTTGTGGAATGTCAGGTATGGAGGTTTACAGGAGAGGGCTTGGATGTCTCCCTCTCGTCGTGCGGAGGTGATGGCCACAAGAAACGCTGTCTTCCAAGATAGGAATTTCAGCGGTGCTGAGTGCAAGGGCTCGAATGGGGGACCCATGAGCCTGGTAAGCACCATGCTGAGCTCCCACACCGGGGCCTTCACCGCCACGAACAAGCGGAACAGTCCTTTCATGAACTCCTTCACCAGGCGGTGAGACCACAGCGACGACCGCCCCCGAGTTCTGGTGTAGCGGGAGATAGCCACTAGGTGGATCTTGATGGAGGCATGTGCCAGCCCTGCCTTGGCCAGCGACAGCAAGTACGGCAGCACTTGAGGAGCCGTAATCCGTAGAGGGTTGATCTTCTGTGCACAGCACCAGACAGAGAACCTCTTCCATTTGTGTCCATAGTACTTGAGAGTCGAGGACGCCCTGGCCTTTGCAAGCACCTCCTTGCAGTCTGCCGGGATAGCGTACCCTCCAAACTCTAGTGCTGCAGGAGCCAGGCCTGCAGGTTCAGCGATCCTGGGTCGTGATGGAGGATGGTGCCTCCTTCCCCCGACGAGAAGCTCTGCGTCTGTCGGTAGTTTGACCGGGGGGGGGGGTGCGGACAAGTACAGAAGGTCTAGAAACCAGATCTGCCTCGGCCATGCCGGTACGACGAGGACCGTCTGAGTTGACAGATGAGTCGCAGCAGCAACTGCAACGGGGGGAACACATACAGGAATAGGCCGTCCCAGGGGAATGAGAAGGCATCGCCCATGCTCCCCAGCTGCTGGCGAACCTCTGGCACTTGGTGTTTGCCGCCGTCGCGAACAGGTCGATCTGGGGACTGCCCCACTGTCGGAATAGGAGATCCACTTGATCCTGCCGAAGCTCCCACTCGTGACAAGAGCGCTGCTCCCTGCTGAGTGAGTCGGCGACAGTGTTTTTCACTCCTGCCAGGAAAGGAGTACCAGGAACATCCGCTGGGTGATGGCCCAGTGCCACAGATCCTGCGCTTCCTTGGATAGGGCTGGGGATCTGGTGCCCCACTGCTTCCAGATGTAGAACATTGTGGTGGTGTTGTCGGTGAAGATCCGTACCACTTTGCTCTTGAGGGACGGAAGGAAAGACCTGAGGGCCCAGAACACGGGCCGGAGCTCCAGGACATTGATGTGCAGGATCAGGGATGCGTCTGTCGTCACCGTCTCCTGATGCGCTGGGGTCTGGAAGTCCATGCCCGCTGCGAGGTGCATGCGGACGCCCCACCCCCGGATCGCTTGACAGAACGTCTTGTTAAGGGCGATTTTGTCTTCGAAGCTGCCCGCGGCTTGCATCCAACGGGCATAGAGGAACTCCGGCAGTGGCCGCATCCGCAACCTGCATAGACGCACGAGGTAGATGCACGATGACATCATGCCATGTAGGGACTTGATGGACCTCACCCTGGCCACTTCCATGGTCAACAGCCGTTGTACCTTGCCCAGGATGGCCTTCGTCCTTTCCTCCGACGGTGAAGCCAACCTCGCCACTGTGTCGAATCTGGCTCCCAGGAACAGGGCGTCTTGCGACGGTACCAAGTGAGATTTTGCAAAGTTGATCGAGAATCCCAGATCTGTGAGCAGTTGGACGGTCTTCGCTGTGTGATCGACGGCAAGTTCTCTTGACCTTGCTCGGATGAGCCAATCGTCCAGGTAGGGGTATACGTGGATCCCCTGCAGGTGCAGCCGTGCCACCACTGGTGCCAGGCACTTGGGGAAGACCCTTGACGCTGACTTCAACCCGAAGGGCAGGGCCTTGAACTGGTAGTGTCGCCCTTGGACCACGAATCGTAGGAACTTTCGATGTCCTTTGTGTATGGGGATGTCGAAGTAGGCTGACAAGAAGTCGCCATCCTCCAGCTGTCCCAGCACATGCTGAAGGGTGACCATCTGAAACTTCTGTGACTTGATGTATTTGTTGAGGCGGCGAAGGTCTAGGATGGGCCGCCAGCCGCCGGTCTTCTTTCAGACGAGGAAGTACCGCGAGTATACTCCAGAACCTCTCCGGGACGGGTTCTATCGCACCCTTTTTTAGCATTGCTCGTACCTCTAGAAGCAGCTGTGGCACGTGGTTTTCCTTCCTGGCCACGCGTGGCAAACGGGTACACTTTCTTTGGAACTCCAGAGTGTGCCTGTGGGCCAGGGCATCTTGCACCCAACTGTCGGTGGAGATGGAATCCCACATGCTGATGAAATTCGCCAGCCGGCCTCCCACCGGGGTGCTCGGGTGGGGGCCCGATGCCACGGCCGGTTCAGTCTTGCTTCGCCGAGGGCTTGCCACCTTGGCCTCCTTGGTGACGATGATGGTGTCCTCCGGCCTTGCTGCGGCCTCTGTAGGCTTCCTGCAACGAGGTGCGGGCCGCCTGGCGGATCGAGACACGGAACTGCCGCCAAATCCTTTGGAGGCACCTTGAGAATTGTCTCAGGAGGTCCGAAAGGATGGCTGTCGTTGATGGAGATAACCCAAGGCCCAGGCCGTCTCGGTGTCTGCCTTGATGGCCTGCAGTGACTCGTCCACTGCCTTGCCGAACAGGTTGTTCCCGTTGAAGGGCATGTCCAGTACCCTGGTCTGCACGTCCTGATGGAAATCGGTGGCCTTGAGCCAACCGCGCCGGTGAAGGCAAACGCTGTTGCCCATCTGGCGAAAGCCAGTGTTGGCGATGTTTGTGGCCACCGTGATGGCGTTGTCCGAAGCCACCTCGCCTTCCTGCAGGATTTAAAGGGCTTCCGCCCTCTTGTCATCTGGGAGGAAGTCCAGGAGGCGAGCGATCTTGAACCACAGCTCCCTGTCATAGCGTGCCACGAGGGCGTTGGCCGCTTTGATGGTCGTCGCTGCCCATGAGATGACCCGTCGTCCCATGGCGTCCAGCTTCTTCCCCCTCGCCATCCAGTGGGGAAGTGGAAATTGATGCCGTCACCCCCGCCGATTTCTTCTTGGCCGCTGCAGAGACCACCAAATCCGAGGATGGCTGTGCTCTGAGGCACCTAGGGGCAGAGTCTGGGACCCGGTACTACTTCTCGTTCCGGTCCCTCTTTGCAGGGGCTGTGGACGGGTTCTTCAGCAGTGACAGTCCTTCATCCGAGATGTCGCCCAGTAACGGGATTGAGAGGACGGTCTTCCTCTTGGCCTCCGTCATTGGGGCATAGCTGGAACAGCTCTGATGCCCTGGCGATCATGGCAAGGAGCCAATTTCGTCGGGATAGGTGGAGGCCCGGGTGGGGGGTGATTCATCCCGTCATCACCACCGTCGTCGTCCGACCCAGTTGTCACCATTTCCGTTCCCGTCTCATCCCTCGGTGGAGGGGATGGAGGTGATGGATGGAAGGGAGGGGGGAGGATGTATTGGCCTCTGTTTGTTCGGTGGACTCTCCGACAGTCCAGTCGACGCTGGATCGTCCGCTGGGGGTAAGGGCAACCTTGTCCTTATCTCCGTACACAGGGTCTGCAAAGCCATCAGGATTGCTCCTGAATTGTCCTGTGGCGTAGGCATCGGTTGCTATGGGAGCAACGGCTGGGGCACGGGGTCCTCCGTTTCCTCCATTGGCCCGCTGCTCCTCTTGTCGGCCCCACTGTTGCTCTCTACGTCCGCCTCGTCGGGATCCCTCCTGTAGGACCTGACTTCATCGAACTTCTTGTCCAGGATCTTTTTGACGCCAGCCAGCTCATCCTCGGAGGTATCTGTGTCCGTTATGGCTACCATGCCCCCCCCTCTTTCTAGTCCCGGGGTTTCACGGGGGTCTTCTCGATAGGCTGGAAAAAGGATTCCCTCTGGGGTGGCAGGGAAACTCTAGGTCCGGAAGTCGTCTCCACTGAGGTAGCCTCCACAGGCTTTGCCAGGACCGCCACGACTCCTTCAATCATGGCCTTCGCCGGGTGAATCAGGGCCTTCACCTTAGGGGAGGGTCACCGCCTCGCCCCCCCCTTGGCTTTCTCAGTCGGGATCGACTGGGGATTCTCCCGAAGCTTACCCGGGTTCTCCAATTTCCTTTTCCCCGAACCAGAGCGTTGACTCGTGGATGATGGCGTCGGTGACATTGCGTCCTGCCTGGCAGCCGAGGAGCCCAAACCAACGGCGCTCCAGGTGCCTGCGGACTCGCGGTGCTTTGCCTTTTGTTGGGCCCCCGTCGCCTGAGCGCCCTCAAAGGTCTTAGAAGACCACTCGACAGCCAGTTGGTGAGCAGAATAAGACGGTCCTTCATTGTCCGGATGGACATGTTCTTACAGAACGCACAGTCCTCCTCCACGTGCGACCCGTCGGCGTGAAGGCAGTAGAGGCACCGGGAGTGCTCTTCTTCCATGAAGACATTCTGTAGTCCACATCCTGGGCAGTTCCTGAACAGTTTAGATCCAGTGGGTGTCGAATCTCCTTTTTCCTGGACCATGTCTGAATCGGGGTAGGCCTCAATGGTCTTCCGGAATCCTCCAAGAAGTGTAATTAGATGAAAATCCATCCTTGAGGGGTGTAGAAAATTCCGAAACGGGTCCCCGTTGATCGGAAGAATCATCGGTGGAGCTCGAGGCTGAAATTGACTGAAAATATAAGAGTAAACTCTTCGAAAAAACGCAACACGTAGTAAAAGCTAGAGGGCTAAAGCACAAGGACTCCCAACACTTGAACATGCGGGAAAAAATCTGAAGATGGCTGCCAGAGGACGGGCTTAGGTAGAGGGCAGTCATTGACTAGGGGCAGTATGACCCACAGACCAGTGATTGGTTATTAGTAGAAAGACAGTTCAGAAACTTAACTGAAACTGATTTTTTTCTCTACTGAGGATTCCCAGTCTGATGACGGGGAATAGTCATGAGCATGTGAATCCATGCCAGACCCCATGCTGGAGAAGGTCAATCACCTGCTCTTTGTTTTTTATCAAGGTATTTGTAAACTACTAGAATTCAAGCACGCCTGCTCCAAACCAACATTAGCTTGTCAGTTAAAGTGCCACTCAAGGGAAGATTAGGTTCTTTAAAGTAGTTTTTGTTGCAGTATGCCCGCTATATGAGTAGAAACATCCTCTGAAGTTCATAATAATTCCAATGTCACCCTAAACGTACTGAAACTTTGGCCTAGGTCTGACACTGGGTTCCTTGAAATGTACAGGCCATTAGAGTTCTGCAACTGTAGAGGAGAATCCACAGACTTGTTACCAACTAACTTCTGGCCACAAACCCCTACGCGAGGCAGCGAGAGAGAGAGAGAGAGAGGGGGGCCAGAGTGAGCAGTTTCGAGGGACCAAGGTTTACAGGGATGCCCCTGCACAAAAACTGAATTGGGCAAAGGGAAGTGGGTGACAAGCCTCCAGGAAAGGAGGGGGCTGCATCAGGGAATAAGCAGGAGGTGTAGCAGGCCCACCAAATTGTTTCCATACATGGACAAAGTCGAATCTCGGAAATGGGCTTTGGCAAAAACGGCCTACGAGGAAACCACATGGAACCGATCAAACTGCTGGGATGTGAATTATATCAACACAGAATTGAATGAGAATTGAATTAATTATGTGATTGATAGAACTGTACCTTCTGAAGAACCGCTTGACACACAATAGCGGGGGAAACAGGTGTTTTAGACATTGAACTCAAGGTATTATTTTCCAAGAGTGCACCATCTTTGGCAACACAACAAAATCAGTGAACTTAACTGAATGCAATTTTCTTTTCCAACTTTAACTTCAAAACAATTTGAGAAGCCATATTCTGTTTCTTTAACCAATAAACAATAAAGCTGTGCTCACAAAAAAGTCTATCATTGTATCATTCAGGTATAAGCACAACTTAGGACTTCCAATTCTTTCAAGTTTGTTCACAGTCCTGACCAGTCTCAGGACACGGTCCCAGTTGTCAGCTTACATGTAGTCAAAACATCCTATAAACTGGCAAGCGCCAGTGCTGTAAAAGACTGGATATTATCGATTAAAACTGCTGCGATGACACCACATAATGCAGGGTGTGGACGAATCTTTAGCACTTCATTTGTAGGAATTCTCTCACAAAGGATAGATGCCCACTGTAAGACATTCTCCCCCTTCATCAAGCATGCCCACTTTCATAATCTCTCACTTAAAAGGCCAGGTAACATCAGTGATGGACGCAAAGGAAACTATGCTCCTCAAGGTCGTTTTAAAATTTAGTTTCCAGGGATTTTTCTATTATTTCCTTACAGATTACAGATTGGTAATGTGCCTGAACTCGGATCTAAACAATCCGGGTGAGTGACTGCTATCCGACATGGGAACATTAACATCTTAAGCAAAGTGGTTCTCGGGGGAAGCACAATCTAGTTCATTTTGGCTTGAATGGCTTTGATGGAAGATGTGTACTTCAATGAAGATGATATATTTTTCAGGGGCTAGGGCGACCGTGAAGACTACTGAAATATTGGGTCTCCGTACATCATGACCTTTATACTGCCTGGAAGCATTGTGTTCCGTTGTCAAACTGAAGGCACATTTACTCAACAGCCTTGAGCGAAGACATGTACAGTCCTCTGGGATTGTTAACACCTATGGAAGAGTATCAAAGAGCTTGCAAACTGAAGCATTTCAAGAGGTTTGCAGCATAGATTTTAAGAGGCCCTGTAGGCACAGAGCTCAGTGTATGATGTGCTGCCTATGAAAAGTAGTAGCAGTGCATACAGTAGTGCGGCTGTGGCTGCTCAAGTGAGTGAAAATGCAGAGGGAGATAAGTATTAACTAAATAAATACATAAAGACACATGAGCATGTTGGGAATCATCCGTTTACATTTGCTACATCGTTTCTCGCGTGAGACTGCTAAATAAGAACTTAAAAGGCGCATTGCTTTGCAATGTGGATGCATCCATGATGCGCTCGATCTGCTGACGGAAGGAAGGCTGGCCTCCTGCAGAGAATTGGCTTTATATTTAAAGGTCTATAGGCCAGCTCAGGGGTTTATAAGCACTCCAGTAAAAGTCGACTCAATCTAATTCCTTAGAAGGCATTGATTGAGAGGCCAAGCTTGTGTCAATTAATTTGTTCTATTTGCAAGAGGCACCCCGAAGATGGAACTTGGCCACGACATTGGAGGGCAGATATCTCGGGGCAGGTGCAGAATGGTGCCAGGCTTGTTGATGTGTCCATCAGCATACGAGTGTGCTCAGCCAAGTGACCGCATCCTGCAAAGTAGGGAGAATGTGTTCCTAGCAAGCTGTTCAGGTTTGCGGCATGGCGTTTCCATTCACAAAATTTCAGGTTTGAACAGGCGCTATAAAGAAATGCACATGAATACATACAGTTAGAAAAATATTCCAAAGTGTGTGTGATATATCCAAATAGAACACGTCAGCACATATCATGAAAAAGAAGTTAAGCCACCTTGATTTAAGCACGGACTAGAACACTCATTACTGGTAAATACCACATGGTAGTTGCAACAAGCGTTACATGTCATACCCTTAATGAGCCCATGAAAGGCGAGAAGCCTGAGAAATTAAGCAGAGGAGGGGGTTTATGAGAAAAGCCATACACTCGTTAGGGCTAACAAGTGGGTAGTAGCAGACAAGATCAACGGTATCAGGTAATAATATCGCCATATATATGGTCGCCGTAAATAATATCGCCGGGAAAATGTCGTAGCAATATTATTTGGGTGACCATATATATGGGGACAGGGGCAAAAAAAAAACATTTAAAAAAAAAAAAAAAGAACGTTTGGGGGTTGCGGGTGTGTCAACATTATTACATGGAACCAGATCAACCTTATGATAAACCCAATGTTCTGAGAAATGCTAACTTTTTCTTCCAGTGCTCTTGATCCATGAAGATGCCTTGTTATTGGACGTTTATCAGATAAGCTTCACGAATTATTAACACATTTGGCAACACCTAGGCCTCCCCCCCTCCCCTCCCCTCAGGTTTCCACGAGGTAGTTGGATGCAAGACAACATTACTAATGCTATTCTCTGTTATTTCACAAAGAGAAACACTGCAAAGTCATCACTAAGAAAGCAGAACCAACGCCAACAATGAGCACAATCTTTCCTTTATGCTGCATTCCCCTTTTACAGGGTCATTTCTGAATGGGGTGCTCCAGTGCTCAAAATACCGGGTGCTAAAATCGGAACCAAGTAATTAAGACGACTTTCGAGTACTCCCAGTGTACTCTGGAAAGGTGCAGTTGGAGAAATTAGCCAAGGATCATACAGTGTTGAGGTAGACATGTTGGGACTAAAATCATGACACCGTAACCAATGGCCTAACCACAATGTACATGCAACCAAACAACTTCTTGTAACAAATTTCCCTGAGATTACTTGCACAATGTCATAATGTATGACATTCTGATTTTCACTGTGCTAAATATAATAAAATGCCTTACATATGAGACTCAAAACTGCACACACCCACACTGTCTTCAAAGAAACACAACTTTTCACTGACCAGGGTTGGTGACAAGCAAAGCCCCTTTGATGTGTAAAACTGAGAGCTCGTGCCCCGGAGTTTGTTATCAAGTGTGTGCTTAAACAGAATGTAAGACTGATGGGGAGGCTTCAAGAGGCTGCCAATTTGGTATCAGCTTCATCACTGTCAATTTACGTGCAATGTTTCCAATGGTCCAGCGGGGCTGCCTCTTGCCAGCTTTCAGTCTCGCCTCCTTGTTCGAGTAATCCTCCCCAGGCTCCCCTGCCTTGCCAGATATCAATCTGTCACTCATCACGCCGACTGCAGCTGACCAGGGGTTTAAAAAACACGGTGTCAATTTCATGAAAATCAAAAAGCTGAGTAAAGTTGTGGTAGTCATGCTGGAACAAAATGGAGTCGGATTCACAAAAGCTAAAAGGCTCAGAAGGGATTTGCCAAGGTTTGATACGTGGTGTCAGATTTACAGTAGAAGGAGAGAACATTTCAAAGCCGATTTAGCGCCAGGAAAAAAGAGCACTGTCAAATTTTCAAATCCCCAAAAGCCGACTGTGGAAAGTCTGGAGACAAGGGATTTCTTTTGCCACAAACGTGCTTATTAGTCTGCGTTTAGGCTTAAGGTGTGCTGTTGTGCACAGCTCAGTTTTAGAGGCAGACTGACCTCCAGCAAATTCTATTGTGCTCTGATCTCGAGAGCAGTCAGTTGTGCGCTTAGCATCATGTTCGAATGACAACCAACCAGTGTGTGACTTCTCATCCTAAATCTGAATTTATCCAATCCAACAGAACGTAAGAGATTAATCAAAAACATTGTTTAAATGTAATAATTTGCAGTTCAGAATAATCACAAAATATGTTTGGTATAACAATAGAATTAGTGGTTTGCTTTTTGGTGCATTTGGCTTGAGAAGGAGAAATTAATTACCAGTAATGTTCTTTCTATGGATTCTTCAGCCACAGATTCCAGCATCAGCTGCTTTGAACATTTCAGAGGGCGTAGTGCTGCTTGATATAGTCGACGACGCCCACCTCGTATATGGCAGTGCCATTGCTCGATCAGACGTGACATCGGTTGTCGTATAAAAGGATGCACCATGCCCCCCCCCCGTACCTCAGTTCCCCATTACCCCCTCCCAGGGCTCAGCCTGCGAGAGGAAATGTACAGGCATTGAAACAACACAAGCAATAGAAAACACAATTGTGATGTTACCGCATTCTTCAGTGTCTGGACGTTGGAGATGAAACCAGAAGAGTAAGGGCAGTATCATCTGCCAGCCACTGCTGCGCCATACACTGCACTCTGCTCCTCTCACACAAACACGACAGCAGAATGCAATTGGGACTATGGTCTATGGACTTCCCAGAGGGGTAGCGCGATGCGGAATCTGTGGGAGAAGAATCCATAGAAAGAGCATTACTGGTAAGTAATTTCTCCTTCAATGGATTGAATTATCCCACAGATTCCTTATCTTGGTAGACTCCCAAAGCAGTAGCCATGCTGGAGGAGGGTTGGAAGTTAAGCCAAGAAGCTCAGGAGGACCGCCCAACCAAAGCGCTCATCTGCCCACATCTAAGCTGTAATGCTTGACAAATGTGTGTAAAGAGGACCACGTTGCAGTGTGACAAATGTCCCTGACGGGCACTTCCCTGTGAAGAGCAGAGGAAGCCGAAATGCCTCTAGTAGAGTGGGCCCTAAGCCATACTGGGACCTCCATGCCTGCAGATGGATAACATTCCAAAATTCACAGCACTATCCAACGTGAGATAGTTTGCTTAGTGACTGCTTGGCCCAACCTGGATTGTGAGAAGGCAACAAACAACTGGTCATCCTTCCTGAAGGAGCCTATTCTAGCCAGGTAAAAACTCTTGGGATACAATCCATGGAGCCTTTCCTTGTCCTTAGAAGGATGGGGTGGAGGGTAAAACGCTGGAAGGTCTATACTCTGGCCCAGGTGGAATTCAGACACCACCCTTTGGAAAAGGTTGAGGCGCACCTTCCGGGAGACTTTCTCCTTAAAAAACTCCAGGAAGGGGCTTTACTAGAGAGGCTTCAATTTGTGGACTCTTCTAGCGGATGTGATAGCCACCAAATATACTGTTTTCAATTTGACAAGTATGATGGGAGACAAATGTAAGAACTGAAATGGAGCCACTATCAGAAATGTCAGGACTCGATTCATATCCCAGTCCGGGTCCACAAAAGCCAAAGGAGGGTAGCTTTTTTTTTTTTTTTAAACTCTTTTTCATTAGTGGTCCGGAAAACACAAACACAGCAACAGCATCATCGTACAAATTACAATCAAAATGATACGAAAATAGAGAAAATCAGAAAAAAGCAAAGAAAATAGCAGTACGTATAGCCCGAATCCACCAGGGGAATCGGGTCTAAACATCACTGTCATCATCAGGGATCATATCACAAAGAAACATTCTGAGGGGTCCCCAAATGTCCTTGGGCCTGCTCACGGAAGGGCGTGTAAGGACAAACTGTTCTTCAGCCTCGTTTACATAGACCAGTTCACGGAGGAACTGCTTCACAGTGGGCGGTGCAGGGTTTTTCCATTGTTGCAGAATACATTTTTTGGCCACTGCACATGTGACATTAAACAGTCTTCTGATCTTTTCGGAACACTTTCCTATATCCCCAAATAAGTATTTCTGTGGAGTCAACACCGGGGGAATTTCTGTAATTTCATCAAGTACATCTGCCACCTCCCTCCAGAACCCAGCCACCACCGGGCAGCTCCAGTACATGTGGAACGAGCCAGCATAATCTGTTTTGCATTTGGGGCATTGACTCGGAGCATCAGCAGCGAACTTGGCTATCTTGGCCGGGGTGTAATGCAACCTATTGAGAATTTTAAACTGGATTACTCGCAGTCCAGCATTCAAGGAGACTTTCTTGGTGAGAGAGCAGTACCTTTCCCAAGTTTTATCATCTAGAGGGATCTGGAGATCTCTCTCCCATTTATCTCTGTTCAGATTGGCCGTTGGTGAGTGTGTCTGTACTATGGCATATAGACTGGACTCCTTCAAGCGGTCCCCGGCCGTGATCATTTGAACGCAGGGGTGTGTAGGTGGTTCATCAGGGAAAGATGCCCAGTGTTTTTGGAAAGCCGATCTCATACGATAGTACAGCAGTACCCTAAGTGGGCCCCTGCCTAACGCGCCAGTTATCTGCTGAAGAGTTGCAAATTTCCCCTCAATAAACATATCTCACAGGTGAATCTCGTCTCCAGGGTCCCAGGCTGATCGCAGACAGACATCGTGTGTCGGGGGGATACCAGGGTAGTTCCAGAGGGAAACCTCCGGATTATATAGGGTCGACAATCCCAATCTCTTAAATATTGCCCTCCAGGCAGCGACAGTACAACTAACCGGGTTGAAATCACACGAATCCCTATAGTGGGCATCGAAAATTACAGACTGTATGTTCGTGTGAGAGGTGGCAAGTTCATCTACATCAACATGCGGTGGGCCGCCCTCCCTGGAATACCAATAATCAGAACTGGGCCTGGGACACATAATAATATAATTCAAAGTCAGGGGTCGCCAGTCCGCCTGACGAGTATGGTTCAGTTATTTTTCCCCACCCAATTCTGGGAGTCTGCCCATGCCAAAGGAAGGCTGTAGCCATAGTCCTCAGTTTAGTGAAGAAGGGTCTCCCCGGCCAAATCGGTATGTTCACAAACAGATATAACAATTTAGGCAAAACTACCATTTTAAGCACAGCTACCTTGTAATGATAACGGAAGGCGGTCCCACAATAAAAGCTTGGCCTTCAGGACCTGTAGTGTTGCATCATGATTATCCGCATATAGCCTATTCTTATCGTGTGACACAAGTATCCCCAAGTATCTGATGGACTCACTAGACCACTTCAGCCCTCCCAATGAGCCAGGGCAGCCAGTTGCCGGTGTAAGCGGGAAAACCTCTGACTTGTCCCTGTTTATGGAGTAGCCAGAGTATGAAGTGAACTCTTGAATCTCTGCCATTACAGGCGCTAGGTTGTTTTCCGGCTCACGGATACATAGGAGCGTGTCGCACGCGTATAGAGAGATTATCTGGGTCGCCCCCCTTAGGTTAATGCCCCTGCTGGAATGTCGAAGCCTGACCGCTATTGCCATTGGTTCTATTGTTAGGGCAAATAGTATAGGTGAAAACGGGCAGCCTTCCCTAGTGCCTCGTCCCAGGAGAAACATGTCTGAGATTGCCTTGTTGGTTAGGACCCGGGCTCCGTGTAAAGCAATTTCACGTACCTAATGAAGTTCGGGCCTATCCCAAATGCCTCAAGTACTGCCAGTAAGTAGACCCAGGACACAGAATCAAAGGCCTTTTCGGCATCCAATGAAACGGTCACAGCGTTTCTTCCCGGGTCAATCTGGGCCATTATGCCAAATAGCCTACGCAGGTTAAGCGCAGTAGATCTAGCGGGGACAAACCCATTTTGATCCGGATGAACGAATGTCGGAACCGCCGGTAAAAGCCTATTGGCCAGTACCTTGGCGAATATTTTGGCATCTGTATTAATGAGAGATAGCGGTCTATAGGACGACATATCCTGTGGAGGGCGACGAGGTTTAGGAAGAACAGTTATCAATGCCTCTCTCATGGATACAGGAAGTATATTACAGTCGAGGGATTCTTCCCAGACCCGCAACAACAACGGAACAAGCTCCGCACTGTATTCCTTGTAGAACTCTGCGCCCAGGCCATCTAACCCCAGAGCTTTATTGGACGTTAAATCTTTAATTGCCTCAGCAATCTCATCTACAGGGAGAGGTTGATCCAGTGCCAGGCGGGTCTCCTCTTGGAGTTTCGGCAGCAACAGTGTTGCAAGGTATGCCCCTATCTCAGTAGCCGATTTAGTGTCTCTATTACTATGCAACTGTTTGTAGAACCCAGCAAACTCAGCATTAATCTCGTTCTCATTGACCAACACTGCACCGTTGGGTTTCTGTATGCTGGTAATTTGATTAGTGTGTCTGTCCTGTTTGAGTAGATTAGATAGTGTCCTACCAGCCTTGTTGCCCTCGCCATATCTCCGGGCACGGATTGGTGCGGCGATGAACTGCACTTCCCTGGACGCTAGTTTTTTAAATTCCTGGAGAAGTTGCTGTATGTCAGCTAATAAGGCTTTGTCATGGGTGCGAGCATAAGTGTCTTCCAGAACTTTCAGTTTACCTTCAGTCAGGGCCAGTTCAGCCCGAACTCCCTTAAGCAGACCCACAAATTTGGAAAGTAGCGTGCCCCTGACCCAAACCTTGAAGGATTCCCACACCGTGGAGCATTTATCGACTGAGTCGATGTTAATTTCGAGGAACTCAGAAATCTCAGTGTGCAGCGCCTCCACCACCCCGGGGTCCCTCAACAAACCCTTGGGCATCCTCCATCTCTTGGGGGGTCTAGGGCAGTTATGAAACGTGACCTCCAGTGTTATAGGGGCATGGTCAGACATCGTGTGAGCCAATATTTCACATGCCTGTCTTCCAGCAATCAAAGAGGGGGAGATAAACCAGTAATCGATTCTGGACTCGGAATCGTGAACCGATGAGTAGTACGTGTATCCCCTCGCAGTCGGGTGGCGGGCACGCCAGGCATCCTCTAGGGCGAGCTGCGAAAGGATACTTTGCATAGTTAGGACAGACCTGCTTTGTGCTCTAACAGTCGTACTGGATCTATCAAGTACCGGGTTCATAGCCATATTAAAATCTCCCCCCCAAATTATATTAGGAATATCGATCGCAGAGATCAGTTGGTATACATCTGTATAAAAGGCAGGGTCATCAATGTTCGGCCCATAGGTGTTGGCCAACAATATCTGCTGACCAGCGATCGAGCCCCAGACCAGAACATATCTGCCCTGAGGGTCTAGTTTATGGCCTTCGAGTCGGAGCCCAAGATTCGGGTGTATAAGTGTAGCGACACCCCTGGCCTGGGACGAGTAGTTGGTACAGAATCTGGACTTGCCCCAACCAGGCAACAGTATATCGTTATCAGAACCAACAGTATGAGTTTCCTGTAACATAATAATTTGGGCACCGTGCCTGACTATGTAGTTTCCCACCTTCTTGGCTTTCAAACGATTATTTAGACCCCTTACAATCCATGAAACAATTTTAACCCTCAAAGCGTGAGCAGGACCTTGCAAAACAATTGGGAGGATAGTAACTCAAGACTCCCAGATGTCAAATCAGGCATACTGGACCATGTCAGTGAACTCCAGACCACTTGTTTCAACAGTAACTCATAACCATTTTCCAAACGAATCATCCCAGAACAGAGACCCGTGCAGTTGGGCAACCATCCAACTACACTCCAAGGGTCCCCAAAAAACAGTCCCCAACTTTCCCCATCTTCACTCGCCCACCACCCTCACCGTCTGCCCCAACTCGACAGTGTCTGATCCCAAACTTGTGGAGCACTCCCGGGGTAGCCATGTTGCCTCACATGGCCGCCCACCCCGGCAACCAACGCCACCTCTTACAGGAGATGGCTGACTGTAATCTCCCATCCAAAGGGCCCGTGAAATGGAGCCACAGAACCACTGAATGCCAAATCATGAACATGCGTGCTTCCTAGTCCGCCGGTCGGTGTCTATTGTTCGGGGCAGGTCGCTCCCCTCTTGGAGGGAGGGGTATAGAAGACTCAATATAGGACAGGGCTTCGGATGGGTTCTCAAAAAAGTGCGACCGCCCAGCGTGTTGGATTCTCATTTTGGCCGGAAACATCAAGGCGTACGTGATGTGCCGTTCTCTGAGGAGCCTCTTAACAGGTTCATATGAACGTCTGCTCGCCTGGACAGAGGCGGAAAAGTCCGGATAGATATGTATGCGGTTTCCCTCATAATGCAATGTGCCAGGCTCTCTAGCCAGACGTAGGATTGTGTCCCTGTCCCTGTAGTTCAGCAGGCGAGCAATTATAGTCCGAGGCGGCGCCCCCGGCTTGGGCGTCGGGGCAAGGGTACGGTGCGCCCTCTCAACAAGGAAGTGTTCAGACAATGCCTCAGGCCCAAATAAGGATTTAAGGATTTCTTCCATGTGTTTCTCCATCTGGCCCTTGCCGAAGGATTTGGCCACTCCAACAACGCGGATATTGTTTCTTCTGGACCTGGATTCGAGGTCCTCACACTTGCTCTGTAGCTTGCTAATCGTGTCTTTAATATAGGATATATCACGACTGTGGTGCCCGATAGTATCCTCATTAACACTTATCCTACCCTCAGCCTCGGTGACCCGAGCACTCTCCTTATCGATCCTGGCTTTCAAGGAGCCTATAGTGTCTACTATCTCATCCAGCTTGGTATTTACAGCCAGGAATCCGTTCTGAACTAGCGTGGCCAGTTTGTCCTCTCTGTCTAACACATCCCGTTCAACCTGTTCTTCCTCATCTGGCTGCGTGCAAATTGCCACAGGATTGCTAGCCGTATTGGTATCCATGGGGCCCTTCTTCTTGCCCCCAGGGGTCTTAGAGGCTCTGTTTGACTTACCAGATTCCCCCATTTTTTTGTATCTTGACCATACGTGTATTGGGTCTGGCAAAGGATCTCCGTAGGGTCGAGGCCCAGCCCAAGGGAGCAGACTCAAGGGGCAAACAACAGAGTGCGCAATCAGGATGGATTGTGTCCTCTAACGTATAAGGAAACCAGTGCACCAGCGAGAACTCCAGTATGTTAGCCCCCAGGGGTCCCCCCCAGACGGCAGTGCGGAGCCAGAGAGACCGAGTAACTGTTGCGCCGAAGGGGCGCCTAGTGGTCACAGCAAGCAAGATTCAGCCACAAGTAATACGTAGGGCCCACTGCAGTCCGGTCAAGGTGATTGTGGAGCCAGTGTGTGAGGATAGAACACGGGAGGTTCACCGCACCAAATTGGGATTATTCGAGAGTCAATCAATCACCCAGCACCGGATGCCACCCGTACCGCCAAGCAAGGCACTCAAGGGGCCATAGATGTAAGCCTCAGCTGGCGATGGTTATCAATATGCACATCGGCCTACGGCGGCACAGGAACCAGTGTCCAATTTAAGAGGGAGGGATGCGGGCCCAGCGGTCCGTATGTGCCGCGCAGCCGGCCCCCAGCACATAGACAAGCAGAGGGGCACAGAGGGAGGCAAGCGGCGAGGGAGGGGGACCACGGCCGCAGGGGAGACCAAGAGCCAAGAAGCTTCGGCCCCGGCAGGGCTCCGCGTCCCCTCCCCCCACACCCGGCAACAGCTTACCCGGCGCATCGGATTAACAGCCGGATTGACAGCGTCAGGATCAAGCACCGGCGAGGATTGGGCGGCACCAGGGCCAGGAGAGGTGGTCCGGCAGGCAGCGTCAGTCAAAGCCGGACCGGGGCACAGTAGACCATCCGACGCGACGAGTCTCCAGAGCGTCTTCACAGAAGGATGCAGGAACCGGGGCCTCAGCGGCCCACAGTGCCCAGCACCCGCGACTGTCAGGTAAAGTCGCCTGGAGCCAGGAGTCGGCCCGGGGGCGTCGTTCGCGCCGGCGGAACTCCGAAAGGGCAGAGCTCGAGAATGCGGCAACGCCAGGGGCTCAAATTTTCACAAGTGGCGCCCGAGCCCGGCTCCAACCGGCACCCCGATCTGCAGCAACTCAGCCAGCCCAAGGAAGGATTTATTAGCACAGGATGTGAAGGCGGCGCGGGAGCTTCGGGTCTAAGCGGCCATCTTCAGTGCGCAACAACGCCCCCCCCCACAAAGCAGGGTAGCATTTATCAAGGGCCTTCAAAAATTGTGCTATCACAGGAACTGTAAATAAGGAACCCTGTTCTGGCGTCCTCTTAAAAATGGACAGAGCCGCTAGATAACCTTTCACCGTGCCCATTTCCAGACCCGATTTGGCTAGAGCCAATAGAAACTCATCACTGATGAAATGGTGCACAATGCTGGGTCCACTTCTCTCGCCTTGTACCAGGTCACAAACATTCTCCATCTGCACGCATAAACAAACCTAGTGGAAGGTCTGAATGCAGCCAATAGCACCTCTAGTACCTCCACATCGAGGTCCCAGTCGTCATACCTCAGCCTCTCAAGAACCATGCATGCAGTTTGAGACAGTCTGTGATCGGGTGAAGCACATTGCCTTCCAACTGAGAAAAGAGGTCCAGCCTTCAAGGAAGCCGGAGAGGTGGGCATATAGCCAGTTCCAGGAATTCCAAAAAAAGCATAATTGAGGTTGAAGACTTACTCCACCAGAAAGGTGTTCCCCTAATTTCCACCGAGGGTAGGGTGGGGGGTGGGGGGTTCCCTCGAACAGAACTGTTTGCCCTTTGCATTGTCAACTGTTGCAAACAGATCTACTGTCGGGGTACCCCACTGCGCCAAGATCTCTGCAGTGACCTCTGGGCACAGCTGGGCAATCCGAGCTCTGCCTACCCATTCTCCACCCATGCAAGATGAGCTGCAGAGATTATGTTCTCCAGCATCCAGAACCATAGCTGCAAGGCCTCCCTGCACAGAGGTATTGATCTCATGCCATCCCCACACCCCCGCTTGCTCAGGTAGTGCATTGTCACTGTGTTGTCAATTTACACCAGGACGTGTTTCCCCTGTAGGGCAGGCAAATAAGCAGTCAGTGCCAGTCTGATGGCTCGCAGCTCCAAAAGATTATGTGGCAATGTTTCTCCTCCTGAGACCAATGGCTGCTGAATCTGGAGAATGCCACAATGGGCTACCCAGCCCATCAGCAAGGTGTCTGAACACATGCTCCTCCGGCAATTGCTCCCAGAAGGGTTCTCCCAGAATGGTTCTCCCACCAACATGTTTTATCCTATCACTCTGCCAGACCAGTCGTTCATCACCGATCCTGACACTTGGAGCACATCCGACATCTGGCCGTAATATTGCGACCACTGGCTCCTGAGAAACCACTGAAGGAATCTCATGCAGAGTCTCGCCTGTGGCACCAGAAAACAACATGATGCCATGAGGCGCAGTAGGCGCAAGAACGCACACACCGGTAGACTGCTGGAAGTCTGGAAAAGAATGACCATCGGTGCCATGTTGGTGACTCTCTGCTCTGTAGGGAAAGGCCATCCATTCCTGGGTTTCCAAGAATGCTCAGATAAACTGGAGCTTCTGTGCTGACAAGTTCTGAGATTTGTTTAAGTTCAAGGAGAAACCCACATAAATGCAGTAATGAACAAGCGTTTCGAAACTTGTTCCATGGACCATCCTCAGATCAGCCAATCGTCCAAGTATGGAAACACTAAGACACTGAGCTCCCCTGAGGTGGGCCACTACTACTCACATGAGCTTAGCAAATGGGGGCACATTGAATTGGAAATGTGCATCCCCAATGACAAACCTTAGGAACAGCCTGCACCTCCAGTAGATTGGCACGAGAAAATAGACGTCCTGAAGGTCCAGTGGCACTAGCCAGTATTGGACCTGTAGAGCCTGGAGACTCTTCCCTCAACGTCACCATCTGAATTTGTTATTCCTCAGGAACTTATTAAATTCTCTGAGTTTTAGGATGGGATGTAGGCCACCCGCTTTCTTTGGAACCAAGTATCGGAGGTGATTTCCCACCATTTGCCCAAGAATCCAGAGATTCTCTCTCCAAATGGCGAAATATGTGGAGAGACTTAAAATAGGCTTCTGGGGCACAGTGGAAGTCAATGATGCCGCAGCTGTCGACTGCCTCGCTCCTCCCCTGCCTCTATCTGGCCAAGGGAACCTGTGTTGCCCTTACACCCTCCTGGGAAAGGTGGATTATCGCCTGTACCCTCTTTCTCGGGATCTGCACGAGTAAGCTTGACGTAGGGGCTGCTGATGCACTGCCAGTTCAATGACTTGGCAGTGTGCTTATAGTCCTTAAACTTTCCAGGGACTCGTCGGCTTTGGGGCCAAAAAGATGTTCCCCATCGAAGGGCATGTCGAGCAGTTTTGTCTGGACATTTAGGGAAACCCGGACTCCCTCAAATACGCCGACCTGCGCAAGACCCAACAGGTGTCCTGCTTGGAGCACTTGACAGGCCATTTCCTTTACGCGGACCACCGTGTCGACGAAACCACCTTTGACTTACCCTTTTGGGAGGTGGTCAGCTGCCTCAGAAATAGTACTCAAGAGGATGTGGGAGAACTTGGAGAAGGCACTGAAGGGCCATACTCCCCGAAGCAAAGACCTTCTTTGCCAAGGTATTTACTTTTTTTGACTCCCTTACGGTTGGAAGGTTTGATGTCGAGGGCCTAGAAGTGACTGTCGCGGCCTGCACCACCAGGCCCTTTGGGCTTGGGTGGGTGTTACGCTCACCTGGTATCCACCGGGACGCCACTCATCCCTGGCTGGTTGCCGGAACCTTCTCCCCGATTTCCAGATGGTGCCTTCGGAGGACGTCTAACCTGAAAACACAAGAGGACTGGGTTCAAGACTGGCCCTCTCAGGCCCTCTCCTCACCTTGTTGTGGTATTAGGCATGCTCTCCATCCTGCTTTCTTAGCAGGGGTGCATAGTTTTTAGTGTGCAACCGAGTTACTTCACTGGTGCGTGCCCGTTCAAGTGTCTTAAGGTAGGTCTTACTGCAGCAGTCTTTGTATAGGGCTGTTTCTTCTTGCCTGCCTTTCTTTTGTGATTAATAATGTCCTTTCTTTCTCCCTAGGCATGCGGGAGATTCGGCGTGGTGTGCTGGTTGGTTTGAGCACCGCCGGCAAATGATGGAGCGAGATGTGCACTGCAATGCGGTAAGTTATGCGCTATGCGCTGCGCTTTGTCTTGCCTTTGCTAACCTGTGTCTCCTCTCTTCCTTACAGGTCGTGCTGTCCTTCTCCAGCGGGTGTGGAATTCCGGAATGATGCCGGCTGGGAGGCGACAAGCCAGGTAAGCTCCTTGTGATGTTCGTGTCTTAAGCAATGCCGGAGTATGCCTTTTCTAATGTTGTCTTTCTCCTTTTCCTTTTCAGCTTGCTTCGTTCCGGTAGGTATGCAGTGCCCACAAGAGGCTGTTCACTGGAGAGCGGATGACAGGAGGGAGATTGCAGGTAAGATTCTATTAATGATGTTCCTTTTGTCTCCTCTACAGGCTCGTTGCTCTGAGGTTCACGGGTATCACAGACACAGTGAGAGTTACGTCGCAGTCTGCAAAGTAACGCGAAGCACGCTCTGTGGCTTGGGTGTGGTTTAAATAGCCTCCAGAAAAGTAGTCCAGGTAAAGTAGTCCCCAGGCCCCCACACCCAAAACACTATACCACATAGCTTAGTTCTTAGGGACCAAGCTATGCGAATGCCTCCATGTTTGCCGAATGAAAAGTAGTCCCCCCTTCAAACATGTTCTCCACAATGAATATTCCAGAGGCGCCAGGACTGACTCCAAGAGAGTCTTGGGAGTGGATGCAAGGCCTCCAAGGCCTTAATGGAGCCCCGAACCCTGACCTTACCTGGCAAGTGGGCTTGCCAGTGTGGGTCTGGGGTAAGGGTCGTGACAGTGGGATGTTAAAAACGGCAGGACACCTCCCGCCGGCTGTTTTTCTTTTGTGAGTTCTCTGTCGACTGCCAGTGTCGAGCACGGACGCTGCCACATGGCAATGACCGGATCAGTTATAGGCGCATTGAGCGGCAACGCTCATTCGGTTTGCAGCCCATGGTCGAGGATGTCAGTCAGGCCGTACTGCGACATTGGCTTTGATTACACGCTGAGCTCCAAGGCCATGGCGGACTTCGCGACCACCTTGTGGCACTGGGATTTCGGGTGTGCACATAGATTGAGTTGTTGAAACTCCATGTCCGGAGACGTGTGTTATGTTATGTTATGTTAAGTCATTTGTAATGCGCACCTGGTACCCAAAGGCTGATGGGCGCAGACATACAAACATAAAACAGGCCACAAGTGTCCAGCCCACTGTCATCGTAGAGGCCCTCTGCCAGTTCGAGTAAACCCACCTGGTCTGCCATAAAAATTGGTTAACAGATCCGAGTCTGTACCCCCCAGTGGTGCTAAACCAAATGGAATCGGATCATCTTCGTGATCGAATATCGACCGTATCGAATCGAATAACAGTTAACGGGCGAGCAGCATGAAACTTCGATCCTGTGGGACTGCTCGGGAAGCCTCTTGCGCGCAGGGGGGCACCAACAGCTTTTGGTGGAGGGGGATGTTTTTCCTGCGGGTTCTCATTTGTTCGCGTTCGACCCTGGCTTCCCTTGGGCTAGACGAACCGGGCGCAGTTGGAGCCGGATTGACCAGTGGCGACAAGGCATTAGCCGTACCAGCCGAGGCCTTCTCAAAGACTTTTAATATTTAATTTTTAAATTACTACCACTCATTCCTAGACGAACCCTTCGCAGGGTACGACTTACCCTTTTCGTTTAATGAGTCGTTATCGCGTCTATGTTTTATCTTGTGTGATGAAGAGGAGTTCTGTGATACGCTCAGCGAGTAACAGCGTTTCTTTGACTTTTTATGGTGACGTCCCACTCAATGTTTTTCGGGCATCGGATCCTTGATATCCTGTTCAGATGAGCGTGGGAGCTGTTTTATCAGGGATTTGGATGGCGCCCTGCTGAGCGCCAGTTTCGCCGAGCGTTCCCTTGCTGCTTTTGGGTCCATCGAAAGGCAGGAACCACATTGCTCAGTGTCATGCCCTACTCCAAGACATCACACGCGTATAGTGTGCGGGTCCGTGAGAGACATTTTGGACATGCATTCCTTGCAACATTTGAAACTGGACGGCTTAGGCCCTGAAATACTGATGCAGTTATCGATGAGATAAAAAATGAGCATGTTTCCGAATAGCGTGCTAAGCGTGTGGAAAAAAGGAACTCCGGTACGGGGGCGTGGTGCATCCTTTTACACGCCGCCAAACATTTCAGATCGAGGAATGGCATGGCCGTTTTCAAAGGAGTCGTTATCGACGATATCGAGCAGCACAACGCCCTCTGTCAAATCATTTTCAGAGTAGATGACGCTGGAAGGCTATCAAGATGAGGCATCTGTGCGAGAATGTAATCCATTGAAAATACAATCTTCAATGTAAAAAGAATTAGGAGATTACATATACATCATGGACACTGCTTCAATGCCTTTCCCAGTCAAAGGGAACCTTCCCAAATATTGGTGTTTATCCAATCCCTGCACTTCTCCCAAGGACAATCCCTGCTGCTTTCCTCGCCCAAGGCCCAATTTGCGGCGAAGGCCCATGCAAACCCAAGGCAAATCCTTAGCACATGGGCCATTCTTGCCCCAAGGCCTATCCCTGCCACGAAAGAGTCAACCCTGATCCACAGCCCATCTCTGCTCCACAGCACATCTCCACCCTGCATCCCCCATCCATCAGAAAGAACACTACTGAGAGGTATGTCATGTGTTCTTCTAATGGATTCCTTCCTCCTACGAATTCCTCATCTATGATAGACTCCCATGACAGTACGTGAATCTGGAGGAGGGAGCAGACAAGAGTACACCACCTAAACTAGAAAACTCGAAAGGACTGCCCTGTCGAAGCAGACACCTGCCCTGAAAGGGAATCACAATTACTAATGTTTGGCAGACTTGTGCAGAGAAGCACACTTAGCCATGTGGCAAATTTCCAAAAGAGGAACCCTGCCTGCCCCCCATCTCTGTATATGAGATGTGGCAGCCGTGCCTCAGCTCTGGTAGAATGAGCCCTAAGGCTTTCAGGCACATCCTTTCCAGCCAGATCATATCATTCCAAGATTCAGAGAATGATCCCCCCTGGACGGGTCGATTTAGTCACAGCCATGCCAGCACGGGCAACAGTATCACTTACAAAAAAGCTGGTTATCTTTCCTGACATCCAACATCCGAGAGACGTAGTATCTGAGAACCTGCAACGGATCCAGCCGATGGAAGCGCTCTGCTGCCATAGAAGGATAAGACGGAGGAAAAAATCCAGGAAGATGGATTTTTTGAGAGAGATCAACATCTGAGGCCACGTTCTCAGGGAAGGATGGTTTCGGTCTCAACGTCATCATTGTCAGTAATGATCATTGCGTTGCAGAAACGGCCATTCACACCAAAATATTCCCTGTCAGCAATACCAGACTTTTCCATTTAGACTAACTACCCATGGGAAAGCAAACAGTATGCGCAAACAGTATGCACAAACATGCGCAGGTCCACACCTACAAAGATCCCTGGCAATAGCAGGATGATTTCAAAAGAAAGACTTAACAGATAATGCCTAGTGCTCACTCACCCACCATGTGGTGGAGATAGCAACCAGGAAAATCACCCAAGTTGAGCAATCTGATAAAACATAAATGCAGGGGCTCAAACAGAGCATGAATAAGAAATGTCAAGAACAAATTCAAATCCCACGCCGGAACCACAAACTGGCATGGCGGAAACTGCTTGCAAAATCCCTACAAAAATTGCATACTTGTAGAAAAAGAGCCTTAAAAGGGTTCTTTTAAAAAACGGGATTGCAGCCCGGTACTTCTTCACAATGCCAATCTGCAAACTGCTAGGGATAGCAGGAAATCCAGAACAAAGGATATAGGACAGGATAAAGGATCCAAAACCTAATCCTGGCAACAAGCTGAGAATTTGTAACATCTGCAGATACTAATAGTGTTAGTGGCAGGCCTCCGAACTGAGAGGAGTGCATCCAGGACGTTGCTCTAGAATTCCCACCCCTTGTATATTTCATCAGCCAAGCATGAAGGTTCAGACTGCTGAGGTTTGGGTGGAGGACCCAGCCCTCCAATTGGGAGAGCAGGGCCACCCTCTTTGGAAGGTACCAGGGAGGGCAGATGGACATGTACAGAAACTCTAGGTTCCACATTCTCCAAGCCCAGTCCGGGGCTATTGGAATCAATGCAGACCTGATAGACACAGCCTCCTGAGAACCAGCGGAAGTGGTATGTTCCTTACCTGTAACTAATGTTCTCCAGCATTGTTATCATTCATAGATTCACATGCTTTGAATATTCCCCGTTGTCAGGCTGGGAATCCTCGGTTACACCCTTCCAAGTTTGACTTAATGGAAAAACAGGTTTGTTCTGTAGCCAATTCTCCTCCTTAAAGGTGGTTTTGGTCCCAACCAATGGAATGTTGAGAACCAAGCTGCTCCCCTGGAGAGTAGTCCTTTTACCCAAGGGGAGGATGGACAGCGCATGTAAATTTGTGAAAGATACCAATGCTGGAGAACAGGAGTTCCAGTTAAGAAGCGTACTCCTTCTCCAACATTGGATCTTTCATGGATTCAAATGCTTTGAATAGAATATATAGCAGCATTTTCTTTATGGTGGATGAGATGTGGGTGCGGGTGCTGCAGGACGGCTCTCACCATTCTTGCGGCCGCTGCCTGCTGCCCTTCCAGGCAGTACAGTTCTGTGAATGTGTGGGGTACCGCCCAGGTGGCCGCTTGAGATATGTCTGTCAGTGGAATTCCTGCCCACAGTGCCACGGATGCCACTGTGGCCCTTGTGGAATGGGCTTGAGCTTTGTTTGCCAACTGTTTATTTGTCTTTGCATGACAGGAGGGAAATCGTCTATGAGATCCATCTGGATAGCCCTTGTTTCGAGATTGCCTTCCCCTTGTTGGACGGGCCGAAAGCCAGAATATGTTTTGTAGAGAGTTTGTCCTGTCCAGATAATATTGAATTGCTCTTTTCACATCAAGGGAGTGTAATGCAATCTCTGTTGGTGGCGTAGCATTCTGGAAAAAAGCAGGTCGTGTCATGGTAAAGTTCTTGTGAAAGCCTGTTGGGACTTTTGGAACGAAGGAGGGGTTGGTTCTCAGCACCACTTTATCCCTTCCGAAACGCAAATATGGCATACCCACAGCAAGTGCCTTGTATCTCAGATACCCTTCTGGATGAGGTGATGGCTACCAAAAAGGCCATCTTCCACGACACGTACTTGATATTTGCCTTGGCCAACAGCTGGAAGGGTGCTGTCATGGGACACGCTAGCATTGCGCTGAGGCTCCATTCAGGTGGTGGCTTAGTGGCAGGCGGAAATTACCGAAACCCCCATCTTAAGAAGTGTTTCATTAGTCTGTCGCTGAACAGCGGTGCCCTGTATCTCCTCCTGTTGTACCTGCATATGGCAGCCAGGTGAACTCTAATCGATGAGTGGGAGAGGCTCCCTCTAGCTAACGATAGCAGGTATGCAAGGAGCTGCTCTGGATGTATAGTCAGCGGTTGCAAGCGTTGCTGCCCACACTATGTGCAGAATTGCTTCCATTTGAATTTATATGAGTGGTTGGTGGAGGGCGCTCTTTCAGCAACAAGAAACCCCTTTACTGTACATTCTTGTGGAATGTCTAGGTGCCCGAATTCTCAAGTTGGGAGCCAGGCTGATAACTTCAGCAACTGGGGGTCTTGGTGCAATATTCTCCCCTGGTCTAGGGATATGTTGGGGTTTGCCTGCAGTCGGATTGGGCGATCTTCTGACAATTGGAGTAGGGCTGAATACCACGGTTGGAATGGCCACACTGGTGCTGTTTCGAATTATGCAGCACGGATGTGCTCTCATCATCTGCATCACCCTGTGGAGCACAGGTATTGGGGGGGTGGCGGGGGGGAACACATAGGTGAACAGGTTTGTCCATGAGATGGAGAAAGTGTTACTCAACAACCCCTTTTGGGTGATCCTGCTCAAGAACCGTTTGTTCATTTTGTCTGGTTGCAAGCAATCTATATGTGGATGTGTCAATCATGTGAAGACTTTTTTTGAGTTGCACGTCGTTGAGATCCCCCTCGT
Source organism: Ambystoma mexicanum (assembly GCF_040938575.1). NCBI lineage: Eukaryota > Metazoa > Chordata > Amphibia > Caudata > Ambystomatidae > Ambystoma > Ambystoma mexicanum. The sequence goes on from NC_090922.1 coordinate 602,683,545, forward strand.
GACACTGTGTAGAGGCTCTGCTGAGGTTTTCCGCCACCAAGTTTTGAATCCCATGGAGGTGGTATGCCTGTATAAATATGCGGTTGGTGATCACCTAGTGCCAAATCTGTTGAGCTTCCTGGGACATAGTTCTTGATCTTGTCCCTTCTTGTTATCAGATGTATTACATTGTAGTTGTATTGTCTGTGAGAACTCTCACCCTGGATCCCTGTAACAATGGCAGGAACGATCAGAAAGACAATCTGACCGCTCTCAACATTTATATGTAGATCTGCCTCTGGGGGAGTCCAGTGCCCTTTGATGTGGAGCTGTTCTGCGTGCGCCCCCCAAGCGGACAGGGAGGCATCTGGGACAAAGGTCTTCTGGTGTGTTCGTTACTGTACCGGGTTCCCAACACTTATGTGTTGTGTGAGGGACCATCATTTCAGCCTGTGTGTTAGTGTGGGGTAATGTGTACCCTATCTTCCCCTAGTTATTTGGGACCACCTGTCGGCCATTAACTCCTGTAGCAGCCTCATTTGTAGTCTACAGTTTGGAATGAGGGGTATGCAGGAGGACATCATGCCCAGTAATGTCATGCACTTGCGGATGGAAATCCAACACCCTGTTTGGAAGGTGGGGACCAATTATGTTAAGGCTTTGACCCTGTCTGTTGACTGCATCACTTGAGCTTCCCCCGTGGAAACATGTGCCCTAAGAAAGGATGCCCTAGAGGAAGGTATTTTTTGTGGCCTCGTACTGCTACATTTATTCTAGTCAGAACCCCCACAGACAGCCCTTTAACTATGCAGCGCTTTGACTGAAAGGACTGCCAGGAGAGGGGTGGGAGTGGCGTATCTAGGGCTAGTCTGTGAGAGGGTAGTTGTGTGGACGATTTCTTGTAGTTTATGGTAAATCCTAGTTGTTGAATTATCTCCTCTGTTTTTGAGATAGACTGTGGTGCGCAGGGTAGCGTCACTGCCCAGACCAGCCAGTCTAGGTATGGACAGACATGGTGTCTCTGCCTCCTGAGATCAGCACGAGGCACTTTGTAAATGTCCGGGGTCAGATCGAAGCCCATAGTGCAGCACTCTGATTTGGTAGTTCTTGCTCCCCACTACAAACCTTAAGTATTTTCCATGATTTTGGTGCACTGGAATATGTGTCCCGTAGGTCGAGGGATGCAAGGAAGTCCTGGGCTGCACCACTCTTATGACCTCTTGTAGCATAATCATTTTGAACCTTTGCTCTTATGAATTTGTTCAATTTTCTTAGGTCGAGAATGGGATGCCATTTGCCGCCTGGCTTTTTTTAACCACAAAGTATCTGGAGTAGACTCCAGTGCCTTTGAGATGTGTGGGCACCTTTTGTATGGCGTGTTTCCGCATTTCTTGAACTTCCTCCTGGAGCACCTCTAGTCGTTGAAGCGTCTGTCTTTTTGGGGGGAATGGCAGAGAGGGGATTGGCAAACTTTAAGAGGTGCCCTTATTGGAGGACATCTATTACCCACTTGTCTGTTATCCCGTCCCATTTGGAGATGCAGTTTGACGTTGTACCCTATTTGTGCCCCTTTATTTTACTTTGAAGAGTCACGCTTGTCTTTTTTTCTCTGCCTTTCTGCTTTGCGATGATGTAGCCCCTTGCGTTGTTGTGTTTGCTTGTAATCCTTACACCTTTGGTATCCTTAAATCTCCTCCTGGACCGATAGGAGTAGTAGGTACTCTTATTATATGATTGTCCGCCATTTGTGGAGGATGAGGGGGTGGCTCTTCCGGATGGTCCCCTGAAGGGACAATTCTTTCTGCCATGTAGCATAGTAAGGTATCTCACCATGTCGGTGTGTGCTTTCATTGCCTTTAAGGAGTCATTTATTTTGGCACCAAACAGGTTGTCTCCTTCAAAGGGAATATTTATGACTTTGTGTTGCACCTCTTGTCGGAAGTATGTGTAGCAGAGCCACCCTTGTTGCCAGAGTACCACCCCATTGCCTATTTGCTTAGAGACAGTTGTCAGCTATGTCTACGACAATACTTATATTGTGATTTGAAGTACCCTCTCCTTCCTTTAGGATGGTCATCGTCTCCTTTCTTTGATATGATATAAGTCATTTAAAACATGCCTGTACACAAGTGTTTCTAGGCGTGACAAGACAATGGAGGCAAGACTGAGGGAGGACAAGACAAATGATCTTGCTAGGCCTTGTGCCATTCAGGTGCAATGGGAAAGGGTGAGGGGAGTGCACGGGAGAGGGGAGGGGAAAACAGGGCAGCAATGCACTGAATAAATGCAGTGCGGCTCTGGGTAATGCAAGGGGAACAAGGGACAGTAGGGTTACAGTTACAGACCATAATTGCGTGGTAGTCCCGGAGGCAGTGCAAGTGAAGGGGCCTGGTACCCAGTGAGACTCTGAGGGTAGCCAAGCAACCAGTTGGTACAGCAGGCAGGTAGATCAGGAAGTAAGCAGCGGAGGGAGAGAGAGCAGAGGAGAAGTGGAACGTTTTGAGCTGCTTGCGGAAATCCAGGTGGTCCGGCTCATGTTTTAGAGGGGCAGGGAGGCCATTCCAGAGGGAGGCACATGCAGAGGAGAGCGATCTACCGCCCCACTCTCTGCCCGGAGAACCGTCTAACCCTTAGAGAGTTGGAGTTAGCTGAGCGAAGGGCCCGAGAAGGTACATTTTGGGGGTTCAGTCCTTGCAGCATTTAAACCCGGCGGCTTAGGGCCCCGACATTCTGACGCAGTATCGAATTACAAATCGATATACGAGCGTGTTCCTGAATAGCATGGTGAGTGTGCGGAAAAAAGGAACTGAGGTATGGGGATGTAGTGTATCCTTTTATACGACCCCTGACGTCATGTCAGATATCGAGACACGGTGCAGCCGCTTACGAAGGCGGGGTCGATGACATTGAGTGGCACTACGCCCCATGCCGAAAATGTTTCCAAGCAGCTGTTGCTGGAATGCGATCTATCAAGATGAGGAATCTGTGGGAGAATGTAATCCATTTAATTTGTATGTTTTCTTAGATAGAAGCAGTCATAGGAGGAGTGTATATAGAATGCCTTGTATCTTTTAGAGTATAAGATATACACCTAGAATTCATTATGGAAATGAATACTTGTGTGATTTGATGTAAGTAAGAGTCATATACGTAGGGGAAAGTTTGGTTTGCTAATTGTTTAAGAGTATATAACATTGTAGTGATGTCCTTGGTAAGAGGTTGGAGACCATCTTTGTTTAGATTGAACTTAATTATTTAAGTACATTTCGAGTTTTTAGAAATCACTGTTTTCTTGCCCAGAATTGTGGGTTGGGACTGTATATCAGGGAGATGTGGCTAATCAGGTCACTCTCATGTAAACCAATTTAAACATCAAATAAAATATCTTTCACAACAGTAGGGGTCAATCTTCTGTATCTACTGTTGGACGTAGTTACCTATGTATAGGGTGGCAGTTCTACACTAGACAAGAGACAGGGGGATGGCCATATGCCCCACAAAATCTTTAATAAAAACCCTTGAAATGCCTATGAGACTGGGAGTGATTCTTGAGCCATACGTGGAACCCTGCTAAAACCAAAGACAACCATGGTTTGTCCATGAACGCAAAATGGGAACTACATGGTGACGGGATGGGATGGTTTAATCACTGCAATTATACCAGTTCTTATTAAGCAGTTTGGTCCTATTGCCCTTCGGAATGTAAAAGGGGACGGCAATCGTAACAGTGTGTCCAGCAGAAGCACACTCAGTTGTCTCATTTTACAGTGCAAGAGGAATGGTTGTGACAGGATGAGTGTGGGCAAGGGACATGTGTCTGCCAGAAGGCCCTCTTTTCCAGACCCAGAGGAGCAAAACGTCTTCAGGTGTATATAATATACCTCCCTTTCATTCGTCATCCTGGAAATATCAGGATGCATACTGTTCTGGACATTTTCCTTGAAATCACCAGGTGTCACTGCCCAGTTGAGCAGCTAGCTTCATCACAGGGTTTTTGCAGGCCTCTCAGCTGACGGTCTAAATGTATAAGCAAAGCCTCGAGCGCCCATTTCCCTCTATTCCACTCCTGGACACAGATGCTAAGAAGGAGTAGAACTATCATATGTTGTGACCAGATAAGGAATCCAGGCAAACCTTAAGAGCGAAGCCAACATAGCAACCTGACAGATGTCTAAATCTTGGACACCTCTCTGCAGAGTCGTAGTGGCCGGGAAGCCTATGGATGAATGCGCCCCAACACCTCTCAGGCACATCCTTTCCAGCCAGATGATCACTCTCTGAAATGCAAAGGATGATCCCACTGGACAGTACCTGCTTAGCAATATCACTGCCTGCACGAGCCCCAGCACACCACAGCCAACCTTACATACAACCAACTCTAGAATTCAATTTTAGAGTTCCAACTTGAAAACCATGGCCACCTTATCAGGACACTGATCCATAACCTTAACAAGAAACCTCACCTATACAGTCTATTCATCACCACATACCACCCAACAACTACTTTCTTCCTAAAATCAGATTAAATAATCCCATAAGCTGTTTAACAATGAAACATCAGACTCAATGAAACGGCCCACCCCCAAAATGAATCAGCTATCTGACGACGTGGATTGTGGCTTGCACGCAGAACATGGAAGCAATACAGGACATTCAATGACACTAACACGCCATCCAGAGGCAGAAGACATGATTCCACTGCTGCATGATCAATGGCCACACAATCTCCAAACACAGAATTCACTAAATTCTTAGCGAAGGAAGACGCTACATGATGTGAGAGGAATATTAGGCACCATAGAGAAAGAGATATAAGCATCCTTTTCATGTGTTGATATTGGATTATGCAGATACATATGTTCAAGTAGGAGTATATGTGAGGTGACAGCTGCCTAAGGTAAATTTGCATCAATTGTGTTTTAAATTGCTACGTAGAATTGGCTTCTTTGGAAATTAATTCAGATAGACCAGATCTAATCTTTAAAATAAATGTGTTGTCTTTTGTTGTAGATTTAATTGGAACACAGGATCCACATATGGGAGCACCTGCTCTCTAACCTGGACTCAAACACACCCTCTGTTCTGATCATGGGCGGTGCCAGCGTTGGGTTTGGGAGGGCTAAAGCCCTTCCACTTTGAAACATAAGGGATCACGCTGCTCTGATATGATGCCCAGGCCGCTCCGACGGAAAGAGATTGTTAAAGTATGCTGAGGTGAGAAATCTGACAATCATTCATGTGACAGCCCGGGAGCAGCAAACACAATGGCAGAGGGCAGAAGCATGGAGAGGCATCAAAAGACCCCCCCAGTGGTTTTAAAAGTATGGGACTCGCTCCACAGGCGTTTCAGGGGGAGCCTGGCACAATCTCAAGGTGGCACAGATCCCACAGCGTGAAGCACGACTCAAACTATTTAGGCTTATCTGCATTTCAACTCGGATTACGTGCACTTTACCTCGAGCACAATGATGGAAATAAGCACAGCCTGAAAGAAAGTTTCAGGCTGTGTTTATTTCTCGGTTACTGAAGTTGACAGCAGAGTCCCCTGAAAGGGACCTGCTGGCTGCGACAACTGTGGCTGTTAGAGAACAAAACAAAAGGACCGGAGAGAACACAAACTGAAAGGGGTTTGGGAGGAGTTGAAAGAGCAGATTAGGATAAAAGTGCAGGCACAGAGGCGTATATGAATCAGTAGCACATACAGAGCGGAAGGGAGAAATGGAACCAAAAGGGTGAAACGCGACAACCACGTACATGTAAGGGGCGAAGGACAGGGGCACCAGAGATCAAGACAGAGGGAAAGGGGCAGGTTGAGCGGTCAAGGGATACAGAGAGCCAGACAAAGAAAGGAGAGAGAGAGATTAAACTGAGAAGGTGGTAAATAAGAATGATAGAGGAGATATAATGAATAAGAGCAAGCACAAGGCAATATAATTTGAGTGTGAGGAAAGCAAGAGATTGAATGAGTGAAGGGAAGGGAGAGAGGCATATAGCGGTATAGATAGCTACAGATGGAGGGAGAGAGAAAGAGGGAGGGAGACGGACAAAGAGCTATAGAATGTGCCCATGCAGTATATACCTGGATCATCCAGTCCAGGCTTTATTCTTTGGGTACTTGGAGATTGTCCTGCTGAGAAGTAAACACCAGAACTGGATGACCTATTCATGGATGCCATGGGGCAAGGAAAGTAAGAGACAAAATAGAAAAAATTGGAGCTGAAAATAGGGAAGACCAAAAGGAGGAGAAAGTAGAGACAGAATGGGAGGGAAGGAAAAGAGATTAAAAGGGAGTGAAAGCGAAAGAACATAAGAGGGGGTAAGAAAGAGAATGCGAGGGAGGATGATCCATGCGACTGAACCAAAGAAAGAGTGAGTGAAGAGACAGAATGGAAGTGAGGGAGAACCAACGGACTGCATGCAAGGGAGAGCAAAGATGATAGTAAGCATAAATGGAAAAAACTACAACAAAATGTGAAGTCAGGATGGAAGAAAAAGAAATGATACATAAGGAACAGGTATGAGTGACAAAGACAAATGACACTAAAGAGTAAGGGAATGAAGGAGAAAACGTATCAAGTATGCAAGAGGGAATATGAGAACACAAAAGGGAGTGTGAAAGAGTACTAACAGGACATCCGAAGAAGGGAGAGAGGGAAGGTTGACAGAACAGGGGATGGATAGAAAGAAGGAGTGTGACGAATTTAGAGATTGAGCAGGGAAAGCCAAGTGATGAGGAAGAAAAGAACGCAGTGCAAATTAAGAATCCAAAACGAAAAAAGACATGTTCTGTGCAAGCCTGTTCCAAGCTGCGTAAATTCCATCCTCAGTGATCAGGCTTTGGGTCTTTTAAATTCGAAGTATATGCTCCCTTCCATCCACCTGCAATGAAACAATCTGAGACAATTGGTTTGATGAGCTGGCTTCGACCCCTCAATCCTCCTGCCGCAGAAGCATACTATTCAATTGCACGTGGTGTGCATTTCTACTCTGCTAGCAAACCGCATGTCATCTTTAAATCAATAGGTCACCCCTCAAAAGCATTCAAGGTTGTCCTCCCGTTCAACACTAAATAGGTTTGGTAGTATGCATTAGTGTAGGTGAAATGGCATCTTGGAATTCCGTCACCCACAGCCATCCCCGGAGTAAGGGGTTGCTCGGCATACCATGTGCCTCCATTTGCACATGCTAGCTAACCCCATGACCAGGTATAGGTGGGTGGGGCACCTGTAAAAATGTTTCTTCAAGGGGGTTAGCATAAAACCATTTGAAGACCATTGCCCTATAATGAATCTGAAGGCTTAACTGTTGGGCTCAGCTTTTAGAAGGCTTACGGCTCCCATGTGTTGCTGAATTCACAGTGGCAGGAAATCTTTATACTGGGCAACAAGGGGGAATCCAGTATAATGAGAGTTCCTCGTGGTACTGGCCTACGTTGGTGGGTCCAGTCTGGACAGTTTGCTTTACCATGGCATGGCATTTCTCCTGGGCCTCAAGGGTGAAGGTAGCATAATGAGTGTCCTATGCGATACTGGCCCATACTGGTGGCTCCAGCCTAGACATACTTTCTTACAGTGTTCTTATAGGGTTATACGGGTATGACATGCATTATTTACCAAAATAGCATTTCTGATGATTTTATCTGCTTAGATTCACATGCTGAGCATATAGTCCGACATCTAGTGGTAATCGCAGAATATTGCATCTTTCTTTCGAGGATCGAAAGGGGAAGTCGACATGGGCGTGCCTGTAACACTATCCCTAACGTGATGTGTAGTGTACCTAAACTCCCTCATGTGTCGAGGTCCCTCCGATTGTGTTTTTTCTGCCATGAGGGAGCCTTATGACTAACGTGAGTGAGTACAAAGAGAGAGGAATAAGATGTCTATGTTCCTTCTACTCCAAGAGGGGAGGAAGGGTAGGGGCATGTGAATGTAAGCAGGTACAATCATCAGAAATGCTATTACGGTAAGCAATGCATGTCTTCGGATGCTAGTTAATCTGCTTAGAATCACATGATGTGCATACACTAACGAGCAGCACCCAGAGATGGTGGTGAAATGTGTGAAGGAACAGTAGCAAAGATGTCTTAGCACTGCTTTTCCTACCTGAGAATCTGACCTAGAGTGTGTATCTAGGCAGTAGTATTGTGTAAAGGTGTGTACAGAACTCCAGGTTGCCGATTTACAAATGGACTCAAGAGGAACATTTGCAATGAATGCTATGGAAGCCCAAGTTCCCTGAGTAGAGTGTGCTCTAGGCTTGAAGGGCAGATCTCTTTTGGCAAGAGTGTAGCACAGTGTGATGCAGTTTACGATCCATCTTGAAATGGCTGATTTAGAGACAGGGTCCCCTTCTCTACCAGCTGCCACTGAAACGAAAAATTGGTTTGTCTTTCTTAGTGGTTTGGTTTTCTCCAGATAATATATCACTGCTCTCCTCACATCAAGTGTGTGGAGGCTTCTTCCTGCCACGTTAGTGGGGTTCTGGAAAAAGGTGGGTAGTTCTATTGATTGGTTCACACAGAACTTTGAAATAAATGTAGGCGCAAACCGTGGGTGAGTGCGCAGAACCACCTTGTCCTTGTTGATCGTGACAAATGGGTCTTGAACTGAAACGGCCTGCAGTTCACTAACTCTCCTTATTGACGTAACTGCCACCAGGAAGGTGGTCTTGTAGGTGAGTGCTTTAAGGCTAGCCTTATGCATATGTTCAAAGGGGGGTCCCATTCGTCTAGTCAGTACAACATTCATCTCCGATCCGCAAGATGGGTTGGAAATAGGGGGATGAAGTCTTTTAACCCCTTCTATAGAAGCCTTGATTACTGGAATTTTCGACCACAAAACTTTCTTCTGGGACGTGGTGTAAGCTGAAAGTGCAGCTAAGTGGACTGTTAGGGAGAATTCTCGTAAATGTGCTAATTCCCTCTACTCCCAGCAGCTTTGCTGGATTTTGAGGACTTGATTTTTTTAACCTGGAGTGAGTGAGACCCTTTTCCCACTCTCTCATGTATTTTTATGTGATTTTGTACACTGGGTTTCTTTTTTGGGGTTGGAGTCTGACAAACTCCATAGGCATCATCTTTGACATTGTGTCACACAGCACCTTCAGTGCAGTGACACAGGGAAGTCTTTCAGATTTCCACAAGGTTTAAATACCTTCTCTGGCATAAACTACTGTTTTTCCAGAGCAGTAAAGTGAAATTGACTTTACTTACATTTGTAACTTTTTAGACCCAGCACACGCTACCTTACAATAGGGTGCTGGAGGGGTTACTTAGTATCCCCTTTGTCTAGCTAATCATGGAACATTTTTATGATACCTTTTCCTCACTGAATGGCTGGTGGCAGTGGTTTACTTTTTACTACCATTATGGGATTTTACTGCGGGCTGCATTCGCAGCCACGGTAACGCACCCATGGATGCATTTTTGTCAAAATGGGCCTGGTCGTCTTTTTTCGCCATTTCTTTGTGGAAAGGTCCTTCTTGAAATTTACTCTGCGTGCCAAACCAGCGGTGCCCGTCCCATTGCAGTGCAGGAGTCCCCTGAAGTCCTCCAACTTGTCCCCACGACTGAGATCCAGGAACAGCGAGATCTGCAGAGCTGCACAGGAACAGAAGTCATCTGCTGCACTTTTTCTTCAACCTAAAGGTACTGTACAGTCTAGGAGAACTTACCTCTTGTTGTGTAACCACCTGTTTTCATTGGAGACTTGCTTGGTCGCATGTGTAGAGTTGCTATCAGCTTCTTTACCTCACAAGACTAATCAGCATGTGGCCCTACTTTGATTTCTTCTATTCTACCAAGACTTTTTAAACATTGGAAAATACTTTCTACTTACCTGCAAGAAGTGCTTCAGTTCATCTTGACTTTTGCTAACTTAACATTGACGGGTCTGGCTCCCTGAACGATTCTTCTCTCTTCTGCTTATGTGTTTTACCTTCCTTCCAGGAAAGAGTTAACTGACTTTGCATTGGGGGGTTGTTTTGAAAGTACTTACCTACTTAAGAATAACTGTATGAATACTTGTTTTATTCTGAACTCTCTTCTATTTAACACTACTCCTAAGAATATTCTAAATGCAACAGTGATATTAATACCAACAGCACCCTAGCTATTGAAGTCACCTGAGGGTGTAGGTAGTGCCTGTGGGTCATCCCAAATGGGTATTTGCTGATTTAGATAATTAAGAGTGTGTATTTTTGGAGTGTATTTGTGTGTTGCTTTATGTTGCTCCCTTCTGAAGAAGGCTTACTATAACTAACTGGTAAATAAATTAATAAATATTCACTCAAGAAACCTTGTGTGTAAGAGTTTATTTGAATACTTGTCACTGAATCTCTGTGTAACTCCCTTACAGCTCACATTGACCCCTCTTGAGATAAGCCTGGCTACTCGACCACACCACCAACCTGTGTAGTACAGACGTATACCAAAGATTGGGTTCCTATTGCCAGGAGATCAGGGTTGTTGTAATGCACCAAAAGGGTACTGCATACGATCGTGCCTAACATGGACCTTTAAGGAATTGAATACCAGGACTGAATCTAGTAGTTGAGCCAGGTATGGGACAATATGTGTTGGGGAGCAGTCAATAGGATTGATGCTCTTGGAATTGCACCAGATGACGAAGCGTTTCCATTTATTGGAGTAGCAATGTCTGGAGTTAGTTTTTCGTGCTTCTTCAAGTATGTCCATGCATCTTTGAGGAAGTTGGAGGTGTCCGAACTCTATGGCTTCACGAGCCAGGCTGCTAAGTTGAGAGTTTGCGAGCATGGATGAAGTGTCTCCACCTGGTCTTATGACAGCATGTTGTAAGAACATGGCAGCTTCCTCGAAGGTGCGACTGACATTGCCATCAGGTGAGAGAACCAGGGTTGGCAGAGCCACCAGAATCATTGTGACTGGTTCCTGGTGCATCTTGTGCACTATCGTGTTGAGTAGGGGAGTCGGGAAGAGGCGGAGGGGGGCGGGGAGCGTAGACATTTCCCTGACCATGTTATCCAGAGACCGTTCCCCTTGGAGCGGTTCTGTGGGTACCTGGAGGCGTAATCTGCGCATTGTGCGTTCTCCAGAGTTGCGAACAAGTCAATCTCTGGAAAGCCCCAGTCTACGAAGACGTTGAGAACAATGTCTTTGTGTAACTGCCATTCGTATGCTACGGGTAGTGGGAAGTCTCTGCAGAGCACGTCCGCTAAAAGATTGAATTCCCCTGGAACATGTTGTGACAGGAGGAACATCTTGTGTTTGAGAGCCCATTTCCATATGTTCTGTGACAGTTTGGATAGCGCTGGAGAGTGTGTTCCCCCTTGCTTGTTCAGATAATACACGGCTGTGGTACTGTCCGTGAGGACTAGGACCATCTTCCCCTGGAGGTCTGTTTAGAATGCCTTCAGTGCTTTGAACACTGCTAGCAGTTCCAACAGGTTTATGTGGTTGGTTGCTACGGCTGGGGACCACACGCCATGTGCCATCTGATGAAGGAGGTGAGCCCCCCCACCCTGTCAGAGATGCGTCTGTGGTGAGAGTGGCTTCTACTGCAGAGGTGGTGAAGGTCTTCCCCTGACCAACACTGCAGAGACTGAACGAGGGCTGCCAAGACAACCACTAGATTGTCCCATTGTCCGCTGGCCTGACCCCATTGGTTCGCGAGCCAGTCTTACATGGGGCGCTTGAGCAGACGTGCAGGAGTAACTAGGTAGATGCAGGAGGCCATCATCCCTAACAGACGCATGGCTTCGAGTACGGCCACCTCGCGATTGGCTACATACTGAGGGATCTGGAACAGCATGTTTTGAACCCTTTCGTTGGAGGGGAAGACGAGCCCGTCTTTGGTCCAAATTAGAGACCCCAGAAATTGTTTGACTTGGCTGTGGGTCTAGGCTGGACTTTTTCTCGGTGATCGAAAATCCCAGACTGAAGAGGAGATCTATTGTCTTCTAGGTATTTGATAGGCATGTTCCGTACGAATCCCCTGTTATTAGCGAGTCGTCGAGGTAAGGATAGACTGGAATTGACTGCCTGTGCAGGTGAGCCGCTACTACCGCCAGCCCCTTTGTAAACACCCTTGGGGCTGAAGCAATGCCGAAGGGGAGAACCTTGAACTGAGTGCTTGACCTCGATCATGAACCGTAGGTACTTTCTGAGCACTGGCAACATTGAAATATGAAAGTATGCATCGAGTGTTGCCATGTAATCCCCCTGCATCAACAGAGGGATTACTTCCTGCAGTGTTGTCATAATGAACTTTTGTGGCTTGACAAATTTTTTCGTTGGGCGCAAGTCTAACACAGGGCGCACGGTGAGATCATTTTTGGGTACAAGGAAGTACACTGAATAAATACCCTTGTTTACCTGATGAATGGGGACGACTTCTATGGTGCCCTTTTCCTGAAGGATATGCACCTCTTCCAGCAGAATCTGCAGGTGTGCTGGCAATAAGCGGCTGTGCCTTGGTGGATGGTATCGAGGTGGCCGGTGGAACTCGATACAATAACCATGGTTGCATGTCTTGAGCACCCACTGGTCTTAAGTGACCCCCTTCCCATGTGTGAAGAAAGGATGTTAACCGTCCCCCGACCGGGGAGGCATGGGATGGGACCCAGACTGGTGAGTCATTTGGGAGTGGAGGCCGGGGAGCCTCTTGGGGTGGAATTTCTGCCCCTACCTCTGCCTCTTCGTTTTCCCCTCTGCTGGTATTGGTAGGTGCCAGCTGCCCCTTGTGCAGAGGACCATGAGGTACCCCCTGTCCCATACTGGTTGCGTGGGGATCTCAGGAAAAGACTTGTTCCGAAAAAAGGAACGGCAAGAGTTTCCTCCCTGTTGTTAATATGGTTTAGCAGTGATTTGATTAAGAGACTTGAGAGTCTTGTGCTCTTTGCTGTCTTTAAGGCGTCATCCACAGCCTTGCCAAACAAATGTGTGTCTTCCACTGGTTTGTTTATTAAGGAGGCCTGCATCTCTGGCTTAAACCCTGAGTTCTTAAGCCAGGCGTGCCTTTTGAGAAGAGTGCCTTGAGCCAGAGTCCGCCACGCCGTCTCAGCTGCATCCAATGTATTCTTTAGGATGTTGTAGGTCACCTGTTTCCCTTCCGAGACAATCGCCAGTAGGTGTGATCGCACCAGTTCAGGGACTTCTTGGAGACCTTCCTGAAGCAGGATCCACTGCACATCGCTATAACTTGCAAGAGGGGTTGAATTATTAGCAATTCTTGTTGAATAGGCTGCCGAAGTGGTGATAAGTTTGCCAGGGGCATACCATTTTTTGCAGTCTTTGTCGGGTAGTGCTTCTGCAGTAGATAGTGGTACCCCAGCCACCTTTCTGGTGGTAGTAAGAACCAGGGAGTCCGGAGTGGCATGCCCTCGGATGTAAAACGGGTCAGAAGGAGTGGGGCGAAACTATTTCTCCACTCGAGGGTTCACAGCCCCTGTAAGGGAAGGGGACAGCAAAGATGGTGCGAGGCATTTTTTGATGGAATTTAACAAGTGGATAGCTTGACTCGTGGGCGGTTTCCTCTTCAGAATGTCCTCAACAAGGTCAGAGTCTTGAACAGCTTCCTGCGTGGCAATTTGGAAATGTTCTTCAGTCCATTTCAGGATTGCATTAAAAGCCATTTGATCGTCAATAGGTGAAGCCTGCCTCTGTGGAGGCGAGGAGGAAGGGGATGCAGGCAAAGGGCATCTGGGTCAGGAGTATGAGTGAGGGAAAGCCAAGGTGCTTCCTCTACAGGCTGATCTCGACCCCAATCTGGGCACTGGTCAGGTGTGTCCTGGCCAAAAGGATTGTCTTCCTGGCCATAGGTATCCTCATTGCCCTCTTCAGGTTCTGAGAGTTCAAATACTTATTCCTGTGGAGTATGACTTGAAAGCTTCTGCACCTTTGGTAAACTAGGGCAGGTATCTTCCTCCCTAGGTCTCTTAGGGGTTATACATTTTTCTGAGAAGTCCACAAACTGTGAAAGTTTATCCATATAGCTCTTAAACTGCACTCCGGTCCACAGTGATGAACCAGATGGGTCAGGAGAGGGAAAGGCTCTCCAGGAGGACAGGGGTCCCTAGAAGGAAGGGACTTATCAGACAAAGTCTTTCAGCGCTCGTGTGTTTTTTTTTTAGAAGAGACGCCCTTATGGGTTAAATGCCCAGACGTATGCCGAGACAATGGATGAGGGGAGGGCATCCAATTGTGAGGATCAGTAGTCGCTGAAACTTTCGGCGAGCATGTTTGCATCAGATGCTTCCGCAACGTATCCGGCGAGGGAGCCTGTGGGGTTGAATGCTTAGCCTTCGATGGGGCAGGTGTGCCCATGTCACCAGGGTGTGATCTCCCCATAGCAGTGCCGGTGGCCTGCCTGTCGGGGACAGGGACGGGCAACTGGGAACTTGATGGTTCTGCTGAAAGGTCTATGGCCTCCACATTAGAAAGCGAGCCCAACAACATTGAGTGTGCCCTAATAACGTCAGTGTTGAATCTTGCATCTAGATTGTGCGCCCAACAACACTGAGTGTACCCTAATAGCGTCACTGTGTTGAAGTTTGAATTTAGAACGTGTGCCTAACAACATTGAGTGTGCCCTGATAGCGTCTCTGTGTTGAATCTTGCATCTAGATTGCCCAAAACATTGAGTGTGCCTAATAATTTCATTGTGTCGTCCCCTAAAAACTTTTTACAGTGTTGAAGTTTGAATTAGAATGTGTGCCCCACAACATTGAGTGTGCCCTGATAGCGTCACTATGTTGAATTATGCACCTAGATAGCATGCCCAACAACCTTGAGTGTGCCCTAATAGTTTCACCGGCTTGTACCAAAAGTTGCACTGTGTTGAACTTAATTCCAGATAGTGTGCCCAAACATCCCTGAACGTCCACTTAAGTCTACTGTACTGAACTGTACAACCACATATTAAGGTTAAGCAATACTAATAGCTTCACTGTGCCGAATCTCGCATCCAGAAAGTGTGCCCTCATAGTTCACTGTGCTGAATCTTGCATCTAGATAGCGTGCCCAACAACATTGAGTGTGCCCTAAGAATCTCACTGTGTCATCCCAAAATTGTCACTGTGATCTGGAAAGTGTGCCCAAACAACATTGAACGTCCACTAGGGTTTTACTGTATTGAATTGTGCATCTACATATCGGAGTCAAGTGATATCGAGTATACCCATTAATTTTTCTGTGCAGTGAATCCACTGTGTTGAATTCCACTTCTTGATATTACAACCAAGCCTTAAATCCCCCTGCGCCTCGCCATGACTCCATCCCTCCCAGCTAGGTCCAGGGTGAGAGCCTCACTCTGGCACACCTGCCACTGCCCTCCCCTTAACTCACCCCTCCCATCTCAAACTATCTCACCCTCCACCATGACCTCACCCCACCCCCTATCCAACCACTATTTCTCCCGTCCCTTCCACCCACCAGCTCCTCACTCCTTTATCCCAGAGTCCACCCCATCCCACCACTAACCTGCCCACACACCTGTGCAGAGCCACCTCCCCACCCCCTAACCTTTATACCCTTCGACTTCCACAAACATTCCCCACCCACCATACCCCTTCCCCTCCCAAATAACTGCACGTCTTGCCCTGGCATGAACAGTGGCCGCATCTCCATCACCCTCCGACCCTCTCACACACACCAACCGCACTGAAACCCCTGAAAAAGAGAAAACGAGCCTGGTCCTCTTCAATCTCCCACTACTCCTCACCTCTCCTACCTCGACCCATCCCCTTAATACGTCACCGCCAACCATCACCACCCTCCCCCCACCCTCCCTCACCCCACATCCAACCCCTCTCCCTCGATTTCTCGCCCAGCACACCTAGCATCCATAGCCCCATGCATTTCACCCTTGATTCCCCAGTCCCAAATCCCCCTGCCCACCCGCACACACCCGTCCTACTCCATCCTCCCCCCACCCAGCCCCTCCTCCGCCCACCTACTCTTCCCAACCTCCATCGACCGGTCCACAACACTCACCTCCCAGATCCCGCTGCCACCATACCCCCTCCATCTCCCTCCTACCCCTGACCCACACCTGCCACCGTCCCCTGCAACTCCCCCAATTCCCACCACCACCACCCCTACAGCCTCCAGGCCAACCCCCAGTTCCGAAGTAAGATGCATCCTTTTTAATGCCCGCTCTGTAGCAAAAAACAGACACGGCATCTTTGACCTCCTCGACCTCTGACAATCCAGACCTAGTCTATCACGGAAACCTGGTTCTCTGACAACTTTGCCCCTGTTGCTCATGAAGCCTTCCTCCCACCCCTGACTACTCCCTCATCCCACTCAACAGACCCTCTAGAGGAGGTATATTTAGCTCCCATGACCAAATACATCTAACCCCCCCTGTACTCTTCATCTGGTCTGATCACTTCATTGTCCCTTTCACCATCCGCTCGCCTGCCCCCATGCGCATCCTTGAGCCAGCAGTCCCCCTCCGCCGCAAATGCTGAAAGAAACTAAACATCCTCCCTGACCTAGCCGAAGCTTTGCTTCAAAGACCTCCCTCAACCATCCCATGTATTGAACCCTTAATTTTAATGAGAATTGTTTAAATGAGAATTTTAATATATGAAATGTGAAAATTAATATTTTTTGTAAAGGTTTATTTAACCAAAAACAAATTTAAAAAAAATAATAATAGAACCCTTAACCATCATCCTTTGTCTCTTGGCTCAATGTCTCACTAATCCCGCTCACCCTAACTTGCCAATCCTCCTCTCGACGTGGTCATTATTCCAGATGGTTTACACCAGAACTGAAGATTGCAAAACAATTGAACGCAAATGGCGGAAAAGTAAAACCAACCTGAGTACCTCCACCCTCGCCCTGCACCATCGCCACTACAAAGCTGAAATCCGAAAAGCTAAAAAAGACCATTACAACTCCTGAATTCTCAACTGTGGAAACCGCAGCAAGGAACTCCACAAAATCATTTCTGAATTCGTCAAACCGACCTGTACCTCAGCCCAATCCACCCCATCTTAATCACTCTGCGACTTGCTGTCTCTCCACTTCTACACCACTGCTCTCGACAGAACAACCTCTCTTAAAAACAAACTGGCCCTCCTCTCACCGCCACATAATCTGTCCGCCCTATCAATCAACCCCCCGCCCGCCACGGCAACAACTCATCCCACTTTCGACTCATTCACACCAATTTCGAAAGATGAATTTCTTGACCACCTCTCTGCTCGAAAACCATCTGGCTCCCCCCTTGACTCCTGCCCCGCCCTCAGTCCTCAAAGAAATATTCTCATCCACCTGCGCAGGAGAGTACGCAACAACCATCCTAAATGACTCCCTCAGCTCGGGAATCTTCCCCGACGTCTTCAAAACCGCACATGTCAAGCCTCTTCTAAAATAAAACATCCCTCGACCCCCTCTCAAACACCAGGTTCCTTGCAAAACTCATCGATCGAACCGCATACTCCCAACTAAACGCCTTTGTCAAATCCAACAACCTCCTGGACCGCGCACAATCAGGCTTCAGACCAAGACACAGAACCAAAACCACTCTGGCCTCAATCTCGGACATTCTTAAGATCACAGCTGACTCTGCAGGATGCACTGCACTAATCCTCCTAGACCTCTCTGCCGCCTTCGACACAATTAACCACTCAATCCTACTTGACCGCCTCCACTCCCTGGGAATCCGTGGAAACGCTCTCAAATGGATAGCCTCCTTCCTCAACAACAGGAAACAAATAACCCTCCTCTCCACCTTTGCTTCCACCGCTCGACCAGTCAATACTGGAGTACCACAAGGAGCATGCATATCAGGCCTCCTGTTCAACCTCTATATGTCCACCCTCCCTGGAATAATCCGCCCGCACAATATTCTGTGCTATAACTATGCCGATGACACCCAATTAATCCTAAAACTCCTCAACTCTGACTCCAACTCCAACTCTCATACCGACCTCGCAGCCTGCCTCCTATACATTGATCGCTGGATGACTACAAACCACCTCCTCCTAAACCCCACTAAAACCAAAATCATGGTGTGTGGCAACACAAAGCTTCTTCCCCACCCTTTACATTGGCCCACATCCATGGGCAATCCACCCACCACCTCGGCCACAGTACAAAACCTTGGATGCACTCTCTACTCTGACCTAACCCTCTCTCGCCAATCAACAAAGTATCTAAGTCTTGTCATTATCACCTCAAAATTCTTAGATGCATTTTTCCCTCCTCTCCTTTCCTAACAGACTTGCCGCTGTTCAGTCTATTGTAATGTCGAGACTGGGCTACGCTAACTCCCTCGGTGTCCGGGCATACCACCTCATTAAATTACGAAGAGCACAAAACTCTGCCGCCAAACTGCTACTAGCACTGGGCCAAAGAGAACACACCTCTCCAGCTCTCAGAACTCTCCACTGGCTCCCACTTGGACGAAGTGCCACTTTCAAAACCCTATGCATCACCCACCGAGCAGTGCACAAGACCAGCCCTCTATGCCTGCAAGACAAGCTAAAACCCTACCACCCATCGCACACTCTAAGATCAAGCTCTGCCCTCCTCTTGGTGATTCCAAACATGAACTCAGTCAGGATTGGAGGATCCTCGCTCTCAGCCTTGGCCCCCACTCTATGGAACTTGCTTCCACCCCACATCCGACTCACCGAAGACTACTTTTCATTCCGCAAACTACTGAAAACGTGGCTCTTCCCATAGCACCGATGACCACCCAAAGATGTGTCCAAACCCCCCAGCAACTGAACGACGAAACACACAACGAAGCTGTCCTACCTGGTGCACAGCCACAGGATAGGACATAATGGATGGATTAGAGGGAATGATTGGAGTGAATGTAGTCGATGGATGGAGTAAACGGAGTGAATAGACACAGTAAACAGAATGTCAGAGTTGATTGAACAGAGAAAATAAAGGAGTAAATGGAGTGGACGGAACGGATAGAGTGACTAAAATGGATAGACTGAATAGAATGGATGGAACAGCTGGAGCGGATCGAGCGGATCAAGCGGATGGAACGGAAGGAGCGGATGGAACGCAAGGAGCGGATGGAACGGATGAAATGGATGGTGCAGATAATGCGGAAGTTACGGATGGCGCAGACGGAACCGATGGCGCAGACGACGGAACCGATGGCGCAGACGACGGAACCGATGGCGCAGACGACGGAACCGATGGCGCAGACGACGGAACCGATGGCGCAGACGACGGAACCGATGGCGCAGACGGAGCGGACAGAACGGACAGAGCAGACGGAGCGGACAGAACGGACAGAACGGACAGAACGGACAGAACGGACAGAGCGGACAGAGCGGACAGAGCGGACAGAGCGGACAGAGCGGACAGAACGGACAGAACGGACGGAGCGGACAGAACGGACGGAGCGGACAGAGCGGACGGAGCGGACAGAATGGACGGAGCGGACAGAATGGACGGAGCGGACAGAATGGACGGAGCGGACAGAATGGACGGAGCGGACAGAATGGACGGAGCGGACAGAATGGACGGAGCGGACAGAACGGATGGAGCGGATGGAGCGGACGGAACAGGTGAGTGGACGGAACGGATGGAGCAGACGGATCCAGCAATGGATGATACGGATGTTATGGATATTGCGGAACATCTGCAGCATCCGTAACATCCGCCCCATCCGGAATATCTGCAGCATCCGTATGTTCCGAATGGTACGGATGGTGTGGATGGTACGGATGGTGGCAACACCTATTCCCCAGGATGTTGCCTTATATCTGTATTCTCTATATATGCTATCTACCTGTATCCCCATATATATATATCTGTCTCCCATATATATCTGTATCCATCCTGTTGTTATATAGCTGTATGTCGCTATGTACGTCCCCACTGTCTTGTCTGGTCTCAGGCGCTTACACTGATAACCACCATATCACACCACTACGCCTACTCTCTACTATACACCATCATTCAACCAGAACACAGCTATACACCTGTTAATTCGGCCTAGCTGTTCACATATGAACCCGACTCCATGATCACCTCATCACCCTAATAAAACACAGCTACTGAGCACATTCCGGCTAGCTGTTCGCATAGGCGTCCCTCAGGCCTAACTCAGCCATAACCCAGTCTAGGTGTCCACCCACCAGACTGAACACATCCAACTGATTTCCTCAGCACCACACCTATCGCTAGGAAGCAGCTATCATCCAACAACTACACCAGCTGCACACATATCTGGTGCACCCACGCACCGTAGACACTCTGTTTCCCTCTCTACTGACTTGAACTACGGTTCCCGAGGGCATTCAACCTACCAGCGCTATGAGATCCTACCAATGATACATAAGGCGCTGTACAAATGCCAACATACCATTGGAGCCATGGCTGTCACTAGAATCCTCGATGACGGCGCCTACAAGGGGACCACACTCGGCCCGCATCGCGTAGGCCGCCCATCGTTTCATCTGCCTATCCTTTAGCGTCTTTGGACGGAAAGGTTTGCAAGACTTCTCGAAGTGATCGCGAGGTAAGCACCTATTGCACTTGCAATGGGTGTCCTTCCAAAGGTATTTTCAGTTACAAGACAGACAACATTTAAAGTCCTCTCCATAGCAGAGGTAAGGGGCGGCAGCCAGACCAGAAAGAGGGTAAAAGGAAATGCATTCTCAGAGAATCAAACCCTGGGGCCTCACTCTCCCTACTGTATAGACCTGGCCAGAGGGCCGAGGCCATGTGGTCGACCGCGTCGACTGATGCAACCTTCGCCGAAAGCCATTTACTTCTTCGGCGAAGGGGCCCAGGAAGCAGCCGTCGAAGATGAAATGTGAAGACTAGAAGACCACCGGTCGTGGGTAAAAGAAATTATGACTTTGCAATGTAACTTTCGAGCTCCGCATAAGGCGACCAACTAGTTGGGCGGAAATAAATAATCTGAGGGACCTCGACGCGTGAGGGATGTTGGGTACACTACACATCACCTTAGGGATAGTGTTACAGGCACGCCCATGTCGACTTCCCCTTTCGATCCTTGAAAGAAAGATGCAATGCTCTGTGATTACCACTAGATGTCGGACTTTATGCACAGCATGTGATTCTAAGCAGATTAACAAGCATCAGAAATATTGATGCATCCTCCATGGACATGTATGGCACATACAACATGAACTTTTTAATACTTGCATATATTGTGTGCAAAGGCATCATGAAAATGGGCTGGAAAATGCTCCTGATCAATGTTGATGACTTTCATCTATTGGATTTTTGCTATGCGTTAACCCTATAAAAACCACTGTAAACTACGCTTTCACAGAAAGTGTGCTGAAAATTGAGAATTTTAACATTTTCCGAGGGGGGGAGAAGCCCCCTGAACCACCCTGGCTTGATTTGTGATCCCATATTTTCAGGGGAACCTAGGCACACATCCAATTAAACAATCCACTAGCCACCATTGCGGACTCCTACTCAGACTCAGGATGGAACACATAACAGCGGCTCTCAGAGAAATCCACTAGCTCCCATCACACTGATTAAGTCCCTGACACAGGTCAAGCTTCCACCGATGACCATGCGGTATGCCATAACATACTTTTAATATGGGAAATGGAGATGCAAAACTCAGGAATGGCGTGGCTGGCAGAAGATGATAATGACGTTACATGGGTACAGGCAAGCTAAATTAAAGTGCTGATCCAAAAGAAAAAAGTTACTCATCAGTGAAGACGATAGGGTGTCTGGAAATAAAAAGCGATGACACTCCAACATAATGCAAAAATGCATAATGTAAAAAGAAGTTGCCTGAGAAGTGGGACTGAAGTTAAGAAAGCAGAATTAATTGCTGCCGTGCTACTAAAAGTTTAAAGGCTTGCAGTTGTGCAATGATAACCCAGAAGCAATAATTATGAAAAACCAGAAGTCTGATATCACTTGCGAATTGTAAATGTGGTGTTCTGTAAGTTTAATAGCACGCAAAAATATGTGTTTACATTCCGAAGTCAGTCTTGCATAAGATGATAAAGTGAAACCAACTGATATTCTGGAAGCTCAATACTCACACAGAATCTAATCATTTTTTTAATCCAAAAGTTCAATGTCACCCGCAATAGCTTGTTTAGAAGTTGTGAAAAGAGTCTTTAAATAAGGTGAAACTGGCTACCCAAATGGATCCTCTGCATTGCACATAAACTCCGTTTAGCCAAATGTGGATCCAATTATCCCAAAGAACTTTTTGTAACTGGGGGGTCATGAGGGCGACAGTGCTGTGCACTGTTAAGGGAATGTCCATTGAAGGGGAACTCATATAACACGCATTGCAATATTACAGTACACTTGAGTGACATGAAGTGGTAAAGTCCCTGAGATGGGATTTTTTTTTATAGGGGGAATGTTTCCACTATATTATAGTGTTCAAAGTCGAGCGTTCCCTCCCATTACAGGCGACTGATCTTGCAACAGGCAGTGCTGAGAACGTCCTAGCCGAAGCATCTCCAGAACTGACAGCAGCTCTTTAAGGGGAGATTGATTAATGCAGAAGGGCAGGGCAGGGCAGGAGATGCGGCTACGCTTGCAGATCCCGCCGCCTGGAGCTGGGCTCAGCTTATGATGTAGAAAAAAGCGCACACTGCAACAAACATCTCACTGGCATCTGGCCCGGAGCAAAAACCGTCCTCCGTCAGTCTACGCGGCAATCAATCACTGTAAACTGGGATGCTGCAAAAAGGGCCCCCTGGCTTCTAAAATTAGCTGCTTTAATTATCAATCGATTTCCGTAGTAGCCAGTGGCCGGTTGGACAAGCGAAGCCTCGACCCGCAACATGCATATATTTTTATTTTTTCAGAAAAGAAAACAACAAAAATACATTGCATGCTACTTGCATTAATTAGATGGAGAACAGCTGGTCATGGTTCTTAATTAAAAGGGACCCACGATCTCTCGCTGCTATACGGACTATCGGAAAGCGAGTAAAAATGTGCCATCTGCTTTGTAGTTGGAAGAAAAAAAAAGTGGGGTGGAGGAAAAACACGCACAAATAGTTTATTTCCCTTAAGAAACAGAACAGAGACTTCTTGCAGTGAATGTTTTAAGGTCGGCGGTGATCTTTATTAGAATGAACTGTCATGCTGGCACCACCACGATGACTCAGGGGTGTTTACCACAAGCGGGCGGGGCAAAAGGAATGCGGCGGGTAAATAAGAACTTTGCTAGAAGGATGGTTAAAGACAGCTGCTTTGTTATAACCAGATCACCACCGTGAGGAGGTGTTTTGCAATTGATGAGGCACACGAAAGGAAACCGGACATCAAGGGTGATGGGGACCAAACTAGTGCGCAGAGGACACAATAAGAACAGGGTGAAGGCAGATGAAAGATGTGATGAGTTAGAGGATTTTTTTTGTTGCTTTTGAAGAGTTTCGGAACGTTTTGGAAGAGTTTTGAATGCATTTGTTAGTACCTTTTTTGCTATTCATTGGACCCCGTCTTATCCCTGGTCTTGTCTGTATTTGTGTGTCTGATACGACTCGGCTCAATTTTTTACACCTACTCCCTTATAACAAAATTGTAAAAAGCTGTATAAAAAGTTCTTCTTGTACTTCGTCCTTCTCACCCCCACCCCTGTTGTATCACAACACATTTTTACAAATCCACAAAAAGTTTCTGTACCACCACGTCAATTTGTTATTCAGACGTGGGATTTGAATTTGGTTTTGACATTTCTAATGTCGATTCCTTTGGAGCCCATGCATTCTTGTTCTTTAAGATTACTCACCCTTAGGGTGAATTTTAGGGTTGGCATCACTACCGCTAGAAGGGTAAGATCCACATTGTGTGTTAAACCTCCCTATCTAGTTTTCTCCAAAGAGAATGTGACGTTGAGAGTGAGACCGTCCTTTCTACCTAAGGTTGTCTCAGACGTGATCTCGCTCAGGACATCCATCTCCTCGTGTTTTTTCATCCGCCTCATCCGTCCAAGGTAGAGGAGCAATTCCACCAGCTGAATCCAGTGCTGGCTCTCAGCTACTACGTCCCTTGGACAAGAGATGTCAGGAAAATTGACCAGCTTTGTATGTTTTGCTGGTGCCTGCGCTGGCAAGGTTTGTATCGGAAGGATAGCTCAGGGGCAACATGCTCGCCTTGGAAGCAAGACGACACGGAGCAACACAAGTTCGATACCCGGGTCCGCACTTAGAAACCTCTGGGTATTAAACCCGTTATAAATAACCTATCATATATCATTCTCTGCATATCAGAATGCTATGATCCATCTGGGAAGGATGTGCGCCTAAAAGTCTCAAGGCAGGGGGTGGCTGGTGGCTGCCACCTTTTCCCTGCAGAGCCCCCGTCCTGGACATTTGCCACGCGGGTTCACTGACCTCTTTGCACATTTCCAAACATAACTGGATGGATTCCCTTTCAGGGCAGGACGATCAATTTACGCAGAGCTGCCCTCCAGTTTTCTGGCATAGGTGGCGTCTTTCTTTCCTCCCTCCTCCAGACCCACACACACTGCTATGGAAGTCTTATTACAGATGAGAAATCCATGGGAGGCAAGAATCCATTAGCAGAACAAATTGCTCTCAGTAACATTCTTTCTGATGGATGTTCCTCTCATGGATTCCTTATTGCCCTCTCTAGCTGCCCATTTGGTGGATAGGAAGTACATGTTTTTATGTACTGCAGTTCTTCAGCAACTGAGTGTTTGGGTGGGCGGGGGTGAAACAGAGTTCATGGGGGGGCACCTCATCATTATATACTGGCCCCAACATTATGTCTGGCACATGGTGCATAGAAGAGCCCATGCTGTGTCTCTTGGTGGCAAGAAATGTTTCTGAAGAACAGCTGCACTGGGAGACAAATATCAAAGATGAGGAATCTGCGCCAGGCACATCCACCAGAAATTATTAGGAAACCACAAAGGGAAAAAGGGAATTGGAAAAAAGCATATTGCACAACCCCACCAAAAGCTGCATAATTGTGGGGCACATGAAGAAACAGCCTTGCTCCGGAGTCAGTCTGAAAACCAAGATAATAATAATAATAATTTGGCATTTATATAGCGCTACGAACCCTCAGGTATATGAGCGCTGCTTATTATTACCCACGGTGTGTGGTGCTCATTTATCAACCTCGGAAGGATGAAAGGCAGAGTTTGGCCCTGCCGGGATTCGAACCTGTGTTAGCAAGCTCTGCACAGATGTCAAAGCAAGAGCTCTACTCTCTGTGCCACTTGACCAGCAGCCAGTACCAGTTTACAGTGCTAATCTGAAGGCTTGTCCGGGCCAAGGAAGGTAAAAAAAATCCAGAACGGAAAGATGTGGCCCAAGTGAAAGGATCCAAATGTATCTCCCCACACCAAGCCAAAAGTGTACATCTTCAGGCATAAATGGACTTTGTTGCAGGTCTCAGGGCTGAAAAGAGCACATGCAGGATATAATCTGACTAGTCCCACTCCTTAGATCTCAGTTTCTGAAAAGCAAAGGAATACGTTTCAGGTTGTTGAGGTTCGGGTGGAGGATCCGCCCCTCTGATGGAAGGTAACACGAAGGGCCAATGGATATGTCCAGCCACTCTGCGTACCAAGTTCTCCAGACCCAGTCAGGAGCAATCAAGATTAACGAGTTTCCAAACATGCAGAGTCTTCTGAGAACAAGGGGAATGACAGGAAATATATCGAAGATCCATTAGACCATTAGAGCATCACCCATGGTCCCCTTCCAATGGAATTCAATAGAGCAGAACAACTCATACTTCTTGTTCACATTAGAAGTGAAAGGGACCACCTAAGGAGTCCCCCAATGGGAGTAGATATTCATCAGAACTTACTGGCAGAGCTCCCAATTGTGGGAGGTCGAAGTCTGTCTGCCCAAGGCATCCACCGAGACATTCTGAGTTCCAGCAAGATGATCAGCTGTCAGAGATACATTATTCACAAGAGCCCAGAACCACAGTCAAATTGCTACTCTTCAAAAAGGCAAGGACCCAACACCACCTAGTGTGTTAAGGTAGTGCATGATCACTGTGTTGTCCGTCTGGATCAAAAGAGGTGATGGCTGGAAGGTTTTGAATAAATCTTAACCTCTGGGATTGCTCTGGGCAACCCTCCAGACCATCGTTCTTTGCCTCCCAAGCCATTACAAAAGGGAAAAGACAATAGGCAAATCAGGCTTGGTCCCACGACAAAAGGGGCAGACCAGCTCGAATTGCTTGGTCACATCCCCTTTGCACGAGTCAACAAGCATCCTGACATGTTTTGGCGTCATCAGTGAGGAGTAGCTTTGGTCTCTAGGCCCTGCAGGAACAGAGCCCACGTCTGGGCATAACCATTCCACTCGGGGTGACTAAAGCAAAACCAAAAGGTGATGGCGGGGTGACAATGCACCACTTCTCTGACAAGGTCAGGCACCAAAAGACCCCTACAGTAGTGATGGGTGAAGTACAAATACTTAACATAATATCCAAAATAGAAATTCATCTGTGTAAGTATACAAAGTGGAATGCCAAATACAAAGAACACCACATTCTGGGAACTGAGAAGTTGACAATGCTAATAAAACAATACACAGATTTCAATAGAGATTAAGAACTGCTACATTTTTAAAAGAGAGGGGACTAATCATGCCAGAGACAGCTCACAGGGTTACATGGTTCCAGATCGATGTTTGCTCACACCACTGAATTGAGCAGACCAGGGTGACACCCATACAACAAAATGAAAGAAAAAAATAAATGCTCACTGCACACTGCCTGCAAGGCCCATGGCAAACTGGCCCTCCTGAAGTCCTCCACCCTCTCCCCCACACTCTGTCATGGACCTGTGTTGGCCTGGTGAGACACAGTACTAAGAGGGAAGAGACACTGGAAACATGGCTCTGAAAACCTTAGAGACCTGAAAAGGGAAGGTGAGAACACAGTGCAGGTCGGGATCCTTCACAAGCAGTTTGCGCCATCTGTGGG
Source organism: Ambystoma mexicanum (assembly GCF_040938575.1). NCBI lineage: Eukaryota > Metazoa > Chordata > Amphibia > Caudata > Ambystomatidae > Ambystoma > Ambystoma mexicanum. The sequence continues at coordinate 602,710,426 of NC_090922.1, forward strand.
GTGTTGGCTTTAGATGGTGATCCAGAAGAAAAGGAAATGGCTTCTGCCAAAAGAAAAAATCCTTAACGTTAGTAATGTTCTTTCTGAAGGATTTTCCTCCTATAGTCTCTTCATCTGTGATATTCCATCTCCAGCGCCAGCTGTCCTCAAACTTTCTCGCCACCAGTGGGTGCAGAGTGGCGCCATCCAGCGCCTATGCATGCCCCTTGTCGGACATGATGTCAGAGCCAGTATATATAGAGCCATCTTGCCCAGTGTCCTTTTTGCTTGGTACTCAGCACCTGACGGACCACAGAAAAGACGAGGTGTACAAACGATCTGCCAAGAGGGGAAGGTTGGGAGGGCTATGAGGAATCTGTGGAAGGAACATCCATCAGAAAGAACATTACCAAGGCATTGTGGTGACAAGGAATGAAGAGACCGGCCACGTGGTGCCACAGTGATTGCTATGGACTTATTAAATGAAAATCCAAACCTATCTATCCCTAACAGGAAAGAGATTTCCATTCCTAAAGTAAAGAAAACCTAGGTAATTGTCAGGAAGTCTGTGTGAGTCAAAACAAAAAGGCAACATCCCAGTCACAAATGTTCCTAATCTATCTCTGTCACTACAACAAAACACCATAAGGTCCAGCTACTGTTTGTAATCCAGGTGAATGACTCCATTCTCCTGGTTGCAAAGTGTCAAAACGCCTCTCGAGTTGTTGAAAGAAAAGGTTCCATAAAGGTTTGGGTTCTCCTATCTGGTTCCCCAATGTCTTTCACAGTTCTAAACGAGGTGTGTAGTTCACTTATGGTGGTTTTCACAATTTCTGAGTTGTGCACCTCTCTTGCTTGTTCCACCCCAACTGGGATGATGGAGCCTTTCCATTCCATCTTGACAACTGTATCACAAAATGGCTTACGGTTTTCTCCATTTCTTCATGGTTCACAGTCTTGTACCTTCTGGCCCCCTCCCGGAGTTGTATGTATTCCCATTACCTTCTCCCGGGGAACTCTTCCCTGGTTTCGTCAGCGGTCGCAGGTTTGCTCTTACTACAACTTTTTCCTTTAATAGTCCTCTGTGGCTCAGCTCTCTCTACCTCGGGTTGTGTGGACTGCCTCAGTGTAGCTTTCTGACCCCCCCCCCCTCGGTCCCACCGTGACAGGTTACGTCACTGCCACCGTCTCATGCCCTCTCCTGATTATCACCAACATGGTTCTGCCGTAGGCTACGGTGGTTGCACTTTGGGCACAGTTGACGGACCACCCGGTTCTCCCACTACAGTTTGTGCCACCACCTCTTAGTCTCTGCAGGTTTATCACGCCAGTTCCCCACCGACTCCAAAGACACTTCTTGGGCATTCTGCTATTCCTCTTCTCAGCCTTGGAACGAGCCTTGTTGCTGTCTCCCGAAGGCCTGCATCAGCTTTCCAGGTTTCGCTGGAGCCTCGTCAGTCGCCTGGTTCTCCTTCTGGCCGTGTCAGAACTTTCAGCTTGCCATAACTGTATGGGCCATTGCCAGACGGGTCAGAGAATGTCGAAGAACGCAGTCCTTTGCTTTTCAGTTTAAATAGTGGGAATGGCCGCAAGGTATGCAACTTAATATAACATCCGTCCAAATGACAGCAGCTTTTCTAGCCTTCGTCCCGCACGAACGTAGCTTTTTGAGCACTTCTTCGTCTCAGTGCCTATGTCAGACGGAGGGTTCAATGTTTTACAGTAGCACATGGTTTTGGAGGTAATCTTATGTTGATAAGGTTTGGGCGTTCTTGTCAAACTACGTGGTGGGGTTTTACAGGGACTGTGCTTCCCAATTATGTCCTTATTCCCAGGAGAGTTTTCCCACATGTTACCACCCCTAGGAGGAATAATGGTTAGCGGCCTCATCTCCCTTCCCTCGTGGAAAGGGGTTCTCCCCTGGGGAGAAGTGATGCCATCTGAAGGATCGTCACAGGCATAGATAATTTGTTTTCTAATGGATTTCTTCCTCCAACAGATTCCTCATCTTTGAAAGACTCCTATAGTAGTATGTAAACCTTGGAGGAGAAAAGAGAGTGAGAAAAACACATACACCAGAAAGAACTGGAGGACTGCTCTGCCAAAGCAAACATCCAGCTGTTCCAAACACTAAGAGGGTATGTTTTCCTTTTTATAATTTGTTGTAATTTTGGGAAATTAGTTATGATAGCTTGACAGTACATAGGGGAGGGTGAAGATGATCACGACCGTAGAGTTCACTATACTGTGTATTTGACTAACCATAAGAATATTCTATGTTATCATACTAGAGGATTTACTTTACCTACTCAGATAGGTTGATACCCCTAACCCTCTGGGCCTTTGCAGATTAAGGATAGAGACTTGGACTTTAAAGCTTGTATCCACACCAGGTGAATGATGATTGGTGGGGAATGACAGATACGAAATTGCATAATTGTATGTTTGGAGGAGAAATAGAATATACTGAAGATGTTGTATCTTTTTGTTACTTTTGACTAGAATCTGTTGAATAGCGTAAAGCATGATGGATACTGCAAAATTGAACTTTGAACTTCTGAGGAAGGAACACTGGTCCCGAAATGCATAGAGCATATTTCTATAGGATTACACAAACTATCGTTGAACATGTGTTCATGAACTCATACATTGTCTGCGTTTCTAAAAAATATTATTTATTGCTAATAAGAATTTGGTTTGTATGAAAAATTGTGTGTGAGAATATTACCTTCAGTGAACCCAAAATTGATAAATATGGATTGTTATACATTGCAATCAGGTGGGCAGGGGACGCGTGTGCCCCACAGTTTGTGGACACCGGTTTCCAAGATTGCGTTACTTTATAGCCTAGTGCCAGCCTGCCCAGACAGGGAATCCAGGCAGCAAAATCTAGCGAATGTGTGCGTTGATGCCCACATTGCTATTTGACATATAGCAAAGAAAGTTCCTCTCCCATACCCCCAGGGCAGGGCAGAAGTGGCAGTCAGGCATCCGGTTCAATGAGCTCCGAGACCCAACGGCACCTAATTCCCAGTCAGATCGCAGTTTTGAAATATGCAATGATAATCCATGTTGACAGGGTCTGTTTAGTCAAAGCCCTGACAGCACAGGTACCAACATAACACACAAAGAGCTGGTCAACTTCCCTAGAATTTCTCGTTCAAAGATGCAGCAGCTAAGTGCCCATTCCTACATCTTAAAAGGGTGAGGGGAAAAATAGGAAGATGGATCTTCTGACAGAGATGAATGTCAGACACAACAGTGGGCTGGAAGGACTGCCTCACTCTCAAACTCACCTCCTCTTTGGAGAACACCAAGTAGAAAGGTTTCAAAGACAATGCTTGGAGCTCACTAATTGTCTCACTGAAGTAATGGTCACCAGGAAAACAACCCTTAGGGGTGAACAATCAAACAGGAATGCATAAGCTGAAATGGAACATCACACAAAGAAAATAAACAGCCATTGGGGGGGAGGGAGGGAGAGGAGGGTGACTGGTTGCACAAGCCCCATAAGATCTGCACAACAGAGGGAATTATGAAATAAGACCCTCGCTCAGGGGTTCTCTTCAAGACTGAAAAAGGCAGACCAGTACCACTTTAGAGAGCCAATCAGCATGCCCGTCCATGTCAAGGAAACCAGGAAATTCAGCACCTGATAGGTAGGCCAGGCAAGCGGCTCCAGACTTCTCCCCTGACACCAAGCTTACAATTAACACCACCGGGAGGCTTAAGTGGACTTGGTGGCTAGTCTCCGAGTGAAAACGGTTCTATCCAAGACTTTTGTCTAAGAGGTACCACACTCGCACCTCTCAGCAGCAAAGCCTGAAGGTTGAAGATCGGATGGAGACCGGAGATCCCCCCACCCACCAGAGTCGGAGAGTAGTTCCAGCCCCGCCTATCCAGAAGCTCTGAGTAACCATGATCTCTGGCTTCTGTCTGGAGAAATCATGATCAACGTGAAAGCAAACTGCCACAGTCTCTGAGAACCAGCGGAATGACGGGGATCATTGGGAAGGCATAGAGGAGATCGGATTTCTATTTGACAACCCATGTGTTCCCTTAGAGCACCCTGCAGAGGAAATTCCCTGGAGCAAACCAACTTGCACTTTCTGTTCATATTGAGGAGGAGATCACCTAAGGGCAAAGACCCCCTTCAGAACATACTGGCGCTACTCCCACTTGTGGAAGGCCAAAGTTTGCTTGCTCAGAGCATCAGACATAACTTTCTCCATCCCAACAAGTAGGGCTGCTGACGGCGACAAATCGTTCTCCAGAGCCCAGAAATAGAATTGTGCTTTGAAGTGTCACCAGGGGAGCAGGACCTCTTCCAACACTTCTTATTCTTCTTGTCTTTCGGGGCTTTCTCCATTACCTTCTTCTGCGCCGAGCCCAGAGTCTTGGAAGGAGTTCTTCTGCCATATCTTTGGCAAAAAGTAAACAATTTTAGGGCATCCTCCATAAGGGCCTTAGGGTGCATGGATTGGCACGGCCCGTAATTCAGTGGATTGTTAGCCTGCTGACCAGGCAGATCCTGTTTGGGTGTGAGACAGAATTTCCTTCAGGGTTTGAAATTAAGATTCAAGGAGCAGGAGCTAAAACCAGCTCCTGAGTATCAGACATCACCAAGTAAGCAGGAGCTACCACTGGGGAACCAGGAGCGAGTACTCCGCAAACCGTAAATCTAACTTCCACATGAGATGCACACTTACCTTTTTGTCCATTATGTATGATTCATTATGTTTATGTGCTCTAGCACCTTGAAACGTCTCATGTGCTAGATGGAATTACCAATAATGATCTCCGAACTAAATAACCAGACAGACTCAAAGAATATGGCAAAATACTACTTTAGTTTCAGCTGAAATGAAGTAGGGCAATGTGGCGAACAACTGTAGTCCACGCACTCACACATTTTGATTACACAAAGGTTTTATACCTCAATGCACGTCATCTATGATGTCATCCTACGTGACAAACTGTAAAACCTATTGAAGGGAGGGATTGGTTATGGGAACATATATACCTATACATCATATAAATATTAGTAATATCACAGGGTGGCGCTTTTCTGGTAGGCACGCCTTAAACCACATCCAAATATGGATAATAAAGATTAAAGCAGAATAACAGCATCAGGATGGCATGTGCAATATTATATAGCAATGCACAGGATGTGAGATTTTACACCTCAAAATGACCCACACTCAAAATAACTGCATTAATCTGCTATTCATTTATAGGCGCCTGTCCTTAACATCTGACTTTAATGATGAACTGACCAATATATTGAATAATCTGAAAGCACCAAATACAGGAACAGTACTCCTCGGAGACAAAAACCGATGGAGGGGCAATACCAAAGACCCCGAAGCCATAAGTCTTGAAGAAGATTTATTAAACTGCTCCTTTACTGTAATAAATAAAGACCCAAGAGCTATCACAGGCAACCAGCTAGACTGGATAATCAAAAATAATGCTGACATAACAGTGCTGGCAACATACCCCTGCATATGGTCAGATTATTATAAAATTTAAACCAAGCTAACACGCAAACAAAAAATGGAGAAACCAAACAACTCTCCAAAAATGGTCTTAGACAGAAACCTAAAAATAAAAAAAATAAATCACACCAACCATCCTATCGGAAGGTATTAACCAAATTATGCTTAAATCCAAGGATACTGATTCATGTGAAGAAATTGTATCTATATACAACAAACACATGAATGAATTACTAAACCAACACGCTCCTCTGAAAAACAAACAAGTTCGACCCAATATAAACCACCAAAAATGGTTTAACTCAGAAGCTACTAAATTAAAAAAGGAAAAACGGAAACTAGAAAGGAAATGGTCTAAAGACCCCACAGAAAGCAACAAAAAAACTGGAAAAATGTGGACACTACAATCAGGATTAAAATAACTGATTAAAGAAAAATCACTATAACGAACAAATCGTTACTGCATCTAACTCCACCAGGAGACTCTTCCAGATTCTCAAAGCTATAGAAAAACCGATCGCTCTATTCTCGCCATTTCAGCCAACAGTAAAAGATTGTGAAGCAGTCCAAACTGTATTTCACAACCAAAATGATCAAGGCAAGAGAAACAATCACAAACTGTAAGGCAATCAACATTCCCATCCCGGACCAAATATGTGAAAATAAGATCGAATCACAAAGTCCCAAATTTCAATTTAAACCTAGAACATTGGAAGATATGAAAAAAACCCTCTCAAGCATTAAATGTACTTCCTGCACTGAAAACATGTTGTCACCGAAACTAATACGTGATAATGCCGAAATCTTTGCTCTGTTCCTCATAAGAATGGTAAATGCTTCCTTTAGGGACGACATTGTCCTTGCCATAATCAAAACAGTAACAGCTTTGCCAAAGAAACCCGAACTCAATCAACAAGATCCCGCAAATCTAAGGCCAATTACCAACTGTAATTTCCTATTAAAAATACTAGACAAGATCGCCACTGAACAACTCCAGGAATTTGTGGACAATAACAACTTACAACTTGCTCCACCCACAACAATCGGCATTCATGACAGCACTATTAGATCTGCAGACAGAAATGCTGAGCATCCTTGACAAGGGCAAGACAGGATTGTTAATTCCATTGGACCACTCGGCAGCCTTTGACCTGCTAGATCATCAGAGGCTGCGAGAGGCCCTAGATCGACCTGGGAACTGCTCACAAGAGGCTATAGATTGGGTATCTTCTTTGTTACAGGATAGACAATCCAAAATTATTTGGGGTAAACATTCCTCACAACCTAAACCAGTGGACTGTGGAGTACCACAAGACGCCAGTTTCTCCCCACTACTGTTCAACCTATACATGCGTTGCCTATGCACACTGTTGACCCAACTCGGTATATTTTTCACCAACTTTGCCGACGACACCCAATTGGTGTTTGAACTAAGTGGGGACTATGAACAGGATAGCGAAAAACTCTCGTTAATATACAACACCATCGAAAGCTGGATGAAGGCAAATTGGATGTGCCTAAATGCCACCAAACCAGAGCTTATGATCTTTGGATCACCCTACGCTAGAAAAAAACTAAGCCCATTGTACACTGCATTCAATATCAAAGAGACACAAATTAAAATATCAGAAAAAGTCAATACACTAGGCATATATTTACAGGCATCCTTGGGAGCAGAAGCCTACACAGCCTACCTTAAAAGGAACTACCAATACCATCAGAAATTACTGAATAAAATCAGACCGCTGCTTAGTCAACAAAATAGCACAACCATAGCTAGAGCCACAATCCTCTCTCGGTTAGACTATGGTAACTCCCCACTACTGGGCGCCAGCAGCAAATGCCTCAGACAATGCCAAGTGATCCAGAACAACGCCATAAGAACAATCACCGACAAACCTAAAAGAAAGCATGTCACAAATGACAGAAAGGACCTACACTGGCTAGCTATTGAGGAACGCATCACATTTAAAATTATCACTATGGTACATAGATGCTTATTTGGTAAAGCGCAGATATACCTAAAAAACAATTCAAGTGGCATGTATCATGTCGTAACCTAAGATCAAACAACACAGGTCTACTCCAAGTAATACCAGCTAAAAAAGCAAAGGGACTAGGCAGTGCTTTCACGACAAAAGCAGTCCATAAATGGAATGAACTTCCCCCCGCATTGAGACTGGTAACTGATCACTCATGCTTTAGAAAAAAACTAAAGACACTTCTGTTCAAATAAGATACCATCACTAGATACACCAGTAACCTTAATGCATCACTAGTAAAATGATATGTTGTATGTGGCACATGCCAATGTCCTGTTACCTAAACAACCATGTCTGTCTATATGTAATGCGCTTTGATGCCTGCGGGCTGCAGCGCAATATAAATAAATAAATAAATAGATATAGCATGTTGCTACATAGACCCTCCGATTGGTTGGCATTCTCTTTCAACCTTGGACCTGCGGCTAGTTATCAGCACATAAGCAAAACGAAACTCAGGTGCAGATAGCAACGTCAAACTACTACCTACTTGCCCAATTAGTCATCTCTCATTGGTCAGGCCACACACCATGGATTCTTCTTTATAGTTGACTTTGCAGCCTGTTCTCTGTTCTGGGACTTTCAAGGCAGGGTAGGTACATCATTATCTTTGTCTAGAGCTTAATGAATAGCCTTTGTTTTCAACCTCTGAGTCATGTGTGAGACCACCATGATTTTGTCCATTTCGTCCTTTTATTTACTGCTATTTGATTTCATTAAGCTGGGTGTCATTATTCCTCTTGGCCTCTGGAGACTTGCTAACTTCACATTGCATAGGCTTTTCGCATCTTTGAATGTCCAATATTTGGCACCTGCAGATGTTTTCTTCTTTGCTTAATCTAAGAGAAATATGGCCTATCCTCTTGTCTCCCTTTGTGCCTTGCAATTATTCCTTGATCTGGCATCTTTGATCCCAGGCCAATAGATGCCTGTGTGTTTCTCAGACCAAGCTTGTTTTTCCAGCATACTCTGATTCTGCATCCCTGGTGGGGAAAGGCATAGGAACAAACAGCAGCAGCAAACGACAGTGGCCGACAACTAATGATCTTCGGTGGCGACGGGTGCTGTGACAAAATTAAGTGTTGGGTTTCGGTATTTCGTGGTTGGCTGCCGTTCGGTGCTGCAGGTGCAGCACAGACGACAGGATAGCTTTTGGAAACTTGGACTTGAGCACTGGACTCCTCTGCTGGCTACCACCAAGTTTGGACCCTCTGAACGCTTTCTCCAGTTCAGAATGGCAGGCAACTCATTAATGGGTACTTCTCTGCAGGCGGCAACACTGGACTTCCTCAGCTGTGGAAAAATTGACAGATGTGTCTGCAGTGGTGCCACTTGAAGATTTTTTCGGTTGGTTGGAACTTGGCAAGCTCGGACATCGGGCACTATGTCAGGATACCCCCTCTTCGGGGCGATATGCAACAATCAGGCTTTCTCCTGGTCATGGAGAACCTCCCGACACAGGATGACGCTGGTGGACTTCTTGGGCTCAAGATGTCCGGTCACTCTTCTTCTGGACCCATGAATCCACCTCTGCAGGATGGCAGGTACTCAGGACTGGCTTCCAGAACAATTCGGATGAAGAACAGCAGGTGCACAATATCCCCTTGTAGCTATGAGAATCCAGATCCTTTCTTGATCAGTCCTTGAATCAGCACAGCAGCCTTTGGATTTCTTCAACAGTTGCAGCCCCAGACCTCTTCCTCCAGATGGATTCAGGATGCAAGCTTCTAACTTCTGGTTTCGACTTGAAGCCTCTGACATAGAGGTGAGTGAGGGGGCTTCTGTTATACACAAATCTCCCCACCCGCCATTCACTCATGCTGAGCTAGGCTCAGTCAGCCAGTCAAACTAGGGCTGTCATGTAGCACGCAATCAGGCTCTCAGGCATTCAGGCCATTCACCCTAAACCAGACGCTCAAAAACAGTGGGTGTTTATTGGGGGCAACCTCCAGCCTTTCAGAGCACACACAGCATTCACTCCAGTTTCAGACATGGCTGGTTCAGGCAGACTATCAAAATAAACACAATTCCACAAAAACGGCTTCCTTCCTCTGGGCTATGAGCTTGTATATAACAACTGTCTGCTACACATATACATTACCCATTCAATGTACAGGTAGACACACAAGATTTTTTCAAAAAATATCACAGTCATAAAAACTATAAAACACACAGGTACATATAAAAAGGAACCTTAATGGTTCACACACAAAAAAAGAAGCATCTGTTTCACAATTCTTTGAGTATGCGTCTGAGCATCACCTCTCAGGTTTGTATAATCAAACACTACTCTGTGGACACACTATAGTAATGCTTTCAAAAAATATATTCTCCTCTTCTTTGGGAGAAAATAGACGTGTCAACACTGAACATGTGTTTCTAGAACCTATGCAATACTGTCCAAGAATACAACCAAATCAATTTCCTTTGTAATTCTTCATAGATTCTGTCTTCAGGACACTGTTTCTTTCTCACGTAGTCAAGTTGAAAACGTGTTGCATAATGAGGACACCCATGTTGTACCCACAATTCAATCACCAAAGAAAATGGAAAAAACTCCAGGCAATCTTTTTTCTTCACTTTCCCCTATTCCGCTCGTGCGACCTCAATTCCAATCGTAGTTGTGAATCTCTCTCAATAGTTAGCGGACGTCTCTCAATCGTACATCTCGTATTTCTTCCGGACAATAATGGCCGTTTGTCTGACAAATGGTTCAGGCAGACCACAGGCATTGTGACACATAACCAAAACCAGACATCCACAACACAGAATGTGGATTGATTCCCCTTTCCATTCATTCAGGTGCAATCCCTTGGGTTTACCCAAAACAGGCAGTCTCTGGGAAGGCTCCTACCATTCTAGCAGGGGCAGCCCCAGAGACACATATGGTCCGTCCAAACAACCTCCAATCAGGGGATGGGAGACAGAGCCTGGGCTTCTCGGGACTTTGAGAAACAGGAATGAAAAGGCAGGAAGCCATGAGACTTTCAGTCGTCATCTTGCCTTTGTTCAGGAATCCACTGATCCCCATGGCAGAGCCTCTGTGTCCCAAAATGGGGTAGACATAGAGCCACTGCAAAGTCAGACTATAGCCGCCCCCAGCCCATACCCTATTCCCTTGGCAATACACAGGTGCCCAAAAACAAACACTAGGGGTGCTCTAGGGGTACCATGGGCGGCATAGGGGTATCCCATGGGTCTTGCCCAACAATAATATAAAAGAAGAGCTGCACTGTCAGAGGTCCAGACTGGAGTACTGTGGCAGAAAAAATACCATAAACATAAAGGGAAGTAGTGGGATAAGGACAAGGCGGCCCTGTCCCTCTAAAGCATTTCCAGCATCACACCCGGCTTCAAAGGATTTCTTACTGAAGCTTGATGACTTTTTTTGCCCCCCGCTACTCCAGTGTCAGCGGAATAAGTACCAAAAACCAATACAGATCAGCAGTGCTCCAGATAAGATATTGAAGTGAGAGTATTTTAGTCCTATTTTTTAAAGTTGGGAGTAAAATGATTTTTAGGCAGTAAAAATGTAAGGCCAATTCTCAATAGGAAGAAATACTCACTTATAAAATACTCCTATCAGGCAGTAACAATAGTAGATCAATCGATTGCCTTTCTGCCACAGATTCTTCATCTCAGATATCCTCATTCTTCTCTGCTACTCGGAAACTTTTCAACAGGGGGCGTAGTGGACCTCAACTCGGCCGTCGATTGTCGATCCGTCTTGCTCAGTGCTCGATCGTCGGCTCCAGACGTGACATCGGGCATCATATATATACGTCACTACGCCTCATACCTCAGTTCCTTTTTTCCCTGAGCTCGACACGCTGCTGTGAAGAACAAAACACTGAGTCTTCGACTCTGCGTTTTGACTAAATTCGTCAAATTATTTCTAAAACCTCGACAAGCCCGCTCCCTGGATTTCAGGCTTGAAAAAGTGCACAAGCCATTCCAAAATGTTGATGACCAACTCACACAACATTTGTCTGTGGTGTCTGGGAACGGATCGCGACACAGAGAGATGTGCATCGTGCTCCAAGATGCAGCCGAAGTCCATACGCTAGCGGGCCGCCAAACTCTCAGTAGGCTGCCCGTCTCCGAAATCCCCGGCGCAGTCGATCGTCTGGTCCTCCGAGACTGAAGGGTCCACCCCTCAAATAGAAGAGGAAAAGCATCAGCGGAAGGCCAAAAAGCTGTAACACTCGAGGAGCCACTCTTCCTCATCTTCATCACATAAGAAAAAGAGGCATCACAATCATTGACACAAATCCGGCTCATGGTTGGACAAATATAAGCCCTCGGGTCGAGAGTAGTGGGAAGATTTCAAGAGTCAAATGCTGGCTATGTTTAAGATGCAGGCTGCTGCAGGTCCGGATGTGCCCTCTGAACAGCCTGTTTCGGCAGCGAAAGCGGCGCACAGCACTCCGACCCCCTGCACGCCCCATTGTCAACGCCACCGGCGTCTGGGAAGCCTCCGTGCTCTACACTGCCAAAAGGCGCAGATGCCATTGAGGCCCAGTTCTTCTCGAGAGAGTCGAGAGGCTGACGTTCCTGATGTCACAGTGGTGCCCAAGCCCCGATCGGAGCAGACACCCATTCTGTCAACATCGAAAGAGAAATCTTCGGCACCGAGTATCGGTGACAAATCCTTTGCCCCTCTCTCCAGCTAAGGATTGTTCCAATCCATGGCATCGACTTTCGGCACCGCAGGGTCAGGAGGTGTTTATTTTTTCGACAGGAAGGCACACGTGTTGGCACTGGCCCAAGGACTCCACAATGCCAGCGGCCTGGGCACGTCTCCAGCTGTAGAACTTCAGCAAGGTCAGCCCTACACTCACAGCAATGCCATGTTCAGGGCCCTAATGAAAAGGGTGGTAGACACCCTAGAAGTTCACTTCAGTGCCTACTCAGGGCTACGAACTGACAGACATATTGGATGAGGGTCCTGTGACAGAACGTAACATGCCACTTAATCCGGCAATTGTAGATCCCCTAGCATCCTTGTGACAGCATCCCTGCTCCGTTCCCCTGGTCAGCTAGACCTTTACGGGGAAGTACGATGGGGTCGGCGTTAGTCTTGAGGGGACAAGCATATCTCAGGTCTTCTGGCTACTCTCAAACGTCCAAAATTGGCTACTGGGCATGCCTTTCTAGGGAGAGTTCCTTTTTGACCAGAAGACTGATGACTTCAAAAGTTTAAGGAGTCAATATTAGCTACAAAATCACTGGGCTTAGCTGCAGAGCTGGCCAAACCTGCCTTTAGCTTTTGGACAGGAAGGTGCAGCTCCCGCAGGCCAGGCAGGGACAGAAGCATTTCTCATGCCCTGGAAGGGGCAGAGTGGCGTCTACACGTCAGCAAACAGCGGCAGCTCCGCCGTCCAAGCCACTTTGATTTCCCCTCCAACGACATAATAGTTGGTAGATGGTTGGCAGAGCATTGGCCTCAGTGGTAGGAGATTACCTCTGATGCGTGGGCCCAGGAGCTCGTTCGGTGGGGTTATTGTCTGCCCTTCTAGGAAAGCCACCAGACAGAGCCTCATCGCCTCCAATCTAACCTGGACAGGAGCTCAAGGAAGAACTGCAAGCCCCGTTGTTGAAGGGTGTCGTGGAAGAGGTACCTCCCAAACAGAGGATTAGGTTGGTATTCACAATACTTCCTAGTGCACAAGAAGGGAGGAGGTCTCCATCCCATTATGAGCCTCATAGCTTTGAACAAGCTCCTCACAAAAGACAGATTCAGGATGAGGACGTTGAGAGTAATTCTCCAAGCTCTCGAACTTCAGGACTGGCTGGTGTCAATAAACCTGCAGGATGCTTATTTCCATGTGCCGATATATCAGAAGCACAGTAAGTTCCTGAGGTTCCACATAGGGGACAAGCACTATCAGTTCACACTGCTTCCCTTTGGGTTGACCTCAGTTCCAAGGGTCTTCACCAAGCTCATGGCGGTAGTCGCAGCTCAGCTCAGGAGATACAGGATCCATGTATTCCCATACCTGAATGACTGACTGATCCAAAGGATCTCGGTGGGTCAGGTCATGTCTCATCTAGGGACACCCGTCTGCTACTGCACAAGCTAGGCTTCTCCCTGAACTTGAAGTCCCATGTGACGCCAGACCAGAGGCTCCAGTTCATCAGAGCAGTCTTATACAGCGGGTAGGGAAGGCCTTCCTTCCAGAGAAGTCAACAGCATCACACAGATGGTGAACTTGTTCAAGAACCACGCCACCTTACCACCGGCTTCCTTCGTCTGCCTTGGCTCCGAAGAAGTCAGTGGTCACAGTACCTCTGAGCCCTCACGGATTCCATCAGGGTGCCAAGGTCAGTGGTCGACAACCTCAGCTGGTGGGCCGACGGCAACAATCTCATGGCAGGATATCCCTTCTGGCTTCCTTGATCTCAGGCCTGAGTGGTCATGGACGAGTCACTGAAGGGATGGGGCGCTCACTGCGAGAACTTGCAGTTGAGAGTCCTTTGGTCAGCGATGGAAGCCAGGTGGCACATCAACAGGCTGGGGTTGCGAGCCCTGTCTCTCAAGGGGAAGCATGTCCTAAACCTGAAGGACAACACAGTGGCCATGCACTATCTGAACAAGCAGGGTGACGTGCGCACCTTTCCCCTCTGCAGGGAGGAGATGCAGCTGTGGTTGTGGCTGCTGGAGATCCAAATCTCGGTCTCTGCAGTTCCTCTGGCGGGGACAGAGTACGGCTTGGCGGATGATCTGAGCAGGCAGAGCACGTTCTCACACGGGTGGGAAGTGTGCCACGAAGCCCTAGAAGAGGTCTTCTCTCTCTGGGGTATCCGGGCAGTGCATCTGTTTGCCACGCAGTCATACAAAAAGTTCAGACAGTTTTGCTTGAGCAAATTCCCAGCGAACGGTGCACTGGGAGATGCGTTTCTGGTGGATTGGACCTTCCCTCTCCACTACTCCTTCCCCGCCGATACCCATCATCCCATAGGTACTCAGGAGGTTGAAGAGGTTTTGTGCAATCATGATCTTGATCGCCCTCGACTGGGCGAGGAGAACTTGGTACTCCGACCTCGTGGATCTGACCATCTGTCCACCTCAACAGTTGCGTTAGTGCCCGGATCTCCTGACCTGACCAGTCTGAAGGTCGGATACTTACCCGAGTTACTCAACCTACATGCGTGGATCTTGCGAGGATGAAGTATGATGACTGGGACCTCTCTGATGAGGTACTTGAGGTGTTGCTGGCTGCTCACAGACCGTCTACCGGATCTTTGTATACGTGTAGGTGGAAAAGATTTCAGGCGTGGTGCAAGGAACGTGAGATCGATCCCATCATTTCCCTCAGCAGGGCGGAGTTCCCATTATGTACATTTGTTGTGCGGCCAAATGGTCATCCTTGCACATTTTTCCCAGGCACTATTGTCTGAATTTAGCCTGTGGGGCAGATGCATGTTTTGGTAGGGCAGTTCTGCAAAATCTGCTACTGTAACACTTTCTTCCCGCCTGCGTGGTCCTAACTGCTTGGTGAGTCTATCGGATGAGGACTCGGCGGGAGAAAAGCAATCCGTTGAAGGAGAAATTAGTTTCTGTAATGTTCTTTCTATGGATTCTTTTCCCACAGATTCCTCATCGGCCCTGCCATCCATCCCCCCTCAGAAAGTTCTTAATGCTTGGCGCATCAGTTTAAGCTAAGGGATGCCTAGTGATGGCTCTGAGGTGACCGCTCCTATCTGGCTAGTCCCTTGCCTTTCAAAAAAAATATATGACATGCATTACTTACCGTAAAAGCATTTCTGATGATTGTATCTGCTTAGATTCACATGATGTGCATATAGTCTGACATCCAGTGGTAACCACGGAGTATTGCATCTTGTCTTTCGAGAATCGAAAGGGGACGTCGACATGAGCGTGCCTGTAACACTATCCCTACGTGACATGTAGTGTAGTGTACCCAAAATCCCTCACGCGTCCCTCTGACTGTATTTTTTCTGCCAGGACGGAGCCTTATAACTATCGTGAGTGAGTACAGAAAAGAGAGAAAGTAGTAAGACGTCCATGTTCCTTCCATCCGAGCGGGGAGGAAGGGTGGGCGCATGTGAATCTAAGCAGATACAATCCTAAGAAATGCTTTTACGGTAAGTAATGCATGGCTTTTGATGCTTGTTAATCTGCTTAGAATCACATGCTGTGCATAGACTAGTGAGCAGTACCCAGAGTTGGAGGTGGGTTGTGAGAACGAACATTAGTGAAAAGATGTCTTAGTACTGCTTGTACCACATGAGAGTCAGACCTAGAATCATTGTCTGGGCAATAGTGTTTTGTAAAGGTGTGTGCAGAACTCCAGGTTGCCACTTTGCAAATGGACTCTAGGGGTACATTTGCAATGAATCCTATGGAAGCCCCAGTGCCCCGAGTAGAGTGTGCTCTAGGCTTGAAAGGCAGTTCTTTCTTAGCAAGAGTGTAACAGAGTGTGATGCATTTTACAATCCACCTTGAGATTGCTGATTTAGAGACAGGATCCCCTTCTCTACCAGCTGCCACTGAAATGAAAAATTGGTTTGTCTTTCTCAGTGGCTTAGTTCTGTCCAGGCAAAACATGGCTGTCCTATGCACATCTAATGTGTGTAGGCTTCTTTCGGCCATGTTAGTAGGGTTCTGGAAGAAAGTAGGCAGTTCTATTGATTGGTTCACATGGAACTTGGAGATACATTTACGCGCAAAACGAGGGTGAGTGCGCAGAACCACCTTATCTCTGAACTGTAACAAAAGGGTCTAGAACTGAAAGGGCCTGTAGTTCACTAACCCTTCTTACAGAAGTGATAGCCACTAGGAAGGCTGTTTTATAGGTAAGATATTTGAGACTAGCCTTAAGCATAGGCTCAAATGGAGACCCCATAAGTCTGGTTAATAGCACATTCAGGTCCCATCCAATCCTCTTGACCCCTTCATGAAAGCCTTAATAACTGGTAACTTCCACCATGACACTTTTTGTTGTGACATAGTGTAGGCTGAGAGAGCAGCTAAGTGAACTTTAAGGGAATTAAAAACCAAGCCTTAGTCAAGCAGTTGAGTCAGGTACAATAAAATGTGAGTAGGAGAGTAGTCAATGGGATTGATGCCGTTGGTATTGCACCAGATAACACAGCGTTTCCATTTACTGGAATAGCAATATCGGGCATTAGGTTTTCTCGCTTCCTTAGGAATGTGTCCATGCATCTCTGTGGGAGTTGTAGGTGTCCGAACTCTATGACCTCAGGAGCCAGGCCGCTAAATTCAGTGGTTGCGGGCATGAGTGAAGTGTCTCCCCTTTGTCCTGAGACAACATTGTGTATGGGCAAGATAGTGTCACTGGGGGAGATGGAGACATCTCCATCAGATGAGCGAACCAGGGTTGGCGGGCCCACATGGGGGCCACCAATATCATGGTGACTGGTTCCTGGTGCATCTTGTGCACTATATTGCTGAGTAGGTGAGTCGGGGGGGGGGCGTAAAGACATTCCCTGACCATGTGATCCAGAGTCTGTTCCCCTTGGAGCGGTTCTGGGGTTCCTGGAGGTGTAGTGTTGGCATTGAGCGTTCTCCAGAGTTGCGAACAAGTTGATCTCTGGGAAGCCCCATTCTACGAAAACGTTGGAGACGATGTCTTCGTGTAATCACCATTCGTACTCCATGGGTAGTGGGAAATCTCTGCTGAGTACGTCTGCCAGAAGATTGAGTTCCCATGGAACATGTTGAGATAGCAGGAACATGTGTTTGAGAGCCCATTCCAAATGTTCTGGGACAGTTTGGGCAGCCCTGGAAAGTGAGTGGCCCCCTGTTTGTTCAGATAGTACATGGCCGTGGTGCTGTCTGTGAGGATCAGGACCATCTTCCCCTGCAGTTGTGTCTGAAAAGCCTTCAGTGCTTTGAAGACTGCTAACAGTTTCAACAGGTTTATCTGATGACCAAACTCTGTGCACCAACTGTTGAAGCAGGTGAGCTCCCCACCCTGTGAGAGATGCGTCTGTAGTGAGAGTGGCCTCCACTGCGGGGGTGGTGAAGGATTTCCTCTTCAAGAGGTTCTCCCTCGACCACCACCGCAGCGAGAGAATGAGGGCTGGCGAGACAACCACTAGATCGTCCCTTTGTCCGCTGGCCTGGCACCACTGGCTGTTGAGTCACTCCTGCATTGAACGCATGCGCAAGTGCGCGTGCAGAACCAAATAAATGCATGACACAATCATTCCTAACAGTCGCATAGCATTGTGTACCGTCACCTCTCGACTGGCTACATATTGAGGGATTTGAAACAGCATGTTTTGGACCCTCCCATTGGAGGGGAAGACGAGGCCATCCTTTGTTCAAATTAGAGCCCCTAGGAACTGCTTGACTTGACTGGGGTCCAAGCTGGACTTCTTCTCATTGATGGAGAATCCCAGGCTGAATAAGAGGTCTATCGTCTTTTGGGTATTTGACAGGCATGTTTTGTAAGAATCCCGTTATGAGCCAGTCGTCAAGGTAAGGATCAACTGGGATGGATAGCCTGTGCAGGTGTGCTGCTGCCACTGCCAATACCTTTATAAACACCCTTGCTGCTGAGGCTATGCCGAAGGGTAGTACCTTGAACTGATAGTGCTTGTCCTGTATTATGACTCTGAGGTATCTTGTGAGCTCCAGCAACATTGAAATATGAAAATATGCATCTTTCATGTCCAATGTTGCCATGTAATCCCCCTTTGTGAGCAAGGGAATTACTTCCTGCAGAGTGACCATGCAAAACCTTTGGGGCTTGACAAATTTGTTTGCTGAGCGCAAATCTAGTACAGGGCGCATGGTGAGATCCTTTTTGGGTACAAGGAAGTACACTGAATAAATACCCTTGTTTACCTGTAGACGAGGCACAACTTCTATGGCGCCCTTTTCCTGCAGGGTCTCGACTTCTTGTAGCAGGCTACACAGATGTTCTGGCGTCAGGCGCCTTGCTTGTGGAGGTCTGAATTGGGGGGGGACTGGCCGAATTCTATACAGTACCCGTGGGCAACGACGGTCTTGAGTACCCACTGGTCTGTAGTTATCCCCACCCATGCTTGAAGAAATGATGTTAGCCGGCCCCCGACGGGGAGGCATGGGAGGGGAACCGGATCTGCGGGTCATTTTTGGCCCGAGGCCGGGAACTTCGAGGGGTAGAATTCCGACCCCTTCCTTTACCACGTCATTGGCCTCTTGGGGGATACGGGGTGGTGTAGGTGTTGGCTCGTTGGGTAGAGGACCAATTATTTCCCGAGCTGTATTGGTTCTAAGGGAAACATTGACCACGAAAGGTACGTTTAGACCTGCTCCCCCTCCTCGGAAAAGGCCTCTGGGTGATCTGATCCAGGGTCTTGAGGGTGTCATGCTCTTTCTTAGCATTTTTGAGTGCTTCGTCAACCGCCTTTACAAATAAATTTGTCTCCTCCACCGGCTTATTTATTAACAAGGCTTGAGTCTCTAGTTTAAAACCAGAGTTGCGTAACCATGTATGCCTCTTCAGGAGGGTACCTTGAGCCAAGGATTTGCCAGCTGTCTGCCGCATCCAAAGTATTTTTAAGGATACTCCGATTAACCTGCCTACCTTCTGCCACCGTGGAGATCACGCGAGCTCGCAGCGGTTCAGGGACTTCTTGAAGCCCTCCTGTAACATGGCCCATTGTGCATCAGCAAAGCTGGCCAACAAGGTTGTATTATTTACGATGCGAGTGGAAAAGGCCACAGCCGCCGTGACCCTTTTCCCTAGAACATATAGCCTTTTACACTTCTGGTCAGTGGGTGCCTCCCCAGTTGATAGGGGAACCACTGCTCTCTTCCTGGTTTTTGTTACTACCAGTGAATCTGGAGTAGCATGACCGCTGATGTAAAGGGACTCGGAGGGGGAAGGTCGGAACAATTTTTCTACCCTAGGATTTACTGCTCTTGTTAGGGCAGGCGTCAAAGAAAGGGAGAACCACTTTTTGATCGAATTTAACAGAGGAATAGCTTGGCTGGCCGGGGGTTTTTCTTTTAGGATCTCCTCCACAAAATCAGCTTCTGGAACAGGTTCCTGGGTAGCAATATGGAAATGTTCTGCTGCTTTCCTTAATATGGCGATGAACTCCATTTGGTTGTCGAACGGGGAGGTTTGTCGACTTGGTGTGGGGGGTGTGAAGGAGGGAGATCCAAGCACAAGGCATCAGGTTCCGGTGTTGGAGTAGGTGACTGCCAAGGCTGAGGATCAACCGGTTTGGGATTGTCCCCCCAACCCTCTCTAGAGTCCAAATGAACATCCTCAGTGTCAGCAAAGGGATATTCATCCCGATTGTCTAGATCCACAGGAACAACCTCCTCAGTGAGGTCATAAATATACTCTTCTTCTTCCTCTTGAGAAGGGTCAAAGACTTTTGAAGCTTAGCCACAGGGAGAGGGGGGGGGCTCTCCTCTCAAGGCCTTTTGGCGTGGATTTCTCAGAGTTCTACAAATCTCTCTAGTCTCTCCATACATCCCTCAAATATCTCCCTGGACCAAATAGATGACCCAGAGGAGTCCAGGGGTGGAAAGGGTTCCTGTAATGGATCTTCTGTCGCCAAATGTCGAGATTTCTCCTTTAACATCGAAGAAATCCCTCAAGTGCCTTCTGAAAAAGTCCTTTCGGGAGACCGACGGTTGATGCGTGTCCTTCGGTTTGTACTTAGGCCTCTGCGTGGGGTCCGATGAATCCTTCGGCCTATCCCTGGATTTCGATGAATCCATGGGTTTGTCCTTGGGACACGATGAATCCTTGGACGGTTGCTTCTGAGCATCCACCGAAATAATCCTAGCAATGCTTTCGGTAATCACCTCAGAGTCGGGAAGTTGTGAAGTTCGGGCCTGTGGTTGCGCAGTTACATTCGGCGGAACCGGGACCTTCTCGACCGTGGACGCTTCCTTCCGATGTGTCTCGTCAGACTCCTGAATATTGGTGGCAGCACCCTTCAATTAAGAGGGCCCAGTCGCAATGTGCACCTGACGAAATAACTGGTTGACGGTATGGACCGCTTTGACAGTTTCGTCAAAGACGGCCCTGGGGTTGTGTTCTCAGTGTTTGAAGCGTGTGCGTCTTTTTCGCCGGGGTGTACAGTCCCCAGAGCAGGACCCGAGTCTTGCCTAGCGGGGCCGGGGACAGACGACGCAGAGCGAGAATGCTCCGCCGAGAGGTCAATCGCCTCTGAATCGGAGGCCGATTCGTCAATCAGTCCCTCGTCACAATCGGCGGTTGTGGCAGCGGGAGAACTAGACTCGGCCTGCGACATTCCGTAGGCCGCCCACCGCTTAACACAGGTCTTCAGACGCAGGAGCTTGGAAGCTGCACAAACCGTCTCGTCGTGATTAAGGGGCAGACACAGATTATACTTACGGTGTTTACCCTTCCAGGGAAATTTGGCCTTACAAAAAGGACAAAACCTAAACGAAGTCCTCTCCATAGCTGCGGAAATATATAGTGACAAAATGACCCAGGGAACAAAGAGAGGAAAGGGAAAGGCATTCTTAGAAAAGGAAATGTCCACCCCGACCCCACTCTCCCTACTGTGTAGGCCGGCCAGAAGGCCCGGCCACGTGGTCGGCAGCGCCGACCGGAACACTGTCCATCGAAGATCCGTGGAACTGGCTTCGGCAGAGATCTTGAAACAGCCATCAATGGAAGGGACGGTAGGATAATATTCAATAACTTTAATAATATACAACCGAACAATAGCAATATCTCTGGACGAGCACCGCATAAGGCAACCCGTATGTTGGCGGAAAAAAACAATCTGAGGGACCTCAATGCGTGATTCTCGACGGACAAGATGCAATACTCTGCAGTTACCACTGGATGTCAGACTATATGCACAGCATGCGATTCTAAGCAGATTAACAAGCATCAGCAATATATATATTTTTCATTTATCTTTAATTCTTGGGAGCTTTATTTCAAGCTGTTTTTCACCTCTTGGGAATAGTTCCCCTTGTCAGGTTTTCACAGGCTGGTTAGCCTCGTCTCCCATAATTTTCCTCTGCAGCATTCAAGCACGGGGAAAAAAGGGGAAACTGAGGTATGAGGCGTAGTGACGTGGTATATATACGACGCCCGACGTCATGTCCGGAGCGACCGATCGAGCACTGAGCAAGACGTATCGACGGCCTAATCAAGGTCCACTACGCCCCCCTATTGAATGGTTTCCGAGCAGCAGAGCTGGATGAGGATATCTATTAGATGAGGAATCAGAGGAAGAAGAATCCATAGAAAGAACATTACGGGAAGTCATTTCTCCTTTCATCCAAGGTACTGCATGCACTACTGGTCCAAACATATCCATGGAGCTGTGCGGGTGAAAGCAGAGGCTCAAGGTCCAGCATATCCGTTTCCTATATTGGGGGGTGGGGGGGTGGCTAGAGAGTATTTTGACTCTATTTTTGGGGTGCAGTGGAGGGAGCATTTGCCTGTTTTAAGGGCATAAAAGTGGCAGATACACCCTTTATCTGTAGGGCTGCTGATCAGTAAATCCTCACATGTCTGTCAGAATTAGTGTTACCACCCGAAAATTGGTGGAAATACTGAATGGTAATTTCACTGGCAGAATTAGGCAAGCAGAAATAGCGTCTCATTGTGGAAGTTTGTAGCAAGATCACTATATGGAATAAAATATGGGACGAGGGAAGTGAAGTGGAAGTGGTGAGATGTCGAAGACTGCAGAAAGTGTGGAACGACCTCAAGGTGTGTGTCTACAGTCTCCTCGCCACTTATCGCCATGAGATGTCTGCCAGTGGATAAGGTACAGTGGAGCCGCAGAACCTCACCCCCATGAGGAGAAAGTGGCAAGCATCATCTAACATGGCAGGGCTCGAGGAAGTAGGAGCTGCAGAGGCAGGAGCGGGTAGCCAAGTCAAACAACGAGCACAACAGTGTACCATGGGAACAGGAAGATGTGAAAGCAGTGCATGAGTAGGTGCACACCCAGATGACATTGTTGATAAGTCTCTTGCCACAAGAATTCGAATGACGACCCATTCCATGTGCACCACCTGGAAATTACACCATGTGGAAATGAATGGAAGGAAATATGGCGACTAAAACACCAAATTACTTGTCAGCACATGCAATCTTGAGAGCCAGAGATGGACAATGCCATGACCCTCAACTCTGAAATACCCCTGGTCATTCATTGTGTACCATGCCAGATGAAATGTGTAACTCCCAGGCCCCCCACACGATTCTTATAATAAGACCCAATGTTTCTATGACTCAGCCAACGTGGAGAGGGGGTCTCCTCCGAAAAGATGTGAAATTACCATTCGTCCAGGTAGTGTTAGCAGTGGAACGTTTCATCACTTAAACAAGGGGCAATAGCAGCCATGACACTGTGAGAAATAGGTATACAGATTCAGGCTTAAGAGGAGCATCCCAAACTGGTAGTTGTTTCCAGACAACAGTCTTGATGCTGTTGTTGATGTGGTCATGAAGCAAGTAAACGGTAGTACCCAGAACCAAATCTCAACTTGCAGGGTAGACTGCACTATTGGCGGACACCCCCTCTTTCAGGGTCATACAACAGGAACCGTCCCTCAGGACCTCGCATGGGACTTTCCCCAGGATGCATGCAATTTAGTGATGCCTTGGCACTGCTGTAGAGTATCCTGCTATTTTTCATGGCTGAGGCTTCTGTCCTGCACCATAATAGCACTCTGACACAAAGGTGGCATGTTTGGGGCTAAAGACTTATTGAATAATAAAACAAGAGAAAACCTATCTTTCCCTATTCCTAAGAGGGGTTTCCCTGCCTCAATTAAAGATCTAAGGTGACTGTCAGGATTTCTGTTAAAGTTAAAATGTCCACCGTACTTTGTCAAGAAAACCTCACTGCTGTCCCTTACACCATAAACTAAGGAATAAACCAGTACTGTTCTGGTTCCAGGAGAATGCCTCCCTTCTCCTGGAGTTTGTTATCAGTCTCAAAAACCAGGGAAATGACTGCCTTCTACAGGCTTGTTGGACCTTCCTCCTGGCCCGAGTTGCCAGGAGAATGACTCCCTTCTCCTGGTAATTACAAAGCAATCTCTTACAACTAGGGAGAATGACCCTTCCCTTCCCCTGGTCGGCTTCTTTGGCTTAGCCCACTTTGCTCACTACCCTGCCAAGTACTGCCACAAGAAAGATGACTCTTATCACTTTCTTGGTTTGTGTCCCGACGCAGGTTTCCCTTCTTCTTAGGTTTGGCCAACTTGGTCCACTGCCCAAGTACTGGCACGAAGAAGATGACTTGTATGACTCTCCCGTTTTGGGTACCAACCCCAGTTTCTCTCCCCTTCTCTTTCTGTACCTTTGGCTGTCTTTTTGAAAAGTATGGATACGAGGAGGATAGTCCTGCTTTTTATGTCGTACAGGGTTTTGGCCTCTGGTACCTTCTAGCCTGTACCTGTCACAAAGCTTCTCCCGTTAGCTTGTCTGTTCCTGAGATGCATGGCCGGTTCTTCATGGGGGCTCTCTCCTACTCGTATGCTGCACGGGCTTCTCTGTGACTCAGTGCCTTCACCTCGTGGATCTACAGGGTTGACATTATGGATGCTGCCTCTTGTGTTAGCATCACCATCTGCCAGCCTCCCGGTACCGTCAGAACGCCCTCCGGCAAAATATTCCTGTTGTCCTCTTGACTTCAGAAGTGGACTGCTCTCGGCTCCGTCCTGGCCTTCTCCGCATCTCCTTTGTGTTTCCAGGACTTCACGTTCTCTTTTCCTGGTTGGCTTTGTCTCTCCGATAGGCAGTCCATCTTTAGGATTTTTTGGCATCAAATTAACCACCCCTCCTCGGAAGTCTATGCAGCAGCAGTTCCTTCTTGGTATTGCTTGTCATAGTTCCTCTGTCTCACCTCATCCTGGTACTTCAATTACCTATGTTCCTGATGTTGTTTCTCGTCTCAGTACTTTTCAGAATCTCAAGGTAGTCCATTTTACAACAGTACATACGTCTATTGTCTACAAAGAGGTTAGCAGAAGAAGGAGAGGCTAGAGTGTGTGGTGTTCTGATCTCCTCAGAAGGGCTATACACTAGATGGTCAGCATTCTCCCAGATCTTCCCCCATTATACCACCCCCTGGACTATTGGGTAGCAGCCTCATCTCCCTGGCCTCAATGAAAAGGGCATCCCCCTCTCGAGGAGACGTGAGGACATGTAGTGAATCGTCACAACTGTCAACATAGCAGAAAGGAGATCCCACAATTTTATGGTTTTGATCCATCTATTGTGTGATCTAAACTGTGGCCACTAAAGCCTTATAGACCGGCCTTATAGACCGAGGGAGGGGGTTGTTATCGCGGGATATGACTCACCACCAAGTTCACCTCAGGCCATAAATTGGGGAAGGGTCATTGTCCCAAGCGATAATGACCGGAGGTCTATAAGGATATTAGCATATGGTGGTAGTAAACATATAGGTTTTGGAGTTGTCATGGTAAAGTAAAAAATTGTGCTATAAGAGTGAGTAAACTAAATAGACTGAGTTAGTAAACTGAATGTGGTTTTATTTTGTAGCATTTAACTAAGGTTGTATTCAAGTAAAGCATTTTAATTGCAAATTTATTGAACTGGAACAAGTTTAATGGGGGCATGCATTAGGTGTTGGTTTCTCGAAAGGAAAGTGAAAGAACTTTCTAACGTTTTCCCTTTCTCTTTTGTGTTTTTAAATAGCATGTTTCAGCAACAAAAAAAATGGCCCTCCCAGAGATTAATGTGTTGTTGAAACAAAATATTGCCTGGAAATTGCTATGTTGTTTGCCTGTCTGCTTCTGAAGACCGAATGCTCAGAATGCAGTCAATACCAGTAATTATTGACTGCGCTCTAACCTTTCAGATTGGCTGAGAGGAGGATAATAACGATTTCTATGTGCTAATAATATTTGTGTGTGCAAGCCCTTGGTAAAGAACAATGCGTTTTAAGTTAACAAAGCTAATGCTTAATTAACTATTTAATAGTGTGCAAGATACGTTTCGTTAACCCATGCTCTTTTTTTCAGAGCAAGAATTGCTTACACCTCTGATCTGTAGAGCTCTTGAGAAAAAAGATGTTTCTAAGCAAGGAGTTCATAAATAGTATGCATCTGACAGAAATCCAACCGCAAAGCAGTGAAACAGCAAAGTTAACCCTTCACCCAACTTCCATCTAGAGTAGCAGAGTGCTGTACAGAAGTGGGTAGCCAGCATTTGGGCTAGCATCTTTTAACAGTAGCGCAGTACTGTCAGTTGAGGTATGTGCGCCCATTGGAATTAAACCATAAGAGAAGTCAGTTCTGCAATCCAGTTTGCCACTGCTAAGGAAGAACTACAACAGGTTTTTTCACTTGCCAGTTTCCGCTTCCTGCACCTGCAGCCTTTACAGAATCCAGCAAACGTTTAATATACAATAATCTGCTCCTCCTATTCATTAGGTGCTGATATGGTCTGCCACTCTGAAGGCTGCCACCATCCATCAGTCTGTGCTTAAAGGCCTTGACTTTCCAGAAGACTGGAGAGCTCCAACATCCTTAGGGCGGGGGCTCATGTGCCATATCCTATTATTATAACAGCCATTGCCAAATGCTGCATTACCTGCTTCTCCACTATAGAGAACAAATTAGGCTAAAACACTCTGCTTTGGAAAAGGAAGATTAGAGATATTCAGTGTCATAGCTACATCAGAGGGAAAACAGAAGAAAAGTTACCTTTGGTAATGTATTCACTGATGGATACAGAATTCCTCTCAGATTACTCCTGTTTTTGAAATGTCATCCAGGAAGAGATTGATTCAGACACTTTTCTCAGGGCCATTAGGTGGCCTCACATGGCTCTGTGCAGACTCCTTCACAGCACCAGAGGCGTCCTTGACAGATATACAGAGCCACTTAAAGCTCTCTAACCTCAGTTTCATCCCTTTTATTCCGATCACAGTAGCTGAGGAACAGCATGACTGCCACACCAAAAACAAAACAATTTACAAGCAATCTTGTAATAGAGAGGTGAGCAGATCAATTAAAGTTCTGTAGAAAGAATAACAAACCCATCAGAAAGAAAATTACCAAAGCAAAGTAACGTGTTCTTCGAATGGATATGTCCATTGTGGGATTCTTCATCATTTGAAAGATTCCCATAGTCCTATCCAGAGGATGGAGGCAAGAGAATCAGTAAATTGGCCTAATGCCAGAAGGTTTTGTAGCACTGATAACCCCAACTTGAGCCTCCTCACTAGTTAGAGTAAAAAGAATAACATTATGTGATAACCAAGAACACCGACTTGTAGAATCCTGCTGCTCTGCCTTTTATTAGAGCCATCTAAGTTGCCCAGTATCATGATGGTAGCACCGTTAATGTGGGCCTCGCTGTGTGGCTATTTCCAATTGCTGAGTTTCAACCAAGTCTATTCCTGCCTGGCTTCTTGCTACTCAAATCCACCACAACATTGATGAGCTGGAACAGTGGTCCTGCCGCTAAACTACAACACTGCAGCATTCTCCCCTCCACATCTGCACGAGAGCCGCGCTGCACAGTTAAGTGGAACTGAGGATCCCTGACTGTGGCTAGCCATCAGGGCCGGCGTGCGCCTCCTCGCCACTCCTGTGCATTATGTTGCAGCTTCTGTTATATCAGCAAGGCCTTTGATTAACCCGATGAGTGCTTCCTCAATTGCATCCTGTTTCTGGAGCTGCAGGGAGGTGATGCTCTACTTCAGTATTCACACCATCAAAACCAATAAAAACTACTACATTAGACAACCGCAGTGGCCTTCTGGGCATGGTGTGTGATCCTATAACATATATATAATCTCAGTTTACATGTATGCTTTAAAAGTGCCCACTGAAGCCTTACAGTGTTTTCAGACCTACTATCTGCATTTGCAATCACAAGTTTTAGTATATACTGTTATAACTGGGCAGATCTAGCACTGGATGTATAGACCATTGGGATGACTTGTGGACTTCATTAATCTAGTGGTCTCGCTGCCCTGTCGGAGAGGGGCTACCGGGCATGTGAATGCTCATGCTACATGGGGTTTTGAGTTTACGACAGTGTAGCCTATCAGCCCCATTAAAACAAGTTCATCCTATGAGGTGCGGGGGGCGTAGCCTGGAGTGTCATCGATGAGGCTGCTCCTCTAATGGCCTCCGTGTGAAGCCTGCATTGCGATGAAAATGCTGCAGTACCCACGTTCATAGCCACCATAAAAATGAACGTTAGTGGATCGGAATGCCTGGTGCACACCGAGTGGAAGGCTGACCTCCTAACGCTCTTTAATTCTCCTGATTGAAGTGGTTTTTCAGAGAGCTCCGCTCGCAAGGCTTTCCAAAATGGTGGGCTACCATCTTGCCCCGGAGAAGAGAGGACGTTGCGACCCACAGCCAAGCCGACCTGCGCTAAGAGAACCCGAGGGGCTGGAGAACTGGAGGGGCTGCTGCTCTGAACCAGCAGTCTGCGTTTAATTCCACCGATCGCCTGCCACAACTGTGGATGTGCTGATGCCCCATTCGGCTTCCAGGGACGGAGAGGACTCCGCATCATCCGGCATCAAGTAAGAAATCCACCCTGCGGCTCCCAGACAGACCGCACAGCTGACGCCAAATCTGCAGTTCATTTCGGCTCCCTGGCGCGGCGAAGAGCAACAGCCTTCACCTGTGGCGCTCCAGGCAGAACTTGCTTTTCTCTCTCCACTGCGGATCCCTGCAGCAATTTAACTAAGGTGCCAGCACCGAAAACACAAAGAGGGAGCCCCCGCCGGCCCTGCACCTTGGATGAGGGCATGGGCCCTGGTCCCAAGCCGACCGGGGTGGGGATTTGGATCCATTAGTTCCCAAAACTCACTGAGCTTACTGCCCTTGTAAATACCCAACTCTGACGTGGGCCACTCCCTCCCCCCCCTCCCTCCACTATTTCCTTAGCTCAATTCGGAGCTCACATTGCAGCCATACGTGCTACCTCCGTGCACCCACACATTAACGTGGGTGCAAGAGGAAGGGGACCCCCAACAAGAAGCATCGCACGAAGGGGCAGCCTTGCCTACTGAAGAAGATCCCAGCAGGATTCACTGCCTCTCCTCCACCCCAGAAACCTGGCGAAGGGACCCCGACACGAAGCACCACACAGAAGGGCCACAATTCCCACTGAACAGGATCACAGCAGGACTCACCGCTTCTCCCCCGCTTCAGAGATTTGGCGCCTCCCTACTTTAATTTACAGAAACAAGCAAGTGGGGCACAATTACTCGAAGCTTGCTCCCTGACCTCGGTGGAGAACGATCACTTCCTCAACAGGGGGCCCCTTGGCCTCGACCTTAGGACTGAATTAGCCAATCCTCCGGGTAACACTGCAACCACTCGAAGCAACAACTTTGAATCTTGCGGAAGGGAACTCTCCCACCCCCCAGGACTATGGAACGCTGATTTCAGTATCCAAGCCTCTTGCCACTCTTCTCACCTCATCTCCCCGACACCCAGAAGCCACATGTGACCCGGCACCTGGTACTATCAGGAAAGACTGCTTGCTCCTTTCCCTGGAAATCCCCTTGGGGTCAAACGGTATAGCGCGCCTAACAGCCACAATAAATTCAAGCTTGAGACTCATACCATCTCCTATGGTGCTCAACCTACGCTTCCGAGAATCTACCCCACAAGGCTTTGGAGCAGAGGCTTGCCATCTCGTTCTGAAGGAGCAGGAACTTGGGCTGCTCCCATCTGCCTCACCTGGAATTCCACCGAGATCCCACAAAAATGTCCAAATAACTTAAGTTTCCTAAAAGCGCTGACATTTCCACTATGCTACTCCTGGCTGACAAGGGGAAGAAGTCAGAAACACCGAAGTCCCCCCGACAATCATCCTCTGAAGGTAAGACTCTGCTCATAGCAGGAGCGCAATTCCCTACTGAGAGAAACCGCGATGGTGTTCTCGACTGCCACCAGGTGAAGAGGGCAAGGAACATTTCTTGTCCGACAGCCCAGCGGCACAATTCCTGCGCTTCCCTGGAGGGCGCTGGGGATCGAGTGCTCCCTTATTTCCTGATGTAGAACATAGTGGTGGTGTTGTCCATGAAGATCCTCACCACCTCGCCCTTCAGAGACGGAAGGAATGATTTGAGGGCCTAGAACACTGCCCGTAACTTCAGGATATCGATATGGAGATCCTTCTCTTCTGGTAGCCACAGGCCTCTGGCGTGCAGAAGTCCGGTGTGGGCTCCCCAGCCTTCCAGGGAAGTGTCCGTCGTGACAGTTTCCTGGAATGGAGGGTTCTGAAACCCTGTGCCCCGGGCGATGTTGGAGCGGTCACCCCACCACCTTATTGACCAACGGAACTTGACGTCCAGAGTTATCTTGTCCACACAGTTTCGAGACACTTGTACCCAGCTAGCGTCCAGGAACTCCTAAAGAGGCAGAAATCTGTAACCTGCAGATCCAGATGAAATAGATACAGGACGACATCATGGCGAGCAAAGACTTGATAGTCCGCATTGAGGCCGTCTTCATCGACAACAGCTGCAGCACCTTCCCCTGAATGGCTGCTACCCTCTCCTCTGAGGGTGATGTTAGGCAGGATCCTGTATTCAGTCTGATCCACAGGAACAGCATGTTGTGCGATGGTCTGAAGCAGGATGATTGATGGAGAATCCCAGATTCATCAGCAGTATGGCGGCCACCTCCATGTGTCCGACGGCCAACTGTCGCGAGCGGGCCAGTATGAGCCAGTCGTCGAGGTACGGGTATGCGTGAATCCCCCGGAGACGCAGATGCTCCGCCACTGGTGCCAGGCACTTTGTGAACACTCTGGGAGCCGACTTCAAGCCAAAGGGGGTAGGGCCTTAAACTGGTAGTGCTGTCTCTGCACTACGAAGCATAGAAACTTCTGGTGTTTCCTGTGAATGGGGACATGGAAGTAGGCGTACTCCAGGTCCAGAGACGTCAAGAAATCCCCTCTTTCCAGTTGGCCGAGAATGAGCTGCAACGTAACCATCCTGAATTTCCGAGACTTTAGGTACTTGTTCAGACGTCACAGGTCTAGAATAGGCCTCCAGCCCCCTTGTCTTCTTTCTTACCAAGAAGTATCTGTAATGGACTCCAGAGCCCCGGAGTCGCTGGGGAACCAGCTCTATCGCCCCTTTTCAAAGCATGGCCCATACTTCCTCCAGAGCTGAGGGATGTGCTGCTCCAGAAGGGCCGCTGG
The DNA here is from genome assembly GCF_040938575.1 of Ambystoma mexicanum. Lineage (NCBI taxonomy): Eukaryota > Metazoa > Chordata > Amphibia > Caudata > Ambystomatidae > Ambystoma > Ambystoma mexicanum. The sequence continues at coordinate 602,741,104 of NC_090922.1, forward strand.
AGCGATCCGCAGACACCTGTGCTGAAATTCCACTGTATGTCCTTGCGTGAGAGCATCCAGCACCCTTTTTTCCCCATTCGGTGACGAACCTCGTCAGCTGGCATCCCACCAGGGTGCACAGGTGGGGGTGCAACGACTTGGCCGGTTCAGGCTTGCTTCGGCGCTGGCACCCTGCGCTGCTGGCGACGGCCATGTTGTCCTCCTCCACCATAGGTCTGCGAATGGCCTCCGCAGGCTTCCTGGGTCGTGGATCTGGAAGGCTGACGGTACGAGGAGGAGAACCCTTTCGAAGACCTGCCCGACTTTCCTCTAGAGGAGCGAAAGTAAGAGCAGTGCTGTTGTAGGGTGCCTAGGGCACAGCCCGTCTCCGTATCCATCTTTATCTGCAAGGACTCGTCGATGACCTTCCTGAAACAAAGGTTATCTCTGTCAAAAGACATATCCAGTACCTTCATTTGGATCTGCTGGTGGAAATTTGGGGCCTTCATCCAGCCTTAGCGACGAAGGTAGACACTGTTGCCTCATGGATTAAATCCGTCTTGGCCAACAGAACCATGAGGGTCTTCTCACCCACTCCGTCTGCAGAACCATCACCTGTACTATGTGGGGTACCGCAAGGGTCTTGCATTTCCCCCACCCTCTACAATGTATTTACTAAGCTACTCTTTGATATTCTTGACTATCTGGGTGTCACCTACACAAATTATGCGGATGATACCCAGATACTCATCCCTATCTCAGGTGACCATATATCTGACTCAATCGCACTCAACAAGGTCTATGCGATTATTCAGGCTTGGATGGCCCACCATGGGCTTTGTTTGAACGACGAAAAAACGGAGCTCTCGCTTTAGACTGAACAAATTAGACCCAACCTTCAAGGCATTCAGTATCGATGGGAACACCATTAATGTGTCCAATGATACCAAAACCCTGGGTATCTATTAGGATTCCATCTTATCCTTCAATAGACAAACTAATGATGTGGCCTCAGCAGCTGCTTATACTTACAAACTTATAACAGCCTGCAGACCCTTCCTTTCTACCACTAACTGCATTACCCTAGCTAGAACCCTTATAATCTCTAAAATTCACTATTGTAATGATCTTTATCTTGGTACTAGCCTAAGGAACATCAAACTACAGGTAACTCAAAACAACGCCATTAGGCCTGCGCTGGCTACCTATTAACCAAAGAATAGCACTGAAAACACTTACCTTGACTTATAAGTGCTAAGCTAACTGCGCACCTGAATACCTATCAAACCGCTTCCTGGCTCACACCTCTACACGACCTTTGAGATCCACCCAAATCAACTTGCTGCGCATACCCAGATTTAAATGGCAAAAAGCAGGTGGGGCCAGCTTCCCAGTCTTGGCAGCCAAGTTATGGAACACCTTGCCTACCGCACTGAGAGCTCTGCCTTCCTTCTACTCCTTCAAGCACAAAGTCAAGAATTGGCTCTCTGACCAGGATTTAGCTGCTGCTCACACATAACTCCCTTGCTGCATGTCATACTCCAATAACATAGGTATGCCCTTGTTGGAAAATATGCAACTGTTCTACTGTATATATTTTATGTTTATTGCATTTCTGAAAATTGGTAACTATATAACTGTATATACCTGCATGTAAATTTGCATTGCTTCTGTACGCATGTACCACTAAGAACTGTTCATTATTGTAATGTATGTAACCACTTCAATTACATTATGCACCCAGATGCCCACGGGCCCGGATGCGCTATACAAATGAAACAAATACAAATTCCCCATCTGGCGGAACCCTGAGTCGGCAACGTCCAGTGCCACTGTGATGGCGTGATCCAACACTACCTCTCCCTCCTGGAAGAGGGCATTCACCTCCATTCTCTTGTCAGGGAGGAACTCAAGAATCAGTCCCAGCTTGTACCACAGCTCCCTGTTGTACCTGGCTAGGATCGCCAGTGCGATGGCCGCCTTAATGGTGGATGCCGCAGTGTAGATCACTTTCCACCCCAAGGCGTCCAGCTTCTTACCCTCGCTGTCCGGAAAGACTGACGATCACGAGGACGGGTTAGATGACCGCTTCCTCGCAGCTGCCGAAACCACCAAATCCGGTGATGGTTGCCACCTCAGGCACTTGGGTGCAGATTCCGGTACACAGTACTTTTTCTCCAGCCTATCCTGCTTGGCTGGAGCAGTGCAATGGTTCCTCAAGAGGGCAAGGCCCTCCTGCCACACGTTGTCCAGGATGGGCACCACCATGATTGGCTACCTCTTGGCCTCGTGCCTCTGGTACAGGAAGCCCTCCGTCCTGGTTTCTTCGGGCACAAGCTGGAACAGCTCAGAGGTTCTGGCGATCATGGAATGTAACAACCCCTCCTTGTCCGGTGGGGACGCCCTAGGCTGCAGGGACCCGCTGCCCACTCAGATGATATCGTCATCCAGGTCTGCTTGGGGAGACGGGGCCCGACGGGGATGTGGAGGCTGAAATTGGGGTGCCGGATGGCGCTTCCCTTTCTTTGTTGGTGGCTGTTCGGGGGCCTGGCGGACCGTTGGAACAGGCCCTTGTGGCATTCTCTTCTGGATATCTGACAACAAGGTGTGGAGGGTTGATAGGATGTCCAGAGACACATCCCTCGGCAGAACCGGCGTGATCAGAACACTAGGCCCGCTCCGGTGTTGCTGTCGTCCTCCTCTTCCACGTCCTCGTGGACATTGTGTATAGGGACTCCAAATCCTCGTTATCCGTGAACGAAATTTTCATGGCTTGGACCAGGGACTGGGACTGATTCAGGGCCTCCTTGCCCCCCTCCCCTTTTTCCACCCCAAGGGGCTGTAACCGGGTTCTGAGGCGGTGTCCCTTTCTCCAGCATGCCGGCAGACCTTGTCCAAGTCACCACTGTGGCCTTGAGTCTCGGAGGGAGGGATACCTTCAGCGCTGTGGGGGCTACCTTCTCAAAGTCAGCCCCTTTAGCTTTCGAGAAAGCAGCCGCCACCAGCTCTATCGTCGACGAAGACTTACCCTGCGCTGCTTGGGCCTTAGGCATTCTTCCCCTTCGTCCGTGGCTACTCTGGCTTTTCCCGCAGCTTAGCCAGGTTGGATGACTTTCTCTGAAGAGGAGCTCAATTGCCGGCTGGTAATGGATGTGGAAGGTGATGTTGATCGTGCCCTGTCTGCCGTGGAACCTACTTCCACGGCGACCTCGGTGGACCCAGACTTGCGGTGCTTAGCCTTATCTTGCCGCCAGTCTACTGTGCCTGTCCTTTGTTGTCTCCTTGGAGAATCTGCAGCATATCTCGCAATCTCCTTCCTTGTGGTCCGGATGCAAACAGTAGATGCATTGCAGGTGCCTGTCCTCCACAAATGCATTTTGTAGCCCAGACTTGTTGCAGGACTTGAAGAGGTACCTTCCTTCTTTCTTCTCCTCAGTCATGGACGGAGGGCACGAAGTAGGCCGAATGGCCTTCTGGAAACTTCGACGATCTTCGCCCTTGAAGGGCGCTGAACTTCACCGACAACGGATCCCTTCTGTCAGCAGATGGAGAGAAGAGCACACAGGCTCTTTTGGAACAAAAATTGAACCCTTTTCCGTGAAAAAACACAAAATGTAAAAGTAGTTTGCAGAGCAAACTCGAGGACTCCCAACACTGAAGCGTGAAGTAAAAATCCAAAGATGGCTGCCAGAGGAGGGGCTTAGGGAGAAGGCTGTCATTGGATGGGGGCAGTATGACCCAGAGGACAGTGATTGGTTTAGAGGAGAAATACGGTTTGTAAGTGAAAGTGAAACTGTTTTTCTTTTTTACTGAGGATTCCCAGCCTGATGATGGGGAATATTCATGAGCATGTGAATCCATGCTAGACCCCATGCTGGAGAAGGTGAGGAATCTGTGGGTGGAAATAATCGATTAGCTGCTAATAGTGCTAGTACAGAGATCTACTTGTACAAGTTTAAATAGTAGTATCATCATCCGTGGGATTTGTATCAGTGACGCAACGTTAAGAACTGGTAGAAATATAAGCAAAAGGCGTGGGCTTGCATGTAAGTCAAGGAGCTGCGAGGCAAAATGCAAAGAACAAACTTTTCACAGTGAATTGGGTCGGACGACCAAGTAATGTACAATACCTTAAAGCGTGGAGAGTGGGATTAGCAAATATGTAAACATGATTTTGAAAGTAAAAGAACATGCAGACGTTTACTTTGCACCTTTGATGCTGTACTGAATTTTCAGATTCAACTCTGTCCTCATTTGGAGCTGCATCCTGTTTCTGGAGCAGGGACTAGTTCTCCAAATGGAAGACAGCCCTTTAAAAAAATGAAGCTGTAACACCAATATCTTCATGAAAATATATGGCTCAATGGAGAAGAAAAAAAAACGATGTAAACGTGACAGCACTCGCGTATGGTATAGTTCAGTGTGCGCTTGGTAGTTACAGAGATGTTAAGCGTTAGCAAGACTCAATTCAGTTTACAAAAGTAATTTTGCTGGTGCAGCGAGGAAACAATTTTGTAACCGTTCAATTTAAAGGTGGCAATAACAGTAAAACTAAACAATAACAGCAAGATGTCTACATTAAGATGCCAGGCTCAGAAGGAAGTGCACAAGCCATTCTTCTCCAGAAGAAACACAAACAGAGTATAAGCCATGCCAAGCTTGAAAACTCCGTTAGGCCACCTATCCTCAATCTACAGAGCACTTGGCCCATTCACAGGTTTATCCTGCTACTGTAATTTGTTTATGCGGGCTCCAGCGCTTTCTGAAATTAGGTTTTCGCTGCCATGCAGAGTGCCGGCAATGAGAGGAACTGTTCCAATATGCACCTTCACACTGCACATTGCGACTGTAGGCCACATTTTACAAGTGTTCACACAGAATTTTAGAGCAGATAAGCACCAGTCGGCCCGGCTAGCCTGGGCAATATATACATTGCATGCTTTTCACTTAAAGACCCTTAGCAGTGTACAGCTGAGTGTTCTTGATTTTTTTGGCTGACAAAAGTCAGTTTAAAATGTATTTACTGTTTGCTTCTGTCACTTACTCTAGGAAAAAAAGAAGACTGACTAAATCATAAAGCCTAAGTCTTCCTGGCGCTTGTCTTGCAAGCTCTAGTGGAAAGTGGGCTCACTTTGCTAAAAAGAAAAAAAAAAGTCTCTTTGTACTGCTTTATCTCAGTTCACAAATGAAATGCCTCCATCACATGCTCTTTTTCTGTACTTTTCCTCAGCATATACATGTTGAAATTCTTAACCCTATACCAGTAGGACTGGCAGGAGAAATTAAGAATCGATTTGGGGGCCCCGTTGCGGGACAGCCAGTCCTCGTGGGAAATCTGTGACAGATTGCCATCTGGCAAGGTTGTGAGAGCCCTGGCTTTTTCTAATTCTATTAATAAAATGATGGGGGTAATTCTGTCTCTGAAAAGGAGGCCTGCTAATTAGATCTCCCTTTCAATAAAAGCTCTGTGCCAAATACATGTACCCTTGCTGCACTAGTCTCCTCACAACTGCAGTGACAACTGCAGCACCTGCTCGTCAGTGGCACAGGGCAGTTCCAAAGGTTACATGTGTATCCCCAACAGCTGCTGCTGCCCAAAGTCATCGCAATTATAGGCTGTATTTTACCTTCTTCATCTCTGATCCAAAATGCAATCATTGTTGCCTTGCTTGCCTGGTGGCAGGGTAAACTCCAAGAATAAGCCATACCTGGTCATGGCATGGTGACTTACAAGAGCACAAAATTATGAAAGCCACACCAGTTTCATAACATACCAGTGTCGAGCATGTGAGCCCAGCCTAGCTATGCGAGGGCATTGTGTATTCATGGCAGCCTGTCTGTCTCTGCTTCAGCAAGTTATACGACAGGATGCAGTCTTCTTTCGTTTACCATGAAGGAAGGGTAAGAGTTCAGCTCCAGCAAGGGAGCTCACAGCAGGAGATCTCCTGGGAACCCCACTTTCAAAGGGGCACTCAGATAATAAAGGCCAGCCTCACACCAGAGTGTTGCAATCCAAAGGGCCTTTGACGTGCAGGCTTAGGCCGGTTAAAAATTGTTGTGGATAAAATCCAAAATTCCAGGTGCAATCATGCCCCCACCACATTTCTGAGAACAGTAATATCAAATCTACGGAGCGGATAAAAGCTATGCAGAATGGCCTTCTTGTAAGACAGATCAAATCCAAGAAGGTTCGATTGGGTCTCCTGAACATCATTCCCCCTCCTTGTCCGGAGCGACCAAAACAATCCCTTATTCCAATTCTTAATGTTATTCATAAGCATGAATCTGTAAACTCTAGCACCCACGCTAACCGAGGTGATGCTAGACAACCATGTTAGGCAGAACCCATTAGCAGGTTTTCTTCAGGCACTAGTAGAGGAGCCCTGACCTCCCGGAACATCCAATGCCCCTCCCCCCCGACCTGTGGCTTAAAAGAGTATTTCCTGTGCCTCCACCTCTCAAGAGGTGGGATGGCGCCCAAAAATGTCCAAAGTCCCTAACTTAAAACAAGCTAACAAAGACTGGGATTTCTTGGCCCATAAAGTAATACACTGGTGAGGCAAAAAAAGGGTTGTTCCTCCGTCAACTTAAGTTTACATCTGGACTTGCAGATTTTCAATTGCATGTACAAAACTATCTCCCTATGCATATTAGAGGAAATGCACTTGATCTCATCTTTTCCGCTGATGATTCAATGGACACTTTTAAACCCATACCGGTTATATGGTGAGATCACTTTCTTCTTCCCTTCGTTATCTTTTTCCCTTTTTGGCCTAAATTGAAATCATGCTCGTACTAGTTGACGCTTTTGAACTAAGATCGCCTCTGATCAAGCAGCCGGATGCTTCAAACATAACATGGTTAACTTAAATGTTTCAAAGGAAGGTCCTCCAGACCCATGCACAGTTTTGAGATCCTTGGATAGCTTTCATTAAAGCAATGGTAGCTATGGCTGATACACTGGAACCTGTTAAATTGGGCATCTGCCGGGTTAAGTCATCCGCTCCCTGGTTTTCCCCTGGTTCGAGGCTTTTGAATTAAGCGTCCAACATACCGAACATAAATGGCAGCTTAACCTTGAGCCTAAGGTTAATTATAAGCAAGCTCTTTTAGCCCATCATAAAGCTATTAAAGCTACTAAGTCATGATACTATGCTGACCGTATTATTTCAGCTTCTTACTCCTCACGAAAGCTTTTTTAAGTGGTCAAAGAACTCTCTGCACCACCTCCCCCTTTGATCAACGCTTCTCATTCTCAGGAGGTTTGTGACCAAATCAGTTCCTTTTTTCTGGACAGAATTTCCAGGATTAGGAGCTCATTTGTATCTACCGGGTCTAGCACTCCGGTTTCGAGTCCTCCTTTAGAATTGCATTCTACCTGCGCACCCCCAGCCTTTCTTTTCAACACTGTCACTGATGAGATTGTCACCAAAGCCATTTGTAAATTGGCATCCCCCTATGTCCCCATTCCTTTGCATCCAATTCAATCTCTTACTTTGGACTGCACTGCGCTATTTACTGTAGCTCTTTGATTTTCGTTCGCAAATGGGGTTATTCCGGCCTCTTTAAATCATGCTATCGTTTACCCTTTCTTGAAAAAACTCAACTTAATCCAGCATCAACCGACAGTTATCATACCATTTCGCTGCTTCCTGTTCTCATGAAACCACTGTTACCTCTCACCTATCTAGGTTTCTTGAGACAGAATTTGACTTGCACTCTTTTCAAGCATGTTTCAGGCCGCTTATGCGAACAGAGTCGGTCATTACTTCTGTTCTCAATGACTTGGCACTACTGCAGAAAGGTCAGAGTGTTGATTCTCCTTGACCTCTGCGTGGCATTTGATACTATTGACCATGGAATTCTTCTCCAGCGGTTGAAGAAGACGGGGATGTCTGGTGCACCTATGGCTTGGTTTGCCTTCTTCCTTTCACAACGCCAACAGACTTTTGCTATTTCCTTGCTGTTCAGCACCATCCTCTGTCTCTTGCGGGGTGCCCCAGGGGTCTTCTCCATCACCCCTTCTATTTAATCTTTATTTACGGCCACTTGCTGACCTCGTCCACTCCTACAGCATTCATTTTTATACGTATGCTGTTGACACTCAGCTGGTCTTCCGCCTTGGGCCCTGGTCTCAGATCCTCAATTGAAAACTTAAGGAGTGTCTTATTGAGATTGGGTGTTGGATGGGCCAAATTGGCTGAAACTAAACAGGGAGATGACTGAGATCCTGGTGGTCGGCTATAGATCACCTTTCTTTTTGGAATTCAGACTTTTGGGCAGATTCCTTAAGACCGCGCCCTGGCTGCTGTGAAGAGCCTAGGGATAAAACCTCTCCCTACTGGTTCATGCAAAGATCAGATTGCTTCAGTTTGTAACACCAGTTTTCTTAGGCTGACACTACAGAGGAAAGTCCTACCATTCTTGCCGCCTCTATGCCATTTGTCGGACGTTTCTACCTTTATCATGGGCTCTCTGGACTATTGTAGTGGGATTTACCTTGGGCAGCCTGAATTTTTTGTCCAGAGGCTAAAAAAATCCTGCAATATTCTGCAGCATGTTTAGCCTTAAACGCTCCTAGGCTTTCTCGCTATATCAGGCTGCTGGCTGAGCTTCGCTGGCTTCTGGTGAGAAGCCGGATCAAGTTAAAGGTTCTGTGTATTGGGTGGCCAGCGTGCGATGAGCACGTAGTTTTGCGGGACTCCTGCTTCGTCGGCTCATATCCTGAAGAAATCTGCTATTTAGACCACAGAATTGAATTTGTAATAGTGTGACAGTTGAAGGAGTAGCGAGGGCCACGCATGGCTCTTTGAAGTGGGCTGAACGAGGTGTGCTTGGCCCGGACCGAGGAGCGGAGAGGAGAGGAGCCCAGGACTGATGCCGAAAACAGGCTTAAAATGGCCGCCGGAGAGCCATAGTGTGAGGCAGTGGATATCCGTAAAGCCCTGGCCAAAGAGAGATGATATATGCCCACAGAGAATGAGTGCAGGAGTGGGAAGGCTCCCAACAGAAAAGGAGAAACTGGTAGGCGACCCTCAGAATAGCGGAGGAGCAGCCTAGACTGCAGGCAAACCCCCGTTCCCGCTGTGAGGAGCGGAGACCATCCCCCAACCATGCTACCAGTAGCATCGAGCTGAGAGGGAGCTGCAGTAGTGCCCTTCAACGACGAGTGCAGCGAAGTGCAGCTTGGCGAAATGGGAGTCGGCGGGTTGCAGAGCAGAACAGAGGAAGCAATGCTGCGAGTGTGCAAAGCAGCTACCTGCAACAGTGCGCATGGTGGCGGTGGAGACTAAATACGATTCGATAGCCAGGTGGACCGCCCAGTGTGTCCCGACCGCAGCCACAAGAAGACCCCGACACCCATCCTCCCCTTTACGGTCTGGCCATTGACTATATCCCCACCAAAACGGAGCAGCAACGCAGGCGGCCAGACACGGTGGGGATCGACTTGAGGAGTATGAGACAAAACCGCTGATAGTGGTCAGGGTGAGAAGGTCGGCGGGCGAGGAACACTTGATTTGAGGACCCCCGAGGTACTATGCGACATAGTAAAGATAGGAAGGAGAGCCTGACCACATGTAAAGGCAACAGGCTGTTACATAGTGAGATCAAGGGGAGAAACAAAGGATAATAAGATGAGCCTAGAACCTTGGACTCAATTACAAACTGCGATTTACGCCCAGGCAATGTCAACCCACAGTAGGGTTACACAAACTAATGCTGTTGAAAAGGGCTTGCAGTGGTTTATACGCCAGCTCGGCAATATAGTCTGAGCATAACCTTGGGCAGAAATAAACTCGGGGCCAAAATGGTGAAGGAACAACAGAATGTGGAGAAATATGCAGAAATGAAAGATAAACAACAAAAGCATGTGGGACCGGACCGGACCACGGAAGAAGGTGTGACAAGAGGGGATGGAGGATGAGTGACCCTTGACACGCTGATGGAGGTGACACAGGTGTCTAAAGCATCCCTGGAGGGGAGCATTAAGGAGGTAGGAGTAGATGTCTCCCTGGTCAGGGCAGATCTTCGCAAGGTGTGCGAACCAGTCACGAAAGTGGAACAGATGGTCAGTGCAGTGGAAGATGACATTCAGACCCTCAAAAACCAGGTGGCAGGGGGGCGTGGCCAGCAGTCCGATGGGGAAGACGTGAGTCTCTCCGGCTCCCGCAACCGCCAAACACATCCTGATTAAATTGCTTGATTCCTTCATGCTATAGAGGCTCAAACACTCCGGACGGGTGTCGGACCCCCCCCGGGCTAAAGTGAGCCGGAAAGCAGCTGAAACCGCGGCTGTATCACAGAGCTACGGGCGAGAAGAAATCCGAGCAGGCGCCAACCGGCCCGACTTCAAGATGGCCGCCGGGGGTGAGAGCTAACTCTGTGCCTGAGAAGCGGAGCGGTACGGCAGGGGGGCTCGACATCGAGGGCAGGCGAAGCTCTGACTTGTATGCAACAACTGACCAGCCTGTCGGAAGAACTACAATCCTGTGCACCTCTGCTGGGGAAGACACCATTCGCGTCCCACACCGGTGGAAGGGGGGTGCGAGCCTGCCGTCGTTGTGAGCGGGCCGGCGGATGAGTGAACGCGAGTGGCCCGCTGCACTCGCTCAACCACAGGCCAGGAAGGTCAGCGACGAGCGGAAATAGAGGTGCCGGGGCAGAGTCCCAAAGCACAGCAGCAAGCACACCAGCGCAAAGGACACCAACGGCACCCCCCAAGAACAGTGCGCCGCACTGCCTAGCAGCATACTGGAAAGCTGTGAATCCGACGCTCCCCCGCTGGTGGGGGGTAACCGGGCTGGGGCAGCACCAGACTGCGGGAGGCCACCCGCAGCAAGGGCCCTAAGCACAGCAGCACACTTACCGCCAAGAGCACGGGGCCCTGAGGCCTGCATCGAGGATTCCGGGAGAGCGGCACTACACAAGACCAACAACCGCACGGCCTGTGGCAAGGGTGAGGGCACCCCGAGAAGAAGCTACATCTCAGAAACAGGCGAGCGGCACTGGAGAGCAGACATGAGTGGCAGTCCCGCGGCCCCACCACTTGTATCGGCCAGGGCAACTGGCCAACACTCCGCCGAGGGAAAGGGATAAAGGCTCGAAGCGGACTCGACAGGCTGTAAGGCGGCCATTACACGCTCCTCCACCCCGCAGATAGCAACAGTGCGTGGCCCCCGGGACCGAAGTGGTGGAACTCACTGGGGCCGGTTTGGGTGGGCAGTCCATGACCAGTCCCGATGCCGGAGCAGGCCAGTGCGCTAAACAGAGGCAACAGCTCAGTCCGCAGTCCGGTTGCTGCATGGCGATTTCCGCGCAAAATCCAGATCCACCAGGCGCAGTAAGAAACATGGTGAAAGAAAGATCTAGAAGACTGCCCACGCAAAGCAGCATGGACCAATATACAATTCCTCCTCACAAGCTCCCGACCTCCACTCGTTGTCTTCGGAAGAAGTGGAGACAGACAATACGATCTCCCTCAAAGACATAAGGACTGCCATAGCGGAATCCCGCACGTCCATGGAGCAGAAAATGGAAGGAATAAGCATGGACGTGTCCCTCCTCAGACATGACCTTCAAAAGCTAACGGCACGCACGGGAGAGGCCGAACAACGCATCTCGAACACAGAAGATGGAATTCACAACATGAGACAACAACTCCAGAGTGTCACGTCCAAACTCAAGGTGCTGGAGGATAGAATTGAAGATGGAGAGGGGAGATCTAGACGCAATAATGTGCGAAAACTTGGTATCCCCGATAAAGCAGAAGGCGCCTGCATGGAACTGTTTTTGGAGCAGCTGCTCGCTGACCTGTTCGATCCGGACTCATTCTCCAAGTTCTTCTCTATAGAGCGAGCGCATAGAGTGCCCACCGGCAGTCCAATGCCTGGGGCTCCCCCGCGCACAGTAATTGCAAAATTTCTAAACTTCAGGGACCTAGACGCATTACTGCAACATGCACGTGCCAAGGGCACGATTACCTTCAATGGTCCCAGGATCGCCTTTCTCCCTGACTAAACTAGGGAAGTGCAGAAAGCAAGACAATCCTTTGACCACCTCAAGAAGCAACTACATTCAATGGGAGTGAAGTATGGGCTGCTCTTCCCCACGCAATTAAAGATCTACCACAAGGGAACCACGGTCCACTTTAATGACCCCAAGGAAGCATGGCACTGGGCTGAGCAGCATATAGAGGGCGACTGGTCGTCTTCGTGCGGCAGAGGGGGGAAGGAACCGCGTGCCCCCGCCTGCCCAACAGCGCGAGCCCCGTCAGCTTCCAGCACAAGATCCACCGGAAGACATAGGTGGCTGACCCATACCTAAATCTCTACTCAGTGCCCCGGTACTCAACAAGTAAGCTCGAAGTGTAATATGGCACCTTATGCGACATACCGCAATACCCATCTTAAGGTAACAAACACTTGAATGTGGCGGCTGCGGGAACGTCTCGCACACGTGCTTTGTAGGGCCCCCCCTCCCCTCGGCTAGTAAGTTTCAAGTTAAGCGCTAAAGGTGTCCACCCCTCTCAGAAATAGTTTGTAGGGGGACCACCTGAACCTTTGGCTGCAATTGTCTTATGTAAGCTGTCCAGTTGACAGCCGGTAGTGTTAAAGTTCGGGCGACCGATGCTTCTAGTTGGGAGAAGTATAGGGAGGGTGGGGTTGGGTTTGTTGAGTTTAGTTAGGGGAAGGACCAGTCTAGCACATAACACATTAAAATCACATAAGAGGGTTATAACACGGAGGCGCGCGGGTGCCGGGTACCTGGCGTCGTCATCAGCAGCACACACTCCATTAGCCACTGATAGATATGGCATCACGTAATACAAAAACAACCAGAACACTGAAATGTATGACCTGGAACGTCAATGGCCCCGGCAATGCAATCAAACGGCGATTGGTGGGGCAATACCTGAACAGGCACGCACCGGACGTCGCTTTCCTGTCCGAAACACACCTTGCAGGCACAGAATGCTCCCTATTCAGATGCACAAATTATAGACTCGCAGTCCACGCAGGCTTCACAATGGGCTCAAGGGGGGTCATGGTACTGATACACAAGAATCTCCCTTTCCACCTGAACACAGTAACCCAGGACACTGGAGGAAGATACGTATATGTGGCTGGTACACTCTGGGAGCACTCCGTCACACTACTAGCGATTTACACACCGCCCACTTTGTTGTCACCGATACTCGCCGACATTTCACCCCTGATTACCGCAGACACTTCTAACATCATCATAATAGGAAGGGGACTTCAACGAAGTCATGGACATATCCCGGGATTGCTCACACCTTCGAAATAGAAACCCCAGCGTGCCTACCAAACTTGCAACGTTCACGAACGCCATGGGCCTGTGTGACGTATGGAGAGAACTCCACCCTAATATCAGGGAATACTCCTTCCACTCGGGGGCTCACGCCTTGCTCTCCAGATTGGACTACTTCTTTCTCCCAGCAACTGACCTACACAGGGCCCATGAAGCATGCCTACTCCCCAGTGGCATCTCCGACCACTCCCCACTGGTGATGCAAATCACAACATCCAGGCCGACTCCCCCGCCCAGCTGGCGCCTGAATAATTACTACCTAGGCAATCCAGACCCAGTGGTCAGGCTCCAAGAGACAACGCAGACATACTTTGAGCTGAACACAGAGTCCGCATCAGACCCAGTGTCACTATGGGAGGCCTACAAGGCAGTACTGAGGGGGGAACTCATCTCATGGACGACCGCACAGAGATAACAATACCTACTCAAGGTACACAAAGCGGAACAACAGGTGAAACAAGCAGAGGTAGCGCACATAACCCAGAACATGCCCGACACAAACCGGCCCTGCTCCTGGCACAAAAGCAGCTCCAGAACACTGCACTGGATAATGCCAGGCATGTACACTCAACAATGCGTGCAAGAGTTTATGAAACGGGCGATAAAGCCGGGAAAATGCTAGCACGGCTAGAACGCAAGGAGCAGGGACGCAGCCATGTCCAGCAGCTACAGAGGGCACAACCCCACTTGTGGCAGATCAGGACATCACGAGGGGCTTCGCAAATTACTATGTTGAACTGTATAAGTCACCTAACACCCCCGCAAATACCTCCATCATAGAGGAAATTAACTTCCCCACCTTGAGCATAACACAAGAATTGTTGGAAAGAGACATAACGGAGGATGAGGTGTCGAATGCCATGTCTGGCCTCCAAGCGGGCAAGTCCCCAGGTCCAAACGGCTTCCCGATTGAGCTGTGGCGGAAAGTGGGAACCAACGTGATTGCTCCACACCTACTGCAAATGTTCCAACATGCAAGAAAACAGGGCACCCTTTCCCCAGATCTTAGGGAAGCCACAATAATAGTACTACCCAAACCGGACAAACCCCCTGAACACTGCAGCTCTTACAGGCCCATTTCACTTATAGACAGCGAAACCAAAATACTTGCAAAGATCCTGGCAAACCGGCTACAAGAAGTCATCCCCTCCCTGGTCCACCCTGACCAATGCGGCGTCATGCCCGAGAGATCGACACACATGAATCTATACAGGCTGCACTCAGCACTGGAAAAATCCAGCAGCATACAGGGTCTGCTGGCTTTGTTGTCAATAGACTTTGAAAAAGCTTTTGATTCAGTGAGGTGGGAGGCCATCTGGGACATAATGAGGCACATGGGTTTTGGCGCAAACTTTATCGGCTGGGTGCAATTACTATACGAATGTCCAATAGCCAGAACTAAGGTCAACGGCTGCCAATCAGAGCCCTTCCGATTGGGCAGAGGAACGAGGCAAGGTTGTCCCCTGTCGCCCATGATTTTTGCACTTGCCATCCAACCACTGGCCATCCTTTTAAGAAATACCCTACTCTGGGAGGGCTTCCGGTGGTCAGAATCATGGGAGGATAGAGTGTCCCTCTAGGCGGATGACCTGCTTATCTACTTGAAAGACCCATGCAACTCCTGCCAAAATGTTACCCAAATGCTGAAACGATACGGAGCCTTTAGTGGCCTACGCATGAACTGGTCAAAATCCATCCTATTTCCCATAGGAGCGCAGCTGCCACTTGCCCCATAGACTGCCCCTACCAAATTGTTACTGATCAGTTCAAATACCTAGGGGTGAAAAACACGAAGCACCTCACAGACTACACAGCTCTGAATCTACAACCAGTCGTGGCGAGATTCGCTGAGGACACTCGCCACTGGAGCTCCCTGCCACTGACACTGATGGGCAGAGCTGCCCTATTCAAAATGATCGCCCTTCCCAAGTTCTTGTATGCTCTGCAAAATGCACCGCTGCATATCCCGCACCAGGAATTCCTCAAAACAGACCGTATCCTCCGGAAACTGCTTTGGAATGGAGGGCCCCCGCGGATCGCTCTTTCCACCCTTCAGAGATCTGTCTGGGAGGGGAGGATTGGGCTGCCCAGGCTGCAAACTTACTACTGGGCCAGCCAGATGGCGGTGGTGGATGACATGCTCCATGGGGAAAAGGACCTGCCGCATATCAAAAGGTTTAACACTGACAGCAACATAACACCCCTGGAACTTCTATACTGCGGCATGGGCCGCACATCAGCTCCTACCATGGAAACGCACATCACACGAATCTGGGCAGAAGCAAACCGGCATGTAGGCTGGGAATCGAAACTGACGCTGCCCCAACCATTGTGGAACAACAGTCTTCTCCCCGAGTTACAGAAGCTGCCGAAATGGCCCGCCTGGGTCCAACGTGACATCACCAAAGTAGGAGACGTAATAAAAGAGGAGAAACTGGTCCCCTTTGAAACACTGCATGCGGAATTCGCCCTCCCATCCTCGGAAGGATACCATTATACGGAACTGAAACACGCACTGCACGCCCATCAACAGATTATCAGTGACACATTACAATGTACCCCGCTGGAGCGTAACATAGTCCAGGACCAAATAAAAAGAAAATTCACTTCAACCATGTATAATGTAATCACATCCTTTGCTACACCCGAGCTCGTCAGCTTGAGGGCCAGGTGGGAGCGAGACGTTGGTCCTCTACAATCGGAAGACTGGATGGAAGCCTTGATGTACCCTCGTGAGGCGACCATTTCATCGAGGCTCCGACTGGTCCAACTCAAGATCCTACATCGTATTTACTATCCGAGAGTGGCACTCTTCCGGTGGGGCAAGGTCTCGGACCTGCGATGCACACGATGCAGGCGCGAGGAAGGAACCTTCTTCCACATCATATGGGAATGCGACGAAATACAGCGACTATGGTGGAAATGCTGTGACAAACTGTCCAGAGTCTTGGGCAAGCCAATACAAAGGGGAACAAAGCAACTCCTGTTAGGGATCTCCGATGACTGTGACCTGACCCGGTATGAGGTACTGCTCTGGCCAACCACTACAGCGATACTGAGAAGTAACATTGCGCAGCTATGGGGATCGGAAAGAACACCTAGTTATGATCAATGGATCACGGACGTGGACATCTGTGTGACAATGGAGCGAAGGGTATACGCAGCAAGGGGATGCCCGCAGAAAGCAAGCAAAATCTGGCAGAGATGGGAAGACGATGGCTAAGCCCCCGAAGCAGTGTCACTGGCAATGGGAGCGTTAAGAGCAAGGTGCCCATGGACTGGCAGGGCTGGCGCATGGAGACTGTGTCCTGTGTTCCCTCATCAAAGACGAGATGGTCCAAGGGGCAGAAGCCCCTCCCCAATTTTGTTTTGACCCCCCCTTATGGTTTACCCTCTGTTTTTTTCCTTCCCCTGCAATGCACAGTGTTATGTGTAATGTTTATGTATGTGTGGAAAATTTAATAAACATTTTGTTGATCAAAAATAATAACCAGGTGGCAGGCCTGGTGGGGGCAGAGAGGGTCGCTTCAGACGATGCAACATCAGACTGGCCGGGGTACCGGAGAGAGAAGAAGGACCCTGTGCAGAGCTATTTGTGGAAAAGCTAGTTCTGAAAGTGCTGGGGATCAAAGTCCTATTGAAATATTTCAAGGTGGAAAGAGCTCATAGGGTGCCGGGCAGAGAATTGAAACCAGAGGGGGATGCTGGACTATGTGAGGGGGAAGCCGTTACGGTATAGTCACCTAGGAGTAAATGTGAGGAGTGGAGAAGGGGTGAAGTAAGTAGAGCGGGTGGAGACAGGGGTAATGTTAAGCTCCCCTCACTTAACAGACGCCATTGGCTACCACCCACGAGAGGCAGAGATGAGGTGGTGTTAGTCAAGGGGTCTACATACTGGGAGAGGTGGGATGGAACCCCATGGGGAGACATCCGAATAATCCAGTTGGGGAGGTTGGGGGAGGGAGGGATGAAGGTGGGGAGGAAGGAGAGTTGGGGGCGGGCGGTGGGGGTTGCGGGGTGGGAGTGATGACACCAAGTTGGGGATGGGTGTTACTGGGGACATAGCTGGGGGGCAGGGAAAGAGCAGATATCGCGAGGCGGAATCAGATACAGGAAGGCACACTACTGAGAATGGGATCAAGGAAGGGGAAAGGCAACACATGGTGGAGGCTGGATTGCTCAAGAAGGGGTCCACGAGGGTGATTGAGGGGTGGAGACCTTGGAAGATAAGGGACAGGCTATGTCTTGGATCGCTACTATGGATGAGCAGGGAGGGCTGGAAATCGGAACATGGAATGTTCGGGCGCTGGGATCAAGACAAAAGAAACGAAGGGTGGGGGAATTTCTGAAATGCAAGGGATTCAAGTGACCCTGCTTGGGTAAGGAGGATCTGGGGAACCTGGGGAGACTATGGGGAGGGGGGAGCGGGAGGACAGGTGTTCGGCACCACCTATTCAGCTCAGGCAAGGGGGGTGCTATTCTGAGTGGCGCGAGCAGTCCCGCTTCAAGTGGAAAAGGTGCTGAAAGATGAGATAGGGAGGTCAGTGATGCTGGTGGGCTGCGTACTGTGTTTGGTAAATTCATACACACCAAACGTGGATGATAAGGAGTACTTTCCCTCGGTCCTGCACATGATGGGGGCATGCAGAGGGGAATTTGTCATATGGGGTTGGGGGGGTTCATTGTCATAGAGGAACAGGTGGAAAAGATGGAAAAGATGGCGTAGATGGAATAGATAGAATGGATGAATCGGACAGAATGGATGAATCGGATAGGGTGGATGGAATAGATAATGGAGTGGATAGAATAGACGGAATGGATAGATAGTGTGGATGGAGTGGACGGAATGGATAGTGTGGATGGAGTGGATAGAACAGACGGAATGGATAGTGTGGATAGAGTAGACGGAATGGATAGTGTGGATGGAGTAGACGGAATGGATAGTGTGGATGGAATAGACGGAATGGATAGTGTGGATGGAATAGATAGTGTGGATGGAATAGAAAGAATGGGTAGTGTGCATGGAATAGATACATTGGATAGAATAGGCGGAATGGATGTACAGAGTGGATTGGATATGTGAAATAGATGATATAAAGTGGACAAAGTAGAAGAAATCGATGGAATGAATGGGGCAGAATTGAATGAGCGGAATTCGATGGAATTTGCCCCACACGTATCACTGTGCACCCTGTCCCCCATGCTGTTGCTATATATCTGTATGAATCAGAGTGATTTGCCCGTGGCTAAAAAAAGTACCGCGGGCAAATCGTTCACATGAGAAAGGTGCGAACTACCAAATGTTTGCACCTTTCTCATGCAAACACGCATACATTCTCACACCCTCACACACAATTCACCCACAAAACACCCTCCCACCCACACCCTCAGCACACACCCACATCCCCAACATAAACAAACCCCACTTACCTTCATCTTCACGCTGGTTCCCTGCAGCGCCAGTTCCCTTTTACTTCAGTGATTGGGAACCGGCTCTGCAGGGTCCTTTTCTTTTTTATATTTTTTATTTTAAACGGAAGGCAGCGGGGGCGTCTCCCGCAACCCCTGCTCACTATACCAGGGAGAATGGTGAGCAGGGCGATGCGGGTGACACCCCAGCAGCTCCCGTTTTTTTTTTCAATGTTACCACCAAAGGTTCGAACTTTTGGTGTTCGTACCTTTAGTGGTAGTATTTTTAGAACTTTTGGTCAATGCAACCATTTTTTTTTTAGGTAATTTCAACCTAAACCTATCTGTATCCCCCCCCTTATATATGCTATATATTTGTATCCCCCTATATACCCGTATTGCCCCCTGTCTCTAAGTGTCTGTCTATCGCTATGTCCCCACCATCCTGTCCACGTGCCTGGTCTTGGCCGCTTTAAAGATAACCACCAAATCACATCACTACACTTACTCTCTACCATAGACCATCATTCAACTAGAACAGAGCTATACCCCTGATTAATTTGGTCTAGCTGTTCACATACGAGTATGACCCCATGAACACCTCATCGCCCTCATCGCAGCTAGCCAAGCACATTCCGGCCTTGCTCACATATGTGTTCTTAAGGCCTAACGCAGCCAGAGCCCAGTCTGGATGTCCACTCACCAGACTGCACACATCCAACCAATATCTTCAGCACCACACCTATCGGTAGGATGCAGCTACCATCCGACAATTACACCAGCTGCACACATATCCAGTGCACCCACGCACCCTACGACACCATCTCTCTCTATCGACCTGAACTACGGTTCCCGGGGGCGTTCAACCTACCAGCGCTTTGAAGTCATACCAATGATATATAGAGCGCTATATAAATGCCAAGAGTAACGTAACATAACATAACCTGGACGAACACCTGGATGGGACTGGGGCAAGGGGGCGCAATAAAAGGTATATGACAGCGCCCCTACACAAGGTGATAGAGGAACTTAGTGTAAATATTGAGGGAAAGGCATGACGAAGAGAAAGGGTACTCATATTACTCAGGAGTATATGGGTCCTATTCACGCCTGGATTATCTCCTAATGGGGAGGGAAAACTGGCAGCAGTTTGAGAGACCGGAATACTTGAGTCTTACCCTCTCGGACCACTCTCCTTTGGTGGTCAAACTACTGGGGTCAAACAGTAGGAGACCCCCCCCCCCTTGACAGTTGTGGTGGATGCATTAGAAGATGGGGAATTTAATAGTGCCCAAAGGGATTGAAGCTTACTTTGAGTTAAATGAGGGATCAGTGGCGTCCATGGAGAACGCTCTTGGAGGCCTTTAAGGTAAATATAAGGGGAGGCGGCTGTGCCTCAAAGTTATGTCGAAGATTACTCTTCACAAAGGAACCAAGTGTACCGTATGCACGTGCTATATATACCTTCAGTGATGTCGACATCGAGACGGAGACCTCCGAGGGACATCAAGTTGACAGGCATCGACGCACAGCGCCCTCTGCTGAAATTATTTTTTTGCTGAAGCAGCTAAGCTGGATATTGGAATCATAAGTTAAGGGAATGTGGGAGGACACAAAACAATCGAAATGGACAACAGAAAATGTATCAAAATCAGGTTACGCAAACCTGCTGTTCATACCGTTATAGGTAGACTTAGCTGTGGCATGCTGGTGTGGGTTAATATCACCCTGAACGTCAGTATAGAAGAGGTGAAGTAAACCAAGTTTCCATCTTGCACAAAAATAGAAGGCACAAAATCTTCCAGGAGAGAATATAGTTTGCCTCAGTGTGGGCTCCAGCAGATCTGACATTAGCCAGAATCCTATTAAGCTGTCATGCATACATCCGCGCAGCACTCACCTGACGTGCCTTCACCATCTCGAGGTACATTCACAAACAGGTTCCAGGGTGGTCCCGTCCAGCAGCAGAATGCACCATTGGCATGCCGCCACTCCGCGTCATCCACGAGCAATACTGTATCAGGCTGAATACGGTGCTCATGGCGGCGATGGCTGCATCTGCAGTGGCAGTTGCCATGGCACTGGAACGCAAGCACAACCCAAGAACAACGCACGCTACGCGGCGGACCCGATCATGTGTTCACGTGAGGCGTGGCAGACCTGCTCAAGTGATCCGGCGCCCATGACCGCAACATAAAAACACAGAGTGCTGCATGGTGCTTCTCAGCTGTGTTGATACCGGCGTGCAGCGTTTCAAGTTTCAACTTTGTTTATTTCCTGGATTCGACCTACGCTTGCTTCACGGACTGCTTCTTGTTTACCCTTTCTGCAACAGCGTTCTCTGGATTGATCACCTGGACTGTTCTGACCTCGGCCTTTCAGCCCAACAGACTGTCTCTTCTTTTTCCTTGGCCTCGGCGCATCCTCATGTGAATATCTCAGGTATTGATCACAGACTTTAGCTAATGGACTGCTTTTGGATTGCCTTTCTTTGAACCATGCTAAGTCCTTACCATATGGTTGGGACATTGTCTCGTTAACCTTGACCCACGGTGGCAACCCAGTAACTGTCGGCTAATGCCGAAAGCCTCATCAGTGAATCATCAACTACGACTATTCTGCTTCTTACTGGAGGGAACAAGCCATACAACCTTATTTTCTGCTGGGGAGATAACACAAGAATCCTGAAATCATTCCTTCCCTGCTACCACACCGGATCACATTGGAGGGTTGCGGGGGAGCGGGGGGGAAGGAGACACTCAGCAATCCTGTTCCACCTCCTCCCTTTTACCACTCTGCAGGCCTCCCAACTGGTAGGTGTCAGGTTCACTTATTCTGATCCCTATACGGGTGGTGTGTATTTGGGGGTTTTGCCTAACCTTCTTGTTTTCCCTTGCAGCCACCTGGGTATCCGGTGTTCTTGTTCCTGCCACCTGTGGCCCCAATAACCGGTCAGCGAGTGGTTTTAGATCTCTCTGACTGGTACTTGGGGACAGAGGTATACCCATCTACGTGGACCTCGAGTCTTGACATAAGCAGATCTGAGTGCAGGCTGACATATTCATGTGGTTCCCTAGGTATGGAGACTCTGAGTCCCTGAGGCCAGCATGTGCCCAGGGCTGTCAAATCATTGTGTGTATAAAATAGCCAGGACGCCTGTGTGTGAACCTGAATATTTTGACCAGAACTTAAGGCCCATGGCCCGGCCAGGCCAGGCCAGGTCAGGTCCCGGATGGGCACAGACAGCCTAGCCTTTAGGTGTGCCCGCAGTGTAGGCGATCCTTCTGGAACATTTATGCTGTGAGGGATCAGACTGGTTTGATGCACACTGATGCGTTCACCAACTACAAATAGAAGGCATACTTGCCAGCTGGTATGCGGGCTGCCAAAATCAAGTAAAAGCCCCCGTTCACAGTAAAAAAAATCAAAATAAAAGCAATTCCTTTTGATTCACGACTTGTGATTCTTAAGAGAGGCGCTCAGAGAGACCTTATGCTAAATTATTACTAGATCAGAAAGCAACCATAATTCTTCATATCTGAAATTAGCAGGATACACCTTTTGCGATCTCCAAGTTATACCTCACGTCTGTAGCACGGACCCTACTCTCTCCAACAATCAAAGGTGCATCAGATGGGCAGACTTTGATTATGTAACTAATGCTTCAATGATTCTGGAAACTGGCTTACCCACTTTCGAATTAGTTTTATCTCCAGAGTATGCCACATCAAACATGGTAGAAACGTTTTACACAGCTTTAATTAACAAACTCTGTCCTATTCTCACTAAGGGGCTTATTATAAGCTAGACGGTAATACAGCGTTGATTATGTCTCAGAATTACCGTTACCGTAGTGGTGTCTGGCAGAATTACTGCTGTATTACGATTTGGCGGGAGCATGCACACACCACTGGTATTAACGGTAATTCGGTCCGGCTGAGTTACTGCCGAAAATGAGGATCCAATGGTAATTCCACCCAGAATCGCTGTAATTACTGTTCCCGCCACCACATTCAGCACTAAATACGCAGGCAGAATGAGCACTGGCAGAAATAGCATCAACGCCATAACAGGAAGCGCAGCGGTGGGCATTTTGAAAAATACAATCCACTCTCAATCTTCCATTTCCTATTACCATCCACACACCTGTGAGGGGTCAGAAATGTGAGGTGGACAATTGTGAAGGTTTTTCATAAAATAACATTTTATTAAATTAATAGGTTGGATCGCCTCACTATCCCTACCCTAGCGAGGATTTCCCTGCCTAAAATAAACTAAAGGAAACACTTTACCAAAGGATATCTGTCCCTTACACTTATACATACAGTAACGTAATAAGGTAATGCATAGCAACACAATTATAACGGTTAAATACACAATATGACAACAGTCTCTCCTTATAATCTGGGCGAATTCCCCATCCCCAGCTTCAAGCAGGATTCTGCTCCACAGTTCCAAAGATTGCCAAGGTTCCAGCACAGTTCTTTGCGACTCCAACTTGACAACAGAAAGTTCCAATATTCCAGTGGTTCAACCAAAATAGGTTCTTTCTCTTCCTCTTGCAATAGTAAGATTCAATATTATCCTCTTCACAAAAACAAAGATTATTTCCTTAGTTCATCAGTAGCAACATAAATTGATTCTGTCAGGATGCTTTGCCACAACTTATTTCTGAAGATATAGAACACTTCTGCAGCAGTTTCATACAGTTCTTTCTTCAACAATGAAAGCCTGTCAGAATAACTTGTTAACACCACTTCACAGCACTTCATCAACTTTCACCTGGTTTACTCCCATTCCAGGCCTACTTCTTCAAAGGTTTGCTTATTGGCTCTACTCCCCTGCCCAAACAGTATTTCACAAACAACACGTGCCTCTGTGGTTAAGATCAGCTTACAACAGCTTTGCAGTGTTCATTACTTTACAACATCAGTCTTTAAGCAATGCTTCCGGACAAACAAGATTCACATTGGTGCTCTTTAGTACTGTTTTGCACTTTCCAAAACCTCTGCAAGTTACGCTACTCTCATTCTGAATAACCTTTTCCAGAAGGGCAGCCTCCTTGCCACTCTTGTTTCCCCACTGCGTTAACAACCAAACACTGACAAGCATAAGGTTTTATTCTGCTTCGTCCTTGGCTTTGGCAATGTGGGTTTATATCAGCTTTTTTATGTGCTTCTTCAAATATGGGCAATAAGCTTTACAACCTTTGGAACTTTCATTCACCCCCTACTGCCTTTGGCAATATCTGTTTTAAATTGCCATGATTACGCTTTATTTTGGCTTGGGTAATGTTTGTCTGCATTATGTTTTAAAAATATTGTCCCATCTTGTTGCTGGGTTCTCAATAAACACATTTTTTAAGACAGTAGTTTGGCTTAGAAAAATACAGTTTTCTCTGGTTACTGATAGTCTGGTATTCAAAATTGCCTTCAATTTTACTTTCACTCACACGCAAGTGTTTTCTACTCTGCAAACGCCTGTATCGAGCACACGAGAGGTCTCGGAGCACTACAGGGTAATTATCAGCTGGTGAACTCACCAGGTAAGGCGTGCATGTCCGATTCCCTCACTGCTCACAGGTAATCTGCTTCAGTAGCTACTCGCGACCCAGCAATCTGCTGCTTTTAGTACGCCGCCTCCCGCGCCACTTGTAAATGGAGCTTCCTTTCCTCCGGAGGCTCTCTGGTGCTCACCGGCTACAGCCTTGTGGGGAAGGAAGCTTTCCACGCGTTCGCTTCCCGCTGCGTAGGCCCCTGCAAAACAGGTTTTCAGAGAGTAAACTTCCCTCCTTCACACTTCCCACTGCTCAACCTTTTCAATTAAGGCTTTTGGAGGAATAGACCCTCTCAGGAACGGCTACTCTTCTCTGCTCAACAGTGGTCCAAGCGTCTTCTCCCTACTCCAGGTTCAGCTTCTGCTGCTTACACTGATCTCCCTGCCCACCTACGGCCTGCATCCGAGGGGGCATTTTAAGCCTCTTAGTGTCCCTCAGGTGTGGGTCATTCCTATTAACAAGCTGACCACTTCTGCAGTTTTGTTCCTCTTTAGCCCTCTTCTTCGTCCCAGTACTTTGGGAATTATAGGACTTGAAGTCCCTAATGACAAAGTTAGTTGTTCCAACTTGATTTTCGGTCCCAATCTTCTTTCTGTTGCCCATAATATTCATTAAATTGATATCATAAGGATCAAACACAAGACTGGATTGTATAGAGAAATAAAGTTCTTTAGAGTTTGAATTGTTATTATTCACAGACTACCTTTCACTGTACCTATGAGAGTTAGGAGAGCTTCTAGCTTTATAGGTCTCCTGGGTTTTAGAAGTGCTAAGGGTTTCTGATTGATTTTACCCACATAAAAATATACAACTTGTGGAACAAGAAGATTGTTATGACAACAAGCCATGACATACTTTGGTATTGAAGAGACATCCTCCATAAAAGAAGATAAATACAGCATTTCACCCCACTGAGACCTCTAATGCCCCTGGGCCCTTTCACCTCTGAGGTTATCATCCTGCACACACCACCCTCAAGGTCAGCATCAGAAACATTCTGCCTTTCCCTGGCCACATAGGAGGAGACTTTAGGCAAAGGTTTAGTGAGGAGTCTGTAGGATTCATCACACACCGTACCAGTGCAAAAATGTCACAGGAGAAGGGAAAGTAAAAACTCCCAGAGAGGAGGCTTAGTCAGCAGAAATGTACAGAGTCCAAACTCCAGGTACTAGTGGACGAGGTAGTCTGCCATACAGAGGAGCTATATGCCAGCAGGCAATGCAAGACCTCTGCCAGGAGGAAGGCTGCCATCTGGGCCCTCGATCAGGGACAAGGTGGTGGCAGTGTGCATCGTCCCACGGGACTCTGAAGATTGCAGGAAGCGATAGAATGACCTCAAAGCCAGGGTTCACAGCCTCATTGCCAGGCACAGGAGAGAGGGTGCAGCCACAGGAGGTGGCACTTTGGAACCCCTTTCCCTGATACCATGCTCCATCCTCCACATGCAGGGGATTGACAGCGTGGAGGCAGGAGGTTCTAGCCAAAGGATGGTGGTAAGTCGGTCAGTCCTCACTCCCATGTGAATGCATTGGCCAAAAACATACATCCCCCAGCATAGATGAGCACAATCAGCAGGGGAACAGGCAAACATGACAATCAGTACAAAGGCACAGTGAGAACACACACATGCCAGGGGAGGAGGGACAATGCAGTAATGCACTGTATCTCCCTGCTCTTGACTTCACATAGGGTTCACAAGTTCCAAGGAAAATGTGTTTCCTTCCCTTGTTTCCACTTCTTGGATGAGCTCAGATATTAGTTCCCTTCTCTCAGCTTGTTACCATATACAAGTTCTCAGTGCCAGCGGGGTTGTCTCCCTACGTCCTGGTCTTTCTTCACATTACCAGGGAGGGTGCTCCCCTTCCCCTGGTCTCTTCTCAAGCTGTGCTTGTTGTGGCTCCAAGACTTTGGTTTCGCTTCTTTGGTTTGCTTCACTTGGCCCTTCTCTTGGCCAACTACTGCCACGAGGAAGATGACTTGTGTCACACACCCTGGTTAATCCTCTTCCCCTGTTTAGCAGGGTCAGGGTATCCCACTGCTCCGTTCTGCCCCTACCAACCATCCCATCACCTCTCCTGCTAGTCTTTGGTCGGTCTCGGGGTCTTTCTACCTCTGCAATCTTCTCCCCTTCTCTGGTGTGCTGAGGCAGTTCTGCAGCATGTGTTCCTCGCAGCAAGCGCGTCTCCTTTTGATCACCCAGATGCCTGGCTTTGTCAGTCTGGACTGCTGCTTCTCAGGGACGTAATTTCACCAAAATGCCAGGGGTAGCGGAAGTGACATCACATGACCCTTGACCTCTGATGACATCAACAGCAGTATGTCATTTGACCCCAACCCGAAGAGACATCATGGGAAGCGATAGAACATGACATTTCACTGCTTTAATGAGTCTTTTTACATGTTTATTTTTTTAAGGGTAGCAAGGGAAACCTCGGGGGTCGCAGTTGCGACCCCTGGCGACCCCGAAATGACGTCCCTGCTGCATCTCCCTCTAACCAGATGGCAGTTCCAGCTTGGGTCGCTTGGGAGCACCTCTGCAGCTTCAGTAAACCCTCCTTCTACAGACCCTTCTGTTAGGCTGCTTCTCTGCCAGGTACTCCAGGAAAAACATGACCATTTGTCAAGTCCTTCAGTGAGGGATTCTCCTGGGCTTCCCCCAGTCCTCAGCATTTCGCCGGCATGCAAAGGTTCCCCCTTCTCTGGCAAGCAGACTGGTCCACAGCCCCTTCTGTTTCAGCACAGCAGTCCTGATCCCTGCTCCTCCAGGGGAAGCTTGACAACAAGTCCTGGTTTCCTGCCTCTATTTCAACTACTGTTGGACCAATAGGAAACCAGCAACTACTGGACCGCTCATTATGGTTGACAGAGGTGCTCTATATGCTACCTCACCTCTTCTTTGTCCCAGTACTGATCCTTGAGAACCTAGTTGAATCCAATGGATTCCTCACGAACACCCTACCTAAAGTCTCCTCCCAGGTGGCCAGGGAAAGGAAGACTCCTCCTGATCCAAACCCTGGGGGCGGTGTTAGCCGGGATGATCACCTGGGAGGAGAAGGGTCCCAGGGAAATAAGTGGACTTCGTGGGATGAAACACAGTATTTGCCTTCTTCTCCTTAAGAAAGGGGATATCTGTAATGCTGGAATATGTCATGGCTTGTTGTCAGAGATAGTGTTCGTTTTACCAAGCTGACTGTCGGAATATATATGAAGATAACCACCAAGTCTTTGGAACACACTCCCTGATGTCTTGCAGAAGACCAGCTCCATCGGTCTTTTCAGGAAGAATCTATAGACTTTCTTGTTCCAGTAATGTTCATCATGTCTATAGCAGGGCAAAGGAATATAATATCAGCGCCTAGATGCAGGTCTTCTGTTTGGTACCAGTGGGATATGCGCAGTATAAATGCTAAATCAAATGGAATCACCAACAGTCATATCCGGAAAGTCAGAAACCTCCCTCTTCAAATCGCAGACATTTGTAAGAATAATAGCCCCTGTATGACAGAGAATTAAGGAAGAAAAGCTTTTAAATGTTACCAATCTAATTCCTGAAAAATCATACTTTCCTGCAAAACCAAATAATATGAGGAATGGGTACAAGATGAAAAATGAACATGAAACTGTAGAGGAGCCAAGTGCCTCTACCAGAAGTCCTGCCCCCATTTTGCCTATATGTTGGAAACCGGAAATTGCGACATGCACGACTGCAATAATGGTCCCTATACCACAACAAATCCTCGAAACAAGGTATCCATTGAGAAAATCCTATATAATGTACCCACAGAGAAATGACAGTCTTTTAAAGGAGGTTCCGGACGAAGTGTGAAGATGAATGAGAGAGAAGACTGGTGACATCACATGAAGCAGAAATGAGGAAACCAGAAGAGATGTCAATCAAGAGAGTATATCGACCTTATAGAATCTGATGGCAAAGTGAAGAATTGAACAACATTTAATGTGCAGAATGAAGATTGCACGTGCAGAGAGCACTGAAGAAAATGCAAGCCGTTCTATAATTGTACAGATGCTGAAAAGCAAGTAGACTGAGTAATCATGAAGGCTGGCTATACTTAGTGAATAGACTGCATGCGGTGCCACCAATGAATATATGTGTGTATAGAATCTGGATGTTCCACGTCGTGTTTTAGCAAACTAGGACCCCATGAAGAGAAGGGCTGAAAGTGTGGCGCAGTAGAAGAAAACAGCTGACGACTAGGGAAGATTCGAGAAATATTGTCTGGCCCAGTGTCATGGGTTGGGGCAGCCAAGAAACTGGTTATCTATTCGAGAACATACAATGACTGTGAGAAGCGAGGCAAGCTCCTGTTGAGGTGTAATGGAAAAACACTAGAAGTGCCAGGTTTTATTCATTTAATAGCGTTAAATACGAAAGAAAGAGCTCAAACACAGTCTCCTGTCACATGGTCTAGATGAAAATAGACTTTGGGAAATCTACACAGACTTCAAGATACAACCATGCTCACACACTCCCTTCTATTCTCAGGCACAGTGATACTTTGCAAGGCTGAGTTCAAAGACAATTCGAATGGCAGACAGCAGGAGTGATGATGGATGTTGGGCTAATTGGGTGGGGAGGCATGGTCAAGTCCAACCCACAAGCACCTGGGGTACCAGCTTGCGTGCTGCTGGCGAGTGGAATATTCCAGAAGGGTACAAGCTTGCCAACCAATCATAGAGGGTCACATAGCAAAGAGCCCTATAGTTTGAAAGCTAATGAATCATTGTGTATTTCATGATGGTGAAGATGACTTGCACTAGGTGTGGGCATAGCTGTCCAGCTGACCTTAGAGACCCAATCACAATCCTATCCCCCATAGAAAGTATACCTAGATGTTACCCTTAAGCCTATCACAACCTCAAGTAGGTTTACTTATTTTGCCACTTAGTAGGACGTCAATGATGATGACTTTTTACTATATAACTGTGTTTTTTCATGTAAATCGTTGAGACTTGAGTGAACATCGTTGATGTCCGTTGTACTCCCTGTTTTAGATAACTGCAATTAAAACAGCTATGTTTTGCCATCTTCTTGAGTCGGTCTTATTATTGGTATAAGAGTAAAATTTGCATTTCAATCCATCCCATATAGCGCTACCTCGCTTAAAGGGCCTACAGTTTCAAAACTTTCACAAAGGAAACTGAATTTGAAAATATGGACTGCTAGTCCCATAATTCTAAAAGTACTGGCATGAGAAGAGGGCTGCAGAGGCACAAGACAGTAGGTTGCAGTTAATCAGAAATAATAACCCACACCTGAGGAGTACTGGGAGGCATAAAAAGCCCCCTCAGGTGCAAGCCAGCAGAAGGAGTAGCAGTAGAAGGTGGAGCTGTTTTGCTACCTCCATGTTGCAGCAGTAGAGGTCACATTGGAGCAGACACACTGGTTTCACAGTGGTGTGCAAAGTCGATGCCGGTCCGGAGAAGGTACAAATTGCTCCAGACCTTGATTACAGAGTGGACGCCACAGAAAGCGTTGGGAGAAATGACGCTCCCATGAAGGAACCCAGCTCAGAGGTCGCGCAGTAGAAAGCGCACCTTTTGTAAACTTTGCCCCTTGTTTTGAAAGTACTGGTGGCAGGCGAGCACCAACGTGTTGTTGGAGCTAGGAGAATCCTGCAGACGGTACACGTGAGTAGCAGAGAACCGGGAAGGAGAATATCCCCGGACTGCGTGGGGAAGCAGAATCAGAGGACCTGCAGGCGAGGCAAACTGACGTGCATGCCAACTCCTGTGAGTTCACTGTTAGATAGTGACCCCGAAGTGCTCTGTGTATGCCCGCTGGCCAAGTCCAGGAGCCTCAACTATATTAAAAACATAAGTGAAGTGGAAACAATCCCTTTTGAATACCGAATAGAAAACAAGTAGACACTTATGTTCATAACCAAACTGATCTAAAGGTGCACAAATGGTAATGTAAAAGTAAAGTTAGCATATCAGAAGCAGGTGAGTGTGACACTGTGGGGCATACAAAGTCAACAAAAAGAAGGGGCAGTATTCATGATAAGAAAGGCAAACACTCATTGCCAAAGCCAAAAGGGAAATATACCAACGCAATTGAGAAGAACAAGCTACTCTCTTACCTGGTAACGTTCTTTCGATGGGATGCTCTGATGACGTATTCCATATCTATGACAGTTATCACCACAGCTGTGCTTCTTTGGAAAATCTGTCCGCGTCTGCGTCCTGCGTCGATGATGTCGATACGCTGTCCTCTAGGGCCGCCGGCGAGACAACGTCACCGATGTTATAAGTAGGACGCACGACGCCCGTAGTCTCAGTTGTAGTTTTTTCCCAGAACGTGTGGCACCAATCTTCTGGCAGCATAACCACAGAAAGCCTTGTGGAAACGTAAGCTGCAATCGCATAAGAAATTCTGTAGCGGGGTAGGCAGTGTGGGAGCGATATGGAATACGTCGTCGGACCATCCCATCGAAAGAACGTTACAAGGTAAGAGAGTAACTTGTTCTTTGAGGGGATTGGGTCCTCCGACGTATTCCATATCTATGACAGACTCCCAAAGCAGTACCAACGTATGGAGGAGGGAAAAAAGAATTTAGAATATAGAAATTTAGAATGCCCAGTCAAATTGCAGAGTAAAGGACCGCCTTGCCAAAGGCCAGATCCTGCCCATGGATAGAATCTAGGGAGTAGTGTCGTACAAATAATGGACCGAAGCCCAAGTGGCTGCTTCACAGATGTTACGAATAGGAACATCCCTCTGCAGGGCAGTAGAGGCAGCCAAACCCCTAGCATAATGGACCTGTAAGCCTACCGGAGGGTCCTTATCCGCCAAGTGGTAACATTCAGAAATTGCCAAGATAATCCATCTAGACAGTCTGCTTAGTAACAGCTTGTCCCAAACACCTTCCAGCGTAACCTATAAAGAGCTGATCATCCACTCTGACCCGGCACATGCGTGAAATGTAGAAACTTAAAGGTCTTCTAGGATCCAACCTATGGAGACTCTCCTCTTCCTTACCAGGATGCGGAGGAGGATAAAATGCTGGAAGAATGACCTTCTGGCTTGAATGAAATTCCGACACCACTTTCGGAAGAAAGGAAGGAAGAACTTTAAGGACAACCCTGTCCTTATGAAACATAGTGAAGGGTGGCTTAACTGAAAGTGCCTGTAACTCACTCACTCTGCGAGCGGAAGTGACCGCAACTAAAAATACAGTTTTAAGTGTTAACAGTCTCAAAGGACAAGAATGTAAAGGCTCAAATGGAGCACCCATTAGGAACTTAAGAACAAGGTTCAAATACCAACCGGGCACCTGGAAAGGTGACGGTGGGAACACATTAGTGAGCCCTTTCAAAAACTGAGAAATTAAAGGAATTTTGAAATAAGAACATTCCTCAGACGAGCGCTTAAATATAGACAGCGCCGCCAGGTAACCTTTAATGGTACCCACTTGCAGGCCCATGTGGGCTAAAGAAAACAAAAAAGACAGAACGACAGGAATGTCACATGAAAAAGGATCCACATTCTTAACCCTGTACCAGTCGCAGAACTTTCTCCAAGGGCTACAGTACAGGGACTTTGTTGCCGGTCGTCTGGCCGAAAGCAACACCTCCATCACGTCTTTAGGGAGGTCCCAATCCTTATACCTCAACCTTTCAGAGGCCAAGCGTGAAGGTTGAGGGATCTGACCTCTGGATGGAGAACCTGACCCCCCTCCCGTGACAGCACATCGTCTCGGTAGGGAAGACGACGTGGAGGGCAGATGGACAAGTCTAGAAGGGTACCACATCCTCCGGGCCCATGCCGGAGCAATGAGGATCATTCGGGAACCGAACCTCTGTAACCTCCGCAGCACTTGCGGGATGACGGGGACTGGAGGAAACGCATACAGCAGTGGGAAGGACCACTCCACCACGAACGCGTCTCCTAAGGCTCCTCTTGGAGGAAATTCCCGCGAGCAGATCCTTTCACACTTCCGGTTGACACTGGAGGCGAAGAGATCAACTTGAGGGGTCCCCCAAAGGGCAAAGAGCTCCAGGAGAATCTGAGCCAACTCCCACTCGTGAGAGATCGCGCTCTGCCTACTCAGACCGTCCGCCGTCTCATTTTCGTCTCCGGCCAGATGAACTGCCGAGATCGAAATTCCCTGCTGGATGGCACAGAACCAGAGCTGCATCGCCTCCCTGCACAGAGGAAGTGACCCTGCCCCCCCTTTTTGTTGAAGTAGTGCATGGCCACCGTGTTGTCCGTCAGAATCAGGACATTCTTTCCTCGCACAGACGGCAGAAAAGCCTTCAGGGTAAGCCTGACGGCCCTCAGCTCCAACAGATTGATATGGAGTCTGGACTCCGACGGAGACCAACGACCGCTGACTGTCAACTGGTTGGCATGAGCTCCCCAACCCGTGAGGGATGCGTCCGTCACGATCGTCACCTCCGGCCAGGGTAGCCAAAATGGAGCCCCCCTCATCAGAGTGCTTTCGTCGGCCCACCACAGAAGGTCCTGAGCGACTGAGGGCAGCACCTGAACGGGGTCCGACATCGTGCCGGAGGACTGTGACCACTGCATCTTGAGAGCCCATTGCAGCGATCTCATCTGCAACCGGGCCTCTGGCACCAGAAGAATGTAGGATGCCATGTGGTCGAGCAACCTCAAGAACTCAAACGCCGGGAGACTCGGGGCATGTTGAAACTCGTGTACCATCTGATGAATGTGCAGAGCCCTCACCTGGGGAGGAAAACACTGCCCCAGGGATGTGTCAAGCACTGCTCCGATGTACTGGAGCCGCCGAGTTGGCATCAAGTGGGACTTCTTTAAAGGCATGGTCTAGTAAAAATGTTTATTTTCCCTACGGGTCGGCCATGTGTTTTTAAGCCTAAGTGGCTCGATTTTAGAAAACTTTCCTATGGACCTTACCCGAGTTTTCGTCCATTAAACGCATGCGAAAACAAGCACCAGGGAGCCGCCATTTTCTGATAATCCTATCTTTTCCCCCATCGCCCTGGCTGACCTGCTTTTGCGGCACTAAATCAATTCCCCCACCCCTGAGCCTGTCATCAGCAGCCAACGCCAAAGCACGTCTCGTGTCAACATTCGCTGCGCTTCAGCTAATGACGTGTCGCCATGGAAATGGCAGGACGCCTCTTTCACCAATAAGTATAAACAGACCGTTTCACAACACACAGCAGCAGATTTTCGATTCCATTCCTCTCTCTGTGTTACTTTGAGTATTCTGTGACTCGTTTCAGTGCTCTGGTCAGCTACCTTCGCCGCTTGTAGCCCGTGTGAACACCTGTACCATCTCGGTAAATTATTTTACTCTGTTTACCACACAATGGCTACAATAATGCCCTACATGTACGAGCCCGAGTATACCAAGGAAGAACTACTGGAAAGGGAAGCACGCGAAAACGATGGGGATTCGGACGGCAGTTGGCAGGACGAATCAACAGATGAAGAGCCTGGGCCTAGTCGAATGGACTGCGTCTCCACCTGGTGCACATGCAATCGGTGCGAGCTAATGCCAACTGAGGATGAGAACTGCTGCTGCCGAGAAAACTCGGGATGCCTGGCCTACATTTCGGAAGGCGAGCCACGACCGCAATGCATCACCGAGCTGCCAGACTTCAGGGCAGCCTGCCTCACACGGGCCGTGTTGAGAATAACGATGGTGCTTATGCACGAACTTCGTGCAACTGTTCGTCCTCGTAATCCGAGTAACGAGTAAGTAAACTCTGCTTGTCATGCCAATCCGATTTCATGATCTTCTACTGTATCCAAAATTACATCTACATATCATTGTAACACATGTAAGTCGTTCAATAGTGTGCATTGTCTAGATAGCATTTGTCCGTGCAGAATGCCATTAGTTACAAGAATTGTCATTGACAACAAACGTTTATTAAACTTATCTTGGTCATTTAAAAACAGTTTGTTTCATTCCTTTTCACAGGTGGTACAGGCTGGTGGCCTATCGTTCCTTTACATGGTGGCTCCACGGGATGCTTCGACACCGCGTTCGAAGAGTGATACCCGCCTGTGCCGTTTGTGCCATTAGAGAAACGTTCCCGAGTGACAGCGGTCAGTACAGGGGATTTTCTCTCGCTGTGCTGCAACCTGACCTGTATAATCTTTAAAGTCTTGTATTTTTGTGTCATGAAAATAAGATACAAAATAAAACACTACATATATTTTAACAACGTTTGTTTCGATTTTTTAAATGAATCAAGTGTGTCTCCATTCAAGGATGGACGTCAGACATCTGTGCTCCGAACGGGTGAAGGTTTGGTCGCTGTGAAGCAGGGTGGTCACTATCTATCTAAGCTAACATAACATATTCTCGATAATGCATGCACTAAATAACACTTGTTCAAAGTCTTTCAGTAGGTTATGTCTCTATAAAAGTCACACATATATCTATACTAACAATTACCATTGGATTATACAGGCCTTAGGGTCTTGACCACTATAATACACCGGTTGAAGTGTGGGTCTGTGCTCACAAGAATCTCTGGTATGTGGCATTTGTTATTGATAAGCAACGATATACTATCATTGATATAAAGGCGATATACTATATATTGATATTAAGGCGGTTCGCGCCAGTGGATGAGCGCTGGCATGGGGGGCTGTCAGATGCGCGAAAGGCCAAGGTGCCAAACTACATGTACACTTCAAAAGGTGTCCCACGCCAAGGGGCCATCGGTCGTGCTATCCGTGAACTTCTGTGACCGCTTCGAGCATACCCATCAGTGCGTTACCTGTGGCCATCCACCTATTCTCCTGCAACATACTGCTCTGCTTGCTGAATCCAACTGTTTGTTTCGCAGATTTTTAAATTTCTATCTATTTGCGAGTAGAGTACCCAATAGTGCTATGTTCATTGGTCTCATTGCTATTGACTTGAATTTCCATTGCTATCTTGGGTAACAAAGAAGAATAAACGGCGAACGACACGGAAATTGCTCGAAAACGCTATTCCCACTCTATTCGTCCACATTCCGCCACCGGTGAGTCAAGTGTCTGGATTTAGCTTTAGGCCTTGCGGTAGTGTTTAGGTATCCGAACGGATTAATTGATATTGTAGGTGTTCTATCCCTTGTAATAATTTCGATATTGATATGATTGTATAGTTTTTTGAATAATGACATTTACCAATATATTCTTTTTCAATTTCATAACCCACAAACGCAATGTATATATATGGGAACAGGGAACTGTGCTGTATTGAGCATTCTGTCGCCTTACATGGCTATTTTTAATATTGGCATTTCATTATCAATCATTAATTTACCTTTACAACTTCTTGACTATCCCTTGAATCTGAAGCAAGAACATTCTACATCCTTGACGTGGTCGCAGTTATCAACCACTTCTAGCGCGTATCAGGTAATCTTACTAGGCTAATCCGCTACAGACCTGTTTTATGCATGTCAAGTAATATTTTTATTTTATCGTGTAATCATTTTACCAAATGTTTGGTTAGTGCTTTCCAATTGATATACACCTTAGTTATCGTCCACTGGTGTTTGTTTTCGGTTATAATTAGTGTTATCCATACTAATGCAAGTACTGTCTTTCAGGGAGATGCTGAAGCGTCCGCCACATCTACAACATTTCTAGATGTTCTTCAACAGCAGGAGGTATGGATACTGACAGCTCCATCGAGCGTCATCATCAGAGCTGGAATTCTTGTCGTTTGATTGTTCTACACAATGTTTCATTCGTGGTTAGCCGTTGATATGTACCTGTGCTGTCGACCCCAGGTGTGTGTTATGTTTTCACTATTGTAATCCTCACTAATGCAAGTACTATGTTTCAGGCAGTTGATGGAGCGTCAACCCCTGCACTTGATGCAGAGCCTGACATTCAAGTAATTCCAGGGGAAGTGGAAGCGGGACCATGCGTATACGAAACGGCGCAACAGCTTTTGGAAGTGCGCACTACATTTGCAACGTCCATAGATATTCTTCAGCAGCACGAGGTATGGATAATGACAGCTCCAACATGCGTGATCATATAACGTGATTCCATTTGCTATACTTTCTTCCCTATTAACGCAAGTGCTGTGTTTCAGGGAGACGACGAAGCTTCCACTACAATCACAACATCCAATTTAGATGATGCAGATGTAAATAAATCGGAGAAATAAGTCGATGAAATGTGATCATATTTAGATTTTCCTTGATTCTTTTGGACAATGCATCATTTGCGGTTATCTCTTTATATGTACCTGTGCGTTCGACCCCAAGTGTGTGTTATGTTTCCAATATTGAAAACCATACTAATCCAAGCACTGTGTTTCAGGGAGACGATGGAGCTTCCACCACAATCACATCATCTCATTTAGATGATGCAGATGTAAAGGAATCGTTGAAATAAGTCGATGAAATGTGATCATATTTGGATTTTCCTTGATTCTTTTGGATAATGCATCATTTGTGGTTATCTCTTTATATGTACCTGTGCCGTCGACCCCAAGTGTGTGTTGTGTTTCCAATATTGAAAAGCATACTAATGCAAGTACTGTGTTTCAGGGAGATGTGGATGCCTCCTCTCCAATACAACCATTCATGGCAGTCCATGCAGAGCCAGAGGTATGGATACTGACAGTTCCATCGAAATAGATCATAACTGGTCGAATACTTGTCGTTTGATTGTTGCACACAATGTTTAATTCGTGTTTGGCTATTGAGATGTAGCTGTGTGTTCGTCCTCACGTGTGTTTTATGCTAACAATATTTTGATACATAGTAATGAAAGTACTATGTTTTAAGGAGACGATGGAGCCTCATTCCGTGCTGTCTATGCGGATACAGAAAATATAGTCGTTGCAGCGCAAGAGGAAGGGAGGACATGCGGAAACGAATCGGAGCTACAGCGTGCAGATGTTGAAGGTCGAGTCAAAAAAGTTGCAAAGAAAAAAAACAAAAAAAGGTTAGTTACAAACAGTTCATAACTTTAAAAAAATGTTTGTGCTGGGGACTATTTTATGTTTTTTTCCAGTCAATTCTACTACACTCCATCTTGTGTTTAAACTGAACATCCCTTTTCCAATCTCTCCTCCAGTTACCCGTGGGTGTCAGAACTATACACACACACAGACAGTGAAGCGAATGAGAGATGTGGCTTGCCAGACCGTGTACACTATGGAGGAACTATTAATTGAGGCGAGGCGTGTTCAGGCTCGAGATGCTCATGTCCAATGGCCAGAACATGAATTAACTGTGTTTGGAGACTACAGCAAAGTTGCATTGGACCATAGCTACAGTGCGACCGCACCACCACAAGAAGATGTTATTGAATGTATTGAAGATAGCTCTGAAGTAGTTGCAGATCAATTTACACAATCTACACCCGCCAAAAATTTGCCACCAAAAAACCTGTCGACATTGTTGTGTTCTCCCATCAATGTTGAAGTAATAGATGTCGAAATGACAGAGAATGAACCAGCCGCAGCATCCATAGACGCATCAGAACTTGATATCAGCGATATTACTTTCCAATGTGTTGAAATCTCCACCACGTCACAGGCCGAAACAACGTTGACACAGGATGACAGTCTAATGAAAGAGAGCAAATACATTGTATTCGATTCGACAGTTGTTTGATGGAAATTATAAGTATGCTGAAATGTGTGCATTCCATTAGAGGGAAAGTATGTGGGAAGCCATTGATTAATGTGACTAGTCAAATAAAAGGCAGTAACGTCAAAATGAATGCCGTCTGTAGATTAAATCATAGGTTCTCATGGTCTGCACAACCGATGCTGGGGAAACTGCCAGCAGGCAATCTACTGTGTGCAGCTGCATCACTTTTTAGTGGCTCCAGTTTTAGAAAGTTAGAGGCTTTCTTTCAGTTTGTGGGACTCCATTTCATTTCTAAAGCGCTGTACTACATACACCAACGTGATTATCTGTTTCCGGCCATTAGTGATGCTTGGAAAATTGAACAATTGTCTCTAGCAAGTACATTCGAAGGCAAACGATTCAGGCTAGCCGGCGATGGACAGTGCGACAGCCCTGGATTTTCTGCCAAGTACTGCACCTACCACTTTCAGGACATGGATAGTAAGAAAATTGTGAGTTTGGTGGTCGTGCAGGTAACACAATGTACATCGTCAGTGGCCATGGAGAAACTAGGATTTATAAAATCAGTGGAATATCTACAATCAAGGGGAATGCACATCGACCTCATAGCCACGGATAGACACGTTTCAATTGCCAAGACAATGAGAGAGCAGTTCCCACATATTAAACATCAATTTGACGTATGGCATCTTGCTAAATCAATCAATAAGAAAATCTCGGCTGCAGGGGAAAAAAAAGGTTTTGAAAGTATTTTGCAGTGGTCACATTCTATCACCAACCATCTTTGGTGGAGCTCAAAAACTTGTGAGGGGTCAGTGGAAATACTACTTGAAAAATGGCGGTCACTGATGCACCACTGTACCAACGTTCACCGCTGGACAGCAAATGAACATTTCCACCAATGTGAACATGGCCCTTTGTCCCCAGAGGAGGCACGGAAGAAGAAGTGGTTGATTCCATCTTCACCGACACACAAAGCCATTGAGAAGATTGTTTTCGACAAAACTCTATCAAGAGATTTGAGAGGACTGACAGAATTCTGTCACACAGGAGATTTGGAGGTGTTCCACAATATGTGCCTAAAGTACAGGCCAAAGCGCTTGCATTTTAGCTTTCGGGGCATGAAACATCGCACTCTACTAGCGGTCTTGGCCCATAACAGCAATGTCGGACGTGAACAATCTAGGACTAGGGGTAAAGTAAGGATGTCTCGCTACACTAAGGTGTTTTCAAAACGAAGTAAGCAATGGGTGATCAAACCAGTCTATGATGAAATGCAGTTCGACTTTGTGAAAGGCCTTATTGTCGCTGTGTTAGAGAAGCACAGATATGGAATTTTGGACGTTTCTGTGCAGAGCAGTGATCCATTGCCACCGAACACTGCGACTGTGCCATGCCCACCCGAAGCACAGCTGATTGTGAAGTACAAATCCCGGTTTAAATAATTGCAATACGATTGTCTTTTTGTAAATAAATGTTATTGTACAGTGTACCTGTAACCCTAACCCCTACCTTCACCATCATGGGTGGCGAACAAGCTGGGTGTCATCTTTGAATTCTCTCTATTCAGCTCACATATGTGTATGTATATATTTTTCTCATGTCTCATCTCATGTAAATGTAAATGCTGCGCACTGTTAATGGAGGGGAGGCTTGCGTATTGCAAATAATAAAACAAACAAACAAACAATAAATCTCACTTTTAACTCAACTCCTGTGGTACTTTATACTTTCGCTGACCTTCCGCAAAAAATTAAATGTCTCAATTTGGGCTGCAAAGCTCGCAGACAACCCTGACAAAATTGGGGCACTTAGAACGCGCCAGCCAAGTGGGCCGTGGCATTTGGGAGAGAAGCCAGTTCGCATTTGCACATTGAGGCGCACTACATAGACGGATTCTAAACTTCAAGTTCTCACAGATGCCTATACTACGTGATGTTGCAAATAAAGAATGCGAAGGACAGCGCCCAGATGAGGCCCACAAGTCGCACTGGAAGTATAAGGGTCTATTGTTTTTTGACCTTGAGACAGGGACCATGCCGAAAGAACTACATTTGAAGGGAGTGCACAATAACGTAAGAGACGATAAGGCAGAAAATTCAGAAACTAGAACAAGTTTCATTTTAGTTCAGTATACGAAAAATCGTTGTCAAGAGCACGGTTTGTTTTACAGACTGCATTACGAAGAGACACAATGGAAATTTCAAATATAATGTAAGTAAATCTTTACACGCTTTTATACCGGAATGAAGATTTAATGAATGGATGCATGAATAAATGAATGAATGAAGAGCTAGGAAAAGCAAGTAAAACGTGTTCGTAGTGGGCACATGGGCATGCAGGTCCACTGGTTTCACCGATCTCGGTCCTTGGCCCAGCCACTTTTCCCTGCACTACCTACCTGCACTACGGGACTGTCTCTGTATCCTTCAGCCCCTTCTCCCGGCATTTACCTTGCACTTGCCACCAGCTGGCCCTATTTAATTTGTATTCAACTAACCATGTACAGCCCTTCCCCATGCGCGATCAGAAAGACACCTGGCCTAGTAGGATCGTTGTCTGTCTGCCTTTGTTCCCCACCTGCCTCGTCACGCCTAGAAACACTCGAGTATAGGCGCGTTACAAATGCCATATCATATCATTCCTCACGCATGTAGACTGTCGTTTATCATTGTGTGTTTGCCTCGATTTATCTCGTTACTTTTCGCATTGATTTTAGAGACGAACATACTCCATTGAACTATCCTTGCAAGCAAATCGTTTCTGATCGGCCGTAATAAATAAAATGAGTAATATTAATGAAGTTCGGCTAGCGAGACTAATTATAATTTTTTTTTTTCATAACAGATATTTGATCCCATTCTGCCACTGCCATCTGTTTGAGACACCGGCGGATGGATTCTTCAGCAGACACCTGCAGCTTCATGTCAACAACTGGAGCACGATCACCATATTATGGGACGATCGCCAAGGGCCCACATGCCCTTACGCTGTACTAGTGGCTAGAAGCAACATATCAACCTTTAGGCTGGACTAGTGCCTAGTTGATGGAACAGCCTTGCGGTTCACCGTGCTTCCAAAGTGATTCTTTTTACGAAAATGAACACCCTGTGTACCATAAAGGAACAGCGCGTGACTGAAGATGAAACGGAACAGTTATTGCGGATACAGATAAAAGAAAATAAATGGCTTTCGGAGTTCATATGGCAATTGCTGAATATTCTCTAAACATTGAATGTCAAATAAATGTACTTTACCAAATGTACCGTGTTGCGGTTTCATTTTAAAGTACAGTTTCATATTCCGAATTGTGGCGCGCTGTGTTGTGAGTTGATCTGTGTTGGTTTCCGGGTTCTGTGTGGAGTCGCGCAGAAGACGACTGGGCGCGTTTGCCTACGCAGCACAGTAACGTCACGGAGAGAGGCGGGGAATATGAATGTTTTGATAATGTCAGGCTCAGGGGCGGGGGAATTGATTTAGTGCCGCAAAAGCAGGTCAGCCAGGGCGATGGGGGAAAAGATAGGATTATCAGAAAATGGCGGCACTCTGGTGCTTGTTTTCGCGTGCGTTTAATGCGAAAACTCGGGTAAGGTCCATAGGAAAGTTTTCTAAAATTGAGCCACTTAGGCTTAAAAAAAACATGGCCGACCCGTAGGGACAATAAAACTTTTTACTAGACCATGCCTTTAAGTTGAGGGAGAAGCCCAGCTTGTGAAGGGAGTGCCACGTGACGGACAGATGATCCAGGATTTGCTCGGGAGAGCGCGCCCTGATCAACTAATCTTCCAGGTAGGGGTAGACGTGAATCCCCCCTTTCCTGAGATACGCTGCCACCACCATGAGCTTGGAGAAAACCCCCAGGGCGGAGGTCAATCCGAACGGCAGGACCCAAAACTGAAAGTGCAAGTCACCAACCGCGAATCTCAGGTACTTCTTGTGCTTTGGATGGATCGACACATGAAAGTAAGCGTCCTTGAGGTCAAGAGACACCAACCAGTCCTGAAGTTGAAGGGCCTGGAGGACTTGAGAGAGAGTAACCATCTTGAACTTGTCCTTCCTGGGGAGCTTGTTCAAACCGCGCAAGTCCATGATGGGTCTCAATCCCCCGTCTTTCTTCAAAATCAAAAAATAAGGGAAATACCATCCCTTGTTCCTCTCCGCTACAGTTCTATGGCACCTTTCTCCAGCAGGGATTGAATTTCTTGCGCAAGGAGTGGATCCGGACTCTTCAAAGAGAGATTCCCTGGTGGATTGTCGTGAGGCCTCTGCCGGAAAGGAAGACAGTAGCCGTGGCCTGTGTCTCCAAAGCAAACATGTTTGTGGAAAAAACGGAACTGAGGCTACGGGCGTCGTGCGTCCTACTTATAACATCCGGTGACATCGGCTCGACGGAGGCCCTCAAGGACAGCGTATCAACATCATCGACGCAGGACGCAGACGCCAAAAGATTTTCCGAAGCAGCACAGCTGTGGTGATTACTGTCATAGATATGGAATATGTCGGAGGACCCAATCCCCTCGAAAGTACAATAATTTCCTAAACCAAAAGATGACAGTTGGTGTTTTCCATGTTGATAAAATGTATTGCCCATGTTAAAAAGGAGGTCCTAGAAGAAAAAGACATAACCCCACATTGCCAAAGAGGTGTGAAACTGAAACAGAACCCTTATCATCAGTTGGTTAGTGGTAAAGGGAAGAAACAAGAGTGGCAGGAAGGCTGCCCTTCTTAGGGAAGACGTTCAGAGGGAGTGGAGCATAACCTGCAGTAAATGTGGTAACCATATGGGTCTAACAAATAGCATCAGTGTGGTTCATGGTTCCCTTGAAGTGGTTCTAATATTTAAAGTTGTGAAGCAAAAAGACATTGCTAAATTGTTTTGTTGGAGTTTAAATTTGACCACTGAAGTACTGACAAGTAGTCGTCTACTTTGGCTTGGCAGGCGAGTATACCAGGTCAGAGGGCGTTGTAGTAGTTGGATCTGTTCTGGCAGGATTGTACACCAGAATAGAGAACTTTGTCTTAATAAGCCTGGCAGGTGAATAGGCCAGGAATACCTTTGAAGTACTGTAGTATGGTTGAAAGCCTTGAAGAAGAAGTTGAAGAACCAAAAGTATTTTGTTGATTGATGGGAGTCATCCGGACAAGTTAATAATATTGAAGCAATTGTTATGTGAACTGCTGCTGAAGTCTCCATTATGTGAACTGGTGTTGAAGTCTTTAATATTGCCAAAAACAGAAGCTATCTCAAAAATGTAGTGTTATCCATTTGGAACTGTGAATTCTTAAAGTGGGAACCACAGGGAACTTTGTTACAATACTGGATTTCCTTAACCTTTTTGAAATTGTTGAACAAAATCCTACTTGAATCTGGGAAGGGGAATTCACCCGGATTAGAAGGAGAAACATTTATTATGATGTGAATTTAAATGTTAAATTTGTTGCTGTGGAAATGCCATATAAATACCTTGCTAGGTTGTGTACGATAAAGTGTGAGGAACAGAATCCTTTTGTTAGAGTGTTTCCTTTAGTTTATTTTAGGCAGGGAAATGCTTGTCAGAGTAGGGATAGTGAGGCGTTTATCCAACCTTTTGTGTTAATAAAATGACATCTTTTGAAAAACCTTCACAAAGTTGTCAGACTCACATTTCTGACCCCTCAACTCCTAATGGGTCAGTTGGTCTCTCCCTCGACTCAGTACATAGATGGAAGGGATTGGGGGATACCTTGTTCTATCTTGGGTGTCTACCCCTTCATGAATAGTGACGATGACATGGGAATCGTCACAGTGCACATAGATTTCACAGATCCGAGATCCAGTGGGCCATTTCTTGCCGGATCCCGGATTTAAGAAAATCCGTCCCAATGACTAGTGCTGCGT
Source organism: Ambystoma mexicanum (assembly GCF_040938575.1). Taxonomy (NCBI): domain Eukaryota; kingdom Metazoa; phylum Chordata; class Amphibia; order Caudata; family Ambystomatidae; genus Ambystoma; species Ambystoma mexicanum. The sequence continues at coordinate 602,784,831 of NC_090922.1, forward strand.
GCTTGTTCAAAACCTCTAATGCCGGTGACTCCAATGGCATTATCTTCTCTCTTGTTTGGAGGAAGTTGTAGAGTTTTGTAACACTGTCTCAGTGGGCTTTCAAATGCACAGATAAGCAGTATATGCAGTCCTCTTTGTTATCCTCTTCCCAACGCAGCAGAGACACACATTGTGGGGGTCTGACAAAGACATGTATCTTGCGCAATCCCTGCAGGGTTTGAAGTGTAACCCCTTCCGGGTATTAGGCATGATACAGTAGCAAAACTAGCGCAAAGTTGAACACTCCGTTGCAGAAAAAATGTACTGAAGTCAAGGAGCACTGCTGGCTCCATATGAACTGTCCCCAATGTCAAACAAGTATTATGGCCACCCAAAGGCACCAAGAGGAGCCATTGTGAGGTCCTAGGGCATCCCCGGTTGACTAAAACAGATTCTGTAGAAAGTTGCAGCCAGAAAAGATACATCTAAATTGAGGAAACAGTTGGAGGAAGGACTCCATCCGAAAACGTATGAAGTTCCGTGCCTAGCACTGGGAACAGCTAATAGGGTGACCAATGGGGCCAGATGCTTCCCAGAGCTACTGGAAGATTGGGTCATGCAGAGGATCACCTGTTCACACCATTTAGTCCCCTTCTCAGGGCATGGGATGGTCAAATCAGGGGCCTTAAATACACTGTGTATTTCTTTCTTGCGGCGCTCAACCATTGAGCCTGCACAAACAGCAAAGGCACAATGGGCTTTCCTCCGAGACACTCACGGCTAGTCCATGGTTCAGTGCAACACAGCATTTGTTTCGCGATGCCACAAGCACAATCATTGGAAACAGGAAAATGATGCCAAATGAAAAAGTGCTTCTCCGCTCTTAACTTCATACGAAGCACTAGGGTAATGCCATGAGAAGTCTGGGGCTATCCTGGGCAAGGAGGTCAAATACAAAATGCCTGCCAATGAGAGCCATTTACTCACACCCACAGGTGCAAGCCTTCAACCAAAGCCTAACCCCCTAGGAGAGGGGGTAAGATGGCAATGCAAGCTCAGGGAGTCAATCGGTAGTGGGATTGTTTGAAGTAGGAGCTTGAGACGGAAGTTGTGACACAAAGAAAGAAGTTGGAAGCAGTGGAAGGAAAGATTTTGGAGGAGAATGAGGACTAGAGGGAGGGAAGGCACACCATGAGGTGAAAGGAGGAGAACATCCGTGGTACCAGGCTTAATGAAGGGGTTTTGTTGGAAATATCAGGAGGAGGATGGTTGGATACATCAGGGAGAGGCTAGAAGAGAACATTGTGAGGCTAGAGAGACCTTTGCAAAAGAATAGAAGGAAAATACCAGAGGGCATGCTTGGTCTATGGCAGGAGTGAGGCCATAGTTTGAAGGGGTCAAGCCCATGGTGAGAGTAGGAATGAGCCTGTGATAACAAGGAGGCATAGGATTAGAGTAGTACTAGCGAGGTGTTGAAGAGAAAGGTCAGGAATCTCCAGGACGGAGGTGCTGGAGCCTTCCTTAAGGTGGCTTGTGAAGAGTCAGGAAGACAGAACATGTTTGCTCTGCTGAGACCGAGCAGCATCTAAACGAACTACCAGGCCCCCCCTCCTTAGAATCTGTAGACTTGCAGAGAGACTATGTAACACGGAAGAGCTCCAAGCATTATAAACTTTAAGGAAACCTTAACAAAACAGCAACTTTTAAGCAGACATGTTTCTGATTCTGATTCAGTTTTAGTTTTACCAAAGAGAAGAACTTTGCACAGAAAATAAAACCGGTTTTACCTGAAAATTGGCTGGAGAATCTTTTGTGGAACCGATTCTATATAACAAAACCTATTTTATAAAGGCGGTTGCACGTATCCCGAGGTTCTTGAGAGCCGACTCTTCCAATTTGCATTGTAAAATCAATCAATAAGGCAAGGAAACCCATGCACTCCTGCGCAGATGGTTTGCAACAGCTGCCATGACCTTCATGAAAACACCTGGGTCCACAATACGATTAAATGGAAGCACTGCAAACTGGTAATGAGTACTTCCCGCTGCGAAACAGAGGTTTGTTTGATTTATGGGGTTAATAGGGAAGTGCAATGGAGTCACCACCTTATCTGGACAATGAAGGAAATAAATTCTCAAGAGGAAGGGGAGGCTTCTAGTATAGCAATAGGCAGACTGAGGTACAGAACTCAGCCTGCCAACATCTTTGCAACTCTGCTCGCTAGTACCCCCAACCACAAAATCACTTTCATTTTTACCTCTCTAGAATCCCTTTATAGTAGTAAGCATTCAACTCTTTTCAAAGACATGGCTGGATATCACATCAGAGCACTTGGTTCTATAAATTGACCAGGGGTACTGGTTACCTTTTTTGAGAAAACTGGTTCCCACCCCCATTGACATGCCTTTTGTACTTTCAAGAGAACACTCAGCTTTCCCTGAAGAGAGTTGAGAGGCTTGTTCAATGAGAGAAAGTCTGGAAAGGCTGGCATTTACGTTACGTTTTGGTTCTAAAGAAATACTGAGGTCTCAGGCTCACCCTAAACTTGAAGGCTTCTCAACAACGGGGAACAGGATGCTGACCCTTGTGCAGATGCTCCAGGTTTGGAGCTGAATGATTGGCTTGTCTCTTTAGATATGCCCAGTACAGCGTTCCACAATAGGTGACCTCAAAGAAGTCTGTTTGCCATCCCTTTCTTTGTGGAGAAAGGTGAAAAATGTTGCCTCCCCTTCACAGAGTGCCTTAGGGTGCATCGACTGGCCCGACCTGCAATCCGGTGAGTTGTGCTTCTCCCAGAGGCAATAAAGACAGATCTGAGGATCCGAGACTGAAATCTGTCATCCGCAGCCGAAGAAAAAAGGTTTAAAACCTGAGGACTTAGAGATATTCAGCATGGCATTGAAAACAAGGGGAAAAAGAACTTCAACAAAGCAATGTTCCTAAAGCGAACAGATGTGCAGAACTAAGTAACCAGGGTCATGGGGTGTGGCGCCTCAATATAAACTGACCCTGATGTTTAACCGGTGAAGGGCATGAAGAGGCCTCAGGCAGAGCAACAATATGCCCCCCTCAGCCCCTGCTGGCAGAAAGGTTTCTAAGAAGAGCAGCTGCGCTGGGAGATATCAAAGATGTGGAATCCATGGGAGGAAAGAATCCATTCAAATTGATTAGTACATTCTGGAAAAACAAGGCACTCAGAAGTGCTTGTTAAAAAGTGGTGCAATCCAATTTACGTTCAGAGATACGGATTGAGAAAACAAATTTCCTCTAAGCTAATGTTTAGAAGCAATAAAGTGCAGCTCCATTTGTTCCAAATGATATCTGTGGTCTTTTGTGTTTTTGGGGAACTTCGAAATTGAGGGAAAGTCGCAACAGTTGGTGTGTCAGCGGCAGGGGCACAAGACTAATTTCCGGGGAGAGGGGCCAATGCCTCAAATGGTAGGAGAGGGGCTACCTTCAGAGACTTTGGGTGGGTAGGGCAAATTTACTTGGATGGTGCCCCATTCCACTGGCCCCTAAGGAATGTTTTTGGGGAACTAGTGTCAGATTATCGTCCAAAGATGCAGATTATTGCCCACTGAATCAGTGATATTGCCAAAAACATTATATTTTTTCAATACAAAAATGCACATTTGGATGGTAATAGCCAAATTAGTCCGAATGTAGTTGTGTTGTTGGTGGTGCATGGCTGAAATGCTTTTTCATGATGTATATCCAGCTACATTGTAAAAATGCAAAACTGAGTGGCACTACAGTTGCAGTGCCTTTGAAGTGTCAGTGGGCTATCAGACGGGAGGGACCCAAGAAACTGACTGCATAGTGTGGTCCCTAAATTTGTGTCATGGCATAGTATCACCTGAAATAGCGTCCCTGAGCCCAGAGGTCTGCAATCTTCAGCCCTCCAGCTATTTTGGACTACAACTTCCATGATCTCTCACCATTGGCTATGCTGGACAGGGCTGTTTGTAGCTGTAGTCCAAAATATCTGGAGAGGCCAAGGCTGAAGACCCCTACACTATACTAACAACACATCTCGACACACAACTCCAGCGGCAAACTAACATTGGTTACCCAATGGAAAGTACACCAACTGAAGACAAATGGCCACTACATTTCCCAAAATACAACACTAACGCAGCACAGAGAGACAAACACAACTCTCCACACTCCTTAAACACTGCTGTGATGAATCAAATACACAAAACATGTAGATTAGCAACCTGAAGCTAAAATGAACCACCTTTCTAGACAGGCCATTAAATAGCTCCAACTTTTAGCCTACAGACAAACTTATCTTTTCAGATCTGCACACATCAACATTGCAACAATGCATCCTTGCCCTACCCTGCCCTGCGTTAGTCCCCTAGCCAGGGCCGGTCTTACAACAGATTGCACCCCAGGCGGGAAGCATCGTTGGCGCCCCCCCTTCCCCTACCTGTGATCTCATGCATCACAGGCTGAGCAGCGGGAGTGAGGACTATGAGTTAACAAAATTGTCAATGCTGGCATCTGCTGAATTTCATAAACCTCAGAAAACAGCAATAAGAGGGTCAAACCCGAACAGGCCTGGTTATGTTAGTCTGCTTCATTTTTAGTAACAATGACTAGTTTGCTGCCGTGACTCAGGTCAGAGAATCGACAATTTCAGATCTACACTAATGTCATTTGTATGACCTCAAACATTTAGCCACTCTTAACAGGTGATGAACTGGTCTTGAACAGTGTTACTCAAACCTCCAAGAACAAGCACCAGCACCAGCAACATACCCACCGATAGCTGTACAAGCCCGTCTATCTCAGCATTAAAATACATGCATTTATGCAATATGTATTGCATCACATATTTCACGGGAAGTTAAATATATTTAGGAGGGACACACGTAAACAATATCACTACTCCATGTGAGTGGTAAAGTCTACTTTAAACATATGCAGTGAGTTGACATGCTTGGACAATTCAACATAGCTCCCAATGTTAATGTTGGAGAGGAGGCGTTCTAAAATTATGACATTACAATGTGGACTTTACATTGAAACACACTGCAGTGCATTACCGCTGCACAGAAATGGCAGTTTGAGTTTTGGGGTTTGTTTCGCTCATGCTCGTGAACTCTCACAATTCTTGAATGTTTCCTTCGTGATCACTCATTTTAGCTCCCGACAGCACCATGAAACTGTAAGATTGCAAAGAAAAACGATGTCTACCATCCCAACATAAAAACAAAAACAATCAAATTCTTAAAGGGTGGAAGGCAACCTTTTCTTGGGACTCGTTAAGTTTACTTTTTGCAAATTACTAGTCGCATGCTGCTTGAATAACAGCGGCCCTTGCACATTGTGCAGTGTATAGACAAATTTCATTTCAAGGGACTTGGAGTACTGCGGGTATCAGGGGAAGCATCTCCAGTGTACCCCAAGCGTAGTGCGCTTTGCCCTACACCCTCGCCCCCCAGCCTTGCAGCCCTACGCTTTTTTCACATTCTCCATTATGGTAAAGAACATTGTCCCGAGTTTGGGAGAGAAATGGACTATGCAGAAGGAGCTGCCGGCCCGGTATAGCTGCTGGTGTATCAAATGCAGAAATGGGTGGCATCAAGAGCCCCATGCTCTGAAACACCTGTTGCGCACTGGTTGGTCACACAACAGAAAGTGTGAGCAGGTGATTCCCCAACACTTGAACCATTCTTTAGAGACCTGGCTTGGATTAATGTTGGCGTTAGCTAGTCATGGCCATTTCCCAGCGTTTGTGTTAAAGGAGATCGGAAGCTGCACCGTGCAGGGGTATTTTAAAGGCCATGAATTGATGCTACAGCATGTCGCCCCCAATGGAACAAAGAAAGTGAAGCATGCATCCTGCAAGTCTGGGTATTTGTATTATACGAAAGACGGGCCAACCGTCCACAGAGACTGTTTCTACTGTAGTTGTTGAGTCGCTTTCCCAAGCCAGCTGCTGTGCAGACTTTGTTCAGCTTTTGGTCCAACGCCTGCATCCATCCTTCACACCATCATTCACAAGGCGCGTTCGTGTAGGTATTTGTTTATCTCGTTAGACTAGCATGATTGCTATTCCAAACAAAAGAAGAGTATAAGACAAGTCTGAGCGAACAGTGAAATGTATGAAAATCTTGCACTAAAATAAAGTCAGCAGTGCATGCCCAGGAAAGAGAGAACGACAAACAATATGCTCGGGAGTGGGAACTAGGGGGGCGTAGTAACCCCAAACCGGCCCAAGCGTGGTACCGGCCCCCAGGGCCTTGTCCTCGAAGTGATTTTGGCCCGGCCACGGGCCAAATGGCCGAAGGACGGACCAATCCAACCCTGCTGGAACGTGCAACTGTCTAAGATCTGCTGACGGTGACACTCTGCCCAGGTCTACTGAGAACCAGCATTTTGATCTCCTGAGGAGAGTCCACCACCAGTGCTCACTTCCTTTTTCATGACTTCTTGAGCCTTGACAAAAGTGTCTAGCTTTGTGGCCTCCAGAGGCTGTTCTTGGATGGCCCAGTCATCTCCGCAATACCATTTTTAAATAAAATAAACGCCTATGCCGCAATAGGCCTCACCTGTGAGTACGGGAGCAGGAGGAAAGAAGTCTGCTTGCCTCGGCAGCTTGTAGTTACTGCCGGGTGTCCTGAAACAAGGCCAATCAGCGAGGGCAGGATGCAGCAACTGTTTGTATTTGCTGATTCTGCTGCTGCTTGGAAGTGTGTTCTCGTGATGGGAACAATTTCAGGATTTAGTGACCCACTCACTCCTCTTTTCTGTAATGGCCGGAACGACAAACAATATGCTCGGGAGCGGGAACTAGGGGGGCGCTTAAACTGGCCCTTTCATGGTACTGACCCCAGGGCCTCACCCTCAAAGTGATTTTGGCCTGGCCAGGGGCCAAATGGCCGACGGACGGACCAATTCAACCCCTCTGGAACTTGCAACTGTCTAAGATCTGCTGACGGTGACACTCTGCCCAGGTCTTCAGAGAACTGGCCACCACCATTGGCTGTAGTTACTGCCGGATTTCCAGAAACAAGGCCCAATCAGCAAGGGCAGGATGCGGCAACTGTTTGTATTTGCTGATTCTGCTGCTGCACACAGTAGGTGCTTGTGATGGGAACAACCTCAGGATTTAGTGACCCAATTGCTCCTCTTTTCTGTAAATGGTCGAGGCCGACAACACCAGCCAGCCCCAATTGATCCACACTTCAGTGTCAGTGCGCGCCCATAGCCTGGAGGAGGGCACACCGCACGTGCGACCATGGGCCCCGGGGCGGGGGAAGGTAATAAAGCAACAAATGTTGCTAATTTATTTGCCAATTGACCTGCCCTGCCTGAGGGCCGAGGCCAGGCCCGTTTCTTCGCCTGGGCGAGGCAGGCAACTGCCCGGGGCACAATTGCCCTGGTCCCTGGAGCCTCTGGAGGGGATGGAATTCCCCAGTTTGCGGGGCATCGCATTGACATGGGGAAAGTTTTGCAAGTCAGGTGCTGGCCCTGCCCCTTCCGACTGTAATGTCACGTAGTACAAAAGTACTACGTGACATTACAGAAGTCAGAGGCTCCCTCTGACCACTTTCGCGCCACTTGGGGTGGGGGGCATAAGCACACCAATAAAAACACTTTAGGTCCCGCTACAGCTAAGACCAGCCCCTCCCATCACAATGCCGGCAGGAAACTGCTAATGGTGGCCCATTAGTGACTAAATGGTTTTGTGCTGGCATTGCAGCGACGCACTGTGGGCCCCAACACGGTCCAAACGGGGAGCCGTTTGGGCCCATGGTGCGTCCCTGCAAGCCCAGAAAATGGCCAAAATAATAGTTTAAAGCAGCGCTATTTCTTTCATGCCGCTTCTTTTCCAAACTATATATCAATTACACTTTAAACCACTTCCATGGCACTGGTGATGAGTTACTTCACTATGCGGATAATAGTTTTGACCAGTGTTGCTGAGTAAATCTTCTTTAAGCCACAAACCGGTTTATTTATTCATTTATGCAATGTTTGCCGGGTACATGGAGACACATAATTTATTTATTTATGCAATGTGTGTCGGATACCTGTATCCGACACACATTGCATAAATATGCAGGTAACCGACAAACATTGCATGAATAAATAAATAAATAATCCGGTTCCATGTATCCTTACAACAGTCAAGACTTTACTATATCAAAGCAGACACTTGATTCCCATTCAAAGAATGTTAAAGTGATTATTTATTGGGTTGAGGTGTCTCCTTGTCATTGCCCTTTTGGTTTAGGTTGCCTCCAAACCCTCTTCAGCATCTTGTGTTCTTTGGTGGTTGTATACTGCATCCTATGCCATATTCATGGTCTCTTGGTGAGCCCAGCCCACATTATCTGCAGCCTAAGTGGGACTGGGGCATAAAATTGTCTTGGGCACCAGTGAAAAGGTGGCCCACCGTTGCAAATGGCAATTCATTCCTTGTGTGACGGACTGTTTGACTTTGGGTAGGAGACCCTTAACGGTGTAGTTTGGGAATGGCGCGCAGGGTGCAGTGGGAGTGGTGCGTGGGGTGCGATGGGACTGGAGCGTGGGGTGCGGCGGGAGTGGAGCGCGGGGTGCGGTGGGAGTGGCGCATGGGATGAGGTGCGGGAGGGGCGAATTCCTAGTGTTTCGCCCTGGGCACCAAATGGACTAGAAACTGCCCTGGCCGAGGCCACAGCCTGCAGCAGTGCCAGTGGTAGAATACACATGTAACACGTTTGTTTCCTAACATTATAAAAATGAACAGGCTCATTCATTTTTATAATGTTAGGAAACAAACGTGTTACATGTGTATTCTAGCACTGGCACTGTGGACTGCTGGTGCAGCGCCCCCTAGAGGCTGAATGGCGCAAAGACCGGCCCTGCCACTAGCCCACTCCTTACAGATTCTGCAAGCTCCACGAAACTGTGAAAAAGGGCAGTGTCTCATGCAAGAGTCAACAGCATACCACAACAGAGCATAGCAAAGAGTTTCACTTATTTTAATTTGGGGTAGGACTCTGAACGAACCAGGCAACTTCCGAGACTGGCAACAGCACAGCAGGTAATTAATGTCAGTCTGTTACGGTATAATCTTTGGTGCAGTGACTCGCTGGTGGGACTATATTTCTGCCTTTCGAATTAAGCGATCTAGAAACTGAGGGATAGTGACTTCAACAAAAACCTTGGAGTTATCCCTCTCCGGATCAGCAACTCAGATTTGTACCTCCTTCGGTGCACAGCACACCTGCCATCCTTTGAGGCTTCCCATGACACAGTGCTTAGTCCATTGTCGATTTCTATACAATGTGGCCAGCAGTGTCTGGGCCCATGTATAAGTCCTTCATCTCTTTCACGTGTTTCATCTTCATTGCTCTGCGGGGCAAGCTCGTCCCAGTATTTGGATTACTTATGTTCTTGATCTTCTTTGTCTCAGCGCTTTCCAGAACCATGAAGTTAACTGCTTTATAACAGTATGTAGGTCTACTGTCTACAAAAACGTTGGCAGATGGAGAGGCTAGAGTAAGTGGGGATGTGATGTTCTCATGAGGTCTGTACCCTAGATGGTCTTCCTTCTCCCTGAGGGATGGGGGTTGTTCCCCATAAGATCCTCCCACATTATACCACCCAAGGGGGACCATCGGGTAGCAGCCTCACCTCCCTGGCCTAATGGGAAAGGGCGCCCTGTTGGGGAGAAGTCATGACATCCAGTTATTCGTCAGCATAAGCCAAAATAATATCATTGTACCTTTATTTTTCCACATCCACAATGAAAAACTGTCCTAGAACGAAAAATAACGATAGCCTGAAGAATCTCCTATTTTAGAGCACACTGCTTTCAGCACTTCAGGAAATACAGGGGCACTTTTATCTAAAATCCTAAATTGCATGGATGGGACTCATTAAGTTTGACCTTACGCACAAAGAGGTCCCCTGCATGCAATTTTAGTCATTTACACTATGAAGTGCAAAGTAAATGTATGTGTAAATGACTGTCTTATCTTATTACACTTTATAGTGCAAATTGAGTAAATGTCACTTTTTTTTCTGCATGACCAGCAGTGTTTGCAATGGAATCCTTTGGTATCTGCCTGTTTTTAGCTGGTGTAAAAATCAGGAAGATTCCATAAGAACCCAAAGCATTTGCGCTAGCATGAAAATATCATGTGGTGTAAGGAACAAGTTACTTACCTGTAACTGTTGTTCTCAAGCATGGGTCTGGCATGGATTCACATGCTCATGAATATTCCCCGTCGTCAGGCTGGGAATCCTCAGTAAAGAAAAATCAGTATCAGTTTCGTTTCTGATCTGTCTTTCTCAGTAGTAACCAATCACTGATCTCTGCGTCATACTGACCACAGCCAATGACTGCCCTCTCCCTAAGCCCCGCCTCTGGCAGCCATCTTCAGATTTGGTAGCACGTGAAGTGGCAGTATGACCAAGTGAAGAGCCGCAGAGGGGTAGGCGGGAGGGTTCGCATGTGAATCCATGAAAGACCCATGCTGGAGAACAACAGTTACAGGTAAGTAACTTGTTCCTTCTCCAGCATGGGGTCTGGCATGGATTCACATGAATAAGAGAATACATAGCAGTACACACATGCACAACCACGGGAGGTGGCAACAGGCTCAACATTAAGCAATACAACAACTCAACATTAAGCAACTCTTACCTCCTCACCAGGCTCACCTTAGGCGAACAGGTTGCGCAGCACTGCTTGGCCGACCCTGTACTCCTCCCTGGAGTCCCGATTGACGCAGTAGAATCTTGTGAAGGTGTGCGTCGACCTCCATGTCGCAGCACTGCAGGTGTCCAGCAGGGGCACACCAGACAGGAACGCTGTGGTTGGTAGCAGCGATCGCTCTGGTCGAATCGGCTCTCGGACGGCCGGGCAGCTGTCGGTTTGCCAACCGGTGACAGTGCATGATGCAGGCGGAGAGCCATCTGGAAATGGAAGTCTTCGAGAGAGCCTTCCCTTGATTCACCGTCCCAAAGTTCACAAACAGTTGTGACGTCTTCTGAAAACTCTTTGTGCGGTCCACGTAGAACTTCAGCGCTCTAGCTACATCCAGCGAGTGCAAAGTCCTGGCGGGAATGATCGGAATAATCCCTTCATGAATTCTTTCACCAGGCGATGAGACCACAAGGACGCCCGTCCCGTCGTCCTGGTATATCGGGAGATTGCAGCCAGATGTATTTTGATGGAGGCGTGAGCCAGTCCAGCTTTGGCCAGTGACAGTAGGTACGGAAGTACTTGAGGGGCCGTAATCCGCAGAGGGTTAATCAGACAGAGAACCTCTTCCATTTATGTCCGTAGCACTTGAGAGTTGAGGACGCCCTGGCCTTTGCAAGAACCTCTCTGCAGTCGGCCGGGATGTCGTACCCTCCAAACTCTAGTGCTGCAGGAGCCAGGCCCGCAAGTCCAGCGAATCCGGGTTGTGGTGAAGAATGGCACCTCCTTCTCTGGAGAGAAGGTCTGCGTCCGTCGGCAGCTTGACTGGTGGGGACGTTGACAAGTCCAGAAGGTCCGGGAACCAGATCTGCCTCGGCCACGCCGGTGCGACGAGGATCATCCTGCACCGGGACCTCTTGAGCTGGTTGATGAGCCGGAGCAGCAACGGCAGCGGAGGGAACGCATAAAGAAATAGGCCGTCCCAGGGGAACGAGAAAGCATCGCCCATGCTCTTCGGCTGGGGGAACCTGCTGGCGAACCTCCGGCACTTGGAATTCGTCGCCGTCGCGAAGAGATCGATTTGGGGTTCGCCTCATCGTCGGAAGAGTCGATCCACTTGATCCCCGGCGTAGTTCCCACTCGTGGCACAAGCGCAGCTCCCTGCTGAGTGAGTTGGCGATCATGTTTTTTATTCCTGCCAGATGAAGAGGCACCAGAAACATCCCTTGGGCGACGGCCCAATGCCACAGATCCTGGGACCTGGTTCCGCCCTGCTTCCGGATGTAGAACATCGTGGTGGTGTTGTCGGTGAAGATCCTCACCACCTTGTCCTTGAGGGACGGAAGAAAGGACCTGAGGGCCCAGAACACTGCACGGAGCTCCAAGATGTTGATGTGGAGAGACTTCTCCTCCGGGAGCCAAAGGCCTCTCGCGTGAAGATCTCCGGAGTGTGCTCCCCAACCTTCCAGGGAGGCGTCCGTCGTCACCTGGTGAGCCTGGGTCTGAAAAGTCTGTGCCCGCCAACAGATGGGCGCGTGTACTCCACCACCGGATCGCCTAACGGAACGTCTCGTTGAGAGGGATCCTGTCCTCGAAGCTGCCCGTCGACTGGATCCAGCGGGCGTCGAGGAACTCCTGTAAGGGTCTCATCCGAAGCCTGCAAAGGCGGAACAGATAAATGCAGTAGGACATCATCCCGAGGAGGGACTTGATAGATCTTACCCTGGCCATGTCCGTGGCCAGCAGACGCTGCACTTTGCCCAGAATGGTCGTTTCCTCCGACGGCGAGGCCAGCCGCGCCACTGTGTCGAGCTTGGCTCCCAGAAACAGGGTGACTTGCGACAGAACCAGGTGGGATTTCGGAAAGTTGATGGAGAATCCCAGGTCTGTGAGCAGCTGGACGGTCTTCGCAGTGTGCTCCACGGCGAGCTCCCTTGTCCTTGCCCGGATGAGCCAGGCGTCCAGGTAGGGGTAGACGTGGATCCCCTGTAGGCGCAGCCGCGCCGCCACCGGTGCGAGGCACTTGAACACCCTGGGTGCCGACTTCAATCCCAACGGGAGGGCCTTGAACTGGTAGTGCCGCCCTTGGACCACGAACCTGAGGAACTTTCGGTGTCTTTTTAGAATGGGAATGTGGAAGTACGCATCCTCCAAGTCCAACGACGACAGGAGATCGCCCTCCTCCAGCTGTCCCAGCACATGTTGGAGGGTGACCATACGGAACTTCTGTGCCTTGATGTACTTGTTCAGTCGTCATAGGTCCAGGATGGGGCGCCATCCTCCCGTCTTCTTTTTTACGAGGAAGTACCTTGAGTAAACTCCGGAGCCCCGAAGTCTCTTTGGGACGAGCTCCATGGCACCCTTATTGAGCCTCGCCCTTACTTGCAACAGTAGTTGAGGGACGTGATTTTCCTTCCTGGCCACGGGTGGAACGCGATGGCACTTCTTCTGAAACTCGAGGGCGTGCCCTTGGGCCAGGGCGTCCAGCACCCAACGGTCGGTGGAGATGGACTCCCACAAGCTGACAAACCTCGCCAGCCGGCCTACCACCGGGGTGCTTCGGCGGGGACCCGACCCCACGGTCGGTTCAATCTTGTTGTTTGGAGGCCGCCTTGCCTCCTTGACCTCCTTGTCGACGACGACGGGCACCACCTGACTTGCCGCGTCCCCTGTAGGCTTCCTGGGACGAAGATCTTGCCGCTTGGCGGTAAGTGGAGGAGCCACTGCCGGATCCCTTGGAGGCACCTTGTCTGCCTCCGGAGCTCCGAAAGGACGGCCGTCGTTGTTGGAGCACTCCCAGTGCCCGGGCAGTCTCTGTGTCTGTCTTGATGGCCTGAAGGGACTCATCAACCGCCTTCCCAAACAGGTTGTTCCCGTGGAAGGGCATGTCCAAAACCTTGGTTTGTACGTCCTGGCGGAAATCCGTGGCCTTGAGCCATCCTCGTCGTCTCAAGCAAACGCCATTGCCCAACTGACGGAAACCAGTGTCACCGATGTCCGTTGCCACCTTGATGGCGTGGTCCGAAGCAATCTCCCCCTCCTGTAGGATTTCAAGGGCCTCAGCCCTTTTGGCGTCCGGAAGGAAGTCTAACAGAGGGGCGATTTTGAACCGCAACTCCCTGTCGTAGCAGGCTACAATAGCCAGGGCGTTGGCCGCCTTGATAGTCGTCGCTGCGGATGAGATGATCCGTCGTCACATCGTGTCCAACTTCCTGCCCTCGCCGTCCAGCGGGAAGTTGATGTCGAGGCCGATGCCCCCCCCAGCTTTCTTCTTTGCCGCTGCCGAGACGACCGAATCCGGGGTAGGTTGTGCCCGAAGGCACAAGGGGGCAGCGTCGGGGACCCGGTACTTCTTCTCGTACCGGTCCCTCTTTGCCGGCGGCGTGGCAGGGTTCTTGAGGAGGGCGAGCCCCTCATCCCAGATGTCATGAAGCGGTACGGCGAGGACCGTCTTCCTTTTAGCCTCGCGCCGTTGGTATAGGAACCCTTCTTTCTTCTTTTCTTCTGGACAGAGCTGGAAAAGCTTGGATGCCCTGGAAATCATGGCATGAAAGGATCCAATCTCATCAGGCGGGGACGCCCGAGCAGGGGGCGACGGGGGGAAACGTCCCGTCGTCGCCTCCGTCGTCATCTGTACCTGTCGTAGCCGTGTCTATGCCTGTATCATCCCCTTGGGTAGTAGACCGGGGGGAAGGCGGAGCAGGCCGCAGAGGTGGGAGAGGTGGCGTAGGATGCGTCGTCCTCCTCTTATGCGGTGGACTCTCCGAAGGTCCTGGCTCCGGTTCCCCCGTCGGGTCTGGCTCAGGTACCTCCGTCGGGGGAAGGGGCAACCTTGTCCTTATCTCCGAGCATAAGGACTGAATCGCTGACAAAATGGCCGCCGAGGTGTCCTGCAGCGCCGGAAACGACGGGCGCAAGGGCTCTTTAGGAGCCTTGTCGGCGACACCGTCGCTCTCGTCGGGATCCCTCCCGATGGGCTGGGCCTCTTCCACGACTTCGATGAGCTCTTCTTCAGAGGTCGTGTACGTATCCACGATGGCCACCAGCCCCTCCCCCACCTTTTCCAACGAGGACTTCATGGGGGTTTTCTCAATGGGCTTGAAAGACTCCCCCCTCCGCGGTGGCAGGGAGACTCTGGGTCCTGAGGGCGCCTCCACTGGTGTAGCCTCCACAGGCTGAGCCAGGGCCGCGGCGACATCCTCAATCGAGGTCTTAGCAGGGTGAATTAAGGCCATCGTCACCTTCTGGACGCCTGTGGCCTTCACCTTGGGGGGAGGGTATGAGCCTCGCTCCCCCTCTGCCGGAATCTTCGAGATCGACCGGGGCCTCTCCAGAAGCTTTGCCGGGTTCTCGGACTTCCTCTTACCCAAGCCAGAGCGTTGGCTCGTGGTTGACGGCGCCGGGGAGGATGCGCCCTGCCTGGCAGCGAAGGAGCCCGACCGTTCGGCACTCGCGGTGCTTAGCCTTTTGTTGGGCCACCATCGCCGGGGCACCCTCACAGGGCTTAGAAGACCGCTCGGACTTCTTTTTCTTCTTCTCGCCTGACGGGCTCTTCCCTTCCGGCCAGTTGGCGAGATGGAGGTGGCGATCCTTCATGGTCCGCTCCCACATGTTCCCACAGAACGCACAGTCCTTCTCCTTGTCGTCTTGTCCTCATGGAGACAGTAGAGACATAACGAATGCTCGTCCTCTTTGAAAACATTCTGAAGCTGGTATCCAGGGCAGGTCCTGAACAGCTTCCCGGGCGTCGAGCTTCCTTTCTCCTGGGCCATGTCCGGGGTAGGCCTCGGAACTTCTGGAATCCTCCAAAAGCGTAACTCGATGAAATCTTCACCCTTGAGGGGCGTAGAAAACTCCGAAACGGATCCCCGTTGATCGGATGTAGAAAAGGTGGAGCTTGAGGCTCTATTTAACCGAAAAATGAGAAAAATCTCCTGAAAAAGCACGAAAACGCAGCAAAAGCTCGAGAGCTACAGCACGAGGACTCCCAACACTTGAACGTGCGGTAAAAATCTGAGGATGGCTGCCGGAGGCGGGGCTTAGGGAGAGGGCAGTCATTGGCTGGGGGCAGTATGACCCAGAGACCAGTGATTGGTTACTACTAAGAAAGACAGATCAGAAACGAAACTGATAATGATTTTTTTCTATACCGAGGATTCCCGGCCTGACATCGGGGAATATTCATGAGCATGTGAATCCATGCCAGACCCCATGCTGGAGAAATGCGTATTCCTGACAGAGTATTGGAGGGGGGGCGGGTGCTGCAGCATTTTCATTCCATGCCCCCCCCTCCCAGCAATACAAATGAATACAAATATGGCAAAGCGTAAAAAGCATGTGTAAAACTTTTACATACATTTCACACATGCTTTGTATGCTTCATCATAATAAACATGGTCCCCACTCTAAAATAAATTGCGTAAAAAGGTCACCTGGTTTATATCACAAACTTCCAGCTAGCTGTAATGAGAGATGTTAAGAACATTTTATATCCACATCAAAGCAAACCCTTTTTTGCACGTCAATTTAGCAGACATCACGGGAATAAACTACTCTTTAAAAGGTAGCTTTTTTATTTCACACCCTTTGTCTTGGAAGCAGACACAGATTTTCTAGTTAATTGGCGCAGTAAAAGGGGTATGCCACACTGCAGCACCAATTGTCTAGCATTTCACGCCAATTAAAATCACCTTTGAGAACAAAAGAAAATTACGCAGACCCGGACTGTCCAGATTTCCTCCTGCTCATGACCACTCTGGTGTGGCCCAGACTTTCAGCTGCATACGGAGCCCAATTAGCCCAATGGTGTTGTGGCCATGGGTACTGCACCTGTAAGTGCTTAGATTGACGGAACTCAGAGGTACAAGAATATTTAAAAACCCTGTCCCAGTTTAGGACAAAGGGTGTGTGACCACAATTATAAACAATTAATATCCCAACACTTTAAGAATGTTGACATCGTAGGACGGGCTCGAACCCCCAAACTTTCAGGTACGAGCCACACCACTAACTGATTGTGGCACAGAGAATGGCTTGGAAATGATTGAACAACAAGCTCTTTAATATCAATCAATACAAAAGCTCGTTTTAAATTTTCATGTTAAGATTCACAGTCAAAACTGCACAATTTACATTTGGTATTATAGGTTATTTAAATAGAGGAGCAGTGCTACAAATAGTGTTGGGTGGGAGTTGTGGGGGCGTGTTGGGGGAGGAGCGATAATGGGTGGGCTGAGAGGGGGCAGTTATTTTAGGTTGTTGGCGGCCCTGGTTTTTCGTCTTGAAAATCTGGTCACCCTATTGGAAGGACTGCCAGCTCCAAAAAGGTAGCAGTGTCATTACGGTCGCCAAAGTATATGGACGGGATGTGCAACAATAGAAATTATTTACCGGTAATGTTCTTTCTACAGATTCTTCTCCCGCAGATTCCTCATCAGATAGCTATCCCTTCCAGCGTCAGCTGCTCGTAAAACATTTTGACACAGGGCGTAGTGCATCTCGACTCGGCCGTCGACTCCAGACGTTGGTCGCCGTACGTATGCTGCGTCACTATGCCCTGTACCACAGTTCCTTCCCCCCACGCAACCCCAGCTCAGCCACTGCAGAGGAAGACCAAAAAGACTGGCAAACCGCCAAACTGATACAAAAAAAGGTGCAACACAACTAAACAGGTTTTATTAAATTTTTTGGATGAGACGAGGACTTTGAAGAAGGTGTCGAGAATCACATTTCTGAATGGCAAGAAGCCGAACCATTACAAACATCTGCATTTTCCACAATAAACTGGCAGTCAACATGTAGTACAGGCACTTTCATAGTGGGGCTGGATCGGAGAAGATGAGGAATCTGCGGGAGAATAATCCATAGGAAGAACATTACTGGTAAGTAATTTCTCCTTCGAAGGATTGCTTTTCTCCCTCAGATTATTCATCAAAGATCCCAAAGCAGTACGTAGACTGGTGGTAGGTTGAAAGTCCCTATACCAGAACATTCTGAAGCACTGATCTTCCAAAGTGAGCATCAACCCCACGTGACAACGCCAAACAATAATGCTTGGTAAAAGTGTCCAACAAGGGCCAAGTTGCAGCCCGGCAAATATCCTTAACTGGCACTCTCCTTTGCAGTGCTGAGGATGCTGCTACACCTCTTGTTGAGTGCGTCCTGATGCCTGATGGTAGCCTTTTCCCAACATGCAGATAATACTCCGCTATACAGAGCGTTACCCAGTGGGAGATTGTCTGTTTAGTAACAGCCAACCCTTTCCGTGACAGGGAAAAAGCTACAAACAACTGATCAGCCTTCCTGAATTCTGATGTTCTTGCAACATTGAAACAAAGGGACCTCTTGGGGTCCAATCTGTGGAACCTCTCCTCTTCCTTGGAAGGGTGAGGAGGACGTTAAAATACAGGCAAGTCAATGGCCTGGGAGATGTGAAACTCAGACATGTCCTTGGGCAGAAACCCAGGTCGCTCTTTCAAGGACACCTTACTCCTTAAAGAAACTGAGAAAGGGAGAGCGTGCATGAAAAGACCTTCATTCATCATACCTCATCCTCTCAAGAGCCACACATGTAGATTGAAGGGTTCCAGGTGGAGTACCCGACCTTCTGACTGGGGTAGGAGGTCCGGCCGCTGAGGCAACTGGAGCGGCGGATAGATGGCCAAGTCCAGAGGTTCTGGGCACTGTGTTCTCGCCAAATCCAGGGTGATCAAGATCATGGTCTCCTGAGAAACCAAGCGACGATGAGAATTGAAGGGAAGGCATAGTGGAGATTGAAGTCCCACTCCATCAGGAAAGCATCACCCAGTGTGTTTCTCGCCGGAAATTCCATCAAACAGAACTGTTTGCACTTCCTGTTGGACCACGTCGCACACAGATCCACTGATGGGGTACCCCATTGAGTGAAGATCTCCTTGATAACTTCCTGGCACACTCGTGTGAGACCGTGCTCAGCCTGCTCAAAGCATCCACCAGTCCGTTCTGTCCCTGCCAGATGCACTGCCAAGAAAGAGATCTGGTTTTCACGTAACCAGAACGGCAGCTGTATCGTCTCCTCACACAGGGGCAACAACCGGCCACCTCCCTGCTTGTTCAGGTAGTGCATGGCCACTGTGTTGTCCGTCATAATCAGGACGCGTTTCCACACGAGAGAGAGCATAAAAGCTTGTTGATGTGCCGACTCTCCATAGCTGATCAGAGACCGCTCACCTGAATATTGGTGCAGTAAGCATGCCAACCCTTTAATGACGCATCCGTGATCACTCTGGCCTGAGGCCATGGACGCCAGAAGGGTTCCCCCACCATCATGTTGAGCCTGTTGGCCCACCAAGAAACATCATTGGTCACTGACTATGACACCCTGAGAACATTCTCCAGGGAGCCGAAGTACTGGGACCACTAACTCCTTAGTAGCCACTGCAGAGAAAGCATTCTCAGCCTGGCCTCTGGCACCAGAAAGATGCAGGATGCCATGATGCTTCTACTAAACACCTAGGCACGTCTCCCCTCACACCACCTGACTGGCTAGACACGACCCAGCCTTCTCCTCTCTGTCACTTATTATAGCTGTACCCCTCCTCTGTCCCCCTTTCCTATCCCCACTGTATATCTGTTCTGTTGTTACCACTGAAAAGTGCTCGGATAAGCATCTGTAATGTTGTACACTGTTATGTATCTGTATTGGTGTATTCCTCTGTAAAGCGCTCTGTTGCTTCTTGAAGCTAGGACCGTGCTGAAACACAATAATAATAATAATAATAATAATAATAATAATAATAATAATAATAATAATAATAATAATAATAAAAAAAGGAGGAAGGAAACTGCTGGCAAGCTGGAATGGCTCTGGAACAGATCGACCATCTGCCTTACACTGGTGAGACTCTCCTTGGGAGGGAAAGCCTTTCCTTCCCGAGTGTCTAGGACCACTTCAATGAACTGGAGCCTCTGTACAGGTGTCATGTGAGACTTCTGAAGATTCAGGGAGAAGGCCAGCCTGTGCAGTAGTGAGCAAATGTCCTTGAGGTTAGACGAATCTTGCGCTGGTGACTACCCTCGCATCAAGTAGTCGTCCAAGTATGGAAACACATTAACGCCATATTTCCTCAGGGGCGCCACTACTACTGCCATCGGCTTGGTGAACACCCTGGGAGCTGAGGGCAACCCAAAGAGGAGCACCTTGAACCTTGTCCCCTATGAGGAATCCCAAGACCTTCCTGTGTCGGGTGTGGATAGGCACATGGAAGTACGCATCCTGGAGATCCAACAACACCAACCAATCCCTGAGACTGCAGAGCCTGGAGAATCACCATCTTGAATGTGTCCTTCGGGTACTTATTCAAGGCCCCGATGTCCAAAATGGGACGCAGTCGTCCTCCATTCTTGGGTATCAGGAAATACTGGGAATAACAGCTCGATCCTCTCTGCTCGGGAGGTACCTCTTCCACTGCTCCCTTCAGTAACGGGGCTCACAGTTCTTCCTGGAACTCCTGTTCCGGTTGTTGAGGGGCAAGGGTTTGTCGGTCTGGCAGCATCCACAGGAAAGGCAGACCGTAACCCCACTGGACAAGCTGCAGTGCCCAGGTGTCTAATGTTATCTCTCGCCACTGTGGCATGTGCTCTCCAATCCTCCAACTAACTGGAGAAAAAGTAGGGGGAGAACACAAAGCAGTTTTGCTGAAGGCGGCAGGCCCCTAGAGGCTCTCCTGCCCCTACCAGAGTGCAGTAAATGCTTCTGCTCAGGTTGCGTGGGCTCCGTCCTCCTTTCAAATGGGGCAAATCGCTGGTAGCCTCAACCCCTAGAGGATGTATTTTTTATTGCTTCTATGTTCCATGTTTGATGTTTTCTTGTTGTTAAACTGTACAGCGCTTTGGAGTAAAGCGCTAAATAAACAATAAAATACAAATAGAGGAGAAGCTGAAGCAAGGTTTTGTTGGTTGTTAAACAGCCAGGCCCAGCGACTGGGCAGCCAGCATGGACTCTTTACATTTTACCAAGAATTCATCGGCCTTGGGGCCAAAGAGATGCTCGCTATCAAAGGCAATGTCCAAAAGCTTGTTCTAACCATTAGGGGCAAAACCTGAGATGTGCAAGTAGGCTTGCCTGCGTATCACTGTTGCTGACCCAATCACCCTACCGACACAATTAGCCATATCCAGCCTGGAATGCAGATCCTGGAGGGATACCTCCTTGCCACCATCCACCAAGCGGAGAAACGCCTCCCACATTTCCCTCTGTAGGATGTGTTCTGCTGCTTCTTGAATTGTTCTCCAGATTACATGTGTGTATTTGGCAAATGCACAGGAAGCGTTGGTAGACTGGAGAGCCATACTGCCAGCTGAGAAAATGCTCTTAGCTAAGGCATATTTTTTAGACTCTGTCCATCAGACACTGTCCATCGGCAAATTAGAGGTGGATATAGAAGGCCTAGTGGACACAGAAGTGGCCTGGACTACTAAACCTTCTGGAGTCGGATGGGTAGATAGGTATGGGGTGTCCCCTCTTGCCGGCTTGTACTTTTGTGGCAAACTCAGAATCCACCGGGAGAACAGAGCAGGGTCTCTGCCACAATGTGGCAACCATGTCAGCAACTGCCAAGTTGAATGGCATAGACCTTCCTGTTGGTGGGCCTACATCGAGATGTCATTGAGCTCGTAAACTGTAATCATCTTAGCTGGGGCAGAAAGGCTCAGGGAATCTACCACACTCCCCACAGTGTGCCTGTAAGAGGCATTGGCATGGCTATAGGGGTGAGCCTGCTGTCTTTCGAGCTCTGGCGATGTGTCTAAACCGCTGAGGTTTTGTAAATCTCCTGCAAGTGCTAGGAGATCCACTTGATCAGCAAAAAAATCTGTCAGCGGGAGAACCCAGAATCGGCTCTAAACCATCTCCTTCAATTCCAAAAATGGAGTTTATAGTGTCGAAGAATGAGGTACTTGAATCGGGAACAAAGACTTTTCTATAGACTTTGTCGATATCGACTTCAATGGTTTCGTAGTGGGTGGTGTTGAGCGCATCGACGCCGTAAGCGGTTTTGAAGGAGGCATTGTCTAAAAATCGATGGTCGGTGTCGACCCACAGGGCTTCAAACCCGACACAGTCTCCTTGTCGCCAGACAGACTGGTCATAGCTGGGACTGACAAGGTCTGCTGCTTCAAGGGTTGCCGCGTACCCTCAGCAACCGCCTTCATCATGTCGAGCAACTGCTCTTTAAAGATCTCCCACTCAGTCCTGGTAGTACCGTTGCCGGGGCTTACCTCTTTCCTCAGAAAAATCCCTGGTCGTGCCGACGACTATGTCGACATTTCTTTTAGTGGAAAGAGGACGATGAGGAACGACTCCTGGAGTGCGACCTCTTTTCGGCCTTTTGACAGTGCCTGTTCTATTTCTCCGGGGTGAGGTCTTCCATGTCGTGGTCGGATGACCTTGTAACGGATCGGGCCAGTGACTTCCATGGCGGACATTCCACCTTCAATTTAGCAGCCTGCTCCCTCAAAGATTCAGGGTTCATCTTTTGTCACGGCCCACAGTCCACGGTCACGTGGTCGGCACCTATGCACCAAACGCAGATACTGTGTGGCTCGGTCAAAGAAATTTCAGAATTACAGTCGGTGCATCTTTTGAAGCCCAATGGTTTCGGAGCGGACATCGCGATCAAAAAAGGGTTGAATACTCGACCGAAAATGTAATTCGAATGAGAAAAAAAAACATTCTCTGATGAGAAGAGCTCTTCCTCGAGCAGCGTGCTGAGCGCACAGAAAAAAGGATCTGAAGTACGGGGGTGTGTAGTGACGCAGTATATGTATGGCAACTCGAGTCAAGATGAATCGGCCAAGTTGAGCTGCACTACGACTTCTTTAGAAACGTTTTCAGAGCACCTGACGCTGGAAGTGATATCTTTCTGATGAGGAATCTGCAGTAGAAAAGCAATTCATTGAATGGAACATCTCTAAGTTGACTCCTGCCAATTAAGTAGCTGTGTGCCCACCTTCTAATCGCCCCAAAGTGTTCTTAGTTTGAAATGTGATGGCGGACGAAGGAGGGGCAGTAATGTATGAACAGCAGGGTAGGGAAACAAAGCATGCTGGTGGAAGTAACCAGTTATTTCATGTAAAGGCCCAGGTGTGGGATATTATTATTAAAAAAAAAAATACACATCTTTGAGGCTAACTTGAAAGCTGGTAGTACAGCAATATTGACCACTTTTCCGAGAAAAGAGGGATACTGCTGTTCACATACACGCACTCTCCCCAAACCTCAATATTCTAGACTGCAGCCTTTCAACGTAAAGGGATATTGGGGGAAACGAGCGGCCAGATTGCTTTTCTGCTCCCTGTGCCATTGTCATGGCTTTGTTTACCCTTCATGTTGCTCAAGCTGACGTCCATTGCCCGGGGTAACGGTTGACATTCAATGGGCTGTGGGTAATAAGTCTGACAGGGCAGACACAAGCCTCCCCTCCACCCCGATCATCTCGCCGTAAGCGTTTGACTCGGTGGGAGGCAAGGCTCCCGCTGAATAAACGGAGCGTGTCGGCTGTTATGTACGAGAGACAGGCTGATCTGACAGGAGACCGAACGGAGCTGCCGTAAAAAATGCGGATTCTGAGAACTGCCGTAATCTAAATCCGTCGCCCAGGACCAATGGGCTACACGACATCAGTAGGACACAAACCGAAAGCATTTTGGGAGTTGTCTGTCTGTAACTTACCACCCCCAGGAGGATTTTTGTGCCTTTGAGGTCATAATTGCAGTGTTCAGCGGCGCAACACCATTGGGCTGACCGGCTCCCCCCACCCCCGAAAATGGGGGCTTTGTTGACTCGACCTGGCTGACCTACAGAGCTGGGGGGGGATGGAGGAGGGCAGGAGAAAGCTCATTCTGACAGCAGTCCTTAAGAGAGTGGTTTCAGACGTGGAGAGAATTAACTGCTTGTAACATTGATGCTGCACTAGACTAGTCTCGTTAGAATACGTAAAGTTAGATGCCCCCACACAAGTAAGTTCGCCCTTCCCTCACTGTCTCTGAAGTTAGTGTCTCTACCAATATTTGAAGGGTTAGCCCCCCCAAAATGTTAGCCTAGGTGCACCCCTGGAGGGAGCTGATGTGCGCGTGCACCACCTTTTTGTGAAGCAGAGGGGTGAGGGAATACTTTCTCGAATCGTGCAGCGTTGAGTTTTAATGTGTTCGTGCAGAAAAATGTATTCGCACAAACGCACCTCAACTTTAAAGTTATTCGTTTCAGTAAAGGCTGCCCTAACCTTGCGTCCTAAAAAAAAAAATCAAATGCAATCAGCCAGCCAGCCCCCTCCCCACGGATACGAGCCAACATATCATGTATGTGCTCTTTCACATCCGGGGGCAGGGGGCTGATATGCACACTTGCTTTTTGTGAAGCAGAGAAGCGAGAAGTGTGGAATGTTAGCTCATTATGTATGCATATGTTCAAGGAGTGCATATACATATTATGCAATGTGTGCATGATGATTGGGGAAAGGGTGTACGTGTGAATGAGCGAGTGTGCAGTGAATGGGGGCGTGAATTAACAGAGGGGGCGCATCCTCTACATTTGCCCCTCCTCCCCAGTTTCTGAAGTGGCCCCTCCCAAAACCAGTTAAGCCGCCCCAAACCCATGAAATGTCGGTTTTGTTGCACCTCTGACAGTGTGGCAGAGCAGTCTGTAAAATGCACTGTTTGGTAGGCAACAAACCAAGCCCACCCAGGAAGTACCCGACACAACTTCTCCTTCACCAGCTATTTTTACGAACACGACATGCCACTGGCACTGCCTTGAAATGTTCGTTTTCAATCCTGATCTTGCATCTATTCGAGTATTGATATATAATACAGAAATGGCTGTACCCAAAGTACAATACTTCACATATGAATGCATGAATGAGGGCAAAATAATCATTAAAGTGGCATTGCTTTTTATGCCTGGTTGCATTTCCGCCACATATTTGTGTGCACTCTTTCTGCATGAGAGTGTTTTTGAAATTCTACAGCCAGACTGGTGGTGAGCATTTATGCTTGCATTTCTTCAGAGCTGCCTAGCCTCTGCTACTGGCCAAGGGTCTTGAGGTTTTTTACTCTTCTTCTCGAGATACCTGTGGAGCTGATGCACACACTCAATGTGACCGGTGACCGGTTAGCTTGTGATCAATCTCATTGCATGCAGTGTGGTTGTTGCGACAGGAACATTGCAGTGGAAGATTTAAGGTAAAGTGTCGCCTGGGCAATTCTGACAAAAGCCTCCGAGTAGGCAGGATGTGGCAGAGTTGCACAATGATTAACTCTAGGTTCCATGTTTTTTTAATGTCTTTTTTCTACTATTGGAGTTGTGTGTTTAGAGGTTTGACTGGCTGTAAACAGTCAGGCCACTCTTCACCACGTTTTGCTGGCAACGTGATTTGCCCAGGATCACCCAAGTTCTCTAAAGTGGGAAATCCGCTCTCTCCTTCCACCTACTAACCCCGTCCAAAATCACATGCTCTCCTCTTACTTTTGAATCCACTCCCCTGTCTCCTGCCATAAACCCCCCCCACCCCCACTCCATCTTCCATTCACTACTCTCTTCATCTTCCATCACACCACACATTCCCCAAACCCTTTGGCCACTGTTCTCTTCACCTTTCATTCACTCTCCCATTCCCGGCAAGGAAAACTATTGTCACAGCCGGAGAGGTGAATCCTAACAAATCATGCCAGAAGTATAAAAGTGACATACCTTTCATTCAACATATGTGCACTGAGTGATAAAAACCCAGAGCGAAAGAAAAACAGTGAGGCAAAATCACTGCCGATCTTCCCATTTGCTCTCCCCTTTCTTCGACCGCCCCTTCAACTTTCATCGCCCAGTCATCTTCCATCCGCTCCCTCTTACCACGATTCCTGTTTACCACCACCACCGTGCACCCGACTATGTGTTCTTGGCGTGGCTGGCTCTTCTCTTCTGCCAGGGTTGAGCAGAGAAGCACCCAGCCCTTATACCATCTCAGCTTCGGCGCACTCCAACAATCCCTCCATCGCACTGTGGCTTATCCCAGCAGGCCGCGGAGAAGGGCTTTGGGGTCCCGGCATCAATGCAAGGGAGAACCAGACAGTTCTTCAGGCGAAAAACATTTGGAAACAACATCTGCTACTTTGTATGGTGAATATAAACGGTTGCTATCATTAAATATGGGGCAACACTAGTCTATTAAAACATGAACACTTTTTTTTGGCAATAGTGTGCACTGCAAAATGTATCACTTCTAGGGTCACCTAATTTTGGCAGGTAAGGCACATTGAGATTAAATAATCGCCCCAGATTCACCCACTTTGGTTAAGTGGTGAAGTTAGAATTTGACCCTAGTCTGAAATGTAATACTTGACCACGTACTGTCACAGCTCCAGTTGGTACAAATATGTGATAATGTTTGGATTTGAAAACCTAAAATAATACAATATTTGAGACAGATGGCTTTAATGATGCACAAGTCACATGATAAAACAACCCTGCATATATACATTAGTGTAGAAACACGTTGCTCAAAATGTGTATGGGGTCATTTTATTTTGAATCCTACATTGCACAAAAGTGACCACTTCCGTTTGCAGTTTAATGCAAAATGACCCCTCCAAGCAAATTTTATTATTTACACTACACAGCGGAAAAGTCAATGAAAAACAAGAGTGAAGTTGCCTTTAATTAGCAATTTCGGGAGCCATCTACACCAGATTCCTTTGGAATCTACCTGCTTTTACCAGGTGTAAAGGTCAGACGGATTCCATTGGAATTCATTTGTTTTCCACCGGCATAAAAATACATCCTGGTGGAAAACCTAGGAAGTTTGGCAGGCGGACCTGAAAGAACAGGCAAATGTGTGAAGTCCACTCTGCCCTCCATTTCTGCCTAACAAATAATACAAAATTCCACAGGACGTAAAAAGTGTTGGTAAAAGCTTTTATCACAATTATTTTCAGTCCATATTACTTGGAAAATGATTCCCTATGATTGTAGCTTTATTTTCCCCATCCTGAATGTAAGCTTACAAGTTGCAGCATGCAAATTAATGAGAACTAAAAATATCCTACAGCCACAAAGTGAAATGAAATGAATGACAAGCTCATTGTGTCACACTGCCTCCACCTTGTTCGGTATCACCATAATCACCCAAGAATCACAAATAGCTGATTAAAACCATATATAATTCTACGAAAAAAGGTGCAACCGCAATGGTCACTGACAGTTAGTTACCTGTGCCCATCAGGCGTCACTAATCACTTCCTTTTGCAAAAACGTGCTGAAACGAGTACAAATTGGGAGGACGTGTGCAGCCTTGGTTCTTTGTCTTTGAGGTGAGACAGGCAGAGTGGGAACAGGGAGCATTGGACATTTGTCCCTCAACCAACTGCTAATCGGCCGGCTAGCTGACAAAAGCAGCAATATATGGGGTTGGCTGGGTCGAGACAGCCCTGCCTCAGACTTTGTCTCAGCACCACCGCAGCTCTTAAGTACATGTCCCAGCATCGCAACCAGCTCTTATCGCTCGGCCTGAAGCCGTCCATAACACCACTACTTGAGTTTTAAAATCCAGACTAAATGACTGTAAATTACACTGTAAGCAGGTGAGGAACTAGGCAGGCAAAATATGACCTGTCAAAGCGCTGTCCCAGCCCGAGGCACTATCACAGTGCCACTGGAATCCTCCATTTCTGCTTCAGAGATTCACGGTAAAGAGTAATATACTGATTAATCCACCAACTATGCGCGAAAAAGCCTAAGCCTCACAACTACAGGTAAGTGGGACGCTAAACCGAGGGGGATAGGGAGATCTCTCTTTAGGTAGAGGGGGACTGGTGAAAGCAGGCGAATTGGTGACCCAGCTCTCAGATGCAGCAGGCAGCGTTCATTCAAGGAGCCCCGTGGTGAAAAACTACAGGCTCCTTGAGTGAAAGGTCTTAGCAGGTACAGCACACAGCTGCGTCCCCCCACCCCCACACACAGACTCAGGCCTCACAACCACTACATCAGTTGTACTGGACCCCAAACTTGTGCCCGCTCTCCCGCCACCTCTCCAAGGTCCCCCTGTGGTTTCCCTGAAATAAGGAGGCAGGACCAGTTGTCAAAGGTGGAAGTCGCGAATGCCACAGCAAGCTTTATTGAACAACAAGCCAGGAGTAAGCTTACAGGTGATTCGTTTCTCCAGCACACCTCAGGATTCTGAGCTGGGCATGGCTTCCTAAGCCACTCTCCCACCCGGCAGTGGTCAGAGGACCCTGCCAGATAGACCGCGCCCCTATCTAGCCCTTCCCTCTAGCCATGACCATTTCTTTTTTTTGGCCCTTAGATTTTCTTTCTTTACATTCTATCCTTTTAATGAGTTATTTCTCATCCTTCACTTCTATTCATTAGTTTCCCCTTTTACATTCTTTTATTCCCCCCACTCTGCGCCCCTCCCCCTCTAACCTGTCCCAAGTTCTGCCATTAACTTGAGTATCTTCACCCCCCTGTGCTTTCTTCCTAGCATACCCTCCCCAATTCCTTCTATGCCCCCATCTGAGTGCCCACTGCTTTGCCTGCCCCCCCCCACTCCTTCCATCGCTAATCGATTCCATCCCAGTACCCTCATTCCCCCGGACTTCCCATACCCCAAACCCCAAGTTTATTTATTCAACCACCTAGTTCATTTCAGTCCTGAACTCCTTGCTGCCCCAATGCCTTACCATCCCCCCAACTCTTTCATTGTCTGACTCATTGCATTCCCCAACTCTTTTCCTTCCCCCCAGTTCTTTCCTTACCCAATTTCTTCCTTTCCCCCAATCTTTATCCATTCCCCAATCCCTTTAATTTCCTTAAGCCTTTCCGTTCCCTTATTTTTCCCAACCTTCCCAACCTCCCCACTACTTCCCGGTCCCCAACACCTGTGTTGTTGGAGTTGGAAGGACTTCCAAGCCCCCTACCCTCACCTCCTTTTCCTGGGCTTCCCCTGAGTCTAGTACTCCTGAGCGCTGTTCTTTCTAAGATAGTGGCTGCACAGTCCCCTTGTGGTATCTGCCAGTGCTTTCTACTGGGATCGACCTGTGACTCTGCCATGACTGTCTGCTGGTTACCGGCGGCAGAAAGTTCCCCCCAGTCACCTGGTCGTGGCTCGCCCTAGGACAAAGGACTTTTTCAATAACAACCACCTTTCATCAAGCACGCCTATCCAACATTCACTACCGGCATTGATGGCAGCAGGCGGCCACCCAGACTGTATCCGGTGGCGTGACAAACAATGGAGAGGACCTCAGTTCCTGGCCTTCATCCTTGTGTGAAGGTGTCTCTCGTACAGTCGGTAACGCAACTGGGTTCTTTATCCAGAGGGCCCTCTGCCTGCAGGTGGTGGAGTCACAAAGTACATTCAAACCTACACTGATTCGGCTCCATGCACAGAGACCCCCCTGTCCGAGGACGGCAGAGTGTTAAATTAGGAGAGAAAGAACCCTGGCGTACCCCCCATTGCAAACCCATCGGTTGAAACCTGCGCACCTAGACATTTACAATGTGATTAGAGGGTGCTTGATCCAACCCATGCTAATTACCCATTCTATGTCCAATGTCGTTCAGGGTCCTGTGGATGATGAGCTCATTCAGCTATCCTTTCATTGGGCTCATAATTTAATCTCACTGTTAATTGTCTGCAAAATGTTGGGAGTTCACAAGCATGGCACCACTGCCCTATAAGATCCCAATCCAATTGGCATCCCTGTTATTCTTGGGCCCATACTCAGATAATTTGGACTAAAATAGCAAGCGTGAACAATTCCTCCCAATTAACCTTCTGCACTACCGCTCATCCGTTTCCTTGGCAAAACGAGTGCCCCGGAAGTGTAGCACTCACACCCCTACCTGCTGTCCATCCTGCTACCCCCAATTATTTCACTTCTTTTGGCCACCTCTTGACCATTGTGTATCAACCACAGCCTTTCATACCTTATCCACCCATTCAGGGTTCCATAATTACTGCTGATCACTTTCCCTGTTCATACCCCAGCATTTACATCAGGGGCTCTTATACATCTGCCTCATCTAAGGGACCGTGTTAAGAAAGCAAAGGTCATGTCCCTTGTAAACTCCCAAAAAGAACCCGATACATGCCCCAGTCTACCTCCTCCCCCAGGCCACTTAGAACACCATTGCTTTCAGATGTACATGCTTGGTTCAAAGGCCGGCACCCTTACACTTCTCCAGCATAGTTATTGTGTTTATGGTGTGCCTATTACTTACTCCCCCCATGTTTATCTTGGCCAAACTCTGTTCGATTAAACCATTTATCTACAGATACATAGTTCGTCCTTGTTTCTCTACAATACTAGCCTTGTCAATTTTTTCATTTGGAAGTCACACTTCCTCTAGAGCTATTCCTCACAGGCCATGTTGCCTTCACTGTTTACATGATCAGGTATATGGTGCACACTGATATCCGGACAGCCCACGCAACAATTTATACATGATATCTTTAAGCGTGTGTTTCGACAACAGGTTTAACAACCTCCCAAACAGTCACACCTGGACAATCCGTGAAGTGCAATGATTCAAGGCATGACCAATGACACCATGAAAGATTCTATATGTAGATTTATACTCCCCACAGCCACAACTCCCGGAAACCAAGGCATGCCTTTGTTACAAAGGTGTAGGCTACTGAACACGGCCCTCCAGATAAGGGGTGTATCGGCCATTTTCTTCCTAAAGTTGGGACATACAGAGACAATTAATATTATGGAGTAACATTACTCCCAACAAAATTTAGGAAAAGAAGTTTAGAATCTTGCACACCTGCTTTCACCCTCACTGCCCCATGGATATGTTTGGGTCAGTAGTGCACGTTGTACCCCGGGGAGAAACTACTATTACTACTGCCTGATCGGAGGAAGTAAACATGTACCTTTTAATGTGCATCAATAACTAGGTGCAAAGAAGTACATATTACAAAAGATCTCGTTTTACAGTAAGCTGGAATTTCCTTGCTTATAAATTACTCTCATTGGGAATCTGAAGTGCTGACACCTGCAGGCAGCCCCTGTAACAGTGCAGCGCTTCAGCTACACAGGCTGCCTGAGGTGTTGGCATGGCTGGGGTTAGTCTGGGGTGGGCCGCGATAGGGCCCTTGCACGGGAGCCCTTTCTTGAGACTCTCGGGGCTCTGCCCCAGCTAGCCCCGGCCCACATGAGCCCTGAGCACAGTCCAAATTCATATATATATATATATAATACATTACTCACCGTAATCGTATTTCTGATGCTTGTATCTGCTTAGATCACATGCTGTGCATAGGCCGACATCTAGTGGAAGCTGCGGAGTATTACAGTTTGTTTTTCAAAACTCTAAAATGGGCGTCGACACAGGCGTGCCAGTAATACTATCCCTAGTGTGACGTCCACTGTACCCAAGATCCCTCACGCGTCTAGGATCCTCAGATTGTATTTTTTCTGACATGAGGAAGCATGAGGAGTAGCGTGAGTACAGATGATCCAAGCAGATAGACAGAAAGGTAAGACTACCAGCAATCATGCGCCTTCTCTCGGAGGGGAGGAAGGGTGGGTCGCATGTGAATCTAAGCAGATACAAGCATCAGAAATACGATTACGGTGAGTAATGTATCCCTTCTGAGGCTTGTGGAATCTGCTTAGATCACATGCTGTGCATAGATTAGCGAGCAGTACCAGAAGAAGGAGGTGGGATGTGAGAAGAGTCATGAGCAAACAGGTGTCTCAGAACCGCTTGTCCCACTTGTGTATCTGTCTTGGAATGAGTGTCAATGCAGTAATGCTGAGTAAAAGTGTGAATAGAGCTCCAAGTAGCTGCTTTGCAAATGGTGTCGAGGGGAACATTTGCAATGAAAGCCAGAGTGGCCCCAATGCCTCTAGTAGAGTGGGCTCTTGGCGTAAAAGGCAGAGTTTTTTCAGAAAGAGAGTAACACAGCTGTATACAGTTGATAATCCACTTCGAGATAGCGCCTTTAGAGACGCAATCTCCCTCTCTGCCTGTAGCTACGGAGACAAACAGTTGATCTGTTTTCCTTAGCGGTCTAGTTTTGTTTACATAGTAGAAGACCGCCCTATGCACATCTAGGGTGTGTAGTTTCACCTCAGCCGAGCTTTGCGGGTTCTGGAAGAAAGACGGAATTTCGATGGACTCGTTTACATGGAATTTAGATATAAATTTAGGTGAGAACCTAGGGTGTGTGCGTAAAACCACTTTGTCTTTGTGGATAGTAAAGAAAGGATCCTGCACTGACAGAGCCTGAATTTCACTGACCCTTCTTATACAGGTAATGGCTACTAAGAAGGCAGTTTTATAAGTCAGGTGTTTGAGACTACTTTTATGCATGGGTTCGAAAGGGGGGCCCATGAGCTTAGCTAGCACCACATTAAGGTCCCATCGTGGCGGTGGGTTAGAAATAGGAGGGTGAAGTCTCTTTACTCCTTCCATGAAGGCTTTAACTACTGGTACTTTCCACCACGACACCTTGTTATGGCATGTGGTGTAAGCCGAGAGGGCAGCCAGGTGTACTTTCAGAGAGTTAAAAACCAATCCTGCATCCAGCAGGTGGAGCATGTATGTCACGATGTTGGAAGGAGTGCAATCAACCGGGTTGATTTGTTTATTCTGGCACCAAATAACAAATCTCTTCCACTTGTCAAAGTAACAGTGCCTTGTGTTTGGTTTCCTGGATTCTTTTAGGATGTCCATACACCTCTGAGGTAAATTGAGATGTCCAAACTCTATGACCTCAGGAGCCATGCTGCCAGGTTCATTGAATTGGGTTGCTGGTGCACTGTTTGACCTTGTTGCTGGGACAGTAGGTTGTACCAGGCTGGGAGTTTGATGGGCTCGCACACCGCCATCCTGCGTAGGTGTGGAAACCATGGTTTTCTCGCCCACATGGGAGCAACTAGGATGAGCGTCATCGATTCCTTGTTCATCTTGTACACTACCTTCCTGATGAGAGGAGTTGGTGGAAAAGCGTACGCAAACATCCCTGACCAGTTCATCCACAGGGCGTTCCCTTGGGAGTCTGGCTGGGGGAACCTGGATGCAAATCCTGGGCATTGTTTGTTTTCGCTTGTGGCGAATAAGTCTATGGTGGGGAAACCCCACTGAGAGAAGAGATCTTCTACGATCTTTCTGTGAAGGACCCATTCGTGTTCTTCTGGGAGGGAGTCTCTGCTTAGAGCATCCGCTAGGGAATTGAGCTCCCCTGGAACATGTTGCGATGACAGGAAGATGTTCCGTCTGAGTGCCCATATCCAGATTTTCTGGGCAAGCTTGGACAGATTTGGCGAACGAGTCCCTCCTTGCTTGTTCAGATAGAACATGGCTGTCGTGCTGTCCGTCCGGATCTGCACCGACAAGTTTATTAGATGGGGCTCGAACGCCCGAAGCGCTCTGAATACTGCCAGAAGCTCTAGCAGGTTGATGTGGTTCTTGGCTACTGAGTGAGACCAGAGACCCTGAGCTGTGTGGTGGAGATGGTGAGCTACCCACCTAGTCAGGCATGCATCTGTAGTCATCACTGCCTGTACTTCAGGATCGTAAAAGGGTTTTCCCCTTGCGAGATTCTCTCTTGTCCACCAGTGTAGGCTCTGTACAAGTGTTGGCGAAACGACCACTAGATCGTCCCACTGACCACTTGCCTGAGACCACTGTTTCGCCAACCATTCCTGCATAGGACGCATGCGCAGTCGCGCGTGGGGGACCAGGTAAATGCATGACGCCATCATGCCCAGTAACCGCATTGCTTTGCGTACCGTTATTTGTTGACCGGACTGATAATGTGGAATTTGCAGTAGTATATTCCGAATTCTCTCTTCCGAAGGGAAGGTCAACCCTTTCTGAGTATCTAGGATCGCTCCCAGGAACTGTTTTGAGGTGCTTGGCACTAGGCTTGACTTCTTCTCGTTGATTGAGAAGCCTAATTCGTGGAGGAGGTCGATAGTCCTTTGAATGTTTGTCCTGCAAATTCCTGGGGTTTCCCCCGTTATGAGCCAGTCGTCCAGATAAGGGTACACTGGGATTGCCTCCCTGCGTAGGTGTGCAGCTGCCACCGCCAGTACCTTGGTGAATACCCTGGGTGCTGAAGCTATCCCGAAGGGCAGTACCTTGAATTGGTAGTGGCGACTGTCCACCGTGAAGCGCAAGTACTTTCTGTGTGCCGGGAGCATGGAAATATGAAAATAAGCATCTTTCATATCCAAGGTTGCCATGTAATCCCCCTTTTCTAGGAGGGGGGATTACCTCTTGTAGCGTGGTCATACGGAATTTTTGGGGCTTGACATACTTGTTGGCAGGCCGTAAGTCCAGTACTGGGCGCATTGTCAAATCTTTCTTTGGCACAAGGAAGTAAGTTGAATAGGTACCCTTGTTTACCTGGTGTCCTGGGACGAGTTCTATCGCGTCCTTTTCTAGCAGAATGGCAATCTCCTCGAGAAGGATCTTCTGATGTTCTAAGGAGTGTACTGTTTGTCGTGGAGGATGGTTCCGGGGACGCTGCAGTAATTCTATACAATATCCTGTGGACACTGTTGACAGCACCCATCTGTCTGAGGTGATCCCTTCCCAAGCCTGGGTGAAGTTGGAAATGCGTCCCCCTACTGGGGTTGCGTGAGAAGGGACCCTGAACTGAGCGTCACTGCTTTGGTGGGGGCGTGCCACCTCCCTTGTTGGGGCTGCCTCTGCCTCTTCCACGCCCTCTCTTGTTACCCCTGCCGTAACTTTGGGTAGACTGCTGGCTGTTGTTCCACTGTGTACCCTGTACCTGGGCATAGTTGCCTCTTTGTGAATTTTGGCCACGTGGGCGACGAAAATTACTATTCCCCCTCTGGTTAGGGGGTTTGTTGGTTAGTTGGCCAAGGGATTTCAGTGTCTCGTATTCGTCCTTGGCGTTTTTAAGATCGTCTTCGACCGCTTTCCCAAACAATAGATCGGGTTCCACCGGCTTGTCTATTAATGAAGCCTGAGTTTCTGTTTTGAACCCCGACTGCCGTAACCACGCATGTCTTTTGATAACAGTACCTTCTGCTATCAATCTTCCTGCGTTGTCCGCGGCGTCGAAAGTTGCTTTTAATATGCAACCAGACACGTCTCTCCCTTCTGCCGAGATCCGAGCCAATTGGCCCTTTAACGGTTCAGGAGCAGAGGCTATGAGCGCCGCGACCTCTTCCCATTGATGGCAGTTGTAGCTGGCCAACAGGGTGGTGGAGTTAGCAATCCTTGCTTGGTAGGCGGACGTTGAGGCTACCTTCCTGCCAAACCCGTAAAGTTTCTTGCTCTCCTTGTCTGGAGGAGCTTCTGATGAAGATAAGGGTGTTCCAGCCCTCTTCCGAGTGTTGGTAACAACTAGGGAGTCTGGTTTAAGATGTCCTCTTATATAGAGAAGGTCAGACTGGGCTGCCCGGAAAAGCTTTTCGACCCTGGGGTTGACTGCTCTGGTGAGGTTTGGGTTCACCAGGGACGGATCTATTCTTCGTTGGATGGATTTAAGGATAGGGATGGTCTGAGCGACCGGCCTCCTTTCTCCCACCAACTCTTCTGCGAAGTCCCTTTCCTCCTGTACACCGTGGGTGTCGATGTGAAAATGTTCTGCTGCGCGAGCGAGAACCTCATTAAGGAGGGGCTGGTTATCGACTGGCGAGTGGGTAACTGGGGCTTCGTTCTCTACCGGGGAATCTACTCTGTAAATTTCCTGCTCATCTTCTCCCTCCTCCTGAGCCTCATCATCCGCATAGTATTCCGTCCCGGCTTGTTCCTCCATAATTTCAAACTCCTGGTCCCCCTTAGGGAATGGAGTAGAGTAAGGCTGCACCTCGAAGGGTTCAGGTCTTTCGAACCGGGGCTTTTTACTTAGGGGGATAGGATCAGTGGAACCTGAGGGTGTGGCCCCGTGAGGGTCATACGAGAGGAAATGCTCTGGATTCTTGTCGTAGAAATCAGCCAAGGAAGACATCCTTGACATGACCCTGTCTATGTCTTCACTGGACCATTCTTTGGAACAGGCTATGACTTTAGTAGGCAATTTAGGGGACTTATCACGGGTACCCTTGCTGGATGTTGATCCCTCAGTAGACTTGTATTTATCTGTTTGCTTAGGGGGGAAGGATGGTCGTACAGGAGTGGAAGAATGTGCTTTCCGCTGTTTCCCCCCCTCCCCGTGCGTGGAAAAATGTTTTCCCTGTCCCTTGGAGGCCCCGGAGACTTTCGACGCCTGGCGTCGAGGATCGGGAGAGGTATCTGTGTTTTTCGAGCGTGGGGCTTCACTGGTGTTAACTACGGGCTCCGTCTCTTGGAGCGCGGCCTGGGGGTGGAAGTCGTCTTCGTCCTCCGACGATCGAACTTCCGTTAGTCTAGGGAGCGAGGCACTCTTGGCAAGAGTGGATGATTGCCTTGCGTCATGAGGCGATCTCGATCGAGAGCGCCCAGAGGACACCGAGCCGGACCGTTCTATTTGTGCCTCTTTCCGAGAAGTCGACGTCGTCGAGGTTCGGTTGGACTTAGTGTGCTTAGTGTGTGTAGGGTGTGTAGCGCTTGCGTCGCCGGGGGTCTTCCCCATAGCCGCCCTGCCGGACGACATTCCGAGGTCGGGGACCTGCGCTCGGCTGTCTTTCGACGCCGTAATGCCCTCGCCGTCCGAAAGTACGGCGTCGCTGCCATCGCTGAAGGCGCCCTCCGCTGCCATGGCCGCCTGCCTGGCGTGGTGGGCCCAACGCTTAGTTGAACGGTCCTTAAGTGTCTTAGGTTCGCTCTGCAGTTCGCTTCGGGGTGGTCCCTCGGCAAGCAGAGATTGCACGTGGCGTGCCTGTCGACCCAAGGGTATTTGCGGTTGCACTTGGGGCAGAATTGGAAAGGGGTACCCTCCATACGCACCTTGAGGCAGCGGGCTGTTAAGTGTAGGAAATGTATAAGGTGTACCTATATACCAAGAGTGTAGAGTATGTCCAACCCCCCACTCTCCCTACTTGCAGGGCCGAGGCCAGAGGCCTTCCAAGGCCCGAGCCGAGGCCAGAGGCCTTCCGAGGCCCAAATCCGTCGTGCAGCAGCCGACGGTCGATTTCTTCTCCAGCCGGCGTCGAGTGTCGAAGTTCGACGTTGGGATGGGGAAGGATG
Organism: Ambystoma mexicanum; assembly: GCF_040938575.1. NCBI lineage: Eukaryota > Metazoa > Chordata > Amphibia > Caudata > Ambystomatidae > Ambystoma > Ambystoma mexicanum. The sequence continues at coordinate 602,821,589 of NC_090922.1, forward strand.
TAAATTAATCAATATTTTGGCAAAAGTATGGCTAAGGCCAGGGGACTCCGCAAAATGCTTCCGACCAGTATGGCGGAAAAAAACAATCTGAGGATCCTAGACGCGTGAGGGATCTTGGGTACAGTGGACGTCACACTAGGGATAGTATTACTGGCACGCCCTGTGTCGACACCCATTTTCGAGTTTCGAAAAACAAACTGTAATACTCCACAGCTTCCACTAGATGTCGGCCTATGCACAGCATGTGATCTAAGCAGATTCCACAAGCCTCAGAAATATATATATCTTGTCCTCACTCTTTATCTCGCTGACAGTATGATCCGTCAGTGGTGTTGATGGATACCGAGGATGAGCCTCATTGGGTTGCTTCTTGATCTGTGTTATCTTGCCACAGTAGAGTTGGTTTCACAGGGACAGCACTGATTTACCAGCACTTTTCTGTTAGGGTGAATACTGTGACAAATAAAACTAGCAAAGAACCGAGTGTTCATTACTTGCCCAGAAGAGGTTCATGTTTGAATCACTATCACAGACATATTTCAAATATAAAAAATCTGTGATCACTCATGTTCCCAAAATGCTCTTTGCTTTTGTGCAAAGTTCCAGGGCTTTGTCTCTCCTGCAGCTGCTCAACAACTTCACTTTACTCGGTTCCTTGAGGAGATCTGGGAGGTGTTCGGACTGGGCTGAGGCTCTGCCCCTCAGACCCCACCCATCTCACTCTCTGACCGAAACCCCACCCATGAAAGGGGTGTGTGTTTCTAGAGTAAATTGTATCTATTTCCAGCACTGACCGTAAAACAATGTTCATAGAGTCGCAAAGAATAGAACCTGCATCAGTGAATCAAATAAATTGTCTGTTTTACTGCAGTAAAAAACAAACAATTTCATTCAGACAATGACGTTGTTTAATCCCATAGGCCCCAGGGACAGGGCAAATAAGCATAGCCTTGAGCAATAATGGGTGGATGTTTTGAACAGCTGTTGGAGTGACCAAAATCCCAGGATATTTGATTTCGGAATGTAGGCAACTCTGACTTTCTTTTATTAGAGCAGCAAAGAAAATGCAAAAGGAAAAAAACTACATTTCCCAACATCATCGGAGAGAAAAATTGATGTAGTGTTAACACTCGCAACAAGTGGCCCTATAACTTGTCAGTCCGACCTGCAAGTCCAGCCCGCCTCCAATTCCTCCGGTTTCTTTGCTGGTCAATAGCAGATTAAGTATTCGTTTTGGCTGCCCCTTTAGTCAGTGATTAATGCTCGCTTCATATTCATGGTATAACATATTCTGGCATGCTCAGCAATTTGTAAATTACGGAAGCCTTGTAGTGTCCAGTGCCATGTCCTGCTTGTAGAAGCGATCGGCACATCTCTGTGCACAGGCTTCTCACAGAGGTTCAGTGCCCACGTTTGTTATGGTTTTCCTCTATATGGGATCCTCGCTACTAAACGCGGACACACACAAACCCTCTCTGAGACTTTTCCTCTCCACCAGCGCACCACTGATCAATCTGCAATGGAAGAGATGTGTCAAGACAACCAGAATGTAGTTCAACACCTTTATTCCTACTCACAATTCAGGTTTGGGTTGGATGCACATGAAAGGGGAAAGTGCATATCTGAAAACAGAGACTGGCCTACCTGGCTTAGCTATTTCAAACGGTGAACTGAGTGGTAACACTGAAATGGTTTCAAAGTTTCCTACACTGGTGAAATGCTTGGAAAACTCCCCAAATCTTTCAATCTGCTGATTGTCTTGGACAGGAGTGCTTACCTTTGGCATACTCACCTGCCTCTTCTACAAAGTATGGGAGGGAACAAACACCTGTGCGGTCTAGAAGCTCCAATTATAAATAAATAGTTACTCACCGTAGTGACTAACGTACTCTTAGTCCATAGTCCCCTTTCCTCCATACTGCATGGGCGTCCCGCACTAGGGACGGAAGACAACCTTTTTCACAAGAAATGAACCTTCTTCCCCTTTAAATTTAGAGGCGCAGCCCTTGGAGCATGCGCTCCCCTGACTCCGCCCACAAGCGCCACTCCTCAGTACCCATTGATGCGTAAACAATATTTAACATTGCCTAATGACACCAGTATTATTAGGGGGCAGATGGGGGGGATATAGAGAGGAAAGGGGACTATGGACTAAGAGTATGTAATTCACTACGGTGAGTAACTATTTATTACTCTTACATCCCGTCCTCTTTCCTCCATACTGCATGGGTCGATTACAACTGAATGTAGCCCTAGGGTGGAGAGGAGAACCTCCTTAATAAAAACGGATTCCTTAGAACCGCCTGTCCGAAAGACACATTTGACTTAGAGCCGGCTTCCAAACAGTAATGCTTACAGAAAGCCGAAGAAAATGAGTGACAGGCTCAGGGCAAAATGCATACCCCAGACTACAAATGAGGGTGAAATATCAATTACTCCATGACTGGATTCTAGGAAATGGCCTTTCAATGTTGGTCATTCCAAAAGAAATGGCAGGAACCCTTTTTGGAGGAATTTCAGGAAAAGCTATTCATTTTCACCAGACTTTTGGCCAATATCATGGATCTGGCAGAGAGGGCTTGCAATACTGTGACATTAGAGGTGCTGAGCTCGTGTTTGCAGAGGACAGATTGTCTCTTAGGCAATACCACTGCCCCATGTCACATGGGCAATGCATGGGGGACCCTATGAAAATTGACAAAGTTACCAGAATTAGTCTGTATGGAGTCAGGATAGCCCGCCTGGCGACTTCTTTTACCAAAAGAATGGTGAAGACTGTCAGCATTTGCAAGACAAGGCCCAAATCTCCAGAAAGAGCTTCACAACCAAGTTTTTGCCAGGGCCGGATATGGCTGAAGCTGCTGACACAGCCACTATGAATGAGGTTCCAGTCTCTCAGTACAGGCAGGAAAATAGAAAAGACAGTCTTGGTATGGTGAAAACGCTTCTAGAGCGCAACATCCACCTTGAAAAGGAATAGCGGTGCTGAACAAGAGAAAACAACAGAAAGAGAGACCCATGATAGAGCACCTAACCCAGCCCAGACAGGAAATCCAATATTATGTCGGAAACAAGAAAGTCTTTATTTTGTGTTTTAAGTCGAGATTGTTTGAGATGCCATGAAGGAACACAAGCAGGGAGTTCCAGTGCTTAGCCACCTGAACAAAAAACGAGCTCCCAAGCCCCTCATCTTTCCAATCTGAATTTAGGGGTAACAAGGAGATCCATCGAGGCAGAGTGGAGCACTCTGAAAGGTTGACACTTGCTACTCAACAAAACAGGGTGCAGAGTTGAAAAAGGCTTTATGAGTGATAAAGCGTGAGGGGCAGGAGAGATATGATCTCTGTGGCCTGTGGCCCAAGTTCAACAGTAACCTCGCTGCTGCATTTGGACCCTCTAAAACCTTCGATTAGATGACTTGGATAATCCCAGATAGATCACGTTACAGAAGTGGAATATGTGGGAATGCAAAATAATCTAAGAGCCTCCTTAGAGAGCGCAGGTGGATGAAGCAGGTGCTAGAGACTCCGGAGATTTGGGCATTGAGAGATAATGACGCATACAGCTACACCTTCCAAAGAGTAGGGAAGTCATAACTATGCATGGAATGGATCTAAACAGCCTGTCACCACCAGTGAGAACAGAACAGGTGATGGTTCCTCAAGTTGCAAGTCAGGTTTCTCTATTTCATTAAACACTGGTAAAGTAGTAGGAGGAGCGCGTAGGTGTAACAATCTGTGTAGGGCTTCCACCTGGAGATTTACAGCCCCCTTTCCCCTTTAAGCAAAAACTAAGATCCAATAAAACTCTCGGATCAGGTGAAGAGTCTGATGTACAGGTAAGTGGTGGAACTTGCCACTCAGAAGGTTGCCAATGGTGATCACTCCAGAGGTTTCATTAACAATCTATTCCATGCAATAAAACCCCTGAAATTCAGCGGGTAGGGGAAGTGGCAACCACCTTAACTTTGAGTCGCATCCTCCCCCTCGTCGATGTCCCCCTTGATGCCATTTTTTTATCTCATTGCTAATATCTGCTGTGATGTCATGTGTGGGCTCAGTAACGGGAGGGACTCTGAGTTAAGATGGTTGTCATTTCTCACACACGCTGAATTTCAAGGATTTTCTTGTGTTATATCAGATCATCTTAACTCTTTCTTTGGTAAAGTATTTTTCACTGAATTCCAAGGTTTTCTTCATGCCATCTTTTTCAGGGTCAAATGGTTATTGTCATGACCAGCCAACTAGTAAGAAAGATGAAATGCCAAAGGTCAAGGCCTTTGGCCATGGTCAGTGCCCTTGGCCATGGCCTTTGCCCGTGACCCCTATCACGGTCTAACAATTAGGGAACATTTGCCTCAGTGCCCACTGGCCATGACCTTCAGGCTACTAAATAAGCCAGATGCCACTTCTGTCCAGCGTGCAACAATTGTGCAGTATGCTCCTCATGGCCAACTGGCCTTGGCCACTGTACACATTGCAACAACTTAGGCCATTTCTGCCCCCTTTTCTCCCCCCTACTTTTATTCCTGCGATCAATTATCATGCTAACAATGCTCAGGTACATCAATAAAGTATTCTATTTTCCTGTGGCAATCATTCATGCTATAATGCAGTGTAGGCCAATTTCCGAGCAAAGAGAAAACACTTGAAAATGTAAAAGTATTCCCCATCCCCACTGCCCCTCACCATGTGTCCCCCTCCTCCGTTCTGGGTACCCCCAAGCCTCTTCCTTGTGTATATCCTCCCTGACCCTCTCCCGTTTCACTATGATTGGTGTGATGCACATGCTTTTCCTGGAGCATCTTTTTAAGTTACCAAGGGAATCCCACGAGAGTCCTGTGGGAATCCCCCAGTAAGAAAAAAACCTTCTGGCACGACTAGGATTCTCAGCCCATCCCTAACTCTCCTATTGCACATATGGTCCTCGTTCCCTCTCCCACCTCTAGCCTGATATAAAACAACCCTTTTCACACCACCAAATATTATTTTGAACACTTTTCATTTTCGATTTATCTCTGGATTACCGAGGAAATCATGCATAGACAAAAAGAAAAAAAAAAAAAATCGAGGCTTTGATTTTTTTAAAAGCTTTACTGCTGAAATGCACCTTGGGAGATAAATAAAGTTTCTGGAGACAGATGACACCCCTTCTCTGTCCAATTCTTTACAAACTGTTGGAGAGATTTACACCAAACCAACAAAAGGCACATCTACTTCGCTTTATTCCCAAATTCTTTCTTATTCGGATCAAATCCGTCCAGTGGGTTGTGCGCTACAAGTGTTCAATAGAAGCACTTCTTCTGGTATACAGTCTTTTACCCACAAACTACTGGTATTCGGCATGATGCAGTTAAGATAACTTGCTAGTGGCGTTCATCGGACACCAATGGTTCCCTATGTACTGGCCCTTAAATCAAGGACACGCATTGGAGTCGGACAGGAATCTGTGGGAGCAAGGAATCCATTAGAAAGAGAATGTCAGGTCAGTGATAAACCTTGGACAGTTAAATATATGGGTCATCTACAAGCAATTCAAGATGGAAAAGTACAATATTTTATGGGACATGCTACAAGCTTATAGATGGTTGGCGTGTTTGGACCACATACCTTGTCGTTTTTTCCAATTCGTTTGAGGATGCTAGAGATATGGATTTAAAACACTTCGATTTGGGCAGTTATCCTTGCTTTGGTGCTTTGCAAAGCTCATTAAGACTGTCACAGACATCGCCTCCACCAAGGAGGCCTGCACTTGACAGTCTGTTTAGATGGCATGATAATATTGCAAGTTGAGGAATCATTGGGGGTCACATCATTCTGGCGACATACCTCATGCAGAATTTTCTAAGAGTAGTCTGCATCATTCTGCCCTTTGAAGAAGACGGACATCCTGGCCTTCATGGTGGACAAAGTAACAGCTCAGCCGAGTGTCCCCTCTAAGAAAGTCAGAGGATGCAGGTCAGGTGCCTCAGGAAGGGTCTTACCTATTCTCAATTCGTAGTTATAGATGGCTATTTGTTATCTGGTGGTCGCTAGACTACACAGAGGAGAGTACAATTCAGATCCTTTCCAGACCAAGTCTAATGCCAGCAGGTCAGGCCAGGGAGTCCAGTACAAGTTTTTAGCCACATGAATGAAAAGGTCACAGGATTAACTGTTATGTATGAATTGCTTACAGTGGTGGCGGGTACCTTCACGACTCTTTACTAACAACGGACGAGGTGCACTGAGAGTCTGTTGAAGATGGACACTGTACCCCCAGTGAAATAGATCATCCACCTCTGGGGTACGCGATCTAAGTTTTTAGCAGAGTTTCCCAAAGATTATTGGCACCATTGAAAGAGATGGCATCAAAGAGTTGGTAGCTTGAAATTCAGAATTTATGGGATTACAGAAACCAGAAGCTGGACAGACAAGTGTTCAGCAGGATTTGAGTTCTCTAGAGACCATTCAAAATGGACCTCTGTCTGCCAACTCAATGCTCAACTTTGTTTATTTTTTTTAAAACTGAAAGCTGGTTCCATAAGCATCTGCGGTAGATACAATCTTACACATGTGGGGTTAGGAGTTTGCTTTACTGTTTGCTGTGATAGCCAGGTCTCTGGTTCGGTTTGGAGGGACTAAATGCTTTTGGTCATTGAATATTTTTTTGGATGGCGCAAATTTGGTTTCCAGTGTTTGACACATTTTTCACTTTTTCCCCCAATTGTCCTTCTGAATTTTCAGAGCATTCTTTTGGATTCCAAGGGGAAGCCCTCAAAACCTGATCCAAGACAGGGTTTTATGCCATGTGACAAGGAGGATTGCGAGTACCATTGGAGAATGCCAGGACCTTTCAAGAAAACCTATGATCTCATTCAGGATTTATTTACCACATAGACTGCCAATAGGGCCCCTTGCTGGTGCACAGAGCTGGGTTTTAAAACCTTTTTGACAACATTTATGAATGTGCTTAGTTTTCTTTTGCAGCGATGGCTGATGAGGACTAGGCATTCAAGACCATTTGTGTTTGCAGGTTGGCTATTTCAGACGGGCATGGGTATACTGATGGGGTGCCGGTGGAGATGCATTCTTTGGTTTACAGGTTACTGGACATCTGCTTGACCAGACCTCCAGAACCCAAAGGAGAACTTACTTACCGTAATGTTCTTTCTATGTATTCTTCTCCCGCAGACTGCTCATCAGATCAGATAGATGAACAAGTTACTTCTTACCTAGTAACGTTCTTTCGACGGGATGTTCCTCCGACGTATTCCTTATCTTTGATAATAAGTTTCCAGCTTGCTGGCCTCGGAAATTTTTTCTGTAGAGGGCGCTGCGCGTCGACGTCCGCCGAGTCGATGTCCCTCGACGGCCACCGTATCGGCGCCAATGTCACCATGCCCATAAATAGCCACGCGCTGCGTCCGTTGCTCAGTTCTGTTTTGTAGCATAAGAAAAGTCATGCCTGAATTGGTTAGTGACCTTGAAGGAGCGTAAGCTGCAACCACAAGGGAGGTTATCACTGCGGGGATGGATGGGAGGGGCGATAAGTGCCAACTTGAAGGCCTGAGTTTGCCAAGTAGAGTAGAAACGATAACACCGTTGGTGTATCACATGAAAAAGGTTCGATATTCTCTTCCCTACACCAGCTGCAAAACTTGTTCCAATGGCAGCGGTATAAAGACTTTGTTGCTGGTCTTCTGGCCGAAAGCAACACCTCCATGACGTCATCAGGGAGATCCCAATACTTGTACCTCAACCTTTCAGAAGCCAAGCGTGAAGGTTGAGGGTTCTGGTGTCTGGATGGAGAACCTGACCTCCCTTCTGCGAGAGAAGATTCTCTTTGAGTGGAAGACGGATTGGAGGACAGATGGACATATCTAGAAGGTCCGGGTACCACGTTCTCCTGGCCCAATCCGGGGCAATTAGGATCATGGTTTTCCGGAATCTTCTCAACCTCCTGATCATTTGAGGAATAACAGGGACTGGTGGGAACTCGTAAAGGAGTGGAAACTCCCAGTCCACTACGAACGCATCTCCTAGAGCTCCTCTCGGGGGAAATTCCCTTGAACAGAACAGATCGCACTTCCTGTTGGTGCTTGTGGTGAACAGATCCACCCGAGGGGTTCCCCAAAGGGCGAAGATCTCTTGAAGGACTTCCTGAGCTAGCTCCCACTCATGGGAGATTGTGCTCTGCCTGCTCAGAGCGTCCGCTGTCAAGTTCTTCTCTCCGGCTAGGTGGACTGCCGATAGAGAGATTCGTTCCCGAATTGCCCAAAACGAGAGCTGCATTGCCTCTCTGCACAGTGGCAGTGATCCTACGCCTCCTCTTTTGTTGAGGTAGTGCATGGCCACCGTGTTGTCCGTCATTATCAGGACATTTCTCCCCTGTACTGATGGCAGGAAAGTTTTCAGTGCTAGTCTGACCGCTCTCAGCTCTAATAGGTTGATGTGTAGTCTGGACTCCGATGAAGACCAACGACCGCTGATGGTCAAGTCGTTGGCATGGGCTCCCCACCCTGTGAGCGAGCCGTCTGTGACTACTGTTATCTCCAGCCATGGTTGCCAAAACAGTTCTCCTTTCAAGATGTTCTCTGGATAGGCCCACCATTGAAGGTCGCGGGCTACCTTGTCCGGAATCCGGAGGAGATCTGTCATTCTCCCTGAGAATTGTGACCACTGACTTCTCAGTGCCCACTGAAGAGATCTCATTCTCAGGCGAGCCTCTGGCACAATGAAGATGCAGGATGCCATGAGGCCTAGCAACCTCAAAAAGTCAAAGGCTGGGAGACGTTGGGCATTTTGAAACTTGGTGACCATCCGTAGAATATCTTGAGCCCTCACCTCTGGTGGCGAGGCTTTTCCCAAGGAAGTGTCCAGGACCGCTCCAATGAACTGGAGTCTCTGTGATGGTATCATCTGTGACTTCTTTAAATTGAGGGAGAAGCCCAGTCTGTGAAGGAAGAGGCAGACATAATCTAGCTGGGTCTGGGCCTGTTCCGAAGATACAACCCTGATCAGCCAATCGTCCAGGTAGGGGTAGACGTGGATCCCTTCCCTCCTTAGACTCGCCACCACTACCGACATCAGCTTGGTGAAGACCCTCGGGCGGAGGTCAGCCCAAATGGCAGAACTCGAAATTGATAATGAGAGTCGCCAATTGCAAACCTCAGGTATTTCCTGTGTTTGAGATGGATTGGCACATGGAAATAAGCATCCTGAAGGTCCAGAGATACCACCTAGTCCTGGAGCTGGAGGGCCTGTAGGATCTGAGAGAGAGTTACCATCTTGAACTTGTCCTTCCTGAGGAACTTGTTCAATCGTCGTAAATCCAGGATGGGTCTCAGTCCTCCGTCTTTCTTTGGTATGAGAAAGTAGGGGGAGTACCAGCCCTTGTTCCTGTCCGTTAAAGGTACCGGTTCTATGGCACCTTTCTCTAGCAGGTCTATAATTTCCTGCAAGAGGGGCGGATCTGGAACTTTTAGAGAGCTGTTCCCCGGTGGATGACTCTGAGGAATGTGTAGAAAGGGTAGGCAGTAACCTTGGGCAACTGTCTCCAATGCCCAAGCATCTGACGTTATAGCCTGCCATTCCGTCAGATGGTGAGTTAACCTGCCCCCTACAGGTGTATTGTGTGGGAAGGCCTCAGAGTGGTTTGGGGCGGCTGATGCAGATGCCGAGGGTAAAGAGGCACCTGCTGCGGTCTTAGTACTTTTGACCCGTCCACCTCGGGTGGATCTCCTTTGGCCTCTTTGAGCCGGCTGTCCTCTGCCTTTCCCGAATGCGGAATAATAGCGAAAGGACTTCCCTCTCCCAGAGGTTCCTAAGGGGCGAAAAGGAGTTTGGCGGATAGCAGCTCCTAAGGATTTTGCTGCTGCTTTAGAAGTCTGTAACTTTTCCAGACTGTCATCAGCCTTTTTCCCGAATAATGAAGAGCGGTCAAAGGGCATATTCAAAAGTCTGGCCTGTACATCAGGGGCAAAGCCCGACTTTCGCAACCACGCATGCCTGCGGATTCTTGTACTTGCCGCCATGGCCCTGCTGATACTGTCAGCAGAATCGATGCCAGTTTAAAGTGATTCGCACATGGCATCTTTGCCATCTTTAATAATGTTAAGGAAGGCTTCCTTTTCCTCTCCTTCGGGTATGCAGTCAGCGCTGATGAAGCACACTCCCATAGTGTGTGACTGAACCTGGCGAGCGTACAGGTGGCGTTGATGGACTTCAACGCCATACTGCAGGCAGAGAAGACTTTGTTTGCCATAGAGTCGTACCTCTTGTCATCTCTATCCTGTGGGACAGTAGGGTAAGCGTTCCTACTGCTGGATGAAGTTGCCGCTTGAACCACCAGGCCCTCTGGGGTCGGGTGTTTTGACAGGTATTCAGGGTCAGCAGCCGCTACCCTATACTTGGTTGACAATATTTTATTGACTGCAGGGATAACTTCGGGAGATTCCCAATTAGATGCAATTTTTCTTTGTAAGGCTGTATGGAAGGGGACCACCGTGTCCTCCTGTGGGCCTTTGTCCAATATATCTGTTAGGTCATCCTGTTGGAAAACAGGTGAAGGCGCAGACCAACCCATAAACTCAATTATTCTTGCCATCAGGGTTCTATGTGGTGTTTCGGCATGTTCCCCTGGGTCTGGTTTAACAAATTCCACTTCTGGGGAAGTGTCCAGCCCACTTGCCTCATGTAGTGACTCCTATAGTTCCTTCAGCCTTCTTTCCTCAGAGGTGAAATCCTCTGCAGTAGGCAGTGTGGTCCTCTGTAATCCGAATGTTTCCTGGTCAGAATCTTCCCCTTCTTCATAAATTGAAGAAAGTCCAGGGTATTCTGACCTCTGAAATGGATTAAAACCCATTTCTAAGGCAGAAGGAGCCAAACTCGTCGTTATTGGACGAGAAAACGTCGATGTCGTCAACGCCGATGTAACAGGCATTCGAAGGTGCCGAAAACGGCGTTGTAAAAACTGGAATGGGTCTCAAAGAACTCGAGAGGATCGGGATCCTACTCGAGGGCATCGACGACGGTCTCGGAGTCGTGCCGGAGGCCCTTGAAATCACTGTTGGCTGTGGGGTGGCCTTGGTCCTCTCTTTCATCGGCATCAAGGAACCCTTCGACAACGGCGTCGATCCTTGCGTCGAAGGAATCTTCGACGACGGCGTCGAAGGAATCCTCGACGATGGCGTCGAAGACGGTGCCTTCTTACCCGATGGCTCATGGCGCTCTCGGGTGGAATGTTACGCCGGGTGCTGCGACTCGCGATGTTTTGATTTTTTGGGTTTTTCACCCAGGGTATCACCCTAAGCTGTCTTCGAGGGGGTCGAGGCCGCGTTCTCGAAGACGCTTAACATTTTCTTTCTGAATTCCTCCCACTCAGCTTGAGAACTGTGTTTGGTGGGACAGGAGACTCTTTCTGGGGACACAGAAGACGATGAGGAATGGGACCTTTGACGTCTCTTTTTTGAGTGTCTAGATCTCGACGAATAATGGGAGCTGCTTCGAGATCTAGAATGGGAATGTTTTCGACGGCGAGGAGACGAATGCCTCGACTCAGCCGACGAAACTTTCGAGGTGGTTTTGGCTGACTTACCTCTCTCGAGCTTCCCCTTTCGCTCCTTCAAGGCTTTCGCCGTCATGGACATGCAGTCCTCACACTCCGAACAATGGTGCTCGGATCCCAAGCACCATAAACAGACCCTGTGTGGATCCGTTATTGACATTTTTTTTACCGCAGTCTCGACATTTCTTGAAGCCGGATCGCAGCGTCGGTTCTGATGAAGAAGCCATCGAGAACGATAAGGAATATTTGAGCAGAAATATATAGTTAACCTGACTGAACTGAGCAACGACGTTCCGAGGCCCCACGAAGCGCGGAAAAACGGAACTGAGCAACGGACGCAGCGCGTGGCTATTTATGGGCATGGTGACGTCGGCGTCGATGCGGTGGCCGTCGAGGGACATCGACTCGGCAGACGTCGACGCGCAGCGCCCTCTACAGAAAAAATTTCCAAGGCCAGCAAGCTGGAAACGTATTATCAAAGATAAGGAATACGTCGGAGGACACAATCCCTTCGAAATCCCGTTTCAGCTTCAGACACTCAAAAAAACTTCAACAGGGGGCATAGTGGACTTCGACTCAGCCATCGATCCGCCTTGACTCGGTACTAGACCGTCAGCTCAGGACGCGACGTCGGGAGTCATATACATACTGCGTCACTACGCCCTGTACCTCAGTTCCCACCTTTTCTCCCCCCGAGATCAACCTTAGAGGAAAAACCAGCGAGAAAAAAATGGCCAAATAGCCAGCAGAGGATTAGAAAAAGCAAATCCCAACTGTGATAAAATAGAAACTTCCATTTAAAAAAAGAAAATCATTTTTGGGAAAAAGAGGAAGGCATGCGGCTTGCAACCAACAAGAGCAAGAAACCCTAGAACCATCGCCAACACCTCACTCCAATTCCTTGCCTATGGTAGCATTTCCGAAATACACAATGTGATCCACTGTGAAATTGTCTGAATCGATACAGGTAGGCCTTTCTGGAAATGAAGTACGCCATAAACAACTGGTCTAAATTTCCGTATTCTGCCGTTATTGCTACGTAGACACTTCTTGCTCTCTTCAGGTATAACCAGTGAAAACGCTGCTCCTCTTTGGAGGGATGCAGAGGTGGATAGAACACCGGAAGATATATCGCCTGAGAAAGATGGAACTCTGACACCATCTTAGGCAAGAAACCTGGCCTCACTTTCAGAGATAATTTTTCCTGAAAAAAACAGAGAAATGTTGGTTTGCAAGTAAGGGCCTGCAACTTACTGACCTGTCTGGTCAAAGTGATGGCGACCAGAAAGGCTGTTTTCAATGTTAGCAGCCGCAGAGAACAAGAGTGTAAAGTCTCAAAGGGAGCGACCATCAGAAAGGCGAGAACCCGGTTTAAATCCCAATCCGGAACAACAAAAGGAATAACCGGAAACCTATTCACAAAGTCCTTCAGGAATTGGGCCATAACCAGGATCGTGAAGAAGGAGCCTTCATCCGGAGACCTTTTGAACACAGACAAAGCTGCCAAGTATCCTTTGACTGTGGTGACCTGAAGGCCTGAAGAGGCCAGCGACAGAAGGAACTCCATCACTGTAGTGGTGGGGCAAGAGATAGGATCAATCCCGTGCTCCCTGCACTACGCCTCAATTCTCCTCCTTCTGCACGCGGACAGAGATCTTGTAGATGGTCTGCATGCAGCCAGCACCACCTAGAGTACCTCCTCAGAGAGGTCCTAGCCATCAGATCTCATCCTGTCAAAAGCCACACATGTAGGTTGAGGGATTCTGGTTTCAGGTGGAGCATGCGACCTTCCGACTGGATTAGGAGATCCGAGCAGCGAGGCAACTGGACAGGTGGGCAGATGGTCAAGTCTAGAAGGTCTGAGTACAATGTCCTCCTAGCCCAATCCGGGGTGATCAAGATCAGGGTTGCTCGAAACCTCCTCAACCTCCAGAGAAACCACAGGATGACGGGAATTGGAGGGTAGGCGTAGTAGAGAGGAAATGTCCAATCCACCAGAAACGCATCCCCTAGCGCACCATTCCCTGGGAATTCCCTCGGGCAAAACTGCTTGCACTTCCTGTTGGACTCCTTGGCAAACAGATCCACCACTGGAGTACCCCAGAGAGAGAAGACCTCCTCTAGAACCTCCTGGCACACTTACCACTCACGTGAGAGCGCGCTCTGCCTGCTCAGGGTATTCGCCAAACTGTTCTATATCCCCGCCAGATAAACTGCTGAGATCGAGATCTGGGTTTCCAATACCCAGAACCATAGCTGCATCACTTCTCTGCAGAGGGGGAGGGAATGCACGCCACCCTGCTTGTTCAGGTAATGTATGGCCACCATATTGTCCTTCAAGATCAGGACATGCTTCCCGTTTAGAGAAGGAGCAAACGCCTTCAGGGCTGACCCGATTGCTCGCAACTCCAGCCTGTTGATGTGCCACCAGGCTTCCATTGTGGACCAAAGGCTGCTCACCTGCAACTCCTTGCAGAGAGCACCCCAACCCTTCAGGGATGCATCCATGACCACTCGGACTTAAGGCCAGAAGGATTCCCCCGCTAGCATGTTGCTGCCGCTTGCCCATGTGAGGGGTCAGCAATGCGAGGCGGACAAGTGTTTGATGATTGTTCAAAACATGCCATTGTATTAAACTATACACTATATTAAATGCCTCACTATCCCTACTCTGCTGAAGATTTCCCTGCCTAACCAAAACTACAGGGGAACACTAGCACAGGCTGTCTGGCCCTCACACTAAACATCAAATACAAATGATATGATATGGCATTTGTAACGCGCCTATACACAAGTGTTTCAAGGCACGACGAGGCAGGGAGGGGGGGACAAAGGGAGACAGACAACAATCCTACTAGGCCAGGTGCCATTCAGATCGCGCAAGTGAAAGGTTAAGGGGACGGGAAAAGTGCAAGGGGGGGAAAGGGAGAGGGGAAAGTGCAGTACACGGTTAGTAATGCACAAGATAAATAATAAGGGCCAGCTGGTGGCAAGTGCAAGATAAGTGCAGACAAGTGCTGGGAAGAGGGGCTGTAGGGATACAGAGACAGTCCCGCAGTGCAGGGGTTGCTGGGAAGGCAGTGCAGGGGAGAGTGGCTGGGCCAAGGACCGAGATTGGTGAGTGGCCCAGTTGCTGATTTAGTACAATTTCAGTGATTTAGCAGGGGAGAGGGGGAGAGAAAGCAGAAGCAAAGAGGAGGGTTTTGAGGTGCTTCCGGAACCGGAGATGGTTCTCCTCAAGTTTTAAGGAGGCAGGAAGGCTGTTCCAGAGGGAGGCCCCTGCAGCGGAGAGAGATCTCCTACCAACTCGTTGCTTAGAGAAGCGGCTGATCCTGAGGGAGTTGGAAGAAAAATATATGGCGGAAATGGAGGAGGGAAATGACGTGTCTCCTCTTGCCGGCCTATACTTTCCGGCCATGGTGGAATTGACTGGAGGGATGGAGCAGTGATGCTGCCACAGAGAGGCTATCGGATCAGCAATTGCCTGAATCAGAGGCATGTTACGTTCCGTAACCGGACCCTCATCCAATATAACCGTCAATTTGTAATGTTGGACTGGCACTGCCGAAGATTGTAGTCCTAAGGTGTCAACCACTCTCTTTACCAGTGCCCTGAACTTGGCATAGATGCATAAGGTTGGCTTTGCTGGAACTCCACATCTGGCGAAGTATCTAGGTCGCTGGCATCATGAAGCCCTTTTACCAGTGGTAAAAAAGCTGAGCTTGGTCACCAAAATAGTCTACGCTACATGCTCCCATGAATATGGGATCGACTCTTCCCTGGTCATCCGCGAAACCCAAGATGGAGGACAGCGCTGAAAAATGTGGTCACAGAGCGGGATAAAAAGAGTTTTCGTTGAGCATTGGCGCCGAGGGCTTGACCTAGAACCCCCTTCTTATAGTTCAGGCAGATCTTGCACAAAAGTTTATTTGGAGCCAACAAAGAGAATTTAAAACTCAATCATCACACTCAAGCATGCCAACTGGATTATAGGAGACCTTTTTAAGTTGGGCAAGAGGTTCCTTGAGGAGGCAAATAAGATGTTTGTGGAAGTCAAACTGAAAGCTGGCCACCTTTTTGTCTTCTGTTTTTTTTTTACTGCAAAATGAATTATTGCCAATATAATTTCATCAATGGTTTGACATACCTCTCATATAAACTCTCCTAGCAAATATATTTAATCCAATTTATATTAAGAAGAGGGTGGGGAGGAAATTAAAGGAGAGAAAAGAAAACAAAGAGAAACAACAAGATGTTGGCCCGCGCAACACCTTGGTAAAATATACAATATTTATCTACACAATGTTGCGCAGTGCACACCCAATCTAATAGCAAGTTAGTAAGGCAAATACGGACTGTATCAACCAATTAGATGTAATTCAAGGTGTGGGGGAGAAAATACTGATACTGGCACATGGACCAAAAATACATAGCAAAACCAATAAAGTTCCCATTCCCTGCACTCTTATCACTAGCTTATAAAAAAGCCAAATTGAAGATTCTTTTGTATAGATTTGCAGTAATGTATGATTATTACAAGAAAGGACTGGTTTGTATACATGCACCAGACATTTATCTCACAGTTTTTCTTAAAACATTTTATTCAACAAATGTGACCCAATGCCTTTCGAGATATGTTCTCTTCATCAGGGGGCTTCAAATAATTATTGATCTACAAAAAGATCAATAGCAATAATTATTCATTTCAATATAGAACCAGTTTAAAAGCACTGAATATTTTAGAATGTAAGGATGTCAATCAAATAAAGAGACATATTCCTCGATATGTCTAACAAAGTATAAAAGAAGATTGTAGGAAATAATAATCATGCCACTGACAAACTCCCTGTGAGCCCACCCTGTCATTGATAGAAGATATTCAAAAGACAAACATCACAGGCATCGTTATATTTCTCAAAATTCTAAACCATTATGTCTCAACACAATATATTCATCTGTCCACAAAGCGGTTCTATTGCTAATTCGCACAAAAAAAAGGGGAATGTATCTCTAAAGATGTCAATCATGAGGGGGTCTCTGAGTGCTACTCAATTGTCCAATGTAATCAATATTCTAGTCCCAATGAATAGGAGAAGATCGATGTATTGTTGCCTAGAATAATACCCCTAATGAGCAGGGGCGAAAACAATGTCAAAGGCTTTAACTCGCCTTATTTCTTTGAGTTGTAAAAGAATGTTCCAAAAAATTAACAGTGATTCTATGAGAGATCGAGAGATGTCCGTCTTCTCTCTGTAAACATGAAAAGGAATTTCATAAAAATGGCCTGCCTCCTAACGCTGAGGCATTAATCCAAAGGAAAAATAAATCTCTTAAAAAGCGCTTACCACAACGTGTATGCTGTCAGAGGAAAATGCAAATGGAGCTCCCAGTTAGTTGTGTGTCTATGCAAACGTCCATCTGTGAAGTCAGAGAACAGGGATAATGTAAATAGCCAATCCTGTGTGGGTTAAGTGGGCCAAATCCATTCAAAAGTGGATGAGAAAAGCTTACTTATCTGCCTTCCATACGTGAATACTCATGTGTGTAAACAGCGTCCGTGGTGGGGAATGCCACTGTGTTGTCTGTCAGAACGAGGACATGCTTTTCCTGAAGAGACGGGGCTAATGGTTTCAGGGCTAGCCTGATAGCATGTAACTTTAGCATGTTGATGTGCCACCTGGCTTCTGGTGTTGATTAGAGGGCGCTCACTTGCAAGTCTGTCCAGTGAGCGCCCCAAACCTTAAAGGACGCATCCATGACCACTCGGGTCTAAGGCCTTGGAGGCCAAAAGGGTTCCCCCGCCAAAAGACTTTTGTGGTCTGCCCACCAGGACACGTCGATCACTGACACAGACACTCTGAGCAGATCCGAGAGAGTGCTGAGGAACTGCGACCACTGATCCCTCAGTAACCATTGCAGGGATCCCATGCGCAACCTGTCCTCTAGCACTAGAAAAATGCAGGAAGCCATGATGCCTAGAAGGCAGAGGAAGGAAGTCGCTGGTAGAGTGTCATTGTTCCGGAATCAATCCATCATCAGTGTCAAGCTGACTAGGCTCTGCTTGGAGGGTGGTAGGGGGGGGGGTCAGGCCTTCCCCACCCAGGTATCTTTGACTGCTCCGATCAACTGGAGCCGTTGGACTGGTGTCATGCTGGCCTTCTTTAGGTTTAGGGAGAAGCCCAGTCTGTGCGGCAGCAAGCAGGTGTCTGGACAATGGGACAAGACCTGCACTACAGACTTCACTCGGATCAGCCAGTCGTCCAGATATGGAAATATGTGGACTCTGGATCTCCTGAGGTGAGTCACAACTATCGCCATGAGCTTGGTAAAGACCCTTGGGGCAGAGGTAAGACCAAAGGGAAGCACCTTGAACTGATAGTGCATATCTCCTATGGTGAACCTTCAAACTTCCTGTGCTTTCGATGGATTGGCACATGGAAATAGGCGTCCTGTAGGTCTATGGACACCAGTCAGTCCTGAAGTTCGAGAGCGCGGAGAATCTCTCTCAGCGTTACCATCCTGAATTTGTCTTTCCTCAAGAACTTGTTCAAGGCCATGAGGTCCAGAATGGGACGGAGACCTCCTTTCTTGGGCACCAGGAAATACAGAGAATACCAACCCGATCCTCTCTGCTCGGGGAGGTACTTCTTCCATGGCACCTTTCAGCAACAGGGCGCTCAGTTCTTCCTGGATTGGAAGTGGGCGTGATCTGTCCGGTGATTTTCTTAGAAATGGCAGACAATAATCCCATTGAATGAGCTGTAAAGCCCAGGCATCGGAAGTAATTCCCTGCCACTGTAGCAAGTGCTTTGTCAACCGTCCCCCAACTGGTGCGCTGTGAGAGGGGAAATCAAAGCGGCTTCGGAGGCTGGGTCGCACCCCGCCGCTGACGCTGCCTGGTGTCCTCTAGAAGCACCTCTGCCCCTTGTGGAGCACAAGAAACACTGCTGCCCTTGCCTGGCCGGTGGGAGCTGTGATCTTCTGCCATAAGGAGCATATCTCCTGTAGCCCATGCCCTAGAAGCAAAGCTAAAAGCAGGTTTGGCCAGCTGCGCAGCTAGACCTAAGGATTTGGCAGCAAGTATTGATTCCTTGAACTTTTCCAAGGAATCGTCAGCTTTGTGGCCAAAAATAAGATTGCCCTCGAAGGGCATGTAACAAAGTTTTACTTGGACGTTAGGTGAAAAACCAGAGGTTTTCAAGGAGGCCTGCCTTCTGTGAGAAATATGAAGGTGTTTCCCTAACTAGTCCCCGGGGATCTGTTATCCAGGTGGCCAGGACACGGCCATCGTTAGTAGATCCAGTTACTGGGAGTGGACCAGTGAGGGAGAATCAATTGGATGGGGGAGTCCTTAGGGGGTGGAAGTGGGACACCGATAGGTGAGACGAGGTATCCCCCTTCTTTCAACACCTTTTCCCTGTCCTACCACATAGGATATTCAGAAACACTGCCCCTGCCTTTTCAGACACAAATACTTTCACACACCACAGACAACAGACTAACAACAGAGCCATTTCCCTAACATGTCCCAATATAAGGGTCAGGCAATTGACCAGAATCATACACCTGAAGGTCCTTTCCCTTCGCAACAGGGATAAAAGGTGGAGCACAAGAGCACACTACGTGCAAGGCAGACTGCATGACGATACAGCTATCCAGGCACGGTAGTTCAAAAAGAGGAGAAAGGCAGCGAATATCGAGAGGCTGACAAAGAGAGACGCGACCTTGCCCTTTCCGACCAAGACCCGTGAAACTTCTGCAGAAGGAATCATAAAACAGCGGCCAATAGCTCAAGTGTGTTGCAGCATTTATCAACGGTACACTGAGCGTGCCTACACTGATAAGCAGGACCGAGGGAGACGGCTGCTATTGTGGTACCTGCCTTGACTCCAGATATTCTTAAAAGCCAAGCGGTTCATCACAGCCAGTGAGTCGACGGGAGAACAGATAAGAACCGAACTGTGTTGAACGTAAGCCGCAAAGTAGCAACTTAAGGGAAGTTCAAAGGACTTTTAGAATAAAGGGAAGACCAGCTGCAGAGGGATCCGGCACCAGGTGGGTTCTTACTCAAGTGACTCTGGTCAATCCCGTGTTTGCTGAAACCTAGGGTGAAAAGTTGTCACCCAAAGACTAGTGAATATAAAATGAGAAAACGAGCGAACAAAGAGCCATAGTGAACCCGGTGGAGGGAGGCTGAGAATCAAGAAGGGTCTGCGCCCGGAAGAGGGGGACCCAGGGGTGAGCCATTATCACCCTAACTATCGTATGATAGGAACTTTTTGTTAAGAGACTTTTGCATGAAAGGAGACTTGGCCATCAAGTCTCCTGATAAGCTTAGAACGGGAAGCGGACTACTGCATCCTGACATATTATTTATTAACACTTTGTTCTTTCTTATGAATTCGGTCCCACACTCTTTTGTATGTAGTTGTAAGGTTTGGCAAAATGTTTTTTAGTATAGGCCCTTTTTTGATTTGACAAGACGCCACAAGGACTGCCTTATTTTTCATTTGATGGTTGAAGCTTGCTCCCATCTTAGATTTAGGTTTAGATTAGGCGTTTATCTAACCCACCTTTGCAGTTTAATAAACACCCTTGAACAGTGATTACTTGTGTCTGTCTTTACTGTGCCACCATGAGTACCTTACACTTCGCAGTGTTATGGCCGCAGCCATACATCGGCCCACACAGTTGGGGCAGCGACTGCTTGGCCACTTCCTTCCCATCCTCCACTAGCTCTCTGAAGCCCTCGCGCACCTCTCCTTTCGGGACATACTGAGTAGCATTTTCCACCGCTGTCCATAGACCGAGGGAGTATTTGTCAAAACTGCTTACCACATTGGTAGCTTTGAGGGCCATGCTACTCTAAGTGAGGGCCTTCTTTGCCAAGGCATCTACTGTTTTTGCTTCTCTGTCTGGGGGCACAGTGGATCTAGATGATGCAGGTCCTGAAGAGACCATAGCAGCTTGCATAACAAGCCCCTCCAGGGAAGGGTAAGAGGAGAGGTATGAGGGGTCTCCTCTAGCCGGCCTGTACTTCCCAGAAATGGTGGAGCCGACGGGAGGAATGGAACATGGGGTTAGCCATAGAGCTGTCAAAGGATCGGCATGACCGGGTTCAGAGGAATATGATGTTCAGTGGATATACCTTCCTCTAGGATGTCGGTAAGGTCATAACCTTGTGGAGGCGCCACTGAAAGTGCAATCCCAGGGTATCAATAACCCTTTCTACCAGAGCCCTGTATTTAGTTATATTGTAAAGATAGGGCTGAGACTGCTGAAAATCTAGGTCAGGCGAAGTGTTCAGACTACTGTCGTCTTGCAGGCCTTGAGCTAGTTATAGAAGTGTATTCTGGTCGTCAAAATAGTAGACACCCACCTGAACCCAAGAACATAGGGTCAATATCTTGGTCATCGGCGTCGCGATGACCGAAGATACCCATCATGGTCTCGAAAAATTCAGACCGGGATTAGGGTTGGCCTTTCGGCGCTGTGATGGTGGATGTCGATCAAGACGCAATCCGGCTTCCATGGTATTTCTTTCGACGTCGAAAGATTAATCTGCGCCGACATAATAGGTACTGGGGCACTAAAGGGGTCGGGTACACCGAGCGCTGCTCTTGGCTCCGAGGCATTCTGCGTGGGGGTGGGGGCTGCGCCGACTGCAGCATGCTGCATGATCATTTCAAGCATCGAGGATTTGAAATCCTCCAACTCCTGGTGGGTGGCAGGCCCAGCCGACGGCTTACCTTTTTCCGCCGATGACTCAAAATCCAGACGATGGCAGTGGCACCTTTTCTTTTTTCAGGACGGGGAAGAGTGGCTCCTCAAGTGAGACCTTTTTTTCTTCCGCCAGTGCTTTGTGGGGATATGCCCCTCGGTTTCGGCTTCTTGAAGACCGGCCCTGTCGACCGTGCCAGAGATTTTGAGGCCGGTCGACCCAGAATGAGTTTGGAAGCTCGGTCGCAAAGAGATTTCAGTTGCACCTTGGCAAACAACGGACACCCGTCAGTCCCGTGACCCGTGCCGAGGTACCAGAGACACAACACGTGTGGGTCGGTAAGGGACATCTTGGTGCCACAATCGGAACACCGCTTGAAACCAGACGTTCGCGCGTCTGACATCTTGCATCGAGGATTTATGAAAAAAAGACATTTTTTGACGAAAACGTCGAAAGAGTCGAAACTCTGTATTCCTAAAGCAGCGTGTTAGCACGCTGAAAAAAAGAACTGTGGTCGGGGCATAGTGATGCGCTACTTATACGATGTCTGACGTCACGTCCAGAGCAGACGCCGAGCAAGACGGATCAATGGTCGACGGCCAGGTCAAGGTCCACTACGCCCCCTATCGAAAACCATTCCGAAGCAGCAAAGCTGGAAGGAATATCTATGTAGCGAAGCTGAAGGCAATATCTATCAGGGAGAAAAGCAATCCATTGAAGGGGAATGTTGTACTGAAGCGCGTAAATATTGTTATAGGGATTTTAAAGTATTTAAACTGCAAGAGGAGAGGGGTGGATCAGTGGCTGCTTCAAGTGATTTTTGTCCTGATGAAGGCCTAAGACTACAGAATGGAACAGTATTTACATATCTGTACCTCAAAGTGCCCCAAAAACGGTTGTGTCAACATAAAGATGATATATATGGGATACATTACTCACTGTAATCGTATTTCTGATGCTTGTATCTGCTTAGGGCCTACATCTAGTGGAAGCTGCAGAGTATTACAGTTGTTGTTTTCGAAATTCAAAAAGGAACAGCCACAGGCCCAAAACGGAGAAACTCAGGAATGCCTGGCCCGCCTGACACACAACCTAGAACTCCACTGTGAGGGCTTAGAAAAAAGCTCCCGGAAATCAAATATAAAGATTAAGAACATGGTGCAAACGGTCGAGGACAAGGACCTAAAAGAAGCGGCCCAGCAAGTCTTCAAAGACATTCACTTCAGCGAAGAGGATGCAGACATCCAGATAGACGGAATACATTGTGTGGGCCCACGAATAACGGGTGAACCAGGAACACGCCCCCGGGACTCATCATACTCCCAGAAGGAGCAGATCTTTCACAGAGCAAGGACGATGGACCTCATACGAATGAACGGGGTGGAAATACAGCAGTTTCAGGACCTGGCGCAGTCAACATTGCAGAAAAGGCGAGAGGTGGGCCCAGTAATTAAGTAGCTTGTAGCAAGACAAATCGGATACATGTGGACCTTTCGAGTTACTATTCACCTGGGAAGGGAAACAACACAGAAGAACAAGTTATTCTCTTACCTGGTAACGTTCTTTCGATGGGATGGTCCGACAACGTATTCCATATCTATGACAATAATCACCACAGCTGTGCTGCTTCGGAAAATCTTTCGGCATCTGCGTCCTGCGTCGATGACGTCGATACGCCGCCCTCGAGGACCTCCTCCGACGCCACTGGATGTTATAAGTAGGACGCACGACGCCCGTAGCCTCAGTTGTAGTTTTTTCCCAGAACGTGTGGCACCAGTCTTCTGCCAGTCTGACCACACAAAGCCTTGCGGAAACGTAAGCTGCAATCGCATAAGAAATTCTGTAGCGGGGAGGAGGGGAGGGAGCGATATGGAATACGTTGTCAGACCATCCCATCGAAAGAACGTTACCAGGTAAGAGAGTAACTTGTTCTTCGAGGGGATTGGGTCGTCCGACGTATTCCATATCTATGACAGACTCCCAAAGCAGTACCAATGCAAGGAGGTGGGAAAAGAATTTAGAAAACAAAAATTTAGAATGCCCAATCAAATTGCGGAGTAAAGGACCGCCTTGCCAAAGGCCAAATCCTGCCCCCGGATGGAATCGAGGGAGTAGTGACGTACAAAACTATGTACCGAAGCCTAGGTGGCTGCATCACAGATGTTACGAATAGGAACACCCTTCTGTAGGGCAGTAGAGGCAGCCATACGCCTGGTAGAATGGGCCCGTAAGCCGACCGGTGGGTGCTTACCCGGCAAGCGGTAACACTCAGAGATAGCCTAAATAATCCACGAGACAAAGTCCGTTTCGTCACAGCTAGTCCCAAATGCTTTCCAGCGTAACCAATGAAGAGTTGATCGTCCACTCTGACCCGGTACATGCGTGCAATATAAAAGCTTAACGCTCTCCTAGGATGAAGCCTATGGAGGCTCTCCTTGTCCTTACTAGGACGTGGAGGAGGATAAAACGCCAGAAGAACAACCTTCTGGCCTAAATGAAATTCCGACACCACCTTCGGAAGAAAGGAAGGACGAACTCTAAGGACAACCCTGTCCTTATGAAACACTGTGAAGGGTGGCTTAACTGAAAGTGCCTGTAACTCACTCACTCTGTGAGCGGAAGCGACCGCAACCAAAAACACAGTTTTAAGAGTTAACAGTCTCAAAGGGCATGAATGCAAAGGCTCAAACGGAGCACCCATGAGAAACTTGAGAACAAGGTTCAAATCCCAACTGGGCACCTGGAAAGGTGACGGAGGGAACACATTAGGGAGCCCTTTCAGAAACTGAGAAATTAAAGGAATTTAAAAATAGGAACACTCTTCAGACGAGCGCTTAAATATGGACAGCGCCGCCAGGTAACCTTTAACGGTACCCACTTGCAAGCCCCTGTGGGCCAAATAAAGCAAAAAAGACAGAACCATGGGAATGTCACATGCAAAAGGATCCACATTCTTAACCCTGCACCAGTTGCAGAACTTACGCCAACGGTACAGAGACTTTGTTGCTGGCCGTCTGGCCGAGAGCAACATCTCCATCACGTCTTCAGGGAGGTACCAATCCTTATACCTCAACCTTTCAGAAGTCAAGCATGAAGGTTGAGGGATCTGACCTCTGGATGGAGAACCTGACCCCCCTCCCGTGAGAGCAGATCGTCTCGGTAGGGAAGACGACGTGGAGGGCAGATGGAAAGTCGAGAAGGTCCGGGTACCACGTCCTCAGGGCCCATGCCGGAGCAATGAGGATCATCCGGGAACCGAACCTCCGTAACCTCCGCAGTACTTGCGGGATGACGGGGACTGGAGGAAACGCGTACAGCACTGGGAATGACCACTCCACCATGCGTCTCCTAAGGCTCCTTTTGGAGGAAATTCCGCGAGCAGAACCTCTCACACTCCCTGTTGGCACTGGAGGCGAAGAGATCCACTTGAGGGGTCCCCCAAAGGGCGAAGATCTCCAGGAGAATCTCCTGAGCCAACTCCCACTTGTGAGAGATCGCGCTCTGCCTGCTCAGAGCGTCCGCCGTCTCGTTTTCTTCTCTGGCCAGATGAACTGCCGAGATCGAAACTTCCTGCTGGATTGCCCAGAACCAAAGCTGCATCGCTTCCCTGCACAGAGGAAGTGACCCTGCCCCCATCCCCTTTTTGTTGAGGTAGCGCACGGCCACCGTGTTGTCCGTCAGGATCAGGACATTCTTTCCTCGCACAGTCGGTAGAAAAGCCTTCAGGGCTAGCCTGACGGCCCCCCCAGCTCTAACAGATTGATATGGAGTCTGGACACCACAGAGACCAACGTCCGCTGACTGTCAACTCGTTGGCATGAGCTCCTCATCCCGTGAGGAATGCGTCCGTCACGATCATCACCTCCGGCCAAGGTAGCCAAAATGGAGCCCCCCCCTCATCAGATTGCCTTCGTCGGCCCACCACAGAAGGTCCTGGGCGACCGAGGACGGCACCTGAACAGGGTCCGACATCCTGCCGGAGGACTGAGACCACTGGAGCTTGAGTGCCCATTGCAAAGATCTCATCCGCAACCTGGCTTCTGGCACCAGAAGAATGCAGGATGCCATAAGGCCGAGCAATCTCTAAAACTCGAACGCTGGGACACTCTGGGCAAGCTGAAACTTGTGCACCATCTGCTGAATGTGATGAGCCCTCACCTGGGGAGGAAAACCCTGCCCCAGGGACGTGTCGAGCACTGCTCCGATGTACTGGAGCCTCCGAGTTGGTGTCAAATGGGAATACTTTAAATTGAGGGAGAAGCCCAGCTTGTGGAGGGAGTGGCAGGTGACGAACAGATGATCCAGGACCTGCTCGGGTGAGCGCGCCCTGATCAACCAATCGTCCACGTTGGGGTAGACGTGAATCCCCCCTTTCCTGAGATACGCTGCCACCACCACCATGAGCTTGGTGAAGACCCTCGGGCAGAGGTCAATCTGAATGGCAGGACCCAAAACTGAAAGTGCGAGTCTCCAACCGCAAACCTCAGGTACTTCTTGTGCTTTGGATGGATCGGCACATGAAAATAAGCCTCCTTGAGGTCGAGAGACACCAGCCAGTCCTGAAGTTGAAGGTCCTGGAGGACTTGAGAGAGAGTAACCATCTTGAACTTGTCTTTCCTGAGGAGTTTGTTCAAACCGTGCAAGTCCATGATGGGTCTCAATCCCCAGTCTTTCTTGGAAATCAAAAAAGAAGGGGAATACCATCCCTTGTTCCTCTCCGCTACAGGCACCAGTTCTATGGCGCCTTTCTCCAGCAGGGATTGAATTTCCTGCGCAAGGAGCGGATCCGGACTCTTCAAAGAGTGATTCCCCGGTGGATTGTCTTGAGGCCTCTGCCAGAAAGGAAGACAGTAGCCGTAGGTTATGATCTCCAGAACCCACACATCTGAAGTAATGGCACGCCACTCTGCAAGATGCTGCGCCAGCTTTCCCCCAACCGGCGAACCATGGTACATGGCATCATGACTGAGCTGAAGCGGCTGTGGTGTTGCCTGAGGGCAAAGAGGCAACTGCCCGAGCGGCCTTGGCACCTCAAGTACCTTGTTTTCCACCTCTGGCACTCCTACGGTGGCCCCTTTGACTGGCAGCTCCTCTCGCTTTACCAAAGGATGAGTAATAACGAAAGGAACCTCCCCTCCATTGCTGTCCCCTAGGACGAAAAGACGGAGGTTGTCGAACTGCAGCGCCCAACGACTTTGCTGCAGCTTTTGAGGTCTGCAACCTCTCAAGGCTCTCGTCAGCCTTGCTGCTAAAAAGATGTTCCCAGGAGCCGGGCCTGCACATCAGGAGCAAACCCCGACTTCCGCAACCACGCAAACCTGCGTATCACAGTGCTCGCCGCCATGAACCGGCTGAATCAATCTGCCATGTCCAAACCCGACTGAACGGCCTCACACATGGCATCTTTGCCATCCTGAACCATGGCAAGGAAACCATCCCGTTCGTCCCCTTCGGGAATATGTTCAACCGCCAAGGAAACAGTTCCACAGAGTGTGCGTGAAACGTGACAAGGCACATATGGAGTTGGCCGCCTGAAGCGCCATACCCCCTGCAGAAAACACTTTCTTCGCCCAGCCATCAAAATGCTTGTTGTCCCTATCAGGAGGGATGGTAGGATACAACGCCTGCTTTGCCGGGGCCGTAGCCGCCTGCACCACCAAACTTTCTGGAGTGGGGTGCTTGGACAAGTAGCGGGGGTCGCTACTGGCTGGGCGGTATTTTCACTGCAAAGACTTGCCCACTGCCGGGAGACTCTCCGGAGCAGTCCAAGCCGCCGCCACCCTCCTCTGTAGAGCCATATGAAACGGAAGTACCGGGTCAGTTGGTGGACCAAGGTTGAGGATATCCGTTAGGTCATCCTGAAGAAAGTCCCCCGGGGGAGCAGACCATTCCAAGTACTCAGTGACCCTCGACATAAGGCGCCGGTACGAGGAGTCGGCATGAGTGCCAGGCTCAGGCCTACAAAACTCCACCTCCGGAGAGGTTTCCAGCCCACTAGCATCGTGCAGGGACTGCCTCAGGCCCTCAAATTGGCTATGGCCCGAGAGAATCTCGTCTGGCACCATATTAGGAACCATACCATCATCAGAGGCCTCATCCACCTCTGAAAAAAAACTCAAGATGGCGGTAAGAAGTCACAGAATGTGAACCAAAGCCATGCTTGACCTTGGCCAGAGCCTTTCTAGGGGGTGCCACCGAGCCCCGGGGTACCCCCGTCGACACAGCCTCGAAGGCGTCGAGTGAATCGGCGTCGAACGCCCCGCCGACAGTATCGATGGCGTCGACACAGGCCTCGAGGCCGGAGCCCCGAGCATGTCCTTCGACAGCCTGGGCGCCGATGGCGCCGATGACCTCTCGGAGGCGGGGCCTCGAAAGAGTCTGTCGAGGACCTCGCCGCCACTGGTGTCGACGTCTTCGAAGACTCACAGGTTCACACGGTCTCGAGCACGTCGAGGACCGGGACCTGGACCGGGCATGACGAGAACGATTCCCCTTGTCTGAGCCGGACCTCTCCCGTGAATCGTGCCGACTACCCGAGCCCAAAGGCGTGCGAGCGGTGTCTCTCGACCGATCCCAACCGACCCCACTCGGAGGCGCGGACGGACCGGTGCCCTGCGATTCGAGAATCACTAACATTTTCTTCCCGAAGGAAGCCCATTCCTCCGGCGTCGCCTGGTTGGTAGGGTAAGAGACCCGCCGACGAGCGGAGTCCTCGGAAGAGGACGGGGAAGGCGACCGATGACAGCGCTTCTGGGAGTGCCTCAAAGAGGCAGAGGAGTGGCGGGACCGACTC
Organism: Ambystoma mexicanum; assembly: GCF_040938575.1. Lineage (NCBI taxonomy): Eukaryota > Metazoa > Chordata > Amphibia > Caudata > Ambystomatidae > Ambystoma > Ambystoma mexicanum. Next base: position 602,849,650 of record NC_090922.1, read on the forward strand.
CGGGACCGAGGCCCACTGGACTTCCGACGACGCGGAGAGTCGCCTCTCGAATCGTCCGTCGAAAGCCCCGCAGACCTCGACTTCCATGGCTTAGTCACCTTACCTACCGATAACTTCTTCTTGCGCTCCCGCAAGGCTTTAGACATGAGCGACTGACAGTCGACACAGTCATCCGTGTCATGGGCCTCCCCGAGGCACCAGAGGCAGACGTCATGCGAGTCCGTAACCGACATCTTGGACCCACAGTCCCCGCACTTCTTAAATCCCAGACGCGGGGTGGAAGAAGAGGTAGACATCCTTCACGAAGAAGAAACTTCACAAAACGAACATGTTCGAAGAACCGAGAAACAACAGAAACTCCAAAGAGTCCAGGCGCGCCGAGATTCCCAAAGCGAACACGTTCGCGGAAAAAACGGAACTGAGGCTACGGGCATCGTGCGTCCTACTTATAACATCCAGTGACGTTGGCCGTCGGAGGAGGTCCTTGAGGGCGGCATATCGACGTCATTGACGCAGGACCCAGACGCCAAAATATTTTCCAAAGCAGCACAGCTGTGGCGATTACTGTCATAGATAAGGAATACGTCGGAGGACCCAACCCCCTCGAATAACTGTGAGGTGGGGGAAACAGATCATGAACTTACAGGATCAAGGAGGAAACCCGGAAAGAAAAGGACCAGACCGAGGAGGAGTCCGTGGGAATGGAAAACGATCCATCATAAGATACGACAACCCAGCAATAAGAAGTAGCGTCCATACAGAGAAACTACAAGAAGTCGAATCCGGGTGAAAATTTAGCAGTCCCGCTTGGGAACGTATCATAAGCCAATCCCAGAATGGGTATAGAGAGCAAGAATCCATGCACCAAGTGGTGGGGGGAGAGAGCGGGGGGCATAATCCTGGTGTCATCGGATGGAATCTATGTGGGGTTCAGGAACCCCCACAAAGTTATCCCTGAGAATCCTGAGGGCCTGGTGCGGAGGGCCTGGTGCGGAGGGCAGCCCGCCCGGGCAGCCCCATAGGATCCAGAGTCCTCTTCAGGGCAGTTACAGGGGGGCGGGGAGACATGCAAGTTGGGGGTTGCTTTGGGAGGAGCGTGGGGGGGGGGAGACAAGTTGAAAAGGGGACTTGAGGTGAAAGGGAGGAGAGAGGCCACAAAATTAAGGGGATAAAAATCTAACATAGAATGTACGGGGGCTGAACCCCTCGGTAAAAAGGAAAAAAATAGAACACTTCCTCCATAAGGGCAAATTTGATATCATAATGCTACAAGAGACACATATTAGGGAGAAACACAAAGGGAAAACCCACCTGAGAGGGTGCAACCAGATCATACAAGCCAATGTGCAAGAGAAAACGGCCGGGGTACTGTTAGCATCCCATAAAACCCTAAAGATACAAATACACAACACGCAATCTGACAAACATGGGAGGTTCATTTTCACAAATGCACAAATAGAGAGGTGTCTGAACACTAGCAGCAATATAGTCCTCCCAATACAGGACAGGATGGTTTCCTGAGAGATATCCTTGATAAATTGGAAAGATTCGCCACAGGGGAGGTGATAATGGGAGGTGACTTAAATCTTGCATGGAACCCCTAGTTCAGTTGCCCAGGAAGTTAATCCTTGAATTTATTGGGATTTAAAATTGAAAGTTTCTCAATTTAGTTACCCAGGAAGTCAATTCTTGAATCTATTGAAAAGTAGTAGAAATTGAGAACACTACTTAGATAACACTTGAGATAACTTGTACCCAAGTGTATGTAAAAAAAATTGTTTATGCTTTGCAACACTAGTCAAAAAAATATGTTTATTCTCTTCTGTAATTGCCTAAAATATCAGGATATCTTTTTCTTTAATTCTTAGTGTTATTATTATCTTTATGTATGTATATTGTGCATAGGATCCTTGATTTTATTGTTTGAACTGTATATATTATGACTTTTTAATTTTTTCTTACAATTACTTTGTATGCAGTATCCGACTATTGCTTGAGGTTTTCAAAGGATGTATATTAGTAATAAATAAGTTACCTTTAAAACTACTCAATTGAATTGAGTGTTTTTGGGCCCTTAGATTTTAAGCGTCCGTTATGAGGACATAGGTAGAAATGCAAATAAAAAATAAAAAATGCATATCTAGGAGTTCTCTATTCAACAGCGAGCTTAATATAGGACACTCCAGCAGTTGAGTAATATATAGACCCTCTGTGTGATGTCTCATACATTGTGGAGACAACCAAAAATTAATATCAATATTGATTGAGCTTTGAGGCTCATACCTGTCAGGACAATACTTTTTTCTTTTGTGGCACCCTAACATACAGATCTGGCGCCAGAACACAGGCACTGGTGGCTCGTTCTGCGCAAGAAAATTGAGACTTTGGGATTGGGATTTTGCTGAGTGTCAGAAGCGGCTGTCGGAATACAAGTCTGTGCTCTGCGTGTTCGGTGCAGTCCGGCTTGACATGTTTGTGAGCCACGTTCGTGAGCCCTTTCCTCTAACGGTTTTTGGGCATCGCCGTCAGTTCGGAGCTGCAAGACTAACCGCCGCAACTTCGTGCTCGTACTGCTGTGAGCTCCGAGTGGCTCGTGGGGTGAGCGAGGTGTGCGTGAGGCGAGCCTAGACCGGCTGTGGCATTGCTGTGCCATAGCTGGAGGAGCGAACGTGATACCACCTCCAGTCTGTCAGACACAGCAGGTAATTCACAAGCTTTAGACTGCAGTACAACAGGAGCTGCAGAGGCAGAAGTGCTTGCGGGCGACTGCATGAAATATGCTGATGTTCCTGAAGACGCTGTGAGCACAATACTCTTTTAGTGCACAAGAGTTGCTCTTGTGTTTCAGCTTTGCGGAGACGCTAACAATCAAGTAGTCTGAGGGTGAGGGTCATTTTGCTGACTCATATAAATATAGTTTTTGGTCTCCCTGCCCATGTACAAGTTACCGGTGAGCCTCTTGAGAGGATCGTGCCCCTGCGCCTGTTTTGAATTAGGGTGGCAACGCAGAATGTGCGCTGTGGGCTATCTGCTGTGACTGGACATATAATTTTATTTCTATGCTGCATGACTGACTGTGGGGCTTGACCCTTTGAACAGTCAGTGCAGACATTTTGGAACAAGCATTAGGAAGCCAGTTTAAGAAACAGACTCTGCTTCTCTTGTGGTCATTTACTGTGTCAACTTGGACCGCAATAAACACACTGCTGAGGCAACATACGGAGTCTCAAATAAGTGGGGTTGAAGCGGATGTGCAGTAACTGCGGGGCTAGTCCCTTTGAGCTGCCCTCCGTTAATTAGTCCTCTTGGCTGGCACACGAAGCTGGTGGTTTCACGTCCCCGATTAACAAGAATCAGAAAGAATCGGCAGCAACTGCGGGGCTAGTCCCTTTGAGCTGCCCTCACAACCTTCATGGGCTGTGGCCGCTCTCAGTCGTATTTGTTTGCTTACAGTACATCTTAATATAAAAAAAAACTAATAATAATAATTGTCATGGCTTTTCGTGGATACTTACAACAGATATGCCAAAAGCTCTTAAAACCTCAAGTACCTCACTGGTCCTTAAATCTATTCCTCGTCGCCATTCATTGGCTTCTCTTTCAAAACACAAACACTCTGAAAATGCGTTAACAAATGATGGCAAAAAATTAATTCCTGGTGACATTCAGGAGTTTTGCAGACCTGCTTAAGTGAGTACCATGGGACTGTCCTCCCCTCATTATAACAAGTTCCTGTGGTCTCAAGTGAGGTAGCTGCTCCGCCAGGCCACATTTCTATCATGGACACGCAACTGTTGGCAGGTGAAGGCTTGCCTATCCCCTCTATAACAGCAGGTGTGGACACGATTCCTGAAAACAAAATGTCTGCGCCTAATATGGTCGTGGGTCGGTCCGTCCCTTTTACGAGTGCAGAAAAACATGATGTGTCTTCACCATGACTCAGTGAAAATTTTATGTGATCTAACGTCTCCTCCGCCCGCTTGTAGTTTCAATGATCAGCGAGGCGAGGAGTCGAACTTTACATCGTCATCTATTTCCTCAGCAAGAAATAGTCTTTATCAATCTCCTAGTCTCTTTGATGATTCTGTACATACTGTTCATATGTCTCTAGCGGGTTTGGTGGCTGATGGTCAATCTTCTCGGAGGTGTAGTGACATTCCCAATAATAATAACTTGTTGGTTTCACCACAATTTAAACTACTTGAAATTACTCTAAATGCGATGAGCACAAATATATCTACATTGACAAAATTGTTTGAAACGTTAGATGATAAACTTTTGAATCATTCTAAGCAAATTGACCAACTAACAATATGGATGAGTGAACTGCTACAGTTTGAAAAAAAAGTGCTTCCTAATACATGTGAAAAATGGGTGAAGCGGGGTACACATAATATCACTCCACAACGACAGGAGTGTGGAAAGATTAAAAAACCACTGCCAATGTTAGAGGCAGCTTTACCCACATTTTCCCATGTAATTGGGGTCAATCACTTAGTATTGCTGATGATGTGGGTACACCACTTGTTTCAAATCTTCTTTTGCCGCCCAGAATTTCTATCAGTCCCAACCCTCTGTTGACCAATATGGAAAACTGTGTGGTACCTCTTGAGAAGGCTCCTTCACTGTTGGGCGAAGTTACACACACTGATGACACTTCAATGGATGAGCCTGTGCCAATAAAGCCTTCTTACAATCTCTTTCATGTTAAAGAAGTAGGAAGGAACAGAGTTGTGATATCTGATATGCTCAAAAAGACGAAAACCCAAAAAAATCTTCCATTGAGAGCAAGAGCTAATATAAAACAATTAAACGGTTGGCTCCCCAAATGAAAACAGGGGGCAAGACAAGGGCACCTAAACCTAAACTAAAAAATTCTGCTCCTCCAATAACAAACTCTGAGAAGAGAGTGGTGGAGAAATTGATTGAGGCTAAAGATTATCCTCTGCTAAATGACCTAATAGCATCAATCTCTGACATACAATCTATCCCTCCTGAGCTGCAAGCTCTACAATCAAATGTAATTAACACTCAGGAAAACAGTAAAATTGTTGAACGGGATGAAGAACAAGCATCTATCCTAGCAGATGTTTGTTTGCAGATTGAAAACTCTATACAGAAATATCTTGATTTGAAAAAGTCATGTACTGACTTAACAATAAGGCAGCCGCCTTTATCAATGTTGATACCTGAATCTGAAATAAACTGCCAGATCCAGTCACTGTGTATGCCGGTTACATCGAGAGTGAGTGATGAAATACAGCATGGTCAGGACTCCTCTCACTCACAGGTGGCGTTCTATAATCAAGAAGTGGGCAAACTGATCCCGAACACTAGGTCGATGATGGCTCCTCCAGATGCACCCACAGCGAACGCACCACAGGGTTCCTTGACAGTTGGAGGTGATGCACGTCAGAACCTCAAGGACCAAATGATTGGTCAAAACTCTTGAGAAAGTCATAATGTAACAAATTCTTCTGACGGTAAGATCCATGTAGAAAAGGTGAGCAAACATAATAACATGTTTCATATTGAAGACCAAATTACAAGGGCTGTTCTTAATTACCTTAGTCAGAATCTAACCGTCCAGAAATCGTGGGGTGAACGTTCTGGTCCTACGTCACATGCTGAAGGGAAGCAGAGAAGTCAGGGACTTGTAACCTTTGTTCCTGACTCTAACATTGAATCTGAATGTAAAGAAAGGGAGTTTCACAATATGACTACTGGGCCATCAGCTAAACCCAGTGCTAATTACAATAAAGAAGCACAATTCCATTGTTTAATACTCAAATGTCGCCCAGCTCCGTTTGCTCCCTATGAAATGAATAGTCTACTTGCAATATGCAAGGAGGTTAGTGCACTTCAGGACATAACATCTGCAGACATAGAACAGGTGGAGTTTGTCCCACACAATGATAGAGTATGGCTTCAATCAATCAAATCTAGTTAGAAACGCCTTATGGCAGGCGCGGATGGACATCTTTCCTTTGGGCTTTGTTCTGGCCAGAGATGCATTTGTTTTTGATTCTGAAGGGAATTTAACCATTGAAAACTGTGTGAACAAGCCAGGAATGCCTGTATTGTCGCAGAGTACATTTAGTGAATCTGACCCTACTTCTAGGAACGTCCAAAACGTGACCCTGAAACAACTACCAACACATAGCCCTAACATAGCCCTAACTCATAATTAACAAATGACTACAGAAAGCTTCAGATTTCCATGGTTAGCTGGAACACTTAAGGGCACTCCCACTTATTAGGTAACAGTGCGGGTTTTTTAGCATCACATGACGTAATTATTTTACAAGAAACGTGGCTAACAGCACAACCTACTTGGGAAGGCCATACTATTGTCGTCATGCTGCAAAAACTGCTTCACGTGGTCGACCTTCGGCTGGTCTTCTAGTAGCGATTAAGAATCAAAAAAATTGGCTCTTGTCTTGGTGGGCAGTGCCAAAATTCTATCTTTTGTTGACTAAACTCATTTGTCCGGTTGCGACTGTAGCAATCTTGAACATCTATCGCAACCCGAAAGGATTATCGGACGAGGTCTTCTTTAATGATTTAGAATGTTTATTCAATCTCATTTTAGAATCTACAGATATAACGAACATTACTAAAGGGTGATTTGAATCTGCAATTCTACCTGCCAACAACCCCAAATACAACTTATCCTGTTTGAGATGGCATCCACTCATGAAGGAAAGGGGGCTTCTTATGTGCAATGGGTCCATCACGGGAGATATCCCTCCGCAGATGACCTGGCAATGAGGAAATTCTGCTTCTATCATTGATTATACCTTTGTTGATCACAGTATGTTTAATGCTAATCTCAGTTTCAGTATAATGCCACAAATGTATAGTGATCATAATATGTTGAACTTAACTTGGTGGTCTGAAGTCCAAATGAACAGGGAGTGTTGTGATTACTTCCCTCAATCGATGTTGGTTAATAATGCAAGACCGCCGATGCCTGGCCTGGGTTTCCCACTGAACCCCCGGACTCCCCTGGAATCTCCTACATCGCCAACTCTGGTGGGGCCCGCGGGGTGGTATCCTCATTGTATAAACTCCTCCTAGCCTCTTCTCCACCGCAACCCCTTGGGGCCCGGGACGACTGTGCGTCCGAACTAGACTTGGAACTCACCGACCAGCTATGGACGAAAATGTGCACCCACACTAATAAAGTTTCCCTGAACTTCCGCTACCGTACCATCCAATACAAACTGTTGAACAGGTTATATTACACTCCACGCAGGATCTCCAGGTTCGCTCACTCCGACCCAAAACTTTGTCCCGGCTGCAGGGCAGAGGACGCGGGCCATCTGCACATGTTCTGGTCCTGCCCGAGGCTGGTGGCATTCTGGGACGAGATCCTGAAAACTCTGTCAGCAATATGTGACATAGTAGTCGGCCCCGACCCACTGGGGGTGCTGCTTGGGGTGTGGGGGACTGAGGTACCCAGAGATGCCACTAAATTCTTGAATGTCAGCCTTATAATTGCTAAGAAGTGTGTGTTGCAGAACTGGAAGTCCTCCTCCCCACCTACATTCCAGAAATGGATGAATTTATTGACATGGCCTCGGAACTGCGAGGAGGACTATCTCTCTACCCTCCAGGCCCACTCCCGGCCTAAAAACATCTGGGCCCCCTTCAATAGCTATCTTAATAGCCTAGACGCATCTTCCTCTGGAGACAATTCATCCCTAGCATCTGTGTAATGTGCCTCAGCCCTAGGCGCTTCTGTGATTCCACATCCATGACCTCTACTGTATTACTGTTTTTATGCACCACTATTGTCATTTGTATTTTGCTAATCCTGGCTGCTCTGATGTTTGTGTAAGCTGTTCACCTCTGCCCTCAAAAATAAAAGTTAAAAAAAAAATAAATAAATAATGCAAGACCGCATTTAACATGGAATCTCTGTTCTTTTACTGCATTCCATCAAAATGTGGAGAGTTCCTGCTATGACGCTAATATTGCTTCTGGCGACTACCCTTGTTTTTTACAAAGCTACCAACAAAAAGTACAGTCATCATCAAATGTCCAATATAAACCTCGGCATGAATACGATACGCTGGTTCAATTAAAAAAATCAAACTTACGTAAAAACAAAAAAGTGGTAACACTTTCCAACTGTGTAAATAAACAAGAAAGTAATTGCCTGCTTTCTTGTCAGTATAACAACTGGTTACGTTCATATCGTACCCAACTGTACCAAACAGATGGTGAATCTATGTTGGCCAGTATTCTATGCAAAAACACTGCACAAATTTGAAACATGATCAACTCAGCTAATAATTTGTCACAAAAATCTGTTCAATTAAATGGTGTTAAAGAAACAGAGTGGGTTACACATTTCTCCAATATGTACCAAAAACCAATGGGGATAGACTCATATGACACCTTGGAAGGCTCCAATTATGAGGGACTATCTATAGAGGAAAAAGATGTTCTATTTATTATACAAAAGTTGAACAACTCCCGTGCTCCTGGCCCGGATGGGTTAAGCAACTACGCCGTCAAACAACATCCAGTAATGTGGTCAAAAATTCTACATACCATCTTTAATCAAATTGTCTCAAGTCATCATTTACCCCCTTCGTGGTGAACGGCAGTCATAGTCCCGATTTTCAAGGGAGGTGATAGGTCTGTGGCTGCTAACTACAGACCCATCTCCTTACTCGATGCACCTGGTAAATTGTTCTCAAAATTCATACATAGGGACTTTACCAGGTGGACCTTGAAAGTGGGGGCAAAGAGATCCTTTACAAACGGGGTTTATGGCTGGTATGGGGACTAGGTGACTCTTATGACATTTACATCCATAATCTCACTCCATCAACCCAGAAAGCAAGCCCTATTCATCACTTTTGTGGATATACGCGCCGCCTTCGATTCCATCTCGAGAGAATTACTGATTCACAAGTTGATTCACCACGGTTGTCCACTTCACATAATCTCCTTAATCAAGGATCTTCATACCAACTACTCAATACAAGTAAGACTCTCAGCTGATGGCAAATTATCAACTTCGATATCTACACAGAGGAATTAGACAAGGGTGCACCTTGGCTTCGGTCATATTCAACTTCTTCATTTCTGATGTGGGGAGTGCATTTGCGAACATCTTAACTGACCCTCCCAAGTTGAATAACAAACCAATACCCTGTCTAATGTATGCTGATGATCTGGTGATAATGTCTAAGACTCCAAAGGGACTCCAGAGAGCATTTGATGCATTGCAGATTATACCCACTCAAACCATCTGTCCATTAATCTTGAGAAAACCAAGGTCATGTTGTTTAATTCTTCTAAAAAATATGATTATAAATCAAGTGTTTGGACTCTTAGGGGAACCAAGGTGCAAGTAGTACAAACTTATACCTATTTGGGAGTACTTTTAGCAAGTTATGGAGGTGTTTCTTTGTATGGTCAACTGCTAACTCAAAGTCATCACAGCCATACAGCAAACGAAGATTTTGCTATGCAAATATGGCAAGTTTTCTGTTGCGCCTGCCCTCACATACTATCATCAAAAGACAATGCCAATTTTGCTATATGCAGCAGAAACTAGATCTATAATGCCCCAAAAATTCTGGTCAATTTTGGAAGGCAAATTTTGGTGTGGGGTACTTAGGCTTCCATCCTGCACTCCTCTCCCATTTATACAAAATGAGCTTGGTTTAATATCTCTGCACATGAGATACATTTGGCAAATGGTGGCACTGTTCAGAAAATGCCTCTTAGCTTACAATACAACATCGGTTCTGGGCATTTTGACAGACCATATTTTTTCATCTAACAATGCCTTCATTACCAAATGGCAGTCTCAGGTGGTCCAGGCGCTGGCATGGGTTGATGTTTCATTAACAACGCTTTTTCAAAACCCGATACAGGTGAAAACCAGACTGTTTGCTTTTGATTGGGAAAGCACTAGTGTCGGTTGTTCCAAATATTGTGACTTTGATGCACAGTTATTTCCTAGAAAAAAACATAGCATCCCAGAAGCATACCTAATCAAAGCTCCGTCTTCATTCCATATTCATGATTTCATGCGGTTGAGGCTGAATCTTTGGCCTACTAGACAGATCCTGGCTCGGCGCAGTACTCAGGAAGATTCAGTGAAGCATTGTCGCTTTTGCCAGCGACAAAATACTGTGGAAACTTTAAGGCATCTTCTAACCGAATGTGTGGCACTGGTCAAACATCGTAAGATACAGTTTGAGTCAATAGTAGAGTTCTATGGAGTCCGCACCTCAGAAACATTGTGGAAAATGATTTATTCGGGATACTCTACGACTGTACGACTCAGGGCCTTGGCACATCTACATGATCTAAAACTTCATGACAGAAATGCGCCTGGTTCTTAGCAAAGCTGTCCAGACTTCTCCAGCTGAGGATTGGGTTTGTGCGGCGCCTTCTCCTCAGGGGAGTCAACAGAACAGTGACTTCTCGTCTTTGATGAAGAAGAACGATGATGCTAAGAACTGCCGGATGAGCGTGAACTCTTGCACTGCTTTTTAATTTTGTCCTTGGGGACCAGGACATGTTCTTCGGTTAGGTGCTCCCTGCATGCCGACCTCAAACGAGATTTCCCAATTTCTTTTTCATGTAGAAAATGGGGAAGGGTGTTGCAACCCGCTCCAGAATCACCTTTCCCCAAACAGTATAAGCAAGTTTGCAGTCAAAGCAGATATTAAACCTTGAGGTTTTCATTGTATTCGGCATGTTGCGCAATGTCAAACATCTAACGAAACGGTGCCCCTGAAGTGGCACCAGTGCATAGAAAAAAGGAACTAGGGGCAGGGGTGTGCAGCGCCTCAATAACAAATGGCCCCGACATCATGTCAGCGATGGGCGCACAAAGGCCTCGAGCCGCTCTGCGCACCCTTGTGGTGGATAAAGTTTACAAAGAGCAACTTCACTCGGAGATAGATATCACAGATGAGGAATCTGTGAGAAGGAAGCCATTAGAAATTAATAAAAACCATGGCCGTGTTTTGTGAGGCCCAAGTACAAGGATTCAACAGAGTAATGCGCAACTGCCACAAGGTTACGTGCAGTCCATAATGAGGGGTAGGTGGGAAGAAGTACTAATCCATAAGCAGTAACATTATCCAAGGTAAATAATTTCATTTGTTCTTCTAATGATTGCTTTCTCCCACAAATCTTAGAAATACTCCCAAGGCAGTAGAGAGCCTGGAGGAATGAGGAGAGTGAGCAATCATTAACTGCACCAGGAAACTCTGGAGCACTGGATGACCAAAGGAGGAGCCATGACAAGATAAGGAATAGAAGAAATGCTTGCCAAACATGTCCAACAATGCACACCTGGGTGCATGACAGGTGTCAACAATAGAAACAACCCACAGAAAGGAAGTGCTAACAGTGAGGACCTTGGGAGAAAGGACTCTAATGTATGTCCTTGTTGGTCAGATTGTAGAATTCATAAATGCAGAGGACAATCGATCTCGACAACCCTGCTCGCTTGAACACCGACAAAGTGGACAAAGAGCCAGCCACCCTTCCTAAAATTCTTTAAAGTCGAGTCTTAGTAATGGAGACCTCTCATGAGACCCCAACAATAAAACCGTTCCTCTGCCTTAGAAGAATGAGGCAGAGGGAATGAGACCGGAAGATGGCTCTTCTGGGAGATAAGAAACAAGACACGACTTTGGCAAGAAAGGGCAGTCTCACACTATAAATCGCTTTGGCTTTGGAAAAGACGAGCTAAAGAGGTTTGACACAAAGAGAAAGGAGCTCACTCATCCGTCTTGCAGAAGTGATGGCAACCAGAAAAATCAGTTAAGAATAAGCATCTACAGAGGGCAGGAATGCAAAGGCTCAAAAAATGTAAAAACAAGGTTCAAATTTCACACAGGTACAATTACACTGGCATGGCGACAGTGGTTAGATAATCCTCTCAAAAACTGAATAACAGTGGGGATAGAGAAAAAGTAGCACTGCTTTGGAGTCCTCTTAAAGATCGAAATAGCAGAACAAGTACCCCTTAACAGTGCAAATTTGAAGACTTCTCTATGCCAAGGAAAAAAAAAATGAAGAACAGAAGGTGTCAGAAAACCAAAGAGGTTCAGACCATTTTCCGTCTACCAGCCCCAGAAACTATACCACCTGCAGGCTTAGAATGACTTGGTAGGAGACCTCCTGGCCTAAAGGAGCACGCTTAGGTCCTCATCAGATAGTTCCAACGTCTTGTAACTCAGCCTGTTACCATTCCAAACCTGGTACCTTAGCTTTGCAACACCCAATAATGAAGACGAAACAGGCTGAGACAGGTCAGAAGGAGGACCAAGCCCTCTGACTGGGAGATCAACTCCACTCTTACTTTGAGGCACCAGGGAGGACTGATTAACATGTCCAGATCATCAGGGTACCATGCATTCCAGGTCCAGTGCAGAGCAATCAAGATGAGGGTGTGCCTGAACCTTCTCATCCTCATGAGAACCATTGAGGTGGCAGAAACAGGAGGGAACACATACAAGAAATTGAAGTTCAACTTTACAGTCAAAGAGTCTCACAAACCAACCTGAGTTGGAAATTCCCTGGAGCAGAACTTCTTGTGCTTCCGGTTGACATTAGAGGTGAAGTGGGAGACTGAATAACGTCGGCTTATGGCATCCACAAGAACAGTCTCTCTCTTCGCCAGATGGGATGCTGACAGGTAAAAGTAATTCCCAAAAGTCCCAAACCAGTCACATTGGCTCCCAGCACAGAGGCAGTAACCCCAGATAAGCTCTCTTGTTGAGGTAATACATAGCGTTGATCCGGACACACTTGCCATGTACTGAGGGAAGAAAAGCAATAAGGACCAGCCTGGTCGACAGCAGCTCCAAGAAGGGGATGTGCTCCCTGTTCTCACCAAAGACCACATGCCGCTCACCACTAGATCATTCAAGTGAGTCTTTCAAAGTAGCATTTGTGACTGTTAATTGAGGGCAAATTTGCTGAGAAGGCTCCTAACACTTGGTATGAGAACTGCAAGCATATCCATCATGTTGCCCCTGAACTGAGACCACAGAGAGTAGTAGACTATGGAGCAACCTCATATGCAGCCAGGCCTATGACACCAGAAAGATGCAGGAGGTCATGAGACCCAGAAGGAGAAAGTAGGCTGGAACCCAGGGCTGGGATTGGGATTGGAAAAGCTTCACTATCGGGCCAATATTAATGACTCTGGTTCCTGTTGGTATCCAGTAATTTTACTCAATAGAAAATAGAGGATAACATTAATAACTAAACAATAAAAACAAACAAATATTGATTAAAAAATATATATATGGGGTGGGGAGGGGGTTAGGGCGATTAGTAAAGGCAAGGGGGGCTGACAAAAAATAAAAGTTTAGTTATTTCATTCTTTGTTTTTTAATTCGTTAAAATCACAGATCCCTTCCTGTTTGGGATGATTTACCACGTTTTTTAGACCAGGGCCACTTGACTCTTCTGATTATGCTGGATTGGTCACCTATCTTTGATACAGTGGACATTCTATTCTTTTGTCTCGACTATCAAACTTATTGGGTATTTCAGGCCCTTTTCTGGATTGGCTTTGCCGCTTTTATTTATGGCAGGCAGCAAGCCATTAACATCGCCCCCTTTTTAAATCAGCTTATTCTGAGGTCACCTGTGGGCTGCCTCAGAGCTCCCCTCTACCACCTCTTTTAATATTTACATGCTACCTTTGATGGCCACTTTTCATACATGCGATATTCAGTTCCATTACTATCCTGACCATTGGCAACAGCTTCTTAAGGTCTCTGGCCCTCGGGAGAATGTCCCTCTCCCTCCAGTCCTGCCTTAATATGACACGTGGATGGTCAATAACAAACTCAACACAATCCCTCAAAGATGGATACTTTGCTTTTAGGATTTATGAATCTCCTGAGGGAGTCACTGATATGTCCTCCGTCACCATCTATATTTGATTTACCTATAAAATTAGCAAAAAAGATCAAGAACTAAGGAGTCATTTGGGACCCGAAAAAGAAAATAATTACCCAAGTTAACAAAGTTGCCAGATCCTCCTTTTTTGTATAGATATGCTTTGACACACCTTTCCTGTTCTACCAACTACCTCTTCATGCAAGAACTTCATCTCAATGTCCTCGGTCTCACTGAGACATGGTTCACGGCCAGCACAGGAGGTGGCAGATGTGAGAGGAGTGTTTGACAGTTGAGAGTGGCAATATGGAGAAGGTTGCCAACCTTGAAAGACTTCCGGGGAGGGGTTCAAATCAGAGGTATGCCCTGCAGAAGTGTAGAAGCCATGGGGGTGGGAGGCAGAAGAGGAAGGAGGAGAGGGCAATGTAGCCAAGGAGGAGGCAGAGGAAGAAGGCAAGGAAGCCGAAGAAGGGAGAGAAGGGACAGTAGGAGAAGAAAGGAAATTTATGAGGCGCGAGAAGCATCTATCAAAGAGGAGAAGGTTGGGCTGAGGGTCTTGGACCAAGACCGTGCCATTCAGGTAAACATTAATGATGACCTTAGAGGAATGGAAGGGGGCAAGGAGGGCCCCCCAACGGGGGCCACCATTAATGGGAGAAGAAGAGAAAGAGAGCACAGAGACCATATTAAGAGTCCATAGGTCTGGTGAGGGAACGACAAAGAGGATGTTGGTGAGGGTCTGTCTCGAGGAAGCACTGGTATAGGTGTCAGCGATAGGAAGGCCTGGGTTGGAGACCAGGATATCCTTTTTGAACTTCTTTCTACCAGACTTAATGAGGCGAGCTCGATAGTCGATAGAGAAACGGTTTGAAAAGATAGGAGAAACAGCGAGCACCATAGAGTAGGGGGGGAGAGGAGAGAGGAAGAGGGATGGGGGGGGGGGGAGACACTAGGGGAGGACACAAAGAGGGGTGCAAGCGGAGACAGAAAGGGACAAGACAATAGTGGACGATTGACTAAGTAGACAAGAACTCAGATGGAAGAGCAGGCAGAAAACAGACTTCCTAACTATTTGCTGAATCGTTTACAGATCATCCAGAATGCGTCTGTCAGAGTCAGCTGTAAATTACCTATGACTTTTGTCTCCACTGCTGAACTATCAATGCACTAATCGCCTATTTCTCCACTGATTGTTTTCTAGGTTTTGTGCTTGGTTTTCAAATGTACCCATGGATTGGCACCCAGTAATCTTACATTGAAATGTAAGCCTTATTAGACAGGACATCCTCTTCGATCTTCCAATTTACATCTGCTAAATATTCAGTCAAGATGCAGTTGCACTGCCCAGTACCTTGCGTTAAGCACAATACAAATCCTCATAAAAGAAAAACAATCTAGCTCCACAAGACCTACACAGGCCCCAAGAGATACTCAAATGGAAGCCCTCAGCAGTTGATCATATAGCCACAAAAGAGCTAGACAATGCCTAACCAATGCTAAAACAACTCTGTAGAGCCTCCCACCCAAAACCCATCGGCCCTCACAACCAACCACCTTAAACAAAATAACATGTTCAGCCATTACAAATACCAATGAAATCAACAAAGGGTTGCAAGAAAATACAGCCGATTCCTTCTCATGACAAATATTGCTGCAATGTGGTCGCCAGATTCCGTTCCTTTTCCTGGTATTGTTTAGCCAAGGCAATATTTTGTGGGTTAAGTGCATTACATGGCAATTCTATGTACATACTATCATATTTCACGGGTTCTCGGCTATCCACTAATTAGTAACTAATGATTATGCTGATGTAAGAGGCATCAACAAAAACTCATGCTTCTGAGAGAATGCTTCGCACCTCCCATGCTGCCTGACAGACCTGCGTTGTTGCAAAATAAAACATTTATTCTCGTGAAACTCCAAACTTCCTTATTTACCTCCCACGAACACTGAATCATTCATTAACTATGCCAAAACAGAAGCCCTCCGGTACATGCCTTATATTTACATTACGTGCACGTACCAGTATTTAATCCTAACAACCCCCCGACCCGTTATCAGGCGTATAATATAATCTGTAAATATTAAAGTATTGCATCAATTTCAAACTAACGTTGTGAGACAGCGTGATGAATCAAATGATACATTTTCCGCCATTTGTCCGGGAAATGGCACAATTCTTATCTTCTGCCCTTCAATCAATTTCAAATTGTCTGGGTGGGGGGTGGGGTTCTTCGTCCTAATTAAACCACAGACTGGTGCGAGGAATTCTCCTTGAATTTCTTTCTTCTGAAATATACAAACAATTTTATGACGTGCTCTTTTCTTCATTATTTTGCTAAACTACTTGCATCCATGAAAAATGTGCATATGGGATCGAAGTAAAGGGATCTACAGAGTCAGTTTCCAAGACATACTTTCGTTGATGCATTTTTTTTTTTTGAGTTTGAGATCAATTAAATTACACGTGGGGAACGGGGACGAGTTTCTATGTCTCTTTTGGAGCCATATGACATCTCTATAATGTAATGGGTGCTTCCGAAGCAGCCTGGATGTGATGCTGTGCAAAAACACCAACAATAAATAATAAACAGACATACAAATGAAGTATTCCCTGCCCACTTCCTCTCCCACCCCTTCTTATGGGTGCCCGCCTCTCGTGTAAATTCATTATTCTCCCCCTATCAACCCCTGGATAGCCAGGTACTGTTCAAATTCAGCATTACCATTGCGCTTCTTGGCTCCCTTCTTCTCCCTTTCACTGCTTCAAATAGAAAAGCGCATAGAAACGGCATTGCTACTGTCATTCTGTTTTATGAGTTTAAAACACTATTTGCCAGTACCACCAATAAAAACAAATACTAAGAAATACATTTTGATATTGACATTTGAAGACTAAAAGTAGTTGGAGCTTTGAAATGTAGTATGATGCTATTTTTTATTCTTCGAATTGTTTATCTATGATGGTGTAATGTAATACAACTTAGTATGGTGCAGTTTAAATGTTTTTTACAGCTGGCAATTGAAGTATTGAATTGAAATCTTGCATTAGGTTGAAACGGTTTGACATACATTAAAAAACAAATAATAAAAAGATGCATCCAACCTCGTTCTAATGTTTAACATAATTGTCAGAGACTCAGGTGCACCAAGAGAATCAACTATTCACAAACAGCAGACATACCTTAAAATATTGAACAATTTCTATCTATACAGATATTCCAAAAAGTCTTTGGGCTTCATTACGAGATGGCAGTATTACAGCGGTAAATCTGCCAATATACTTCCAAACTCAATTACTATTAATGCCACTTGGTCCCATGGAGTTACTAAGGGATCACAAGTGGTGGGAATGTCCTATTGTTGGAGTCCAAAGGACTCAATTGGGAATTTTGGTGGATTTACCACCGGCGGAATTACTGTGCGGTAAATCCACCGATTTTTGGAGGTAAAGTGGAGGATTTACCTTCGGCAACAAACCAGAGGTTAATCGCCACTTTTCTTCTGAAAATCGGAAGATTTACCATGCGATAATTGCACCGGCGTTAAATCCACCAAAAATTATAATTTGGTGGTGCAGGAAAAGTGTCTGTAACGGAACTACCATCAGTTTTTTTCTGCACTACCAGCTTGTAATGAGTCTTTTTTCCATTTATTTGCATTTACTTTTGACTTCATGTTTCTTAACCCTTTGACACCAGTGCACTACTGTCATGGACTAATCTACTTCCTCACCTCTTCAAATTTCACACTCGGGAAGAACAAATTACTTACCCCTGACAATGTTATTCCGACTGGATGTTCCTCCCACATATTCCTCATCTTTGATATATTCGTAGGTCTTCTTGCAGCTTTGGAAACATTTTTCATATTATTGGGCACTGTGCATCTTCGAGTCATGGCCCTCAAAGGCCTCCGTCCTGCCCTCGCCCGTGACGTCGACGCTGGTATAAGTAGCTTGTGTGGCGCCCATTGTCTTCCTTCTATTTCTTTCCTACCTATGCTTAGCCGTCTTAAAGGAATGATCCAGACGTTGAAAGAGAGGAAGATGTAAAAATACAGAAATTCTCAGCAAGATAGAGGCAGGGCGATGAGGAATACGTGGGAGGAACATCCAGTCGAAAGAACATTACCAGGGGTAAGTAATTTGTTCTTTGAAAGGATTGTGTCCTTTATTGTATTCCTCATCTTTCAAAGACTCCTTAAGCCGTATGTAGTCGGAGATGGAAACAGAATGTATTGCTGATTACAGCCTTGCCAAATCTTGCCTCCTCACCAAACATCAAATCCAGGCAAAAGTATTTGCTGAAAGTGTGCAAAGAGGACCAAGTTGCCGCACTATAAATGGTTTGTACGGGCACCCCTCTCTGAAGAGATGAAGAAGTAGTATCTCCTCGGGTGCAATGCACTCTTAAACTGTCAGTCAGATCTTTGCCAGTCAATGTATAGCATTCCGAAATGCTGTTTGTTTGGTGATAGCTTGTCCCAGTTTGGGACCTGAATAGCCCACAAAGAGCTGGTCATCTTGCCTGATTTTGGACATTCTGGAAATAAAGAAACCTCAAGGCCCTCTAAGGGTCTAAGCAATGTAATCTTTCCTCCTCCTCAGAGGCATGAGGAGGTGGATAAAAAGTAGGCAACAATATTTTGAGCTAACTGGAACTCCAATATCACCTTCGGTAAGATTGAAGGATGTGTCCTCAAAACCACCTTATCCTTAAAAAAGGTAGTAAAGAGCAGTTTGGAAGAAAGAGCTTGAAGCTCACCGACTCTGCGGGCTGATGTAATCGCAGTCAGAAAAATAGTCTTAAGGGTTAATATTCGAAGTGATCAAGAATGTAAGGGTTCAAAACATGCTGTCATTAGGCACCTCAAAACCAAATTCAAGTCTAAAACCTGCATAATAAATGGAACGGGGGAAAGATGTTCGATAATCCCTTTAAGAACTGAATAACTATAGAGACTTTGAAATTGGAACCCTCATCTGGCCAACGCTTAAAAATGGAAAGCACAGCCAAATAACATTTTACTATGGGAACCTGAAGCCCCCGTTGGGCCAGATGTAGCAAAAATGATAATACAGTAGAAGTTATGCATGTAAAAAGGATCAATACTCTTATCTCTGCACTAGCTGCAAAATGTATTTCAACGGCTGTGGTACAGAGATTTTGTTGTTGGCATTCTGGCCGAAAGCAACACCCCCATTACATCTTCCGGAAGGTTCAAATTTTTGTATTTTATCCTGTCAGAAACCAGGCGTGAAGGTTCAGAGTACTGATTTCTGGATTAAGAAGGAGACCTCTTGCGAGAGTAAGTCCTCTCCTTGTGGAAGACGAATTGAAGGGCAGATGGCCATCTACCCGGTACCTCTAGAGATGGCCATCTGCCCTTCCCAAAGAGAGAACTTACTCTTGCAAGAGGGGGTACCACGTTCTCCTGGCCCGATCCGGAAACAATCCAGATCATGTATTTTTCCGAACTTCCTCAACCTGATAACATGAGGAATGACAGGGACTAATGGAACGCGTACATAAGTGGAAGTTCCATATCCACTACAAAGGCATCTCCTAGAGCTCCTCTCTGAGGAAATTCCCTGGAGCAGAATAGTTTGCATTTCCTGTTGACACTGGATGCAAACAGATCCACCCGAGGGTTCCCCCAAAAGGGCAAAGATCTCTAGAAGGACTTCCTGAGCCAACTCCCACTCGTAGGAGACACTGCTCTGCCTGCTCAGAGCGTTTGCTGCCATGCTTTCTTCTTCGGCTAGGTGAACTGCCAGTAAAGAGATTCCTTCTCTTAGTGCCTAAAACCAGAGCTGCATTGCTTCTCTGCACAGAGGTAGTAACCCTACACAGCCACTGTATTGACCGTCATTACAAGGACAGTCTTCCCGCGTACAGAAGGCGGAAAAGCCATCATCACTAGTTTGTTTGCTCTCAGCTCTAAAAGGTTGATGTGCAGTTTCGATTCCGACAGAGACCAACAACCACTGATTGAAAGGTTGTTCATGTGGGCTCCCCATCCTGTTAGGGAGGCATCTTTCACAATTGTCATTTCCGGTCATGATTGCCGAAAAGGTTCTCCTTTCATCACATTCTCCAGACAGGCCCACCACAGGAGATCCTGTGCAACCTTGTTTGGGACCTGAAGAAGGTCCGTCATTCTGCCGGAAAGCTGTGATTGCTGGGGTCTGAGGGCCCACTTAAGGGACCCTCATTCTGAAACAGGCTTCTGGTAACAGGAAAATGCAGGATGCCATGAGGCTGAGCAACCTTAGAAAATTGAAGGCCAGAAGAGACTGTGCACTCAAACTTTTGGACCATCTGCGAAAGAGGTTGAGCCCTCAACTCGGGAGGTTGGGGGGGGCGAGGCTTTCCCCTAGGACACATCAAAGACTGCTCCAATAAACTGAAGCTTCTGAGATGGTGACAAGTGGGACTTCTTAATATTCAGGAAGAAGCCCAGCCTGTGCAGGAAGTGGCAAGTATGACTGAGATGATCCAAAGCCTGCTTGGGAGAACATGCTCTGATCAGCCAATCATCCAGATAGTGGTAGATGTGAATTCCATCCCTCCTTAGACTTGCTGCCACCAACGCCATGAGCTTGGTGAAGACCATCAGGGCAGAGGTGAGCCCAAATTGCATGACACGAAACTGATAGTGAGAACCGCCAACTGCAAACCTCAGGTACTTTCTGTGTTTATGCTGAATTGGAACATGAAAGTAAGCATCCCGAAGATCCAATGGCACCGACCAATCCCAAAGTCGAAGAGCTT
The DNA here is from genome assembly GCF_040938575.1 of Ambystoma mexicanum. NCBI lineage: Eukaryota > Metazoa > Chordata > Amphibia > Caudata > Ambystomatidae > Ambystoma > Ambystoma mexicanum. The sequence continues at coordinate 602,870,328 of NC_090922.1, forward strand.
GAAGGATCTGCAAAAGAGTTAACATCTTAAACGTGTCCTTCCTGAGGAACTTGTTCCAAGATGGGTCGCAGTCTTCCATCCTTTTTGGGGATTAGAAAATAGGGAGAGTACCAACCTTGATTCGTCTCTGCCACCGGTACCGACTCTTTCCCACGTTTCTCCAACAGGGTAAAGAGCTCCTGTAGGAGGAGCGGATCCAGATCTTTCAAAGCATGGCCGCCTGAAGGACAATCTGGGGTCTTCTTAACAAGTGAAGACAGTAGCCGTGAGTCAATGTCTGCAGTGCCTAAGCATCGGAGCTTATGCCCCGCCAACTCTCAAAATGCTGAATCAGCCTGCACCCCACCACAGTCCTGTAAACCAAGGACTCAAAAGGGTTTTGGGGTTGTCGCTGAAGCTGAGGGTAAAGAAGTAGAGGCTGAGGGAGACGTTTACCCTCCTCCTTGTGAACCATGTGGAGCTCTTCTTTGGCCCTTCTGTGCAAACTGGCCTCTTCCTCTAGCAATTGATGAGTACAAAGGAAAAGGCCGACCCTCCAGCCGTGGGAAGACCCTCGACATTTTTTAGGCTGATTTTGTTGCTGCCTTGGATGCCTGTAATTTTTCTAGGCTTTTATCGATCTTGGCGCCGAAAAGCTGGGAACCATCAAACGGCATGTCTAAGAGTCTTGACTACACGTCAGGTGCAAAACCCGATTTCCTTTACCTAGCAAATCTTCTGGCGACAGTACTCGCCCCCATAGCACTGCTAACCGAGGTTGCAGAGCCTAGACCAGACTAGAGAGAATGGTCAATGACCTCCTTGCCATCTTGCACCAGGTTAAGAGTCAAAAGCGCCCCTGGCGTTGACAACTTTAATAGCTTAGACAGTAGCAGTGGCTTCGATGGGCCAGGTACCCGTACCTTTACAGGAGTCGAGGAGGAAGGCTTGGGTTTCAATTTGTGTCACGACGAAGACTCCTTCGAAGGATGTTGACAAGACTTACTGGCCGGGCTCTTAGGTACGTGAGTAGTGGTCTCAGAAGATCCCCTGTCGGTTTTAACAGTTCTGTAGACTTCTTTGGCTCTTTTAAAGGGGCGCCTGGAGCTGCCTTTTGAAAAACATAGTATTTGGAGCTGAAATGTCTCCCAGACAGCAGACGACACAGACTTGCTAGAAAAGTTGACATCCGGTCATCATACTCAATTTACCGGGCTACCATAACTGATCAATGAACCCCGATAGTGACTGCACTCAACCCAGGATTTCCCATGACAGCTGGTGCCCCCCCGTCGGTCACAAACCAGGTGGTAGACATCAACTGCCCTACAGTACCAGTAAAAAACAGCAGAGGCAGCAGAAGGCCCGGTTAATGCCCAGTGGGCTCTGGGGTAGGAGGTGAGAGCGTAGCCGGAAACCCGCACGGTGCCATCCCAACTTGCCATAGCCAAGGACATGCTGAAACACTTGCTTGCGCGCCCCCCGGACCACGCAAGTCGACATAACATCCTTGACATCCGCGCATCACAGGAACAACATACTGACCCGTGTGTGGGTGAAGTGCAGGCACAGACATAGGATGGTCAACCCAAAAAGCAGGCCAAAATGGAGCAATTCGCAAGGGCAGATCAATCGCAACCTGCCTTGGAGGCAGAGCAGAGAATAGGTGACAGCGAGGATAGGTGGGTGTACTACAGCGAGAGGTGGCAAAATTGCAGCAGTCTGTCAAAAAGGTGATGGCCAAGAATGAAGACCTGGAAGGGCGCTCCAGGTGCAATAACATGTGCATTGTGGGAGTTCCAGAAACAACACAGATTGTTAATATGGAGAAATTTGTGGAGAAACCGTTAGTAGAGATCCTTGAGAACCACCAGCTTACCAATATGTATATGGTAGAACGGGCACACTGCTCGCTTGTGGCGAAGCCTCCTTCCCCCTTCCCAGGAGCCCCGGAGCGCCCCATTATTGCCAACATCTTCAGCTACAGGGATCGAGACACCCTACTCCGCGCCGTAAGAGAGAAAGAAGAGCTGGGATTGGGATCCAGCCTGATCTGTCTCTTCCCAGATTCCAGCCCGACAATCCAGGAACAATGCAAGACTTTTCAAGCAGACAAAACTCTACTGCGCAAAAAGGAAATAAGATACGCCATGATGTACCCAGCTAAACTGAGGGTGTAACACAACAGCTCGATGTCTGTCTTTACCTTGCCTGAAGCAGCGGAGCGGTTCGCAGCGAATCTACCGGACCCAGGGAGAGAGTCAAACTACCTCTCTAGACGTCACTGTCATATCCTTTCACGTAAATGTAATAATGAATAAGGCCCCACGAGCCCGACAATCGGGCTCACAGGGCTGTGTATGGGGGTATGGAAAGATCGACAACGACCGTTGCCACCGGGAATGTACCAGCCGCCCACGGTGTCCTGATTCCAGCATACACTGCGGACTTAGTTGAACCAGGTTGTTGAGGGATGGTTTGGGGAGGGGGAGTGATGGGGAGCCGGTAGGTTTTTGTTTCTGGCGTGGCTGGGTAGGAGAGTGAAAAGTGGTAGAGGAGGGGGTGGGGGGAGGTCATACACCTTTGAAGACAGGGCCATTAAAGCAGGTGACTCATTGACATATGCACGAGAGGGACATGCAACTAAAACATTATTAGAAGGAGGAGGAAGAATGGGAACATAATGCACACGGAAGCCCCACATCCTAACACAGCCAGATGCCATACAACCAATCACAAGAGCTGGGGAAGCCAACCATGGGAGAGAGACTGAATAGCAGGTTATCAATAATGTCCTGGAACGTACGGGGCCTAACAAACCAGAAAAAATCACGACTTGTAGCAAATTATAGCAAAAACCACAGCGTAAATGTGCTGTGCTTACAGGAAATGCACCTAACCTGGGGGACACCTCCGCCACGACTAGCAGGCTGGGGAATACACAGGTACGGCTTCGCGTACACCACACACTCCATGGGGGTGACTGTCTACATTCATAGCTCCCTGGATTTCAAACTACACGAACAGATAGGATACGAAGAAGGGCGAAACATAATACTGGCTGGGGAAACCCTCGGGACAAAACTCCTTTTGATAAATATCTATGCCCCGAATATCGATTCCCCCGAATTTTACCACAGTTGTGCTAGCCATATGCACACATTTCCCAGGGCACCATATTATTTGTGTAGGGGACTTCAATATGTCCCTCACACTGGACCTTGACAGATCCAAAACAGTACAACAAACCCTACCACACGCAGCACAAACCTGGCCAGGCATAGCGGAATATCATGACCTACATGACATATGGCGAGAAAACCATCCAACAGACAGGTAATATACCTTCTTCTCCGGGGTTCATGGTAGTTCATGCAGAATAAATTATATTATGACCTCCTTCAATGAGGCTAGGTCTGTCACTGAGGTGCAAATACTGCTCCTCTGACCACTCGCACATATAACAGGGTCAGCCGGACCCCCTAGGCAGCTAAGGTGGATGTTTAGAACCTCAGCCTTGAAGGATGGGGCATTCCGTGAAGAGATCAGTCAGGATATACAGACCTACTTTATAATCAACAGACTCCGGCCCGGATCCTGGGATAATATGGGAAACCTTTAAAGGTATACGTGAGGGGATGTTGCTTGTCCAAAGAAGGGGGGTACTGAAGGCCATAAGAGGGCCCATAAGAAGATTGGAAGAATCCATTAAAGATCTGGAGAATAGACAGGGGGAGCAGGACACAAAAGATGCATGGGACCGGCTGAGAGAGCAAAGAGAGGAACTTCGCCAACTGGCAGGGAGGGAAGAAAGATTCCTGGGTGATCCGATAGCAACAGTCAGGTACAGCGAGGGAGGCCGTTCCGGTAAAACCCTGGCCTGGGTATTAAAACAAGGAAGGTAGTTAATACCCATTATGGAGGTCGGCGACCCCGTTAGGGACCAGAAGGGAATTAATGGCGTCTTTCGGAAGTACTATAATCAACTGTACATGTCCCACTTTAAAGCAGAACACGACGCGATGACAATACTTAGACAAGGTGGCCCTGGGATGGCTGGACCCAGAGCGGGGGCAGGGGGGGTTTGGGGCACTGAATGCCCCAGTGACTGTAGAGGAGATCCGCAAAGCAATTCTCTCCCTCCCAAACGGTAAAGCCCCAGGCAATGGCGGGGTAACGGCTGAATTAAGCCTGAGAAAGACCTCAGGAAATGCACGTCCTACCGGTCATTATCATTAATCAATATCGATAACAAAATCCTTGCCACGATATTAGCAGACAGGCTCCTCCCGCACATGCCAGCTTTGGTCCTCCCGGACCAAGCTGGATTCCTCCCCGGCTGGTCCACCCAGCATAATCTGAGACAGTTATTCATGCTTGTGCATAATATAGATCCCAAAGTCCCTATAGAAGTGGCCGCATTGGATGTAGAAAAGGACTGACTCGGTCGAGTGGCCTTTTCTATTTGAGGTGCTCCGGCGATCCGGGCTCGGCCTTACCTTCGTACGGTGGATCCGACTCCTATACACCACACCCAGAGCAGCGGTGTATACGAACAGGGTAATGGTGGACTATATCTACCCAACGGGGGGCATGCAACAAGGATGCCCGTTCTCGCCGATACTGTTTGCCTTAGTAATGGAGCCACTGGCCTCTCACAGAGAAATGCAGGCACACCGGGGCGCAAGGATTCTATCATACCTTAATATCATTTCGCTATATGCGGATGATATGTTACTAAACGTCAAATACCCTAGAACAAACCTCCAACCATTAACGCAAGACAGTCAAATTTGGGGAATTCTCGGGGCTAAGGATTAACTGGAATAAATCTGAGATACTGCCCTTAACCCCAGGAGTACACAGGGCAGATGTCACAACCGACCTCCACTGGCGCCCGCAGGGAATGTGATACCTGGGAGTCTACGTGACTACCGGGACGAGAGACCTATATATGGGCAATTACATGAAGACGCTAGAACAACTGGAACAGAGTAGAATCATGGATTCTTCTACCCATTTCCCAGGCGGCACGCATCTCACTAGCCAAAATGGTTATTCTACCTAAATTACTGCATATCTTTAATAATGTACCCATATGGCCACCCTAGCGTTTCTGGACGCGCACTAAAGGTTTACTGACTCGACTGGTCTGGGTGGGCAGGCACGCCAGGTTGTCCTATAACACCCTCATACAGCCATTTGACCAGGGCAGACTAGAATACCCAGACCTATACCTGTACTATCTAGTGGCACTGGTTCAATACATAGCCGGATGGCGGTCCACTGAGCAGGATGCTCCCCATTCTTTCTGACGAAGGAAGTGGCGTACCCAGATGACCTGACGGGAATGCTGTGGGGCACCCCTGCGGGTGCGCCAAGGTCCGAGATCCAACCCACGGTGGTGACGTGCAGTGCCTTGGTTACAGATTGCTTGCATAACCACGCCGACACCACCTACTCCCCAGATCTCCCAATATATAACGTACACGAACTACCGCTCACACAAGAGAGATCTTTCCAGACACCTCCGGAAGCTAGGGATCCAAGTGCTAGGAGACTTAACTCACAAAGGGAAGTTTATCACCTGGGAAACCTTACGAACAAGGGGAGAATGGACAGTAGTAACCCTCCTCATGTACTTCAGGATTAGGGAGGAATTGAGATCTAAATGGCCCGAGTTTCTCTGATTGCCCGACCCCAAACGCATACTTCAATACGCGCTTAAACCTCTATCAAAAAGGAAACTGGTGTCGATCATATACAAGATCGTGAGGGGGAGGAAGATAACACAAGGGCAGGAGTATAGGGAAAATTGGGAGACCACCCTCGGAAAGGCAATAGACGAAGAGGGCTGGAAATCTATCTGCACACAAACACACTATATCCATAAACAGCAGGTTCAGATTGATCCACTACAAGTTCTTACATTAGGTTTACTATTCATGGCCAGGCTAAATAGGATTTACCCCAAGAGATCCTCTGCCTGCAGGAGGTGTAATAAGGAAGCAGCTAACTTTGACCATGTGGCCTGCATTTGTGCACGGATACGCCCCTTTTGGGGGAAGATCCAGGAAGCTATGACCGTGATGTCAATGTGGGAGTGGAATTACACACCAGAGCTATAGCTCCTAGCACTAATTGAAAAGGGACCTAAAAGCGACACAAAGCTTTTGCAGGTGGCCACTATGATAGCCAGATACCTGATAGACAGGGCCTGGGGAAGCCCAATGCCCTAGGGTCTGTGGGTTGGCTAGAGACTATGACTATATGTGAGCAAAGGGAAACCAGGTATATGTAGTCTCTCCCGGCCAGTATCAGACCAATCGACTATTGGCTCCCTTTTCGTCAATATTATTCTGAGTGGAAACAAGGGGTGGCAGCGGATGGGGAAGGCCCTTTAGGTACGAGCCCCAGGACACAAGAAGGTAGTGCCCTCACAGACAATGGAAACGGATAAAGTGGCATTTGATATGAAACAAAGCGAGACCCCGCTGTGAACAGGTTCTGTCCCTACATTGTGGCCACTGGCAAACCAGAGGACAAAGACAAGTGGCCACCGTGATGTTGCTAATGTAAAACACTCCATAGCTGTATAAAATGCGGACTGTGACATACACTTCATATGTACAATGCAAATGAGTCGGAAGCAAGGGGGAGGGTAGGATGGGAGGTTATGTGTCGGGGTGGAAGTATTGTTGATGGTTGTTTACCTGTTGTGAAAACCAATAAAGAAAGTTTCAAAAAAAAAAAAAAAAAAGAAAGGGCCTACCTGCCATGCGTTTCCCCTTCCTGTCCCTCATGGATTTCACGGTCATTGATAGGAACACAGTCGTCGACTCAGTGGTCCACACCCAGACACCATGTCCGATGTGGGTCTGTATTGGACAATTCAGCACCACAATCAAAGCACCATTTGAAACCAGTCTACGAAGTAGACATTTCTTACGAACTTCAAAAATTAGAAAATACACAATGACAAATCACTGAGGCGATGAACCGTCCGAAGCATGCTAAGCATGCAGAAAAGCAGAACTGAAGCAATGGGTGCTGCGCGAGCTACCAGCATCAACGTCAGGACGGAGGCCATCGAGGGCCATGACTTGATGTTGGAAAGCACCCGATACTATGACAAAAGATTCCAAAGCTGCAAGCAGATTTACGAATATATCAAAGATGAGGCATACGTGGGAGGACACAATCCATTCAAAATCTAGTATGCTGATAGGCACTAGAGAGCTGTGCTCATCACATGCAGACATAGTCGTCAGTCTGAGAACAGCAGAGAAACATGAACCATACATTGCTCTCTCCTGCCATCTAGTGTCGGGAGCAGGCTGATTGCAAAGTCTGGTGTGCTGTGGGTAATCTATCACATGTTTGCCTAGGAGAAAGCATTCAGCCTGGATCACTTTGTGAGTCACAATCTTTCAGGTGTGTGCCTCCACGTCCTTAAACTCAGTATTTGCCATCAGTTTCGAGGCCCAAGACTGCCTCTTGCTACTCCCCAGCCTACTGGAACACTATCCCAGATGCAATCAGGATCGCTCCAGCGTTCCTGCACTTCAGGATGGAAAAAAAAGACCATGGTCTTCAGGGATTACCCCTCAGTCATTTAGGAACTGCTACTCCTAGGTATATACTACCCCTGCAGTATGGTATATCCAAGCTACCATTTATTTTCAAATTTGTTTATTGGCATTTAACATAACTGGGTGGCACATGTCAAGTCATATATGGCATACAATGCGCAGCCTTCAGTGTTATATGATGGTTAACGAAAGACAAAAGAAAAAGGGGGAAAGAAGGCGAGAGAGAAAAGAAAAGGGAGGAGAGAGGGCAAACAAAAATTGCAAACAATAACGTGGTAACATTAACTGTCTCCTTATCTAATCTTCATCATCCAGGTTCAGGGTCTTCAGCGGGCGTGTTGTGGGGTGGGAGTTGCCTAAGTTTAGCCATTGCCTTGGGTGTTCAGGGGCCACCCCAGCGGGTTTTTGTGTGCCGGCAGTCCAATGTAATCCACTCAATATATGCTCATGGGGGTTTATCGTCTGAGGGGTAGATTATAGTGATGATGATCTCCCTCCATGCCTCCAGGGTGGTGCTTGATTCGTCGGTTGATCTAGTGACGCTGTCCTCCCATGCCCTTGTCTCTGCGTTAACCATCTTACAAGTTCGTTATACCAGGCGTTATGTCTGGGTCCCGCTGGTTTTTTCCAGGACATGGCAATGTGTCTTTTTGCCACTATGCACAGCAAGTCCATTAATTTCACCCGATGTTTAAGTTTGGCCGGTCTGGGGTATGTCCCTAGGAGGCATTCCTCAGGAGACCATCTGTAGCTGGAAGTGCACGCTTTCTCGTAAGTCTGCTTCACTTTAGCCCATAAGGATTGTTCTGTGTTGCATTCCCAAAACATATGTATGAGGTCTGCCCTGTCCTTTTTGCACCATGGGCAGGTAGGGTTCGCTGGCCCATTGAATGCCATTAGCCTGTGTGGGGTTAGATATGTCCGATGGAGGACATTTAATAGTATAAGGCGAAATCTGTGATTTCTGGACACAGCCTTGGGAAATGTTAGCGCCCTGTCCCATTCTCCATCCGACAGTTCTCGGTCAGTGTCCGCTTCCCACTTGTTTTTCAGCGTCCCTCCTTTTGGGTTAGGATTATCATTGAGGTGTCTGTATATTTGGGAGACCAGTTTCTGTCCCTCGCCTAAGTTATACAGTAGGGTAGTGAAAGCGTCGGACTCGGGTTCTTCTGGCCAGGTGTCCCACTTATGTCGAGCTAGTTCACGTATCTTACGGTACCACAAGTAATGACTAGTGGGTATCCCATCCGTGTCCTGCAGTGAGCTAAACTCTCTGAAGGAGCCCTCGTCATATAGGTCTCCCCACATGTAAATCCCTTTCCTCTCCCAGGCCCTGAGGCGTAGCAAGTCAGAGTTTGTTTTACATAGGTCGCAGATCATTGGTATTTCCGGGGAGTATAGGTGTGTTAGATGCCTTAATGACTTCGTTCTTTGCCAGATTTGTTTTCCCAGAGTGGCTATGAAGGGTGCGTTTCTCAGTAAGTGACTTGGCGCCCAAATAAGTTCTTTTAGTTGCAGTGGAGAGATCAGGGACTGTAGCAAGGGGGTCTCAGATGTGGTCTCGTCGGCCAACCATTTGGACACAAAGCTAAGTTGGGCTGCTAAATAGTATTTCTCAAAATGCGGGAGTTGAATTCCTCCTTGGGCATATGGCAAGACTAATGTGGAATGTGCTATTTTACGCCTACCCTGCCCCCAGATGAATTCTCGAATTAATGACTCTAGTAGTCGGAAGAATGGGTTCTTAATGAAATATTGTACATTTTGGAATCCATACAGGAGCCTGGGGAGGATTATCATTTTAGTTATCGAGACTCTCCCCAATGGTGACAGTGGGAGTTTTGCCCAAAAGGCCATTGATCTGCGTAACTTGGGTATTACAGCTATTGTGTTATGTTCGTGCATTAATTGAGGGGTGTGCATAATGTGAATGCCTAGGTAGCAAAACTTGGCGGTCTGCCAGTGTATCCCCAACGGTGGGAGCTCCTTCGCGCTTCTGTCTTTAAGGCCTGCTAGTGGAAATAAGCAGGACTTTGCTCTGTTAAATTGTATGCCTGATACTTTGGAAAAATTGTCTAGGACTTCCAGCACGGTTGGGACGTTGAGATGCGGGTCTCTAACGTACAGTAGAACATCATCCGCATAGAGGGAGATGATGTGACCGATTTCTCCTACTCTTATTCCGGCATCAAAGAATTGCTTCCGGAAGTAAATCGCAATGGGTTCCAGCCCCAGAATGTAAAGCATGGGAGATAGCGGGCAGCCCTGCCGGGTGCCTCTGCATATGTCCCAAACTTCTGATACGTGTCTCCCAGTCTTTGCTCTTGCTCGTGGTTTGGTGTACAGTATGCAGACCCACCTAATGAATCTCGGGCCAAATCCAAATTCCTTCAGGACCGCAAGCAGCCACTCCCAGAATATGGAGTCAAACGCCTTAATGGCGTCAAGTGATAGCAGGGCATAGGGTTCAGTGCTTGTGTTTGTTGGATGATGTGCTGAAGTCTGCGTAAATTCATGGTCGTGTTCCTGCCTGGCACAAACCCGCATTGGTTTATGTGCACAACATCCCCTATCAGCCTGGACAACCTCTGGGCTAGGATTGTGGTCAGCAGTTTGACATCGTAATTAAGCATGGCTAACGGGCGATATGAATCACAATGCTCATCTGGCTTGTTCTGTTTGAGGACTGGGATCACTAGGGTTTCCCTCATGCTGTTAGGTAAAATGCCTCGTTCATATATTTCTTGGAAAACCTCATGCAAAAGTGGTATCAGGGAGGGGCCATAGGTTTTGTAAAATTTTGCGGGTAACCCGTCGCTCCCGGGGGCCTTACATGTGGCTTGCAACTTAATTGCTTCGGCGATGTCTTCTGTTGTAATCCCAGCCTCTAGGGCCTCGGCTTGTGCCGAAGAGAATCTAGGCAACCCTATCTCCTCCAAGGTGTCTGCTATCTGGTCCGCGGGGACTACAATTTCGTGTGAGTATAGTTGTGTATAATAGTTTTTAAAGGTCTCATTTATGTCCTGTTGGGTCTGATGTGTATTGCCCTGTGCGTCCTGAATCATGGTGATAGTGTGGCGGGGGTGTTCCCTTCTGCAGAGCCAGGCCAGGAGCCTGCTGGGTCTATCCGCCTCTACATGCGCCCTGTTCGTTCGAGCGACGTAATCAAACTTAGCAAGTCTGTCCCAAGAGCTCGAGCATTCCTCCCAGAGCGCGCTGAGCCTGTCTTCATGCCGCTGTGGGTCTGTGGGGTCGCTACTAAGCCTCTCTATCTCTGTTTCTCTCTGGGCCAGTTCCTCCCGTAGTAATCTTCTGATGCCACCTGCTTTTGCCATGATCTCGCCCCTGGTCACTATCTTTAGGGCCTCCCATACTGTGCTTACATGATCTACGCTTCCCTTATTAAGTTCTATGTAGTCGTCGATCACATCTTGTAGTTCATCTCTGAATGCTTGGTCTCTCAGGGCCTCTACTGGCATTCGCCACATGGGTAAAGGAGGTCTGGGTCCGGTGTGGTTCCATTCTACTGTTAAGGGGGAGTGGTCTGAGATAGTTCTCCGTAGGTATTCTGCTCCTCCCATCTGGGGTAGGTGTTCTCTGCCTATAAAGATGTAATCTAGCCTCGTGTGGAGGCCATGTGGGGATGAGTAGTACGAGTAGTTTCGGGTTTGGGGGTGGATTTCCCTCCATATATCGGTCAGGTCTAATCTATCAATCAGCGTGTTTAGCGCGGTCGTGGCAGCCATTGTGGCGGTGGGTGGTGGTGGTGGTAACGATCTATCCAGTGTGAGGTTGCGCACGCAGTTGAATCACCTCCCCAGATGAAGAGACTATGTCTATAGTGCGTGGTCTTGGCGTACATGGAGGCCAGGTGGGCCGTGATGTTGTTATTAGGGAGGTACGAGTTCACTATGCATAGCTCTTGTTGTTCAATGTAACCCTGTAGTATCACATATCTACCTTCTGGGTCGCTCACAAACTTAGGTAGACAGAAAGGGAGTTGGGGGTGAATCCAGGTATATACCCCTCTAGCATATTTCGAATAGGCTGTTCCAAACCCCTGCCCGCCCCAGTGTTCCTGCAGTTTGGCCATGGTTTCCGCTGTGCAGTGCGTTTCTTGCAAAAGCGCTATTCCCACCTTTTTCCTGAACAGATATGACTTGATCCTGTCCCTACGGAGGTAAGTGCCGAGGCCCCTAACATTCCATGTCATTATTTTTATTCTTCCGGCCATGGTGTTTTAGGGTGGATGTCTCTACAAAGTCTGTCGGGTCTTGGCCCTCCATGTCTTCAGGAACCCCCAAAATCCTAATGTTGCGCCGAGCGCGTCCCTCCGCATCTTCAGATCTTGCCTCGAGTCTCGCTACTTTCTGCTCCAAGTCCACTATCTTTGCCTTCAAGTCGGAAGTACTTGCTACGTTGTCGTGCAGGGTGGCTTCGTTCATATTTACTCTCTCAGTTAGGTTACGGGCATCCTGACGCATAAGCTGCATATCCGCCCTCATTTCCTCTATTTTGGTTTCAATAGAGGTGCGTAGTGCTGCAATAGCTTGGAGGACTAGTGTATCTTTGGGTTCTGTTTCCGGTTGAGGTGGCATTGCATTGGGTGTGGGCTCTTGTTGCTGCAGCTGTTTGGGCCTAATTGTCGTGTAAGAGTCCATTGTTGTTGTTAATTTTGTCTTGTTTTTGGGTGGGGACATCTCCGCCACCGGGTCCAGTGCGCTATCTCTACCGCTCAGCAGGTGGTTATTATAGTTCAGCTCAATGAATGCCGCCGTCTAGGCAGTCTATTATGCGCAGTTCAATTGCAACCCTAGATCACCTCTAGCACCATGCTATGCCGTTCCAAGGTGCGTGGTCAGTTTTCAGCGTCGTGTAGGAACAGGGGGGCCCCTAGCGAAACCTGCTGGTCCCTAGGCCTCGCCAATAATCAACAGCCCCCGGGGTCCCACACGTACGATCGTCCTCTTTGTGTGGTCCTCCGCCCACGCCATGGACAAGTTTCTTTTTAAGGTGTGCCAGGTTGCCTCCAGCGCGCATCAGTTGGCAGGGCCCTATTTAGTTCCAGGACCCCTTCCTCGTATGGAATTATGGCAGCTTGTCCATTACTTGGGCCGCCTGCCTGGAGCTGCAGAGTGCCCCGGCATAGCAAGCCGTGCTCCGCGGCAGGCCCTCGTGAGAGTCCCAGGCCGCTCCTCCCTCCTTCTAAGGGCGGGCGTCTTTACCTTCGTAGGTCCCGTCGCGGGGCCGCGCAGCTGCTGGTGACTTTGCTGCCTCCCCCCGCCGGCCAGGGGCTCCGTCGGGTGGCGAAGAGGAAGGGGGAGGTCTACGGCTGCAGTGTCCCGTCTTCTTTCCTGCCGCGGGTCGCACCTCGTTTCCGGCTCCCCGGTGCTTCGAGGCGTCGCCGTCTGGTTATGGGGGGCTAAGGCAAAGCCGTCGCCCCAGCGCAGTCCGTGTGTGGAGAGGGACCAGCGCGGGTGGTACCCAGCTGGCTCGTTCGGCTCGCGTTGTTCCGGATTAGAGTCCGCTGGGCGCCGCCATCTTGGGTGGTCGAGGGGCGCCTCTTCCCTGGCCTCATTCAGGGCCAGCTGGCTTCCGATTTCTCCTGAAAGTGGGGTCCGATCACGGGGGAGAGGTTCCCCTTTCAGCTGAAGTTAATTTCAAAAAGAGTATAGCTGTATTTACAGCGCAATTCCGCTCGTGTTAGGATCTCGGGCATGAGCTCCTCGGATTCACGGCTTTACGGCATGCGCGCTGGCCACTTATCCAAGCTACCATAACCTGCAACCTCCGCTCATACCAACCTCTGGGGATACCACCCTCTGCAAACCCCAAACTTCTTGTACAGCGCTCCATGGCTTCCTAGTTAGATTTGCGCTATATAAACCCAAACATACAAAATGCAACTACAGATGGCCCACAGTCTCTTCTGCAAGCTTTACTGGCTAAAGTTTCTAACACAGACCTCGCCAACTGTCTCAGCGGTACCCAGTATGGGGAAATATAGCTCTTCTAGGACAGGATGCTATTCTCGATTACGAAACCCTTTCTCTTGGTGTGGTTTGTACACGCTGTACACGCCCCCAACACAACATCATATTAAGTGTGCTTATGATACTGAAAAAGGTAAGTACACAAGAAAGAATATTAGGAGGCTCTTCAACCAGACATTGGGGATCATTATGAGTTTGGTGGTATCTCTGCAGTAAATCCACTGAGATACCACCAAACTAATACTGTTACTGCCACTTGGTCCGGCGGTACTACTGTCGGATTACAAGTGGCGGTGGCAGTATTAGTCCCAAATTAATTGGAGTCCATTGGACTCCATAGGGGATTTCGGCAGAATTACCAATGCAGTAATATTTCGGAATTTGGCAGAAAGGTGGCAGATTTTCCTCCAGCTTATAATGGATTCCTATTCCTCATCTATGACAGACTCCCATTCAAGTATGTAGACCCGGAGAGAGAGGAGAGCAAGAGGACACCACCTATACCAGAAAACTCTGGAGGACTATGCTACCAAAGCAAGCGTTCTGCCCTGACTCAGAATTCAAGCAGTAATGCATGGCAAAGGTGTGTAGTGAGGCCCATGTAGCTGCCTGGCAAATGTCCAGAATGGGGATCCCCTCTGCGGTTGAATGTGCTCTTAGACCATCAGGTACATCTTTACCAGCATTAATGCTTATACATTTACATGGAATCTTTTAAGTGACTTGCCTTATTTTCCATGTCTTTTTGCAGTTCTAACCGTGACTGTTAATTGAAATAATTAATTGCTACATCATGTGTGGTAAAAATTTGGACTAGAGGGAAGAAAATAATACTGTTTTTTCCAGGTAAGAGTACTTTTGAAATAGAAAAGGCTACTTTGCCCTTACAATAGAGATACATATGCTTGGCTACTGTTAGGTTGAATGTCGTTTTTTGTTAATTTGTCGAATAGAAGAGGCAGGTTGATAATCCCTAAGAAAAAGGAAATTGCCTTTGACAACCAATTGAGGTTAACCAGATGCTGTGGGGATAATTGCCCCAGCCCACAAGGTATGTCATTTATAGCGTATCTGAACCCCTATGAGGATCAGGGTTTTTGTGAAGATCAATTTGGAAAGATACAGATTTAGTATTGCTTTCGAGAAAAAAGTGTCTTTAACCAACAAGGTACCGTACAATAAAAAACTCCTTGAAGAAAGAAGTGAAAATGGTGAAGAATTTTTAGACATATCAAACACAAGAAAATATTCACCCCTGATGAATGTCTGACATTTATTTGAGGATTATGGACAGAAACTTGTACAAGTTGGGTTTCATAGAGTATAGGAGGAAATACTAACAAACCTTAATAAAAAGGAAAGAGGGTCCCAGTTTGAAGAGTCACACGGAGGTGTTGGTTGTATTAGATGAATTAAACCCACATATTTGGTTCCACTTGTGTTTTTTTACCACCTGTTTGTTGCATGTTTTTTAGACTAGGTTTGATGTGATGTGATCATTTTATGATTGTTAAAAACTTTTGTGATTAATAAAAATTGTATTATTACAAATGTATGTGAACAAGATATTGGTTGCATAGTTGTTTCTGGTTACCCATTCATATAGACAATTTCTTACATCTCCTTTTAGTAGAGTATACATCCTTACCAGCCTACATCATAGCATTCAGAGATGCAGAGAAGGATCTATCTGGACAGGGTCTGTTTGGTCACATTCCTGCCATCATAGGCACCAGCATATCACACAAAAAAGCTGCACATTTTTCCTGACGTCCCACGTCCGAGAGATATAGTAGCCGAGGGTCAGCACTGGGTTAAGCCGATGGAATCGCTCCTGTGCCTTCGAAGGATGGGAGGGAGGACAGAACACAGGCAGATTGATCTTTTAAAGGAGATAGGAATCCGAAACTGCCTTTGAAAAGAAGGATGGCCCCACTCTCAAAGTCACCTTCTCTTTGGAGAAAACCCAATAAGGAGGTTTAACAGACAAGGCCTGGAACTCACTCACCATCTCACGTAAGTGATAGCTACCTGAAAAAAATCACCTTACGGGTGAGCACCCTAAAAGAATATGAAAGCAGGAGTCAACTGGAGCGCACAAACAGAATATCAAAATTTAATTTAAATCCGATACCAGTGCATGAAACTGAAGCAGAGACACCTATTACACAATACCCTTGAAAACATAAACGTGGGGATCATGAAGAATGAGCCTAGCTCAGTGGTTATTTTGAAAACCGAGATAGCAACCAGGCATCCCTTTACAGTGCCAATCTTCAGGCCTGATAGATTTTCTGCTTTTTTTGGCCCTAAAAAAGAGGGTGTGGGACAGGTAAAATGATACAGATCCCTCTCTCCTGGTACCAATAAAAACATTTCTGCAGGAATAAACATACTTGGTGGCATGTCTCTGAGCAGAGAGGTGCATTTCCAGGATGTCAACCGACAAATCCCACTCTCTAATGCCAAGCCTTTCAGCAGTCAAACTTGAAGGTCCAGGCTGCTGAGTTTCAGGGAGAGGGCCTGCACCTCTGACTGGGAGGGCAGATCCACTCCCATTGGTTAGCAAAAGGGGGGGGCAAGTGGACATGTTCAGCAACTCTGGGTACCATGCTTTCCGAGCCCAGTCAGGTGTGATCAGGAATAACATGGGCCTAAACAAGTCCAGTTTTGTTATCTGGCCTGGAAAAAAGAGCCACAGACACATTGCTCTCCAGAGCTCAGAAACACAATCACATTGCTTCTCTGCACAGAGGCAAGAACCCTACACCGCCTCACTTGTTGAGGTAATGCACGGCCACTGTGTTATCCGTCAGGACCATTACATTCTTGCGCTACACTGAAGAAAGGAAGGCAGCCAGGGACAGGCCAGATCGCCCTCAACTAAGTTGATGTGCTACCGAGACTGTGAGAGCGACCGTTCACCATCAGATCTCGCAGGTGAGCTCCCCAGCCACTTAAGGATGCATCCATGACTGCGGTCATTTGGGGCCAGGGTTGCTGAAGCAACATCACTTTCAACAGATTGCCTCGCAAGGACCACCATGTCAGATCTCAGGAAGCTCTGCCCAAATGAGTGTTAAGACTACTACGATAAACTGGAGGGAGTGGGATGGCAAAAACTGAGACTTCTTTAAGTTCATGGAGATTCCCAAGCTGTGCAACAGGTTGAACATACAGAACAGATGTGCCAACGCCTGGAACTAGGAGTGAGCTACGACAAGCCAGCCTTTCCAGGGAATGCCTACCCTTGTGAGGCAAGCTGCGACTGCTTCCAGCAACTAGTTGACCGAATGGCAGGATCTTGAACTTGTAGTGGCAATTACGCAAAACAAATCTCAGATACTTCCTGTGCTGGAGGTGAATCGGCACATGGAAGTCGGTATCCTGAAGAGGGTGCCTGTCTTCTGCCTTAGTGGGCATAGGAGGTGAAGCTTCGAAATCCTCTACCTCTGCTATCAGAAGGTGCAGGTTGCTGCACCGCTAGGCCCAGGGACTTAGCCGTCACATTTGAGGACTGGAAAGTCTGAAAAGAGTCTTATCTTAGCAATGAATGGATTATGCCCATCGAATGACATATCCAGGAACTCTGCTTGGAAATCCTGGGCAAAATCCAACATCTGCATCCAGGGGTGCCCTCTTCATAACCTTAACTGTTGCCATCATTCTTGCCACATAGTCAGCCATGTTAAGGCCTGACTGGAGCCTTTCGTTAGATGCCTCCTTGCCATCCTGGGTAAGGGTCCTAAAGCCCTCTCTCATCTCCAGCTGGCGGAAGTTCCTAGATCGTCAACCACAGACCACAGCAGCATTTGGCCAGGGCACAAGAGGCAGTAACAGCCCTGAAGGGCAGACTGCCTGAGGTAAGAATCTTCCTCTTGCTCCTACAGGAGATTAGGAGGGAGAAGAGGATATTTTCAGGCTTGCTGTAGTGGTCTGAACTTCCATACTCTCAGGGGAAGCATTAAACCAAAGGTACCGGAGTGTGTTTCTTAGCCAGGTCCTAGTCAACTGCGGGGATGGAAGCAGGCATCTCCCAGACCCACACCGGGATCTCCACTGCCAGGGTGAAGGGCAGTAGAGGGTGTTTGATGCTCAGAGGAATTTTGTGGTTTTCCCTTAGTCAATGTTGGTGAACATGTCCAACTCCAGTAAGGTGTCCATTATACTGGCCACCTGCAAGTTGGAGGCCATGTCCAACAGATACTCACCTTCCCCATAGGGCTCCTCAGGGAAATCCCTAATTTTCCTAGGGTAAAGAGCTTTTAGTCCAAAAGAGATAGGATACCCTTCATCTTCAAAGATGTATCCCAACTTTGTCATGAATACTCCAAAAGGAAGCAGAGCGTACGCCCAAGGAGCTTTGACATTGTTGATCGGTGCTGAAGAGGAAGGAGCTGCCACCGGTCCCTCAATGCTGTGATGGGTCTTAGCCTGAGAGAGCCAGTGCAGAGCATGCAGGTGCCTGGTTGCGTGTTGCACTGGGTTCCTTCTGGCTCGCCCAAATATGGTGGGCCCTGATGGTGCCGCCTATGCCACTGGCACTAAACGGGATCTTGGCAAAGATGTCTAGCATCTTTAGCCAAAAAGTCTTCCATTCCTCCACACGAATGGTAAAAATTAGACTAAGGTGCTAGACATCGTTGACAGGTCCACAGCTCAGCAACAACGGCATCAGCGGTGCCAAAAGGGAAGAGGAGAGGTGCTGAGAGAAGCTGCTGTGTCCGCGGGACCTGCTGCAGTGGTGCTTCTTCTGGGCTAGACACCAGTGCTCCGACATCGGGTTACTCGCGCTGGTTGCCATCTTACATGTGTCCAATCTCTTTGTCAAGGTGCCTACAAATCTTGAACTGGTAATTCTTTTAATCCAGAGAGATACAGCATATTACGTAGTTGGAGAGTAGTTATTAACTGTTGTCAGCCAACACGTGTGTCAGCCCATGCTGGGCCTTTAACAAGGCTGTGCAGTCGGATTCCATATTGGAAATTTGTGTAAGAATGAACAAATGGATAATTGTACTAATGCAGGAAGCAAGATCCCAGTCCTTTCACCAGGTGGCCGGGAGTGTTCACACCCATGTGTGCATGCTCCCAGCCACCTGGCGAGAGACCCTCAACTACTGGGAGAATAGCTTAGGGGCAACATGCTTGCCTTGAAAGCAAGACGACACGGAGTACCACAGGTTCGATCCCTGAGACTGTGCTTAGAAACCTCGGGGTATTAAGCGTGTTATAAATACCCTATCATATCATAACATACTGTGGTCTTCCCACCGATAAGCAGATGCTATTTAGCAGACAGCAGATGCTTCATATTTCCATATCAGTACAGAAGCAGATTTGTACTGTGACTGTTTACCCGCGACTCTGGTACAACACTGGAAAAGAGAGAAACACATTGAGCCAGACTGCTCTGTTCCTGCCTCTGCTCAGCAAAACGAGAAGGCAGGGGCAGAGGGAGTCACTCCCCTGCACTCCACAACCAGGGAACGTGCAGAGGTTAAAGGCGGGGGCAGGGTGGGAAACATGACTCAAGATTTATAATGAAGTTTACATTATTAGTTGCCTGTGATTTTCAAGAGGCCTGGTGCCAATCTCTTTCAGTAAAATATGTCAAACATAAGTTTCTGGCAAACAGGAATTCAAAGTGAAACAAGGCACAGTAAGTCCCCTCATTACTAAAATTCACAGTTCTCATTGGTGTGGAATTGTATGTTGAGTCCTGTGCTCTTTCTGCCAATGTGGAGGCGGTGGAGCTAACTCATTTTCACTGACTAAGCACTTACTGGTTTTGAAAGGAATCCAACAGGGCCTGAAGTAGATCACATATTAAAATATACACCCAGCCTCAAAACAGCTGCCACATTATATTATACATTTGCCCACCATATAGCTAGATCTGTAGAATTTGCTGGTGAGTTAAAGGTGGATGGCTCCAACATCATCAGTTAACCCCAGTGCTTTCGATTGTGCAGGTTGCTTGCCGACTATAAGGGCCAGAATGGCCCTTAATGAAACCCCATCACTTCGTGAAATAAGCAACATAGAATCTTTTTAGAAAGCTTTCCATTGCGTACCTGGTTGATGCTTTTCAATTTTTGCTTCAGTGAGTGATCAGCAGTTTTACCCGCACTGCATGTACGTTTAATACTTAAGGCAGCGCAAGCCCTAGCGCTCCAACAAATTTCCCATCAACAAGACCTCAATACGCCCTGTGGCCACCAAGAGGAAGAAGTCGGCTTCAGGCTTCAACCATCTCAGCCATGCAAGATGAAAAAGCAAATAAAAGGATTGACCAGGAACCATGGAAAGGTTGTCACTTGTATAGCATTATAGTATGTTTGCACTAAAATAATTCACATTAGCAACCCGGGTGGGGGATGCAGCCAATCAGTTGGCTAGGAACGCGGGCTTGAACTGCTGTTACAAGCCCGTGTTCCAACCGCCTCGCGGCCTGCTCAGCCCACCACCATCTTCCTCCCACCCCAATTTTCTTTTTCTTTATTAACCCCTCACCCCCACATACCTTATTTCGGCTGCGGCAGCCCTTGCCGTCGCAGCCGCACCTTCCTCTCAGCTTCCCACAGCCACCATGGAAAGGGAAGGCAGGGCTCCGCATGTAGCCACACCTTCCCTTTCCATGACGGCCATGTTGGTAAAGGATTTTCCTTCCGACAACGGGACGCGCACAGCGTCCCTTGTCGGAAGGAAAATCCTTTTTTTAGCATCCCGGGCTGCTGCTTTTGGTAACCTGGGGTACTAATGGCGTCATGTACCCATTCCACGGGCAACACCTGGTGGTTACCCGTAAAACGGGTACATAACGCCACATAAAAACCTGTGTTGAAGCTTACACACTCATTCTTGGGGGTAGAAAAAGTATGAGTATTGAGGACATCACACCAGTAACTCTCCAGTCGTTTCCCTCTTATTTTCCTTACTGCGCTTTGGCAACATCATGTTGCCAATTGTTACATCGGGGCAGAGTTCCTCTTGCGATTCTTCTATCTTGTTGCCTCTTAACCCAGGACCTCCATAGTCTCTGGCATCTACACCACTCACATTGAGTGGCTCATATGTCCTTTACATCTTGGCATTTGTTACTTCACCCCGTTTCCTTCTTCCCTGTATTATGACTTTCTTTATTTCTTCACTTAGCCTCTCTGTCCTCTATGGTTTTACTCATAACACCGCATTACGCGTCTCACCCCCTACCTGTGCATCTATCCTCTCTGAAGCTTTCCCATCTCTCTTATCCTCTTTATTGTCTTCACCCCTCTTCTTCTAAGTTAGCCCTATGGAAGGCTTGTTCTCTCTCCAACAAAACTCATTCTGTTCTTGATACTGTCTTTTGTCTTAATCCACATTTTCTCTGTTTCACTAAAAGTTGGATATCGCCAATTATCAGTGTCACACTGCAGCTCTCGCTACTACTTCCACTGCCTTTATATACACCCCTCACCCGTGGGGTAGGTATCCTCTATCACTCCTCTCCTCCCCTCCTAACTTGCCTCTTTTTGCATCCATTGATTATCAGTACTCATTTTTTGAAGGCCCTTTCTCTGTTCCTTTCCTCCTTCTCTGGTGCGCTCCAGCCCTATTAACTTGTTCTGTGAGGATTTAGACTCACTTCTTTCTCTTCTCTTCTCCCTTGAGACTCCTCCATATCCTTCTTGGGCACTTTGACCTCCACCTTGCTTCAAGTCTTTTTCCATCCGACTTATCCCTATTCTCGATTCCTATCACTTACTTTCTGTCCCTTTTGTTTCTTCCCATATCTCTGGCTCCTCTCTTGACCAGATTTTTTCATCTCTGCTGCATACTACCTCTGTTACTGATTTACCCATCTATTCATCTGATCACCTTTCCTTTTCTATTATTCTTATGTCCTGGTCAACTGTTATCTCACCTATCAAATCTTTCCTTTGCCCGACGCCTGGGCCTTTGATTCTTCTCCGTTTATGTCTATATGCACTGCTTCTCTCCCCCTTACCTGATTTTGTTTCTTGGTCTTCTGACTTTACTGTTTCTTCTCTTTCCTCCTCCCTTACTGTGTCCCTCGACGCTCTATATCCTGCAACTCCATTCTTTCCTACCCCAATGTCCCCCAGCCATAGTTCACCTCCCAGCTTTGCTCTCCAAGTCACAATCTTCGCAGTGCTGAGCGTTGCTGGCGCAATTCTTTCACAGATCTACTCTCTTCCTCTCTTCATACTGACTGACACTGCTATTCACTCTGCAACAAAAAATCTACTACTCCGATTTACTTCACTCTTATTCTTCTCACCCTCGTCTTTTCCAAACTTTCTTGTATTCTCTCCCCTCGCCCCCTTCTTCCGATCCTGCTCCGTCCTTGACCGTCTCGGCCGATGATCTGGTTCTGTACTTTACTTCCAAGGTCACTCTTCTTCGTGATACCATTTAATCTTCCTGCTTATCTTCCTCCCCCTAATTACTGCCAAGACCTGCGACATCTCGGTCTTACTTCACCCCTTTCAATGATTTTGACACTGTGGCTTTGCTGGTTAAAGCACATCCTACTTCTGCCCCTCTCGAATCAAGTTTCATGCACTCATACTTAAAATCCATCCTCTTCTCCCTTTTCTTACTGGTCTATTCAATGCTTGTCTTCTCTTCACCACTCAAACATGCTACTATTCTTCTCCTTTCCTTAAAAACCCACCTCAAATCCTTCTCTTCCTTCTGATTTCCACCAGGCTTCTCTTCTTACTTATTACCACTCTAAGCTCCTAAGACATGCAACTTATTCTGAAGTCTTGTCCTTTATCTGCAAGGGTGCAGAAGGAGGAGAGAGGCATAGGTTAGGTCTACCAGGGGGAATGACTCCCTTCCCCTGGTCTATGTATCCCGTAGCTTCAATCACACAGTTCTCAAATGTTATAAGGGTCCACGACCCCGACTTCTCCTCTTCTTGATTTTGACTTAATTGGTAACCTTCTCTACCAAGTACTGTGACAAGGAAGATAGCTCTGATCCTCCTCCCTTTGATTTGGGTTGAAGACCCTTCTTCTCATTCTTCGGTTCGGGTCACTTGGCTTACTCTCCCACCAAGTACTGCGACAAGGAAGATGCCTCTGATGTTCCCCTTCTTGATTTGGGTCCCATACTCTTTTTCTCAAGCCCTCACTGGCGTCAGCATCGAGACCTTTACCTTCTTGGGCTCTTGGATGGACCGCACGTCCTCCTTAAGTGCTTGCTTTTGTTCATCGAATGGTAAAAGTGCTTCTATGCTTTCCTGGTCTGGCACTGTGCCTTTCCTTTGCCACACCAGCTTTCAACTTGCAGTTCTGCTCTGGGCCATCCCCACCCCCTTGGGGTCTTCACTCGCTTGAGGCTGGATTACTTGCTTCTTCTCTGCATCCTTTTCAAATCTCCCTTGTTGGGCGGTCCTTTGCTCTAGTCTGCTGGTGCGGATGAGCCCAGTTTCTGATATATAGTGCCTAAAAGGTTCCAGAGCCATGGAAACAACGGTGAAACCGGGCAGCCCTGTCTGGTTCACCTTTCCAGTCTCCACTGTGATGAGATCCATCCCCTGTTTAAACATGCGACACTGGTTCCTTATACCATAAATAAATCCATCTCTGGATACTAGGTCCCAACCCAAATGCCTGCATTACTCGGAATAGCCAAGGCCACTCCACAAAATCAAAAGCTTTGGTTGCATTCAAAGCCATTAGCGCAAGCTCTTCCTTGGAATCCTGCACCTGTTACATTATATAAAGCAACCTCCTAATATTCATCGAGGCGTTCCTCCCGCCCACAAATCTATACTGATCCGGGTGTATGAGGTCCGGAACCTCTGCGGACAGCTTTGGTGCCAGCACTTTCAACAATAGTTTAGCATCGACATTGATATGGAAAATTGGTCTATATGAGGCACAATAATTCAGATCTTTGTGGGGTTTCAAGCGTGCCGTAATTAGTGCCTCTCTCATGGTCTTAGGAAGAACCCCTTGTTCATAAGATGCCTCATACACTTTCTTTCAGAAGGGGGGACCAATATGTCTGCATATTCCAGGTAGAATTCCACCAGCAGACCATCTGTGCCTGGGAATTTCCCTCTTTACATCAACCGAAGAGCCCTCATAATTGCTTCTGTCTCTATGGGTGCGTCTAATTCCTCCCTCTGTTGTTGTGGCAACTCTGGTATTCATGTAATCTCTATCAAATTCCCTGTCTCCTCCTCCATGTATGTGCCTTCGCTAGTGTACAATATTTAGTAAAAAGCTTGAAATGCCTCATTCCTTCCGAATCAACCAGGCTAACAGGCGTCCTGCCACTCTGTGTACCCTCTTCATATATTGGAACCTATCGAACCTAGCCAACCTTTCTCGACGTTCCTGTTGGATATGAAGGGCCCCCGGCAGTTCCTACCATATGCCACACCGCCATACTCTCCAGTTGTCGGACCTGCCTTTTCGGATGCCTTCAGGGAGTCAATTAATGTTCTCCATATCCCCCACCGCCTTTGAAATGCAGAGCCCTCTCATTGTAACTTTGAGGGCTTCCCACATGGTCACCACTTCCGCCAGCGACCCCTTGTTATGTTCTAAGAACGTTGCAAGTTCTTCCCATATCGTGGTTTTAAATGTCCCGATTTCCAGTGAATCTACCCTTAGTCTCAAAGTTGGTATTGCTGTCTGCGTAGCTGTTCACTTGAACGTTTTCACTAATGGGGCATGGTCCGACAGGATCTTCCCCAAATATTCTGTGTGTTCGAACCTATTTCCATGCTCCCTACCCACAACTAGCCAATCTAATCGGGAGTACGAGCTATGCACTGGTGAATAAAAGGAATACTCCCTATCACCCCATGTTTCTCCCTCCAAAGTTCCACCAAATCAAACCCAGACACGACTCTGTTTAATGAGCCTGTCGAATTCCACCTAGTTATTGCCTCCATACCCGACCAGTCCTTATCCCGGTCTAGATAGCAGTTGAAATCACTGCCCCAAATGAAGATATCCACTCTCCCCCCTCCAGACGATATCTGCACTGATTTAAAATAGTCCTCATTGTCTTTATTAGATGCATATGTGTTTACTATACAAATGATCTGCCCCTCCAATCTCCCGTGCACCATGTCTGTCCTTCCTTGTCCCCTTTGGTATTTACAATCTGTAATGGGACTCTCTCCTCTATCCAAATCAAAACCCCTCTAGAATATGAGTAAGTCGATCATCCCACCACAGTGCCTCCCCCCACTTCATGCAAACCTCCTCCAGATCAGGGCCTGTTAAATGCGTCTCCTGCAAGAGTGCTATCTGAATTCCATGTCTTTGCAAGAACTTTCAAACCTTTTCCCTCTCAGCTCTGTTATCCAAGCCATTACATTCCACGTACCTATTCTAATTTGGCATCATTGCTCTCCGTAACATCTGCCTGACGCCAGGTTCCACACAATGCCATGAGATATCACCTCCTACCTTGGATAAACTCCATAACACTGCAATAAATGGGTACATTCTGGTCTGTTATGCAAGAAAAAATGTTGTGTCAAACATAATCCCTTATTCCTCCCCTTCCCCCCCAAACACCAGCCTCCCTCCTCAACCCCTCACCCAAGCTCTTCCATCCTATGTTGCTAAAAGTCTTGCTACTATGCCCCCTTATCTTCCCCAACCTCCCTCCCCTCCCACTAGTAACTTCCCCAAGCTACATATGCAGCAGAACCTTTCCTCTCTATGCCGCGGCAGCCTCTTAAAGTTTTGCAGGGTAGGTGAGACTGTGGAGGTCAGAGGTGTGGACTCACTTCGGCCCGGCCCCACCAAACATTTGCACTCCAACATCCCTCCCAACGGTGTTGTTCATGCTCTAAGAAAAGTCCGCCTCATTCCATTCCTTTTAATCACTGTGCTGACTTCCCTGTGGCTTGTTCCGGTCATCCTAGAGTCTTCTTCTTGCCTCTCTTCCGAGCCAACCACAGCGGCCTTTCTGGACTCCACCATGACCAGGCTTCCAATGCCAAAAGAAAGAAATGTGAGGTCCTTGTGGGATGTTTTTACCCATGCATCCAAGCCCTACCATAAAACTGTGCAGTACTGGCATGGAAAACATCATGATGGCCAGAACTCCCCAGAGAGTGCACAGGGAAAACATGAAGAATAGGCTGCCACCCATTTTTGCCTATGTTGTGAGCACAGGAGGGCACTGCCTAAAACCACCATTGGGCTACACACACAGTAGCCTGAAACCATTGGGAATGGCAATGCTGATTGCCAAAAAGCAACTCAGAACTGTGGGAAATTCATTTTCTTAATCCCAAAAAATGGTTGCAATACCGGTACTCACCACTATCAGAAAGCCGGCGTTTTAAAAACACCAGACTTTTGTGTAAAACTGAACAAATGAACCGAAACCAGGCCAAGGAAAGACTTGCTGAGAGGTGGATACAATGTAAAACTATATTCTGAAATGACTTGAAGGAAGTAATTATTTAATGTATATATAAAAATAGCTGCATGTAAGTTGGATTTGAATGTAGAAAACTGGGAACTAAAGTGACATTTAGCTGAATTCTGCCTGACAACTACCCCCGACAGGAGAAACCTGCTCAGCCACTCTTCCCAGGTCTAGCTGCATCCTGCTTCCCCACCAAAAGGAGGTGACACCTCTCTGATTGAATTACCTGGGGACTGCAGGAAACTGAACAATGGACTCAGGCAAATGTTATATTGGGGGGGCCGTAAAGTGGTTTCCTCTTGGGAGAAGTGGGAGGAGGAGGGCCTCTGGGAGCCACCCGAGCTGGAGGCGGGGAACAGACAGAAGCTTCCCCCATGTGCTTTGGAACCTAAACCACACCCATCTGGGCCAGAGCATAATTTTAAAAAGATAGATAACTCATAGTGCGGACTTGTCAGAATTATATAAGTAATATCATTATTCTTGTGATTTTTCTATGTACGTTTTAAGAGGTGTTAGGACCCTGTGGTGTATGCTTGGGGGTTGCTAGCAGAAAATAGGATCTTACTCCAAATGTCTACATGTAAAAAATCTGACACTTCATCAATTAATGTCCATACTACTTGCGCGCGTGTGTCATTTTTGGTAAATGTCCGATATTGGTAAACCAGTCAAAAAGCGCTAAATGTTGTCATTTTTTAATGCAAGCCCCCAGGAAGATCAGAGGCGGACAAGCATGGACCATAAGGTATATATAATGTGTACATGTAATGTCAACCACTTGTGTATCTGAGAAATATGTATTTGAATCAAATATAGATTTGTGGGCAAATTGACCAGGGGAGGATCCTCTGACCCATAAACAGACCTCATCATGATGACAATCCATTTCCTTCCCCCAATCATGGGAGAGGGGAGAATTGGGCCAATGATAAGTAGAGAGGGGCAGGCTCAGTTATGCCACGCACACACCCACTTCCAAAACACATAAAAAGAGACTGCTGGGACAGGTAGAGACATTCAATTCCATTTTCTGCGGGACGCTCTACCGGGAGACTCCAGACTTCACATCCATCATTCTTCAGAGACCAGAAATTTACTTCAAAACTTAAAGCAAGGGCCTAAACCCACAAACTGAGAACTCTTCTCAGCAGGCCTCAGCATCCTTAAAATCATTTGCAAACTATTCCACAGCCGGGCGAGCTGGCTGAATTCTTTTGCCAAGAACTTTCGCCAGTACCCAGAAAGCAGTGTTACATCCAGAATCCACTTGATCCGGACCGGAAAGCAGAGCAGTATCCAGAACCAGAGGCCGCTGTATCCAGAGAGGCTAGACCAGCAGAGCAGAGCTGACGCAGACCGCTGTGAGCAGAACCAGAGATCCGGATCGCTGTGAGCAGAACCGGTGCCTGATTGACCCGCCGAGCAGAGAGAACCGCCGCTGGACGTGTTGACCAGATCCGTGACGAGGCCCATTCATTTCAAAATTAGGAGTGAGTATCTGCTAGAACTGTGCAGAACCCAATCTCTTAGTTAAAATAATCTAATCCAAACTATTTTAACCTAATTAGAACAGCCTCCTAGAAATCGTGTCATCTGTCATTTTTAAAGCTGCACAACTGTCACCTGTCATTTCTGCAGCTGCAAGCTGTCACCTGTCATTTTGAGTTTTACTTAAAATCCAAAAATCTACCTTTATTAAATCGTCTCTATCTCCGGAACCGTTTGTCCTAGGAACGTGGTTTAACTTTCATTTTAAAGCTGTGATTCTAGGCCTTCTAACAAACCTAGAACTTCCTACTCCCTATACTTTTACCGCAATCGCGATTTACACACTCGCGAAATTTACAGCGATTTGGCTCAATTTCTCCACTTGTCAAAATAGCAGCTCCATTCCTTCCTTTGTTAAAATCTGTTTGCAACCTGGTAATAACTCATAGAGCATTGCTAAAGTGAGCCTGAACTAATACCAACAAGCATCTCTCACTCACCCTGAATCTCTAGAGGGAATTAAAATCAGTTGGCACATTTTCCCATCCGTTGCCATCACATTTAAAGCATTTTGGGCCTGTGTTTCAAACTTCTACCTGTTTCCTCTAAGCTTGCTGGGGGGGAACTGAATTTCGTATTGTATTTGATTGTATTCCTGAGAACTGTGTGCTCCTCTTTCCATTTCTTACATTGCATAGGGGGTTGGGGGGTGAATTGCCAGAGAAAAAGTGATTACATTATATCAAGTTTATTTGCTGTACTGCATTTTATTCCACCTTGCATTTCCTTGAAACCATAAAGCATTTTCAGCTACCTCATCCTCTATACTACTCCTAAGTAATCAAGTGTACCACTGTAACATTACCCATTGTGGATCCACATCATATGTCTCAGTGTACTATCAGATATTAATTTGTTATAAAAGTGCGATATATATATATTGTTTACATTTTCATATAAACCTTTTAATTTGCAAAATAAACCTACTTCTTGGCTCAGTGAGGTCAGGGGGATTCTAAGAGGGGGGTGTTATACAAGGGTTGCCATCCAGAGTACTGAACTGGACATAAAAATACATCAATAAGGGTTTTCCTCAGCATCCCAGACTAGGCATTGACTTAGCTGTAGTGTTGATTGAATATCGCTTACAAAGTGGGGGCTCGTAGCCAGAGATTCTGGGTTAGATCTATCACTTGTGCAGATTAATACAGTGTGCTAACTGACAGGAGACATACATCCGGTCGGATCACCACGCTGTAAAGCACTCCTCAAAGGAACGCTCTAAGGAAACGGTCTGTTTTGCAAAAATAAAATACAAACTTCTGTAAGTCAGGAAGGAACTCAAATTCCAGAATGACGACACTGGTAGACATCAAAATAGCCAGAGAGCACTTCTTACATAAGCTATTTGTGAGAGGTGAGTGGACTCATCAGGACCAAACGGTCTGGTTGCAGGCAATCGCGCAACAGGGGTCAGATATATGGAGAGATCAGGGTCCCCTACATGTGGCCCTGAGTGAACTATATATGGCCCCTAAAGCCAAAGATGAACATAATAAGATTGCCAGGATAGCGGCATATTTGTACCTATATATGGGAGCCATGCAGGACAAATGTGCTGAAGGCCAAGATCTGGCAAATAGGCAACAGATGGCGTTAGAGAAGGCCCAATCTGATCTGGACTCTTCTGAGCAGAGGCTGCTCAGGAGCCAGGAGTCAGAAAAGGACAGCAGACAGTACATCACTAAAATAAAGGAGCATATGGATGTGCTGCAACAGGAAAAGGCTGACCAGGATACCAGATTTCTGGCCTTGCAGAAGGAGTACCAAGAAGGTTTGGACTCCCTACTGCAGAGCCAGAAAAAGCTGGAGCAACAGTTAGACTTCAATAGGGTATGTACTGAGCAGGTAGTCACCCTGCAAAGCCACCTAGATAGGGAGAAGGCTCTTCTTGGTCATGCTGCCACTTTCTTGGTCATGCTGAGTGAGTCTGCAATGGTGTTCTCGACTCCCAATAGGTGGAGAGGGACGAGGAACATCTACTGTCAGACGGCCCAGCACCACGAAGTCCTGCACTTCCTTGGAGAGCGCCTGTGATCAAGTGCTCCCCTGCTTGTTGATGTGGAACATGGTAGTGGTGTGTCCGTGAAGATCCTCACACCTTGCATTTCAGAGACGGTAGGAACGACTTGAGTGCATAGAACACTGCCCGTAGCTCTAGGATGTTGATATGAAGATCCTTCTCCTCCGGCAGCAACAGGCCTCTGGCGTGCAGATGTCCGGTGTGCTCTCCTCATCTCTCTAGGGAGGCGTCCATGGTGACCGTCTCCTGGTATGGCGGGCTTTGAAATCTCATGCCCTGGGCGATGTTGGAGCGGACGCCCCACCATCTTATCACCCAACAGAACTAGTCGTTAAGAAAGATCTTATCTGTGAAGCTTCCGAACACCTCTATCCAATGGGTGTCCAGGAATTCCTGAAGGGGCCGCATTTGCAATCTGCAAAGCTGCACAAGGTAGATGAAGGACGACATCATGCACAGCACTGACTTGATGGCCCGCACTGTGGCCGTCTTTGTCAATGACAACCGTTGCACCTTCCATTGAATGGTGGCTATCCTCTTTGCTCCAAGGGCGAAGCCAGGCAAGACACTGTATTGAGTCTGGCTCCTAGGAACAGCACATTCAGTGATGGCGTTAGGTAGGACTTTGGATAGTTGACAAAGAATCCCAGATCAATTAGCAGCCAAACGTTTGCCACTGTGTGTCAGTCAGCCAGCCAGCCAGCTCCCGCAAGCGGGCACGAATTAGCCAGTCGTCCAGGTATGGGTACATGTGTATGCCCTTTCGACATACATGGGCTGCCACTGGTGCCAGGCATTTCGTGAACACTCTGGGGGCCCACTTCAAGCTGAAAGGTAGAGCCTTGAACTAGTTGTGCTGTCCCTGCACCACGAAACGTAGAAACCTCCGGTGTTTCTTGTGAATGGAGACGTGGAAGTAGTCATCCTTCAGGTCCAACAACGTCAAGAAGTCTCCTTTTTCCAGTTGGCCGAGCACGTGTTCCAACGTGACCATCTTGTACTTTTGGGACTTTAGGTATTTTTTCAGACGTCATAGGTCTAGGATGGGCCTCCATCCAGCCCCTGGTCTTCTTTCTGTTCCAGCTGGTGCCCGAGTGGGGGCCTGATGTCCAGGTCGGTTCATGCTTGCTTCGGCACCGGATCCATGGCCTGCGGGCAACGGCGACGCTGTCCTCCGGTACCGTAGGCATGGGAACGGCTTCTGCAGGCTTCCTGCTTTGTGGATCTGGAAGGCTGTCGGTCCGAAGTGGAGAAACCTTTGGAAGACCTGCTCGGCTTTCCCCTGGAGGAGCGAAAAGAAGAGCAGTGCTGCTGGAGAGTGCCCAGGGAACGGGCCAGACAGATTTTCTCTGTCAAATGACAGGTCCAGCACTTTGCCTGGGCCTCCTGATGGACATTTGTGGCTTTCATCCAACCTTGGCGACAAAGGCAGGCACCGTTCCCCAGTTGTCATAAACCGAGTGTCGGCGACGTCCAATGCCACTACGATGGCGTGATCAGACGCCACTTCCCCTGGAAGAGAGCGATTGCCTCCATCTTCTTATCGTCGGGGAGGAATTCCAGAATCGGCCCCAGTTTTTACCATAACTCTCTGTCGTACATGGCCAGGATCGCCAGTGTGTTGGCCCCCTTGATAGTGGGCGCCATGGTATAAATCACCTTCTTTCCCATGGCGCACATCCTTTTCCCCTTGCTGTCCGGAGGGATCGAAGACTAGGAGGACGGTTTCCTTGCGGGCGCTGATACCACCGAATCTGGCCATGGCTGCAACCTCAGGGTCTTGGGTGCAGAGTCTGGCACACTATTTCTTCTCCAGCCTATCGCATTTGGCTGGAGCCATGCAAGGGTTCTTCATGAGGTCCAGGCCCTCATCCCAAATATCGTTCAGAAGGGCCACCGCCATGATCGCCTTCCTCTTGACCTTGTGCCTCTGGACAAAAAGCCCTCCTTCTTGGTTTCCTCAGGCACCAGCTGGAATAGCGAGTGGAATCATCCCACCTCACTCGGTGGGGACATCCTATGTGGAGCATCCAAATGTGGAGATTTACTGTCATGTGCAACAATATCTTCGTTGTCATGGACGTATCCATCCCCGTGAGAAGAGACGCAACGTGGTGGCAGAGGTTGAAAAGGGGGCATCAGATGACACCTCCTCTTCTTTGCTGGAGGTTGATCGGGGACCCTGAGGGACCACAGGTACCGGAGCCGGAGGCATCCTCACCTGGATCTCTGACACCAAGGTGTGTAGAGTCGAGAGAATATCCAAGGAAATGTCCCTCAGCTGAGAAGGCAGAACATTAAAACTAGGCCCTGCGCCGTTGTTGTCGTCGTCCTCCTCTTCAATGTCCTCATGGACTGTATGTAGTGACTCCTGGTTTTTGTCGTCCGTGGACGAGACCTCCATGGTTTGAGCGACGGCCTGGGAGGATGTCTGCAATTTCACTGAATCCATTTCACCTAAAGGTGAAATCTTCTCTTTTTCATCCTTCACATTTATTTTTATTGTGCGGGGGAGACCTTATTCTATCCCCTTAACCCACCTCATCTATGTTTTAAGATGTACAATGTACCTAAAACATTTGAAGAAAAAGACATTCAAAGATTTCTGATTAGGTGAAAAAGGATTAAGTGAATTCTACGGTATCATGCCTGGGAGGGCTGTTTTGGGGCTTCCTTGCACCCCCTTCCTCCCCCGCCCCCCCTAAGGGTCTTGAACCTGGGCTTGAGCCGGTTTCACCCCTTCTGGCGTGCCTATAGACTTTGCCAAAGTCACTGCGGCAGTGTCGCGCCTTGGGAGTAGGGACACCTTCTGAGCTGTGGGAGCTAAAATTGCAGTATCAGCTCCCTTACCCGTCGTGGCAGAAGCAGTCGACGACGGAGTCGCTGACAAGGTCTTAGTCTGTGCCAGTTGAGCCTGCTTAGGCTGCTCGGCTGTCTTCTCCTCCATCCGCGCCTTCTTGGACTTCTTCGAAGAGGAGATCGATTGCCGGGAGGCAATGGTGGCAGAAAGTGATATTGATTGCACCCTATCCACTTTGGAACCGCTTCCGCAGTGAACCCGGTGGACTCGGACTTGCGGCTCTTGGGCCCCCATGGATGACACACCCTCAAAGGACTTAGACTGCTCCTCGGACCGGCGGGTTCTGGGCGAGGCATGACCCTGCTCGGAGCACGGGTCAGAGGCCTTGGCATTAAGCCATGCCACCAGCCTACTACGCCTGTCCCTCATGGTTTTCCTGGAGAAACCAAGGCATATCTCGTTGTGGTCCGGGTACAGGCAGTAGAGGATTTGCAGGTGCTTGTCCTCCACAAACACATTCCGTAGCCCTCATTTGGTGCAGGGCATGAAGAGAGACCTTCCCTCCTTCTCGAGCAAGGTCGGAGGGTGCGAAGTAGGCCCCAAGACCTAATAGAATCTTCTACGATCTTTGCGGAAATTCACCGACAACAGGTCCCCGCTGTCGGCAGACGAAGAAAAGAGCACAGAGGCTTCTTTGAAAAAAAATATAACTTTTTCTGTCAAAAACATGACGACTCTGAAGCGTGCAGTAAAAATCTGAAGATGGCTGCCAGAGGAGGGACATAGGGAGAGGACTGTCATTGGATGGGGGCAGTATGACCCAGAGGACAGTGATTGGTTTAGTGGTGAAATACAGTTTTGAAGGGAAACTTTTTTCTTTTACCGAGGATTCCCAGCCTGACGACGGGGAATATTCTTGAGCATGTGTATCCATGCCAGAGCCCATGCTGGAGAAAGTGCATTATGATGAATTAGTACCCGGCGAGGGTCAATGAGCTTGTTACAAGCAAGCTCATTGGCCCTTGGCCGTGCCTTACCTCGGTGAGAAGGCTCTGAAGCCTCTGCTTCACCGCCGTGGCTCCAGGGTTCCTTCCGTGACTGGCCGCCATGGAAAGGCAGAAGGGACTACATGTAGCCCCTTCTCCCTGTTCCATGGTGGCCATATTTTTGTTTGCTTTTTTTCCATTCGTCTGAATGGGTGCCATTGCGATCCCCAGCAGCCATTTTTTTTTGCTTTTTATTTCTGGAGTCGAGAAATGGTTGCAGTGCCATTTCTCGATTCGAGAAAAATTGCAGTCAGTTACACGCCTGATTGAAGCAAGGGCTTTAACGTAGCCCCGTCGGCATTACCCGACTGGTAACGGCCTCCCTCCTTGGGTCATATTGCCACACAAACGTATGACTGAAAAAACATCTAACAAACACAAGGAAAGTTATTGGCTTTGGCATTTGCAGATCTACAAACTGAGCAAAAGCTCATTTTACAAACATTGGAAAGGACAATAGTTTGGCCATTTGCAGTTGTTCCACAAGAAGCACATTTTTATAAGTTTGTATATCGTTTCATAAAGTGTAATATTATAGCTGAACAGACAGAAAGGGGCATGGCCTGAGCCGATGCAATGAGATCCTCATTTGATCCTGCAAGTGGCAACCAAAAAAACATAAATCTGCACCAAAATACACTCCAGGATGGGGAAGCAACTCCCCCACCCAGCGAACCTTACCCCGAAGAAAATCGGAGATGAACAGCCAGGGAATCCACGGAGGAACTGGAGCTCCTCCCTCGTGCCTCAAGATGGCCGCTGCGACGTGCGAGACAATGCCACAATACAGCCTGTGAGGGTCGTCGATCCCACCGGCCACTTAGGCGTGGCTCTCCCTTGCGGTTTGCCGTTTTTTTTGCAGCGGTGCACCCTGGTCGATGCTTGAGGAGTGTTGCTGTAACCTGCGGTGGATCCCCGCGAGCCCGATCCAGACATCTGGATAACAAGGCGTACCGGATGTGCCTGAGGCACCCAACAGAACACCACCGTACAAACTACCATCTGCAACCCACTGCAAGAGAGCAGAGACAGGGAAGATCCCTCTCCTCACTGCCAGCGGCCTGAGATCCGACCGGCGGGACACAGGACCTGCGTCCCTCAACTTTAAAACAACGTGGTGAGTGCAACACCCCAGGCTCCACACTTGCACGGAACCCTGAGAGGCCAATCGTGACACTATACACCCGTGGGAGGGAGCTTGGGTCTGGCTGTGGTAGACCCAGGTGAAACTCACTGCCCCCCCCCTCTTGAACACCAGCTGCATACTGCCCACTGGTGCCCTTGCTTAAGGATCCGGATTGCACAGCCTCTATGCACCGCAGACACTGATCGGAAGACCCAATAAATGGTGGTACAACCCTGCCACACAGGACCATTAGTGCACTTACCTGCCCCAGTTAGATTGCCGAAGGTGGCAGAAAACACACTGGCATATACATTCTGGGACACTGACAGTGAACACCCTTAGACCCGGAACCTTTGACCCTACATAGCACCCTAGTGCGCTAGAATCCTGAACGAGGCGCCTAGACCCCTGGATAGGTGGGCACCAATCTGCAGATCCCTATAACACCCGGAATCCCCATCCACCTGGGAGCCCACCACCACCACCACACTGCGGCGGCAAAAGCAGGACCACTACCCTGGCACCAGACGGAGCAGCACCTGGTAACATACTACAGGTGTTACAAGATCATCCTCACAGTGGGATAAGACGCTGAGGACATATCCTCATACAAATATACTGAATGATGTCACCTACCAAGAGCAAGAACAAACCAATAACCATGGAATCATTCATAATACAGGACAAAAATTGCACCGCCACCCAAGCCTAAAGCACGCGTCAGCAACAGGCCCCCGCAACTCTACTGGACCCACAAGAAAACCAGATTCTTGCAGCAATAACGGCCCTATGCTCCTCCCTGAAAACAAAAATAGAGGTCCAAATGGACATACAGCCCCTACAGCAAGATGTCAGACAGCTAGCTGAAAGAGCCACGTCTGCGAAACGCTCCTGAAAGAGACATCGGACTCCACCAAGGACCACTTTTCGCGCCTTGAAACACTTGTGTATAGGCGCGTTACAAATACCATATCATATCATATCACTGCATGCAAACTACGTGCGGAAGACGCAGAGAGCAGGTTGCGAAGAAACAATGTGTGGGTGCTTGATGTACCGGAAGGAACTGAAGGATCAGACTGTACCTCTTACTTGGAAAACCTGCTGCTTCAAGAGATTGGGTCAGGCAAGCTTTCGCAGGGATTTTCTATTGAAAGGGCCCACCGATCTCTCCAAAAAAAGCCCCCCCCTCACCCTGGGTCACAGCCTCAACCAATGATTGCCAGGATCCTCAACTTTCGTGACAGGGAAGTCATTCTATAATACTCTAGAGTCAGGGGCGAGATAATGTGGGGCAACGCAAGGATCGGAATCTACTGGTACTATACGCCAACAGTCCAAAAGCCAGGAACTCATTTATACCTCTAAACGTGAAGTTAAGACAATTGGGACTCAAGTATATGCTTCTATATCCTGCAAGACTCAAAATCCTTTATAAAGGCAAGGAGCAATTCCTAGATAGCCCAGAGGCCGTGGTCATGTGGATGGACCATAACGGCCAGTCCAACAAGAACCATGCAGATCCATGATAAGCAAGGTACACAGCAAGTCCTCCACCACAACAATGGCGGGCCAAATTGGTGTGCTTGGGTGCCCATACAAACCACATGTGGGGGAACTGTCAACTCTGAACCCATATGCAACACTCTACCCACCTTGAACTAGATAACACCATTACAACCCAGCACTCTGTGCCTCTAGAAAGTGTGAAATACGAACAATTGCTGCTGCTAATGTCCTTACGCCATTGGTGGGAGCGGAACCTGGCCACCCACTGTCGGTCTACTTCACCCACCCAAAGATGTTAAAGGGCTCCAGCCCGTTGCTGAACCCTATACCTAGTACACAATGGCCAGACCAGGCCTTGAGGATAGAGGTTCACCTGAACAACCTGGTGTTGTTGGGCATCAAGTTACAGTTCAGTTATCGTTGTTCAGTTTATTGTTGTTCCCCTTCTACAAAATCCATACAACCCGACTCTTAAGGTGACCCACCTGGAAAATAAGTCAGGCACTCGGTGCCTTGATTTGGGGCGTTTGTAATATCCAGGCTTACACCGAAACCCGGGCGAACTTCATACAATACCGGCAAGAGGCCAACAGAAATAAAGCACCTGAACTGTATCATGAGACAAGACACTTGGACCATGAGAGGGCCAGCCGACACTTAATGCAATGATGACCACTTTAAAAATAATTTCCTGGAACGTACAGGGCATGGGCTCCTACCTCCGTAGAAACAGGGTTAAATCCTATATACAACGCAAAAAAGATCTAGTACTACTCCAGGAGACACACCTACTTCCTGAGAGACAGGAGGCACTGATGGTCCGCTGGGGTGTAACGGGATACGGGGCCAACTATTCTAAATTTGCCAGAGGAGTGCTCACCTGGTTTGACAGCACATTGCCCAGTAGTAAGGGATAAAGAGGGGAGATATCTAATTGTCAAGGGATACCTTGAACATAGGAAAATTTGTATAGTGAACTCATACTTCCCAAACCACAAAATCCCGGCGCACACAAACACTCAAAGCAAACTTGTAGCAGCCAGAAGCAAGGGCTTCATCCTATAGGACGGGGATTTTAACGGTGTAAGAAACACTATGATGGACAGATCGAATCCACCAAATGCCTGGCTCTGCCCGGCCTTTCCAGCCTTGAACGAGATGCTAACAGACCTTAACGTGGTAGACGTATGGAAGGAAATACACCCTGACAAGGAACAAGTTACATACCTGTAACTGTTGTTCTCCAGCATGGGTCTGGCATGGATTCACATGCTCCTGAATATTCCCCGTCGTCAGGCTGGGAATCCTCGGTACAGAAAAAAATCAGTATCAGTTTTGTTTCCGATCTGTCTTTCCTAGTAGTAACCAATCACTGATCTCTGGGTCATACTGCCCACAGCCAATGACTGCCCTCTCCCTAAGCCCCGCCTCTGGCAGCCATCCTCAGATTTGGTAGCACGTAAAGTGGCAGTATGACCAAGTGAAGAGCTGCAGAGGGGTATATGGGAGGGTTCGCATGTGAATCCATTCCAGACCCATGCTGGAGAACAACAGTTACAGATAAGTAACTTGTTCCTTCTCCAGCATGGGGTCTGGCATGGTTTCACATGCTCATGAATATAAGATTACATAGCGGTACACACATGCACAACCACGGGAGGTGGCAAAAGGCTCAACATTAAGCAATACATAAACTCAACATTAAGCAACTCTTACCTCCTCACCAGGCCCTTCAGGCGAACAGGTTGCGCAGCACTGCTTGGCCGACCCTGGACTCCTCCCTGGAATCCCGATCGACGCAGTAGAATTTCGTGAAGGTGTGCGTCGACCACCACGTAGCAGCCCTGCAGATGTCCAGCAGGGGCACACCAGACAAAAACGCCGTCTTTGCAGCGATTGCTCTGGTCGAATGGGCTCTCGGACGGCCGGGCAGCGGTCGGTTTGCCAACCGGTGACAGTGCATGATACAGCCGGAGAGCCATCTGGAAATGGAAGCCTTCGAGAGAGCCTTCCCTTGTATCATAGGTCCAAAGTTCACAAAAAGCTGTGACGTCTTCCGTAAACTCTTCATGCGGTCCAAGTAGAACCTCAGCGCTCTAGCTACATCCAGCGAGTGCAAAGTCCTCTCGTCCGGCGACGAAGGCGACGGGAAGAAAACTGGTAACACCAAGGGCTCGTTGAGTGGAAGTCCGATGGCACCTTGGGCATGAAGGAGGGATGCGTCCTAAGCACCACCCTCGTGTCGTGAAAAGTCAAGTATGGAGGCTTGCAAGATAGGGCCTGAACCTCTCCCATGCGCCGTGCGGAGGTGATGGCCACAAGAAAAGCTGTTTTCCACGATAGGAACTTCAACAGTGCCGTATGCATAGGCTCGAACGGGGTCCCCATGAGCCTAGTCAACACTACGTTGAGCTCCCACGCCGGGGCTGGGGACTTCACCGGCGGGAACGAGCAGGATAGTCCCTTCATAAATTCCTTCACCAGGCGATGAGACCACAAGGACACCCGTCCTGTTGTCCTGGTCTATCTGGAGATGGCAGCCAGATGTATATTGATGGAGGCATGAGCTAGTCCAGCCTTGGACAACGACAGTAGGTACGGCAGTATTTGAGGGGCTGTAATCCGTAGAGGGTTAATCTTCTGTGCCCAGCACCAGACAGAGAACCTCTTCCATTTGTGTCCATAACACTTGAGAGTTGAGGACGCCCTGGCCTTTGCAAGAACCTCTCTGCAGTCGGCCGGTATATCGTATCCCCCAAACTCTAGTGCGGCAGGAGCCAGGCCTGCAAGTTCAGCGACTTCGGGTTGTGATGAAGAATGGCACCTCCTTCTCTGGAGAGAAGATCCGCGTCCACGGGCAGTTTGACAGGCGGGGACGCCGATAAATCCAGAAGGTCCGGGAACCAGATCTGTCTCGGCCACGCCGGTGCGACGAGGATCATCCTGCACCGGGACCTCTTGAGCTGGTTGACGAGCCGGAGTAGCAGTGGCAACGGCGGGAAGGCATAGAGGAACAGGTTGTCCCAGGGGAACGAGAAAGCATCGCCTATGCTCCTCGGTTGGAGGAACCTGCTGGCGAACCTCTGGCACTTGGAGTTCGTCGCCGTCGCGAAGAAATCAACCTGGGGTCTGCCCCACAGCCTGAAGAGT
The DNA here is from genome assembly GCF_040938575.1 of Ambystoma mexicanum. Classification (NCBI taxonomy): domain Eukaryota; kingdom Metazoa; phylum Chordata; class Amphibia; order Caudata; family Ambystomatidae; genus Ambystoma; species Ambystoma mexicanum. The sequence goes on from NC_090922.1 coordinate 602,909,520, forward strand.
CTATCCACTTGATCCTGGCGTAGCTCCCACTTGTGGCACGAGCGCAGCTCCCTGCTGAGTGAGTCGGTGATGGTGTTCTTTATCCCTGCCAGATGAAAAGGTACCAGAAACATCCCCTGGTCGACGGCCCAGTGCCACAGATCCTGGGATTCCTTGGACTGGGCTGGGGATCTGGTTCCACCCTGCTTCCTGATGTAGAACATTGTGGTGGTGTTGTCAGTGAAGATCCTCACCACCTTGCCCTTGAGGGACGGAAGAAAGGACCTGAGGGCCCAAAACACTGCGCGGAGCTCCAGAATGTTGATATGACGCTGTTTTTCCTCTGTGAGCCAAAGGCCTCTCGCGTGGAGATTTCCGGTATGCGCTTCCCACCCTTCCAGGAAGGCATCCGTCGTCACCGTTACCTGGTGAGCTGGGGTCTGAAAGTCTGAGCCCGCCGTCAGATGAGTGTGGGTGCCCCACCACCAGATCGCTCGTCGGAAGGTCTCGTTGAGCTCCTGTCCTCGAAGCTGCCCGTCGCCTGGATCCAGCGTGCGTCAAGGAACTCTTGCAGTGGAACCATTCGAAGTCTGCACAGGTGTACCAGATAGATGCAGGAGGACATCATCCCGAGAAGGGATTTGATGGATCTTACCCTGGCTACCTCCGTGGCTAGCAGGCATTGCACCTTGCCCAGGATGGCTTTCGTCCTTTCGTCGGACGGTGAGGCCAGCCATGCCACTGTATCGAGCTTGGCTCCCAGAAACAGGGCAACCTGCGAAGGGACCAGGTGGGATTTGGGGAAGTTGATGGAGAACCCCAGGTCCGTGAGAAGCTGGACTGTCTTCGCTGTGTGTTCTACAGCGAGCTCCCTTTATCCTTGCTCGGATGAGCCAGTCGTCCAGGTAGGGATAGACGTGGATCCCTTGCAGGCGTAGCCACGCCACCACCGGTGCTAGGCACTTGGTGAATACCCTGGGTGCCGACTTTAATCCAAATGGGAGGGCCTTGAACTGGTAGTGCCGTCCTTGGACCACGAACCTGAGGAACTTCCGGTGTCCTTTTAGAATGGGGATGTGGAAGTAGGCATCCTCCAAGTCCAACAACGACAGGAAATCGTCCTCCTCCAGCTGTCCCAGCACGTGCTGGAGGGTGACCATCTGGAACTTCTGAGTCTTGATGTACTTGTTCAGTCGCCGCAAGTCCAGGATGGGACGCCAACCTCCTTTCTTCTTTACGAGAAAGTATCTTGAGTAGACCCTGGAGCCCCGAAGTCTCTTTGGGACGAGCTCAATGGCACCTTTCTTGAGCATCGCCCTTACCTCCAGCAGCAGCTGGGGTACGTGGTTTTCCTTCCTGGCCATGGGTGGCACGCGAGGGCACTTCTTTAGAAACTTGAGGGCATGCCCCTGGGCCAGGGTATCCAGCACCCAACGGTCGGTGGAGATGGACTCCCACACGCTGACTAACTTTGCCAGTCGGCCTCCCACCGGGGTGCTTCGTGGGGGGCCCGACACCACGGTCGGTTCAGTCCTGTTTCAAAGGCTGCCTTGCCGTCTTGACCTCCCTGGCGACAACGGCGGGAACCTCCAGACTTGCCCCGTCCTCTATAGGCCTCCTGCGATGAGGAACGGGCCACTTGACGGTAGGTAGAGGAGCCGCTGCCGGAACCTTTGGAGGCTCCTTGCTTGCCTCCGGTGTTCCGAAAGGACGGCCGTCGTTGCTGGAGAACTCCCAGGGCCCGGGCTGTCTCCGTGTCCATTTTGATGGCTTGCAGGGACTCATCGACTGTCTTCCCAAACAGGTTGTTCCCGTCGAAGGGCATGTCCAACACTTTGGCTTGTACGTCCTGGCAGAAATCTGTCGCCTTAAGCCATCCGTGCCGTCTGAGGCAAACACCGTTGCCCAACTGGCGGAAACCTGTGTCAGCGATGTCCGTCGCCACCGTTATGGCGTGGTCCGACGCCACCTCGCCTTCTTGCAGGATTTCCAGGGCTTCTGCCCTCTTGTCTTCTGGCAGGAAGTCGAACAAGGGAGCGATTTTATACCAAAGTTCCCTGTCGCAACGGGCAACGATAGCCAGGGCGTTGGCCGCCTTAATCGTCGTCGCCGCCGACGTGATGATTCGTCGTCCCATCGCGTCAAGCTTCTTTCCCTCGCCGTCTGGCGGTGAAGTCGATGTCGATGCTGATGCCTCCCCGCCTTCTTCCTGGCCGCCGCCGAGACGACTGAATCCGGGGTCGGCTGTGCTCTAAGGCATAGAGGGGCCGCGTCGGGGACCCGGTACTTCTTTTCGTATCAGTCCCTTTTTGCCGGCGTCGTGGACAGGTTCATGAGGAGGGAGAGCCCCTCGTCTCAGATGTCATCCAGTAGAGGTACCGCGAGGACCGTCTTCCTCTTGGTCTCTCGACGTTGATAGAGGAACCCCTCCTTTTCTTCGGGGCACAGCTGGAAAAGCTCCGATGCCCTGGAGATCATCGCATGGAAGGATCCAATCTCATCGGGCGGGGAAGCCTGGGGAGGGGGGGGACAACGGGAGGTCCACCCCACCGTCGCCGCCCTCTTCGTCCGTGCCCGTCGTGGCTGTGTCCGTGCCCGTGTCATCCCCGCAGACCGTTGATGGGGAGGAGGGTTGAGCAGGCCTCGAGGGCTGGAAGGGTGCAGAAGGATGTGTTCTTCTCCTCTTGGGTGGTGGACTTCCCGACGGACCTGCCCCTGGCTCCTCCGTCGGGGGTAAAGGCAATCTAGTCCTTATTTCAGAGCATAAGGATTGAATTGCCATCAGAATTGCCGCCGAGTTGTCCTGCTGCACTGGCTGCGAAAGGGTGCGATGGTTGGTCTGGGGTCCCGTCGGCGCCGCCGTCGCTTCCGTCGACCCCCTCGTCGGGATGCCTCTCGACAGGCTGGTCCTCCTCCATGCCTGCTTCGTGGCTCTCAGGGGCTTCGACAAGTTCCTCCTCGGAGGTTGTGTCTGAATCCACGACGGCCACTGCCCCCCCTCTTTCTCCGTGGGGGGCTTCGTGGGGGTTCTTTCGATGGGCTTGAAAGATGCCTCCCTCCGAGGTGGCAGGGAGACTCTAGGTCCCGAGGCCGCTACCACAGGTGTAACCTCCGCAGGCTGCGCCAGGGTTGCTGCGACCTCCTCGATAGAGGCCTTGACTGGTTGAATCAAGGCCTTAAGTCACCGACTGCATGCTTGTGGCCCTCACCTTGGGGGAGGGCTCCCCGGCTCGCTCCCCCTCAGCCGGAATCTTCGAGATCGACCAGGGCCTCTCCAGAAGCTTGGCCAGGTTTTCGGATTTCCTCTTACCCGAGCCAGAGCATTGGCTCGTGGTCGATGGCGCCGGGGAGGATGCGCCTTGCCTGGCAGCCGAGGAGCCTGACCATTCGGCGCTCCCGGTGCCCGCGGACTTGCGGTGCTTAGCCTTCTGTTGGGCCCCCGTCGCCGGGGTGCCCTCACAGGACTTAGAAGACCGCTCGGATTTCTTCTTTTTCTTCTCACCTGACGGGCTCTTTCCCTCCAGCCAGTTGGCGAGACGAAGATGGTGGTCCCTCATGGTCCGCTCCGACATGTTGCCGCAAAACGCACAGTCCTCCTCCACGTGCGTTTTGTCCTCGTGAAGACAGTAGAGGCATAAGGAATGCCCGTCTTCCTTGAACACATTCTGCAGCTGGCATCCAGGGCAGTCCCTGAACAGCTTCCCGGGCGTCGAGCTCCCTTTCTCCTGGGCCATGTCCGGGGTAGGCCTCAGAAACTTCTGGAATCCTCCAAAAGCGTCGTTCGACGAAATCTTCACCCCTGAGGGGCTTAGAAACTTCCGAAACAGGTACCCGTTGATCGGATGTAAAGACGGTGGAGCTTGAGGCTCAATTTAACCGGAAAATGAGAAATTCTCTTTGAAAAAGCGCGAAAACGCAGCAAAAGCTCGAGAGCTACAGCACGAGGACTCCCAACACTTGAATGTGCGGAAAAAATCTGAGGATGGCTGCCGGAGGCGGGGTTTAGGGACAGGGCAGTCATTGGCTGTGGGCAGTATGACCCAGAGATCAGTGATTGGTTACTACTAGGAAAGACAGATCAGAAACGAAACTGATACTGATTTTTTTCTGTACTGAGGATTCCCAGCCTGACGACGGGGAATATTCATGAGCATGTGAATCCATGCCAGACCCCATGCTGGAGAATAGAGGTTACTCCTTGTATTCACCCCTGCCCGCCCAAACTGCACACACAAATTGATTACTTCTTTACGGGATCAGGTTGCACAATGTCGGACCACTCCCGGCTGGTAATTGAGTGGTGCATGAGATATACTAGACGTCCTATCAGGAAGTGGCGCCTCCCTACTGCGGCCCTAACTGACATAGCCTTTAGGAAGACACTATCAGACTCTCTACTTAATTTCTTTGCACATAATGTCAGAAGGGTGAGCAGTTGGGGCACACATTTGGGAAACCATTAGAGTGGCGAGGTCATAGCCTGTGCTGTGGGCATTCGCCGGAAACTGCGGGAGGTCCTAGAGGAGGAGGACATAAAAATGCTAGAATCACAGCACCCAGGCCAGCAGTCGCTGCAAGGGAAATTGACAGAGGCACGATCAAGGTGCCGCGATGCCTGGGAAAGACTTGACTACACTGCCCAGATAACCCAAGCTCATGCAAAAGGGGACAGGCCTGGGAAAATACTGGCATGGCTCTGTAACCAGGAACACCCCAAACCACGATGCTCTATGAGTGCGGGGGCCCATGGAGATCCCAACTAATGATTAACAAGACCTTTAGCTCTTTCTATACACAATTATACAAACGCGATAACCCAGTCCCCCAAAAAGATCTGGATGAGGTGTTCTCCCATCTCTGGAGACTCTCTGACAGCCAACAAGATTCCGTGGATCCATTACCATTGAAGAGCTACGTGAAGCCATAGCATCCTTACCTACCTGTAAAACCCCAGGCACAGATGGACTCCCCTTAGAATTCTACAAGGCATACACTACCATTCTGACCCCAGTGCGCCAGCAAGTATTTGCAGAGGCTTACGACACTGGCACACTACCAGTGGGCATGAGGGAAACCCTAGTGATACACATCCCCAAACCCGGGTAACAAATGGACAGATGCGACTCAGACCAACCTCTGGCCATGCTAAACTGCGACAAAGATACAACAGTACTAGCAAAACTTCTTCCTAGAGTTATCACAACATTGTTGCATACAGATCAGACAGGGTGCATACGCTGACCCTGCATGGCCCTGAACCTGTGAAGACTCCAGCATATTATAGACCACACACACACTTGCAAGGAACAATATGTGGTGGCATCTTTAGATGTCACCAAGGCCTTCAACTCGGTCTATTGGGAAAGGCTGCTCACATTGTTGCAGAACTTTGGGTTAGGCCAGCAGTTCATTCACTGGGTTAAACTCCTTTACACTTCCCTGTTGGTACGACTGAAATCAGGTAAACAAATATCTGGAGTATGGAACATACAGTGGGGTATCTGTCAGGGCTGGCCGCTTTCACCCATGTTGTATGTACTGGCCATGAAACCCATTGCGGTGTTCCTACAACAGCAATACCTGGCGGCGGGCCTCCGGATAGGCAGCTGCAAACACTTAATATCACTCTTCGCAGACAACGCCCTACTCTACCTTTGTGAGTCTCGACATAATCTCCCAATAATTCTGGAGATACTGGACAGATTCGCATAACTATCAGGGATTTCGTTCAATAGACAGAAATCCTGCCTCTTCCCCTTGGCTGGTCCCCGAGAGCTGGACGAAAACACATTGCCCGACCTGGGACTCCCCTGTGAAACAAAACCGTTAAGATATCTAGGCATCCAGATTGCGCACACACCTATAGAAACACACAATTGCAACACACTCTGAGTGATGTGAGGCCTTGGGAAATCCATTTCCTTCTGGTCCAGACTGCCACTGCCAACTATGGGCAGAATTGCCATTGTGTAAATTATTGTACTCCCGAGATTCCTCTACAACTTTACAAATATTCATCATTATATAGGGGAAGCTTTCTTGCATAGTCGCGACTCGGTGATCAGAGACTTTATATGGGGCACAAGTCGCCACAAACTAGCTCTCAGTGTACTGCAATTACCTTACAAGGACGGAGGGGTACAGGTACCCAATCTCGAATGTATCATCTAGCTGCCCAACTAAGCTTTGTCACAAAATGGTTGGCGGATTCTCCCACATTGGAACCAAGACTATTGCAACTGGTGGCCCCAGCCAGGATCAACAAAATCATATGGCGCCCGACGAGCTATGCGAACACCCCCCCATTTCTGGTGAGACTAGGTAAGCTGAACTGGTGTAGGACAATGAAACTACTCAAAATACATAACCCATATTCGTCTAACGTACCGATAATTAACGATGGGTGGAAAAGCAGGAAAGACATGGGAGCTGCTAGGCCTTGGGAAGAGTGGGGGGGTTACACATGGAGGTACATGCATGACAACGGCTAATTCAGGGACAGACAATTTATCACAACAGTCGGGCCTGCCCAAAGGACAACTTCTGCAATACATGAGAGTAAAGGGAGCTGCAAGCCGCAAATGGGGAGCATGGCCTGCTGAACCGGAAGAGACAGGGCTACTAGCCTTGATGTACGCACTAGAAGATGGCTGGAGACCAATGACCAGACTGCATAGCCTCCTACTGGAAGGTGTCAGCATTAGGAACCCAAAATTGAAAGTAAGATGGGAAACCGACATAGGTTCTGTTATCACTGACCAAGAATGGGAACAAGTGCTTAAGTTCCCCAAACAGGTGTCGCAAAATGCCAGGTTCAAGTTATGTGCTTCAATACATGACCCCCCAACAGGATGGCTAAGTTCAAAAAGAAGGCACAGCTCAAATGCCCTTGATGCCACCAATATGAAACACACCTCATGCACATGTTTTTGGGGGGCATCAAGGTGCAAGCCTTCTGGTCTCAAATCGAATGCGCATGCAGGGCGGCAGGGGTTGTCAGATACTCCTGGAGCCCATGGGAATGTTTATTGAGAACATACTCTAGACAAAGTAAACATAAGCATGTCACTAAATTAATGGATCTAGCATGCATAATCGCGAAAAAAAGATCTCAATGTCCTGGAAATCACTGAAGAGCCCGCATTATACACTCTGGCTCCGACACCTTGAAACCTGGTGTGAAGCGGAGTCAAGGGCCTAGGCAAAATCCATACCTGCACAGGATGACAATCTTGTCATCACCTTTGAAGCCTGGAAACCTTTGGTAGATGCTATGTTCCACCCGTCAGATGACAAACCGCCATGAAAGCCCAGAATGTTTGGACTACAGCAACACACAGTAAAAACGACCGGTCTTGCAGCCCCGGAATTAACGAGGTGGTATGCCACCCGCAAACCAACATCACCTATCAATTGCAGCCCCAGTACTAATGGGTCACCCCACATCGAACTGGTAGATGAGTCTACATTTTTATGGAACGTTTGGTGGTTGTTCAGTTTAACGAGTTCTATTGGCTCTTATGACCTGCTGCACAAATAGTTAAGACATGATTCTATCATTTCACTGGTCACTGTGATTTATTGCAAATGATATACTGCATATTCTTTCCAATAAACACAATTTAAAATAAAATATAAATGAACATACAAGTGAAAACTCATAACAAGCATTTGGCAAAGTCAATAGTTTTGCCATTAGATTGATACTTCGACCCAGCCACACCTACCCACCACCATGCACAATACCATCTACACATAGCCACCATAAGCCTATGCCACCATACACACACTATACCTCCATCAACATGCCAGACAACCCATTCTCACAATCAGCACCTACGACCATAATCCACACCCATCCATAACATCAATACCCTTTGCCACAATTCACAATCATCCACAAAATGTATACCCTTTCACACAATCCCAACCGTTTGTCACAATTGACATAACTCATGCCACGCAATATCCAATATGTTGATGTGCACAGCCGTAAGCTGTAACCTCAAATAAAATATCAGTCATTTTTTTACAAAAAATGTAAGATACTACCTAGAAAAGGTAACGTATTCAAACATGGGAAATGCCACAGCTATTATAAAAAATGTGTAAATTAAATATTAATAAACATAAAATAGTATGTCACACTACAAATGAAACCTCAAATCTTACACCACTACTTCGAAACACTCACATAAAAAGTATACAGTATATTGTAGTTAAAGTCTATTTAAATATGGTAACTATTTGTATGTTTATGAATATTTAATATACACTCCTGGGGTCCGGTCAGGCCTATGCTTCCCCTACCTGGTTTCCCCCTTCCCCTGCCTCTAGTTTCACAATAATCTCCCTTTCCCAGCGTGTCCTCCTCCCACCATCTGTTTCTGCCTAGGGCAAGCCAGACCCACCGCAAACTGCCTGATCTTACTAACTAGGTGTTAGTCCCCTGTCTCCTCCATGTTCATATCTAAGCCTTCCTCTCTTCTCTCCAGACCCTCCTTTGTACCACCTTGTCGACCACCTTTCCCGCCATCTCTGCCTCGTGGTTATCTTTCTTCCACCGCTGCCATATAGGTCTTTTCCCCTGATGTTATCTCCACCATGTCCTTCCACTTACTGATAGTGCCACCACTTCTTTTACCCAGGTCGCCACCACCTTGTCATTCACTCTGCTGTCCTAATGTTATTTCTGTCCTCCTGAGGGTCTACAACCATGGTTTGTGATTTGGTATGGGTTGTGATTAGCTGTTCTCCCTCAGCGGAACGGAGGCTGCATTGGAGTCAATGGGTTGGGATAAATCTTTCATTAGCCAGCGCACCATCCTGGGTTTTAATCTTTCTCCCCTGACCCTGCCGGGTGCTGTGATGCCTGTGATGTGACAAGCTCTTTGATGTTTACAGAGTGTGGTGTAAAGGCTGAGAAAAGAGTGGATAAGCCTTTGTAACGTTGTTTCATCGAGTGTGCACTGGAAAATAGTACTACTGTAGCCCCAGCATGAACATCTCTTGTCGAGGAATAATGCCTCTGAAATGCTTCCTGGCATGCTAAACGCATAGCATTCAGGAAGCTGCGAATTGGCAACATGATAGCCACAGAGTCCCACAAGCCCTCTGAGAGAAGTCATTTTATCTACTTGGTGAAGCTTCAATTACATCCAAACACTCGCTACCATCAAGTACAGAGAAACTATAGTTCCATTAAAGAGATCGCTTTATTTTCTTATGCTGTACTTTTAGGTGTGCTCAAGAAGAGCTTTGGTCTCTTCGTGTTGGGGGAATACCAGCATTCCCTTGCAGGATTTTACAAGGGGCCAGTAGAATGGAGTAGGTCTCAACCCCCAAAGACTTGCCTGTGGTGCGGCAATATGATTGCATCCTGCCATGTAACTGGGAACAAGCGGGGGTGATCGGGGCAATCCTCGCCATACTGTTCCCCGGACTAAAGTCTCCAAGTTTCTAGTCCCCAGAACCAAGCAGGGGACTTAATCACATATTTATTAAAACATATTCATGTTGAGAGAGAATCCCATGCAATGGAGAAGAGAAGAAAAGAAAAAAGAGAAGAAAGAAGGTCAGGCGCACACTCTAGTTCCCAATCAAAAATTCTTGATGCAAATAGTAACTGGGTAAAATCCCAACAATGTACAATAGTAACAGGGTTGAATCCCATGATGCAATAGTAACAGGGTTGAATCCCATGTGCTGCTGTTCAATTCCTCTGTTGCTTTTCTCCTCCAAGTACTTTCTTGTCTCAAACAATCTTCAGGGAGGCTGTGTACCTTTTCAGGTGTTGCTAATAAGTTATTCAATTACAGTCTCTAAGGATTCTGGTATCTGTAGTGATGACACAGTTCAGTCATTTCAGATGGCCAGGAACCTACACCCCTACAAACAATTCTTACCCATGATTGGGGGAGGGGGGAAAACCATCATTATGGTCCTCCACAGTGGGGCATGGTAACCCCGGTGCTGCTGCCTCTGGAGAAGAGAACATATTGTGCTGATACTTGGACTGAACTGTCCTCTGATATTGCCCTTAAGATTCAGCCATCGTGGGAAGGAAAGAGACACTTGTTCTGCAAAGATCGACCACCATCACCACCATTCCATCATACTCTGAGGGACAAAATTAGGGCAAAACTGTAAATGGGCTGTGTCTCTCCCTAAATAGATCAAAGATATTGCTCATGCTTCCAAATGATATGGTTGTGGAAATAGGCCTTTCTTATATAGTGTGGTATTAAAAGGCAGCAAACACTGGCATCATCATTTCACAGCAACTACAAAGCAAAGCGTAGAGATACACTTGATCTTCACAGGCTTTGGAAACATTCTGATCAGTTAGGTGCAAAGGAAGGCAACAAGGAGAAAAGCATACTGACATGATCAATTAAATAATGATAAATGCAGGGAAGAGGGACTGTACTGCACTAAATGTAAAACCGAAGGAGGTAAGTGCATACAGTAAAAGAGAAGAAAACAAATAACATTGTTGGGGGATTGGGGTTTCGAGGCTAGGGCAAAGCAGCCACACAAATCCTGAACTAGGGATTCTAGTTCAGGGGTTTTCCTGAACAGGAACGTTTTTAGCTTATTTTGGAGATGCAAGTGGCTCTCCACAGCTCCGATGGATCCCGGTTGCTCATTCGAAAGTTTCAAGAGTTCTGCAAACAATCTTTTTTTTCCAGAGGGAAAACGGCTGCCAATAACAAGATCCGGGGGGGTGGAGCAATTTATTTTAACCTTTGGCCTAAGGTACGCTGGGCCCTAGTTCCAATAGGCTTTATGAGTAATGCAAATAATTTTTAAACTAATGCGTGCCCTCGCAGGAAGCAAATGTAAGGTGAGAAATGCAGGCATAACATAACATGGTCTTATAGTTTAAGATCCAGGTTTAACCTGGATGCTTTAGTAGTCAGGGGTTGTATATATAGACTGCTGGCATCCTTGAGCACTTCCAGCAAATCAACTAGAGAAGCACAAAAGGGTTGTCCAGGATGAATTATTCCAAGAGACTGAAGTCCCCAAAACCTCCTGAAGACTCGAGAACAAAAGATATGTTCCCATACTTCACTGTTAAAATGAACTCAAAACTAGTCAGAGATATGAGCGCACCTGCAGGAGTGTAGTATTGAGCGAAATCCGAGACAAATGGCAGGGAGCCAGCAGAGGCAATAGCTCGGCTGGAGTGAATCAAGTCATGGCCTGTGCAGAAGCAGGGGGTGGCATGGCTGATTAAATAAATGTAACTGGCATCTGCTTAAATACATTGTGCATGGCAGTTCAGAATGCCCCTCACTGCGCTGTCGAAGAAGCATGGGTGGAGATAGATGGTCTACCAATCAACTCAACCAGTGATGGGACAGGTTCCTCCTCAGGACTAGTCCAGGGACCCTCAGACCAATGATTCTCCTTTCAAGATGGCAACCAGTGGGTGAGAAGAGACTCTCTCCTGAATCTATAGGGCTGCTGCTACTGCTTCTTCTTTGCCCCACCCCTTTCCTTGGATATGGAAAGGTGCCCTGGATACCAAGGCTGAGTCAGCCTTTGTCAGAAGATTTCTGTCTGAGGGCCATGGGTCACCCGCGCAAGTACAGTTTTGGAGTGCATGGACGGCGGGAGCCACAATCATCCGAACTGATGCCCTGACTAAGTACCACGCACAGCACAATGCAGGTCAGAGATGAAGATCTACCTCCCACACACTTTACAGGGCTTGGAGACCAACTTAGAGGGAGGCCTGATGCATCTGATAATGCAGAACAAATTAAACGAAGTAAGAAGGCCCACATGACTCAGTGTATGTACTGAGGATGTTCTTTCAGGTGCAAGGTAGGTGCACCATTGACATTTTGATAGTCGGCCCTGCATGATGCTAGCTAGTGGCTGCAGGAAAAATGTCTGGACTAGTCTGCTCCTGGATGACATTTCAAAAGATGAGCAATCAGTGAAAGGAAGGAATCCATTTAGAATAAATAGTTTTCAACACACTTGGAAATTCGGCAACCTTCCTAGATCTCGAATTATCCACCAGAATTCAGATCCATGACAACACAGCATTGAATATGCTTGGCACTCTAAAGTCAACATTTGCTTTACAGCCCTCATTGCACTTATGTAGCGCACATCACTTCTTCCCTAGATAACATATTTGAGAAAGTCCACCTGCTTATCTCTGCTCAAGCAAAAATGGTTTCTGATGGCTCAATCAGGCCCGCCCATTGGCGTAAGTGGTAACTGCAAGAAAGCCAGAGGTAATCTGCACTTTCCCATCCTCTCCCCACTTCACACAGCCAGGGGCACTTGTTATTCCTGTAGCAAAGCTGCAAATGGACAGCACCTTTCTTGATTTATCTTCCTCATTTGAGAAGGAAATGTTAGCTATTTATTATATATCATTTTATTCATTTCAGGTGCAATTACCTGGCTCTGGCAGTGATTAAAACGTCGGCTAGGCAAGGATGCACATGAAACTTGTTATTAAAATCAGGCCGGTCTGGCTTGGGCGTCCGTTGCAATGCTCTCCTCACAGAAAGTCTGACATGGTTCAATCAGCACCTTCCACCTCAATGCACCTTCACCACAAGAAGTACTCAAACATAACACGATTAAACGACTGTAAATGGCAGAACAGGCAGGCATCCCTGCGGATCTGCCGATGCAGCTGACCCCCTATTCAAGGGCAGAGATACAGACTTATCCGTCAGTGCCACTCGCTTTACCATAGAATAGGTCTGATTCCAGTGCAGACAGCTCTGCCAACGTACATCAATCGTGGCCCACTGCACTCTGCCACTGAAGTACTGAGATTACACACACCTCTTCCAATGCAGTTCCATTCTGACCCGCCGGACCTCCAACTGTTGAGGAGGGAGTGAGACAGCTCTGCCACTGGACCTGTAGCCCACCCTCTATAAGAACCAGGGATGGCAGGGCCCTTCAACCTTTTCAAACGAAAGGGTCCTTGCACCTCAGGCGGGGTCACTAGCAACTGCCCCAGTGTAGCCAGTCAGCAGTCTTCTCACACAGCGACGTATTAATTTCTCCATTTTGTTTCTGGGGCTTAAAATGTGTGCTTGCAGCACTCCTATTACAAGCTGCGTTTCCTGGAGCCCTTCTGGCCGTCACTTCCCACAGGAAATACATACGTGTTATGTTACCACCTATTTGCCTTCTAACACTGGTTCCTCCACATCAGCCACTTGCTGACTAAGGAGTAATTACTTACCGGAATGGATACTTCTCCCGCAGATTCCTCATCTGATAGATATTTCATCGAGCTCTGCTGCTTTGGAAAGTTTCGACAGGGGATGTAGGGGACCTCGTCTCGGTTGTCGATTCGTCTTGCTCAACATCCGATCGCTGGCTTCGGACGTGATGTCAGGCATCGTATATATTCACTACGTCCCACACCACAGTTTCCTGCTTCTTTCCCCCACGCACACCACGCTGCATAAGAAAACAGAGATAATGGACTAATGAGCCCCTACAAAAATGAAATAACCATAAACCTCTGAAGGAGGAAGAATTTGCAATAGACACTAACAAAGTGGCGTCAGAAAAATCCTTTTTAAAGATGCGCACCAACCACCGACTTTCTGAGCGGGGATGGATGGATGGGATGGAGAAGAGGAATCTGCAGGAGAAGAATCCATAGGAAGAACATTACGGTAAGTAATTTCTCCTTTAATGGACTGCTTTTCTCCCTCAGATTCCTCATCAGATATACTCCCAAAGCAATAGGTGAAGGAGGAGGGCAGAAAGTTAGACCAAGACATTTTGGAGCACTGCCCTGCCAAAACATGCATCAGCTGTACGAGCCACATATAGACTGTAGTGCTTAGCGAACGTATGAAGGGATGACCATGACGCTGCGTGACAAATATCCCTAACAGGCACTTCCCTCTGTAATGCTGTTGATGCCGAGACTCCCCTAGTGGAATGAGCCCTGATGTCTGCCGGTAATTCCTTTCCGGCAGACTGGTAGCATTCTGATATACAGAAAATTATCCGGTGGGACAAGGTTTGCTTAGTTATGGCCAGAGAAAAAGCCACAAAGAGCTGGTCAGCTGTTCTGAATTCAGACGTCCTCACAATGTAATAACTTAGCGCCCTTTTGGGATCTAAGCGATGAAATCGCTCTTACTCCTTAGAAGGATCCAGAGGAGGGTAGAAGACCGGGAGTTCAATACATTGCGATTTGTGTAACTCCAACAACTTTGGAAGGAAGCCACGTCTAACCCTGTGTGAGACTTTCTCCCGAAAAAAAAATCGCAGGAAGGGAGGCTTACAGCATAAGGCCTGCAGGTCACTCACCCGCCTCTCAGATGTAATAGCCACCAAAAATGCTGTTTTTAAAGAGAAGTCTTAAAGGACTAGTATGCATAGGGTCATAAGGAGCCACCATCAGAAATGTCGGTACCAGGTCCCAATCCAGAACAACAAAGGGAGATGGCGGAAACTTATTTACAAGGCCCTTCAGGAATTGTGCCATTACAGGGATTGTAAAAAATGAACCTTGATCCGGGGATCTCTTGAACACAGACAAGGCCGTCAAATATCCTTTGACTGTGGTGACCTGAAGGCCTGCAGAAGCCAGTGACAGGAGGAACTGCATCACTGTAGTGGTGGGGCAAGAGATGGTGTCAATCTTGCATCCCCTGCACCACGCCTCAAATCTTCTGCACCTGCACACGTACACAGATCTTGTAGACGGTCTGCATGCAACCAGCAACACCTCAAGCACTTCCTCAGAGAGGTCCCAGTTCTCATACCCCATCCTCTCTTAGGCATGTAGGTTGAGGGATTCTGCGGTCAGGTGAGCATCACCTTCCGACTGGTTTAGGAGATCCAGCTGACGAGGCAACCAGCAAGGTGGACGAATGGACATATTCAAGAGGTAACACGTTCTCCTCGCTCCCATTCCAGGGTGATCAAGATCATGGTTGCTCGATACTTCAACCTCTGGAGAACCCATGGAATGACAGGAATCGTAGGGAAAGCGTAATGGAGAGGGAAGGTCCAATCCATCAGAAACACATGCCCCAAAGCACTGTTCGCTTGGAATTCCCTTGAGCAAAACTGTTTGCAAAAAAAATCCAGCAGGAAGTACAAACAGGTCCACTGCTGGAGTACCCCGGAGAGAGAAGACATGCTCTAGGACTTCCTGGCACACTTCATATTTGTGTGAGACCATGCTCTGCCTGCTCAGAGCATCCACCAAACCGTTCTCTGTGCCCGCCAGATGAACTGGCGAGACCGAAATCCGGTTCTCCAGTAACCAGAACCATAGCATCATCGAGTCTGTGCAGAGGGGGCGGGAGTGCACACCACCTTACTTGTTCAGATAGTGCATTGCCACTGTGTTGTCCGTCAGAATGAGGACATGCTTCCTCTGCAGAGATGGAGCAAAAGCCTTAAGGGCTAGCCTGATGGCTAGCAACTCCAGCCTGTTGATGTGCCATCTGGCTTCTGTTGCCTACTAAAGGCCGCTCACCTGCAAATCCTTGCAGTGAGCACCCCAACCCTTTAGAGATGCATCCGTGACCACTTGGGTCAGAGGCCAGAAGGGTTCCCCTGGCAGGAGACTGCTGCGGTCTGCCCACCAGGACAGGTCGTTGACCACGGATGCGGATAACCCGAGGAGATCCGAAAGAGCACTGAGGTGCTGTGGTCATTGACTCCTCAGGAGCCACTGCAGGGATCTCATGCGCAGTCTGGCCTCTGGCACTAGAAAAATGCAGGAGGCCATGAGCCCTAAGAGGCGGAGGAAGGAAGCCGCTGGTAAAGTGGCATGGTTCCGGAACGAGTCAACCATTTGTGTCAAGCTGGTGACTCTCTCTTCGGGAGGGAAGGCTTTCCCAACCGAGTGTCTAGGACTGTTCTGATGGACTGGAGAATTTGGGTCTTCTTTAAATTCAGGGAGAAGCCCAGCCTGTGTTGCAGCAAGCAGGTGTCCTCTAAATGGAACAAGACCTGCACCGTTAACTTCCCTCGGATCAGCCAGTCATCCAGGTATGGAAATGCATGGACTCCGGGTCCCTTGAGGTGAGTGGCGACTACCGCCATGAGTTTGGTGAAGACCCTTGGGGCGGAGGTCAGACCAAAGAGAAGCAATTTTAACTGATAGTGCTTGTCCCTATGGTGAACTGTAGGAACTTCCTGTGCTTTCAATGGATCGCACATGGAAATAAGCGTCCTGTCGGTCTATTGACACCAGCCAGTCCAATAGTTCGAGAGCGTGGAGAATTTCTCTCAACCTCACTATCCTGAATTTGTCTTTCCTCAGGAACTTGGTCAAAGCCCTGAGGTTCAGAATGGGACAGAGACCTCCTCCATTCTTGGGTACCGGGAATACCAACCTGATCCTCTCTGCTCGGGAGATACCTCTTCCACGGCACCCTTCAACAACAGGGCTTGCAGCTCTTCCTGGAGTTACAGTGCCGGTTGAATTGGAGGTGGTGGGGGTCTGTCCAGAGGTTTTCCTAAAAAGGGCAAGACAATAGCCCTACTGAATGAGCTGAAGAGCCCAGGCAACATAAGTAATTCCTTGCCACTGGAGCAAATGCTCCATCAACAGTCCACCAACCGGTATGGTGTGAGAGGGGGCATCAAAGCGGCTTAGGAGGCTGGGTTGCCCCCGCAGCTCACTGCTTTTTGGCCTTCGGATCGCCTCTTCCAACTGCAGGGAGCGAGAAACGCTTCTGCCCTTGCCTGGCCGGTGGAAGCTCTGCTCTCCTGCCATAAGGCAGTATGCCTGTAGCCCCGTGCCCCAGAGGCCGAAGCTGAAGGCAGGTTTGGCCAGCTGCGCAGCTAGGCCTAAAGATTTAGCAGTGATTTTGGATTCTTTAAATTTCTCTAAAGAATCGTCGGCTTTCTGGCTGAACAGGAAATCGCACTCGAAGGGCATGTCCAGCAGTTCAACTTGGACAGTAGGAGAAAAACCAGATGTTTTTAAGTGAGCCTGCCTTCTCGGCGTTACTGCTGATGCCATAGAAAGGCCCAACAGTCGGTGATGTCCAGGCCCCTTCGCAGCGACTGTCTGGCCACCTCCTTCCCATCCTCCACCAGCTGCAGGAAGCTCTCGCGCATTGCCCTTTCAGGTACGTACTGTGCAGCAAGGCTAAAAGAGTACTTGGCAAAACTGCTTGCCACACTGGTACCTTAAAGGGCCATACTGCCCGAAGTTTTTGGCTAAGGCATCAACTTTGTTCGCTTCCTTGTCAGGAGGTGAAGCGGAAGAAGGTCTAGATGAGACTATGGCTGCTTGCTTAACAAGCCCCTCTGGGGAAGCGTGAGGGGAGAGGAATAAAGTGTCTCCTCTAGCTGGCCTATACTTCCCAGAAATGGTGGAGGTGACCGGTAGAATGGATGTTGTCACAGCGCTGTTGGAGGATCATCAATGGTGGGGTTTAAGGCATATTGCGCTCTGTCGCCATACTTTCATCCAGGATATCAGTTGGGTCATACCCCTTCACCGGCGCAACCGAGTTCTGCTACCCTAGGGTATCAATGATCCTCTCTACAAAAGCCCTGAACTTTGACAAGTTACAAGTATAGGACTGTCACTGCTGAAATTTCAGGTCTGGTGAGGTGTCCAGACCGTTGGCTTCATGGAGGCCTTGAGCCAGTTGTAAGAGCGGACTCTGGTCCTAAAAATAATCAACACCTCTCGTGCTCATGTAAATGGGGTCGACATCCCCTTGGGTCCTCCGCGTTATCGTTGCCGATGATACCCAAAATGGTATTGAAAAAGTCCGACGGGGAATGCAGGGTAAACGTTTTATCGAAAAGTGACGACACCGATGGCTTGTCTTTCGGCGTGGATAGGGAGGTTGTCGATCGGTGTTGAGATGCCCTAGCGTCGACATTTTTGAATGCACAGGGTTGATCCAGCTTCCATAGGACCTCCTTCGATGTCGCAGGGTTAATCGGCGTCGGTACCAGGGCATGAGAGGGGTCGGAAATGCAGAGCACCACTCTTGGCTCCAAGGCCTGCTGTGTGGGGGGTTTAACCGCGCCGATTGCAGCATGCTTCTTGAACATATCAAGCATAGAGGTCTTAAAATCCTCCCATTCTTGGTGGGTGGTAGGCCCCGCTGACTGCTTACCTTTTTCCGACGACGAATCAGAGTCGCAACAGTGGCAGTGATGCCTCTTCTTACGGGACAAGGAAGAATGGCTCCTAGAATGGGAGCGTTACTTCTTCCACCGATATTCTTTTTCAGTCATGTGCCCCTCGGTTTCGACCTTTCAAGACCGAACCGTCGACTGTGCTGGTGATTGAGAGGTCGGCCGACCAAGAGCGAGTTTAGCTGCTCAATCGCAAAAGCAATTTCGATTGCATCTTGGGGCACGACAGACACCGTTGCATACCTTGACCCGTGCCGAGGTACCAGAGAGACAACTCTTGAGGGTCACTGAGCGACTGTCATCTCACGTCGAGGAATTTAGAAAAAGTTTACTGACGAAAAAATTGAATGGGTCGAAGACTCACCTGTGTTCCCAAGCAGCGTGTTAGCGCATGGAAAAAAGGAACTGAGGTGTGGGGATTCGTGATGAAGCATATATACGACGCCTGGCGTCACATCCGGAGCCGATGATCGGATGCCGAGCAAGACTGATCGACAGCCAAGTCGATGTCCACTATGCCCCCTGTCGAAAAGTTTCCAAAACAGCAGAGCTGGTTGGAATATCTATCAGATGAGGAATCTGCGTCAGAAAAGCAATCCATTGAAGAAGGGTTTCTTATAGCTCTTCAGTGGGCATTTATTGTTTAAACTCCCTGCGGGCTGGCCGTCACTTGATAATCCACGGTTATTAACCTTATCTGTGTCGCCATTGTAATGTATGCATTCCCTGGGAGCCTCTGTCCCCCCTGCTGCCGGTGCACCCCCCCTGGCTCCCGCTGGGCCGAGCTGCTGCTATAAAGTTCACTTGCAGGGGCCGGCCATGCGTCACTGCACACACACGGTCATAGATTGTGCCGCGTGCCGTCTGACCGCGGCACAGTGCTCTTCCTCTGTGTGTGCAGTGATACAGCAAGCAGGCCTCGGCCGGCGCTGGCGGCCTGGTTGTGGTTAATAACGCAGCCTCCCCCGGAATGGAGAGTTCACTCCAGATTCATCATGATCTCTCATTTCTCGCTCATATATCTCTCTCTGCCAAATTGACATTAATATGGGCTGGCCACCGCCCCCTCGTGGTCCTGCCGGTGGCCCGGCTGCACTGTCTACAGTCAGAGAGTTCAGAAATTAATGCAGCGCAAGTGTCGTGGTGGATCTCTTAACTCTTTACACTGCAGAATGAACATACTTCAGGACTGGTCTGCCTGACCTGTGGCCACTGGCCCTGGCCTTCCTGAATCCTGCATTGACTGATGTTTGCCTGAAAAGAAATATTGTCTGACATTGTCCGTACTGCAGCTGAGCCTCAGTCGGACTCTGTTGACACACGCATATTTACACAATTATTATTTTTTTGTTTTTAAATATATTTTTATTTTATATATAAACCAAACAACAATACAACTGAACATAGATAAACACATTTAACAACAAAAAGCACTGCAATCCCCATCCCTCCCCCCTATGAGCCTGTATGGTGTTCGCCATCGGTATCCGCTGTGAACGGGGGGGCGTCATCGCTCTCAGATTCAATTGGAGCCGACCCCGTTCCAAACAGTTCAGCTATCAACAATTTCCATGCCGCGAGGGAGCACATTTCCTCCTCCTCCCCTGCAATACTGGTATCCCGCCACACAGCCGTCTCGGCCTCCGCCCATTTTTGGAGATCCCTCCACCAGACCTCCATTCGTGGCTTATGACACTCCTTCCATCCCATGGCAATCCTACGTTTAGCAAGCACATAAGCCAAATCTTTCAATTTCTCGACATGTCTAAGTTTACGCGCTCTGGGATATCCCCCCAGTAAGCAGGCCCAGGCTGAATCCACTTTGAGCGTGACACCCTTTCCTGCCAGCTTCTGCGCCACTTCACCCCAATAGCCTGCAATTACTGGGCACGCCCAGAACATGTGTATCATGTCTGCATTCTCCTCGTCACACTTGGGGCACGCCTGGCGTCCAACATCCCGAAATTTGGATATTCTCAAGGGGGTCATGTATGCCCTGTGCGTTATATAAAGCTGTATTTGCTTAAACCTGGCGTTTCTCGATACTTTTTTATGATACCCCAGGGCTCGCTCCCACAACCCATCTGCCATCGGGGCCCCCATCTCCGTTTCCCATTCTAGTCTCAAGTGCACTAAATCGCTCCCAACCTTCGTCATCAACATCTCGTACAACCTAGAGACCTCATGCCCGCCCTCCGATGTGTCATATAGTATCTCCACCGTGGCGTCCGGTTCATCGGCCAGGGTAGTTTCGGGCCACCTATTCCGGATCTCCTGCACTATCCTGTGATATGTCATATATTGACCCCTGTGCAATCCCGACCCTGCCTCTAATTCTTCGAACTCCAAGATGGTCCCATCCTGCCAAATATCTCCCATGGTGACCAACCCCACTGACTCCCAGTATATCCGGATGATTACTCTGAGCTGTCCATCTCCCTTCGCCAGTGCAACCAATGGGAACTGCGACACACACGGCAAAGGGTTACCCATCATCCGGCAGGCCCGTTTCCACATGTTCCGTCCCAAAGCTAGCATTCTAGGCCGCTCCCTCATGCATGCATTAGTCACCCAGATCACCTCTCGCAGATAAAAAGGGGAGCAATCCCTCCCAAACAGCCTGTGTTCAGGGGTCTCGTCGTCAGAGAGCCACCTGGACACATATTGTAGCTGCGCTGCCACATAATAGGCCTCAAAGTTCGGCAGTTTGACTCCGCCCTTCTCGTAGAAGTTCTGCAGCTTCCACAGTGCAACTCTGTTGCGCGTGCCGTGCCACAGGAATTCTCTGCAAACACTATGTAGCCTCACAAAAAACTTCCCAGGAATCATGTAAGGGATGTTGTTAAAATAATGCAGAAGCCTGGGCAGTACCACCATTTTAAGCATAGCTCCCCGGCCCATCATCGCTAGTGGCAATCTTTCCCAGAACCTCATGCATTTCTCGATCTTCCCCACAGCAAGTTCAGTGTTATGCTTGTGCTCTTCCACAGTCGTGTGATACACGTCAATTCCCAAGTATCTAAAGGATCTCGTCGCCCACGGGATCTGCAACACTGGCAACCTGTCTGCCGGAGTCCCCACATAGCCCCCTAGCGGAAATAGAATGGATTTCTGGGGGTTTACCGCTATACCGGACAACCAGGCATACCTCCCCATCACCTCTAAGATGAACTGCAAATTTTCTTCTGGGTATCTTAGGTATAGCAGCATATCATCTGCATACAGGGATATAAGGTGACACTCTCCTCTTACATCGATGCTGACCGGGTCATATTGCTGCCGGAGGTAAATCGCTAAGGGTTCTAGGGCCAGGATGTACAACATTGGGGACCAGGGGCACCCCTGCCTAGTGCCTCTGCACAACTGCCATCTCTCCGACACCACTGCACCCGTGCGGACCCTGGCTAGTGGTGCACTGTATAACATCTCGACCCACCTAACGTAACCTGGTCCCATCCCGTACCATCTCAGAGCCGCCAGCAGCCAAGGCCACCGAACAGAGTCGAACGCTTTAACCGCGTCCAATGCCACTATCGCCATTTCGCTGTCATCACTACAACCCCACTCGACCACCCTGTGGAGGCGTCTGTGGTTGTGAGTAATGTTCCTATTAGGGACATAGCCCGTCTGGTCAGGGTGGATCAACTTGCTGATCACTCTACGCATTCTAGTAGCCAGGACAGCTGTCAGGATCTTGCTATCTTGGTTCAGCATCGACAGGGGCCTGTAGGAGCCACAATCATGTCCCGGTTTATTTGGCTTGGGGAGCGGTATTATAATCGCCTCCCTAAGTGACTCCGGCAACCGTCCCATCTCGTACGCTTCGTTGAGCATTTCCAGCATGGGCGGGAGCACTTCCTCCGCATACACTTTATAAAATTCACTGGGGAACCCATCTGCCCCTGGGGCCTTGCTAGTGGGCAACTGTCTCACAATCTCCTTCAGCTCTTCCAGGGTGATCGGAGCCTCCAGCTCCTCTCGCTCCTCATCGCTGACCTTAGGCAAGCCTATATCTTCCAGCACTTCGTCTATTTCCTCCTGGCTGCCCCCTTCGCAATCTTCGTATAAGACCTTATAGTATTCCACGAATGCCCTGTTCACGCCTTCTTGGGTGTCTACCTCCTCCCCCCTTTCATTGGTTACCAATCTGATCGGGGATCGTGGGGTCTCGCTCTTGTACAGCCAAGCTAAGAGTCGGCCCGTTTTATCTCCCCCCGCATGCAATCTCTCGATATACTTTCTATAGTTCAAATTACAGAGCCTATCCCAATGGTCCGCACACTCCTGTTGCAATTTGGAGACCGCCTCCGCATCTGTCCCACCACCTTTCAACTCCTCCTCCAGCTCAGTCTCAGCTCTTTGCAGATCCGCCAGGACTCCCCCCATCAATCCCTTAGACTTCGCAATGGCGATCCCCCGCATTACGACCTTAAAGGCCTCCCATAAGGTGCCAGCCGACTTAACGCTCCCTTTATTCACCTCAAAATAAGCAGTTATCTCTTCCCTCATATCCTCTCTGAAGGCAGGGTCTTTGAGCGCCTCCGCCCTGAGGCGCCATGTTGGTATACGCGCTCGTGGGGAATACAGCTGCCATCGCATGACCAGGGGCGAGTGGTCAGAGAGGACTCTCGCCCTGTAGTCTATATGTTCGCACTCCGCGACTATGTCTGGCGTAGCGAAAAAGTAATCGAGCCTCGTGTGCAGTAGATGCGGAGCCGAATAGTGTGAGTATTGCCTCACGCCCGGGTGTTTCGCTCTCCACACATCTGCCAGGCCAAAATCCGCCAGCAGCGTCTGCAATACCTTAGCCGCCGGACTGGGCTTAGCCATCTTGTCATCCGACCTATCCTCCCTGGGATTCAACACGCAATTAAAGTCGCCACCCCATATCACCGTTCCTCCCATCCCGACACTGAGCTTGGTGCACAGCGTCCTAAAATATGTCGCCGTTTCCTGGTTAGGCGCGTATGTGTTTACAATGCACACTACTTTGTTCTCTACCAGCCCCCTCACCATAACCAACCTCCCATCCTCCTCCACAACCTCCTCAATTAGCTTAAATGGGACGTGTGGCGCCACCCACACCAGCACTCCTCTGGCATAGGCGGAGTACGTTGATCCTACCACTGTTCCTTTCCACTTCCTCCCTACCAGCTCCAGTTTCTCTCGCTTTAGATGTGTCTCCTGTAGCAGGGCTACGTCTATCTTCTGCCTCTTAAAATACAACATGACTTTATTTCGCTTAAGATAACTGTTAAGCCCTCTAACGTTCCACGTTAATATCCTGAGGTCTCCCATGGCCTATCAGTAGTTTCCTCCCCCCATCCGAGGCAATCCCTCCCCACTTTGCGAACACCCAATCCCGGTTTCACCCCCAGGCTCATACAAAAACTAAAACACCCCCCCAAACTCCTACCCCAAACAACTGCCCAGCTCCATCCCTGGATCTCAGGCATCCCTGTGTTCGGTCCTCCTTGGAAAACCCAAATAGAGAACCCGACAGGGTGTCACCCCACTAACAGTGACTAAACTAAACACAAAAAGGGGTGTAAAGAGCGGCTTCTGGAGGCTCCTCTACTTCGCAACCATGTCCGTGCTCACGGACCACGTTTCATAACCACTGACGCACGCATGTTCTCCAGCGAGTTCAATGACTATATTCAAGTCCCAATGTTCGTGACCCGACCGGGCCTACAGCGTTACTTATCTCGTCTTTTATTTTCCAACGGCCGTCTGAACATCTGACTCCTGAGGGCAGTTTTGTGCATCCAACCACTCCATAGCATCCTCCGGGGTGACAAAGAACAGCAGCTTGCCCTGAAAGAAAACCTTCAATTTGGCCGGATAGAGCAACATGTATTTAAGATCCGCTTCCCGCAATCTCCTCTTCACCGATCCAAAGTTCATACGACTGCGCTGTACCTGCAGGGTGTAATCGGGATAGGCAGTTATGTTCGCCGCTCCTCGTTGTATTGTGCCTCCCTTACGGAAGTGTTCAAGGATCCTTTCTCGGTCCCGGTAATTAAGGATCTTGGCTATCACTGGCCTGGGCGGGTTTCCCGGCGGCGGCTTCCTAGTTAAGGCCCTGTGCGCTCTCTCAACCGCAAAACCCTGCGACAGGGTGCCTCCCGTGATCTCCTGCAGTAGCATGTTTTCGATATATGGCCCTCAGTTCCCTCCGGTAGGCCCACGATACGAATGTTGTTCCTCCGGGCGCGTCCTTCTGCCTCCTCCGCCCTACTCTCCAAATTGCCCACGCGTTGCACCAGGGCATGGAGTTCACTCTTATGCACAGCGCAGTCCGCCGCGGTAGGGCCCATTTGTTTCTCCAAAGTCTCTGTGCGCTCAGCCAGAGTACGCACGTCCTGCCTTAGGAGGTTCACGTCCTCCTGTACTGCCCCAACCTGGAGTTCCATTGCGGTCTTCAGTTCAGCCACAGCGAGCTGGAGCTTGGTCTCCCAGGTCGCTTTCAGGTCTGCGATTGCAGCGAGGACCTCCTGGTTCGCACCCCCGGCTGCCATTTCCTTGGCTTGCGTTTTATCTTTGCTTTTGGCTCTGTCTGGGCCGGGAGGCGTCTTAGCGTATTCGTCGAGCGTGGGCTGTTTGGTCTTCGTTCTCAGGGGCTTGTTAGACATGTCTCCTGTCCTACTATCCCCGCTATCCCCGCTCGGATCTAGGGCAGGGTGTCACAGTGCGCTCTTCGGGTGCCCCATCATTATCGCCACATCTCTGACACAAAGTTCCTTTGTCCTCCGGCTCCCCCGGCCATCTGGCTAAGCCAGGTCGCGTCTCACCCTTTGAAGCGCACTTTAGGCCATGAAGGGCCCGGGGCACAGTTCCAGGTCACACCGCACGCTCCGGTTACAAAGTATCTTCGGCCAGGCCAGGCCCTGCTCCCTTCCCAGGTCCGCGCCGTCGGCCTCGCAGGACTGGGTGTCTTTAATGACCACGATGCACCCGAGTCATGCACCTTCCCCACCACCACGCTCCAGTGCGGCCGTCAGGCGCCCAGATCAATCACTCCTTTGTTCCTTCGTTAAGCGGCGGCGGCCATTTTCTCGTTCATCGCACTCTCGCCTCCAGGTCTTCTTTTAGCTTCTTGTTGCGCTCTCACAGTGCAGGCCCGTATCGAAACGTGTCCACACGTTCACCTGAGATTCATGTACGCAGTCATATCAATCTCAGCCAGATTACATCGGTCCTTGCACGGTTTTCAGTCGGATAATGTACGGATCTTCGGGAGCCCCCGTACAGACACGTCCTTTCACATGGCTTCCTAGCCACGCCCCCATTTACACAATTATTATTATGACTTTTTAAGTTTTCAGCATAGATTTTGGAGGTTGTTTTTGCTGTGGGCTAGTTTTCTGGCTTCTGCCTGTTACGTCCTGCACCGGGGGCTGGGCGGCAGCCTTGATTGAAGTTCAGTTCACTTCCAGTTCCACTCCAGCCCCTTGCCTGCCTGCCCTACCAGCCTGGAGGAAATGATGTTCCCTTTCTGTTTGCAATACGGACGGGTATCTATTTATTTATTTGTATTTATTGCATTTGTTAAACACCCAAACCCAGGGGTATCACAGCGTTAGTTACATAAGAATACTTGTTACAAACAGTTTGGTTACATGAAGCAGAAAAAACACATAAAACAGTATATCAGGTGCAAGGTGAAATTTGAACATTAGTCAAATCTGTCAAAGAGCCAAGTTTTGATCATTTTCTTGCACCGTTGGCGAGATTGCTTGCTTTTAATGTGTGCCGACAGAGTGTTCCAAAGCGATGGTGCAGCTACGGGGAAGCTGGAGCCACCCGCCCTTTTACTCTTGTAGCGAGGAATATTCAAACGTATGCTAGGCAGCAGGTTGAAGTTAGGATTAGGATGGGTGGTGTGACTGACGGCCCGATGATCCGCCACAGGGCATGCCGGCTGAGGTGGTGGAGCCGTGTCCACACAGGTGTTCTGTGCCACAATGCATTGCCTGCAGGGCCAGGCTGCAGCCAACCTGAATTGCTGCTCTGCTCATCATGCAATGAAAATTGCATTATGGTGTGATATAACACACTGCTGCCAGTGCCACACTGCTGATTGTGCATTGCCTGCAGGCTGCCAGCCGGGCTGGGCTACATGATGCTCTGCACGCGAGCCTCCACGTGCAATGACAATCGCATTATGATGCAAATCATGTCATGACACACTACACTTGATTTTCCCGTCCGTCCCCGGGCCGGCCTGACCCAAGCCGGGCTATTTGGAGGCACCAGGGCTGCCAGGTAGGCACATTTGCTATAAATGTAGCAAATCCGGATGGCCAAGAAGAAACAAACAAGCCAAGTGCCACTGGGACCAGTAGAGGAGTAGTTTGACTCCACAGAGTGCAACAACACACCTCAGTGAGCCAGCCAGCTGTCCTGCCCTGCAGCAAGCGTTCAGTGCTGCCTGCCCTCCTCCTGCTCCTGCCGTGGTTCACAGGGTGACAGACTGCTGCTGGGCCCAGCTGGCCTGGCTTGCCGCCCTGATCCTGCCTAGCCTGGGTCCTGGCTGGACCTACCATGCCTGTAGCCTTCAGAATCGACTGAGACGTGACTCACTCATGTGCCACTGCCCGCTGGGCACTGGCCAGGCCCAGTGTTGCTGACCCAGAGTCCCTGATGTGTGCTGCTGCCTGCCCCCCCGCCAACAGACACCCAGGAACCCAGCCCAACAGGAAACGGAGAGTGTGTGTGACTGAGGGCGGTTGATAACTACTAAAACAAATGTAAGTGTTAAATATGTGCTCACTGCATGTGCCCCGTGTGACTGTGCTCGGTGCTGGCTGGCTGCTGCTTCAGGCCACTGGGTGCGTGTGTGTGCACACGAGTGCGAGGCGGGCCGCGTGGCAGAGGGAGCCCCCTTGTCTGCCTGGTTATGTGGCCTGCCGGCCTGGCTGGTGGATCAGTGCACAGTGTACAAAACAAATTAAATGTGTGACTGTGATACTGAGTACCGGGCCCGTGGCAGCAGAGAGAGAGACCCGGCCAGTCACCCCACCTGCCCGGCTGTGTGGCTTGCCGGCCTGGGCTGGCCATTTACCAGCTACCATGTTGCCTGTCCTGCCATTACAATGGCCTTCAGCCGGGCCCACAGCTTTTGTGTTTAGCAACTCGCTCATGGGCAGACAGTACTGTGTCTATGGCTGCGCTCAAGCAAAGTCATATTTGCGTAGTTGAGCTAGATGGCGTGACACTAACTGTCTTCTTGTGATATTTAACAACATGATTCCATAGGAGGTCCAGGTCCCTTTCACTGTGTTACACGTGCCACATGTACATTAAAAAAGTTCACATAAGGTTCACTTGGAAGCTCAATTCAGTTGCTGTACACCAAAACATTTTCAATTTTAAATGTGGTCAATGAATATGCAGCAGGAACCCAAATCCTCAATATTGTAAAATAGGCCAATGTGTGGCTAATGAAAATGCATCAAAAATGTGACTGAAGCACCTTTTTCCTCATACTTTGCTTTTCACTACACCAGGGTTTCATTGCAGCAATGGCAGTACTGTCTAGTACCAAAAGGCAGTTTTTACAATCCAGCTGTATTACTACCTACCTGACCATATGCCTGCATTTGGGTATTTATTGTAGGCAATATTGCCTTGGAAATATTGTCTGGTTCAATGGAGCAGTACTGCCAAGCTAAAAATGTAGAAAGCCAAGCCCCCTCAAGGTTCTTAATTAGTCCATTTAGGTCTCCTCCGGTTAATAAAAGGTAGCATAAACGCTGTACATGTTGCTAGTAGTTATGGGCGGCCTCTGCCACGGATTATGCGGTCTCGTCTAATGTGTGACCTCGCCTACTGTACAAAACAGAAGTATGCATGCGCATCACTTGCTCATCTGGATGGATAGTGTGTGGCAACAACGTATTTGCAATGCAAATTGGCAAATCATTCCTTTTGTGAAAGACTGTTTGAGTAGTACTCAAGGGGGAGGTTTCTTTGATAAAATGTGATGCTAATTGTGCATTTTATAGAATATTTATTCAGTAATACTGGTCAAAACTACTAGCCGCATGGTAAAGTAACTTATAAAACTGGCCCACACGAATAAGTGCCCCCACACTGACATTTTGAGGTGGGGTCAATAAACATGCAAGCCTTAAAATTCAGCATGAGGCAGGCAGGAGTGCCAACCACATGTGCTGGACTGGTTTTCTAACAGCAGCAAGTGATGTACATGTGCTTTCAAAAATGAAGTGACTGGAGTCTGCTTAAAGTGTCCAGAATAAGATTAACTGTCCTGTGTTAGGCATGGCATAGGAGGGGGTCAGTAAGGCAGTGGGTGTGCGCCCAGAACAGCCCAGAACAAACAAAACATTGCCTAGAGTCTGTTTTCCTTATTTACCATGCAAATGGAATTGAAATCTGAAAAATGCATTACCATGAGACATTGCCCGTCTGTGACAGATGTTCTATTTCCCCATGGGCAATGGCTCAATAATGAATTTAACATTGTTTCTCTCAAATAAAGTGATGAGCTAAACAATCTTGTTGCAGTTCAACTTGAATCATTGGTAAGTTAGCTGTGTAAACTTAATTAAAACATGCACTAATCTGTGTTGCTTTCCTTCTCTTTCTGCAGAAGTGGGGAGTGGAGCAACATCATGAATCCAGAATCATCAGCTAAAGCAAACATGTCTGGTGCCACAAGATGAAAACAGGTCAGCAAACAGGAACTTGCCGAAGCAGCAAAATCTTCTCAAGATATTTTGTCTGCTTTCAAGTTCCAGCCCAAAAGTTCCACTGACAAAAAGGAGCAAAGGTTAGTTATTGCCCATTCAAGTAATGCCAACGTTTCTAACCACTGAATTATGTTATTGTAGTTACAAGATTCTTTCAATCCTTCCTTTCAGAACTCAGCAGGAAAAACCCCTTCATTCTGTCCCTCATGCTTCTGCTGATGAACATCGGTCTACTGCTTCTCCTCTTATCACGATATATTCCACAGATCACCCATCATGCACTGACATTCCTGAGCATCCGCAATGCTCTACTGATTCTACATAGGGTCCTGATAACTCAACAGACACTGTTACCCAGCCCAAACTTACGTTTGGACTAAAACTGTTGAAGATACACAAGCACTACAACAAGCCATGGATACTGAGGAAATTGGAAAATGCAGTCGGAATGTAAAAATGCAGTTCACACTTGACATACAGCAAGATTACCCTACAGATCCATATCTCTTTCAGAGCAGGGCACTGTACACCTTTAGCTCAAGCACTTCTCTTCTTGCGGCTGTCCATGTGAGCCTGGATTAAAGGATGGCTATACAAAATTTCCAAACGACTCCAATCTTCAAAGATTTTGCCCCAATTGGTATACAAAAAAGATTGCAGGTGGATTCTCTGTAGTAAGGAAGTGGTTTGTGTATTCTCCTAACTGTCTTTTTTTGCTTTGCATGTTGGCTATTTGCCACTAAAAGCAATGAGCACCTTTCTAATGGTTGGTCTGATCCCAGCAGTGGTTTTTCCAATTTTAAAAAAGG
The DNA here is from genome assembly GCF_040938575.1 of Ambystoma mexicanum. Classification (NCBI taxonomy): domain Eukaryota; kingdom Metazoa; phylum Chordata; class Amphibia; order Caudata; family Ambystomatidae; genus Ambystoma; species Ambystoma mexicanum. The sequence goes on from NC_090922.1 coordinate 602,939,161, forward strand.
ATCAGAAAAAAATTGCATGCATGAACTTTCCAAGGTACACTGTGAATCTGAAAAACAGCTACAAATAGACACATTTAGAATTACCCAAGATATAACTATTGTTTCTGAGCTAATAAAAGCTGAAAGAGAACAGATAGAGGAAAAACCATGGTATTCTAAGGCGACTGCTTGACGGAATATTGTATCACACCAAGAAAGGGATGTCTCTTCGTGGACACAGATCACGTGGATTTGGGTTGCACGTCCAAATGAAGGACATTTTTGGGAGTTACTGGAGATGATATCCAAGTATGACAATGTTTTAGCACAGCATATTGCTCATAGTAAGCGGAATGAAACCTATGTGAGCCAGGACATTCAGAGTTATTTAATTAGTTCACTAGTGAAAAAGACAATGAGTGTTATCCTAGAAGAAGTTAAAATGGCCAAATTCTATAGTGTCATTGTTGACTCCACAACAGATGTCAGCAGAGGTGATCAATTTTCTCTATCTCTTAGATTTGTGACATCAACTGGTTATGCAGATGAACATTTCTTTAACATTTGCTGAACTTCCTGGACCAGGAATCGGCAGACTTTTATAATGACAGCATCTTTAGAGTCCCTGGAACTTGATGTTTCCTTAACCCGTGGGCAAGGGTATGATGGTGCAAGCACTATGTACGGATGTAATGCTGAACTTCGAGCACTTGTGAAAGAAGTCCCGCACAGAGCTATTTATGTTCACTAATGTGAGCACAATTCAAACCTTGTGCTGATTGATGCTGCCCACTGCATAAAAGGAAATGTTTTTTGGTACACTTAAGGCACTGTACACTTTCCTTACAAGCAGTCTGCCTCACATGAAAATTCTGCAGGATGAACAACAGGAGCATGACCTACAAGAAATAGCCCCGATATTAAAAAAATCTATAGGACACTAGATGGGCTAGTCTTAAAAGGGCAGTAGATTCTGTGAAATAAAACACTGTACCAATTAGTACAGCATTGCGCCACATATCCACTAGATGCATCCCAAATTCAAATGGAAAAGTACTTTGGGATGCACAGGGGCCCTGGAACACACTTGAAACCTTAAAGTTTATATGTTTAATACGTTTTTGGCTAGAAGTAGTGCAAACTGTGCATACACGGTTAACATATTTGCAAGGTAGTAGAAACTGCAGAACGCATGGTTGTGACATGCTGTAAGAAATTAGAGAAGCTTCGATCAGATGATCTATTTGATCGGTTTGAAAAAGATCCTAGAAACATCAAGAGCGAGGGACATCAACACACTTTCAAGAAAAAAGGAAGACGGGTAAGAAAAGCTTTCATGATGAAGCAGCTGATGATGATAACCCTTTAGAGTGGGAGGCAGGTATTAAAAGCAGAAACCTATGTTTTTGTTGATACCTTTGTTGCTCAGATGGCAGCGAGGTTTCAAGATTTTAGAAATACTGTGCATAAATTCTCAGCACTGGATCCTAAACATTTTACTAGCTCATATAATTCTGATGCATTGAAAGAGTTAGCCAACGTTTCTAACCACTGAATGGAACAGTATTATTTTTGTGCACTGTATGGGGAAATGGTCTCTGACAACAAGCAGTTATAACAATAAACCATGTGCTGCCTTTCTTGATAGCCAATAATATACAGGCTGTTCACTCAAACCTTTCTAATTTGTACAGAATATTTCTGACTTTCCTTGTAAGTAGTGCCACCGCAGAAAGTTTTAGCAGGTTGAAGTTGATCAAAAGTTAGGGTCAACAATGGGTGAAGAGTCAAATTTAGCCTTCCTAAGTATTGAAAGAGACCTGAGGACTCTGTGGACTTTGATAAAGTAACTCAGACTTATGCTTCAATGAAACCCTGCAGAAAGCCTTTGTAGTGCAGATGATCCATAGGTTTATTGCTGTGGAAGAGGGCAGTCCTAATCAGTCACAGCAAAACATCTTCAAGCGCATTAGTCTTCCATAGCCTACCGCTGCATAGGACACAATCCCATTCTCACCTTGCATTTGAAGGAACAGTTTCATCCCCATTACATTTATATGTTGGTGTGTGTTTATTGAGTCATCGTTTTGCAACAAGCACTTGATATCAGGGATATTTATTTTTAGCTAAAATGTTATGTTGGTGTGTGTTTATTGAGTCATCGTTTTGCAACAAGCACTTGATATCAGGAATATTTATTTTTAGCTAAAATGTTTGGGCACATGTTGGCATTTTGGTACAAAAAAATGTTTACAAAAGATATTGCACTGATGGACTCAGGGAATAATGACAATTATATTGAAAGATGTATACAATTGTACTTAAGTTGTTTGCTAATGTTTAGCTTTGTTTCAGGATCCACGTGTCCGTTATTGGGAAAAAAGGTTATTTTTTATCCCAATCTGTCACACCACACAGCTTGAATAGTCGGAAGTATGTTTCTTGTCTAATGTATCTCAGCCTGTGATCGGAGGGATTTTGGGACAAAATTCTACCATGCATTTGAAGGAACAATCTCACTGTGATTATTTGGATGTGTTATGTTTGCATGAATGGATGTATCTATTGCTGCTGCTATGATAAAGTATTTGTATTATCAGGGTATTTTATTTTAAACTCAAATGTCTGGACAAATGATGGCTCGTTTGTGCCAGAGAATCTAGGAAAATTAATAAAACATTTGTCCATTGAAGTCTGTGGTTTTGTATTGTTTGGACAGGTTAGCACCAGCATTTTATGGTATATCGGTTGTTGTTGAATGTTTGTTGAATTGTTCTTTTTTACCTTGCTGATGGATCCGATTCAGATCTCTAGATTTAATTGTCAAATTTAATTTTGATTGGATGTTCCTTTCCCTCCATTACACATGTGTGGTGTTTAACTGATAATAAATGTGGCTTGTAGGTATTATAAATGAAATATATATCGGGCAACAAACCCTGACAGTTTTGCCTTGAATATTAAGTATTCCAATTAACAGTTTGCATACAATGAATGTGAAAAATAATGCTGAAACATATACATTCTAGTAATTGTTTTAATGTGTAAATGAACACCAAATGCATGAAAAAGTAGACCTACCTACCAACAGTTCCTAGTTATACCTGCAAATTTAAGGAAAGGAACAAGTTACTTACCTGTAACTGTTGTTCTCCAGCATGGGTCTGGCATGGATTCACATGCTCATGAATATTCCCCGTCGTCAGGCTGGGAATCCTCGGTAAAGAAAAAACCAGTATCAGTTTCGTTTCTGATCTGTCTTTCGTAGTAATAACCAATCACTGGTCTCTGCGTCATACTGACCACAGCAAATGACTGCCCTCTACCTAAGCGCCGCCTCTGGCAGCCATCTTCAGATTTGGAAGCACGTGAAGTGGCAGTATGACCAAGTGAAGAGCCGCAGAGGGGTAGGCGGGAGGGTTCGCATGTGAATCCATGCCAGACCCATGCTGGAGAACAACAGTTACAGGTAAGTAACTTGTTCCTTCTCCAGCATGGGGTCTGGCAGGGATTCACATGCTCATGAATAAAGAATACATAGCAGTACACACATGCACAACCACGGGAGGTGGCAATGGCTCAACATTAAGCATTACATCAAACTCAACATTAAGCATCTTACCTCCTCACCAGGCTCACCTCAGGCGAACAGGTTGCGCAGCACTGCTTGGCCGACCCTGGACTCCTCCCTGGAATCCCAATCGACGCAGTAGAATTTCGTGAAGGTGTGCGTCGACCTCCACGTAGCAGCCCTGCATATGTCCAGCAGGGGCACACCAGAAAGGAACGCCGTGGTAGCTGCGATCGCTCTGGTGGAATGGGCTCTCGGACGGCCAGGCAGCGGTCGGTTTGCCAACCGATGACAGTACATGATACAGCCGGAGAGCCATCTGGAAATGGAAGCCTTCGAGAGAGCCTTCCCCTGATTGACAGGTCCAAAGTTCACAAAGAGTTGTGACGTCTTCCGAAAACACTTCGTGCGGTCCACATAGAACTTCAGCGCTCTAGCCACATCCAGCGAGTGCAAAGTCCTCTCAGCCGGCGACGGAGGCGACGGGAAGAACACAGGCAACACCAAGGGTTCGTTGAGATGGAAGTCCGACGGTACCTTGGGCATGAAGGAGGGGTGCGTCCTGAGCACTTCCCTCGTGTCGTGAAAAGTCAAGTATGGGGCCTTGCAGGAAAGGGCCTGGATCTCTCCCACCCGTCGTGCGGAGGTGATGGCCACAAGAAACGCTGTTTTCCACGACAGAAACTTCAACGGGGCCGAGTGCAGAGGCTCGAACGGAGGTCCCATGAGCTTGGTCAGCACCACGTTGAGCTCCCACGCCGGGGCCGGAGCCTTCACCGGTGGGAACGATCTGAACAGTCCCTTCATGAACTCTTTCACCAGACGATGAGACCACAAGGACGTCCGCCCCGTGGTTCTGGTGTATCGGGAGATCGCAGCAAGATGAATCTTGATGGACGCGTGTGCCAGTCCAGCTTTGGCCAGCGTCAGCAGGTACAGCAGTACCTGGGGAGCCGTAATCCGAGGGTTAATCTTCTGTGCGTGGCACCAGACAGAGAACCTCTTCCATTTGTGTACGTAGCATTTAAGAGTCTAGGACGCCCTGGCCTTTGCAAGAACCTCTCTGCAGTCGGCCGGTATGTCGTATCCTCCAAACTCTAGCGCTGCAGGAGCCAGGCCTGCAAGTTCAGCGATTTCGGGTCGTGGTGGAGGATGGCGCCTCCTTCCCTGGAGAGTAGATCCGCGTCCACCGGCAGCTTGATTGGCGGGGACGCTGACAAGTCCAGAAGATCCGGGAACCATATCTGCCTCGGCCACGCAGGTGCGACGAGGATCATCCTGCACCGTGACCTCTTGAGCTGGTTGACGAGCCGGATTAGCAGTGGCAAAGGAGGGAACGCGTAGAGGAACAGGCCCTCCCAGGGGAACGAGAAAGCATCGCCCGCGCTCCTCACCTGGGGAAACCTGCTGGCGAACCTCCGGCACTTGGAGTTCGTCGCCGTCGCGAACAGGTCGATCTGGGGTGTGCCCCACCGTCGGAAGAGGCGATCCAGTAGATCCTGCCGTAGTTCCCACTCGTGGCACGAGCGCAGCTCCCTGCTGAGTGAGTCGGCGATGGTGTTTTTTATCCCTGCCAGATGAAACGGCACCAGAAACATCCTTTGGGCGACGGCCCAATGCCACAGGTCCTGCGCCTCCTTGGACAGTGCTGGGGACCTGGTTCCGCCCTGTTTCCTGATGTAAAACATGGTGGTGGTGTTGTCGGTGAAGATCCTCACCACCTTGCCCTTGAGGGACGGAAGGAAGGACCTGAGGGCCCAGAACACTGCACGGAGCTCCAGGACGTTGATATGGAGGGACTTCTCCGTCGGGAGCCAAAGGCCTCTCGCGTGCAGATTTTCGGTGTGCGCTCCCCACCCTTCCAGGGAGGCATCCGTGGTCACTGTCTCCTGGTGGTCTGGGGTCTGGAAGTCCATGCCCGCCGTCAGATGCGCGCGGGTGCCCCACCACCGGACCGCTCGGCGGAAACTCTCGTTGAGTGTGATCCTCTCCTCCAAGCCGCCCGTCGTTTGGATCCAGCGCGCGTCCAGGAACTCCTGCAACGGGCGCATCCAGAGCCTGCACATGGGAATGAGGTAGATGCAAGAAGACATCATTCCGAGGAGGGACTTGATGGACCTCACCTTGGCCGCGTCGGAAACCAACATCCGCTGTACCTTGCCCAGGATGGACCTGGTCCTTTCCTCCGACGGGGAGGCCAGAAGGGACACTGTGTCGAGCTTCGCTCCCAGAAACAGTGCGTTTTGCGCGGGTACCAGGTGGGACTTGGCGTAGTTCACGGAGAATCCCAGGTCCGTGAGAAGTTGGACGGTCCTTACCGTGTGCTCCACGACGAGCTCCCTCGTCTTGGCTCAGATGAGCCAGTCGTCCAGGTAGGGGTAGACGTGGATCCCCTCGCGGCGCAGCTGCGCCGCCACCGGTGCAAGGCACTTGGTGACTACCCTGGGTGCCGACCGTAGTCCGAAGGGGAGGGCTTTGAACTGGTAGTGACGCCCTTGGACCACAAACCTGAGGAATTTTCGGTGCCCCTTTAGGATGGGAATATGGAAGTAGGCATCCTCCAAATCCAACGACGACAGGAAGTCTCCTTCCTCCAGCTGACCCAGGACGTGCTGGAGGGTGACCATCCGGAACTTCTGCGCCTTGATGAACTTGTTCAGACGACGCAGGTCTAGGATGGGGCGCCATCCTCCCGTCTTCTTCTTCACGAGGAAGTATCTCGAGTAAACTCCGGAGCCCCGAAGCCTCTTTGGGATGAGTTCGATGGCGCCCTTCCCGAGCATCGGCTTTACCTCCAGGAGAAGCTGAGGGACGTGAAGCTCTTTCCTGGCCACGGGGGGGACGCGCGGGCACCTTCTTTGAAACTCGAGCGCGTGGCCCCGGGCTAAGGCGTCCAGCACCCAACGGTCGGTGGAGATGGACTCCCACACGCTGACGAAGCTCGCCAGCCGGCCTCCCACCGGGGTGCTTCGGTGGGGGCCCGACCCCACGGCCGGTTCAATCCTGTTTCGACGAGGCTTTGCCGCCTTGACCTCCTTGGCGATGACGGCGGGGTCTGCCAGACTTGCCTCGTCCTCTGTAGGCCTCCTGAGACGACGAGCGGGCCGCTTGACGGTAGGTGGAGAAACCGCCGCCGGAACCTTTGGAGGCGCCCTTGCCTCCGCTGCTCCGAAAGGGCGTCCGTCGTTGCTGCAGAACCCCAAGGGCTCGGGCCGTCTCAGTGTCCGCTTTAATGGCCTGAAGGGAATCGTCCACTGTTTTCCCAAACAGGTTGTTCCCATCGAACGGCATGTCCAGGACTCTGGTCTGTACGTCTTGACGGAAGTCCGTAGCCTTGAGCCATCCACGCCGCCTAAGGCACACGCCGTTGCCCAACTGGCGAAACCCAGTGTCGGCGATGTCCATCGCAATAGTGATGGCGTGGTCCGACGCCACCTCACCTTCCTGTAGGATCTCCAGGGCATCCGCCCTCTTGTCGTCCGGTAGGAAGTCCAGCAGGGGAGCCAGTTTGTACCATAGCTCCCTGTCGTAGCGGGCCACGATAGCCAAGGCATTGGCCGCTCTAATCGTCGTCGCTGCAGACGAGATGACCCTGCGTCCCATAGCGTCCAATTTCTTTCCCTCGCCGTCCGGTGGGGAAGTCGATGTGGAGGCCGCACCCCCCCCCGCTTTCTTCCTGGCCGCCACGGAGACGACGGAGTCCGGGGTAGGCTGCGCCCGGAGGCACAGGGGGGCCGCGTCCGGGACCCGGTACTTCTTCTCGTACCGGTCTCTTCTAGCTGGCGTCGTGGAAGGGTTCTTGAGGAGGGCGAGGCCCTCATCCCAAATGTCGTCCAGTAGAGGCACCGCGAGGACCGTCTTCCTCTTGGCCTCGCGCCGTTGATAAAGGAATCCTTCCTTTTTCTTCTCCTCAGGGCAGAGTTGGAAAAGCTCGGATGCCCTGGCGATCATGGAGTGGAACGATCCAATCTCGTCGGGCGGAGAAGCCCTGGTGGGAGGTGACGACGGTAGATCCTCGTCGTATACCTCGTCGTCCGTACCCGTCGCTGCCGTGTCAGTCCCCGTATCATCCCCTCGGGTGGACGGGGAGGAGGGCTGGACGGGGCGCGACGGCTGAAAAGGAGGTGGAGGGTGAATCCTTCTTTTCTTGGGCGGGGGAACACCAGAAGGTCCCGGTTCAGGATCCCCCGATGGGAGAGGTTCCTCCGTCGGCAACGGTAGTCTCGTCCTTATCTCTGAGCATAAGGACTGTATAGCCAACAAAATGGCCGCCGAGTTGTCTTGCGGCGCTGGCAGAGGGGAATCCGACGGGCGATCAGGGGCCCCGTCGGCACCCTCGACAATGTCGTCGTCACCTGCGTCGGGATCCATCCCGACGGGCCGGTCTTCTTCCACGCCAAGGCCGTGGCTTAAGACCTCGATCAGCTCTTCCTCCGAGGTTGAAGCCGAATCTACGACGACGCCCTGCCCCCCCTTTTTCTTCCCCGCCGGGGATTTCACAGGGGGTCCTATCGATGGGCACAAAAGAGGACTCCCTCCGAGGTGGCAGGGAGACTCTGAGCCCCGAGGTCGCCACCACTGGTGTAGCCTCCACAGGCTGAGCCAGGGCCGCCGCGACAGTATCGATAGAGGGCTTGGCCGGATGGATTAAGGCCTTCACCACCTTAGGTGCGCTCACCGCCTTATCCTTGAGGGGGGGGACACTGCCTCGCTCCCCCTCCGATGGGGCCTTCGAGCTCGACCGGGGCCTCTCCAGGAGCTTCGCCGGGTGCTCGCCTCTTACCCGACCCAGAGCGTTGGCTCGTGGCTGAAGGTGCCGGGGAGGGTGCGCCCTGCCTGGCGCCCGTAGAGCCCGACCGTTCGGCGCTCCCGGTGCCAGCGGACTCGTGGTGCTTGGCCTTGTGTTGGACCCCCGTCGCCGGGGCGTCCTCAAAGGTCTTAGAAGACCGCTCGGATTTCTTCCTCTTCTTCTCGCCTGACGGGCTCTTACCTTCCAGCCAGTTGGCGAGACGTTGATGGCGGTCCTTCATGGTCCGCTCCGACATATTGCCGCAAAACGCACAGTCCTTCTCCACGTGCGTCTTGTCCTCATGTAAGCAGTAGAGACAAAAGGAGTGTTCGTCCTCCTTAAAGACGTTCTGCAGCTGGCATCCAGGGCAGACCCTGAACAGCTTTCCGGGCGTCGAGCTTCCCTTCTCCTGGGCCATGTCCGGGCCTGAGAAGCTTCTGGAGTCCTCCAAAAGCGTAGCTCGACGAAATCTTCACCCTTGAGGGGCGCAGACGAATCCGACACGGGTCCCCGTTGATCGGATGGAGAGTCGGTGGAGCTTGAGGCTCTTTTGAAAGAAAAAAACGAAGTTTTTGAGAAAAAACGTGAAAAAATAGCACTAACGCTCGAGAGCAATCGCACGAGGATCCCAACACATGAACGTGCGGTAAAAATCTGAAGATGGCTGCCAGAGGCGGTGCTTAGGTAGAGGGCAGTCATTGGCTGTGGTCAGTATGACGCAGAGACCAGTGATTGGTTATTACTACGAAAGACAGATCAGAAACGAAACTGATACTGGTTTTTTCTTTACCGAGGATTCCCAGCCTGACGACGGGGAATATTCATGAGCATGTGAATCCATACCAGACCCCATGCTGGAGAATGGTAGTGACCCTGACCCAGACCGCTTTCTGACCTGATCGGCACGGTGAGCCCCCGCCCCCCTCCCCACGCCCGAGGAGCACTTCTCCCCTACCTCATCCCCCCAGCACCAAAACATGGCTCTGCAACTGACCTCCAACCTTACCTGCAGTCCATTTCTTGCCATATGAGGAGTGAGGATGCACACAGAAACACTTGATTTTTTAATAACGAGACACATCACACAGGTCTTCAAACAAAGTCTATTTGGACTTCCAACTCTACTACCTATTCTTTTATCGGAACTGAGCAGCTCTGCTAATGCACCAACATCCGGCCCTCCATCACTCCTTCCATCTATAGTACTATCATGCACAAACAGCTTTGACAAGGCATCTCAGTCAAGACGCAAAGAACAACCTGCTATTCTAGTGCTGGAATACACACAGAACTGACAAATGCACTGTAAATATGACGTTCAGCAACCGCTCCTCCATGCAAGAGAACCACAATGTTACCAATGCACCGTATTTGTGAAATCGATACCCATCCCCTAAGGAAATCAGTGTGCAGGCCAAGGGTCACAGGTTCTATACCTGTAACATTCAACTCAGCTTTTCATCAATTTCAGGTTACTTGCACCCTAAATGGTCCACACTATGCAATATAATGAGAGCTACTATTAATACTAAACATTGACAGACTTGCATACCAGGTGACAGTAGAAAGAAGTGAACAGTAGGGGTGATCGGTACTTCCCCACAATGGCACCGTGGGAACGTCGAGGATTCTGGTGGGTTTGAACTCCCTTGCGGTATTGCCGTGGGATTTTCCAAAGCTCGAACCTCACTGCGGGTCTCATGGCAGGCTTCTCCACAAACAAAGGCACTGGGGCAGACTGACCTGCAATATTACCCAAGCGATTTCCAAAAAAGCAAGTTCTATGTCCTAGGAAATATTAGCCACATTTTGCACTACCAGACATGTAACCAAGTGGTCCCCAGCCCTATTGACCTAGAAGAGGCAGCCCAACTGTTGAGAAGTGTACCAATTTCCAAACATCCTCCCCTCATACCAAATACACCAATAGAGCATAGCTCTCTATGTTCCAAGCCTTTCCCCATCTACTCTCTCTGACGGGCAGAGTAGCCGATAGGGGGAAGGGAGGGATTTCCCAACATGAAGTTCCTCTAAGATGCCCCTTTGGTAGGTGCACGTCACCCTGCCTGACCTCTGCAACTACTTCTGCCCTACTGGTCTTCAATACCTGTTGTGGATTATTTAAATTACTCCAAAGGCATTTCCCAGAGGAATAAACCATGCTCACCTCTTATTCATCGTCATCACTCAATTCTCATTTGCAATCTACACTCTATATTTGCCCCTCTGAGTTATTACATTGCATTAAAATGAGAAGACAAAGAATTTGGCAGCAGGCAAATAACAAGGAACTATTTAGCCAGAGCCAAATAGCATTTATATGCAGGAATTTGGCCGAATACTTACTCAAAGCCGAAGTTGAGTACACAGCTAGTTGCAATCTATAACACCACAATCCCCCAAATAACATCCAACAGTCATTAATTTACCTTCAAGTTGAAGTACCATAAAGAAACTGTATGCCCCCTGAGGGAAGGGGGGGATGGGGGGGGGGGACAGTGGATTTTCCATCAATGATGAACTTCAACAAATAATTGGCTAAACTCCAAACTAAACTCTAAATTTGGCTATAATTGGCTAAACTCCAAACTTTACAAAACATTAATGCTTGAAGGCCATGAAAATTGCTCAAGTGGAGAAACTGAGAAGGAATTCTGATAGGCTTAGTGATGGGCTCCGACTGCTGAGACTCTTATCTTGAGAAGCAACTAACTCTTGTAAGCAAATGTAACAAAGGCTCTTCCTAACTGTGGAAGCCCATCAACAATAGTCATCAAAGACCAGTCGTCAATTGTGGGCACTTCATTGACTCAAAGCTGTGATAGTTGAAGACTTGCATTTTCTTTTGCCTCTTGAGGATAGAAACCTCACAAGAGAGGCAATCAGAAAGGCATACATATGAATCACCTGTCTTTTCAAAAACCCTAAAAGGTTCCCTTTCTCACAAACACTGCATTGCAGAGAGGTACTATGATGCTCACATCTACAGCCAAACCTACAATAAATTGTTCCCACTGGGATCTAGGTCTCAATTAAACATAGTGTTTCCAAATATTTTCTATAATAGAATTAAATACTTAGATATATTTTGGGGGTGGGCATTGCGTTGCATTTAGATGCATTTGGGGGCTAGGTGGGGTAGGCATTGTGTTACACTCAAACAACTGATTTTCCATTACGCTTAGAAGATTTATGATGGTATCCTGTCCAGAGCATTCAGAAGATTATAGGGAGAACCTGTCATGCCGCGGCAGGGTTGGCGGAAGTGGAATCGCTGGCGGTTCTGTCCGCCGTAGCATTCCGCTCCTCGTCTTCCGTTTACCGCTCTAGTCGTTGTACGCGTCCGTGACCCGGAAGTATAAAAATCCTCACTTCCGGGTCGCATACGCGTTGCAACGTTTCCGGGTTTCCTCCTGTGTTGCTGCCGCTCCATCTCCCGGTGATATTCTTGACCTTCTGCATTTAGTTTCGCTGTTTTCCACTCAGCTGTTTTCCACCCTGCCCAGTGCTTGGTCTCGTCCCTGAGTAAACCTTTTTCTCCTTATTTTCCTTTTCCTTCCTTTTATCCTTGCTTATTTTTCCCCTTTTTTCAAATTGAATCTACCGGTTGCCAGACCCCTGCCTGCCTACCGGACTGCCTGTGAATTTCCCCGGTATCTACTTGATTCTACCTGTTGCCCGACCTTTTGCCTGCCTACTGGACTGCCTGTGATTATCCTTAGTATCTCATTGAACTTACCTGTTGCCAGACCTTTTGCCTGCCTATTGGACTGCCTGTGATTATCCCCTGAGTCCGTTGGATCTACCTTATTCCAGATTCGGTGCCTGCTCATCGGATTGCACTCTCTTCAGCTAACTCATCTTCTGGGATCCTACACCTGCAATACTACGTCTAGGGGTTTTTTGTGCCTTCCGGCTTTTTTCCCCCTGTGAGGCGTTCTCGGTAGGATAACCCCCGTTGCCCCTATCTTAGTGGCACGGTGGCATCCTATCGAGGGCGTCCTTATCTTCACAAGAAAAAAGAGAAGCCTCCACGACATAAGGACGGAAGGATTAAGCAGAAAGAGGAAGGTGAGGAGTTGGGGGAAGGGGGAGAACTTGTCATCTCATCAGAAGAAGAATACATAACCGACAACCGTGACAGTTTGCAACGCCAACAAGAAACTGAGATGGCTACCCCCCAACAAGTTCAGGAACTAGTTGCCGCAGTCCAAAACCTTAATTTGGAGGTCCAGAATCTCAAGACAACCAACGCAGCATTGCAACTAAGAATGAATGAACGGGAGCGACCCTCTGCAGACCTACCTTCATAACCTTTGATTTCCGGCATGATCACGCATACCACTGAGGAATTACAACTATGTATCCAGCAACATACCGAAAGGATCTCGTTTGACATAATCCGAGCCGCCCATTTTCCTATCATACTAGGGATAAGCTGGCTACGAAAGCACAACCCTCACATTGATTGGGCAAAGAACGTACTCTGTTTTCGTTCCACCTTTTGTAGATCCGAATGTCTGCCTGAACCAAAGTTTGAGACAGTACAAACTACCAATGTTTACGACTCCAGACTCATCCATTGTCTTCCACGCCATCTACAAGAATATACAGAGGTGGTAACAGAAAAGACGCCTAGCGATCTTCCTCCACACAGACCAGAAGACTGTTGTCTGGATCTTGTTCCTGATGCACTGGTACCGTTTGGTAGGATGTTCCCTTTATCCCCCAGAGAAAAACACTTCCTCCGGGAATATTTGGATAACAACCTGGCCAACGGACTTATAAGACCTTCAAAGTCACCAGCTGGAGCTTCACTGTTTTTCATCCCGAAGAAGGACACACAAGAACTGAGACCCTGTATTGACTACAGGGGTCTAAACAAGGTGACCATAAAGGACAGATATCCCATGCCTCTTATCACCGAAATTATTCAAGCTGTTCATGGCGCCACAATCTTCACAAAATTGGATCTTCGGAATGCATACCATCTCCTCCGTATCCACCAAGGGGATGAATGGAAGACCGCGTTTAGGACCCCCTGTGGGTTGTACGAATACCAAGTGATGCCCTTTGGGCTTGTGAATGCCCCATCTGTGTTCCAGCGCTTTATGGACCGGCTTTTTTCGGACCTGCTGTGTCAGACCACGATTGTCTATCTCGATGACATACTGGTTTATTCAAGAACTCCGGAGGAACATGTTGTCCATGTCAAAGAGGTCTTCCAGAGACTAAGAGAAAATCATCTCTCAGTCAAAATAGACAAGTGTGTTTTTTCTGCAACATCAATCCCATATTTGGGTTTCATATTATCAAGTCAGGGTGTCGCCATGGATCCCCGCAAAGTTTCTGCCATTTTGGAATGGCCTTCACCGAAATCCATCAAGGAGGTACAAAGATTTTTAGGTCTGGCAAACTTTTACCGGAAATTTATATCCAACTTTTCCCACCGGATTGTACCTATTACCACGCTACTTAAGAAGAGCTCCAAACCATTCTTTTGGTCCAGCGAAGCTGAGGATAGCTTTCACAATCTCAAGGAAGCCTTCTGTACCGCCCCCATCCTTCAGCAGCCAGATCAAGACCGGCCTTTCATCGTCGAGACAGATGCATCTTCATCAGCTATGGGGGCAGTTCTTTTGCAGGAACATCAAGGTGAGGAACATCTAGTCTCCTATTTCTCCAAGACACTAAATGACAGCCAAAGGAACTACTCAGTCATAGAGCGCGAATTATTGGCCATGAAGTCAGCCTGTTTAGAGTGGCGTCATCTCCTACAAGGAGGTAAACACCCATTCTCCATCAGAACAGATCACAGAAATCTACAAGTTCTGCGACAGTTCGAGTGCTACAACACAAGACAGGCCCGCTGGGCTCACTTCTTTGCCCAGTTCGATTTCAACATTACCTACATCCCAGGGCCACAGAATATAGTCGCGGATGCTTTGTCTCGCAGAGGAGACTATGTGACCGAATCCGACAGGACGCCGGATCTTATGTTCCCCTTGACGAGGAGAATAGGTGTTCTGTCCTCTTTCTTGAGGCAAGTGAAAGAAGCTTCTAAGGGGGGTTTTGAGTCGGAGAGTCACCCACAAGACCTCGTCTATGAAGTCAAGGAAGGACTCTACTTTGTGAAAGGAAAATTATATTTACCCACTTCAGAATTTCGGAGATTGGCATTAAAATGGTGTCACGACTCCAAGTGGGCGGGTCATCGAGGTATTAAGGGCACATTGGAATTTCTACAGAGGCACTATTATTGGCCAGTGATGCGCCAAGACGTGGCCAGTTACGTACAATCCTGTGTGACCTGTCTTCGCAGCAAGAGTTCTCGTCTAAGACCTTTGGGCCTTTTGAGGCCTAATCCTGTTCCCGACGGTCCTTGGGAAGTTGTATCTACTGATTTCATCGTGGACTTACCTCCTTCTGAAGGAAGCACATGCATCATGGTGGTGATCGATTACTTCACAAAGATGGCTCACTTCTCCCCATTACCAGGGGTACCAACAGCAGCATCCATGACCGAGACATTCATCAAAGATGTCTTTCGTCTCCATGGTATACCAAAGAAGATCATCTCAGATCGAGGTAGCCAGTACACTTCTCGTTTCTGGAAACATCTCTGCAACCGTTTGAGTATAGAGAGAGCTCGAACATCAGGTTTCCACCCTCAGTCAAACGGACAGACGGAACGTTTAAATGCCACCCTAGAACAGTACCTACGATGTTACGTGAACCTTCAACAGGACAACTGGGTTTCTCTACTACCCCTGGCAGAGTTCTCCTACAATAACTCTTTCCAATCTACTCTCGGTTTCACCCCTTTTTTCTGTAACTATGGCTACCATCCCCGGGCTATACTACCGGTCTCTAATGTCTCCACCTCTTTACCCACAGTTGACTCCACTCTCGCCTTGTTGAAAGACGTCCACCTACAGGCTAAACACAATCTTAGCAAGGCTCAAATGAGATATAAGGACCAGGCCGACAAACATCGAAAAGCGGTGCCTGACTGGGGGGTAGGATCTCAGGTCATGTTGTCCACAAGATATCTACCACGATGGGCACACCCTTCCAAACTCTCCCCTAAATTTCTGGGCCCATACGAAGTCACACAAGTCATCAACCCGGTGGCCTTTCGTCTAAAATTACCCAAAAGCCTTCAAAGAGTCCACCCGGTGTTTCATGCCTCACAACTCAAACCTTTTCTTGCAGACATCTGGTCTCGCAAAAAGAAGAAAACCCCCTTGCCTGCTACTTCGACCCAGGAGGAATTTGAGGTAGCCCAAATCTGTGACTCCCGGTATCGTCAGGGAAGGTTGGAATTCCTTATACGGTGGAAGGGGTATCACTGGTCGGAAAACTCTTGGGAACCAGCCTCTCAGGTACATGCCCCACTGTTGGTCCGCAAGTTTTTTCGCTCTCATCCGGGGAAACCGGGGGGAGGTCTCCGTAGGAGGGGGCATACTGTCATGCCGCGGCAGGGTTGGCGGAAGTGGAATCGCTGGCGGTTCGGTCCGCCGTAGCATTCCGCTCCTCGTCTTCCGTTTACCGCTCTAGTCGTTGTACGCGTCCGTGACCCGGAAGTATAAAAATCCTCACTTCCGGGTCGCATACGCGTTGCAACGTTTCCGGGTTTCCTCCTGTGTTGCTGCCGCTCCATCTCCGGGTGATATTCTTGACCTTCTGCATTTAGTTTCGCTGTTTTCCACTCAGCTGTTTTCCACCCTGCCCAGTGCTTGGTCTCGTCCCTGTCTAAGCCTTTTTCTCCTTATTTTCCTTTTCCTTCCTTTTATCCTTGCTTATTTTTCCCCTTTTTTCAAATTGAATCTACCGGTTGCCAGACCCCTGCCTGCCTACCGGACTGCCTCTGAATTTCCCCGGTATCTACTTGATTCTACCTGTTGCCCGACCTTTTGCCTGCCTACTGGACTGCCTGTGATTATCCTTAGTATCTCATTGAACTTACCTGTTGCCAGACCTTTTGCCTGCCTATTGGACTGCCTGTGATTATCCCCCGAGTCCGTTGGATCTACCTTATTCCAGATTCGGTGCCTGCTCATCGGATTGCACTCTCTTCAGCTAACTCATCTTCTGGGATCCTACACCTGCAATACTACGTCTAGGGGTTTTTTGTGCCTTCCGGCTTTTTTCCCCCCGTGAGGCGTTCTCGGTAGGATAACCCCCGTTGCCCCTATCTTAGTGGCACGGTGGCATCCTATCGAGGGCGTCCTTATCTTCACAAGAAAAAAGAGAAGCCTCCACGACATAAGGACGGAAGGATTAATGTCATGATCTCTGCTTCCAAAAGGTCAGGGTTTTCCCAACTCCCTTGGAAGCAGATCCATAACCCAGGTTCCGAGTGCCAACCAGTCCCGATTGGGACCTTTTGGACCCAGTCCTGGCGCCAGTGGCACCAGGCTCATAAATATGCCCAGTCCCAGCGCTGGAAGCGCCGGGCTCATAATGCTTGGGTGGACTTACCTGCAGCAGACCATGCTGCTTACTTGCCTGCCAGTTGAGCCTCTGATCCTCTTCTGTTTGGAACTACTTTTCCTGTTGGGTGGGGCTGGAGCCACTCCCTAGATTCAGAACACTGGAACTCTTCTGGAAGGCAGGAACTCTTTTTTTACCAGGAACTCTTTTCTTACTTAGGCGTGGCTGTGGAAGGAGACACCTAAGCACTACAGGAGGCTATTTAAACCACACCCGGTGGATGAATCTTGCTTTGCGTTATTCTGCACCCTCTGCAGCAGAACGCTCATCGTGTCTTCTGCATCCGGTCCTGGGCCTAAGGAAAAAGGCTTACCATCCTGAATCCAGTCTTCAGCAACACCTATAAAGACAAGAAAGAACAGGTTAGCATTCCGGCATCTGAAAGGCAAAGGCTTACCTACTCTTTGTGCGCTCCGGAGGTCTTCACACTGCATTCCGGCATCTGAAAGACAAAAGCTTACCAACTCTTCGCATGCTCCGGAGGCCGTCGGCGCTGCATCTCGCATCTGAAAGACAAAACAAGGTGCGTTTAAAGACATTGGGGAACTTTAATACTCACGTGCCATTACTCCTTTCCACATCTAACCCAGTGGGTATCCCGGCACCCTGCAGCCGCTCCGAACTTGTACCTGCAAAATAAAAAGACAGTTAGAGCGCTTCGTGAAGCTGGCAACAAGCGCTTACTTACGTGCTTCCAGGCGCTTCTATCCATCACACGGGCTCCATCTTCAACTCACTTCAGCCCGTCATCCGCCATCGCCGGAACCCTGCAAAACAAGAGACATCATTATTACAGACTTTAAAGACATTTGAGTTACTCGAAACTTACCGTTCGTGCAGTAAACGACGGACAGCAGTCCTCTGAAGTCAAGAGGCCTGCGCTACCTATCCAGTGAAGAAACTGGTTACAGCACCCTGCCCCGAGGCAGATGGAGAGCTCGGCATTCACTTACCTAAGGTGAGAGCGTTAACCTGTGGGGGTCTACAGGAGAGGAGAAGAGGAAAGAGATAGGGACACCCCAATAACCCCAGTTCATTAACCCCGTATTTTCTATCTGCAGACATCTTACTCTGCACGTCAGGCATACAGGGCACAGAGGTCCAGCCCAAAGAGCCAACCGGGTGCTGCATATCACCTTTGAAGATACGGTAGTCGCCCAGTCAAGACCGGCGCCTCTGCGAGAATCAGGTGAGCGTTACAATTAAGCAGAAAGAGGAAGGTGAGGAGTTGGGGGAAGGGGGAGAACTTGTCATCTCATCAGAAGAAGAAGACATAACCGACAACCGTGACAGAACCAGTCTAATGTGCCTTTAAGGTATAGGAGGAACAACGCTCAATTGCTGCTAGTAGATTTGAGGATATACTGTTTTACTGCACTTAGAAGATGCATTAGGATAGCCTGTCTATTGCAATTGGCCTGGTATAGCACCTGGGAGAGTCATAATGTTAGTGTCTCTCTACGCTTACAAAACTGTGAGGACAGCCAATGAATTGAGGAAAGATTATTGCGGGTAGCCTAGATATTGCACTTATAAGATTCCCGGGGTAGATTATTGCACTTATAAGATGCATTAAGATAACTCCTGACAGTTTGAGGGTAGCCAGTATATCTCACATGGAATGTACTATCGTAGGCTGCCCACTGCGCAAAAACGTACTGAGGTGTTCCTGCCTATTACATTGACTGCACACTTATAAGAACCAAGTTGTTAGCCTGGCTGCGGTCGAAACACTCAATAGATACTTGAAATTGGAATCATAGGTGTTCAGGACGACAGCCTGTCTATTGAGATTAGAAGATGCATTAGGCCAGCATGTGTATTGCACTTAGAGATAACATGGCCTTCTACAGATGACCATATCACTCTACTTCAAAGACAAGGTTCCATTCGAGCCTTAAGGTACGTATGCACGCACCACTTCAGTGAACTTCGGTCGCAGGCACGGCTACCTACCTGTATGCATTTAGAATGCAGCGATGACATAAATTTGGTCTAGCTGGACACATAATGCTCCTCCAGGCTTTTACACAGCCCACAACACATATGCCATCTGAATGCAGCAATGACCTAGGACAACATTCGGTTTAGCTGGACATTTAATGAAGTTTTCTTCCTATTACACATAATCCTCTCCACTCAGCACCCATCCACGTGCCTAAATTCATGGGTAGCTTTATGGAGCCCGACCAGCAGCCCCCTAACTCCTTATCTTTGCCAAATACGCACGCGCATTCTAGCATTCACACAATTATTCAAACATTGGACTTCGTTCCCCCAAGAGCGTTCCCACCACAAGCGCGTTGAGGCCATATTAATGGGATAAAGGTGCTATACAAATGACTACTACTAAAATTACAAACTACCACCTGAGAGTCAACAAATGAGAACAAACGTTTGCTGCATCAGGAAAATAAGCACATATTGTGCAACATTTATTTATTGTCGTCATCCAAAGCCCAGCACACCCAGGGCATAATTCTGAACATGCAGGGCTTAAAACATCTAAGCATTCATTTATAAATTAATTCTCTTGTGCAAGTTAACCTTTGCCTGCAGATTAGTGGCATCATCTAATTTATTAAGTGTAGTGGGCACATTGTGCCTGCCTGATGTTAGATGGCAAAGCGGTTCTGGATTTCAGGTGTGTAGCAGAAGGCCTGTGTCCTGTATGATGACGTTATGACGTCTTGTGTTATTTGTAAAACAAAATTCTGCTAGTTCCAGAATTGTTCCGTTTCCTGACATAGGTCAAGCACTGCGCATTGGCTGTGTTAGGCCATAATCAATGTGTCCTTATGTTGTAAAGCAGTCAAGTAGGGTGAAGCCAGTGTTTATAACATGGCCCTAAAATGTGGAAAAGCGTGCCGGAAAAGCGTGCCATCTAAGAGCTGTTATGTAAGGTAGGGAAAGGTAAACAACTTCCCTACTTCAAAACACCTTCCACTATAGTTCTTGTTAAACCGCTGGATGGCAGCAACAAAAGAAACTGTTGTTGCAGCCATGAGCATGTGCTCATGTTTGTTTGTTTGTTTATTTATTTGTAGCGCGCCCCAGACCCGGAGGTAACCGGGCGTGTGTTCAAGAATACTTTAAGCTTACAGGTTACAGTTACATACAGTTACAGATTCCAAGTAATTACATGGTGCATTGACAGCAAAAGGATGACGATATACAAGGTTATATACACAGGTATTTGTACACAGAGGTGTATACACAGTATACATTGAGAGTTAAAGGAGCATGTCGGTGTACGTTCAGTTGCAGGTTGACAGGTGGGTCAGGCGTGAGTAGTCCTAGTGTCAGTCAGTTATAGGTCATTTTCTTTGAGCCATTTAACACAGTTGAGTCTGAAGTGTGGATAGGATTGGACAGACCTTAAGGAAGATGGGAGGGAGTTCCACAGCCGGGCCACTTTGACAGGGAAGCTGTTGCCTCCGGCTGTGCTCAATTTAAATTGGGGTACAACTAGCTGGTTGGTATATGCTTCTCGGGTGGGTCCGTTAGAGGTTCGTCTTTTGAATCTTTCTGTTAGGTATTTGGGGGCTAGGTTATTGATACTTTTGAATGTTAGTGATACTGTTTTAAGTTTAATTTTGTCCGCTGTAGAGAGCCAGTTAGATTGTCTTCTGATGTCTGATATATGCTCTCTTCTTGGGATTCCTAGTGCGGCTCTAAGGGCGTCGTTCTGCAAGGTTTGGATTTTTTGCAGTGTGTGTTTATTGGACCCTATGTATAGTGCGTTGCAACAGTCCAATTTGGAGAATACCAGAGCTCTTGATAGGGTGAGGCAGCTGGTAGTGGACAAGTATGGTTTAGCTGCTCTGATCAGCTTACAGGTGTATGCAGTGCTAGAGGCCATCACACTCACCTGCTTTGTTAGGGAGAGGCAAGAGTCGAGGTAAAAACCTAATGTTTTTACCTCTTTTGCTACTTAGATGGTGTTGCCATCTATAACAAATGATAAATAGTCATTGTTCAGTCTTTTGATATTTTGTGCGTTCCCCAGTATGAGTTCCGTTTTGTCATCATTCAGGCATAGACCATGACGGGCCACCCATGCATGGATGATGAGGTATATCTTGTTCACAAGGCTAAATCCTGTTTGTAATCCCCCAAAAGTGGGATGAGAATCTGAGTGTCATCTGCATAGTTTGTGTAGGTGACACCCAGAAGGTCCAGATCATCAAACAGGGGCTTCGTGAAGATGTTATACATGGTTGGAGAGACACAGGATCCCTGGGGAACGCTGCATGTGATGGGTACTGATTCAGATGCTGCAAAGGTAGAGAAAACCCTCATGGTTCTGCCACTTAAGAACGACTTGATCCAAGCAATGGCATGTGTGGAGCAGTGGGCCGCAGATTCCAGGTGGAAGCAGAGCACATCATGGTCCACTAGGTCAAATGCCGCTGAGAGATCCAATAGGAGGAGTAGGGCAGTTTTTCCACGATCTCTCAGCTCATCGACTTGGGTTTTGAGATCGATAAGTGCAGTTTCGGTACCATGTTGAGGCCTGAAGCCTGATTGTCTTGTACCTAATAGTTGATGCAGCTCTAGGTATTTTTGGATCTGTAGATAACCCACTCCGTCTAATATTTTTAGCAGGAATGGTACCGTAGTGACTGGTCTGTAGTTGGTCGGGATGGAGGGGTCCAGGGTTTGCTTTTTAAGAAGGGGGAGGACCCATGATTGTTTAAGGTTGTCTGGTATTGTGCCTGATGCAAAAGAGGCATTTATACGTTTGGAAATAAATGGGGATAGGTCTCTGGCCGCGTCTTTTATCAGTTGTGCAGGGCATATGTCACCTCGACAGTTGGTTAGTTTGAGCTAAAGTATTATTTTTTCAATCTCTGAAATGGTTACTTTGTTGAAGCTGAATTCATGTTCTGGTTTGGTAGAGGTAGGTGGTTTACCATTTTGATAGGTTGAAGGAGGAATATTTTGTTTATTATTCTCAATTTTGGTTTGAAGTGTGGTGATTTTGTCGTTTAGAGCTTTTTGGATGTTAGAGCACCACGTTTTATTTTTGTCGCAGTTGTCTGGAATAGGGATGGGGTTTTCCAGTTCCTTTAGTATAATGAATAGCTCTTTGGTTCCGGATTTAGCCTGTAGTATTCTGTTGTTAAAATTCTCTTTTTTTGCTCTCCTTATTCCATTTTTGTAAATCTTGGAGGCATTGATGAGAGCCGTTTTATTTGTCTCAGATGGAGTTAGTCGCCAGGCGGATTCGCATTTGCGTTTTTCAATCCTTAGCGATTTGAGAAGAGGGGTGAACCAGGTGTTTAGGTGTGCTCTGGGCTTACTTTTTCTCATTTTCAAAGGGGCGATGGTGTCCAGGGCTTTGGCCATGGTTGAGTTGAATTTGTTTACTAGAGCTGATGGTTTTAGCGAATCAGGTAAGGAATTTAGAGTTGGGAGGATAAGTGGTAGCAGTTTTTCCGTAGTTATGTTTTTTAAAATTTCTGGTTGGTAAGGGGGAGGGGGGGCAATATAGTTTCCTTAGGTTGGTCGGTGTTTTCGTTTATGAGGAAGGTTATTAGCGCATGATCTGTCCAGATTTGTGGGCAGACATCAGTAATTGTTACATTAAAGTTCTGTAATGACATTGGCGATATTGATCGCTTGCAAGTCTTTGTGGTCATTGAAGCCTAAGTTCATGTCTCCCAGAAGGATGTCTTGCGATGAGTTTTTTAGATTATTTGAGAGGATCATAGAGATGTCCTCCTCAAAGGTTCCAATGGGGCCAGGTGGCCTGTAGATGAGGTGTATGTTGATAGACTGAGAGGATGATAAGAGTTTAGCGGTTAAGGATTTGCAGGATTTAGTATTTGAAGGCGTTTCTATTTTTATGGTGAGACTATTTTTAGCGATGATGGCTAATCCACCTCCTCGAGAGTTGGTTCTATCTTCTCTGAGAATCTTGTAGTTAGGGGGCAGGGCAAGCATCAGAGTGGGTCCTGCTGCTTGGTGCAGCCAGGTTTCTGTTATGGCTAGGAGGTCATAATCACCTATTTGGATGAGATCGGCGATTTCGGTGGCATGTGCTATTAATCACCTGGCATTAATAAGGGCACCCTTCAGGGGTGTGTTTGGTTTAGGTGTTGCGGGAGTGACGCAACTTTTCGTTTTGGTAGGTTTATTGCTTGACGTCCGATGATTGTTGATGGGACTGTTAATGTGGGAGTCTCTTTTGGTGGGGGAGGTGTTTAATTTGGGGGCATTACGTTGGATGTCTCTTCTATTACTAGGTTTGGTAACTAGTCTGGCTAGAGGTTCATAGATTTTAGGTAAACTTGACCGTAACTTTGCATTTCTGCTTAAGGTGTCGCACGGGATATTTGTTAGAGGGTGGTGGAGGATAGGTGACTTTATAGACTGTGGGTTAGCGTCTGGGGTGATGGAGGGTCGGTGCTCGTCAGAATTCAGTGTCACAGTAGGCATAGATTGCGGTGGGTGGTTTCCTGTTGTCATTGTGGACCAGAGGGTGGACAGGAAGATGAGGGTGGAGATCATTCTATCCTAGGGATAGTTGTCTATATCTGGTGGGGGTGAGGGGGCGCTGTGACGTCTAGGAAAGACACTAGTAGGTTGTTGAATTCGTGATTTCTAACATTGTAGTAGCATCATATTGATTAGCAGCAGCAGTGGGCTAAGATATAGGCAACACAGGGCTGGGTATAGTCAGCACAATGGCTAAGTATAGGCAGCACAATGGCTAAGTATAGGCAGCACAAGGCAAAGTATAGGCAGCACAAGGCAAAGTATAGGCAGCACAAGGCAAAGTATAGGCAGCACAAGGCAAAGTATAGGCAGCACAAGGCAAAGTATAGGCAGCACAAGGCAAAGTATAGGCAGCACAAGGCAAAGTATAGGCAGCACAAGGCAAAGTATAGGCAGCACAAGGCAAAGTATAGGCAGCACAAGGCAAAGTATAGGCAGCACAAGGCAAAGTATAGGCAGCACAAGGCAAAGTATAGGCAGCACAAGGCAAAGTATAGGCAGCACAAGGCAAAGTATAGGCAGCACAAGGCAAAGTATAGGCAGCACAAGGCAAAGTATAGGCAGCACAAGGCAAAGGATAGGCAGCACAAGGCAAAGGATAGGCAGCACAAGGCAAAGGATAGGCAGCACAAGGCAAAGGATAGGCAGCACAAGGCAAATGATAGGCAGCACAAGGCAAAGGATAGGCAGCACAAGGCAAAGGATAGGCAGCAAAAGGCAAAGGATAGGCAGCACAAGGCAAAGTATAGGCAGCGCAAGCTAAGTATGGGCAGCGCAAGCTAAGTATGGGCAGCGCAAGCTAAGTATGGGCAGCGCAAGCTAAGTATGGGCAGCGCAAGCTAAGTATGGGCAGCGCAAGCTAAGTATGGGCAGCGCAAGCTAAGTATGGGCAGCGCAAGCTAAGTATGGGCAGCGCAAGCTAAGTATGGGCAGCGCAAGCTAAGTATGGGCAGTTAGCACTATTTTGCAATATAGCATCCGCAATATTCAGGACGCTTACCGTTGGTAGGCTAGATGCAACATATACATACTAGGCTGAAATAGGCTAGATTCAACACAGGCAAAGCGGGCTGAGATGGACTAGAGACAGCATAGGTACGGTGCAATGAACTGAGTACAGGATAGACACAATCAGCATTACAAATATGGCAATTGATTTTACTTATTGCACTAGGTCAGGACAGGGTAAGCGCATGGGTACGCGGCAGCCTGGCATAATAGAGGTGAGCAGTGGGCCAGGTCAACTTTGACTAAGTGGGCATAGGGCTCAGTATGCAAAGTACAGAGAATGTTCTAGGACAAATCAGAGTAGGCAGGTTTAACAGTTCTACAGTACCTGGGTGCAGATTAGCATTTTCTACAGTGCCTAGATACGAATTTCAGCGCTAGGGCTTGGAATGCTAGGTAGTCTCAAAGGTGCAGGTTTAACAGATTAGCATTTTCTACAGTGCCTAGATACGAATTTCAGCGCTGGGGCTTGAAATGCTGGGTAGTGTCACAAATACGGGTTTCACAACTGTACAATACCTAGGTCCAAAAACAGTATGTGGAGGTGGCATGCTAGTGGTGGTAAGACACAGGTACATTTGAGCTAGGTACAGGTTTAAGAGTATAGGCCAGAAGAGTTCACGAGGATGGGAGCTGAAGCTGAGGGTGGCGAGCCTCTCGAGTGATTGCGCAATCTCGAGCTGCTAGATCAGATGTATGGCAGGGGGAGTCTAGTGTCGCGCGTGTTTGTGAGGCAAATTGCTGCACGCAGAACATTAGAACATCATTGATAAATAGCAGTGGGAATGATAAGCGGTCTAAGTCAAGTAGCAAGCATTCTATTTCAGCTAGATGCCGTGCATCGGTATGTAGAGCACTTTTTCGTTTGCCGGTATGCTATAGTGCTGGATGTAGTAGCGCACAGACTATGACTTACTGTGCAATGGGATGGATTAGGTGACCATCCGCGACACGGCTACTGGTGGGCGCTCAGATGAGGGGCGCAGGATGACCACAAGCACGAGATTGTCGGGTGTGTGTAGGCAGAATGAGGCAGCGTGTCATCGCCTTGAGCTGGTTGCGCACGGTCAGCTGTGCCTTAATTCGTGCCTTGGCTCGGGCCGGCGCTCGCCTGCCGGCGAGGAGTGATTGGCCTGAAGAAAGACGTATCAGCCAATCGGGTCGCAGCAAAAACAGCTGATCAGAGGTGGAGTGTGGGGGAGGTCGCATGGGGCATGGCGGCCATCTTTGGAGGGTGTGCTTCACGTTCAGGACAATGGCGAAGTTCCGTGCAGATCCAGGAAGGCTCTTATTCTTAGTGTAAGAATGTAGAAAACACCAAGGCAGCTTCTTTCCGAGTGGACGCTCGTAGATAATGAATATTAGGAAGGGGTCTGCAGCGCTTCAGGTGAGGGGCTTCAAGGCTGTAGGTAACAGGCCAGGGGCATACCTTTGCATTTGAGTGTGTTGATGCGGGTGAGGCTGCTCCTGCAGCATGAGGTGCGCCGCGTGAGCTCCTGCTCTGCTTAGGGCTGGATACAGAGTGTGGGCACCGTCAGCTGTGCCTTAATTCGTGCCTTGGCTCGGGCCGGCGCTCGCCTGCCGGCGAGGAGTGATTGGCCTGAAGAAAGACACGTTTGGCACAGATGACGTACTACAGACGAAAAAGTTTCTGAATGAGCAATTGTAATTTATTAAAGCTAATATTAATGTTCAAACAAGTTAGTATCACAAGACTTAACCATGATGGAAACACAGAATTAATGCACGAGTCTTGAGGACCGTTTGAAAAGGGAAAACTGAGCTTAGAGGGGGGATGGAATGTAAGGGAAAATGGTCACATCATGTACTAGTGTACACTCAACGGAAACAATATTTAATGCTGGCATGTACTTCGTGATAGTAAACGATCTAAAGAGTAGGGACATGTGCGCTGTTTGTAAAGAAGGCATCAAAAGCATGAAGCACAGTATTAAATTAGGGACAGTGACTCAGTTATGTAAGAATAAACTGAACAAATACGGAACACCATAACAACCAGACTTATTGCATAATCACATATTTGGTGTGATTATGCCTTCTATTATATACACATTATTTTGGGTAGCACTCATCAATATTTCAATTTGAATCTCTATAATTTAAGATAAATGTATGTATGTATTCAACTTCTTTTCTTGGCGCACACCAGTATTCCCTTGGCCAATGGGTTGTAATGAGTTACTAATTTATATCATATTGAATTCAATGCGAGTATTGATGGCACTCTTATTAGTGAAATACCTTCCTACAACAATAAATTATTCCTTCAAAATGTGTTATTTATTTCAAAATGTAAAACATTGTTTCTTGGTAAGTTTCTTAAAATAATCACACACATCAATATTCTCACAACAGTCAAGCAAATCAATATCAGTTATAGTATCTGTATTGTATTCAAAATACAAGAATAATTTAAGATTGTCTCTACTATATATTTCCACAATTGACAACTTATAGGGTACTGCGTGTCGCAGTCCGTTTCGTCACACGTTTCAGACAATCACTGTCCTTCATCAGCAGATCCCAAATTGTCTTATTAAAGAGTAATCAAAATAAATCTATGTTTCCCTCCAATACCTATTTCGAACCAAAATAACTTCATATTATTCTTAAACATGCTATGATTCTCACTAACTTCATTCAATAACCTAGATGAGCTGTGATAAAAACATCCTTCATTAAACTGCCTAAGGAAACAGTAATTTTTACATAAATTGCTGTGTAAATATTCTTTTCTTAAACAAAATGCTTCAATTACATGATGTTTCTTGATTTATTTGGCTGTTATGAGAATATTGATTTGTGTGGTTATAAGAAACTTGTTGCAAAGAAACAATTTATGGGCCTCATTACAACATTGCCGGTCCAGAAACAAGGGTGCTGGTAAACTTACCAGCACCCTTGTTTCCGAACTGGCAAATTACAATTTTGCCTGCTGGGGCTGCTCCGCCCGACAGGTCTGACCCTTCCGGGCACAGCCGTCACGGTAGCACCAGCACCATTATCAACGGTGCCAGTGCTTCCGTGAACCCATTCCCGTGGAGTCCGATGGGATTCCACGGGAACGGGGAACAACATCTACTGGTACCTAGCTTGCCAGTCCAACGGGACTTGTAATGTCCTGGTGGCACCGGCAAGCTAGGTGCCTGTAAAATGTCAGGAGTCCGGCGGCAACCCACCGGTAGCACCGGCAGGGTTACCACCGGATTCGTAATGAACCCCTATGAGTCATAGAAATTCATCAGAATATTATAATTTTTGAAATAAATTACAACACAATTTTGAAGGAATAATGTACTGTAGGAAGGTATTTCACCAATAAGAGTGCCATCAGTACTCACATTTAATTCAATGTGATGTACCCCACAACAAACAGACAGCATGGGGGTGGGGCAAAACTGTGAAGGGCTCTAACAGGTTTAGATGATATTTCTATCTGGGTATTTAATCAGAGTGTCTTTAACTCCAATGACAAGTGTATATTGAAAAACGCTTGCTAAATTGCCAGTTGGAACTAACAATACCTATTGAGCGCAGAATAAATGCAGAATAATCACAATGCTTTCTCTGCTGTTGCACAGATGTGCCATCTCATTAGTGCCTGTTGCGTACTGAAATCAAAGCGTGGTAACAGCAATCTCATGAGTTCTAGTTGCTGCAGCATAATTGTACACAGCTCAAAACAAAAAGATTGTCACCACCCACAAGCATCTGCAAAGCCAAGCCAGAAGCACTGAGCAGAGCCACAAACAGACCCAGACTAGATACACCAACCAGCCCTCACCAAGAAAGGCCAATGTGCCCCAACATAAAACAGACAGTGACCCCATGCAACAGACACTGGCTCTCAAGTACAACATGATCAAGACCTCGCCGCAAAAAACCAAAAGCCATTTCCTACCTGCACATCCGAATGCTAGATGATACCGTGATGAGGGGCTGAACTTGACACAGCATACATTGGCTTTTGCTTCGATGCTCGCAACCGAATTGTCCAGGTTAGTTGACCAGAGTTTGACTGAAAGAGAAACGGTTACAGTAGAATTATTTTTATGCTGACACTGCTTTAACAGACTTTCCTACTTTTGTGCAGGCAACAAGTGGCATATGAACACCCTATTTGGGAATCAATCCTGGACAGAACATCCAGCGCATTTTCATAAAAGGGAAGTTTTTTATTTCGTTTTTTTCCACATGCACCTTTCCAACATATATAAAAGATAACAGAATCGTAAGAATATATAACAATTTTTTTTTCATAAAACAGCTTTTTGACAAGATGATGATATATACTTGTCATATTTCATTCCTCAAGTTGGGTGAGTTTTACCTGGACAAAACATAATATATGTACCAACGAGAGAACTAAGGCATTGCTACGTCCCCACATGCAGCTCAGCCACAGCAGCTAACAAGAGAAAGATGTTAGAGAAATAGGTATTTGGCCAATGTTAATAATCTCTGATTTTCAAAGAAGTTACAGAATATAATCAAGTGCTTCAATGTTTCCAGCTCAGTGCTACTGCGACAAAAAGCAACAGAGGCCATTGTTTGCAATGCCCTTATTAAGTTTCCAGTATTTTGTACATACATTAGTGTGAAATAGATTTAATCTGCATCTCATGTAGACATTCCTGACTCGATTACAAGGGAAGCATATTAGATGGGGCACGCAGAGATGTTTCTCATGTCTGAATTTTGCATATTCTGCATACGATCGATATGTGGCAATGTGGTCCGAAGTGAGAGACTAGTCGTATTGAAAAAGCTTTTTCTTCACAAGCGCTGGACGTGTTTGGAGATCTTCAGGCTCCATAGCAATCAGAGAGCAAAGACATCATTTGAATGTTGAATAACAAGATCGACGATGGTGAGGAGTTTGCCAACATTAGTGCTAATTCCTCATATACAGAATTGGGCAGAGGATGGGCATAATTGTTAAGCCTTCTCCATTGAAGCTTTGAAGCCAACAAAAACAATACACGCTCGTGGAGGAGTATGACATTGGGCAAACTTTTGTGGAGACCAAGGACCGTCTTCCAAATTAGACCTTGAATTTTGTTAAGAATTATGCCAATGTCTAGCAGGCAAAGATCAAGCTCATAAAGATTGGTTGCCCCCAACTTTTAGAAGGTAGAAGTCAATAAATGGCATGTGCGAAAATTTGCAATGTTTATAAAAAAATGAGCTTCATTCGAGCCATCACTGTGGCAATTTTGATAGTTAAGGAACTATGCCACATCTTTAGAGAGTTGATATTTGCAAGATTGTAGCCAAAGTATGTCAGTCCCATCGTACGCTGGATTGGGTTGTTGTCAATATTCCATTGGAATCTCACCCATTTTTTCTTGTTGGAGAATACAAGAATATTGGATTTTGTTGAATTAGTGACCAGGTTGTGTTGTTTGCAGGATAAAGAAAAGCACTGGAGTTTCTTCTGTAACCCAAAAGGTGTATGGTCAAAAAGCATGACATCATCGCCCAATGCGAGCCAAATGTCGCAATTCTCCTAATCTTACCGGGAAGCTATCAGAATTAAACCACAATGAGTTGATGTCGGCACGGTAAAGGTTGAAGGGTACTGATGCAAGATTGCACCCTTGCTTTACACAGATTTCTGTGGGTATTCTGTCAGTAAGTAACCCAGACTGGTCAATGTGTATTCTGTAGTTAGTTTGGGCATGCAACAAAGCAATGGTTGCAGTGATAGGAGTTGGAATGCCATAGTGTTGCATTTTTTGCCATAGGGTACCAGTAATTACAATGTCAAATGAAGATGACAGGTCAAGTAAAGCCATATAAATTGGACTATTTTTGGACTGCTGTGAGGATGCCAAGAGGTGGGCTAAAATGGTGGCATTCAATGGAGTGCCCATTAATTTTCTGAAAACAGTCTGAAATCGGGATAGGGTGTGATGAGTTGCAATAAAACGATTCGGATCATTAAGTATCAGTGTGGCAAATACCTTGGCAGTGACTTCTATCAATGCAATTGAGTGAAAATTGTAAGGGATTTCAATTGAGCCTTTTTTATGCAGGGGGATAATTATTGATGTTAACCACGATGGCGGAATAACCTTGGATTGAAAAATGATGTCATAACGACACTTCAAGATTGTTGCCCAGAAGTGAGGATCATCTTTCAAGACACAGGGTGGAATCCCATTGGGACCTGCTGCTTTAGAAAATGTAAGTTGTTTAAACGCCCATTGCACGTCCTCGACTTCCCATGGGCATTTGGAAGGGATGGAACTTGTTAATGTTTGAACATCAAAAGGGAGTAAATCCCTGAGGCAGTTGGTATTTGCTCTTGTAATATAGTGTCCAAGAGTCACCTGAGATTGCAGATTGAAAGAGGGGTACTTGACGGCCTAGTTCTACTTAGTAGATTGATTTGTTTGTTTGTTTATTATTTGTATAGTGCTCCAAACCCAGAGGTAGAAGGGTGCTTAAAGGAGAGAGTTACAGAGCGAGATGTATACAAAGTCAAAATACAATTTCAGAAAGGCAATTACAAGTAGATTTCAAAATAGGCAATTTCTAATAAATACAAATATATAATATAATACACCATTTTGCAGATTTTGCAAGGATGGTTAACCGGACGGAGGTGTATACATATGTTTGGGGGGTATGTGTTACTCTTTGTTCAGGAGCCAGCCGATAACCTGTTTTCTGAAGGTCTGGAAGGACTCAATAGTTTTAATGTTGAGTGGTAAGATGTTCCAAAGTTGGGAGGCAAGTACTGTGAAACTGGCACCTCCAGTGTAACGCTCACCTGATTCCCGCAGAGGCGCCGGTCTTGACTGGGTGAATGCCGTATCTTCAAAGGTGATGTGTAACACACGGTTGGCTCTTTGGGCTGGACCTCTGTGCACTGTATGTCTGACTCGAAGAGTAAGATGTCTTAGGTAAGTGAACGCCGAGCTCTCCATCTGCCTCGGGGCAGGGTGCCGTAACCAGTTTCTTCACTGGATAAGGGTGCAGGCCTCTTGACCTCAGAGGACTGCTGTCCGTCGTTAACTGCACGAACGGTAAGTTCTGGGCACTTCAAATGTCTTAAAAGTCTTTTGTAATGATATCTCTTGTTTTGCAGGGTTCCGGCGATGGCGGATGGCGGGCTGATGAGAGTTGAGGATCGAACCCGCGTGAGGAATAGAAGCGCCTGGAAGCACTTAAGTAAGCGCTTGTAGCCTGCTTCACGATGCGCACTAACTGTCCCTTTTATCTTGCAGGTACAAGTTCGGAGCTTTAGAGAAGCTGAAGGGTGCTGGAATACCCACTGGATTCGGCGTGGGAAGGAGTAATGGCACGTGAGTAATAAAGTTGCCCAATGTCTTTAAACGCACCTTCTTTTGTCTTTCAGATGCGGGATGCAGCGCCGAAGGCCTCCGGAGCGTGCGAAGAGCTGGTAAGCTTTTGTCTTTCAGATGCCGGAATGCAGTGCGAAGACCTCCGAAGCATGCGAAGAGTAGGTAAGCCTTTGTCTTTCAGATGCCAGAATGCAGCGCGAGGCGTTGGTGACAGCCGATGGACCAGGTAAGAGATGCGCTGCCACTGAAGACCGTAGTGCTAACCTGTTCTTTCTTTGTCTTTACAGGTGCTGCTGAAGACTGGATTCCAGGATGGTAAGCCTTTGTTCCCTTAGGCCCAGGATCAGAAGCAAAAGACACGATGAGCGTTCTGCTGCAGAGAATGCAGAATAACACAAAGCAAGATTCATCCATCGGGTGTGGTTTAAATAGCCTCCTGTAGTGCTTAGGTGTCTCCTTCCACAGCCACGCCTAGGTAAGAAAAGAGTTCCTGCTTTCCAGAAGAGTTCCAGTGTTCTGAACCTAGGGAGTGGCTCCTGCCCCACCCAACAGGAAAAGTAGTCCCAAACAGAAGAGGATCAGGGGTTCAACTGGCAGGTAAGTAAGCAGCATGGTCTGCTGCAGGTAAGTCCACCCAAGCATTATGAGCCCGGCGCTTCCAGCGCTGGGACTGGGCATCTTTATGAGCCTGGTGCCACTGGCGCCAGGACAGGGTCCAAAAGGTCCCAATTGGGACTGGCTGGCACTCGGAACCGGGGTTATGGGTCTGCTTCCAAGGGAGTCGGGCAAGTCCTGATCTTTTGGAAGCAGAGATCATGACATCCAGCTCTTTTTAAGGAGAATTTGGGCACCGTCAAGCATAAAGTGTTGAAGGATCTGGTGGCGGGTTTCATGGTGAATTTATTGGTGAGGTATGGTGGGGCTAGGTGGTTTAATGCCTTGTAAGTGAGGCAGATGGTTTTTAGATCGATTTTCTGTCGTATGGAAAGCAATTTGCATGATTTCCTAATCGTGGATATGTGCTCTTGCCTGGGGATGTTGAGTGCAGCTCGTAGTGGCTTGTTTTGAAGTACCTGCAATTTGTTGATTATAGATTGGTTAGCACTTAGGAACAGACTATTGCAGTAGTCCAATTTAGACTGTATGAGGGCTCTAGCATGAGTGAGGCAGTTATTAGATGATAGGAAGGGTCTACTGGCCCTAATTAGTTTGCCTGTGTAGGCAGAGGCTGAGGCGATCATTTTAGTTTGTTTGGTGAGGTTAGAGTTGGCATCAAGGTAGAAACGTAGAGTTTTTACCCTTTTGGCGATAGGGATGGTGTGACCATCAATAGTGATGTTGTTGTAGTTAGGATTAAGTTTAGACAGGTTACTAGGAGAGCCGACAAGGAGGAGCTCCGTCTTCTCATCATACAGGCAGAGGCCATGCGAGGCCATCCATTCCTGAATGATGGAGAAGATTTCATTAATCCGAGTGACTGTATGGTAATTGCCTGTGATGGTGAGGAGTATCTGGGTGTCATCTGCATAATTTGTGTAGGTGACACCCAGACAGTCCAGTTGGTCAAATAGGCTTTGTAAATATGTTATACAAAGTAGGGGAGACACAGGATCCTTGTGGGACCCCGCATGTGATAGGGATGGGGTCTGCTGCAGCTGTTGTAGAGAAAAGCCGCATGGTTCTGTTCGCCAAAAAGGATTGTATCCAAGTGACGGCAGAGGGGGAGAATTGAGCTGCGGTGGCTAGGTGGCTGCAGAGGATTTTGTGATTGACCAGGTCGAAGGCCGCTGAAAGGTCTAAGAGGAGTAGGATAGCGGTATTACCTTTGTCTTTGATTTCATCCATTTGACTTTTGAGGTCAACAAGAGAAGTTTCAGTTCCATGTTGAGGTCTGAAGCCAGATTGACGAATTCCTGGCAATTGGTTGGATTCCAGATATTCCTGAATTTGGATGTAGGTGACTCTGTCCAAGATTTTTAATAGGAAAGGGACTGTGGTGATGGGTCTGTAATTGGTGGGTATGGCTGGGTCTAGTGATTGTTTTTTTTAAAGTGGGAGAACCCTTGACTGTTTGAGGTTGCTGGGGACTGAGTTGTTGATGAATGATAGGTTGATAAGTTTAGTGATGAAGGGGGATAGATCTCTAGCTGCGTCTTTTATGATCTGGGCAGGACAGCTGTCCCCTTTGCAGTTCGAGGGTTTTAAGGAGGTGATGATTTTTTGAACTTCTATTGTGGTTACTTTCTTGAACGTGAAAACTGATTTGGTATCAACGGGTGTAGGCGAGCTAGGGTTGGTAGACTTGTTGTTGGAGAGTTGTTGACGTTTGTTCTCAATTTTAGTTTGGAGTCCAATGATTTTGTTATTAAGGGCGTTTTGGATGCTGGTGCACGACGGTTTGTCTTTCAAACAAGTGTCTATAGGTGGGTTGGGATTTTCTAGTTCTTTTAGAATTTTAATTAATTCTTTGGTGCAGGACCCTGCCTGTTCGATCCTGAAGTTGTATGCATCTTTTTTGGTGCAGACTATCTCACTTTTATATAGAGTGGATATATCCGTAAGATTTGATTTGTTATCTGCAGAGGGGTTGGTTTTCCATAAAAGTTGTGCCTTAGCTTTCTTTTTTCTGAGTAGTTTAAGTTCGGGGGTGTACCACGAGTTCAGATGTGCTCTTGGTTTGTCTTTGCGCAGTTTCAGAGGGGCAATGGAATCCATTGCACTGGCCATGGACTCATTGAAGGTGTCAATCATTAGGTTTAGATCAGCGTTAGCGGGAAGTGTGTTGAGGCTGGGTAGGACCAAGGGTAGTAGGGCCTCGGCAGTAATGTTGCGTTTGTTTCTGGTAGGGCAGGCTAGTGCAATGGGGCACTTTTTGGGTGCTACATGATTAATGTTGATTTCAAGAGGGATGAGGTAGTGAGCCGTCCATACAAGAGGTTGGGGATCCTTACAGATTGTGTTGCAATTGTAAGTCGCTACCCAGTTGATAGTTCTACCTTTCTGATGGGTAGGGAGGGCATTAGGTTGTGCAAAGCCATGTGCGGTTAGGGCATTGGCTAAGGATGCAGCAGGGGCGTCGTTGGGGTTGTGGTAACCAAGGTTAAAGTCTCTGAGGATAATGATTTGTGCTGATGGCTTGGAATTTTCAGCAATGAGAGAGGTGATGTCTTCTTCAAAGACCCCAGGGTGACCTGGGGGTCTATATACGAGGTGAAAGGTGATCGTATTATTAGGGGAAGTTTGCAGCTTGACTGTGAGTAGCTCACAGGATTTGAGTGACACTGAGGATACTGATCTAAAATCTAAGAAGATTTGGATATGATCGCTACGCCTCCTCCTCTGGCGTTGGGTCTATCAGCTCTGAGGATAGAGTATTTGTCAGGGATGGCTAGCGATAGGTATGGTCCGGACGCATAATGAAGCCAAGTTTCAGTTAAGGCTAGGAAGTCAAGATCATTAGTTAGAATAATGTCGGCAATTTCTGTGGGGTGGGCAGCAAGGGATCTGACATTGAGTAAGGCTCCTTTTAGTGGGAGTGGTTTGGGCTTATTGGGCGACAGGTGCTTCTTGTTGGTTTTGGTGTTGGATTTGGGAGTGGGCCTGCAGGTTGTAGTCAGGAGTCTGGTGCCTAGTCTATTGTTACGGGCTGTGAGGTTAGGCGTGATAGTGGGGGTGGGTCCTGGAAGCTTGGGTGAGGCTGGGGGCTTAGTGTTAGGTTTGGTGAAGTTAGACTTAGTTGTGGGTGAGGCGCTGTCTAGAGTACTGGGTCTAGGGTAGTTGTTGGTATTGTCAGCGTTAGTTGGGAGGACGGTGTTTATGGGGGGGGTGGAATGTAAGTGGTAGGCATGTGGGAAGGGGGGCAGGGATGGTAGGAAGGGGGTGGGGTAGGGGATAGGGTAGTGCCTTGGACATCCAAGTTTGGCGAGGCTGTCCTTGAAGGCTATATAGTAGTTACCGCTGCAAGGTATGTTGTCCAGTATGACACAGAAGGGGAACATGATAAGAGACAACCAGGTGATCATGGTCAGGCTACAGGTTCCGCAGTACTGGTGGCCTGGGTGGTGGAGCACGTTGGATGAGCGACACAGGCTGGGGTAAGCAGGTAGCTAATTTGGCTTGGGTAGGGGTAGGTCTATAGGGCAGCACCTAGATTCAGGGTAATACACTTAACTAAAGTGCAGTGGGGCAGCACCTAGATTCAGAATAGTGCATTGGCTAAAATGCAGTGGGGCAACACCTGGATTCAGAATAGTACATTATTCCACCTAGATTCAGAATAGTACATTGGCTAAAATGCAGTGGGGCAACACCTAGATTCAGAATAGTACATTGGCTAAAATGTAGTGGGGCAACACCTAGATTCAGAATAGTACATTGGCTAAAATGCAGTGGGGCCGCATCTAGATTCAGAATAGTACAATGGCTAAAATGCAGTGGGGCAACACCTAGATTCAGAATAGTACAATGGCTAAAATGCAGTCTAAGTATAGTATGCGGTATTATAGGCTAGTGTTGGTTTCCGTGAATAGGGCTATTTCAAACTGGCGTTCCATAAGGACAAGCTAAGTCAATGCAGCCATGGGTTTGGGCAGCTGCCGTAGTAACTAACAAGTTATGCTGATTCGGAGGGCAAACAAGGGATCCTGTTGCAGTAAAGGTAGCTATATGCAGATGTGCTACATCAATGCAGACTCGGCGCGTAGGACATATTAGGTATTTCACAATACATTACAGTAGACAAAGGGGATGACTGATTAGCTGAATTCTAATGTGCAGAGTGGCGCCAAAAAGCTTTTTGCAATATATACTTAAGGTGCGCAACCGTGCTAATGATATTGCAAAGTCAGGGAATGCAATGGCTCATCGAGTAGTCTCCATAGATTTGTATAGAGATTAGGGCAGTTATTTCAGAGCGATGGCACGATTTGGTAAGGTGTCGTTTAGTTCAGAGGGCAAGCGCTTACCTAGAGCAGTATGCCGACAGAGTTCCATGGCCCTCGGCTCCTTTGGCCCTGGACAGGCTCAGGACAGGTGGAGAGCCTTTGTTGTGCGTGCCTTCGTTTGTGTGGGCCGGCGTAACGCCTACCGGCGGGGGATTGGTGCATAAGAAGCACCCAGTGGCCAATAGTAACGGTCTGGTGACAGGCAAGGTGATGGTGCTGCCTCTACCAGCGAGCCGCCATTTTGAAGTGGTTAGGCCTCGTGTGCCTTAATCGAGACATGCAGCACACTCACTAGGTGCAATGCGTGGGCAGTAGTAGATCAGCTTCAAATTGAAAGTAGAAATATGCAGAACGGTAGGAGTGCGATCCGTCGCGTTTTCGCAGGCAATTATTATTTTTTTTTTTTAAATTTCTTTATTGGTTTTCAACACATATAAACAGTGGTTAGACAATGCAATATGTGTGGATCAAAAACAACATGTCTTAACATACCCAACCTTCCCGCCCCACCCCCCTCCCACCGAGACCGCAGTGAAGTCCTCAGATATCCTTAGGCACGAGCCGTTCGCAGGCAATTATATAAATTGTGGGAATTCTCCAGGCAAGCCCAAGGCCTTCAAAGCAAAAACAAAGATGTGATGGCTGGAAGGTTTAGACTGAATCTTAACCACTGGCATTGCTCGGGGCAACCCTCCAGACCATCCTTCTTCGCCTGCCAAGCCATTACAGAAGGGGAAAGACCATATGCAAATCAGGCTTGGTCCCACCCCAAAAGGGGCAGTCCAGCCTGAACCGCTAGGTCACATCCCTTCTGCACGAGACCACAAGCATCCCCAAACATGTTTCAGTGGTCTGGGGGGGTTGCCCAGAGCATTGCCAGTGGTTAAGATTCATTCTAAACCTTCCAGCCATCACCTCTTTGTTTTTGCTTTGTCACCCCGAGTGGGACGGGTATGCCCAGACGTGGGTCCCGTGCCTGCTGGGCCTAGAGATCCAAGCTACTCCTCACTGATGAGCCCCAACAAGGGCGAAACATGTTTGGGGATGCTTGTGGTCTCGTGCAGAAGGGATGTGGCCTAGCAGTTCGGGCTGGACTGCCCCTTTTGGGGTGGGGCCAAGCCTGATTTGCATATGGTCTTTCCCCTTCTGTAATGGCTTGGCAGGCGAAGAACGGTGGTCTGGAGGGTTGCCCAAAGCATTGCCAGTGGTTAAGATTCACTGTAAACCTTCCAGCCATCACCTCTTTGTTTTTGCTTTGAAGCCCCAGGGCTTATCTTACGCTTGCATGATGTAGTGCAGCCTCCGGGGCTGTAATTGCTTGATTGTCCTTCAGGTGACGGTCAAATTGCATCTTTTTCAAATCTATTTTGTAAGTAGAGCACATTTTTTTTGGAGCGAAATATAGACCGAAAAGGCTACAGCAGACTTTTGTGGGCATCTCATTTCACAATGTGTTTGTATTTGAAGAAGCTTAATTGCTTTAATGAATTTATTGGGATGCAATGTTGTCCTGTTGTATTGTTCCTGAGAAGCTAGGCTTGTGAGATGCATATGTATCATCTGGGCGTTCCATGAATCCGCTTCATTGCGCACGGATCCCAATAAATCAGGATCCTTTACAATCCAAACATCCTGGCTAACTCGCAAGTCAGAAGAATACACAAACTGGGGTTTGAACGGATAGAAAGGGTGCATCTGTCCATTAGCACCAGTACTAGATTGGGTTTAGATTGAAAATGTGTAACTGAAAAAGATGTGTTGCATTTTAAAATCATGTGGTCGCCCAAGTTGGGATTACATATATTCAAGGGGGCACTGTTGCCTGCTAACAAACGCGATATCGCAATGTAATCTATGCACGAGCTGCTGTTGCCACGATGCCAGGTAACATTTGAGAGGTGATCAGAATATGGATATCACAATCTTCTAGGAATTGGGTCCAAAGAATCCCTCTTTCTCAGGATAGGGCTGAGTATGCACCGAGGTAAGTGTTGTATTAGAATGTGGCTTCAGTGAAGAATTGAAATCTCCTCCTATTATAATTTCATAGTTAGGATTGTTAAAAATGTTATCTGTTAGTACTAAGTCTAGATTTTCAAGCACTATATCAAGCTGTGTAGCGTTGGGATTCTAATATATAGACGCAACTAACATACTGAGGGGACTCGAAGCTTCAATGATTACTTCGATGACTAAGACATCTGCAGAAGAATATATATATATATATACATTTAGAAGTTAATTTAAAACTGTTTTGAATCAGTATGGCAAACCACCTGATGGGTGACCCATTATACCTCTTTTGGCTCGATGCAAATAAGCTGTGAAGCCACCTAGGTTGATGTCAAACAGACACATTGTCTCCTGTAGAAGAATGAGAGATGGTGTCTCCAATGCCAATATGGATTCATGCCAAGAAAACAAGTTTTTAAAGCCACAACACTTCCAAGATAATATGGAAAAAGCTGAGGTTTATGACTTTTATACGAGTTTGTTCTCATTGGATCAAGATTTAATAAGCGGTTCCAGCCAAGCTAGACCCTTTAGAATGTTTGAAAAAGATTCAAGTTGACCCAACATTGCACTATTAAGGGCATTAGATTGTTGCTCAGATGTATACGGCCGAGCCATTGCTGATACAGAGATAGGCTTAAACTCAATGAATGTGCTAGTCTCATCCACGGACCGGAAAGAATATAATTCAAAGCCAAGTAAAGCCAAGTCTTGTTGATGGTCCCATAAGAGCTTGGTGATTATTTGCGAATGAAGTTTTCAAAGCATGCAACTGTTATTGCAAGTTGGGAGTTTGATCCATTCCACGTCGTCTGAGATGAGATTGCGAAGTGCAGGAATTTGATGGAATATTTTCATTAGAAACGACTGTGCAACGGTAGTGGCCTTTTTGTTTGGGTCGTTAGAAAGAAGTTGGACATTTCGGTTTGCACAAGAGTTGTGCTTTGTTCCATACCTCTTTGTGCTGTGTCCAGAGAAGTGGGTGTCTCAGAGAAAACCACATTAGATAGACCGATTGAAGGGTGCAAAGAATGCGAGGAAATTGCTATGTCCAAAGAAGATGACGCAATTGATTCATGGTCCTTTAGTTGAAGTAAGATTTTACTTTCGGTGTCAAGCTGGTTCAAGTCTAAGAGTGCCTCATTGAGCGAGATGTTACATATTTTTTTGATGCTCGAGTTATGTCCCTTAATTTTATTAAGGGGCATATTCCTGGATTTGGATTGAGCGGAGGCCTGTGCACTAATATTCATACTAGAAGTTTTGGGCTGGTGTCGTCTTTTTTGTGCCCTCATCTGCAGTCTTTTCGCTTTACGTGAAATAAAGTGTATATTTTGTGGAGAATCCACCTGAGTTGTGGTTTCCTCTGGGATGACCAGAAGTTCACCATGTCCATGTTCTGATCTAACAGATCAGTAATTGCAGATTGACAGTCAGGAGAATCCTGTATGACTTAGCTTTGAATTTTTGGCACATTGCTATCATGTGCTGTGCCCCACAAATCCTGAGGCACCACATTTGCATTAAGCAATATGTTTTCAATAACCAAGATTCTTTCATTTTGAAGTTTAGCAACTTCCATTAAATCAACTTGAGGGCTAATATCAGAGCCCAAGTTATGAGAATGTTGTTGCTGAACCACCTGGGCATAGGATTTCGGCTGACCAGAAGAACACTCTATGCATTCATTGGTCTGAGTATACTGTGTTAAAGTGGTTTTGCCAGCATTCGTGGGCACATTTTGGCCAAGCTCGAGTGCTTTTGCTGAATGCGAGGCCCAAAATAAGTAACAGTTTTCTTGAGCCAACATGAATCCTTCCAATTTATTTAATTTGGCGAGGATACCAGACGTGGATATTTTAAGTTCACTAATTGTAAGGTGTGTATGCTCGTGTCCCTTATCCAATAAATTGAGAATTCGAGTGAGGACGGGAACCTTTTGTAATTCCGGGTCATTTAAATCGATGAGGGATTCTTCTAGTGGATTAAAGGGAAGGGATGATTGAGGCTGTCGTGATTTCTCTGCCTGCGTGTCTGGGCGAGTCATAATGTGGGGAAGAACTGGAGATTGTGAATGTAACGGCTCAAGACTGGGAACAAATTCATCTATGGTTGGCGAGTTGGCCTTAAACTGTGCAATACCTGTTGCGTTTGAAGACCCATTTCCACTAGTGTGCACAAGTCCTTTGTGTTGTGGAGTATGAGACTTAAAGAAATGCACTTGTTTGCGAAAAGCGGTTGAGCCAACAGCGGGGGATGAAGGACCCAGAGATAGGCGAACGCGCTTGTGAAGTTCTGCCATTACCGCGGGGGCAACCAATGAGGTGTCCGAGATGGGCATAAAGAACTCTTCATGGGATGCACCCAAACTAGAATTATCATTAATGGGTATATTTGTTTGACTTTTTGTAGAAAGAATAGTAGTAGCATTTGTTTTTGTTGGTGATGTCTTATTGTTAACAGCAGAAAGAAATCCTTTTCCGTCTTGCGATGTTTTTGTTGCAATGAAGTCGGCGAGTGGAGAGTCTGAGATACTGCAATCGGCGAGCTCTCTCCTCGCCGATTGCAATGGCTAACGCTTGTGAATCCTCACTAATTGTATGTGGCTTTTTTGGTGACATGGAGAGTGCCACTCCTGAGACTCTTATCCATTGTGGTAGCAATATACAACAACTTCTACTTAATTGTTAATATTAACACCTTTTAAATGTAGGTAAGTGTGTCCAGTGTGATGAGACAAAACACTGGTTCAAAGGAGTGGATGCACAAACTATAATCCTGATAGAACGTTGTGATGAATTCCATGTTGGAGACACAAGGGATTCACAATCAGAAACTGGCTCTGACAATACTGGAATACGCACGGCAGCAAAGGGTTAAGAATAGCTATCAGCTGGAAGGGGATAATTGACAGCTATGATTACCAATCACTGGCAAGGAGTGGATTGTTGACCTGCCTATGTTTTTCTGTCGTTGCTAGGAGAGGAGTGTGGGGGAGAACGAGGACGACGGTTACAGCTGGGCGTACTAAGAAGGAGGAAGAGGCGAAATCCATTGAGTTATAAAAGTGGCGCTGTTGCGCAAAGTTAAGCTGTTTTATTATAATTAAAGCTTAAGCGAACGTTGTTGCTAGAATCGGAAAGCGGATCGCCGCCCATGGGTGAGGGAGAAGACGGGGCGAGGGCGATCGCTTTCAACCCGGCAACCTGCCGTCGGAGTGAGAGACCGTGAACTGCCGGAAGACTGGGAAGCGGAGATAACGCCGAATAACAGAAGAAATCTGTGAGTAGCCGCGAAGTATACCGCGGATGTGTCCCAGTGAAGCTCTGTGACGGAAGAACGTGTGAAGCAGACAGGTGAAGGACGCGTCCGGTGTCACGGGGAAGACGCTCATTTTGGTGCCAGTGCGAAGCATTCACTAAAGGAAGAAGGGGCCAACAGCTGAGGTAACAGTGAATGACTGTGGAAAGCGCTGAAGCGTCACGACCTATGTGTGTCTAGAGATCCCTGAAGATATGAACGAAGATTAAGGCAGAGGGGAGGGGCCTAAGGACTGAGAAGGACTCAACCTGGCCACGAGCACCAATACAGACAGATGAGGAAGGAAAGGAAGTCAGAATATACATAAATAAGAGGAAGTTTCTGAATAGTTGTGGATTTCTTTTAACGATAAACATCTCTTAGAAGAAGGGAGATATTTCAGTCCAGATTACAGACTGTTTGCACTCTATTACTACTGGCCTGAAAATGTTCTCACACTAAGGGAGAAAGGTCGCTGGGGACAGCCCCCTTTCAAAAGACGGCCAGAAGCACATAATCGTACTGAGTAAAGAAAAGAATCAAACAGAGTGGAACGAACTTTCAAAAGAACTGCACAGAGGCAAAAGCCAATTTACAGAACAGGATAGCGAAAGACTGAAAAGATCCACAAAGTGAATAAATAGAGAGAAGGTGGAAGCGCCGAAAGAAACCGAACTTTGTGAACCTGTGAACATTAAAGAAAGTAACTTACCTCGAACATTACAGATTGAACTCGGAGAGTCTCCACCTCAGAAGTAGCAGCTTGAAGACGTATCCTTTATCTAAACCCATAAATTAAACTAAGAAAGATATTAATAAAGAATTGGGTACTACTTTTATCCCCAAACAAAAAAATACTCTGTCTCAGACATTTTATTTTAATCTAAAGATTCCTCTTTGCTACAAACGTACCCACATTATTCAAAAGGCATAATTACACAAAGGCATGCTTGCGATACCTCGATGGCTTGCATGTTTACGAGTACAGCACACTCCGTCGCTATGAGTGGATGGAGTACTATCGAATCCTCATATAGAGATAAACAAGACAAATTTGTATCCGTGATGGTTACCTGTTGTAATTCAACTGCCTAGATATTAGACGCTTATTACTGCTCAAACTTATACAGAATTACAGTCTTGATTACGAGCCCTGAGCCACCCAGAGCTCAAACATGCTCTAACAGGCACTTTCTGGGCACTTCCGGGGCACGGGCACAAGGGAGCGTGCCTGTGCCTTTCGTGGAAAGTTTGCTGAGCAGAGTGGGCAGGCCAAAATGAACACTGTAATGACAAAAGGTAAAAGTAAATACCATTGAACAAATTCCAAGTCTTCAAAGTCCAAGGTTTTCAAAGTCAACAGCGTAAGGGATGTAGCATGGACGCACCGTGACTCGCAGGCACGTCAATTTTAAAATACACGTCGGGAGTGCATCTCCTTACATGGCACCAGCCAGGCTCCAACAGGCAC
The DNA here is from genome assembly GCF_040938575.1 of Ambystoma mexicanum. NCBI lineage: Eukaryota > Metazoa > Chordata > Amphibia > Caudata > Ambystomatidae > Ambystoma > Ambystoma mexicanum. Next base: position 602,982,569 of record NC_090922.1, read on the forward strand.
TTTCTGGGCACTTCGGGGGCGCGCGCCTGTGCCTTTTGTGGAAAGTTTGCTGAGCAGAGGGGGCAGGGTCAAATAAACACGACTCGCAGGCACGTTAATTTCGAAATGCACGCCGCAAGTGCAGCTCCTTACACGGCACCCGCCAGACTCTAAAAGGCCCTTTCTGGGCACTTCTGTGAAAATACCTTATATATTGTATCAATAATGGCATGTCAATATTTGTGTTGTACGGTGCTACAATGTGGTAATTCTCTGTGGCTATTACTACTTTGTGGCAATTCACTTTGATGCAATTAGTTAATGGCTTTTTTTGTTTGCTTATATATTTTTATAATGGGGTCCCTTCCACCATCCGCCCCCCCCCACCTTCCTACCCACAACTTATCCCTAGTCCATTTGCTTCTATACTTTGAGTTTCAGTCTCAACATGGAACCGATCAGAGATTTTTGCAGCACTAAAATCCCAAATATCAAACGCAGGCAGACCCTCGGCACCTCGCTCTGTCCCCTCCACCCCCTAAGAACCTACACTCCAGCATCACCAGTCAATCTGTTTTCATTTACACAGGCAGTGCGCATAGCAGATACCCAGTTTAGAGATCGAGGGAAATGCGAATGGAGAAAAGAGACATTTTGACTAGGAGTACAGTGAGTAAATCAAATTACTACCCGGCGAGGGTGTGGAAATCACAGGTAAGTCAGCTGTGCCTACATCCACTTCCCCTTTATCCCCCCTTTCCACATCTCCTCTCCACCCCCTCCCTACTTACCTTGCACATAACCACTGCATTTGTCCATATGCCTTTTCTGCCAATTATTCCTTTGCGCATGCACCCCGCTGCGCTTGCTCCTTTCCACACAATCAATTGGCATGACACAGTATTTCAAATGGCAAACTTGGCTGCAGTTTTTATTTCCATGACAACAGAATTATTAGTACACATTTGTGAACTTCAGTCTGCAAGTGTGGCGCTTGCTTGCTGGATTTCCCTTGCTTCCCCCTATAGTAGGCCCCCAACTCCCCCGACCCATTGTACCTGAGCCTATCCTGCCCGTGCAGGTGTCCGTGGGTGGGGAGAGCGCCGTTTGTTTTGGGGGAAGCTGAGCCTTATTCGTTACCACCAGACGCCCCCGCCGTTTAGGGCCTCAAGAGGCGCTGATCTGGAAGAACGAAGACCCATTCCGTTTCCTTTTGGCTCGTCCGGAGTCTATCATTTGTGCTTGGTTGCCCAAACACTGCCACGCCGCTAAGTGGGTTCTCGCCCACTGTGGCTCCCTCCTTCCTCCCTCCTTCTCATAGCTCCAGTAATTTGGTACAAATGTTCCAGAAAAGAGCTCCATTCCTTTTGCTGACAGGTGCACCCAATCTTTTAGGAAGTACTCGGGCGTCTTCCCGTCAATCAAGCTATGCCTGACTTGATGGAAAACTCTGCCCCTGCAGAATTTTGCAATGGCCCCATTCAGCTTCCTCATTGATTTCTCCACTGCCGAATGGCTCTCTGCCCCTCTCCACTGTGCCCGGGGAATATCTTCCGACCATATAATTTCCGTCTCGCCCAACTGAGCCGAGATTTCTTGCAATGAGCTTGTAATGCCCTTCAACAGGACACCCCTCCCCAGGCTGGTCAGGTTGTTCCCTCCCAAGTGTACCACCACCACCTGTGGCTTCAGCTGCCTACTCAGCAACTTCCGTAATTGCCCCCTCAGCTGAGCCCATTTCATCCCTGGCACCCCGTGCCACTCAATCCTGAACTCGCCAGCTGTCAATGCCTCCTGCTGGTGAGCCAGCTCGCCTTGGCCCTTGAGATGAACGAGTGCCCCCTTACCAACAGCTGAACATCATCTTTTTAGCGAGTATTCAGTGGATTTTAAGATGCTAAGGCCCCTAACACCTTTCCCTCTTGCTCCTATTTAGCAGGGCATGTGTCATGATCACTGCTTCCAAGGAGCCAGGACCAGCCCAACGTCCTTGGAAGCAAGCCCCTAACCCTAATACTAAGCACCAGCCGGTCCCCACTGGGACCTTTTGGACCTTGTCCTGGCGCCGGTGGCACCAGGCTCATCAAAACCATTGGTCCCGGCACTGGAAGCGCCGGGCTCATAATAGGTGTGAAGATGCTTGGGTGGACTTACCTGCAGCAGACCATGCTGCTTACTTACCAGCCACTTAGAAGCCATCTGAGAACAGGAACTACTTTCTTACCTGGGTGGGGCAGCTCCACTCCCTGGATACAGCACTGGAACTCTTCTGGAAACTGGAACTCTTTTCTTATCTAGGCGGGGCCATGGAAGAAGACTCCTCATCACTCCAAGGCTATTTAAACCACACCCTATAGATGAAGCGTGGTTCGCGTTATTCTGCATCTGCAGCAGAACGCTCACTGAGTCTGCTCCGGCCTTTCTTCTTCCGATCCTGGACCTGCAAGAATCCTACTTATCATTTCAGTATCCAGACATCATCAGCACCTGTAAAGAACAGAAACAACAGGTTAGCAAGGCAAACTTTACACGCAGTGCTTACTTACCTGATCCATCGGCTGCGGCCGTTTCTTCACGCCGCATCTCCACCTGCAAGAACAAAAGCATTGCCATGCTTACCGGCACGCTGTGAATTCCGGATTTCTTCGTTCTGCATCGCCGCCTGTGAAGACAAAGTATCGTTAACAACTTACTGGCATTCCGCGGACTCTGGCCCTGCAACCCAACATCTGAAAGGCAAAAGAAAAGACATTAAGCAGGTATTTACTTACGTCCATCACGCTCGTCGCAATAAAACGCCTGTGAATACTCCGGCGTCTCTTTAACACGAACTAAGCTGCAAGGAAAGACAATTAGAGCGCTTGCCATACTTACGAACTTCCAGGCGCTTCACTTCATCTTTCATCTCAAGAGCCCTGCAATACGTAAGGGAAAGGCATTATACAGAGTCTGCATAAACGTGCCACGCATGTAAAGACTATAAACACAAAAGGTGTCCAGAAACTCACCGCTCGTGCAGATAACGACGGTAACCATCCTCTGAATTCAAGAGGCCTGTGTTTCACCAGTGAAGGAACTGGCAACGGCACCCTGCACCAGACGCAGATGGAGAGCCCAGCATTCACCTATATAAGGTGAGCACGTTGACCTGGGGGCTCTACGAAAAGCTGGGAAGAGAGAGAGAGAGAGAGGGACATTCAACAACCCAGACCATTAACCCCCATATTCTTTCACCTGCAGAAACCTCACTCTTCGAGTCCGACACACAGTGCGAAGAGGTTCGACCCCAGAAGCCAATCGAGTCCTGCACATCACTTTTCGAGTCACAGACAGCTTCCTGCCAAGACCCGCGCCTCCGTGGGAATCAGGTGAGCGTTACAGAACGCGAAGCCCACCACAAAACTCCTACCCAGGCGCAATGGAAACCTCAGACACAGATCACCTAGCCCAGTTGCTCGGGGAATTAAGAGCAGAAGTACATGCAGCTCGTCAGGAAACAAACTCTCTAAGAAGAGAACTGATACTTTCCAAGGAGCGAACAGAGGACCTTGCTAGGCAGTTGTTACAAACGCAGGCAGGACAGACACCTTTGCCTGTTCCAGGAGGAAGTTATCCTTCTGCATCATCTTCAAATCCAGTGCAAATCAATCTGCCCGGTAATGTTCCCTTGGCTCCGCCCGAACGCTTTTCTGGTGATCCAAAGAAATTTGCAGTGTTCATCAATCAGTGCCGCCTACACTTCTTATGTCGACCAGCCGCATTCCCAACAGACCAGACCAAGGTGGCTTTCGTGCTTTCTTATCTTAGTGGCAGCGCTGCAGATTGGTCGATCCCTTTAGTCACCCAGGATGATCCGGTTTTACATGATTTTCAGGCCTTCCAGTCCAGCATGGAAAAACTGTTCGCAAGACATGCACAAGGGCAGGCCTTGGACAATGAGCTTCTCTCATTACGACAGGGTAATCAAGACCTCTTGACTTATATAGCCTCCTTCAATAGACTCATAGTGGAAACACAATGGCCCGAGGACAAGAGAATCACGCTTTTCTACAGAGGCCTGCGTGGAGAGCTCAAAGATGTGTTAGCGCAAGTTGTGAATCCTCCACAAGAATGTTCTGACTATATTGACTTAGTTGTCCAATTGGACCATAGACTACAGAACAGGAAGGCAGATCGTTCCAGATTTGATACCCGAGTGTTTTCTAAACCACAGACCTCGAATAAGGGAGCTGACACTGTGGAACCCATGCAAATAGGGGGCATGAAAGGACCTTTAACCCAGAGAGAACGGGAAAGAAGAAGGCAGCTGCAATTATGCCTCTATTGCGGAAACTCAGGACACTTTCTTCGGGACTGTCCAGTGAAACCAGCTAAGAAGACTGTAGGAGCCGCGGATACCTGTACCACAAATTCTGAGCAGGGAAACGACCTCGCCCGACAAGAGTAGAGGTCCTCTTGCCGAGCGTTAAGATCTGTCCCGTGACCTCGCACTTCGTGATACCCATGGTCCTCATTAGTCCTGAATGTCCGGATCGTTTGCATGCAATTGAAGCTTACATTGACAGCGGAGCAATCGGTAACTATGTGGACCGTGAAATGGTATCAAGGATGAATCTACCCCTTGTCCCTAAGGCAGTGAAAGACGTCATCACTACTGTGGATGGCACGGAGATAGCCTCCGGACCAGTAACGCATGCCACCCAAGAAGTGACGCTAGTGAGTCAAGATGGACACCGGGAGAGAATCGTGTTCGATGTAATCAAGGCCCCTCAGTTCCAGATCATTCTGGGAATCCCTTGGTTAGAGAAGCACAATCCTCAGATCGATTGGCGAGCAAAGACGGTTCAGTTTCCAGAGTGTTTTACCACTTGTTATCCTCGGCCTGATGTTTCACTGGCGGCAATCTCTTCTGAGGAGGTGCCCAAATTACCTCTCGAATACCAGGAATTCCAAGACGTCTTCCGGAAGGATCAAGCCAACACCCTGCCTCCTCATAGGTCTTACGACTGTCACATAGATCTGATACCTGGAACAACTCCTCCTTGCAGCAGGATTTATGCCCTCACCGAGCCAGAGAACCTTCACCTCAGACGATACCTAGACCAATACCTAGCTAACGGGTTTATCCGTCCTTCAAAATCTCCAGCTTCATCGGCTTTGTTCTTCGTTCCGAAAAAGGAAGGAGACCTTAGGACTTGCATAGATTACCGCGCCCTGAATCAGATCACCGTTAAAAACAGATACCCGTTACCTTTGATCCCTGAACTCCTGGATCAAGTCAAAGATGCATGTATATACACAAAGTTGGATCTCAGAGGAGCCTACCACTTGGTACGGATAAAAGAGGGCGATGAATGGAAAATGGCCTTCCGCACCAAGTACGGGCTATTCGAATATCAAGTGATGCCCTTTGGACTGTGTAATGCTCCTGCTGCTTTCCAGTATTTTATGAACGATGTCCTTAGAGAACTCATAGACGTGTGTGTTGTTGTCTACATTGATGACATCCTCGTCTATTCATCATCTGAAGAGGAACATCAGAGACACGTTAAAAAGGTTCTCCAGAGATTGCGTCAATATAATCTTTTTGCCAAGCTTGAGAAATGCGTTTTCAACGTAACGGAAGTCGAGTTCCTGGGATTCATATTGTCACCTAACAGAGTCCATATGGATTCAAAGAAAGTTGATGCAATCATCAAGTGGCCATCACCAACCTCTGTAAAAGGAGTTCAAAGCATGTTAGGGTTCGCTAACTTTTACCGCAGATTCATTCCTGAATTTTCTCGGATAGTCCAGCCCATCACCGCTCTGTTGAAAAAGAACAAACGTTTTGAGTGGTCTTCTGAAGCAGGACAAGCTTTTCAGGACTTAAAAGCTAAATTCATTTCTGCACCTGTTTTAAAACATCCTCGCCCAGAACTCCCCTACATCGTGGAAACGGATGCTTCTAGTCTTGCTATGGGGGCAGTTTTATCACAAAGAGATCCGGTCACACACCAACTACATCCTGTTGCCTTTTGGTCCCGCAAGTTTTCGCCTCCCGAGATCAACTATTCAATTACAGACAAGGAACTTTTGGCCATCAGATCGGCCTTTAAAGCCTGGCGGCATTATCTTCTAGGAGCCAGACACACAGTCACCGTAATGACTGATCACCGCAATTTACAATATCTAAAGACAGCCAAAGCTCAGTCTTCCAGACAGCTTCGCTGGGCTCTGTTTCTAGCAGAATTTGACTTTATAATTACTTATCGACCAGGCAGTAAGAACGGAAAAGCAGATGCTCTCTCCCGGATGGGAGTAGATGAACATTTGACCAATCCAGAACCAATACCCATAATCCCAGAACAAAGAATTTTAGGTTTGGTCAGCGCTCAATCTTTTGAAGACATCAAGACCATGGTTAAATCACTCCTAACTCCGGGCGATTTGCAAGATTGGCAATTAAAGGGGAAAGAATTCTCAGTGGATCAAGACCTACCATATTTCCGAGGACGATTGCATTTACCCTGTGAGAGAATACAAAAACAAGTAATCTCCTGTTATCACGACTCTCTAATGGAGGGTCACCCTGGCATTACCAAAACCATGGAAAAGATTAAAAGACATTTCTGGTGGCCGTCATGGAAAAAGGATATTAGAGACTTTGTAATCTCCTGTGGTGTGTGTGCCCAGAATAAAAGTCAGAAGGAGAAACCAGCCGGCCTATTACAGCCACTAGACATCCCTCCCTGTCCATGGCATACCCTGTCCATGGATTTCATCACGGACTTACCTCCATGCTCGGGGTATACTACCATTTTAGTAGTCGTGGATCTATTCTCCAAGATGGCTCACTTCATTCCCCTGAAGGGTCTACCATCAGCCTCAGTATTGGCCCGAGAATTCTTAGAAAATATCGTTCGGCTACACGGTTTTCCCTCGGTTTTAGTCTCCGATAGGGGGAAGTCAATTCATCTCTCACTTCTGGCGCAGTTGGTGTCGTCTAGCCCAAATTGATGTAAGACTTTCAACTAGTCACCATCCCCAAACTGACGGACAAACCGAAAGGACAAATCAAACTCTAGAGCAATATCTACGTTGCATGCTCCAACAAACTGAAAACCCCTGGAAGGATATTCTTTGGATCGCTGAATACGCTTACAATAATTCGATTCATTCTGGAACAGGGAAGACTCCCTTCTTCCTACTATACGGACACCATCCTAGAACCTCTAACCTGGATCCTTTCCCAAGAATTCGAAGCACCTGCTGTGGATCACTTGCACTCGGAGATCACCCGTGCTTTTAAGGAAGCCTCGGCCCATCTGCAAAGAGCTAAAGCTCAATTCAAAAGAGGAGCAGATCGCCACCGTAAAGAGGCTCCTCACTACGCTGTAGGAGATCAGGTCTGGCTATCCACTAAGCACCTGCCTCTAAAGGGACCCCGCACCTTCATCCCGAGATACCTTGGACCCTATCTCATATCTGCCATAATTAATCCGGTGGCTGTCAAATTGGAGTTACCTACGCATATGAAAATACACCCAGTATTCCATGTCTCCTTATTAAAACCAGTACAACCAGAAACCCGATTGACTGAATTCCCAGAACCGGTTTTAGTAGATGGAGAACTTGAATTCGAAGTTAAGAACATCCTAGACTCCAAGATCTCCAAATCTAAGTTATATTATCTGGTTGATTGGAAAGGTTACGGCCCCCAGGAAAGGTCTTGGGAACCTTCAGAATATGTCCACGCACCTCGTCTGGTCAAGAAATTCCATCTGAATCACCCCGACAAGCCAAAACCCCCGGAGAAGACACGCTTAGGAGGGGCCTTGAGGGGGGGTACTGTCATGATCACTGCTTCCAAGGAGCCAGGACCAGCCCAACGTCCTTGGAAGCAGGCCCCTAACCCTAATCCTAAGCACCAGCCGGTCCCCACTGGGACCTTTTGGACCTTGTCCTGGCGCCGGTGGCACCAGGCTCATCAAAACCATTGGTACCGGCACTGGAAGCGCCGGTCTCATAATAGGTGTGAAGATGCTTGGGTGGACTTACCTGCAGCAGACCATGCTGCTTACTTACCAGCCACTTAGAAGCCATCTGAGAACAGGAACTACTTTCTTACCTGGGTGGGGCAGCTCCACTCCCTGGATACAGCACTGGAACTCTTCTGGAAACTGGAACTCTTTTCTTACCTAGGCGGGGCCGTGGAAGAAGACGCCTCATCACTCCAAGGCTATTTAAACCACACCCGATAGATGAAGCGTGCTTCGCGTTATTCTGCATCTGCAGCAGAACGCTCACCGAGTCTGCTCCGGCCTTTCTTCTTCCGATCCTGGACCTGCAAGAATCCTACTTACCATTTCAGTATCCAGACATCATCAGCACCTGTAAAGAACAGAAACAACAGGTTAGCAAGGCGAACTTTACACGCAGTGCTTACTTACCTGATACATCGGCTGCGGCCGTTTCTTCACGCCGCATCTCCACCTGCAAGAACAAAAGCATTGCCATACTTACCGGCACGCTGTGAATTCCGGATTTCTTCGTTCTGCATCGCCGCCTGTGAAGACAAAGTATCGTTAACAACTTACTGGCATTCCGCGGACTCCGGCCCTGCAACCCAACATCTGAAAGGCAAAAGAAAAGACATTAAGCAGGTATTTACTTACGTCCATCACGCTCGTCGCAATAAAACGCCTACGAATACTCCGGCGTCTCTTTAACACGAACTAAGCTGCAAGGAAAGAGACAATTAGAGCGCTTGCCATACTTACGAACTTCCAGGCGCTTCACTTCATCTTTCATCTCAAGAGCCCTGCAATACATAAGGGAAAGGCATTATACAGAGTCTGCATAAACGTGCCACGCATGTAAAGACTATAAAGACAAAAGGTATCCAGAAACTCACCGCTCGTGCAGATGACGGTAACCATCCTCTGAATTCAAGAGGCCTGTGTTTCACCAGTGAAGGAACTGGCAACGGCACCCTGCACCAGACGCAGATGGAGAGCCCAGCATTCACCTATATAAGGTGAGCACGTTTACCTGGGGGCTCTACGAAAAGCTGGGAAGAGAGAGAGAGAGAGAGGGACATTCAACAACCCAGACCATTAACCCCCATATTCTTTCACCTGCAGAAACCTCACTCTTCGAGTCCGACACACAGTGCGAAGAGGTTCGACCCCAGAAGCCAATCGAGTCCTGCACATCACTTTTCGAGTCACAGAAAGCTTCCTGCCAAGACCCGCGCCTCCGTGGGAATCAGGTGAGCGTTACAGCATGCTTGCTCCGGGACACTTTCTCGTCTGTCCCCTTTTCATCCTGTTCCACCTTAACCAGGGCGGACCTGAACCAACGTGGGCCTGCTCGGAGACACTTCTGCCTTTGCCACCTTTCCATCGTGCTCCGCCTCAACCATAGTGGCTCCGGGCCACTTCCGCCCTTGACACCCTTTTCTCCTGTTCCACCGTAACCCGGGTGTGCCTGCTCTGGGACACTTCTTCCTCTGTCACCTTTCCCTCCTATTCCGCCTTAGCCAGGGCGGGCCTGCTCCCGGACACTTCTGCCCCTGCCACCTTACCATCTTGTTCCACCTTAACCAGGGCGTGCCTGTTCCGGGAGACTTCTGCTCCTGCCACCTTTCCAACTTGTCCCTCATACCGCACCCACCAACGGTTCCTCCCCACTTTTATTACGCAACCGCTCCCCAACCTACTTATCTTTGCTCTGCCTGCCCTTGCAGGAGTTACAATGCTGGGAGTGCGCCGGTCCTGCCGGGTGAGGTTGAGCATCATTCGATTTGCTAGATTTACCAAAACCCAACTTTGCCATCATTGCTCCTTGTCTCCCTCCTGTGCCTTTCTTTCCTTTAAAGGAATGCTCCCCCTTTACAAGCTCCTTGTCATGTGGGCCCAGTTCCCCCGACCCTTACTTTCTAAATGAAACCTGCTTACATCACTCATAGCTTGTGAGCGACTGTCATATGTCCCCCAGATCTGACTCCAGACACTCCACTACCCGACCTTGCCATGACATGGTACCACCACCGTGTCTTGTGCCACTCTGCATTTCCATGCCTGAACATTCAGCCCCCTTGGCAAAATTACTAGCCGTATGCAACTCGTCCCACCTTCGCGATCCTGTGCGTTTCGGGGAAAATGTTTGTCTTGGTTCTTGGGGTTAAAAATGTCCTTTTTAATGATTCCAAACACTATCAGACCTGCTGATGTCTGGCGCTGTCCCATCCCATTGTATTTGTTGATGAGTCTCCCCACTCCAACTATTGGGACTTGACCACGGCAACAAATTGAACCGTTGTGTGCCCTGCTCTGACCCGCAACATTCCACTCCCCTTTACTTTACTCCAATGGTGCTGGTTTACCCCAGAATTGTGCACCTCGACCGTCCACCTCACCTTCCCCCAAAGTTATTCCTTTACCCATTTACGAGCAGAGACAACGGAGGAGGAGGGCGGGTCCTGCTCGCTTGGCCCAGCACTCTACCTTGGGCATGCCCTGGTTATAAGCATACTATAGATATGCTAATTAAGGGGAGTGGACTGGTTTACTGTGTCCCTGACCCATAGACGGGCCGGTTTCTAGTGGCATGTACGAGGAATGGTCAGGCAACCCGGGCGCGAGCACCGCGTCTTCTCCTAGACGCCTCTGAGTATCAGGCGCCTTCTCAATACCACTGAATGGTGGGGGGGGGGGGGCAGACTAGCCTGGGCATGCTGCCTGAAAATCGTCTGCTTTTGCCCCTTCCCTTATTGACCCCTTATCCCCTTCCGGTTCGTAACTGTCCCCTGGAATGAACCCTGCAAACTTCGATACCCCTGCATATGTACTCCAATCCTACCCCTTTGGCCCTTTGAACAGCTGCCCCGTTGAACATCCCCCTTGGTCCGGCGCTGCCCACTTCAAACATGTCTCCGCGCACGGCGGCACAGAGAGTGCTGTACCCCTGGGTACTGTAAAGAGTCAGGCCACAATGCTCATAGTGCCGCTCTGTCATACCCTCCTCATGGCACTCCCCCTTATCATGGTAACGTGATGCCATGCTTCTAGCGCCATTCATCTATACCCCTCCCACTGTGTAAAGAGGCTTGCAACACTGCTTATCGCGCACTTTGTATTACTGGCCTCATGGCATTCCCACATATAATGGAAAGGGTCCTGCGTTGTTACCCATAGCGCCCTTCTGTAATAATTCCCTCGTAGCACTCTCAAACCCACTGTAAAGAGTCATGCCATAATGCCGCTTGCAATACCATCCCTGTGGTGCCCCCACCTGCCATGGTAGATTAATGCAATGCTGCTCATAGCCTATTCCGTCATACTCCAACTACCATGAAAAGAGTAATGCAGTACTGCTTATAGCGCCCACATAAACATTGCCTCGTGGCGCTTCACCACCCTTGTCGCCGAGTCCTGCAATAATGCTCCTAGCGCCAGTTTTTCCTGCCCACCTCGTGGTGCGCCCAAAATGAAAAAGGCATGCACTAATGCTCCTAGCGCCATTTTGAAGTACCTGCCACGTGGCGCTCCCCAAAAGCGACTGTACCAGGCGGTGCCATATTGCGCACCCCCCACTTCCCAAGGAAAGAGTCAATTCACCATGCTTCACCCATTGACTTCGCAGTTTCCAAGATACTCATTCCCCAGAAAGGTAAGGTAAGGTTCTTTTGTTACACCCCTTGCACGCTAGCCGCGTTGTCCCCGATTTCCGTACCTCTGGCTTAAAAAGGGTGGCGCGAGCGCACCCTTCCCTTCTATTGTTGCACTCGTTTGACATATTTTTTGCATGCATCCGCCTTGCAGTATAGACCTATTGCCTGAGACGTGCCAAGCTTCCTGCCCTTCGTGCCACCCTCACTATTCTAGACATTTTGCAACTTGCACCGGGTTCAAGTCACGCAATTTACTCCCCCCCTGTGGGCCACACGTGCATACTTGACCGATTCCGCCCCGGCCTTCCCCACCCTTCCAACGGCGCGACTTGAGGCATGTGTGATAATAGGGCCGGCAACAGCAGTATCCGATGCCTGCTAGACCGTCCCCTTAGCTATACAAGGCCCGGTCGTGCTGCGACCGCCGTGGCCCCCTACACCTTGTGCTAGCATTCCACTGTTCCCCCAGCATTAAAAAATACGACCATATCCACCTCGAAACAAAAGGGTTCTGTACCCCACTCCACCTTTGCCTTTGGTCCCACCAGTATTAAATTACGACCATAACCAATTCGAACGAAAAGGTTTTGTACCTCAATCCGACATTGCATCTGGTCCCACCAGCATTAAAACTGCGCCCATATCCACATTGAAACGAAAAAAGGTTTTGTACCCCCATCTGGCATTTACATCTACATTTGATCCCCAGGAAATTGCTGCCCCCGTCGGTGTACTTTAAGGGGGTGACAGGGGTGTTACCCTCCCCCCCAACTTTCATAGCAAACCATTTTGTCCCTATTCCTTTGGCCAGGGCACCTTTTCTTCAGATATCCTGTCCCCCCCCCAACATTTTAGCACGTTACACCAATGGCTGCCCCCTCAACCAATTGCAGCGAAAAAACCAACTGCTGTGCTTTTAACATAGCTCCCAACCCCTTGCTGCCATTTAAATAAATGCACCCTCACCAGGTGCGACAACCAATGTCATGGTGCTCCCCGGAACTCCCAACAATAACACATCCCCCAACCGAAGTTGGTACTTATTCATCAACCTCGGGAGTATGAAAGGTGGCATTGGACTTGCCGGGATTCAAACCTGCGACCTGCAGATCACATACAAGACACATCTGCAGACGCTCAACCCACTGAGCTATCTCACCAGCTTATAGACAGCACAAGCATTGTGGTCCGAAGCCCTTCCATTGAGCTACTGCTCTGTCCAATGTGCTTGATTGCAAACCCTTGTAATGGCAGTGTCCGGAATGCAAAATTGCCCCGTAACCCGTGCGTTACTTAAAATGGCCCCCAGAAAACATGGTGCGGTGCCGCTGCCTACAGGCTTTAATACCAACGCTCACGGTAACTTACCCATTCCTTAACTCTCGAAATTGTCACCGTGCTCCTTACATCAGAGTTATCACAATTACTATATAACTGCGTTTATCAACAATCGTTTTCTGCTCGAAAGGCCTCCTTGATCCCCAACAGTAGTGAACATTCCCTTGTTTCCATCACGCACCCCGCCAAGCTGCGACCAAGCCCAACTCCGGGTCCCTTCATCTTGTACCAACCCGGGGCCGTATTTACTGAAAGCCCGTATACGCACTTGAAAACCATGCCCACTAGGGGGTGTACCCCCTGTCATTTTGGAATGCTCCCTGCGCAGCCAGTACTGTTAATAGGAAAGTATGGCAGCAGGACCGTATGCAAGGTTGATAGTCGGTCAGCAACTAATGCGGGCAGCGAAAACGGCAGCACCAGGCTGCCGCCACCCGCCCCCTTTGTTTACATCCCCAACTCCGCTGATGCACCCCTCGCTAATACTGGACAGCCTGAGGCCACTGCTGGGCCCCCCTCGCTTTGATCCCCTTCCGCTATCCCTGTATGCCCGAAATGGCCGTACCCTGCTGCCGTCAACCAGTCCCCTGGGTTACGGCCACTCCGCCCGGTTTTACTAATACCGAAAACCTGCGGCCATAGCAAAAAACTACGACCGCCGCAAAAGGCCCTCAACTTTAAAACAGCAGGCGAAAGCGTAACCTTTCCCAGCGCTTGTCCCATTGAAATACCTTGCGTCCGGCCCCCAGCACCGAGCCCCGCAAACCTCTCTCGCCTAACTCTGCTCCTTACCCGCCGCCCATTCCTGGCCACCGCAAAGTTCCTCATTGCTGCAACCCGCACCATAACCGGAACCCTCTTCCTCTGGGTCGGGAACACTGCATGGCATCTTGATCAGCCCAAACTGGAAACTTCCTTCCTCTGGATCAGGAACTGCACGGCAAACGAAAAGCTGGATCCAAAACGAAATCCTTCTGCGACGGCGAGTCGGCGGCAGGGTCCCACTGCAAGAGCGAGATGTCTCTGCAGACTGGCCCTGCTGCTTATAAGGCGCTCGCCCCGCCCACTTCTTTTGTTAGCCCTTCGCAGGCTTTTGGACTGTTTTGGCGCCCTGGCACCGTTCCGCCCCCTGCCCTCCCTTTCACCAGGAGGAGGTTCCCAGGTTGTTGTAGGCTTCATGACCCCGCAGCGGTTACCAGGCTGCCTCCTCCATTTTGGATTTGGGTCTTTCGTCGTCAGCGTCAGACTGGTCCCTCTCCAACGAGGGGAACACTAGTGTTCCAGGCGTGTCACCGACCCACCAATGGCCCAATGGAAAGGGAGAAGGGACTGCGTGTCCCTTCTCCACAATCCATGGCAGACCAGTTTTGTGAAACGAGGAAGACGTTTCACAACTTTTAAAAATCCACTATTTGTACCCTGGTACAACGTGCCGGGGACTAATAGCGATATTACCCGTGCTGGTGTGGGGGGGGGAGGGACATTGCAGGGCCTAGTAATGCCCCTGTGGTTATGTAAAAGCCCTTGCTTTGGCCGGGGTTCTAACTGCTTTCCCCTGGGGCATTAACTGGCCTGGCAATGCCCCCCTGCTCGGGCAATATAGCTTTATTAGTACCTGGCAGGGGCATAGCTTAGTCTTCCCAGTCAGTGAGGAGGCTCAGAACGGGGGCTTTATCACACGGTACAGTCCCCGCTCCGAGCGGGAGGCCACCAACTTCCTCTGCCGGATCACAGGTAAGTCGGGGCTACCCACGGCTCCCACCCCCCCCCCCCACTCTCCTTTTTCACATCTCCTCTCCACTCCCAGCCCCTATAAATTTATCCAGCATTAACGTTTACAGATGCACATTTACAGAATATTTCCTGATGTCAAAGTGAGCAACCCCCCTTGGTAAAAAAAAATGAAAATGTTTCCATAGCAATAAATATTTCTTAACATTATGTATGAGCGTTACATTTAGGATTCTAAGGACAGTCGTGTTCATTTTATCCTAGCAGCCAGAAGCTTTGGTGACTGCTTAACTCCCACCCTTTATAAACCTCCGATTGGAAGCATGGGGGATTCATTTTAAAACACAGCCTACAGGAGGGATGGTTGACTTCTATGAGAATCTTTCAAATATAGCAATTCTGGAGAACTATATAGCTAGGCAAGTACATTTAATTTCTCCAATGCTAGATATTGTACAGAGAGTCACATGCATATCCAATATAAACAGAGTAGATAGCTACATATATGCAAGGTCGGAACAGAGACCAGCTTCACTTGAAGATGTTTTTCAAGACTGACGCCTCACTAGTGTGTTGGTTTTGGCATCCGGTCCAGGCAGTAGAGCATGAATAATAGCCTTACCAACCGCCAGGTGGCTGATGTGCAGATGTCTACATGAACTGGTTATTAGTCAGGAACACCGTCGTCACAGATTTTTCTCTGGTAGAATGTCCAATAAACGCACCAGGCAACGTTTTCTTTTCTGCTTTGTAGTAGGAATCGATATAGCCTACCCAAGACTTCATGTGGGCTTGGGCTAACCAGGGTTCAGTCCTGATAAGTCTCCAAAGATTGCGTTCATGCCACAGCACCCTGAACTGACTCACGTGACCAAACTCCATCATTGTTAGTTTCTGCTTTTTTCCTTTCCTCACCCATTCGATAACAATTGGCTGAGGCATTTAGGTGTCCCTGTCCTTTTGTCTGCCGCCTGGTCGTACGGATGGACCCTGCTTTTAATCTGTAGCCATGTTACACAGGAATCACTTGGTAAGGTTTTTAGGGCCTGTTTGGTGCCTCATTGGAGGGATACATCAGTGTTTTACTGTTGTAGTCTGCCTGTCTTTTGATCTGGGCTGCTACTAGAGGGCACTGTGTTTGGGGCCTAAATCCTTTGTTGGCTGACTTTTTCCTTTCCCAAACCCACTCTCCATCTCTTAAGCACTGTTCGTAAGACAGCCACTGCATGGGAAGTCGGGCAAAGGGCAGTGGAAAAGGGTGTCTTCTGTAAACCTGTTGGTCATGGGACCCAGCCCTATCCATACTGCCACCACCGTTTGGGCAGAGAAAACTCATCATACAGGCAAGGTGAGTCTACGCTTAAAGGCTCCCCCGCATTCCTAGCACATAACTTTTATGAATCCACTTTCTGTATGCATCTGTACCGGAAAATCTGTTTGGATCGTGATATCTATGCCTTAATACCTTATCACACAGACACAATAATTCCTAAGCTAGCCACACATGTGTATAGCTAATTTCACTGCAGCCCGCATCTGGCACTCACAGTGGTCTGGCCACTGTGTTTTTTGTGTATACCTTACACATATCCTTGTTCTAACATACTGTAAAGCCTGGAGGGGGGGGTATCTGTACTCCTGCCCTCATTATGGCAGAGTAGAAGCACAGAGCACCCCAGCCAAGATTCTCTAAGCGGTAGCAATGGACGAGCAATCAATGCTTAAGCTCTTGGGAGGTGATGCAGGCTGGTTCTTAAGTACAGTGTAGTCCCCAAGCCCCCACAAATGAATGTCCACACTCTATGTTAGCAATAACACAGTTCTTTATAGAAATAGGGTTCAGAATATATACATAATAACACACTTTGTGCTCAGGCAATACTAATATGGTAAATATGTACAATGTCTATGTGGTACCACAGTTAACTCTTGACTCCATTAAAATGCACCAACTGCTGACAGTCTCAACAGCATACAAATCAAATGGTAAAGTGAATCAACAATAGACATGGGAAGGAAGACAAGCATGGTTAAACAAATGGCAGAATACTTTGTCCCTACCAAAGACACAGTTCTGTATGAGGATTCCCCCCCCCACCTTGGCAACCTGTAAATAAAGTATAGTAACAAGCCCAGTCCATATATTGTTTAGCAGAGCCTTGTTTCCTTCTAAAAATGTTAAACTACCCCACTGTACCTTGTTTAGTAGAGTTCTTTGACGGGTCGTCGACGGATCCCTCTTGGGTGAACCCCCTTTAAGGCAGGAGCCACAGGATGTTGAGATTCCTCGAAGAAACCGTGAACAGTGTCGTCGAGACGGCAGCTTCGGCCTTCGCGGTGCTCGTCAGCGATCGATCGTGGACGTCTTGCGAAGGTGATGCATGCGGTGCACCTCGATGATGAGAGTTTGTTGCCGCAAAGAGTACTGAATGAAGAACGTAGGACCAGCAAGGACGTCGGCATTGGTGTCGACGATCGGGGCTCGACCTCGGCTGGCTTTCGGATCTTCGTCAGCATCTTTGTGGACTTCAGGTGGCGGGAAACCCACCGGCAGATTCTCCTCGGTTTGTCGGCGAACTCGACTTTCTCCAGTGGAACAAAGTGGTCGAGGTGATGAGCAAGGGAGTCCTTGATTTCAAAGTGTCTTAGGCAATGGAGCGTTGTGGCTCCGGTCGACGAGGTTACAGCGGTCCTCCGAACCTTGGTCAACTGTGATGGTAATCGACGTCCTGGCGATTCACTTCAGATTTCTCAGTGGTCCCCGTGTCCGGTCGGCAGGCTTTCAATGACTGACTTCCAGGGAGCCTTGGTGAAGGTTAGCTGGTGCACGATGTTCCCTCGCAGCCCGGGAAGAGTTATCCTAGCCAGGTCCTCTCTTGGATCAGTCCTCGGAGGCACGACAGCTTTCAGATTGCTCCGAAGGAAAGCAGCAGCAATAATTCTTCCGGCTCAGCTTCAAGAATAAGCATCAAGTTTTGACTTCAGCTTCTGAACGATTCTAGACAGTGAGAGGTCCCCACATATACTGTTCTGTCTCCCATTCACACTGCTGAGCCAGGCTCAGGCAGCCAATCATTCAGAAGGGCATTCAGCAGGCAGGCAGCCAATCAGGCTCACAGTGCATTCAGGCCATTCTTCTACATCCAGACACAACAAGGAATGTGGATTGGGCAAGCACCCAGTAATTCAGCATGTCACACTGCATTCATACCAGTTTTGGGCAGGGCTGTCTCATTCATTGTGTCACACACCAGAAAACCAGAACAACAAAATGTCATTGGGAATGCTCCAGCCAGTCTGGCCTGGACTTCGCCACATTACCATATATGGAACTTCCACGCAACAATCAGTCAGGGGAAGGGACAGAGTACGGGCTTCCCAAGACTTTGGGAAAACAAGGTAACAGGCAATGGAAAGCAAGAGGCCACAGAGGCCATCTTGTCTCCCATCAAGAAACAACTGATTCCAATGGCAGCAGCTGGGTATCCCAAAATGGAGAATACTCAGAGCACCTGTCAAATTCAGCATGGAGCTGCCACCAGCCCATACCCTGCTCTGTGGGCCACAGACTGGTGCCCAAAAACATACACTAGGGGTACAGGGTTGTACCTCCACCCATGGGTGCCATACGGGTATCCCAAGGGTCTGTTCACAAAACCAAAAAGAGGAAGAGCTTCACTGTCAGGAGTCCCACATGGACTCCTTTGCAGAAAATAACACAGAACACACATGATAAAAGGAGTACAGGACAAGGACATGGAGGCCCTGTTCCTCCAATGCATTTCCAGCATCACACATATCACAACTGTTGAGTTTTTAATATCTGCCCCTGAACACCTAGCACAACGTTGAATAGAATCACTGTCTTAGCCTACGCAACACATTTTAATTGGAATAGCTAATTATACTGCTTACCACATCACACAGATTGTTTCTTTTTGTCTGAAATCCAAGCAAAAATTCTTTGACTGCACCCATTGTGATAAACCGCATAATAAGCAATTATCTAGAATTAATCTTTTTGTTTTAGCATCCACTTCATCTGTATAACTCACTATACTACTGAAACCAAAAAGCGAAATTGACCCTCTGTTTGCCTGAAATTCCAACTATAATCTTGTTGTGATTAAAACAGCAATTATGTTGTGTTTAGACTAGCAATTATCCAGAGTTAATCTCTCGAGCAACCAATATGTCTCCATAGCTCATCATACCGCAGGACCCCATAACATACAGCTAAAACTACTGTTTTGTGCCTGAAATTCTAGCTACAAATGTTTGACTCATTGTGTTTAGCCAGCATGGGTTAAATTTCCTAGACTAAATCTGTGTTTACCAACCACTACATCTGCACAGCTAATGATTGCTACATGCATACGTAAACTGCTAATCATTGAGTTAGACATCACAACTTCGCTTCTCACCATACTGTTCACTTCACACTAACAAATAGCTGAATTTTACTCTTTGTATTTCCTGCATATCAAGCACATAAGGAATAAGTTACTTACATGTAACTCCTGTTCTCCAGCCTTGGTACATTTGATGAATTAACATGTTGTTTAAATATACCCTGTCGTCAGGCTGGGAATCCTCAGTAACATTAAAGCAGTATAACTTTAAATATTTGAACTGCTTGACACGTAAGTGCTCCCCTCCGGGAGACGTATTTGACAATTAGGAATTCCAAGAGAGAAACTTTAATGAGTCTCTGGGCAGAGGCTCCAAAGGAGGGCCGATTAGTTTTGAGAGGACCAGGTTGAGTTCCCAGGCTGGAGTAAGATTTCGGACAGAAGGGAAACGGCAAAACAGTCCTTTGTGGAATTCCTTGAACAACCTGTGAAACCAAAGAGAAGGAGTACCTGGGAAACCCATATAGCTCAAAAAAGATGCTAAATGCAGCTTGATGGAAGAGTGTGCTACAGCAGCTTTGGCCAACAACAGGAGGTAAGGGAAAGATTTCTGATGCCTGCACGCACAACAGGTTGAGACGGCCTGTACACCAGATATTGAAATCTTTCAATTCGGTCTTGTAGCAAGACAACATAGCTGGTGCATGGCCATGGCCAAGATGTCCTGGCAGTCTGGAGGTAGCAGTACATTTCCAAAATCTAGGGCTGCAGGACCCAGCCCATCAAGTTGATGGATGCAGAGTCTGGTGAAGCACAGATCCGCCGTCTCTGGCGAGGAGTTCCGACAGCAAGGGAAACCCTTAAGTAAGGAGCCACTGACAGTTGAAGCCGATCAGAGTACTACCTTTGCTGCAACCGAGTTTGCGACAATCATCTTGCAACGTTGTGAGCAATTCGACCATGTGGGTACCTGATCGCCTGGGCTTTTTTGAATTTTGAAATGAAATTGAATGATGGTAGATCAACCTCTGGAAAACATGTGGGGCTAAGCCGCACACATTTTCCTATGCTCACCGCATGACATACGCATAGACCCGTGTATTCCGGGTGGACACAATCTACAGGCGCAGTCCCCCCGTCATATTTAGTTGGGATATGACAGCCATGGGTACACCATGTCATCTCAGAAGGGGAAGGTTCAAACCTTACCCCTGCCATGGCCAGCATGATTTTTTCTTTTTTCTTTTTTTTCTTCTGTTTGGGAGTTTTAATAAAATCAGAGGTGAAGAGTTTTCCAGGCTATTAAGGTACATTATAGACAAATGAGATAGTCCTGTATTGGTTGTATTTCCGCACGGCAAGCATGAATAACAAAGACTCCATGGATCTACTCTGTCCTTCTGTCGAGCCTTGTAGCTGGTGGCAGCATTTGGATACTAATCAGAGTTTTATTCAAATAGTCCCACATGGGGCCTGGCTGCAGAGGCTAACGAAGGAGACAAGAAACCCCAACACCCTTTCATATGCACTATGCCAACCTGATGCCAGCTCTCACCGTCAGTACTGATTGACAGGGAAAGTCATGTCTGGGATTGCATGTTTACAGTAGTTATTCCCGCAGGGAGACCCCCATTCAGATGGTACGAGAATGTGGATTTAGGGAGCCGGAAAGGCTGGTCTCACCGCTGCTTCAAGGGAGAACTGCTGATTTACTTGGGAACAACAGAGAGCGCCATTAACCAGACCTTTGACCCACAACAGAGAGGAAGATGGGTGGGACTTAGTATTACATGTTTTCACCCCTTTACCTTTTCTGTTGGAAAGCGCTCTTGTTAGGACCTCATGCACAAAAGAGATTGTTGGTGGGGATTCAGGATTGGTTCATTAAGGTAGGCGAAGCCTACACCAATCCCTGTGGTCAATTTGGCTTTAAAAGAGGGCTGAGCCTCTCTTTCGGCAGATCATCTGAAGGCTTCACCAGAAGTAGAAGGAAGAGCTCACCATTGGACCCTGGCTGAAGGTACAGTCTGCCTTACATCTTTTGCCAGTGAAGGAAGGCCAGGGCCTCCAAAAGGGAAGCACGGTCCCTCCCCTAAACATCTCCCAGGGAACCAAGGGAGATACTGAATCCAGAGGACACTCCAGCAGCTCCAGAACCGGTACCCAGCCAGCTTCTTAGATGGAAGTGCCAGAGAGTCTTTGAACCAAACCAAGACAGATGCCTGCAAAACTCTCCTCAGCTTTGGGCTGTCCGCCCTTAAAGAACGATACAAGCCCAGTGTAAATCATAGGAGTGCTTCGACAAGCATATACCAACGTCTGCCTTAAAGGACATTTTCAAGCTGCCACGACCAGTGCTTCAGAACACCGACCAGCACTGAGACGATACCTGACCATGAGCCGTGGGGAAGGACAGCCTGCAGCTGTTAGTCCAGCCTCATGCACCAAACAGCCTGCCGCCTGATACCCGCATCGGTCTCCCGTCTTGAACTCTGTTGCAGAAGCTGCAAAGCACCCTGAAACCGACTCGACCCTGATGAGTTCCAAGACCATCTACAGCATAAGGTACATTGCGGGTTTTGTCCCAGTGGTCCTTCTTCGAAGGCAACTAGTGACATTTTACAACCCATTGCTCCCTTTGTGTTGAAACCCGGTATCCTTTAACTATTGTGTTTACACAGTGTATTGTATTTCATAGTGTGCTAGAACGGTCTGTTGTGATAATAAAATAGAAATGTGTATACAGCCTTCACTGGACAGTCCCTTTCATCATTGGGTAATAATTGTATTCCCGGTGTGTTGCAACTAACCAACGATGCACAAACCTTCGGAGATTAGCCTGCCATTCCACCCACGTTACCAAAATTGCACAAGGTGGTTTATAATTTGTTTGTGTTTCCAATCTGTTCAGATCCCTTCTGGTGTACTAGAGGTGTGGGGCTGATTGATGGTTTTGAAACAGATATTCACCCCTCTATCACTGATGCCCCGGAAGTTGATTTTGGTGGTAGGCGGTCGGATCGAATTGGAGCCTTGTGCACAACTTAGTCATGCAATGATAAAAGTACTGCTGCAGGCAACGTTTAGATACTGCTAGGTATTGTTAAATAATCATGGATCTTGACATAGAGACTGTGAAAGGCATGCACAAGGATGTTCTGCACAGCCTATGTCAAGAGAGGGGACTTCCCCACAGCACTAAGGTTAGTAAACTCGAGTCACTGACCAACCTCCAAGCTTGGGTAGAAGTTAGGGCGGTTTGTAAGAAGACCCCAGAGGACAGGTTGTACCCGTTGAAATATCTGAGCAGGCGGGTGGCTGGTAACAAAGTTGACATATTTAAAGGGTTACACAATTTGATTTTGATTACAAATGAGCATGTATTGAAGAATTGTGAGGTTGACGTTGACCTACACTAGCAACTTGTGGTCAAGACTATCACAGACCCTAGAGAGCTTGCAAAGGCTGCCGACAGGTTTGTGAGTGCTCGCGTACAGAAAATGGCCCAGGGGCGCACACACAAATCGGAAGAGAAATCCTGAGACAAAAGTTAACAAGGATGGGAAGGACAAAAGTCCAACTCAATCCTCTTCGAAGTCAGGTCCCCACATTTTTTAAGTAAAATCCCAAAAGGAACAAGTTACTTACCTGTAACTGTTGTTCTCCAGCATGGGTCTGGCATGGATTCACATGCTCATGAATATTCCCCGTCGTCAGGCTGGGAATCCTCGGTAAAGAAAAATCAGTATCAGTTTCGTTTCTGATCTGTCTTTCGTGGTAGTAACCAATCACTGATCTCTGCGTCATACTGACCACAGCCAATGACTGCCCTCTCCCTAAGCCCCGCCTCTGGCAGCCATCTTCAGATTTGGTAGCACATGAAGTGGCAGTATGACCAAGTGAAGAGCCGCAGAGGGGAAGGCGGGAGGGTTCGCATGTGAATCCATGCCAGATCCATGCTGGAGAACAACACTTACAGGTAAGTAACTTGTTCCTTCTCCAGCATGGGGTCTGGCATGGATTCACATGCTCATGAATATAAGAATACATAGCAGTACACACATGCACAACCACGGGGGGTGGCAAAAGGCTCAACATTAAGCAATACAAAAAACTCAACATTAAGCATCTCTTACCTCCTCACCAGGCTCACCTTTAAGCGAACAGGTTGCGCAGCACTGCTTGGCCGACCCTGGACTCCTCCCTGGAATCCCGATCGACGCAGTAGAATCTCGTGAAGGTGTGCGTCGACCTCCACGTAGCAGCCCTGCAGATGTCCAGCAGGGGCACAACACCAGATAAGAACGCCGTAGTAGCAGCGATCGCTCTGGTCGAATGGGCTCTCGGACGGCCTGGCAGCGGTCGGTTAGCCAACCGGTGGCAGTGCATGATGCAGCCGGAGAGCCATCTGGAAATAGAAGACTTCGAGAGAGCCTTCCCTTGATTCACAGGTCCAAAGTTAACGAATAGCTGTGATGTCCTCCAAAAACTCTTTGTGCGGTCCACGTAGAACTTCAGCGCTCTAGCCACATCCAGCGAGTGCAAAGTCCTCTCGGCCGGCGACGAAGGAGACGGGAAGAAAACAGGTAACACCAGGGGCTCGTTAAGATGGAAGTCCGACGTCACCTTGGGCATAAAGGAGGGGTGCGTCCTAAGCACCACCCTCGAGGCATGGAAAGTCAAGTACGGTGCTTTGCAGGATAGGGCCTGGATCTCTCCCACTCGTCATGCAGAGGTAATGGCCACCAGGAATGCAGTCTTCCACGACACAAACTTCATCGGTGCGGAGTGCATCGGCTCGAATGGGGGCCCCATGAGCCTGGTCAGCACCACGTTAAGTTCCCACGCCGGGGCTGGGGCCTTCACCGGCGAGAACGACCGGAACAGTCCTTTCATAAACTCTTTTACCAATCGATGGGACCACAGGGACGTCCGTCCTGTGGTTCTGGTATATCTGGAGATCGCCGCCAGATGAATCTTAATGGAGGCATGGGCTAGCCCAGTCTTTGCCAGCGATAGCAGGTACGGCAGCAGTTGAGGGGCCGTAATCCGTAGGGGGTTGATCTTCTGTGCTCGGCACCAGATAGAGAACCTCTTCCACTTATGACCGTAGCATTTGAGAGTCGAGGACGCCGTGGCCTTTGCAAGAACCTCTCTGCAATCGGCCGGTATATCGTAGCCTCCAAACTCTAGCGCTGCAGGAGCCAAGCCTGCAGGTTCAGCGACACCGGGTCGTGGTGGAAGATGGCGCCTCCTTCTCTGGAGAGAAGGTCCGCGTCCGCCGACAGCTTGATGGGAGGGGACGTTGACAAGTCCAGAAGGTCCGGGAACCAGATCTGCCTCGGCCACGCCGGTGCGACGAGGATCATCCTGCACCGGGACCTCTTGAGCTGGTTGATGAGTCGAAGCAGCAACGGCAACGGAGGGAACGCATACAGGTATAGGCCGTCCCAGGGGAACGAGAACGCATCGCCCATGCTCCTCGGCTGGGGAAACCTGCTGGCGAACCTCTTGCACTTAGAGTTCGTCGCTGTTGCGAACAGGTCGATTTGGGGTTTGCCCCATCGTCGGAAGAGTTGATCCACCTGATCCTGGCGCAGTTCCCACTCGTGACACGCGCGCAGCTCCCTGCTGAGCGAGTCGGCGATGGTGTTTCTTTCTCCTGCCAGGTGGACCGCCCAGTGCCACAGATCCTGTGCCTCCTTGGATAGGGCTGGGGATCTGGTGCCTCCCTGCTTCCGTATGTAAAACATTGTCGTGGTGTTGTCCGTGAAGATCCGCACCACCTTGCCCTTGAGCGACGGGAGGAACGATTTGAGAGCCCAGAACACGGCTCGGAGTTCCAGGACGTTGATGTGCAGGAGCCTCTCCTCTGGGAGCCAGAGGCCTCTTGCGTGGAGATCTCCGGTGTGGGCGCCCCAACCTTCCAGGGAGGCGTCCGTCGTCACCGTCTCTTGGTACGCCGGCGTCTGAAAGTCCTTGCCCGCCGTGAGGTGCGCTCGAATGCCCCACCACTGAATCGCCCGCCGGAACACCTCGTTGAGGGGGACCCTGTCTTCGAAGGTGCCCGTCGCCTGCATCCAACGGACGTCGAGAAATTCTTGAAGAGGGCGCATCCGTAGTCTGCAGAGGCGCACCAGGTAGATGCAAGAGGACATCATCCCCAGGAGGGACTTGATGGACCTCACCCTGGCCACGTCCGTGGCTAGCAGGCGCTGCACTTTGCCTAGAATGGTCTTCGTCCGTTCTTCCGACGGTGCCGCCAGGCGCCTCACTGTATCGAGCTTCGCTCCCAGAAACAGGGCCACCTGCGATGGCACCAGGTGGGTCTTTGGGTAATTTATGGCGAATCCCAGGTCTGTGAGTAGCTGGACGGTCCTCGCAGTGTGTTCGACGGCGAGTTCCCTCGTCCTTGAGCGGATGAGCCAGTCGTCCAGGTAGGGGTAGACGTGAATCCCCTGCAGGTGCAGCCGCGCCGCCACAGGTGCTAGGCACTTGGTAAAGACCCTGGGGGCCGACTTCAATCCGAATGGCAGTGCTCTGAATTGGTATTGGCGTCCCTGGACGACGAACCTGAGGAACTTTCGGTGACTTTTGAGGATGGGAACGTGGAAGTATGCATCCTCCAGGTCCAACGACGATAGAAAGTCACCTTCCTCCAGCTGTCCCAGCACGTGCTGGAGGGTGACCATCCTGAACTTTTGTGACCTGATGTATTTGTTCAGACGACGAAGGTCCAGGATGGGGCGCCAGCCGCCCGTCTTCTTCCTGACGAGGAAATACCTTGAGTACACCCCGGAGCTCCAGAGCCTCTTCGGGACAGGCTCGATGGCGCCTTTCCTGAGCATCGCCCGTACTTCCAACAGCAGTTGCGGGACGTGATTTTCCTTCCTGGCCACAGGTGGAACGTGAGGGCACTTCTTCAGGAATTCAATAGAGTGTCCTCTTAGCAGGGTATCCAGCACCCAACGGTCAGTGGAGATGGACTTCCACACGCAGACGAACTTCGTCAGCCGGCCTCCCACCGGGGTGCTTCGGTGGGGGCCCGAGACCACGGCCGGTTCAGTCCTGCTTGGAGGTGGTGGAATTGCCGCCCTGACCTCCTTGCCGACGGCAGCGAGGCACTTCCTGCTTGCCGCGACCCCTGTAGGCCTCCTGAGACGAGGAGCGTGCCGCCTGGTGGTAGGACGACAAGCCACCGCTGGATCCCTTGGAGGCACCCTGTCGACCTCCGGAGCTCCGAAAGGGCCGTCGTTGCTGAAGGGCTCCTAGGGCACGGGCTGTCTCCGTGTCCGTCTTTATGGCTTGGAGGGATTCGTCCACCGCCTTCCCGAACAAGTTGCTGCCGTCGAACGGCATGTCCAACAACCTGGTCTGGACGTCCTGACAGAAGTCGGTCGCCCGGAGCCAACCCCGTCGTATGCAAACACCGTTGCCCAGCTGGCGGAACCCGGTATCGGAAATATCGGTTGCCACAGTTATGGAGTGGTCCGACGCCACCTCGCCTTCTTGAAGTATTTCCAGGGCCTCGGACCTCTTGTCGTCCGGTAGGAAGTCCAATATGGGGGCCAGCTTAAACCAGAGGTCCCTGTCGTAACGGGCCACGATCGCCAGAGCGTTGGCCGCTTTGATCGTCGTCGCCGCCGACGAAATGACCCGTTCCGTCGTCGTCGCCCTCAGAACCCGTCGTCGAGCCCATCGCACCGTCATCTCCCGACTCGTGGGAGGATGAGGAGGGAACTGTAGGCCTTACGGGGGCGAGTGGAGGAGAGGGTTGGGTGCTCCGTCGTTTGTTCCGAGGACTTCCCGACGGGCCAGGTTGCGGGTCCTCCGGCCTGGGCCGTGGTAATCTCGTCCTTATCTCAGAGCATAAGGACTGGATCGCAGACAAAATGGCCGCCGAGCTATCCCAAGGCCTAGGTTCCGGCTGCGCCAGAAGGGAAGGCTGCTCTTCCTCGCCATCGTCGTCTTCCTCGGTTATCACCCGAGGATCTTCCTTACGGGATCGAACCTTCTCGAATTGGACTTCGAGATTCCTCACGGCCTCGGTCAGTTCCTCCTCCGAGGCTGACTCCGATCTCGAGGAGGCTACCGTGCTCCCCCTCGCTTCTTCCATCATGGTGGCCATGACGATGGGCTGAAAAGAGGATTCCCTCCTTGGCGGCAGGGAAACTCTAGTCCCGGAGGCAGTCTCCGCTGGCGGGGTCTCTGCCAGCTTGGCCAGAGTCGCCACGATCGCCTCGATAGAGGCCTTTGCCTACTGGGTAGGGGCCTTCACCACCTTAGGTGCGTCCCGGGCCTTCTCCTTAGGGGGAGGGGCGACGCCTCGCTCCCCCTCTTCCGAGATCGGACGGGGCTTCTCCTGGGTCTCGGACTTCCTCTTCCCCGAACCGGAGCGCTGGCTCGTGGTTGACGGTGCCGGGGAAGGTGCGCCCTGCCTGGTGACCGAAGAGCCCGACCTTTCGGCGCTCCCGGAGCCAGCGGACTTGCGGCGCTTGGCCTGGTGTTGGGCCCCCGTCGCTGGGGCGCCCGCACAGGACTTAGAAGCCCGCTCGGACCCTTTCTTCTTCTCACCCGTTGAGCCCTTCTCCAACCAGCTGGCGAGACGGGATCGACGGTCCCTCATGGTCCGCTCCGACAAGTTCTTGCAGAACTGGCCTTCTTTCTCTACATGAGTCTTGTCCCCATGAAGACAGTAGAGGCATCGCAAATGTTCGTCCTCAAACACATTCTGTAGCCTGCATCCAGGGCAGCTGCGAAACAGCTTGGGTCCGGGTGACGAACTCGCGTCCTGGGCCATCTCGAAGTATGCCGCGAATCTTCTGGAATCCTCCAAGAAGTTGATTCGATGAAATCTTCACCCTTGAGGGGCGTAGGAAAATCCCGGAAGGGGTAGCCGTTAACGGGAGTAGAAACGGTGGAGCTTGAGGCTCAATTAACCGAAAAAATGTGAAAATTCACCTGAAAAAGCGCGAAACACGCAGTAAAAGCTCGAGCGCTAAGCACAAGGACTCCCAACACTTGAACGTGCGGTAAAAATCTGAAGATGGCTGCCAGAGTCGGGGCTTAGGGAGTGGGCAGTCATTGGCTGTGGTCAGTATGACGCAGAGATCAGTGATTGGTTACTACTACGAAAGACAGATCAGAAACGAAACTGATACTGATTTTTCTTTACCGAGGATTCTCAGCCGGACGACGGGGAATATTCATGAGCATGTGAATCCATGCCAGACCCCATGCTGGAGAACTTCAGTTCCACAGTACACCCCAAAAACAAGTTTGCAGGAACCCCCAACGCTGGGACACCTGCGTTCTCACCACCCAAAAGTTGTTTGTTGTGTAAGGAGCTGGGCCATAAGAAAAAGGGATCCTGCATGAAAGGGCTTTCCCAAGCAAGCCATAGTGAATGTTGGACTCAAGGAGGAGGCCATCATTAGTGTAGGCCTCCTGGACTTCCCACTAGGCCAAAGAATGGCCAAATGTGGATTGGTTACAATGAGTAGGAATGGCGTTGGGTCTCCAGAAGAGATCCCAGTTCCCAATAACAATAATACTAAACTCTATTTAGAACATGTGTACATCAATGGACACAAAACTCCTGCGGTCCAAGACACTGCAGCTAGCCTCACTGCCGTCACCCAGCAGTGGGTACAGCCAGGGCAGAATATTGATGGGCCTGAGTGTAGTGCCAGTGGGTTTGACAGAAAGAGTAAGTGCCCCTTGGAGATAGCGTTCAGCTGGCGAGGTGAAACGACCCAGGGCCGTGTACCGGTGAAAGACTCCATCCCTATCCCAGGTCTGTTGGGTAATGATCTTCCTGATCCCGAGATAGTCGCAGCAGCTAGTCACAGCAGCTACCCGATCAAGGGTCACAGAGATTGCCAGATTGAACACCCTCAGAGCCTTAGGGCACCCAGAGGACTTGTTTGCTGGAGGGACCGGTGTGGCCAGTAGCTCCTAGTCCTGTTCCACAGACTGCTGAGTCACCTACTCCTGCGGGAGCGGGGCCAGTAGCTACCGAGGACCCTACTTTGGTAGCAGTGAACTCAGTTACTTTAGAGTTGACAGGTGCAGCACAGGAACCTGAGGTGGAGGACCGGGTAAGCGCAGATCTGAAAAGTCTGCCCAAGCTGGACGAGTTTGCATGGGGCGTGGATGAGACTGAGGTTTTTAAAGCCCAGAAAGAGTGTCCCACTCTGGTAGGTCTGCGGAAGCAGGTGGAGCAACAGGCTAAGGGCGAGGCCCCTGATCTGTTCAAAGTGTACTGGGAGGATGGACTCCTGGTACAGTGAGCCAAAAGACTCTGAGGCAGGGGCCACCAGAAGGTTGGTGCTTCCCCAATGCCACAGAAAGTTCCTCATGGATTTGGCTCACCAAATTCCTTTAGCGGGTCACTTCGGAGTGACTACGACATTGGACTGGTTGTCTGCGCACTTTTAGTGGCCAGAGATTGGCATAAATGTTAAGGCATTTGTACGGTCCTGCCCGACTTGTCAAGCTTCTGGCAAGTCAGGTGGTGTCACAAAGGATCCCTTAATTCCACTACACCTGGTTGGGTGGCCTTACGAGAGAATAGGCGTGGATATTGTGGGTCCTGTGGATCCGAAAGCCAGCTCAGTGACCAGATAAATCTTGGTGGTGGTAGACCATGCCACACGGTACATAAGGCTGTCCTTCTGAGGACCATCAAAGCCCCTGTAGTTGCGAAGGATCTGATTGGGATATTCTCCCCTGCTGGATTCTCCAACGAAGTCATTTCTTACAGGGGATCAAACTTCATATCCACGTACATGAAGGCTGTGTGGGAAGAGTGTGGAGTCACCTAACGGTTCTCTGCATCCTTCCAACCAGAAACACATGGGCCTTGAAAGGCATGCTAGGTGGCTTAGAAGAACACCGGAGGAGAAAAAGGGATATTCTTCTGCCATGCCTTCTGTTTGCCTACATGGAGGTGCCACAGAACAGAGTATGGTTTCGCACCTTTGAGCTTATGTTTGGACACCCTGTATGTGGTCCCCTCAGTCTAGTGAAAGATGGATGCGAGGGCAAACCCCCATCCCCTACGCGAGATGTGGAGGACTATGTACTTGGCCTTCGGTCTAGAATGGCAAAGTACATGCAACAGTCAAAGAAATAACCTAAAGGCCAGTAAGGAGCTGATGAAGCACTGGCATGACCAGAAAGCCAAAGTGACAGTCTATTCCCCAGGAAATGGTTGTGGATTAAGGAGCCAGTCAAACTCAGTGCCCTTCAGGAGAAGTGGACTGGGACTTACTGTGTGCTGGAAACGTTATCTCATTGACGTGAAAGGACAAACCGATGTGCGGGGTCTTTCATGTCAACCGGCTAAAACCCCATTGTAGCTGAGGTGAATTGGTCATTGCATTAGCGATTGATTGACTGAGGAGACGACTGACCTCCTCCCAGACGACCTGCACACTGAAGCCACAGATGGGTCAGTTGAAGGCATCACCCTTACAACAGACCTGTCAGAACAGCAACTGACAGACTGTAGCCGTTTACTGGGACAGTTTGGCGGTCTGTTGTCGCTCACTGCCAGTCGTGCAGATTGGTGCACCCATGATGTGCACACTGAAGACAGTAAGCCTGTGAAGAGTAGGATTCACCGGATGTCCGATAAGGTCAGGGACACCATCAAGGAGGAAGTTTCCAAGTTGTTGTCCCTAGGCGTGAGAGCCATCCCACAGCCCCTGGGCTATCCCAGTGGTACTGGTTCCTAAAATGACCAATGGTGGGAAGACTGAACTACACCAGGCTCAATTCTGTCACGAAGATATATGTTCACCCCATTCCATGGACAGATGAGCTGATTGACAAACCTGGCGCTGCGAAGTACATGAGTACCTTTGACCTCATGGCAGGCTACTGACAGGTCAGCTTGACGGATGTAGCAAGAGAGGGGTCAGCATTCTCAACCCCAGAAGGATATTATCAGTTCACTGTGATGCCACTTGGATCAAAGGATGCCCCTGCCACTTTTTAAGGGATGGTTGACCAGGTTTTGTGTGGGCTGGAAAACTTTAGTGTTGCCTAGACATTTCTGTGTTCAGCCACACATGGAAGGATCACTTATCCCACCTGAAACAAGTGCTTCAGGTGCTGCAGAATGCAGGTCTGACAACCAAGGCCACACAGTTCTAGGTAGCGCAGGGCACAGTGACTTACCTAGGACACATGGTCGGTGGAGGTAAGAAACAACCTCTTAGAGCAAAGGTAAAGGCTGTGAAAGATTGCGACATCCACAAAACAAAGACACAGTTGTGAGCCTTTCTAGGTCTCATTGGGTACTACCGGTCGTTCATCAAGGGGTATGGGAACATTGCCATGCCCTTGAATTATGTAACTTCCAAGAAAATGCTGAAGAAGGTAACTTGGACTCCCGCTCGTAAAACCTCCTTTCAAGATTTGAAGGATGGATTGTGCAGGGCCCCAGTTCTGAAAGTGCCAGACTATGGTTAGGAGTTCATTATCCAGACAGATGCCTTTTATTTTGGGATTGTAGCAGTGTTAGCTCAGCTGAACTCTCAAGAGGTAGAGCAACCTGTCGCCTTGACAAAAAGGGAAAGGTACTGGGCCGTCGATAAAACAAAATAAAGAGGCTTACGCGGTTGTGCGGGCCATAAAGAGGGTGAAAACCTACATCTTTGGGGCACACTTTACGATCCAGACAGACCACCAGCCACTTTGATGGTTAATGGCCATGCAATGGGAGAGCCCTAAGCTTTTGCGTTGGGCCATATCCCTACAGGGATTAGATATGGACATCCAGCACAAGCCAGACTCCCAGCATGTAAATTTAGATGTCCTCATCAGGTACTTTCGCCTCGATGATAAATCAGACCCTCAGTAGGGTGGTGGTTCACCTGTTGAGGCTGGGGCACGTGAGGAATTTGACCATCCACACGGTGGGTGTGCGCTCGCCTGGGCTTTTTTGAAATTTTAAAAGAAATTAATGATGGTAGAAATTAATTAAATGATCAATGATTAATGATGATTAAATGATTAATTTAAATGAAATTAATGATGGTAGATTAACCTCCGGAAAATGTGTGGGGCTAAACCCCACACATTTTTCTATACTCACCGCACAACATATGCATTGACCTGTGCACTCTGGGTGGTCACAGCCTACAGGCACAGTCCCCCCTGGAGTATTTAGTTGGGATATGACTCATATTCGTGGCAGTGTCTGGGTTCCCTGTTGAGGGAGTCTGCTACGGTATTGTGGATCCCTGGCAGATGGTAGGACATCAGGAACATGCTGGGTGCCAGTACCCATGACCATAATGCTAGCCAGTGCCCACGAGCATAATGCTTGGACTTCTGCCGACAGAATCGGCAAGCAGATCCCCCTCCCCGTTTGCGAATATAGAACATGTGGGTGGTGTTGTCTGTGAAGACGTGAACCACCCGGCTCTGCAATTGAGGCTTGAAGGACTTCAGGGCCCAGAACACTGATCATAGATCTATGACACTGATGTGGAAAGTCCTGTCTTCGGGTCACCAAAGGTCTCCAGCAAGGAATCCTCCCAGTGTGAGCTCCCCAAACCTCAGTGAAGCATCTATTGTGACCGTGATGTGAGGTGAGGTCTGTAAAGCGAAAAGGTGCACCTTAAGTAAGATGGAGACGTAGACTCTGCCATTGGAGAGCGTCATGAAAGGGACATGCGAGATGAAGCTTGTCCTCCCATGATCCTGAAATCTGTTGCCAACGGGCAACTAAGAACTCCTGAAGTGGTCTCATTCAGAGCCTGCAGTGTGGGAGCGATGGGATACACAAGGACATCATTGCTAGGAAGGACTTAGAGGCCAGAAGCAATAGACAGGCAAGACAGCCGGAGGATCTTCGTCAGGATGGATTTCACTCTCTCCTCTGAAGGAGTGGCAACACATGTTAGTGTGTTTAGGCATGACCCCGACAACAGCGAGTTCTCAGATGGACTTGCACGATTTTGCAAAGTTCACAGAGAAACCCAGCGACGTCAAGCACAGGATCGTCTCCATTGTATGCTGGGTTGCTAATGGAAGCGGTGCGGCTCACATTAACCAGTCATCCAGATATACGTGAATTCCTTTAACAATGAAGGTGGGCCACACCTGGGGCAAGACATTTGGTGAACACCCATGGTGCGGATTTTAGACTTAATGCCAAGGTCTTGTAATGGTAATGTGATCTTGCTAATCTTAAGTGAAAAAAATGCCTGTGTCGCCGATGAATGGGACTATGGAAGTACACTGAGAAAACAAACAAGTTCCCAATTTGGGAACTCACGTCCCCTGCACACTTTCTAATGCCTGGAATACCAGACCAATAATTATAATTTTGATTGAACAGTGTTTCAAATGGTATTTCAAAGGGGTAATTATATTATTTATATTAGAAAAGCAACAGTGTTAAAGAAATGGACATTCAATCAGATGGGGTCACAAGAACCAATCTTCATTTTATTCGTGAAGGTGAAGCTGTGGAGGGCCCAACGCGTTTCCAGTGATTCAACACTCTTCATCGGGGGCAAATCAAATTTCTAGAAAAAGATATATGTACAG
Source organism: Ambystoma mexicanum (assembly GCF_040938575.1). Taxonomy (NCBI): domain Eukaryota; kingdom Metazoa; phylum Chordata; class Amphibia; order Caudata; family Ambystomatidae; genus Ambystoma; species Ambystoma mexicanum. The sequence goes on from NC_090922.1 coordinate 603,016,193, forward strand.
TATTTACATGAAAATATTTGTAAAAAACACCGTTCATCAGGTGATGTAAAGTCTTTCAACATTGTTTAGGACCAAATGTCCACGGGTTGTAATGATTTAGCCATAAAAACAAACTAATATAGAGATGCTATAATTGCAGTCAAAATTTAAATAAGACGTGCATCATGAAACAATCCTTTTAGTAGTAAAGAGAGTCCACTAGGAGACATAATTAGGGTCAGAGAACCAAAGAATGGTCAATGCAGAGTAAATAGAGTGTCTAAAGGACTAACCTTGTGATTTTTTTTCAAAAAGTATCTTCAAAAAGAGGATATTCTCCGGATTTGAGGACCCGAACATGTGGGAAATCGAATTGCAAAGCTTGAGGGGTGTACCCTATCTGAAAGGAGAGGGTGGACATCAGTGGTGACTAGTTTTAATGATCTTAGCCTGGGAAAGATAAAGGGATACAAAAGTTTAACTTACAGATGTCTGCAGGATGGTGTTCTAACAGGAAAAGTTCCATCAAGGAAGAAAAAAAACGGGAGGGTGTTCTAACCGGTAAGTCCCATCAATGCAGAATCCAGGGCTTGACTGTTGTCTTGGTGGATAACAGGCTCTAAGAGATGCCAATATATGAAGGAGGGAAGCAGAAAGTGCTTCAGGATGAAAAAAAACAGCCTATAGAGGACTGGTTGATAAAGGAGTTGTAATAATCTTACCTGCAGCCAACAGCGTTGCAAAATGAAGACAGGAAAACCCAGGGGCCGTCTGACTCCATTTGCAACGCCGTTGGTGTATAAATGATGAATCACTGCCTGACGTCATCGCGCGCATTCGCGTGTGACGTCCTGCAGCAATCCAGAGGGAAGATGTAAAATTAAAAAAGGGGGAATATCCAATTTGTAAGGGCTCAAATGTGGGACAAGGTAGAGTAATACTTACATAAGATTAGACTAAACGGGTATTCTAGTTGTGGTAGATCATGCGCGTCCGTGTACATCATGACGTCATCACGCCTGCGCGTGAATGACGTCACTGTAAACATACCGGCGTCCATGTTGTGAGAGGGTCACGGGGACCGGAGAAGGTCCATGCTACAGTTCTAAGACTCCCAAGTGTTGATAACATCCTGGAAATGACCAATAGTTTTGAAATTTGAAAAGAATAAGACCATAATGCTGAAAAAGGACCGAAGGGTCTCTGCTAAAGGAGACTAGGTAGCATTAATACACAAAATGCCCATATAAAAAATTGTTCGAACAATTGATCAGCCTCGGTAGAATACTACCTAAAAATTGGACTCAGAAGAGAGTTATGGTTGAGATGAATCATGTGCAGCCGTGTCTGTCTACCACTTGACGTCATCACGCAACTGCGTGAATGACATCATGTGTAAACCAACCAGTGGCTATATTTGTGACGAAGGCATAGGGGCCAAGGGTGGTCTGTAATAATATTCTAAGACAACCAGATGATAAAAAACGTCATAGGAATGACTAATAGTTTGTAAACTTCATTAAAAAAATGCCAGAAAGCTGAAAGGCCCGAAGGCTCTCTGCTAAAGGAGACAAAAATAGAATGTATACACGAAATGCTCGTCACGAAAGTGTTAAATCAATGATAAATCTCGGCTTGCAAATCGAGAGTATTAAGAGCGAGAGGGGATTATGGTGGTCGACACAGCGAGAGGGAGACCCGTATAGGGTAAGGCTGCATACACATAGCTTGCTGTTAATTAAGATTCTAAAGCTGTAGTCCATGCTAAATCAGTGTGTGGGGGAATGAAATACGGAAGGAACTGCCATATATTCGTGCAGAAACTCATATATAATGTTTTCGGAGAGTCTACATAAAGAGAATCTTGGTAATAAGTTCAAAGGGTTTGCAAGAGTATACACATGAGGAATGCAGCTGTATTATTGCTTTCTTGACACAGTGGACATTTTTTAACCAACCATAATATAGACCAGGCAAACCATGATGATAACATTATCAAAGGATTTTCAAAGCAGTTTAGACAATCATTGCTACTTAATATTTGCCTACTTAGCATACAAGAGTACTTCCTTCCCACCCCTGGTTCACAATCTGGTGGCTTGAGTAATGCAATTTTACAAGTTACATCAATGTCTTAGCATACAAGAGTACTTCCTGCCCACCTCTGGTTCACAATCTGGTGGCTTGAGTACTGCCATTTTACAAGTTCCATCAGTATTGGAAGACCCACATGATTAAAGTAAAGAGAGAGTGAGGACAGTGTCACTGTTGGTGTGTTTGTTTTAAAGTTTAGATAAAGGGACCCAAGTAATAGTGTTCATTCAGGCCAAGAGGGGACATAGCATCAAGTCTATGTATCCAGTAAAGTTCTTTTTGAGCAAGTATTTTTGGTAAATTCCCGCCCCTTGGATCACTTCCAGTATTGCAAATCGCATTTGTGAGATGTTGTGGTTGTTGTCCCTGAGTTGGCGGAATACGGGTGATTTTAGGTTTTTTCGTTCTGATCTGAGACTTGTGTGCCGTCCATTTTTCCTTTGCTCGTCTGCTTGTCTTCCCCACATATTTACCACATGGGCATCTGATGGTATAGATTACATTTTTAGATTCACAAGTTGCGTAGCTTTTCAGGGGGATCTTCTCTTCCCATTATTTGGATGCCCGATGTGGTTTCCTTTTATTATGTTGGAGCAGTGTTGACAGTTTAAGCAAGGGAAGGTCCAATTTTTTTGCTTTGTATGTGTCCTCCGAGTCGATTTTTGGGTCTCTCGGCTTTAATCCTAGTGTCTCAAAAGTTCCTCCGTCTTTTATACGCCAACATTGGAGGGGATGGAAAAAGGCGTTTAATGTTGGGATCTGATTTAATTAGATCCCAATTTTTAGTAATGATCTTTTTTACCTGGAAAATGTGTAAATGAGGTTAGATTTTGTCTGTGTTGGCTGTTTGGTTAGCAACACTTCACGAGGGTTAATTTCCGTCCTTGTGATGGCTTGTGTCACCACATCCTCTTTCCAAAAATCTTGATCTCATTGTATCGAATTCTGTTTAAAGTCTTTCTGCGTTAAAAGTAATCCGTTTAGCGCGTAAGAGTTGACTGTACCGAAGGTTTTCCTTTAGATGTCTCGGGTGAAAGCTATTGAAGTGTAAGGAGTTATTAACATCGGTTGGTTTCCTGTACATAGATGTCACCAGTTCCATATTTTTCCATTCCACCGTGACGTCTAAAAAGTTAACATGTGGTCTTCCAATTTCTATGGTAAATTTAATTTGTGGGTTGCATTGGTTGATATATTGCCAAAACTCAGTCAGCTCCTGTTCTGTGCCGTTCCAGATGCCAAAGAGGTCATCAATATATCTTGTCCAACAATATATCTTGTTTTTCCAATGTGGGTGATCCAGGACATAGGTTTTCTCGAAGTAAAACAAAGATGTTTGCGTATGAGGGGGCCACAGCAGAGCCCATAGAGGTTCCCGAGATCTGTAGATAGTATTGGTCAACAAATCTGAAGTAGTTGTTATATAGTATTAGATTAATGAGTTCAATTGCAAAAGTTTTCTGAATCCAGATATCATCATGTCTTAGAAGAAACCATTCTAGGGCGGCTATACCTTCATCGTGTGGAATCGAAGTCTATAGGCTACCTACGTCCATGGAAAACACTAAGGGGTCAGTGAAGTTATTCCTAAGAGTATTGATTGTCTGGATAAAGTGTGTAGTGTCTTTAAGGTACGTTGGTATTTTCTGTACCAATGGTTGGAGTGCGGTGTCTAGGTATACAGCCAAAGGTTGGAAGATGCTGTCTGTACCAGCAACAATAGGTCTAAATGGAGTGTCTTTGGAGTCTTTGTGGATTTTTGGTAACCCATAGAATACCGGGATTATTGAATTAGTTTTAATTAGAAATTCTTCAGTTTTTTCCGATATCCAGTCCACTGAACTTGCTTTCTCGACCGTCTGTTTAATGACTGTGCTTATGTTGTTTGTTGGGTCATTGTCCAGTGGAAGATATGTTTGTCTGTCATTCAGTAATTTGAGACAACCCGCATTGTATAGATTCGTGTCCATGAGTACTAGGGCTCCCCCTTTGTCAGCCTGTTTGATAGTGAGAGAATTATCTGCCAGATCCTTGATTATTTTAAGCTGATGTCTCCGGATATTTTGTTTTGTAGAACCATCGTATCTAATCCTCCTTAGGTTTCGTGTAGTTTTCGTTTTGAATAGGTTCACCAGTGGGTTATTGATTTGCGGGTGAAAAGTACTTTGATTCTTCATCGCAAGGTAACCATGTTCTTTTGCTGGAGTGATTTGTCTCAAATTATCAAAGAAAATCGTGAGCTCCATTTTCCGTATTAACTTAAGTAAATTTCTTCTTTGAACAAATTAGTTGAATTAGTTGGTATGAATGAAATCCCAGGGCTTAGTGTGTCAATTTGAGCTTTAGATAGATGTCTGGAGGAGATGTTTATGATTAATGGTGAATCCATTTGTTCTTTTGGCGTGGTTTTCTTTTGACCTCGTCTGGTCGGACGTCTCCTAAAAAAGGCTGCACTGGATTTGGAGGAATTGGTATATCTGTCGTCCTTGGTGTTGGTGCTGGACTGCCCGTTACTACGGGGGTCTGAATGGAGTTAGCTGTGCTTGTGCTGGGTTGTCCTTCTTATTCTCCACTTGTGATTTCACTACTATCAGTGTTATTGTTAGAAGATAGTTTCTTAGGAACTCCTGATGGTCCTGGTCTAGGTGAACAGGTTACTCTCTTACCTGGTAACGTTCTTTCGATGGGATGGTCCGACGACGTATTCAAAATCTATGACAGTAATCACCACAGCTGTGCTGCTTCGGAAAATCTTTCGGTGTCTGCGTCCTGCGTCGATACGCCGCCCACGAGGACCTCCTCCGAAGTCACTGGATGTTATAAGTAGGACGCACAACGCCCATAGCCTCAGTTGTAGTTTTTTCCCAGAACAGGACAGCCTTGCCAAAGGCCAGATCCTGCCCACGGATACAATCGAGGGAGTAGTGACGAACAAAAGAATGGACCGAAGCCCGGGTGGCTGCATCACAGATGTTACGAATAGGAACACCCCTCTGCAGGGCAGTAGAGGCAGCCATACCCCTGGTAGAATGGGCCCACAAGCCTATCGGAGGGTCCTTACCCGCCAAGCGGTAACATTCAGAAATTGCCAGGATAATCCATCGAGACAAAGTCTGCTTAGTAACAGCTTGTCCCAAATGCCTTCCAGCGTAACCAATAAAGAGTTGATCGTCCACTCTGACCCGGGACATGCGTGAAATATAAAAGCTTAAAGCTCTCCTAGGATCCAGCCTATGGAGCCTCTTCTCTTCCTTACCAGGATGCGGAGGAGGATAAAATGCCGGAATAACAACCTTCTGGCTTTAATGAAATTCCTACACCACCTTCGGAAGAAAGGAAGGACGAACTCTAAGGACAACCCTGTCCTTGTGAAACACAGTGAAGGGTGGCTTAACTGAAAGTCCCTGCGCGCGGAAGTGACCGCAACTAAAAATACAGTTTTAAGAGTTAACAGTCTCAAAGGGCAGGAATGCAAAGGCTCAAACGGAGCACCCATTAAAAACTTGACAACAAGGTTCAAATCCCAACCGGACACCTGGAAAGGAGACGGAGGGAACACATTAATGAGCCCTTTTAGAAACTGATAAATTAAAGGAATTTTAAAATAAGAACACTCTTCAGATGAGAGCTTAAATATGGACAGCGCCGCCAGGTAACCTTTAACGGTACCCACTTGCAGCCCCTTGTGGGCCAAAGAAAGCAAAAAAGACAGAACCACAGGAATGTCACATGAAAAAGGATTCACATTCTTAACCATGCACCAGTCGCATGAACTTACTCCAACGGTACAGGGACTTTGTTGCCGGCAGTCTGGCCGAAAGCAACACCTCCATCACGTCTTCAGGGAGGTCCCAATCCTTATACCTCAACCTTTCAGAAGCCAAGTGTGAAGGTTGAGGGATCGGACCTCTGGATGGAGAACCTGACCCCCCTCCTGTGAGAGCAGATCGTCTCGGTAGGGAAGACGACGTGGAGGGCAGATGGACGAGAAGGTCCGGGTACCACGTCCTCCTGGCCCATGCCGGAGCAATGAGGATCATCCGGGAACCGAACCTCCGTAACCTCCGCAGCATTTGCAGAATGACGGGGACTGGAGGAAACGCGTACAGCAGTGGGAATGACCACTCCACCACGAACGCGTCTCCTAAGGCTCCTCTTGGAGGAAATTCCCACGAGCAGATCCTTTTGCACTTCCGGTTGACACTGGAGGCGAAGAGATCCACTTGAGGGGTCCCCCAAAGGGCGAAGATCTCCAGGAGAATCTCCTGAGCCAACTCCCACTCGTGAGAGATCGCACTCTGCCTGCTCAGAGCGTCCACCGTCTTGTTTTCTTCTCCGGCCAGATGAAATGCCGAGACCGAAATTTCCTGCTGGATTGCCCAGAACCAGAGCTGCATCGCCTCCCTGCACAGAGGAAGCAACCCTGCCCCCCCCTTTTTGTTGAGGTAGTGTAGGGCCACTGTGTTGTCGGTCAGAATCAGGACATTCTTTCCTCCCACAGTCGGCAGAAAAGCCTTCAGGGCAAGCCTGACAGCCCTCAGCTCCAACAGATTGATATTGAGTCTGGACTCCGACGGAGACCAACGACCGCTGACTGTCAACTCGTTGGCATAAACTCCCCATCCCGTGAGGGATGCGTCCGTCACCTCCGTCCAGGGTAGCCAAAATGGAGCCCCCTTCATCAGATTGCCTTCGACGGCCCACCACAGAAGGTCCTGGGTGACCGAGGACAGCACCTGAATGGGGTCCGACATCCTGCCGGAGGACTGAGACCACTGGAGCTTGAGTACCCATTGCAAAGATCTCATCCGCAACCTGGCATCTGGCACCAGAAGAATGCAGGATGCCATGAGGCCGAGCAAACTCAAGAACTCGAACGCAGGGAGACTCTGGGCATGTTGGAACTTTTACACCATCTGCTGAATGTGATGAGCCCTCACCTGGGGAGGAAAACACTGCCGCAGGGACGTGTCGAGCACTGCTCCGATGTACTGGAGCTGCAACCACTCTAGCCTTCACTGATGAGGAAGCTGTAAGGATTAAAGATACCAGCGCAGAAGCAACCAATAGAGAAAACCCAGAAATTCTCATCCAACGACTGGAAAGGCTGATACGTAGAGAAATATCACAAAAACGTCACCCAACTACTTCAACTCAATATTATAAGGCTAAAAGAATTCCGAGGGGACTTGGGGTATACCTTCGCCCTACACTATGTAAAGAAAACAAAGTGTTTGTGAAGCGGTGGGAACACATTTTGAACAAATGCTCCCGGGATCTAATACTACTTCCAGTAAATGGAGTCGGACGGCCCCCGTGTTTTCCTGTCTCCATTTTGCAACGCTGTTGGCTGCAGGTAAGATTATTACAACTCCTTTATCAGCCAGTCCTCTATAGGCTGTGACTTTTTCATCCTGAAGCACTTTCTGCTTCCCTCCTTCATATATTGGCATCTCTTAGACCCTGTTATCCACCACCACCAAGACAACAGTCAAGCCCTGGATTCCGCATTGATGGGACTTACCGGTTAGAACACCCTCCCGTTTTTTTTCTTCCTTGATGGGACTTTTCCTGTTAGAACACCATCCTGCAGACATCTGTAAGTTAAACTTTTGTATCCCTTTATCTTTCCGGACTAAGATCGTTAAAACTAGTCACCACTGATGTCCACCCTCTACTTTCAGATAGGGTACACCCCTCAAGCTTTGCAATTCGATTTCCCGCATGTTCGGGCATGTTCGGGTCCTCAAATCCTCGTTTTGAAGATACTTTTTGAAAAAAAAAAATCACAAGGTTAGTCCTTTACACGCTCTAGTTACTCTGCATGGACCATTCTTTGGTTCTCTGACCCTAATCATGTCTCCTAGTGGACTCTCTTTACTACTAAAAAGGATTGTTTCATGATGCACGTCTTATTTAAATTTTGACTGCAAATATAGCATCTCTATATTAGAGTTTGTTTGTATGGCTAAATCATTACAACCCGTGGACATTTTGTCCTAAACAATGATGAAAGACTTTACATCACCTGATGAACGGAGATATAACTTTTTTGATTCAATACTTTCAATTTATGATGTTTGGATTTAAAGAAATTGTTTTTTACAAATATTTTCTAATATATCTTTTTCTAGAAATTGGATTTGCCCCTGATGAAGAGTGTTGAATCACTCGAAACGCGTTGGGCTCTCCACAGCTTCACCTTCACGAATAAAATGCAGATTGGTTCTTGTGACCCCATCTGATTGAATGTCCATTTCTTTAACACTGTTGCTTTTCAAATATAAATAATATAATTACCCCTTTGAAATACCATTTGAAACACTGTTCAATCAAAATAATTATTGGTCTGGTATTCCAGACATTAGAAAGTGTGCAGGGGACGCGAGTTCCCAAATTGGGAACTTGTTTGTTGTCTCAATGTTCTGTACAACCTAGGTGTCAAGGTTGTTTCTCTCTCCTCTGCACCTCAAATCTACTTTCGAACTTTCTTACCATTTCCTTCATTATCTTAGAAATGTATCTATATCTATATCCTTTCTACTAGGGTTTGCCACAATTGTCCACTTCTCTCTTACTATGGAAGTACACACCCTCTAAATCTAGAGAGAAAAGAAAATCCCTTTTTTGTAAGGTGGCCCAAGATGTGCTGGAGCATCACCATGAGAAATGTTTGAGACTTGAGGAATGTTTTGAGTCTTCTCAGGTCTAATATAGGTCTCCAGCCTCCTGACGACTTGTTTACCCAAAAGTATCTGGATTACACTCTGGTGCCTTGCAGGTGCGCTGGTACAATTCTGATCGCTCCCTTCACTAGCAGGGACTGCAACTCTTGCAGGAGCAAGGACAGGTGTTATTCCGCCTTTGGAACAGTAGGAATGGAGAGAACAGGCCCAATGAACTCCTGAGTGTGGCCGTGTTGAATGATGGATAACACCCACTCGTCATTGGTGATGGACTTCCACTGCGTGAAGTTGGTAAACCAACCCCCTACTGGGGTGTAGAAGTGGGGGAGAAGGAGGGGCCAGAACCTGGTCCGGCCCATTTTGAAACTTCTGGAGGAAACGCTGCGTTGGTGTTGGTTTCCACGATAGGTATGCGCTCTCCTCTTGTAACCCTCTTTGGGTGTTGCTGGAGCGAAACGTCTGTGGATGGTAGGAGGATCTATAATCCCTCCAAGTCCTTGGAAATCTGGATTTTCCTGAATGAAAGTACTGGCGTCGCAGAGAACCTAATGAACGGGTGGTGTCCGTATCAGCCTTGATGGCGTGCAGGGTCTCATCCAATTTTTTTGCCAAAAATTCTATGCCATTGAATGCCATGTTCATTGCCGTGGACAGAAATTCCGTCCAGAAGTTGGTGGTCTTGAGCCAAACCAGGCAGCACAACACAGCCCCTTTACCCATTTGGTGGAACCCTGTGTCTGAGACGTCCACAGCTATGGAAATGGAATGAATTGAAGCAGCCTCATCTTCCCGAGCGTAAGCATCTCCACACGCTTATCCGCAGGTAGAAAGTCAAGTATGGGATCCATCTTGAACAAGAGCTCCCAGTCATAGTCGTAGCAGTGAGAATGTCCATTGAGCTCACTGCTTTGATTGTTGTAGCAGATGTAGAAATTACACATTTGCCAAAAGCGTCCAGTTGTTTGTCTTCCTTGTCTGGGGGCACCATACAAGGGGACGAAGGGTTTGCAGAGCGTTTTCATGCAGCTGGTCAGAGTCCCGGCTGGGCTGTTTGTGGAAGATTTCGGAGCGGAATCTGGGGCCTTGTACTTTTTTTGAAGCAATCTTTCTTGGGTGGTTGCGCTGAGAATGGATTCCTCATAACCAGAAGGCCACCTGGCCAAATATCGAACAGCAGGGGGATGGCTATCACTGACTTACTAGAAGACTTGCACCTTTGATAAAGAAAACTCTCCTTTTTCTGCTCCTCAGATAGGATCAAATAATTTCACTGCCCATGATATGAGAGCATGAAAATAACCAATTTCATTGGCGGTAGATCTGCTGACTCACAGTCACCAGGTCCTCAAACTCGTCAGTTGAGTAAGTGTGTGGAGAGCCATCTGTTGGATAATCAGTGGAGTGTCTTTGGAGTCCTCTTCTAGGAATAGGAACGTATTCTTCATCGCCTCTTGTGCCTTACTGAGCAGCTACAGACCCTTGAAGAGCACCCACTTTTTCGTTTACGCATGACCGCGCGTTAACACACAACTGTACTTTGAGCGCTAGACTCCTATCTTCGTAGGGCTGGACTACATAAGTAAGGGATTGTTGATGAAGAACTGCCTAAACTGATATCTGTGTTTTCTCCCCCATCATCAGCCTTAGGCTAATCTCATTATTGCATATATGTTAGATAGCAACTATGCCCAGCAAGGTCAACATTATTGCCAGAAGAGCACTATATAAGGCTACTTTACATTACATTATATTTTCTACAGCGCTAAAATAAATGAAAAGATGATGAAGAATACTGCACTTCCCCAGGCAGTGTCACTATCAGACATGTTTAGAATCAAATCATCAGTTAAAGACTTGTGGAATGTAATTGTTTTCTAAAACTGAAGGGAAGGACTAGCATAATATAGACCATACAAACATTTTTTTTGCAACTGATTATATCGAGTTTCTGTCACTAGACTGTTTTAATAAAATGAATACATAGAATCATGGATTACCTTCAAAAGAACTGGGGGACTGGAACGTGCATTGACCTAGTCGGATTTGATTTCGATTACATATTTGGATATCTTTATTTTCATCAATGATTTCACTGCACATTAATTCTATTTAACAAACCATTGAATTAGATTTCACCCCCTTTCATTCCAGCTGCGAAAACATGACAGCATCAGTTAGGCCACTACTTTAGTTAAATGGGCCCCACGTCTCCTAAAGGTTTCTTAGCTACTCTGGATTCTGAGGCCCCGCAAGACACTACTTGGGACCAATCACAAATATTGTTTTACAATGCATTAGGACCACCCCCCACTCACCTCAATTTCTTGTCGCCTTATAGCACTGAGTTTAGTATCCATCAAGTAAGGTCAGCATGATCTCTTGTAGGCGTTATGTAGGAAAGGGACAGTTGTGAGCTTTGCTTAAATACTAAGATTCTGTTTATGTAGTAACTGGGGCACCTCTTCAAATCTAATCGGTGTACAAATCATTTCTTTGCCTTAAAAGGATGTCTGAAGAATACTGGCAAACTTAAGTCTTGGATAATGTGGTATGGTGGGATTATTTTAGATTGGAATTGTGGAAGAGTTTTAAGTTGATTTTTCTCGCACTGACTGCCGATGGGACCGCAACAAGGAAAGCATTTTCTCAAGTTTCTTCCTCTCAAGGATTCCCTATTTTTGATATTCTAACTACAGCACCAGCTGGCCTTCAGAATTCTTATTTTTGTCCCCAGGTGGCACAGCACGGTCCCTCTCAGTACCATTACATGCCCCACAACGGACGTGACGTCTGGGCCTGCATATACAAAGCAGCCACGCGCTCAGAACGCTTCAGGAATGCCGCTAAGCTCTTGCTCGTCCACTAATCCAGGGGAAAAAAAAAAAAATCAGGCTTTAAGCCCTATTTGGATTGCAGGAGAAAGATGTCTGTCTCAGACCCTCACAGGCTAATCAAGGCCCTACCAGAGCATGCCGCTAAGTGGGTCACCTACTGCCACAAGCGTGGCACAAATACCGCTTCCAACTGTGCAATCCAGCAAGGCCTCAGTGGAAGAATGTTCCTCTGCCTTAGATAAATGGAAGAATGAGAATCACAGGCAGAGGTCCTGCCACAGGCAACACCTCAACATCAATCTCCTTCTTCTAAGAAACAGTTAACACTGCAGGGATCCTTCAGAGGATATGACTCCAACACATCAGGAACTGTCTTCCAATCAAACCTCTTCCCTGAAGGTATGGAAGATATTCTGGCATACATGCTTGACAATTCTGCTGAGGTCCCAGCAGCTATAGCCTCACACCCATCACGCTTGAAACCTGCAGAGGCGCCTCTCTGGTCCATAACTTCATACCTGCGGACTGGCTCTATCTCGGCACCATGAGGCTATGCCTTCAGGCATTGAGGCCTTGGGCCCCCTCACCGCAGCGTCGTTGCCATCGTCCAGCGCAGTCGTAGCAGGCCCCTTACAGGAGCACGTCCTCCTTCCGACGGGCAAATTCCTCTTGAAAATATTTGACATCTTCGACGAAGAAGGGGATGATGTCCCTTTTGGGTTGGAACCCGCTTACTCTGGTAGGGTTAAAGACTGACCAAATTAGTTGTATGGAAGAGAGGACCTAATGAATTTGGCTGCAGGCCTGGGCATTTATCCAGAGCTGGATGTCCTTCAGGCGCTGACTCTGGGCAGGCCTTGCGCTTCTTTTCAGAAAGTGATGGTCATGGTAGTGAAAACACTTTGTTTATCTGCACCTTCCATACCATGGGTGAGTGTCTTGCATGCAAGACCCTCAATCCTTTCAATCTGGTGTTGCTAGTCCCTGCGTGGACAGCCTGGGAGAAACCAGCATAGATTCCCTACAGTGGACCGGGGGACTTGCAAAGAAGTATCTTCCATCCCCCTTCGGAGCCTAAGTTTCTATCTACCTATGCGTTGCCAGAAAGTTAGGCGGTATAGGCTGCGACGGCCTCTTTCACTGCAGGGGAGATAAAAGACGGCTTGGTGAAGAACGGTAAAGGAGGCAGCATGCAAAACTTTGCAGGCCTGCCTGGAGTTGGCTGACCATGTAGCACATGCCACGGGCACAGGGTTGATTTTGAGAAGTATAGGGGTGCCGAAGTAGACTCGGGACACAAAAGTGGCATACTTGTTGGCATACATTTTACTTAAGAGAAAAATAAGGAATAACCCTACCTATTCCTATAACTAAGAGGTTTCCCTGCCTCAAACAAAACTAAGGATGTCAGAAAGTCCATCAAAAGTTAATAGTCAATTTTCCTATGTCCCAAACCTATTTCTGTCCCTCACCCTTTTTTTTAAAACTTACTTTTATTAGCATTTATAAAGAGAACAAGACCTGTTCAATATAACAACCAATGGAAGCATAACCCACTTCAGTAAAAAACAGTCTAGTTCACCCAACCTCCTCTGCTTCCCCCCCCGTCTCCCCCCCCCCGCCTAAATCAATTCTCTGTCAATGGTGTACATTTCTTCTATTGATGTCTCAGAAGAGCTGGTTTTGGAATCCTCTGTGTATAGTCATTTCTGGCTCCCTTCCGGGTCTTTTCCTCGCACTTCCCCTTCCCGCTCTGCACACCCATTGGGTAAGTGCACTGGATTACCCTCCTTCATTCCCCATTTGTGCTGCAAGTCACAACATTCAACTTGAAATTCTTCCAACCTATCATTCACTACCACAGCGAGATTCTCCCTTATCATGTTTTGCACTTTTCCTTCCCTTATCTCTTTCGTGGGGAGCGCTTCACTTTTCCAATATTGGGCTATGGCCAATCTCCCTGCTCTTAACATTGCTTCCCACATCTTCGGCAGTCTATATTCTTCCCTATCTTTCTGCGATAGCCCTAATAGAGACTGCAGTGGGTCCAGGCCTCACCCTATCTCTGTGATCTTTCCATCCAGCTCAACACCTCTTTTCAGAACACCTGTGCCTTGGGGCAACGCTACCAGGGTCCCCCGGGCCCCACAGACGCTACAGCACATAGTAGATGCTCCCGCAAACATTCTGGACAGTTTCACCGAGTCTCTCACACCCCGACACAGCCCTCTCTCTTCTCTACTCCTCTATTTCTGCTACTCTTGCCCCTGCCATGAGGAACCGTTTGAATGCCAAAGCCAAGTGCAATTCTTGGTATGACCCTGACCTAGCTACACTTAAACGGAAGTGTAGGGCATCAGAGAGGAAATGGAGGGCTTCTTGAGCATCCTCTGACAAACTGGCCTGCCGTCTGCTCCAAAGGCAATGCTGACTCGCTGTCCGCAATAAGAAGAGAATCCACATACCAGCCCGCGTCTCTGCGGCATCTAACAATTCGGCCGAACTCTTCAAAATCTACAAGCGAGGATTATTGAGTGTTTCTTTCATCTCCATACCATCAAGGCGGAGCTACTGCTGCTGACTGTTCAAGACTCTAGACACTCCGCGGAGCAGACGTGGAGTCTAACCGAGTCTTGTGAGTCTTGGAGCTCATGGAGCTCCGTGGATGGGGCCAGTCCAACTTTTAATTTTAATCATGGCCTCATCTAATGACTTGCCTTCAACTTCCTCAGTTGTTCGTTGCAAGGAAAGGATTATGTCTTACCCGTCAACACGCCTGCAAATGCTTTGTGGAACCATAAGGGAGGAGCTGCAATCAAGTGGGTGCGAGCAGTCGGAACCGGCTTCTCAAGTAAGTCCCTCCCATGTTGAAATTGGGACTGTCCCTTGTGAAACAATTAGCCAGAAAATTGTGGCTGGGGGGAGCAGAAACTGTCCGACTATGCCCTTTACAGAAAACTGTGCTTTTTCTGGTGGAGCGGCGCCGGGAGAGTCGAGTGTATGTTTTTGTCCAATTCTGAACTCAAATTTACGCTGCTCACCTGTTACTTATAGTGACGATGACAACATCAATAATTGCAAATTAACCCAGTGGGGTGGTAAGGCAGAGAGCTTGGTGTCTTATTTTGAGCCCCGGAGATTGGGCGTTCTTGCTCGGAGCGTTATGGAAACTCTACCGGAGGCATGTCGGCGGCCCTCTATAGCAGCTCCCCTTCTTTAACAACTGGGTGGCTGTGAGCCCGATCATCTTCTGTCTTTCCCACCTGTCCCCTCTGTGCTAACGCCTATCGAAACTGAAGATCTTGCTGCCACAGATCGGCGTGCAGCTATCATTGGATTGACTGATCGGCTTAGCTTACCGGAGACTTTGTCGTTAGCAACTGAAGTATTCACATATTTAAACGAAGGATTGAGGACAGCGGATCTCCGGAGGTTTACTGCTCTCAGCTGAAAGCTGGAAATAGTGGAAATTCCAAACAACCGTTGCATTCGGGAAGAATTTTGAAGCATAACCCAAACGTTTCTGGCAGTGGTTGTGCTGTGTCCACTAATCCAACCAATGCGCAGAAGCAACCAGTAGACATTTCATCTGATGACGATTCCTCGGAATCTTCGATTATGGAGCGAGATTTTCAAAGATCCGACGTACCTACTCCAAAGCCATCATAAGTCGAAATACTTGGGACTTGAATCAAGAAGAATTCATTAAAAAAAAAACGATTTAAGAGTTGCTACAAATCAAATTCTGATGTCCTCCATGTCCATAACCATTTCACCGTTCTTAAAACTATATGAACAAGTGCAGGACAGTGTGAAAGATTGGTCTATGCTGGCTACTCTTATGAATTCTAACTAAGGTTCCTTAGAACATGTGAGCTCTACCATCAACCAATCACTGGGAGACTTATCTAATATAATTGAACAGTGTACTAACATTACAACCGAACAGAGACTAAAAGACTCAGAAGATAAAAAAACTACTGGTAGAAGTAGCAAAACAGGTACTAGGGATTTTGCAACATCAAAGACCTAAATGAACAAGGAAACTAACACGGACGAACTGCTATCTTGTGGTTCGATTAGTGTGGAAACCAACCTGTCAAGTGCTGCATGTGGAGTGATTCCTGAAGCAGCTATCCAATTGGTTGGAGACATTTGCTCATTCTCTACTGCCTTAAAAAGTAGTAATCAAACTCTAAATGGAGCAAATTTTGATGTGCAGGGACCATCAACTTCTGAAGTGGAATCATTTGTTGTCGAAGCACCTGGCTCTCAGTACGAATCATTCTAGATATTTAATGCCAAAACAAAACCTAACGCAAAACAGTTGAGTGCTAACCCAAGTCAACAGAAAAAAATCAAAAAATGTAACCAAAAAGAAGGCACGTATCACGAATGGCTCTCGAACGTTTTCCCAGAACATGCAATCTGTAAGCTTTACTTTAAACACAGACACAGCGAGTCAGGATAAATCTGAAAGAATCGACGTGCAGACTAATGTTGCCTTCTGTGAGGTATCTGAAGTTATTTATATTGGCTCGCCAGAAGCTTCAGTTAATCTCCTGGACCTCTCAACTTACGATCATGACGAAGAACTTGAGATTCCACCAATAGTTCTGGATAAAGGTGACTTGATCACTGTAGCTATGGCTCCAGCAGAAGACACTCCCCCTAATCCTGCTGTGTTCAATTCAAAGCAATCTACAAGATCTTGTACATTGTGTGCCCGAACGATAATAAGGATGCCGTAAAAGTAATGACTGAAAGCCGAAATTTACTACATTGGGGAAAAGATGGAAAAAAATGGCCGACTCAGGTCTTCGGAAACTATCTAATTTAACACATAGAAATGCCAACAAGTTACCTTGTGATTCAACACTAAATGATCCTACTATATTTAATGTTCCCGAGGCAACGACTTGCTGACTGGCTGAAGGCGAAGAGCTGGCGGCACGTGAGCCCCGGCAACGTAGTTCGCCCAAGAAGAAGTCTGAGCGGTCTTCTAAGACCTTTGAGGGTGCTCCGGCGACGGGGGCCCAACATAAGGCAAAGAACTGCGAGCCCGCGGGCACCGGGAGCGCCGTTGGTACGGGCTCCTCGGCTGCCCACCTGGGAGCAGCATCGCCGACGCCATCAACCACGAGCCAACGTTCCGGCTCGACGAAAAGGAAGTCTGAAAAGACGGGTAAGCTTCGGGAGAAGCCCCGGTTGACCCAGATGGAGAAAGCCAAGGGGGAGCGAGGCGGTGACCCTCCCCCACGGTGAAGGCCTCAGACGCGCCAAAGTTCGTGAAGGCCCAGATTCACCTGACTAAGGCTTCGATTGAGGGAGTGGCAGCGTCCCTGGCAAAGCCCACAGATGCGGCCGCAGTGGAGACGACCTCCAAGCTTAGAGTTTCCATGCCATCCTGGAGGGAATCGTCTTTCCAGCCCATTGAAAAGACCCCCGTGAAGCCCCAGGCCGAGAAGAAGGGGGGCGCAATAGTCCTAGCGGACTCAGATATGTGCTCCGAGGACGAGCTTTTGGTCCTCAAGTCAATCCTTGACAAGAAGTTCGTCAAGGTCATGGCCTACGGGAAGGAGCCCGACGATGCAGATGTGGAGAGCGACGGTGAAGCCGACGAAGAACGGCAGGTCGACGAGGAACCGGAGGACACCACGCCACTGCTGATGCTCCCATCGCAACCGATGCCACCACCGACAGACAGGTCGGAGGACATCTTGCTAGCAGTACACACCCTGTGCACAGAGATGAGGACAAGGATGCCCTTGCCTCCGGCGGACGATCCAGCGGTGCTTGGACCGTCGGGATGTCCTCCAGCCAAGCGGAGGCGAGTCCATCCACCCCCACCCTTCCATCCTTCACCTCCATCCCCTCCGCCGAGGGATGAGATGGAGACGATGGGGGACGGAGGACAGCGGCGAAGAACGGAACAGATCTCCAATCGCCCCCTACCCGGGCTTTTCCTCCCGACGAAATTGGCTCGTTTCACGCCATGATCGCCAGGGCCTCAGAGCTTTTTCCGCTATGCCCCGAAGAGCAGAAGAAGGAGGAATTCCTTTATCAGTAACGAGAGGCCAAGAGGAAGACTGTACTCTCAGTCCCACTGTTGGATAACATCTGAGACGAAGGACTGTCCCTTCTGAAGAACCCATCCACGGCCCCTGCGAAGAGAGACCGGTACGAGAAGAAGTACCGGGGTCCAGACTCTGCTCCTATGTGCCTCACGGCGCAGCCGTCCCCGGACTCAGTGGTCTCCGCGGTGGCCAAGAAGAAATACTCAGGGGCGACGACCACTTCCCCGCTGGACTGCGACATGGGACGTCGGGTCATCTCGTCGGCAGCGACAACCATTAATGCAGCCAATGCTCTTTCTTTCGTGGCCCACTATGATAGGGAGCTGTGGTTTAAAATCGCTCCCATCCTGGACTTCCTCCCAGACCACAAGAGGGCGGAATCCCTTGAAATCTTGCAAGAGGGTGAGGTGGCTTCGGACCACGCCATCATGGTAGCCACCGACATCGCAGACACTGGCTTTTGCCAGATGGGCAACAGCGTTTGCCTTCGCCGGTGCGGTTGGCTCAGGGCCACCGACTTCCGACAGGACGTACAGACCAGGGTACTGGACATGCCCTTCGACGGGAACAACCTGTTCTGCAAGGCAGTGGACGAGTCACTGCAGGCCATCAAGGCAGACACCGAGACGGCCCGTGCCTTGGGCACACTTCATCAACGACGGCTGTCCTTTCGGTCCCTCGGAGGCAAGTCACAGGGTGCCTCCAAAGGATTCGGTGGCAGCTCTTCGTCCTACCGTCAAGCGGCCCCGTTCTTCGTCCTAGGAATCCTACAGAGGCCTCAGCAAGGCCAGAGGACATCATCGTCGTCGTCAAGGGGCCCAAGGTGGTAAGGCCTCAGCGAAGCAGGATTGAACCGGCTGTGACGTTGAGCCCCCACCCGAGCACCCCGGTGGGAGGCCGGCTGTCGGCGTGTGGAAGTCCATCTCCACTGACCATTGGGTGCTGGATGCCCTGGGCCAGAGGCACTCCCTGGAGTTCCAAAGGAAGTCTCCCCGTTTTCCACCCGTGGCCAGGAAAGAGAATCACATTCCACAACTGCTTGTAGAGGTACGAGCAATGTTGAGAAAGGGCACTATAGAGCTCGTCCCCAAGAGGCTCCGGGGCTCCGGAGTATACTCGCGGTACTTCCTCGTCCGAAAGACCACCAGCAGTTGGCGGCCCATTTTGGATCTCCGCCGCCTCAACAAGTGCATAAAATCCCAGAAGTTCTGGATGGTCACCCTTCAGCACGTACTGGGACAGCTGGAGGAGGGAGACTTCCTGTCGTCTTTGGACTTGGAGGATGCCTACTTCCACATCCCCATACACAAGGTGCATCAAAAGTTCCTGCGCTTCGTGGTTCAAAGGTGGCACTACCAATTCAAGGCCCTCCCCTTCGAGCTGAAGTCAGCCCCAAGGGTCTTCACCAAGTGCCTGGCACCAGAGGCGGTGCGGCTGCGCCTGCAGGGGATCCACGTCTACCCCTACCTGGACAATTGGCTCATCCAAGCAAAGTCAAGGGAGCTCGCCGTCGAGCACACATGAGGACCGTCTGCCTGCTCACGGAACTGGGGTTCTCGATAAACGATGCAAAATCCTGCTTGGAGGACAATCATTTCCTAGGAGCCAGACTCAACACGGTGGCGTGCCTAGCTTCACTGTTGGAGGAAAGGGTAAAGCCATCCTGGGCAAGGTACAGTGGCTGTTGACCCTGGAAGTTGCCAGGGTGAGGTCCATCAAGTCTATGCTCGGTATGTCGTCGTGCATCTACCTCGTTTGGCTGTGCAGGCTGCGGATGCGACCACTGCAAGAGTTCCTTGGCACCTGTTGGATGCAAGTGGCGGGAAGCTTCGAGGACAAGATCGCCCTCAATGAGACATTCTTTCGAGCGATCCGGTGGTGGGGTGTCCGCGCGCATCTCACAGCGGGCACGGGCTTCCAAACCCCAGCGCACCGGGAGACAGTGACGACAGACGCCTGCCTGGAGGGATGGGGCGCACATACAGGACATCTCCACGCAAGAGGCCTATGGCTCCCAGAGGAGAGGCCGTTACACATCAACGTCCTGGAGCTCCGAGCCGTGTTTTGGGCCCTCAAGTCATTCATTCCGTCCCTCAAGGGCATGGTGGTGCGGGTCTTCGCTGACAACACCACCACAATGTTCTACGTTTGGAAGCAGGGGGGCACCAGATTCCCCAGCTCTCTCGAAGTAAGCGCAGAATCTGTGGCACTGGGCCGTCGCCCAGAGGATGTTTCTGGTACCCTTCTATCTGGAAAGAGTAAAGAACTCTGTCGCTGACTCGCTCAGCAGGGAGCTGCGCTCTTGCCATGAGTGGAAACTTTGGCAGGATCAGGTGGATCTACTGTTTTGACAATCGGGCAATCCCCAGATCAATCTGTTCACGACGGCGACGAACACCAAGTGCCGGAGGTTCGCCAGCATGTTTCCCCAGCCGGGGATCAAGGGGGATGCGTTCTCATTCCTCTGGGACGGCCTGTCTCTCTACGCGTTCCCAGCGTTGCGACTCATCAGTCAACTCCGCCGGTCCCGGTGCAGGATGATCCTCGTCGCACCGGCGTGGCCGAGGCAGATATGGTACCCGGACCTTCTGGACATGTCAGTGTCGCCCCAACCCCCAGTTAAGCTTCTGGCGGATGCAGATCTTCTCGCCAGGGAGGGAGGCGCAATTCTGCACCACGACCCGGGGTCACTGAACCTGCAGGCCTGGCTCCTGCAGCACTAGAGTTTGGAGGATACGAGATCCCGGCGGACTGCAAGGAGGTACTTGCCAAGGCCAGGGCTTCTTCGACTCTTAAGTGCTACGGACATAAATGGAAGAGGTTCACCATCTGGTGCCGTGCACAGAAGATAAACCCTCTACGGATTACGGCCCCTCAAGTGCTGACGTACTTGCTGTTGCTGTCCAAAGCAGGGCTGACCCACGCTTCTATGAAGATCCATCTGGCGGCTATCTCCCGCTACACCAGAACTCCGGGGCGATCGTCGCTGTGGTCGCATTGCCTGGTGAAGGAGTTCATGAAAGGACTTTTCCGCTCGTATCTGCCGGTGAAGGCCCCATCCCCAGCGTGGGAGCTCAACGTGGTGCTGACTAGGCTCATGGGTCCTCCGTTCGAGCCTCTGCATTTGGCGCCTCTGAAATTCTTATTGTGGAAGACAGTGTTTCTGGTGGCCATCACCTCTGCACGACGAGTGCGAGAAATCCAGGCCCTCTCCTGTAAGCCTCCGTACATGACTTTCCACGCAATGAGGGTCCACGCACACGTCTTTCATGCCCAAGGTACTGTTGGACTTCCATCTCAAACAGCCTTTGGTGTTACCCGTTTTCTTCCTGTCGCTTTCGCCGCTGGCTGAGAGGACTTTGCACTCGCTGGATGTGGCTAGAGTGCTGAAGTTCTACGTGGACCGCACAAAGAGTTTTCGGAAGACGTCACAACTGTTTGTAAATTTTGGACCTGTGAACCAAGGGAAGGGCCTCTCCAAGGCTTCCATCTCCAGGTGGCGCTCCGGCTGCATCATGCACGGTCATCGGTTGGCAAACCGACAGTTGCCTGGCCGTCCGAGAGCACATTCGACCAGGGGGATCACTGCAACTACAGCGTTCCTGTCTGATGTGCCCCTGATGGACATCTGCAGGTCGGCTACATGGATGTCGATGCACACCTTCACGAAATTCTACTGCATTGACCGGGATTCCAGGGAGGAGTCCAGAGTTGGCCAAGCAGTGCTGCGCAACCTGTTCACTTGAAGGTGAGCCTGGTGAGGAAGTAAGAGCTGCTTAATGTTGAGTTGTTGAAATGCTTAATGTTGAGCCTTGCCACCTCCCGCGGTTGTGCATGTTGTACTGCTATGTATTCTTGTATTCATGAGCATGTGAATCCATGCCAGACCCCATGCTGGAGAAGGAACAAGTTACTTACCTGTAACTGTTGTTCTCCAGCATGGGTCTGGCATGGATTCACATGCGAACCCTCCCGCCTACTCCTCTGCGGCTCTTCTCTTCGTCCTACTGCCACTTAATGTGCTACCAAATCTGAAGATCGCTGCCTGAGGAGGGGCTTAGGTAGAGGGCAGTCATTGGCTGGGGGCAGTATGACCCAGAGACCATTGATTGGTTATTAGGAGAAAGACAGTTCAGAAACAAAACTGAAACTGATTTCTTCTTTACAGAGGATTCCCAGCCTGACGACGAGGAATATTCATGAGCATGTGAATACATGCCAGACCCCATGCTGGAGAAGGTGAAATTATCCAGCTCTTCTTCCAAGATCAGAATAAGTGGAATTAAAAATTTGAGAAAGCTGAGATCTTAGAAATCATCAAAAAATATATCGTATCAAGGGCCCCGGGGCCAGAGGGCCTGACCAATTTCACTTTGAAGAAAAATCCCAAGGAATGGGCGGAATTTTTTCATCAGTTCTTTACAATAATCGCCTCTACAGCTACAACTCCAACTTCGTGGAAGAGTGCCATTATTTAAAAAGGCAACAGAGCCGACCCAAGCCATTATCGGCCGATTGCAATATTGGATGTCTTGGGGAAGATATATGCGACTATTCTGCAATGGAACTTGCAAAGGTGGACGGTGACTAGTAAACATATAGATATCAGACAAACAGGATTCATAAAGGTTGTTGGCTGTAGTCTGAATCTTTTGATTGTCAATTTGTTAAAAATTGATTCTCTGCGAATTGGCGGCAAGATCTATATTGCCCCCATAGATCTATCACATTCCTTTGATAGCATCGATCGCAAGACATTATGGAACAAATTGATGTCCACCTAGCCTTTTTTTAGCCATCAAGGAGCTTCACACAAATACCAACATAAGAATTGGGCTCGATCGACGTGGAAGGCTTTCATCTGCAATTCAAACCTTTTGCAGGGTTAAACAAGGTTGCCCCTTGGCCGCTATTATCTTCAATCTATTCATGTCAGATATTGATCAGAGCCTTAAAGATGTTGCATCATTTTCCCCGAAAATCAATGGTCTCCACATTGGTCATCTGCTGTATGATAGTAGATACCACACCAATTGCACTCCAACGTAGCCTACAATCACTTGAAGAGTATGTTAAAAATAATGTGCTTGTTGTGAATACAACCAAATAAATCATAGTGCTACAAGAACAACGAGGAATCAATGCAAGAAATCGACAAAAATGTCAGTGGTATTTAAGTGACAAAATGCTTTTACCGCAACTCAGATTAAATAGCTGGGAACACTATTCAATTCGAATATAAATGATGCACCATGGGGGGATAACATCAAAACAAAATGTAAGAAATTGGCAATCCAGGCGGCTTGGTTGAATAAAATTTTCACTCTTACCAGCACTGGCCTTTTTATAAGCAAAAGGCTGTTCCTTCACTTATTCACGGCACACAATTTGTATTGGGTTGTTCATTTGAGCTATGGAACACACTTAAAAAAATTGCTTGCGAGTATTGAGCTTGCCAAGGGTCACCCCAACAGCATGTGTATGTAGTATGTATGTATTAGAGCTTGTATAGCGCCGGTAGCCCGAAGGCATCAGGGCGCTTAAACAATACAACACAGAAGCTACCAAAATGACATACAAGGACTAGAATGACCCGGAGCAGACTTACACCTCGGTTCTTTATCTGAAAAGGTGTGTCTTCAGCCGTTTCCTAAAAGCCAGGTGACGGACTTCTGATCTCAGAGATTCAGGGAGGCTGTTCCACAGTTGTGGTGCCAGCACCAGAAAAGATCTACCCAACCCAGATTTCAACTTAAACTTGGGAACAACCAGAAGGCACTTTCCTTCCGATCGCAGTCGTCTCATGGGTGAGTAGAGCACTAAACTATTCTTCAAGTAATCCGGTGCTTTGCCGTAAAGGCACTTGTGCACCAGAGAAAGAGCCTTGAACTTTATACGTTCCTCCACTCTAAGCCAATGAAGTAACACCTTTTCAGATTCTTCTTCAAGTTTCTGACTAGCCTAACCGCGTTGTTCTGAATCACCTGGCATCTGGATAGGTCCTTAGATGAGGCCCCAATCAACAGAGCATTGCCATAGTCGAGCCGAGATAGAATAATGGCTCTGGCTATGGTCGGTAGATTGCATTCATTAAGGAACGGCTTAATCGATTTCATTAGCCTAAGATAATACACCGTGTTTTTTGGAGGTAACTGGTCTGGGCGTCGGAGTTAACCGCAGAATTAACCATCATGCCCAGGGTTTTCACTTTAGAGGCCACTGAGATGATGGCTTCCTTGATTTGAAAAGATTTATACTCAGCCCCCAAGTTGGCCAACTGTCGACTGGAACCGAACAACATCAGTTCGGTCTTTGTGTCATTCAGACACATCCAATTTGTCTGCATCCAGTCGTCTATTATCTTGTAAACCTTTCCAATCAATTGACTATCTGCGGCGTGATGGCTACCCCCCCAGCTCCAAAATGAGCTGGGTGTCATCTGCATAGTTCGTAAATGACACCCCAGCCTTCACCAGGATGCTGCACAATGTACGCATATATATATATATTGAAAAGCATCGGCGACAGACTGGCCCCCTGGGGCACTCCAAAAAGAATATGGCAAGGGTCCGAAAAATTACTGCCCCAATGGACTCTAGCTTGGCGGTCCGATAGAAAGGATAGTAGCCAATCAATTGCCCCTTTGGAGCAGCCCACATCAGATATGAACTTAGTCTGATTTCAATCAATGCCAATGTTTGCTGGATTACACTCAATTTGTATCAGAAAATGACAATGCATTTGCCTTGCCCTCATATTGAAATTCTGCATCGAGACATGAAGGGATCCTGTGTCTTGTCCATGTGGGTCGATCGGTCTAAAGAAAAGTTGGAGGCACTGGATAAAGATTTGACTTATATAACAGACCAACCCTAACTACGTTAGGAAAAAGCTGTGGAGACAAAACTGGATATTAACGGGTGAACAATGTCGAAAACATGGCATAATGAAATACGTTCCAACTCAAAAGAATTCCTGATCAAAGTCGCAGGAAGTTATACATGAAATTTCGTTTTAAAACCTAAACCAAACTAGAGAACAAACTAATTTATGGGTGAAAGATGATGCTCATATGAAATAGTGTAGACTGTGTAACGCAGAGGATGAAACACAAACATTTCACGTCATGTCCTGTGCTCTGCTCTGAACAAACTAATCACCTGGGGAAATTTAGTATGGCAGTTCTTTTTGGAAGTCATCATTGCTCGGCTCCCTGCGGGCTAATGTCGGAGCTTTCTTGGACTCACTAAGAAATGATGGAAAATCACTATATAGAGGGCCGTTGTAATTGCAAATGAATTGTTATCTTAAAGTGAATTTGAAAGGGTTTTAAGAAGTTTAAAATGAGTGTCTAAATGTGATCATTGTATTTTAAAGGTTTGTAAAACCAATAAAAATAATTTTTAAAAAATCTGCAAGGAGCTGGCCAACCCTGCTACAGTCACCACCCCTCCTCTCGCCTCTCAGGCTCTTTTCAATGCCCTTGCCTCTCACTTGATCTGTAAAACCCAGGACATCCTGTCCACCCTCTCCTCCTCTCCCCCTCCTCCTCCCTATGCTTCGTGGCTTGCAGACCCTCCCTCAGCTACCCCCACTCCCTCTCTCCTCCTTTCCTCTTTTCTCCCCTGACGAAGTAGCTAGAAAAGTCCTATCTATGAAAACCTCTTCAAAACAGGTCCATCCCTGTTCCGCTAAAACAATTAAGGACCACATTGACACCCTTGCTCTGGCCCTTGCCGATTTCTGCAACCTCTCCTTTAGCTCTGGCTCTTTCCCCTCCCCTCTCAAGCACTCCTTTGTGCATCCTCTCCTCAGGAAATCCACTGCTGATCCATCATGTCCAGCAAACTACCGCCCAATTTCCATTACTCTCTTTTTGGGTAAACTCCAGGAAAAGTTGGCCATCTCTGAGCTTCATTCCGACTGTTGGCTCACACCATGATCACCAATCTGACTTCAGAGCTGCCAGAAGCACGGAAACTGCTCTCCTGAACATCCGTGAAGACCTGCTCTCCAACCTCGATTCTAACATTCCCTCTGTCCTCATCCTACTTGCTCTCCCCTCTGCGTTCGACACGGTCAACCATAGCACCCTGCTCAATCGTTTCTGTGACAACCTGGGAATCACTGATCAGGCTCTGGCCTGGCTGACCGCTTTTCTCTCTGATCGACCCTCCCAGGTACAACGTGGGTCCTTTCTATCTTCCATCTCCCTCTCCACATGTGGTGTCCCCCAGGGGTCTAACCTCTCGCCCTCGCTTTTCAACCAATACCTGGCAACTCTTGCCTATTGGATCTCCATTTTCTGCATAACTTTCCAGTGCTATGCTGACGACACCCAACTCATTTTCAGGCTTCCTTCAGCCTCCTCCTCTCCTTCCTTCATCTCCGATTGTCTAATTGCCATTCAAAATTGATGTGCCACTAACGATCTGTCTAAATGCCAACAAGACCGAGATCATCCTTATTGGTACTCCATCTCCATCCTTTCCTCTCACTCTCTGGCCGGCCTCCGTTGGCCCTCCTCCTGCCCTCACCTGCGCAGCTGAGAACCTCTGGGTTATCTTTGACTCTACACTTTCCTTCTCCTCACACATCTCGGACGTCTCCAAAAAGTCAAATTTCTTATTGCACTTCCTTAGAGGTACTCTGCCTTTCCTCTCCTTCCCTCAAAAGCTCACTGTCTCCCAAGCTCTGGTTCTCTCCAGACTGGATTACTGCAACAGCCTCTTTCTAAATCTACCTGCCTCCACTCTCCGCCCTTTACAACTAATCCAGAACAGGACTGCAAGACTTTTCCTTGGCCTCAAGCCCTGGGATCGTATCTCTCCATCCCTGAAATCCCTTCATTGGCTCCCAGTGGATGCAAGGATTAAATTTAAAACCCTCTGCATGGTCCACAAGGCCTTCTGGGGCCTGGGTCCAAAATACCTTCAACTATCCCTCCGTAAAATACCTCTCCTCTTGAGCCCTTCGTTCTTCTACTTCTAACTCCCCCAGGGCTAGTAGTTTTGCAAAGAAACAAGCTGGTGTAGATCTCCATCTTCGGCTGCGGCCTCCCTTTGGAACAGCCTCCCGGGCCACCTTGAAACTTGAGGAAAACCATCTCCGGTTCTGGAAGCATCTCAAGTCCTTCCTCTTTGCCTCTGCCGCCCTTTTTCCCGGTTGATCTGTTTCTTCGCTTGACATTGTGCACCTGGCCACCCTCTGTCATTCGGGCCCAGGTACCTGCTCACCCTGCCACCCCCTGCACTAGGGTTCTGTATTTGTACCCATACAGCCCCCCTCCCACTACTTCTGCACTTATCAGATATACCTTATCTGGCTGTCAATTGCCACTTGCTGGCTGCACTACCATGGTTTATCGGCCTTATTTATCGATATATTCATTTTATTTAATATTTATTTCTTTTTTCTCTCCTCTGCTCCACACTTTCCACCCCCCATTCCATTCACTTTCCCCTTTTCTATGCACTTGCGCTTTCTTAAATGTCACTGGGCGTAGTAAGATTGCGGTTTTCTTTTTTTGTTCTCCCTTGTTCCCCTCCCTTTTTGCCTGGTCGCGCTCTGCAACACATGTGTACGAGTGGGATATAAATAAAATATCATTTCATTTAATTTCTGTGCCATCCCATTAGCATTTTCAAGTTGTTTTATGCCGTAGAGGTAAACAACCGCCCCCATGGATGACCACTCTGTATATTCATGTCCATTCTTCTTCAGGGATCTCTTCACCCTTCAATTTTACCCAATACCTCTGAAAGGTTTTGTCTCCCCTGTAGGCAGGTCCCGTTCATGGCCTTGTAAATCTTGGAGAGTATGCCCTTCCTTGTAACAGATTGATCGAGGACTTTTTCCACATCTGGTAGTTCCCTGCCTACCCCCTCCCTCCACTTAGGGTCTATTAGAATCCCCTTAATGCGGAGATACTCTAATATTGTAATTGCGTCCCCTCCCAGTATATCCTGCATCTTCATTCCAGGAAGCTTCCACCTTCAAACAGTTGTCCCACCCGCTCTAGCCCTAAATCCGACCACCTCTGTGAGCGGGTGAATCCCATGTGTCCCAACTGGAATGGCGGTCCCCGTATTGATGACATAGGGGAGGGCCACAATTAATAAACCTGTGTCTCTCTAGATTCCCGCCACACTGACCAAAAAACTCCCAGTGTGGGGTGTGACCGGAGATGTTCCGGTATCGATCCAACTGATGACCAGAAGCAATCCCTAACTTTCAATGGGTGTGCAACTAGATCCTCCAAATAAGTCCAGTAGGTCCTCAAGTCTCCCCTCATATGTTCCAACATCCCCCTGATTTGTGCCGCCTTATAATATATGCGTATTTCCGGGAACCCAAATCCCCCTTTGTCCCTTGGAAGGGTAAGGGTAGCCACTTTCACCCTTCATGTCTTGTTCCCCATATAAATCTGCGGAGCTCCCCTGTGACTTCCGAAAAAAAAGCTGTTCCAGGAGCTGTCTCGGGATGGCTGCAAAGAGGTATCACAATCTTGGGTGCAAATTCATTTTTATGGAGATCATGCCATACCATGTTAATATCAACGGGTGCCACCTCTTTGGGTCAGCCGTGAGCTGAACGCAGAAGGAGTTATGGGTAGCGCTACCATCTCATCTAGATTCTTTGTTATCAAAATGCCCAGGTATTGAATGCCCCTTACATTGACCCTCATGCCTAAATAGCTCTCATTCATGCCTAGGAGGGGACGCTGCCCCAGTAACGGAGGAGAGCAGAATTTCCCACATTCATTTTGAGGCCCAAGAGGCCCCCATATTCTGCAATCTGGGACATCAGAGCCTGGAGGGAGACCTGAATATTCATCAGGTAGGCCAGTATATCAGCGAACAATGATATTTTGCATTTGATTTCACCCCCCTCTATACCCTTAATCCGGTTGTTCATTCGATTGCGATTGCTAGTGGCTCCATGGCAAGGGCATACAACAGTGGGAGGAGGAGGAGGGCATTCACCTGGTACCTCTTGTGAGTTCAAAGGACTGCCAGTTCCCCATTTATCCGGACCTTCGCTCTGTGCCTATTACATAGTTCTGCCACCCAATTCAGAAAATTGGTCCCCAGTCCCATCCTTCCCAGGACTTTAATCATGAAGGGGCACTCAACCCTATCAAAGGTCTTCTCTGAGTCCAACGCTACTAGGCATGCGTCCAGTCCTCCCACCTGTGCCCCATTAATCAGATGAATAGTCTTCCTGATGTTGTCCGATCCCCGTCTTCCCTTAAGGAAGCCCACTTGGTCCCCATGCACTAGGAGTGGCATCCCACCCTTCAGTCTCGTTCCCAGGACTTTTGCCAGTTTCTTTACGTCTCCATTAAGAAGAGAAATAAGCCTGTAAGAAGAGCACATAGTGGGGTCCTTCCCCTCCTTTGGAATTGCAACAATAATTGCTGCCATCATCATATGAGGGAGGGGTTCACCTGTTAGACATGCGTTGAATACCTTTACTGGGAACGGGGCTAACAGGGATTTGAATAGTTTATAGTCATCTCTTTGGGGAGTCCTGGGATTGGTAGCCTAATCAAGTTGATGCGTAGAGGGTACTGTAGTATTTTACAAATTCACTCGCAATGCTCTCGACATCGAACAGGCACCTATTCTCCTCGGTCTTAATAGCCCCTATCGTTCTCCTTTTCTTCTCTTCCCTTAATCTCCAGGTAAGGATCTTGTCTGCCATGTCCCCCTTCTTGTGATATTTCTGTTTCAGAAACAGGAGTTTTTTCTCTGTGTCATGCGTCAGGATGGCCTTCAGTTGTGTTTTATATCGCCAAAGCTCTGCCGCCTTGGCCGGTGAGATATATTGTCCTTGGGTGCCACCTGGTTGTATCTGCTCTATTTTGCTATGGATTGTTGCCTCCCTTTCCCCCTTTCTCTCTTTTTCTCAGAGCCTATTCTCATCAGGGTCACCCAAATAGTTGCCTTAAAGCCCTCACAGACACATTGGATACCCACCTCCCCTGTGTCATTGGAAAAGGAAGTACTCGTTGATGCCTCCAAGCAGTTCCTGTTGCACTGCCTTATCTTTTAACAGGAAGTCATTACATCTCCAGTTACCTCGGGGGCCTTGATTTCCCCACTCCCCCATGTCCACTGAGATATTTACCATATCAATGGAATGGGGTACCTGGGATTGCAATACCTGGTCTTTTAGAGTCGAGTCTACCAGGATAAGGTCAATAAGTTAGAAGTGTTAGGCAGAATCCTGTGCAGTTCCCTTGGGGGACACTGCAAAAAGATTAAGACTACAGGAGTAAGCAGTAAACCCAATTGGTAGCAGTCTGTACCACCCAGATTTACCTGGTAGCGGTGGCTGAGCAGTCAGACTTCTCTCAAGAAGAGTAAGGCAGTATGTAGAGTATACACAATAGGGCCAAAATCACAGTGGAACAAGCAAACACTGAACAGAGCTTTGTATCAAAAGTATATAATTATTTATTTAACATACACTTTAGAAAATACACTAGCATTATAAGTCAAAGCACGTTCAAAACACAATCAGAAAAGTATGTACACCTCCCCTAGCAATTACTAGACAAGTCTAAGTTAAAACACCACTTTTTGTCAAAACAGAGGTGAGCGCGTAACTTAGATGGCACTCCAATAATTCGGTTAAAGGGAGAGAAAAAGGCAGAGCATAAAATAAAACAATTCCCAACACTTTTCTAAGTCCAAAGCAAGTCAGTGAAGGCAGTGTACACTGTAGAGCAAAAGTTCATAGGCCAGGCCCACTTTAAATGGAGCAAAGCGAAATGTGCCCAGGATCACACGGTTTAAACTACACTAAAAGTCTTTGCAGAATGTTCAAAAGAGGATGGGGTGATTTGAGAAGTAAAGTTAGAAGGTCTGGAGCCAACCCAGTTGGAAGGCCAAGGATTTAAGGGTCACCTTTAGCAATCTAAGAAAGGCAGGCCAGGTGGAACACAGTACCTTAAAGAGAGAGGAAGCTCCAGCAGCGGCAGTTGTTCCTGGCAGTGGATGCAAGTCGTGGTTTCGACCAGGGGAAGAGAAGATCTCGTCGAGGAGGAAACTTGTAGTCGTTGCACTGCCCAGGGAAGAGACCAGCCGTGGAGTTCGTCGGTAAAAGGTGCGTTCCTTTTACTCGCGGTCAAAGTGGTGAAGCTTGGCTATCCGGTCGCCAGGGTGCTTGGCACGGGCGAGTCGACCAAGAGACGTCTTTGGAAGGCGAAGTGGCAAACTGGTTGATCCTACCAGCTCAGAGGGAGAAGACTCTTCCAGCAGAAGATCTCCTCTTGTCGTCAGGAAAGTGGTGAGGTCGTTGCAGCAGGGCTCCACCGGTGGTGGCGGCGTTGCAGATGGCTCAGCTTCTTCCCTCTTCGGATTCGTAGGTCCTGTGGCGACTTCTGAAGTTCCAGTCCCAAAAGCCCTGCTTTTATGCAGAAAAACCACCATTCAACAGCCTAGCTGTCACTCAAACATGCTAAGTGGTGAGCCGGCCAATCAGAATAGAGAGCGACTTGAGTTGCTAAGGCAACGCAGTCCAGGGTGCCAATTCCCCTCCCCACACATCCTGTGGAACCCAGACAGAGTGGCACCGTTTGGAGGGCTTCTGTGGAGAAGCCTGCCAAAAAGTGGAACAAAGGTCCCGACCTTGGTTGGAGTTACAGAGACGGACACGAACGCCATTTTAGAAAAGAGTTCTGGCAAAAAGACCCAACCGTTGATTTAATATTAAATAAATAAACCGGCGGTATCTTTAACATTGCACCAAAAAGTGGTGCGTTTAAAATCAATGGGAAAATCCCATAGGAAATATTCCGGTGGAATATTTTGCGTGGTAACCACTGCCACCAGCCAGAAACTCGATAAGGGGGGGACTAGACAGTGCCCCCTTGAAAACAGACCCAGGGGAAATATAATTAACCCCTTCCAGTACTTCCACAATATGATGGTTTGTACTGGTTCTGTTCACAATTTAGGACTAGTAAAGTCAATGGTGGCTTTACATGCCCTGGGAGACAGTAGTCAGTCCCAGGGTATCGAGTCTATGTTTGGGGGTCACTATTGCACCCCTGTGTTACTGCACTGAGGGTGCTGTGTAACACATACACAAAAAATAGATGATACCCTATGGAGTAAAGGACCCCGTAGCCCACAAGCACACAAATAGTCAGAGACATACCTCAAATCATGCCTAAGAGTGGGAGTAAAAGAGTCTCACTCTTAGCAGGAGAAAAAAACAAACCCCAAAAATCCAGCAAAGCTTCTGGGGGACTCAATAGGTTTGGGAAATTAGCCTTATAAGAGAATTCTCCCTAACAAGGAGGAGTTGTGAATCGCAGAGTAGTAGGTGAACGGCATGTCCCCATCTGGTATCGGGTGGAGGGAATCACATAACCCCAGTGCATCATTAACCCCCATAAAGCGTTCCGAGTCGCCCGGGTTTGCCTTCCCCAATTGTCCCTCCCCCATCCTCTTACGGTCCCTTACCGGGTCTAGCACTATATTAAAGTCACCTCCTACCACCAGTTTACCTTCAGCAAATACAATTAATGTATCCCTGATCTTCTCCCAGAATTCACATTGATGCACATTTGGTGCATACACTGAACCAATCGTGAGCTTAATGCCCTGTACTTGACCCTTTGCAAACACAGATCTCCCGTTGGGATCAGCCAGGACCGAATCTACCGTGAAGCCTAACCGGAATGAGATCAATGCTGTGACCCTCCACCTCTTCTTGACGCCAGAAGCCAGAGGCCATAATCACCTCCCCCACGTCCCGGGAGAGCAATTTGGGCTCCTCCACTTCTTCCAGAGCGTTTCCTATAGACGCATCCAATCGAGGTTGGCCCTCTTAAAGTCACGAAGTACCATAGATCTTTTGAAGGGGGTATTGAGACCCCGGACATTTAGGGAGCCTATACACATCTCACTCTGGTCATAAATCCCCTTTTTCCCCTAGTATCACTCTTAATCCCCCGTCTCCGAGACACATCCCTGATTGGGACCTTTTTAAATGGGCCCTGTCACAACACCAACTTTTGAAAACATTTGTCCCCTGAACAACAACCCCCCTTGCACCTTTTAACCCTCCCTCCGTCCCTCCCCCATCCCGCAGCATCCAACCACGCCCAGAACCATCTCTCCTGACGGGATTGAATCACCAGTGGTCCTCCCCACACTCAGACCTACTTAACAACACTCTCTACTTTCGAGACCCCTCCCTGCCCTTTTTCCAATCCACAATCAATTCACATCCTAGCTCCCCCCCTATGTAAATAATGAAGACCAGAACCATACTTTCCGGCATAAACGTCGGCTCAGGAGGGGCCTGCCAGAAGGGAGCTGAGCTTCCTGAATTTTCTTGAGCCAGGGACTTTCCGTCTATTTGGACCCTTTTTTACACGCCAGCACCTGTTCACCTGGCTCTTCTCCTCATCGGCCAATTTTTCCCTGCCACTTCCCATTAGATCCTCCGTGACCCTTCTGATATCTTCCTTAGTCACCAGTTTGTAGCTATAGCCCTCGATTTCAAAAGATATGGAAAGGGGAATCCCCATCGGTATATCACCCCTTTCTCACTGAGCCACTTTGTGAGGGGAGAACACAGGCGCCTCTTTGTCAATAAGTGCAGATAAGTCTTGGTATATCGCCACTCTCACATTTCCTAGGGATACTGAGCCCAGCTCCTTAGCCTTCTCCAGGTACTTTTGCTGGTCCGGATAGTTTCGGAAGCGTACTACCACCGAACACGGGCCCCATCGCGGCGGCTCCCGCCCTATGGACCCTCTACAGTCTGGGTTCATCCATGTTTTCATCGTTGAAAAGCGTCTCCACCACCTCATAGATGGTTCTCTTTAGGTCCCTGTCTGATGCACCCTCCTTCTCCAGGATCCCAAAAAGTCTCAGATTATTCCTTTTCTCCCGGTTTTTCAAAGTCGTCCATCTTTAGGCCTACCTCACCCTCCCTTCTCTCCAGCTCTGCCAACCTCATATCCATTTAGGTTTCCAAAGTCTCGAGGGAGGTCTGGTTGTTTTCCACTGCCTGTAGCCTCTCGTCCATGCTGTCTATTCTCACATTTATTCTGTCCACCTTTCCTCCTATGTGTGCCCTCAATCCTCTGATCTCCTCCAGAAGGGAGGCGATATCTCTTTTGGTAGACATGGCATCGCTCCCTGCTTCCGACATGGTATGGTGGGGTAGTTCACTTCCCGACCCTTTGTTTTGGTACTCAAATAATTCCAATTTTGCCCTCCAGTGCATGTGCAGGCAGGGAGATCGGTGTAGGTGGATGGCTCGTGCCTCGTTCCTAGCCCCATTGGTGTTGGTCCGTTCTTTATTGAGTCCCGCTGCGCTCCCCTATGTGGGTTCACACACTCTCGTCAAACCTTGCCTCTATGCTTTACCTCACAGTTCAGTGGGTGTGGGGTGGAGGGATTGTAAGATGGGGCCACCCTCATCCTTCCCCTCTTTCAGGCGGGATGTTTACAGCCTGCTCCATTGGTCTCTGTCTGGAGGCACCGCCACACGTGCCGGGGATCTTCCCTAAGGTGGGCACACGCCCCATGAATGTTTCCTTGGGGCCCTCATCTCTACCCTATGCACTGAACCATCCTGGAGGCCCATTGGGCAGCGGGGTAGGGGTTCAATCTCCGATCCGGCCATCCATCTTTGTGGTGGCTGCTCTTAGTCTCTCTTCAGCTTCTGTCTTCGTTTGACAGGGCCGAGGGGGGCTGGAGGAGGACCAACTTAAGGCAGGCACACGCCCCAGGTATTAGCTCAGCGGCCCACACCTTTGTTTTGAAGTCTCACAAATCCCCTCCAACTCTTGTCTGAGCTCACCTTGGGTCAGTCTCTCAACTGCGAATTCTCCTTCCGGGTCCGGTCACCTCACCTTCCAGCCTTCCAGTACTTTCACGTTGGAGGGGGATTGTGTCCCCCGCCGACCCGCCTCCACAGCGTACCCCGGCGGGGGTGGGTGCTGCAGGGGACACGTCAGAGTCTCAGTACTGCCACAGGGAGAGCCAACGCCAGGGTATTCTGTGCTTGCTCCACGGGCCTGGCCAGGCGCGGCCAGAGTCAACAGGTTGCTGGGGAGCCTCTGAGGTCGCTGTCACCAACACTACTCACACTACTTTCTCTCATATGTGGGCAGAGGACTCCCGTGAGCGCTCCCCTGCAAAGCCAGGCCCTCTTTTGTGGGCTTTGAGCGAGTCTGTCACCTTGACTGAGCTGTTTCCCCCCAGTAGGATCAGATTTTGGCGGGTCAGGATTGGATGTGTTCCCTTAACTGGGCTAAGCAAGCAGGCTAGATCCTCTTTGGGCCAGGTGTAATGCCTTTGTTGGGCTATTCTGCCCTAGTGTGTCCTCCAGTTGGCTTGGTAAGGGGAGAGCCTCCTGTTCCCCACCCTCTGCTGAACCTTAGCCCCCCAGATAGTGGGCCAGCAGTGGCTTCTGGGGCTTCTTGTGCAGGCTGCTCGCTCCGGAGCTCAACAGTATAGGGGGACAGTGTTCCAAGGGACAAAGTGTCCTGTGTCCCCCACAGCAGCCAGCAGCTCCCCTCCTTCACCTCAGTTGTCCTTACCGTGGGGCCGGTGGCGCTGTTATTATTATGTCCCTCACAGGGACAACGCGAGGGAGAGCGCAGGGTTTGCTTCTCGCCTCTGTTCTGCTGCACGTT
The DNA here is from genome assembly GCF_040938575.1 of Ambystoma mexicanum. Lineage (NCBI taxonomy): Eukaryota > Metazoa > Chordata > Amphibia > Caudata > Ambystomatidae > Ambystoma > Ambystoma mexicanum. The sequence goes on from NC_090922.1 coordinate 603,051,534, forward strand.
GGGTGCTTCTCCACGTCCCCCAGGCACTCTGGGCCGCTCGGGGGGTCGGGGTAGCCGCTCCACAGCTCTAGTCTTCTCTACATCCAAGTGTTGGCCACCCCGTCTGAAGGCCGGGTGCGTGGGCTGAACTCTGCAGTGACTGGCTGCTATACTTTGGAGCCGCGACGCGGCTCACCACCTAACTCCGCCTCCTCAACAAAGTCTGTATCTCAGTCGTTGCAGTGTCTCCAGCTCCTGTTTTTGACCTCCCGGGGCGCTTCTGACGAGAGCTTAGCGAGGAGGGCTAAACACTGCTCTCTTGGGGGCATATGGGGAGGCTCAATCTCCTTTTAGGTCACATTGGGGGAGGACAAAAACAGTAGCTACCACATCCCTGCGCCCCCCCCCCCCCTGGACCCTGCCTGGTGGCCGATCACCGGCCGGTCGTCCCTCACACTTTAAAAGAAAAACGATCTAACTGATGTTGCTCTAACTCCAGAGGGGTGGCTACTTCCTTCTGGATGGTTTTAGGCAGCCAGTAAATGATGGGGAATATTTTCGTTCCCCTGGCCGTCACTAGGGCTTTCTATATAGTTCCACACAGATGGGGGGTGTTTGAGGGGAGTGCTTCCCTTCCCAGGCAACTCTTTACAGCTCCACCAAGATGAGGAAGATGTCTCCTTCCCCAAGGCTCTTCCAGACTCTCAACAGTCGCAATGGTGTCTGTATTTCTACCAGAAGACATATCTTTCCTCCTCTGGTCTTCTCTCGACTTTTCCCAAAGGATATTTCTCTCTTCCCTTGGTTTTCTGTTCTGGTGATGTGGGTCCAAGACCCCCTCTTCAGGTTTACAATGTCTCTCTCTCAAGCCTAGTTTGCTTTCCTGCCAGGAATTTCTCTGTATTTATAACTCTCTGAACCTCTCAATATTCAGGTCCCAGACCCTTATCTCTCTTCAGGGATTTGTTGGGGTGCTCTGTCACCCGGTATGTTTCCTTTCTCTGTTTGATCGCACTGGGACGAGAACGATGGTTCTGCACTTCCTCCCAACCACCGCCCTTAAGGTTTCCCAGTGACTTCCCGGTCCCCCTCTGCAACCATTCCAACTTGATCCGCAAGGGTCCAGGTCCTCAGCAACACCAGCAAGCTTCTCTGGCTTCCACTGGGCTCTTGCGGTCTGTTCTCAGCTTTCGGAGGCTCTGCCACAGTGGTTTTCTCGCTGTATGTCGGGTCTCACCTGGACCACTCAAATGGCTTCCTTCCTGCCTCTGGATGTTGGCTTTCCCAGCCTTATGCTTCGCTCCCCAGCTCGATGCTCATCTGGGGCCAGACTGACCCTTAGGAGAGTCCTTCGTCAGTTTTTATAGTAGGCACTCTTTCGAAACTCGGATAAGTAGTATGTTTGGTTCCGCCTAGGGCTCTGCATTGCCCTGTTCTTCTTCATGTCACTACTTCTGGAGCCATCTAGTCTCACTCGTTTCCCTCTCTTCCTTGTCACAGTACTGTATCTGATAAACAGGGATACTATGCATGAAGTAACTAACAGAAGAAAGCGGAGACAAAGAAGGTGGTGTGCTTGATCTCTATCCATGTTGTTGGGTGGACAATGCATGGCGGCACGGTGGTTAACATACCGCGTTCTCCCTTGATAGTCTTCCCTTCTCCCACAGAGAGGGCCCTCGCCCATGGGATCCTTCCACTGAGCACCACCCCCAGGGGGACTATCCAGTAGTGGCCTCAGAAGCCCCATGGGAAGGGTCCCACTCCGAGGAGAAGTGACAGCATCAATGGATTTGTCACATAAGGCACTCAGATGAGGACCACAATATTCACCCCTGATGTCCAGTCAAAGCTTTTGGACATGCCCTTTATAGGGAACAACCTGTTTGGGGTAAAGGGGGGAGAAGTCCCTCCAGAATGTTCAGGCTTTAAAGGCTACGGCCAAGTCTTATCCCTTCACCTCACTTGCCAAGCGCACTAAGGGGGGGCGTCATACACCCTTGTGTAAACGTTAACAGTACCATTAAGAGAAAACGTGGAACCCAGAGAGGAGGTTTTGCTGCAACAGCTGTCACCATGGCGGCTAACAGGGCAACACCTTTGTGAAGAGTGCTTTGTCCATTTTACCCAGGCAGTTGGGAAGATAATCTTGTTCACTAAGGTATGGAATCTCACAATTACCAACCCTTGGACCTTACAGGTCGTGACTTCAGGTTACTGCCTCATTGGGCTCATCACCCACCCAATCACCCTCTTAGTTTCCCCATCACTGTCTCCGGCAGATCTCTGCTGAAGGGCGTCATGGAATAGGTGCCCTGTTCAGAGCAAGGCAGTGGCTGGTACTCCCTTTACTTACGGTTTCCAAAGGAGGACAGGTCCTACATCCTATCTTGGATGTGAGGCTTTTCAATTTGTAACCAAGGACAAACTTGCCACCTTGTCCCAGATCCTTCAGGCCTTCAAACTGCAGGACTGACTGGTATTTCTAGAGTTACAGGAAGCCTACTTCCGTGACCTGATTCATCGAAAGGATGTACCTGAGATTTGTAGTTGCGACAGCCCACTACCAGTTCAAGATTTTGCTGTTCAGCATTAGCTTGGTTGCGCATGGTCTTCACCAAATTGTTCGCAGTAGTGGCAGCTTGCCTCTGGAGGGAAAGTATCCGAGCACCGACATGATATTGGTGTATTTGTTACGTGCATGCAGCTTTTTGCACAGTTTGAGCTTCTTCCTGACCTGCAGGAAGTTCCATGTTAGGCAGTTCCTGCATCTGTGGTTCACCAGAGCGGTCTTGCAAAGCCACCTGGACAAGGCTTTCACTCCCAAGGATCGGGTGGCAATTCTAGTTCAGATGGTTTGTGTATTTCAGTCCAAGAAGCCGATTCTGACCTCCACCTTCCTGCATTTAATGGGCCTTATGGCCTGTGGGTTTCTGGTGGTGTTGGAGGCACAATTATGCACAAGATCACTCCAGTAGCTACTTAGATGTCAGTGATCTAATTTTCAGGGCAATCAGTGAGACCTATTTTGAGGGGGAATTGGTTGCGCAACCCTGCCCCCAACTGACTGTGGTTTCTGATGTATCCCTGAAGTGCTGGACATTCACCTGTTCGACCATATGGCGAGTGGACTTTGGTCTTCCGATGGGAACACATCAATTTGTTGCAACTATGGCTGAACAGGCTGTCCCCAATTGCCTTCCTCTCATCTATGCAAGGCAAGACGGTGATGGTCTTGACAGATAATACAGTGGCCATGCCATACCTTAGGAAATGTAGTGGTGTGTGAGGTGACTATATGTGCAGAGAAGCAACGAGGCTGTGATTGTGGGCTCTGGAGACAGACATGTCTTTAATGAAAGCCCATCTCACGGAGACACAAGAATGTCAAAGGATGCCTTGAGCAGGCAGACCTCGCCTTTTCAAAAGAAGAAACTCGGTCAGTGTGTTCTGGAGGAGATCATCGCTACTTTGGGGGACTCCTTAAGTGGACCTCTTCACCTGCAGTATGAATAGGGAATGCAAATTGTTCTGCTCTAGAGTTTTTCTCAGGAGGGAGCTCTGTAAGATGCATTGATGGGCGAGTGGAACGTCGATCTCTGCTATTTGTTCCTGCCGACCCCTGTGATTCCGCTGGTCCCATGAGAATACGGCTGTTCGGGTCCAACTTAATTCTTACTGCTTTGGACTGGACCCATAGGATGTGGTAGATGGAACTTCAGAACATTTAAATCTGCCCACACCCTTAACCCCCCCAGCAAAGGTGGACCTGCTCTCCCACTGAGTGGACTGGGGGCAGGGGGGTGAGTCCTGAACCTTCATGCTTGGCAACTGAGTGGTTGTGGTAAAAGAAGTAGGATTTGTCAGACAACTTCCTGGATGTACTGATTTCTGCTCACAGCCTGGCAACGAAGTCCATTTATGTCAGCAGGTGCTGACCATTCTTTATTTGATGTCAGGAGAGGGGCTCAGACTCTTTCATCTGTCCTGCTGCCTCCATTCCCGACTTCTTCTATCCTTGATGGGGACAAGCCTGCAGATTGGCCCTGTGAAGGGGTAACCAGGCCACCACATTGGTCTTCAGAAGGAACAAAGAGCAAGGAGCCTTTTTCACAATCCCCACTGTTACACATCGTTTTTGCGGTGTGCAGCTATATGGGTTGCAAAAGTCCAGCTGCAAAAAAGACTGAATTGTTTTAATTTTCTTTTTGCACTTTTCAATGCATATGTATGGTATACATTACTCACCGTAATCGTATGTCTGATGTTTGTATCTGCTTAGATTCACATGCATAGGACATCTAGTGGAAGCTGGAAGCATTACAGTTGTTTTCGAAACTCGAAAAGGGACGCCGACAGGGCGTGCCAGTAATACTATCCCTAGTGCGACGTCCACTGTACCCATGCGTCGAGGTCCCTCAGATTGTTTTGTTTCTGACATGAGGTTGCATGAAGTGTAGCGTGAGTACAGGTTTATTAAAGCAGATATGTATCACATAAGGCTCAGATAAAACATCTATGCACCTTCTACTCCAAGGGGAGGAAGGATGGGCGCATGTGAATCTAAGCAGATACAAGCATCAGAAATACGATTAAGGTGAGGTATGTCTCCCTTCTGAGGCTTGTGGGATCTGCTCAGATCACATGCAATGCATAGATTAGCAAGCAGTGTTAGGAGATGGTGGTGGGTTGTGAGAAGGTCCAGCAGCAAATAGATGTTTTAGAACCGTTTGCCCCACCTGGGTATCTGCTTTAGAATGTGTGTCAATGCAGTAGTGCTGAGTGAAAGTGTGTACTGAGCTCCATGTAGTTGCTTTGCAAATGGTGTCCAGCGGGACGTTTGCAATAAAGGTAAGTAACTCCTGTACCCTTTGTGGGATGAAATCTGGGTGTGAAAGGCAGTGTTTTGCTTGATGAAGAGTAACAGAGCTGTACGCATCCGACTATCCATCTGGAGATGGCATTTTTGGAAATGCAGTCTCCTTCTCAGCCTGATGCTACGCAGACAAATAGTTGGTCTGTTTTTCAGAGCGGTCTGGTCTTGTTTACATAGTAAAGGACCGCCCTCCTTACATCTAGTGTATGGAGTTTTTTCTCAGCTGAGCTAGTTGGGTTCTGAAGAAGGCTGGTAGCTCAACAGATTGGTTCATGTGAAATTTTGAAATAAACTTAGGTGAAAACCTAGGGTGTGTTCTTACACCTAGAGTGTGTTCTTAATACCAATTAGTCCTTGTGGATGACAAAGAATTGGCCTTGCACTGACAATGCGTGTAGTTCCCCGACTCCTCTTGTGGCGGTTATAGCCACCAGGAAAGCAGTCTGGTATGTGAGCTTTTTAAGACTTGACTTATGCATAGGCTCAAAGGGGGGGTCCCATGAGCTTTGCAAATACTACGTTGAGATCCCAGCTTGGTAGTGGGTTTGAAATAGGACAGTGTAGTCTTTTTACTCCCTCCATAAATGCCTTAATGACGGGAACCATCCACCATTATACCTTATTGTGAGAGGTGATGTATGCCGATAAAGCTGCCAAATGAACCTTTATAGAGTTAAAAACCAACCCTGAGTCAAGCAGGTGGAGCACGTAAAGAAGAATGTAGGATGGAGTACATTCTATGGGGATTATTTGTTTGGACTGGCACCAAATTAAAAATCTTCTCCACTTGTCGAAATAAAAGTGTCTGGTTTACGTGCCTCCTTGAGGATATCCATACACCTTTGCAGTAAATTAAGATGTCCAAACTCTATGACCCCAGGAGCTAAGCTGCCAAGTTCATTGAGTGAGGTTGAGGGAGTAATGTTGTTCCCCCGTGCTGGTACAGCAAATTGGTCTGGTACAGGAGCTTGATGGGATCGCACATCGCCAGCTTGCGCAGATGTGGATACCAGAGTTGTCTCGCCCACATGGGAGCAACTAGGATAATCGTCATCTGTTGCCTGTGAATCTTGTTCACCACCTTGTTCATTAGTCGAGTTAGTTGAGTTAGGGGAAAAATATAAGCAAATTTCCCTGACCAACTCATCCATGGGACATTCCCCTTGGAGTCTGGTTGGGAAACCTGGACACGAACTCTGGGCATTGCTTGTTTTCTCTTGTAGCAAACAAGCCTAGCGTGGGATAAACCCACTGCGAGAAAATGCGATGTACGACACTTGTGTTGAGTCGCTACTCGTGATCTTCTGGTAGTGGTCCTCTGCTTGACAAGTCCGCTAGGGTTTTGTAACGCTCACCTGGTTCCCACGGAGGCGCGGCGTCGAAGGCGCAGAACTCTGAAGATGGACAGGAAGGGCCCCTCTATTCTGGCTTCCCTGGCTCGTTGGATACCCTCCTGTGCGTGAAAAGGGAGTATTACCAACTGTAGAACAATGCTCAAGCCTCCCACTCCCTTCCAACCCTCCACGATACCTCCTCCACGATTCCCCGTGAAGCATCACCTTAGGGTTTGGATGGATGAGCTCTCCATCCTGCTTCTGATGCAGGGGCGCGTTGAAACCCAGTTACTTCACTGGATTGAGGATTGATGGGAGTTCAGGTAAGCTTGACTGTTCAGGTAAGGCGCTGTAAAAGTTCTGTTCAAAAGTTCAAGCTTAATAATAATGTTCGTTGTCTAATTGCAGCAAGCGCTAATGCTTATGTCTTTTTCCCCTTAGGGGCCGGGGTTCGGAGTGCCGGAGATATGGCGCCGACCCGAAGTGAAACAGTTCTGGATGAGCGCTCAGGTAATGTCTTTGCATTCGCTCATTCAATGTCTTTGTCTTTTTTCCCCATAGGGGCCGGGGTCCGGAGATGCCAGGAAGCGGCAGGACCCGAAATGCAGTGGGAATAATCCAACAGGTAAGACTTAAAAGGAAACTGAGCTTTCCTTATTCCTTTTCTCCCTCTCACCTTTGTTCTTGTCTTTTTTCCTCTAGGCGCCGGGGCGTAGCTGAATCCGGAAGATCGCTGAAGATGGAAGCGTCTTGCAAAGGTGAGTAAAATGCAGCGCTGCAGCGATCGAAACGAAATGTCTTTAAAATGATGTCTTCCTTTTCAGGGCCGTTGGAGAAATGACTCCGGGATGCAGATTTAGCAGGTAAGGGCTTTTCTTCTCCTATTCTCTTCCTTTCTCCCCTTGCAGGTGTTCCAGGGTGCTGGCAGGCGTGGCTGAAGTCAGGATGCAGGAGCTGACACGGTGAGCGTCCAGCTGCTAGGTGCAGAACAACGTGAAGCATGTGTGGCTGTTCGGGTGGGGTTTAAATAGCCTTGGAAGAAGTTCCTGGTATGTATCCTTCCACCAATCAGGTATGTATCCTTCCCCGACCACACCCGGGTGGTGAAGTAGTCCTACAGGTTAAGTAGTCCCATTCAGGCCTCCAGAGGGCCTGGATGAAGCAGCAAGGTCTGCATCAGGTAAGTGTGCACCCAAGCACTTAAACACATATCCTCTTCTATGAGCCTGGCGCCTAAGGCGCCAGGACTGGGGTCCGCTATGAGCCTGGCGCCTACGGCGCCAGGACTGAGTCCAAAGGGCCCCGACTTGGGCCCGCTGAGACTTCCCTGGGGAAAATGATGTCTGCCTCTGGGGTTGCTGGGCCCGGCCTGGCTCCTTAGAGGTAGGCATCATGACAGTACCCCCCCTCAAGGCCCCTCCCAAGGTCTTTTCCTCCGGGGGTTTTGGTTTGTGCGGGAATCTTCGATGGAATCTTTGAATTAATCGTGGTGCGTGAACATAGTTACTGGGTTCCCAAGATCTTTCCTGAGGTCCATATCCTTTCCAATCAACAAGATAGAAGAGTTTCGACTTAACTATCTTGGAATCTAAAATGTCTTTCACTTCGAATTCTAATTCTCCATCAATTTGAACAGGGCCTGGGGGCTCAGACAGTCTGGTTCCAGGTTGTACTGGTTTTAGAAGAGATGCGTGAAAAACGGGATGAATCCGCATGTTGGATGGTAAATCGAGTTTAAAGGCCACTGGGTTGATAATAGCTTTGATGGGGTAAGGCCCAATGAATCTGGGATTAAAAGTTTGCTGAACCTTGAGGGGTAGATGTTTAGTTGCTAGCCATACCTGATCTCCTACTTGGTAAGGAGGAGTTTTACTTCGGTGCAAATCAGCGTTTTCTCTATACTTTTTCTTGGCTTGCTGTAAGTGGGTTGTAGCTTCTTTGAAGGCTTGGGTTATTGTGGAATGTAGGTGATTTACTGCAGGCATCTCCAGGGTCAGAGGTGGATCTAGGTCAGAGGTCCGAGGATGGTGACCATACAGGGTATAAAAAGGAGTCTGTCCGGTTCCAGAATGCAATGAATTGTTGTATGCATATTCTGCAATCCAAAGGATGTCCTTCCAATTCAACTCGGATTGGTGTAACATGCACCGCAGATATTGCTCGAGAGTCTGATTCGTTCTCTCGGTTTGTCCGTCGGTCTGGGGGTGGTGGCTGGTGGATAACCGCACGTCTATTTGTGCTAGTTGGCAACATTTCTTCCAAAAGTGGGAGATAAATTGACTTCCACGGTCTGAGACTAATATGGAAGGGAAACCATGTAACCGCACTATATTTTCCATAAATTCCTTGGCCAAGGTGGAAGCTGACGGCAATCCTTTTAAAGGGATAAAATGGGCCATTTTGGAGAATAGATCCACTATTACGAGAATCGTGTTGTAACCACCACAAGGAGGCAGGTCAGTTATAAAGTCCATTGACAAGGTGTGCCAAGGTGCTGGTGGAATATCCAAAGGTTGAAGTAGGCCAGCTGGCCTTTTCTTTTGACTCTTATTTTGGGCACAGATTCCGCAAGACAACACAAATGACTATGTCTTTTCTCCAAGAAGGCCACCAGAAGTGGCGTTTGATCTTTTCTTCTGTTTTCGCGATACCGGGGTGTCCTTCCATTAATGATTCATGATGACGGGTAATGACAAGTTCCTGCAATTCTTTACTTGGCAGAAATAACCGCTCTTGGAAGTAGGGTAAATCATCCTTAACGGTGTAGTGAGGACCCTTTTGACTCCATTCCAGTAAGGCAGAAGAGTCAAAAAGCTGTTTTACTTGAGCTTGGATGTCCTCAATGGTTTGCAATGAAGTCAAGCCCAGAATTCTTTGTTCCGGTATGATTGGCACAGGTTCTAAACTCGAATTGGGTTCTTCCATGCATGGCCGGGATAAGGCATCTGCCTTACCATTCTTGCAGCCAGGGCGATAGGTAATTACAAAATTAAATTCCGCAAAGAATAAAGCCCATCGGAGTTGTCGCGAAGATTGAGCTTTGGCCGTCTTTAAATACTGCAAATTTCTGTGGTCCGTAATTACGGTGATGGTGTGTCTTGCACCGAGAAGATAGTGACGCCAAGCCTTGAAAGCTGATTTAATAGCCAGTAGTTCTTTGTCGGTAATTGCGTAATTGAGTTCAGGTGGAGAGAATTTTCTGGACCAAAAGGCTACAGGGTGTAGTTGGTTAGTTTCTGGGTCTCTTTGCGACAGGACAGCTCCCATGGCCGAACTGGATGCATCGGTTTCCACGATGTAAGGGAGATCTGGGCGCGGGTGCTTCAATACAGGTGCAGAGGTGAATTTGGTTTTCAGGTCCTGAAAGGCTTGTTCAGCCTCAAGAGTCCATTCAAAGCGTTTATTTTTCTTTAGGAGAGCTGTGATGGGTTGAACAGTTCGAGAAAATTCCGGGATGAACCTTCGATAGAAATTGGCAAAGCCAAGCATGCTTTGCACTCCCTTCACAGAGCTAGGAGATGGCCATTTGAGAATGGCGTCCACTTTCCGCGAGTCCATTCGGATTCCTTGAGGTGTCAGGATGAATCCGAGAAACTCCACTTCTGTGGTATGAAAAACGCATTTTTCGAGCTTGGCAAATAATTTGTGCTGGCGCAATTTCTCAAGAACTGCCCTAACATGGTTTCTGTGATCAGATTCTGAGGAGGAATACACCAGGATGTCGTCAATATAAACGATGACACAAACATCGATAAGTTCCCGAAGAACATCATTCATGAAGTACTGAAAGGCGGCAGGTGCGTTGCACAAACCGAAGGGCATTACTTGATATTCGAAGAGCCCAAATTTGGTGCGGAATGCAGTCTTCCACTTGTCGCCCTCTTTTATACGTACCAGGTGGTAAGCTCCTCGGAGATCTAGCTTGGTGTACACACGAGCATCTTTTACTTGGTCGATAAGCTCAGGTATCAGGGGCAAAGGGTAACGATTCTTAATCGTTATCTGATTTAGGGCGCGGTAGTCAATACAGGCCCTAAGGTCTCCTTCCTTTTTAGGTACGAAGAACAAAGCGGAAGAGACTGGTGACTTTGATGGGCGAATGAAACCATTGGCCAGGTATTGATCCAAATACTGGCGCAAATGCAGGTTCTCAGGTTCAGTAAGAGCATAAATCCTACTACAAGGTAGTTGTGCATTGGGTACCAAGTCGATTTGGCAATCGTAAGATCGATGGGGAGGTAAGGTGTTAGCCTGCTCTTTCTGAAAAACGTCTTGGAATTCTTGGTATTCAGATGGTAGCTGTACAGGGGTGGAAGTTACAGAGGCTAGACCCATAGCTGGATTCCTTGGGTAACAGGTTGGTTCACAATCAGGAAAAGTTATCTTCTTTGCTCGCCAGTCTATTCTCGGATTATGTGTTTCTAACCAAGGGATTCCAAGAAGTACTTGAAATTGTGGGGCCTTGATCACATCAAACACGATTGCTTCCCGATGTCCGTCCTGACCCACCAGAGTGATTTCAACTGTGGAATGCGTTACAGGCCCTGAGGCTATTTCGGTTCCATCAACTGTAGTAATTACATCTTGGGTTACTTTCGGCCGGAGAGGAAGCTTAATCCTGGAAGCCAATTCACGGTCTATGTAATTTCCAATAGCTCCACTGTCTATGTATGCTTTTATAGCATGCAACTGCTGAGGCTGTTTTGGGTTCACAAGCACCATTGGCATGACAAAATGCGAGGTCAAAGAGTTTGTTTTCAAGCTCGGCAAGCGGACCCCTACGCTTGTCGGGCTAGGTCGTTTCCCGAACCAGGTGTCAATAACTCGTTATCAGTGGCTCCAACCACCTTCTTGGGTGGTTTAACTGGACAACTTTGAAGAAAGTGACCGGAAGTTCCGCAATACAGACAAAGTTGCATTTGTCGCCTTCTCTCTCGTTCCTTCTGCGTTAATGGTCCTTTAATACTGCCAATTTGCATAGGTTCAGAAACGTCAGTACTCTTGGAGTTAACGTGGGTCTTGATGGGTACTCTGGTTTCATACTTGAGCCGATCTGCTTTTCTATTTTGAAGTCTGTGATCAAGTTGAACCACTAAGTCTATGTAGTCTGCGCAGGCCTGGGGTGGATCTACTATCTGAGCTATAACATCTTTAAGCTCTCCGCGCAGGCCTCGATGAAACAATGTGATCCTTTTATTTTCAGGCCATCCGGTTTCCACAACTAGTCTATTAAAGGTGGCGATATAGGACAAAAGATCCTGATTACCTTGTCGTAAGGATAGCAGTTCGTTGTCAAGGGCCTGTCCCTGCGAGTGTCGAGCGAACAATCTTTCCATGCTGGCCTGGAAGCCCTGGAAATCCCGGAGAATGGGATCATCCTGATTTAACAATGGAATAGACCAATCGGCAGCACAGCCACTGAGGTAAGATAGTACAAAGGCTACTTTGGTCTGGTCGTTGGGGAAGGCCCCGGGCCTGCATAAAAAGTGTAAACGGCATTGGTTCATAAAAACGGCATATTTCTTGGGATCCCCCGCAAAACGTTCCGGCGGGCCAAAGGCATGTGTCCAGGTAGATTGATTTGTACCGGGTTATTCGAACCCATTGTTGTAGAAATATCTCCGGAAACAGGTAAAGGAGTGTGCTCTGCCTGGCCCTGCAATAACCTTTTGGCCAGATCATCAGTTCTTTCCTTGGATAGGATTAGTTCCCTTCTGAGAGCATTAGTCTCCTGGCGGGCTGAGTGCACTTCTGCCCGTAATTCCCCTAAAAGATGGGCCAGCTGATCTGTCTCGGAAGTCTCCATAGCGCCCAGGTGGGAAATTGTGGTAAGGCTTCGCGTTCTGTAACGCTCACCTGGTTCCCACGGAGGCGCGGCGTCGAAGGCGCAGAACTCTGAAGATGGACAGGAAGGGCCCCTCTAGTCTGGCTTCCCTGGCTCGTTGGATACCCTCTTGTCCGTGAAAAGGGAGTATTACCAACTGTGGAACAATGCTCAAGCCTCCCACTCCCTTCCAACCCTCCACGATACCTCCTCCACGATTCCCCGTGAAGCCTCACCTTAGGGTTTGGATGGATGAGCTCTCCATCCTGCTTCTGATGCAGGGGCGCGTTGAAACCCAGTTACTTCACTGGATTGAGGATTGATGGGAGTTCAGGTAAGCTTGACTGTTCAGGTAAGGCGCTGTAAAAGTTCTGTTCAAAAGTTCAAGCTTAATAATAATGTTCGTTGTCTAATTGCAGCAAGCGCTAATGCTTATGTCTTTTTCCCCTTAGGGGCCGGGGTTCGGAGTGCCGGAGATATGGCGCCGACCCGAAGTGAAACAGTTCTGGATGAGCGCTCAGGTAATGTTTTTGCATTCGCTCATTCAATGTCTTTGTCTTTTTTCCCCATAGGGGCCGGGGTCTGGAGATGCCAGGAAGCGGCAGGACCCGAAATGCAGTGGGAATAATCCAACAGGTAAGACTTAAAAGGAAACTGAGCTTTCCTTATTCCTTTTCTCCCTCTCACCTTTGTTCTTGTCTTTTTTCCTCTAGGCGCCGGGGCGTAGCTGAATCCGGAAGATCGCTGAAGATGGAAGCGCCTTGCAAAGGTGAGTAAAATGCAGCGCTGCAGCGATCGAAACGAAATGCCTTTAAAATGATGTCTTCCTTTTCAGGGCCGTTGGAGAAATGACTCCGGGATGCAGATTTAGCAGGTAAGGGCTTTTCTTCTCCTATTCTCTTCCTTTCTCCCCTTGCAGGTGTTCCAGGGTGCTGGCAGGCGTGGCTGAAGTCAGGATGCAGGAGCTGACACAGTGAGCGTCCAGCTGCTAGGTGCAGAACAACGCGAAGCATGTGTGGCTGTTCGGGTGGGGTTTAAATAGCCTTGGAAGAAGTTCCTGGTATGTATCCTTCCACCAATCAGGTATGTATCCTTCCCTGACCACACCCGGGTGGTGAAGTAGTCCTACAGGTTAAGTAGTCCCATTCAGGCCTCCAGAGGGCCTGGATGAAGCAGCAAGGTCTGCATCAGGTAAGTGTGCACCCAAGCACTTAAACACATATCCTCTTCTATGAGCCTGGCGCCTAAGGCGCCAGGACTGGGGTCCGCTATGAGCCTGGCGCCTACGGCGCCAGGACTGAGTCCAAAGGGCCCCGACTTGGGCCCGCTGAGACTTCCCTGGGGAAAACGATGTCTGCCTCTGGGGTTGCTGGGCCCGGCCTGGCTCCTTAGAGGTAGGCATCATGACAGGTTTTGAGTTCCCCTGGAACACGTTGGGAAGTGAGGAACATCCCCCATTTCAGTGCCCATTTCCATGTTTCCTGTGCTAGCTTGGACAGATTTGGAGAATGTGTGCCCCGTGCTTGTTGATGGAGAACATTGCAGTGGTGCTGTCTGTGAGGAGCTGTACCAACTGATGCGCGCTACAAAGGCCTGGAGCGCTTTGAATACTGCTTGAAGTTCCAGTAGGTTGATATGGTTCTGTGCTGTGATGTGGGTCCACAGACCATGTGCTGTGAGATGAAGATGATGTGCCCCCCACCCGGAGAGTGATGCATCTGTTGTAACTTTCGCTTGCACCCTTGGATCGTGGAAGGGTTTTTCATGTAACAGATTCTCCTTTGTTCACCAGCGAAGGGCTTGTCCTAGTGTTGGTAAAATGAACACTAGATCGTCCCACTGACCGCTTGCCAAAGACCACTGTTTCGCCAACCACTCCTGCGCATTGGGTGCATGTGCAATCGCGCGTGTGGAACCAGCTAAATGCAAGATGCCATAGTGCTGAGCAAACACATAGCTTTGCGTACGCTTATCTGGTGACCACCTTGATACTGAGGTATTTGCAGCAATATCATTTGGATTCTTTCCTTTAATGGAACGATTAGCCCTTCTTCTGTTTTTATGACAGCTCCTAGGAACTGTTTTGTCTTGTTTGGTACAAGGCTTGATTTTTTTCTCGTTTATTAAGAAACCCAATTGGTAAAGATGTTTATTGTTCTTTGTGTATTTTGGCTGCAAATTTGGGGTGACTCCCCTGTAATCAGCCAGTCGTCCAGGTAGGGGTACACTGGGAGTGCCTCCCTGCGCAGGTGTGCCACCACCACCGCCAGTACCTTGGTGAATACCCTTGGAGCGGATGCTATTCTGAAGTGTAGCACCTTGAATTGGTAGTGCTGGTTTGCCATTTTGAAAAGCAAGAATTTTCTGTGCGTTGGGAACATTGAAATATGAAAATAGGCATCTTTCATATCCAAGGTTGCCATGTAGTCCTCCCTGCTACTGTGGGGTTGTCATGCAGAATTTCTGTGGCTTGACATAGATGTTTGCAGGGCGCAGATCTAATACTGGGCACATTGTTAGATCTTTTTTTGGCACAACGAAGTACGTCGAACAGAAACCCTCGTTTACCTGGTTCGCCAGGGCGATTTCAACAGCATCCTTTAACAGCAGCGCTGCAACCTCTTCCAGAAGGATGCACTGCTCCTCCCTTGTGATGGATCTTTGAAGCAGGGGATGGTTGGAGGGTCGCTGCAGTGATTATGCAATAACCGCCTTCCACGGTTGAAAGCACCAACTTGTCTGAGGTGATTCCCTCCCATGTGTGGGTGAAGTGTGTTATACGTCCTCCTACTGGAGAGGCATGGGAAGGGACCTGAAGTGGATGGTCACTGCTTTGGAGGCGTTGTTCCACCTCTGGAAGAGGAGGATCTCCCCGGCCGCGAGATCTTCGCTGACCTCTTTGGAAGCCTTGAGAGGTTTGTCCTTGATTGGAACCCCAGGATGACCCCTGATTTTGGCTGAATCCGGAACCCCTCTGCGAATTTTCTCCCCAAAAGTGATGAAAATTGTTTCTACTTCTTTGGCCTGATGGTTTCTTAGTGAGCTGGTCTAAAGACTTAAGATTGTCATACTCTTCCTTAGCACTCTTTAATGCATCCTCAACCGCCTTGCCGAACAAGACATTAGGCTCAAGAGGCATATTGAGGAGTGTTGCCTGCGTTTCTAATTTAAAACCTGATTGGCGCAGCAATGCAGGGCGCTTTATGAGTGTACCTTCTGCGACGATTCTACCAGCATTATCTGCTGCATCCAAGTTATTATTTAAGATGCATTTAGACACTGCCTATCTTTCCGCTACTGCGAGGGACAGTTGGGACTTTAGAGGTTCTGGGGCTGAGGCCATTAAAGTTTCAATCTCTTGCCACTTGTGGCACTTGTAACTTGCCAGCAACGTGTTGTTGTTGGCAATTCTTGTTTGATATGCCGCTGAGGTGGCCACTTTACTTCCAAGAGTGTAAATCTTCTTGCTCTCTTTATCAGGGGGTCTGATGAAGCTAGCGGTGTTCCCGCCCTTTTCTTTGTTGTGGTAACTACCAGCGAGTCTGGCTTTAATTGACCCATGATGTAAATGGGGTCTGTGGGTGCTGGGCAGAACATTTTCTCAATAGGAGTGTTTACTTCCCGCGTTTGATTTGGTGTTTCTAGAGAGCGTTGAATTCCTCGCTCTATTGATTGCAGAATGGGAATAAATTGGCTTGCAGCCTTTTTGTCACCCAGTATGTGTTTGACAAAACCCTTGTCGAATTGTGTTTCCTGAGTTTTAATCTGGAAACGATCTGCTGCTTTCATGAGCATGTTATTAAATTGTAGTTGGTTATCCGCCAGTGAGTCTGGCGCCAGCGGGTCAACGTGATCTGGAGAGGGTAAGACGTAAACGTCTTCTTCATCTTCATCATAATAATAATGATCTACCTCCCCTAGGATATCTTGCTCTTCATTGGGATCATAGAAATCAAATTGGTCTGGGTTTTGACGAGGGGTGACTTGAAGGGTGTCTGGCCGTGCCCTTTTTGTTGGGGGTTGTGAAGATGTGGCACCATTAGTTGGTGGCATGTTTTGTAAACTTTCTATTGCTTGTGAAATTTTCTCCCCAAAAAAAAGTCCATAAAAGACATGCGTCTCATTATTCTATCAATGTCCTCAGCAGACCACTTTGATGAACTTGGGAGAGTTACAGGAGTGGCAGGTAATTGTGGAGCAGGCTGCCCTTTATGTTCTATAGGTGCAGCCATAGTACCCTCCCCCCCCGGGAAACACACTTTCTCTTTATGTGATGTACTCTCTTTCTCCCTATGGGAATGGTGACACTTCGAAGTGTGCTTTTTGAAGTTCTCCCTTTATGAAGTGTTTCAGGGATATGTTTTTGTGCCAGATGAGAAATTTTCAAAGTCAGCGGGTGTTTTGCCGATTTCAACGTTATTGAAGATTGTCGAATTTCAGCAGACAAGAGGGCCAGAGCCGTGTCTTTCGATGCTTGGTCTTCGGCTGCTGTATTGAACACGGTGTCCGAGTCCAATTTATCTTGTGACTTTTGGGGCTGGTCGTGAGGCAAACTTGATCTCAAATGCATAGAGGGCAGGGATCTAGTGGACAGTCACCTTAACACAGTGTGCGGCCGTGTCACCGGTGTTATCGTGGACTTCTGGCCTTGGGATATGTGGTTTGTGTGGGATGATTTGTGTGCCAATATCGCCGGGTGTGGTCCCCGTAACAGGTGGGAATTCAAAGGTTCCCCCATTGCCTTCATCATCCAAAAAGACAGCGATGCTGCTGCCGCTGGAAGCTCCCTACACATCCTTGGCGGCCTCAGCCTGTATGGCGTGGTGGGCCCAACGTTTTGTCTTTCGGTCCTTTAGGGTCTTGGATTTAAAAAGCTGACAAGCTTTACAGTGGCCCTTGTCGTGATCCCCTGTGAAGACAGAGGTTGCACACCTGGTGCTTGTCCTTCCAGGGACATTTTAAAGGGTGTATTTTCCATGATTGGTTGGAAAAGTAGCTTGGCGAATATAGAGGGGGAAAGGGGAAATATGCATTCTCTAAGTAGCCTAAAATATGACCATCCTCCACTCTTCCTACTGTCTGGGCCGAGGAGTGTCGTTGTGGCAAGTTTTGCGTCCAACGATGTTTGTCCTTGAAACTGTTGTCGACGATGATCATCAAAGAACAGCGATATAAAGGACAGAAAGAGTAACTAGCTCTACTTACGTTGTTAATCAATGGCGTTAGCCAAAAAGGAACTCAGCGTTTTAGCATCTGACAATGATGGCGGGAAAAAACAATCTGAGGGACCTCGACGCGTGAAGGACCATGGGTACAGTGGACGTCACACTAGGGATAGTATTACTAGCTCGCCCTGTCGACGTCCCTTTTCGAGGGGGGAGTGCATCTTAACTGTAATACCCTCATAATGTGACCAATGGCCAGTGCTCATAGCTTGCAGGCATGGCAAGTTTCCACAATCCATGGGGCATGGGCTTCGGCAAATCGAGTAGACATTTGTCCTTGGCGAGATCCAGGCCCACTGCCCAGGCAGTAAGTTATATTACTATTTTTTGCACTTACTCTGTGACACTTTCAAAAAAATAAAACAGACAGATTCGGAAAACCATGCTTTAAGGTCCTTGCTGATGCTGCTCGCGAATGTTTGCTGCAATCCTATCCAGCACTTCAGTCTGTAGCCAGGAGCAGATTTTTTCCCCATTAAAACCTATCCCAATTTTGAAAAACCTTTTCACATAGATGGTCCCTGGTGGCCGGGTCAATTTGGCCACTGCCCATGGCCACAGGCTATACCTTAGTCACCAAAGGTAGATCACTATTCGTTGTACCTATATTATGACACTTATAAAATAATCAAACATGGACAGATTAGCAAAACCATGCTTTCAGGTGCTTGCCAATGCTCCTTGCACGAGTTTGCTTTAAATCTGTCCAGGTTTTATTTTATGAAAAGTGTCCAAAATGTACTTACATAATAGTCATATAACTTTTAGCCACCACTTGACACAATCCATTCAGACTTTGCACAAACATTCAAGGTTGGGTCAATAATCTGACTGAAAACCTTTGTGCAGATTCGTCCAATGGCAACAAAGCTATAAGCCGTCTAAAAATGTTGTACCCCCCCCCTAACAAAATCCCACCAAACCTTGCAAAAACATACAAATCCGGGTTTAAAATCTTTATGCAAACATTTGTGCAGATTCGTTAAACAGCACCAAATTTATAAGCCGTTCAAATATTTTGGTACCCTCCCTCTAATTTTGCTCCCTCTTGGCAAAACAGCATCATACTTTGCAGAACCATTCAGGATCAGGTCTAAAATTATATTGCAAAATTAATTTTCATTGAGTGGCGCCAAAGTGAAAAGCCATCCAAAAACTCCTTTTCACCAACCCTGTAATTCAGAAATAGGAATGAATGTCCCCGAACATCTGAGATGTTCAAAAGTTTTTTGCCTTTTTATGGCCATATCCCATCCCATCCTCATCACCCCTCTTCTCCCCAGAGATTGCTTGATTAGTTTAACAAGTGCAATGTTGCGTTTTTAATAGGTTATTACTGCGATGTCCGTGGACGACAGCTGAACATGAATACAACATGGCGACCGTTTCAAAATATCTGACGCAGCTCACGTTTTTCAACATCCAATCAAAGCGTGCGTCCGATGTGTGCGGACATCACTTCGCCCCCTGATTAGTCCACGGAGGTGTCAGCTGACCAAATAGGGAAGTGAATCTGCAGACTAGACCCAGATATAACAACTTACTTATTGGATGTTTTAAAAAAAAACTACTGGGTGGATTTAGACCAAATTAACAAAAGCACGTTTTAGGGACCAATCCGCTGCTCCTGCTCCAAATTTGCTGACAATCCATCCAGCACTTTGGGGCGTAGGTGTGACCAAAAATATTTTTCCATTGCGTCTAAGAGGATTTCCACACATTTTGGGACCCCTCTATAACTTTGCCCCCCTGAAAGAAACCACGCCAAACTTCGCAAAAGCATTCCGAGGGGGCCCTATACTTATTTTGCAAAGTTTGGTGAGGACTCGTCCGGGGGGAGGGGGCGAAGTTATAAGCCGCCTAAAAGTGCTCTTTCTAGGAGTTGAGCAACGTAACCATAACTACACGCCCGCTACCGCGCGGCGTGTAATACATGGGATACATTACCAACCGTCATCGTATTTCTGATGCTTGTATCTAATTAGGTTCACATGCTACGCATAGGCCGACATCTACTGGTAGTCGCAGAGTATTCCATTTTTTGTTTTCAAAACTCAAAATGGAACGCTGACTGGGCGTGTCCGTAATACTATCCCTAGTGTGACGTCCACTGTACCCATGGTTCTTCACGCGTCGAGGTCCTCAGATTGTTTTGTTTCTGACATGAGGTAGCATGAAGCATAGCACGAGTACAGGTGTAATAAAGCAGATAAGAAGCGATAAAGCCAGAAATACATTTATGTACCTTCTAGTCCAAGATGGGAGGAACGGTGAGCGCATGTGAATCTAAGCAGATACAAGCATCAGAAGAACTAGGTACTTACCCATGGTAACTTTCGTCCAACTGGATGTTCCTCCCACGTATTCCTTATCTTTGATATTTCCAATATCCAGCTCTGCTGCTTTGGAAAAAAATTTCAGCAGGGGGAGCTGTGCATTGATGCCCGTCGACTCGATGTCCCTCGGAGGCCTCCATCTCAATGTCGACGTCACCGAATGTACATGTAGCGCGCGCAGCACCCGTTGGCTTCAGTTCCTTTTTTCTGAATGAAGGATTTATCTTGTACCCGACTGTTACTCTTCTTGAGAGAGCGTAGACTAACTGCAAGGGAACTTCTACTGCGGGGTAGGTTGGCAGGGCCGATGAAGAATACGTGGGGTGAACATCCAGTCAAAAGAACGTTACCAGGGGTAACTAACATTTTCTTTGAATGAATTGTGTCCTCCCATGTATTCCTCATCTTTGATAAACTCCCAAAGCAGTTTATAGAATTTGGAGTGAGTCAGAATTGTATATGACATTTGAATAGTTTTAATGAGTGTGTGGCACGGAATGCAACACTGCTTTGCAAAATGCAGTTTCCTGACCTGAAGAAGAGTCTAAACTATAATATTTAGTGAAGGTGTGTGCAGACGACCATTTGGCATCTGCACATATATCCTTTATTGGTACTCCGCTTTGTAAAGCAAAGGAAGTTGCCATGACTCTGGTCGAATGAGCCTGTAGGCCTTATGGAGGATCTTTTCCCGCCAGTTTGAAGCATTCAGATATTGTCAATATAATCCATCTGGATAGTGTGTTTGGTAATAGCCATACCCAATTTGTGACCTGAATAGCCCATGAATAATTGGTCATCTTGTCTTAATTTTGTCATTCTATATATGTAAAAGCTCAGTGCACATTTAGGGTCAAGCCTGTGAAGTCTTTCCTCTTCCTTCCCAGAGTTTGGAGGAGGACAAAAAGATGGTAAAGTTATCTTTTGTGTGAGATGAAGGTCAGACAATTTTGAGTAGAATAGTGGGTTTCACCTTCAGCACCATTTTGTCTTTGTAAAAGACTGTGTAAGGAGGCTTGCAGGATAAAGCCTGTAGCTCTCTTACCCTTCGGGCAGTTGTAATCGCCACTGAGAACTTTGTTTTTAGGGTTAATAGCCACAAAGGAAAGGAGTGTAATGGCTTGAATGGAGCCCCCCCCCCCCCCATCATGAACTGCAACACTAAGTTGAGATCCCAAAATGGGACTTGAAAAGGGATTGGAGGGAATATATTTGTCAGACCCTGTAAAAATGGTACTATTAAAAGGTATTTTAAAGTAAAAAAAAAAACACCTTCTGAAGTGTGCTAAAAAATCAAAAGCACTGCTAAGTATCCCTTGATGGCACCAATGTGGAGCCCATGATTTGCCAGATGTAACAAAAAGGATAACACCATTGGTGTATTACATGTAAATGGTTCAACATTCTTATCTCTACACAAGCTGCATAACTTATTCCAATGGCAGCGATACAAAGATTTAGTTGCTGGCTGCCTGGCCGAAAGCAAAATCTCCATTAAGTTGTCCGGGAGGTCCCAATCCTAGTATCTCAGCGCCTCAGAAACCATGCGCGAAGGCTGAGCGTCCGGATATCCGGATGGAGAACTCGAACCGCCACCCGCGAGAGAAGGTCCTCTCTTTGTGGAAGACGTTTCTGTTAGGGAGAATTCTCTGTTTAGGCTGAATTTCCTAACCTAGTGAGTCCCCCAGCAGCTTTGCTGGATTTTTGGGGTTTATTTTTTTCTCCTGCCAAGAGTGAGACTCTTTTTACCCTCACTCTTGGACATGATTTGAGTGTGTTCCTTTGACTCTAGATGTGTTTAATGGGCTATGGGGGGTCTTTTCCTCCATAGGGCTTCATGTGTTTTTGTGATGTGTGTTACACAGCACCCTCAGTGCAGTAACACAGGGGTGTCATAGTGACCCCCCAGTATAGACTCCATACCCTGGGACTGACTACTGTCTCCCAGGGCATGTAAAGTCACCATTGACTTAACTAGTCTTGAATTCTGAACAGAACCAGTACAAACCATCATATTGTGGACGTACTGGCTGGGGCAATTCGATTGCCCCGGGGTCTGTTAGTCGAGGGGGCACGTCTCCGTCCCCCCTGATCGAATTTTGGCTGGTGGCAGTGGATACTACTTTTTATATTCAACCGCGAATATTTCTCTATGGGATTTTCCCATTGTTCGAGGCTACCATCTTTATTTATTTAATTACGATAGCCTCAAACATACCGCTGGTTTCTTTAATTATTATTAATTCTCCGGTTGGTATTTTTTGCCAAAACTCGGTTCTAAAATGGCGTTTGTGTTCTCTTCTGTGACTCCAACCCAAGTCCAGCCCTTTGTTCCACTTTTTGGCGGGCTTCTCCACAGAAGCCCTCCAAAGTGGTGCCACTCTGTCTGGGGTACTTAGGAGGGATGGAGGGGGATTTAGGCACCCTGGACTGAGTTGCCTAGGCAACTCAAGTCGCACTCCGTCCTGATTGGCCCAAGTGGTGAGCCGGCCGACTCACCACTTAGCATGTTTGAGTGACAGCTAGGCTGAGTGAATGGGGGTTTTCTGCATAAAAGCAGGGCTTTGGGGACTGGAACTTCAGAAGTCGCCACAGGACCTAAGAATCCGACGAGGGAGAAGCTGAGCCGACCTGCGACGACACCACCGGTGGAGCCCTACTGGACCGTCTCACCACTTTTCCCAACGACAGAGGAGATCTCCCGCCGGAGATTCTTCTTCCTTTGACTGGTGGGGATAACCAGTTTCACCGTCTTTTCGCCTTCCCAACGCATCTCGTGGCCGCCTTGCCTGTGCCAAGCACCCCAGCAACCGGAATACCACGTTTTACCACGACCGCGAAATAAAGGGTAATACCTTTAACCGGACAACTCTGCGGCTGGTTTCTTCCCTGGCAGTGCAACGACCCTCATCTTTCCTCCAAGTCGAGATCTTCTCTTCCTCTGGACGACGCCGAGACTTGCACCCGCTGCCAGGAACAACAGCCACCGCTGGAGGATCCTTCCCACTTAAGGTACCGTGTTCCGCCTGGCTTCCCTTGCCACCGACTGTACGGGGTAGATTTAGCCCCCGGCTTTCGAACCTGGGTTAGCCTGGGACACCCTGGCTAAACTTTTCTGAGCCTCTCTAAACTCTTTTCGAACTCTCTGCAAGACCTTCAAAGCCTAGTGTAACTGTGTGATCTTGGGCGCATTTGTGCTCTGCTCTAAGAGTGGGCCCAGCCTATGGACTTTGGCTCACAAGTGACTTTTGCTCTTCTGCCTTGCTAAAAGTGTTCCTAAATCTTAGAGTGGTGTATCTTCACATATTCTGTCTTTTTCCCTCCCTTTTTCATGAACTTATTGGAGTGCCATCTATAGTTAAGCGCTCACCTCTGTCTGGAAATAAGTGGCGTTAACTAAGACTTGTCTGATAAGGAATAAGGGGTGTATATATCATAATAGTAACTGTGTTTAGAGTGTTTTACAATAAGAGTGCTGGAGTGTTTCAAACAGTGTGTTTTAAATAAATAATGATATACTTTGATACCAAAGCTCTGGTCAGTGTTTGCTTGTGCTATTGTGTCTGAGTGCCTATTGTGTATACTTTGCATACTGCCTAACTCTTCTTGAGGGAAGTATGACTGCTCAGCAACAGCTACCAGGTAAATCTGGGTGGTACAGACTGCTACCAAGTGGCTTTACTGCTAACATCTGTAGTCCTAAATCTTTTGCAGTGTTCCCAAAGGGAACTGCACAGGTTTCTGCCTAACAGTATCGGAGGGCAGATGGACATGTCCGGGTACCACGTCCTCCTGGTGCAATCCAGAGCCACTAAGATCATGGATTTCACGAACTTTCTCCACCTCCTGATTACGTGAGGAATGACAGGGACTGAAGGAAATGCTTACAGGAGTGGGAAGTCCTAGTCCACCACGAACGCGTCTCCAAGAGTTGCTCTTGGGAGAAATTCCCTGGAGCAGTACAGTTCACACATCCGGTTGGCACCAGTCGCAAAAAGATTCACTTGAGGGGTTGCCCAAAGGGTGAACATCTCTTAAAGGACTTCCTGAGCTAGCTCCCACTCGTGTGAGACTGTGCTCTGCCTGCTCAGAGTGTCCGCCGGCGTGTTCTTCTCTCCAGCTAGGTGAACTGCTGACAGAGAGATTCCTTCTTGTATTGCCCAGAACAAGAGCTGCATTGCCTCTTTGCACAGTGGTAGAGACCCTACACCACCTCTCTTGTTGAGGTAGTACATGACCACTGTGTTGTCCGTCATTATCAGGACGTTCTTTCTCCGTACAGATGGCAGAAAGGCCTTCAGCACTAGTCTGATCGCCCTCAGCTATAAAAGGTCAATATGTAGTTTGGACTCCGATGGAGACCAACGACTACCGATTGTCAGATCGTTGGTATGGGCTCCCCATCCCGTGAGTGAGGCATCCGTCACTAGTGTTCTCTCCGGCCATGGTTGCCAAAATGGTTCTCCTTTCAAGATGTTCTCCCGACAGGCCCACCACTGAAGGTCCAGTGAGAGACTGCTCAGGATTTGTAGGAGATCTGACATCCTTCCTGAGAATTGGGACCACTGAGTCCTGAGAGCCCGTTGGAGAGATCTCATTCTCAGGCAAGCCTCTGGAACCAGAAAAATGCATGATGCCATGAGGCCGAGCAACCTCAGAAAATCGAAGGCCGGTAGATGCTGGGCATTCTGGAATTTGGTCCCCATCTGCAGAATGTCCTAATCCCTCACCACTGGTGGCAAGGCTTTTCCCCAGGGACGCATCCGGGTCTGCCCCAATGAATTGGAGACTTTGTGATCGTATCATGTGGGACTTCTTGAACTTGAGGGAGAATCCCAGTCTGTGAAGAGAGTGACGGGTATAGCTGAGATGTTCCAAGGCCTGTTGCGGGGAACTGGCCTTGATCAGCCAATCGTCTAGGTAGGGGTAAACATGAATTCCCCCTCTCCTGAGACTTGCTCTCATAACCCCCATCAGTTTGAACACCCTCGGGGCAGAGATCAACCCAAATGGCAGAACTCGAAACTGATAATGAGAACCGCCAACAGTGAATCTCAGGTACTATCTGCGCTTGTGATGCATCAGCACATGAAAGTAAGCATCCGGAAGGTCCAATGATGGCATTCAATCCTGATGCTGGAGGTCCTGAAGGATCTGAGAAAGGGATACCATCTTGAACATGTCCTTCCTGAGGAACTTGTTCAAGTCTCTTAAGTCCAAGATGGGTCTCAATCCTCCATCCTTTTTGGGGATTAGAAAATACGGGGAGTACCAACCCTTGTTCCTCTCCGCTACAGGTACTGGTTCTATAGCACCTTTCTCTAGCAGGGTTAATATCTCCTGCATAAGGAGCGGATCTGGAACTTTTATAGAGTTGTTCCCCGGTGGACGACTCAGAGGTTTTTGCAGAAAAGGTAAGCAGTAACATTGGGCAACTGTTTCCAATGCTGTTGCATCTGAAGTAATAGCCTTCCATTCTGTCAGATGTTGTGACAGTCTGCCTCCCACTGAAGTCTTGTGAAACTAGTCCTCAGAGAGGTTTTAGGGCGGCTGACACAGTGGCTGAAGGTAAGGCAGCCTCTACTGTTGCAGTCTTAGTACTTCTTCCGCATCCACCCCGGGGGAATCTTCTTTGTCCTCTTTGAACTGGCTGTCCTCAGTCCATTCCAAATGTGGAGTAGTGACAAAAGGACCTACCCCTCCAGGGTGTACCCGAGGGGCGGTTTGGAGGTGGTGTTATTGCAGCCCCAAGGGATTTGGCAGCTGCCTTAGAAGTTTGCAGCTTCTCCAAACTCTCATCAGCCTTGCTTCCGAATAAATGAGCGCCGTCAAAGGGCATGTTGAGAAGTCTGGATTGTAGGTCTGGAGCAAATCTGCGCCTCACTATACTTGCAGCCATAGCTCTGCTGATACTGTCAGCAGAGTCGAGACCAGTCTGGAGGGATTTGCACATCGCATCTTTCCCAACCTTGACAATGTTTAAAAACCTGTCTTGCTCTTCCCCTTCAGGGATATGGTCAACCGCCATGGAAATGCACTCCCAAAGGATGTGAGTAAACCTTGCTAACGTGCACGTAGCATTAGCCGATTTCAAGGCCATACTCCCAGCCGGAAAACCTTTTTGGGCCAGGGCGTCATAACATTTGTCATCCCTATCCAGAGAGATTGCACGATAGGCATTCTGCCCACTGGTGGAGGTGGCAGCTTGAACCACCAGACTCTCTGGTGAGGGTGTTTGGACAAGTAAAATGGATCAGAGTTAGAAACTCTGTATTTTGAAGTCAACTTTTTGTTGACAGCGGGAATAACCTCTGGGCCTCCCAGTTGGTCGCCACATGCCTTTTTGTAAGGCTTGATGGAAAGGCACAGTTGGGTCCTCTTGTGGTCCCCTGTCCAAAATGTCTGTGAAGTCATCTTGCTCAAAGACTGGAGTTGGTCTCGACCAACACATATTCTCCATAACTCTTGACATTAATTTCCTGTATGTCACTTCTACGTGGTCACCGGGGTCTATCCTGCCGAACTAAACCTCTGGTGAGGTGTCTAACCCACTGGCGGCATGCAGGCATTCTTGTAAGTTTTTTATTCTAGAATCCTCTGAAATTAATTCCTCAGGCACTGATGGTGTTTCATATTTTAAAACAAAACTTCTGGATTCATCAGAAGATTCCTCTGCACCCTCATAGAGGAGAGGGACTTGAAATAATCAGACCTGGGCAAAGGAATATATGTCCTCTCCATTATAGTAGATGTTGTCATTATATTAGTGGTCAAACAAGCCGAAATCGTCGAGACTGTCGACCTCGACGGCTTTGAAGGTTGTGTCGATGACTTCGACACATGTGGCGTTGAGGAGGTCGAAGCATAGATGTCTTCTCATAAGATATCGGCGTTGATGATGCACCTTTTGACCCGGATGGTGCTGATGTCCAGTCTTTTGGCGTCGATGACTCAGTCCTCGAAGGGACTTTTCCCCGATTCAAGGGATCCTTCGACCGTTCTCGAGGAGTGTTGCTCACCGGGTCCGAAGACGCACAGATTTTGTGCTTATGAGGTCTTTCGACTGGAGCATGGCTTTTGGGTGTAGTCGAGGGGGACAAGGCCGTGTTCTCGAACAGCTTTAACATCTTTAATCTAAACTCTTCCCACTGGGCCATTTAGTGGAGCAAACGACCCATTCCGATGAGGAAGATGGTGATATATGGCACAGTTTCTTTCTGTGTCTAGATGATGAGTGGTGTGAACTACTACGTGATCAGGAACGTTTGTTCTTTTTGCGACGAGGAGAAACTGTTCTCGACTCGTACAAAGTTTTTAGTTTTTTCAAATCAGTCAAGGGGATTTTTGGGTCCTACCTGCCGCAAGTTTCCCTCTACACTCTCTAAGGGCTTTGGCCGTCATGGACAGGCAGTCCTCACACTTCGATGATAGACGAGTAGACCCCAGACACCATAGACAAATCCTATGGGGGTGCGTAACTGACATCTTCACACTGCCCGACTTGTGAGTGGAAGACGCTGAAGATGAAGCCATACTTCACAAATTCACTAGAAGAAATTATCTACGTTTTTCCTCTCAAGGAACGAAGCGTACGCGCAGAAAAATGTAACTGAAGCCAACGGGCGCTGTGCGTGCTACATATACCTTCGGTTATGTCGACATCGAGACGGAGGCCTCCTAGGGACATTTAGTCGACAGGCATCGACGCACAGCGCCCGCGGATGAAAAGTTTTTTTCCGAAGAAGCAAAGCTGGATATTGGAAATATCAAACATAAGGTATACGTGGGAGGACACAATCAATTTGAAATATGATTATGGTGAGTAATGTATCTCTTCTGAGGCTTGTGGACCTGCTTATATAACATGCTATGCATAGACTAGCAAGCAGTATCTGGACAAGGGTGTGAGAAGGTACAGCGGCAAATAGGTGTTTTAGCACTGCTTGTCCCAACTGTGAATCTGCCTTAGAATGTGTGTCAATGCAGTAATGCTAAGTAAAGGGATGTATGGAGGTTCAAGTAGCTGCTTTTCAAAAAGCGTCTAGAGGGACGTTCGCAATGAATTCCAAAGTAGCTCCTGTACCTCTGGCAGAGTGAGCTCTTGGTGTGAAAGGCAGGGCTTTCCCAGAGAATAGCAGAGCTGTATGCACTTATCTATCCATTTGGAGATGGCGTTCATTGAAATATGATCACCCTCCCTGCCAGATGCTATGGAGACAAACAGTTGTTCTGTCTTCCTTAGCGGTTTTGTCTTGTCTACATAGTATAAAAGTTCCCTCCTTCCATCCAGTTTATGGAGAGCTTCTCCCAGTGGAGTTTGATCGATTTTGAAAAGACATGGGTAGTTCAATGGACTGGTTATCATGGAACTTGGATATGAATTTAGGTGAAAACCTAGGGCATGTTCTTCGTACCACTTTGTCCTTGTGTATAACAAAGAAAGGGTCTTGCACTGACAGTGCTCGTAGCTCAGTGACCCGTCTTATAGAGGTGATGGCTGCTAAGGAAGCTGTCTTGTAATTTAGGTGTTTGAGGCTGGATGCATGCATAAACAAAGGGGCACCCATGAGCTAGGAGAGTACAACATTAAGATCCCAATCTGGAGGATGGTTGGAAATTGGAGCGTAAAGTCTCTTAACTCCCTCCATGAAAGCCCTAATATTAGAACCTTCCACCAGGACACCTTGTCTGTGAAGTGGTGCACGCAGACAGAGCCACTAGGTGAACCTTGATAGACTTTAATACTACGCCAGAGTCTAGTAAGTAGAGCATGTAGTGATGAATGTTTGATGGGGTACATTCAACTGAACTTATATCTTTAAAAAAAATATATTTGTATTGGTTTTGATATTGATATTGCGATACACAAAAGACAACATGAAAAGTTCAACTTCCCAACTTCCCCCGCTCCCTCCTGCCAGAAGTGGTGCATCTCTTCTCATTGTTTGCTTGTTCATATTGGTTCATAATATGTCTAATATTCTGATCTTATGCGGGAACCGTTGTACCAAGTAGTCACTTTGTAGGTATGTCAACATTGGGTCCCATTCTTGTTTGAATTTCCCCTGGTCTAGTTGGATTTTATACGTTACCCATTCTAGTGCCATAAAGTTCCACACTTTTTGCAGCCAGTCCTGTATCGTGGGAGCGGTCCTTTTCAACTTGTGTTCTCGCCAGCCACGCTGCTATCAACAGGGTCGTCGAGCCTTGTTTCTGGGTTTTTGGAGGGGTTTTCGATCCTGGGTCCCTGTGATGCTCGAGCTAAAACATGGCGCTGGTGCGCAGTGCATTCTGGGGGCACTCAGAGCCATAATGGATATTTATCCATGCCTCAGTGGAAAGCTGCACTTGCTTTGCGAAACATGTTTTCAACGTTATTCGCTGCTGGGCCTGGAATGCAGGCCTTCTTAGCCAAGGACACGGTGCTGGGAAAGCTAAGATCCGCAGGTGCCGGCTGGTACCGGATAACAAGATTTGTTGTGGTTTGCTATGCCCGCGCCAAGGTTTTGAGATGAGTTATAGAACTGTTTTCCAGGGCGTTTTTTTTTTTAGGAGAGGGAAGCGCTTTGCTCCTTGAGGTTACTGTCAGTTGACCCAGCTGGCAACCGATGGTCACTCATCAATGCGCAAGTGCATTGCCAGAAGGTTTGAGAAAT
This sequence comes from Ambystoma mexicanum, assembly GCF_040938575.1. Classification (NCBI taxonomy): domain Eukaryota; kingdom Metazoa; phylum Chordata; class Amphibia; order Caudata; family Ambystomatidae; genus Ambystoma; species Ambystoma mexicanum. The sequence goes on from NC_090922.1 coordinate 603,080,764, forward strand.
TACCACCCCTTTTGAGGAGTGCATATATGCGGAACCCCTCAACGGTCAGACGAGATAAGTACAAAGACCTCAGTCGGAAGGGGGACGCCTTTGTCCGGCATACCTGTGGGCTGTTGTGCTCTCGGCCTGGCTGTTACCGGGGTCTTCCAGCCGCTTCTGGCGAAATGAGGGATTCAGTTACGCCCACGGTGATGTATTTTCTTTTGAATTCTCTGTCTTTTCTGTGATTTATTTCTGTGTTATCACTTGTTGCTTCCAAGCTATCAATAAATAGCTGTATAAGTGCTCATTATTTTCTAAGCGTGCGTGTGGTTGTAAGTCATTGCGTTGTCTACCTGCGTTCAAAGTATTGGCTCTGCAATTGCGCTGGTAATTAATGACTGTCCGTGCACACTGGGCGAGCAATACAGTCCCACATTCCTGACATCCAGATCTTGCCCCCCATTTGTTCTGTCCCGTGCTATATTACTTGCATCCGTTTCCTGAACTCCCCCAGAATGATTGTAGGATAGGGCATTTCCTCCATATGTGCCTTCCATCCCCTCCAGCACTGATCCGATGATTGGGGAAATATAGCATGGATCCTTTCTGGCGTATAGAGCTATTGAAGAAGAACTTTGATCCACATCTCCTTTAGTTGAATGGAGTGAGTTAGTTTGGGGATTGTACCCTACAGATATTCCCATTGTTTTCTTGGAATGGACTCCCTCAATGTTTCCCACCATTTTCTCATATAGTTCCACTATACCCGCTCTTCTTGATAATTCAAATGTTTATAGAGGTTGGTAACTAAGCTTTTTGACCCTTTGGTGATAAATTGTTCAAAGGTCGTCAATTGTATTGTGGCTGCCTCCTTAACTGTTGGGGTGCTTAGCCAATGCTTCAATTGGTTGTATTTGAATCTATCCCCTTCTGTTTGGCCTATATCATGAACGCAGTCTTCAAACGTTCTAAGTGATTGTCCATGGTACAGGTCCCTTATTTTCTGGCATCCTACTTTTTCCCACTACCTGAATTCTTCCTTTTCCATTCCTGGTTGGAATTCTGGGTTTCCAAACATTGGGTAGAATGGGGATGGTTTCACTCATAGTGCCCCCCTTCCGTTTACCCCATCCTATGTTTCTATTCCTACTGCTAGCATCTCATTGATCCTAGTATTAGGGTGTCTCTTTCTTTTGTCCATCCACAGAAGCCCCGCAAGGGAGGATCCCAATACCACCCTATCCTGTTGTGCCCATATTTTATGTTCGTCCCCCATCAGCCATTCCATCATAACCCATAGTTGAGCCGCCTCATACTATCTCGAAAAGTGCGGTAATGCCAGGCCACCTTTTTCCTCGGGCCGTAAGTGTTGCCATTGCTACCCTGTGAGGTTTCCTCTTCCATTTGTATGCGTTAATGGCCTTATTCAGGGAGCAAATGAAGGCTTTTGGGACTCTAATGGGTAGTGCTTGAAAGTAGTACATTAATCGTAGTAGTATCACCATTTTTACTGTTGTCATTCTGCCCCACTATATTAGCGTCAGCGGGTTCCACTTAATCAAGTCTGTTCTAAGTTTTTCCAATAGTTGAGGGTAATTTGCCCCATACATGTGTTCTATCTTTTTGTAAGGGTTATGCCCAGGTATGCTATGCCTTTTCCGGATTGTTTCAAGTATGTTTTCAACTCTAAACTGTTCATTACCTCAGGGTCCTCTGATAAGTTTAGCATTTCAGATTTTTGTCTATTTATTTTTAGTCCTGATATCGGCCCATATTATTCCAGCTCTCTTATTAAAATCGGTAGTGAGTGTTTCGGGTTCGACAGGGCTACTAGCATATCGCCTGCGAATGCTATTGTTTTGTGTGCTTACCCCACCATTTGTATTCCCGTCAGCTGGTCCATTTCTCACATCCTGACCAACAGGGGTTCTAAATATATGTCGTAGAGCAGAGGATATAATGAGCAGCCAGGAGTGAGACTGGAGAGGTACACGTCCGGCTAAAGCTCTAGAATACGGACTTCAAATTTCACAATTCACCCACTGAAATTGGCATCCGCGAGGCAGAGAGCACAGATGCAGTGGAATGCACACATCCAGCCTCCTAGTTACATTGAGATACAGTCTTTCACAGTTCTAACAAGCAGCCCGTGTAACACGGCAAAAGATTGTTTGAAAACATATAGAGATACTGGCCCTGATGATCGACCAAGGGTCCAAAATGCATTTGCATTTGTAGCATACACTGGCAAAGCTGCATATATTGGCTCGGAACATTTGATGTGTATTGGTATTTTGCGAAAAACTACAAGCTGTTTGGAGTATTATTTGGAATTAAAAAATGTCACAACATCTCATATCTAATGTCCATCTAATTATTTATTATTCGGCTTTGTATGGTTTACATTTAATAATTTGAAATAAAATGTAGTACTTTCCAATATTGTCCTATTTTTTCACTTAACCTATCACCTTCAATTTTTCGTTAAAAAGGTTGATTCTTTAAAAGATTTTGATTAACAGTTTTATCAATGCCAGCGTAAGGGTGATAAGATTCCCCCCAGCAATTCCTTCCACCAGTCTTCGGCTGATCTTGAAAAAAACATATTGGTCACATCGCTAATGAGAACTGTTCTTATGTCTTTTGTCGGCGGACATGATAGTACAAGATGTTTTAACGATTCATGTGACCCCTTCTCTTGACACAATCTGCAAGTTGCCGCTCTTCTGGCCTTGTTTCTTTGGCTTAAAATGTCCATGGTCGGCATGGCGTTTAGCCGGAATCTCATGAACTGATCTCTGAATACCAATTTGGAAATAGCCAGAGATATCTCAGGAGCATATTTAAACTTGTTTCCTGGAAGGATTTACCATAGAGTTTCAAAGAGTGTCTTTCATCTTGGGATAAAATCCAGTCTCGCATATACCATTTTTTTTGTACTTTGTCTGGGTTCTCCCGTAGAGCTTGATCAGATTCACCCAAGTCAGTTAAGATAGCTTGGCAGATAGATTTCCATTCTGCTAGTTTGGTATTGTTGCTTTCACTTAAGGCCATCTTTAGGACAGCAAAGCCACCTCAATGATTCATCCATACTAGATTAAGGGTGTGCGAACCCGCACCGAAGGTAATCAATACCTTGGTCCACAGAGTGCTGTCAGCCTTGCTTGTTTTCCCGTCCTATACCATTTAGAGTTATGCGTACTGATGGTGTCACATAGTTAGCTTTTACCATGCTGAGGTATTTTGTGCCAAACCCCATATGTTTCATTGTATTGAACAACATAGACCACTCAACCCTGTCAAATGCGTTTTCTGTGTCTAGCGACACTAGAATCGCTGGGTGTTGTGTTATTCACGTTTTTTCTATTAGATGGCAGATTCTGCGGCTATTGACGAATGTTTGTCTTGATGGTAAGAAGCCTGATAGGTCGGGTCCTATTATTTTCGGCAGGCGATGGATTAATCTATTAGCGAGTATTTTGGTATATAGGTTTATTAATGCTATTGGTCGGTATGACCCTGGTGTTGTTGGGTCTTTACCTTGCTTATGGAACACTACAAGCTTTGCTTCATTCATTGAAGGCGTGATATTTCTTTTTGTTCTGAATGTATTACATCATTTTGTAAGGATTGGGGTCAGAATGTCCCGATATGTTTTATAAAAGCTAGCCAGGTATCCATCCGGGCCTGGGGCTTTATTCTTTGGTAAGCCCCTTATGGCCTTTTGAACCTCCTTTTCTCTCATTTCCTCCTCTAAGTCTGTCAGTTACTCTTCCGTTATCTGTGGAATGGGGAGTCTTGTTAGATATTCTTCCTGTTGTTCTTCCTTGGGATTATCTGATGCATACAGCCTCTGATAGAATTCCCTAAATATTTCTCCCATGTCTTCATTTGTTGTCTTGTCCTGCCCCTGGCTATTTCAGAGTTGTATTATTGTTTGTGTCCCCTTTCTTCCCTTTAATTGTCTGGCTAGAGGTCCATCGGTTTTGTTGGCTTTCAAATAGTGCCACTCCTTCAAGTATAGTAGTTCTTTCTCAGCCTTCTTTGTTCCAAGTATCTCTAGTTGTCCTTGAATATGTCTCAAAGCCTTTCTTAGAGCTTATTGTTTGGGGATTTTGCCATTTCCTCTTGTATGTCTCTTAATTTTTCTCTCAACTCTTTTCCCCACTGCCGTCTGTTTATCTTTCCCCGCCTTTAGTGCTATAAGGTGCCCCCTCGTTGCCTTAAAAGCATTCCATATGGTTTCCTGTGGTACCTCCTTTGATTAGTTTTCTATGAAATATTGCCTTAATCTTTTCTCCCATTAATTTGCTCTGTATCCTGTCATATAGGTCTGTGGGGAATTTCCAGTTACATAGTCCCCCCCCCCCCCTTTGTGTTTCCAAACTTCATGCTTATCCACAGTGGAGTGTAATCTGGCGATGGATCCTGCTGCTATTTATCTTACTTTCCCCAATAGTCCTGTAGATGCCCAGATGTAGTCTATCCGTGACATGGTGGAGTACACGTGTGTAATGGGTGAACCCTGTTCCTGCTGTCTAATATCCTCCAAACATCATGGAGGGCCATTATGGCCATCTTCCGTTGTAGTGCTTTCAATGGGGCTTGTGATCACTGATGTATTCCCATTCCTATCCTGTCCCAGGATTTATGCTATTTGGAAGTCTCCCGCTAATATGATATCCCCGTTAGCAAAGGTCTCTAGATTTGACAGTACTCCCCTTAAATAACCATCCTGCCCTGTGTTTGGAGCGTATATCCATGCCAGCATTACCATTTGAACCCCATGACTGCGTTCAGAAATATGTATCTTCCCTCCTTGTCTGTTACAGAATCCTTGATTTGTGCTCCCAGCCCATCGTGAGGCGCGATCTACACCCCTACCTCCTCTTCCCCGGCATTAGCTTGTTATATGAGTATATCCACTGATTTAATATTTCCATTTGTCTTGTTTTCTTACATGTATTTCTGAATTTAGATCTTTTGATCACCACCAGATCACAAATCTTTTCCATTTGTTGAAATAGCATTGCCTGGTGTTGGGTTTGCGTGCCTGCTTGAGGATATCCATACACCTTTGAGGTAGTTTTAAGTGTCCAAACTCTAGGACGTCAGGAGCCAGGCTGCATAGACAGGATGTGGATGGAGTGTAGTACCCCCGTGCTGGGACAGCACGTTGTTGGGGCACAGAAGTTTGATCGGTTTGTAAATTGCCAGTTTGAGCAGATGTGGAAACCATGGTTGTCTTGCCCACATAGAGGCTATCAGGATTAGTGTGGTTTGCTCCTGGTGCATCTTGTGCACTATTCTGCTGAGGAGTGGCACTGGGGGGAAAAGCTGAAGCAAATTTCCCTGACCAGCTCATCCACAGAGCGTTCTCCTTGGACTGTGGTTGGGGAAACCTGGATGTGAAGTCTGGGCATTGTGTGTTTAGGTTTGTGGCGAAGAAGACTAAAGGAGGATAACCCCACAGGGAGAAGACTGTATAATTTCTCTGTTGATTTGATACTCTTGCTTCTCGGGTAGAGGATTTCTGTGTCTGCTAGGGCATGGAGTTTCTCTAGAACGCGTTGAGAGACTAGGATCATGTTCCGCTTGAGTGCCCACTTCCAAATGGAGTGTGTGTGCCTCCCTGCTTGTTTATGTAAAACATGGCAATGGTGCCGTCTGTGAGGACTTGCACTGTCTGACCTGCTAGATGCAGCTGAAAGGCGTGCAGGGCTTTGAGCACAGCTAGCAGCAACAGGTTGATGTGATTTGGGCTGTGATCTATGTCCACAGTCCATGTGCTGTGTGGTGAAGGTAATGGGCTCCCCATCCAGAGATTGAGGCATCTGTTTTGAGTACCGCTTCAATTGGTGGATTGCAAAAGGGTTTTCCCTTTAGCAGATATTCTTTGTACCACCAGCGCAGTGCTTGTACTAGGGTTGGCAAAACAACCACTGGATCGTCCTACTGACCGCGTGCCCGAGACACTTGCTTCGCGCTAACCACTCCGACACTGGGTGCATGCACAGCCGCACATGTGGTGCTAGGAAAATGCATGAAACCATCATCTCTAGCAGACACATAGCCGTACACAAGGCAATTTGGCGCCCGGCGAGATAATGAGGTATTTGCAGTAGCATGTTCTGAATTCTTTCGTTTGAGGGTAAGACTAGCCCCTCTTTTGTCTTTATGATAGCTCATAGGAACTGCTTGGTTTGGAACGAGGCTTGATTTCTTCTCGTTGATTAAAAACCCCAATTGGAATAGAAGGTTGATAGTTCTTTGGGTATTTTGCTTGAAAATATGAGGGGATTCCCCTGTTATCAGCCAGTCATCCAGATAAGGGTACACTGGGATAGATTGTCTGCGTAAAGGGAGCACCTTGAACTGGTAGTGTTGATTTGCTATTTTGAATCACAGGAATTTTCTGTGTGTTGGGAACATCAAACTATGAAAGTATGCATCTTTCATATCCAATGTTGCCATTAAGTCCCCCTGTTTCAGGGGGATTACCTCCTGTAGCGTTGTCATGCAGAATCTTTGTGGCTTGACATATTTATCTGCAGGACGCAGGTCTAGGACAGGGCCCATTGTAAGGTCTTTCTTTGGGACAAGGAGGTATGTTGAAAAGATACCTTTGTCTACCTAGTTTGCCGGGACGATTTCTATAGCATCCTTTTCCGGCAGTATCTTGACCTCTCTTCTAGTAGAATGCGTTGTTCCTCCTGCGTTACTTGTCTCTGTCTTGGAGGGTGGTAGGATGGTCTCTGTATGAGCTCTATACAATAGCCTCCCGCCACGGTGGTTAGTACCCACTTGTCTGTGGTGATTCCCTCCCCGCCTCCTTCACATGTGTGGGTAAATTGAGAAATGCAACCTACTGGTGAGGCATGGGAGGAAACAAAGCTGGTCGTCAATGCTTTGGGGGGGTGGAGCCTTTGGTTCAGAAGGCTCTGCCTCTACTCCTAAACCTTCTGTGTCCCCTTTGAAAATTCTGCTGGGACGACTGCCCCTGCGAGGAAACCCAAGATGACGTTTGTCCACCCAGACGACAGTTAAAGGAGCATTGAGAATTTTGCCCTCGAAACCGGCGGGTATTAAACGCGCATCTTTGGTTTGTTAGTTAGCTGACCCAGGGACTTAAAGGGTGTCATACTCTCCTTTAGTATTTTCCAGTGCATCCTCGTCTGCTTTCCCAAAAAAGGCATTTGGTTCGATTGGCATATTGAGTAGGGTGGCTTGAATTTCCAGCTTAAAGCCGGACTGTCTTAACCATGTATGGCGCTTAATAAAAGTACCCTCTGCTACTATAAGGCCTGCATTATCTGCTGAATCCAGATTATTTTTCAGGATGTAGTTGGCCACCTGCTTACCCCTCAGCTACTTTCTTCAGGAGCTGTGATTTAAAAGGCTCTGGGATCTGTTGTAGCATCTTGTCCCATTTATGGCAGTTTTAACTTGCCAAGAGAGTGGTGTTATTAGCTATTCTTACTTGGTATGCAGCCGAGGAAGCTACTTTCCTGGCCAGTGTATGCATCCTTTTGCTCTCCTCATCACGAGGGGCCTCAGCAGAGGCGAAGGGTGTGCCCGCCCTCTTTCTTGTGGAAGTTACGACGAGAGAGTCAGGCTTTAATTGACTCCTGATGTATAAAGGGTTGGAGGGGGCTGGCCTGAAAGTTCTCTCAATACAGGGGTTAACTACCCTTGTATGGTTGGGGGTGAGTAGAGAAGGCTGAATGCGCCTCTGGATGGACTGCAGGGGTGGTATAAACTGTGCTGCAGACGTTCTATCCCCAAGGATGTCTTCTAAAAAGTCTTTGTCCACCTGTGCCTCTTGTGTATGGATCTTGAAATGGTCGACAGATGTTAGGAGGAGCTCAATATACTGCAGATGATCATCCACAGGGGAGTCAGCCACAGGTTGGTCATGTCCGGAGATTGTATGATGTATACGTTGTCATCACAATATTGATCTGTCACATATATGTCCCCTTGGTTCCCTAGTGAACCAGTATCTTGAGTGCCTGAAGTGTCAATGTGAGGTGCTGGGCTGGGCTGGGCTGGGCTGTGTCTAGTCATGTTTTTTGGCAGCGGGTTGGTCTTTAGCTATCTTTCCTTGTGAGGGCCCTTGGAGGTTGAAAAGTTGATCAGGGTGGCGATCAAAGAAGTCTACAAAACATGACATTCTTTGCATTATTTTGTCTCATTTTTCAGGGATCCATTGGGTGGAATTTAGAAAGCCTGAGGGAACAGGGGTAAACATACTCTCCGACGTAGTGGGTTGTTTATGCTGCATGGCCCCTGAAAGGGTGCCCCTAGAGAGAGAGAGATAGGGTTCCTTAGACTTTGAAATAGAGGATTCAGAGTAGGGGCACCGACGATTTTGAATTTTTCGACGCCTTGGCCTTAAGGAGTGTGTCTGACATGTTTTCTAATAAGCTCCCTCACTTTGGAGCTATTCGAAAGGGCCATCTAAGCATCTTTCGACGCACGTTCACAGGTACCATAGGGTTTGTCAGGTTTATTCGCAGTGTCAGGAACAATCTTCGACATCTGTTTTGGGGGCCTGTCATGTGGCGAACTTAATGGCCCAGAGGACAGGGATTTTGAGGACCTTCCCCTCAACACTGCATGTGCCTCAACGGTCAACAAATCGGTCGACTGTCGGTCGTGGGGGGGGTTATGCTTTGTGTAGCGTGCAATGTGGGTGCCTGAGCCGCCGGGTGTCGTCCCTCTAGCAGAATTGCTGGTCTGCTTGATGGAGTCAGGAGCTCACACACAGTTCCCGATTGCCCTCGGTGTCAATTAGGATGCCGATATCGCTGGACACTCCTTCCAGGTCCATAGCGGCTTTGGCCTGTATGGCGTGATGAGCCTAATGCATTGTATTATGGTACTTTAGTGTCTTGGCCAGAAAAAAGTTTGCAAAACATGCAATGTTTTTCAGGGTGATAACTGGGGAGACAGATTACACACCTTCTGTGAGTCCTTCCAGGTAAACTTCCTGTGACACAGTGTATTTTCCATAAAACGGAAAGGTGGCCACTCGGCGATGGAAAAGGAAGAATAAGGAAATACACATTCTCTGAAGGAAAGAAAGTTATGAACTCCCCTCACTCGCCCTACAGCGAAGGGCCGAGGCCCGTTGAGGCCCAAGTAGGCCGAAGTCAAAATTCATCGAGACAGTAGTTCATTGAGACCGTACAAGTAGTGTACTTGTCGACGATGAATCTGTCCTTGAAAGCTGTTGCTGAAAATCTTACGGTGGTAAGGCCGTCGAAAGGAAAGAAAGAAATCTAAATTTTAACAAGTATAATTAAAGGCGTTAGGCAGAAAGAAGGAACGCAGCAACTTGCGCCCTACTATGATGACGGAAAAGAGAAATCTGTTGGACCTCGACACATGAAGGACCATGGGTACAGTGAACGTCACACTACGGATAGTATTACTGACACGCCCAGTTGATGTCCCTTTTCAAGTTTAAAAACAAAAAATGTAATACTCTGAGACTACCACTAGATGTCGGCCTATGTATAATATGTGATCTAAGCAGAGCCACAAGCCTCAGAAATTACACGCCCTGCGTTAGCGGGCGTGTTGTTATGGTTAAGTTGCTAAACCCATAGGAAGAGCACTATTTGAGCGGCTTATAACTTTGCTCTCCCTGGACGAATCCTTGATTACAGCTTCAAACGAACGTCGAAATTGCTTCCCCCTGCAGAGTGGTGTGTTGAAGTATATACAGAGGACTGTTGTCTTCCAAAGATATTGTTCTTTTATTGCTTGCAAGGTAGCTGGTGGGATTTTGTGTCCCACAGAAGTAGGCTGTGTGGTTACAGTATCGATCGAGGAAGAGGATTAGGAGGAAGACAGCCTACTACTTGCTAAGAAAGGAGCAATCTTTCCGAGAGCATTGCAGTAGTTGGATTTGGTGTCGCGGCGCATGGAGGTGGTTCCGTAGGAGTAATATCCAGGTAGTCCACGACCGAGCGCTCAGTGCATTTTACTTTTGTAGCTTTAGCCTTTGGTACATTCCCAACAGTGGTAGAGAAGTGCCACACCCTTGATTCACTCTGGATGGTAGAGGTAGGCACTTCCTCTAGCTCATCTTATTGGTCCTCTTCATTGTCTTTGGAAATACTGTGCTTTTTTTGTTGTGTGGGTCTTCTAGCTGGTGGTGGTGGCTCTTGGGGAGGAGGGATGGCAATAGCTGATGCCATTTTTAAGATAAATAGCAGTTTTGCTAATATTCTTGCAAGTATGTGCTTTGTACTAGATTGTTAATGAATAATGAGTAAGAATAGGTGGAAGAGCTGTGCAAGGGTACATTTTGAAAGTTTCTAGATCAGTAGAAAATGTAGTTCCGAACTATCCTCAAAGCAAGGACCCGAACGCGAAGTGCAAACACGTTCAAGGACACGTCGTCATGCCTCGTGCAAGCGCATGGTCACATGGCACTGTCCGGAGGTTCCACAATGACGTCAGACGTTCGCGGACGTCGACGGAAGCACAAACAGTGGAAAAAGTATAGAAGTGTTAAAAATTATGCTTGAAGGTGGGAAATGGCAGAGTTTTAAGGTGAAACTTTGTAAATTGGACAAAAACGTTGTTATAAGTATGATTAGTAAGTTGTAAGAAAATAGCATGCACTGGTAAAAAACCATGGAGTTATCTGAAAAAAACTTTGTTAAAAGGGACTTTATGGTTAAGTTGCACTAATAAAAACCTATGAAATTCAATTAAAACATGTTGTTAAAGGGACGTTATGGTTACAAGTAAAACCAAAAAAACTCAGAAATTCGCCAGTTATGGTAAGCTAAGCCACCATAACTCGCGCAACCACCATGCACTGCTAAGACTAACACCCAGGACATCAAAGATGACATCACATATCTGAATTTTAAGGGTTTCGTTGTATGAAATCTGATCACCTTAACTGCACTGTAACTGTTTTTCAGTGTGTATATATGGCATACATTACTTACCGTAATTGTATTTCTAATGCTTGTATCTGCTTAGATCCACATGCTTTGCATATTCTGACATCTAATGGTAAGGGCAGAGTAAAGCATTCTTGTTTTCGAGTTTCGTAGCAGCAAATATTGTACTATGCTCCCAAGGACATTATCGGACTATTCCCCTGTGGTGTGGCTGTTTGGATTGACAAATATAATGTTTGCTAGGCCACATTGACGGTTTAAGGGTCAAGCATTACTGTACCCGGTATATCGCTTTGAGGTGTATAAATGATAACATCGTTTTTTACTACTAATGTGGGGTCAGTGGCATCTGCACGTACCCTCTGAGGAATTTAAGGTTAATCTGAGGGGTTGCTGCATCTCGATTGAGAGTGGTGTGCTGAAGGGGTTTCGCAGGAGGCTGGGAGAGTTGGAAGGATCCCTCGTGACCCTAGAATTCAAGAATAGGGAGGGCAAATCTCCTGAACCTTTAGCGGAAGCTCGCACTGCACTGAACATGCTTAGAGACAAGGCTGATAAAGTATGTTTTTTGGCAGCGCCCCAGTTAGCATGTAGATACAGGGAAAAGGGCCGGCCGGGGAGGTACCTGGTGAGAGTGTTGAGCGGCGCTAGAGGCCAAACTGATATAACTGCATTTCATCGGGTGGATGGTTCTTTGGCTGCATATCCGGCAGGCATACTGGAGGTATTTCGTGAATTTTTTTGTGAATTTGTATGCTCCAAGGATAGCATGCACCCAGATATTCTGCGGTGCTTCGTGAGTGATGCCACTCTGAAAGTGCTAGGCGATCAAGCAGTAGAGGTACTGTGGGCCTCGATTACTGTTGAGGATATTATGAAGGTTATTAGCGACCTCCCGACGGCTAAAGACCTGGGGTCCGATGGGTTGAGCTCAGAGTTTTTTTTAAAGCAATTTGGCTCTGGTGTGGGGAAATATTTACTGCAGGTTTGGCGGGTGGGAATAATTACTTTAATATTAAAACCAGACAAAGACCTGCTTGAGTGTGCTTAATATAGGCCAATATCCCTGATCAACGTGGACATGAAAATCTTTTCCAAGATTCTTGCCGACAGACACCTCCCGTTTCTTCCCTCCATTATCCATGTGGACCAGGCCAGTTTTATCCCTGTGAGAAGTACGGCTCTTAACTTGAGAAGGTTGTTTGGGGTACTGGCGCAGGTTGACCCCCTCGGTTCTGGCAACCGGGGCGATGTTGGACATGGAAAAGGCTTTTCACTCGGTTGCATGGGATTATTTGCGGTTTTAGAGAACAGTGGTGTCCCGCCTTATTTCATGCCTTCCATAAAGCTGTTGTATTCCGCGGTCACTGCGAGGATTGGACTATTTGGCAGAAACTCTTGAGGCTTTTGCTCTTGGGAGAGGGACGCGCCAGGGGTGCCCACTGTCCCCACTTTTATTTGCTACAGCAATGGAGCCTCTGGCTGTACGATTGAGGAAGCTTCATATACATTGGGGTTTGGCAATTGGGGGCACTCGTGAACTGGTTTCATTGTACGCGGATGATATCCTACATATCAGGGATCCTGGTAATACCTTGACGCCCCTCTCCCTGGAAATTGAAGCTTTTGGCAAGATATCAGATCTGCATGTGAACTGGTCTAAATCGATCCTTTTCCTGCTGAATGATAGCACTTTGCTCCCCCAACTCCCTGGGGTGGAAAGGTTGTGTTGGGAGCAGGTCTCGCCAAGGTATTTGGGTATCCACATTAGCAGGGCCTGTGCTCAGCTATTATAATTATGGGGTGTATCTGGAGGGACTTTGGGGCAAGTTTGACCGCTGGATGCAGCTTTCGATCTCCCTTCTGGGGAGGGTGGCAATCATAAAGGTGATCGCTCTCCCCAAACTATTTTATCTATTTCTCAATGTCCCAGTGTGGCCAGGGGCACAGTTTTTCGATGAAATGAAATCCTTGATCGTTAGTTTACTGTGGAGACCAGAAGGTCCTCAGATAAGGTGGGAAACATTCACTGGGACATGGGAGTGGGACGGGGTCTCTCTGCGGACCTGAAGTTGCCCTATATGGCTTGGCAGGTCTTGTTTGTGTGTCCTACTGGATGAGTGACTCCCAGCAATTCCGACATATTAGGTTGGAAAGGAGGTCAGCATCCCCATACTCTTTACAAAGTTCCCTGCTTTCATTGAAGATTAATGATAAGTGTCAGTACGACCCTGCAGTTTTCACTGTTCATGCGTGGAGGAGGCGTGGAGCGGTCAAGATATGGTGTGCGAACATTGTCAGATTTATATCCTGAAGGGCAATTCGTTTCCTGGGAACAAGTCAAGGCTAAGCTGGGTGACACTTTTTGACTGGCGTTCCAGTTTCATAGAATAAGGGTGGCATTTAGGGCATGGTCGCAGACGTTTCCGGAAGAGTCCGCCAGAGCTCCTCTCTTGAGATTCCTGGCGAACTCTGCAAATTCAAGAAGAGTGGTTGCTACAATTTCCAGTACGGTCCTTGGCGCGGCTGATTAGAAGACGAAAATGGGAGGTAGACCTGAGTGAGGATTTGACAGACGCAAGAAAAAAATATATGTGCTCCTACAGTAGGAAGGTGGCTATTAGCTCCCTTTTCAAACGTATACAATTTAAAATACTTCACTGGGCATATATGGCTCTGATACTGCAGAGGAAGTTTGATAAATCCTGTGATGGGCAATGATATAGACGTAAATGTGATGATGCTGATTTCATACGTGTCCTATGGAGTTGCCCACGATTGACTACCTTTTGGCAACAGGTAACAGAACCAACAGGGACGCTGATAAAATGCATCGTTCCGGTGAGCATTCTCTGTTGCTTGTTTGGATGGTTACCGGGTGTCCCAAGAGGGAGGAGGTTGTTATCTATGTGCATGATACTGGCAAAATGTATTTTGATGACTGTCCAGCTCAGCACCAACGTTATTGTCGAAATGGCTGCAGGACCTGGTGTGGTGTTGGGATGTGGAGCAGGAATGTTGCAGGCAACAAACCTCAAATGCTGGACGGCCAGACATCTGCGATCCAGTGTGTTCTATGCTAGTACTGGGGGAGTTCGAGAACCACGACAAAGGTCTGTAGAGAAGGGTGCAGCGAATCCGAGGGCATGTGGAGAAAGAAAACTGTACAGTGGCTCTGTTGTCATTTTAGGGAAGAGGGGGAGTGAGGGAAGTGCACAATCCCATTTTTACTGTATATGAAGCCTTGCTGGATGGGTGGTTTTCTTTGTGTTTTCTTTTCCCTACGTTATTATTGTGCTCGCTATGTAAGTTGTAATGAACATGAACCTTAATTAAAAACGTTTTTTTTTAAAATGGTGTCAACAGGGTGTGCTTGTGATAGTATCCCTGTGTAACATGTATTGTACCCATGATCCTTCAAGCGTTGAGAAAAAGAGGGAGCATGTGAAGTATGCGTGAGTACAGAAGATAAAGGTGTTAGCTGTCTATGTGCCTTCAACTCCAAGAGGGGGCAAATGGGGGGGGGGAGCGCATGTGAATCCAAGCAGTTACACGATTACATTAAGTAATGTATGCCTTCAAAGGCTTGTGGATCTGCTTAAAATCACATGCTGTGCATAAACTAGCGAGCAGTACCATGAGATGGTCGTGGGATGTTGGAATGTACAGTGGCAAAAAGATGTTTTAACACTGTCTGACCCATATGTGAATCACTCTTAGAATGTGTATCTAAGCAGTAATGATGTGTAAAAGTGTGAATTGAACTCCAGGTAGTTGCTTTGCAAATGTCGGCTAAAGGTCCATTTGCAATGAAAGCTAAAGTAGCCCCTGTGCTTCGAGAAGAGTGTGCTCCGGGCATAAAAGGTGAAGTTCTCTTTGAAAGAGGATAACCCATCTGGATGCATTTTACAATCCAATTTCAACTAGCCAACTTTGAAACACGTTCCTTCTCTTACAGTGGCTACGGAAACGAAGAACTGGTCTGTTTTCCATAGTGGTTTAGTTTAATTTAAGTAATACTCTACAGCTCTTCTGACATCTAATGTATGGAGGCTTCTCTCTGCTGAATTTGTAGGGTTGTGGAAAAAAGCCAGGAGTTCTATAGACTGATTGACATGGAACTTGGAGATTAATGTAGGAGAGAAGTGTGGATGTGTGCATGAAACACTGCTTGTGAATGGTGACAAATCGAGCTTGAACTCAGAGCATCTGCAATTCACTCACCATCCGTACAGTAGCAATGGCCACGAGAAATGCACTTAAGACAGGATTTATGCATTGGCTCAAAAGGAGGGCCCATAAGTTTATTAAGGACTACAATCAAGTCCCCTCCAGGCTTGGATTTGAAATTGGAGGGTGTACTCTTTTGACCCCTTCCATAAAGGCTTTTATGACAGGGACGTTCCACCAAGAAACTTTCTTTTGAGAGGTGGTGTAAGCCATAGAGCAGCTAGATGTACTCTTAGTGAATTAAAGACAAGCCCTGAATCCAGAAGGTAAAGTAAGTATAGAACCATGTGAAAAGGAGTACAGTCAATAGGAATAGGATTGATGCTCCGTGATCTATACCAAATGACAAAGCGTTTCCACTTATTGAAATAGCAGTGTCTGTTATTAGGTTTACATGGCTCTTTAAGAATGTCCATACATCTTTGAGGAATATTTCAATGTCAAAACTATATGAATTCAGGTGACAGGCTGCTAAATTCAGTGTTTGAGGACATGGAAGCAGTGTTGCCTGATCTTGGGAAAGCATGTGTAATGGGCATGGAAGCTTGACTGGAGGACAAAGACATCCTAATTAGGTGTGAGAACCATGTCTGCCGAGCCCACATTGGAGCCATTAGGATAGGTTTCACTTTTTCCTGGTGCATATTGTGGACTATCCCGTTGAGAAGAGGAGTTGGGGGAAATGTGTAGGCAAATCTCCCTGACCAATTCATCCACAGGGCATTCCCCTTGGATCTGGTCTGGGGATACTTGGAGGTGAAGTCTGGGCACTGTGCATTCAACAGTATTGTGAATAGATCGATATGTCAATGACCCCATTCTGTGAGGCGGTGTGTAAAATGTCGGTGGGCAACTTCCATTCATGCTCTACGGAAAGTTGTATGTTTCTGCTGAGGACATCTTCTAGAAGATTGTTTCTCCCTGCAACATGTTGGGACAGAAAGAACATGTTGTGTTTCAGCACCCAATTACCTCTGTTTTGGGCTAGTCTGGTCGGACCTGCAGAGTGGCCCGCCTTGCTTCTATATTTAAAACATGGCTATAGTTCTGTCTGTTAGGACTAGAACTGTTTTTCTGTGTAACTGGTTTTGAAAGGCTTTCAGAGCTTTGGACACTGCCAGATGCTCTAGCAGGTTGGTGGGCTTGTAGGCGAGTGTCTGAGCACAGCCACTGTGCTCTATATGATAGAAATAGTAGATAGGGAAGCATCTGTGGTAAGAGTGGCCTCTATTGCTTGTGTGGGTGGTGAATGATTTACCTTTGAGAAGGTTCTCCCTTGACCACCACTGCAGAGACATAACTAGAGACTGCGAGACAACCACTAGATCGTCCCACTGACCACTTGCCAGAGACCATTGTCTTGCGAGCCACTCTTGCATCGGACACATGCACAGGCTGGTGTGAGGTACTAGGTAGATGCAGGAAGCAATCATTCCGAGCAAGCTCATGGCCTTGCATACGGCTATCTGACGCCCTGCTATAAATTGTGGAATGTTTTGGACCCTCTCATTGGAGGCGGAAGACAAGACTGTCTTCTGTCGGAATTTAAGCTCCCAGAAATTGTTTGACTTGACTGGGCACTAGACTTTTACTGTTGATGTAGAAGCCTAGCTGAAACAGTTAATTGATGGTTTCTTGGGTGTTCTTGAGACACACTTAGGGTGTGTCTCCTGTAATTAGCCAGTCGTCTAGATGAGGATACACTGGAATGGACATTCTGCGAAAGTGGGCTGCCACCACTGCTAGAACTTTGGTAAACACTCTTGGGGCTGAGGCTATGCAGAATGGCAGTACTTTGAATTGATAATGATTGTTTCCCACTTGGAATCTTAGGAACTTTCTGTGCACTGGCAACATTGAAATATTAAAGTATGTATCTTTCATGTCCAATGTTACTGTGTAGTGCCCCTATTTGAGAAGAGGGATTACCCCCTGCAGGGTAGTAATTCTGAATTTTTGTGGCTTGACATGCTTGTTTGCAGGATGCAGATCTAGTGCAAGGCATATGGTTAAATCTGTTTTGGATACAAGGAAGTACACTGAATAAATACCCTTGCTTACCTCTAGAAAGGGAACGAGTTCTATGGTTCCTTTCTGAAGTAATGTCTCAACTTCCGCTTGCAGGATAAGCTGATGCTCTTGCAACATCCTTCTGTGCTTTGGTGGATGGTAACAGTGTTTTAGTAGAAATTAGATGGAATGTACATCTGCGACATTAGACAGCACCCACTGGTCTGAGGTTATCTCCTCCCATGCTTGGGTGAATGATGAAATTCGACATTCGACCTCCTACTGGAGATACATGGGAGGGAACCTTGATGGAAAAGTAATTTGCTAGCAGGGATAGGGGAGCTCCTAGAGACTGCACTTCTACCTCTACCTTTGCCTCATCTGAAACCATGGTGTTCAGATGTTTGGTAGGTAGATAGTGTACCTTGAGGTATGTACCAGGAAGAGGACCCAGATGACAACCCTGAATGTGTGGGTCTGGAGCCAAAGGAACGGCGGGTGTTAAAAACTCTGCGTTAGATAAATGGCTTGTTATAAATGTTACTTGGTGTCTTAAGCGTGTCATGTTCCTTTTTCGCTAGCTCTAAAGTTTCATTGACAGCTTTGCCAAACAGGACCTATTCCTCAATAGACTTGTTCATTAAAGTGGCCCGAGTTTCTGGTTTGAACCCAGAACTACAAAGACACCCTCCTCACAGAACAGGGTCTTTTGCTTAATGGAAACATTTCCATAAATGTTACAAATTCAGATACCCTGTCCATAGTCTTCAAATTTTTCTTTTGTCCATGTTTCTGTTTTTGGAACTTCAGGAAGGGGAAATACAATTTCCTCTGGGTGAACAGACATTTTACCTTGTAGGTGCTTAGACAAGGTCTCAGTAGACATAGTGGAAGAAGTTCCAGAAGTGGTAAGAGGCGGCCTAGACAGCTGTGTAGATGCCTGTGGTGGTGATTCAGCATTTTTCCTTAATGTTTATGTTTATAAACATGCTTCGACGTGTCCGAATCGGCAGTCGATGAGTGTTTATGACCGGCAACAGATTGTTCCATAGATTTAGAGCCATGCAGCACATACAAATGAGCAGCGGGCTACGAACCCGAAGGTTCAATCTTTTTTGATGAAAGTTCAGTTGCCATTAAGGCCCCTTTTTGACAATCCCGTCAAAGGCTGGCTTGGGACTGTATGTTTTTGTGAGTGCACATGTGTCCATTTGTCACCAGCGGACTTCACTGTAGAAGAGCTTTTGGCCGGCCTAGTAGGGCTGGGGGCAGACATGCAGGAGTCTACCGACTCCTCTAATAAGTAAAGGTATGTGGTTTTGGAGCTAGCCTCCATTGTGAGTGTGCATGGGTATGATTAAGAGAGATACTGAAATCCATTATTAGCCTGGATAGCTGCAGTATCTGGTTTGCAAAGTCTCTGCCCATCTCTCAATAGTAAAAATGTTGCATGCAAGAATATTGAGCTTGTCCTATGATAATATCAATCATAATTATATGCAGTTTATACAAGTCAAATACACATAGTGGTATTAAAATCAACCAATTATTAATTACACTCCTTCTAGGTAGGAGTCACAATTAGTAGTGCGCCTTGCCAACAAGTTGTTTCGACAATAGGTCACTTTCAAGGCTTTTGAATGCGCTTCTGACAAGTTAACATGCATTTCTAACTTCTAAAACATATTTAAGACCAGACGTAATTTGTCAAATTGTGTACATATTTTGTAACTAAAAACCAGTAATACACCAAAATGTGTTAAATTCCCAAGAGGAGATTTCTGCAATGGTTATAAAAGGACCATACATCAAAGACAAATCTATGCAAAAGTAATTCCAAGAAGTATTCAAATATGCAACAAAGCAAAATTGAGACAAAAGAAACATTAAAAGAAAAAGAAAAAAAGAAATGAGATAAAACTAATTATAATTGGTCAATTGTTGGCTTTATATATTAGCATCATGTCCTTAGGTGCCATCATTAAATATGTGACATGATGTATATATTGCTTTCTGCACATTTCTTTTACATTGATTGTTTTTCTGAGAGGATCTGTGCATCCACACCACCTCGTTGATCAAGCACAAACTCGACCTATGGACCTACGGTCGAAACATATATCGGCTGAGCGCACTACTAATTGTGGCTCCTACCTGGAAGGAGTTTAAAAATAATTGGTCGACTTTAATACCACGATGTGTATTTGACTTGTATAAGCTGCATATAATTATGATTGAGATCATCATAGGACAAGCGCAGAATTCTTGTATGCAACATTTTTACTCCTCTAATAAATATTCGACATGCGAAACGGAGCCGTAGCTGCCAGGCTCTTACTCGTCTGACCGAGCAGCGCTAGTGAGGGGAAAGGGATTTGGATTGCATGGCGTAGGCAACCCACCGCTTGGTGCGCTTGTCCTTAAGCGTTTTCGGCCTGAAAAAGCGCACAGAAATCGCAATGCCGTTCAACGTGATCTCGTGGAAGACACCTGTACTCACTCGGTGTGTACCTTTTCAGGGACATTTTTTATTGCAGGAAGGACATCATTTAAAGGGTGTCTGTTCAATAGTATTGTATGAATTTAGCGGCAGCTAAACAGAAATCAGTAGAGGAGAACGTAGAAATTTCTATAAAGAAACGTAAATGTAGAGACCCCTCTGCTCTCCCTACAGCAAGGCAGACACCTGATAAAGGCCGCAGCCGGCTGTTGAGAAAGAGACGTTTGTCGAAACTTCAGACAGTAGTCGCCAGACGTTGGAGGATCGATTGTTGAGGTGACTGTCAAAATACAAACGATAGTATTAGTAATGATAGTATTAATAATGATTTGTTAAACTGCTATTTATCTCTGTAACTAGGCCACGAGCTCCCAATATGCGACTGACCACGATGGAGGAAATAAACTATCTAAGGAACCTCAACGCATGAAGGATCATGGGTACAATAAACATCACACAGGGACAATTTTTACAAGCACGCCCTGTCGACCTCCCTTTTCGAAACGTGAAAACAAGAATGCAATACTCTGCACCTACCACTAGATGTCAGGCCTACGCACAGCACGTGATTCTAAGCAGATCCACAAGGCTCAGAAATATATACACACACACCACTGTATACTAATGGACTAAGTTTTTTTGCTAACTTGCAAGATTTGCTTCAAAGCCAATTATATTGTATGAACCAAATGCACCCCTCCAGATCAGTGCGCTCTATCTGTTAATGAAGCACACAACCTGCAATGCATAAAATAGAACAACACACAATGGGCCTCATTATGAGTCCGGCAGTAGCGGTGCTGGTAAATGTAAATGTACGGCACCCAGCAATGGGCAAATACCGGGGCATTAAAGCCCCGGCAGACCCCGTAATTGGACATTGCAGAGCGCCGGAAATCATTACTCCCCATTCCCATTTGAGTCCCATTGGACTCAATGGGAATGGGGAGGACGGATGCACCGGCACCATTCATGAATGGTGCCGGTGCGTCCGTCAATGTCTGCGAGCAGAACTTGTAGTTTGCCGATCTGGAAACAACGGTACCGGTAAGTTTACCGGTACCGTTGTTTCCGGACCTGCAACCTCATAATGAGGCCCAATGTTTAATTAACTGTATACATTCTCTTTTGGAAGTCTCACTGATGTCATAGAATTTTCCAGCATACTTTTGTATTCCGCTATGTCGATATAACCTATGGAAGAGGTGGGCCTCCAGAGAGACTTCTGAATTTCCTAATGGAACCTTTTGATCAGCCTCACCTAGCGTTGTGGATGACTGAATAAAGGATTTCTAACGTGTCCTAAACTAAATTAAGTTATGTGTTTTTTTAACATGACAATGGAGAGAACATCACATAAGTATGGAAGAAAGGGGTCGGTACAATATTGCCCACAGAAACTGCTTATTTTGGACATTGTGAGAATTGTATATTGCTTCGACTTCCAGTGTACCAGGGGTTTGGGGGGATTTGGGACGTTGGGTACAGGGCTAGGGTGGAGGGTAATTTAAGGAGGGGAAAGTTGATTTAATTTTTTTTCGTCTGTAAATCTGAAAATTTAACCAAAAAAAAAGAAAAAGAAAAAAGAAAGGGGTCGGGACATAAGAGTACTAATGGATTCCTGCTTCCAAAGATTGCACAGATTATTCATAGACATTTTCCATCAGCAGCCAAGACTACAGACATGATGTCATGCGTGTCATGTAGGGAGCTGGCTGTTCCCTCACCAATGTTCCCAGTTTCTACCTGCTCAGAAGCTGCTGTGAAAAGCCACAGTTGTAGCAAATTCTGCATGCATCATGGACACCCTATCAGTGCTAGAAGTGTGCCGAACAAAAAGTAGAAGAACTGTGGTCTCGGCAGGGGAGAGGAAAGGTGGAAGCATAGTGCAACATGTGGCAAGTCTTGCGGCCGGGCATTCCAATAGTTTAAGTGACTAGTAACTAAGCCTCCTATAACAACTCTACACTTGCACAGGGACATGAATGGACAAATCCACTATATACAATGGTGAATATGTTCGCAAAACGTAGAGGAATGGTAAACAGAAAATAATAAAAGTAGTGGAACACCACCCCGGACCGTTCCCGCTCACTTCGATCACTGCTCCCACCCCCCGATGTTCTCAGGTTTTAAGCCTTGCAAAGACTGGGGAAACCCCATTTTTCTGTGTAACCTGCAAAAGCATTGCCTGGTGCTTGCATCCAGATCATACCACTGATGCCCGTGACTCTTGCCAGTCTATGCATCCTAGAGCAGTAAGGGAAATGTTGCAAAGATCTTCAGCAGTTGACAGTGGCCATGGAGAGCTCTTTGAATGATTGGGTTGCTCACCTGGGAGATCTGACTATGACCAGCTTGTGGTCCAACACAGAGGCATGGTTACACATGAATATCCTGCCATGGCATTTCTGCAACCAGATAGGTGGTGCACGGACACTGCCTTAATACAGGGGCACAATGTGAATGGGGTTCTGGAATCCAGAAAACATCAACCTCCTATTGGCAGCTCATCCTACTAGGATGGAGAGCATGGAACACGTTACGTACCTGTAACTGTTGTTCTCCAGCATGGGTCTGGCATGGATTCACATGCTAATGAATATTCCCCGTCGTCAGGATGGGAATCCTCGGTAAAGAAAAAATCAGTATCAGTTTTGTCTCTGATCTGTCTTTCTTAGTAGTAACCAATCACTGGTCTCTGGGTCATACTGCCCCCAGCCAATGACTGCCCTTTCCCTAAGCCCCACCCCTGGCAGCCATCCTCAGATCTGGTAGCACGTAAAGTGGCAGTATGACCAAGTGAAGAGCCGCAGAGGGGAAGGAGGGAGGGTTCGCATGTGAATCCATGCCAGACCCATGATGGAGAACAACAGTTACAGGTAAGTAACTTGTTCCTTCTCCAGCATGGGGTCTGGCATAGATTCACATGAATATAAGAATACATAGCAGTACACAGATGCACAACCACGGGAGGTGGCAAGGCTCAACATTAAGCATTACATAAACTCAACATTAAGCAACTCTTACCTCCTCCTCACCAGGCTCACCTTAAGCGAACAGGTTGCGCAGCACTGCCTGGCCGACTCTGGACTCCTCCCTGGAATCCCGGTCGACGCAGTAGAATCTCGTGAAGGTGTGCGTCGACCTCCATGTATGTCCAGCAGGGGCACACCAGACAAGAACGCTGTGGTAGCAGCGATCGTTCTGGTCGAGTGGGCTCTCGGACGGCCGGGCAACGGTTGGTTTGCCAACCGGTGACAGTGCATGATGCAGCCGGAGAGTCATCTGGAAATGGAATCCTTCGAGAGAGCCTTCCCTTGATTTATAGGTCCAAAATTCACAAACAGCTGTGATCCAGCTACATCCAGCGAGTGCAAAGTCCTCTCGGCCAGCGACGAAGGCGATGGGAAGAAAACTGGTAACACCAAGGGCTTGTTGAGGTGAAAGTCCGACGGCACCTTGGGCATGAAGGAGGGGTGCGTCCTCAGCACCACTCTCATTTCGTGAAAAGTCAAGTATGGAGGCTTGCAGGATAGATCTTTCCCACCCGTTGTGCGGAGGTGATGGCCACAAGAAATGCGCTCTTCCACAAAAGGAACATTAACGGTGCTGAATGCAGAGGCTCGAATGGCGCCCCCATTAGCCTGGTCAGCACCACGTTGAGCTCCCACGGCGGGGCCGGAGCCTTCACCGGCGGGAACGATCGGAACAGTCCTTTCATAAATTCTTTCACCAGACGATGAGACCACAGGGATGGACGTCCTGTAGTTCTGGTGTATCGGGAAATCGCTGCCAGGTGTATCTTGATGGAAGCATGCGCCAGTCCCGCCTTGGCCAGCGACAGTAGGTACGGTAGCACTTGAGGGGCCGTAATCCGTAGAGGGTTAATCTTCTGTGCACGGCACCAGACAGAGAACCTCTTCCACTTGTGTCCGTAGCACTTGAGAGTTGAGGACGCCCTGGCCTTTGCAAGGACCTCTTTGCAGTCCGCCGGGATATCGTACCCTCCAAACTCTAGTGTTGCCGGAGCCAGGCCTGCAAGTTCAGCGACCACGGGTCGTGATGAAGGATGGCGCCTCCTTCTCTGGAGAGAAGATCTGCGTCCGTCGACAGTTTGATCGGTGGGGACGCTGACAAGTCCAGAAGGTCCGGGAACCAGATCTCTCTCGGCCACACCGGTGCGACGAGGATCATCCTGCACCGGGACCTCTTTAGTTGATTGATGAGTCGGAGCAGCAACGGCAACAGAGGGAACGCATACAGGAACAGGCCGTCCCAGGGGAACAAGAAAGCATCGCCCATGCTCCTCGGCTGGGGAAACCTGCTGGCGAACCTCTGGCACTTGGAGTTGGTCGCCGTCGCAAACAGGGCGATCTGGGGTTTGCCCCATCACTGGAAGAGTCGATCCACTTGATCCTGGCGTAGTTCCCACTTGTGGCACGAGCGCAGCTCCCTGCTGAGTGAGTCGGCGATGGTGTTTTTTATTCCTGCCAGGTGGAAGGGTACCAGAAACATCCCCTGGGCCTCCTTGGATAGGGCTGGGGATCTGGTTCCTCCCTGCTTCCCGATGTAGAACATCGTGGTGGTGTTGTCGGTGAAGATCCTCACCACCTTGCCCTTGAGGGATGGGAGGAACGACCTGAGGGCCCAGAACACCAACCGTAGATCCAGTATGTTGATGTGGAGCGGCCTCTCCTCCGGGAGCCAAAGGCCTCTCGCGTGAAGATCTCCGGTGTGCGCTCCCCACCCCTCCAGGGAGACATCTGTCGTCACCGTCACTTGGTGTACTGGGGTCTGAAAGTCTGTGCCCGCCACGAGATGCGCGCGGGTTCCCCACCACCGAATTTCTTGGCGGAAGCCCTCGTCGAGCGAGATCTTGTCTTCGAAACTGCCCGCCGCTTGTATCCAACGGGCGTCGAGGAACTCCTGTAGAGGACGCATCCGAAGCCTGCACAGGCACACCATATAGATGCAAGAGAACATCATCCCGAGAAGGGACTTGATGGCCCTCACCCTGGCGACGTCCATGGCCAGCAGACGCTGCACCTTGCCCAGGGTGGCCTTCGTCCTTTCCTCCGACGGCGAGGCCAGTCGCGCTACTGTATCGAGCTTGGCTCCCAGAAACAGTGCTACCTGCGACACAACCAGGTGGGATTTGGGGAAGTTTATGGAGAATCCCAGGTCTGTGAGCAGCCGGACGTCTTCGCTGTGTGTTCGACAGTGAGTTCCCTTGTTCCTGCTCGGATGAGCCAATCATCCAGGTAGGGGTAGACGTGGATCCCCTGCAGGCGCAGCCGCGCCACCACTGGAGCTAGGCAATTGGTGAATACCCTGGGCGCTGACTTCAATCCGAATGGGAGGGCCTTGAACTGGTAGTGCCGCCCTTGAACTACGAACCTGAGAAACTTTCGGTGTCTTTTTAGGATTTGCATCCTCCAAATCCAATGACGATAGGAAGTCTCCTTCCTCCAGCTGGCCCAGCACGTGCTGGAGGGTGACTATCTGGAACTTCTGTGCCTTGATGTATTTGTTTAGCCGACGCAGGTCCAGGATGGGACGCCATCCTCCTGCCTTCCTTCTGACGAGGAAGTATCTTGAGTATACTCCGGAGCCCCGGAGCCTCTTTGGGACGAGCTTGATGGCTCCCTTCTTGAGCATTGCCCTTACCTCCAACAGCAGTTGAAGGACGTGATTTTCCTTACTGTCCACGGGAGGAATGCGGGGGCACTTCTTTAGAAATTCCAAAGTGTGCCGGTGGGCCAGGGCATCCAGCACCCAACAGTCGGTGGAGATGGACTCCCATACGCTGACGAACTTCGTCAGCCGGCCTCCCACCGGGGTGCTTCGATGGGGGCCCGATGCAACGGCCAGTTCAGTCTTGCTTGGCGGCGGCCTTTCCGCCTTGGCCTCCCTGGCGACGACGGCGCGATTCTCCTGACTTGCCTTGTCCCCTGTAGGCTTCTTGCGACGAGGAATGGGCCGCCTGACGGTATGTCGAGGAGCCGCCGCCGAACCCTTTCGAGGCACCTTGCTTGCCTCCGGAGTTCCGAAAGTGCGGCCGTCGCTACTGCAGAACTCCCGAGGCCCGAGCCGTCTCCGTGTCGTCCTTGATGGCCTGAAGGGACTCATCCACTGTCTTCCCAAACAGATTGTTCCCGTCGAAGGGCATGTCCAAAACTTTGGCTTGTACATCTTGGCGGAAATCCGTCGCCTTGAGCCACCCCCGCCGGCGAAGGCAAACGCTGTTGCCCAACTGGCAGAAACCAGTGTCGCCAATGTCCGTGGCCACCGTTACGGCATGGTCCGACGCCACTTCACCCTCCTGTAGGATCGCCAGGGCCTCTGCCCTCTTGTCGTCCGGGAGGAAGTCCAACAGGGGAGCGATCTTGTACCACAACTCCCTGTTGTAGCGGGCCACAATCGCTAGGGCGTGGGCCGCCTTAATCGTCATCGCCGCAGACGAGATGACTCGTCCCATGGCATCTAGTTTCCTTCCCTCGCCGTCCGGCGGGGAAGTTGAAGCCGATGCCCCCCCTGCTTTTCTTCTTGGCCGCTGCCGAGACGACCAAATCCGGGGTCGGTTGTGCTCGAAGGCACAAAGGGGCGCCGTTGGGGACCCGGTACTTCTTCTCGTACCAGTCCATCTTGGCAGGCGTCGTGAACAGGTTCTTCATGAGAGCAAGTCCCTCTTCCCAGATGTCACCCAGCAACAGCACCGCGAGGACCGTCTTCTTCTTGGCCTTGTGCTGTTGGTAGAGGAAGCCTTCCTTCTTCTTTTCTTCGGGGCAGAGCTGGAAAAGCTTGGACGCCCTGGCAATCATGGCGTGGAAGGACCCAATTTCGTTGGGCGGGGATGCCTGAGGAATCGGCAACGGGAGGTCAGTCACGTCGTCACCACCATCGTCATCCGTCCCCGTCGTGGCCATATCTGTTCCCGTGTCATCCCTCAGGACCGGGGAAGGAGACAAAGGCTGAGAGGGCTGTGAGGGGTGAAAGGGCGGGGATGGATGAATCCTCCTCTTGTTTGGAAGGCTCCCCAACGGACCCGGTTCAGTTGGGTCGCCCGTCGGGGGTAGGGGCAATCTCGTCCTTACCTCCGTGTATAAGGCTTGGATTGCTGTCAAAATGGCTGCCGAGTTGTCCTGTGGCTCGGGCTGCGATGGGCGCGATGGTTGCTCCTCCTCCACAGGAGCCTCGTCGTCGCCACCCTCGCTCTCGGCGTCCCCCTCGTCGGGATCCCTCCCATGGGACCGGGCCTCTTCCAAATTCTTGTCGAGTCCCTCTTCGACTTCGACCAGCTATAACGGCCACCGGCCCCCCCCCCCCTCTTTTTCCACCAGGGTCTTCACGGGGGTCTTCTCGATGGTCTTAAAAGAGGATTCCCTCCACAGAGGCAGGGAAACTCTGGGCCCCGAGGTCACCTCCACTGGGGTAGCCTGCACAGGCTTCGCCAGGGCCGCAGCAACTCCCTCAATAGAGGCCTTGGCCGGTTGAATCAAGGCCTTCACCACATTGGACGTGCTCGAGGCCTTCACCTTAGGGGGAGGGTCACTGCCTCGCTCCCCTTCGGCCGGTTCCTTTGAGATCGACCGGGGCCTCTCCAGAAGCTTAGCCGGGTTCTCAGATTTTCTCTTCCCCGACCCAGAGCGTTGGCTCGTGGTTGATGGCGTCGGTGAAGGTGCCCTCTGCATGGCAGCCGAGGAGCCCGACTGTTCGGCGCTCCCAGTGCCTGCGGACTTGCGGTGCTTTGCCTTCCGTTGGGCCCCCGTCGACGGGGCGCCCTCACAGGACTTAGAAGACCGTTCAGACTTCTACTTCTTCTCACCTGCTGGGCTCTTGCCTTCCAGCCAGTTGGCGAAATGGGTCAGACGATCCCTCATAGTCCGATCCGACATGTTCATGCAAAACGCACAGTCCTTCTCCACGTGCGTTTGGTCCTTGTGAAGACAGTAGATGCACCTCGAGTGCTCGTCCTCCTTGAACACATTCTGTATTCCGCATCCAGGGCAGTTCCTAAACAGCTTGGATCCGGGTATCGAGCTTCCTTTCTCCTGGGCCATGTCCGTGGGGTAGGCCTCAAACTTCTGGAATCCTCCAAGAAGCGTAACTCGACTAAAACGTCACCATTGATGGGCGTAGAAAAATTCCGAAATTGATCGGAAGTAGAAACTAGAAACGGTGGAGCTTGAGGCTCGATTAACCGTAAAAATGAGATTAAACTCTTTGAAGTAAAAAAAAAAAAAATCGCAAAACGCAGTAAAAGCTCGAGAGCTATAGTACGAGGACTCCCAACACTTGAACGTACAGTAAAAGTCTGAGGATGGCTGCCAGGAGCAGGGCTTAGTGAGAGGGCAGTCATTGGCTGGGGGCAGTATGACCCAGAGACCAGTGATTGATTACTACTAAGAAAGACAGATAAGAAACGAAACTAATACTGATTTTTTCTTTACCGAGGATTCCCAGCCTGACGACGGGGAATATTCATGAGCATGTGAATCCATGCCAGACCCCATGCTGGAGAAAGTGGTAAACTTTCCATGGTGGGATATGTCGCTCTTCTACAAGGGGGAAATGTGTCTAAGTTCTAAAGGAGAATGAACCTCTTTGAATATTAGGCCATTCCATTTGACTAGGCTGTATCATTAGCCAAAAGGAGCATTGCAAAACGGTAGGGCAGGTTTGTATTAGAAAATTCAATTAGTCATTGATGGATTTCACTCAACAATGCAAGGGAAAATACAATTAATATGCTGTATGTAGGATATATTGACAATATAATTTCTATCTCTCCAGCCTATGTTTTCCAAAGAGGGGTAGCCCCAAGGGCTGCAAGCATCTTAAGAGAATTCCTTGGAAAATCCTCTTGAGGTAGTTGGCAAGCATCTCGTAACTGCCACACCTGCAGAAGCAACGGTCCCAACACTTGCCTAAGCCTTTTCAAACCTTTCATGCACTTTACATCACCCCCTTTTACCAAATGGGCCTGCCCCTGATCTCGGATGTAGTTCCAATGAGCTAACCTCTCTCTCCTGTCTGGTTCCTAACACGTCAGCTTATCTAGAGCTACAGAGTCCTGTTTTTAGGGGCTGTGTGGGTGAGGACAAATTCACAGAAAATATACATTATCCCACAAAACAGCTTCCTTCCTTTCTGTTACTGGTGCGTTCTCAGATGCCTCTAGACATAGTCATGTTTACCCCTTTACCATAAATGAGGGCAAGTTACCATGGATTATCCAAAAATATACATATTTTAATACTTATCAAAATCACATCAATAGACAATACATTTGTTTAAAAACAACATGATCATAATTCATTCTTACATTGACATATACACATACACATGTGATTCATATGGCAAAGAACGAGGTGCATCTAATTCAGCCCCTTCTGTGCTTTAGCAGAGAGCCACTTGATGTCTCTACTGAAAACTTGCCCAATGGTACCCCTTAATTTAAGTGGGCAAGAAAAGGTTCCTACACTTCAAAAAATGTGTTTCTCGAACCAACAGTAATTCTTGGAAAATGCACATTAATTGATTCAAATTGCATTCCTTATTGGTGCTGATTTCAGGGCACTTATTCTTTTTTCATGTGTTCATATTCATCGTATCACATCACAAGATTTGGCCATATTCCCAACATTCTACAAAAACAAACAAAGAAAGTAATCTTAATACCATGGTTACTGTAACTTGTAACATGTCAAAACTCTTGGGGCACCCATCACATCTTCACCTTTATACAATTCTAAACAGAAGGATTCACTTATTTCTGGTATCATTATTACCCGTGAGGGAGTGTTTCCCTTAGATTGCTCTATTCAATAGTTTCTGAATTGGAGGCACAAGCTGTACCTCTCATGTTTTTAGTGTACCATTTTACTTACTATTTAGTGTTACTGCTTATGACAAGGCACTATTATTTGTCATTACCATTTACAATCCTGCAATGGCCTGGTTTTTCTTTTCTAGCGTACACTCGAAAGAAGCAGCTTGGTTTGTACATCCACTCCGTGGGCAAATACTGCAGGGTTAAAAGAAAAGCCATTTACTCTATGTACGAGTTAAACTAAGCCATTTACTCTATGTGCAAGTAAATACTAACTGCACCCAACTCCAGAACCGCACTGGGTCAAATAACATGTGCTTACCCGCTACACTTGCTTCATGCAGGGACTCTTTTGTTGACGAGGCGTGCAAACTGCTTTGCCGTGTGTCACTCTTCAGGCGGCTTTAAGGCGCATGTCTTCTGGGAATAATACCCCCCCCCAAAAGAACCTGATGAGACATCCGAAAACTGGAAATTAAATCTCACTACTTTAGATTCATAGAGGCAAAGTCTATTTCATGCTTACACATCACCTGCAAACGGCCGATTACTCCACCAGCAGCTCGCTTCCTGTAGCAGCGTGTCACCTGACTTCAGGGATAGCTGGACGTACGAAACTCCTAGCGCGATGCTTAAAATAGCGTGTTCTGCGGTGACGTGAGATCAGACCACAGATATATTGTGGGTATGTGTCTTTAACGACATGTCTATGCCCGCCATCTTGAAAGGGGGACAACTTCATGTATTCCCAATCACGTGAAGTTATAAATACGTCCATCTGTTGAACTTTGGACATAAGATCCATCAAACATAGGATCCATTAAATGTAATTACATGGGCATATATTCAGTTATCTCAATATTTTATTAAATGCAAACGATGCCCAAGCCGCGTTGTGAATACATATTTGCAGCGTGTAGACGCCCGCCATCTTATAAAAGGAATCTCCATTTGTTAACCTAATCTAATGTGTCTGAGATATTAACCCCCTAAAAAACAACTATGCAGATGGTTTCTCAATTATTTTTTGTGATGGATGAACAAAGCCCATTCAATGGAAATATTCAGACCTTCCTTAACAGTGTTAAGAGAGTAAATCAATTTTTGTTCCGCCTGCCTTAGTTTTAGGTCTCTATTGCCCCCTCTCGGTTGGGGAAGAATTGTTTCAATAATGAACCAATGGATGTCAACTGAGCTGTGTTTGGCAGACTTAAAATGTGCTACTAAAGGTTTTTACGCAGGACCTGTGTTCGCAGATCCTTTGCCGTATAGGTCTCTTAGTCTTTCCAATATAAAGAAGTCCACATGGACATCTTATGGTGTACACAACCCATTTTGAATTACAGCTGGTGACACCAGCATTTTACTGCCTACCTAAGATCCACAAAGATCCGAGCGATCCACCAGGCAGACCCATTGTGGCAGCCATTGGATCCATTTTGGAATCTTTTTCGATATATACTGATTTCTTTTTGAGACCATTTGTGAAAATAATGCGTTCATATATCCAAGACACTACCCAGATGATTAAGATGTTAGACACCATAGAAGTAAGAGCTGAAGACATACTTGTGACATTGGATGTCGAGGCTCTATATACGAGCATCCCTCAGATGAAATGTGTCAACAGAATGGAAAAATATTTGGAGAAGAGAGATAATAAAACTGTTCCTTCAGCATTCATTTTGGAATGTATAAGACTCGCTCTCACCAATAATTTCTTTATAGAACAGGACACATACTACCTACAACAACATGGTACGAGTATGGGTTCGACCTTCGCCCCAGATCTGGCGAACCTTTTTATGGATGATCTGGAGGTACACTCCATCTATGCGGAGAACAACCCATTCAAACACCTTATGAAAACCTGGGTGAGATACATCGACGATGTATTTATGTTATGGGGAGGCAATCAATCTGAGCTAGAACTTTTCCTGTCTTGGATAAATACTCACGATCCGTGTATCAATTTCACAATGAGTTCAAGTGTCGACAAAGTTTTGATCCTAGATCTTGAGATCTATAAAGGCGATAACAACAAGTTTGGCACCACGCTATTTAGAAAAGTGACGGACAAAAACACCTCATTACTTTTCGATAGCTTCCATCCGCAAAGCTTACGACAAAATCTACCTTTTGGACAGTTCTTACGTATCGAAAGGAACTGTAGCCGGAAAGAGGACTTTGATATAAATAGCAAAGATCTGTCTGCCAGACTAAAAGCCAGAGGTTACCCCTCACACATTCTTCGTAGATCCATGAAAAGAGCAAGGAATACCAATAGACATGACTGTCTGGTGACACAACCACGAGTGAAGGAAGATAAAATAACCTGTGTCTCCACTTTCTCGCCCATTAGCAACGACCTTCGAAGATGCATACTTAAACATTGGAATATGATTAACACCGAAGAGTTTGCTATCAACAAGACACGTTTTGCATTCAGGCGTATGCCTAATTTAAGAGATAAATTGATCCACACATATAGAACATCCAAGGTTTGGGAGCAATAATACTCAACTAACGCTCTGGAATTTACCACCCGTGGTAGGCCACTTTAAATGTGGTAAATGCTATGTGTGCAATTTGACCACCAACATGAAGAGTGTTGACTTGAAAGGTAGAAGATGGAACTTAAAAAGCTTCACCAACTGTAATTCAAGATGGGTTGTGTACGCCATAAGATGTCCATGTGGACTTCTTTATATTGGAAAGACTAAGAGACCTATACGGCAAGGGATCAGCGAACACAGGGCCTGCGTAAAAAATGGCATAGCGGAAAAACCTTTAGTAGCACCTTTTAAGTCTGCCAAACACAGCTCAGATGACATCCATTGGTTCATTATTGAAACAATTCTTCCCAAACCGAGAGGGGGCAGTAGAGACCTAAAACTAAGGCAGGCAGAACAAAAATGTATTTATTCTCTTAACACCGTTAAGGAAGGTCTGAATATTTCCATTGAATGGGCTTTGTTGATCCATCACAAAAAATAATTGAGAAACCATCTGCATAGTCGTTTTTTAGGGGGTTAATATCTCAGACACATTAGATTAGGGTAACAAATGGAGATTCCTTTTTTAAGATGGCGGGCGTCTACACGCTGCAAATATGTATTCACAACGCGGCTTGGGCATCCTTTGCATTTTATAAAATATTGAGAACTGAATATATGCCCATGTAATTACATTTAATGGATCCTATGTTTCATGGATCCTACGTCCAAAGTTCAACAGATGGATGTATTTATAACTTCACGTGATTGGGAATACATGAAGTTGTCCCCCTTTCAAGATGGCGGGCGTAGACACGTCTTTAAAGACACGTACCCACAATACATCTGTGGTCTCATCTCACGTCACCGCAGAACACTCTATTTTAAGCATCACGCTAGGAGTTTAGTACGTCCCGCTAGCCCTGAAGTCAGGTGACACGCTGCTACAGGAAGCGAGCTGCTGGTGGAGTAATCAGACGTTTGTAGGTGAGGTGTAAGCACAAAATAGACTTTGCCTCTATGAATCTAAAGTAGTGAGATTTAATTTCCAGTTTACGGATGTCTCATCAGGTCCTGGGGGGGATGTAATTCCCAGAAGACATGCGCCTTAAAGACGCCTGACTGTGACATGCGGCAAAGCGGTTTGCTCGCCTCGTCAACAAAAGAGTCCCTGCATGAGCAAGTGTAGCGGGTAAGCACATGTTATTTGACCCAGTGTCGTTCTGGTGTTGGGTGCAGTTAGTCTTTACTTGCACATAGAGTAAATGGCTTAGTTTAACTCGTACATAGAGTAAATGGCTTTTCTTTTCCCTCCGCAGTATTTGCCCATGGAGTGGATGTACAAACCAAGCTGCTTCTATCGAGTGTACGCTAGAAAAGAAAAACCAGGCCATTGCAGGTTTGTAAATGGTAAAGATAAATAATAGTGCCTTGTCATAAGCGGTAACACTAAATAGTACCCATTAGTAAAATGGTACACTAAAAAACATGAGAGGTACAGCTTGTGCTTCCAATTCAGAAACTATTGAATAGAGCAATTTAAGGGAAACACTCGCTCACGGGTAATGATGATACCAGAAATAAGTTAATTCTTCTGTTTAGAATTGTATGAAGGTGAAGATGTGATGGGTGACCCAAGAGTTTTGACATGTTACAAGTTACAGTAACCATGGTATTAAGATTACTTTCTTTTTTTTTTTTGTAGAATGTTGGGAATATGGCCAAATATTGTGATGTCATACGATGAATATGAACACATGAAAAAAGAATAAGTGCCCCGAAGACAGCACCAATAAGGAATGCAATTTGAATCAATTTATGTGCATTTTCCAAGAATTACTGTTGGTTCTAGAAACACATTTTTTGAAGTGTAGGAACCTTTTCTTGCCCTCTTAAATTAAGGGGGTACCATTGGGCAGGTTTTCAGGAGAGATATCAAGTGGCTCTCTGCTAAAGCACAGAAGGGGCTGAATTAGATGTGCCTCGTTCTTTGCCATATGAGTCACATGTGTATGTGTATAGGTCAATGTAAGAATGAATTATGATCATGTTGTTGTTTTTAAACAAATGTATTGTCTATTGATGTGATTTTGATAAGTATTAAAATATGTATATTTTTGGATAATCCATGGTAACTTGCCCTCATTTATGGTAAAGGGGTAAACATGACTATGTCTAGAGGCACCTGAGAATGCACCAGTAACAGAAAGGAAGGATGCTGTTTTGTGAGAAAATGTATATTTTCTGGTTCTTAACACACCAAACATAACATTTCCTTCATTGCTACCCAATCACTACTTCCTTGCATTCCAAGGACTCGCAGTAACTGGCCCATGCACCAGAGACTATGATTCCCTGGAAACCAATATCTGAGCATTTAAGCCTCTATACCTCATCACTTTCTTTCATTTAAAGCTCATCTACAGCATGCAAGCGCTCTTCCTTTGCCTTTGTTTTTCATTTAAAACACCACACCTGAGCCTTTTCAGCCACTGGACCCTTATATGAGCCCTTTAACGCCCAGGGCAGAAAATACTTTTTCAAAACTGTGGATTAAAAAAAGAACTGAACCTTTCAGCACCAAGCTGATCTACATGAATTAACCTTTGCACTATTGACATTGTAGATCTATAGTTCAAATTTTCTAGTGTATACTTGAGCTTTCCAATTTCCTGACTTTCAAGTAACTTTGATGGAAACTACATCTCATGCAGCATAACAGACTGCAGGTAAAGTACCTTTTGCGTCGTCTGACCCGGAAGCCAGAAGTTTGGGGTCCATGAGGTTAAAATCAACACTCCAGCACCTCTTCTCATGTTCCTGAAAAAGAAAGTAACATTCTAATGAAATATCCCTGACTTTTTGTTTCATATGAAAACCTTTAAATATTTTTCTTTTAAAATGCCATTCATAAGATTTTGCATTTTTATTTCACCTATAACATACACGTGAAAGACACATGAAAGCAGATTCCTAAACCAAATACTTTGAAAGAACAATTTGCATACCTTTGGTAATGTTCTTTATAATTAACACACCTTTCCCAGGCTCTACATCTTGGATATCTTCCCAGCACCTTCTGACCATCAGAAACGTCTCCAGTCTCCAGGGGACAGAGTGAAGCTCTGTACAGACTGTCATCAGAACCATTGACGCCATGCGTCTTACATATAGAGCATGCCGTGCCCCCTGACTTCAGTGCCACCTATTTACCCCCATGGTCAGCCACTGAAGGAACATGGAGAACAAATTACTTAACTCACGGTAATGTTCTTTCAAATGGATATTCCTCCCGGATTGCCCATTTCTGATATCCTGTAAACACAGTCCAGCTGTTCTTCTGAAAATGTTCTGCCATCAGGGGGCACAGAACGGCTCCACCCGGTGCCTCTACATGCAGGACATGACGTTGGGGACAGTATATATTGAGGCACCGCGCCCTGTGACCTCAGTTCCAACCATTCTCCCTAGCACTCTGACGCTAAGGGACTGCAGAAGCATTGGTTTACTGGCTACCTGCCAAGAGGGGAAGGTGATGAGGATGATAAGGAATCCATGGGAGGAACATCAATCAGAAAGAACATTAAGGAGGGGTAAAGAACAAGTACTTAGCTGTAACTGTTGTTCTCCATCATGGGTCTGGCAATGATTCACATGCTCATGAATATTCCCCGTCAGCCGGGGAATCTTCAGTAAAAGAAAAAACAGTTTCACTTTGGTTTATAGGAGAAAGACAGTTTGTAAATGAATCACTGAGCTCTGGGTCATACTGCCGCGAGCCAATGACTGCCCTCTACCTAAGCCCTCCTCAAGCAGCTGTCCTCAGATTTGGTAGCATGTCAAGTGGCAGTATGACCAATAAGAGCCGCAGAGGGGCAGGAGGGAGGGTTTGCATGTGAATCCATGCCAGACCCATGCTGGAGAACAGCAGTTACAGGTAAGTAACTTGTTCCTTCTCCAGCATAGGGTCTGGCATCGATTCACATGCTCATGAATAAAGAATACATAGCAGTACATACATACACAACCACAGAAGGTGGCAAGGCTCAACAGAAGCAATTACTCTTACTTCCTCAGCAGGCTCACCTTCAAGTGAACAGGTTGTGTAGCACTGCTTGGCTGATCCTGGCCTCCTCCCTGGAATCCCTGTCGACACAGTAGAATTTCGTGAAGGTGTGCGTACGCCTCCACGTAGCAGTCCTGCAGATGTCTAGCAGGGGCACACCAGACAGGAAACGCAGTCGTAGCAGCGATCGCTCTGGTAGAGTGGGCTCTCGGACGGCCAGGCAGTGGTCGGTTTGCCAACCGGTGACAATGAGTGATGCAGCCGGAGAGCCAACTGGAGATAGAAGCATTGGACAAGGCCTTCCCATGGTTCAAAGTTCACAAAAAGCAAAGAGGTCTTCCAGAAACTCTTTGTGCGGGCCATATAAAACTTCAGCGCTAGAGCCACATCCAGCTCGTGCAAAGTCCTTTCAGCCGGCGACTAAGGTGTCGGAAAAAACCCAGGCAACACCAAGGGTTCGTTGAGATGAAATTCTGAAGGAACCTTGGGCATGAAAGAGGGGTATGTCCGCAGCACCACCCTCGTCTCATGGAAAGTCAAATAGGGCTGTTTACATGACAGGGCCTGGATCTCACTCACTCTCCTGGCAAAGGTGATGACCACAAGGAAAGCTGTGTCCCAAGAAAGGAACTTGAGAGGAGCTTGATGCATAGGCTAGAAGGGGGCCCCCATGAGCCTAGTCAGCACCACGTTGAGTTCCCACGCAGGGGCAAGAGACTTCACCGTCGGGAACGATCAGAACAGTCATTTAATGAACTCCTTCACTAGACGGTGTGACCAAAGAGAAGACCGCCCCGGAGACCTGGTGTAGCGGGAGATGGCCACTAGATGCACTTTGATGGAGGCGTGCGCCAGCCCCGACTTAGCCAACGACAACAAGTATGGTAGGACTTGGGGGGGCGTAACTCTCAGAGGGTTAATCTTCTGCGAGCGGCACCAAGTGACTTAACGCTTCCATTTGTACCCGTAGCACTTAAGAGTTGACAACGCCATGGCAAGGAATCTCACTGCAGTCCGCCGGTAGCTCATACCCACCAAACTATAATGCTGCAGGAGCCAGGCCTTTAGGTTCAGCCATCCTGGGTTGTGGTGCAGGATTACACCTCATTCCTTGGCGAGCAGGTCCGCGACCACTGGTAGCTTGACTGGAGGTGCCGCTGACACGCTGAGTTGACTGATGACTCCTAGTAGTAGAGGCAATGGAGGGAACAGGCCATCCGGGGAAGGAGAATGCGTCCCCCATACTGCTCGACTGGAGGAACCTGCTGGCATACCTCTGGCACTTGGTGTTTGTCGACATCGCAAATAAATCGATCTGGGGTCTGCCCCACCGGAGGAAGGGGCTGTACACACTTGATCCTGCCAAAGCTCCCACTTGTGGCAAGAGTGCAGCTCCCAGCTGAGAGAGTCGGTGACCGTGCTGAGGCAGGGTTTTTCATCAGCACCAGACCCTCATCCCAGACGTCGTCCAGGTTGGGCACCGCCAGAATGGTCTTCCTTTTCGCTTCCAGGCGTTGATAAAGGAAGCCCTCAGTTTTCGTCTCCTCCGGCATGAGCTGGAAGAGTTCTGATGCGCGGGCGCCCATGGAGTTGAAGGATCCCACTTAGTCCGGGGGAGAAGCCCTTGGAGGTGGAGAGATGCCGCCGTTGGTGTCTGTAGTCACTGTGTCCGTCCCCGTATCCCTAGGAGGGGAAGGCACTAGCGGCTGGAGCAGAGGCGTAGGGTGCCTCTTCCTTTTCTTTGGCGGTAGTGGCCCTGGTGTCAACGGGGTCGCCGCTGGTGGTACCATTGGTGGTGCCGTCGGCATCCTCTTCTTCATCTCCAACACCAGCGTGTGGAGGCTCGATGGAATGTCATGCAACAACTCTGGGAGGTGCCTGGGGAGTAGGATCGCTGGGCCCCGCGCCTATGTCATTGCCCCCGCCGACATCATCGCTGCCCCCTCCAGTTGTGACTACCTCTTCGACGTTCCCATCATTGTCATCATCCCCAACGTCTTCCGGGATGGTGTGGATGTAACCCTCGTCTTCCACGTCGGAAGAAGAAAGATCTGTGCCCTGGAGTTCTTCTACACCGCGCACCCTTTTTTGGGTCCTGAGGGGTCGTCTCGGGCTAAGGGACAGCATCCTCTTTTCTGGTGTCTTTTCCGCTGGTTTGGCCGAAGCCTCCCGCCTGGGAGGAAGAGCCACCCTGGCTGCCGTATGGGTAGCCTTCGAAAGGGCGGCCAGCACCAGCTCGATAGATGAGGACCATTTAGCCTGTATCACCTGGGTCTTCACAGGCAGGTCGGACACCTTGTCCTGTTTGGCCTTCTCCGGTTTCCTCTGCAGCTTCCCCGGAGTAGCTTACTTTCTCTTCGATGAAGAGCTGGAGCAATGGCTGGAGACTGAGACCGCTGGAAATGATGAGCGCGCCCTGGCCGTCGCAGGACCTGCTTGCGCGGTGACCCCAACAACACCGGACTCGCGGTGCTTGGCCTCATCTTGGGCCCCCATGGATGGAGTGCACTCAAAGTACTTAGAAGTCCGCTCTGACTGGCTGGATCCAGATGAGGCATGCCCCTGTGAAGCACACCGGGAAGGGGCCATGGCTTTGAACCACGCGCCAGTCTGATGTGTCGATCCTTCATAGTGCGCTTGGTAAAGCTAGACAGATCTTGCAATCCTCATCCTTGTGTGTCGGATGAAGACAAAGCAACTGAGAATGCTTGTCCTCTATGAAAACATTCTGAAAACTGCAGCTGGTGCAGGGATTGAAGAGGGAGGCCCCAGTCGTCGTCCTCCTCTGACATGGTCCGGCATGTGGTGTAGGCCCGATGGCCTTCTTGAAACTTCGAAGAAGAAACACTCAACGATTACGCCCTTGAGGGGCGATGAAAGATGTCGAAAAACTGATCCCCATTAGTAGGATGAAGAAACGATAGGGCACACGGGCTCGATCGAACAAAAATAGGATTTTCTTAGCAAAAAAGCACGAAAAACACAGAAAGCTCTAAGAGCGAAACACAATGACTCCCAACACTTCGACGTGCGGTAAAAATCTGAAGATGGGTGCCTGAGGAGTGGCTTAGGGAGAGGGCAGTCATTGGCCTGGAGTAGTATGACCAAGGGCTCAGTGATTGATTTACGGGAGAAAGACAGTTTGTAAACGAAAGTGAAACTTTTTTTAATCTTTTACGAGGATTCCCGGCCTGACAACAGGGAATATTCATGAACATGTGAATCCATGCCAGACGACCGCATGCTGGAGAATATATTTGCTTTTCTAATGGATTCCTTCTACCACAGATTCCTCATCTATGATAGTCTCCCACAGCAGTGTGAAGATCTGGAGCAGGAAGGAGAGCAAGGACTCTAATATGACCAAACAACCTTGAAGGACCACCCTACCAAAAACAGGCATCCTGGCATGAAAGAGAATCTAAGCAGTAATGCTTAGCAAACGTTTGCAGAGATGCCCACGTTGCCACATGGCAGATGTCCAGGGCAGGGACTCCCCTCTGCAGGGAAGAGGCGCCATCCACTCCTCTGGTAGAATAGGTGCTGAGACACTTAGGCACCTCCTTTCCAGCCAGATCATTGTCTTTCTGAGATGCAGAGAAAGATCCACCTTGACAGGGTCGGTTTAGTCACAGCCCTGCCAGCACGTTCCCCAGAGTAACCACGGAAAAGCTGGTCATCTTTCCGAGCTTCTCTCATTTGAGAGACATAGTAGCTGAGGGCCAGCCGATGAAATCCTTCCTCTGCTTAAAAAGGATTAGGCGGAGGAAAAAAAACACAGTAAAATGGATCATTTTAGAGAGATGAAAATCTGAGACCATTTTTGGAAGAAAAGAGGGTCCCACTCTTAATATCTTTTTCTTTGGAGAAAAACAAATAGGGAGGTTTCACAGAAAACACCTGGAGCTTACTCACCCGTCTCGCAGAAGCTCCCATAAAAAATGTCAAAACCAAACTCAAATCCCACAGCGGAAACACAAACAGTGGGTATTGTAAAGAAATTAAAGTTACTCACTGTAGTGACTAGAGCACTCATAGTCTCCTTTCCTCCATCGTTGTGGGCGTCCCCCAACATGGGGACAGTACCGGAACCTTTGGCAGCAAAAAATCGAGTTTCCCCTTTAAATTTAGTATAACGCACTGGGGCGCAGCCTTGGGAGTGGGAACACCCTGCCGAGACCCCACTCTCTGGTGCCTCACCTCAGTCTCCTTTTAACACAACGGACGGTTAGATACCTGGCTACTCTTAGTACATATTAGCCCTTGGCATACTAGCGGGGGAAGGTGAGTGGCACGTATGGAGGAAAGGGGACTATGGACCTTGAGTACTCTAGTCACTACGGTGAGTAACTTTAATTACTCAAACGTCCAGCCTGCTTTCCTCCATCCTTGTGGGAGATTCCAACAAACAGCAACATAGGGGAAGCTGTGACAACCTGCCTCATATTTAGGATGAAGCGAAAAGGCTCTTCAGAACTGCCTGACCAACTCTGCATCTCGCCTGGAACCGGTGTCCAGCGAGTAGTGCCCACAGAAGGCCGACAGAGTGGCCCAAGTAGCCACCTTGCTGATGAGATACCAAGAAGCATGTCTCTGACATGCAACGGCCGTGGCCTTAGCTCTGACCGCATGGGCACGAGTCCCCCAGGAACCGTTTGCCCATGGCAGTGTACACCTCCGAAATGGCCTGAACCATCCAACGGGTGAAGGAAGCCTTGGAGAGCCAGGGGTGGAGGCCCCAAAAGTCACGAACAATGCCTCTGACTTCCTGATGGATTTTATCAGAGAGAGATAAATCTTGAGAACCCTATTGAGGTACAAGGAACGTAGGGCCCTCTCTGCCTCAGACTGTGTGGGTTCGGTATGAACACCGACAGGTAGATTTCTTGATTCAGAAGGAACGGAGAGACCACTTTTGGCAAGAAGTTTGGGTGAGTACGCAAGATGACCTTGTCGTTGTGAAAACATGGTGAAGGGCTTGCACGAAGACAATGCCTGCAGCTCACTAACCATGCGCACAGAGGTTAATCATCAATAAAACAGTTTTTAGTGTCACCAAGCAGATGTCCACAGAGGCCATTGGCTTGAAAGGCTTGCATTGCAAAGCTGCAAGAACCACATTGAGGTCCCAGACCGGATGCGGCCTATGCTCTGGGTGAAGAAGCCTTGACAAACCCTTAAGGTGGGCTTTAACCACTAGGTTGGCTGCCGAAAGCACATGCTCAGGGGAATTCTTGTAAGCCCCAATGGCCGCCAAATATGTGCAGAAAGTATCCACCGGAACTCCAGAGCAAGCAAGGTGTGCAAAAGGCCAGTATGTCATCCAGAGTACAGGTGACAGGGCTCAGACATTTGTTGCGGGCCCAATGGCAGAACCTAGTCCATTTGCGCTTATACTGGGACTAAGTCAAGGGCCTGCTGAATAATGTCCCAGATGTCATCTGAAAATTGAGCATGCTGAAGTCTCAGCTGATCAGACACCAGGCCGCCAGGACCAGTTTGGCCGGGTCTGGATGTTCCACTGCCCCGCACTGCTGTGTCAAGCAACCCCTGCTGGGAATAGGAAGATGGATGAGACCCTGGGAATGGCAGATCCAAAAATCAGGGTCTCGAAGGCCAGTGGGGGGCAACCAGGATGAGGCTGCAGCCTACGGAGGCCCGGAATTTATGGAGGGTCCGTTGTAGCAGAGGAGTAGGCAGGAACGCATAACACCTGTGGCCGTACCAACAGATCTGGAAGGCGTCTCCCAGTGACCCTAGACCTGCCCATGAGGCAAAGTGGGTGCACTTGGCATTCATGGGAGATGCAAACAAATCCAGGTCCGCACACCCCCCAATGCTGGAACAGGGCCAACAAGGAGTCGCTGTGCAACTCCCACTCGTAGGTGTTGAACCCCAAGTGACTCAATTGATCTGCT
This sequence comes from Ambystoma mexicanum, assembly GCF_040938575.1. NCBI lineage: Eukaryota > Metazoa > Chordata > Amphibia > Caudata > Ambystomatidae > Ambystoma > Ambystoma mexicanum. Next base: position 603,122,728 of record NC_090922.1, read on the forward strand.
TCTGCATTGGGGTCCCCAGGCAGGTAGATTGCCAAAATCCAAATCCCCTCTGTTAGGGCCCATTCCCAGATCGAAACTGCCTCCATGCAAAGGAGGAGGGGGTTGGGGAAGGGTTTGGTGCCACCCTGCTTGTTCAGGTAAACCACTGTAGTAGAATTGTCCATCCTGACCCGAACCGACTTATCCCTGATCAGGGGCTAAAATGCCTTGAGGGCCAGGCCCACTGCCCGGAGCTCAAGCCGATTGATATGTAGGAGGGCTTCCGTCTTCCCATACTCAATGACTCACATAGCCCTCCACAGTAGCCCGCCAGCCCAAAAGAGAGGAGTCCGTCGTCACCAGCAGGGTAGGCTCCAGTCAGGTGAAGGGGGCTCCCACTGAAACATTGCCATCCATCAGCCACCAACGAAGATCGGGCAGATGGAACGGTGGTATAGGGATCCTGTCCGACTGAGATCCCGTCTCCGTATCCCAATTGGATGCCAGGTGGAGATGGAGGCCCCTCATCGTGACGCATGAGTGCTGTACAGTGAGCACGCAGGAGGCCATTAGGCCCAGAATGTGCTGGAACTACCATGCTGAGGTAGTTGTATTGGCCAGAACGTGCCCCACCGCCTTGCGAAGGGTCAGGAGCCTCTGGGGCGTAGGAAACACTGCAGTGTTCCAACGCACCCCTAGGAAGACCAGTTCCTGAGATGGGCACAACTGTGACTTCCTCTGGTTGAGGGGGAAAACCCCAGCTGATGAAGGATATCTGGCAGCAGTGCACCACCCCTTCGGTTGACCCCGTCCTCACCAGCGAGTCAGCCAAGAAACGGCATAGATGATGGCCCTCTAAGCGGAGAAGGCCAGCCATTGCGTTCATCAACTTTGTGAAGACACGAGGGGCCGAGTTCAGGCCGAAGGGCAGCACCTTGCACTGAAAGTGGTACGACAATCGCGAACCGCAGAAACTTCTGATGCGGATGATATATGGGTACATGCAGGTACGTATTCTTGAGGTCCCCTGCACACACAGACTCGGCAATGTGTGCGGGAGTAATCATCTTGAAGCGTTCCAGCAGTAAAGACAGATTTAGAAATGACATGTCCAAAACTACCCTCAGGCCAGCCTGGTTGTTCTAGGGTACTGCAAACATCCTGGAATAGTAACCAAAGACCCTATTTACAAGAGCGAAAGGACCTCCTTTAAAAGAGCCGGGGACATGATCTGACGAAGAGGAGGAGAGGATGGAAGAGGCATAGGAAGAGTAACACTGAAGCCTGAAGCCTGTGGAGAATACAGAGGATCCGCGGGTTGCTGAAGAGATGCTTCCAGGTATCCTTGAACTAAGCCGAATGGCCCCCCACAAACGAGCTGTGTCCCCCAACCGTGACGCCACTGCTTCTGGGCATCAGAGGCAGGAGCAGAGGAAGAAGAGCAGAAAAACCAATGTGATGTCCTCTGTTGCTTCCTCCTGTTTTCGCTGGGCGACCTTTCAGGCCTTTGTGTACCGCTTGAAACTGGAGAAAGCGTGGGGTTTGAACTCGGTCCTGCCCTGGGTTTAAGGATTTCTGACCTGGTTTTGTCAGGATGGCTAAGGGCTTGGCGGTTTGAGTGGACGTTTTCCTCTTCGTCAATTCGTTATCGGTGGACGAATGAAAAAGGTCCAAGCCCTCAAAGGGCGGATCCAGGATCCGCTCCTGCACGTCAGGTGAAAACTTTGTGGCATACATCCACGCTGTCCTCATCTCGACCCCAAGGCACAGCCCTCTGCTGGCTGTGTCGATGCGGGAGAACGAAGACTCCATGAGGTCCTGCGCAATGGCCCAGGCATCTGCCAGACTGGCCTTGAACGAGGGTTGCTTTTCCGAAAGGAGGTCGGGCAGAAATACCCTGAGCTCCCGCCACAGCTTCTGGTTAGCCGCAGCCAAGAGGGCATCCGCCTAAGCTTGCCACGGTTGCAGTCCTGAGGAGGAATAACAGTGCTTTCCCAAGGACTCAAGGTCTTTGTCCTCCTTGGAGAGGAAACTGGAGGTGGTTCCCATAGAGGCAGATGTTGAAGACAATGGTTTAGAATACGAGGCCGCAGCCAACACAGAGGAATGGGGCTGCGGGTGAGCAGTAAGGAGGATTGGCTCTTGTTGGATTCTTGTTCCTTCGCCCAGACCTTCTGCACCACATGCAGGACATCCTTTTGGAGGGGGATGCCAGACCGGATCGAGGTGCATTTGCCCAAGACCTCTGCTAGCACACCTGACTACTGGGGGGCTTCCTCAGGAAGAGAGACCTCCCCCACACCCCAAGAACTCCTCCAGGCCCTGAAGGCAGTCCTGAAAGTCCTTAACGGATGCCAAGGGTTCATCGTCCTGGGTGACATCGTCATCATCGCCCCCTAACCCCCTTTTTACAGACAGAGGGGAATTCGGGCCCTGCGACAGGAGCCGGCAGAGTCCCCCCAGGTCTGGAGCCGTAGACAGGTCAAACGGCTGTTGTGGGGGAGGCGCTGGTGGTAGAGGAGGAGGTGTGTGGGAGTCAGAACAAACGGTGGGTCCTGAACCAGTGGAGAGACCGGCACCAGAACCAGGAGTGCCGATGGAACGGGAGGAGTACCCAGAGGAGGGGGCCAGGGAGGCACCACTTGCAGAATGATCTCCTTGACAATGTACTTCAGGAGCCCCTTCATCTGAGGGGAATGTATGCGGTGAAGGAAGCGCTTGAAGAAGCAGTCCTCACAAACCGCTGCATCCCCAAGGGCCCGGCGCTCCGAGGTGCTGGGCCTCCACTCCGGGTCAAAGCGCTGAGGCGCCTGGTGTATGTAGCCATACAGTGATTGGTAGATGTAGCCCTGAGGGGAACAAAAACCTGCACCGCATAATCTGCTGCCACGTCATGAGAGAAGGGGGCTGTGATCATCCTGCAAAGCCCATTCGATGGCAGAAAGCACTGGTGAGCTTTGTGCCGGTTCCAATGTGCCGCTCTGCCATTGTGAAGCCTTGCACTACGCCATTGCCGGGAGGGCGTGGAGGCCCTGAGCCAAGAGAGGCCTCATACACGATAGGATACAGCTTGGATCCTGCACCCGAAGCAGAAGGGTCAACCTCAGAGATCCCTCTGGTAGGCGCTGAGCCCTCAGCCGGACGGTCGGTAGTCATAACGCCCTTATTCACAACCTCAGAGTGAGCTCTGGTAGGCTGGGAGCCGTCGGCACCTGTGCCGGTAGCCGCGTTGGATTTAGCAGAGGACAGATTCTTGAAGGTGGCACTCGACAATCCTTTAATCCCTGGGGTAGAAGAAGAGGACGAGCCTGATCGTCCTTCCGAGGACAGCCTGGTAGGGATCCTGAGCCCTTCAGCTTGGGAGCTGGTAGCCTGGAAGGCCTCAGGTCTGTCCACAGACCGCCGGGAAGAGCCCCTGGGCCAATCGGCTTGGGAGCTGGTAGCCTTAGAGGCCTCAGGCCAGCCTGAACTTGAATCCGAGGAACCCCGATCCTGCTGTCGACATGCGCCTGGGGAAGCAAAGCACAAAAGGGAAATGAAATAAGTGAAAAAAAACAAACGGGGAGCTAAAAAAGTCTCTGCACTGGTTGCCAGGTCCGACACCGTCCATGAGGAAAAGGGGACTGGGCTGAGGTGCCGGAGGCCGGGGCCTCAGCCGGGTGTGACCATTCCCGAGGTCGCGCCCCTGCGCACTATACTACATTTAAAGGGTAAGCTCAATTTCTCACTGCCAACGGTTCTGGTACCGTCCCCATGTTGGGGGACGCACACAAAGTTGTAGGTTAGGGGACGGGATGTAAGCGTATAAACCCTGTTCCAAGAACCTCTTCAAAACCAAAATAGTGGAGAGGTATTTGTTAACGGTGCCAAATTGGCAGGCCTGCTTGGGCCAAGGACAGCAATAAATCCCAAACCAGGGATAACAGACAGGATATCAAGTGTTCAAATTCCTCTCCCGGCAACAAGTGAAAAACGTACACCACCTGCAGGCATAAATATACTTTGTTGCGTGACTCCAAGCTGAGAGCAGTACACTTAAGTGCCGGTCAGAAAAGAGTGCCCCAATGCTAAAAGAGGGAAAGGAAGTGCAGGTTGAGCGTACAAGTGCTGTTGGGGGAGGGTGGAAGAGGGGGAGAGGGCACCTGGGCTAGGCGAGTGCTAAGGGGAGGCCTGTTGGGCAACTGCCAGGGGAATGCAGAGAGTGCAGGAGAATGAAGGTCCACATCCTAAGTGCGAGGACAGGGCTGGATGGGCTAATTAGGTGTGCAGGCCCAGCCAGGCTAGTGCAGGTGAAGGTTGCCCAGTAGGGCAAGTGCAGGTTAAGGGGCCAGAGGAGATGGACGTGCTGGGGTAGACTGGGTGAGGTGGGTCTGGTCCCCTGTATGAATCAGAAGGAACCAGGCAGTCTCTCAATGCAGGAGAGCGACATTAGCAGGGGGGGAGAGAGAAGAGAAAAGGAGTGTCTTGAGAAGCTTCAGGAATTTAAGAAGATTTGGCTCAAGTCTGAAAGGGGCAGGGAGTCTCCTGCAGAAAAGAGAGATCTACCCCCCACTCTCTGCTAGGATAAGCATCTGATCTGCAGAGAGTTAGAGCTAGAAGACTGAAGGGCTCTAGCAGGGAGGTATATTAGGGACAGAGAGTTGGATGCACCAGGCTCTCAGGCCCCAGAAAGCCTTGTGGATGATGCAGAGGGTCTTGAAATTGATCCTTGCAGCAAATGGGAGTCAGTGGAATCACAGGGATCGGTGGGAGCACATAAAGGATGTTGAATGTCAATTCGGCCATCAGCGAGTCCCTCAGAGCTCCCTCACAAGGAACTTCTCTGGAACAGAACAACTTGCACTTCTTGTTCACACTGGAAGCGAGGAGATCTACTTGAGGAGTTCCCCAACATGCAGATCTTCTCCAGAACTTCCCGACAGAGCTCCCACTCATGGGAGGCCAAAGTCTGTCGGCTGAAAACATCGGCTGACACATTCTCTCTTCTGGCCAATTGTGCAGCTGTCAGAGATGCCATTCTCCAGAGCCAAAGAACCACAGTCTCATTGCTTCTCTGCACTGCGCAAGGACAACACACCACCCTGCTTTTTGAGGTAGTGTGTGGCTACTGTGTTGTCAATCAGGATCAGCATAGTCTTGTAGAGGGGTGGAAGCCGACCAGGGACAGACTGATCACCCTCTGCTCCAGGAAATTGATGTGCTCCCGAGACACAGAGGGAGACAACAGTTTGTTCACTGTCAGTTACAATAGGTGTGCACCCAAACCTGTCAGAGATGCATTGGTAATAACTGTCACTTGGGACCAGGGTTGACGAAAAGACATGCCTCTCAGCTAGATGATGATGATTAATTTATAAAGCGATCGTTCGCAAAAAGGCATTGTGGCGCTTATACAGAGGCCACCATCAGTAATGCAACTTCAACAAACAAAAAAAATGAAGTACTTTATTGAAATATGTCTCTCCTGGCCCACCACGCAAGATCCCAAGCCACATGGTTCGAAACCTACAGAAGGTCTGACATGTGGCCCTGAAATAGTGACCATTGGCAACAGAGGAGTCACTGAAGTAATCTCATGAGCAGCCTTGCCTCCAGAACCAGCAGGAGGCCATGAGGCCCAACAGGCGCAGAAAAGCTGAAGCTAGGATTGGAGGACATTCACCATGCAAAAGATGTTTGCTACACGGTCGTCAGGCGGGAATGCCCTGCCCAGGCGAGTATTCAAGACTGCGCCCATAAATCGTAGAGAATGGGACGGTAAAACTAGAGACTTTTTGAAGTTCAGGGAAAAGCCAAAGCTGCGCAACAGAGTGCATGTGCAGAGCAGGTGCCCGACACTAAATCTGGGGCACAAGCTCAGACAAGCCAGTCATGCAGGTAGGGAAAGACATGAACGCCCTCCCTCATGAGACGAGCCACCACTGCTGCCAACAGCTTGGTGAAAACCCTGGGAGCTAAAGAAAGGCTGAACGGCAGGACTTTGCACTGGTAGTGATGTTGGCCCACCATGAACCTCAGGTACTTTCCTGTGTTTTGATGAATCGGCACATGGAAGTAGGCATCCTGAAGGTACAGTGATACCAACCAATCCAGCAGATCAAGGGCTTGCAGGATCTTGGCAAAAGCAACCATCTTGATTTTGTCCTTTCGTAGGGACAGATTAAGCAGCCGCAGATCCAACTTGGACATAAAACCCGTCCTCCTCCAGCACTAGAAAGTAGGTGGAATAACAACCCCTGTCTCCTTCGGAGCATGGCACCAGCTCTATTGCGCTCTTTGGAAGATGACGCGCCCTCCTCCCAGAGGATGGAGTCCGAGGACAAGGGGTTGGTGTGAGGGCCATGGTCTGGGGGACGTTGCACGAAAGGGAGACAGTAGCCCTGTTTGATGACCAGCAAGGCACAAGCATCAGACATGGTCTCGAACCATTCCTAGCTGAAAAGAGAGCTCTCCACCAGAGAGAGGGGATTTGTGGCAGCGAATCTCAGGTTTCGCACCTTATGAAACTGAGGGGACAGTGGCCATCCACTGCGCCCCCCTCTGTGGACCCCTCTATCCCTTGCCCTCAGGAATTGTCTGCCTTGCAGTCTTGCTGCAGCTGCCTGGCCTAGACCTTGTGGGTCATAGGAGGCTAAACCACTAAACCCCCGACCACTCCTAGAAGGCGCAGAGAGTGTTTGTACAGCCAGATCCAAGGACTTCACTGTAACGTTAGATGACTTGAAGGGCATCATCAGCTTTAGCCCCAAACATATCCTGTCAAACAATAAGCATGTCCAAAACCTTAGCGCGACGTCAGGAGTGATGTCTAACCACCGTACTTGTGGCCAAGGATCTTCCGACACAAATCATCCATGACTAGTCCCGAACGTAAAATCTGATGACGGGCTTCCCTGCCATCATTTACCATGGACAGGAAGCCCTCCTTCATACCCACATCAGGGATTAGATCAGCTGCATTAGCTACTGTGAACCAAAGACCAAAAAAGAACATTGGCAGGTTACAAAAGGCATCAATAGGCTGCCCTGTGCAAATCTTCCACCACAGATCCAGCCTTACTCTCCCTGTCGGGGAGGCTGGGGGGGGAGACAGAAAGGTGGATAACTTTAGGTTCACAGTCACGGCCCGTATCACTAAGCTGTCAGGGGAGGCTTAAGTGGACAAGAAGGCTGGATCTGAGGGGCAGGACGAAGCTTCCTAGCCAAACTCCTTGTCAACAGCAGGTGTTGAAGTAGGTATCTCCCACACCTCTAACACGGAGGCCTCAACTATTACATTGAATGGAAGCAAGGTTTCTCTCTTGGGGCCTTGACAATTGAATCTTGGGTCGGGATGGAGCACATATGCCCAATGTATCAGCTACCTTAGGCTTCAATTATTGGAAAGAAGCTTGAGGCTTACCAGGAGTGGGGGCTGAAAGAATGTCCAGTTCAGGGCAGGTGTCCAGACCACTGGCCTCCTGGAGAATCGAGGCCAGCCTCTGGACGTCTTCACCTTCCTCAGAGAACTCCTCCAGGAAGTCCCTCTCTTCCTGGGAGACCAAAGCTCTCAACCCAAAGGGCCATTGGTCCCCCTCATCGCCAAAGATGCCCTAACAAAATGTTTCAAAGGAAGAGAAGCATATTCCAGAGGTGCCCAGAGGCAGACTAGTGGCCCCATCGAGGATGAAGTCGGAACCAGCGAAGAGACCTCAGTGACCGACGACGGTGCGATTCCAGGATTGGGTTCGAAAGGGTACCTGAGCCGTATTCTCTGGAGTGTCTTTGGAGCAGTGTCTTTTCTTTTTAGAAGAGGAAGGAGAATGCCGGGGCGAGGATCGGCATGGGGAGCAGAATCTCATGCTGCACTTATTACTGTCCTTATCATTTTCCTTGCAAGAGGGCAATCTCTCCACAGATCGTCAGTTCGAGTGACCTTGAATGAGACCACGCAAATTCACTCTTTGCTTTGTGGATGTAGGTGAAGATCTTAGCTGCCCGCTCCCAAAGTACCTACGAATGTATGGACTGGCACAAGCCACAATAATGGGTGTCGTGCTCTTCATCCAAGCGGTAAAGGCAAATCCGGAGTGGATCAGATACTGACATCTGCTGCCCGCAATCTGCACACGGTATACAACAGGGGCTGATCCGGGGTCCATGGGCAGGTAAAGGAACATTCTAGGTTAGTGGGAACACATATAGAAGTGGAAAACTCCAGCTGAATACAAATTCACCCACTTCTTTCTCATTTGGTGATTCTGGTTATATTATGTATTTGCTTTTGAGTTCTTTCACAGTTCATTTTTTGTTTTAGTCTTACTGATGGTTGGAGCTGGTTGCTGTAACTACTCACAAGGTATGAACTACTCTTTCCATTTTGCTTTTCCTACACATCTGTCTGGTGGATGCATTATATGACATACATTACTTATCATAATCATATTTCTGGTGCTTGTAACTGCTTAGATGATTCACATGCTTTGCATAAAGTCCAAAATCTAGTGGTAATTGCAGAATATTGCATTTTGTATTCAAAGTCCGAAAAGGGACGTCGACCTGGGTGTGTCTAACACTATCCCTAGTGTGACGGGTAGTGCACCCATGATCCTTCATGCATCGAGGTCCCCCCAGTTTTTTTTGATCTGCCATCAGGGAGCCTGACGAGAATGTGCGAGTACAGAAGGATAGAAAAGGTGCAAGATGTTTATGTTCCTTCAACTCCAAGAGGGGAAGAAGGGAGGGTGCATGTCAATGCAAGCACCAGAAATATGAATATGGTAAGTAATGTACGAGTTCTGATGCTTGTGAATCTGCTTAGAATTACATGCTGTGCATAGACTAGCAAGTAGTAACAGGAGATGGTTTTGGGATGCTAGAAAGAACAGCAGCAAATTTAATTGAATATTTGTTTAGCGCCTATACACAATGGGTTGCAAAGCGGGTGACAACACAAAAAGAGGACAACACTGCCTGACCCACTTGAGAATCAGTCTTAGAATGTGTTTCTAAGCAGCAATGTTGTGTAAACGTGTGAATAGAACGCCAAGTCCCTGCTTTGCATATAGCATCTAGAGGAATATTTGCAATGAAGGCTATAGTGACACCTGTGCCTCGAATATAATGTGCTCTAGCCGTAAAAGGTGAGAAACTCTCTTTGAAAGAGTAACGCATCTGGATACATTTAACAATCCATTCTGAAATTGCTGATTTACCCCTTCTCTACCAGTGGCATCTAACAGTGGCAATGGAGACAAAGACTGTATCTGTCTTCCGAAGTGGTTTTGTTTTATTGAGGTAGTTCATCACTGCTCTCCTAACATCTAGTGTATGGAGACTTCTTTCAGCAGAATTAGTTTGATATTGAAGAAAGATGAAGTTCTATGGATTGATTTACATGGAATATGGAGATGAATTTGGGTGCAAAATGTGGATGTGTGCGCAGAACCACTTTGTCCTTATGAATGGTAACAAATGGGTCTTCAACTGAGAGAGCTTGCAGTTCACTTACCCTTCTAATGGAAGTAATAGCTACCATGAAACAGTCTTATAGGTGAGAACTCTAAGACTAGCCTTGTGCATTGGCTCAAAAGGAGGGCCCATAGGTTTAATAAGGATGTTATTCAAGTCCCATCTGGGAGCAGGATTAGAAACAGGGGGGTATGAAGTATTGTTACTTCTTCCATAAAAGCCTTATTACAGGGATTCTACAACAGGAAACCTTGCATTGAGAGGATTTTTGTATAACTATTAACACGTAAATTAATCAAATTAAAAAAGGAAGAAAAAAAAAAAGAGTTTGGGGCATGAGTGCAGTTTTGCCCCCTGATCTTGGGATAGCATGTTGTAGGGGCAAGGCAGTTTCACTGGAGAGCAAAGTGACACCCTCTTAAGATACGAGAACCATGGATGAGGAGCCTACATTGGTGCTATTAGGATCAGTGTAACTTGTTCCTGGTGCATCTTGTGAATTATCGTGTTGAGGAAAGGAGTTGAGAGGAAAACCATGGGAAAATCTCCCTGACCATTTGATCTAGACACTGCTCCCCCTAGGAAATTTTCTGGGAATACCTGGAGGCGTAGTCTGGGCATTGTGCGTTCTCCGGTGTTGCAAAGAGGTCAATGTCTGGATGTCCCCATTCTGCAAAGACATTGTTCAAAATGTGAGCATGTAAACGCCACTTGTGTTCTACGGGTAGTTGAAAGTTTCTGCTGAGCACGTCAGCAAGAAGATTTTATTCCCTTGGAAGGTGTGGTGACAGGAGGAACATGTTGAGTTTGGTTGCCCAAATGCTTTGGGCCAGTTTGGACACTTCTGGAGAGTGCGTCCCTCCCTGCTCATTTATGTAAAGCATGTGTCAGGATTAAAACGGTTTCCCCTGCAGTTGTTTGAAAACCTTTAGGGCTTTGAATGCTGCTAGAAGTTCTAAAAGGTTGATATGTTTGTTTGTCATGGATTGCAACCGTGCGCTGTGTGGTGGTGAAGGTGTGGTCCCCACACTGACAGGGATACATCTGTGGTGAGAGTGTCTTCTACTGTGGGGATGGTGAAAGATTTCATTTTCACAAGGTTCTCCCATGTCCACCACTGCAGTGATAGTACAAGTGTTATCGAGACAAACACTAGATTGTCCCAATGACTGCTTTCTCGACACCATTGGCTCGATAGCCACTCTTGCATCGGGTGTAGGCACAGACGGGCGTGTGGCACCAGAAAAATCCAGGAAGCCATCATTCCTATAAACCGCATGGCTTTTTGCAAAGTTATCTGACAACCGGCTACATACTGAGGGATTTGGATCAATATGTTTTGGACCCTCTCGTTGGAGGAGAAGACAAGCCTATTTTCTGTCCGAATAAGAGCTCCCACAAATTGTTTTACTTGGCTGGGGACAATGCTTGGTTTCTTTCTCGTTGATGAAGAACCCAGCTGGAAGAGTAGGTTCATAGTCTTTGGGTATTCTCTAGACAGACCTGGATGTGGAACAGTATCCTCAAGTCAATAGGATCCCAAGAGGATTACGCATCTGTATATTTCCCTCCTTTGAAGAGGAAGATTTGACAGGATTCAAAGAGAGGGAATAACTACTGTCCAACACATCAAAAGAAATGATGATGAGACTAATACACAAAGCCAAAAGAGCTCACGAGAAACTAACCAAAGAAAACAACCCACTTCTGCCGGCAGGCGGAAAGCCGGCGGCCGACAAAGGTCGAATAAGGCCATCCTGTTTGCCCCTGTTTGCGCATGGGTGCTCTCACAAAGTCTTTATTTTCAGTGTGTGCTGCCTAACATCTGGAACTTCGAACTGCCTATATATATTCACAATCCTTTGATACAACGGATACACGACCCTGCCACCGCCTACCTTAAGGTAACTCTGCTACCAATCTAAGACCACTTACGTGCATAGTGGTTGACATTTGAATCCCCTCGCACCCCCAACCACTGTTCCCAACTATCAAATTAATTCACGGCCGCCCTGCAAGGCTCAGGTTGGAGCGATTTTGTTCTCACCCTGTCTACGTTCAAATGACTCACTGACGTTACTGTTTCCAGGCTACCCTGCCTAATTTTGAATCTGCATACTGTTGAATCCACCTCCTTATGATTGCATTGCCGTTACTGTTTTCAGGCTACCCTGCCTAATTTCGAATCTGCATACTGTTGATTCCACCTCCTTATCATTGCAATGCCGTTACTGTTTCCAGGCTACCCTGCCTAATTTTGAATCTGCATACTATTGATTCCACCTCCTTATGATTGCATTGCCGTTACTGTTTCCAGGCTACCATGCCTAATTTCAAACCTGCTTACTGTTGATTCCACCTCCTTATGATTGCATTGCTGTTACTGCTTCCAGGCTACCCTGCCTAATTTCGAATCTGCATACTGTTGATTCCACCTCCTTATGATTGCATTGCCGTTACTGTTTCCAGGCTACCCTGCCTAATTTCGAATCTGCATACTGTTGATTCCACCTCCTTACGATTGCATTGCCGTTACTGTTTCCAGGCTACCCTGCCTAATTTTGAATCTGCTTACTGTTGATTCCACCTCCTTTTGATTGCATTGCCGTTATGGTTTCGCGGCTACCTTACATACTTCGCACCTATCCATTGTCGATACTTATCACCACACAGGGACACTACGACCACCCTCGCTGTCACTGTCATGCACACAATGTTGCCCACAGCCTCCAGCAACTTCTAGAACTCAAACCATCCCACAACTACCACTCTGCTCACCCTCCTCACCACACTCTCTATCCTCACCCCTTACCATGCACTACCATCTATGCAATCAACACTGTTGAGCCCCGTCTCGGCTCCCCTACAACCCACTACCATGCACACCCCGGACACATCACAACAAGCACATCACTCACATGCAGCCATTTCCTCTGCATCATCATGTCTCACCACAATGTGCAGACTGACCAGACTAAGAGCTCACACCCTCCCTACAGAATACAGCTCTCAACCCACCATCACAGCACTTAGAAATGAAACAGTCACAAACCAAGCACATCAGGCCCCACACTGCTAGCACACATGCCGCACCAGACCAATACGCCACCACCACTTTCACTGCCACCATAAACACTCGCACACCACACATCAAATGTGCCCTCCTCAATGTGCGCTCCCTCCCAGCTCATGCACTTGAAATTCACGACTTCATAACAGACAAGAACATCGACCTACTTGCCATCATAGAAACCTGGCTACATGAAGCTTCCGGTCCCGCTGTCGCACTTGCAATTCCACCAGGCTTTACCATCCTCAGACAAGACAGACAGCACGAGTGGGAGGCGGAGTAGCCCTCATCTTCAATGAGAGCCTCCATCTTCAACTCGTCAGTCACCCATCGACCAGCAACTCCGACCTCCTATCTGCCAAACTCACACTGTCCCCCAACAGTACCATCAACATTGATGTGCTATACCACCCCCCCGGGGCTCCCCCTAAACTTTCAAGAACACCTCATCCACACTCTCAGCAACATCATCAAGAGCTCCACCAAGACACTACTACTGGGAGACCTAAACTTAGGCTTCAATGATGCGAAAGATAAACCTGCTGATTCCCTCTCTAAGGAACTCACTGACTTACGATTTACTCAAAAAGTTTTGAGCCCCACACACTCCAAAGGCTGCATCCTAGACTGGATTGCTGACCATAACTGCCTCACGACTATCAGCTCTAATACTGCCATGCCATGGGCTGATCCCAATTGTATTGAATTCACTCTACCCATCGCCAGAAGCCACAAAACTCTCACCCCTGCTACTGCAACCCAAGAGAGAAGCTCCAGGAAGCTCAACGAGGATAACTTACGCCCTCACCTTAATATCCCTGAACTAGCACCCCCTTTCTCCAACAATCCTAACACCTTAGCAGACATCTACAAGGATATTCTCACTAAAGCCATTAACGAAATAGCACCACTTGAATGCAAAAAAGAAAAGAAATCTCTACAAACCAATTCATGGTTCACTGAAGAACTTCAGTCACTGCGTTTGTGCAAAAGAATAGCACTAAAAAATTGCCAAACCAATCCAAGTGACAGTGCAAAAAACAATTTCAACCTACTCTCCCACCAATACAAAGCAGCCATCACCTTAACCAAAGCAAATGCCTTTACACACGCATCTCTAATGCCAAATTGTACTAAAAGGAAATTTTCACCATCTTCAATGAGCTCATCTCCCCACCGATTACACCAGATGAAATAGTCAAAGATGAAGCCTGGTGTGCCAGTATCCAATCCGCCATGCTACACAAAATCGATCTCCTCCAAAAGAAAATCCAGGTCCATTGCAAAGCCCTACCGCCGCTTTCCTGTACCAAGCCAACTCCCGCCTCTACCAACTCCACCAAACCTGTTTTCTCCTTCAGGGACGTCACTGAAGCAGATGTCATAAACCTACCCAAAAGCCTCAAACCCTCTCCTTGTAAAGGAGACATATGTCCACCGAAGCTCATCAAGGCCTGCGCAGACCGCTTCGCTCCGCTCTTTAAGGCCTTCATTAATGATTCAATCAAAACAGGCATTATCCCGGCCAGCCTCAAAGAGGCCTGGGTCCGCCCCCTCCTAAAAAAGCCAACCCTCGACCCTTTACAACCAAATAACTACAGACCAATAACGGTGCCTTTCCTCCTCAAGTTACTGGACAAAGCTGCACATAGCCGGATCCAACTTTTCCTGGAAACCCACACTATATATTGGGGACCAGGCAATCTGGGTTCAGGAAAGGACACAGCACTGAAACAGCCTTAGTGGATCTAAAGAACCAGATCACCCAAATCATGGACAAAGGCAAACCAGCCCTTCTGCTACTTTTAGATCTCTCGGCCGCCTTCGATCTGGTTGACCACAAGTCTCTCACATCTCACCTCACACTCTCAGCTAACTTCTCCAAAGAAGCAGCTCTCTGGGTCACCTCTTTCCTCGAAGGAAGAGCAATGACATTTTTCTCAGACATAGCAAATGCCACACCCACCACCATCCACTGCGGAGTCCCACAGGGATCCTGCACAGCACCCACATTATACAACTTGTTCACAAAGCCTCTCTTCGACAAGATTGACTCACTTGATATCGCGTACACGAACTACACTGACGATACACAGGTACTCCTACCTCTCTCTGGCTCATACCACACAGACGCTGAGGCGTCTCATACAATCTACTCTACCATCCAGGCCTGGATGACGGTAAATGGCCTCTGCCACAATGGGGATAAGACAGAAATAATTGATACTAGGTCAAAAGAACATCTTAGTCAAACTTGATAAACTGTACGCCAACTTCACCATTGACAACTCTGCTATCCCTGTGCCCACAGCCGTCAAAACTCTGGGGGTCTACTTAGACGCCACACTATCCATGACTAGACAGGTTAGTGCTATCACGTCCTCATCTGCACATACCACCAAACTCATAAACGCCATCACACCATACTTATCCAAACCCAACTGTCTCTCAATAGCTAGAGCAACCATTGGAGCCAAACTAGACTACTGCAATGCCCTGCTGGCAGGCACATCCGCAAAAAACTTAAACAGGCTACAAGTCACGCAGAACAATGCGCTTCGGGCCGCCATAAGCATCTCAAAAAGGGAGCATCTCTCCCAGGATAGAAAATCAGCACATTGGCTACCTGTAAAAGAGCGCATCAATCTCAAAATCCTCACCATTACACAAATGCCTCACTCTCTCTGCACCTTCATATCTATCTGAGACAATCACCAAATACTCCTCCACACGTCCCACTATGACACAATACACAAATCAACTACACTTCCCACGCATCAATAGAGCCAAAGCCGGTGGCCTAGGTTTCCCATACATTGCTGCCAAATCATGGAACGCACTCCCCTCAGACATCAGAGCAGAAAACTCACTCCCTGCATTTCGTAGAAAACTCATGACCTCACTCCAAGCCTTGCAAAATGTAACTATCGTTACGCGGTAAATTCTCTGTACATTATTATTTGTGTGTTTTTGATATGTAACTAAGCTATGTCTGTAACAAGCGCCACAATGCCCTCGGGTTGCTCTGCACTTTACAAATCCGAATAAATAGAGACAACTAAACAAGGAATTCAAGCACTTAACTCACCCTAAGCTACTTAAAAAAACGACCAGATAATAGACGATTACATCCAATGGTATACAAAGGAATTAAAAATCAAAAAACAAAAGAAGTTCATAAGAGACGAGATGGATTACACATTTTAGCGAATTTATACTTTTCAAAAACCAACATCACCAAGAAACTGCCAACAGCCACAAAAGAGTAGACTACCTCAAAAGACACCAATCCAACCGTCACCACCATCATCAGAAGCAGAGTCTCAAAGCGATATGGATTTAGAACCAGCCATTCCCACAGCTTCCACCACGCCTACTACCGAAAGTGGTACCTCTTCTGCTTTTTTAGAGGGGTACATCAGGTACAAACATATGAGAACCATTCACACCAATCAACGCAAAATACCACCATGGCATCAACCCGAACAGGAAGAGGACAAGGAGGGGCAGGGGCCTTAATACCGATTCTGGCCTCAATCAGCGAAGGAGTCCATACAGGTTCCAAAAATCAAAAAACCCACAAGAAAACATTCTAGTTAACCTTACGGATTTGGACCCTTCACTGCATCTAATACGAGCACTGAACAAAGGGCTAACATTCTGCCCCTCTGGACCCCCAGACTACTTTATTCTCAACACAGATCTTTACAGATTCTGTGGAAGGCTCAAGCTAATAAAACATGTTTCACAAGATTTTAGGATCAAAAGACATAAAACAACAAACTCAATCGGACCTCACAGTTTCCCATATAGAGGATATAGTTCAACTTCTAAATATAGGAGAAAAAGAAGGCATACATACATTCTAATCACTCACAGCAGATTTGGACATAGAAACTGATCTAAGTGAAGAAACAGCTCTCAAGCCAAAATCAGTATTTACCCCACACTTGGCACAAACCAATGTTAAAGACTTGTGTTAAAAAGCAACCATCCAAGAACTAAGACAAAAATATTTGTCAGGAAAAAATCCCCAAATAAAACATGTCTCTAAAGGAAAAAATAGAAATTGACAAACTAAGCAGAAATCCAGACATCACCATAAAAAAAGCAGACAAAGGTGGCAACATCGTACTTATGAACACATTAGATTACCTCAAATCAGCAGAAGAACACCTAAGCCGAGACTGTTCTGAGAAATTAAATACCAATCCGATTACAAAACTAGTGCATGACTACACACTGGTCAGATTTAGGTCTACTGTCAGAAGATGAAAAAAGATTTCTAAACAATTCCCATCCAATTTTAGGAACAATTTATTTTATACCCCAAATGCATAAACCATTCAATGCATTTCCATCTTTCAGACCAATCATTAACAGTATAGGTTAAGTTACTGAACCCATCTCTAAATGTATTGATAAACAGCTACAGCCTCTTGTGTCAGGCCTGGCTTCCTATATCAAAGATACTAAGCATGTTTTTGAACAGCTTGAAGCAATAAATTGGGAGAAAGACTACAGACTCATCACTTTGGACGTCTTGTCTCTATACACTAGTATACTGCACTCTAAAGGTCTTGAAACAACTAATTATTTATTGAAGACTAACACATGTGACAAGGGGGGCATAAACCTACCGAATTTCGAGCTGTATTACCTAGCAGGACAGTTGATGTATGTGTCTAGGTGGTTGTCTGCGGAAGACTCAGCAGAAGCTAGGCTTTTGCAAGGTGAAGTAACTCCTTACTTTTTGAGGGAGACAGTGTGGCTGCATAAAACAAAAATAGCGAAGATGGGGAAACTACTGAAGTTGGGCTGGGAAGTCTGGCGTAGGACATGGAAAATGGTGGGTGACCCAGATCCCCTTTCCCAGCAGGTCCCACTGGCGGTGCTATGCGGGGATGACTCCCAACTGTTCAAAGCGATTCGTAGATACTGGGAACCAGTGGGAGTAGCCACCCTTGGAGACATATGGCAAGAGGGGGGGGAATTGGGATTCCAGAGACTGCAGGAGAAGACAGGGGTGCATAGAGGCCAATTCATTACTTATACTAGGCTCATGAGACGGGTGAGAGAGGTTGCCTGAGATTGTGCTGGAGGAAGAACCTGCCGCCTCCCTAGAAACAATGTATGATGTCTCGGAGGGTGGGCATGAAATATCTAGGATATATGAGCTCCTAAGGACGAAGGGAGGGAAGGAACCGCCTCAGTTGAGGCATGATTGGGAGGAAGAGGTGGGGGAACCCATGACAGAGGGCCAGTGGGTTTGTGCCCAAAAGGTACCATAAAAAGGTGTCCAGGAACGCGAGACTTCAACAGATTCAGCTGTACGTCACCCATAGAGCCTATCTGACTCTGGGGAAAATAGCTAGGTTTGGGGGCCCGGCTGTACAAAAATGCCCCATGTGTGGGGAGGAGGATGCAGGACTATTGCATATGTTCTGGGCTTGCCCTGAGGTGCATAGATTCTGGGAAGAGATGAAGACAAAAATGGCTGGTGGGGGAGTGGTACTGGATGTAGGGTCTGCTTGGGCTTGCATGCTCGGGAACTTCCCCAGGCCACGTCGTTCGAAGCATATTAGTAAGATGAAGGATCTGGCCTATATTCTAGCCAAACGCAGAATCGCTATGTGTTGGAAAGCGGCCCACAGACCCCGAGTGGAGATATGGTGGGCGGACCTCCTGAGATGGGCGGTGTGGTTTGAAGCTGTCACCAAGGGGGGAGAGGAGGAAGTTGGCCCCCTGATAGCCTGGAGGCAGTTAGTGGCCTTGATGACTAACCCCCACCAGGTCAATCATGATACAGAAAACTCAGATGAGTCAATACGCACTGAGATTCCCGAAAGTGCTCATGTAGATGATGCGGCTGAGAAGGCTTGAGTTTGGGGGGAGGGAGAGGAGGACAGAAAACGATACAGCATAATGTGAAGTCTTGACACGGATTATGTATGTCCTAAAAGTTATTATGTTTGGTGTGTTTGTTGTAAAACAATAAAAACTTTAAATATATATATATATATATATATATTTCTTGAAGACGAGGTCAGTCTCCTACTACAATCAAAACGGGATGATACTGGAAATGCTAGATTTTACTCTCAACAATAACATATTTCTGTTCAATTATCAAATTTATAGGCAAAGACAAGGCATGGGTGCCAAATTTCCGCCCTCATATGCCAACCTCTATGTGGGACACTATCAGCTTGAGCACGCCTGGCAACATGCAGCGTTTCCTACACACAACAACGCCATTTACTGGGGAAGGTACACCAATGATGTTTTGATAATATGGAACGGAGAGGCAACAGCTTTGAAAGAGTGCTTTGACCATCTCAACTGTACCAATGTAATTTAAAATTTACCATGAATGAGAGTACAACATCCATCAATTTTCTGGATCTGGAACTCTATGTTAACAATGAAAAAATATACATAACCCTTTATGTAAAACCTACAGCAGGAAACACTATCCTACATGCAGACAGTAATCGCCTCCAGATGTCATCTAAAACATACCTTATGGCGAAATACTGCGGATCAAAAGAAACTGTATGGAAAAACACGAGTATGAAAAACATGCAGAAATATTAATGGAAAAATTCAAAGCAAGAGGATGTAACCACAGACATCTCTACAAAACATATGATAAAACTATCAAAAAGGTCAAGAGCAGAACTTTTGGTCAATAAGTGCACCTCATCTCCAACAGATCATTTCAACAAAATTAGATTCATCACCACTTACTCCTCCAACACCAAAGAGATGAGACAAATACTGAAGAAAAACTGACATATCCTTAAACTAGACACAGATATCACAGGATACCCAGATGATCAGGCAAACATCACCTTTCGCAAAGCAAAAAGCCTGCAGGGCATCCTGAGTCACTCACACTTTACCAACAAAAAGCATAGATCTGTGCTACCGCAACTACAGAACTCTAAGCTACTAAAAGGCAATTATAAGTGTGGAAAACGTAAGAGCTGCATTCAATCAGTAAATGGAAAACAGGACAAAGCTACCAAATGGGACAGTATGAAAAGTGAACGACTTCATAAACTGCAATTAAAAATTGGCAATATATGCAATTGAATGCTTATGCGGAAAACTCTATTTAGGTAGCACTACAAAAATTTTGAAAACTAGAATTCAAGAGCATATTAGAGCAATCTCTAAAGAAGACATCAGGTATCCACTAGGATATCACCACCTAATGGAACATAATGGAGAGCCAAAGAATAACATCACATTTTTTGGGATGAAGAAAAAAATAAATAACTAAAAATAAAAAAAAATAAAAAATCGAAAAGCCAGCAACAGGTGGCAATTTGGAAACAATTCTTAGATCCAGGGAAGCTTTTTGGATCCGTACTCTGGACACTTGACACAGCAGCCTAAAGGTGGACGCTGAGATGAATCATCTTCTGTAAAGTATCTCCAATTGAACTACATGGCTGTTCAGCCCAAGGAAGTAATGTGGATGCATGGAATAGTGCATCCAAAAATATAACTCAAAAAAATTCCTTTTTTTTCATTTTTGTGTATAACATGTCTTTTGTCTTCTAGTCTCAAATTGTACAACTGTATTTTGTTTTTTCATTACCTTTTTAAAATGAAGGGGTCAAATGCTAGAAGCTTAAACAATCCAACAGTTTAGCTTACTGAATTATGGACTACAAGCAATAGAATGACGTGCTTCATAGCCTCACGAAGCATAGTCCATTAATCATGATTATCCATCACAAGATGGTGGACTAGCAGTCACATGATAATAACATTACATGTGATCACAACTCCACACCAAAGTAACCAAACCAATTACACATGAACATGCTGAAGGCTTTCCTGCCACAATGGAGTTAATACTCCTTTCAATTTCAAATTATTAGAACACAACTAGTTAAACCAACCAAATTAGTCCCAATGCAAGATGGCGGACCTGCGTAACTTTTCAAAGAGGCACACTTGATCGCAATCCCACACAAACTTAAAATTTACAGCCTAGCAAGCGGTTTCCGCAGGTTATCATGCCACGACCCGGAAACGTTCGTAGGACCCAAGTACAACGTATCAAGAGGTAAGCGTGAGCCGCTGCTCACCTCACAGAACAGTACTATGACTAGATTAATCTCAATATTAGTATAAATATTACCAAGATTCGAACTACATACTTAGAAAAGGTATTCTTTCCTTACTAGGATCATCACAAAATCGCCTTTAAAAACACTGAATGCTAAGCAAGCTAACGCCAGCACCAGCAAGTTACAAGTGTTAACTAATTGGTGAACGAACGTTCCATGTACAATTGTAAGTACACCATTATAATATTGCATGTTTGTCCATAATTTAATAAGCTTCACTGTGTATTTATATAATTGCAATGTCATTTCATATTCAGCATTAGCAGCATTCTGAAATATCTGTACCTTACGTTTTGCATTCTGCAGCTGTTTTGAAAAAAAGAGACGAACTACAGGCTTATCCCTCCTGAAGAACTGTCACAAATCACTGACGGAGAAACACGTGTCGAGGGCTATACTTTATTTTGACAAGCTATGAGGGCTATACTTTATTTTGACAAGCCAATTTGTTAAAGAAGGCACTTCAAATTTGCCAAGTTTATATGAGATTCATTTTCACAGCTTCAAAGAAAACCATTATGTTTATGAAATGAAAGTGATAAATTAGAGATGGGCGCAACAAAACGGATTTCCAATCTTTCTTTCACTTCTAGTTTACCAATCATTCTGATCAGCCTCAGAATAGGGATCCTGATGCAATCCGACACATTGACAAAAGCAAATTTCAGACAATTAATTTATAACCAACAATACAGGTTCGCCAGAAGTTGTGCTTAGGCTGAAAAACTTTAGACAATCATTGGACACCTGAATGTGTTTCTCCGGTTATGAGTCAGATGTCTACATAAGGGTACATCGGAATGGACTGTCTGCGTAAGTGAGCTGCGGCCACTGCGAGAACCTTGGTAAAAACCCTTTGCACTGAGGCAATGCCAAAGCGAAGGACCTTGAATTGATAGCGTCTCCTATTTTGAACCTTAGGTATTCCCTGTGAGCTGGCAACATTGAAATATGAAAGTAGGCATCTTTAATTTCCAAGGTTGCCATGTAATCCCTGTGCTTCATCAGTGGAATTCCCTCATACAGACCTGTCATCCTGAACATTTGAGGCTTAGCATACTTGTTTGCAGTACACAGATCTAATACAGGGTGCATGGTTAGATCCTTTTTGGGTACAAGGAAATATATTGAATAGATCCCTTGTTTACCTGGTGAGCAGGGATGAGTTCTATTGCTCCCTTTCACAGCAGGCCTTCACTTCTGCCTGAAGAATAAGGAGATTGTCTTGGGTCATTCTTGTTTTTGACAGGTGGCACTGAGGTGTCTGGAGGAACTCGATAAAGTATCCCTCGGCCCACCCACATGTCTGATGTAATTCCCTCCCATGCGTGGGTGGAGCAAGTTTTCCAACCTCCTACTCGAGATGCATGCAAGGGGACTTGGACCAGTCATTTGTTGGCAGGGGAGCCTCTGATGGCTGCATTCCTACCTCTTCCTTCGCCGCGGCGAAAACCTTGTTGTTGAGTGGCCCGATAGGTGCTTGGCGACCCTTGAGTGGAGTACCAGGGTGAACCTCCTGTGGTGTAGGAGCCCTGTGTAGGACTGAAAAAGGACTGCCCTCGAAAGGACCAGCAGATGTTGAAGACTCCACGGTGCAGGTACGGTTTGTTGGATATTTGATTCAAGGAATATAGAGTCTTGTGCTGTTTTTATTGCTGTCTCGAGAGCTTTGTCGCCTGCCTTCCCAAACAAAGCAGATTCCTTTATTGGTTTGTTAATAAGGTAAGCCTGCAACTCTGGTTTGAACCCGGAGTTCTGTAACCATGCGTGGCCCTTACTGGAGTTCCTTCAGCTAAAACTTGGCCAGCTGTCTCTGCAGAGTCTAAAATGTTCCTTAAAATATTTTGGGTGACCTGTCTGCCCTCCTGAACCATAGTGAGTAATTGTAACTTGGCTGGCTCAGTAACACTTTCAAGGCCTCCTTGTATAAGACTCCACTGAACATCGCTAAAACTGGCAAGCAAGGTAGTGTTGTTTGCAATATAGGAAGTATAAGCTGCTGACGTTTTGATTCATTTGCCTAAGGCATACATTTTTTTACATTCCTTGTCGGGAGCAGCTTCAGCTGAAGACACTGGCACTCCTGCACGCTCCCTGGTTGTAGTAACAACCAGAGAATCAGGAACAGAGTGTCCCCGAATGTATGGGATCTGAGGGAGCAGGTCTAAACATCTTTTCCAACCTGCGGATTGACTGCTCGTGTTAGGGAAGCTGTGAGCTAAGAAGGGGCAATGCGCTTCTTTATAGAGTTAGGTAATGTAATATATTTACTGACTGGCTTTTTCAGGATCAGGCACCATCCCCGGAATGTGTACCTTCAAATGTTATTCTGCTTTTTTCAGAATATTACTAAACAGCAGTCTGGGTCCTGGGTAGTAACATCCTTGCTACGGCCTCCCTGGTCTGGGACATGATATAAATCCTCATCCTGATCATATTGATCATCAAGAAAAATATCACCTGAAGCTTAAGTGTGTTTAGGTATGAGTTAGGAAGTTTGAAAAACAAGGGGCTGAAGTCTAGGTGACTTAATGGCCTAGGCTCCTCATCTAAACAAAGATCCTTTCGGGAATCTGTGTGAAAAAGAAATAAATTCAGACAGCTGACCCATGGTCTGTTCGAACCGTTCCCTCATCCAGGACCCTGTATTCAGAGTTACAGGGAGTGGAAAACCACCTCCTCTTGAACAGGACAGTGTAAGGACTGAGACAAGAAGAAAGAGTCCTGTACATGCCCTTGTGATAAAGCAGGAGGGGGCATCCTGGGTCCTAGTACTATGGGAGTCGGTTTGCAAAGGTGTTTTAGACCATTCCTCCCATATTTTCGGGTGAGTATCAATAGTTGACCTGCCTTTCAACGTGTCCGAATCAGCCGTCAAATATTTAGGAGGAGCACAATGAGAAGTTGAAGACTTCGAACCATGCGCTTCCTGCAGAGGCCGAAGCACAGAAGGGTGAGAACCAACATGTTCTCCAAGTCCCGTCGTGGATTTTGAGATACCTGTTGGGGCAGAAGACAGTTTCAACGGTTCTTTCAAGGAACACCTATGGGTTGTGGGTTTAGCCTTTGTGTCAGTGTGTGTGCCCCAGTGGGTGGAACCCCCATAGCAATGCGTTCGGCATGCCTAATGGGGTTTGGGACTGGCACGCGGGAGTCGGAAGACTCCACAGTAACGTCTTCTGCATCTGAGATGGAGCCGTGGCTGGTTGAGGATTCCCTCATCCGATGCGACGGCGGGGGAATGGGATATGGCCTGCATAGAGTAAAGCACTCACCTCTTAGTGCACCATTCTTTAAGCATTTTAAGCTTAAATAGTTAACAGGCCTTGCAAAGCCATTCATTGTGGTCACGAGGCAAACATGTATTACTTTCTTTGTGAGTATCCCTCCACAGGAACGTCCTATTACAGGAAGGAAAACATTTAAATGGAGTTCTCGTCATCATCAAATACAAAGAAAAGAGCAGCCAGACAAGGGAAAGTACAGGGAAGGACAAGAAAGGGCTTCCTCTAATGAAGAAGAATGTTGAGAAGAAGACCCCCCCCCCACCACTCTCCTTACTGTCAAAGGCTGAAGGCCTGATAGTGAAGGCCAGAGCCAGTCGTCGAGAGTCCAGAGGAAATCTTCGGATGATAGAAGTAGCCAGTCAAGGGATGTTGATAGTACGTTGCAAGCTGAACTGTAGTTCGAATAATATAATAGCAATATAACCATAGTACGCTATGAGCTCCGCATTACGTGATCGAACAGTATGGTGGACAAAAACAATCTGGGGGGACCTCAACTCATGAAGTACACTACATGGGTCATGGGTACACTACACATCACAGTAGGGAATAGTGTTACACGCCCAGGTCGACAAACCTTTTTGAACTTTGAAAATAAGATGCAATACTCTGCGATTACCACTAGATGTCGGACTATATGCACAGCATGTGATTCTAAGCAGATTCACAAGCATCAGAAATGTATTTTATGGTTTGTACTTTCAACACTAATTGTCTGGGACACTTATCTCGCTGTTCATACACATTTATTTGTATTTAAATACCCTTGTTCATTTATTTCTATTTTGACATCAACTGATAACGATATCTGTACTACTTACTATAGGGTGCATTTGATAATGGATGTTTGCTATCATGTTTTTTTGCATCATGTATGTGTATTACATTTTTAGACCCGTTGTTTTGATATTTTACAATTATTTTGTATGAACAGTTGGCTCCTGATTAAGTGGATCTCCTCGAAACACGCTGAGCTGTCTCTCTTCATTAAATAAGCTTTACCTACACTTGAATTGTCTTAAAAAATCCAGTCTATGACTCTGAGATATAAAATATTCATTTTGGCTGATTCTCCAACATTTAGGTGTGCAGGGGACATGGGTGTCCTATCTTTTGGACATCAATTTGTAGTTTTTTGCCTAACCAAACCCAATCAATATAGGTAGCAGAGTGGCAAGGCTTAGCCTCAGAAGAGGTGTGAGAGTGGTCTAGGGCTACAATGAGACACACACACAGAGCACTCCAATAATTGTAGTTAGACAATTGGGTAGAACGATATACAATAATTATTAGGCCTTTAAAATACACACTAAACAATGAAACTTCCAGGTAAGTATTTTCACAACTATAAACTACATATATACATTCACTCTTGTGAGAAGATAGAAACGCATTTGATTCAAAACAGGCGCAATACCGGTAAGTAATCAAATTACAAAACAGTAGAACACAAGTGCATCCCTAGAATAATGTCCTAATACTTAGTGAGACCATCCCTGAACTGTATTGGGCCCCAGTGTCCTCATTAGTTCCAAAAGGTAAGGCTTAATATGTGATTGGACAATGCCAGTTGTTGCGATATAGGTTTTCAAAAAAGTTAAGGAAAGTTTATAACACTCTCAATCCCACTACTGTAGGAAAGGCCCAAGAGGGAAATCCTTGACTAGACCAACACCAATCTAAATTAGGAAAGAGATAGGAACAGGAATTTACACATGTAACCATATGGAAGAAAGAGGGGGATGGAGCAGGTATGTTAACTTTCCCCCAACTCAGATTTCTCCATAGAACACTTCAGAAGTACCAGATTCCATTGGGGAGATGTTCTTCTGTGCTTGGTCCGGTAGGAATCAGTTGCGGATGCAGGCTTTTGTTTTCATCAGTCGCAGCACCTGCATTACAGGTTTCAGGCACTGTCCAGCTGAACACCCTTCTGACAAAAGTAAGAAGACTTCTGTAGAGCAGGCGATCTCAGGAGACCTCAAGGGAGTGAAGACTGGTGCAATGGGAGCCACCATCATCATGCAGTGTCAGGCACTCGCTTGATGGGCAAACAAAAGAGCAGCCTATGTATGGATTCTGTTGGGACTACAAGGATGACAATCCAGAAGCAAAAAGTCTTTTAGCACAAGTTGAAGATCCTCCAAGTTCCAAGGATGCACTTGATTGGCAAAGGCTGCAGCAAGATAGACCAGGAGAGAGATTGTCAGTACACTGGGTGGTCCAGGGAAACTTCCTTCCGAAAGCTCAGCAGGCAAGGATTCTCAAGCAGGGATCAAGACTGGTTGTTCCGAACAGTATAGGCTACAAAACACCAATGAGGGCCTTCTTGAGACCAGGACCAAAGAGCAAGGCTTTACCGGGACTTGGCTGTAGGCAATGCTGGTCAGCTGCAAAACAGTCGTCCTCGGTCGTCAGCAGGCTGCACTTCTTCATAGGGGTCTTCACTCCAATGAGCATCTGTTCAAATGGCTGTAGGAGTCCTTTATCCAAGATTTGGACTGGAAGCACACCTAGGTCCACCGATGGTAAGGACCTGCACCATTCAAACTGATAGTGACTTTCCGAACATGGAAAGCCACTGGCCACACATTCTGCCCAACAAAAGACACAATGTGACATGGATGTCGACTGGGACAAGAGAGTCCCAGCCCCACATACGGCCACACAACACAGAGCGCCACTTTGCTCGGAAAGCAGAAGCTTTCCCCGGGAAAAGGGCATTCCATATATGGCAATTCCAGACCAGATAGGGCAGGAAAAAGGCCAAATGAAAAACATGTTCAAAGGACAGGAGAAGGAACAAGTTACTTCCCGTTAACTGTTGTTCTCCAGCATGGGTCTGGTATGGATTCACATGCTCATGAATATTCCCCGTGGTCAGGCCGGGAATCCTCGATAAAGAAAAAATCAGTATCAGTTTAGTTTCTGATATGTCTTTCTTAGTAGTAACCAATCACTGATCTCTGGGTCATACTTCCCCCAGCCAATGACTGCCCTCTCCCTAAGCCCCTCCCCTGGCAGCCATCCTCAGATTTGGTAGCACGTAAAGTGGCAGTCTGACCAAGAGAAGAGCCGCAGAGGGGTAGGAGGGAGGGTTCGCATATGAATCCATGCCAGACCCATGCTGGAGAACAACAGTTACAGGTAAGTAACTTGTACCTTCTCCAGCATGGGGTCTGGCATGGGTTCACATGCTCATGAATATAAGAATAGATAGCAGTACACAGCTGCACAACCACGGGAGGTGGCAAAGGCTCAACATTAAGCATTACATAAACTCAACATTAAGCACTTTTACCTCCTCACCAGGCCCACCTGCAGGTGAACAGGTTGCGCAGCACTGGTTGGCCGACTCTGGACTCCTCCCTGGAATCCCGGTCGACGCAGTAGAATCTTGTGAAGGTGTGCGTCGACCTCCATGTAGCAGTCCTGCAGATGTCCAGCAGGGGCACACCAGACAAGAAAGCTGTGGTAGCAGCGATCGCTCTGGTCGAATGGGCTCTCGGACGGCCGGGCAACAGTCGGTTTGCCAACCGGTGGCAGTGCATGATGCAGCCGGAGAGCCATATGGAAATGGAAGCCTTCGAGAGAGCCTTCCCTTGGTTCACAGGACCAAACTCTTTGTGCGGTCCACGTAGAACATCAGCGCTCTAGCATATCCAGCGAGTGCAAAGTCTTCTCGGCCGGCGACGAAGGCGATGGGAAGAAACTAGTAACACCAAGGGCTCGTTGAGGTGGAAGTCCAACGGCACCTTGGGCATAAAGGAGGGGTGCGTCCTCAGCACCACCCTCATGTCGTGAAAAGTCAAGTATGAAGGCTTGCAGAATAGGGCCTGGATCTCTCCCACTCGTTGTGCGGAGGTGATGGCCACAAGAAATGCTGTCTTCCACGACAGGAACTTCAATGGCGCCGAATGCAGAGGCTCGAATGGCACCCCCATGAGCCTAGACAGCACCACGTTGAGTTCCCACGCTGGTGCAGGAGCCTTCACCAGCGGGCACGATCAGAACAGTCCCTTCATAAATTCCTTCACCAGGCGATGAGACCACAAGGACGCCCGTCCCGTAGTTGTGGTGTATCGGGAGATCGCAGCCAGATGTATCTTGATGGAAGCGTGAGCAAGTCCAGCCTTGGCCAGCGACAGTAGGCACGGCAGTACTTGAGGGGCCGGAAACCGCAGAGGGTTAATCTTCTGGGCACGGCACCAGACAGAGAACCTCTTCCACTTATGTCCGTATCACTTGAGAGTTGAGGACGCCCTGGCCTTTGCAAGAACCTCTCTGCAGTCCGCCAGGATATCGTACCCTCCAAACTCTAGTGCTGCAGGAGCCAGGCCTGCAAGTTCAGCGACTCGGGTCGTGATGAAGGATGGCGCCTCCTTCTCTGGAGAGAAGATCTGCGTCGGTCGACAGCTTGACTGGTGGGGACGCTGACAAGTCCAGAAGGTCCGGGAACCAGATCTGTCTCAGCCACGCCGGTGCGACGTGGATCATTCTGCACCGGGACCTCTTGAGCTGGTTGATGAGTCGGAGCAGCAACGGCAACGGATGATACGCATATAGGAACAGGCCGTCCCAGGAGAACGAGAAAGCATCGCCCATGCTCCTCGGTTGGGGAAACCTGCTGGCAAACCTCTGGCACTTGGAGTTCGTCGCCGCCGCGAACAGGTCGATCTGGGGTTTGCCCCATCGCTGAAAGAGTCAGTCCACTTGATCCTGGCATAGTTCTCACTCGTGGCACGAGCGCAGCTCTCTGCTGAGTGAGTCGGCGATGGTGTTTTTTATCCCTGCCAGATGAAACGGCACCAGAAACATCCCTTCAGCAACAGCCCAATGCCACAGGTCCTGGGCTTACTTGGATAGGGCCGGGGATCTGGTTCCGCCCGCTTCCGGATGTAGAACATTGTGGTGGTGTAGTCGGGGAAGATCCTCACCACCGTGCCCTTGAGGGAGAAAGGACCTGAGGGCCCAGAACACTGCCCAGAGCTCCAGGATGTTGATGTGGAGCGGCTTCTCCTACGGGAGCCAAAGGCCTCCCGCGTGAAGATCTCCGGTGTGGGCTCCACACCCCTCCAGGGAGGCATCCGTCGTCACCGTCGCCTGGTGGGCCGGGGTCTGAAAGTCTGTCCCCGCCGTTAGATGAGCGCGGGTGCCCCACCACCGGATCGCTCGTCGGAAGGTCTCGTTGAGAGGGATCCTGTCCTCGAAGCTGCCCGTCGCTTGAATCCAGCGGGCGTCGAGGAACTCCTGTAGAGGGCGCATCCAAAGCCTGCACAGGCGCACAAGATAAATGCAAGAGGACATCATCCCGAGAAGGGACTTGATGGACCTCACTCTGGCCACATCTGTGGCCAGCAGACGCTGAACCTTGCCTAGGATGGCCTTTGTCCTTTCCTCCGACGGCGAGGCCAGACGCGCCACTGTGTCGAGCTTGGCTCCCAGAAACAGTGCGACTTGAGAGGGGACCAGGTGGGACTTGGGTAAGTTGGAGAACCCCAGGTCCGTGAGCAGCTGGATGGTCCTCGCTGTGTGTTCTATGGCAAGCTCCCTTGTCCTTGCGCGGATTAGCCAATTGTCCAGGTAGGGGTAGACGTGGATCCCGTGCAGGCGCAGCCGCGCTGCCACTGGAGCGAGGCACTTGGTGAAAACCCTGGGTGCCGACTTCAATCCGAACGGTAGTGCCGCCCTTGGACCACGAACCTGAGGAACTTCCGGTGCCCTTTTAGAATGGGAATGTGAAAGTGTGCATCCTCCAAATCCAGCGACGACAGGAAATCGCCCTCCTCCAGCTGTCCCAGCACGTGCTGGAGGGTGACCATCCGGAACTTCTGTGCCTTGATGTACTTGTTCAGTCGTCGCAGGTCTAGGATGGGTCGCCATCCTCCTGTCTTCTTTTTCACGAGGAAGTACCTTGAGTATACTCCGGAGCCCCACAGCCTCTTTGGGACGAGCTTGATTGCATTCTTGAGCATCGCCCTTACCTCCAACAGCAGTTGAGGGATGTGGTTTTCTTTCCTGGCCACGGGAGGAATGCAGGGCACTTTTTTAGAAATTTGACGGCGTGCCCCTGGGCCAGGGCGTCCAGCACCCAACGGTCAGTGGAGATAGACTCCCACACGCTGACTAACTTCGCCAGCTGGCCTCCCACTGGGGTGCTTCGGTGGGGGCCCGACGCCACGGTCGGTTCAATCTTGCTTGGAGGACGCCTTGCCACCTTGGCCTCCCTGGCGACGACAGCGGGATCCACCCGACTTGCCTCGTCCTCTATAGGCTTCCTGCGACGAGGAGCTGGCCGCTTGGCGGTACGTAGAGGAGCCACCTCCGAATCCCTTGGAGGCACCCTGCTTGCCTCCGGAGCTCCGAAAGGACGGCCTTCGTTGCTGGAGAACTCCCAGGGCCTTAGCTGTCTCTGTGTCCGCCTTGATGGCTTGGAGGGACTCATCCACTGTTTTCCCAAACAGGTTGTTCCCGCTGTTGTTTAGCTGGCGGAAACCGGTGTCGGCAATGTCCGTTGCCACCGTTATGGCGTGGTCCGACGTCACCTCACCTTCTTGCAAGATCTCCAGGGCCTCAGCCCTCTTGTCGTCCGGTAGGAAGTCCAAAAGGGGGGCGATCTTGTACCATAACTCCGTCGTAGCGGGCCACGATCGCAAGGGCATTGGCCGCCTTAATCGTTGTTGAGCCGACAAGATAACTTGTCGTCCCATTGCATCCAGCTTCTTTCCTTTGCCGTCCAGCGGGGAAGTTGACGTCGAGGCCGATGCCCCCCCGCTTTCTTCTTGGCCGCCGCTGAGATGAGGGGTCGGTTGCGCCCTAAGGCACAAAGGTTCCGCGTCGGGGACCCGGTACTTCTTCTTGTACCGATCCCTCTTGGCAGGCGTCGTAGACGGGTTCTTGAGAAGGGTGAGACCCTCGTCCCAGATGTCATCCAGCAGAGGCACGGCGAGGACTGTCTTCCTCTTGGCCTCGCGCCGTTGGTAAAGGAAACCTTCCTTCCAGAGCTGAAAAAGCTCAGATGCCCTGGCGATCATAGCGTGGAAAGACCCAATCTCGTCGGACGGGGAGGCCGGGGCTGGAGGCGATGGAGCTCCGTCCCGTCGTCGTCGCCGCCGTTGTCGTCGTCATCCGTACCCTTCATGGCCATGTCCGTTCCCGTGTCATCCCCAGGTATGGGGGACGTGGGCAAAGGCTGAGCAGGCCGCGAGGGCTAAAAAGGCGGGGCTGGATGGGTTCGTCTTCTCATGTTTGGGGGACTTCCCGACGGGCCTGGCTCTGGCTCCTCCACCGGGCCTGGTTCCGGCTCCTCTGTCGGTGGTAGGGGCACTCTCATCCTTATCTCCGAACATAAGGATTGTATTGCCAACAAAATGGCCGCTGAGATGTCCTGCGGCTCCGGAAGCGACGGTTGACTAGGAACCTCGCTGGTGCCGCCGTCGCTCTCATCGTCCCCTTCGTCGGGATCCCTCCCGTGGGACTGGGCCTCTTCGATGCCCTCGTCGAGGCCCTCCAAGACTTCAACCAGTTCCTCCTCGGAGGTTGTGTCTGTGTCCACAATGGCCACCGGCTCCCCCCCTCTTTTTCCGCCGGGGTCTTCTCGATGGGCCTGAAAGAGGCTTCCCTCCGCGGTGGCAGGGAAACTCTGGGCCCCGAGGTTGCTTCCACTGGTGTAGCCTCCTCAGGCTGCGCCAGGGCCGCCGCGACTTCCTCGATAGAGGACTTGGCTGGGTGAATTAAGGCCTTCACCAACTTCTGCGGGCCTGTGGCCTTCACCTTGGGGGGAGGGTCACCGCCTCGGACCCCCTCGGCTGGATCCTTTGAGATCGACCGGGGCCTCTCCAGAAGCTTCGCCAGGTTTTCGGCCTTCCTGAGCCAGAGCGTTGGCTCGTGGTTGATGGCGCTGTAGAGGATGCGCCCTGCCTGGCAGCCGAGGAGCCCGACCGTTCGGCGCTCCCAGTGCCCGTGTACTCACTGTGCTTTGCCTTCTGTTGGGCGCCCTCACAGGACTTAGAAGACCGCTCGGACTTCTTCTTCTTCTTCTCACCTGACGGGCTCTTTCCTTCCAGCCAGTTGGAGACGAAGGTGTCGGTCCCTGATGGTCCGTTCCGACATGTTCCCGCAAAACGCACAGTCCTTCTCCACGTGCGTTTTGTCCTCATGAAGGGAGTAGAGACATTTCGAGTGCTCGTCCTCCTTGAACACATTCTGCAGCTGGCATCCAGGGCAAACCCTGAACAGCTTTCCGGGCGTCGAGTTTCCTTTCTCCTGGGCCATGTCCGGGTAGGCCGCAGAAACTTCTGGACTCCTCCAAGAAGCGTAACTCGACGAAAACTTCACCCTTGAGGGGCGTAGAAAATCCAAAACGGGTCCCTGTTGATCGGATGTAGAGACGGTGGAGCTTGAGGCTCTTTTTGACCGAAAAATTACAAAATCTCTTTGAAAAAGCGCGAAAACGCAGCAAAAAAGCTCGAGAGCTAAACACGAGGACTCCCAACACTTGAGCGTGCGGTAAAAATCTGAGGATGGCTGCCAGGGGAGGGGTTTAGGGAGAGGGCAATCATTGGCTGGGGGCAGTATGACCCAGAGATCAGTGATTGGTTAGAGAAAATCGCATCAGACAGACATTTTAGAGTATATGGTACTCTTTTTGGCATTATGCAGAAAAATGGAAAAGTGCATTAGACATTAAAAATGAAAACGCGTAGAAAAGTATCCTCTGCCACCTGCCCATCAAGGGCACATCAGGAGTACAGGCTGCCCTATGGGTTTGGAGGATTTTGTCTGTGTGTTGGCATGCCTGAAATTCTCTTATGTAGCAATCCACATCTTAATTCACACTGACCCACCACAGGCTCCTGGTTCCCAATATGCCGAGGTGCACGGCATCAGTCTTACTCATATTACCACTTAGCCCTTCCACCACCACAGTGTATGGTTTAATTTCCTGGGCAAATTTTCCTACCAGTGGCCAACCCGCCTTAATTTTGACCTTGATGGACTCCAATGGGGGGGTCACCACTTTCTCATTTTTCCCCCCATTACTCCATCGTGATGGCTTCCACCTCCACAGAACAGGTCTTCGATCGGGGGTCACCCTGATCAATATATGCTGTATCAAGTGGAAGCCTAGAAAAACAATCGGCTACAACACTGTGTTGCTCAATTTGTGCTTCATGAGTTTTCTAAATGTAGCTACCCTAGAGGCTATGCATGCCAAGCGTGTGGATACTCTGCCTGCCCCTCCCACTTTGAGAACCCGCACAAGAGGCTTGTGGTTGGTTACCAGGTCAAAATTGGCGCTCCAGAGAAATTGCCTAAAATGTTCTGCATCCTGGGTGCAAACAAGGGTTTCCCGAAGGGTCGGACTGGGACAAGAAATAGGCCCAGTCATCCCAAAAAAAGTGACCCACCCCTCGCCTCCAAAAAGTGGCCCACCCCTTGCCTGACTAGCCTTGACCTCTGATGACATCACCGAAAGTGATGTTATTTGACCCCACCCCAAAGTAACGATGACACAACCTTTCATCCCTTGACAAAACAGGAAATGGCATCAA
This sequence comes from Ambystoma mexicanum, assembly GCF_040938575.1. NCBI lineage: Eukaryota > Metazoa > Chordata > Amphibia > Caudata > Ambystomatidae > Ambystoma > Ambystoma mexicanum. Next base: position 603,156,215 of record NC_090922.1, read on the forward strand.
ATAGCATTGTCCTAACTACACTAAATTACTGTGAATCCAAGCAGACCTCCAAGGCCAAATGATGATATTATATAGCATTTACGCTTAAGCTCTTTTTTATAGAACAAGTATGCATACAATGTGTTGGTACTCCTTTATCGACCTAAGAAGGATGAAAGGCTTTTTGAAGAAAAATATTTTTTTTTCAAACCGGCCCAGGTATGGCCAGAAACCGGCCCCCACTCCCCAGGGACGAAAGGCCAAGGGGCCAAACTGACCCTGATTTCCAGCTCTATGTTGGAGTAGCTCTTTCCCGCTTCTGATAGGGAGCAGGAGGTGAAGGCTTCAATGCATTCAGCTATGAGGTCCACTTTTGGAGAGGACAGTTCTGAAGCTCTTTGAACTAGTATCAACCGTCAGTACGAAGGGCTTAGAGGTGTAAACGAGTGGGTGTCACCAAGTTATTTGTAGCTAATTGTAAGGCTGTTCCTGTTCTGTCTGCAACAGAAAGGGTATTCCATTTTTGTTTTGTAATTCGCATAGAGGGTCGGCCATTGATAAGACGACTAACAAATTTAGTATCATATTCACGTAAGCTTAGAATGGAAGGATTAATCCTTTGGTAGCTGCTGTGGGGGCATAACACGCAGTACATCACGGTTTCAGGGAAGCACACTAGAGACCGCAATCAAACAGGCTTGGGGTGTGAAGACTGGCAGGAAGAGTGTGAGGGGGAACCACTACGAAATGGACAGGTGCAAGAGAGGCGTAACAACAATCTTGTGAGGGTAGGCCTCCACGGCTACGTTTCGCAAAGTGAGTCTTATTCAGAAGGGTTGTAGACATAGATCTGCTTTTCTTGGGCTTTACCCCTCCCTCAACTAGAGAGTGGCCTAAGTAATCCATTTCATTGAAGTACATTCCGCATTTGTCGCCCTTCAAGGTAAGGCCATGGCTTTGAAGAATTTTTAACACTTTGTAGTCATATTCAAGTCCTACACAATTAGTGCATATTAGATTATCCTCTTGGGGAAAAAAAGTAAATTGGGCATGTCCTTGAAGATTTTTCCAATCCCTCAGAAAAAGAGAAGGAAGGAGAGGCTAGCCCAAACGGAATACGGTTGAATCTATATAGACCCAAAGGGGTGATAAAAGCAGCCAGGTCTTTGATTTTTCCCACTACTTGATTGCAGGGACTCTTTAAATATAAAGTAGGGAGCTCACTCACTTTGCCAATTCTGTGAAGCAACACATTGATGTTTGGACGTGGGTGGCAGTCAATCTGAATGTTGGCAGTGAGACCTCTAAAGTCAACATAAAGCCCAACGGTTTTCTCAGCCTAGGCCACTAGAACTATGTGAGACACCCCTTGAGAGGATACTTCCTCTTCTATTATTTGGCTGTTGACCATGTGTGCAAGCATTTTCTTCATGCCATCTTGCAGTCTGATAGGAACTTTTCTGATGGGAAATTAAAAAGAATTGCACTAGCCTTGAGCTTTCCTTCATGATTTAAAGCTCACAGGGAAAAGATTTTTTTTTTAAAGAGATTAGGAAACTGTTCTACGATTTCCGATCACTTCAGCAAGTCCACAAGGAGTACTTGTTCTGGGTCCATCAGCTTAAAGGGTCACGCCAAAGGCTACTTGATCTTTCCAACTAAATATGGTAGACCTCCTTTCCTTAGCACATACACTAGTCCCTCAATGGTGCTGTCTTTGTAGGCCCTGCAAGACCTGAAATTTCCAATTACGTCAATCTAGTAGCCCAAGTGTGCGTCTGGGGCTAAGTTAGTGTCCTTGAGGTTGTCAAATACATTTCCCAACATTTCTTTCAATAGTTACAAGAGGATTATAGTGTGTAGCGAACCACAATCGGCAACAAGACCCATGGCGATGTAGCCAAGGTGCTGCTACAGTGCTGTAAAAGGGGGTGTACCTACCAGCTGCACGAATAATGGGAAGAGGAGGGGGAATCCAAAGCCTGGGATAAGGTATCATTGACGGCTTGGAGTTGCGTGTAGTGCAGGCGATTGTATAGTTGCGTCATTTGGGGAAGAGGGCGTCACTTTTATTGACTTGTTGAAGCAGTGTTCCTTTGTCAGAGTAGCTGTGGGTCCTGAGTGGGGCGGGGGTGCCAAAGAGGGGACAGGAGGGGCTCTGGGCATGCGGGACACGGGCACAAGGTAAAAATGGGGGCAGAGCACGTGGGGTGTTGGGGGGGGGGGAAATCACAGGTAAGTAGATAATATGGGGACTTAATACAGAAAAGCCAAACCACATGAAAAATGTGTACAAACGCAATGCTAAAGCAGTAGGTTGCTAGAATAGCGATGCAGGTTGGTCATTCGCAGGAGACAGCTGTAAAGACCGGTAGGGGGTGTCTGTACCTCTGCTCCCTATATGGTAGAAGAGAGGCACAGAAGACCCCAGCCAAGATTCTCTATTATGGTAGCAATGGACGAGCAATCAAGGCCTAGCTTCTCAGGAGGTGATGCAGGCTGGTTCTTAAGTACAGTGTATTCCCCAAGCCCCCACAAAGGAATGTCCACACACTGTATTACTGAAAACACAGTCTTTATCTAATTAATTCAAAGGTTATGTACACTTATCACAATAACCCACCTTGTGCTCAGGAAAATCAATAATGGTAAATATCTACAATTCTAAAGTGGTACCACTTAACATTAGACCTCATTAAAGTGCTTCTACAAAAATGTCACACAGATCTATAAGTGAAACCAGCAATAGAGAGAAGGGAGAAAATAAGGTGGTTGAACAATAGGCAAAATACTGGCCCCAAACACTAGACACCGTTCTGTGTGGAGATCCCCCCACCTGGGCAACCTGTAAAAGAAAGAGATCTAACACAAGCCCAGTCCATATGTTGTTCAATAGTCTTATTCTCTCCTACAATGTTTTTACCCCCCCAATGTACCTGGTGGAGTCGAGTCCTTCGAAGAGGCGTCGACGGATCCTTCTTGAGCGACCCCCTTTCAAGCGGGAGTCACGGATCGTCGACAGGCGTCGAGAAACGTCGAAGAACTCGGGGTTCAGCGACGGGGAATCGACGGCCCTTCTTGAATGCCTTCCCTTTCAAGCGGGAGGCACGGGGCGTCGAACGTCCGTCGACGAACGAGGTAGAACGATGTCGAAGAGGCGGCAGCTTCGTCCGAGCGGTGCTCGTCGGCGTCGGGGCGTCGGCGTCCTGCAAGGCGGAGGTGTGCGGTCACCTCGATGACAATAGTTCTGGACCGCAAAGATTGTAGAGACGGAAGCCCATCAAGGGCGTCGGGTCGTCCGAGTCTTTGAGGTCGTTGGGTGGCGGGAAACCCACCGGCAGGTTTCTCCTCGGCGCGTTGGTCGTCCTCGACTTTCTCCGGCAGGATAAGCGGTCGACGATGCGGTCGAGGGAGTCCTTCGATTGAATGTTCTTAGGCAAAGGAGCGGACGGCTCCGGTCGTCGGCGGCACGGCGTCAAGTGGTTCCCACGGCTGGGCAACACAACTTCGACGGGCCTCCAGCGGTTACACAAACCTGCGAACCCTGGTCGACGGCAATGGACTTCGACGGCGTCGATGTCCGGGTGCTTCACTTCGATCTCCTCGGCGGTCCCGTCTCGGGTCGACAGCCTTTCGAGGGTCTGTCTTCCAGGGTGCTTCGGCGAAGATGGAGCGGTGCTCGATGATCTCTCGGAGCACGGGAAGAGGGCGCCTTACCAGGTCCTCTCTCGGGTCAGTCCTCGACGAATTCGGCAACCTTCAGATCTGTCGAAGCAAATGCAGCAGCAAGTCTTCTTCTTCCAGCTGGACGTCGAGGATCAGCAGTTCCAGTTACTCTTGAGTGGAGACTCAGCTTCTGAACGCTTCTGAACGATTTCCAGTGGTGAGAGGTCCCCAGATATACTATTCTGCCTCTCATCCACACTGCTGGCACACACACAGCAGCCAATCACACAGAAGGGCATTCATGCAGTCAGTCAGCCAATCAGGCACACAGTGCATTCAGGCCACACTCCTCCCTTTCAGACACTCACAACAAGGAATGTGGATTGGGACAAGTACCCAGCCATTCAACACTACACACTGCATTCAGGCCAGTTTCGGGCAGGGCTGTCTCAGTCTTTGTCTCATATGCCAGAAACCAGACAACCACAACAAGGAGTGTATATTGGTCACACACTCCATTCACCCAGGTCCCACCCACAGGAGGTACCCATAACATACAGTCACTGGGAAGGCTCCAGTCAGTCTAGCTGGGCCTTCACAACAACACCATATATGGAACTTCCACCCAACAGCCAGTCAGGGGGAAGGTACAGAGTCAGGGCTTCCCAGGACTTTGGGAAAAACAAGATAACAGGCAATAGAAAGCAAGAGGCCACAGGGGCCATCTTGTTTCCTATCAGGAATCAACTGATTCCAATGGCAGGGCCTGGGTATCCCAAAATGGAGGACACCCAGAGCACCCGTCAAACTCAGCATGGAGCTGCCACCAGCCCATACCCTGCTCTGTGGGCCACCCACAGGTGCCCAAAAACATACACTAGGGGCACAGGGTTGTACCCCTACCTATGGGTGCCATAAGGGTATCCCATGGGTCTGTTCACCAAACCAAAAGAGAGAGCTGCACTGCCAGGAGTCCCAAATGGACTCCTGGGCAGAAAACATGACAGAACACACGATAAAAGGCAGTAAAGGACAAGGAATCAGGGGCCCTGTCCCCCTGATGCATTTCCAGCATCACAACAGCAGTCACTGGGAACGGAACCAGCGGATACCTACAAGGTCAGCAAGCTAGGCTCATGGGTGCTCGCTTAAACCATGGGGAATGAACTTCAGAAGAACATGTCCAGGGGGGCACACACTCAGCTCGATAAGCGGTTTCAAATTGCCCCTTGGCAGGTGTGCCTGGGAAGAAGGATGTGGGATGAAGGGAAGGATCCACAAAGAGCCAATCAGGAGGTGAATTTTGGTGTTCCCGAAAGGCAACAAGTATACTGTGTCCAAAATGATTTTCCGGAGGCCCCTCATTGGTCGGATGCTGTGCAAATTTCTACCATCCCATCATTTTAGGATGTATTGCGTTTTCTTTATGTGTGCTGATCAATGGCCGATGAATAAAGTTCTGGAGGTCAGCACAATACCGTATTACACATTATGATTGATTAATTTATGAGGTGGAGGGGGAAGGAATGTGGTGCCACAGGGAAGGTGATTGACAAGGGGGGGGGGAGCAGGGACTGGTTGCGCCAATCATTTTCAACTAAAATATGTCTAGCTATAGGGGACTGACATGGTCCCACCAATCAGCTTAGTAGGCTAGTCAATGGTTTCAAAAACTAAAAGGCAACTGTTTCTCACCATGCAAATAATGTATTAACGGTATAAAAGATTTGTCTGCAGTGGGTGGATTATGTAAGCTCTCAGTCAGTTCTGTTCCACTGTGCTATTTGATTTGCGCTTGCCCAGCTTTAATAGACGGGGGTTATGTCTTGCCTGGTGTACACTCCTTTTTGGATTACCTTTGGTGAAGTATTGACTACGTGCTCGTTGAGCACCCGACTGCCCCCGATACATTTTTGTAGGCCCAGCGAAATCCTCAGTTCCCCGTCTAACTAGGGGTATTCCGGCCGATCTCCTGGGGGTGCGGGTCCGACGACGCAGACCAGTCCAATGCGCAACACTGAGAAGGGGTCCCGTAGATGGCGCATTCACAAAGGTCTGCCGGGTTCCAAGAGCTGCCCGGCACTCAGGAGGAGGAGTGAGACAAACATAGAAGACTCCGTGCCGAGAGGACTTCAGGATCTCCAGCACACGCAAGTCTACCCATGTTGGAATGCGCTGTATCATGGTTTCATGCCCACGAGGGGAGGGACTTTATTTTTTTAACAGTGTTTAGGACAAGGTGGTAGGACAATCGGCTGTAGTAGTTGTAGAGTTTAGTCCCATCGACCCGATAGGGAGAGGATGTGTGGCGGGCACGTATAGACTAGAGCAGAAGAGTGTACATAAGGTGGCAGACCCCATTAGACGGGAGTTGCGTGTAGTGCAAGTGATTGTATAGCTGGTCAAGTGGCACAGCGAGTAGAGCGCTCGCTTTGACATCTGTGCAGAGCCCGCTAACGCAGGTTCGAATCCCGGCAGGGCCAAACTCAGCCTTTCATCCTTCCGAGGTCCATAAATGAGCACCACACACCGTGGGTAATAATAAGCAGCGCTCAGATACCTGAGGGTTCGTAGCGCTATATAAATGCCAAATTATTATTATTATTAGTTGAGTCATTTGGGGAAGAGGGTGTCACGTTTATTGACTTGTTGAAGCTTTGTTCATTTGTCAAGAGTGGCAAAGGGGGAGTGCTGTAGAATAGTACATGTCTGAGTGTTCATCATGATTAATTGTGGCCAAGTAGTGTGTGTTCATTTTGTGGCCAAGACCGAAGAGGAAGAGTCAACGCTCAAGGTACCGGGTGTATCATATTGTGCTTAGGATAATAGCAGTGAACGCCAGCCTGGAGGAAGGGAGTAGCCTGGCGTTCGGTCACAGTAATATAAGCGAAGGTGAGCCTGTGGAGAGGGCCAGAGATATACTAATACAGAGTGAGTGGATGGGACTGTGGAAAGTGCTGGCGTGCATAGTGGGTAGACCTGTGGAGAGGGCCAGAAAAAGTGTGGACAAGGTGTAATGAGGAAGAAAGGCGAGTATGTGCACTTTAAAAGGTGAGTGAGTGTAAAGGTATGACGATAATTAAGAGTACAAAAGGTGGACAGGAGAGGAATAAGAAAGGGGAAGGGGGGGATCAGTAGGACACGGTAAGGGAGATAAAAAGAGGAACGATTACCTTTTTGCAAAGTCCCCTTAACCACGTGTGAAAAATTGCCACAATATCGCAATCAAACTGTGAAATATTATTTTCAATGGGCTCAGGATGAATTTTCCGAACAGCAGATATGGATGACGATATCTATCAGACGAGGAATCTGCGTGAAAGGCAAGCTATTGAACATATGTTCTCATATCTACAAGTACAAAGGCACTAAATTAAAGAGTAGACGCAATAGACTGAGGCTCTGGAAACTATTAAAAGAAAAAGGACGAGCCTGCAAAGTTAGAAATTAAAACAGACGATGCAACAGAACAACCCAGTGCCCCGCCTCCAACGTATGGAGCATACCCAGCGTGAAGGCCTGCAGCCGGGTACACAACATGCAGTGGGTGTTCCCCATAATGAGAGAAGGGGAGAAACGGGAAAAAGAAAAGCAGGGAAGCACAAAGGGGAGTACCTAGTGAACATAGAAAAAAGCACACAACAGCAGGTGAACGCCTTGTTCAGTGAAGCAGAGAGAGTTATTGAGAAGGAGGTATGAAGAAAGGCAAAAGAGGGGAGATGCTGGGGACGGACAAGGGTGGACATCAGGGAAGATTAAATGTAAACTGGATAACGAGGAGTGCAGCAGGGGGGCCAAGGAGACAGAAATGTGTGATGAGGATAGTATTGTGTCAGAAGAGGGGGGGGGGCGAGAGAGATAACTGAAGGGTAGGACAAGCAGTGGACTCCAGACAAAGAGGAGAAGGGGACAAAAGCAAAGGCGAAGCTGAGACAAGAGGGAGCCAAGTAGGAGCTGGTCAACTATCCTCTGCTACAGAAAGAAGAAAGTAAAGATAGGACTGGCACAGGCGACAAGGGGTAATACGGGCTAGGGCACTGGGCAACGCAGAATATGTTGCTACAAAAGGGGAGAGGAGATGCACACTATGTACCGTGGCAGACAATGGACAGAGATAACCTAATTTGCAGCTTGCATCCCTTACGGCAGGGGCTAGTAAGTGGATATATGTGCTCATAAAAGAAACAGCGGGAGAGTCAATAGCAATTGGGGACATGAAGTTTATTTGCAGCAATCATAGGGGAGCGAGGGGATAAGATATGGGAACAAGCATGATGCAAGGGGGTGAAATTAAGCACCAGTACAATAACTGTCGAGCTCAGGTGTGGAAGGTGTGGAGGAGCATGTATCCAGACAGCTCATATTTAGAAGCGGTCATGGCCTGGAAGATGAAGCCAGACGAGGACCCAGCAGAATATATACAACAGGTCCAGGAGCTCTGGGTGTTGAAAACACAGAAACCGTGGGACGTGTATATACCTCTATTTTACCATATACTGGTCAAAGGACTCCAGATGTCTTTAGATAAAATACTAAGAATAGAAGCAAAGGGATGGCCAGAGATACAGGCAACGATAGTACACTATTGTAAGAGGAAGCAGGAGAGTGAGAGACCGACAGCAGAAAATCCCAAATTCAGAGAACAAGCTGGTATAGGGAAAGCTTGCAAAATACACAATGTAAGGGGCCATATGCTCATAACTGATGCTGCCGCAGTGACGCCTTCCTATCAGGAAGGGTTCAATGTAGGGAACGCTCCACTATGGGTGATGCAACCATAGAGGAGCTATCCGGATGGGACACGGGGGGCATGTACCCAAACAGGGGACATTATCCACTAGGGAGATGATACCCACAGCAGGGGATAGGGGGAGGATATAGCTGTACAGGGTACCAGTTCCTTGGACCTTGTTTTATATGCGGGAACCAAGGGTATTTTGTGTTCACCTGTCCCTCGGGGCAGCAAGCGTAGGCATATCAAATTGCACAGCAGCAGGGCTCCGACTCAGCAGGCACAGCCCACACAAGCACAAACACAGCAGGAACAACCAAAGCCCACGCAAGCACAGCCACAGACATCAGGAGGGCAGAGAACACCTCCCAGCACGCCATCAGCATCTGTGCTGGCACAAGGGAACACAATGGTGTTGGGACAGAACGTGGTGCCCCACTACACCGGGGTCAAGGTATTGGGAGGGAATACCATCCCATTCCCGGAGAACATACCGCCTTTAGGAAAGATGGTGCAATTTTTCCTTCCATTTGTGAACCACCAAACATTATGTTTTTGTTTGGCTTACCTAACCTGACTTTTTCCAGTGGGGCACAGCCTTTAGCTGCACTCCTCTGGGTATTTGCTCACTTGTTATGGCGAAACTGACAAGTCCTTCAGGCAGTCAGTACTGGGAAACTATATTTCCCTGACTATGTTGCCATTTCATGGTAACTTTTTATCTGTGTGCCAAGTACCTTACAGTACCGCGCACAGGGGTCCTTTTGTTTTATGGCTCTAGCCACCCTCTAAGGATGTTGTGGTGTTTGTATAAGTGTGCCTAGGATGAACTGGTGGCAGCAGTTTACTTTTAAAGTATTTTTACTTCATTTTTATGGACTATACCGGTTTAGCGAGTTCGGCCAGTGCTGAAAATAGCTGTGCCAGAAAGTCTTTTGTTCTGTTCTTTGGCCATACTGTCCCTTCGCCTTCACCCAGGTCGAAACACACGGGTATTCATAATTTGGGCATGCAGCCTCGAGCAAAAACCGCATCTTTCGCAGGCTCCTGCATGTCACGTGTTCTAGTGCCCAGGAAGAGGGTTGGGACTTTCTGGTCGCAATCCACACTAATGGTGCCAGTATGTCGAATAGGCCTGAATGACTGGAACCACCATGGGCCAAAATTGTCCCACGCCTGGCGAGCATGCAAGACAGAAGATCTTCCATTGGCTATCTGAGATTTGGGCGCAAAACAAATCTTGGAAAAGAGAAGGGACTCTGCATCCATTCCAGGTCGATCAACTGAAGTTCACAACGAACTACAGAAGGAGCCAAGTATCCTTAACAAAAGAGCAGACTCGAGGGACAGCCAGAGACATGCTAGGAAGGTTTGGCACCCTGACCCTGCTATTGTCCCGTCAGACCCCTGTTTTTGCATCGTACCAAGAAGGCCTGCAAGGGCATTTCGCCCTTTTGGAGTAATGGGAACAACTACTCTAGTTACCTCCTGCTTACCCTCGCAAAGAGCCCCTTTGGAAGTGTTCCTGAGCCATCCAGTGAACAGTCCAGCTCGAAACCGGGGTACCTCACAGGAACGCTGCCGTCGGAGTTGAGACTCGAGACTTTGGGAATCGCTTACTTGCGGTCCCGGACCCTCTCCCACCAAAACTCATTGTCCTAGCTCCTCTGGGTTGTGATTTATGAGAGTGTGCCACACCACGAGCATTTGCGGTCCCTGTTTCGCCCGCTGTGGTGACTGTCGCTGTAAGTGCCTGCAGACCTGCCCCACTGTGCCCTGAGACGTGCTGCACCAGAACTATGCTTCTCCTTTCTTCAAGAGCTGAGAAACAGCTACTGTCCCACCACAGATGATCTTCCTGTCCTGCAGCCGCTGAGCGGCAGAGCATCCTGTAACTGCAGGGGTGACTGTGTTGATGGTTGGTGAGTACTTTTATCACTTACCGGTGGCCCCCTGGCACATCCATCTGTTTTTACGCACGAGAATCCCTTAAAAAAGATACTCACCTTGGCTGGGCTAGCCTGGGCTCCTCAGCTAGTCTCGAACTCCGAAGGTTGCTCTATCTGCAAGGGTAGACCTTCCTCGAGAAGTAGGACTTTATTCTTCATCGCCTCAACCCCCTTCCTGAGCAGCTACAGCTCCCTGAAGAGAACCCGTTGTTCGCTTTACGTAGAACTGCACGTTGTTAACGCACTGCTGTACTTTAAGCACAAGGCTCCTCACTTCTTAGGGCTGGCCTACATATGTTAGGGACTGATGCGAAGAACTGCCTAATGTGAAATCTGTGTTGAACTTATCCCTTTCTGTTGCAGGTTGTGGATATTTTCTCCCCTTCCATCAGCCTTACACTAAACGCATTTTGTAGATATGTTCCATAGTGAATAAGTGTGTGTGATAACTGTTTTCCTGCTACTGTGGTTTAATCGTGTTTTGTAATAAAGGCCTATAATAAATATTTTTGTATTACATCTGTCTAAGAGTAATCTGTGGAGTTTTACTGTGTCTGCTCATTGTGGGCTTCCGATCACTCTCACCCCTCCCGAGACTTAGTCTTGACCGCCTGCCAAGCTACCGTAGATTGGTCTGGTTTGTCCAGAAGGTTCCCCTGTTCCACTAAACTAGGGTGGCCTCCTTAACTTCTGCCCACCAGGTCAGAGTTTAGAAATCCATCTTAACACAGCCCCAATAGGAGAGTTCATGGGGTGTGTGTCATGTGCATGTCCGTGCCCGTGTGTATGTCCGTGCCCGTGTGTGTGTCCGTGCCCGTGTGTGTGTGTCCGTGCCCGTGTGTGTGTGTCCGTGCCCGTGTCTGTGCGAGTGCCCGTGCGAGTGTCCGTGTCTGTGCGAGTGTCCGTGTCTGTGCGAGTGTCCGTGTCTGTGCGAGTGTCCGTGTCTGTGCGAGTGTCCGTGTCTGTGCGAGTGTCCGTGTCTGTGCGAGTGTCCGTGTCTGTGCGAGTGTCCGTGTCTGTGCGAGTGTCCGTGTCTGTGCGAGTGTCCGTGTCTGTGCGAGTGTCCGTGTCTGTGCGAGCGTGTGTCCGTGTCTGTGCGAGCGTGTGTCCGTGTGTCCGTGTGTCCGTGTGCGTGTGTGTGTGTGTGTGTGTGTGTGTGTGTACAGTCCTAGCAGTAACTGAAGATCCCGAACAGGAACCTGGAGGTAGCAGTGAAGACAGTGAGAGTTCACTTTCTTGATAGACACAGGGACCACCAAGTCATGTATAAGGGAGGGTGCATTTCCACTATCAACCAAAGTAAGGGACACGCAGGAATTCTCATGGGAAATCGTCACAGCTGCAGTAACAAAAGATTTGCCATTAACAATAGGGACACATCATGTTGTAGCACTGCTACTGTACTCAAGACACCCCCATAAACATACTGCGGAGGGATTTATTGAGCAAACTAAATGCAACTATATCTTTCACGGAAAAGGGCATGGTGTGCTCAACACAGGCGTGTATTGAGCTCAGGTAGCGGCACTCCTCCAGGAAGTGCAAACTACATGTGCAACTCACATACCCCAGATTATTCCTGTATGCCGGTCCAATAGCACAGCGAGTAGAGCGCTCAATTTGACATATGTGCAGAGCCTGCTGACGCAGGTTCGAATCCCGGCAGGGTCAAACTCAGCCTTTCATCCTTCCAAGGTCGACAAATGAGCACCACACACCGTGGGTAATAATAAGCAGCGCTCAGATACCTGAGGGTTCATAGTGCTATATAAATGCTAAATTATTATGCGGTCCACGTACCCCTGGGAAGGGTGCTAGGAATACAAGGAAAGCTATTTTGGTTAGCATCAGAATTTCTATTCTGACCTCAGTGCCACAAGGAAGGTGCCTGGGGCACTAGAACTGTTACAGCTCGAGGAAGTCGCAAATACATGTTGAAACTATGCGGGACAGATGACGATGACATATAATGGCACACAGTGCTGTGTATTGACCCAACAATGAAAATAACAGGTGTGACCGACGAACAGCTTTTCTCAGATGGGAAAGAAGAAGAGGGAGAAATGATGTTTCAGTTCCAGATACCATGCCCCATAAGGGTGGTAGAGAAGCTAGTACCGCAGCTGACAACTGGTGAAGAAGGAGAGTAGACATGCACAGGAGGATTTAAAGAGAGATCCAGAGAAACTGTGGGCAACCGGACCCCATGATATAGGGGTGCTAAAAGGAACAGGGGCTGTGCGAATAAAATTGAAAGAGGGAGCACCGTTACCAAGAGTGAAACAGTACCCACTGTCACTCAAAGCAGACAGAGTATATACACCACCCTTCTTGCATTATGGCAGAAGGGCATAATACAGACATCAACGTCACCATGCAACAAAGCTATATACCCTATAAGCAAATTGGGGGGGCATGGAGGTACACACAGGGTTTACGGCATTTGAAAAATGTTGTAGAGGCCAAATTCCCACTTGTGCCGAATCCTGCCACAATATTTTGCAACATCCCGACATGAAGAATGCTTTCTTTGCCATCCCCATTACACCCAGACTCTAGGTACCTGACAGCGTTCATGTATTGGGGGATTGGATCTGAACACACTAGGGTACCACAAGGGTACTGCAAATCACTAAGTATCTTTGATAGGGGATCCAAATGGATATGGGTAACTTGCAAGTGCCAAGCACAGTGATATAATACACAGATGACCTATTGGTGTGTATCAAACTGAAGATACAGATCTCAATATACCTCTTAACATTACTAGCAGACAAGAGGTACAAGGTGGACAAGTACAGGTTACAGAACTGCCTGGAAGAAGTAGTGTACATGGGACAGATAATATGCATAGAAGGGTGCAACACCATAGAGAGTAGAGATGATACACAAGACACAGTGACCCCACACAGTAATAGAGACGCAGCAGTTCCTGGGATTATGCAACTATTGCAGAGTGTGGGTGTTCGACTACTCCACCTTCACAAACCCCCTTCTTCAGGCATTCAAGGAAGTGCAGAAGGGACAAAGGGCAATAAACTGGACTTCAGAAATGAACGCAAATGTTGCTGAACTCATTGAAGCACTGGCCCATACGCCAGTGGTGGCCACCCCTAATTACAAAGAAATGTTTTATTTGTTTCGCAGTCAGACGGCTCCATGATGATGGTGGTCCTCGCGCAGAAGAAGCTGCAAGGATGCAAGCCTTTGGCCTACTACAGCGGTCTCCTAGACCCAGCGATGCAAGGACACTTCCCCAGTGAGCAAGCGCTTGCGGCTGAAGCATTTGCAATAGAAAGGGCGGTGACTATTATTCAGCACAAGCAGCGGAATAATGCGAGGGTAATCTCACTTGGGAGGCAATCTGAAATTTCCCATCCATGTAGCACACTACTGCTGCACCCATGTGTCTTTTTCTGGTTTTTGGGTCTATGATTGAGGACACGTCAATGAAGATCATATCCCCTCGCTCTAGCTCTTCTTCCTTCACTTGAATGTTTGTAGGAAACGTTTTTTTCAGACTCTGCCTATGTCACATCCACCATACATTGAGGATTAGCATGCTGGAAAAGAAGGGGGTTCAGATGAAACAACGGGTCCCCTGTACAACATGCAGAGCTACTGAATGAACTAAATGAAGCATTAAAACTGCCACCCGAGGTTGCAATAATAAAGTGCGCCGCCCTCAAGGGAACAACATGACTGACAGAGCAGTGAAAGAAGCGGCCTACTTAATTGAAGGAACTACCAGAATATGCCCAGATAGGGAAGGGGGGTGCCAATGATGCTCAGAGGGGGACAAGGGAATACTGGGTCAGAGAAAGAAGAACCCTTCAGCTCAATACCCATTGTACAGATAATTGATCTGCAGAGGGAGGCACCACAAGAAGAAAAAGATTTATGGATACAGAGGGGATGCTCGCTCTCTCCCACTGATTTGGTATGGAGGCAAAATAGCACAGGAAAACCAGTAATGTCTTGAAGATTGTTGGCTATAGCATTAGAGAATTACATTTTCCTGCCCATGTATCCAAAGAACCCATAACAGCAGACATAAATGAGGGATGGTTTGTGCCTGAAATCCATGGCCTTGTTACAGAATTTGCTGGGAATGGCGTGCAGTGTCAACAGTTTCTTACTTGTCATACATTAAAAACAATACGTGGAACATTACTGTCCAGAAGAGTCCTTCTGGCACTTGCATATTGACTATGTTGATATGCAAGAGAGATGTTCCTCCTATAGGTACATGCTTGTCGTAGTCTGTCCTTTTTCACATTGGCTTGAGGCAGGAGGCTGTACTCATAATGATGCCAAGTCGGCTGCTAAATTCTTGGTGCAGGTGGTGTTCTGAAGATGGGGAGTTTATGATGAACTAAGTTCGGACAATGGGCACCATTTTGCTAACAACCTTTTTAAAGAGATTGCCAACCTCCTGGGGATAAAGCACAGCCTTTGCACAATATACCGGCCACAAGTGAACAGAGAGCTGGAGCATTTAAACAACTTGCGCAAAAACTGGCTTTACTGCCTCCCGTTAGCACACTACGCAATACGCCTGGCGCAGATTATCATTTGACTCAGCATGAAATTCTTATTGGTAGGAGAATGCATGCATCTCTCTCCCCTGCATGCACAATTCTGGATGCTAAAACGGCAGCACAGGTTTTGGGGGAAGAATCTAAAGTAGATCTGACTGAACTCACTAAAGCACTCAAATATATGTCCCCACCCAGGTTCAACTAGCAACAAGCAGGCCTGCCAATGATACAACATCTGCAAACGCACAAGACAAGGACGCTTTTCCATAAGCAATCCCCCTCTATCCTGGTGAGGAAGTGTTTGTCTGCAACTTCGTGCGGAAGTGGCAATAACCACAAGTTACGAGTCCTCACGAGGTGGTGTATGCGACACCCACAGCAGTGAAGCTAAAAGACAGAAAAGCATGGATTCACATTTTGGACATTCGCAGAGACAACAGCGGTGTCCCCTTCGGAGAATAATAGAGGGGCTCCGGAGAATAATAGAGGGGAACAACGTGATGGGAAGTATATACTAACTTTCATTAACACTCTTTTCAGCTATAAAATTTTACAGAAGGCCGGTAGAGGAGGAGGAATAGGGTGTACGAACATTGGGGGAAATGGGAGAAGAGGTGTAAAAAATGTGCCACCAATAGGGATAGGATTGCTTTGAATTTTTCTGTTTTGAAACTTTCTCTCTGGTTTCTATTGCATAAAAAGTGCAGTGCCATGTCTAAAGAAAATGAAAAAAGCATGCACAACAAGCGAAGTATATTCACTGCAGAAATGTTTTATGAGAATTGGTGGGTGGGGGAGCAGGACACACCATCCGGGAATGTCTGGTATGAGATGAAATGTGCAGGATGCGAGAGAGCTAATGGCAGTTGCTGTGTGATCTCTCCGATCCCCACACGTTGCAGGAACACCAAAACAATTCATACCCCAAGAAGTAATAGCAAGAGAGGGGTGATGCTTAATGCACCTGTCTCTATGTAAAACCAGGGGCTTGTTTCAGGGGCAATGGTGGAGGTTAATTGGATAGGGGAAGAAGTGTACCCTGATAATTATATACAGTTTGGGAATATGTTCAAAGAAGAAGCCACAAAGCACATGATACTAGAATATGTCACGGAAGGGGCACGGAGGGGAGAGCAGTTGCTCATGGCCCACAGTATGGTATACTGCAAAAATTCCACAGGGCATGATCTCCCATGGTGCCACACCAGACCTCTGATGAGAATACAGGGTTTGGTGTTTCATGATGGAAAATGGAAATGGGGGATGCAGAGGGAAAGGTGGGATGCGAGGAAAGGGTGGTGAAGAAAATAATTGACAGTTGTCGGCAGTGTGGGATGCGCATGTACATGCTTTGACCTGGATAGACGAGAGACATCAACCAGTTCATATAAAGCCCTACACAAAAGAATGACTAAAGAGACACATGACAGGATATCAGATAGTTGGCTGAACTCATTATTCGCCTGGGTACCCGAGTGGCTGGTCGTAATATTCAAAATCACTGTCCTCATGCTCGTCTTTTTTTCTCGTCGCCTTCTGTGCAGGACAGCTGATTCTAAAAAAAAAAACTAATTGCAGCAGGAAAAAGGTCTGGTATATAATGTTGGCCATCAATGGGGCAAAGGAGGGGAGCAAACAGGAGGCCCAGCACCCTGGAAGGAATAATGGAAAAGATGAAGTAGAGGAGGTTTTTGCAGTGCCAACACCAAATGCGGAAGATTATGATGCCTTTTGGTGGCATGTTCCCTAGATCGGCAGGACTGCATGGTAATAGATTCTACCTTGGGGTATGCAGAGGAGGGAGGGGACATGGCTAGGGTAACAAGGTTATGGGTGCCCAAAACAGTGAGTAAAGAAATGAAGGGCAAAAGAGTGTCGATCGATCGGGCGGGGGGTTGTAGCCTAGGTGCTGGGGGGTTGAAGGACGTACCTACTAGCTGCGCGACTAATGGGAACAGGAGGGGGCATTCCAGGCATGGGACAGGGTATCATTGACGGCTGTAATAAAGGTGCATAGAGCTCGCACGCAGCCAGAGACGCTGTGGTTCCTGAGAGGGGTGTGGGTGCCCAAAAGGGGCCATGAGGGGCTCTGGGTATGCGGGACAGGGACATAAGGTAAATATGGGGGAGGAGCATGTGGGGTGTCGATGCGCAGTCAGGAGTTAGGGGAAAACTACAGGTAAGTAGATAATATGAGAACTTAAAATAGAAAGGCGAAACATGGCAGACCACAGAAAAACATGTACAAACGCGGTGCTAAAACAGTAAGTTGCTGGAATAGCGATGCATGTTGGCCTTTCCCAGGAGACAGCAGACACTGGGAAAGGAACCAGCTAATATCTACACAAGATCAGCGAGCTAGGCTCACGGGTGCTCGCTGAGACCATGGGGAATTTACTTCATAAGAACATGTCCAGGGAGGTGCATTCACAGCTCGAAAAGCAGTTTCAAATTGCCCATTGGCAGGTGGGCCTAGGAAGAAAGATGTGGAATGAAGGAAAGATCCACAGAGAGCCAATCAGGAGGTTAGTTTGGGTGTTCCTGAAAGGTAACAAGCATAGTAAGTCCTCAATAATGCTCCTCATTGGTCAGATGCCGTGTGAATGTCTCCATTCGCACAAGCTTAGGATGTCTCATGTTTTCTCTATGTGTGCTAACCAATGGCAGATGAATAAAGTTCCGGAGGTCAGCACGATACCGTATTACACATTATGATTAATTTATGGTGTGGTGTGGGAAGGAATGTGGCACCACAGAGGAGGTGATGGACAAGGGCGAGCTGGGACTGTTTGCTCCAATCATTTTCAACTAACATATGTCTAGCTGTAGGGGACTGACGTGGTCCCACCAATCAGCTTAGAAGGATGATCAATGATTTGAAACATTAATGTCAACTGTTTCTCACCATGCAAATAATGTATTAATGGTATAAAAGATTTGACTGCAAGGGGCAGATTTTGTCAGCTCATCATTCAGTTCTGTTCCACTGTGCGGTAATAAACAGTTACTTCTCGACTGGTGTACACTCCTCACGTGCTCGTGGAGGACCCCTGATACAGCAAAATCATCTATCGAGATTTAGATGACAGATCTTTGTAGGCTTTCAAAGCTTTTCTGCATGTTACAACTCATGACAAAGAGGCTGTCTTTGAAGACGGCACAAAGGTCTTAAACAGAGGCTGCATGAGCCTCCTCCTCTCATCAATGGCGATGTTCTTCTTGGCCTTGGATTTAGCCCTGCAAGGTCTGAAACCTTTGCAACAATTAGTTAGGTATCTCGAGTAACCACACACACTACATATTTCACCAATGGCTGAACATTCCTTATATGAGGTGATCTAGTTTTGTCTCTGCAACAAAAACATTGCACAGAAGATAAATGAGGTTCATCAGTCCTTTGCTGCTTCTTGGGATCTCCACTGGGCCTGCCACTGGCTGTGCATACAGTTGAGGGTTCTCCCTTCTTTTCAGGTTCAATTAAACAACAAAAATCCTTTGTGCACTCAATGGTTTTTGCCAGGACTATGGACTATAGCTTCCAAAGTGGGTTCAGACTCCTCCTATGGTGTGCACATGGAGCTGGTCTCTTATGACTACTTCATGAAACGGGAAGAATTTGCCAGATGCTGCTAGGGTTCTTAGGGTTGTTACAGACTCATCAATGGATTAGCTAGGCAGATGCTCCATTGAGTAAAAGCTGTAGCGTTCCATGTTGCCATTGGCTTTTGGGGAAAACTGTATGTTAATTTATCTCACAAGCTCTTTATAGGCATTGAGGACATCACTGCTCTTCAGATAGGGGGAGAGGCAAGAGGTTTCTAAAAATGTGTTATCCCTCAGACCCCAGGCAGTGCACAAAAATTGCTTTCTTCCTGGCTATAGTCAATCTATTGCCATCAATGGCTTCAAGGTAGGTGCAGAACACTTCTATATATTGCATCCATGGCATGGAAGGGTTCTAGGCTTTGGGAGGAATTTGGGCATCTGATTCAGTTGTTGTATGATTGGGAAATGGTATGATTAAATCACAAGCTGAATAACTCAAGTGAGAGGTATGCCCCTTTTCATGCATTGGTTCTCGTCGAGAGCCTCTCAAACACGCGTTTCCTTGTGTTAGGTTATATTTATATTTGTTATAATAAAACTAAATGTGTGGAGGGAAAAACGAAAAGTGAGTCATTGGGGGAAGGTAATGCCAGTGGAGACCCTTTGTTGCAGTCACAATGATGATAAAATAAAGGAATTGTTCCAAACATTCCAATGCTGAGGTGGGCTACAGTTGATGTCAAAGGTTTTGACATAAGGAGAGAGCAACATCTCTGGTTCAACTGGGGCCTTTTCTCTCCCCATCACACTCTCCACTGACGGCGTCCCTCAGGCCTCTATCCTCTCGCCGTGGTGATTCAACATCTACCTTGCCCCTCTTGCCCATTTGATCTCCGCCTTCTCTCCTCCCTTCCAGTGTTATGCAGACAATACGCAGCTCTCCTTCAAGCTTCCCTCCACTTTCTCCTCTTCTTCCTCTCATGCCTAACCGTCTGACTGCTATTCAGGCATGGTGCGCTGCCAACGATCTCTGCCTTAATGCCAGTAAGAATGAGATCCTTCTCATTGGGACCCCAGCTCCCTCCTTCCCTCCTACCCTCTGCCCGCCCTCTATGGGTCCCCTTCCCCTCAACCTCTTGTGAGGCGAAAAACCTTGGTGTCATCTTCGACTTCTCTCGAAGTCTATGAGGGAGCCCAGCTACTGTGATGGGAGCAGGTGGGGGAGCGGTGGAATTGGAGACACTAGGTGCTTCCCTAGCCAGGAATTCTTGGGATAATTAGTATGAGCAGCATGTAAGGCATTTTCCTCAAGGGGAAACCTCACTGCTTATTACTAGGAAGAGCAAGCTTGTAGGCAAATCAGAGAAGTGTGGCGTTCTCTGGACCGTGGGTCACGCTGGCCGCTTAAAGGTAAACATCGGCTAGGGAATCGTTCACAGCGAGCTGCCAATGCTGTTTGAGGGGGTGGGAGGGCGAAGCTGAGGCGATTAAAAAAAACAGAACAAAAGGAGCAGAACTGAGTTAGGGGTGTAGGATGGCAAAGGACTGCTGTCACAAATAGCAGTAAAGAGCCTTCCTGTTTCATAAAATTCTCAGCAGCTTTATGGCACTAAGGTGTGTGTACCTATGCAAGCAACACAAAGGGGCAAGATTACCAGGGGAGAGTGACACTTATCTATAGGTTGGAGGCTGGAGGTGACTAGAAAGGTGATGAAGTAGAGGTGGTTCTGTGGTGCAGCCGTGGGTTCTGGTGGAGATCTACTGCTGATGGGTCACAGAAGTTGGCTTCTTAAATGCAAAATTGAGGTGATCATTCATGGACCTTTGGTGATGTTGAAATCCTTTATTCTTCCAGTATAGATGTATCCACTTTACCAGCTCCTGCAACTGTCTTTGAAGAATGACTTTCTCTGAAGCTGACAGGGTTCTTAGAATGGAACTAGTGTTGGATGACAGAGTTCCACCTACACTGAGTGCCTATGTGATAAGTGCAGGATGAGTGGTGAAAAGTATGTGGTGCAAGGCAGATAGTGCAGTATACAACACCGAAAAAGATGAAACTATGGAAGATAAAGGTGGCCTGCTCCACAGACGGATACAATGACCACCGACTATCGTGCCTCAGGGTGTGAAGCCAGGCACAATTCAGATAATGGTTTGTACTTATTGTGAACGTTCTTGCTGATGGGCTAAGCTAAAAGGGAGAAATGGGATAGGAGGAACAGATCTGAGGAGCAAATCCAGAACAGGAGTAACTGGAGGATTAACACATTGATGCAAAGGAGCCTGCAGAGGGGCTAAAGGAATGGAATGTCCTTGAGGCAGGACCAATGCAGGTGGCTAAAACACTCTTATTAGACCCAGCAAGTATCCCTTTATAGCTGGAGAGCTCATAAATGGATGAAACAAACTGGTCTCTACAGGAGTGATGAGAGGCAGATGCAATTGGAGAAATCCCACGGTGAGCATGACGGCACTGTACAGAGGTCAGGGGGAAGGGGAGGGGTGTCAAACAAAGTCAAATAAAGTTGAAATAGTCCCGACTGCTATAGATTCGAGCAGCTCAGGCATAGGCAAATGGTGTCTTGGTCCCCCTCATGGGGCTGTACCAGATCCCACATTTGTGAAAATTTTTAACGTGCGTCACTGATGAAAAAAGGGGACATCTGATGTCCACATTTAAGGTACACCTGAACGATAACATCAGTTGTGAGCCCTAGGCTAATTGTGAGTAGCAGGCAGACGCTTCCAAGACCTACACGTGGAGAAACCCGATTTACAGAGCATAAGCTGCGGGAAGCCCCCAGAAAGAGCATAAAGATAAAAACCTTAAAAAATAAAGGGATAAACAGGAGTAAGAGGGTAAATGAAACCTGCAGGCTACAGGGCATCCAGTCCCACCAGTATCGGAGAAAAGGATTCTTGGATGGTTATTTAGGGCAGAGAATGGAGGAGTGTAGTTCGGCTGCATGTGGGCAGAACAAAATCTGTTTACACATTTTGTGAGTAGCTTAGAAATGACTGTTTGGTCCTATTCCTTTGGACCAGACATTGCACTAGAGTGGAGAAAAGACATAGGAATATCATCAATAAGCTGACTCGCAACTGTATTTGACTGCCCCATCAGTCAGCAAAATCCATGGGGGGGAGAAGATGCTTCATTTAGAAACTCTGATATTAACCAGAGTAACCCATGATAATTCATGAAGATCGGTATGGAGGAGATTTGTCCTGCCTTGTCAAGGATCAGCACTGAGTATGCAGAATCAGACCTCTATTCGTCCAAAGAAAAAGCTGGCAGCATGTCAACATACATAAATCAGACATCAAACTTAGCATCTTATATGCAAAAGAGGAGGCAGTAAGGAGGCATTCCTGAATCCTTGCAATATGCGGTCCTCTTCAGCCCTTGCTTAAGAAACTTCAGGTTACAGCAGAAGGGGGTGCAATGGAAGAGAAACCCCTCTGGATTGAACACAGCCTACCTCTTCCCAGCTATGTGTTTAACATCCCAACTTTGGGTGAGTTGACAGGCAGGATCAAAGGGTGCTACCTGGCTTTCCAGTCCGACTTTGAAACAAAGGAAGGGAGATGATGCCTTTACTGTGCCATTATAGAGCGAAAACACACCTCTCTCCTATGGCAGAGGGTGGGCTATATGACTTAAGCATGCAGTGTTATTGGGGGTTTTCCCAGAGAAGAAACATTCCACAACCTTTCAAGTCAAAAGCTTTGGCAGGGCAAAGTATAAATGAGCGAAGGGCAATAGCAAATGGTTCCAGGATGGTTTCCTTGCAGGAGGGAACAAGAGAGTCTGCCCCCTCAATCATATATCCAAATCCCACAGAAAGAATGAAACAACTTTGAAGTGGAAAGGAACATTTTGTTCTAGCTTAGAGCTCTAGAGGACAATGGTGCTTCCAGCAATGCGGTTTTATTATTGCAAAATACCTCAAAGTCTTGTCAGCCCCCCCCCCCCATCCTTCATATATAGAGTAAGAAACCACCCTCACAGGAGTTATCAGTTATGAATGGCAAGCTAAATAGCCAGGAAAGGTTTGCAGACCATGAAAAAAGGCAAACCATCAGAGGGAGATTGCCTGGGCCTGGTGAATTCTCTACCAACGCTGAAGGAATGAATGGCAAAATAGGATGATGAAACGAGGAGAAAGCTGACATTTGAGGAAGTGGAAGGAGGCAGAAGGGAGGTTCTTTGATTCAGGTGGTGGGGGGCAAGAGGGCGTGGGTTTAAATCCCAACATTCTGGCAGAAAGCTTCAAAGCAATAGAGCAGACAAGCAAAGCTAGAAATGGAAACCATTTGAAAAGGGTTGGGGAAAAAGAAAAAAAGGAGGTTGTTTGTAGACAAAGCTTGAGAGAGGGCAAGAAGCAGAAAAGATCAAAAACATTCTGAGGACAAATGTGCATCTCCAACATTACCTGGTATACCTTCGACCTCTGCCCTGTGAACCCATCCCACAGGATGACTGTGCCTTCGTAGTCACTGCTGGCCAAAAGGTTTTTATGGTAACTGCTCCAGCTGATACAGCTGCAGAAAATAAACGAAAAAAGATAATGAGCCTATCCAGTTTGGTTTGCCAACCACTACGTAGGCGTTGCTGGTAAGCTATAAGACGTTGATAAACACTTTCCTGTGCCCATATTATTGTTATGGTACCCAATGAGCAGGAGGCACCAGTCCTCGACTGTGACAAATCCAATAAAACATGGTCCCATTTAATGTACACACAGTGTTGGTAAGATACTAAACGGGAGCAACATGCACAGTTATGGCAAGGCACTGCACAACGGGCAAGTAACATACTTGGAGACAATCAAAAACTGTACATGCAAGCATTATTCATCATTATCTTCATAAATTTGAAGTACAATTTATATATTTTGTGGATGACGTTTTAAAAGAGAACATCTTTTTAAAATGTGCAAATGAACGCAAAGTTTTTCTGTTTTTGGGGAAAAGACCAGATAGCAAACAATTTACCATGTACTCCCACAAAGGTAGCATTTTCCAGTAATGTTAAGCTTCTGTGTAAAAGGTTTCAAAAATCCAAGAGAAACAGGTAAGACATGCAGCAAGGTACCAATAGCGGAGGATGGAAGTTGCTGCACTATACCGCTGTCAAAAGTCCCTATGTTTTCCATGTGCTCCAGTCTAGTTCACCAATCCTTTCCCTGATCAGGCCTCATCAAAGACATCCCCAGTGGCGCAAATCCTGAATGTCTCTCTGAGAGACCATAAGCTCCTGAGGGTTAAGGAGCCCCAAAGGACGCCGGTTTCCAGATTTATATCTTTCACAAAGCTGTTTGGGCATGAGTGGTGGATGGTAGCCCCTTTTAGATATATTGGGCTGAAACCTGCTGTACACCAGGCACACCTGTGTAAATCAGTATTGAGTCCAACACCTAGACACTGTTTCCTACAAGAAAGCGTGTGCTACAAGGCATGGCTACTGCTCACCTCAAAGCGAGTGCCACAGTTACCAGCTCAGACCCTTTTCTGAATGGGGGCTGTAGTCAAGACAGAATGGAGAGAAAGCCCTAAAAGAAGCCTGTAAAGGTTGAATGTGGCAGCCCCCACGGATTGGGTGGCCTCCGTATACTCGTATGGCTACAATCGTGTGCTTGAGAGCAGCAAGCCCTCTCAGGCCCCATATTTCTATTAATTCCAGGGGCCTGCACAATTATCTTGCAAACAAAGTGTCCTGAAGCCCACATGATCACACCAATCCAGATATATCATTGGAGAGGTTTGCTGGCTTCTGCACTTTCGCAAGATGGTGGAGCCGTGGCCGGTATTGCGAACAACTGACAACTTCTAAGGGACCAGAAAAACTGTGGAATCAGTGATCATCCCCTTTGATTCAATGGGCATAAGAGTGAAACAAGCTTTTAAGACTCTTCCACAGCCAGTAAAGCCTTGCTGCCAGAGCCATCACTCTAACAACTAAACACGGGAACCGACCATGTCTCACATTGGTAAGACTTGATTACAAACGGTCAAAGTTTGTTTACAAAAACAGCAGCGCTGTGGAAATGCTGCAGTGTCTTAAAAAGTGTACTGAAGGAAGCAACAGCTGAGTGCATTCATTCCGGAAGGGACATCCCACTCCTGTTCTAAGAGGATGTATATATGCTAATTGCTATCCAATGATTTTATTGCTGAATATTCACTGGACATATTGTTCAGTGAAGAATAGCAAGCAAAATCACTCTGCATTTTTTTTTTAAACTCTTTATTAGTGGTCACAAAGAGATACACCTTTGAGATACACGGCACCATTCCACATCGCACCTCAATTATTAAACAAGTATACATTGTTTGATTTGTTTGTACATTCAGTTTTACAGAGACTTATCATCAGAGATCGTATTACATAAATACCCTCTGAAAGGGCCCCAAATGTCTTTTGGCCGGCATGCCGCTCGTTGTGTCAAGACATATTGTTCTTCTGTTTCATTGACATATGTTAATTCACAAAGAAATTGTTCCATGTTGGGTGGACCAGTGTTTTTCCATTTTTTGTAAGATGCACTTTTTGGCCACCGCACATGAGATATTAAACAGTCTTCTATCTTTCTCGGAGCGTTTGCCAAGACCCCCAAACAAGTATTTTTGAGGAGTTAGTTCAGGGGGGACCTGCATCATAGCCACAGCATTCCAAAAGCCTGCCACAACCGGACACTCCCAATACATATGTAAGGTTCCGGCTCAGAGTGCATTGCATTTAGGGCAGGCACCGGAGCTCTCTGGTGCGAATTTTGCTATTTTAGCCGGCGTGTAATGCAGCCTGTATAGGATTTTGATTTGGAGTAGCCGTAACCCAGCATTAAGTGAAACATTCTTAGTGAGTGAGCAGTACCTGGCCCATTTCTCCTCTTCAATGGGCATCTGCAAGTCCCTTTCCCATTTTTCTCTGACTTGATTTACCGTGGGGGTGTGGGTCTGCACTGCTGAAAAAAGCTTAGAAATTCCCAGGCCATCTTTAGCAGTTACCCACTGTATACATGGGTGTGGCGGAGGCTAGTCTGGGAATAATGGCCATCTTTTCTGAAATGCAGATCTCATGCGGTAATATTGAAGTGTCTTGAGTGGCCCATCTCCCAGTGCCCTCAGCAACTCCCTCAGGGTCGCAAATTTCCCATTAATAAACATGTCACCCACTTTTATCTCACTATTTGGGTCCCAGGATTTTTGTATGCTGCTGTCGTGCATAGGTGGTATACCCGGGAAGTTCTATAAGCGTATTTCCGAGTTATAGGGTGTCTCCAGTTTCAACCTTTTGTAGATGGCCTCCCATGCCCTGACCGTGCAGCTTACTGGATTATACTCGCAGGTGTCTTTGTTTCGTGAATCAAAAATGACTGATTGTATGTTCATAGGGTGTGTGGTGTATTCATCTATCCATGTGTGGGGTGTTCTATCTGAAGCATTAGACCAGTATTTTGTAAATTGCGCTTGGGTGACATAGTAATAAAGCTCAAAGTCGGCGGCAGCTATACCCCCAAAGGAGTATGGTTCTGTCATTTTCCCACCTTATCCTCGCTGTCTTCCCATTCCAAAGAAATGTTACCACCATGGATCGGAGTCTGGCGAAAAAAGTCCTACCAGGCCATAAGGGGACGTTGACAAAGAAGTAAAGCAGCTTGTGTAAAATTTTCATCTTAAGGATGGCGACCCTACCGTTATGATGAAATTGGAAGACACCCCCACATCTGAAGTTTTGTATGTGGAGTTTGCAATGCGCTTTCGTGATTATCTGTATATAGTGGGAGTCTATCCCTGGACACAAGGATCCCTAGATATCTAATGTGCTGTTCCGACCATTTGAGTCCGTCTATTATGTCGGGGCATTTGGTGGCAGGTGTAAGCGGGAATATTTCAGATTTGGCCTTATTCACAGTATACCCAGAATAAGTTGCAAACTCTTGTATTTCCGCCATGATGGGTGCTAAGTTTATCTCAGGCTCCCAGACATATAATAACATATCGTCAGCATATAATGAAATCAACTGAATGGACCCTTTCATTTTTATCCCGCTGCCTGAATGTCTTAGTAGCACCGCAGCCGCCATCGGCTCTATGGTTAATGCGAATAACAGGGGTGAGAATTGACATCCCTGTCTAGTGCCCCTCCTCAACAGGACCAATTCGGAGATGGATCTATTAGTTAACACCCGTGCACCGGGATCAGTGTATAGTAATTTTACGTATCTAATAAAATTGGGGCCCACCCCAAATGCCTCCAGTACAGCCAGGAGATATATCCCATGAGACCGAATCAAAGGTTTTTTCGGCGTCGATGGATATTGCCACCGCGCTTCTGCCCGGGTCTATTTTTGCCATTATGCCAAAGAGCCTGTGGAGGTTCAGGGCCTTGTGGGGATAACCCGTTTTGGTCTGGATGGACAAGTGTAGGTACTACTGTTAGAAGTCGATTGGCCAGTACTTTTGAAATAATTTGGCGTCAGTACTTATAAGGGACAGGGGCCTATAGGACAAAACATCCTGTGGTGGTCACCGAGGCTTAGGAAGCACAGTTATCATAGCCTCCCTCATAGTTGGGGGCAATACACTACTCTCGAGGGATTCCTCCCATACCTGCATTAATATAGGAACGAGTTCCTCGCAGAACTCTTTATACAATTCGGCTCCCAACCCGTCTGACCCTGGTGCCTTGGCTGATGACAGAGCTTTGATTGCTTCCGTCATTTCCTCCACCGTTACCGGTTGATCCATTGCCAAGCGACCCTCATCATGGAGTTTTGGAAGGGAGAGAGTCGCAAGATATGCCTTAATTTCTCCATGCGATTTCTTATCATTATTTGCGTATCATTTTTTATAGAATTTACAAAATTCCCCGTTAATATCCTCTTCCTTCAGGAGAACCTCCCCTTGCTCAGTTTGAATGCTAGTGATCTGATTAGGTGGTTTATCGTGTTCGAGTAGGTTGGACAGTGTTCTACCAGCTTTGTTACCCTCCCCGTATCTACGCGCCCGTGAAGGGGCTGCCACATAGTGCACTTCTCTGATGGCCAGCTTATCAAATTCCTGGAGATGTGTGTGTATGTCAGCTAATATTTCTCTGTCCTGTGTACGGGTGTAGGTCTCTTCCAATGTATCCAATTTGTTTTCAATGTCCATTAGCTCAGCCTGCACACCCTTCAGCATACCAACGGACTTGGACATCAGGACTCCTCTGACCCAGACCTTAAAGGATTCCCACACTGTGGAGTATGTACCAACCGATCCTACATTGTTGGTGAAAAACTCTGCTTTTTCGACATGTAGTGATTCCACCACCCCGGGGTCCCCGGCATACCACTCGGCATTCTCCACCTCCTTACAGGACAGGGGCCACCCCAGAGCATTAGCTCCAACGATACTGGGGAGTGATCCGATAGTGTACGGGGCTGGATTTCACACGTTTTCATTGCAGCAGTCATAACCGAAGAGACAAACCAATAGTCAATTCTAGACCCTGAGTCGTGAACTGAGGAGTAGTATGTGTATCTCCTGCTACGAGGGTATATTTCCCGCAGGAATCTACCAGCGAAAGCTGTGGAAGAATGGGTCAGAGCTGTCTTGTTCGGAGCTCTGATAGTTTTCGTGGACCTATCCAGTGCGGGATCTAGAGCCACATTGAAGTCACCACCACAAATTACATTGGGCACATCAAGTGAGGCAATCATCTGGTATATATTCATGTAGAAAGCAGGGTCATCTATGTTGGGCCTATATGTGTTAATCAGTAGCAGTTGCTGGCCCGCGACCCTCCCCCACACCATAACATATCGATCCAACTGATCCACCTTGTGACCCTCCAACCTGAATCCCAAACTTGGATGAATAAGAGTAATAACCCCTCTGGATTGGGAGGAGTAGTCAGTATGGAACCTTAAATTCCCCCACTAGGGCAGTATATGCATGTTGTTCACTCCCATTGTATGCGTTTCTTGTAGCATTAGGATATGGGGGCCATGCCTGGTGACGTAATTACCAATATTCTTGACTTTCATCTGGTTATTTAATCCCTGTACATTCCATGTCAACAGTTTTATCCTCAACCCGTCACCCGTGCATTATAGGGAGATATTATGACATTGGGCCTCATTACGAGTCTGGCGGTAACCGAGGTGGTAAAACTGCCTGGTTATCGCTGGACTCGTATTACCATTCCGCCTCTGTGATTCCCGGAATTACCGGGGCATTACAACCCCGGTTTCCCGGGAATCACGGAGGCGGAATGGTGTTAATCATGCATCTCGTAATGCTGCCGGTGTTTCCTCGTCCGCCTGCAGGCGGGCGGTGTTAAACCCGCCAGGTCAGACCTGGCGGGAACATCACCTCCCGCCTGCAGGAGTTGTGATCGCCCGGCATGGAAACAACGGTGGCGGCGGGTTTACCGCCACCGTTGTTTCCATACCGGGCGATTTGTAATGAGGCTCATTGTCTCATCTAGCAGGGTTATGATATTTGTGCGACCCGGCCAGCGCCAGTCTCAGTGCAACCACATTTTTAATATTCAACAAACAAGTAACCTCCATCAACCTTCCTTCTGGACATAACGCCTTCCAGTGGCAACAAACCCCTCCATTGTTCCATAATAAGTCCATTTCAAAACAAACATAAGTTCTGCTCCCTCCCACCCTCATCGTCACCCCCAACTTGACGATGTTCCCATCTGAACTCGTGGAGTATTCCAGGGGTAGCCATGTTGCTCCACATGGCCAACGACTTGGTTCCAGCACTCCGCTTGAACAGATTGCGTGGGGCCGCCTTGGCCTTCAAGTTGTCGAGGTTGCAGCCTCAGTGATACGGTAGCTGTAGCATAAATTCATCAATTAAGCGTCTCTTAATCCACCGGCCAGGGCCTGTTCTGCACCGGTCCGCCCCCTCTGGGAGGCAGGGGTATGGAGGTTTCGATATATCGCATGGTTTCGTACAGAGACTCGAAAAAGTGCGCCCTTCCTGCATGTTGGATGCTCATCTTGGCTGGGAACATCAAGGCATATGGGATTTGGCGTTCTTTCAGGAGTCTCTTGACTGGCTCATAGGATCTTCTGCTCACCTGAACCCCGGCAGAAAAGTCCGGGTATATATGGATCTGGTTTTCTTCATATTGGAGTGTTCCAGCCTCCCTCGCCATTCGCAGGATTGCGTCTCTGTCCCTGTAATTAAGTCTTGCGATTATCGTGCGTGGCGATGCGCCTGGTTTGGAAGCGGGGGCCAATGTACGATGTGCTCTCTCTACTAGGAAATGTTCGGAGAATGCCTCTAGCCCAAATAAGGATTTAAGTAGTATTTCAAGTTGCTTTTCCATTTGGCCTTTTCCAAATGATTCCGACACGCCCACTACTCGGATGTTATTTCGCCTCGATCTAGATTCGAGGTCCTCGCATTTATTCTGTAGTTTGGACATAGTGTCTTTAAATCTGGGTTATGTCCCGGCTGTGTTGTGCAATGGTGTCTTCATTAGTGCTTATTCTATTTTCGGTTGCCGTGACACATGCGCTCTCTTTCTCCACTCTAGCCTTGAGGGAGCCAATAGTGGATACTATATCATCCAGCTTCATGTTCACTGCACGAAATCCATTTTGCACTTTTGTTGTCAGCCTGTCTTCTTGATCTCCAATTTCTGAATCTAAGGCCTCATTGGTGCTAGTGTGGACGTCCGCAGTAGTAGTTTGATTTTGACTGCCAGTATTAGCATCCATTGGGCCTTTCTTCTTGTTGCTAGGAGTCTTGGCCCCTTTCCCCACTTTGTGTGGTTCGCCCATAATCTTGTTGTGCTATTTTCTGTTTTGTTGCCCTCAATGGTCTGTTGTTGGGCTAGTCACACTCCTGTGCCCTTTCACTTCTGTTCCTTGTATGATGTTTCTGTGAGGGGACTAGGACAAGGCTCTGAGGCTGGGAGCCCGTCCACCACGAGTGGACTGTTTCCTCATGTTTTTTGTTGTTGGATTACGGAGTTTGTACTAGTTTGTAGTGCTTTCATCTTTTAAGAGCCTTCAGCCCCACTGTCTGCCAGTTAATTAGTATGAGTACTGCGCTCTCCTGCCGGCCCGCCTATCAGGGTGGTATGCCCTTAAATGTTATGGAGCATCTGGGGGACCATCACCAGTGTGCAATTTAAAGAATCTCGCACTTCTGCATTGTTGTGCGTTTTAACGCGTGTGATGGTCGTGTTTGCATACAGTGCTGCGTTATTTTATCCGGATGGTCACAGTGGCCTGTACAGGGCCGCACATGACGAGGGCCTCTTGGGCCTATTCTGTCAGTTCTTATGTCCTTCTAGAGGCCGGCCTTCCAGCCTGCGGGGGATGGGGGTCGAGACACCTGGAGCAGCGTGCATTCAGCAGGGCGACCCGCACCCGTGTTGCACGCCTACAACAGTGGGACCGTTGGCCTGTACCGGAAGAGCCACTCAACGGTGGGGGGGCCCGCCGGCTCCTGCCGGTCAAATCGTATTTATGCGGCCCCGTTCCCCATCCGCCACACCTCCGACCCCCTTACTTGGTTCCGAGGCGTCTGCTGTGATCTCTCCAGGCCTCTGCTCACTGCAGCATTGTGGCGCTGCTGCACAACCTTCTCCGCAGTGCACAGCAGGATATGGGGGCGGCCTTGGGGCTCAGGAGCTGGGAAGCACCGCGCGCCCAGGTCCTATCGGGAGGTTTGCCGGTCCATCTCCACGCTGCTCACCCTCTCCGCATCCGCGCCCCAGCCGCGTGTTGAGGATTCAGGCTGAGCGTGGGTTACAGGCACAGGCTCCGCCCCTCAGCGGCCTTGCACCCCTCTGCATCCACGGCTTTGGGCTGGCCTCCTTCAGTACTCCCTGCCGGATCGCGCCTTCAGCGTGGGTCGGCTGCGGGGTCGTACAGCCGTAGCTTCGGCACTTTTGATCGTAGCTTGCCAGAAATGTCAGGGAATACCCACGGATGTTTGGGCTATCCGTACCTCTATTTTTAGCGCATCAGGGAGCCCCAAAGAGGATATTTAGGCGCAGGATTTCTCAGTGGAGCAGGAGCTCAGAAAACAGACGGCCATTTCTATAGTGCGCAACAGCGCCCCACTCGGCATTTTTATTTTAAAAAGATGGCTTTTTGGGGAAAGGATATTTTGTTTGGGAGATATAACGTTGGGGGCTAAGAATGGTAAAAAGGTAGAAAAAGCAGAAAAACCCAGTAGGAAAATAACGCACGGTAAAAACACATAGGACCGGTTATGGAACACATTAATTTGCAAAAGGTGTAGTGTGCTTTCGTGAATTTGAGATTGCATGCGATTTCACTGATCTTACAGACGCAATGGTCAGACATGCTGGTAAGTCCACAATACGGGTTTCAAAACACAAGGAAGACTTATACATGCCCAAGGATCGAAATTAAGCAGCTCCTGGGTATTCGGCATTAAAGTGATCAGGAGCCGCCACTGGGAAACCAGGAGAGAGTACATAGCGTTCTGCAAATCTAACTTCACCTTAAGTTGCAAATAATTTTGTTTGTTTGGCCCACTCATGCTTAAAATGTCATATACATTTGTCCTAATGCTTATTTATAGATTGTCCCAAATGAGTTAAATCACATAGGTGTGTTTGTTTGACATCATTTGGCCTCGAGTGCCAAAAGTAGATCCTGGTAGCTATTAGTGCCAAGCAACCAGACTCTGAAAGGAACAGGGAGTGCGCAGAATATGACCATTTCCGTCGCTTTGTGAAGATATGTTGGTATAAACACAGAGCAGGAACACTAGAAAAAAAGTTGACGGAGGAAGTGAACGTGAAAACGTATTTGTGGCCCTATTAGCTGCTGACAGTGGAAAGGCGACAGGGACCTAAACCACACTGTGTGGTTAGAATCAACAGAGATGAATTCAGGCTGACGGCAGGCTCTTGCTCAGATCTCACTTCGTCCCCCTTGGATAAATACATGGCAAAAATAGGTCAAGAGAAAGTTCCTGTAAAGAAAGTGAAATTCAAACCCGGTGTTTTACGGCGGCTTGTGTAGACCCGTCTGCCTACAACACAGTCATCGCGTTCAAGGTCGCACAGAATCTGGAAAAGTGTGGTTGGCAATGAACAAACAGGCCTTCTAGGTTTAGCAGTCACAAACATTGAAAACTGAAAATGAAGTCAGACCCCAGCAGCAGAGAACACGTTTTTGTTGTTGCAAACAAACACACTGGATCAATAAAAAGTTCCGTTCTTACAGGGAGTTTGGGTTGTGTAAAGAAATGTGTTCACAAAATAGAAATAAGCATTGCCGCAGTACTAGTCAAACACAAAGTCAGGCCAGTGAACACAACAGACGGGCAAGCTCTTGGACTTGTTACAAGACCTGCGGAAAGAAGGGACCATACAACCAGTTGAAGCAAATGAATAATTGAGCCCAGTGGCCCTGTTAAAGAAGGCAAACAACAACATTTGGCTTTGTGCCGTTCTCCACAGCCTTGTTCAGAGAAATCGACAGCAACCCTCTTCCCAGTGTCTGTGCTAGTAGAGATGCAGACCAACAGCAGTGTCTTCACAAAACCCAACATGCAGCAAGACTACCATTTGGGAAAGACCAGCATAGCCACAATAAAGCACTGAAGACTGATTGCAGGGCGAAGTTGACTTGATGGAATGGTGAAAACATAAGACTGGGTTAACATTGTCGCTAATGAAAGAAGCTGGCCCAAGTTACACAAAAGTTACACAAATTCAAAACAATTACCAATGTGCCCTCTCCCAACTTGAAGTAAGAAGTGAAATCATTCTGTGATCTTTTAGAGCACTACGCAAAGTGTGTTCTATATATCTATGAGAACACTGAGCCCATCACCAGTTTTTGAAGAAAGGCTCGAATTCAGGTGTTCACAAAAGCAAGGAACTACATTTGCAGAAGTACAGTTTTATTGAGAACACTATGTTCCAGATAATTCGGCCCCAAATTAGGCACGTACATCATGATGGACACAAGCGGGTATGGGTAAGGATAGATTGAACAGAACATGCAGTTGCCTTTACCTTGAAGACTTTCTCTGCACCAGAAACTGACTATTTCGGGCTGGAACAAGAAATGTTAGCCTGTGTCTGGATAATGTCTTACTTCAGAACGTAGTTTTGGGGACACAGACTGTTTGCTGACCAACCATCACTAGTACACATACTGAGCCTGAGCTGGAGCATGCAATCCACGCCGAGACAAGAAGCTAATTTACAATATACATTCACAGTTGACCCTGTTCTGCGGTGGGGGAATAGTCAAGATGGCAGTATGTAAGTAACATCTGCACTGCAGCGAGAGAGAGTGTCCACAGCGTTCTTGTAGTTGAATGGGAGGGGCCCTTCCTGGACGAGAAAGTCAATGAAGTGGCAGATAAACGGAGATAAAGAGTGTCCATTGACACAATGGACTTTGGACACCCTGAAGAATCAGACACAATGAGGTTGAAGGCTGGCCTGATAAGATACCTCCTGCACGTGCAGCAACCTTAGAGGCAAATAACCTCAGAACTCTGTGACCGAAAATATGATTTTCAAGTGTTAAAGCCTTCTCTGCTTCGAGAGAAGCCTGTCATTTCCAAGGCACATGAAGTACACTTAGGAATCACACTTACAAAAGATAGTCCAAGAGAGGCTTACTGGAACGTAGCTGTAGTGAGTTCAGTGAATGTCACACTTGCAACAAATGTCACTTGCAAGAAATTATCCCAAACTAACAGCATTGGAAGCAGTAGCTGATTACAGACCAACACCCAATAGAGTCACTGGAGTGATCACCATTCCCGTTAATGAGGGAGAGAAGAGCACTTTAAAGAACAGATATTAAAGTAACTACTGAAATATCAGTCAAAGACTATGTGCTGTGTTAAGAGAAACCAAACGGAGCAATAGCGGCACTATGATAAAAGGAATGCCATGTAAACTCCAGAAATACACCCAGGAGATTGGATAAAAGGAAGTTTGAATAACAAGAAAAGAGGCCATTTTTAAATATAGTCATCCTGTAAAAGTGCAGAGGATATGAAAAAACTATATTGCATAATAGGAAATATGGACAGATTCAAGACACCAGGTCAGGAGTAGACCCATGCAAAGAACCCTTGAAGCTTATCAGATAGAAATGAAAGAAGAAGCGAAGATACCAACCTAGGAGAACAAGATGTCATCTTGATGCTTCGAGAGACATATGGAGGAAGTAAACAAGAAAGCCCTGTGATGGAACCCATTAAGTGAGCCAGGTTAATCAGTAGTAACCCAGAGGCATTTGTGATGTGCTAAGAGTGCCACTAGAATCCGAGACTATGAACTACACTGGACAAGAAGTGCTACTTCGTTGTGTGAAAAGGAGATATGTGGCATCCTGCCACATGCCCCACTTTGCTTTTGGGTTGTGTTGCAAACTATGCGGGACACAGAGCAAAAGCTGCAGTGTTGCTGAGCATGCGTAATAGGAGCGTGGCGAGACTGGGCTAGAGTCGCGAGTGCACCGCTTAATGTGGACTTTGTGTGTGCCTGAAATTAAGCCATCCAGCCTGAGATGATTCTGTAGAGCTTCACTACTCATGCTACACTGCACATTTAAATTGAAAACAAAGAGGGGGACTCAAAGCTGGAGGAAAACACCAATGTAGCCCTTATAGAAGTGATCCGAGGGTTCCATGTTCTTACATCGCCAGGTATTTTATTTATTTTTTATATTTGGGGGGTGCCCATCTTTGAAATGATCTATTCCCTATTCCCCACACACCCTACACCTTATATCTCCCTGCTCCCCCGCACCCTATATTTTTTGATTCGTTTTTTCAGGCTAACATGTTCAGTACTAACTCTGCGAAAAAATACCTACCGATGTAACAACGTCGTACTGATCGGAGGACCAGCCGTGGCCTAATGCATCATGTTTGCAGTCACAGCCCCCTTCTGATTGGTTAAAACGGTTTGCTTGTGCTATAAGCAACAGCTTAAAGCCATTTCCGTTTCAGGGAATAACATTTTCTGCTAGAATGTCTCCTGGCTCTCTTAAAATACCCATACCACCATCAGGAAGATGCACTGTAAGACTACGAGTGACAAGCTAATACTTTCAGGGCTTATTCATAGTTGAGTTAAATTCTGTGTCTGCACCTGTGGAGGAGAACTGGTAGTGGTCCTGAAGAAATTAGAGCAAAAATGGATATTTGACTTAAATACAGTAAAGGCGGGATTAAACATTTCTGTCGAGTGGAATCTGTTCTTCCACTGACAACATGTGCTATTTTTTGCACACTATACATTTGAACATCCGCAGTGATCCGTCAGACAGATATCAAACACATACCATCTAAACGCCTCAATATTGCCATATGTTGGGACACCCAATACTGCATCATTAATAAGATAAGCCCGACGTGTATTAAAGTGAATGAAAGAGAAAGTTGCCCTCCCGACACATAACTTCTCTAATTAATCATTGAGAATACTGTGGGGTTCACACCGCAGAATAAGATATCTATGTTTGACAAAGTCTAATAGCTTGGGAACAAAAGTGACTAGAAGATATGGGTGGATTCATTCTCGTAGAGAAAAAAACTGATACAAGATGGCGGTGCTGAAAGCACCGAGGGAACCGACAGCAGGCGCCTAGTGCTCAAACAGCCTTGATACGAGAGAACTAACAGCTGTAGTAGTATGCAGAGTCCTCTCTAAACGCGACCGCTGAATCCATCCGCGATGCAAACAAGTGTTCGAACACTACGCGCCACTGAATTACTTCTGAGAACAAGCGGACAGCTAAGTTCCTGACTGCTCTAAATACTCTTTCAGGTTGGACTCTCCCTGAATAACAAACCAAGAACAGAGCCCGATACCACATGCCGAGTAACAACAACGCCGCATGAGCAGGCGCTAAAGAGACACTTCCCTTGTTGCAGTAAGTGAACTGAAACGATCTGCAATACCGAACATATGTCGAGTATACTAGATACTAAAATAAGTTTTTACACACGTTTGACCGATTCTAGATGGCACAGTGAGGAACTCTGGGAGATGGAATCTCATGTATAGAAGATTCGATATATAGGAAGAACAGATGGTGAATCAATGTGAATTTAATGCGACACTATCAACATTTGGCGCGAAATATGATATGTACCATTGATATGTACCATTAAATCAACTAGATAAATAATCACAAATCTGGGTTCTTTATCCACAGTGATTGACTAATCCAGATGCACAAGCCACGCACGAAGTTGTTATAATTTGAACTCCTCCAACACTGAAAAGAAATTGACAGTACAGGTTAGTGGGGCAGCTATTTGGGTATATGTATGTCAAAGAAAACAATGCAGCGGTAGACAAGGTTTTAAACTAGTTTTATTGTTTCTGCCCATAGGTAGAAATGGCTATGCACAAGGCCCAGTGCAGACTGCCTGTTTGACTTGAAGACCAACGTCTGTTAGCGTCCTGAAGACAGGGGTGACAACACACTGACATCAGAAATTCACCTGTTCCGGTGGTGTTTCATCCCTAGAAACACGATTAAAGCGTAGACGCATCATGATACATAGGAATTAACTCATGATTATCTAAATCACCTATGTTACGAACATCACATATCTTTATAAAATCTGTTGGCAGACTGAGGTCACTGATTGGGGCCGACTTGTTTATTTATATGCAATTTCTCAGCATTTTTGGTATAGCGTCTTCAAAGAAACGCTGATAAGCTTAAAATCCACCTTAAAGTGGCCTTTTTATCATTGTTTGTACAATGCACATGTTTCTATACTGCTCATTAAAATATGCTTTTGATACTTGCACTTGATACTTGAACAAATGTGGACATACATATATTGAATGAAGTGTTCTCTCATTCCTTAAGTAGCTGCCTCACAACTGTCGTGTTGGGAAGGTGAGTAGCTAGGGGTGCAAACGCTTTTCCTGATATTTATTTCCTCAATCACCCCAGTCCCCGAATAAACGAGGCCCTTTGAAGAGAACTGGTATTGGAGGTTGCTTGTAATATGCAAGAGATACCAGGCCTGTCACCACCATGACCATTAAGGTGCCACTTTGCTTAGATTTCATCAATAGCGTGGGCGGAAAATGTCCTGGTCCAATCATTTCAAAAGTTGTGATGCAGAGATATAGGATTGGGAAGCTTGGAAAAGTACAGAGGATATTGTGGGGCATTTTATGTGGGGAACAGGACTACGTGTAGGTCAACATATGGTCCATACGTAGTATGCCGCCAGGTCTGGGTGTCTTCTCTCTCTCTCTCTCTCTATGTATGTATGTATGTATGTATATACAGATAGCGCGACGCCGTCATCTCAAGCTAATGCTCACTTTCAAAGCGCCTGGGGATGAAGAGGGTAATGGACTTAGTCCCTCCTTGGTTTGTGAACAATGAAAATGTTGTCTGTGCTGACTATCTGAATGATAGCCAATAACCCTTGCAGTACTGGCAGAAAACGTTAAGGGCTAACAAAATTGCCCTCAACTTGCAAAAACAAATAAGCTACTTACTCGCTAAAGTTTCACTTTGCCAAATAAAGGTGTTGAAGCATCGCTTTGAGAGACAAAAGACCATAAGCAGAGTGGTCTCTGTTAACAATTTGCTATCGCTTCATTGACACCTATATGTCACCAACAATCACTAGATGTGCAAAATTACTCCAAAGCTAAGCTTTTCAACAGATTTCTAGTTTCCAGTATCTAATAAGTGAGGTCATCAATTTGCTAATGATCTGAGCAAAGGGGGACCCAGAGTTAAGGTGGCACAGTTTTCAAAACTTGCCAAACCGAATTTCCACAGTGTGGTCACGTTAAACCATCCGCTTAATGTCACTGCAACAAACGTTTTTTCATAGACTATATATATTTGTTTAATCACATTTGATGTAGGATAAGGCACTGTCTCGATCTTTCTTGTTCACTGGGAAATCTTGGCTTTTTCACTCTCTTTCGCTGTAATCTGTTTATAGGCAACTGTCTTAGCTGCCTTCCATCAGTTCGCTCATTGGCATCCTGGCAATACATCTGCATAAACTGGTGTCACTGCCAAGATCCAGGCAGAGGAGAACAGGCATGTCGAGTGCCTATATTTACCCTACATCTTGCCATCGGCACCTCGCACTCAGTTGGAAGACAGGAGTGATGGTCTTTGAAGAAGTATTAATAAAGCACTTAGCTGACACAAACAATGGAGAAGAATACACTACACGAAAAAATATCTTGCAAAAATGTTGCAGCACGAAAAAGGGGCGTGGGCTCTGTGGATTGCAATTGTTGTTTAAGTACATCTGAAAGTGGGGGATATTTCTAAATTCATTCATCTGGGGAAGGTCCCTTGCTGGAGAATGGTGGGAGCTAGACAGATGACGTGACACCAGTAACTGTGCACACTGTCCTGTTAAGATGCGCTGGGAGAAAAAGCAATATGCGGGTGAGGTAGGCATTCATGACGAAATACACTTGAATATCCATGGACTATTTCTGAGATATATGAATAGGACACTCTTTTTCCTGTTTGTCTTAAATGCTTGCAGCTGGCGAGACATGCGCCAAGGATGAAGACAGAAGCACCTTGCGTCTTAGAGTCATTCGGCACTTGCAACATATTCATACAAGGAAACATGTTCACACGCATGCAACACGTAAGCTCGGGAAGAACTACAACGAATCATAAAGAAGCCCTTTCGCAGTATCGTGTCACACTAAATTACAGTGAAGTGGGAAACAGTTAAGAGGTGTGGTTATAATCTCTGACTGCTGCAGCAAACAGGTCTTTATGACATGATTTAGACTGAAACTAAGTTCTTACAGAGCGAGTTGCTCAATGAGGAAAATGCAAGAAAGTCATCAGTTCTGGGGTTTTACACATCTGATAGCTATTAATGCCTATTTTAATTAAACATATTTGCCACAATATCTACAATATACTGTGTGCTGGTA
Organism: Ambystoma mexicanum; assembly: GCF_040938575.1. Lineage (NCBI taxonomy): Eukaryota > Metazoa > Chordata > Amphibia > Caudata > Ambystomatidae > Ambystoma > Ambystoma mexicanum. The sequence goes on from NC_090922.1 coordinate 603,195,569, forward strand.
TTGGTCGTGTTTCCTGTCACAACATGTTAAAAACAACAACTCTACATCATAGTTGGAAGTCAATATAGATGCAGGTGGCAGCATTCATGGCTTGATAATTACAGAACAACAACTTACTTGCCTTGTATAATATTCTTTCTGATGTATTAGTCCTTTGTGCTATAGATTCCTCATGTTGGAAGCATCCTCTGAGCATCAGTTTGGCTTCAGAAACCTTTACAACCACCACAGGACGCACTGCAGCTCAGTGTCTGCTCCTCAAGGTGTTGATGAAGTCCAGGATTCCAGATTTGAGGTCATAGATAGTATATATGAAGCCAGCTGCACCACACGACCTCAGTACCTCCTCATTGTCCCACGCAATCAGAGGCAGAGGAACAGCAGAACTACAAGAGGTTACAAGATATATGTAATGTGGGGTAGCATGAGAGGGTGGTGAGGAATCTGTGGGAGGAAAAGGTTATTCTAATATTTGCCTTACACTGAGAGATTCCTCTTCTTAGAAATATCCCTAAAGCACTACAAAATCTAGAGGAGGAAGAGAAAAGAAGCATCATATACACTAGGAAACTCTGGAGTACACATGACCAAATCAGTTGTCCTGAATAGATAAGGGATCTAGGTAGTAGTGGTTGGCAATGTCCACAAAAGGGACACCCCTGTAAAGCAGAGATGCAGGCACACCCGCAGGCACTTCCACGTGGGCCAGATCGTAGCATGCAGAAATGCAGAGGACAATCCAAGAGGGCAGAGTCTGTTTGGTAACAGCCTCAGCAGCAGCAAACGAACAGTTGGTCTTCCTTCTTGATGTTTCTTGTCGGAGGTATAAAGTTACTGAGAACTTTCTGCGGGTCCAGCTGATGAAAACTCTTGTCTTTGATGATTAGGCAGAGGACACACAACGGGAGTTGTATATTTCGTGGCATGTGAACTTCTGAACAACCCTAAGGGAAGGAAGAATGGTCTCACCTTAAAGTTAACCTTTTCTTGGAGATGAAAAGTACGACAAGGTAAGTCTGTAATTCACTCACCAGCATGCAAAGTGATGGCAATCAGAAAATCACATTAAGGGTGAGCAATCTGAAAGGGGACGAATGCAACATCTCAAACAGGGCCACCATCAAAAAAGTAAGGCACAGGGGTAAATTACATGCAAGGACAGCAAACTGGAATGGTGGAAATCAATAATTTTTCCCTCTCCAAAAAGGCATCGTAAAGAAGAAGCTGTGCTCGTGAATCCAATTAAAGAATAGAATAGAAGCCACGTACGGTTTAACAGTGCCAATCTGAAGGGCCTCTTGTGCCAAAGAAAGCAAAATGTCAACTACAGAAGAGCTCCGACAAGTCAAAAGGAACCAGACCAATCACATGGCACCAGCCAGAGAGTTTATATAACCTACAGGTCTAAATCAACTTGGTATCGGGCCTCCTGGCCAGAGCCTTGTCAGACATGTCCCACTCCATGTATCTGAGCGTCTCAGCAGGCAAGTATGAATGCAAAGACTGTTCAGGTCTGGATGGCAAACCCTGCCATGTGCCTTGGAGAGCAGGTTCACCCTTGGCAGGAGGTAACAGGAAACACAGATGGACATGTCCAGAATTTCTGGGAACCATATTATCTAGGCAGAGTTCAGAAGGAGGGTGAAGCCAAACCTCTTCAATCTCTGGAGGATCAGCGTCATTGAAGTAATTTGAAATGGGGAGACAGAGGAGATTGAAGGTCTACTCTATAAATTAGGTGTCCCTCAGGGACTTCAGCGGATGAAATTCCCTTGAGCAGAACTAGCACTTCCATTTGACAGTGATACGTTACCTCGGAATCATCTACAGCACTTTCATCAGAGAATGGCCATGGTACCAAGACCTGCGAAATAGAATGCTAACATACGCCCTACAAGGCCCGAAATTACACAACGAATACGGAAATTTTTCTGTTTGACCATTACTAACATTCTACCTAAATAAAGTACTACCTGCAATTACATTTGGGGCCGAATGTGCATGGAACCGCGACTTTAAAGTATGGGATGTAGTAGAAGGGTTGTTTTGGCGTAAAGCCCTACGATTACCCAGATATGTCTCGATGACGAGCCTACGATATGAACTGGGGATAAATTCTTTATACGACGCAACAATCTGGAAAGCTTGTGCACTCCTACGCAAAATAAGGGAACACCCTGGAGAACCAGCTTACAAAATACTCAAACCAGACACATTTACCTCAAATTCACAGATTCTAAAGGAGTGGACCTATAAAGTAGACCAAATTATGGCGACCGCTGACATTGAAATCGATTCTCTGCAATACCACCCGCAGCTGGTCAAAAAACGTCTCCAATGGTGGGGATGGATTCTGGATAGCGAAAAAAGAGCACTCCTCAAATGTACACTCCCGTCAGGATCTGCACTAAACAGACTAAATGGACAGCCAAAATATTTAGTCAAATGTCCATCTCGCCACCATCGAGACCAATTTTTGCGATTTCGGCTAAATGTACTACAAACGAAAGGAGATGGATAAGAAAAAATCCAGAGCAAAAAGACGACTTATGTAGACACTGCAAAAAGATACGGAATCACTTTACCATCTGATCATAAATTGCGATGTAATCGCGAGTCAAAGGGCTTTTCATTTGGGCTTTTGCTTTCCAATAAATGGAAATAGTGAGGAATGGTGGTCGCGTGTGACATCAGGTCACAACATGAAAATAACTTGTACGATAATCGACTTTTTAGACACAATCTTGAAAGAACAATAGAAGACTCAAACGTTAACCCTTGAACCCAAGTAAATAGCTTGGGAAAACTGACATTCAATGATGAAAGTAACCACATGGAAATTCTGTGATAAAAGTTTGTACAAACTAAAGATCACAATAAAAAAAAAATTAAAAAAAAATGGACAGTGGTGGCGAAGATGTCAACTTGAGGGACCCTCCAAGAGGAGACTATCACATACATAAATTCCTGACAATGTCCAGTCATGGGAGACAGATTAACGCCTGCTTCAGGCATCCGCAATAACATTCTCTATCCCGGCGAGATAGGCTGCTTACAAGGAAAAATTACTCTAGAGCGCCTTAAAACCCAGTTGCATCGCTTAACCTGCACAGAAGCAGCTAACCCACACCACCTCTCTTGTTGCACTAATGCATGGCCACGATATTATCTATCAGTATAATGACTGCACGGATGGAAGAAAAGCAACCACGGCTGGCCTGATGCTCTGCAGCTCAAGGAGACGAATGCACTTCCTTGACTCCGCTGAGAGCCACAAGCCACTTGGGATCAGATTGTCCAGGTAAGCTCACAAGAGTAGGCTGTGACTGTTGTTAACAGCGGCCAGGGTTGCTGAAAGCACTCTCCCCTCAACAAGTTTGAGGACCCACCACAGGAGATCCTGTGACCAGTGATCAAGATCTGCAAAAGTTCTGCAGTTGTCACCTAAAACAGTTAGCAGCTACTGGGGCAACATGAGGAAACAGGCTCTGGGATCAGGAAGGTACAGGAGAGGCTATGACAGACAAGAAGGTGGAGAAAGGAAGAGGCCAGGACCCAGCTCTGGTATTATAACAGCTGCACCATCTGACTATTGTTGACAACACAATCTTCGAGAGGGCAGCCCTCCAAGAGTGCATGTCCAGAACTGGCATGATGACAGAGCATCTGAGAGAGGGAAACTTGGGACTTTTCAAAGTAATGAGAGAAACCCAAACTTTCCAGCAGAAATTGCGATAAAGGTTTGCCGACATTAGCTCTGGGCAGCATGTTTGAACGAGGCAGTCATCCAGCAGTAAAAGGCGTAAATCCATTCCATGCCTGAGGTGATCAGCCACCTCTGCCAACAGCTAAGTCAAACACCATGGGAACAGAATGCAGGCCAATAGGCAGGACCGCAAACTGGTAGTGGACATTTCCAACCACTAACCACAGTCATTTCTGGGATGGATCAGTACATGTAAGTAAACATTGTGAAGGTCCAGAGAAAACAGAAAATCTTGGGGTTCCTAGGACAGAAGGATCCAGGTGAAAGCGATTATCCAATACTTGACTGAGGAGGGATTGCAGGCCCCAATCTTTCTTCTACACCAAAAAAATTAAACGAGAATGCCACCGCCTCCCAGAGACATGCACAAGTTGTATTATGGTGTTGGACAGAATCAGAGAGATTTCCTCCAGTTGGAAGGCAGTAGTGGAGGACAGGGTAACTAGGGGTGAATTGTCCATAGGACAGTTGAAAAAAAGGGAGGACGCAGCCCTGAATAACAACTTGTATGACCCAGGCATCAGGGGTGGTGATCTCTACTTGTGGGAAGAATAGGTAGACTCCTCCCAGGTATAACCTCTGTCACTCTATCAGTTATACCAACTCTATACAATTGACTGCCTTTAATAGTAGATTAAGTTTAAATCATTCCTGGTGGTAAATGTTCTTGTTGTGCAATTCCAGGATATGCTATACCTTGGAGACAGATTACACAAATCTCCACTGCCTTTGCAATGGTCTTCTAGTAGGGCACATTAACCCTACCTGTAAGGATTAGTAAGCATCAACTACCAATTCAGTTGAACTGTCAAGGCCACTGAAATCCCAAAGTTTGGAAGCCAACCTTTTGTCCTACTTATGGAGTTTTTCTGGGAAGTCATGCATTTTGCATTCCCTGATCAAATTAAGGTCACCTTCCTCATTCAAGATATGGCCAAGTGAACTCCATCGCCTCAGCGGAGGCTTTCACAGTCAAACTGCTTCATGCCAGCAGACCCTTCCTCTCCACTCCCAACTGCCTAACAATTGCAAGAGCCATCACAGGAGCCAAGTTCGACTACTGTAACGCCTTATTTACCGGTACTTCTGAACGCAACCTAAACAATCCATACGATTCAGAAAAAGGCTCTCGGAGTAGCCATTGGTATCTCCAAATTCGACCATATTTGCAAAGCCAGGAGAGATGCACACTGGGTGCCCATCCAGGAAAGAATAAAGTTCAAAACACTCCAACACTGCCCGACCTACCTCTCACGCTGCGTTGAGAAATATGCCCCTGACGAACTCTTAGATCGTCGAACTCTCACCTCCTGAAGATCCCCAACTTTAATCGTCTCTCAATTGGGGGCAAGAGCTTCCCAGTCGTGACTGCCAAACTCTAGAATAATCTACTACCAGCATTCAGAAAAGAACAGGCCTACTGGACCTTCTGCAAAAGGGATCCCGTGGGCAGAGAGACGGGATCCTCCTTTGAAAGGAAATCCGCTTTCATATATACCAAAACATACAATGGCTTATTGTCATTAAAACGTGTATGATCCCCATGTTAAGTTGATAAATATGGGCAAATGGGATATAACATCTTTAAATATCCAATTTAAGGAGGAATCTATTACACATAATGTGATTTGCTCCAAAAGGCATGGAGAAAAGAAATCTGTAAATGGTGGCTTCAGTGAACTGCCTTTCCATACTGTGATTAAACTTAAAATCTGTAAACAAAACAGTTCTAAAGTCAAGAATAGTGAATTACTACTTAGAACTGATTTTGTTTGTTGGGACTCCAAGTCCCATAATCCAAGGAGTACTGGGGCGAAGAAGAGGGCTGAAGAGCAGTGTAGACCTGAAGATCAGGCAATTAGTCTTAACAGCCCACACCTGAAGGAGGAGGGGAGGATTAAAAAGCTCCCTCAGGTGCAGGTCTGATTGCAGTAGTTGCGGTGGAAGAAATAGTAGCAGCAGAAGTACTTGCTCCGGCAGAGGGAGGTGGCAGAAGAAAACAGGTTGCTGGCGAAATCCACAGAAGTAGGAGGAAAGAAGAGGCGCCGGGATTTACCATCCACTTATTTCAGTTTCCAATTCCGAGTTGGTCCTTTCCCCCCAAAATTTGTATTGAAGAGGTTGCACAGCGGGAAGCATGAAGTTTGAACGTTTTCACACAGATGAACCTGATTGCAGACTTTTCGCAGCGAGAAGCATGCTGCAGACTGTGCCTGGAGGACGGCTTGTTCCAAGGGGTCGTGGTGAGCCAAACTCTGCCAGTGGGGTGGAACTGAAGGCAACTTGCAGAGAGGAGCGTGCCCGGTAAAGAAAACACCTGTGGTAGAAGCCCTGCAGCCTGTGACAGAGGCCGAAGAGCCGGTGAGTGTTCTCAAGCTACAGGCAGTGCAGTGCAGGCGTGCAACTTTAACTAGTTGCTTTTCACTTGCGGAGAAGTGAAACGGAATAAACTGACCAGAGCGTGTCAGATAGTGGAGTGCAACAAATGTAGCACTCGCGTATGAACGAATATGCTGTATAAGAAAGTTTAAACCAAATACGTTTTTCAAACAGCTTTAACAACGTGAAAAGTGGTTGCGTGCACTTAAAAGTTACTTTAAAACAAATACCAAGCCTCTGTAAAGACCTGACAACAATGTCTCTTGTTATCAAGTATTAAACCTCTATAAACTGAACATGAAAGAACAACCACGCATTACCTTAAGCAAAGAGGTGAACAAGTACTGCCCTCAGCCAAAAAAGACTGAAATAACTCACTTTGGGAATAACCATTACCACCAGAGGAAAGGGGGCTGATACCACATCTTTAAAGGTAGGGCTTGTATATGAATGAATATGGTGTGGGAGACCCAGCTATTAGCCAAGAACTTACATTGTCAAAAGTAACAGAGGTTGAATTGTAAGATACTTGGTTGGTGGGTGAACAAAAGGCAAGACTGTTTAAAAGTAGCCCTAGAAGAAAGGTGGCGTTTAAAAGGAGGCAAAGACATTGCTTGTCTGCTAGAGTTGAAAGGGCATTGGTGAAATTCATGTCTACATTACAACGTTGTAAAGAAATGCAGACAAGTGTGTGTGGTGCACGCTTGAAGTAGTTGGGTCTGGCAGAGAGTCGACCAGACAGATGCAGAGGAATAAGACTGGGAGTGGATAACCCCAGTGAAAGTGGAAGCTGGTATATTTCATGGTGCCAGGAGAAAAGCACGGTGAAAAAAAGAGCCATATGCTTCATAGTGCCAAGAGACGAACACTGAGAGAAAAGCTTTGTTTCATGGTGTCAAGAGATAAAACTGAGTTATGTTTCATGGTGCCAAGAAGCAAACCTTGCATTTCATGGTGGCAAAGAGTAGTCACTGACATTTTCTGAGGAAGCTTGAGTATTTCATAGTGCCAAGGAGGAAGCACTGCAACATTTTATAAGGCAGCTGGAGTGCTTCATGGTGCCAAGGAGGAAGCAAAGTTATATTTTTACATAGCATTTCAAGAGAATCAGTACATTTTTGTTTAAAGAACTTCTTGATCTATTTCCTGGAAGAGAACGATCTTCCCTAGGTCGCACTGTGAAACCGGAGGGCACCTCTGTGTAGGTGTGTCTTCAAAACCACTTTTATATTAGTAGCGATGAATGGTAGACAGCTTCCATCATTTGTGGCTTGATCCACCTCTGTTAACTGTAGTGCTGCCTCTTTGCAAGTCTGTGCTCATTTGAAGATCCTTTGTTGCATTCGAGCTGGCGGGCGCGGTTTTCTTCACGCATATTGGAGATCTGGCATTTGTGTGTGAATGCGGAATGAAACTAATCTTCTAAGAAAAAATGAATGTCCTGAAGATGGCCCAACATCCGCTTTATTGACCACCTCCGACAACAGTGGTACTCCATCAAGGGCCGAAACATATGTCGACTCAAAAGGAAAACCAAATGTTTTTTCCTATGTCATGCATATCGTGAATAATGAATATGCTAGAAGAACATTCAAATTGTAGAACCCCGTGTTTGTAAAACGTTTGAGTGGAATGAAAGGTATGACTGTTTCACGTAGAAGCCAATAATGTGTTTTAATTATGTTTTTATGAATTAACATTAAAGTGATTTATGATTATGCTACATTGCATTGAGTTGAAATAAGTTTTTCCCACAAGGTGCTTAGTCTGTAAAATTAGTAAGCAGCCTCTCTGTATCTAAACCTGTGTCTTCACAGGGCCATTAGAGAGGGGAAGTCAGTCTGTCTTGTACTTTTTTTCTTCGTAGACTCTCCCTTCCATCAGACTTGACCCCCCGATAACAGAAATTAGGGAGTACCCATTCATATAGGCTTCATGACATGCTCCATAACAGTTTTCGGTTGCATGGATTTACAGAAGTCACATTTGTCTGTGCCATATTCTGTAGCAATGCATTAGAAATGATCTGTCAAATGGCTACATTGAGGTGTAGAGCTAGAAGACCACATTTGCAGCTTCCTCATTCCCTCAACTACATCAACCAGTGCACCCTCAATAACCTGCACTCTCAACTTTCAAAACACACACACATCAGTAAAAGAAATGCTGAGCAATTATACATCAACCACCACAAACCAATACACTCCACAACCCCTTTTGCCCAATCCACGCTCAAAGGGTGGTATCATTAGTGAGTAACCGAGCTGGACTACAATACCTGGTAGTAATATCTAGCTACACCTACTCCACCTGTGCTGACAACTCATAGAATCTGACCAGCACACAGAAACCAGATCCTTCCAATAAGAACAACCAACACCTCAGATTTTGCATTTTTCCACCCGCTCAAGAACTAAAGTCCTGTACTTTTCTCTTACAGAACCTAGCACCAAGAAGCAGCACAAATGGAAAACATTGTGCTATACAAGCTTCAACTACATCGCATTCGACAAAACGATGTTATCCTGGGCAAATCACTTAAAGCTTGTGTAATCCTCCTATCTGCCAAAGTTGAAAGTGCTAAGAACTGATCAAACGCCAGCAACAAAATGCACGTTGAACTGTCTCTTGCAAAACAATATGTATTGTACATAATTGTAAGATGACAGATCAGAGAAAGTATGCAACTGAGGAGTGTGAAGCGCTTTTCTTGGTTTATGATAGCCCTTGAGCCGTGACATGGCAGTGACTATCTCGGCTGAAGTTTGCTGGCTTTGTGAAAGCTGGCACTCCTCCTCGGGATACAATGCCAGCATTTGTGTCTTGTCTCAATGCCACTAAAGCAGTCTCTTTCCTGTGTGTCCATTGAGGACCATAGTTAGTGACTTTTAAAATGTAGCCTTTCAGGGCCTTGTTAAAGAGCCAAGAAAACTGAAAAGCAAGCCATTCACATGCTAATGGCAGAATCGCAGTCCCTGCCAGACTCAGGACTGAGCAATGGTCGCAGGAAGCAGGTGGGCTGGACACTGAAGTGCAGCCACGCAGCTGGTCCAGAGACAAGCTCCAAACACAGCACGTCTGCGAGCAGGGCAAATTGGCTGCTGACCTCCATGGACTCGAAGTTGAAGTAGGGGTAGCATATAAAGTATTGTCCTGATAGAAACCTATCCAAGCAGGACACAGCGAGTGACTAAGCAGGACATGCAGTCAACTCAAAATTAGGAAATTGCCTTCAGGAAGTTAACACGACAGGGGGTTGGGGGGGATTCTGGATCATTTACATGCTCTTTTCATGTCAGACTATACCCATGCAGCTCGGAAAAAAAACAATTAGTTGGAGTAGCTTTTCTCTTTTTGGGCAAATGATCAACATTTCAGGACTACGTAACAAGAAAGAGTAGATTGCTCAACTCTAATTCACAATGCTGTTTTGCATGGTAACAACACGTGTATGCATGAGAAAACTTGTGTGAGAATAATGGAGTTACAGGTAAGAAACTACTCCCTTCTCCAGCATTGGCTCTTTCATGGATTCACGCGCTGTGAATAGATTACATAGCAGTATGAGCAACCACTGGAGGTGCATGACAGGCAAACCAACCCCATGCCCCCAGGCCATAACCACGAAAACAAAGAATAACAGCCAACAACATGCATGAAAAACCAGTAAGTGATAGAGTAAAACACAAACCCCGGAAGCTGCAGGGCTTACCTTATTGAAACAGGCGTTGGAGGGCCGGCCGGCCACCCCACCTGCACATCTTCCACATGTTGCTGTCCCAGACAGTAGTGTCTGGTGAACGTATGCAACACCACCCAAAAAGCCGCCTGGCAAATGTCACTGAGCTGTATTCCAGCGCAGATCGCCGATGTTGTGGACCTTGTAGAATGGGCCTTAAGAGTGCCCGGCAAGGGCTTGCCAGCCTTCCCGTGACAAAGTGAAATTGTGGATGAGACCCAACGGGAAAGTCCTTGCTTGGAAATGGATTGTCCCTTGCTGGAGGAACCAAAAGCCACAAACAGCTGTTTCGACTTCCTGAAGTCCTGAATACGGGCCAGATAAAACGTCAGCGCCCTCTTGGTGTCCAGGGAATGCAGGGCTCTTTCCGCCAGCGTGGTCGCCTTAGCGAAGAACGAGGGCAATGCAATAGTAGCGGGTTTGTGAAACGCTGAAGGCACTTTTGGTATGAAGTGCAGATTAGTTGACAGGAGAACCTTGTGTCTCTTGAATCGCAGGTACGTCGGGTCAATGACCAGCGCCTGAAGCTCTGAAATCCTTCTGGCAGATGTGATTGCAACTAGAAATGTGACTTTCCACGAGAGAAACTTCAAGGACGTCGTCAACATGGGCCCAAACAGCAGTTTCATGAGAGCAGCGAGAACTACATTGAGACTCCATACTGGAGCAAACTATTTCTCCAGGGGAAATGTCAGAAAAATTCCTTTCAGAAAGTGCTTAATCAATCTGTCACTAAACAGAGGAGTAGCATGGCGCTGTCTGGTGAATCTGGAAATGGCCACTAAATGTACCTTGATGGAAGACAACGCCCGGCCCCCGTGCAACAGATGCAGCAGGTATGGGAGAACATGGGCCGGTGAAACCTCCAACGGCCGCACGTTCGGCTGCTGTTGGCACCAGGCACAGAATCTCACCCATTTTCTACTGTAAGATATTCATGGAAGGCGCTCTTGCTGCCACCAGTATCCGACAACACTCCTGTGAGATACCTAGATGACCAAACTCGGAGTGGTCAGAAGCCATGCAGCCAGGCTGAGAGATGCTGGATCGTGATGCCACACTCTTCCCCTTGTCCTGCGACAGCAGATCCTGCTCTGCCCCCAGACGAAGCGGCTCTTCCACCACGATATGAAGGCGATCTAAGAACCATGTCTGTCTGGGCCAGAATGGGGTGACCAAGATCACTTTGCACGGGTACGTGCGCACCAACTGGATTGTCCTCCGAGTTAGCGGAAACTGAGGGAACGCATACCCAAAGAGGTCCGTCCACGGGAACGCGTCTCCTTTTGACTCTGGATGAGCCACTGCTTGTTCTCTGGCGTGGCAAGTCGAGAAGGGGGAAAGCCCCACTTCTGGAAGATCCTCATCACCTGCTCTTCCTTGAGCTTCCACTCGTGCAACTGCTCCCCGTCTCTGCTGAGAGCGTCTGCCTGCAGATTCTGGACCCCCAGGGAGATGGTAAGCTGTAATGTGAATTCCCTGAGCAATGACCTAATGCCACACCTACTGAGCCTCTCGGGACAGGAGCCAAGAATGCGTGCCCCCTGCTTCCTCAAATAGAACATTGTGGTGGTATTGTCTGTCAACACTGGAACCACTGTGCCTTGGATGCGAGATAGAAAGGATGTCAGGGACCAGTGCACCGCTCTCAACTCCAGTACGTTGAGACTCCTCCCGAGTCCACAGGCCCTGGACCCGATACTGGTCGAGGTGCGCCCCCCCAACCCACCTGGGAAGCGTCCGCCACTATCGTGAACTGAAAGGCCGGCTCCAGCAGGGGCATGCCCCATACAAGATTGTCTGTGCACGCCCACCACCTCAGGGTTACCACCAGCCCCTGGGAGATGATCACCTTGTCCGACCACAACCTCAGACTCTCCAACCACCTGTCTGCAAGAAATTCCTGCACCGGCCGCATGAACCAGCGACAATTCGGGATAAGCGGGATGCAGGACGCCATGGAACCCAGCAGCGACATTTAACTGCCGACCGAGACCACAGTTCCTTGGCCCCATTCAGCCGCCCTGGAGTGCAACTTCACCACTCTTTCGTCCGAAGTCTTCACCAGATTGTCCTGTGTTTGAAACTGAGCACCGAGAAAAACCAACTCCCTGGATGGCGTCAGATAGGATTTTGCAAAGTTAACGGCAAACCCCAGCCGTTGTAACAGGCTCATGGATGCCTGGAGAGACTCCAATGCCCTTTCCGGCGACAGCCCTCGTACCAACCAGTCGTCCAGATACCGGTAAACATGATGCACCCCCCCCAACGCGGAGGAAGGCAGCGACTGGAGCGAGGCATTTTGTGGACGTCCTGGGAGCAGACTTCAGCCCAAGCGGGAGGACACAGAACTGGTAATGATCATTCCCGACCGGAAAGCGCAGGAACTTGCGATGGTTTGGCCTCATCGGGATGTGGAAGTAAGCATCTTCCAATTCTGACGCCGCCAGGAACTCTCCTGGCTTCACCGCCCGGATTACATCCTGCAGCGTAAGCATCTTGAACTTGAGGCATTGCAGATTCTTGTTCAACGGCCCAAGATCTAGAATAAGCCTCTACTTTCCATTGGGCTTTTTGATGTCAAAATACCGGGAGTACACCCTCTGGCCCTGTTCCGACATTGCGACTGGTTCTATCGTCCCTTCCGCCAACATGAGTTCTACCTCCTGCCGCAAGACTGGCAGGTATGGCTGCAACACCGGCACCGGTGGAATTGGGAGTTGAGGACTCCGAAACTCAACGAGTGGCCGAGACATACCGTATCCAGTACCCATCGGTCCGTAGTAATAAGATTCCACTCGTCGATGTGTCGCGACACCCTGCCCCCAAGTTGACTGCCCGCATGGCAGTCATTGCTGAGACTTAGACTGCCGTCACTTAGCAGCTGAGGCGGCAGGACCCTTCTCTTACAGTGCGCCTGATAGTCCCAGCTTTTCTGTGCTGACTGGTACGAGCGCCTGAAGCCTTGGGAAGAGTAACTGGAGAGACTGTAACCTCTGTCGTGGAAAGCAGCAAATATGGCATTACAAGAGGCCCCTCGAAACACCCAAAAGGGGCAAAAAGAATGGTCCGTTTGCAGAGCCCCTAGGGACTTCCTTGTCTCAGTGCCTTCCTTCATTCCCTTTAGTGCCTCGTCGATTTTTTCACCAATATCTACTCCCCCTCACAGGGCATATCCACTACTTTATGCTGGACCTCTGGACGAAGGTCAGTGCAGCGTAGCCATGCCTGCCTCCGGAGAACAACACCATTATTTATTTGTTTGAAGCCCGACTCCGCAAAGTCCACTGCAATGTTGGTGCTGTGGTTGGAGGCCTCCTCCCCCTCTCGAACCAGCAGCATAGCCTCCTTGAGTTGTTGCTCCGGGAGATGATCTAAGAGCGGGGCCAACCGGTGCCACATCTCCCTGTCATACTGGGCAATAACGGCCAAGGAATTAGCCGCTTTCACCGTTGTAGCGCCCAACTTTTTTCCCGAAAGCATCTTGTTTTTTGGCCTCACTGTCTGGGTGCGCAAAACTTGTGCTGGATCCTCGCCTTCCGACTAGCCTCCACCAAAACCACCGACTCCGGCATAGGCTGAGACATGAGGCACTTGGGAGTCTATTCTGGTGCCTTAAACTTATTCTCCAGATACCCCTTCACGGCTGGTTCTGAAAAAGGGTGGTGCATCTTTCACAGGCTCTCCTGCCACATATGGTCCAAAATGGGCACTGAGAAGACTGCCTTCCGTCACTTCCCCCATTTGATCGAAGCGAAAACAGTCTTTTCGCTCCTCCTTAGGAGCAAGGCTAAATTCTTGGCACGCCTTTGCCATCATTGCGTGAAATGCCCCAATATCATCCGGTGGAGATGGCTGCGCTGGGCTACTAGGTGGTTCCACCTCTGCGTCTCTCCTGGGCGATGAGAACAACAGAATGTCCAACGGGTACAGGGGCTCCCCAGCCCCAAACCCACTAGACGTAGACAGATCTGCCTCCTGCAGACCCAGCGCTGAAGGATGGAAACCTGGTTCATGAACCTCCTCCAGACCCGAGGACACAGAATATGGAGACAGATCCAGCTGAAGAATGTCTACCGGGAGCAACGGCCCAAAGCCCACCCCAGACTGCCACGGATCTCCCACCGGCAACAAATCACCATCCGTCTCCAGCTGAGCTGACGACAGCAATTGCGGCCCACTGACAGTCACGGCCGTAGACGGAACCGATGACATCCCTGTAGACGACGGGAGTGAGGATTGTACCACAACCATCAGCAACGGAACCTCAGTCGACAACGGTAATAAGGCCTCCATAGGACTGGCCATCTCCAGTAAAGCAGATCGCTTGGATGAATGCTGGAACAATCTTTCAACGAGTCCCGGCTGGAAGAGTACCTATGACGGTCCTTAGGCAGCGAGTGCTTTGAGGAGGACTCCCGCGCCCTTGCCTTCTCTCTCTCTGACGCGGACTTCTGCCCCGACTTCTCGGGCCTATCACTCGACACCTTGACTTGTCTGGTCTCGCCGACTTGGATAGCGAAGAGCCACTCACCCCTTTAGACCGATGCAACATGGATTCAGAGGAAACGCCTTTCCCCACTTCTAACGCAGGCACCTCTGTGTGCTGCTTCTTGGCGGGGGGCTCTGAGGACACAGTCCTCTGCTGAGTAGACGCCTTCTCCACTGGAGCCGAAGACTTGCTTCCCCGGGACTAAACCTCTGAACCCGTGTAAGTGACCTCCTTTGAGCCAACAAATCAGCCGGCGGTTGCAATCTTTCAGCGTTTTCTGAGAAAATCCACGACAGATCTCACAGGCATCCGCAAAATGATTGGGGTATAGACAATACAGGCAATCTGCATGGCTATCCCCCTCAAAGACCTTCTTTAGGCTGCAGGTTGCACAAGGCCTAAACAAGGATTTCTTCTGGGCCACAGATGACATTATGGCTGAAGTATGAAAAGCATGTGTAGAACACAAAGAGTAGACACAAAGTGATCCCAACAGTTTGGATACGGTTGAAATCTGAAGGGAGGCAGGGCTATTTATACCGGACGTCCTATTGGTGCAGCCTAAAGCACCCAAAAACACATTGATGGGACACTAAGGTGTCGAAGTTTTCCATAGGAAAACGCTAGGTTAAAGTTACCGAGGTTTAACCCAGCCTAACGACGTGAAATATTCACAGCATGTGAATCCATAAAAGATCCAATGCTGGAGAAATGCAGGTACCATGTTCTCCGGGCACAGTCTGAAGCGATCAAGATCATACTGGACCCGAACAGATGCAGTCTACTGAGAACCAGCAGAATGACAGGGATCGGCAGGAATGCATACAGCAGGTCAAAGTAGCATTCAACCGGCAAGGTGTCCCCCAAAGCTCCTGACAAGGGAAGTCACCAGGAGCAGAACTACCTGCATTTTCGATTTACACTGCAAGCGAAGAGTTCCGACTCGGGACTATCCAACGGGGAGAAAACCTCCTCCAGAACTTCCTGGCAGTATGGGAGTCTGATGACTATCTGCTCAGTGAGTCCGCTAGAATGTTCAATTTGCTGGCCAGATGGACTGCAGTCAGAAACACGCTGCTATCCAGAGCCCAGAACCACAATCACATTGCTTCTCTGCACAGAGGAAAGTAGCCCACACCAACCCTCTTGTTGAGGTAATGCATGGCTACAGTACTGCCCCTGTCAGGAACAGTAACGTCTTGCCTTTCACAGATGGGAGGAAAGTAACCAGGGTCAGCCTGATCACCCTTCGCTCCAGCAGATTGAGGGGCCAGCCAGCACAGAAAAGCAGAGGCTGGAACTGTCGTCTGAGGTTGGAAAACCTGGACCATTGCCATCTTCAAGATGTTCGCCACTCTGTCCTTGGGCGGTAAACCCCAACCCAGGCGAGTGTCCAAGACCACAATGATAAATCAGAGGTACTGGAACAGCAAACCTGAGACAACCTGAAGTTCAGGCAGAAGCCCAAGCAGGGCAATAGGCTGCACGTACGGTCCAAGTGTGCCAACACTAGATCTGGTGAGTGGGCTCGGAAGAGCCAGTCATCCAGGAAGGGAAAGACATCAATGCCTTCCAGCCTGAGGAGAGCTGCCACTACTGCTAGTCGCTAGGGGAAAACCCAGGGTGGCCAAGAGAAACCGAAAGGGAAGACAAACTGGAATGACATTTCCACATTTTTTAATCTCAGGTACTTACTTTTCCTCTTTTGGATAGCCCTATAGAAGTAGGCATCCTGGAGATCCAGGGAGACTAGCCAGTCGTTCACATCCAGGGCCTGGAAGATCTGGGAAAGAGTAACCATCTCGAACTTGTCCTTGCGCAGGTACAAGTTCAGAAGCCGCAGATCCAGGATAGGTCCCAAACCTCCATCCTTCTCCAGCACCCGAAAGTATGTTGAAGACCAAACCCAGCCGTGTTCCGAGCAGGTTACCATCTCTATGGCCCCTTTTGCCAGAAGTGGACGATCTCCTCCAGCAGGAGAGGCTCCAGAGGCAAGGATTGTGACAAGCAAGCTTGCAGGGGGGCTGACCTGGAAGTCGAAAAGCAAAAAGAAGGCAGTATCCCTGCTGGACAACTTGTAAGGTCCAGGCAACATGGGCAGAAAGTAACAAGAGATCTAAAGAGGCCAGCTTATGCTACTTGGCCATGTCGTGGTCAACCTTGAAAACTGATACCGGCTTGGCCCACAGTTCCACCTGATTGAAAGGAAATCTCCCTTTTAGGACCCTGGTCCAAGATGTCGGTCAAGTCATAATGTACCTTAGGAAGTGAAGAAGCCTACAGCCCTAAGGTGTCGACTACCTTCGCCATCAGGTGCTGGAAAGTTGCCTGTTATTTTTCAGCGGTGGCAGCAAGGATCATGCCAACCTCCGACAAGGTGCCCAGGCTACTTCCAAGTTGGCTGCCAGGTCCACCAAGTCAGCCTGTTCTCCACAAACAACCTCTGGGATGTCTCTCATGCAAGCGTTGCTGCTCGGGAGGGGCATAGAGTCTAGTCAGCTCTCCTGTTGCCACAGGGCTGCTTATGAGACTTTTCATCTAGGCTCTGTGTCGGCCTTGTGGGGGTCTTCTCCCTCATTCGCTCAGCTTATACTGGCTTATCTGACCGGCCGATAGATGCGCCTTTCTGCGCCCTCTTGTTGCGTGTCACAGTCCTTCCTGTCGACTATGGTGTTTTCCTCTCTCTCGCTCTCTTTCCGGCCACACCTCCTTTGCCATCTTTGGCATGGTTAAGCTCTGTGGGGACTGTTCAGGCTCCTCAGTAATTGGCTGCTCCAGGGACGCTCCTCCAGTGAGCTGGTTCACTTGTCTCTCCTTCACAAGAGATTGGGCATACCTAGTGTCAGAAGCCAGCTCAACTCTGTCCTGCGACAGGCTGAGGATAATTAATAGATCAATGAGAAAGCCAAAAGATTCTTGGAAACAAAATATCCTAAGACACCCACATTTTATCTCTGGTCTAAGATGCATACAAATATTAAGAAACACCCGGAAGACCCATTGTGTCAGCAATTAACAGTATCCCTCAAACAATAGGCAGGTATGTGAACTTTCTCCTACAACAGATGATGTGTTTGGAATATGGAGCGGCTCGGTAGAAGCACTAAATAACTTTGACTACCCAAACAACATTGAAACACAAATACAGTTCACCACCAGGATAGGGAACCCAGGGATTCATTACCTGGATGTGCCCGTTAAAACTAATCATGGCAGTTTCTTTACTGGCATCTTCCATGAACCTACGGACAGAAACTATTTGCTACACAGGATGAGCTTCCTTATCTGCCACATAGAGCAGTGTGCTCTATAGCCAACTCCTATGTGTTAAACGCATAGTTAGAGACACGTAAGAGCACCACACAACTGGAGGAAGTGCTTAATAAATTCCAGGCAAGAGAATACCACAAGTATGAGTTAGAGAAAGCTAGAAATAGAGCCAACACCAATACTAGAGAATTGCTACTGACGAATGCCCCTAGAAAAGTTGCCAGTCTTGGTATACGTTCTAACTTCTCGGTACATGGCGAACGAATAAAAAGGTCTATTTTGAAAAACGCTGACATCAAAAAATATAGCAAACTTAGCGATCTTTTCAAAGAATATCGGTATTCACTTACCAACGTAGCAACAATTTGAGGGACCTACTAGTTCACACTGATATCAAACGACCTGGAGGTCTTAATGATAAACAGCATACAGGAACGTTTCCACTTTTGAATTGCACAAATTGCAATAATGTAACCAGGGGGAATGTGGTGTTTCACCCACATTGTGGATAGATTTATTGGACTCCCTCTATCCTCATGGGATGAATGAGGAACAGAATTTCTCATGCTTTAGTTGAAAAATTGGTAATTATCTGTAGCTTGATAATGCTTTGAAAAGATCACTATATACCAAGATTATATTCATGAAGGTTATATTGGCAATGATTCATCTTGTGACATAAATGCACTAGTAATGTGCTGTGTACCTGGGTTCACGATATCCACCAACGATAAGTAGATGAGGAAAGTAACTCTCCATTATTATAAAGAAGATTCTCATCATCACTTTACATAGACACACGTATATATTAACTGTTCAAAGAGAGTTTCCTTTTCACATCCATTGAGATCCATCATTCAGAAATAATGACATGGGTTGCTGTGAAGGAGAATTCTCTATTTAGGCTGAATTTCCTAACCTAGTGAGTCCCCCAGCAGCTTTGCTGGATTTCTGGAGTTTTTTTTTTTCTGCTGCCAAGAGTGAGTCTCTTTTCCTCACACTCTTGGACATGATTTGAGGGGTTCCTTTGACTGTTAATGTGTTTTATGGGCTATGGGGTCTTTTACTCCATAGGGTCTCATGTGTTTTTACTATGTGTGTTACACAGCACCCTCAGTGCAGTGACACAGGGGTGTCATAGTGACACCCCACCATAGACTCCATACCCTGGGACTGACTACTGTCTCCCAGGGCATGTAAAGTCACCATTGGCTTTACTAGTCCCAAATTATGAACAGAAACCAGTACAAACCATCATATTGTGGATGTACTGGTCGGGGCAATTCGATTGCCCCGGGGTCTGTTATTCGAGGGGGCACGTCTCCGTCCCCCCCCTGATCGAGTTTTGGCTGGTGGCAGTGGATACTACTTTTTATATTCGACCGCGAATATATCTCTATGGGATTTTCCCATTGTTCGAGGCTACCAACTTTAATTATTTAATTCCTATAACCTCGAACATACCGCTGGGTTATTTCATTTAATATTAATTCACCGGTTGGTATTTTTTGCCAGAACTCGATTCTAAAATGGCGTTTGTGTTCTCTTCTGTGACTCCAACCCAAGTCGAGCCCTTTGTTCCACTTTTTGGTGGGCTTCTCCACAGAAGCCTCCAAAAGTGGTGCCACTCTGTCTGGGTACCACAGGGGGTATGGGAGGGGGTTTAGGCACCCTGGACTGAGTTGCCACTCCTGTGTGATTCGCCCAAGTGGTGAGCCGGCCGGCTCACCACATAGCATGTTCGACAGCTAGGCTGAATTAATGGGGGTTTCTTCCATAAAAGCAGGGCTTTTGGGACTGGAACTTCAGAAGTTGCCACAGGACCTGAGAATCCGAAGAGGGAGAAGCTGAGCCAACCTGCAACGACGACACCACCGGTGGAGCCCTGCTGAACCGTCTCACCACTTCCCGACGACAGAGGAGATCTCCTTGCCGGAGAGTCTCTTCCCCTTGAGCTGGTGGGGACAACCAGTTTGTTTTCCTTTTCGCCTACCAGGTCTCTAGTGGTCAAATTGCCCGTGCCAAGCACCCCGGCAACCGGATAGCCACTTACCACTGAACCGCAAATAAAAGGACCACTCCTTTGAATCGAGAAACTCCGCGGCTGGTTTCTTCCCTGGCAGTACAACGACCCCCTGCTTTCCTCCCCGACGAGATCTTCTCTTCTGCCGGACGAAGCACCAACTCGCAACCGCTGTCAGGAACAACCGTCCCCGCTGAAGTGTTCTCACCATTTCAAGGTACTGTGTCCGCCTGGCCTCCCTTTCTATAGATTGCTACAAGGTGACAGTTAATCCTTAACCTTCTAAACTGGGCTGGCCTCTTGACCATATACCTGGTCCCTTTCTTTTGGTCCAACTTCTTTCTGAACCTTTGAGACTTTTGTGCCCTTTTTCAACCGTGTGACCTTGGACACATTTGGTTCTGATCCTCTTAAAGTGGATCCGGCTTTCTGAACTCTAAATACACGGTTTGATTCTGCCTTCCTCTCTTGCTGTGTGTGTTCTTTTGAAAGTGTTGGGATCTGTTTCAATTTATGCTCTGCCTTTCTTTTTGTCCCGCATGTGTTTTTTTTTGTTCTTCGTCTTTTGTGTGTGTCATTGCAGATTTGGTCCCTGATGAAGTACTTCTAAAAGTCTGAAATGCATGGGCTTCTGTTTCTCCCAGTTTTCTTTCTGATTATTAATGAACAACTTTTTTCAAAATTACTTGGATTGTTTTGTTCGTATATGGATGCTTACATATTTATCTGAATAATATAACAAAAGAACAAGCTAGCAGCGTGCAGAATGACCAGTTTGGAGACGTAATTTGCCTGAACAGAAACTTTCTTTAATCAGGATTAAAAGAAGCACTCGTAAGCTTAACCGTGGATCGAAAGTACATTTTTAAAGTTCAAAATAGAAGTGAAGTCCGGAGATAGGAATGTTTTCTATGAGTTTCCCTCTGTGGCGCTTTGATAAGCCCAACAGAAGCCTTTGCTGAACTCACTTCAGTACTTCGGGTCCGTAGCATTCTGTGGTTTCTCGGAACAGAAAAAGAACAGAGCAAAATGTTAGGGGTCCTGTCTTTAGTTCCGTCCATCCCCCATTATGTCCAATTGGATAGCTTTTCCAACGCTACATTGCGTGGTAACACACAGCTGATCCCATCCCTCCCCCTTGGTGGGTGATGGCCCACAGTTCATATAACCTCTTAATTGGCCGGATCCAGCCCTACATAGCGGTTGATCTCCGCGGCATCGGGCCAAATTATTTCTCACCCCCCTGAGAAATAATTTGGCCCGATGCCGCGGAGATCATAATGGGGGATGGACGGAACTAAAGACAGGACCCCTAACATTTTGCTCTGTTCTTTTTCTGTTCCGAGAAACCACAGAATGCTACGGACCCGAAGTACTGAAGTGAGTTCAGCAAAGGCTTCTGTTTCTGATTTTGCAGCGGCCGGAATTTTCGCATGAGACAGGTGCGAAAAACTAAACGTTTGCACCTTTCTCATGCGAACACACGTACATACTACGGGGGCTGCAGGGGTTTCCCCCGCAACCCCTGCTCACTATACTGTGTATATATATACACGCCCCTGTTTTTTTTCTTTTCTTTTTTTTGCATGTGTGCTGCGGTGGTGACCCCCGCAACACCCTGCTCACTATACCACACAGTATAGTGAGCAGGGTGTTGCGGGGGACACCCCCTCATCCCCCGCATTTTCTTTTTTTTTTTTTTACTTACCTGCAAAGCTACCACCAAAGGTTTGAACTTTTGGTCCTTGCGACCATTTATAGTCGGTCAAAAAGTACAATTCCCTTTTTATGTGTTGCAAATGAACGGTCCAGGTGATTGGAGACCCAGAGGCCGTGCTGCACTATAGGAGATGTAGTGTTTAGTGGGAGTAGAGGGGCGGGAGACGTAGAGAATTTCTGGCTCCCCGGGGAAGTGATAGATGCCCTCCCACACACCCCCACCAAGGGGCCAGGCCAAATGGGTGGGTCCACCCATCGTGACAGATAGTTGGCCACCAACTGGAAGCTGCCAGGTTTATGCACAGTGGAAACGACAAATGGCTGCAGGGTCAGAAACCAGCACAATACACAGTGGTTGGAATCCTTCTGAAGGGCCAGCCACTGAAGAGGGGCGTTATCTGTGAAAAAGTTGAACTAGTAGTACCGCAAGGTCTCGATGGCCCACTTAATAGCAAGGCACTCCTTCTCAAGGGTAGAATAGGCCAGGTCATGGTGTAATAACTTTCGGCGGATCAAAGCTATAGGGCAAAGGTCGGATTCATCACCCTGAGAAAAGACAGCCCTAAGACCGCAACCCAATGCATCGGCCTGCACAAAGAACGGTCTAGAATAGTCAGGGCAGTGTAGAACCGGACGGCACGTGACCGGCAAAACTAGGGCATGAAATGCTTCAACGGCTTTGGTGGGTAAGGCAGCTGGATGATTGGCCTGAAGAGCATCAGTCAACGGGCGCGAAGGGTAAAAAAAAAAAATAGGATAAAATGGCAATAACACCTCACAAAGCCTAAAAGGGCTCTTATCCCCTTCTTCGTACTGGGTACTTGTAGATCCTGTATGGCTTGGATTTTATCGGTCAAGGCAGTTATTACTCCATGTACAACCTTATATCCAAGATATCTGAAAGTTTCTGCAGCCAATCGGGTCTTCTTGGATTGATGTGTAAACCCACTTCCTTAAGCGTGGTTGTCATCATTAAGAAGGGATGAAGATGTTGATCCCAGGAAGAACTGTACATGACAATGTCGTCCAGACAGGCAACAGCATAGGCTATGTGAGGTCGCAGAATTGTATCCATCAGGGTTTAAAAAGTGGCTGGTGCTCCATGTAACCCGAAAGGGAGGGCAGTGCATTTGAAAGGACGCTGTGGTGTTCAGAAAGCAGTCTTTTCTTGGTTGGCATGTTTGAGGGGGATTTGCCAATAGCCTTTAGTTAGGCCTACTGTGCTCAAATACCTGGCAGAGCCTAGGTTCTCCAACAGTTCATCTATGCGGGGCATAAAATAAGCCTCATATTGGGATATTGCGTTCAGCTGTCGAAAGTCCATACAGAACCTTGTACCCAGTTTTGGAACCAGTACTACTGGAGAGCCACTTTCGCTTTTAAATGGTATAATGATGCCCAGTCTTAGCATTTCGTTGACTTCTTTATTGACTTCGGCTCTCTTGGCTTCTGGGATTCTATAGAGCCGTAGTTATTACTTTTCCTGCTTCTGTTCTGATCGAGTGTTCCGTCTGGTTGGTTGGGCCCGGCAGGCCAGAAAAAGTTGAAGCCACAGGGCCAGTACCGTGAGTAGTTCCTTCTTCTGGTCTCACTCCAATTGTTCCCCTTGGAATACGTCATTGATATTACTTACAGTGCTTCGAACCATTTGTACTGAGAGATCAACGTTGGTTGTATTTAGTAATGGGACTGCTGGTTCCTTCCAATCTTTCAGTAGATTGATGTGGTAGTTCTGTAGGGGTTACTTCCGATCTGGCTGCTCGATTTTGTAATTCACTGGCCCCAATACTCTAACCAATTTATACAGGCCTCTCCATTGTGCCAATAATTTGTTCTCACTGGTAGGTAGTAGGACCAACACTTTTATCACCTACTTTCAGGGAACGCATCTGAGTAGTTTGGTTTTAGTATTCCTATTGTTGTTTCTCTGCTCTTCCCAAGTTGTCATGGGTGAACTCACTCAAATGCTGTAGATGTTCTTGTAGGTCGCACAGGTAGCCTGTTAAGTTTGTCTCTTCTTTGTTTTCCCATGTCTCCCTTAGGATCTCTAGAATTGTTTTTGGTGGCCTTCCAAAAAGACGTTCAAAGGGGGAAAACCTGGTAGAGGATTGAGGAGTATCCCGAATGACCATTAGTACCCAGGCAAGGGCACTATCCCAGACATCTCTGGTGGGGTCCAGTTGCACGTCGGAGCATTTGTTTGATGGTCTTATTGTATCTCTCCACTAGACCATCTGTTTGGAGATGGTAGACAGTGTTTTTATGTGATGAATTCCCAGGGTCCTGCAGATCCGTTTCATCACCAGGGACATGAAATTACTGCCTTGTTCTGTGACCATTTCTTGGGGCAGCCCGACCTGTGCGAAATATGGTAACAATACATTGCAAACCTGCTTTGCTGAGATCCGCCTCAATGGAAAGGCCTCTGGATATCTATTTGCATAGTCCATGACTACCAAAAAATATCTGTAACCTCTACTGCTAGGATCGAGGGGACCTGCCATATCCATACCTCTTCTCTGGAAGGGTTCTTTAAGGAGGGGCATTTCTTTTTACAGGCGCCCTAGGTGGTATATGGGCACTTGTTTTCTGGCATACATAACATGCTTGGCAATATTTTGCTACATCGGAATATATACCGGGCCAGCAGAACACCTTTAGGAGTCTCTTTTGTGTCATGGTTTCAGCCATGTGCCCTCCCGTGTTGTGGTCCTGGGCCAACCGGATGAGACCTTCCCGGAAAGATCGGGGTATAAGTAGCTGTTGTTTCGCCTTAAAATAGGCAGGAGTAGGAGGGCTGCTTGTGGTGACTTGCATCTGTTCCCTTACTCTTAAGTGTCTCATCCATTTCCGTTTTGGTCCGCAAGGATGGTAAGTGGTTTTCCAACTTCCAATCCACTAGCCCTACCTGCCGGAGATTTTCCCTCCATTTAGCTTTCATCTATCTTTTGGTTGAACAGGATTTACAGGGGCTGGGAGTATTGGATGGAACAATGTTAGAGGTAGAAAAAGGGGCTTCTCTTAAACATTCAGTTGTGGATAATATCTAAGAAAATCTGGGGAGGTCAGTACCTAGCAGGACTGGAGCCGGCAAGGAAGGGATCACAGCAGCTATCGCTGGTATCAAGGTTCCATGCACCTACGTTCTAACATCGCCATGTACACGTTTCACTGGGATCCACCCGTCCCTACTGTTTGGTCTGTCACTTACTTGGGGCTGTATCGTAGTTTGTCGGCTGCCGCTGTCAATCATCGCTTGTGCAGGCTTGCCGTCAACCGTGACTTTGATGGTGTATCGGAGACTTTTCCTGAGGTACTCTTGCATCTGTAGAGCACTATCATCCATGGACTCATGTTTAACCTTCATAGGGCAGAACTGAGCGATATGCCCCCATTCGCCAGAGCACTGGGGCTGTTGTGGTTTGGCCATGGGTTATCCCGTGGGGGGATACGTGCCTCGGGTTGGGTCCTTGGGTATTCTGGGTCCATCTGGCTGGGCCATTACGGTTGGTTGGTGCCTTGTTCCCCGGACTCCCTGTGTTGGTTGCAAACACTCTGGGTGCTCTGGCTTTTTTGATAGGCTGTAGCTACATCTATGGCATCAGACAGCGACAAGTGGTGGTATTGCCAGACCCACCTTTTTATAGGCCCGGGTAAGGCCTCCACAAACTGTTACAGTAGGACTCTCTCTTATTTGGGCAACCGTAGCAGTACTGGAGCCATTTCTCAGCCAGAACCTGTATACGGTAGTTGAGTAGATGCGGGCTCTCACCGGTTTTCAACCGGGTCCCTCTGTACTGGAGACGATACGTTTCCTCATCCATGCCCAGCCTTTCGAGTATGGCGTTTTTGGAGCTCTACGTAAGGTGTATCGCCTGTTGGGTTGGCGTCTTGATAAGCCCCTTGCATTACTCCAGTGAGTAGAGGAGCAAGAAAGAACCCCCATGTCTTGGCAGGCCATTGGGTGTCTCGGGCAATACGTTCAAAATGTACAGAAAAGGGTCATCGCCGGGTTGGTTTTTCTGCAACAGGGTGTGGGGTATAGCTGGGCGTGTTTTGCTAACGGCTACTGCTTCTCCCAATAGTCACACAGCCTCCTGGCTCTGGTCTAGAGCAGTCCCTTGGAGTTGAAGCGTCTGCTGTAAGGTTTGCCGGTCTGCCTGTGTCTGGTGTCCTTGTACTTGGACCAGTTCTAGTTGGTGTTGGCCCTCTGCCAGGGCCTTAATGATATTCTCCATGCTCGGGAAACAGGGGGTGCTGCCTTATCCCACAACTGCCACCAGTGTAGATGATCAGTCTGGAGACATAATTTGCCTGAACAGAAACTTCCTTTAATCAGGGTTGAAAGTGGAATTCGTAAGCTTAACGGTGACTTGATAGTACATTTTGAAAGTTCAAAATAGAAGTGAAGTCCAGGGATAGTGATGTTTTCTATGTGTTTCCCTCTGCTGCGCTTCAATAAACCCAACAGAAGACTTTGCCGTCCTCCCCCCAGCACTCAGTGTCCGTAGCATTCTGTGGTTTCTCGAAACAGAAAAAGAACAGGGCAAAACGTTAGGGCTCCTGTCTTTAGTTCCGTCCTTCCCCCATTCACTGGCGTAACAGGGGCCCCCGCAGCCCCTGCGGTGCGGGGGTCCCCGCCAACACATGTCCTGGGAGGGGGTCCCACTTATAATAAATAAATAAATTCTAAAAAAATAAAAGTTTCTTTTGAAATTCACTCTGCATTCATAAAGAACATTTCGAATGGATTGTGTCCTCCCACGTATTGCTCATCTTAGATATATCCTTACCTTTAGGTTTCGCCTTGGAAAAAATGTTCTCTTTATCCAGCAGAGGGCGCTCCACTCGAGGTTGCGGCGTCGATGTCCCTCGGCGGCATCCGTCGAGTATCGACGTCATCCCTCGTATAAGAGCCTTGAGCGCGCCCGTTGGCCTCAGTTCCGTTTTTCCGTTAGCTTCGCTTCGGATCGAGTAAAACGGCGCTTCAGTATTTCGTGACAAAAAGCGATGTCTCAGAACCCTTCCATGTCGAACACAGGCTTTAAAAAATGCCTAAAATGTGGAAAGAAAATGTCTGACGGATCCACATAAGAACTGTCTATGGTGCCTCGGCCCCGACCTCCTAACGGAAGACTGTGGTTAGTGCCAGTCGATGACCCCCAAAGCTCTAAAAGAGCATAGAGGTAAACTGGCGATGGGGGAGCGTTTATCAAAGACTACTTTAAAAAAGAAAGACTCGGACGAGTCTTCGAAATCTCATCGTAAAAGACAGTAGATCGAGGAAATCTTCTTCTTCGTCTTCTAAGAAGGCGAAGAAAAGACGGCATCGATCTCCTTCATCCTCTTCGACATCTTCGGAAGAGGTTATAACATGCCCATCCAAACATGACTCTCCTAGAAAATGGGAAGCCTTTCGAGTATCCATGTTAAAAATGTTTGAGAACGCGGCCCAGACCCCCTCAAAAATAGCTAAAGAAGACCATGCTCCTGCTCACGAAAAAGGTGACATAGGAAGGTCCAAAACAAGAAAGGCTCATAAAAAGACATCGAGAACGTCATCGAGAGATTCTTCTCGATCACCTCGTAAGACAGATCCTTCGGTGCATAAATCGAAGGCAGAGGGAAACAAAATGGCGTCGAAAGATCATACGCCATCGAAGTCGACATCGACGCCGTCGAAGACTTCGATGCTCCTCGAGTCGACAACTCACTCGAAGGAAGCTACGTCAAGCTCGCGCTCGAAGACCACAAAGGTTTCTTCGACGGTTTCCACAGCTTCCTCGACGATTACGTCGATATCGGCGAAAGTTCCTTCGACGATATCGAAGGAAGTGATTAAGACTTCGTCGCCATCGACACTTTCATCGACGCCCAAACCTCTATTGAAGGAAAGACCTGTAATGCCTGAAAAGGTTTTTCAACCCGAGAGTCGACATGAGTTTTTCAGGACCATGTCATCCATATATGAAGGAGACTCATCAGAACAAGAGGAAGTAACGTCTGCTGGTGTTAGATATGGTACAAGATCTGTCCCAGAAGAATGAATTGATCCTCAATCAAGAATTAAAGATTTGCAAGAATGTTTGCAAACAGCAAGTGGCCTGGATACTTCTCCAGAGTATGAATTTGACAAACCAGATCCATCATAACAAGTGGATACGAGTTATAGAAGACTCATGGGCAGAGTTACAGAATTTATGGGGTGGGGTAGGAGTTCACCAGTCAATCATGATGATGACATGACAGATATATTATCTGGAACACCCCAACAAGACCCCATTTTACCCTTTCACATTGCATTACAAAGAAGGGTTAGTTCTGCATGGGAACATCCTGAAGCCATAGGGGCTGTGAATAGAAAGTTTGTGGCAAAGTATAGACCTTGTACATCTGATCCGGAATACCTCAGTAAACATCCATCTCCAGAAAGCTTAGTAGTGCAGGCAGTTACTTCCACAGAAAATGCTGCATACCCTACAATCCCTCCAGATAGGGACGATAAAATAGTGGATGCATGGTCCAGGAAAATCTTTACATCGGGTAGTATGGCTTTGAAGTCTACTAATGTAACCTGTACTTTAGCAAGATTCTCTTATACCCTGTGGGACTGTATGTCAGCGGCAGCTGAACACATCCCAGAAGGCGAAGAACGTGATGGCTTTCTAGCTATTATAAGGGATGGAAAGGAGGCTTCGGGAGAATGCCTTCAATCAGGACTGGACACAGCTGACAGTATCAGCAGGTCCATGGCGACTAGCACAGTGCTACGCAGATTTGAGTGGCTAAGAAAATCTGGGTTTGCTCCTGATGTGCAATCCAGACTTCTTAATATGCCCTTTGATGGCTCGAGGTTGTTCGGTAGCAAGGCAGATGAAAGTTTGGAGAAGCTACAGACCTCCAAAGCGGCAGCAAAATCTCTAAGTGCCGCTATAAGACAACCTCAGCAACGCCCCTACACAGGCTCATCTTCCTGGAGGGGTCGTCCTTTTCGCTATTATTCCTCAATTGGAAAAGGAAGAGGGCAGGTCAATCAAAGAGGTCAAAGAAAATGTCCTCAGCCACTGCTGCAGCTGCCGCAAAACCACTCTGAGGTTTTGACCCACAAGACCCCGGTGGGAGGCAGGATCTCACAGCATCTGAAAGATTGGCGGGGCATTACTTCAGATGCTTGGGAACTGGAAACAGTATCCCAAGGTTATTGCCTTCCTTTTCTGAAGAAACCTCAGAATATTCCCCTGGAATAGAACTCTGCCAAGCATCCGGATCCGCTCCTGTTGCAGGAAGTTTTAACCCTGCTACAGAAAGGTGCAATAGAACATGTACCTGTAGCGGAGAGGAACAAGGGTTGGTATTCCCCATACTTCCTTATTCCAAAGAAAGACAGAGGACTGAGACCCATCTTGGACTTAAGAAACTTGAACAAGTTCCTAAGGAAGGACAAATTCAAGATGGTCACACTTTCTCAGATCTTTCAGGCTCTCCAACTACAGGACTGGTTGGTATCATTGGACCTTCAGGATGCTTACTTTCATGTGCCAATCCATCTCAAGCACAGAAAGTACCTGAGGTTCGCGATTGGCAATTCTCAGTATCAGTTTCGAGTTCTGCCATTCGGGTTGACCTCCGCCCCAAGAGGTTTCACCAAGTTGATGGCGGTGGTGACAGCGAGTCTCAGAAGAGGGGGGGATTCATGTCTACCCCTATCTGGACGATTGGATGATCAGAGCACGTTTTCCAGAACAAGCCGTGGATCACCTGTCCAAGACTTGTCACTTCCTTCACAAACTAGGTTTTTCTCTGAATTAAAAAAAATCAAACATGATACCATCACAGAAGCTCCAATTTTTAGGAGCAGTCCTGGACACCTGTTCTGGCACAGCCTCGCCTCCCGAAGAGAGAGATCACCACATTCTGCAGATGGTGACAAAGTTTCAGAATGCCCAGCATCTTCCGGCCTTCGATTTTCTCAGGTTGCTCGGTCTGATGGCATCCTGCATTTTCCTGGTGCCAGAAGCCAGATTGAGCATGAGATCTCTTCAATGGGCTCTCAGAACTCAATGGTCCCAGTTCTCAGGGGAAATGTCAGATCGACTGCAGGTCCCAGCCCAAGTAGCACAGGATCTACAATGGTGGGCTTGCAGACATCATATCCTCAGAGGAGAATCTTTTTGACAACCATGGCCGGAGATAACAGTAGTGACGGACGCTTCACTCACGGGGTGGGGAGCCCACATCAACGACCTGACAATCAGCAGACGTTGGTCTCCATCGGAGTCCAAACTACATATCAATCTTCTGGAGTTGAGGGCAATCAGACTAAAGCTGAAGGCCTTTCTACCCTCTGTACAGGGAAAGAATGTTCTGATAATGACGGACAATACAGTGGCCATGTACTACCTCAACAAGAGAGGAGGAGTAGGGTCACTACCGTTGTACAGAGAGGCGATGCAACTCTGGTTCTGGGCAATATGAGAAGGGATCTCTCTATCGGCAATTCATCTAGCCGGAGAGCGAAACACAACAGCGGACGCTCTGAGCAGGCAGAGCACAGTCTCTCACTAGTGTGAGATAACTCAAGAAGTCATTCAAGAGATCTTCGCCCTTTGGGGAACCCCTCAAGTAGATCTGTTCGCGACCGGGGTCAACCGGAAGTGCGAACTGTACTGCTCAAGGGAATTTCCCCCGAGAGGATCTCTGGGGGACGCGTTCGTGGTAGAATGGGAGTTCCAACTACTGTACGCGTTTCCTCCAATCCCTGTGATCCCTCAAGTAATCAGGAGGTTGAGAAAGTTCAGGAAAACCATGATCCTAATTGCTCCGGATTGGACCAGGAGAACGTGGTACCCAGACCTTCTCGACATGTCCATCTGCCCTCCAATACGTCTTCCAAGAAGAGAGGAAGGTCATGTTCTCCATCCGGAGGTCAACACACTCAACCTTCACGCATGGCTTCTGAAAGGCTGAGATACAAGGATTGGGACCTTCCGGAAGACGTGATGGAGATTTTGCTTTCGGCCAGAAGGCCAGCAACTAAGTCTCTGTATCGGTGTCGTTGGAACAAGTTCAGTAGCTGGTGCAGAGAAAAAAATGTGGACCCTTTTCAGTGTAATATCTCCACAATTTTATCTTTTCTGTTACATTTGGCCAATCTGGGGCACCAGGTTGAGACAATAAAGGGATATTTAGCAGCGCTATCCATCTTTAAGCGCTCTTCTGAAGAAGAATCTTACTTTAAAATACCCTTGATAATTCAATTCCTAAAAGGTTTAAATAATGTCTTTCCCCCAGTACCTTTCCAGGTTCCGGTGTGGGATCTAAATCTAGTTTTAAAATTTCTCACATGTATTCCATTTGAGCCTTTACATTCTTGCCCACTAAGGCTCCTTACCTTAAAAACAATACTTCTTATAGCATTGAAATCAGCCCGTAGGGTGAGTTGCAGGCGCATTTGAGCGGTCCTCCTCACACCATCTTTTATAAGGACAAAGTAGGGAGGATAAAACGTAGGCAAAGTTATCTTTTGTGACAGATGAAAATCCGAAACAATTTTTTGGCAGGTTAAACCTTCTTTTCTGCCAAAAAATTGTTTCGGATTTTCATCTGTCACAAAAGATAACTTTGCCTACGTTTTATCCTCCCCCTCATGCAAGCAAGGAAGAAGAAAGACTTCATAGACTAGATCCTAGGAGAGCTCTTAGTTTTTACAACTCTAGATTTGCAAAGATTTGCCAGTG
The DNA here is from genome assembly GCF_040938575.1 of Ambystoma mexicanum. Taxonomy (NCBI): domain Eukaryota; kingdom Metazoa; phylum Chordata; class Amphibia; order Caudata; family Ambystomatidae; genus Ambystoma; species Ambystoma mexicanum. The sequence goes on from NC_090922.1 coordinate 603,226,694, forward strand.
TGATCAACTTTTCGTGGATACACTGGACGTAAACTGGGCCTTCCGGTAACAAAACAAACTTTATTCAGATGGATAATCTTAGCCATAACAGAATGTTATAGATTGGCAGGAAAAGAACCACTTGATGGACTAAGAGCTCATTCGACCAGGGGCATGGCAACTTCTACAGCATTAAAAAGGGGTGTCCCTGTGCAAGATATTTGTGCAGCAGCCACATGGTCATTTATGCACACCTATGCACACCTTTATAAAACATTATGCATTGGACTCCACTTCTTCTCAAGGAGGTCTGTTTGCAAAATCTGTACTACATTCTGTACATGATTAAAAAAGGATACTGTACTCCCACCTCCGAGACAAAACTGCTTTGGGAGTCTATCTAAGATGAGGAATACGTGGGAGGACACAATCCATTCGAAGAACAAGTTACTTACCAACTGTAACGTTCTTTCGATTGGATGTTCCTCCCACGTATTCCTCATCGACCCTCCCATCCTAACCCCACAGTACAGTTTACGTGTATTACACTCTAAACTCTTTTAGGGCTTGGGTCAAAAGAGGCATATCTTAAACAAAGTAAGATCCATGGACTATATTATACGAAAAAACAGAACTGAGGCCAACGGGTGCGCTCGAGGCTCTTATACGAGGGATGACGTCGATACTCGACGGATGCCACTGAGGGACATTGAAGCTGCGACCTCGAGCGGAGCGCCCTCTGCTGGAGAAAGAGAAAAAAAATTCCGAGGCGAAACCTAAAGGTAAGGATATATCCAAGATGAGGAATACGTGGAAGGAACATCCAATCGAAAGAACGTTACAGTTGGTAAGTAACTTGTTCTTCTGTAACAGAAATCATTTCTTTATGAAGTCCGAGGGCCACCCTACCCCATGACATGGAAGACCCTAGGCTAGAGGCCTCCATGTCATGGGGTGGGGGGGGAGCCCTATGACTTCAAAAAGAAATAGTTTATTTTTGAAGTCACTCAGCCTTCATAAAGAAATTATTTTGGTTATGATTCGGTCCTTGACTGAAATAATTTCTTAATGAAGTTATAGTGACTTAAAAAAGTAACAATGGTGCTCATTCTGACCATGCCAGTCCGGAAACAATGGTGCTAGTAAGCTTACAGGCACTGTTTCCGGACTGGCATATTACAGGTCTGCCTGCTGGGGCTGCCGTGCCCGACAGGTCTGACCCTGCCAGGCACAGCAGCCACGGTAGGCAGAAGGCAGACCTGTCACGGAAGCACCGGCACCGTTAGCAATGGTGCCGGTGCTTCCGTGTCCCCATTCCCGTGGAGTCTGGGGATTAACAAAATTACTGGTGCCTGAGTTCCCAGCCGCCGGACTTGAAATAACACAGTGGCACCGGGATGTCAGGCGCTAGTAATTTTTACTGGCACGGTTACCGCTGGACCCGTAATGAGCCCCAATTTCTTTCGGAAGTAATAGAGCTCCCCTCCACGATGTGTGCGTGTGTGAGTCTATGGTGAAAGGGTGCACACTCAAATGTATAGGTGGCTGCCTGTGTGTGTATGGTGAAAGGGTGCACACTTAAATGTATGGATGGCTGGGTGTGTATATGGTGAATGGTGTGCGTGCTTGTGTACAGGGGCACAACAAAACCTTCATTTCGGGGGGGGCTAACCCTTGAAATGTTGGGAGAGGCGCTACCTTCACAGGCGGTGGGGAGGGGGAAACTTATTTGTGTGGGGCATCCAACTTATTTACGCATTTTAATGAGACTATTCTGGTGCAGATTCGATGTTACAAGCAGTTAACTCTCTCCTTTAAGTCTCCTGTTCCCTCTACCCTTCCAATCACTCTCCTGGCATGCAAGTACTAAACCCACATCACGATTTCAATTGCCTAAACAATGTGGCATTTGAATGTAGGTACTAACAGTGAAATGCTTTATGTTGGTAATTGCTGGGTTCTTGTTAACAGCAAAAACCAGGTGCCGTTTAACATCTGTGTCCTGTTCGGTCTGGCAACTGCTCTAAAGGTTAGCCAGGTTGAGTCAATGGAGCCCAAAATTTCAGGGGAGGGTAGTGCTGAAGCCCAGTCAACTCAATGATGTTGCACCACTACTTGTGTTTAATGCCTTGCTTACTCCTAGCCCAATTCGTCCTCGTCCCAGTACTTATGTATGAGGCAGTACTTGTGTGTGAGGCACTCTACCTCATACACAATTACTGGGAAGAGGTAGAGGTACATGGAGGTAATGCCCGATTTAGCTACCTGTAATCTTCATCACTCCTAGTCCCACTGTTCCTCATCCCAGTACTTACCTATGAGACAAGGAGCCTCATACGTAAGCTCTGGTACAAGGAAGAGGGACGTGGAGGTAATTCTGGGCCAAGGAGCTGATTGTGGAGGTTGGGGTAGTCATTGGGAGGGAGAGGGGATGTGTGGGGGCGGGATTGTGTGATAAATCATAATGGTTGTCCATGTCCAGGCTAAGCAGGCATGATATGTGGTATTAGTGGCTAGAGAGGCATTTTGGTGCAGCCAGTGTAGTCATTCCTCAGTTTGGTATGATTTTCTTTTAACTGGACATTTCTGATAAAGCAGTCCTGCTACCTTTAATTACCTGGCTAGATTGGCATTTGGGTGCTGCCAGTCTAGCCATTTCTTACTGCGGCATTGTATATATTTCTGGGCATCTGTGATAAAATGATATGATACAAGCCATTTATAACGCGCCTGTACACAAGTGTACACAAGGGAGGGAAGATAGAGGGAGGACAAGACAAACAATCTCACTAGGCCTTGTGTCATTGCGAGAACGAGAAGTGCAAGGGGAAAGGGAGGGGGAAAGTGCAAGTGAGAGGGAAGGGAAAAACAGGGCAGCAATGCTCTGAGTAAGTGCAGCCAGGGCAGAGCGACTATTGGTTGTGCAAGGAGGACAAGGGACTGCAGGGTTACAGTTACAGCCCCTAAGTGCATGGTAGGCCCGGAGGCAGTGCAAGGGTGACCAATGAAGAAAGAGCCTGGACTCAGAGAGACTCTGAGGGTAGTCAAGCAGCCAGTCGGTACAGCAGACAGGTAGGTCAGCAGGGGAGGGAGAGCGAGAGAAAGCAGCAGAGAAGAGGAATGTTTTGAGCTGCTTCCAAAACTTCAGGTTGTCCGGCTCAAGTTTGAGAGGGGCAGGGAGGCCATTCCAGAGGGGGGCACGAGCAAAGGAGAGAGGTCTACCCCACTCTCTGCCTGGAGAAACGTCTAAGCCTTAGAAAGTTGGAGGTAGCTGAGTGAAGGGCTAGAGAAAGGTATTTGGAAGAGAGCATTGGATTTAATGTGGGCCCCGGCCCCAGAAAGCCTTGTGGACAATGCAAAGGTTCTTGAACTTGATTCTTGCAGCCACCAGGAGCCAGTGGAGAGATTTCAGGGCTGGAGAAATACAATCCCAGTGCTTGAGGCTAAGGGTAAGTCTTGCAGTCCTGTTCTGGATTAGTTGCAGATGAGGGTGACTAGAGGAAGGCAGATTGAGAAAGTGGCTGTTGCAGTAATACAGCCTAGAGAGAACCAGGGCTCTGGAGACAGTGAGCTTCTGGTGGAAAGTGAGAAAGTGTGTCCCTTTGAGGAGGAGCAGCTGGTAGTGGGACTTCTTGGCGATGTCCGAGATGTGAGGAGAGAAAGAGTGTGGCGTTGAAGATGACACCAAGGTTTTTTGCCTCTCAGGAAGGCAAAGGAAGAGGGCCCAAGGCGGTCTGCTATAGTGAGAGAGGAAACGCAGAGGCAAGGGTCCCAGAGATCGTTGGAGGCGCACCAATCCTGAATCGTGGATAGACAGTCAGGAATGAGCAAGAGAGGAGTGGAGGCTGAGGGGAGCCTGAAGGAAAGCGGAGCCATCAGCATAACACAAAGTTAGAGGAGAAGGTCGAGGTCAGGGAGGCCAAAGTGGCCAAGTAGAGGTTGAAAGACCAGGGTGAGAGGATAGAGCCCTGGGGAATGCCACAAGCAGAGAGAGGTGGCGGAGAGAATGGGACCAAGATGGACCTGAGAGCAGAGGGGCGGTCCATGTGGAAGGAGGTCAGTCATTCTAGGGTCTGATCTGTGATGCCCAGGTTCTCACAGAGACAATTGATCAGGATGGCGACATTGACCCTGTCGAAAGCAGAGGAAAGATGAAGGATGAGAACAGAAGGAATGCTGGAATCAAGTTTAGAGAGCAGCACGGGTGTTAAGGAGAGCAGTTTCCATGCCTCTGGCAGCTCTGAAGCCAGACTGATGATCATGGAGACAACCAACAGATTCAGTGTGGAGAGTAAGCTGGGAGATGGCAAGCTTTTCCAAGTGTTTGCTCAGGAAAGGGGTGATGGAGATTGAGCTGAGTTTGCGGGGCAGGTAGGATCAGCAGACGGCTTCTTGAGGAGTGGGTGCACAAGGGAGTGCTTAAAGGGAGAGGGGAACTTTGCAGTGGCGAAAGAGTGATTACAGTAATCGGCCAATGCTGGAGCGAGGGTGTCAATATGGTCTTTGATGGTTCTGGAGGAGCAGCGGAGCACCTGTTTGGACGACACTTTCATAGACCAGACTTGTCTAGAAACCTCATAAGGTGTTGTCAGAGAGAAAGAGGAAAGAGGAGGAGAGGTAGAGATGGCCAAAAGGGCCCGAGAGAGGAAGAGGAGACAGAGGACAGGATGTCCTGAGATTTAGCAGAGAAGTGAGAGGACAGAGATGTACAGAGAGCCTGGGAGGAAAGAGGAGAGGTATAGACCACAAAAGGATTAACCAGTTCCTTGCAGATTTTAAAGAGTTTGGCTGTGTTGTTAGAGGCCGCGGAGACACACGCTTTGATGTGTGTTCTCTTCTTGATGAGTGTTATTGCTTCGACTGGCATTTTGGTGCAACCAGTCTAGGTATGGCTAAATGTGGCCTGGCATGCTTTACTATAATGTTATTACGTGTTTACACTGTTCTACATTGTGCAGCCAGTTGGACATGTTTTCATTGTGGCATGGCATTTTTAATAGCAAAGCATTAATGGTCCTGTGCACTGTTGGTGACTTGCATGTATTGGATTGTGTTACCCTACAAAACAATTGAAAACACTCTGGCTTTATAGCCAGTTTATCTCAGAAAGTGTGCTGTATATTGCATTAAAACACATATTTATATCTTTCTCCTAGTGCAGTGTGCGGCATACCCCTTCAGCAGCACGTTCATGCGTATTGCGCAAGCGTGACAATCTAGGCCGGCACAGAGTGTGGCGCAACCCACGATTTGTTGCCGAGTTGGGGGCCCCCCCTCAGCATGGCTCGCAGGGGGGCCCCCACATTTTGTGTTACGCCACTGCCCCCATTCTGGCCAATTGGATAGCTTTTCCAACGCTGCATTGCGTGGTTACACATAGCTGATCCTATCCCTCCCCCTTGGTGGGTGACGGCAAACAGTTTGTATAACCTCTTCATTGCCCGGCTCCAGCCCTACATAGCAGCTGATCTCCGCGGGATCGGGACAAAGTATTTCTCAGGTGTGGGGGTCGAGAGGACGGTGCACCGGATAGGAACTGCCTCTTGATGCAGAACAGTGAGTAAGGGGCATTTCGAGCATGGCAGAGCCGTGCATTCTTTTAATGTGTAGCAAGTGCACGGTTCAGGTGATTGCAGGCCCAGAGGCCGTGCTGCACTATGGGAGATGTAGTGTTTAGTGGGAGAAGAGGGGCCGGAGGCGTAGAGCATGTCTGGCTCCCCAGGGAAGCGTTGGATGCCCTCTCACACAGCAATATAGTTGCAAGGGAACAAACAGTACTAGGGTATTTCAACCCTGGTCTCAAGTGATTGTTTAGTTAATGTCTGTAATGGTGGCTTACTGTCATGGTGCAAATATAAGAAAGAATCTAATGAGATAGGATGCATTTTCACATTTGTATTAATAAATTATGCGTGGTGCCCGCTTCCCTGTGATAACTACCAGAAGCCAAAGCAGCCTTTAGTAAGAGTGTACATGGTCAACACAAAATACAACCCCTACATACCTTACAAAAGGGGTTAGTGCCAGGGTTAGGGGTGGGGATTTATACCCCTGTGGGAGTCTGTATCCTTTAAGGGGGAGTCACCTTCAGAGGGATCCGGCTTACCCCTTTCCCTAGGGTGTGTAGCAGGCTCACTTATCAAGTCCCAAAGGGGGTTGTTCCTCATTGGGGCGAGGTGACAATCTCCTTGCAATCATCACAATTTTGATGGTGCAATGAACAAGAACATGTTATAAGAAATGTGGCATACTCATCTGCACGTCCTAAAGAGGACAAAGAAGAGGTATAATCTGATAAGATATTGTAATATGGATATTGGGAAATTTGAGATAGGCCTTATGCTGTAACGTGACTTCTTAAAATTGTTGACTGTAACTGTAATATATCAGAAAGTCTATGCCTTGTGAATATTTTTTTGATGGTTGTAATCTACTCTACCGATACCAACATGTAGGGAGTGATTTTAACTATGATTAATGTTCATATGCTAAACTTAGTTAAAAAAAAAGTTAAAATAAATGACAAGTGCTTTACGTTTCACGCGTAGTCTACTGACCTCATCCAAGTCAGGAATTCTGTTTCTCTTTAGTTCTATATTTATAGAATGTTTGGCCACCTTGCATTCGCTGTCGTACCAGGAATTCTGGCCTCCATGTCCGGACTTCATAGTGGAATTAGGATGAGTAACAAAACTAGTTTACGGTCTAATCATTAAGATGTGAACCAAGTGGAGTCAGATAGCACAATGCGATGATGATAGATAGATAGATAGATAGATAGATAGATAGATAGATAGATAGATAGATAGATAGATAGATAGATAGATAGATAGATAGATAGAGATAGAATACGGGTTTACTCATTCTCTGAATAAATCAATCCTTTGGGAGTAGTGAAATAATTCATTTTTCAATCTTAAAGACTGCTGCCATTTCGATAGGCACACAGTGTCTAAGCGAGAAGAAAACTCACTAATAACAGTGAAAATAGAACACTGTCCGCAGATAATACGAATTCACAGACTGAAAACAAAACAAACAACAAAAAAAACGTTTCGGTGCTGTAACCTTCCTTCAACAGAAGTTGAGTGTGAAGAGCTTAAAGCGCTTGAAGGTGGTCACTTAACACCAGGCCCACATAAGCGAAACAACTGAATGAGGAATTGCCATGTGCCAGGCAAGTATTTAACAAAGATGTTGATGCAATGTGTCAAAATATTAATTCCTGGAGACAGGTGGGGAAGTTTGCATAGAGACACTAGCGCACTGAAGCTAGGATCTCAAATGAGATGAGCCCGTGAACATGGTGTAAGAGACATGGTGGAATTTGCTCCAGCCAAGAATAATGTGAGTCTTGGCATTCCACGCGTGCCAGAGTCTCTGCGATGGGTTTGCAGGAATGACATGTTGGACGCCTCGGAGTAGGCGGGGTCGCAACATTGAAAGGTTTGCTTCAGAGAATGCAAAGCTAGCAGAAGTCACCTGTAACTTGTCAGTACTAGAGAATGCACTTTAGACACTTGTTCCTGTAAAAAAAGATAGAAGTTACTAGGGGAAGTGCTTCTATTGTGCCACCACCCTTTAAACAGTTAATGGATGGCCTCCTAATTGATGGTACTAGAAAATGCATTTTAGTTTAGAAGGTCACAGGGAAGTGGGTACAATGTATTCTTCCATCCCTGTTACAGTCACCCTCGATTTGCATTACAAATCATTTATCCAGATTGACCACGAGCACATAAATTTTCCACAGCCTCTGATCCTTCCGTAATAGCTACCTGTACAGTTATCAGCGTGGGGTGGGAGAGCAGTGTAATTAGAAGCTTGATTGTCGGGGTGAAACGGCCATTTAGAGTATTAGTGCAGTGCTTCACATGGCAACAGTGATTTGACAAACAAGGATGAGCAAATTGCCGCTATGGTTCACCTGTCACCTTATTTTGTTGGGGAGGTATCTACATTTTTAGTTTTTAATGGATATTAAGTGCAACACTTTGAGGAAATGATCTGCATCCCAACAGCACATCCTTTCGGTATTCTTCCTGCACTCGGCCACAGGTAGACCGAAAATTAGTGAGATGTTTAATTATGCATATGGAGGCCATACCACGAACGAAACAAAAACATTATTTTTGCTAAATGATTGAGTTAAGAGCTTGAAAAATAAAAACATGATTTGCAAAAATGATATCTTCAATAATTCGAGAGTACCTCCAGATAATAGCTAGAATGTTTACAAGCAGTTTTCAGCCCCAACTTGCCATCCCAATCCAATCCACATAATGGGAAGAATTGTGCAAGAAAAACAATATAATGAAATCTCGCCTAGTGGAAACAGTATGAAGAAATGCACATAAAGGCGATCACATGATAGACGATACAAGAAACTTCTGGGTTAAAGCTGCTCTTAGTGACAGCACAGGCGTACTATTTGCAATGCATTTTTGTCTACCTTAAAGCTGCGTGGGCGTGACAGCTGGAGCAGGTTTCTTCTTCCATCCTCATTCCTGTCATATTATGATACAAGCATGCACTTAACATACAGAGCCCTTGTGTTGCCAATATGAGCTCGAGCTTGTCCCGCTTCACCGACCACTAGACGATAAATAAACCTACTGGAGGGCTCACAATAATGTGCACCCCTGATACCTGCAGAGCAAACAAAGCCCGTAAGCTCATACGAGATTTACAGACCCCATAAGCAGTGCACAAACAAACCAGCAGGATCAGAAGAGCTTCACACACCCGAATCAGCAGTCTGTAAACACACACACAGAGACATGAGATTTACAATCCCCATCGGCAAGCGCAAACACAACAGCAGGTCCGTGAGAGATTTACACTCCGAATCCCCATCCTACAAACAAGCAGAGGACTCGACCGTGCGCACCCAATAGGAGGTACCAATTCAATCTGGAGATGTTCAGGCTGTTCAGGCCCCCACAACAGGCAGGCGGGAACTACCCGCACCGAAACAGCAGACTGAAACCAAGTTCGCAGGACTGACAAACACCCCCTATCGCCACGTTTAAAAGGTCAATATTGTGATTTTACTTCCAGTGGGTCGATTTGAATCGAGTGTTTTTAATGTTGAACGGTGTAAAAAAGGGCACCTCTGACATCAGCAGATGTCATGCCAAAATGTAATTTGCATTGCAAGGGATGTTGAACACCAAACGCAAGGAGTGATGGGAGGATGGAATAAGATATTTGTAGGCATGACCTGAAATTTAAAATTGAAAAAACAGAAGAGTTGCCTAAAAGATGAAATTCACGTAAATACTTGTAAAGGCATATTAAATAAGCGTAAAATGCAAGTTCTTGAGAGGCGAACGGGGAAAAAGTAGGTTATACACACATCATGGTAGCTTCAGATAAAGGACGTGGAAGAAATACATTATAAAAGTTGAGCTATGGAAGAAGACAGATTGTGCGAATGAAACACCACAAACCTTTGAGGTAAACGGGCAAAAGGACGACACAAAACCTTATAGATAAAAAAGCTCTTACTAACCACAGGACAATCAAGTGAGTGATATGGTATGGCATTTATAACGTTCCTGTACACAAGTGTTTCTAGGTGCCACAAGACAAGGGAGGGAAAACATAGGGAGGACAAGACAAGGAGAAATTACTTACCGTAATGTTCTTTCTATGGATTCTTCTCCCAAAAGGTCCTCTCATCTGATAAATATCCTCATCCTTCTTGGAATTTTTTTTAGACGGGGGGCGTAGTGGAACTCGTCTCGGCCGTCGATACGTCTTCCTTGGTGCTTGATCGTCAGCTCCGGGCGTGACGTCAGGCATCTTATATATACCACGTCACTACGCTTCATACCCCAGTTCCCCCCTTTTTCCCCCATGCTTGAATGCTGCAGAGGAAAAACGATGGGAGGCAAGGCTAATCAGCCTGTAAAAAACAAAAGAATGGGAAACATCCCAAAGGGTTGAAAACCCCATCAAATTAGTAAATGCAAAGAAATTATTTATTTATTTTTAACAAGCGGCTAGACAGAAGCCGTCACCTCAGAGCCATCACCAGGCATCCCTTCGATTAGACAGAAGCGCAGAGCCATAAGAACCATATAAATGCTGGAATAACCCAAGAACAAGATATCTCAAAGACCGGATCAAGGCAAACAAACCAGCATGCCAACTGAGCTGTCATGACAATCAGAAATTGGTCCCTCCTAGATACAAGCTTGTTAGGTTCGGTGGCAAAAGCTTCAATGTACAGGTCCCTTTGGCATGGAATGCTTTAACAGAGTTGAAAGAAGCCACAGACACTCGCTATCTTCAAATAATTGGTGAAGCATCACCTCTTTAATCTCAAACCCAGCTGAACAGCTAGCCACTCTTCTACTTGTCTTTCCCGGCTTAGATTCTGATTTGTTTTGACTGTTCTCTTGTCTTTTATTTTCTCTGTGCGCTCTGAGACCCATGTGCATGTGGCGCTTAATAAAAACAGAATAATAATAATAATTCTCTCAAGAGCAACACATGTAGGTTGAGGGCCTCAGGGGTCGGGTGGAGTATCCGACCACCCGACTGAGTCAGGAGATCCGGGCGCCGAGGCAACCTGTGAGGCGGACAGATAGACAGGTCTAAGAGATCGGAGTACCACGTTCTCCTCGCCAAAGTCCAGGGCGATCAAGATCATGGTCGCTCGAAACCTCTTCAACCTCCTAAGAACCCATGGGATTATGGGAATCGGGGCTGGGGAGGCGTAATGGAGAGGGAAGGTACAATCCACCAGAAACGTGTCCCCCAGCGTACCATTTGCTGGGAATTCCCTCAAGCAAAACTGTCTGCACTTCCTGTTGGACTCTGTGGCAAACCGATCCACTGATGGGGTACCCCATAGAGAGAAGATCTCTTCCAGGACCTATTGGTACACTACCCACTCGTGTGAGATTGAGCTCTGCCTGCTCAGAGCATCCGCCAAATCGTTCTCTGACCCCACAAGATGAACTGCTGAGACCGATATTCGGTTCTCCAGCAACCAGAACCAGAGCTGCATCACTGCTGTGCAAAAGAGAAGGGAGCGCACACCACCCTGTTTGTTCAGGTAGTGCATGGCCACTGTTGTCCATCAGAATCAGGAAATGTTTCCCCTTGAGTGACGGGGCGAAAGCCCTCAGGGCTAGCCTGAAGGCTCGCAATTCCAGCCTGTTGATGTGCCATCTGTTTTCTTTTGCTAGCCAAAGGCCACTCAACTGCAAATCTTTTAATTGAGTGCCACAACCCTTCAGAGATGCATCTGTGAACACCCGGTCCTGAGGCCAGAAGGATTACCCCGTCAAAAGCTTGACGTGGTCGGTCCACCATCTGAAGTCGTGGACTACTTGGCTGGACACCTTGAGAGTATCCATGGGTGCTCCAAAGTTCTGTGACCACTGACCTCTTAGGAGCCATTGTAGGGATCTCATGCGCAGCCTGGCCTCTGGCGCTAGAACAATACGGGAGACCATGAGACCTAAGAGGCGGAGGAAGGAAGCCGCCGGTAAGGTAGCGTGATTCCAGAACAAGTGTTCCATCTGTGCTATGCTGGCGACTCTCTTTTCGGGAGGGAAGCCCTTCCCTACCCGAGTGTCTAGGACTGCTCCGATGAACTGGAGCATTTGGACTGGCATCACATGGGACTTCTTCAAGTTCAGGGAGAAGCCCAGCCTCTGCAGTAGCAGGCAGGTGTCCTCCAGATGAGACAACACTTGCACCGCTGACTTCCCTCTGATCAGCCAGTTGTCCAGGTACGAAAATATATGGCCCCCGACCTCCCAAGTTGAGTTGCGAATACCACCATCGGCTTGGTGAAGACCCTTGGAGCGTCAACCCAAAGTGAAGCACTTTCAACTGGTAGTGCTTGTCCCCTATGAGGAACCTCAAGAACTTCCTGTGCTTCCGATGCATCGGCACATGGAAATAAGCATTGTGCAGATCTATTGACAGCAACCAGTCCTGAAGTTCGAGAGTCTGGAGAATTTCTCTCAATGTCACCATCCTGAATTTGTCTTTCCTCAGAAACTTGTTCAAGGCCCTGAGGTCCAGAATGGGATGGAGACTACCTCCTTTCTTGGGCACCAGGAAATACCGTGAATACCAACCCGACTCTCTCTGATTGGGAGGTACCTCTTCCACAGCACCCTTTGACAACAGGGCTCACAGTTCTTCCTGGAGCTCCTGTCCCAGTTGGATTGGAGGCAGCGGGTGTCTGTCCGGTGGTTTTCTTAAGAAGGGCAGACAATAAACCCAACAGAATGAGCTGCCAGGCCCAGACATCAGAGGTAATCGCCTGCCACTGGGGCCAATGTTCTGCCAACCGTCCACCAACCGGCAAGCAGTGGGAGGGGAAATCAAAGCAGCTTAGAGGATGGTGCCACCCCCACTGCTGCTGCTGTTTGCTGGCCTCTAGAAGCCCCTCTGCCCCTTCCGGGATGTGAGAAACACCTCTGCCCGCGCCTGGCCTGTGGGAGCTGCGCATTCCTGCCATAAGGCACATAGCGCCTGTAGCCTCTGCCCCTAGAGGGAAAGCTGAAGGCAGGTTTGGCCGGCTGCGCAGCTAGGCCCAGCAATTTTTCCCTTCTATTTTAGACTCTTTGAACTTTTCCACAGAGTCAACAGCCTTCTGGCCAAAAATAAACTCTCCCTCGAAAGGCATGTCCAGTAGCCTATTCTGGATGTTCGTGGGAGAAGCCAAAAGTTTTCAGGTAGGCTTGCCTTCTCAATACTACCGTCGACCCCACCGAACAGTCAAAAAAATCATCACCTCCAGACCCTGTATACATGGGATCAATGCCCCCCCTGGTCATCGCCTCGGTTGGCACCAAAAATATATGCCATGGATTTGAAGAATCCTGACCTGTAGAGCGGAGCGAAAGTACAGTCGCTGGTAGTCGGCGCAAAGGGTTTTTCTTTTGACGCTGATAGAACGGCTGTCAGCACCAGTCGAGGCTTGGGTAATACATGGGGACATTGGGGACATCAGCCTCGCAATGCTTTAGAAAAGGACCAGCCGTCGATGGTGTATGCATCTTTTTTGGTGTCGAGCCCAAAGGCTTCTCGGATGCCAATGGCGTTGACGAACTGGCAAGCGTAGGGTTAGGAGTGCTGAGCACCGTTTTTTACCGCTGAAACCTGCTGTTCGTTGGGGTGGTGGGGACACCCCCACCTGCAGCAGCATGAGTCTTAAACATTTCTTAAAAAAAAAAGTCCCACTCTTCTCGAGTGGTCGGTCCACCCGAGGGTTTACCTTTCTCTGATGAAGAGCTGGACTCATGGCGGTGGCGTGGCTGCTTCTTACGCGACGAAGAAGAGTGGCTCCTCGAGTGTGGCCGCTTTTAGGCTTTTCCCTCTCCTTTTCTGGGGTGGGCCCTTTGATCTCGGCCTTGGAGGACCAGACGAGCGACTGTGCCAGAGATTTCGGGGATGGTCGGCCCAAAGCAAGTTTGGCGGCCCGCTTACGTGTGTATTTCAACTGCATTTTGGAGCACAAAGCACATCCCTCCGTGTCGTGATCCGTACCAAGACACCACAGACAAATGTTGTGTGAGTCGATCATCTACATTTTGGAATGGCAGTCGGTGCACCTTATAAAGCCAAAAATCCGGTGAGTGGACATCACGGTCGAGGTTTTATGAGAACATTTGACGATTTAGTTAAAAACGCTTGGTCGAAGACTCAATGCCTTGTTCCTGAAGCACCGTGCAAGCACACAGAAAAAGGAACTGAGGTATGGGTCGTAGTGATGTGGTATATATAAGACACCCGATGTCCTGTCCGGAGCCAATGATCAAGCACTGAGCAAGACAAATCGACGATCGAGCGAGGTCCACTATGCATCCTGTTCAAAAAGTTTCTGAGCAGCAGAGCTGGATGAGGATATCTATCAGATGAGAAATCTGTGGGAGAAATGCCATCCATTGAAGTTGCAATCTTAAATGGATAGTGAATCTTTTCACATTACTATTGTACAAGTTCAAAAAGTAAGTGCAAGGTGTCTCGATCGGAAACTTCTGCATCACAGAGTCTGAACTACTTTTTTTGGACAGAATAGATACGTTATTTCTGCCCCATGTTTTTCTCAGTATCTAGCTTTTTCTCAACAAAAGACATATTTGTAGCCTTGGAGCAATCAAAGGCGATCTCGTCGAAGAATGTGTAGTTGTCTTTTCTCCATTCTTCCAAGGCTTTAGGACAAAGATAGTGTTAATATTTCTGTGAAATAAGCCAACATTGTTCGTTTATCTGATTTTATTGAAATGTTCATAAAGAATATTGCACTAGAATTTTGGGTATGTGTACTTAGTGATGTAAGACTCAATTCGCAAACTATCGATTCAATGGGTGCAGCGTTCTACAGGTCGAGCGTTTTATGCCAGGTTTATCTTAAAGTTTTCCATGTCAATGAATTAGATAAGTCTGCTTTCTAAGTTACATAATTCACCCTTCTATATATTCTTTATCCCATCTTCCTTTTCCAACATTTGCCTTAATTTTTTGAATGCAGTGTTCATCCCCATCCTCACACTACTATAACTTTCCTTTTTTTGTGTACAGATCTCACCTCCGAGAGCATACTAACACTCCTCAAAACCACCCTATACTACATATAAGCTAACTTTATTAATGTATTAATTCATTTAAGATTTGTAAAGCACCAAGAATCACACCAGTAGGTATTAGGGTGCTGACATACAACCAATCAGGCAAGGGCTAAAAAACTGAACCAGAAACCGAGAAAAAGGATGAAGGTCGTTTAAAGATGTCCAATGAAACAATGGGTAAATGGACAGTCTTCCCCACCATAATCCATAAGGTCTTCATTATTCTCTCCTGTAATGGCCCGACCTTTTGTGCAATTTCTAACAGCCTTTCATATTCTTAAACTACCTGTAGCTATCCCTGCACAGATCCCAATGTTTAGCCGCACTTTCCATACCACAGGACACTCGGACATACGGAGGACCTCTTTGTATCAGGAGGGATTCATCCCTGTGAACTTCAGCACCTTTATGCATTATGCAGTGACTTATGAGCTTATCTATATAGCCCGGATTCGATAAAGGCAGCTCTGCCGAAACACGTGTCATCCACAAAGGCTCTAACATCACAAAAATAAACAGGAATTGATTAATCATCACTACTTGCCATTCCATTATTTTTCGGCGCACTATCAAGGGATAGCTCAACACAACCATTATATATTTCCATACCAAAGGCTCACTTCCACCACATTATATACATTACATTCCAGTTTCACTCGATATCAGAAATGGCATCAAAGCCCATGCCCTTATATAAATCATAAATCATTAGTCTAAGAAAACTTGTAGGGGTGGCCGGCAAAAAGTGAGACATTTCATAATTCTTTTTTATAGAGATATTCATATTAGCATTATTTTTCAACTGTCCACCCCCCCTTTATATGAGCACCCCATATAACAGACAGCCATCCACTGTCATACAAAACAATATCATACTTAAAAAGCATAATAGAATTCCTAGAAAAAATTACATTCTTATTAAAATTATACCTACATAACAGAGGTTTGAACACATCGGTCACGCATCCTTACTTATTCTGGGGGGGGGGGAGAGAGAGAAAGAGAGAGACCCTTTTCCCACCAGGGCTGACCGGGTTGTGGACCTTCAAAAAATTGAAACAAGATAAAAAATGAATAAATGAAGAAAGAAAAAAGAAAAAAAAAATCAGACGTAGATGATTGTGCTAGGCACCTGACTTCAATGTAATCGTACTGGGGTCACATCTCTCAGTAACCCAACATCATGTGGAATTGCAGTCCATAATTGTGCTGCCACAAATCGCATGTCCTCCTCAAAATGATCTCCCCATTTTGCTCATTGTTCTCAAATAACTCATTAGTCAATTCCTTTAATTGTACTGCAGGATCTACACATAGTACTGTGCGCCACTCACACCGATCCTGGTCTGTTCCAATTAGGACTACTCTTTTGTCGGACACTACTAGTCCTTGCAAATCTAATGACAATTTTGTCCTTGCCATCATCTCGGGTGGCACCAGGGGTCAGAAAATAAAATATGTGGGCACTCGCCAACATTTCATCGTAATTTTGAGGCACTGCTTTTAGTAATACCTTAATACCATAGAAAATATGTCCGGTACCACAGGAACCCCACAGACTACTGACTCCCTTGCCATTGCATTGATTACTACCATTGCTCGAGCTACACACAGCCCTCTAGTGGAACACACTACCCCTTGATATGTGAATGATATAGCTATGTTTAGTTTACTGAGCAGCTCCCTACCGAACAAGTTATATGATATGGCATTTATAACGCATCTATATACAAGTGTTTCAAGGCGCTCACAGGGGAACTCTCGGAATATAACAAGGGGGCTCGTATTACCTTCACTCCCACTTTTATATCTAGCTCCTCAGTGTATGGAACCATAAAAATAGCCCCAGAAAATCCCTCTGTGTCAAGAGTTTTACCTAATAATGGAAAGTTCCCTCTATAATGCATGATTTACTTGCACCTGAATCTACCATAAATATAAATTGCTTGCTTCCTATTTCCGCCTCCACCAAGGGCTCCTCTTCAGGGTGTGAAGTTGTCAATAGGATTGGACACGCAAATGCGCTCTTTGGGCTGTCCTAATCAGAATATGTATTCGTCCCGGGAATGAAAAAGGGTCGCCCGCCGCCATTGTAACTCCTTGGAATGGGGCACCTGTTCCCCCTGGCATCCTGTTGAACTGTGTTCCCTCACCATGCTGTGGTTGTTGCCCACATTGCCCCTGCCTGTCAGCCCCATAAGGGAACTGATTTTGACCCCCTCACCCAAATTGCTGTTGTCCCATTCCTTGAGGCCCTTGGAATTCCTGCCCTGGAGGTGATGGCCCATAATTAAATCCCATCCCAGGCCTGTTCCTGCATTCCCTTGCGAAATGCCCCCATCTCCCACAATACTAGTACTGTGACGTTCCCAATCCTCCTCCCCGGGTACTTATCCCCCCCCAAAGCCTCCTGCTCTCGCTCCTCGAAATCCTCCTCTTCCCCTTGGTGCTCCTTCATACTGCCACTGTGGGTTGGGGCAGTGATCCCCCCGTCCCCCACCCCACTGTCCCTGTCCTCCTTCGCCCCATAGTGACGCAACTGTGGCATTCACAATTTGTTGAGTGTCTCCTGTCCTTTCCCCCTGAAGCGGTGCCGTCACTGGTACTTGGATGACCTTATTTAGTTTCTTTTCCACTAGTTTTGCCTCGTCCGTTTGCCACTTCTGGGCTGTCTCCCTGTCACACTCCTTGATTCTCTTACAATGCTCGACTATTATACTTTGTATCTCTGCCCACCCTTTGGTTCCATTGCCCACCTGTCTCCACTGTCAACATTTACCGTAACTTAAGAATAAACTTAACTGGGTCCTCATCACCCATTGTGCATTACATTTAAGAATGCAAGTCAGGGGTATCTGGGTACATCCTTCATAGGGAATCCCATACCCATGCCCTCACCTCATTAAAGGCTGCCCCATCGTGTTCATTATCTGCAAGACTTACCCCAGAGTACCCAGCCTTTGCCCAATTGTCCCCAGCCTGGTCCACAACTATGGCAACCAGTAAACTCTTAAGGACTCCTAGTGCTAAGGCTACACCTACTGTTCGTTTTTCAAATTCATAGACCCATTTACTAGCTCCAGCTATAAATTGGGGGAGTGCATTAAACACATTGTTTTTGTCCATTTGAGGCCATGGCACATGCTGTGTTATTCCTACTCCTTTATGTATAAGAGGCATCTGCATGTTAGTCTTCTGATCTTGTACTACCACCATTAAATCTGGTCTATTTCTTGGCCTATCCCTCCTCACTGCCCCCTGTGGCGGGGACGGGTTTCTCACTGCCTCTTCTCCTTGACCTCCTTCTTGCCCTGCCTCTTCATTATCTCTACCACCTTGATCTTCCCCTTCATTTTCCCTTGCTTGTTCTACTTGTTGTCCCAGGACCGTCAATACCGTCTTCTCATCATCTTTTTCAACACAAACATTTTTTATTGCCCCAGGGTTGAATCTACACAAAAAATCTCCAGACTTCCAATCCCCTATTTTCTGCACGGGTATCCTTATTTCTGGTGACACTTCTTCAGGTTCTTGTAACCTGACTAACCTTTCCTGCAAAGCTCTTAACTCGTTGTCTATGTATGCTTGTGGACCATCTGGGTAACACTGATGCTACGGGCATGTCAGCGCTTGTGGATAGTTTATATGGAGATGGAGGTGCAAAAGCTCTTGCGTCCCCCACATCCCCCTAGTTGCTAATCCTGATAATCCTGTTGTTGACACACTCTCCGCCACTGGAGGCTTATAGACTGGGTTTGTATACCCTACTGCAGGTTTATTTATTTATATTTGTATAGCGCGCTTACAGCCCACGGGCATCGAGGCACTGTTACAAGATGTTTGTAGGAAAATTTGATCTGGTGGATACATGTGACCAAGATGGTCTCTTTAGGTATAAGTGCAATACAGGTAGGTGACTTTAAGCAAGACAAGTAGGTAATTACATACATGAGAAGTGAGCCAACAATAGTATTACAGCAGAGATAACAGTCCATTCATCATATACTAGTAGCCAAGCAATTTAAACAAAAAGCTTGGTTTTGATGGCTTTGCGGAATGCATGGTGGAACTCGATCATCCTTAGGTGGGGTGGAAGGGTGTTCCAGTGTGATGCGGCCATCGTGGGGAAGCTTGAACCCCCAGCGTGCACTTTCAGCGTCTTGGGAGTGATGACCATGTTAGAGTACCCCTTTCTGAGAGGTCTTGAGGAAGTGTGTTTAACGATTCTTTGAGCAAGGTAAGGTGGAGCCAGGTCATGGAGGCATTTATGGGTTAGCGAGAGTGTCTTGAAGACGATCCTCTCTTTGACTGGGAGCCAGTGAGCCTGCCTCTTCACCTCAGAGATGTGGTCTTTCCTTGAGGTGCCCTTGGCAGCCCTAAGGCCGTTATTTTGCACCAGTTGAAGCTTGGCTAGGTTTGTACATGAAGTCCCTACGAGGAGGGCATTGCAGTAATCAAGCCTTGAGCCAATTATTGCCCTAGCGATGGTAAGGCAATTCTGGTGGGAAACGAAGGGTCTGGCGTTAAGGACTTTAGAGTAGTAAGCCGATGAGGAGGCAATGGCGTTAACCTGTTTGTCCATGGTCATATCCGAGTCTAGGTAGACTCCAAGCATCTTGACATTGTTGGATACCTTGATGGGAGCGTTGTCAATGGTGAAAGACACGTACTGCTGGTCAAGAGTGCCCAAAGTGGTGGGTGAACCAATCAGGAGGATTTCTGTTTTTTCACTGTTGAGGCACAGCCAATTATCTGGCATCCAAGATTGGATTGTGGAGTATATGGTGGTGAGGGTGATCATGTCCTCTTTGTAGTTGCCACTAAGAGGGATAAGCACCTGTGCGTCATCCGCATAGTTTGTATACGAAATGCAGAGGCAGTCAAGGATACTAAACAGAGGTCTTGTGAAGAGGTTGTATAGGGTTGGCACGATGCAAGAGCCTTGAGGGACTCCGCATTTGATGAGGCTGGGGGTGGCACAGGCTGAGTTACAAAAGGCTTTCATAGCCCTCCCTTGAAGAAAGGAAGTGATCCAGGCACAGGCTTTGGTGGAGAAATTGGCTGCAGTGGCGAGGTGGCGGCAAAGGGTGTTATGCTTAACCAAGTCAAAGGCCGCCGACAAGTCAAGGAGCAATAGGAGCGCAGATTTGCCTGAGTCTCTAAGATCGTCCATTTGATTCTTTAGGTCAAGAAGGGCCGTTTCAGTACCATGTGGTGGGCGGAAGCCAGACTGTCACAGACCCAGGAGACGGTTATCTTCCAGAAATGTTTGGACTTGCAGGTAGGCTGCTTTGTCCAAGATTTTTAGGAGGAAGGGGACAATGGAGATGGGCCTATAGTTCCCTGGGACCGTTGGGTCGAGGGAAGGTTTAAGGAGCGGGCAAACCCAAGCTTCCTTGAGCTCCTTGGGGACATGGCCAGACTTGAATGAGGTGTTGATAAAGGCCGTTATGAAGGGTACGAGGAGGTTTGCTGAGTCTTTAATCAGTTGGGTCAGGCATGCATCGCCCTTACAGTTAGAGGGTTTGATTGATTTTAGCAAAGTCAAGTTCTGTCATCTCTTTGAAGTCAAAAGGGGTGGCGGAGTAAGACTTGGTGACCACAGGCTGGTCGCTGTGCAAGCTGGCTATGAGACGACTAAGGGCTTTTTGAAGACCCTGAATTTTGGTTTGGAGAGTATTCAGTTTGTCTAGCATAGCCAACTAAATGCTATTACACCAGTTTTTATCCTTAATTAGGTTGGGGGGGAGGGTAGAAGGCTTTTCCAGCTCTCTAAAAATTGTGAACATTTCTTTGGAGCCAGATTTGGCATCATTAATCCTGAGTTAAAGGATGCAGCTTTGGCTTGGATGATGTTGGCTTTGTAGGTCTTAGAGATGGCTTTGAAGGCACTCCTGGTAGCATCCGAGGGGTTGGCTTTCCAAGCAGAGAGTGCTAACCTTTTTTTAGGTGCGTTCATCAAGCAATTCCTTAGAGAACCAGGCGTTGGAGTGTTCGACTCTCTTCGCTTTCTTGAGGGAGAGTGGGGCTATAGTGTCAACAGCCTGGGAGATGATGTCTTTGAAGGTGGTGGCTAGAATTTCAGGGTTATCGGAGAAAGGGGCCTGCAATGCGGGCACCATTAGAAAGGGTGCAATGTTTTCAGCAGTGAGCTGGCGAGAGCTCCTTGCGAGGGCTGCAGGACAGGAGGCAGTAGGTTTAGAGGGGCCCTTTTTAGATAGAAGGTTGAATTGGATATAATGATGATCAGACCATGGGTGAGGCGTGTTGGCAGTTATTTGGACGGTGCAGTTATGCTGACTAATCCAATCCAAGGTGCATCCTTTAATGTGTGTTGGTTCACGGATGGATTGGGAGAACCCTAGCGTGGTGAGGGCTCTTTTCAGAGTATTGGCATGTGAGTCCTTGGGGTCGTTGAGGCCTAAATTGAGATCGCCCAGAAGCAAGATTTGGGACGTCTTTTTGATGTTGTCAGACAAGGAGAGGATGAGGTTTTCCTGGAAGTCTGTGATAGGACCAGGGGGATGATATACAATGTGCATGGTGATGGTGCAATTGTGGGAAAGGTTAAGTTTAAGTGCAAGTGCGAGGTAGTCGTAGTTGTGACTATGCTGACCTACAACCTCCCTAATGGCAAAGGTATCCCTGGCGATGAGGGCAACTCCCCCACCTCTCTGAATAGTATGGTCTTTTCTAAATATCGTGTACCCTGTAGGGATGGCAAGTGACAGCGCTGGACCAGAGCCTTCATTAAGCCAGGTTTCTGTGAACATTAAGAGGTCGGGGTTATCCTTGATAATGAGGTCATTAAAATCAAGGGCATGAGCTGGTAGTGAGCGTGCATTAACGAGTGCACAGTTGAGGGTGTTCGTAGGCGGAGGAGTGGTGGGGGAAGGCAGTGGCAAGGGCTGAGCTGGAGGTGCAGGCACGGCTGGGCAGGCAATGGAGGCGCGTGCCGGTAATGGCAGGGGCACAGGTGTAGGCATAGGCACAACACGATGCGCAGGCATAGTAGGGCTAATAACATCAGCATAGGCATTAGAGGGTATATCTCCATACATTGGATCTCTTTTTCATCTTCCATATCCTCGAATAATTGCCAGAGATCTAAAATCTCTTTACTTTTTTGGAAGTTTCTTCCTTTATATTTTGCAGCTAAAAAGATGGACATTTTTTCTGGCATGTTTCTGTTATGGGAGCCCTGCTCTGGCCAGGCGCAGGACATCACCGCTCCCTTTGTATCTACTATCCATTGTTTGTGGTACTTATTTATTCTGTCAGAATACAGTGGCAGAACCCTACGCATGCGTTTTATTGGGGTTTCTTCCTCCGCGCATGTCCCTAATGCTATGCGGTGTATGCTGCTACTTGTTACACAAAAACACAGATCAACCCACTTTTTCCCTTACTCCCTTATAGTTTTTCCACTTTGATTTCACCTACACACACCGTGACTCATACACCTTCCTTCCTTTATTACCACAAAAGACAGCAAGAGAAAATATACAAAAATAATTTACTAAAATCCAGACCCATTCCTTATACTGAGACACTACTTTTTTTCCTTATATCCTTGTAATACCACCTTCCCAGCTTCTTTAATATGCTGAGGATCCAATAGCTTTTATCGTCATAAAAGAATAATGCGTGGTACTACCTTCTCAACCTGTTATGGCTGACGATCCCTTACTTCCCAGTCTGCATAGGCTGGGGCTTCCTTTTTCCATTATAAAAAGAAGAAAAACAAATACTCAACAATTTCAATACATAACCCACCTCCTATGCAATCTACTCCTTAACACATCACCGAAAATCATATTCCATAATACATAACCAAAAAGTACTAGTTCATCTATTCCATTGACCTCATACTTCATTAACATCACGATACATTCATACATATATATATTCCCATGTTATTACTTGTATATTCACATGTGCATGGTTCACTTGAGTTTCCTCTGTTACAAAGCTGGCCTGTCTTTCTGAAGCCACGCCCCACTTTAGTGAGCAGAGAGGATTTCTTTAAAAATCCCTCCTACTGAAATCACTCAGGATACATGCGTTCTTTGATTTAGGGGACTGATCACTAAAGATGGGCTCTTTCCTGGTGACTGGCCTAGGGCTTTGCAAATTAAAGGGGCAAAAAATAAGATCACGTTGGGTTGTCACCACTGTAATTATACACGTACCCCAAAACACGCTCACACCAGAATACATACACCCCTCTAGGGAAGCAAGGCCAAGAGTCTATCTTGCAAGGATGACAAATGTGTTCTTTACAGAAATGAGGATACGAGCAAAGAACTCTGCTGCCGGAACGGTCTCTTCTGTCCCTCAACCGTTCCTCGCTCCTGCAAACTGGAGCCAGACAGGAGCTTATATACTCTTAACTTTCTGTAGTGGCATCTCTGGATATGGGCATGGCTCCATCCCACACCATCCTGCTTCCAAATAAGGGATGCTGCAAAGTCTTCCTTCCATCATGGTCGGCACTTTCTGTAGCACACGCTATTTTACATATTACTAGCCTATGCAAAAATACACTGTATCTTCATTTTGCTACCTATGACTATTTAATGTACAAACATGTTTTCCAGTCATTCTCTCCATACCTCATTCATTCTCCTCATATTTTTATCTGGTCCTGTAATTCCTTTTAAACCGGATTTTCATAATTCTGTATGTTGTGCATGAGTATGGTAAAATCTCCTTTTAGCATGCATGGGCTTTTTGACAGACAGCAGACAACTGGTGAGCCACTTCGTGTTTCTAACACTCTGCCATTCTATATTTGTTTGATAACTGATATAACATGGACATTGAAAATGTATCTATTTAAACTAGTTAGTTCAAGTACTGCAGTCCTTGCTAAGTACCCGTATTCTAGATAGCGCTTAACACAACAGTAATTGCCATTTTACTTGCAGTGTGAATACCACATATCTCAATATGTTTGTTAATAAAGTCTGAATAAAGTCTATTTCCTTTATTCATTATACTTTAGGGAAGCCCAAGTGTGTTTTCAATAATGTGGTTCCTCAGTAAAGTAGACTATTAAAGGCAGTACTCTGCCATTCTGTAGTGTGTTTTAGTTCTTTGCATTATGCATAGTGCCTAACGTAGCAGCATTTTCATTTCAATATCCTAATTAGGTATCTTTCTCGATCTTATATGTTACTGTCCTTGGGGTTAATTTGATCAATTACTGTGCTGTTTGCATGTAGCTTATTTTAAATAATAAATCTTCTCTTCGGTCCTTGCATAATTCAGGGCTAGCCCCATTATATTATCTATCGCCCATTGGTCTAAACTACTTCTTTGTAACTCTTTCAAGGCATTTTTCACAGAAATGAGGCCATCTCGTTGTCCTTGTTTAAACCAATCTATGTAGCTTTATATCTGCAGATTAACCACGCCTCAGCTTGCCTGAGTACCATCTCTCTGTTCCCTCCTGTAGCTATGGTTGCCAAAGAGGTTCTCTCACCATCAAGTTCTCTCTGCAGGCTTACCATAGAAGATCCTTTGTAACCCTGCAAACTGAGACAACTGAGATTTTAAGACCCACTGAAGTTCTAAGTTGGGCCTCTGACACCAGAAAAATGCAGGACACCAGAGACCCAACTAATGCAGGAAGTCCAGAGCCGGCAATGTGTGGGTGTTGTGGAATTTCGTGACCCTCTTCTGAATATGCATAACACTTACCTCGAGAGGAAAAGGCATTTCGGAGAAGGATTGCAGGACCGTTTCTATAAACTAGAGCGTTTGTGAGGTTCTCACTTGGACATCTTGAAATTGAGGGAGAAGACTAGTTTGTGTAAGAGGCGGTAAGTGTGGCCAAGATGTCCCTGAGCTTGCTCCGGGGAGCGGGATCTACTTTGCCAATCGTCAAAGTGAGAGAAGACGTGAATCCCCACTCTCTTTAGACTGGTCACCACCACTGGCAACAGATTAATGAAGACCTTCGAAGAGGTGAATACCAAAAGCAGAACTCAGAAATGGTAGTGACAACCGCCGATCATTAACCAGAAGTACTTCTGTTCTTGGGTTGAATGGTCGCATGAAAGTACGCGTCCAGGAGGTCGAGCGATACCAAACTATCCTGGAGCTCCCAGGCCTGGCGGATCTGCTAGTGTATTAGCATCTTGAATTTGTCCTTCCTTAGGAACTTGAAGCACCTCAGGTCCAAGATGGGTTGCCATCAACCATCCTTTTTCGGTAGCGGGAAGTAAAGGGCATACCATCCTTAGTTCCTTTCCGGTTGAGGCACCATTTCTACTGTGCCTTTCTCCAGCAGGGAAACAGTCTCCTGGTGAAATATGGTAGATCTGGATCCCAAAAAGAAAGAATGGATGGGGCAATTTGGAGGGAGTTGCAGAATTGGGAAACAGTACCCATGGGTTATGAACAGTTTCAGCCAGGCATCTGAAATAATGTCCCACCACTCTCTGAATTATTGAGGCAGAAACACCTCTCTACCCCACTGGAGTACGGTTGGAAAATTCCTCAAAGTGGTTTTGTTGCTGCAGCAGCACGTGATGGGACAGAGTAAGTAGGCTTTCCACCTCTACATCTTGCAAGTCTGGGCTTTGGCCTTTCCCTCTGTGGTTGAAGAAGCTGAAATAGCTAAAGGCTCTGCCCTCCAGCTCCACGCTGTGGATTGAGTGGGCTATTGGAGCAATGCTTTACCAGAGGACTTTGCGGCCGCTTTTAAGGCCTGCATTTGTCCCAGGCTATCCTCTGCCTTAGGACCAAAAACATTTGATCCTTCAACGGGCACGTCTATTAATATTGCCTGGACCATCTAGAGAACAGTACACAGCCAGACTTCCTTAGCCACGGACATCTCTGTGTGGTTAGGGCGATGGGCAAATTCTCAGTGTCAATCAGCTGCAACCAAACTTCAAGGCAGTGTGTGATACATTGCCTCCTTCCCACCAGTTACAATGTCCTTAAAGCCATCCCTCATTTTTCCTTTGGAGATGTTTTCTGCCGTATCTGAAATCACTGTCCAGAAATTTTGGGTATACTTGGCTAAGGAGCATGTCGTGTTCAAAGCCTTTAAAAGCCATGCTGCATGAGGTGAAAACTTTTTATTGAAAGGGCATCATATCTTTTGTCATCCCTGTCTGAATGCGAAGATGTGTAGGCACTTGTTTTCATACTCGACATGGCTGCTTGCACCACAGGGCTCTCAGGCTCTGATTGGAAGCGATGGTATTTGGATGCTTGTGTATGTTTCCTTACCAAGTCCTTATGTACTAATGGAGCAGAGCAGGGTTTTGTCTGCATCTCTAAAAGTGGGTCCCGAAGTGTGGTATGATTTGTATTTGTATTTATTAATCTTATATAGCGCTTTATACCAAAGCGCTGTACAGTTACAACAGGGTACATTTAACATAACAAAAATTGTACAGAAGCAAATTACAAACATGAATCAGTCACCAAAAACAGAATGTAGAGCAATTATTCAGAGGGGCAAGCAGAGATGAAGGGGAGGGCTAGGAAGAAGAGGGAGGGAAGGTAGGAGGAGGATGGAAGGAGGGGGTAGGGAGAGGATAAGGGGGGAGCGGGGGAAGGGTTAGGGGAGTCAGAGGAGGGGGGTGTCATGAATGAATTGGAAGGGCTGGCTTCTTTGGGGGGCCTTTGTCCAAGATTTCCGTTAAACCTATCTATTACAGGGGGACCCTATCCTAGGGCTTCTGCTTCTGACACCTTACACGGGTAAGGCTCTACTCCATGCGCTGCTTAACTCCCAAATTAATTGAACAAAGGCCTGAATTTGGTGAGTTGGTTATATGTACCAATAACAGTCCAAGTCCCTTCTTATAAATAAGTGCACAAAAAGAAAGTTCAATCAACAGAAAATACTTATATAAGATCATTAAATAAAATGCTGACACGTGTTCCGACGTCCACAATGTCTTCATCAGGGCTTAGCGTTAAGTCCAAGGATGGCAGTCCATCTAAGCATTCATTGATCTGGCTGGATTGTATTAATTAGTCTGGATCAATCCGTTATACTCGGCTGCTGTCCGGTTATGTCCAGAATATTACCAGTTTCACAACATCATTTTCCTGTGTTGTTCCTTGACTTTGTTTCATAAGATACTGCATCTGCGACTACGCATGGTGTATGTAGACCAAAGTATTGTACTCCCATTCTAAATTCGGCAGCAATACACCATGCAAAAATGTTTGTGAATCAATTATACATTGAAGTGTGGTTAGTTCCACACTCTTCTCGTGATTGGGTTCTGCGTGAAAATGCACCGCGTGACCATCCTGAAGCTCTGAGATTTCGAAATACTGGTTTAGACGGTTGAGGTCCAGGATGGGTCTCTAACCCCCCTGTCTTCTTTCTGATCAGAAAGTATCTGGAATGGACTCCAGAGTCCCAGAGTCATTGGGGAACTAGCTCTATCGCCCCTTTTCGTAACATGGCTCGCACTTCATCCAGGAGCAGCAGGATGTGCTGCTCCTGACGGGGAACCAGCGGAATACGAGGGCACCTGCGTTGGAACATCAAGGTGTGCCAATGGGCGAGAGTGTCCAGCACCCATCTGTCGGTGCTCTTCTTCCACCTCGTCAGCCAGCCTTCCACAGGGGTGAACGAGTGGGGGCCCGACGTCTTGGTCGGTTCAGGCTTTCTTGGGTACTGGCACCCTGCCCTTTGGATGACGTCGACCTCGGCTACCGGAGGTCTGGGAGCAACCGCTGTAGGCTTCCTGCGTGGAGGATCGGGGAGGTTGCCTGTAAGATGCGAAGTATCCTTTGGATGATCTGCTCGATTTTCCCCTGGAGGAGCGAAAAGACGAGCAATGCTGCTGTAGCGTGCCGAGGGAACGTGCCGTCTCTGTGTCCGTCTTACTGGCTTGACCCTATTCGTCGACTGCCTTCCCGAAAAGATTCACAGAAGGACATGTCTAGCACCTTTGCATAAACGTCCTGGCGAAGGTTTGTGGCCTTCAACCACTCCTGCCAATGAAGGCAAACTCTGTTTCCCATCTGTTGGAAGCCAGTGTCGGCAATGTCCACTGCCAACATGGTCAGACGCCATCTCCCCTTCCTGAAAGAGGACGAGAGCCTCAGTTTTGTTGCCGTCGGGGAGGAATTCCAGGATCAGGACCAGCTTGTACCAAAGCTCCCAGTCGTATTGAGAAAAGATAGCGAGCGCATTAGTCGCTTTGATAGTGGATGCCGCCATGTAGATGACTCTATTCCCCATGGCTTCCATCTTCTTCCCCTCGTTGTCCGGGGGGACTGATGATGCGGAAGCCGGGATGGCCAAATCTTTCCTCGTGGCAGCCAACACTACTGAGTCCGGTGACGGTTGTGACCTCAAGCACTTGGATGTGGAGTCCGGCACACTCTTTCTTCTCCAACCTGTTTCGCTGGATTGGAGCTGTGCATGGGTTCTTCATGAGGGCTAGGCCTTCCTCCCAAATGTCGTCCAAAAAGGGTACCGCCATGATCGTCTTGCATTTGGACTCTCTGCGCTGATATAGGAAACCCTCGTTCTTGGTTTCCTTGGGCACCAACTGGGACAGCTCGGAGGCTCAGGAGATCGAGTGGAATGATCCCACCTCATCTGGTGGAGAGACTCTATTAGGGCCATCCAGGTGCTGTGATTCGTTGTCCGCCCAGACAAAGTCCTTATCTTCGTCGGTTCCCGTGGCCATGTCCGTACCAGTGTCCGTATCCGAGACCGCTGGTGGAGTCTGGTCCTGACGTGGTGAAGGAAGTTGATGTGGCAGCGTTGGATGGCGCTTCCGCTGCTTGCGCACAGGTGCCAGGGCTGGAGGCAACCTCAGCTGGATCTCCATCACTAGGGTGTGAGAGTTGACAGGATGTCCATGGATATTGCCCTGGGCGCTAATCTTACATATTACTAAAATATAGACAGTTTATGAAAAAACAAGATAAAGCAATTTTGCAATATTTACAAATAGGCAGCAATGCGACAGAATTTTACAGTTATACAGTAAAATGACAAAGTAAGCTCAATTTCCATATACACATGGCAAAACCAACCTATGGAGAACTAGGTGGGGGTCTATACAAGTGTGCAGGATGGACATCTATACAAAGAGGAAAGCAAGTTTAGTACATCGTTAAGCAGAGGGTCTAGATTCTTGCTCGTGAAGCCAAGCTTTAGACTTTTTCCGGAATACGTGATGGATGGTTCATCTCTTAAGGACAGTGGGAGGACGTTCCATGTTTTTGCAGCAAGGACAGGGAAGCTAGCCCCACTTGCGCATTGTAGCTTAAAGCGAGGAATCTGAACACACTGCCTCATAGCTGATCTAATGGGACGTGTAGATGTGTGGCGGGAGATGGTGTCAGATAGGGATGAGGGGGCTTGGTTGGAGAGGCGTTTGTGGGTGAGGGAGAGTTTAGTAGGTTATTCTTTGGTTAATGTTGAGCCATTTTATTGACTGTCTCGTCTCCGATATATTGGCGTTCCTTGGAATGTTCAGCGCTGCCCGACTGGCGTTATTTTGCAGTACTTGCATTTTATTGAGGTTTTGTTTGGAGGTACCCAGGTATAGTGCATTACAATAATCCTGCTTAGAAAGGACTAGGGTTCTAGCTATTTTAATGCAGTTGGCTGGGGATAGGTATGGGCGGCAGGCTGTAATAAGCTTGCACGTGTAGGCGGATGAGGAGGCTACTGCGTTAGTCTAGTTGGTGTTAATGCTGAATCTAGATAGATTCCTAAGGTTTTCACTATGTTAGCTACTTTAATTATGTTGCGGTCAATGTTGAATGAGGGGAATAGGACGTCCAGGTTGTTCAGTTTAGCAGGGAAGCCTAGGAGGAGCAGCTCCGTCTTATCATCGTTAAGACAGTGCCCGTGCTTCGCCATCCAAGCTTGTATAATAAGGTAGATGATGTTGAGTGTCCTACTATTCACAGCATGATCACCAGTGATGGGATGAGTATCTGGGTGTCGTCAGCGTAATTGGTGTAAGTGACGCCCAGATAGTCGAGCTCATCAAAAAGTGGTTTGGTGAATACATTGTAGAGAGTAGGAGACACACAGAAGCCTTGGGGCACCCCACAAGTGATGGGAGTTGGCGAAGCAGAGGCAGACGGTGCAAAGACCCTCATAGATCTGTTATTGAGGAAGGATTCAATCCAGGCGTGGGCTTGGTCTGAGAAGTGGGCAGCAGTAGAGAGGTGTTTGCATAGAATCTTGTGATTCACCAAATCGAAAGCTGCAGATAAGTCTAGTAAAAGAAGCAAGCCCAGGTTACCTTTATCTTTCAGTGACTGGATTTGGGTTTTGAGGTCAATAAGGGCAGCTTCAGTACCGTGTCTGGGTCTGAATCCAGATTGCCTCAGTCCTAGTATGTTATTAGACTCTAAGTGATGTTGTATTTGCAGGTATGCGGCACGGTCAAGTATTTTTAATAGAAAAGGGACCGTTGTGATCAGACGGTAGTTAGATGGGTTATTAGGGTCTAGTGAAGGTTTTTTTAGTAATGGGAGTACCCATGCATCCTTCAGATTGTTAGGTACAGTGCTTGATTCGAAGGAGGCATTGATGAGTCTAGTGATGAAAGGAGCCAATTCCTTCGCAGCTTCCTTGATAAGAGATGCAGGACAAGAGTCTCCTTTACAATTTGATGGTTTGAGTTTCACTATGATGGATTCTACTTCTTTAATAGATAGTGGTGAGAAATTAAATTGGGGTTCTTCATTATAGTTAGTAGGGTGTGGATTAGTGATAGGGTCCGCATTGGTAATGAGCGATATCTTTATTTCTATTTTATTTTGGAGCATGGTCATTTTATCCTGTAGTGCATTCTGTATGTTAGTACACCATTGGGAGTCTTTAATGCACGCGCCAGGAGGTGGGACAGGAGATTCTAACTCCTTCAAGATGTTAAAGAGCTCCTTTGTATTAGAATCAGCTTTGGAGATGCAGTCATTATAGTTGTCTTTTTTGGCTTGTAATATGGCTATTTTGTAGTTGAAAGAGGCTGCAGTAAAGTTGGCCTCATTTGATAGGGATGGGGTATTTTTCCAAGACGACTCAGCAGACCTTTTCCTGAGCGATTTAAGGTGTGGGGTGTACCAGGTGTTTAAGTGGGTACGTGATTTAGATGTACGTAGTTTCATAGGTGCTAATCTGCTGATAGCTTTAAGAATAGTGTGATTATAAATATCGACTAGAACTGTCTGGTCTGAGGTGGTGGTAGTTGGGTTAGTGATCGGCTGTAACAAAGGGATGAGTTTGTCTAATGTTAAATTGCGTTTGTTCCTAGTCATGGTAGCTGGTGATTGTATGTTGGTGGTACGTGAGGCAGTTTCTTTGATATTAAATAGAATGAGGTGATGGTCGGTCCAGGCGCATGGAGTATTGGAGAGGGTGTATATATTGCAGTTCAGATCAGCTATCCAAACAAGGATTCTACCTTTATTATGGCTAGATTCTGAAATGCATTGACAGAAGCCAGTTCTGTCTTGGTATTTCTTTTGGTGCCATATTCCTGTCTTTAGTGGAGAAAAAGTCTTGTGATTTTTTAATCTCTCCGTATAGTGCACCCCGCATCCATTGCAGACCGTTGTGTCCTTGTACTCTAAAGAGCTGCCATGTACATCTGGCTCCTCCCTCTATCCTTCGGGACTTACTTGTCCTTTGGAACATGGTTGTGACCCATGACATCTAGCCTTTTGTGTAAGTAGTAACTATCTACTGGGCTTGGGTGCTCCCTTTCCTTCATCCCCTTCATGAGTTGTATTTTGTTCAATGGGTCTTTGAGAAGATAGGCACAAGTTGTTTTTCATTTGTTTTTCCCTGTAGCCGCCCAAAGCACCAGAAACCAACAGTACTTTGTGATTTCAGACTGCAATTGAGTCTTGATATAGACGGCTCTGCTAATAACTTATCAGTCCCTTGAACAACACATCATTTGTAGGCGCCACTAAGCAGTAAGTGTCCTGAATTATATGCATTTGTATTCATTCAGCGTTTTGGTTAACAAATAAATCCTTATAAATGTTGCATCATTTACTTAGTCGCAGTAAATCGTATCTAGCTCTCTACCGGCCCCATGTGTAAAATCGACGGTAGAGAAGAAGCATGTGTTCAAGAGATACTTGTCTATTTTGAGAGCAAAAAGAAAAGAGCAATAACATTGTATTTGCTAACATACTTATCCAAAGATTAAATAAGCTCGGCATCCTTCAAATCAATAAGGCAGTGCTATTAATTAGCCCATATTAATATATTAATCTGCAGTAACCACAGATTTACTTACATTGCCCAGTGGTGTATTGTTTTTCTAAGTGATGTGTGTTTTCACGATTGATGTATTGTATTGTTGGTAGTGTATATGTTCAAAATACACACAATCTTGTATGTGCTTTTTGTTGTACACTGAACCCATTATAACAAGCATGATTGAACTTACAGGTTGTATATCTTTTATATATTTTTGTAGAAATAACCACGTTGAACAACATTTGTGGTATAAAGTAATTTTTTGACCTGTTTGGAAGAAATCTTTTCCTGAAGATGGCCCAAAAGCAAGAACAAAAGACACCTTGCTCATTTGAGCCATACTGTCAGCCTGCTATACCTGCCTTTCTTTGTCTTCTTCGAGAAGCCCAGGCATATCTCGCACCCATCCTTGTTGTGCTCTGGGTGAAGGCAGAATAGACATTTTAGATGTTTGTCCTCCATGAAGTTCTGTAGCACGCATAGGGGGCTGAAAAGGGTCCTTTCCTTCCTTGTTCTTCACCGTCATGGTCGGAGAGCACAAAGCAGGCCCAAGACAGCCTTCGAGAAACTTCAATGAATAATCACCCTTGAGCGGCATGCAACTTTACCGACAATGGGTCCCCGTTGCCGGTCGACGAAGATAGGAGCACACAGGCTCTGATGAAACAATAGAACTTTCTGCAAACATTTTTGGAAAAAGTACAAAATAGCTTGGAGAGCAACTCGAGGACTCCCAACACTGAAGCATGTGGTACAAATTTGAAGAGGAGGGGTTTAGGGTGAGGACTGTCAACAGGGAATATTCATGAGCATCCATGCCAGACCCCATGCTGGAGAAATGCACCCTCCTCAATTTGAGTCTTGTATGCGGAACAGCCAGGAGGCAAGCCGCCATAATCCCAAACAGGTGTTGGTACCACCAGGCCAAAGTTTCTGACTTACTTAGAAAATGCCCAGTAGCAGCATTTAGAGCTGCCACCTTTTCCATGGTGGGGAAGATCCTCTGCCCCTTGGTATCCCTCCTCAGGCCTAGGAAGACCAAGGCTTGGGTAGGCTGGAGCTGAGTGTTTCAGTGGTTGGAGAACCCCCGTTTGTAAAGAATATCCATTAGTCTGGAGGCCATATTCTGAACCTCCCCAGGTGATTCCGCTCCGATCAAACAGTAGTCGAGGTAGGGGTACAAGTGGTGGCCCTCGGACCTGAGAAGCGTCACCACTGCATTCATGAGCCTTGTGAATACCTGTGGGGCTGAATTAAGCCCAAATGGGAGGACCTTGTACTGGAAGTGGGAGTCCATCACTCAGAAACCTGAAGGAGCAGCGGTGGGGGTGCCATATTGGGACGTGTAGGTATGCATCCTTCAGGTCCAGGGAGCAGGTCCAGTCTCGCCCACACATGCTATCAGAGCTTGCGTAACCATCTTGAACCTTTGGAGGGGTAGGGATAGGTTTAAGAAGGATAGATCGAGAACCACTGGCATGCCTGCCTGGTTCTTTTTCTGTATTGTGAAAATCCATGCGTAAAACCCCAAGCCTCTTGGCGAGAGTGGGACTTTCTCTACTGCCCCAGGCACTACCCGTGAGCGGATCTCTGCAAGTAGAGCTTGTGTCCTGATCTGAGGGAGGGGTGGAGAGAATGGGGGTATCGGAGAGAGGTGGAGGCGGAAACCATGGCAGACAATCGATCAGATCCATGGATCCACAAAGGGTGTTCGCCAGTACTGAATGAAAAGAGCAAGCCTGCCTCCCACTGGAGAATTGTAGACCTTGATTACCGCATCATTGCTTCTTTCCATCTGAGGCGAGTGCCTGGGAGTGAGACTGGAAGAAGCCTTTGTGGGGTTGCCTAGCTCTCCGGTCCCGACAGCCCCAGAATCTGCTGAACAGTCTTCCCCTATCGGATCGGGTTTAGCCCTGCACGAAGGGCTTAGATGTGGGCTTTGCAAGTATAGCCACATCTTTTTCTTGTCCAATTCCTCATCTGTGGAAGAATGGAACTAATCCTCCCTTCAAATGTGAGATCCAGGATTCGGCCTTGTATGTCCGGGTTAAGCCTGGTGGCTTTAAGCCACGCCATCCACCTCATATCTGTGGCCACGTGAATGGTGCTACCGGCCCTGTCGATATGAGCCACAGAGTACTCCATTAGGTCCTGTGCTACTAGCTTGGCTTCGGCCAATCCTGCTTTGAAGGGCGCTTGCTTGTGTACTGGCAGATCAGGAAGGAAATCTGCAATTTTCCTCCATAGCCTCTGATTTGGAGCGGCCAAAATAGAGTCTGCTTGCTGCAGGTGGAGGCCGGCGTTGGAGTATACCTTCTTCCCGTAGGCCTCCAGAACCTTATCATTGCCCAACAAGGCAGAGGTAGATAAGGATGATGCGGATGTCTATGGTTTGGCATACATGGAAGCTGCTGCTATCAACGATGAATGGGGATGCAGGTGAACCGACAAGAGGAGGGCATCCCCTTCTACCTGCCTATATTTTGTGTCCAGCCGTTTGTTGGTGGGCTGCATAGAATGTGGCTTGGACTATCCATTTTTTGCCTGGGCTTCCACGTCTTTTTGGAGTGTGGTGGTTTATCTGATAGTTAGGACTTCCACTAGGACCCCCGCTTCTGGCTGTTCCTTCGGAGGCTTAGAGATGCCCAGGTACTCTGCCAATCCCGCTAGCCTATCGTGGAAGGCCCTCACTGAAGCCTCTTCTTCGTCTGTGTACCCCTGATCCGTGGCATCCTGGGGCTGGAGCAACTGTGGCCAGGAGGGTTGCGATAGGCAGGGACCGGGCTGTGATGCTATGCAGCAGGGGAGCCTGTGTCTCTGTAGATGGTGAAGTCACCAAGACCAAGGATGGAGCTGGCTGCAGCTGGACTGGCACCAAAGCCTGTGTAGGCATAGGCGGAAGCATGTCTTTAATAATTCCGTTCCTCGGACACTCGAGATGCATGTTCCTGCACA
The DNA here is from genome assembly GCF_040938575.1 of Ambystoma mexicanum. Lineage (NCBI taxonomy): Eukaryota > Metazoa > Chordata > Amphibia > Caudata > Ambystomatidae > Ambystoma > Ambystoma mexicanum. Next base: position 603,261,464 of record NC_090922.1, read on the forward strand.
GGCGTAACCGGCGTGTAGGGCTGCACTCTTCCTGTGCTGTGCCTGCCCTGCGAGTAACTCGCCTCAGTGTAGCGCCACTGCCCTGAGGTCACCAGGTAAGCTGTGCACCAAATTACATATGGTGTGATCATTGGAGACCATTCCACCATGGGAGTGAATTCCTGCGTCTGGGGTTCACTGGAGTGGCATGCGCCCGCATATGCGCCATTTTATCAGTCTGCGCTGCCATCTTGTCCTGGACAGATACGCGTGATCTCTGTGTCTGTCATGGTACTGGCTCTGGCCTATGTCTGTTTGCTTGTGCGCATAGGCTCAGACCTCCCATGCACCTCAGGTATGGACCTCGTAGGCTGATCGCCCGCGGACATGGAGCCGGAAGGGCTACCCTGTGTAGGCGCCTCCTCAGGCATAGTCCTGGCCCTAGGGCAGAGCCCCTTGGGAGATTTCCTGGTACAAGAGCCGTCTAGCCCCTCAGCGCTCCCTCAGCCGTTAGGCCGGTATCTCAGTAAACCTTGTTAAGCTGGCTGGTAACAGAGGCGATTGGCCCCTCCCGCCGCCGCTTCCCGGGGAAGGAGTCACCTTTGCGGTGTGTTTTGGAGAACAGCTCCCTCCACCTCGCAAGCCGGTTCTTGAGTGACCGGGCAGTAAGGTTGTTGCACGCCAAAGAGCTGATCCCAGCAGTAGTCTTCACTAAGGCAGCATAGAGTGGGCAGAGCGCGAGCGAGTCCGATGTCGGAAATTATCCATCAAAAGGCAGGCAGCAACTAAAATCCTGCCGTGGCCAACATGCACCGGGGAGGGGCAAGGCCCCGGAGGTTGGTGTAAAATAAAGTTCCTATGAATTTAGAAGATTTAAGGAAAAATTAAATAATAACAAACAAAAACAGAGGGACAAATGTCCCAGGGGAAGACTTAGAACGCATCGAATTAGGAGGGGAAAATCTACATAATCATCCTGGCTCTCTTTCACCTTTCTCCATCCCATTAAACATCTCTTTACATCTTCCCAGGCTCCATCCCATTGGTATTACTCACACATTTTCATCAAACCCCTACAACTCAAGACACTTGTCCCAAGGGAGGCGCTGTTGCGCTGATAGAAAAAGGCTGCTTAGACGGGAGCTCCAGTCTGGGAGGCGCGATCCTTCTACAATATCGCTGCGGTGCGCCACTGAATCTGACACCTACTTTGGGCATCGACTCCTGAGAACCCTGGCACGGTCCTGTGCGGGCTACGTGAGATAATTCAAACTCGTTGTGGAGATCCAGCCTGCTGATGCAGGGCCGGGTGGCTGCCCTGCCCCATCCCGCTTCTCCCTTCCAGGGAGGACAGCCGACGAGCCTGGGGATCTGGGGACTGCAGTGGGGGAGGGGCACTATCATCTCGCTGTGCCGGCCTCCTCCCCTCACCGTAGATCTCGATCTGCGATCGGGTGCTGGTTGCTGAGTCCACAGCCTTGCCGGCGCATGCATCAGGACTCAGCTGCCTGGCCAGGATTGTCAGTGGTCCGCTCCGCCGCCCCTTCAGGGTGGCGTGCTGAGGCCCGAACCCCGCTCCGGGATGGGCCCTGTTGGAGCCTGAGGTCGGCTCACCCTTGAGGCGCGCTCATGTGTGACGGGCACGGTGAGTTCGCGACGTCTCTGGGGCCCCCACCCGATTTTTTTTGCGGTGACGCATCCCACTGCTTTGGTGGCCCCCCTCACTCCGGCTGTGTGGCCGGCTTCACCCGCCCTCCCGGCGGACTTCTACCTCTTACTTTGGCTACCCGGAGATCCTGGGGGTGGGATCGGGGGGGCGCGGGCCCTTGGGCCACAGCCCCATATATCAGATTCGCAGAGGAGCGGGGCGCAAGCGCTGCAGTGCAGCTCATTCACATACATTGCGCGCCCCCACGCTCCGTTGCACCCCCGGCCCATCCCTCTACTATATACCTTGCCGGACTCCTTCCTGGAACACGACATCAAGCCCCGTGGTGGCTGCGCGTGGGTCGCTTATGAGGGGCTGCGCATCCTGCCCCCCCTTTTCTTTTCATACTGCGCTCGGGGACCGAGCATCCATAGCCCAACGGGGCGACAGGGGTGACAGCCAGTGTGCATGCCCCAGACAACCAATTTACACACCTTGGGTGAAACTATCCCCCCTGATTGTGAGCTCGGGGTGCCCTACCTGATCCTCAACAGACTACAACCTCTGCACTGTAATATCTAAGCGTTTTGGAACCCTGAAATACTACTTGCTCCCACCCACTGCGGTCTATAGCCCTGCTGGCCACAGCCTCCCTCTGAATCTACTGAGGCTGGGCTGTGGTGGGTGCTTGGGTCCTGGCCCCCTCGTGCTCTGCCTTCTGGACACCCCCCATCCTGGGCTCACCACTCACACCACAGGCTCTCGCTGAGGCACACCACCTAAAACGCCTATGTCTGCCTGGCCTCTAACCTGCAGGGTGGCTACTCGTACACTCTACTGGTGTCCTTGGTGGGCACCTCTCTACTGACTTACGGGGCATTGACTGACTGCTTTCTGCCGCCCATTGTGACACCTCCTCGCACCGCTTCTTAACATCATAAGCCTTCCTCTTGTTTCACCCAGGTACCCCCTGTTTCAATATCACCGCGACCTCCACTCTCATTCGGCTACACGGAGCCTAGTCTTCCAGCTGTCACCTGGTACCTTAACAGCAGCCCTTCCTAGAGCATCGATCTTCCGAACACATATGACATTTGCACAACTACTGGCCTGGATCACCCACCCAAGCCCTGGTGGAGGTTGCTCTGGAGGCCTGTGAACCTCTTGCTCGTTGGCGACCTGAACTTTTGCAGCAGACACTTGCGGCAGCACTCTCTGGCTCCTGACCCGGCTTCTCGGCTCTCCACCTGTGATCCTGCTCCCTCCTGTACTTACTAGGTCCCCTCACTCGGAGCCCAGCCCTGTGAGGTTGCCCACTTCCGGCATCATGACCAATGGAGCGGGGAAAAAACAGTGCTCCATCAATTTGTTTGCAAAAACTCTGTCGAGATCAGCCGAGGTGGCACCGGAGCAGATACCGAGCAACTCGGCACCCTCCGACCCTGTCGACCCCCAGAGGATGATGGAATATATCCGAGAGGGCTTCACCACACTCCACTCCAAGCTTGACAATATGAATGGGACCATATCTTCCATCAAGGCCCACATTGAGAGGACCGATGGCCGGGTAGCAGAGATCGAGACGAGGGTGGGTGCCACCAAGGATGACCTGGGCTCTCTAGCCGTGTCCTCAAGGTCGAGCGGAAGAATGAGGACCTTGAATCCCGCCCGAGACTGAATAATCCACGCATTATCGGAGTTCCCAAAGATGGCATCAACGAACCAATGGAGGACTACATCGAGCACACTCTGCTGACACTTTTGGACTCCCCAAAACTCTCTCCGCAGTTCTCGATAGAGAGGGCTCACCGTGACCTAACAGCCAAACCTAAACCGGGTGAACCTCCACAGCACATCATAGCCCATCATAGCCCATCATAGCCAGGGTTCTGAATTTTCGCGACTGAGACACCCTCCTCAGGGCAGCAAGAGTCAAGGGTGAATTGCTTTTGGGCGGGGCCAGGATTCACCTATACCCTGATTTTTCATTAGCTGTTCAACGGGAGCGCAAGACTTTCTTGGCGGTAAAGAAGAGGCTGAGAGATCTGGGAGTCAAATACTCCATGCTATATCCCGCCAAGCTAAGAATTGAACACTCCAACTGGGTGTTGTTCTTCACAATCCCTGAGGAGGCCTCCAGGTTCATTGATGAGCACTTCTCTGGTTAAACCCCTCGTTATGGCACCTAATCACTTCTGTTATGTTGCTCTGCTGAAATGTTGTTAAATTTAGTTACCTTTCTGTTTCGAATGCCTGGGAGACTATTCCTCCCAACTGTGAACAAATTGTTTCCATTATTGTTCGACTGTGCCGTGCCCATTCATACAAGGTCCTATCCATTCGGCGTATGACGTCATCGTTAGGCACCATGCTCATCCTTAAATTGCCCCCCAGTCCGGAGCACTGACGCCAGGCCGGTTCGCAGGCGCCCTGGCATTGATGCCATTGGTTTGGATTTGGTTATTTGGCTATGGGGTCATCATTCCTGTGTTTGGGGGAGGGATGTCGGTGTGGGTGGTAGGTTATAAAAGGCTTGGCGTCCATGGAGGAGATTGAGTATGAGGCAGTGTTGGTCGACGGGTGCACTGGTTACAGGGGTCACAACTTCGATTAGTGTTCTTTTCTAACAAATACCTTTGCACTGTTGATCGAAGATGACTTAACTTTTATGAGTTGGAATGTGCGGGGACTGGGCAACTACAAGAAAATGAGACAATTGCAACTACAAGCTGAACGTCATGGGGTCAAAGTCCTGTTTTTGCAAGAAACGCATGCCTGTACCGAACACTGAAAGGTTTGCCAGAATGTGGGGCCCTCAAAGGTACTTTAGTAACTATTCTACCCAGAGTCGTGGGGTAATGACTTTAATTCACAGGAGTCTTACGTTTGATCCCATATCCTCGCAGATCGACCCCCAGGGCAGATGTGTGTTAGTCCATGGTACTCTACAGAATAAGGAAGTAGTAGTTCTAAATATTTACGGCCCCAACATTGACGATCCAGAATTCTACTTGCACCTTACGTCTCTCCTAGACAGTTTCCCTCTGATACCAATCCTCTGGGGAGGCGACTTCAATACGATATTTGACGTAGACCTTGACAGATCCGGCTGCAGACCCTGCCCCAAAGCAGCCTCCACTACATTGTCATCTCTTCCCCGACTTGCACTGGTAGACGCATGGAGGCTTCTTTACCCTGACTCCCACTCCTACTCCTTCTACTCCTCGGTGCATGATTCCTATTCCCGAATCGATAGATGGTTAGTATCTGACATACTGATAAGGAACGTGGCTCACCTAGGGATCCTCCCCAGAACCCTCTCTGATCATTCACCAGTTACTGTCACCCTTTGCTGGGGCCCAGATCACTACATTATTAGACACTGGAGAATGAAAGCCCACTCTCTACTTGACCCAGTCTTTAGCTCTGAATTGGAGATGGCCATTGAGGATCTCTTTGAAATAAAAACCAATTCGGTTTCCTCGCAGGCCACCCTCTGGGAATCTTTTAAAGTTTATATCAGAGGCATTGCCCTGTCCAAGGAAAATGGTATCCTGAGAACAAGTCGGAGAGCGAGGCCACCCTGGCTGCCCTCGAGACCCAATGCTCGCTACACCAAACCCCTAAAACTCTAGCATTCATAGGCACGGAGCTCGACACGTTTCGCTCGCTTGCGGACCCTGAGCTGAGGTTCCTAGACAGCTCCTGCCTTACTAGGAAGGACGGCGAGGGCGAACGCCCCGGCCGCTTTCTGGCCAGGCTTCTCCATCGCGAGCATTGCCGCCCACATATCCCTGGAGTGGAGAGACCCGATGGCTCCCTGGCTACCTCACCGCAAGATATTAACTCCGAAATTCCTGTCCTTCTACGAATCCCTGTATGCCAACGCAGACAATGTTTCGACACCGGAGATTGACTCCTACCTAGATAGTCTTCCCTTCTCGATCCTTTCTCCCGAAACCATCGGTTCCCTTGAGAGCCCATTCACCACAGAGGAATTTTCAGATGCCATAGATTCACTCGCATCGGGGAAATCCCCAGGCTCAGAAGGCATCCCAATTGAACTCTACAAACGTTTCAAGTCGCTCCTACTTCCCCTGTCGAATGGCCCTCTGGAAAGAATCGGTGGAGGCAGGCAAATTTCCTCCCTCCCTCCGTGAAGCCACAATAACTGTCCTGCTTAAACCCGGCAAAGCCCCCACCCACTGCTACTCGTACCGTCCGCTCTCGCTTATTAACTGCGACGTTAAAATCTACGCCAAACTATTGGCTCTACGCCTAGTTCCCTACATGCCACACATTATTCACCCTGACCAAGCAGGCTTTATTCCGGGTCGCTCCACCTCCCTGAATCTGAGGCGACTCTTTAATATGAGTAGAATCAACCCAAATGTTCACGCAGTAGCTGCCACACTCGATATGCAAAAAGCCTTCGACTCGTGGAAGTACCTCTGGCGGGTACTTAAAAATGCAAATTCGGCCCCTGTTTCCTCTCCTGGGTCAGACTGCTATACTTTGACCCAGTTTCCAGGGTCCGCACCGAGGACCGATGTTCCCCCTTTTTCCAAATTGATAGAGGGACGAGGCAGGGTTGCCCCTTTTCTCCCCTGGTCTTCGCCATAGCGATGGAACCATTTGCGGACATGTTGCGCCAATCCCATGCACACAGAGGCCTGCGAACTTCCAGTCAGTCGGATATAGTGTCCCTATATGCTGATGACGCCCTTCTCTGCATCCGCTCCCCAGCCACTAGTTTAGCTCCGATCCTGGAAGATATTGTCCACTTTGGACGCATCTCCGGACTCAATGTGAACTGTTCCAAGTCCACCCTCTTCCCGCTGACCGACTGCACACGTCCCCCCCCCTGACACCCTGGGATTCGTATGGGCCCAGTCAAGGTTCACCTATCTTGGCATAGAAGTGGCTCGTCAGTCGTATTTGGTTTTTGAGGAAAATTATCAAAAATACCTTACAAACCTTGTAGCAAAGACACTAGGCTGGAGCAGACTCCCGATTTCCCTTGCGGGCAGAATAGGGATACTAAAGATGGTAGTATTACCCCAGCTCCTGTATAGATTCACCAATATCCCCCTTTGGGCAGGGGCGGGGTTCTTCCAAGCGTTAACTCGCACGATTAATACTTTTCTGTGGCACTCAGGCGTGGTCCGACTCAAACTCAGGACCCTGACCACCCCAATGGAGGGTGGCAGCTTTGGCGCTCCTGACTTCTCCATATACTGGCTAGTGGTGCAAGCTCAATTCACTTTGCATTGGTTCAACATATCAGACCCCCCCTCCCCATGTCCGGCTCGAAAAACTGACGGTCAGCGACCATGATATTTGCTCCCTAGTTATCAAACCCATGCCGGCAGCCCTAGACTCACTTGACCCGGTAGCTTGCACGTCCCTGGCCCTATCTAAGACATGGAAATTACTAGGCACTTCTCACCCCTTTCATGGCAACCTCCCACTTTGGAACTTCCTCCCGGAAGTCCCGCATGTACCACCGCTCATTGTGCGCAGATGGGCTGAGGCAGGATATGAACTGATCTGTGACAACATTGAACAGGGCATCTTCATAGAATGGCCAGACCTCCCACTGCCCTTGAGAAGGAAACCATCTGTATGGGTCCAGTACTTATCCCTTCGGAAAACTCTTAAACGCAATACGCCTCTTTCCCTGCGATGCCACCAGATGATCCTGCAGTCACAGAGCTCACTTCCCCCGCGCCTATGAGGGGTAAAGTATCCAGACTCTATAACCTGGTCCAAGCTGGCTCTACCCCTGCATTCACTAAATTGAAACGCGCGTGGGAGGGTGACCTTGGAGTAGAGATGACCGACGATCGATGGGCCCATTTGTGTGCATGAACTCACGGGGTATCCTTCGATTCCCGCTTTCGACTGATTCAGTTTAAGGTGCTCCAAAGAGACCACTACACCCCAAACAGACTACACCATATGTCCAACGATCTCTCCCCAAGGTGCCCCAGGTGTGGTCATGATAACGCTGATTATATCCATATGATCTGGTCCTGCCCCCGGCTCGCCCATTTCTGGAGTTCGGTATGCTCTACCATGTCAACTGTTTTTGAACAACCTATCACTCCATCCCCAATGTGGTGTCTCTTTCACGACTTTCCTGAACTCCGCCAGGACTCCCAAAAACTGTCCGGCCTTTGCATGCTACTCGCTGTACGATCCATTTTACTTTGCTGGCTCCGGCCTACACCATCTACCCAGGTGCAGTGGCTCAGGGCGGCTCAGGGCGGTCACATGGGCCTCAGGTACGGAAGAATCCTGGGCTGGGCTACAGCCAACACATTCAAAACCCAGAGATATTTGGTCTAAGTTTCGGTCCTATATGTCCTGCACGGATACTGCTTCAGATACTGTATCTCCAGTTTTCTCCCCCCCCATCAACCTCGCTCCCCTTCCTGAAATACTGTTTCTGCAGTCCCGTACCCACTCTATGCATCCCTGCTCGATTATATTTGCGTTGTAAATTGTCTTTATGTACCTGTATTACCTGCACTGCATTTGATTTGTACCTGCCTTGTATGCTGCTCGCCTTCCTTGTGCTGCCAAGCTAAATAAGTAAAAGTAAAAACATAAATAAAAAAAGACACTTGTCCCAAGACTCATCACCTTAACATACACTCTTCGTGTGGATTCCATGCTCATCCCAGCATACTACCCCAGTCCTTCCTCCATCCACTACAATCTACAATTTGTCCTGCCTTATGCAACAGTCACAAAAGGAAGCCAGGCTGTTCCTCTCATCTGACCCTAACCGTCCCCTGTTGGCTTTCCCTTGGAGGCTCTCTCGGCTCCCACTCATCTACTAGTCTCACTTTCGGGTTGTGGCATTCCCAATGTTTATCTAATAAGACACTTTCTTACTGAACACGTTCACTCTCATAACCCACAGCTCGCTATTGTGACCACCATCTAGAGGTGGATAACCCCATGACATAGCCATTCTTAATGCCTATAGTACTGACGCTGCTCTTTCAAAGTTTAGAATCGTCTTAACTGGGGGCAAAGAAGGAGAGAATGAGGCTCAAGTGGAAATCTGGCACAGTAGTCAAGTAACCAGGTTGAGGTAATGAGCTAAGTGGAGTAGTGGCAGGTTTTGTGTATGTTAAGTTGGTATATCCTTGCAACAGTCACAGTGGAAGTTATGAATTCGACTGTTTGATAACCGTGAAAGAGAACCCTAAGTCCTTCCTCTTACAGCACTCTTCCCACTCCTGACATATGAGGTTAGGTGACAGGGCTGGAACGTGAACAATGAGGCCAACCCTTCTGCTCTGTTCCTTTTTCTGGCTAATCTGCTACCCTTTCAGTGCACTGCTACTCACCTCTTTTCACTCAACTCTCCCAATCCTCATAACCTGCAGGCCCCCTACCCCTCTGAAACCCCCACTTCAATGACCTGCACCTGCTTCTTGATTGCCTCCTTGCAAAGGCCCCAATTGCCCTTTTTTGAGTTTTTAAACCTGGATTAAATATCCTCCACCCATCAGCTTGACCTTGACTCAATGCTGTCAGATCAGTCCCTGTCTACCCCCATGAGCAACCAACTAACATTCATGGAACTCTATTACCCTAATCTTCTCATCATCCACTCATACCTCATCCAGTCTCTCGTTTGACCCCTTTTGTTTACACTTTAATGCCATCAGCCCAATTCCTTGCCCACTCCCTTTTTTTGAACCCCAGTATCAAACCAAACACTGTGGGCCCCTTAAGTAAGGGCAGGCCCTCTCTCTCTCCTTGCCCTCTTCCCACCCCTGAACACCTATCAGTCAGGTCTTTGCAGACTTCCTTTCAGCCTCAGCTCTCCCTTCGAAAACACCCGGAACTTTATTCTTGCTTTCACTTGCCTCCAGCCTCAGATCGCAGAGATGAGCGGTCTTGATGCATAAGTATTGCTCCCTTTCACTCCAGTAAGCCTCCTCCAAGGCAATCCTGTTTGGGCCATCTACTGCCTTAGACAAAGCCAAGTCTAATTACCTAGCCAACTTATCTCCTCACTCATTCGCCTCTTTTCTGTCTGCTAACTACTTTGCTTTCTACTTCTCATTCGGGACCCGAGACACGCTTACCTCTTTCCCACTCTCCACCCCCATCTCTGCTCCCCTCCAAAACTCTTACTCTGCCTTCTCTAAGCTCCACTTTCCCTGCCTCTGCTGCCAAGCACACACCCATTCTTTATAAAGCCAATTCAGGGGCACTAAAGGGCCATGCTCAAGCTGGCAGCCTAGATTTCAAGCTCTGTGTACCCTCCTGGAAACTCTGCAGATGAATCCTCTCAGGTATTTGCTGGAACACTTGAAATCTTTGACAAACATTTCATAAACATTTTTGGATCCAACGCTGGTTCAGAACTTGGTAATCCTGCACTACAAAGCAAGATGTTTGTTGTGAAAGTGTTACTCCTCCCTCCATGGCATGCCTGCTTATTGACACCCTTGCGCGATTCTTTTCTTGGGCGTGCTCCATTGTGAAAACAAATTGGTACCCAATCGAGCCCAGGATGATCAGCTGGAGCTATCCGCTCAGTGTGAGATACTGTAGGCTGATTTTATTGCGACTATGAGGTAGAGGGAAAGATGTGAGCTCAAAGTACTTTTGGCAGCAGACACCGATTTGACGCGGGTGGTGCTTAAAATTCGGATGCACCCTGAGCACCAGTGAAGGCTCAGTCCTGTGCGCAGAGAGCTAAGAGTGAGCAACTTGATGCAGTCAACTAGGGACCTCTCTTTTGCAAGCGATGCAGTATCACACACTCTTCCTTCACTCCGAATTGATTGTAACCGAAAACTACCACACCATGTATTATCCAGTGCACTGGCATCTGGCCTTTTAAGTGCTAATTATTGGAATTATGCGCCTACAATACAATCTGTAGTCCTCAAGTACTCTTGACAGCTTCATTAAACAGCCAAATGGGATCAAATCACACACTATAAAAAGTAAGTTAGATTAGAGGGATATACAGTCAAATCTGAAGAGAACCTGGATGCAAAACCTGATCAATTGCCACAAGAACACCTGAATTCACTTGTACATTAAAGAGAAGAAAGTCTTTTAGGCTCGGAGGGTGAAGAACAAGGACTTAAAAGTTGCATTTGCAATGCAACAACAGAAGTATCCCTCAGGACTCCAGAGAAGAACAAGTTACTTACCCCTGGTAACGTTCTTCGACTGGATGTTCCTCCCACGTATTCCTCATCTATGATATCTTCATTTGCAGCTTTAGCTGCTACGGAAACATATTTCTCTCGGCAGAGGGCGCTGTGTGTCGAGACGATCGACTCGATGTCCCTAGAGGGCTTCCATCTCGGCTGATGTCATCGTCGAGTACATATACCACGTGCAGCGCCTGTTGGCTTCAGTTCAGTTTCTTTTGTCACCATATGTAGAATTCACGGCCTTGATAAGTGCCTTTAAATTATCAGACCTTAAAAGAGCGCGTGGTCCAAAGCTTGCAAATTCTACAGTAGGGTAGGTTGGGAGGGTGATGAGGAATATGTGGGTGGAACATCCAGTTGAAAAGAATGTTACCACGGGTAAGTAACTTGTTCTTCAAATGGATTGTGTCCTCCCACGTATTCCTCATCTATGATAGACTCCCAAAGCAGTATTAGGTTATTTTGGAGGAGTGAGTACACATTGAGTTGTTTGTTTGTCTAGAATGGAGCATAGTACTGCATTCCCAAATATTGCTTCATTTTTAGAAGTGTCCAAACAGTTATGTTTTGTGAATGTGTGGCAGGTGGACTAGGTAGCTGCCTCGGAGATGTCCTTTATCGGAACTCCCCTCTGGAAGGCAGAGGAAGTTGCCATGCCCCCAGTTGAATGAGCCCCTAAACCTTCTGGGGGATCTTTCCCAGCTAGCCTTTAGCACTCTGAAATAGCCAGCATGGTCTATGTGGATAGGGTCTGTTAGGTGACTGACGGACCCAGTTTGTGTCCTGTATATCCATTGAAAAGTTGGTTGTGCTGTCGCAACTTTGCCATCCTTAAAACATAAAAGCTTAGAGCTCTCCTCGGATCGAGTCTATGGAATCTTTCCTCTTCCTTGCCAGGATAAGGTGGAGGATAGAAAGCCGGAAGCACCATTTTTGTGTACTAAATGGTAATCTGACACAATCTTCGGTAGAAAAGTGGGTTTGACCCTAAGGGCAACCTTATCCTTGTAAAAAGTGGTAAACAGAGGTTTACAGTATAATGCCTGCAACTCACTCACCCTGTGGGATGATGTTATCGCCATTAACAAAATTGTTTTTTTTAAGTTAGCAGCCTTATATGGCAGGAACGGACTGGCTCGAAAGGAGTGTATGTCAAAAACTTTAAAACCAAGTTAAGGTCCTAAGTTGGTACTTGGAATGATGTAGGAGGAAACACATTTGTGAGTCCTTAAAGACATTGAATTATTAAAGGTATTTCGAAATAGGATGCCTCTTCCGAGGTGCGCTTGAATATGGAAAGTGCTGCTAGATAACCCTCGATTGTTCCAATCTTGAGCCCCAGATTTGCCAAATGTAGTAGAAAAGAGAATACCGTAGGTGTAACGCTTTAAAGGGCCCACACCATTTTCCCTTACACCAGCTGTAGAACTTCTTCCAACAGCAACGGTTTACGGATTTTGTTGCAGGCCTTCTGGTCGAAAGCAAAATCTCCATTACGTCATCTGAGAGGTCCCAATCCTTGTACCTCAGCCTCCCAAAAACAATGCGTGAAGGCCAAGTGTCTTGACCTCTGGATGGAGAACCCAACCGCTTCTTGTGAGAGAAGGTCCTCTCTTTGTGGAAGACGTATTGGAGGGAAAATGGACATGTCCAGAAGGTCCAGGTACCACATCATCCTGGCCGAATCCGGGGCTATATGGATCATGGATTTCCCGAACTTTCTCAACCTCCTGATGACTTGAGGAATGACAGGGACTGGAGGAAACGCGTACAGGAGTGGTAATTCCCAGTCCACTATGAACGCCTCTCCAAGAGCTCCTCTTGGAGGAAATTTCCTGGAGCAAAACAGTTTGCACTTCCAATTGACACTGGTCACAAACCGATCCACTTGAGGGGTTCACCAAAAGGTGAAGATCTCTTGAAGGACATCTTGAGTTAGTTCCCACTCGGAGACACTGCTTTTCCTGTTCAGAACGTCCGCCAGCGTGTTCTCCTCTCCAGCTAGCAGAACTGCCGATAGAGAGATTCCTTCACAAATTGCCCAGAAACAGGGCTGCACCATGGTAGTGACACTACCTCTCCTCTCTTATTGAGGTAGTACATGGCCACTGTGTTGTCTGTCATTATCAGGACATTCTTTCCCTGTACAGAGGGCAGAAAGGCCTTCAGCACTAGTCTGATTACCCTCAGCTCCAAAAGGTTAATGTGTAGTTTGGACTCCAATGGAGACCAATGACCGTTGATTGTCAGATCGTTGAAGTGGGCTCTCCACCCCGTGAGTGAGGCGCCAGTCACTACTGTTCTCTCCAGCCATGGTTGCCAAAAAGGTTCTCCTTTTAGAATGTTGTCCTCGCAGGCCCACCACAGAAGGTCCTGTGAGACTCTGCTCAGATTTTGAAGGAGGTCTGACATCCTGCCGGAGAATTGGGACCAGTGTGTTCTGAGAGCCCATTGAAGGGATCTCATTCTCAGGCAAGCCTCTGGCACCAGAAAAATGCAGGATGCCATAAGGCTGAGCAACCTCAAAAAGTTGAAGGCCGGAAGACCCTGGCCACTCAAACTTAGTGACCATCTGCAAAATGTCTTGAGCCCTCACCTCCGGTGGCGAGGCTTTACCCAAGGATCCATCCAGGACTGCTTCAATAAACTGGAGTCTCTGAGATGGCATAATTCTTGTAAATGAGGGAGAAGCCCAGTCTGAGTAGGGAGTGGCAGGTGATACTGAGATATTCTTGGGCCTGTTCGGGTGAACGTGCCCTGATCTTCCAATCTTCCAGGTAGGGGTAGACATGAATCCCCCCCTCTCTGAGACGTGCTGCCAACACGGCCATTAACTTGGTGAAAACCCTAGGGGTGGAGGTCAGCCGGAATGGCAGAACTTGAAACTAATCATGAGAATCGCCAATGGCGAACCTCAAGTACTTCCTGTGCTTGTGATGGATAGGCACATGAAAGTAAGCATCCTGAAGGTCCAACAATACCATCCAATCCTGGAGCTGGAGGGCCCGAAGGATCTTGAACTTGTCCTTCCTGAGGAACTTGTCAAATATCAACTCCAAGATAGGTTTTAATTCTCCGTCCATCTTGGAGATGAAGAAATAGGGAGAATACCATCCTCTATTCCTCTCCATCACAGTTACTGGTTTTATAGCACTTTTCTCTAGCACGGTCAAAATGTCCTGCAATAGGAATGGTTCTTGGACTTTTAGCGAATGGTTTCCCGGTGGATGATCCTGAGGTCTCTGTGTAAAGGGAGGCAGTAAGCCTGGGCTACTGTTTCCAATGCCCATGTCTCTGAAGTAATACCTTGCTGTTCTTTCAGATGCTGTGACAATCTGCCTCCCACTGGGGAGTCGCGAGTCAAGACCTCACGCGGCTGAAGAATTGGCTGATGGTAAAGACGCTGCTGCCTGGGCAGGCTTAGCACCTCTAACCTCGTCCACCACAAGGGCATCTTCTCTGTCCTCCTTGACCAGCCTTTCCTCTCGTTCCTCCAACTGAGGAGTAGTAGCGAAAAGACCTATCCCTCCCAGATGATCCACTGGGGTGAAAACGCTTTTGCCTGACCGGAGCATGTAAGGACTTGGCTACTGCCTTTGAGGTCTGCAAATTGTCAAGGCTTTCATCAGCTTATTTCAAAATAAATGGGAGCCATCAAAGGGCATGTTAAGGAGTCTGGATTGTACATCAGGTGCAAAACCTGACTTCCTCAACCACGCAAATCTGTGTATGACAGTGCTTGCCGCCATGGCCCTGCTGAAGCTGTCAGCAGTGTCCAGACCTGATTGCAGAGACTCACACATGGCCTCCTTGCCATCTCTTGTCATGTTCATGAAGCTTTCACTCTCCTCACCCTCAGGGATGCGATCAGGCGCCATTGCTATGCATTCCCACAGGGTGAATGTAAACTTTGCCAGGGCACATGTGGAATTAGCAGACTTTAAAGCCATGTTGGTAGCTGAAAAGACTTTCTTTGCCCAGGAGTCAATGCATTAGTCATTCCCCATCAGGGGGTGTGGTTGGATACGCAGCTTGCTTGGACGCAGATGTAGCTGCTTGTACCACACAGCTTTCTGGAGATGGACAGGGTAGCTGCTTGTACCACACAGATTTCTGGAGATGGACTGGTGGCCAGGATCACTACTGAATGGTCTGTATTTTCTGATAACATTTTTGTTTACTGCCAGGCTGTAGCCTCCCAGTTGGCTGCAACCCTTTTTTGCAGTGCCAAATGGAATGGTAAAATGGGGTCATATTGAGGACCCTTGTCCAATATGTTAGTCAGGTTGTCCTGTCCAAATGCAGGAGCTGGTCTACTCCATCGCAAGAATTCCACCACTCTGGACATTAGGTGTCTGTAGGATGCATCTGCATGATCAGCCGGGTCCGGTTTCCCAAAATCTAATTCAGGGGGGGGTCTACCCCACTGTCTGTAGGGTGTCATGTAGTTCCCTAACCCTGGTCTATTCTGAAATAAAGCATTCAGGTATATTAGTATTTTTCTGAATACTAGGGGTATCCAATTGGAGACCACATGGAGGGGTTTCACAGCGCTCCTATATTGAAGTCAAAGACCTGAAAAAATCCTTTTTAAGTAAAGGTTTAAAAACCTTTTTCTGTTTTTTTTTTTTAATGTAATAGCGTTGTATAATGTACAATCTGCATTAATGTTTTTAGTATCGATATCGATGGTGTCGATGTCAGTGGCATCAATGGTGTTGACGGCTTGACTTCTGTCTTGTTGCTTCGAGGGACTTTGCTCTTGGCTCGACATTTTCTTCGTCGATTTCTCGTTTCGTCGAGTACGCAAAGACTCTCCAGTAGTCTTAGGCTTTTGACCCAGGCTCGAGGGCGCGCAGATTTTATCGCCTTGGCATCATGTCCGTCTTCGCCCGTAGAATGACCACTTTTCTTATGCTTCGAGGAAGTCGGGGCATGATCCTCGAAGATTTTGCACATTTTCCTCCTAAAGAGTTCCCACTCATCTTTGGAGGAAGATTTAGTTGGGCAGACTACTCTCCTTTCTGAGGAAGAAAGGAGACGAAGAAGAAGAAGGTGATCTGTGCCTTCTCTTCGATTTTTTAAACGAGGAGTGTCTGCTCCTCGTGTGGGATCGTTTCTTCTATCTTTTTTTGTAGGGAGAGGAATCTCTCGACTCGTGGGATGACCCAAATTTAGAAGGAGTGGACGGGGATTTGGGGATAATCCTATCCACTGCAAGTTTAGATTTGTGCTCTTTTAAGCCCTTGCCTGTCATAGACTGACAGGATCGACAGTCGTCCGGTGCCTGCTCGATGCCTAGGCACCGGAGGCATTTCTTATGAGCGTCCGTGATCGACATCTTGGTGCGGCATTTTATACACTTTTTGAAGCCCATCTTTGTGGTATTCAGAGCTGAAGATGAGGCCATTTTTGATCCGTCTTTTGAAGAGAACTGAAGCGTGCTCTTAATCCCGAAGCAATCGCATTAGCGAAAAACTGAACTGTAGCCAACGTGCGCGGCAATTGGTATATTATCTGCACTCGACAATGAGGTCAGCCGAAATGGAAGTCCTCAAGGGACATCGAGCCAATTGTCTCGACCACAGCGCCTTCTGCCAAGAGAAACATTTATCTAAGCAGCTAAAGCTGAAAACGAAGATATCATAGATGAGGAATACATGGGAGGATACAATCCATTCGAATGGTCAATCTAACTGTTCTTGCAAAAGATATTATCAGAGATTCTGAGAAAGCTCATCTCTTCGTAACACTGACTGATTTGAAGAGCTCAGTTCTTAGACCTAATCTTTTAAATTATAGAGACAGGGCTGGTACCAGATTTCCTTACTTCAGATTGTCCCTGGTTTTAGTCTGTTGGTGAAAACTGCATGGAAGACATATACAGAAGTTAAGCAAACAACATCACAAAGGAATTCAGCATACCGTGTTATTTTCTGTCAAGCTAAAGGTTATTCATCAAGGCAAAGCACATTTCCTTACTACCTCGCACAATACAAAATATTTAATTGAGACATTTGAAGTGTGGTCATTTCCCATCAGGCATCAAACGTCATAGTACCGGAAAAGTTGTAAAGAAAACTGTTTTTGTCTTGTATGAAAAGGTGTCTACTAGTAAAGTATGTAGGGTTCACTTTATGTTTAATTCTTTTTTCCGATGGGAGAGATTCTGCCCCACTGTGTATTTTTGTATGTGTTTATTATTTATAATGGACGCCTCACCCTCAGGTATCTGGGTGCAGTACAAGATTATGCAGTTTCTAAGTTACACAGGAAGAGGAGGAAGTGCAACAGATTATGAACAATATATACAAGAGAAGTTACAAGCTTATTCATAATGTCAGGCAAGGTAGACAGGGGAGAGAAGCACATATAAATACAAAGGGAGGAGAAAATATGACCTATATACAGGTCAGGTTGGTACACTAATAAGGGTCATTATTGAGGATGAGCCAACTCTTCATATTTTTTTCTAAAGCTGAGGAGGGATTGGTTGGTTTTAAAGTTGGGAGGGAGAGAGTTCCAGAGTTCGGCGTCTAGGACAGGGAAGCTGTTCCCTAGTGCTTTTTGAGTTTGTAGCTAGGAACTTGGCAGCCCGAACTAGCTGATCTGGTGAATCGGAAGTGTCGTTTCAGGGCAAATTCCTCAGAGAGATATTGTGGGGCTAAGTTATTGAGGCATTTATAAGTGAGGGATGCAGTTTTAAGTTGGATTCTTTCTTTGATGGAGAGCCAATTGTGGTCTCTTCTTATGGAGGATATGTGTTGTTTACGAGGAATGCTCAAGGCTGTCCTTAGAGTGTTATTCTGCAGGATCTGCAGTTTCTTCATGATGTATTTGTTGGCACCAAGATATAGTCCGTTGCAGTAGTCAATTTCTGATATTAGGGCTCTAGCAAGTGTGATGCAGCTTTTGGTAGAGAAGAAGGGTTTGCACGCTCCGATGAGTTTACAAGTGTATGCACTTGCCGAGGCTGTAGCGTTAACCTGTTTTCTCAAGTTTAGGGAGGAATCTAGAAAAATACCAAGGTCTTTACTTCACTTGCGACGTTTATGATGTTGCCACCTTTAATGAAAGATCGATATTGTTCACCTAATTTGGAAATATTGATGGGAGTGGCTAGAAGGAGAAGTTTTGTCTTTTCATCATTCAGTCAGAGGCCATGTGTGGCCATCCATGCCTGAATGATAAGGTAGCTTCTATTGATCAGGGCTAGGTCCTTGGCATAGTCGGCTGTCAAAGGGATAAGGATCTGGGTGTCATCTGCATAGTTCGTGTAGGTGACTCCCATCTGAGCCAGGTCATCAAACAATGGTTTGGTAAAAGCGTTGGGACTCCACACGTAATAGGGATCGGATTTGCAGCCGCTGAGGGCGAGAACACTTAGGAATGATTTGATCCAAGATGTGGCTTCTGTAGAAAAGTGAGAGGTTGTGGAGAGGTGGTTGCATAAGATCTTATGGTCGACCAGATCGAAGGGCGCTGATAAGTCCAAGAGAAGCAGGAGGGCTGAATTTCCTTTGTCTTTAAGGTCATCTATTTGCATTTTTAGGTCAATCAAGGCTGTTTCAGTGCCATGTTGTGGCCAAAAGCCTGAATGACGGCGATCTAATAGCTTGTTGGACTCGAGGATGTTTTGTATTTTATTATAGGCAGCTTTATCTATAATCTTCAGCAAAAAAGTGACGGATGGTGGTAGGTCTGAAGTTCGTGGGTATGTTTGGGTCAAGAGATGTTTTTTTTTTTTAAGCAAAGGCAACACCCATGAGTTCTTCAGGTTGGTTGGCACAGTGCAGGTGTGGAAGGAGGCATTAATGAGTGACGTGATGAAGGGAGCGAGGAAACACGCTGCTTCCTTGATGACTGCAGCTGGGCACGAGTCTCCTTGACAGTTTGAAGGTTTTAGGAAATCTATGATTTTTAGCACTTCTTGGGGTGATGCTGGAGTAAATTTAAATCTTTGAGTGTAAGCAGGGATAATGGGGAGATTTTTCATGAGTTTATCTTGCAGTGGCAGGGCGAGTTATTTGTCAATGTTTTTTTTTTGGAGAAGTGTAATTTTGTTGGCTAGCGCCTCCTGGATTTTGGTGCACCAGGTTTGGTCCTTGACACACAGGTCAGTTTGGGGGGTAGGTGATTCAAGTTCTCCAAGTATGACGAAGAGTTCACGGGTGCTTGGACTGGCTTTATCAATCCTTTCATTGTAGGAGTTGAGTTTGGCTGTGATGATTTAATCTTTGTAGTTGGCTGTGATGTTTTGGAGGGTATCTTTATTGCTAGTGGATGGGTAATTTTCCCATATGGCTTCGTGTTTCCTTTTTTCTTTTCTCAGGGTTTTGAGTAAGGGAGTGAACCAAGTGTTCACATGGGCAATCAGTTTACTTTTGCACATTTTTAGGGGTGCAATGGAATCAATGGCAGATTTGAGGGTCTTGTTATACAGCTCTACTAGTTCCTCGGGGTTGGATGGTAGGGAGGGTGTCTGCAGAGGTTCTAGGAAAGGCCTGATGTTGACAGTAATGTTTTTCTTGTTTCTGGTTAGAATGGGGGGAGCAATGGCCTCAGTCAACACTGGAAGAGTGCAGTTCTGGAGAGTAAATGTCAGTAGACTGTAGTCTGTCCAAGGTAGTGGTTCAATCACTGTTATATTGGTCGGACAGTTAAGGTCTGCAAGCCAGTCCAGAGTGAGACCTTTGTCGTGTGTTGGTAGGAGGCCTCTCTGGGTAAGGACTAGTTCAGACAGGGAATTAGCCAAGAGTGATGCTGCGTGGTTAGCTGGATCATTGAATCCCAAATTGAAGTCACCTAAGAGGATGATTTGAGAGGAGGTTTTGGTATTAGTTGTGATAATGATGTTGATGTCGTCTTCAAATGACCCTAATGGTCCTGGAGGACGATAGCTAATGTGCATGGTTAGGGATTGTGAGACACAGTGTGGCAGTTTTACAGTCAGGAGTTCACAGGCTGAAGTAGAGACGTGGTGGAATGCTGTGAGGTTTAGCGAGGCTTTAGCAATGAAGGTGATGCCTCCTCTAGATGATTCTCTATCAGATCTGAGAGTGGTGTATTTGTCTGGTGTGGCAATGAGAAGGGAAGGGCCTGCCGTTGCGTGTAACTAAGTCTCAGTTATTCCCAGGAAGTCCAAGTCAAGTGTGTGAATTGCAACATTGGGTTTAAGTTTACTCAATTGTTTGTATTGTATTTGACACTGGTGGGTTAATAGTTTTGGGTAGGTTGAGGATGATTCCACTGTCTGTTCTGGTACAGTAGAGAATGTTGGGTACTAATTAGGGAAGGTTCATCATTTTCTAATTCAAAGTATGGCAGTGATGATGTTTAGCTTCAGCTCTGAACATATTCATCTTTTTTGATAATGAGAGGCTATACACTGTGGTACACCCATGAGAACATTGACTGCATTTGCTATCTGGGACGTTTGGGGTCTCACTAGTATGATTAAAACTAGAAAGGTAGTCGTAGACTGTCAACTAGATGTTCGTGTACTATTCTTGCAAGAAACACCTTACAAGCACACAAACACAAATCCATTGGTAAGGAATAGGGTTCCAATCGTAGGCATGCATCTTGTTCATATCATTCTTGAGAAGTTCTGATTCTAGTATACAAAAGCTTTCCTTTTTTTTTATATCTCATTGTCTGTTGATCCTGAAGCACACTACGTGGTAGTATATGGTAACCTATAAAATCTCCAGCTAACACTGGTGAAAATATATACCCCTAACTAGGATGATTTGTGTTCCTTCTGGCAAGTGTAGACAAATGTAACTCATCTGTAAGTACAGATATACTGGAAGGTGGCTACATTAACACTGTTCTTGATATCCATTTGGATAAATAGAAAAAGTTACTCACCAAAGTGACTTCTGTACTCCTAGACTTCTACTTCATAGTCCCCTTTCCTCCATACTTATTGAGTCCATACCGGGGGATGGGACCGGGAGTTTCTCCAAGGAACGGGCCTGGAGCTCTTTTTGCACAGCATTAAAAGAATAATTCCCCTTTAAATAAATTTGTTTTGCGTGGCTGTGTCTAGCACCAACCCAGGCAACATCCGACAGTCCTTGGAACTGCTAGACAGTTCTCCTGAACTATAGCTCTATCTATAGGGGGATGGTGGGCAGGACATATAGAGGAAAGGGGACTAGAAGTAGAGAAGTCACTATGAGTAACATTGTCTTACTCCTACATCCTGTCCCCTTTATTCCCCAATTATGGGAGAATTACAAGCTCTAAATCATCCCAGGATGCAGGAATGTACCCTTAGCCAAGCAAGTTCCGAAAGACCACAAGTTCAGCAAGACCTGGCAGCATTGTGCATAAAGTAATACCTGCAAAAGGCAAACAGGGAGGCTTAGGTTGTCCGCTTTGCTGATTTCTTCCCACGCGACATTCCTGCGGAAGGCAACTCCTGTAGCCTTGGCTCTAATTGCATGCAGGTGAAAGCCCTTTGGAACTGTTTTCCTTTGAAGTTGTAAAGTTTCCACAATGCAAGAGATGGTCCAGCGTGCAATTGTTGCCTTAGAAGCTTGTTGACCGAAAAGCACAGGCTGTTTTATATTTAAGTAAAACTTAAGCAAGTGCCTCACATCCAGAGAGCGCAAGGTCATTTCACCCTTGGTCTGAGGAGAAGAGCAAAAGAGAAGAATTACTTATTGATTTATGTGAAAAGAAGAGGCTATTTTGGGAAAAAAAGAAGGGTGAGTTCTAAGAACCAACTCATCTTTATGAACTAAGGCTCTGAAGTTGACAGAGCCAGCATTTTGCAAATCCTTCTGACAGATGTGACTACTAACAAAAAAAGCTGCTAAACAAGAAACAAATCTAATGCCTGCTGTATCCATTTGTTTGAAGGGCTTATGACCTAGGTCTGCCAGCACAAAAATGTCCCACGAAGGATGAAGATTATTTACTGGTGGATGCAGACGCAGGCGGTCTTCAAGTGCCTTTTGATAATAGGACTGGCTGTTGGGCTAGAAAGTCATTGGGAGCTTAAACATGCTTCAATCACTGAGAAGCATGACCTACATGATTAAAACCTGACTAAGGCAGGTGGGGCAGGAATGGTAGAATATTATCCAAAGCAGCAAAAGGGAGTACATATACTTTTAATACAGACTCCTTGTAAATGCTTTCCTGGCAGCCTGCATTATTGTCAGATTCTGTTCAGATAACCCTATGTTTCAGTAAACTAAATGTTCAGGTACTAAGCTGCTAAACTCAGCACTATAGCAAAGGGATGCAACACCTTCCCCCCTTGCTAGCACAGACAGACCTGTGATATCAGGAGTTGAACTTTACCTGACAGCCTGAGAAGATCTGAGTATCAAGGGCAGGTTGGGCAATCTGGGGTTATTAGAATAAGAGAACAGTTAATCGAGCTGCAGAACTTCGACAGAACTGTTGGGATGAGTGGGAGCAGAGGGAATGAATAAAAAGGTCCTGTAATCCCACACGATATGAAAAGCATCTCCCAGAGAGCCAGGGTTCCGTCCCATCAGACACACCAAAGAACAAGTTACTGTTAACATTCTTTCGATTGGATGTTCCTCCCATGTATTGCTCATCTTTTGATACTTCCATTCCAGCCTCAGCTGCTTCGGAAAACTTTTTTCTTGGCAGAAGGTGCTGTGCACTGGTTACGTTCACTCGATGTCCCTCGAGGGCCTCCGTCCGTGTCATCATCAGTATATGTAGCGCCACCATAGCCCGTTGGGTTCTGTTCTGTTTACCCCTTTTTAGGGAAATTACTCGCATAGTAGAATTTATAAGAACAAAGTGTAAAAACATACATTCTACAGTGGGGATGGATGGGAGGGGAGATGAGGAATACTTTAGAAGATCATCCAATCGAAAGAAATTTACCATGGGTAAGTAACTTGTTCTTCGAATAGATGTTGTCCTCCCACGTATTCCTCATCTTTTGAGACTCCTAAAGCAGTAATAATTTTGGCGGTAGGAGTAAGAATTATCATGGACAGAAAGAAGCACAGCCATCCCAAATCCTCCTTCCTGGGTGGAAGTTGAGTCCAGATAATAATGTTTCACAAAAGTGTGAATAGTAGACCAAGTGGCTGCCGCACAGATGTCTTTAATTGGTACCCCTCTCTGCAGAACAGAAGATGGTGCCATGCCCCTTGTGGAGCGGGCCCTCAGGCCGTCCGGAGGATTTTTACCAGCTAATCTGAAACATTCCCCAATAGCCAGAATAATCCATCTGGATAGGGTCTGTTTTGTTACTGCCAAACCTAATTTGTGACCAGCATAGCCAATAAAGAACTGGTCATCCTGCGAATCTGACATTCTTGAGATGAAGAAACTGAGAGCCCTTCTCGGGTCCAATATATGTAACCTCTTCTCTTCCTTTCCTCTTCCTTTCCAGGAGGAGGAGGCGGGTAAAAAATATGTAAAATTATTTTTTGTGACAAATGGAATTAAGAGAAGAAGGTTTCACCTTAAGAACAACTTGTCCTTAAAGAGAATAGTGTATGGAGGTTTACAGGAAAAGTGCCTGCAACTCGCTCACCCTGCTGACTCACGTTATTGCTACTAGCAAAATAGTCTTTAAAGTTAATAGTCTTAACAGACATGAATGCATTGGTTCAAAATGAATGCATGTTAGAAACTTTAGCAGAAGATTTAAATCTCATACAGGGACTTGAAAAGGAATAGGTGGCAACACATTAGTGAGACCTTTTAAAAATTGAACAATTAAAGGAATTTTAAATTATGAGGTCTCTTCCGAAGAACGTATGAAAATTGAAAGCGCTGAAAGATAACCCTTTGTTGTTCCAATGGAGCAAAAAAGATAACACGGTGCGCGTGTCGCATAGAAACGGATCCACATTCTTATACCTGCACCAGCTGCTCAATTTGTTTCTGCTGGCTTTCTGGCCCAAAGCAAAATTTCCATTACGTCATCCGAGAGGTACCAATCCTTATATCTCAACCTCTCATAAACCATGCGTGAAGGCTAAGGGAGTGGTTTGATCTCTGGATGGAGAACCTGACACTCCTTGTTTTGTGGAAGACGTAATAGAGGGCAGATGGACATGTCCAGAAGGTCCAGGTACCACGTCCCACGTCCTCCTGGCCCAATTCAGAGCAATTAGGATCATGGGATTTCCCCAACTTTCTCAACCTCCTGATCACGCGAGGAATGACGGGGACAAGAGGAAACATGTGCAGGAGTGGAAACTCCCAGTTCACTACGAATGTGTCTCCTACAGCTCCTCTTGGGGGAAATTACCTGGTGCGGAACAGTTTGCACTTCCGGTAGACACAGGTCGCGAACAAGATTCTCTTGAAGGACTTCCTGAGCTAGTTCCCACTCGTGGCAAACACTGCTCTGCCTGCTTCGAACATCCGCCACTGTTTTCTCATCTCAGGCTAGGTGAACTGCCGATAGGGAGATTCTTTCTTCAATTGCCCAGAACCAGAGCTGCATTGCCTCTGTACAGTGGTAGTGACCCTACGCCTCCTCTCTTGTTGAGGTAGTACATGGCCACTGTTTTGTTCATCATTATCAGGGCATTCTTTCCCCGTACAGAAGGCAGAAAGGCCTTCAGCGCTAGTCCGATTACCCTCAGCTCCAAAAGATTGATATGTAGTTTGGATTCTGACGACCGCTGATTGTCAGTTCATTGACAGGAAAATGCTGGATGCTATGAGGCAGAGCAACCTCAAAAAGTCGAAGGCTGGAAGACGCTGGGCACTCTGGTCTATGGTGACCCATCTGCAGAATGTGTTGAGCCCTCACCTCGGGTGTCAACTCTTTAGCCGAGGATGCATCCAGGAATGCTCTGATAAATTGGAGTCTTTGAGATGGTATCATGTGGGAGTTCTTGAAATTGAGGGACAAGTCCAGTCTTTGGAAGGTGATACTGAGATGTTCCAGGACCTGTTCGGGAGTACGGGCCCTGATCAGCCAACCATCCAGGTATGGGTAGACGTGAATCCCCCTCTCCTGAGACTCGCTGCCCCAACTGCCATCAACTTGGTTAAAATCCTCAAGTGAGGTCAGCCTGAATGGCAGAACTCGAAACAAACTGATAATGAGAACCACCAACCGCGAACCTCAGGTACCTTCTGTGTTTGTGATGGATAGGTACATGAAAGGTCCAATGACACCATCCAATTTTGGAGTTGGAGAGCCTGAAAGATCTGAGAAAGGGAAACCATCTTGAACTTGTCCTTACTGAGGAATTTGTTCAGGTTTCTCAAGTCTAATATGGGTCTCAATCCTCCATCCTTCTTGGGGAATAGAAAATAAGGGGAATGCCAACCCCTTTTCCTCTCCGCTACAGGTACCGGTTCTATAGCACCTTTCTCAAGCTGGGTCAAAATATCTTGAAGAGCCATTCCTCGGTGGATGATCCTGAGACCTTTTTAGAAAGGGAAGGCAATAATCCTGGGCTACCGTTTCCAGTGCCCATGCATCTGAAGTAATGCCCTGCCATTCTTGCTGATGCAATGAGAGAGCTTGCCTCCGACCGAGGTCTTGTGAGCTAAGGCCTCAGAGGTTTTGAGACGGCTGAAGCAGCGGCTGAGGGCAACATAGCCGTTGCTTAGGCTGACTTAGTACCTCTCCCTCGTCCACCACGAGGGAATCTTTTCTAGCCTCTATGACTAGCCTGTCCGCTCCCTCTTCCAACTGAGTAGAAGAAACAAAAGGACGTACCCCTCCAAGATGACATAGAATGTTGAGGCTGTCTGATTGCAGAGCTGAGAGATTGTGCCACAACTTTAGAGGTCTGCAGCTTTTTCAGTCATTTTTTAGCCTTGCTGCCAAACAGCCTAGAGCCGTCCAAAGCTTATTGAGATGCCTAGATTGCACTCACACATTGCCTCCTTACCATCCTTGATGATAGCCAGGAGGCCGTCTTTTGCTTCCCCTTTTGAGAATGTGGTAAGCTGCCATTGCTAAGCAATCCCAAAGGGTGAACGTAAACTTTGATAAGGCACAGGTCGCATTTTCTGATTTCAAAGCCATACAACCAGCAGTAGAGATCTTCCGTGCCCAAGCATCCACCCATTTGTCATCCCTGTCTGGAGGGATAGTACAGTATGCAGATCGTTTGGTGGACGTTGACGCCTGGAACACTAAACTGTCAGGTGTTGGATGTTTAGTTAAGTATTCTGGGTCACTGCTGGATTCCCTATGCTTTCTGGAGAAGTCTTTGTTAACTGCAGGAACAGTTTCTAGAGATTCCCAATTCGTTGTGACTCTTCTTTTGAGGGCAACGTGAAAAGGTAACATTGAATCTCTCCGAGGACCCTGGTCCAGTTTATCAGTCAAATCATCCTACTCAAATGGAGGAGCAGATCTACTCCACCCACCCTATAAAATCCACTACTTTGCTCATCAGTTGCCTATATGAGGCATCAGCATGGTCAGAGGGTCTGGCTTCCCAAATTCTAACTGGTGATGTATCCACACCACTGGCCGTCTGTAGATTGTCATACAAATCTTTTATTCTAGACTCCTCTGAATTTAATGCATCTGGTACATTTGGAGTGCCAAATTTCATGCCAAAAGATGGAGTATTATCAGAGGGCTCATGGTCCTCAGATATTGATTTTAAGGACTTATAAGTATTTTCCTGTATCGGTGGAGGCTTCAATAGCTTCAGAAATGACTCCGAAGTTGACAACTTTGTTGCTTTCATTGTAGAAGACTTCGAAAAAGGCGCCAATGGCTCCGACCCGATGGTATCGATGGAGTAGACCCAGTTTTCTTCAAAGTTGTCGACTTCTTCAAATAGATCATCGAAGGACTGGATTCTTGGCTTGTCGAAGCCCTTGACCCTTTCTCTTGAGATTGAGGCCTTGATGGCTCTCGATGAGAAACAGGCTTACGATCTGGACTCAAAGGTTCACTGGGGTTAGCCTTCAACTTCCCTTTGTCGTTTTTATGCAGAGTGACACAGGCATGGTCCATCTCCTCTTTTGAGGGCGTCACATCCACCTTTTCCTTGAAATGCATCCCACTTGGCCAGCGAGTTGGATTTGGGCGGGCATACGATTCTCTCAGAGGAGGGATCGCTTGAGGTCGAAGGAGATCTGTGATGTTTTTTCTTTGCCTTCTTAGACTACGACAAAGAGTGACGTGATACACTCCTCGATCGAGATCTTTTCTTGGATCTCTTCCGTCAAGGAGATTCTCTCAATTCGTCCGACTTTCTTTTCTTTGAAATATTTGAATGGAATTTTGAGATGGGTCCTACCCACCGCCAATTTACCTTTATGCTCCTTTAGAGCTTTGTCGGTCATCGCCTGACAGGAATTAAGCTCTGACATGCAATGTTCTGAGCCGAGACACCACAGACATACGCGGTGGGGTCGGTGATCGAAATTTTAGTCCCACAATCCTGAAATGTTTTTAAACCTGGCTTAGGTGCCGATGGAGCCAACGATGAAGGGATTTTCAATTGTAATCCGGTTGAATCGAAGATTCGATGAACCGAAGCGCGTCGTAATTCTTCAAACTGAATGCTTCATCTGAAAAATGGAACTGAAGATAACAGGCGCTGTGATATACATATGATGGTGATGATGTCGGACAGAGGCCCTTGACGGACATTGAGTAACGTAACCAGTGCACAGCGCTCTCTGTCGAGAATGTATTTTTCCGAAGCAGCTGAAGCTGGATTGGAAGTATCAAAAGATGAGGAATACATAGGAGGACGCAATCCATTTGAAACGTGACACATACAGTTTTTCATCCTTGTGAAAAACTCAATTCGAGGATATTCCCATCTCTAGAAAATCTCCTGAACCACTGATGTCTTGACAGCCCACTCGTGGTTGGAATGAGATATGCAGCTGAGCTTTTGTGCAAGTGGGTTGAGTTCCCCAGCAAAATTATCACTTGAAGCAATACTTGATGAATGGCCTACTATCATATCATAGGGAGGGGCAGGACCCCCTGCTTGTTGATGTAAAACGCGGCCATCATCCTGTTTGACGTTATCAGAACAGAAGAGGTTCAAATGACGGGCAGGAACGATTTAAGTGCCTTGAAAATTGCTGAACATTTATCTAAAACGCCTTTATTTTGGACAACAAAGAGCGTGTGTATGAAGCTGCCCTAGTCTCGGACCCCAACCCGTCTGACGTGATTCTAATGTTACCATATGTAGAGGAGGAAGCTTGTTCCCCCAAACCAACTTTGACTTCAGATCGAGAGGAATTGAAATCCTTGTAGACTGTTTGTCCCCCTCCTGATCCCATGAAGCTGAGAGACGAAGTTGCAGGTGCCTCATCCTGAGGCGAGCAAAAGGAGCAGAGCAGCCATAATTCCCAGCAGGTGTTGGAACCAACAATTTGAGATCTCTGGACAACTCAGGAAATGTGAAGTAGCCAACTTGATGTCCTGACTCCTCCTCCTTTTGGGAAATCTCTTATGCATTAGTCCGATCAGAAGAATACAAACTTGATGTACCGAGTGTGACATAAGCAGGATCTTTTCTGGTTGATTGAAAGAGCCAGGCAGAAGAACAAGTCGAGTAATAGTAGAAGCAATGTCTTTGCCTGTCAAAAGTCTCTGCTCTGACAAACCAGTCATCCAGACATGGATAAATGTAAACCCCTTGAGCTCGTTTAAGTGGGCTGCAGCTGTACTCATTACCTTCATAAAAACTCTCAGAGCTGCATTCAGAACAAAGGGAAGAAATTGTACTGAAAGCGACAATCTCCAGCGACAATCTCAGGAATTTGTGTTTTGCATAGATTGGAGCATGTAGATAAGAGTCTTTCATATCCATAGTACACAGCCAATCTACCTGGCAGAGTGCATTCTGGATTTGCGCTGGCGTAACCATCTTGAGGGGAGAGAGAGATTTAGAAATGGAAGGACCAAGACTATCCTCTGACCCACCTAGTTCTTCATTGGTAAAGTAAAAAGGGGAGCTCAAAACAAGTTTCCTCTTTCTAGTGGAGGGACTTTCTCCATCACCTTGATTTGCATAAGATTGAACATCTCCAGAAAGCGCATGGCAGAGCCACCTGGAGCAGAAGAACAGTGGACTGGAGGGATCGAAAGATGATACCCCTGGGACACAGAAGATCCAAGAATCCTTGGAATGGTATGCTGGCCATGGTACTAAAAGGAAATCCTGTCCCCTACCTGGGATGGATGATATGGACGAATACATCATTGCTTCTTGGGCACTGCAGAGCCAGAAGTGGGAGAGGTGAAAAACCCTTCATTTGAGGATCTTTCCGGTTTATGCATTAGTGAGTTAGGAGATCTCTCAGGTTGTCGGCTCTTACTACGGCGGTAACCACAAAACCCATGTGAGCTCTCTGACCTGAAGCCTGAACGAGAGTGCCTTGATGGGAAAGGATTCTTAGGCCCCTTTCAGAGCACCGTAAGTGACATGGCTGTCAAGGTAGACATTTTCTTCTTACTTAACTCTTCGTCAATGGAAGAGCAAAAAAGATCAATCCCCCTGAATGGAAGATCTAGTGTCTTCTTTTGCACATATTTATTGAAGCATGTCACCCTGGTCCAGTCTGTGCAGAGCATGTCCACTCCTAAACAAATTGCTCTGATGGCAATGTTTAAATGGTGCATTGATGACTCTCAATGATGTTGGACAATTTGAAAGCTACTACCGTCTCGGGTGGAAGATACTGTTGGCAATCTGAAATGTCCCGCACTAATTAGCTGCTGCTAGAAGAGCATCAACATTGGACTGGCATAGATGTAGTGCGCTATTAGAATACATCTTTCCAAATGCCTTGAAGATCTCATATGTTTGGAAAGAGGAGATTGAGACTGCACTCCAAAAGAAGTTGAAGTCAACATTCTGGAAAACAGGGTAGCTGCTACAACAAATGATGACCGAGGCTGCGGATTTGCTGCCAGATTAGTTGCCTCAGATTGTAATTGTCAATACCTGGCCCAATCCTCTTGCTGGTCAGTAAAGTGGAGTGTGGAGACGTCGACATTTTCTTTCCTTAAACCAGGACATCCTTTTGAATCTAGTTTCCTGACTTATCCGCCCCATGCAAGGAAAGAACACCTGAAAGAATGCTAGGTTCTGAAGAGACCTCTCCTGGTACAGGAGGACCCAGTAAATCCTGGACTCCCCACATGCGGCTCTGGAAGGCCTTTGCCGACAATGGGGACTACAATATATTTACAAAGCTCCTATTCGATCGCTTGGACAACTTGGGTGTCATCTACACCAACTACGCAGATGACACGCAAGTCCTCACCCCTCTCACAGGCTGCTACGCCCAAGATGCTAAACACTTGAAGAACTATGTATACCTAGAAATCCAGGCCTGAATGGCCAATAACAGCTTATGCCTTGACGACAAGACCGAGCTCCCGATTGTTGGCATGCAAGCGTGCCTGAACAAACTTGACCATAGGTACACTTCCTTCAATATTGACGGGAAAACGATCAAGGTCTCTAAAGAGATTAAAACTCTGGGGGTCTATCTCGACTCAACACTCTCCCTCAAGAAACAAGTTAGTTCCATAGCCACCGCTACAGCCTACATCAATAAATGTATCTATAGCTGCAAATCCTACCTATCCACCAGCAGCTGTCTTACATTAGCCAGAGCCTTAGCACTATCAAAGATTGACTATTGTAATACGCTCTTTCTAGGCTCCTCGGAACTCTACCTTAATAGGCTACATGTTCTTCAGAACAACTCACAGAGGGCAGCACTTAACCTACATAGAGAACCCGCCCTCCTACCGTTCAAATCTGGAATAAATTGGTTGATCAACAAGCTTCTCCAAAGAGGCACCACTGATGATTAAGAGCACCAATGACTACCAATGAGGCGTCACTCATTATGTTGATTACTTATGGTTCGTTGAGCGTTAGCAGCATATGAAGGGAGATTTCACTGTTTTTGCCTGGTCCTCTAGGTCGCTTCCTCTAACAGGGCTGAAGCTGGTGTTGGAGGACCGCAAGGATTGCAGTAGCAGACGGAGAGCCGAGGAAGAGCCGCCATCCTTAGGAGCACTTGGGAACACCAGCCTCCTGAGCCCGAGATTCAGGCGTACTGTGAGTAGTCTGACCATAGTTTGTGGCGTGCTCACCACCTCAGCGTTTATACCGAGGTTGTTGATTTGAGCATGGAGCTCGCAACAACAGTCCTAGAGGCGCAGTGCATGTGACCCAAGGGTCTATACTGCACTGTTAATGCCCTGCCAATATAACCAGTACTGGGCTAGAGTGCTGGGGTACTGTGTGTGTGTGGACATCAACCAGCAGCACACCTTTTGCAAAAAGCAAAACAGTCAGGTTTTACTGTTTGCTTTAACCCGTGTGCGAATACGGGCAAAACAGTTGGGATTTACTGTTTGCTTTAACCCGTGTGTTAATATGGGGTTTTACTGTTTTCCTCAATCAAAGAGGAGTTAAGGAGGAGTCATAAGACAGTAACAGACTTTTGGCAGCAGAGTTTTGGCAGTCGTCGGCAGTTTGCTTTCTGTGGCTGTGACAGAGAGGAGGAGCTGCCTAGATAATCTCCTTGGCGCCGCAGAGTTTTGCCAGTCGTTTGACAGTCTACAGGAATGAGGCGTGAACCCGAAGAGGAGGGCCGCCGGCTGAGAAGTCAGTGTCTACGAGGTGAGGACAATGGTTTGGAACACCGGAGTCCATTGAAACAACCTCACCCCAACACAAGAACTACAAACACAGACAAAAGAGGCAAGACCTCGGAAAAGGCGAAAACATTCCCCTCTGAATGAACAACACTCACAGCACCCAATGGACCTAATGGACCCAACGACCCCCTCCATTACTGCTGTTAATCAACAACACCCCCATAACCCCCACTTACCCCAAAACCCTTTGCTTGATGCTCCAGATAAAGCGTCAGAAAATCCATGGATCTTGAAGGGAAATCCATCGGGGTTGGGGGTGGAAAGAACATGGGGCCCCGAGAGGAGGGTGGGGCTGGTTGAGGAAGTTTTGGAAAGCCCTCTGTTGGGGGAAGAAAGGAGAACTTAGAACGTCCACTGGGAGGAAAGTAAAGAGTGCCGGGGGAAGTCAGAGTAAGGCGTTTGATGTTACGCATCTGACAAATCCACAACATGACAGCAGCCCCCCAAATATAAGACAAGATCTCTCCCATCAAAATGAGAGTGAGGTTGAGACGGACGAAAGTCCCGTGATAAATATAGGCTCCGTAGGTAGAAGCCCAACTCGAGATACACGAGCCACTATGAACTCAAGCTCGAATCCAGGAAACTCCCTTTTGGTACTCTGCCCAGTTTGTGAACCCCCTTGACGGGCCCTGAAGACCCTCACATATGGAAACAAGGCACAATCACCATACACAAACTGATACGCCAGACACGAGGTTCAATTCCCAAAATCTAGTGTTTTATTGTGAAGCAAATAGTCTCAGTCGGCCGACTGGATCTCACGTCTCGCAACGTGTGTTACCCAGACCTAGTGAGAGGCAAGAGCGCAAGCATTCTACAACAGTGACATATATACAAAAAGACCATCATATTATCAGCAGTGACACATCAAAACTGCCCCTAATGCATCTTCTTCAGCAAGGGTTCGGTGATTGGCAATTATGAAGAGTATGACACCGTCTAATACATTTATTCAGCAACAGTTTCAATCTGCGAAGGCGCATACACTATTCTTTGCTACAGAGAACGTAATGCACTTGTTCTGCGAGCGAGCTGTGTTCGTAGGAGAGACACATTCCAAGACCTGCTATCTCCCAGTTTCTATTCGAGAGCTGGAGGTTAGCTCGATCTAAAGGGGCCCAGGAAAGGGGGGGTGTGAAAGAGTATAATTCATGCCTCTAGCTGTCTATTTCTACAGTTTCTGCCGTCCCAGCGAGACCAGCTGGCACCTGCTTGGTGATTAAATGCCTCTCTGTTCGCCTTCAAGGACTCGTGAGGGAGGCAAACAATGTATTTATGGTGTTGACAACTCCTCCATGAGATTCAAACACACAAAGTCAAGCCAAGCAATGACGAGGTTTTTAATTAGCCACAACAGGAGGAGAGTGGCCTCTTGTGTGATTTTCTATCATGGAATACAAGAAGTTTCACACATCTATTTAACAACTGTGAGATTGGGATGGAAAACCCTTTTGTAATTAGTCTTCAGGAGACTTGGCTGAGTGAGGCACCATCAAGGGATGGGTATGTCACCCTACTGAATCCCACCATCAAGAATCCAACAGGAAGACCTTCAGCGGGTCTCAAGATGTTAATAAAAATGTATCCTTGGTGGTCTATCAGACTCATTTTGCCCTAATCCATTCATTCAAGGAGCCCTGTTACGGGCTGATGATGCAAACGTTCTAACAAAGAAACATTTGCTTGTCTTAAATGGATACTGGAATCCGGAAAAAATTAGCAGCAAGACATTTGTCAACACGATTACTCGCCACATTGATGAGGCTCTAATTACATACAGGAACCTCTCCATTATATGCTGTGGGGACTTGAACTGTTCATGGTTCAAATTTGACCAAATAACCCAGTCCTTCAGACCATTAATTAATGAAGAGGAAACGGCAAGGGGCCATATGTGGAGAAGTGCTCTCTACATTCGAGATTGTATTATGGTAAATGGAAAAGTGAAAGGGGACCAACCACCACATTCTACCTGGTCAAATTTAAAATCACGGTCCATCATTGACTATTTTTGGGTATCCCAAAATCTATTTTAACAAGACACATCGTATGTCGTATGTGGAATGTCAAACAGTGACCATGATCATCTTCGATTTTCCCTCATGATAGAATGGCCACAAAGTACCAAAAAATACTGCATCCCATTAACGGTTAATGCAGGTGGAAATCGACTTCGAATCAATTGTCCACAAATACAGTCCATGAGTCAACAACTATCCAATCAGAGTGCTGTTTTGTCAGTTGATTATGTGCCTCATCAAAATGGGTATAACCCACAAACATCAATCCACCATGTTAATTATAAAAGCCAAGCGACTGTTGTGACGAGACATTAGAGCATTAAAAAGGACAGGAACATCAAAGATATGTGCGCTGGACATTAAAGTCGCAATTAGATCACGAAGACAAGATTATAGAAACTGGTTAAAATCCCAAAAAATGATAATTGACTAGGACAGAGCAGAAACCTTTATGAAACATCTGGTCACAATGAATTCCCCCGAAATCTGGGCAATATTAAATTCAGGAAATTCACGACATTCTGCCACAGTGTCAAATGAAATTGACGCTGCTAAGTGGGAATCACATTTTGCGAAAATCTTCTGCAAACCAATAAGTGAACCAACAAAAGATCTACAGAACAGTCTTACAACATGGGACATGCAGATTCCTTTGGCTGATAATGAATCTTCCATACGTGGCCTAAAATCTTCTCATGCATCGGGACCCGACATGATAACAAATGTGATGTTAAAAAATAATGTTGTCGAATGGGCTACGTTCATTGAGATACTTTTCTCGTTATCCTCTCAAATGGTGATTCCAGATTCTTGGCGGGAAGCTATAATCGTTCCAATTTTCAAAAAGGGCAATCGGGCAGAACCAAACAACTATCGCCCGATTGCCCTGCTGGATGCTATTGGAAAAATCTTTGCCTCATTTTTACGCCAAAAATTGGTCAAGTGGACATGGTGTGAACAAATCAATGACATCCGACAAACTGGATTCACTAAGGGAGTCGGCGTGGATGTCAATCTTTTGATATTGAACATATTGAAACTCTAAAGGCAAAGAGGAAAATACACTTGGCATTCATCGACTTACGTGGTGCATTCGACAGTGTAAATCATGGATTGCTATGGCAGAAAATGGTAAATTGGAATTGTCCGCAAAACCTGATTGCACCGATAAAAGCATTACATTCCGACACTACCATTCGTATTTGCCTAAATAATCAGGGCGAGCTGTCAAAGAAGATACCCACTAAAAAAGGTGTGAAACAGGGATGTCCCTTAGCTGCTGAACTTTTCAAACTGTTCATTTCTGATTTACCAAAACACTTAAGAGTCTGTATGCTGTTTTCCACCAAAAATAAATAGCACGGAAATTCAGTGTATGATTTCTGCCGACGATGTGGTCCTAATGGACTTAACGGAGACTGGCCTACAACCCCAATTAAATAAATTACAAGAGTATCTGAAAAAGAATGAATTGGAATTGAATTCTGATAAAACTAAGGTAATGACTATCAGAACGGGAGGAACCAAAAAGCAAAAAGCTTTTAAGTGGTACATCAATGGAACACCCCTTAGCCTGATCAATTCGATCAGATATCTGGGCATAACATTTAATACATCTGTAAATGAACATTATTGGAAATCTGATTTGGTGAATCGAATGATTCAATTCAGCATTCAAGGTCTTATGATATATAAGACATATGGGAAATTTACCCTTGCACCGGTTCTTATTTTCTACGCCCAAAAAGTTATCCCGGCAGTCACATTTGGATCTGAATCTGGGTGGAACTTAGACAGCAAGTTTTGGCAGAAGTTGGAAGGCCTATTTTGGCGTAGGGTGTTGAAGTTACCAATCTGTGTATCAATGACTCAACTACGATACGAGTTATTAAATTCCTTGCATACATGTGTCATGTGGAAATCTCTGATGGCGCTACGCAAGGTGAATCTGAACCCAATAACTCTGGCATATCAACTATTTGTGGTAAGATCAGATCGAGGGAGGTCTGTACTTTTGGCGGAATGGTGTCAGCTGATGGAAGAAACTCTAACCAACGCTGATCTAACTTCTAACTCTAGCCAACCTTATACTACGACCACAATGTTTCAAAAAGAAGTTTGAGTCCTGGAGTTGGATTCACGAATTACGACCGGCGACAAACAATGCCAACAACGCTGAATTCAGGAATTGGAGCCCATAAATTAAACGTACAGTGTCTATATTTAACAAACTGTCGATCACAACATCATTGCGACCAATTTTTAAGGCTCTGTCTGAATGCACTACAGACCAAAGAGTTGCAATCTCTTCGTCATACCAAAGAAGTGAATGACAATCTCTGTCGATTTTGTAGCCATGAGATTGAAACAGAACATTTACTTGCTGGTTGCCCGGCGTTAACCGGACGTCGGATGCGCCATTTAGGTCGTTTCATTCCTTTTACCCTGAAAAATCAGAATTGGTGGCCATATGCATCTGCTGCCCAAAATGTTGACTTTATGGACTCACTAAAGTTAAATGAAAGCTATGTTATATAACATAACTCTTATAAGGAGAATTATACATAAACCATAAGGGGGCAGTATATCTTGTGGGTGTTTTAGTTTAGATTGGGAAACTGACATTTTTTTTCTTTGAGCTGACTGTGTACCAAAAGTGCGGTGGCCTGTCTGATTACATTCAGGCCTTGTCGAGTTGAAGTTTCAATAAAAAAATAAAAAAATGTATATATGTCTGGGTCGGTCTCATACTTAACTTGGGGCCTTGCTCCGTTGTGGAGCAGAACGAAATTAAATTCATTTTTGCAAAGCGTTTGAACAGAAAGCAAGAAAGCAAATGGCAAAATGGTGGATTCTGTGTCATAAAATGGACGCTCTCTGGTTATGCAGACGAGTCTGTTCTCGTGACGCGGGGCATATGATGCGGTTGGTTTTCGGCCAACATAATACACTGTCTATGCTATGGTAGGGTATTTTTCTAGACTAACAATATGGTCAGATAACGGCCCACACTGCCGCCGTGATATTACAGATTTGTGCAGGCCTCCAGATTGATGAACAATTCCATTCCACCAGGCACCCAATGAGTGCCGGTCTTGTTGAGCGTCAAAACGGCATTCTAAAGAATAAAATAAGTAAAATCTGTGCAGGGAGTAAATTAAAATGGACAGATGCATTGCCTTTAGCTTTGTTGTGCATGCCCACGGTCTGTGCAAGCGAGGACTGGACTCTCCCCATACGAAATTGTAATGGGGAGACCTTCTAATGTTTGGTGTGCACCGCAGTCTAGGTGTCTGAGTGAAGTGGAATACCCTGTGCTTAGTACATAATGTGACATTTTAACGCAGAAGCTCCGTTTGATTCATCAGCAGGTGCAGGAGGCTCTTCCTGTCAGATATACATGCCCGGGGCATTGTCTGCAGCCAGGCGAGTGGATCCTGGTGAAGAATTTTGAGTGAAAATCATCACTTGCAACGAGGTGGCGGGGCCCTTACCAAATTCTCTTGGCAATACAGACAGCAGTCCGCGTGGATGGTCGAAAGGCGTGGATCCACGCCACCCACATGAAAAGAATTCCATCGCCATTGAAAGAACTGCCTGACACAGACGACCAGAAAAAAACAGCTGCCTCCGACTCGAAAGACATGCTAGCCAGTTCTCGGCCACATATCGTGCCTGAGCCTGAGAGAAAACCTGAGAAGATTGCTAAAAAGGAGAAAGGGCTAAATGCACCCCAACTTTGCCCGGCTGAATCTGCATCGCCACAGGCTGGCATAAAGCCTGCATCATCACTTGCTGCATCACAGGCTGATACTGAGCCTACATCTGGAAGTGTATCCGCACTGTTCATTGATCACACAGTACCTGGAGCCATAAGGTACAACCTGCGTTCTAAAAATCGAAAGTGATCGAATCTTTGCGGTGTTGTTGTTGCCTCTTTTCCCATCACGGATGAATTGGGAATCTGAGGCCTGGGGAAGTGGAGCGTGGGGGCTGTACCAATCTGGGAGCTCTGAAACATGGCTTCCCGGTGCTATCTAGGAAAATAAAAAAATCCATATGTCGATCACCCTGTGCGAACAAGCGGGGTGCTTATGGTACACAGGCAATTGATGATTGCTCTGGAGTTTTTTGAGCAATGTGCAGGAGCACGATAATCTTGCCTTACGCTTAGCAATCCAGGCTGCCGAGAACTGGCCTAAACACTTTGTTTACATTTTCAAATTTGTTGGTGTTTCAACGGGTGCTGCTGTGAGAAGTATTCACGACGAACATTGTCGGAGAAGAAGAGTCACGCATGATGCCCATACCTGCTTCCGCCCCCTCCTGCACCAACGCTGATGATGTAATAGATATAGAGATTATAAAGAAATATTGAAAGAATTGCTGTAATAAAGTAATGCTAATGATTATGACATTTCTGGGTATTCTATGTACCATTATCCCAGTATTATGGTATCTGGAGAGTGTATACCCATTGAGTTCTCTTTTGCCTGCCACAAACGCATCTGTCATAGACAGTCCGGTCCATGTACTCTCTTATACTCTCCCTCCAATAGAAGAAAGACACAGGGAAGGTTATGGTAATAACACATTGCTTTTGATTATGAATATGACTCACTCAATCTTGAACAAGACTAACTGCACGCATTTACCCCAGCATGGCGGAAAAGGACTAGGTTGGTATGTACAGCCATTACCACTTAATACAGCATGCTATGTATCACTGAGCGCCCTATTTTATGGGAAATGGAACAAGAGTAAAACGGGTCGATTAGACAGGACAAACATGGATGAATTTGAGAAAGTCGCATTGAAACCAGTAGGTTGTTCTATATTTAACAGAGCGAGGATGATAAAACCAGTAGTAACGCCACAAGACAGACTGTATGTGCCTTATAAGTCATCTGTAATAATGTTTCACATGAACCCAGTAGGGAACAAAGATGTAGTGCCCCCGTCATATACAATACATTACAATCCTCGCACTTTTCCATTTTGCTTACGAAAGAAAGGTTCCTATACAGTAGGGACATTTGATAGATGCATGAATATTGCAGTACTTGCAGAGAGAAGAAGAACCAATATATGTAGGTGACCCTGTTTATTTTGTATGAGGAGAAAAAGCTTATCCCTGGCTACCTAGAAATTGGGGTGGAACAGGTTACTTAGGAATCCTTTTCCCTGGGGTATTCCTTTCCCGAACATCAGATACATCGAAATTATCTAGATCAAGGCCTCGGCGGGATGATGAAGCAGGATTTATCGCGGGAGACACAGCAAAATCATTTATACCATTTTGGGGCCAAGCAATAAACTCATATAAGAAGATTGTCAAGAATTCTAGAAAAAACGATAAATGGAACAACTGACATACTGTATAATATGACCCTAGAAGAGAAGGCAATTAGATTAATAACACTTCAGAATAGAATGGCTGACCGTGGAGGTGTTTGCAAAATCATGGGGTCAGCGTGTTGCGCATTTGTAAGTGACTTCTCCCTTATGATTTTTGAGGCAATAAAAAAGCTACACGTCCTGAGCTCTGACCTCCACCCCCCGACAGGTGGTTGGGAACTGAATATAAGTTCTTGGTTTGGGGAGTTATTACACTCATGGGGATGGAATTTAGTTGCAATTTTAGCAACAGTGATCGGAATCTTCCTAATATGTTGTTGTTGCATACACTGTCTGCCAATCATTTGCACTGAAATAAGTATTGAATGCATGCAAGTGCTGACCGAAAAAAGAACTCCCAAAGTGGATGCGAATGCAAATAACGAAACGCAAACTATGAAAGAGTTTATGTCCATTGATATTGATGACGATTACAGTAGTATGCGTAGTTCAGAATTAGATACTTGGTCAGCGGAGGATGCGATGTATGGTTGATGCGTTTGGCTTACGGCCAAGTGGAGGGTTTGTTAGTCTATAAAAATACCCTACCATAGCATAGACGGTGTATTATGTTGGCCGAAAACCAACCGCATCATATGCCTCGCATCACGTGAACAGACTCGTCTGCATAACCAGAGAGCATCCATTTTACGACACAGAATCCGCCATTTTGCCATTTGCTTACTTGCTTTCTGTTCAAACGCTTTGCAAAAATGAATTTAATTTCGTTCTGCTCCAGCACAGAGCAAGGCCACAAGTTAAGATGAGAGACCGACCCAGACATAAATACATTGTTTGCCCCCCTCACAAGTCCTTGAAGGTGAGCAGAGAGGCATTTAAGCACCAAGCAGGTGCCAGCTGGTCTCGCTGGGACGGCAGAAACTGTAGAAATAGACAGCTAGAGTCTCTTTCACCCTTCCCCACCCCCTTTCCTGGGCCCCTTTAGATCGAGCTGACCTCCAGCTCACAAATAGAAACTGGGAGATAGCAGGTCCTGGAATGTGTCTCTCCTACGAACACAGCTCGCTCATAGAACAAGAGCATTATGTTCTCTGTAACAAAGAATAGTGTATGCGCCTTCGCAGATTGAAACTGTTGCTGAATAAATGTATTAGAAGGTGTCATAATTGTCAATCACCAAACCCTTGCTGAAGAAGATACATTAGGGGCGGTTTTTATGTGTCACTACTGATAATATGATGGTCTTTTTGTATATATGTCACTGTTGTAGAATGCTCGCGCTCTTGCGTCTCACTAGGTCTGGGTAACACACGTTGCGAGACGTGAGATCCAGTCGGCCGACTGAGACTATTTGCTTTGCAATAAAACCCTAGATTTTGGGAATTGAACCTTGTGTCTGGCTTATCAGTTCATGTATGGTCATTGTGCCTTGTTTCCATACGTGAGGGTCTTCAGGGCCCGTCAATATGACCCGTGGCAGGCCAAACCTGGAGAAATACTCTTTTAACATCAGTTTTGCCGTGCTGATTGCTGTGCAGTCTTTGAGTGGGTACGCTTCCACCCATTTACTGAATGCACAGACCACGACCAATATGTATTTAAGATTCTGACATCTTTCCATTTCTATGAAATCAAAATGGATTACGTCAAAAGGCATGGAGGCGGAGCCAAAACTACCTGTTGGCGTGGCTGTTACTTTCCCAATATTATGTTGTAGACAGATCATACAATTCTGAACTAGTCTCTCAGCATTTTTTCTAATGTGTGGGTTCTGCCATACTGTAGCCAGATGCTCAATCATCTTTTTCGCACATATGTGAGTGGGGCTGTGGGCCATGGTGACCATTGCAGTTACGTAGGAGTTGGGCAGCATTCACTTTCTACTCTTTTTGTCCACCCAGCAACCTTCTACGTCTAACTCTGCAGAGCCCTCAGCCCACCCTTTTATTTCGTCAGCAGTTGCATCCGCCTGCATCTCTTTGACTGTGGCAATCCCATTTTCTATCATGCAGGGCAGTTCTTCTGACTGTACTATCAACATTTTCGTGTGTAAATCAGTGGCAGTTTGTTTTGCAATTTTGTCTGCAAATGCGTTTCCTTTTCCAATGTTACATGTTATTTTCTTATGCGCCTCGCCTTTCATTATCGCTAGTCGCTTTGGACACGTGAGTGCAGACAACAATCGCGCTATCAAAGGGCCATGTTGAATTTTCGTTCCATGGGATGTTAGGAAACCTCTCTCAGCCCAGTGTCGGCCAAAATTGTGCACCACCCTGAATGCATACTGACTGTCAGTATATGTTTACATTCAAATTTTCAGAAATTTCACATGCTCTCGTCAATGCTATTATCTCTGCTGCCTGCGCCGAATTGTATGGAATTCTTTTACTCTCTACAAAACTCTTTAGTGTCGTGATGGAGTAGGCAGCAGTTGACGTGCCATGAGCTAATTTGAAACAGGAACCATCACAAAAAAGTTCTCCATCTGGCTCTTTCTGTGGGGTGTCTGTTAGATCAATTCTCCCTTTTGTTTCTTCCTCAGCAACCATTAAACAATCATAGGGGGGTGATTCATTCTAACTCGCTTCTTCATTGGGAGGGGGTAATAACTCTGCAGGATTCAAAGCGCAACACCTCCGAATTTGGATATGTGGTGCAAACAGGACAATTTCATATCTAGTCAATCTAGCTGATGTGAGATGTTACGTCTGCGTTCTGTTTAAAAGAACGTCTACCGTGTGGGGCACCATCAAAGTTAAGGCGTGACCCAAAACCATTCCCTCGGTTTGTTTTACTGAAGCGGCAGTCGCGGCGACCGCTCATAAACGCAGCAAAGAGCATGCTACATGGTCCAGCGTGGAAGAAAAATAACCGCATGGTCTATTTCTTCCGCCTTGTTCCTGGGTCAATACAGCCAGCGCGCAACAGTCATTCTCATGCACAAACAATTTAAAAACTTTTTCATAATTTGGTGTGCCCAAAACTGGAGACGAGCACAAAGCAACTTTGAGCAGATCAAATGCATTCTGACATTCCTCATCCCATGGCAATGGCAAAGGTAGGGCAACATCCTTTTTTGTCAATGCCACCATTTGTTTAACAATCATAGCAAAAGTTGGTATCCACTGCCGGCAATATGAGGGCATGCCTATTATGGCTCAGACTCCTTTCTGTGTCTTTGGGATAGGCATACCAGAGATACTCTCTATACTTTCTGGTGTCAGTCTTCTTCCCTCTTTCGAAAGTAGGTAGCCCAAATAGGCCACCTCCTTTCGTCAATACTGGAATTTTTTTCAATGAAGCTTTATGACCATGCACTGCTAAATGCGTTAATAATATGACAGTACCCTCCTTGCAAATTTCTTCTGAGTCTGCAGCAATTAACAAGTCATCAATGTACTGCAATAGTACACAACCCGCTGGTAGCTCTAGCATATCTAGTTGTTCATTTAATGCTCTGCTATAAATACTTGGGCTCTCAGCGTAACCTTGTGGAATTAGTGTGAATGTGAAAGAACACCCTCCTAGTGTGAAAGCAAATAGGTATCTGCTATCTGGGTGTACTGGAATGCTAAAGAATGCATTCTTAAGATCGACTACACTAAAATATGAAGCCAAAGCTGGAATCATTGTCAAAATGGTAGTGACATCTAGGACCAACGGAAATTGGGGATCAACAACTTTATTCAACCCGCGTAAATCAATTATAAAACGGAAAGGTATTTCATTACCTCCTTTCTTATAAACTGGAAGAATGGGACTGTTACAAGTGCTCCAAGTAATTTCTTCAATCACGTTTCTTTTAACCCAATCTGAAACAATGCATTTCAATGCTTTCTCTCCTTCCACTGAAATTTTATACTGGGGGATACGCGGCAATGTTACTTCCTCTTTCAAAACAACTTTCACCGGTGTTAGGCAGAAACCTGTGCAGTTCCCTCTGGGACCACTGCAAAAGATTTAAGACTACAGGTGTTTGGCAGTAAACCCACTTGGTAGCAGTCTGTACCACACGGATTCACTTGGTAGCTGTGGCTGAGCAGTCAGACTTCCCTCAAGAAGAGTTAGGCAGTATACAGAGTATTCACAATAGGTCAAAAAGAACACAGTAGAACAAGTAAACACTGACCAGAGCTTGGTGTAAAAGAGATATAATTATTTATTTAAAACCACATCTAGAAAAACACACAGACATTAATAGTAAGCAATTCAAAAACACGGTCACTAAAAGATATACACTCCCTCAAAAGAATATTAGATAATTCTTTAGTAAAGCCCCACTTATTTTCAGACAGCGGTGAGTGCTTAACACAGATGGCACTCTAATAATTTGTTTAAAAAGGGAGAGAAAAGCAGAGTATAAATTGAAACAGATCCCAACACTTTTCTTTAGAACATGACATGAGAGTAAGGCAAAGTAAAACCGTGAGTTTAGAGTCAGTAGGCCGGATCCACTTTAAGAGGATCAAAACGAAATATGTCCAAGGTCACACGGTTGCAGTGCACAAGAGTCTTGCAAAGGTTCAAAAAGAGTTGGACCAAAAGAAAGGGACCAGTTAGAGGGTCAAGGTGGCCAGCCCAGTGCAGAAGGTTAAGGGGTTATTATTACCTTGTAGCAATCTTTAGAAAGGGAGGCCTGGCGGACACGGTACCTTAGAATACTCCAGCGGGGGCAGTTGTTCCTGACAGCGGATGCAAGTCGGTGCT
The DNA here is from genome assembly GCF_040938575.1 of Ambystoma mexicanum. Taxonomy (NCBI): domain Eukaryota; kingdom Metazoa; phylum Chordata; class Amphibia; order Caudata; family Ambystomatidae; genus Ambystoma; species Ambystoma mexicanum. The sequence continues at coordinate 603,305,036 of NC_090922.1, forward strand.
TCGTCCGGGGGAAGAGAGGATCTCGTCGGGGAGGAAGACAGGAGTCCGTTGCACTGCCAGGGAAGAAACCAGCCGCGGAGTTCTCAGGTAAAAGGAGCAGTCCTTTTATTCGCGGTCCAGTGGTAAGTGGCTATCCGGTTGCCGGGGTGCTTGGCACGGGCAATTCGACCACAAGACGGCCTGGGATGCGAAGAGAAGAAGGTAAACTGGTTGTGCCCACCAGTCAGGGGAAGAAGCCTCTCCAGCCGGGAGATCTTCTCTGTCGTTGGGAAGTGGTGAGTCGGTTCCGCAGGGCTCCACCAGTGGTGTCGTCGTGGTAGGTTGGCTCAGCTTCTCCCTCGTCGGATTCTCAGGTCCTGTGGTGACTTCTGAAGTTCCAGTCCCCAAAGCCCTGCTTTTATGCAGCACACCCCCATTCACTCAGCCTAGCTGTCAAACAAACATGCTAAGTGGGGCCAATCACACAAGAGTGCGACTTGAGTTAACAAGGTAACTCAGTCCAGGGTGCCTAAACCCCCTCCCACACCCCCTGTGGTACCCAGACAGAGTGGCACCACTTTTGGAGGCTTCTGTGGAGAAGCCCGCCAAAAAGTGGAACAAAGGGCTCGACTTGGGTTGGAGTCACAGAAGAGAACACAAACACCATTTTAGAATCGAGTCCTGGCAAAAAATACCAACCGGCGAATTAATATTAAATAAATAAACCGGCTGTATGTTCGAGGCTATGAGAATTAAATAATTAAAGTTGGTAGCCTCGAACAATGGGAAAATCCCATAGGGATATATTCGCGGTCGAATATAAAAAGTAGTATCCACTGCCACCAGCCAAAACTCGATCAGGGGGGACAGAGACGTGCCCCCTCGACTAACAGACCCCAGGGCAATCGAATTGCCCCGACCAGTACGTCCACAATATGATGGTTTGTACTGGTTTCTGTTCATAATTTGGGACTAGTAAAGCCAATGGTGACTTTACATGCCCTGGGAGACAGTAGTCAGTTCCAAGGTATGGAGTCTATGGTGGGGTGTCACTTTGACACCCCTGTGTTACTGCACGGAGGGTGCTGTGTAACACACATAGTAAAAACACATGAGACCCTATGGAGTAAAGGACCCCATAGCCCATAAAACACATTAACAGTCAAAGGAACACCATAAATCATGTCCAAGAGTGGGAGAAAAAGAGTCTCACTCTTGGCAGGAGAAAAAAACAAACTCCAGAAATCCAGCAAAGCTGCTGGGGGACTCACTAGGTTAGGAAATTCAGCCTAAAGAGAGAATTCTCCCTAACAACCGGCTCTATTTTCAAACAACCAACATCGTTGTCATTCATCGCCCATATGCAAGCCGGTACCTTACTTAACTCTGTTGGCAGGGGTTTGGACAGGAACTGGGACTGTGGCATTTTTTGTGGTGAGACCTTCAAAAACACTCCATCAGGAGAACAATGAATAACCGCACTTAGTTTTTTCAAGAAGTTTAAACCTAATAGATTCTCTCCGCAATTTTGTGTTAAAAGGAACGGGCAATACTCTGTGAATGGACCTAGTGTTACAGGTACTGACTGTGACACTGCCCTAATTACCGGGGTGCCTGCGAACCCTACTGAAATGTTCTTTTGTCCAGACAGTGGTATCTCTGGAACCAAATGTTCGTCTACTGAGCACTTCTGTGCAAGGGTAAGTACAGACATCAGGTGTCAAGTGCTGGTGGGGGACTGTAGGGATACAGGAAGTGTTCCCAAGTGCAGGGGTTGCCAGGGAGGCAGTGCAGGCAGGTGTGTAACTGGCAGGGGAGGGGACCTGGGCGCGAGATCAGAGGGTGGCCAGGTTACCAGTACAGTTTCAGCCAGGAATTCAGCAGGGGAGAGGAGGAGAGAAAGCAGAAGCAAACAGGAAGGTTTTGAGGTGCGTTCGGAACCGGAGATGGTTATCCGCAAGTTTCAGGGAGGCAGGGAAGCTGTTCCAGAGGGAGGCCCCAGCCGAAGAAAGAGATCTACCACCAACTCGTTGCTTGGAGAAGCGATTGACCCTGAGGGAGTTGGAGGTAGATGAGCCAAGAGCTTGAGAAGGAAGATATTTAGAAAGAGAGAGCTCAAGGTATTGAGGCCCCAGAAAGCCTTGTGGACAATTCAGAGGGTTTTGAACTTAATCCTCACAGCCACTGGGAGCCAGTGCAGAGATTTCAGTCCTGGAGAGATACAATCCCTGGGCTTGAGGCCAAGGACAAGTCTCGCAGTCTTGTTCTGGATGAGTTGCAGAGGCCGTAGAGTAGAAGCAGGCAGAAAGAGGCTGTGGCAATAATCCAGTCTAGAGAGCTCCAGAGTTCTGGCGACTGAGCTTCTGGGTGAAGGAGAGGAAAGGAAGAATACCTCTGAGGAGGTGCAGCTAGTAATGTGACTTCTTAGAGAAGTCAGAGATGCGAGGAGAAAAGGAGAGTGTGGAGTCGAAGAGGACCCCGAGGTTTTAAGCCTTGCAGGTGGAAGCAGGAAGAGGGCCAAGGGAGGCCGGCCAGAGAGTGACAGGAAAGGAGGAGCGGGTGTGCCGATGAGGAGAATCTCAGTGTTACTGGCATTAAGGCAGAGATCATTGGCAGTACACCACTCCTGGATAGCAGACAGTCAGAGATGAGAGACGGAGCCTGAAAATGAGCCGAGTGTCATCCGCATAGCACTGAAAGTTGGGGCAGAGCGCAGCAATGCGGTGGGCAAGAAGTGCCAGGTATTGGTTGAACAGCAAGGGAGAGAGGTTAGACCCCTAGGGGACACCACATGTAGAGATAAAGATAGAGGAGAGGAAGGACCCAAGTTGGATACCGTTGGAGGTAGAAGTATTTGAGGAGTATAGGGCACAGGGATAAGCGTGACTGGGATTCTGGCAAGGAAACATCAGATATAGCCTCTGCAGTGCAAGACACTATGACTGAGGGCTTTCTACGCTTTTCCTGACATCTGACCACGATTTTGTGTTGGCTATGACATTGCTCCTATGAGGTTTTTGTGGTACCTATGCTGGCTTTGTGTGGTTTATGGGCCTATAATTGCACTCTGTGTGAGACGAGGGGAGTCCTGCTCAATTTGAAGCTCAGAGTTCGAGTCCCTGATGGGCCCTTAGGTTGAACCCCGGCCCGATCACTGAAGCCCTCGGAGCATGCTCTGGTAGTTTGTCAACCATCAGGGTCTCTGAGTCGGGAAGGCTTCTGATGTTAAGGCTTCACATTGGGTCTTGCAGAGCCGGTATCAGACCCTGTTAGGGAGAATTCTCTTTTTGGGCTGAATTTCCTAACCTAGCGAGTCGTCCCCCAGCAGCTGTGCTGGATTACTGGAGTTTGTTTTTTTCTCCTGCCAAGAGTGAGACTCTTTCTCCCACTCTTGGACATGATTTATGGTGTTCCTTTGACTGTTAATGTGTTTTATGGGCTATGGGGTCCTTTACTCCATAGGGTCTCATGTGTTTTACTATGTGTGTTACACAGCACCCTCCGTGCAGTGACACCCCACCATAGACTCCATACCCTGGGACTGACTACTGTCTCCCAGGGCATGTAAAGTCACCATTGGCTTTACTAATCCCAAATTATGAACAGAAACCAGTACAAACCATCATATTGTGGACGTACTGGTCGGGGCAATTCAATTGTCCCGGGGTCTGTTAGTCGAGGGGGCACGTCTCCGTCCCCTCTGATCGAGTTTTGGCTGGTGGCAGTGGATACTACTTTTTATATTCGACCGCAAATATGTCCCTCTGGGATTTTCCCATTGTTCAAGGCTACCAACTTTAATTATTTAATTCTCATAGCCTCGAACATACAGCCGGTTGATTTATTTAATATTAATGCGCCGGTTGGTATTTTTTGCCAGGACTCGATTCTAAAATGGCATGTGTTCTCTTCTGTGACTCCAACCCAAGTCGAGCCCTTTGTTCCACTTTTGACGGGCTTCTCCACAGAAGCCTCCAAAAGTGGTGCCACTCTGTCTGGGTACCACAGGGGGTGTAAGAGGGGGTTTAGGCACCCTGGACTGAGTTACCTTGGTAACTCAAGTCGCACTCTTGTGTGATTGGCCCAAGTGGTGAGCCGGCCGGCTCACCACTTAGCATGTTTGATTGACAGCTAGGCTGAGTGAATGGGGGTGTGCTGCATAAAAGCAGGGCTTTGGGGACTGGAACTTCAGAAGTCGCCACAGGACCTGAGAATCCGACGAGGGAGAAGCTGAGCCGACCTGCTACGACGACACCACCGGTGGAGCCCTGCGGAACCGACTCACCACTTCCCGACGACAGAGAAGATCTCCCTGCTGGAGAGTCTTCTTCCCCTGACTGGTGGGCACAACCAGTTTACCTTCTTTTCCTCGCATCCCAGGACGTCTTGTGGTCGAATTGCCTGTGCCAAGCACCCCGGCAACCGGATAGCCACTTACAACTGGACCGCGAACCAAAGGACCGCTCCTTTTAACTGAGAACTCTGCGGCTGGTTTCTTCCCTGGCAGTGCAACGGACTCCTGTCTTCCTCCCCGACGAGATCCTCTCTTCCCCCGGATGAAGCATCGACTTGCATCCGCTGCCAGGAACAACTGCCCCCACTGGAGTATTCTCACCACTTTAAGGTACCGTATCCGCCAGGCCTCCCTTTCTAAAGATTGTTACAAGGTAATAATAATCCCTTAACCTTCTGGACTGGGCTGGCCGCCTTGACCATCTAACTGGTCCCCTTTCTTTTGGTCCAACTTTTTCTGAACCTTTGAGACTTTTGTGCACTTTTTAACCGTGTGACCGTGGACACATTTAGTTCTGATCCTCTTAAAGTGGTTCCGGCTTTCTGAACTCTAACTTCACGGTTTAACTTTGCCTTCCTCTCTTGCAGTGTTCTTGTGAAGGTGTTGGGATCTGTTTCAATTTATATCCTGCTTTTCTCTCCCTTTTAAAACGAATTATTAGAGTGCCATCTGCGTTAAGCGCTCCCCGCTGTCTGAAAATAAGTGGAGCTTTACTTAAGACTTGTCTAATATTCTTTTAAGGGAGTGTATATCTTTTAGTGACCGTGTTTTTGAACTGCTTAATATTAGTGCCTGTGTGTTTTATTAGATGTGGTTTTAAATAAATAATTATATCTCTTTTACACCAAGATCTGGTCAGTGTTTGATTGTTCTACTATGTTCTTTTGACCTATTGTGAATACTCTGTATACTTACTAACTCTTCTTGAGGGAAGTCTGACTGCTCAGCCACAGCTACCAAGTGAATCTGTGTGGTACAGACTGCTACCAAGTGGGTTTACTGCCAAACACCTGTAGTCTTAAATCTTTTGCAGTGGTCCCAGAGGGACCTGCACAGGTTTCTGCCTAACACACCCCCTCAGTGCGAGAACCAGTAAAAGCCTGAAAGGCAGCAGTGGCTAAACTCAGCAGGACTTGTGATCCTCACACATGTGCAGGGATCCGGTGCACTTGTGGTTGTGTGTTCTCAGAACTAACTCTATGAGGTGCATAAGAGGAGACCTGTGGAAAACACCCCAACCAGCCTAACCGCCGGTGAAGCGTGCAAGGCAAAAAAAGAGTGGCATGACCCAGTCCACCCACCAGTGCTCAGGCCTAGACACTCTAAACAGAGCTTGTGCGAATCTGGCGCTGCCAGTGCCACAAGGGGAACACGATGCAAACCCCATTATACCCATCATGAAAGGACCGAGTTTCCGTGAGAGGTGAAGAAAGAAAATAGGGGAAAAAGAAAATACACTCCAAAAATAAACTGCCCACTGCACAGAGCGTCCATTCCCCAAGAAGCGGAGGAAAGGACTGATGGCTGTTGCTGGTGGACAGAATCTGCAGAAATAGCGCCACCAATGATACTGCTCCTTATAGTGCAATACAAATGTATTGAAAGGGAAATGTTTCTTTTTATAATGTGCAAAATGTGCTGTGGTTTCATCCCATTTGATGGAATACCTGTCCCATCCTCTTTAAAGGACTCCCATAAGGGGTGGAAAGGGGACGGCACGATGAGTAAATCTAATACCCGTTATGCCCAGTCTGCATCAACCTCAACACCTACGGGTCGAATGTCCTTCCATGGACTGGTGGGTGCTTGTAGATGTGTCCATGACTAGAAACGCCACCTTATGTATTACTCTACGGTATGTGACTCAGACTAAAATAGATTATTGGCTGATCATGGTGGCCCTCTGTACAAGACTGACTTGCTCCATTCTTCTAAGGACTCTTTATGATCATTGGAGAGAGAGAGAGAGAGAGAGAGAGAGAGAGAGAGAGAGAGAGAGAGAGAGAGAGAGAGAGAGAGAGAGAGAGAGAGAGAGAGAGAGAGAGAGAGAGAGAGAGAGAGAGAGAGAGAGAGAGAGAGAGAGAGAGAGAGAGAGAGAGAGAGAGAGAGAGAGAGAGAGAGAGAGAGAGAGAGAGAGAGAGAGAGAGAGAGAGAGAGAGAGAGAGAGAGAGAGAGAGAGAGAAAATTGATACCTGGGTTTTTAACTGGTTTTGGCTATTGCTTCACCAAAACAATGGGCTGCGCTGCTCAGAGTAAGAATATCAAAACACCTGGTATGTGGGTCAAATGGTCAAAGATGATTTCTGTGAGAAAGCAAACGCACAGCGTTGGGGAAAAGCTATTTTATTGATTACAGGTAAAATAAGGGATACAGAAGTGCTGCATCATCATTTAGTAATTCTGCTTCTATACTCATCTGTTCTAAGCCTACTTGTCTTTCACTCATAAGAGCTTTATCAGGGATATTATCCTTAAACTGATTCCATTTTTGATTTTCAATTCAGAATGCTGTTGTCTGAATAGCAATGTTGTGGGAAATAGGTGATGAACTATGGTGAAGCATTGTTCCTTATACAATTCCATACCGCTTCACCAATCTGTACCAAAGTCTGCATAGTTACCCGCTAGGACCCTCCAGACACTACTGGCAACATTAAATGTGGACACTTCACCCCTTTCCCCGGATTTCAGCACCTACACGCAGACTGTTGCCTGAAATTGGCAAAACATCAATGTGGTCGTAGAAGGACCAGTCCTCAAACCTACAATGCACTGTTTCTGGGAACTTTGCACCGCAATGAACTGCACCACACCAGGGTGAGGCAAAAGGTTGGAAGAGAGCAGAGTAGGTTCCAGTATGCAGCAGCACACAAACTCTGATGCCCCCCCCCACCCCACAACATCTGCTACGGGGTATGTCAGCCTGCCACACACGCCCCTTCTCAGTGCAGTTTACTTCAAAGTGCAAAGCACATAAAGCAATAAGTAAATCGGAACAGCGACCTACAGGATCATTGATTTTCAACAATTGATGAGTGTTGTCATGTCTGTCTACAGAAACCGTTCAGAGAACGGGTGCTTTTTGCTAGTGATCTATAAAGAATACTTAAGTAAAACAAAGGCAAGCTGTTGAATTGTGATACCATAGTCTCTAAGTAATTCTGGTTCATTCTATTCTTGAAAATTTTAGGTTACACTGAAATTCTTCAAATTGTGGCAAACCACATTGTAGGGAAGTGCCATAATATTGTTGGTTTCCCAAACAGTCTGCGTGTGTGAATGCCAAATGAGGTTATATGTCTAGACAGGTCTCTGGGTGCCAGACCACCCTGGAAATTCAAATCGGGTGCCTTGCTAGATCAAGAGTTCTCTAACTGACAGTGAAAGAGAAATACTTTGTGTTTAATGAAAGACCAGTAGACTAGAATGTAATATAGCTCCAAAGGATTGAGTGCATGCTGCTGCAAACTGTTTGTGATTGGCAGGTCAAAGGTTAGAAATAAATCAGTACCAACATAGGTTAGGTGATATTATATGTAAATATTGGGAGGGGACAGAAATGAGATCCAGACATAGGATGGACATGTTTTCACAAAAATATATGTATTAAAAGAAAATGAGAAACTGCCTCTCTATCACCATGCTAAAGAGGAGCTTCCCTGCCTATAAACCAAAACTAAGGATCTGTCCGAGTCAGGATGTCAACAACAGAAAAAACGTCCTTGTGTCCAAAGCACTCTATCATGACCCTCACACTATAAGACAACTTGTAAGGCAAAATATCTTCAGCTGGCCAAAAAGTGTTCACAACCAAAGTAAGTCGAATTCCAGCAAAAATGTTATCCAGGGAGGAGGCCTTTAGTTCCAGAGGGTGGACACCTTACCCTGGATTCTCAGTAGTACAAAAATAGTCACTTGTGTAAGCAGTTCCTCGATATCTTGTTCAGACTCACAAAATTCCTGTGTAGGCAACTAAGTATTTAACAGTTTTGACTTAATGCAATTTTCTCTGTGGTCTGAATAGCAATGTCTTTCTTTAACATTTCTTAGGGCTTGCAGATTACCTGGTTTACTCCCCTGTACTCTCCTGCCAGGTCTTCACCTATGAGTTTCACTTGCCTGGTATACTTCCCTACCAGGTCTTTACATTAATATCAATTGCTTGCTATCTTTCTTGTCAGGATTTCTCATATACATTTCAGTTGTCTTTGATTTAGACTGACTTCTCATATGCTTATTAGTTTCATCAATAATGTAGGTATTGCCATTGGGTTTCTTATAGATGCTTGTGGCAATGTTTCTGTAAGTTTGGCCCCACATTTTCATTTTAGATTTCCCAAGTTCATTGGGGTTTGTTTTCTGCCTTCTGGTATTCATTTAAGCCTTTCGCCGTATTCTCAAAGTTACAATATTCAAATTGTTGTTGGTTTGGTCACCAGAACGCCCTGGGGTCCCCACTAACTTCTGGTAGACTCACCGGCTTCTTCCAGCGTCTCCGGTCGGATTTGCACTTCTGCTGCATGCTGCTGACACTGGCTTTCCAATCTGGAGGCTATAGTCATACTTCTGCTTTCCTTGTGTTTGACGCTTTAGGTCTGCTTCCCCTCAGGATCCAACATGGAGAACTCCAGCCTCTCAACTCGCTGAGCGCCCAGGACCTTTTCAGTGACTCCCAACTTCTCCACGGCACTGCAGACTCTGCTTCGGCGTCCCTCCCGTGGCGGTCTCCTCTGCTTCGCCACGCCGGCAAGTACTGTTTGTGAGCCTTCAAACAAGAGCCAACGTCTTCTCCTTCCTTGCCTCTCTGAACAGTACGATTGTTCAGTTTAAATGTCCTGCGCACAGGTGTTTTAGCAAAAGAAATAGACTGCTCTGAAGGATCAGAAATGAGAGACAGACGAGGAGAGTTTTCTCACAAGTAGTCCTTTTATTAAATAATAAGGATGAGACAAATGCCTATCTTTCCCTAACTTAGCAACGAGTTCCCTACCTGTCAAACTAAAGATAAAGGAAAATGCTCTAATATCCAAAGGTATCTATCCCTCACACTCATACATACAACAAAAACATGCAGGGACTTTATGGCTGTTTACACTCCATAAAATAAAAGTTATATTCAAAGGGAAAATGTATATACATGAATCCTTGTAATCATGGTTGAATCCCCTTCCCAGGATCAATTCAGGATTTTTCAAACCAAAGTCCAAAATCAAAAAAAGCTCTTTGCAATAGCCAAATGGGAAGGAGCTATTTCTAGAACAATATTTGTATGGCTTTTAGGTATTACAATTTGTGACTGGGGTATAACTGCCTGTCCCACATCTCTATATAATAATTTGGACAGAAGGAAAAAAATTGGTCAGCCTTCTTCCTGCACTCATCTTCTTATATTATCTGAATAAAGGGTTCTGATAATAAGCGGTAATTCCTTTGTGCAAAACATAAGTTAAGAACAATCTCTTCTTCTTCAGCTATTCATTCTCCTGCTTTGACTCGATAGGGTTTCTTCCCATTATTTTGCATCAATATTTTGATATCTCCCCTGAAATCAGGGTCAACTACTCCCTCCAGTAGGTCTAGACGGACAAGTAGATACAGTTTCCTCACAATTGGCCATTTTATTAAATAATAAGGGTGAAACAAACGCCTATCTTTTCCTAACTTAACAAGGATTTCCCAAACCTGTCAAGCTAAGGTAAATCAAAATGCGCTAATATCCCTCACACTCATACATACAACAAAATCATTGAGGACTAGTTGGCTATTTAAACTCCATAAAATGCCTCTATTTGTGTACTTTTCTGCTGTACTCCACATGATTCTATTTCTCTGCTCTTCTCACTCATGGTTGGCTCCCCTTCTATGCTCAATTCAAATTCAACTTTTTAGCCCTTGTCTTTAAATTACTCTACGGTCTTACCCCGGATTACCTATCCTCCCTTATCCTCCCTTGTCTCATTCTATTACTCCTTCCCACTCTCTTCGCTCTAGCTCTCAATTTCGTCTTGTAGTACCAGCCCCCCAACCCCTTGTGCACAGTCACGCTTTTGCACATTCGCTCACCTTGCTCCCATGCACTGAAATGCTCTTCCTCTTTCTCTACGCTCTATCCCTGTCTACTCCTTGTTTCATAAATCGTTTAAATCTCATCTGATCCAGCAGGGTTGACCTCAGGCAACTTCATGTCATTTTTCATTTAATATTATTTTACCGTTTTGATATTGTTGCCATGTAGAGCGCTTTGGATTAAGGCACTATATAAGTCCCAAATAAATACAATTAAATAACAAATAACAGTTATATGCAAACAGAAAATGTATAAACATGAATCCTTGTAATCAGGGTCAAATCCCCTTCCCCAGGACCCATTCAGGCTATTTCAAACCAAAGTCCAAATCAAGAAAGTTATTTTCAACAGCCAAGTTCCACTCCAATTACAACATACAGATCTTTTCATTCCATAGATCCTTCACTTGACAATTTGATTGTCTTATTTCCAAACAGGATTTCTCACTTCAAGACAATTAGGTTTCCACAAACTTCTGTTTGACAAACAAAAAGGACTTTGTCTTCACACACCAAGTCAGTATTTAATGCAATTACTCTCTTCTTTGAAGACCAATCACTTTTCCTTTTATCACATTTCTTCTTCATAAGCAACACAGTTTTGTCAGGATGGTTTTACAACAGTTCATCATAACACATTATTGGACTTGCCACTTTGTTTCCACCACAACCTTCTAACACACAGCAATAATTCAAATGATCTCCTTCCTGGTCCACTTGCGTGGCAGGACTAATTGTCCCTTTCCTGGTGTACTTGCCTGCCGGGATAAAACCCCTACTTCTAACTAGTAGTCCTCTGTGGTGAGGTTTGCTTCATACTTTCCACACTTAAATCTTCAATGGGGAAAGTCAATCAAAAACTGCTTCTTGGATAAGCCTTTTGACTTTCAACAACAAGGGGTTTATAACTTCTTGCACAAGGATACAGTACGAATTGGCAATGTCTCTTACAATGATTTGATGTCCCAGGCAATGCAGGCAACATTGCTCTCCCCCTTGAGGATTTCTAAAAGGTGAGGTTTTATCCTGAAATCTTTGGTGGCCTTCTACACCACCAATTAACTGCTGGTAATGTTGTCTACAATGTCTCCTTTCCAGGTATACCTCATTAGGAAAGTTGTATCCCCTTTCATTTAGGATTGCCTTTCTTTGACTTAGGCAATGCTGGTTATAATCTTTTCTTGCAGGCAATCTCCCTTTTTGTAGATTACATTCACTTTGTTTGAATATTGTTTACTTTGGCAATGGTGGTTACAATATTCCTCTACTCAATCTCTCTTAACATGAGAGTTGTGCCCAAATTGCTGTAATTTAACAGTTTGGTATTCAAAAGCTTTACTATGAGCCAGTGGTCTATTTCGGAGCGCCCCGGGCTTACCTAGCGAAGGCCAAATCACTGGTCTTTCCTTGCTTCCCCTATGGACACGGTGCTTTGGTTTCTTTGTTTATCTGAAATGCCCTGGCACCCGACAGCTCCGGTAACACGCCCTCTGCTGGCACCTCCTGAAAAGGTAGCTTTCTCTGCTCTGCACATGCTCCTCTGAAAGCTACCCACCAGAGTATGTTGCAGTACAGGAAGATCTTCTCTTTTTTTTTGGGATTACTAGTCTCAGTACCGCTTCCCGCTGCGCGTAATACCCAGCTACTGCCACTCTCTCGACATGGCATCCCGCTTGAAACACAGCGACGGCTCGTCTTCTACTTCTCCCTCCTTTGTCTGCTGCTCCGACTGCTTCTCCTTAATCGCCCGCACCTGAAAGGCCTTTAAAGGTTTAAAGGTCCCACTCAGGTGTGGGTCATTACAGTTTTGTAACTCTGATCCGCTCCTCCTCATCTCAGTACTAAGCATTATAGGACTTGAAGTCCATAATGTTCTTAGTCATTTTGACCTCAGAAACCTCAAATTCATAATAAGCCATTAAATATGCATGATCATTAGGGAAGTTATTCAACGTGTTCTCCCCATCTTCCTGACCTGGACCTCCTCTCATGTGATCGTCCCACATAATACCACCCCCAGAGTCAGGATCAGGTAGCGTCTGCCTTTCCCTGGCCACATGAGAAGGGTTCCAGGGTTTCTGGGATGATCACCTCTGATTCATCACACTGCTCAATACGGTTTAAGTTCTTGTTACATGGTTCCAACTTCTGCATCTTCCTTGTCCCAGTACTTGAATTCTGGGAGTTGAAGTTCCTAGATGTTGTTCAACACATGGGATTGGAATAGTTCTGGTTACTGGGTTTGCAATAAGGAACCTTAGAAGAAAAAGATGTCATGTTGGAGCAGTGTTAGTGTCATGGTTGTGCGTTTAGCCAAAAAAATAAGAGAAGGTGGTTCACTACTCCCACCAGTAGGAATACACATTTGACAGAATGCCATGAGGGCCTGGGGCATCAGAGGGTTTTGTTCATGGAAAAGGGTAGTAGGCATAAGGGGTACTTCCTCATGGGAAAGGGGGAGATACTGTGTCTTGTCCAGTGAAGTCATGACATCTCCCCAATAACTGTCTCCTCCCATGTGATCCTCCATCATGAAACCGCCCCCATGGTCAGAATCAGCCAGTGGCTGCCTTCCCCTGGCCACATGGGGGAATCCGTGATGACTCCACTGGATTCATGACAGTATGTTCTATTTAAAGGCTTTTGTGAAAGCGCTATATAAATAAAGCATTATGAGTTTCTTTCAGCGGAAATGAACACTAAAATAGAAAAACTTCAAGAACTATCTCAATGGGAGAAACATTTAATTACACAGTAAACTTAATGCTAGGAGGTATAGAGAGTCTGACAGGCATGGGAGAGCTCTGGTGTGGGTTTAAAAGGGATGAGTAGGAAACCCATTACAGTAATTAGAGAAACTTTTAATGCAAGATATAGGAATCATCCTAAGGATACCAAAGACTGTTTTGTGCTGCTTAAAAAAAAAAACTATACTCCACTGTTACCTTGATCTGCCATTCAGACATTAATGCTGATCAGGAAGATGTCACTATGTTGTTGCTAGAAGAATGCCATAGAAAAAAGACTTGATCAGCCATTGCCATTGGTGAGAATAAAGAAGCAATCATTCAGTTGGCAACAAACAAGACCTGGGCCCTGATGGACCGACTTATGAATTCTACAATGCAGATGTACTTGTAGACAAACTACTGAAAGTATATGAGGAATCCTTGGAAAAGGGCTTCCCCACCTCTTTCACTAGACTAGAGACACACTTGAATGTCCTTCTGAAACCAGTTAAGGATGAAAGTATTTGCTCCTTATATAGACCATGTTAAACTTTGATAATAAGATCCCAGATAAAGTCATGACGCAAATACTAAAACCTTTGATGCCCAACATAACACTACCTGAACAGTACAGTTTTATTGCCAACAGTACAACTCGTTTCATATTAGAAAAAAGTTTCCATATTGTCATAAATTCAATCCTGTTCATCCCAGTGGTTGGAGCCCCTTTTAATAAACAGAGAGATGTTGAAACAGTGGTGAAGCTGTCCTGGTTTACTATTTTTCCATCCGCTATGATTTGGCAGGCATTTTGTAAACCGTGTAAAATGATTACATACTCAGCTGTCCATCTGTTTGTTCCCCAATCTCACGATGTTCCCTCCCCCTATCAAGCTCACCAGAGCTATACTGCAAGGTTGCCCTGTGTCTCCTTTATTTTTTGTGATTGCTATGGAATATAGACTCAAAATAAAAACAAACATGGTGCGAAACATACATAGTGTTTAACTGTTAGTACCTATGTATGCAGACAACCTGATGCTTTACATGAAAAAACGTGCAACCTATTTTTGATGAGGCTGTACAGTCCAGCAGTGTGTCCGAGTTAGCGGTAAACCATGTTCAATCTGAGAGATTCCCCCTAAAACCATCTGCACATGAAACCAATGTTTAATCAGAATTAATATGGCAGCAAGACATCTTATGATATCTAGGCATTCAACTAGCTTGATCAAGAGAACAGCTATTTGAGCTAAATTGCAAATAGCTGTTTGATTACTTTACTGACAGGATGATGTGGCGGGTCAGAAGAAGGAGACAGACTAGATTGTCCCCTTCTTTACTGGATTTTATTTAAATAATATGGAAGAATTTTCACTTTCCCGAAGCTACGGATTTCCCTACCTAACACAACTAACGGGGGTGCTCGTCCATCAGTAACAGTCTGTCCTCCCTCCAAAACTTAGCTACTCGGACCCTCCCACTAATACCAAAATAACATAAGTTCAGGAGAATGACTCCCTTCCCCTGTTACTGCTTTCTCAGCAAGTTTCCATCAAGAAAGAATCTTGAGATAGTTCTTGGCTATCATTTGTATCAGTTCGTTTAGGGGTTTCCAATTATCTTGGCCTCTCTTAACCCGTCTTTAAAGACGTTCCTTTTCATTGAAGTTTTTTCCCTCGGGTCCTCTCACACTGGCCAGAGTATGATGAACCCAGTGATGATTATCTATTTTTAATACTGTATGTCTCACTGAGATGAGCATAATGAACAGAGTAAATCGCTCTCACTCTTCTGGTTCCTTTGCGTCGCACTGGGACGAGTATGATTGACCCAGTGTTGGTTCTTACTCTCCTGGTTACTTTGCATTTCACTGGGATGTGTATTATTGACCCAGTGATTACTCTCACACTTCTGGTTACTTTGTGTCTTAATGGGATGAATATGGTTGACCCAGTAACGGCTCTCACTCTTCTGGTTACTTTCCATCTCACTGGGACGAGTGTGAGGATAGTATTTGTACTAGCTACCCTCTCTGGGTTTCCGGTTTCCCACTCTTCCTGTTACCTTCATGGTGTTGGGACTGGTCACTGGGTCGGTAGTTAGCATCTTGACATCTTCTCTGTGTGTCAGGATGGCAACCTCTGTTGTCGCTTCTTCATTCTCCGAAACCCTCAGCAGTGTTGCTTCATTTGCTTCTTCACGGTCAGGATAGTGTCTCTCCGTATCATCTCCCTCTCGTCAGGCCTGGATATCGCTTTCCAGAGACCTGTACTTGTTGGGTCTGATATCCAATGCATCTCAGGTTCTTGGTGAGACTCCAACACAGTTGCGCCCAGGTTTCCTCCCTGTGCAAGAAACCACACCTTCTTCGCTTCTCCTCTTGCTTTTCTGCGATGGCAACTTTGAACTTCCTCAGTTTCTCTCCCGTTGGTGAGATATTTGGGCAGGGAGTTCCTCATTGGAGTGGCAGTGTCCCCGGTTGAGGTCCTGCTTGCATCTACCCCTAGGGATGGTAGCGCGTAGCAAGCTCACCTCCTTAGTCTCACAAGGGAAGGCACCCCCCCTTTGCCGTGATTCGTTGTAGTGTATAGATGTCTAGCGTTTCCTCTAACTATACTGGGCAGGATTTTTAAATACTTTGTGTGGTAATTCTACCCAAATTGTTGCAAGTGTTATCCCAACATGCCCATTAAACTTACAACCACTTTTCACAATTATGTGAGTTATCCACAAATTGATGTGGTGAAATACACGACCAGTTGCATTGCAATATTTTTTTTTTATTAGTATGTGGTTTAAACAAACCTTTATAAAAAGCTCCAATTTAAAACAGATAAATACTTTCATATAAAACATTCCAACAGTAATAATTAATATTCCTTTAAAACCAATAACGACTGTGCTTAAGCAATCACTATCGTAACCATCATAAGAACATAAGGTCTGGCATTCGTAAGCCCTGCCATTTGCCATCATTAAATAACTCACAGATGACCCCTCCACAATACAGCTGCACATGAGCATCAGCACAAATTTATGTGAAAGATCTAAATCACATATAGCGCACCTCCGAGCAGGAATTAGATATCACATTTCGGTTTAATACACACTTTATATTCATATAATACTTCATAAACAATCCGGCCAACTCATCGCTTTGTATCATCACAGACCTCTCTCTTTTCTAAAAGCTTTTCATCAATACTACATACAAGTTGCGTCAATTTA
This sequence comes from Ambystoma mexicanum, assembly GCF_040938575.1. Taxonomy (NCBI): domain Eukaryota; kingdom Metazoa; phylum Chordata; class Amphibia; order Caudata; family Ambystomatidae; genus Ambystoma; species Ambystoma mexicanum. The sequence continues at coordinate 603,321,335 of NC_090922.1, forward strand.
AGGACTATCATTAGGCTGCTAACCCACATGCATCTTTGCCATAATGTTTCTCTGGACAGAACAGACCTTGAGGGTAAGCAATTGCCAAAGATAGGTATCCTCGGATTTTCAAAGTGCTCATAGTATATCACCAAATGTTTTAATGTTTTGAGTTCATTGGCGATATTGCAGAATCGACATCTTCCAGTTTCCGTATTCACAACCTTATTGTTCCAATATTGCACTCTTTCATTTGTCAGAAGTTGATTGAGTTTGCAGCGCATATACGTTTTGCTTGCCCTGTCACATGGAAATTGACGAAGAGACCTAGCTTGGTCACCCCATTTCCTCCTAAATTTAGCATATCCATAGAAAGCTTTACTATTGCCAATTGTATCAGACACTAAACACCATTGATAACGTTGGAATTTAATTTTACAACACAGAAGTCTAATGCCTAATTCTTCTTTGGAAAGCATTATGGCTGCCAACATTGAGTTCATTTTATTCCTGAATTTCAGGATGGAGGGAGGCTGCCCCTCAGTTATCAACTGGGCTATTTCTTCATACATCGAGTGCTTGGGCGGAGTCAACATTTTTGCATAGTTGTTTAACATTCATCACTGCCATTTGGCAGACAAGGGTAATAAACCAAGTTCATGACAGATCAAATCATTGGGGATGGATACAACTAAACCCAATATATTCTTCCGCAACCTACCCTGTATAATATCCAAAAACCCATCCATCTCCATTGTGCAGATGTCTAGAGCGTATAAGATAATAGGCTCCACTTTTAAAAGATAATATTGAATACATGGAAGGAGAGAAAATGTACAATATTTGTGTAAGATTATCTTCATTTGGGAAGTCAAGGGTTTTATTTTATTGTTGAGAAGCTCCTTCCACATGGCGACTGAATATCTATTGGAAAGCATATAACCCAAATAGCGGATTGACGGAGTCTGAGTAATGGGTGAGCCGTCGAGGAACCAAGTAAATCTTGATGTTTTTCTTTTACCATCTACAATGGAGATGATGTCGGATTTGGAGGGGTTAGGATATATGATAGGGAGGGGTTTGGAGGGGTTATGATATATATGATATGATAGAAGGTGTTAACTTGTAGATTGTGGTTAGAAGCAAAGCGGGCAAACCGGTTCAGTTTCGACTGAAGGCCAAAAGGCATTCCATCAAGAAATAACAAATCATCAGCAAAGCCGATCCAATTAAGTACCAGCCTGCCTAATTTGACTGGATATATAATTGCTTTGTACCAATCACAATCCAAATCGGCTAAATACAAGTTAAATGGCACTGTGGCCAAATTACTATATTATAACCTCTTAAAGAATGAGGTTCCATATCTCGAAATGTATGATTTAGCTTTGCAGATGAGTAAAACACTGGTCACTGGTATTCAGATAATGCAAAACCACTAAATGCTGCATTGAGAAAGCTAGGCAACAATCCTGTATTTCAGACAAAGTTCTGATAGAGCAGCCCAGAGGACATGCCAAGGATATAGACTGGACACAGCAGTATGGTTATGCTTGAGAAACCTAAAAGATTTAAAGTTGGCAGATGTTACTCATCCTGATTTTGCTTAATGAAATAGAGGGAATGCCAATCATTTTTGAGTCAGCGTTCATACAGGGTGTTCAGAGAGCTTGGGGTAATATGACTGGATGCCAACTCTGACGGCTACTTTACCACATGCAAAATATTTCATTATATTGGGGGGAACAATGACAAAATATGCTTTTTTTGTACATGCCACTTTGGGCCCCCTTAAAAAAAGTCCTAACCTTTCCAGGAGTCCGCATTGACAATCTGATACTTACTTTTATACTGGGCCCATCTAGATATGAGAGACCGTCATCAGCCCAACGAACCCTGATCTTAAATCTGCAATCTATTCCGTGTAAGCCAGGCAAAAAATGGGAATCTGGTTTGGGCAGAAAACGAACAGACTGTGGTCTTCAGCACTACAAAATGTTAAACAGTATTCAATAAATGACTTTCATACCTTAACATTTTTACACCAATACTATTAGACACTGTCTGGATTTAACAAGGCATTCCTGGAGACAGCACTAGATGTGAGTAATCTCCTTAATTTCCAACACATTTCCGTTGCAACCGACAAGGAAGACACAAATCCTGGTGGTCGCTGCTTCCAGGTGAGAGCCCCAGCACTGCGAGACCCACTGGGCCCTGTTCTCCCAGGCCATCCACAGTCTACCTCACTCCACAGAGAGCCAGTCTCGTCCCTCCCTGCATCCCGCCCACCTACCCGCCACACGGATTGGTTGTTATAGAGGTCAGCCGACCTAGTGAGCAGGAACTGCACCCCCTCAACACAAGACCGCCTTGCCCGGGCAGCCGACGAAGGACTACGGCAAAGGGCACCTTCAATCCCAATTTGTCCTGGTGCCCCAGCCGTGCCAGGTATCGCTCTTGCGGTCTGCAGTAACACCCGGGTAGTAGACTTCATCACAGCTGTAGTGTTAAATTTTTTGAATATCGCTGTTGTTGTGCTCCACCACAGTGTATTTTCCCACCACAGTGCTTGCTAGGTTGGGTTTACTCGCATTTTGAAACTTGCTGTTGTGCTCCGCCAAACTGCATTTTCCTGCCACGTTGCTTCTTAGGTCGGCATTTTCAATCTCACTGTTTCTGTGTTCCACCAAATTGCATTTTTCTCCTACAGTGCTTCCTGGGTTGGGTTTGCACACATTTTGAATCTTTCGTTAGGGTTGTGTTCCACCACGTTGCAGTCTCCTCCCACAGTGCTTCCTGGGTTGGCATTTTGATTCTCACTGTTGCTGTGTTTCATCACAGTGCATTTTCTTAATGCAGTGCTTCCTGGGCTGGGTTGGCTGCTTGGGTATCGCTGTTGTGTTCCACCACATTGCATTTTACTCCTACTGTGCTTCCCAATTGAGTCATGCGGCTGTTTTCCACTGCCATACTTGCATTTCCTCACTGAGGGTCCAGGATGTCGGTTTTCCAATTGAACGTGGCTACTGTTTTGCATTGCCATGCTTCCATTTTCCGCCATAAGACTAGGTTTTTCCTGATGTGATCAGTGCTACAGATAGTCATCATCACACCAGCACTTTCTTACCATTGAATCCAGAGTGTAGATTACCCACTTGCTCCTTCCTGCCATTCTGCATTTCATCATTTGCACCTTTCTTCCCTTAAGGTTCAGGATGCAGGTTTCCCCACTCAAATCCCTGCTTCAGTTTCTGCATTGCCACAATTGCTTTCATCTTTTAAAATTCAGGGTGGAGTTTCCCGCTGTAAATATTGCTACTGTTGTGCACTGCCACACTCATACCCGACCTCCGACAACAATCAAGAATTGGGCTTCCCACTTGGCATCATGCTACTGCGTGGTATTCGCACCTGCATTCCCTCTCGAGTTCTCCAGGTGTGATTTAGAGTTTTGAGCTATGCATCTGTTCTGTTTGGTCACACTTGCATTTCTCCTGCCTAGAGCGTGGCAGGTTTGGATCTCCTGCAATGACTTCCATAACCGTTGCGGTTGGACATGCTCACTTTTCTCGTTGCATAATGACCCAGGCCTTGGGTTTGCGGCCTTGACTCGTGATGCTGTTTTTGTTCGATGTACCTGTTTTGTTTTCTTCTCAGTTTATTTGAGGTGGGACTGTCCTGTTTAGTCTCATCACTGCAACACTGCGCCGGCTTGGCTATGTTCATCAGCTCCAAAATCAGAGGCACCCACTGGCGTACCAGAAAAGCCTCCACTCCTCTGGTCAGACCTTAGATGCCACTACCTCTCATCCATCTGAGCACCAATTTGAGGACCCGTTCTACCCTCATTCCAGCCGAGACCTCCCAGACCTCTCCCACAACACCCATTCAATTTCTTACTCCCGGCTGCCTTCCGGGCACTCTCCCCGCCACCAGGTCCTCCCCTCTTTGGACCTCTCCACCCCAACCCCACGCGCCCCCCGACACTGCAATCACACCACTCTGATCCACGCTTTGCATCTCTAAACACTGTGCAATCCTTGCCACCACACCCCGTTCAGCCTCCCCTCCAACCCTTAGCCAAATGCCCCCAGCTCTCCCAAACACCTTAAGAACAGATATTGTATCTCCTGTGCCATATCCATCAAACACACCTCCCCCTACATCACATCCAGACACAAGACAATCCCCTATACCTACACCCAGGCCACCTGCCCCAAACCACTAAACCCAGTAAAATAACCCCTCAAACATCTAAATAGCCGCCCAGACACACATACACTCACCAGGCTCCACTCCCCAAGCACCCCCAGAAGACTTCTCAGACCACCCCCAACTGGGAAAAAGACTGGGAAACCTATTTGGGGCCTCTCAAAACCTCTCCACCCCCTTTACATCATAGAATCCACCTCCTCTATCGTACCTCACCTTCAAACGAGGGACTCTATTCCACACACTCTCATCCCTGATAATCACTACATCTACCTTTACCCAGAGGTCACACACCTTCTGAGTCCCCTTCTCAGAAACACACCAACAAAGCATAAGGCCAATGTCACCTCTCCCTCCACCGGTAACCCTCGGCCAACCCTGAGAAACACCTCACCTTCAAACACATCCCGGACCCGGCTCCAAATCCTGCCTACCCATTCTACAACACTGCAAGCGCTTACCATCCACCTAACCATCCTTAGGCAAGCCTCCCCCCTTCATTGCAGCTATCATCGCATCAGCCTTCACCCTCTCCCACATATATAACGTACCACCCCCCTCCATCAGGAATCCCCTCTATCCCCTTCCCACCAGCTCCTCTCACAATATGCACCCCCCACCTCAAACAAACTAATCAAAGGTCTAAAGTGCATTCTGATCAATGTCAGATCGGTCAGTAAAAATCATCACAACATTTATCTCATTAGAAGGCCTTGCTATCCTCTTCACCAAGCTACAATCTTATTGCGAATAACAGGGCTAGCAGGGCAGGTGGCATTGCCATCCTCTACATCTAATACTCAGAGATACAAGCCTGCAATTCAGACTGCAAATCGCTCCTGGTATAACTTCTGCTCACACCCCCTGTGATGAATCCTGTGGAGTCATCACAGAAACCCAGCCTAAAGTCTCCTCCCATGTGGCCAGGGAAAGGCAGACGCTACCTGATCCTAACCCCGGAAGTGGTGATCAGGAGGGAGGATCACATGGGAGGAGACGGCTATCAAGGGAATGTGGTAACTCCGTCAGGCGAGATGTGGTATTCATGCTCTTTTGAGGATGAGGTTTTCCTAATGTCAGAGTATTTAATAGCATGTTGCCACAGTAGGGCCACCCCTCACAGGCTTACAAGGTGACATGTATGAGATCCCTCTTTGCAACCATGAAAACTACTATAAGGGACAGGGAGTTAATACAAATACTTTTAGTAGTTATGATTCTACATTGTGCTTGGATTATAAATCCAAGAGAAAACCATTACTCTTCTTAAAATCTTCCCATAAAAATACATCTCATCAATCACTCAAACAGAATGCGTTAAATGAAGTACAAAGAACTAAGAACATTATGGACTTCAAGCCCCTTAAAGGAATGGTTCGGTCAGAAATTTTTATTGTCCCTACGGGTCGGCCATGTGTTTTTAAGCCTAAATCGCTCGATTTTAGAAAAATTTCCTATGGACCTTACCCGAGTTTCCGTCCATTAAACGCACGCGAAAACAGGCACCTGGGCGCTGCCATTTTGCGATAATCCTATCACTTGCCCCATCGCCCTGGCTGACCTGTTTTTGCGGCACTAAATCATATCCCCGCCCCTGAGCCTGACATTATCAAAACGTTCATATTCCCTGCCTCTCTCTGTGACGTTACTGTGCTGCGTAGGCAAACGCGCCCAGTCGTCTTCTACGCGACTTCACACAGAACCCGGAAACCAACACAGATCAACTCACAACACAGCGCACCACAATTCGGAATATGAAACTGTACTTTAAAATCAAACAGCAATACGGTACATTTGGTAAAGTACATTTATTTGACATTAAATGTTTAGAGAATATTCAGCAATTGGCATATTAAATCGGAATGGAATTTTTTTTCTTTTCTCTCGATCCGCAAATCCTCTAAAGTTTATTGTGAGTCACACGCTGTTCCTTTATGATACACAGGGTGTTGGTTTTCGTTAAAAGAAGCACTTTGGTCGCACGGTGAACCGCAAGGCTGTTCCATCAACTAGGCACTAGGCCACCGTAAATGTTGATATGTTGCTTCTAGCTGCTAGTACTGCGTAAGGGCATATGGGCCCTTTGGCGATCGCCCCATAAAATTGTCAACGTTGTGCAGTTGTTTACAAGAAGCTGCAGCTGGCGATTAAAAAATCCGTCGGCCGGGGTCTGGAATAGGTGGCAGTAGCAGTACGTTAGGATGTACCTGTTTAGAAAACAAACATTGAAATTAGTCTCACCAGCCGATCTTTATTACTATTATTCATTTTATTTATTACGGCCGAGCTGAAACTATTTGCTTGCGAGGATAGTGCAATGGAGTATGTTCGGCTCTAAAAGCAATGCGAAAACTAACAAAATAAATCGAAGTTAACACACAATGTAATGATTTTTTAGCGTTGAACCACTGAGAAACGACTGTCTACATGTGTGTTGAATGGGCACATGCATGCCCATGTGCCCGGTAGAAAGACGATCCCACAAATGTTTTACTTGCTCTTCATTCATTCATTCTTCATTCCGGTATAAAAGCGTCTAAAGAGTTACTTACATTATATTTGCCACTTCCATTGTGTCTCTGCGTAATGCAGTCCGTGAATCCCACTGTGTTCGTGCCAATGATTTTTCATATACTGAACGAACATGAAACTCTCTCTAGTTTCAGAATTTTCAGCCTTATCGTCTCTTACGTTATTGCACCCCTCCTTCAAATGAAGTCCTTTCGGCATTGTCCCTGTCTATCAAGGTCAAAAAACAATAGAACCTTATACTGCCAGTGCGAGTCGCGGGCCTCTTCAGCCCGCGAGCAAAAAATCAAAGCCGCTGACCTTCACTCTGCATGAGCATACATTCTTACTTTGCAACATCCTGTGTAAAGCCATCTGTGAGAACTTGAATTTTCGACTCCATCTTTGTACTAGGCCTCAATGTGCAAATGCAAACTGGCTTCTCTCCCATCTGCAACGCCTCTCTTGGCATGTTCTAAGGCCCCCAATTTTGTCCTTGTTGTCCTCGAGCTTTGCAGCCCTAGAGAACCCTAACTATTGAGACATTGACTTTTTGGGGGAAGGTCAGGGAAAGTATAAAGTACCCGAGGAGTTGAGTTGAAAGTGAGATTTATTGTTTGTTTAATTATTTGCAATGCGCAAGCCTCCCCTCAGTTAACAGTGCGCAGCATTGACATGAGATTGCGAAACTTAGTTACACCAACAAAAATATTTACATACACATATTCACAAGGTCAGCGATATGAGGTGAATAGGGAGAGAAGTCAAAGATGACACCCATGTTGTTCGCCACCCAGGATGGTGAAGGGAGGGTTTAGGGTTAGCATACTTTGTATGTACACTGTACAATAACATTATTTTCAAAAAGACAATCAGATTACAATTATTTAAACCGGGATTTGTATTTCTCAACGAGCTCTGCTTTGGGTGGAAATGGCACAGTAGCAATGTTTGGTGGCAATGCATCAGTGCTGTGCCCAGAAATACTCAAAATTCCATATCTGTGCTTCTCTAGTACAGTAACAATAAGGCCTTTAACAAAGTCAAACTCCATTTCCTCATATACTGGTTTCACCACCCATTTCTTACTTCTTTTTGCAAAGGCCGTAGTGTAGCGAGGCATCCCTACATTTCCCGTAGTCCTAGATTGTTCATGGCACACATTCTCGTTATGGGCCAAGACCGCTAGTAGAGTCCTATGTTTCATGCCCTGTATGCCAAAATGCAATCGCTTTGGCCTGTACTTTAGGCACATATTGTGGAACACCTCCAAACCTCGTGTGTGACAGAATTAAGGTGAACGTTGGTACAGTGGTGCATCAGTGACCGCCATTTTTCAAGTAGGATTTCCACTGACCTTTCACAAGTTTTGGAGCTCCACCAACGATGGTTGCTGATAGACTGGGACCACTGTGAAATACTTTCCAAACCTTTCCCTGCAGCCGAGATTTTCTTATTGATTGATTTAGCAAGAAGCCATACGTCAAATTGATGTTTAATATGTGGGAACTGCTCTCTCATGGTCTTGGCTATTGAAACGTGTCTGTCCGTGGCTATGAGGTCGATGTGCATTCCCCTCGATTGTAGATATTCCAATGATTTTATAAATCCCAGTTTCTCCATGGCACTGAGGATTTACATTGGGACACCTGCACGACCACCAAACTCACAATTTTCTTACTATCCATGTCCTGAAAGTAGTAGGTGCAGTACTTGGCAGAAAATCCAGGGCTGTCGCACTGTCCATCGCCGGCTAGCCTGAATAGTTTGCCTTCGAATGTACTTTCTAGAGACAATTGTTCAATTTTCCAAGCATCACTAATGGCCGGAAATAGATAATCATGTTTGAATTTGTAGTACTGCATTTTAGAAATGAAATGAAGTCCCATAAACTGAAAGAAAGACTCTAACTTTCTAAAACTGGAGCCACTAAAAAGGAGGCAGCTGCACACAGTAGATTGCCTGCTGGCAGTTTCCCCTACATCGGTTGTGCAGACCATGAGAGCGTATGATTTAATCTACAGGCGGCATGTATTTTGACGTTACTGCCTTGTTTTTGACAAGTCGCATGAATCAATGGCTTCCCACATACTTCTCCTCTAACTGAATGCCCACATTTCAGCATACTTATAATATCCATCAAACAACTGTCGAATACTATGTATTTGCCCTCTTTCATTAGACTGTCATCCGGCGTCAAAGTTGTTTCGGACTGTATCGTTGAGGACATATCACCACAATTGAAAGAAATATAGTTGATATCAAGTTCTGATGCGTCAGTGAATCCTGCTGCTGGTTCATTCTCTGTCATTTCAACATCTGTTACTTCAACATTGATGGGAGAACACAACAATGTCGACAGTTTTTTGGGTGGCATTTTTTTGGCGGGTGTAGATTGTGTGAATTGATCTGCGACTACTTCAGAGCTATCTACAATACATTCAGTATCATCTTCTTGTGGTGGTACGGTCACACATTCAATTCATGTTCTGGCCATTGGACATAAACATCTCGAGTCTCAACACGCCGCGCCCGAATTAATAGTGTAAATGTTCTGGCAAGCAAAATCTCTCATTTGCTTCACTGTCTGTGTATGTATAGTTCGTACACCCACGGGTAACTAGAGGACAGATTGGAAAAGGGATGTTCAGTTTAAACAGGAGATAAAGTATAGTACAATTGACAGGAAAAAAACATAATATAGTCCCCAGCACAAAACAATTTCTAAAATTATGAACGGTTTGTAACTAACCTTATGTTTGTTTCTTTTCTTTGCAACTTTCTTGACTCGAACTTCAACATCTGCACGCTGTTGCTCCAATTCGTTTCCGCATGTCTTCCCTTCCTCTTGCGCTGCAACGACTATATTTTCTGGATCCGCATAGACAGCACGGAATGACGCTCCATCGACTCCCTGAAACATAGTAGTTTCATTACTATGTATCACAATATTGAAAACATAAAACACACGTGAGGACGACCACACAGGTACATCTCAATAGCTAACCATGAATTAAACATTGTGTAGAACAATCAAACGACAAGTATCTAGTTCGATGTCAGTATCCAGACCTCTGGCTCCGCATAGACTGCCATGAATGATTGTATTGGAGAGGGCGCCTCAGCAACTCCCTGAAACACAGTACTTGCATTAGTATGGTTTTCAATATTGTAAACATAACACACACTTGGGGTCGACGGCACAGGTACATATAAAGAGATAACCACAAATGATGCATTGTCTAAAAGAATCAAGGAATATCTAAATATGATCAGATTTAATCGACTTATTTCTCCAATATATTTACAGCTGCATCATCTAAATGGGATGTTGTGATTGTAGTGGAAGCTCCGTCGTCTCCCTGAAACACAGTACTTGCGTTAATAGGGAAGAAAGTATAGCAAATGGAATCACGTTACATGATCACGCTCGATGGACCTGTCAGTATCCATACCTTTTGCTGCTGAAGAATATCTATGGATGTTGTAAATGTAGTGTGCACTTCCGAAAGCTGTTGCGCAGATTCGTATACGCATGGTCCCGCTTCCACTTCCCCTGGAATTATTTGAATGCCAGGCTCTGCATCAAGTGCAGGGGTTGACGCTCCATCAACTGCCTGAAACTTGCATTAGTAAGGATTACAATATTGAAAACATAACACCCACTTGGGATCGACCGCACAGGTACATATCAATGGCTAACCACGAATGAAACATTGTGTAGAACAATCAAACGACAAGTATTCCAGCTCTGATGATCTAGTTCGATGGAGATGTCAGTATCCATACCTCATGCTGCTGAAGAATATCTATGGATGTTGTCAATGTGGTGGACGCTTCAGCATCTTCCTGAAAGACAGTACTTGCATAGTATGGATAACACTAATTATAACTGAAAACAAACACCAGTGGACGATAACTAAGGTGTATATCAATTGGAAAGCACTAACCAAACATTTGGTAAAATGATTACACGATAAAATAAAAATATTACTTGACATGCATAAAACAGGTCTGTAGCGGATTAGCCTAGTAAGATTACCTGATACGCGCTAGAAGTGGTTGATAACTGCGACCACGTCACGGATGTAGGATGTTCTTGCTTCAGATTCAAGGGATAGTCAAGCAGTTGTAAAGGTAAATTATTGTTTGATAATGAAAAATTGCCATATAAGGCAACAGAATACGAGAGTAATGCTATTGAAAATGCGCAATATAGCGCAGGTCCCTGTGCCCATATATAGATTTCGTTTGTGGGTTATGAAATCGGAAAAGAATATATTGATAAAGGTCATTATTCAAAAAGCTAGACACTCATATCAATGTCGAAAGTATTACAAGGGACACAACACCTAAAATATCAATTCATTCAGCTACCTACACACTATCGCAAGGCCTAAAGCTAAATCCGGACACTTGACTCACCAATGGCGGAATGTGGACGAATAGAGTGGGAATAGCGTTTGCAAGCAATTTTCGTGTTGTTCGCCGTTTATTCTTCTTTGTTACCCAAGATATGGCGTACATGTTCGAGGAAAAGTGCCGGCTGCAGATGCGGTATCAATCACCCCTCTTGTCCTCTAAGACTTGTTGGACTCTACTTTCCAGCTCAACCAGTGGATATCCGCAATGTCTGACCCATTCTCTTATTCGATCAACTGTTTTCGGGAATACATGCATTGTAGTGCCTTCAGATTTAGCATGGGTCTTCGAAGGGCAACCGCTAATCGAACAGACAGGCATTGTTGAAAATTCAGAAAAGTAAATATCAACATTATTATACAATCTTATTAAATAAAAATGGGATACAAAAGTAAATGAACCATACAATGTTCAATCCAAGGTTTGTTTAGGTCGCCGGAACTATACCAGTTCATCATGTGCGGCTTAGTATTTGAATAAGTTGCAGAAATGTAGAAATGATGTGACTAAACTCTGAACATGTGACTCGTCCCTTGGATGTTCTGTCTTGCATGAGAAGGAAACATGCTTACATTATAGACTGGACCCCCGAAGGATGCAATTCGATGACAATTGACACAGATGAAAATAAATAGATCTATTGATGGCATAACAATTATTTTTTATTTTTTATTTTATTGGTTTCAACTCAAACCTTTAAAATATTACACAACAAAACAAAACATTTAACATTTACATCTTAATAATGCCCCTGATACCTTCTTCCCTTCTGCACCTTCCAATGTCAACAGGGGACCACTCCCCAAAGTGATTTTCCCACTATGCAGTCGGCCCATGTTTACTTTTTGGTCAATGACTATGGATCAGTTTTGTTTATCATCTCCTCGATTACTGCTAAAAATTAGGTCAGGGGCATAATTAGTTTCCGATCCATCCCGTTCCACAGATTCTGCCACCACTCCTCTGCACTCACTGATTGATGGTTTCCATACCACTGACCCAAGTGAATGGACCTTTCATTTTTTAGAGGGGGGCAGAATAACACAAGATGTTTGAGGGATTCCCGCTCCTTGCAACAGAAGCGGCAGGTAAAGTTTGGGTCAGTAACTCCTGCTCGAAGCCTGATGCGGTCTTTCGTTTTGTATGCATTCAGCCTGAATAACATGAATAGCCTGCATGCTTTTGAGTTTGGGAAGCGATTCATGTATGGTTTCAATACATTGTAGCTTCTCGCTTCCGCAGGGGCATCTTTCATAGCGCTAGCTAGCAGGCGCTCGCTACCTGTGTTGATCCAATCGGTGCACCATATCTTCACTTTCGCTGCTGTCGGGTTTGAGTGGAGGGTTTGTAGACTGATGTTGTGGATTGTTAGCATATCGTCTCCTCGTTTCAGCCATTGAGACAAAATGTCTGGGCCGTTGTCTCCCGCATGATGAAAGATCTTGAATTGGAGGATTCCCTCTTCAGCTTTAGATTTCCGGAACAACGCTAATTGGTTCCAGCAAATCCTGGCATGCAGCGATACTAGAGCGAGTTCATACCTTATGCATGCAGTAGAGATTCCTATCGGAAGGCTTAACGCCTTGGACCAAAACATGTGCTCCAATGAAGCCCAATGTGTCGGTGGGCATCCAAAGGCATTTTCAGCGCCGTATGTCAGAATCGGGACCACTTTTTGCTCATAAAAATTTCTCAGTGGTCGTATTGAAAATCGCCTGCATTATTTATGGATTACAAGGGCCTGACATGCCAGCTGGCTGCATTTCCTCTTGGACTCAGTCACCCACGGGTCATCACAGATACTCGAGTTCAAAATCATGCCTAGATATTTTACGGAGTTTGACGTCCGGAGATCAACATGATTTAGTGACCACACTTGTTTTGAACGCATTTGTTTTTGACACATTCTTAGGTTTTCAAACACCAAAATTTCAGTCTTTGCTGGGTTGATCATCAAGCTGTTCATGTTTACATATTTTTGGACTGCATCCAGTTTACGTTGGAGGCCGATCGGTGTTTGATCTAGAATTACCAGATCATCGGCATACATCAACCAGCTTATCGGCGATGAGTTGAGCTTCGGAGGGAAAGCCCTCACGGATTGAATTGCTTCTCCGATATCGAAAATGAAAAGGCTGAAAATTGCAGCTGCCAGCGGGCAACCTTGCTTCACTCCTTTGAGAGTCCTGATTTTGGCAGACAGGGTGCCCGCATGATGAAGCCGAATTGAGATTGATGTGTCTGTGTGTAACTCTTTGATTGCCGCGAGTAGGTCTTCCGGGCAACCCCAGATTTTCAGTTTATGCCACAGCACTTCCCTATCAATCAGGTCAAATGCCATGGAAAAGTCAACAAAAGCTGCATAGACTTTCGTGTTTGTACGTATGGCTTCCATCTTCAGCAGATTTAAGATTAGCAGGTTCAGTGAGCACTCCACCATTTTCACAAAGCCTGCTGTCTTTTGTCCACTTTTTTGGCAGATTGGGCCCACTTAGTCAGTTTGTTTTGCAGCAATGATGCATAGAGCTTACCTAGAACGTCAAGCAGTGCCACTGGTCGATAGTTTTTTGGTGACGCTCTGTTCCCTTTCTTAAATATTGGCACTATTATCCCTGACTTCCATGAGGTTGGCACTTGTTTCTGCGAGTTTATTCTTGCAAAAAGGTCGAAGCACAAGTCAGCTCACATGTCAGGAAATTGTTTGATCATGAAGTTTGATAGACCATCCGGGCCCGGGGCCCTTGAGTTCTTCGTCCTCATTATTGCCTCTCGAATTTCAGCTCTTCAAAACTGTAAATTCCAGTCGGATTCAGTTGTTGTGTGCATATGTGGATCCAGGGTTTTGTGATATAGTTCCGTGAAATGCTGGACCCATTCAGCTTCCGTCACCTGGCATGTAAGCAGGGCCTCTTGTGGGGTTTCCATCTCATTGATTGTTCGCCAGAACTCTCCGCTGTTCTTATTTGATAAGATCTTTAACATGGCCTCTGCGTCATTCTGGTGTAATACAAATTGATGGCTATTGATCCAGTTTTTATATCACTGTTTAGTTACTTTGTTTCTTTGCGTTATTTCGTCAACTGGACCTTGATTTTTTTCCTGATTTCAGCTTGCATGGATCTTTTGCCTTGAATCACCATTAGATCAAAACAATGTTTTTTCCGGAATGACCAATTTTTCATTCCGTTATTTTTGCTTTTAAATTGCGCCAATATTGGTGCATATTCGATCTCTGACGGTATCAACTTGAATTGGGAGCATATGTTGACCACTTCGTGTTCTTCCAATCTTATTCGCAGACGATTTGATTCTGCTGAAATTTTCGATCTCCTTTTGTGTAGTGAAATTTTGCTACCAGCATTTCGTTGTCACTATTTGGCATTGCACGAATATTCAAAGATTTTATTCTGGCATGCAATGTGTCAGAGATAAAGATGTAGTCCATAGTCGAACTGGAGCTTTCACGCTGCCACGTGGGCTTCGGTGGAATGCCTCCTAGGGTACAGCCATTTAACATGGACAGACCTCTTGCATTCATTTCTGCTGATCAAGTTTGAGCAAGGTGACCTTTGACGGCACTCTGGGGTTTAAAGAGAACAATATTTAAGTCGCCACAGAGTACCAAGCCAGATCCACTTGATTCGAGCAGATTGTCAATTATGGAGGAAACTTGAACTATGAAGGGATACGACCCGGTTGATTGATGATTCCAGTACACATTAATTATGTAGATGATATCATAAGCCAACGGTTTCTCTATAAGCTTTCTTATTTTGCAGACTTGAATGTAGGGCATATAATTTTTAGAGTTTATCAAGCAGTAACCTGAAGACCGTTTGATCAATGTTAAACAGCCCCGCTACCGGCCGCCCCTTGTCAGCTTTTGTTGCTGGATTCAAAGCACCCTCAAATTCAGATGTCACGGGCAGGTCGTGAAGCCACGTTTCTTGCAAGCATATCAGGTGCAAGTCTTGGAACCAAGCGTTATTGAACAGATGGAGAAAGCCACGTGTGTTCCATGATGCAAACAAACACTCCAGGTCCGAACTAGGATTTGAACATTAAATGTGATTTTTATTATTTAGAGCTGAAGCTAGCCAGTTCCATTCTTGCGTTACAACTTTTTCTTTTCCGTTAATTGGTGTTGAGTCCACCGTGATACCCTCTGGCTCTCCATTGATTATCGTTATTTTGATTTTCGCCATCGGGCTTGATCTGTCTGCCTCGGCCTGCTCCCTGGCTACAGTGTTTTGGGAAGTGGGAGCGGAGTGTTGCCTCTTATAGTGTGACCCTCCTGACCCCTGCTGGATCTGTTGAAGCTGAACAAGAGCTTTAGAGCTATGAGAAGCCTCTCAAAACGGCGGCGTTTCCTTTACCGTGTATCGTGAGCCGCATATTCCATCAGTCTTCAGCGGTTTACTGCATCTTTCTGGCTCTGCTAATTTGTAAGTGTCAAAGCCCAGCGATAACAAATCTTCATCGGCCTCTAGAATTACATTCGCGATTATATTGGAGTTTATATGCAAGATCACCTTGTCTGTACACCGCTCATCCGGGAATTCAACTGATCTTTTGAATCCAGTGATCTAAGCCGAGGTATAAGGTGAAGTAATCTTAACACATTAGATCTGTTCAAGATTAATTTATCGCCACCTGCCAACCTCTCCAACATAATTTTGATCAAGATAGGCGTTGCATCCGATCCGTTTTTTTCCTGTCGGATCTCAGTCTTCGGATTGCTTTTTTTAGACGATGCGTCTTGATAGTGGTCGACTTTCTGTGGTGAGGCTTGTATGGCGAACGGTGCAGACATCACAGGCCCTTCGTTTTTTTGTGCGAGTTTTACTCCGTTCACTGCTTGTTGGCCGACTTCACAGAGATCCAACTTCTTCTGATTAAGCAGTCTGTGTCTTTCCCATTTCGCTTGAAGCGTTATGAACTCCGGGCTCCTAGGTTCAAAATCTCCCTCCTCACCTTCTCTGACCGGAGACACCAGCTCACAACGCCTCTGGGTATTACCTCGTGTTGATGTCGACCAGGAGCTCTGGCTCACTTCCGTCGTGACTCTTTTGGGCGATACTAGTTCTTTTTCCGGAATCTTCGGGTCAACACTCAGTTTCGGGCCGAGTGTCACTTGGGAATTTTTTTGTGTACCTTGTTCACCGAGCGGTGCTTTCGTAGTAGCGACGCACTCTGGTTCTGTCTCCTCATAAACAGATAGGTCCATTAACTCTTTATGAATTGCCAGGTCTACCTCGCCTGGCAGAATTTCAACTGCGGACGTCTTATTTTCCACTGTTTTTGGTTGGACCGCTGCCTTATCATTGATAGTGTCCGCTAGTTTAAGACTTGAAGTGATTGCTTTGTCAACCAGTTGGAACATGTTCAGATTCCGTAAAAATTTTCGTGCACCCTTTTGTTGATTTTTTTTCCAAGCAGGTAGATTCTTTTGCTTTTTCTCTGTTTAAGGTGGAATTTGTTTTGCAACCATATTGACTTTGGTCTGAGTTTCAGAGTCTTGATTTTCGAAAATGGGGAAAAGCCCGGCGGAGGTCTCAATAGCCGCGGGGCGTTCAATCAGCTCAATCACCTTAACTACTTCATTTGCAAGAGGCATTGAGCCAGATGCCTTTTGAGAGTCTAGTAAGGCAGGGTTTGCAGCGTTTTTGGCTTGGTGGAAGGCCGTGTTAAACGACATGTCTAGAGCATTAGGAAGCCCCACATTTACACTCTCCGGAACGCCGTTGTTTATGGGAATCTCTACCACAGATGCATCCAATGGTGATACAACGTTGTGCACAAGGGACCCCGGTACATTCCCTTCAATTGTGAGACTTTCCAGTGGTCTGACACTCAGGTTCTGAGATTGCAATGGCTGGAGCAGTCGTGTCGAATTCCTGGTCTGCTTCTCAGCATTAGACACGGCTTTTCCAGGGCATTGCAACTCTGGCATTAATGCCTCAGTCATGTCGCTGACACAACCCAGATCTTCTCCTCTTTGTGTGATCTGAGATTTTTGAAAGAGGGACAAAGCTTCCTTTGCAACCTCTGCAAACAGTTTTTTGTCGATCGTGTCATTCTGTTTCACATCGTTTAAAGAATTCAATCCTGCCATTATATTGTGATTTAGCTCATCTTGTTTAGCCTTTTGGTCAGTGTGAGATCATTCTAAATGCAACACTTTTGAGTTCATCATGGCCAGTAAAGTTGTAATGTCTTTCACATTTTTGTTTAGAGATTCATACAGCTTGGTGAAGGGCGTTAAGGAAATAGCCATTGCAGATGTTAAGGCTATTAAGAGTTCATTTGCCGGTACATGCGCACAAGGGGCTGCACGTCCCTCTCTTCCTTTCTCCTGA
Source organism: Ambystoma mexicanum (assembly GCF_040938575.1). Lineage (NCBI taxonomy): Eukaryota > Metazoa > Chordata > Amphibia > Caudata > Ambystomatidae > Ambystoma > Ambystoma mexicanum. The sequence continues at coordinate 603,338,818 of NC_090922.1, forward strand.
GAGACACGGGGTACTCGTCTATACCAAGCTCTTTCTCGCCGTATTTTAGGAAAAGGGCGTTCGATAAATGACGAATCTCTTGCGGTTGAGTCATTTTCCGAGTCTTCGCTAATTGTAGAAGTGATTTCTTGAGTTTGAGGACACAGCCTGGGTGTGAAAGCTGCAATACTGTGTAAGGGCAGTCTTTTCTGAGAGTTTACTATGTTGCTCTGGTGTGACGATGATGACTCGTCCAAGGATCCAGCAACCACCGGTTTGGGTCTTTTGTAGTTGCCGGATCCCCATATATCACGGTTTACATTTGTGATATTGGCGCAATTCCTTTTCTGAAGAACTTTAGTCATCGTGTCCTGCACTGGGGTGGATGTCACAGACTGTTTAATTGTGTAGGATTTATTTAAATTAATCAGGTTTTGTAACACCGTGGAGACCACCTCTAAAGAGTTTCTCTCGTCAGCGGTGGGGGGCTCACATCACTGCCCCTCGGCGCACAGCCTGATTGTGAAACACACATTGCAGCACAAGTACAAGCTGCTGGTAGCAAGACCTCAGGGGTTAGTATTGATTGTAAAGCAGGGGGCGTAATCTCATCAACGATTGCCCTTGTGGTTAGGGACAGATTTACAATATCACTTGTATCCTGAGAAGCACATGCCTCAAGCACGACATCAGAGTCGGCAGTGCTTCTAGCAACGAGTTCTACATTCTGACTCTCTGAGGCTGCCGCAGCAACGCGGCTGGCAAGGCTAGCCTCTGCCTGATCCAACAGGCGTTGTTCTGCCTCCGCGTCTCCAACGATCGCGGCGCATCCTCCCATCGCTTCCGCTTCCTTTGACAGGCTCCGCCCACTGTCAACAACGAGAGCTGCCGAGTCTGCCGACAGTGGCCTTGCCTCCCACTGCTCCGCCTCAGTTCCAGCACTGGCCGGGGCCGCTGCGGGCTCCGACCGACCTAACACACGGAGAACACCCGCCGCCCCCAGAACGGGACACAGCTCCCCCGACCCCACTGGTGAGTCATGTAGAACGACACGTTGAATAACGACCGTGCCGTTCACGGGACTGCCAGTATAAGACACGTGTTGACTTTTATCTTCAGTTTGGTTCGGGTTATTAGACGCGGGCATTAGGTGAATAGTGTCAAGGTAGGTAGGGACTGAGGGAGCGACTTGATTTGAACATGAGCAATCTTCGTGTAACAGAGGCTGAAATACATCGTCGCGCATCTGGGTGGCATGCTCTCTTGTAAAATCTGTGATTTCTGACGCTGAGCGACATGAAAAGTATTGGCTCACCTGTTTCTGGCGCGCGCTTTTTGTCGGCAGTTCTTCTTGAATAGCCATGCGTTTGGATTGCGCTCTGGTCCTTGGAGATGATGTTAAGTTGGATGGGTCCATCATCTGCACTGCGCCACTCGCCACAGCCAAACAGTGTCCTCCTCAGCCCTTAGTCCTCAGGGCTTAACGCCACAAGGGTGGTGGAGGCGGCCTTTTGTGTCTGCTGACCCGGTCAGGTGACTTGGTCAGGTGGGAAGCAGTTAAAGACACAGGCACACGCACCTCCTTTCTCCACTTGGATTCTGTCACTCGCCACAGCCAAACAGTGTCCTCCTCAGCCCTTAGTCCTCAGGGCTTAACGCCACAAGGGTGGTGGAGGCGGCCTTTTGTGTCTGCTGACCCGGTCAGGTGACTTGGTCAGGTGGGAATCAGTTAAAGACACAGGCACACGCACCTCCTTTCTCCTTTCTCCACTTGTATTCCGTCACTCGCCACAGCCAAACAGTGTCCTCCTCAGCCCTTAGTCCTCAGGGCTTAATAATTTAAACTCAAGTCAATAGCAATGAGACCAATGAACATAGCACTATTGAGTACTCTACTCGCAAATAGATAGAAATTTAAAAATCAACGAAATATGACTAGGATACATGGCCTTACCTTGACCAACAAACAGTTGGATTCAGCAAGCCGAGCAGTATGTTGCAGGAGAACAGGTAGATGGCCACAGGAAGCACACTGACGAGTTTGCTCGAAGCGGTCACAGAAGTTCACGGATAGCACGACGACGAGCAGATTAGCATAGATCTCAGTGGTTCTCAGGTAGCACGTTCAGGAGTTGACTTGCAAAGCACAAAGATGTTCTCATGAGATATATCAAGTGGTTTATAAAGTATTAGAAACAGGGGTGTGTTTGTGAATGAATGACGTGTGTATGTCGTGGTATTATGTGGATTGCAGGGGGGCGGCCAGCGTCAGGGGAGTCCTTCCTGGAGACACAGGGTCTGAGGAGGCCATATGAGCGATGGCCCCTGGGCGTGGGATACCCTTTGAAGTGTACATGGCATTTGGCACCTGGGCCGGTATCGCCCCTGACAGCACACCATGGCAGCGCTCATCCCCGGGTGCGAACTGCCTTTGATGGGGGGGAGGGGGTGGATGGCCCGGTGGGCGTGCAGACAAGGCACAGGAAGACTGCTGAATTGAGAGACACTTTATTCATTTAAAAAATTGAAACAACCGTTAAAATATATGTGGTGTTTTATTTTGTTTTTTATTTTGATGGCACAAAAATACAAAACTTTACACATTGTAGGGGTCAGGTTGCAGTACAGCGAGGGAAAATCCCCTGTACTGACCGCTGTCACTGTCGAAAGTTTGTCTTATGGCACTAACGGCACAGTCGGGTATTACTCTTCGAACATGGTGTCCAAGCCTCCCGTGAAGCCACCATGTAAAGGAACGATAGGCCACCAGCCTGTACCACCTGTGAAAAAGAATGATACAAACTGTTTTTAAATGACCAAGATAAGTTTATTAAACGTTTGTTGTCAATGACAATTCTTGTAACTAATGGCATTCTGGTCAGACAAATGCTGTCTAGACACCGCACACTATTGAACGACTTTCATGCGTTACAATGATATGTAGATGTAATTTTGGATATAGGAGACGACCATGAAATAGTAGTGGCATCAGAACCAGAGTATACTTACTCGTTACTCGGATTACGAGGACGAACAGTTGCGCGAAGTTCGTGCATAAGCACCATCATTATCCTCAACACGGACCGTGTGAGGCAGGCTGCCCTGAAGTCTAGCAGCTCGATGATGCATTGCGGCCGTGGATCGCCTTCCGAAATGTAGGGCATGCATCCCGTGTTTTCACAGCAGCAGCAGTTCTCGTCCTCGGTTGGCATTAGCTCACACCGATTGCATGTGCACCAAGTGGAAACACCGTCCAATGCGACTAGGTCCAGTGTCTTCATCCGTTGATTCGTCCTGTCAACTGCCGTACGAAGCCCCATCGTTTTCGCATGTTTCCCTTTCCAGTAGTTCCTCCTCGGTATACTCGGGCTCGTCCATGTAGGGCATTATTGTAGCCATTGTGTGGTAAACAAACAAAAATAATTTATAGCGATGGTACAGGTGTTCACACGGGCTACAAGCGGCGAAGGTAGCTGACCAGAGCACATAAACGAGTCACAGAATACTCAAAGTAACACAGAGAGAGGAATGGAATCGAAAATCTGCTGCTGTGTGTTATGAAACAGTCTGTTTATACTTATTGAGGAAAGAGGCGTCCTGCCATTTCCATGGCGACACGTCATTAGCTGAAGCGCAGCGATTGTTGACACGAGACGTGCTTTGGCGTTGTGAAATGGGCGGTACGCGTCTGCTGATAACAGGCTCAGAGGCGGGGGATATGGTTTAGTGCCGCAAAAGCAGGTCAGCCAGGGCGATGGGGCAAGTGATAGGATTATCACAAAATGGCAGCGCCCTGGTGCCTGTTTTCGCGTGCGTTTAATGGACGAAAACTCGGATAAGGTCCATAGGAAATTTTTCTAAAATCGAGCGACTTAGGCTTAAAAACACATGGCCGACCCGTAGGGACAATAAAAATTTCTGACCGAACCATTCCTTTAATGCTCTTAGCACTGAAACAGGGAAGAGGGGCCCAGAGCTACCAGATTGTAGTGTGCGGTCAAGTTGTTTTTATTTATTTTAATGCTTATAAAGCCCCTCAAGCCCAAGAGCCTCAGGGCGCACAGAAAACAGTAAACATGAACAGGACAAACAGATAGCCAGTAGAGGGGTTCAGCAGATAATGGTCATTGCATGGGGGAGGGACGGACTACGGGCAAATCCACTTCAGCCTGCATGATCGGTAGCGAGTTTAAGGTTCTTTCGGCATCAGATACATGGTCTCGTCGCGCGAGGCCCTGCACTGCATGGACTGCGCCATTCTGAGTGACTTGAAGGGATTGGATATTGGGTTGTGAAGTGCCAGCCAGCAGACTATTGTAGTAATCCGGCCAGGTGTTCACGTAGGCGGAGGCTAGTAGGGAGCTGCTGCTCGTCGAGATCTATGGACATATATGATTCAGTAGCTTGGTTATGTATCCATAGGAAGAGCGGATATTCGATACATGAGGATTCATGGTGAGTTCTGCATCTAAGTATACACCAAGTGTCTTGACACTTTCAGCTACCACGATTTTACTGCCTGCAATAATGAAGCTGCCATAGAGTGGTTTAAGTTTCTTCAACTGTGGCCATGAGGCCACAATCAGGAGCTTGCTTTGGTCCCTATTGAGAACTAGGGAATCTGAGGCCATCCAGGTTTGAATTGCATCATAGACTGTATTGATGGCAGGGGAGTCCGGTGTGTAGTGATCTGACAGCTCAAGGACGACGTGGGTGTCATCAACATAGTTGGTATAATACACACCCAGGTGGTCCAAAAGTAAGAGCAGGGGCCCAGTGTAAATGTTGAAGAGTCGGGGCAATACATGAACCCTGTGGGACTCCACAGGTCATAGGTGTTGGGGTGGATGTAGCATCATCTATTGCCACTCTAGCAGTGCAGTGCCCCAGGAAAGATGCAATCCATTTGGCCACCAGGCTGGAGCAGCAGGCCTGGTCCTTTAATCTGGCCACCAACAGCAAGTGGTTGACCAGATCAAAGGCCGCCGATAGATCCTGCAGCATTAGCAAGGCACGGTGTCCTCCGTCCACTATGCTGGTCAGATTGGACTTTAGGTCCACTATTGTAGTTTCAGTTCAGTGCCTGGCCCTGAAGTCTGACCGACGTATGCCCAGGATGCTGTTTTCTGCTATGTAGTCCTGGAACTGTAGATATGCCACTGTGTCCATGACTTTGAGAAGGAAGAGCACGTTTGTAATGGGCCGATATTTTTTTGCTATTGCTGGGTCCAGATTGCTTTTTTTAAGCAGAGGCGTGATCCATGCCTCCTCGAGGGAGTGTGGGACACAGCCTTTGTAAACAAGAGGTTAACCAAGTCTGATCCAGGGGCCCAGTACATCGAGTGAACCTTTAAAAATGTTGATGGGACAGCCATCTCCAAGGCAGGATGTGGGTTTCATATCACAGACTGACTATCTTGTTGTTTTTGGCATCAGTACACTGCTTGAAATTGAACGTTGCGTTGTTATTGTGGGGGTTGTTGCCAGTATGGGGGAGGCGAGAGGTCTCCCCGGATCCCAAAAGGCTCCCTTGTTGGTCCTGGAGGGTCTGTTGATGCCCTGTAATGTTCAATGAAAATGTGTCATGTATTGCCTGGCACCATGCAGAATCTCTTTTCATTTTGATTTACAGTGCACTTTCCCTCAAATTTGTGAGGATTTTAAAGAGTTCGCTAGACTTTGAGCAAGCATTGGATATCATTGTGTTAAAGTTAGCTGATTTGGCTTCCATGATAACCGTTTTAAACATTTTCACTGCCTGCTTGTAGAGGCTGAGGGATTGGGAGCATGGATTCTTGCGCAAGTCCCTTTCAGAAGAGCTTATCATGCACCTGAGTTCAATAATGGTATCATTGTACCAGGTGTTATTAGAAATGTCAGTTTCGATCCTTTTAACTCTTTCAGAGGCTAATGTCTCAATGACAGAACTGATAGTAGCAGTCAGGTGAGTCACCAGATCAGTAGTCGGTGAAGGAATCTATAGCACGTAGCTTAGCTGACAGTAATGCTGACAGCTTTGCGGGTGTTACATTTTTGAGATTTCTGCTTTTTATGAGTTTTCTGGGCAGAGTCCAGTCTAGCTGGTGATGCTGGGGGATAGGGTAATACGTTCACCATATAGTTATTCGGACAGGGACAAGGAAGAACTGTGACATCAGAGACATAACCCAGTCTAAAGTGTGTCCCGCGACACGCGTGGATCCTTTGACCCATTGTGTGTATACAATGGCATCTAATGCAGCACGCAATGAGGTGGCTTCCTTGCTTCCTTGTCATGATGATCCTCTGCCCACAAATTTAGGTCACATAGTATGATCAATGGTATCTTAGCTTTAGTGATATTTTTAAGACATTTGGGAATTGTTCCCCGAACTGTGGCATATCCCTGGGAGGTCTATAGATGACCAATCCATTCATTGGCATTTATTTTGAATTTAAATAAGAGTCTTTCACACAGTCATCAGGGCTTGAGTGATTGACAATGTGTCAGTCTAGATGTTTTTTAAACATAAGGGCTACCCCACCTCCCTCAGGCCTGAGCGATCCGCTCAGAGCATACATTAGTCAGACAGTGGAAGAGCCGGGGTGGCATCTATGGGTACAGACTCATTGAGCCAGGATTCAGTGACTGCAAGCAGGTCTGCGGCAGAAACAGTCAAAAGGTCTTCAACTTCTACTCCATGCTGCATGAACGAATATTCAAGAGGGAGATGGAAAGTGGCGTCCTTGGGAAGATAATGCTGCCAAGGGTGTCAGAGCTTAGGGTTACATGAAAGATTTCAGCGCAGGTACTGGCTGGGGAGTCAATAACATAGCAGCTCTTGGGTCAAACCTATTAGCAGTAAGAGGATTTTTCTGACTAGGGTTGTACAAGGCCTTCAAGCAACTTTTGCTGGACTTCATATGGACAAGGGGGGCTGTGCAGATATGCTTATTACTACCTGTACTAGAGAGATCATTAGTTCCAGGGGAAGGATCTGCTGCAACAGTGTGCAGTGACTCATTAGTATGAGAGCCAGCGTCCACATGCACCCAGTGGTTCACGTGCAGCTTCAGAGGACCGCAGGAGGATTTGCCATCATTTGTGGTCTGGCGTCCGTAACGTCCTCTGGTTTTACTGGCGCTTGGGGAGAGCGATTGGTGGAAGCATGAGGCAGGAGCTTGGTACGATAGAGAGCAGGATTATGTGTTGGGGTAATGGTATTGGTATTATGCAAGCCATGAATGATCTGTATAATAGAGGACATGTTGAAAGACACAAAAAAAGAGCTCACAGTACACCTTAGTGAGTATAGGACAGTGATCGGGGTGGCAGCTGGCACTCACTGGGCACTAACGCACCGGCAATGTAGTTTTAAGACACAGCTAAACTGGGAAATGGAGTTCTTCTGAACTACTATGGACACGAAGCAGCTCTGAGCTGTAAAGATAGATAAGCAGCAAGCGTGGCAAAACGTGCAAGGGTTCAACCATTATAGATGATATCGAAGCAAAATTCAAAAGGGGCCTATTTGAACTCTAGGTGAAATTTCGAGTAAAAGAGCATCACAATGTAAATGCAATGTGAAGTACTAAGCAATTCAGTGAAATGCCTCACAGTCTTTCCTGCTCTAATTTAGGAATACTTCAAATTAGGCACAATGGTGTAAATGGCAACAACTTCTGAACATGCAGACAATAATTAGGAGTCAAACCACACCACACTCCCATTCATACATACAAATGAATATGTGGGTTGTAATGACCCACACCTGAGCGGGACGTTTGAACATTTAGAGCCCTTTGAGGTGCGGGCCATTAGAGAGAAGCAGCAGGAGGAAGCAGAGGTTGCTACCGCTGCTTTGCCAACAGCGGGATGCCGTGCAGCTAATGTGGTGGAGATCAAGGTGCCTGGGAGATGCAGAGGACGTGCAGGAAGCGGTATGGACGTCAGCTGTCCTGAATTAGAGAGAAGCTCTCTGTGTCCTGCATCTCGCCCCAGTGTGAGGTTTTTACTGGAGAGCGGGTGGAGCAGCGTGTGCTCCTTTGTCAGACAGCACAAGCAGCAGAAGGCTGTCAGGAGCGGTCAAACGCCAGGAAAGACCCGACGAGTGAAGAAGCAGAGTGTCTGAAGGGGACGCCAGGATATACCACTGAGTTTGCCTGATCTAGGTGACCCCGGATGCTCCAAAATAGATCGCTGTGCAAGTAAGCATTTTACAAATACCGAACCTTTAAATTAAAAGCAGACAATGTCATCTCCATAAAGGGAGAGGTTGAATAGAAGAATATTGTTACCTTCATTGCCCAGGCCAAAAGGGGGAATAATCAAGCAAAGTGAATACCACTTATATAAAAGGAGACGCGCAATAAGGGAATATTATAACCCACATTGGCAAAGTCAAAGAGGTGTAATAATAAAACAAAGGGGATACAATTCTCCCAAAGAGGGATATCCAACCAGGGGACATTAGAACCTGCATTGCCAAAGCCAAGGAACATCACAGCAATCTGAATGAAGCAATCCCAGAAGTTGTAAACCACATTGCCAACAGCCAATAGGTGTTGTAGAAAGAAATCAGAAACTGCAGGAGAAAAGCCCTCCTTGTAGACATGATCAAGGGGGAAGAGAACTGTAACCTACAATGCGAAGGCAAACAGATCCATGTGAGAATTATTCTTTTGTACAGTATGCTTGTGGAAGAAGCTGTAAGCCAATTGTATTGCAAGTCCAAAGACTTTGTTGATGGTTTAACTTTCCTCATTGAGGATTTAAGGGTGGAAAGTTTAGAACAAGCCTCCCCACAGAATACGATTTGTATGATATGATAGATATGATATGATATGATAGTCTATTTATATAGCGCCTATACACAATGTGTTTCAAAGCGCTTCCAGACAAGGGAGGGAACAAGGGAAAATACAATGAACATTCTTACAGGCCATAAACAACAAGAATGTGAAATTAACTATCGTACTCGGCCTGGCGACATTTCAGATAGTGCAAGAGCTATGACACAGATAGGGAGGAAAAGGGAAACAGACAGGCGATTACTATATTAGGCCTGACGACATTTCTGGTAGAGGCTGAATATTAAAAGAAGTGAGGGAGAGGGGAGGCGAAAGGAGGGAGAGGAACAAAACAAGCGACTATCGTACTAGGTCAGACTACATTTCAGATAGTGCTGGATGGGGGGAGGTGGGGGCAGAACAAGTATGGGAGGGGGGAGGATACAAACAAACGTTGCTATCGTACTAGGTCCAAGGACCATTCTGGTAAAATAAGTGCAAAGAAAAAAGTAAGGGAGGGAGAAGGGTGAGGAGGAGAACCGTGAAAAAGTGCAGACAAGCAGAGGGGAGCGCGAAATACAGATGCAGGGGTCAATAAAACACAATGTTGGAGAGAACAGAAAATGACGAGGGGCACAGCTTGATTCAGGGCCAACCCGAGTACAAGATCCAGGGAGGTCCAGCATGAAAGTTGAGAAGGTGAAGCACTAAAGTCAATGTGTCCATAAAGTTAAATCCAGGTCGGACATGGTAAAAACCATAGTGAGTAAGACAACTCCTGCAGTGAATAGGTGAAGGGGTGGGTGGGGGGCTGGAAGAGGAGAGCTAGAAAGTGTGGGGGGAGGGGAAGGCCATAAGAGGGGGTAGAGGGGGTGGGTGGTTTTGAAGGGCAAAACAACATCACGGGGGGGGGCCGGGGAGGAGGGCACAAGATCATGGGGGACCAGAGGGGGGCACACACGAGCATCATGGGGGACAAAAGGGGGTGGGGGCGAATACGAGCATCACGGGGGACGGTAGAAGTAGGACTTTATCCTGGAGAGTACACCAGGAAAGGGACAAGTAGTGGTTAGCACTGGCAGGTGAGTGGACCAGGAAGATGATGATTTGAAGTACTGTCAAAAACCTCCTACATCAAGCCTCTGTTCTAAAAGCCGACACTCGACGCCCTTGTTCCGACCAATTACATACCCCATCTCAAACAACAGACTTATAGCTAAACTAACCGGCCAAACCAGCATACTCACAACTAGGGCATTTCACAGAATCCAGCCAGATCCTTTACAGAATACAACCAGATCCTCAACTCCACCCAATCCAGCTTCAGACCCTTACAAGGAACTGAAACATACCTAGTCCCCATCTGGGATGATCATAAAAGACACTCCGACTCGGAAGGCTGTCTCGCCCTAATCCGACTCAACCTCTCGGTGTCCTATGACACCATTGGTCACTCCACCCTTACAGACTTCACTCCCTTGGCATCAGAAACCGCTCTGAAGGGGATATCCTCCTTCCCCTCCAACAGATCCCAATATAGGACACTTGCATCTTTTCTCCTCGACTCCCTGCCTAGTAGCCCATGGAGTGTAGCACTGTCCCTCCCTTTCCCTGCTGCTCTTTAACCTCTACCACCTAAGCCCCCCCCTTCCTGCACTCCTTCAATCCCAAGGCCTATCCTGCTATAATTATGCACCCAAATCATCCACAAAATCTCAAAAGACCCTTCCTCCCTCGATCTCGCTAAATGTCTCTCAGAAATCGAGCGCTGGATGACTGCCGATCACCGCCTACTCAACCCAGCCAAAACTGAGATCATGCTCTTCGGGAAGACCTCTCTCTTGGCCGCTCTCTCTAGGTCCACCGCCCACAACCTCCACACAGTACAAAACCTCAGTTGAGTTATGGCCACTGACCTGACCCTATCACATTAACTCTGTGACAAAAAGCTGTTACCAAAACATCTGCATTCTTGCTGCCTTTTTTCCCTACCTGACCTTCCCACACAGTCTCGCCACTATTGTTACTATCATTCTTTCACGCTTGGAATGTGCTAAGACCCTATACCTGGGGGCACCCGCATCACAGCTAAGAAAACTCCAATCAGTACAAAACAATGCTGCAAAGCTCCTGCTAGCCCTAGGTGCTAGAGGTCACATCTGACCCACCCGCTGTGTTGTTCACTGCCTTCCGATCGGGCGACGATCTACCTTCATGGCAATGTGCATCAGACACCGAGCACTCCACAACATAGGATCGGAATACCTGCAGCATAAATTGACATGCTGTTAAACTGTATTCGTATAATACCGTCCTGTTATGAATATTGCCCTAAACCCATTTGCATTGTGCAGAAAACCGCGTTTGAAATGCTCCGATTCGAATCAACTTCGCTGCCATTTTAAGAACCATCTGCCCTTTTGATTTTAACTCTTGCTTTGTGTCCTAAATGGTGAATTGTGTTTTGAACTACAGCCGAGCCAAATGACCTTGAGTTACGTCATTTAGGCTGCCGAGAGCAGAATCTTTGTTCTGTGCAAAGAAACCTTGTGACTCGTATGAACTGCAATCCAAGTGTTGTCTGCGCTCACAAGCCTCATCCTCATATAAACAACTAAACAATGTAGAACAAACTCAGGCCGTGTGTTTTTGCTGAACTGCATTGTATTGATCCTTGAAACAAGGCTTACTGTGGATTAGAGAACCAATGGTACCATTGAACTTTCATGGACAAGCAAACTTAAACAATATTGTCATATTTGTCATGTGAACTGGGCACAAACCCTCGCATGTCAATTATTAGTTTGGAGAGGGGCTGGACAATGATTGTAAAAATGTATAAAAAAACCTGCATTAAGATGTCCAGCACTCTCACCCCTCACTGTGTCTGCTGGTACACACTGCGAGGTGTTGGGACCCAGTTAGCTATCCGTTTTGCTTTGAATCTGTACATAAATAAAAAAGATACTTTTATCTTTCGACCTGTGATTGGCGCATTTCATTTTGTGGTACTAAGCCTTGATATTTCTTTGGTCTTTCAATGCTACATGCTACAGGCCTAACAGAAACCTCAGATCAGGTGCAGCATTTCTCCTTGTCATCCCAGTGACAAAATCCATCAAGAATAGTCCAAGCACCCACCATATGGAATTCAATCCCATTAACTATCCGCTGCATAGAAGACCACCTCGCCTTCAGGCAGGCTCTCAAAACCTGGCTCTTCCTTTCGACATCCCAATAGACTTATCCCATCTCCCGGGTGAACTTTTACTCATCCCTGACGGGACTGCTGGGGCACATGAGGAGTTGACAAGGTGGGACCTAGCACCCCTCCATTGAATGCATCTCACTCAGGCCTTTATGATAAGCTCCACAAGACCATTCCCAGCTAGGTGTCTGCCTTTCTTCACTGGAACATCAAACACGCCATCCAAACAGAACATGACCGTATCCCGTTCCGGCCCACCCACCTTCACACTTCTGCAATACACACTACTCGACTACACACACCCAGAATACGCATCAAGAACTCCAATAGAAGACAGCTGAGCTCCATACAAAATTCAGTCTAATAATTCATATAATCTGACCCTTCTGACCTGTAGTGACAATTTGTCATGCCACCCATTCCCTCACTTGATAACTATGGGCTGCTGCTGGGGACCTAGCCACTCCCTACCCACCTTTGTGTTGGGTAAAAAGAAAAAATGCACACATGCATTTTCAAAATCCTTTCTTAACCTCTTAAAACTTTGACTACGGTATTCCGAAGGTCGTTCATCCCCAGATCGCTTTGAACCCATACCAATAGCAGTACGGGCAATACAAATGCCATATAACATAAATTATGGTATGGTTCTGGACCTTTTAAAATAACTAGACTACCTATGCAGATGTTGTGAATGAGTTGTGGAAATTGTGTTGTATGTGACTAGCTATACTGATTAAACCAGAATGTTTGCTCTAATTGTACTCACACCATTGTTTGACTGTAAGATTCGCCAACATGTATGTTAGAAAAGATTTCTCTTTTAGCAACTTTCCCTCCATAGTTCTATGGACCCCCTAACATTTTGCTGTAGTTTTTGAACTGGTACAGACTTTCTACAAGGAAGTGAAGCTTTCAGCTTCAGGTACAGACTTTCTACCAGGAAGTGAAGCTTTTAGCTTCACTCCCCTAGCCTTCTGCTCATTTTCTTATGGGGTAACTGATCAGTCATTCAGGCTATCAGTACTGGGAATGTAGGTTTCCCTTTTGTCTTTTACCCTTTGTAACTTTTTAACTTTGCACACAGCACCTTACAATGCAGAGCAACAGGGATACTTTTGTATAACTAGTTTTTACACTTGGGATTTTTGGTTACTTTTATATGTGCCTAAAGACAAGCGGGTGGTAGCAGTTATATTTTTTACATGTTCATGTTATTTCTAGTGTGCACATTCACAATGACCACATATGTTAATGTTAAAGGTTTTTATACTGCGCACCAATGCCACTTGTGTGGTCTCCAGGTGCTCAGGCGGATCTTTAATGAAGGGAATGAGGGTGTGTGGTTAATATGGTTGAGTGGGAAAAGAGCAAGATAGCTGTGATGTGCTGTTGGCAGCTTCAGTTTGGAAACACTATTCACTAAGCATAATTGGGATTGTCGGGAGTTGCCCACAATGAGAGGTTGTGCGAGATTATATGTGTCTTTTGTTGTTGCAGTGTTGTGAAGTATTTGTGGACTGTGGTGCTGTAGTGGTCTGGTTTTGTTAAGTCCAGAGGTTGAGAAGTGTATGCAGAGGAGTGGGCTCATTAGTACGGATTGTTGATGAAGGTCCTGGAAATCCATCCAAGTGCTCCACACCTCACACCCCCAAAATTCATCCCAGGGCGTCACACCACCCATCCCAGGAATCAACCTGAGTGTGTCCCACCTCCCACCCCATCCCTCCCCTAAAAACCAATCTAAGTGCATCACATTTCCTCACCCTGACAGTTAATATTCACAGTTCTTTCTAGATGCGACGCAAGCTAATATTCACAGTTCCGTCCGGATGTGACACAAGCTAATATTCACAAATCTGTCTGGATGTGTATAGATGTGACGCGAGCTAATATTCACAATTATGTCTGGATGTGATGCAAGCTAATATTCACAGTTATGTCTAGATGTGACGCAAGGCTAGTCTTCAAATTCTATCTGAATGTGACAAATGGCTAAACCTCAACTGGACAGAAGGTGAACTCCTAAATTGGAGGCACAACTGGATATAGGGAGAACACCTACGTATGGCACACAACAGTAAAATAAAACCACCTAAAGGTTGGTACACAGCTGTGATAGAAATACTATTTACTAGTTGGCTAATTTTGATATGCTATGTTACGTAGGTAAGAAGAGTGGTAGGGCTTTTTGGAATACAGTGATTGCTGTACTCCCCACCCAGACCACATTTACCTTATCTATCGCTTCTGGTTGACTGCGGGCTACTGGTGTCCCGGGCAAACACGGACTGGAGCTGCTTCTTCGGGAGCTGCCCTTTGCTTTGGGGCCCTTAGCCGAAGGGGCTGCACGGACAGGGGCTGACCTGTAAGGGCCTATGAAATACAGATGTTCCAGTCACAGGTGTGGCACAGACCAATGAGAATCAAATGGGCAAAGAACCACCCGACTGTTTCAGCCAATTTCAAGGGGCAGGGGTGGGATTGGGGGGGTAAAAAAAAACAGAAACAAACAAAGGACTACACTATGAGCCTGCATACCCTAGGTGCAGACCAGCTCAGAAAACGGGATGGGAGTCAACAAAAAATACTAAATAAACCACACAGAAAACCACGCACTAGGCACACAATGCCTTCAAAATACACACAAATTCCTCCACAAAGTCACCTGCAACAGGCCAGAAAAGGAATTGAATTCAAAGTAAAACTACTCGCATATGGCTAGTGAATTTGGCTAGTGCCCAAAAATGGCCAAACCACAAGGTTTCTTTCTTGTTCTTTGGCCATATTATTTATTGGCCCTCTTCCTGCCTTGCCAAGTCAGGAAATCCCATAGAAGGTCATGCACTTGCCCGGGAAAGCTGCTGCTTTGGGGGGCTTTTGATGCCTTGTGCGTGGCTCAGGAAGGCGGTGGGTTTGTCTGGTCCCCTTCCCCATCACGTGGTGCCTGAAAGTAAGGGTGTGGGACATGCGTGAAACCAACAGAGGTCCCTGATTGGACCACTGTTGGCTGTTTGACCTTTACCAATGGTGGACTTGGACTCCCGTCCAGCCAAGATTTTGGTTAAGAAGAGGACTCCTGCAGACATTTCTTCAGATCAGCGTTGGAGTCAAGAATCCTGTGTATAAGAACAGCCGACTGAAGAGCCGAAGAAGACTCCTGCATCCCTTACTGTTTCTGGCCCGTGGAATCCCTGTTGGACTACCTGATCTGCGAAGGCCTTGTGCGGTGCTTCAACCCCTGGACTGCTGGAACCTGGAACCAATCAGACTTGTTGTATTCTCGTGGATCCAGTTGTCCTGAGCCTTCGGAAGTGTCCCTGGACCACCAGGTGGACTGACCTGCTCTCCAGTGGGTTAACTCGCTAAAACTGCCACTATTCCATGTTTGCTGCCGGAACTTCGCTGGTGGCCAGCTTTGGCTATAAGTCTCATCAATGCAGAATTTCAGCCTCAAAGTTTCAAGGGATCCTGCTCCGGAAGGTCTTCATCAATTGCCTGTGAAGTTGAAGTTGTCCTGTGAAGTGTCCTGAGGAGGTCTGCATCAGCGCTTTCTGCATTTCTCCATCGCCAACAGTCGCACTCTGCTCCTGTACCCGACCAGAAGACTCCTTGCATCCGCAGCCCCTGGGAACCTCTCACCGGAACAAATAGCAGGAAATCAAACCTCCAGCGATCCCCAGTCGATCAATCCAGTCCTCTAGGAAAATCAGAGTCAGGGGGTAGCTAAACACAAAAAATGTGTCTCCCCCTGTCCTCCATAGGAAAACATTGAGAACAAGTATTTTTGTATCCTTTTCATTCCATTGATTTTTGATCATGGCACCTGAGCAGTGCAACCTGAAACATAAGAACACATTTTTACTTACCAGTAATTTTGTTGCATCTATTCTCTTGAACATTCACCATCACAAGTACTTTATTTGCATTAGATACGTTCTGGGGGGAAGCATTGTGACTGTTGGCCGCAATGCACCAATCGTCATAGGGATTGGACTTCTGAAGATAGGGTATTTTTTGTGATTTGGTTCCATTTTACTGCATCATTTATTTGCCTCATTTGGTTAATCTACTATTTGATTGCATTTTATAAAACTATGGTGACTGTATATATGTTTATTATTGAGTGTTGTGCAATATTATCACCTTCTTGTTTCATTTGTTAGTGTGTTTAAGGCATAGAATAAGTACAGTATTTTTTAACATTCTTGCCTAAATTGAATTATTGTGTGCTTCACTATGTAGACTCATTGTGGACCCCTGTCCCACTCTCCTGAGAACAGCCTTGACTGCTCTCAATTTCTACTTTGATTGGGGTTTGGCCAACCTCACAGGATTTCCCTAGTTCGCTAGAACTAGAGTGGCCTACTAAAAATCCGTCCACCAGGCCAGATTCTAGTAATCCATCTTAACGTACATATTTAAAATATACGTTTCAAATGAAGATGGCTGTTTTGCACCTTGACTCAGTAGTTTGAATGTTTTTAGAAATATCGTAAAAAAACACTAAACTAAAGAAAGCTAATCAATCTTGTGCCCTTATCGACAGCTTTTCACTGCAAAATAATCTGGTTTCTGGCACCCTTCATCTGCTCCGGCCACCCCCAACCTTTTGAACCTGTCCTTGAAAATGTAATCTTCTCAGCCTGATTCAAGACATCCTCAAAAAGCCTCTGCCTGACCCAAAGAATGAATCCAACTATCATCCACTCTCCCATCATCTACTGTAAAGTCCTTGATGGGTGGTATTTTACAGGGTCACCACCTACCTTGAACCTAATAATATTTAACCCCCACCAATCCAGGTTCCAAAGTTGTCACTGCCCTGAAAAAGCACACACGTTGAACTTTCTTAGCACAGCCCAGCATTTCAAAATCTATTCTATTCTCATTCTGCTGGTCTGGGCCTCCTCAGAGGCCGTTTATAGCAGTGGCCACCCAAGCCTCTTTTTTACCCCATCTATCCCTCACAAAACACTACAACACTACTTTTGCCATAAATGTTTCAGATCACTCATTCTCCATCTCCTGCACACTGACACTTACAATTCCACACACAGCAGGTGTTTCCCATGTTTTCGTCCTTGGCTCGCTACTCTGCACCTTCTACACCTTTTCATTAGGCAAACTCCCCTCCTGCTTTAGATCCTACTACCACGAATTTGCTGACAACACCCAGATATTCTTCTATTTTCCCATCTTTACCCCTGATCACTCCTCTAATATTTTTGTGTTCTGGCCATGTGTCATTCAATGGCTCTTCGCTGTTTTATACTCAACTATTCCAAGAATCAAGACATTTACCTACCACCTGGCATTTACCTACCACCTGGCACATCATGCTTCACCCCCAATTTCTCCACTCCTCATGTCCCCAGATCTTTTATCACCCTCCCCCTCAAGGCCTGCACACTTGGGGTTCTCTTTAGCAGTGATCTAAAACTCCAATTCCTGAAATCCACTGCGATTGCTACAAGGTTATACCAACTCAACATCACAAAACGCACCACCACCTAACCTACTCATCTCGACCTGGTAATCAGTTGATGACTGCACCTCTTTCACCAGAGACGCCCTCTCTACTTCTTTAGCCTTGTGAATGACATTCTTCACTTTGCAAACCATACATCCTCCCCAAACTCCTCTACTAAGTCTTCTCACTCACTCCATGCCGGATAGCTCACCCTGCATAACCGGTCACTTTTGAAATCCCGCCTACTAATCTCATGGCCCTGCTCTCCTTATGTGCTCCACTTAATCTCAGATTACTCCACACATCTCACTCCATGATCTGATGCCCTGAATAAATGGGATTTCCCTCCACAGATATTGAAAATATCACCACTGTCCAACTCTTGTCACCGATACTTCTATCAGCGAGTTCAACACTAGCACATATACACCGTTGTTTTTATCAAGAGGATATTCATTATGACAGTTCGGTATAGAAGCCTCCATAACTCATAGGTACTCAACACACAACGCAAGGCCCTCACACATCCATAATAAGATTTAAACTAGTAGCGCTACATCATTTTTCTAGTATCTGTCTCCATAAAGGATTGCTGGAAACAACGGGCAGCCTTCTTTCCTCTACAGATCAAATTGTGTTTGATCAAAACATTTACAAGTTTACATGCATCCCAGTGATCATTATATCGAGCGATCATCTTTTCTGCTGTATTCTGTTGTATTCTTGAAATACTGTCAGACTGTTTCCTCTCTTGCCTTTGTCCTCTTGCACTTACGACTACTCCTGTTCTCCCCATCTACTTTTCACCCCACTGACTACTGTTTGGCTGTTACCCTGGCTGGCAGTCCCACAATTCGACTGCATTTGTACAAAACCAGTGCTGTAAGACCACTACAATGTGATGTTCCCAGTGCAAAAGACACATGATATAACAGCATTGCATTCAAATCTGCCCTGAACTCCATCTCCTGCCCCTGAAAGGGGGTAATGTGTGAACACAACACGGACTCACTGCCACTTCTCCTGTGGTTTTCTCATTCTTTATCGAATTGTATATATCGATATAACCATACGTATATATTGTAAATTATTTTGGCAGTCTGTGTTGTCCCCAGTATACATTGTTACTGATATTTTTCACCCCTTCGATTCCTGGATCATTATCTGCTGATCTACCACTAGTATCTTATATGAAGTACCCATGTTAGGGATTGCTCCACTTATTTTTGTTACCCTGTACAGTATTTCGGATCAAAGCGCTCATCCTCCTGTTCAATAACACAAAATGATGGCCCTTTAAGGGTACTACATCTCCATATTATATAAGAACAATCATCAGTCTGCTATAATTAAGCCAGAGTAGGCTTGTCTCTTTGTGGTTTCTGTAATAAGTGATTCAGGAATTCAGGACATATCTATCTATTTCGGGATCAACAGGTCAGTGGGGTAGTGGAGGTCGGAAATAGATATGTAAGGTTGACATTCAGATAAAACGAAGACATCACAACAGGTCAATAGGGAGAGGACAGACACCCAGAGAGACTGACCGAGAAGGAAAATGAGGAAGCATTGAGGTAAAGTAATTATCTGAATGAATGGGAAAAGAACAACTGGGGGTATGCGAAGAAAACTAATTTCTCAATAAGGACAATTACATACACAAAAGATTAATCACAACCTTTACCACAAATCTTCCAACATATCCCTTACAAGAATTCAAGGGTGTTGCCCGATAACATTAAAAGAAAGTGATCAGGCCTTCTTGTCGAACCAGAAGGTGCTTGCACAGTTATGATTGGAGTCTTCACGTTTAAAGCAAATCAGCCATGTTCAGGCCGCAATTTGTAATTCGGTAGAAAATAAATTAAAGGTATTTGTTACAGGCTGACAACTTTAGCAACATTTGATAAAAATATATGAAGAAATGACAATTTACCACTGATTTTCTGAAACAAACTTTATAAAAGCCCCATATATTAATAAACGTGTGTTCTACAATAAACGTGTGTTCTACACTCCTATACCCCCATATGTAAAAATATAATGTGTACACCAAGAGTTGGTTTTCCTATTTTGATATAATTTATATTTTTTAAAGTATGGGTCTACAGCAAAGAAGTACTGTGTAAGGGAATGCAATGAGCCTAGCATAAATCCTGGCTATGTGTATTGCTAAATGACAGAAAAAGGGGGAAAAAACAAATAAAGTAAACATTTATTTTGTCAGTTGGATTAGCAATACCTCTAAAAACAAGGAAAGCTTTTATTTATCTCTCATTCGACAGTAAGCTGGTATTTGGGATACCAACAAAAGTGATCAATGCTTTACCTTTAACTTGGATCCAGGAATGTGACCCCCCATGCCTATAACAAGAACGCCATATACTATTGAACACCTCTTACCTGATTTTTGAATTGCAGGTCATCTCGTTTTCTGGATAGTGGATGTCCACTGCATCCTGAATCACTGTGCCATACTCGTATACTTTGATCTTCTTGGTCACCCCAGCAATAGCAAAATAGTCGCAGTCCCGATCAAATTCGATGCTGCAGTGAGACAAAAGATGTATGAAAAGGGGCTAAGCTGCAAGGACGCCAGCGTGGAATAGATCAGTCTCAACGTAATAATACAGCCAAACATTAAACACAATAGAACTTCTCAGTGGACTAAAGCAGTGTTACACTTTACAACGCACGTATTTAACAGTTTACTAAATGAAACTATCAGATGCAACCTCTCTCAGGTGTTTCACCTCCAGCAGACGCTGTCCAACAACATGAGGTTTACTGGCCTCGGTTGGGAGAGACAGTGGAGAAATGACTTGTAGATCGTGTCATCTATTGACTCCGATCATGCATCGGAGGCTGGTGATTTTTTTCACTGTGGGAGGTGAACATATTCCCACTAATCAGCAAGAGCGACTGAACACCGCAAGGGAACCCAAAGAAAACTAGGAGGGTTTAAAGGAGAGGGGGGGGTGGGGGGGAAGGGCGCGTTGGGAATGTAGGCGTTCTCCCGTTAGATTAAAAAAAGAAATAGGTTGCAACTCTGCATTTTCCAGCACACTGTGTGAAAATTTGTATAATTTACAATCGTTTCTGTAGAGAAACATGAACAACTCCAATAGATGCCAGGCCACCACCACTGCATGGAACCAGAGGATTTTTCAATGCATTTTCATGGTGCCTGTGTCCACAATGTGTCAGCATTGTTACCGACAAACACACTTTCGGATGGCTGCGCACAATATATGCTAGAAATGATTAAAAAAAATAACACTATTCATGCAACCCAAAACATATATTGCTTTGAGGTGCAATTTAGTTACATTCAAACAGGCTGAATCAACAGTTAATCTTCTACAAAATTGTATTGTTCATAATTGCCATGTAATGATCATAACTGCACACATATTTCAGAGAATCCAAACAGGTTGCAAGGGCATCCATCTTTCTGCAGGTATTAAGGTAACAATTTGTTCAGTCATTTTATTATTTTACAAGTTAGCTAAATAATTTTTATAATCGTCCAGTATGATAGTTGGGGGGAGAATCATGTGGTGGAAGACAATCACAGACGGGGTTAATGAGACTATACTGAAGTGCATCAACCTTGTAATTCTGGGCATTTACTATATACAGTGAGCCTTTCTGTTAAACATAAAAGGGTTACTTGATTTCCTAAAAATAGTACTAAATAATATTAAGCAGTCTGTACAAATTTACATTTTTCTCTTAAACTTGTCCACATGTAAAATATGTAAAATAAGTCTGCTCAGTCCCCTTTTCCATTTTGGCATTATTCCTACATATTACTGTCAATATTTAAACCACATCAATGACCTGAGTGACACACACTTTAGAACTGTAAACGTGGCTCCAAGGGCTTGCACAGCCCTAGCCAACTGAAACCCCTATAGCCTACTTGGCTTCTGCACTCTGGGCGTGACCATGTGGTACAGTTTTACCTACCGAATATACCCACTTCCCTTCTTTTAATACCCTTCGAGAATGTTCAATAATAACTTTGTGGCCCTCTCCTCTAGGCTATAGCTACTGGTAAATGCCCTAACGTGGATTAAAAGCTATTAGCAGCTTGTGTAAAACGAGCACTGGAAGTATGTGCTATGAGCACTACGATGTATGCCCAACGCCTGTGCGTGTACTGTACACACACTAGAAAAGATGCCCGTACGGTATTTATGTAAACAAAAGAAAGATCTTCTGTCCTTTTTTAAGTAAATAGCATTCCTTTCTGGATCGTCAGTAGCTGGTTGGCAGCCCTCCGCCCTTGGGTATGAGCTGCCACTGCGAATATGAACAAAATTAGGCATCCTTGCATATAGACCGTGATGCAAACATGTCTAATAATCGTTGCCAACCTCTGAAACCAACAGCATTGGGTGAAGTTGCGATGGCATTATCTCAGTAAAGACCCCAATAAGGTTCTAGCAACAGAGTTTATTAAAACAGGAATTTATATGCATTATCCAATAATCTGGGGTCCGTTTCTATTATACATATTTGATGCTATAATTATGTCAGAAACTGAATGCAACAGAGATCTGCATTTACTTCCCCTATTAACAAAGGCAACAACTTAGACCCAGAACATTTGACAGATGTAAAAAGTATTGAGGAACTTAATTTCAGACCAACCCAAGCAGTGGATTACAAGGAAAACATACTGTCAAATTCCCAATCGGGAATTAGGGTAATGTAGAGACAGTCGACCAGTGTTTCAAGATTGTAATTGATTCTCTGCTCTTGTACTTTAAGGACCTAAAAGCACTGTTTGAAGCAAACTATCACCTGTGGCAATCATTCCTTATAAGGAACTTGGATCCACAATTAGATCTGATCAGTAATTACCAGTAACTAAACACACAAGTCCGATTTGGCCCAGGCATGAACTTACTAAGCATTTCAAGAGTTGGATGGGTTTAAGACAGAGTTGTGTTCTGGCCCCCAACATCGATGTATAAATGGTCTAAATAGCCATTTAACAGCTTTACAGGTGGACGTATCCAAGGAAGGTGGCCAGAACAGTGTCTTGTGATTCGCCAATGATACTGGTGGTCTTAGCATGCACAGAAAACCGACGAAAGGTCAATTCTCCAAGGGATACCAAGATAGTTAGGCTGTGGTCAGTTATTGAAGAGAATGTTTTGGAAAGGATAACATTGTATGACTATGTAGCGGTATGCATCTCACACACCCTAACCTGCAAACCTTCAACTTCTAAAAGCAAAAACACTAGTATACAAAACACAGAAAGTATGTTGCTATTCTTTTTAGCACTTACAGCAGGTGGAAGAACAAGTTACTTCTTACCTTGTAACGTTATTTCGATGGGATGTTCCTCCGACGTATTCCTCATCTTTGATAATTCGTCTCCAGCTTGCTGGCCTCGGCAATTTTTTCTCTGTAGAGGGCGCTGCGCGTCGACGTCCGCCAAGTCGATGTCCCTTGACAGCCACCGTATCGGCGCCGTCACCATGCCCATAAATAGCCACGCGCGGTGTCCGTTGCTCAGTTCCGTTTTGTAGCATAAGATAAGTCATGCCTGAATTGGTTATTGACCTTGAAGAAGCGTAAGCTGCAACCACAACGGAAGTATTACTGCGGGGATGGATGGGAGGGGCGATAAGGAATATGTCGGAAGAACATCCCATCGAAAGAACGTTACAAGGTAAGAAGTAACTTGTTCTTCAAAGGGATTGTGTCCTCCGACGTATTCCTGATCTTTGACAGACTCCCATAGCAGTGGCATGTAATTGGAGGTGGGAGTAATAATGTCATGTATCCCTTTTAGAAATGAACCGAATGTAATACGGCTTTGCCAAATCTGGTCTCTTGACTAGTGGAGGAATCCAGGTAGTAAAATCTTGTGAATGTATGTGCGGACGACCATGTGGCAGCCGCACATATGTCTCGGACCGGTACCCCTCTTTGGAGGGCCGAAGAGGCGGCGATACCCCTGGTTGAATGAGCCCTAAGTTTTGGGGTGGCTCTTTCCCTGCCAGTTTGTAACATTCCAGAATGGCCAAAATAATCCACCTGGAAATGGTCTGTTTTGTTATGGGTAGTCCCAACTTGTGACCTGAGTATCCTACAAACACTTGGTCTGCTTGCCTAATCCTAGCCAGTCTGCTGATGTAAAAGCTTAGAGCTCGCCTTGGGTCCAAGCCTATGTAGCCTTTCTTCCTCTTTCCCCGGATGGGGAGCAGGGTAGAACAAAGGTAAGGTAATTTTCTGAGTGATGTGAAATTCAGAAACCACCTTTGGGAGGAAATTAGGCTTCACCTGTAGGACAACCTTGTCCTTATGTTACATTGAATGGGGGGGGGGGGTTTACAAGAAAGAGCTTGTAATTCACTCACCCTCCTAGCAGATGTTAGTGCTATCAATAGGACAGTTTTAAGAGTGAGAAATCTCAGCGAACAAGAGTGGAGTGGTTCGAATGGAGTACCCATTAGGAAATTTAAGACTAAATTTAAGTCCCATAAGGGAACTTGGAATGGTCTTGGAGGATAAACATTAGTTAATCCCTTGAGAAATTGTATTACATGGGGTAGTTTGAAATACAATGGTTCCTCCGCAGTGCGCTTGAAGATTGAAAGCGCTGCGAGATAGCCTTTTACAGTGCCAACTTGAAGGCCTGAGTTTGCCAAGTAGAGTAGAAACGGTAACACCGTTGGTGTACCACATGAAAAAGGGTCGATATTCTCTTCTCTACACCAGCTGCAAAATGTGTTCCTACGGCAGCGGTATAAAGACTTTGTTGCTGGCCTTCTGGGCGAAAGCAACACATCCATGACATCAGGGAGGTCCTCACCCTTTCAGAAGCCAAGCGTGAAGGTTGAGGGTTCTGATGTCTGGATGGAGAACCTGACCTCCCTTCTGTGAGGGAAGATTCTCTTTGAGTGGAAGATGGATTGGAGGACAGATGGACATATCTAGAAGGTCCAGGTACCACGTTCTCCTGGCCCAGTCCGGGGCAATTGGGATCATGGTTTTCCGGAATCTTCTCAACCTCCTGATCATTTGAGGAATAACAGGGACTGGTGGAAATGCGTAAAGGAGTGGGAACTCCCAGTCCACTACGAACGCGTCCCCTAGAGCTCCTCTCGGGGGAAATTCCCTTGGACAAAACAGATCGTACTTCCTGTTGGTGCTGGTGGCGAACAGAACCACCTGAGGGGTTCCCCAAAGGGCAAAGATCTCTTAAAGGACTTCCTGAGCTAGCTCCCACTCGTGGCATACTGTGCACTGCCTGCTCAGAGCGTCCGCTGTCAAGTTAGAGATTCCTTCCTGAATTTCCCAAAACCAGAGCTGCATTGTCTCTCTGCACAGTGACAGTGACCCTACGCCTCCTCTTTAGTTGAAGTAGTGCATGGCCACCATGTTGTCCGTCATTATCAGGACATTTCTCCCCTGTACTAATGGCAGGGAAACTTTCAGCGCTAGTCTGATCGCTCTCAGCTCTAATAGGTTGATGTGTAGTCTGGACTCCGATGGAGACCAACGACTGCTGATGGTCAAGTCGTTGGCATGGGCTCCCCACCCCGTGAGTGAGGCGTCTATGACTACTGTCATCTCCGGCCATGGTTGCCAAAACAGTTCTCCTTTCAAGATGTTCTCTGGATAGGCCCACCATTGAAGGTCATGGGCTACCTTGTCCAGAATCCGGAGGAGATCTGTCATTCTCCCTGAAAATTGCGACCACCGAGTTCTCAGTGCCCACTGAAGAGATCTCATTCTCAGGCGAGCCTCTGGCACAAGGAAGATGCAGGATGCCATGAGGCCTAGCAACCTCAAAAAGTCGAAGGCTGGGAGGCGTTGGACATTTTGAAACTTGGTGACCATCTGCAGAATATCTTGAGCCCTCACCTCTGGTGGCGAGGCTTTTCCCAGGGAAGTGTCCAGGACCGCTCCAATGAACTGGAGTCTCTGTGATGTTATCATCTGTGACTTCTTTAAATTGAGGGAGAAGCCCAGTTTGTGAAGAAAGTGGCAGACATAATCTAGCTGGATCTGAGCTTGTTCCGAAGATACAGCTCTGATCAGCCAATCGTCCAGGTAGGGGTAGACGTGGATCCCTTCCCTCCTTGGACTCGCAGCTACTACCGCCATTAGCTTGGTGAAGACCTTCGGGGCGGAGGTCAGCCCAAATGGCAGAACTCGAAATTGATAATGAGAGCTGCCAATTGCAAACCTCAGGCATCTCCTGTATTTGAGATGGATTGGCACATGGAAATAAGCATCCTGAAGGTCCAGAGATACCAGCCAGTCCTGGAGCTGGAGGGCCTGAAGGATCTGAGAGAGAGTTACCATCTTGAACTTGTCCTTCCTGAGGAACTTGTTCAATTCTCGTAAGTCCAAGATGGGTCTCAGTCCTCCGTCCTTCTTTGGTATGAGAAAGTAGGGGGGAGTACCAGCCCTTGTTCCTGTCTGCTACAGGTACCGGTTCTATGGCACCTTTCTCTAGCAGGTCTACAATTTCCTGCAAGAGGAGCGGATCTGGAACTTTTAGAGAGCTGTGCCCCGGTGGATGACTCTGAGGGATGTGTAGAAAGGGTAGGCAGTAACCCTGGGCAACTGTCTCCAATGCCCAAGCATCTGACGTAATAGCCTGCCATTCCGTCAGATGGTGAGTTAACCTGCCCCCTACAGGTGTTTTGTGTGGAAAGATCTCAGAGTGGTTTGGGGGCAGCTGATGCAGATGCAGAGGGTAAAGAGGCACCTGCTGCGGCTTTAGTACTTTTGACCCGTCCACCTCGGGTGGATCTTCTTTGGCCTCTTTGAGCCGGCTGTCCTCTGCCTTTCCCGAATGCGGAATAATAGCGAAAGGACTTTCCTCTCCCAGAGGTTCCCGAGGGGCGAAAAGGAGTTTGGCGGATTGCAGCTCCTAAAGATTTTGCTGCTACTTTAGATGTTTGCAACTTTTCCAGAATGTCATCAGCCTTTTTACCGAATAAAGAAGAGCCCTCAAAGGGCATATTCAAAAGTCTGGCCTGTACATCTGGAGCAAAGCCAGACTTTCGAAACCACGCATGCCTGCGGATTGTCGTACTTGCTGCCATGGCCCTGCTGATACTGTCAGCGGAATCGATGCCAATTTGAAGTGATTCGCACATGGCATCTTTGCCATCTTTAATGATGTTAAGGAAGGCTTCCCTTTCATCTCCTTCCGGTATGCAGTCAGCCGCTGATGAAGCTCACTCCCACAGTGTGTGACAACCTGGCGAGCATACAGGTGGGGTTGATGGACTTCAACGACATACTACAAGCAGAAAAGACTTTTTGCCATAGAATTGTACCTTTTGTCATCTCTATCCTGTGGGACAGTAGGGTAAGCGGATCAGCTGCTTGATGAAGTTGCCGCTTGAACCACCAGGCTCTCTGGAGTTGGGTGTTTTGATAAGTATTCAGGGTCAACCGCAGCTACCCTATACTTGGCTGACAATCTTTTATTGACTGCAGGGATAACCTCAGGAGTTTCCCAATTTGATGAAATCTTCCTTTTCAAGGCTGCATGGAAAGGGACCACAGGATCCTCCTGTGGACCTTTGTCTAGTATGTCTGTAAGGTCATCCTGTTGAAAAACAGGTGAAGGCGCAGACCGACCCATGAATTCAATAATCCTTGCCATCAGGGTTCTATAGGGTGTTTTGGCATGTTCCCCTGGGTCTGGTTTGACAAATTCCACTTCTGGGGAAGTGTCCAGCCCACTTGCCTCATGTAATGATTCCTGTAGGTCTTTCAATTTTCTTTCCTCAGCGGTAAAATCCTCTGAATCAGGTAGTGTGGTCCTCTGCAACCCAAAGGGTCTTTCCTGGTCAGAATCCTCCCTTTCTTCATAGATTGAAGATAACCTGGGGTACTCTGACCTCGGAAATGGTGTAAAACCCATTTCTAAGGCAGAAGGAGCCAGACTCGTCATTATTGGGCGAGAAAACGTCGATGTCGTCGACGTCGATGTGACAGGCTTCGAAGGCGCCGAGAAAGGCGTCGAGAAAACTGGAAGAGGCCTCGAAGAACTCGAGAGGATCGGGATCCTACTCGAGGATGTCGACGATGTTCTTGGCGTCATGCCGGAGGCTCTTGGTATAACCGTTGGCTGTGAAGTAGCCGTGGTTTTCTCTTTTATCCACGTCGATGTCGGCGTCGACGATGGCGTTGATTCGATCGACGCGTCGAAGAACCCTTCGACAACGGCATTGATGGCGCCGATCCATGCGTCGAAGGGATCTTTGACAACAGCGTCGAAGATGGTGCCTTCTTACCCGATGGCCCGTGGACTCTTTCGCCGGGTGCAACGACTCGCGGCGTTTCGATCTTTTGGGTTTTTCACCTGGGGTATCACCCTCAGCTGTCTTCGAGGGGGTTGAGGCCGCTTTCTCGAAGACGCTTAGCATTTTCTTCCTGAATTCCTCCCACTCAGCCTGAGAGCTGTGTTTTGTGGGGCAGGAGACCCTTTCTGGGGGAACAGAAGATGACGAGGAAGGGGATCTTCAATGTCTCTTCTTTGTGTCTAGATCTCGACGAGTGGTGGGAGCTACTTCGAGACCTAGAATGGGAATGCTTTCGACGGCGAGGAGACGAATGCCTCGACTCGGCCGAAGAAACTTTCGAGGAGGTTTTGACTGACTTACCTCTCTCGAGCTTCCCCTTGCGCTCCTTCAAGGCTTTCGCCGTCATGGACATGCAGTCCTCACACTCCGAACAATGGTGCTCGACTCCCAAGCACCACAAGCAGATCCTGTGCGGATCCGTTATCGACATTTTCTTTCCGCAGTCTAGACATTTTTTGAAGCCGGACCGCAGAGTCGTCGGTTCAGATGAAGAAGCCATCAAGAACGAGTTGGTTTTATCGAGTAAATATAAGAGGTTTTATCTGACTGAAATGAGCAACGATATTCCGAAGCCCCACGAAGGGCGGAAAAACGGATCTGAGCAACGGACGCCGCGTGTGGCTATTTATGGGCATGGTGACGTCGGTGGCGATACGGTGGCTGTCGAGGGACATCGACTCGGCGGACATTGACGCGCAGCGCCCTCTACAGAGAAAAATGTTCCGAGGCCAGCAAGCTGGAGACGAATTATCAAAATAAGGAATACGTCTGAGGAAACAATCCCTTCGAAATACACATATATGACATGCACTACTTACCATAATAGCATTTCCGAGATTGTATCTGCTTAGATTCACATGCTGTGCATATAGTCCGACATCTAGTGGTAATCGTGCAGTGTTGCATCTTGTCTTTCGAGGATCGAAAGGGGGATGTCGATATGGGCGTGCTTTTAACACTATCCCTAATGTGGCGTGTAGTGTACCCAAAATCGCTAACGCATCAAGGTCCCTCTAGTTGTGTTTTTTCTGCCGTGAGGGAGCCTATGACTATCGTGAGTGAGTACAGAGAGAGAAAGAAGTAAAATGTCTATGTTCCTTCTACTCCAAGCGGGGAGGAAGGGTGGGCGCATGTGAATCTAAGCAGATGCAATCATCAGAAATGCTATTACGGTAAGTAATGCATGTCTTCTGATGCTTGTGAATCTGCTTAGAATCACATGCTGGGAATAGACTAACGACCAGTACCAAGAGATGGTGGTGGCATGTGTGAAGGAACAGTAGTAAAGAGATGTCTTAGTACTGCTTGCCCCACCTGAGAATCAGACCTAGAGTGAGTATCTAGGCAGAAGTGTTTTGTAAAGGTGTGTACAGAACTCCAGGTTGCTGCTTTACAAATGGACTCAAGAGGAACATTTGCAATGAATGCTATGGAAGCCCCAGTGCCCAGAGTAGAGTGTACTCTAGGCTTGAAGGGCAGATCTCTCTTGGCAAGAGTGTAGCACAGTGTGCTACAGTTTACAATCCACTTTGAGATGGCTGATTTAGAGATAGGGGTCCCCTTCTCTACCAGCTGCCACTGAAACGAAAAACTGGTTCATTTTTCTTAGTGGTTTTGTTTTTTCCAAATATAGGACTGCTCTTCTCACATCAAGTGTGTAGAGGCGTCTTTCTGCCGCGTTAGTGGGGTTCTGGATGAAGGTGGGAAGTTCTATTGATTGGTTTACATGGAATTTTGAAATTAATTTCGGCGCAAACCGTGGGTGAGTGCGTAGGACCACCTTATCTTTGTGAATTGCAAAAAAGGGGTCTTGAACTGAAAGGGCCTGTAGTTCACCAACTCTTCTTATTGAAGTGACTGCCACCAGGAAGGCGCAGTGGTCGAAGTGAGCGGGAGCGGTCGGGAACGGTGCTCCTCTACTTTTTAAAATTGCCTTTTACAGCTCCCATACTTTTATTTAAAAAGAAACCATTCCGGAATGGTTTCGTTTTAAAATAAAAGTGAAGGAAGAAGTTGAAACTTGCACTTTCAGTGCACTGCACTGAAGGTTCCCTTAAACAGCAGGTTCAAGTGTTTGGGAGGGGTCTATTGTGTGTGGCAGGGGACGTGGCGATGGGGTTTGTGGGGAGCGAGGGCAGGCCAGCAGGGAACATAGCTCCACTACTTCTTTTCGTACACTTCGACCACTGGGAAGGCGGTCTTGTAAGTGAGTGCTTTAAGGCTAGCCTTATGCATAGGTTCAAAGGGAGGTCCCATTAGTGATATATGGCATTTATAATGCACCTATACACAAGTGTTTCAAGACGCGATGAGGCAAGGGAGGGGGAACAGAGGGAAGACAGAAAGTGATCCTACTAGGCCAGGTGTCAGTCAGATCGTGCAAGTGAATTGGAAGGGGGAAGGGGAAGGGGAAAGTGCGGGGAGAAAGGGGGAGGGGACAGTTCAGTACATGGGATAATCGAATAAATAAACCTATTAGTCTTGTTATAACCACATTCAGGTCCCGTCCGGGAGCTGGGTTGGAAATAGAGGGATTAAGTCTTTTAGCCCCTTCCATAAAAGCCTTGATTACTGGGATTTTCTACCACAAAACCTTTTTCTGGGACATAGTGTAAGTTGGAAGTACAGCTAAGTGGACCTTCAGGGAATTAAAAATCAGACCTGAGTCTAGTAGGTGAGTCAGGTGCAGCACAATGTGTGTCAGAGAGCAGTCTATGGGATCGATGCTCTTGGAATTGCACCAGATGACGAAGTGCTTCCATTTGTTGGAGTAGCAATGTCTGGTGTTAGGCTTTCTTGCTTCTCTAAGTATGTCCATGCATCTTTGAGGAAGCTGGATGTGTCCGAACTCTATGTCCTCAGGAGCCATGCCACTAAGTTGCGAGTTTGCGGGATGGAGTGTTTGCCCCCTGTCCTGTGATAGCATGTTGTATGGGAATGGTAGCTTCCTCGGAAGGGAGACTGACATTGCCATCAGATGAGAGAACCAGGGTTGGCGGGCCCACATCGGGGCCACTAGAATCATTGTGACAGGTTCCTGGTGACTCTTGTGCACTATTTTGTTGAGTAGGGGAGACGGGGGAGGCGGGCAAGTATAAACAAATTTCTCTGACCATGTTATCCAGAGTCCGTTCACCGTGGAGCGGTTCTGTGGGTACCTAGAGGCGTAATCTGGGCATTGTGCGTTCTACAGAGTTGCGAACAAGGCGATCTCTGGGAAGCCCCAGTCTGCGAAAGACGTTGAGAACAATCTCTTTGTGCAATCGCCACTCGTACTCTATGGGTAGCGGGAAGTCTCTGCTGAGCAAGTCTGCCAGAAGATTGAGTTCCCCTGGAACGTGTTTGTAACAGGAGGAACATCTTGTGTTTGAGAGCTCATTTCCATATGTTCTGAGACAGTTTGGATAGCCCTGGAGATTGAGTGCCCCCTTGCTTGTTCAGGTAATACATGGCCATGGAGTTGTCCATGAGGACTAGGACTGTCTTTCCCTGGAGGTGTGTTTGAAAGGCCTTCAGGGCTTTGAATATTGCTAGCAATTCAAACAGGTTTATGTGGTTGGACGATACCACTGGGGACCAAATGCTGTGCGTCGTCTGATGAAGAAGGTGAGCCCTCCGCCCCATCAGAGATGCGTCTGTGGTGAGAGTGGCTTCTACTGCGGGGGTGCTGAAGGTATTCCCTGCAAGAGGTTTTCCCTCGACCACCACTGCAGATAGAGAACGAGGGCTGCCGAGCAGAGGCGTTGCTGGGGGGGAGGGGGGGCTAAGGGGACTATAGCCCCTGGTCTTTTGGTTGTAGCCCCGGATAGAATCTCAGGAGCTACAGCCAAAAGGCTAGCAGGCCCCCGGTCCCAACAATTCTGACATCAGCGTAGCCACGGGTCTTTTCCAGACCTAGCAACACCCCTGCTGCCGAGACAACCACTAGATCGTCCCATTGTCCGCTGGCCTGACACCATTGGCTTGAGAGCAACTCTTGCATGGGGCGCATGCACAAATGTGCGTGTGAGACTAGATACATGCAGGAGGCCAACATCCCTAACAGTCACATGGCTTTGGGTATGATATCTCGCGAATGACTACATAGTGAGGGAACTGGAACAGCATGTTCTGAACCCTCTTGTTAGAGGGAAAGACGAGCCAGTTTTTGGTCCGAATTAGGGCCCCCATAAATTGTTTGACTTGGCTGGGGTCCAGGCTGAATGACTTCTCATTGATTGAGAATCCCAGGCTGAAGAGGAGAGCTACCGTCATCTGGGTATTTGATAGGCATGTTCTGTACGAATCCCCTGTTCTTAGCTAGTCGTCGAGGTAAGGATAGACTAGAATTGACTGCCTGCAGATGAGCCGCTAATACCGGCAGTACTTTCGTAAACACCCTTGAGGCTGAGGCAATGCCGAAGGGAAGGACCTTGAACTGATAGTGCTTGTCCTCCATTATGAGCCTTAGGTATTTTCTGTGCGCTGGCAACATTGAAATATGAAAGTATCTTTCATGTACAATGTTGCCATGTAATCCCCTTGCACTAGCAGTGGGATTACTTCCTGCAATGTTGTCTTTCTGAACTTTTGTGGCTTGACAAACTTGTTTGCTGGGCGCAAGTCGAACACAGGGAGCATGGTGAGATCCTTTTTGGGTACAAGGAAGTACACTGAATAAATACCTTGTTTACCTGTAGAATGGGGACGACTTCTATGGCGCCCTTTTCTTGAAGGATCTCCAACTCTTGCAGCAGAGTTTTCAGGTGTTCTGGCGATAGGAATCTGGATGTTAGTGGACGGTATCAAGGTGACCGGCTGAACTCTATGCAGTAACCATGGGCAACGGTCTTGAGCACCCACTGGTCTGAGGTGACCCCCCCCTCCCATGCATGAAGGTAAGAGGTTATTCGTCCTCCCGAACGGGGAGGCATGGGAGGTGACCCGGGCTAGCGAGTCATTTTTTAGCGGAGGCCGGCGAGCCTCTTGGGGTGGAGGTTCCTACCCCTTCCTTTGACTCTCCGCTGACACCCCTGTTGGTATGGTCTTGTGGCAGTTGTGCCCTGTCCGGAGGTCCATGGTGCACTCTCTGCCCCATACTGGTTGTGGGGGGAACATGAGGATTGCCCCCAAAAGGAACAGTGAGAGTTACCTCCTCGCTGTTGGTAGGGTCTCGCTGTAATTTGATTTAGAGACTTGAGAGTCTCATACGCCTCCTTTGCTGTTTCTAAAGCATCATCTACTGCCTCCCCAAACAAATTAGCCTCCTCCACTGGTTTTTTTTAATAGGGATGTCGGTGTAGCCCGAATTTTTGAGCCAGGCATGCCTCTTAAGAAGGGTACTCTGGGCCAGGGCCCGGCATGCTTTTTCTGCTGCATCCAAGGTGGTATTCAGGATATTTTGGTTGACTTGTCTCCCTTTCCGATACAACTGCCAGCAGGCGTGATCGTACCTGTTCCGGGACTTCTTGTAGGCCCTCCTGAAGTAAGTTCCACTGTATGTTATTATAACTTGCCAGCAGTGTAGCGTTGTTGGCAATCCTGGTGGAATATGCGGCTGACATAGTGATGCACTTTCCGAGGGCATCAACTTTTTACAGTCCTTATCTAGTGGTGCCTCTGACGTTGACAACGGCACTCCGGCCCTCTTTCTGGTAGTAGTGACTACAAGGGAGTCTGGATAGGCATGGCCCCGGATGTACAGCGGGTCTGAAGTGGAGGGGCAAAAAAGCTTCTTTACTCAAGGGTTGACCGCTCTTGTAAGAGATGAGGACAACAAGGAGGGTGCGACACGCTTTTTGATAGAGTTAAGCAGTGGTATCGCTTGACTTGTGGGGAGGGGGGTTCTTTTAAGGTATCTTCCACAAAAGTCTGTGTCCTGTATTGCCTCTTGTGTGACCATTTCAAAATTGTCTGCCACCCTCTTTAGGTTTGCGTTGAAGGTCATTTGGTTGTAAATGGGTGAGGCTTGCCTCTGAGGAGGAGAGGAGGGAGGGAGGGTCTAGACAGAAGGGTCTGGATCTGGAGTTATAGTGGGGGGAAGCCATGGTGCGTCCCCTGCCGGCTGTTCCCGACCCCTGTCAGGGCACTGGTCTGGTGTCTCTCAAAAGGATTTTCTTCCAGACCACAGGGTTCCTCAAAGTTCTTCAGGTTCTGAGAATTCTAAAACGGCTTCCTGGAGGAATGTACTGGAAAGTTTTTGTACCTTTGAAAGAGTAGGGCAGGAATCCTCCTCCTTAGGTCTTTTTGGGGTAATAGATTTCTCAGAGAAGTCAACAAACTTTGGAAGTTTGTCCATATAATCTTCAAACCGAGCTCTGGTCCATAGAGATAAACCAGAAGGGTGTGGAGGGGGGACGGGCTGTTCTGGAGGACAGAGGTCCTTAGGAGGACGAGATTTGTCAGTCATAGCCTTAGAAAGGAGCTCTGACCATTCTGAATATTCTTCTCAAAGTTTGGACGTGTCTGAAGTCTTATTTGCCACCAAAACAATGGCTGCGAGACTCTCGCTGGCTCTGGAGGATTGGGTAGTGTTTGATGTGCCTGTCGGCTTGGTCGAGGTTTGCAGCACCGGATATCCCTTGGCGATGACGAACTCTTATGAGGCGCCTCGGCGCTCTTGTGTTTGGTGATGACGCCCTTATGGCTGGAATGCCCGGACGCATGCTGCATCGACGGTTGCGGGGAGGGCGGCCGATCATGCGTATCAGTGGGTGACGTAGAAGCTTTCGACAGGCCCGTTGGCATCTGTAGCTTCCTCGACTAATCCGTCGAGGGAGCTTGTGGGGTTGAGTGCTTTTCCTTTTGTGGTGCAGGTGTGCCCCTGTCACCGAGATGTTGTCTCCCCATAGCAGCACCGGTGGCCTGCCTGCCGGGGTGCAGGCACTTCGGAACCTGATGGTTCCGCAGAGAGGTCAATGGCCTCCACACCGGAGCCATGGATGCCGCTTGAAACCCTACTGTCCCACTCTCCCTACTGTATATAGGCCTGGCTGGAGGGCTGAGGCCACGCGGTCGACAGGGTCGACCGGAGCACCAGTTGCCAAAATCTGTAGGCATCTTCGTCGTAGGATGCAGAAGTAATCGTCGTCGATGAAAGGTCTAAGACTAAACGACCAATGGTCGTGGACAAAGAAGTTATTTTGCAATGTACGAGCTCCGCATAGGGCGACCAGCTAGCTGGACGGAAAAAAAAAACAATAGAGATAGTGTTACAGGCATGCTCATGTCGACATCCCCCTTTCGATCCTCGAAAGACGAGATGCAATACTCTGCAATGATGTCAGACTATATGCACAGCATGTGATTCTATGAAGATTCACAAGCATCAGAAATATGACACATTACTCACCATAACCTTATTTCTGATGCTTGTATCTGCTTAGATTTACATGCTATGCATAGGCCAACATCTAGTGGTAGTCGCATAGTATTACATTTTTGGTTTTCAAAACTCGAAAAGGGAAGCCAACTGGGCGTGTCAGTTAATACTATCTTAAGTGTGACATCCACTGTACCCATGGTCCTTCACGTGTCGAGGTCCCTTCAATTGTTTGGTTTCCTGACATGAGGTAGCATGAAGTGTAGTGCAATTACAGATGTAATGTATCAGATAAGAAGCGATAAAGCCAGACGTACATTATGCACCTTCTACTCCAAGAGGGGAGGAAGGGTGGACACATGTGAATCTAAGCAGATACAAGCATCAGAAATGCGAATAGGGTGAGTTATGTATCCCTTCTGAGGCTTGTGGATCTGCTTAGATCACATGCTAGACTAGCAAGCAGTATCTGCAGAAGGAGTTGGGTTGTGCAAAGGTACAGCAGCAAATGGATGTTTTAGCACCGCTTGTCCCACCTGTGAATCTGCTTTATAACATGTGTCAATGCAGTAATGCAGAGTAAAGGTATGTATGGCACTCCAAGTAGCTGCTTTGCAAATGGCTTCTAGAGGGACGTTTGCAATGATATAAGATATGAGATGGCATTTATAAAGCACCTATACACACGTGTTTGGAGGCGCGACGAGGCAAGGGAGGGGGAACAGAGGGAAGACAGACAACGATACTACTAGGCCAGGTGTCATTCAGATCGCGAAAGTGCATGGGAAGGGGGAAAGGGAAAAGTTTGTGGGAGAGGGGAAAGTGCAGTACACGGATAGTAGAATAAATAAGATAAATAAAAAAGGCCAGATGGTGGCAAGTGCAAGGTAAATCCAATCAACTGTTTGACATTTAGCATTTTTTCATAACTATTTAGTTTATTTTATTTCCTTTGCATTACAACCTTTTTTGCGTCATGTTTCTACCTTGTCCTTATTCTGCCCAGTGATCGTATAAGTACTTACTCTACAGTGCATTACTTTCAACATGTCCGGTTCGTATCTGGACACTGATGTAGTTGATTTGTACTAGATGTTTTACACTACCAATATGGCTGACTCCATAACGTTTTGAGGTCTAGTCCTTTGTCTAGGTTTACATCTAACGTATACATATAATGCTCAGTAACATGGTGCTGACTGTTACCGTAGTAACGGACCCAGATGCCATCTCCTGAGATCTCTCATTCCGCACTTCGCCCCTAGAGAGAAAGGGTATGTTTCTATGCTGTGGTCTTTTCCCAGCGCTAGGTACAGTCTTGAAATCACAAACTCTACTAATGTTTGCTGTTTTTCTTCTTCTTTGCTTTTAGCATCTGCAAGTGCACTACAATTCGTCAGCAGCAATTCATCTCTTTACTGCACTTACCGTGAAAGCACCATTACTTAATTCAACACTGACTTCCTGAATGCTCGATCTTTACCTCTCCGGAGGTATACTCATCTTTACTGTTTATATTTTCTTATTCCAATTTTTAATTGTTTATTTTTCTTTCTATTTTACTCGGCCCTCACTTAGTGTCTTCCTCTCTCTAATATCTGTTGCAGGTTCTAAGAATTACTACGAGACTTACCTTAATTTCAACCCATTCTTTTGTGCGCCTGACGGTTCGAAATTGTTTGTTCAACACACTTCCTGAGATTTCTCTTCCTAACATTCTAGGCAGGTAAGTCTAATGTCTTTTTCGCTCTTATTTAGCCACTTCATCCAGTTATTCCTCAAACTCCATGAGGGGACCGGCTGCTATATATCATTTACAAATCTAATTTAAACAAATGTCTACCCAGAGCCATGGCATGTGGCTCTAGTGGATATTCCACTATTATGTATTATTTTATATTATGTATGAGGATTACCTCTGTATCTTCATACATTCATGAACTTTTTATACATATATCTGCACTCTGCTTTTAGATCCTGCTACGCTTTGGGTATCCCAGAGGGTCCACCTCAGCACATATTTGGGAGTTGGCGTATTGAAGAATTCTGTTATCCACTGACCGGACACAGTGTTGTGTCCCCAGACCGTTTGCTTCTTGGCAAGAATGTGTACATTCCGGGACTCGATTCCGTTGACGGTTTTTCATTTTAAACTCCCCCTTCTTCCCTTTTTTCTACTTACAATTTATTTGATGTATAGCTACTTCCACACTACACTGATCTGTGGGAGTGATCAGAGTGTATTATTTTGAGTGATGTATCTGCTCAGTGACAATTAGAACTGACTACCAGGAGTGAAAATGGATTATTGTGAATTATGTGAAGGGTCTGTTTTGGGGTCTATGAGGACCCCAAAACAGACGAAGTCTGTTCCCGACACCGCAAATAAACCTGACAAACCATCCGGTAACGGAGAACGTGCGTCGAAAGACGCTTCAACAGCCCTTTCAATATAGCTCCAAAATGAGGGAGCTTATTCAAAAACCTGTCCCAGACACTCTCCTTAAGAGCAAGGCATCGAAATTCAAAATCTTCGATGCCCCTACTCACTGAATCCTCCATTTCAAAATCTAAGGAGCCCTCTCTCTAGGGACATTTTCTTTGGGCATGCAGCATAAACAACCCTCTACATCAAAGAGTATCTCTATCCCTGTTCCCTCAGGTTTTCCAAGCTCCACCCAATGGACCACTGAAAAATTTGACAAATAATACAAAGAATGCCATGCTTTGTAGACTTCTTTGATCGTCACCCTGATCAACTGTCCAACCTCCAAGGGCCCGCACAAGGGGAGGCAGCTAAAGCCCAACCTGCTGCCAAAACACCACGACTAGACACCGCCCAGCCCAGCACCTTTTCAGGACACTTCCAGGTTCTCTGTTACATTGACACTTCAGGCTCTCAAGATCCTGGTTCACTAGGAGACCTATAGGACACGGACAAGTATTATGAAGACGGCGATGACGTCTACATCATGCAATCTCTGGTGCACTTTGACCAACCCGTGGCTGACTCCCCTGTGGATAATCAGCTGCAGTATGTGAGCTCCTCTTAAAGGCTGCCAAACATTTCAAGATCGATACACACGAGGCACGGGAGGACAAAGACTTTGTAGAAGACACCCTAGTTGATACAAAGTCTGCAGCACAGTTTATACCACTCCTGCAGTCCATCCAGAGGTGCATTCAGCCCCCAGCATTACGACGGCAGTTAACCCCTGTATTGAATTGTTTTTCAGGCCAGCCTCCTCCAACCCCTTATACATCAGGGGTCAATTAAACCCCAACTCTCTTGTCGTAACTACAACAAGGAGGAGGGCAGGCACACCCTTAGCCTCTGCCGAGGCCCCTCCTGATCAGAACAAAAAGATATATATACTGGGCAGGAAAATAGCTTCCTCACCTGCATACTAAGTAAGAATAGCTAATAATACCACTCTTGGCGAGTTACAACTGCCGTAAATGGGACGAGATGCTACAAAAAATTGACTCTGTCCCAGAGCCTTTTAAATCACAGCTCCTGCACACAATGGCTGAGGGTTAGCAGGTGGCCAACTGCATCCTGAAAAATCATCTGGACGCAGCAGATAATGCTGGCCGTATAGTAGCATAAGGCACTCTTATTAAGTGCCATGCATGGTTAAGACAATCCGGTTTTCAGCCTGAAACTCAAGCCACCATGCTCACTATGCCAATGAAACCAAATATGTTATTTGGGAAAGCAGTCGAGGATGCATTGAAAAGTTCTAAAGAAGAGTATGTCATTCTGAAGTTCCTGGGACAGCCAACAAACCCTTTGTTCAAAGAGGCGCGTTTAATAGACGCGGATTTCGAGGACAGCATTCTCAACGCTGCTATAACTATAGTCAGGGTGCACAAGCGCCATCTTGGGGTTCTTCCAAGGGGCAGTCAGTCCTCCCAGAATAATTTTCAAAGGGGACACTGAAGGTCTAGGAGGCTCCACCCCCCGACCCCCAAAGCAATGACGACCCACTCCAGGTTCCCTCCCGTGCCTCTCCAGTAGGAGGTTGCAGGTCTTAATTTACCCACGCATGGGAGGGGATCACATCAGACAAGCGGATATTATCCACCGTGGCAGGAGGCTATTGTATAGAGCTCATACAGAGACCATCCAACCACCCCCCAAGACAGAGATAAGCAAAACAGAAGGTACAACGCATTCTACTAGAAGAGGTCAAGACACTGCTGGAAAAGGACGCTATAGAAATTGTCCAGGCAAAACAGATAAACCATGGTATCTTTTCGACATTCTTGCTTGTACCAAAGAAAGACCTTACAATGCGCTGTGTCCTAGACCTGCATCCTGCAAACACATATCAAGGCACAAAAGTTCTGCATGACAACACTACAGGAGTTCATCCCCCTTCTAAAACCGGGGGACTACATGGCAACATTGGATATGAAAGATGCATAATTTCATATTTCGATGTTGCCAGCACACACAAAATTCCTGCGATTCAAAATAGCAAATCAACACTACCAGTTCAAGGTGCTCTCCTTCAGCATAACCTCAGCTCCAAGGGTTTTCACTAAAGCATTAGCTATAGTGGCAGCGCACTTACGAAGACAATCTATCCCAGTGTACCATTAACTGGATGACTGTCTGATAACAGGGGAATCCCCTCACATATGCAAGCAAAATACCCAAAGAACTATCAACTTTTTTTCCGATTGGGGTTTTCAATCAACGAGACGAAATCTAGCCTTGTTCCAAGCCAAACCAAATAGTTCCTAGGAGCTATCATAAAGACAAAAGAGGGGCTAGTCTTCCTCTCAAGTGAAAGAGTTCAGAACATATTTCTGCAAATACCTCACTATCTCGCTGGTCGCCAAATAACCATTTGCAACTCAATGCACCTGCTAGGGATGATGCTTCATGCATTTATGTAGTACCACACGCATGGCTGTGCATGTGCCCAATGCAGGGGTGGTTAGCGAAACAATGGTGTCAGGCAAACGGTCAGTGGGATGATCTAGTGGTTGTTTAGCCAACGTTAGTACAAGAACTACTACGCTGGTGTTCCAAAGAAAATCTGCTAAAGGGGAAACCCTTTTGCAACCCATCAGTTCAAGCTATACTCAGAATAGATGCCTCACTCTCCGGAGCCCATTACCTTCACCACACAGCGCATGGCCTGTGGACACAGATAACAGCCCAAAATCACATCAACCTGTTGCAGCTACTAGCTGTACTCAAAGCCCTGCAAGCCTTTCAGCTGCATCTAGCAGGTCAGACATTGCAAGTCCTCACAGACAGCATCACTGGCATGTTTGGTCTCGGGAGGATAGCTCAGGGGCAACGTGCTCTCATTGGAAGCAAGACGACACGGAGCAACACAGGTTCGATCCTCGGGTCCGCGCTTGGAAACCTCTGGGTATTAAGCGTGTTATAAATAACCCAACAAACAAGCAGGGAGGAACACACTCTCCAAGTCTGTCCAGGCTAGCTATCCCAAAAAATTTGGAAGTGGGCACTGAAGCGGATCATGTTCCTAGTGCCTCAACACTTTCCAGGGGAACTCCATGCTCTAGCAGACTTTCTCAGCATAAATCCTCTACCAGAGGAGCACGAGCAGCAACTCAACAGAGAAATTATAGACAAAGTCCTCTCCATGTGGGGTTATCCACCCTTAGACTTATTTGCCACAAACCTCAACACACAATGCCCAGACTTCGCATTCCTGGTTTCCCCAACCACAGTCCAAGGGGAACGCTTTTTGGATGAGCTGGTCAGGGAAATCTGCTTACACTCGCGCCCCCCCCCCTCCTTCCCTGAACCACTCCCAAGGCCAGTCCTCAGCAGAATAGTGCACAAGATGCACCGGGAACAAGCCAGACTAATCCTGATAGCCCCTATGTGGGCAGGACAGTCATGGTTTCCACATATGCTTAAACTGGCTATGTACAACCTGATCAAACTTCCATGCCCCTACAACATTCGGTCTCAGCACATGGGTGACTACTCTCCATCCACATCCTCAGTCTAAGAACTTGGCAGCCTGGCTCCTGAAGTCAGAGTTTGGACACTTAAAGCTATCTCAAAAGTGTCCTCAAGGAGGCAAGCAAACCCAACACCAGGCACTGCTATTTCAACAAATGTAAAAGATTTGTGATATGGTGCCGATCAAAAGATCTGAATCCAATTGAATGTACCCCATCAAACATTCTTCACAATATACTCTACTTACTAGACTCTGGCCTAGTATTTAACTCCATCAAGGTTCACCTAGCGGTTCTGTCTGCGTAGACCACTTCACAGAACAAGGTGTCCTGGTGGAAGGTTCCAGTTATTAAGGCTTTCATGGAGGGAGTAAAGAGACTTTACCCCCTAATTTCCAACCCTTCTCCAGGTTGGGACCTTAATGTTGTACTATTTAAGCTCATGGGTTCCCCCTTTGAGCCTATGCACAAATCCAGCCTCAAACACCTAACTTACAAGACAGCTTTCTTAGTAGCCATCACCTCTATAAGACGGGTCAGTGAGCTACAAGCACTGTCAGTGCAATACCCATTGTTTGTTATCCACAAGGACAGAACACACCCTAGGTTTTCACCTAAATTCATATCCAAGTTCAATGTTAACCAATCCATTGAACTACCCATGTTTTTCAAAAACCATCAAACTCAGTGGAGAGAAACTTGTATACACTGGATGTAAGGAGAGCAGTGTTGTACTATGTAAACAAGACAAAACCGCTAAGGGAGACAGATCAACTGCTTGTCTCCATAAAACCTGGCAGGGAGGGTGATCACATTTCAAAGAACACCATCTCCAAATGAATAGTTAAGTGCATACAGCTCTGCTATTCTCTATCTAAGAAAACCCTGCCTTTCACACCAATAGCTCACTCTACCAGAGGTATAGGAGCTACTCTGGGTCTAGCCTCTCTCCGTGGCTGTTCAACCAATACCTGGCACTCTTAGCCCACCGCATCACCGCTCTCTGCCTCAATTTTCAGTGCTATTCGGATGATACCCAGCTCATTTGCAGACTACCCTCGGCCTCCTCCTCTCCTTTCCTCATCTCTGACTGTCTGCTATCCAGGAGTGGTGTGCCGCCAATGACCTCTGCCTCAATGCCAGTAAGACTGAGATTTTACTCATTGGTACACCCACTCCCTCCTTTCCTGCAGCTCTCTGGCCGGCCTCTCTTGGCCCTCTTCCTGCTCCCACCTGCATGGCTAAAAACCTCGGGGTCATCTTCGACTCCACACTCTCCTTCTCTCCTCACATCTCTGATGTCTCTAAGAAGTCACACTACCAACTACACCTCCTCAGAGGTATTTTGTCCTTTCCTCTCCTTCCCCCAGAAGCTCAACGTCTTCAGAGCTCTGGTTCTCTCTAAGCTGGACTATTGTAACATCCTCCATCTAAATCTTCCTGCCTCTACTCTCCGCCCTCTGCAACTTATCCAGAACAGGACTGCGAGACCTGTCCTTGGCCTCAAGCCCAGGGATATTATCTCTCCAGGACTGAAATCTCTGCACTGGCTCCCAGTGGCTACGAGGATTAAGTTCAAAACCCTCTGCATTGTCCACAAGGCCTACTGGGGCCTGGGGCCGCATTATCTTCAACTCTCTCTTCTCAAATATCTTCCTTCTCAAGCTCTCTGCTCATCCGCCTCCAACTCCCTCAG
The DNA here is from genome assembly GCF_040938575.1 of Ambystoma mexicanum. Lineage (NCBI taxonomy): Eukaryota > Metazoa > Chordata > Amphibia > Caudata > Ambystomatidae > Ambystoma > Ambystoma mexicanum. The sequence continues at coordinate 603,381,559 of NC_090922.1, forward strand.
GGTCAGTCGCTTCTCCAAGCAACGAGTTGGTGGTAGATCTCTCTTCAGCAGGGGCCTCCCTCTGCAACAGCCTTCCTGCCTCCCTGAAACTTGAGAACCATCTCTGGTTCCGGAAGCACCTCAAAACCTTTCTCTTTGCTTCTGCATTCTCGCCCCCCTCTTCCCTGCTGAATTCCTGGCTGAAACTGCACTGGTTACCTGGCCACCCGTTCTGATCTCGGGCCCACGCACACCTGCACTGCCTCCTTGGCAACCCCTGCACCTGGGGACTGTTACTCTGTATCCCCACAGTCCCCCACCAGCACTTATGTAGCTCTTACCTTGCACTTAACAGAAAGGGAAAGAAGATTCAACCTGCAAATCCTCCCGTCCCCTGCACACTATCAGGTGTTGGCATAGAGCCAATTACTGTATTATCTAAGATAATATTCAATACATTTCAAAGCACTGTGAGTAGAAATTATTTCATCACGAAGGAGGAATATCTTGAAAAATATATATAATTGTTTCATAGTAATGAATGTACAAAATGTACGAACAACATAGATAAATGCACAAAGGAGCAAACAAATATTAGTCCGTTTTCTAGGGCGATGCGTTTCGAGGACTTGATCCCCTTCTTCAAATGGCCAATACAGACTGTTAAAGAAACATAATCACATTGCTACAATCACAGTATATGAAATTCATAGTCAATGCTAGGTACAAATAGCAATGTTCACGCAGTCATTAATTAATTCACAATCCAAAAATCAAAGCATTTTCATCATTATATATTGTCCACATAGTAATCCCTTTAAATTAATTGAATCAATTTCAATTTCTGTGAGATCTTGTAGAGAAATATGAGACATTTCAGCGTAGAAATACACACAAAAGAACCACATTTCTAATGAAAGATAAAACAGTATGTTCCATAAAGGGAGAGACAGATTACATATAGTGGATATTCATACCCGTTGAGACTCTATGAACCTTTGCGGACAGCATTCTCAACGCTCCTCTAACTATAGTCAGGGTGCACAAGCGCCATCTTGGGGTTCCTCCCAGGGGCAGTCCTCCCAAAATAATTTTCAAAGGGTTATAGGGATTTTGAGGGCCCTCGACACTGTGTGTGCCCCAACGGTCGACAAAGCAGTTGACTGTCGGCTGTGGCGGGTGCGCTTTGTGTGGCGTGCAGTGTGGGTGCCTGAGATGCCGGGTGTCGTCTCCGTAGAACCGGCAGCCCGCCTGATGGAGTTGGGGGCATGCACGCAGGAAACCGTCAGGTTCCGGTTGCCCCCGGCGTCACTTAGGACGCCTACGCTGCCATCGTTTGGTGTCCAGTCATTTTTTCGAAATGGCATTCTTCCGAATGACATTTTATTTGAAAAAAATTTGAAAGTTTGCCTTTCGAAACTTGGGTTGGGGCTTGGGTGGGGGGTGGGGATCCCCCACTCCCCCAAATATACACTAAAACCTTGAAACGTTACATGTAGCTGTCCAGTGCTGAAATGACAGCACTGGACAGCTCCATCGAACGTTAAAACGTTACCAAAAAAAAATAAAAATTGAAATGCTACTTTTAACATGTAAAAGTGCATTTCAATTGAAACCAATTCATGACTATTGTCCATGGATTGGTTTAGAAAGAAATGCACCTTGCATGTTACACATAGCATGTCGCAGCTTTTGTTTTCAAAACTTTTTTTTGAAACTTTTGTTTTTCAAATCTTTTTATTCGAAACTATGACTATTAACCCCATCGTTGGAAGCTCTCTCCAGGTCCATAGCAGCTTCGGCCTGCATGGCGTGATGGGCCCAGCGCTTTGTCTTACAGTCCTTTAGTGTCTTGAGGTGAAAAAGTTTTGAAAACTTGCAATGTTTTCAGGTGGTCCCTGGGGAGACAGAGGTTACACACATACCTTGTGAGAGTCCTTCCAGGGAAACTTCCTGTTACAGGAAGGGTAACATTTAAAGGGTGTGTTTTGCATAATATGGAAAGGTGGCAGACCGGCGATGGAAAAGGAAGAATGGGGAACTAGGCATTCTCTAAAGGAAAGAAAGTTATGACCTCCCCCAACTAATGTGAAGGGTCGATACCCGTTGAGGCCTAAGTAGGCTGCAGTCAAAGTTCGGCGAGACGGTATAAGTAATTGTCTTCGACGATTAATTTGTCCTTGAAAGCCGTCGCCAAAGAACTTACAGTGGTACGGCTGTCGAAAGGATAGAAAGAAATCTAATTTTAAAGTTGTATAATTAAAAGGCGTTAGCTAGAAAGAAGGAACTCCGTAACTTCTGTCCGACTATGATGGTGGAAAAAAACAATCCGAGGGACCTCGACGCGTGAAGGACTATGGGTACAGTGGACGCCACACTAGGGATATTATCACTGGTACGCCCAGTAGACGTTCCTTTTTGAGTTTCAAAAACAAAAAATGTAATACTCTGCAACTACCACTAGATGTCGGCCTATGCACAGCATGCGATCTAAGCAGATCCACAAGCCTCAGAAATATATATACAGGAAAGTAAAATGCTCTTTTGATTGCAAAAGAACGTACAATAGATATCAGATTTGATGGGAAGCAGTGAGCTACTTACAATGGGATCAGCTAAAAATTACATTCTGTCCAGGTTGTAGTGGAGAGTAAATGTAACAGTCATAGGGGACAAAACATGGGTGAATTTACATAAAGGACAAACAAAACTAGAATTTTTTAAGTGAAAGTACGTGGTACGGCCAGCTATGTTAGGGATGTGATCATGACGGAAGAAGTGAGAGTGGAAACAGAAAAAGTGAGGGACACAGGCAGGTTAGGGGAGGCAGATGAGAGGTATGTTACAAAGATCACTTCGATGCGAGGAGGTAGGCTTTCAATTTGGCTTTGAAGAAATCTGTGTGAACTGTTTATCGGATGTCCGCAGGAAGAGAATTCCATGCAAGTGTAACAAGAAGAAAGCAACAGCATTAGCGAGAGGAAGCACAGGGAGGGTGAAGTGCTACAAGCGTAGACAAGGAGGCAGAGCAGAGATTATGAGAAGGCTTGTAGAGTTCGATAGGGAGGGGATAGATACAGTGGTGCTATACAGTGGATAGATTCGCGAACCAGGAAAGGAAATTTAAATCTGGCACTGTTTTGCATTATCAGCCATCCAGCCTGGTGACTGTAAGAGGAAGTAGGTGTGAAGTGAGTGAGTTTGGAAAGTCCTGGTAGCAAAGTTAATGATCTTGTCGAAAGGACAGAGCATAGTTGTGGAGACCAAAGAGGATGCTGGTAGAGTAGTCTGGTTTAGAGAAGACAAGAGTCATTAAGAGATGCTTGGCTGTGTTGAAAGGAAGCAGGTGCATGGTTTTCCTAATATTTAGGAGGTTGAGGTGAGCCACAGTTGCAGTTTTGGAGATAAAAGTAGAGAAGGTGTGACAATAGTAACAAATTACAGAGGCTTTAAGCTGAAAAGGACTAGGGGAGAGTGTCCGGTATGAACTGGATAGGCAGGGGAGTAGCCGAGAGACAGTATTTGACAGGGAAGAAGTGCAACTCAGTTTCGATAGTTTAACTTCGGAGAGTGCAAAGCTATCCAATATATAATGGCAGACAGGGGCGTTGCTAGTGGGGGGGGCTAAGGGGGCTATAGCCCCTGATCTTTTGGTTGTAGCCCCGGATAGAATCTCAGGACCTACAGCCAAAAGACTAGCTAGCCCCCAGACCCAACAGTTCAGACATCAGCTTAGCCCCGGGTCTTTTCCAGACCTAGCAACTCCCCTGATGGCAGAGACACAGTTTGAAATTGTGAGAGCTCAGAGGAGAGTTCAGGAAAAAAAGAAGAGGATTTGGGTGCTGTTTGCAAAGACTTTGTACGAGAACCCAAAGTTACGATTAGTGCCCCAAGAGCAGAGGTGTAGAGTGTAAAGAGGAGAGGAGCCAAGACATAGCCTTGTGGAACACCAACAGTTAGACAAGTGATTTGAGAGATGGTGGTGTTCCAGGATAGAGAGAATTGGTGAGGTGCTAGATAGGATTCAATCTAGAGGCTTGATCGCAAATCCCAAGAAAAGAGAGTATTAAGGAGGTCAGAGTGATCAACAGTGCCAAAGGACAGGTCAAGGAGAATCGGTGACAACAATTACAACAGAATATAAAGTAAATCACGCCAAAGCAGACTCTTCAACAGTTTATGTTTCTGAAATGTGGGCATTTGATAGTGCTGGTCCCCTAGAAACTGGTGAGATAGCATTTTATAGGTCTTTGCTGAAGATACTAAATGGTACTCCTTCATTCCCCATAACAATTGTAGGGGATATTAGAGATAGTGTTACTTTATGCTTACTTATCCAAAGGATAAGACAATGGAGATTTGAACTGGACAGTGCCTACAGGATGGCCATGGCTGACGTGTTCAATGTGTATGGTGTGGACAAAATGGAAACTGAAGGTATGTAATTTGTTCTATATGAAGGCTATGCCAATTTCTCCCACAGCTTTCTTAACTTTGTGTCACGAATGAGCTTCCATCAGCCACTAGATGACCATGGTGAAGGCTCCATCACAATTAATGGGTGCCTAAGTTGATGGCATCTATATTTCTACACAGAACCACAGGTGCAGTGTTCCCTCAGTTACACCACAAAATCTGCAAGTAACATGAGTACTGGTAGGACAGTCACGTGTCCACCAAAGAGTGAAGAATTTGCAAAAATATCCAATTGAAGTCTTTCACTGTAGAGGGATAGTTTATAAGGAATCCATGTGAGGAATTGACATATCCAACAGAAAGGACATTATCAAAGATAAGTAATTTGATCTTCTAATGGAAACCTATCCCGTAGGGATTCCTCATATTTGAAAGACTACAAAGCAGTGCCCTAGACCAATAGAAGGTGGGCGGATGACTAATGTTGCATACATAGTTTACATAGATTTTCTCTCTCTCAGTCTCTCTCTCACCTACTTGGAATGTTATTCTGTCATCTTGATGGGGAAAGTACGGTCTGCATTTGAAGATCTAAATCTGATCTTGGTTCATGGCGTGTGCCATTTGCCAGGGATATACAAAACCTAAAGCTGCATTTCTTCAAAATACTTTTCTGGTCACATTTAGTGGAAACATTTTGTAAGGGAAACTCTTGATAATGGATGTTAACAACCTTCTTTATATAGACAGCATATGCTGTACAATAATAGGAGCAAAAATGAATACAATAATGTGGATCTAATGTCCAGGGAACAATACAAGATTGTATAATACTTTTAGTCAAATTGTTCCTGGGATATTTAAGACTTTGAAAGAGTGTGTATGTATACATCCACACAAAACCTCTAGACGGGGATCCCCAAGATTTTTGGGGCAATAAGCAACATTTATGTATCAAATGAAACAGTGAGCAGCATCTGTACCTCGACAAAACATATTGTCATTCAAGTGGTTAAAATTTAACTCAATTATAAGACTCAAAAATGGACTACTGCAAATAGAAGCACCAATCCGCTGGCAGGCGAAAGACGCCGGCTGCGGCCCTTCCGGAGAAGGCCCGCAGGAAAAGGCCCTGTTTTGCACCTGTTCGGCGCATGGAAGACGCGGCGTGGCCCAGTCCTTTGGTCCTTATTCCTACAGATACGATGCTGCGATTTCCATTTCAGCCAACTGCCAGCAGCGACCAGTGCTCCCAAGTATTAAATGCTGTATTGATTCAAATAATTGTGACACTCTGCTGATCTCCTCGCACTTCAGGCATCTTTGGGACTCTAATCCGCTACACAGACTCTATACATTAAAACCATAAATGGATATGCCAGAGCTAAGTTTCGTGAGCCACTGACTCTTTTCGGACCCTGAACACACTGAACCTTACTATCCCAACGGCTAAACTATAACTTTGCACAGTTCTGTGTGACTACTTGTTGCCTATTATTTAGAATATAATTGCCACCTTCTATCCATATTATGGTGTCCATACACCTCAACTACGTTTAGTATTACAAACTCTTCTTATGCTAGTATTACACATTGTACTGTCTAACTTGTATGCTCCTTATAGTAGCCGAGTCTTGATTAATTTGGCCTACTTCATAGTGGTCAATGTTTCTTATCATTTGCTGATGCCCTTAGGCTCAACTTTAATTTGAATGATTATTGTTTAACTGCCTACTCTAACCACTGCTTGGTCGTGCCGTTAGGCTACATACATGGCCAGCTGACTATAATTGTATGTCTAGCCTCCTTCAGCTCATCCTCTGTCGTTATCGGAGTACAGTATACTAGCCCACCTATTTAGAATTTGGCCCTTGCCGCAAACGATTCTATACTGTGATTGTGCACAAACTTTCTTCCACGCCAAACTATGTATGTACATAACCTTTGAATCAGCTGCCATTTGACTAGACTACTAACTCAGCCTAGCATGCAACTTGAATTGAAGCTTATGCAATTTGTTATTCAGCTGCCCCTGCCTACCCTGAAATGACTGAATTTTATGCTGTAATTATTCAGTTGAAATAGTCTATCCCATAATTGTGACCAATCTGCATGAAGTTTATCACTGCATGATAGCAATCTTATAACAGGAATCAATCCTAAGGCAGCCAAACATATCTACATTATGGAGTTACTGCTAACTTTCATTATATTCTCCTTCTGCATATTACCCCACTCCATCCCATGCACAAAAAGACACTTCAATTTAAGAAGGTTTAGGCAGATTGGGCTGTCAGCGCCACTACCCCATCTCCTTCCCTACCCCCATTCCTCCCCTCACTACCCTCTTTCCGCATACATACTGCACCCACATCATATCCTGTCTCCACACTTAGCTGTATACAGGATACACCTACATTGAATGGCACATCCTTATCTTCCATTGTCGTCAAGACGACCCCTCTGCCATCAGCTACAACCCACCACCCTCCCTGACATAACCAAGCGAAACAATAGATTAGGCAGCAGACTACCATCCAGTAGTCACTCACTAGCTAAAAAAAGACATAAGACCACTCGGACAGCCTCCACCGAATTTACCAACAACAAACCTAGGCGTAAAAACAAAACTCACAACATCAGTACCAACAAAGTAGCCGATACTAGACCTAGCCCATCCCTGAAGGGTATACAGACATAACCTACTAAAGGAGCTTTACTGAATGCCAGGTCCCTTGTTGCTCACGCAACAGAGATAGCAGACATCATCTTGAATAATAATCTTGATTTCCTTGCAGTGACAGAAACCTGGCTGCACGACGCAGCAGGCCCTTCCATTGCCCTAGCTATCCCGGACAACTACTCCATCCTTAGAGCGGACAGGCCCAATGCTCGAGGAGGTGGAATAGCCATCATATAGAAATCTGCCATCAATATAAGACTAGCCACCCCCCTCTTCACTGATATCATGTGAACTTCTCTCAGTCAAGTTCCTACTATCACCATCCACATTATCTACAGGCCTCCAGGACCCCCAGGGTCATTTGAAGAAGACATCACATCCCTAGCAGCTGATACCATCAAACCTATGGCGCAAATCATCATCCTAGGTGACTTCAACCTTGATTACAATGACACTAGCGACCTACACGCCAACTCCCTAGCTACTGCTTTAACAGAACAAGACTATACTCAAATTAGCACCAATCCCACCCATGAGAAAGGCAGGATACTTGATTGGGTAGAGGATCTCAACTGTAACATCACGTTAATAGAATCTACACCCCTAGTGTGGTCAGACCATCACCTCATCACCCTAGAAATGAAGGTTAAAAACCTGGAAAAGATGAAGCCTACTATTGCACCTCCTTGTCTCACAAGGAACAAACGAAATATCACAGCAGAGACCCTAATACCTCTGGTAGTCCCCATACTCAATGCCCTACCGGATACCAATGATCCTAACTTGATGATCGCCATTTACAACGAGACCATGACCAAGGCCATCGACGCTATTGCCCCACTAAAATTGCACAAAAGCAAACCCATAGTCCATTTGAACTCTTGGTCTACTCCAGAACTAAAAATACTCCGTACAGAAAAGAGAAAATTGGAAACACTCTGGAAATCTACCACCACCACTGAAAATAAAAACAACCTTGCCACTATCACTGCCACATATAAAAGGAAGATAATCCAGACTAAAAAAGAAACCTTCAACAACAGAATAAGTCAAGCAGGCTCCAATACCAAGAGAACTAGAGAACCCTAACCCCCCGGCTAGTGCATCAAGGATGAACCCTGGTGCACTAGCATACAAAACGCCCTATCCACCAAAATTAACGGGCTTCAGACCAAAATAGCTGATAAAAGGATACAACTTGCAACTAATATGCCAACACCACCCTCGACTGTACACATCCATTCAGGCTTCAAATTCAATAAGGTCTCCATACCTGAAGTTAAAAAAATGATTGCATCTCTTAAACCATCTAACTGCAAAGGTGACAGCTGCCCGGCCCAAAATATAAAAGACACACCCATTTATCACAACACTCAAACTCCTCCTCCTCCACCAACTCTGTCCCTAGCAATCTGAAACAGTCCTGGTTTCTCCCATTACGGAAGAAACAGACCCTAGACCCGACTATACCCACCAACTATAGAGCAATCATGACAGTTCCCTTCTTACTGAAAATCTTGGACAGAATTGCGTACCTTCAAATTTAAGACTATCTAGAATGCAATAAACTACTCGGAACCTGTATAATATTTTCACAAAGCCACTATTTGACAAACTGGACAGTCTGGGTGTCACCTACACTAATTACGCAGATGACACCCAGATACTCCTACCCCTTACAGGAACCTATGATACAGATGTCGCTCGAATTGGCAAAGTCTACACCATCATTCAGGCATGGATGGCCACACACGGCCTCTGCCTGAATGATAAGACTGAGTTACTTCTAGTCGGCTCACCTAACTTCCTTCTCAAATTGAGCCCTAACTACACAAGTATCCTCATCGATGGGAATACTAATCCTACAGCCAAAAATGTAAAAACATTAGGTTTTTAACTTGATTCCCATTCCAATCTAATCAAACAGGTAAACATGACCTCATCTGCCACTGCTTATACTGGCAAGCTGATCAGGGCCTGCAGACCTGTTCTATCACCCACCAGCTGCCTCACGCTAGCTAGAGCTCACACTCAATCCAAATTGGATTATTGCAACAGTCTTTACCTAGGTGCTAATAAATGCATTACAAACAAACTGCAGATTATGCAAAATAATGCGCTTAGAGCGGCATTAAACATATCCAGACGAGAGCACATTTCAGCAACCAGAAAGCAACACAAGCGGCTCTCTATACATGAGTAAATTGACCTAAAAACTCTCTGCTTCACTCACAAGGCGCTCAACCATCAAGCTTTCCCTTATTTCACAGACAAATTCACTTGGAAAGTGCCCACAAGATTCACCAGGTCCTCCAACACACCATGTCTGGTGGTGCCTAGATTTAACTTAAAAATAGCTGGTGGCGCCAGCTTCCCAGTACTAGCCGCCCAGCTATGGAATACACTCCCACAGAATATTCAAAGTATTCAAGCATTTGACAAATTCAGAAAACATGTTATCACATGGATACTCAACAAAACGTAAACGCCACAGGCCACCGCTACCACTGCTATGTCTTAACGTTATGACATATCTTCCTTGTATATTGACTAATCTAAACATACATGTATGTAATTTTTATCCAGACTTTATAAACTGTATCTCTTTCATATATTATGTACATACTGTGACCTGTAAGTATATCCTAACTGTATAATTCGTATCTATCCAGTATAATAATGTATGTGCCATGTAACCATTACACTTCACATAAGCGCCCAGTTACCCTTGGGTCTAGTGCACGTTATAAATAAAATAAACAAGAACAAGCTAAATTACAGAAAAAGCAGTAATCTAGTTGAGGTGTAAATCTGGTCCTGGCGAATTAGCAGTGGCTTTTAACTTAATTTGAGATAAAGTTGTTGTTTGAAAGTGGCAAATGGAGGATTTTAAAGCATACAAGACCATTAACATTGGTTAAAAAAAATGTAGGATTTAAATAACATTTGACTGGGGCTTTAGGGTTATTCCCTCATGGACAATTGTGAAACAGTGGCAAGTGGTGCATTTGTTAGCACATTAGGTCAGAAACCTTGGTAAAAAATTGGAGCATTGAAAGACCATTCTACAGAGAAGATTGCTTTGCTTTTTGGAGAAATGTATTGGCATTTCAATTAATAATGGACAGTAAGTTCATTGGATTGTAAAGTTATGCAATGTATTAAGTCATGAACAATACAGAAAGCATCTCACTTCTTTTCCCACTACTTAATCCAAATGCCATATTAGCAATGGATCAGACGATTATACCATTTTCACTAGGACACTGGCAATATGTATCCTGTTGTTTTACCGAAAGGAATAACTTCAAAGTAATTTACTTTAAAGTAAGTCCTTCAAAAAAACATATCATGATCTATATGGCGTGGGGGTAAGGGGTTAAAAGGGTTGGGGAGGGGAATAGGGTAGAGGTACTAGTATAGGGAACAGGGATGGGGCAAACCCACCCAAATTCCAAAAATAAATGTGATGTTTTTTTGAAGGAATTACTTCGATGTAAATTACTTTGAAGTAATTCCTGTTGGTAAAACGACATGGAACTCTATGAGCATGGATAGTTTCTGACACATATGCATGATGACATCACACATATGTTGTCTGTGTAAATTAGACATATGTAAATGATTTACTGATGGAAAGTTGGGCATGCATGTCACCTATTTGTTAAGTTAACGTGTGTCATTTAGTTTGCGCATGGAGTATGGAACATTTCTAAAAGATGTGAATGGTGGATACAAACCTTCCAAGTACAAAAAAGAGAATGGGAACCTCTGCAATTATTGACAATTTGACATTCATGACAGTTATTAGCTCATTATGCACTTGCACAGCTTCTGCTACAATCTACCATGGCGCAGAAGAGGGAGGCTCAGTTGGTTACAGGGTTGCTGAGAAGATTAAGTAGCCTCTCCTGCCATTGCTCCAAGTTGTGCAGAAATTGTGGAGTGTTGCAAAACATATTTGGACACATGATCGCCTCAACTGCCACCTCATTAGGTCAATTCACTTGCACACGCCCACACATGGTTCCGGCAAAGCGAGGTTATCAGGAAATGGTTATTGCTTATAAATGTTACAGTTAGGGTTTCTTGAGGACTGCCTAATTGTAGACTCAGGATTTATATCATTTGTCTCCTACTATGCTCCATGTGCAGTGCAGACTCAAAAAAGCACACATTGTGATACTGCATTAACATTTTGTCTGTGCTTTAGTACATCAGACCTTCCATCACCTGCCCTTGTGTCTACTGCGATGACACCTCCATAACAAGTAATATGTCATGTCTATATGCCAGGGAAGGATAATTAGCTAGCTTTCCAAAACGTTCCTGGCTCAGCCTAAACTGCCATTGGTGTTGCATCGCTGTAGCACCTCCTCCTTCTGGGCCTCTAAAGTTTTTTGCAGGGCAGCTGACTAGCAACATTTAGGGTGTTGTGAGCAACATGTTGCTCCCAGCCTGGAGGTTGGGGATCACAGCTCTAGACTATTAGAGGGGCTAACAGTTTCAGCTATTTTTCTTTTTTAATTACTTATGTTGGGTAATGTTTTTCTGCTGAATATAATCTTCCAGCTACAGGTTTATCATCTTTTGAAATAGCTGCAGGCACAGACATAATCCAAACATATTAACAGCCACCTGGGAGCTTCAGTTGGTCTTCATTGCTGTGCGATGGGCACTAACCGCACCTGATATAGCATATACGTTGCATGTGACCCCCGTACCTCATTGCAACAATTGCACATGCTGCACAGCACAGAGGCAAAAGGAAGAGCCGAAGGGACTTTAAAAGGAGCACTACGCAGGTTACAAGTAAACAGGGTATTCCAATAATTTGAGGGTGGAAGCCATAAAGTATCAGTGGAAGATGAGCACACCAGAAAGAATATTACCAACGTTTATAACTTTGTTCTTCTGATTATTGCATTCTGACACATTTCATATCTTTTTGAAAAAAATGCCAGAATACCGCCATAATGCAGGATACACAAAAGACTATGAAGAACTGCTATTGTAAATGAGAAACTGAGTCAAGGCAAACTGTCCAGTACATGTGTCCTCCCCTTCCAATACGTTCAGACAATAATGCTTGGCAAGGTCATGCTGACCAAGTGGCAGCCTGACAGATGGCCAGCAAGGAAGCAACCTTATGCAAGAGGAAAGTAACCATCTTACTCCAGGTAGAAAATGCCTGGATGTCTTCAGCAAAACACCTTGCTTGTTGAGCTCAAGGCAAGTATTGAAACACAATCTATCTGGAGGTGGTTTGTTTGACAACTGCCCTACCGTTAGGAGGGAGAGTAAAACAAAGAGTTCATTCGCAAGTCAGTATTTATTTTATTGATGTATATTCACTTATAAAGCGCACTAAGCCCGGAGGCATCAAGGCGCCGTTACAAAACCAGTTAGACGCGTATAGAAAGGCAAAATGTAAGAATGAGAAGGTTCAGGAGCTAAATAAGCAGCCACCGTGTGGTTACGCAAATAGCTAAGTTGTTAATGCTTTCCTGAAGACCCAGTAAGAGTTCTCTGCTCTCAAGGAAGCGGAGCAGGGGGCAGGTTCCACTGTTTAGCTGCTAAGGATGGGAAGATGGTGCCATACGCTTTTGCTCGTTTGTATTTAGGTTACAACAGTTTGTTGTTCTATGCTGCTCGGCTGGCAAGATCTCTGATGAATTTCTGGTTCAAGTAGGGAGGGGCAGTGTTAGAGAGGAATTTGTGCATGATGGATAATGACAAAGATAATGAGCTCTTTGATGGGAAGCCAATGGATGTTTTTCCTCGCGGCAGAGAGGTGCTCTCGTCTTGGGATTTTTAGTGCTGCTTGCACCGCATTGTTTTGGATAACCTGTAATTTAGCAATGTTCTTACTAGATGTGCCAGCAAATAAGGCATTACAATAATCCAATCTTGATTCAATGATTGCCCGGGAAATCGTGATACAGCTATCCTGGGAGAGGAAGGGTTTAGCAGCAATAATCAGCTTTCCAGTGTGTGCCGATGAGGAGGCAATCGCATTCACCTGGCCAGTGTCCAGATACATGTCAAGAGTTTTCACAGAGGGTGATACCTGTATTTGGATCCCGTTGATGCAGAATGAGGAGTATTGGGGCATCAAATACTTGAGTATTGTGGGTGGCCCAACTAGAAGTAATTCTGTCTTGTCGTCGTTAAGGCAGAGGCAGTGAGTGGCCATCCAGCCTTGTATCATGACCGACATTATTTAGCAAGCCGGAGTCTTCAAGCTAGTCGGCAGTCAGGGGTAGGAGGATTTGCGTGTCATCGGCATAATTGGTGAATGATATGCCAATGGAGTGTAGTAGGTCAAAAAGGGGTCTTGTGAAAATGTTGAAGAGGGTCGGGGACACACATGATCCTGTTCAGCAAACACTTGCGGGGTTCTACCTTTGAGGAAGGAGGCCACCCAAGCGGTAGCTTCTGACGGGAAGAGAGCTGCGGTAGTGAGGTGTTGGCATAGGATCGGGTGGTCTACAAGATCAAATTCCGCAGAGATACAAGAGAAGGAGTAAGGCAGCTCATCAAGCTGGTTTTTGAGATCAAGCAAGGCGGACTCTGCACCGTGACCTGGTCTGAAGCCGATAACTGCTGGGAAGGTCACGGTCAAGGGAAGATTTTTTTATCAATGGGAGTACCCAGACTTCTTTTAGGTTGGCTGGGACTTGGCAGGAGAATGAGGTGTTGATGAATTTTGCAATTAAAGGTATCAGTTCGTCTGAGCATTCCTTGATAATAGAAGCCGGGCACGTGTCCCCTTTGCATCTGGAAGGTTTAAGGCTCTTCAGTATGGATGCTGCGTCAGAGATGGTACTAAAGTAAAATAGGGGGTGTGGGTTGGTTATTGGAAGAGTTCCCTGGGTGGAAGTGTGTGGGGGTATTGATCAGTGATAGCTTGTGAAGGATTTTTTTGTGTAGGGTCTGAATCTTCTCTAACATAGCCGTTTGGATTTTTCAGCACCAGGCCTCATCCTTGACAATGATGGGTGGCGGACAGGGAGGGTGGGAGTGTCTATTTCCCTTAAAATGGTGACGATCTCTCCAGTTTTGGATTTGTTTGTTTGTTTATTTATTTATAGTGAGCGCCAGACCCGAGGGTATCCGGGCACGTGTTCAAGAATACTTTAAGCTTACATATTATAGTTACACATTTCAGGGAGGTTACAGGGCGCATTGACAGTAAATGATGACAATATATATGGTGATTGTACACAGTGGTGTATACACAGTATACATTGAAAGTCGAGGAGCAAAGGTGGATTAAGCGGAGGTGATGAGCAAGGAAGTAAGCGTTCCGCTGCAGATTAACAGGTGGGTCAGTCGTGAGTAGTCCTAGTGTAGTCAGTTATAGGTCATTTTCTTTGAGCCATTTAATGCAATTAAGTCTGAAGTGTGGATAAGATTGGTCAGACCTTAAGGATGATGGAAGAGAGTTCCATAGCTGGGCCGCTTTGACAGGGAAGCTGGTGCCTCCGGCTGTGCTCAGCTTGATTGGGGGCACAGCTAGTTGGTTGGTTGGTGTATGCTTCTCTGGTAGGTCTGTTACAAGATCTTCTTTTGAATCTTTCTGTTAGGTATTTGGGGGCTAGGTCATTAATACTTTTGAAAGTCAATGGTGCTGTTTTGAGTTTAATATTTGGCGATTCTCGGATTGTAGATGGTGGATTTAGCTGCTATTATAGCTTGTCTATATATTTTGGCATCTGTAACAAAATTGTTTTTCAAGGAGACAGTGGGATTCTTTTCCAATTGGCTTCAGACAGGCATTTGGATTTGCGAAGCTCTGTGAGTTCAGGGGTGAACCAGGAGTTAGCGTCTTTGGGATTTTTAGATATTCTTGGTGCTAGTGGCGCAACAGCATCCACTGCAGCAGTGAGGCTGCAGGTGCAAAGTTCAGCGAGGGCATAGGGATGATTTGAGAGTAGGTGTTGGGGCTGGAGGGCATGAAGAAGGGGCACAATGCTGTCCCACGTCAGGTTGCGTGTGTTGCGTGTCCATTCTGGAGGCAGCGAGGGTTGAGCACGAGTGGTATGCTGCAAGGGCGACTTGGTGAAGGTAATTATGCGATGGTCAGACCAAGGGCAAGGGGTATTGGCCGGAATGGTGAGCTGGCAGTTGAAGCCAGCTACCTATCTAGTGTGGGACCCATGATGTGGGTGGGATTCCCGGACACAGTGCCGGAAGCCAAGGGTGCTGAGAGGATGGGTACTGATGGTGCATGTAGGTCCGTAGGGTCGTTAAGTCTGAGCTTCAAGTCCCCCAGGAGGATAATTCTCGAGGTAGGTTTAATAATGCCACCCACTGCTAGCATGAGGTCCTTGTAAAAGACAAGGATAGTGCTGGGGGCGTCCGTAGACAAGAATGATAGTCATGGTATTGGTATGGGAGAGGGGGAGCTTGGCTGCAAATAGGTCACAGCTACCCGCTATTGGTATTGTGGTGTATCTGATGGGGATAGCTTCTTTGGCAATAAGAGCTACCCCTCTGCAGACGGGTCTGTCGATCTGAAGATGACATAGCCAGAGGGGATTGCAAGGGAGCATGCTGGGCCTGATGCAAGGTTAAGCCATGTTTCCGAGACGTCAAGGAAGTCCAGATTGATCCTTGGGGGACTCCATGGGGAATAGTGGCAGGTGGGGCATTGTAGTTCTCGGCAAGCACTCTCAGGTTCTGCCTTCGAGGAAGGAGGCCACCCAAGCGGTAGCTTTTGATGAGAAGTGAGCTGCGTTAGGGAGGTGTTGGCATAGGATCGGGTGGTCTATGAGAACAAATGCTGCAGAGAGATCCAAGACAAGGAGTAAGGCAGGTTTGTTACCCGATCTCGGAACTCAAGCTGGTTTTTGAGATCAAGCAAGGTGGACTCTGTACTGTGACCTGGTCTGAAGCCGGACTGCCTTACACCTAGAATGTGGTGGGTTTCCAGGAATTGTTGGATCTGTATATAAGCGGCTCTGTCCAAAATGATCAAGTGGAAGGGGACAGTGGTGATAGGTCGATAATTGTTGGGAAGGTCAGGGTCAAGAGAGGTTTTTTGATCAATGGGAGTACCCAGACTTATATTCGGTTGGCTGGGACTTGGCAGGAGGAAAAGGAGGTGCTTATGAATTTTGCAATGAAACGTATCAGTTCGTCTGAGCATTCCTCGATAATGGATGCCGGGCAGATGGCACCTTTGCCTCTGGAAGGTTTAAGGCTCTTCAGGATGAATGCTGCGTCAGAGATGGTCCTAAAGTAAAATAGGGGGTGTGGGTTGGTTATTGGAGAGTTCCCTGGGTAGAAGGGGGATGGGGGTACTAATCAGGTATAGCTTGTGAAGAATTATTTTGTGTACAGTCTGAATCTTCTCTAACATAGCCGTTTGGATTTTTCAGCACCAGGCCTCGTCCTTGACAATGATGGGTGGGGGTTTCTATTTCCCTTAATATGGTGAAGATATCTCTAGTTTTGGAGTTGGCGATTCTCCGATTGTAGATGGTGGACTTCGCTGCTATTATAGCTTGTCTATATATTTTGGCATCTGTAACAACATGGTTTTTAAGGGGACAGTGGGATTCCTTTCCAATTGGCTTCAGCCAGGCATTTGGATTTGCGCAGCTCAGTGAGTTCAGCAGTGAACCAGGAATGAGTGTGTTTGGGAGTTTTGGATTTTATTGGTGGTAGCGGCGCAACAGCGTCCACTGCAGCAGTGAGGGGGCAATTGCAAAGGTCAGCGAGGGTATAGGGATGATTTGAGAGTAGGTGTTGGGGCTGGAGGGCATGAAGAAGGGGCACAATGCTGTCCCTCATCAGGTTTCGTGTGCTGCGTGTCCATTGGTGGAGGCAGCATGGGTTGAGCATGAGAGGTATGCTGCAAGGGCAATGTGGTGAAGGTAATTATGTGATGGTCAGACCAATGGCAATGTGTATTGGTCTAGTGTGTGGCCCTTGATGTGGGTGGGATTCTGGACATAGTGCCGGATGCCAAGGACGCTGAGAGGATTGGCTACTGATGGTGCATGTAGGTCCGTAGGGTCGTTAATGCTGAGGTTCAAGTCCCCTAGGAGGATAATTCTCGAGGTGGGTTTAATATTGCCACCCACTGCTAGCATGAGGTCCATGTCAAAGGTGAGTGAAGGGGCCAGGGAGGGTCAGTAGACGACAAAGAGTCATGGTACCAGTATGGGAGAGGGAGAAATTGGCTGCAAATAGGTTGCACTTACCAGCTATTGGTATCGTTGTGTGTCTGATGGGGATGGCTTCTTTGGCGATAAGAGCTACCCCTCCGCCTCTGTCGACGGTTCTGTCAGGTCTGAAGATGACATAGCCAGAGGGGCTGGCAAGGGAGCATGCTGGACCTGATGCAGGGTGAAGCCATGTTTCCGAGACGGCAAAGAAGTCCAGATTATTGGAGCCGACATTGTCATTTATATCAAGGGCATGCACCGCGATGGATCTAGCATCGACTAGGGCTCCGATGAAGGGCGTAGGTATAACATTCAGTTTGATGGGGATGGAAGGTGGGTTCGGGGTTACATTTGTGGGGGCCAGTGGGGAAGTTATACTGGGCTGAGAGGGGGCCTTGCTGGTGTGGATGGGATTCAGTAGTGTGCCAGACTGAGGTTAGGGGACATCCAGGTTGTATCTCTAGTGCATGTTGATGAATGAGCGTTCCCCAAGACGGCTGTTTCTAATTTGACTAGAAAGGGGACAGGATAAAGGATGGGATAGGCTAGTTCTAGAGAAGTGCCTGCTGTTCCGATGTGCAATGCTTGTGGCTACAGTGGAGCAGATAGCATCTTGAGCAAGCTGCTGGGCACAGGGTGTAGAAGTACTCCAGAGGGAGCGCAAAGAGCAGTCCGGACTGGGTTGAGAGGGGCTTTAGTTGCAGAGGGTGTGCAGTGCACAGGTTGTGCGAAGTAGGTGGATTGGAGCAGACTGGTTGGGAGCAAACCTCTCTTTTCCTGGTGTAGTGTTATATGCATTGCATCTGGCTTCTTGATTCTGTTGGTCGTGCTCTGTGGATTGGGGCCCCCAGGCAGCTTAGTTGGGAGAGTGTGCATCGAGGAATTGGGTAGTGTAGGAGGAGCGGGCTGTGCCTCACCAGACAGTACCGATGCAGATGCAGAGCAGTGCAGAGGACTGGGTTGGATCCGATGGCTGTGAGGGGTTACCTGTGCAGTAGTGCAAGCGTTGAGTAAGAGCGATTGGAGGATGTAGGTTTGAGTGTCTGATGCCCTGGGTGGTGTTATGTGGGTCTTGATGATAAGCTCTCTAGTTGCTATGGAATTGGGTGCAGCAAGCGTTCTGCTCTGAGCGTGGGTGGAGGGACAGGCGCTTTGGGCTTGCTGTCCCTCACCAAGGGAGCTGTAGCGGTAGGTATAGTGGGTACATTTGGTTGCATATGAGGGGAGTCAGCAGGCAGAGACATGGTTATAATGGGCAGGCTGATGGGCTGCAACAGGCCCAGTCTGGTCTTGCGATGTGGTAGCGAGAAGACCCGCCAATGCAATCTTGATGTGGGTGGGTGGTAAAAACAGGGATGGACATTGTATTGTGAGGTTGGCATTACAATAAACACGGATAGTGCAGCGGACGATAGGGTTGCAAGAGCCAACTACAGTAAAGAGTAGTGCCGGCTTACCTCTATCGTTACGTGCAGGTCCCTGGTTATAAGCAGAGTGTGTCGTGGTCGGGCTTGGTGTGTCGAGGCGGAGAGTGGCAGAGAGCTCCTTAGGCCTTGTGCATTGGCTTTTGGAATCGGTCGGCTTCGCCAGTCGGCTTGGTAGCTCCATGCTTATTTTGATATTTGCTCCAATCGTGATGCGGCATGATTATTGTACCAACACGGGTCACGTTGCTAGACTCGGCAGCAGCCATCTTCGTGAATGTTGCTTCCTGATGCAAATGAATGGCTTCTCCTTTCACAGGGCCTCATGGGAATCCCATGGTGTACCGAAGCTGTGCAGGCTGTGCTGGCTGATGGACAGGAGCGGCAGAGAGCTCCTTAGGTCTTGTGCATCAGCCTTTGGAATCGGTACGCCTTGGAACAAGTCTAGATGTTCTGTCTTGAAATTGAAACCTGGTCTTGGCAATACTGATGCCAGTTCCTTATGAATCTTTCCTTTTGAGGCATGCTTGTCCTCTGCTACTCCTGACCATTAAGACAATCTTGACAGCTATCATTTTTTAAAGACCTCTGAGTGAGCTGTAGGCGATTTTTGTGGACCTTCCTTTTCTCCTGTTTTTCAAAGAAAACAGGACTGTAAGGGTAACACTGCCTTTGGAGGAAAGTACAGGCTCTATTTCATTTCTCTCAAAGGATACAACTTCCAGTGTTTCCTGTCCTCCAAATCTCCAGAATTTTAATCATATGTATCATTGCCTTTATCCATGGATGGTGCAGAACATGGGAAATTACTTTCAAGGCAAATTAGGTTCACTTAGTCCTTGCTCTCCCTCCTTCACAATTTGGCTGGGACATCCCGAACAGGTGTAACCGGATTCATTTATGATCTACAGTATCTTTAAGGCTTCTATAATTGACTCAGAATGATGTGTCCCCTTGCTCAAGAGGTCCTAGAAGACGAAAATGTTACCTACCAGCATTATTATTGTCTCAGTTTGTGTCAGAGTCACATTCTGTGCACAGTACACCATCTAATGGATGGCACATGGTATAACACTTTTACGTTTACTAAACTTTAAGTTAGGCCTTGTTAGGGGTGCATCACTAAAAGGATCCATTTGTTATGTGTACATACTACCCACAATGCTTCGTCTAGTCAATGACCTCCTTAGATTGTTTATTTTTTGCCTTGGTTTGTATAAAATATTGAATTAAAAAAAATATCTTCAAAAATTAAACATATTCAACAATATCTATCTGAAAAAAGTAATTGTTACAAAAATATAATGAGAATACCAAACAATGCATGTAAAACATCCATGTATAGCATAACAAATGTAAGAAATGGATTTTGAATACAAATCAGCATCTTATACGATTCTGTGCCTCTCAGAGAGGCCACTCCAAAAGATGTCTTTTTACCCATCGCAACACGCCTCAAAGCAAAATGGCTACAACTCTCCAATCTCAACACTGTGTGGCGTTAAACGCAAACCTCCCAGCTTATGTGCAATGGACAAGACTCACATCAAACCTCTCAGAAATCAATGACCTGTTCTGAAACGACACACAGAATCATTACCATTTAGACAAAATAGGCTTGGAAAGCAGCCTTAAAAAGATAGCAGAAGTGTGTGATAGTTGCACTTCAGTTTTGAGGCCTCTCCATAGAGCTTGTTTCAGTGGCACTAAAATCCACACCCTAAGCTCACTAAAGATCCTATTTGCAATGTACAAATAGTCATGCACCCATTGGGACGTTTCTTTACATTTTAGTTTATAATCATTTAACCGGGAAATTGTCTAGGTATTATACAAAATGACCTACTCCCAAAAGTTTGACCCTCAAAAGTTCGACCCCCAATTTTCCGCATATATATATGTGGGGGGTAAAAAATTGGGAAAAAAAAAATACAGACTTTTGGGAGTCGAACTTTTCGGTTCAGTAAAATCACATCGATCCACTTGGCTACATATCCAAATTGACCAATTGACAAGATGTGAGTTGCTCAGCAGAAAAAACAAGGATGCAGAGTCTGACAAACATACAAGACATTCCATAGACATCTGAGATTTCTGGATGAGCTGGCCTATTAGATCTTAGAACAAAGAGGTGCAGCAAGATTCAAGTTAAGTTACAACTTGGAGACAAAATCTTGATCCTAAATAAGTAGTTAAAACGGAAGGGAGTTTAAAATGTGTCTTTAAATATAGGCCATGCACTCTAAGGTGCAATGTATGCGCTCTTTAGTCCCTTTAAATTGGTTTTCCATCAAAAGGAAAGATGTGGAGGTCGTCGGTGACTTTGGGGAGATATTTTACTTTAAAGCCACAGGGGAGAAGCAGCCAATGAACTTAGTGAGTTGAGTTAGGGAGGAATTCCATTGTTGGGGGTTATGCAGCATCATTTTATGGGGAACCCATTCTTTTTTACTTTTCCCCCCTTTGGTTTTGAAGATCTCTGGCTTAATTTTAAGTTTAGAGGGATGCATGCCAAAGTTCCCCGGCCACTGTAACACTTTTGCTAGCATATGGTCCTATAGTTGCCATATGGTGCTTGGGACAGGGGTGCTGTTTTAGACCACAGTGTGGGAGATAGATTGATTTGATCACCTTACATTGGTCTTTGGGATTAGGCTGGTGGTGGCTGTACTTTAGTTTTGTCTTCATCAGGAATCCAAGCAGACCTACCTCATAAGTAGTCAAATGTACCTTTTTGGTAGCCTTTGGTGCACTAATGTGGTTTTCTAAACGTCATTCATGGGCTCACATTGATCCCAGCCCTGCACTCTCTGTAGTGATTTGAAATGTTTACATTGGCCAGACCACATCCTATGGAAGTGCACCTGGGTCTTTGTCGATTTTTGGGGCAACCTGGATAGCTGGCAACACCTTTGTTTAGGTACCCTGGTGTGTGATTAGTGGGCTAGCGTAAGCCCGACCATAAGTGCAAAGATATATCTAGGGACAACCCTAAAGGTGACTCAGTATTCCGTCCTACAGGAGGATTTTGACACTGAAAAGCTGCTAATGTGTTTTGAGATGTCTGGCCATTCTGATTGGGCTTGGATCTCATTACCTTTGCTCTGGTTTGAGATTCTGGATTCTGGAAATCCTTCCTGGGCTGTCCGTATCCACCCCCTGGTGCTCCACATTGGATGGGCTGGATCTGTATGTTGGAACCATTTCTGGGCTGCTTAACTGCTGCTTCCTCGCTTTACAACCTTGGTCGTGAGCCGTAAGTTAAGAAGCTGCAGCAGTCCAGAAGAGTGTTGGGACACTAATATGCAGCCTCTGTTGTTCGTTTGGGTCATCCTGGGTCACCCTTTCCATTGTGTTCCTTTTGGATCCGTGTTCTGCTGGCTAGCTGCCCATGTCTTATCCTTCCCCTGCCTTCCAGGCGCCACCTTAGCCATTGTTTTCCCACCTGGCTTTTAGGTTCCCCTGCTGTAAAGGCTGGCTGTCATTTCTGATCCAGGCTTCAAGTCCCTGTGTGACCCACCTCCAGCTCAGATTGGGAGTAGAAAGCCGCACTTGGTGAATGTACAAGCAACACCCCTCTCCTGTCTCCATCCTCCCAAAACACCAATGCCCACATGTATACCTCTAAAAGCTTGACCAACCACAGCCTGCCTGCCTTCTATATCCCTACCAACAGCAATCCTGCTATTCTTCCTTCCATCCTGGCACTGCAGGGTCTTGAAACTAGTACTGAAACTATTCTTCAGGGTTTTCTCTGGCAAACCCTGGGGTAGGTTAATGCCTTTTCCGCACCAGTGGGGAAGACCTAGGACTTAACCAGCTTTTCAACATTACTGTGGGTCTGCCTACAGACCTTGCCCAGTTGTTTCCTATGGGGCCCTTTTACCAACACTAAATAACACCTACAAAGTGACATTCTAAGGAAGTTCCCAAAACTGTGGCATTTGTCCTGGGTCCATGGAGTTTTACACCAAAATGTGGACTTTTAGCAGTTGCCCCCGATTCCTTGTAGTCTTCAGTGACAGTGCAGCATTCCTTGCTACATGTGTTTTCCTTCCTTGGAGTTTAATATGACCATATTGGTGTGGGTAGCGTGAGCCTAACATGTATCCGTAACTTTGGCAGCCCTCCGAGCTTTGATGGGCATTAAACACCCATGTTTCCTTACTCAAAAAGCAATACAACTGTAGTGTGTACCTGTATTATTCATTTGATTTAGTCCTAGAGTGTAGGGAAAATCCTGTGACTGATTCCAGTGTGGCATCTTGTGTCCGAATAGGATATGCATGTGTATTTATATTGTCTAGGGTTCCCCCTTTTCATCCAATCTCACAAAGCTGTTATGCATTGTGTTTACCACAAGGTAAGGGGTTTGCATTTTAGGGTCAAAAGTGAGTTGGGTCTTAATTGACTATTGCTGTTTTTATATGTACACTATGCTTCACCGTGTGCTGTGCTTAACAAGTGAAATAATTTGGATCTAATAGGTACTATGTGTGTGATGCCTTGTAAATGGTGTGTTCTTTGGGGTTGTCTATTGGGATTAACTATACTTCGCTGCCCAGCCTTGCTTGCTTCCTTCCTTCCTTCCTTGTATAATAGTCCTTGCTGTTCTACTACAGCCACAATTAGAGTCTGTTGGGTGAAACAGTTCTACCTGTAGGTTAAATGGTTACACAGCCCTCACCAGCAGGTTGAACAAAAATCTCCCTAACAGAAAAAACAGAAAAAAATGTTTCTGAAAGTTTATCATCCACTGTAAGAATTTACAGAAATAAAAAGGTCAGCCTCTGCAGTGTTGGCAGATAGTTTTCACGTACAGAGCCATCTGCATGTAGTACATTGTATCTTGGTAAATCGTTTAATTTTGGAAGCTGTTCTGTTCCACTGACGAACAGCGAAAGCGTGTCTAATCGTGATTTAAACGTTTTAGAACGTGAATGGTGGTTGGGTAGCTTTGAAAGGAGTCAGTCATCCGTATTCTTTCTAGTAGCCTGGAATCTGCACAACAGTTGCCAAAATAAATGCCAGCACTGGAATCAAGTTTCAATGCATGTACAAAAAAGTCAATAGGTTGGTGATGGTGAAAAAGCAAATGCCTCTCCCAGGCGAGTTCCTAAGAAAGAGGCAAATTACCCCAAGGACAACCATTGTATTCACTGCTCACTTGCTAGAAGCAAATCAAGCTAGACTTACAATTCTCATGTATCAAGAGATAGAAGTGTCTCATGAAGAAATGAACTTTCAAGAGGGAGTACTAGATTTTAAAGTTAGCGATGGAGGAAGAGAGGGTCCTTCTATCCCTCAAAGAGTTGATGTTCAGTGTGTGTATTATGTGTGGGAGGGGGCGTGGTGATGGGGTTTGTGGGGAGCGAGAGCAGGCCAGCAGGGAACATAGTTCCACTACTTCTTTTCGTACACTTCGACCACTGAGGAGAATGAATACACAGTATATATATATGGAACCAAAAATCACTCTTATAGCAGCTAAAGGTTCAGGGGTGAGGACTAGACTGTAAAGTGTCCGAGGACACAGACAGAATGAGCAATAAGCCGGCCTATGTGCACTGCACTGAACGTTCCCTTAACCAGCAGGTGCAAGTGTCTGGGTGTGATTATTGTGTGTGGGAGGGGCGTGGTGATGGGGTTTGTGGGGAGCGAGGGCAGGCCAGTAGGGAACATAGTTCCACTACTACTTTTCATACAGTTCGACCACTGAGGAGAATGAATACTATATATATATATATATGGAACCAAAAATCAATCTTCTAGCAGCTAAAGGTTCAGGAGTGAGGACTAGACTGTAAAGTGTCCAAGGACACAGAATGAGCAATAAGCCGGCCTATGTCAAAGGCTGTTGTCCAAGGCAAGAGCAGGAGCTCCCTGTTGCTCTCCACAGCAGATCAAGGACCCTATCGTACCCACACCTGTGATCAACTCTCCTACACCAGGTAAGCCTGACAAACCTTTCTGTACTGCCGGTGCTTTACTCAGCAACCTTATTATCTGTAAACACGCACCTTGCTCAAGCCCATGCCACACCACCAAAGCCAACCGACGACTACGAAGTCCTAGAGCCAGCGTCCTCGGAGTCCGCTAACCCCCTAACCCCCTCCACCCTCCTGCTCCGATAGCGCACACAAACAAGGCGAACTTCCCCAAGCTAACACCAGATGGCCGCTGCATGTTCACTCTGAGCAGGACACAACCCCGCGCTCACAGCATTTGCCCTGCGAGACTCACGACCACCTCCACATACGCCCACAATGCATCAACCGTAACATAAAAACGACCTCCACCCCCCATCACCAAATTCAGAATGAGCCCCGCAACGGCCAACCAATGGCCGCTACTGCAGTACCCCAAACGCTGATTCAGCCACATAATTTAACAGCTGAGACTGCACATTCTAGCATACCCCCCCAGGCACCTACGCATCAGAAGCCCACCAAAACCCTTATGCAGCCCCCGCTCTCCCAAAGAAAGGAGAGCGTCCATTCTAGAACCTCCCCAGTTACCCCCCCACCCACCTCCAGCTCAGATTGGGAGTAGAAAGCCGCACTTGGTGAACGCACAAGCAACACCCCTCACCTGTCTCCATCTTCCCAAAACACCAACGCCCACATGTATACCTCTAAAAGCTTCACCAACCTCAGCCTGCCTGCCTTCTATATCCCTACCACCACCAATTGTCATAGACATTCTAGTATCAGGCCTAACACAGCCCTGGAGATACAACCACAAGCTACCCGACTCGCAACAGTCCTTAAACCAACCCCACACCCTCCACACAATACCCATGCTCCACCCAAAGCCAACATCATCCTCCACGCAGCCCTCATTAACGCAAGGTCCTTACCAGCCCATGCCATCGATATCCATGACCTATTATTCAACCTAGAACTCGACATCCTAGCCATTACAGAAACCTGGCTTCACAAAGCATTAGCTCCACCTCTATCCCTAGCGTTACCATAAGGCTACACCATCATTAGAGGCAACCAAACAACACACAGGGAGGTGGAGGAGCCCTTATCCATAGAGAAAGCCTCCACTTTAGACTCACTATCTCTGCTGCCAAAAGAAACTCTGAATGCCTCACGGCTAAACTCTTTGTAGCACCCTCAGACTCCATTACCCTAACATGTCATCTACCGCCAACCCACTACGGCAGTTAACTTCGAAGACAACCTTAGTCATCTCCTAGGTGAGAATCTCAAATCCTCAAATGCCGCAATACTAACCTTCAACAAACTCGCCAATGAATATAAGCTAGCTATCATTAAGGCTAAAGCTGAAACAATGCCAGGATAGCAAAAGCAAATTCTAATTCTCAGGAACTATTCAAAATACTGAAAGAACTTGAATCCCCCATGGCTGCTCCTCCTAAAATCCTTAAAGACGAACACTGGTGTACCAACAACCCGGTCGTCATGAGGAATAACCTACGCCACCTGCAAGAATAAAATTGCCCTAAAGCAGAACCAAACTAAACTAAGCAACCATATGGTCCCGGCTAAACCTGCCCTTCTAAGTCAGACACTACCAATATCATCAAACATCTTAAACCCTCTAGATGCGTAGGTTACATGCCCAGCCACCATCATCAAAGACTGTCCTCCGGACCTAGTCCCATTCATTAGCAAACTTATCAATGCCTCCTTCACCACCAACCATGTATCCACCAACTTCAAAGAATCCTGGGTCCTACCTTGATTAAAAAAACCATCACTAGACCCTACACTGCCTAACAACTACCACCCCATCACCACTGTACCAATCCTACTCAAAATCATATACCGAGCAGCATACAATCAGATTCAAGACTACATAGAATCTAACATTATCCTAGGAATGCAACAATCAGGCTTCAGACCAGGTCACGGCACTGAGTCTGCGCTACTAGACCGCAAAATACAGATGGAGTTTCAGAGATGACAGCAAGCCGGACTGTTTACTCCTGTTAGACCTATCAGTAGCATTTGATCTTGTAGACCACACTCTGCCATCACCTTACCTCAGCAGCCAACTCAACAGATGCCACCAACTGGATTGCCACTTTCCTAGAAGGGAGAACAATGAGAGTCTTCTCGGATACAGCAAATGCAATGCCCATCCCACGCAGGGTACCCCAGGGTTCCTGCGGCTCACCTTCATTATACAATATCTTACGAAACCCCTATTTGACCTACTGGATGCCATAAGGATCTCTTATAGCAATAAAGCAGACGACACGCAATTTATCCTCCCCTTGACAGGATCCTGCGTCAACGACTCCATCATGCTCAACAAAGTTGACGCCACTGTTCAGGCCTGGATGGCTGCTAACCACCTATGCCTCAATGATGAAAAGACTGAGATCCTGCTAATAGGTTTGCGGTCAGTCCTAAAAAACCACAGCCCACACTTCTCGGCTTTCACCATAGACTGAATTCATATCAGTCTCCAAATCGATGAAAACCAATATACTTGGTTGCATCCCTGTCCCTCAACAGACAAGTGAGTGCCATTGCTACCTCGGCGGCCTACACTGCCAAACTAATTAATGCAGCAAAACAATTCCTCACCACGGATAACTGCTTAACCATTGCCAGTGCAATTACTGGCGCCAGACTGGACTATTGCAATGACCTTTTTGCAGGAACCTCCATACGGAACTTAAACTGCAAATAATCCAAAACAATGCCTTGAGAGCAGCACTCTATCTCCCCAAAAGGGAGCACATCTCAGTCTCAAGGAAGCTATCGATGAAACAAAGAATCATCTTCAAAACCCTCACAATCGCACACAAATGCTTGAGCAAAACTGCCCCACAGCATTTGACACAAAAAAATTACAAAATGTCATCAAAACAGGCCAGTAAGCTCCCTTCACGTGCAAACTCAGCACTCCTAGAGTGAAAAGGGCAAAGGCAGAGGTGTAAGTTTCCCTTCAGTCCCAGCACATCACTGGAACTCCCTGCCAACTGAGCTCAGAAATCTTATTGGGCATTCCGCAAAGCCCTGAAAACCTGGCTCTTCACTTAAACTCTTCTGAGCACATACCACTGGGGACAACTGTCTTTCATCTACGTCTTTTGTTTTGTTTAAGTTCTGTATAAATGTAACTGGTATGCAACAGCGCCGGATGCCCGAGAGCTTGAACGCTTTACAAATGGAAAAATAAATAAATAAGCTAGTGGTTGAGTTTTGAAAATAAAGGGGGTATTATTCTTAGAAGTGCATCACAAGCGTAGGTTTCTTGTATCTAAATACATTTAAAGGTACAGGATAAATCTGACTGACATGTTTTGTGTCCACATGAAGGGCGGTGGCTTTGTGGTGTTATCTAAAAAATAAAAAAGACAAGTTTACATAAATTTTGCAGGCGTTTTCAGGACAATATTTGGCTACCAACACCATGTTTACCTTGCTCTTATCCAGTTTCTGGGAAACAGGAGACAAGGGAGCCGAATATGACCGGATTCTTTCTTTCCACTTCACTACACTAGGCAGTCCCTGGCACAGCCTGCGTTTGCACGAGGCCTGGGTACTAAACTCGCTTCCTATTTGAAGATAATGGCCCGCTGGCATCGCACTGTGGGAGGGTAACTTGAAACGTTGCGGCCTCGCCTGTCCCCCGCTTTGCAGATGACAGGAGAACTTCACCATCTTCAACTGCCACCAGCACTAATTTCACAAAGGAAAGAAAAAAGAAAATCGATATTCTCTAGGGCGGCCTAGCAAGATAAAGGAAAGCAATCCATCATAGTTGGGCCCAATTCATATCCTGCATCTCCAGAAGCGGACAACAAGCCTCGGCAAATGACTACAGGGAACAGAGCGCAGATAAAGTGCTGCATCCGAAGTGGCTTTGTAGCAGGCCACCATCAGGGCTTTCTCCTCGGTTACCTCCAGAGCGATAACATTTGTCTTCCTCCTGATACCCACACAGAATAAATCAGAGCGCATGCAGCAGCATGTCAGAGAACACCGATGAAGCATCAAACTGAATACAAAAACATAAAAAATCAGTCTTCTCCTACGTTCTACCAAGGTTTGGTGAGGCAGTAACACAGCACCAGGACTGATGGAATAGTTGTTGCCAATGGGGGCATTACACACTCTGAGGGGGGGGTGGGGGCTGAGACCATGCTTTTAAATACTAGGCTTTTGGGGTGCCAGAGCTGCATTCTAGCCTTTCTTCAAATGACCTGTGCATTTCCCACAAGGGAACTATCCCAGCCAAATCAGTCCAAAACTGAGCTTCCCTAAGAAAGAGTTTTACTCTGGAGGAAGGACAATGAGACATACCAATAAATAGTTTATTCTGTGGAGTAAAGAAGAAATAAAACAGGTCCTTCATGTTGATTCAGGTACTTAGTCTGTAGCTATCCCTCTTTCACAATTCGTTGAGTAGCTTGCTCTTGCAGCAGGCAAGGCTGGAAAACTGTTCTAAAAATGCAGTAAAATGCAGCTGTGAAATTTGGATTTGCCAGTACGCAACCCTCTCTCCCAGCATCTGGGAAAACAACGCTCGTTTAACCAGCCCCAAGAGCCCAATCACTAGCTCCCATAAGTTAACGTTAAGCAATAGTAAAATGACACTGACATAGGCAGGAGCGATGGCTGCATGGGATTTGTGAACGTGTTAAAGTTACAGAGTAAGCATAACTGAATTACCGTGAAGGTAATCTGTTTTTACTCTCATTTGCAGAGGCTCTCATTATTGGGAAAGATTACACAGAAATAGTTTACTGGCGGGTAGATTACAGCATGTCAGGTGGCTTCATGGAAAAAGAATTGCGTGGTACCTGCTTGCCAAAAGAAGTATCTTTTTTGGAAGCATTGTGTAGGAAATGGTGCACCAAATACACATTGGGAGTAGACCACATGACCGCCCTTTAGATCTCTGGAACTGCACATGTCTTTGTAATGCTAAATTTGCTGCCGATTGGAATGGCCATGTAGTCTCTTGGGAACAATATGGCAATGCAAGCTGTGAGCTTTTAAGATACAAGGTACAATCCCATCAAGTAATTGTGGCCTCGGCCACCACGTAACAAAAATATTGCCTGACCTATGGAAAGGTCTTGTCCCCTTCAAATAAAAGGTTTAAGTCTTTGACACATCCAAATCACGCACAGCCACTTCATGTGGATTAGACTGCAAAACAGGCAAATAATTGTCCTGATCCAGATAGTCCTTCTAATCACCTTACCAGCATGGAAAGGATCACAAGCCTTCACACCTGAGAGAAACTGCAACTCGCTCATCCCCCTGAAAAACATAAGAGGCGATGGCTAGAAGGTTTAGAATTAAGCCTAACCTCTGGCATTGCTCTGGGCAGCACTCCAGACCACCACTCTGCCAAACCATTACAAAAGGGGAAGACCATATTCAAATCAGGCATGGTCCCTCATCCCCCTGGCAGAAGTCTCTCTGAATTTTCTTTTAAAGTATTTCAGGAGAAGATGTCAAGGTCGTAAGAAGCCAGGAGCTCATGGGGCTCCCTCATAAGAGAATCTATAACCAAGTCAAGTCTCATTGAAGGTAAAGATGCCTTGCAGGAGAATAGAAGGCAACAGAGGCTACCAATGTGATATTTTACTGCTTCATTCTGCAAAAATGAACACATTCTCATAGCCGTTGAAAAAGGCTTCAATAGCCGACAGATGGTGCTTAATTAATCACTCTTGAGGCAAGGGCTGGCATAATATGAGATAAAAGAAGTGGTCTTTTCTATGGCTACAGTCAAATAGTTGACCTTGTACATAGCCCAATGGCAGAAGTGTATCAATTTGCGTTTGTACTGTTTCCTGGTCGAATCCTTTCTAGCTGCACGCTATTGGATTTTGGACCTCAATTTGCCATTGTGGCCATAAACTACTCAAGTATCACAATGGTAGTGAAAGGAGGATGATCAACTCTTGTCTGAGGCATGTGGTCTGTTCTATCGGGAAGAGCCAAGAAAATACTGTCCGACAACAGTAGTAGATCAGAGTACCAAAACTGGCTAAGCCAGTTTGCCGTGATCTAAAACTAAGATTAATTGTGTGGCGATTAACATATGAAATACTTTGCAAAAGAAAAAAAAAGACTTCAGCGGAAAGGCATAGTGAAACTTAGCTGACCAGTCAAGTAGAAAGACACCACCCCATGTAATTTGTCTTTCCAAGAAAGATAAGACTGACACTTTTGCATTCTGTCCTGTGACAAATAAATCAGCCTGCGAGAGACCCCACTGCCGAGAAATGTTCGGAACTATATAGTAGTGCAGCTCCCAAATGTCGGGGGAGAGTTGTGAGGTGAGGGTGCACGTGATGAAGATGACAATCTTCCACCAATCACCCCTGAATTAAAACAGCCACTGAAAAGATTTTCGCAACTACCCATGCTGGATTTCCATCCAGCACAGTGAGAGGAAGCAAATGTTCCCTGCTTGTTTAAGCAAAACACTGCAGTGATGTGAACTTAACCACTTCTTCGCTCTCGCCACCCAGAATGGGAAGCAAATCCTCCATGGCCAAAAAGATTGTCTTCACTGCTTAATACACTTATATGCTCACTTCTCTTTTCTGCGGACCACAGGCCACAAATGGGCCCCCATTTAAACTTTAAAGCAACTGTTGGCAGTGAAATCTGAGGACAACACAGAAAAGTGACTCCTAGGATTAAGCATTCTTTCTGAGTGCACCAAAGCCAAGCTTGTACTGGCTATGGAGAATCTCCAACAGCCAGTGCAGAGAATCTCTATGGTTGTAGCATTGTCTGGATAGTTTAAACCGTACGCCCTGAACATGAGCCCTGTAAAATTGCACCACATACATGCAAACAGTTGGCTTAAACCATGTTTCTTTTCTGAAAAACTGTGATCATCTCTTGGATATCAACAATTCACCCTGGTGGAGGAAAGGCCATCCTTAGCGACATCTCTAGAATCATTTAGAGGAATTGAATCCTTTGCACTGGAGATAGGCTGGATGCCATCTAGTTCATTTAAAATGAGATGTTATACAGAGTTTTGAATGCCTTTTGACTGGCTAATTGTTAAGGTTGGGATGCACTTGAGTCCCCCTGAGGTGCACCACCTCTACATTTGGAACCTTTGCAAACTCCTTTGGTCAATTATTCAGACCAAAGGGAAGACATTTGTGCTCAAAGTGCTGAGAGACTGTAATTCCCAAGAACCTCTCATCATCTTTCCTGATGGGTAAGGGAAAGTAAACTCCCTGAATTGAGCGACGCAAACCAGTTCCCTTCTTCTGGTGACTGATTTTCTGGGTCTTTTAAAGTATTGGGAATAAAATCCCAGATATATTTGGCGTTGAAGAACTTCCTCGATTGCATCTAGAAACAAGAGTTTTTCTATCTCTATGAGGGGCTTTCCACAATGCTGATATAGCTTTGAGGAAGGCAAAAGAAGAGTCATTTATGGTCTCTTACGAAGAAATGTATGTCCAATTTTAAAGTGGACACCTTGAGGTAAGCCTGGTGCCTCATAATAACACCCTAAGATGGGTGAGGCTCAGTGCTCATAAGGTCTCGGTTTACAGAGCTATTGGTAAGACTTTTCCATTGACAAATTTATCAGAAAAGAAAACTCTTCTGCAGCCCCTAATATCAACAAATTAGAATTGTTGTCCAATTTGAATGGAGTAACTGGTGCAAACGATGGACGTATCTACCGGTTTCAAAGCCATACCAGTAGGACGTCTTTCTCGTTAGCCACATACTAACCATTTAATTTCTTATCCAGGAAAATTGAAACATGTGTCCTTGCGAAGAGCCTCAGTAACTATAGATGGCTCAGCTGAAAGGTTCCACTGGACAAGCACCGGATCCGTCCTAGCAGACTTTCACTTGTTGACCAGGCTCTTAGAAAAAGTAGGCCTACGTGTGGTTTTTTCCAGGGAAGAACCGCACATTCCAAAACAGATGACCCCACAGGTACACAGACAGAAGACTCATTTGATGTATTTATTTTGAGAAAATGCCAGAGCCTATGGGATTTTGTTTTGGGAAGGGCTAGGCCTAATGCCTACAAAGTTGACCATCACACCCTGGAATATACTGTTTGATGTAACAGACCGCAGTATTCATGAGGTCTGGACCCCTAGAGGGAGCTTTTAGAGACATTTGTCTCTCTAGCATACTAGGAAGTGCAAGGAACCAATGGGTTCTGGTTCTTAAGGCAGAACTCAGACACAAGCGACCCTAAGCCTTTCAATCAGCAGGTCCAAGAACTTTTCGGAGGACAAAATGTCAAGGAGCTGGAGAGAACCAGACACAGAGTGTTTACCCCTGATATCTCTATCTGAGAAACAATGAAAAGACACAGGCGAGTAGGTTTGGCCCACCAACGTAAGACCAGGTTGAAAATGGTCATAAGCTATGTGTTATGTAGTGATATGAATGTAGGGACTGTTCTGATTAGACTTGCTGATCTGCTTGTACATAGTTATGCTCTGTATATAATTATTGCTGAGAGGCATAGTGCCCAATCACTGACATTCCAAATTCTTTAAAATAATATTTTGGTTTGGGGGAGAGAGACAATTGTAGAGTGAAGAAGGGTGGGGGGCTGTTGCATCTTCTTTATACTATGTGTGTGTGAGCTAGTGAAGAGGAACGAGGAAGCTGATGGATATTTAAAAAAATAAAAAAAAATGTAAAAGAAAAACACTGGATAAGGTACTGGACATTGGTCAAGACCACAGGACGAGGTGGAAAGATCTCTTGTAACAAAGAAAAGCTCACCTCACAAGAAACAAATGAGTAAGGAGCCTTCAGAAACAGTCAACCACCTCAGGATGAATCACATTTCATGAATGTTATTGAAACTAAGTCAATAAAGACAATGCACCCTGCACTGAGCCGGGTATCTGGGTGGGAGAAGATGCTTCCTGGACACTCCCTTGTTTTTGTAATGCCTCTTTTTTTATTAACATGTTTATTATTTTAAATAAAGTATAACATACAACATAAATACTGTACATAAGCAACAAAATAAACTGGGTTTATCACATTTAGGGTGTCTAATACCCACTAAATTGGAGAAATTACAGATTCAATCCAAATCAGATTTACAACCATTTTACAGTTCTAGAAATCTGCCCCATATTTGGTCAAATAGGTTCATTTTCTTATCCCTGTAAAGAATTAGCTTCTCAATTCTCGACACATTTTTCAGATCATCCATCTATTCTGAAATCGTAGGTCTGTCTTCACTCTTCCATTTCCTCAATGATTTTTTTGGCAGAATTTGACGCCCCAAAAAAACCAACTCCTATGTGGAAACGAGAGATCGTCCACCATATCATCCTCACCCAAAATTACAGTCAAATAGTCAAAGTCCACATGCATCAGAAGAACTTCATTCATCTCCGTAGTGACCCGATTCCAGAAAGATCTTAGCTCATAACAGTCCCATATCATATGCTCAAAGGTCCCATTAGCATGTTTGCATCTCCAACAGGCTCCTGAATCCGTTAATCCTCTTGCATGCAATCTTTGTGGCGTCCAAAAAACTCTGTTCAGAATTCTGATCCGTCTACACCTCTCACCCAGATTCAAAGAAGTTAGAGCCACATTCTTACACAGATTCCTCCATCTGCCCTCCGACATCTCTGAATCAAGTATATCTGACCATTTTGATAGCAAGTCGCAATTTGGCTCTTTATACAGATCAAGATTTTTGTACACTTTCGAAGCCATTACACCTTCAGATTTATATTCTCTCAGCCAAACATGCCAACCCTTGCATCCATCCGGAATCTTATTCCCCAGAGCTTTTTTCAACTTCCTATACTCCCCCATTGTGCAATCTCAGATCTTTAACTAGCTTCAGTCTTTTGAAGCTGATCCACTTCCCTTCCTCAAATGCATCTTCAAGCCACTGCACACCACCCAGTAGCCAGTTCAACCAGAAAAGAGTTTTCCCATTCAGTGTAATGTCTGGATTTAACCAGAGCAAAGTATATCCATATTCTGACATATCCTTTTTGCTCTTGCTCCAGATATTCTTCCAGCATGACCTAACAAATGCAGTTGGTGGAGATGATTTATATCCAGTTCCATCTACTGTTGACAGAATTGCCCTGGGGAAAGTGGTGAAGATCTACTTGTTTCTGCCATTGTCCAGACATCAGAAGAATCTTCTATGAAAGGCACCAGATGAAGTGCCCCAAACGCCAAATGATAATTTTCAAAATCCGGGACCCCCAGACCACCACATTCTTGTGAAAGCTGTAGTTTCCATAGTTTTAGACGTGGTTGTTTTCCCACCCACAGGAAGGACTGGATCAAGCTTTCCATTTTCTTCAGATAACCTTTTTTAATCTGTAAGGGAATCATGCTTAAAACAGTTAATTCTCTGAGCTGCCGTCATTTTAATTGTGTGCACTCTTCCCCATAGACTTAATCGTAATTTATGCCATCTTTTAAAGTCTGATTCCATATTTTGGATAACATGTGATAAGTTCATTTCCATCATTTTAGCTACATCTTTAGTCAGCCAAATCCCAAGGTAGCGCATTTTGTCAGGACACCAATGGAAGGTAAATTTCTCCATTGTCAAGGTCGAGCATGATTTTGATGCTGGCAGTGCCTCTGATTTTGACCAATTGATCTTATAACCAGAAACTTTGTGAAAAATTTCTATTTGGTCAATTAGCGCTGGGATGGAAGACTCCACATTCTGGGCAACCAACAACATATCACCAGCGTAAAGCCAGACTTTTTGACAGGCTTCTCCATAATGAATATCCTCAATTGCTCTGTCCTCTCTTATCTTCACAGCTAAGAGTTCCATCGCAATGACAAATAAAATGGGCGATAGGGGGCAGCCTTGTCCCCCTTTTAAGTTCAAATTTCTCCGACATTAGGCCATTAGTATTCACACAAGCTGTTGGTAATGAACACAATAGTCTTATCAAGTATCATATTTTGCCCAAATTCAAAACCTTCCAAGGCTGCCAGGAGACATTTCCATTCTATCCGATCGAAGGCCTTCTCCGCATCCAAGGACAGTACCACCACATCCTCCATCTGATCTTTGCTTTTGAACAAAGTTAACAAAAGTCTCCTCATATCATCTGAGGTTTGTCTCCCTTTAACAAATCCCGTCTGGCTCTGATCAATTATATCAGATAGAGAGGCCTCCATTCTCAAAGCCAATGCTTTCGCAAAGATTTTGGTTGTCTATGTTCAGCAAGCTTATTGGCCTATAGCTACTTGTTTTTACTGGAGATTTCCCTTCTTTCAAAAAAACAGATATCGATGCATGCCTCAGACTCCGGACGACGACCTTCTATTAAAGATAAATGTAGCATGGCCAACAAAGATGGAAAACCTCTTCCGGGAAAATCTTATACAGTTCAGCTGGCAAACCATCCGGGCCCAGACATTTCCCTGAATTCAGAGCTCCCGCTGCAGACCCGAGTTCCTCCACATTCAAGTCTTTCCCAAGGGAATCTATGTATTCTGACTTTATAGTTTGCAAATGACATCCATTAACAACATTTCTCACTTCCTCCTGTGTCATACGCACCTCTGAAGAGTATAAGTCAGAGTAATAATCCTTGAAAGCATCATTAATTTCCACAGGTTCAATGGTCACAATCCCATCTCTCCTTTCAATAGCATTAATTGTCCTTTCATTCTCCATAGTCCTTAATCGATGAGCAAGAAGCCTATCACACTTTTCGCCCTTTTTATAGTACTTGCATTTTGTTCTGAACAGGAGTTTTTCAGTTTTTAACGTAAGCAGATCTTCTAGTTTTTCTTTTTTCTTTTTCTTTAAACAATTTTATTGATTCTATTCCAACAAACAACACAAACCAAACTTGCAGTACATATAGGAACATTTTGAATATACATCACTTCATCATGTCCACTGGTTCTCCCGTTCCCTCCCCCCCTTCCGAGCCTACTCCCATTCATGTTCTATTTCTGCGCCTTGTAATAGGGATTCCTCTTCCATGGTTTCTGTTGGATCCCGATCACTTGACCAGTCTTGCGTGAGCCCAAATAACTCAGCTATTAGTTGTTTCCAGGCTATCAGGGTCTCAGCCTCCACCTGCCCCCGGAATGACTTGCTTCTTGCCATACTGTAGTTTCAACCTCAGCCCATTTCTGTAGGTCTTTCAACCATACTTCTATCCGTGGAGTATGAACTGCCTTCCACCCCATAGCAATTCTCCTCTTCGTACGATAGGTCTTTTAGTTTAATTACATGCTTGAGTTTACGTGGTCTAGGAAACCCTCCTATTAGCAGGCCCACACTGTGTCCACCACTATCTTAATCCCTTTTTCTGCCACCCTATGTGCTACTTCACCCCAAAATCTCTCAATTACTGGACCAGAACATGTGCACCATTCCGGCATTTTCTTCATCACATTTGGGGCATGTTTGTCATCCTGCGTTTTTTAAATTTGGCTATCCTCTGGGGTGTCATATACGCCCTGTGAGTTATGTATCTGTTGTAGCCTTGCATTTCTTGATACTTTTTTGTGGTACCCTTGGGCACGTTCCCACATCCCATCACTCATTGGGGCACCCACTTCCTCTTCCCAGTCCCGTCGCAGCTGTACCACTTCCTTCCCCACTTTGGACATCAGCTCATATATTCTAGATATTTCGTGTCCCACTTCTGCTATATCATATATTGTGTCTATGGTGGCGTCCGGTTCTTCTTCTTGTACTACTTCGGACAATGTCTCCTTGATTCACCGCACCACCCTATGGTATGTGATACACTGGCCCGTGTGTAACCCTGTTTCCTCCCCCAACACCTCAAAATCCCTTATATTCCCCTCCTGCCATATGTCGCCCATTGTTGCTATCCCCACCGGTTCCCAGTGTTTCCTGATCATCATTCTTAGTTGCTTTGCTTTTCCAGCAAGCGCCACTAGTGGCACCTGGAACACAGGTATGGATTCTCCATTATAGTTTTACAAAGGTAGCGGCAGTGGCTGCGAACTCTCAAGTGGTTAATAACCACTGAACAGGTTATCATGTCTGTTCTTGCGAGAGAGGGGCGCCCGCTACCTTTGTAAAACTATTTGTTAAGGAACCTGGGATTGGTAACCCTAGGTCTCCTGGGGGCAACCAGACGTGGTCTCCCTCTCACTGTGCTTAGAGAGGCATCAGCGTCACCTCACTGATGATCCCCAACAAGGGTGAAACACGTGTATGGGGTTGCTGGTGGTACTCTCGTTCAGATTGGAATTGCCATTGTATTTCGGTGCTGGACTGCCCCTGGGCAGGACAAAGACTGATATGCAAATGGATATTTCCCATCTGCGAAAGGCACAGTGAGTAAAAGCAGTGGCTGCGAACTCTCAAGTGGTTAATAACCACTGAACAGGTTATCATGTCTGTTCTTGCGAGAGAGGGGCGCCCGCTACCTTTGTAAAACTATTTGTTAAGGAACCTGGGATTGGTAACCCTAGGTCTCCTGGGGGCAACCAGACGTGGTCTCCCTCTCACTGTGCTTAGAGAGGCATCAGCGTCACCTCACTGATGATCCCCAACAAGGGTGAAACACGTGTATGGGGTTGCTGGTGGTACTCTCGTTCAGATTGGAATTGCCATTGTATTTCGGTGCTGGACTGCCCCTGGGCAGGACAAAGACTGATATGCAAATGGATATTTCCCATCTGCGAAAGGCACAGTGAGTAAAAGCAGTGGCTGCGAACTCTCAAGTGGTTAATAACCACTGAACAGGTTATCATGTCTGTTCTTGCGAGAGAGGGGCGCCCGCTACCTTTGTAAAACTATTTGTTAAGGAACCTGGGATTGGTAACCCTAGGTCTCCTGGGGGCAACCAGACGTGGTCTCCCTCTCACTGTGCTTAGAGAGGCATCAGCGTCACCTCACTGATGATCCCCAACAAGGGTGAAACACGTGTATGGGGTTGCTGGTGGTACTCTCGTTCAGATTGGAATTGCCATTGTATTTCGGTGCTGGACTGCCCCTGGGCAGGACAAAGACTGATATGCAAATGGATATTTCCCATCTGCGAAAGGCACAGTGAGTAAAAGCAGTGGCTGCGAACTCTCAAGTGGTTAATAACCACTGAACAGGTTATCATGTCTGTTCTTGCGAGAGAGGGGCGCCCGCTACCTTTGTAAAACTATTTGTTAAGGAACCTGGGATTGGTAACCCTAGGTCTCCTGGGGGCAACCAGACGTGGTCTCCCTCTCACTGTGCTTAGAGAGGCATCAGCGTCACCTCACTGATGATCCCCAACAAGGGTGAAACACGTGTATGGGGTTGCTGGTGGTACTCTCGTTCAGATTGGAATTGCCATTGTATTTCGGTGCTGGACTGCCCCTGGGCAGGACAAAGACTGATATGCAAATGGATATTTCCCATCTGCGAAAGGCACAGTGAGTAAAAGCAGTGGCTGCGAACTCTCAAGTGGTTAATAACCACTGAACAGGTTATCATGTCTGTTCTTGCGAGAGAGGGGCGCCCGCTACCTTTGTAAAACTATTTGTTAAGGAACCTGGGATTGGTAACCCTAGGTCTCCTGGGGGCAACCAGACGTGGTCTCCCTCTCACTGTGCTTAGAGAGGCATCAGCGTCACCTCACTGATGATCCCCAACAAGGGTGAAACACGTGTATGGGGTTGCTGGTGGTACTCTCGTTCAGATTGGAATTGCCATTGTATTTCGGTGCTGGACTGCCCCTGGGCAGGACAAAGACTGATATGCAAATGGATATTTCCCATCTGCGAAAGGCACAGTGAGTAAAAGCAGTGGCTGCGAACTCTCAAGTGGTTAATAACCACTGAACAGGTTATCATGTCTGTTCTTGCGAGAGAGGGGCGCCCGCTACCTTTGTAAAACTATTTGTTAAGGAACCTGGGATTGGTAACCCTAGGTCTCCTGGGGGCAACCAGACGTGGTCTCCCTCTCACTGTGCTTAGAGAGGCATCAGCGTCACCTCACTGATGATCCCCAACAAGGGTATATAATTCATATGTTTATAATTCATTGAAAAGAATTTTTACAAACGGTTGAGGGCGGCAGCGACCCTTAAAGAGAGGTGCGCCTCGAGCTTTCAAGTTGTTATGTCCGATACCAGTAAGAGCGGGATTACCACTTCCAGCTCAGTGTAGTGTATAAAAGATGTTGGTAGGGGCTCAAACGGACATGGAAGTCCGAACGAGGAGTAAATACCACAGGAAGCATGATCTCCCTTATCAGCATTGTTGTGGGGGAGTGGAGACCTCGGGAATTGTACTCTCGTTCATGGTTTGTGAACTGGAACTGATCACATTTTGATTAATACATAAAAGTATTTACTAAGATAAACTGATTCAGTAATGATTCAAAAGGAACATTAGAGCATCAACTGTCGTAGCTAGATTAACTTGCTGTATTATTCATGTAGGAAGATTACTTTTTTTTTTTACCTACGGACACTGGTTGGAGCCATACGCAGGTAAAATGTAATGTCAAGTGTAAATGATTATCCACAGATTACACTAAAACATGTTCTAAAGAGATCAGTGTAAAATAGGGGCGTATTTAATTAGAAAGCACGTTGGACCACAGATAATTTATGAATATATTTACTATTTGTTAGGGGACGAATCTAGTGCGATTCGTTTTTTATTATTGCTGGAAATGTATCGTCTGGCTACAAACCACCAAAAGCCATTGTAGATTGCAAACCAAAGGTCAAGTCTCGCATGGCCCTGTGGGGGAACCAGTGGTTCTGTTATATTACGACCTATCGCAATATGTGCCTCTAATGAAGCCAACCCACGTGGAAATAAAACTACCCTACAACTGCACTTATGTGGTGACGTTTCATCGGCGCAGGGGCAGCAGCATCACCACACACTGTCTTGCTGGGAGTGAACCAGACTACTGGCTAATCGTATTTACTTATTTGTACATTTGTAGCAGCATACAAAACCCAGAGGCATCTAGTGCAGTAGTACAGTCCACAGTGTGTAGGACCGAGCATGAAAATTACAGCATACGGTGAGTGAACACTCTGGTATAGCCTCACCTCATGGTGTGGGGGCCTACATCATGTGTACAGGTAATCATATATTTCAAAAGCAACATTCATGTGGGTGCACAGTCTGGCAAAGCCTCACCTCATGGTGTGGGGGGCTACATCAGGTGTACAGGTAAGCATATATATTTCAAATGCAACATTTATGTGGGTGCAGTCTGGCAAAGGCTCCAAAACAGGTGTCATGCATTTCTACGAATGGGGTTAGAATTGTAAAGTATCCTCGCCTGGATAGAATATTTGGTTGGGGAAATGGGGTATTCAAAAATCTGTAACGTATTATATGTAAACCTCTAACTTCAATCCTATTTTCAGATTGTCACTCTTGAGCACACGGTCTCATCCAGAGAGAACACCTGGAGACAGCGATCTCCTTAAAAGCACTTTCCCATTACATACAGTACAAGCATGTGCCGCACTTTAGAATGAGGCAACACTGCCACCTTCTGGAAATGAAAATGTACAGACAATCTCCAATACGCGACTTACTAACAGTAAAAGAGGAAGTAATTCTGGACATTGAGCAGGAATTGGGGGGGGGCGGAAGTCGGGGAGGAGGTTGCTCGTACATATTTGGGTGGTTACGTTTATTGCGATTCTTGAAGCAGGAGTGACCGGCTCCTACTGCTTTTCCGCATCATTTGCAACACTTGGGTTAGCGGTATCCCTTATGCTTAAACTGACCCAGGGATAGCGACAGGACAACGTAAAACCAGTGCTAGAAATTGATTTTTTACTCTCGGATCTCACCGGCGACATGAGGGGAGCGAAACGGGGGAGGTGGCCCATATATAATCTTGTTCAGCAGGAAATAACCCAAGAGAGGCGTGCTGTGCTTTCTTTAATGTTAAAAGAAAAGTACAAACGGTAGTAATAGTTTTTTAGTTGTAAAAGGTGCATACTTTTAAAACTAAAACGCTGTACTAGAATATTTCTTGCAGATTACAATCTTAGATGCTCACAGTAGAAGTCAGTGGGCTTCCACTACTGGTCTACGCCCCAATGTATATAGCACAAAACAGACAGTAGTTATTTTACTAAAAATAAGTTATTCCTGGTTCTACATCCCTAACGGTAGCTATCTGGCCCTGTGTTCAGATATCTCATGTCCCCAATTGTGTGGCACAACCATCCCTAGATTAGCGATGGTGTACCGCCTGCAAAGGGGTTTAGAGATTCTTGCCCTCCGCTCTCTCACTACTTTCCTAAAAATAAATGCTTATGTGCACATTTCTTGGTGGGTCGGTTTTCTTCTTTATTTATGCCGCCCCCAGTCTATGTGTCTTATACTTAAAAGAACT
This sequence comes from Ambystoma mexicanum, assembly GCF_040938575.1. NCBI lineage: Eukaryota > Metazoa > Chordata > Amphibia > Caudata > Ambystomatidae > Ambystoma > Ambystoma mexicanum. Next base: position 603,423,558 of record NC_090922.1, read on the forward strand.
GGTGAGGCCAAATGGCCGAATACAGCCTACAGATTGTTGTTGTAATCTAATACTAAAAAATGTACTTTTACTGTAGGGTGAGGTTAAAATGATGTATAGTTACTCGAGCCCTATCTTCAATTGTGTATAGGGTCTCGGAGTTGAGGTCATCGGCCTATCAACTCTTAGAATTTGTCAACCGGTTTCGGCGCAGCTAATAACTAGCCGCCTTCTTCAGGATGGAGAATCATGTATTCTCAGTGACATTATGATTTCTTCACAGATATCCACGGCGTGGACGGTTGGATAGTTTTCTCGGGGTTTCCCACGGGCAATGCAGCTTGTGTCCCAATCCCTGTGATCTCACTGGATTCACTCTAGTGTTGTTAGTAGCTTTGTCAGTATCGTTTATTTGCTTCGGAACTTCCTGCTTTGAAAGCCTGTGGGGTTCATGTCCCCTGCTGTCAGGCGGTGTGGTTTCTTTTTTCCAAATGCTGGCGTCTTTTTTACGTCAGGTCCTCTTCCAAGAATCTCTACACCCCTTTGCAGGCGGTACACCATCGCTAATCTAGGGATGGTTGCGCCACACAATTGGGGACATGAGATTACAATCTTAACAAGTTCACAGACCTCCTGATAAGCTGCTGAAATGCGTCTCGCCTTTGATACTAACGATCAGAAATGGGCTCCCTGCTTGATCCTAAAGATTTATTTGATTTATTTATTGAATATTTAAAAGGGGAAGGAAAGGGGGCTGCAGGCTAGGCAAGTGCTGGGGAGAGCCCGAGGGTGGGGGCAAGTGCCAGGGGATGCCGTGGCAGACTACTAAATGGGGGGGTGGGCCAGACTAGAGATGTCCAACCCACCAGGTCAGTCAGGGCAAGGGGCTCAGAAGGACAGCACTGGTTTGGGGGGATGCTGGTAGGGACATGTCAGGGAGGGCCTGGTGCACTGTGAGACTCATAAGTGGCCAGGCCTCCAGATGCAGCGGCAGGGTGGGCATTAGCAAGGGAGGGGGAGAGGGAAGGAGATAGAGAAGAGCAGGGTCTTGGGAAGCTTCTGGAATTTAAGGAGGTCCGGCTCAAGTCTGAGAGGGCCAGGGAGGCCATTTCAGAGGGAGGTACCTGTTAAGCGGAAACCTGTGCAGTTCCCTCTGGGACCACTGCAAAAGATTTAGGACTACAGGTGTTTGGCAGTAAACCCACTTGGTAGCAGTCTGTACCACACAGATTCACTTGGTAGCTGTGGCTGAGCAGTCAGACTTCCTTCAAGAAGAGTTAGGCAGTATGTGGAGTATACAAAATAGGGCAATTTACACAGTAGAACAAGCAAACAGGGAACAAGGCTTTGGTGTAAAGATATATAGTTATTTATTTATAAAAACACATCTATGAAAAACACTCTGGCACTAAAACGGTAAACACTTCAATCACAATAAGAAAAAGAACAATCCCCCTAACAATAGTTCGACAAGTCTAGGTTCAACGGCATCAGTTATTTGCAGACAGAGGTGTATGCTTTAACCTAGATGGCACTCTAGTATTCGTTATCAACTCGGTACCAATACTTTTACGAACAAATGCAAGGCAAGTAAGGCAGGGTCGACTGCAGATCACAAAGTTCAGAGGCCAGGCCCACTCGGAGAGAGGCAAGGCGATATGTCCCAAAAAGTGTCTCAGTGGAAATGTGCTTTGAGTCTTTATCACAAATTGTTATGGAAAAATTGGACCAGTTCAGAACAGAAAGTTAAAGAAAGCTTGGAGGCGACCCAATGGAAAGGCAAGGATTAAGACACCTCACTCTATCCAGCAGAAAGGGAAGCCAGGCGGACATGGTACCTTGTTTGTGGAGAGACAGCTCCGGCGGGGGCAGTTGTTCCTGGTGGTGGATGCACGTCGGGTCTTTGCCAAGAGTAGAGATGATCTCGTCGTCGAAGAAAAGTGAAGTCCGGTGCACCACCAGGGAAGAGACCAGCCGCGGAGTGCTCCGTCACAAGGCACCACCTTTTGGTCGCCGTACAGGGGTAGTGGCTATCCAGTTGCCGAGGTGCTCTGCACGGAAATTTGACCACTGCGTCCTGGAGCAAAGAAAAAGCAAAGGGGACTGGTTGTTCCCACCAGTCAGGGGAAGAGACTCTCCGGTAGGGAGATCTCCTCTGTCGTCGGGAAGTGGTGAGTCGGTTCAGCAGGGCTCGACCGGAGGTGTCGTCGTTGCAGGTCGGCTCAGCTTTACCCTCGTCGGATTCTTAGGTCCTGTGGCGACTTCTGAAGATCCAGTCCCAAAAGCCCTGCTTTTATGCAGAAAACCTCCATTCATTCAGCCTAGCTGTCAATCAAAACACGATAAGTGGTGAGCGGGGTGGCTCACCACTTGGGCCAATCACACCAGAGTGCGACCGGAGTTGGCAAGGCAACTCAGTCCAGGGTGCCTAAACCCCCTCCCACACTCCCTGTGGTACCCAGACAGAATGGCACCACTTTGGAGGGCCTCTGTGTAGAGGCCCGCCAAAAGTGGAACAAAGGGCTCAACCTTTGGTTTAGGAGTCACAGAGACTAACACAGACGCCATTTTAAAAACCGAGTTCTGGCAGAAAATACCAACCGATAGATTTATTTAAGATAAATAAACCGGTGGTATGTTAAAGATTAACGAGGAAAAGTATTACCTCCAACAATGGGAAGAATCCCATAGAGTTATATTCGGGGTCGAATATAACAAGTAGTTTCCACTGCCACCAGCCAATACTCGACGAGGGGGGACGGGACAGTGCCCCCTCGAATAACAGACATAGGAGTAATCAAATTACCCCTTCTAGTACGTCCACAATAGGATGGTGTGTACTAGTTCTGTTAGTAAATTTAGGTCTAGTAAAGCCAATGGTGACTTTACATGCCCGGGGAGACAGTAGTCAGTCCCCGGGTATGGAGTCTATGATGGAGGTCCGCTAGGACGCCCCAGTGCTACGGCACGGAGGGTGCGTTGTAACACACATAGCAAAACATATGAGACCCTATGGAGTAAAAGACCCAATAACCTATAGAACACATTGACATTCAAAGGAATTACACACATTCATGTCCAAGAGTGGGAGAACAAGAGTCTCACTCTTGGCAGGATGGAAAAAAACAAACTCCAGAAATCCAGCATAGCTGCTGGGGGACTCACTAGGTTAGGAAATTCAGCCTAAACAGAGAATTCTTCCTAACAGTGCCTGCCGAAGAGCGATATCTACCTCCCACTTTTTTGCTTGGAAAAACATCAGATCTGCAGAGAGATGGAGCTAGAGGACTGAAGGGCTCTAGCAGTGAGGTATTTAGGGAAAGAGTTGGATGTAGCAAGTTCCCAGGCCCCAGAAGGCCTTGTAGATGATGTAGAGGGTCTTAAATTTGACCCTAGCAGCCACCGGGAGCCAATGGAGAGATTTAAGGGCTGGAGAGATGCGTCCCTGGGCTTGAGGCCAAGGATAAGTCTTGCAGTCAGATTCAGGATTAGTTGAAGGGGCGAAGAGAGGAAAGAGGTAGATTGAGCAAGAGGCTGTTGCAGTAATCAAGCCTAGAGAGGACCAGCGCCTGATACATTCAGTTTCTGGGGGAAGGTGAGGAAGGGGAGAATATCTTTGAGGAGGTGAAGCTGTAAATGGGCCTTCTTGGCAAGTCTGTTATGTGAGGGGAGAAGGAGAGAGGAGTCAGATGACACCAGGGTTATTTGCCTCACAATATGGTGAAGGGAGGGCTCCTAAGGAGGGTGGCCAGAGAGCAGGAGGGAAGCAGGGAGCTGGGGTCCCAATGAGAAGGATCTCGGTCTTACTGGCATTAAGGCAGAGATCATAAACTGTCCACAATGCCTGGATAGCAGTCAAACAGGAATAAGAGAGGAAGACGAGGAGGTAGTGAAGGGAAGTTTGAAGGAGAGCTGTGTGTTGTCAGCATAACACTGGAAGTGGGGAGAGAAGGAGGAAGTAAAGTGGGCCAGAGGGGCAAGGTAGATGTTGAAGAGCCATGACGATAGGATAGAGCCCTTAGGGATGCCGGAGGAAAAGAGTGAGATTGAGGAAAGGAAAGGGCCAGGTGCATCTGGAAAGGTCAATTAGATAGGAAGGCGGTCAACCATTCCAGTGTCAGGTCTTTCATACCAAGGGTATCATGGAGCCGCTTTATGAGGGTGGCATAATTGATTGTGTCAAAGGCAGAGGACAAATCAAGGAGGATGAGAACAGAAGTAGAGTTGGAGTCAAGGTTTGAGAGCAGGTCTTCACAGGTGTGCAGGAGAGCAGTTTTCGTGCCTAGTGGAGATAGGGCGGTAGTTAGCCAGGACAGAGGGGTCGGCAGATGGCTTTTTAAGGAGAGGGTGCACAAGGGAGTGCTTGAGGGATAGTGGGAAGGAGCATGTGGCAAACAAATGTTTACAGAAATCAGCCAAGGCAGGAGTGAGAGAGGAAATGTTGTCCCTGATACGTCTGGAGAAACAGCAGTGTGCACCTGTTTGTGGGACACTTCCATAGAGTGGACAGCTTCAGAGATCTCATCCAGTGCATTGGGCAAGATGGAGGGGAGTAAGGGACAGTGAGACAGGGGGGCCAAGGGAGGCCTGAGAGCAGGTGGGGTAGAGGAGAGAGATTACAGGATGTCATGGGTTTTGGTTGTTAAATGGAAGGGCATTGCAGTACAGAGGGCCTGAGATGGAAGAGTAGAAGTGGAGACTGGAGTAAGATTGTCGAGTTGCTTACAGATTTTGAACAGTTCGGCCATATTGTTGGTAGACCCAGAGATGCAAGCTTGGATATGGGCCCTCTTCTTGGAGTGGATGGGGAGATGGTATTGCCTTTGGAGCAGGCAACAGGCCAGTTGGTCAGTTAATGTGTTTGATGTCCGTCACTTCCGTTCAGCCACTCAACACTTGCATTTCAGAGAGGCTAGAAGGGAATCATACCAGCTGTTGTGCTTGGACGCAGGCTTCATACGGATCCTCATGACAGGGACAATGGAGTCAAGGGTGTTGGAGATGGAGAGGTGAAGGTTAACAAGAACTGTGTCCATGGGAGAGTCAAGGGCGGGGGATATGAAAGTGGCGGCAAAAGCAGCAATTGACACTCACTTCATCGGTCGAATGACAAATGTGACTGGCAGATGCTTAGCCAGGAAGCTCAAGAGCTCAAGGTGAGAGGAGACCATGGTCAGAACAGGAGAGAGGTGTGGTGAGAGGGTTAAAGATAAGGATGTCTACTGAGATGAGTGCGTCCAGGGTGTGTCTGGCTGAGTGGGTCAGCCCAGAGAGAAGAATGTTGAAGGAAAGAGTGTTTAATGGCAGAATGAGCATTGAGAGTAGCTAAGTGAAGCTGGTTGCCCGTTTTGAAGGTTTACCAAAGGGGGTTAACAGGGATGTGGTATACCCATCACTGGTGGGAGAGGGTGAGGAGGGTGACAGAAAGAGGAATGGCAGGAGAAGGAAGGAAGTTGATGAGAGACAGAAGTCACCTTTCAAGAAGGAGAAGTTTGGCCGAGAGCCCTGGTCCATGACAGTGCCATTCTGATAGACATTATGATGGTCTGCCTGGAAGAAGCGTTGACGTTGGCGTCCACTATCGGCCGGCCTTGCTTCGACACCAGAAGTGCTTTCTTTAACCTTTTCCATGCAGTCTTCGAGAAAGAGGTGGCAAAGGTGATAGAGAAGCAGTTGGAGTAGATAGGTGAGATGGATCGCACCATGGAGGCAGGGGTAGCAAAAAGGACAGAGGGACTACACAATGCACGAAGAACTCACCACGGGGCCAAGCAGCAAGACAAGCACAGACAGTCAAATGAACAATAAATTAGGAGTCCAGGAGGGATAAGGCCTATGTCACAAAACCAGCAGAAAACACATCAGGAAGCGAGATGAGAGGACAGAGGGAAACAACCTAGACGCAGCCTGCAACTGATGCACACGCACATATATGACTTTCTAAGAGAGGGTGAAAGCAAATGTGAAGGAACATCCTGTAGTTTAAAAACATCCAAATTTGCCTTTCAAAATAGAGGTAAAAAGGCTAAGCTTTTGAGCAGAGCAGTATTTGTAAAAGCACAGAGTTTTGACTTCTAAAGTAAGGTAAAGGCTTAACTTTAGAACACATCTAGTAGCTTCAGAGCACCCAAATTTGACTTTCAGAAATGAGGTAAAAATGGCCAGCTTTTAAGCACAGCAGTATTTGTAAAAGCACACAAGTTAGACGTCTGAAACAGGGTAAGGCCTAACTTTTTTAAACAACCAGTAGTTTCAGAACACCAAATTTGACATTCAGAATAGGGGAAAAGCCAACAAATTAAAAACAAGCATTTGCCTAGTAGCAAAATGGTAGATACTGCTAGCTTCAGTAGCGCTACAGGTTGAGATTAGGCAGGTAGGACGCTAATGCAGGCTGAGGCAGCACAGGCATAGGAACGCTTAAGGTAAAAAGTCAGGAGGAAAGCGTGGAGGAAGAGAGAGAGAGAGAGAGAGAGAGAGAGAGAGAGAGAGAGAGAGAGAGAGAGAGAGAGAGAGAGAGAGAGAGAGAGAGAGAGAGAGAGAGAGAGAGAGAGAGAGAGAGAGAGAGAGAGAGAGAGAGAGAGAGAGAGAGAGAGAGAGAGAGAGAGAGAGAGAGAGAGAGAGAGAGAGAGAGAGAGAGAGAGAGAAAGAAAAAGAAAAAGAAACTCGGTAGGCATCCCGGGAATTTCACCTACAATCAACTGAAAAGCATGCTTTTTTTTGCCTCAAAAATAAAAAGGGAGGGGGCTGCATTATAGCTAGCTTCATCAACCCAAGACTAACATCTCTCAAGAATCCAAACAACCCCATAGGGTTTCGGCATCACTAGGTATCATCAGAGAGTTGTCCTCGCAACCATTCGAATTTGAGCACTGGGATATGCTAGAAAACTCCAGCAAATTCCCCCTACATAAAATGTGAGAGGGGGAAAAGGCTATTTAAGATAAACACATGCCACAATGCCACCCAGTAGAGATCCTGGGACGTTCACACTCAGTTCCGAGACCCTAAACAATGCATCATGGGTATGCAAATTAGCTCCAAAACTTGCTTTTGTGCTCCAGACAATTGCCTTTGTCTTATAAGGCAACAAAATTGTATACATAAGTATCAACCCAAGACAGAATCTATGATATAGAGCAGTCTGCTCCTTCTAGAAGTCAGAGGCAGCTTAACAGGAGAATGTTGGTTAAGTATGTGTAAGGGCATCGTTGAAAAGACGATTCCAGATACAATGGGATGGTGCACAACCGAGTCTGTATTATTGTCAAAGGGCCCAGCTTGTAGATCTTCTGTTTCTCTTGTAAATATCTATGACCGAAAGATCCCTAAAGCATATAGTAAAAGGCAGATGAAAAAAACTATAAATCGTAATCCATATTTTTGTGAGCCATATACAGACCCCATCATTGAGAGGCCAGTAGAACAAGTTACTCTCTTACCTGGTAACATTATTTCGATGGGATGGTCCGACGACGTATTCCATATCTATGACAGTAATCACCACAGCTGTGCTGCTTTGGAAATTTTTCGGCGTCTGCGTCCTCGAGGACCTCCTCCGACGGCCGACGTCACCCGATGTGATAAGTAGGACGCACGCCGCCCGTAGCCTCAGTTGTTTTTTCCCAGAACGTGTTTCACCATTCTTCTGCCAGTCTGACACACAAAGCCTTGCGGAAACGTAAGCTGCAATCGCATAAGAAATTCTGTAGCGGGGAAGGTAGGGAGGGAGCGATATGGAATACGTCGTCGGACCATCCCATCGAAAGAACGTTACCAGGTAAGAGAGTAACTTGTTCTTCTAGGGGATTGGGTCCTCCGACGTATTCCATATCTATGACAGACTCCCAAAGCAGTAACAATGCAAGGAGGTGGAAAAAGAATTTAGAAAACAGAAATTTAGCATGCCCAATCAAATTGCGGAGTAAAGGACCACCTTGCCAAAGCCCAGATCCTGCCCCCGGATGGAATCAAGGGAATAGTGACTTACAAAAGTATGTACCGAAGTCCAGGTGGCTGCATCACAGATGTTGCAAATAGGAACACCCCTCTGCAGGGCAGTAGACGCAGCCATACCCCTGGTAGAATGGGCCTGTAAGCCGACTGGTGGGTCCTTACCCGACAAGCGGTAACACTCAGATAGCAAAAATAATCCAGCGAGACAAAGTCTGTTTCGTCACAGCCTGTCCCAAACGCTTTCCAGCGTAACCAATAAAGAGCTGATCGTCCACTCTGACCCGGGACATGCGTGAAATATAAAAGCTAAACGCTCTCCTAGGATCAAGCCTATGGAGCCTCTCCTCTTCGTTACCAGGATGTGGAGGAGGATAAAATGCCGGAAGAACAACCTTCTGGCCTAAATGAAATTCCGACACCACCTTCGGAAGAAAAGAAGGACGAACTCTAAGGACAACCCTGTCCTCATTAGAAACAGTGAAGGGTGGTTTAACTGAAAGTGCCTGTAACTCACTCACTCATTCTGCAAGCAGAAGTGACGCAACTAAAAATACCATTTTCAGAGTTAACAGTCTCAAAGGGCATGAATGCAAAGGCTCAAACGGAGCACCCATCATAAACTTGAGAACAAGGTTCAAATCCCAACCGGGCACCTGGAAAGGTGACGGAGGGAACACATTAGTGAGCCCTTTCAGAAACTGGGAATTTAAAGGAATTTTAAAATAGGAACACTCTTCAGACGAGCGCTTAAATATGGACAGCGCCACCAGGTAACCTTTAATGGTCCCCACTTGAAGGCCCCTGTGGGCCAAAGAAAGCAAAAAAAAGACAGAACCATGGGAATTTCACATGCAAAAGGATACCTCTTCTTAACCCTGCACCAGTCGCAGAACTTCCTCCAATGGCAACGGTACAGGGACTTTGTTGCAGACCTTCTGGCCGAAAGCAACACCTCCATCACGTCTTCAGGGAAGTCCCAATCCTTATACCTCAACCTTTCAGAAACCAAGCGTGAAGGTTGAGGGACCTGACCTCTGGATGGAGAACCTGACCCCCCTCCCGTGAGAGCAGATCGTCTCAGTGGGGAAGACGACGTGGAGGGCAGATGGACAAGTCGAGAAGGTCCGGGTACCACGTCCTCCGGGCCCACGCCGGAGCAAAGAGGATCATCCGGGAACCGAACCCCCCGTAACCTCCGCAGTACTTGCGGGATGACGGGGACTGGATGAAACGCGTACAGCAGTGGGAATGACCACTCCGCCACGAACGCGTCTCCTAAGGCTCCTTTTGGAGGAAAGTCCCGCGAGCAGAACCTCTCGCACTTCCGGTTGACACTGGAGGCGAAGAGATCCACTTGAGGGGTTCCCCAAAGGCCGAAGATCTCCAGGAGAATCTCCTGAGCCAACTCCCACTCGTGAGAGATCGCGCTCTACCTGCTCAGAGCGTCCGCCGTCTCGTTTTCGTCTCCTGCCAGATGAACTGCCGAGATCAAAACTTCCTGCTGGATTGCCCAGAACCAGAGCTGCATAGCCTCCCTGCACAGAGGAAGTGACCCTGCCCCCCCCCCCTCTTTGTTGAGGTAGTGCATGGCCAACGTGTTGTCCGTCAGGATCAGGACATTCTTTCCTCGCACAGTCGGCAGAAAAGCCTTCAGGGCTAGCCTGACGGCCCTCAGCTCCAACAGATTGATATGGAGTCTGGACTCTGACGGAGACCAACGACCGCTGACTCAACTCGTTGGCATGAGCTCCCCATCCCATTAGGGATGTGTTCGACACGATAGTCACCTCTGGCCAGGGCAGCCAAAATGGAGCCCCCCTCATCAGATTGCCTTCATCGGCCCACCACAGAAGGTCCCGGCCGACCGAAGACGGCACCTGAACAGGGTCTGACATCCTGCCGGAGGATTGAGACCACTGGAGCTTGAGTACCCACTGCAAAGATCTCATCCGCAACCTGGCCTCTGGCACCAGAAGAATGCAAGATGCCATGAGGCCGAGCAGTCTCAAGAACTCGAACGCTGGGAGAGCCTAGGCAAGTTGAAACTTGTGCACCATCTGCTGAATGTGATGAGCCCTCACCTGGGGAGGAAAACACTGCCCCAGGGACGTGTCGAGCACTGGTCCGATGTACTGGAGCCTCTGAGTTGGTGTCAAATGGGACTTCTTTAAGTTGAGGGAGAAGCCCAGCTTGTGGAGGGAGTGGCAGGTGACTGACAGATGATCCAGGACTTGCTCGGGAGAGCGCGCCCTGATCAACCAATCATCCAGGTAGGGGTAGACGTGAATCCCCCCTTTCCTGAGGTGCGCTGCCACCACTACCATGAGCTTGGTGAAGACCCTCGGGGCGGAAGTCAATCCGAACGGCAGGACCCGAAACTGAAAGTGCGAGTCGCCAACCGCAAACCTCAGGTACTTCTTGTGCTTTGGATGGATCGGCAAATGAAAATAAGCGTCCTTGAGGTCGAGAGACACCAAGCAGTGCTGAAGTTGAAGGGCCTGGAGGACTTGAGAAAGAGTAACCATCTTGAACTTGTCCTTCCTGAGGAGTTTGTTGAAACCGCGCAAGTCCATGATGGGTCTCAATCCCCCCGTCTTTCTTGGAAATCAAAAAATAAGGGGAATACCATCCCTTGTTCCTCTCTGCTACAGCAACCAGTTCTATGGCGCCTTTCTCCAGCAGGGATTGAATTTCCTGCGCAAGGAGCGGAACTGGACTCTTCAAAGAGAGATTCCCCGGTGGATTGTCTTGAAGCCTATGCCGGAAAGGAAGACACTAGCCGTGGGTTATGATCTCCAGAACCCACACATCTGAAGTAATGGCGCGCCACTCTGCAAGATGCTGCGCCAGCCTTCCCCCAACCGGCGAACCATGGGACATGGCCTCATGACTGAGCTGAAGCGGCTGTGGCGTTACCTGAGGGCGAAGAGGCAACAGCCCAAAGCGGTTTTGGCACCTTGAGTACCTTGTTTTCCACCTCTGGCACTCCTACGGTGGCCCCTTTGACTGGCAGCTCCTCTCACTTTACCAAAGGATGAGTAATAACTAAAGGAACCTCCCCTCCATTGCTGTCCCCTAGGACGAAAAGGCGGAGGTTGTCGAACTGCAGCGCCCAACGACTTCGCTGCAGCTTTGGAGGTCTGCAACCTCTCAAGGCTCTCGTCAGCCTTGCTGCCAAAAAGATGTTCCCCGTCAAAGGGCATGTTGAGGAGTTGGGCCTGCACATCAGGAGCACACCCCGACTTCCGCAACCACGCAAACCTGCCTATCACGGTGCTCGCCGCCATGGACCGGCTGACGCAATCTGCCATGTCCAAACCCGACTGAACGGCCTCACACATAGCATCCTTGCCATCCTGGACCATGGCAAGGAAACCATCCCGTTCATCCCCTTCGGGAATATGTTCAGCCACCAAGGAAACACAGTTCCACAGAGTGTGCGTGAAACGAGACAAGGCACAAACGGAGTTGACCGCCTGAAGCGACATACCCCCAGAAGAAAACACTTTATTCGCCCAGCCGTCAAAACACTTGTCGTCCCTATCAGGAGGGATGGTAGGGTACGACGCCTGCTTTGCCGGGGCTGTAGCCGCCTGCACCACCAAAGTCTCCGGAGTAGGGTGCTTGGACAAGTAGCTGGGGTCACTACTGGATGGGCGGTATTTTCGCAGTGAGCAAGTCTTCGCCGCGAAAAATACCACCCAGCCAGACTCTCCGGAGCAGTCCATGCCGCTGCCACCCTTCTTTGCAGAGCCATATGGAATGGCAGTACCGGGTCAGTTGGTGGACCAATGTCGACGATATCCGTAAGGTCATCCTGAACAAACTCCCCTGGGGGAGCAGACCATCCTAAGTACTTGGTGACCCGTGACATAAGGCGCCGGTACGAAGAATCTGCATGAGTCCCAGGCTCAGTCCTACAAAACTTCACCTCCGGAGAGGTGTCCAGCCCACTAACATCATGCAGGGACTGCCTCAGGTCCTCAAACTGGCTATGGCCCGAGAGAATCTCGTCAGGCACCGTGTCAGGCACCATGCCATCTTCAGAGCCCTCATCCACCTCTGAAATGAACTCCAGATGGTGGTAGGAAGGCACAGAACTGGAAGCAAAGCCATGCTTGACCTTGGCCAGAGCCTTTCTAGGTGGATCCCCCGAGCCACGGGGTACCCCCGTCGACACAGCCCGAAAGGCGTCGAGGGCGTCTAGTGAATTGGCGCCGGCGTCGAGAGAATCAGCGTCGATGACAGACGCGGCACGGACAGCATCGACACAGGCCTTGAAGGCGGAGCCCCGAGCGTGTCCCTCGACATCCTGGGTGACAAAGGCGTCGACGACTTCCTCGGAGGCGGAGCCTCGAGAGAGTCCGTCGACGACCTCGGGGCCACAAGCGTCGATGTCTTCCTCGAAGACTTCACAGGTTCACGCGGTCTCGAGCGCGTCGAGGACCGGGACCTGGACCGAGCATGCCGAGAACGAGTCCCCTTGTCCGAGCTGGACCTTTCCCGCGACGACCACCCGAGCCCGAAGGCGTGCGAGCAGCGTCTCTCGGCTGATCACGACCGACTCCACTCAGAGGCGCGGACGGACCAGTGCCCAGCGATTCGAGAATCGCCAACATTTTCTTGCCGAAGGAAGCCCATTCCTCCGGTGTCGCATGCTTGGTGGGGTAAGGGACCCGCCGACGGGCAGAGTCCTAGGATGAGGACGGGGAAGGCGACCGATGACGGCACTTCCGGGAGTGCCTCGAAGAGGCAGAGGAGTGGCGAGACCGACTCTGGGACCGAGACCCACTGGACTTCCGACGACAACGCAGAGAGTCGCCCCTCGAGTCGTCTGTCGAAAGCCCTGCAGACCTCGACTTCCGGGGCTTGGACACTTTACCTACCGATAACTTCTTCTTGCGCTCCCAGCAAAGGCTTTCGACGTGAGCGACTGGCAGTCGACACAGTCATCCGTATCATGGGCCTCCCCGAGGCACCAGAGGCAAGCGTTGTGCAAGTCCGTGACCGACATCTTGGACCCACAGTCCCCGCACTTCTTAAAGTCCGGACGTGGTGTGGAAGCAAGGTAGACATCTTCACGAAGAATAACTTCACAAACGAACAGGTTCGAAGAACCGAGATGAACAACAAACTCCAAAGAGTCGAGGCGTACCGAGATTCACGAAGCAAACACATTCGCGGAAAAAACGGAACTGAGGCTACGGGCGTCGTGCGTCCTACTTCTCACATCGGGTGATGTCGGAGGTGGTCCTCGAGGATTGCGCATCGTCGCAGAAAATTTTCCGAAGCAGCACAGCTGTGGTGATTACTGTCATAGATATGGAATACATCGGAGGACACAATCCCCTCAAATATATGCATACAGGAGCAGTATTTCTACAAAACATATATAACTGTTTTACTTTCATTCATGTGTCACCATTTATTCCTACTCATGCTACACTCATCTTTCAAATTGGCATCACTCACTGCATGCTATCCCTCCCCTAAATACACATGCCTACAAACAATATATCAATATTTTCTATACACTTGGTATCCAACACACACACACACACACACACACACACACCTACAAAGAGGCAGTCCGTGGTAGCAAGCGTTATTAAAAAATGCAGAAGCCTGCAACGGTTTTGAATTTAGCTGCATTTAGAAGCAAGCCTCTGTGTTGAATCTAGCTTCATATTGACTCCGGCATCCATCTTGAATCCTAACGGCACCCATCATGACTTGCGGCTCCAAGGTTAGAGGGGCACTATGGTGCACCAGAATCCTGGCCAAGTCTTCACCCAGATCCCCCCTCCCCTCTCTCCTCCACCACCACCTCGCTCTCATGAGTGCCCCCAGATGGGAGTGCAGTCCAGCCCCAGACATTTCCCACCACATCACCTCCTACACAGACCTTCATCCTAATCATCCCAGTTAGCCTGCACCCTTCCTAACGCCCTTCTATTTCCACATCAACCGATCGCAAATTAACGTGCGCGAGTGTGTTGCCCGTGTCCGTACTGCACACTATCCTACAGCACACTATCTACAGTCTTTCCTTGCTGCTGTTTGAACAAGGAGGGGGAGGTCCAGCTGCTCGATGAGACCCGCACGCATAAGACATCAATCCCGACTCAGAGCATTGCAGAGTGTGTGCAAGTGTGTTGTCCATGTTCTCTGGGCTTGCTGGGTGGGTCGGACCACGGACGGAACCCATTGTAAATACTAACTCGATTTTGGATTGCTTGAGGTAAGATTAACATCTGAGGTAAGATTAACATCTAACACTTAACATCCGACAACTGGCACAGCCCTGACTAGCACTTGCCACCTGATGGTTGCACTTACACTTGCCACCTCCTGGCAGCACTTTATTTATTTATTGTCTTTATTATTTATTGTCTTTATTTATGTCACTGTTATCCTATGTACTTCACTATCCCCTCCGATTTCCCTCTGCACTTTTCCCCTTCCCTCCTCCCCTGCACTTGTGCAATCTCAATGTCACCTGACATATCGATCCTTCTTAGCCCTGCTTACAAGCGTGATAACTTAAATCCTAAATCTTTGTTATAGGAAAAAAGTATCTGGCTGTAGCAAAACCGCTACCTGACTGTCTAATGAACTTGGTTTAACTTTGTGGACAAAAATAGACTTGAAACAAATGCAATATGCCTCGAGATTGCCCCCTCCTCAAACAAGGCTCCAAAACTAAACATAAGCAAAAAAGGCTTGAATCAAATTCGAATATTACAAGTTTCACGAACAACCTTCTTACTCTTCTGCCTCAAGACCGGGCAAATGGGTACTGGAAAGATGCCAAGCTATGGAAGAATGATTCAGTGTCCTGCATTGAATGCGCCGTTCTAGCAACTATTATGAAAGCTAAAAGGTTGATGATTAAAACTTTAATATTATGTCCACTCACTGTCAACGGGAATGTATAATCTACCAACAGAAGGGAGGGTGTGCCCGAAAATAATATGTGGTAATCTTTCTAGGCATGAAATTCTGTACGATTTCACAGATGCTGCAATCTTAGAAACCCTTCTTTCTCCTACAACTGACACAGAAATTCGTGAGCCAAAAGAACAAGTTACTTACCAACTGATAACGTTCTTTCAACTGGATGTTCATCCAACTTATTCCACATCTTTGGCATGTCATTTCCACAGCTGTGTTACTTTGGAATTTTTTCGGCAGAGGGTTTCCTGCGGCGATGGCATCTGGTCGATGTCCCTCGAAGGCCTCTGTCGAGGGCGACATCACCGCATGTTATGAATAGGACGCACAGCGCACCGAGCCTCAGTTTATGTTTTTTCCTCCATAACGTGCGACATGCTTGTACACAGTGCCTGCTTAACTGCACATAGCCTTGATGGAACGCAAGCTGCAATAGCATAGGAAATTCTCCAGAGGGGCAGGCTGGGAGGGCGATGTGGAATACTTTGGAGGAACATCCAGTCGAAAGAACTTTACCAGTTGGTAAGTAACTTGTTCTTTGAATGGATTGTGTCCTCCAACGTATTCCACATCTTTGACAGACTCCCAAAGCAGTACCAGAAAATAGGGGTGGGAAAAGAATTTAGAATACCCAATCAGATGGCAAACTAAAGAACTGCTTTACCAAATACCATATCTTGACCATAGAGCATATCCAGGGAGTAATGTTTGACAAAGGTGTGGATAGAAGCCCATGTCGCTGTGTCACAAATATTCCTAATAGGAACTCCCCGCTGCAGGGCTGTGGAAGTAGTCACGCCCCTAGTGGAATGAGCTCACAATCCTTCAGGAGGGTCCTTGCCCACCAATCTGTAACATTCAGTAATGGTGAGGATAATCCACCTGGACAAGGTCTGTTTGGTAACAGCCTGGCCCAATAGGTGTCCAGCGTACCCCACAAAGAGTTGATCATCCACTCTGACCCTGGACATCCTAGAAATATAAAAGCTCAGAGCTCTCCTAGGGTCCAACGTATGGAGTCGCTCCTCTTCCTTACCAGGATGAGGACAGAAAGCAGGAAGTACCACTTTCTGGTTTAAATGAAACTCAGACACTACCTTCGGTAGAAAAGAAGGACATCCCTTCAGTACAACCCTATCCTTGTGGAACACAGTAAAGGGCGGCTTTGAAGAAAGTGCATGCAATTCACTCACTCTGCGAGTGGATGTAACCGCAACCAAGAAAAACGTCTTGAAAGACAAGTCTCAAAGGACAAGATTCCAAAGGTTCAAATGGAGCACCCATCAGGAATTTCAAGAACAAATTCAGATCCCAAACCGGCACCTGAAACGGGGACGGCGTGAACACATTAGTGAGCCCTTTTAGAAATTGGGAAATCAAAGGACTCTTAAAATAAGAACATTCTTTAGACGAGCGCTTGAAGAAAGAAGCGTCGCCAGGTAACCTTTAATGGTACATACTTGAAGGCCCCTGTGGGCCAAAGAAAGCAAGAAAGACAGAACCATGGGAGTGGAACACTGAAAAGGATCGACATTGTGTCCTCTGCACCAGTCGCAAAACTTACAGCAACGGTAAAGGGATTTGGTTGCCGGCCACCTGGCAGAAAGTAACACCACTATCACGTCATCTGGGAGGTCCCAATCCTTATATCTCAACCTTTCAGATAACAAGCGTGAAGATTGATAGTCTTGACCTCTGGATGGAGAACCTGACTCCCCCCTCGCGCGAGATTGGGTCCTCTCGGTAGGGCAGATGGACATTTCTAGAAGGTCCGGGTACCACGCTCCCCTGGCCCAATCCGGAGCAATGAGGATAATGTGGGATCCGAACCTCCACAACCTCATTAACACTTGAGGAATGACGGGGACCGGAGGAAACGCATACAGAAGTGGGAATGACCAATCCACGACAAATGCTTCTCCTAAGGCTCCTCTCCGAGGAAACTCCCTTGAGCAGAATCTCTCGCACTTCCGGTTGGCACTGGTCGCAAAGAGATCCACTTGTGGAGTTCCCCAAAGGGCGAAGACCTCCAGAATGACTTCCTGAGCCAACTCCCACTCGTGAGAGACCGTGATCTGCCTGCTCAGAGCTTCAGCCTCCGCATTCTCCTCTCTGGACAGATTTACTGCCAAGAGTGATATTCCCTGCTAGATTGCCCAGAACCAGAGCTGCATCGCCTCTCTGCACAATGGGGGTGACCCTACCCCAAACCCTTTTTTGTTAAGGTAATGCATGGCCACTGTGTTGTCTGTCATGATCAGGACACTCTTCCCCCGCACAGATGGCAGAAAAGCCTTCAGGGCCAGCCTGATGGCACTCCGCTCCAACAGGTTGATGTGGAGTTTGGACTCTGACGGAGACCAACGACCACTGGCGTTCAGATCGTCGGCATGAGCTCCCCATCCTGTGAGGGAAACGTCCGTCACTACTGTCACCTCCGGCCACGGTTGCCAAAACGGCTCCCCCTTCATCAGGTTCCCATTGTTGGCCCACCACAGAAGATCCTGCAAGAACGAGAGTGGAATCTGAACGGGATCCAACATCTTGCCTGAGAATTGTGACCACTGCATCTTGAGGACCCATTGCAGGGATCTCATCCTCAGACGGGTCTCTGGCACCAGAAAAATGCAGGATACCATAAGGCTGAGCAACCTTAAGAATTCGACAGCCGGGAGACTCTGGGCATGTTGAAATGTGTCCACTATCTGCACAATATGATGAGCCCTCACCTTGGGAGGTGAGCACTTCCCCAAGGACGTGTCCAACACAGCTCCAATGTACTGGAGCTGTTGGGAAGGTGTCTTGAAATTGAGGGAGAAGCCCAGCTTGTGGAGCCTGAGATGATCCATCGCTTGCTCGGGAGAACACGCACGGATAAGCCATTCGTCCAGGTAGGGGTAGACATGAATCCCCCCTCGCCTAAGATATGCAGCCACCACCACCATTAGCTTGGTGAAGACCCTCGGTGTGGAGGTCAATGCGAAAGGCAGGACCCGAAACTGAAAGTGCGAGTTGCCAGCCGCAAACCTCAGGTACTTTCTGTGCTTTGGATGAAATCGACACAGGAAAGTAATAATCCTGTAGGTCCAGAGACACCAACCAATCCTGAAGTCGAAGGGCCTGGCGGACCTGAGAAAGAGTGACCATCTTGAACTTGTCCTTCCTGAGGAGTTTGTACAACCAATGCAAGTCCAAGATGGGTCTCAATCCGCAGTCTTTCTTTGGAATCAAAAAATATGGGGAATTTCATCCCTTGTTCCTCTCCGCTCCAGGCACCAGTTCTATAGCACCTTTCTCCAGCAGGGTCAAGATCTCCTGCACAAGGAGCGGGTCCGGAAGCTTCAAAGAGACAGTCCCTGGTGGATTGTCGTGAGGCCGCTTTAGGAAGGAAAGGCAGTAGCCGTGGGCTTTTGCATCCAGAACCCACACATCCGAAGTAATAGATCGCCATTCTTCGAGATACTGAGACAGTCTGTCCCCAGCCAGCGAACAATGGAACATGGCCTCAGTTGTTTTGGAGCGGCTGTGGCAGCGCCTGAAGGCAAAGAGGCAGCTGCCCGAGTGGCCTTTGCACCTCTATTTCCCTGATCACCAAGGATACATTTACGTTGACCCCTTTGACTGGCGGCTCCTCGCGTCCTACCAAAAGAGGAGTAGTAACAAAAGGTACCTCCCCTCCACTGCTGTCCCCTAGGACGAAAAGGCAGAGGTTGAGGCACAGCTGCGCTCAAAGATTTAGCGGCAGCTTTTGAGGTCTGCAACCTCTCAAGGTTCTGGTCAGCCTTGCTGCCAAACAAATACATGCCATCAAAGGGCATGTTCAGAAGACGGGCTTGTACATCCAGAGCAAAACCAGACTTCTGCAACCATGCAAATCTGCGTATAAGGGTGCTTGCAGCCATGGGCCGTCTAACACCGTCGGTCGTGTCCAATCCGACTGAAGAGATTCACACATGGCAACCTTGCCATCTTGCACGAGAGCAAGGAACCCATCCCATTCTTCCCCCTCTGGAGTATGCTCAGCTGCTAGAGAAACAATTCCACAGTGTGTGTGAAAATCTTGCCAAGGCACAAGTGGAGTTGACCGACTTCAGCGCCATACTCCCTGCAGAAAACACCTTGCGTGCCCAACCATCAAAGCGTTTGTCGTCCCTATCAGGAGGGATGGTAGGGTACGCTACCTGCCTCGAGGTGGCCGTAGCCGCCTGAACCACCAAACTCTCGGGAGTGGGGTAAGAGGAAAGGTGGCTGGGGTCACTAATGGAAGGGCAGTATTTTTTAGTTAACGGCTTGTTAGCCGATGGAAGAGATTCCGGTGTCTGCCAAGCAGCCGCCACCCTTTTCTGCAATGTCAAATGAAAAGGTAACACTGGGTCAGAGGACGGACCTTGATTCAAAATATCAGTTAAGTCATCCTAAACAAAAGCTTCCGGAGGACTAGACCAACCAAGATACTCAGTGACCCTAGCCATCAGTCTCCTATAAGAGGACTCGGCATGAGCCCCAGGCTCAGGCCTGCCAAACTCCACCTCAGGAGAAGTGTTCAAGCCACTGGTATCATGAATAGACGTAACTCTTTCAACTGAGTGTCCCTGGAAAAGCCAGGCGCCACATCAGGCTTAACAGGGTCAAATTCCAAATCTGACCTCTCCTCTTAGGTCTGGAATCCTTAAGAGGCCTCACAGTCTTGGAAGTAGTCTTCCTTGGAGGATCCACAATACCAAGGACCTCCATCAGCAAATTCCCGCCAAAAGGTCCTGAAGGCATCGAGGGTGGCGACGGTGTTGACATAGACCTCAAGCCCTTACCAGATTTCTGCAGTTTCGCCAGGGACAAAGACCGAGACCTGGATCCAGCACGTCTCTGGCGATCAACCTGAACCTTGTCCGAATGGGACCTCAGAGGTTCCCGATGAGTATCGCACGAGGACACAAGCCCGAAGGCACACGAGCCATGGACCGAGAATGTTCCCTGCCGGCTTCTTCCGAAGGCGTAGACGGAACTGTGCCCTGGGATTGAAAAATCAACAGCATCTGCTCCCTGAAGGCTGCCCATTCCTCCGGAGTCGAGGACTTAGTGGGACAAGCCACTTTCCTCGCTGCGCCATCCGAGGAGGACGATGGGGAAGGCGATCAGTGACCTCGCTTCCGGGAATGCCGAGACGAGGACGACGAATGGCGGGAACAACTCCGGGACCGAGATCTCTGGGACTCCTTCCAACGAGGAGAGTCGCCCCTCGAATCGTTGGTGGACATCTCCTTAGCAGCTTTACGGGACTTACTGGGTTTAGAACCCCTACCTACCTGTAACTTCCCCTTATGCTTCAGCAAGGCCTTAGCAGTCAGCGACTGGCATTTCGAACAGTCGTCGGTGCCATGACTCTCGCCCAGACACCACAAACAAATGAGGTGCTGGTCCGTAATCGACATCTTAGACTTACAGTGCCCGCAAGTCTCAAAGCCAGACCACGGCATCAGAGGGGTCGAAGACGACATTCACGAGGAATACACGAGGCACACTGAGTTCTCGAAGCAAACACGTTTGTAGAAAAAATGGAACTGAGGCTACAGGCGCCATGCGTCTTATTTATAACATCTGGTGATGTCGCCCTAGATGGAAGCCTTCGAGGGACATCGACCCAACGCCATGGATGCAGGTCGCCCTCTGCCGATAAATGTCCCAAGTAGTAATGGAGGACACAATCCATTCGAAACAGATATATTAACAGCCGGTGAAAAGGTCAATGTTGAAATCTTGCGTACGAACACTTCAACACTCAGGTGTGCTGTGATGGACATTGGAAAAATTGAGGATTATTCCAACACCAGCCTCAGTAAAGCTAATGAAAGGGAGAAAAATGCCTGCAAATTTGTGTAGAAATTGCTTTGTCTAAATTAACTTCACTCAATGAACACATCAGCTAAAACAAACCTAAATCCCAATACGTCAACACCTTCCTTGCAAGTGCCACAGCTAAATTCTGAATTAGAAGCTGGACTTCCTCCTACATTGGTGACACAATTGGCTAGAGATAATGCCCTTATTCAGGAAAAACTTACTCATAGTGCAAAACATTTGCCACCACCTAATGAAATTGGCAGAGATATGCTGCTATCACCATCCCCCAACGCTAAGGCCCTTAAGGTCGCCAAGGAGTCAGCGGCTGAAAGATGCAGAGACGACAAGAGCCCGCGGGATGAGGGCCAAGGTAATATCAAGTCCCACCTTAAAAGTCAATCAGGCCTTACATCTTTTTCGACAGATGTGTCCATAGAGCCACCCTCAAGATGCTTACCTCCTGCACCCCTAAGTGAGTCCACCTTGAAAGATGACATCTTTTCTCCAAGAACCCTATAAGACCCACCCAGAAGTAACCCAAGAAATTCTACATTGCATCAGGCCAACTGAAACATCATGTCAGCAATTTCAATTGTGCCTTTTGCAAAACTATATGAAACAATGAATGATAATGCAAAAGATCAGGCGATGTTACCTGCAATGATCCACACTAAATTAATCTACATCAAGTCTTTCATTATATCTCTTCAAACAGTGGACAGCGAGGCTGCACCTTCCACATATTTACAAAGAAAACTGCAGGAATCACTGGAATTGGAAAGAACCGATAAAAGGAATATGTTGGGTTTATTAATGGAAATATTCAAGGGCACAAAAAACTACCATTTGCTGAAAGTTGCTGAACAAACTTACCAAAGATCTGATGGCGAGCAAAGTGATCAAACAAATTCCAGCAAACGAGATATGTCTCTTACAAATAAGGTCCCAGAAGTAGTGGATCTTATGCAGGAACCAGTTCCTCTGCCCCAACCAATTGGTAAAAAAGAATGTGAGAATTCTACACAGTAAAAAACGTTTGCCTTGGAAAATCCTGATCAAGAGAGAGATATGATCTCTAAAGCAATGACGATGACAGGAATGAATAAAGATAACATGGCAGTTGTCGCCGATCCTTCTAATAAAGACAAGAGAGCTGGATCGTACTTTCCCCATTTAAAAAATGGAAAAAATGAAAATGAATAAATAATTGACAGACTATCTACCAATGAAAAAATCCAAAAAGAAATCTAATGAGGCCAAAAACTTTTCGTTGTAATTTGACCATTCCATTGTCTCCCTTGCACAAACAGAGGATAAACAAGAAAGGAAAAACAGATCATTTGCTCCTCCTGACTGCAAAATCAAACCAAAACAATGTGAACAAAGTAGGGCATACACTACAAAGTCTCCACAAGATGACACGGTGGACCGGTTGGATCTGTCTACTTATTCAATTGATGAAGAAGCTGAGCTTGAGAAAGATTTTTCTACAGTGGATGATAAAACGGACAAAGTCGTCGAGGTAGTGAAACAAACTGTTGAAAACACCCCTTGGAAGGAAACAGGCCACTTTTACACACTAGCAGAGAAAAGGCTAGAGGACGCCCAGAAGTTCAACCGCGGTCAAACAAACTGTGATGACTTCTATGCTCCACAAACCACGGCTATTGCGAGCAAAAGATAATCCCGCAGTAAAAGATCTAGGTCTCCGTCATTACAGCCAATGAGACTTAAAATGGCATTCTCAAAAAGAAATGGAAAAACACCTCTCACCATCGTGTGCAGTGATTATAAAGCGATTGATAATAAAATATTGTTTAATTCTAAATAGATCCAATGTGCTGAGATTACTACATCATGTTCTTGACATTGAGATTGGGAATTTGGATGACATCAAAATTGTGGAATTTATGTCCGAATTCCAGACAGAGTTATTTTACATCGATCCTCCTCGCTGATTAAAACTGCCATTATGCAGGCCACACACCTATTGCTTCCATTGGGTTTTGAACTGTCGGACATGAAGCAAGAAGGGGAAAGTGGCGGATTTAACTATAACTATAAAGAAAACAGGGTCGCGAAATTAAAAGGCCCAGAGCTCTGGAGAGAAAAAAGGGGGGGCTGGGGGGACAACAGGGACAAATCAAGTCCATCGATGCTTACACACCAGAAAATGCAAAGCAAAGAAATTTCAAAAACATAAGATTTACATTTAATTGTGGAAAGGAAGAGAGCCAGGAGAGAAACGATTCAGCACTCAAGATCATCTCTAGCCTCCCCAAATAACGAAAATGCTCAGTGGAAAATGAGGCCAAAATGGGATCATGTAATACCAGAGGTTTTGTGCACCTATTCTTGAATTCGGATTTCAACATTGTAAACTTTGGGATACTATGTATGCAAGAAATTTGGCTCCAAATTCCGCCAATAGTTGACTGCTTCAGTGTTCATTTGAAAAGCATCGAGAGTAAGAGCTGCTTTTGGGCTTTTGACCTTGAAAAAAAAAAACTGTCGGCATAAAGGTGATAGAAGCGAAAATCATCAACCCATTTGTACAATATCTCTTATGAACCGCTCCAAAAATAGATACATGGTATCTGATTTTAAATGTTTATTGGAATCCTTAAATGGTGAACTCAGATTTGATTAGTTCCCTGACTGACACCATTGACATTTTCTCGACACAATACAGTAATCTGTTTATGATTATATGTGGAGATGTAAATATGCCCTGCATAAACAACCAGGGACAGATTAAGAACAAAGAGGCAGTGGCAAATAAGAAAGATAAAATACTTCAAATGTGGTTAGGGGCAATGAAAATTTGTGACTTTTACCTACCTTAAGACCAGACTGAGGATGACATCCCCAGCAAACCGACGTGGTCAAATGGAACTCACTCGAGAATCTAAGACTACTTTTTTGTATCAAGAAATATGATGAACAGAGTCAAAACCCTCAAAGTGCTACCTAGAACAAAAGCATTTGCGCTCCACAAGAATTAACTTTCTTCTGGACCCAATATCAAAGAACTGGCATCTGCGATCCAAAGGTTTGCAATACAGGTGGGAGAAAAAATGAAACCAAAAGCAGTTAATGTAACGCTCACCTGATTCCCGCAGAGGCGCCGGTCTTGACTGGGTGAATGCCGTATCTTCAAATGTGATGTGTAACACACGGTTGGCTCTTTGGGCTGGACCTCTGTGCACTGTATGTCTGACTCGAAGAGTAAGATGTCTGCAGATAGGAAATATGGGATTAATGAACTGGGGTTATTGGGTGCCTCTCTCCTCTTCCCTTTCTCTTCTCCTGTAGAACCCCAAAGGTTAACGCCCTCACCTTAGGTAAGTGAACGCCGAGCTCTCCATCTGCCTCGGGGCAGGGTGCCGTAACCAGTTTCTTCACTGGATAAGGGTGCAGGCCTCTTGACCTCAGAGGACTGCTGTCCGTCGTTAACTGCACGAACGGTACGTTCTGGGCACTTCAAATGTCTTAAAAGTCTTTTGTAATGATATCTCTTGTTTTGCAGGGTTCCGGCGATGGCGGATGGCGGGCTGATGAGAGTTGAGGATCGAACCCGCGTGAGGAATAGAAGCGCCTGGAAGCACGTAAGTAAGCGCTTGTAGCCTGCTTCACGATGCGCACTAACTGTCCCTTTTATCTTGCAGGTACAAGTTCGGAGCTTTAGAGAAGCTGAAGGGTGCTGGAATACCCACTGGATTCGGCGTGGGAAGGAGTAATGGCACGTGAGTAATAAAGTTGCCCAATGTCTTTAAACGCACCTTCTTTTGTCTTTCAGATGCGGGATGCAGCGCCGAAGGCCTCCGGAGCATGCGAAGAGCTGGTAAGCTTTTGTCTTTCAGATGCCGGAATGCAGCGCGAGGCGTTGGTGACAGCCGATGGACCAGGTAAGAGATGCGCTGCCACTGAAGACCGTAGTGCTAACCTGTTCTTTCTTTGTCTTTACAGGTGCTTCTGAAGACTGGATTCCAGGATGGTAAGCCTTTGTTCCCTTAGGCCCAGGATCAGAAGCAGAAGACACGATGAGCGTTCTGCTGCAGAGAATGCAGAATAACGCAAAGCAAGATTCATCCATCGTGTGTGGTTTAAATAGCCTCCTGTAGTGCTTAGGTGTCTCCTTCCACAGCCACGCCTAGGTAAGAAAAGAGTTCCTGCTTTCTAGGGAGTGGCTCCTGCCCCACCCAACAGGAAAAGTAGTCCCAAACAGAAGAGGATCAGGGGTTCAACTGGCAGGTAAGTAAGCAGCATGGTCTGCTGCAGGTAAGTCCACCCAAGCATTATGAGCCCGGCGCTTCCAGCGCTGGGACTGGGCATCTTTATGAGCCTGGTGCCACTGGCGCCAGGACAGGGTCCAAAAGGTCCCAATTGGGACTGGCTGGCACTCGGAACCGGGGTTATGGGTCTGCTTCCAAGGGAGTCGGGGAAAGTCCTGATCTTTTGGAAGCAGAGATCATGACAGTTAAAGACTTGGGAATTAAATTTGTTAGACAATTACAAATCAACCCAAACGAGACAAATTATGCAGTCATTTTACAAGACTTTAAGGTAAAGGATAATGGTGAGAGGAGACCAAACTTCCTTCTTAAACACTGCTATGATAAGAGGGTATCCCTGCAAAACGAACAAACAAACTCTTACACAAAGATCTGCGTGCACTTCAACGTCTAGTGTCTGAAGAAACGACAGAACGTTTTAGGAAAAGAAAAAAAAATGTAATAACTGGATGGAAAAGTTTCAGGTGGACTCAGAAAACATGTTGAAAGCCATAGTAGATAAAGACTTGTGTCAAACCTGCCAACTAATAAATAACCAGACTTAGCACAATAATGCAGTCTTAATTAATGCAGTGTCTGAAGAAGACTGGCTCTCCTTCTACAAAAAATCATTTGCTCCGCCAAAAAAGACAAGTGCATAAGTCCACCAGCAGAGACCCCATGGTCATTAAGTTTTGATTAGGAGGAATTAATTCAACTGATCAAAAAAAACAAGCTCATCTAGAGAGCCCAGCCCCAATGGGCTTATGAATGTTATGATCAAGAAAGATACAGAACTATGGCTCCCCTCTATCCAGGATCTGATATGATATAATGTGGCACTTATAACGCGCCTGTACACAAGTGTTTCTAGGCACAAGACAAGACAAGGAGGGGGAAACAAGGGGTGACAAAATAACGATCTTACTAGCCCTTGTGTCATTCATATCGCGCAAGTGCAGGGAAGAGGGAAAGAGGGGAGGGGAAGGAGGAAATGCAGTTAACTCACAAGTGTAGCCAGCGAGTGGCTCATAAGTGCAGAGAGAAGGGACTGTAGGGTTGCAGATACAGACCCTTAAGTGCTGGGGAGCCCGGAGGCAGTCTGAGACCAACTGGACATGCAGGAGCATGGGGCCAGTGTTCAGAGGGTGACCAGTGCACGGAGCAGTCAGGTGCATCAGCAGGGGAGAGGAAGAGAGAAAGTGGAAGCAAAAATGAAGGTCGAGTTGCTTGCGGAACCAGAGGTGGTTCTGCTCAAGTTTGAGAGTGGCAGGGAAGCTGTTTCAGAGAGAGGCCCCAGCTGAGGAGATAGATCAGCTCCCAACACTCTTCAAACTGATAATACAAAAGGGCTCTATACCAGATTCCTGGAAACTGGCGATAGTGGTCCAAATATTTAAGAAGGGCAATAGGGCTGATCCAGCCAACTATCGGTCGATTGCACTTTTGGATGTTTTGGGAAACTGTTTGCAGCGCTTCTGTTAACTAGACTTCAGGTTTGGGCCAAGATGGCAGAGAGAATAGACCCAAGACAAACAGGCTTTACAAGAGGAGTGGGAACTGAATTAAACCTGTTCCTGTTGAACATCCTAAAAGAGAGGGCTCTAAAAAAGGCGTAAGAATATAAATGGCCTTTGTTGATTTAAAAAAAGCATTTGATAGCATTGATAGAAATCTCCTCTGGACCAAATTGATGGCTTGGGGATGTCGAGTGGATTTAATAACAGCAAAAAAATGCCTTTACTTGGACATAAAGTTACAGATTTGCCTAAATGCTCAAGGTCGCCTCACCAAGAAGATCAACACTTTCAGAGGGTTGAAAAACGGATGTCCTCTGTCCCCATTCCTGTTCATGTTCATTTTGTTCCTTTCAGACTTCCATGCTTCTCTGAATAAAGTGAGAGCCTTTCCACCAACTATGGGTGATCAAGATTTGGCTTGGTTACTCTATGCAGAGGACTTGGTACTAGTCGACCAGCTGAAAATTGGTCTACAACGTAGACTGTAGGCTTTACAAATATACATGCTGGGAAACGGTTTGGAGATCAATGTCTCCAAAACCAACATCCTGGTTATGGGAGCTAAACATAGAAGACATACTAAACATGCCTTCTACTGGCACTTGGGACAGTCCATTCTGGATGAATGAAGAAGGTAGTTGCACTTATTCCTTCATGCGCCAATTTTAGTTAAATGAAAAAAAGAGACTCCACTCAATTGGAATATAGTGATTGTGAATTTGTATTATTTAGAACGAGTGCCCTTTGTGATTCTAAATAATACAAATTCACAATCACTATATTCCAATTGAGTGGAGTCTCTTTTTTTCATTTAACTAAAATTGGTGCATGAAGGAATAAGTGCAACTACCTTCTTCATTTTTAGTTTCTAAAACGGAGTGGAGGAACCATATACCAAGGGCGCTAGGTCCACCGTTAAGAGGGTCCATTATAAAGGTTCCCCACTGCTTTTTGCCTACCATTCTGGATGAAGCCTGGGCATCCATTTAAGCTCCAGAATAAATGACGCTCCACGATGTCGAGCTTTAAAAGATAAAGTAAAGAGTCTTGCAGCGTTAGGAGCCGCTACTCACAAGAAGTATGGAAAATTTTCAATTTTGCCAGTATTAACTTTCTATAAAAATGAAAGTAATGGCCATTTTAACATATGGCGCTGAGGCATTCTTATCAACTGCAAGTAAAATATGGGCTACTCTTGAAAGCTTTTATGGGAAAAAAGTTGTAAGTTTACCTAGGAGCATTCCCACTGCACTAATATGTTATGAATTGGGCATCACATCGATGTACGCGAAAGTCATATGGAAATCTTTGGACTTACTTTGCAAATTTAAAACGACCCCTGCGGTACTCCCTTATCAAATCATGTCCTAGGAAATAAATAGTGGGGAATTCAACTCAACAGGCCCTTGGAAAAAGCGGTGCTTAACATTTCTGTAACAGTTAGGCACCAACTTGGTCATTGTGATAACAAACCCATGTAATGTGAAAAAAAACTCTGCAAACAGGACTGGATCCTGACAATGACCATGAAGAACAAGTTACTTTCTTACCTGGTAACGTTCTTTCGATGGGATGGTCCGACGACGTATTCCATATCTATGACAGGTAATGTCCACAGCTGTGCTGCTTCGGAAAATCTTTGGCGTCTGCGTCCTGCGTCGATGACGTCAATGCGCCGTCCCCGAGGACCTCCTCCGATGGCCGACGTCACCCGATGTGATAAGTAGGACACACGACGCCTATAGCCTCAGTTATAGTTTTTTCCCAGAACGTGTGCCACCAGTTTACTGCCAGTCAGACACACAAGGCCTTGCGGAACGCAAGCTGCAATCGCAAAAGAAATTCTGCAGCGGGGAAGACAGGGAGGGAGCGATATGGAATACGTTGTCGGACCATCCCATTGAAAGAACGTTACCAGTTAAGAAAGTAACTTGTTCTTCAAGGGGTTTGGGTCCTCCGACGTATTCCATATCTATGACAGACTCCCAAAGCAGTACCAAGCAAGGAGGTGGGAAAGAATTTAGAATACAAATTTAGCATGCCCAATCAAATTGCGGAATAGAGAACTGCCTTGCCAAAGGCCAGATGTTGCCCTCTAATGGAATCGAGGGAATAGTGACGTACAAAAGTATGTACTGAAGCCCAGGTGGCTTCATCACAGATGTGACCAATAGCAACTCCCCTCTGCAGAGCAGTAGACGCAGCCACTCCTCTGGTAGAATGGGCCGCAAGCCAGCCGGAGGGTCCTTACCCGCCAAGCGGTAACACTCGGAGATAGCTAAAATAATCCAACGAGACAAAGTCTGTTTCGTCACAGCTTGTCCCAAACGCTTTCCAGTGTAACCAATGAAAAGTTGATCGTCCACTCTGACCCAGGACACGCGCGAAATATAAAAGCTCAACGCTCTCCGAGGATCAAGCCTATGGAGCCTCTCCTCTTCCTTACCAGTATGTGGAGGAGGATAGAACGCCGGAAGAACAACCTTCTGGCTCAAATGAAATTCCGAAACCACCTTCGGAAGAAAAGAAGGACGAACTCTAAGGAAAACCCTGTCCTTATGAAACACAGTGAAGGGTGGCTTAACTGAAAGTGCCTGTAACTCGCTCACTCTGCGAGCGGAAGTAACTGCAACCAAAAACACAGTTTTTGAGTCAACAGCCTCAAAGGGCAAGAATGTAAAGGCTCAAACGGAGCACCCATAAGAAACTTAAGAACAAGGTTCAAATCCCAACCTGGCACCAAAAAAGGTGACGGAGGGAACACATTAGTGAGCCCTTTCAAAAACTGCGAATTTAAAGGAATCTTAAAATAGGAACACTCTTCAGACAAGCGCTTAAATATAGACAGCGCCGCCAGGTAACCTTTAATGGTCCCCACTTGCAAGCCCCTGTGGGCCAAAGAAAGCAAAAAAGACAAAACCATGGGAATGTCACATTCAAAAGGATCCACATTCTGAACTCTGGACCAGTCGCAGAACTTTCTCCAACGGCAACGGTACAGAGACTTTGTTGCCGGCCCCCTGGCCGAGAGCAACACCTCCATCACGTCTTCAGGGAGGTCCCAATCCTTATACCTCAACCTTTCAGAAGCCAAGCCTGAAGATTGAGGGATCGGACCTCTGGATGGAGAACCTGACCCCCCTCCCGTGAGAGCAGATCCTCTCGGTAGGGAAGACGATGTGGAGGGCAGATGGACAAGTCTAGAAAGTCCTGGTACCACGTCCTCCGGGCCCACGCCGGAGCAATGAGGATCATCCGGGAATCGAACCTCCGTAACCTCCGCAGCACTTGCGGGATGACGGGGACAGGAGGAAACGGGTACAGCAGTGGGAACGACCACTCCACCACGAACGCATCTCCTAAGGCTCCTTTTGGAGGAAATTCCCGCGAGCAAAACCTTTCGCACTTCCGGTTGACACTGGAGGCGAAGAGATCCACTTGAGGGGTCCCCCAAAGGGCAAAGATCTCCAGGAGAATCTCCTGAGCCAGCTCCCACTCATGAGAGATCGTGCTCTGCCTGCTCAGAGCGTCCGCCGTCTCGTTGTCGCCTCCGGCCAGATGAACCGCCGAGATCGAAACTTCCTGCTGGATGGCCCAGAACTCGAGCTGCATCGCCTCCTGCACAGCGGAAGTGACCCTCCCCCCCCCCCTTTTTGTTGAGGTAGTGCATGGCCACCTTGTTGTCCATTAGAATCAGGACACTCTTTCCGCGCACAGTCGGCAGAAAAGCCTTCAGGGCTAGCCGGACGGCCCTCAGCTCCAACAGATTGATATGGAGTCTGGACTCCGATGGAGACCAACGACCGCTGACTGTCAACTCGTTGGCATGAGCTCCCCATCCCGTGAGGGATGCGTCCGTCACGATCGTCACCTCCGGCCAGGGCAGCCAAAATGGGGCCCCCTTCATCAGATTGCCCTCGACGGCCCACCACAGAAGGTCCCGGGCTACCGAGGACGGCACCTGAACAGGGTCCAACAGCCTGCTGGAGGACTGAGACCACTGCAGCTTGAGTGCCCACTGCAAAGATCTCATCCGCAGACGAGCCTCTGGCACCAGAAGAATGCAGGATGCCATGAGGCCGAGCAGTCTCAAGAACTCGGACGCTGGGAGATTCTGGGCAAACTGAAACTTGTGTACCATCTGCTGAATGTGAATAGCCCTCACCTGAGGAGGAAAACACTGCCCCAGGAACGTGTCAAGCACTGCTCCGATGTACTGGAGCCGCTGCGTTGGTGTCAAATGGGACTTCTTTAAATTGAGGGAGAAGCCCAGCCTGTGAAGAGAGTGGCAGGTGACGGACAGATGAACCAGGACTTGCTCGGGAGAGCTCCCTCTGATCAACCAATCGTCCAGGTAGGGGTAGACGTGAATCCCCCCCCTTTCCTGAGATGCGCTACCACCACCACCATGAGCTTGGTGAAAACCCTCGAGGCGGAGGTCAATCCGAACGGCAGGACCCGAAACTGAAAGTGCGAGTCGCCAACCGCGAACCTCAGGTACTTCTTGTGCTTGGGATGGATCGGCACATGGAAGTAAGCATCCTTGAGGTCGAGAGACACCAACCAGTCCTGAAGTTGAATGGCCTGGAGGACTTGAGAAAGAGTCACCATCTTGAACTTGTCCTTCCTGAGGAGTTTGTTCAAACCGCGCAAGTCCATGATGGGTTTCAATCCCCCGTATTTCTTCGATATCAAAAAATAAGGGGAATCCCATCCCTTGTTCCTCTCTGCTACAGGCACCAGTTCTATGGCGCCTTTCTCCAGCAGGGCTTGAATTTCCAGCGCAAGGAGCGGATCCGGACTCTTCAAAGAGAGGCTCCCTGGTTGATTGTCGTGAGGCCTCTGCCGAAAAGGAAGACAGTAGCCGTGGGTTATGATCTCCAGAACCCACACATCCAAAGTAATGGCTTGCCAATCTACAAGATGCTGCGCCAGCCTTCCCCCCAACCGGCGAACCATGGGACCTGGCCTCATGACTGAGTGGTAGCGGCTGCGGCGTTGCCCGAGGGCAAAGAGGCAACTGCCCGAGCAGCCTTGGCACCTCGAGTACCTTTATTTCCACCTCTGGCACTCTTACGATGGCCTCTTTGACTGCTAGCTCCCCTCGCTTTACTGAAGGACGAGTAATAGCGAAAGGAACCTCCCCTCCATTGCTGTCCCCTAGGACGAAAAGGCGGAGGTTGGCGAACTGCTGTGCCCAACGACTTCGCTGCAGCTTTGGAGGCCTGCAACCTCTCAAGGCTCTCGTCAGCCTTGCTGCCAAAAAGGTGTTCACCGTCAAAGGGCATGTTGAGGAGCCGGGACTGCACATCAGGAGCGAACCCAGACTTCCGCAACCACGCAAACCTGCGCATTACGGTGCTCGCCGCCATGGACCGGCTGACACAATCCGCCAAGTCCAAACCCGACTGAACGGCCTCACATAGCATCCTTGCCATCCTGAACCATAGCAAGGAAACCATCTCGTTCGTCCATTTCGGGAATATGTTCAGCCGCTAATGCAACACAGTTCCACAGAGTGTGTGTGAAACGAGACAAGGCACATATGGAGTTGGCTGCCTGAAGCGACATACCCCCAGAAGAAAACACTTTATTTGCCCAGCCGTCAAAACGTTTGTTGTCCCTATCCGGAGGGATGGTAGGATACGACGCCTGCTTTGCCGGGGCCGTAGCCGCTTGCACCACCAAACTCTCCGGAGTGGGGTGCCTAGACAAGTAGCAGGGGTCGCTACTGGCTGGACGGTATTTTTGCGACAAAGACTTGCCCACTGCCGGGAGACTCTCCGGAGCAGTCCAAGCCGCCGCCGCCACCCTTCTCTGCAGAGCCATATGAAAAGGCAAAACTGGATCAGTGGGGGGACCGAGATCAAGGATGTCCGTGAGATCATCCTGAACGAACTCCCCTGGGGGAGCTGACCAACCCAAGTACTCGGTGACCCGAGACATAAGGCGCCGATATGAAGAATCGGCATGAGAGACAGGCTCTGGCCTACAAAACTCCAGTCCACTGGCATCATGCAACGACTGCCGCAGATCATCAAATTGGCTATGGCCCGATATAAGGTCATCTGGAACCGGAACCAAGCCCCCATCAGTGCCTTCATCACCCTCTGAAATGTACTCCAGGCGGGGAGAGGAAGACCTCTGTGGACCAAAGCAGTGCCTGACCTTAGCCATAGCCTTTCTAGGGGCAAACCCCGTGCCACGGGGCCCCTCCGACACCACCGCCTCGAAAGGCGAATCGGCGTCGACGTCAGCTGCAGCGCAGCCAGCATCGGCGGCATCAGCACAGGCCTCGAAGCCGGAGCTCTGAGTGTGTCTCTCGACGACCTAGGCGCCGACGGCATCGACGACCCCCTCGGAGGCAGAGCCTCGAGAGAAATCGTCGACGACCTCGGCGCCACAGGCGTCGACGTCTTCTTCGAAGACGGCACAGGATCACGCGGTCTCGAGCGCGTCGAGGACCGGGACCTGGAACGGGCATGGCGAGAACGGCTACCCTTGTCTGAGTGGGACCTCTCCCACGAGCTGTGCCGACCACCTGAGCCCGAAGGCGTACGGACGGTGTCTCTCGACCGGTGCCGACCGACCCCACTCAGAGGCGCGGATGGACCAGTGCGCTGCGATTCAAGAATCTCTAGCATCTGCTTCCCGAAGGAAGCCCATTCCTCTGTTGTCGTTTGCATGGAGGGATAAGCGACCCGCCGACGGGCGGAGTCCTCGGAAGAGGACGGGGAAGGCGACCTTTGCCGGTGCTTCCGGGAATGCCTCGAAGAGGCAGAGGAGTGGCGAGACCGACTCCTGGAAGGAGACCCACTGGACTTCTGACGATGACGTGGAGAGTCACCCCTCGAGTCATCCGTCGAAAGCCCCGCAGACCTCGACTTCCGGGGCTTAGACACCCGGCCTACCGACAGCTTCTTCTTGCGTTCCCGCAAGGCCTTTGCCGTGAGCGACTGGCAGTCGACACAGTTGTCCGTATCGTGGGCCTCCCCGAGGCACCAGAGGCAGGCGTTGTGCGAGTCCATGACCGACATCTTGGACCCACAGTCCCCGCAGTTCTCGAAGCCCGGACGCGGGGTTGAAGATGAGAAAGACATAACCACAAAGAGGTCTTCACACAAACCGAACAGGTTCAACGAACCGAGAATTGAAAACAGCAAACTCCAACGAGTCAAGGCGTACCGAGATTCACAAAGCAAACACGTTCGCGGAAAAAACAGAACTGAGGCTATGGGCGTCGTGCACCCTACTTATCACATCGGGTGACGTCGGCCGTCGGAGGAGGTCCTCGGGGACGGCGCATCGACGTCATCGACGCAGGACGCAGACGCCAAAGATTTTCCGAAGCAGCACAGCTGTGGACATTACCTGTCAAAGATATGGAATACGTCGGAGGACCCAATCCCCTTGAAGAACAAATATGGTTTAAACGTCATCTCTAGCTTTGAAACAAAAGCCTATGACTGTCTCCCAACGTATTTAGAACAATTCCCTTGTCCATTGTGGAGAGATAGATTTTTGAGATTTCATTTAAATGCATTTCCAACTATGCAATTTTTTATCATACCAAAAAAGTGATCATGAAGAGGGTTGTAGATTTTGTAATGAGGAGAAAATAACTAAATCATTGGAACATATATCATTGTATGGTACAGGGTTGACAACCTTGAGAACTAAGTACATTGGAATATTTATTCAATCTAGACAATCATTAGGAGGAGTGGAAGTTATAAGTTACTTACCGTAGTGACTAACGTACTCTTAGTCCATAGTCCCCTTTCCTCCATACTGTATGGGCGTCCCTTCCAAGGGACGGGAGACGGAACCTTTTTCACCAGAAAAAAACTTCTTCCCCTTTAAATTTGGAGGGGGGCGCGGCCAAGGGAGAATGCGCTGCCCTGACTCCGCCCTCCAGCCCCACACCTCAGTCCCCTTTTCCGCGTCGACGGGAATGGGTCGAATTTACCAGCGCTCCTGGGTTTGACTTCGGCCATGTAATTCTACGCGTGGATACTTCTTCTCTGTCTTTTTTGTCTCATCTATCATTCAGGTACTCGGTCCTTAGGCGTCACGCTCCTCCCCAGCGCATGTCGACTTCTACAGGGTTCAGCAGGTGTCTATCCTGCAACGGGCTCTTCCCAACTTCAGACCCCCACACCCTCTGCCTACGCTGCCTTGGCTCATATCACGGTTGGCAATCATGTTCGGCGTGTGACTCGCTGTCCTCGAAGGTGCTGAAGAACAGACTAGCCAGGTGGAGGGATCTCTTCCAGAGGTCGCCACCAGAGGATCTCAAGAACTTTGTGAAGCATCGAACCAGGCCCAAGGTAGGGCCGATATTTTCCAGTACACCCCGCAAGTGAGACTCCTTCCCAGGCACTGTCCCGCGCGTGAGGGACTGGCCAGGTCCTTCTACCGGCATGCGCACCGAGGCTGCTACAGCTACTGGCCTTTGGGTCGAGAGGTCCTCGGATCCTCCCGGGCGCAGTGTTGAGGGACCGGAAGGTTCTGGTACCGGGACTACACCAGAGGGGCTATGCCCTTTTACCGGCACAATGGCCGAGGGGCTACGCCCTAACACCGGCAATACATCCAAGAGGGGCGCCTAAACGCAGCTCTACCGACCCCCGGGTCGAGGGTGTTACACCTACCGGGCCGAGGCCTGAGGAGCAGGGTAGGCCTCATGATCCACACGCAAGAGTCTTGGACGAGACCGGGCCCAGCGGGCTGAGCAACACATCGCAGGCACGTGGCAGGCAGCTTGACAAAATGGCCCTCGCCCCAGAAAGAGCTACCCATCGGACGCCATTCCACGAATTCGGCAAAGAAAGTGTCAAGGTGGGACTGGCCTCAACCAGGTACGTGGCCTACAGTGTACCCTTCATTTGCACAGGGCAACTTTCCATTGCGTCCATATGGACAGGGTACGCAGCAGCTCCAGCTACCCTGTCGGTACCCCCTGCCACCTCTTTGGCCAGTGAGGAGGTGATCTTCGAGATGTTTCTCGGCCTCATGAGGTCTTCTCAGATGGGGGTTATCATCAAAGACACAGTCAGGGAAGTCCTCCCCGCCATGCTAACGGGCATCTCCCTACCCCCCTACCTCTACCTGAACCCACTCCCTGATCTCATTTGCTCACATGGCCTAACCTGTTACAACTACACAGATGACACCCAGATCATCTTCAAGATCCCCAAGACCTCTTCCTACCCCCACCCCCTGACCTCGTCTCATGCCTTTCGGAAATCAACCACTGCATGATGGCCAACTACCTCATCATCAACCCTGGAAAAACGAAATCATGATCTGCAGGAAGACCGCCCTTTTCCCCCTACCGTCACACTGTGGCCATCCTCTGTAGGCCTTCTGCCCGCTAGATCCAACACAGCTGGGATGTACCATGGCTACAGATCTTACACTTTCACACCACATCAACGTGCTGTCTACACCTCTCCATCCTCCGACGCATCTTCCCATACCAGATAGGTGGGGGCATCCATGAACCCCTCAAAGAAGGCACCGAGTGACGCAGAGAAAGGACACCAGCAGACCGTAGGACAGGTTCCAAACCAAGTCATTAAAACAAGAAACCACCCATGACTCTCAGATCTTTATCACACTCCATTTCAATGGAAAATACCCACATGTAAGGCCACCCACCCACACGCATGCATGCATGCAACTGTAATCATACGCTACTCAATGGCACATCACACAACACCTCTGCCACTAGAAAGCAGCTAAGTCCCACAGTAGAAATTTGGTCCAGCTTGACACAGTCTCCTCAACTTAGATACTCTCCTGACAGTCTTCACAGCACCCACCCACAAGCCAGCTCTACGTCGGTCGCTAGTAGGGACTTGGTCACCCCTCTGTATCTTAAAACTGACTAAAATGCACACACGCAATGTATT
Organism: Ambystoma mexicanum; assembly: GCF_040938575.1. Taxonomy (NCBI): domain Eukaryota; kingdom Metazoa; phylum Chordata; class Amphibia; order Caudata; family Ambystomatidae; genus Ambystoma; species Ambystoma mexicanum. Next base: position 603,459,996 of record NC_090922.1, read on the forward strand.
TTCCTCTGACCAATCTCTCATACCGCGGACCTCCAAGGTTGTACACCCACAGCATTTTGAGGCCATACCAATGGGGGGAAAAAGCGCTATACCATTGCCATATTACATTACATTAGGGGTTACAAGCAGCCCTTGCGAAAGGAAGTCTCTTAACTGAAATGTTTGCTGCTTGGTTTCTTGTTTTATTTAGCCAAAACATTCTATCTTACTGTGCTGCAATGCCAAAAATGTCACACACAGCCGCAGTAAACAGAAGAAAAAACAATGCACAAAGGGGCTGTGCTGGACCCCTTGTCCCCAATCCTGTGAGGGGGGCTCTGAGAAGGCCTTAATCACTGTAGTCCCTCTTAAATGTCCTATTTTATAGGTGGGATACACAGGTGGCCCTAATTATACTCTCAAGTGAGTAAGGGATTCGATTTTCTAAGTTCCCAAATGACTGCCATGCCCTGGGCTCACTCTCCACTCTGCCAGTACCCTTTTAGATTTCACGGATGTTACCTGGAATAGGCTTGACTCAGCGTGACTGAAAGGTAAGGCCATAATTAGCCTGTATTCGCAAAATGGGTATAGACGAACATCCTCCTCAAATAGTTGTGCTGTTAACATCTAAACAACCTTTGTGAAGACTCTTGTAGCTGCATTTAGTCACAAGGGCAGGTGCCTGATTTGGTTAGGTATTCAGAGTATGGCAAAGTTCAGTCATTTACTGTGGTCCACTATGACATCCATGGAGCACACCCAGTCATCCAGCTTCAATGTCTACCGAATCAGAGTCAAAGTCATCATGTGGTAGAGATCCAATGAAAAGAACTGATTTAAGTTTGAAAGGTCCAGAATGGGCGGAGACTGCCTCTCTTTTTGGGCTGAAGCAAAATCCCTGACCTTTCACATTTCTGGCACCAGCCCCATTGCATGGAGCTGAAGGGGAAAGTGCGGTTCCTGAAGGAACTACAGGGTGGATTTCTGAAATGTTGGTGGTGACAACATTGGAACTGGTGGCAGATCCTGGGAGTAAACCGGTTTGATGATGCTTAAAAAGCAAGGGTCTGGAGTTATACCAATTGCACTGATGGCAATGGGACGATCCTCTGCCACTTTAGGGTATGAATACTGGTTGCCTTGTGCGAGGGCAGCGGTAAAAAAAGGCCACATATGGTCATTCACTTAGGAGGCTATGGACAGTGCCTGGGAAGCAGACTTTGCAGGTTTGTGTGTGTGAAACTAGTCTGGGCTCAACAAGGGGCTGCAGACAGCCCAATACACATCCCAAACCGGTGTGTTCATGGCTGTACCTGCATTGGCTGCAAAGGATTGTACAGCTGCCCACAGTTCGAACATTGCATGTTCCCAGATAGGTGGCGGGGTCCCAAAGCCCAAGAGCCATCCTGTGTACATCAGGAGAGGATCTGCAGCCTTTCCATATATCAGCACCTGGCGACAAGTATCCAACGCACAAGAAGCTTCAGCAGGATGCTGGAAGACAACTGCGTCGACAATCAGAGCGCAAGCCATCAACTGCAAGTCAAAGCGCTGCTCTTTTCATTGGCAAGTGAGACCTTAAAGGGTGTCTCCCTCCCTTGAGGTCTACTTGGGTCTAACAAGTTTTGAGTCCTGCATCAACAAAGTCGTCATCCTGGAGTTCTGAAATGTCATCGGTCTGTTGCTGTCACACACCATTAATAGGGACCCCTTCTGTTGCTTGCATTTCACGCAAGAGTTGTGAAACCTGCAGTGCCACCCCATTGCTGCACTTGACACTTAACCTATGCTCCCAAATGCAAAGAAGAGGAGCATCGCTGGAGCACTTCCGTCCTGTGTCTTCATGCCTGCAAACCCTTTGTGGGTCACTAGGTCTGCTTACTTCATAACTGTGGCACGCCGGTGGTCATCCATCATCGCGGGAACGGAAACAGAGGTCCATCATATTCAGCTTGGGTCCTGTCGAAATTCAGCATTGAGTCCGTCTGCAGCCTGTCAGTCCAGACATGAGCAGCCCTGATAACTAGTACATTAAGGCAATACTTATGAATCATGCTCTCAACATAACTTTCAAATTCTCTGTATGCCAGCAATTGTACAGTCTTTGTAGATAAGAGTTCGGTATTTTTGATATATAACATGGGAGCTAGGGTATCCCATTTACAGTCACCCACCCAATACATCAATAGTACAATGAGTAGATAGAACAAGGAAAATAACAGTACTGATATGCGATGATTAAAAAAAGTACACCCATTTCAGCAAGAGCAAGACAAAAGAGCTAGAAAATATTAGGCATAGTTGGTGGGATTGGTTGTCTTTCTGTTCTGCTATGTTTGGGGAACAGCTCTACATATACAACTGGTCTTCAAAGGCGGTACTCCAGAGTACATTAAACAAAGCACGCACCTCACCATCCAAGCATTAAAAGGCCCCACCCAGGCCCATGGACATACATTGGATTTGGTGTTTATACACAAAGCATTTCCCCTTCCTATTAGGCACCAATACAGCACTGTGATGGTCAGATGGTATTGGGGGAAAAGTTTGTAAAACAAAGCGCATGAAACAAAAATGATGAATTCGGCAGCAGAAAAAATAAATAAACAAAGACTCAAAATGTCAAAGAAGGGGGCCAGGTTGCAGGGGTGTCCCCTGCGCCCCTTCTTTGACATTAAGAGAATTCTGGGGTGGCCGGGGTGTCCCCCACTTCCACAACAAGGACAGCGGGGGACAAAAAGTTTTTTTAAAAAAAAAGGTGGGGGCTCTATGGCGGAAGTTCCAACTCTCAATGGGGAAGCGGGAATTGCGTCGTGGGGAGGCAGAACTTGCGTCGTAGGGACAGAGATGTGACCTTGCAGAGGTAAATAAGGATCAAGAGGTACGGTTTTAGGGGGGTAGGGCAATAGCGGGCGGGTGTCATGTATGTGATTATTTCTATACGATCATGTCAAATTCGTGATTTTCGAATATATATCATATACGAAATAAACACATACATCCGGTGAGAACATCCACGATTAGTTTGATAGTCAAAGATACTAACTGTCAGAGAAGTAAGCAGATTGTAAAATGTGAAGTCTGGCACATCTCAACCAGAACTTCCTAGAAAATTTTAATGATTAAAATCTCCTGAAAACTCTCTTGGCATAGAATATCTTTTCACATTGACAAAGGTCTCAGAGAAGAAACCATGTTAATGCACAGACCAACGAAAAGCCCCGAACTTATTTACCCATCAACTGGTGGAAGCTAATTTTGCAAAATAATTCTGAAATGAAATGGAGAATCATATATGATGCGTATGTCAAATGGTGATAACAACCATAAACAGATATGGTGCCCAAATCAGAGCAGCAAAAAAGGAATAGGTTCTTGGAATCTACATGGACACCTTCCAAGTATAATGTTCTGTTATCCTGACGGGCTCAAGGGTGGATGAGACAGCACTTGAGAGAGGGGAGTTGCCAGTATTATTAGATCCCTCCCTCCCAGATCCTGTGCAACAATCAGGCACAAGCTTTTGGGATAAAAATAAGTAGTAACCACAAGAAGTGAACTAAAAACCAAATCTATTAGTATCCCTTCCTACACAAGCAAAATAGAACAGGTCTTCATTTTCAATGACTGTACTGCTAACAAATGAACAGATGCCAAGTCTGGCTAAAAGACCATTGAAAAAATACACCTATAAAGCCCTTGAAAGGAGGACTGGTCGCCAGGAATTAGCCAGAGTGAACCCCATCCTGAAAGATGAGTCAGCCAATTTCTTAACTGCCATGCGTAGCAAATCTTTTGAAAAGGAGAATGACTGCAAAGTTTCAACATTTGCGTCAAATCATCTTTTTAATCAATAGATGGGTGGTTTGAGGACGAGCTTTGGCACTGCACCAGTAGGTATTTCTGCACTGGAGTACTTGATTATTGTCTCATGAAGCAGATTTTGATACTACAAGATCCACGTTTCACACTGTCATCTTCGATTACAACCCCTTAGTACAATACCTCTAAGGTTGTAGGTATCCAGGGTATGGATAGCATACCATCTCATTTGCCAGCTTCCACTCCCGGCTTCCGAATGCACAGGCTGCGCACCTATGCAGGCAACACCGGAATGGGAAGTTGCTGTTAAACTCTGTACTCAAGGAAAACCAAGCATTCAGTGCTGTAGGGTGGCATTCCTTGGTAACTGGAATCAACAACATTTGTGAATTTTAAAGAACCACAGTTGACGGTGGGAGGAGCTATTTCTTTGATTGCTGTTTTCTCCTCTGGGGTGTTGAATCGGATTGTTGTTACTTTACCGAGATCTTTGTCCCATAAACTGTTGAGTTTTTGTTGCGTTTTCTTGTTTTTTTTTTAAGTCTTTCATAACAGTACAAGACTAGAGCTTACGATTTTAGTTGCATTCATATTTAGAATGACCCTATTTACACATAACTTTGGTGCTGAGAATAAGGTACAGGTGACCTTGTCCGATGGCACTTGCAACCAAAAACATAAGCATCACATCCCTTTCAAGACATTTTGCCCTAGCTCAGATGACCAACCCTTTCTTAACGTATGATGCTGCAAAGGTCCATTATGTTAAATACCAGTTTAACCTGATATCTTTGAATGTGAACTGTACGATTTGAATTACCAGATTGAAAGGAACAATATCCTTACTTGCCTGTGATCAATTTATTGGACAACTTCCCTCTGCAATAAAACAAACTGAAAAGAAGATGAAGCCAGGGAACTTGAGAGGATGCATCGGGTAGCCATTCTGCTCAACATATAACTCAATATCTAGCAATGTCTCAATAATCATCCACAAGCATCTACCAAACAAATGGCATGGTAGGAAGGTCAATCGCCATCAAACTACACCCCTTCAGCAAACAAAACTAAGTTGTTTCACAAGTGGGCAAAGTGGACAAAAGATGTCCATGAATGCGGAGTGATCTCAGTTATACTTGTTTGCTACATCCAAAGATTCAAATGCGGTGCAAAATCTGATGAGAAGGAAATATCAACTCAAGAAACTGAGTACAGAAAAGTTGGCACAAGCGCTCTTCGGAATGGCTAGAACTACTTTTAAACAGAGGGTGTGGGGGAAATGGATGATATCTAACACACTGATTGAAAGTCTTAACAGTGATCTATGTATCACTACACTCAGGACCTATTAAGCCGTGCTTACTGTTGTCCCACAAGTAATTAGTTTGGCATTCAGAAGGTTCTATAAAATCCAAAACACTTCCGAGACCACTGCCAACGAAAGCCTTTCTGACTAATTCTTTGCATGAACTGTAGTAATCTATGAGGTAACATGTTGTAGGAGCTAGAAATGCCATGTCACTCCAACAAAACCCTTGGAACTGTTGAATTATCAGCAGAATTCTACCACCTTCTACCTCAATCTGCTGCACAGGATATTATTATAGGAGTCATTCAAAGAAAGCTAACTTTGACATGCCTTGATCACTTTTCTCCTTAAATCTGACTGTTTACAACCCATTCAAAGAGCTACAGACAAAATAGCCTAATACATCCGAACTGAAAGATTATAACCAAAGTCATTGCCAAAAATATAGTTTGAACCACAATTCAAGAAAGCAAGTCGGGATTTCCAAGAACACGCCAAGTAGCAGATAAGATTGGGAAACGTCTATTGACTCTGCAAAAAGGGCGAAAGGCTAAGAATCCATGCTAAGACTTCAGTAGCAGTCGTGTCGCTGGATGCAGAGAAGGTTTACTCAGTTGAATGGCCATACTAGCTTGCAACAACGCAGACGATGGGGTTCAGCCCAAAACTGTCATGGTGTATGGGTATACTTGACTCAAACCCAATAGCGATCAGCCTTGGAACAGTTCGGATAAAAGAGAAGAGAACATCAAACGACTGGCTTACAGAGAGCAACTTGTAAGTTGAGCATGTAGTAAACGATTATTCATTTGCCAATAATCAAATAAGGGAAATCTCCATTTACGGGACCAGGTTTGACATGAGGCAGAACGCTGTCTGCCATGTGGCAGATCACCCAGTCACCAAAGAGAACTTTATATGGTTCCCCAAGAAAACTAAATATTTGGGAATATGGCCGTCACCTGAGTTCCCGGAAACAATGCTAGTCATCTTTGATTGTCTAATGCCCCCAAATCAAGACTAAATTGGACAGATGGGCAATTCTGAAGCTGTTGCTCCAAGGCAAAGTAAACAGCAAACACATTAAATTAGCACAAAGGGCGAAGTAGATCTTGTTGACGATTTCCCTCCACACTGTTAATTCAGGAAATTGTGCAGATTTATCAGTGTTTTTACTGCACATTTTTTTCGCAAAGGTTTTTATCCGCCTATTTTTTTGTTGCCGGAAAATTCAGGGGGCGTGGGACTCCACCCACCCTAAGCATTGGTATCAACAACTGCGATACACCACTCTGAGAAGAACTTGCTAACAGGATTTGTGTGAGAACTTTAATTCTATCATGATCTGCTATGGCTCAACCCTCAGAGATTAAAGGAAAAGTGGGGTTTCAACCAAATGACTATGTCGGCATAGTTAGTTACATTACCAATATGGAGGGGACTGGACGTACAGGGAACTTTATGATCAATACAAATTAAATGGCTGATAACATTCAAAATGCAAACAGCTGAGTGGTGCACTCGCAAGAAGTCGGGGAGGGAGTCCCTTTCTATTACCTTATCACTAAACCTGGTACAACATCAGACGGGACGCTTTCTGCTGCAACCTGCATCAAATATGCATATTCTTATCGTGGTAATCAATACCTGGACCCAGGATCTGTCAGGGGTTGGTGAGAAAGTTGGACCTGAAGCTTGGAAGAGATTACATCACAATGTGCATCGGGCGTCTCTAGACTGGAACTTGAGGCCTGTCAGAGGAAGCTACTTAACAGAGCCCAGGGGTCACCTTTAAGAGTGCACCATATGGCCATGGATGATACAGTTGTCTCCTGGAGATGTAAAAACTACCACAGAACACTAGACGATTTGATATGGTTCTGTTCTAAAGCCCGTGTGTTTTGAGAACATCTTTGAAAGGGTCAACCTGAGTCCATTGAAACCTTCACTTTTCATCCTTGCAAAGGACAGATCTATGCAAATTAAACTGAGCAAAACCTGTTATTTAGAAGCATCATATTAACAAAGTCAGCTGAAGTCTCCCATGTAGTGTGCAGTGGACGAATGACTAAATTAATGCACTGCTCACCCTTTCAACAATTTAATACATCTACAAGTGAGGAGGTCACATGGACAGCTTTAATGACAACTAGTCTCCCGTGCTGAAGACCTAGGGCAAGCCCCCAGCGGCTTCACTGGTCGATTTTCGCTCATTTATCACAACACAAGACCTTCGCCCACCCCATTACTGGTTTTCAGCATCCTTAATGCATCCACATGTAACAGATTATCTGAAACTTTTTAGGTGCTTTCTCAGCTGCAGATTTTTAAAAAACTGATCAATGTATGATTCTTCGGTTTATTTTTCCTCCTTTTCCGTTTTTACACATCAATGTTCCCATATGTCTTAAAATGTTACTGTGTACAAGTTTGTTCAATCATACATAATAAAATATGTTGAATGGAAAAAAGTTTGGGGGTTGAAATAGGGTATTCAGAGGAGAAATGGTAAAAGTATGAAGGAAATCGCGCCCGACAAGTTGAGCGCGTGCATTTGGAAGATTAGGTTGAAACTTCAGAGAAGGTTGGTTAGAAGGCGCATTAAATTGTTAAATGGTTGAGTAAGGATAGAAACGACCCTTGTGGCACTCCATAAACGAAAATGTGGTTGAGTAAGGTAAGAACCAACCTTGGCCTGTTGCTCAACTTGTTGTCATGGCTGCTGTATGGCAATAGCTTTTATGTGGGTCTTCTGATTGACTTCAGAACATGCCAGAAAACATACTGGCCAAAACCCCTTTTGGGGGATCACATCACTTAGATCATATTCTGTATATGCTGGCTGCTTTGTGAAAAGAAAATTAAGCTTAAGGCACACTGCATAGCCCATAATGCCTTTAACTCTACTGGACCTCCATCATAACCTTCAAGATGCCAACAAAACAGCGATCACCTTAAATCAAGGAAAACTACTTCTGGTAACACACGCCCATATGCCTGTAGAGAAAAACTCAGGACTGGAGGATCACGGTACAGGAGCATCCTCCCCTTAGATATGAGAAAGACCAATAATCATTTAAAACAATGCAAAGTCATCCATCTAGCCCACTCTCAATGCCAGATAATCCTTGTAGTGACAGTGCTCAATAAATAAAACCAAACATAAATTATAGTACAATTCTAATGCAGCCCTAATGACAGCCTATATGGTGAGATCCCGACACTATTGCCCGTCCCACCTGCTTTTTCTTACCTGGAGACAATGCTGGAGCCATTGTAGAGGTCGCTGGCATAGGACAAAGTGGCAAGCGGTCGAACAGAATTGTATCGTGTAAACTTGGATAGGCATTCCTGGAATTCATCCAGCTGGTTTGCCGTCCTACTGTCATCTATTTGGGATAAATGAGATCATGCACATTCAGAGTACAGCACCGACAGGAGCAGAGGGAAAACTGCAATAGATAATAGAGCATCCCTACTCGGAAAGGGCTGGAGGCTACAGCCGAAACCCATTTTAGAGAGTGTTTTGTACAGTTATTTTGTTCAAGGTGACCATGTGAAATTCGTAATACACATTAAAAACACTATTTCTGATAGTAACATAGCAATAAAATGTACATTTCCTTGCTAAATATGAAGGGTGATGACAGAATCCCTCACCTCCCCAACCTTGTACGCAACCTAGACTCGTCCCTCTTTCTTTGTACAATGTACTGGTTCTTTCTAGCTAGATATTTGCTGAACAAATACCAATACAAAATAATTTGTGGTTAAAACATCATGCTGGTTAAGAAATACAATAACTAGTGTACGTGTTTATTGTTTTTTGAGTTAACACTACATTTGTTGCTACAGAACTACATGTCTCTTGCCTCCTTGAGTTACAAATTTCACACCGGCAGTAAGATGCTGCCTGCACCTTTTACCTGTGCACTGTATTATTCATATGCGTCTAAATCATTAGGGCCTCAATCATTACTGTTGGGCAGAACTTCAAAGAGAACTGTTAAAAATATCTACACTAGAGAGCATATGTTGAATTTGCTTTGCTGCCAATGCAAATTAACGGGCATACATGCACAATACAATGCAACTCAATTTGCAATGTAACCGTAAGATGTAGCTCTTTGCCTCCTTGCTGTTACAATATGGGCAGTGATAAAGCTCTAGCCGCCAATGCACGTCCATACTACAACACTTTCTACACTTTTAGGACAGTGATGCACAACATTCTGACCTGCATCAGCTCTGCCTACTGTAGGAATGGAATCGTCCAGCTATACCCATTTCCGGAATGGGGAAGACACTAATCAAGCAATGCACCCCAAACTCGATATTCTTACCACCGATTCACTTCCATTAGTCTGCTCTGCTTTCACCCCATTCCCAAATGGGTACAAGCCTCATTCTGAGTTCAAGCAGCAAGACACAGGATTTAAGTGTGGGGATGAAAGAGTACCTGAGACGCGGGACATTCTTGTGGAGAAATAGCACTGCTCCAGGTCCTCAAAGTGTGCAGTGAGCCTCTTCCGTCGGGATGCCAAAGTGCTGTTATACCAGGGCTGTTTCTTGGTCTACGTGAGATATGGAAAGAAAGATTGCACCGTCACGTGGGTTGATGCTTACAGGGTTTATTAAATAAACATGTTTCAAAAGAGAAATCCACAGTACTTATTCTAAATTACTTTACGACCCGATCTATCTCCTCTCCTCTCCCCTTAGTGTTGGCTAGTTTAAATCTCACACCTCAGTCAGAAAGGTTTCCATATATTATTTGGCATTATATTTACATATAATACATACAGTGAGCCACTGCGAAATCTCTCCCCTATTGTTCCTCTTGCCCCCTTTCTGAAATGGTCCGATTGTATGGCTTTCAGCAAAAGGAAAATAGATTTACATAGCGGTCCCATGCTGGAATACGTCTTCCTTGTGGCAGCACCATATGAACACTGAGGACAAAACACACTGCTTCCCACTTGATCAGATTTCTGCCACTTCTTTTAACCACTTGTGCTCCTCTGCCTTGGATCGGCTCTTTCTGTTCCTCCTCGGGTTCATCAGGGGACAGGTGCTTTGCCTGCTACTGATATACACGCCTTAATCATCAGAGGCACGCAAGATTTAGTGACCTTCATAAGAGCACTGCAGTTGGAGCCCCAGGACTCAATAGCTTTCAAATGTCGAAGCCCCCCCCCCCCCCGACCACCATTGAGGCGTTCTGTCCCTTTTGCTATCAGTAACATGTCTGAAACGGTTTAAACCTGAATTTAAAAAAAATCATGATGCTTACCGCCCCCCTCCAGTGATCCTAGTATTTTATTGAAAGTATTTAGTTGATAACTCAATAAAACGATTGTAAACAATTTCAAAGTTAAAAAGCTAGCAAGTTGAAAAAGCAGGGAACTGCATTTGCAAGGTCTGCACAGCTGTGATCCATGAGGTCGACTAGCCAGATGGTCAGAACGGATGTACCCATTGAATATGAAGGCGGCATGCAAGCTTGGAAGCTTGTGGTGTCTGGTTCCAGATAGAACAAAAAAAAACGGCAAAATTTAAAACCCTGTCCTCCAATGCACAGTGTGTAGTTACTTTATGGCTTTATGGCTGCATAATAAACATTGGCTGGTCTTGTATGAAAAGGCTTCAGCCAACGAGCAAATGCCGGCATGGAATCACAACAGTCTATTGAAACAGTTCTTATAATTGATATTTCGAGCTTGGATCAAAAGTTGTCTCTAACATCACACAAGCGCCTTAATAATATATTCACTGAAAAAACGTTAAAGTTTAGTTAAGATGCCCACATTTATCGCAAGAAACCCCCTGAAATTCAGCACAGACGGGAAGTCATGACCGACTTAATTCAGCGCGCTCCCGTTGAACTCCCACATAATGATTTGCCCCTCATAATGAATTTGTGTATGTCATTTTGAATCACTTCTCTTATAATATATGTGTTCATGGGCTTTGCAATGGGAAACGCGCTGACTTAAGCCAGTCATGATTTCCCAAATAAGCTGAATTTCTGTGGTTTCACTGCGATAAATTTGGGCACCTTAATTAAACTTTAAAGTTTTTTCAGTGAATTTCAATGGTTTTGTTATACCATAGTTTTTATCTGCACCACTGGCCATGGCCTCTGGCCGTGTCCACTGTATATTTTACAGCATTACCAAGCAACTAGTCATGGCCACTTTTTTTTTTTTCCAATATATTTTTATTTTATTTTTTAAGGTCAAACAAACACACTACAACTGTTTCAAAACATAGAAAGCATCATATTTCAACACATTTTCAAACTTCCCAACTCCCTCCTCCCCCTTTAAACTAGAGCCGGTTCTCACATATCGTTTACGGGAACATCACTGGGTGGCACAGTACCTAGACAGCCATCAACCGGGTCCTCTGTTTCGTTGTCACCCTGGTGAGGGTTTGCCAACGAGGCCACCAATTGCCGCCAGGCCAGCAACAGCCCTACTTCTCCTTCGCCCCCCCCGGTGACCGCTTCAAACCAGACTACTGATTCAGCTTCCGCCCACCTCAAGAGGTCTGTCCACCATAACTCCACCCTAGGTCTGTGGCCCGCCTTCCAGTCCATGGTGATTCTACGTTTGGCCAAGATATAGGCCAGGTCCTTCATCTTGCTTATGTGTTTCAAATGCAGGGGTCTAGGGAATAGTCCAAGCAAGCATGACCAGGCTGATTCCACATCCAGCACCACCCCCCCCCGCCAGCCAGTTTCGTCTTGACCTTGTTCCAAAATCTATGCACCTCCGGGCAAGCCCAAAACATGTGTAGCAGTCCCGCGTTCACCTCGCCACACCTGGGGCATTGCTGTATAGCTGATCCCCCAAACTTTGCAATCTACCCGGGGGTTAAATAAGCCCTGTGGGTAACATACAATTGAAGCTGTTGGAATCTCGCGTTACGGGACACCTTTTTATGGTACCTCTGTGCCCGTTCCCACTGCCCATCCGTCATGGGTCCTCCCACCTCCTCCTCCCAATCTTGTCTCAATTGGAGCAACTCCTTCCCTGCCCTTGCTCGCAGGAGCTCATATATCCTCGATATTTCGTGCCAGCCCTCCGATACATCATACATGGTTTCCAGGGAGGCATCTGGATCCCCCGCGAGCACTGTCTCCGGCCATCTTTCTCTAGTCTTTTTCACCAGCCTGGTGTAGGTTATATATTGGCCACCATGTACTCCCGTCTCTTCCTGCAGCCGCTGAAAGTCCATCGCCTCCCCTTCCTGCCATATGTCCCCGAGGGTGGCTAGGCCTACCTGTTCCCAGTATCTGCGGACCGATTCAAGTAGTTGAGTCGCTACCACACAGGGCCGCCAAAGGGGCCTGCTGGGAGTATGGTTCCGAGTCCCCCCCAGTCTTCCATGTCCTGTGCCAGATCTCCCAGCCCAACCTCAGTAACCGCCGATTGCCCACCAGTTTATCTCTGCCTAACCACACCACTTCCATCAGAAAGTATGGGGCTGTATCTTCGCGCAGGAGCCTGGCTTCCGCCGAATCTTCAGTCGAGAGCCACCTGGCCACGTACTGCAGCTGCCCCGCCAGGTAAGAGAGTTCGAAGTTAGGCAGGCCTATCCCCCCCCCCTGTCGCACGGGTTCTGGAGCTTCCACAGAGCCACCCTATTCCTAGAGCTGCCCCACACAAAACCCCTACACACGCTGTGAAGTTTCGCGAATAGGCTCCTGGGTATCAGAAACGGGACGTTTATAAAAAAGTGCAAGAGTCTAGGTAGGACCACCATCTTGAGCAAGGCCGCCCTCCCCATCATGGTCAGGGGCAGCCTGGACCAAAATACCATACTGTTCTTAATCCCCTCTATCGCCTTTTCCGTGTTGTGCTTGTGTTCTGTCTCGATCTTGTGGTAAATGTTTAACCCCAAATACCTAAATGTTACGGGCTGCCATGGTATTGGCAAAACAGGCAGCCTCTGCACCGGGACATTCCTATATCTACCCAAAGGGAACAGGCTGGACTTTCCAGGGTTCACCGATATACCGGAGAGGATGGCGTACCGTTCTATCACCTCTAGGACGTACTGTAGGTTTTCTTCTGGGTAGCGTAAATAAAGGAGCATATCATCCGCATATAATGATATCAGATGCTCTCCACTGGCCGTGTTTATGCCCACCACCCCATATTGTTGGCACAGGCATATTGCCAGCTGCTCTAATGCCAGTATATATAGCATAGGTGACCAGGCACATCCCTGTCTGGTCCCCCTGCCCAGTTGCCAAGAATCTGAGACCGTGGACCCTGTCTTGACCCTCGCCATCGGGGTGCTGTAAAATAACTCTACCCATCTGAAGTATCCGGGTCCCACTCCATACCCCTTCAGGACCGCTTTCAGCCAGGGCCATCGTACCGAGTCGAAGGCCTTGACCGCGTCTAACGACACTATAGCCAGCTTGCCCGTGTCCTCCTCAGTTTGGTCTATGACATGGTGTAGCCTCCGGTGGTTATTGGTGATGTTCCTGCCCGGAAAATATCCCGTCTGATCTGGGTGTATCACTTTCTTAATCACCCTCTTCAGTCTATTAGCCAGCACCGCCGTGAGTATTTTGCTGTCCTGGTTGAGCATGGACAACGGTCTGTAAGACCCGCGCTCCACGGCCGATTTACCTGGTTTCAGGAGTGGGATGATTACAGCCTCACGGAGGGACAACGGGAGTTCTCCCTTCTCATAGGCTTCGTTGAAAGTGGCAAGCAGTGGCTGGAGCAACTCTTGCTGGTATGTTTTGTAGAACTCGCTGGGCAGCCCATCCGAGCCCGGCGCCTTGCAAGTGGGCAAGTTCCGAATCACTACCTCCGGCTCATCCGAGGTGACGGGTGCGTCCAACTCAGAACGTTCTAGGTCATCTAAGGTGGGCAGCTCAATGTCCCCCAATGTGTCTAATATGTCTTGGCCCATATCCTCCCCCGAGTCCTCATACAAGTGTCTGTAAAACTTAAGGAATTCCTCATTTACCTCTTTCTGGGTTTTGCATATGCTACCTCCTTCGCCCTGAATCTCACTAATCACCGAGCGGGGGGTCTCACTCTTATACAGCCAGGCCAACAGTCTGCCTGGCTTGTCGCCCCCTGCGTGTATCCTCTCCGTATATTTCCTGTAGCTGAGTCTGCACATTCTATCCCAGAGTGCACTACAGGACAACTGTAGCTCCTCTACTTTGGTTCTGTTATCATGAGTGGTGCTCACGCAACGCGTGAGCTCCTCTAGCTCCCTTTCCGCCTCCCGGAGCTCCCTTTCGACCCCCCCTGTAGCCCCTTAACTTGGGAAATAGCTACCCCATGCACCACCACCTTAAACGCTTCCCACAGTGTGCCCACAGAGCTTACGCTTCCCGTGTTCGTATCAAAATATTCTGCAATGGCGTCCCTCAGGCCCTCCCGAAACCCCTCATCCTGCAGAGCCTCGTTCCTAAGTCTCCATGTCGGGATCTTGCGGGCGTGGGGGCTGGTGTCTCCAGTCAACCACCAAGGGCGAGTGGTCCGACAGCACTCGGGCTTTGTATTCTGCTCCTTCTATTTCTCTCACTATCCCGGCTGTTACAAACATGTAGTCTAACCTTGTGTACAAATCATGTGGCGCTGTGTAGTGTGAGTACTGTCTATCCGTGGGATGCAGTCTTCTCCACGCATCCTCTAGGCCTAGGTCTTTCAGTAGGGTACTCAGCGCTTTAGCCGCCGGTGCCGTTTTTCCTGCCCTGTCCTTGGACCTATCCATACTGGGATCTACGGTACAGTTAAAGTCCCCCCCCACACTACTGTACCCCCCGCCATGGGACCAAGTTTACCGTAGAGTGTCCTAAAGTAAGCCGCTGTATCGTTATTGGGGGCGTACAAATTTATGATGTGTATTTCTCTGTTTTCCAAGAGACCCGTTACCACCACCATTCTACCCTCCGTGTCCACCGTAGAATCAAGCACTCGAAACGGCACGTGGGGCGCCACCCAAGTGACAACCCCTCTGGCATACGCTGAGTACGCCGCCCCCACAACGGTGCCCTTCCATTTCCTCCCGACCACCTCCAGCCTTTCCCTAGTGAGGTGGGTCTCTTGCAGCAGGGCTATGTCTACGCGCATCCTCTTTAAATACATCATCACTTTGTTGCGTTTAAGGTAGCTGTTGAGGCCCCGTACATTCCAGGTCACAATTCTGAGATTACCCGATGCCATCTGGTCGGTCTATCTCCGCCCCATCCCTCCCCATAATGTTCCCCATGTAGGGTTGTTTACTGGCTCCTTCCCTTCTGTTAACGAACCTTGCCCCCCTCCCCACCAACAATAGCCCAGCTCCATCCCTGGATCTCAGGCCTACCCACGTCTGGACCCGTCTCGTGACCAAGAACAAGGACCCCGCGGGGTGTCACCAATCTAACAGTGACCTAACTAAGTGTACTACTATCGGGTGCCGAGGTTGCTCCCCAGGAGCTCCCAGTCATCTATTTAGGAGAAGTGAATTCAACGGGACCCGCCGGCCGATGCCGTGACTTCCCCCACACAAGCACAATATCAGACTATATTCTAGTCCCAACGTCATAGCTATGGCCTCACAGGTGCCTCTGCAGCGAGCTACTTATCTCCATCCACTTCTGTCTGGGCATCCTATTCCTGTGGTCGACCTTGCATATCCAGCCATTCCATCGCGTCGCTCGGCATCTCAAAGAAGAGTGATCTGTTCTTATGAATCACCTTTAACCTAGCGGGGTAAAGCAACATGTAGCGGTGGCCTGCCTCTCTGAGCCTCCTCTTCACCGTTCCAAAGTTCATTCGACTCCGTTGTACAAGCAGCGTGTAATCCGGATACGCTGTTATATTCGCTGACCCCCTTTCTATCGTGCCCCCTTTCCGGAAAAATTCGAGAATCTTCTCGCGGTCACGATAGTGCAAGATCTTTGCAATCAACGGCCGCGGGGGGGCGCCCTTTCGACCACGAACCCCTGGGTCAGCTCTCCGCCTGTAATCTCCTGCAAAAGCATGGTTTCAACGAAATCCGTGGGGTTTGATCCTTCCATTCCCTCCGCTACCCCCACTATGCGAATGTTATTGCACCTGGCGCGCCCCTCCGCCTGCTCTGTCCTCCAAATTGCCCACTCGCTGAACGAGGGCATGAAGTTCCTTGGCGTGTGTATTGCACGCCTCCAAGGTCGGGGCCAACTCCTTCTCCAGTTCCCCAGTGCGCTCCGCGATCGTTCGCACATCCTGGCGCAACAGGTTCACTTCTTCTCGGACCGCTCCTATCTTGAGGTTTAGGCCCTCTTGCAACTCTTTCATGGCCAGGCCCAGCTTCGTCTCCCAGGCCACCTTCAGGTCAGCAATTGCTGCCAGCACCTCCTGGATGGTACCCGATGGGTCCGTCGCCGCCGCAGGGGTTTCTTTGCTCTTGCCTCCTTCCGCGCCCAAGGGCGACCTAGCATAGGTCTCCATCGTAGGCTGCTTGATCCGGGGTTGCACCACCTTGGAAGACATCCTGTTGCGTCGATTGGGCCCACGCGCCCAGCTGTATCCTCTGCAGTGGGGGCTCGCCCTTATGTTCTTGCTTCCAGCCCGAGGGGCATGCGACCCGTCTATCTGGTTGGGCTCGCCCACGTTCCGACCAACCTTATCTTCCTCAGCTCGTCGGACCTTTTATGGCCCTTTGTCCACAGGCGGCCATCTTGGGTACTCCCCTTCCTTCGAGCGACCGCCACCTTCTTCGGGGTCTAGTTCCGTGAATATGCAGTCTCGCGGTTGGGGAGGGCACGCACCGTATGCCCCCCACTTTCATACGTCTTTAGATGCACTGTGGGCTCAAAAGTCTGCCAAAAACCATCACTTTTTTCCCAGGATCAGGATCGGATAATCGGGAGCTCCTCCAAGGAACGTCCTCTCACGTAGCCATCAAGCCACGCCCCCCCCATGGCCACTTTATATTTTACAACACTACCAGGCCACTAGGGCCATGGTCACTATAATGTGCATCAGGCCCACTAGCTAGGGGCCCGATAAACATAGTGTATCGGGCCCCTGGCTAGTGGGCCGGATACACTATCACTATAACAATACCAACACCTTTGTTCCTGGATAGTGTGCACAGCCTTCAGCCATGCCCACTGTACATTTTACAATACTCCCAGCCTTCGACCATGCCGTCTCTATTGTTTAAAACATTACCAAGCCACTAGCAATGGCCTTTGGCTAGGGATTGTTCAGCCCCTACCTCACTACAGCTATAAATAGAATGGGTTTAAAAAAAAAAACATTTTAAATAACCACAGGCATATTTATAATTTACCACAGATAGCCACGGCTATTTGTAGTTGTTAGATACCCGCAGTTATTGGGAAAAACAACAAGAAATGCTTCCCAGGCACTCACCAAGTATCCCCTCCCACCATTTGTGCCACTCCCCCACTCCTGTCCAAGGCCTACTCACCGCCCCAGCCCACACCTATTCCTGCCCAACACTCGTTTTTTGTGTGATGCACTTTCATTCCCGCTTACGTTATCTTATGTAGCCGCAGATATCCTTCCATATTACCATGGCTACTGGAAATCGTTTGTGCTCTTAACTTGTGCTCTCCATGGCCTTCTCTTGACCGTATGGTCTCTCACCTCGGCTCCCTTGCTGTTTTTAAACCACCTGGCTCCCTTACCTGCACTCTCCTCACTGACATCCTTGTCATTGTCCGCTCCTCTATCTTCTCCTACCACGATCTCTCAGGCACTCTCGCTGCTTACTGGGGCTGGGGGGTCTTGTCACCTGTACCTCCCCGTAAGTCTCTCAAAAATGGCAACCTCCTCCATGTTGCTGTCAAGCACCCCTCTGACATCTTCCACCTCCTTGAACTCTTGGATCTTAATGTTCTTGCTCTAACTGATACATGATTTAAGGACAGCTCTGTCACGCGTTTTGACACACTTCCTCAAGATCCTTTCTGAGCCCAGGCCCAACAGGCCAGGAGGTGGAGTAGCCCTCATCTTTCCTGAGTGGATCCCTGTTTCTGTTATTCCCACTCAGGCCTACTCCTCCTTTGAATGCCTGGTCTGCAGGCTCTCTCTCTCTCTCTCCTTTCTCCTCTCTTACTCTGGCCACCTTCTATCAGCCACCAGGATAGTCTACTCTCTTCCTCTCGGAATGGGAGGGATCTGGCCTCTTCTCTCCTGTCCTCCTCTCCCCAACTCCTCCTGCTGTGGGACCTTAACATACATCTTGACTCTCCTGACTCTTCAGGACTTTTCCGCAGCCTAAGTGACTCTCTTTCTCTCTCCATTCGTCTTTCGGGTCTGACGCACATTGCAGGCCATACCTTTGATGCTCTCATCTCCACAGACATCCCTCTCTCTATTCCTCACACTACCGCACTCTCCTGGACTGATCACTCTCAGCACACACTGCACCGCCGACTGCCTTCAAGGTCTCTGACCCATGAAAAGAGTGTCAGTGGCAGCCTTTGCTTCCACATACTCTGCTTCTTCGACTCCTGCAGCTGACTACCACCCTGCCACAGCCCTCTCTAACTTTCACCTTTCCATCTCCAACACACTCAACATCTTTGCTCCTGTCATGAAGGTCCGACTGAAGCCTGCCAAAAAGTGCAACTCTTGGTATGATTCTGATCTGGCTGCCCTTAAACGCAAGTGCAGAGTAGCAGAACGGAAATGGGGATCATCAGGTGCACCATCTGAGAAGCTGGCCTGCAGCCTTCTTCAAAGGCAATACAGACTCTGCATCCGTTCCAAGAAGAGAGTCCATATTCAAGCCCACATCTCCGCAGTATCTAACACTATCAAACTTTTCAAAGTCTGCAGGGAACTGGCCAATCCACTGCAGCGTCATCCTCTACTGCACCCACCCAGGCATTTTGCTCGGCCCTGGCTGAACACTTCATTGCCAAAACACAGAAAATACTGTCCTTTCTCTCCTCCGCACCCGCTCATGCACCAACATCTCTTGGGCACCCCTCAGCCTCTCCCAACCCTCCCCCTCTACCCTCCTCCCTCTCCCCTGTTACACCTGAGGAGGTCTCTAGACAAGTCTGGTCTAAGAAAGCCTCCTCCAAACCTGTGGCCCCCTGCCCCTTCCATAACCATTAAGGAAAACATTGACACTCTCGATCCAGCCTCTGCAACCTCTCCTTCACCACTGGCGTTTTCCCACTTCTCTCAAGCACTCTCTTGTGCACCTTCTGATCAAAAAACCTTCGGCCGACCCTTGTATTCTGGCAAACTACTGCCAGATCTCTATCACTCCCTTCCTGGGAAAATTCCTGGAGAAGTTGGCTATCTCTCAGCTTAACATCCAAACTGAATCTGTTGGTTGTCTACATGAACATCAGTCTGACTTTAGATCATCCAGAGGCACAGAACCTGCTGTTCTGAACACCCCTGATTGATTGCTCTCAAATCTTGACTCTAACTCTCCCTCTGTCCTCATTATTCTTGACCTCTCTTCTGCTTTCGATACAGAAACCATAACATCCTGATCTCCTGTCTCAATGATACCCTGGGCATCACAGATCAGGCCCAGGCACGTCTTGCCTCCTTTCTCTCTTACCTTCCTTCCCAGATGGAACTTGGGTATTTTCTCTCTGCTATCACTCTCTCTACTTGTGGTGTCCCCCAGGGGTCTAACCCATCTCCCTGGTTCTTCAAAGTCTACATGGTCCCTCTAGCCCGCAGGATCTCTGTCTTCACAGTGTTATGCAGATGACACACCGCTCTCTTTCAGGCTACCCTCGGCCTCCTCCTCTTCCTCCTCCTCCTCGCTCATTCCTGACTGTGTCTGTCCGCAATTCAGTCTTGGTGTGCTGCAAACGATCTCTGCCTTAATGCCTGCAAGACAGAGATCATCCTCATTGGGACCACTGTTCCCGCTTTCCCACTTGCACTCTGGCCGGCCTCCCTTGGCCCTGCACCCTCACCCACGAGTGAGGCAAAATATCTGGTGGTCATCTTAGACTCCACTCTCTACTTCTCCTTTCACATCTCAGACATCTAAAGTCCCACTACCAATTGAACCTCCTCAGATGTATTCTACCTTTTCTCACTTTCCCCTCAGAGGTTTACCGTCTCCAGAGCTCTGGTTCTCTCTAGACTGGACTACTGCAACAGTCTCTTTCTCAATCTTCCTACTTCTACTCTCCGACCTCTACAACTCATCCAGAACGGAACCCTCGAGTCTTATCCTTGGCCTCAAGCCCAGGGACAGCATCTCTCTGGCACTGAAATCTCTCCGCTGGCTCCCCAAGGCAGCAAGGATCAAGTTCAAGACCCTTTGCATAGTCCACAAGGCTTTCTGGGGCCAGAGCCCGCACTATCTACAACTCTTTCTCCCTAAATACTCTCCTTCTAGAGCCCTCTGCTCGTCCTCTTCCAATCCAACTCTCAGCGGGTGAGCCGTTTTTCCAAAAAGAGATTGGGAGTCGATATTTATCCTCTGCAGGTGCTTCCCTCTGGAACAATCTCCCTGTCTCTCTCCGTCTTGAGCCTGATCTTAAGTTCCGGAAACTCCTCAAGACCTTTCTCTTCTCTTCTGCTTTCTCTCTCCCTTGCTCTTGCTATCCTCCTCTCTATTCTTGCCTACTTCCCTCCTCCTTCTCTTCCCCAACTCTGCTCTGTATCTGCTGACTAGTTGCCTGGTGCACCCCAGAACCAGACAGGTCCCAGACTCCCCCGCTAGTCCTTGCACTCTGCTCACCACTACTGCACTTCCGGAATGTGTCCCATGAGAAGGGTAACCTCTCTGCCCTTAACTCAGGACCCTGCTGGACTGGGCACACTTGTTCCCCTCCCTTACACTTCCTGTCTGCACACTTACATTACCTAGAATGTACTAGGCTTAGTTTGCCCGGCCTAGAACGGTAGCTTCTTGATATATGATATGATATCTGATAATATAATAAGGCATTTATAACACGCCTATACACAAGTGTTTCAAGGCACGACCAGGCAGGGAGGGGAGACAAAGGGAAGACAAACAACAATCCTACTAGGCCAGGTGTCATTCAGATCGCGCAAGTGCAAGGGAAGAGGGGAAGGGAAAGTGCGAGGGGCAGAGGAGAGGGGAAAGTACAGTACATGGGGTAGTAGAATAATAAGATAAATAAATAAACGGCCAGCTGGTGGCAAGTGCAAGGTAAGTGCAGTCAAGTGCTGGGATGGGGGCTGTAGGGATACAGAGACAGTCCCGCAGTGCAAGGGTTGCCAGGGAGGCAGTGCAGGGGGCAAGTGGCTGGGCCAGGGACCGAGATCAGTGAGAGTGGCCCAGTGCAGTTTCAATCAGGAATTTAACAGGGGAGAGGGGGAGAGAAAGCAGAAGCGAAGAGGAAGGTTTTGAGGTGCTTCCAGAACCAGAGATGGTTCTCCTCAAGTTTCAGGGAAGCAGGAAGGCTGTTTCAGAGGGAGGCCCCTGCCGCGGAGAGAGATCTACCCCCAACTCGTTGCTTGGAGAAGTGGCTGACCCTGAGGGAGTTGGAGGCGGATGAGCAAAGAGGTTCAAGAAGGAATATATTTAGGAAGAGAGAGTTGAAGGTATTTCGGCCCCAGGCCCCAGAAGGCCTTGTGGACAATGCAGAGGGTTTTGAACTTAATCCTCGCAGCCACTGGGAGCCAGTGAAGAGATTTCAGTCCTGGAGAGATACGGTCCCTGGGCTTGAGGCCAAGGACAAGTCTCGCAGTCCTGTTCTGGATGAGTTGCAGAGGGCGGAGAGTAGAGGCAGGCAGATTTAGATAGATGCTGTTACAGTAGTCCATCTTAGAGAGAACTAAGGATCTGGAGACAGTGAGCTTCAGGGGGAAGAAGAGGAAATGAATAATACCTCTGAGGAGGTGCAGTTGGTAGTGTGACTTCTTTGAGATGTCAGAAATGTGAGGAGAGAAGGAGAGTGTGGAGTCGAAGATGACCCCGAGGTTTTTTGCCTTGCAGGTAGGAGCAGGAAGAGGGGCAAGAGAGGCCAGCCAGAGAGCTGCATGGAAGGAGGGAGTGGGTGTGCTGATGAGCAGAATCTCAGTCTTACTAGCATTAAGGCAGAGGTCATTGGCGGCACACCACTCCTGGATAGCAGACAGACAGTCAGAGATGAGGGAAGGAGAGGAGGAGGCCGAGGGTAGCCTGGAAATGAGCTGGGTATCATCCGCATAGCACTGAAAGTTTGGGGCAGAGAGCGGCGATGCGGTGGGCAAGGAGTGCCAGCTATTGGTTGAACAGCCTGGGAGAGAGGTTAGATCCCTGGGGGACACCACAGGTAGAGAAATAGATGTCAGAGATGAAGGACCCAAGTTGGACCTGGGAGGGTCGATTGGAGAGGAAAGAAGTCAGCCACGCCAGAGCCTGACCAGTGATACCCAGGTTATCACGGAGATGGTTGAGCAGGATGGCATGGTTGACAGTATCAAAGGCAGACGAGAGATCAAGCAAGATGAGAACACACAGAGTGTTAGAGGCAAGGTTAGAGAGCAGGTCTTCACTGATGTTCAGGAGAGCAGTTTCCGTGCTTCTGGCGGCTCTGAAGCCAGACTGATGGTCATGAAGACAACCCACAGATTCAGCGTGGAGATTAAGCTGGGAGAAGGGCAGTTTCTCCAGGAGCTTGCCCAGGAAGGGAGTGATGGAGATTGGGCGATAGTTTGCCGGGCAGGAGGGGTCGGAAGAGGGTTTCTTAAGAAGAGGGTGCACAAGGGAGTGCTTAAGGGGGGATGGGAAGACTCCAGTGGCGAAGGAGTGATTGCAGAAGTCAGCCAGGGCAGGAGCCAGGGAGTCGATGTGGTTCTTGATAGTTTTGGAGGAACAGGGGTGAACCTGTTTCGACGAGACTTTCATAGATCGGACTTGTCTGGAAACCTCATCAGCAGAGAAAAGGGGAAAGGTAGAGAAGGAGGGAGGAGAGGTGGCTGCAGAAGGGCCAGAGAAGGAGCAGGGAATAGAGGGAGGGAGGCGATAGGAGGAGAGTGAGGACAGGATGTCCTGAGTTTTTTAAATGAAGTGAGAAGCCAGTGCCTTGCAGAGGGCCTGGGAGGGGACAGGAGAGGTAGAGACTGCGGAAGGATTGGCAAGTTCCTTGCAGATTTTAAAGAGTTCAGCCGAGTTGTTAGATGCCGCAGAGATGCAGACTTGGATATGGGCTCTCTTCTTGGTGAGAACGGAGAGCCGGTATTGCCTTTGCAGCAGGCCGCAGGCCAGTTTGTCAGAGGATGAACATGCAGCACGCCATTTTCTCTCGGCCACCCTGCACTTGCGTTTTAGGGTGAGGAAATCTGAGTCATACCAGGAGTTACACTTGGCTTTGGGCTTCAGGCGGATTTTCATGACAGGGGCAAGGATATCAAGAGTATCAGATATAGGGGAGCGTGGAGAGGGCTGTGTCAGGGTGAGAGTCAGCCAAAGGGGGACAGGGGGATGAGAAGGTGGCGGCGAAAGCCTCAACTGACACGCGCTTCATCAGATGACAAGAAGGAGGGAGTCGCTCTTGTTTCTGTATGTTTTTCTCATTCTCCCCCTATCGTCTCACACTTTGTCATGCACTTGCACTATCTGAAACGTCATTGGACTAGTACAGGAGTTTATGGATTGTAGGTTGTTCTCCCTCTCCTCCCCACTTTCTCACCTTCCTCCTTGTAATGCACTTGCACTAGTAGTAATGCCATCAGGCCTAGTATGTTAGTCATTTTTTGTTAGTTCATTCAGAAACTTCAAGGCCTAAGAATGACTCTTTGTTCCTTTGTTCCCTTCCCGCTTTGAAGCACTTATCTTGTGTATAAGCGCTTTACAAATAAACAATTACAACTTGGTCGTTAGCTCACCTTCAACTGCCAAATTTGACATGGTGAACCCCGCCACCCCCACACCTCTAGCCTGATCCCATTTCACAATTGTTCCTCCTCGAAGTGGCATTTTTCTGTTTTTTTGTTTTCGTGTAGCCAAGGGTATAACCGTGGGTATCTCTCGTATTGGAAATAAAAAAAGATGGCGGCTTTTTCATTTCTGAAAAGCCGGTCTGCTGCAATGCAACATGGAAGACATTGCTATTTTGGGGGGAATGGGGCACCCCCTTCTACTATGGGAAAATTAATGGGGACTAGGCCGAAAGTTCTTTTTTTCCCAATAACATCTTTATTTTCTAATGACTCTGTCCCACAATTTCCAGTCTAGGGGGGCCAGTACGTACACAATTGTCTGCAAACTTTCAGACAAATCCATCGTCCAAAGTTATTAGCAATTAATTTTTTTAATTTCCTATGTAACTCACCTTAATGATAGTGCAGTAATAAACAAAATGTACTACGTATATTTGTACCTTGAACAAAATGACCACCTAAAGCCAAACTCCAAAATGTGCGAAGAAAACTGCCGCAGAGGAGTCAAACATCTTCATGATATTACAATTTTTTTCCCACAACACCATACACACCTCAACATAAAGGATTCCATTTCATGCCCAATCAACCAGCAAAGGCTCTCTTTATGCGGAGGGTTGGAAGAGGGGGGGCATTTGCAGATAATGACACGCCCACTTTCTTACCTGAGAACTGCCGCTGAAGCCAGGGGGATGACTGTACTCTGTGGAATCGATAAGACTGCTGCCAAGAGAGAAAGAAATACAAGGACAAATATTTAATAATTGTCTACAACTGATACAGATGTGTATCATTCGTTTTTTAATTTGAGGTGTACAATACAGCATTCTGAATTTTAATATCCAAAACACCTTTTCACACACGAACTGCAAAAACAATAGCAGTGTACAATAGCAGATATTGACAGTGTAGCTTTATAAGGATTTAAAATGTTAAACCGCATCATCAATCTCCTAGATAAAACATAAGAGGGGATCATTGTATACCCAATTCCAATCTAAGGGCAACCAAGGGAAAGCAATTCGGAAGATCCAATGTGTTTTGTACAAATAGTGTGTTCCATATGATCAAGCTCTTTTTCAATTCCATAAATTCGCGTCCATATAGGAGTGTTGGCAAAATTGTTCGCCTATAGTAGGTGACTAGTGGTATTAGCGTGTATCTGCAGTACTTGGTCTTTATTTTTTTAAGTTGAGCCACCAAAGCTCGCAATTTACTCTGTAACCTGATCTTGTTGTCCCCAACCTTGACCATGTTATTAATTGTGTACCCCTGGGACACAATAGTGTTACAGGTTTGGATTGAATACCCATACATATACCACTTGGCCCCCTCTCCTACGCATATTAGGAAAAGTCATTACAGATGTTTTTTTGTGGATTATCCTCAGGTAGTTTGTGGTGTGAAGTATTCAACCATTTGTGTGAGACTCCTCTGTAAACCAATACTTGTTTGATCATGGATGATAAAGTCATCAGCAATCGCCAAATATCTCAAGTGCAGGTGGAATGATCTTATACCTTCTAGGAACCTGCCTATATCACACATAGGTTAAATAGCCAGGTAGCTAGTACACACCCCTGCTTCAGTCCCACTCTAGTGATAATTTCATCTGTAAACAAACGTTCCATGTTAATTCTTGTCTGGACAGAGGTATTGCAATGTAAAAGCGCCAATACATTCAACAATCCTCCCGGGAGACCAGGAGGGCAATCAGCAGATAATTCCCAGGTAGGTTTCGGTCCGCCTTCTAAAAAATGGGGACAATGTAGTTTTTATTCCAAGACTCTGGGATTATGCTTGTTCTTAGAAAAAATGAAACCCACTGTATATAGCCATTATGCTCATAACTGGGGATTCTGCCTGAGAATAGTGTTGGACAGGCCACCTGGACCCATGATTCTTGAATTTTTGGATGTTAACTTTTCTCTCTACATCCTTTATTCGAAATGTGCCTCACCATAATGATAGATGCACATCCATAGTGGGTGCCTTAGAAGATGGTGCCTTGGAGAATAAACCTCTAAAGTGGTTTACCCAGAGGGAATATGCTATGGGGTTGGTTTGAATAGTCCTACTCTTCCCTTACTGGTGTATTAATGTAATCCAAGGTGGTTTTGGAGTTGTTTTTACCAATTGGTGCAAGCATATTGGCTCCATCTATAAAGATTCATGGTAGCCTTGTGGAATTTAAGCCAATTCATGTGTTGTTAAACTTCCATATACAATCTAGGGCCACTTCCCGTGACACCCCAGATGGCTTCCCTTAACAGATGTTTCCTAATATCAGCTTCCTCATCATAGCTATGGGACTTTTTCATCGAAGATGATTTCTGACGCTCTTTTACGAGCCATTTCAGTCGCACTGTAGTCATTAACCAGGAACATTTCTTCCATGATTCTTTCCTGTATACAGTTAATGAAATACAATTTATCAGTCCTTACCACACCAGATCTAATAGTACAGCAGATAGGTGAAATATTTGGAATAATTGTGCTATTGATGATAGAAGTATGAAACGTGGGGCACATATACTACATATGCAACTGTATTATTTTGACTATGAGGCCATCCCAGATTTTCCCCCAACCACTAATGGCAAACATTCAAAACAATGGGCTCGGAAAATTGTTATCCTGCTCTTTTGTATGTTATTTGATGCTGTTATTTCCCTATTAATTGATTTTCTGTGAATTTATGTAATAAACATCAAATAGTTCCTAAGAATGCATACACAAAACAAGGGTGCGAGAAAAAAAAAAACAGTGTAATATTTTTCTGATCACAGATGAAGGTGTTTGTATGACAATTTAAGAAGAAAAAGATAACAATATGAAGAAAGTACATAAACTGATGAAGCTGTTGAAGCCTGATACTTCTAGACAAGTCACAGCAACAGAGTAGAACAAGCGTTTAATCTGCCAAGAAGACAAATCGGAGGTTCTTAGCTGTCCAGCAGAGATTAAACGTGATACAAAGGGAGCTGGCTATAAGACAATATCCACTCTGCCTGTGGGGTTTAGTAGTGTTGAGTGTTTACAAAGGACAATTAATCTGTCGAGTCTGCATGAAGGTGGATGTAAAGAGAGAAATATTGGTAGGATGTAAAGCTTGGTTTCACGAATCATGTAGATTGTAGTTCAATAAAAACAAAACTGCAAAGAACAGATAAAAGCAAGTTGTCACCAGTGGATAATGCAGATAGTTCTACCAGATTCAACAGCAGGAGTGTTCAAGGAAAAAGTTCAGTGAATACAAAACCAATATGCTTTTTCGTGACATGCATGCCCCAGCTGGAAGATCATTGTGTAGAGCATCTGCATTTGTCCATGATTCTCGGGTTCGTCACTGTGCCCTTAAACTAGAAGATGAAAACCTGCTTGCTAAAGTGAGTGCAGGCAATCTTATTGCACAAGATGCCATGTACCATATTCATTGCCTCATATTAATGTAACAAAGGTTCTGGCTAGTGACAACCTACAAGGGGATGAAATAATCACCTGGGAAGCATACCACACACGTCAGCAAGAAGAAATTTCAAGAGATTGTGAATGAACACTTCATCCCTTCTTCCTCTATTTACACACCATGCATGCTATGTCAGAGGCCATGATTCGTCATTCAATGGGTAGTGTGAAGACAGCAGTTAAAATTCTTCATTCTGGACAGAGTCCATTCATTAAGTTTGACCAGCCACTCTATGCATTGAAAAAAAAGCGGACTGGAACACTTGTTTGAGCTGATATTACAAGAGCTAGAAAAGCTGTTGTAATAAAAGGATGTGTTTATAAAAAATAAAAAAGGTGCCCATGTGACTCATACCCATAGGGCTTATCAAATCACAGCTAGTAGTCTATTTACTTCTGCAGCAGGCCTACAATGACTAAAGCCAAGAGAGAAGAGCATTCAAGTTAAGTCACTTGAAGACTGGTGTAAAAGAAGGAACAAGTTACTTACCTGTAACTGTTGTTCTCCAGCATGGGTCTCGCATGGATTCACATGCTCATGAATATTCCCCGTCGTCAGGCTGGGAATCCTTGGTAAAGAAAAAAATCAGTATCAGTTTCGTTTCTGATCTGTCTTTCTTAGTAGTAACCGATCACTGGTCTCTGGGTCATACTGCCCCCAGCCAATGACTGTCCTCTCCCTAAGCCACGCCTCTGGCAGCCATCCTCAGATTTGATAGCACGTAAAGTGGCCGTATGACCAAGTGAAGAGCCGCAGAGGGGTAGGCGGGAGGGTACGCATGTGAATCCATGCCAGACCCATGCTGGAGACCAACAGTTACAGGTAAGTAACTTGTTCCTTCTCCAGCATGGGGTCTGGCATGGATTCTGAATATAAGAATACATAGCAGTACATACATGCACAACCACGGGAGGTGGCAAAGGCTCAACATTAAGCATTACATCAAAACTCAACATTAAGCATTTCTTACCTCCTCACCAGGCTCACCTTAAGCGAACAGGTTGCGCAGCACTGCTTGGCCGACTCTGGACTCCTCCCTGGAATCCCGGTCAACGCAGTAGAATCTCGTGAAGCTGTGCGTCTCCACGTAGCAGCCCTGCAGATGTCCAGCAGGGGCACTCCAGACAAGAACGCTGTGGTAGCAGCGATCGCTCTGGTCGAATGGGCTCTCGGACGGCCGGGCAACGGTCGGTTTGCCAACCGATGACAGTGCATGATGCAGCCGGAGAGCCATCTGGAAATGGAAGCCTTCGAGAGAGCCTTCCCTTGGTTCACAGATCCAAAGTTCACAAACAGCTGTGATGTCTTCCAAAAACTCTTCTTTCGGTCCACGTAGGACTTCAGCGCTCTAGCTACATCCAGCGAGTGCCAAGTCCTCTCGGCCGGCGACGAAGGCGGCGCAAAGAAAACAGGTAACACCAAGGGCTCGTTGAGATGGAAGTCCAACGGCACCTTGGGCATGAAGGAGGGGTGTGTCCTCAGCACTACCCTCGTATCGTGAAAGGTCAGGTATGGAGGCTTGCAGGATAGGGCCTGAATCTCTCCCACGCGTTGTGCGGAGGTGATGGCCACAAGGAACGCTGTCTTCCACGACAGAAACTTCAACGGGGCCGAATGCAATGGCTCGATTGGCGGACCCATGAGCCTGGTCAGCACCACGTTGAGCTCCCACGCCGGGGCTGGCGCCTTCACCGGTGGGAATGATCGAAACAGTCCTTTAATAAATTCCTTGACCAGGCGATGAGACCACAGGGATAACCGCCCTGTAGTTCTGGTGTATCGGGAAATCGCTGCCAGATGTATCTTGATTGAAGCATGAGATAGTCCAGCTTTGGCTAGCAACAGTAGGTATGATAGCACTTGAGGGGCTGTAATCCTGAGAGGGTTAATCTTCTGTGCACGGTACCAGACAGAGAACCTCATCCACTTGTGTTCGTAGCACTTGAGAGTTGAGGACGCCCTGGGGTTTGCAAGGACCTCTCTGCAGTCAGCCGGGATATCGTATCCTCCAAACTCTAGTGCTGCAGGAGCCAGGCCTGCATGTTCAGCGACTCCGGGTCGTGATGAAGAATGGCACCTCTTTCTCTGGAGAGAAGATCCGCTTCTGTCGGCAGTTTGACTGGTGGGGACGCTGACAAGTCCAGAAGGTCCGGGAACCATATCTGTCTCGGCCACTTCGGTGTGACGAGGATCATCCTGCACCGGGACCTCTTGAGTTGGTTGATGAGCCTGAGCAGAAACGGCAACAGAGGGAATGCATAAAGGAACAGGCCGTCCCAAGGGAACGAGAAAGCATCGCCCATGCTCCTCGGCTGGGGGAACCTGCTGGCGAACCTCTGGCACTTAGAGTTTGTCGCTGTCACGAACAGGTCTATTTTCCGCCGGAAGAGTTGATCCACTTGATCCTGGTGTAGTTCCCACTCATGGCACGAGCGCA
This sequence comes from Ambystoma mexicanum, assembly GCF_040938575.1. Lineage (NCBI taxonomy): Eukaryota > Metazoa > Chordata > Amphibia > Caudata > Ambystomatidae > Ambystoma > Ambystoma mexicanum. Next base: position 603,489,878 of record NC_090922.1, read on the forward strand.
GCTCCCTCCTGAGTGAGTCGGAAATGTTGTTTTTTATCCCTGCTATATGAAAGGGTACCAGGAACATCCCCTGGACAACGGCCCAGTGCCACAGGTCCTGTGCTTCTTTGGGCAGTGCTGGGGATCTGGTTCCTTCCTGCTTCCTGATGTAGCACATCGTGGTGGTGGTGTTGTTGGTGGAGATCCTCACCACTTTTCCCTTGAGGGATGGGAGGAAAGACTTGAGAGCCCAGAACACCGCCCGGAGCTCCAGTATGTTGATGTGGAGCAGCCTCTCCTCTGGGAGCCATAGGCCTCTCACGTGAAGATCCCCAGTGTGCGCTCCCCATCCTTCCAGGGAGGCATCCGTTGTCACCATCACCTGATATGTTGGGGTCTGAAAGTCCATGCCCACCGCGAGATGCGCGCGGGTGCCCCACCATCGAACAGCTTGGCGGAATAGTTTGTTGAGCAAGAACTTGTCCTCGAAGCTGCCCATCGCTTGCATCCAACGGGCGTCGAGAAACTCCTGCAAAGGACGCATCCGCAGCCTGCACAGGCGCACCAGATAGATGCAGGAGGACATCATCCCGAGAAGGGATTTGATGGACCTCACTCTGGCCACGTCTGTGGCCAGCAGACGCTGTACTTTGCCCAGGATGGCCTTCGTTCTTTCCTCCGACGGCGAGGCCAATCGCACCACTGTATCGAGCTTGGCTCCCAGAAACAGTGCGACCTGCGACGGGACCAGGTGGGATTTGTGGAAGTTGATGGAGAATCCCAGGTCTGTCAGCAGCTGGACAGTCTTCGCCGTGTGTTCGACAAGCTCCCTGTTTGTTGCCCGGATGAGCCAATCGTCCAGGTAGGGGTAAACATGGATCCCCTGCAGGCGCAGCCGCGCCGCCACCAGTGCTAGGCACTTGGTGAACATCCTGGGAGCCGACTTCAGTCCGAACGGGAGGGCCTTGAACTGGTATTGCCGCCCTTGGACCACGAAACTGAGGAACTTTCGGTGTCTTTTTAGAATGGGGATATGAAAGTATGCATCCTCCAAATCCAACGACGATAGGAAGTCGCCTTCCTCATGCTGTCTCAGCATGTGCTGGAGGGTGACCATCCGGAACTTCTGTGCCTTGATGTACTTGTTCAGTTGACGCAGGTCCAGGATGGGGCGCCATCCGCCCATCTTCTTTCTGACGAGGAAGTATCTTGAATAAACTCCGGAGCCCCGAAGCCTCTTTGGGACGAGCTCGATGGCACCTTTTTTGATTATCGCCTTTACTTATAACAGTAGTTGAGGGATGTGGTTTTCCTTCCTGGCCACGGGAGGAATACGGGGACACTTTTAGGAATTCGAGTGTGTGCCCCTGGGCCAGGGCATCGAGCACCCAACGGTCGGTGGAGAGGGATTTCCACACGCTGACGAACCTCGTCAGCTTGCCTCCCACCGGGGTGGTTCGATGGGGGCCCGACAACAACGCCGGTTCAGTCTTGCTTGGCCGCCGCCTTGCCACCTTGGCCTCCTTGGTGACGACGGTGAGGTCCTCCTGACTTGCCTCGTCCCCTGTAGGATTCTTGCGACGAGGAGCGGGCTGCTTGACAGTACGTTGAGGAGCTGCCGCCGAATCCCTTGGAGGCACCTTGCTTGCCTCCGGAGTTCTGAAAGGGCGGATGTCGTCGTTGTAGAACTCCCAAGGCCCGAGCCGTCTACGTGTCGGTCTTGATGGCTTGAAGGGACTCATCCACTGTCTTCCCAAACAGGTTGTTCCTGTCAAAGGGCATGTACAAAACCTTGGCCTGTACATCCTGGCGGAAATCCGTCGCCTTGAGCCACCCCAGCCATCGAAGGCAAACACTGTTGCCCAATTGGCGGAAACCGATGTCCACCTCACCCTCCTGCAGGATTGCCAGAGCCTCTGCCCTCTTATCGTCCGGGAGGAAGTCCAACAGGGGGGCAATCTTGTACCACAACTCCCCGTCGTAGCGGGCCACGATCGCTAGGGCGTTGGCCGCCTTAATCGTCGTCGCCCCGACGATATTACTCGTCGTCCCATGGCATCCAGCTTCTTTCCCTCGCCGTCCGGCGGGGAAGTAGAGGTCGAGGTCGAGGCCGATGCCCCCCCGCTTTCTTCTAGGCCGCTTCTGAAAGGACCGAATCCAGGGTCGGTTGCGCTCTTAGGCACAAGGGGACGGCGTCGTGGACCCGGTACTACTTCTCGTACCGGTCCCTCTTAGCAGGTGTTGTGGACCGGTTCCTGAGGAGGGCAAGTCCCTCGTCCCAGATGTCATCCAACAACGGCACCACGAGGACCGTTTTCCTTTTGGCCTCACGCCGTTGGTAAAGGAAGCCTTCCTTTTTCTCTTCGGGGCAGAGCTGAAAAAGCTTGGATGCCCTGGCGATCATGGCGTGAAACGAGCCAATTTTGTCGGGAGGAGACGCCTGAGGAATCGGCAACGGGAGATCAGTCCCGTCATCACCACAGTCGTCGTCCGTCCCCGTCGTGGCCGTATCCGTCCCCGTGTCCCCCCTTAGGGTCGGGGAAGGAGACAAAGGCTGAGAGGGCCGTGAGGGCTGAGAAGGCGGGGTTGGATGGATCCTTCTCCTCTTGTTAGGGGGGCTTCCCGACCGACTCGGCTCCGTCGGGTCGTCCGTCGGAGGCAAGGGCAACCTGGTCCTTATCTCCGTGCATAAGGCCTGGATTGCTGTCAAAATGGCCACCGAGTTGTCTTGTGGCCCGGGTTGCGACGGACTCAACGGTTGCTCCTCCTCCACCGGAGCCTCATCGTTGTCACCCTCGCTCTCATCGTCCCCCTCGTCGGGATCCCTCCCATGGGGACAGGCCTCCTCTATGACTTTGACCAGTCCCTCCTCGGAGGTTGTGTCCGTTAAGGCCACCGCCCCCCCCTTTTTTTCCACCGGGGCCTTCACGGGGGTCTTCTCGATGGGCTTAAAAGAGGCTTCCCTCCGCGGGGGCAGGGACACTTCTGGGCCCCGAGGTCGCCTCCACTGGGGGAGCCTCCACAGGCTACCCCAGAGCTGTAGCGATACCCTCAATAGAGGCCTTGGCCGTGTGAATCAAGGCCTTCACCACCTTGGGCGCCCTTGAGACCTTCACCTTAGGGGGAGGGTCACCGCCTCGTACCCCTTCGGCCGGTTCCTTAGAGATGGACTGGGGCCTCTCCAGAAGCTTAGCCGGGTTCTCGGACTTTCTCTTCCCCGAGCCAGAACGTTGGCTCGCGGTTCACGGAATCGGTGAAGGTGCGCCCTGCCTGGCAGCCGAGGAGCCCGACCGTTTGGCGCTCCCGGTGCCCGTGGACTTGCGGTGCTTTGCCTTCTGTTGGGCCCCCGTCGCTGGGGCGCCCTCACAGGAGTTAGAAGGCCGCTCGGGTTTCTCCTTCTTCTCACCTGCTGGGCTCTTGCTCTCCAACCAGTTGGCGAGGCGGGTCCGACGGTCCCTCGCGGTCCTTTCCGACATGTTCATGCAAAACGCACAGTCCTTCTCCACGTGCGATTTGTCTTCATGAAGGCAATAGAGGCACTTCGAGTGCTCGTATTCCTTGAGCAGGTTCTGTAGCTTGCATCCAGGGCAGTTCCTGAACAGCTTGCCCGGTGTCAAGCTTACTTACTCCTTGGCCATGTCCACGAGGTAGGCCTCAGAAATTTCGGGAATCCTCCAAGAAGCGTAGCTCGACGAAAACTTCACCCTTGAGGGGCGTAGAAGATTCCGAAAAGGGTCCCCGTTGATCAGCAGTAGAAGCGGTGGAGCTTGAGGCTCTTTGAAAAAGCACGAAACGCAGAAAAAGCTCGAGAGCTATAGCACAAGGACTCCCAACACTTGAACGTGCGGTAAAAATCTGAGGATGGCTGCCAGAAGCAGGGCTTAGGGAGAGGGCAGTTATTGGCTGGGGGCAGTATGACCCAGAGACCAGTGATTGGTTACTACTAAGAAAGACAGATCAGAAACGAAACTGATACTGATTTTTTCTTTACCGAGGATTCCCAGCCAGACGACGGGAAATATTCATGAGCATCTGAATCCATGCCAGACCCCATGCTGGAGAAAGAAGGAATGTATGTATCCAATTTAGATTCTGGTATATCATTCTAATACTAGAACTCCTTTTGTTGACTTTTGTAAGTTGATACGAGAAGGAGATTTCCAGCTCTATTTAGAGGCGCTATCGAAGATTGTCCCCGGGCTTTTTTCCTTCAATCATACTCACCATGCAAGATGGATTCCTGTACACACGTGATATGGTTTCACGTAAAAAGCATCACCCTAACACCTATGCAGAATTCATGAAAGGAAAGTTTATCACAAAAAAGGTAAGGTGTGCATTCTTTGGTAGGGCCCATGAACAATGTAACTCATCAGTCAAATGTGATGGAAGGGCTGTAGGCCTGACAGAAAACCCAACTGCTCTGCATCGTTGGAGGGTCTCTGGTCCTGAGATGACCCGCTTAGTTGAAGAATTTGATTCTACAAAGAAGAAAAGATGAGAAAAAGATGAGCGTCACCACAAGGCCAACAACCATTCAAAGATGGCTTTTGCAAAAGAAATCAAGTCTCTTACTCATGCAATACAAGATATGGGAAACCCATTTAGTGAAACCAGCTGTGATCCAATGGTACTTGATAGAAGAAGTATAGCACACCCAGCAGTTGCAGACACGTCGCTAAATATAGAAAAAATTGGAGTTGACCAGTATGAGTTCTACGTCAACGACCGGCTTATTAATCAAACTAAACCTATCGCAGATCCTATTAAGCAGAATATCCTCCACCTCTACAGCCGTCCTCCAGTTTGTGAAAAGTCAAGTAAACAGTTACAACGGACATCGCTGATGAATGACTGCTCACTATTGTCTTGACTCTACATTGCATGACAGATACGTAATGGAGAGCTGGATGATTTCGTTAGACATGAAAACCAAGCCTATCCTCCAGCATTGTCGAAGTTAGGGAGTCTAAGAACTGGAACAAATTCTAATTCATTAATTTGCTGGGAAGAACTCACACCTGGAAAAAAACAATACTTCCAAACCAACAGTCCAAATGACCATTCTTGACGATGCTGCAATTGTCAGCATGCTGAGACCAGGATTTGCAAAAATATTTGATGATTATGCCAGTGCTGTGTTCATACCCTACATTAAATCTCAGCTTCAATAGGTTACAAGGATAGATATCATCTGGGATATGTACAGGCATGACAGCTTGGAAGAGTTACACACACAGTAAAAGGGGAGAAGATGTTCAGAAACGTGTTCAAGCAAGAAACGCACCTTCCAAAAATTCAGGCAGGATTTTCTATGGGTTCATTAAAACAAGACTGCATTTTTCTCTTTCTTGGAAAAACCTTAACAGCTATTGACACGATGAAAGCTGATAATTACCACAAATAGTACCAATGTTCTTTCTGTAAATCTTCAAGCTATCTTGGAACTGGCTCCATGCTCACACGAAGAAGACAACACTCTCATCCTACTCCATTTATGTGATGCTGTGCAGCAAGGATATAACAAAGCCGAAATATGCACTGTGGACACCGACATCTTAGTTCTCGCCATCATATCTGCACAAAGTCCGTACATTGAGGAACTATGGGTTGCATTTGGAGTTCGGAAGAACTTCCGGTTGTTTGCCGCTCATGAGTTAGCAAGAGCTTTGGGTTCTGATCGGTGTACTGCCTTACCAATGTTTCATGCAATAACTGGGAGTGACACTGTGTCCTTTTTTGGAGGAAGAGGCAAGAGGACAGCATGGGCCACCTGGAATGCATACAAAGAGGCCAACTCAACTTTCTGTGAATTGGCAGACAGACCTAGGTAAGTAGAAGAAATGTTTAAGTCATTGGAGCGATTTGTAGTTTTGCTATATGACCCTACTAGCAGTGACAACCATGTTAATGAGGCAGAAGAAAACACCTATTTACTCAGAAAGGTAGAGCAATTGACCAGCTACCTGCCGCATACGATGCATGTATTCAGTATACAAAAAGAGGTGTCTACCAGGCTGGTTACTGTCGGAACCAAACGATGGTCGCAACATCACAGCTCAAATTGCCAAGTGATTGGGGGTGGAAGAAGAAGGCTGAAGGTGGATGGGAAAAGTCCTGGACACCCCTACCAAAAGATATGCAAACTTGCAGGGAACTCTTAGGATGTGGCTGCAAGAAAGGCTGCGCACTACAGTGGAACTCTAGGAAGGCTGCCCTACAGTGTACTGCTCTTTGTACTGGCTGAAATAAGGGGCGGGGGTTATCACCAATACTCTGAGGGAATAGTATCAATATTTATTCAATAATGAACAATAACATGAAAATCAATACTATAAGACACTATTTGCATACATTAACATCAATAATTGTTAATGCTTTTGTCATATCACTCGACTCTGGCCTGTAACAGACTAGAGCTATCCTTTGTACATTCCATGTATCTGGTATATGTATATTTAAAATGTTTTAGAACACTGCGTATTCATGCAACATAAATGCCATTTTGTAACAAATGTTGTTCATCTAAGTTAAAGTGCCTAGTTACCGTTGGGTTCAGTGTGCTAAACAAGCAAATATAAACAAGCAAATAAACTAAACTAATTTGGCTTTATTAACATTCTCAAACACTCAAACGTGAATGTCACAATTACATGTTTGTAAGGCACCAGTTGATACCACAAGCAAAAAGTTGCTCCTGGTGGCTGTTGGTTTCAAGCTAACCAAGCTCTATTATGCTAGAAGCAGGATCTAAATAGCTCCCAGCAATTCCGAAAAATATTCCCAGATAATGTCTGGTGGGAACTGCTGTGCTGGCACAGGCCTATTGACAGCCTATCCTTTGACTGCTCTTGCCGATCTATAATCGTATTTGGCCTACATATGATCGCTCTGACTAGCCCAGAGGCACCCTGCACCCAGACTTGCATTTAGCCTGCCTATAACTGCATTTAGCCTGTCCCCGATTGCATTTAGCCTGCCTATAACTGCATTTAGCCTGTCCCTGATTGCATTTAGCCTGCCTATAACTGCATTTAGCCTGTCCCCGATTGCATTTAGCCTGCCTATAACTGCATTTAGCCTGTCCCCGATTGCATTCAGCCTGCCTATAACTGCATTTAGCCTGTCCCCGATTGCATTCAGCCTGCCTATAACTGCATTTAGCCTGTCCCCGATTGCATTTAGCCTGCCTATAACTGCATTTAGCCTGTCCCCGATTGCATTCAGCCTGCCTATAACTGCATTTAGCCTGTCCCCGATTGCATTTAGCCTGCCTATAACTGCATTTAGCCTGTCCCCGATTGCATTTAGCCTGCCTATAACTGCATTAGCCTGTCTCTGATTGCACTTAGCCTACATAGGATTGCGCGGTCTAACCTAGAGGTACCTGACTCCCGCAAACCAACTGTTCGTGCCTAAAACTAAGTTAGAATGATACTAACTCTTATTTACCTGTCAGCCTTTTGGACCACAATGCCAAAAATAAACCAGCAACCGAGGCCTACACCACAGGGCTTACCGCCCGTGGATGAAGGACTCTTAACTCCCCCACTAGAGCCCAGCCATCAACCTTCACATTTAATTATTACCCACCAATTGCTAACATACCTCCCCTGTGACACTGCAAGTAGAAACGCAAAACTACGCTCAAGATTACCTAAAATTTACGAACCACTAGCTAGACTCAACACCTCTTGCAACAGAAGTAACACCAACATCCGAAACACTCCTCCTATAAAAACTGACCCCCATCGCAATAACCGCCCAAATAAGCAGACCAATGCTAACAATAGCCTACCTAAAAAGAAAAGCAATGCCACCCAGGCCATAGCAAAGCCGAACCTCCAACTGAAGTGCGCCCTTATTAATGCCAGGTCACTAATAGCACACGCGACCGAAATTGCTGATCTCATTCAAATAGGAGACTATGACATCCTCGCCATAACAGAAACTTGGCTGCACCAAGCTGCAGGACCTGCCATAATGCTTGCCCTACCACATAATTACACCATACTTAGAGAAGATAGAGTCAACTCTCGAGGAGGTGGCCTAGCTATTATTGCTAAAAATAATCTCACCCTAAAAATTGAATCAAGTTCAACGACTAACTCCTGCGAATCATTAACTGCTAAACTCCTCGCATCTCCCTCTCATTCTATTAATATCCACCTTATCTATAGACCACCTGGCCCTATTGGCACGTTCGAGGAGGACATCTCCACGATCCTCTCAAACAACCTAAAAACTTCATCCCAAGTTATCCTTCTGGGAGACCTAAACCTAGGCTACAACGACCCTAAAGACCTGCAAGCAACTAATGTCACTAATATCATCTCAGAACTAGGCTTCTCCCAAAAAATCCTACAACCCACACACGAAAAAGGCCGTATACTTGACTGGGTTGCTGACTATAACTGCAATACTACGATTGTCGACATCAAACCACAAATTTGGACAGATCATGCACTGATAACCTTCCTCCTAAATGTTAACTTGACCATACCTACTGAAATTGTTCTGGCACCCCCCCTGCCAACCAGAAACAAAAAACTTATAACTACAGAAAAACTGCTACCACTCATCCTCCCCAGACTAAACTCTCTACCTGACTCATCGGACACCTCATCACTAGTAAATGAATTCAACTCTTCTATGGCTACAGCTCTAGATACTATTGCCCCACTGAAACTCAGAAAGAGTAAGCCCAGAGCCCACCTAAACACCTGGTTTACTCCTCACCTCAAATCTCTAAGACTTGAAAAACGTAAATGTGAATCTGCTTGGCGACTAGCCCCAACAGAGACAAATAAAATTACACTCATCAATGCCTCCAAGATTTATAAAAATGAAATAAAGAAAGCAAAAAGAGAGAACTTCAACAACAGAATACTGCAGGCCAAATCTGGTACGAAGGAACTATTCCTTATACTAAAGGAACTAGAAAACCCTATTCCTGTCCAGGATAACTGTGATAAAAATAAAATATGGTGCTCGAACATCCAAAAAGCACTAAATGACAAAATTGCCACACTCCAAACAAAAATTGAGATAAAGAAACAGAATATTCCACCCTCAATTAACCTAAGAGGCAAACTACCAACTAGCACTAAACTAAACCATACATTTAACTTCTCGAAAGTAACCATACTTGAAACCGAAAAGATAATACTTTCACTCAAGCCATCCAATTGCCGAGGTGACCTATGCCCAGCCCAACTAATAAAAGACATGGCCAGAGACCTCTCGCCATTCATTTCTAAGCTTATTAATGCCTCCTTTGCTTCAGGCACTATTCCAGATAACCTCAAGCAATCTTGGGTCCTCCCCCTTCTAAAAAAACAAACATTGGACCCATCCATCCGGACTAACTACAGGCCTATCACAACGGTACCGTTCCTGTTAAAAATCCTAGACAGGGTAGCCTACCTGCAGATCCAAAAACACCTGGAGCTGCACCACCTTTTAGGCACAAGACAATCAGGTTTTAGACCTCAGCATGGAACTGAAACCGCACTTATCGATCTTAAAACTCAGGTCGATGAGCTGAGAGACTCCGGAAAGATGGCCTTACTCCTCTTACTGGACCTCTCCGCAGCCTTCGACCTAGTGGATCATGATGTGCTATGCACCCACCTAGAAACAGCTGCCCACTTCTCCACGCATGCCATCGCATGGATCAAATCTTTCCTAACCGGTAGAACTATGAGAGTCTTCTCTACTTCTGCTGCTGCAGACCCAGTATCCATCACATGTGGAGTCCCACAAGGTTCTTGTGACTCCCCCACTATGTACAACATCTTCACGAAGCCCTTGTTCGATGATCTAGATAATCTGGGTGTCACCTACACTAACTATGCGGATGACACTCAGATTCTCATACCACTCTCAGGGGATTATGAACAAGATTTGGCCTTGGTGAACAAGATTTATCTCATCATTCAGGCATGGATGGCCACCCACGGGCTATGCCTGAATGATGACAAAACTGAACTCATCATACTGGGGAACACACAAAACATCAAAAGACTAAAAGAAGAATACTCATCCTTCGTCATAGACGGTAACACTATCAAGGTGGCAAAAGTGGTAAAAACACTAGGGTTCTACCTTGATTCCCACCTCTCCCTAACCAAACAGGTGAGCGCAATGGCATCCAGCACCGCATATACCTGCAAGCTGATCAGAGCCGCAAAACCATACCTATCCACTGCCAACTGCCTAACCCTTGCCCGAGCATTAGTGCTGTCGAAATTGGACTATTGTAACGCTCTATATATAGGAGCCAACAAACACACGGTGCAAAAGATTCAAACACTACAAAACAATGCCCTTAGGGCTGCCTTAGGAATTCCAAAAAGGGAGCATATTTCAGAAGCTAGAAGACAATCTAATTGGCTCTCCACAGTGGACAAAATCAAACTTAAGACAGCTTCTCTAACCTTCAAAAGCATCAACTATCTAGCACCTAAATACCTAGCCGCTAGATTCAACAGAAAAATCTCCACTAGACCCACCAGAGAAGCATACTCTAACCAGTTAATGATACCCCCATTCAAACTAAGTACGGCCGGAGGAAACAGCTTCCCGGTCAAAGCTGCCCAGCTTTGGAACTCCCTCCCGCCCGGCCTGAGATCCCCCCAATCCTACGCTCTCTTCAGATCCAACTGTATCAATTGGATCAAAGAAAATGACCGATAGTCCATTACCACTGTTCTACAAACGTACTATGTACATAATTATATATCCTCTTTCTCCCTACTGCATATTTCCTGCTTATATTATGTTACATGTATATACCATGGCCTGCATTATGTAATTTCTACTATGTATAATCACTATTTGTAATCATATGTAACCTGTAAAGTTTAAAGTATCCTTGAACAACGCGCCCGGTTACCCTCGGGTCTGGCGCGCGCTATAAATAATAAACTCAAACTCAAACTCCTTGAGGTAAATCAGAACATCTGTGGCAGTGAAGGCGGTCAACGGTCAAATGAGTGCGAGATAAAAAGACATTACCCCTTTAAAAGCCTCTCACATTGTAAGTTCAGGCTCTTATATCTAGTGTCATGAACAGATGCAGTGATAAAGAACTGAAGACAACTGCACATAGCACTGAAAGGTACCAAATCCCTGGCAAGCTTATAATAGAAAATGGCACAATTACATTGCATAGATCATCAAAACTGAACCACAGTACAGTTTTCAGATAAACAGTAGACAAGAGTTGTGATACAGGAGAAAACCTGAAACTGACCCACTTTTTATTCAGCTTTAACACATTTGTATTCACTGTTTCAAGGCTGTTCTGCCAAGCAGCCTTTGTACCCTTTGAGATAGAAAGACAAAAATCATGAATTGATTAGGTTGGTCCTAAATGTCAAATAAGGAAAATGTCCTACAGACTTGCAAAAGAGGCATTCCTGGAAAAACAGCCAGTCGCCCGTCAGACATAACAGAGAACCATAATTAGGGCGCATATCATCAGCTTGAACTAACTTGTGTGAACACCCAAATGCACCACAAAAGATCTGAACGTGGTTTTAAATCACTTGACTTTTTAATAATGGCGAAAAGCAGGACAATTAAAAACCCTAGCTTTGTGTCTCACCCGAGACAAGCCATGTACAGTTTTGGCCTACAATCTTGTTTAATGGCAGGATATGCTTGAGAGACTTAACTTTGAATCTGATAAGGGGTGAAGTGAAATTATGTAAGGAATGACCATGAGTTACAATCTAGTGCATCCAAGAGTATTTTGTTAAGTGGGCGAGTAGTGCTAAAAGCTAACAATAGAACCTCCCTTCCCAGGAGTTTAGACTGCCTTGTAGCTGTGCCCATTTGTGGAAATAGGCCTTGCCTGATTGGATTCAGTGATCTATTAGACTTTAATGGCCTGGAATAAAAACTATTATGGCGTAAAACCCCTGTTTCAAGTGCTAGAACGGGGGAAGGGGCGGTAATGACCCGGCAGCCCAGTTTATCCCCCGAGCGAAACGGTAACCCAGGATGCTTAAAAGAAAAGAAAAAAAAAAGTATTTTCCTTCGTTCAACCAGACGCCCGCACGTCGCCTTGAAAGAAGGAAAATACTTTTCCAAGATAGCTGCCATGGAAAAGGAAGTAGGCCTCCATACAGAGCTCCTCTTCCCTTTCCTTGGCGGCCAGCCGGAGCCAGGGAGAAGGAGCGGCTGCAGCAGCAGCACTCGCCTCTGCCAAAATAAGCTAAGTGGGGGGTGGAGAAGGTGGCGGTAGGGGGAGCCGGTCGTCAGGCAGCATGGAACGCAGGCCTTCACTGGCAGATCAAGCCTGCGTTCCTAGATGTGGGATACATTGACCCACTCAGCAGAATTTCCATCCATAACCAAGCTGCACTTCAGCAGAACCAGCAAAATGGCTGCGCTAGCTCCTTTGAGCATCCCTGCCTTGCATCAAAGCTGCGTTTTGCAGCTACAAAAGGATGGCTGCACTGTTTTGCCAAACACCATTGGGCAAGTTGGAACAGGGAGCACCCATTGAAAGGCTGCCAGGGTGTGTTCTGGTGTGTAATAAAGGAGTGAAGTGAGAAGCTGTGCTGCTTTGCTGCTAGCCCAACATTTCCCAGTGAAAAAGGGAAATATTTGACATTTAAAATGATGCCGTTTTCATGCCCTTTTCATCTGTTCTACATTACTCTGCTTTTATCAGTGAGGCCGTGCCATGCCCATCCATATTCAGATTGTGCCCCAGCAGGAGAGCGCATTATTCCTGAATGGCAGGCTGTGTCAGACCAGATCCAGGAAATCAACAGAAGCTTCACTTTCAGATGCACGGAAAAACGCTCGACTTTTGGACTACAACGTGTCAAAAATCACTGCTTCAAAAGAAACCCTAGCTCTAAGGGCATATCTCAATTTCAGTGGACCTGTGTCTTAAACAGATTGCTGTATAAGTGAAATTGACTAGGGCAAAACAATGTTGGGAAGTCAGAAGGAAGAGAAAACCTTTTGAAATGGTCAGCCTAGAAGACTTCACCATAGATAAAAATGCGCTTTTGCAAATAAGGAGAAATGCCCGTTTTAAAAGTGTAATGTTGAAAGAAGGCCCTGTCTTGGCCTAGCAATGTAAATGGGGTTTTGCTACAAAACATATATGGGATGCTTTATTTCAATAGGCTTGCTTCTGATTCAGAATAAAATAAAATAAAGAATTAAATGCATTGGCTGGACTGTGGAAGCTCCAGAACAGGTGATGGTTAAACTGAGGTCTTCCCCCAAAAGGAGCCACCATACATTTCTGGGACACATGCATGTTAATTGCTACCTTTGAAAACTTGGAATGGACCAAGAGAAAGAAATATCACACGCTCGTCAGTCTGGGCTTCAGCTTGAGACAATAGATCTGGGATACCTATGTGTGAAGTGGGGGAAGTGACAAACATTCAATCAAACTGGGAAACCCCCATAGCCACCCTGGGCTGAACTGACAGCTGGTGGTAGCCTGGAAAGACATGACCATATTTGGAGGACAAAGGCAGCCCCATCTGTCTCAAAATACTATTTGATGAATACACTTTTAAGACTTAATTCTGTAACCGGACAGCGCAGAAATGTAAAAGTTGTACAGTTTAAGTGTAATTTTTGTGGCTTTTAAATAAGACGTGTTTGCCTTCACTGGCATATTGTGGACAGAAATGGCAGAGAATTGGATATTCTGAGGAAAGTGTATATGATGCCACTTTGAACTTTGATATTCACATGCCTTATGACTGTATAGACATGTATATAAAGTTATAGAATTTTAGGTAAAGTAATTTCATTGAAAAACCACGAAAAACTATTAGACGGACGAAACAAAGTCCTACAAACGTGAGAATTGGACTGAAATGTTTTGTGTGAAATATGTAATCTGCCTATGTAATTTGTCACAACTGTACAAATGTGTAATTTATGTTAAAGACTGATTTTAGCAGAAGTAATTGTGGGTTGATCCTATGCATTGTAAAGCACAAGTCATAAATCTAACATCATGCCCCTGAAATTCAACTGGCTGACAGCAAGGCGGTAACAATCACCTCTGACCAATCCAGTTGTTAGAGGCATGCCCAGCCTAAACCTGCCCCATCGTATAATCCCATGATGTCACCATGCCTTATAAATAAGAGAGGCTGACAGAACTCTGGACACACTCTCTCCTGAATTTCCAGCGCCTGCGTATCCTGACATTACAGATCCACCTTTGCAAGTCTCCAGACTCTACTGCAAGGCCAAAGCACAGCTGATCCTATCCCAGCAAGGGCGAAACATAGCGGATCCTATCCCTGCAAAGCCTTGATCCAGAAATTCCACTAAAATCCCAAAATCAAAGGGGAAAAGCTGTGGTACCTTCGGGAGCATCCTCTGACCAGACCAGCTTTTTGCCCACTACCTGCATGCCCGCTGTACCCTTGCCATCCTCCAGTGACCAGACCTGCCCAGCTGTTTACTGTTAGGAGAGCCGCCTTCCTGTCACCAGAACCTTTTGCGTCCAGAATCCGGTTGGCTGCTCAAATCCTTAAACTCAAGTGTTGATTGTGATTATTTCCCCATCCCATAGCCACACAGTCTACCCATCTTGGTGCCTTTTTCTTTGTTCTACTCTCTATGAAATCGTATCCTTGCCAACTTGTTTAAGACTGTTAGAATTCTTTGTGCATCTTATCCTTGATCTCCAAGCGTTAGCGCCACTTTTCTATTCATTTCTGTCCTGCATAGATCATAAGTCCTTAGCTATATTTGGAATAATCAAATTAATTCCTGCATAAAAGTGAACGCGGGGTGAAAAGGTTGACATATAGTCTAGATAATTTAGTTTAAGTAAAACTTGCCTATCCTTTTTTTTTTTTACCAACTTTATTTATTTCGGTTACAGCATTATCAGTGCATCACATGAGTCCACAGGATTCTTTTTACGTTCAATATGTCGGGAACTTGCCCTGCGCCCCTCTCCCTCAGCCCCAACCTCTTCCCTCCCCCCCCATTCAGTTCGGGGTGTCCTGATGGGTAGGGGACCCAGCAGGGCTCCGAGGGCCCAGAAAGTTCGCTACCAGGCGAGGTTGAAATGTTAAAGCTGGGAAGCGGGAGTGGTAGTCCAATACTGGAGCCCAGCAGTCAGTGAAGCGATGAAGGGCCCCCTCCTTTGCCGCTGTGACCTTCTCCGCCACCAGGACCTGCCAGACCTTTATCCACCAGAGGGCCAACAACGGGCCCTCCTGAGTATTCCATTTCCTTGCCACTGTGATTTTGGCTGCTAGCAGTAGCTGTGTGAGCAATTTGGCCGTTCGGCCCGTTCTGGGATAGCAGTCCGGATTCGATGATCTGCAGGAGGACTGCACTATTTGGCACCCCCACCACATGTGAAAAAAGGTTCCTCGTGCACCGCATCGTCTCCAGCAGCTCGGGTCAACTTCAGCATTACAGTGGTGCAGGCAGGCTGGTGAATAGTACCACCGGTGCAGGAGCTTCAGGGCGCACTCCTTATTGGTTACGCATCTGGATGTTGAGCTGATCCTGGACCATATCTCTACCCATGTTTGATCTTCTATGGGGTTTCCTATGTCTGCCTCCCATCCAGACATGTATGGCGGAATGATCACGAGCATGTCTTCCTGGAGGAGTTGGTACAGTTTAGTGATCCGACCTCGACCTGTGCTTTCTGCCGTAGCCAGTTCAAGAGGGTGGAGGTCCCGGGTGGCCCCTCGACGGACCGCGGGCTGCGCGATCCAGTGTCGGAGTTGGATGTATGTAAACCTCTCTCCTTCTGTTAGTTGAAAGCAGGCTTTGCATTCCTCGAAGCTAAGTGGATTGTTGGCTTTGTATAGTTGAGAGAGGGTTTGGAGGCCACCTTTGGTCCATCGGCGGAAGCGGGCTGACTCCATGCCTGGTTTGAAGTCAGGGTTCCCGGTGACCGGAGAGAGCGGACTCGGGGTCTTGGGAATCTTCCTCCTTCGGCGGGCCCAGGCCCATGCCTCAAGGGTCGGTTTGGTGGTAACTAACATTTGCGGTCCTTGGCTTCCGCGTGGTCCCGGGGTATGTAACAGGGAGTGTAGCTCTGGCTGGCATCTGGATTGCTCCATGCGTGACCATTTGGGGGGTACGGGGGGTCTCCGGATTCGACCAGGCCGCTGCGCTTGCCAACTAGGCCTCCAGGAAGTAATTCATCAGGTTGGGGAGGCCAAGGCCGCACCATTTCGCGGCTCCCGTCATGACCTTCATAGGAATCCTGGCTCTGCAGCCTTTCCAAACAAACTTAACTAGCTTCTTTTGAAGCTGTTCCAAGGCCTTCTTTGGTGGGGGGGACCGGGAGACCGGAGCACATGTACAACAGCCTCGGCAGCAGGTTCATTTTACATGGTGTGACCCGCTCCAATAGCGAAATCTCTTGCTTGTCCCATCTTCGGAGGTCTTCTTCCAGTTCCTTGAATAACGGGGGGAAGTTGACGTTATATAGCTGTTTCGGGTCCGCCGTGAGGCGGATACCCAGGTAAGCTGTTGAGGAGGAGCTCCATGCTAGCGGGCGGAGGGCCTGGAGATTGGCCATGAGGGGAGCGCTTAGGTTGACGCTTAATGCCTCTGATTTGGCGTAGTTCACCTGGAATCCGCCCACTTCCTCGAACGCCTCTAGCTCTGTCAGGATTGCGGGCAGGGAGGATTGACAGTGATGGAGACCAGCACATTGTCGACGTAGAGGGAGATCTTGAATTATTCGCCATTTATATCTAGGCCGGTGATGTTCTCGTCGGCTCGTGTGTGCTGGGTGAATGGCTCCATGACCATAGCAAAAATTAGTGGTGAGAGCGGGCAGCCTTGTCTCGTCCCGCATGAAAGCTGGATCGGAGGAGAGGTCTTTTGATTTAGGCGGATTGACGTCTTCAGGGCTTTGTATTTGCAAGCACCATTTTCTGGAATATTGGGCCGATCTGAAAAGCCTCCATGGTAAGGCGCATGAAGTTCCAGTCCACCCTGTCAAATGCTTTAGTGGCGTCTAAGGTCAGGACCGCCATGTCTTGATGTTCTTGGGTCGCAATTTCGATGAGGTTAAGCGCTCTGCGGATGTTGTCTGAAGTGCTTCTTCCTCTAATAAACCCGGCCTGGTCCTGGTCTATGATAGATGGGAGGATTTGCGCCAATCTGTTGGCTAGGACCTTTGAGTATGTATTAGCGTCCACGTTGAGCAGGGCTATCGGTCTATAAGATGAGCATTCCTTTGGGTCCTTGCCGGGCTTCAGAAGCAGGATAGTGGTGGATTCTTGCATCGAGGGTGTGATAGAGCCTGAGTCCCGGAAGGAGTTGAATAACTCTGTGATTGGGCGTATCAGCAGAGGGCGGAAGAGTTTGTAGAATTTTCGTGGGAAGCCGTCTGGACCGGGGGCTCTAGATTTCAGATTTTTGATTACTTCCTCCACCTCTTTGGCTGTGATTGGGGCTTCCAGGGCTGCTCTACCTGCTTCTGAGATATGTGGGAGCCGGGCATCTGCTATGTATTGCTCCTGAAGGGTCTGTGGACGGGGGGCTGTGGTCAGGATGTTGGATAGATGGTGGCCGCGACTCGTAGTTTCGCACCGTCTCCGTATACGGTACCACCTTTCGGATCTCTCAGAGCGGTGATGTAGTTCCGTCGGCGGGTTTTCGCGAGCTTGTTCACCAGGAATTTGTTAGCTTTATTGCCATTTGCGCAATAGCTCTGTTTTGTCCGGATCAGGGTCTGGGCTGTGTCCTCGGCGTAGTGGGCCTCCAGCTTTGTGCGAGCCAGCCTGACCATCCTGGAGGCCCTGGGGGACCATTTATTTTCTAGGGCTTTATCTGCCTCCATCTTGTCCTTCTCCAGTTGGTTCTTGAGCATAGTTCGCCTCCTTGTGTTCGCGGCCGCCTGTGCTATTAGTTCCCCTCTGATTACGGCCTTCATGGCTTCCCATCTTGTTGCCATAGAGGTGAGATCAGGAGGATTTTCTTTGAAGTTATTGGTGATTGCCTTAGCTATGGCGTCTCGCACCGCCATATAATGTAGCATCGGTTCATATAGGGACCATTTACTACGTTCCGGAGGTTCTGGGTCGAAGACCCTTGCGGTGAGAAGGATTGGGGTGTGGTCTGACAGAGCCCTTGCACCTATTTCTACGTCGTCCGTAAACTGCAGGAGCTGTGGGCTAGCCAGGATGAGGTCGATTCGAGATGGGGTGCGGTGGACGTGAGAGAAGAAGTAGTCGTCCTTGGTGTCCGGGTGGAGAACCCTCCAGGTGTCCATCACACCCAGAGTTTTGAACAGATGGCAGAGGCCCAAAGCTAACTTGAAATCCCTACTGGATGGGGAGCCCGACCTGTCCTGCAAGGGGTTGGGAACCCCATTAAAGTCCCCTCCCAGAACCACCAGGCCCTCGAGAAAGGGGAGAAGGGTGGTTTCCAAGTTAGTGTATAAAGCTTCCTGGCCGTCGTTCGGTGCGTAGATGGCGTTCAGCGTCTGAAGCTGCCCGTAGAGGTCCCCCTTGACTGCCACGAATCTGCCGTCTGAGCTGCGTAGGCTCTCCCTTTCCCTAAAGGGGATGCCTTTCGCTAACAGAATTGCTGTGCCACCTTTTTTGTTGGGGCCAGCGGTCAGGCATTCTATGGGGAATGCTCGGGACCATAGCCTATGGGAATCCTCCGTTAAGAGGTGGGTCTCCTGGAGAAAACCCACCGAGGTCTGAAGGTCCTGCAGACGATGGAGGATGGACTTGCGCTTTGTGGGGGAGTTCAGGCCTCCGACGTTCAGTGAGCTAAAGCAGAGTTTGGTATGTGCTGGGGTGGAGGCCAGTGGAGCGTCGCTAGGATTCAGGTGGGTGGTCCTGCGCTCAGGGGGGTCTCCCAAGGGACCGATGACAGTGTGATTCAGCTGCAACCGAGTTTTAACTGTATCCAATTTAAGGCCAACCGGGCCTTGGTAACTGTGGGGGCTGGGGGCGATCCCCGCCCAACTAAAGGGAAGGGAGGAACAAGGGGCAATCAAACTGGCCCAGATGGGCCTCGGGCCGAAGTGACTGTCCATCCACTCGGCAGGGGCATTGCGTGGGACGTCCAGGAGCCAAGAGTGCAAGGTCCGGCCCGAGAGAACTGCTGCTTCGTTACTGGTCGTGCGCTGTGGGAGTTTTCCCTCCCCTTGGGACTTTCCTCCAGTGGGCGTGCTGGGGCTTTGGTGTTGAGCTGCGGGTTATGGCATTTGGAGAAGTGGTCGTGTCCTCCTCGGTTGTTGAGGGCTGGCATCCCATAATGTTGCCTGCCTCTTCCAGGGCATGGATTATCCTTGTTTGACCCTCCCAAGTAAACTGCATCGAGGCAGGGTAAAGCCAGCGGTATTTGGTTTTCCGTTCTTGCAGGAAGGTTGTTAGAGGCCGGAGGGCTCTCTGCCGCTGGACTGTGGGAGCAGATAGGTCTTCAAAGAGCTGTATGGGGATTCCCTGATACATCGGGTCACCTTGCGAGCGGCTTGCTGTCATGATCTCCTGTTTCGTCGAGAAGAAGTGGACTCTGGTGATCACCTCAGGGTTGGCCGTCGCAGGGCTGTTTCTGCGGCTGCGCAGTCTGTGAGTGCGATCGAGCAGCAGGAGTGTTTGATCACAGTCCGGGAGAAGCACCTGGAAGAGGTCCCCGATGTAGGTAGGAAGCGCTTGGTCCGGGACCGATGAAGGGATGAAGGGACCCCTCTGATACAAATATTGTTCCTGCGGGCCCTGTTTTCCATGTCCTCCTGTTTCAGATTTCCCAAAGGTTTAAGTACCTTCTCTTGGATAAACTACTGTTTCCAAAAGCAGTGAAGTGAAATTGACTTTACTCATATTTGTAACTTTCTAGACCCCAACACACACTATCTTACAATAGGGTGCTGGAGGGGTTACTTAGTATCGCATTTGTCTAGTTTCTCGTGTAGCATTTTATGTTGCCCTTACCTCGATTAATTGCTGGTGGCCGTGGTTTACTTTTAACTACCGTGGTGAGCTTTTACCGCGGGGTGCGTTCGCAGCTGCAGTAAAGCACCCAAGGGTGCCATTTTTGTCAAAATGGCCCCAGCCTTTTTTTGCCATTTCTTTGTGGAAAGGTCTTTCTTACTCTCCACGACAAACCACTTTGTTCATTTTGTCTTTGGCAGGATTCACAAGTGAATCCTGCCTCTGGCTTCAGGGTGTCTGGCGGGGGCAGGAAGCGAGGGAGGTGCCCGAAACTGCCTGTGCTTAGTCTCCTAGGAGACAGAAATTCACTCTTAGGTGATTGGCTGGCTGTCTGGCAAGGACAGCCACCCTGCTGGATGACTGACAGCTAAACTGGAATGAATGGGAAAACCCTGCATAAAAGGCAAGGTTTTTTGGCTTGGAAAGCAGAGTCGACCACTGGACGAAGGAATCCGAAGAAGAACTTGGAAGAGACGCCTGCTGCAACTCCTGGACCGTTGGTTTGCCCGGTGAAGTCCTGCTGCTGCGCTGAAGCTCTGAATTCGTTTTGACTAGAGAAGCCCTGTAAGGACAACTTCTCCCCTAGAGTTCGTGGGACCAATCAACTTCAAAGTAAGCCACCTGGACATCCTCTCGAAGCTGGTTGCGTTTCCACTGCAGTTGCTGCTGGAAACGAAGAGCCAGGGAGAGGAGCACCAGATTGTGTGCATTGCTTTTAAGTTGGCCAAAAGCTCCAGGAAGATCCTACGCACTCCCAGGAAGCAGGACTGTCCGAGCTGAGCCACCTCAACAGAGTGCTGGACCTCAGATGCAAGGAAGGCCCACCTCAATAGCCAAGAGTCTGTGGTGGTGCTATTTGCTGAGATACAAGGCGCTGAAACCACAAAGTGCCACTGAATAGAAGTTGGTCCTTTTCCATCGCTGACCGTCTCGTTGCAGTGCAGACTCCAGACGTCCTTCATCTTGTCCCCACGACTGAGGCCCAGGAACACAGGATCTGCAGAGCTGTACAGGAACAGAAGCCAGCTGGAACCATTTTTCTTCTAACCAAAGGTATTGTAAAGTCTAAGAACTTACCTCTTGTTGTGTAACCTCACTCGTTTTCAGTGGAGACTTGTCTTGGTTGCTAACAGCTTCTTTACCTCACAGGCCTAATCAGCTTTGGGCCCTACGTTGATTTCTTCTTTTCTACAAAGACTTCTAAAACATTGTGTAAGACTTTTACCTACCTGCAAGAAGTGTTCCAGCTCACCTTGACCTTCGTCCTATTGACTTTGGCCTGTCCTGGCTCCCTGAATAACTTCTTCCCTCTGACTCTGTGTTTAGCCCTCCTTCTAGGAAGGGATTATCTTACTGTGCACTGGGGGTTACCAAAAGTACTTGCCTGCTTGAGAATATTTGCGAGATCTCTTGTTTTATTCTAATAATCTGTTTCTTTGACATACTCCTAAGTATTGCCCTAAATGCAACAGTGATATATTAATGTCCACAGTGTCCTAGCCACTGAAGTCACCTGAGAGCGTAGGAAGTGTCTGTGTGCCAGCCCAAATTGGTATCTGCTGATTTAGGGAAACTCAGAGTGTGTATTTTGGAGTGTATTTGTGTGTTACTATTATATTGCCCCTTCTGAAGAAGGCTTACTCAAACTGACTGTTAAATTAATAATTGTTTAATCAAGAAACCTTGTGTGTAAGAGTGTATTTGAATACTTTTCACTGTGAATCTCTGTGTAATTCCCCTACAGCTCACATCGACCCCTCTTGAGATAAGCCTGGCAGCTCAACACACTACCAGCCTGTGTAGTAGAGACTTGTACCAAAGACTGGGTTCCTATTGGCAGGAGGACAGGGTTGTTGTAGTGCACCCAAAGGGTATTGCATACAATCTTGCCTAACAGAGGGCGTTTTGGGGGAAAGCATGGAAGGAGGGTCATGGATAGATTGCAAGGGTGCACGCTTTTAATGGATATTAGATCTTTGTAATA
Organism: Ambystoma mexicanum; assembly: GCF_040938575.1. Classification (NCBI taxonomy): domain Eukaryota; kingdom Metazoa; phylum Chordata; class Amphibia; order Caudata; family Ambystomatidae; genus Ambystoma; species Ambystoma mexicanum. Next base: position 603,511,775 of record NC_090922.1, read on the forward strand.
GGAAGGTTTGGTTGAGTCAAGTGCAGTAATGAGGGCAAGGTGTGATGTTGTAACGCCCACCTGATTCCCACGGAGGCGCCAACCTGTTCTGGACTGCTATGACCTCTTCTAAGGTGATGTGCAGGACTCGGAAGACGGACTGTACCGGACCCCCAAACCTCGCCTGTCTGGCCCGTAGAAGAATCCTTCTGTAGATGGAAAAGGGGATTAACTGTCTGCTGGATAATGTGTCGGATTCCCCCCTTCCCCCTCTCACACTCCTCGAACCCCCTCCGTGATTCCCCGTAGAGTCTCACCTTACAGTCTGAAAGGACGAGCTCTCCATCCTGCTTCCGATGCAGGGGCGCGTTGATTTCCAGTTACTTCACTGGATCTCGGGTTTGGTGAGTATTCAACTCCGCTTGACTTTTCCGATATGAGGCCGTAAGTATTCAGTTGCAAAAGTTCAAGCCTTAATTGTCCGTAGTCCTTTTCTCTATTTCAGATGTAGGATGAAGAATCTGCGTAGAGGAATGGATTTGCCGAAGGTAAACTCTGGTGAGTCTTTTTGATGGATGGTTCCCTTAGTGATCTTGCTTTCACCCACTAATGCGTGTGTCTTTTTCCCCGTAGGGGCCGGGGTACGGAAGTGCCAAAGAAGCGGCGCCGACCCGAGGTAGGAAAGATTGTCCCAACAATAATCAGGTAAGTCTTAAGGTGGAAGAATCAGGCCTTCCTCGATCTGTTCCTTCGCTCACCTTTGTTTTGTCTCTTTTTCCCCTTAGGGGCCGGGGTGCGGCAGTGCCAAAGAAGCGGGGCCGACCCGAGGTGTGGAAAGATTGTCCCAACAAAAATCAGGTAAGTCTTAAGGTGGAAGAATCAGGCCTTCCTTAATCTGTTCCTTCGCTCACCTTTGTTTTGTCTCTTTTTCTCCTTAGGCGCTGAAAGGCGACGGAAGGTTCTAATGGTCGCTGAAGAGCCAGAGGGCGCCTCGTGAAGGTGAGTGGAACGCGGCGCTACAGCGAGCGATGCGATGCGCTTCTAAAAATAATGTTTTTTCTCAGGATCGTCGGAGTGATGGTTCCGGACTCCGGATGGAGGTAGGTAAAGTTCAATTTTTCACCTTTCTCTCCTTTCCTTCCTTTTCAGGTGTTCCAGGTTGCAGGCGGCCGTGGCTGGAGCCAGGAAGCAGGAGCAGACACGGTGAGAGTCCAGCTGCTAGATGCAGAACAACGCGAAGCGTGAGCTGCTGTCTGGGCGTGGTTTAAATAGCCTCCAAAGTAGTTCCAGGTAAGTATTCTTCCTCAGCCACGCCCGAGTGGTAAAATAGTCCCATAGGTAAAATAGTCCCTTTCAGACCTCAAGGAGGTCTGGATCCGGCAGCATGGTCTGCATCAGGTAAGTCCATCCAAGCACTCCCATAATGAGCCTGGCGCCTATGGTGCCAGGACTGATGACTTCTATGAGCCTGGCGCCAAAGGCGCCAGGACAATGTCCAAAGAGCCCCTATAAGGGGTTGCTGGGTCCCTCCCTGGGGACATGATGTCTGCTTTCGGGGACGCTGGGCCTGAACTGGCTTCCCGGGAGTAGGCATCATGACAGATGTGGAGTCCTCACTGATACCCAGCCTGAGATCTCCTCCGATATGGCCATCTTGTTACTCTGATGTTTTTGGTTTTAACAATCCTATGGACTACAACTCCCACAATGCCTCAAGTAGAGAAGCGAGGAAGCAGGAGTTGGTAGGAATTGAAGGAAAACACACGGGCTAGTTGTTATGGTGGAGATCTGCAGCGCGGGACATTTAAAAATAGCTTGTACTTAAAAGTCTGCATCGGAGAGCAGTGCAGCAGAGTGGGCGAAACGGGAAGCAGAACCGTGAGTGAAGGCAGACGCACAGAAAAGGAACCGTGCAGCAGAAGGCAGAGGATTTCAAGCTGCCGCTTGTAAGCCTTCCTTACCGGAGTGGCGGAAGACACAGGGGAGCATGGCAGGCACCAGGCAAGAGCCCCTCCAGAACCAGCAACAGGGGGCGACGCTGTCCAGAGAACGGTTATGCCGGAAAACAACAGCTTCGCCGGCAAGTGAATGTGCAAGCCGGCGGAGAAGCTGTTCCTGAGTAAGGACTTTGCCGCAGCTGTGTGCCACGGGTTGGAAAACATTGGTGAGTTTGCCCAGTGATAATGGGAACCCTGAGGTGCACGGACAGGCACAGAAAATTGAAAGTGAATTTTGAATACCACCCAATTAAAGCAGAAAAGACTGCATTTGCACAAATCTTCATGCATGAAATGTCAAGATGGGGAAAGTTGGAGCAAACATAAATGTTAATGAAGTTAAAAGCCAGAATTTATACAAGCCTCCATATCGGAGATGTGAATATGATGAATGTTGGAATAAATATTGCCACAAGCAAATTAAAATTGGTGAAGTTAACTTGAACAAGTCTCCATATATGAAATGCCAATATGGGGAAAATTGGAACAAGCAATATCTAAAGCCAATAAAGTATAGACCGTGTAGGAATACAACTGTGCTATACTAAAAGATTGAGGGAAGATTCCTTTGGGAAAGAGATACCAGGGAGGAGAGTATACCAGGGGATCTACAAGGCCCAGAGGGGGACACCTGGCAGGGGAGTACGCCAGGTAATCCTTTTAAAGTATAAGGAAAGACAAAGACATTGCGACTAGATACCTGATAGGAGAGCATACCAGGGCATCTAAAGAATCTGCTGAAGGATTCCTGGCAGGGGAGTATACCAGGAAGTCATTATTAAAGCTTGTTGTATAGAAGAGACATGTTTGCCAGCTTTGAGAAGTTGTATGACAATGACATTCTTACCAACCTTAAGGGAACATTGTTTGAAAAAGTAACTTCTGCCATCCTTGACATTTTTGTTATATGGAAGAGACGCTTTTGCAAGCTTTGGGAAGTTATTGTATGGAAGAGACATTCCTACCATCTTTAAAGGAACATTGCTTGGAAAAGACACTTTTGCCATCCTTCCTGAATTAATCCAAGGGAAGGGAACCATGCTCTGGATCCAAGGACACCTCTTTGAAAGAAACCATTTTTTGTTGAATATATTTATTTGCTTTACATTTGAACACATTTTAGCTAAACCTAGATAAAAGACAATTTACCTTACACTTCTTAATTGTTTCTAGTGTGAGGGTAAGATATATTTTGGACACAAGGACAGTTTATGACAATTCACAGAATGATCTTATGTATAGTTTCCTAGGTAGGGAAACTCCCTTTAGTATAGGGACAGACGCATTTATCCAACCCTTTTCTTTTAATAAATATGTTTGCTGTTGAGAACATTACCACTTTCTGTCCGCCTCTCATTTCTGACCCCTCACAAAGGTTTTGTAGGCAGTAAGAAGAATAGGATAGTAATCTTTGCATCAGCTGCCTAAGTGTAGGAACAATGATGTCCTCAAATGTTGATTAGCAGGGAGATAAACGGTTGGTGGCTCCTGGGTCCTTATATGAAAATCCTGACTAATACAGCATATACGGCATCAGTCAACAAAAATGAAAAGATGTATCCCCTTACCCACCATCAGATTTTCCGTCAAAGGTATTAATTCAGTCGGATTTAAGAATAAATTGCACTCATGTCCTTAACAAATTTCTCCTTTATGTGGTGCAGAAAGGCTTGCTCCTCGCTAAGCCCAAAAAGGGACATTTTCAAAAAATAAAACAAGTAACTTTAGAAACCTGTATGAATAAGCCATGGCAATTGGAATTTTCTGGAACATCGTTCTTGTGCAATTAAATTAGTATCTGTGCCTGCACAACTTGAATGGATGTGGTCAGCGCTACAGATTATAGTGGTTCCAGACACATTTGCTTCATCAAAACATGCAGATATTCTAAAATGAAATAAAAAATAAATAAAAAAAGAATAGGGCATAAAAAATACTCAGAAGCATAGTAGCATGCTTCCACCCACACAGCTCCAAGGATACATTTTGGATCAATGGTAGGGGCAGAGCAGTGCCACAAGGAGGAAGTCTAATACAACTGTAGCCTGATCTGAAGAGGAAATTTAAAGCTTAACATTTTAAAAAAAGAAATAGAATGATTATAAATAAGTATGGATTACAAAAAGATATATATTTTAGTATTCACATATATTTATACTTCTCTGAAAAATATCCCCATTGAGAATAACTACTTTTATACTCCCTAAAAAGTCATTTTACTCCCAAAGTCCGAAATGTAGGAGTAAAACATGCCAGCTTCAATTCTCTATTTAAAGTGCTGAATGTGGTGTTGGCATAACTGAAGAGGTAGCTAAGGGCATCTTAAACTTAAATCATCAGGTTCAGAACCTGAGAATGCCAACAGAGGCAGTTCCAGGTATATAATCTGGCAGATAAATTAAGGAAAGCGAAACAGGATGTGCTTGGGCTCTGCTCCTTATCCCTGGGGACTCCACATAGGAAGGACATTAGTAATTCAATGTACTGCATGCCACGCTGTACATCATTTACTGGGAGCATAGTGGACCCTGGGCGAGATGGTCACAATACTGTTAATTCTGTAAAAGCAGGATACTCTCTACCCACATACAATGCCCTTATCCGATTACAAACCTTCCAGGGCAAGCCTCTGTAGAATGAAGACAGTTGGCAGTGGTGAAAACAGCAGCAGGCGGAGGGGCATATGACAGTTTGTAGTCTGAGGCCCTTTCACTAGGCCAGAAAAGAATCAGGGCAACTGTAGACTGGCTGTGTCCCCCAGTCTGGCAGGTCCAGAACATGGAACAGGAAGCGCCTGCCAGGGATTTCGTATTCCTTCCTAACCCTTGGGCATGAGCATGAAGAACCATTGACAATGTACTTGTTTGCAGTGCCATGCTGGGGCATGGGAGACCAGCGATTGGATATGTAGATGCCTTAAAAGATGTATGGTTCTTAGTAGGAGACGATGCAGCGCAAGTTGGTGGACACTGTGCTCCGGTATTCCGCACCTTATTTATGAAGAGAGACATCGTTCTACTAAGAGACTAACATCAAACACTGAATCAAATGCGTCCTCGTTCAAAAGATCATCCAGCTTGTCCATTGTGGGGAGATGAGGTTGCAGAAGTAAAACGACTCTGAGGTGTCCATTAAACTTAAGATCAAATTGATGTACAGTTTTTGGAAGACAAGGAACACTGTATACACACGCAACTGAAGACCAGTACGATACACTAGCTAATGGCCTAGACCTATCAACCGGAGAAATCCAGAGGCTCACGCCCAAGATGGAACATCAAGAAAATCGTGCAATGCCCATAATGTTAGCTTGATCAGCCTGCCGGAAAGATTGGAAGGAGAGGATACCATTGCCTTCATGAAAGTATGCTTCAGGGATGTACTCAAGATAGCAAACGTGGATGAGATGATTATACAGAGAGTAAACCAGCCACCGGTGCCACGCCCATCAAAAGGGAGAGGCCAAGAACCATAATCCTGAGGATCTTGAATTATCAGTGTAACATCACAATTTTACAGGCCTATAAAGCCATTCTGTGGATGAAATGATGGCGTGCCACCTTGCAGATCTTCAAAGATTATTCAGTAGAAGAACTTAAGCAGTGTAGGAACTTCAACAAAGTATTAAACATTTCGAAAGGCACATCCCTTATGTGCTATCTGAAGTTCCCAGCAATAATATTCCTCCAACATCAACAGAAATAGCACAGCTTTAATGATACCAAGCCACAAGGGGCCCTGTCATGTATGAACTGCTGTGATTGCATGCCTTTCGCAACTCTGATCTCTGAAGGTCAATCACCTCAACATTCACAATGCATGCTACTATGCACCAAGAATGCTGGCAAAGGGAATCTCTTTGTTACTCCATCACGCTCCACATGATCGCAGAAAAGATAAAAGGGTGACTGAAAAGCTTTGACATCTCCAGCATGCTTGACAAGGATGAGGACGGCACCTAAGACGCACCTAGATAATGCTAACCCAACTGGCCAAGATTGACATGCTCACACACATTACTTCACATGTACTGCTCTGTCATGTTGACGCATTGCTCTTAGATAGACGCCAAATGTGGAGGTTACGCCACAGTTGGGTCAACAATATGCATAGATTAATCATTTTATATTATGGTTATATTATATTGTATAGGCTAAATGGACAATGGATTAGGAAAGGGATGGATTGGATTGAGCCAGCGAGTCCGAAAAGGATGCAGTAAAAAAAAAGTGGTCAGTGGGAACAGGCCAGAAAGACACTCGTGCTGGATAGACAAAACTGACACCCCTCACTCCACTGTGTGCCTCTGGAGGGATTACAGATATTTGGTTCTATGAAGGTTTGCCACATTTCTTTGCTCCCCCCGCCAACCATTTTATACTGATCAGATGGATTTCAGGGGTCCACAATGAGCCAACACAGTGAAGCACACAATAATTACATTTAGACAGGTAGTACAAAAATACTATATTTACTATAGGCCTAAAAAATCATAATAGGAAATGAAAAAAGTAAGTAGAAATATCACACAAGACTCAGCTATAAAACATATATAACAGTCACAAAGCTTATTTTTAAAATATAGGGCTGGTGTAGGAAGATCTTGTGGAGGTGAAATGTTCCATAAGATATTCAACAATATTACAGGTAGATAAAATCATAAGCCTAGCTTTCAGATATATGTTTTTAGATCCGACAATCAAAAAGCAATGGATTGGAATAACCAAAAGTTTATTCTAAGGAGTACAGGGGGAGGTGAATGCGTTGCATTTACTTACCCCCACGACTCTGATTTTCTGAGATGACTAGGTGGGGCGACTGTCAGGGGGCAGAGGGGTCATTGAAAGGAGATTTTCCCGCTGTTTGTTCTGATGCAGGATGTCTACTGGTTGCGGGCCCTAGGATTTCTCTAGTCGGCTGCTGGTGCAGGATGCAACCCCTGGCAAAGAAGGCACACAGGATTCACCACTGCAGGACTCACAGGACACAGGGAAGTGAATTCCACTGACATTCACCACACAGCGATGGTGGCAGACGTCTGTCCAGTCGCGGTTAAAGATGATTTTCTGGGGCAGGATACTTTGAAGCTGGGAAGTTGAAACTTTGCAGGAAGGTGACTTGTGGCACGAGCATGCGACCACTGAAATTCCAGCAACAAATGTGGAAAAATTACTATTATCCTGAGGTAGCCCACTGGAGAGATCCGTCAGTACACCGGGTGGTCTAGGGACACTTCCGAAGGCGTAGGACGGCTGGTTCCTCATGAATGCGCCAAGAATGGTTGATCCCCACCAGCCCCAGAGTTGAAACACAACTCGGGGCCTTTGTAGATCAGGTAGTCCAGGAGGGATTCACTGGGCCAAACGCAGGAAGGGGATGTCGGGCCTCTTCGGGAGTCGTCCATGGATCTTCAGTCAGCTGCTCTTCTACACAGGTTACTTGGCTCCAATGCTGATCTGAAGAAATAGCTACAGGAGTCCTTTTCTTAGGCTTAATCCTAGCTGGAAGCAAGCCCAAGCCCACCAATGGTAAGGATCTGCACCATTCAAAAAGCCAGCAGTGGTACAATCGGGGACCGCTGTAAGTTTCACTCAAGCCCCACACCTAGACTCTCTGGCGCCCCAGATGTGGAGTGTGACTAGATAGTCCCACCCACATCCTGGGTTCACACACCCCAGAGCAGCAGTAGCCTACAAAAGCAGCAGCTTTACCGGGTAAATGCATTACCATGTAAGGGACTTCCTGACTTGAGACAGCAGTAAGAAGACCAAACAACAATATGGCCAAAGAACAAGTGGAAAAATCTCGTGCTATGGCCATTTAAGGGCACAAGCCACGTTTAGTAGCCATACATGGTAAAAGTGAATGTGCAAACTAAAAATAATGCAAAAATGGTAAAAACGTAGCTGCTGCCATCAGCTTGTCTTTAGTCACATACAAAAGTAACCAGAAATCACAAGTGTAAAAGACTAAGGTGCAGTGATGGTTGGTGAATTTATGAACTGGTGGGGTGTAAACAATATGCATGAGTCCAAACCAAACCTAAATGGGTTAAAATGGTGCATTTTCAGTACAAATTGGGTAAATAAACCACAGTTTGCAATCAATTTTGTATGGTAGCACATTAAAATCCAAAAAGATGCAAGTTACCAACAGTGCCCATGACCATTTCCCAAGGCATTTTCATTATGCCTTTGCCCACAACATATGCTAGTATATACAATATTTTCATGCTGGCTGTGCCCATACAAGTCCATGCATGCTGCACCAATATGTTAGTATTACCCTATAAGGACTCCCAGACAGCCAGTAAATAATGCCATGCCGTAGAAAGAAAGTAAATCCAGCTGGCTAGACTGTCCTACATTGGATGTAAGCCAGTAGCAACACTTTTCATGTCCGATTTACCCTTGATTCACAGTTAAGATGTATAAGCACAGTGTAATGTGGCCTATTACAAGACTCAAGGAAAGGGTTAATGTTATCTACCAGAACTGGGTGAGGAAAGGGTTAAGGTGTTTTCCTTGATTAAGCTTGGCTCTCTATTTGTTTTGGTTGCTAGGAGACGCCGGATGTTCAGATAGAAAAATACGTCCATTACTGTTGGTCGTATTGAGTGGGAGTTGAAAGGAAGAAAAGGAGATAAGAAGCTGAAGTTAAATGCGTTGTTGCTCTTGTTCCGATAATTACTGTTATTTAAAAATCAAAGCTGATAGTGGCCATAGAACGTATTCTGTGAGTGGTTCCTTGTTTGAGAGACTTAGCTAAGCAGAGGAATCGGAGAGACGGAGCCGGAGGGAGAGAGGCCGCCCAGCTGTCTCCGTAACGTATGATCGCGGAGACTGTGTACAAGCGAAGGGGCGGAGCACAGCAGCTGATCCAATCGGCCCCTCCACATATAGCCTACGCACAGCTGATCTGGTCTCCCCCTCCACACGTTCGGCCGACGCTCGTCACAAAGACAAAGCGAAGGGGCAGCGACAACAGCTGATCCGATCCGCTCCTCCACAACTTCAGCCTACGCATAGCTGATCCGGTCCGCCCTCCACACTTTCAGTCTACGATCGTCACGAAGACGAAACAAAGGGGAGGCAACAACAGCTGATCCGGTCCACCCGGCAAGCCTGCAGCCTATACTCATCGAGGCCTTCAGCAACTTCTCGGTGAGAGGGGAAAGGAGCCAGGGAGGCGGGACTATAAACAAGACTGTAAAAGTGAGCGGGTGATAAGTTCATAACGACGTATCCTCCCAGTGAATAAGGGAGGGTGGTGATTAGAGGAATGAGGGGCTGTTGAAAAGACTTAAGTGGTGCTGAGGGTGGAACGTTGGAAAATAGCACCCGAAGATTTGAGATAAAGGAGGGACTTGGGCCTTAAGTGCTATTATGAAGAGACAGCCTATACATTAGAGGAGTTTATAGATGCAGATAAGAAATACAGGCTGGGAAGCTTTACATACTTTTGAGAGACTGAAGAGAAGTGAGACTTTACTAGAAACACAAAAATCATCAGAATGGAAAGTTTCCCATAAAGAGATTGCAAAGAACAGACTCTTACCACGCTGAAATGAGAAGAATAGCTAGTGTAGAGCTTTGACCAGTGAAATAAAGGTCCCCTGCCACAGTATGCGTTTTCTGGCTTGTACACAGTTATATACCTATATTCCTTACCTACTTTCTTGGTTAAATAAAGTTGACTGTCATTCCAACTTGTAGTCTGCGCGTTTCTTATCCCGCACAAAACGTAACATTTTGGTGGCAGCGGTGGGATAAGAGCCCCATGGAAGAACTCATTAAGACATTAAGTGAGGGGCAGCACCTACAGCAGCAAGCACTACAAATGCAGAGTCAACAAGCGCAAGTGGATAGACTTGCTTTTCAGCAGGCGCTACACACGTCCAACAGGCACAGTTATCAGAAGCCACTAGTTTGAGGAACAGTGCCCAAGTACCAGCTTCAATACTACAGAAATTTACACCAGGTGAATATCCCACACATTTTTTTGCGAATTTTGAGCGTGTAGCCAGGAATGCCCAATGGCCTACCGAAAGATGGTGTCACTATATTGCTCCTTTAATGACAGGTGAAATGCAAAGTGCATACCAAACAGCAAACCCCACTGGAGATACCAACTACGGAGATATGAAGAGAGTGGTCCTGGAAAGACTGGGACATGATGAAGAAACTTATAGAATGAAATTTAGAGAGATAAAACTAACACTAGAAGAAACTCCCAGACAATTATTTTACAGAGTGAAAGAATTCGCAGAAGTGGTTGCAGACGGCCACTTCGTCACCACAAGAATCGATGGAGAAGATTGTTTTAGAGCAATTCATAGAGGTGCTACCTCCACCAATACAGCGCTGGGTAAGGCAACACCATAGACCTACCTTGTTGGAGGCTGTTGACTTCGCCGTCGCTTATCAGAAAGCGGGACATGGTCGGCTCTTAACTTATACTAGAAACGTCCGTTCTAGTGCCAATACAACCGGTTCCACGAGCAGAATAACAAACCAATCAAGATGGCCGAACTCCATGTTGAGAAAACCAGATTCGGAGACTAACCGGTCCCGTCCCAACAGCGAAGGTCCTTCCAACATGAAACAAGTCCCCATGAACCTTAGAGGGCCACAATGATTTGAGTGTGGGGACTGGGGAAACCTCGCCAGACTCTGTCCAAAACGGGATAAGAGTGAACCGAGGGATGTGGGTTTGTTCGAGACACTGGTGGACGCTGAAGAACAAGAACAACCACCGCTGTACAAGCCCCAATATGTATTTACCTGTGAAGCGGAGGTGGATGGAAAACCTACCAGAGCCATGATCGACTCTGGTAGTCTCCAAACGGCTGTCACATCGGAACTGGTAGGTGAAATTTCACATTCCGACAGGAAGATCCCCATTAGGTGTGTACATGGGGATGTAAAGTCTTATCCCTCAAAAGAGATACAGATAAAGATGGCTGGGGAGAATATAAGAATAAGGGCGGCCGTGTTACCATCATTACCTGAACCCTTACTAGTGGGATCAGATGTACCTACATTTTTGCAATTGTTTAAGAATATAGAGAAGAGCTGGTTAGAAACTGCTCCATTTTACGACCAAGAAATCAATAGTTCTCCAAGTAAACAGAAGAAACATAAGTCAGACAACAGAATCCTTAATCGAGAATGGAGAGTGAAGAATGTCTTACCTTTAGCGGTAGATTGGAAGTTAGATGAAGAAGGAGACAGTTTTCGGATGGCACAGGAATTAGATATGCTTCTAAAGTATGCTTGAGCGCGTGCTCTAAAACCACCAACCGGAAAGGGTCCATATTTCATAAAAGAGAATAAGAGGATAACAAAGAGTCAGGATGGGAATGACATTAGACAGTTACTGGTACCAAATAAGTTTTGTAAAACTGTCTTAGAAATAGCACATTTACAAGTTGGAGAAGGCCATCTAGGGACTGAAAGGACAACTCAGAAGATTTTGTAAAGATTCTTCTGGCTAGGAATGTATAAATCAGATAATCAAATTCTGTCAAAGTTGTGAGGAATGTCAAAAAAAGAATAGAGCTAACGTGAGGAAAGCCCCCATACAGTCGATGCCTCTAATTCTAGTACCGTTTAGTCGGATAGGCATAGATATGGTGGGACCCTTGGATCCCTCTGCAAGAGGACACAAGTATATTCTCGTAATTGTGGACTATGCAACCCGATATCCTGAAGCCTTTCCACTAAAGTCCACAAACACACAACAGATCTGCGATGTTCTAATTCCCTTCATCAGTCGCATGGGAATCCGCAAGGAAATTGTAACAGACCGCGGAACAAATTTCCTCTCCAGTGTGCTTGAGCAAGTCTGTGAAATTCTGAAGATTGATCAACTGAAAACAGCAGTATCATCCTCAAACAGATGGTCTAGTAGAAAGATACAACCAGACTATTAAACAGATGCTGAGGAAGACTGCTACGCCAGAAAAGCGAGATTGGGATAGAGTCCTACCATGGATCTTACTGACACTTCAGAACACCCCTCAGTCTTCAACTTGATAGTCTCCTTTTGAGCTCCTTTTTGGAAGACCTGTACGAACTTTATTTGACATACTAAAAGAGAATTGGGAGGAACAACCTGCATAAGAGATCTCTTTAACAGAATACGCTTACCAGCTGAGAAAGAGGATAGAGAAGTTACAAGTAATAGCTAAGGACAATCTGCTACAGGCACAACAGAAACATGATAGATATTATAATCAGAACACTCGTCTTAGAAGCTTTAAAGTTGGCGATCAGGTTTTGGTACTGTTACCTTCCACCGAGAATAAGATGCTGGCAGCCTGGAGGAGTCCGTACAAAATAGAAGAGGTTTTGGGGCCACTGACATACAGGGTGAGACAACCTGGGAAGAGAATGCCACTACAGACTTATCACGTAAACCTGCTTAAGAAATGGATAGACCTAGTGCAAGTTGTGGCGATGATTAATAGCAGTGAGTTGCAGGAAGAGCATTTTCCACAGACTGGAAATTAAACTGGATTAGAAAACCTGAATGTTAATCCGCAATTGTCTTCAAATCAAAGAAAAGACATGTCGTTGTTCGATAAATTCTCAGAAATATTTTCTTCGCTTCCTGGGAAGACCAACCTTGCCTTCCATCACATTACTACAAAGCCAGGATCCACCATAAGACTGAGGCTGTATAGAATTCCAGAAGCGAAAATTCAAGCGATTAATCAAGACGTACAAGAAATGTTGGATTTGGGAATAATTGAACCTTCCCCCAATGATTGGTGCTCACTGGTGGTTTTAGTGCCCAAACCAGATGGAAGTGTTCGGTTTTGCATGGACTTTAGAAAGTTAAATGAGATTTCGAAATTTGGCGCATATCCAATGCCTAGGATAGAAGATCTACTGAACAATCCTGGAAAAGCTAAGTTTCTTATGACCATAGACCTCACAAAAGGATATTGGCAAATACCCTTACACCCACCCGATAAAGAGAAGGCGACCTTTGCTACTCCAACAGGTCTTTATCAGTTCACGGTTCTCCCTTTTGGTCTGCATGGTGCTCCAGCCACGTTCCAAAGGTTAATGAACCGCATTATTAATGGTCATGAACGATAGTCTGGTGCCTACCTGGACAACGACATAGTGTTCAGTCAATCATGGTCTGAAAACCTTATTCACCAGGAGGCCATCCTGGATACACTAAAAAGGGCAGGCTTACATATAAATCCAAAAAAAAACGCACAAGGCCAATTTTCACACCAAATACTTAGGGTATTATGTCGGGCAAGGAGTCATCAAGCCCCAGGAGGAGAAGTTAAAAGCAATCCACTAAACTACAATTCCCGGGAAGTTCCCGACAAGTCCGAGCCTTCTTGGGGTTTGTGGGTTACTATAGGAGGTTTATACCGCACTTCTCTTCATTGGCAGCCCCTTTAACAGATCTGTTAAAAAAATCTGCTACGACCAAGAGGGAATGGCAGATGGAGAAGACCGAGAGGGCTTTCAATTCTCTAAAAGAAGCCTTAACAGATAAAGCCATATTGCATTGTCCGGACTATGATGCCCCGTTCTTTTTACATACGGATGCCTCAGGAACTGGCCTGGGGGCAGTGTTCTTTCAAAACCAAGGAGAGAAGGAGAGGCCGATTTTATTCCTAAGCAGGAAACTACTGCCACATGAATTACATTATGCAACTATAGAGAAAGAGTGTCTGGCTGTTAAATGGGCAATTGAGTCATTGAGGTATTATCTACTTGGAAGGGAATTTACATTGGTGACCGACCATGTGTCAACTTCCTTGACCTGAATATTCGGAACGTCCCTTTTCCCCTTCTCCTCTTGTGGCTCCTCCTCACCTGAGGTATCGATGTCTTCCTCCTCCAGCGGGCTGAGGGAACGGCGGGCTCTGTAGTCCTTCTCTTTTTTTGTTTGCAGCTTGGGTCTCGCATGGGAAGAAGCCACAGTGAAGGCTGTTGTTAAGCACTACCTTGTGACCCCTTTCCCGGGAGGGACCAAAAGCAGGGAAAAAGTCAGTTGCAGCAGAAAAAACCCTGTGTATAGAAGGACCCGGCAGGATCTCCAGTGGAACTTGGGCTCGAGGTGTATCCGAACCAATGTGTAGGTAACAACACACTCTGGGTAGGCAAGTGGTGAGAAATTGGAGCAAGTAAATGAGTAACTGGAATAGGCAAGAGACGAAGGGGAAGCGACAGGAAACTAGCGTGGAGGTAAGAGAAAAGGGGAGGAGACTGGAGAGAGGTAGGGAGGAAGAAGCGAAGGGCACCGAACGGACCGAAGTACGTACAATGAAGGCAGAAAGGCGGAAGGATGAGACAGAGCGTCAAAAGCAGCCAAGCACACGGGCTAAGCGAAAAGTTAGAGCGAAGTGCAACAGCCGCAGCACGGGAAACAGCTGACCGTAGTGGTTGCAACGCAAAGAGTGTTAAGGGGGCTTAAATAGCGCTACGTGCATCCAGGCAGTGAAAGACTAGACCGCTGGATGCATGCAAGTCCTGGACGTGATGGGAATCAGGAAGAGTGTAAACAAGCACGGGGCCACAGGCGCCAACTCTGAAGACGGCGCATGACAGTATGCCCCCTTCCTAGACACAAACCCCCTGGCTTGCCTGGATGTGCTCTATGGAACTTCCGAAGAAGGACAGGGGCATGTAAATGCATGACCGGCTCCCACGCATCCGCTGCATGGGAAAAACCCTTCCAATGGACCAGGTACTCTAATTGACCCCTGCGGTATCGGGAATCCCTTAATTGCGAAACCTCATATTCAGGCTTGCGGTCTTGAAGGGTAGGTAGGGAAAAAGTACGATTATTCTGAGACTGATCTGCACTCCCTAAAAGAGAGGCATGAAAAACAGGATGCACTTGTTTAAGAGCAAATGGTAGTTTTAGACGGAATGCTACTGGATTAACCTTGTCAGTGATAGGATAAGGCCCAATGAACCGCAGTGAGAGTTTAGATGGGTGAGACCACTGTGGCATATACTTAGTAGACAGCCACACCTTTGAGTCCACTTTCCAATCCGGAACATCCTGCCGATGTTTATCAGCTTGTCTTTTATAGGATCTGAGGCTTTCCATTAAGTTGGTCTTTGCCTTTTCTTGGTTGTCTTTGAGATAACACCTCCTCCAACTTGGGAATGGAAGGTGGCATAGGAACGAGAGGAATGATGGACCGGGGGTGATACCCGTAGGTGCAGTAGAACGGGGACATACCGCTGGCCGAATGGCTAGCGTTGTTATATGCAAACTCTGCTGTGGGTAACAAGTCTACCCAATTGTCCTGTTCCAAATTGGTGTAGCTCCATAGACACTGTTCCAGAGTGGATTTCAGTCGTTTAGTCTGCCCATTGGTTTGGGGGTGGTAGCCAGATGACAAAGCCCGTTCGATTCCCAGAGCTGTGCAGAGCGACTTCCAGAACTTGGAAACGTATTGGCTACCACGATCCGAGACAATATTGTCTGGGAGCCCATGTAGTCTAAAGACGTCCTTGGTGAACAGTAGTGCCATGCCATCTGCAGTGGGCAAACCTGGAAGCGGGGAAAAATGAGCCATCTTAGTAAGAGTCCATGGATACCATAATACAGGAACACCCATTGGATAAAGGTAGATCGACAATGAAATCCGTAGTGATATGGCTCCAGGGACGGTCTGGTATGGCATCTTGTTGCAGCAGACCTATAGGTCTTTGGGTTCCATATTTACTCTGAATGCACACATCACAGGTCTTGACGTATTGTTTAATGTCCTTGGAAAAACCTGGCCAATAGAAAGTTCGCCAAACCAAATCCAAGGTACCAGCTTGTCCTCTGTGACCAGCCGTCTTATGATCATGACACCAGGAAAGGACGTCCTTCTGAAGAGCTTTGGATGGCACCCACAGTTTCCTTTTCTTAAAGAATAAGCCACCAGACTTCCTTAAACCTTTTGGTTCTGGGTGGTTTGTAGCTGCCTCTCTGATCCGCTGCAGAAATGGGTTGAGCATTGCGATGATTCGGTTTCTGGGAAACAACCTCTCTGCTGTACCGGCTGTGACCCTTGAGGTATCAGTTTTCCTGGATAGGGTGTCAGCCAAAGCGTTCTGAATTCCTGGGATGTATGTGATGTGGAAGTCATATTGGGGAAAAAAAGTGCCCATCGGGCTTGACGGGAATTAATACAGTCCATGGACTGTAAGACTTGCAAGTTCTTGTGATCCGTTCTGATGATGAAAGGAAGACTAGTTCCCTGCAACAGGTGTCTCCATACCTCACACGCCTTCTTCATGGTTAATAACTCTCTTTCGATGACCGAGTAGTTTTGTTGGCTTGAGGTGAGAGTTTTAGATAGGTAGGCTACAGGGTGTTCTTCATTGTCATGTTCCTGTAACAAGACAGCCCTTATAGCTGCTGCTGAGGCGTCGGTCTCCAATATGAATTGTTTGCTCTGATCTGGCTGACGGAGTATGGGAGCACTACAAAATTGCTTCTTCAACCGTTGAAAACTGTCTTCAGCTTGAGGGTTCCAAGCAAATGGCTTTGAGGATTTCTTAAGAAGATTAGTAATAGACAGGACCAAATCTGAGAAGCTAGATATAAAACGCCTGTAGAAGTTGGCCATGCCCAGAAACCTTTGGGCCTCCTTAACAGAGGTAGGAGCCTGCCACTGGAGAATGGCATCTACCTTTCTTTGGTCCATCTGAATGCCTTGGGGTGAAAGGATAAAACCCAAATAAGGCACTGAAGTAGCTCCAAAGATGCACGTCTCTCTCTTTACCAGTAGGTGATGAGCCTTGAGTCGTTTTAACACTTGTAGGTTCCGAGAATAGATCAAAATGTCATCGAGATATAGGACAATGGACACAAACAGAAGGTCTGAGAAGATCCGATCCATAAATCTCTGGAATATTGCTGGCGCGTTCACAGTTCAAATGGCATTACGTGATATTCGTAAAGACCAAAGGGGGTCCGGAATGCTGTTTTCCAAACGTCTCCAGAGAGTATTCTGAGGAGGTGATAGGCACTACGTAAATCCAGCTGGGTAAATGCAGAGGCATTCTGGACGGCTTCTAGGATGTCGGTGATAAGTGGTATGGGATGCCGGTCTTTCTCAGTTACCTTATTGAGCCCTCCATAGTCAATGCATGTCGAAAGTCGGTTGAGTCCCGTTCGGGTATAAAGAACAGAGGAGCCCCTGCCGGGAATTTTGAAGGCCTAATGAGGCCGTTGTGTCGATTCTCATTGAGGTATTTACGTAGCGTCTCCTTTTCCGTTTTAGCCAATGCAAACATTCTACCAAAGGGTACTAATGTGTCTGGTACCAGATCTATGCCGCAATCTTCTGGTCTATGAGGAGGTAGTTCCAAAGGAGAATCTTCAGCAAAAACTGCACTGTATTCTTCTACATGGGTAATGGAATGGACCCCAATAGTTGTGACAAGAGCACTGGGGCTGGTTCTTGCAATTTGGTGGGACAATCCCTGGAAACAGTTGGTATGACAATAGTTCGAATTGAAACTCAAACAGTTGGTCTTCCAGTCAACACTAGGATTGTGTTGACGTAACCAGGTGATTCCTAATATCAGAGAAAAGTGTGCAGCATGGATGATTTCAAAGGTGATGACCTCTGAATGTTGATGTATGGTGAGTGGTAATGGTTTGGTGGTTTGAAGAATAGGCCCGGAACTCAAAGGCTTTCCGTCCACTCCCTCTACCTTTTGGCCATGAGTGCAGTCAATGCGCGTGGCTCCAACCTTGTCCACCCAGAGTGTGTCTGCGAAATTACCAGCGGCTCCACAGTCAAGCAATGCCAGAGTCTCCACTTGATTGCCGTTCACCATGACCTTGACTGTCAGAACCATGAGGCGTGAATCCTCTGAAGTGTTGGAGGAATCAATGGACATTGACACATAGGGACGACCAGATGGCCCTCGATATCCCATCCCTTCTAAGATCAAGGGTTGTCATTTTCCGACGGCTTGTTGAGCAACTCAGTGCAGGCATGTACAGAATGTTTATCGGACCCACAATAGGCGCATAGTCCTTGTTCTCTTCTTCTCTTCCTTTCGTCAGGAGTCAAGGAACAGCGAGTGGCTCCGATCTGCATGGGTTTCTCAAACCGCTTGACCTTTGGTGAGGGAGGAGAAGGGGTCTGTGAAAAAGGGGAACGTGTTTTACGTTTCTCGTGGCGTCTCTCCTGCATTCTAGACTCCATTTGGAGTGCGGCAGTCATCAGTTCTGGTAAGGAAGCAGGTCGCGGAAAGTTTGCCAACTCATCTTTTAGATCTTCTCCGAGTCCCCGGTGGAACAAGATGTATTGAGATTGTTCGGACCATCCGGTCTCCGTAGCCGATGAGATGTACGTCAGCACATCAGACTGCCCTTGTGTGACTTCCAGCAAATCCTCTCCTGCTGCCATAGTTAGTTAGGGTCTCTCAAAAGTACGCTTCAAAAGATCTACAAATGCGCCATAGTTTTGGAGTACAGGATCTGGCTGTGTAACCAAAGGGGTGGCCCAAGCGAGGGCATTGCCAGACATGTTCGAGATAAGAAACCCCACTTTTGCGTGATCCGAGGCATACGTGCGGGCACTGAACGTAAAGAGAAAGGGGAGCCCAGAGTATATTATTTTGGGCAGTGTTGCCCATTTTCAGTGAAATGCTCCCCTCTCCAACACAGGAGCGGCGAGATGTTCGATTAAATAGGGCGCTGCCACTACACCAGATCAGGGAAGCCTTTGAAAGGCTGGTGTAGCAGTGGACCCCTATTGCAGTGAAAAGCTTCCGCTACAGCACTGGTGAGCTTTTCACTTAAATGGGGTGCAACAAACCACACCAGCTCTGGGGAGCCCATGGAAGGCTCCCCTGAGATAGTGTGACAACGTCACCCTTTGAAATAGAAAAGAGGACCACCCCCCCAAGCTGGTGCAGCAAGGGTACCCAAAGTAAGTGAAAAGCTCCTCTCACAGTGGGGGCTGGGGGGGGGGGGAGGATTTTCATCTATGTAGAGCACCAACATGGAGAAGCCTTTTATTTTACATAGGGTTTCACGGCCGCTACTGCGCCAGCACAAAAGGAGCTTTTTAAAGGCTCCTCCATGCTGGCGTGGCAGAGGCTATGACATCCTAGGACACTGACGCCTAAGGCTGGCCCTGAATGTAGGCCAGTGTAGCCAAATCATGTTTGCTTTACCCTTGATGGACAGTAAATGTGCATCATAAGTAATGCAAACATACATTTTATTAGAATCACGTCTGTCACCCTAAACAATCAAATTCAGTGCATAATTTGAAAGGCGCATTTTTCCTACAAGAAGAAATCCCACCCCAAGCATCTAGGAATATAGAGGATATAACCATATCCTGTCAATGGGTATAATTGACTAAACGCATTATGTGCATCCACAAATACTGGATTTCTTTCATTTGTTCCACCCTCTCCTGACGAGGCACACACATTTAGTGGTGAAACACGAGTAGAGGACTTACACTTTGTATGAGGAACTTTATTTTGTTTAGAGGATTTACTTTTTGTTTGGAGGACTTTCACCATGTTGAAATAGAAGAATTTAAGGAACTAAATAAAGTGAATAAACATTTTCATGCAAATCAGCCAATAAGTCCTTCAAAGAGTTCAACAATTTAGTTTGAACCAATAAACAGTAAACTTGGCCTATCATCTAAGAGGATCGTCATTATTTCTGAATTTGCCCAACGCCCGACAATTAAATTAACCATGTGCTGGAAGCTTTACCCCATTCCAGTACACTGCAAATCTGTTATTGGGCATAAAATATCTGGGGCTGCATCTCAGCGAGAGCAACACCTTTACTCCGGGAGATTTGTTTAGTCAATAGGTCTGCTTTTTCTTGTTTACGATAAATGTCATTACATCGATAGGTTGGTCTACATTTAGTGTAGGCCAGCCTATCCACGTAATAACACTACACTTACCATTTTTGCATTATTCTTGATGCACAATATGGTGTGCATAAAGTGTAAAGCAAAAAAGAGTGTTATTACATGGAGAGACTGGCCTACATTTAATGTCGGCCACCCTAGGCAAATCTTGTTTGCTTTACCCTTGATGAACAGTAATTGTACACCAAAGGTAAAGCAAAGATAACTGTTATTACGTGGATGGACTGGCCTACATTCACTGTAGGCCAGCCTCTGCATGTAATAACACTTGACTTACTATTTTTGCTTTATCCTGGATGCTCATTACTGTGTGCATCCAGGGTAAAGCAAAAACAATACCATGCCCAAAGCAGCCCCCACCCCTAAAATGTAGGGGCCCACATTTAGGGGTGGAGGCTGACACACACGCAACACACAAACACTTTGATCCGCACATTCACACAAAGACCAAATACCAAAATACATACATATGCATACAATCGGTATTAGCCAATTTGACCTAAAACACTTGACCCAATGACCAATTTGGTCGAATTTTGCATGGGTCATTTGGCCTTTGGGGCAATTTGGTCGTATATATTACAAAATACCAACCCTGGAGAGTGGTGGTTGTGGGGCTGTCCTCCACTCCCCACGGTTGGTATTTTGCAATTTTGAGGGTCCGGGGGTGTCCCCTGGTTCATCAAAATTGGAGGCAGGTGAAAAAAAAACACGTGCGTTTAAATCGGCCCACGATCCCAACATGTTCGGTCAGTTTCCTGTGAACAAAAGAAAATTGGGGCAAACATACCCAAACCCATACAATCCATACATTCACATTACATTTAAAATAAATATACTTACCTTGACTGCATGCAACCACACGCACCGACGCAGCTACGGGGAGCACCGGATGCCCGTCCCCTCTTCTGGAGGCATACACACACTGCCTGACAGTCGGGTCAGCGTGTGAACGTTGCAGGTCTCTAGGTCTCTAGCTTCTGACCAAAAGGAGAGTAATCCTCTCCAGTCAGGCAGTGTGTATACATTGATGACGTAGGTACCCCTGGAACAGACTCAACACAAACAAACAGGTTGCGTAGCACTACTTGGTTGAATCGGGACTCCTCCCTGTCGACACAGTAGAATTTCATGAAGGTGTGGGTAGACCTCAAGGTAGCAGCCCTACAGATATCTAGCAGGGGAACACCAAACCGAAATGCTGACATCACTGCGATGGGTCTGGTGGAGTGGACTCTCGGCCGGCCTGGAAGCAGTCTGTTGGGCAGACGATGGCAATGCATGATACAACGGGAGAGCCACCTGGAGATGGAAGCCTTAGCGGGACAGGGCCTTTCCGTGTCCCACAGGTCCAAAATTAACGAAAAGCAGACACGTCTTCCGAAAGTCTTGTGTGCGTGCCACATTGAACTTCAGGGCCGGAGTAATGTCCAGTGAATGCAGCGCCCTTTCGGCAAGCAAGGAAGGGTTTGCGAAGAAAACTGGCAGAACCAAAGGCTCATTGAGATGAAAGTCAGACGGAACATTCGGTATGAAGGTAGGATGAGTTTGCAGAACCACCTTGGCATGGAAGGACAAATGCAGCTGCTTACAGGAGATGGCCTGTATCTCCCCGACCGGGTTGGCCGAGGTGATTGAGCGAAGGTGGTGTTCCACGACAGAAGCATCAAAGGGGCACAATGCATTGGTTCAAATGTTCAGTTCCCAAGCAAAGGCGGGAGCCTTCACCGGTGGGAAAGTCTTGAAGAGACCCTTGAACTGCTTAGCAAGCCTGGGTGACCACAGGGAGAGCTTGCACGGAGCCTCTGCATACCAAGATATGGTGACCAGGTGGACCTTGATAGATGCATGAGCAAGGCCAGCCTTGGTCAGCGAGAGGAGCTGCCACGTGCAGCAGCACGATTATCGGGGCCCGGCACAACACTGTTTAGTGCTTCCACTTGTACTTGCAGCAAGTAAACATAGA
This sequence comes from Ambystoma mexicanum, assembly GCF_040938575.1. Lineage (NCBI taxonomy): Eukaryota > Metazoa > Chordata > Amphibia > Caudata > Ambystomatidae > Ambystoma > Ambystoma mexicanum. Next base: position 603,533,625 of record NC_090922.1, read on the forward strand.
TGAAGCCCTGGCTTTAGGATTTTCTTGCATTCAAAAGGCAGCAAATAGTGTCCAAATTCAAAGGCTGCAGAAGCCGGGCCATGAGGCTCAGTGATGCTGGGTCATGGTGCAGGATTGATCCTTCTCTGGAGAATTTGGGAAATAGAAGAAATTGGATGGCCGGAACCACAAACAGAGAAGGTCTGAGTAGCAGATCTGCCTCAGCCACTGCGGTGTGATGAGAATCATCCTGCAGTGGCAACGTCTGAGTGTGTTAATCAAACGTAGATGTAAAGGATTCCAACCAGGCATCACACACCGGACCAGGACCTTCGCCCTTAGCCTTAGATGTAGCGTGCAATGAGAATGCTTTATCTTGATTTTCTATGAATTCAAACTGAGCTGATACCAACCCGTATCACACCCCCTTTTTCAAATACCCCAGGTCACAATGGATCATGAACCAGGCCGGTGGGGGGGGTGTGGCTAAATGGCCACGGAGTAGGACGCTTCTTCGAATGCGGCTCCTGTTGATCCGGTATTGATCCTGTGAAATATGTCTGAAAAGCGGCATATGCGTTCTATAACTAAAGGCACAGATGTCTGAACGTATGCCCCGCAGCTGTCCTGAACCACAAGTGTACTGCGCCTGGTATTTGAGCTGAAAAAGAACTTTGGGGAAGCTGCAGCGTGGATACTTTGTTGCAAGATGGCAGACAACAAAGGATCTAAAATTACAGCCCCGGGAAGAACGGACTGCAGTTAACAGCGTGGGAGACGAAAAGAAGCCGGCTGCCGATGGACAGGCGACGCTGCCCTGAAGATGTGCTTTTATTTTGAAATAACATTGTAAAAGCGCTTTGGGATCGTGCGCTTTGGGATCGTTAGAGGTGGTAACATTAGCCGCGCACGGAAGAGCGGGCATCGGATGTTCGAGCGGCCCCCCACCCGCTCATAAACAGAAGTGAGTGCTGCAAAAAGCACGGCCCGCGGGCGCCCAGCAATAAGGACGGCGGGGACTCAGGCGCATGAGATAACATCATGTGGCGGGCAGAAGCCCGAACCGCAACAAGTGCGAAACGGCCGTAGGAAGCATTACGTGGCCGTGTAGCATGAGACGGGCGCCTGATGTTTACACGATCCCGATCCTGAGCCATCAATGAATATTGATATACTGAATGCCATGAACATTTAAACACGAGATAGCGGGTGGCGGCGAGTTCCGCAGATGACACCGACCACGACTCATGAGCGGACTGTACATAAGGGCGACAGGGCCCCGAGCGCAAAGTAAATGGAATTAGAGCATTAGAGGCGAACTGCACAGGGTGCAAAGGAGGCTCGAGTGAAGGGAGGCGCCTTATTGTTGCAGTGCATGGACATGGCCTGATATGCTGTTTGGTGTGGGCGCTGCTAGAACAAAGGGTTACACGAAACAAAGTGCTATATAAGCATGCGAAGTGCACCGAAAATCTCGCCCTTTCACAATAAGGTCCTAGGCACTGTTGCGACGTAGGGGGCTATGAAAATGGCTGAGATCTGTTAACAGATGCAGAGCCCACAGAGAAGCACTGTAAAGCGACACAGTCACCTGGACAAACTGGCACCCTGACATCCAGCGTGAAATCGCTGAAGTGGGAGTATGTAGATGTAAGCACTGGCCTCACAAAGCAAGCCATTGAAGCATGGACTACAGTAGCCTGCAAAGAGACGTGGGAGGACGCAGACCACTCTGAATACAACCTTGTGTACCACTGGTTAGTGCAAACCACCGAATACAACACTCCATACCACATGAAAGAGGGATCGCAAGATTTCGGGGAGAGGGGTTAAGGCCAAGACCAAATAACTTTTGTACAAGCAGTAACAAGATGGAGCCAAGAAGGGGTCAGGATGGTTGTTAGATGGTAGTACATGCCAGGGCTCAGAAGTGAGTAGGCTGGATCCAGACGCTGCGGGGGAGATCCCCTCAAAGTGAACACATAACGCCGTATATTCCGGAAGCCCGAGGCACGGTGTCGCCGGCGGAGAAGGCGTGCCCACTGGCCGGCAGGAACAGGCTTATGAGACATCGCCTACAGGAATCCGTGGGAGGACATGGCCCACTCGAAACACAACCCCGTAGGCCAGCACACATTGCAATGCTCCAAAGGAGATTTCCCAGCACCTAACTGAACTGGTGGAGGCACGATAACGCTGAGGGGCTGGAGCCAAACGTGCAGGAAAGTTAGCACAATGTCAGTTACAGGATTGAGGACCAAGAGCAAGCAACCCACAATGGAGACCTTTGCGAAGGCGCAGCGGACCCCCTCCACCCCGGCACAGAGTGAAGCTGCCACTTCAGCGGAAGGTACCCCGCAAGGGGATAATCATCAGGTCCTAGCCGCCATAACGGAATTGAGTGCCAAATGGGGGACGGCTATGGCAGAATTACGAACAGCTCTGGAAATTGACGCAGTGGGGATCGAAGTCACCCTGCTGCGACAGGATGTCAGAGCACTGGCGGAAAGGACGAGTGGCCTGGAGAGTGCGGTGAAGACCAATTGCGGATGTAAGCACGCAGAATGCAAAGGAGGTCCACATATTAAAACAACAGGTTGCTAACCTCGTAAACCGAGCGGAAGAAGCGGAAGGAAGGGCAAGACGGAACAACAACCGTGTGGTCGGCCTGCCGGAAGGAGAAGAGGGCCAGGACCCCACGGACTGTATCGAAAATATGATCTTGCAAGAGATAGGGGCAGACGAGCTCTCACAAGGGTTCATGGTTGAACGTGCACATCGGGCCCTGACGAGGAAGCCACGACCAGGGGCCCCGCCGCGAGCTATAATTGCGAAAATTTTGAACTATAAAGACAGGGAGAGGGGGCGTGGCTTAACAGTCATGGAGTAGGCAGCTCTTCCTGTGAGCTCCTATAAATCCGACATAGATCCTGATGCACAAGATGAAAAAAGAAGGCTGAAACGAGAAACAACATACTGGCAGCTGTCGGAAAACAAGGAGTGTGGAATGAGCGCCTAACGGAGTGAAACAGATGAGCAAATCGGCAGATATGGCCCCATGAGTGCAGAGACACGATCCAGCGAAGATGGCATCAAGATGGCGCCAGCCAGTGAACAAAGGAATTCACCAGAGCACTCGACGAGGCGAGGATGGAGCACACCGCACGGCGCGATGAATCAGAGACAAGCTGGCGTGCTAGATTATATCGAGTGTGCATGACAGGCCCGCCACAAAGTGAACAATTCGTTGTTACATTGTTTCAAGTGTTTGTCAACGATCCAGCAGCGCGGACCGCTAAGGAGTGCCTACGGAAGCGGGCTGACGGTAGCTGTGACGAGTGAGTCCCGGCGGACCTGCACGGGCATGATATCGGCCCTGAATAAACAAAGCATGGCAGCGCGGGTGATCGGGTGACTGAGGAGCGGGCAAGCCTCCGGCACTGTGAAGCATTATCAAAGTAAACAAACGGAGCAGAGGATTATGTAAACACATAGACCCCCGGTACGCGGCCACACACTGCTGGCGGGAGATAACCGGAGCCGAGACACATATAAGGGGGCTGAGCCTGGCGAGCGCCTCGGGCACTGGAAGCGGCAGAAGCAGAGTGCGCGCATTATACATGCAACACAAGCTACAAAGCTGGGCCCGGGAGATGCGCCAACAGAGACAAGAGCAACGCCGCCACAGATGGTACGAGGCTAACTGGACCTAAGGTGGGGGGGCCCAAACGGAGGCAGGCGCCGAAAGTGATTGTGATATGGAAGAGGATTTGAAATGGAAATGATAATAAAGCATCAGAGAGAGGCCCCGTGACAACAGTAGCGGCAGTACACACCCGGTGAGCAAGCCGGAGATGGTTAGAAACACTGAAAGGACACGCTGCCATGAAAAGGAGAGGTATGGCCCAGATGCCATGGTGCGCGTAGCTCTACGCTACGGAGAAGAAGGAAGGGTTTCACCAAATAACACACAAAGAAAAGGCAAGCAAATGGAGGCTTAGAGACCACACGAGGAATAATAAAGGCAACGCTGGGGCAGAATAAGACCGATGTGAACCCCCCAACGAACTGCGAGACACATGACTTCACTCGAGGGTATGGTGGTGCTTGGGAAAATACCCCCCTGGTCTGCGACCCATAATGAAAACAAATCAGTACCAGACCGCAGAAGCCAGTGGGGGTAGCCACAATAATAAGAGCGTGCTGCAAAAGCAAAGCGCTCCAAGAAAGAGCTGGGAAAGGCGTGCAAGTTGGCGCAATTGCTGTGGTGCGGCGTGAGACACAAAGTACAACTGCAGCCTGGACTAGGCACAGCCCATGATCAGGTGCCGGAACACGGCTTAGAAAACAACACATACTGGGTAGCGTAGCTACCTATAACAACTTAATGACGACGGAAGAGGTAGCCGAGGAAAACAAGGAATAAGTGTCCCATGAATTCTTAGAGTGACAGACGCCAGCTGACCGTGCGGGCATGAAGTACGCGCCGCGGCCCTAGGAATGGACATGATTGTTGCATTGCAGGGAACCGCTTTTGAAAGCCTATATGAACAGCTGAGGGCTCCACGTTTGGAAGCGTACACCAGACGAGAGGGTTGCAACTGGGCCCACGGTAGGATCCCTTGCTGTGGTGGGAATTAATATGCGAAGCAGTGGCATTGAGGGGCTTTGGACGATTGCCAGGAGAGAGCAGGTGCCCAGACTGTGAACTGTCGTTGCATTTGAGGTCACGAGTCTCTGCGACGTGGCCGTTTTGGCCAAGCAGGCGGCGCCCCAAACAGCTGCTGCGGACATTGGCGCTGACCCCCCGATAAGAGGCGGATGGCCTGAGGCGGGTTGTTATTACGTGGGAGGGCACAACCCATTGCGGCAACAGACGGCTGGTAGAGCCTTCGAGATCCTGAGGCCCCCATGCTTGGGTAAGGCCTAGGGCACTGGAACGGAGGGCGTGCCCTTCTCCCCCTAACTGTGGAGCATAAGGGGTGGGCTGACCCACAACGTGTGGCTGCTAAGTCATGTCTACTAAGCCTTCAAGGCAGAAAGTGAAGCAGCCCACGCTGGACGAATTCACCAGAACGCTGCCCGGCCCGGAAGGTGCCAGTAGCAAGGACAAGCCCCCCGCAGGCAGCATTGCCGCTGCGGGTACTAATCAAGAGGTCCTGGCTGCAATCGCGGACTTGAAAGCAGACTTGAAAGCGGACTGGGAGGCCAAGCTCGAAATAGTTGTGGCTGAATTAAAATCAGCGCTGGACCTCAAGGTTGGTGAAGTGCAGGAGGAAGTGAACCTACTCCGACAGGACGTGAGGGCCCTGTCGGAGCGTACAGAGAGCCTGGAGAAGGAAGGGAGTCTGAACACAGCGGACTCCGCCTCACACAAGTCGGCACTGCATGCCCTGGTGCAGAGAGTGGGCAACTTGGAGAGTAGGGCGGAGGAAGCGGAAGGACGCGCCCGAAGGAATAACATCCGCATTGTGGGTATACCAGAGGGAATGGAGGGCCTTAACCCCACGGAGTTTGTCAAAGGCATGTTGTTGCAGGAGATAACCGGAGGAGTTCCGTCTCAGGGATTTGCTGTGGAGCGGGCACATAGGGCCCTGACGAGGAAGCCGCCGCCGGGCAATCCGCCTAGGCCAGTTATCGCCAAGATCCTCAACTATCGAGACCGGGAAAGGATTTTGGAATACTTCCGTAAAGGTGGAACAATTAAGCGGGGGGAGGCAAACATAACAGCCTACCCAGACTACACCCTGATGGTGCAGCGGAGCCAAATGAACTTCGGGGCTGTTAAAAAGAGATTGAGGGAAGCGGGCCAGAAATACATGTTACTTTATCCTGCGAAATTAAAGGTCTTTCATAAAAACAGAACTTTGTTTTTTGACACCCCGGAGGATGCCATGGGATGGCTTGATACGCAGGGATGCCCCCAGGAGCCCGACATCCAGGCGGACAAGATAAGTAAAGTGTTACGAGAGCGCTGGCAGTTGGTGCGGCTCTGGACTATGGGACTTGATTATAGTCATTGAAGTGGCCCGTTAGTAGACGGGATAAGAGTAGAATAGATATTGTATGGTGTGCACTGTGACTGTAGCTTTAATAAGGGGCCTGGCAGGGCTAGTCCTTACACCCCCATTTAGTTTTAATAGTTAAGTGGCCATTAGGGCGCTTCACCCTACTGAGCTCTGTGTGTATCAGACAGGGCTAGATGTGGGGGTGCCTGAGATCCAGGGATGGAGCTGGGCAACAGTTGAAGAGGGAGTTGTTGGGGAAGCGGTGGGTAGGGGGAGGGGAAGGAGGTGAGAAGTTTGACGTGTATATAGTTTTGGGAGGAGCGGGGAGTTAGGTGTTTTTAGGGTTAAAGGGAGTTGGTATTTGGGAAAGAGCCTATGTAAGATGAGTAGAGACCTCGGAATCGTACTGCGCCTGTGGGAGGCGGAAGACACTTGGAGGAAGTTATGGGGGAACTTAGAATAATATCATGGAATGTGAGGGGGCTAAACAGTTATTTGAAAAGGAATAAGGTTATGCTTTACCTGCGCAGGCATAAAATAGACATTGCATTGCTACAAGAGACTCACCTGACACGCGAGAAGACGGATATGATCGCCGGGAAGTGGAAGGGAGTGGTGGTGGGCTCATCTTATTTTGCTTATGCCAGGGGCGTGCTCATTTGGGTGGCTCCGCATGTCCCTTTCCAGCGGTTACAAGAGGTGGCAGAGGCGGATGGGAGAATGGTCATTCTGAGAGGGCTAGTGGGAAATAAGCATAATAAATACATATGCCCCGAACCAGAATACAGTAGCGTACATTAGGACGTTGTGTACTAACGTGAGCAAGTGCGTGGGGAGTGCCGTGATTTGGGGGGGTGATTTCAACTGTGTGTTGGACCCAAGGGTAGATAGGTCAGACGGGAAGATGGATAGACCAGCTCCTGCGGCCAAAGCGCTGCAAGCATTGTTGAATGATTTTGGGCTAGTGGATGCATGGAGAGCGTGTCACCCACTAGAGAGGCAGTACTCTCATTATTCTGCCCCGCAGCAGCTGCACACTAGGCTAGATTATTTCTTTACTACGTCTGAAGTGACAGCAGAGTTGGTACAAATAGAATATAAAGCAAGGGTCCTTTCGGACCACTCGCCTCCGATTCTCGCTCGGCGATCTAGCCCCTTGAGAGCGCCTGCGAGCTGAGGCATTGAAAGGCCCCATCTTTAGAGAAGACATGAGGGAGGAGATTGGGAATTTTTTTGAGGAGAATACAGGTAGCGTAGACTCGGCGGGAACACTGTGGGAGGCCTTTGAAGTTGTGATGAGAGGGGCAGCTATCGCTAAATCTAAGGGGTTGCAAGGTGGCATTTTGGCTGACCTACGGGAGACAGAAGAGAGACTAGAGGAGGCCTTGAGAGGTGAGGACGATACTAAAGAGAAATTAGAGTTAGTGCTTATGCTGCAGCAGAAATGTGCGGAGCACTGGGACAGACTGTGTAACCTAAATTATCGGAAATATGTAGAGAGGCAGCACGCGGGGGGGGGGGGATAAACCAGGTCGACTTTTAGCATGGCTATATAAGGGTGAGAACCCCAGAGTTATGATTAGAACTATTACAAGGGAGGATGGTAGCGTAGCAGATACTCAAGAGGGAGGTAACCAAGAATTTGTGGACTATTATAAGATATTATATGCAGACCAGGGGGAAAACTGCCGAGATACAATAGTGGAGACAGTGGAGGATATCAGGCTGCCCAAGATAAGTGAGGAGGAGAGAGAAGAGTTGGACGCACCAATCACCCTGGAGGAACTGGGGGAGGTAGTGAGGCAGTTACCCACCAGCAAGACGCCGGGGACGGATGGACTCCCCAGTGAATTTTTTAAAATATATGCGGAAGAGATTCTCCCTCCGCTGCTGGCAATGTTGAATGAAGCATTTGAGACAGGATGTCTGCCGGAGTCATTGAGGGAAGCGGTCATAATACCGCTGCCCAAGCCCAATAAGCCTGGGCACAGCTGTAGCTCGTATCGCCCCTTGTCAATGCTTAATCAAGACGGTAAAATATTGACGGCTTCATTGGCAAATAGGTTGCAGAGGGTGATTGGTAGATTAATACACCCTGATCAGACGGGATATGTCCCACACAGGAATATTTCGAATAATCACAGGCGACTCCAGTGAATTATTGAAGGCAGCAGCGAACACACCGGGGAAATGGCGATAGTGTCCCTGGACGCAATAAAGGCCTTTGATTCGGTTAAGTGGCCATGGTTGTTGGCGACCCTAGAAGGGTATGGGCTGGGGCCAGGATATGTACGATGGGCGCAGATTTTATATAAGGAGCCGCTGGCCAGGGTCAAGCCAGGATCGGTGATATCGGAAAGGTGGCAGCTAGGTCATGGCACCAGACAGGGTTGTCCATGGTCCCCAATGCTCTATATACTCGCCCTGGAACCTCTAGCGATATACCTGAGACAACAGTACGATACAATAGGCATTGAGGTAAAAGGAGAAAAACATTTGATCTCTCTATATGCAGATGACATGTTGCTGTACCTGAGGTACCCGGAAAAGAATCTTCAAAATATACTGGAGGTAATGGATAGATATGCGGGTCTTTCCGGTATAGCAGTGAACCCCCAGAAGTCAAGCATGTTCCCGTTGGGAAGGTATATGGGGATCCCGGCGGAGAGGTTACCTGTATTGCCGGTGCCATGGGCAGTTGATACGTTCCGATACTTAGGGTTAGATATCTACCACACTGTGGAAGAAGCGCATAGGCACAACACTGAGATGGCGTTGTGGAAAATTGAGAACTGCATGCGGTTTTGGGCGAGGTTGCCCTTAGCTATGATGGGGAGGGTAGCGATGCTCAAGATGGAGGTCCTGCCTAGACTCCTGCACTATTTTGCGAACATTCCATATCTGATACCTAAGAAGTTCTTCATCAGACTGAACAGTATGTGTAGGGATTTTTTGTGGCATGGCACATGGCACACGGAACAGAGTGGCATTGTGGAAGCTACAGAACTTAAAATTACCCAACTAAGAGGTGTATTATGTGGCAAGCCAACTGCAGTACGTCGCTAAATGGCTTTCTGATGAAGAAACGTCTGAAGAAACCTCTGAACACAGGCTGTTTTGGCGGGATTGCACACCTTTTTACTTGAAGGAAATGATGTGGGTACCCAGAACTGAACTGAAAGGGCGTCCGGCGATGATGTTGCTGGGGTGGCAAGTGTGGCGTAGAGCGTGTAAGATGTTAGACAACGCAACTCCATGCTCCCTGCAGATACCACTGGTTGCATTGACGGGGGCGGATGTACAGCTAAGGAAGATAATCAGGAACCACTGGGAACCGGTGGGGCTTGCGACCATGGGAGACATTTGGCAGGAGGGCTCAATTGTTGCCTTTGAGGAGTTGCGGGATGTGTCTGGGTTGCATGCGGGTCAGTATATTACATACTATAGACTGGTACAGAGAGTAAAGGAAATATGGCCTGAAACCGTGCTAGAGGGTGAGCCAGATGCCACAGTGGATATGATCTATGACATAGCGGAAGGGGGACATGAGATATCTAGATTATACGAGATGTTGATGCTCAAAATGGGGAAAGAGATCACCCAACTGAGATTAGATTGGCAAACTGAAGTGGGGACTCCGATGGAAGATAGGATGTGGGAACGGGTGCAGGGGTATCATAAGAAGGTGTCCAGAAATGCTAGATTAAAACAGATACAACTGTATGTCACGCATAGGGCATATATGACACCCCAGAGGATATCGAGGTTTGCGAATACAGGTAGACAGGCATGCCCCAAGTGCGACAAGGAGAATGCAGGCAAGGTACACATGTTCTGGTCGTGCCCGGTCATTGCATGATTTTGGTGTGAAGTGGAAAGTAAACTGGCAGGGAAGGGGGTCAAGATGGTAGTGGACACGGTGTGGGCTTGTTTGTTAGGGGTGTTCCCGAGGTCTGATAAACTAAAACATGTGAGCAAACTGAAAGACTTAGCATATGTGCTGGCAAAAAGAAGAATAGCCATGGGATGGAAGACATGTTATAGACCACGGGTGGAGGTGTGGTGGAAGGAGTTGCAGAAATGGGCGGAGGCAGAAACTATGGTGTGGCAGGAGGCTAGTAGAGTCGGGGGATTGGAGGGAACGGAGTCCCTGATGGCCTGGAAGTCACTGATAGCGGAACTGTTCGGGCCAATTCCGGACCCAGATGACTCCACGGGGAGGGAGCATCTCCCACAGGATGCAGTAAAGGAAAATGAAGATGGTTAGGCTCCGACCGCGGGGAGGGGCGGGGGAAGCAGTATATTGATGTTAAGTGTATGTTGTTTTTGACGACTTATGTTTTGTTTGTTTGGTTGGATTTAATAAAAATTATTCAAAAAAAAAAAAAAGACAGGGAGAAGATCCTGGAGTATTTTCGTAAAGGGGGAACAATAGAAAGAGCATCCTCCAACATCACGGCGTATCCTGACTACACCATGCTAGTGCAAAGGCAGAGATACAGCTATGTGGCAGACAAAAGGAGGCTGCGCACGGCTGGTATCATGTATATGCTCCTGTATCCGGCAAAGCTAAAAGTGTTGCACAAAAACAGAGCGCTCTTTTTTGACACCCCAGAAGAAGTGGCGAAATGGCTGGGCAGCCCGGAACAGAATGAACAGAATGAGGAGCGGGATCTGCAGAAACACGATGAGTGATGGAAGGTATCGAGACCACGGGGGGATGAGTGGGAGGGGAGCCCTTACACGAGGCTTCGGAACATTACAATTATATGATGTAGCCTATGGACTCCATAACCCTGCTGGACTGGAATATAGCTAATTAAATGTGTTAACGAACTGGGTGGCACTAGGCGTAAGAAATTTAGAATAAACAGGAGCCGCAGGATGGAGGCACCCTACCCCCCCCCCCCCCCCAAGAACTAGCAGTAAGGCGGCCATTAGGGCGGCTTTACCCTGCTGAGCTTCGAGTACAGGCTTTGCCAGAAAGGGCTGGATGCGGGGGTGCCTGAGATCCAGGGATGGAGCTGGGCAACAGTTAGGGAGGGCGTTGTTGGGGAAAGGTGGGGGGGGGGGGGCGGCGGAGGGAGAGTTTGTTATGTTTAGGGGAGGGGGACGGAGGGGATTGCGTAAGGTTGGGGAAGGGACGGGAGGTGGGGGGGAGAGGGAGTTTGGGTTGTTTTTGGTTAAGGGGAGTGTAAAATGGGGGAACGAGCCTATACAGATTGGATTGGAACTTAGAGTTAGACTGCACCTGTGGGAGGAGGAATGGAATTCGAAGAGGCCATGGGAGACCTTAAAATAGTTGCATGGAATGTACAGGGGCTCAACAGTTATTTAAAGAGGAACAAAGTTATGTTGTACCTACGTAGGCAAAATATAGATATTGCACTGCTGCAGGAAACTCACCTTACACGGGAGAGGATGGATAAGATTGCTGGGAAGTGGAAGGGAATGTTGGTGGGCTCATCATACTCTGCTTATGCGAGGGGAGTGCTTATTTGTGTGGCGCCACATGTCCCTTTTCAGCGATTGCAAGTGGTAGCTGAGACAGATGGGAGGATGTTTATACTGAGGGGACTGGTGGAAAATAGGGAGGTAAGCATAGTCAATATGTACGCCCCGAACCAGAACACAGCGGCGTACATTAGAAAATTATGTACTAATCTGAGCGCATGTGTGGGAAGCGCGATGATCTGGGGAGAGGACTTTAATTGCCTACTGAACCAGAGGGTAGACAGATCGGATGGGAAGATGGCTAGACCGGCCCCTGCTGCCAAAGCGTTACAGACATTGCTGAGTGACTTTGGCCTGGAGGATGCATGCAGAGTGAGACACCCCCAGGAAAGGCAATACTCACATTATTCTGCCCCACAACAGTTATCCACGAGGTTGGATTATGTCTTCACTTCACCTGAAATGATAGCGGAGATTACACGTATAGAGTACAAAACTAGGGTCCTTCGATCCACTCGCCCCTGATTCTCGAATGGCAATACTGCCCCCCGAGAGCGAGGATCCCGACATGGCCTCTACAAGCGGAAGCATTGAGAGATCCCTTCTTTAGGGAGGACTTGAGGGAGGAGATTGTAAATTATTTTGAAACAAATACTGGGAGTGTGGACTCGGCCGGAACACTATGGGAGGCCTTTAAAGTTGTGATGAGGGGAGTAGCCGTAGCAAAATCTAAGGGTCTAGAAGGTGGGATTTTAGCAGAACTACAGGAGACGGAGGAGAAACTGGAAGAGGCTTTGAGGGGCGAAGATGATACAGCAGAGAAGTTAGAACTGACACTCAGGCTACAGCAAAAATGTGCAGAATATTGGGACAGATTGTGTAACCTCAATTATAAAAAATATGTCGAGAGACAGCATGCGGGAGATAAACCGGGGAGACTTTTGGCGTGGTTATATAAGAGTGAGACCCCCAGAGTCACAATCAGGACTATAGAGAGGGAAGACGGTAGCGTAGTAGACACCCAGGAGGGAGTTAATCAAGCATTTGTGGACTATTACATGGCATTATATGGGGACGATGGTGAGAGTAGTCGCGCTATGATGGTAGAAACGCTGGAGGACATAGGGTTGCAAAAGATAAGGAGGAAGAGAGAGAAGAACTAGATGCACCAATTACCTTAGAAGAACTAGGGGAGGTGGTGAGGCAGTTGCCTACTAGCAAAACCCTGGGGACTCCCAAGTGAGTTTTATAAAGTATATATGGAAGAGGTCCTTCCCCCACTGCTAGAAATGTTAAACGAAGCATTTGAGACCAGAAGCTTACTGGAGTCACAGAGAGGCCATAATAATACCGCTCCCCAAACCTAATAAGCCTGGGCACAGCTGCGGCTCCTATAGACCCTTGTCGATGCTGAATCAAGACAGTAAGATATTGACTGCTGTCTTAGCAAATAGACTGAAGAAGGTTATTGGCAAACTAATACACCCGGATCAAACGGGCTATGTCCCAAATAGAAATATTACCAATAACCACAGACGACTCGAAAGAATTATTGAGAACGGCAGCAAAAATGATGATGAAATGGCAATTGTGTCTTTGGACGCAATTAAGGCCTTTGATTCAGTTAAATGGCCATGGCTGCTTGCGGCACTGGAGGGCTACGGGTTAGGGCCTGGATATGTAAGGTGGGCAAAAATATTATATAGCGAACCGCTGGCTAGGGTTAAGACAGGATCTGTGATATCGGGAAGGTGGCAGCTCAGCAGGGGCACCAGGCAGGGATGTCTGTGGTCTCCAATGCTCTATATATTGGCCCTGTAACCTCTAGCAATAAACTTGAGACAGCAATATGACACCATAGGCATCGAGGTGAAAGGGGAGCAACATTTGATCTCCCTATACGCAGATGACATGTTACTGTACTTGCGATATCCAGAGGAAAATCTCCAGTACATGCTAGAAGTGATGGAGAGATATGCTGAGTTGTCTGGTATAGCGGTGAACCCCCAGAAGTCCAGCATGTTCCCATTAGGGGGGTACATGGGGATTCCACCGGAGAGATTGCCTGTATTTTAAGTACCATGGGCTGGCAGCACATTCCGGTACCTGGGGATAAATATATACCACACTGTGGAAGAGGAGCATAGGTGCAACACAGAAGTAGCCATTAAAAAAATCGAGAAGTGCATGCAATTCTGGGCAAAGCTACCCTTAGCAATGATGGGGCGGGAAACAATACTAAAGATGGTGGTTCTGCCAAGGCTTTTACACTACTTTGCAAATATACCGTACCTGATTCCTAAGAAGTTCTCACCAAACTGAACAGCATGTGTAGGGACTTCTTGTGGCATGGCACACGGAATAGAGTGGCGTTATGGAAGCTACAAAATTTCCATGACAAAGGCGGGATAGAATTGCCTAACTATTAGGTGTATTACGTGGCAAGCCAGTTGCAATATGTTGCCAAATGGCTCTCTGATGAGGAGACCTCGGAATCTAGGCTGTTTGGGCGCGACTGTGCAATATTTTACTTGAAAGAGATGATGTGGGTACCAGGGCGGAAATGATGGGGCGCCCTAAAATGATGCTACTAGGGTGGAAGATGTGGTGTAGGGCATGCCAGAGGATGGAGAACCCGTCCCCATGCTCTCCGCAGGTACCATTGGTTGCACTAACAGGGGCAGATGTGCAGCTACGAATGATAATCAGGAACCACTGGGAACCGGTTGGGGTGGCAACAATGGGTGACATTTGGCGGGAGGGCTCTAGTATTATTTTTGAGGGGCTGCGGGAAGAAACTGGGTCGCACGAGGGCCAGTATATTACATATCATAGAATGGTGCAGAGAATTAAAAGAATATGGCCTGAAACTGTGTTGGAGGAGGAATCAGATGCCATCATAGACATGATATATGACATAGCGGAAGGGGGCCATGAGATTTCCAGAATATATTAAATGTTGATGTTTAAAGCAGGGAAGGAGGTTACTCAGTTGAGACTAGATTGGGAAACGGAAGTTGGAGCCCCGATGGAGGACGGGATGTGGGAACGGGCGCAGGGGTATCATAAGAAGGTATCTAGAAATGCGAGACTGAAACAGATTCAACTGTATATAACGCATAGAGCATACATGACACCTTGGAGGATATTGAGATTTGAGAACGCAGGACGGCAAGCATGCCCCAAGTGTGATGAAGAGAACGCGGGCATGGTGCATATGTTCTGGTCATGCCCGGTTATAGAACGCTTTTGGAGGGCAGTGAAAGGGAAACTTGAAAAAAGGGGGTCAAGATTGTAGTGGACACAGTGTGGGCCTGCCTGTTGGGGGGGTTCCCAAGATCACCGAAGCTTAAGCATGCGAGTAAACTGAGGGATCTGGTTTATGTGCTTGCAAAAAGGAGAATTGCCATGGGATGGAAGACATGCCACATGCCAAATGTGGAGATGTGGTGGAGAGATTTGCAAAAATGGGCGGAAGCAGAAACCATGGTATGGCAAGAAGCGAGTAACACAGGGGGGGGGGGAGGAGACTGAGTCCCTGATGGCCTGGAAATTATTGATAGCCGAGCTGTTTGGGTCAATAGGAGACCCGGCAGAACCTGAAGAAGGGGAGACCGTACCACAGGATGCTGAAACAGAATGTTTTAAGTAATAGACTCGTTAAGGGGGATGGGAGAAGGGAAGTAGTGGCCAGAAGTTAAAAAAAGTGTAATGAAACTGTTCAAATATGCACTGCTTGTTTGGTTTTTATTGTTTGGTTGCGTTTATAAATCAATGAAATGCTTTAAAAAAAAAAAAACAGGCCGGTGGGTGGTAACATGATATTTACTTAGTTTAATTTCAAAGAAAATCACACCATTTTTATATTGGGCAGCAATCACCAATGGAGTGATAATTACAATGAAAACCACTGAAATGCACTTGGGTAACCTTCTACAAGAACATATCCAAAGCACAAATGAATAGGAGCACTTTTTCAATTAGGATAGATCGCACTGAGTTAAGGTTTCCCCCTGCAATGTTCCCTCAAACCCCAAATAAGCGTACTCTGAGTGGATAGAAAGAAGCAGCAGGGAATCCGGAATATGAGGCAGCAAACAGAATCAAAATCTGACCGACCCTCACAAAATAAGAATTTAAAACCCTTTTCAATGGTATAAATTGACACTCCGAATTTGACAAATAATTAATTATATGTGTGGTTAAATAATGATATACATATGTTTTATTACAGTATCAGGGACGTAATATCACTAGCAACTATAAGGTAAGGTATCTCAAAAGGCATACAGTTCACAAGCAACTTGAAATGAAATCAGTGCAGTCCAATTCACACGCTGAAAAGTTGCAATTTACACATTTGCAGTTTTAAATATCTAAACGTTTTTTTTAAAAAACGGATGAAATACACAGAATCGGGAAATGCAGTTTTTAGGCTGGGTGATAGATGCACATCACAGGAACCATATAGAAGTGAAAGAGTGGCTATAGCTGAAGAATTGGATGAGATTTTCAAGGTGGAATGAGGTTTGGTTTAGGTAAAATAAACCAGTTGAGAAGAAAATCGGTTTTAAAAAGTAAAGGCAAGTTTTAAATTATCTAGACTATATGGTTAAAGAGAGAGACGGTACGTTCCAAGATTGAATCGCAGCGTCAACCTTTTCACCCCCCATGTTCAACTTTATGTGGGAATTCATTTGATTATTCCAAATATGACTAAGGACTTAGGATCTATGCAAGACAGAAATGAATAGAAAAGTGACACTAATGCTTGGAGATCAAGGACAAGATGCACAGAGAATTCTAACAGTTTTAACAAGGAATCAGGGTATAGATAGGATTACTTAAAAAGTGGAAAAAAGACAAGGTATCAAGATGGTGTAGGCTATGTGCGGCTTTGGGATAGGGAATTACTCACAATCTGCACTTGAGTTTGAGGATTTGGACAGTCATCCGGCTCAGGACTCAAAAGATCTGGTCACAGGATAGCGGTGGACACTCCTAACAGCAAGCAGCTGGGCAAGTCTGGCCACTGGATGGCAAGGGTACATCAGGCATGCAGGTAGTGAGCAAAAGGCCGGTCTGGTCACAGGACGCTCCCCAAGGGTACCACAGCTTTTTCCCTTTGCTATTGGGATTTCTGAGGGGGTTTCTGGATAACTGGGCCTGCTTGGATAGGGTCAGATATGCTTTGGCCTAGCAGTAGAGTCTGGAATCTTGCAACGGTGGATCTGGAAAGTCTGGATACGCAGGCGCTGGAAATTCAGGTGAGATTATCCCTGTCCCTGTGAGCTCTCACACTTTATATAAAAGCGGGTGACATCACCAGGTTTATTGATGGGCAGAACTGAGCTAGACCTACCCCCAAGAACTGTATAGGTCAGCCAATGTTGGTTGCCTCCTCTAGGAGGGGACTCAATTTATGGGGTTGTGTTTTTATGAGGTGCAAAGCCTTGCCACAGTCCTTTATGCCAAAAATCAATCTCAACATAAATTACACATTTGTACAGTTGTGGCACGTTCACAGATTTTATCCAGCGCATGGTGTTCCCACTCCCAGGTCTGTATGCCATTGTTTCGTCCTTCTAATAGTTTTTTGTCCTTTCAGTGAGAAATGTCATACCTAAAATTCTATAACTTTATACATGTGTACATATTATCATAAGGCATGTTCATCTTGAATTTCAAAGTGGTACTATATACACTTTCCTCAGAATATCCAATTCTCTGCCATTTCTGTCCTTTATATGACAGTGAAGGCTACCACGTCTTCATTTAAAGCCACCAAAATTGTGAAACTTTTACATTTCTGCGTTGTCCAATTGAGGAGATAAAAGTCTCAAAGTTTTATTAATAAACTAGTCTTTAGTGCCAAAATGGGCAGCGTTAGTCCTCCACTGGGACAATTTTCTACTTCTGGCTACTACCAAATGCTAGTTCAGCCCGGGCTGCCCTGGAGTTTCCCCAGCTTGAATGACTTGTGGTTGTCACTTCCAAAAGTCGCACGTAGGTGTCCCAGATCTATTGTCTCAAGCTGAAGCCCAGACAGAAGTCTGACGAGCGTGTGATATTTCTTTCTCTTGGTCCAATGTTTTCAAGGGCGGAAGTTAACAGATAGGTGACACAGAATCTAGTGTGGCTTCTTTTGCGGGGGAAGGCCACTCCTGTTGCTAGACCCCCCCCCCACCCCCCAAAAAAGCAGAAAACCTGTTTGGCTAGGTTCTACAATGCAGCCAATGCCTTTATTTTATTTTTCTACATCAGAATCATGTCTGTTGAAACAAAACATCCCATCTAGGTTTTCACACAACACCCCCTGACATTCCCAGGCAAGGAGAGGGCTTTAATTCAACATTGTACTTTTAAAACAGGCATTTTTCTTGGTTTGCAAAAACACATTTTGACTCATGGTAAATGTTGCTGGGATTTCCCTTTCAAATTTGGGTTTTCTCTCTCATCTGGATTCCAAACATTGTTTTGCAGCCCTAGTTAGTTCCATTTATACCGTAATCCGTTTAAGACACAGGCCCACTGAAATTGACATATGTCCTTAGAGCTAGGGTTTCTTTTGAAGCAGTGAATCTTTACATTTTGTAGCCCAAAAGTCAAGCATTATCTTGTGCGGTTGACAGTAAAGCTTTTGTTGATTTCCCAGACTTAGTCTGGCCTGCGATTCAGGAATAAGGCTCTCTTCTGCTGGAACACAATCTGAATATGGATGGGCATGGCAGGGCCTCACTGATAAAAGCAGATTAATGTAGAACAGATGAAAAGAGCATCAAAGTGGCATCATTTTAAATGTAAAATATTTCCCTTTTTCAATGGGAAACTTTGGGCTGGCAGCAAAGCAGCGCTGCTTTTTCACTCTGCTTCTATAGTAGACACCAGAAAACACCCTGGCAGCCTTTCTTGGTGTGATCCCGGTTCCAACTTGCCCAATGGTGCTTGGCAAAACAGTGCAGACATTCTTTGGTAGCTACAAAACGCAGTTTTGATGCGAGTCAGTGGTGCTCAAAGGAGCCAGCACAGCCATTTTGCTGTTAACTGCTGAAGTGCAGCTTGGTTATGGATGGGAATTCTGCTGAGTGGGTCAATGTATCCCACAAGGCGTACAGGAAGAGACCCTCCCAGGGGAATGAGAAGGCATCCACTAGACTCCTCAGCTGAGGATATCTGCTGGCAAACTTCGGACACTTTGAGTTGGCAACTGTTGTGAAGAGGTCGATCTTGAGGAGACCCCACTCGCTGAAGTGGAGCGACACGTGCAATGAAGATCCCATTTGTGGCAGGACCGCAGTTTCATCCTAAGACAGCATGCAATGCTGTTTTTGACACCTGCCAGGTGAAACAGGATGAGAAACATGTGTTGAAGAATGGCCCAGTGCCATAGAGACTGGGCTTCCATGGAGAGAGCGGGGGCGCCCGTCCCGCCCATTTCCCTGATGAAAAACATGGGGTGGTGTTGTCCGTTGTTAGGGAGAATTCTCTGTTTAGGCTGAATTTCCTAACCTAGTGAGTCCCCCAGCAGCTTTGCTGGATTTTTGGGGTTTATTTTTTTCTCCTGCCAAGAGTGAGACTCTTTTACCCTCACTCTTGGGCATGATTTGAGTGTGTTTCTTTGACTCTAGATGTGTTTAATGGGCTATGGGATCTTTTACTCCATAGGGCTTCATGTGTTTTTGTGATGTGTGTTACACAGCACCCTCAGTGCAGTAACACAGGGGTGTCATAGTGACTCCCCAGTATAGACTCCATTCCCTGGGACTGACTACTGTCTCCCAGGGCCTGTACAGTCACCATTGACTTTACTAGTCTTAAATTCTGAACAGAACCAGTACAAACCATCATATTGTGGACGTACTGGCTGGGGCAATTCAATTGCCCCGGGGTCTGTTAGTCGAGGGGGCACGTCTCCGTCCCTCCTGATCGAGTTTTGGCTGGTGGCAGTGGATACTACTTTTTATATTCAACCGCAAATATTTCTCTATGGGATTTTCCCATTGTTCGAGGCTACTATTTTTATTTATTTAATTACGATAGCCTCGAACATACCGCCGATTTATTTAATTAATATTAATTCTCCGGTTGTTATTTTTTGCCAAAACTCAGTTCTAAAATGGCGTTTGTGTTCTCTTCTGTGACTCCAACCCAAGTTGAGCCCTTTGTTCCACTTTTTGGCGGGCTTCTCCACAGAAGCCCTCCAAAGTGGTGCCACTCTGGGGTACTTAGGAGGGGTGGAGGGGGATTTAGGCACCCTGGACTGAGTTGCCTAGGCAACTCAAGTTGCACTCCGTCCTGATTGGCCCAATTGGTGAGCCGGCCGGCTCACCACTTAGCATGTTTGAGTGACAGCTAGGCTGAGTGAATGGGGGTTTTCTGCATAAAAGCAGGGCTTTGGGGACTGGAACTTCAGAAGTCGCCACAGGACCTAAGAATCCGACGAGGGAGAAGCTGAGCCGACCTGCCACGACGACACTACCGGTGGAGCCCTGCTGGACCGTCTCACCACTTTTCCCAACGACAGAGGAGATCTCCCGCCGGAGAGTCTTCTTCCTTTGACTGGTGGGGATAACCAGTTTCACCGTCTTTTCGCCTTCCCGACGTATCTCGTGGCTGCCTTGCCTGTGCCAAGCACCCCGGCAACCGGGATACCACATTTTACCATGACCGCGAATTAAAGGGTAATATCTTTAACCGGAAAACTCCACGGCTGGTTTCTTCCCTGGCAGTGCAACAACCTTCATCTTTCCTCCAAGTCGAGATCTTCTCTTCCCCTGGACGACGACGAGACTTGCACCCGCTGCCAGGAACAACTGCCCCCGCTGGAGGATCCTTCCCACTTAAGGTACCATGTCCCGCCCGGCTTCCCTTGCCACCGACTGTACGGGGTAGATTTAGACCCCGGCTTTCGAACCTGGGTTAGCCTGGGACACCCTGGCTAAACTTTTCTGAGCCTCTCTAAACTCTTTTCGAACTCTCTGCAAGACTTTCTAAGCCTAGTGTAACTGTGTGATCTTGGGCGCATTTGTGCTCTGCTCTCTCTAAGAGTGGGCCCAGCCTATGGACTTTGGCTCACAAGTGACTTTTGCTCTACTGCTTAGCTAATAGTGTTCTTAAACCTTACAGTGGTGTACCTTCCCACATTCTGTCTTTTTCCCTCCCTTCTTCATAAACTTATTGGAGTGCCATCTATAGTTAAGCGCTCACCTCTGTATGGAAATAAGTGGTGTTAACTAAGACTTCTCTGATAAGGAACAAGGGTTGTATATATTATAATAGTCATTGTGTTTAGAGTATTTTACCATACGAGTGCTGGAGTGTTTCAAACAGTGTGTTTTTAAATAAATAATTATATACTTTGATACCAAAGCTCTGGTCAGTGTTTGCTTGTATTGTTGTATCTGAGTGCCTATTGTGTATACTTTGCATACTGCCTAACTCTTCTTGAGGGAAGTCTGACTGCTCAGCCACAGCTACCAGGTAAATCTGGTTGGTACAGACTGCTACCAATTGGGTTTACTGCTAACACCTGCAGTCCTAAATCTTTTGCAGTGTTCCCAAAGGGAACTGCACAGGTTTCTGCCTAACATCCATGAAGATCTGCACCACTTCCCCCAGTGGCTGAGACTGGAATGACCGGAGGGCCCAGAAGACCGCACACAGTTCCAGGATGTTTATGTCTAACTCTGTTTCCTCCGGGAGCCAGAGGCTTTTAGTGCATGAGAATGTCCTGTGTGGGCTCCCCAACCCCCCAGAGGCGCGTTGGTCGTGACCGTTGCCTGGTACGGTGGGATATGAAAGGGCGCTCCTTGAATGAGGTGTGGGCGAACAGACCACCACTAGAGAGCTTGACGGAATGCCCGATTGAGGGCAATCTTGACTGTCCATGTGCCAGTGACTTGATGCTACCTGGAATCCAGAAATTCTTGAAGGGGTCGCATCTGAAGCCTGAAAAAAGGGACCAGATAGAAAAAGGAAGACACCATCCCTAGGGGATTTGATGGACCGGACTGGTGCAACGGATGCTGTTGACAGCCGTTGGACCTTTCCTAGGATGGCCATCATCCTCCCCTCTGCGAGAGTCGCCAGACACAAGAATGTTGAGCCAGGCGCACAGGAAAAGAAAAGTGTGTTCTGAGATACACTATGCAGTACTTCGGATAGTTGATTGAGAATCCTAGTCGGACGTTGGATGGTCTCTGCTGTGCGCTGGGTTGCCGGAATATGGGAGCAGGACCGGACGAGCAAATCATCCAGTTAAGGGTAGATGTGAATTCCCTTGGGGCGCAGGTGTGCTACTACTGTGGCCAAGAATTTGGTGAACACCCTCTGAGCCAATTTCAGGCCGAAGGGAAGGGACTTGAATTGGTAATACTGGCCAAGGATTACAAATTGCAGGAACATCCAGTCTTTGTGATGAATGGGAATGTGGAAGTATGCATCCCCCAGGTCGAGAGTTGCCAGAAAATCCTCCAGCTGGTTGAGCATGTGCCGCAACGTAACCATCCCGAACCTTTGGGATGTAATGAACTTGTTGAGGCGTCGCAAGTCTAGCATCGGTCAGCACCCTCCTGACTTTTTCCTTGCCAGAAAGTACCTGGAGTACACTTCAAAGCCCTGGCGGCACTGAGGGAGTAGTTCTATTGCCCTTTTGCGCAGCTTGGCCTGAGCCATAGGTTTATGCAGGAACCACTTTGGACTTGTAAAACTCAATCAGATAAAGTATTGAACATTTGCAAAATGTCCTCTTCAAGATCATAGCTTGATTGGCTAGAGCTATAGCTTTCACTCGTAGGCTCTCACTTGCATACGATTCCACTGTACAGCTCCTGTATTTGTTCAAGTAGATCCAGTGGGCATTTCCAGTACTGGAGCTTTTTCCATAGACGAGCTCTGTTGATGCTGTCGAATGCTTTCAAAAAGTCGACAAAAGCCAGGTGGCTCTTCGTGTTAGTCTGCAGAGTGTTTGCTTTTAATACAGCTAAGAGGAAGGATGGGGGAGATGTGCCTAACTCTTTTGTAAAGCCAGCTTGGAAGTCGTCTATATGGCCAGATCCAAAGGCCCATTCATTAAGTCTTTTGAGGAGGAGGGAAGCAAACATTTTCCCCATGATGTGCAATAATGCTATCAGCAGATAGTGACTTGTGTCGCTTTTATTTCCATGTTTAAAGATTGGAATTACATGCACCGTTTTCCTTGATGTTTGAATAGATTTGGCCTTCCTTCTTCTCTTCCGGCATCAGGTAGAAGAGTTTAGCAGCTTTTGAGATGACCATTCTGTCCGGGGGGTGAGGGGGAAATCCCTGGCGGGCTTGTCGACATCCAAAGGTTCCCCATTCGTGGGCACGTTTGTTTTATTATTTGTATTGCGCACCAGACCCGGAGGTATTCTGACGCGAAACCATAAAGAGGGTTGTTAAGCTTGGGTTACATAGTTACATATAGGAATAGTACAGCTAAGGTTACTAAGCTGTGTACAAAAACAATAGGCATAGTAGGTAGGTATATACAATAAATAACAGGAGTAGGTATGAGACACATAGATATAGCACAAGTAATGAAGTCTCGTATATACAAGATATCCTAAGAAGGCTGTAGGTCAGTATACATGTCAGGTGGGGTCAGACGGCATGTTTCTTTATCTAGTGAATGAAACTGGATCTAAATTGTAGGTAGGGTAAATCTTCTCTTAAAGCAGGAGGAAGGGAGTTCCAGTATTGAGTTGATTTAACAGGGAAACTGCTCCCACAGGGTTTAGTGAGCTTAAATCTGGGTACTAGTAGCAGGTTGGAGTTAGCTTTTCATAGGGGGCGGGAGGCTGTTTGTCTGATGAGTCTGTCCGTGAGGTATTGTGGTGCTGCATGGTTAAGGCATGTGTGTGTCAGGGAAGCAGTTTTAAGGAAAATGTTCTTTTGTAGAGAGCAAGTTGACGGATCTTCTAAGATCAGATATGTGGGCATTTTTGGGGAGACTTAGAGCGGCTCTCAGGGCGTTATTTTGGAGGGTTTGGATTTTGGAAGTGATGAATTTGTTGCTGCCTAAGTATAAGGCATTGCAATAATCCAATTTGGATAAGATTACGGCTCTCGCTAAAGTGATGCAATTGTTTGGCGAGAGGAATGGCTTAGTTCCTCTAATAAGTTTGCAAGTATAGGATGTGGCAGATGCCAAAGCGTTTACTTGTTTACCAAAGGTGAGCGTGGAGTCTATGTAGAAGCCAAGAGTTTTGACTACTTTGGCGACGGTGATGGTGTTATTATCAATTATGAGGGAGGCATAATTGGGACCCAGTTTTTTAATGTTGGAGGGAGTACCTAGAATGAGGAGTTCAGTTTTGTCATCATTCAGGCATAGACCGTGGGAGGCCATACATGCCTGGATGATGAGGTACACTCTGTTCAGAAAGGCCAAATCCTTATGTTCTCCCATCAGCGGGATGAGAATCTGTGCATCATCTGCATAGTTTGTGTAGGTGATACCTAGACCATCTAAATCGTCGAAAAGGGGCTTTGTGAAGGTATTGCACAGAGTGGGCGAGACGCAGGAGCCTTGGGGTACACCGCATAATATAGGAGCGGGGTCTGCAGCTGCTAGTGGGGAGAATACTCGCATTGTTTTATTATCAAGGAAAGACTGGATCCAAGCGACTGCCTCATGTGAGAAGCAGGCCACGGAGGACTTAGTCAGTTATCTGTGTGAGTTTCCGGTGCTGTTGGTGTCCGTGCCAGTATGTATCTGTGTGAAGTGGCTCCTCTGTCACGGGAACAGAGCCTCTAGCTCTGGCATAGGGGTAACAGGTGCCTTATGAGGCGTTGTTGGCTGAGGCGTTGTCTGCCACCAAGGTATGCAGGGTGGTTAAGATGTCCAGGGACATGGCCCTCGGTGCAGGAGCAGGTGCAGCCAGTGCAGCAGGAGCTGGGCTTGAGCCTTTTGGGAGGGCTAAACGGCTGGGAAGGCTCATGGGTTGGTGACCCTTCATGAGGCATGGGCCCATGGCCCCCTTACTGATCCGAATAAAAATCTTCAGGCAGGTCCTCTTCAGAACTGATGTAGATAGCTGGTGACCTTCTGGGGGATGACCTTCTGGGGGATGACAAAAGAACTGAAGAGCGGGGAGCACCACTCTCTGGATTAAGGAATACAAAGCTTTTTTCAGAAAGAAATCCAGAGGACACAATTTACAAAAATAGAACATTGTTAATTAATATAGAAATGTTGAATGAATCAAGAACAGATCAAAAAATAATTCAATGCAGGAAAATTAAACAATTATCTCTCACATTCGTTCTGGGCAATGTACCTCAGTCCAAACAAGCATATCCATATCTGCATCCACTCTTCACAATCATACACAAAGAAGTGAAATTGTAAAAACATTGCACTATTAATTGCAAGTTATATCTCTCTCCTGGAATAGATAAATTCAATTTCATAATTCCCATTTCCAGGTATTTGGACAGGACCGACCGGTAATCCTAGCATGGTTGACTTCTATTCCTTATTCACTGATGTTGGTTGGGGCATTGGGTCTGATACCACCACCAACTTCATATTGGTAACATGGGTGTATTCCTAAATTGCACAGGGTGCATATGATTTTCTTAACTTTTCTAAATTAGCGTGCAGCAAGTTTAATTCACATGGAGCGGTTAATGATCTTCCAAACCACGTTTTACACATTGTGTGTCTGATTCTGCTCCAGGGATCCTTCCCGCACCCCGGTTACAAAAATGGGTCGCATAGGAGCCAGAGTAAATAGGGGCACTATTTTGGTAGCCCAGAGCTGGAGGCATGTCTCTCACCAGATCAGAATCCAACAGGAAAGAGGCCATGACAGTGCCTAGGGAAGAGGAGAACAAGTTACTTACCTTATCTGGTAGCATTCTATCAATGGGATGTTCCTCCGACATATTCCACATCTATGACAGGTAATGACCACAGCTGTGCTGCTTCAGAAACTTTTCGGCCGAGGGTGTCCTGCGTCGATGACGTTGATACGTTGTTCCTCACCGGATGTTATATATAGGACGCACAGCTCCTGCAGCCTCAGTTGTAGTTTTTTCCCCAGAACGTGTGGCACCAATCTCCTGCCAGTATGACTGCAGAAAGCCTTGCGGAAACAGAAGCTGCAATCGCATAAAAAATTCTTAGTAGCGGGGCAGGCTGGGAGGGTTCGATGTGGAATACGTCGGAGGAACACCCCATCGAAAGAACGTTACCAGATAAGGTAAGTAACTTGTTCTTCGAGGGGATTGTGTCCTCCGACGTATTCCACATCTATGACAGACTCCCAAAGCAGTACCAACGTATGGAGGTGGGAAAAGAATTAACAATTTATAATTTTAGAATGCCCAATCAAATTGCTGAATAAAGGACTGCCTTACCAAAGGCCAAATCCTGCCCAGGGAGGAATCCAAGGAATAGTGTCTCACAAAAGTATGGACAGAGGCCCATGTGGCTGTTTCGCAAATATTGCAAATAGGAACACCCCTCTGGAGGGCAGTGGAGGCAGCCACACCCTAGTAGAGTAAGCCCGTAAGCCTACTGCGAGGGTCCTTTGCTGCCAAACAGTAACACTCGGAGATCGTCAAAATGATCCATCTAGACAGGTCTGTTTGGAAACAGCGTGACCCAAGCGCCTTCCAGCATAACCTTAAAGAGCTGATCGTCCACTCTGACCTGGGACATCTGCGAGAGATAGAAACGCAAAGCTCTTCAAGGATCCAACCTATGGAGCCTCTCCTCTTCGTTACCAGGATGTGGAGGAGGATAAAACGCCGGAAGAATCACCTTCTAGGCCAAATGGAATTCCGACAGAACCTTCGGAAGAGAAGGCGGCCGCACCCGCAGGACAACCCTGTCCTTATGGAACACAGTAAAGGGTGGTTTGGTGGAAAGTGACGGCATCTCACTCACTCTGCGTGTGGAAGTAACCGCAACTAAAAACACAGTTTTAAAGTACAACAGTCGCAACGGACAAGAATGTAAGGGCTCAAACGGAGCTCCCATTAGGAACTTTAAAACCAAATTCAAATCGCATCCCGGCACCTGGAAAGGCGACGGTGGAAACACATTAGTTAGCCCTTTCAGAAACTGAGAAATCAAAGGGATCTTAAAAAAAGAACATTCCTCAGACAAGCGCTTAAATATGGACAGCGCCACCAGGAACCATTAATGGTACCCACTTGCAGGCCCTTGTGGGCTAAAGAAAGCAGAAAAGACAAAACCAAAGGAATGAAACATTGGAAAGGATCCACATTCTGTACCCTGCACCAGTCACAGAACTTTCTCCAATGGCAACGGTACAGGGATTTCGTTGTGGGCCTTCTGGCCGAAAGCAACACCTCCATCACGTCTTCGGGGAGATCCCAATCCTTATATCTCAACCTTTCAGATAACAAGCATGAAGGTTGAGAGACTTGACCTCTGGATGGAGAACCCAACCCCCTTCCCGTGAGAGCATATCGTCTTGGTAGGGAAGATCACGTGAAGGGCAGATGGACATGTCTAGAAGGTCCGGGTACCATGCTCTCCTGGCCCATGCCGGAGCAATGAGGATCATCCGGGAACCGAACCTCTGTAACCTCCGCAACACTTGCTGAATGATGGGGACTGGAGGAAATGCGTACAGCAGTGGGAAGGACCACTTCAACGTGTCCCCTAAGGTTCCTCTTGGAGGAAATTCCCATGAGCAGAATCTCTCGCACTTCCGGTTGACACAGGTGGCGAAGAGATCCACTTGTGGGGTTCCACAAAGGGTGAAGATCTCCAACAGAACTTCCTGAGCCAGCTCCCACTCGTGAGAGACAGTGCTCTGCCTGCTCACAGCGTCCGCCGCCGCATTTTCGTTTCCGGCCAGATGAACTGCCGAGATGGAAATTTCCTGCTGGATGGCCCAGAACCAGAGCTGCATCGCCTCCCTGCACAACGGAGTGACCCTGCCATCCCTTTCTTGTTGAGGTAGTGCATGGCCACTGTATTGTCAGTCATAATCAGGACATTCTTCCCCGCACAGATGGCAGCTAAGCCTTCAGGGCTAGCCTGACAGCCCGCAGCTCTAATAGATTGATGTGGAGAATGGACTCCGACGGAGACCAACGGCCGCTGGCTGTCAACTCATTGGCATGAGCTCCCCAACCCCTGAGGGATGCGTCCATCACGATCGTCACCTCCGGCCAAGGTTGCCAAAACGGATGGGGTGAATTGGCACATGAAAGTAAGCATCCTTGATGTCGATAGACATCAACCAATCCTGAAGTTGAAGGCCCTGGAGGACTTGAGAAAGAGTTACCATCTTGAACTTGTCCTTCCTGAGGAGCTTGTTCAGCCTACGCAAGTCCATGATGGGTCTCAATCCCCCGTCTTTTTTCGGGATCAAAAAATAAGGGGAATACCATCCCTTGTTTCTCTCCGCTACAGGCACCAGTTCTATGGCGTCTTTCTCCAGCAGGGATAGGATTTCCTGCACAAGGAGCGGATCCGGACGCTTCAAAGAGAGCTTCCCCGGTGGATTGTCGTGAGGCCTCTGCCGGAAGGGAAGACAGTAGCCATGGGTTATGATCTCCAGAACCCACACATCTGAAGTAATGGCACGCCATTCTCCAAGATGCTGCGCAGGTCTGCCCCAAACCGGCGAACCACGGGACATGGCCTCATGAGAGAGCGGACGCAGCTGCGGCTGCAGCAGTGCCTAAGGGCAAAGGGGCAAGTGCCCGAGCGGCTTTGGCACCTTGAGTGCCTTGCTTTCCACCTCTGGTACTCCTACGGTGGCCCCTTTGACTGGCAGTTCCTCCCGATCTACCAAAGGAAGAGTAGTACCGAAAGGAACCTCCCCTCCATTGCTGTCCCCTAGGACGAAATGGCGGAGGTTGAGGTACTGCTGCACTCAAAGACTTTGCTGCAGCTTTGGAGGTCTGCAACCTCTCAAGGCTCCTGTCAGCCTTGCTGCCAAACAGATTGACACCATCAAAGGACATGTTGAGAAGCCGAGATTGCACATCAGGAGCAAACCCCGACTTCCGCAACCACGCAAACCTGCGTATCACGGTGCTCGCAGCCATGGACCGACTGACACAGTCTGCCGTGTCCAAACCCGACTGAACGGCTTCACACATGGCATCCTTGCCGTCCTCTTCAAGGATCCAACCTATGGAGCCTCTCCTCTTCGTTACCAGGATGTGGAGGAGGATAAAACGCCGGAAGAATCACCTTCTAGGCCAAATGGAATTCCGACAGAACCTTCGGAAGAGAAGGCGGCCGCACCCGCAGGACAACCCTGTCCTTATGGAACACAGTAAAGGGTGGTTTGGTGGAAAGTGACGGCATCTCACTCACTCTGCGTGTGGAAGTAACCGCAACTAAAAACACAGTTTTAAAGTACAACAGTCGCAACGGACAAGAATGTAAGGGCTCAAACGGAGCTCCCATTAGGAACTTTAAAACCAAATTCAAATCGCATCCCGGCACCTGGAAAGGCGACGGTGGAAACACATTAGTTAGCCCTTTCAGAAACTGAGAAATCAAAGGGATCTTAAAAAAAGAACATTCCTCAGACAAGCGCTTAAATATGGACAGCGCCACCAGGAACCATTAATGGTACCCACTTGCAGGCCCTTGTGGGCTAAAGAAAGCAGAAAAGACAAAACCAAAGGAATGAAACATTGGAAAGGATCCACATTCTGTACCCTGCACCAGTCACAGAACTTTCTCCAATGGCAACGGTACAGGGATTTCGTTGTGGGCCTTCTGGCCGAAAGCAACACCTCCATCACGTCTTCGGGGAGATCCCAATCCTTATATCTCAACCTTTCAGATAACAAGCATGAAGGTTGAGAGACTTGACCTCTGGATGGAGAACCCAACCCCCTTCCCGTGAGAGCATATCGTCTTGGTAGGGAAGATCGCGTGAAGGGCAGATGGACATGTCTAGAAGGTCCGGGTACCATGCTCTCCTGGCCCATGCCGGAGCAATGAGGATCATCCGGGAACCGAACCTCTGTAACCTCCGCAACACTTGCTGAATGATGGGGACTGGAGGAAATGCGTACAGCAGTGGGAAGGACCACTTCAACGTGTCCCCTAAGGTTCCTCTTGGAGGAAATTGCCATGAGCAGAATCTCTCGCACTTCCGGTTGACACAGGTGGCGAAGAGATCCACTTGTGGGGTTCCACAAAGGGTGAAGATCTCCAACAGAACTTCCTGAGCCAGCTCCCACTCGTGAGAGACAGTGCTCTGCCTGCTCACAGCGTCCGCCGCCGCATTTTCGTTTCCGGCCAGATGAACTGCCGAGATGGAAATTTCCTGCTGGATGGCCCAGAACCAGAGCTGCATCGCCTCCCTGCACAACGGAGTGACCCTGCCACCCCTTTCTTGTTGAGGTAGTGCATGGCCACTGTATTGTCAGTCATAATCAGGACATTCTTCCCCGCACAGATGGCAGCTAAGCCTTCAGGGCTAGCCTGACAGCCCGCAGCTCTAATAGATTGATGTGGAGAATGGACTCCGACGGAGACCAACGGCCGCTGGCTGTCAACTCATTGGCATGAGCTCCCCAACCCCTGAGGGATGCGTCCATCACGATCGTCACCTCCGGCCAAGGTTGCCAAAACGGATGGGGTGAATTGGCACATGAAAGTAAGCATCCTTGATGTCGATAGACATCAACCAATCCTGAAGTTGAAGGCCCTGGAGGACTTGAGAAAGAGTTACCATCTTGAACTTGTCCTTCCTGAGGAGCTTGTTCAGCCTACGCAAGTCCATGATGGGTCTCAATCCCCCGTCTTTTTTCGGGATCAAAAAATAAGGGGAATACCATCCCTTGTTTCTCTCCGCTACAGGCACCAGTTCTATGGCGTCTTTCTCCAGCAGGGATAGGATTTCCTGCACAAGGAGCGGATCCGGACGCTTCAAAGAGAGCTTCCCCGGTGGATTGTCGTGAGGCCTCTGCCGGAAGGGAAGACAGTAGCCATGGGTTATGATCTCCAGAACCCACACATCTGAAGTAATGGCACGCCATTCTCCAAGATGCTGCGCAGGTCTGCCCCAAACCGGCGAACCACGGGACATGGCCTCATGAGAGAGCGGACGCAGCTGCGGCTGCAGCAGTGCCTAAGGGCAAAGGGGCAAGTGCCCGAGCGGCTTTGGCACCTTGAGTGCCTTGCTTTCCACCTCTGGTACTCCTACGGTGGCCCCTTTGACTGGCAGTTCCTCCCGATCTACCAAAGGAAGAGTAGTACCGAAAGGAACCTCCCCTCCATTGCTGTCCCCTAGGACGAAATGGCGGAGGTTGAGGTACTGCTGCACTCAAAGACTTTGCTGCAGCTTTGGAGGTCTGCAACCTCTCAAGGCTCCTGTCAGCCTTGCTGCCAAACAGATTGACACCATCAAAGGACATGTTGAGAAGCCGAGATTGCACATCAGGAGCAAACCCCGACTTCCGCAACCACGCAAACCTGCGTATCACGGTGCTCGCAGCCATGGACCGACTGACACAGTCTGCCGTGTCCAAACCCGACTGAACGGCTTCACACATGGCATCCTTGCCGTCCTGCACGAGGGCTAGAAAACCATCCCGTTCCTCCCTTTCAGGAATATGCTCAGCCACCAAAGATGCACAATTCCACAGAGTGTGAATGAATCTCGCCAAGGCACAAACGAAGTTGGCTGCCTTCAAAGCCATACCCCCGGATGAAAATACCTTCTTAGCCCAACCATCAAAGCGCTTATCGTCCCTATCAGGAGGGATGGTACGGTACGCAGCCTGCTTTGCGGGGGCCGTAGCCGCCTGCACCACCAAACTCTCCAGAGTAGGGTGCGTCGACAAGTAGCAGGGGTCACTACTGGCTGGGTGGTATTTTTTCAGAAGCGACTTATTCACTGCCGGGAGACTCTCCGGAGCAGTCCAAGCCACCACCGCCACCCTTCTTTGCAAAGCCATGTGAAATGGCAACAACGGGTCAGTGGGTGGACCTTGCTCCAGGATGTCCGTCAGATCATCCTGATCAGAATCAACAGGTGGAGCAGACCACCCCAAGTATTCAGTCACCCTCAACATGAGACGCCTACAAGAGGATTTGGCATGCGTCCCCAGCTCAGGCCTGCCAAACTCCACCTCCACGGAGAGGTATCAAGAGCACTGGCGTCATGGAGGGACTGACAGAGTTCCTCCAACTGACTGTGCCCAGACACAAGGTCATCAGGAACATCAGGAGGCACAGCCATCTCCTCCGCAGACCCTTCCTCCACCTCCGAAATATAATCCAAAGGTTGGAGCAAAGCCAATCTTGGAGGAGGAACAGAGGAGGGCTCAAAAACAGGCCTCACAGATTTACTGAGAGCCTTCCTCGGAGGCTCCACAGCCCTCCGGGGCACCTCTGACAAATCCTCCACAAACGGCGTCGAGGGCGCCGAGGGATTCAGTGACATCGACGAGGCGCTGACGGTGTCGACAACCTCTTGGAGGGCAGAGCCTCGAGAGATCCCCTCGACGGACATGACGCCGATGGTGTCAACGCCTTCCTCGAAGGCTTCACAGGTTCCGACAGTCTCGATGGCGTCGAGGACCGGGACCTGGACAGGGACCTGGCACGGCTATGGTGATCTCCCTTGTCCGAGCAGGACCTCGACGGCTCCCGATGATCACACTGACCGCCGAGCCCGAAGGCGTGCGAGTGGTGGACCGAGCCCGTTCCTTTCCGGATTCTTTCGAAGGCGCGGACAGAACTGTGCCTTGCAATTCGAAAATCGCCAACATCTGCCGGCGCAATATTTGCATCCAAATAGGATTTCATTTCTATTTTTTATTACTGACATGCTTTCATTAATGGGGAGCATACTATTCCATACTATTAATTTTCTTGTAACAGCACTTGCTGTTGGAGGGTGCCTGGCCTCCAGCTAGAGCGAGGCACGGCTCAGGAATTGCTCTTGCAATTTCTTTTTTTCTTACTAGCACGCACTACACTACGTAGTGTTTCTTCTGTCCTCACTGCTGCAGAGGGTGGATTGGCTACGGTAATTTCATGTGTCGCTTTATGCACTGGTTGCCTAGACAGTGCAGCGGTCATGCACAGCGCATGTGTTGTCAGCGTGACGAAGTCGTGCCAAAGTTAAGCCCGTCTGGGCCCATACAGGACACGACCGGGCTAAGGGGCTCTGCCCCTATGGAATATGGAGGTTATTCACGTTCCAGACTTCTGAATTTGGCTCCTACGACTGTAGTATTCCCAAATACTGTCTAAGGGGACATTTGCAATAAAAGCCAGGGTGGCTCCTGCCCCTCTTGTGGAGGGAGCCCTAGGCGTAAAAGGCAGTGTTTTATCTGATAGGGAATAGCACAGATGGATACATCTGACTATCCACCTAGAGATGGCATTGGTCACCCTTTCTGCTTGGCGCTATGGAGACAAACAATTGATCTGTTTTTCTTAGCGGCCTGGTCTTGTCTACATAGTAGAGGACCGCCCTCCACACATCTAGTGTGTGGAGTTTTACCTCAGCTGAGCTGTTGGGTTCCTGGAAGAAAGCCGGTAGCTCAATTGACTGGTTTACGTGAAATGTGAAGATGAATTTAGGCGAGAACCTAGGGTGAGTACGTAAAACCAGCTTGTCTTTGTGTACGACAAAGAAAGGATCCTGCACTGACAATGCTTGTATTTCACTCACTCTTCTTATGGAAGTGATTACCGCTAAGAAGGCAGTCTTGTAAGTCAGGTGTTTTAGACTAGACTTGTACATTGGCTCGAAAGAGGGTCCCATGAGCTTAGCGAGTACCACGTTGATATCCCATCCTTGCGGTGGGTTAGAAATAGGAGGGTGGAGTCTCTTTACTCCTTCCATGAATGCCTTGATGACAGGTAACCTTCCACCATGAAACCTTATTATGTGCAGTCGTGTAGGATGATAAAGCCGTCAGGTGGACCTTTAGGGAGTTGAAAACTAACCCTGCATCAAGCAAATGGAGCATATCAGTTAGAATGTGGGAAGGAGTATGTTCTATCCAGTTGATTTGTTTAGACTGGCACCAAATTACAAATATTATCCATTTGTTAAAGTAACAGTGTCTAGTATTTGATATCCTTGCATTTCTGTGGCAGGTTAAGATGTCCGAACTATGACTTCAAGAGCTATACTGCCAAGTTCATTCAGTGAGGCTGCGGGTGCACTGTTAGTCCCTCGTGCTGGGTGAGTAGATTGTACGAGCACAGGAGTTTGATGGGATATCCTGACAGATGTGGATACCATGGTTGTCTTGCCCACGTAGGAGCAACTAGGATAAGCGTCATCGGTTCCTTGTGGATCTTGTCCCCCACCTTCCTCATGAGAGGTGTTGGGGGGGGGGGGGGGGGAAAGCGTAAGCAAATTTCCCTGACCAGTTCATCCATAGGGTGTTCCTCTTGGAGCCTGGCTGAGGGAACCTGGACGTGAAGTCTGGGCATTTACTGTTTTTGCTTGTAGCAAAGAAGTCTATTGTAGGGGAAACCCCATAGAGAGAAGATGTGTTCTATGACTCTTGCGTGAAGACGCCACTTGTGTTCTTCTGGTAGGGGATCCCTGCTCAATGAGTCTGCTAGAGAGTTGAGTTCCCCTGGAACATGCTGTGACAATAGAAACATCTTCCGTTTGAGAGCCCATTTCCAAATTTGCTGCGCAAGCCTGGACATATTTGGAGAAGGTGTGCCCCCCTGTTTGTTGATATAAAACATTGCTGTAGTGCTGTCTGTCATGACTTGCATGGATTGGTTCTTTAAATGGGATTCAAATGTGTGATGCTGGAAATGCATCAGAGGGACAGGGCCTCCGTATCTTTGTCCTTTACTGTTTTTTATCGTGTGTTCTGTCGTGTTTTCTGCGCAGGAGTCGATGTGGGACTCCTGGAGGTGCAGCTCTCTCTTTTGGTTGGGTGTACAGACCCATGGGATACCCTTATAGCACCCATGGGTGGGGGTGCAACCCTGTGCCCTAGTGTATGTTTTTGGGCACCTGTGTGTGGCCCACAGAGCAGGATATGGGCTGGTGGCAGCTCCATGCTGAATTTGACAGGTGCTCCGAGTATCATCCATTTTGGGATACCCTGGCCCTGCCATTGTAATCAGTTGATTCCTGATAGGAAACAAGATGGCCCCCGTGGCCTCTTGCTTTCTATTGCCTGTTACCTTGTTTTCCGAAAGTCCTGGGAAGCCCCGACTCTGTCCCTTCCCCCTGACCGGCTGTTGGGTGGAAGTTCCATATATGGTGGTGATGTGAAGTCCAGGCCACAATGGCTGGAGCCTTCCCAATGACTGTATGTTGTGGGTACGCCTGTGGGTGGGACCTGGGTGAATGGAGTGTGTGACAAATACGCATTCTGTGTTGTGGGCGTCTAGTATCTGGTGTTTGACAATGACTGAGACAGCCCTGCCCGAAACTGGTATGAATGCAGTGTGGAGTGTTGAATGGCTGTGTACTTGTCCCAATACACATAACTTGTTGTGAGTGTCGGGAGAGGAGTGAATGGCCCGAATGCACTATGCACCTGACTGGTTGCCTGCCTGCATGAAATGCTCTTCTGACCAATTGGTTACCTGAGTGTGACCCAGCAGAATGAATGGGAGATCAACTAGTATATCTGGTGGCCTCTCATTGCTAGAATTCGTGTTCAGAAGCTGAAGTCCACTACGAAGAGTAACTGGAGTAAAACTGAAGCTTAACCTTGAAGCCCTGCTGGAAGAGAAGAATTGCTGTTGCGCTCCTTTATCAATCTGAAAGCTGCTGTGTCTCCAAGGACTGACCCAGAGAGGACCTGGTAAGGTGCCCCCTTCCCGAGCTACGAGGGACCATCGTGCACCAGCTGATCTTTGCCAAAGCTCCCTGGTAGACAGACCTATGATAGGCTGCCGACCGGAGACCGGGACTGCTCCGGAATCCCAAAGAGAAGCGCCCGGACTGTTGTCCGCCTCTGTAGACGACCGCCGTCACCAACTGGAGCCGACGTACTCCCGTTTGCCTAAGAACTCCATTTGATCCACGGATGCTCTCGTCTGCATCGCCGCCCGCTTTATCCCGCTGGAGAAGGCCCGACCGTCGACGCACCGAGGAGCATCTGCCGGTGGGTTTCCCGCCACCTAAAGACCACAGAGACGCTGACGACTCGACGCCCTTGCTGGGCCACAGTTCTTCATCATCTCTTTGCGGTCCCGAACTATCGTCACAGAGGTGCCCCGCACGCCTCCTCCTTGCAGGACGCCAACGCTCTGTCGTCGTCAAGCACCGCTAGGAAAGAAGCTGCCACTTCACTGCTGTAGTTCACCCTGTTCTCCGTCGGACGTTGGACGACCCGTGACTCCTGCCTTAAAGGGAGGGCACTCAAGAAGGGCTGTCGATTCCCCCCGACGACGAACGCTACAATTCCAGGTACATTGGGGCTGTAGAACTATTGTAGAGGGAAATAGGACTTATAGAACAATATATGGACTGGGCTTGTGATGCATCTTTACTTTACAGGTTTCCCAGGTGGGGGGGATTTCCACACAGAGCTGTTTTTAACAGTAGCGACCAGTATTCTGCCAATTGTTCAACCGTCTTGTTTTCCTTCCTCTCTCTACTGCTGGTTTCCTCTTTATTGATCTCTGTGACATTTTGACAGTATAGTTGATGCACTTTAATGAGATCTGATAATATTTGTGGTACCACTTAGAACTGTATATATTTATTTACCATTATTGATTTTCTGAGCATTGTGAGTTATTGTGATAGTGTACATAACCTTGTACATAACCTTGAATATTAATTATATAAAGACTGTGTTTTAACCGATACAGTGTGCAGACATTCCTTTGTGGGTGCTTGGGGACTACACTGTACTTAAGAACCAGCCTGCATCACCTCCTGAGAAGATAGGTCTTGATTGCTCGACCACGATACCAATAATAGAGAATTTTAGCTGGAGTCCTCTGTGCCTCTCCTTTACCATATAGAGAGTGGAAGTACAGACACCCCCTTCCAGTCTTTACAGAATGCCAGAAGGGATTTGAATACTGCCAATAAGTTCTAGCATAT
This sequence comes from Ambystoma mexicanum, assembly GCF_040938575.1. Taxonomy (NCBI): domain Eukaryota; kingdom Metazoa; phylum Chordata; class Amphibia; order Caudata; family Ambystomatidae; genus Ambystoma; species Ambystoma mexicanum. The sequence goes on from NC_090922.1 coordinate 603,570,103, forward strand.
TGATGAGGTTTTGGGCTGCCGTGCAAGAACACAGACCCTGAGCTGTGTGATGAAGGTAATGAGCGCCCCACCCTGTTAGAGAGGCATCCGGCGTGACAATTGCCTCAATTTCTGGATCGTAGAAGGGTTTTCCCTTCAGCAGATTTTCCCTTGTCCACCAGCGAAGATTTTGCACAAGTGTTGGCGAAACTACCACTAGATCGTCCCACTGACCACTTGACCAAGACCACTGTTTCGCCAACCACTCCTGCATGGGCGCAGGCGTGCGTGAGGAACTAGGTAAATGCAAGATGCCATCATGCCTAGCAAATGCATAGGTTTGCGCACCCTTATCTGGCACCCGGCCTGATAATGCAGTATTTGCAGTAACACATTTTGGACTCTTTGCTCCGACGGAAAGACCAACCCCTCGTGTGTGTTTAAGACAGCTCCTAGCAACTGTTTGGAAGTGCTTGGCACTAGGCTTGACTTTTTCTCATTGATGGAGAAGCCCAATTGAAAGAGGAGGTTGATTGTCTTTTGGATGTGTTGTCTGCAAATTAGGGGGGGACTCCCCTGTAATGAGCCAGGTAAGGGCACACTGGGATTGCCTCGCTGCATAGGTGTGCTGCCACCACCGCCAGTACCTTCGTGACTACCCTTGGAGCAGAGTCTATTCGAAGGGCAGCACCTTGAATTGGTAGTGCTGGTTCGTTATCTTGAAATGCAACAATATTCTGTGCACTGGGAACATTGAAATATGAAAATAGGCATCTTTCATATCCAATCTTGCCATGTAATTCCCCCTTTTTTAGTAGAGGGATTGCTTCTTGTAGTGTAGTCATGCAGAACTTTTGTGGCTTGACATACCTGTTTGTAGGGCGCATTGTTAGATCTTTCTTTGGCACAAGGAAGTAAGTTGAATAAATACCACTGTTTACCTGGTTGGCCGGGAAGACTTTGATGGCGTCCTTTATTAGAAGAGTGGCTATCTACTCGAGGAGGATACGCTGGTGTTCTCTTGAATGATCTTCTGTGGTCGTGGGGTCGTTGGAGGAGTTTGAGACAGTATCTGTGGACAGCACCCATTTTTGAGGTGATTTCCTCCCATGCGTGGGTGAAGTTGGAAATGCGCCCTCTTACTGCAGAGGCATGGGAGGGCACCTGAAGCGGAACGTCACTGTTTCTGAGGTGGGGTGCCACCTGTAGAAGGGTTGCCCCTTCCACGACCACAACCTCTGCGTTGTTCTCTAGGATAGCCCTGGGAAGACTGACTATTTCCCCGGTCGGAACCTTGGTTTTGACTGTAATTGGACCCCCGTTGAGAACCGTGGCCCAAAAACGGCGAAAATTGCTGTTACCCCTTTCGGCGGGTGGCTTGTTGGTGAGTTGGCCCAACGATTTAAGTGCGTCATACTTGTCTTTGGCTGTGTTAAGGGCGTCCTCGAGGGCCTTGCCAAAGAGCACATTGGGTTCAATAGGCATGTTAATTAGTGTGGACTGCATTTCTGGCCTGAAACCTGATTGTCACGGCCACACATGACGTTTGATAACAGTACCCTGAGCAATGATTCTTCCGGCATTGTCCGCTGCGTCAAGGTTGGTCATAAGTATGCAGCTTGACACTGCCCTCCCATCTGTGGCCACCTGTGCTAGCTGGGATTTCAGTGGTTCTGGGGCAGACTATAGTAGAGCTGACATTTCCTCCCATATGTGGCAGTTAGAACTGGCCAAAAGGGTAGCATTGTTTGCAATTCTGGGCTGGTAAGCCACGGAGGAGACGACTTTCCTACCCATAGTGTAAATCTTTTGGCTTTCCTTGTTAGTGGGGCCTCAGAGGAAGCAAGGGGGGGTGCCCGCTCTTTTCCTAGTTATAGTTACAACTAATGAGTCTGGCTTCAGCTGCCCTCCAATATACAGTGGGTCTGAAGGTGCGGTTTTAAAAAACTTTTCTGTACGTGGGTTCACAGCCCATGTGAGGTTAGGGGCTTCTAATGACTGTTGTATACTGCGCTGTACTGACTTCAGTAAGGGATTAAACTGCGCCACCGTTTTCTTTTCCTCAAGGATCAGTTCTACAAAGTCCTTATCCTCCTGCACTTCTTGGGTGTCAATTTGAAAGTGCTCTGCCGCCTTGGCTAGCACCTCATTTAGAAGGGGTTGGTTGTCAATAGGAGAATCCTGATCGATGGGTGAGTCTATCAGGTAGATATTGGCGCCTGGGTCAGCCTCTTGGTCCTCATCGTCCCCATAATAAGGGTCTGCTGCCTCCTCATCGTATTGAGGGTCAGCTGCCTCTACAATTGAGAGGTCCTCATTTTCAGAGTCCGGGTCATAGAGCTCTAGGACTGTGCTACGCACTGGAGTTTCTGTACAAGACCTTTTAGAAGGGGGTTGAGAAGGCTGAGTAGTGATTTGAGACCCAGAGGGAGCTGTGGTGGGGGGAGGGGGTGGATTGGAAACTCTGGAAGTACGCAGGGTCTTTTTTGTAGAAATTGGCCATAAAGGACATTCTCCTCATGACCCTATCTATATCTTGTGAAGACAATTCTGCTGCATTTTGGATTACCAAGGGTTGGGAAGGAAGTCCTAAATCTTAGTCTGTGGGAGGAATAACCCCAGATTTGTTAGGCCTAGTCTCTACAGGTTTGTCCTTATTAGGGATGGGCCTAGTTTCCTTAGGCTGCTTCTTCTGAGAAGTTTTTTCCCTATGAGGGGTCTTTGAGGAATTCAACTTATGTACTGTCCCCCCCCCCCGGCACCCAGAGCCGTGTGTAACCGACTGTTTGTGGCCTACCTGATTTGACGCTGAGCGTCGACTTTCGGGAGTGGGAAGGGCCGAAGCTTCGTTTGCGGATGACCGGCCTTCGGAGAGAGTTTTGCGCACAACACCTTTGCCGTGTTTCGACATTTGGGTCCAGTCGTGCAGTGATCTCGAATGAGAACGTCCAGAGGACAGGGACTCAACAGACCTTTCCCTGGGTGCCGTGCGTTGTCCAACACTCGACCCATGTGTCGAATCTCGACATGGGGCTATGTGTTTAGTGGTGTGTGATTTTGAAGCGCTTCCGCCGCCAGGTATAGTCTCCACAACTTGGCCACCGGCCTGTCCTCTGGGGTCGGGGGCCTGCGCTTGGGAAGCTGGAGCTACCCTGTCGCCCTCACCGTCCGAAACAGCGGCGTTGCTGCCATCACTGAAAGTGCCTTCTACCTCCAAGGCCTCAAGCTACCTGGTGTAGTGGGCCCAGAGTTTTGTGGAGCAGCCCCTTAAAGTATTGGGCTTGAAGAGCCTAAACGCTCGACAAGACGTTTCAACGTGGTCTCTCGGGAGACACAAGTTACAGACTAAATGCTTGTCGACCCTCGCGAATTTACGATTGCACTTGGGGCAGAATTTATATGGGGTCTTGTCCATAACTGCAAACTATGGCAGCTGGGCCAAAAATAGTGTAGGAAAAGGTGCATATGCTCTCTCCCTACTGTCTGGGCCGCGGCCCAGGGCGGCCTTCTAAGGTCAAACGGTCCGTTGCGGTAGTCCTTTCAATAGGCAGATTCTTTGGCTTCACTGGCGTGATGTTTCGAATGTCAGTGGAGTAAAGGATAGGAAGAATTAACTATCGATAACTGAAATAAGTCAATGGCTTTACGCTGAAAGAGGAACTCTGCTATACACGTCCGTCTAGAATGGCGGAAAAAAACAATTTGAGGGACCTCGATGCGCGAGGGATCATGGGTACAGTGGACGTCACACTAGGGATAGTATTACTGGCACGCTCTGTCGACTTCCCTTTTCGAATTCGAAAACAACAACTGTAATACTCCGCAGCTTCCACTAAGTGTCGGCCTGTGCACAGCGTGTGATCTAAGCAGATTCCACAAGCCTCAGAAATATGATTTATTTTATGATGATGGCCCTGACTTGCTTTGTGTCCCTGAAACATGCTTAACCAACAGGTCAGCTCCCATATTTCCACAGTTCTTCCCGGAAGGCTACAAAATTATTCATATGGATAGAGTTGCCACCCATCCTGGTGGGGAAATTGCTATTATATTTAAATATGCTTTTAAAATCATGATGGCACCCTTATAATTCATGCTCTTGGTATAGAATCATTGTTGGTTTGTTTGGCGACATCCGCATCAGCGTCTGTTCACTTTCTACTTGTGCATCACCCTACTGGGCCTCACTCGCACTATCTTCCTTTCTGGATTTAGTGCCTCACTTCACTTGAAATGGTGGAATCTGGTTGTTTTATATCTTTAATATCAGATGCAATCGCCCCCACACCACTTAATCCTATTTTGAGTCTGTTTTTTGACAACTTTTCTGATCTAGGCATTAAACAACATGTGCTAGAACCTACCCATCGGCTTGGAGGTATTCTAGATCAAATTCTTTCAGCCATTCTTGGACTGACATTTCGCTCAATGATTTCGCTTACTTGGTCTGGCCATTCTTTGGTCTCCTTTACTGTGCATTGCATGTCCCGTCTGCCCCCTCCCTCCAAACGCATAATTTTAAGGAGAAACAGGCGTGATATGGACATGTCCCTCATAGTATCGGCTGTTGTGGCTAAATGCCCCAACGATCGGCCTACTGACCGCTCTAATCGGTCTCGAGCACTATTAAGTGCGGCAGATCAACTAGTGCCCCTCAAACCTATTTGTTTGTACAGCCAGCCTTCCCAACCTTGGTTTTCTGCCAAACTCAATGCAGTGAAATTGGGGGTCCGTCAAGCTGAACGCAGATGGCGCTCTTCTTACAGTTCTTGTGAATATGCTAAGTTTGTCACTCTGTTGAAAGGCTACTTGGCAATTAAATTAGCCAAGCAGTCCTTTACACATACCATTGAAACTGCTTTAAATCAGTCAAAGGAGCTTTTCTCAGTTGTGAAATCCTTTTCTTCTACTGCCCCAGCATCCCAGTCCCACTGTGACGCTCTAGCTGATTTCTTCACTCTAAAATTAGTAGGACACAGGACGATATTGAATCTTCCCACCATGGTACCAGCCTGAGGGCTAAGGTTATCAAACAACCTGTGAATTGTGGCTGGGTTACCTTTCCGGTGTTTACAGACAAGGCTGTTCTGATTGCTATTGCTCATCTTAAAATCAGCAGCCCCTTGTTTTAAGAGATCTCTTACTACGGATTATTACACTGCTTACTCAGGCCGTGGACTTTCTTGTAGTCTAGGATCTATCCCCAGTGAACTTAAACAGGCCACTGTGGTTCCCACCTCTTAAAGAAGTCATCTTTGGATGCTTCTATTCTCTCAAATGTCCACCCTATTTCTTTACTTCCCTTCTTTATGAAATTTCTTGAGGTTCTAATTTCCCCTCTTCTTTCTTCCTTTTTGGAGTCTTGCGCAGTGCTTGATCCCTTTCAGTCTCGCTTTCGTCCTGAGAGGGGCACCGAGAGTGTCCTTGCATCAGTAATGGATAATATGACCAGGCTTGTTGATAGAGGGGGAGGGGTGTTGGGTCCTTATTTTAACTGATCTATCAGCGGCTTTTGACACTGTTGACCACCCCCTCCGCCTCGCTCGCCTAGCTTCCATCGGCATGTCTTAGCCTGGTTTTCTTCTTTCTTGTCTGACACAGGCCAGTCTGTTTCCCTGCCTCTTTTTCTTTCTTCTTCCTATTCTCTTTCATGTGGGGTTCCCCAGGGCTCCGCCTTGTCCCTGATGTTGTTCAACATCTATGTTTGCTCCCTGGTGGCTCTCATCCGCTCCCACAGATTCAGGTGGTACTCATATGCGGACGACACACAAATCCTGGTCTGTCTAGATCTTAACCGGGAGGGGGTGTCATCCCGACTAAGTGACTGCCTGTTGGCCGTGGGAGACTGGATGGGCTCCAGTTGGCTCAAGCTTAATGGGAACAAGACAGAGGTCTTGGTGGTTGGGCGCCCCGCCCCCTGTATCAGATTCCTGGTCTCCTTCCTTCTGGCCTCCTTCGCTGGGTGTGTTCCCCAATTCGGTGATGGTGGTGAAAAACGTAGGGGTGTATCTGTCTGCATCCTTGACTATGGCTTCGCAAGTTAGTGCAGTATGCCAGGCGGGGCACTTCTTGCTGAGGGTTCTCTGCAAGATTCTACCTTTTCTTCCACATTCACTTCGTCCTTTAGTCGTGGCTTCTCTCGTCTCCAGTAGGCTTGACTACTAGAACACTCTCTACCTGGCTCAGCCAGCTGGTCTTATCCTTTGGCTGAAACTGTTGCAGAACCTGGCTGCTCGGATTGCCACTGAGACACCATATGGCTCCCATATCAGTCCAGTTCTGCGTCATTTGCACTGGCTTCCGGTGAAACAGCACATAGTTTTCAAGTCTATATGTTTGGTCCATCAGGCCTATTATCAGGTTGTGTCTCACTTCCTCCGAGAGAAGTTCCAACATTATGTTCCTTGTCAGAGCCTTCGCTCTGGAAGTGAGTATCTGGTCTTGGTCCCCAAATTCCACATTCAGAGAGTTGGTGGTCGGGCCTTCTCTGTGGCGGCCGGTACGCTTTGGGATGGCCTTCCACTTAAATTGACAGAGAAACAGGTGCACTTTCGCGGTCTACTTAAAACTGCCCTTTTCTGCTAAATCACTGCTGTGGCCGGTCGTGTGTATCCTCGCATCAAGATTCCCTCGGGTGAACGTGCGTGCTATAAATGCAGCTAACATAACATACTCCTCCCTATTGACATTGATGGAAGAAGATGTCAATATGACTAGACCTCGATAAGGAGTCATCAGGTCGTCACACAGCTCTACTTGGCCTAAGAAGGGGACTCCATTGGATAGGTGTACCGAGAGGAAAACATCCTGTAGAGTCCGATTTCATGTTTTAACCAAAACCTACTTAAGGTTAGATTTCTGGTTTGCCCCTTTAACTTGAGTGTATAGGGTTAGAAAGTTGGTCATTCTCCCAAAGTTGAAGTTCGGCCATGCCACAGTAATGCTAACAGTGGAATGGCTTACTATATCGGAATTACCCAAAATGACCGAAAATAAATGACTGAAAGCGTGATTTGGCCGAATTTCAGATGTTTGAATATTCCAAAACAGCCAAAAAGTTCAACCAAATCACGCATTCAGTGCTGTCCCGAAAAAAAAGGAAGGGACCCGGCTGCGCCGGTTCCTGATCACAGAAGTGAAAGGGAACAGGTGTTGCTGGGACCAGCGAGTGGGAAGTAAGGTAAGTAGGGTGGTGGAGTGTGGGTATGGGGTGTGGATAGGGGTGTGGGCCAAGTCAGAAATGCTCAGGGGAGAAAAGACTGAAGATTATTTTTCAAAATAACCTTCAGTCTTCCTCGAACATTTCTACCTCGGTCTTTCAACCCCGATCCACTATATAGCTAGACTCCCCAGCATGGTAATTGAACAGGGCGATGTTCAAATTTTAAAATACTAGAACAGGGATCTCTGAGGCATGGGCAGAATTTTGGGAGATAAACAGACCGCAGAGTCACAGTGAGCACATGCTGGCAAACCATACAGATGTACTTGAGAGGACAATGTTTGCCATGCCGAGCATTTAGTCTTAAGCTGCTCAGGGGGATGGAAAGTCTTACCAGCGGATGTTTGCACAGTTAGAGATAAACATAGGAAGGCAGACGCTTCCAGGGTTCGGTGGGCATTAAATAAAAAACAGACAGGGGTGCAGAAGACAAATCTGTTAAATATTCTGCTGCCCAGAAGCAATCCTTCTTTAGAAGGAGCATCCAATTTGATGGATGCCCTACTCCGTGAAGATATCAGAACAGGAAAACATGATACAATCTCAAAAATTAAAAGAGAATGGGTAAATGATGATTAGGAATTTAACTGCCAATTTGCCTCATTATATAGTGCCTTATATTCAGGAAGCCCAAATGGACTTGTAGTGGGGATATTTGCTTTTCTGGATACGACAAACCTATCGACAATTGCAAGGCTGAAATGGGCATATAAACTAACCTATCTCTAAGGAGGAATAATAACAGCGATCGTTACATAAAGCCAAAGCGATAGAATTTCATTACAGTTCTCTAACATTATGACACGAGGAATAGAACAATGGCACCATCTTTCATTTAGTTTATGAATACTCTGCGACTCCATGAAAGATGCTGCCATTGGTCTATTCCCTAAAAAGGTATTTCTAAATGGGCCACATGGCCCTAACTTTCTATTAATTACAGATAGCAAAATGTTCAGCATCTAAGATTGAACATGTTCTTCCGTGTTAAGTCTATCAAGACCAGGTGGGTTTCATAAAGGGATCCATTTGGTAAACAATGCGTGTATACTTAAATATAACACAAAGTGCAAAGGTTGAAGGTCAAGTGGTGATTTTGTTTGCTTGACACATACAACGCAGTCTACAAATGGTTGATGGGACTATCTGTTCTGGGACCGAGACAGGTTTGGAAGATACAGCCCCCTCAGAGTTTGGATCGAGGAACTGCACACCTCTCATAGGGCCACTGTTGTTCCTTATGGAATGGTCTCCCAACCTTCCTGACCTGCCTCAGGCACAAGGCCGGGGTGACCTCCAAATCGCTCCTACCCTGCTCTGTCCCTACACAACTGTAAGCTGCCAGGATATGAGAACCTAGTGTGGTGAAGGGAATCTCACTATGCAACCTCGAACACTTAAATGTGCCTCTATGGCGACGTTTTGATTTAGGTCCCCGACGTGGCACACTGTACTTCAGTGCTTTTGGATATCTTCCACATTAATGAGGTGGTATCAGCTTATACAGTGATCCTTACCAAATCTGAAATAATACCTTTAAACCCAGCCATGCAAGTCACCAGAGTGTGTCCGTCCATTCCAGACTCGGATAGTACAAACAGACCTTCAAAATGTATGGAGTAAAATACCCCCACTTAAAAATGTGATCAGTCCGACTGTAGGCAGCTGAAATGCAGAAAATGCAGGACCCACAAAACAGTGAGAAAATAATGCACAAAGTAGATATGGAAAGCTCTCGCACATTCACACCTGAAAAAATACCCGACAAAAAGACCACAAGCACGCAAACAAACCCATCAGTCCTCAATGCTGGTGGTGGAGAAGGGTGAGGTGGAGCATGGGAATTAAAGCTAAACAAGAGCCATTTGCAGCAACATACCATTACTTTCATTGGTCAGGTTACAAGAGGGCTGACAAGAAGGACATAGCACGTTTTGGATACTTTAAAAACAATGATGTAAGTTTTATTTGTCTACCTTGGTCCAGGTATGGGACTCGAAAATATGAGCCAAGAGCAAACTGTTTTGTGAGGAAAAAAGAATTATTATTGAGGATGAGGGAGTTGTCAACAAAACTTGACAAGCTTGCCAACTGGTCTCTGCACCAAAATGTGTCCAGAAGGCCAGGGAAAATGTTACAGGTACAATAAATATCTTCTGGGACGTGGGAGCAGAATTATACCCATCAGACTTCATGCAACATTGGAAATGCTTTTTTTCGGGAAAAAGATGCAAATGCAACCTTTAGCACAGAGTGGAGGACGATGAGGGGTTTCTAGCATCTTCAACATTGCGAGCACAGATGCCAACTATTGTACATGATACCTGGCATATCCCAGGCTCGCTCTTTATAACGTGGCACAAGGATGACAGGGGCAGTAATTCGTCATGCCAGCTTAGACACCACTGGTATTTATCAAGAGATTAAAGCAGACTGGGAATATTTCCTTAAACATTAAACCATTATACAACATGCACTCAAATGTCAGGAGCGGAAATAACATTGTCAGTCAGAACCAATGTCTTGAGCACCAAAGCAGGAGCCCTTGACCTACAAATCACATCAACATTTTCTCCCTTTCGAAGATTTTTAATACCCTCATGAAAGAAAATTACACATTTAACAAAACAAAAGCAACATATTGCCCAACTAAAAAAAACAGTTGAACAACAAAAGGAAGTTCAAACGTAATTATTACAACGCATTAAATAAGATTAGAACACAATCCTTTTGCTCCTGATATGCAGTGTACTTTCAGTAAAATAATACAGAGCAAGCACTTTATTTATTATGGAGCGATAAGGCTACAGAGATGTTCTAATTGCAGTTATTTTAACATTGGAGTGGAATATTTCCTCCGTATACATTTAAACGCTGGGTCCAACAAAGCAAAGTGCGTAAATCCTCTTAGGTTAAGCCATCACAGAAGCAACTGTCAGAAAGAGAGAGATAGACATTTCCTTTACTTTTACACTAGCCAAAGAAGCAGGTAGGTCCACAATTAAACAGAACGGCCCGTTGGCGAGGTTTAAGAATCCAGCTCGGATAACCTTGACAAGGCAAACGCAAACCAAACAGATGACAAAATATCAGATTGAAAGCTTTCCTTGATCACCATTTTCTAGTTTAATTCTTTCAGAGAATACATATCTGAGTCAGAGTTTTTGTATTAATTTCAGTAGCAGCAGAAACATTAAGAAAGACCTGTGAAGATCCAGATTAAAGAATTCCTACTTCATGTAGCGCTGCCCGCTACATTCTGAGTGCGTTAAGAATAATTGCATGGATAAGACTATGGTGCTAAATTAGTAAGGGCTGCAACATTGCCACATTCTCGGTGCACTGGGGAACTATGGGACAGAGGTAAAAACAACTGCAAACATGTTTTTTTTCTTTTAACTGAATAGAATGGACATACACAAGCCCCTGTTAGGGAGAATTCTCAGAAATGGGTTAATTCCCTTCTACCTTATAGACCACCAGCTCTTTTTGCTGGACTTTAAAATTACATGAGCTAAAAAGTCCTAATGTGATTTAAATTCTGTGTTCTTTTTAAACTTTGGAGTCTGACAAACTCCATAGGCATCTTCTTTGCAGTGTGTCACACAGCACCTTCAGTGCAGTGGAACAGGGATGTCTCTTAGATTTCCCAAAGGTTTAAATACCTTCTCTTGGTGAAACTACTGTTTCCAAGAGCAGTGAAGTGAAATTGACTTTACTTACATTTTGTAACTTTCTAGACCCAGCACACACTATTTTACCATAGGGTGCTGGAGGGGTTACTTAGTATCCCCTTTGTCTAGTTTCTCGGGGTAACATGTTTATGTTACCCTTCCTGCAATTAATGGCTGGTGGCAATGGTTTACTCTTTACCACCATTGTGTGTTTTTACCGCGGACTGCGTTCGCAGCCACGGTAAGGCACCCATGGGTGCCCATTTCGTCAAAATGCTCCTGGTCGTCTTTTTCGCCATTTCTTGTCAGGAAGGTCCTTCTTGAGATTTACTCTGTGCGCCAAATCAAGTTTGGTCTCTTGGTTCGTTTCATCTTTGGCGAGATTCACGAGTGAAGCCCCCCTCTGGCTTCAGTATGTCTGGCAGGGGCAGGAAGTGAGCAAGGTGCCCGAAACTTGCTGTGCTTAATCCCCTTGGTAACAGGAATGTGCCCAAAGGTAATTGGCCGGCTGGCTGTCCAGCAAGAACAGCCACCCTGCTATGTGATTGATAGCTAGGCTGGAATGAATGGGGGAAATATGCATAAAAGTCAAGGCTTTTTGGCTTAGACGGCAGAGTCGACCACTGGATGAAGGAATCCAAAGAAGAACTTGGAATAGACGCCTGCTGCAACTTCTGGACCATTGTTTTGCCCGGTTAAGCCCTGTTGCTGTGCTGAATCTCCGAATCCGCCTCGACTAGAGAAGCCCTGCAAGGATGAATTCTCCCTTTGAGTTGGTAGGACCAAATCAACTCCAAAGTAAGCCCGTCTGGACATCCTCTTGAAGCTGGTTGCATTTCCACTGCAGTTGCTGCTGGAACCGAAGACCCAGGGAGAGGAACATCAGATTGTGTGCGTTGCTTTTAAGTTGGACCCGAGCGCCAGGAAGATCCTCCGGACTTCCCTGTTGCAGGACTGACCAAGCTTGAACCACCTCAGAAGCCTGAAGTGGTATCTGAGAACCGCAGTGTTGCCATTTACTGTCAGACGCGAGGAGCTGAAACACTGAAGGACCGTTGAATTGAAGTTTGCCCATTGCTGCTGCTGACCGTCCCATTGCAGAGCAGGAGTCCCCAGACATCCTCCCTCTTGTCCCCACGACTGAAGCCCAGGAACAAAAGGATCTGCAGAGCTGCACAGGAACAGAAGCCAGCTGGAACCATTTCTTCTAACCAGAGGTACTGTAAAGTCTAAGAGAACTTACCTCTTGTGGTGTAGTCTTACTTGCTCTCAGTTGAGACCTGTCTTGGTTACCTTGCAGAGTTGCTAAAGCTTTGCCCCTCACAAGCCTCCCAGCTTGTGGCCCTTTAAGTGTTCTATTTTCTACAAACATTTCTACAAACATTGTGCAAGACATTTTACCTACCTACAAAGAAGATCTCAGTCCCCATTGTGCAGTTGACAATGGCGTTCCCGACTCCCTGAGAGACTCATCTTTACCTCTGACTTTGTGCTTTGGATGGTGTTTAACAGTACTTGCCTGTTTATGAATTATTTGTTAACCTTTGTTTTATTCCTCTATTCGATATTTTACACCTAACTCAGTATTGCTCTAAATGTACCAGTGATAAATCAATGTCCACAGTGTCCTAGCTATTTAAGTCACCTGGGGTTGTAGGAAGTGTCTATGTGCCATCTCCAATGGGTGTCATCTGATTTGGCAAAACTAAGAGGTTGTTTTGAAGTATATTTAAGTGTTACAGGTTTTGCTCCCTTTGTGAAGAAGGCTTATATAACTGACTGTGAAATAAATTAATAATTGTTTTATAAGGAAACCTTGAGTGTAAGTGTTTACTTGTATAACTGTATTGTGAAACTCTATCACATTACTGCTCACATTGACCCCTCTTGAGATAAGCCTGGCTGCTCGACCACACTGCCAACCTAATGCCAGGAGGTCAAGGTTATTGTAGTGCACCCAAAGGGTACTGCATACAATCTTGCCTAACACTGGTGGCAGGCGGTGAGCATCTATTGTAGAGTTGTTACATAGAGTGTTTGCTTTACTTTTGTTCAACTAAAAACCTTTGCAAGGCTAAACTCCACTAGAAATAGCAATTGTAACATGCCTAGTATGGATAACTTCAAGCAGGAAGCCCTGCTCATTCTAACAGTAGAACAAATGAAATAAATGTGTAAAGGCAGGAACCTCCATGTTAAAGGAAAGAAAAATGAATTGATTACAAGGTTTTTAGATCACCAAAGGATGGACAGTAGGCCTGTAACTCCTACTACTTCAGAAAATGTGGAAATTGATAATGAGGATGATAATTCAGAGTCTAACTCTAATGTCTTAGAAGAGTCAGAAGAGGGAGAGAAGTCCAGGATAGAAGCCCCACTATGCCCCAGCCTGCCCGTTTGCCTCAACCTGTGTCCACTGGGAACCAACAAGATCCATCACTGAGTCAATAATAAGTGTCTCTTGACTTTAGCTGGAATTCAAAAGAATACAGGCTCAAGCTAAAGCCAAACATCAGGACATCAAACTCAGGGAACTATAAATGCAACATGCTCTTGAAATGAGTCCAAAGAGGCCTCACCTGCCCAAAGAAGCATTGAGTGTGTATGATACAAAACTTTTGGATTGGTTGAGTGCTTTTGAATACAATCATGGGATTCAGGGTCTCACAGAATCAGCTGATTCCTAGGCTTTTGTCTAGCGCTTCCCCAGGTTGCGACTGATGCTGTAATGGAAGTGGGGGAACTCAAAAGATTGGAGAAAGAATGGAGTATGAGAATGTGAAGCTAGATTTGGGAAAACTCCTTCCCAGTACCTTAAGAGGTTTAGGACCCTCAAAAAGACTGATGGTGCCCCCTGGGCGTGTGAATGTTTGAAAAACATAGGTGGGTGGGTTAAGGGTTAGAGTAACTACCTTTAAAGGAATGATAAATCTGTTTGTTGGAATCTATTTTTGATGCTTGTTCTCCTGAGATGAGACAGCATTTGGTTGACTCAAAAGAGATTGATCCCCAAGAAGCTAGCAAAGGCTGCTGACTTGTGGGTTGGCAACAGGGCTACTCACAAGGACTCCGGGGCCACTCACAAAAAGGATGAGGGGACGCAGCACAAGAAAGATGACAAAGAGAATTTGAAATCCAACGACCCCAAAAAGAGGGCCACAAACAGAAGGCGGCTAAACCATATGGGAACAGCCTAGCGAGACCTCTGGTGCCAAACCAGAGGGAGGTCAGAAGAAGCCCCATTCCAGAAAACATTAGGTAAATATTATGCTTGTGGGTCTACTGACCATGTGAAAGGGGATCCCAGATGCAAGGGTAAACCTTCAGGAGTCCACACTGCCTCCTTAGCCTTCATCCCTGAGGAAGAAGTACATATGGAAAGTAGAAACTTTCATTTATTGGCTGAAGACCCCATTGGAGTCTCAGCCAGTGTTTTAGTGTCCCTGGGTCTGTGGGAACAGCACAATGTAGATGTGTATAACTCTATTCCAGACAACACAAAAGATTATTACAAGGACAGTGTACTTGTTAATGGACAGGAGACCCCTGCCATTAGAGACACTGGGGCCAGCATTACCGTAGTGGATGAAACCTTTTTCAAACCTGAGGATGTTGCTAAGGCACCCAAATGTCCCACTAAGCTTGCTGGAGGCCCCATCCAGATGGTTCCAATACTACCAGCTCTGATCCAGGGCAACAATATGACTGTAAGGATACCCGTCAGTGTTCAGCATGAGGTGCCTGGGAGAGTCCTGTTGAGGAATGACTTAAAAGCTCTTGAAGTCATATCAAGCACCCACAGGCCTCCTAGTAAAAGGAGGCAGGAGCAGGCTAGGAAGGCCAGAGAGCTCACTTCGGATGACTCTCAGTGGGTTGTTACAGAGGTACCTGTAACACTCAGTCCACAGGAAGAACAAACTTCTAATTCCAAGAAGAAAGAGACAAAGGGGAAACCCAAGGTCTCAGGAAGAAAGAAAAGTATCACCCCAGTGCACAAAAGCCGGACAACCCCGAGGGGACAGTTCAAGGTCACACCTGTGACCCCTCCACCAGCTGAGGCTGAGTGCGAGGACAAACCAGAGGATGGTGAAACAGTTACTGGTGACACAGAACTGGAAGAATACCTTCCCCCTGTTGGAGATCTGGATCTGAAAGACCATCCTGAGCTGCAGACCTTTGCATGAAGAAGGTGGTCCCTGTAGGGCAGACTTCAGCAAAGGTCAAATAGAGTGTCCTACTCCTGAACGAATTCGCCAACAGGCAGCTTCCCAGCTAGAAGGGCAAGAGTCAGCGAAGCACAGGCAGTACTGGGAGGATGGCATCCTTTACAGTGAGCCTATAGAGTCTACCCCAGGGGACTACAGAAGAGTTGTAATGCCTCAGGAGGTGAGACCTCAGTTTCTACAGTTAGCCAATGAGATTCCTTTAGCTGGTCACTTAAGTTTTAATAGGACCAAGGAAACGATTTTTCTTTTATTTCTACTGGTGTAAAATGGGGTCTGATGTAGATAAATTCTGTAGAAGCGGTCACATTTGTCAGACTTCAAGAGTGGAGCCAAGAATGTGGCACCCTTGGTGCCTCTCCCAGTGGTGGGAGTTACAGTTGGGGGTAGGGATTGACATTGTTGGTCCCCTAGAGCCCCCCCACATCTTCAGGCAACCGATTTATATTGGATGTGGTAGACCATGCTACCAGGTATCCTGAAGAAATACCTATGAGAACTGTTACTGCTCAGGCCGTGTCTAAGGCCCTAATTGGTATTTTTACCAGGGTAGGTTTTCCTAAGGAGGTTATCTCAGACAAGGGGACCAATTTTATGTCGCACTACAAGCAAGGCATGTGGAAAAACTGTGGAGTGACCTACAAGTTCGCAACAGCCTACCATCCCCAAACCAATGGGTTGGTGGAGAGGTTTAATAGAACTATGAAAAGCATGATAGGTGCTTTAGAAGAACCCCTTAGAAGAAAGTGGGACCTTCTACTGCAATGCCTTCTCTTTGCTTATTGAGAAGTCCCTCAAGAAGGGGTTGGCTTCAGCCCCTTTGAGCTTCTCTATGGTCATCCGGTTAGAGGTACATTGGCCCTAATCAAGGAGGGTTGGAGAGTGCTCCTTTCCACAAGCCAGTGAGAGTCACTGACTTAGTGTTAGGTCTCCAAAGGAGAATGACACACATGATGACAGAAGCGTCAGAAAACATGAAAGCCGATCAGGCTCTGGTTAAACATTGGCATGACCAGAAGGCCAACATGGTTGAGTTTACTCAAGACCAGCTAGTTCTAGTTATGGTACCTAGAAGGCAGAGGCACTTACAGGATAAATGGATTGGACCCTTCAAGGTTGTGGGCAATTATTTGGTGGACTTAGGCAATCCCAAAGAGGCCCCCAGGGTCTTTCACAGCAACCACCTAAAGGCATATGTATCCAGACCAGAGATTGGAGCTTTGCTCTTAGCATTTGATCAGGAGGAGGAGGAGAGTAAACTTCTGCATGACCTTCTCAGGGGACAGCCTTTAGATGTAAAAATAGAAGGAGTTAATATCTCTTCTGATCTGACTTTGGACCAACAGGAGGAGTGCACGGTTCTGTTAAATCAGTTTTCCTCCCTGTTCTCATTGACAACAAGCTTGACCCCTTGGGGCCAGCATTATATTCTCACTGGTGACTGTCTACCTGTCAAAAGCAGGGGTTACAGAATGTCAGACCATGCAAGAACCCACATAAAGGAAGAGGTCAAGAAGATGCTTGAACTCTGGGTAATAGAGCCCTCTACAAGTCCATGGGCTATTCCTGTTGTACTAGTGCCAAAGGCAGGATCCAAGGAGTTGAGAATCTATGTGGACTATAGAGCTATTAATGCAGTTGCCACAGCTGATTCCCATCCTTTAACTAGGACAGATGAACTGGTGGATAAACTTGGTTCAGCCAAGTGCCTCAATACATTTGACCTAACATCAGGCTATTGGCAAATAGCTCTCACAGACAATGCCAAGGAAAAAATTGCATTTTCAACCACAGGAGGCCTCTACCAGTTTAAGGTAATGCCTTTGGGCTAAAGAATGCACCTGCTACATTCCAAAGGATGGTAATTAGTGTTATGAATGGGATGGCAGACTTCTGCATGGCATACTTTGATGACATTGCACTGTTCAGCCCTGCTTGGAAAGAGCATACTAACTACCAAGGATATGAATTGCAAGCTCTTGAGCAGGCCCAACTGACCATAAAGTCAAGCAAATATCAAATTGGTCAGAGTAAAGTGGTCTACCTTGGACACGAGGTAAGAGGAGGTGCAATAAGCCCATTGCTTAGCAATGTGCAAGCGGTACAAGACTGGGCCAGCCCTACTACTCAAACCCAGATGAGAGCCTTTTTAGGTATCACTGGTTACTACAGAAACTTCATTGAGAACTATGGCACCATTGCTTCTTCCTTGAATGTAATCTCCTCAGCCAAATTCCCCAAGAAGGTCAGGTGGAATGAGGAGTGAACTAAGGCGTTTGAAGGACTTAAGAAAGCCCTTTGTCAAGCTCCAGTCTTGAGAGCTCCCGACTACAACCAATCCTTTAATGTACAGACTGATGCTTCCAATCCAGGTATAGGTGGATATCTGAGTCGAGTCAGCTGGATGAGAAAGGCAGGGAACACCCGATCTTCCTAATAAGTAGGAAACTGAAGGACCGAGAAACAAGGTGGGCAACCATAGAATGTGAATGTTTTGCCATTGTGTGGACTTTGAAGAAGTTTAGACCATACTTGTATGGATCTGATTTTGTAATTCAAACAGACCACCAACTCTTGAGATTATTTTTTTAATAACACATTTTATTGATTTTCACATTGCTTGTTAAAACATATAAACTTAGACTCTAAAAGAGACAACCAACAACAACTTACAATCGTATTTGGATCCAAAGAAAGCTTTTACCATGAGCACAATATATACTCTTAACTAGTCTACCACATCATCTATGTAGGTCACACAACAGACTGAGTAACAGATTATTGGGTATCTTCCTATTTCATACACAACGTATCCCAAATGCGACTGGTAGTGTTGGAAGTCCTACGTCCATTACATAGGGGTGTAAATTTACCCAAACTATTGGCACAAAAGGAATTGTTCTGGATTAACAAATTGGATGCTATGACCCCTTTAGGTCTTAATGAAGATTACTACCTGGGCCCATTCTTATAGCATCACTCCGCATGTCACCAGACTGTCAAAGGTTTACCACTTTATGTTCCATTATTCCTCAGAAATGTTTACACTTGTGAATGCACTTGCAATATTCTAATTGACCAACTAAAAGAAATGTAACACTAGATTGTACACCCATTTCACTGGGGTAGACAATTTTACAACATTGGATAATGTGCATGTTTCTCTATATCAATCTGTATGTACACCCATGGTACTCTACTTAACCGGGATACACATTGATACTATGTATCAGTCCACACACCAAATTATGAGTTTTTCTTTCTTATCCCCTATCCACAGATTTGGGAATAGAACTAATAGTTTCCATTTAAATTTGGATGGGCTCACTATGCCAGTATTTGTCTTCTACAACTTCTGAATAACTCAAAATTCCTGGAATATTTATTACACTTTCTCAAACATACTACCGATCTAGGCATTGTTAGTGTAGTATGGCAAATCTCTGCCTAAGTTAATACGCTTTACTGCCAAAATGGGTTACTGAAATGACATGACTGTGCTTCTGCACACCAGGTCATTTCACCTAGCATTATCTATTTTTAGCTAGGGATCTGTGCAATCACTTTTCCATAATCAATTTAAAAAAATATATATATATTTTGTCGCGGGCGCATGCGCGAATGACAACATGTCACTAAACCCACGCCGCCCGTGCATAGTATACACGGGTGATGACATCTTTTATATATTTCATATTTTTATATTCAGTCTCATATTCGTACACTGTGCCATAGTGCAAGCACATTACTTACCCTTTTCAACTACGTCACTTACCTTTGCAACTACATCGCTCGCGCATGCGCGAGTGACGTCATGACCCACAATTACATCCAGCATCATTCGCGCGTGCGCGAGTGACGTCATGGCACTCCCCATTAACATATAAAAACAGTCACACGGAGGTGAGGTCAGAAAGCTGCGCTTCCTGACCCCATCGCCAGTGGTTCCTGTCCTAGAAACGCCATTTGTGCATTATTCTACACACAAGTAAGTTGTAGTTGGGCGACGCTCCTGTATATTTGCATTTTTTATCCAATACCCATTCTTTTAAACTACGCTCTCGCTCCCTTTAGCTTGGGAGAACTGAGGCAGCTTAATCCAGTGGCATGATGGGCATATTATGCGGCATCATGCTCCCACACATTCAAGCCTAATTGGGACTTCTACCCGCTTTTTCCAATTCTTTCCTTCAACCCTCAAGAAGAAGGGAGAGTCCCCTTTGAGGATACTTTCCATTTATTTAAAAAATGGCTTATATGATCTTTGGCTGCTGTGGGACAATGAATTACGAAGGTATACTTTTGAATGCATTGGACAAATACACTATACTTACTAAAACTGACGCATTGTACATTTCCTAAATAGCAATACCGGTTCTAGACTCTGGAGTTAGGCTATTTGTTTACACATAAAAAGTGTGCTGAACATTCCTTTCCTAATAAGCACAATTTGAGTGTTCAACTGACTTTTTTTGCAAAAATTGACATCTTTTCTGATTAAAATGCTTTTACTTTCTGCTTGTAGGCATCATTAGGATCCTACAGGATGTCTTTATAATGCAATAATGTTCTTAGAAAACTCTTATTTAAAGAACTAATATGATATGGGTTTTCTAATTTATAAATTCAGAAATTGTAAAATTGTAATTAATTTCTTTTTTTTTGTAGATACTTGTGAAAGTTTGTTGAATTTTCTGCCCTTGAGGAAGACTGTATCAAACTCAAAACGCGTTGGGCCAACCGAAAAAAATAAAAAATAAAAAGATTATTTCTTCTAACAAAAAGGAGTCATTGAATCTTTATATGCTAAATATTGTAATCTCCAGTTTCATCATTTTGAATCTTATCATAAGAAATAGGTATTGAGAATAAAATTCTTTTTGTAACTCTACATTATATCCTTTAGGCTTTGGCCTCTTAGAAAGTGTGCAGGGGATGCAGTTTTCCATAAATTGGATCTCTTTGTTTTCTGTATCTTCCCATTTCTGCCAGATTTCTTGGGCTTTCCCTGGGCATTCTCTGGCCTTGTACACCCTCTGTTCCATTGCTATGCAAATGTTTACATCTGTGACTCACTTTGCATATGGCGGGGTTGTTTCCGAGCCCCATAGTTTAGCTATATTCCTTTTGATCAATGCAGTGGTGGTAGTTAAAAATAGTTTCTCGTAGCGCGTCATTGTCCCTTCATCCTCCACACCCAGCAACAACAGCTTAGGGTCCCTAGGAACCACCTGCCCCAACACTCTCAAAAGCGTATCGCAACATTGCTGCCAGTATTGTTGTACCATGGAGCAATCCCACAGTATGTGATAGAAGGTACCCTCCTCTCCCTTGCAGTGCAGACAATTTGGGTCTGTAGTTTTGCCCCAGCGGTATAGTGCTACTCTTGGATAGTATATTTTATGTAATATTTTTAGCTGTATAAGCCGGAGTCTGGATGAAATGGATGTTCCACAGGGGTACATCAGTATTGTGATCCAGTCTTCTGGCAGGATCTCATCCACATCCCTTTCCCAATTAGCTCTTAAGCTGGCTAATTCATGTGTAGCAAAGGAGGTTATAGCATTGTACATTACCAAAGTGATTTTCTTGTTGATACAGTCTATAACAATGTTTCTCTCCATGGGAGTGCAGTCTGGCATGTTGGACAGGGCCGGGAGATATTTTTGTAGTACATGCTGTAGTTATATGTGAAGGTACAGTTCAGTATCAGTGAGAATGAACCAGGTAGCTAGGTTCTCAAAGGACATAAGGTTGCCTTCAGTTATTACATCGCCCACTTTTGTTATCCCTGACGAAATCCAGCTTGGCCCTCTGGGGAGTTTATCTACCTCAGGGAAATTCCCAATTCCCTGTAGCGTTTGTACGGGGGTGATTTATTTGTCCCAACCAATATACTAGTGGGTCTCAGCCCAAACGAGTGACATATGAGCCAACATTGTTCGGGGGGATGTGGCGCTTGCTGTCTGATAGAGACTTTACAGCGAGGTTAGTCTTGGTCTTGCAGCGATCTCCGCTCTGATGTGTGGGAGTGTGGGAGTATTGTATCGCCATGCTGCATATCATTCACTACTGCCATCGGGCCTGCCAAGTAATACGTCAGTAGGCAAGGCAGCCCAATACCCCCAACCCATATGGACCGTTGGAGTGTACAGAGCACTATCCATGAGCGTCCCCCCCTCCCCATAGGAGCTTTCTAAGTATGTTATCAATTTTATGGAACTCACGTGTTGGAAAATGAAGTGGGGCGTTTTGTAGAATGTATAAAAAGCGAGGTAGTGCTATCATTTTGAACAGCGCTGCTCTTCCTAATAGTGTCAGTGGTAAAGAGGCCAAGTGGCGTAGATCCTCTGTAAATCGCTCCACAATTTGATAAAAGTTCATAACCACATATTAATTTAAGTCTTTAGTGATCTGTGCTCCTAGATATCGAAAGTGACTCATTTCCACGCGGTATGGGCAGTCATTCGGGATATCTCCTGTACCTTTCACCGGGAATAATATTGACTTGGACCAATTTATCCTCAGCCCGCTGAAAGTTCCATATCTTTCTAAGAGGCGTGTTACTATATGGCAAGAGTTGGCTGGGTCTTTTAGGTATATTAATAGATCGTCTGCTTATAGGGAGACTTTATCTTCCCAGTCATCTGCCCACCAGAAGCCGCCCCAGGTTTGTGTCTCTCTAAATAGCCCGGCTAGGGGCTCTATTGCTAGAGCAAAGAGCATTGCCGATAGGGGAAAACCCTGTCGTGTTCCCTTCCCTAATTTGATGGGCCTCGATAGCCATTTATTCACCCTGGTCTCTGCTTCGGGGGAGTTGTAAAGGAGTTGTAACCATCCCATATATTGTTCACCGAAGCCCATCCATCGCATTATTTCCCATAATGCCTCCCAGTACACTGAATCAAAGGCTTTCTCAAAGTCTATGGCCAGTAGAGCTAGTGGGCCCTGGAGAGTAGATGCTTTTTCAAGTGCTAAGTGCAATCTGCATATATTCATGCGCATGGACCTCCGCAGCATAAAGCCACATTGATCCGGGTGTATCAGTGTCGTTATGACTCCCTGTAATCGGTTGGCCGGTATTTTAGCCAGAAGTTTGGTTTCACTGTTTTATGAGGGAGATTGGTCTGTATGAACCACATCTCTCTGGGGGTTTATTTGCTTTGGGTAACACAATTATGGTGGCTTTCCTTAGGTCTGCAGGTAGTTGGCCCTGTTCCTTTGAATGTATAAAAATGCATAGCAAGTGTGGAGCTACCTCGTTCGACCCCATCCTCTTCCACATCTCTATCAGTACCAGGGTTTTCCCCGATTGGAGTTGTGACATGGCCTGTATTAATTCCTCTTCCGTGATATCTTTCTCCAGAAGAGTTTTTTGGTCAAGACTTAGTGAAGGCAGGTTAATTTCGTCTAATACCGTGGTGTCTATGGGAGTGGTAGGAGCCCTATACAGATCGGCATAAAATGTTGCAAAGCCCTCTGTTATTTCACGATCAGTTAGTAATGGATCTGCTTCGTCCGGCTTCATCATTCTGATCTGGCTATGTCCCTCATCTCTACGTTCTAGCCAAGCCAGCAATTTGCCTACCTTATCGCCGTTTCGTACACTCTGGCATGCATCGCTCTGTGCGGTCGTTTGTTCAGTGGTCTCGTCGTTGTTAACTCCATTAGTAGGGGGAGTGGTCTGAGATACCCCATGGGAGCAGAGATGCTAAGGTTGCCATGTGTATGTCTGTCGCTGGGAGAAAGAAGTAGTCCAGTCTCGAGAGTGAGGCATGAACTCCAGAGTGATAGGAGTACTCTCGGGTATTGGGATGTAAATCTAGCCACGCATCTTTAAGCCCTACTGCAGTGGTAAAGGTGGCGAGTTTGGCATGAGTTTCGGGGTTTCTTCCTCCTAAATGAGTACGATCCATCCCCACATTCGTACCTTGTTGAAGTTACCTCCTAGGATCAGAGTGTCCAATGTGTCTTTGGTGACTACAGGTATAATGTTGTTTATAAGCACAGACATTAGTGAGGATGGTGAATAGATCGCTAGCATGGCAATGGTTTGGTTCCATAGAGTACCTGTAATGTACACAAATGTGGCCCCTGTATCTTGTATCATGGTGGAGAGGGTCAAAGGACGTTTTCTTGTGTAGCAATATAAGCACCCCTCATGAGCCCGCGGTGAAACCAGCGTGTATCGCTGTGCAGGAGTTGGTACACTTAAATAAGTTACAGGAAGTGCCTGCTAGGTGGGTTTCAGTAAGAAGAACAAGTTACTTACCAACTGGAAACGCTCTTTCGACTGGATGTTCCTCCAACGTATTCCACATCTTTGACATGTAATGTCCACAGCTGTGCACTTCGTAAACTTTTTCGGCAGAGGGCGTCCTGCGTCGATGGCGTCGGGTCAATGTCCCTTGAAGGCCTCCGTCGAGGGTGATGTCACAGGACGTTATAAATAGGACGCACGGCACCCGTAGCCTCAGTTTAAGTTTTTTACCCCCCACCCCCAGAACGTGTGGCACCAGTCTCATGCCTGCTTGACTGCACTTAGCCCTATTTATTTATTTATTTGCATTTTTAAAGCGCGCTGCAGCCCAGGGGCATTGTGGCGCTGTTGCATGTGAGCATTACTGGATACAAAGGAATTCATAGTGGTTACATAGATTCTTACAAGTTTGTGACATATATTGTGGTTACATAGTATGATCAAGCATAGCGTGCGTTCTAAACTCTTATCTAGGGGGAAAAGCAGCTCTAGATAGTACACTGGCAGATATGTTGTGGTGGTTAGGTTTAGAAGTAGAGAAAGGGGGTTATGTGAAGAGTGTGGTTTTAAGTGATTTGCGGAATGTTAGAAGGGAAGGCTCTGCTCTGTGAGCGTTGGGAAGGGCATTCCAAAGCTTCGGAGCTATGGGAAGCTGATGCCTCCAGCGTTAGCTCTTTTTATGGATGGGACGCGGAGTTGGTTATCATGCTGACTTGTGTTTTTGGATACTGTATCAGAGAGGTATGATGGGGCGGCATGATTGATACATTTATGCGGGAGGGTGAGGATTTTAAAATTGATCCTTTCCTTGACAGGGAACCAATGAGCTTCGCGTCTTGCCTGGGATATGTGGTCAAATTTGGGGATTTGTAGAGTGGTTAAGAAAGGTTTGATTGCCGTTATAAGTTTAGTGGTGTGGGCAGAGGCCGAGGAGATGGCACTGACCTGCCTAGTCATAGAGAGAGTAGAGTCTAGGTATAAGCCAAGGGTCTTTACCGAGATAGAGACTGGTATAATTGTGTTGTCGATGGAGAAATGTGTGTATTTTTTTAAGTCTGGCGAGGATTTCTTTGGGACCTAGGGTGATAATCTCAGTTTTGTCCCCGTTTAGGCAGAGGCCATTGATTGCCATCCAAGTTTGAATGGTAGTGTATATTTGGTGAAGGGCTGTTTCATCTTGCTCATAGTCTCCAGTGAGAGGGAGGAGCACTTGTGTAGGCTATGCCTAGAGTGTCCAGTAGATCAAACAAAGGTTTGGTGAACAGGTTATAGCGGGTGGGTGCTGTACAGGATCCTTGGGGGACTCCACAGCCGATGGTGATGGGGTCTGCGTTGGATTGGTCCGAGTAAACTTTCATTACCCTTCCTTCTAGGAAGGAGGTTATCTAAGAGGTGGCCTTGTCAGAGAATTGGGCTGCGTTGGTGAGGTGAGAATATCATGGTCAACAAGATCAAACGCAGCAGAGAGATCTAGGGGAAGCAGAAGTGCAGGTTTGCCTGTGTCCATAACTTTGGTTATTTGGTTCTTGAGATCTAAGAGGGCGGTTTCCATCCCATGTCCTTTGCGGAAGCCAGATTGTCTTTTAACCAAAGATGGCATTGTCTTCCAGGTATTGTTGGATTTGTATGTGGGCCGCTTTATCCAGTATTTAAAGAAAGAAGTGCACCGTGGTGATGGGGCGGTAGTTGTTGGGGCAAGTGGGGTCTAGACTTGTTTTTTTTATGAGAGGGCAAACCCATGCTTCTTTTAGGTTTTGTGGAACAACTCCAGATGAGAATGACGCATTAATGAAAGCTGTTATGATAGGGGTGAGTGAGTCTGCGCATTCCTTGATGATAGTAGGTGGACAGATGTCCCCTTTGCAAGTGGAGGGTTTAATGTGTTTGATGAGGTTGGTAACCTCAGTCTCTGTGACTTCTTTGAAAGTGAAGAGGGGTGTTTTTGCGATAGTTTAGGTTTGGGAGATAAGGGATGAGGTGGTTCATGATGTTTAAGAAGGGCTGAGCGTTGATTGGATATTTTTTCTTTGAGCATTTTTACCTTGTTCATGAGGCGTCCTGAATATTGGTGCACCATGTTTTGTCTTTGATTATGTCATCTGTGGTGGTAGTGGGGGGAGGTAAGATGTTTGAATATCTTAAAGATTCCCCTGGTTTTAGATTGAGCTTGGGTGATTCTTTGTTTGAAGGATTCAGATTTAGCAAGGAAGATAGCTTTTTTATATGCAGTAGAAATATTTTTGAATTCTATTAGAGTGGGTTGGCTAGGCGAGGATTGCCAGTTGGATAGGGCTTGGCGCTTCTTGATACGTAGGGTGGCAAGTTCTTCTGTGAACCAAGAGTTAGAGTGCATGGATTTTTTCTCTTTTTTGTTTTATAATGGGGCTATGGCTTTGATGGCTTGGTTGAGCACTTTAGCATAGGTGCTAGCCAGAATAGTCAGATCATTGCTAAATGGTGCTTTAAGTTCTGGGGTATTAAGGAGTGGTGCAAGGTTGGTTTTGGGTCATTTTTTGAGCTTCTGACTTTAGCAGGTGGTGCGCAAGAGGGTGACTTGCGGTTGTTGGAGGTGGGAATGGTGAACTGGATGAGGTGGTGGTGGTCTCAAGGGAGGGCTGAGATGTTGGAGATGGATGAGGTGCAGTTGTGATCTGCAATCCAATCTAAGGTTCGTCCTTTGCAGTGAGTAGGACTACTGACTTTGTGTAGGAATTCCAAGTGGACGAGTTCTTTGGCTAGGGATGCAGCAGCTTTATCCTTGGGATCAGATAAGCCCAGGTTGAGGTCTCCTAGGAGAATAGTTTTGGTATAGCTTTTCAGATTATTCCCTAGAATTTGGAGGAGGCGTTTTTGGTAGTCTGGAGGCGATCCTGGTGGTCTGTAGGTGACAATAATATTTATTGTACAGTTCGGGGAGAGGGAGAGTTTGGTAATGAGAAGGTCTGCATTATTTTCCCATTGTTGGTTGCAGTGTCTGATGGAGAGGGAGTCCTTGAAGATGAGGGCTACGCCTCCTCCTTTGTATATTTTACGATCCTGTCTGAGGATGGTGTAACCTTGGGGGAGAACGAGGGTCAGTGATGGGCCTGATGCCTCATGTAGCCAGGTTTCTGAGATAGCTAGCAAGTCTAGTTTGAGGGTGGTGATGAGATCGTTGATCTCTAGTGCATGTGCAGGGATGGACCGGGCGTTGATGAGTGCGCAGTTGAAGTCTGTGTGTGGTGGATTAGGTGTGGTTTTGAGAGGAAGGGTGGGAGTGATAGTGTTGGGGTTGGTGGTGAGATGGGGGAAGGCTCGTGTGTATGAGTGAGATGGGTGAAAGGTGAGGTGTATTGAGAGGTGGGGTGGGTGATCGAAGTCTTATGGTGTGGTGGAATCGAGTGAGTGGGTGGGTGGGTGGGTGGGTTGGTGGGTGGGTGGACGGTGTTCGAGAGCCAAGTCTGTTGTTTCTATTGTTAATACTAGATGGTGTGCTGCGGTGAGTGATTTGTTGTTTGGTGCGGGCTCTGAGTCTACAGAGTCTGGAGATGAAGAGGGAGTGGTCAAGTGGTGGTGTGGCATGTGTATTGTGTTGGGTGTACTGTGTAGAACAGGGTGTGGTGGGGTGGGGTGGTGAATCGGAAGGTGTGTGAGGCCTGAGAGAGTGTGTAACATATTGTTGATGGACCAAAAGGCGAGTGTGATGATTATGGTATAAGAGTGGAAGGTGTAGATAGGTGGAGACATTGGGCAGTGCATAGGAGGATGCATTTGAGAGGTGCAGTGTAGGTGGCTACTGGTGTTTCTGGACCTGGGCTGGCTAGAACAAATGCCCCAAGGCAGGGTAACAGTATGCAATACAGTGGCCTAGTCAGTACAGTGGTCTAGTCAGAAATAGCACAGTTTAGAATAGGCTACAAATGGGCACAGTGGGCACGGGGCAAAAAGCATGGGGACAATGCAATACAGTGGCCTAGTCAGAAATAGCACAGTTTAGAATAGGCTGCAAATGGGCACAATGTGCACGAGGCAAAAAGCATGGGGACAATGCAATACAGTGGCCTAGTCATTGACATCTGCTGCAGCACACTTGTGCTATTGTCCACGGTCTTATGATTCCCTCTGCTGAACCTTGCTGAAACGGAAGCTGCAATCGCATAGGAAATTCTCCTGAGGGGCAGGCTGGGAGGGCGATGTGAAATACGTTGGAGGAGCATCCAGTCTAAAGAACGTTACCAGTTGGTAAGTAACTTGTTCTTCGAATGGATTGTGTCCTCCAACGTATTCCACATCTTTGACAGACTCCCAAAGCAGTACCAGTAAATGGTGGAGGGAAAAGATTTTAGAGTACCGAATTAGGGAATAATGTTTTACAAAGGTGTGGATGGAGGCCCATGTAGCGGCATCACAAATATTCCTAATAGGAACACCCCGCTGGAGGGCGGTGGAAATAGCCACGCTCGAAGTGGAATGAGCTCTCAGCACTTCAGGAGGGTCCTTACCCGCCAACCGGTAACACTCTGTAATGGTAATGATAATCCACCTGGACAAGGTCTGTTTGGAAACAAGCTGGCCCAATCGGTGTCCAGCATATTCTACAAAGAGTTGATCGTCCACTCTGACCCTGGACATCCTAGAAATGTAAAAGCTCAGAGCTCTACTAGGATACAACTGATGGAGTCGCTCCTCTTCCTTAACAGGACGAGGAGGAGGGTAGAAAGATGAAAGAACCACCTTTTGACTCAAATTGTATTCAGAAACTACCTTAGGTAGAAAAGAGGGCCGTACTTGCAGTACAACTCTGTCCTTGTGAAACACAGTAAAGGGTGGCTTAGATGAAAGCACCTGCAATTCACTCACTCTGTGAGCGGACGTAACTGCAACCAAGAACACAGTCTTGAAGAATAGTAATCTCAAAGGACAAGAGTGCAAAGGTTCAAACAGAGCACCCATGAGAACTTTCAAAACCAAATTCAAATCCCAAACCGGCACCTGGAAAGGGGACGGCGGGAATACATTAGTCAGTCCTTTAAGAAACTGAGAAATCAAAGGAATCTTAAAGTAAGAACATTCTTCAGACGAGCGCTTAAAGATAGACAGCCCGTCAGGTATCCTTTAATGGTACCCACTTGAAGGCCCCTGTGGGCCAAAGAAAGTAAGAAAGACAAAACTATAGGAATGGAGCACTGAAAAGGATCAACATTCTGATCCCTGCAACAGTCAAGAACTTACCCCAACGGTACAGGGATTTTGTTGCAGGCCGCCTGGCCGAAAGCAGCACCTCCATCACGTCATCCGGGAGGTCCCAATCCTTATACCGCAAACTTTCAGATACCAAGCGTGAAGGTTGAGAGTCTTGACCTCTGGATGGAGAACCTTATCCCCGCCCCCCCCCCCACCTTCCCTACCTCCCCTTAACCACCTAGCGAGAAAGAGAGAGCAGATCCTCTCGGTAGTGAAGACGGCGTGGAGGACAGATGGACATTTCAAGAAGGTCCGTGGACCACGCTCTCCTGGCCCAATCCAGAGCAATAAGGATCATGTGGGAACCGAACTTCCGTAATATTTGATTGAATGACGGGGACTGGAGGAAACGCGTACAGCAGTGGGAATGACCAATTAACCACGAACGCGTCTCCTAAGGCTCCTCTTGGAGGAAATTCCCTTGAGCAGAAACTCTCGCACTTACGGTTGACACTGATGGCGAAGAGATTCACTTGCAGCGTTGCCCTGTTAGGCAGAAACCTGTGCAGTTCCCTTAGGGAACACTGCAAAAGATTTAAGACTACAGGTGTTGGCAGTAAACCCACTTGGTAGCAGTCTGTACCACCCAGATTTACCTGGTAGCTGTGGCTGAGCAGTCAGACTTCCCTCAAGAAGAGTTAGACAGTATGCAAAGTATACACAATAGGCACACAGGTACAATAATACAAGCAAACACTGACCAGAGCTTTGGTATCAAAGTATATCATTATTTATTTAAAAACACACGGTTTGAAACACTCCAGCACTCTTGTTGTAAAATATTCTAAACACAGTTACTATTGTAATATATACACCCCTTTTCCCTTATCAGATAACTCACAGTAAAACACCACTTATTTTCATACAGAGGTGAGCGCTTAACTAGATGGCACTCCAATAAGTTTGTGAGAAAGGGAGGGAAAAAGACAGAATATGGAACGGTACACCACTCTAAGATTCAGGAACACTGTTAGCAAGGCAGAAGAGCAAAAAGTCTCTGGTGAGCCAAAGTCCAAAGGCTGGGCCCACTCTTAGAGAGAGCAGAGCACAAATGCGCCCAAGATCACACATTTACACTAGGCTTTGAAAGTCTTGTAGAGGGTTCAAAAAGAGTTGAGAGGATTAGGAAAGTTTAGCCAGGGTGTCCCAGGCTAACCGAGGTTCGAAAGCCGGGGACTAAATCTACCCCGTTCAGTCGGTAGCAAGGGAAGCCAGGCGGGACACGGTACCTTAAGTGGGAAGGATCCTCCAGCGGTGGCAGTTGTTCCAGGTAGTGGGTGCAAGTTGCGTCGTCGTCCAGGGGAAGAGAAGATCTCGACTTGGAGGAAAGATGAAGGTCGTTGCACTACCAGGGAAGAAACCAGCCGCAGAGTTTTCCGGTTAAAGGTGGTACCTTTGTTTCGCGGTTGTGGTAAAACGTGGTATCCCGGTTGCCAGGGTGCTTGGCACAGGCAAGGCGGCCACGAGGTACGTCGGGAAGGCGAAAAAGACGGTGAAACTGGTTATCCCCACCAGTCAAAGGAAGAAGACTCTCCGGCGGGAGATCTCCTCTGTCGTTGGGAAAAGTGGTGAGGCGGTCCAGCAGGGCTCCACCGGTGGTGGTGTCGTGGCAGGTCAGCTCAGCTTCTCCCTCGTCGGATTCTTAGGTCCTGTGGCAACTTCTGAAGTTCCAGTCCCCAAAGCCCTGCTTTTATGCAGAAAACCCCCATTCACTCAGCCTAGCTGTCACTCAAACATGCTAAGTGGTGAGCCGGCCGGCTCACCACTTGGGCCAATCAGGACGGAGTTCGACTTGAGTTGCCCAGGCAACTGTGTCCAGGGTGCCTAAATCCCCCTCCACCCCTCCTAAGTACCCCAGACAGAGTGGCACCACTTTGGAGGGCTTCTGTGGAGAAGCCCGCCAAAAAGTGGAACAAAGGGCTCGACTTGGGTTGGAGTCACAGAAGAGAACACAAACGCCATTTTAGAATCAGGTTTTGGCAAAAAATACCAACCGGAGAATTAATATTTATTAAATAAACCGGCGGTATGTTCGAGGCTACGTAAATAATTAAATAAAGATAGTAGCCTAAAACAATGGGAAATCCCATAGGAAAATATTTGCGGTTGAATATAAAAAGTAGTATCCACTGCCACCAGCCAAAACTCGATCAGGGGGGATGGAGACATGCCCCCTCGACTAACAGACCCTGGGGCAATCGAATTGCCCCAGCCAGTATGTCCACAATATGATGTTTTGTACTGGTTCTGTTCAGAATTTAAGACTAGTAAAGTCAATGGTGACTTTACATGCCCTGGGAGACAGTAGTCAGTCCCAGGGTATGGAGTTTATACTGGGGGGTCACTATGACACCCCTGTGTCACTGCATTGAGGGTGCTGTGTAACACACATCACAAAAACACATGAAGCCCTATGGAGTAACAGACCCCATAGCCCATTAAACACATCTATATTCAAAGAAACACACTCAAATCATGCCCAAGAGTGAGGTAAAAGTCTCACTCTTGGCAGGAAAAAAAAATTAAACCCCAAAAATCCAGCAAAGCTGCTGGGGGACTCACTAGGTTAGGAAATTCAGCCTTAACAGAGAATTCTCCCTAACATGCCCAAAGGGCGAAGATCTCCTGAAGGACTTCCTGAGCCAACACCCACTCGTGTGAGGCCGTGCTCTGCCTGCTAAGAGCGTCTGCCGCCGCATTTCCGTCTCCGGCCAGATTAACTACTGAAATTGAAATTTCCTGCTGGATGGCAGGTCTCGCAGTCCAGCTGCCCTCAATATGAGTTTCCACCCATTCCAAGGCCTATTGTGGGTCGTTGAAGTGGACTGTGGTACCCTCATGGTAGATTTTGAGCTGAGCTGGAAACAGCAGTCCGTATTTTACATTCATAAAGGATAATTGCCTTTTCAATGGTTCAAAGGACTGCCTGGCTTGTTGCACTGCTTGGGTGTAGTCAGGGAAAAAGGCTATCCGGGAGCCGTTGTGAGTGATCGTTCCTTTTGTGCACGCCATCGGGAAGGCCAAAAACCCCAGATAATTTGTGCTCCTATAAACTAGTACATATTTATCAAGAATTAATCAGAGGTGGGGGGTGCAGTGTATCAGCCGTTCAATATGCAGATGCTCTTCTAAGCTCTGTGCAGAGCAGGCAGCAAATTAGAATTTCCTCAGACCTATCCTTGCCTGCATTCATATGTGCTATGTGACCAGCTCACTGAGGAACTGCTGATCTTAGCGATCGGACTCCCGACTTCATCTGATGTCAGGAACCCGGTGTACGGGTACCCACCTAGTGGCCACATCTGGGCTCTTCCGAACTGCACTGAGCGCAACGGGAGAGGAGGAAACTTTATTGCCGCAATTAACTTGCCTGCCTGTAATACCCCGCAAGGCGGACATCTGACCAGCGAGCGCCCACTCGCAGCGGCGGATAACAGCTGCCGGCTGGATATTGGTTTTCCGTGGGTGCGGCGACCCGCCCCCCGCCCTGTAGTCTCCCAGGACAAGGACCTGCAGAGAAGAACTGACCTGGGTACCCCTAATGTGCCATGGCGACTTGGTGTTACTGCGTGTGCCCTCGCTGTGCCACGGCAGCTCAGCACTGTTGTGAGGAGCGGCATAGACCTGGGCAGAATACCAGATCAGTGAGGGAGAGAACTGTGAGAGCACTGTACAGGACAGCCAACCCGTGATAGCTGAGAGGGGAGCCAGTTGCAAACTCTGCCCCGTACTAGGGCAGTGTGTGGTGTGGGAGAATATCCTGCAGTCTCTCTGCGGAGTAACACGAACACGATGGTGCCAGCTGCTCATCTATGCCCCAATAAGACGTTTGTCCTGCGCAAAGACTGCCAGTGCATGTGTGGAGATTGAAGCCAGGCCACATCGCTAAGCTTATAACAGCTGCCAGGGGCTTTGGTGATCTGGTGTGGAGGCCCTCACCCACGGACACTGGCCTCGTGAGTAACAGGAGGGGGGACTGAATTTTGCTGAAAAATCCACACATGGACTGCAGAAGGTGCGTGACCCAGGGAAGGTGTTTGGCCGCGCAGCTTGAATCCAGGCACCCAGGACTCAGACGGAAATCTACTGGTGGGCTACGTAGTGACACATACATTACTGATGATATCACTTTCAAGCCAATGACACTGGCGATTACAAGTAATACAAGGCTTGATAAGGCCCGGTTGCAGGGGCCGACACAGCTAAGCTTGAAATATGACAAAGGGGACCGGGTACAAGTAGGGAGGCAGCATGGACTGCTTTATCATGGCAGCATCTAAAACCTCGGAAGTGGCGGCCACAACATCCACCGTAGCCTTGGCCACTAGCATCTGCCGAGTACGCAGCAAATAATTGACACTATGACGAAAGGGTTGAGTGCTGTTAACGGCAAACAATGACATTACCATGACAGTCACCTCCGTAAGGACCCAACTCGAGAAGGAGAAACAGAGAATTACAGAGGCCGAGTGCAGGATCAGCACAGCAGAGGATGACATGACCCTACAGACCACGGTGGCGACCAGGGGCGTTGCTAGGGGGGGGCTAAGGGGGCTACAGCCCCTGATCTTTTGGCTCTAGCCCCGGATAGAATCTCAGGAGCTACAGCCAAAAGATTAGCTAGCCCCCAGTCCCAACAGTTCCGACATCAGTGTAGCCCCGGGTCTTTTCCAGACCTAGCAACTCCCCTGGTGGCGACCCTAGCAAAAGATATGAAAACAGTAAAGGTTAAGTGCGCTGACGTGGAATCAAGGTCTCGCAGCAATAACCTACACATTGTAGGACTGCCGGAAGAGGCTCTCCGTGGTAATATGGAAGTAGCAGTGGAAGAGCTACTTAGAGCACTACTGGGCTACAAAGGACTATCCCCTCATTTCACGATTGAGCACGCCCACAGAGCACTAACGGCCAAACCTAAACCTGGAGACTATCCCCGGCCCATCTTTGCCCATATCATTAACTATAGAGACAGAGATCATATCCTGCAGCGGGCCAGAGAACTTGGAGATATTTGCTATGAATCTCAGGCCATTCACATTTATCCAGACTAACAGTGGCTGTCCAACAGGAACGCAGCGGATTCGCCGGCGTGAAGAAACATTTGCGGGAAAGAAATGTCTCCTACGCCATGCTGTTTCCGGCACGTCTCAAGTTTCAACAGAACAATAAGACTTATTTCTTCACGGTCCCATCTGAGGCGATATCCTTTATAGAGACACACATACCACTGTCTGGCCCTCAGCTTGTGGGCTCGACTCTCACTTGATTGTTATATTCTCATCCCTGAAACTTTCTATTGTGTGATATGGTTCAGATTGTGAACTGATTGTGTTGGGCTAAGCTTTAGAAGTGAGGCAATGTGAATTAAGTTTTGTCCGC
The DNA here is from genome assembly GCF_040938575.1 of Ambystoma mexicanum. Lineage (NCBI taxonomy): Eukaryota > Metazoa > Chordata > Amphibia > Caudata > Ambystomatidae > Ambystoma > Ambystoma mexicanum. Next base: position 603,604,063 of record NC_090922.1, read on the forward strand.
CCGCTCCGTGCAGTAACAGCATCCGCCTTGCGAGTGCAAGGTGCTGTTCAGGGTTGGTAAATATTGGTGAAGGGTGTAGCACTGCCATAGTTCGGGGTGAAGTGAGGGTGGGGGGAAGTATTGCTGAGTTGGTTAAAATCACATTTGGAGAAACGTGGGAGGAAGCATGGTCTATATATGTTCAGACACACGTACTAGGGAGATTCGATGACAAACTCATGGTCAAAGCAATCGGAATGACCCAGAAAGTCATATTTTTAATTTGGAATGTCAGAGGGTTAGGTAACCGGATCAAGTCTCATAAAATGGTAGCGTACGTACACAGGAAAGGTGCGCAGGTCCTGTTCTTGCAGGAGACACACACTTTAGACAGACAAGCCCTTGGCATGGCAGCGAGCTGGGAACCACATTATTATACTTATTCCACTAGCTCTAGGAGTGCACTTATGATACACCACACGCTGAGCTTCACATTACTAGATACCAAGGTAGATACAGAGGGCAATATATCCTGGTCAATCGGATCCTACATACATAGGAGGGAAGTTCTTTTGCTAAATGTATATGCCCATAATGTAGACGACCAAGCCTTTTATGACAAGCTGTTTGAGTTCTGTGCCTCATATCCTCTGGTGGAAATCAAGCTGGGTGTTGACTTGAACACTACAATGTATATTACACTGGACTGGTCCGACGCTTCAAAACGTACACTATGAAGGGCTGCTCAAACAATATTGCATGGTATGCAAATGCAGGGTTTACTAGATGTTTGGAGGTCACTGAAAGGCGAAAACTGATTATTAATTCTTCTCCTCTGTACATAACATGTACTCCTGCATAGATACGTGGCTGGTATCCGCTCCCTTGCTTAATATGGTCACACAATGTTCAATTCTACCATGCACCCTTTCAGACCACTCCCTGACACTCACTATTGACACTGGACTTGCAGGCGAAAGTGGTGACAAAGAAGCCGGCTGTACTAATGGACACAGCTTTCTCAGTGCATTTGCACGATCAGGTGAAAACCTTGTGAAAATAATGTGGGGCTGTCTCTGCGGTAGCAACCTTGTGGTAGGTTTTTAAGGTGTTTGTTCAGGGCATAACCATGTCAACTGAATTCGGAGTGCTTAAAAGAGTATTAGGAGAGAATTGGCTAGGAAGGAGGCGGAGCTTGGGGCCTTGCAGCAGAAAGGTGATCGATCCCCAAATACGGACCTACATCTTGAGATTAAAGTGATGCTGGAGGCGTATAGGGACCTGGCTCAGAGGGACGTGAGGACCATAGATAAACCACAGATGGCCAGGAAATACCGAGAAGCGGACAGACCGGGCCGTACCCTTGCCCGCTTAGTTTGTTTTGTTTGTTTGTTTTATTTATAATGCGCACCAAACCCGGAGGTAACAGGGCGCAACAATAAAAAGATGCAAAGCTTACAAGTTTCAAATAATTCACAGTATAATCACATAAATGTACAGGTAAAAATTAATTACAGTCAGAAGATAGGACAAAGTGTTCAGATTATATACAATTCAAGTCCAATCTGGAGTCAAAGTCAAGTCAAAGTCTGGGAATGCACATATTCCTTATGTCTGAGCTCCTGACGGTTCAATTGCTTATGCCAACCTACGGGGAGTGCCACTGAGCGGCACTGAGCAATATTTAAATGTGATATCCACCACTCTACTCTCCAGTGTGACATGAGAGGCCGTAGAGGAACCTCTAACACTGGAAGAAATTCAGGCATTTATAGTGGACCTGCCCCGAGGCAAGGCCCCCGGCTCGGATGGTCTGGGTGCTGAGTTCTCTAAGGAATACTCTGGTCTGCTATCTACATACATACTAAAACTCTGGGACGAGGCACTGGGGGCGGAGTTGCTGCCTAACACGGTAGGGGAGGGCATCATCATACTCCTGCTTAAACCTGACAAGAAGCCAGACCATTGAGCCTCATCAACACAACAGCTAAAATATTTGCCAAGATACTCGCCATGCAACTTTCCCCTTTATGGCCCACATGGTGCATCCCGATAAGGCATGCGTCATTCCTGGCCGAACGACTGCATTGAGTTTCTGACGATTGTACAACGTTATGGCCCAGGCTCCACCTGATGCGCAGGCGGTGGCTGTTTCATTAGACACGCAAAAAGGCTTTTGATACTGTGCCATGGCCATTCCTTTTCCAGGTGCTGTCCAATTATGGATTTGGACCTACATTTGTATGCTGGGTGGTACTACTCTATGTGCACCTGTACGCTTGTGTACGTACAAATGGTTGCGACTCCCGCTCCTGCAGCTGCAAGGGTGTACCAGGCAGGGATGCCCATTATCCCCACAGTTATTTGCTCTAGTATTTGAACTACTGTCAGACAAGATATGGGCAGTACATAGTTGTGCCGGCATAAAGATAGGGGGGAACTGGAAGTTATATCACTGTATGCTGTCGACATATTGTATATAAAGGATCCCAATGTTAACTTGGCTAAAGTAATTGACACAGAGGTGGGCGTTGATACGCACTCAGGTCTACAGTTGAACAGCAGTTAATCCGAAATCTTCCCCTTGATGACCGGGACGAAGCAACCTACCGAGTACTATGGGGTTAGCTTGGGCTGCACAATGCATTCGCTACATGGGGATAGTGATCAAACGGACACCTGGCCTCACACGAGAACTGAACTATGGGTCCTGCATGGGGGTCCTACAGGCTAAACTATACCAATGTCAATTGCAAGGAAGCTGTCCCCAATTAAAATGGTGAGAATGCCCAAATTACTTTATATGTTCCATAACATTCCGCTTTGGCCCAGCCGCGCATTGTTTTGAGACATTACTGCAGATTGTACTTCTTTCATATGGGCAGAAGGCGCAGCATGCTTTAAATGACCACATTTAACAGACCCTATAAGGAGGGGGGTTTAATGCACCTAAATTCGAATTATACTACATGGTGGCACAGGTACATTGTGCAACCTATTGGACTGCGTCTGATCTCACCCTTCCGGCCTCCCGCTTGAAGAAAGTACGCACAATCCTGCTTCCTTAACCTCTTTACTGGTGGGTGGTACATACTAGGCAAATCATCAACTGGAACCAGTGGTGGCAACTTGGAAAGCATGGAATAATTTGTCTCGGGAGGATAGCTCAGGGGCAACGTGCTTGCCTTGGAAGCAGAACGACACAAAGAAACACAGGTTCGATCCCCGGGTCCGCACTTAGAAACCTCTGGGTATTAAACGCGTTATATATAACCTATCATATCAGATCATATCATAAGTGGATCAATGGAGGGTCTTAGGCAGTTTTCTCCCACTGTGGGGGATCCCAAAGCTTCCCTCTACTGTGGATGGAGGTATAGTTAAAACCTAGAGTGCGGTGAGAATCCACACGGCCAGCAATTTCTATATAGAGTGGCATTTTGTGGAATGGGAGTTATTGAAGACAGCTGTTGGGGGGGGGGGGGAGATCATTGCAGGCATTGTACTATTTGCCAATGTGAGCCAAGATCCAGGCACATTGGCCTGCATTTCCGGATGAAGCTCCAATACAGCCATGCTTGTCATACATTTACAAAGGTCTACGGTTAAGAAAAGTATTTCTGTATTATACAAGCTGGCACAGTCTATGAACACTGGTACTGTAAGAACTGTACGCTCAAAGTGGGGTGGGGACCTTCAGGTAGAATTCACTGACTCCCAATGGAGGGCGCATTGCTCATCATCTAAGGGGGTGTCATTCAACTTGAAGTTCAGACTCATACATTTCAAGGTTTTAAATAGACTATATTACCCCTGTCGAGACAGAACCTGTTTCGGTCTGATAGGGTCAATGTGTGCCCCAGATGTAGGGATAAAATGCTCACTTGCTACATATGCTATGGTCCTGCCCAACACTGTGTGAATACTGGGATCTGTTAAAACCATCTTGTCTGATGTGTTGGGGAGACAGCTGGATCTGACCGCATGTGATTGTATACTCTGCTATATTGGCCGAATGGGTGTAAACCAGCACTGATTTTTGAACTTCAGTTTACTGCTGGTTAAGAGGGCTATCCTTATGAGATGGACACAAACGACCTCCCACGAGAGAGAAGTGGTTGAGTGACGTTGTTTGGGCAAACACTGAGGAACTGTATATTATTACCTTACTGCCAAGCATCAACAAACTTAAGGACATATGGGCAGACTTCTGGGCGTACTTAGCCGGGGTTCCCCCATCACCATGATGTGTGTTGTCAGAACCCCCAATTGCAATGTTCCATGTTTATATGTGTGTACCTTACGAGATTGTATTCATTCATGGTGGTCATGCTTCTTGATATATGTGTTAATGTTGTCAACATATTCCAAGTGTAATAAATAAACGTTTAAAAAAAAATAAATAATCAGAAGTATATCTGCTCTGTTGTATCCACTATGCCTTTGAGAAAGGCCAACTCAGTGTAAAACTATGGGTTTTGACGAAATTCATGACCAAGCAGCATATCAACCCGCTAAACGATTTTGCAGATTAATCAAGAAGGGCGAAAGGCCAATAACATTTAGGGTCTGACCGGTCCCCTTTCTTGAAAATCAGGATAATGATGGCTTTACTCAAACTCTGTGGGAGACAATGCACCAATGTAAAAATGATGGCTAATACAGGGACCCAGGCTGCATGATACATGCTTGAACAAGTCCAAGGGTACAAGGTCTGAAAAAGAGCTTTCCAGCTAGCCGATATCAAGGTGGTTTGCACACCAGGACAGGTGAAGGCATTAAGACGAGATGGTTCTGCCAATGTTCATCAGCCAATTATTCTAAAAAAAAAAAGGGAATCAAGACGTTCTATGGGAGGCACTGCCATAGGATTAAAGAGTGAGACAAAATGGTTAACCTACCCAAAGGACTCGCATTAATTACATCCCCAGGTGACTGTCCTTTAAACTGTACTCTGCTCTTGTTAAAAACAGCTTGCGCTAAATTGTTCCATATCTCTAATTTGTCCCCCCCCCCCCCCCCACAGTAAAATCGTTTTTATAATTACATCATCGGGCTGCCACTATCGCTGGGTCCCTATTTAAATTCTACAATGCACTCAAATGGACTACTTTGTCCGCTTAGTTTAAAAGTTTGGAACTTGTGAATTACTGCCCTTTGGGTGACCTTGAGGCATGAGATGCAATTTAGCTAGCTCCATAATTCTTTTATAGGCTCTTAAAGTGGAATGTAAATTCCAACCATCTTTCAAGCAAACTTCAATATCTGCTAAATCAAAAGAAATCATTTTGTCAGATTTTTGCTCTTCAATTAAGTATTCCCATTTCAGGCCTCCAAAACTGGTGGTGGTGCTTACTGAGTACTTTCCACGAGAAACCTCAAAGAGACTATAAGATAATATCAGAGAGAGAACTAAAGGGTCATGATTCCCATTAGCCTGCCTAGCCACAGTAAAGTCATGTATACATTGTCAAGCTTCTGCGTGTACTAAATAGCAGTCTACTATGGAGGAGTACCCATTATTGTGTCAAGTAGACTCTACCAGGCTATCAAAAGGAAATTTACCATTTATTCAGAGCAAACCTAATTCAAAACAATATGGCAAGAATAGTTCCCCAGCAGGGCTCAGGCTGGTATCCTGCAAGCAGTTGTTACTTCCTCCAAGCTTACAAGATCAGCCGCAGATGCACTTACAAGTGCAATAGAGGAAGGACTAGAAGTTGTGGAGAAGCCCAAAGCAACACTAGTATCATGAGCATCATCACCACCACCACCACCCATCAGAGTCAGGGAAGCTTCTACAGCTTCCCAATGGTGAGGAATTCTATGGGCCATTTCACTTCTAATTTATAAGACCTTCATACACTTAGCAGCACATTTCTGAATATCATAGGCCACATCTTCGGAAATAGTATTGCCATTTCCTGAACAATCCCCCAATTTAAGATAAATATTCCTCTAAAACAATTAGGAAGATGAAGCCTAAAGTCTGGGCCAAGTGTTCATGATACAGAAGAACAAGTTACTTACCAACTGGTAACGTTCTTTCGATTGGATGTACCTCCAACGTATTCCTCATCTTTGATGTATTCCATCCAGGTTCAGCTGCTTCAGAAAAAAATTTCCACCGGGGGCGCCGTGCGTCGATGTCGTCGAGTCGATGGTCCCTCGAAGGACTCTGACAAGGGTGATGTCATCGGGTGTATAAGTAGCACGCGTGGCGCCCGTTGGCCTCAGTTCTGTTTTTCCTCTTTTCATGATCTACTTTTCACTGTGTAGATTGTGCTGGTAGACAGGTATTTGCCTTGCGAGAGCTTTGAAGTGGCAATAATCCGGAAAAGCTACAGAGGGGTAGGCTGGGAGGGCGATGAGGAATACGTTGGAGGAACATCCAATCGAAAGAACATTACCAGTTGGTAAGTAACTTGTTCTTCGAGTGGATTGTGTTCTCCAACGTATTCCTCTTCTTTGATAGACTCCCAAAGCAGTAAGGACAATTTCTGTGGAGGAGGGACTAGATTTTTTCATTATCTTTAGATGGCTGAATATAGAACTGCTTTCCCAAAATTCAGCTCCTTAGATTGGGAAGCATCTAGGCTATAGAATTTTGAAAAAGTATGCAGCGAAGACCAAGTTGCTGCTTCACAAATGGACCTTATAGGAACGCCTCTTTGTAGGGCTGTCGACGAGGCGATGCCTCTGGTGGAATGAGCCCTTAGACCTTCTGGTGGGTCTTTTCCCGCCAATCTGTAGCATTCTGAAGTACAAAGCACAATCCAACGTGATATTGTTTGTTTTGTCACTGACTGACCCAATCTTTTTCCTGTGTAGCCAATAAACAGTTGATTGTCCACCCTAAGCCTAGAAAACCTAGAGATTTAAAAGCTTAAAGCCCTTTTTGGATACAACCCGTGTAATCTTTCCTCCTCCTTAGTAGGATGGGGTGGAGGATAGAATGTGGGTAAAACAATGTCTTGATTGAAATGAAACTCAGATACCACTTTTGGTAAAAATTAGGGTTTAACCTTCAGAACAACTCTGTTGTGGAACACAGTATAGGGTGGCCCAGAAGACAGTGCCTGCAATTCGCTCACTCTTCTTGCAGATGTTAAAGCAACTAGGAAAGCAGTTTTCCATGTTAGTAATCTTAATGGACAAGTGTGCTTAGGCTTGAAAGGAGCCACAACCGACTTTGATCATCCGGACCACCTTGTGGAAAAATATAATTCCCAAATGACTATTTTACTGGACACAGTAGCCCCTATGAAACTAAAAAGTATAAGAAAATCCAACCATAAACAAAAATGGTTCTCACCACAGCTAACTATACTAAAGGCCACTAAGCGACGAGCAGAGCGCGCCTGGCACAAAGACCAAAATTCAGCCAATAGAGTTATCTGGAAAACCCATGCCAAAACATACAAAGACGCTATTGCGGAAGCAAAGCGGACTTATTATAATGACCAAATAGCTTCAGCTGATAATGACACCAAGGAACTTTTTCGCCTTTTTAGGTCCTGGGAAAAACCGGAAGTATTAAATCATTCAATCATTCCTACCAAAGAGGACTGTGTTAGAACACAGAAAGCTTTCTCTGATAAACTTACATGTGCCCAAGATAAAATTCGGAGGCAATTACATCAACAAACCCTCGAGACAAACCCTATCCTAACTCAAGAGGTAAATTTCAACCATATGATTAACCGCACTGAACCACAAGAAGAGGAGGAAAAAAAAATCAATGGATACTGGTTTCAAGTTCCCGGAAATCACCTTGGCAGAGATTGAAAACACCATGAGAGCCATGAATCCTACCAGTTGTCCAGGAGATCTGATTCCATCCAAAATCATATTAGATCATCAAAACATCTTTGCACCATTTTTGTGCAGATTTGTAAACGCCTCCTTTAGGCACTGTACTGTTCCACAAGTCATTAAATCAGTGGCTGTTACCCCCCTTCTAAAAAAAGCTGGCTTGGATCCTAAAGATGCGGCCAATTATCGTCCTATTACTAATACGCTTTTCTTTCTGAAACTGGTAGACAAGGTTGCTACCTCTCAACTTCAATTATATATTGAAAACTCGGGAAGGCTGCACGAGAGGCAATCGGGTTTCCGCCGCTTTCATGGCACTGAGAGTGCCTTGATTGACCTCCAGACGCAGATGTTATCATTAATTGAGAAAGGCAGACCTGGCCTGCTAATATTACTCGATCTTAGTGCTGCTTTTGATCTTTTAGATCATAAGATTCTATTATACAGATTGCGGGACACCGGCGGCTTGGCAAATGAAACTGTCAACTGGGTGAGATCTTTTTTACAGAGTAGAAGCTCCAGGGTGCACTGGGGCGAGGCTTTCTCGGAAGCAGAGACCATCCTTTGTGGTGTCCCACAGGGAGCTTGCCTGTCGCCCTTGCTCTTTAACATCTATATTGCCCCTCTATGCAGAGAATTGGAGAAGTTGGGCTATTTCTTTACCAACTATGCAGATGATTTCCAGCTGTCAATGGAACTTTCAGGTGACCATCAAGCAGACCAACTCAAACTAAATAAGTTATACAGCGTAATAAAAGACTGGATGACCACAAACTGGCTATGCTTAAATGCAGGAAAGACGGAACTAATGATCTACGGGCCCAATAAACAGAGAGAGGGACTAGCTAATGCTTTCACTGGTTTCCAGGTAGATGATAGTTTTATTGAAGTCGTTGGCAAAGTAAAAACACTAGGTGTTTATATGGAAGCCTCCTTGGATGCAGGTGCACACGTGGATGCCATAGTAAAAAATACCCATTATCACCTACGAGTATTGAGGCAGGTGGCCCCTCTCATCTCTGAAAAAAATCGAGCCAAACTGGTCAGAGCTGTCATCTTGCCACGACTTGACTACTGCAATGCCCTGCTGGGGGGGGCTAGTAGAGAAGACGTACAGAAACTGCAGAAAATCCAGAACGCCTCTGTACGTATAATACACGGTATGAAGAGGCATGAACCCACTTCTAACGCGAGAAGGGAACTACATTGGCTCCCAGTATCAGCTAGGATCTCCTTTAAATTACTGACTCTAGGTCACAAATGCATCTATGGAACTGTTCCTAATTATTTGAAGGATAAAGTCACGATATATCAACCGGCAAGAAATCTGCGCTCTACAACGACTCTAAGTCTGCAGGTGCCAAGGACTAAGAAAGCCCGTGGAAATGGTCGTTCTTTCCCGGTGCTCGTGGCTAAGGCCTGGAATAATCTACCGTTAGGGCTTCGTATAGAGAGCAATCTTCTGGCTTTCCGGAAACTCCTAAAGACAGAACTTTTTATCTAACTTACATCATGGTTGCCATCACCGACCTTTCTGCTTGTGATGGAGCGCTTGGATGCCTTAGGGCTTGTAGCGCTGTAGAAATTCAATAACATAACATAACATAACATAACATTAAGAATTTTAAAATTAGATTGAGATCCCAAATTGAAACTTGAAACGGATGAGGAGGAAACACATTTATGAGTCCTTTTAAAAATTGTATTATCAAAGGGATTTTGAAGTAGGAGCATTCTTTCGACGAGTGCTTGAAGATAGAAAGCGTCGCGAGATAACCTTTTATGGTTCCCAAATTTAGACCTTTGTGTGCTAGGGACAGTAGGAAGGACAATACTTCCGGAATAGGACATAAAAAAGGATCGACATTCTTATCTCTGCACCAGTTGCAAAACATTTTTGAACGGCAACGGTATAGAGACTTCGTTGCTGGTCTTCTTGCCGAAAGCAACACCTCCATGATGTCATCTGGAAAGTTCCAATCCTTATATCTGAGCCTTTCAGATACCAAGCGTGAAGGTTGAGCGTTTTGACCTCTGGATAGAGAACCTGACCCTCCATTTGAGATAGAAGGTTCTCTCTCTGAGGAAGACGTACTGGAGGACAGATGGATATGTCTAGAAGGTCCGGGTACCACGTTCTCCTGGCCCAATCTGGGGCAATTAGGATCATGTGGCTCCCGAAGCGTCTCAATTTTCTGATGACCTGAGGAATGACGGGAATCGGAGGGAAGGCGTATAATAGTGGGAAATTCCACTCCACTACAAAAGCATCCCCCAGGGCTCCTCTCGGGGGAAATTGCCTTGAGCAATACCTTTCGCACTTCCGATTGCTTTCGGTCGCAAATAGGTCTACTTGAGGTGTTCCCCAAAGGGCGAAGATTTCTTGAATTACTTCCTGCGCCAGTTCCCACTCGTTAGACACCGTGCTCTGCCTGCTCAGAGCAACTGCCGTCATATTCTCCTCCCCGGCTAGGTGAACTGCCGTTAAGGAGATTCCTTCTTCAATTGCCCAATACCAGAGATGCATTGCCTCTCTGCATAGAGGTAGTGACCCTACACCTCCTCTTTTGTTTAGATAATGCATGGCCACTGTGTTGTCCGTCATTATCAGGACATTCTTTCCACTGACAGACAGCAAGAAAGCCTTCAGTGCCAGTCTGATTGCTCTCAGCTCCAGAAGGTTGATGTGTAGTTTGGACTCCGATGAGACCAACGACTGCTGATTGTCGGATCGTTGGCATGAGCTCCCCACCCTTTGAGTGAGGCATCCGTCACTACTGTGATCTCCGGCCATGGTTGCCAAAAAGTACTCCTTTCAGAATATTCTCTGAACAAGTCCACCATAGGAGATCCTGATGAACCTTGTTCGGAATCTGGAGAGGATCCGTCATTCGACCTGAGAACTGGGACCATTGAGTCTTTAGAGCCCATTGGAGGGATCTCATTCTTAGACGTGCCTCTGGCACCAGAAAAATGCAGGATGCCATGAGGCCGAGTAACCTTAAGAAGTCGTAGACCTGGAGATTTTGGGCATTTTGGAATTTGGAAACCATCTGAAGAATGTCTTGAGCCCTCGATCTGGGAGGCGAGCTGTTTACCAGGGATGTGTCTAACACGGCTCCTATATATTGGAGCAGTGGAGAAGGTGTCATTTGTGACTTCTTGAAATTGAGGGAGAAGCCCATCTGTGGAGGAAGTGGCAGGTGACTTTCAGGTTATCTAGTGCTTGTGGGATGTATTTACCCATGCATCCGAGCCCTACCTCAAAACTGTGCAGTACTGACATGGAAAACCTCATGATGGCCAGAGCTTCCCAGAAAATGCACAGGGAAATGCATGAAGAATAGGCTGCCACCCATTTTTGCCGATGTTATGGGCACAGAAGGACACTGCCTAAAACCACCATTGGACTACCCACACAGTAGTCTGAAACCCTTGGGAATGGCAATACTGATTGCCAAAAGCAAACCCATAACTGTTGGGAATTCATTTCTTAAATCCCAAAAATGGGTGCAGTACCAGTACTCACCACTATCCAAAAGCCGGCGTTTTAAAACCACCAGATTTTGTAGAAAACTGAATAAATGAACCCAAAACAGGCCAAAGAAAGACTTACTGAGAGGTGGATCCAATGTAAAGTTATATTCTGAAGTGACTTGAAGGTTTATAACAAGACTGGCTGCGCTGTGGATTTCAGCAGTTTAAGTAAATTTGGACTGAAAGACACTAAAAAAAATCTAAATGTTTAAATTGACTGAGTGACCTACTTTTGAGTGTCACATAGGTTGCAATTGTTTAAATGTCATAGTTTAAACTTAGAATCAGCATCATAGCTGCATATGTAAAAAAATGTCTTGACTTAGACTGGGGAACAAAAAGTGACATTTTATCTGAAACCTGGCTTAAGGAACTGAATTCTGCCTGGCAACTACCCCCATCAGGAGTGAAACTTGAGTCACAGCTGTGTTCCCAGGCCATCTGCCTTTTTGCTGGCCACACTAAGGATATGCCATCTATCTGATAATTGAATTACCTGTGCTCTGCAGGAAAGTGAACAAAGCCCTGTCCTGGCTCAGGCAAAGGTTTTATTGGCAGGAGTCGTAAATGGTCGTAAAAAGTGGCTTCCTCCTGAGGAAAGGGGAGGAGCACTGCCTGTGAGAGCAAGCTGGCTTGGCAGAACTGGAAAAACCAGAAATTCAACCTTGTGCTGAGGGTAAACCACACCCCTTTGGAGCCAGAACATAACTTTAAAAAGATGAATAACTCATAGAGCGGACATGTGAAAATTTTATAAATGATACCATAATTCTTGTGATTTTTCTGCCCACATCTTAAGAGGTTTTTCGACCCGGTGGCATGTTCAGGGGGGTTTTAGCGGAAAAGTGGATATTACTCTAAATGTATGCATGTTAAAAATCTGAAACTTCATCAGTTAATGTCCCTACTCCCTGCACACATGTATGTAAAGTTGGGTCAATGTCAGAAAGTGAAAAATCAGTTAAAAAGTCAATTATCTGCCATTTCTGAATGCAAGCTCTTAGAAACAGCAGATTTGGACAGAGACATGGCTAAATTCAGCCACACCATGTATATGTAATTTCAAACAACTGTGTAACTCTGAAATATGTCTTTTATTATCAAATATAGAATGTGTGCAATCTGACAGAGGAGTGTCCTATCTGCAAGCCATAAAATGACATTCCTCTGACTCACAGTTCATTCCCCAATCAAATGATAAATGGAAGTTTGACCAATTAGAAGCTGAGAGAGAGGTAGGGTCAGTGATGCTAGAACACACCCACATTCTAAACACATAAAAGCAGACAGACAGGACAGATAGGGACCTTCAATTCCATCTGCAGCGGGACGCTCTGCTGGAAAAATCCATACTTTACCTCCATCAAACCTCCAGAGAGCCAAACTAGAGACTTCAATCTATCCAGAACTAGAGACCCAGACCAGAGAACCAGAGAGAGCTGACCCAGATCACTGTGAAGTGCAGAGACCAGAGGCGAGTTTAAAACCCTGACCAGATCCGTGATGAGGCCCATTTCACTCAAGAATATAGTGTGAGTACATAGTAAAACTGTGTAGAACCCATCTCTTAGTTAAAATAATATAATTCAATCCATTTTAACCTAAGTAGAACTGCAGCTTAGCAATTGTGTTATCCTGCCATCATTTTTAAAGCTGAAAAAGTGTGCGTTTAAAATTTCAAATCTGAAAAACGACCTTTATTCAATCGTTCATATCTCCGCAACCGTTTGTGCTAGAGACTTGCAGTAACTTTCATTTTGAAGCTGAGATCCTAGGCTTTCCTAGGACCCCAAAACGATAGAGATAGTCCTTGTGGTTCCTCTGTAATAGCGCTCGGCGCATCCGCGAATTTTACCGCGATTTGCAAATTTCTTCACATGTAAAAACTGCTGCTGCTTGCCTTCCATTTGCCAGAAATTCGTTTAACCTGCTAACTATCCCTGCATCATTGCTAGTGTGAGCCTGGACTAATATTAACTAGATACCACTCACCCTGAACCTCTGAAAGGGAATTAAAAGTATTTTAGCATATTTTCTAATTCATTGCCAGCACATATCAAAGCAATTTGGGCCTGTGTTTTCAAACTTCTGTAGTCTAAGCTTGCTGGGGTGAACTGAATTACAGTTGATTGCATTTCTGAGAACTGTGTGCTTCCTTCCATTTCCTTGCATTGCATCAAGGGGGGGAGGGGATTGCCAGAGAAAAGTGATTACATTGTATTGTTGAAATCATATTGAGTATTTTCTATACTGCATTTCATTCATTCAACATTCCATCCATTTGAACTCTATAAAGCATTCTCTATCACCTTATTCTTCTTTTGTTCCTATTTACCAGTGTGCTATCTCATCCATTTCATGTCAACTCATTAGTGATTATAAAGAAGTGTGTTAGTGCCAGATTCTCTGTTGTTAATCTGTATCATATCAGATTAAGTGTGATATTCAATTATTAATTTATTATAAAGTGTCATATATATATCTATTGTTTAAATTATCAAATAAACCCTTTTAACTTGCAAAACAGAACTACTTCTTGGCTCAGTGGGGTCAGGGGGATTCCAAGAGAGGGGTGTTATATAGGGGTAGTCATCCAGAACGCATGAACTGGACCTAAAGATATATCAATAAGGGTTTTCATTCAGTATTCTAGACTAGGCGTTAATTTAGCTGTAGTGCTGACTTGAATCCTCTTACATGCTTGTTCGGCAGAACATGCTCTGATCAGCCAATCGTCCAGGTAGGGGAATCCCTCCCCTCCTGAGGTGCTCTGCCACTACCACCATCAGTTTGGTGAAGACCCTCGGGGCGGAGGTCAATCCGAATGGCAGGACTCAAAACTGATAGTGTGAGTCGCCAACTACAAACCTCAGGTATTTTCTGGGTTGTATACGAATTGATCGTTTTACAACTGCTCGAATGACAATTGACCTTTTCACAAGTGACCGAATTGTGAAGGTCAATTGTACCATATATGTGGGGGGAAACCCCCCCACCCAACGCCAAACCCCCCAAAACCCATATATATATATATATATATATATATATATATATATATATATATATATATATATATATATATATATATATGACAATGCATTACTTACCGTAAAAGCATTTCTGATGGTTGTATCTGCTTAGATTCACATGCTGTGCATAGGTCCGACATCCAGTGGTCACTGCGGAGTATTGCATTTTGTTTTTCGTAGTCGAAAAGGGGACGTCGACGAGGCGTGTCTGTAACACTATCCCTATAGTGACGTGTGTTGTACCCACAATCCCTCACGCGTCGAGGTCCCTCTGTTTGTATTTTTCTGCCCTGAGGGAGCCTTCTAGACGTGAGTGAGTACAGAAAAGAGAGAAATATAGAAAGATGTCTATGTTCCTTCCATCCGAGCGGGGAGGAAGGGTGGGCGCATGTGAATCTAAGCAGATGCAACCATCAGAAATGCTTTTACGGTAAGTAATGCATTGTCTTCTGATGTTTGTTAATCTGCTTAGAATCACATGCTGTGCATAGACTAGCGAGCAGTACCCGGAGTTGGCGGTGGGTTATGAGAAGGAACAGTAGAGAAAAGATGTCTTAATACTGCCTGTCCCACCTGGGAGTCAGATCTAGAGTGTGCATCTAGACAGTAGTGTTTTGTAAAGGTGTGCACAGAACTCCAGGTAGCCGCTTTGCAGATGGACTCAAGGGGAACATTTGCAATGAATGCTATGGACGCCCCCATGCCTCGAGTAGAATGTGCTCTTGGCCTAAAGGGCAGTTCTCTCTTAGCAAGAGTATAGCAGAGAGTGATGCATTGGACAATCCATCTAGAAATAGTGGGCTTTGAAACTGCATCCCCTTCTCTTCCTGCTGCCACCGAGACGAAGAACTGATTAGTCTTCCTCAGTGGTCTGGTTCTTTCCATGTAGAACATGACCGCTCTGCGCACATCTAGTGTGTGCAGAGTCCTTTCTCCCAAGTTGGAAGGATTTTGAAAGAACGCTGGTAGTTCTATAGACTGGTTTACATGGAATTTTGAGATGAATTTTGGAGCAAACCTTGGGTGAGTGCGTAGAACCACTTTATCTTTGTGAACTGTAACGAAGGGGTCTAGAACAGAAAGAGCCTGTAGTTCACTTACTCTCCTGATGGAGGTGATAGCTATTAGAAAAGCAGTCTTAAGAGTGAGGTCTTTAAGAGTTGCTTTGTGCATGGGTTCAAAAGGTGATCCCATGAGTTTTGCAAGTACCACGTTAAGGTCCCATCCGGGAGCTGGGTTAGCTATCGGGGGGTGTATTCTCTTTACTCCCTCCATGAAGGCCTTTATAACAGGGATCTTCCACCACGACACTTTGAGTTGGGAAGTGGTGTATGCAGAAAGTGCCGCTAGGTGGACTTTAATGGAATTGAACACTAGACCTGAATCCAATAAATGGGTCAGGTATAGAACAATATGTGTGGGAGAGCAGTCAATTGGGTTGATGCTCTTTCCTCTGCACCAGATGACAAATCTCTTCCATTTGCTAGAATAGCAGTGGCGAGTGTTAGGTTTTCTGGCTTCCCTGAGGATGTCCATGCATCTCTGCGGGAGCTGTAGGTGTCCAAATTCTACGACCTCAGGAGCTAGGCTGCTAAGTTCCTGTTCTGGGGGCATGGATGCAGCGTCCTGCCCCTGTCTTGTGACAGCATGTTGTACGGGCAGGGGAGTTTCACTGGGGGAGATAGAGACATCTCCATCAAGTGAGCGAACCATGGCTGTCGGACCCACATTGGGGCCACCAGTATCATGGTTACTTGTTCCTGGTGCATCTTGTGCACCACCTTGTTGAGAAGGGGAGTCGGGGAAAAGCGTAAACAAATTTCCCTGACCATTGAATCGACAGACCGTTCCCCTTGGATTGGTTTTGGGGGTACCTGGAGGCGTAGCTTTGGCATTGTGAGTTCTCCAGGGTTGCGAACAGGTCTATTTCTGGGAATCCCCATTGCGTGAAGACGTCGAAGACAATGTCTTCGTGCAGTCGCCATTCGTACTCTTCGGGCAGGGGGAAATCTCTGCTGAGTTTGTCTGCCAGCAGATTGAGTTCCCCTGGTACATGTTGTGACAGGTGGAACATATTCTGTTTGAGAGCCCACTTCCATATGTTTTGGGCCAGTTTGGACAGACCTGGAGAGTGGGTTCCCCCCTGCTTGTTGATGTAATACATGGCTGTGGTGCTGTCTGTAAGGACCATCACTGTCCTGCCTCGTAGGTGTTCCTGGAAGGCTTTTAGCGCCTTGAACACCGCTAGTAGCTCCAGAAGATTGATGTGTTTGGATGCTACGCTCGGAGTCCACTCTCCGTGAGCAGTCTGATGGGATAGGTGAGCCCCCCATCCTGTGAGGGATGCGTCTGTGGTTAGAGTGGCTTCCGCCGCGGGTGTGGCAAAAGGTTTCCCTTTTTCTAGGTTTTCTTTTGTCCACCACCGTAGCGAGAGAACTAAGGCCTGCGAGACCACTACTAGATCGTCCCATAGTCCGCTGGCCTGACACCACTGGCTGTTGAGCCACTCTTGCATAGGGCGCATGCGCAGGCGCGCGTGAGGTACCAAATAAATACACGACGCCATCATGCCTAGCAAGCGCATTGCTTTGCGTACCGTCACCTCTAAACCGGCCACATATTGAGGGATCTGAAACAACATGTTTTGAACCCTCTCTTTGGAGGGGAAGACGAGGCCGTCCTTTGTTTGAATTAGAGCCCCTAGGAATTGTTTGATTTGGCTGGGGTCTAGGCTGGACTTCTTTTCGTTGATGGAGAAGCCCAACTGGAACAAAAGGTCTACAGTCTTTTGGGTATTGTAGAAGCATGTTTATTAAGAATCCCCTGTTATGAGCCAGTCGTCGAGGTAAGGGTAAACTGGGATGGACAACCTGCGCAGGTGGGCCGCTGCCACTGCCAGTACCTTCGTGAATACCCTCGGTGCTGATGCTATGCCGAAGGGTAGCACTCTGAACTGGTAGTGTTTGCCCTCTATCATGAACCGGAGGTATTTTCTGTGCGCTGGCAACATTAAAATATGAAAGTATGCATCTTTCATGTCCAATGTTGTCATGTAATCTCCCTGTGATAGCAGTGGGATCACTTCCTGTAGGGTCACCATATGAAACTTTTGGGGTTTGATAAACTTGTTCGCTGGGCGCAGATCTAATACAGGGCGCATGGTTAGATCCTTTTTGGGTACAAGGAAGTACACTGAATAAATACCTTCCGTTACCTGAGATAGAGGCACGACCTCTATGGCTCCCTTTTCCAGCAGTTGCTGTACTTCTTGTAGAAGGATGGCAAGATGTTCCGGTGACATGCGTCGTCCCCAATGGGGGTTTGTATGTTGGGGAACTGTTGAATTCGATGCAGTATCCGTGGGCTACGGTGGAAAGTACCCAGCGGTCTGACGTTATACCCTCCCATGCTGGAAGAAAGGATGTTATCCGGCCCCCGACCGGCGTTGCATGGGAGGGGACGCGAATCTTCGCGTCACTTGGTGTTGTTAGGGGCTTGGGAACCTCTGGGGGTGGAACCTCGCCCTCTTCCTTTGCCCCGACGCTGTCCTCTTTGACTGTACTGGCCACTACTGGTCTGGAAATTGGTGGCAGGGTACTGTTGCTGCTGGTTTTGTTGTTGGCGTTGGCCACGAAAAAAGCGTTTATTGCCATATCCGCGCCTGGTAGCGGGCTTAGAGATTTGGTCAAGAGTTTTGATTGTATCGAACTCTTTCTTAGCCATCTCCAGAGCCTCATCCACCGCCTTCCTGAAGAGGTTGGAGTCTTCAACAGGTTTATTTATTAAAGACGCCTGTGTCTCCGGTTTGAACCCTGAGTTGCGCAGCCATACGTGTCGTTTTAGGACTATTTACTGAACTAGGGAACGTCCCGCAGTTTCTGCCGCATCCAGAGAGCTCTTCACAATACTCTGGTTGACCTGGGTTCCTTCGCCAATAGTTGAAAGCAGGCGTGTACGTAATGGTTCCGGCGCTTCTTCGGCGTCTTTGCGCAGTTTGGCCCACTGCGCGTCCGCATAGCTAGCGAGCAAAGAATTGTTGTTGGCAATTCTTGCCGAAAAGGCGGCCGAGGATGTAATTCTTTTAGCAAGGGCATATAACCGCTTGCCCTCCTTGTCAGGTGGTGCCTCACTGGTGGAAAGTGGTACCCCTGCCATCTTTCTTGTGTTGGTTACTACCAGGGAATCCGGAATGGAATGTCCCCTGATGTACAGCGGGTCTGAGGGTGAAGGAGTGAAAAGTTTTTCAATTCTAGGATTGACCCCTCCGATTAGTGCGGGTGTGGACAGCGAAGGGATGATTCTTCTCCTCACCGAAGCGAGGAGGGGAATTGTCTGACTGACCGGGGGTTTCTCCTTAATTACCCTTTCAACAAAGTCTAATTCAGGAGAGAGCTCCCCAGTGTCTAGTTCGAAGTGTGCTGCTACTCTGCGCAACAGGGCATTAAATGTGGGTTGATCGTCAATAGGAGACGTGTTTCTAACCGGTGAAATGTCAGGAGGATTTAGATTCAGGACATCAGTGTCGGAATATATTGATGGTGATTGCCAGGGGTGAGAAGGTCCTTCTTCTGGATTTTCTCCGAAGCCTTCTCCTACCGAGTCTGGGCTGTCCTCCAGACCTTCCTCCTGGTTCCGTCCGTCTTCCTCGTCCATAAAATCATCCTCATCCTCAAAATAATGTTCTTCCCCAGTGAGGTCATACACACTGTGGAAGTCTGAGGCTGTGTCCTGGTGGGGATTGACTAATCTTGGAATTTTGGCCCTGGGGTCCTCCTGAGGCCCTTCTCTTATTCTCTTTGGAGTGGGAGGGTTTTGGGCATTCATAAACCTCTCCATCCTTTCCATGCAGAGATGGAGCCTTTCCATGGTTTCATGGGGTACCCCTGAGCGGTCTAGCGGGGGAAAATTGGTGTCTTGTAGCTGAACACGGCTCGACCTCTCCCATAACGTCGAGGAAAGTGTCCCGTCGCCTTCCGAAAAGCCTTCAGGTGTGTCTTTCGACCTTTGCGTAGCGCTCGACGTGTCTTTCGGCGTACGCTTTTGGGCGTCAGCTACCACGATCCTCACCAAGCTCTCAGCGACTCGTTTGTCAGCGGGGAGCTGTGGTTTCGACGTTATGGGTGTCGAACGCTCTACGGCGGCATGCGCTTTCAGCTGATGCGCTCTGGCCGATGATTTGGGGGCGGCGCCCTTATTTGCCGAAAGCCCAGTCGCTGGTCGCGGCTGCGGTTGCGAGAGGGGCTTCGAACCCGAACGGTCCGAGGAGGCCGCCGGTGAAACCTGCGTCTCCTTGGGCGCTGATGCTCTCTTTGCCTTTGGCAAAGAAGAGCCATGGGTTGTGTGCTTATGTGTGGTCTTGTGTGCGTCAGTGTCGCCGGGGTGTTCATCCCCATAAGCAGGGCGTGAGCCGAGCCCGTCGGGGCCGGGGACAGACGACGAAGCGCGTGTGCGCTCTCTAGGGGGGTTTACGACTTCCGTAGCGGAGGTCGTGGTATCACGTTCCTCGTCACTGTCGGAGGTAGCGACGGTGGGTGGAGCGTCGGCCTTCGACATAGCGTAGGCCGCCCACCTTTTGACCCTACGGTCTTTTAGAGTCTTCGGCTTGAGAAGCCGACAAGCCGTGCAACCTTCCTCCTTGTGATCGAGGGGCAAGCAGCGGTTACACCGTGAATGCTTGTCCTTCCAAGTAAACTTGCCCTTGCAAAGCGGGCAAAACCTAAAGGGTGTCCTCTCCATAGCTGAGGCAATAAAACGTGATAACCACCCGAAGGGAAAGGAAGGGGAAAAGGAAAGGCATTCTCAGAAAATAATTAGAGATGTCCCACGACCCCCACTCTCCCTACTGTATTTGGCCTGCGAGGCCAGGCCACGTGTTCGGCAACGCCGAAGGATCTCCTCCGCTCGTCCCCTCCGTCGAAGATCTTGCTCGGCGGAGAAGCTTCACAACAGCGTCGAGGGGAGGATCGATATGTTCTATATTAATATAGGAAAACGACCAAAGGTCGAGGAGATGAAATCTGCAATGTCTCTCGAGGAGCTCCGCGTAAAGGCGACCAGTATCTGGGTGGAAAAAAACAATCTGAGGGACCTCGACGCGTGAGGGATTGTGGGTACAACACACGTCACTATAGGGATAGTGTTACAGACACGCCTTGTCGACGTCCCCTTAAATTCGGTCAATTGTTCATTCGAACAATTGTAAACGACCAATTTGGGTAATACCGTTTCCTGTGCTTGAGATGAATCGGCACATGAAAATAAGCATCCTGGAGGACCAATGACACCAACCAGTCCTGAAGTTGAAGGGCCTGAAGGATCTGAGAAAAGGTGACCATCTTGAATTTGTCCTTCCTGAGGAACTTGTTCAAGTTTCTTAAATCCAAGATGGGTCTCAGTCCTCCATCCTTTCTGGGGATCAAAAAAATAAGGGGAGTACCATCCATTGTTTCTCTCCGCTGCCGGTACCGGTTCTATAGCACCTTTCTCCAGTAGGGTTAAAACTTCCAGCTGTAGGAGCGGGTCTGAAAACTTCAAAGGGTGTCTCCTTGGTGGATTGCCTTGAGGTTGCACTAGAAAAGGAAGGCAGTAACCTTGGGCTATTATTTCTAGAGCCCAAACATCTGAAGTAATGGCTCCCCATTCTTGCAGATGCGTTGACAGCCTGCCTCCTACAGATGTCTTGTGATGTAAGTCCTCAAAGCGGTTTTTAGGCGGTTGCTGCAGCCGCTGATGGCAAAGAGGCTTTGCGTGGTTTGTTCGTCCACCGCGAGTGGCCTTTCTTTGGCCCCTTTGACTGGCCATTCCTCTCGTCGTTCCATATGAGTAGTAACGATAGGATCGTCCCCCTCCAAGATTGACTTGTCGCACGAAAAGGCTGAGGTTGCCTGATAGCAGCTCCCAAAGACTTGGCAGCTGCTTTTGAGGTCTGCAACCTCTCAAGGCTCTCGTCAGCCTTGCTGCCGAAAAGGTGAGACCCGTCTAAGGACATGTTTAGAAGACGGTTCTGTACGTCTGGTGCAAAACCCGACTTCGTAACCATGCAAATCTGCGCATTACCGTGCTAGTGGCCATGGACCTGCTCACACTATCAACAGTGTCCAAAACCAGATTCAAGGGATTCCTGCATAGCTTCCGTTCCATCTCTAACAATGGCTAGGAATCCTTCCCTTTCTTCCCCTACTGGTACGTGCTCCGCCGCCATGGCAATGCACTCCTACAGAGTGTACGAAAACTTTGCCAAGGTGTGCCTTGGCTGATTTTAATGGCATACTACCAGCTGAAAATACCTTCCGTGCCCAGCCATCCACACGCTTATCGTCCCTGTCTCGAGGGATAGAAGGGTACACAAGTTTGTTAGAAGCTGTGGCTGCCTGTATGACCAAACT
The DNA here is from genome assembly GCF_040938575.1 of Ambystoma mexicanum. Taxonomy (NCBI): domain Eukaryota; kingdom Metazoa; phylum Chordata; class Amphibia; order Caudata; family Ambystomatidae; genus Ambystoma; species Ambystoma mexicanum. Next base: position 603,625,808 of record NC_090922.1, read on the forward strand.
CTCGGGATTGGGATGTTTAGACAGATAGCCGGGGTCGCTATTGGCAGGGCGGTATTTTGAAGCAAGTGATTTATTCACTGGGGGAATAGAATCCGGAGTCTCCCAATTTTTGGCCACCCTATTTTGTAAAGCCACATGGAAAGGTAGAATTGGGTCTTCAGTAGGACCATGGTCCAATATGTCTGTAAGATTATCTTGGACAAATTGGGTTGGAGGTCTGGCCCATCCTAAATAATCTACTACTTTAGTCATTAATTGGTGGTATTATGGATTGGCATGTTCACCTGGCTCTGGTCTACCAAAATCATTTTCTGGGGACGTATCAATACCACTTGCATTGTATAACGATTCAACCAGATCCTTCATCCTGCTTTCTTCTGAAATTAGGCATTCTGGGACATTTGGAGTACCTTATTCGAGCCCAAAAGGTACATTCCTGACATCGGATTTCTCTTTTACCGCAAAAATTGAGGTCAAGGATTTGAACAACAAGTTACTCTCTTACCTGGTAACGTTCTTTCGATGGGATGGTCCGATGACGTATTCCATATCTATGACAGTAATCACCACAGCTGTGCTGCTTCGGAAAATCTTTCGGCGTCTGTGTCCTGCGTCGATGACGTTGATACGCCGCCCTCGAGGACCTCCTCCGACGGCCGACGTCACTGGATGTTATAAGTAGGACGCACGACGCCCGTAGCCTCAGTTGTAGTTTTTTCTCAGAACGTGTGGTCCCAGACTTCTGCCAGCCTGACCACACAAAGCCTTGCGGAAACGTAAGCTGCAATCACATAAGAAATTCTGTAGCGGGGAAGGCAGGGAGGGAGCGATATGGAATACGTTGGACCATCCCATCGAAAGAACGTTACCAGGTAAGAGAGTAACTTGTTCTTCGAGGGGATTGGGTCCTCCGACGTATTCCATATCTATGACATACTCCCAAAGCAGTACCAATGCAAGGAGGTGGGAAAAGAATTTAGAATACAGAAATTTAGAATGCCCAATCAAATTGCAGAGCAAAGGATCGCCTTGCCAAAGGCCAGATCCTGCCCACGGATGGAATCGAGGGAGTAGTGACGTACAAAAGTATGGACCGAAGCCCAAGTGGCTGCATCACAAATGTTATGAATAGGAACGCCCCTCTGTAGGGCAGTAGAGGCACCCATACCCCTGGTAGAATGGGCCCGCAAGCCGACCGGAGGGTCCTTACCCGCCAAGCAGTAATATTCAGAAATTGCCAGAATAATCCAGCAAGACAAAGTCTGCTTAGTCACAGCTTGTCCCAAACGCTTGCCAGCGTAACCAATGAAGAGTTGATCGTCCACTCTGACCCGGGACATGCGTGAAATATGAAAGCTTAAAGCTCTCCTCGGATCGAGCCTATGGAGCCTCTCCTCTTCCTTACCAGGATGCGGAGGAGGATAAAATGCCGGAAGAATAACCTTCTGGCCTAAATGAAATTCCGACACCACCTTCGGAAGAAAGGAAGGACGAACTCGAAGGACAACCCTGCCCCTATGAAATACAGCGAAGGGTGGCTTAACTGAAAGTGCCTGTAGCTCACTCGCTCAGCGAGCGGAAGTGACCGCAACCAAAAATACAGTTTTAAGAGTTAACATTCTCAAAGGGCACGAATGCAAAGGCTCAAACGGAGCACCCATCAGAAACTTGAGGACAAGGTTCAAATCCCAACCGGGCACCTGGAAAGGTGACGGAGGGAACACATTAGTGAGCCCTTTTAGAAACTGAGAAATTAAAGGGGTTTTAAAATAAGAACACTCTTCAGACGAGCACTTAAATATGGACAGCGCCGCCAGGTAACCTTTAACGGTACCCACTTGCAAGAACCCTGTGGGCTAAAGAAAGAAAAAAAGACAGAACCATGGGAATGTCACATGAAAATGGATCCACATTCTTAACCCTGCACTAGTCGCAGAACTTTCTGCAAAGGTACAGGGACTTTGTTGAGGGCCTTCTGGCCGAAAGCAACACCTCCATCAACGTCTTCAGGGAGGTCCCAATCCTTATACCTCAACCTTTCAGAAACCAAGTGTGAAGGTTGAGGGATCTGACCTCTGGATGGAGAACCTGACCCCCCTCCCGTGAGAGCAGATCGTCTCGGTAGGGAAGACGACGTGGAGGGCAGATGGACAAGTCGAGAAGGTCCAGGTACCACATGCTCTGGGCCTATGCCGGATTAATGAGGATCATCCAGTAACCGAACCTTCGTAACCTCAGCAGCACTTGCGGGATGACGGGGAATGACCACTCCACCACGAACGCGTCTCCTAAGGCTCCTCTTGGAGGGAATTCCCGCGAGCAGAACCTTTCGCTCTTCTGGTTGACACTGGAGGCAAAAAGATCTACTTGAAGGGTCCCCCAAAGGGCAAAGACCTCCAGGAGAATCTCCTGAGCCAACTCCCACTTCTGAGAGATCGCGATCTGCCTGCTCAGAGCGTCCGCCGTCTCGTTTTCGCCTCCGGCCAGATGAACTGCCGAGATTGAAACTTCCTACTGAATTGCACAGAACCAGAGCTGCAACGCCTCCCTGCACAGAGGAAGTGACCCTGCCCCCCCTTTTTGTTGAGGTAGTGCATTGCCACTGTGTTGTCCGTCAGGATCAGGACATTCTTTCCTCGCACAGTCGGCAGAAAAGCCTTCAGGGCAAGCCTGACGGCCCTCAGCTCCAACAGATTGATATGGAGTCTGGACACCGACGGAGACCAACGACCGCTGACTGTCAACTCGTTGGCATGAGCTCCCCATCCCGTGAGGGATGCGTCCATCACGATGGTCACCTCCGGCCAGGGTAGCCAAAATAGAGCCCCCCTTCATCAGATTGCCTTCAACGGCCCACCACAGAAGGTACTGGGCGACCGAGGACGGCACCTGAACAGGGTCCGACATGCTGCCGGAGGACTGAGACCACTGGAGCTTGAGTGCCCATTGCAAAGATCTCATCCGCAACCTGGCCTCTGGCACCAGAAGAATGCAGCATGCCATGAGGCCGAGCAATCGCAAGAACTCGAATGCTGGGAGACTCTGGGCATGCTGAAACTTGTGCACCATCTGCTGAATGTGATGAGCCCTCACCTGGGGAGGAAAACACTGCCCCAGGGACGTGTCGAGCACTGCTCCAATGTACTGGAGCCTTTCGAGTTGGCGTCAAGTGGGACTTCTTGAAGTTGAGGGAGAAGCCCAGCTTGTGGAGGGAGTGGCAGGTGACGGACAGATGATCCAGGACTTGCTCGGGAGAGCGCGCCCTGATCAACCAATCGTCCAGGTAGGGGTAGACGTGAATACCCCCTTTCCTGACATGCGCTGCCACCACTACCATGAGCTTGGTGAAGACCCTCGGAGCGGAGGTCAATCCGAACGGCAGGACCTGAAACAAAGTGCGAGTCGCCAACCGCGAACCTCAGGTACTTCTTGTGCTTTGGATGGATCGGCACATGAAAATAAGCGTCCTTGAGGTCGAGAGACACCAGCCAGTCCTGAAGTTGAAGGGCCTGGAGGACTTGAGAAAGAGTAACCATCTTGAACTTGACCTTCCGGAGGAGTTTGTTCAAACCGCGCAAGTCCATGTTGGGTCTCAATCCCCCGTCCTTCTTGGAAATCAAAAAATAAGGGGAATACCATCCCTTGTTCCTCTCTGCTACAGGCACCAGTTCTATGGCCCCTTTCTCCAGCAGGGCTTGAACCTCCTACACAAGGAGCGGATCCGGACTCTGCAACAAGAGATTCCCCGGTGGATTGTCGTGAGGCCTCTGCCGAAAGGGAACACAGTAGCCGTGGGCTATGATCTCCAGAACCCACACATCTGAAGTAATGGCACGCCATTCGACAAGATGCTGTGCGCCAGCCTTCCCCCAACCGGCAAACCATGGGACATGGCCTCATGACTGAGCTGAAGCGGCTGTGGCATTGCCTGAGGGCAAAGAGGCAACTGCCCGAGCGGCATTGGCACCTCGAGTACCCTGCTTTCCACCTCTGGCAGCTCCTCTTGCTTTACCAAAGGATGAGTAATAACGAAAGGGCCCTCCCCTCCATTGCTGTCCCCTAGGACGAAAAGGCAGAGGTTGGCGAACTGCAGCGCCCAACGACTTCGCTGCAGCTTTGGAGGTCTGCAACCTCTCAAGGCTCTCGTCAGCCTTGCTGCCAAAAAGATGTTCACCGTCAAAGGGCATGTTGAGGAGCTGGGCCTGCACATCAGGAGCAAACCCCGACTTCCGCAACCACGCAAACCTGCGTATTACGGTGCTCGCCTCCATGGACTGGCTGACGCAATCTGCCATGTCCAAACCCGACTGAACGGCCTCATACACGGCATCCTTGCTATCCTGGACCATAGCAAGAAAACTACCCCGTTCGTCCCCTTTGGGAATATGTTCAGCCGCTAAGGAAACAGTTCCACAGAGTGTGCGGGAAACGTGACAAGGCACATACAGAGTTAGCCACCTGAAGAGCCATACCCCCTGAAGAAAACACTTTCTTCGCCCCAACCATCAAAACGCTTGTCGTCCCCATCAGGAGGGATGGTAGGACACGACGCCTGCTTTGCTGGAGCCATAGCCGCCTGCACCACCAAACTCTACGGAGTGGGGTGCTTGGTCAAGTAGCAGGGGTCGCTACGGGCTGGGCGGTATTTTCGCAGTAAAGACTTGCCCACTGCCGGGAGACTCTCTGGAGCAGTCCAAGCCACCACCAACCTCCTCTGTAGAGCCATATGGAGCGGCAGTACCGGGTCAGTTGGTGGACCTTGGTCGACGATATCCGTGAGGTCATCCTGAAGAATATCCCCTGGTGGAGCAGACCACCCCAAGTACTCGGTGACCCTAGACATAAGGCACCGGTACGAGGAGTTCGCATGGGTGCCAGGCTCAGGCCTACAAAAATCCACCTCGGGAGAAGTGTCTAGTCCACTGGCGTCGTGCAGGGACTGACGCAGGTCCTCAATCTGGCTATGGCCCGCGAGAATCTCATCTGGCACCATATCAGGAACCATGCCATCATCAGAGCCCTCATCCACCTCCGAAATGTACTCAAGATGGTGGAAAGTGGGCACAGAATGGGGAACAAAGCCATGCTTGACCTTGGCCAGAGCCTTTCTAGGGGGGTTCCACCGTGCCCCGGGGTACCCCCGTTGAAACAATCTCGTAAGGCGTCAAGTGAATCGGCGGCGACGAACGCAGCACGTCAGCGTCGACACAGGCCTTGAGGGTGGTGCCCGAGCGTGTCCCTCGACCTCCCGGGCGCCGATGGCGTCAACGTCTTCCTCGGAGGTGGAGCCTCGAGAGAGTCCATCGACGACCTTGACGTCACAGGCTCACACGGTCTCGAGCGCGCTGAGGTCCGGGACCTGGAACGGGCATGACTAGAACGATTCCCCTTGTCCGAGCGGGACCGCTGCCACGAATCCGAATCGTGCTGACCACCCGAGCCCGAAGGCGTACGAGCGGTGTCTAGTCCAATCACGACGACCACACTCGGAGGCACGGACGGACCAGTGCCCTGCGATTCAAGAATCGCTAGCATTTTCTTACCGAAGGAAGCCCATTCCTCCGGCGTCGCATGCTTGGTGGGCTAAGCGACCCGCTGACGGGCAGAGTCCTCGGATGATGACGGGGAAGGCGACCGATGACAGCGCTTCCGGGAGTGCCTCGAAGAGGCAGAGGAGTGGCGGGACCCACTCTGGGACCGAGACCCACTGGACTTCCGATGACGATGCGGAGAGTCGTCCCTCGAATCGTCCGTTGAAAGCCCCGTGAACCTCGACTTCCAGGGCTTGGATACCTTGCCGACCGACAGTTTTTTCTTGCGCTCCTGCAAGGCTTTGGACGTAAGCGACTGGCAGTCGACACAATCATCTGTGTCATGGGCCTCCCCGAGGAACCAGAGGCAGGCGTCGTGCGAGTCCGTCACCGACATCTTGGACCCGCAGTCCCTGCACTTCTTGATGCCCGGACGCAGGATGGAGGAAGAGGTAGACATCTCGAAGGACTTAAACTTCACAAACTAACAGGTTCGAAGAACCGAAAGAACAGAAACTCCAAAGATTCGAGGCGCGCCGAGATCCCCGAAGTGAACACGTTCGTGGAAAAAAGGGAACTGCGGCTACGGGCGTCATGCGTCCTATCAGCCGTCGGAGGAGGTCCTTGAGGGCGGCGTGTCGACATCATCGACGCAGGAGCCAAAAGATTTTCCGAAGTAGCAGAGCTGTGGGGATTACGGTCATAGACATGGAATACGTCAGAGGACCCAATCCCCTCGAAAAACTCCTTCCTAGGGAGAGATTTGAAAACCTTTTCTGGAAGAGGTGGAGGAGGAGTGCTAATGGGTCCTGAATGCATCACAGGTGTTTTAGCCTTTTCTTTCTCTCTTCCTAGCTGATCTTGTCGAGCTGGAAGTTTCGGCGTCGAGGGATTCGGGGTCGACAAAGGCGTCAATAGCATCGACGTAGTACCCGACTTTGACGGCGTCGGCTTCGAGGCGCTCTTCAAAGACTTGCCCTTTGAGATATGTTCAGTTTCGGACGGCATCGGTGACCTCGAGCAGTGGACTCGACTCGAGCGTTTTTTCTCACTTGGCGTCCTAGAAGGTTCTCTATCCTTCCTCCTTCGATCATCCAGGCTTGAGGGCACGCGAGTGTCGGAGCGATGACGCTCCCGGCCGGCTTCCGAGGAAGACGCGGACAGAGGCTTCGCTTTATCGAACACCTCCATCATTTTTACCCTGAATGCTTCCGATTCTTCAGATGATGAATGTTTTGTGAGACATTTCATCCTTTTTGGGGATTCGTCTGAAGACTTAGTGGAGGGGGACCTGTGGCATCTTTTCTTCGATTTTTTCGTCGAAGACGATGAGCGATGGGAATCGCTTCGGGATCTGGAACGATGCCGTTCGCATCGAGGAGATTTCTCCTCACGGAACCTCGACTCAACACTAGAAGCTTTTCGGTCGGATTTATGACCTACATGCAGTTTTCCTCTCCTCTCTCGCAAGGCTTTCCCCGTCATCGCCTGACAATTCATACAGGCCTCCATGTCGTGGCCTTCTCCAAGGCACCATAAACACTCTTGGTGCGGGTCGGTAATCGACATTTTTGAACCGCACGACTTGCACTTTTTGAAACCCGATCTCGGGGTCGGTGTCGATGACGAGGACATATTTCGTTATTTATTTGTTATTCTCACAGAACTCGAGGCGCGCCGAATCTCCGAAGCAACGTATACTGCGGAAAAACAGAACTGAAGCCAACGGGCGCCGTCTTGCGTGCTACTTATACACCCGATGACGTCACCCTCGACAGAGGCCTTCGAGGGACCATCGACTCAACGGCACCGACGCACGGTGTCCCCTGCCGAATTTTTATTTCGAAAGCAGCTGAAGCTGGATGGAATACATCAAAGGTGATGAATACATTGGAGGACACAATCCACTCGAAGAACAAGTTATTTACCAACTGGTAACCTTCTTGCTACTGGATTTTCCTCCAACGTATTCCACATCTTTGACATGTAATGTCCACAGCGGTGCTACTTTGGACATTTTACGGCAGCGGGCGTCCTGCATCGATGACGTCGGGTCGATGTCTCTCGAAGGCCTCCGTCGAGGGCGACGCCACCGGATGTTATAAATAGGACGCACGACGCCCGTAGCCTCAGTTTATGTTTTTTCCTCCATAACGTGTGACATGCTCATACACAATGCCTGCTTGACTGCACATAGCCTTGAGGGATAGCATAGGAAATTCTCCAGAGGGGCAGGCTGGGAAGGCGATGTGGAATACGTTGAAGGAACATTCAGTCGAAAGAACGTCACCAGTTGGTAAGTAACTTGTTCTTCGAATGGATTGTGTCCTCCAACATATTCCACATCTTTGACAGACTCCCAAAGCAGTACCAGAAAATGGAGGAGGGAGAAGAATGTAGAATACCCAACCAGATGGCAGAATAAAGAACCGCTTTACCAAAGGCTGTATCTTGACCATGGAGCTTATCCAGGGAGTAATGTTTGACAAAGGTGTGGATAGAAGCCCATGTCGCTGCGTCACAAATATTCCTAATTGGAACTCCCCACTGCAGGGCTGTGGAAGTAGCCATGCCCCTAGTCGAGTGAGCTCGCAACCTTTCAGGAGGGTCCTTGCCCAACAATCTGTAACATTCAGTAATGGTGAGGATAATCCACCTAGACAAGGTCTGTTTGGTAACAGCCTGGCCCCATCGGTGTGCAGCATATGCCACAAAGAGTTGATCGTCCACTCTGACCCTGGACATCCTAGAAATATGAAAGCTCAGAGCTCTCCTAGGGTCAAACCTATGGAGCCGCTCCTCTTCCTTACCAGGATGAGGAGGTGGATAGAAAGCAAGAAGGAACAAGTTACTTACCTGTAACTGTTGTTCTCCAGCATGGGTCTGGCATGGATTCCCATGCTCATGAATATTCCCCGTCGTCAGTTTGGGAATCCTCGGTAAAGAAAAAATCAGTATCAATTTCGTTTCTGATCTGTCTTTCTTAGTAGTAACTAATCACTGGTCTCTGGGTCATACTGCCCCCAGCCAACGACTGCCCTCTCCCTAAGCGCATGTGAATCCATGCCAGACCCATGCTGGAGAACAACAGTTACAGGTAAGTAAGTTCCTTCTCCAGCATGGGGTCTGGCATGGACACACGGGAGGTGGCAAAAGGCTCAACATTAAGCATTACATATACTCAACATTAAGCAGCTCTTACCTCCTCACCAGGCCCACCTTCAGGCGAACAGGTTGCGCAGCATTGCTTGGCTGACTCTGGACTCCTCCCTGGAATCCCGGTTGACGCAGTAGAATCTCGTTAAGTTGTGCGTCGACCTCCACGTAGCAGCCCTGCAGATGTCCAGCAGGGGCACACCAGACGAGAACTCCGTAGTACCAGCGATCGCTCTGGTCGAATGGGCTCTCGGACGGCCGGGCAACCGTCGGTTGGCCAACCGATGACAGTGCATGATGCAGCCAGAGAGCCACCTGGAAATGGAAGCCTTCGAGAGAGCCTTCCCTTGGTTCACAGGTCCAAAGTCCACAACAGCTGTGATGTCTTCCGAAAACTCTTTGTTTGGTCCATGTAGAATTTAAGCGCTCTAGCTACATCCAGTGAGTGCAAAGTCCTCTCGGCCGGCGACGAAGGCGACAGAAAGAAGACTGGCAACACCAAGGTGGAAGTCCAACGGCACCTTGGGCTTGAAAAAGGGGTGCGTCCTCAGCACCACCCTCGTATCGTGAAAAGTCAAGTATGGAGGCTTGCAGGATAGGGCCCGAATCTCTCCCATGCGTCGTGCGGAGGTGATGGCCACAAGGAACGCCGTCTTCCACGACAGGAACTTCAACGGAGCCGAATGCAAAGGCTCGAATGGTGGCCCCATGAGCCTGGTCAGCACCACGTTGAGCTCACACGCCGGGGCTGGAGCTTTCACCGGCGGGAACTATCGGAACAGTCCTTTCATAAATTCCTTCACCAGTCGATGAGACCACAAGGACGGCCGTCCTGCAGTTCTGGTGTATCGGGAGATCGGTGCCAGATGTATCTTGATGGAAGCATGAGCTAGTCCAGCTTTGCCCAGCGACAGTAGGTATGGTAGCACTTGACGTGCCGTAATCCGTAGAGGGTTGATCTTCTGTGCACGGCACCAGACAGGGAATCTCTTCCACTTATGTCCGTAGCACTTGAGAGTTGTGGACGCCCTGGCCTTTGCAAGAACCTCTCTGCAGTCAGCCAGGATATCGTACCGTCCAAACTCTAGTGCTGCAGGAGCCAGGCCTGCGAGTTCAGCGACTCCGGGTCATGATGAAGAATGGCGCCTCCCTCTCTGGAGAGAAGATCTGCGTCCGTCGACAGCTTGACTGGTGGGGACGCTGAGAGTCCAGAAGGTCCGGGAAACAGATCTGTCTCGGCCACGCCGGTGTGACAAGGATCATCCTGCACTGGGACCTCTTGAGCTGGCTGATGATTCGAAGCAGCAGCAGCAACGGAGGAAACGCATACAGGAACAGGCCGTCCCAGGGGAACGAGAAAGCATCGCCCATGCTCTTCGGCTGGGGAAACCTGCTGGCAAACCTCTGGCACTTGGAGTTCATCACCGTCGCGAACAGGTCGATCTGGGGTTTGCCCCATCGTCGAAAGAGCCGATCCACTTGATCCTGGCGTAGTTCCCACTCGTTGCACGAGCGCAGCTCCCTGCTGAGTCGGCGATGGTGTTTTTTATTCCTGCCAGATGGAAGGGAACCAGAAACATCCCCTGGGCCACGGTCCAGTGCCACAGATCCTGGGCCCCCTTGGATAGGGCTGGGGATCTGATGTGGTGGCGTCTGGAAGTCTGTGCCCGCCGTGAGGTGTGCACGGGTGCCCCACCACTGAATCGCCCGACAGAAAACCTTGTTGAGCGGGATCTTGTCTTCGAAGCTGCCCGCTGCTTGCATCCAGCGGGCGTCGAGGAACTCCTGTAGAGGACGCATCTGTAGCCTGCACAGGCGCACTAGATAGATGCACGAGGACATCATTCCGAGGAGTTACTTGATGGATCTCACCCTGGCCACATCCGTGGCTAGCAGGCGCTGCACCTTGCCTAAGATGGCCTTCGTCCTTTCCTCCGACGGAGATGCCAATCGTTCCAGTGTATCGAGCTTCGCTCCCAGAAACAGTGCCACCTGCGACGGAACCAAATGGGATTCTGGGTAGTTGATGGAGAAACCCAGCTCCGTGAGTAAGCGGACTGTCTTCACTGTGTGCTCGACGGCGAGTTCTCTTGTCCTTGCACGGATGAGCCAGTCATCCAGGTTGGGGTAGACGTGGATCCCCTGGAGGCGCAGCCGCGCCGCCACTGGTGCTAGGCACTTGGTGAACACCCTGGGTGCCGACTTCAACCCGAATGGCAGAGCTCTGAATTGGTAGTGGCGTCCTTGGACTACGAATCTGAGGAACTTTCGGTGTCCTTTTAGGATGGGGATGTGGAAGTAAGCATCCTCCAAGTCCAACGACGATAGGAAGTCACCCACCTCCAGCTGTCCCAGCACGTGCTGGAGAGTGACCATCCTGAACTTCTGTGCCTTGATGTATTTGTTCAACCGACGTAGGTCCAGGATGGCGCGCCAACCGCCTGTCTTCTTTCTGACGAGGAAGTATCTTGAGTATACTCCGGAGCCCCGGAGCCTCTTGGGGACAAGCTCGATGGCACCTTTCTTGAGCATCGCCTTACCTCCAACAGCAGTTGAGGGACGTGATTTTCCTTCCTGGCCACGGGAGGAATGCGGGGACACTTCTTTTGGAATTCGAGAGTGCGCCCGTGGGCCAGGGCATCCAGCACCCAACGGTTGGTGGAGATAGACTCCCACACGGTGACACACTTCGCCAGCCGGCCTCCCACCCCGGTGCTTCGGTGGGGTCCCAACGCAACGGCCGGTTCAATCTTGCTTGGAGGTGGCCTTGCCACCTTGGCCTCCTTGGCGACGACGCCGCAATCCTCCTTGCTTGCCGCGACCTCTGTAAGCCTCGTGGGATGAGGAGCGGGCCGCCTGGCGGTACGTAGAGGAGCCACCGCCTGATCCCTTGGAGGCCCCCCTGTCTGCCTCCGGCGCTCTGAAAGGGCCGTCGTTGCTGAAGGACTCCCAGGGCTCAGGCCGTCTCTGTGTCGGCCTTGATGGCGTGCAGCGACTCATCCACTGTTTATCCAAACAGGTTGTTGCCGTCGAACGGCATGCCCAAAACCCTGGACTGCACGTACTGACGGAAGTCTGTCGCCTTGAGCCAGCCTCATCGTCGAAGGCAAACACTGTTGCCTAACTGGCGAAACCCGGTGTCGGCAATGTCCGTTGCCACCATTATGACGTGGTCCGATGTCACCTCACCTTCCTGCAGAATCTCCAGGGCCTCTGCCCTCTTGTCCTCTAGTAGGAAGTCCAGTAGGGGGGCTATCTTGTACCACAGCTCCCTGTCGTAACGGGCCGCAATCGCTAAGGCGCTGGCCGCCTTAATTGTCGTTGCCGCCAATGAGATGACCCGTCGCCCCATGGCGTCCAATTTCTTACACTTGCGGTCAGGTGGGGAAGTAGAGGTTGAGGCTGTCGCCCCCGCCGCCTTCTTCTTGGCCGCCGGTGAGACGACCGAATCCGGCATAGGTTGAGCCCTGAGGCACAAAGGGGCGGCGTCGGGGACCCGGTACTTCCCAGAATCTTACCTGGGTTCTCGGATTTCCTCTTCCCCGAACCAGAGCGTTGGCTCGTGGTGGATGGTGCCGGGGAAGGCGCGCCCTGCCTGGCAGCTGAAGAGCCCAACCGTTCGGCGCTCCCGGTGCCCGCGGACTCGCAGTGTTAACCTTCTGTTGGGCCCCCGTCGCCGGGGTGCCCTCACAGGACTTAGAAAGACCGCTCAGACCTTTTCTTCTTCTCACCTGCTGGGCCCTCTATGGTAGGCCTCAGATCTTCTGGAATCCTCCAAGAAGCGTAACTCAACGAAAACTTCACCCGTTGATTGGAAGTAGAATGGTAGAGCTTGAGGCTCAATTTAACCGAAAAATGAGAAAATCGCTTTGAAAAAAGCGTGAAAACGCAGTAAAAGCTCGAGAGCTTTAGCACAAGGACTCCCAACACTTGAACGTGCGGTAAAAATCTAAGGAGAGGGCAGTCATTGGCTGGGGGCAGTATGACCCAGAGACCAGTGATTGGTTACTACTACTAAGAAAGACAGATCAGAAACCCCTCACTTGAGATACACAGCCACCACCACCATTAGCTTGGTGAAGACCCTCTGGGCGGAGGTCAATCCGAATGGCAGGACCCGAAACAAAGTGCGAGCTACCAGCCACAAACCTCAAGTATTTCCTGTGCTTTGGATGAATTGGCACATGAAAGTAAGGATCCTGTAGGTCCAGAGATACCAACGAATCCTGAAGTCGAAGGGCCTGGCGGACCTGAGAAAGAATGACCATCTTGAACTTGTCCTTCCTGAGGAGTTTGTTCAACCACCGTAAATCCAAGATGGGTCTCAATCCCCCGTCTTTCTTTGGAATCAAAAAATATGGGGAATATCATCCCTTGTTCCTCTCTGCTACAGGCACCAGTTCTATAGCGCCTTTCTCCAGCAGGGTCAATATTTCCTGCACAAGGAGCGGATCCGATAGCTTCAAAGAGACAGTCCCCAGTGGATTGTCGTTAGGCCACTTTAGGAAGGGAAGGCAGTAGCCGTGGGCTATTGTATCCAGAATCCACGCATCCGAAGTAATAGCTCGCCATTCTTCGAGATACTGAGACAGTCTGCCCCCAAACGGCAAACAATGGAACATGGCCTCATAGTTCTTTTGGAGCGGCTGCGGCAGCGCCTGAAGGCAAAGCAGCAGCTGCCTGAGTGGCTTTGGTACCTCTATTTCCCCAACCATCACGGGTACTTTTACATTGCCCCCTTTGACTGGCGGCTCCTCGCGTCCTACCAAAAGAGTAGTAGTAACAAAAGGAAACTCCCCTCCAGTGCTGTCACCTAGGACGAAAAGGCAGAGGTTGACGCACAGCTGCGCTCAAAGATTTAGCCGCAGCTTTTGAGGTCTGCAACCTCTCAAGGCTCTCGTCAGCCTTGCTACCAAACAAATGCAAACCATCAAAGGGCATGTTCAGATGACGGGCTAGTACATCCGGAGCAAAACCCGACTTCCGCAACCACACAAACCTGCATATAACGGTGCTTGCAGCCATGGACCGGCTAACACTGTCAGCCGTGTCCAATCCCGACTGAAGGGATTCACACACAGCATCCTTGCCATCTTGCACGAGAGCAAGGAACCCATCCTTTTCATCCCCCTCAGGAATATGCTCAGCTGCTAGAGAAACACAATTCCACAGAGTGTGTGAAAATCTTGATACGGCACAAGTGGAGTTGGCCGACTTCAGCACCATACTCCCCGCAGAAAACACCTTGCATGCCGAACCATCGAAGCGTTTGTCGTCCCTATCAGGAGGGATGGTAGATTATGTGGTAGGTTATGCCGCCTGCCTCGAGGTGGTCGTAGCCGCCTGAACCACCAAACTCTTGGGAGTGGGGTGAGAGGAAAAGTAGCTGGGGTTGCTAATGGAAGGGCAGTATTTTTTAGTTGACGACTTGTTAACCGTCGGAAGAGATTCCGGGGTATGGCCAAGCAGCCGCCACCCTTTTCTGCAAAGTTAAATGAAAAGGTAACAGTGGGTCAAAGGACGGACCTTGATCCAAAATATTAGTTAAGTCATCCTGAACAAATGCCTCCCGAGGACAAGATCAACCAAGATACTCAGTAACCCTAGTCATCAGTCTCCTATAAGAGGACTCAGCATGAGCCCCAGGCTCAGGCCTGCCAAATACCACCCCAGGAGAAGTGTCCAAGACACTGGTATCATGGAGGGATTGACGTAACTCTTCCAACTGACTGTCCCCGGAAAAGACAGGAACAACATCAGGCTCAAATTCCAAATCTGACCGCTCCTCATCCTCATAGATATTATCTAGAGGAAGAAAGAACTCCTGCCTAGGGACAGAAGTGGGTCTGGAATCCTCAACAGGCCTCACAGACTTGGATGTAGCCTTCCTTGGAGGATCCACAGTGCCAGGGACCTCCATCGGCAAATTCTGGCCAAAAGGCCCGAAGGCGTCGAGGGCGCCGACGGCTTTGATGTCGACAACGGCGCCGAGGGCTGGTGTGAAGGCAAAGCCTCGAAATCCGTATCTGACGGACACAGCGCCGACGTGGACCTCGAGCCCTTAGCAGATTTCTGCTTTTCGCCGGGGACGAAGACCCGAGACCTGGATGCAGCACATCTCTGGCGATCAACCTGAACCTTGTCCGAACGGGACCTCGACGGTTCCCCATGAGTATCGCGCCAAAGACCCGGGTCCGAAGGCGCACGAGCCACGGACCAAGACCGTTCCCTGCCGGTTTCATCCGAAGGCGCAGACGGAACTGTGCCCTGGGTTTGAAAAATCGCCAGCATCTGCTCCCTGAAGGCTGCCTATTCCTCCGGAGTCGAGGACTTAGTGGGACAATCCACTTTCCTTGCTGCGCCATCCTCGGAGGAGGACGGGGACGGCGACCGGTGACAGCGCTTCTGGGAATGCCAAGACGAGGAGGAGGAATGGCGGGAACCACTCCAGGACCGAGACCTCCGGGACTCCTCCTGACGAGGAGAGTCTCCCCTCGAATCGTCAGTTGACACCCCCTATGCAGATTTACGGGACTTACTGGGTTTACAACCCCTACCTACCTGTAACTTCCCCTTATGCTCCCGCAAGGCCTTAGCAGTCAGCGACTGGCATTTGCAACAGTCTGTGTCATGACTCTCGCCCAGACACCACAAACAAATGCAGTGCAGGTCCATAATCGACATCTTACACTTATAGACCTGGCAAGTCTTAAAGCCAGACCGCGGAGTCGGAGGGGTCAAAGAACAACACATATTCACGAGAAATACATGAGGCGTGCCGAGTTCTCGAAGCAAACACGTTTGCAGAAAAAAACGGAACTGAGGCTACGGGCGCTGTGCGTCCTACTGATAACATCCGCTGACATCGCCCTCAACAGAGGCCTTCGAGGGACATCGACCCAACACCATCGACGCAGGACACCCTCTGCCGAAATATTTCCAAAGTAGCACAGCTATGGACATTACATATCAAAGATGTGGAATACGTTGGAGGACACAATCCATTTGAAATTGTGTTCATCTAGTAAGGATGTGAGAGTTGGCACCAAGATATGGCCATGAGGTGCATTATAGAAATGTAGCAAGAAAACCCTGCAGTCATGGCCTATATCCAAAGAGTGCATCAGCAATATGTCAGTTGATGAAGAATCAAAGTTACTGCTTTTATTAGAAACACATGTTGCCTGCCTGACACTATTCATTCCTCTCTCTTTCACTTTTGCTATTACAGGAAAACAATTAAAAGTATAATTATGGAGCGTACGGCGAACCCAAGTCTACTGGAACATAAGTATATCAAACCTAACCACATAATTTACAAAAATCAGGATCATCCAGCTATTTCTATGGCCTAGCAATTTTCCAGGAGGCTAGAGTAATGATGTTCCTGGTCAGGGAAAGACTATGGGTAAGGCTCTTGTAACCAGGACTCATGTCTGGCAGAGAGTTTCCCAGGAGCCCCCTTGTTATCTGCCTGGTCAGGGTGGACATAGTAAAACCTGAAGCGGAATAAAATGCTTAATGCACCTATGAACTTTTTCTTTGGCAGGAGTTGAAAGACTAAAGTTCACTATGCCACCCAGTGCCTTCTCTAACACACTTGGGTTTGATTCCATAATGGGAGTTGCAGTGAGCAGGCTGGTAGGTAAACATAATTCTGCATCTTCCAAATTCTAAGCCTCGCAATTCTCATGTGATCGGCATTTACAAAGTATGTATCAACAACTGCTTCTAATAATGTGTGCTGTGTAGTCCAGACCAAGTCACATATATTTTGGTCTCTGAAGGAAATTCTGATGCTATAACCCCTGCAATAAAGGCATTCAGACAGAACTCTCAATACATGAAAACATTTATTGGAAATACTTGCAGTGCCCCGTAATTTAGTAATTCTTCTGTAGGGAGTTCCTAGAACTCAAGGAAGCAGCCCCTAATTGTGAAAATCAGGTTCACTTTCCTCCTCCCATCCATCGGTTCACATTTGGGAATTGCCTGGGTAGTTTACTTTTCCCATCAACCAATAGAAAGCTGCTACCTCCTTCTTGATGACGAACAATGGATGGCCAACAAACTCGCAACTGTAAATTAATCGCCTGTTGCAAAATGGGCCATAGAGTTTAAAAGACAAAAAGCAAAGGAAGACCCCCTTACGGAGCAATAAACACTAAAAGAACAATCATGAGAAACCAATGTTTGGGTCTATTCCATTTTTTGCATACATTTAATAAAGAAGTGGATTTAGAAAGACGCTTAGTAAATTCATATCATTGTGAATAAATACCAATGAAGTGCATACTGTAGGGGAGGCATGGTATCACAAGTGTGACTCTGGCACAAAAGATACAATTTGTAAAACCTTTATTAACTTCGTGGGGTTAGGAAAAACTACTTTGCCCTATAACTAGGATGGGAGTCGTCTCGACCATCAAATAGTAAAGAAACCAGTCTTAGTCGTGTCTGTCAAATCAAAATGGTCTATGCTAACGAAATGTAATGCCTGCCCTATCTCTTGTATAACAAAATGTGTAAAGGAGGTATGCATATAAAAGGAATATCCGTGTTCGACAAATACTAAATGTGGCTGAATCACCTCTCCTCCCCATGTTTAGACAGCACGGAATAAGGCAGTCTCTATAGGCAGGATGGCACACTCTGGCTCGGACTTCAACACAGTTTGGAAAGTGGATCAAGGCCCGTCTGGCCTTCCAAGTTAAAGGCTCTTGTTCCAGTCTTCTCCAAATTAACAAAACAAAAGGTTCACATCGGTCCCCCTCTGTCAGGCTCAGACCTTGCACAGTTCAACGTTGGTCCCCCCTCTGCCAGGCTCAGACCTTTCACAGTTCAACAACACTTGCCGGGGCTCCATTCCCCAAGCTTTTTACACTTCGGGTCTCCCTCAGTATGGCTCAGACCGCTTTTTGGATGTTGAAGACTTTTGAATGTGCGGGGCTTCCTTTTCAGACCACTTCAACTCAGAATTCAATGATCAGCTTTTCCTCTCCCTTTCTCTCGGGGTTAACCTCGTACATTTTCACTTTTACAGTTCATTTACTTTTATCGCCTCAAACAATGCACCTTCCATGGAGACTGTCGAGTGGGCTAGTCACTTTCGCCGGACCAGTTTGTTACTCAGTATCACTGATTTCACAGCTGTTCTGGTTTTGAAGTTCATTTGCAGGTCTGCTTTTCCTCATGTCTCACCCACACACATGCATCCTTCGCTTGCGATATATTGTTACAAACTTCAATCTTTCTTAGCACACTCCGGTCTCTCAGGTCGCTTGCCAACTCACCGGCTGTGTGCGGTTCTCTCTTGCTTTTTTGATTTTAAATTCACGAATCAAGGATAGTACCACAGGCTTGGCCTTGCCTCCCCAACTTCACCAGGGAGAGTTGCTGGCATCCTTGAAACACAATGCAGTCTTCAATATTGTGATCTGGCCTTCCCAGTGTATCTTTCGCGGCCTTGTGGAGGCAACAACCTCCTGTAGGAAACTCTTGGGGTTTACAGCCTGTTGCTCTCATCCCTTGGCCCGTCGCTCTGCTCCAGTAGGTTTGCCTTCGCCCCGGAAGTTCTGCTCGTACTCTTATTCCACCTTGCTTAGAATGTGCCTCTAGATTCTGCCTTTTATCCGCGTGAGGAAAGCTAAATTGGAATCAGGTGTATGCACTTGAAGTCAAGTGTCTGACTTCGTCTGACCCGATTAGCGGGACATGTCCAGTTATACGAGTTTGTCCTATTACTCTCACTCACCCTCTTCCTCAGCCTAGTGTTTGTGCAGAAAGGGTGGCGGGGGGAGTTGGGACATCGGATCCTACAAAATAGGAGGGGTTGGATATACAAAAAAGGGAAGAATACTGCGTCTCACCATCGGCTGCCTCACCCCCACTCCTTGAAGACCCCTCACGTAGGTGATCCTCCTGCACTGGTCCAACCGCAGGGTCTGGAGCCAAAGGCGATGGCCGTGCCCTGGCCGCCTGAGAGAGAGATCCCTGAAGACTAGCTGGTGAGACACCCTCTGGTTTCCCACAATACTTAAAACAGAAGTTATTGGAAGAAGAGCACCTGGATGTGAACATGATGATTTGTTCTATTTACGAGGGACCTTTTTTTTATATGAAAAGGAACCTATGTTTTGGCCATTGTTGAGTATGCTACAGAATACTCACTAAAACCTTGCCTAAAGTTTCCTCCCAGGTATCTAGGGAAAGGCAGCCATTATCTGCTCCTAACCCTAGTGGTGGTGTTAACCGGGGGATTACCTGGGAGGAGAAGACCCCCAAGGGAACAAGAGGATTCTGTTAGGAGAGACACAGTATTTGTCTTCTTTAGAGAGGGAGATTTATATGGTGCCTGAATATTTTATGGCTTGTTGTAAGAGTCAGACTTCCTTTCACAAAGATCATCCCATTGAGGGTAGAAAAGAGACTTGTAAATATCTGAGAAATAATATAGTTGGGAAGCAAGATATTAATACTTTGACTTCTGACAGATATAATTAGCTCTTAAATCTGAATCAAACATCTAATCCTCGAAAACCTTTCTCTCAGTTCATTTAATAAAGAGAGTACATCTAATAACATTAAAGTGCTTCATTTGCAAGAAAGAAGCCAAAAGCACATTGGAAACTTCAAGTACCACAATACCCTAAGTACTGGGACGAGGAAGAGGGACTCAGAGGCACTAAACTGCCAGAAGCAGTCTAGTTGTTCTAATGACCCACAACTGAGCGGGCCTTTTGAACATATAAGGCCCCCTCAGGTACAGGCCATTAGAACAAGAGGGTGGGGTTGCAGAAACCACCCTTTGCAGTTGCAGGAGAAGCAGCAGAGGTGGGATATGAGAGGAGATGCTGGAGCTGCCGCTATTGGTAAAGTGGATGATCGTCCTGAGAAAGTTGCCCAGGTTTATAACCTAAACTGAAGAGGTCGTGCAGCAGGAAGAGGCACTGAAGCAAGCTTTCCTTCGAGAGAGAAGAACAAGTTACTTCTTACCTTGTAACGTTTTCGATGGGATGTTCCTCCGACGTATTCCTTATCTTTGATAATTCGTCTCCAGCTTGCTGCCCTCAGAAATTGTTTCTCTGTAGAGGGCGCTGGGCGTCGACGTCCGCCGAGTCGATGTCCCTCGACAGCCACCGTATCAGCGCCAACGTCACCATGCCCATAAATAGCCATGCGCGGCGTCCGTTGCTCAGTTCCGTTTTGTAGCATAAGATAAGTCATGCCTGAATTGGTTATTGACCTTGAAGGAGCGTAAGCTGCAACCACAAGGGAAGTATTACTGCGGGGATGGATGGGAGGGGCGATAAGGAATACGTCGGAGGAACATCCCATCGAAAGGACGATACTAGGTAAGAAGTAACTTGTTCTTCGAAGGGATTGTGTCCTCAGACGTATTCCTTATCTTTGATAGACTCGCATAGCAGTGACATGTAATTGGAGGTGGGAGTAATAATGTCATGTATCCCTTTTAGGAGTGAACCGCATGTAATACAGCTTTTCCAAATCTGGTCTCTTGACTAGCGGAGGAATCCAGGTTGTAAAATTTTGTGAACATATGTGCGGACAACCATGTGGCATCCGCACATATGTCTCGGACCGGTACCCTTCTTTGGAGGGCCGAAGAGGCTGCGATACCCCTGGTTGAATGAGCCCTAAGATTTTGGGGTGGCTCTTTCCCTGCCAGTTTGTAACATTCCAGAATGGCCAAAATAATCCACCTGGAAATGGTCTGTTTTGTTATGGTTAGTCCCAACTTGTGACCCGAGTATCCTACAAACATTTGGTCTGCTTGCCTAATCCTAGCCAGTCCGCTGATGTAAAAGCTCAGAGCTCGCCTTGGGTCCAGCCTATGTAGTCTTTCTTCCTCTTTAAACGGATGGGGAGGAGGGTAGAACGAAGGTAATTTTCTGAGTAATATGAAATTCAGAAAACACCTTTGGGAGGAAATTAAGCTTCACCTGTAGGACAACTTTGTCCTTAAGGACAATTGTATGGGGGGGTTTACAAGAGAGAGCTTGTAGCTCGCTCACCCTCCTAGCAGATGTTAGTGCTACCAATAGGACAGTTTTAAGCATGAGAAATTTCAGCGAACAAGAGTGGAGTGGTTCGAATGGAGTACCCATTAGGAAGTTTAAGACTACATTTAAGTCCCATAAGGGAACTTGGAATGGTCTTGGAGGATAAACATTAGTTAATCCCTTGAGAAATTGTATTACTAGAGGTAGTTTGAAATACGATGGTTCCTCCGCAGTGCGCTTGAAGATTGAAAGAGCTGCAAGATAGCGTTTTACAGTGCCAACTTGAAGGCCTGAGTTTGCCAAGTAGAGTAGAAACGATAACACCGTTGGTGTACCACATGAAAAAGGGTCGATATTCCCTTCTCTACACCAGCTACAAAATTTGTTCCAACGGCAGCGGTATAAAGACTTTGTTGCTGGCCTTCTGGCCGAAAGCAACACCTCCATGACGTCATCAGGGAGGTCCCAATCCTTGTACATCACCCTTTCAGAAGCCAAGCGTGAAGGTTGAGGGTTCTGATGTCTTGATGGAGAACCTGACCTCCATTCTGTGGCAGTGACCCTACACCTCCTCTTTTGTTGAGGTAGTGCATGGCCGCCGTGTTGTCCGGAATTATCAAGACATTTCTCCCCTGTACTGATGGCAGGAAAGCTTTCAGCTAGTCTGACCGCTCTCAGCTCTACTAAGTTGATATGTAGTCTGGACTCCGATGGAGACCAACAACCGCTGATGGTCAAGTCGTTGGCATGGGCTCCCCACCCCGTGAGTGAGGCGTCTGTGACTACTGTTATCTCCGGCCATGGTTGCCAAAACAGTTCTCCTTTCAAGATGTTCTCTGGATAGGCCCACCATTGAATCCGGAGGAGATCTGTCATTCTCCCTGAGAATTGTGACCACTGACTTTTCAGTGCCCACTGAAGAGATCTCATTCTCAGGCGAGCCTCTGGCACAATGAAGATGCAGGATGCCATGAGGCCTAGCAACCTCAAAAAGTCGAAGGCTGGGAGACGTTGGGCATTTTGAAACTTGGTGACCATCCGTAGAATATCTTGAGCCCTCACCTCTGGTGGCGAGGCTTTTCCCAGGGAAGTGTCCAGGACCACTCCAATGAACTGGAGTCTCTGTGATGGTATCATCTGTGACTTCTTTAAATTGAGGGAGAAGCCCAGTTTGTGAAGGAAGTGGCAGACATAATCTAGCTGGATCTGAGCTTGTTCCGAAGATACAGCCCTGATCAGCCAATCGTCCAGGTAGACGTGGATCCCTTCCCTCCTTAGACTCGCAGCCATTAGCTTGGTGAAGACCCTCGGGCGGAGGTCAGCCCAAATGGCAGAACTCGAAATTGATAATGAGAGTCGCCAATTGCGAACCTCAGGTATTTCCTGTGTTTGAGATGGATTGGCACATGGAAATAAGCATCCTGAAGGTCCAGAGATACCAGCCAGTCCTGGAGCGGGAGGGCCTGAAGGATCTGAGAGAGAGTTACCATCTTGAACTTGTCCTTCCTGAGGAACTTGTTCAATTCTCATAAGTCCAGGATGGGTCTCAGTCCTCTGTCCTTCTTTGGTATGAGAAAGTAGGGGGAGTACCAGCCCTTGTTCCTGTCCGCTACAGGTACCGGTTCTATGGCACCTTTCTCTAGCAGGTCTATAATTTCCTGCAAGAGGAGCGGATCTGGAACTTTTAGAGAGCTGAGCACCGGTGGAAGACTCTGAGGGATGTGTAGAAAGGGTAGGCAGTAACCCTGGGCAACTGTCTCCAATGCCCAAGCATCTGACGTTATAGCCTGCCATTCCGTCAGATGGTGAGTTAACCTGCCCCCTACAGGTGTTTTGTGTGGAAAGACCTCAGAGTGGTTTGGGGGCGGCTGATGCAGATGCCGAGGGTAAAGAGGCACCTGCTGCTGCTGCGGCTTTAGTACTTTTGACCCGTCCACCTCGGGTGGATCTCCTTTGGCCTCTTTGAGCCGACTGTCCTCTGCCTTTCCCGAATGCGGAATAATAGCGAAAGGACTTTCCTCTTCCAGAGGTTCCTGGGGGGCGAAAAGGAGTTTGGCGGATTGCAGCTCCTAACGATTTTGCCGCTGCTTTAGATGTCTGCAACTTTTCCAGACTGTCATCAGCCTCTTTACCGAATAAAGAAAAGCCGTCAAAGGGCATATTCAAAAGTCTGGCCTGTACATCTGGAGCAAAGCCAGACTTTCGCAACCACGCATGCCGGCGGATTGTCGTACTTGCCGCCATGGCCCTGCTGATACTGTCAGCGGAATCGATGCCAGTTTGAAGTGACTCGCACATGGCATCTTTGCCATCTTTAATAATGTTAAGGAAGGCTTCCCTTTCCTCTCCTTCGGGTATGGAGTCAGCCGCTGATGAAGCACACTCCCACAGTGTGTGACTGAACCTGGCGAGCGTACAGGTGGCGTTGATGGACTACAACGCCATACTACAAGCAGAAAAGACTTTTTGCCATAAAATCGTACCTCTTGTCATCTCTATCTTGTGGGACAGTAGGGTAAGCGGACCTGCTGCTTGATGAAGTTGCCGCTTGAACCACCAGGCTCTCTGGATCCAACAGAAACTGTACAGCCAATGAAGAAGTGTTATCAGAAAACAGAACCCTCAAGTGTCACCAACCCCCTAAACACTGATGTAAGTATCAAAGACCATTCAACCCCCAAGAAAGTCCAAAGACAAGAGTGTCACCAGCATACTCAAACTCAGAAAAATATAATACTTTATGCCTCCTCCCACATGCAATAACGGAACTATCATTGGAACATCCAACCCCCAAGAGATGATCAGGCAAGAGGTATCCCCTGTAGACCGTGACACACATTATATATATGATATGATATGATATATGACAGGTTATTTATAATGCGCTTAATACCCAGAGGTTTCCAAGCGCGGACCCGGGGATAGAACCTGTGTTGCTCCGTGTCGTCTTGCTTCCAAGGCGAGCACGTTGCCCCTAAGCTATCCTCCTGAGATTAGGTAGGACCACTCAATCTTCAAGAGACCAAGCAACACATCTATTACAAGACAACAACCCTCAAAGAATCATCAAGCGATCATTGAAATTCAACCCCAGGAACAATATCAACATTCAAGAGACTAAAACAGAAATGTAACTAAAAACTGGAAATTCCATTTTAACAGGTATTCCTCCTTCATTAGCCCACCCAAAGGCAGCTTTCCATGCCGTTGCACGTTTGGTTGTTGGAGCAGGAAAATGTGAACATATTACTATGGTTTTAAAATCCCTTCCTTGGCTTCCTCCTTTAGATGCTAGAATAACATTCAAGCTTGTATGGTATTAAATATAAAGTGATACATTTGAAGACTCCTTCCTATTTAGCTAATAACTGAAAAATCTCAGGGGCCTGTAGTCGGGACACTCTTAGCCTGAGCGTCTGCAAATTTAAGTTGTCGTTTTATCTGCCGAATGATGTCTGCAAAAAACAGGATTACTTGGTGTTCAGAAAAACATTGAAAGCATGGTAATGGAATACTGTATTTTAACTGATTTAGACTTTTTGTTGCAATGTTTTATTCTTAATTTTAAAATATTGTAACAGTGCTTTACTGTGGTGGTCTAGGATTGTAAAATGTTATATTTGGTGATAGTGCTCTGATGCACTTGTGCCTGGTTCATGCTATATACAATTTTATATATACAATAGAATGCAGTGTACTTAACTGTCCATTACAAATCGAGTGTCAGTATTATTGCTCTATCCTCAAAAACCATACCTGGGGGCAGAACAAGGTGGTTTCCAAGATGGTAGCTAACAGTGATCGCTCTCTTCCTCAGCAGCAAAGGAAGGCTTCTTAAGTTCAGACGGGGTGGTGTGATCATTCACAGGAGAACGCTAGTGGTGGCAGAAAACATGTTGGGCCAGAATATTTGCCAGTTAACTCTTGCTCTGTGAGTGCTTCGACAGAGTTCCAGCAGCAGATATCAGGGCTGAATGCCAATGAAGATGGCGACAATGGCGCCTTCATGTTCATGTGATGCACCGGAAGCAAGGTGGTGCAAGAGCCTTCCTCCATGACTTTCAGAGAAGTGATGAAGAATGTTCTCCCTGGGATTCGCAAATTGTGTGATGTATTCGGACCACACCTGAAATTGACTATGCATAGAAGATAAATGATGGTGATGGTGGCTGCCGCTGTATCACCTCCTGGGAAAGTTGGACACTACCTGTGATTGCAGTCTGAGAAGGGTAAATCACCCTGACAATTGGAGCATCTGATATGAATGCGCTGAATATAGCAAGTGTATTTGGTGCTATATTTACTAGCAGTCCTAGAATTCGCTGGTGTGGCGGCTACAAATGTAATCTAGAGGTCCTTTACCTTTTTAGCATAGGAAAGTAGTGCGAGAGGAAAGGGAAAGTGCACATCCATTGGTGGTCGGTTTTTGACTTTAATATTCCCACCTCCAATGTTTGTGTCTTATCAGTAAAAATAATTTCGACCAATAGATCGAAAAACAGCTTAAAACTAGATATAAGTGTCTCTCTTTTGGTTATAGGTGGGATACTTAGATGCTTGCTTTCTATTTATATATTTATTCAAGCCCTTTTATCACAAGTATAGTGGGTCTTCGAGTCAGGGTCATAAGCCCAAGACTGCTTAATGAAGCGGCTTGAATAAATATACAAATAGAAAGCAAGCATCCAAGTATCCCACCAATAACCAAAAGAGGCACATTTATAAAAGCGTGGTGTGGGAGCAGTGTGTCTGGTGAGGACTGAGGACAGACCGCTGATCCATCACTCTCCAAGAGCAGATTGCTACGTGGACTCTACAGCTACAGTCCGCTTTCTACTTCGAGGAAAACTCCAGTTTCCAACTTCAAATACACCGCGCATGCGCGGAGCGCTGTGCGGTGCACGAGCAGTGTGTCTGGTATCCAGAGTCGGGAGGAGCGGTAAGCGGTTCCCCCCCACTTTCCTTTCCTCCTCCGTTTCCCCGTGTGGCTCCCCACCAAAGGAACTATCCCATCTGCACCAACAAACCAAACAACATCCAAAATTTCTATCAGTCCAGCGTCTAAACAAGGACAGCTGAAAGGGGATTACGAACCTCGACTTCCAAGCCTTTCTCTCTCCCCCTCCTTCATCCCCCCTCTTGTTCATCACCTTTCTCTTTCTCCCTTCCCCACCCTTCCTACCTCTCTACTCCCGCCGCCAGGAAAACGCCACGCCCCGACCCAAAACAACATGGCCCCCCCCATACCCTCAGTGAGGGCGAGTCGGGGAGACGCCTGAGAAGCAGTAAACTGTCGGCTGAAAACAGAGAAGGAAGAGGCGCACTGCCGCCACGGCCCCCGACGGCCCAGGCACTGCAAGCACGAACAGTCGAAATTGACCCGGAGAACCTGGAGCCGACAAATACATCCAAGGCAGCATCTCCCACAGACTCGCTGCAGACCACTGAACTGAGCACGTCACAGACTAGATCTGAGGACGGAGCGGAGGGTGCTGTGGCCCCGACGCCAACGTCGGCTGTGGTTCCGGCGCCAGAACTTGAAACATCAAAAGCGCAGTCTAGCAAACTTGGGCCAATCCCCAACCCCTTCCTTAATCCCTGGCCGTTCTACCGTGTTGACGAGTGGCACCTAGCCTGAGACTGTCGGAGGACGGCCTCGGCAGGTGCCTGAATGGCCGGGGGGGATGATCCTGCATCTGGCGCCAGACGTCAGACTCACAAACCCAACCCCGAAACCAGCGTGCGACCTTCCACTTGGAGCAGATGGGGGGCCTCGAAGTGCAGGCACAGGTTCCTCCCTTGCCAAAACTCTCCACTATAGTGCAGATTCACAGCACCATGAGCACACCTACGGGAAATCTGCACTTGAACCCCAGCACGGACAAGCCCATAAGAATCAGCTCAAATGACGCCTCTAACTCTGAACAAGATGACCAGTCGGTCATACAGGAACTGCGGAGCGCAGACAATGTAGTTTATGAGTCAAGCAATGATGGAAAATCCAATCACTGGAGCCCCCCAAGGAAGCTGGTGGGGCTGGAAGCACAAACTCAGGACGTCGACGAATTAGTCAATGGTGAACCCACCGTAGAGACTATCACAAAGTCGGTGGCTAACACCTTAAACATGTCGGGCGACTCGCAGACCAACGAAAAGAAGATCCCCCGGCAGCATCATGGGGAAAGAAAACTCGACACCAAAGGGAAGTAATGTGAAAACAAAAACGGCACCAATCAAAACACTCAAAAAAACACCGAAAGGTAGGTCCCAAAACACAGGGTGGGGGGCTAAGTGCTTTCCAACCCCACTGATGTCATCTTCCTTAAAAGAATACTTCTTGAAACAGCACAAAAGAAAACTGGATCAAGACTCAGAGCTATCAGACACTGAGATCCTGGAGGCCATACAAGAACCCCCTCCGGCGAACAAAACACGTAAAACTGACCAAAATACCCCCAAACAGGATGCGACCCTAAAACCACGAGCACAGAAGGCACCTAATGAAGATGCCATACATGAAGCAGCTCCTGTGAAGCATCCTGTAGATACCTTAACAGAACCAGCTGCCAGTCCTACGACCTCAGTAAGCCCCTCGGCCACAAATAGTGATAAAACGAAAAAAAGAACAGACTCACAACAGGTCCAGGGCTAATTTCGTCAGTTAGTATCCAGCACACCTGTACTCGACCAGGCCAGGACAGCAACAGGTCAGGCCCACGCAGAGGAACATTATGCGTGGACTAGACCTTACATACAAGGAAATGTTCGTGGAAAGCTCTTGGCCCAAGTTGTGGGCTCAGGTCACCCACAAGAAATAACAACACCCCCAGAGAGAAGACATCAAGACAGACTCCCCCAGCAATCAAATCGATAGGGGCTTGCATACTCCTGCCAAAAGCAGACGGCTAAGCGAAATCTCAGCATCAGCCCAAAAGGAGTCCCCGAGCAAGAAAACAGACTTATTATCAATAATGTCAGCAGTAACAATAGCTCTAAATCCGTTTGGGAAACTCTATGAGTCAATAAATGAGGCCCTAAAAGACACTACCACAATGATAGCCACAATGAACACCAAACTCACTTTCATTGAAGGGTATCTAACAGCCCTTGAATCAAATACCAACAAGACGCAAGCGGCCTTGGAGATGAAAATCACAAAACACGAAGACCAGCTAAAGGAAAGATGGTCAATGACACAAATCTACACCATCTCATCCTCCAAGTCTACTCAAACTACCAAAGAATTGAAAAAGAAGGATCTGGCTCCTATCTTCACAAAAACAACACCACAACAAACAGCCATAATGTTAGAAACCAGGACACAAAAAGGCCCAATGATGAGCGAACCTCATCAGAGGCAATTGCCAAAGAAAAGAAATCAGAAAAATAAACCTGAAACAACCGATTCACTAAACCAAACATTGGGAAAGCCACCCCAAGTGCTGCTGGTACGAAGCAATGACAGCCAGGAAGCAAAAGTAAAGAGGCCGAAAGAACCAACAAGAGACGCACCTGCAACTAAGCCAGGTGATCTCGGACGTGATCACTCACCCAAAACTATCGAAGACTTCCAAGGCAACAGCGAACTGATGAACCTGTCTCAACACCTTGACACATCGGAGGAGCTAGTGGCCTCACCAAAAGAATGCATGAGCAATGACGAGTTACCCTCGACCCCCCCAGTCAAAGAAACAGCCGTCGGGCAAACAAGACGATCATATCCAAAGGGAAGGTGGGGACGAGAGTCCACAACATAGGTCTCGATCACATACATCCGTTGCTGCCACTCTGGAAAAAAAAGGCTCAACCAAACGAGGCCACACATTCAAAGAGACAACTGGAAAAACTCACCTAGGGGTGATAGAAAATATCGACCTAATGCCTATCGAGCAACAATACCCACTAATTTCATCCAAGGAAAGATACATGGTGCTGAACAGAAAAACGGCACTAAAAACGATGTGCAAAGTGAGCATGCTTCGCCACTTGACCACTGAAGACTTCCGGCTGGTCGAGCCATACCATCGCGACCACAAAGCAAAGGCCTATCTGCATATAAGAACCAAAGTAATACATGAAATTTCCACAGACGTGACAAACGATCTGTAACATTTGGGACTCAAACTTCAACTATTACAAAAATCCCACCCTGATCAACCTGATCAGGAAATTCGCAAGAGGGGTTCACCAAGGAAATACCATCATTCATTGAGAACAGAAGAATCGTATAAAAAAGTCTAGAGCAAGACTCCCCTAGGCGGCGTGTAGTTTTGGAACAGAACACAAAGCCTCGCTCTGAGGGGGCCCACAGAATGGAAGAGGGTGGGAACCACAGAATGGAAGAGGGTGGGAACCACAGCCAATTCACGGGCCATACAAGCCAATGTACGATGACCAAAAATCTGACATCACACACAAGCCAGCAAAGGCCCCATGAAAGAAAATCTGACTCCCGGAACTGTCCTGCGAATAGTGCCAACCTAAAAACACACCAGTCTGAAAAAGCCACAAGCGACCCATGGAAATGGATAGCAGACACTTTTGGCCACAACCAGAAGAAATAGCAACTAACACGGAGTTCCAAAGATCCCGCCGATCTGGTTGACAAACCAGCAACAAAGATCTTCAAGAACGACTTTGCAATGGCGTCTTGGAACACAAGAGGGTACAAACACCTAACCCGCCCCAGCGACGTCAACTTGGGAACCTTTGACATCATATGCCTACAGGAAACCTGGCTAACAGACACGCCCTCCCTGGATGGGTTCACAATTGAACTATCTCCTGCATCCAGGTCTCAGTTGGGAAGACCGTCCTCGGGCCTATTAAAGGCTCAGCGACAACACCGAAAACAAAAATTAAGGAAGCCTACGGCATGCTTACCACTTTAATATCGTGGAACCATCGCGATCTAGAGCTCGACACATGGACCACATCGGACTTGGCCATAATCAATCTGTATTGGAATCCCGAGAGAACTACAAAAGAACTTTGTAATTCTGTCACAAACTCCATCGACAAAATCAATGTGAACCTCAACGTGGACAACATCATCATCTGTGGTGACCTGAATGCCAAATGTGGGACAAAGACCACAGCCCCAAATACACCATCTCTTCTCCCTTTGGCTGACGAAAGAGGTCTGGCATTGTCAAAACTAAAGAAATCCAGAAATCTATACAACGTGGCGACGCTACAAGAATCTGACCTTCAGATCCCGACTTGGGAAAGGCAAGAAGCATCCGCCACTTTGGATTACATCTTCATATCACAAGGCCCGATTCCCCACATTATTTCCTTCAAGGTTCAGAAAACAATAGAAAGTGACTACAACCTTCTCTTAATGTCCTGGGGTGGTCGTGGCCCTGATAAGAAGTTCTACTCTCCAGCTGTCGAATCAAAGAAGCGACAAACTCTGCTCCGCCTCACCTCAGGCAACATAAGAACTATAAAGGAAAAACTAACCACATCTCCAGGATCAACATTACCAGGCCTGGTAGCCGAAAGACCTGAATACTTATCCCTACTGAGTCCCCACAAGGTGAGCTTCACAGGAAAGAAACAGAAACAGCCTCAACACACCTACACTTTCGACCATATGGTGGTCGTGAAGCGCCGCAAATTGAGAAAACCTGAAAAACTCTGCACTCCGCCATCAGAATGAAGAGGCCTGCACCTCGTATCATAAGGGAGCAAAGCTTTACAAAACGTGGATGAAACACCACAGGTCTACTCTTTACCAAAATGACGCGGAAGCTATGCTGAACACCTGGGCGTCCAGAAACACAAGAGATTACTGGACCCTACTGAAGAGCATACATGGGCAGAAGGCGCCTCTACTCTCAAACGATGTCTCTGAACAAAACTGGGTCACTCACTTTACGGACCTGTTCCGCCTCCCCTCAACATCAGAACTGAAGGAACCACTGATGAGCCAGGAACCCTGGATATCTCTAACGGATGTGGAAGACATAATCAGAGCAATTGTCAAACTGAAGGTTTCGAGAGCCCCAGGCCCTGATGGCTTGACCACAATAGATCTCAAAAGGCACCCGGAAGAATGGGCGGCAGTGATCAGTGAACTCTTCAACCATTGTCAAAAATCAAACAAATCCCAAAATCTTGGACAGAAGCAATACTGGTCGCAATGTTCAAAAAAGGACCCAGAGAATGTCCAACCAACTATAGGCCAATCGCCCTCCTGGACATTATTGGCAAAATCTTTGCGTCACTGTTGCTTTCGCACTTTCAAAAATTTGACAGAGGCTCTTCCGCTAACGATGTGTTCCAGACAGGATTTCAGAAGGGCGCCGGCACGGCAATCAACTTACTAATCCTAAACATCATAAAAGCAAAAGTAAAAGCAGGCGCCCCAAAGGTCTATCTGGCGCTAGTAGACCTCTTGCAGGCTTTTGACAGGGTGGACCGTAGCAAACTTTGGTCAAAACTAAGAACTTGGAACTGTCCGCCACCAGTGCTCGAACACATAATGGCCTTAAATACAGCAACATTGATGCGTGTCCGACTGAGTCAACAAGGCCACATTTCAAACATCATCTATTCGGAACGAGGGGTTAAGCAAGGCTGCCCACTGGCCCCAGCACTTTTTATTGCCTTCATTGGAGATTTCCAAATCACTGAAAACAAAATTTGCTCCTTTCCCCCCAAAGGTTGGATTGAGCAAAGTCTCCAGACTGTGGTATGCAGATGACTTGATACTCCTGGATCAGACAAAAATAGGTCTCCAACGGCAATTAACAAACCCACCATCATACATGAAAAACAACAACCTGGAAATTAATAAATAGAAGTCCAAAGTCCTTCTCTTTTCCAAATCGACAAATGAAGCCAAAGCCTCTCCGGTGAGGTTCCTAGAAAAGACAAAAATTGAAGTATCAAAAGAATACAAATACCTCGGCGTATGGATTGACAACTCCTTGAAAGAAAACAGTACGCAGAAATCCCTATGGGACAAAATAAGAAACCTGACGGCACAAACAAGAGCCATGGACAAAAAATTTGGAAAAGTTTCGTGGTAGCCAGCACTGCAATTCTACAAATCCAAAGTTGTGCCAGCCCTCACTTACGGAATGAGCGCCAATCTAAATTTGCCAACAGAAATCTGGACCCAGCTTGAAGGTTTCCTGTGGAAGTCGGTTCTGGGCCTTCCAAAGTCAGCACCCATGGCTGCAATTCGGCGGGATTTAGGCCTCTTGTCGCTACCGTCAGTGGTAGACCGAAGTGCTATGCAGCTGTACAGAAAAACTCTGCTGCCCAATAGCCTCCCAGTCTTCCAGGTGGTAGCCGACGAGATAAAGAGCGGCAGATGCAACCCACTCAACGCATGGGTAAGAAAACTTTAAGGAAAACTGGAAGAGTTATCTTGCACAGAGGAACTCCTGATCACAAATCCCAACAGAGTGAAGTGCAAAATGGAGCAACAAGATTGGATCACCACCAATGATAAGATCTTGGCATACAAATCCCTAAAGCATCTTACACCCGGCCATAACAAACTAAAAACGCCGTTGAAATACTGTGAGAAATTTCCGGATAAGGCACTGAGAAAACTCTTTATGAGAGCCCGTCTAAACCTGCTCCATACCAGGGAAATCCTGGCCATCAGATCTAAATCTCCTATAGCTACATGCCCCCTGTGTGAAAAACACAAACAAACATAAACAGTAAGACATCTGCTTACGACCTGTCCTGAAATGAACGAGGAAAGGAAAGCGTACTTGGCACCACTTATATCCTACCCGTCAGCGATAAATGAAGAAACGGGATGGAAACGACTAATCGCAGGTGACTCAGCAAGATGGTCGAGGGCCGCAGCGAAACTCTTGGAGATAGCATTAAAAATACAAACTCGGAGAACGATAGTCTAACTATCCAAGGGCTACGCAAAAGAAAATGCAAAACAAAAGTGGTGCCCTAAGTACATTACAAAAACCATGAATGTCGAACGTCAAAAAATTGTAAAAATCTTAAATGGTGAAACGCAATAATTTTTTTTTTTTTTAAATCTAGTTTTTAGCTGTTTTTCGATCTATTGGTCGAAATTATTTTTACTGATAAGATACACACATTGGAGCGGGAATATTAAAGTAAAAAACCGACCACCAATGGATGTGCACTTTACCTTTTTAGCATAGAAAAGTAGTGAGAGAGGAAAGGGAAAGGACCTCTACATTCCATTTGTAGCTGCCACACCAGCAAATTCTAGGGCTATTGTGACAGCTACATATGAAGAACATCTACACAGGGCAATCAAGTTATTGCAAAGGGACATAGACATAGGAATAACTCCCGATAATGTTTTTAAAACTTCTGTCGATTATGTGTTATGGCTATCTGGGTATAGACAGGAGGTGATAACCCCTTGACTCCATTTCTATCTATTCATATTTACTAGCAGCACAGATGATACCGAGAGACAAAAGAAAGATACGGGCAATGCTTTTTTTTCCTGTGTACTTGGACACAAAACGTTTTTGGGAGAGTTCGTGAGAGATGGCAAAGGGATTCAATTGTGTCTTCTTATCCATTAAAGAGCAGCATGCAAAGATGGAGGTAGTGGAGAGACCGGATGCCTCATTTGAGGCACATCTGGCATACAGAGGAAAGGTAGCAGGGGATGGAGTTGATGGTCACTGAGGAAAGCCGACATCAGGGTTGATAAGATGTTCATGGGAGAGGCAGCCTGCAAGAGATGCTGGTGATCAAAGAAAATATGGTGAATACTATACCGGTTATAAAATCCAAGCTGGATTCTCCAGGAGATATGCGCTGCTCAGCAAATATATGTGTTGTAGGGATCTGTGGGGCTGTACAAGACAAAGATTTTATGGCTACACTTCAAACTTTGCAGTAACCTTGGAGACTACTACTGGTGAAGGACCGTGCCACCAAAACAGGCCTTTCACCTCAAATTCTGCCGGTCACCTGGAGAAGGTAAATTAAACAGAGTTACTGTATAGTTACTGTACTAATGAAACTTAGACTGAAGGAATATATTGCTGAATGCGGTTGCAAGGGTGAAACCGAAGGATGAGAGGAGCAGAGTTAGTATGTTACCCGCCAGAAGTTTTGGAATGGTGTCCAGGAGGCATAGGTTATTAGAGTTTAGAAAGTTCTTGAGGTCTCTATCCCGCCTCATGGTAGTTCCCTACTAAATTAAAGGTGGCGTTTCAGTAGAAGTTGGCCATGATGAGGCTGCAGAGGAGTTTTTGGACAAAGTATAAAGATGTGGGCCTCATGTGGCCAACGAAGCACCTTGAAATGTGTCTGTCTCGATGCTGCAGATTATGTTAATGGTTTATAGAATAGCTGGGCATCGTGCCTTTAGGTAGTTGACGGTAGGGTGGATATTTGTGGTTGGGGGTCTACAATTATAGTGATCGTGGAAGATGTATATCTGGATCCACTTTTTCTAGTTTGCCCATACCCCTCTTCTTTATCCTAGTCCCCAATATCACTACCCTTACTCCTTCTGTTTATTCCATTCTTCTTCCTTTTCAAACCCCTCCCTATGTCTTATAAAAACTATGTTTGTATGTTAAGGTCTACTCTAAGCTAACACAGATTTCTACTTTCCTTTGGGGATTCTGAAATGTGTCAATCTAATAAAAATAATAAATACAAAATAACATATACACAATGCTAAGATGTTACTGGGACAACCAACCATCACAATACCATGCAACTAGTCACCGGAGCATCACAAGAGCCTTAAGCTTCAAGACCCACTGCAACCACTACATTCAAAGACAAGTATTACCGAAACCCTGAGCTCTCAAACAACTATTATTACAAAGGCATCACAAGAATAGACTAATCCTACTGGAACCATGCAGTAATGATGGAAGTATCACAATATTAAGCAAACCTCAAGTAATCCTCAAATGACTGCGCATCACCAGAGCAGTCAACCATTAAGGCAACCGCAAGTAACTTTGGCAATTTTATCAGAAAATTCAACTCTAAAACGATTCCAAAGTTACAAAAGTAAGAGGAACACTTAGCGTCATCCTAGTTCCTGCAATAAATAGCAAGAGTGCAGTCTTGGGGCCAAATCCTAAAATTAGACACAATCACAATAGACATAATGAAAAGCAGTGGTATCTGAGTGCATACCATTGGGGCCACATTCCTGATATTTCAGAACTGCTCCCGAGGGATATCACTTGCAATTTAAAAGTCCACATAATTGGCTAAGAACTTTCTTTTAGGGAATTGTACGATCGGACCGGAAAAAAAGGTCCGACCATACAAAAAGTATGAAAAATGCTACCACCAAAGGTTCGAACACCAAAAGTTCGAACCTTTGGTGGTAGCATTGTAGGTATTTAAATAAAAAAAAAACATTTTTAAAAAGACTGCGGGGGCAACACCCCGCTCACTATACTGTGTGGTATAGAGAGCTGGGGTTGCGGGGGACACCCCTGCAGATCCCAAAACAAAAAAAAAAGAAGAAAAGAAAAGGACCCTGCGGCGTCGGTTCCCGATCACAGAAGTGAAAGGGAACTGGCGCTGCAGGGAGACAGCGTGAAGGAAAGGTAAGTAGGGTAGGGGTATATTGGGGGTGAGGGTGTTAAGGGTGTCGGTGGGGGTGTGCCGTGGGTGTCGGTGTGGGTGTGTAGATGTGTGTTTGCAAGGGAAATGTGCAAACTTTTTGTGGTTCACACATTTCTCATGCAAACTTTTCCTTCGCAGACATTTCCGCGACGGCAAAAATCACGCAGATCCTTCTTTTAGAAGAATCCCAGTCAGGTTCTGCCACTAATATCCATTCGGACAAGCGTCTGCGCTAAGAGAGCAGTACAACGATAACAGGACCAGCATAAATAATGATTTTATCAAGGATGCTTACAAAAAGAAAGCGATCTGCAAGTCCTTCACAATTTCACCTATGTATCTCAGAGCCTGCCCACTTATAAAATGTGCAAATGGACTAACTGTTTATAGTGAAAACATGAAGGTTTTTTTTTATAGAATGTGATTGTTTAGGAGAATTGTATATCACTTTCTTTTTTAACTGTAATTGGTATTGTCTAGAAAATGTGAATCTTAAATGTATTAAGCAGTCTACCTTTAACAAACGATGATATGTCACATAAAATCAGACATTGCGGAACATAACGTCAATTTGTAGTATCTTTCCTTATTCCTGATCTCGAACAACTTCCATGGTTTCTTTTATAGCTCATACTGAGCTGGCAGCTCCACCAAAATTACCAGAGCATACAAAGGGTATCTTGGGAACTCTTCATCAGCCAAGCAAGTGCATTGTGTGGAGAAAAATGTGGGGAGCAAAGAACCTCAGAACCACACTGATGTTCTAAAGGAGCTAGTAGAGCGAATGCTTGAGGCGTTGTTTACAACAGATGAGATGAATACAAAATATTTGAGGCATTGCATACCTGGGTGAGGGAGAGTGAGCTTCAAACTGTGGCACTGTGCTGTCCTCACTGACAGGAGAATACAAGCCACTCATCTCCTACAACAAAGAAATTCATTAGACACAAGTAAACACACAGAGCAGAACTTTAGTCAGTCATCGGTAGTCGCATATCGTCCATTCATTTTGTAATTTTATTATCACTACCTGAGAGGCTAGCTGCTCACAAGTTAAGTGCTCAACTAAACTGGGGCCAGACTGAACTGCATAAGTACGAATCATGGCAAAGAATACTCATCCCATTATCACTTACACAGCTGCCAAGAAACTCCATTTGGATGAATTCTAAAAAGCCTGGGGTGGGTTTATCAGACTCGAGAACTCAACTTGATGTGCAAAACGTGGTCTTTACCTGGCCTGCGCGTGTTTTTCAAAGTTTTGTAAACTGAGCCTTGAGTGTTTGTTTTAAACAATGCTTACAGGCCTTCTACCAGATTACTTGACTTTTTTGTCCCATAAAGGGGATGCAGTTTTTTAAAAGAAGGCAAAATGATGTTTTTTGAGTCAAATCTGTTCCTGCAGGTAAAGGAAGGACCGTTTTTACAACATATGCAAAACATGTACAACAGAAAGGAAGAACATTTTAACAATACAACACTTTAGAAAACATTACTTAGAATGTGCACGCTCCCTGAATCGAGGCTAAGTGGGGGACTTTTGCTGGTGTGGCCTGCGTACATCGCAGACGTTTTCACATGTATTTTAACTCTGCGCTCTGTGGCGCACCCGATCCCCCGGCAAGCAGTTTCCCTTGTTCTTGCGTTCCCCGCCTCCCTCCCTACCCACCAGCTTTCAGATAGGGTCGCTGAGGCCAACTAGGGAGCCCACAAGGACTAGGCCCTCACGCTTTGCTGGTGTGTCCCACATCCATTGCAGTAGTTTCAACATTTATGTTATTAACTCAGCACTCTGTGGTGCATCTGATCACCTGCAGGCAGTTTTCCTTGTTCCTGCATCCCCCGCCCACCACCCTTCTGACTGGGCCACTGGTCCTATTCTTAAGTTAACCCCCCAGGGAAGCCTCTGACCGGGCAGTCAAAGCAAAGGGCAGCTCCTCCTGAAGGTGCAGCTCCACTCTAGGTTTGCCCTTTTTCCCCTGAGAAGTCTGCCAAAAGTCAACCAGCAGCGACTGATAAGGTAAGTGTGGTCTGGGCGGTAAGTACAGCCATAACTGTACTCCAGTAAAGCCCCACCACTCTTATTACCTACTATTACTACTGGGGTTGGGGGGAGGGGAGGTCAGGCTTGGCTCGAGGAGCACATCATAGGCCGAGCCCATGAAATCCCAGGCTACACCAGAAAAAGGAAAAAAATGAAACAGCCGTGGCGAGCCACCATCAGAGCCGCATTTATTTTTACCCAGTTTTACACATTTTTCAACGGCAAAATGGAAAGAAATGCAGAAAAGGCACCCGAGCCGCCATCAGGGACAGTTTCTTTTTTTCTTATTTCGGCATTTCTTTCCATTTTGCCAGCATTGTGCCGGAAAAATGGAAAGAAATGCCCAAAATAGAAAGATAGGATGCCGAGTGGGGGATTAGATACGGGCCTAAACTGCCTTAAACTGTCGTCTTAGGTCCTCCTAGCTGCTGTTGCATGCCAGACTCCTGCACCGCCCAGCCTGAGTCTCGTAATCACTCCGGAAACAGCCTTATAGAGAGCTGATGGGATAAAGCAGCAATTTGGCTCTCTACCAGCCTCTTTAAGGCTGTTGCAGTGACTCCCTGTTCAGAAAGGCAGGTCCGGAATGCAAGTTGTTATTTTGCAGGGAAAACTACGGGCCATTTAATTAATAGTTCATACTGGGATGTCTTCCAATGTTTGTCTTCCAATGTTTCTAGATGCAGATCTGTGCTTCATGATAAACGCTGGAGCTCTGCAGTGACTTGACGCATTTATATCATAGTCGTTCAGTAGAACAGTCTTATTTTCAGGTAACTTATCAGGGTGCTATTGGCTGCAGATTGCATGGCGCGGGGGGTATATACCGTTTGATTTAAGGATTGTTTCATTTAATTTGCATTTTCTATATTGTTTTATATAGGTTCTTTG
This sequence comes from Ambystoma mexicanum, assembly GCF_040938575.1. Taxonomy (NCBI): domain Eukaryota; kingdom Metazoa; phylum Chordata; class Amphibia; order Caudata; family Ambystomatidae; genus Ambystoma; species Ambystoma mexicanum. Next base: position 603,664,030 of record NC_090922.1, read on the forward strand.
GAGATGACATTTGGACTAATTCCAAAATTATTTTCAGCATAGCAGCTGAATCAGCAAAACCTCAATAAGATAACATATTTTACGTGAACATAGCTGCAGGTCGAGCATAACATGCTGCACACTAGAGGTGTGGTGATGGATTCAGGAGCACACAGTATTATCAGGACACGCCTGTAGTTATATTTCTTTTGGTTTGCGTGCAGGCACTTTGTCAATTTACAGCCACCGTTAATTCGAGGCTTATGTTTATGGGTAGCACATGTCTGGACCAGCCTAGTTGGGCTATTGTTAATATAGGCCAATGGTGTATTAGTTGGGTGAGTTAGAACATTTTGGGTTAGCAATTGAAGGAGGCTAATTTGGCCTCTGGCTTTTGTGCTTTTCTTTTATGTTCTGTGATACTACCGCTCATTTCCCATGATGACATGTTCCTGGAACATGCATGACGATCATGTCACGGTGACCTTGGTAATGTATGTATTCACATTTTTATTATCTTTGAATGTGGTTTGTGTTATTCCCTGTATTCTTCCATTAGAATCCACATGCTTATATATGTCTTATTTCAAATGTTTGGGTTCTTTGGGATATTTTGATGACAATGATTTTCTCGGTTTCATTGGTGGTTTGACTGTATTGGTTTGTCGTTGGAATCCAGATTTTTTGCCTTGAAAAAGACCGCAGAAGGTCAAAACACGTGTCGGCAAATCATTCTGACTGATGACAAAAATTTGAATACAAGATACATTGGACATACACCTGCGTGTTTTTGCTTTTTTTTTGGATCACATTCAGTCATCTTATTGACAGTTTCTTTTAAATGTTGGGAGTCTAGCAGCGCATTTTACTTAGTGGAGCTCTACCTTTCTGGGTTTTGTAATATATTCCTCATAGGTTGGAGGTGCCTATAGCTCCACTTCCCTGCAGCCTCCAGTGATTTGTATTAGTTTCCCAGTTCGAATCCAATTGGCCCGAGCGCCATCACGTTCTGGTAAACCTCAAACTGACTGTTGTTTTTGGTGTTTTCACCCTTTTTTGCCAGGTGGGGCTAGCTGGGCAAGTTTGTATTTCTCAATATATTCATGGCTAACATGGCTGAATATCTTGTTAGTAGAGAAAGAGACAGGATTGCATTATTCTCTCCCAAGGGCACTCCAGGTAACGCTTTTACTAGTAGCAGTTCTAAACCTGACACCCTTGCTAATACATTTTTTCGACTAGAAAGGTTATCCAAACGGGAAATAAATAAATACTGGGAAAAAGTATCTTTAGCTAATTATATGGAATACAGTATGATCCCCAGAGGCCTACACATACTTATTTTTCCCGATTTTACAGATGAGGATAGGGATCTCGCCCAGGAATGGGAGGAGAACCTTACACTGAGTTCTGAAAAGATGTTAAAGATTTTGATCACTCATGCGGAATGTGAACATGCTAGGGTTTCCACCCAAATTGATGAGTTGCACAAAGAAATTGAAAACATGAACAACCCTTCCACTGTTAAAGAAAAGAATTATGATACAATGCACACCATACTTAAGGATTATCAAGATGAAATTAATATCCGGAAATTTCGAAAATATTTCCGTGATGAGAGGGACTACAATAACAACTGAGTTTACACTTTTCAGTCTAAGTATGATCAAGACAACATTGGTCCCATGGTGAAAACACCCATGACAACACCAGCTTCCTCCGAGGTAGACTCGTAGGAAGAACGGGCACAGGCCACAGAAGGGGACGGGAGAGAAATCCCAACGCCTGTCTTATCCCATCGTAGGAGGGATTTTATGGCTGAAATCAAGATATAAAAAGGGAAATATTCAGAATTTCACACCCACTGTTAACAAACAGGTTCATTTCAAAAATGTCCCTTTAGGACGAGCTGCCGCGACACCAAATACATCTTCAGGGATAGATACATGGAGAAACGTAAACACACGTTTGACACGCTCAAGTCTCAGGAATCTCCAAGCCAAGTCCATTCTGAAAACTTAGTCTTCAATCTGTCATCCAAAATCCTAACCACAGGAGAGTTGTCCTTATTGAATAAAGGTTTGTCTTTTTCACCCAGTCGGCAGCCTGATCCGATTGATTTGCAAATTGACTTGTTCAAATTCATTCCTAAGCTCAAACTCAAAAAATATTTTCACACTCAGGTTAAACAGTACAGGCCCAGGCTAATTTCCCAACCAGTGAGTCAATTGCCAATCTCAGATATTGAGGACACAACATTGCTCATGTCCTTATCAGTAGATCCAAGTATGAATGGATTGGCCTTACATCAAGAATTAGGCATCCATCAACATAGTTTGAAATTACCTGAACACAAACACACTTCTAAGTTTGTACCACCTTCACAAAATGAAATTATAATTGATGCATTTTATCAAGCAGTCATACAAGATTTACACCAGCTTATGGATTGTTCGACACATACTAATATACAGATCGATAATCTTTGTAAAGCCGAAAAACAGGCACTCAGCAATCTCATGCAGGACCCCAATATAGTGATCAAAGAAGCCGATAAAGGCGGGAACATAGTCATATTGAACAGATCTGAATATATTAGCATGGCAAATGAACATTTGGTTACAGCAGGTTGCTATAAATTGTTAAAAGGAAATCCCACTTCACGAACAATCTCTGATTTATCTACCCTTATTCAAAATTGGCACTCCCGTGGACTTCTAACTGATGAAGAGAAGCATTCCCTATTGGTATCCTGTCCGGTCATACCGACCATGTATTTCCTTCCCAAAATACATAAAGAGTTTTCTCAATTACCACAAGTCAGACCTATAATGAGTGGCCTGGGATGGGCCACTGAAGGACTTTCACAAAACATTGACACTGCTATCAAAGACATGGTTCACACTCTTCCAGCATATTTGCGAGACACAACACACACTCTACAAATACTCCAATCAATTCAATGGTCTGAACACTATTTGTTAGCCAGCTTTGACGTTAAATCTCTATATACTTCAATCGAGCACCGCATAGCGCTTGACACTACAGACTTTTCATTCAGGAAACACTCTTCTTCGTATACAGAGCATGTGACCATGATCAAAGAGTTCCTGGCATTTACCCTAGACCATAATCAGTTTCTGTTCAATGGTCAATACTACGTGCAAACTAAAGGTGTGGCCATGGGAGCAAAGTATGCCCCTTCATTGGCCAATCTATTAATGGGTTATTTTGAATATCATTACATCTTCACAACTCATCAATTCAATGTTAATATTGTGGAATGGAAAAGATACATCGATGATGTTTTATTGGTTTGGAATGGCACTATGGAATCTTTTCAAGAATTTGCTGGGTATTTAAATGTGAACACATTTGGGATTGAATTTTCCGGACATTGCAGTACCACACAAATTGAATTTCTAGGCCTAACCATCCGTATTGTTAATCAGAGGATTCATACACAAGACGTTTAGAAAACCTACCGCTGTTAATTCGATTTTGAATGCAACGAGTTGTCACAAACGTGCGGTTATCCACAATATTCCATTTGGGGAATTTTATCGAGCTCGCAGGAATTGCAGTACTCAAGCGGCTTATGAGAATGAATGTGTACAGATTCAGGAGCGGTTTCTGAAACGTGGGTATTCAAGACAATGTATTCAGAAAGGCATGCAACGTGCCAATGACATATCACGTGACACTACACTTGCATTCTCCCATACTAAAAAACACCCTGCTTGTTCTGAAGTGCAAATTATTACCAAATATGTTCAAAATTCACATATGTTGTTTCGATTGCTTAACAAGCATTGGCACATTTTAAAATTGGATGCGGATCTCAGATCCTATATCACTGATCGACCCAGGTTTATCTTTACACGTAATCAGACGCTCAGAGATCAGCTTTGTCCCTCTTTTTTGGATCCAAGGACGGAGAGAGTTGAACAACTTACTTGGTTACCACCTAAACCCAAAGGCTTTTTCAAATGTGGGACGTGTAAACTTCTGCAAATTCTCAATCGGTGCAGACTCGTTTACATGCCATAATGGTCTCTCTATTCGAATAAGGGACCTTCTTAACTGTAAATCTAAATATGTGGTATGTGCGATTTTATGTGTCTGTGGCAAAGTATATGTGGGCTCTACGATTAGGGAATTTAGGATCCGCATCAGAGAACATTTTGCTCATTTGAACAGTGCTGATCCTAAATTGCCACTTGCCATACATTGGCAAGAACATCATCAAATGGATGATGTCCTGAATCTTCGCTTCATTGGGTTTATGCAAGCTCGTGTACACCCAAGGGGGGGTGACCGGCAAGTACTATTGCGCCAGTTGGAAGCACAAACCATATGTCGCCTTAGGTGTACGTTGGTGGGTCTCAACACAGATATGGAATTACATGTGTTTCTCTAAATGTTGGAGGGTCGTGAGCTAGGTTTACGTGGAGAAACTGTCACTCATTTAGTGTATATTTGTTGTCAGGAGGAACAGCTATTAATTGGGCTGTCACCAATTGTTTTTGAACAAGCATTATGAGCGACATCAATCTTTAGTTCAGCTTATCAGTTGTCAACAGCGCCCAAATCCGGATGAGCTGGTGGCTCAGTGCCTGACCGCAATACCAAATCTAACTTCAAAACCTTTCCATTTTCCTTTTTATTTCCATTTTATTCCTTTCTCGAATTTTTCAATTATTTTTTTTTTCCATCCCATCACAGCAGTGGCGTTGGGCTAGCCACTAGCTGTTTATTTTGGGTTTGTTTCACCATTGTCACCTTAGAATTCACAGTTATAAGGGAATTCTGTGATGCATCTCTCTTCATCTCAGACCGTGGGCATCCTTTTTATAACAACTTGGCATCATGCCACTTAGATTTGAGCTTAGCTTTACATATGTTGTCTTACTACAGTCTCATGTACAGTAATGGACGCTAATTGTACGCACTAGAGGACTTAGATGGCATTTAGCTGCAGTCATTAAGGCTAACTATTACACAGCCCTTGGTTTTAGTTTCAGAGTAGATCTAATTTAACTACCTTTTTATTGGACGCTAATTGCTTGTACCAGAGGATTTAGATGGCATTGAGTTGTAGCGATCAAAGCTAACTATTAAACAGTCCTAGTTTTTGGACGCATGGATTTAGTTTCAGTTCATAATTTAACATCTTTTTTATCTCATCTAGTATTTGGCTATTTATAACTTAGTAAATGTACCTGCATCCCACGGCATGGATGAGGAGCTGTATTGCACTTGATAGTGTTCTTTTGTTATTTGTCTCTTTGAGTCACGTGAGCGCGTAGGTACACGTGACGCATCACGTATATATTCACTCGTGAGGTGCTGTACTCGGATGACAGTACCGAGCAGCATCCGAGTGATTATGTAAATGTTATAACATGGGCAGGAGACTTTATTCTCGTCTTCGAGGTAAGACTGCTTACAGTCATCTATTCATGTTTAGCATACATAAATGCCCACGTTTGCAGCAGGATATGGCTGCACCAACTTTAAGGGCGTGGTCTGTGTGTTATCTTGTTTCTAGATGCAGATCTGTGCTTCATGATAAACGCTGGAGCTCTGCAGTGACTTGACGCATTTATATCACAGTCGTTCAGTAGAACAGTGTTATTTTCAGGTAATTTATCAGGGTGCTATTGGCTGCAGATTGCATGGCGCGGGGGTATATCCCGTTTGATTTAAGGATCGTTTCATTTAATTAGCATTTTTTATGTTGTTTTATATACGTTCTTTGGAGATGACATTTGGACTAATTCCAAAATTATTTTCAGCATAGCAGCTGAATCAGCAAAACTTCAATCAACTACGTAACATATATTTTACGTGAACATAGCTGCAACTCTAGCATAACATGCTGCAAACTAGAGGTGTGGCGATGGATTGAGAAGCACACAGTATTATCAGGACACGCTTGTAGTTATATTTCTTTTGGTTTGCGAGCAGGCAATTTGTCAATTTACAGCCACTGTTAATTCGAGGCTTATGTTTATGGGTAGCACATGTCTAGACCAGCCTAGTTGGGCTATTGTTAATATAGGCCAATGGTGTATTAGTTGGGCGAGTTAGAACATGTTGGATTATCAATTAAATGAGGCTAATTTGGCTTCTGGCTTTTGTGCTTTTCTTTTATGTTCCTAGAACATGCATGACGATCATGTCACGGTGACCTTGGTAATGTATGTATTCACATTTTTATTATCTTTAAATGTGGTTTGTGTTATTCCCTGTATTCTTTCATTGGAATCCACATGCTTGTATATGTCTTATTTGAAATGTTTGGGTTCTTTGGGATATTTTGATGACAATGATTTTCTTGGTTTCATTGGTGGTTTGACTGTATTGGTTTGTCGATGGAATCCAGATTTTTGTGCCTTGAAAAAGACCGCAGAAGGTCGAAACACGTGTCGGTAAATCATTCTGGCTGATGACAAAAATTTGAATACAAGATACATTGGACATACACCTGCGTGTTTTTGCTTTTATTTTGGATCACATTCAGTCATCTTATTGACAGTTTCTTTTAAATGTTGGGAGTCTAGCAGTGCATTTTACTTAGTGGAGCTCTACCTTGCTGGGTTTTGTAATGCATATGTAAAGATGATGTCATTACAGCAAAAGGAGTATTTAAGTCGTTAATGTAAGCATTAATCTATTATGTGTTTTTATTCTGCCACATTTATAATTCATGCAAACTATATTGTTTGGAAATTCAAGAATAAGAATGCAAATGCTTTTGAATTTAGTTTTGCTGTGTGATGTACATTGAAAAGACCAACCTGCATTAGTAAATGAAGAAATTAAACACAAGGAAGAAGGAACGAAAGAACAGAATCAAATTGCATTTTAAGTTCTGTTTCCACTTGTAAGATACCTCAAAGAGTTGGCATCGAGTCCAGCTGGTACTGGATTGAAAATGCATGTTATAGTTAGGCCAGATGGCTTTCAAGATTATCCGAGATGCTTCTCCATTGAATTCAAAGCAGGCTTTCAGAACATGTAAACACTATTAATCTTCCTAAAACATTCACTCATGACACTAGGCTTTGCCTTCAAAGAATTAACTTCAGATAAACATATGAAAAGTGCATTTGTCTTCAAAGGTTATCCATAGGGTCAAAGGCACTCTGGTGCACAGCATCAACCAACTGTCTTGGATTAGTCATGGTTAAAAGTAATTGAATATATGAACAACAAGACCATTTACAGTGAATAGTGGTGACTTGGAGAAAGAATATTTAGACAAAGTGTCATCTCTGCCGTCTTGAGAAATACTGCTTTATTAACACACCAAACAACTCTCAATGCATTTACATCAACAAACCTCCCAGTTAAAATGTTCAAAAAATGGAATCAAGCATTGCATCATCGTCATGCAAGCTCCGACTGATTTGAGCTTTTGATCTATTGTAGATAAAAGGAAGTGCCATCAGAATATCAAAATGAATTATAACAGGGCCGCTGTCATGGCCTTGTCAGGGGAGGGAGGGAACGCGAACATCCTCGTAGGTGCCACACTGTGTGTGTGGACAGACCCCTTCCAAACCTTTAGCTATTGTGAGGCAGCATGAGAAACATGAAGGTGTCTCAACCGGTAGTCCCGGGGATCTGTCATCCAGGTGGCCAGGAGACGCCCATCGCTATTGGATCCAGTTCCTAGGGGTGGGCCAGTGTGGGAGGATCACCTGGATGGGCGTCTTCAGGGAGCGCAGTATCCCCTTCCTTATGGCACCTTTTCCCCATCCTACCAGGTAAGATACCTAGAAACTCAACACCTCCTTTTCCGACACAAACACCTTCTCACTGATTGTTAATCGCGAGTGACAACCGACTAACACCAGAGCCGTCTACAAGGGTCAGGCAGAGTCAGGCAATTACTGATAACTACACACACCTGACTCCCATTAGACTTTCCCACATGGATAAAAGGTGGAGCGTGAAAGCACACACTGAACTGCATGAGGAAACAGCCATCCTAAAATGGCATTTTAAACTAAGGAGAAAGGCAGCAAGATCTGAGAGGACGACAAGGAGGGAATTACCCTTGCCCTTTACAACCCAGAACCGCAATTTTCAAGAAGCCTCAAGGAAAAGAAACATAAGACCAGAAATTGCAGCTGACGAACGGTGTAGCGTGCGTCAAAGGTACACAGTGCCTTCCAGCACTGATAGCAAGGATGGGGAGAAGCAGTTGCCACTGTGGTACAGTCCTTGACTCCGACAGCAAAGCAACGCCCACGAGTTCAACACAGCCGTTGAGTTGGAGAAACTGATAGCAGACTGGACTGTGTTATGCTCAATGTTGCAAGCTGCAACATTGTATGAAGAAAGAGAACTTGAATATAATTGAACTTTGTGAAACTTAGATTGGCACCAGATACAGAGTGGTCCTGCACAACCTGGGTGGTTACTCGAAGGTCTCTGTGTGGTGCCCGCACCCTTCTGAGCGGGGAAGAATTGTTGAACTGTAAAAATCAAAGTGGTCCTGCAGCGAGTTGCGTTGAATCCTGTGCACACTCGAAAGTCTTCGATTGTCTGTAAACTGAAGTTGATCTGAGCCCAGCTGAGGGTGACTAATTGTAGAGAAGCGGTCTGAGCCCGGAAGAGGGGGATCCTGGGTGAAGAGTAACATACTCGAGAAGATTGTTGAGGCAAAGATGAACCTGACTGACGGATGCCTACAAATTGAAGTTGGTATGAACCCGACTGATTGAGGCTAACGGTGGAAGAGGGATCGGAGCTCGGCTGAGGGGGACCCAGGGTGAAGAGTAAATCGCCCTATTTGAATATTGAGAAAGGAACTATTTTTATGTTTATGGAACATCAGGTCTTCTAAGTCAAGAGACTTTGCACTAAAGCGACTTGGGCACAGAAGGCCCCGATGCTGGTGAAAGGAACTGGGTCCCCATGCCGGAGGAGCCCTGGAGTGTGCTGTGCTCAAGTAACCCGCCTTGCTACATGCTTAGATTTAGGTTTAGATTAGGCTTATATCTCACCCATTTTCCACCCTTAAACAGTAATCACTTGTGTCTGTCTTACTTTCATACCATGTCTTCCTTACATAGACTGTAATGGGATGTGACTCAATTGAAACAAATTGGGGAAGGCTACAATTTCAGAAGCTTAGTCATAGAGCTTCCAGTCCCTCTGTTACCACGAAAGAATCAATAGGCTTTGAAATCTGTAGTATTAGAGAAGCTATTATCCACCCCTTGTAAAAGAGGAATGATTCCTACATATTTGGTTATAATACCCCCTCCGGGGTGTTACATAAGGTTGGCCACAAAATCTGGCCTAGTTTTGAAGTTCGGTATAGACGTTCTAGCAGGCGTCATCGACCGCGACTTCCGGGGAGACGTGAAGGTTCTCTTACAGAATCATGGTGAAATCCCATTTGAAGTACATTGTGGGGACCAAATTGCTCAAGGAATTTTGGAAAAATACTTATTTCCTCATTTTAAAGAAAGTGAACCAGACAAAACAGAAAGAGGTACATTAGGCTGGCTTTGGGGAAGCTGATAAGCCTTCTAACATTGTAAGAAAGTAAGGGTGAAGAACCTACCATCTATCCCAACCTAGCCTTCGCCCAGCGAAATGATTCAGCCCTCCCTGAAGCTTTCTTACAAGCTATTCCAGAAGGAGAAGGCATTGAAAAAGGGAGAACTTTTTCTTCTTAAAGCAGGGGTTGCTATATAGAAAAGAAATATCTACCAAAGGATTAGAAAAAAAACACAATTAGTGATTCCCAAAACCCACCAAAAGGTTGTACTACAGATTGCGCATTCCCATCTAACCGGGGGACACTTAAGACCATCCAAAACCCAGGCACATATCAGTGGGAAGTTTTACTGGCCAGCAATCCACGCTGATATAAAGACCTTTATTCAGACGTGTGAAATATGTTTTTAGAAAAAGGCCCTCACATCCCACTACCTGCCCCTCTGAATCCTTTACCAATCATAGAAGACCTCTTTTCAAGAATCGGTAAGGACATCATTGGGTCTCTAGAAACATCTAGACTGGATAACAAATATGTCCTCGTGATTGTTGACTATGCAACCAGATACCCAGAGGCATTCCCTATGCGGAATAATAACACCCAGCAAATTCTCAAACACCTTGTACCGTATTTTTCCAGGGTTGGCTTTCTTAAGGAAATACTGACAGATCAAGGTTCAAATTTTATGAGCAAGCTCATGGCTGAAGTCAAAGAGCTACTCCACATTACCACCTTACCAACTTCTCTGTACCATCCCCAAACAATGGTTTGGTAGAATAATTCAATAAAACACTTAAATTGATCCTAATGAAGTTGGTAGATAAAAATGTGAAGGACTGGGACCGAATGGTGTCTTGGGCATTATTTGCAGTAAGGAAAACCGGTCAAGCCTCTATTGGATTCACCACTTTTGAATGACTTTATGGCAGAGAACCTAGAGATGTCCTGGACATTCTCCGGGAAACATGGGAAGAACGAGAAGAAACCCCTCTCGCAAACCACTACCAGATTGCGGGAGCATACGAGACTTGTTCGAGATCTACTTTGTACTCATAAGGAAAAGGCCCAGGTCCAAAAAGAATTCACTTCCGACAAGAAAGTGAGCCTATCCCCTCTAAGGATCTGCAGCATCTTGCCATCGGCACCCCACCGCATCACAGGAGCCCCCTGCGCCTCCAGAGCCCTCGATCCGCTCGCGCCGACATTTTTCCCGATACAAAATGTCGGGCGCGATGCGGCCCGAAAGTGAGGCTGGGCGTTGCTCGTTGCCTAGCAACGCTGTGTAGGCAGCCCTTAAGGCCACACATCCGCCGGCAGGCGGAAGCCGGCGGCCACCCAAGGCCAACATAAGGCCGTCTGCCCTGTTTGCCCCTGTTCGCTCCGGGGAGCTACTGTCACCGTTGGACCTCTAAGATCACACACATTCTCCTCATTAAGGTTACATTCGTTCCTGGATTAACGTGGATGATCAATTTCATACTAGGACATAATCAACGTGAGTACTGTCACTAGCTTTTCAATTGCTAATCTATACTAGTTACTATAGTGCTCTCCTGTTACCCATATCACTTGTTATGCCCTATGGCCAAGCTCAGCCACCCACTGTCCGATGCTGTGCTTTTTGATCGTCACACGGGTCTGACTCATGCTGTGCATGGTGTTGTGCCCCATGGTCGCCTACAGACCACCTTTGAAGTTGTGTTGTGCCCTATGGTCGCCTACAGACCACCTTTGAAGTTGTGTTGTGCCCTACAGTCGCCTACAGACCACCTTTGAAGTTGTGTTGTGCCCTATGGTCGCCTACAGACCACCTTTGAAGTTGTGTTGTGCCCTATGGTCGCCTACAGACCACCTTTGAAGTTGTGTTGTGCCCTATGGTCGCCTACAGACCACCTTTGAAGTTGTGTTGTGCCCTATGGTCGCCTACAGACCACCTTTGAAGTTGTGTTGAGTCCCCCCGCTCACAGCACCACCAAGTACACAATCATGCCCATAGCGTCCTGCAAGCTCACCGCTGCCGCCACCACGCTGCTCACCCTCCTCTCCACACTCACTACTCTCAAACTTTATCCTCCCATCCATCCCCTCATCCACACACCACCCAGCCCTCTCTTCTACCACAAGCATTTTGCTATTAAGGATATCACACCTGCCATGACAGATTGTACACCCTGTGTAGTAACTCTGCACAGACTAGAAAGACTTAGAGCGCGCACACAGACCCCAGAACTTAGCACACTAGCCATTCCCACGGAACTCAGAAACTATAGGCTGAGTTCCCGCACCACCTCCACACGCTGCCCCCGCACGGAATACCCACACACCCACAGTCCACCACCCACTAACCTAGCCACACCCTGCAATACCACTTCACAGAACATACCAGACACGACCATCACTCACACCTCCACAAGCAAACATCACACACCTCACATCAAATGTGCACTCCTCAATGTCCGATCACTCCCAGCTCATGCCTCTGATATCCATGACATTATATCCAGTAATAACATTGACCTGTTAGCCATCACCGAAACATGGTTACATGAAGCATCAGGCCCTGCCGTTACACTTGCACTACCACCGGGCTTCTCCATACTCAGACAAGATAGGCCAGATCGAATAGGAGGCGGAGTAGCCCTCATCTACAAAGAGAACCTACAGCTCCGACCTATCAGTCACCCTTCAACCAACAACTCTGACCTCTTATCGGCCAAACTCACATTGTCACCCAATAGCACCATCAACATTCACCTACTATACCGCCCCCCAGGCAATTCCCCAGACTCCCAGGACAACATCTTACACATCCCTAGCAACAACATCAAAAGCTCCACCAAAACCATTCTACTAGGGGACCTCAACCTCGGATTTAATGATCCCAAGGACAAATCTGCAGCCACTCTCACCAAGGAACTCAATGACCTGGGCTTCATCCAAAAAGTAGAAAGTCCTACTCACATCAAAGGCCGCATACTTGACTGGATCGCAGACCATAACTGCCTCTCCTCTATCACCTCCAACTCCTCACTGCCTTGGACTGACCACAACTGCATAGAGTTCTCTATTCCTATCACCAAAAACCTTAAGACTCTGACCCCTGCCAGCGCTGCCCAAGTCAGAAGCTCAAAGAAACTCACAGAGGAGAACCTACGCCCATACCTCAATACCCCAGTGTTAGCCCCCCCATTCGCTAGTGACCCCAACATCCTAGCAGACATATATAAAGATGTCCTCACCAAAGCCATCAATCTAATAGCGCCACTTGAATGGAAAAAAGAAAAGAAATCCTTACACTCCAACTCCTGGTTTACTGAAGAACTGCACTCAATGCGATCCCACAAAAGAACAGCACTAAAAAACTGGCAATCTGACCCCTGCACCAATACCAAAAACATATTCAATTTAATCTCCCACCAATACAAGAGAGCTATCACCATTGCCAAAGCCAACGCCTTCAACACTCTTATCAACAATGCCAAGTCACACTCCAAAGAGATTTTCGCAATCTTTAACGAGCTCATCTCCCCCCCTAACACTCCAGATGAAATAATCAAAGATGAAGCTTGGTGTACCAGCATTCAAGCTGCCATGCTTCACAAAATTGACCTTCTCCAAAAGAAAATCAAAGACCACTGCAAAGCACTTCCTCACCAGACAGGAACCAAACCGACTAACACCCCACCCCCTTCCTCCAAGCCCACCATACCTGACTTCTCCTTCAGAGATGTCACTGAAACAGAAGTTATTAACCTTCTAACAAACCTCAAACCCTCCCCATGCAAAGGCGACATTTGCCCACCTAAACTAGTCAAAGACTGCGCAGACTGCCTTGCGCCGCTCCTCACGGCATTTATCAATGCGTCCTTTAAAACAGGCATCATCCCAGCCAACCTCAAAGAGGCTTGGGTCCGGCCTCTCCTAAAAAAACCAACTCTTGACCCCTCACAACCCAACAACTATAGACCAATAACCACTGTGCCATTCTTGCTGAAATTACTGGACAAAGCCGCACACTGCCAAATCCAACACTTTCTGGAAACCCACTCCATCCTCGGGACGAGGCAATCGGGCTTCCGGAAAGGACATGGCACAGAAACAGCCCTGGTAGATCTGAAGAGCCAGATCACCCAAATCATGGACAAAGGCAAACCGGCTCTTCTGCTTCTCCTAGATCTCTCAGCCGCGTTTGATCTAGTCGATCACAAGACTCTCACCTCCCACCTCACGCACTCAGCCAACTTCTCCAAAGAAGCAGCCGCCTGGATCACCTCCTTCCTCGAAGGTAGGGCCATGAAAGTCTTCTCGGACATCGCTAACGCCACACCGACGACAATCCACTGCGGGGTCCCTCAAGGTTCCTGCACTGCACCCACACTCTATAACTTGTTCACCAAGCCCCTCTTTGACAAACTTGACTCATACGGCATCACCTACACGAACTACGCGGACGACACACAAGTACTTCTACCCCTCTCAGGCTCATACAACGAAGACGCAAAGGCACTCCACACTATCTACTCCATCATCAAGGCATGGATGGCAATTAATGGCCTCTGCCTTAATGGTGACAAGACCGAAATCCTGATACTAGGTCAACAGAACACCTTAGACAAACTGGACAAACTGTACACCAACTTCTCAATTGACAACTCCATCATCCCCGTGTCCACAGCCGTCAAGACACTTGGAGTATACCTTGACTCTTCGCTATCTATGACTAGACAAGTCAGCGCTATCACTTCCGCATCCGCACACACCACCAAACTTATAAACGCCATCAAGCCCTACCTCTCTAAACCTAACTGCCTCTCCATAGCAAGGGCAACCATTGGAGCCAAATTGGACTACTGCAATGCTCTCCTAGCAGGCACATCAGCCAAAAACATAAATAGACTACAAATCACACAGAACAACGCTCTCCGGGCCGCTCTCAGTATCCCAAGAAGAGAGCATATCACCCAGGCCAGGCTCTCAGCCCAATGGCTCCCAGTCAAAGAACGGATCACCCTCAAAATCCTCACCCTCACTCACAAATGCCTCTCCTTCTCCGCCCCGCCCTATCTTTCAGATGCCATCCTCAAACCTTCCTCCACACGTCCCACTAGGACGCAATACGCTAACCTACTCTGCACCCCACGCATCAAAAAAGCCAAAGCTGGAGGTCTAGGTTTTCCCTACATTGCAGCACAGACATGGAACGCTCTCCCCTCAGACATCCGAACGGAAAACTCACTTCCCATCTTTCGCAGGAAACTGAAAACCTCGTTCCTGCTAAATAACTAGCAAACTCTCAGGAAGCCATGTAATTATACTGCCTTGCTATTGTATATATTTCCCCTGTAATTTATGCACTGCTTGTAACTACGGTTTCCTCTGCAACTAAGATGTCTGTAACAAGCGCCACGATGCCTCTGGGCTGATGTGCGCTCAACAAATTTGAATAAATAAATAAATAAATAAATAAATAAATAAGTTCCTTTTCCATAGGGCAAAAAGTGCTAGTCCTCTTACCCACCTCCGAAAACAAGCTTGTCTCTAAGCGACACAGGCCATATGAAATATTGGAACGGACACGGACCTGTACTTCTAAAGTAGCCAAGACAGGAAACAAAGTCCACCTATATCTTGTAAATCTCTTAAAAGAGTGGAAGGAGAATCCGTCAGCCACCCATGACACAATACTATCCTATTTGGTCCCAGAAGAAATAACTTTGAATTGATTCCTCTAGATATCGCTCTATCAACAACAAGAAGACCTTAAAGATGTAGTCACATCGTTTCCCGATGTTTTCTCAGAAAAACCAGGAAGAGTAAAAGGTACCTATCATTATATTAGAACACCTAAGGGAAAAGTGGTTCACCTAAAACCTTCTAGACACCCAGAAGCCTGTAAACAGATAGTGGTTGAGGAAGTGAATACAATGTTAATAGCAACTATTATTGAGCCTTCTTCCAGTCCATGGTCCTCCCCGATTGTATTGGTCACCAAACCTGACCATTCCTGGAGGTTTTGCATAGATTTCCACCAAATGAATACAATTTCTGACTTTGATGCATATCCCATGCCACGCATCGATGGCCCTATTAATAAACTCGGAAACACAACTTTTCTATCCACCCTAGACTTAACCAAAGGATACTGGGAGGTCCCAGTATATAGGCCTGATAAGGAAAACACAGCTTTCTCAACACCCCTAGGACTATTTCACTTTAAAGTCTTCCCTTTTGGGTTACACAGCGCTCCAGCCACTTTCCAAAGCCTCATGGATAACCTATTGCAACCCTACTCCGATTTCTATGGAGCTTATATTGACAATATCATATTTTGTAGTAAGACCTGGGAGGACCACCTTTTCCATCTTTGTACTATCAAGAGAGTCCTCCGAGAAGCCGATGTCACTGCAAATTGATCCAAATGCAGACTGGCCCAGTCAGCAGTGAAATGCCTCAGCTTCTTTGTAGGGAATGGTAATCAACAACCTCAATACGAGAAAGGGAAAGCAGTCTTAGATACCCCTACACCTAAAACTAAAAGAGACCTCACAGCCTTCATAGGGTTTATAGCTTATTACCATAGGTTTATCCCAAACTTTTTGGACAAAACAACTAGTCTAACTGAAACTTAAGAACGCTTAACCCCAGAAACTTAATTGGACTGATGAGGATGATATATGTTACAACACTTTAAAACAAACCCTGTGCCAGCACAAAATACTAAAGGTAGTAGATTTCTCGAAGTAATATGTATTGCAAACCGACACCTCCCCGTTAGGAAAGATTCCCATGTATGTGAAGTTTACCCTCCAGTTGTGTACCGCCCAACTTTTTTGCTGCTGTTTAAATACCATAGTCTGACTTTACCAGTAAAGCCCAGCCTTCAGCTGCACTCAACTGGGCTTTTTCGCTCACTTTTTTATGGGGAAACCGACATGCCCTTAAAGACAGTCAGTACTGGGAGATTTTGCTTCCCTTAGTCCTTTCCAATGCTGCAACATTTCTGCAACATGTTACAAGTGCACAATGTACCTTACAGTACAGTGCGCTTGTGTCTTCCTTTCATTTCCAAAGGCCCTAGACTCCCTCAAAGGATTTTTTTGGAGAAGTGCAGATGTGCCTTGGACAGGGCAGGTGGCAGCCTACCTTTTCACATATTTTTAACCCTTTCTTGCCATGAAAACCGTGCTTACCGCGTTTGGCATAGGAAGGTGAACTGGCTTCTAAAAATGGCCATGCCAGAAGGTTATCTGTCCTATTCTTTGGCAATCTCCCATTTGCCTTCCCCAGGTCGAGCGGACCCGGGTCAGTCCTTATTTGGGCATGCATTCTCCAACGAAACGCCAAGCTTTTTGCGGGCTTCTGCATGCCTTGTGTGTGCTTCCAGGATGTGGGTTGGACTGTCTGGTTCCAATACACATCCTGGGTGCCATAGAGTCTGGTGTGCTGTGAATGACTGGGACCACCGTGGTCTGTGATTGGTCCACGTCTGGTGTGCCTGTATGTGAGCAGATCTCCCATTGGGTCCTCTTCGTTTTGGTGTAAAGGAGATTCTGGATAAGAGAAGGCCCCAAGCACACACACCAGGTTGATCTCTTGAGTTCTCACAACCTAGGATAGGTTCCAAGTATCCTGAAACTAAGAAGCTGAGTCGAAGAACAGCTTGTGGCCTGCTGGAACGTTTGGCACCCTGAGCCCACTGTCATCCTGCAGGACCCCTCTGCATCTGATCGAACTAGAAGGTCTGCAAAGACGCTTCAACCCATTAGAACAGTGGGACCAACTATTCTCAGCACCCTCATCAAACCCTGCAAGTAAGCCTTCTTAGAAGTGTCCCTGGGCCAACCAGTGGGCTGACTAGCTTCCGCAGGACCTTTGCTCTGACAAGGCCGCTGTTTCGAGGAGACCCTTGAAACTTGGTACCTCGCAAGCTCTGTGTTCACGGAACTCTCACACCGAATTTGGTACACTTGGCATTCCCAGGTCTGGAATAAAGAGAGAGAGCGCCAAAACTGGAGTACACGCGGTTAACGTGTCGCCCAGCCGTGCTGACGAACTTCGCATGTGCCTTGCTGCTGTGCCCCTCTGAGCCCTAAAGTCTGCTACAGTGAAACTGGCCTGATCTATCCACCAGGAGCAGAGAAATCGTCACTGTCCCACCAGGGAATCATCGCTGTAACTTCTCTGCACAACTGCCGCATTTGAACCTCCAACCGAAGTGGACTTGACTACCGAAGTTTGGTCTGGTGTGCACCGGAGGCAGCAAGTACCTGCAACCCTTACCGGTGGCTCCTAGCGCATCCATCCACTTTTACGCACAAGTGTCCCCTGAGGGCCAAGCTCCTTTCCATAGATAGCCTGTGCTTTCGAACCTTTCCCAAATCCTGAAACCTGTTCTTCCCTTTTGGGGAGACCCTCCACCAATAGTAGGAACTTGTTCTTAGTTGCCTTACCCACCTTCCTGAGCAGCTACAGCTCCTGCAAGAGACTCTGTTTTTGCCCTTGTGCACTATCGCGTGCACCAGCATTTGAAAGTAGATTGAGCGCTAGGCTCCTCTCTTCGTAGGGACTGGACTGCCTCTCAGTTAGGGTTTACTTTATGAAGAACTGCCTAAAGACTATTTGCACTGCTTGCTTCCTTCTCTTTTAGATTGTGGACCCATTCTGTGCATTTATCCCTTTAGGCCACTTGGTATTGTGTATATGTATTATAGTAATGTTGGGTTGGTTTGATTTATTACTATTGATAATTGCTGTGTGTTGAATTTCAAGGCCTTGAATAAGGAACAAGTTACTTACCTGTAACTGTTGTTCTCCAGCATGGGTCTGGCATGGATTCACATGCTCATGAATATTCCCAGTCGTCAGGCTGGGAATCCTCGGTAAAGAAAAAAACAGTATCAGTTTCGTTTCTGATCTGTCTTTCGTAGTAATAACCAATCACTGGTCTCTGCGTCATACTGACCTCTACCTAAGCCCCGCCTCTGCCAGCCATCTTCAGATTTGGAAGCACGTGAAGTGGCAGTATGACCAAGTGAAGAGCCGCAGAGGGGTAGGCGGGAGGGTTCGCATGTGAATCCATGCCAGACCCATGCTGGAGATCAACAGTTACAGGTAAGTAACTTGTTACTTCTCCAGCATGGGGTCTGGCATGGATTCACATGCTCATGAATAAAGAATACATAGCAGTACACACATGCACAACCATGGGAGGTGGCAAAGGCTCAACATTAAGCATTACATCAAACTCAACATTAAGCATCTTACCTCCTCACCAGGCTCACCTCAGGCGAACAGGTTGCGCAGCACTGCTTGGCCGACCCTGGACTCCTCCCTGGAATCCCGATCGACGCAGTAGAATTTCGTGAAGGTGTGCGTCGACCTCCACGTAGCAGCCCTGCATATGTCCAGCAGGGGCACACCAGAAAGGAACGCCGTGGTAGCTGCGATCGCTCTGGTGGAATGGGCTCTCGGACGGCCAGGCAGCGGTCGGTTTGCCAACCGATGACAGTACATGATACAGCCGGAGAGCCATCTGGAAATGGAAGCCTTCGAGAGTGCCTTCCCCTGATTGACAGGTCCAAAATTCACAAAGAGTTGTGACGTCTTCCGAAAACACTTCGTGCGGTCCACGTAGAACTTCAGCGCTCTAGCTACATCCAGCGAGTGCAAAGTCCTCTCAGCCGGCGACGAAGGCGACGGGAAGAACACAGGCAACACCAAGGGTTCGTTGAGGTGGAAGTCCGACGGCACCTTGGGCATGAAGGAGGGGTGCGTCCTGAGCACTACCCTTGTGTCGTGAAAAGTCAAGTACGGGGCCCTGCAGGAAAGGGCCTGGATCTCTCCCACTCGTCGTGCGGAGGTGATGGCCACAAGAAACGCTGTTTTCCACGACAGAAACTTCAACGGGGCCGAGTGCAGAGGCTCGAACGGAGGTCCCATGAGCTTGGTCAGCACCACGTTGAGCTCCCACGCCGGGGCCAGAGCCTTCACCGGCGGGAACGATCTGAACAGTCCCTTCATTAACTCTTTCACCAGACGATGAGACCACAAGGACGTCCGCCCCGTGGTTCTGGTGTATCGGGAGATCGCAGCAAGATGAATCTTAATGGACGCGTGTGCCAGTCCAGCTTTGGCCAGCGTCAGCAGGTACGGCAGTACTTGGGGAGCCGTAATCCGTAGAGGGTTAATCTTCTGTGCGTGGCACCAGACAGAGAACCTCTTCCATTTGTGTCCGTAGCATTTAAGAGTCGAGGACGCCCTGGCCTTTGCAAGAACCTCTCTGCAGTCGGCCGGTATGTCGTATCCTCCAAACTCTAGCGCTGCAGGAGCCAGGCCTGCAAGTTCAGCGATTTCGGGTCGTGGTGGAGGATGGCGCCTCCTTCCCTGGAGAGTAGATCCGCGTCCACCGGCAGCTTGATTGACGGGGACACTGACATGTCCAGAAGGTCCGGGAACCATATCTGCCTCGGCCACGCAGGTGCGACGAGGATCATCCTGCACCGTGACCTCTTGAGCTGGTTGATGAGCCGGATTAGCAGTGGCAATGGAGGGAACGCGTAAAGGAACAGGCCCTCCCAGGGGAACTAGAAAGCATCGCCCATGCTCCTCGCCTGGGGAAACCTGCTGGCGAACCTCCGGCACTTGGAGTTCGTCGCCGTCGCGAACAGGTCGATCGGGGGTGTGCCCCACCGTCGGAAAAGGCGATCCACTAGATCCTGCCATAGCTCCCACTCGTGGCACGAGCGCAGCTCCCTGCTGAGTGAGTCGGCGATGGTGTTTTTTATCCCTGCCAGATGAAACGGCACCAGAAACATCCTTTGGGCGACGGTCCAATGCTACAGGTCCTGCGCCTCCTTGGACAGTGCTGGGGACCTGGTTCCGCCCTGTTTCCTGATGTAAAACATGGTGGTGGTGTTGTCGGTGAAGATCCTCACCACCTTGCCCTTGAGGGACGGAAGGAAGGACCTGAGGGCCCAAAACACTGCACGGAGCTCTAGGACGTTGATATGTAGTGATTTCTCCGTCGGGAGCCAAAGGCCTCTTGCGTGCAGATTTTCGGTGTGCGCTCCCCACCCTTCCAGGGAGGCATCCGTGGTCACTGTCTCCTGGTGGTCCAGGGTCTGGAAGTCCATGCCCGCCGTCAGATGCGCGCGGGTGCCCCACCACCAGATCGCTCGTCGGAAACTCTCGTCGAGTGTGATCCTTTCCTCGAAGCTGCCCGTCGTTTGGATCCAGCGCGCGTCCAGGAACTCCTGCATCGGGCGCATCCGGAGCCTGCACAGGGGAATGAGGTAGATGCAGGAAGACATCATTCCGAGGAGGGACTTGATGGACCTCACCTTGGCCGCGTCGGCCACGAACATCCGTTGTACCTTGCCCAGGATGGCCCTGGTCCTCTCCTCCGACGGGGAGGCCAGAAGGGACACTGTGTCGAGCCTCGCTCCCAGAAACAGTGCGTCTTGCGCGGGTACCAGGTGGGATTTGGCGTAGTTCACAGAGAATCCCAGGTCCGTGAGAAGCTGGACGGTCCTTGCCGTGTGGTCCACGGCGAGCTCCCTCGTCTTGGCTCGGATGAGCCAGTCGTCCAGGTAGGGGTAGACGTGGATCCCCTCTCGGCGCAGCTGCGCCGCCACCGGTGCAAGGCACTTGGTGAAAACCCTGGGTGCCGACCGTAGTCCGAAGGGGAGGGCTTTGAACTGGTAGTGACGCCCTTGGACCACAAACCTGAGAAATTTTCGGTGCCCCCTTAGGATGGGAATATGGAAGTAGGCATCCTCCAAATCCAACGACGACAGGAAGTCTCCTTCCTCCAGCTGACCCAGGACGTGCTGGAGGGTGACCATCCGGAACTTCTGAGCCTTGATGAACTTGTTCAGACGTCGCAGGTCTAGGATGGGGCGCCATCCTCCCGTCTTCTTCTTCACGAGGAAGTATCTCGAGTAAACTCCGGAGCCCCGAAGCCTCTTTGGAACGAGTTCGATGGCGCCCTTCCTGAGCATCGCCTTTACCTCCCGGAGAAGCTGCAGGACATGAAGCTCTTTCCTGGCCACGGGGGACGCGCGGGCTCCTTCTTTGAAACTCGAGCGCGTGGCCCCGGGCTAAGGCGTCCAACACCCAACGGTCGGTGGAGATGGACTCCCACACGCTGACGAAGCTCGCCAGCCGGCCTCCCACCGGGGTGCTTCGGTGGGGGCCCGACCCCACGGTCGGTTCAATCCTGTTTCGACAAGGCTTTGCCGCCTTGACCTCCTTGGCGACGACGGCAGGGTCCGCCCGACTTGCCTCGTCCCCTATAGGCCTCCTGAGACGACGAGCGGGCCGCTTGATGGTAGGTGGAGAAACCGCCGCCGGAGCCTTTGGAGGCGCCCTTGCCTCCGCTGCTCCGAAAGGGCGGCCGTCGTCGTTGCAGAACCCCAAGGGCCCGGGCCGTCTCCGTGTCCGCTTTAATGGCCTGAAGGGAATCGTCCACTGTTTTCCCAAACAGGTTGTTCCCATCGAACGGCATGTCCAGGACTCTGGTCTGTACGTCTTGACGGATGTCCGTAGCCGTAGCCTTGAGCCATCCACGCCGCCTAAGGCACACGCCGTTGCCCAACTGGCGAAATGCCGTATCGGCGATGTCCGTCGCAATAGTGATGGCGTGGTCCGACGCCACCTCACCTTCCTGTAGGATCTCCAGGGCGTCCGCCCTCTTGTCGTCCGGTAGGAAGTCCAGCAGGGGAGCCAGTTTGTACCATAGCTCCCTGTCGTAGCGGGCAACGATAGCCAAGGCGTTGGCCGCCTTAATCGTCGTCGCTGCAGACGAGATGACCCTGCGTCCCATAGAGTCCAATTTCTTTCCCTCGCCGTCCGGCGGGGAAGTCGATGTGGAGGCCGCACCCCCCCCCCCCGCTTTCTTCCTGGCCGCCGCGCAGACGACGGAGTCCGGGGCAGGCTGCGCCCGGAGGCACAGGGGGGCCGCGTCCGGGACCCGGTACTTCTTTTCGTACCGGTCTCTTCTAGCTGGCGTCGTGGAAGGGTTCTTGAGGAGGGCGAGGCCCTCATCCCAAATGTCGTCCAGTAGAGGCACCGCGAGGACCGTCTTCCTCTTGGCCTCGCGCCGTTGATAAAGGAATCCTTCCTTTTTCTTCTCCTCAGGGCAGAGTTGGAAAAGTTCGGATGCCCTGGCGATCATGGAGTGGAACGATCCAATCTCGTCGGGCGGAGAAGCCCTGGTGGGAGGTGACGACGGAAGATCCTCGTCGTAGACCTCGTCGTCCGTACCCGTTGCGGCCATGTCAGTCCCTGTATCATCCCCTCGAGTCGTGGACGGGGAGGAGGGCTGGACGGGGCGCGACGGCTGAAAAGGAGGTGGAGGGTGAATCCTTCTTTTCTTGGGAGGAGGAACGCCAGAAGGTCCCGGTTCTGGGTCCCCCGACGGGAGTGGTTCCTCTGCTGGCAACGGTAGTCTCGTCCTTATCTCCGAGCATAAGGACTGTATAGCCAACAAAATGGCCGCCGAGTTGTCTTGCGGCGCTGGCAGAGGGGAATCCGACGGGCGATCAGGGGCCCCGTCGGCGCCCTCGACGATGTCGTCGTCACCCGCATCGGGATCCATCCCGACGGGCCGGTCTTCTTCCACACCGAGGCCGTGGCTTAAGACCTCGATCAGCTCTTCCTCCGAGGTTGAAGCCGAGTCTACGACGACACCCTGCCCCCCCTTTTTCTTCTCCGCCGGAGATTTCACGGGGGTCCTATCGATGGGCATAAAAGAGGACTCCCTCCGAGGTGGCAGGGAGACTCTGAGCCCCGAGGTCGCCACCACTGGCGTAGACTCCACAGTCTGAGCCAGGGCCGCCGCGACAGTCTCGATACAGGCCTTGGCCGGATGGATTAAGGCCTTCACCACCTTAGGTGCGCTCACCGTCTTATCCTTGAGGGGGGGGGGGGACACTGCCTCGCTCCCCCTCCGATGGGGCCTTCGAGCTCGACCGGGGCCTCTCCAGGAGCTTCGCCGGGTGCTCGGCCTTCCTCTTACCCGACCCAGAGCGTTGGCTCGTGGTTGATGGTACCGGGGAGGGTGCGCCCTGCCTGGCGCCCGTAGAGCCCGACCGTTCGGCGCTCCCGGTGCCAGCGGACTCGCGGTGCTTGGCCTTGTGTTGGACCCCCGTCGCCGGGGCGTCCTCAAAGGTCTTAGAAGACCGCTCGGATTTCTTCCTCTTCTTCTCGCCGGACGGGCTCTTCCCCTCCAGCCACTTGGCGAGACGTTGATGGCGGTCCTTCATGGTCCGCTCCGACATGTTGCCGCAAAACGCACAGTCCTTCTCCACGTGCGTCTTGTCCTCATGTAAGCAGTAGAGACAAAAGGAGTGTTCGTCCTCCTTAAAGACGTTCTGCAGCTGGCATCCAGGGCAGACCCTGAACAGCTTTCCGGGGGTCGAGCTTCCCTTCTCCTGGGCCATGTCCGGGACGGGCCTGAGAAAACTTCTGGAGTCCTCCAAAAGCGTAGCTCGACGAAATCTTCACCCTTGAGGGGCGCAGACGAATCCGACACGGGTCCCCGTTGATCGGATGGAGTCGGTGGAGCTTGAGGCTCTTTTGACCGAAAAAAACAAAGTTTTTGAGAAAAACGTGAAAAAATAGCACTAACGCTCGAGAGCAATAGCACGAGGATCCCAACACATGAACGTGCGGTAAAAATCTGAAGATGGCTGCCAGAGGCGGGGCTTAGGTAGAGGGTAGTCATTGTCTGTGGTCAGTATGACGCATAGACCAGTGATTGGTTATTACTACGAAAGACAGATCAGAAACGAAACTGATACTGGTTTTTTCTTTACCGAGGATTCCCAGCCTGACGACGGGGAATATTCATGAGCATGTGAATCCATGCCAGACCCCATGCTGGAGAAATGTATTATATTTTTAATATAGATACACCTGTCTGAGAGTGATCTCTAGTGTCCTTTACTCTGTGTGCTCATTGAGGTCTTACAGTCACCCGCACCACTTCCGAGACCTAGTCTTGACCGCCGCCAATGCTACCTTGATTGATGTGGCTTGTCCAGAAGGTTACCCTGTTCCAAGAAACTAGGATGGCCTTCTGAAACTCTGCCCAGCAGGTCAGAGTTCAGAAATCCATCTTAACACTCCCTTACAGGGTTAGGAGCAGTTGCATCACAAGTCTGCAATGGTTTAGAACACCCCATCTTGTTCACGAGTCGCAAACTTTACCTACGTGAAATAAATTACTCTGTGCTGGAATTAGAGGCCCTTGCCATCAAGGGGGCCATTATCCACCTTAGATACTATCTTTTGGGACAAAAGTTCACACTCGTCATGGACCATTCTCCACTAGTGTGGATTAGCCTGCGAAAGGACTCCAACCCTTGTGTCATGCAATGGTTCCTAGATCTGCAGCCCTAATGTTTCACTGTAGAACACCGAAAAGGTAAATACCAAGGGAATGTAGAATTCTTTTCCAGGTTTCCCTGTGAAACAGATGTGGCTACATTGCATGGAGGAAGGTTATGCGAGAAACCTGAAGGTGTCTCACCCGCAAGTCCCCAGGGATCTGTCATCCAGGTGGCCAGGACAGGGCCATCGCTATTGGGTCCAGTTCCTGGCGGTGGACCAGTGCGGGAGGATCACCTGGATGGGGGTCTTCTGGGAGTGGAACTGGGTCACCAAAGGGTGAGATGTGGTATCCCCTTCCTTATGGCACCTTTTCCACCATCCTATCAGGTAGGATATCTAAAAACTCACCCCCCCCTTTTCCGACACAAACGCTTTCTCATGGACAGTTCATCGTGAGCTACAAAGGACTAACACCAGAGCCCTCTACCTGACATGGCACAACGCAAGCATCAGGCAGAGTCAAGCAACTGCTGATAACTACACACACCTGACTCCCATTACACTTCCCCACACAGATAAAAGGCGGAGCATGAAAGCACACTCTGAGCAAGGCCAAACTCACGAGGAATCAGCTATCCTGAGACAGCAGCTTAAACCCGAGGAGAAAGGCAGCAAGATCTGACAGGACGACAAGGAGGGAATTATCCTTGCGCTTTAAAACCCAGAACTGCGACTTTCAAGAAGCCTCAAGGAAAAGATACATGAGACCGGTAATTGCAGCTGACGAACGGTGTAGCGTGCATCAAAGGTACACAGGGCCCTCCCGCACTGATAGCTAGGGCGAGGAGAAGCGGTTGCCACCGTGGTTCCGTCCTTGACACAGAGAGCAAAGCAACGCCCACGAGTTCAGCACAGCCGGTGAGTTGGAGAAACATATAGCACAACGGACTGTGTTATGATCAAGGTTGCAACATTGATCAATATTGTATGAAGAAAGAGAACTTGAATATAATTGAACTTCTGATTGAACTGAAAGTCTTCGATTATCTGTAAACTGAAGTTGGTCTGAGCCGGGCTGAGGGGGACTAATTGTAGAAAAATGGTCTGAGCCCGGAAGAGGGTGACTCCTAGGTGAAGAGTAACACACCGGAGAAGATTGTTGAGGCAAATGTGAACATGACTGAGGGATGCCTACAAATTGAAGTTGGTCTAGTGGGATATTTTGACCCATTCCATGTGCCTCGCTACATCAATTTACTGCAATGGTGAAAGAAACAGCCCAAAATGACTGCGCCGACTCGTGTGCGCGCCAAAATCTTTAAAACTGTGCTTGTGTCGGAAAGTGAATAAGGCTGCACACCCTGCCACACACAGTTTAGGTGGGGTGAAACAGAGTCCTCGTTGCAGCAGCATGCCAGTGGGCTCTGCCACAGTCAACATGGAGCAAAGTGAATGAAACAGCATCAGTGTGCTGAAAACCCGAAAATGCCTCTTAAAATCACATTTCTCTAATCTTAAAAAGTGCTGTTTTGGTGCCAAATCCATTCATTTCTACTGAATCATTGAGATTAAATGGCCCTGCAATGCACTGGATCATCCAGTGTGGCTCAGAGAAACCGGGCCTCATTTTAATGACAGCTCCTACAAAGTATCCTTCAAGAAGCAAACCAGGAAACCTTGTTTTTATTTCTTTGCAACAAATATCAAGAAATAGCTGTCCAGAGAAAGACTATAAACAAATACTGGATACATTTAGTCATGCTGCAAACAATTCCAGCACTCAAGGGAAGAACTAGTGCCGACTAAAATGTGTATCTGTTGCAGAGGAAAACCGGATTTAAAGAAATAAGTTTAATGTGCTTTTTCATGAATGAAGAGCAAAATCGCCTGTTTTTAAAGTATATTCTTGTATAAAGGTTTAATTAGTTAAGAATGTCAAAGGATTTGCTAATGTTAAAAATCCACCTATAAACTGTTTTAATTTTATATGTTTAAAGGAAACATTTAAAAGGTGAAATTCAAAGCTAAACCCAGTCTGAGTTAATCCACTATATAAAAAACAAGACCTGCTTTATCAGTTCTTAGCCCTGAGAAAGGTTGACACCTCCACTGCTGACACAGGAAAGGCTAATTGCTCCTGGGAGGCCTTGAATACTCAGACAAGGGACTTCATTAGACATTCATCTTTGCCCCAGGCGAAGACAATAGCAGGCTTGGACACTGACCCTTCCAGGGGGAGGGGCAGGAAGCTTCACTCTCAGGGGAGAGGCCCCTCATTCAACTTCAAAGGATTTGACATGTGCTTAGAGTTGAAGAAAAGAAAAACAAACTGACATGTGACTTCTGGGTTTAAAATGCTTATTCTGCCACTGAACTTCAAGACATTTAACTTGGCACCAGGAATGAGAACAAAATGTGAAAAGTGTATAATTCTAAATCGAATTGTATGTTATTCATTTGAAAACTTGGTAGGACTTTTTACTGCATAAGGAACATAAGTTATAAAGAATGACCAATTGCGCAGAAAGTATTAATGTTGCGTACATAACATTGTGTACACATATTCTAAGGGTAATTGCGCATATATGTTCAGAATTGGGAAATGTTAGGCCAAATCTTTCATAGTTAAAATTGCCAAAATTCAACAGAAAGACTAAACCAGGTCCCACAGACCTGGGAGTTGGATTCAAATGTGACCCACGAGATATGTAACTTACGTATCTGATTTTCTTAGAGGGAATAACTACATAAATATGTATTTATGGGAAAGTTACATTTTGGTTCCAGTGGCTAGGAGAGGTTCTAGTCATTGTAAAAAATCATCCCATAAATTTGATGTTAGGCAGAAACCTGTGCAGTTCCCTTGGGGACCACTGCAAAAAGTTTAAGTCTACAGGAGTAAGCAGTAAACCCAATTGGTAGCAGTCTGCACCACCCAGATTTACCTGGTAGCTGTGGATGAGCAGTCAGACCTCTCTCAAGAAGAGTTAGGCAGTATATAGAGTATACACAATAGGGCTAAAAATACAGTAGCACAAGCAAACACTGACCAGAGCTTTGGTGTAAAAGTATATAATTATTTATTTAAAGACACACTTGTAAAAATACACTGGCACTAATATGTCAAGCAGGTTCAAACACAGTCACTATAAGTATATACACCTCCCTAGTTAATTATTCAACAAGTCTAGGTTAAGACAGCACTTATTTAGCAAAACAGAGGTGAGCGCGTAACCGTAGATGGCACTCCAATAATTTGTTTAAAAAGGGAGAGAAGAGGCAGAATAGGAAAATAACACAGTACCAACACTTTTAAGAAACCACAGCAAGTCAAGAAAGGTAGGGTCTGCAGAGCAAAAAGTTCACAGGCCAGGCCCACTCTTGGAGAGAGCAAGGCGGAATGTCCCCAAGATCACACAGTGGAAATGCACTCAAAGCCTTTGCAGAAAATTCAAAAGAGGTTGGATCAGTTCAGAAAGGTAAAGTTAGCAGGTCCGAGGTCACCCCAGGACACAGAGTCAAGGATTTACGGGACACCTTGGACAATCTGTTGCAAGGGAGACCAGGCGGAACACAGTACCTGAAATGGTGAGAAAGCTCCAGCGGGGGCAGTTGTTCCTGGCAGCGGGTGCAAGTCGGGGCTTCATCCAGGGGAAGAGATTATCTCAATGTGGAGGAAAAGCTGGAGGTCGTTGCACTGCCAGGGAAGAAACCAGCCGCGGAGTTTCCCAGTTAAAAGATACAACCCTTTTATTCGCTGTAGTGGTGAAGCGTGGCTATCCGGCCGCCGGGGTGCTTGGCACGGGTGATTCGACCACAAGACGATCCAGGAAGCGAAAAAGGCAAACTGGTTGGTCCCACCAGCTCAAAGGGAAGAAGACTCGCCTGGAAGAAGATCTCTTCTGT
Source organism: Ambystoma mexicanum (assembly GCF_040938575.1). Taxonomy (NCBI): domain Eukaryota; kingdom Metazoa; phylum Chordata; class Amphibia; order Caudata; family Ambystomatidae; genus Ambystoma; species Ambystoma mexicanum. Next base: position 603,692,771 of record NC_090922.1, read on the forward strand.
CGGGAAAGTGGCAAGTTTCGTACCGGTGGGGTCGTCGTTGTAGATGGCTTAGCTTCTCCCCTCTTCGGATTCTTTAGGTCCTGTGGTGACTTCTGACAACCGGGGAATGAATATTAAATAAATAACCCGGCGGTATCTTTAACATTGCACCAAAAAGTGGTGCGTTTAAAATGAATGGGAAAATCCTGGTGGAATATTTCGCATGGTATCCACTGCCACCAGCAAGAAACTCGACAAGGGGGGACTGGACAGTGCCCCCTTGGAAAACAGACCCAGGGGCAATCGAATTACCCCTACCAGTACTTCCACAATATGATGGTTTGTACTGGTTATGTTCACAATTTAAGGCTAGTAAAGCCAATGGTGACTTTACATGCCCTGGGAGACAGTAGTCAGTCCCAGGGTATGGAGTCTTTGTTTGGGGGTCACTATGACACCCTTGTGTTACTGCACTGAGGGTGCTGTGTAACACACATACCAAAAACACATGAAGTCCTATGAAGTAAAAGACCCCTTAGCCCATAAAACACATTACATAGTCAAAGGACATTCTCAAATCATGTCTAAGAGTGGGAGAAAAAAAGAGTCTCGCTCTTAGCAGGAGAAAAAAATAAACCCCAAGTGGGGGACTCACTAGGTTTGGGAAATTAGCCTTAACAGAGAATTCTCCCTAACACTTGACATCCTTTTTTTGTCATCCAATCAGCGAAAAGCAAGGCGGAAACTGTGCCTTTGACCAATCATAGCATTGTGGGTGTGGGTTGTAGGACTGCCCTTACCATAAACTTTATTTGGCATGATAAATAAGGGAACCTCACAACACACAGAGAGACTGATTCCTGACTGCATCTTAATTTTCTGCGTGGCGCCCTGCTCCAAACTCGCCATCCCACCGATCTCCGGTCTCCAGTAACCAGTGCAGTCCAGTGCCGTTCAGGTGACCAGAACCGCCCAGCTGACCCTATAGCGCCAGATGTGCTCTGCTGTCCTTTTTTAGACCCGATCCGTGTGATGACCAGAACCCTTGACGGTCCAAAATTTGAATTAAAGTGGACTGTAAGTATTAATAGGAATCATAGTAAACCATAGCATATCTTGCCTTGCCTTGTCATATCCCAATCTCTAAACCATCCTATCTTTACCTTAAGAACCTGTAGTATGGTCACAACCATTTTTGCAACCCTGTCTGTGATTCCTAGTGTTAGTGTACATTTTCTCTTCATTTGTGTTTCACTAGAACATAAGTCATTAGTGATTTTGATTAAATAAAGTAATTTCCCTAAAGAAAACGTGGTATCCACCACGTGAAGGGTTACAATGGGCGTGTAACTGTGGAGGGTCATGGGTGGCCTTCTCTTTTTCTTAGCCATTAAATCTAGTTTCAGTAAAATTAATCTGTCATTTTAAAACCAATTTTCTGTTTTTCCTTGCTCTATTTTCCTAACACCTCTCATTCAACATTGCATAACTCTCTCAATTTAATAGCTAGAAACTTCGTTTCAACTCTGATTAATACATAAGACCTGTAGCTACATCCCAACACAAATAAAAACATCCAAAAACATTCTCTTAAAAACAGTGTAGTGAATTTTTGGTGGGAATTTGCATTTCTGCAAAGTTTTACACGCATGATTTCAATTTAAATTATTTCCAAACTTCCATTAAGATCAAAAGTATTTACTTTTGTTCATACTATAGCTTATGATTGTTAGCATCTTTGCCATGTTGCTCCCAAAGCAATGTATATTGATTTAAGGATTTTGCACACTTTTCATTGTTTTGGTAAGCCACTTTCCGAATGTCATTTTAAAAGTGTAAGATTTCCAAATCGTTTTTCTCTCTTGTTTGGGGAGGGAAGGTTATATTTAAATTCTGTTGACTGTTCTTTATTCCTGAATACCTGCTGCTTCCTTACATCTGTTTAGAATTGCCTATTTGTGAGTTGAGGAATTCTGCAGGGGGAAATTGTAACTGAAGTGCTATCTTTCAAACAAGGCAAAAGTGTTTTCACTGTGTTTTATATTCTGTGTTGGTAAAAGTGAATTTAACTGCCTTACATACCTACCTATCTGTTATTGCGGCTCCCTATTACAAAGCATATGTTTGAATTGAATTTTAAATAAATAAATATTACCTTTACCAACCAACCCGATTCCTGGTCCATTGTAACATGGGGGTATTTTGAGAAGGGGGTGTGATATGAGTGGTATATCACTCAGAATATTGAACCTATAGACATAATAAAATAAGTATTTCATTTGTGCACTGCATACCAGGCTGAGACCAGGGTGTATTGCCTGATTGAAATCCTTCAAATTCTGTACTCGACTGAGGGATGCTAACGGTGGAAGAAGGTTCGGAGCCCGGCTGAGGGGGATCCAGGGTGAAGAGTAAATCGCTGTACGTGAATATTGAGAAAGGAACTTTTCTTTATTGTTTAAGGAACATCAGGTCTTCGAAGTCCAGAGACTTTGCACTAAAGAGACTTGGGACCAGAAGGCCCTGATGCTGGTGAAAGGAAGTGGGACCTTGTACCAGAGGAGCCATGGATAAATGACCCACCTTGTCCCGTGCTAAAAACGTGAGGAAGGGGGGCCCACGGCCTAATATTCTGACTTATGATTTTGTGAACACGGCTTTCTTTTTGTGAACATTATACCACACTATTTTGTAGCATAGCGGCAAGGATTGGCAGTAGTTTTTTTTTAGTATAGGCCTTTTTTTTTTATTTGTTTATTTATTTTGTGTTTATCAAATTTCTTTGATTTTACAAAAAGCTGCTCGGTCTGTGCAGGAGAGATCTTCGTCTTTTGTGTTGGGAGTGAGTTACTCTGCGGGTAAAAATGTTTGATTTACAGATGCTTGGAGGTTATCATCTTTGAGGCATTTTGCCAAGGATAAGTCTATGATCTTTGCTGCTGCAATCGTCCAAGATGTTTTGTTTTTCCACTTATGAGTCGGTTCCACCAGACTACTTCTTCTCGTAAAACAGAGGGCTTTAGTAGCGGGAGTAAAAAAAGCTTGCCTTAGGTCGATTGTTTTTGTGCAGGATATTAAAGATGGCGTATTGTTTCGGTTTGTGTGGGATCTTTGCACAGTCTGCAAGTACTCACGTTGGACAGACCTCTCAATGCTCTAATTTCATTTGTTGGTTAAGAGGTTTAGTCGTGCCCTTAAAAACAGTTGTCTTGTTGTTTTGTCAGGAAATCTTCTCACGATTAGTGGGTGATCGTTTAGTTTTTTTGTGTGTTGCGGCAAATGGGCGAGAAGTTTATTTGTTGTTGCTTTTTCTTGCGTGAGTATCCAGTCTTGTAGATCCATTTTCTTTTTGATTTTGTTGGGGGTGAGAAAAAGTTCTTCTTTGGTGAAACCGAGTTCTATCAGAGTATTTTCCTTTTTTTTCGCCCAGGCGGATAACGATTTGCAGTTTCCTCTTTGAATTTCTTGATTGATTAGTTTGTACTGACTTGGAGCGTCTGGCATGATTATTTTCCTGTATAGCAACATTTCATTTGCATCCACTGTCGCTTTCAATGAAGTTAGTCCTAGTTCTCTTCGGATTGCCGCTATCGCTGTTGATTTTGGGAATTGCATTACTTCTCGCCAAAAGTAGCCCTCCAACTTGTCCCAGATGGTTTTTGGGATTGTCAGGAAGGCTTCCCCACCATATGTCAGCGCTGGAACACTTTGCCCCTGAAAAACTTTATGATTGGGAGCAAAGAGCAGCGGCCAAATTTCCTGTCCATTGCTCGACCCGGAGCTGTTAGTTTTCTGGTCTTTTCCCAAAGATTGTGTTGCAGTCTTACTTCGTTGCCTGAGCTGTCAATTAGCACTCCAAGATATTTGAACTCTTTTACCACTTCAATTTTGGTGTTCTCGATTGACCAGTGGAATGTTTTTTTTCTAGCAGTTGATTTCTCGAGGATCAGAATTTTTGTTTTCTGCTTGTTTATTTCGAGGTTGTTTTCTGAAATATAGTTTGCTAAATTGTTTAGTTGGCGTTGCAGCCCAACAGGGGTTTGATCAAGGAGTATAATATCATCTGCGTAGAGAAGCCTTGGAGTTGGGATATCACCCAGTTTTGGTGCGAAGGTTCTGAGATCTTTACCGGAGTCTTTGTAATCCCCAATGAAAGCTGTAAAAAGTGCTGGAGCCAACAGGCATCCTTGCTTTACGCCTCTGCTGATTGTGATTTCTTTTGATAGAGTTTCAGCGTGGTTTAGTTTTACCCTCATTGATGTGTCTTGATGCAGTGCCTTTATAGGCTCTAGTAATTGGGGTGGGCATTTCCATTGTTCCAGTTTGGCCCATAGCCTGCTTCGGTCGATTTTGTCAAAGGCCTGTGTTAAGTCCACAAAGGCTATGAAGACCTTACGTTGCTGTGCTCGAGTTTTGTTCTTTATGATATTGAGTATCATGATGTTTACTTGTGTACCAGTGTTCTTCGAAAAGCCTGATTGGAGGGGATCCCAGCTGGGTGAGGTTGAAGCCCACCTTTGGAAGCCTTTCAGCAACAGTGAGCCAAAGATGTTCCCGATGGTATCTAATAGTGCTATTGGGCGGTAGTTAGTGGGATCAGTTCTGTCGCCCTTTTTGAAGATCGGGACTACCGTGGCCTTTGTCCATGAGCGGGGTATCAATTTTGAGGTTGTTACCGTTTCGAAAAACAAGGCTTATAAACTCGGCCCATTCTTTTGGGTTGTTTTTTAAGTCTACATTTGTAATTCCATCTGGTCCGGGCGCAGGACTAGGCTTTAGTTTGTGGATTGCATCTTCTATATCTTCAATGTCGGAGATGTCTTCCCAATTTGAATTGTCATTTGCGGTGTTTAGGGTTTGTAGTCCGTTGGGGTTTTGGAATAGGGTGGAAAAGTGGGTCGTCCATCTTTCTTCACTCACTGTGTTGGCTAGGTTGTTGGCCTGGTTGCTATCTTTTTTTATGAGTGACCAGAAATCTCTGGAGTTTCTTCCCATTACCTTTTTGAGCATTTCTTCTGAGTCTTGTTGGTATAGTAGAATGCGGTAATATTTTTACCAAGCTTTATATTTTGCTGTTTCTTCTCTTAGTTTTTTTTCCATAAGTATCGATCTTGATTTTGCTGCAAGGCGTTTTAGTTTCCTTAGTGCACGGCGCTTGAGTACCAATAGTTTATCGTACTTATGTCGTCTTTGGGGGTTGTCTTTTTTCTGACCCGTTGTGGGGTTTGTCTGCTATTGAATTAACAGGGGTTGGTAGTCTGGTTCGGTTTTACACCGGTTAGGCTCTTTGGCAAGTTTCTTTTTGTAGTTTTGTGCCAGATCTTTTATCCTTTCAGCGTTCAGTCTTAGGCGGTTGCCTTGGGTTGTTACTTCCACTTCTTCCGACATTACGTGTTTGACTGGGCGTTGTGTGGTCCATGATATTAGAAGGATGTTATGATCGCTTTCCTCTGTGCGTAGGACCTCAAATGAGGTTAAGAGTTCTAACATACCTTCTGAAGCGAATATATAGTCGATTGTTCCCGCTTGAGATGCTCTTTCCCAAGTTGGAATTAGGGGTTTTGTTGTTGACAGCAATGCCGTGTTGTGGAGGTTTCTGGAGTCCATTAATTTTAGCCATTTTTTGCCTCTTGAGTCTCCTCTTGTCTCGCTGTTGGGTGCTGTTGGGTAAGAGCTTTTATGGGGACATTTAGCGTTCAGGTCTCCGCAGATAATTAATTCGGTGGTTTCGGAGTTTATTTGGGTCTCGTCTATTTCTGTTTCAATTATACGAGGAAAATCGTCATCTGAGATTTTGTCTGGGTTCCAGTACGTTGTTATTATTATGATCGGGGTTTCCCAGCTTTTGTTCATGATCGTGTTTTGTCGGGTCCACTTCACCTTAATTGATAGATGGTTCTGTGAGGAAGATAGCTCTTTGTCTATTTCCAGACCGCTTCCTGTTCGAACTGCAATCAGGAGGCCTCCAGATGGACGGCCCGTTTTTCCTCTTACGGCTTTTGAGGTTGTCAGTTCGTAGCCGTCTAAAGCTGGCGAGGTTGTCAGCCAGGTTTCTTGTAGTGCTAGAATGTCGAAGTCTCTTAGATTAGTTTTTCCTGTTTTCATCAGGTGTTTGAATCCTCGGGTGTTCCACGATGCCATTTTCAAAGTTGTTGTCGTTGAGAGCAGGTTTGTTGTTTTTCCTAAGGGTGAATCTTTCTCTGCTCTCGTTGGTTGTTGCTATTTAGTAGGCCTGTTTGGGGTTGTTTTAGGAAACCAGGACCATAGCTGTTTTATTGGTCCAAGAGAGAGTCCGGTTGTCCTTTTCTGGTCTTTGTCTTTAAGGTTGATTCTTGGTGTTGGGAGCTTTTCGGCTGTAGTTTCGTTGCCAGCGTGGTCGTTTATCTTTCTGGGTTCTCTCTGTTTCAGTTGATGGGGTATTTCTTTCTCGCCTTCTCGACTGGTTTTCAGCGTTGGATGACAGGTTTTTTGCGGCGTGTTTCCGGTGGTGTTATCACCTTTTCTGTTAGCTCTGAGGCGGTGCGACTGGAAGCTGTCCGGGCTGGACTGGATCTGCTGGTTGGGTGTTTGGTTGTCGGTCCAGTATTCCGTCAGGAGATAGCCTATTTGTCGTAGATCTGTGTCGGTTTCTTTAGACTGGGTGTTTCTTGCATTGTTTTTTATGTGTATGTATGCTTTTGCTTTACGGGCTTTGTGGTATGGTTCTACTAGAGGGATGTCTTCTGGTTTCAGGTGTCTAAGGGACTTGATGTTTCTGAACATTTTCATTATCGTTCCTCTATTTAGAGTTACTGCTTCAGAGTTGTGATCTGTTTGTTCCATCTTGAGGATTATTGTCTGGCAGTTTTCATCATTCTTTTTCTTTAATGCGCGGGAGGTCCATTCTTTTCTGGGCTTATTCCAAGGGGCCTTTTTTCCTGATCGGGATCGGCTTATTGGTCTGCGTCGAGGGGTTCTTTCCTTTGACCTCCTGGTTTTATTTCTTTCAATGTTGGGGGTGTCTTTGTTGTTGACGTTGCATCTTGCATCCAAGAATAGGGCTTCACTTTTTTGGGATACTGGCAGGGTTGGCTTTGGTTGGGAGGAGAGGTTTGGTCCTTTCGGATATCTTAAGTTCACTCTGGGGGTGTTGCGATGTGGTGTTGCACTTTTTCGTCTCCTTTTTGTTTGTTGCTTTGATTTTGGTGGGGTCGAGTCGATGCCGATTGTTGAGACCTCTTCAGCATCTTGATCTGGCGTTAAGTGTATGGACAGGTTCATTAAGTTTGTATCCGCCAAGAAGTCTTCCGTTGTTCTTGGTGATTTTTGAATAGATTGTTGTCCCAGTTGATGAGTGGGGGGTGATTTTGGTTGCTGGTTAGTAGAAGTAGTTTGTTTTGGAAGAAGTATTTTTTCTGGTCTGCCACGATCTGTAGTTGAATCATTGGTCATTGTGCGATTTTCTGCCAGTGTATTTTTTTCTGAGGATTGGGTCGGTAGATCTGTTGTTGTGTTGAGTTGGTTGGGTGACTGATTCTTCTTGTATGTTTCTTTTCCTTTGGTTCCCAGGATTTTCTTTATTTTGGGCTCTTCTGGTAGTCTGCTTTGGAAACTAAAGATCTGGGCGCATAGTGGTTGCTCTGTTTGCGTTTCTGCAGTCGAGTAATGTTTTTGTTCTCCCTTTTCAGCTCTCGGAGTATGGTCTTTAGTTTTTATTTCTTGTTCCTTGGCCGAGATGAAGCCTTCTAGAAAGATTAGTTTCGTATGCATGAGAGCAATTAGGGTTGTGTTGTCTTTTAGTGTGTCATTCAGGGTCTCGTAAAGTTTGCCGAAAGGAGCTAGAGCTATGGGTATCACTGACATTATGGTCATCATGTCTGGTTTCCTTGATGGAGTTTCTGTTGTTTGAGGGAGGCTTGTTCTGCCGGGTCTAGCCGGTGATGTTTGGGGCTGTTCAGATCTTGATCTTTCTTGTGTCTGATTGTGTGGCAGGTAACTTCCTCTTTGGTCCCTTGTTAGGGTGCTTGTTCTCATGGGTCTGGGCGTTAGCAAAATTTCCCAGTCTGCTCAGACTGCTGGAGCTGGTGGGTCTTGTCTATGATCAATGATTTTATTTGTTGCCGTTTTGGGAGTTTGGGATTCCTGCTGCTTGGTTTGGGATCCAATGTTTGTTTCTGCTTCTGAGTGGGTTCCATTGGCTTGGGAGGGTGCATCTTCGTCCAGCTGTGACTTGGTTTACTTTTGAGGCAGTGGGTCGATAGAGTGCTATGGGTGTTCGTCTATGATTGCCGCTTTTGGTGGTGGTTTGTCCATGAGTTTGCCAATTGGCGTTGTCGGGTCCTGTGTTGTGCTGTTGAAGTTTTGACTAGGCTGGTCACCTTGTTTGGCGATGTCTAACGTTTTTTCCTCTAAGTCTAGGGCCTTGGATGTTGTTTTGCGAGCTTTAGTTGTCGGCCCTGGGTCAGTTAGGGCCTCCAGTATCTTGTTGTCGGTTAATTTGTTGAGACAAGCGTGTTTATGTTTCCCCTGTCTGGAGAAAAAGTCTTTCAGGGAATTGCAAAAGGTGGTTTTTAGTAGTGCTTCATTTGTGGGGTCCTGTTCGTTTTTTGCTGATTGCGGTTTTTGTTAGTTTTTCTTTTTGTCTGGCAGCCATTAGCCTGCTTGGTTTTCTGTGTTTTTTGAGCAGGCTGTGTCAGACATTTTTGTTTCTTGTTAGTTTCTGTGCCGGGTGCTGAGTCTGTTTCAGGTGTGACTTTTTTGCCTGGAGCGAACTCTTCCCAAACACTGTTTGGTTGAGTTCCGTCGATCTCCTCTAGGGGCGCTCTTCCAGACTGCTGGAGTGTTGGAGCGAGGGGCCGGGGAGGCATGCTGTGATTCTCCCAGCCCTCAGCTCCTGCTGCTTCCTCCGCGGTCTCCGACACGTGAACCATAGCTGCGACAGTGCTGCAAGCCGGTCTCTCCGCGGAAGCTGGAGCTGCCGGCGACCTGGTCGAAAGCCTCAGCGTTCATCCTTCGCAGGCGGTGCTGGGAGCCGGTGAGATTTCTCGGTTTCCTGCGGCGCTCATGTTATTGTTGTGAGCGGGCTCATCCACGGTTGCTCCCCCCGCTGGGGCGAAGCCCCTCGCAGCCTGTCCTCCGACCTGCTGCAATGGGATGCTCTCGGCGGTGGGGAGTTGGCGTGAGGTCGGGTCTTCGTTCGGCTCCGCATTTGATTCTTTTGTGATTTGCGGCTGAGAGGGCGAATTATGGTGCGTTGTCACGCCGGCTTCGGTCGCAGGCGACAACTGAATGCTTTGAAAGTCTTTAGCCAATGACATGGCTTTTTTTGGTGCTGCAGGGTTAAAGATGCAGTTTGAGCGTCCGCTGGGAGTCCCGCTTGGGGTGGTTGAGAGTAGGGGGGGAATTTAGGGCCAGGATTTGCTTGAACTGGTACGCGTGCTTTAGGTGCTTGTTTTGTGGCTGGTTGGTTTGTTGATTGTGAGGTTTGAAGTATTGATGGAGCCGGGCCCGTACTCCTCAGATATCTTTTTTCCGGTTCTTCGACCTCTGTTGTTGGTCTCCCCTGCGAAGATTGCGCGGGGTATGCGGGTTCTGGGTTCATTTCATTTGCAGCCTGACAGCCTCTCAGTCCTGACAAGGACTGCAAAGACTGCTCAACTCTGCTCGAACTCCGCGACCGCTCCGCGGTGCTGGGTACGTTTTGTAGGTCCTCCCACAAAATGCTGATTGTTGAGACCTCTACAGCCAAAATGGTGGCTGTAGAATGGAGCACAGAGAGAGAGGCAGCCTGGGCGTCTCCTTGGCGTAGGTGGGTGGTGAATGTAGAAAAGGTCCTGGACGAAACAGCCAAATCAAGGGGCTTGAAGAGCAGAGTTTCTGGCTGACGGCGTGTACGCCTGTGGACAGGCTGGAGGATGGGATATATGGGGAGCAACTCCCTGAGCCACAGCCGCCTCTGGTCCCCAGGCCCAGCCGGCGTCCTTCCCGGGCTCCTCTATTATTACGGGCAACTCCTCCTGCCGATGCAGCTCGGCTCCATCACCGACAGACCACAACACACTCCAATCCAGGCCTGCTCAATGACTATAGGCCTTTTACTTGACTAGACTTATCAAGGACTGTATTATTATTTGATGGTCGTTGCATGCTCCGATCTTAGATTTAGGTTTAGATCTGGCGTTTTTCTCACAAATTGAATAAACACTCTTGAACTGTGATCACTTGTGTCTGTCTTACTTCAATACCATGCCTTCCTTTCAGCAGAAGACACAGAGCTAACACAGTAGGATGACTGCTGCGGAGGACAGCACAGCAAAAAGCCACATAGCGAGACAAGACCTACACCACAACACAGTCAAGGCGCCCCAAACCTGAACAGAGACAGCAAAGGGTAATCAACCAATAGGCCACAGGGGACAATATTTTATAAATAAAGGCCTCTACGAATGTGAGACAGGCATGCTATCAAGAGACGACACAGGCAACAAGGTTTATGTTTTAAACAGTAAACTTTTTAAATAAAGTCAAGATGGTCTAAGGACTAGCTTGCCCTATCTCCAATTTGGGAGTGTCCCTCAACTGATGCAACTAAGGAATGTCTAAGTCCGTAGGTTCAAAACAAAAGTCTGTTGGCGTCCAAACCTATGCTTGCCCTCTCATCTAACTAAACAGAGTAGGGATTTTCTTGCTCAGGAAAAAAAGTGTTCAAAAGTAAAATGCAAAAACAGAGTTCTGATGGGGCTCTTCTTTGGCTCCATTCCCCAAGTTCAAAGCATATTATTTCACAAAGTTCAACAAGGCTTCTCATGGTTCCTTTCCCCATGCCTTGAACGCCTTCCGGTTTACAATGTTCAATGGGTTTCTCAGGGTTCCTTTCCCTGAGCTTTAAGCACTTTGATTCATAAGGTTCAACAACTGTTCTCCAGTATTTAACAGGACTCTGGGTTCTCTTGCCAAAGTCTCCTGTCACACTAACCAACAGGGCTCTGGGCTCTTCTTCCCAAAGTTCAAAGTCTCTTGTCACACTATTCAACAGCAGGTTTCTTGTTCTCATTGATTAGTTTCATAGTTGGTTGGGGCCCTTTGGTCTAAGCGCAGTTGATAGACTGCACGGTCCAACCGTTACAGGTTGCGCAACCATATGCCCTTAGCTCAGAATTCTTCAAAAATGTGTCTTTCTTTATATGCAGTCACTCTGATACAATGTTCCACATCCTTTAACTTCCCTGTGCTCCTTCATATTCAGTTCATTATTCACTTCTAAACTCGATTATCCTCTTAAGGCTTCTCACCTTCATTCAGAGAATTGACAACGTGCCAACTGCACACGACCCCTCCGCTACACTGTATCCAGTCACTTGTATTCACTAGCGCACCGGGTTTGCTTAGCAAACTGAAACTCGCTGGTCACTATGTGTGTTCTTGCTGCTTCTTCGCTTCCAGAGTTTCTGCCCTTAGGCACTCCTGGGTCGTTTCTCCAGCCAGGGGGACGAGCACTCTGAAGCTGCCAGTAAGGCACTGCCTGCTCACACGGCCTCCTTTCACTACTGCTGTCAGCTCCCCGGGGACACAATTCTCTCGCCACACTCCCGCAGACGATCTTTCTCTGATTCACTAAAGTGTCTTCCGGTTTCTTCCACACCACGACAGCACGGCTTGGTTTCCTTTCTGCTGCTCTCCCAACGCCTTATTATTTCTCTTGGGGCTTTCTACTTTTATGCAGCTGCCAGTCAATAATAGGCAGCCTAAGGGCAGGTGCGAGATATCGGACTCAATGGCCTGACTTTGCCTGAACCCATTAATGGGACATGTTTGGTTTGAGTCATGGTATTCCTCCATAGCCCTGTTACCCGTCTCAGTACTATAGTGGTTTTTTTAAAGGGTTTTGCATTACTCTGACGCTTTTTCCTCGTCTCAGTACCATACTAATGATTCCTAAGGGAGTTATGCATTACTCTGAGGCTTCTTACTCGTCCCAGTAATTGGTTTAGGTCCAGTAGGACAGGCTAGGAATGGCAATATGCTATAAAAGCGGAGGGAGAGAAGGCTAAATGAGTGTTGGAAAAGTGGGATACCATGTCTCGCGTTCAGATACCCTATCCCCAATCCTCAAGGACCCTCCACTCAGGTGTTCCTCCCTCGCTTATCCACCCCGAGGGTTAGGATAAAAAAAATGATGGCCCTTCCCCCTGGCCACCTGAACAGAAGATTCCTGCGGGTTAGATGTGAGAGTACCTTCAAGTTTCTCACACGAAGGCCTCTCTAACCAAAACCAACTAAACCACCAGGGAGTCTATACATTAAGCTACAGAGGCGCCTGAAAGAACAACTAGTCCCAGGGAGCTACCACATGCTCCAGGTTAGAATGCAGCCGGTTTAGATGGATAAGGCGGTGGAGCTTACAACACCTTTTGAAGCCCCTAAGCCCTTCCCCAGTCAAACCCCCTGGAAGTAAGGTAAGTGATTGGATAGGGAGAGTGACCAATCTGCAGAGGGGTTGGGGTATTTAAGAAGTTGTGTGTGAAGGGTTGAGTTTGGGTTACTTGGGTGAGGGCAGTCGGCGAAGGAGGATGTCTGCGAGACCAAAGAAAGAGAAAGCGACAGGAGTGTGGAGGTTGTTGGAGAGAGGGGTGTATGGAGTGACTGTATAAGAGCGTAAGGAATAAGTGTAGCAGGAGTAGAATAGTGGTAGGAGTGAAAGGTTTAGGCAGTGGTAGTGAGAGTAGAGAGACAGGGAATGGCAGTGGATGAGAAATGGTACAAAGGCAGCCCTATGATAGAAGCGAGATTCTTCCTGCCCACCTGCTGTAATAACTTTCCCAGCTGGGATCCCTAGGATTCTCAAGAGGGGTGTCATCCCTTGTCGCTAACAAACATTTTGAAAGATGGGGCCGAACAGGAGGCAGGCGAAAATTGATCAGTTCGCCCGTCAGGACCATCTCCCCACTCCATCAGCGGCATCCTCGGCCCCCAATGCTATCGATGTGTTCACCTCAAATCAAACTCTACTCGCCTAAAAAATAGTTCAGACACCCTGGGCTCCAAGATAGACACGCTGACCTGCAGGGTTGAAACCTCCGCCATTCAAATTGACAAATTGTGTGGCCGGCTGACAGAGGCGCAGCAGCGAATAGGAGAAAACGAGTATAGGTTGGTAACCTTACAGAGAGAGGTGATGTCCCTGCATCAATCTGTGAAACATGTGGAAGCCAAGAATGATGATCTTGAGACAAGATTTCGCAAAAACAATATCCGTATAGTGGGCGTCCCGGAATCTGCACACACGGACAATATGGAGCAGTTTGTGAAAAGACTCCTATTGGACATACTAGATCGCCCACCAATATCCTCCACGTTCCTTCTTGAGAGGGCCCACCGCTCTCTCGCTCCCAAGCCCCCTCCCGGGGCACCTGATAGACCGATTATCGCCACGATGCTCAGTTACTGACACAGGGACATCCTTCTCAGAGCCGCACGGGACAAGAGTGAACTCCGTTTGGGCTCCTCCATCATCCGGCTGTTCCCGGACTTCAGCCCACAAGTCCAAGAGCAAAGGAAGACGTATCAGGTGGTTAAAAGCAAGCTCAGAAAGAAGAGCATCCAGTATGCTATGCTATTTCCTGCTAAACTCTACATCGTCCATAGTGGGAAAACCTTGTTCTTCACCACCCCAGCATCGGCAGACCACTTTGTGTCCGAGCTACCCGACTCTCCTGAAGCCAAAGGCAACCTTAACAGTTGATATACGCACATACCTATCCTCTAGTAACGCAACTGAGCAGCCCAGCCCTGAAACTAGGAAGAGTTGAGCTGATGCCACGTTAGTGTGAAATGGAGTTGTCGCTGTTTTGAGCGAGAGGTACTGCTGCGTCCAGCACCCTGTTGGCGCAGTCACTGCGTCATGTTGTCAATGTGTTTTATTTCATTTGGGAAGGGTATTAAGCCAGTATTTTGGTGTTTCTGGCGTGGGTGGGGGTAGGGAAAGGTTGTTTCATGCTCATTGTGCCTACGCAGTCGATGACTGATCTTGCAGTTCATAAGCGTTATAGATGTGTGATATGTTGGGGGCAGTATGTGAGAGGACAGCGATCAACAGATCCTAATTGAGAAATTACCGTCATGAATTGTTAAATAATTGGAGTGTTACAAAACTTTGAATTTGTACAGTAGAATTGATGATATTGTTGTGAAATGTCTGTTTCTTAGATATTATGAATAAAGATTCTAGATTATTGTAGATGTGAAATATTTTTAACACTTTTTTTTATATAAATCCAAGACGTATGTGATAATTTAATGAGTGTGAATTGCATACACAAAAGATAAGAAAACCTGAATGGGACTGGGGAAGCAAGTGACCCTGTGAACATTGTGTATTGTTATTGTTTTTTCGGTAGAGGGCTGTTCATACAAGGTCGACATAAATATTACCTCTAGTCTCCCAGGAGTTGGTTGTGAGGGCAGTATCTAGCCAGGATACACCTGTCATGTTGTGTTGTTTCATTCCCAATCCCTAATGTGAGTGCCCATGGGGGGTGAATCACTAAAGGCTATGACCTGGAACATCAGAGGGGTCACCACCAACACATTTTGAAAGGTGATTTTCCATGCTAAACTTCATAGGGTCAATGTGCTCTGCTTACAAGTGACACCTCCCAGTTGACAGCCCACTCCCACCAGGCCAGGGATTGAGGGGTAAACGGATATGGATCTTCATACGCTTCACAGTCCAGAGGGGTCGTGATCTACATACACCAGTCATTGAGGTTGCGATTAGATGACTAAATATGTGACTCTAGGGCCGCTACATATTTCCGGGGTACAAAACTCTTCTCAATAATATACATGCTCCTAATATGGACTCCCCCGAATTTTTCCAGAATTGTGCGGAAATTATTAATACATTCTCTGCATATGAGGTAATATGGGTGGGTGATTTCAACTTCGCCATATCTTTGGACCTAGACCAATCAATGACAATGCAAACCACCCTATCCAAAGCTGCCACTGTTTCGGGGGGACATAACATAATTTGGGCTGGTAGATGTATGGAGATACCAGCACCCTAATACCAGGGAGTTTTCATTCTATTTGGGAGCCCAAGGCAGCACATCTAGAATAGACTACATTATGCTAACCGCCCCTTTGGTAGGGACGACACAACTTGTCAAGATGTTGCCAAGGAGACTCTCCCACCATTCCCAGATAGTCGCATGCATTTCCATCCCTGATAGGGTGTTACACCCTCCGCGGTGGCACATCTGCCCCTGTGCCCTGGTAGATGAGGTATTCCGGGCTGGGATCGGGAACACATCCAGGAATATTTCCAAATGAACGCAGACTTGGTGCTTGACTTCAGATCTGTGTGGTAGGCCTTTAAAGTCTATATTAGGGGTTTCTGTATCTCCAGGGAACGGCGGAGTTCGTAAATCCCCGACAGGGTCCCTCTGTAGCCTGGAAAAAGATAGTAAAGACCTGAAACAGACAGAGTCCTGGAAGGGATCTGCAGACTGAGAAACTTAACTAGTAAGAAACTTGAGCACCTCGAGATTACGAGCAGAGAAGATGGGTATCTGGGGGACCCGGTACTGGCCACAAAATATGTAGAGGGAGGTAGACCCAACGGAACACTCGCCTGGGCGAGCTGCATAGATAGGGATCAGGATGCAATTATGGAGATCTCCGACGTCAATGGGGACTTGGTTTCACGATCTCTCCCGAAGAAATTAAGTCATATATTGATCTTGTCGCCCTGGGTTGGTTGGACCCCGCACACGAAGACCTGATGAACACGCCCCTTTGGTCGGGAAAATCTGTAGGGTTGTTAGGCAGAATTCTATGCAGTTCCCTTGGGGACCACTGCAAAAAGATTAAGACCGCAGGAGTAGGCAGTAAACCCAATTGGTAGCAGTCTGCACCACCCAGATTTACCTGGTAGCTGTGGCTGAGCAGTCAGACTTCTCTCAAGAAGAGTTAGGCAGTATACAGAGGGTACCCAATAGGGCTAAAAACACAGTAGAGCAAGCAACCACTGACCAGAGCTTGTTATCAAAAGTATATAATTATTTATTTAACACACACTTTAGAAATTACATTAGCACTATTAATCAAAAGCAAGTTCCAACACAATCAGAAAAGTATCCACACCTCCCTTAGCAATTACTAGATAAGTCTAAGTCAAAACACGACTTTTTGTCAAAACAGAGGTGAGCGCGTAACTTAGATGGCACTCCAATAATTAGGTTAAAGGGAGAGGAAAAAGGCAGGTCATAAAAATAAAACAGTTCCCAACACTTTTAAGAGACAAAATCAAGTTACTGAAGGCAGGGTATACTGTAGAGCCAAAGTTCATAGGCCAGGCCCACTTGGAATGGAGCAAGGCGAAATGTGCCCAAGATCACACGGTTTAGCAATGCATTCAAGTCTTTGTACAAATGTTCAAAAGAGGTTGGGGTGGTTCAAAAGACAGACAAAGTTAGGAGGTCTGGGGGCCAACCCAGTTGGAAAGCCAAGGATTTAAGGGTCACCTTTAGCAATCCGAAGAAAGGGAGGCCAGGCAGAACTTAGTGCCTTAAGGAGTGAGGAAGCTCCAGCGGTGGCAGTTGTTCCTGGCAGTGGGTGCAGTTCGTGGTTTCGACCAGGGGAAGAGAGGATCTCGTCGAGGAGGAAACTTGGAGTCGTTGCAATGCCCAGGGAAGAAACCAGCCACGGAGTTCGTCGGTTAAAAGGTGCGTTCCTGGTATTCGCGGTCACAGTGGTGAAACTTGGCTTTCGGGGTGCTTGGCACGGGCGATTCGACCAAGAGACATCCTGGAAGGCGAAATGGCGAACTGGTTGATCCCACCAGCTCAGAGGGAGAAGACTCTTCCAGCAGAAGATCTCTTGTCGTCGGGAAAGTGGTGAGGTTGTTGCAGCAGGGCTCCACCGGTGGTGTCGGCGTTGCAGATGGCTCAGCTTCTTCCCTCTTCGTATTTCTTAGGTCCTGTGGCGACTT
Source organism: Ambystoma mexicanum (assembly GCF_040938575.1). NCBI lineage: Eukaryota > Metazoa > Chordata > Amphibia > Caudata > Ambystomatidae > Ambystoma > Ambystoma mexicanum. The sequence continues at coordinate 603,709,722 of NC_090922.1, forward strand.
CTGAAGTTCCAGTCCCAAAAGCCCTGCTTTTATGCAGAAAACCCCCCATTCAACAGCCTAGCTGTCACTCAAACATGCTAAGTGGTGAGCCGTGCGGCTCACCACTGTCCCAATCAGAATAGAGTGCGACATGAGTTGCTAAGGCAACGCATTCCAGGGTGCCAATTCCCCCACCCACACATCCTGTGGAACCCAGACAGAGTGGCACCAGTTGGAGGGCTTCTGTGGAGAAGCCCGCCAAAAAGTGGAACAAAGGGCCCGACCTTGGTTTGAGTTACAGAGACGGACACGAACGCCATTTTAGAAGAGAGTTCTGGCAAAAAGACCCAACCGGTGATTTAATATTAAATAAATAAACTGGCGTTATCTTTAACATTGCACCAAAAAGTGGTACGTTTAAAATCAATGGGAAAATCCCATAGGAAATATTCCGGTGGAATATCTTGCGTGGTAACCACTGCCACCAGCCAGAAACTCGACAAGGGGGGACTGGACAGTGCCCCCTTGAAAACAGACCCAGGGGCAATCGAATTAACCCCTTCCAGTACTTCCACAATATGATGGTTTGTACTGGTTCTGTTCACAATTTTGGACTAGTAAAGTCAATGGTGACTTTACATGCCCTGGGAGACAGTAGTCAGTCCCAGGGTATGGAGTCTATGTTTGGGGGTCACTATTACACCCCTGTGTTACTGCACTGAGGGTGCTGTGTAACACATACACAAAAAATAGATGATACCCTATAGGAGTAAAAAAAAAATCCATAGCCCATAAGCACACAAAAAGTCAAAGACATACCTCAAATCATGCCTAAGAGTGGGAGGAAAAGAGTCTCACTCTTAGCAGGAGAAAAAAAAAAAAAATCCAGCAAAGCTGCTGGGGGACTCACTAGGTTTGGGAAATTAGCCTTATAAGAGAATTTTCCCCAACAAGGGTCATCTGAGATCTCCATGCAGTAAAAAGCCCCTGGCCAAGACAGCATCTCTGCCGAATTCTGTAAGGAATATGCCAACATGCTTTCTTCTCACATCATCCATATGTATTAAGCCTCTATGTCTGCAGATCTTTCTTCCAGAATCCACCAGGACAGCAGTTGTTCTCTCCTACTCAAACCGGATAAAGACCCTACCAACTGTGTGTCCTATAGGCCCCTGACAGTTTTAAACACTGATAATAAAATGTTGGCAAAGCTACTGGCAGATAGACTCATCCCACATATGAGCACCCTTGTCCTTCCCAGCCAGGCAGGGTTTATCCACGGCAGATCCACACAAAATAACCTGAAGGGGCTGTTCTCACTTATGCACGTCGGCACTGATGCCCATAGTAGTTGCGGCACTAGATGCAGAAAAGGCCTTCAACTTTGTCGACTGGCCCTTTCTATTTGAAATCCTCTGTAGAACCGATCTGGGTCTCCAATACATACAATGGATTCGACTACTTTATTCGGCCCCACAGGCTCCGATTTTGTCAAATCAGCTGATTTCAGATAGCATTTTTCCAACTAGAGGTACAAGACAGGGATGACCGTTCTCTCCTATCCTTTTTGCACTAACAGTCGAACCTCTTGCACGCACCATTAGGGAGTTCCATTCACATAGAGGGGTGCAGATCTTCTCACACACTTCAACTATTACCCTTTATGCAGACGACATCCTGTTGTACATCAAAAACCCAAAACAAAACCTGCAACTTCTAGTACAGGCAATAGCATGGTTCGGCTGATTCTCAGGGTTACGAATCAATTGGTCCAAATCAGAAATTCTCCCTATAACATCTACAGCACTTCAGATAGATGACGGTACTGATTTTCGGTGGTGCCCTGGGGGAAAGGGATACTTGGCATAAGAGTCTTCACCGCTACACTCTTCAGGGACAACTATCTCACAGCCCTCGAACATTTGGAGCGCAGAGTCGCTAATTGGATCCACCTTCCCCTATCACAAGCAGCACGACAGGTGTTGGCCAAGATGGTCGTGGTTCCCAAGCTGCTTCACAGCTTTAATAACGTCCCACTGGTTCCACCCGCCAGGTACTGGAAACGCACTTGATCACTGCTATCTAGATTAATGCGGGCAGGGGGACAAGCATGGGTTGCACTCGATACACTGACTTCACCATACACCGCTAGAGGGCTGGTTTGCAAGGATCTCTATTTTTACTATCTCGCCTCCCAGATACAATATGATATATGGTGGTGGCATCCTTCGGCGGATCTAACGCATATTAAAATTGAGAAAGCTACTGCCCGACCTGACGACTTCAAGGGCATGCTAAGGGAAACCCCTATGTGCACCTCAAGGGCCGAGATTCAACCTATAGATGTGACCCGCTGGGCATGAGATCAGGCCACCCCCGTTACCAATAGGGATAGAGAATTTCATGATGATTTCGCTCTGAATGCGGTCCATGGGCTCCCACTCACACAGGAAAAGATCCTTAGAACAAAGTTTGAGAAATTGGGGGTACATTCCCTGGGGGATTTAGTATGGGATTGCACGCTTATTCCGTGGGAGGAACTTAAGGGATGAGGCCCCTGGACACCTGTCATCCTGTTATACTATAGATTACGAGTACCCCTTCGTGGTATCTAGGTCGAGTTCCCCAGGGCACCCCACCCCCTCGCAGCTGGCCCAATTCATAACCAACCCACCTGCATTGGAGGTGTGGCCTCAGCATTACATAAACTCATCAAAACCATGCAACCAACCACCCCAGGATTGTTCAGTGCAAGGTGGGACAAAGCACTGGTCGCATCCCCATCGGAGGTCCAGTGGTAGGTGATCTGTGGGATGACCCGGAGGATATCTTTAAACTCTAGATTCCGCTTGACATATTTTAGATTTATACATCAGTCTTATTATTCCCTTGCCGACTTCACAAATACTACCTAGAGAGAGCGTCGACCTGCCCTAGATATCATTTTGACCAAGCTGGCTATATGCACATGGTGTGTGAATGCTGTCATATGCAATCATTTTGGGAGGGGGTGTATGGTGCCATGGGCACAATGATCCCAGATTGCCCTTGCAACTCTCCGATGGCGTGGTTACTTGCCTTTTTTGACATCCCTGGGAAGGCGGAGCGTAAACTCCTAGCTATGGCTTAGGTGGTGGCAAAGGCATTAATAGCTAAAACATGGAAAAGGAGAAGAACACCATAGGTGCGGGGGTGGATTCACATGCTAAAGATCTGTGAATGCAGAGAATAATCATATAGCAGCTCCCTCCCTACCGAAACTTGATTCTTGGACTATTGGACACAGTTTTGGTCATATCTTCATAACAAGACCAACACCTGATCACCAGGGTCCCTCCCAGGGGACACCTGCATGAGTGAATAAGTATGTGTGGAGGAGATGTGTCCTACACCGTTCATGCGGGAACATTTCTGCTGTGGGTGCCCACCCCAATCTTGCTCATTCTATACGAGACCCCTCTGGCACAACAACATATGTATCTGCTCTCTCATACCCATTCTGAGTATGAATCTATGTAACTACTGAAGTTGTACATGCACCAGTTTGAAAGTTTGGGGAGGGAGGGAGAGAGGGGAAAGTGAGGGGGGAGGGGTGCAGGGGGCCGAAAGGGCTTTTATTGTAATGTATTTCGATGTAAATCTTAAATAAAACAGTAAGATCCCACAGTAAGATCCCTCCTCCTACCTGTTTTGTCATGTGGGAAGCAAACCATTCCTCAGTGACAAACACAGGCAGGCTGGAGTTATAGGCAAATATAATGGGATGCCTATAGGATAGAAGGATGGATTATGAAATATTAGGTGAAGAAGAGACAAGAGGGAACACACAGGAGATTGGCGAGAAAATGAACTGAGTCAACCCAGAAGGAAAAGACTGGTTCATTGAGAGAGGGAAGCCAGAGCAGCCCATCAGAAGATGTCCAGTCTGTACAGGAGAATTGACTTCCAAAATAGCCACCTGAATTGTGGGTTTTGCTGATGGAATAATACCTGTCTGACTGTGTCCTTGGCTGTTTGTTCCAGATCTGAAGATGCATCTTAAAAAGGTAAATAAAACAAATCCTTACCCAAAATTGTTCAGTTTTGATCAGGGTAAAGTCTGGGAAGGGAAAATGACCGGGAATGCAAATGAGCTGCACTATTAAAAACATGCCCTTGCAAAATCTATGGAATTCTGGGTAAGCTCCCTCTCTCGGTGGCTGGGCGGGCAGGTCTCCTCAAAATGATGGCACTCCCCCGATTACTGCATTGCTTTTCCAACGTCCCCTTCAAGATCCCTCGCTCCTTTTTCAGAGACATAAACAAACTCTGCAGGGTCCCTTTGGCAGGGAGGTAGGCACAGGGTGGCGCTGGACATTCTCCATAGACCATATGAGAGGGGGGGTTTAAAGGTCCCTGATCTCGAACTTTACTACTTGGCTAGCCAATTAAGGCATGTGACACATTGGATGGCAGATGAAACCACTTCTGACACCCGACTCCTCCAACCAGCTCTGACTCGTCGGTTGCTCCGTGACTTACTATGGGTTGACAAGGGGGCCCTGAGACATTACCCATACCTGGTTAGACTTGGATCCCAGCTCTGGAGGCGGGCATGTAAATCAGTGGGGGCGACAGACCCATATTCCCCGCAGATCCCCCATTGCAGCAATCATGGCTAAACTCTCATGGGGACACAGAAATACGCACTCAGTGGGAACCCTATGTGGTGGCAGTATTAGGAGACCTCATGTACGAACAGGAGCTCATGACATTTAGTGACCTCAGCTAGTCCACAGGCCTGCCCACAGGCCAGTTTCTGCTCCACAGAGCAGTGACAAAGGCCATGAAGGACAGATGGCCGGAGGCCACCGACCAAATCATGGAGAACGATACCATTGAGTCGATGTTGGACACTGCTGAGGGGGCCACGCAACCTCCAGACTATATGAAGCCATACTGCAGGGCACCACCAAAAAAGAACTTAAATGCAGAGAGAGGTGGGAGAGGGAATTGAGCCTTGAATTTGAGGACAAAGCATGGGAGAGAGTGACCCACTACCATAAGAATATTTCTAGAAATGCCCGCCTCCAACTCATCCAACTGTACATTACCAACAGAGCCTACCTCACACCTGATGCCATATCAAGGTTCAAAGGAGCCACAACCCAGATATGCCCCAAATGCAATGAGCCAAGGGCAGGAATGACCCACATGTTCTGGGGCTGCCCGACGGTCCAGAGGTTCTGGGCCCAGGTGAAGGAGAGGGTTGCAAACGCGGAGATTGAATGGGAAATTCACGAACCAGCAGCCTGTATTCTGGGAAGGTATAAACGCTACATTAAGAATAAGCCCCTAAATAAACTCAAAGACTTGATATACATCACTGAGAAAAGACGCATAGCCATGGGATGGAACAGCGCCGGAGGCCTAAGCAAGGCCCTTTGGTGGGGTGATCTCAAAAGATGGATTGCCGCTGAGACCGCAGCTTGGGAGACAGCGATTCAGGTACAGAGGCTGGACTCCAGTGATTAACTACTCCGTTGGGTGGCGTTGACAGTGCCACTGCTCCACCCTGTGGCTCCAGATAGCACATCGGTCAGTATGGACAGTCCCGGCCCAACACGAGGTCCAGAAGGATAAAATTGATGTACCTGAGGTCTTGGAGGGAGGAGGGTGGGGCGGGAAAGTTGGGAATGTTATGTTGGTTTTTTTTGGATTGTGCATATTGCATTGATTTATCTATGATCCTTGTCAGTCACTAATTGTTGAAAAACCAATAAAGATATTTAACAAAAAAAAAAGTATGAAGTGGTGTATATTGTCTATGTACCTTCTACTCCCAACGAGGGGTGGATGGATGGGCGCATGTGAATCCAAGCAGATACAAGCCTCAGAAAGACTATTACAGGTATGTAATATTTGCCTTCTGAGGCTTGTGGATCTGCTTAAAATCCCATGCTTTGCATAGACTAGCAAGCAGTATCGGGTGAAGGCAGTGGGTTGAGAAAAGGAACAGAGGCAAATACATGTTTCAATACTGCCTGCCCACCTGTGAGGCATATCTTGCCTGTGTGTCAACACAATAATGTGTGAAAGAGCGCAGTGAACTCCACGTGGCTGCCCTACAGATAACCTCTAGAGGCACATTTACGATGAAGGCTAATGTACTATGCGTGGAGTGCACTCTGGGTGTAAATTCTTTGATAACGTGTAACACTGCTGTATGCTTCTCACTATCAATCTAGCAATAGTAGCCTTTGAGGCATGATCCCCTTCTCTGCCGGCCACTAGGGACACAAAAAACCAGTCCGTTTTTCACAGTAGTTTTGTTTGGTTGACATAATACACGGCCACTCCCTGAACATCTATTGTTGGAGTGCCCTTTTCCGAGAGTTCTGTGTGTCTTGAAAGAAAGCTGGCAGTTCAATGGATTGGTTGACAAGAACTGGAGCATTGTCCTTAGGTGAGAAGCATGTGTGTTCTTAAGACCACCTTGTTTTTAAGTATTGTGAAAAAGGGTTCAGTCACAGAAAAGGCCTGAAGCTCACTTACCCTTCTAATGGAAGCAATGGCTATAAGGAAAACAGCATTGTAAGCAAGGTCTTTGAAACTTGCTTTAGGCATAGGTTCAAAAGGAGGGCTCATGACTTTATTTAAGACAATATTTAAATCCGAACAGCTGGTGGGCTTGCAACGGGAGGGTAAAGCCTTTTAACTCCCTCCAGGGAGGCTTTCACGACTGGAATTTTCCATAAAGATACCTTGTTTTGTGATGCTGTAGTTGCAAACACTGCAGCTAAAAGGACTTTTAATAAATTAAAGACCTGATCTGAGTTTAACCAGTGTAGTAGATAATTTACTATATGCAAGGTTGAGCAGTGAAAAGGATTTACATTTGACTTTTTACACTATAGCACACATCTTTTCCATTTGTTAAAGGAGCAGTGTCTAGTGTTTGTCTTACAGACTTCTTCTAATATTCCCATGCATGTGTCAGCCACATTAAGGTGTCCAAACTATGACTTTAGGAGCCAAGCGGCTAAATTGGTTGTCCTAAGTTGAGGATGTAGAATTAACCCATGATTCTGTGTCAACATGTTGTAAGGACATGCTAGCTTTAATGGCGGGCAAATTAACATTCTGAGCAGGTGAGAATACCATGTTTGATATGCCCTCATTTGAGCAATTAAATTATAGTTAAATGGTCCTGGTGCATTTCGTGGATTAGATTGTTGGAGGAAAAGCGCATGCAAATATTGCTGACCAAATGATCCACAGTGTGTTCTGTTGGGACTATTTCCACAGGAACCTGGAGGTGCAACATAGGCATTTTGCATTTTCCTTTGTGGCAAACATGTCTATGTTTCTTTGTCCCCGACGTGTGGCCATCTCTACAATTTCTGAATATAACTCCCACTCGTGTTCCGAGTGTTGGCTTCTTTCTCTTTTTAGTGCATTTGCTAGGCAATTGTGCTCCAATGGAACATATTGACATTGGAGATATATTCCTCTTTTGAGGCTACCTTTCCAAATCTTCTTTGCAAGTGTGTGGACAGATTTAGCAAGTTAGTCCCATCCTGTTTGTTGATGTAAAACATGGATGTTGTACTGTCTGTTATAATCAGTACATTATTTCCTATCAAGTGATGTTGGAAAGCTTGTAGTGCCTTGTAAACTGATAGCAATTCCAGAACATTCATGTGCTTTTTGGCAAGAATTTGTCTCCACAAGCCCTGCGCTGTATGGTGGAGACAATGAGCTCGCCATCCTGAGAGTGATGCGTCTGTTTTAATTGTGATATGTGTTGGCGGCTTGACAAAGGGTTTCCCCTGTAACAGGTTCTCCTTTGATCACCATTGAAGTGCTAACACCACTGTTTTTTAAATCTCCACTAGATTATCCCAATCGCTTTTCGCCTGTGACTGTTGTTTTGTTAACCACTGTTGCACTCAATGCATGTGCAGCCTTACATGTGGCGCGATGAAAAGGCATGATGCCACTGTGCCGAGAAGTCGCATTACTTTCCTGACTCATCTGGCGACCGACTGCATGTTACGCTCACCTGGTATCCACAGGGACGCCACCCAGCCGGGTTACTCGCTGGTATGCTTCTCAGCTTTGCCCTGATGTGGTCTGCGGGAAAGGTTCTGCCTTGTAGTAGAATTAGGCGTGCTCTCCGTCCTGCCTTCTTTGCAGGGGCGCGTTGTCTTTCATGGGCGAGTGCGGTCCAGTTACTTCACTGACGCCAGCTCGTTTGATATTTTTCAGTTAGGTCTTATTGCTGTTCTTTAGTTTTGTTGCTATCCTGCATGCCTTTCTTGGTTTAAAATGTCTCTTTTTCTCCCTTAGGTATGCAGAGCTTCAGCGTGGCGAACTGGCTTGGTTGAGCCCCACTGGTAAATGATGGCACATTAAGAGCGCTATGATGCCTTAAGTAAGCGCTATGCGCAGCGCTGCAAAGTCTTGCCTTTGCTAACCTGTGTTTTCCTTCCTTGTAGGTCGCAGTGTTCTTCAGCGCGAGTGGAATGTCTGGAGTGGTGCCAGCCGAGAGGCAACCAGCCAGGTAAGCCTTTTTTAGCAGTTTGTAATTTGTAAATGTCTCTACTGCTTTCTTTAATGTTGCCTCTATCCTCCTCTTTCAGGTCTTTCTGTCTGGGAGGCGTGCAGATTCTAGGAAGCTGTTCTCAGTAGCTGTGAGTGTTTAAAGATGAAGACTGCAGGTAAGATGCTGCTGCTAATGATGTTCCTTTTGTCTTCTTGCAGGTTCTGCTTCTCCAAGGTTCGAGGGAATAGCTGGACACAGTGAGCGTCACGTTGCAAGCTGCAAAGTAACGCGAAGCGTGTTGTCTTGCTCGGGTGTGGTTTAAATAGCCCCAACAAAATAGTCCAGATAAAGTAGTCCCTAGGCTACCACACCCAAAACACTAGACCGCATAGCTTGGTTCTTAGGAACCAAGGTATATGGATGCCTCCATGTTGGCTGACAATACAATAAAGTAGTTCTCAAGCACATTGTTTTTCATGATGTATGAGCCTGGCGCCATAGACGCCAGGACTGGCCCCATTAGGGCTTTTGAAGAGGATGCCAGGCTCTAGAGGCCGGAGTCCTGACTCCACCTGGCCAATGGGTTTGCCAGAGGGGGTTTTGGGCGAGGGTCATGACAGCACTCCCCCCTAAGGCCCCTCCCATGGTGTTCCTTCTGTCTGGCCCAGGTTTGGTTGGGAAGTTCCGATGGAATTTCCCGATTAGACGTGGTGCATGGATATTCTCACTGGGCTCCCAGGATCTATCTTGTGGTCCAAATCCTTTCCAATCGACGAGATGATATAGCTTGGTGCTAGAGTATTTAGAGTCCAAGATATCTTTGACTTCGAATTCTGGTTCTCCGTCAACAAGTATGGGCTTAGGTGGTCTCCCAATCCGTGTGCCGGGTTGCATTGGTTTCAGGAGGGACACATGGAATACCGGGTGGATGTGTAGATTAGGTGGTAAATCAAGTTTCACGGCTGCTGGGTTGATAATTGCCTTAATGGTATAGGGTCCTAAGAATCTGGGATGAAAGGTCCGGGTTCCCTTGATAGGTACGAATTTAGCGGCTAACCAAACTTTGTCTCCTACTTGATAATCAGGGCCTTTTTCCGGTGTTGGTCGGCAAATCTCTTTTGTTTTTCTTTGGCATGAATAAGGTGTTCCTTTGCCCTTTTGAAAGCCTGAGTAATGGTTGAGTGTAGAGTCTTTACCGCTGGCATTTCCAAGCTGGCTGGAAGGTCTAGTTCAGAGGTACGTGGATGTCTGCCATAAAGGGTATAGAAGGGCGTTTGTCCCGTGCTTGAATGCAAAGAATTGTTATATGCATATTCGGCTATCCATAGTAGGTCTTTCCAATTCCTTTGTTCGTGGTGCAGCATGCACCGTAAATATTGCTCGAGTGTCTGATTGGTTCTCTCGGTTTGGCCGTCCGTTTGGGGATGGTGACTGGTAGATAGCCGAACGTCGATCTGCGCCACTGCACAACATTTTTTCCAGAAGTTTGAAACAAACTGGCTGCCTTGACCAGAGACCAGAACCGAAGGGAAGCCATGTAGCTTAACCACGCCCTCCAGGAACACTTTTGCTAAAGTGGCTTCGTCTGGGAGGCCTTTGAGAGGAATAAAATGGGCCATCTTCGAGAATAAGTCCACAACTACAAGGATGGTGTTGAACCCTTGGCTTGGCGGTAGAACAGTGATGAAGTCAAGGGAAAGAGTGTGCCATGGAACTGGAGGAATGTCCAATGGTTGTAGGAGACCAGATGTCTTTTGTTTCTGTGATTTATTTTGTGCGCAGACACCGCAGGACTGAATATACTGAATGATGTCCTTACGCCAGGTAGGCCACCAAAAGTTCTCTTTCACCTTAGCTAGGGTTTTGGCGATCCCGGGATGCCCTTCGATCAGTGAATCGTGATAGTTTGAAATAATATGCTGTTGTAATTCCTTCTTGGGAGCATATAGGCGATCCCTAAAAAAAGGGGTAGATGGTCCTTGATAGTATATTGTTCTCCTTGAGTTTGCCATGCGAGGTAGGCATCAGGATTCATTGTCCGTTGGATTTCTTTTCGTAGTTCTGCTTGTGTTAAGGCTGTCGTGATATCCAAGAGTTTGTCTTCAGGTATAATAGGTACTAGGTCTGAAGTTGTATATACTATTTCCTCTATGCCCATGCGAGATAAGGCATCCGCCTTTCCGTTTCTGACTCCTGGTCGAAATGCGATTACATAATCATATTCGGCGAAGAAAAGGGCCCACCGTAATTGACGCGAGGACTGGGCCTTGGCTCTTGTGATATTGCAGATTTCGGTGGTCTGTGATGACTGTAATGGTGTGTGTGGCCCCCAGAAGGTAGTGCCTCCAGGATTTAAAGGTGGATTTGATAGCCAGGAGTTCCTTGTCCGTGATGGCATAATTAATCTCTAGAGGTGAGAACTTTTTCGACCAGAAGGCCACAGGATGTAGCTGGCCGGTTTCCGGGTCGCTCTGTGAAAGGACAGCCCCCATTGCGAGACTGGACGCATCAGTTTCAACGACATAAGGGAGGTCTGGACGAGGATGTCGCAGGATTGGAGCGGAGGTAAACCTTCTTTGGCCTCTTTGACCGGCCATTCCTCTCGCTCTTCAAACTGAGGAGTAGTTGTGAAAAGATCCACCTCTCCAACGCTGTCAACTGGGGCAAAAAGGCTGAGGCTGCCTAATAGCGGCACATAAGGATTTGGCTGCCACTTTTGAGGTCTGCAGCTTCTCAAGGCTTTCGTCAGTCTTGTTGCCAAAAAAGTGAGACCCGTCAAAAGGCATGTTGAGGAGTCTGGATTGCACATCCAGCGTGAATCCCGACTTCAACCACGTGAATCTGCGTTTTACGGTGCTTGTTTCCAAGGCTTCAGCAGAATCCAGATTGTAGAGACTTGCACATGGCTTCCTTGCCGTCTCTAACAATATCCAAAAACCCATCTCTTTCCTCCCCCTCGGGAATGTGCTCTGCCGCCATGGAAATGCATCCCATAGAGTAAATCAGACTTTTGCAAGGGCACATGTGGAGTTGGCTGATTTAAGAGCCTTGCTCCCGGCAGAAAATACTTTTCTTGCCCATCCATCTACTCCCTTGTCATCCCAATCTGGGGAGATAGTTGGATAAGCTGCCTGCTTGGAAGTTGTTGTAGCTGCCTGTACCATGAGACTCTCTGGACTGGGGTGTTTAGACAGGTAGTCAAGGTCACTACTTGAAGGGCAGTATTTTTTTTAATAAGGTTTTAGTTCACTGCCAGATTAGTCTCTGGCGTTTCCCAATTTGCCGTCACCCTTTTTTAGGATCCATTTGCAGACCCTTATCAAGGATGTCCATCAGATCATCCCGTTCAAAGGGGAGGGTAGGCCTACTCCACCCCATCTAGTCTAGAACATTAGACATTAGCTGTCTATATGAAGCATCTGCGTGCCCTTCGGCTTCAGGTCGAACAAAATCCAGCTCAGGTGAGGTGTCTACTCCACTAGTCTTTTGTAAATTATCATAAAGATCTTTCGATCTAGACTCTTCCGAAATAAAGCTTTAAGTCACATTTGGTTTACCAAACTGAAGACCAAAAGGCGCATCATTGTCTGATGGCTCATTTGCCTCATAAACTGAGGTGAGAGATTGGAACTAATCTTCCCTTGGTAAAGGAATACAGGCCTCGATGGCGCCATTGGTTTAGAAGGGGCCCTTTGCGCCGACGATATGGTTGGCGTCAATGGCACGGCTGGCATTGATGGTTCCGCCAATGTTGAGAGCGCAGCTGATGTCGATGAGGTCGACGACCTAGACTTATGCTTGGATTTACAGCTCGAAGGATCCTTCATTGACTTGTCATTGCGTCGAGACCTTGATGGCTCTCAATGAGGAACTGCTCTTTGGCCCAGGCTCAAGGGCACGCAGGATTTGGCTCAAGTCCTTTCCGGTAGGAGCATGGCTTGCCGAGGGTTTTTGGTTTTGATATATTTTCAGCATTTCAGATCTAAATGCTTCTCATTCAGCAGGTATGGAGCTTTTCCTGGGACAAGATACCTTCTCCCGGGAGGTGTCTGACGAAGTCGAAGAAGGTGACCTGTGGTGCCTCTATTTCGACTTCCTCAATGACGAGGAGTGGTGGGAGCCACTTGTCCACCTTGATCTTTTTATCTTCTTCCTCCGAGGAGAGTCGACTCTCGGCTGAAGGTTTCTTCAACGGGGTAGTCGATGGAAATTTTTGGGGGAGTTTTACTTACTGCCAATTATCCCTATCGCTCCTTCAGAGCCTTTTCGGTCATTGACTGGCACTTGGAGCAGGCAGAGGTCTTATGCTCCACCCCGAGACACCAAAGACAAACTCGGTGGGGGTCCATTAACATCTTAGAATCACAATCCCAACACTTATTGAACACGGTCTTTGTGTTAATAGGTGTCGAGCAAGAAGACATTCACGAAGAACAAAGGAAGTGCGCCATAGTTTCTCGAAGCATTAGCTTATGTGGAAAAACAGAACTGAAGCCAACAGGTGCTGCGTGTGCTATATATTCCTTTGATGACATCATTTTCGAGACAGAGGCCCTCGAGGGACATCGAGTTGACTGCATCAACCCAAAGTGCCCTCTGCCGAATCTATTCGAAAGTGGGGATAGAGAGCACTTGATCGACGCCATCGCTAGTCAAGATTAATCAATTAAACTCAAACCTTATGGTCAAGGGATAAGCGGCATCCATCAGCCAAGTGTCCATCACCCTTCCCCTTCATGTTTGGCTTTTCGCACGCAGTTGAAAATATACAAATCAATTCACAATGGGTGTTCAACATGGCCACTGTTCATCTCTTTTCACTCACCTACTTTGATGTTTAATCCCACATTTATCAACAGCCCCAGAACTCTTCTGTGTTGAATCCTTGCTCCGACACTAATGTTCAATCATACCTTTCATGCTCTCTGAACTTGTTAATCCTGTTCCCTCGCTCTTATTTTCAGTCTTGAACCCCCAATCATATTCCTGTTGCACTACACTTTTCCCAAATCACTGGGTTAATATTTTAGGTGCCAAAAGACAGGGCATCACAGACGGTGCGTATGTGGGCAAGTTGTTTTTAAAAGGCTAAGGGCCTTCTCAAATATCTTACACAACTGCTACTTTCTCTGAATGTAAACACTACCCAGATTGCTTGGGCTTACAAGCACCTTATTTATTTTATTTGAATTTATATAGCGCACATTGTCCCTGGGGCATTGTCGCACTGTTACAGAGACATTTGCTTAGTACAGGTTTAGCATAGTTGGAAGATCAATGCATACAAGAAAGACAGCAGAAGGGATATGTGTGTTCGGAGGGTACAGAAGAACAACAAATCAAACCTCTGAGAGATACAGGGAGCAAAAGAAGCATACTTAGTTGAACAGTTTGGTTTTCAACAGTTTGTGGAAGACAGAATAAGATCATTTCTGAGTGCCATGGGGAGGGCATTCCAGTTTTTGGGGGCAAGATGTTGAAAGCTGGAGCCTCCTGCTTTTGCCCTTTTGAAAGGCAAACACATACAGTTTCTTTGCTACTCAGATTACAAAGGACAATGGTACTGGCCATGCCTTTCTAACCGGTTCATGAAAATATCAAATTCTTCTCCAGTACCAGAGTAACCACTAGTGAAAGTGGTAAAGTGTAGGGTGCTCAAAGAATCTGTGTGACTTGGTATCTCTGATAAGTGACCCATCAATATAAAAGTTTGGCCACTGCTGTGAAGACGTGCACAAGTGAGAACGATCTGAAAACATGCATATATCTGAAGGCAGGATTTACCTCCACACGCTTGATGTCTTCTTCCAGAACACTTAGTTCCTTCTGGATCTGTTCCAACTGCTGCAGGAAGAGAATAAAGGGTTACTTTATGTGTGTGTGTACACACAGTCAATAAAGTAGGGTCACAAACCGAGCAATTACTATCAGATATTAATATTTTGAGGTACAAATATAGCAGGGATATGGTTAAATAAATTGGCAAGACTTTTCTGGGCACTGTTCCCCACAACTGCATTAGACCTTCATATGCAAGGCCTTGGCAAATCACTGCTTCAGACAGCATTTATATTACAATGCTTGCTCAGGGATGTGGTGAAAGGGCAAATTGTTGCCGATATTAATTTTGTTACTCCTGTAAAGCCATCAGTTGTAAGGGGGGGGTATGCTCTGGAAAAGATGCATATTTCCTGGCAATGGTCCTATACACTTTGCAAGCAGATTAAACGTTCCCAAATATTCACATGTTGTGCTTTATCCCCCACATCTAGTAGAAGGTTTAAGAACTCCATGTAATTAAAATTAATACTTGAGGATGTTTTATGTGACATTGTGGAATAGGTCAGCTGGAAAAATACAGTGCTTCTTGCATAGGCACTATCATTTGAAGCTATTTCTTCCAGTCTTTTGTCCAATGACTATTTGACTAAGGTTATCTGTTGTTAGTCAAGGTTTTTATGCAGTACCCTTAGGGTGCACTACAACAACTGACTACAGGTAATAGGAAACCCAACCTTTGGTATAAGCTTGTACTACACAGTTTGGTAGCGTGTTGAGCCGCCAGGCGTATCTCAAGAGAGGTCAATGTGAGCTGTAGGGGTATTACAAAGAGATTCACAGTGACAAGTATTCAAATAAACACTAACAGACAAGGTTTCTTGGATAAACAATTATTAATTTATTCATCATTCAGTTAGAATAAGCCTTCTTCAGAACAGAGCAACATAAAAAGCAATACACAAATATACTTCAATGCTATAAACTCTTAGTGTCTAAAACAGTAAAGACCCTTTTGGGATGGCCCACAGACACAACCTACACCCTCAGGTGATTTCAATAGCTAGGGTGCTGGGGACATTAGTATCTTACTGTTTGCATTGAGAATACTGTTAGAAGTTGGTAAAAGGAAAAGGTTATTAGAACAAACAAGAGACCACAAATATTCTTAAGCAAGAAAATACTTTTGGATCCCCTAAGCAGAGTCATTCAGTATAGTAGGCTTGGCCAAAGTCAATGGGATGAAGCACCTCTGGTAGGTAAGTAGAACATTCTTTGCACAATGTTTCTGAAGTCTTTGAAGAAAAGAAGAATCAAATGTAGGACAACAAACTGTTAAGACTTGTGAATGGTAGAAGATGCAGGCAACTACAATGAGAGGTAAGTTCACTCAGACCTTTACAGTACCTTTGTATTGAACAAAGAAAAAGTGCAGCAGGTGACTTCTGTTCCTGAGCAGCTCTGCAGATCTCACTGTTCCTGGGCCTCAGTCGTGGGGACAAGAGGGAGGACTTCTGGGGACTCCTGCACTGCAATGGGACGGTCATCGCTTGCAACCGGCAATCTTTCCAACAAGTAGCACTTCGGTGTTTCAGCTCCTCGTGAATACCACAACAAAACAACACTGCAGTTCCTGACTGTCGCGATGGACTTTCCTTGCTTCTGGGGTCCTGCACTCTGTTGAGGGGGCTCAGGCTCTGTCAGTCCTGCTTCCTGGGAGTCCAGAGGATCTTCCTGGAGCTCTTGGCCACCTTAAAAGCAACGCACACAATCTGGTGTTCCTCTCCCTGGCTATTGGGTTTCCAGCAGCAACTCTGTAGAAATGCAACCAGCTCCGAGAGAATATCCAGGTGGCTTACTGATTGGTCCCACCAACTCAAGGGGAGAAGTCGTCCTTGCAGGGGCTTCTCGGTCGATACAAATTTGGAGTTTCAGCACAGCAGCAGGGCTTCACTGGGCAAACCAACGGTCTAGGAGTTGCAGCAGGAGTCCTCTTCATGTTCTTCTTCAGTTCCTTCGTCCAGTGGTCGACTCTGCCTTTCAAGCCAAACGCCTCGCCTTTTATTCAGTTCTCTCCCATTCATTCAGGCCTGTCAGTCAATTTCACTTTATTGCTCTGGAAAACAGTAGTTTATCCCAGAGAAGGTATTTAAACCTTTGGGAAATCTGAAAGACTTCCCTGTGCCACTGCACTGAAGGTGCTGTGTAACACAATGTAAAAGATGCTGCCTATGGGGTTTGTCAAACTCCACAACCAAAAGAAACAGTGTTAAAATAAAATACATGACAAAAAAGTCTCACTCTTTCCAGGTAAAGAAATCAAGTCCTCAAAATCCATCAAAGTTGCTAGGGGTCTCTAAGGTGGAGGGCATTAGCACATTTCTGAGAATTCTCCCCAACACTCGTCCTCCCCAGACTAAGGGACAGGAGGATTTAATCCATCCCTGGATGAATCTCCTTAATCCAGTCGGTCATACTTTCTGGAGAGACCAACAGCATTTTGGTGAATACACCCTGAACTGTGTTCAATGGTAAAATCAGACCCCTGTGGGCCGATTGACTATCTTAACAATTTAGGATTTTCCCCCTGTATCTGCATTAACCATCTCAAGGGTTAGTGGTCTGTTTGAATCACAAAAGTAGATCCATACAAGTATGGTCTAAACTTCTTCAAAGACCAGAAAATGGCAAAACATTCACATTCTATGGTTGCCCACCTCATCTCAGGTTCCTTCAGTTTCCATCTGATGAAGCAGATTGGGTGTTCCCTGCCTTTCTCATCCATCTGACTCAGAACGGCACCTATACCTGTATTGGAAGCATATCTCTGTACAATGAAGGATTGGTTGTAGTCCGGAGCTCTTAAGACTGGAGCTTGACAAAGGGCTTGCTTAAGGCCTTCGAATGCCTTAGTGCACTTTTCATTCCACCTGACCTTCTTGGGGAATTTGGGTGAGGATAAAACATTCAAGGGAGAAGTGATGGTCCCATGGTTCTCAATGAAGTTCCTATAGTAACCTGTGAGACCTAAAAAGACTCTCACTTGGGGTTGAGTAGTAGGGGTGGCCCAGTCTTGTACATTTTGTACTTTGCTAGGCAATGGCCTTATTTCACCTCCCCTACCTCATGTCAAAGGTAGACCACTTTACTCTGCCCAATTTGACATTTACTTGCCTTTATGGTCAGATTGGCCTGCTCAAGAGCCTGCAATACATATCCTAAGTGGTCAATATGTTCCTTCCAAGTAGGGCTGAACACTGCAATGTCATCCAAATATGCCATGCAGAAGTCCTAAATCCCATTCAGAACATGATTCACCATCCTTTGGAATGTAGCAGGTGCATTCTTTAGTCCAAAAGGCATAACCTTAAACTGGTAGAGGCCTCCTGGGGTTGAAAATGCAGTTTTCTCCTTGGCATGGTCTGTCAGAGCCATTTGCCAATAGCCTGAGATTAGGTCAAATGTACTGAGGTGGTATTTTGGTCTTTCCATCTAATGCCATTGCATCTAATGCCATTCCATCAATTTTTTCCATCTAAAAACTTTGCATCTAATGCATTTTATTAGGGGTAAAGGGTTAATTTTGGTTTACGTGCATTATAAAGGGAAAAAAACAGAGGGACCATTAGATGCTAAGTTTTTAGATGGAAAAAATGTGATGGAATGACATTAGATGGAAAGACCATAAACCTACTGAGATACTTGGCTGAACCAAGTTTGTCCACCAGCTCATCTGTCCTATGTAAAGGATGGGTATCAGTCGTGGTGACTGCATTAAGAGCTCTATAGGCCACGCAGAATCTCAGTGCCTTGTATCCTGTCTTCAGTACTAGCACAACTGGACTAGACCATGGACTTGTAGAGGGGTTTATTACCCCGAGATCAAGCCTCTTGTTGACCTCTTCCTTTATGTGGGTTCTTACATGGTCTGACATCCTGTAACCTCTGCTTTTAACAGGTAAACAGTCACCAATGAGAATCCCATGCTGGCCCCAAAGGATTAAGTCTGGTGATAGTTAAAACAGAGGGGCAAACTGATTTAACAGATTTTTGCTCTCCTCCTGTTGTTCCAGTAACAGATCAGAAGAGAGATTAACTCCTATTTTTCAATCTAAAGGTTGTCCCCTGAGGAGGTCAGGCAGAGGTTCACTCTCATCCTCTTCTTGAGCAGAGGCGAGAAGCAAGGCTTCCAGTTCTGGTCTAGAGACATAGGCCTTTAGGCGGTTGGTGTGAAAGACCCTGGGGGCCAACTTAGGGTTGCCTAAGTCCACAAAATAATTGACCTCTCCAAGTTTTCCCACAACCTTGAAGGGTCCAATCCATTTGTCCTGTAAGGTCAACTGCCTTGCAGGTACCATAACTAGAACTAGTTGGTCTTGAGTAAACTCAACCATGTTGGCCTTCTGGTCATGCCAATGCTTCACCAAAGCCCGACCTGCTTTCAAGTTATCTGAAGCTTCTGTCATCATGTGCGTCATCCTCCTTCGGAGATCTAACACATAGTCAGTGACTCTCATTGGCTTGTGGGAAGGAGAATTCTCCAACCCCTCCTCGATTAGGGCCAAGGGACCTCTAACTGGATGACCATAGAGAAGCTCAAAGGGACTGAAACCAACCCCTTCCGGAGGGACTTCTCTATAAGCAAAGAAAACTAATGGCAGTAGAAGGTCCCACTTTCTTCTAAGAGGTTCTTCTAAAGCACCTATCATGCTCTTCATACTTCTATTAAACCTCTCTACCAACCCATTGGTTTGGGGAGGGTAGGCTGTTGAGAACGTGTAGGTCATTCCACAGTTTTTCCACATGGCTTGCATTTAGTGGGACATAAAGTTGGATCCCCTATCAGAGATAACCTCCTTAGGAAAACTTACTCTGGTAAAAATGCCAAGTAGGGCCTTAGCCACTGTCTGAGCAGTAACAGTCCTCATAGGTATAGCTTTAGCATACCTGCTAGCACGGTCTACCACAAACAATATAAATTGGTTGCCTACAGATGTTGGAGGGTCTAAGGGACCAACAATGTCGACTCCCACCACTCGGAGAGGCACCAAAAGGTGCCACATTCTTGGCTCCACTCTTGCCTGATGCCTGACAAGTGTGACAGCTCCTACAGAATTTATCTACATCAGGCCCCACTTTGGGCCAGTAGAAATACAGAGATCCTTTGCTTGGTTTTCTTAAAAAGTAACCAGCCAAAGGAATCTCATCGGCTAACTGTAGGAACTGAGGTCTCACCTCCTAAGGCACTACACACCTTCTGTAGACCCCTGGGGTATACTCAATAGGTTCACTGTAGCTGAGGCCAACCTCCCAGTACAACCTGTGCTTCCCTGGCTCTTACCCTTCCAGCTGGGAAGCTGCCTGTTGGTGAAGTCCTTCAAGAGTAGGACACTCTCTTTGACCTCTCCTGAAGCCTGCCCTACAGGGGCCACCTTCTGCCAGTAAAGACTGCAGCTCAGGATGGTCTTTAGGATCCAGATCTCCAACAGGGGGAAGGTCTTCTTCCAGCTCTGTGTCATCAGTAGCTGACTCAACCCCTTCTGGTTGGACCTCACACTCTTCCTCGGCTAGTGGAGTAGTCACAGGTGTGACTTTAGACTGTCCTCTCTGGGATGTCCTGGTTTGATGCACAGGAGTGCTATCTTTCTTGTTTCCCGAGACCTTGGGTTTCCCCTTTGTCCCTTTCGTCCTGGAAATAGAAGTTGGCTCTTCCTGTGGACTGGGTGTTATGGGTTCTTCTGTAACAACCCGCTGAGAGTCATTTAAAGTGATCTCTCTGGCCTTCCTAGTCTGCTCCTGCTCCCTTTTACTGGGAGGCCTGGGGGTGCTTGATACAACTCCAAGAGTTTTTAAGTCCTTCCCCAGCAGCACTCTCCCAGGCACCTCACTTTGTTCACTGACAGGTTTTCTTACAGTCATATTGTTGCACTGGATGAGAGCTGGTAGTATTGGAACCATCTGGATAGGGCCTCCAGCAAGCTTAGTGGGGCCTTTGGGTACCTTAGCAACATCCTGAGGTTTGAAAAAGGTTTCATCCACCACTGTGATGCTGGCCCCAGTGTCTCTAATGGCAGGGGTCTCCTGACCATTTACAAGTACACTGTCCTTGCAGTATTCCTTTGTGTTATCTGGTATAGAGTTAAACACATCTACATTCTGCTGCTCCCACAGACCCAGGGACACTAAAGAAACACTGGCAGAGACTCTAATGGGGTCTTCAGCCAATAGTTGAAAGTTTCCACTTGCCATATGCACTTCTCCCTCAGGGACGAAGGCTAAAGGAGGCCATGTGGAACCCTGAAGGTTTACCCTTGCATCTGGGATCCCCTTTCACATGGTCAGTTGACCCACAAGCATAACATTTTCCAAATGTTTTGACAAATGTGGGGCTTATGCTGACCTCTCTTTGATTTGGTACCAGAGGTTTCAATAGACTGACCTGGTTTCCCAAATGGCTTAACCCTTCTTATGTTTGGGGCCCTCTTTTGGATGGGAAGTTTTAGAAATCTCATCTTTCTTGTCTGTTTCCAATCATCCTTTTTGTGAGTGGCCCCAGAATCCTTGCGAGTAGCCCTGTTGGCAACCCACAAGTCAGCAGCTTTTGCTAGCTTCTTGGGATCAATCTCTTCTGAGTCAGCCAAGTGCTGTCTCAGCTCAGGAGAGCAGGCATCAAAAATAGATTCCAACAAAAATAGATTTCTCATTCCTTCAAAGGAGTTCACTCTGTAACCCTTAACCCAACCATCTAGGTTTTTCAAACATTCACACACCCAGGTAGCCCAAGGGGTACCATCAGTCTTTTTGAGGGTCCTAACCCTCTTAAGGTACTGGGAAAGAGTTTTCCCAAATATAGCTATCAAAGCTAACTTCACATTTTCATGCTCCAATCTTTTCAGATCCCCCACCTCCATTACACCATCAGTTGCAATATGGGGGAGCATAGGCAAAAGCCAAGGAATCAACTGATTCACTGTGAAACCCTGAATCCATAGTTCTATTCAAAAGCACCCAACCAATCCAAAAAATCAAGTTTCACATCATGCATACTCTCTGCTTCTTTAGGCATGCAAGGTCTCTTTGGACTGGAAGACCTAGAAGACTCTGGGATAGAAACATTTTCAAGAGACAATTTCTTCATTTCAAGAGCATGTTGCATTTCCATTTCCATTTCACTTAGGTTGATGTCCTGATGTTTGGTTTCAGCTTGGTGTTGTAATCTTTTGAACTCTAACTCAAGTCTCATTTTCTCAAGAGACACATTCTGGACTCAGTGATGGACCTTGTAAGGTCCCTGTGGCTAAAAGTGAGGTAAAGAGGGGCTCTCTTCCTGAGACTCTTCTGACTCTTCAACAATATTAGAGTTAGACTCTTAATTATCATGATCATTATCATTTTCCACATTAGTTAGTAGGTGTGACAGGCCTACTACCCAGGCCTCCTACCCAGACTTTGATTATTCAACAATCTTGTAATCAATTCATGTTTCATTCCGTTAACAGGGAGATTCCTGATTTTACACATTTCTTTCAGTTGCTCTACTGTTAGAATTCCTGCCTGAAGTTATCCCTATCTGGCATGTTACAATTGCTTTTCTAGTGGAGCTTAGCCATGTGAAGGGTTTTAGTTGAACAAAAGCAAAGCAAATTCTTAGTGTAACAACTCTACAATATATCCTCACCGCGTGCCACCAGTGTTAGGCAATGTTTGTATGCAGTACCCTTATGGTGCACTACAACAACTTTGACTACAGGTAATAGGAAACCCAACCTTTGGTATAAGCTTGTACTACACAGTTTGGTAGCGTGTGAGCAGCCACCCTTATCCCAAGAGGGGTCAATATGAGCTGTAGGGGAGTTACACAGAGTTTCACAGTGACAAGTATTAAAAATAAAACGTACACACAAGGTTTCTTGAATGAACAATTTTTAATTTATTTATCAGTCAGTTAGAATAAGCCTTCGTCAGAAGGGAGCAACATAAAAAGCAACACAAAAATGTACTTCAATACTATACACTCTTAGTTTCTAAATCAGTAAGGACCCTTTTGGGATGGCCCACAGACACAATAGCTAGGGTGCTGGGGACATTCATATCTTACTGTTTGCATTTAGAATACTGTTAGAAGTTGGTAAAAGAAAAGGGTTATTGGAACAAACAAGAGACCACAAATATTCTTAAGCAGGCAAATACTGTTGGATCCCCTAAGCAGAGGCATTCAGTATAGTAGGCTAGGCCAAAGTCAATGGGCAAAAGTCTTAAATAGGATGAAGCACCTCTTGTAGGTAAGTAGAAAAGTCTTTGCACAATGTTTTTGAAGTCTTTGAAGAAAAGAATAATCAAATGTAGGGCCACAAGCTGTTTAGTCTTGTGAGTGGTAGAAGATGCAAGCAAGTCTACAATGAGAGGTAAGTTCTCTCAGACTTTCACAGTGCCATTGTATTGAAGAAAAAGTGCAGCAGATGATTTCTGTACCTGAGCAGCTCTACAGATCTCACTGTTCCTGGGCCTCAGTCGTGGGGATAAGATGGAGGACTTCTGGGGACTCCTGCACTGCAATGGGACGGTCACCGCTCGCAACCGGCAATCTTTCCAACAAGTAGCACTTTGGTGTTTCAGCTCCTCGCGATTACCGCAAATAGCAACACCGCTGTATCTGGCTGTCGAGATGGACTTTCCTTGCTTCTGGGGGCCTACACTCTGTTGAAGGGGCTCAGGCTCGGCCAGTCCTGCTTCCTAGGAGTCACGAAGGCCCCCTCATCAACCCTCTGCTGGAAGTTCGAAAGAGGGCAAGGGGTTGGCAAGGACAGACAAGCTGCCTACAGACAAAACTAACAGTGCGATCAGGTGCTGCCTATGAAGAAACTAAGAGTTCAAGAGCGAGGCTCTAAAATGGATACTGAGAAACTTTTAGAGAACTATGCCTCTTTTTGGGGCCGCCCGTACAGACAATGCTGATGACCAGTTTGATGAAGTTAGACCCGTGAAAATAAAACTATGGTCCTTGAAGGCCAAATATATATTGATCACGGTATTCACATGTGTTGCAATAGCCCTGATAATCCTGTTATGGTATTTGGAGCACTTACATCCGCTTGATACTATGATACCAACTATGAGCACGACCACAATGTATGTTTGTTTTATTACTTGTATTGCACACCAGACCCAAGGGTATTAGTGCGCATAGCATAAGACATCTTACAGCTTGGTTACAAAGACAATTTAAATACTCAAGTGGAAAAATAATAATACAAGCAGAGCAACTCAATATCATATATACATTTAGTGCCAGAGGTAGGCATAAGTAGGCACTAGGAAGGAAGCCCCGCAAGTCCTTGTGGGTCAAGGAGATTGTAAAGTATGTAAGATGGCCAGGATAGCCCAGACGGAGCAATCAAGGTAGGTGTTACTCCGCACTTCCTTTCTCATACTCTCCGTCCTTGGGACGTTAAACATAGAGGGGGTTTTGACAACACCCTCTTGCTGATAAAGAACGCCACACATGCCATCCTGAACAAGACAAACTGCTGGGTTTGCTCACATCTACCAGAGCATGGGGAAAGAGGGCTGGGTTGGTGCATACATCCTCTCCCACTGACTACTGCCTGTTATGCCTCTCCTAGGGCATTATTTGTTGGAAGTTGGAATGATAGTGCTTCAGGGAACTTCAATGGTACTAACATTAATGACTTTGAGAGACTTGTATTGACACCATTGGGTTGTTCAATATTTTCAGAGAAAAGCAAACCAAACATTGCATCCACCAGACCTGTCGATAGGCTTTCCAGACCCTATCAATCTATGATCACTTTCAAGATGGCTCCCGTAGCAACAGGGATGCCATACCACCCTCCAACACAATAAACCATAGCCCATACTCTGTTCCGTTTTGTATGCGAAAAAATGGCACTCGCCAAATGGGTCCCGTTTATTTCGTATGTGGGGCTGAGGCATACCCAAGGTTACCCAGGGATTGGGGAGGTACCTGCTACTTGGGGATACTCTTGCAAGGAGTATATCTTGCAACTACATCCGAAATTTCCAAAGCACACCGCAGGCGGCAGACAGATGGTGATACAGCCTGGTAACTTTTTGGGGATGTGGCAAAATCTTTTGTACCCTTCTGGGGACAGGTAATCAACTCGTACAACATTAGGAGATTGGCCCTAGTCCTGGAGAAGATGATCAATGAAACAACAGACATAATGTATAATATGACATTAGAGCAAAAGGCAATCAGGCTGTGGGGGGTGCTGTTAAGCAGCCCGAAAATGGCCGCTTAGCTGTGGAGCTCTGTGTGGCTGGGACTCGTAATCCAGCAGCATCAGCAGAGACTATCACCTTTTCTGCATACCGCCAGCTTGGAGTGGAGCTGACACTGAGCCACACATTTTGTTGTTTTCCCGAACCAAATCGGGCGCTGGGGGCTCCGTTGGGCCGTGTTGAAGTTTTCGGCCTGCTGTCTGATACGCGCCCCAGCGTTTCCGGAGGGCCGGCGCAGCCCGCCTCCAGGGAGGATTTCTGCCATTTTACCGCGGCGCGGGTGGGGCGGCGCCTGCAGCTGCCGACACCGCCGAGGGCGACGTGTGTGCCCCCGGCTCCATCTGTGTGCTGCGGCTTCCGCTGCCACTGTTTGCGCCGCTCCGGCGGACCGGAGCGACGCCCGGGCGTGTGCCTGCCCCTGCTCAGCTCCCCCACCTTGACATTTGAGGCATCATGGCCGCTCTGCCTCCCGAGCGGGCCGCTGGATTCAGCAAACTCTCTGCTTGTGTCTGGAGACCCGTAGCGGCTTCTCGCGGGTGGCGGACTGTACCCGTGGCCAGGTGAAGAGTTGGGCTGGGCGAGGGCTCGCCCTCCCCTGATATTACTGCTCCCTGCCCCGGTGCCTCCGCATACGGGCCACCCACGCCACATCACCGCCTGCCCTGCGGTCCATTCCTTGGGCCCAGCTGACCACTGGGGGCCCTTGTCATGTGTGGGCACCCTGGGACCCTGGCGCCCCCCGGCTGCTCTGCGCTGGATTGGGGGCTCCCACTGCCACGCCTCACATACATGATCCGAACTAACCCGGGGGGCACGGCAGCACGCTACATTTTTGGCCCCTGATCCCGGGCTGGCCTGGCACATGTGGGTGTCCACAAACTTCACAACTTGGCTGGCATCAACCCCGGTCAAGCGCTGGCATCGTGGTACTTCACATTGGCCATCCTGCAGCGGCTTCCTCCGGTAAATGCACCTCCCAAGTTCGATACCCGGGCTGTCTACAATTGTCTGTTTGCCTCGCACGTCAATCCAGTGGCTATTTGGATAGTGACCACACTAGTGGGGCCCCGGCCCATCTCTACCCCTGCATGACCACAGTGACCTGCAGCATCTAGAGAGTGATCCCTGCCATTGCATCCCGGCACCCTGCTTTAAACTGAGCCTGCCTGTTGGGTTATCCCTCATCACACGTGCTATGCCTAACAAATCCAGGGGAACGAACAAGGTGGGCGCCATGGACAAATATGCAAGAGCGGCCCCGCGCATGGACCAGGGCGCCGCAGCGTCCGTCCAGTAAGACCCTGACACTGGCCCCGGGTCTCACTGCCATGGTGGAGTCGATGGCCAAGAACTTTGCCTCGTTTCACGAAAAATTGGACGACATAAATGCCAATGTCGCCTCTCTTAAATCCCGGGTTGACCAGGTGGGAACACGGATAACCGAGGCGGAAAACAGAATTGGGGCTAACGAAGACCAACTTCACACCCTGCAGGATACTGTGGCCACCTTGACCCACGACATGAAGTTGGTAAAATCAAAGTGTGATGACCTTGAGTCCCGCTCGCGTAGAAACAATCTTCGCATAATTGGGGTCCCCGAGAATGCTCTGAAGGGATGAAGGGACGCATGGAGCTGGCAATCGAAAATGTGCTTAAAGACCTGCTGGGGAACCCTGCACTATCCCCTTTCTTTACAGTGGAACGGGCTCATTTCCCCAGACCCATCATCGCCAGGATTCTCAATTATAGGGATCAGGACCTCATTCTACGCTTGTCACGCGAGAAAGGGGACCTACGCCTTGACTCCAACATCATCCGGATATTCCCTGACTTCTCTGTCGGGGTGCAAAAGGAGGGACGCCAATTTCTGGGAGTCAAGAAACTTTTACGGGAGCGCAATGTCCCATACGCCATCCTCTTTCCAGCCCGGCTCAAAATTACCTTCAAAGAGAAGTTGTTTTCCTTTACGGTGCCTGAGGAGGCTGTCAAATTTATAGAGTCACAGATACCGCTGCCTGATCCCAACGCCAACCCGATGGCAGATGACTAATCGCAGCTCACTCAGTATTTCTTCTATTTATTTATCATTGCTTGTTCCTCATGTGTTGATGGCAATACAACCTTTTGGACTCCCGTGTGAGCACACAATCACTAGTGCTGAGCACCTATGCATGGTTCATATATATCGCGCAAGACACAGCTGGTAATCTGATGTCATTTATGTTCCTTATTGAGCCCACCACACGGCAACAGTGCACCCCACTGCGATTGCAATGTCTAATTTTGTTGATTTGGAATTGGGTGTTGGCCCCGGTTGGGCCAACGGGTCGGCAGGCTCACGTTGGGCACTGCCTGTTCCCCTTTTCGTGGGACCTGTTTGTATTTATGGGTGGGGGGGGATAACACTGCCTGCTTGGATGTGGTGGTGCGGGAGGGGGGCGGAAGGGGTCGTTTGTGTTATGGAAAATGGCAGAGGCGGATTGGCAGACCACAGTGCATCGGGGGGCCCCTGTGAGGGCGACCCCCGCCCTGGATTTACCTTACGACAACGTTGGTGGGATGTTACTTAGATTATTGACATGCCTGTGACAGTGATATCCTGGAATGTGCGGGGTCTGAGCAATTACACCAAGGGTTGTAGAATCATGGCATACGCCAACAGACACGGCTGTAAAATACTGTTCCTGCAGGAGACTCATTCAATGGGACCCCTGATCAAAAGTATGGCCCCAACATGGGGTCCACACAGATATTTTGCCTCATACTCCACACGTGCCAGAGGGGTGGTGACAATAATCCATAAAGCGCTCAAGTTTGCTCTCCATAAGAGTTATGTAGACCCCAAGGGAAGATAAAAAGTACTGCATTGTGATATAGTCAACAGGGAGTACTTGCTGGTGAATACTTACGGCCCTAATGTTGACTCTCCCGAATTTGTTGATCAGATGGTATCCATATTGCTAGGATACGTTGGGGTACAGATCATTTGGGGGGGACATGAACTTTATATTGGATACTGCGATGGATAGGACTGGCACGGCCACTGTCAGGCGCAGCACGCAGATTGCTCACCCACAGGGCAACACTTGACATCCATGACGCATGGAGGGCACTACATCCGCAAGAGCGCAAGTTCATTTACTATTCTTCAGTACACGACAGTTCATCTAAGATAGACATGTTTCTGTTGTCCGGTTCATTGCTGGGCAGAGTAGCGGAGTCACGGATACTTGCGCACACACTGTCTGATCACTCACCTATTCTGATATCCCTGGACCTGGGAATTCCTGCCCCTACTATCAACACATGGCGATTCAAATCATCTGCCCTGCAGGACATTGTTTTTAAAGCGGACATCCTCGCCGACATCCAGTCCTATTTTGAACACAACACCCCCCAGTCCACCACCCTGGGGATCCGCTGCGATGCTTTCAAAGCCTTCATCAGGGGTGCATCCATTTCTAGAGAGTCAGGAGTCCTCAAAACTATTAGAGTCACCTTGTCCCGCACAGAAACTAAATTGCGGGAGCTGGAACGTGCCCACCCGGCCTCGGTTGACCCGAGCATCCTCTCCCAGATCAGTGAGGAGCACAAAATCTTCAATGAACAAGCCACCAGGGAAGTCCAGTACTTCAGCCGTCCACAGGCAGCTCGGAGGTACGGCGAGGGGGACAAGCCTGGGAAAACGCCGGCTGCACTGGCAAGGGGGGAGTGGGGCCAATCCCAAATAACCTGCATCAAGGACGGACAGGGGATCACACAGTGGTCTGACCAGCAAATCCTTGAAGTCTTCACAGACTTCTACTCGGACCTATATTCCCAGCCCCCCGAACATAGTGACTCCCAGATGCGAGAGCTCCTGGAACAGATACCCACCACCTGTGTCTCCCCCACCACGAGAGACCAATTAGATTCCCCTTTTACACTTAATGAAATAGTGGAGGCTATATCCAGTCTCCCTAAAGGAAAGGCGCCCGGCCCAGATGGGCTAACGGCTGAATTTTATCAAGAGCACGTGGCAATCTTGGCCCCCGAGCTGCTTGGGGTATGGAATGAGTCGCTCAGGCTAGGTTCCCTGCCCCCGACATTACATGAGGGCGTCATTACAGTCCTGATCAAGCCTGGCAAACCTAGCGACGAATGCGGATCCTACCGGCCCCTGTTATTAATGAATCTGGATACCAAAATCTTTGCTAAGGTGATCGCTGCCCGTTTCCTGACTGTCATGGCCTATATGGTGCATGATGACGAGTCGGGTTTTGTCCCTGGGAGATCCACGTCCCACAATATCAGAAGGCTCCTGAACGTCATGGCACGAATCGATCAGGGGGTGAGTGCAGTCGCGGTCACCCTGGATGCTCAGAAGGCCTTTGACATGGTGTCCTGGAGGTACATATGGCTTGTCCTTGAGACCATGGGCATAGGACCCCCGAGGATTGCATACATCAAGTTGTTATACACCTCCCGGGTTGCCAGGGTCCGAGTTAACTCCCAAACCTCTCCTCTGTTCCCTCTTTTCAGAGGCACCCGCCAGGGATGCCTGTTCTCCCCGATCCTGTTTCCCCTCGCCATCGAGCCTATGGCAGACTATGTCAGGGAGCGCCACTCACGCAAGGGTATTTGGCTGCAGGATACCCCCGAAATGATCTCTCTCTACGCAGACGACGTATTGCTGCTCGTCAGAGACCCCAATATCCACCTCGACCCAATCCTCCGGGACATCACCCGTATCGGCACGTATTCTGGTTTCACAATCAATTATACCAAATCTGAACTCTTCCCTCTCACAAACTCCACAGCACAACCAGCCAACGAGTACCCCCTCCGCTGGTCCCCCGACGGGATTAAATACCTGGGTATCCAGGTGTCCCTGACCAAAGACGCCCCTCCTAGATAACTACCGGGCCGTGGCAGATCTAGTGGAAGCTAGGTTGGCGCCCCCTCCTGCTATCTCTAGCGGGGAGACTATCACTGGTAAAAATGATACTGCTCCATAAGCTACTGTATATATTCAATAATGTTCCTGTCTGGCCCAGAAAGAAATATTTTACAGACTTACATAAGTTGTGTGCTCAGTTTCTGTGGCACTAAGGGGCGGTGCGTAAAAAATGGCTTGCTATGACACTCCCCTACGAAAAAGGTGGTTTCACCGCCCCTGATTTGCTGCGGTACTGGATCGCAGCGCAGGCACAGTTCGCCTCCTGCTGGTATCCTGGCCCCCTCCCCCCCATGACCTCATGTCAAGCTGGCGGCCCTCGCGGCATCTGGCACCAATATAATGTCCCTAATACTGCATCGTCGATACGAGCCGGACTCTGCTATTGACCCGGTCCAAGCCACTGTGCAGGCCTGGGGATGGATATTCGCCGCTGGTGCTGAGGAACACCCATACTATAAGTGGCTCCCCGCTTGGCGTTTCCCCGGACTGGAACCTATAAATGACGTAGCTCTAGCACGACACTGGCAGGCCCTGGGCTACTTAGCCCTGACTGACTTCTACCCGGACGGGCAGTTCATATCACCGGAGACCAGGAAGCCGGGCCACACGGGGTCACCGTTGGAGCTTCTACAATTCTATAGGCTCCGAGCGGCCTTCCGTGGTGCCTGGCCGGGGTCCCCCTGTGAACTCCCGATTCCCCTGTGATTTCTTATATCGCCAACTCGGGCGGGGCCCATGGGGTGGTATCTTCTCTATACAAACTCCTCCTAAATACTACCTCACCACAGCCTTTCGGGGCCGGGACGACTGGGCATCCGAACGGTTACCAGAAATTTGTTCGTAAAAAATTGGTCGACCAGACAAATGGTCCAACCAATTTGGTCGAAAACCAAATGGTCGAATTTTTTTATTTTTATTTTCACCCCTTTTTTTTGGGGGGGGGGCCCCCAACCTCTTTTTTTTCTAAAACCCCCTTTTTTTTAAAAAACGAAAACCCGAAAAATATATATATAAATTTAAAAAAAAATTCGACCATTTGGTTTTCGACCAAATTGCGTCGACCAAATGTCTTTCGACCAGTTTTCATTCGACCAAATGTCTGGACACCCATCCGACTGGAGCTGGAACTCACCGACCAGCTGTGGACGAAAATGTGCTCCCACACCAATAGAGTCTCATTGAACTTTCGCTACCGCACTATTCAGTACAAACTGTTGAATAGGTTTTACTAAACCCCACGCAAAGTCTCTAAGTTTGCTTGCTCAGATCTGCGGCCCTGTCCTCGCTGTAACGCAGAGGATGCGGGCGACTTACATATGTTCTGGGACTGCCCGAGGTTGGCTTCATTCTGGGACGGGGTCCTGAAAAACCTTGTCTGAAATCTGTGACACCGTTATAGAACCTGACCCACTGGGGGTACTGTTTGGGGCATGGGGGCTGAGGGAGCTAGAAGTCCTGCTAAATTCTTAAACGTGAGCTGCATAATTGCTAAAAAGTGTGTGTTACAGAGCTGGAAGTCCTCCTCCCCCCGACATTCCAGAAATAGCTGAACTTATTGACATGGTCTCGGAACTGCGAGTACCACCACCTCAGTATCCTCCCGACCCGCTCTCGGCCCAAAAATATCTGGACTGCTTTCAATAGCTATCTCAACAGCCTAGATACACCCTTGTCTGCAGACGACTCATCGCATTCATCTCTATAGAGTTCTACAGCTCGTCACTTCATGAGGTTGCATTTCCGACTGTCTTTTTTTTCTGCTACTGTTCATATGTACCACTGTATTCAGGTAATTATGTATTATGTTCCTATTGGCTGCTCTGATGTATCTACCTCTGCCAACAAAAATAAAAGTAAAAAAAAAAAAAAGGCAATCAGGCTGGTGGCCCTTCAAAATAGGATGGTGCTTGACGTCATCCTGGCGGAGTGTGGTGGTGTACGCAAATTAGTGGGGTCCGCGTGCTGTGTTTTCGTACCTGACTCCTCCCCACGCAATATTTAAAGCAATAAAAAGGTTGCATTTACTAAGTACAGAAATTCATGTCCACAAGGGCTGGTGGCTGGTTCTGGGATATGCTGAGATCCTGGGGTTGGAAGATATTCTCATTATTGGCCATAATACTCAGTAGTATCCTACTATTCTGTTGTTGCTGTGTGCAGGGTCTACCCGCCATTGACACCATGATAGGGGTTAGCTGTGTGCAGGCTGTCACAAAGATCAAGCTGAAACCCCAACTGTCCCAAATCACCAACAATGCAATGGTAGCACAAGATGCAACTATTAAAGAATTCATGTCCATTGACATTTTCGATGAGAAGGATGCAGGTTGTTCCGATGACAACACCTCAGACACTTGGTCTGAGAAAGATGCAGTTTTTGTAAATACAACTATGTCGTCTGATTATATGATTGGCCTAAGCCACTCGTATCACTTTTCGCATCTTGAAACATGTTGCAACATGTGAACCTAAAAATCATTGTTTGAGAAGCCATTTTGTGTAAGGAGGCAATTTTGAGTTTTTGAGTTTTTGTTCTGCTCTCTGCATATATATATATTCTGGTTTTCAGCTTGAGTACAGTAACAGACCGCTGCTTGAGTTGCTTACATAGTTAGGAATGCCAGGCTGATACATGATTTGTTTTGTCTTATAATGAGATAACCTTGAAGCTATACATAAGCATGGATAATCTGCAAACCCAGGTGCCGCTCTGTCTAGTTAGGCCATTATAGCAAGCAGCTAGAAAGAATGATACATGGATGTATGTGCTCCCCCGCTGGAGTTGTTATTCATTCCTGCTTGAGAACTGTCTGACCTTGGCGCAAAGAGATAACATAGGGAACATGATATGTTTTCCACCATCCAGAGGCACCCGGTTCTCAGATAGCAAATTGTCTTGGCACTGGCAGCAAGAGTGTACAATGTTTTGGTATAATGAATTACGCAGTAACCCCTTGAACCCTAGCCTAATGATGCCTGGATAAAGGGGCCAGGCAATGCCATCTAATGCTGCTATATATGTGCCTGTGTTGCTTCTCTCTCTCTCTCTTCCTCTCTCTGTTCCTCTCTCTCTCTTCCTCTCTCCCCCCTCCCAACACCCCCTCACTGTGTCCTTTACATTGTGGGGCGATGAGATCCATTTGATCAAATGCTAATATTGAATAAATATATTTGACTTTGGATCCAGTTTACACGGGAGTCTTGCTCTGTAACCGCCGCCAGGTTGTGTAGTATTTCGAGTCCTTGTCACTCTCACACGCTTCGTACACTTGGCGATCCCAGGTCTGACGTGAGTAGTGTACATTTGGCTCAGATACACACGGCCGCTCCGTTGCCCTGCTGTGGTAACAAACTGTGCGGGTTTCTTCGATTGGGACGTCTTTTTACTCAACGCGACGACGAGGCGTTCCCTGCTCTTCTGAACCTGCCAGCTGCTGAAACTGACGCGGAGAAGCCTGGGTCTGCTTGCATCGGGGACCGGTGAGTAGCATAGCTAGGATCTGGTCGCCCTCCTGCAGGAGCCCATTGCTTAGCCCCGCTGTGTCAAACAGCACCCTTTTCCGTACTCGCGCTCTGCTTCTGCCCACTGTGGAGGCTGCGCTTGAGTCGCGGAACTTGTTCTTCTTCTTTTGTGCACTAAACTGAACTGCCTGATTTCCCTCGAAGAGCTTCTCCTTTTGCCCGTTGGCACCAGCGCGTGCAGGTACTTTTGAGCACAAGGCTCCACTCTTTGCAGGGCTCGGACTTCCATCTAGTTAGGTGCCTCTGAAGGCGAACTGGGTCTAAGAATTATTGCGCATTGCCTGTTTTCCCTCCCTTTTAGGTGGACTACACATTTCGTGCATATAACGCTTGAGACTTGTTGTATTTGTATATATATTGTGTTGATATGGTATGTGTTGGTTTACTATCGTTATATTGTGATTTTCTCGCTACGGTCATTGTTTTAAAGGCCTTGAAATAAATGTGTATATATTTTTAATATAACAACTGTTTGGAGTAGTTTGTAAGTGATCTTGCTTTGTGTGCTCATTGCGGGCTTTCAGTCACCCTCACCCCTCTTGAGACCTAGTCTTGACCGCCGCGATCGCTACCTTGATTGGTCTGGCTCATCCAGAGGTTACCCTGTTCCAAGTAATTAGGTTGGCCTTCTGAACTTCTGCGCCACCAGGACAGAGTTCAGAAATCTGTCTTAACACTCAGCAAAAGAAACCCCCAAAATGGATTCTATCAAACTGGTTAATTCAGCTGAAGTAGACCGACCCTTGAAGAATGTTGGCAATGAGACTTCGGTTTTAGATGGAACTCGGAGGCACACTGCATTGGAAAAGAGGAAATGCCCTTAAAACGACACTATCTCTATGGAAAGTGGTGAATGGCTCTTTGTTTGAAAGCGCCTGAAAGTCACTAACTCAGTGTGATAAAATTGTGGTCACATTGAATGGAGTTTTCCAAGAGAGTTATTTATATAAACATTGAGATTTTCAATACTGTAATACAAAAGCATAGGACCCTCACCCACCCTCTCCCTTCCCTCCCCCCATCGACCCCCTTCCGACCCAAACTCTCTGGATTCAAACGAAAGACTGTCCGAGTGCGTTGAAATGCTCTTAAAGTTCAAGCTATTCCCAGTAGTCGCGGTCTATGAGGGCACATGGAATCTTGAAAGTTATTTTTCAGAAAGGACAGTATCATTCCCCATTCAGCGCTGAATCAAGCCAGTTCTCCTTGGAGTGAGTCCGTCACCTATTATAGGACCACGAAATTCCAAACATTGGCTATCCAATCTTGCTCTTCCGACGGATCTAGCTACTTCCATCTTTGAGCCATCACCAACAGCGCCGCCAAAGACAAGATTCAGTATGCTTTCCTGTGATATCTAGCCATATCTTTTTGTTCCGGCCCTTTAAGCCCCAATATACCCTGTTCCATTTTCCTGTCCTTCTGTATGCCAAACAATTCTTCTATTCTCCCGTTCACGTCCGTCTAGAATCGCCAGAGTTTACGGCATGACCACCAGATACGTTCCCAATCCCCTACTCCCCCGGATCCCCGCCAACAAAGGGGTTTGTGCCCGCATAGATTCTCTGCAACTTTTCTGGAGTGTAGTCCTACATGACCATCACCTACACCCACATTGCCCGTATCTGGCTTGCCCTTGTTAGTGAAGGGATATCCACCCACAGAGGTATCTGGATTGGGCGTCCCAGTGCTTGGTCCCAATGGGCTATGTATTGCCAGGTTTTGGTCTTGGGGCTGTCCATTAGCAGCTTGTACAGGGCAGAGATCAAGTTCCTGCCCCCGAAATGGTGGTGATAAACTTCTCAAATGGGGCGAGTGGTCTCAAGGTGGCAGCTTTCACCATGGGACTAACCAACCAGAGTCTCAGTTGTTGATGGCTAAACCTTGCGGTTTTCAGTAGCCCAAAGTCTATATTGCGTTGATTGAACTTTTTTAATCTGACCCTGAACCATGTCCCGCAGCCTCTTGCAGTTACCCCCCCTTCCAATGAGTGAACTTCCCAAGTTCCATTCCTGGTGTGTGGGGGGTTCTGGAAAATTGGGGTACACATGGAAATGGTGTGAGCCCCCCTCCTCGCAGCCTGTTGATCCCATAAATCCTCAAGTAGGGCTACGATCATGCTCTTATGCATGTTCTCTGGTTGGTCTGCGTGAGGTAGCCATAGAACTTCATCTAGGGGTATGCCCACTACCACCTTTTCTATCCTTCACCATGTTTTATCATAGTTACCCCTTAGCCACTCCCGTATGACTCGAAGTTGGGCTGCTAAATAGTATATCCGGAGGCCTCCCTTGCTACGGTGTGCCCTCATCACTCTCCTTGCTATTCAGGGTTTCTATTTTTTCCAAATGAACGCAGAGACCATTTCATCTAAAGCGTCAAAGAAGGATTGAGGAGTTTTGAACAGCAAAGCTTAGAAGTGATAGAGAATCTTTGGCAAAAATCACAATTTTTATTGTATGGACCCTGCCCAGCCAGGAGATCGACAATGGGCTCCAGTTGTTCATCAGATTCTTTATTGTCTCTAGTAGGGGAACGTAGTTGGCTTTACATAGCGTTGCTATGGGTTTGTTTTCTTTATACCCAGATATGATGGTTATCCACCAAAGTATAGGCTCCTTGGTGCTAGTAGCCAAGGGGTCGATAGGGATAGGTTTAACTTTTCCGATTTCTTCACGTTGATCTTCAGGCCCGCCACCTGAGCAAATCTTTCAAGTTACTGCAATATTCCCTGAATGGACCTATCCGGGTCTGCTATTGTGAGGAACAAGTCATTGGCGAATGTCATGACTATGTCCCCCCCGCCCAAATTGAATACCTCGACTATGGTCTTTGGTTCCTATTCTGGTTAGTAGGGGTTCTAAATAAAGTGCGCAGAGCAGCGGGGATAGGAGACAGCCTTGTTTTGTACCCCTTCTAACATTGATCGTTTGGGACAGGGACCCATTTATTGATAATCTTATCTTTGGGGTAACATAGTTCACTTGGACCTTACGCATTTATCTGCTACCAAATCCCATTTGTTCCATCGTTTGAAACAGGAAAGACCATTCCACCTGGGTCAAACACTTTTTTTCGCATTAAGTGCAATCAGGATGGCCAGGGGGACTTTCTTGGACACTTTTTCCACCCAATGGCAGACCTGTCTGATGTTACCACATGTATGTCTATTTTTAATTAATCCCGACTGGTCTGAGTTAATCAAATCTGGGAGTATGGCCTCCAACCTGTTCACCAGCACCTTGGTGTACAGTTTTGCATCTAGATTTATCAATGCGATCAGACGATATGACGCGCATTTTGTGGGGTTTTCTTGGGTTTAGGGAATAACACCATTTTGGCCTCTTTCATTGTAGGGGATATGCTGCCTTGTGTTCATATCTGGTTAAACAGGCCCATTAATTTGGGTGTTAGGGTGGCCTTGAACGTCTTTTAAAACATTGACGTATACCCATCCGGGCCCGGCGCCTTATTAAGTGGAAGCGCTTTGATAGCCTGGTTTACCTCCTCCTCAGTGATTTCAGCTTATGAGTTCCCTGGTTTGCAGTGTTATTTTATTGAGGGGCAATGCCTGTATGTAAGCTTGTTGGTGACTTCACCCCTGTGCAGGACTTCTGATTTATAAAGGTGGGCGTAGAATTTCACGAACTGGCTAGTAATATCCGTTGCAGTAGTGGAGATTCCCCACTGTTGGTTTTTGTCTGGCTTGCCCTTTTCCCTCTTAGGTATCTGGCCAACATCAACATGCTATCCGCCGTATTCACTTTAATGTTATATTTTTGTTTAGCCTGTAAGAGTGCCTTTTCTGCTCTCTGTGTATATAGCATATCCAGTTGCCCTCTCACACTTCTACGTTCCCGCCTCAGTGCCCTGCTCTGATGCGTGCCATTATCCCCTTCATTTTGGCTTCCAATTCTGTTTCAAGTTGGCGCATTTGTTTAGTCCTAGCCACCCTCACTGCGATAAAGTGCCCCCTCAGAACAGCTTTAAAAGCATCCTACACTGTTGCACTTGCCACGTCGGGAGATTAATTAAGAGTGAATTATTCCCTGACTTTGTCTCCCAGTTCTCTCATCAGGATCTTGTCCTTCAGAAGATCCGCTGGCAATATCCAATGCCATAGCCTGTCGGGTTCGTTACAGTTTGCAAGCTGATTAACAGCAGGCATGATCCGAAAGGAGAATGGCCCCAACCTCTTTTTTTTCTCTTTTAGCCTGCCCAAAATCTATGATGTAGCCCAGACAGTCTATTCTAGAGAATGTGTGGTGGACAAGTGAATTTTAAGTGAACCCCTCCTGGTCCCCTTGTATAGTACTCCAAACATCTTTTAATGTCAGGAGGTCAATACACTGCTTCGGTGCCTGGGTGGGTGGCGCCTGCCCATGATATAGTCTTGCACTTCGGTATTTGAGTGGTTTAAGTCACCCATAGATTATATCCCCCGATGCAAATGATTCCAGGACCCCCAATGCGGACCGGAGGAATCCATCCTGCCCTACGTTTGGTGCATATATAGAAGCGATTGTCATAATCTGTGTCCTCAACTTGCATTTCACAAAGAAGTATTTGGCCCCTTTGTCACCCTTGGAGTTCAGTAAGTCTTAGTTTTGTCTAAATCCCATCAAGGTTTCTGCATTTTCCCGCTCTGCATTGGCCTGAAGCAGGGTTGGGTAGCCTCTCAATTTTAGCCTGCCACTGTCACTTTTGTTTATATGCGTTTCTTGGAGGGCTATAACCTCTGGGTGGTGTTTGGACAAGTATTGCTCCAGTTTCTTCCGTTTAACGGTTTTGGCCCTTATTCACAGAATGTTAACCAATGGGGTTTTGCCATTATAAAACACTTACATGAATTAGGCCCTATATGTTAACATCATAAACTGCCTTCCCATTGCATACCAGAACCTGCGGTCACTGATGTCGCCTGCCCTGGCCATCCTTTATATCTCCCTCCCACCCCCCAAGTCGCCCGGGCCCTTGGTCCCCATGCACACCTTTCTTCCGCTCCTCCCCGTATTTGGATCCATATCCCCCCCGGGTAACCTCCCATTGGCCCCCACCTTTGCCCCCATGCCCTCTTGAACCTTCCCTGCCCCCACCCCCTTCCTTCTGGTGCAGACCAATGCTCCTAGTGGCACCGGGGGGAATCATCCTCCCGACATTGGCTCACGTAGTAACCCCAGAGAAATTGCGTAGGGCACAACTATTCCCTTCAGAGATCCTGACCTCCCTCCCCGACTCTCTCCGTGGCCAGCTTATGACAGTCCTTTCTGGGTCTCAAATAACTGGTCAGCAACCTTCAGGTACATCTAGGTGAGCCCTGATGCTCCTGGCATTTTCATTTGTCCTTCCTGGCCACCTTCTCCCATTCCCATGGCTTCCGCCTTGACGGAACTCGTTTCCGGCCCAGTGCCGTGCTTTGTTGCTCTTCGTCTAGCTGTAATATGGACATCCCGTCTGAACAAGTCGTAATTCTGTGTTGGTTTACGTTCCCAAGTGAAGAGGAGGCTGAAGGGGAAGGTCTATTTATAGTTTATCTTTTTCTGCATTAGAACGCTCATCAAACTCATCGGCCGTCATTTGATCAGCATGGATTGGGAAATATTTTAGCACAGGAACATTTCCATGCCATTCACCTTGACTGTTCCGGCTGTCTGCACTGAGTATAGAATCTGTTCCTCCTGGCTGTATCTTGACATTGCCGCCAGCACATCTGTGGGTCTGGTGCTAGGCTATCACCTCTTGGCACCAACCCTATGTATTCTGTCGATTGCTATTGGCATCTCCAGGATGTCCCTGAAGAGGTTTTGCACTGTTTCTTCCAGGTCTCTTTCTTTGACATTTTCTGACAGGCTTTTATTGGACCGTCTCGGCCCATTCTCAGGGTCCTCACATTGGATTTCAAAAGTGTGAGCAACCCTCAAAAGGTTCTCTAGCAACTCATCACTTCTTCTAGCATCCTCCGCCAGCTCCTGGAGGGCATGTTCTCTAGCATCTGTGTGTGCTCCAAACCTCGCTATATCTCTCCTGATCTCCTGAAGAGATTGCTTCAGGTCTGCCTTAATATCTGTGAATTGAGATTGTATTGTAGAGAGTCAGTGATCTTGGCTTGGAACTCCAGGAAGCATTGTTTTAGGTCTGCCTTGTTCATTGCCATGTCTATAGGAGTGTGCTTTGCCCGGATTTCCGTTAGGGTGTTGCTACAGCCGCACCCGGTCTCTTGTCCCCAGCACCGTTGGAGGCTCCATTCTGGTTTCTTTTTTTACACTGAGGCCAGGTGTCCCTTCTTTGGATTTGCCCCTGGGCATTTAGAGAACGTGCCAGGGGGGCTCAGCGGGTGTTTGCACCCCCCCTCTTTTTCCCCACTGGCCAATGCGCTATATGACCTACTCCCACTCCCGGGGGCTTGGCTGTCTTATGGCACTTGTGAGCTGCCGGGTCTCTGGGCTCCTCATGTAATGGCTAACTTTTCCTCAGTCCTCCATTATGATGGGAGGGGGGGTGCCTGCCTTCCTTAGCCTGTGCTCCTTATTTAACCTGGCAGGGTTCCCCTGGGTGCCTCACCTTATTGCCCAGAACCGCTCCAGAGGCCCCCCAAGCCACTCCTCCGCTCCTAGCCTGGTCGCCGTAATGCTGGGTGTGGCCCCCACTGATGGATCCACCAGGGGCCACCACTCCTCCCGGCCCCTCTTGCGCTCCCTGTTTGGTTGCTGACCGGCGCTCTCCTCTCAAGGAGGCCTCTGTGGAGGTCGTTGTTCACCTGCGGGTGGCCGAGCCACGTCAGCTCACGGCTGCCAGGTCCTCTTCTGCAGTGCCTGCCGCGTTGTGCTGATTGCAGCCCCGGTACTGGTTTCCGTTGGGACCACCTTACATGCGCCCACTAGCCCTCTTTGCGGCCATGCTCCACTCCTGTCACTGCCGAGCCCCTGCTGTGGGCTGATTTCCGTCTGTGTTCTTACGCCGCAGCCCGGGCCCTTGCACCCCTCCTGGCCAGGCCTCTCACTGTTGCGGCGCCTGAGCCGCTGCAAGCTTGGCCCTCGCAGCTCTGGTGTTTCGATGCATTGAACCCAAGTCACACCCCAGCAGACCAGGACGTCTCCCAGGCCCTCCTGTGTAGCGCCAACCTAGACGGGACATGCCCATTGTATTTCCGTTTTGTTTAAGGTCAAGGGAGAGCAGAATTCTCCCCTACATGCACTACCCTCACCCGCAGCCATCTTGGATCCCAGGTGAGTTATTTAATCTTTGGCCTGATGAATAGAAGAGAGGGTAGTTTTTAATGTTCTTGGTTGACTGTAAGCTACTCCTGATGTCTTAGAGAATGGCAGATATTGCAACAGTAATTCCTTTCGGGAATCATTCAACCAGTGTGGGATGGGATGGGTCTGCCCTCCTAGTGTAGTAAGATAAAGCTGATGGGTGAACCCTCGGAGAGTACTAATGGATTTCTGCACGGGACAAGTTTTGGAGATAAAGTAGAACCTTGTGTGCTCAGACCTCAAAGGGCAGTAAACTGGTAGATATCCAAAGCAGAATCTCAATTTCTTCTGTAATATAATTCTAGCGACTGGTGCTCTTGCTTCCACTCGGACGAACGCAATTCTTTGGCAAGTCTAGAAGGCTGAATTGCACCTGTTCAGGTGCTAAACAGTGTCAAGGATTTTGAGTCTTGGTGGAAAATCTTCCATTCTTTCTCTTATGAGGCGGTGATCAAAGCCAGATGTGCGACTGTGCCAAGAGCTTGAGGGAGTCTGTACCAGGGATGGTACGGCAAAGCTGGGGCTATGAGCATCAACTTGCATGGAGTGATCAGAAGCTTGGTCACCACCTTGGTAAATCAAAGCGATTGGAAAAAAGCATAATGAAATCTGTTCGACCAATGCATTTTTGCTCCACTTACCTTCCTAAGCACAACTTTTTTGGGGGCACTGAACAGTCCTTATGAGAATCAGTGTAGGAGAACCTTGTTCTCCATAGTAAAGTTCTCTGTTTTTTTCCTGCACACTAACTTTAATTTTGGAAGCTTTTTGTTACTTGCATGATGTGTCCATCATGGCCTGGTGGCAATGAATACTTCTGTAGTGTTTTCTTTTTATATTCCTGTGCACTTCTGCATTTTACTGCTTAATGCCATTTAGAGTAGAATAAACTGTAAACGGACTGTGCCACAAGATTTTTGCCCGTCCTTTGGCCAGCTTGTAGTATGCCCTCCTTCCTGCCCTGGAGTGGCTGGAATGTCCATATATGGTAAGTCTGTTCCCTGTCCACATTTGTGCCAGAATATGTGTGTTGCTGGGCAGATGCAGTGGCCAGTGGCTGTCAAGCATTGGAGAGCCCCTGCCAGTTTATGTTGCAGAATCTTGCCACTGGTGGGCTGGGATCGTTAAAAAATGGGGGAGAATTGTGCTTACACTGGTGGGAAAAGCCAGTCCTGGTCCCTGCTCGAAGATCCAGCTGCTGCAAGCTCTTGCAACAGTCCCAGAACCATCTTGGGGGCTAGCCAGACATCCTCCTGGGCTTGCTGAAACGTTTGCGTTCTTGAGTTGAGCCTTGGGACTCTGCAGATCTGCAGTTTATGAAAAAAATAGTATTTCCCTGAAGTTTCAGCGCTCCAACACAAAGAGGGGCCTTGCAGGACCAGTTCTTTGTTTCTGTCACTTTCTTCAAGGGACTATCGCTGTTCGCCACCTGTATCGCGTGCTGGGAGCCCTTTGTGGTCGTCACCAGAGTAGTTGCCCAGAGGTTGGTGTGTGCTGTGTGTGTATAGCTGCCCAGAAATAAAATCTGGCAAATTGGAGCACCAAACCGCTTGAAATGATCCCTTCAATTGTGGCCCCTAGGTAATTTTAGGAACGGTGGTCCTTGAGAGAATCGGAGTACAGCGGGTGAGTAAACATATCTGTTTTGGCCCCTCCAGTTTCCATGGGGTTCAATAGGAGTAGCCATATCTCTCCCTTGCCCAGCCTTGAAAGTTGGTGGGGTTCTGGCCTGCTATCCTCCTCTCGGTCTCACAGAGGTGGGTGGATAGGGAAAGGGTCTGTTAAAGGCTTGCTCTTATTATGCAATCTTTTGAAAACTTGTCCATCACTATTCGCCGACTGCATCGTGTCTTGGGAGTCCTCGGAGGTCATCGCCAGAGCGGTGGCCGACAATACTTGTGTGTCCTGGGTGTCCAGCTGTCCGGAATCTAGATCTGGTCCTTCAAAGCACAGAACCGTGAGCTATCCTCACCCAATTACTTGATGCCTGAAGTGTCCTCTACACCCAAAGGCACCCTCGGCTTCTTTCATCAGAACCAAGGCCATAATCCAGAAGGCCCCACGATTTCAGTAACTGCTACGGTGGTCCCCGAGTGAATTGAAGTGCAAGGGGTGGGAAAACAACTGTTTTGCCCCCATACCCCAAGTCTCCATAGGGTTGCATATGTATAAAATCCAGGCCCCATCTCTACCTTCCTTAGCCTTGAACGGTAGTGTTCTGGCATGGTATCCTCCGTGGGGCCCCCCATAAGGTGGTTGGATTGTAAGAGGGTCTGTTAAAAACGTTGCTCTTATTTTACTGAGCTCTGGAACACTAACAAATTACCTGTTGGCTCAAGCCAACACTTGTTCAATCTTCCTAAGGAGACTCCTAGCCTCCTGAAAATACCTTTGGGACCTGTGACTCTAGGGGCCCTAGGCTCCTTTTCTAGCTAGGGAAGGACTTTGTAAGAATAGTTCCTTACTGCTAATATTTGGTACGTCATTTGCTAACTCCTTTATTCTCAACCTATCAGTTCTCAAAGTCCTAATTACTTACCTGGTTCCATTTCTTTATTCACTTTTTTTACTACACGTACAGTATGTTGAACAATGATTTGTTAGTATTCTTAGCAGAGCACCGTTAGAGGAATTTACCTTAAGTCCTACTTGAAGGTAAGACTTTAGTAAGTTATCCCAGTGGTTTGTAGATCCCCAACTCTTAGTAACAGTCTGCACTACTCAGAGACCTTGGAAAAGTGGCAGAGCAATCAGGCTCATCTTAAGAGGAAGATGTGAGCTGTAGGTAAGTACACTGAACCTACTTAGTAATGCACATCAAAGAAACACAGTTATATTAAAATATTGATGTACTTACACAAGAGTCACTGTTAAATACTTACCATAATAAACCAACACACATAGGTATACTTCTGAATACTTTCAAAAGGCCACTTTTAAGTTGGTAGTTGCTTAATGCATACAATTGTTACAGGAGTTAGACAGGTCTACCGTACCATTGGTAATGATGTGCATCCACGAAGTAATATGGTAATTGCATTTAGTCAGCATACATATATAATAAACCACGTTTTGGGAAGGAAAACTGGTGGTTAGTGTTATCCCAGTAGAGCTTCAGGTGCTAGAGGTGGTTTCCCAGCACAGCAAGTCTTCTGAAATCCAAAACGCAACCCTAGCTAAAAAGCAGTTCGCAGAGGCTTAAAGTCTTGAAAAGCAGCAGATGTCAAAAGTTGCTGTGAATGCTTTTTAATCTCTATGAAAAAAGATTCCAGAAGGGATTACTTTCTTACCTGTAACTCTGTTTCTCCAGCATTGGTATCTTTCATGGATTCACATGCTTAGAATATTGCCTGTCGTCAGGCTGGGAACCCTCGGTACCTTTATAAAGACGTTTTACATAGGAAAAATGTCGACATTTCTGTGTCCCATCTACATCGTTTTGGGCCGCTTACACATGCCCCAATAGGACGTAGCGGTATTAATTCCCCGCCCCCGCGGCTCCCATCAGATTTTAGCCCCCCAAA
This sequence comes from Ambystoma mexicanum, assembly GCF_040938575.1. NCBI lineage: Eukaryota > Metazoa > Chordata > Amphibia > Caudata > Ambystomatidae > Ambystoma > Ambystoma mexicanum. The sequence goes on from NC_090922.1 coordinate 603,753,510, forward strand.
GTAGGAAGGGGTATATATTGTTTGCATGTAGGTGAGGCCGGCGGGCGCATGCGAATCCATGAAAGATACCAATGGTGGAGAAATGGAGTTACAGGTAAGAAACTAATCCCTTCTCCCGCATTGGATCTTTCATGGATTCACATGCTTAGAATAGATTGCATAGCAGTACCCTTGATTTCTGGAGGTGTGAATGCAAACCAATAACATCTTAACCATATCCTCTCTCCTTTTATTTTATTTTTTTATAACTCCAGTGGTTACACGCTAACTTCAAAGAATACCAATAACTATGACATATTACGATATATATGAGAACATCTTCAATTTGGAACTAACCAGTGTAATGAACAAAAAAGAGTTGGTATTTCTAGATGTTCAATTTAAAATAGAAAATAACAATTTGAAATCCAGCCTATATAGAAAGGAAACAAGCTCTAATTCCACGCTGCACGCAAATAGCCACCATCCCTCACCCCTGAAGAGGTCAATACCATATGGGGAATTCTTAAGGGCAAAACGAATCTGTAGCTCGGAAGAAGATTACCAAAAAGAAGCCAAGAAAATAGGAAGCAGATTCATCAACAGAGGATATGCTAAAAAAAACCATAACAGATGGTTATATGAAAGCGGAAAAAGTTAAAAGAACTAACTTACTCAATCCTGTGTTAAAAAGCAAAGATAAAGTGATTAGATTTATCACAGGATACAATCAACAGGCAAAACAAATCAAGACCATAATGAAGCAGCATTGGAAAATATTAACTACGGATGCAGACCACAATGAAGTATTAAGTGAAAATTTGAGTGTAACGTTTCGTAGAGCACCTACGCTTAAGAACATTTTAGCACCTAGTACAGTCAAAACAAAAGGAATGACTCTAATTGGCTTCAGAATAGGAGCTATCAGGTGGGCTTCAACACATGTGGACATTGTAAAATGTGTAATCATGTAACCAAAGTATCATTTGTGAGCAGTAAAGAGATATCGTGGAAATATAAACACAAGATAACATGCATTACCAAGTATGTAGTATATGCTATTACATGCAGTTGTGGACTACATTACATTGGATCCACAATAGGTCCCTGAAAACTGTGCATCTTGCAACACTATCGGGCCATAAAAAACAAGGACCAAACCTACTCACTACCAATTCACTTTGAAGAAAAACACAATAGTGATGTGAAAGCAAGGTCTTTTGTGGGTTTGGCACATGTTCCCCAGCATCAAAGAATGGGAAACAGAGAACTCAAATTACGCCAACTTGAAGCCACTTTAATTTGTAAACTTGACCCACTAAAACCTAATGGATTGAATATTGATTCAGAATTATATGTGTTCCTGTATGAATAGAAATGTAATTGATGAAACTATTATTATCTCTTTTAAATCTGCTTAGAACTATGAACTTGACTTCTCTTTCTGATGTATTGACATATGGACATCTAAACTGTATCCTAGAAATTCAATATAGTGTGTACCTGTTTTTTAGAGAATGAGATAAGTACTTTTAACATTCAGTCAGCACCTTATGTTTTTACATTGTATAGATATATATGAATAATGCACTGGCACTTTAAATAGCTAATTTGCACAAGCTTATTGCACCTTATACAAATGCAAATTTGCACAAACTTATTGCACTTTATTTAAATGCAATTTCGCACGGTTTCATGCATAGATAATTGAACATGCCTAAACAAACTATTTAACTGTCAGAAATACATATACATATGTGGATTCCACTTATTGTTGGAATCAATTATTACATAAGCATGAGCACGAGCATTCCTATTATGGCTATAAGAACCAATTAGGAAGCAATTTAAGAACTTAGTATATTTGGCAGTGCAGGATATTTACATGTGGAAAGGTAACTTTGACTGCATTCCTTTGTTTCTGCATGTAACGAGAATCTCCGGGGAGCAGTATAGGCGAGAGAGCGGAAATTGTAATTCTGTTCTCTTGAGCCTATTATAACAATAGATATCACACTAGTGGAATATTCCTGCGAAATTTCATCTATATCGTAACTAACTAAGTGGGTATTAACTGCGTGAGTGCGAGAGGTCCTTTCCAAATATATAGGCACCAGCCATAATTATTGGGAGATCACGTAAACTCTTAGACCTTCAAAGATGGCGGACATTACTCTGCGTGCAACTTCATGAGCTTTAGAGATATCTCGATCAAAGCTCACTCAGAGTCACATGACTATGACGTGGCTGGTCAGAAAGGCAATAGCGATCACATGATCAATTGCAGAGAGTGAGACGGAGCACTCGCATAAACGCGTTAAGGCCCACTTGGTTACCTTTTAAAAAACAATAGCGGGAGTGCAACCAAATGGATCACAAATAGCCTGACGAAGCTCTTGGAATAGAGCGGAACGCGTGGCGAACTCCACCCGGTGAGGTACTCATGCTTTTTACCTGGTCTGCATAGAATTGAATAAGAATTTTTTAACACTGATGCTCATTATTGCAATGAAGAAATAAAATATATGTTTTCACCAAAGCGGTCTAGAGTGCTTGGGCAATATTGCGCTATGATATGCTCAGCCTTAAACATCTCTCTGACTGGAATTTGTAGTTTGATACATTTTAGAAATATATATATATATCATATATATATATATATATATATGATACATTACTCACCATTATCGTATTTCTGATACTTGTATCTGCTTAGATTCACATGCTGTGCATAAGCCAACATCTAGTGGAAGCTGCAGAGTATTACAGTTTGTTTTTCGAAACTCGAAAATGAGCGTCGACACAGGGCGTGCCAGTAATACTATCCCTAGTGTGACGTCCACTGTACCCAAGATCACTCACGCATCTAGGATCCTCAGATTGTATTTTTTCTGACATTAGGTAGCATGAGGAGTAGCGTGAGTACAGATAATCCAAGCAGATAGATAGAAAGGTAAGACTACAAGCAACCATGCGCCTTCTCTCAGAGGGGAGGAAGGGTGGGTCGCATGTGAATCTAAGCAGATACAAGCATCAGAAATACGATTACGGTGAGTAATGTATCCCTTCTGAGGCTTGTGGAATCTGCTTAGATCACATGCTGTGCATAGATTAGCTAGCCTTGGAATGGGTGTCAATGCAGTAATGCTGAGTAAAAGTGTGAATAGAGCTCCAATTAGCTGCTCTGCAAATGGTGTCAAGGGGTACATTTGCAATGAAAGCCAGAGTGAACGCAATAACTCTAGTAGAGTGGGCTCTTGGCGTGAAAGGCAGAGTTCTTTCAGAGAGTGAGTAACACAGCTGGATACAGTTAATAATCCACTTCGAGATGGCACCTTTAGAGCTGCGATCCCCCTCTCTGCCTGTAGCTACGGAGACAAACAGTTGATCTGTTTTCCTTAGCGGTCTGGTTTTATTTACATAGTAGAGGACCGCCCTACGCACATCTAGGGTGTGTAGTTTCACCTCAGCCGAGCTTTGAGGGTCCTGGAAGAAAGCCGGAAGCTCGATGGACTGGTTTACGTGGAATTTAGATATAAATTTAGGAGAGAACCTAGGGTGTGTGCGTAAAACCAGTTTGTCTTTATGGACAGTAAAGAAGGGATCCTGCACTGACAGAGCCTGAATTTCACTGACCCTTCTTATAGAAGTAATAGCTACTAAGAAGGCCGTTTTATAAGTCAGGTGTTTCAGACTGCTTTTATGCATGGGCTCGAAGGGGGGGCCCATGAGCTTAGATAGCACCACATTAAGGTCCCACCCTGGTGGTGGGTTTGAAATAGTAGGGTGAAGTATCTTTACTCCTTCCATGAAGGCTTTAACTACTGGTACTTTCCACCACGAGACCTTGTTATGGGAAGTGGTGTATGCCGACAGGGCTGCCAGGTGTACTTTCAGTGAGTTAAAAACCAATCCTGCATCCAGCAGGTGGAGCATGTATGTAACAATAGTGGAAGGAGTGCAATCAACTGGGTTGATTTGTCTACTCTGGCACCAGATAACAAATCTCTTCCACTTGTCAAAGTAACAGTGCCTTGTGTTTGGTTTCCTAGATTCCTTTAGGATGTCCATACACCTCTGTGGTAAATTGAGATGTCCAAACTCTATGACCTCAGGAGCCATGCTGCCAGGTTCATTGAGTTGGGTTGCTGATGCACTGTTTGACCTTGGTGCTGGGACGGTAGGTGTGGGAACTAAGGTTGTCTTGCCCACATGGGAGCAACTAGGACGAGCGTCATTGACTCTCTGTTCATCTTGTTGACCACCTTCCTGATGAGAGGAGTTGGTGGAAAAGCGTACACAAACATCCCTGACCAGTTCATCCACAGGGCGTTCCCCTGGGAGTCTGGTTGGGGGAACCTGGATGCAAATCCTGGGTATTGTTTGTTTTGGCTTGTGGCGAATAAGTCTATAGTGGGGAAACCCCACAGAGAAAATATCTTGTACGACCTCTCTGTGTAGAACCCATTTGTGTTCCTCTGGAAGGGAGTCTCTGCTCAGAGCATCCGCTAGGGAATTGAGCTCCCCTGGAACATGTTGTGATGACAGGAAGATGTTCCGTCTGAGTGCCCATATACAGATTTCCTGGGCAAGCTTGGACAGATTTGGCGAACGAGTCCCTCCTTGCTTGTTCAGGTAGAACATGGCTGTTGTGCTGTCCGTCCGGATTTGCACTGACAGGTTTAGTAGGTGGGGCTTGAAGCACTCTGAATACTGCCAGAAGCTCTAGCTGGTTGATGTGGTTCTTGGCCACTGAGGGAGACCAGAGACCTGAGCTGTGTGGTGGAGATGGTGAGCTCTGCACCCCGTCAGACATGCATCGGTAGTGACTAGTGCCTGTACTCCGGGATCGTAAAAGGGTTTTCCCTGTGCAAGATTCTCTCTTGTCCACCAGTGAAGGATTTGTACTAGTGTTGGCGAAACGAACACTAGATCGTCCCACTGACCACTTGCCTGAGACCACTGTTTCGCCAACCATTCCTGCATGGGACACATGCGCAGGCGCGCGTGGGGAACCAGGTAAATACATGACGCCATCATGCCCAGCAACCGCATTGCTTTGCGTACCGTTATTTGGTGACCGGACTGATATTGTGGAATTTGCAGTACTATATTCTGAATTCTTTCCTCTGAAGGAAATGTCAACCCCTCTTCAGTATCTAGGATTGCTCCTAGGAACTGTTTGGAGGTGCTTGGCACCAGGCTTAACTTTTTCTCGTTGATTGAGAAGCCTAATTCGTGGAGGAGGTTGATAGTCCTTTGAATGTTTGTTCTGCAAATCACTGGGGTTTCCACCGTTATGAGCCAGTCGTCCAGATAAGGGTACACCGGGATTGCCTCCCTGCGTAGGTGTGCAGCCGCCACCGCCAGTACCTTGGTGAATACCCTTGGTGCCGAAGCTATCCCGAAGGGCAGTACCTTGAACTGGTAGTGCCGACTGTCCACCTTGAAGCGCAAGTACCTTCTGTGCACTGGGAACATGGAAATATGAAAATAGGCATCTTTCATATCCAAGGTTGCCATGTAATCCCCCTTTTTTAGGAGGGGATTACCTCGTGTAGCGTAGTCATACGAAACTTTTGGAGCTTGACATACTCGTTGGCAGGCCGTAAGTCCAATACTGGGCGCATTGTCAAATCTTTTTTTGGCACAAGGAAGTAAGTTGAATAAATACCCTTGTTTACCTGGTGTCCTGGGACGAGTTCTATCGCATCCTTTGCTAGCAGATTAGCGAGCTCCTCGAGGAGAATCTTCTGATGTTCTAAAGAGTGTACTCTTTGTCGTGGAGGATGGTTCCGGGGACGCTGCAGTAGTTCTATATAGTGCCCTGCGGATACTGTTGACAGCACCCATCTGTCTGATGTGATCCCTTCCCAAGCCTGGGTGAAGTTGGAAATGCGTCCCCCTACTGGGGTTGCGTGAGAAGGGACCCTGAACTGAGCGTCACTGCTTTGGTGGAGGTGTGCCGCCTCCTTTACTGGGGCTGCCTCTGCCTTTACCACTTCCTCTCCTATTACCCCTGCCGTAACCCTGGGTAGACTGTTGTTCGACTGTGTACCCTGCCCCTGGGAATAGTTTGATCCTCTCTGGGAATTTTGGCCGCGTGGGCGACGAAAATTACTATTCCTTCTCTGGTTAGGGGGTTTATTGGTTAACTGGCCAAGGGACTTGAGTGTCTCGTAATCGTCCTTGGCTTTCTTCAGCGCGTCCTCGACCGCCTTACCAAACAACAGATCGCCTTCCAACGGTTTGTCCAACAATGATGCCTGGGTTATACATTATTGCATGTGATGAGATGATCGCTCAACTGTTGATGCTCAGGGTACCTTTTCTGATTGTGAACGACTATGACAGTCTGAAGTTGTTTTTGTTTGCTTGTTGCTTTGTTATTATGACCATTGTACTATGTTAATAACAATAAAATACTTTATAAAAAAAAAAAAAAACCAGACTGCCGTAACCACGCATGCCTCTTGATAACAGTACCTTCTGCTATCAATCTGCCTGCGTTGTCCGCGGCGTCAAAAGTTGCTTTTAAAATGCAACCAGACACGGCTCTACCCTCTGCGGAAATTCGTGCTAACTGGCCCTTCAAGGGTTCTGGTGCAGAGGCTATGAGTGCCGCGACTTCTTCCCACTGATGGCAGTTGTAGCTGGCCAACAGGGTGGGGGAGTTTGCAATCCTTGCCCGATAGGCGGACGTTGAGGCTACTTTCCTGCCGAAACCATATAGTTTTTTGCTCTCCTTGTCTGGAGGAGCTTCGGACGATGACAAGGGTGTTCCAGCCCTCTTACGAGTGTTAGTGACAACTAGGGAGTCTGGCTTCAGATGTCCTCTTATATAGAGAGGGTCAGACTGGGCTGCCCTGAAAAGTTTTTCAACTCTGGGATTGACTGCTCTGGTGAGGTTCGCGTTCACCAGGGACGGGTCTATTCTTCGCTGAATAGACTTAAGGATAGGGATGGTCTGGGCAATAGGCTTCCTTTCTCCCACTAACTCCTCGGCGAAGTCCCTCTCTTCCTGGACACCGTGGGTGTCAATATGGAAATGTTCTGCTGCTCGTGCGAGAACCTCGTTCAGGAGGGGTTGGTTATCGACAGGGGAGTCGGTAACCGGGGCTTCCTTCTCCATCGGGGAATCTACTCTGTAGGTTTCAGGGTCTTCCTCTTCCTCTTCTTGATTCTCATCATCCCCATAGTAGCCCATCTCGGTTTGCTCTTCTACCATGCCAAAATCTTGGTCCTCACCAAAGGAAGTCTCTCCTTGATACAGTGAGTATGGGCGCGAGTATGGTTGTACCTCGAAGGGGTCTGTAGACCTCATCGGTGTCTCAAACCGGGGCTTCTTACTCGGGGGGATAGGATCATTAGAGCCTGAGGGTGTAGCCCCTTGTGGATTATATGAAAGGAAATGGTCTGGATTTTTATCGTAAACGTCTGCCAAAGAAGACATCCTTGACATGACCCTATCTATGCCATCACTCTACCATTTTTTGGAACTGGGAATGACTCTCTCAGAAAGTCTAGGAGATTTATCTTGAGTAGATTTGCTGGTTTTAGAAATATCAGCAGACCTGGTCTGTTTAGGAGGAGAGGAGTGTTTCACAGGTGTGGAAGAGTGCAGAGGCTGCTTCTTCTGCTGTTTTCCCCCCTCCCCGTGAGTGGAAAAGTGTTTTCCCTGTCCCTTTGTGGCTCCGGAGGTTTTCGACGCCTGGCGTCGAGGATCGGGGGTAGAGTCCCTGTCCTTCGAACGTGGGGCCGCGCTGATCTTGTCTGCGGGCTCCGACTCCTGGAGCGCGGCCTGGGGGTGGAAGTCGTCTTCGTCCTCCGACGATCAAACTTCTGTTAGCCTAGGGAGCGAGGCACTCTTGGCAAGAGTGGATGATTGCCTGGAGTCATGCGGCGATCTCGATTGAGAACGCCAAGAGGACACCGATTCGGACCGTTCTGTTTGTGCCCCTTTCCGAGAAGTCGACGTCGTCGAGTCTCAGTTGGACTTCGTGTGTTTAGTGTGAGTGGTGTGTGAAGCGCTTGTGTCGCCGGGGGTCTTCCCCATAGCCGCCCTGTCGGACGACCTTCCGAGGTCGGGGACCTGCGCTCAGCTGTCTTTCGACGCCGTAATGCCCTTGCCGTTCGAAAGCACTCCATTGCTGCCATCGCTGAAGGCTGCCATCGCTGAAGGCGCCCTCCGCTGCCATGGCCGCCTGCCTGGCGTGGTGGGACCAACGCTTCGTCGAACGGTCCTTAAGTGTCTTAGGTTTAAACCTACTACACGCTCTGCAGTTCGCTTCGGGGAGGTCCCTTGGCAAGCAGAGATTGCACGTGGCGTGCCTGTCGACCCAAGGGTATTTGCGATTGCACTTGGGGCAGAATTGAAAAGGGGTACCCTCCATACGCACCTTGAGGCAGCGGGCTGGTAAGTGTCTGAAATGTATAAGGTGTACCTATATACTAAGAGTGTAGAGTATGTCCAAACCCCCCACTCTCCCTACTTGCAGGGCCGAGGCCAGAGGCCTTCCAAGGCCCAAATCCGTCGTGCAGCAGCCGACTGTCGATTTCTTCTCCAAGCCGGCGTCGAGTGTCGAAGTTCGACGTTGGGATGGGGAAAGGGTGTAAATTAATCAATATTTTAGCAAAAGTATGGCTGAGGCCAGGGGACTCCGCAAAATGCTTCCGACCAGTATGGTGGAAAAAAACAATCTGAGGATCCTAGACGCGTGAGGGATCTTGGGTACAGTGGACGTCACACTAGGGATAGTATTACTGGCACGCCCTGTGTCGACGCCCATTTTCGAGTTTCGAAAAACAAACTGTAATACTCCGCAGCTTCCACTAGATGTCGGCCTATGCACAGCATGTGATCTAAGCAGATTCCACAAGCCTCAGAAATATATATATATATATATATATATATACATATACACATATACATAGAGTAAAGAACATTCTCTTAAACAGGGCTTACCTCACTGAAACAGATGACGTAGGACTACTGCTCGTCCCATCTGTACATCGTTGGCATGCTGCCGTTCGAGGCAATAATGGCGGGTAAATGTATGTGCCACCGACTAGGATGCCGCCTGACAAATGTCTCCCAGCGGAATCCCGGCCCACAACGCCGCCGAAGATGAAGTTGATCTCGTGGAATGGGCTCTCGGACGCCTTTCCAGCAGCTTCCCGCTTTCGAGTGACAAAAGTCAAATCGTCGACGAGACCCATCGAGTTAGTCCTTGTTTTGAGATTGCCTTTCCTTTTGCGGATGGACCATAAGCCACAAACAGTTGTTGTGTACTTCTAAATTGCTGAGTCCGATGAAGATAAAACTTTAGAGCTCTTTTCACGTCCAATGTATGGAGAGCTTTTTCCACAACCGATGAAGGAGCCGCGAAAAATGTAGGTAGTACAATCAACAAATGTTTATGAAAGACAGTAGGAATTTTCGGAATGAAATGAGGGTTGGTTGCCAGCACCACCTTGTCCTTAAAGAATCTCAAGTACGGAGGATCTATGACTAATGCTTGTATCTCAGAGAGTCGTCGTGCTGAAGTGATAGCTACCAAAAAAAGCCAACTTCTACAATAAGAATTTCATAGATGAGGAAGCCATAGGTTCAAAGGGAGCTTTCATAAGTTCCGTCAACACTAGGTTAAGACTCCAGATCGGAGGAAACTTTTTAATTGGTGGAAATGTGCGAAATAAACCTTTCATGAAGTGCTTTATCAGCCTATCACTGAACAATGGTAACAAATGCTTTCTCCTCGTGAACCTTGAAATGGCTGCCAGGTGTACTTTTATCGATGAAAAAGATAACCCACTCTCAGCTAAATGCAGCAAATATGGCAGAAGCTGTTCCGAATTTATATTCAGGGGCTGTAACCCTGGCTGATTTTCACACCACACGCAGAATCTCCTCCACTTGCATGCGTGCGAATTGTTCGTGGACGGAGCTCGCGCGGCTTGCAAAATCCGACGGCAATCCGCTGAAATAGTCAGGGTACCAAACTCCAAGAAGTCAGGAGCCATGCTGTCAGGTTGAGACTGTCCGGATCGTGGTGCCACACTGTTCCCTTGTCCCGGGTCAGGAGGTTCGGGACTTTCTGAAACGTTACTGGCTGCGCTATTGATAGCTATAGCAGGTCGGAGAACCATGCCTGTCTCGACCAATAAGGAGCCACCAAGATCACTCGACATCAGTCTCTGTGAATCCACTCCAAGGTCTGTCGTATGAGTGGAAACGGGGGAAAAGCATACAGAAACTTGTCCGTCCAAGGGAAGGAGAACGCTTCCCCCAGTGAATCGATCTGTGGCCATCTGCTGGCGTACTGTTCGCACTTCTTGTTCTCTCTCGTCGCGAAGAGATCCAGAGAAGGCTGTCCCCACTTTCTGAAAATCTTCGACAACTGAAGTTCGTCCAGTTCCCATTCGCGTATCTGATCCATTTCCCTGCTGAGGGAATCCGCTTGCAAGTTCCTTACTCCCGGAAGATGGTGGGCTACTATGGTTATATTTTGTTTTGGAGCCCACTGCCATACCTCCTGAGCCTCGGTGGAAAGAGTTCTGGAGCAAGTACCTCCCTGTTTTCTCAAGTAAAACATTGTTGTCGTGTTGTCTGTCAGTATCCTCACCACTGACCCTTTTATGTGCGGTCGAAAAGCTTTCAGGGCCCAACGCATTGCCCTAAACTCCAGCACATTGATATGAAGGAGCGACGACTCCGACGACCACCGGCTTTGCGTTTGGAGAGAGCCCGATGTGCCCCCCATCCAGTCAGCGATGCATCCGTCACTATGGTCATGTGGAACTCCGGTTCCTGCAGGGGCACCCCTCTGGATATGTTTCCGAAGACTTGCCACCATCGAAGTGTCGACGGTCAGTTTGTCCGACCAAAGTCCCTGGCTGTGGGTCCATCAGTCTGCCAGGAATTCTTGAATTGGCCGCATGAAGCCATGGCGCGTAGTATCGACATATATCTCCTTACCAACACTTTAGTGTTGACTCTCCATTGCCTTGCCAGCTGATTGAGTCTGTGGATCCTCTCCACGGATGGTCTCACCAATCCTGACTGAGTTTCGAACTGTGCACCCAAGAACACTAAGCTTCTTGAGGGAGTCAATGAGGACTTTTCGAAGTTTACCGCAAATCCTAGTCGTCGCAGAAGTTGCATGGTGGCTTCTAGACTTGCTTGCGTTGCCATAGGGGACGATCCCCTCACTAACCAGTCGTCCAGATATGGGTAAACATGATGCCCCTGTTTTCTTAACCATGCTGCAACCGGGGCTAGGCATTTCGTGAACGTTTTAGGAGATTATTTCAGTGCAAAAGGGAGCACAGTGAACTGGTAGTGGGTCCGCCCGACTACAAACCTTAGGAACTTTCTGTGTCGTCGACGCATTGGTATATGAAAGTGCGCGTCCTGGAGATCCAACGATGCCAGAAAATCCCCCTGTTAAATCGACCGGATCACTTCCTGAAGTGTGAGCATTTTGAATTTTAGATTTTTTAACGTTTTGTTGAGGTCTCGACGGTCGAGAATGGGACGCCATTTTCCGTTGGGCTTCTTCACAACGAAGTATCGGGAATACACTCCTCGACCCCTATGCGACACAGGTACCAATTCTATAGCCCATTTTTGTAGCATAAGTGCTACCTCCTGTTTTAAAACGTTCAGGTGGGGTTGAGCCGAAAACACTGGTGGAACGTGAAACGGCTTGCTTTTGAATTGTAAGGAATGACCGAACTTCACAGTGTCCAATACCCATCGGTCCGAGGTTATCTTTTCCCATTCATCGACACAGTGAGACACCCTGCCTCCCAGGACGTTCTGAAACTCGTCATTTCTGGTCTTTCGATTGTATGTCCTTTGACGACGAGGAGTAACCTCCCCTCTTCCTAGAGGCTTGATAGTCCCGACGTCTTCTTGCGGTCTGAGAAGCCTGCCTGTAGCCCTGAGAGGAGTACGACAGTCTTGAAAGTACAGTCCCTTGATGACGAGAACCGGGGGTTTCCTGACGCTCCTCCAAAGGGGTGAAAAGAACACAAACTTCTTCCACTCTGGAGGGCTCCCAGAGAACGTGCCGTGTCAGAGTCCTCTTTCATGCCTTTCAAGGCCTCATCCACCTTTTCACCAAAAAGAAGGTCTCCCTCAAACGGCATTTCCAACACCTTATATCGCACTTCAGGTCGAAAGTTGGTGCATTTGAGCCATGCTGGTCTCCTCAGAACCACCCTGTTGTTAACCTGCTTAAAGCCCGATTCTGCAGGTCTACAGCGATATTTATAGAGTGATTAGAGGCCTCTTCCCACTCTCGGACGAGTAACATCGCAGCCTTTCTGTGTTCGTCTGGCAGATGTTCTAGTATGGGCGCTAAACAATGTCACATCTCTGTCATACCTGGCCATTATCGCCAGAGAATTGGCCGCCTTCACTGTTGTTGCCCCCACCGACAACACCTTTTTGCCAAAGGCGTCTTGTCTCCTGGCCTCATTCTCCGGAGGAGTCATGCATTTGTGCTGAGACCTTGCCTTTCTCGCTGCAGCCGCTGACACCACAGACTCTGGAGCCGGTTGAGAGGACAAACATTTCGGAGTAGACTCGGGAGCCTTAAATTTCTTTTCCAGCCTACCTTTCATCGCCGGCTCCGAGAATGGATGACGCATCGTTTGTAGTCCTTCTTGCCATACATGATCTAAGATGGGGACTGAAAACACCGATTTCCTTCTCTTTCCCATATGATCGAACAAAAAACTGTCTTTTTTTCTCCTCCTCTTGGGCCAGTCCAAATTCGGTACAAGCATGGAGGGGGCGCTGTTGCGCACACCGGAAATGGCCGCCTGATTCCAGAGCTCCCACTCCACTAAGATATCCTGCGCCATATCATCCATTATAACATGGCCTGCGTAGCCCCAAACGTTCTGGGAAGGTAGCCCAGCCATCTGTGGTGGGTCAGTCGAACTCCTGTGAATCAGAGGCCAGGAACACCGGAGATACAGCTCCAGGCAGATCGGCCGACACATGCGGCTGAATATATCCTGCGCCGAGCACCAGGGAGATCCATGCGAGTGCCGCTGCGCGCTGAAGGACCGAGGCCCCTGATGGGAGGAGCCTGAACTGCGGCCCAGGCCCTACGCCCTGCTGGTAATACGCTGCTGTCTCTGGGTTGGCCGTGACACGGGTGGTTCAGTCGGACGAACCGACCCGCGTTCTAGTCCGGCCCTGGTGTGTGGCGGCCCACGGCCGCTGAGCTCCAGAAAAGCCCCTCGCAGAAACCTGCATTACAACGCGGGGCGAGGCGTGTGACGGGCCCGCGATACAGGACTGCGAAGAGGCCCGGAGATGAGAACGTCTGGTAAGGAGGCACGGCTGGGCGGCGGATTAGTGGCCGAAAAAGGACACATTATTTTCCGGGGGCAGCGGCTTGCAGACCCGGCGACAATCCTCACTGAGCCGATATACTTTATCTGCCGTTCCGTTGGACCGGCGAATCCCGGTGGTACACGCGGCAGGTTGGGGTTACTCAGGCGTTTCTGTTGTGCAGGGAGCCCCTCCCCCCCAAAAGACCCCCCCCCCCGATACCGGCCCTGACCTCTGCTGGCGGCGCACTGGGCGGGCCGCTGCGGGCCCACGCTCTGGCGATCTGCTCCGGCTCCCAGGCACACCATAGTACGCGCCACGGGACCTCCGGGGGCACAAGCTTGCACTGCTGAATACGGAGCACGTTCCGCGAGGGGAACCGGGCTGGGTGGAGACCCCCAACATATACAGCAGCTGCGGACCGTAGCGGCTCAGAAAGCCCCTTAAAACGAAACAGAACTATTAAGCACTTTGAATGCAGTAAGCATGGAGTACTGTACGTGGGGGTCACAGTCCACTCAGACCACCAAGTTCCAGCTGGGAGCTCATTGTGTAATCGTTCATAACACCTCTAGCCCCTTAATCTGATCCACTCCCAGGGATCGGACACTGCATAAGGAGCAAGGGAGGACGGCGAATAGAAACGTGGCTAACAATATACTGCACTGCTTCAGAACACGATTCCAACAGTATCATGGGGGAACCACAGAAGTCGGGAAAAGGTGCCAAAACTCTCGGCCCAATGGACGCTTACACGGGCAGTCAGAGTCTGGCTACGTCGGCTGACGCCCACACTGACGCTAACGAGGCCCCCACTACTGAGCCTAGTGAGAATTTAGACAACTTAACCACAATAGTGCAGAATGGTTTCCGCGCAGTCAACACGAAATTGGATGACAGTGTCCACTATCGGCTCCTTAAATGCTAGAGTGGAGAAAGAAAGTTCGCGTATAACAGAAACCGAAAGCAGGATAAGCACTAATGAAGACACTATCTCACATCACAGCCGTGACATCACCCAAATCAAAGAAAACATGGCGAAACTACAGAACAAATGTGAGGACTTAGAGTCGCGCTCCAGGAGAAACAATATCCGTGTGGTGGGCATAGCGGAATCTTTTGGCAAAGGCCAAATGGAGAAACAACTCGAGACACTGCTTAAAACCCTGTTTGGACCGGAGACATTCTCTGAACATTTTTTGGTGGAACGAGCACACCGTACATTGGCTCCAGAACCCAAACCAGGCGCACCACCACGTACTATAATCGCACGACTCCTCAACTACAGGGACAGAGATACAATCCTATGTAAGGCAAGAGAGGCGGGCACCCTCCAATATGAGGAAAGTCGGATTCACATTTACCCAGATTTCTCCTTGGGGTGCAGGCAAGCAGAAGATCCTACGAGCCAGTCAAGAGGCTCCTAAGAGAACACCAGATCCCATATGCTTTGATGTTCCCGGCAAAAATGAGGATTCAGAATGCAGGAAGGGTCAATTTCTTTGAGTCTCCGGCCGAAGCCATGCAATATATTGAAACGTCCATACCCCTTCCTCCTAGAGGGGGCAGACCGGCACAAAACAACAGACCCAGACCTGCAGACTAAGAATCACTCGACTGTCAACCCTTTCTAAGGCTATAGTCAAGATAAGTATTGGATCAAGCTGTACCAGGCAATTTGGTTGGTGGAGTTGTTGGACCTGATCGGCGGCCATGTGGAGCAACATGGCTACCCGCTGAATATTCCATAAATTTTGTTGGAGACATCGTCAAGTTGGGGGTGATGATGATACAGGGTGAGGGATTTGGTGAATTCAGCTCTTGTATTGACTTATGGTGGCATCTTGTTGGGGGTTGGTGCCACTCTACGGAGCCATGTTCAGATGTAAAGTGGTTGGAGGTGACTTGTTGGTTGAAAAGTTAAATTATGGTGGCATCGAGGCTGGCACCGATTATGTTGCACGATTACTGTAAACCCGTTGAGTTGGACAATGGCTAATGCTCCATTTCAGAGCCCCGGTGATGGGCTTAAGGTTAAACTCCTGACGTGGAATGTGCGGGGATTAAATAATCAGGTTAAGGTCATGAAGATTTCCAACTATGTTGCCAGGCATAATCTCCAAATCCTGATGCTACAAGAAACCCATGCGGTAGGAATGAGTAACGCCCATATATTGCCCAAGTGGGGTCACCTGAGGTTTTACACTGACTATTCATCCCAGTCCAGAGGGGGGGGGGGGTCACCCTTATTCATCCAGGCCTTGGGTTCAGGGTGGGTGGTCACAAGGCTGATCTTCTGGTCTGGGGGGAGGTGGCTACTCAACAAATACTCCTGGTCAACACGTATGGACCTAACATTGATGACCCTGCTTTTTACATGGATGTATACCAGATAATTATGTTACTTGATGTTCCGAATGTGCTGTTGGGGGGGAGGGGGGGACTTCAATTTGGCCTTGGACCAGGTTCTTGATAGATCCTCGAAGGTGGTTAGAACCCCAAGTAGGGCAGTACAAAATCTGAGACATGTTTTGTCACAACTTTTGCTGGTCGATGCATGGCGTGAAACTCATCCTGATAGCAGGAGATATACGTTTTATTCCTCGGTACATGACTCGGAGTCTAGGATTGATTATTGGTTTGTTTCCATGTCTTTGATGGCTGTGGTGGGGGGTGCGAAATCC
The DNA here is from genome assembly GCF_040938575.1 of Ambystoma mexicanum. Classification (NCBI taxonomy): domain Eukaryota; kingdom Metazoa; phylum Chordata; class Amphibia; order Caudata; family Ambystomatidae; genus Ambystoma; species Ambystoma mexicanum. Next base: position 603,769,524 of record NC_090922.1, read on the forward strand.
TTCCTCGAACATTGTCAGATCATTCCCCAGTGCTGTTGGAACTAATGTTCCGGAATGCCCTGTGTCCTGCTAGGAGGTGGAGGATGCCGGGTGGAATGTTGGGAGACCCGGGGACAGTAGAAGCACTCCAGGCTGAGATCACAAAGTTTCTATCCAACAATGTGGGATCAGTTGACAAATACTCAACGGTGTGGGAATCCTTCAAGGTCTGGATAAGGGGTGTACTGATGTCCAAAACTACGGGTACACTGAAGGCTGTGAGAACCGAATTGTCAACTATCAAAAGCAAACTAGATGTTCTGGAGAAAACATACACAAACACGCAACACAAGGTAGTATTAGCCAATATACACACACACACACACTTTCAAGTGTTTGATAAGCTCGCCATAAGGGAGGTCCGATACGTGGCGGCCCCTATACGCGCGCGCAGATACGGGGAGGGTAACGAGGCTGGCAGAGCGCTTTCCAACTTACTCAAGCACGATAAACAACCTACACAGATCACAAGTATATGCACAGTACAGGGGAGGGTACTGCTCAGAGATGAAGACATTAGTGGGGAATTTATGGAATTCTACAAGGAATTATATTCAAATAAAGATAAGAAAACACTTGCAGAAATTAAGATATACCTTGAGGCTCTCTCCCTCCCTAAACTCCCTGATGAAGAATGCCTAGCGCTAGATCAACCGGTGACTGCGGAAGAGATTGTAGAAGCGGTCAAAGCATTGGCATCGGGCAGGGCACCAGGGTCGGATGGGTAGGGAGCTGAATTCTACAAAGAATTTCACGAGGAACGTGTTCCGATACTGCTGCAGGTGTGGGAGGAGGCACTTGAGTGCGGCAAGTTACCCCCAACCATGAGAGAAGCTATTATAACCGTACTCCATAAGCCTAGGCGAACACCACAGGACGTTTCGTCCTACAGGCCCCTGTCACTCATAAATACCGATGCTAAAATATTTGCAAAGGTCCTGGCAAATCGGCTTCTGCCGGCAGTCCCTACCCTAGTACATCCTGATCAGAACGGGTTTATCCCTGCACGATCTACGGCCCTAAACCTTCAAAGACTCCTTGGTATAATGGCACAAATAGATCCCGCGAGGAGCGCAGTGGCCATATCCCTTGACGCTAAAAAAGCGTTTGATTCTGTCTCGTGGGTCTATCTCCTGGCGGTGCTGGAGGCATTTGGGATGGGGCCCAACTTCATCAGATATGTGAAATTACTGTACACAGAGCCTGGAGCTCGTGTCCTGACCAATAGAGCCATTTCCCAGATGTTCCTGTTGGGGAGGGGAACCAGACAGGGCTGCCCGTTTTCGCCCTTGCTGTTCGCATTAACCATTGAGCCAATGGCGGCTGCGGTCCGTCTCAGACATGCGGATAGAGGGATCAAAATGAAGGGATCTACCCAACTAATATCGCTCTATGCGGATGACACTTTATTATATGTCAAGGAACCTGAACTCAATATAACACCCATTATGGCAGAGATGAACAAGTTACTTCTTACCTGGTAACGTTCTTTCGATTGGATGTTCCTCCAACGTATTCCTCATCTTAGATGTATTCCATCCAGCTTTGCTGCTCTTTGGGAATTTTTTCGGCAGAGGACGTGGATGTCGTCGAGTCGATAGTCCCTCGAGGGCCTCCGTCGAGGGTGACGTCATCAGGTGTATAAGTAGCACGTGCGGCGCCCGTTGGCCTCAGTTCTGTTTTTTCCCTCTTTTGGGTCTGTGATCTTGTATTGTGTATATTGTGCCGGCATACAGGTATCAGCCTTGCGAGATTTGAGATGGCAATAACCCGGAAAAAATCAACAGAGGGGTAGGTTGGGAGGGCGATGAGGAATACGTTGGAGGAACATCCAATCGAAAGAACGTTACCAGGTAAGAAGTAACTTGTTCTTCGAATGGATTGTGTCCTCCAACGTATTACTCATCTTAGATAGGCTCCCAAAGCAGTATTTTTGCATAGCTCCTCTGGAGGAGGGGTCAGATTTTTTTTTTTTTTTTATTATTTTTTTTTTAATTGCCATTAGATGGCAGAGTAAAGCACTGCTTTTCCAAAAGTTAGCTCCCTAGACTGGGAAGCATCCAGGTTATAGAATTTTGAGAAGGTGTGAAGCGAAGACCAAGTTGCTGCTTCGCAAATGGACCTTATAGGGACACCTCTTTGAAGGGCTGTAGAAGAGGCGATGCCTCTGGTGGAGTGAGCTCTGAACCCTTCAGGTGGGTCTTTTTGTGCTAGTCTGTAGCATTCTGAAATGCAAATCACGATCCAGCGCAAAATTAATTGTTTTGTTACTGATTGACTCAGCTTTCTTCCAGTGCAGCCTATAAACAACTGGTTGTCCACTAAGTCTAGAAAGCCTAGAGATGTAAAGCTTAAAGCTCTTTTTGGGTCCAGTCTGTGTAGTCTTTCTTCCTCCTTAGAAGGATGAGGTGGAGGATAGAATGAGGGTAAAACAATTTTCTGATTTAAATGAAAATCAGATATTACCTTTGGTAAAAATTATGGTTTAACCCTCAACACAACTCTGTCCTTATGGAACACAGTATAGGGTGGCCCAGAAGATAGTGCCTGCAATTCGCTCACTCTTCTTGCTGATGTTAGAGCAACTAAAAATGCTGTTTTCCATGTTAATAACCTTAATGGACACGTGTGCATAGGCTCAAAAGGGGCACACATTAAGAATTTTAATACCAAATTTAGATCCCAAATCGGTACTTGAAATGGGTGAGGAGGACACACATTAGTGAGACCTTTTATGAATTGTGTTATCAAAGGAATTTTGAAGTAGGAGCATTCTTCCGATGAGCGCTTGAAGATGGAAAGCGCCGCAATGTAACCTTTTATTGTTCCGATATTCAGACCTCGCTATGTGCTAAGGTCAGAAGGAAAGATAGTACTTCCGGAATAGAACATAGAAAAGGATCGACATTCTTTTCCCTGCACCAGTTGCAAAACCTTTTCCAACCGCAACGGTACAGAGATTTTGTTGCTGGCCTTCTTGCCGAAAGCAACACCTCCATATCATCTGGAAGGTTCCAATCCCTGTATCTCAGCCTTTCAGATACCAAGCATGAAGGTTTAAGTGTTCTGACCTCTGGGTGGAGAACCTGACCTTCCATTTGAGAGAGAAGGTTCTCTCTCGGAGGAAGACGTACTGGAGGACAGATGAAGGTCCGGATACCACGTTCTCCTGGCCCAATCCGGAGCAATTAGGATCATGCGGTTCCCGAAGCGTCTCAGCCTCCTGATGACCCGAGGAATGACGGGAATCGGAGGGAACGCGTACAATAGTGGGAAATTCCAATCCACCACGAACGCGTCCCCCAGGGCTCCTCTCGGGGGAAACTCCCTTGAGCAATACCTTTCGCATTTTCGGTTGGTACTGGTTGCGAATACGTCTATCTGAGGGGTTCCCCAAAGGGCGAAGATCTCTTGAATGACTTCCTGAGCCAATTCCCATTCGTGGGACACCATGCTCTGCCCGCTCAGAGCATCTGCCTTCATATTCTCTTCCCTGGCTAGATGAATTGCCGTTAAAGAGATTCCCTCTTGAATCGCCCAATACCAGAGCTGCATTGCCTCTCTGCACAGGGGTAGTGACCCGACGCCTCCTCTTTTGTTTAGGTAGTGCATGGCCACTGTGTTGTCCGTCATTATCAGGACATTCTTTCCCCTGGCAGATGGCAGAAAGGCCTACAGCGCTAGTCTGATTGCCCTCAGCTCCAAAAGGTTGATATGTAGTTTGGACTCCGATGGAGACCAGCGGCCATTTATTGTTAAATCGTTGGCATGTGCTCCCCACCCCAGGAGTGAGGCGTCCGTCACTACTGTGATCTCCGGCCATGGTTGCCAAAATGGTTCTCCCTTTAAGATGTTCTCTGCACAGGTCCACCATAGAAGGTCTTGTCTGACCTTATTCGCAATCTGAAGAACATTTGTCATTTGACCCGAGAACTGGGACCACTGAGTTTTTAGGGCCCATTGAAGGGATCTCATCCTCAAGCGTGCCTCTGGCACCAGAAAAATGCAGGACGCCATGTGGCCGAGCAACCGTAGAAAGTCGTAAGCCTGGAGATTTTGGCCATTTTGGAATTTTGAAACCATCTGAAGAATGTCTTGAGCCCTCGTCTTGGGAGGTGAGCTCTTTCCCAAGGATGTGTCTAATACAGCTCCTATGTATTGAAGCTGTTGGGAAGGTGTCATTTGAGACTTCTTTAAATTGAGGGAGAAGCCCAGTTTGTGGAGGAAGTGGCAGGTGACTTTCAGATGATCCAAAGCTTGATCGGCAGAGCGCGCTCTGATCAGCCAGTCGTCCAGGTTGGGGTAGACATGAATCCCCCCCCTCCTGAGGTGCGCTGCCACCACTACCATTAACTTGGTGAAGACCCTCGGGGCGGAGGTCAACCCGAATAGCAGGACTCGAAACTGATAGTGTGAGTCGCCAACAACGGCCCTCAGGTATTTTCTGTGCTTGAGATGAATCGGCACATGAAAATAAGCATCCTGGAGGTCCAATGACACCAACCAGTCCTGGAGTTGAAGGACCTGAAGGATCTGAGAAAGAGTAACCATCTTGAACTTGGCCTTCCTGAGGAACTTGTTCAAGCTTCTTAAGTCCAAGATGGGTCTCAGTCCTCCGTCCTTTTTGGGGATCAAAAAATACGGGGAGTACCAACCCTTGTTCCTCTTCGCTGCGGGTACTGGTTCTATGGCACCTTTCTCCAGCAGGGTTAGAACTTCCTGCTGTAGGAGCGGATTTCAAAGCTTCAACGGGTGTCTCCCTGGGGGATTGCTTTGAGGTTGCTTTAGAAAAGGAAGGCAATAGCTTTGTGCTATTATTTCTAAAGCCCAAACATCTGAAGCAATGGCTCGCCATTCTTGCAGATGCTGCGACAGCCTGCCTCCGACAGGTGTTTTGTGGTGCAAGTCCTCAAAGCGGTTTTGTGGCGGATGTTGCAGCCGCTGATGGCAAAGAGGCTGCAGCTGGAGCTGGCTTAGCACATTTTCCTCGTCCACCACAAGTGGCTTTTCTTTGGCCCCTTTGACTGGCCATTCCTCTCGTCTTTCCGTATGAGGTATAATAATGATAGGCTCGTCCCCTCCATGACTGTCCTTGCGCACGAAAAGGCTGAGGTTGCCTAATAGCAGCTCCTAAAGATTTGGCCACTGCTTTTGAGGTCTGCAACCTCTCAAGGCTCTCGTCAGCCTTGTTGCCAAAAAGGTGAGACCCGTCAAAAGGCATGTTCAGGAGGGGGTTCTGTACGTCCGGTGCAAAATCCGACTTCCGTAACCACACATACCTGCGCATTACCGTGCTAGAGCCCATGGACCTGCTTACACTATCTGCAGTGTCCAATCCAGATTGAAGGGATTCCTGCATGGCCAAACCTTCCCTTTCTTCCCCTTCTGGTATGTGCTCCGCCGCCATTGCGATGCACTCCCACAGAGTGTACGAAAATTTTGCTAAGGCACATGTGGAGTTGGCAGATTTTAATGTCATGCTCCCGGCTGAAAATACCTTCCGTGCCCAACCATCCACACGCTTATCGTCCCTGTCTGGAGGGATAGATTGGTACGCAAGTTTGTTGGAAGCTGTGGTTACCTGTATGACCAAACTCTCGGGAGTTGGATGTTTTGACAGATAGCCGGGGTTGCTACTGGCTGGGCATTATTTTGATGCTAGGTATTTATTCACCGGAGGAATAGAATCCAGAGTTTCCCAATTCTTGGCCACCCTGTTTTGTAAGGCTACATGAAAAGGTAAAACTGGGTCTTCAGTGGGACCATGGTCCAATATGTCTGTCAAATCGTCCTGGTCGAATTGGGCTGTTGGTTTAGCCCATCCCAAGTAGTCTACCACCTTTGTCATTAATTGACGATAAGATGGACTGGCATGCTCTCCTGGATCTGGTCTACCAAAATCATTCTCAGGAGGGGTGTCAATGCCACTTGCATTATGTAAGGACTTCATCAAATACTTCATCCTGCTTTCTTCCGATATTAAGCATTCTGGGACATTTTGGGTGCCATATTCCAACCCAAAGGGTACATCTTCCTCTTTGGATCTCTCCTGATCCTCAAAAATTGAGGTCAAGGATTTGAAAAACTCCTTCCTAGGGAGAGGCTTGAAAACGTTCTCTGGGAGAGGAGGAGGAGGTGTAATACTAGATTTAGAAGAAGATACTCTTGCAGTTTTCTCCTTCTCCTTTTCTAGCTGCCCTGGCTTGGTTGGAGCCTTTGGCGTCGAAGTTTTTTTGATGACATCGTGGTCGTCGACAGGTTCTGCTTCTAGGGCGTCGAGGCGGCCTTCGACAGTTTTCCCTTCGAGGTGTGGAAGGTCTCGGACGGCGTCGGTGACCTCGAGCGGTCGACTCGACTCAAGCTTTTTTTCGCTCTGCGTCCTGGAAGGTTCTCAATCCTTCCTTTTACGATCACCTGGGCTCAAGGGTGCGCGAGTGTCGGAGCGATGACGCTCCCGGACGGATTCCGAAGAAGGCGCAGACTGAGACTTCGCTTTCTCAAACACATCCATCATTTTGACCCTAAATGCTTCCCACTCTTCGGAAGACGAATGTTTTGTGGGGCATTTCATTTTCAGAGACTCGTCAGACGACGAGGTAGAGGGAGATCTATGGCGTTGTTTCTTCGACTTTTTCGACAAAGACGACGAGCGATGAGAATCGCTTCGAGATCTGGATCTATGCCTTTCGCGTCAAGGAGATTTTTCCCCATGGGGTCTCGACTGGACGCTAGAGGCTTTCCGATCCTTCCGACATACCTGTAGCTTTCCTCTCCTTTCTCGCAAGGCCTTTCCCGTCATCGCCTGACACTTCGAACAGGCCTCCATGTCGTGGCCTTCCCCGAGACACCACAAACACTCGCGGTGCAGGTCCGTGATCGACATTTTTGAGCCGCACGACTTGCATTTCTTAAAACCCGATCTCGGGGTCGTGGTCTGCATCGATGACGAGGACATGATTTCTTCTCGTAATATTATATTACCTGACAGAACTCGAGGCATGCCGAATGTCCGAAGCAACGTACTGCAGAAAAACGGAACTGCGGCCAACGGGCGCCACGCATGCTACTTATACACCCGATGACGGCACCCTCGACAGAGGCCCTCGAGGGACTATCAACTCGACGACATCGATGCACGGCGCCCTCTGCCGAAAAAATTTCCAAAGAGCAGCAAAGCTGGATGGAATACATCTAAGATGAGGAATACGTTGGGAGGACACAATCCATTCGAAGCAGGAGTTTGCAGATTACTCTGGGTACATGATAAACAAGGCCAAATCGGAAATATTTCCGCTTACACCGGCCACCCAGTGCCCCACAGTGACAGATGGACTCAAATGGTCTGAAGACCGTATCGGATACCTGGGAATTCTTGTCTCCAGGAATAAGCTTACATTATATTCAGATAACCACGAAAGCGCCCTGCAAACTTTAACGGCCAAGCTCCAGATGTGGGGGCGGCTCCCGATATCTTTAGCCGGTCGAGTCGCTATTCTTAAAATGGTTATCCTACCTAAACTTCTTTATCTGTTTGTCAACATCCCTATATGGCCTGGCACAGCCTTCTTCGCCAAACTCAGATCCATGGCGGCAACATTTCTCTGGAACGGTAAGACAGCGAGGATAAACCGGGAAAAAATGACAGAACCCTATTCTTCGGGAGGTATATCAGCCCCTGATTTCGAGCTTTACTATTATGTGGCCCAGGCTCAATTTGCTAAATATTGGTACAATGATGAGGACAGCACACCCCATGCATGGATAGAAGAATACACTACACATCCCACAAACATACAGTCAGTCATTTTTGATCCACACTATAAAGACACGTGTGAATACAATCCAGTTAGCTGCACAGTCAGGGCATGGGAAGCTATATACAAAAGGCTTAGACTTGAGGCCCCCTATGAACCCGAGATACCTCTGTGGAACTTTCCGGGAATTCCTCCTACATATGACACAAGCATACAGAAGTCCTGGGACCCTAACTGTGAAATGCAGCTGGGTTTGTCAGTGGCATTTTTTTAGACATGGGTCTGTTGCTGAGGGTGCTGGTCCACTGAAAACGCTGCAATATTACCGTACGAGATCTGCATTTCATAAAAGGTGGCCTCTCTTCCCAGATGAACCTCCGCCACATCCATGTATACAACTAGTGACAGCTAAAAATAGCCTGGGAATCTCTAGGCTATACACTGAAGTCCAGACCCACACACCTCCACAGTGAATCAGATAAGGGAGCAGTGGGAGGCAGACTTACAAGTTCCCATCGAAGAGAAGAAATGGGTCAGATATTTTTCACTAACTAAGAAGATCTCGCTTAACTCTGGCCTAAGGTTGATCCAATTTAAAATTCTAAATAGATTACATTACACGCCGGCCAGCATCGCTAAATTCACACCGGATACCTTGGATGCATGCCCTAAATGCAATGCTCCTCAGGCCGGTTCCTTTCATATGTACTGGGACTGTCCGGTGGTCAGGGGGTTCTGGAGGGCAGTAGCAGAAGTGTTGGAAGAAATAACTCAGGTTCCCCCTCGATTTGACCCCCCAGAAATATCTGTTTGGGGACATAGGCAAGCACTCAGAAAAAATCAGAAGACTATTCAACATTTCATGTGAGGTTGCCAAAAAATGTATTTTATTGAAATGGAAAAGCGCTCTGCCACCCAGCATGAACCATTCCTACAAGAATTGACACAGGTCAATGAGTCAGAGGAGCAGTTTGTTTTGACCCAACCCTCGACTTGCAGACCCAAAGACATTTGGGGCCCGCTTAGAGTCCACCTGTGCAATATGATTACTGATGATGACTTGTCACCATAATATTGTTTTGTATAACTGCATGAACAAATGTATTCCTGTTGAATATGAAATTCACTGTGCAATGGTGCTGTTGGCCTTTTTGTTACCACTAATAAAAAAGAGCTTTAAAAAAAACAAATTCGGCACAAGCCTTACTCATCATCATCCGGGGGCGACGGTTGGGCTGGACTTCTTTGAGCTTCCATCTCTGCTTCCGACTCCCAGGTCGGGCCCCTAGAGGGGGATAACAATGTATCCGATATGGACTCTCTCTCAGACTCGGATTCCAGCAGCTCTTCTTCTTCCGGGCGTGCACATGGAAGGCCTTCAGGGGCCAGCGCCGCCGTAGGAGTTGGTCGATGGGAAGGACCTGGCTCGTCGACGCCTGGTCTCACCGGAGCTGTAACCTGAGGTAACTTCTCATCCAATTTCTTCAACAAGTTCTGCAATGTAGATAGAACTTCCAGAGATGAAATGGTTTGAGGGTTAAGCAACAGAGTTGTAACCGTAATATTCGTCCCGCTTGAAAGAGTCAGCCTGCTAACCCCTTGCAACCCAAGTTCTGCAGGTCCAGCCACCTGGTCACGCTCGTCCACAGAGGATATGGACAAGGCCGCCTCCTGCTGCAACAAGGTTTCTGGTGAAACCGGGTTGTATACCTCCGGTCTCCAGGCCTCCTGTGGAGTCTCCGTCGACAAGGTTAAATTCTGCACTGCCGTCGTCACCTGCGGCGGAACACCTGAAGAGATCTGTGTCACTGGCAGCGAGGGCGTCAACGATCGGACTCCCATCGACGACGCTGGTAGATGTGCAGATCCTTGAGGCGTTCACCTTTTTTTAACTTGATCTGTGTTTTTCAGAATCTCGACTCGAGGATGATCTATGATGATCACCTGAGGAGGATCTTGACTGTTCTTTCCTCTCCTTCTTAGACGAGGAGGAAGACGAGGTTTTCGCTTTCAGCGAAGATTCTCTCGTGGAATGTTTTTGCGATGAGCCTTTCTCCATCGAATGTGCTTTCTTCACCAGAGCTTCCGCCGATCCTGAACGGCGGGGGGGGCCCTAAAGATTTAGTTGTCAAGGCCAAGCTATGCGTGGAGCCTACCTCCGAAAGGGGTACGCACCTGCTCCGTCGTTCAACCAAGCCACCAACCGCCTATTCCGGTCTTTGACAGTCTTCTGGGAGAAACCTTTACAGATGTCACAATTGTCTGCCGAATGGTGAGGGTGGAGACAATATATACAGTCCATATGGTCATCTCCTTCATACACCACCTTTTATCCGCATGTAGCACACAGACGAAAAAGAGCTTTTCCAGACATTATGAAAAAACGACGAAACAACCTAGCAAAAATAGTAGATGACGCGAGGTGATCCCACTACTTTGGAAGACGGTTGAAATCTGATGGGAGCCGCGAGGGCGGGGCATTTATACCGCTACGTCCTATTGGGGCATGCGTAAGCGGCCCAAAACGATGTAGATAGGACACAGAAGTGTTGAAATTTTTCCTATGGAAAACATCTTTATAAAGGTACCAAGGGTTCCCAGCTTGACGACAGGGAATATTCTAAGCATGTGAATCCATGAAAGATCCAATGCTGGAGAAGTGTTAACCAATGTTGGAGATCCTGTTAAATGACTCGCTAAATGGACACAAGCAGCGACATGAGTCAGCGGTAGGAGGGGGCTGCCCTGGACACGTCTATGTGCACCCAAACACTCTAAAACAACTTTCTGGAATAAGGTATGCAATACCTTTTTCCCCCCACAGTACATTAGGTTTGAAGAAAACTTTTGTGGTGGATGCTTTACGATGTTGCAGCTCTGGACCCGACCTCCAGATTCCTTGGTCTAATGATGAAAGGCAGGGCAATGGACATGATCTCTCAGCAGCAGTCACTCTGCGGCTTTGGCGCTTTTCTGCAGCACCACCAAAGGTCGTGATTCGACTGGTCAATCTTCGGTTCTTGCATTTCCACACTCTGATGAGGGGGTCTGGACGAGAAGGATTGTGTCTCTGGAGTGTACTTGAAGGCTCAGCAAAGACTTGGACGGATATGGCCTTTCCACGACGATGCACTCGAAACGGGCACCAGGTCGCCTGGTATTGAGGCTCCGGAGCTTTGGAATCTCACAGGACCTCGGGAGATGGCTCAAATCAAAGTACGTCTTGGGACTGGTTGTTCCCACCAGTCAAAAGGGAAGGAGTCATCCCCTTCGTTCCTCTGTCACAGAAAACGGGGTCAGGACAGCAGTGGTCGCTTCACGGTGTTGCATGCTGTAGGCATCTCTGGTTGTCTTCTTCGGTTACTTCAGCTTCCAGTGGTTGAATTGCTTTTCACTCCAGGAGTCTAACCTTATACAGTTTGAGCACTCATTCCTCTGCAATCTTCCTCAACAGTTTGCAGAAAGAGGCGTTTGGCTCTCCAATCAGGAAAGACAGACCCCCAGCGGGAGCTGGTCCCATTCAGGAAAGGGGTGTTTGGCTCTCCAATTAGGAAAGCCAGACCCCCAGTTGGAGCTGGTCCCATTCAGGCACTCTGGCAGACAAAGGACAGGGGGGCCGAAAACTCATCCCCCACTTCCTGCCTGCTCAGGCACTCTGGAGCCTAGGCGTAGACACCCAAAAGTTCCTGCCAAAGGCAAAAAAACACACACAGGCCTCCACCTCCCAGAATGGTAGAAGGGCTGACAAAGAACCACCATGCTAGTAATTGCGAAAAAAAAGAAGACAGGCCCCAAGTTGGTACCTGGGTGCTCCTATCGTGCACTACAGAGGCAATGGACATTGCCTACAGTTGAAAGATCACACAATAGTTGGTAGGACACATCCACTGCCACCAGCCCTAACTAGGAGATGGTCTATGTGACAAAAATGTTCATGAGAAGGGGAATACGATGTATCCCTTTAGCACTCCACATAAGCTGGTGTGTGCCAATCTCTCAGACTATAAAAGTTTAGGGGAGATACGAAGTACCTCTCAATCCTGAAGAACTGTAGTTACTCTACGATAAAGAAAAATAATCTCAAAAGAGGAAGCCATGGGTCCCAGCAACAATGCCCATAAGGAGCTGTGTGCTGCTATAGGAAACTACAGATGCCTTTAAGAGTTTATGGTGGAAAACAGACTCCATAGGATAGGTACAGTACAAAGAATAGAGTTCCAAAAGACAGAACACATAAGAATGAATGAGTGGAAAAAGGCTTCACTTATTCGGGATTAAAGAAAAAGGTCGAGAAGTCCATCAAAAGGTGCTGGGGCTCTCGCTAGGAGAAGGGATGTAGCAATACAAATTGATAAATCCTCCTAATAAGCACACCAAGGTGAATGTGTATATATCATGTTTTAGTGTGTCACTTAGCTGTGGTTTTTCATTTATCAGAGTTTGTCGAAGGTGTAAATAAATAACTGTTTTTATACATTCTGCCTAACTTATGTTATTAAGGGTTCTGTGTGTGCATAACTGTACCCTTCTCTACCATCATTCCCTCCTAAATCAAAGCCTTGCTGTTCAGTCACACTTACCAGATAGACTTTGGCTAGGCATAAATGTTTGTCCTTGTCCATTTGAAAAGGGTGATTCAGAATCTGTCAACAAGGCTGATTCTGAATTACCCTGTTACTCACCGTAGTGACCACCTTACTCCTAGTCCATAGTCCCCTTTCCTCCATACTTGTAGGACATCTCTCCGTCCTGTGGGCCGGGATCGGAGCACTTTGTAAAAAGCATCCACATTTTTTTCAAAAATGTGTCCCTCCTCTGTTTCCTGCGCGGGGCCCGGCACGCGGCTGCAACCCCGCCCACTTTGGCTCCGCCCCACGCATTGCCCATCAGTCCTTTTCTATCGCCAGGTCAAAGACCCATTAGCAATAACAGAGGAACCTTATTAGAGGGGACGGCGGGTGGGCGTATGGAGGAAAGGGGACTATGGACTAGCAGTAAGGTGGTCACTACGGTGAGTAACCTGGTAATACTCCTACGTCCCGTCCCCTTTCCTCCATACTTGTGGGAGATTCCCAAGGATTTCTTACAGGAACTACGGGTGGATGGCAATACCGCTTACTGAAACAGGTTCTTCAGCACAGCCTGACCAAACTGAGCGTCAGCTCTTGAGCTCATGTTGAGACAGTAATGCTTACGGAAAGCAGATGGGGAGGCCCAAGTAGCTGCCCTAGCGATGGACTCCCAGGGGACATATTTCTGAAAAGCAACCGCGGCTGTCTTGCCCCGCACCAGGTGTGCATGGATACCCTTAGGAGATTTCAGCCCTTGGACGGTGAAAGACTCCGTGATGCCGGCGGCGATCCACCTACAAATAGTTGCCTTAGACGCCGGCTTGCCCTGAGGGTTACCAAGGGTCAAAAAGCTGAGAAGAACTCCTAAGCTCAGATGTCCTGTCCAGGTAGAACTAAAGAGCTCTTCGGACATCAAGACAGTGTAGAACCCTTTCAGCCTCTGAGGCAGGGTTCGGAAAAAAGACCGCAAGGGAGATCGACTGATTCAGATGGAATTCGGTCACCATCTTCGGTAAAAAAGCCGGGTTTGTCCGAAGGACTACCTTGTCATTGTGAAAGACCAAGAAAGGATGCTCCACCGACAATGCCTGGAGCTCACTCACTCTCCTCGCTGACGTAACGGCGACCAGAAAGGACACTTTCCAAGACAAGTACTTGAGGTCTACCGTAGCCATTGGTTCAAAGGGTTTATGACACAGCGCCGTCAGGACTACATTTAGATCCCATGGCGGGTGCAGATTACGAATCGGAGGGTAGAGGCGTGTCAAATCAGCAAAATGCCTCTTCACCACTGGGTTAGTTAGAGAATAAGAACAAAGGTCTGTAGAAAGGTAAGCGGAAACCATTGAGAGAAGTCCTGCATGACAGAACATGAACCCCTGACTCTGCTAGGGAGGACACGAAGGAGATCACTGTGTCAATCGTGGCTACCCTCGGATCCAACTTCTTCTCCAAACACCAATGACAGACCGAGCCATTTACTCCTGTATTGAGATCTGGCCGAGGGTTTCCTGGCTGCATGGATAATGCGCATGTTATCCGCAGACAAACTCCGGCACCATGCCGCCAAGCTGAGCGATTGTGGGGAGGGGTGCCACATCTGTTGTTCCCCCTGGTGAAGAAGATCGGGAGTTACTGGTAACCTGATCGGCGGAGACACCGACAGGTGTTGAAGTTCTGAGAACCAAAATCTGGCCGCCCACCACGGGGCTATCCATAGAAGGGAACAGTTTGCAGAGTTCTTCAACTTCCAAATTGCATGGTGAACTAGAGGCAGAGGCGGGAAGGCATAAGCTCTCATGTTGTGCCATGGAATCTCGAGAGCATCCCCCAGAGAGGAGGCTCCCAGCCCCCCTCTGGAGGCATACTGAGGAAGTTTCTTGTTCACCGCCGTGGCGATGAGGTCCACCTCCGGTGTGCCCCAACACAAGAAAATCCATGATCGAACCTCTGCCTTCAAATCCCACTCGTAGCTGACCACTGTCCGCCGGCTGAGGGCATCCGCTGTGACATTCAGCTGGCCCGGGATGTGCACTGCAAGCAGCCAGACACCATGAAGCACGGCCCACTCCCAAATCTGGATGGACAGGTCCACGAGGGGGGGGGGGGTGACTTTGTTCCCCCTTGCTTGTTTATGCAATACATTGAAACCACGTTGTCCGTTCTTATGCGGACCACCTTGTTGACAATGAGCGGTCTCAAAACCCTGAGCGCCAGAAAGATCGCCAGAAGCTCCAAATGATTTATGTGCAGGAGCTTGTCTTGAGGTGACCAAAGGTCCGAGACCCGAAGAAGATCTAACGTCGCACCCCACCCAAGAAGGGAGGAGTCCGTCGTGATCGTCACCATGGGGGCTGGGTCCTGAAACCCCGCGCCCACCGACAGGTTGCTGAGAGATGACCACCAGTCCAGGTCCACACTCATGGAATCCGGAATCATTATCCGCATGGAATCTGGATCCACTGCCTGACGCCATGAATTCCGAAGAGCCATCTGGGTCCGTCTCATTTTGAGACGAGCAAGAGGAAGAGCCAGTACCCACGAGGCCATGAGGCCCAGAAGCCTCTGGAACCACCAGGCCGACATGCTCTCCGACTGCGCAAACATCTGACACGTGGCCAACAGATCCGCCATTCTGTTCCCGGTCAGATACACTCTGCAGTCGATCGTGTTCCAACGAAAACCCAGGAAGATCAGGTCCTGTGAGACCATCATGGAGGATTTCCACCAGTTCACCGACAGCCCAAGATGGAACAGGAGCTGAAGGAGAGACTGGAGGTTGCTCGCTGCTGCCAACGGACAAGGGCTGCGCAAGAGCCAGTCGTCCAAATAAGGATACACATGGATACCCTGGCGACGAAGATAGGCCGCAATCACCAACATCATCTTCGTGTAGATATGCAGCGCCTAGCTGAGGTCAAAAGGAAGCTCCTCTCCCAAAGAGAAGCAGAGGTATCTCCTGTGTGGATTCCAAATCAGGATATGCATGTACGCATCCCAAAGATCCACCACGCTGAGCCAATCGCCCATCTGCAAAGAGGAGCGTATCTGGCCGGGCTTGATCATCTTGAATTTCTCTTGGGGTAGGAAAAGATTGAACTGGGAAAGGTCTAGGATGGTGCGCAGGCTAGCCTGGTTGGGTTTGGGCACCGTAAACAGCCGGGAGTAGAAGCCCTCCCCTCGCTCCCCAAGGGGGAACAGGTTCCACAGCTCTGAGGTCCAGAAGTTTCTGGACCTCAGAACCTCGGCCTTGAGGGTCAGCCCGACAGCTGAAAAGGAGGGTTGAGGGATGGGGTATGGGGTAAAGGTAAGCGGAAGCCCGCTCGAGCGACTGACAAGACCCATCTGTCTTCTCTGATGGTCTGCCATGCCTCCCAATGAGACGCAATGCGTCCTCCCACCGGGGTCTTGTGCGAGCACGGAAAACCCTCATTTGGCAGGCTTATCGGTGGCTGTGCCACCTGAACCTGATGAGGAGGCTGAGGAGCGGGAGAAAAACCGCGTACGCTCTTGTCTACGGCGGTTATTCCCTGCAGGAGTATCCACTCTGCGAGATTTGCAGTCGAGGAAGCCCCTAAAACCAGAGGAAGGTTGACTTTGCAACAACGGTCTCTGGGATTTGAAAGGAGCTTTAACCAGAAAAGACAATGATTTAGCCGTCTGAGTGCTATCCTTGGTTTTGGTGAGCTCTACATCAGTAGAAGAATGAAAGCTCCTTACCATCGAATGGAAGGTCCAACACCTTGTCTTGCACGTCCTTAGAAAATTTAGTGGCATGCAACCCAAGCATCAGGCCCCAAGCCGAGGTGTCTACGTGATGAGCCTCAGCCTCCAGGAGATCCTGGGCCAAGACCCTGGCATCGGAAAGGCCTCCTTTGAAGTCTTCCAGCTTCTCGACCGGGATGTGCTCCTCAAACTCCGACAGACCTTTCCACATCCGCATGTTAGCTCCCGCCAATATCAATTCGGTGTTGGCCTGCCTGAGCAGCAAGGCCGAGTTGGCGAAGATTTTCCTCCCGAGAGAGTCAAGGAGCTTGTCCTCCTTTCCCAGAACCTGAGTAGCCGTCGTGGAAGAGGATGCTGCAGGCCTGGACTGCAAAGCGGCCGCAGCCACCACTGTGGAGGAGGGAGGCGGACAAGACGACAGGGCCACCTCTTCCGAAGAATGCAGCCTGTACCTCACGTCAATCTTTTTATTGAAAAAAGTCCCGAGTGGGGCTTTTCCCAAACTCTTCGGACCTCGGCCAGAACGTCCTTCTGCAGAAACAGGCTGGTACGCTCCAAGGGAGACAGGGTGAACGCCCTAGAAAGTACGCCCTCCTGCGGAGCGGGTGCCTCGGGCACCGGAACATCTAAGAAACTCATGTCCAGTAGCCGGTCATGAAAGGCTCTGATAGAGCGGGCAAGGTCCTCGTTGTCCTGATCGCCTTGAGGGTCATCTGACAGGTCAGAATCCTGCTGAGCCGTGTCAGGCACTGCCTTGTCCACTGGGGACAATGGAGGCAAAGGCGGGAGAGCAGGGGTGGGCACCACGGGCAAAGGAGGCACCGGCGGGACCACCGGAGGAGCAGGTGGAGCCTGAGGCGGCGGTGGACATATCTCCTTGAAAAGCCTTTTGAAATATTCCCTCATGGGGTCGGTGCGCATAAGCACTTGAAATTTACCAAAAAAGGCATCCTCAGGAGATTGTTTCGGGACCTGAGGATGCCTCTCATGAGGTGGACAAATCCAGGGACGTAACGGGGAAGGGTGCCACACCGGCCCCTCCACCGACGTATCCACATAAATCAAAGGAGCCATCCCCGCGGGCAACAAAACATTGTGTGGAAGAGGCATCCGGGCATTCCAATCATAAACCGGCCAGTAAAGATGCACACAGGGGACCTTAGGTTCACCTGAGAGACCGAGCACTACACCAGAAGCCGATGGCGTAGTTGTAGGGGTAGCACCTAAAATGGCCGCTGTGGTCGTGGCACGAACGGGCGCCATTTTGTGCTCATCTGAGGGGAGCTGCGGCAGGTGAGGAAGTGAGGCAGGGGTCCCCCTCGATGGATCAGGGGTCTTAATCTTAGCCTTAACATAAGGAACCTCGGCCGAGCCAGTACTATGAGGCCTGGAATGTTTTTGTGACATATCAACCGCCAACTGAGCCTTCAAAGGAAGGACCTCGGCACTGCCGGTAAAAGAAGAACCTTGCTTCTTTGCCCCCTCAACAGATCTGGTGTCACCACAAGAGCGGGAACGGTGCGCTTTCACCGACAAAGCCTTGATCTGCCTCTCAGAACTGTTGGTAGCTTTAGCCTCTGTACGAGGGACCTCGGACCCAGGCCCGGTAACGGCCTTTTCTGCGCGGGCCTCGAACCTCAGTTCGGTAACTACAAGCCCAGCCAAGGCCTCGGAGCGCACCCCGGTTTTGTTTTTGAAGCTGACAGTGAGGCCTCAGAGCGAGCTCCGGTACCCCACGACTCAGTAGAACTGGGTCTACAAACAGCCCCCACAGGAGGGGCCTCGGAGCGTACTCCGGTGTTCACAGGCCCCTTACGGAGACCCTCACAGAAAACTCTGGTAGAATTATTAGACCCAATGGGCACCTCAGGGCGAACCCCGGTAACAGAGCGGGTGCTCTGAAAAGTAAAGAACTTACTGGGCGTTTTTTCTTCTCGTCGATGAATGCCTGAAAATGCGAAGGAGTTCGTCGGAACACCTCCTCCCACCGCTCCAACCGATGTTGAAGCGCCCGGACCGAAAGGGAGTCACAGTAAAAACAGGAGTCCCAACGGTGTTCCGGACCCAAACACTCTAAACAAAGAGGATGGGGATCCGCCCTCGCGAAGAGACAGTGACACGATGAACAATCTGGAAAGTCTAATTTGAAAGTCATAGACAAACTAGTAAACGAACGCCAGCGAGAGCCAGAGAGGAAAAAAGGGAAGAAAACCTTCCGAGGATGCAAGTGCGTCCGGCCCCGATCGAGCGGAGAAAAGGACTGATGGGCGATGCATGGGGCATAGCCAAAGTGGGCGGGGTTACAGCCACGTGCCGGGCCCCGCGCAGGAAAGAGAGGAGGGACAAATTTTGAAAAAAATGTGGATGCTTTTTACAAAGTGCTCCGATCCCATCCCACAGGACGGAGAGATGTCCCACAAGTATGGAGGAAAGGGGACGGGACGTAGGAGTAAATCCATCTCAACTGCCACTCCCCCAGAAGTGCTCTATCAGAACGCTGACTTCACTGTGCATTACCCATTCACACAGGAGCCAAGTCTCTGCTGTAAACTGGCGTGTGGCCACTTTCTCTTACACACTGAAGATGGAACAGCCTGCCTGGATTTGGACTAGGGTCCCCTGTAGCATCTGAATAAACAACCTGAGTGTGAAGAAACAACCCGAGTGCCAACTGAATGACTGGGTTCCAGAACATGTATCTGCATGGAAACTTAGGGTTATGGAGGCAGAGGAGGGGTACCACAGGCTTTTCCTCTTCAAGATGTTCAGGTGGGTCCCCGATCCAGGGAGTTAGGCATTCATTTGAATTTTGTAAATCGGGTGAAGATCCTGATAAAGGGATGTATGCCTTTACTTCTTCAGTAGAACACTATGCTGTACATTCACGGTCACATTTACCTCTTCATGCATTTACTTCTTTCTTTCACTTGGCCATACATTCAATTCGTCATTAAAGAGAGAGGGCCCCCCAGCACCCCTTTCTTTTCTAACCCATATTCTTCCCCCCAACACCTCTTTGACCCTAACCCTATCCTTACAATATCCATTACCACCAAATGTAGACAAAGTGAAAGGTAAGAAGTCGCTCTCCTGATGAAAGAAATGGGGATACCGAAAAAGCATTCCCTTCTCTAAGCTTGGCTTATAAAACCACCATCAAATTCACTGTTCAGGGGGAATCCAAGATGGCCACTGGGGTGAGGAGTCGCAGCTAATCCGCGCTCCGCCCGGTCCGCCAAAAAAACAGCACGACCGAAGCCGTGACGGACCGTCACTCGACCCCCTCCGACAGTTGGAAGTCCTTCCCGCATTCCCCCCCCCGGCGAGGAAGCGGCGCCGCAGGCGATCAATTGGCGGACGAGATCCGGGGAGAAGGCAGACCGGCCCCTCCCCCATCGAGGCAGAGGGAGACTCTCCAGCGCCGCAGAGGATCTCACAACGCGGTGCGGGGAGATCGGGAGGCGTCGGCTGGTGTGGGGGCCGGATCGGGGATTCAGTGGAGCCCCGAGAGAAGGCTCTCCCCCCCCCCCGGCGGCGCACAGACAAACGAAGAGCACCGAGGAGGAGGGAGCCACAGCGGCAGCAGCGGTGCCGGGGAGGGGAGAGATGCAGCGCGATCGGGGCGGACCGCTGGCGTGTTGAAGCGGGGGCCGCCCTGAAACATAGTGCAGGACGTGATGAGGTGAGCCAACTGGGGGGGGGGGGGAGGGGGGGGGAGAAAAATAATCACCTGCCCGCATCTTTACACCCCGGAGGGGGAGGACCCAGAGAAGAAAAAAGAGGGAAAAAAAAAAATAAAATAAAAATTTGCGGGGAAATATATATAACAAGACAAAAAATATAACAACCCCCGCAACGTGAAAGGGCTCTGGCATTATCTGGATCGGGGATCCCCCCCGGTCTGAAAGAATCCACTACACAAGACCACCCCCCCCACGCAGGTTGGAGAATCCTCTTCCCCCACTAACCAGGGGGCAAGGAGTGGGGGGACAGCAACTAAGGGGAAACAGTACCTCCCAACAACATAGACACTGAGTACCGACGGGGAAAGGAGAAGAAACGCAGACTGCACGTCTGCCTAAATTGAGGACCCTCCGCCCACAGAGACATTTCAGAGGAAAGGATCGGGAGAAGGGCCCTCCGGAGGGCTACAAGAAGGCGCAGCAGCCCCCATAGACATTTTACCGGATCAAGCTACCATGTCTAGAGCAAAAAGTAAGGGGAACCCCATCCAACAGACACCCCAATCTGCGAAGCAAGGTGCAGATATTCTGCAAATGTGGTCAACAGAGGGATCATCGCAACCGAGAGGAAGGACCCAGGGAGAATCCATGGGGGAGCCAGAGTCACTATCCCAACAACTACAACCACTGACCAGGGAAGATATGCAAACCTGGTTCATGGACTTGCAAGAAAAATTCATGTCCACAGTTCAAGAACAATTTACAACTATGAAAAAAATGAAATGAAACAAGTGGTACAAGACATGAGAATTGATATAAACAACTTAGAAGAAAGAACGGACACAGTGGAAAAAACGGTGCAAAGTCTAGAAGAAGATATGAGACAAACAAGCGAAACGCAAGAACACTTGGTGTCACTCACTCACAACTTGGAACTTCAATGCGAGGACTTGGAGAACCGTTCTAGGCGCTCCAACATCCGAATCAAGAATATGGCGGAAACAGTGCTAGACAAAGATCTGAAAGAGGTGGTAAAGGAGGTGTTCAGAGACATACTGGGGTCCCGAGACACGGATGAAATAGGAATTGATAGAATCCACAGGGTTGGACCAAAAAGATCAGGGGCCCCAGGGGAAAGACCACTCGATGTCCTAGCGGCTCTCTCCTCCTACCCACAGAAAGAACAGATCTTCAGAAGAGCCAGAGAATTGTAACATATCAAAATGAACGGTCAAGACGTCCAATTGTATCAAGACCTCGTTCTAATAGCCCTCCAAAAGAGGAGAGCAATGGCACCAGTGGTGAAAGTTCTGATAGAAAAGCAAACCCGCTATAAATGGACCTTCCCATTCAGGCTGCTATTTACGTGGGAAGGGAAACAGAGAAGAGTAACCACGGTGGAGGAGGGTCTGAGCACTTTGGGTCTCCAAGAAGATGAGGACGAACGGGGGGAGAGCTCAAACAGGAGGGATCGCACGAGAAGGCCAATGGGCTGGGAAACAATCACGCAAAAGAAGACTAATACAGGGAGGGACTCCCGGAGAAGAGTAACATGAAGAACCCGGGAGTACGCATACAAGGGGTACGGACAAGAAAGAGCAGTTATTGAAACACTGTCGGGGTGTGGGAGGAGGGCGGAATGGAACGGACAACACACAGATGGCGGTCGGGGTAAGAACCGACGGCTTGGAACTCGGCGAAGACCAATGGGTCATTGGGGTTTAGGACTCCCCATAACATACCCACCGAGGGTAAGGAGGGCAGGGAGCGATGGGCGCAACGCTCTAGCGTCAATAGGAACCCTCGCCCTACTCGGGGGACAGTTTGGTTGGTACAAAGTTCAAAGTTGGGGGGGCGGGGAAGTTCAAGGGCGGGGAAGGGATCGGAGGAATCAAAGAAATGAAACAAGAACAGAAGGGGACCCGAGGCAACGACAAACAAATGTAACACAATGGGGATGATACGCATTGTGACATACAATATTAGGGGAATGAATCACCCAACAAAAAGGGCTAAACTGGAAAAGCAGTTTAAAAGGGGGAAGGCAGACATACTACTTCTCCAGGAAAACCATGTGAGAACGAGGGATAAGCAGA
Organism: Ambystoma mexicanum; assembly: GCF_040938575.1. Classification (NCBI taxonomy): domain Eukaryota; kingdom Metazoa; phylum Chordata; class Amphibia; order Caudata; family Ambystomatidae; genus Ambystoma; species Ambystoma mexicanum. The sequence continues at coordinate 603,791,393 of NC_090922.1, forward strand.
AAATGTGGATAAAAGGATACAAAATATGGGCTCAGGCTACTACAACGGAAAAAAAAGCTGGGGTACCGATTGCAGTAAAAGAAGGAATGGACACTAAACTACTAGATATACAAGCATAGATAAAGAAGGGAGATATGCCTTCGTCAATGTGGTAATTGAAGGACTTCATATGACACTCGCCTCAATATATGCACCCAATCAGGGACAGGATGGCTTTCTCAGAGATGTTCTATCGAAACTGGAAATCTATGCTAAAGGGGAAGTGATCATGGGGGGAGATCTTAATATGGCATGGAATCCACATATACATAGGAGTACAGGGAACGCACATGGCCAGGGGGCACCATCAAAACGTCTGAGACAACAAATGGACCAGATGGCCCTGAATGATGTTTGGAGGGAACTGAAGGGTGAACAGAGGGGGTACACTTACTTCTCACATGTCCACAATACTATGTCAAGAATTGACTATTTCTGGGTCTCAGTGGGACTACTGGGAAAAATCCAGGGGCTCGATAAGGGCACAATAGCCCTCTCGGACCATGCCCAGCTATGGCTGGATATGACTCTCCCAGGGAGGAAGAATGGGCTATGGAGGTGGAAACTACCGCATGAGCTGATTCAGGGCCCAATTACAGGGGAGTCCATAAGGGAAATGATAGAGGAATACTTTATACAAAATGACACGGGGGAGGTAGCATTGCAAGCAGTATGGGACGCGTTCAAAGCAGTGTTGAGGGGGAAAATGATTGTGTTGAAAATCACAAGAGACAAAGGTTTCAGTGGGAAAAAGAGCTGGAAAAAACAATCGAAAATATCCAAGAGAAACTTCTGACACACCCCACAAAGATATTAAAAAATTCACTGAAACATACACAGGGCCAATTAGAGATGCTCCGCACGAAAAGGCGCAGAGAGGAACCTACTCTATCTGAAGCAAAGATATTACATTAGAGCAAACAAAGCAGACCGACTCCTGGTGAGACAATTGAGGGCAAAACAGAAAGAAACAACGATTAAGGCCATATATGACACCAATGGAGCCCCCCAAACATGCACACAAGACATGGGGGAAGCATTAAGGCATTACTACCAAACTCTCTACTCCACTGAATTCCTCGACGCGAACGCCCAAGATTCATACTTAGAAGCCATAAAGTTCCCGAAAATCTCAGAAGAGGATAAGCAGTCACTAGAGACACCAATCAGTGAAGAGGAGGTCAGTAAATCCATAAAAGGACTCCCAAGTAACAAAGCCCCGGGCCCAGATGGGTTTACGGCCTCATTCTATAAAAAATATAGAGACATATTGACCCCGATCCTAACTAGGCTCCTGAACTCCTTTAAAGATAGCGGTAATGTGACCCCAACTAAGAATGAAGCGAAGGTTCTACGGTTTCACAAACAAGGCAAAGATCCAAAAAACCCAGCATCATATAGGCCAATTTCCCTAATTAATCTAGATGCAAAAATCTATACGAAGATCCTGGCATCGAGGCTATCCCAGCTTCTCCCTAAACTAATAAGTAGAGATCAGTCAGGCTTTATACCCGGCAGACAAACCCATGACAACACAAGGAGGCTAGCCCATTTAGTGGAAAAAATAGGTATAAATCACACCCCAGCGATACTGCTGTCGGTAGACGCCGAAAAAGCTTTTGATAGGGTGGAGTGGTCAATAATGTTCAAAATTCTGGAGCGCATGGGGTTTGGGGAACAGTATATTGCAAGCATTAGAGCGAACTACAATTCCCCATCCAGTAGAATAGTCATTAATGGCGAGGTTTCGAACACGGTGAGGATATCGAGAGGAACGAAACAGGGATGCCCCCTGTAACCTTTGTTGTACGCTCTGTTTTTAGAACCCCTCCTAATTAAATTACGGGAATCAGTACACATTAAAAGGGATAGAAATGGCAGGTCAGCAACACAAAGTGATTGCCTTTGCGGATGACATGTTAATAACCCTAGAGGACCCAGAATCCACGTTATCAGCTGCAGTGAGAGAATTAGAAAATTATGGGGCCATCTCAGGCCTAAAAATTGATAGGAAGAAATCAGAGATACTAATCTTGGCAGGGGACAGAGCAAATATAGAAAGGGAAGCAAAACTACTGGATCTTAAGATAGTACTGAAAGGTATAAAATATCTGGGGATAATTGTATCGTCAAAAAATAGAGCAATTCTATGGGGAAAACTACCCGCCGCTTATCATAAGCATCCGAAGGGAGCTAGGCAGATGGAACCCACTACAAATTTCCTGGTGGGGTAGAATACAAGCTGTCAAGATGACCGTCCTCCCAAGGGTACTGTATTATTTTCAGGCTCTCCCGGTGGGTGTCCCAGACTTGTTCTTTAAATCATTAACAAAACTGATATCGTCCTTTGTATGGAAGGGGAAAACGCCTAGAATAGCCAGGATGGTCCTTACAGCCCCAACCAGAGAAGGAGGATTGGCGCTCCCCCATTTTAAAAAATTCTATCAGGCAGCACAGCTGAAAGTCCTGAGGGAGTGGGTGGGGGAGGACCCGCAGCAGATATGGGCCAAACAAGACAGAGCAGTCGCGAGGACCCCACTGGTAGAACTCCTCTGGAAACAGAGGCAGCACAGACATGCAAACTTAGGAATAAGTGAAATTATGAAAACCACGCTAGAAGCATGGGATTCCCAAACAAGAAAAGGCATAATGTCCACAGCGATAGGACCCTTTACACCCATCTGCAGAAATCCACTATTTCCTCCGGGGATGGAACAGGGGGCATTCGATAGCTGGGAGAAGGTGGGTATCACTAAAATTGGAGAGATGTTCGCAGATAAGGAAATCAGATCCCTCGAATCCTGCTTCGCAGGCGCGAATATACCTAAAAGGGATAGATATAGATACGAGCAACTAAAACATTGGCTGAACTCCCCAATGATTACAGAGGCAGCAACCAGGGATCTTACAGGGTTCGAGACACATATCATTTCCAACACGGGGGAAAAAAAGTGGGTATCAACGCTGTACAAATACATAAACTCACAAAGGGAAAACATCAAATGGGCATACAGAATAAAATGGGGCAGAACGCTGGGGAATGAACCATCGGACAGACAATGGGCAGACCTTTGGAAACAGATCCTCAGAATGAGCCGTTCGGCACAAACCAGGGAGATGTGGGTCAAGATTATGACACAGTGGCATTACACCCCTGAGAAGCTACACTCGATGTACCGAAACACACCAAACCTCTGCTGGAGAGGATGTAATGAAGTAGGAACGTGGAGACACATATGGTGGGACTGCAAAGGCATAAAACTGCAAAGGCATAAAACCCTTTGGGAAGAAGTGAAAAACGAAATTGGAAAAATTTTCCCGGATGTGGGTTTGATGGGGGAGGAGGTGCGGCTCTGCGGAATCAGAGATGATACAGCAAGACAATATAGTACATCACAATGGAGAAGCTATATGGGATTGCTTATAGCAGCATGGACCACCATTGCACAAAATTGGAAAAATAAGAATACCCCACTGACATATACATGGCTACAGAAGGTATGGTCCCATATAACAATGGAGAAAATCACCCACAAAATTCAAGCAACTGGAGACAAGTTTATTAAAGAGTGGGAAGGGGCCCTTCAATATCTCCAGTCAGACTTTATGGAACAGTGGTGCCCCCACAACATTAAAGTTTCAGACATTTTCAACGCATAATGGGAACCCGGGACAATATGATTTCATCCCATCCAAGGGGAGGGAACGGGGAGGGGGAAGGGAAAGTTTTAAGTTGTAATGTTTATCTTTTTGTGTTAATGTAAAATCAATAAACAAGTTTAAAAAAAAAATTGTTCAATTTACAGTCCATACTCAAGATGTCTTCCCCAATCACCGATGGCCTAACCCCACTGCAAATCCAGGTGTTTGTGCAAGAGGTATCACACACAGCCTCCAGCAAGGCACACATGCAATACAGGATAAATTAGACCCAAAATGGACTTGAGCTATCTGACACTGCAGGTGCTTCTACTCATAAAAGGTCCTGCCATGGAAGTCAGAGCCATCTGCTGTTCCTTTCTAGGGTGTATGAGAGGTATTAAGGGGTCTAACATTGCCCTTCAGTTTCTCTAAGACTTGCAAACTCCACCGGTTCACAGAACCAACTGTGCTTTGCCTGTTGCTGTATTTTTTTCTGGCACCTGGTCTCTTAGTGTGGCATACAATGTTCCCTGGGAGACATAGGCCTGCTGAAACAAAGTCCACAGCTGAACATCCGTTGAGATATTACTGTGTCTCTCTGGGGAGCCGGCAGTCCTTGGCTAACCTGGCCGCCAAATATTTAGTAGACACATTCTCCAGAAATCAATCCTCAAGACCCACCAGAACCATCTACACTCACTGATTAAACATCCCCAAGTTTAAACAACACAAAGGCGGCGGATCCAGCTTTCCGGTTTTGGCAGTCAAGGCATGGAACGCACTACCCCCTGAGTTCAGAATCAAACCATCCTTCCTCACCTTCAGAAACAAAGTAAAAACCTGGCTTTACTCCCAACTGGTCGAATATCCTTCTACCATACTACCCCTGGCTCCATTGAATGCCAATAAACAACCCCTCCTCCCCCCAGGAGGACATTCGCCTAGATCTGCAACACTAGACAAAAGCCCTGGAATCATCTCACATGTTTAAGTTATCCATCCTGATCTGTAACACAGGACAGCTCACTGTACTGTCTTTTGCACTTTGCTGCTGTATGTCTGTACAAGTAACCTCCATGTTGGCACTGCTCTGTACTTCTTTTGTAAGCCTCATCTGCCCTTACCGTTTAATATGCACTTGTATGTTGTAACCACCTCTGTACTTTCAAGTAACAGCGCCCAGATGCTTTTGGGTTTGGTGCACTATATAAGCAAATAAACTAAACTAAAACCAACTTTGAGGCATGTCGGATAGCAGCCGGATCTGCCCAGTCCCTGGTGGATCGCTTCCCCCACACGGAAATATCAGGAATTCTGACAACTTACCATACTACACTTCCCTTTCATTTTTTTGTATTTGTTTTCATTGGTATTTTCAGTTACAACCTGTAATCATATATAAATAACTCCCAAAAACATCCCGCCGCCTAACGCACCCTCCCCCAGGTTCTGAAGGCCTAGTGATTCTTGTATTGCCCATTATAGCATACTTGCACATTACTATCCTTACAACAGATTCGGGAGTGTCAATCTTTGTGGACATAACGGTCAGATAAGGTCCTTGTATAAAAAGTCCAACACGGGGTCCAATCCTGTCGAAACCTTGTATACTCCATCTGGAATGACTATATGACCAATTCCAACGCAACTAAGTTCCAGATTTTCCATATCCAGTCATGCTCCGATGATGCCTGTTTAGTTCTCCACCTTTGCGCTATTAGAGCTGCCATAATTAGTACCACATAAGCTTTAAAGAGGGACTCATTTTGAGGAGCCAACTCTGGATCCCACAACCCTAATATGCATGTGAATGCCCTCAACTCCAACCCTGTGCCAAACATCTCCTGCAAGCGTGTTCTTACAAGTAACAAAAACGCCTCCACTGCAGAGCAAGGCCACCAAATATTGTCCCAATCAATCTCCTTGCACTGCGCATTCTCTCCAAACCACTGGGGCTATCTGGAGGGTAAAGATTTTGCATCCTAGCTGTTGTATAGTGCCATTGAACAAAGACCATATACCACATTTCTCTAAGTTGGATAGCCCTTATAAGCCTTGGAATGTTCCTCCACAAGAAGGACCAGTGTTCCCAGGGAATGGATTTGCCCAATGTTGTTTCCCATGAGGTCATATATGGCCAATGTGCATCCTGGCTGCTTTCTGTGAAAATCTTATATAATGAGGAAATCAAATTTTTAGAGCCTGACTGAGCCAATGGCGCAGCTGATAGTACCGGAATCTATCCTTTTCCGTTATCCCAAAGCACCCTTTTCACTCAAAGGATTTCACCCCTTCCCCTTGGAACAAGTCTCTCATATTCCTGCATCCTGCCTCTCCCCAATGGATGAATGCGCTGTGTTCTAACCCTAGTGCAAATTGTGAGTTAAAATGGATAGGCGTGAAATGGATGGGACCGAAGTTATCCCATATTTCTCAACCAGTGTGTCACATGTGTCTCCCAACAACCTTGTGATTCGGCTAAGAGACATGTTGTCAGGTCTGTGGTCTCTGTGTAGCCACAGAACCTCATTCAGCGGGAACCCCACCAGCACCTTGTCCATTCTGACCCATACTCTGCCTGTGTCTATAGTGAACCTCTCCCTTTTCACTCATATCTGGGCCGCCTGTTAATAAGTCTGAAAGTTAGGAAGCGCTAACTCCCTTGGATCTATGAGCCATCAAGATCCTGAGGGCCATTCGAGGATTCTTTTTATTCCACACAAATGATGAAATAACTGTTCAGGAATCTGAAGAAAAAAAAAGTTGGTGCATATATAGCACCTCAGGCAAAACCACAATTTTAATTGTAGCTATCTGTCCCAACCAGGATAATGAGTGTTGGCCCCATCTGGACAGATCCCTCTTCACCCTATTCAGATTGTTAGCCATGTAAGGTGTCAAGTTGCTTTGTTAGAGTTATGCCAAAATATGTAATACTTCTGGCTGCCATTTAAAGGAACACACGCCTTTAGCATTACTCGGTTGTGCATTTTCCCGTATTCTATCCAACTTTGGGGACCAAGCCAAGTAGAAATCTCTTATCAACATGATTTACCCTGTTGAGAACTCCACCAGTTGGACCAAAATCTCTTGAAGAAAGTCATGCAGGCCAACATTCGGGGTGTATACATTTGCTACAGTGAAGCCCCTGGTTACCATTTGTATGTTGATAATAAGATGTTGCTAAATGCCATGAGTTTTCCACATATTTTGTCAGTTGACGTAGATTGGTAAAGGTGTGAGCAGCCCCCGAATTTCACATTGTTCCTATCCGCCTTCCGAATACAAGTATCTTGTAAAGAGACTACTAATTTTCTCTATGCAGAAAGTAGTAAACCTTCCTACATTTCACAGGCGAGTTAAGACCCCTGATATTATGTGTCAAGATCTTGAATTAGTCAATTGATGCTCTGGTTGATTCCCACACTCCTTTCTCAGGGACCCCCTATCTCAGGGTCCTATTATATGTTGTAACTTGAGCAGCACCACTGTACCTGGAGTCCAGCATTGATGGTGTAGTATAATGTGAACTGTTTGAATCCCCCCTCTACACCTGCACCAAATAAATCTAATATCAACCCCGACAACAAACAAACCCTGGATAAACCTATACAATAAACACCCGGGGAACGGCCACTGGCCCCAAACAGAAAATGAGTGTGTCCTGAAACCCACTTCCGAAATCAAGAGGCGACACAGAAGGTTTTTAAGGCAGATGTTGGCACATCACAATTGATATTCCAAATCATCACACAATGTCCAGATTACTGGATATCCTAGTGACATGTTCAAGGACTTACTCATTTTTCCACACATCCTAGCAAACCTCTTGTAAGGCCCTTTCTGTCAAATCTGTCCTTCCTTCCTTCCTTCCTTCTAGTCTGGCTATATCCACTTTAATGTCTGCCAGTTGTTTTTATTGTACTTGAAGGGAAGCCATCTGATCTTGAAATGTTGCGTTCAGGCATTGCATTAGGTCCTCTTTGGTGACTGCCTGTGACCCGGCTGAGCCGAGTTGTTGTGATGGAGAAGCCATCGCCTCAGATGAAGTCACTTTCGGGATCCAATTCCAGGCTTCAGCAGCGTTGCAATCTTCCTTGGGTGGAGTAAGGGGGCATTGTGGTCTTGGGAGGGCCAGGGTCCCTTTGCCCTTCGCTTTAGGGATCCGGAGGACTCCCCTTCCCCTCCTATGCCCTCCTGGATGTAAGAGGATGGGCCAGATGTTAGGACCAGCCTCTCTCGTTTGCTTCCCCAGCAGGGGGGCTCAGCTGCTGTCTCTTTGGCTTCCCCCACTGAGCCTCATTAAAGACAGCCCAGTGGTCAACACCCTCAAGCGCCTTCAGATAACGGTTACCTCCAACCGCTGGCAAGGATTATCTTTTCCGGGGTGCAGGAATGTATAAGGCCCTTCTCTCAAGGCTGCTGCCACCTTGCTCTCCCTGTTCTAAGTCTGAGATAACCTCTGCGCAAGATGACCGCTGCAGCGCTACCCTCTGTCTGGCCAGGCCCCCTCTCTGCCTAGATACCACCACAGAGGGAGCGACTGTCACCGACGCAGGTGCAGAGACTCATCCACCCTTGATCAGGGCTTTCAGGCCCCCGCTCAACAGAGCCTTGGTGATACGCCTCTAGCACCTCTGGTGCCCAGTGATGCAGGTGAGCAGCAAGGATCATGCGGGTGTAGTCGCCAGCTGGACTGGGGAGGGTCTTTTTGCACTATCCGCCAGCCGAGCCTGGAGGCTAGCCTGTTAAACCAGGCGCGACGTCGGGAACGCCTCCAGCTCGGGACCAGGATCCACCTCCGCTCTCGCGCAATGGAGCATCCAACCATTCTCAGTTTCAGCAGCTTTCTCAGAGAGGTTGTCTCGCCCAGGCCAGAGAAGACCTTCACTGATGCGTTGACTAGCAGTTTACGGAGGCTCTCATGTCGGAGCCTGGACGTTCACATCCTTCCCTACTCAGGCACCATCTTTGAGTCCTACCCTTCCCTTTCTATGAGGCTCTCCACTGTGTGGTTGTAAAGACTGGAGGGGGATTTTCCGTACTCCTGCCCTCTATATGGCAGAGCAGAAGCACAGAGAACCCCAGCCAAGATTCTCTATATGGTAACGCTGGGCAAGCAATCAAGGCTTAAGCTCTCAGGAGGTGATGCAGGCTGGTTCTTAAGTACTGTGTAGTCCCCAAGTCCCCACAAAGGAATGTCCACACACTAGGTTAGTGATAAAACAATTCTTTCCATAAATAAGGTTCAAGTTATATACACACACAATAACACACTTTGTGCTCAGGCAATACAGTAATGATAAATATGTACAATATCTATGTGGTACTACAGTTAACTCTTGTTTCGATTAAAATGCACCAACTGATGACAGTCTCAATGGCATACAAACCAAACAGTAACGTGAATCAACAATAGACATAAGAGGGAAGACGAGTTGGGTTAAACAACTGGCAGAATACTGGGCCCTACCACTAGACACAGTTCTGTGTGAGGATCCCCCACCACCTAGGCAACCTGTAAATAAAGTGTATCAACAAGCCCAGTCAATATAGTGTTTAACATAGTCTTGGTTCTTTCTAAAAAGGTTCTACTACCCCAATGTACCTGGTTTAGCAGAGTTAGACATCGGGTCATCGATGGATCCTTCTTGAGTCAACTCCCTTTAAGGCAGGAACCACGGATAGTCGAGATTCCTTGAAGAAATTGAGAACAATGTCGTCGAGGCAGCAGCTTCGGTCCTTGCAGTGCACGTTGACGATCGGTCGTGGACGTCCTGCGAAGACAAGGTGTGCGGTGTACCTCGATGATGAGAGTTTGTTGCTGCAAATCAGATCGATGAAGAATGTAGGCCCAGCAAGGGTGTCGGGTCGTCGGCGGCGGCCATCGGGACACGACCACGACTGGCTTTTGGATCTTCGTCTCCGTCTTTAAGGACTTTGGATGGCGGGAATCCGAGCGGCCGATTCTCCTCGTTTCTTCACTGACCTTGACTTTCTCCGGCGAGTGATGATGGTGATGAGCAAGGGAATCCTTGATTGCAAAGTGTCTTAGGCACTGGAGCGTTGTGGCTTTGGTCGCCGACGTTACAGCGGTCCTCTGAACCTCGGTCGACGGGGACGGTCGTCGATGGCCTCGACGTCCTTGTGCTTCGCTTCAGATTCATCGGTGGTCCCCGTCGCCGGTCGGCAACCTTTCATTGACTGACTTCCAGGAAGCCTTGGTGAAGGTTTATGTGGTGCACGATGTTCCCTCGTAGCTCTGGAAGAGGTCTCCTGGCCAGGTCCTCTCTTGGATCAGTTCTTGGAGACACAACAGCTTTTGGATTGAATCGAAGGAAAGCAGCAACAAAGCCACCTTCTTCCAGCAGGGCTTCAAGATTAAGCATCAAGTTTTGACTTCAGCTTCTGAACAATTCTAGTAAGTGAGAGGTCCTCAGATATACTGTTCTGCCTCTCATTCACACTGCTGAGCCAGGCTCAGGCAGACAATTATTCAGAAGGGCATTCAGCAGGCAAGCAGCCAATCAAGCTCACTGTGCATTCAGGCCATTCTTCTCCATCCAGACACTCACAACAAGGAATGTGGATTGGGACAAGCACACAGCCATTCAGCACTTCACACTGCATTTATACCAGTTCGGGCAGGACTGTCTCAGTCATTGTGTCACACACCAGAAGCCACACACCCATAACATGAAATGTATATTGGTCACACACTCCATTCACCCAGGTCCCACCCCAAGGGTGTACCCACAACATATAGTCATTGGGAAGGCTCCAGCCAGTCTGGCCTGAACTTCACCACAATGCCATATATGGAACTTCCACCCAACAGCCAGTCACAGGAAGGGACGGAGTCAGGGCTTCCGAGGACTTTGGGAAAACAAGGTAACAGGCAATGGAAAGCAAGAGGCCACAGGGGCCATCTTGTCTCCCATCAGGAATCAACTGATTTCTATGGCAGGGCCTGGGTATCCCAAAATGGAGGATACTCGGAGCACCTGTCAAATTCAGCATGGAGATGCCATCAGACCATACTCTGCTCTGTGGGCCACAAACAAGTGCCCAAAAACATATGCTAGGGGTACAGCGTTGTACCCCTACCCATGGGTGCCATAAGGGTATCCCAACGGTCTGTTCACCAAAACAAAAAGAGGAAGAGCAACACTACCAGGAGTCCCACATGGACTCCTGTGCAGAAAATAACACCGAACACACATGATAAAAGGATTACAGGACAAGGACATTAAGGCCCTTTCCCTCCAATGCATTTCCAGCATCACAGTGGACAGGGAACATGCTCAAAATTCCACCATGTTCTGTTCGTTCTCCGTATGTTGGATTACCTCAAAAATGTAAGGCTGAAAAGTCAGAAACCATCTCCTTACCTGAGTCTTTCTGGCAGGTTAGCCAAACAAGAGGGACATGAGCCTTAATTTGTGGAAACCCACTTCACTCTAGTATTTTAGGGGACCTATACCCCACTTTATGGCTAATGCTTCAATGTTCAATAGTAGCATAGCACTATTCACGAGGAGATGGTTTATGGCTTGTCTACAAGATGCAGTGTTCTTTTCCATCTTGTATTCATGATGAAACAGCCCCTAGACATACTTTAGAGATATCCGTTGTTATATAAAGAGCTTTGAAAAGCATTTTTATTAAAGGGGGATTGCATAAGCAATATGTGATGTTTGAAGGACTGTGGTTTATCTTAACCCCATCTCAACATATTTGGCCAGTGATTTGTTTAGTTTTCTGTTAATAGAGTCAGAGAGGAGAATGATGGAATAGCACACATTGTCCCATTCTTGCCAATTGAATGGCAGCAAGCCTTCTACAAGCTAGAGCCTTTAAAAGCAGTAGACTAGACTCAAATTACCTCTCGCTTGTTTCTCCGGGCAACTTTGAGGAATTCCATGAGGATCTGCAGCTGGGCAGCATGGGATTCCTGAAATAGAAAGAAAGGCTTGTCATACTTGTGAGCATGTCAGGAAATGGGCAGAGAATATCATGCTCTGATCACCAAAATAACTCAATAGGCAATGGAGGTTGGGGGTCATGATAAGGAATTTGAGAAAACAATGGTAAAATCATGACAGGCAGCGGTGTATTTGAGTCAGGATTACATTCAACGAAACACTACAGTGACAAAACATGATACAGAAAGAATGAGAAGAGGTCCAGCCTGGAAGACTATGTATAAAAAACCTGATGGACAAAGGGGAGGCAAGAGGATCGAGGTCAGGATTAAAGACTTGTAAATCTTTGCATCCAGAGGAGGTTGAGAGCCAGAATTACATAGGTGGAGGAATGAGAGAGAATAGCAAAGTAGGTAGAGGAGACTGAGAATGTCAGAGGGCAGGAGGCTACAGAGAGAAATGCACAACAGGTAGAGGTGACCAGATCATTTCAGGATTAATGAAGTCAAGAAACTATAAAAAGGAAACAGGATAAGCAGAGATGAGTCTGGATTCAAACTAAAGAAACTAGAAAAGAAACAAAAGATAACTAGAGAAACAGAGAAGGGTGGGGATTATACAGTGATTGAGATCAGCACTATAGATAATTGGATGATTAGACACCTAAACATAGGCAAATGCTCCCAACAAAGAAAATTGGGGAGTAAAAATACTACCAACAAAAAAATAGGAGGCAAGCACAAGGAGCATGTGGCCCTGCGTTCTCTCTCGGCTCCATTGATCTGTTTGGATCAGTAGTACATGTAGTGCCACAGGAAGATGATCTACTGGTATTGCTGCCTGGTTTTAAGAGGTAATAATGCATCTTTTTATGTGCCTTAAGTTACAATGTGCAGATGGAAACATTTCTATTTAGAATTAACATATATTTGTATTCATTTATAAAACACTCCCATTGTTAATAGTTTTTACATTACAAATAGTGAGCAAAATACTCCCATTACGACATTTTATCTGGAGCACTGTTTGAGATGCAGAGAAATAAATAATCAACACTGTGGAAAGATGTGCAAATAACAATTCCAGATGGAGGCTCCACTACACACAAGAGAATCCTGTAAAGATTGTTTAGTGGAGGCACTCATCGCAAACAATTAGCACAATTTAACAAACTCCAAGAACCTGAAGTAAAATGGTGATAAATCTGTTGCTATTAAAATATGTAAGGGAAAATAAAATGTACATTTTAGAAGGAAGAGGCAGATGAAATGCAGTGTGCCCTGCACCTAGGCCTGTGCTGCCATTACACTGCTGCAAAGGTAAAACACTGTCCCTTCTTTGGAAACATTATTGCGCTGGTCTACTAGCAAACACTTTTTAAGTTGTGTCTCGTGACTACCTCTTACTGGCCAACAGTGAAAACAGAACGATATAGGAACATTCTTGGAAGAAGGAAACATGGAAGTAGGATTGTGGAAAAGGCCTTGAATATAGTATAAAAGAGTAAAGCAACTTGAGATCACAAGAGGAAAGCATATTTACCGCCTCCAACTGTTTCTTCTTCTGTACCAGCAGCTCAAGCATCAAGTTCACGTTCGCCAAATCCAAATTGTCCTGGTCTGTCCCCAGCAAGTCCTGGAAAATCTGCCATCGATGGCCATTCTAGAGAGTGAAAAAGGCCACAAGAATAATTAGAGGAGGTGAAGAAGAGATTATTTCTAGTGGTTGGCAGCACATGCAATGATTATGTATACAAAGAAATCATCAACATTTGGATGCTTGGGCAGAACGCGATTGAAAGAATAAGAGGGGGAATGAAGGGTTATTACCTTCTCCCAAATATATTAAGCATTCCGTGGCAAAGTTCATTTTCGATCCAGTGCAAGATCAATCCTTAGGGCTATCCAAAAGATAATATTAGGGGGGGGCATAAGAAGGGCTATTTATTTAGGGACGACTGGGGCAAGTATAACTTTGAAATATTTGAGTGGCTCTCTCTTCTGCTTTTGTAGATGCAAGAGCTACCTTTTTCCCCTAGGGACAATGCTTGTAATGGCAGTACCATGGAAATTAAATCTAGGACAGTTTGTATCTTGTAGTGGCTTGTCAATGGGTTTAAACACCATTTATGGCGCTAATTAGAAAACACAACATCATCAAGGTACAAGCGATCTGGGCATTTAAGGAAAGGTTTGAAAGGTTTACAATAGTACATTTCATGGAGAAAACATCAGGGGACAATGCAGGCCAAGTGAAGATATAGCAATTACTGTTTTGAAACAAACAGGGTAGAACCAGTTGGCAGATCAGCCTTTGTCAGAGGAAGTTCTGCAAATGTGAGTATGAGATAAATATAATTGAGTAAAACATGACTGTAGACCCTTCTGAATGGGCACCAGCCCATAAAACAGGCCATTTAGCCTTGTTCCTTCCCACTAGAGGGGGCCCTCATTTTTGCTGAACATTTGGAAAAGGTATGTACAACCTTGGAGAATGAGTACTGGAAGCCACGTAAACATGTAAATTATGAAAACTGAAAAAGGCCCCATGAGATTGTTTCTGAATAACTGCAATGTTTATTCGGCGGTGGTGAGAATTCAAAATCAAGCATGTTCTGACCATCATAAACCTGCCCAATCCTCCAAATGCCCGCCTTTTGCCAAGAAATCCATGACAAAGCAAAATTATCCTGTTGCACAGCCAGATTCTTCCACTAGCTAGAGTCTGCAGAGTAAATATTTTTCACCTCGAGTAACATTACATTTCTTCCATTCTTTTACCCCATGTTTTATAAATGGGGGAGTCAATTTGTCCGGCAGCCTTATTTCTGCAAATAGGACAAAATCAATTGGCATAGGTGAGACAGCTTCTCTCAATGTTAATCCAACCGGCACAGTCAGGCATAATCCAAAATCGGAGAGTTATAATGTAAACGCCGAATGAGATCTCCTTTTATCAGGATGGCAAAAGCCACCTAAATGCACCGGTTTTTGAAGAACATATTTTTGGAATTTGTGCACAACCATTCTCACCCCACAAAATGCTATTCAGCGATTTATTAATATTGAAAAGTAGTTTGTTCGGGAGTGGTAGTGGAAGCATATTAAAAATGTAACAAGTTAGGAAGTAGGGTCATTTTTACCACAGTAACCTTGCCCCAAAGTCAATTTTAATTTCTCCCATTTACTTCACAGTCTATCTCAATACGTTTCAGCTGAATGTTATTGACCAAGAGAAATTCAACATCTCTGTTAACACGGACACCCAAATATTTAAAACCTGAGTCAGCTCATTCCGCCCGATCTATATTAAATAGTCCTCTATGGTATGAAAGAGAGATTGGAAAAACAAAAGGTCTTTGCGACATTCACCTTATAGTTAGAGACATTTACAAATCTCTGTAGTGATAGTAGGAGTTCCTCGTAAGAGAACTGCGGATTGGAGATAAACACCAAAACATCATCTGCATATAAGAGGACTTTCGAAATATAGTCCCCGAATGAGATGCCCATAATGTCTGGATTATTCCTCAACATAACTGCTCAAGGCTCAATAAACAAGGCAAATAACAACGGGGAAAGAGGGCAGCCCTGACGAGTCCCTTTATGGATTTGTAAAAAGTCTGAAATATATCCATTAACAGTAACGGCTGCTCTTGCACCGCCATAAATAGCTCCAAAGAGTTTGTGGAAACATGGTCCACAGTTAACTTTACGCAGGACTTGGTGGAGGAAGACCCATCTCACTATCAAAAGCCTTCTCGTCATCTATACTGATAGCTGCATAAGCGTCAACAGAGCATCTCCTAAGGTAGATAACATCAAGCAATTTACGCAAATTATCATAACTATTCCTACCATATATAAACCATGTCTGGTTATTATGAACTATTTTAGATTTTAAACCAGTCAGTCTTCTGGCAAACATATTTGTTAAAAGTTTTACATCAACATTTAAAAGTGAGATACTTCTCACACAACGATACATTTTTACCAGGTTTAGGAGAAAACCGTGATTAACGTTGTGTGCAAAGATTCAGCAACCGCCTCAATATGTATAATCTCCATATATAAAATTGTACAAGAAAAGGATCCAAGACTTGACAAAAGGTCTTGCGAAATTCTATTGCGACCCATCTTGCCCAGGGCACTTGCCACTTGCTGAATTTCCAATAGAATTTTCAACTTCCTGGACTGCAATCTCTGCATCGAGATCCAACCTATCTTGTTCTCCTAAACTCGGCATATCTATCAAGTAAAGATAATTATTAACCTCCTCTTCAGACACAAGCCCATTATCTCTATATAGAGAAGCATAATATTTTCTGAATTCTTCACAATTCTCTTAATTTTTTTCTCAAAATATCGCCCCCTCCAACAACAACAAGAGCACTTGCCTATTACTCTCCTTATATTTTAAACGATTCGCCAATAATGCTACCGACTTCTCACCCCATTCCCAGAATGCTTGTCTTTAATAAAATAGATATGTCTCTGCCTTCAGGCAAAGTTCGGGATGTAAAGCATCTTTAGCATGGGGCAAGGCCAACATATCACTGTAATGTCTCGAAGCTATCCTGTATGCATCTTCCAATTTGACCAATTTGACCATAGCTTTTTCTCTTTCTCACTTCTTATATGAAGCCAAACTAATAATTCTACTTCTGATTGTGGCTTTTAAAGCATCCGAAACTACTGACAATCTATCAACTGAATTCAGATTATCTGTCAGGAACATAGAGATTTCTCTTTCAATTTGTCTGACAAATTCTGAATCCCTAAGTAACTGTTTATTCATCCACCATTGTTTCTTAGATTTTTTGAACCACCCGCAGATCCATTTAATGCTAATTCAATAGGGGCATGGTCCGATATCACGATATCCCCAATACTAACTCTACAAACTTCACCACAGAGGTTCATACTAATCAGAAAAAAGTCAATATGTGATGATGTTAACACTTACTCCCACTGTTAAGATCTCGCCAAATGTTGTATAAATCCCACTTATTTAACCATTGCAAAAGGCTTTTCCTAGCCTTAGTGTCAGCATATGAACTAGTCTGATTGGATTTGTCTAACCTTGCAACTTAAGTGGTATTAATATCACCTCCAATAATCACTGCCGTACTGTTCAGCTTGTCCAGAATTTCATCTATTTTTTCAAAGAAGGTTGCTTGGTCTACATAGGGCACATAGATATTTAAGCGTGTCAAGTAAACATTTTCTATTTATAATTTAAGCCCCACAAATCTCCCATTAGGGTCATCACACGCCTCTTCAATCTTGTATCTCAAATCATTCCTAAACAGGATAGATACACCACGAGATTTACTGGCAAAATAGCTTGGAAATTGACATATACATTATTCAAGATATAACCTGCCTATACATCAGTCAAGTGAGTTTCCTGTAGGAATACTGTCTTTTTATTTATAAACTTTCAGGATTTCTCTCCTCTTGACTGGATTATTTACACCTTTAACATTCCAATTTACGAAACTCAAGCATGTGGCCATTGATCCCAACACATATTAAAAAAAGACAAAGGGTGGATCTGGATGGTTGCGCTAGCCTGAACAGTAACATTCCATTAGCAAGGTTAGGTTTGTAGACTTCAATTATGATTCCAATATAAATCAACACAGATATTTTCGGTGGACTTGATTGGCTGCAATTTCTTTTTTATGCATTAACGCTTCAGCCCGTCAGCCTACACATGTTTCGAGAAAACTGTCTTTGTCTAGCCAACTTTAAAGGGTTCCATAAACTGAACTTTCCTAACGGTGAGACCACCACCTACTATTGCCAAGATTCCTAAGCCTTACTCATCATGCCTCTTAGAATATTTAACCTTGCAGTGACAAAGACAGTTTTGTCCAAACATGTGTAGGCTGAAGAGCTGAAGTGTTGATGCATACAAAAATAAATTGCAGCCAATCAAGCCCACCAAATATATCTGAGTTGATTTATAGTGGATAATAATTGAAGTCTACAAACCTAACCTTGCTAATGGATTGTTTCTGTTAAGGCTAGCGCAACCATCCAGAGCCACCCTGTCTTTTTTTTTTTTTTAATTAACTTTTGAGGTTGGGAGTAGAGCCTCAAGGCTTTGGTGGTGCAGCGAGCCTCATTATATTTCAGGACATCAAGCGCACCAAGAGTCGATTCTATCCACATTATTGAAACCAACACATATTGCCAAACAATTGCCTGTACATAAAGACTCAGTATTATAATGCAAAAAGTGTCACAAAATGTTGGCTCAGTAAGAAAATCCCCTAAAGGCTCGCACAAAAAAAGAACACAAACAAAAAATAAAAGGAGGAAATTGTGGGAAAAAAAAACAAACAAAAAGAGGAAATTGGGGGCGGAATTAACACACCAAAGAAACTGTTTAACATTTTACCCAATTAATCAAGCTTAACACTTGGATTCTGGTCTACTACTTACTAAACTAGAACCGGTTAACCAAAGATAGCAGAGAGGCAGTAGCAACCACCCACCAATAAAATTTGGAGGACAGGCACATCTTAATACAACTAACCACAGTAATTGCATCTAAACTTGCACCACCAAAGTTATCTTAACTAATGAGCTCAGGGTTATAATATCCAAATAATTCTACATAAACACATTTAATTGTTCCGTACACGCACTCAGACACACACATGTATCTAGTCAAACATTTGTAACTTTATATAGATTCTAAGTCTAGTATCATGTCTTGAAAAATAACAATATGGCACAGAGTCAAAGATTGCATTCTTAAATGGACATAAGGTATAAATATAAAGCACAACACTATGCTCCTCAGCTAGTTACACATGCATCTATATTTGACATGCACATAAAGCAACATCGCATAATATTCCATTTCAATGCTTAGAAGCACACATTAATGCATTCACGAGAAAAATGTAATACTGAATTCAGATATTTTAATGCTGCCTCGCTGCAGTTCAGCTGGCGCCATGAGGAAGAACTAGGAGGGACAGGCGCATGAGTTATCAGGTTTACAGTAGCAATGCATTCAGGCTACCAAACCCATTCAAGCGATCCGCTCTGTTGCATTACTGCAATATGTATCCCTGTCCACATCTCGCTATAAGCTTTTACTTTTCCCTGTTGTGTCCCACTGTTTAGGCGTGATAAATGCGACCTGGCACTGTAACGCGGTCCAGTTTCAAAACACAAGTTTAGTACTCTTTAGCTTACCAAAGCTAGTCTTCAGTCATGAAAGAACGTTCAGAGTTTGCGTGGCTACATCTGGATTCTAGGTTCCATATATCTGTGGGAGCAAAGCGCTAAGCACACCACAAATGAGCAAACAAGGAACAATGAGGCAGTTTCTCTCACAGCCGGAGAATCAAGGACGTGTGAATGCTTCCCTGGAGCGCCATGATATTGTAGGTCACTGTGAATTACTAGAGGAAAGGACCCTCTCAAGGTCTGTCATGTGTCATGCAACGACTTATGACCAACGGATTTCCACTATTGAAAAGTGCCAGTAATTTTCGTGTTGTAGGATTAAAAAAAAATATATCAATTAATAAAGATAAAACAGTCACCTCCATGAATATGTAAATGCCACAAGTATCCATGTTTTTGGTTTCTTGTTCTTATTTCACTGAGATTAGGGTGCAATTCTTTCAGGAAAGAGTGCCTTGAAGTGGTCAGAGAATGAGTGTGTAGTTCCATCAACAACCACTCGTAATATAGCTGGATATATCATATATTATGTCATGTTCTTGTCCTTGGCCAGTCTCTTAGCTTCACCGAACTGCTATATTTGATCATATGTTTCTCACCCATTTCAATACCCCCAGTCCTCTGGCTCTTTTCAACAGCATTTCTTTCACTGGGTACCGTAAAAACCTTTACCAGAAAGGCACAGGGATGTTGACCAGCATTTTTCCTAGCAGTTTTGGCAATATCTTTTGCAGAAAATCTATAGTGCTGCCACTTTCTACACCCTGTGGGAAACCTGTAATCCTTAAATTTGATCTTCTATTATAATTTTCTTGATCAGAGATTTTTTTTCTCTGCCTCCTCCAGAGGTTTTGCTATGGTTGATACTTTATTTTCCAGAGCCAATAGTCTGTTTTCACATCCAGAGACACTAGTTTCCAATTCTTCAGTACGCTTCTTGTCCATGGATTGATCTTTTTTCATTTCCAATACTGTCTATTTAATCTTCTCAATAGATAGCACAACACCATCCATGATTTCTGTCAAGTAGTCCTGAGCAGATTGGCCTTCAGGTCGGGATCCAAGCTGTGAGTCTTCATTTAAAATATCAACAGGTTCTCCCTCTTCATCACTTCCCAATCTGGACCTTCTAGAGGAAGGAGGATGAAGCATCTCAATGTAGTCTGCCAATATATATTTCAACACTGTTTATCTACTTAACCAAAATGGTTTAATCTTGTGCAAATCACCATCTAGCTTTCCTTCAGTTCCATCATCTCCCATTTGTTTCAGTATTTCCTCCAGTAGAAAATCATATGTCTACTGTGCACATCAATGAGCAATCACACCCCTGCTGCGTTTTAATGTTGTTAGTTGGGATAGCCTACATTAATCTTTTGGCACTTCTAGACACAGGACTTGAGCACGAGTCTAGTCATTATATCATGTTAGCAGGAGTAATACTGTGCTCTGCCATTTGCAGGGTCTCCATGAACCCTGGAGGATCTGAAAATAAGAAAGGGTTTGGTTTGTGGGAGGAGAGGGAAAGAGCACAAGTACTTTTGCTAAGGTGTTAATTGTTTTAGATCGGAAAAACAGGTCACTGTGTAGGTGTATTTGTTTATAGGTGGTCATGTTTGGTAGGGGTGCAAGGCGCTTGCAGCCATATGGGAGGCCTTGTGTGCGCATGGCATAAGAATGCATTGGCTGAGTTGAGATTGTCAGAGTTATTGGAGGAGGTGTGGAGTTCTGCTGTTTGGTGTCAGTGTGGGGGTGTTATAGGTGTTGTGTGTATGTGGCATAGTTAGTTTGCATGTTGTATGTTTGCAGGAGTATGAAGGGTGTTGTATGGGTTAATGGAGGAAAGAGTGCAATCCTCATGGCATTGGGTTAAGTCGCAGTCGCGCAGGTATCTTGTCGGGTACCCAAAACCCAAAGTGCAATGGTCAGCTATGTTTTGGTCTCCCTTTCACATTGGCCTATGACTTCAGAATTTGTTCAGCATGGTTTTACTGCTTTTCTAAAGGTCAGGTGTTCCTCTATTGAGCATATTCCCCCTTGAGGATGTGTTCCAAACTTTCATTGCGATGCTTGAAAATGCCAATCCCCCCCATACCCTCCAGAATGAAATTTGGGTTCAAAGCGTATGTCACTACTAGTCCTCAGGGTTCTGTTTGGTCTGTAGGTGGAGATTTGCTTCTTGCAGGAATTCTGCTCCTTGGCCGTGAAATAGTCTGTGAAGAATGCAGAGTGTTTTGAAATAGATCCTTTTCTTGGCTGGTAGCCTGTGGAGGGATCTTAGTGCTGCCATTCACTCTTGTCTAAGTCTTAGGAGTTTTGCTGCTATGTTCTGGATGCTTGCAGTTTTATGGTAAGGTACTAAGGCAGGCCAAGTTAGATGATGTTTGCATACTCTTTTCTTGACATCACAAGTGAGATAATGCTGAGTTTTCTGTGCCGAAAAATGGGAAAGGGTAATATCAGTCTGATAGATGTGAGGTGACAAGAATGAGACGCAGACCCAGAGGACTCATTGTTACGCTCACCTGGCTCCCACAGGGGCATCGATCTGAACTGGACAGCTGCGGTCTCCACCAATGTGACAAGTAGTGCCGAGATGACAGACTGGACTGGCCCACCTAGCTTCGTTTGCTTGGCCCACAGAAATATTCTGCAAATGGAGAAAGGGAATTAACCACCCGTGGAGTTGAGCGTTAAACCCCCCCCCCCCACTCCCACTGATCACCTTTGATGTCCCCTCTTAGAGTCTCCCCTGATGGTTTGGAAAGATGAGCTCTCCATCCTGCATTGAGCGCAGGGGCACGTAGATAACCAGTTGCTTCACTGGCTCGAAGGAATTGGTGAGTTCCAGACCAATATTGACTCAGAGTCCCGGCAAGACGCCCTAAGTATGTAGTTCGTAAGAGTTCAAATGTCTGACTTTCACTCTGTCCGATTCCTTGCAGGTTGCAGCTTGACCCTAGCGAAGAGTTCCTCGTGGCAACCGGTAATATTCAGGTAAGGATTTGTATTATCCAACACAGTTCGATAAAATAAAGTCCATATGTAACCTGTTGCTTTCTCCCTTATTCAGGCGCTGAGAGAAAGTATGAAGTCTCGGGGAATAATGCCTCCGGCGGTAAAATCAGGTAAGTCTATTGTGGTGAGGAGGTTTCCCCTTGTTTGTCCCTTTGTTTCACCTTGCTGTCCTTTTGTTTCCCCTTAGGAGCCGGGGTTCGACGAGGATGCAGTGGAAGCTGCGCCGACCCGTGAAGAGGAATAGTACCCACGGTGGTAAAATCAGGTAAGTCTATGGGGGATAACTAATATTGCCTCTGTGTATTCCCTTGGCTCACCTTGCTGTTCTGGTCTTCCCCTTAGGTGCCGGAGTGCGGCGGGAACATGCAGAAGGATGCTGTGGAATGTGAAGATGCTGCGAAGGCCGATAAGTTCAGCACGGCGCTGCAGCAAGCGAGGCGACACGCGTAAAATAACTTCTTTTTCCAGCTCGAAGGTGCGATGGATCGGGAATTCAGGTAAGGATCAAAGGTATTGCTCTTGTTCCAACCTTTTCTCCTTCTTTCTCCCTTTTTCTAGGAGCTCCAGACTCGAGGCGGGCGTGGCAGAAGACTGGATGCAGACTTGCAGGCACGGTGAGCGTTACACTGCTGGATGCGGAATAACGCGAAGCATGTGCTGCTCTTCGGGCGTGGTTTAAATAGCATCCAAAGTAGTCCCAGGTAAGTATTCCTCCCCAGCCCCACCCGAGTAAAAAAAATAGTCCCTAGGTAAAGTAGTCCCTTCCAAGCCTCTTTTGGCTTGGAGCTCTTGCAGCATGGTCTGCATCAGGTGAGTTTGCAGCATGGTCTGCATCAGGTAAGTTTTAATCTACGAGCCTGGCGCCTATGGCGCCAGGACTGACTCCATATGAGCCTAGCGCCATAGGCGCCAGGACTGCACCCAAATAGCCCCTAGCAGGGGTTGTTAGGCTTGCTTAGAATAACTTGATGCCTGCTTCTGGGGTTGCTGGTCTTGGTCTGGGTCCCCGGGGGTAGGCATCATGACATCACTCCCCTCCCCCCTCCAAGGCCCCTCCTAAAGTCGTTCTTCCCTGTGGTTTCGGTTTGTCTGGGAAATTTTGGTGGAATTTTTTCACCAATCGGGGTGCATGAACGTGGTCACTTGGTTCCCATGACCTTTCCTGTGGTCCGTAACCTTTCCAGTCGATTAAATAAAAAAGTTTTGACTATCAGTTTGGAGTCCAGGATGTTCTTCACTTCAAATTCGGGTTCCCCGTCTACAAGGATGGGGTCTGGTGGCTTGGTTAGTCTTGTCCCTGGTTGCACTGGCTTCAAAAGTGACACATGAAAGACGGGGTGAATTCGCATATTAGCAGGTAAGTCCAACTTGACAGCCACCGGGTTGATAATGGCCTTAATAGAGTAAGGTCCCAAATATCTGGGGTTAAAGGTCCGTGTTCCCTTTAGAGGTATGTGTTTTGTGGCTAACCATACTTGGTCCCCTATCTGGTATTGTGGAGCATCACTTCTATGTCGATCAGCATCTTTCTTGTATTTTTCTTTCGCCTGTTTTAAATGTGCAGTTGCTTCCTTAAAGGCTTGTGTAATCGTAGCGTGCAGATGGTCCACTGCAGGCATTTCTAAGTGTTGGGGTGAGTCAAGGTCTGAGGTTCGAGGATGGTGCCGATATAAGGTATAAAAGGGGCTTTGTCTAGTTCCAGAATGTACTGAATTATTGTATGCATATTCGGCGATCCAAAGAATGTCTTTCCAATTATTCTCAGTCTGATGTAACATACAACGCAGGTATTGTTCGAGAGTCTGGTTGGTCCTCTCCGTTTGACCGTCGGTTTGGGGGTGGTGACTGGTCGATAACCTCACATCGATTCGCGCCAATTGACAACATTTTTTCCAAAAATGTGAAATGAATTGACTGCCCCGGTCAGAGACCAATACGGATGGAAATCCGTGTATGCGAACAATGTCTTCGAGGAACTCCTTGGCCAGGATTGAAGCTGAAGGTAATCCCTTTAAAGGAATAAAGTGGGCCATCTTGGAAAAAAGATCCACAATAACTAGTTAAATCCATTGCATGGGGGTAGATCAGTAATAAAGTCGAATGATAAGGTGTGCCATGGTGTAGGCGGAATGTCTAAAGGTTGTAAGAGTCCAGCTGGTTTTTTCTTTTGACTTTTGTTTTGGGCGCAAATGCCAAAAGACATCACACATGATTTAATATCCTTTTGCCAGGTGGGCCACCAGAATTGTCTCTTAATTTTAGCTTCAGTTTTTGCAATACCTGGGTGCCCCTCCATTAGGGTATCATGATAACGGGAAATGACTAGCTCTTGTAGTTCCTTGTGTGGCAGAAATAACCGCCCTTGGTAATACGGCAGGTCATTGGTGACAGAGTAGTCCGGGCCTTTCTTTACCCAGTCCTGCAGGGCTGTAGGATCAAAGAGTTGCTGGACCTTTACTTGAATGTCCTCTAGAGTCTGTAGAATAGTCATGCCAAGAATCCTTTGTTCGGAAATTATAGGTACTGGTTCTGGGTTCACTTCTGCCTCTCCCATCCCTATTCGGGATAAGGCGTCTGCTTTACCATCCTTACAACCTGGTCGATAGGTTATCATGAAATCGAACTCGGCAAAGAACAATGCCCATCGGAGTTGGCGTGACGATTGGGCCTTGGTGGTCTTTAAATACTGTAAGTTCCGGTGATCACAGTAATGGTCTGCCTGGCACCGAGAAGATAGTGCCTTCAAGCCTTGAAGGCGGATTTAATGGCTAATAACTCCTTGTCGGTAACCGCATAGTTTAACTCGGGTGCCGAGAACTTTCTGGACCAAAATGCTACTGGGTGAAACTGGCCAGTTTCAGGGTCCTTTTGAGACAGGACAGCTCCCCATGGCTAGACTGGATGCATCAGTTTCCACTATGTATGGAAGTTCAGGGCGCAGGTGCTTTAATACAGGTGCAGATGTGAATTTCGCTTTCAGCTCTTGGAAGGCATTTTCAGCTTCTTCAGTCCACATAAAGCGTTTATTTTTTTCGCAAGAGTGCTGTGATGGGATGTACAACATGTGAAAAATCCGGGATGAATCTGCGGTAGAAATTGGCAAAGCCAAGCATGCTTTGTACTCCTTTAACTGAAGTTGGTGATGGCCACTTAAGAATTGCGTCTACCTTTCGTGAGTCCATTCGGACTCCTGTTGGGGTCAGGATAAACCCAAGAAATTCAACTTCTGTGGCATGAAAAACGCATTTTTCCAGTTTTGCATATAGTTTGTGCTGGCACAATTTCTCAAGGACTGCTTGGACCCGCTTCCCATGGTCGGATTCTGAAGAGGAGTATAGTAGAATATCATCGATATATACGACAACACAAACATCAATGAGTTCACGAAGGACGTCGTTCATGAAGTATTGGAAGGCTGCTGGTGCATTGCACAACCCGAAAGGCATCAGCTGGTATTCGAATCACCCATATTTAGTGCGAAAAGCAGTCTTCCATTTGTCGTCCTCTTTTACACATACCAGATGGTATGCCCCCCGGAGATCCAACTTATGCAAGCGTCCTTCACTTGGTCTAGTAGTTCAGGGATCAGAGGCAATGGATATCGGTTCTTAACAGTTATCTGTTTCAATGCGCGGTAGTCTATGCACGTTCTGAGGTCACCTTCCTTTTTGGGCACGAAGAACAAAGCTGAAGATGCAGGGAACTTGGATGGGCGAATGAAGCCATTAGCAAGATACTGGTCTAAGTATTGTCGTAGGTGAAAGTTCTCAGGTTCCGTAAGGGCGTAGATCCTGCTTCAAGGGGGTTGTGCACCGGGTATGAGATCGATTTGACAATCGTACGATCTGTGAGGTGGTAAGGGCGTTTGCCTGTTCTTTTTGGAAGACATCCTGGAATTCTTGGTATTCTGGAGGTAGTTGCACGACTGCTGTGGTTACTGTGGCCGGGCCTACGTTCAGATTTTTCTTTGGGCAACAGGTTTGTGCACAATCCGGGAACGTTATTCTCTTCTCTCGCCAATCAATACAAGGATTATGTGTTTCCAACCAAGGTATCCCCAGTATTATTTGGAACTGTGGGGCTTTGATTAGATCAAACACAATAGTCTCTCGATGCCCATCCTGACCCAATAGTGTCATCTCTGCGGTGGAATGAGTTACAGGCCCAGAGGCAATTTCAGTTCCATCGACTGTGGTGATGACATCTGAGGTGGTTTTTCGGCAGAGAGGTAGATTCATCCTGGAAGCCAATTCGTAGTCCACATAGTTTCCTATGGCCCCGCTATCAATGTATGCCCTTACTGCGTGCACACGCGATGGCTGCCTTGGATCTACGAGGACCATTGCTATGATGAAATGCAAGGTCTGAGTATCCTTCTTCAAGCTCGGCAAGCGGACCTCTACGCTTGTCGGGCGTGGTTGTTTCCCGAGTCTAACTCCATATGGCTTTTATCAGCAGCTCCTACCACCATCTTGGGTGGTTTTACAGGGCAATCCCGTAGAAAATGCCCAGAAGTACCACAATATAGACAATTGCATTTGCCGTCTCCTTTCCCTTTCCTTCTGTGTTAAGGGTCTTTTAACCCTCTGATTTGCATGGGTTCTGAAGCATCTGCTCCTTTGGGGTCAGCGTAGGTTTTGACCAACACCCGATTCTCAAACTTGGCTCGATCAGCCTTTCTGTTCTGAAGTCTGTGATCTAACTGGACCACTAAGTCTATATATTCAGCGCAGACTTGAGGTGGGTTCACGACTTGAGACAAGACATCCTTGAGTTCTCCTCGAAGCCCTCGATGAAATAACGTGATTCGTTTTACCTCAGGCCATCCAGTTTCCACTATCAACCGATTAAAGGTCGCGATGTAGGATAGAAGGTCGTGGTTACCCTGTTGTAAGGACAAAAGTTCGTTATCCAGGGCCTGTCCTTGTGAGTGCCGGCCAAATAGTCTTTCCATGCTCATTTGAAAGCCCTGAAAATCCTGAAGAATTGGGTCATCCTGAGTAACTAGTGGAATTGACCAATCAGCTGCACTGCTGCTGAGATATGACAATACGAAGGCTACCTTGGCTTGATTGTTTGGGAAGGCTCCAGGTCTGCATAAAAAGTGCAAGCGGCATTGGTTCATAAACACGGCGAACCTTTTGGGATCTCCGGCAAAGCGTTCGCGCGGAGCTAATGGAATATTTCCTGGTAGGTTTATTTGTACAGGGTTACTCGATGACACAGGAGCTAGATTTCCCCTAGGACCTGGTAGGGGTGCTTGTCCAGCCTGGCTTTGCAGTAGTTGCCTAGCAAGGTCATCAGTTCGCTCCTTTGACAAAATCAGTTCTCTCCTAAGAGCATTGGTTTCTTGACGGGCGGAATGCACTTCGGCCCTCAGTTCCCCTAGTAATTGGGCCAATTGGTCAGTTTCTGAGGTATCCATAACGCCCGGGTGGGAATTTGTGGGTAGGCTTCGCGTTCTGTCACGCTCACCAGGCTCCCACAGGGGCATCGATCTGAACTGGACAGCTGCGGTCTCCACCAATGTGACGCGTAGTGCCGAGATGACAGACTGGACTGGCCCACCTAGCTTCGTTTTCTTGGCCCGTAGGAATATTCTTCTGCAAATGGAGAAAGGGAATTAACCACCCGTGGAGTTGAGCGGTAACCCCGCCCCCCACTCCCGCTGATCTCCCCACTGATCACCTTTGATGTCCCCTCTTAGAGTCTCACCTGATGGTTTGGAAAGATGAGCTCTCCATCCTGCATTGAGCGCAGGGGCGCGTAGATAACCAGTTGCTTCACTGGCTCGAAGGAATTGGTGAGTTCCAGACCAATATTGACTCAGAGTCCCGGCAAGATGCCCTAAGTATGTAGTTCGTAAGAGTTCAAATGTCTGACTTTCACTCTGTCCGATTCCCTGCAGGTTGCAGCTTGACCCTAGCGAAGAGTTCCTCGTGGCAACCGGTAATATTCAGGTAAGGATTTGTATTATCCAACACAGTTCGATAAAATAAAGTTCATATGTAACCTGTTGCTTTCTCCCTTATTCAGGCGCTGAGAGAAAGTATGAAGTCTCAGGGAATGATGCCTCCGGCAGTAAAATCAGGTAAGTCTATTGTGGTGAGGAGGTTTCCCCTTGTTTGTCCCTTTGTTTCACCTTGCTGTCCTTTTGTTTCCCCTTAGGGGCCGGGGTTCGGCGAGGATGCAGTGGAAGCTGCGCCGAACCGTGAAGAGGAATAGTACCCCCGGTGGTAAAATCAGGTAAGTCTATGGGGGTAACTAATATTGCCTCTGTGTATTCCCTTGGCTCACCTTGCTGTTCTTGTCTCCCCCTTAGGTGCCGGAGTGCGGCGGGAACATGCAGAAGGATGCGGTGGAATGTGAAGATGCTGCGAAGGCCGACGAGTTCAGCACGGCGCTGCAGCAGGCGAGGCGACGCGCATAAAATAACTTCTTTCTTCCAGCTCGAAGGTGCGATGGATCGGGAATTCAGGTAAGGATCAAAGGTATTGCTCTTGTTCTAACCTTTTCTCCTTCTTTCTCCCTTTTTCTAGGAGCTCCAGACTCGAGGCGGGCGTGGCAGAAGACTGGATGCAGACTTGCAGGCACGGTGAGCGTTAAGCTGCTGGATGCTGAATAACGCGAAGCGTGTGCTGCTCTTCGGGCGTGGTTTAAATATCCTCCAAAGTAGTCCCAGGTAAGTATTCCTCCCCACCCCCACCAGAGTAAAAAAAATAGTCCCTAAGTAAAGTAGTCCTTTCCAAGCTTCTTTTGGCTTGGAGTTCTTGCAGCATGGTCTGCATCAGGTGAGTTTGCAGCATGGTCTGCATCAGCTAAGTTTTAATCTATGAGCCTGGCGCCTGTGGCGCCAGGTCTGCACCCAAATAGCTCCTAGCAGGGGTTGTTGGGCTTGCTTAGAATAACTTGATGCCTACTTCCGGGGTTGCTGGACTTGGTTTGGGTCCCCGGGGGTAGGCATCATGACACTCATATTTGTTAATAGACCTTTATTAAATAATAAAGGGGTTGGAAAATGCCTCACTATCCCTAAACTAAGAGGCATTTCCCCTACCTCAACCAAAACTAATGGTATGTCCCATGTCAAGCTGTCCAAAGCAAAAATTATCCTGTGTCCAGTCCTATTCTAGCCCTTGCACTCTAAAAGCAACTGTAAGGTGTTAAGGGTAATATTACTTGCTTGAAAAGTGCACAAATGTTCACGTTTAACAAAAAGGTATAAATCCAACAAAAGTTCCAACTGAATGGTGTTCACAGTTCCAGGGAATGACTCCCTTCCTGAGGTTTATTTCCACCAAAACAAAAGTTCAAAAGAACAATCAAGTTCTTTATAGTTGGATGACTCCCCTCTTGATAGGAGGGGAGCAGAGGTGAAACGGCTCCCTTCCCCACGTTCTTTTCACATTCATTGTAATCAAAATCCTAAGGGGATTAATCTTCATTGGGATTCTTAGACTCACAAAACCCCTGGTATACTCCCCTGCCAAATTTCATATAGTTCCTTTATACAATTTGGGTGTGGCTCCCAGACTAATTAAACACCCGATCTACTCTCCTGCCAGGTTCCTTTCTACATTTACTATAATTCACTTTTCACATTTGAATTTGCATGATATACTTTCCTGCCAGGGCTTTCTCGTGCAGTTTGTTTCACACACTTGACTTTGCCTGGTATACTCTCTTGCTAGGACTTTCTTTATACAGTTTGCTTTACACACTTGGCTTTGCCTTCTCGGTCTTCCTCAAGTTCATACTGTGGGTCCCTGACCCCAGTTCACGGTTTAGGGCTTCAGGCACCATGCCCGACAGTGCTTCAGTGTCCTGACCCTTTCTCTGGGCTCAACCGTTTCTTTCTTGTGTTCTCTCTGGGTCTCTGACTCTGCATCGGGTGCTCCTCGGGCTCTCGTGGCTTTCATTGACCCTGCAGGCTGTCCAATAGGCGACGGGTCTCTGGCGTCGTCCGAGCTCCCTTGGCTGTCAGGAAGCACTGCTTACTTCCTTTCATGTCGCTGCAGCCTCCACCAAGCTCTGCTGGGTATATCGCTACCCGGGCTGCCTTCTTGCTCCATAATGCTGCTCTGTCTTCTACACTGCCGCCAGCCACCGTACTCCCAGTCCTTCTGTTCAGCTCTTCTCCCCACAGGGTGTCCGGACATTTCATCGACAATTGGTCGACAGGACATTTGGTCGACGTAATTTAATCGAAAACCAAATGGTCGATTTTTTTAAAAATGTATATATTTATTTTTAAGGTTGTAGTTTAGGGAAAAAAAGGGTTTTTTTTAGAAAAAAAGGGGGGGACCCCCCCCCCCCAAAAAAGGGATAAAAATAAAAAAATAAAAAAATTCGACCATTTGGTTTTCGATGAAATTGGTTCGACCATTTGTCCAGTCGACCAATTTTTTTCGATGAAATGTCTGGTAACCTCCCCACAGCTGTGTAAGAAGATGATCAACTCCATACTTCTCTTCCTGGCATGGTTTGAAACCATGTCGGGCCAATCTGATTCCTCCAGGTACTAGACAGCAGCAGTTGGTTCTCACTAGAAGTAATCATCACTGGTCCTGGTCTATTGTCTCACTGGGTGTTACTTTACATGTTATGGGACATCGAGGAGTGCTGTCAGTAGAGTTGTCATGATGTTGGGAGGAACAATGGCAGTATTCAATTAATGGATGGGGAATGGAGGGAACATGCCTAATAGGTAAAGGGGGATACCATGTCTCACCTGATGTCATGTCGACCCCCCTCCCCCCTTGGGTCACCTCACCCATGTGGTCCTCCCTGAAATAGCTGCCCCCAGAGTCATGTAGCAGCTGCCGTCCCCTGGCCACATGCGGAGAGACTATCTCAGGGAAAGGAGTGATGACCTCATCAGATTCATCACATACCCGCCCACTAATGCACCTGTTTCTTGTAGCATCTATTGGAAAACGGGATCTCATTGCCCGGATCTCTTCCTCTTCGGTGTTCTATAGTGAACCATAGGACTGCATATCCAGGAACAAGCTCATGAGTGGTGCGTTGGTGTCTTTACCCAAGATAATTCATGTTAATGGAGAAAGATCGGTGACCAGTCTAAACTTTCTGCCATCGAGATATTATTTAAAGTATGAAACTACCAACTTTATGGCTAGGACCTCAAGCTGATTTGTGGAGTATTTCTTTTACAAGATATAGTTTCCTACTGATATAAAGAATCTGATGTTCGATACCATCGTGATCTTTGGAAAGAACAGCCTCTAACCCAATATGTGAGGCATATGTAAGATACATTCTTTGTTCAAATATGGCCACTTTTAGTACTGGTTCACTACACAAAATTCTTTTAAGTTTGTCAAAACAGGCTTGGTCTTCTGGACTGCATTTTATATTTTGTGGTTCCACATTCTTAAGCTTATCAGTGAGGCATGAGGTAATGGAAGAATAACTGGAATGAATCGTCTGGAATACCCAACCAACCCTAGGAAAGCTCTCAGGTCTTCGTCTTTAGTACTGGTGTTTCTTGCACAGCTTTCACCTTTTCACTTTGGGGTTGAAACAGTACATTTCCGACAAAAAAAAACAACGTACTTGACTGCAGACTATGGCAATGGACATTTTTCTGGTGCAGTAAGGCTGGCTTTCCTTAAGGCTCTGATAACTAAATAGAGGTGGTGCATATGTTCTTTTCACGCCCTACTGTGAATGATTATATGATTGACATAAGCTCTATAAAAAGAAGAATATGGCCGAAGGACTTTGTCCACTGACAGGTGGCGGGTGCCCCATGAATTCCAAAGGATAACATCTTGAATTGGAATAGTCCAATAGGGGTGGAGAAGGCGGTCTTCTCCTTATCCTCCAGATTGACAGGTACTTGTCAGTAACCTTCAGTGAGATCAAATATTTTTTTTTTAACAATCTTTTTTATTCGACTTGACAGCACAACAAAACAGATAGAGGGGCCACATGGCACCAAGGAGTAGTATATGCAAAGCAAGAGGTAAATGATACATATTAATTAGCGTGAATCACATTAGTAAACAGAGCAGGGAATCAACGCATTGATACATACACCAGAGGGGAAGGGGGGGGCATGGCGGATAGGGAGGACACAGTCTAGGGGGAGCTGCCCGGGGAAGCAGAGGGAGACACTGATGGCGTGGCTAGGGCCGCCATGTAGGCACGAAATCTCGGCCAGATATCCCTCGGTCTGGAGTGAGAATGCTGCAACGTGTTCCAGGATTGCTCCGTGTCGTGGGCCCAGGAGAGCGATCTGAGCCATTGCGTGTAAGTAGGCGGTCTAGGCCGGAGCCAGCAGAGGAGTATACAGCGAAACGCCAGGAGCATGCACAGCCCAGCTAGTCTCCTAGAGTCACGGTGAAGCTGAGGGAAGTCATGGAACAAGCAGTGTAGTGGAGTTGGAGTAATGGGGTGTTCCAGGACATCTGACAAGGTGGCACAGATATCTAGCCAAAACTGGGTAAGTCGGGGGCAAAGCCACAGCATGTGTATATAGGAGGC
This sequence comes from Ambystoma mexicanum, assembly GCF_040938575.1. Taxonomy (NCBI): domain Eukaryota; kingdom Metazoa; phylum Chordata; class Amphibia; order Caudata; family Ambystomatidae; genus Ambystoma; species Ambystoma mexicanum. The sequence continues at coordinate 603,823,737 of NC_090922.1, forward strand.
CTGGTCAGCACCACATCTGGGACAGGAGGGAGGTGAGGTATTGTACATGCGATGTAATCTCATAGGGGTATGATGGTACCTGTGTAGGACTTTGAACTGGATAAGTTTGAATTTAGTGTTATAAGAGTCCTCATGAGTCTGGGCGCACATCCGAGACCATCTCTCGTCAGTGATATCGGAGCCAAGGTCCTCCTCCCATTTGCGACAGAGTTCGGTGAAATGGGGGCTGCTTTTGTCTGGAGTAAGGAGTAAAGTCTGGACACCTTGCCTCTGAAGGAGATGTAGGAGCAGAGCTCTTCCAGCAGGGGCTCGTCGGGGGGAATAGCGGGGAAGTCTGTATATCTGGCTTTGAGATGTTGGCGAAGTGAGGAGTATTGTAACCACGCCGATGGACGGCGTCTAAGCGGCGAGGGGAGATCAGACCATTCAATGAAGTTACCCTGGTTAAAGGCATCACGTAGTTTCAGGAAGCCCGCAGCGGTCCAGCGGGTGACCATGGAAGGTGAGACGTGTGGGACGTCGGGGAAAAAATTCCACAGTGGCAAGTCGCCGTGGAAGGGGTGAGGGGTGTGCACCGTGGACCAGAGTTTAGTGAGAGCCAAGGATGTGCTGATCACAGGGTTTGCAGAGTTTACGTCTGGGGGGAACTGGTTGGAGGATCAGGGAACCAATCTCGTGGTCGCATACAGATAGCCTCTCTAGGCGGACATGTGGGGGGGGGGGGTCGGTGGTGTTGAACCAGTATGCAGAAAACTGTGACTGAGCTACTATCCAGTATCCAATAAAGTCGGGTGTGGCGAATCCGCCCAAGGCTTTAGGGGAGGTAAGTGTGGTCAATTTGAGACGGACAGCACCGGAGTGCCAGAGGAAAGTGTTACATAACCTGCGGAGTGATTGGAAAAAGCTATCGCCAGGCCACAGCGGCAAATTAGTAAAGCGGTACAGTAGTTGGGGCAATACAATCATTTTAAGAATTCCAATTCTGCCTGCAAGTGAGAGAGGGAGCCTAGTCCAGCTGGAGGTTTTAATTTCCAGGTTAGTTAGGTAATTTTGGTAGTTATCACTTCACAGTTGCGATGTGTGGCAGGAGACCACTATCCCAAGGTAGGTAAAGCTGGTGGGGGACCAGTTAAACCCATGCAGATCGAGGGGGGGCCGTGTAGATTCCGTGAGCGGAAATAATGTGGACTTGGAGCAGTTGACCCTCAGACCAGATATGGATCCAAATCGAGCAACATCTGTCAAAATAGGTGGAAGGTTGATTTCGGGGGAGCGGACATATAGCAGGGCATCATCGGCATACAGGGAGACTATGTCCGCCCGGCCGGACGTGCGAAGCCCCCTGTGTGAATGTGATTGGCGAATCATATCCGCGAAGGGCTCCATTGCTATGGCAAAAATGAGTGGGGAAAAGGGGCAGCCCTGGCGAGTACCCCTGGATATCTGAAAGGAGGGAGATAGTCTGTCCTCGTGCGGACCCTGGCCGACGGGGCGGTGTACAGCAGCTTTATCCAGGAGCGGAAGTTGGGGCCAAATCTACATTTCTCGAGTACACACCACAGGTATCACCACGAAACTGAGTCAAAAGCCTTCTGCATATCCAGTGTAGCCGCCACTGCCTGTGTGGCTGGCTCTATTCTGCTAAGTACATTGAAAAGCCTCCTTAAGTTTAGGGATGTAGACCTCCCCGGAACAAATCCAGCCTGGTCTGGGTGAATAATGCGAGACATGCTCGGGGCTAGGCGGTTGGCTAGTAGTTTAGCATATATCTTAATATCGCTATTAATAAGTGAGAGGGGTCGGTAGGAGCTACATTGCGTGGGAGTCTTACCAGGTTTGAGGAGCACTGTAATCAATGCCTCTCGCAAGGACGGTGGAAGTATACCCCTGTCGAATGATTCTTCCCAGAGGGCGAGTAAGTGTGGCGCTAGTTGGTCTTGTATAACTTGTAGAAGTCCATTGGTAACCCATCCGGGCCGGGAGCTTTTCCGGATGCCAGCGAATCGATGGCATCTACGACATCCTGGAGGGTAAAGGTCCTTTTGAGGGCAGCAATGGCGTCCGGTGATAGGACCGATAATGGTAGGCTCTCTAAGAAGGATTCAATTTCAGAAGTCTGGGCACTATCGGCCTCCATGTACAGGGCAGTGTAAAAGGAATAGAATTCTAGGTTGATATCACGGGGGGATGTGGCGAGGGTACCATCAGGCCTAGCAATGGCTGGGATCCTAGGTGCGCTGAATTCACGGCGCAGCAGTCTAGCCAACATCCTTCCGGGGCGCTCGCCCTCGCCATATTTCCTGGCGATCTGGGGGGAGTCCAGGAACTTGACCTCACGGTCAGCAAGGTCTCGGAATTTGTGCAGCTCAGAGCTCAATAGCGCTAGGGTAGCAGGTGAGTGATCAACGGCGTACTGGGTTTCGTAGACCGATAGGGCCGACTCGCTAGTGGCGATACCGGCGCGGATGTCATTGCTTTTGGAGATGACGATCCCTCTGGTGTGTGCTTTGAAGGCCTCCCAGAGTACCGCTTGTGTTGTGACAGAATTTGTGTTAAACTCAAAGTATTCCTCAATGGAGGATTCAAGCTCGGAGGCAAAGATCTGGTCGAGTAGTATATTAGGGCTCATTCTCCACTGCCTAGTTCTGTTGGCGTCCGGGCCCCAGTTTAGGGAGATGAGGACTGGTGAGTGGTCCGATAATGTTCTGGGGAGGATGGCTAAGTGAGTTATGCATCTGATCAATGTGTCTGTGACAAGCCATCTATCAATTCTCGAGTGTGAGTCGTGTACAGAAGAGTAAAAGGAGTATGTACGGTCCATGGGGTACATCAGACGCCATGCGTCGATCAGGGATAATCGGGGGAGCGATCTCAGGATGGTATATGCTGCCCTGGACAGTTGCCGGGGTCGAGAGCCAGACCTATCCAGGTCCACGTCGAAGATTGTGTTAAAATCACCTCCCCAGAGTATAGGAATCAGGGGGTAGCTCTCAAGCAACATGGCTAACTGTAGGTAGAAGTCAGGATCGTCGACGTTTGGACCATATATGTTTAGGATGGCTATCTCCTGTCGCTGTAATATGCCTGTAATGAGTACAAACCGACCCAGCGGGTCTATATGGGAGTGTTGGCATGTGAACTTCAGACTTCTATGTATTAGGGTGAGGGTACCCCAGCTCTGGGTGGAGTAATCGGTGTAGTATCTCTGGGGTCCCCATTGTTTGGCGAATCGCTCCGCCTGTTCCGAGCGGGCGTGCGTTTCCTGTAAACAAAGGATCTTTACCCTGTGGCGTTCGGCATGGAGTTGGATCTGACGCATCTTTTTGTAATTGCCTAACCCTCTAATGTTCCAGCTCATAAAGGTCAGGGTATCAGCAGCCATATTTGGAGAGGTGATAGTGAATTAAGTGGAAATGATGGATAGTAAGACGAAAGGTGTGTAGCCACGGTGTATGCTGGAATCTCGCTAAATGAATGAGCTGGTTGTGCATGATGTCAGTGGAACCTCCGGGGGCTGTCAAGACTTTTTTAGACAGTGAGATCAATTATTGAGAGGAAAACAGCAGTTCACAATCGATCAATCAGGTCACCTATCCTGGGCATAGGATAACTCTCGAATTGGGATACGGCATTCACCTTCCTGAAATCAATACAGAATCTCCATGATTGATATGGCTTGGCAACGAGCACTATTGGCGAGGATCAACGACTCTGGGATGGTTCGATAATATCAGAGCTCAGAATCTTCTCCACTTCCTGTAGGACTTTTCCTTTTCTTGCTTCAGTGATCAGTACGGATTTAAATGGACAACCTTCCCTGGGGGTGCGCGGATGTAGTGAAAAAACCCTTTTACTTTTCCAAGTTATTTTTTTAAGACGTCTGAGTCCTGTAGATCTTGTCTCTGGATCTGCGGTAGGTGGCAAGGAATCAAAGTATCTTTATCCGACTCCTCTGTTAAGAGACTAGTCAGTACCATGGTTGCATTTCCTACAGGACCTTCTTTCCCTTCTTTAAGGAGGTTTGCATGAAAGATATGGGTCTTATTTCGCCTATCTGGTTGGGAGACCCCAATAGATTTATGGCCCAGTTTGTTCAATCACCTCATATGGTCCATGATATCTAGACAACATCATCGTCTAGGATGTAGGTAGGAGAACAAGAACTTTCTGTCCAATCGAGAATGACCTAAGAGTAGCCTTTTTCTATCATGAGAGGTCTTGTGGTTTTCTTGGGCTTTAGTCAGGTGAGCTTGGACTATTGCTCTCACGGAAGTATCTGTGTTGGGAAGGTTACTTTTTTTGCTGCTATTTTATTTTGGAGAAGGGAAATTTTGTTAGATAGCGCTATCTTGCCTAAACCTGCCCACCCATTTAATTTGCCCAAGTATCCACCTTAGAAGTAGAAGAGATCATAATATCGCATAAACCTTCCAAATGCCAGGGAGGCACCTGCCCTTCTATCGTTAAAGAAGCTGCAAAAGACCTAGCCACTTTCATTACCACTTTAATCAATGCCTCTTTCAAAACCTGTACCGTCCCTACCAACCTTAAGACGGCCTGGGTTCTCCCTCTTTTAAAGAGACCCACCTTGGACCCAAACATCCCTAATTATAGACCTATTACAACTATCCCTTTCCTGCTAGAAAATTATCGATAAAGCAGCCTACCTCCAGATACAATCGTACTTGGAACTCAACAACCTACTAGGGCTCCGGCAGTCGGGTTTTGGACCCAAACATGGCACAGAAACAGCCTTGATTGACCTGAAGAACCAAATCGATGAGCTAAAGGACAAGGGGAAACTTTCCCTCCTACTCCTTCTAGACCTCTCGGCCGCTCTGCAAGCACCTAATCACAGCTGCCCATTTCTCCTCGGAAGCAATGGCATGGATCCACTCCTTTTTAAATAACAGATCCATGAGAGTATTCTCACCATTAGCATCAGCAGACCCTACATCTATTACATGTGGAGTATTACACGGCTTGTGCGTGTCACCTACTATGTATAACATCTTCACCAAGACATTGTTCGATGACTTAGACAATCTGGGTGTCACCTACACGAATTGCGCAGATGACACCAAGATCCCCCTTCCTCTGACTGGTGATTATGAGACGGACTTGGCCTTAGTTAACAACATCTATCTCATCATTCAGGCCTGGATGGCTTCCCACAGCCTCTGCCTGAATGATGAGAAGACCAAACTCCTGATCCCTGGAGCTCGGGCCAATCTGAACAAACTTAGCAATCAATTTTGCTCTTTCAACATTGATGGCATTGACATTAAAGTGGCTAAAAAGGTTAAAACCTTGGGATTCTACTTAGATTCAGTCTTAAACTTGCGTAAGCAAGTCAACGCCACAGCCTCAGCAACTGCTTTTACATGCAAGCTGATCCATGCCTGCAAACCCATCTTATCAACAGACAGCTGCATTATTTTAGCAAGAGCATTGATCCTCTCCAAAATGTATTATTGCAATGCACTCTACCTGAGCGCAAGTACATTTATTGTCAGCAAACAGCAAATCTTGCAGAATAATGCACTCAGAACTGCGTTAAGCGTCCCAAGGAGACAACGCATCTCAGAAACTAGACGAAAGTCTGGCTGGCTCTCAGTCAAAGACAGAATTCAATTCAAATCTGCCGCCCACACCCAAATGCCTAAGCAACTCAGCCCCTAAATATTTAACTGAGAAATCTGTCAAGAATACATCGACACAGCCTACCTGGACTTTGCACTCCTTCTGCCTGGAGGTACCCAGAAACAAATTTAAAAAATATGGGGGCAGAAGCTTTCCAGTTTTGGCAGCCCAGTTATGGAATTCCTTAGCCACAACTTCAAGAGTCGACCAGTCCTTCCTCAGCTTCAGGAAAAACACTAAAGGATGACTCCTGGCTAAGGATAACGGACCTTAACCAAAGACTAATACCTATAGACACGTAAACCCGACCTGGTAAATGCCTGTAACAGAATATTGGTTAACCCTCAACATGTAAAGTAACGCCTGTCATTTAATCAGTGTAAATAATGTATTAATGTAAGAATGGCATGCATTCTATGTAAATATTTTAACATTGTCATATATCTATGATACTTGTATTTGATCTTATATGTAACTTGTAATCCACAAATAACCTGGAATGCGCCCAGATACCTCTGGGTGTGGAGCGCTATATAAATAAACAAACAAACGGTAGTCATGTGTTCTTTTAACCTTTGAGTAGTTTGAGAAAGTGGTAAAAAGGGCTTCATCTCTCTCCTCCCAAGATTTCCTTAACATGTCCAGGACATCCCATGGCTCTCTACAATATAATAACTCAAAAGGTGAAAAGCCTTTTTAGGACTCTGGTGGTTTTCAGATGGAAAAAGGGGCCCAGTGTATCATAATATCCAAATGTTTGCCGTCAGCCTCAACCAATTTGTTTATTTGTTTTTTTTATTGCGTTTTTAGTACAAATAGTACCTTACACAAAATGTGAAACAATACATCTGTTAAGACAGGCAAGTAACTCCAATTCATTGATAAATTCAAACAAAAATCAAAATAGAATCCAAATATGGATTAGAATAAAAGTAGGACTCAGAGTAAGAATGTGAGTAATGAAATAAAAAAAAAGCAAATAAATAAAACAAAGAAAACAGGAATGGCTCAAGAGTCCCTCTTAAAAATAGTACAGTTCACTCCACATTACATGACCTAAACAACAGCCCACACACCAAGCCATTTGGAGTTACAGCAAATTACAAAGTTCCTAGGCCACCCCGAACCTCCACTGCACAAGATGTTTGTTGCATAAATTACCGGCATCAGCCCTCCCCTGTAACATTATCTTGTCAATTTATAAGAAAACTATTTGCAGAAATGTTAATAGAGAGAGAGAATCAGTGACAGTTGTTGCGTCTGCATTAACCACCCCAGTAATCGTCCGTGAGAACCTGTTTCATCGAATGCAGGAATGGCCCCAACCTCCGCGTGCACTCCTTGGCAAAAGCTCACACCTCTGTCGAAGTTGCTCCTAATATGGCTTGGCGCCCCTCAGCACAAGATATTTTATATAAGCACCCAAACTTTCGTCTTTGGACTTCATTATCTTGTTCCATATAAATATGCTTCTCTTCACATATTGCGTCCACCATGACATCAGCCCCAATTCTAGCCTAATAATGCTGACAGGCACAGACTTCGGTAATCCTAATGTAAATTTCAGGATACAGCCCTCCAGACTGTCAAGTGATTTCCTATTCCTAAGATTCATTAGTTCAGACCCATATAACACCATGGCAGACACTTTTAAACTGTAAATTCGGTCAGGGGTTTTAGGGAGAATGTACACAGCTTAGATTTAACCATCTTCAGCACTGCTCTGCATCCTTGTGTCTTATCCACCATCCTCAATTTACATTTTACCATCTGCCCTTTGGTATCAAAAATGAACCCCAAGTAACAGAGATTCAACTCTCGATATTTTTGTGTTATTCAGTTTCCAGACCACCGACCTACATTTCATCTGGCACACAAAGGTCATAATGTATGATTTACTTGAATTAATAACTAGGCCATTTTTAGATAGGTGTCAATACCTCCTAACAGCCTTTGAAGCCCAGCTGGCGTATAATCTAATAAAAGTATACCCTTGGCATATACAATGCAGTTTACCTTCAAGTTTAGCCATGTCGGCGAATAACCACTCCAGGTGCCTGCCAACTCCCACAGATCTGCAAAGCAGAGATTAAATAGGGTTGGGGCAAGTAAACACCCATGTTGTACTCCCTTCTCAAGATGGAACTATGTGATAGATGTCCCAAGGTGCTGACACAAACACTCACACTGTTGCCCGTCTATAACATCTGAATAATCTGGAGGTGTCCAGGGTCTATCCCCCAACATGTTGATTTGCCCCAAAGTAGGGTTATGTTCACTGTGTCGAAAGCAGCAGATAAGTCTATCACTGCCATGTATAAAGACCAGCCATAGATCCCTCCCACATCTGATGTACAGACTTAATTACATTTTTAAGGGTTTTGTTGTAACGTTCCACTGATATGCCGGTTTGCGCGTTGTTAACGGAGGTACTAGAGTTTTAATGTGCAGGAGCTCCTTTAACTCTGCCATTAAATGACTCATGAAAGTAGAGCCCTGATCCGTTAGGATCTCTTTTTCGGGAAACCAAATTTTGTATAAAAAAATGGGATTAGGGGTCACAAAATCTTTTGGGACATATTACGTAAGGGCAAAGCCTACGCATAGCGGGTTTCATAATCTACAATTACCAAGATATAACGATTCCCCAGCCTATTTGGCTCAAGGGGCCCAACTATGTCCATGCCTAAGGGAGAGGCACATCAATGATGGGAAAAGGTTGAAGCGGAGCTGGGGGAGGTATTTGGGAGATTGTCATTTGACACAGTGCACAGTTAAGAACAATGTTTTTCACATTAGCAGATTCCAGGCCAATAGAATCGACTTACTATCTGTCCCTGTGTTTTGGCTGAAACTAAGTGAAAACCGGTTAAGTGTAAGTCGGCAATCTCTAGTACCATCCTCTTGTGACTTTTAGGTACCATAATGTGGGTACTAGGAGTACAATCAGGGCTGACATCACCTCTGTAAAATAACCCATGCCTTAGAAAGAAGAAGGAACAAGTTACTTTAACTGTTGTTCTACAGCATGTGTCTGGCATGGATTCACATGCTCATGAATAAAGAATTCATAATAGTACACACATGCGCAACCACGGGAGGTGACAAGACTCAACAGAAGCAATCGCTTACCTCCTCACTAGGATCACCGTCAAGCGAACAGGTTGCGCAGTACTGCTTGGCCGACTCTGGACTCCTCCCTGGAATCCCTGTCGACGCAGTAGAATTTCGTGAAGGTGTTCATCGACCTGCACGTAGTAGCCCTGCAGATGTCCAGCAAAGGCACATCAGACAGGAACGCAGTTGTAGCAGCGATCGCTCTTTTAAAATGGGCTCTCAGACGGCCAGGCAGTGGTCGGTTTGCCAACTGGTGACAGTGGGGGCTACAGCCAGAGAACCACCTGGAAATGGAAGCCTTGGACAGGGCCTTCCCATGGTTCACAGGACCAAAGTTCACAAAAAGCTGAGAAGTTTTCCAGAAACTCTTTGTGCGGGCCACATAAAACTTCAGCGCTCTAGCCACATCCAGCAAGTGCAAAGTCCTTTCAGGCGGCAACAAAGGCGTTGGAAAAAACACAGGTAACACCAAGGGCTCGTTGAGATGAAATTCCGACGGAACCTTGGCCATGAAGGAGGGGTGCGTCTTGTGAAAAGTCAAGTATGTTTGCTTGCAGGACAGGGACTGGAACTCAATGACTCGTCGTACAGAGGTGATGGCCACGAGGAAAGCGGTCTTCCACGACAGAAACTTGAGTGAAGCTGAATGCATAGGTTCGAATGGTGCCCCCATAAGCCTAGTCAGCACCACATTGAGTTCCCACGCCGGGGCCGGAGCCTTCACCGGTGGGAACGAGCGCAACAGTCCCTTGATGAATTCCCTAACTAGGTGATGCCACCACAGTGCAGACCGTCCCAGAGATCTGTTGTAGTGGGAGTTAGCCACCAGATGAACCTTGATGGAGGCGTGAGCCACCCCCGATTCAGCCAATGACAGTAAATACGGAAGTACTTGAGGGGCCGTGACTCTCAGAGGGCTGATCTTCTGCGAACTGCACCAAATTACGAAGCACTTCCATTTGTGTCCGTAGCATTTTAAAGTAGATGACGCACTGGCCTTGGCGAGAATCTCCTTGCAGTTCGCCGGAAGATCGTAGCCCCCAAACCCAAATGCTGCAGGAGCCAGGCCTTCAGGTTCAGAGACCCTGGGTCGTGGTGCAGAATTGTGCCTCCTTCCCTGGCGAGCAGATCCGCGACCACTGGCAGCTTGACTGGAGGGGACGCTGACATGCTGAGAAGGTCCGGGCACCAGATATGCCTCGGCCACGCTAGCGCAACGAGGAGCATCCTGCACCAGCACCAGCACCATCTGAGATGATTAATGACTCGAAGAAGCAATGTCAACAGAGGGAACGCATACAGAAACAGGCCTTACCAGGGGAATGAGAATGTGTCCCCCATGCTCCCTGGCTGGGGGAACCTGCTGGCGAACCGCTGGCACTTGGTGTTCGTTGCTGTCGCAAACAGATCGATCTGGGGACTGCCCATTTGAGGAAAAGATTGTCCACTTGATCCAGCCGAAGCTCCCACTCGTGGCAAGAGGGCAGCTCCCTGCTGAGAGAGTCGGCGACCATGTTCTTTAGTCCTGCTAGGTGAAACGGAATGAGGAACATCCCCCTGGGCGACGGCCCAGTGCCACAAGTCCTGAGCCTCTTTGGAGAGCACTGGGGATCAGGTGCCCCTTGCTTCCGGATGTAAAACATTGTGGTGGTATTGTCCGTGAAGACGCTCTCCACTTTGCCCTTTAGGGACGGCAGGAACGATTTGAGGGCCCAAAACACAACCGGTAGCTCCAGAACATTGATGTGCAGCGTCTTCTCCTAGGATAGCCACAGGCCTCTGGCGTGCAGACGTCCGGTGTGGGCTCCCCATCCTTCAAGGGAAGCATCTGTCGTGACGGTCTCCTGGTACGGAGGGCTCTGGAAATCCGTGCCCCAAGTGATATTGAAGCGCAAGCCCCACCATCTTATTGCTCGGCGGAATTCCTCGTTGAGCGTGATCCTGTCCTGGAAGCTTCCGGATGCCTGGACCCAACGGGCGTCGAGGAACTCCTGCAGCGAGTGCATCTGCAACCTGCAGAGCAAAAGCAGGTATATGCACGACGACTTTATGGCAAGTACAGACTTGATGGTCCTCACTGTGGCGATCTTCGGTGCCAACAGCTGTTGCACATTGCCAAGATGGCAGACGGTGACGCCAGGCACGACACCGTGTTGAGCCTGGATCCCTGGAACAGCGCGCCCTGTGATGAAGTTAAGCAGGACTTTGGATAATTCACTGAGAACCCCAGTTCCGTCAGCAAGCAGACGGTCCGTGCTGTGTGGTCGACAGCGATGTCCTTTGACCTGGCCCGGATGAGCCAGTCGTCCAGGTAGGGGTAAATGTGGATCCCTTGCAGTCGCAGATGGGCCGCCACCTGCACCAAGCACTTGGTGAAGACTCTGGGTGCCGACTTCAGTCCGAAAGGAAGTGCCTTGAACTGATAAAGCTTCACTTGAACGACGAAGCACAGAAACTTGGGGTATCCTTTGTGTATGGGGACAAGGAAGTATGCCTCCTCCAGATCCAACGATGACAGAAAGTCCCCCTCCTCCAGCTGGCCGAGCATGTGCTGCAGCATGACCATCCTGAACTTCTGGGACTTTATGTACTTGTTGAGCCGTCGTAGGTAGAGAATGGGACTCCAGCCCCCGGTCTTCTTTCATATGAGGAAGTACCTTGAGTATACTCTGGATCCCCAGAGTCACCGTGGAACCAGCTCTATCGCCCCTTTTCGTAACATGACCCGAACCTGCAGCAGCAGCTGAGGGATGTGGTTTTCCTGTCAGGCCACCGGTGTTATACGCGGACACTTTCGATGAAACTCCAAGGTGTGCCCGTGGGTGAGAGCTTCCAGCACCCTTCTGTTGGTGGACATGGTCTCCCAAACGCTGACAAAGTTTGCCAGCCTGCCTCCCGCCGGGGTGCGGGCCCAACGTCCTGGCTGGTTCAATCTTGCTTGGAGGTCGACAGACCACCCTGCGGTCCCCGATGACGGCATCTGCCCCCGAAAGCCTTGGAGCGACCCCTGTTGGCTTCCTGGGTCAACGAGTGCGAGGGCTGGCGGTAAGAGGAAGAGCCGCCTCCGAACCCCTTCGAAGACCGGACAGACTTTCCTCCTGAGGAACGAAAGGACGGTCGTCGTTGCATTAGAGTGCCCAGGGCACGTGCCATCTCTGTGTCTGTCTTGATGGCCTGGAGGGATTCATCCACAGCCTTCACAAACAGGTTGTCCCCATCAAAGGGCATGTCCCAAAACCCTTGTCTGGACCCCCGTCGTTGGCGGCCTTGTGCCAGCCGCGACGACGACAGACTCAATCTCCCATCTGGCGGAAACCCGTGTCCACGATACCCAGGGCCACTGTGATGGCGTGGTCAGATGCCATATCGCCTTCTTGAAGGATCTCCAAAGCCTATACCCGCTTGTCCTCAAGGAGGAAGTCCAGTAGCAGAGCCAACTTAAACCACAGCTCCCGATCATATGTGGCCACGATCGCAAGGACGTCGGCAGCCTTGACCATTGTCGCCGCCAAGTAGATAACCTTTCTAACCATAGCATCCAATTTCATTCCCTCATTGTCCGGACGGGCGGAAGAAGCCGCGGAGCTCAGCGATTTCTTCCTGGCAGCCGCCGAGGTCACTGAATCCAGCGACTGTTGAGAGCGCAAGCACTTGGGTGCATACTCCAGTACCTTCTGCTTTTTCTGTAGCTGATCTCTCTTCGCTGGGGCTGTCGAGGGGTTCTTTAGCAGTGCCAGCGCTTCATCCCAAACATTGTCCAGGAGAAGGATCAAAAGGATGATCTTCCTCTTCGTCTCCTGGTGCTGATACAAGAAGTCTTCCTTCTTTTCCTCCGGCATGATCTGGAAAAGCTCCGATGCTCGGGCGATCATTGCATGAAAAGAACCTACTTCTCATTCTCCTCTGTACCTCTGACACCAGCATGTGGAGCATCGAAAGGATGTTCAGCTAAAGATCCTTCGGCAGTATCTCGGGTGTAGGAGTGCTAGGTCCAGGGCCCTCATCGTCTTGGGACCCCCCATCATCATCTCCATAGATGGTAATGCCGCCGCCCCTGCTGTGGCGTGACTCCCCGACGTTCCTGTCTTCATCGCCCTCCTGGACGGTGTGGATGGAGATCTCATCCTCATCAGCCAAAGAAATGTCTGTTCCCTAGAGGCCTTCCCTGGCCACCCCCCTTTCTTTGGGTCCTGAGGGGTCGGTCTTGGGCTGAGGTCTGGCATTCTCTTCTCCGGGATCTTGTCAACTGGCTTGCTCGAAGCCTCCCTCCGGAGAGGAAGACGCACCCTGGCCATCGCCTGGGTACCATGAGCCGGGTCCGCCCCTACGGCCTTCGTGAGTGATGCCACCACCAACTCTATGGCGGACGACGACTTCGCCTGGTGCACCTGGGCCTTCACAGGAAGGCCAGATCCCTTGTCTGGCTTGGCCTACTGCTTCACGGCTGTGTCGGACACCTTAGCCTGCTTGGCCTTCACCTTCAGGGCCCTGTCGGATCCCTTGTCTACCTTGGCCTTCTCCGTCGCAGATGGGTCGGACGCCGCGCCCTGCTTGGCCTTCTCCTTTTTGGCCTTCTCCAGATTCTCTCTCAGCTTCCCCGGGGTAGCTGACCACCTCTTGGACGAAGAGCTAGAATGATGACTGGACATCGATGCAGATGGGGATGATGATCGCGCTTTGACTGTCGCAGGACCCACGGCAGCAGCGACCCCAACGGAAGCGGACTTGCGGTGCTTGGCCTTGTGTTGGGCCCCCACAGGTGGGGCACCCTCAAAGAACTTAGAAGCCCTCTCAGGTTTGCCAGATCCGGGAGAGGCATGTCCCTGGGTACCACCAGGTGCAGAGGCCTTGGCCTGCAGCCACGACTCCAGCCGTTGGCGTCGATCCTTCATCGTGCGCTTCGTGAAGCCACGCAAATTACACAATCTTCCTCCGTATGCGTCGGGTGCGGGCAGTACAGACACTGGGAATGCTTGCCATCCATGTACACATTCCGCAAACCGCAGTCGGAGCAAAGCTTGAAGAGGGAAGCAGCGCCGTCCTTCTCGTCCAAAATGAGCCACGCAGTGTAGGCCTGAAGAATCTTCTGGAAGCCTCCAAGGCATCGTAGAACATTCGACGAAAACAGCCCTCGAGGGGTTCTCAAAAAAAACAGAAGGATAATCGATGGAGCACACAGGCTCGATTGACCGAAAAATAGAGTTTAACTATAAAAAAGTGAAAAACGCTGAAAAAAGCTTGAAGAGCGAAACAGGACTCCCAACACTTGAATGTGCAGATAAAATTTGAAGATAGTTGCCAGAGGAGGGGCTTAGGTAGAGGGCAATCATTGGCTCGAGGCAGTATGACCCACAGATCAGTGATTGGTTTTTAGGAGAAAGACAGTTTAAAAACGAAACTGAAACAGTTTTTTCTTTTACCGAGGTTTCCCAGCCTAACGACGAGGAATATTCTTTATATATTTTTTTAAAAAAACATTTTTTATTAGTTTATTCAAACAAACAATACAAACCAAACTTGCAGTGTATGTAGTAACATTTAAATCATGCGTCACATCATTATGTCCACCGCTTTCCCTCTCCCACCCCCCCTCTCATATTCCGTTTCTGCATCCTCCGGTAAGGATTCCTCTTCAGCAAGTTCCGTTGGATCCTGCATTGGCCCAAATAGCTGTGCTATTAGTAATTTCCAGGCCATCAGGGTCTCCGTTTCTTCCCCCCCCCCGGTCCTGCTCCTTTACTGCCACACCATGGTTTCTGTAAATCCTCCCACCATACCTCTAGTAGTGGTCTGTGGCATGTCTTCCACCCCATAGCAATTCTCCTCTTTGCAAGTACATACGCCAGGTCTTTTAGTTTGCTCACGTGTTGAAACTTAAGTGGTCTAGAAAACCCACCTATCAAGCAGGCCCACACTGTATCCACCTCGATCTTGGTACCCCTTTCTGCTAATCTGTGTGCCACTTCGCCCCAGAAGCTCTCAATGATCAGGCATGACCAAAACATATGCACCATTCCAGCATTCTCCTCATCACATTTGGGGCATGCTTGCCGTCTTGCATTTTTGAATCTAGCTATCCTCAGAGGTGTCATATACGGCCTGTGTGCAACCTACAATTGTGTCTGCTGCAGTCTAGCATTCATTGACACCGTCTTGTGATACCCTTGGGCCCTTTCCCACATCTCATCACTCATCGGGACTCCCACTTCCGCCTCCCACTCTCGTCTCAGTTGCACTACCTCTTTTCCTACTTTGGTCATCATCAACTCATTCTAGATATCTCATGTCCCCCTTCCGCTATATCGTATATTGTATCTATGGTAGCATCTGGCTCCTCCCCTAGTACCACCTCGGACCATGTCATCTTGATTCTTCGCACCACTCTATGATACGTAATATACTGTGCCGTGTGTAACCCAGTTTCCTCCCCCAACACATTGAAGTCCGTTATAGTCCCCTCTTGCCATATGTCACCCATTGTTGCTATCTCCACAGGTTCCCAATGGTTCCTAATCATCATCCTTAGTTGCCTTTCTTCACCCGCTAGCGCCACCAGCGGGAATGTGGGGAACACGAGAGTGGGTTCTCCATCATCTGGCATTCCCTGCGCCACATCTTCCACCATCTTTGGACGCCCTACCATTTCTGCCTTGGGCAGCCACACAGTTACCTTTAAATAGAATGGAGCACAGTCCTGTCGAAACAGCCTAGACTCTGAGGTCACATCCTCCGAGAGCCACTTAGCTACGTATTGCAGCTGGCTTGCTATATAATAAACTTCGTAATTAGGCAGTTTTATACCCCCTTTTTCATATGGGTTCTGTAGCTTCCAGAGGGCCACTCTGTTTCGTGTTCCATCCAAAGGAAATCCCTGCACATACCGTCTAATTTAATGAAGAATTACTACGCTATCAAGTATGGTATGTTCCCGAAGTAGTGCAAGAGCCTAGGTAGGACAACCATCTTCAACATTGCCCCACGCCCCTCATTGCTAAAGGAAGCTTCACCCAGAACTTCATGCAATTTTCTTAATCGCTACTTCTGTATTGAACTGGTGCTCCTCTTCCACCGTGTGGTATAGATATATCCCAAGATATCGAAATGTGCTAACCTCGCATGGTATCTGTAGCACCGGTAGTTGTTTTAATGGGATACCTTTATATCTACCCAGTGGGAACATGCTAGATTTCTGGGGGTTCACTGTTATAACAGACAGCCCTGCATATCTCTCCATCACCTCCAGGATGTATTGCAGGTTTTCTTCTGGGTGTCGCAAGTACAAAAGCATATCACCCACATACAAGGAAATTAAATGTTGTTCCCCTCCGACAGCAATGCCTATCATATCATACTGCTGCCTCAAGTATATTGCTAGGGGTTCCAGGGCCAGTATATAAAGCATGGGAGACCATGGGCATCCCTGTCTAGTACCCCTGCGGAGTTGCTACCTTTCCGATATCACTGCCCCCGTCTTAACTCTAGCCAGTGGTTCACTGTATAACATTTTTGCCCACTGTAGGTATCCAGGCCCTATTCCATAGCCAGCCAAGGCCGCCATCAGCCATGTTCATTTCACTGAGTCAAAGGCCTTTATTGCGTCCAATGATACAATTGCCATTTCGCCTTCGTTCTCATTTCCATACTAAATAACTCGATGGAGTCGCCTAAGATTATTGGATATGTTCCTATTCGGAACATACCCTGTCTGGTCAGAATGTATTAATTTCCCAATAACCCTCCTCAGTCTGTTTGCCAAAACGGCCGTCAGTATTTTACTGTCCTGATTTAACATCGATAGGGGTCTATATGACCCACAACTATATCCAGGCTTATTGGGTTTGGGGAGCGGTATTATAATCGCC
This sequence comes from Ambystoma mexicanum, assembly GCF_040938575.1. Taxonomy (NCBI): domain Eukaryota; kingdom Metazoa; phylum Chordata; class Amphibia; order Caudata; family Ambystomatidae; genus Ambystoma; species Ambystoma mexicanum. The sequence continues at coordinate 603,840,359 of NC_090922.1, forward strand.
TCTCTGAGGGACTCCAGCAGTTTACCTATCTCATATGCCTCGTTCAACCTCTCTAAAAGCCGGGGGAGCACCTCTCCTTTAAATATCATATAGAATTCACACGCGAGTCCATCAGCCCCCGGAGTCTTGCTAGTGGGCAACTGCCACACAACCTCTTCTAACTCTTCTAGAGTAATCGGTGCGTCCAACTCCTCACGCTCCTCAGCGCTTATCTGCGGCAGTCCTATGTCCTCCAGTGTTTCCGCTATCCTTGTGTGATCACTCTCCTCATCATCATCTCCATATAGTAGCCTGTAGTACTCAGCAAACTCCTGGTTCACCCCTTCTTGGGTATCAACAGTGTTCCTATCTTCCCTTGTTATTGTCCTAATTATGGGCCTGGGGGTCTCTCTCTTATATAACCATGCCAAGATCCTTCCTGGTTTATCCCCTCCTGCATGTTGTCTCTCAATGTATTTTTTATAGTTAAGGTTACACAGCCTCTCCTAATACCCAGCACATTTCGGTTGCAGCCTAAGTATGAGTTCAGTGCCTTCCTTGGTGTTATCGTCTGCCCTCAGCGCCCCCTCTAGTTCTTCCTTTGTTTCCTGTAGCTCAGCCAGAATCCCTCCTTACAGCCCTTTGGACTTTGCTATAGCTACTCCTCTCTTCACAACTTTAAAGGCCTCCCAAAGCATGCCCGCCGAGTCCACACTGCCAGCATTGATCTCAAAGTAGTTATTAATCTCCTCCCTCATATCTTCCCTAAAGAAGGGGTCTTTCAGCGCCTCTGCTCTGAGGCGCCATGTCCGGATCCTCGCCCTGAGCCCACCACAGTTCCCTTCCATTTCTTCCCGATCATCTCCATCTTGTACCGCGTCAGGTGAGTCTACTGCAACAGGGCTATGTCTATCTTCTGTCTGCGTAGGTATAACATAACCTTGTTCCTCTTTAAGTAGCTATTGAGCCCTCTAACATTCCAAGTGATTATTTTAAGATTCCCCATGGCCTGTTAGAATCCCACCCCTTCCTCCACCAGTACAGTCCGATTCCAAGCGTATTCCCTTCTACCTAGGCTTGTTTCCCAACTTAAACTCCCCTTAACTAAAAACACATCAAACACCCCCGCCACACTCCCTCCCGCCTCCCTTCCTTGCCCCAACAACACCCTCCCCAACTGTTGCCCAGCTCCATCCCTGGATCTCAGGCACCCCGGCATCTAGCCCTTTCTAGCAATAGACTGTACTCGCAGCTCATCAGGGTAAAGTCGCCCTAGTGGCTGTCTTATTACCACTTCCTGTGGGAAGGGTACTTTCATCCTGCTGCTCCCGTTTGCTTCAAATTCACCACGCTTAATGCTACTCAATTCATTTGTATGCTTTATACTCTATAATCCAGTCCAACAAGTTCAACGAGTCCCAGAGTATCATAATGCCATTTCAACGTTATCCGTCTATGCCCTTCCCTTGTTATCTATGCCACAGTCTCTTCCGGGACTCCCCCCCCCCGCCACCCCTCACTTATCATTTCGTTATGCATGAAATATCCCCATCACTTATCGTGCTTCTCACGGTCCTGCTCCTCCTCTCGATCCGGACAGCCCTGCGAGTCCAGCCATGCTGCCGCTTCCTCTGGAGTGTCACAAGAAAACGATTTGCTTTTATGCAGGACTTTGAGCTTTGCAGGATACAAAAGCATGTATTTAATTCTAGCTGTGCGCAATCTCCTCTTGACCGCCACATAGCTGTAACGCTGTCTCTGCACTAGCATGGTGTAATCAGGATACGCCGTGACGGTCGCAGATGCTCTTTCTATCATCCCTCCTTTACGAAAGTACTCCAAGATCATCTCTATCTTTATAGTTCAGGATCTTTGCAATTATTGCCCGAGGGGGAGCCCCGGGCCGCGGTTTCCTCATCAAGGCCCTGTGTGCGCACTCAACAGTAAATCCTTGCGAGAGTTTGTCGGCCCCTATCTCTTGCAGGATCATATTCTCCACATAGTCTGTGGGGTCCTGACCTTCTTCCCCCTCCGGCAGGCCGACCACACAAATGTTGTTTCGTCTTGCCCTTCCTTCAGCTTCTTCCGCTCGGTTCTCGAGGTTAGCTACTTGTTGCTTTAGTATATGGACCTCCTTAGTGTTGCTTGCGCTGGTTTCCATGTTGGTTTTCACCGCACTCTCCAGACCACTCGTTCTCTCTGCCAGCGCTCTAACATCTTGTCGCAGTAGGGCAACCTCTATTCCAACTGCATCTATTTGTCTCCAGGGCAGTTCTTAGGTCCGCCATATGTTGTACCCCATGAGGACTTCAACTCGGTTATAGCTGCTAGGATCTGGTGGTTTTCTTTTGCCGGGGTACCTTCCACGGACGCAGCTGCTGCACTTTGTGCCGGTGCAGTGGAGGTCTGTTGCGCCTTGGCAAAGACGTCCATCGTGGGTTGTTTAGTCTTGGACTTAGTTCCTCTCATCGACATCAAGCAATCCTGCCTGTGTGTCCAGGTCTAGTACTGTCGTAACGTGCCAATTCTGCTTCCCGTTCTTCTTGGACGCCACAAGCACAGTTGGGGTTTGGCAGCGTTATTCTCAGTGGACTGCAGTATGTATTAATATGCGATGAGCTGTATTTCGAGTGGGTTGCGTCCTCCCACGTCTGTGTCTGTTGTTACTTCTGCCTATGGACCTCTTGGCAGAGCCATCCGTGGTCCGCTCACACTGTACTCTGCGTGCTCGTGCCAGTGTTCACCCAGAGCCTGCAGGTACCATCATTGTTCTGGACTCGACCCTGCATACAATGTTTCCACCACAGTGGCACTCAATGGCCTGCATGTGTTCCTTGGGGCCATTTGATGTACCTACTTCTGCTTCAGCATTACACCACAGGCTCATATAATAAGTGATGCTACGTGCCCATTTCCTCTATGGGGCGGCATTAGTAAATTGGTTATCTGGGCATCCGTCCCCAACAGAGTGGAGAGTCCTCCTTCCCTCATTGTGGTAAACAACTGGTATCCGGCGTCCGTGTCGTCTAAGTACTAATATGGCATTTCTTCTGTGCAGTGCGCTTGTGCCCTTGACGCCAATGGAAGGGAAACGATTTGTTCAGTGTCTCATTTTATACATTTATGGGCAGAAATATATCATACAAGCCCCGCTGGCTCCCTCTCGCACAGCACGGCCCGTTCGCCTTTGTTCGTTCAAGGTTGCAATGCAAAACAATATATTTTTCCCCTTAGCTCTGCATCTGTCATTGTGTATGTGGCCGCTCGGGACGGTCCGATCTTGTCTGGGGCTCCAACACTATTGTAGCCAGCTTCCACTGAGCGCGGCTACTGTATCTGTTACACTGTTCGCCAGCCGTTCCGAGTCCCGCAATTGGCCTCAATTTAACAAGGCGCTGTGTACTATGAGTCTGTGTTGCTCATAATGTGGGGAGCGAGCGGGGACTAAGCCAAAGCTGCCAGACCTCTTAATCCCCAAGGCACGGCTCAGTCATCTCTGCTGTCGCTGCTGCAGTCCCTTTGTTGTCCGCCATATTGTATCTTCGTGTGCGTGCAGCCGTATTCGTGAAGGTTTCTTTTCTTCTTAACCCTTCACTCACTTCCCTTGCTTCACTCCATTATTACAGAGCACCTTTTCCGGCGTCTTTGTTTACATTCATGGGGTACTCGGGTAATTTTTCCAGCATGTCATTTCCATACGAGCCACGCTGACTCCTCTTCGCTCAGCGCGGCGCCTTCGTCAGTGTTCGTTTAAGATAGCGATGTATAACAATATGTCTTTCCCATCAGTCCGCACCTGCTACTGTGTATGCAGCCGCCGGAACATTCCGTCCGTGCCTGGAGCTGCAGCGCTATTATAGTGGACGTCCGCTGAACGCGTCTACTGTGCCCGCTACTCAGTACGCTCCGCCGCTCCACGTGCCATAGCTGCCCCTATATTGCCGGGTGCTGCGTTCTATAAACCAGTGCTGCTCGTAATGTGGGGAGCGAGCGGGCACAAGAACAAAGCGCCACCCAAGTGTAGTATGCCGGTCCGCTTCCTTAATCTCCCCGGCACGGCTCAATTTCCTCGTCGATCGCGGATGCGATCCCTTTGTTGTCCTCCATCTAGCCTGTCTTCATGTATAAGTAGCCGCATGCTTAAAAGTTCCTTTTCTCCGTAGTACTTCGCTCAATTTCTTTGCTTCTTGCAGCTATTATGGGGCACCTTTTCCGACGCCTTTGCTATTATTCTTGAAGTACGCAGGTCATTTTTTCAGCGTGTTATTCCGGATCAATGTCGGATCCTCAGGAGCTGCTCAGCAAGGCACGGCCTACTCCATGGCTGGTTAGCCACGCCCCTCCGACGGGGAATATTCATGAGAATATGAATCCATGCCAGACCCCATTCTGGAGAAGGGACCCCCACTTTTAAGCCTTCCACTCATCTTCAGACACCACGTTTAGGAAAGCCTCTGCTAGCAAGGGGGCCATGCCATTGAGCAAAGGGTAAATCAGGAATTAACTCTGCTTCTTCGCCAGGTGCTTTTGGTTTTCCTGCTCCAGATGCTAGTGGGGAATTTTCATCAAGCTCCCCAAAGTCTTTTCACCCGCTCTCCATTGTATCCACTCCACTGATTTCTTCCATTCTGGGGTACAGAGCCCTTTCTAGGATCCCCTGAGCTATTCTCTCTCCCACCTTTATTTGGTATGCCTGTATCCCACTGTTTTGAGCTGCATGGGACTGCTGATCTATGTGTTTATATATGGCGGATCTGCTACTGAATTTAAAATGTTGCTGTGATTTTGGGCAGATGCATATGCTATTCTGTGTTTCCAACATCTCCACAACTGTGCTCGTTTTGGACAACTTTCATCACAGTACCATTGTTTACTTACAGCAGGTGCTGAGGAGTGTACTAGTAATGGTCTTGCACTCACCTCACTCTAAGATGGGCGAAGGGTTTCATGTTATTTGTTAGTATGCTTCTCGCGATGTAGTCCTTTGTCGGTTTCCATTTTTACACGTGGTTACGGATTAAGAAGTCAACACTCAAGAGGGCTTTTACATATAAGCCTGCATGCAGTGAACCTTCCACTCTTTGCCGGCAGGAGTGAGGTTCAGCTACCTATTGACTAAGTACACTTACCTATATTATTCTTATGCTCGACTGCATTTGCGTCCGAATCGACCCAGTACATACCATTGGATCATTAGTATGGTTTACCGCATTCGCTGTAAGTTATTGTTAGGTCAGTTACCAACCAACTCTGTAAGTACATACTCTGACACTTTTATGCTTGCTTGTACTTGCGTCCGCATCGATCAGGTACATACCATTGGATTATGAGTATACCTGACCGCGCTCGCAGTGACTAAGTTATTGTGCATATGCTGCTTTGGGCAATATATTGACAAAACACATTCTACTGCATCATCACTTTGTTTGACTGTGCCTGCATTAAAAAAGTTATTGTACATACGCTACCTTTGACATGTTAATAGGGATTGTGTTTTATTTTTGTTTCATTTATTTTCTTGTAGCAGCGAGGTACTGCAATATCGCTCACAGTGGCATGCGCCTTACAAATCAAAAGTGCTTTGTTTACGTTCATTTCAGAAAGTATTTAATTGTGCTCATCTTCATTCATACATGTGAGTATGGTACCACACAAAATCTTTGCTGAGTAACATCACATTGGTGCTCTGGTTGCAAATAGGAAGTTCTTGCTTATGGCAGCATAACGGAAGCCCCTAAATGAACGTTCTGTGTGCATTGTTTATTTCTCTTTATGACTAGGTCGTGAATATGGTTTAGTGGTGCTTGGGCTGGATTAAGTCCCCTGTCGTCAGTAAAGAAGATCTTTTGCGGGTTCATTTCAATTAAGACTAAGGTAGCCATTTGTTGGCATGGCCTAGTGAGGCTTCAGATTTTTTGTCTTTCAATTGAATTTCATAAGTGGTTGTGAATTATGGTCTAGGGGACACCACTGTTTTCTCGCTGGTTGATGGCTCTTGGTGTAGTGAGTTTTTTTTCACTTTGTTGTTGGGTGACAGTCACATCCGTTTGTCTTAGAGGTGTGTATGGGTATTTGTAGCTTACCCTTTTCCTATTTTTCGATTTTGTTGCAGTTACTGTACTCAATGTACAACCATGCGCAAGGTTGAAGGACGTCCTGTCATTGAATACTTTGCCCTTCAGGCCAGGCCTTGAGGAAGAGAGTGTTGGTGGCAGTCGAAACTAGAAACATACTTTAGCCACTTGTTGGCCTGGTGGACCTCATAGTATAATAGGCCTGCTTTTCATAGGGCATATTATTGCACACTTTTTTGGGCATCTAGTCGCTCGCAGTATTTATGGCCACATACTGGCAGTAGACCTCTTTTTTTGGGCAAGTTTAGGTTTTGCCGCTCAATGGTGTTCACAGTATTTTTAGTGTGGACCACTGGTCTCAGGTTTTTCCTTTTTATTTGCAGGTGTTATTATGATTCATATGTGTGGTTGTTTTCACACATCTTTTTGAAATGTTTGATATCTGTACGTCATATGTTTTTGCTGGTTTTAGTCTTTGTAATCAGAATTATTTTATGTGAATCCATTGCAATATATTTTCTTTCCTTATTTTGCATTTTTTAACCATTTTCAAATTGCATTAGTTTATGTGGGTCACATCACGAGCTCCTGTCTAGGAGAGGGGGTTGTTGGCTTGTCCCTTGCACTGTGTACTTAAGACAACACATGCTGGTACACATACATTGATTGGTGTGCTAAGGAATATTATGTATTAATTATGCTTGTGTATTTAGGTTTTTGTACAGAATCCTTTATGTTTTACATATTAAATCAAAATCTTCACATCGCATCTATAGTCGTGATCTATGAAGCCTGCTAAGAAGTCTAGGATATGTCGGCAAACTAGGCCATACTTGGAGATTAACCTGATGTTAAGTGCCTCGGGGGTTATTAGGACCTGGTTAGTGGGTATTAACATTCTGTCTCTGGGTTGTACTAATTCTCCCCTACTCCTACATAGGTCAAATCCAATAGCATTTTCTGTAGCTACTGATGGATCAGATGCTCAGTTACTACATTTTTCAAATCAGAGGGTTCCCCAATTTGTGTGAACTGAGCCTAATCCCACTTCTTACACCATATGTGAGGAACCAGGAATGAGATACTGACACAGAGGACTTATGTTTTTGGTTATAGACTTTTATTAAATAATAAAGGGATTGACAAATGCCTCACTATCCCTAAGCTAAGAGATATTTCCCTACCTCAACCAAAACTAAGGGTCTGTCCTGTGTCAAAAGCAAAAATTGCCCTGTGTCCAATATTCACTCTAAATGAAAGTCTAAGGTGCTAAGGGCAATGGTCCTCGGTTGAAAAGTGCACAAATGATCAAGTTCAACAAAAAGGTATAAATCCAACAAAGTTCCAAATTAATGGTGTTCACAGTTCCAGGGAATTACTCCCTTCCCTTGATGTTGCAATTTATCCCAGAGAAAACTACTCCAATCCCCAGGTTCTTTTCATATTCAACGTAATCAAAATCCAAAGGACATGAATCTTCCTTGGGATTCTTTGACTCACAAAATAACACCCGATGTACTCCCCAGCCATGTTCTTTCATATAGTTCCTGGATACAATGTGCGTGCGGGTCCAAGACTTTCAAAACACCTGGTGTACTCTCCTGCCAAGTTCCTTTCCATATTTACTATACACTTGACTTTGCATGCTATACTTCCCTAACAGGGATTTCTTATGCAGTTTGTTTCACACAATTGACTTTGCCTGGTATACGCCCTTGCCAGGACTTTCTTTATACAGTTTGCTTTACACACTTTGCTTTGCCTTCTCGGTCTTCCCCAATTTCATACTACGGGTCGCTGACCCCAGTAACATGATCTAGGGCTTCAGATGCTGTGCCCGACAGTGCTTCAGTGTCCGGACCCTTTCCCTGGGCTCACCAGTTACTTTCTTGTGTTTTCTCTGTGTCTCCAACTCTGCATCGGGTGCTTCTCCGGCTCTCGCGGTTTCGCTGATCCTCCTGTATGTGTCCGGTCCTCGGTCGACGTCTCAGCTCCCTTGGCTCTCAGGAAGCACTGCTTGCTTCCTTTTGCCTCGCTGCAGCCTCTATGGAACTATGCTGAGCACATCGCTCACCGGGCTGCCATCTCGCTCCACGATGCTGCTCAGTCCCCTTCGGTGCCGCCAGCCCCCGTACTCTCAGTCTCTCTGTTCGGGTCTTCTCCCCACAGATGGGTAAGAAGACGAACTCCATACTTCTCTTGCAAGCATGGTTTTAAACTGTGTCAGACCAATCGGATTCCTCCAACTACTAGACCGCGAGAGTTGGTTCTCACTAGAAGTAATCATCCTTGCTCCTTGCCTCTTCCTCGGCTCAGTTGATGTTACTTGTTATCTGACATTTTGGAGTGCCGTCAGTAGAGTTGTCAGGATGTCGAGGGGAATAATGGCAGTATGCCATTTAGGCATGGGGAATGGAAGGCACATCCCTAAAAGGCAAAGGGGTATACCATGTCTCACCTCATGTCATGTGGTTCTCCCGAAGGGTCGCCTTCTCCTATCTGGTCCTCACTCAAATAGCCGCCCCCAAGGTCAGTATCGGGTAACAACTGCCGTTCCCTGGTCACATGATGAGAGGCTATCTCAGGGAAAGGAGCGATGACGAAATCAGATTCATCACATACATCAGGGGTGGCAGAACTAGCATTTTTGTACTACTTAGTTAACTTGAGATTCCAGTGTTAGATCTTTGTCCAGCAAGAATGCAAGGTTTTTAACCACTTTGCAGGCATCTGGTCTGGTTCACATTTCTATAGGCCATTATATGAACAGTTGGATTTTGGGCATGATCATAATTTTATACGGGTTGATCTTAAGGTTGTTGTTGCTTATCCATGCATTGATTTGTGTGACGCAATTGACTAGAGTTTGGTCTATATCTGTTCTGGTGGTGATTTTACAGATTGAGTGTCACCTGCGTAGTTGTAACATGTTATCCCATGTTGTTTCATGAGTTTCATTTGAGGAGCCATGTAGATGTTGAAAAGTAATGGTGAGAGAGAGAGATGAGCCTTGTGAAACAGCACATGCTAGTATGTGCTCTTGGGATTCGATCGGCATAGTTCACTTTCTTACTTTTAGGATTTTTTGTTTTTATATAGCCTTATTTGTTTTTTTTTCCTGTTTAAAATGTTTGTTCCATGCTTGTTCTAATTACCGGTTTGTCTTCTTCAAACCTCAGAGTTAGGGGTAAAACCATCTTGCAGCCAATTTCCTTTGGGAGGGAGTGAAGAGTTTCTTTGGTACTATGGAGTTTAGGGCTTCTGTTATCCATTTTTGGAGCATCTCCATTATTTTCACAGATGGGAGAGTGTCCAGAAGAGAATAGTGTATTTTTGTGGATTCCAACACTGCGTTGAGTTTCGTTGTGTTGAGGGACATTTCAGCGACTTTTCAAGATTAGAGCTAGATTTTTGTGAGCAGCGCTTATTTGCCCTGCAGCTTGAATCCCAAAAGGAACCATAAGAAGGTCGCTTCACAGAACGTGGACTGGGGGAGCAGTTGAAGTTCGACTTTCTTTGTAGAAAATTGCATCCAATGTGTGTCCAGCAGCGTGGATTTCCCCCTTCACCATTTGTTGTAGATGCATGGTGGGTAGGTGGGAGATTAGTGATTTGCTATTCTCCTCTTCAAAACAGATTTTAAAGTCTCCAAGTATGATCAGGTGCTCATGTACTTTGCAGTCTGCAAATTTCTATGCAAAGGTCGGGTTCTATCGGGGTTGTCTGTAAATAAACAGGAAAGATAGATTGGTTTGATGGTCAAGTTCTAGGTAGAAAAAGAGTGATTCACAGTCCAGAATGTTTAGCAATAGTGGCACTGTTATTCTTGGGAAGTCTTTGGAAGCTACAGCTAGGTCTCCCCCTTGGTTTCCTTCTCGGTTGGATTACCAGATTTTCAAGTTGCTAGGGGAAAGATTTGTGAATAACTACCTAAAAGTAATCCAATAGCCAGGTTGTTGCAAGGAAAATAATGTCTGCTAGCCCTTCACTAAGGAACTTGCATATCTCTGCGCTATGCTCTGACATTTAACAGGCGTTGATCAGAATGAAGTGAATCTTCTTGTTTTCCAGCATCTGTTTATCCATTAGGTGTTGCGTTGGTAGGTTGACTTCTCCTTTGTTACCTTTGTCATTTTATTCATGAATTGACTGGCTTGAGGGTTGAATGGGGGACTTTTGTTGTTTCTTTTTCTTTACTGAAGAGGTTACCTAGGTTGTGTGTACGGTCAATGTCGCTTTCACGGGTGCATGTGATTTTGAGCATTAGTGTTCTGTTGTGTTGCCAGTCCTTGGTGATAAGAGATGTGTTCATGTGGGTCGCTTCTCATCTTGTCATTTAAGCATTTCTTTGTCTATTGGTGGAGGTTGCTTCTTCTCTCGCTGTATAGGTGTTAGTTCTAAGGTTGGTCGGTTATGAGCTTTGTAGGTGGCTAGGTATCGAGACACAAATCGATTTGGGTCGAGATGTCGCAAAAGGCATCTGTTCTTTGGGGAGGTTCTGGATGAGGTTTCCCAGAATATTAAGGTTCCCTGAAGTAAGTGGTTGGTTTTCTTTGTTTGTGCCTTCATGTGTAGTTGTTGGTCAGTGGGTTTTCTGTGAGCAACACATTTTAGTGTGGTCCATGTGACTGGCTTACGGGGAGATATGATCCGAGAAGGCTGCCTGTGTTGAGGGAGTAGGGTGCATCTCATTTTTATTCTGAAGGATTAATTTGGTTACTGGGAACAGATTATAGCACAGAAGATCAGTGAGTTTAAGTTCACATGTTTTAGCAATCCGTGTGGCGCTTTGACTTGGCAACAGTGGCTTAATATCGCAATGGAAGCATTTATTCAAGAGTTGTTCTAGGGAAATAGTAGAGTCCAGGGAGTGAGTATTGGAATTTGGGGTGGGTATCTCGGTGGAAGAGCCAGCAAAGTTATCAGAGTGGCAAAGTTATCAGAGTGGCAAAGTTATCAGAGTGGCAAATTAACAAATGGCACATTATTTTAGTTCACAATATCACTGACAAATTATCAAAATGCAAAGCATCTGTGATGAATCCTGTGGAGTCGTCACGAATCCCAAACCTAAAGTCTCCTCCCATGTGGCCGGGAGAAGGCAGCCGCTATCTGATCCTGACCCTGGGGGTGGTATTCTGAGGGTGGATCGCATGGCAGGAGATGGTTGTCAGCGGAGAGTGGTCACTCCAATGGGAGAGAGGCGGTATACTTCACTTCCTTGTGAGGAAGATGCTTTAATTCCAGAGTTGCTGTCATTACTCAGAACCATATTATGGTAAAGCACTGAAATACACTTTGGTTAAAAAAAAAAAATACAAATATTCAATCTTCATGTATACATGACAAATCTAGAACATATGAAACATCTGATGTTTATGGTAACTGTATTTTAAATACAACTGTTTAACCATGTGATTTAAAAACAACTGAAACTTCCTTGGACTAAAAGCCCCAGAAAGCCTCGGCTACTTTGACAAAGAAGAGGAGAAGGAGTCCATGTGGAGGAAATGTGACGTTAAGAATAATGTGCAGTCTTGTTGTTTTCAATCTAGTCAACTGCACGGGACATTTAGATCCCCAGATCACCCGTGGCAAGTGGCACAAAGGAGAGAGAAGGAAGGCTGCAGAGTGCACGGAGGGGGAATCGGGACCAGTGGCAGAGGACATCTCACAAAGAATCGTGGAGAGAACAGGAAACTGCCAGAAGCAGACTGGCAGCCCTCGGGACTGGAGAAGAGGAACTCCGGAGGAGAGAAAGTGAACAGCACGCAGCGGGGCTTCCCAGAGGAGACGTGGTCGTGCAGAGCTGTACATGTCCTGGCGGCGAAGGTCAGGAGAGTTGACGCAGAGACTTAATGAGACTATGCATAGAAGGGGAAGCTCGCCTCTCGCAAGCACATTGCAGCAGCCGTAAAGTGAGCTGGTGAGTCAGCCTAGAAACTTAGGGTGCCCCAGGATGTGTGAAAACGCTAAAAAGCATTTTGAAAGCATTTTTTAATACTGATCAGATAGAGCTGAAAAGAAGGCGAACATGGTACAATTCTCCTGACATGAGATGTCAGTTGGGGAAACCTGTAACAAGCATTTACAAAGGCCAAGACAGACTTTTTGAGAGAGACAAAGAGGAAAGAGTTGTACAATTCTCCTGACATGAGAGGCCAGTTGGGGGAAAACATGAAACAAGCATTGGCAAGGGCCAAGAGAGATTGAAAGAAAGGTTGACAAACAGAGCTTTAACAAACCCTCATATATGGGATGTCAGTATGGGGGAAATTGGGTCGAGTAACAACTGAAGTCAACAAAGCTGTGTCATTGAAGGAGTACAAGGAAAAAGGGTTCTTGAGATAAGGATTACCGGAAATTATGAAACATGGAGAAATCAGGTAATGGGAAAGGCAACATGGCGGCTTGCGATTCTGGTGGAAAGGGGAGGGGGCGGGACTTCCCACAGAGTAGAGGTGATTGGCCCTGGCAGAGTGCATGCTGATTGGAGGAGGGGGCAGGAAACAGATAAAAGCAGACAGAAACTCTAAATTGTGTCCGTTAGATCCTTTGAATTGCAGTAAAACAACCACGATCCCGAGGGCATTGAATACTGCTGGGCCTATTCATCTGAACCAAGAAAGATCAAGAGGAAAGTTCTGAGAACTCCTTACACCAGGACTGCTAAGAAGCCTATGAGAAACCTGAAGGTGTTTCACCCGCTAGTCCCCAGGGATCTGTCATCAAGGTGGCCAGGACACTGCCATCATTATTAGTCCCTGGGGGTGGACCAGCGTGGGAGGATCACCTGGTTGTGGGGGGGGGTCTTCGGAAGTGGTACACCAAAGGGTGAGACGCAGTATCCCCTTCCCTGCAACACCTTTTCCCAATCAACTCCTGGGGTGGACAGTGTGTGAGGATCACCTGGATGGGGGGTCTTCGGGGAGTGGGACATCAAAGGGTGAGACGCGTTATCCCCTTCCCTGTAACACCCCCCCCCCCATCAATTCCTGGGGTGGACCAGTGTGGGAGGTCTTCGGCCAGTGGGACACTGAAGAGTGAGCTGCGGTATCTCCTTCCTTGTAACCACTTTTCCCCATCCTACAAGGTAGGATACATAGGAACTTGACCCCCCCACCCCGCTCCCTTTTTCGACACACACACTTTCTCACTGACAGTTTATCATGAGCGGCAACGGACTAACACCAAAACCTTATATCTGACCTGTCCCAACACAAGGGTCAGGCAGAGTCAGGCTATTGCTGATAATTACACACACCTGACGTCCATCAAACTTCCTCACATGGATAAAAGGCAGAGCACAAGAGTACACTCTGAGCAAGCCAAACACACAAGGAAGCAGCAATTTGGGAATGGCAGTTTAGACCGAGGAGAAAGACTGCGAGATCGGAGAGGACGACAAGGAGGGAAAGGCTCTTGCCCTTTTCAACACAGAACTGTGACTGTCAAGAAGCTTCAAGAAAAAGAAACTTAAGACCAGGGATTACAGATGATGACCAGTGTAGCGTTTGTCAAAGGTACACAGGGGCCTCCCGCATTGATAGCCAAGGCGGGTAGAAGAAATTGCTACCGTCGTACTGTCCTCGACTCCGACAGCAAAGCAACGCCAAAAGGTTCAGCACAGCTGATGAGTTAGAGAAACTGATAGCCGACTGGACTGTGTTTTGCTCAAGGTTGAAAGCGGCAACATTGTATGAAGAAAGAGAACTTGAATACAATTGAACTTTGTAAAAACAAGATAGGTGCCAGATAGAGAGTGGTCCGGCGTCATGAGGGTGCTGACTCAAAGGTCTCAGTTTGGTGCTCTCAACCCCCTGAACAGGGAAGAATTATTGAACTGTGAAATCGAAGTGGTCCTGCAGCGGGTTACGTTAAATCCTGTGCACATTCGAAAGTCTTCGATCGTCTGTAACCTGAAATTGGTTTTAGCCTGGCTGAGGGGGGACTACTTGGGTGTAAGCCCGGAAGAGGGGGATCCCGGGGTGAAAAGTAACACCCAAGAAGATTGTTGTGGCAAATGTGAACCCGACTGAGGGATGCCTAAGAATTTAAGTTGGTCTGAACCAACTGGGGAGGCTAAAGGTGAAAGAAAGATCGGAGTCCGGCTGAGGAGGATCCAGGGTGAAGAGTAAATCGCTTGACGTGAATATTGAGAGAGGACATTTCTTTGTTGTTTATGGTGCACCAGGTCCTCTGAGACAAGAGACTTTGCATGAGAGAGACTTGGGCCCAGAAGGTCCTGCTGATCGTGAATGGAACTGTGACCTCGTGCCATAGAAGCCCAGGAGTCTGCTATGCTGGAGTGATCCGCCTTGTCCCGTGCTAAAAACATGGGGAAGGGAGGCCAACTGCCTAACATCCTGACATATCATTTTGTGAACACCTCTTTCTTTTGCAAACATTATCCCACACTATGTTGTAGCATAGCGGTAAGGATTGGCAATAGTTTTTTTTTTTTTTTTTAGTATAGGCCCTTTTAATTTGACTAGGCTCCACTAGGTATGTATTAATTGATGGTCGTAGCTTGCTCCCATCTTAGATTTAGGTTTAGAAAGGTATTTTTCACACCCATGATGAAGTTCAATAAAGCCCTTGTACTGTGATCTCTTGTGGCTGTCTTACTTTGATACCATGCCTTCCTTACATATGGGGTAAGGAGTGGGATGTGACTCAATTCAAACAAATTTGGGAACCCTACCATTTCAGAAGCTTAGTCATAGAGCTTCTATCCCATCTGTTGCCACAAAACCTACCAAGTTCCTACCAAAGTTGAGATTAGATACTAAGTCTTCCAACATAGAATTCATTGGTTGTGTAGGCCCTGACCCTCTTAACCTCTAACCAATTGACTGTTTGGCCATCAAACCTGTACATAACAAACCTTGCCCCACCAGAGCTAGAAACAACAGACTTGGCTCCAGACTACCTGAACCGTATGTGCCTTCGATAAGTAACCCAAATACAGTAAATCTTAACATTATCAGGAAAAACCATAGACCTAATATCAATGCCACAAATAAAAATAGAGCTTCACGCAGCATTCATAGGTCCAAAGCTAGCGACATGAATAATGAAAGAGCGAGTCAGAGTAAACCCGGTGCCGAGCTGACGAATACTAAGACACAAACTATCAAAGGTGCATTAATCAATGGCAGATCAATGGTGGTGCATACTATAGACATAGCTGACTTGATCACGGCCCAAAACCTTGACTTCCTAGTTATAACCGGGTCATGGCTACATGCAGCAGCAGGCCCCTTGCTTGTACTTGCAGTACCAGACAACTACACCATCATAAGAGCAGACAGACTCTAGAGGTGGAGGCATTGCCTTCATTGCTAGGTCTAACTTACCTCTGAGAGCAGCCGTCTCGCCGACTCTCACGTCCTGGGAACTACTTACTATTAAAATACATATCTCTAACTCCCGCATCGTAACCGCTCACTTATTTTATAGACCACCAGGGTGAAGTGAAAGAGCTACGCCATATTACCACCTCACAAACTTCTGTGTACCATCCCCAAACAAATGGATTGGTAGAAAGATTCAATAAAACACTTACATTGATCCCAGGAAAGTTGGTAGATAAAGACAGGAAGGACTGGGACTGAATGATCCCCTGGGTACGATTTCCAGTAAGGAAAACCCCTCAGGCCTCTAATGGATTCTCTCCTTATGCACTACTTTATGTCAGAGAACTTAGGTATGTCCTGGACATGCTCTGGGGGACCTGGGAAGAACG
Source organism: Ambystoma mexicanum (assembly GCF_040938575.1). Lineage (NCBI taxonomy): Eukaryota > Metazoa > Chordata > Amphibia > Caudata > Ambystomatidae > Ambystoma > Ambystoma mexicanum. The sequence continues at coordinate 603,856,160 of NC_090922.1, forward strand.
AGAAGAGGCACCCATATATCATGTAAATCTCTTAAGAGTGGAAGGAGAACCCGTCAGCCAACCATGCCACAATACTATCCTGTTTGGTTCCTCAAGAAATAGACAACTTTGAATTGATTCCTTCAGAGCTATCTAATCAACAAGAAGAAGATCTAAAAGATGTAATCACATCGTTTCGAGACGTATTCTCAGAAAAACCAAGAAGAGTAAAAAGGCACCTATCACTATCTTAGAACACCTAAGGGAAAAGTGGTTAATCTAAAACCGTATACACTCCCGGAAGCACATAAACAGATAGTGGTTGAGGAAGTGAATAAGATGTTAAGAGCAAATATTATCAAGCCTTCTTCCAGCCCACGGTCCTCCCCTATCATATTGGTCACCAAATCTGACTATTCCTGGAGGTTTTGCATCGATTTCCATCAAGTTAATGCCATTTCCGACTTTGATGCCTATCCCATGCCACTCTTCGATTACCTATTTGATAAACTCGAAACGCCACTTTTCTATCCACCCTAGACATAACAAAAGGGTACTGGCAGGTCTCCGTATATGGGCCTGATAAGGAAAAAGACTGCTTGCTCAACTTCCCTAGGACTATTTCAGTTCAAAGTCCTCCCTTTTGGATTACATGGTGCTACAGCAACTTTCCAGCGACTCGTGGACAAGATATTACAGCCCTACTCTGATTTCTGCGAAGCTTATATATTGACAATATCGTAATTTATGGTAAAACCTGGGACCACCAGCTTTTCCATCTTTTACCTATTATCAGAGCCCTCCGAGAGGCTGATATAACTGCTAATCCATCCAAATGCAGACTGGCCCAATCAGCCGTGAAATATCTTGGCTTCTTAGATACCCCTACACCTAAAACTAAGAGATCTCAAAGCCTTTCTAGGCTTAATCTGGCATTACCGCAGGATTATCCCAAACTTTTTGGACAGAACAGCTAGGCTGACAGACAAACCTAAGAACGCCGAACCCCAGAAACTTCATTGGACTTACGAGGATGATATATGCTACAACAATTTAAAACAAACCCTGTGCCAAAACACAATCCTATAAAGGTAGTAGATTTCTCAAAGGAATTTGTACTGCAAACAGACACCTCCCTTACAGGGTTAGGAGCAGTTCTATCACAAGTCTGTGATGGATTAGAACATCCCATCTTGTTTCCGAGTCGCAAACTTGTCCAACGTGAAAAAAATTACTCTGTGCTGGAATTAGAGGCCCTTGTCATCTAGTGGGCCATTATCCACCTTTGAAACTACCGTTTGGGAAGAAAGTTCACACTTGTCATGGACCATACTCCACTATTGTGGATTAGCCAAAGAAAAGACTCCAACCCCCGTGTCATGCGATGGTTCTTAGAACTGCAGCCCTACTGTTTCATTGTGTAACACTGAAAAGGTAAAGACCAAGGGAATGTAGATTTCCTTTCCAGGTTCCCCCTGTGAAACAGATGCGGCTACATCGCATGGGGGAAGGGTATGTGATAAACCTCAGGGTGTCTTACCCGCTAGTCTCCAGCGATCTGTCTTGCAGGTGGCCAGGACACGGCCATCGCTATTGGATCCAGTTCCTGGGGGTGGACCATTGCGGGAGGATCACCTGGATGGGGGGGTCTTTGGGGAGTGGGACACCGAAGGGTGAGACGCCATATCCCCTTCCCTGTAACACCTTTTCCCCATCCTAGCAGATAGGATACCTAGGAACTCAACCCCCCCTTTTTCTCATGGGCAGTTCATCCAAAGCGACAACGGACTAACACCAGAGCCGTACACTTTACATGTCCCAACACAAGAGTCAGGCTATTACTGATAATTACACACACCTGACTTACATCAAACGTCCTCACACGGATAAAAAGGGAGACCATGAGAGCACACTCTGAGCAAAACGCATGAGGAAGCAGCAATTTGGAAATGGCAGTTTATACCGAGGAGAAAGGCGGCGAGATGGGAGAGGACGACAAGGAGGAAAATGCCCATGCCCTTTTCAACACATAACCGCGACTTTCAAGGAGCTTCAAGGAAAAGAAACTTAAGACCAGGTATTGGAGCTGACGAATGGTGTAGCAGGGTACACAGGGCCCAACCGCATTATTTATTTATTGTATTTGTTGGTAGCTCCCAGACCCGGAGGTATCACGGAGCTAAAGTACATAGTTAGGATTAGATGTAAACAGTATGGTATTAAATGGTATCATAACAGTATGGTGGTTACATTGTGTAATAGGTCAAGAGTCAAGTTCAGAGTGGGTAGGGCAGATTGCCCTACATTACAGATATTTTTTGAACAGTAAGGTTTTTATTTTCTTACGGAAGAGAAAGTAGGCTTGTCTTGGATGTGCTGACGGAGGGCGTTCCAGAGTGTGGGAGCGATGGTGGTGAAGCAGGAGCCTCTGGCTCCGTTTCTTGCAAATCTGAGTATGCTCAAGGCAGGGGTGGTGGAAGAGCAAGGATTGCGCATGTTATGTTTCTTGCTGATACGGTTGGTGAGATGGGGGCAGTGTTGTGTAAACAGTGGTGGGTAATGGTTAGGAGTTTGAACTCAATGCAGGCTTTGATGGGAAGCCAGTGAGCCTCTGGTCTGATGTAGGAGATGTGGTCGGAGCACTTCAAACCCCAAACTGCTATGAGGGCATTGTTTTGGAGCAGTTGGAGTTTGTTAAGGTTTTTGGTGGAGGTCCCTGCTAAGATGACATTGCAATAGACCAATTTTCTGCCTATGATGGCTCTGGCTAGGGTGAGACGGTTGTTGGAGGTGAGGAATTTCCTAGAAAGGTTTATGAGTTTGGTAGACTAGGCTGCAGAGGAGGCAATAGCTGTGACGTGTTTTTGCATGTTTAATTCAACGTCGAGGTAATCGTCTAGAGTTTTTACATGGTGGGATAGAGGGATGATGTTACCATCTATGTAAAAGGAGGATAAGGCAGGGCTGATGAGCTTAAGGCCATGTGGGAAGCCTACGATAAGGAGCTCATTTTTGAAGCTAGCTATGATAACTATCATAGGGGTCAGGGGTTCTGTGCACATTTTGACAATGTGGGCTCGGGCCAGTGTCGCCAACACAAGTAGAGGCTTTCAGGTGCTGGATGGTGGCGAGGACTTCTGGAGGGGAGATGGCAGAGAATTGAAATTGAGGGGCTGGGGTTGCAGTGGTGGAGGTGCTGGCCAGGGGGCAGGGTAGCAGCGGTGGTAGAAGGGATTTTTTGAATGAATAGCGTTTTCCCTTAATGTCTGTGTTTTGGTGTCAAGGGAGGATTGGATGAGCGTCACCATGCTTTATTTTTATGGAAGTTGTTAGAAGGGGGTGCTGCGGTTTCGAGCTCTCTAAGAATTCTGAAGAGTTCTTTGGTGTTGGAGAGAACATTTGAGATTCTGGTGTTAAGGATGTTGGCTTTGGTATTGATGATAGCTATTTTGTAGGTGTCGGCTGAGCACTCGAAGGCTGCTTTGTCTGCCAGGGAGGTGTTTTTTCTTGAGAGGTGTTCAAGGGCTCGTTTTTTTTTCCGGAGGGAGGCTAGGTCATCGGAGTACCAATTTTGGGTTTTCGTTTTTTTCGGGAGGTGGTTTTGAGAGGAGCATGTCCGTCCAATATAGTGAGCAATGCAGAGTTGTAGGATGCAAGAATGTCTTCTGGCTGGAGTTGTTATGGGTTGGGTTTGAGGGAGGCTAGGATGGATGGGGCCAGTAGATCGACTGAGCTTGCAGGTATGCTGATAGTAGGGGTGTTTTTGGTGAGGTGATGATGATGAAGGTAGAAAGGGATCAGTTAGTAACCGGACCGAGGAAGGAGGAGAGGGGAGGGGAGGATACTTGGAGGGGAATGTTGTACATGAGTATCCAGTCAAGTGTTCTTCCTTTCTCATAGGTTAGAGAGAGGACTAGTTGGGTGAAGTTCATCTCTTCAAGGGTGGCTGTGAGGGTGGATGCCTTATGGTCAGAGGAGTCATTGAAACCTAGATTGAAGTCTCCAAGGAGAATACATTTGGTGTTAGGTTTGAGGGGGGGGTGGTGATGAGGAGAGTGATGTCAGATTCTGGAAAGCCAGTGTGGGAGGGTTGGCGAAAGAGGAGAAGTAGGTTGATGGTGGTTTGGGGAAAGGATTCAAATGTGGCCAAAAGGATTTCATAGCCTGGTAGTTGTTGAAGAGGTGAGACTCGGATGGAGAGGGTGGATTTGTGTATGATGGCAACACCACCTCCTAGGCTGTCTTGACGATCAACTCGTAGGACAGTATATCCAGTAGGTACTGCAAGAGAGAGGATGGGGCCGGCAGCATTGTGTAGCCAGGTTTCAGATACAGTCAAAAGGTCTACATTCTTTTCTAGTAAGAGGTTGTGGATGTCGGGGCATGTGCGCAGATGGAACGGGTATTGACGAGTGCGCAGGCAAGGGTATTGGGAGGGGAAACGTGGTTGGGATATATTGGGTGAGGGTGGGGGCTAATAGGAGAATATGAGGGGGGATGTGAAAGGAGGGATTTTAGGGGTATTAGGCCAGTTGGCTAAATGTTTTTGGCAGGAGGGGATGTGGGTTCTAGATGTGGGTTCTAGAGCAGAGTCAGTGTATACATGCAGGGCCTATACATGATGTGAGGGAATCAGGTGATGGGGTGGCTGAGAGTTTGTTCTCAGAATGGGAGGAGCTTGGCAGGTAGGAGGCGGTATCTGACTTGAGGCTGATGTTGCTGGCAGGTTTGCATGAGCAGTCCGCAGGCTGGTTGTGTGTGCATGGATATGTGCACTCTCTCAGTCAGTTTGAGGGGTGGTTGTGTCCTGTCTGTGAGTAGCGATAACCAACAAGCAGTGCAGATAAACTGGTAAGGGGGGTGGCAAATTAAGCATGCTATGTGGTAAAAGTTGTACTTCGGGAGTAAGCAGATGGGAGGTAAGAGCGCATGAGTGATGTGGCTTTAAGAGTCTTGGAGCCTTAGCCCATAGGTTATGTTCCAAGTCAATGATGCTGCATTTGCAGTGTGTGTGGGGGGTTGAGGTCGGGCCTAGTGATAACAGGGGTGTTAGTAAAGGCTGGTGCGCAGGAGCCATAAGCGAGTGTATTGGCGTGGATACCGTGGATGAGAAGGTGAGGAGAGGACGCAATGTCATGTGCGCATGCGTGCGCCAGAGGGCTCTTGGGAGTTGTGGTTTTCAGAAATGGGGGAACTCTTTTGTTGCAGCGGGATGTGTTTTGCAGCAATATGGTGAGCGGTGGTCGAGGCTGTAAGCAGGCACGGTGTGTCTGTGAGGGTGGAAGTGTGTGGGCTGGAACAATTCCCAGGAGTGGTGGAAGGGCTGGTCAGCTGCTTGCGGCAGGTGCAGTAAGGATTCGAGGTGTTGTTGGGGCTGGGGTTCCCAGGAGGAGGACCTTTGCATGGGTTGGCTGCGGCGCGACCGAGCACGGGGAGCATGTAAGCTGGTAAGCGAGGTGAGCTGAGATGGGGCAATGTGGTGCTCTGCGTGAATAGTGTTGGGTGAATAAGATACTGAAGGGTGTCGTTGGTAAAGGGTGTTATTAAAATACGTTGGAAGTGTTTTGCGCTGGGTAAGAGTGCGACACAGAGAGGGGGCCATTGTTAAATAGGTGATTTGAGTTGGATGCATCGTCAATTGCTGCGGACCCCTTGGTTGCGCTAGGGTTGGGGGCAGAGGGCGGGGGGGGAGCATAGTAGTTGCAGAATGATGGCGGGCATTGTGAAAATCTGCCGCATGGGCTGTATTGATGGCCCTGATGCAGTGTGGTGTAGCAGGGAGTTTGGAGGACGGGCGAAGCAGCACCACAGACAAGAGCGGCTCCGTACAGTAAGCTGATTTTAGGAAAGTGCTTGGTGGAGGGGGATCAATGTGCTTGTGACAATGCAGGCGAACTGGAATACTATTCCGAGTCACATCGGCAGTGGGCGTGTAGCGGGCATTGTAGGTAGATGCATGGTGTACAAAATAAAAATATGCAGAGCAATGTGAGCTGGCTGTAACCGGCTCAGAGGTGCAACACAGGTTATTCTGAGGTGGATGGTCAACAGAAGGCTGATTACAATGTACAACAGTACTAGATGCAAAAGCAGGAGACAGAGCAGTATATGTGACTGAAGCATCATTCTTGTATGGGGTGCATTGATAGCCAAGGGGGGGGAAGAAGCAATTGCTACCCTGGTACTGTCCTCGACTCCGACAGCAAAGCAACAAGTTCAGCACAGCCGGTGAGTTGGAGAAACTGATAGCCGACCGGACTGTGTTTTGCTCAAGGTTGAAAGCGGAAACATTGTATAAATAAAGAGAACTTGGACACAATTGAACTTTGTAAAAACAAGATAGGTACCAGATACAGAGTGGTCCGGAGCCATGTGGGTGCTCACAGGAAGAATTATTGAACTGTGAAATCGAAGTGGTCTTGCAGCGGGTTACGTTAAATCCTGTGCACATTCGATAGTCTTCGATTGTCTGTAAATTGAAATTGGTCTGAGCCCAGCCGAGGGGGACTAATTGTTGAAAAGGGGTCAGAGCCCGGAAAAGGGGGATCCCGGCGTGAAAAGTAACACACCCGAGAAGATTGTTGTGGCAAATGTGTACCCGATTGAGGGATGCTTAAAAATTGAAGTTGGTCTGAGCCCGACTGAGGGAGGCTAAAGGTGAAAAAAGGATCAGAGCCCGGTGGAGGGGAATCCAGGGTGAAGAATAAAATCGCCCGACGTGAATATTGAGAAAGGAACTTTTTGTTGTTTATGATGCATCATATCCTCTGAGACAAGAGACTTTGCATAAGAGAGACTTGGGTACAGAAGGCCCTGATGTTGGTGAAAGGAACTGTGACCTCGTGCCAGCAAAGCCCAGGAGTGTGCTGTGCTGGAGTGGCCCGCCTTGTCCCCTGCTAAAAACGTGGGGAAGGGAAGCCAATGGCCTAACATCCAGACTTATCATTTTGTGAACACCTTTCTTTTGTGAACATTATCCCACACTATTTTGTAGCATAGTGGTAAGCATTGGCAATAGGTTTTTTAGCATAGGCCCTCTCTCTTTGACTAGACTCCACTAGGACTGAATTATTATTATTATTATTATTTGATGGTCGTAGGTTGCTCCCATCTTAGATTTAGGTTTAGATAGGTGTTTTTCACACTCCTGGTAAAGCTCAATAAACACCCTTGAAATGTGATCACTTGTGTCTGTCTTACTTTGATACCAAGCCTTTCTTACAAGCCCCTTTGGAGACTTTTGTTCATTTCATGTTTCTGAAGACTTCCTTGTCATGCTGCTGAAGACAAGCTGATTAGTCATTTAAGTTCTTCTGTTCAAAATAAAATCTGATTGGTAACTGCATAAAAGCCTGTGCCTTGCTCTTTTTCGCTCACACCGGGAAACTCGCTTTGAACTGGTGTGTTGAACAAAGTCTTGGTCATATTAAGTTCTTACTTCATTTGAACATTTTGTCAACCAGAAACTTTAAAAAAAACATTCCTTTTGCCCTCCTTGAATCAATATTGCGGAAAAGACATTTGTTCAGCCATCCTGAAAAGTAGGAAAAAGTTTCCTTTGCCTTATTTGTACCACCATTGTGGAAAAGGCAGTTTTGTGTTACCATTGTGCAAGGCTAGGAGAGACTTCCTCTTTGCTATATTCCAATCAGAGCTGTGGAAGGAACATTTGCTTTGCCATCCTGGAGAGAGTATTAGGTAAAAGAGACGACAGCTACACTGCCTTTAAAAGACGGCTATTGACACAGAACATATAAGGATTATTCTGGTTGAAGTTACATCTTTGATTTGTTGTACTTTGAAACATTTACCTTGCACTGTTTAATTGTATTTGTTAGTGTGAGGGTCAGATTGAGTTTGGACACCAGGTCATCCTGCTTTAATTTTAGCTTCATAGGAAGGGAAATTCACATTAGGATAGGAAAAGTTAGGGCTTTATCTAAACCCCTTTCTGTTAATAAAATGGCTAGTGTTGAGGAGTTTCGTAGCATAATATCACAAATGCAATCTTATCACAAATGCAATTTATTATCCTTGAACAACAGAAGCAACCACATATAGGTGGTGACTTGGCTAAATTGTTACTTCAGAAAGAAATAGCTTCCACCCAGAGGAATGAATATGGATTACAATGTGTCGTGTTTCCTTTAAACTCATCTAACATCACAATGGTGTGCTCCTGGTGGGGCACACACATACCTATTATCCACTGTGTCAGGATTCCAAGTAGGGCAATTCTAGTTGGCTTTGATATAGCTCATATTATCTAAAACTCAGTTCAGTAGGTCAAGCTCAGCAGGTCTTCCATCGTATACGACATGAGGATGTCTATTTCCGAGATATAATCTGGGTTATTTACATTTGTGATCAAATAGAGATTTTTTGTCAATGTATAATGATTGCAGTTCTGTATAGACTGGACTGTATGAAATCAATTTATGTCTTCACTGGTATGAAATTGACACAGAACGGATGAGAAGCGTGCAATTGAGCATTGGGAATTGCATGATGTATTGTGTTTCAATGGGTCCTTCAAGTTTTAAGAAAATGTATAACCATACATTAAGATTGGTATCTTTTCTGATAGTAAGCTCTATATGTACATTGTAATAGCTGCTGAATGTTATGTCTTTAATAATAATAATTTAGCATTTATATAGCGCTACGAACCCTCAGGTATCCGAGCGCTGCTTATCCACGGTGTGTGGTGCTCATTTATCAACCTCGGAAGGATGAAAGGCTGAATTTGGCCCTGCCGGGATTCGAACCTTCGTCAGCAGGCTCTGCACAGATATCCAAGCGAGTGCTCTACTCACTGTGCTATTGGACCGGGTCTGTACCACTGTCAATGTAGCACTCCAATTCTCATATACGTCTGAATAAGAATTACGTATTTGCAGAATGTATATTTACTCTTGAGGCACGTGATCCCCGACCTTGTGATTTTTAGCGATAAATGAGATTCTCTAAATAGATTGGGGAAAATGCACTGCGAGTTCAATATAATGTTTATAAACAGCATATGACATGATCACGTGACTTGAACGGCCCACGTTAGCTCGTGCTATGTTCACAGGATATTTTGAACATTAGGCGTTCGCGAGACGGGAGGCTGCTAATTGCTGCCTTGCCCGTCTGCTTTTCTGCCTCATCAACACTTTTTGAAATTGACATCTGGAGATTCAGATAACGTTTATAAACATATGACATGATCACATGACTTGAATGTCCTGCGTTAGCATTCGCAATGGTCACGTGCTATCTTCAATATCAGGTGATCGCGTGGTGGGAGGCTGCTTGTTACTGCCTTGTCCGCCGGCGATTCACTGTTTCAACACTTTTGAAATTGACACGAGAGAGCTATGTTCATTCAGTTCCGTTATGCCACATTGGGCAGGACAAATCTTCTGACATTAGAACTAGATGGAATTAGTGAATTTCATTATTTAAATTAGCAGCAGGGAACTGGTCCAGGCACTCCACTTTCTGTATTTACAACATTGTATGGCAACTCATTTAGATACAGGTAAGTGGACTTTAACTTATTTACTTACCAAGCATTAGGTTGTACCTCTAAATTTAGTATCAACCATTAGTAGGATAACATTTTAATTCATGAAGTATCCTTTACTTCTTCAGGTAGATTACTTGAGAGTTGTCCAGACTACCCATGCCAATTTGGGCATTGACGTTGCCAAGGACATTATTGCCTTTAGCAGAGGCGTACTACTATCCAAAGCAAATCAAGGTTAGTTGTACCTCCTATGTTTATCAGTCAAGCTGATATTCACCGTTATACAACCTAGTGGTCGTTTTTGTCTTTTGATTAAAGTATTCAATATAAGAATTATGTTCTTTTCACTTACAGAGCCCCATTGAGTCCATAGCACCTGATGAAGAGTTGGACACTCGAAACACGTAGTGACAGTTCTTCTTTCAACCTAACCATTCACCACACTAGGTTGAGGACAATCTTGGTAAGATAACGTTAATTTGTACTAACATTATTGCAAGAGACTTACTTAAACTTGATGTATTGACAGACATGCGTCTACGTCCGTTGAACAAATTATGTGAAAATAACATTTGTATCAATGTTTCATGTGGATTCGGAGTATATTGTGCTGAACATGAATAATGATCAGGGGATCTAAATGAATGATTACATTTGAATAAATTGTGAATTCCTATGCTAAATTGTTATTAAATTGACTATCGTTTTACTACATTTCACAAATTGTTTAATTTTGTACCTACATTCTTTGAGGGATTATTATTGAGTGCACTGCTATTCGTCCGATTAATTTCAGATGACATTTTGGTTGTATTTGAATGTTGAGAATATTACCAAGCTGTGTCCACCTCTCATTTCTGGCCCCTCACACATCCCAGCAGCCAAGTACTGAAGTAGGAAGTATCCCAATAGTAAAGTAACAAATGGTGAATTTTCTTAGTTGCACAATATCCCAGTGGCAAGTTGTTCAGAGACTAATTATAAAGTGGCAAATATCTTATTTACTAACTATCATACTGGCAAATTATAAAAGTGGCGGAATATCACAGTGGTAAAATACCACAATGCAAGTTATCAAAACCGTAAATGATCAAAGTGGCAAAATATCCTAGTTGGGGTACACATCCGTGTTAAAAAATGAAAGTGACAAACTATGCCAGTGGAAAAGTATTAAAGTGGCAAATATCATGCTGGTGAATTATAAAAGTTTTTAAATATCAAAGTGGCAAAATCTAAACATGGCTTCTGTTACACCATAGTTTCTTCGAGACATTTGCCATGTTGCCTCAATGATTTTAAAAGTTAAGTTAAGGCCATAACTCCCTAAAGACCTCTGAGTCCGCTGCGTCCATTGTACATGTTGCACCAATTTTTCCCAAAGACCCATTGCCTCCTGCCTGGTAAATGTGATGTGTGCAGATTTAAACTACTAACCCAGTGATTTACCCCCCATCTATCTATTTCCCACAGTAAAGATGCTATAATATGCCGATCCTCGCGAAAATGTGTATTTACAGATTGCCGCGCTAACGGGAAAAAAGAAAAAGTCTTCCCCGTCCTCACTGGAATTAGCCATTTGCCACCCTCATCTTTTCTTGGTCCACCCACCATCCTCCATTGCGTTTTCCCTCCCTGACCATCTTCCATTACCCCCTTTCAATCTGATTCGAGCAACGCATTCTTTTTCCCCCGAGCTCTTGTAATGCTACCACAGGAATCTCACAATAAGCAGAAAATGTTCTACTCAAAACAGATTCCTTAGCCCATCCCAAACTCCCCCACTTCATGCTGTCCTCTCTCCCTCTACCCACATCTAGCCTGATGACAGTACACCCCATTTCTTCCTCCAAATAGCAGTTAGTTTTGAGCATTTTTAATTTTCGGCCAGTATTACTGCAGGAATAGCTTGCATCAAGCACAAAAAAATGCCAGCTTTTAATTTCTAAAAAGCCTCTCAGCCTCTCTGTTGCAAAGCACCAGGGGAAATATACAAAAGTGTTTCGGGTGCACGGGGCATCCCCTTCAGCATTGAATGTTTTAAAAACTACTGGAAGGATTTAGTAAACAAGCAAAAGACTTGTGCCCAAATCATTTCTTATACGGTACAAGTTGAGCGGTTTTCGAGCCTATGAGTGTTCAATCGAGGCACTTTCTCTCTACAGGAAAATGAATGGCACAGGCCAAAAATAGCATTTTTTGCTTTATTAGTAACTTTTCACATCTTTCGACAAAACTTTCCCAAAATTTCCAGGTTGGGGGGAACCAAGACAAACTTTGTTTTGGGGAACATTTCACACACAACAGTCCAGTAAGACAAAAGTTATTAGCAATAGAATTTTGGGAAAGGTCTATGAACAGAGGCTTCACCTTAATTATAGGGCGCAATACACATGCTCAATTTCACTTAAAAATACAAACCAAGATAGCTATAAAGGAAAGCAGTAAAAGGTACTTTATTTCTGTGGCAGCCATGAAACAGAAATGTGTTACAGAGTATGGGCAGAGGAGGCATGTGCAGGGGTTGGGGCAGTACCAAGGGGGTGGTGGGGTGAGTAAAGGAGACTGGAAGGGCTGCACACCATCGTTGGGAGATTGGCAGAAGGGAAAGGGTGTGGGGCACAGTCCGACAAGGATAGGGGAGAGGGGCCGACGCGCATGAGGCAGAAGAATACAGATGGTCACTGATTTAACTGCGTTCCTGGCCACCTGTGTTCCTGTACGCACTCTCTCGGGTGATAATTATCCTTCTTTCTGAAGTCATTCTCTGTAGACTGTAGAGTTTCAGGAGACTTTTCTTTCACAATGGTCTACCCAACAGGCTTTCTTCAAAGGTACTTCGGGTATCAGCAAAAACAATGATAGGAATGTCTTATTGGCTAAGAATAAGGAGCATTGGTGTCTTTGAATAATGAATTTCAATTTGTTTTTTCATTTCCAATTCATGGCCTTTTCAAGGTTAATGCCATCTTGTTATTTTATAGTCTCAAAACATTTGTATTTAACATTTATGTTTTTTAGTCAAGCTGTGCTCAACTGATTTAATGTATAACCTTACTTCCAATCATTTCTTCTTATTCCATTTTCAAAAGCTACAGTACTTGTGCTGTGAGTTGTGCCATCATAAATCTTGAAAAAAATGACACTGTGTGGCTTTGGATCAGGTGTCAACCCTCCTTTGGATTTTGGAGGGTTTGTAAACTGAAAAACGGATTTACAACATAGAAGATTTGAATTGTTAATCATTATATTGAACTACAAATGTGCCAAATCGGAAAACTATAACTGTTTAGAATCAATTATTTTTTAACCTTTAATGTATGTCTTTTTTTTAAAGAGGTGTGTGGAACTTCACACCCTGTAACACTCTACAGCTATATCATACTACCATAACAACGTAACATGGGAGCTATGTATGACCTGCGATGGTGTGTTCTACGTTGTAATTCGGACAAATGGTTATGTTTGACCAACCAAAGTGAGCACCTTGGGTGACCTCAAATACTTGGTGGGCACACAAAAAAGGGGTTGAGTGCCAGGATGACAAATGAAAAATAAGAGCTTGCGCAAAAATATGGTACTTACTGAAGGGTCGAGTTTGAATCGTTTCTCTTCAAAACGCTGCTTTTGTTTCAAGATGAGTTCATTAACTGTAAAAACAAAATACGAATTTAGATCTTTGGTTGGAAAAAATATGCTTGACGCATAAAAGTATATTATTTAAGCATAATGTTAACTCTAAACCTGAACTACCAGACTATCAACTCATTTGAAAAATGTATCCGGTTAATCCAAGAATATTTAAAGTGTCCATGCCGGCCATGATAGGTGGGAAGATGTTAGGCACGATTGCGTGCAGTATCCTTTCGAAAACTACATCAACCTTAACCTCCTGGCAATAGGAACCCAACCTTTGGTATAGGTCGGTACTACACAGGTTGGCAGTGTGGCTGAGCAGCCAGGCTGATCTCAAGAGGGGTCAATGTGAGCAGTAGGGTTGTAACAGAGTTTCACAGTGACAGTTATTCAAATAAACACAAACTCAAGGTTTCTTGATTGAACATTTACTAATTGATTTAACAGTCAGTTAGGGAGCAAAACATGTAACAATTATAATACACTTGAAAACACACACTGTTTCTCTAAATCAGAGGATACCCATTGGGGATGGCACACATACACTTCCTACACCCTCAGGTGACTTAAATAGCTAGGACACTGTGGACATTGATGTATCACTGGTATATTCAGAGCAATACTGAGTTTGGGTGCAAAGGGTTAGGTAGAGGAATAATACAAAGGTTAAAAAATAATTCATAAACTGGTAAGCATTTCTTTAACCTTCCATTGCAAAGTAAATTAACTCTTTCCTGGGGGAAAGGCAAAAGCACAAAGTCGCAGGTAGAAGAGTCTCTCAGGGAGCCAGGACAGTCAATGTTAGTTGAACAAAATCTAGGGAGAGCTGAAGATCTTCTTTGCAGGTAAGAAAAAGTCTTGTTCAATGTTTTTAGAAAGGTTTGTAGAAATAAGATTCACTTGAAGGGCCACAAGCTGGGAGGCTTGTGAGGGGCAAAGCTGCAAGCAACTCTGCAATGGCAACCAAGACAAGTCTCAACTGAGAGCAAGTAAGGATACACAACAAGAGGTAAATCCTCTTAGGGTTACAGTACCTTTGGTTAGAAGAAATGGTTCCAGCTTGCTTCTGTTCCTGTGTGGCTCTGCAGATCCTTCTGTTCCTGGGCCTCAGTCGTGGGGACAAGAGGGAGGACTTCTGGGGACTCCTGCAACACAATGGGAAGGTCGGCGGCAGCAAAGGTCAAACTTCAATTGAGTGGCACTTCGCAGGTTTCAACTCCTCGTGTCTATAGCAAATAGCAACAGTGCAATTCTCAGATACCACTTCAGACTTTCCTCGCATCTGGGGTCCAGCACTCTGTTGAGATGGCTCCGGCTTGGTCAATTCCGCTTCAGGGAAGTCCCGAGGATCTTCCTGGCACCCGTGTCCGACTTAAAAGCAATGCACTTGATCTGGTGTTCCTCTCCCTGGCACTTTGGTTCCAGCAGCAGCAGCGGAAGTGCAGCCCGCGATAAAAACACTCAATGGTAGTAAAAAGTAAACCACTGCCACCAACCATTAATTGTAGAAAGGGTTACATAAAAATGTTACATGATAAACTAGACAAAAGGGGATACTAAGTAAAAATGTAAGTAAAGTCAATTTCACTTCACTGCTCTTGGAAACCGTAGTTTCACCAAGAGAAGGTATTTAAACCTTTGGGAAATCTAACAGACTTCTCTGTGCCACTGCACTGAAGGTGCTGTGTGTCACAATGTAAAGATGATGCCTATGGAGTTTGTCAGACTCCAAAGTCAAAAGAAACACAGACAACACATAGAATTAAAAGTACAAAGTCCCAAAGTTCAGCAAAAGAGCTGGGGGTCTCTAGGGTTGGAGGAATGTATCACTAAACTGACCTTATAATTTATACGGCAGGCTACTTTATTCCCAACAATTCATTGTCACACCATTTGGTCTTCTATCTGATTTAAGAATATTCCCATGTTGATTTGTTGAATACAAGTAGAATTTAATGAGTTAGAAAAACGCACCAATATATACGACCTGTTACAAATATTTGAAGCTGTTTAATACAAAATCCATTTCCAAGCTTGCTTTGTGGTTTGGAACAAGTGGCACAAGCAACAGGAAGATACTTTGGGCATCTATTTTTCTTTTTAAGTCACTATTTATGGTCCCCATGGAGAACTAAACTTTCCTCTTTTGAATGATTGCTAATCTTAGACAGCAGTGGCATGCTGCCTATTTAAAAGGGAAATGAACATTCTTGATAATTAATTTAGAAATATATAGCTAAAATCACCACCTGCACCATGGTTAGAGTGCAAGCCAAAAGCTTCAGACCGACGTTCTGCCAAAGTAGAAGCTAAAGACTCAAAACTATGTTATTGTTTTAGTTGCTTACACATTGAAGCAGGGATTAGGCCAATGTTATTCTTCCCTCAATTGAATATGTATATATTCAGAATTATACATCCCTGACGATGTGAAGAGCACAGAAAGCAGTAGGAGGAGAACGCCAGTGGCTGAGTAGCTTAACTGTGCAGGGAAATGGAGTGCGCCCCTCTCTTCCTTTTCGTCATATTTCCTGGATTTTTGAAGGGTGAAATCTTCAAAATCTAAAAGGGGCTGCACTGGGGTGACACATGCCCTGCTTTGCAGTGCCTCATTGTGAGCTACTCTCCCCCCCCCCTTTACCCCTCTGTGGGATTGGGTGTGAGCTTGTTCCTTGCAAACCTGATGACTACAGCTACCACAAGACCGTGCAGCGGAATCATCATTGATTGTTAACACCTGCACCTGCTGTGAGCTGCAAGCTAAGACTGCCTCCCTGACGATGTGAAGAGCACAGAAACCGATAGGAGGAGAACACCAGTAGCTGAGTAGGTTACCTGTGCAGGGAACTGGAGTGCGCCCCTCTCTTCCTTTTCGTTATATATATATACACATATTCAGTAAAACAACTTTGTTAAAAGGACATTATGGTTAAGTTGCGCTACCAAAAACCTATGAAATTCAGTGAAAAAATCTTTGTTAAAGGGACGTTATGGTTCCAAGTAAAACCGAAAGCCCCCTGAAATTCGCCAGTTATGGTAAGCTAAGCAGCCATAACTCGCGCCACCACCATGCACTGCTAAGACTAATACCCAGAACATCAAAGATGGCATCACAAATGTAGTACACTACATTTATTGTATACATTTATAATCTTTCTGTATTAGGTACACTAAAACTAATATTTTTTATTTCTTTTTTACACATAAATGTCCTCTACTTTGGAATGGCTGCAAGAAAATGTTCCCCGGGACGAAATGAGTGAAGACAGTGATACTAATGGTAGACACTACACTTCTCTATATAAGCCAATTAATAACAATTACTTTATGTGTACTTAACTAAATATTTGTTTTTAACAGACCATACAAACATTAAAAATAATATAGCAAAAGAGACGTTAGAAAATCCTCTGCAGCGAATGGAGCTAAAAATGGATCCGTTAATGAAAAATGTAATTCTTTTAAAACACTTTGTGGAGGACCATATAAAAGAAAACATTAAATATCACTGTCCCACATGTACCTGTTCCCCCTCTCCATGTTCCAGCCAACTATCCCCAAAACCTCCCCAGCAAGAAAAATGTTATGAGACTTCAATCCCTTCCTCCCCTACCAGCCATGATGTCCAAACCCCTAATTCCCCTGTATTTGTTTCAGTTTCTGGTTCCCCCTCTCTTTCATAATTTGTATACTTTTATACAATAATAAAATATTAAGTGTGTTAGTATATTCCTCTGTCAGTTAGGGTGTCCGCGGACAGCACGGCTGTCCGGGATGTCCTCAATTAACCAAAATGGGGGTGTCCTAAGGACACTATACCCATTCGTATTGTTGCCAATCAAAATGGCGGTGTACTAAGGACACTATACTGGTTCGCACTGTCCTCAATCAAGATGGAAGTGTCCTTAGGACACACAAAGATGACCGCCTGTCCGTATTAACCAAAATGGGGGTGTCCCAAGGACACTATACCTGTTTGAATTCCTGTAGTCAAAATGGGTGCCCGTAGAACACCAAAGACGTCCGCATGTTCGTAGCTATGCAAAAGAAAGTGTCTTAAGAACATTCCCCCCGTTTGCACTGTCCGTAACCAGAATGAATATATCCATAGAACAGATAGGCCGTCCGCCTGTCTGCAAAGTTGTGACGCACATTTTTTTGCTCAGGGACCTGAACACTGTCCGTAAAACACCCGCGTGCATGTGTAGCACACCCTTGCCCTACAAACATCGGGCCTGTCCGCAACTGATAGCCACACGTGTGTCGCACTTTAAATTAGTTTGGGGACTGGAACACTAACACCCACATGCGTAGACCCGACACCGCGCATTTGGTGTCCTACGGACAGCCGTCCCATTCGCCAACATGTCCTTGACTTCATCATGTGACCGCACCCGCGCAAAGCGTAACAAACACTGTCCGGGCCCCCAGACACGTAAAAAGTGTTTTTTCAGCACTCCAAGATATTTTACTAGGAAAGTTCACCCTTGCACATGTCCCACACTATGTCCCTGGCGATCTGCATACTTTTTGGAATTTCTTTAGCCCTTTCTTGGTGTTCGAAATGTTCGAGGACAGCGCGGGTGTCCGCGAAGTGTGCCCCAGCACCCCTATAAAAGGCCACACCCCAGAGCTGCTCGTTATTCTGTTTTTGGTCTTACAGGACAGAGACTGCTCCTTGTTGCATTGGATTGCTCTTGCTCTTTGAAAAAGCTGTCCTGATGGCATCCATGGCTGCTGCTGGTGCTACTGCTGTCTCAGTAGCACCCCCACCCCCCTCCACCACCAACACCTCCCTGAGGGCCTGCAGAGGGGAACAGGCGTCAGGATACAGAGGTGAGTGATGAAGAGAATGAAGAGGATGAGGTAGTGGAAGTCCCCTACTACTAGTTCTCACCATGAATCTTGGATGTGGAGGTTATTTACCACTGTTGATGAAGTACCAAAAGCATGTGCATACAGGGTGACCTGCAATCAGTGCAAGATGGTGCTGAGTCGTGGGAAACTAGGTTTGTACAGCTATGGTACTACCTCAATGAAGCTACACCTAAAATCGTTTGATGGTGGGGCTATTCTTAAGTGTCATGATGCCTACCCCCGTGCATCCGGATCAAGCCCATCAGCCCCGGGAGCAGGCATCCAGGCATTTACAAAAACCCCAGCAGCCCCAGCTAGGAGCTGTCTGGGTTCAGTCCTGGCGCCGTAGGCACCAGGCTCATAATAAAAATCAGTCCTGGCGCCATAGGCGCCAGGCTTATAGACATTACTTACCTCATGCAGACCATGCTGCAAATAAATCCAGGCCAACGTGAGGCCTGGATGGGACTATTTTACTACAGGGACTATTTTTTACTCGGGTGTGGTCCTGGGGAACTTCGTTCCTGGGACTACTTCGGAGGCTATTTAAACCACGCCCGAACAGCAGCACATGCTTCGTGTTATTCTGCATCCAGCAGCATGACTCTCACTGTGCCTGCAGCCAGCATCCAGTCTTCTGCCACGCCTGCGTGCCTGCAGCCAGCATCCAGTCTTCTGCCACGCCCGCCTCGAATCCGGAGCTCCTAGAATAAAGAGGAAGAAAAAGACAAGGTTAGAAAACAAACTTATTTCAAATTCCTCACCTGATTCCGGATCCATTTGATCTCCCGACCTGGAAAGTACATCAGTCCTGCACGCGTCGCTTCGCCAGCTCCAGCACGGCGCCATACTCCCCAGTTCTCACAGCATCTTTCGATCCGGCACTGTCTCCATCATTTCTTCACCGTACTCCGGCACCTAGGGGCACAAGAATAACAAGGTGAGCCAAGGGAATCAACAAATACCTCTTACCACCATAGACTTACCTGATTTACCACCGGCGGTATTATTCTCCTTATCTTCATTTGCCGCATCTGTAAAGAGGGAGAAAAACAACACGTTAACGCATGCAATAGTTACCGGACAGCATTGGGTAACACAGACTCTTACCTGAACGCCAGCAGCAGCTACGAGACATTCTTCTCACAAACTCAGTTGCAACTTAAGGAAGGAAGGGGACAAGAGTGAACATCGGGCACATTGAACTCTTTGAACTTGATACTTACCAATCCTGCCTGGGACTTCAGAGTCAATGCTTACCGGAACTCTCCCAACGCCTTCAAACCAGTGAAGTAACAGGTCTCTACACGCCTCTGCAAGACACGCAGGATGGAGAGCTCATCTTTTACAAACATAAGGTGAGGTTACTAAGGGGATATCGGAGGTGATTAGTGGGGGAGAGCGGGAACAGTTGGGAGGCCATCACTAAAACCCACAGGTGGCTAATCCCTGTCTCCACTTGCAGGAAAATACTTCTTCGGTTCCAGCAGACAAGACTAGGTGGGCCAGTCCAGACAGTCATCTCTGCACTACGCATCATGTTGACGGAGACCGCAGCTGTCCGGGTCCGATCGACACCCCTGTGGGGTCCAGGTGAGCGTAACAGTAAGGTTGTACCTTGCAATAGACGTAGTAGGTTGAGTTCCTCTGCAGCATCCTCCATTTCCTCTCCTGCCACCACAAGAGACACTCCTGTAGGGCAGCACATCCCTCCAGTTGCCTCGCAGGCCATACATGATGATGTTGATCTTTACCTTTCGAAGGTCACAGTATTGTGCATGCCATGTGACGCAGTACTCTGCAGGGGGGGGGAGAACCTTCTAAGTGCTTTCGAGACTGTGGTCAAGGAACATGAGAAGAAGTGCTACCTACCTGAATAAGCCCCATCCTACATCTTCCTCTCTCCACCTGCCCTTTCTTATCGCCGTGGTTGGTGTCCCTTCTTTACCTTCCCTTTCCCTTCCCTTCCTTGTGTGTCGTGTTTACAAACCCAAAATAAAATATAAAACAAAAACCAAAAAAAAGGCTCTTTTCAGAGCCGCCTTTCACAGAGAAGTGTCAATGAAATGCGCAAGGCCCTTGTGCATTTTTAGAAGTCCGCGGACTGTTCGCGGATCTCTACAATCTTTGCAGTGCTGCGCAGTCATGACCATTGCACTTTTCTCTGGGAGGAAGTGGTGGCTCTGAAAAGAGCCTTTTTGTTGTGTTTTTTTGTGTTTCGAAAACTTCAAATGGTCAACACCTACTGCAAAATGGATTTCTGTAATTCCAAAAAAGGTTGCAATGCATTTTGTATATTTTGCAGAAAAATCTGATTGCCGGCATAAGTAAGATATACTCCATCTCTGCAAAAAATGTGTGTTCTATGAAACAATAAAGAGGACATACCGGCATCTCTCAAAAAGGCACAGACAGTCTTGTTAACATTGCACCTTGCTTTCTCCATTTGTGGACCAAATGAAGAAGAACACAGACAAATTCGTCTCTGCGCAATACAGGAAAAAATTACTCTGGAGTTTGGATACATGTCCATGACATTCCCAAGTCCTTCTTTCATTGCAAATTGCAAAGAGAATCCAGAAACATGTCCTCCACAATGAATAATAATAATGTCTGGATGACACTGTCACCAAAGTAGCACAAAGAGGTACCAAATCCAGCCACTTCATTCCACGCACTCCATGCCAGTGCACTTCCACAAGAAGAGTCTTCTTATTTCCTCTCTTTCTACTTTTTCTACCTTGGGTATTTCGTGGTCTGTTCTTGAATGGTTCTGTTCCTATCGTTCCCAATGGTCCTACTCTGTAACTTGGGCTGGGCATTCTTCTCTTTCACTCCCTCTACATGAGGGAATCCAAGATTTACAGCCACTCCGCAGCGATCTGCATTCACCTCCAATCAATTTATCCACAAACCTCCCAAAATCCAGACAATCTGCTTTCTAAAACACACAGCCAATCTCAGGAAAAATACTTTCTGACAAACTCTCTGCTCACACATCACACCCAGTAAAACCTATTGACCAATCCCTTGCTGTGCTGCGTCTCATCTGCATCCCCCTCAACCTCAAAAATCCTGTATGTAATACGTGCTGTCCGCGGACAAATCGAAAAATCTGAGCGTGGGGAATTAAAATATAAATAGTGTGCCCCATTTTCTCTTTGAGGTTGGCACTGAAAAGAGCCTTGTTTTTTGTTTTTTTTGCAGATGCTTCAGAAACACCTTTTATTTTGTATTTTTGGTGGTTTTGTTCCTTATTTTCCTCCAGAAATCTTCACATTAGCTTCTCCAAAGCAACCCTTCGGTTCCAAAAAAAAATGGCATTTCCCACAAAAGATAAAGACATGCCATCTTCTTTAAAGTAATCAACATTACCAGAGTCAATGTTGCAAAAGAACATGCTAGCTCTAAGCATAAAAGCAAATATGCCTCGGTTGATTAAACACCTAGCAATATTTTGCTGAGGACAAAAAAAATGAACTATTGTCCCATATTACCCTACGTACCAAACCAGAAAAAATTACCTTTTCATTTGGAAGTAATTTCATTACTGCCTGAACCAAGTTTTCTAGATCTTTTAACAAAGTAGGGGCACTGACATAACCCAAATGCAAAGCACCACCGTGCAGAACAATCACATGTGGACTGTTAACCCTAGCCATATCTTGGCAAACTTCTACCATTGCCTGCAAATTGAAACCAGGCACAGTGCTCCACACCACCTCCACTCCCAATACATCAACATTCTTTCCCACATTCCTACATTTTGCATACTGCTCCAAACCACTCACAAACATATCTCCAGGCACCACCACCCTGACTTTCTCCACCTCCGGCATCTTCACTACACACAGCCGCTCTCAATACGAAGCAGAACCTCAACACCCGATTGGCTAATCCTCAAAATACACTCCCATTTCATGTTCGGAAGCGCCAGTCCTGTCTGCGAACAGCCGCGCTATCCGCGGAGCACGTACATAACACTGGGGCAGCCCTTCTACCCTTTCCATTTCACTCTCTGCACCATTCCCTCATTGGCTACTGTTAAGCAGTCACACAACCATCCACCAATCACATACAAGACCTCTACATATAACTCCAGCATCACAATTCAGAACTTTAGATCTACTGTTAATCACTTCGAGTACAATTGCGCTGTCACTGCAAAAAACCTACAACAACTACTAGTAAACTCTCCAACATTTCTACATGCAGATTCATGCACATCCACATGTATGAACAAAGTACAGGTATGAATATTTTTTGCACAGTACATCATACATGCCAACATTCCGACCCACCTGGGAGGGACATTTCCTCAGAAAGATCGGGAGACAACATTTGTGTCATAAGAATGCATTGGGCAAAGATTTATTTTCACAGAAAAATGTGGAGTCTCCCACCGAAATCGGGAGGATTGGCATGTATGGTACATGTACATCTCTTGTATAAATGCATATAAACAGAGTAACTTCCACTTACCCTGTGTAACCTGTAAAACAAGGTTACTGTCATTTCTCCTATCTGCTATCATCAAGTGTCACTTGCAAAGTTGTCTGCTCTCCAAATTTTTATTTACCCATATTATTAACTGCAATGTGCAAACTGTTATTTTCTTAATTCATTCTATCATTTCTGTAACCACTGCCACATATTCAACCACATTTCAACCACAATACCATTTAATGCATTATAGTGCATAAGATGTACATACAATTTCCTTTCTATGCATTCTGCATTTTTCACATACAGTATCATTTCAACTTCCTTTACAAATGACTATATTGGTAATCAGACACAAAACACACAGCTATCTAACAAAGTGCCATTTCATGTTAAAAATGGCAGAAATAACAGTATAATTATGGAAAAAGACTTTCTAGTGTGTTATAAAACTACACACAGCCAGGATGAGTACATTCATCTTTATTTATGCACACAGATAGCCAATATCATTTGTAAGACTCCCAGCTGAAACAACACCTAGGCCTCTGCAACTGTTCTTCCAATCTAGACAGCTCTCTCATTCCAGCCGATTGCCCATTCTGTGCTAGATTTCACAACAGCATTCAACTATGCACAGGTGCAGTCATATCTATCACATCATCTACAACTATGTACAATGTTGTAAAGCAAGACAAACAACATATCCCCCCCTTCCCTTCAGTCTGCAACACAAGCACCAGGTCCTTCCTTGCAACCCTTACTTTATTTCAGACTCTCCTATCTCCAAGCACCACAGAATCACCCAGTACTTTAGTAATCACCTACTGAGTGATAAGCTGCCGACCCCATCACATCCTTCTGATTTATTTCCCACACCTTCACAAATACATAACATTGCATACTTTTCCATACAGTTCCTGCCATTTACCCTGTAAAAATAACAAAGCATACGATTATTTCTTCTATCTTTCTTCTATCTCCTAACATCCAATAACAGCCTTACGAAGCCAAGTGTGCTCTGTGCGCTTACTATTGTACGCATTTCTAAAGCACATTGAACTAACAGATTCTACATAAAATATACAGAATGCACATAGGCAAAGAAAAGTTATCAGAAAGCACTACTACTGCAAAAACAAAGAAATCCATGTCTACATTAACAGCGTCTGAAGTACGAACGAGAACTCAGAAGAAACGTACTCTTCCCATCCATAAAAGTGCTTCACCAATCCACATATCATCTCACTATCCTATAAACACTATTACACTACTACCAATCAGTACTCACATTTTTGAAAACATATCCCCTAAGCAGCCAACATACCACAATCAAAATGTTTGGTAGCATTATAGAGTTATGCTGAGGTGGTTTTGGCCAACGCCTACGCCTTCGGCCATGCACCAAAGACTCTAGGCCCTGGCCACAACCACTGCAGCATACACACCCATTGAAACAAACCCCTACCAAACAACCACAACCCAAAAACATAATACATCTACCTCAAAACTGTGCACTTCAATTAACATTCTGAAAAATAATTACAACCAACGTACAAACTCTTCAATACATACCCTTCTTCAACCAATGCTCTTCTAACGACCCAAAACCAACATCATACGAAACTAAAATAGTCAGTAGTGCGCCCAGTGTCTAGTATGTATGTCCGCAGACAGCCGTGGTGACCGCAAACTCATCACGGCCTTCTCCCACCTAAATACAGCATTTGACCCATCTCTTACTCCCCAACCCTCTTCAAGCACTCATACACACCAACACACTCCCCAAAATGGGATTTATGCTCACTTCCAGCGCATGTCCGTGCATCCAATATGGCGGGTGCATCGAAACAATTTGACGCACCTCACGCCTCATCCCAGCCAATCAGAGAGCACGTTGCGTGTCCGTAGACATGACGCAAGCCGATTATCCAATCGGTGTCCTATCCGCAAAGCGAACAGGGAAGTGTGTCCGCGGAGCAGACACAGATATCACTAATATTTTGAGACCTACTTTTTGGTCGTTTAAAAAGAAAAAAAAAACTACTGGACGGATTTTCACCAATTTTACTTTCGGGACCAAGCCACTGCTCCTGCCGCAAATTTGGTGAAAATTAGTCCAGCGGTTTGGGCTGTAGGTGCGACAGACATTTTTTCTCCATTCAGTCTATGGGGAAAAAAGAAATTTTGGGACCCCCTCTATAACTTTGCCCCCCCCCCCCGGACCAAACCTCACTAAACTTTGCAAAAAAATTCAGAGTGGGCCATATACTTTTTTTGCAAAGTTTGGTGAGGTTTCCTCCAAGAGGAGCGAAGTTATAAGCCGGCCAAAAAGTGCTCTTGCTATGGGTTTAGCAACTTAACCATAACTACACAGCCGCTACCGCGGGCTGTGTAAATATATATATTTATATATACATAAGATATTTTTTATTAGGGCATTTTATTTTTATTTCTTGTGCATTTGTAAGGCGCTTATACAAGTTAATTGACTTTCAAAGCACCCAAAACATCTCACTGATTTAATTTCATTTTATTGGATTTATAGAGCGCTTTTCGCCAAAGGCGCTAAGCGCTTAAGACTAAACTATTCAATCAGATTAGTACTTCTGCCATTACACACTTGCACTCCGAGCGTACTCCTAATACCAGGTTCCCCTGTATCCAAGGAACCCTTTAGCCTCACATCTGTAAGACTTGCAATATAATTAGCTAATGTACTGTTTTTTTCTGTGACGCACAAGTTTATTTTCAATGCAGTGTTTTGTCACTGTGTTACACATTTCTCCTGCTGTTTTACTGTAAGATTAGCAACACAACCTTGTTCACCTGTAACCCCTGAACAATCTTGGCATAGGTCACCAAGCTAGTGCTCATGTACAAAAGGCTTAATGTGAATGTATCATACTCTGCTTTGCTCAGGTAACTAAGTTAATGATCATGATCTGTAACAGCACCACAATGCCTCAGGGCCGCTTGTGCGCTATATAAATACAAATATAGATGTTTTCATCAGAGTGGTTTTTACCACAGTTTATCAAACAACTTTAGTGTCCTTGCCACTTTCTTTCCACCACAACCTTTCATCAAAATGTAGTACTTCAATGTCTTCTTCCTGGTTCATTAACCTGCCAGGACTACCATTACAAGGTCCTCTCCTGGTTTACTCGCCTGCCAGGATAAAAAAACTAAAAACTCCTACCATTATTACAGGTACTCTGCGATTAGGTTAACTTCAAGCATGAGCAGAGTCTTCAACTTTCTAAAAGGTTTGAGATTCACAACTTCTTCTATAAAGCTACAACATCCATTTATGTTGTTTTCATTCCACTTATTCATTTGCCATATGTCCAACTGTTTCTCTTTTTCCTGTGATGGTTTAGCCAAGGTTTGTTGGTATTGATCTTCAATATTGCCCCCTCTTGACTTTGACAATGCTGAGTGTAGCAAGGTTTTCAATATTGTACCCTCTGCCAGCAATGATAGTTCAATATTATCCTCTCTTGGCTTCGATAGTATGGGGTTGGGCATCACTATTGCCATTTCTTGGCTTTGGCAATGTAGGATACAGTTTACTTTTAATCTTGCGCCCTCTTGATTTTGGCAATGATAGTTTAAATCTCTTTCGTTCGGCATTCAATACAATTAACTTCTTCCTCTTGGGTCCTTGTTATATGTGGCCAATAGGAAATATGCTTTCTTTCATTTCATCGGCTTTAAAGTAATTACACGCAGCAGAGCGCTCCGGGGTTATCTTTCATAGGCCAACTTACTGATCTTTCCTTGTGCGCACATGCTCTTCGCTGCCGCAGCAGTAGCCACTTTTGTCCTCACGATCAGCGCCTTTGACAGCTTGGTTTAGTTTCCGTGTCCGGCGGCTCTCCCAAAAGAAGCCTGCTTTGCTCCTGCGTTTCTCCGATGCCTGCCAGTCACAGGAGAGAGGAGCAGGGAACTGGAAACTTCTTTCTTGTAGAAGGCATTCAGTCACCTTTATGCTTTCCACTGCCGGAGCTTTGCAGTTTGAGCTTCTGCACGGCTGCTCACTGCTTCTCCAGCGACTTCTGCCACAATTTCTACCATGATTTCTGAGGGCCTGCACCTGAAGGGGCTTTAAATAATCAAAAGTCCTGCTCAGGTGTGGGTCATTAGAAACACTACACATTGCAGTTCTGTGCCTCCAATCCCTTCTTCCTCGTCCCAGTACCCGAGGTGTTATGGGATTGAAGTCCCCAATGTTTGGGCCTCTTTTAAAGGTCCTAGTTTCAACCTTACCAGACTCACTTTGTTTATGAAAGTTAATTTGACAACAGGGCCTTAAAGTACTTGTTGAATGATTCTTAATTTCAGACTTCATAAGAAAAGGGTAATCAAATCAGGAGTAATACTATGAATGTTCTGATCCTGATGTATTGCATTCTTAGATTGACCACAAGGGTTTTCATCAACAATCTTTTTGGTGTTTTTAGAAAGGGGAGTCTGGGGGGGCGCTGTTGCGCTCAGCGAAGATGGCCGCCTGATTTTCAGCTCCGTTCTGTGAGGCACCTTCTCGTCGGAATTATCCTGTCTGCCCCCGCACCACGACCATCCGACACTCCAGAGGGGCTGCTGAGGAGTCCGAGCACCCACAGTCCAACCGCCGCCCACGGTGCCGCTCCTGTTGCGGAGATACGACCCGCCGCGGGCTGAGCGGGTGCCTCTCTGACCCCGCACTCCGATCCATGGGATCGCGCTGGAGTCCCGCGGCTTGAGGCCTGCCGAGGGGGAGGGGCGCTTCACTCGGTTGCGCGCTCGCCCTCCCCCACTTGCTACGAGGGCGGCTGGCCCCGTTTTCTGATTCCGGTGGACACCTTGTCCGGACTCCAGAGCGCTCCGCTCCGCTGCCCCATCCTGGGCGGCGTGCTGCCGAACTTCCATCGTGGGCTGGGCCCCGCTCCTGACTTCGGGGGACCGCACTAGTGACAAGCGGCTTGCGGCCTACTGTGGGGGTTGGGCGCTCTGATTGATCTGTGCGGTCGCTCCCCCCCACCGGCTACGGGCACCGCTGGCCTCATCCTCTACACCAAGGCCCCCTTACTCCGGATTCCAGAGCGCTTCGCTCCGCTGCCCCATCCTGGGCGGCGTGCTGCCGAACTTCCATCGTGGGCTGGGCCCCGCTCCTGACTTCGGGGGACCGCACCAGTGACAAGCGGCTTGCGGCATACTGTGAGGGTTGGGCGCTCCGATTGATCTGTGTGGTCGCTCCCCCCCACCGGCTACGGGCACCGCTGGCCTCATCCTCTACACCAAGGCCCCCTTACTCCGGATTCCAGAGCGCTTCGCTCCGCTGCCCCATCCTGGGGGGCGTGCTGCACACCATTGGGACTCTGGTGCTCCGGGCGGTGAGTTGCCCCCTTCCCCCGGACCCCAGCCCCACATCTCTTATACCTCAGGGGCCACGGGTACCTCTCGGGCCCCCTGGCGCGTGGTGAGTGCACCCCGGGCCCGCTCCATTTCAACTGTGCCGCACCATAAACATTTCTTCCCGGATCCGTGGCCTGCGGAGGCGGATTTCGCCGACCTGATAACCCATCTCTGAGACACTCCGTGGAGTTTACCCTAGCCAAGCCCCTTTCGGCTGCTTTTCCTCCCGCTTCGGAGTGCACTGTGGTCACCAACCACCAACGTTCCAAGTGCCATTGCTCCTGGTCCCTAGTTGCCCTGGATTCCCTCCTTCCACTGACCGCCTTACTGCCTCTCATAGTGGCATTCCTCTCCAGTGGTTTCTCCCCCAGCCACCAACCCCCCCTCAAGCCTTCAGGAGGTGATACCCAGCACGCTTATCTACACGGAGACATCATCAACGGTTTCCCACCGAACCCCCCGACTGGTGGGCCTAATCTCCAAGGGGGTGCACCACCCGCCTCACTGCATTGTATTGTGGTGGTCTCCTACACCACACTGACACCTGCGACTCCGGCTACTACTGCCTCTACTACTGTTTAATACCACTCGGACCCTGACCGCCCCTACAGACTTTCCGGTGGGGTGTTCGGGTCCACCCGGGGATCATCGGCTCCCTCGTGCTCCGGCGGGGCCCCCCATCGGAGACGCCATACCCCTTCCTTCCTGGTGCTCTGCTTGGACCTCCCGTTCACACGTCTCCCTGGCGATCCTGGCGTCTCCCCTTGTGGCCCTGCCCTCTCTCTTCGGTACTTAAGTTTCCCCCCCTACCGGCAACATGTCAACACGAACCGGCAAGAAACAATCCTCGATCAATATTTTCACGAAACCCTCGGGGACCCCTGGAGCTGAGGCGTCATCACTGGAACCTTCCCCCTCACCGGCACTGGAACCATCCGACTCCCAGAAGATGATGGAGTTTATCCGAGAGGGGTTCACCACAATTCATAGTAAACTCGATGACATGAACGGCACGATTTCATCCATCAAAGCACACATGGAGAGGACTGATAGTCGTGTTGCCGAGATCGAGACACGAGTGGGCACCGCCGAGGACGGTCTGGGTTCCCTCCGTGCGGAGGTCTCCACGCTATCTGCCCGCGTTACGGAGGTAGAGAAGAAGAACGAGGACCTCGAATCCCGCTCGAGGCGCAACAACCTCCGCATAATCGGGGTGCCAGAGGATGATATACATGAACCCATGGAAGACTACGTGGAAGGCATGCTACTCCAACTCCTTGACTCCCCTAAACTTTCCCCGCAGTTCGCGATCGAGAGGGCCCACCGCTCACTTATGGCAAAACCCAAACCTGGAGCACCCCCACGCCCGATCATAGCCAGGGTCTTAAACTTTCGCGACCGCGATGCACTCCTCAGGGCGGCGAGGGCCAAGGGGGACCTTCGTCTAGGCGCAGCCAGGATCCACCTATATCCAGACTTCTCTGTGGCAGTTCAACGTGAGCGAAAAACCTTCCTGGCAGTGAAGAAGAGGCTGCGCGATCTCCAGGTTAAATATGCAATGTTATACCCCGCTAAACTGCGTATCGAACACACAAACCGGGTCTACTTTTTCACGCTGCCCGAGGAGGCATCCAGGTTCATTGATGAACGCTTTCCCGGCTGAAATGTTCCTGTGACAGTCACTGACACTGACCCGCAACGGATCGCCCTAATTGTTGAATTGACACCGTTTAATCCTGCCTTAATTCTTGGCTGTTTTTTTGTCACTCCGCTATTACCTGATGTGTCTCCCGTGTACTGCCTCGTTCACATTTTTGACAAAAATGTTGGTATCACTGTTGTTGTTTCTCACTGTGATTGTTGCCTCCAGTTTCACTGGCCTGTCACAATATAGCCGGGTTGCTGGGCAATCTCCTGCTCGGCCCACCCCCCTCCCTGATAGGCTCTGGATGCCCGTCAAATGCTTTTCTCCCCCTTGTTCATCTCTCCTTAGGATTTTCTCTCAGTTCTCGTAGTTGAGCTAATACGATTCTCGGTCCAGCGGATCGGTTATACATACTATCTCATTCCAGTTCTCTTGTTTCACCACCTACTGTCCATTCCCTCCACCGTCACCCATGGTCCCTCCCCTGGGTGGGAACGGGGAATATTAGTGGGCACTATGTTTATCCTAAAATTGCCTTATGGTTCGGAGCATCGCCGCCAGGCCGGTACACAGGCCCCCCAGGCGTTGATGCCATCGTGCTTGTTTTGGTTGTTTGGGTTGTTCATCCCTTCGTTTGGGGGAGGGATGTGGGAGGGGGGGGGGATCGGGGTTAAATGTTAAAAACAGCTTGGTGTTCGCAGAAAGGGCAGAGCCCGAAGCATCATGGCCCCGTCGGCGTTTTAAA
This sequence comes from Ambystoma mexicanum, assembly GCF_040938575.1. Taxonomy (NCBI): domain Eukaryota; kingdom Metazoa; phylum Chordata; class Amphibia; order Caudata; family Ambystomatidae; genus Ambystoma; species Ambystoma mexicanum. The sequence goes on from NC_090922.1 coordinate 603,886,376, forward strand.
TTGATCCACATTGAGCACCGTCAATGGGGAGCACATTTCCACCCACCCGTATTTCTCTATGACTATCCCTGGAGGGTCGAGTGAGGAAACCCTGACATTTATGAGCTGGAACGTACGGGGATTGGGTAATTATAAGAAAATGAGGTTACTACAACTTCAAGCCGAGCGACATGGGACTAAAATCCTCTTCCTTCAGGAGACACATGCATGCACAGAATACTGTGAAAAATTTGCTAAAACATGGGGTCCCCAAAGGTACTTTACCACCTATTCTACCCAGAGCCGCGGGGTTATGATCCTTATTCACAGAAGTCTTAGATACAACCCCATCGCCACGATTATCGACCCCCTGGGCAGATACGTTCTACTCCATGGTATCCTACAGAATAAGGAAGTAGTCCTGTTGAATATATACGGCCCCAATATTGATGATCCCCGATTCTATTCTGATCTTATAACTCTCTTAGATGGCTTCCCTCTGATACCGATTCTCTGGGGAGGCGATTTCAACACAATATTCGACGTGGATCTGGACAGATCTGGTTCCAGACCCAGTCAACTCTCCAGAGCGGCTTACACTACACTCTCCTCTCTTCCCCGCTTGTCCTTATTTGACGCATGGAGGCTTCTCTACCCTGATTCCCGCCCTTATTCCTTCTACTCTACGGTTCACGACTCCTTCTCTCGGATTGACAGATGGCTGGTGTCTGATAGGCTAATAAGGAGTGTATCTGGCATGACAATCCTCCCCAGGACCCTATCCGATCACTCCCCTGTAACCGTTACACTATGCTGGGGCCCGGATCGGGATCGATCCAGATACTGGAAAATGAAGCCGCATTCTCTACTCGATTCGGTATTTAGCTCTGAGATGAGTCGGCGATCGAGGAGTTTTTTGAGATCAATACCAACTCCGTGTCCTCGCAGGCCACCCTCTGGGAATCCTTTAAGGTCTACATCAGAGGCATTGCCCTCTCCAAGGAAAATGGTATCCTCAAATCTATTCGCAGGGAGATCGCCGAGAGCGAGGCCACGTTATCTTCACTGGAAGCTCAGTATTCCCTAGATCCAACCCCTGTAACCCTCGCGTTAATCGGCACTGAATTGGACACCTTCCGCGCCCTCGCGGACCGCGAGCTGAAGTTCCTTGATAATCCCGGGCGGGCGAGGAGGTATGGTGAGGGCGAGCGCCCTGGCCGTCTCCTAGCTAGACTCCTCCGCCATGAGTTTGGCTCCCCATCCATTCCCGGAATCCAGAGACCCGATGGATCCATGGCCACCTCCCCTGGAGATATCAATGCGGAATTCCTTTCCTTCTACCAATCCCTATATGCACACTCTGACAGTGCCACCGATGCAGAGATCGATGCTTACCTGAATAGACTCCCACTCTCGGTCCTCTCTCCCGACACCATCGGTTCCCTCGAGAATCCATTCACCCCTGAGGAGTTCTCGGATGCAATAGACTCTCTATCCTCGGGTAAGGCCCCAGGTTCAGATGGTATCCCTGTCGAGTTTTATAAACATTTCAAATCACTCCTGCTCCCCCGCCTGGTGGCTCTTTGGGAGGAATCGTTGGAGGCGGGCCAGTTCCCCCCTTCACTCCGCGAAGCCACCATAACAGTCCTACTAAAACCTAATAAATCCCCCACTCAATGCGGCTCTTACCGCCCGCTCTCACTGATCAATTGTGACGTTAAAACTTTCGCAAAATTACTCGCTCTACGACTGGTCCCTTACATGTCACATATCATCCACCCTGACCAAGCGGGGTTCATCCCGGGCCGCTCCACCTCCTTAAATCTGAGACGTCTTTTCAACATTATAAGCAGAGTGAACCCTGGCGTACACGCGGTGGCCGCGACCCTAGACATGCAAAAAGCTTTTGATTCCGTCTCGTGGAACTACCTTTGGCGGGTACTCGATAAATGCAAATTTGGTCCCACCTTTGTATCCTGGATCAGGCTACTTTACTCCAACCCCGTCGCCAGAGTTCGCACTGAGGACCGCTGCTCCCCCCTATTCCAAATAGCTAGAGGCACCAGACAAGGCTGCCCCTTCTCGCCCTTAATCTTCGCTGTAGCAATGGAGCCGTTTGCGGACATGCTTCGCCAGAACCCTGCGCATAGGGGTCTACGTACTGCCGGTTGCTCAGATATAGTCTCTCTATATGCCGATGATGCTCTTCTCTATATCCGCTCCCCCGAAACTAATCTAGCCCCAATACTTGCAGACGTCGCTCTCTTCGGACGGATCTCCGGTCTTACAGTGAACTGCTCTAAATCAACCCTTTTTCCGCTCACACCCAGCACGCTCCCCCCCTCCCGATGCCATGGGATTTGCATGGGCCCAATCTAGATTCACTTACCTGGGCGTAGTAGTGTCACGTCATACTGAACGGGTCTTGGAAGATAATTTTCAGTCATACCTCACGAACCTTATGATAAAAATACAGGGCTGGAACAAACTTCCGATCTCACTTGCAGGCCGGATAGGGGTACTGAAGATGGTGGTACTTCCCCAACTCCTGTACAGATTTGCTAATATTCCGCTGTGGCCGGGAGCTGAGTTCTTTCAGACATTGACACGTTCCCTTAATTCCTTCCTCTGGCATTCCGGTGCGGTCCGCCTTAAGCTTAAGACCCTCTCTACCCCAATGGAAGCTGGTGGCTTTGGGGCACCAGACTTCCTCAAGTACTGGCTGGCTGCTCAACTCCAACATACTGCACACTGGTTCAACATATCGGACCCCCCACCCCACGTTAGACTGGAAAGGCTGTCAGTCAGCGATCGCGACATCCGATCTCTGGTGATCATGCCAATCCCGGCGGTATCAGACTCACTGGACCCAGCGACATGCACATCCTTGGCTTTATCCAAATCTTGGCAAATATTGGGCATCACCCATCCTTTTCACGGTAACTTCCCAATTTGGAATTTCCTCCCTGGGGTCCCACGAGTCCCTCCCTCCGTGGTTCGCACATGGGCCGAGGCGGGTTATGAACTGCTGCGCGATATATTTGAACCAGGTAATTTTATAGAATGGCCTGACCTCCCGGCCCCCCTTAGACGGAAACCTTCCGTCTGGCTTCAGTATTCATCCCTACGTAGAGTACTCAAGCACAAGTACACAGACTTCCCAACACTACCACCTGATGAACCTGCAATCACCGAACTTTCCTCACCTGACCCAATGAGGGGCAAAATCTCCAGACTATACACCTTACTTCAAACCAGGACACCCCCTACATTCCCCAAACTAAGGCGCTCCTGGGAGACAGATCTCGGCCTCGAGATAACCGATGAACGTTGGTCCCACATGTGTGCACGGATCCACGGGGTGTCCTTCAACTCCCGGTTTAAATTGATCCAATTTAATGTGATCCACAGGTACCACTACACCCCGACCAGGTTACATCGCATCTCTAGCGACTCCTCCCCCAGGTGCCCTAGATGCAGCTATGAGGATGCTGATTACATCCACATGATCTGGTCATGTCCTCGACTCACCCAATTCTGGACCTCAGTGTGCTCCACTACATCGACCATCCTCGAATCCCCCTTCCTTCCATCTCCAATGAAGTGCCTATTTCATGATTTCCCTGAACTCCACCGCGACTCCAGGAAACTGGCTGGTCTCTGTATGCTACTAGCGGTGCGTACAATTCTACTTTGCTGGTTGCGGCCTATCCCCCCCACCCACGCGCAGTGGCTCAGAGCAGTTACATGGGCCTCCGACACTGAAGAATCCTGGGCGGTTCAACAACCCGTCTGCTCCAGACCTAGAGATATATGGCAGAAGTTCCGCTCGTTCATGTCCTCCACTGACACCGACTCAGATTCCGTATCCCCAGCTCCCTCTCCTAACCCAACCTCAGGTGGCCCCTGAGCTATCTTTCATTTACCTTCGTTTCGACCTTCTATGGGCCCCCCAGGTGCATATGCCGATACCCTTTCCTTTATGTACTCCATTGATATGTATTGCATGTAATGTGCCGATTGCCCTGTTTTGCTTCTGAAGGCTCTATTGTTATTCACCTGTATCTGTGTTACCAAGCTGAATGAATAAACAAAAGTTTAAAAAAAAAAAAAAGAAAGGGGAGTCTGACTTTAACAGCACGCAATCAAGTACATCCTTCAACAACCCTACATCATGTGGATTTGTAGTCCACAAATGCTGGGACACGTGCCGTAAATCTTCTTCAACAAATGGGGATGGAGTTACTACTGCCATTAAGGGACACTGCACTCTTCGGTACTGTATCATTATGTCACAAGGGATGCAAATGTCCAGTATTTCCCCCACTTTGTTGTTATTCTCAAACAATTCATCATATGTCACCACCTTTAGCTGCACAGTTGGGTCTAACAAAGAGCACTATGCGGCACTCGCACCCATCCCTATCAATTCCTAATAGGACAATCCTTCTGTCTGACACTAACAAACCCTGCAGTTCCAGCGATAGTACTGCTCCTGCCACCACCTCGGGCGACACAGCTGGGCGAAAAATGAAATCAGTTGGCACTCGCCAATACTGCTTGGCAATCTGGGGCACCGCCTTCACAAGCACTGTGATACCATAAATAAACATTTCAAGGTCTACGGGAATCCCACACACCACCACCTCCCTTGCCATCGTGTGGATTATCAACATCGCCATCACAGCACACATTCCAGGCGTAGAACATACTACTCCATGATATGTGCCATCAAAATGTCATGTCCTGGTGGTGGGGGCATTGGTGCTTAGCACGACTGACTATTGCAACTCGCTTTACTTTGGGCAACCCCGGTATCTCATCAATTGGCTCGAGCTACTTCAAAACGCTGCTGCCAGAGTGGTGTTGCACCCCACTTTTGGATCACATATGTCTCCACTCCTGAGACATCTTCACTGGCTTCCCATTGAGAAGAAAATTCTCTTCAAGTCTATGCGTATCGTTCATCGAGCTCTAAATCAGCATGGGGCAGAATATATCCAGGAAAAGTTCCCACAGTATATTCCCGATCGCCCCCTGCGCTCCCAGGCCACCTTTTCGCTATATGTTTCTCGTATCAGATTGACTTGAATAGGTGGCCGTGCTATTTCAGTTATGGCTGCAAGGGCATGGAACAACCTCCCATTGGCCCTGCGAGCCATGAACGATCATTTTCTGTTCCGCCGCTCTCTGAAAACACTACCGTTTTAGGCTGTAGGTTCCTCTGTTGCCGTCGCCCGCCTTGCCTCCTTAGTGCCATGTCGTCTTCGGGAGAACGGGCGCTGTGCAAATGCATATAACATAACATAGCATGCAAAGGATAAAGTCATGTTTAACTTACTGAGTAGGTCCCTACCCAGTAAACTGACAGGGGAACTCTCGGAATATAGTAGGGGCGCAGTACTACCGTCACTCCCACCTTCAGGTCTAGCTCCCCAGTATATGGAACCTTGGAAATAGCCGCAGAGAACCCCTGCGCATCAAGTTATTTTCCTGATAATGGAAAGTTGCCTTCCACAATGCACGATTTAGTTGTACCAGAACCCACCATAAATATGGATTACTTGTTTCCTATCTCCGCCCCCACCAATGGTTTATCGGGGTGGATAGTCGTCAACGGGACGCAAGTGCTCTCTGTGGGCTGTCCTAATCGGGATACGTGCTGCCGCTGCCCCACCTGGCAACACCACTCTGCTGTTCCTGCGGCAGGTGTCGCACTTGTGTATCCGTGGCTTGGGGTGTGTGATTATACGTTTGGTATTGCCCCAGAGGGTTACTCCTGGTTCTGGTACCCTTGGCCCTGTTGCTGGTATCGTAGAATTGAGGTCCTTGGGGCCCTTGGCCCTGTTGCTGCGGCCCATAATGTTATGTTATGGTATGCTATATAGACTTATAAAGCGCAGCATACGCCAAAGGCATCTTAGCGCTGGAGGGTAGCAAAAGTGAGACAAAGATACTAGAATAGAAGAGTCTTCAGAGCGCGTCTGAAGGCCAGATGATTAGCGGTAGCACGAAGAGCCAAAGGAAGTTGGTTCCATGCTTTGGCTGCTACCACCGAAAAGGTGCGACATCCAGTTGGGGAGCGTTTGAAGCGAGGAACCAGAAGCAGTAGCGCAGTCTGAGAACGCAAGGAGCGAGCGGGTACATAGTTAACAAATTCCTCCTGCAGATACTCTGTTCCTATCTTATAGAAGGCACGGTGAACCAGACACATGGATTTAAATTGGATCCATTGTTCAATAGGGAGCCAGTGCAGTTGTAATTCTAATTATACCCCATAGCGGACCTGCTCCTGCACTCCATTGCAAAATACCCTTAAACAATTCAAACATTGAGACTGTCCAAGCCCACCTCCCCTGGGTGCAAACACTCCTTCCTCTTGCTCCTCGAAATCCCCCTCTTCCTTGCTGCGGACCCCTTGCTGCCACGGTGGGCCAGGGTACTGTTTCCCCACTCCCCGCAGTCCTTGTCCTCCTTCTGCCCAAAGCGCTACAATAATGGCACTCACAACTTGCTGTGTACTCGCTGTTCCCTCCACATGTACTGGCGTCGACATGGGCACCTGAACTGCCGCCTTTGCCAATTCTTTCTCTACCAACTCTGCTTCATCCCTCTTCCGCTCCTTAATCCTCTTGCAATGATGCACTTTTATGCTCTGTATTTCCGGCCACCCCCTTGCCTCAATAACCACAATCTTATACAGTGCCTTCTACACTTCCTTCAGCAAACCCTGCTACACGATAAAATAGAAGAATGGCATTGATTGGTCCCACGGCCCCCCACTCTCTGCTCTCCATTTCTCTTGCATTTTGAGAATAAATTCAGCTGGGTCCTCATTGTTCCCCATGGTAAACTGCATTGAACACTGTAAATCAGGAGTATACGGGAAGGCCTTTGGTAATGCGTCCCATACCATTGCCCCAACTCCATTAAATGATGCACCATCACGCGCATCATGCCCCCCAGGGTTACTCCCGGGTAGCCAGCCTTAATCCACACCTCCCCAGCCTGATTCCTAATTATTGCAACTAATAAGCTCTTAAAACGCCCTCTTGCTAGGAGCACCACACCCCTGCCGTTTGTTTTTAAAACTTGTATATCCACTTGCTGTTGTAAGTTTTTGGAGGGCCTTAATTAAATTGTTCTTATCCATTTGGGGCCAGGGCACATACTGTGTCCTCCATTCCCTCTTATGTATTAGAGGCATCTGCATTTTTTCTCTACTTCCCACACCCTTTCTTCACAATTCCTCTTCTTTTCATCACGGCCATCCGGCCAGCCCTGTTGCTCAACCTACCTCCTGCCCATATACCTTCTACTTGGGGGGAATGGGCAGGGTATTTTCAGCCGCCACTTCACCCCCAACCCCTTGTCTTCACTCAGGTATTCTGTGAATGTGCCAGCATCCCCTCCTTCCACATTTTCTCCCAGCACCGTATTCTCCTCCCCAAAATATAACCTTATCGACCCTAACACGTTTTATGCCTTCACTGTCCATCTTGAGCAATATTTCCCCCGATTTCCACTCGCCAATGCTTCTCTTAGTGTACTTCTATGCCTCCATGTGTCTGGGGATGTCTGTAACCTTTGTAGTTCTGTTAGAAAACCTGTCAACCTATCCTGAAACTCCGCAGACCTGTACTCCGTCGATGCTGGCACTTCAGGTCGATGGGTATACGGGTTTAGAGGAGCTGTAGCCCGTGATGTTACTAACACTGTGGGGGGCCCTACTGAAGCTGAAGGGGTCCCCACCATAACGGGTATATAGCTCGGATTGGTATATCCTTCTGCAGGGTATGGTGTTAAGGGATATAATCCCCTGCTTCCTTCCTGCACCCCACCTTGTCCCGCTCCCTTTCCACACTTCTCACTTTTCTGTCTCTGCGCCTTCGCTCCATTCCCTTGATCCTCTGTATCTTTGAACATACACCAACAATTGAGAATCTCTTTTCGCTTCTGTAGCTGCTTCCCCTTGTATTTTGCTACTAAAAATGTAGACATGTGTTTCAAAGAACAAGTTACTTACCAACTAGTAACATTCTTTCGACTGGATGTTCCTCCAACGTATTCCTCATCTTAGATATATTCATCCAGATTTTTTTCTCGGCAGAGGGCGCCGCGCATCGATGTCGTCGAGTCAAAGTCCCTCAAAGGCCTCCATCGAGGGTGACGTCATCAGGTACAAAAGTAGCACGCACTGCGCCTGTTGGCCTCAGTTCTGCTTTTCCCCTCTTGCTCTGCTGTATAGATAGTGTAGGTAGCCAGGTGTCAGCCTTGCGAGAGTTGAAGTGGTAATAACACCGGAAAATCTACAGAGGGGTAGGATGGAAAGGCGCTGAGGAATACGTTGGAGGAACATCCAGTCGAAAGAACGTTACCAGTTGGTAAGTAACTTGTTCTTCGAATGGATTGTGTCCTCCAACGTATTCCTCATCTTATATGACTCCCAAAGCAGTGTAAAAGTTCTTTGGAGGAGGGAGTAGATTTTTAATATTATATAGTTCAATACAGCACTGCTTTACCAAAAGCAAGCTCTTTGGAGTGGGAAGCATCCAGATTATAGAATTTAGAAAAAGTGTGCAGTGAAGACCAAGTCGCTGCTTCACAAATAGATTTTATGGGAACACCTCTTTGAAGGGCTGTCGAAAAGGCTTTGCGCCTCTGGTTGAATGGGCCCTCAAGCCTTCTTGTGGATCTTTGCCCGCCAATCGATAGCATTCTGAAATGCAAAGCACAATCAAACGTGATAGGGTTTGTTTTGACACTGATTGACCCAACTTCCTTCCGGTGTAGCCAATGAAAAGTTGATTATCCACTCTAAGCTTGGAGAGCCTAGAAATGTAAGAGCTTAGAGCTCTTCTCGGGTCCAGCCTGTGCAATCTTTCCTCCTCCTTGCTGGGATGAGGTGGAGGATAGAACGCGGGCAGAATGATCTTTTGATTTAAATGGAAATGAGACACAACTTTAGGTAAGAACGAGGGTTTAACCCTCAATACAACTCTGTCCTTGTGGAACACACTATAGGGTGGCCCAGAAGACAGTGCCTGCAACTCGCTCACTCTTCGTGCAGATGTTAAAGCAACCAAAAAACGGTTTTCAATGTTAGTAATCTTAAATGGCATGTGTGCAAAGGCTCAAAAGAGGCACACATCAAAAACTTTAAAATCAGATTAAAGTCCCAAACTGGGACTTGGAAAGAAGAGGGAGGAAACACCTTGGCGAGTCCCTTTAACAATTGTACTATCAAAGGAATTTTAAAATAGGAACATTCTTCGGAAGTGCGCTTGAAGATGGAAAGCGCTGCAAGATAATCTTTAATGGTCCCAACATTGAGACCTCTATGTGCCAATGATAAGAGAAAGGATAATTGTAACGCTCACCTGACTCCCACGGAGGCGCTGGCCTGGTTCGCGCTGCTGTGACCTCTTCTAAGGTGATGCGCAGGGTTCAGAAGACGAACTGGACCGGGCCCCCAAATCTGGCTTGTCTGGCTCGCAGAAGTATCCTTCTGCATGCGAAAATAGGGGATTAACTGTCTGCAGGGTAATGCAATCGGCCTCCCACTTCCCCCTCTCACCCTCCTCGAATGCCTTCTGTGATTCCTCGTAGCGTCTCACCGTAGGGTCTGGAAGGACGAGCTCTCCATCCTGCTTCTGATGCAGGGGCGCGTTGGTATCCAGTTACTTCACTGGATTTTCGGATTGGTGAGAACCAAACTTGCTTGGCTTCCAGGTAAGTTTTTTGATAAGAGGTTCCCCTTGTGTCCATGCATTAATGTACTAATGCTAGTGTCTTTTTCCCCATAGGGGCCGGGGTACGGAATGCTGGGGAACAGGCACCGACCCGGATTGAGAGGTGAAATCCTTGTAGAAATCAGGTAAGTCTTTAATGAGCGTTTTTTGGTAATGTCTTTTCATTCGCTCATTAACGCTGATGTCTCTTTTTCCCCTTCTCTCTCTCACCTTTTGTTCTGGTCTTTTTCTCCCTAGGCGCTGGGGCGTGACTGCGAATCCGGATGATCGCTGCTGAACATGGAGGCGCCCTGAAAAGGTGAGTGGAATGCGGCGCTGCAGCGATCGACGCGATGAGCTTTTAAATAAGTCTTCCTTTTCAGGATTGTCGGCGAGATGTCTCCGGGATGAGGATTTAGCAGGTAACTACTTTTCCTTCTTCTGTTCTCTTCTTCTCTTCCTTTGCAGGTGATCCAGGATGCTGGCAGGCGTGGCAGAAGTCAGGATGCAGGAGCAGACACGGTGAGCGTCCAGCTGCTAGATGCAGAACAACGCGAAGCACGTGTGGCTGTTCGGGTGGGGTTTAAATAGCCTTGGAAGAAGTTCCAGGTATGTATCCTTCCTCCAATGAGGTATGTATCCTTCCCCGACCACGCCCGGATGGTAAATTAGTCCCACAGGTAAAGTAGTTCCTTTCAGGCCTCAAGGAGGCTGGGATCCTGCAGCATGGTCTGCATCAGGTAAGTGCACCCAAGCACTTCCATAATGAGCCTGGCGCCTATGGCGCCAGGACTGATGTCTTTTATGAGCCTGGCGCCATAGGCGCCAGGACACTGTCCAAAGGGCCCCTATATGGGGTTGCTGGGTCCTTCCTTGGGGACTGGATGTCCGCTTTCGGGGACGCAGGGCTTGAACCGGCTCCCCGGGAGCGGGCATCATGACAATAATACTTCTGGATTAGGACACAGAAAAGGATCAACATTCTTTTCCCTGCACCAGTTGGCAACGGTAAAAAGATTTTGTTGCAGGCCTTCTCGCCGAAAGCAACACCTCCATGACGTCATCCGGAAGGTCCAAATCCTTGTATCTCAGCCTTTCAGATACCAAGCATGAAGGTTGAGAGTCCCGACCTTTGGATGGAGAACCTGGCCCTCCTTTTGTGAGAGAAGGTCCTTTCTCTGAGGAAGACGTAACGGAGGGCAGATGGACATATCTAGAAGGCATACCACATTCTCCTGGCCGAATCCTGAGCAATTAGGATCATGTGGTTTTTGAACCGTCTTAGCCTCCTGATGACTTGAAGAATGACGGGGATCTGAGGGAACACGTATAGAAATGGGAAGTTCCACTCCACCACGAACGCGTTCCCTAGGGCTCTTCTCGGGGGAAATTCCCTTGAGCAATACCTTTCGCACTTCCAGTTGATTCCGGTTGCAAGCAGGTCTACTTGAGGGGTTCCCCAAAGGGTGACGATCTCCTGAAGGACTTCCTGAATCAGTTCCTCCTCGTGGGACACAGTACTCTGCCTGCTCAGAGCGTCTGCCGTCATATTCTTCTCCCCGGCTAGATGAACTGCCGATAAGGAGATTCCTTCCTGAATTGCCCAATACCAGAGCCGCATTGCCTCTCTGCACAACGGTAGTGACCCTAGACCACCTCTTCCGTTTAGGTACTGCATGGCCACTGTGTTGTCCATTATTATCAGGACATTTTTTCCCCCCCGACAGATGGCAGAAAAGCCGTCAGCGCTAGCCCGATTGCTCTCAGCTCTAAAAGGTTGATGTGTAGTTTGGACTCCGATGGAGACCAAAGACCGCCGATTGTCAGATCGTTGGCATGAGCTCCCCACCCCATGAGTGAGGCGTCCATCACTACTGTAATCTCCGACCATGGTTGCCAAAAATGTTCTCCTTTTAGGATGTTCTCTGTGCAAGTCCACCACAGAAGATACTGCCGAACCTTGTTCGGAATCGGTAGGAGATCCGTCATTTGTCCTGAGAATTGGGACCATTGAGTCTTTGGAGGCAAGTGAAGGGATCTCATCCGCACGCGTGCTTCTGGCACTAGGAAAATGCAGTATGCCATGAGGCCAAGCAACCTCAAGAAGTCGTAGGCCTGGAGATTTTGGGCATTTTGGAATTTGGAAACCATCTGAAGAATGTCTTGAGCCCTCGACTTGGGAGGCAAGCTCTTTCTCAAGGATGTGTCCAGTACAGCCCCTATGTACTGGAGCTGTTGGGAAGGTGCCATTGGGCTTCTCCCTCAATTTCAAGAAGTCACACGTCTGTGGAGGAAGTGGCAGGTGGCTTTCAGATGATTCAGGGCTTGCTTGGCAGAAAGCGCCCTAATCAACCAATCGTCCAGGTAGGGGTAGATGTGAATCCCACCTCTCCTGAGGGGCACTGCCACCACTGCCATCAACTTGGTGAAGACCCTCGGGCAGAGGTCAACCCGAATGGTAGGACTCGAAACTGATAATGCGAGTCACCAACCGTGAACCTCAGGTATTTTCTGTGCTCGAGATGGATTGGCGCATGAAAATAAGCATCCTGAAGGTCCAATGACACCAACCAATCCTGAAGTTGAAGGGCCTGAAGGATCTGAGAAAGAGTAACCATCTTGAACTTGTCCTTCCCGAGGAGCTTGTTCAAGCCTCTTAAGTCCAAGATGGATCTCAGTCCTCCGTCCTTTTTGGGGATCAAAAAATATGGGGAGTACCATCCCTTAATCCTCTCTGCTACATGTACTGGTTCTAAAACACCTTTCTCTAGCAGGGTTAAAACTAGGAGCGGGTCTGGAAGCTTCAAAGTGTGTCTCCCCGGTGGATTGCTTTAAGGTTGCATTAGAAAAGGAAGGCAGTAATCTTGGGCTATTATTTCTAGAGCCCAAACATCTGAAGTAATGGCTCGCCATTCTTGCAGCTGCTGTAACAGCCTGCCTCCTACAGGTGTCTTGTGATGCAAGCCCTCAAAGTGGTTTTGTGGCAGTTTCTGCAGCTGCTGATGGCAAAGAGGCTGCAGCTGGGGCTGGCTTAGCATGTTTACCTCGTCCACCACAAGTGGTTTTTCTCTGGCCTCTTTGACTGGCCATTCCTCTCGCCTTTCCATATGAGGAGTAATAACGATAGGATTGTCCCCTCCAAGATTGACCTGATGCACGAAAAGCCTGAGGTTGCCTAATAACAGCTTCTAAAAATGTGGCTGCTGCTTTTGAGGTCTGCAACCTCTCACGGCGCTCGTCAGCCTTGTTGCCGAAAAGGTGAGACCCGCCAAAAGGCATATTCAAAAGACGGTTTTGCACATCTGGTGTGAAACCCGACTTTCGCAACCACGCAAATCTGCGTATTATTGTGCTAGAGGCCATGGACCTGCTCACGCTATCTGCAGTGTCCAATCCAGACTGAAGGGATTCCTGCATGGCTTCCTTTCCATCTCTAACGATGGCTAGGAATCCTTCCCTTTCTTCCCCTGCTGGTATGTGCTCCGCCGCCATTGCAATGCACTCCCACACAGTTTACGAAATTGTTGCCAAGGCACATGTGAAGTTGGCCGATTTTAATGCTATACTCCCAGCTGAAAATACTTTGCCCAACCATCCACGCGCTTGTCGTCCCTATCCGGAGGGATGGAAGGGTACGCCACCTTATTAGAAGCTGTGGCTTCCTTGACCACCAGACTCTCAGGAGTAGGGTGTTTGGACAGATAGCCAGAGTCGCTACTGGAAGGGCGGTATTTTGAAGCAAGAGACTTATTCACAGGAGTAATTGAGTCTGGGGTGTCTCAATTTTTGGCCACCCTATTCTGTAAGGCTACATGGAAGGGTAAAATTGGATCTTCAGTGGGGCCATGATCCAATATGTCAGTCAAGTCATCCTGGATGAACTCAGTTGGTGGTCTAGCCCATCCTAAATAATGCACCACCTTTGTCATCAGTTGTCTATATGATGGACTGGCATGCTCCCCTGGTTCTGGTCTGCCAAAATCTGTCTCGGGTGATGTGTCAATTCCACTTGCGTTATGCAAGGTTTTCACTAAATCCCTCATTCTGCTTTCCTCAGAAATTAGACATTCTGGGACATTAGGGGTGCCATACTCTGGGCCAAAATGAACATCCTCCTACTCAGACCTTTCTTGTTCTTCAAAAATTGAAGTCAATGATTTAAAATAATCCTTCTTCGGTAGGAGGTTTCAAAATAATTTCTGGAAGAGCTGTTACAGTGGAGGCTGAAGGTTTTGTAGTCTTTGCAGCTTTTTCTTTTGCTGCTATTTTGGCAGTTTCTGGCTGAACTGGAGCCTTTGAAACTTTTGGCACCGAAGGCTTCGGAATCGACGTCGACAAAGGTGTCGTCGACGGAGCTGACTTCGAGGGCGTCGAGACGCTCTTCGAAGGCTCGTCCTTCGAGGTGTGTTGGGTTCCAGATGGCGTCAATGACCTAGAGCGGTCGACTCGACTCGAGCAATCTTTATCACTCTGGGTCCTGGAAGGTTCCCAATCTTTCCTCCTTTGATCACCCGAGCTCGAGGGTGCACGTGTGTCGGAACGGTAACGCTCTCGGCCGGCTTCCATGGAAGGTGCGGACCAAGGCTTAGCCTTTTCAAAAACCTCCATCATTTTAACTCTAAATGCCTCCCATTCTTCGGAGGAAGAATGTTTTGTGGGGCATTTCATTTTCTTGGGGATTCGTCCAAAGACGAGGTGGAAGGGGACCAGTGGCATCTCTTTTTAGACTTTTTCGTCAAAGACTAAGAGTGGTGTGAACCACTTCGGGACCTAGACCTATGTTTTCGCCTTTCGTGTCGAGGAGATTTCTCCTCATGGGATCTCGACTCAACGCTTGAGGCTTTTCGGTCGGGTTTCCGACCTACCTGTAGTTTTCTCTTCCTCTCTCGCAAGCCCTTGCCCGTCATTGCCCGACACTTCGTTCAGGCCTACATGTCGTGCTTTTTGCCGAGGCACCAAAGACATTCTCGGTGCGGATCCGTGATCGACATTTTGGAACCGCAGGTTTTACATTTTTTTAACCCCGAACACGGGGTAGTCGGAGTCGACGATGAGGACATCTCGAATATCCGCTTCACAATAACTGTGTCACAGAACTATCGAGGCGCGCCAAGTCTCCGAAGCAACACATACTGCAGAAAAACAGAACTGAGGGCAACGGGTGCCGCACATGCTAATTGTATATCCGGGGCCTTCGACTCGACGACATCGATGTACGGCGCCCTCTGCCGAGAAAAAAATTCCGAAGCAGCTAAAGCTGGACGAATATATCTATATGGAATAGGAATACGTGGAGGACACAATCCATTCGAAATGCTCCTGTTGTGCGAGCCCTGCCCATGGGCAGGGCATCCCCCCTCCTCATGTCTCCACGATTCACTGCTTATGATACTTTTCCACCTTGTCACGATACAGTGGCAGGGCCTTATACATGTGCTCTATTGGTGATCCTCCCCATACTACCCCCCATACTAGTGACGTCTATCTCTTACCAGCCCTGCAAAGCCCCTCTAATGTACTGCGCACGCTGCCGCTTGCTGATACCAAAAACAAAAGAATCCGCTCCCACCCTTCTCTCTCACCCTTCCATGCGCATACACACTGCTCCAAAAGATCGGGCAACACCAAACCACACACTGAAATCACACAATTACCATCCCCCTAGGACCTACCTTTTCACCCACAAAACACAACTACCCTAAACTAAACCAACACACTACATTAACAGCCGCTACTTATACGAGATCACTACTTCGTACTTCCATAGACTTCCTTTAAATATTTTTTCTTCCTCGTGGTACCACCTTCCCTCCCCTTTGGAGGAGGGAATCCCTGCCTTACCTTTGCCTTACAATACTTCCCAAACCGCTCAATCATTAATACAAAATTTTATCAACAATAAGCCTACCCTCATCCACGTCACATCAATTACCTCGCTGGGATCACGTCGGGGTCACCAATTGAAAGTAAGCCCCTAAACGCTCACAACAGAGAGACTACAACCCGCTAGGGAAGAAAGCTCAAGTCGATCTTGTAAGGATAACAAGTTTAATCTCATGCACAGATGAGGGCAACAGTAAAGAACTCTGCTGCCAAGAACGTTCTGCCAAGAAGAGGTACAAGCAGAAACATTTAAAGCACAACATCATAAATGACGCAGTACATATGGTGACAACCAGCGCAAATAATTGGATGGACCCTGTACAAGTGCTGCCCTGATCCATATAGGTTGGCAGTTTACTGGTCCCAGTCCGTCAGTCTTCCATCACGTGGGCACTACGAGGCTCATCTTCTCACGTTGAAGGTCAGGCAACAAATTAATATACTCTTACTATCCAGCTTATCACTCATACTGTGCACTTGGCAGGCTTCAAAACAGACACAGGAGGTTCCAGAGCACTTTAACCTTCACCCGCACATTTCACTCACTCCCTCCGTGAGATTCAGCTCCATGGTCTCCACCCTTGTTTTGAACTATCATTTATCGCTTCCAGCACCTCGCAATACAAAAATAGGGTTTGGTCAGTTATATGGGCTATAACTCGTGATCAATTGGGAATGGGATGTGTCATGCTTTGGCCATAGTTAGATAACATGCACACCACGCGCCAGCCTCTGATCGAGTCCTTGTAGGGCACATTCCTCTTTGGTGAAAGACACATCTTCGCAACACTTTCAAGAACAATGGTCAAATAGTGTAGCGAGTGGGGGTGCACACTGTCCTCATGGGAGCTTGTGCAGGACTGGAGATTTCTGTTGCCTCATGGATTTGGGCCTACTGCATGCAATGCCGCCTTTACCGTGCTTACTGCGTAAGCCTTTTCTTCTACCTAAGAATATTAATATCTACGCAAAATGGTGATGGCGCCCACACCTTGGGTCACACCAGATGAATACGCTATAATTGATAATGTTAGCATGGGGTCCTGCTGGACGGGAAAGCATCCCTTTCACTGACCCCACTCCCCCCAGGTTCATTACGGTGCTTCAAATGCATCTCGCCTCACTTTAAAGCGCCTAGGGGCCTGGGGGACTACTCCCTTCCCAACACCCATCCAAATATTTCCTACTGCAATTGATGTCACTCCCAAAAGATCAACGTGTAATCTTGTCTTTACATGAGACTATGCAGACAAATATGGCCAATGAATCCGCTGAAGGGGTCTTGGCTCCCCATCCTCAAGAGCACATTGGAAAAGACAAACAGGAGTAAGTAACACTTTACAAAAAACTCAAAATAAAATAAATAGAAATGGACTAATTAATAACTCACCTAAAAAGTTAGGATAAAGATGATCTACATTATCAATAACGTAGTTGCATTTTGGGCACCGATTGTTGTCCTCCAGCGATTGGTGAATGCATTTGTAGCTGTTTTAGAGACAAAAAAACAGACAGTTATATATCTTAAGGAGCACACAAATAGGAATCTAAGCAGGATTAAAAGGAACTACGGAATGATTAAACCAGTGATTGCAGTTACAGAACAGCGATTCTAACAGTGGTACACACATCTCACCCTTCATGTGTAAGCCACGCTCCGATATTAGACCCCTCACTGTACACTCCAATCACAAATTAAGGGTGCTGCAGCAATCACTTTCCACAATTCGTGCATAAGGCTATGCAGGTTCCTATAATGGTCATGGCTCCTCCTTGAAGCAAATATAAGTTACCATGGGTATCGCAAAAAAGGCTCAATGCAGAAGTAGTCCAGGAGCATGATAACACAGATTTGCCCTAACAAGCGGTGCCTATGTATATCTGAAAATATTGGGGTACGGCTAAGGCCATTCAGGAAAAATATATTCCCACATGCAGCAAACACTGAAACAATGAGGGTTATCAACCTATGCTTAATGCCCAAAAGTGCATATGCAAGCAGCACCCAAGACAAGCTCATTGCCTGAGACTGCCATGAGTACCTGCAGTCAGAAATAGTTGGGATTCTCAAAGTCCCCCTACCACAGTACACATCCCACCTCCGGATCACCTGCATAAAGTAACCTCACTTATTGAATGAAGTGAACATAATTTTCCCTTATTCCCTAGCCCAGTACACCACTTAGTCATGAGGCTAGTATTAGCAGGTGAATAAAGTCCGAACCAGAGTTATGACACTAGATGGCAGAGACACTCATTTAAACCACTGTCAAGCAGCCCCGCCTCCATTTCACAAGATGCAGCACTGCGCGTATCAAACTGGAATGTGGCCTGTGCCCACCAAACCTGCTCACATTTTCCAGTCAGAGTCCACTTGGGTATATATCTTGCGGGAGTTTTAAGAACAGCCGAAGAAGCTAGTGCTTCATGGCTAGGAAATGCAAAGCCAGGTATGAAAGCCAGGACTTCCGTCAAACCTCCAAATTAACACCGGGCCACAAAGGTTCAGACGAGACAGGTTACCAAATTAGGGTAATATACCAATCTAAAGGAGGCAATGCATGGTCAACTTGAAGTAGTAATTACGTTTCCCTTAAATATTAGATTCAATCTGCTTGAAAAAGTAAGAACAAACAATCACTGATAGCGAGTACACTAGTGTGGGGAATGACCCATTACCAAATTTAGGATTACTCCATTAAAATATACTCGATATAAAAAATAAAAATAAATATATTCCTGTGATGAGCAGCAAGTCTCATATTTCATACACGATGCGTATAGATCAGATTCGGAACTATGGGTGCGTAGACAATTCCTTACTACCATGCTATTTGATGGTGGACTTACCTATGCTGCCTGAGATTAATTCTGAGTAGAAGTACTGACTAATCATGAATCAACACAGATCATCAAAATAAAAAGCCAGGAGAAAGCAGCTTCTGCACACAACACTGGCCAGGGGGCCTGCCTTGTGTTGTGGAAATTGGCTGGTTTTATGCCATGTGAAATTTGGAATAGGTTAAGCTGTAGCATTGTTCTTTGTTACATACATTGTAATGAGATAATTGTATACTAGCATCGAATACATTGGAAGTAGATCACATTATTTCAGAGTCATGCTTTTCCTGTATTGGAACCATACCTTGTTATTATCAACCATTTTAATGTAATTGGCACACACAGAAGATATTAACTTTAACTTATCTTCTGATACAATTATTTGTTTAAATATAGGAACGGACAGTGCAGCTCTGTGAATTTAAGGCATTAGGGTCTGTGATTTTATTATTTCCCCATTTAAGTAATTTAGGCCACTCCATGAACTCCCATGAATTAGCTTGTTTCAAAAGCCGATAAATGGCCTGCATCCGGAAAGGGATTTACAAACAGGAATGCAGCAGCCACTTAGACGATGTACTAGCGGTGAGCCGAACGCAAGCCCATTCACGGGGGGTGTCCACTACCTAACTATGGGGTTATATCATTGACCCCTCTCTTTAATCCTCCATATTCCCTTCCCTTTGGGGTTTTTCAAATGTTTCTCATCTCGCTTGAGCCGTCCAGTCCTCTTTGGCTTTCTGTGCTTCTTAAGCGTTGTATTGGTATCAATATTTCTATCACATATTAATTTCTCAGGTTTCTCAGGCTCCTGTAACCCTCTGTCTTGGTTTCTCTCGATCTGTTTGGTCACCTCCCTCCACCCTGGGCAACCCAGTTACCTTGTGTATCTCTGGGCGAACTCCAGCGTGTTGGTGTCCCAGCAGGGCAGTGGCTGCTCGTCTCGCTTCTTGGCATTCTGGGCCCATAAACGCCTGCTTCTTGAATTCTGCCCTGCACGGCAGACTCATGGCTTCTCGTATTTGGAACAGCAGAATCTTTCCTCGGTTGCGTCCTGGTCTTGGTACAATTTCCCTGGTTCCCCGACCCACCATGGCAGACGGTTTTCCTGTCTCTGTTTCTTGTTTGGCTGTGACGCTTCTCTTGGTGCAAGCCTTCAAGCATCTCCACTTCTTTGCCGCTCTCTAAGGTACTGCAGACTCTGCAGTCTAGCGCAGCTCTGCCCCTCAGGACGTCAGTACGTTGGGGCTAGCCCCTGCGTAGCATTCTCTCTGTCCCATTCAAGCTTGTGTACATCAGAGGGACGTGTTGCTGTACGTCCACAGCCAACGTCAACTGGCCTCCAGCCTGACCTTGAACAATGGGAGAAAAGGGTCATCAGTATTGGTTGCAGGCCATATAGTCGTAATATTGTTTCTTCTACTCCCATATAGGCAGAAATTGTGTTCTTTGAATTGAGTTCCTTAAAGGAATGGGAGTCCTTGCCCCACAGAGGGGAGTCACACCCAGTGAGGTCCTCCTTTCCCTGACCCTTGGGAGGGCCTTGCTTAGTGGGCTCACCTTCCTAGCATTAAAGGGGGTGGCTCCCCCCTGGGGAGAAGGAACGAATTGCCTATATTTGTCACACATCCACCCACTAAGCGATGCTGAACACAACGGTGGTTAGGGATGATTCCTCTGGCTCACCTCACCTTTGTGGAAAGGGTTTTTCACATGTATTTATTTATTTTAATGTTTGTAACGTGACACATGCCCATGGGCCTCGGAGTGCATATGAAGAGGACAGACGAGAATCAGTAGCCAGGAGACACATGGAACCTATCCTCAGTTCTGTCCCTTTAAGGGAGCTTGCTGTGCTAAAATCCTCAGTGCACACTGTCCTCTCCCAGAAAAACCCAAACCACAGCTTAGACCTGGTTCCTTATTAAGATCATCCCTTCCTATCTCAAGCTTGGGGGGGTGGGGCATAGTAGCTTGGGGGAGCAAAATAGCGTGGAGGTACGGCCAGTGTAGAAGTGAAAAATGTTTTGACACTCAAATAGAAGCACCACTTGAATGCCTGTATAGTTGCACTGAAGAGACCCCTGTGCTGCAGGCATTGGTGCACAAACGGAAGAGATTGAGCAAAGTATGGTGCTGGTACTCATTGTGTCCTTCCTCATGCATGAGGAACAAATCCAAGATGCCAGCCAGACCATTTGCTGGATCGTTCAGCGGTGGCAAGCACAGAGGGGTGAAACCAAGTATGCGATGGGGGATTGCGGAACCCCCTTAGAGAAAGCACTTCTGAAACCAGTTAGGACAGGAAGGCCCCTGGAAGTGGGGTTGGATCACTGTTTAAAGAACGGGGTCTGACAGAAGTGTGTGGGCTGTTGCAAAGAGTAAAAGTACGATGAAGATAGCAGGAAGAACAATACCAAGGCGGAAACGGCAGAGCCAGAGAGTGGAGGAGGAGACTGGAGATAAGAGACAGCGGTGGAGGTGAAGGAGGAGAAAACCTAGAATTAGAAGGTCAGAAAGGAGCTGGGGAGCATAGGAGGAGTCTGGAGGAAGGAAACCATGGAGAAGGTAGTGGTAGAGGGAGGCAGCAAAAACAATCGGGAGAAGTCGGAAAGGAAAGAGGATGAGGTTGACCATCAGGGGGGAAAAGGGGCTGCAGATGGAGAACAGAGCAACAAACGGAAGACCAGAAGGAGCAGGGGAAGAAGGTGTGACCTACTAAAAAAAGAAAAGGACGACAATCGGATACAAGCTTAAAGCAGAGAAAAATAAGCAAGTGACCATGTGCTGACTGAGAAAGTAGGAGAGGAGACGAGAACTGAAGACAGGGATAGGGAGTTAGTGCGCTCCTTAAGATTGAGATGATCCAGGCCATCGAGGAGGTACAGGAAGGGAGGTGGTTGAAAAGAGAGCAGGTGTACTGGCACTTGGTGGAGATTATTATGACTAGCCTGCTTCCTCTTTTGCAGCACAGACTTGATAGGAGAGGTCTTCAGAGAACTTAACATTCAGCACAAGACTAAGCTAACCACAACCAAGAGAAGTCGGAACCAAGAAAGAAGCATAGGGGATCTTAGCGCTCTAGACTGAATGACAATCATACCTGGGACAAGAAGGTGGAGTAAGAGAATGTTTTATCAAAAGAAGTCTTTTTTCCTCAGGGATGTTTTGCTGCAGTGCAACCCTGGAAAAGCCATCCTGTGTTGTGGTTTCTTTTTTATTTGCCCACAATTAGTAATGAGCCACAAGAAGGTCACTTCAGTTCAACAAAGATTTTTGTGTGTCCCTCATTGATGGCACTCAGATTCAAGGCACCCACCATTGTTTACCCCTTCCAAACAAATAAATAAATTAATATTGAAAGAAAATGGAGTCTGAAAACATCTAGATCAGTTAAGGCTTATCACCACTTTAAGGCCTTTGATTAGGATATTTTCTACACTTGGGCTAGGAGTTTGGAGAATGCAACTCGTAGTGGTTAAACAAAGCCTAGTCCTGTTTATTCTGTTTAAGTATTTCCCTCACCCAAATAAAGCAAAGGGAAGCAATTGTTCACGTAGCAAAAATGAACAAGAAAACTAGAACGAATATGGAGAACTCATTATGACCACTCCAATATAGAATGGGATTCTTGTTATGTATGAGACATTACAAGTAGCAAAACGCTATAGCCAAAACATTGTTTTATCATGAAAGACCTCAATCATCGCAGAACACACAAACAGAACTGTTCCTAATTAGCAAAGGGTAATATGATCCTGTGTCCACTAAAACGTTGTTTATTCCGAAAAACATTTATGCATGTCATTTACAATATCTGTGATTAGAGAGCTGAGAGAACAAAAATAAAAAAATCACTTGTTCATAGTTCCACCCAAGGCATATTCTTCCAACTTTCTTGGCCTTCTAACCACCGAATGAATGAATGGATTTGCTCCTCTGAGTCTACCACTCTTTGCTAAATTATTTGGGAGTGGAAAACTCGGACTATCCTAGAGAGTCTCGCCATAAAAATTGTTGCCATGAATCTTAATGTTGCTGAACGTGACACTCCCGCGACGACGACCAGGAAGGAGCCTTCCCTCACCCACCTCAACGACGTCCGACTACCAGCCACAACATGCATCCACTGCATGATTGTAGTAAAATGCTTATAATGAAGACTGGAGTCTCTGGGCTTGTATCGTTGCATTTATTCTCCCATAGGTTTCATGCAGAATGCACGCAACACGCGTGCCGCGATAACTGGGCCAACGGGCCTAGGATGGCTGGGAGGATGTGGCCTTAAAGTCCGTGTCCAAGATTAATGAGGAGCGGGCCCCGTAACAGGAGGGCTCGGCCGGACGCACCTTATCGCGTCCTCGACTCGTCCCGTAGTGCGCGCGAAGCGCGCGGGGGCGGAGCTTGGGTCCGCGGCAAGATCTCGCGAGAGCGCCGGCTCTCGCGATATCTCTACACATCTCCCTTTTTCAATGCACAGCGAAATCACTGTAAATCAGTCATTGTATCTCACCGGTCTTCTGTGTTCTCTTCTGGGCCGATCATCAGTTCTGGTGCAATTCTCCTGTGGCTCCTGATCGGGATCTGCACCCAGTGCTTCCGGTTCGACCTCGGTTTCCACCCTCTCTCTGTCGTCTCCTTCTGGTTCTCTTTCTTCACCTGCTCCGTAGTCTCTTTCGGTTTCCGTTCGTGATCTCTCCGGGGTCTTCGCTCTACCTCGAGTCTTCTGGTATATTGCCACTCTCAAGATTCCACGCTCGCCCGTCTTCCGTGCGAACATGATTTGCTCCTTTGTGAATCACTTTGATGGGTCGGCTAAACCGAGACCCTGTGACCTGATCTTTCTTCGGTAACTGGATTTTAACCAAGTCTCCTTTTCCTATGTCGGACGTCTGCTTGGTTCTTCTTCTCCGATCACTCCATGATTTCATGCGTTATTGCTTTCGATTCTCCAGAATACTTCTGCCATGTCCACCGCTTCATCCTCTCGTATTTTCGACAACCATGGTGGAATCAGCGTGGATGCCGCACTCCTCCCTCTCAACATTTTAAACGGGGATATTTGGGTGATCCCATTTGGTGCGAGTCTGTGGGCCGCTTTGGCCTCCTTGGTGGTTTTGAGCGGGTCCATGCCCGAAGCCGTTGCCAATTGGATGGCGCCTTTTATGAACCTGTTGGCCCTCTCTACAAGCCCATTGGCTTGGGGGTGATATAGGGCCGCTTTCTTTTGTTTTATGTGATTCCTTTTTAAGAATTCCTCCATGTCTTTTGAGACTAGTTGCACCCCTTTGTCGGTGACTACTTCCTTGGGGAGGTCTTCCCTCTGAAAAATTTCTGTAAGTACTTCTATAACGGTTGCCGTGGTTATGTTCGGGACGAACGCGGCCTCCACCCACTTGGATAGGTAATCAACCAGTACTATACCGTACCGGTGTTCGGGTGCTATTGCTTCCAAAGGCCCTATGAAGTCAATGCCAACTTTTGACCACAAGGCTTCTGGAATTTCCGTGGGTATTAGGGTTGCTTGGCGGACCTTAAGTCTCTTGTCGCTGTTGAGACATTCATGCCAACGTTCTATCATGGATCGAAGTTCCTGGTCCATGGATGGCCACCAGTAGGCCTCTCTCACTCTGCGACGGGTCATGGTGTTTCCCAAGTGGCCTGCGTGGGCTCTACATAGGATGATACTTCTCATTCCTGTGGGAGGAATAATCTGATCTGACTTCATAATTATCCCCTCCGTTTCAGATAGTTCGTCAGACACCTTCCACTAGGGTCTCATGCCCTCGGGCAACGCCTTTTCACTTGGCCAACCTTCCTTGGTCCATTTGCGAATCATGGCCATGGTGGGGTCTTTCCCATCTTCCTCTTCCCAGTGTCTCTCACTGAGTTCCAGGTAATCTGGCGCTCTCAAGTTCATGATGGATGCAACTATGCATTCTCCATGAAGGAACGTGGTGGCTTTATCCTTACCCTCCGGCAGTCTCAACATGCAGTCAGCTTGTGAATTTTTCCAGCCTGAGATATGCTGGATCTCAAACGTGTACTCTTGCAGCTTGGCTGCAATGCGTGCCAATCTGGGTGTGGATACGTTTGTGCCTCCCGGGCTGAGCATATGGATAAGGGGCTTATGATCAGTCACCAACTTGAATTTGGTGCCCCATACATACGTCCTGAAATGTTCCACCGCCCATGCGCAGGCCAACATTTCTTTTTCAATGGTGGAATAGTTCTGTTCCGCCTCTGATGATGCCTTCGATGCAAAGGCCACAACATGTTCAGATTCACCTTTCTTTTGTGTTAGCACTGCTCCCAGTCCATAAGCACTGGCGTCGGTGGTGACGACTGTTACCCACGCCGGATTAAAAGGTTGCAGGCATGGTGCATCTACGATAGGCTGTTTTATATTCACCATCGCCGTCTTTTGGGGTTCTTGCCATACAAATTCCGAGCCCTTCTTGAGTACATCGCGAAGGGGTGCCGTGGTCTCGGAAAACTTCGGTATGAACTTCGCATAGTACTCAGCCAGCCCCAGAAATGACCTTACTTCCTCTTTGCTGTTTGGTTCCGGTGCTTTAATGATTGCTTGCATGAGATTCTGTTTGGGACTGATACCTTTTTCTGAAATCACTTCTTTCACTCTGAACAGGCATTTTTCATATCGTAACCGCACCCCTGCTTCTTGTAGCTCGTTTAGGACAATTCTTAACGTGGCGTCGTGCGTTTGTTCATCCTCCGCATACACGAGGATGTCATCCTGGAAGTACACCACGTTTTTAACTTTCTTTAGCAAGACATCCATCATGCGTTGGAAAGCCGACGCTGCTGATGACAACCCGAATGGCATTTTAGTGAATTGGTATGTGCCAAATGGAGTGATGAATGCCATGAGGGGTTTCGACTCTTCATGTAGCTGTATTTGCTGGTATGCATTCCTCATGTCCAGTTTTGAAAATATTCTGGCTTCTTTCATTACAGAATGAGTTCATTTATGCTTGGAAGAGGGTAGTTATCTGTGATGACTTCCAAGTTTAAACTGCGTAGATCTATGCATACTCTGAGTTCCTGTGATTGGGGTTTCTTTATAAGCACGACGGGGCTCAGCCATTCAGATGCTTCGATTTCTTCTATGACACCCTCCATTTTCATCTTTTCCAACTGACTTCTAAGGATGTCCCTTGCCGTGGCTGGTACTGGCCTCACTCGGTGCTTTACAGGGACCACATTCCTTTTGAGCACTATTTTGTGCAGAAAACCCTTGATGTGCCCCGGCTCCTCCGAGAAAAGTGTTGGGTAGTCGCTTTTAACGACAGGTCCGCTCGTCACCCTGACCGACAGGACTTGATCTTCGGTGCTGGGATCCAGTCTGATTTTCAGCTTGTCTTGGTCGTCCCACCCTAGCACTGCTGGGCCTTCGTGACTGAAATAGACCCTGGTTGTGGTTTCCCTTCCTTTGAATTCTACTTTGGCTTTGATGTATCCTAACAGTTCGACTGACGCCCCTCCAAACACTGTGGGTTTGTGCTTCGTCATAAGCACTTGCACCTTTTCTTTTCCCACCATGTTCTTATACGTGCGAAGGGGAATGATCGTTAGATCCGAACCTGAATCTGCCATGACCCTTGTTTCCATGCCATCGATCTTGATCATGCAGTGAGGTTTCTCTCTCCTTGCCCTTGTGCTGTTCACCATGATGACTGTGGGTCTTCCTTCATCTTCTGAGGATGATTCTTTCTCCGTATTGCGATCTGCATTAAGGCTGGAGACTTTCTTGTTCCTCCACCGACACACAATAGAGAAATGGCCAATGCGTTTACAAATGGAGCACTCCTTGTCTCTGGCTGGGCACTCCCTGTCAAACGCCAGGTGTTTCGTGCTGGTGCACCTGTGACACTTTAGGGGTTCTTTCCTGTTCCCTCTCCCTTCTCTTGTGTCGGTTGCCGGCCTTTCTTTTTTTGCATGGAAACCCACTGCTTGTATTTCTGCAGAACTATGGGCCCCAGTAAGCTCCTTTCGTCTTCCCGCCGTTTCCTCGACTGCTCTGGCGATCTCAATCGCTTTCTCCAACTGCAGTTCTTTTTCAACAATAAACTTATCTTGGACTTTCCGACTGTTAGTGTGGACGACCAACATGTCGCATATGAGGCTCTCCGCATTGTTGCCAAAATTACACAGCGCTGCTAACTCCCTCAGCTTGGTGACGTAATCGTCAACTGATTCCGACATTTCTTGCCTTCGCGTGTAAAACCGTATCCTGTGGAGCACTGTGTTCTCCTTACTGGCAAACCTTTTTATGATTCTCCTGGCCGCCTCCTTGAAAACATCGTCATTGTCGCCAGCCACCGGTATCTGGGTGAGACTCTCGAATATTCTTTGTCCTTCCACTCCCAGGGCATTTAGTAGCATGGCCCTGCGCCTTGCCGCTGCGAACCCTGCCCCACCTAGGGCCTCCACATATGTCGTGAATAGGGGCTGCCATTGTGGCCATGGGATGGCAGGCCTACCTGGAGTTTGGAGAAAGGGTGGCGGTGGCGTTGCTCCTTGCATGCTCCTCTGTGAGTTCTGGTGGTGATCCTCGTCGCCAATTTATGTAGTAAAATGCTTATAATGAAGACAGGAGTCTCTGGGCTTGTAACGTTGCATTTATTCTCCCATAGGTTTCATGCAGAATGCACGCAACACGCGTGCCGCGATAGCAGGGCCAACGGGCCTAGGATGGCTGGGAGGATGTGGCCTTAAAGTCCGTGTCCAAGATTAATGAGGAGCGGGCCCCGTAACAGGAGGGCTCGGCCGGACGCACCTTATTGCGTCCTCCGCTCGTCCCGTAGTGTGCGCGAAGCACGCGGGGGCGGAGCTTGGGTTCGCGGCGAGATCTCGCGAGAGCGCCGGCTCTCGTGATATCTCTACAATGATCTACTGGATAAGGCCTAATGCGCATCTACAGCCCCACGCATGGCCCATACTCACCCACACCTTTGATCTGTTCTTCTAACATAGATTGCACCATCCATTCGCTTTAGCTGCAGCATTTGGTGCGTTTATATATTTAAGATGGCCGCCGCCCCTTAATATACCTTGGTTTGAACTCTTGCCACGGCAGAAGCCTGATTGGCGACCTGCCTCTTCATCCGGCCCCCGGAAGCACCAGAAGGTGTGAGCCGGCATTTCACACAAAGGCAGAGAGCACCAAGGCTCAGGATCTGTCTGTGGCTGTCCGCGGATGGACGCGTAGACAAAATACACTGACTGCAAGGTAAAATAACCCTCATCGCTCATGACGCACCCTTGTAATCCTGACTCTGATCCTAACTGCCACTCGGCAAGTCCTCTCATCTTAAGCGGTCACGCGTCCCTGCTAACTTCATTCTTGTAACACCTTACCACCGCCACTCTGTGCATTAGCACGCATGACACGGAACAATGCAAACTAACAGGCTCCTTCAACTTCAGTCTTACGCTGCCTATTAGGAAAGTACTAACCCAGGACATGTAATGCCATGTTGTATCTGACCATTGGGCCTTTTTACCAGTGGAATTAGCCCACTATTTACTTGCACACTCCGCCTATCGTTCAGGACCTGAATTAGCCCATCGCTCACCAGCGTACTTTACCTATTAATGTTGATTTGAACTAGCATACTGTCTACACTTCCATTAACGTGGAATTGAACTAGCCTACTGCTACCTGCCTATTAATGTTGAATAGAACTAGCCCACTGCTACTTCCCTATTAATGTTGAACTGAACTAGCCCACTGGTACTTGCCTATTAATGTTGACTTGAACTAGCCCACTGCTACTAGCCTATTAATGTTGAATTGAACTAGCCCACTGCTACTTGCCTATTAATGTTGAACTGAACTAGCCCACTGGTACTTGCCTATTAATGTTGAATAGAACTAGCCTACTGCTACTTGCCTATTAATGTTGAATTGAACTAGCCCACTGCTACTTGCCTATTAATGTTGAATTGAACTAGCCCACTGCTACTTGCCTATTAATGTCGAATTGAACTAGCCCACTGCTACTTGCCTATTAATGTCGAATTGAACTAGCCCACTGCTACTTGCCTATTAATGTCGAATTGAACTAGCCCACTGCTACTTGCCTATTAATGTTGAATTGAACTAGCCCACTGCTACTTGCCTATTAATGTTGCCTATGTAGCTGAATTTAGCTTAGCATGCCCAGCCTAGCCACTGTGTCTATGCAGCTGAATTTAGCCCGTTGTGCCCATTGAATCTAGCCTACTCTGCCCACGCTGAACCTAGCCCATCGCAAACTATTGTGCCTAGGCTAAACATAGACTATTGCAAACTACCACACAATATAATCTAGCCTGACCTAGGCTACGCCTACTAGATATTAGCCTTAGTCCATCTGATCCAGTCTACTGTAGCCGTTGCCAACTGCCCTACTATGTATGTCAGCAAAACCTTGCTTTTATCCGCACCACTGCTGCTCATACAAATAATCCTGATAACCATGGATCAAATCAAATATGTACCTTGTCCTACACTGAACAGAAATACTAGGCTTCAAGCCAGACTCTCTTCCCTCTACAAACCTAAAATGACTAGCAACACCTACTTAAACCGCCGTACCTGCTCTAAACATACCACTTTGCATGGGGCACAAGCCCACATGCAAACTACCTCAAATGCTAAAACTAAAGAACTCACACCAGAAACCGTGAAACTCCAGAGATTACCTAGTACAACTACATTAGCTGGAGCGATATAGCAGATATTCTAACATCTGACAACCATGACCACCTAGCATTCACAGAAACCTGGTTGCATGAGGCAGCAAGCCCAGCGCTCACATTAGCGATACCAGAGGACTATCAACTCTTAAGAATGGACAGACCTAACTCTAGAGGAAGGGGCCTAGCCATTATTGCTAAAGCTAACCTGGACTTAAGACTATCCACACTACCCCAACTAAAATCTTGCAAACTACTCTTGGTGAAATTGCCTATATCCCCATGCCGCACTCTAACCATCTACCTTATATATAGGCCACCAGGACCCATAGGCTCATTTGAAGAGGACATATCTAGCCTCTTAGCTAATAATGTAAAAGTCCTCTCCCCTACCCATGATAAAGGTAGGACCCTACACTGGGTAGCCACCTTAAACTGCCCAACAGCCATCACTAAAATTACACCCCAATCTTGGACTGACCACCACCTAATTGACTTTAACTTAACACTTAACACTAAACAAACAAATAAACAAAGATAAATCATGGCACCCCCTCTTCTCACTATATCGAAGAAAAACATCACACCAGACAACATCCTACCCCTCCTCCTTCCTGTGATCAACGCCTTACAAAGCAATTCCGACCCACATACTTTGGTGGATTCCTATAATGACACTATGACTAGGGTCCTAGATACCATTGCCACACTTAAGGTGTGCAAGAGTAAAAAACAGACTCATCTTAACACCTGGTACACCCCACACCTCAAAGAACTCAGATTGGGAAAAAGGAAACTAGAAACCATTTGGCAACACTCCCCAACGGAAGAAAATAAACTAAAACATTGCGCCAATAATTACAAGCAAAACATTATCCAAACAAAAAAAGAAGTCTTTAATGAAAGAATCTAAAAAGCATGTTCCAATACCAAGGAACTGTTTGTGTTCCTCCGTGAATTAGAATCGGCCATACCTCCGCCGGATAATGTACCTAAAGACAAGCAATGGTGCACTAGCATTCAAAATGCCCTAGCAAATAAAATAAAAACATTGCAAACTAAAATTGCAGCAAAAAAAGCCTCGCTCCACCTTGCCGAAACAGTAACCACTACCACTCCTAATGATACGCCCGATTTGACTCCATTTAAATTCTCTAAAGTATCCATTCAGGAAACTGAAAAAAATCATTGCATCCCTAAAACCATTGAACTGTAAAGGAGACAACTGTCCGGCCCAAATAATTAAGGATGCGGCCAGAGATTTAGCCCCCTTTATCACTAAACTCATTAATGCCTCCTTTTCATCCAATACTGTACCAAGTAGCTTTAAAGAATCCTGGGTACTACCCCTTCTTAAAAAGCTAACTTTAGACCCTTCCATCCCAACAAACTACAGGCAGATCACAACGGTCCCATTACTCCTCAAGATAATAGATAGTGTGGCCTATCTTCAAATTCAGAACTACCTTGAGACCAACCAACTTCTAGGCACCCGCCAATAGGGTGTCAGACCTCAGCACGGCACGGAGACAGCTTTAATAGACCTAAAAGCGCAAATTGACGAGCTCAACGACAAAAGGAAACGCAGCTATGCTACTCCCATTTGATCGGTCAGCAGCGTTCAACTTGGTGGGCCATGCAGTATTATGCAAACATCTAGCGTCGGCTGCCCACTTTTTCGAGTGAAGCCATAGCTTGGGTCCAGTCCTTTCTAGTCAACAGAAATATGCGAGGCTTCTCCACTTCAGCATCATCAGACCCAATCCAAACAACTGCTCTGTCTCACCATCCATGTACAATATCTTTACTAAGCCTTTATTCGACAAATTGGATAGACTGGGTGTCACTCATACAAATTATGCGGATGACACCCAGATCCTCATTCCCCTTTCGGCCAATTTCACCTCAGATACAGCCTTAGTAAACGAAATATACATCCTCATTCAGGCAAGGATGGCAACCATGGCCTCTGTCTGAATGACGATAAAACGGAGATCCTAATTCTTGGCTCGGCCAAGAACCTAAAAAAACTCAACACTAACTATAGCGCCTTCAACATTGATGGCAATATAATTACAGTTGCCAAAGAAGTGAAGACACTTGGCTTCTATCTGGACTCCACGCTAACCTTAAAAAAACAGGTAAACTCTTTGGCCTCATCCACTGCCTACACTAGCAAACTCATTAAGAGCATGTAGACCCTTCCTCTCGCTAGCAAGCTGCATTATCTTAGCTAATGCTCTCATCTTATCTAAATTGGACTACTGTAATGCACTGCATCTAGGAGCCAACAGATACATCATCAACAGACTACAGACGCTGCAAAATAATGTGCTCAGAACGGCCCTGAACATCCCCACCAGCGAGCATATATCCAATGCTAGGAGAAACCATCACTGGCTGAAAATTAGCGATAGGATCCTCTTTAAAACTGTATCATTAACCTTTAAATGTCTTAATAACGCAGCCCCTCCATACCTAAAGGAAAGAATAATTAGAAAAACTTTGGTACGACCGTCTAGGACATCCAATTCCTACTGCCTTCAAATACCCAGATTCAGACTTAAAAAAACAGGAGGTAACAGTTTCCCAGTAAAAGCGGCCTAGCATTGGAATGCATTACCAGTTGAGCTCAGAAGGGATCAGTCCTATTACAGTTTCAGACGCAAAACCCTCACATGGTTACGCCTTAACGACCATTAAGACTTATGATCACAGTTGTATGTTTACGTGTATGCTTCCTACCTGTACCTCTTAACACCTGTAACTAAGCTTCTAAGTAAAATACTCTCTGTACCACTCTATGCCTGTAACTAAGTTTTAAGTATTCTTGTTATGCTGTGCACCCAGTTACCTAAGGGTTTGGTGCGCCCTACAAATCAATAAACAAACAAACAAACAAAATTACTACTGCTCTGCAGGGGAGCCTGGATGAATAGTGGCTAAAGTGCCAAAACAGCCCCACACTACTACTACTAAACCTGAAATGATCCCAATACCTCCTTAGAATCTTGTGGTAACTACTGAGAGGTGTGTGCTAGCAAAGAAGCAAGCAAACACCAATGGTAGTGTGAGACCAAAATAAACAAAATGCCCAATCAAGAGTCCATAAAACATAGGATACTTTAAAGTAAAAACAGAAAACGCACAAATAAAAACCCTAATAACCTACCCCTGTAAGAAAAGACACAGAATATGCAGACTGTAAGATGAAAGAGTGCACTGGGTCTGAATATCGGGGTAGACAGCAATGTTCAGTGCAAAGTCTGTGTTCAAAAATGCCAGGAGATGACTCTTAAATTGTTACTGTGGCCATTAAAAGCAGGCTGGGACAACTCTGTTTTTATTTTCTTCTTAGATGGCTCAACAGCATCAACATAGGCTTCTTGGGGCTTTCCAACTGGTTGAAATGTCATCAAGATGGTCAAGCAATTTGTTCCCAATGGCTCGAATCCGAGTCAAGAAGGTCAAGTCGGTTCGACATGGTGCAGTGATGTGGTGTGGTGTGGTACTGTATCAGTGATAGGCTCAAATAGGCTGAAGAAACACAGAGGCTCAAAGCGGTTCAGTCGGTACGATGAGGACCAGGTGATGCAATGAAATTCTGCAGTGGTGGTCGGTTCAAAGGCGGCTGGAGCGCAAGCAGGCTATGGCCAAGTCAGCAGCTCGATAGCTCAAAGAGGTGTCAAAGGCAGCTCTGGGGTCCTGTGGCAGCTCAAAAGGTATCGAGTTGGCTCAAAAGTGAAGTGGTTCCTGGTCTTCTTGGTTGCTGGAGGACCCTATATAGGATTCTGCCCTTGCAATCCAGAAAGATTGCTAGAGAGCACTTGTAGGGACCATCAGCGCTTGTGAGCAGTATCCTTGCTACCAGTGTTAAAGCACCAGCAGGTCTTGTCCAAACAGTAGTGCAACCCAAAAGATCCTCTGGGATGGATGAGGGGAGGGTCTTGCTCCCTCCTTGGAGTCTTCACCTTCACCTCTATGGCACATGACTTTGAGTACACTGTGCTCCAAGAAAGATCCAGGAGAAACATTCTTCCGACACCCAAAGAAGATTCAACTTAAGGGGGTTTCATCCCCTCACCCTATGTACTCAATTTGCTGATGTAGATGGGTCCATTTCAAGCATTCTGTAAGGGTCCAAACCTGGCAGCTGTGGCAAGAGTCTTTGTCTGATGATGTCAGTCCAAGAGTATTTTGCCTGTAGGAAGTCGGAAGGGGCACAGGAAATGTGAATGGCTTAAATAAAATCCCAAAATGTTATGTTATGGTATATTGTGATTGTATATCACATCCTACCCCTTGTTATGGCTTTGAGGCGCTCATGGTGGAACTGCTGTATTGGCTGCAACTTCTCTCCTGGTCTATTTTAACTGCTCCCTCTCCACTATCTTCTCGACATGAAAGAGTCTCCAATAATCACCACCCTGGTGTGACCTTTCAGCATATTCTGGTAGAGCATGTGCTTGAAGCATTGGTTCCCATCTAATCAACTGGAATATTTCCTGACCTCTTGGGAAGGTGAAAGTCCTTCCAGTGGAGAACAAAGAGGAGTTTCTAACAAAGTTGCGATGGCTGGGCTCAAATGGCAAGTTTTCGGTGAAACCAACCCTGCACAATTGATGCACATAATAAATACTGTGTCAGTTGAATGAGTTGCTAGAAACAAAGCTGACAAAACAACGAAACCAAATCAAACCATATATGATTTATGTTAATTTATTATGCTGCAGTAGGTCTTGGAGTTCCACAATTATATAATTTGGATCAGGGTTGCCCAAAGTGATAGGGAGCCCCTGGCGGTTGGAACTTGGTATCCCAGCAGCCTGTTTGCAGGAACACACACGCTAGTCTGTAACAGTCAAGTTGCCAAATTGCAAGGCAGCTGCTACGAGTGTCAGTAGACAGTCCCAGCAGAGACACACATTTGCACTATACTGTTTAGCATGGATAATTATTAAAATGAGGTACGATTAGCAGAGCTAGAATTACCAGCATCATTTCATGTTAAAAATCAGATCAGA
Source organism: Ambystoma mexicanum (assembly GCF_040938575.1). Classification (NCBI taxonomy): domain Eukaryota; kingdom Metazoa; phylum Chordata; class Amphibia; order Caudata; family Ambystomatidae; genus Ambystoma; species Ambystoma mexicanum. Next base: position 603,920,538 of record NC_090922.1, read on the forward strand.
CTAGTACACAGTCACAGATGGTCTTCCAAGACACGGACCTATTATGTGATATATTATGTTCAATGACTCACTGACATCAGAAGCAATACGCAGCAGCTTGAAATCCACTTTTGGATTTCACCCACAAAACCCACAGCTGATCCTTTAGACGACTCCAGCTTTCACCCAATTCTAAATCTCCCTTATATGGCTAAGTTGAAAGAGTATGGAACAACAACAACTTAAAGACTTTGTGGAGAACAAAGACATTAGAGTCTAATCCAACTGGGCATAGACCATTTTGTGGAACAGAGGAAGTAATTACTTTCATTCTGGATTATCTGAGAAGGGAGACAGACCACTGTAAAACCAGGGCTCTGTTCCTGCTATATATGTCCGCCTCAGTCAACGCCATATGCCATAAAACCTTAATTTACAGACTCACCAAGGTGGAGTGTGAAATATAAGTGTTGAAATGTTTTTTTTTTACATATTTCTATTGCCATTTTGTCCATACACACAACATAATTTGCCCTGCCTCCCAATTCACTCCCTCCCCTACCCATCCCCCTTCCCCTTTGACCCCCCCCCCCACACCTCCCGAAGTATCACCCAGGTCAGGAGTCTCGGCCAGTCCTACCATATGTGCCTCCAGTCCCCCCTGCTTGCACACCCCCTCCAGCTTGGTGTTGGAGTACATCTTGTGCAAACACTCCGGTGTGTAATGCCACTGAACCATAATTTTGTACCAGGCTGCTCTGTTGAATGGATCTGGATAGCTTAGGTATGTTCCTCCACAGGTTATCCCAGTGTTCTCTCGGAATCTCCTCTTCTAATGTAACCTCCCATTTCTTCATGTACCCCCATGTTCGATCAGTTTCACCAAGTCCACTAAGATCGAGTAGAGTGTGGGGACCATCTGTTTATTCTCTGTATCTGTAGTGATAAACTTCTTAAACAGCCTCTTGCTTTATCTCTGGGTGTGACAGTCAGTGCCTCAATTGATAGTACCCCATTCTGTTTTTCTCTGTTAGCCCCATCTCCTGCCTGCACTCTTCGAATGATCTGATGTCCGCGCCCACCAACATATCTCCTACTCTTACATCCTGTTTTCTCCCGCTGTTTAAGCAAGCCCCCCGCCATCCCCGGAGAAAATTGTGGATTCCCAAATAGTAAAAAGGGGGATGGGCGTGTAGTGCGATATCCCTGGTCTACTAAGCGGTCCCAAACGTCACAGGTTACTGCCAGCACATGACTAAGACGGGTGTTCTGGGTCTATCTTGCCTGTGCAACCATAAGATCCCCTCTAGTGGGCTCCCTGCCACTGCCCTGTTCATTCTTGCCCAAGGTTTGGTCGTATCCCTCGTGAACCATTCCCGGACTACTCGTAGCTGGGCTGCCTCGTAGTACTTAATAAATGTTTGCAGGACCACCGCCCCGCCCCACCCCCTTGGGTGCAATCAATGTCCTCAGGGCTACTTTGGGGTGTTTGTTTTGCCATACAAAACGCAATACTAGCCTGCTGAGAGGTTTAAAGAAAGACAGCAGAACCTGGATGGGAAGTGGCTGAAAGTGGTATAACAGCCTAAGAAGCGGGACTATTTTTATCATAGTCATCCAACCCAGCCACAAAATCTGCAGCGACCACCATTTCCCCAAGTCCGCTGTCACTTGGCTAAGCAGCGCTGGATAGTTTGATGATATGTTGACCCCCAAGTACCTAATACCGTCCCTGGCAATTGGAAACGAGGAATATGTGGCAAAAGATTTTGACATGTTTACCTTTTCCATCACAGCGAGCTCTGCCATCAGAGTTGGGATTGACGTTTATGGTTCTGTCACGGTCCTAATCATGTCATCTGCGAAAGCAGATATTTTTTGTCCCTCGCCCAAAATGGTATGCCCCGTATGAGTGGGTTTTGCCCAATTGTAATTAGTAAATGCTCCAGATATATTGCGCACAGGAGCGGGGACAGGGGGCACCCCTGTCTTGTCCCCCACCCAATAACTATGCTCTGGGGTACTAGGGAGTTGATCTAGAGGCGTATCGAGTGGCATATGTAGTTGGCCTTGACCATGTGAATGAATTTAGAGCCAATCCCCATATGTACCATGGCTGCAAACAGGAAAGGCCACTCTACCCCGTCAAAGGCCTTCTAGGCGTCAAGTGAAATTAGCACCGATGGGACCTGCTGTATGGCTGCTTTCTCTACCAGGTGGATTATTTGTCTTGTGTGGTCACATGTCTGTCGCCCATTTATAAATCCTGACTGGTCCGTACCCATTAGGTTCGGGAATAGGGACGTCAATCTCGCTGCCAGAATGCCTGTGTAGATTTTAGCGTCAATGTTCAGCAATGCTATGGGTCGATTTGACCCGTATTTGATCAGATCTTTCTTGGACTTTCCGGAAACCACTACCTTTGCCTCAGTCATCGTCACGTCGCCCCCTCTTTGCATCCAATTGAATTAAAAAGGGTTGCAAGCTTGGGGCTCAACTTCAGGCAAAACGTTGTGTAGAAACATGCCATAGACCCATCCGGCCCCACCACTTTGTTCGTTGGCAGGGATTTAATTATCGCCTCAACCCGCTTCCTCCCTTAGGTCCTCCACTAGGCGTTCCCTTTCTATGGGGGACAGTTATGGTATGGGTAAGTGCCGAAGATACTATTTGACGGCAAGACGATCTTGGCCTTCTGAACAATACAGGGCACCAAAAAACTCTGCGAAGACTGCAGTTATAGCCTCCGAGTCTGTTGTCATTGTACCATCTGGCTGACCTATGCGTTCAATGGTGCAGTTGGCCTCCCTCCTTCTTAGCCTTGAAATAGTATCCGTTTTATCCCCAGCAGGGATCTTTCTGCCCTGCTGGTGTGCAACAGATGCAGCTGCCCTATACTCTCTTTTAGTTTCTTATACAGTGCCCTGCTCTTTTTACCCGCCATACCCTGCAAAACCTTGCGTAACTGGGATTCTAGATCTATTTCCATTGCCTTCCTCTGCTTCACCTTTTGGGCCCGATGTGCTACGATTTCCCCGCGCATTACTGCCTCAAAAGCGTCCAATAGTCCCTCCTGCGTGACCTCCTGACCTACATTAGTTTCGAAATACTCATCCATTTTATTCCCTAGTGATTCCGCCATTACTGAGTCGCACAGAATTTCCCTGGGGTGGGGAAAGTCCAAGCCCACAGTCCTCTTCGCGGCTTATCGGCTCTCTTTTATACGAGTCTCCTGCAGCATTATTATATCTGCTTGGCCACATCTAATCTGCATCTCAACTTTTTTGCGTTTGACTGGGGTATTCAGCCACCTCACATTATGTGATTGAATCTTGAAGGCCATACCTCATGGAGAACCTCTTCCCCTGGTTTGCTGTGGTCCCTCCGAACCCTACCCATCCCCGGCCATCCCTGGGGTTGTAGGTTCCCCCGTCCTCTATTCTCCCCCCCTCCCTTCCCTATCTCCCTATCCCTACATCCCCCCTCTTCCTTCCCCTTCCTCCCCCCACCACCGCAGGTTCTCTTTCCCTCCCTCCCCCCACTCCTCCTGAAGGTTCTCTCCCCACCCCTCCACTACCCTCCGGACCAGGCCTGAGTTACTACGATTCCCCCTCAGCACTACCCTTAGGCTCTGGTCTGTGTAAATTCCCAGGGCATACCCCACTGGGGGCGAACTACACCCGGTGAAGATTCCAACTTCACCACCAGACTACCCGCCACCGCCTAAGCCCCTTGATCCTTCTTCAAACCTCATGTAGTGTCGCGCTTATTACCACTCTCTCCCGTCCTCACCTCTGTTACCCCCTCTGCCACCTCTTTTGGTGTGAATTTTGATTTGCCACTTCTATATCAGGGCCCCTCCTCCCCTCGGTTACATTATCCCCTAGGGCCTCTCACTCGTGCCCCTCTACCCCACCACCTCCTCCACCCCCTAGACCATTCCCATGGCTTGCTCCACCCCGGGGGGGAGGGGATGGTTTGTTGCGGCGGTTCCAAGTCCTCTTCTTCCAAGTGCAGCAGTGATGGGCCTTACGCACATGATGTAGCTCTGTGCTGCCCATCATCCAAAGTGAAAGGGATCCCGAAGGGGAAAGTCCATTTGTAGGGGATACGATTGGCGATCAGGGCTTTTATCACCGGGCTCATAGCCCTTCTTTTTTGTAGGGTGGATAACACCAAGTCTTGAGAGAGCTGGAATTGCGAGCCAGTCATCGTTAAGTTCACTTGAGTTCTTGCCGCTCGTAGAATGCTCTCCTTCAGTTCGTACGAGGTTAGGGCAACCAGGACATCCCCGAGTCTCATTCCTGGCCCGATCTCTTAAGCCCCACTCTATGTATTTGGTCGATCATTATGTCCTCTGGCTGTGTCCTCTGGCAATGTGTCTATCAGTAGGTTCCCGAAGCACTGCTGGATCATTCCCTTGAGGTGCGCATCTAGTACCGATTCATTGAGAGCTTTCACCCGGATATTCAATCTGTGCAAGTGTTTTTCCAGGTCGTCTGTTTGTAATTCCAGTTTATGGGTGGCTCTGGCTAATTGTTCGAGGAGCTCGCTGTTCTGTCATACCTCCTCTGTGATCTCCGACAGCCCCACTTCTGTGACATCCACCCTGTCTCCAGGCCCTTTCACATACTCCCTCACCTCTTTCACAGAGCTTCTCAGTTCTTCCCTCAAGTCTTCAAATTGGTCTTAGAAGGTGGCCACCATTCTCCACGCTAGATCCTTAATGCAATCTTTTAAATCATCTTTATTGGAGGGCCATGGTGTGTGATGCCTGGTTATTTTCACCCAGCTCTGGCTGCTTACCCCCCTGCTGCCCGAGACCCTTCCACTGTCTGTTGTCTCCAACAGTGCTCCAATTGACCCCCTAGAGACTCAGAGGGAGTTTTGTGTCTGGCTGGGGTGTTTTCCCCTTGGCCCCAGTCATCTGGAGTGGCCTGTCCCCCATTGGCTCTCACTTACTAGTGTTGATGTTTCTCCACGAGGCTGTGCTCCTCTACCGCCCCTTCCCCAGGGCGACTCCCTCCTGCACTCTCCCGGTTCTAGCACCGGCTGCCTATGGATTGTCCACCCGGAGCCTCGTACTGGACACAGGCACCCCCTTCTGCACCACCCAGGCTCAGTTGCCCTCTCTTCTTGTCCCCGGGAAGGTGGTGATGCTTGGGCTCTATGCAGTTGCCTCCAGACCCTCCTTGTCTCCTCCCACCGTCTTTTTCTCCACTCCCGGTTGTGTCTCGCAATTCGGGGACCACACCCTATCTGTGCTGTACCCTCCTCTCTAGCCTCGCCAGGTGTCTACCTGGTTGGTTTCCCTCTGAGTCTCTTGGTTTATGTGGGTCCGGAGGTTCGCTCCTTCTTTCTGCTCACCTCCACTGCCCCTCGCCAAGCCTGTACTTTGAGCACTGCTCCTTACTTATCCTCCTGAGGCTTCTGCAAGACTGTTCTCTTCTGTATTTCCCCTGTCTCCTTCTTGCGGGGGCACGCATCTCCTTCGCCTTACTCTGCCTCCAAGCTCTGTGGGGGCCATCTTCCTTCTCTTCGACCCGTCCTCTACCAGCCCCCACTGCATCTACAGAGGGGCCAAAATCTTCCGACCAACTCAGCTGCCTGCTCTCCAATCGCTCCTCTATGGGGTTGCTATGCTCACCACCCCTCATTGCTCCAGCCCTCCCGCCAAGCCACACAATACCGGCAGCAGCGGGGACTGGGGTCTTTCCTTCTCCACTCCCACTTGGGACTGCTTGCTGGCCTGGGAGCTCTCTCCTCTGTTCCCGTCGGGCGATCGCGAGGCTTCGCACTGTGACCCGACCAGCACTTTGCTCGGGGTCCCCATCACGTCTCCCCTCGTGTCTCTTGTACTGCTCTCTAGCCGGGCCAGGCGTCCAGCTTTCTCCTCACCTGCAACCTTCGTCACAGTGCCTCTAGCGTCCACCGCGCCCTCTCGCTAGTACTGGTTCGGTATGCCGGTCCGGTCCCCTCGCTCTCAGATTCAAATCTCTGCTCACCGCTGACGATGCTTCACATGCCGGAGCTGTACCCATGGAACCAGGGCACCCAGGGGGCGAATCACCACTGCCACAGACTTGGTCGCTCCTCTCCATCCCCACTCTGGTCCTCTGCTTATCCTGGAGAGGAGTCCTGACACAATCAGCCTCTCCGGAGCCCCCTCCGCTACTCAGTCTCTCCTGAATGCCCGGTGTCAGTCCCTGTGCTGCCCACTCACCCCACCTGGGGATCCGCAAGCTTTGGTGGGGCTCGGATCTCCTCTCTCCTCGACAGAAAGTGGTACGTTGCTTCTGTGTTGTACGACGCGCCGGTCTGTAAGAACCTCAACGGCTTGCTGCAGTCGGCCTAAGTCGGAGCGCAGGACCACACGTTCTCATTCATTGGCAGCCATCTTGGAATCCAGTGTTGAAATGGTTTAAATCGCTTCCGACAGATTGGCAGCAGGCAGTATTGCTGGCATCATTTTTCTCCAAGGCTTAACAACAGAATTGTGGGATCTACAGGGATCAGCAATGTCTACGCAAGTCCTCTATTCAAGCCTATTAAATCCTTTACAGTCACAATGGATTTCTGCGCAGAGGATACCCTACTGGACTTTAAGTACAGACAAATCTGCTATTCTGAGCCTCTGAGGATTGCTTTTTGGCAATAACTGGATGGAGAAGAGTCTAAAATGAATCCAGTAAAGACCAAGACTATGATTATAAACAAGCGGGATAGTTCATGGCCAATTAACTTGTGGCCAAAGGATTAGTGAAGTGGCCCTCAGCCGTAAAACCCAGTTAAGAATTTGGGGGGTCTTAATAGATGCCAATCGTACATTAGCCAACACTCAGGTGCATTAAGAGAGCACTTTCTCTTTGAGACTCCTCACTTCAAGTAGTTATTGCTTTGGTTTTGTCCATCCTGGACTAAGAAAATCTATCTGGATCTACCCAAATACTTTATGAATATGCTCAAGAGTCCTCACAACGCGACAGTCCGACTTCTTCTAAAAATCAGTAAATTCGATCAAATCACAACAGTTCTTAGACAGTTACACTGGTTGCCTCTGGACTGCAGTGTGAAATTTAAATGACACAATCTGCTACACAAAGCTTTATCACAGTTTAGGGCCTATGTTCTGTGGTACAGATTTACTAGATCTGTTCCACTCAGTGGATGGATATCGTCCACTACTTATCTTATTGTTCCCAGAAGCAGACTAAAACGTAAAGTGTTGGTGATCCCGTCCTCTAGGTACATGCTGCAAATTAAAGAACTCGCTTCCTCAATCCAATGCGCTGGATACCAATTTTCATTGTAGAAAGGCATTGAAAACACTTCCTTTGTAGCTCCAATCTACAGGAGCTACATCAGTATTTAGTGCTAGAATGCCACTCTGGTCGTAACGCTGCTCTCCATAAAATAGCACAACAGAGACGCGACACTTCTCCCCACAGCCACCCTTTACAAACAACATGGTGTCTTTAGCATAGGAATTATAGAAGCTGTTTCCATCAGGCAAATGAAAAATAGACAGAACTATCAAAAAGTATAGCAACTCATCACGAGCATTGAGCAATTTATGTATGCAGCTTGCACTGCCAGATAGCACAAGGGGCAAAGAGCCCAGGTACTGACAGGGAATTTATCATCCACTCCTCATCACAAAGTTACAACCACCACATTAAGTATTTTTGAAACAGTGCAAGGGCATGATCATAGTCTTGTCAATCAGAGAATCCTGAGCATTCTTACCAGAAGCTGTGTCCACATTTGGTCATGTAGGCTTCTTCGATCATATCAAAGCATATGGGGCTGCAAGAAAAAACAGGGGTTCAAATGAGGCAATTACAAAAACAATGCTTCAATTTACAATGCCACCTTCCAGGGAATCTAAGGTAAAGAGGAACGGAAAGAAAACTATAACTGCAAAGCATTTCTACCATCGAGACAGAAGCCAATAAATGTTTGGAAATCCAGGATCTGAAGGAGGATGTATACAGTACAGTGAAGAAAAGGCAGATGATTCACAGTACCTTGTGCAGTCAACCACAGGTTGAATCTTATTAAAAGAGCAACAACCCCTTTTAATTCTATTTGTTTAAACTACACAATTAAGAGTGTATGAATTTGGCCCAAGGACACCGTAAAAAGAACAGAAAATATGACAATAAAAAGACAGGAGGCAGACAAACCATACTTTCTCTCTCCCACCCTTAAACCCAGAAAGCAAACCAAAATTGCAGCGGGATAATTGTTTTCACCAAAGAATCCTCAAGAAGTCCAATACCAATCCTCCAGGAACTAACATATTTTGGAAATGTAAATAGTTTATCTTTGTTTTTCATAGGTGAACAGTGATAAAACACTTCTAAACTGAACAGGTAGAAGGGGGGGTAGGTTCCTGAACCCCTCCTCCGCACCAACACAATTTACGTCACTGCTCCAAAAAACCGAAACCATGAAATCCCTTCACATTCACTCAAGACAGTCTTCGCCGCCACAAGCTCATAACGACCTAATGGGCTGTATAAAGATCACATATTAGAACAAAAAAACGACATCGGACTAACATTCCAGCTATCTGCCTTTCTTTCCGGCGAGAGCTTCCTCTCCCCACCATCTCGCACATCTGAAACTTTCACCTCGCCTGATGTACACTTACCAAGTGGCCCACTCTCTCTTTCCCCGCTTGCAACTAGGGGTGTACCGAACTTCGGCTTCGAGTAAACATTTGGCCGAATTCCGGCTGAAACCAGCTAATTGGCATTCGGCTGAATGCTTACTTGAATTGGTACTCGAAGCTGAAGTTGCACCCCTGCCCTACTCAGCACAAGCAGCAAGACGGCCAAGAACACATATAGCTCTCCAATAAGGAAATGGAGGGAACCTTCTCCGGGATGAAAGGACTCCCACAGTTAAGGGAGTGTGCATAATGGTGTTGCGAAGATATCCTTTGCAACCTTTGTCATCTGCCCCACCCCACAGCCGCTCACTGTCAGCACCCCCTCCTGGGCGGCCTTCCTCTGCAGCATAGAGGATAAAAGGCCTTTTGTTTTCAGTGGGTGGCACCGATCTACAATTTGAATGGGGGGGGGGGAGGCTTTGTCGGCAGGATAACTGCGGCAGCCTGGGGGGGGGGGGGCATTTAAAGGGATGGTGCTGCCATGAGACGGAGCCCTGAGGGGAGCGGGGCTCTCAGGGAAGTAGGCCCGGTCTGCCAACGTTGCACCCCCATGCTTCAACTGCCGGAAGGAGCATCGCGCCTCACTCCCCAAAAGACAACACACCTTTGTTTTCATTTACTGAAACATACCACCAAACTATCAGGCAGCTAAAAGGCTTGAGTGCCTGCTGCGGTCACATTATTCTAGCATTCCTCCTGCTGTCGATCCCACGCGCAGCAGTGGGCTATCACCTTTGTGCTGATGCTTTCTAATTCAACATTCTTCATGATACTGGTGTGCGCCCCATGTAGTCCCTACCTTGGACTAGAATGGCTCACAATTTCTCATGTTAGGATGTGCCCGGAAATGTCCCCCATCTCACGATGGCTGGTGGGAGAATGTATATTTTATGGTCCTTTCCACCACAACCACCTCTCTTAATAAACCTCTCATCAATATTATAATATTCGAGTTTACACGGCTAGTGCCAAGAGGCCGTGCAATCGGCAGAGGGGAGCTGTATTAAAGGCAATGATAGAGCATGGTAAAATGAGCCATGAGTAACCGCAGCCCCTCCAAAAATAAGGGACTAAGCAGTGGCTATTAGGTGTGTCACACACACACACACACACACAAAGCGTCTGCGATTGATTTCTCATAAAGGGCCGATAACGCCAGTGACCCAACGCCCCACAGGGGCCGAGGTCTCCATAAGCAGCAATGGAGGCCCTTGGACGCAACGCACCAGCTGCCCCACGTTGCTAAGCTGGTTTAGGGCTTCATCTGACTGCTGGGCAGTAAAGTGGCACCTGGGAAGACCCCCAGAGCCTTTCGGAGTGGATATCCTGGTTGAAAATGTAGTGCTATTTAGTGGGGTGCGGCGAATAAAAGGCATACGACCCAAACGGACACCTCATGCAAAGGTGCCATCTGAAAGGCTACACTCCCCACAAACTGCTCTGCTTCTCAATCATTAGCCCATCATCAGAATCAAAAGCCGAGTGCTGCCCTGATTCTGTTATCCACTGATTTACTTTCCTGCCCCCCCTCCCCCGCCCCTCCAGTAAAATAAACAAATACGGAAAATCCCCCATTTTTGCTGTAACTGGTGGCCGTGTACCAACTCATCGCAAGCTTACCGCCCGTCAAGGTCTTCAATCCATTTCATGTAAAAAGAATCACATTGCTTACTCTCCCACCCTCCCACAGGTTCCACCCATTTCCACATTTCACTAAGGAGGCTTCACTTTTCGCTTGATGGAGCAGGGACTGATTTGGAAAGACTGGGAGATTACTATTTTAAAGTTATTTCTTTGTTATTAGCAGTGTCATATTGTAATATGTAAATGTTTAAGTAATTGGAGTTGTGATGGAACGTTTTATTGGGAAATGAAAGCAAACAATAATAAAACTTCCCTTCTAAAGCATAGTTACAGCTATAAACTATTTATAAGTACTATGCATGTCCTTCACTGAAGTCCTTTTAAAACAAGCATTGTTTTGGCCTGTTATGCATATATTGACACATTTCTAGTAGTTAATTACTATTCGGTTCACTATTCAGCTTTGGCCGAATAGTTCGGCCAACTATTCGGTATTCAACCGAATGGTAAATGTACTATTCGGTACACCCCTACTTGCAACACTTCTCTAATCCTCGGAAATACTGAACTACATCCACGTGTACTAGTGACTGTACTGGTGCAATCCCACTCCGCATGTCAAGATATTACTCTGTTGCACGCTAGTTTGCCGTGCCTACTGAGCATACAACCGGATTTATCGATGTACAACCTAACATTATCTCTCTGCAATTTCCAATGGCCAGTGTCGCCGTGTTGCATTGTGTGTGCCCCCCACTTACTGGTCGCCTGTGTTTTTAGTGTGTGTGTGCCCCCCCCACTGGTCGAATGTGCTGTACTGTGTGTGACACCCCAATCTGGTGTCTGCCCCCCCCCTATCTGATCGAATGTGCTGTACCGTGTCTCCCCCCCCCAATCGGGTCGAATGTGCTGTACTGTGTATGCCCCCCCCCATCTGGTCAAATGTGCCCCCTTCTGGTCAAATGTGCTGTACTGTGTATGCCCCCATCTGGTCGAATGTGCCCCCCTCTAGTCGAATGTGCTGTAGTGTGTATGTCCCCCCCCATCTGGTCAAATGTGCCCCCTTCTGGTCAAATGTGCCCCCTTCTGGTCAAATGTGCTGTACTGTGTATGCCCCCATCTGGTCGAATGTGCCCCCCTCTAGTCGAATGTGCTGTACTGTGTATGCCCCCCCCCCCCATCTGGTCAAATGTGCCCCCTTCTGGTCAAATGTGCTGTACTGTGTATGCCCCCATCTGGTCGAATGTGCCCCCCTCTAGTCGAATGTGCTGTAGTGTGTATGTCCCCCCCATCTAGTTGAATCTGTGTGTGTGTGCCCCCCCTTCTGGTGAAATGTGCTGTACTGTGTATGCCCCCAGCACATCTGGTCGAATGTGCTTTAGTGTCTTGCTCCCCCCCCCTTTATGGTCGAATGTGCTGTAATGTGTGCACCCCCTATCTGGTTGAATGTCCTGTAGTGTCTGTGCCCCCACCAATCTGATTGAATGTGCTGCAGTGTGTGTGAAAACACTACCCACCCAACACTATTCCCTGCATTTGTATGTAGCTGCAGCCCTGCAACATGGGGCAGGCACCATGTATTTGCTTACTGACTTAAATATTATACCTGTGGGTTACTGCCCCCAACTAAATGGAGATAGACCCAATAGATGTGATCACCAAGTACTATTTTCTTGCACTTGGCATAGGATGTGTATGTAACCCATCTATTATGCTTCCCTTTGTAACCTGAAGCACTTACTGTAACCATATTCTTAAGTTAAAGCACCTTGAATCCTTAGGGTTTTGTGCACTATATAAGTGTCAAATAAAATAAAATAAAGGTGAGTGGCAAAGCCTAAACTGATTCCTCGCTTCCAAAAGGAATGAATGGAATTTACTCCCACAACAGGACGAGCAGCAAAACCATATGCTAGGTTGCATGGAATAGCCAAACAAGTACACAATGTGTTTTTAGGTGGTGTTATATGGCATCAGATTTCGTGTCTGCTTTTGAGACGATTGCCAGGGCTTTCGAAGCAATACCATAATCAGGATTCTTCCATTTTATATTGGAGATCCTTCCTGGGACAGCTAGACATACTAAGTAAATAAACAGAGCTTGTAAGGAGTCAAATCTCTTTTCTCATTTCCAAGAACCAGTCTTTCGAAGAGTGTGCCAGGGTTCATTAGTTGGCTATTGAGAAAAGCTTTGTAATGAGCTCTGGCTGCAAATTCTAGATTGCAGTGTTGTTGGATTTTGCATCCTATTTCACCTGGTTCCCTTTCCCTGGCAGCATGCTTCTCTTCACCTTCTTGCAGCGACTGCACCACTTTCAAGCCAAATGTTGGTGCACCCGCTTTGTGAGACACTTTCAGGAATCCTGACTCCATATTTTAGGTCTCCTGCTCTTCTGCTCATCAACCTCCCAATAATGAACCTCCCGCAGGGTTCCAGCCAAACTCTGCAATATTAAAGTTACTCAACGTAGTAACTAGAGCACTCATAGTCCCCTTTTCTCCATCCTTGTGGCGTCCCCAACATGACGATGATAACGTAACATTTGGTAGCGAAAAATTGATCTTCCCCTTTAAATTTAGTATACCGTGCGAGGCGCGGCCTCGGCGTGGGATCGCCCCGCTGAGGCCCCGCCAAAGCCGCGCCCTCTGGCCCCTCACGCAATTTCCCTTTGAACACATCGGACGCTTAGATACCTGGCAACTCCTAGTACATATTAGTCCTTGGCAAGGTGGGTGGGACGTATGGAGGAAAGGGGACTATGGATTAGGAGTACTCTAGTCACTATGATGAGTAACTTTAATTACTCATACGTGCTGTCCCCTTGCCTCCATTCTTGAAGGCGATTCCACCAAACAAGAACACAGGGTGGAGCTGTGACAACCTGCCTCATATCTAGGATAAAACAAAAAGGTTCTTCAAACCGCCTCACCAAACTCTGTATCGCGCCTAGAGCAGGTTTCCAGCGAGTAGTGCCTACAGAAGGCTGACGCAGTGGCCCAAGTCGCCTTGCTGATGACATCCCAAGAAGCATGTCTCTGAAACACGACGGCTGTGGCCTTAGCTCTGACTGCATGGGCATGAATCCCCTCTGGAACAGGTTTGCCCTTGGCCGTGTACGCCTCTGTAATGGCCTGAGCCCACCACCCCTCCTCCCCCCGCCCCCAAACAATGCCTCGGACTTCCTGAAGGATTTCGTCCGAGAGAGATAAAACTTGAGAACCCTTGTGAGGTCCAAGGAATCTAGAGCCCTCTCTGCCTCAGACTGCAGGTTCCGGAAGAACACCAGAAGGCAGATCTCTTGATTCAGATGAAATGGAAAGAGCACCTTGGGCAGTGAGCATGCAAGATGACATTGTGGTTGTGAAACGTGGTGAAGGGCTCGCACGAAGACAATGTCTGCAGCTCACCAACCCTGAGCGCAGATGTGAGAGCCACCAATACAAGTCTTTAGCATCACCAAGTGGATCTCCACAGAGGCCATCGGTTCGAAAGGCTGGCGTTGCAAAGCTGCAAGAACCCAATTGAGGTCCCACACCGAATGCAGATTATGCACCAAAGGAAAAAGCCTAGACAACCCCTAAAGGGGGTGTTAGGGAGAATTCTCAAAAATTTGCTAATTCCCATCACCTTAGAGACCCCCAGCAACTTTGCTGGATTTTGAGGACTTGATTTCTTTACCTGGAGAGAGTCTGAGCCTTTTGCCCACTCTCTCATGTATTTTAATATGTGTTTTCCTCTGTGTTTTCTTTGGTTATGGAGTCTAAACAACTCCATAGGCATCATCTTTTCATTTGTGTCACACAGCACCCTCAGTGCAGTGACACAGGGAAACCTTTCAGGCTTTCCCAAGGTTTAAATACCTTCTCTGGGATACACTGCTGTTTCCCAGAGTAAGCAAAGTGAAATGGACTTTATAAGTCGTTTAAATTCCTAGACCCAGCACACCCTATCTTACAATAGAGTGCTGGAGGGGTTACTTGGTATCCCCTATGTCTAGATAATTATATAGCAGTCAAATGCAACCCTTTCCTCTTAGAATGGCTGGTCGCAGTGATTTTACAACAAACTACCATGATTTTTCCCGACCGCGAACTATTCGTAGCTCCGGTAGCATTAAATCGCGGGAGCCATGGTTTTCAAGATGGCATCTGAGCCCCCTTTGTTTAAACAGAGTCCCGGTCATCTTTTTTCACAAGGTCCTTCTAGAGTTTGTCTCTGCATGCCAAACCTAGTTTGGTTCCTTTGTTCATTCACCTTTGGCGGGCTTCAGGAGTGAAGACCGCCTCTGGCGCCCGAGTGTCTGGGGTGGGCAGAAAGCGAGGGAGGTGCCGAAACTCCCTGTGCTTAGTCTCCTAGGCGACCCAAATGCACTCGGTGGTGATTGGCTGGCTGACTGTCCGGCAAGGACAGCCACCCTGGTGGGTGAGTGACAGCTAGGATGAAATTAATGGGTGAGAACTGAATAAAAGGGGAGTCTCTTTGCTTGGAAGGCAGAGTCGACCACTGGAATGAAAGAACCGAAGATTAGCTTGGAGAGGACGGCTGCTGCAACTCCTGGACCATTGGTTTGCCCGGTGAAGCCCTGCTACAGGTCTGAATCACCAAGTTCACCTCGACAGAGAAGCCACTGCAAGGACGACTTCTCCCTTTGAGTTGGTGGGACCAATCAACTCGACAGTAAGCCACCCGGACACCTAATCTCAGAGCTGGTTGAATTTCCTCAGAGTGCTACAGGAAACCGTATAACCAGGGAGAGGGACACCAGATTGTGTGCTTTACTTACAGCCACTGGAATTGAAGTTGCCAGTTGCAAGCTTTTGACTGTTCAAATGCAGTGCAGGAGTCCCCCGACGTCCTCCCTCGTCTCCACGACTGAGGCCCAGGAACAGCGAGATCTGCAGGAACTGCCAGGAACAGAAGTCATCATCTGCCTCTTTTTCTTCATTGTAAGGTACTGTAAAACAAGACAGAGTACTTGCCTCTTGCGTTGAAGGTGCTTGAAACCTTTGCAACTCACAGGCCTAATCAGCTTGTGACCCAGCATATGATTATTCTTCCTACAAACTACTTCTAAGAACTTGCGCAGAGATTTTTCCGTCTATTTACCAGAACTGCTTTGTCCTATCCAAGACTTTAGCCCATTTACTTTGGCCTAGCCTATTGAATTGAACTGACTCTTCTAGTGAACTGAAAATATTTGCACTGTCTAAGAATAATTGTAACCTTTTATGTTCCAATAACCTTTGCCTTTTACTCCTCTTGAAAAGTATTCTGAACGCCAACAGTAAGATATTCATGTCCCCAGCACCCTTGTTACTCAAGTTGCCTGTGATTGTAGGTTGCGTCTGTGGGCCACCCCAAAAGGGTCTTATCTGGTTCAGAAACTTGCAGTGAACAGTATTGAAGTTCTATTGAATGTTTTATAATTGAATGGTTAATAAATTAATAAGTATTTAACCAAGAAACCTTGAGTGTACGAGTTTATTTGAACACCTGTGATTGTAGACCTCTGTGTAACATCATTACTGCTCACATTTCCCCTCTTGAGATAAGCCTGGCTGCTCAATACGCTACCAAGACTGTGTAGTACAGACTTATACCAAAGGTTGGTTTGCTTACACCTGTAGTCATAGTTGCTTGTAGTGCTCCCAGAGGGTAGTGCATTCAAACTTTGCCTAACACTGGTGGCAGCGGTGGGTTAAATTGTAGAGTTGTTACATTGAGAGTTCTGCTTTACTTTTGTTTAAATAATAACCTTCACAAGGCTAAGATCCACTAGAAAAGCAATTGCAAAATGCCAGATACGGATAACTTCAGATAGGAAGCCCTGATCATTCTAACAGTAGATCAACTGAAAGATGTGTAAGGTCAGGAATCTCCCTGTTAAAGGAAAGAAACATGAATGGATTGAAAGATTGTTGAATCATCAAAGTCTGAGAAATAGGGCTGTCACTCCCTCAGAAAATGTGGAAAATGATGAGGATGATAATGATTCAGAGTCTAACTCTAATGTTATTGAGGAGTCAGAAGAGTTAGAGGAGTCTCAGGATGTGAGCCCCTCTTTACCTCAACCAGCTCTTAGGCCTCAACCTTTAGCCACAGGGACCCTACCAGGTCCAGTACTGAGTCCAGAATGTGTCTCTCTTGAAAAAATGAGACTTGAGTTAGAGTTCAAAAGGCTATAACTGCAAACTGAAAGTAAACATCAAGAAATCAAACTCAGAGGAATGGAAATGCAACATGCTCTTGAAATGAAGAAACTGTCTCTTGAAAATGTTTCTATTCCAGAGTCTTCTAGGTCTTCCAGTCCAAAGATACCTCGCAAGCCTAAGGAAGCTGTTCATATGTATGAGGTGAGATTTGATATTTTGGATTAGTTGGGTGCTTTTGAGTATAACTATGGGATTCAGGGTTTCATAGGGAATCAGTTGATTCCTTGGCTTTTGCCTAGGCTCCCCCAGGTTGCAACTGATGCTGTAATGGAGGTGGGGAATCTTGAAAGATTGGAGTATGAAAATGTGAACCTAGCTTTGATAGCTATATTTGGGAAAACTCCTTCCTAGTACCTTAAGCGGTTTAGGACCCTCAAAAAGACTGATGGTACCCCTTGGGCTACCTGGGTGTGTGCATGTTTGAAGAACTTAGATGGTTGGGTTAAGGGTTACAGAGTTAACACTTTCAAAGGAATAATAAATCTATTTTTGTTGGAATCTATTTTTGATGCCTGCTCTCCTGAGCTGAGACAGCACTTGGCTGACTCTAAAGAGATTGATCCCAAGAAGCTAACAAAAGCTGCTGACTTCTGGGTTGCCACTCATGGCTACTCACAAGGATTCTGAGCAAACGGATGAAGGGAAGCAGCAAGATAAAGATGGCAAAGAGAATTCTAATAGCTCCAACACAAAAGAGGGCCCCAAACAGAAAAAGGGTAAGCCACAAGGGAAACCGAATCAGTCCAGTGATACCTCTGGTGCCCGACCAGAGGGAGGTCAGCAGAAGCCCGCATTTGTCAAAACATTTGGAATATGTTATGCTTGTGGGTCAAATGACCATGTGAAAGGGGATCCCAGATGCAAGGGTAAACCTTCAGGGGTCCACACTGCCTCCTTAGCCGTCATCCCTGAGGGAGAAGTACATTTGGTAAGTGGAAACTTTCAACTACTGGCTGAAGACCCCATTGGAGTCTCTGCCAGTGTTTCTTTAGTGTCCCTGGGTATGTGGGAACAGCAGAATGTAGAGGTCTATAATTCTAAACCAGATAACACAAAATAATATTACAAGGACAGTGTACTTCTAAATGGACAGGAGACACCTGCCATTAGAGACACTGATGCCAGCATTACAGTGGTGGATGAAACCTTTTTCAAACCTGAGGATGTTGTTAAGGCACCCAAAGGCCCCACTAAACTTGCTGGAGGCCCTTTCCAACTGCTTCCAAGACTACCAGTTCTCATCCAGTGCAACCATATGACTGTACGAATACATGTCAGTGTACAAAGTGAGGTGCCTGGGAGAGTCCTGTTAGGGAATGACTTAAAGACTCTTGGAGTTGTATTAAGCACTCCCAGGCCTCACAGTAAAAAGGAAACCGGAACAGACAATGAAGGCTAGAGAGCTCACCCTAGATGACTCAAGAGGTTGTTACAGGAGAACCTAGAACACCAGTCCACAGGAAATTCCAACTTCTATTTCCAGAAAAAAGGAGACAAAGGGGAAACCCAAGGTCTCAGGAAACAAGATAGATAGCACTGCTGTGCATCAAGCCAGGACATCCCCGAGAGAAATGTCCAAAGTCACACCTGTGACTACTCCACCAGCTGAGTGTGAGAAACAACCAGGAGAGGTTGAATCAGCTGCTGAATATTCAGAGCTGGAAGAAGACTTTCCCCCTGTTGGAGATCTGGATCCTAAAAGATCATCCTGAGCTGCAGTCTTTACTGGCAGAAGGTGGCCCCTGTAGGGCACACTTCAGTAGAGGTCAAAGAGAGTGTCCTACTCTTGAAGGACTTCGCCAACAGGCAGCTTCCCAACTGAACGGGCAAGAGCCAGGGAAGCACAGGTTGTACTGGGAGGATGCTCTCTTCTACAGTGAACCTACTGAGTCTATCCCAGGGGACTACAGAAGACTTGTAGTGCCTTAAGAGATAAGACACCAGTTCCTATAGTTAGCTCATGAGATTCATTCAGCTGGTGTTCACTTAAGCTTTAAGAAAACCAAGGAAAGGATTCTCTATATTTCTACTGGCCTAAATTGGGTTCTGATGTAGATAAATTCTATAGGAGCTGTCACGCTTAGACATCTGGCAAGAGTGGAGCCAAGAATGTGGCACCTTTGGCAACTCTCCCAGTGTTGGGAGTTCCTTTTGAGAGGATAGGAATCGACATTGTTGGTCCCTTAGACACTCCAACCTCTTCAGGCAACCGATTTATATTGGTTGTGGTAGACCATGCTACACGGTATCCTGAAGCTATACCTATGAGGACTGTTGCTGCTCAGGCAGTTTCTAAGGCCCTACTTGGTATTTTTTTTTACCAGGGTAGGTTTTCCTAAGGAAGTCATCTCCGACAGGGGATCAGACCTTATGTCCCACTACATGCAGGCCATGTGGAAAAACTGTGGAGTGACTTACAAGTTCTCAACTGCCTACCATCCCTAGAGAGGTTTAATCGAACTATGAAGAGCATGATAGATGCTTTAGAAGAACCCCTTAGAAGATAGTGGGACCTTCTACTGCCATGCCTTCTCTTTGCTTATAAAGAAATCACTCAGGAGGGAGTTGGATTTAGTCACTTTGAGCTTCTCCATGGTCATCCAGTT
Organism: Ambystoma mexicanum; assembly: GCF_040938575.1. NCBI lineage: Eukaryota > Metazoa > Chordata > Amphibia > Caudata > Ambystomatidae > Ambystoma > Ambystoma mexicanum. The sequence goes on from NC_090922.1 coordinate 603,939,597, forward strand.
AGAGGCCCCTTGGCCCTAATTAAGGAGGGGTTGGAGAGTGCTCCTTCCCCCAAGCCAGTGCGAGTCACTAACTATGTGTTAGGTCTGCAAAGGAAAATGACACACATGATGACAGAAGCATCTGATACATTGAAAGCAGGTCAGGCTCTGGTGAAGCATTGGCATGACCAGAAGGCCAACATGGTGGAGTTTACTCCAGCTAGTTCTAGTTATGGTACCTACAAGGCAGGGGGCCTTACAGGACAAATGGATTGGACCCTTCAAGGTTGTGGGAAAACTGGGAGAGGTCAATTATTTGGTAGACTTAGGAAATCCTAAGGTGGCCCCCAGGGTCTTTCACACCAACCGTCTAAAAGCCTATGTCTCTGGACCACAACTGGGAGCTTTGCTTCTAGCCACTGCTCAGGAGGATAGCTAACCTCTACCTGACCTCCTCAGGGGACAACCTTAGGATGGGAAAATAGGAGGAGTTAATCTCTCTTCTAATCTGACACTGGAACAACAGGAGGAGTGCACATGTCTGTTAAATCAGTTTGCCTCTGTGTTTTCACTATCACCAGGCTTGACCCCTTGAGGCCAGCATGATATTCTCACTGGTGACTGTTCACCTGTTAAAAGCAGAGGTTACAGGATGTCAGACCATGTAAGAGCCCAAATAAAGGAAGAGGTCAACAAGACCCTTGATCTCGGGGTAGTAGAGCCATCTACAAGTCCTTAGTCTAGTCCAGTTGTGCTAGTACCAAAGGCAGGATCCAAGGAGTTGAGATTCTGTGTGGACTATAGAGCCCTAAATGCAGTCACAAAGACTGATGCCAATCCTTTACCTAGGACAGATGAACTGGTGGATAAGTTTGGTTCAGCCAAGTACCTCAGTACATTTGACCTAACCTCAGGCTATTGGCAAATAGCTCTGACAGACCATGCCAAGGTGAAAACTGCATTTTCGACCCCAGCAGGCTTCTACCAGTTTAAGGTTATGCCTTGTGGATTAAAAAACGCACCTGCTACATTCCAAAGGATGGTGAATCATGTTCTGAATGGGATGGAGAACTTCTGCATGGCATACTTGGAAAACATTGCAGTGTTCAGCTCTACTTGGAAAGAACATGCTGACCACTTAGGTTATTTATTACAGGCTCTTGAGCAGGCCCATATGACCATAAAGGCAAGTAAATGTCAAATTGGTTACAGCAAAGTGGTCTACCTTGGACATGAGGTAGGAGGAGGTGGAATAAGGCCATTACTTAGCAAAGTACAAGCTGTACAAGAATGGGGCACCCCTACAACTCAACCCGAAGTTAGAGTCTTTTTAGGTCTCATTGGTTATTATAGGAACTTCATAGAGAACCATGGGACCATAGCTTCTCCCTTGAATGTGGTCTCCTCACCCAGGTTTCGACCTGTTGTGGACCGAAATGAAAATGTTGTTTTTGTCATTTAATTATGAATGTGGAGAAAACCCCTTTAAGCACCTTGTGACGTAGTAGGTGTCAGGGTGCATGCTCCCAAACCCTTGAATCTGGTGAGGGCACCCTTGACACTGGCATCCTTAAGGGTTTATCAATCCCCTAAGAAGTACCCTAGAATCTCCTGCACTCAGTCTTGGCGCCGCTGGTGCCAGGCTCATAGTAGGTGTTGAACTCATGGAACTATATTCTCGGCTTAGTGAGGCTGAGCCTTCCGGTACAGGGTGTGGCTGTGGGACTACTTTACCCGAAGTGGCAGGATACAGCTAAGGGACTATTTGCCTGGAACTACTTGCAAGGCTATTTAAACCGCACCCTGCAAACAGAACACGCTTCGCGTTATTCTGCACTCCTGCAGCGTAACGCTCACCATGTCTGCTCAGCTCTTCTTCAGCCACACCCGTCCAGAGTTTTCTATCCATCAGCACCTGTGAATGGAAAAGAGAAGAACAGGAGTTATTTAGCGACGAAGGCCTTACCTGCAATCGAACATTCCGGCCCTGCCTTCCGCTTATTCCCGGACCGCCGCATCTGCAGATAAGAAGCAGAAAAGAAGGTACCGCACGAACATCCATCCTCACCTGGGCCGGCATCTTCCAGGAACTTCATTGAGCGGCCCTTTCATCATCTTCCTGGAATTGCACTGCACCTGCTGAATAGAAAAGAGACAGCGGGTTAGTCACGCACAGCAAGAAAGGCTATTCAAACATTCGGCGCGCCTCGCATCGTGCTATACTCACCTGCAAGAAACCTGCTTAACATTACAAGGAGAGTCAATCCATCATCCGGAAACCGCTCGACAATACGCCTAAAAGAAAAGAACAAAATGCTAGTTTTGGGCGACAGAGACTTTAAGCATCTAATCCAAGAAGGCATTGGTATAGAGACTTACCTGCTTACTCAGGTTCTTCCAAATCAGCAGCAACACCCATCGGATCAGTGAAGTAACTTGATCTTGGGGAAAGACTGTACATACCGCGCCCCTGCCAGAGAGTGCAGGACGGAGAGCCCACCTTTTAAAAACCCAAGGTGAGCCAGAAGAAGAGAAGGAAATCGGAAAGTGGTGAAGCCAATCCGGCTCCATTCAGTTGGCTAATATCTTGTTTCGACGTTGCAGGCAAAAGCCTTCCGAGGTGAGATCGAAGGGAAGGCGCGGTCTAGCACCATCTTAGAAGCAGTGCAACACCAGTGCAGACCGCAGTCTTCAGCCACGTGCTACGCCCCAGTGGAGACCAGGTGAGCGTGACAGAACGCAAAGCCTTACACAAATTCTCTACCTGGGCGTCATGGAAACTTCGGAAACCGATCAGCTAGCCCAGCTTTTGGGGGAACTCAGGGCCGAGGTACATTCAGCTAGAAGGGAACTGATTGTAGCCAAGGACCGCACCGACAAACTCACCAGACAGCTGCTCCAGTCACAGGATTGAGGTCAACGGTACCCGCTGCATCAAGCAATCCAGTTCAGGTGGTCCTCCCAGGAGCTGTACCTTTGGCACCTCCAGAACAATTCGCAGGAGACCCAAAAAGGTATGCGATTTTTATGAATCAGTGCAGTTTACATTTCCTATGCAGGCCGGGAGCCTTTCCAAACGATCAATCTAAGGTGGCCTTTGTACTATCGTACCTCACTGGCAGTGCTGCAGACTGGTCGGTACCGCTGGTGAACCGGGACGATCCCATCTTGCGAGACTTCCAGAGGTTCCAACTGGACATGGAGAAGCTGTTTGCCCGGCACTTCCAAGGGCAGGCATTGGATAACAAGCTTTTGTCTTTGCGTCAAGGCAACCAGGATCTGCTAACTTACATCGCAACCTTTAACAGACTGATAGTGGAAACTGATTGGCCAGATGACAAGAGAACAACGTTGTTTTACCGTGGCTTGAGAGGGGAGTTAAAGGACGTTTTAGCTCAAGTGGTTAACCCACCCAGAGACTGTGCTGAATACATGGACATGGTGGTCCAGCTAGATCATAGACTGCAGAACCGTAAGGCTGATCGTGCTAGAATGGATTCTCGGGTGTATGTGCGCCCAAAGGAAAACACTTCCAAGGCCACCGACGTGTCAGAACCCATGCAAATTGGAGGAGTGAGAGGGCCGTTATCCAAGGCTGAAAGGGAAAGGAGAAGACAACATCAGTTGTGCCTGTATTGCGGGTCAGCCAGACATTTCCTCCGAGAGTGCCCAGTGAAACCACCCAAAAAGGCAGTAGGGGTTGCTGGCAAGGTTGAGGCAGAGTCTGAGCCGGAAAACATCTCCGCCCGACAAGCGTAGAGGTCCGCTTGTCGAGCGAAAAGAAGGACTCCCAGACTTCGCACCTAGTATTGCCCATGATCCTCATAAATCACCAACAGCCGTCTCGAATGCATGCAGTCAGAGCATATATCGATAGCGGAGCCATTGGAAATTATATGGATCAAGAATTGGCTTCAAGGATGAATCTTTCCCTTTGCGAAAAGGAAACAACAGACTTAGTCACCACTGTTGACGGAACTGAAATCGCTTCGGGCCCAGTAACGCACTCTACGACAGAGATGACACTTTTGTGCCAAGACGGACATCTGGAAGCCATCGTGTTTGATATAGTCAAGGCTCCACAATTTCACATAATTTTGGGAATGCCATGGCTAGAATCACACAATCCTTGCATCGACTGGCGTGCTAAGAGGCTGACCTTCTCAGTTGAATGTGCTCAAACTAATGAACCTTTGGGCACAGGAATGGCAACAATCATGAGCCTAACAAACCCACTACCTCCGGTATATCAAGACTATCAGGATGTATTCCAGAAGGATCAAGCCAACACGCTGCCCCCCCCCCACATATCGTATGACTGCCAGATCGACCTTATACCAGGCGCACAGATTCCGTGCGGTCGAATCTATGCACTCACAAAACCTGAGAACCAGCATTTAAAAAAGTATCTAGACCAGTACCTGGCTAACGGTTTCATTCGCCGGTCCAAGTCCCTGGTGGCCTCACCCTTATTCTTTGTGCCTAAAAAGGAAGGTGACCTTAGGACTTGCATCGATTACCGCGTATTGAAGCAAGTCACTGCAAAAAAACGTTACCCGTTACCTCCGATTCCCGAACTATTGGACCAAGTTAAAGATGCCCGGATTTACATCAAGTTAGACCTCGGCGGAGCATACCACCTGGTACGAATTAAGAAAGGGGACGAATGGAACACTGCCTTCCGCACCAAATGCGGGCTATTTGAATACCAGGTGATGCCTTTTGGCCTTTGTAACGCCCCAGCGGTGTTCCAGTATTTCATGAACGACGTTTTGCGGGAATTGATCGATTTGTGTGTCGTAGTATACATAGACGACATTCTGGTATACTCCCGTTCTGAACAAGAACATGTGAAACATGTCCGTGCAGTTTTGGACAAACTTCGACAACACAGACTATTTGCTAAACTGGAAAAATGTTTTTTCCATGTGACTGAGGTCGAGTTCTTTGGATTTGTCCCAACTCCTCATGGTGTGTGCATGGACTCACGAAAGGTCGATGCCATTCTCAATTAGCCGTCTCCAACTTCAATTAAAGGAGTTCGGAGCATGCTCAGATTTGCGAACTTCTATCGTCGTTTCATTCCAGGTTTTTCGCAACTAGTGCATCCCATCACCTCCTTGCTACGCAAGAACAAACGTTTCCTATGGACTGAAGAGGCTGAGAAAGCCTTCCAGGAGTTAAAACAAAAATTCATATCAGCCCCAATTCTGAAACCCCCTCGTCCAGATCTACCATACGTGGTGGAGACGGATGCTTCCAGCCTGGCAATGGGAGCGGTCATCTCGCAAAGAGACCCCGAAACTTGTCAACTTCACCCGGTAGCCTTTTGGTCACAGAAATTTACGGCTCCCGAGTTGAATTATGCTATTACGGAATCAAGGCGGCCTTCAAAGCTTGGCGGCATTATCTATTTGGATCAAGGCACACGATCACAGTAATCACTGACCACCGCAATCTACAGTACCTGAAGGTGGCGAAAGCTCAATCTTCTCGCCAACTCCGCTGGGCATTCTATTTTGCTGAATTTGACTTTGTAATTACTTACCGACCTGGTTGTCGAAATGGCAAGGCAGATGCATTGTCCCGTATAGGGGTAGACGAAGAATTCACCAACCCCGACCCAGTCCCCATCATTCCTGGTGAGAAGATTCTCGGCATTACAATGTCTCTAACATTAGATGACATCCAAGAAGAAATCACACATCTCATTGATTCCAACACCCTAAAGGAGTGGCTGACCAGAAGTGCGCACCACTCCATCTCAGACCAGTTACCATATTTTCGAGGACGTCTCTATCTGCCCAGCAGGGAACCTCAAGAAAAAGTAATCTCCAATTACCACGAATCATTAGTAGAAGGTCATCCTGGAATCGCTAAGACTGAGGCCAAGATTAAACGACACTTTTGGTGGCCCACATGGTGTAAAGACATCAAGCAGTTTGTATTGTCCTGCAGAGTTTGTGCTCAAAACAAGGCCCAAAAAAAGAAATCACCTGGCCTGCTACAGCCATTGGATATTCCACCTACACCATGGCCTACCCTGTCTCTTGATTTTATAACAGACCTTCTTCCTTGTAACAGATTCAACACAATTCTAGTGGTGGTGGATTTGTTCTCTAAAATTGCCCATTTCATCCCATTGAAAGGGTTGCCTACAGCTTCGATCCTGGCTAGAGAATTTCTGGAACAGATAGTCTGAATACACAGATTCCCTTCCATCCTGATCTCAGACCGAGGCAGCCAGTTTATCTCACGTTTCTGGAAGAAATGTTGTGAATTAGCTCAAATTGACGTAAGACTTTCCACCAGTCACCATCCCCAAACTGATGGTCAGACTGAGAGGACCAACCAGACCTTGGAGCAATATCTCAGTTGTATGTTGCATCAAACGGAAAGCAGCTGGAAGGATGTTTTATGGATCACCGAATATGCCTACAACTCCCTACATTCCAGCACTGGTCAGAGTCCTTTCTATACAATATATGGGTTACACCCATGAACTTCCAATCTTGACCCGCCTCAAGTTCTGGAAATGCCCGCAGTGAGAAGCTTGCATTCTACCATCACTCAAGCCTTTAAACAAGCGACAGACCATCTAAAACAAGCTAAGGAAAGATACAAGAAATCGGCTGATGTGCATAGAAGTGAAGCTCCAAGATACCAGGTTGGAGATGAAGCCTGGTTGTCATCAAAACACATACCAGTGAAAGGAACTAGTACCTTCACTCCTAGATATTTAGGTCCATACACCATTAAGGCAATAATCAATCCGGTAGCTATGAAATTGGACTTACCCCCACACATGAAGATTCATCCTGTGTTTCATGACTCACTTTTGAAACCGGTGCAACCTGGTACACGAGTTTTGAAACCACCGAAACCAATCACAGTCAATGGAGAACCTGAATTTGAGGTCAAAGAGATCCTGGACTCAAAAATCACTAAATCAAAACTATTTTACTTAATAGACTGGAAAGGATATGGACCACATGAAAGATCGTGGGAACCTAGCGAACACGTGCATGCCCCACGGTTACTAAGAAAGTTACACCGCAATCACCCGATCAAACCAGGACCAATGGGTGAACCCGCCATTACGGTGGTTTGGGGGGGGGGTGGAAAGGGAGTGCTGTCATGGTGCATGCTCCCAACCCTTGAATCTGGTGAGGGCACCTTTGACACTGGCATCCTTAAGGGCTTATCAAGCCCCTAAGAAGTACCCTAGAATCGCTGCTGGCGCCAGGCTCATAGTAGGTGTTGAACTCATGGAACTATATTCTCGGCTTCGTGAGGCTGAGCCTTCCGGTACAGGGTGCGGCTGTGGGACTACTTTACCTGAAGTGGCAGGATATGGTTAAGGGACTATTTGCCTGGAACTACTTGCAAGGCTATTTAAACCGCACCCTGCAAACAGAACACGCTTCGCGTTATTCTGCACTCCTGCAGCGTAACGCTCACCATGTCTGCTCAGCTCTTCTTCAGCCATGCCCGTCCAGAGTTTTCTATCCATCGGCACCTATGAATGGAAAAGAGAAGAACAGGAGTTATTAAGCGACGAAGGCCTTACCTGCAATCGAACATTCCGGCCCTGCCTTCCGCTTATTCCCGGACCGCCGCATCTGCAGAGAAGAAGCAGAAAAGAAGGTACCGCACGAACATCCATCCTCACCTGGGCCGGCATCTTCCAGGAACTTCATCGAGCGGTCCTTCCATCATCTTCCTGGAATCGCACCGTACCTGCTGAATAAAAAAGACACAGCGGGTTAGTCACGCACAGCAAGAAAGGCTATTCAAACATTCGGCGCGCCTCGCATAGCGCTATACTCACCTGCAGGAAACCTGCTTAACATTGCAAGGAGAGTCAATCCATCAACCGGAAACCGCTCGACAATACGCCTAAAAGAAAAGAACAAAACGCTAGTTAAAAACTTGGGCGACAGAGACTATAAGCCTCTATTCCAAGAAGGCATTGGTATAGAGACTTACCTGCTTACTCAGGTTCTTCCAAATCAGCAGCAACACCCATCGGATCAGTGAGGTAACTTGATCTTGGGGAAATACTGTACATACCGCGCCCCTGCCAGAGAGTGCAGGACGGAGAGCCCACCTTTTAAAAACCCAAGGTGAACCAGAAGAAGAGAAGGAAATAGGAAAGTGGTGAAGCCAATCCGGCTCCATTCAGTTGGCTAATATCTTGACGTTGCAGGCAAAAGCCTTCCGAGGTGAGATCGAAGGGAAGACGCGGGCTAGCACCATCTTAGAAGCAGTGCAACACCAGTGCAGACAGCAGTCTTCAGCCACAAGCTACGCCTCCGTGGAGACCAGGTGAGCGTGACAGTAGGTCACAAGGCCGAAGGAATAAAAGTAGGCCACCCATATCACGAGGCCAGTGAGCACGGGGACCTCTTGCAACCAGTACCACCGTCTCTGTGTCTTCATTTCACAGGTGGGTAGGCCTGATCTGGGTGAGACCATACTCTGCCACATGCCCCATGAATAACAAGGCTCCAGTGGGCGCTTCTGCTCGCCCTGATGAGGAGACCCCTCATGGAGGACAGGTTCTCACTGCCCCTTGGTGGTCGGCCCTCGAGGCAGCAGCAGCTGGAGCAGTCGCTCTCACTTCAGATGATGGTATGGGAGGGGCAGCCAGCCCGACTGCGAGGACCCGCATACTGATCAGTACAGTAGGAAATCCAGATTTCACAACGTGTTTGTCTTCGATTTGATTTTTCTTGTATTCTGGGACTTGTGGTTCTACTTTTCCAAGATAAACATATGACTACAAGTACCCGAGTGCAAAGACAAAACAAGCATTAGCAAAGTAGATTTGTTTTATTGCTATTACTTTAGGTTTTTCTAGGTAGCCATGTTAGTTTTAATGGTGTAGCCTCCTTGTCCAGTACTGCCATCCTCTACCAAGCGTATCCTCAAATGCATGTTCGTTGTGTTTGCGCCGCCAGCAATATTAACTTAGCATTTTCCTCTGAGACATTAGCACGCTCACACTTATAAATGAACATTTGCATTTGTAGTGCCGTCGCTTGGACATCAGATAGCCTATGCGACTGGTACCAAGGAGTATTGCATTTGAACACATTACAAGCACTGGTTGGCTCCTAGCTTATGTATGCATAATAACTACTTATGCAGGAAGAGGAGAGGATATGGCAGACAATAGGTTGTGACATTTTTAGTTCAACCAAAGATTTTGCATGGTTGCTTGAAGGTGTCTTGGCATGGTCAATGTCTGTGCCCCAGGCAAAGTGGCTAGCACAAGTAATGGATTATGGGTGCTAAAACATGCAGCCATGCCCAGTGGCCACACAGTGTGGGTTCATGTTGCTCGGAACATGGTTGAAGGTCAAGCCTATTGAACACAGTGGGCTGTCACTTTTCAGACAAGATGGCAACTTGTCCCGGGCCATGTTGAGTAGGCACGTTGGGGCTGTTGGAGAAGTACAAGCATGTCCAAATCCCATGCCTCGGGTCCAGTGTCCAGTAACATGGCTATATATATAGGTCATGCCTCGTGGATGAAATGGGTGACATGGGCATAGCCACATTGGGTGGCTTGTGGTGCTGTGGGCATGCTAGACTGGCATGCTTTGAGAAAATTGGTCATCGGTCACACAGTGGCACTCTTGGAGGAGCCCCAGGGCAGGGCCACAGGCTAGCCACAGGCCTAGCCACAGGCAGTGTCCACTGGACAATGCCAAAGTCCTTGCCTACTTAGTTAAAGGGTGACTTGGAGGTGCCCGGGATAATGGGCACACTGGCATGGTCTCATGCAATAATACTCGGTGAGCACAGCAGGGATATTAACGTAGGCATGTTAGTGTGTAAATTGCAATCTGCATTTAAAATCAGTTGACACTCCCGAAACCTTTAACGTCTCTAATGGCAGAAAAAGATCAATCAATGGTGGTAGGAACTCTAATAAATGCTTGATAGGACTACTGTAATACCCTTTTAACAGGGGTTCCGAAGTACCAACCCCAGAGATTATAAGGTGCCCAGAACTCTGCGGTATGACACATTTTCGAACTAATCGGATTGGAGCGCATAGAATTGTGCGACTTACATGGAATGGTTTGGAGTGCATGGAACGTTTGAAAGAGCATGTAACCCATCATATCACATCACCACGCATACTCTCTTCTTTACACCACCATTCAACTAGAACACAGAGATACTACGAAACCATTCGGTATAGCTGTTCTCATACCAACATCTGCCTCATACTCCACATCACTCTAACTAAACACTGCTGGTTACACACACCCCAGCCAGGCGTTCTCCTCAGGCCTAACGCAGCAACAATCGGTCTGGATAAATCCTGCCAGAATTAACACATACTCTTGATCCCTCAACCACCACACATACCGCTAAGAAGCAGCTATTACACAAATGCCACACCAGCTGCACACATATCCGGTGCTCACATGCACCTTTGACTCTCTCTACTCCCTCTACTGACTTGAACTTCGGTTCCCAAGGGCGTTCAACCTACCAGCGCCTTCAGACCATACCAATGGTACATAAGGCGCTATATAAATGCAAAGTAACATAACATAACAAATTCCCCAAGAAGGTCAGGTTGAATGATGAGTGCACTAAGGCATTTGAAGGACTTAAGAGAACCCTTTGTCAAGCTCCAGTCTTAAGAGCTCCTGACTACAGCCAAACCTTCATGGTGCATACATATGCTTCCAAAACAGGTATAGGTGCAGTCCTGAGTCAGCTGGATGAGAAAGGCAGGGAACACCCTATCTGCTTCATCAGTAGGAAACTGAAGGAACCTGAGACAAGGTGGGCAACCATAGAACGTGATGTTTTTGCCATTGTGTGGTCTCTGAAGAAGTTTAGACCATACTTGTATGGGTCTACTTTTGTGATTCAGACAGACCACCAACCCTCGAGATGGTTAATGCAGATAAAGGGGGAAAATCCTAAATTGTTAAGATGGTCAATCAGCCTACAGGGATTTGATTTTATCATTGAACACAGGTCAGGGTGTAATCACCAAAATGCTGATGGTCTCTCCAGAATGTATGACCCGACTGGACTAAGGAGATTCATCCAGGGGTGGATTAACTCCTCCTATCCCTTAGTCTGGGGGAGTGGCAGGGGGGGACGGACGAGTGTTAGGGAGAATTCTCAAAAATGTGCTAATTCCCTTCACCTTAGAGACCCCCAGCAACTTTACTGGATTTTGAGGACTTGATTTTTTTTTTTCAAGAGAGAGAGTGAGCCTTTTCCCCACTCTTTCATGTTTTTTGATATGTGTTTTACCTCTGTGTTTTCTTTGGTTATGGAGTCTAAACAACCCCATAGGCATCATCTTTGCATTTGTGTCACACAGCACCCTCAGTGCAGTGACACAGGGAAGCCTTTCAGGCTTTCCCAAGGTATTTTTTTTATTTATTTGTATATGGTTTACATAAGAAACCTTTACAATTGTGTTTAATAGAAACAGGAAAAAGAAAATATGGGATACATTACTCACCGTAATCGTATTTCTGATGCTTGTATCTGCTTAGATTCACTTGCTGTGCATAGGCCGACATCTAGTGGAAGCTGCGGAGTATTACAGTTTGTTTTTCGAAACTCAAAAATGGACGTCGACACAGGGCGTGCCAGTAATACTATCCCTAGTGCGACATCCACTGTACCCATGATCCCTCACGCGTGTAGGACCCTCAGATTGTATTTATTCTGACATGAGGTAGCATGAGGAGTAGCTTGAGTACAGATTATCCAAGCAGATAGATAGAAAGATAAGACTACAAGCATCCATGTGCCTTCTCTCAGAGGGGAGGAAGGGCGGGCACATGTGAATCTAAGCAGATACAAGCATCAGAAATACGATTAAGGTGAGTAACGTATCCCTTCTAAGGCTTGTGGAATCTGCTTAGATCACATGCTGTGTATAGATTAGCGAGCAGTGTTAGAAGAAGGAGGTGGGATGTGAGAAGGGTCATGAGCAAATAAATGTCTTAGAACCGCTTGTCCCACTTGAGTATCTGTTTTGGAATGAGTGTCAATGCAGTAGTGCGGAGTAAAAGTGTGAATAGAGCTCCATGTAGCTGCTTTGCAAATGGTGTCGAGGGGTACATTTGCAATGATAGCCAGAGTGGCCCCAGTGCCTCTAGTAGAGTGGGCTCTTGGCGTAAAAGGCAAAGTTCTTTTAGAAAGGGAGTAACATAGCTAGATACAATTGACTATCCACTTCGAGATGGCACCTTTAGAGACGCAATCTCCCTCTCTGCCTGTAGCTATGGAGACAAACAGTTGGCCTGTTTATCTTAGCGGCCTGGTCTTGTCTACGTAGTAGAGGACCGCTCTTCGCACATCTACAGTGTGTAGTTTCACCTCAGCAGAGCTTCTGGGTTCTTGGAAGAAGGCCGGAAGCTCAATGGACTGGTTAACATGGAATTTAGAAATGAATTTAGGTGAGAACCTAGGGTGTGTTCGTAGAACCAGTTTATCCTTATGAACAGTAAAGAAAGGATCCTGCACTGACAGAGCCTGAATTTCACTGACCCTTCATATGGATGTAATGGCTACTAAGAAGGCAGTTTTATAGGTCAGGTGTTTGAGACTGGCTTTATGCATGGGTTCAAAGGGTGGGCCCATGAGCTTAGCAAGCACCACATTAAGGTCCCATCCTGGTGGTGGGCTTGAAATTGGAGGGTGGAGTCTCTTTACCCCTTCCATGAAGGCTTTAACCACTGGTACTTTCCACCACGAAACCTTGTTATGGGATGTGGTGTAGGCCGACAGCACCGCCAGGTGTACCTTGAGTGAGTTAAATACCAACCCTGCATCCAGCAGGTGAAGCATGTATGTGACAATGTTGGAAGGAGTGCAATCAACCGGGTTGATTTGCTTATTCTGGCACCAGATAACGAATCTTTTCCATTTGTCAAAGTAACAGTGCCTTGTGTTAGGTTTCCTAGATTCTTTTAGGATGTCCATACATCTCTGTGGTAAGTTGAGATGTCCAAACTCTATGACTTCAGGAGCAATGCTGCCAAGTTCATTGAGCTGGGTTGAGGATGCACTGTTTGACCTTGGTGCTTGGACAGTAGGTTGTACCAGCACAGGAGTCTGATGGGTTCGCACACCGCTAGTCTGCGTAAGTGTGGGAACCACGGTTTCCTCGCCCACATGGGAGCAACTAGGATGAGCGTCATCGATTCCCTGTGCATCTTGTTGACCACCTTCCTCATGAGAGGGGTTGGTGGAAAAGCGTAGGCAAACATCCCTGACCAGTTCATCCACAGGGTGTTCCCCTTGGAGTGTGGTTGGGGGAACCTGGATGCAAATCCTGGGCATTGCCTGTTTTTGCTTGTGGCGAATAGGTCTGTAGTGGGGAAACCCCACTGTGAGAAGATGTCTTCTACGACCTCTTTGTTCTTCTGGGAGGGGATCTCTGCTTAACACGTCTGCTAGTGAATTGAGATCCCCTGGAACATGCTGAGATGACAGATAAATGTTCCGTCTGAGTGCCTATGTCCACATTTTCTGAGCAAGCCTGGACAGATTTGGCGAACGAGTCCCTCCCTGTTTGTTTATGTAAAACATTGCTGTCGTACTGTCTGTTAGGATCTGTACTGACAGGTTCAACAGGTGGGGTTCGAACGCTCAAAGCGCTCTGAAGACTGCCAGAAGCTCTAGAAGATTGATATGATTCTTGGCCACTGAGAGACCAGAGATCCTGAACTGTGGTGGAGGGGGTGTGCTCCCCACCCTGATAGGGACGCGTCTGTAGTTAGTACAGCTTGTATCTCCGGATCGTAAAAGGGTTTCCCCTTTGACAGGTTCTCTCTTGTCCACCAGTGAAGACTTTGTACAAGTGTTGGCGAAACGACCACTAGATCGTCCCACTGACCGCTTGCCTGAGACCACTGTTTCGCCAACCATTCCTGCATGGGTCGCATGCGCAGACGCGCGTGGGAGACCAGGTAAATACATGATGCCATCATGCCTAGCAAACGCATCGCTTTGCGCACCCTCCTCCGACGACCGAGCTTATATAGAGGAATTTGCAGTAGTAGATTCCGAATTCTTTCCTCTGATGGAAAGGTCAACCCCTCTTGAGTGTTTAGGACAGCTCCTAGGAACTGTTTGGAGGTGCTTGGCACCAGGCTTGATGTTTTCTCATTGATAGAGAAAGCCAATTGGAAGAGGGGGTCGATCGTCCTTTGAATGTTTGATCTGCAAATTACTCGGGTCTCCCCCGTGATGAGCCAGTCGTCCAGGTAAGGGTACACTCGGATTGCCTCCCTGCGTAGGTGTGCCGCTGCCACCGCCAATACCTTGGTGAATACCCTTGGAGCCGAGGCTATACCGAAGGGTAGCACCTTGAACTGGTAGTGCTGACTGTCCATCTTGAAGCGCAAGAATCTTCTGTGCGCTGCGAACATGGAAATATGAAAATAGGCATCTTTCATGTCCAATGTTGCCATGTAATCCTCCCTTTTTAGGAGGGGGAGTACCTCTTGGAGAGTAGTCATGCGAAATTTTTGGGGCTTGACATACTTGTTTTCAGGGCGTAAGTCTACCACTGGACGCATTGGCAAATCTTTTTTTGGCACAAGGAAGTAAGTTGAATAAATACCCGTGTTTACCTGGTTGCCCGAGACGAGTTCTATCGCGTCCTTTGCTAGAAGATTGACAATCTCCTCGAGGAGGATCTTTTGGTGGTCCAGGGAATGTATTTTTTGTCGTGGAGGGTGGTTTCGGGGGTGCTCGAGCAGTTCGATGCAGTATCCTGCGGACACCGTCGACAGCACCCATCTGTCTGATGTGATCCCTTCCCATGCTTGGGTGAAGTTGGAAATGCGCCCCCCTACTGGGGATGCTAGAGAAGGGACCCTGAGCGGAACGTCACTGCTTTGCGGGAGGCGTACCGCCTCGGCTGGGGCTGCCTCTACCTCTACCACGGCTCCTTTTGTTTCCTCTGCCGTAACTCTGGGTAGTCTGCTGGTTGTTACCCCATGATGTACCCTGTCCCTGTGTATAATTGGAACCCCTTTGGGAATTTTGGCTGTGGGGCGACGAAAATTACTATTTCCTCTTTGATTAGGGGGCTTATTTGTCAATTGTCCCAGGGGCTTCAGAGTATCATACTCGTCTTTGGCAGTCTTTAATGCGTCCTCAACCGCTTTGCCAAACAGAAGATTAGGCTCCACCGGCATGTCGATTAGGGATGCCTGTGTTGCGGGTTTAAAACCTAACTGTCTTAACCACGCATGCCTCTTAATGACAGTGCTCTCTGCTATGAGCCGGCCAGCGTCGTCTGCGGCGTCAAAGGTTGTCTTAAGGATGCACCCGGACACGGCTCTCCCCTCCGACGCGATCTGGGTCAACTGACCCTTTAGTGGTTCCGGTGCGGAGTCAATGAGGGTAGCTACCTGCTCCCACTGGTGGCAATGATAAGTTGCCAGCAGAGTGGTGGTGTTGGTAATCCGTTCTTGGTACGAGGAAGTGGAGGCTACCTTCCTTCCCAACCTGTAAATTCTCTTGCTCTCCTTGTCTGGAGGGGCCTCAGATGATGATGATGATAGAGGAGTCCCCGCTCTCTTTCTGGTGATTGTAATTACCAAGGAGTCGGGCTTCAGTTGACCCCTTAAGTAAAGTGGGTCTGACTGGGCAGCCCTGAACAATTTCTCGATTCTGGGGTTTACGGCCCTGGTGAGATTAGGAGTGAGAAGGGAAGGATCAATTCTCCTTTGGATGGACTTGATAATTGGGATGGCTTGAGCAATGGGTCTTTTTTTCTCCTACTAGTTCTTCTGCAAAGTCCCTCTCTTCGTGCGCCCCTTGAGTGTCTATGCGGAAACGCTCTGCAGCTTTTGACAAGACCTCATTTAGGAGGGGCTGGTTATCTACTGGAGTCGGTAACCTGAGGTTCTTTGCTAACAGGAGAGTCTATCCTGTAGACCTCTATGATGTCTTCCTCCTCCCCATCTTGGCACTCGTCATCTCCATAATAATCAACCCCCGTTTGGTCATCCAACATTACTAAATCTGCATCCTCATCATACTGTTGAGGATCTTCACCATACTGTTGGTAGGGTTGTATGTAGAAGGGGTCTGAACCCAGGCCCTGAGTTGGAGTCCCAAACCGAGGTTTTTTACTAGGGAGCTGAGGGTCTCTGGATCCTGAAGGAGTAGCGTTATCTGGGGTATAGCTGAGGAAATGTTCCGTGATTTTAGAGTAAAAATCAGCCAGGGAAGACATTCTCCTCTTAACCCTGTCTATTTCTTCACTGCTCCATTCTTTGGAGCTGGGAATGACGACTTCCTGAGAAGTCTTTTCTTCTAGAACGGTCCTGGATTCTTGTTTATCTGAAGACTTCTGTTTTTCCCTATGTGTCTGTGGTGCAGAAGTAGGTTGAGAAGACCTTTTCTGCTGTTTACCCCCTTCCCCTTGAGAAGAAGTGTGTTTCCCTGATGTTTTCACCTTCTCTGAGCTATTCGACGCCTGGTGTGGAGATTCGGGGGTACACTCTCTCTCTACCGAGTATGCACGTTGGGACTCAGAGGCAGACACGGCGTGGGCTGCCGGAACCGACTCCTGGTGTGCGGCCTGGGGGTTGAGGTCGGACTCGTCTTCTTTTTTTTAAAACCTTTATTTTTGGTCTTTCGACACAACAAACAACTTCTCACCCACATTAGGGTGGCTTTAACTTTACGCCTTCAACCAGTGCCCCGACCTCCCCGCCTCCCTCAGCGACTCCCCCCTCCGCCCCCGCTGCATCCCCATATTTTCGTCCCTCTGGTGAACCAGTGGAAGATCTCAAGAGTCTGAGTTAAAACAGTATCAGGGTGTGTTCCCGGTGACCAACGGGTCCACTGAGGAGGTGGTGTCGGCCTCACTTATTAGAAAGGATATTAGCGGGCCCCATATGTCGGGCGGGCGAGCGTGAAGTGGTAAGCATTTTATGAAATCAGTTTCTGTGTCCTGGCAATAAAGCACATCTTTCCGCCATGCAGTGTACGATGGTGGCGGGCCGCGGCCCCACGCCATGGCGACTCTTCTGCGAGCTAGTGTTAGTAGGAGTCCGGTCAGCTTCCTTGACGGCATGGGCAGCAATCTCGTCATCCCCAACAACGCTGCTGTGCATCGGGGTTGTATCGTTTCACCGACAATTGCGGCTGTCGTGTCCAACACACGGTTCCAGAATGGGGCTACCTCCGGGCATTCCCATGCGAGGTGTATAAAGTTCGCTGATAGAGTCCCGCATCTCCTGCACTCTGCCTGGGCTTCGGGATGGTGCTTGTTAGCTTTTTCCGGCGTATAGTAGGTTTGGTGGAGGAAATGAAAATGAATAAGCTTGAGCCGGGTGTTAAGTGAAATTTTTTGAGTTTGCTTCAGAATGTGACACCAGTCGGCCTCCGATATACTTGTGGATAGTGCCCGTTCCCATCTCGTTTTCGCTCTTGCATTCACGTTGGGTGATCCGGTGGTCAGCGCTTTGTAGATTAGCGACACCAGCCTGCCCTCTCCCTGAGCTTGAATGACATCATGTAGTAGTTGCCAAGTCGGTGGTTGCCTCGGGAAACCAGGCAGGTGGGTCTGCAGAGTGTATCGGGTCCGGAAGTAGAGGAACACGTCTAGGGCCGAATTACCCCCTTTCTGTTTGGCCTGTTCAGGGGTCAGAAAGCCCTCCTCTGTGAATAGGTCTCCGAGGGATCGTATCTGCAGTTTGTCGACCCACTGGTGAAACACACTCTCCGATGTCAAGGGGATTCCAGGAATATACTTGACTGGCAAGAGGGGGGAGTATCTTGTCTGTATCCCCAGTTTGTTAGCTAGCGACCTCCAAACCTTGTATGTTGTGAGCATTACGTTCATTGTGCGATTGGGGACGGGAAGCCGACCAAACACCACAGCGGTCAAGAAGTTGGGCGTTGCCAAGGCCCTCTCGACCTGTACATGGGGGCGAATCATTTGCTTTGCGTACCAGTGGCTAAGGTACTGAGCCTGGGCTGCCCAGAAGTATTTTTCCATGTCTGGTAGTGCCAGACCACCGCTAGACACGGGGAGTGTCAGCGTCGTGTATGCCACTCTGGCCGGCTTCCCAGCCCACAGTAGATCCAGAACCAGGGTTTTCAGCTTTTTCAGGAAGGATTGTGGCAGTAACAGCGGGATATTGTTGAAGAGATACAGCAGTTTTGGCAGCATTACCATTTTGACTAGAGAGGTCCTACCCCAAAGTGTCAGTGGGAGTGTCTTCCAGCGTGCGATCTTGTCTTGGAGAGACCTTAACACCTCTTCATAGTTGTCTCGGAATACCTCCAGTGGGTCCAGTGACAGTTGGATGCCAAGATATCGTACCCTCGAGGATTTCCACTCAAGTCCGAAGTCGTCAGCGAATTGCCTCGTGTCCCTGGTCAGTGGGAAGACGACTGATTTTGAGTGATTGATTTTCAGTCCGGAGGAGGCCCCGAATTTGATGACTTCCCTCATGACCGGGTTCAGGTTAGCCTCAGGATCTCTTATAAATAGTGCAACGTCGTCGGCATATAGGGATACAATGAGTTTGTGTGGGCCGATAGTGAGCCCCATTTGTTGGCGCCGTTCCCGCAGGTTGGAAGCTAGTGGCTCCATTACCAGAGCGAAGATTAGCGCCGACAGGGGGCATCCTTGCCTCGTGCCGCGCTGTAGGTTTATTGCTGCTGATTTTGCTTTGCCCACTATGATGGTGGCCTGTGGGTTGGTGTACAGGAGAGAAACCAGTTTGATAAAGCGGGCTCCCAGCCCCATTCTGGTGAGGACCATGAACATGAACGGCCACTCCACGGAGTCAAATGCTTTTTCTGCATCAAGTAGGACCGCTATTGCCTGGTCCGAGGGGTCTAGTGCCTCTATGATTCCAAACATTCTCCGGATGCCGAAGGTCGTATTGCGGCCGGGTATGAAACCAGCTTGGTCAGCTAGCACTAGGGCGGGCATCAGGGGCAACAGTCTATTCGCCAGAATCTTAGCAAGGATTTTATTGTCCAAATTGAGCAGGGAAATCGGGCGATAAGATGCACAATTGTCTGGGGGCTTTCCTGATTTGTGCAAAAGGACGACGTTGGCCAGGCGGGAAGTTGGAGGTAGGGTTCCAAGCTCAAGCGCTTCCTCGTACACTGCTGCCAGCAATGGAGCCAGGGGTTCTGCAAAGGCCTTATAGAATTCTCCCGTTAGACCATCCGGGCCTGGAGCTTTGGAGGGCGGTAGTGCCTTTATGGTTTCTTTGATCTCTTCTTGTGAGATTAGCTCGTTCAGAGGTTCCCGTAGGTGATGTTCGACCCAGTAGAGCTCAGTGCCTTCCAGGTATTCCAGGGGGAGGTGCGAGTCTTTCGGCAGCTTGGCACTGTAAAGGTCTTGGTAGAATGTGCCGAATTCCTCCGCTATCTCTTCGTCAGTGTGGACCACTACCCCTTGGCTGGTTCTGATCTCTTCGATTTGGGACTGTTTGTTGTCAGCTTTGATTAGATTTGCCAGTAAGGCACCTGGTTTCTGGCCCTCGCCATATTGGCGGATTTGGTTGGGGCGTTGGAGAAATTTCGCCTCGCGCTCCGCCGTGTCGTTGAATTTCTGCAATTCTGTCCTCAGTGTCGCTGCAGCTACAGGGTCATCGTTGTTCACGTTCTGGGTTTCGAGCTGTTTTAGTTTTTTTTCACAGCTTGCGAGCTCGCCCCTGATGAGTTTGAGAATGCCGTTTTCTTTGGCGAGGCAGACACCTCTGATAAAACATTTAAAGGATTCCCAAATCATGCTTGCTGAAGGGACTGAGCCCAGGTTAGCTTGTAGAAACACGTCTATCTCTTCTCTTAATTCTGAGGCAAAAACCTCGTCCTGTAGTGATCCCTGCTTGAAGCGCCAGCGTTGTAGCGGCGGGGTGGGGCTGGTTGGCTGAAGCTTGAGGAAAATTGGTGAGTGGTCTGAGAGTGTTCTCGGGTGGATGAGGCACTGGCCACATATCAGAGTGCTATTGGTTGAGGTGAAAAAGTAGTCGATTCGGGAGCTTGTGTTATGGACTGTAGAGTGAAAGGTGTATTCACGCCTTTCGCCATTGGAGATTCGCCATGTGTCGTGTAGGTCAAATGCCTTGCAGATTTCCATTATTTGATTAGCAGCTTTCGAAGTTGGTTGATGTTTAGCTGAAGATCTGTCCCTCGCAGGGTCCATAACTGTGTTCATGTCTCCGCCCCACACGACCGTGGTGGGGCCGAGCGCGGAGAGCTGTGTCATCACCCAGCTGAAGTTGTTATGGCCATCCACATTCGGGGCATATGAGTTGACAAAGGTCACTTTCTGACCGGCGATGATGCCATTCACCAGAAGTGCTCTGCCTTCTTCGTCCCTTGCAGTGTGTAGTAGCCGGAAGTTGAGCCGCCTGTGTATGAGGATTGCAACGCCCCTCGAGTATGTGGAGTAAGACGAGAAGTATCTGTGACAGCCCCAGCTTTTGGCCCACAGGCGGCCACTCGTCGGCGTGAAATGTGTCTCTTGAATCATTGCCACGTCTACCTCATGTCGTCTGAGATAGTGTAGGATTTTCCTAGATTTAGCTGGGATGTTACCCCCTCTGATGTTCCATGTTAGGACGTTGAACGGGGCGGCTTTGCATTTATTTCAGGTCCCGTGACCAGGTCAACGGGCAGCTGCGTTCTGGTTGAGCGGGAGCCGCTAACCGGGTCTGTGTGTAGCGGCTGGGGGTCACAGTGCAACGGAGAGGACGGCGTCTGGTAGGGGGCAGGCAGCGTGCGGGACGAACAGGAATTGTCGGCGCTGGATTCCTCTATCAACTTTGTAATACTCGAACTTCGGGCAATCCCCAACTGGCCCGTAACGTAGTTCTCCCAGGGGTGGGCAACCACGAACATGCCCACCGGGAGGTTCCAACTTACCCCACCCAGAACAAACTCGGCCTTAGGGGTCGCCATGCCGGTACGCGGGAATCACTCCTCGGCAGGCCGACCCCACTCAGGCTAACGATAACTTAACGGTAGCTGCGCTGGGGGTGCCTGGGGCCTCCCAAGTGTCCCAGCCCCGACTTGTGCCGCTGTATTTGATCCGGCCCACTCAATTCAGCTGTGTCGGGTCTTATGCTCCACCGCATCCACCCGTTTAAGGAGGGTTCCTGGGGATTCTATCCCTTTGTGGTCTGGGGCGAGCCTGATTCTGATCCGGGAGCCCCAGGCGGTCGAGGAACAGATTTGCCTCCTCTGGGGTTTGGAAAAAGTGGACCTTTCCCTCGTGCTGGACTCTTAAGCGTGCTGGGTAGAGCATAGAATATGGCAGTTGGCTGTTGCGGAGCCTCTGTTTAACGCTTGTAAATGTTCTCCTTTGTGTTTGGACTGCCGGGGAGAAATCGGGGTAAAAATGGATTTTGTCTCCATCATGACTCAGATCGCCTTTCTCCCTGGCGAGCCGGAGAAGGGAGTCACGGTCTCTGTAGTTTAGCAGCTTCGCTATTATGGGTCTCGGAGGGGCCCCTGGTGCTGGTCTTGTTGCAGGAATCCTGTGGGCTCTCTCGATTATGAATAAGCGAGAAAGGGCCTCGCGGCCGAACAACGTAATGCATAAGGTTTCCACGAAGTCTTCCATTTTCCCCTGCATTTGATGTTCTCTCACCCCGACTATCCGGAGGTTATTCCTCCTCGACCGACCTTCGAGGTCCTCGCACTTGGCGGCTGTTAGTTTCATTTGTGATTCCAGCTGTAGTACTCTGTTTGTAAGGGTTTCCGAGCTGTCGTCGAGATTTGACACCCTCTGCTCCACCTCGGTTAGGCGTTCGGCTTGGGAGTCCATGCGGTGTTGCATCAGATCGACTTTGGACGCGAGGCCGTCCATTTTGTTACTCAGGCTGCCGATCCCTGCTTTTAGGTCGAGGAGGATTTCTTTAATTTCAAAGGGGTTTTCTGTCGTTCCTTCCTGGTGGGGGCATTCCGACGGTGCCGCCTGCTCCTCGGGTTGGTGGGGGGCTCTGGGGGTCAGACCGCTCTCAAAGTTTAGCTTCCTCTGCGATTTGTCGCTTTTCCCCATCTTGGCTGCCGGTGGTGAGGTCGAGGCAGCCGCCGGGTTGCACTGCTAGCGCGGCCCTCCTGGAGGCTGATATAGGATGTTCGCTGTGAGCCGGGGGGTTGGCTGTTTCGATGCTGCGCTGGCCCTTGACGAGAGATGTTTACAGTGGTTTTCTGCCGGCTCCTCTTGGTTCCGGGGGCTCGGAGTATAGGGCAGTGTGATGGTTGCGATAGAGGGGATCAGGTCGTCCGTGAGTTGGGAGGTGCCGCTTGGTCAGCTCTGCCGCTGCTGGTACGGCGGTCACCCGGTCCCAGAGGCGGAAGAAGGGGGGGGGACAACGCTGTTACCCCACCGCTCCCTACCCGCCAGGGCCCCGGGCCGACCCCTCCGGCCGACGCCGCCTGGTCTCCGCCCGGTGGGTGTGGGCGGTTCTTGTTGTGCGGCTGGGTGCCGGATCTGCAGGAGCCTGTCTCACGTCCGACTCCTCCGCTCCGGCGATGGCTTCCGGCGGGGGGATGACGGCGAACAGGGACCCACGCCGGTTCTCCCCGGCCGCCGTCGACTCCTCGCCAGGATATTGGCCCCCCGTCTCGTGGGCTGCCCGGGGGGGGTGCGTCAGAGTCTACAGTGGGGAGGCTCAGCCTGTGGAGCACGGGGCCAAGTGGTCGACCCCGCTAGTCACGGCAGCCGGGCCTCTCGGGCCGCGTCTCGGGTCGAGAGCTCCGATTTCGCTCGAGACTTCGAGGTGGCGCCGCCGGGGACTTCAGGAGTTCATGTACCGGGAAACAGGGGGGCTGTGGTGCTCGGATCCGTAGGATTAGCCAGGATTGATGCGGGGCTGCGAGGGAGCTCTGACCTAAGCGGCCATCTTGGATGGCCCTCTAGCGCCCTCTCGGACTCGTCTTCTGACGAACATACCTCCGTGACTTGGGGAAGTGAGGCACTCTTGGCAACTGTGGATGGTTGCCTTGTGTCATGCAGCGATCTCGACTTGGAACGCCCAGATTCTGTGGACCGCTCTCTTTGTGCCTCTTTCCGAGAACTCGACACGTGTGTCGAGTCTCGGTTGGATTTAGAGTGTTTATGTGTAGTAGTGGTGTGGGTAGCACTTGTGTCGCCGGGTGGGCGTCTTTCGACACCTCTGTGCCCGCGCCGTCAGAAAGTACAGCATCGCTGCCATCACTGAAGGCACCCTCCGCTTCCATGGCCTCGAGTTGCCTGGCGTGGTGGGCCCAACGTTTGGTCGAGCGGTCCTTTAGTGTTTTCGCCTTGAACAGGCTACACGCTCTGCAGTTCGCCTCGGGGTAATCGCTCGGCAAGCAGAGGTTACAGGTGGCGTGTTTGTCAACCCAAGGATACTTGCGGTTGCACTTGGGGCAAAATTAAAAATGGAGTGCTCTCCATATGCACCTATGGCAGCGGGCTGGTGTGTGTAGGAAATAATAATAATAAGAGTGTAGAGTATGTTTCCACCCCCCACTCTCCCTACCTGCGGGGGCTGAGGCCAGAGGCCTTCCAAGGCCCGGGCCGAGGCCAGAGGCCTTCCAAGGCCCGGGCCGAGGCCAGAGGCCTTCCAAGGCCCGGGCCGAGGCCAGAGGCCTTCCAAGGCCTGGGCCGAGGCCAGCGGCCTTCCGAGGCCCAAAGTCTGTCGTGCAGCTCTCGACGGTTGTTTGTTCTTCGGACCAGCGTCGATCTTCGATGTCTCGATGTGGGAGTGAAAGAACAGAGAAATTAATATTGATTTTTTGCAAAATGGCTGAAAGCCAGGGAACTCCGCGAAATGCTTCCGACCAGTAAGGCGGAAAAAAAGCAATCTGGGGGTCCTACACGCGTGAGGGATCATGGGTACAGTGGACGTCACACTAGGGATAGTATTACTGGCACGCCCTGTGTCGACGCCCATTTTCGAGTTTCAAAAAACAAACTAATACTCTGCAGCTTCCACTAGATGTCGGCCTATGCACAGCATGTGATCTAAGCAGATTCCACAAGCCTCAGAAATATATATATCGATAAATTGTAAATACAGCATAGCCCTAAAGTCCTTTAAAAATTTAAACAGAGCAAATAAAATCAGTGCCCAGTTAAGATCAAAATAAGTTCCAATTTCATACGTCACAGCATAACAAGCAAACATAGATGACAGATTATATATAAAAATACAGTACATTCATTGAGCAGACAGCTAGGGTGAGTAAATAGGAATACATCAAACAGGTAGGTCTGCACAAAGGTGCAGAAAGATCTAAAGATTTGATGAATCCTGCAAACGCATGTCCCTCTGTAGCATTAGATATTGAAAGACAACTTGACCAGATAAATATTTCTGCCCCCAGAAGTCCCAAAGTATTAAATTTGCCCAAATAAAGTGCCCTTAGTCCTTTCAGTGCTGCACAGTCTAAAAAGATGTGGCGGGCAGTTTCAATAACCCCTGGAGTATGACAGAAGCGGCAGAGGAGATCCAAATTATTAATTACAGTCCTTCTAAATAGAACCTCCTTAGTGGGCAAGATATTCCATCTGAGTTTCAGAAGGAGGGAACGATAATAGCGATTGGGGAATTGTGTCAAAATAAAAGACAAGGAACCTCTCTTCCTATGATCACATTTTAGGTCACAGAGAGATGGATAGGAATGAGGTTTTTCCAAGGTGTTATTCCAATCAGAACAGTAAAGGAGTTCTTTCACCTTGTTCGGATTGGTCAACAGAGTATCCCTATCTGTAGACAGATCTAATAAAGTCTTGTCACAGAGATCTCAGAATTTTAGAATAAATGTGTTTCGATCCAGAGATCCCTGTGAGAAGAGAATTTTACCCACATCGCCATAGAGCGTATCATATTTAGGGCACAGCAAAGAAGAAAAAAGTGCCAAAACCAGCCAGAGGATTTTGGCTCGCAGAGACACTAGACCCAGTTCAAACCTTATAGCCACTGTAGGGATACTGTTGGGAAGTTTCATAACCTTTCTCCAAAAAATACCCTCAAGGGAGTCCCAAAAAGTCAGGATATCCAGGTAATGGAGTTCCATACCATATATTAATTTTGGAACGACCTTTCCTTCAAAGAAATCTACCACTGGCTTAAAGGAGAACCTACCATACTGGTTATCCAGCTTGATAGTCTGAAATAAGCGGGAGGGCTTTGTATCTGAGCGATCGTCTGAGTTCAGCAACCGAAGGTTGGGGAAAATAAGAAATCCCAGATAGACTATTTTATGTGCTCACACAATGTTTTCACCGCCAATTTTCCACACTTGTTTATTCCCTTTTTTCCCCCCTTAGAGAAGACCAACATGCGGGTTTTACTCGGGTTAACTTTTAACCCATTTAGTGGAGCACATTCTTCAAACTTGCAAATAAGTCTTTGCAAGCCCACTTCGGCCTGATTAAAGAGAAGGAAATCATCAGCATATGCCAGCCATGAGAGCCTGAGATCCCCCAGTTTTGCATTCACCAAACCTGCATCTCCAAGAAACTCCCCTACATCTGCCAGATAAAGAATAAAGACATGGAGCCAAAGAACAGCCCTGTCTGACCCCAATGCGTGTCCTTATTCTTCTAGAGAGGGTTCCCTCTAAATCGATCCTTATATGGACCCCTGAGTTCTCAAACATGGCCATAATTAAAATAAGTAGGCCTGCCGGGAGCCCCCACTTTGATAGTTTAGCCCAGAGGCGTGACCTGATAACCAAATTGAAGGCATTTGACAGATCGATTGCGGCGACATAGAGAGTACCACCAAATTTTCCCCATGTTGAGCTTTGTAAAGCCGATAGAATAAAGCCATTTAGATTAGTTGAATGGCCAGCCCTGAATCCTGTTTGATGTTTCGGTAAAATATGGTTCTCCTTGATCCAAACATTGAGATGGGATAGAAGCAGAGAAGCAAAAAGCTTACAATCCGCATCATTAAGAGAGATCGGTCTGTAGTTCTTAGCCAGAGTCCGCTGACCTCTCTTAAAGATGGGAACAATATGGGCAGTCTGCCAGCTAATAGGTACACTGCCTGTGTTTACTATATCCTTAAATAACATGCAGAGTAGCTTTGCACAAATAACCGGTTCGGCTTTAGTGTATTATTCGTCAGGCCATTAGGGCCAGGAGCCCTAGATTTCATAGCTTTGACGATTAGCCGAAGTATTGTCTAATAGTCAATAACGGGCTCCCACCTGATATTGGGTGCATCCTCCCAAGTTGGAGATTATTCCGAGCCCTCTTCCCCTTTACCAAAGAGCTCGGTTTCATGATCTACCCATTGGATCTCCGGGATGGCATTCAATTGATCAATAGCCAAGGCCGGATCTTGAAATGAAAAGAGCCCAGAAAGCCCTGAGATCCCTTTTAACCAAAACTCGTAGAATAAGCTATGCATCATTTTGCAGCAGACTAGATTTTCTTGCTATGCAATAGTTTTTGTATTTTTGACGTATAGATTTGATTTTAGCTTTTTTATTGTCCAGGTCAATATCAAGGAGACAGGTTTCTCTGATAAGTTTACTACATGGAGCTTTTCACTAGCCAGCTACTGATCAAACCTGTGGACACGGACTCTTTTTGAGTTACCCTTCCTGAGTGTATCATAGATGCTACTATGAAGAGCATTCAGGAAGCTATCAAAGTGTTGAGTATTAAAGGCAACTTGTTTCCACAGGAGCGAAGTGTGGTTAAGTGAAGAAAGGAGTTGATGATTAAGAAGATTAATATTTACCGGCGACCAACGTACCCCAGTACCTTGACCCAAAGTTTTTAAATGTCGTGGTCCCCCAGTGGGCAACTTCTTAGTTATAAGACAAAAAGAAACAGACAGAGACCCATGATCACTCCAAGGGTTAAAAGAAACCTGGACTCCAGAGGAAAGAGAAAGCAGGGAGTGATCTACAAAGACAGTCTATAGTAGAGGTTGACAGACCTCTGTGCCAGGTAAGGTGAAGAAGGTGGGTAGAGTCAAAGAAACCATTCAGACATATCAGACCCACCGATTGCAGAGAGAGATTCCACAATCTGCCCCAAGCATATTTCTGTCCCCTCCGGTTGTCATCCTCCAGATCCTGCCCCAGATCCCCATAGTTGGCATCAGACGATATGGAAAAATAAGAATCCAAATCACCTGCCAAGATCACTTTCCCCCTGGTATTGGCAGATCTCCAAGCTAGGACCAGATCAGTTAAACTTTCCAGAAAAGGCTCGAGAGCAGCTAGACCTCGATGCCAATAGATGTTAATCATAAGAATATTGAACAGGCCATCGCTGGAAGCTGTCTCCAATGCTAGAATACCAAATGGCGTGTCCAAGATAACCACACTCCTAAGGCTAAGAGAAACTCTTATTGCAATAAGAAGACCCCCCCGATGCTCTCCCTCCCAAACTAGGTTTTGCATTTTGAGAATAGATTTCGTAACCATTAATAAAGGGAGAAGAGAGCAGCCAGGTTTCCTGTAGATGGAAGCAATCTGATCCATTAATCATAGCTACTGTATCAGTATTTGTCAGGAGATGTACATTTCCCCTAGTATTCCAGGACAAAAGAGTCAATTTATTAGAGACCATATTATTTATTGCCGGGTCCAGACTCATAGGGCAGAGCTCATTTCCACAGGCCAGAGGTAACCTGGGCCCAGTTTCTAGCATCTCCATGGTTTTGGGCCGTAAAATGCCTCCGTTGAGGCTGTGAGAGCCTCTCCGGGTGGTAGACCATAGTCAGATTTCCCCTATACTCCTCAGATCCTCCATGCATACTAGACAGCGGACTAGGTTTTAACAGTTATTTCAAAGCCAAGCTCCATCTGGCCCTCTTTTTGTCCCAATACTAGGTCCAATACCACTCTTGATTTCAAAACAATATTGCTGAGATCCGCACGATCCTTAGAAGGGAAATAGATACTTTCTAGTTCATAGCTAGAGATCAGAGACAGTTGTGGGAGTTGATGTAAAATGTTCAAATTATTCCCTCGATTCAGGCATATGGGCATGTCATGACCCCAGAAACTAACAGATTGTAGGATCTCTAGCGGATTCTTTTTCCCCAAAGATTGGGGAAGTGAATCTGCAATATTCTTAGTAAATTAGTATAATGGATCAACTTCCGAGTCAGGGCCCCTTGTGCCCCGTAAAATAGTCCTTTTCTGAGTTGGATGAGGACCCAACGGAAATCTTTCCTGCCCATTAATGGGACCCCCATTTGATGGCTTTAATTGAGCAGGGTTTAGAGTATTGGGAATTTAGAGATCCCCCACTGCTCTGAATGCCATAGTGCGATCCCCCAAAGCCGAGTGGGGCAAAACCTTATGGCCATCAAGAGGGAGAGATAATTGGCCGGCTGTGACAGGGGAGCATGTAGTAGCAGCATTGGCCTGGTGGTCTGAACCTAAAGTAGGGTTAGCGTCCACCCCAGAGGAGGACTATAAAGACCCTGAAAAAGTTGTTTCGCCATGTCAAGATTAACCAGGGTCGCAGATTCAGAGGTTGTGGAAGGAACAGGTAACTTACCTGTAACTGTTGTTCTCCAGCATGGGTCTGGCATGGATTCAAATGCTCATGAATATTCCCCATCGTCATGCTGGGAATCCTCGGTAAACAAAAAATCAGTTTCAGTTTCGTTTCTGAACTGTCTTTCTACTAGTAACCAATCACTGGTCTCTGGGTCATACTGCCCCCAGCCAATGACTGCCCTCTACCTAAGCCCCTCCTCTGGCAGTCATCTTCAGATTTGGGAGCACGTAAAGGGGCAGTAGGACCAAGTGAAGAGCCGTAGAGGGGTAGGAGGGAGGGTTCGCATATGAATCCATGCCAGACCCATGCTGGAGAACAACAGTTACAGGTAAGTAACGTGTTCCTTCTCCAGCATGGGGTCTGGCATGGATTTACATGCTCATGAATATAAGAATACACAGCAGTACACACATGCACAACCACGGGAGGTGGCAAGGCTCAACATTAAGCAATACATCAACTCAACATTAAGCATCTCTTACCTCCTCACCAGGCTCACCTTAAGTGAACAGGTTGCGCAGCACTGCCTGGCCGACTCTGGACTCCTCCCTGGAATCCCGGTCGACGCAGTAGAATCTCGTGAAGGTGTGCGTCGACCTCCACGTAGCAGCCCTGCAGATGTCGAGCAGGGGCACACCAGACAGGAACGCCGTGGTAGCAGCGATCGCTCTGGTTGAATGGACTCTCAGACGGGCAGGCAACGGTCGGTTTGCCAACCAGTGACAGTGCATGATGAAGCTGGAGAGCCATCTGGAAATGGAAGCCTTCGAGAGAGGCTTCACTTGGTTCACAGGTCCAAAGTTCACAAACAGCTGTGATGTCATCCGAAAACTCTTTTTGCGGTCCACGTAGAACTTCAGCGCTCTAGCCACAACCAGCAAGTGCAAAGTCCTCTCAGCCGGCGACGAAGTTGACGGGTAGAAAACAGGTAACACCAAGGGCTTGTTGAGATGGAAGTCCGACGGCACCTTGGGCATGAAGGAGGGGTGCGTCCTCAGCACAACCCTCGTATCGTGAATAGTCAAGTATGGAGGTTTACAGGAGAGGGCCTGGATCTCTCCCACTCGTCGTGCGGAGGTGATGGCCACAAGAAACGCTGCCTTCCACGACAGGAATTTCAACGGTACCGAATGCAGAGGCTCGAATGGCGGCCCCATGTGCCTGTACAGCACCACAATGAGCTCCAAAGCCGGGGCCAGAGCCTTCTTGGGAATGCCCAGAACAGTCCCTTCATAAACTCCTTCGCCAGGCAATGGGACCAGAGAGGAGATCGCCGCTAGATGGATCTTGATGGAGGCGTGCGCCAGCCCCGCCTTGGCCAGCGACCGTAGGTAAGGCAGCACCCGAGGTGCCGTAATCCACAGAGGGTTAATCTTCTGTGCACGGGACCAGACAGAGAACCTCTTCCACTTGTGTCCATAACACTTGAGAGTCGAGGGCGCCCTGGCCTTTGCAAGAACCTCCTTGCAGTCCGCCGGGATATCATACCTTCCAAACTCTAGCGCTGCAGGAGCAGGCCTGCAAGTTCAGCGACGCAGGATCGTGGTGGAGGATGGCACCTCCTTCTCTGATGAGAAGATCCGCATCCGTCTGAAGTTTGACTGGGGGGGACGCTGACATGTCCAGAAGGTCCAGGAACCAGATCTGCCTCGCACACGCCGGTGCAGGCGAGGATCATCCTGCACCGTGACTGTTTGAGTTGGTTGATGAGTCGCAACGGAGGGAACGCATACAGGAACAAGCCGTCCCAGGAGAACGAGAAGGCAGCGCCCATGCTCCCCAGCTGGGGAAACCTGCTGGCAAACTTCTGGCACTTGGTGTTCGCCGCCGTCGCGAACAGGTCGATCTGGGGATTGCCCCATTGTCGGAAGAGGAGGTCCACTTGATCCTGCCGCAGCTCCCACTTGTGGCACGAGCGCAGCTCCCTGCTGAGTGCGTCGGCAATGGTGTTTTTTTATTCCTGCCAGGTGGACGGATATCAGAAACATGCCACAAGTCCTGGGCCTCCTTGGACAAGGCTGGGGATCTGGTGCCTCCCTGCTTCCGGATGTAAAATATTGTCGTGGTGTTGTCGGTGAAGATCCTCACCAACTTGCCCTTGAGGGACGGAAGGAACGACCTGAGGGCCCAGAACACGGCTCGGAGCTCCAGGACATTGATGTGTAGTGACCTCTCCTCCGGTAGCCAAAGGCTTCTTGTGTGGAGATCTCCGGAGTGAGCCCCCCATCCGTCACCGTCTCCTGATGGGCCGTGGTCTGGAAGCACCACCGGATTGCTTGTCGAAAGGTCTCGTTGAGTGAGATCCTGTCTTCGAAGTTGCCCGTCGCTTGCATCCAACAGGCGTCGAGGAACTCCTGCAGTGGTTGCATCCGTAGTCTGCCAAGGCGCACGAGGCAAATGCAGGAGGACATCATGCCGAGCAGGGACTTGACAGACCTCACCTTGGCCACGTCCATGGTAGACAGCCGTTGCACCTTGCCTAGGATGGCCTTCGTCCTTTCCTCCGACCGAGATGCTAGTCGCGCCACTGTGTCGAGCTTGGCTCCAGGAACAGGGCGACTTGCGACGGTACCAGGTGGGATTTTGTGAAGTTGATTGAAAATCCCAGATCCGTGAGCAATTGGACGGTCTTCCTTGTGTGTTCAACTGCGAGTTCCATTGATTCTGCCCAGATGAGCCAGTTGTCCAGATAAGGGTAGACGTGGATCCCCTGTAGGCGCAGCCGCGCCACCACCGGTGCTAGGCACCTGGTGAACACCCTGGGCGCCGACTTCATTCCGAAGGGAACGGCCTTGAACTGGTAGTGCCGTCCTTGGACTACGAATCGCAGAAACTTTCGATGTTTTTTCAAGATGGGGATGTGAAAGTAGGCGTCTTCCAAGTCCAGTGACGATAGGAAGTCGCCTTCCTCCAGTTGTCCCAGCACATGCTGGAGGGTGACCATCTGGAACTTCTGGGACCTGATGTACTTGTTTAGACGACGAAGGTCCAGGATGGGTCGCCAACCGCCAGTCTTTTTCCTTACGAGGAAGTACCGCGAGTATACTCCGGAGCCCCGGAGCCTCTTTGGGACGAGCTTGATGGCTCCCTTCTTTAACAACGCTCGTACCTCCACGAGTTGTTGCGGGACGTGGTTTTCCTTTCTGGCCACAGGTGGAATACGGGGACACTTCCTTAGAAATTCCAGTGTGTGCCCGCGGGCCAGGGCATCCAGCACCCAACAGTCGGTGGAGATGGACTCCCACATGCTGATGAAGTTCGCCAGCCGGCCTCCCACCGGGGTGCTCAGGTGGGGGTCCGATGCTACGGCCGGTTCAATCCTGCTTGGCGGCGGCCTTGCTGCCCTGGCCTCCTTAGCGACGACGAGATCCTCCTTGCTTGCCGCGTCCCCTATAGGCCTCCTGCGATGAGGAGCGGCGCCGCTTGGCGGTACGTCGAGGAGCTGCCGCCGAATCCCTTGCCTCTGGAGCCCCGAAAGCGCGGCCGTCGTTGCTGAAGAACGCCTAAGGCACGAGCCGTCTCCGTGTCAGCCTTGATGGCCTGCAGCAACTCGACCACTGCCTTGCCGAACAGGTTGCTCCCGTCGAAGGGCATGTCCAGGACCCTGGTCTGCATGTCTTGACGGAAATCGGTTGCCTTGAGCCAACCGCGCCAGTGAAGTTAAACGCTGTTGCCCATCTGGCGGAAGCCGGTGTCGGCAATGTCCGTGGCCACCGTTATGGCGTGGTCCGACGCCACCTCTCCCTCCTGTAGGAGCTCTAGGGCCTCCGCCCTCTTGAAGTCCGGGAGGAAATCCATTAGGGGAGCGATCTTAAAGCACAGCTCCCTGTCATAGCGGGCCACAATCGCGAGAGCGTTGGCCGCTTTAATGGAAGTCGCAGCCGATGAGATGACCTGTCGTCCGGTTTATAGTCATAATGTCGAAAAAAAAATGTCGACAGACAAAAATGTCGAAAAAAAAATGTCGACAGACAAAAATGTCGACATCCTATACTTATAATGGAAAAAGTCATTTTTTCGAAAAAAAAATGTCGACATTTTTTTTTTTGACATTATGACTATAAACCCTTAAAACTATCAACACCTCACCCAACACCCCCCTGCCACCCCCCCCACACCCCCCAACCACCCTTTCACCCCTCATACTCAACACATACCAATTATTTATTTATTTATTTATTTATTCAATAATTAAATAAATAAAAATTGTATTTACTATGGGGGGGTCCCCCCCCCAACCCCACCTCACCCAACACCCCCCTGCCGCCCCCCCACACCCCCCAACCACCCTTTCACCCCTCATACTCATCACATACCAATTATTTATTTATTTATTTATTTATTCATTCAATAATTAAATAAATAAAAATTGTATTTACTATGGGGGGGTCCCCCCCCCCACCCCCCCACACCCCCCCAACCACCCCTCATACTCAACACATCATATATATATATTTATTTATTTATGCATACACTAAATTAATGTCGAAAAAATATCGAATAATGTCGACATTTTTGTTTGTCGACATTATTGTTTTTCGACATTAATTTGTCGACATTTTGACTGTCGACATTATTGATGTCGACATTATGACTGCACACCCTGTCGTCCCATGGCGTCCAGCTTCTTCCCTTCGCCATCTGGTGGAGATGTCGAAGTTGACGCCGTCGCCCCCGCCGCTTTCTTCTTGGCTGCCGCCGAGACAACCGAGTCCGGGGTAGGCTGCGTTCTAAAGGCACATGGGGGCGAAATCCAGAACCCGGTACTTCTCATGCCGGTCTCTCTTAGCAGGGGCCGTGGATGGGTTATTCAGGAGCAACAGTCCCCCGTCCCAGATGTCGTCGAGTAACGGGACCGAGAGGACGGTCTTCCTTTTGGCCTCCCGTCGTTGATAGAGGAATCCTTCCTTCTTCTCTTCCACGGGGCAGAGCTGGAAGAGCTTCGATGCCCTGGCGATCATGGTGTGGAAGGAGCCAATCGTCGGGCGGGGAGGCCCGAGCAGGTGGTGATGTAAGGTCCATCCCGTCGTCACCGCCGTCTTCATCCATCCCCGTCATGGCTGTCTCTGTTCCTGTATCATCCCTCGGCTCAGGAGACGGGGGAAGAAGGCTGTGCCGGCCGAGAAGGCTGGAAAGGGGGGGGGGGAGGTGGATGAATTCTCCTTCACTTGTTTGGAAGGCTTTCCGACGGTTCAGGCTCCGCTGGGTCTTCCGTTGGCGGTAAGGGCAACCTTGTCCTTATCTCTGTACACAAGGCCTGGATCGCCATCAAGATCGCCCCCGATTTGTCTTGTGGCCCCGGGACCGGCTGCGACGGGCGCGACGGTTGGGGAGTGGAATCCTCCGCCTCCACGTGTTCCTCGTCGCCACCGCTGTCGCTTTCCTTGTTCGCCTCTTCGGGATCCTTCTCAAACTTCTTGGTCGGGGTTTTCACGACTCCAGCCAGTTCCTCCTCAGAGGCTGTATCCGTGTCCGTGTCCGTGATGGCCAGCGGCCCCCCCCCCTCTTTTGCCTTATCGATGGGCTGAAAAGAGGATTCCCTCCACTGTGGCAAGGAAACTCTAGGCCCCGAGGTCGCCTCCACTGGTGTAGCCTCCACAGGCTTCGCCAGGGCCATCGCGACTCCCTCGATAGAGGCCTTAGCTGGGTGAATCAAGGCCTTTACGACCTTGGATGCGCTTCAGGCCTTCACCTTGGGGGGAGGGCCACCGCCTCACTCCCCCTTGGCTGCAGTCAGGATCAACCGAGACTTCTCCCGAAGCTTACCCGGGTTCTCTGCTTTCCTCTTCCCTGAGCCAGAGCGTTGGCTCGTGGTTGATGGCGTAGGGGGAAATTGAGCCCTGCCTGGCAGCCGAGGAGCCCGACCGTTTGGCGCTCCCGGTGCCCGTGGACTCGCGGTGCTTAGCCTTTTGTTGGGACCCCGTCGCCGGAGCGCCCTCAAAGGACTTAGAAGACTGCTCAGACTTCTTTTTCTCACCCGCTGCTGGGCTCTTCCCCTCCAGCCAGTTGGTGAGGCGGATACGACAATCCCTCATCGTCTGCTCGGACATATTCTTGCAAAATGCACAGGCCCCCTCCACGTGCGTTTTGTCTTCATGAAGGCAGTAGAGACTTCAAGAATGTTCATCTTCCTTGAAAACATTCTGCAGTCCACATACAGGGCAGCTCCGGAAGAGCTTGGATCCGGGCGTTGGGTTTCCTTTTTCCTGGGCCATGTCCGCGCGGGGTAGGCCTCAAAGATCTTCCGGAAGCCTCCAAGAAGTGAAACCCGACAAAAAATTTGCCCTTGAAGGGCGTAGAAAAAAAAATCCGAAACGGGTCCCCATTGATCAGAAGTAGAACGGTGGATCTTGAGGCTCGATTGACTGAAAAATTAGATGAAATCTCTTTGAAAATTCGCAAAACGCAGTAAAAGCTCGAGAGCTACAGCACGAGGACTCCCAACACTTGAACGTGCGGTAAAATTCTGAAGATGGCTGCCAGAGGAGGGGCTTAGGTAGAGGGCAGTCATTGGCTGGGGCAGTCTGACCCAGAAACCAGTGATTGGTTACTAGTAGAAAGACAGTTCAGAAACGAAACAAACTGATTTTTTCTTTACAGAGGATTCCCAGCCTGACGACGGGGAATATTCATGAGCATGTGAATCCATGCCAGACCACATGCTGGAGAAGTAAGGGAGTGAGTAACATTTGAACAAGGTAACAGATTAACAGGGATGATAGGAGACACTGTAACAGAAGAGGAAACATCAGAATGACATTCTATTTGTGCATTTAGGATAACCGGAGCACTATTTTTTAAAGGCTCAGAAATCATTGAGATATCATTAGGAATACGGATAGCAGGAATGTCCTCAACCAAAACAGTATTCCCACATCCATGGGGGAGTTACTATCATCTGGTGCAGAAGTAGTTGCCCATAAATCTGTCTGGATGCCTACAGCTATTTCAGCAGAGATGAGAGGGAATGTGTCAGCGCTGTCAGAACCTGACATAAGCCCAGGAAGTTACAATCAAGATCAGATCGAGTTGTTGGGCTATGTGTGGAGTAAGTTCGAGTTTAGAGGTCGATGTTGTAAAGGGATATCACTAAGAAGTGACAATCTTTATTAGGATGGAGAGAACAAAAGAATTTGGGGATTAAGCTTGATCCCAACCATCCAGATCAAGTGTTACAAGTTTCCGAAGGACCCGTGATTCATGGGAAATATATGTCAGAGTACAGGAAAGTGTTTGGTGAGTCTCTGGGAAAAATAAAGGGGTTTCAACACCAGATAATACTGAAGAAGGGCAGTGTACCTATTGTGGCTAAGCTCAGACCTGTACCGTTTGCTTTACGAGGCAGTGTGAAAAAAGAATTACAAAAATTGTTGGCATCAGGTGTAATTGAGAGAGCTGGGGGAGTAGAGTGGGTTTCCCCAGTGGTGATTGTAAAGAAGAGTTCAGGGGATTTAAGGTTGCGTGTTGATATGCGCGAGTTAAACAAATGTGTGTTGGTTGACAGGCATCCCCTGCCCAACATGGGAGAGTTATTGACCAGGGTGGGCGGGGGAAAATACTTTTCCAAACTGGATATGGCATCAGTTTATCAAGTGGAGTTGGAGGAGGGCTGTAGGAAAATCACTGCATTTGTAACACATGAGGGTGTGTTCCAATTTAGGAGGATGCCATTTGGGTTGGCATCCGCCTCTTCAGTTTTCCAGAAAATCATGGATCGTTTGTTGAGAGGAATGAAGGGTGTTTTCTGTTTTCAGGATGATGTGTTGGTAAGTGGAGTGACTTTGGAGGAACATGACAAGAATTTGTGCAAGGTGTTGAAGATGTTTGAAGAGAAAGGTATCACGGTGAGAGGAGAGAAATGTAAGTTTGCTGTGACGAAAGTGGAATATCTGGGTCATGAAGTGTCGGGAGACGGTATAAGACCCAAAGAAGATATGGTGAATTCTATAAGAAATATTGAAAAGCCTAGGAATAAGAGTGAACTTCGTTCATTTCTGGGAATGACAGAATTTTACCAGAAATGTGTTATGAACTATGCCGATAAGGTTCAGGAATTAAGGAAAATCTTGAGGAAAGGTGCTGACTTCGTGTGGAATAATCGGTGTGAAAAGGAGTTCAATAGTATCAAAGAAGATATAGATATGGCTCGTCCGTTAGGATGTTTTGACACCAGGAAGTCTACCATTATTACTGTCGACGCCAGTGAGGGTGGTCTGGGAGCTGTATTGTCTCAGAAACAAGAAGATGGTACTGAGAATATTACAGCTCATGCCTCAAGGGGTCTCAGAGGTGCAGAGGGGAGATATTCTGTTATCGAGAAAGAGGCTTTATCCTGTTTCTGGGCTGTTGAACGTTTCAGGAATTTTGTGTGGGGTGTTGAATTTACAATACGCACTGATCATAAGCCTCTAAAAGCGATATTTGAGAATAAGGGTCTTGACAAAGTTTCACGCCGGGTTGCAGGTTGGGTCACCAGGATGCAGACGCATTGCTTTAAAATAGAGATCATACCTGGGAAGGAAAATATTTTAGCGGACAGTTTGTCAAGGATTAGAGTTGCAAACCCTGAAAATGTAGAGAATGAAGAATTAGTATTTGTTAATACTGATGGCATAGTTTCCAAACGAGAGTGGTTGGAGGGTATGGAAGGAGACGATGTTATAAACAGAGTAATTCCGTATGTTGTGTCAGGATCATGGCCAAATAAGCAGACATTGGAAGATGATGCGAAGCCATATTCGGAGGTGAAGGACGAGTTGTCTGTAAATGATGATATTTTGTTCAGGTGGGGTAGGGCTGTTGTTCCCATTGGTTTGAGGAAGAAGGTTATAGAATTGGAACATAGCGGTCACATTGGAATTACAAAGACAAAGGGTGTCTTGAGAGAAGGACTATTGGTGGCCAGGATTTGACAAGGAAATAGAGGCTGTTCTGGCAAATTGTCATTTTTGTATCAAGAGTGGTAAGGGCGTTCTAGCCAAGAAACAGCCATTGGTGGATGTAGGTCTTCCATCTAGGATATGGAGTGATATTGCTATGGACATTCTGGGTCCCGTGGAATTAGGTTATGGTCGCGGAAAATATATAGTTTTGGTTGTGGATTTGTTTTCCAGGTGGACGGATTTTAGAATTGTCAGAGACATCACGGGGGAGAGTATGATAAGAGTTTTGCAAGAGATTTTTGCCAATGAAGGTTTACCAGAAACTGTCTTGACGGACAATGGTCCCCAGTTTATAGGAGAACATTTCACCAGCTATTTGAGAAAATGTGGAGTAGGACACAAAAGGACCTCGTTATATCATCCTGAATCAAATGGTGTTGTTGAGAGGATGAATAGATGTGTGATGGAGAGCGTAAGGATGGGAGAGGAGTGTGGTTTGGACAAGTTAGCCATGAATGTGGGCTCTGAGAATGGCGCCACATTCTGTAACCGGATTATGCCCATTTGAGCTTATGAGGGGCAGGAAGCCGTTTTCCATAACGTTCCCACCTTGGCTTGGTAGGAGTAGAGAGTCCGACCTGGTGGTGGATCAAGTAAGGAAGTCACTGGTGGAAAAGAAATCAGAATGGGTCATGCGTGAAAATTTGAGAAGAGGAAAGAAAGAATTGCGTGTGGAATGTGGAGATTGGGTCAGGATAAGGAAAGGTTTTCTCAAAAGAAAAGGGGACTCTCTTTATTTGGATCCGGTCAGAGTTGTAGCAGTCATGAAAGGTGCGGTGCGTGTGACCGGTGGGCAGGTGTGGAACAAGGATAGAATAGCTACTGTAAAGAGGTGTCATGTGTGAAATGAGGACTCAAATGTATAGTTGACGGTTGTGTTAACTCTTTTTGTTTGTGGTTGTTTAAATATGTTAGTGAATGCTCATATAAAAAAAAAAAAATTGAGGTTAAAAAAAATAGAGGGAGATGTGTTATGATGATGATTCTCTCTGAGAGCAGAGAGGGCTTACGTATATGTTATATAGCAAGAGCAGGATGCCTTTCTCTGTGATGTCATCGGAATGTTAGCCCTTTCATGTCATGTTTACATTCTAATATTGTCAGTTGATTTAGGATTTTGATGGGGAAGGATCTATTGTGAGCAGGGGTCTTTTTCCTACATTTATCTTGAATAAATACTTATGTATAACTTACCTGCCTCTGTCTGCCACTTCATAACAAGTATAGTAGCCACAGGAGCGGCATTAGGAATGGCAGTAGGAAGTACTGCTGCCTCCCCCGAGATGGAAACCCCCTTCGGAGGGATAGTAATGCTTAGAGGCAGAGAGACTGTTGGAAGAACCAAGGTCTTAAAAAATGTGTTGGTGAATGAATTTAATTTAATATTTTTCTGGTTTTTAGTTTTCTTGATTTGTTGAATCTTTTTTTACCTAAAGGAACAAAGCCCTTTAAGGGTACAGCTTGTTTAGTAAGATCAATGAGAGCACGAGAATTCTCCAGATTAGGCTGGGGTTTTGAACCTGGGATAAGGGTATCATCAACCCCCTTGTCTCGTTTACGATATTCTAGTATATTGGGGTCACAGACATCCATAGGAAGAGAAGGACCGGGAGAATACACAGACAGCCCATCTAAAGCTTCTTTAGGGGGAGTAACCGATTTTGCAAGATCGATAATAGCAGTCACCTTTTCAAGGTAAATTGGTGATTTTGCTCCTGTAGCATGAGTAGAGAAGACTCCCTCATTCTT
Source organism: Ambystoma mexicanum (assembly GCF_040938575.1). NCBI lineage: Eukaryota > Metazoa > Chordata > Amphibia > Caudata > Ambystomatidae > Ambystoma > Ambystoma mexicanum. The sequence goes on from NC_090922.1 coordinate 603,978,789, forward strand.
CAAAGGTAGTGTCGGCAAAATTTGACCCGATACTCCCTTCCCTGAGGGAAATGAAGAGCTCGAAGAAGGCATCTTATTTGATTCTTCCCCAGAGGCACTAGCCATTTCCAGATTGGGGGCCCGCTTGATTGCACCCCCTTCCGTAATTATTTGATAAAGCATGGCAGATTCAGGGCATAGCTTAGTTATGCAAGGATCATCTCCCTAATAATCTTCACCAGCTCTTCAAACCTATCAAGCCCCTCTAGCCTGGCATACATTTCAGAAAGTAGAAGAGAATGGGATCTAACCTCTGCCCAGATATTGTCATAGAGACTAACAAAAGAGCTTAGCTCCATATTCAAAGTGGAGACTGTAGGTTGGGTCAGTCTTATCCTTTCATCAGCCTCTTTAAGCGTATGGTGCAGCATAGAGTCGCTAGCATGTTCCTTTTTCCAATCCGGCAATAGACCCCTTTCTCTAAGCCAGTTTTGCTTCTCAGTATATTCAACAATGAAATTTGTGAGTTCAGAGGGAGAGCCCACAAAGGAAACATTGCAGGTTTGTGGAGTTACATTATTAGTATCAATCAGATTAGGTTGTAACCCACTCTCAGCAATTGCTTTGTCTGCACATTCAATAATACTAATGTCATCAATATCATTGTGTGAAGGCTAGTCTGTATCTAATTTCTTTACTACTTCTGCCAAATGCAAATGATCTAGAGTGACCACTGATAAAGCTGAGTGAGGAGGTTTAATAAGGGTACTAGTCGCTGTCCTTTTCCCAAAATAATTGGAGATTTTGTTCCCCTGGATTGGTTTGCCTAACCAGCCCAGCTTAGGTTTTGTTTTGGGAATATTAGGCAGTGGTTTCCTTAGAGGTGTTTTAAAAACTGTGGATTTCATAGTAGGGGTAATGGAATTTTCAACTGAACAGAGAGATTCAAATGGATAGTAGGAGGTATGGTTGACCACCCCACCAGAAGAGGACACCTCCGCAGATAACTTAGAGGGAGAAATAGTATGATTAATATTACCCTCTAATAAAGAAGATTGTGGGGCAGTAGCAGCATTGGAGGCAACAGATACTTTTATAGAGTTAGGACCAGAGACATCCGCCTTCGGGCCAGACAGGGGCATTTTTAAGTGTGAAGAGGTAGGAGTCAGATGGATAGCATTCACCATATCATTATTCGATTGATCAAAACAAGGTCTCGCCCTAATAGAGCTACCCCCATCATCCAAGTGCATAGCTAGAGTAGCTGTTAAACATTGTTCCTGAGCATCAATGGAGATGTCATGGATTCCATTGAAAATACAGCTATAATCAACTGAAATACGTGGAATGATGCCCATTGTGTTAAAAACCTCACTCCTATCTTGAGAGTGAATTTGAGCATGAACAGTGCATTTCAATACAGTAGAGTCCAAAGAGTCAAGCGCTTGTGCGCTAGAGGGCTTACCCAGAGAAGCAGAGGAAAGATTCACAGGGAGAATGGCTTCTTTGGAATCAGTTGACTGGGCCTCCACAGCAGATTTCAAAGAGTCCAGAGTAGCCTCCATAGCTGACTGACACCTGAGACCCTTACGTGTAATCCAAAAGGAGGACTGCACTGGGGACTGAAGGACTGGTAGAAGAGGATACCAGCAGAGGGGATGTTTCTGTAGTCAACAAGGTCAGGAGTCACCAATATATGAGTATCATCAGTATCACAAGCAAATGAATGAAACATGAGAAAAAGAAACTGAAAAATGTTAAAAATACACTGAATAAAAGTGGTAGCTAAATTGAATCAATAGATAAAAGTCAATAAATACTACCACTAAAAAACTTTGGAACAAGCAGATATAGATCGAATAGCAAGAAAAATTAGACATGTGGAGACAGAGCTGTATTATTAGATATCAAATAGGTGCTGATAGATAAACATAAAAACTCAGGATTTCCACACATCGGCATATATTCTAGTAGGTAGTGTATAAACAAATGTCACAGGGTAAGGAACGCCCGACAGCTTGAGGAGCTGCCAGAGTCCGACTCTCCTCCCTCACCCTGCGGGCTTGAGTGGTTTAGAGCAGCCCATAGGGCAGTCTAGATTTCTAGTCTTGAGGTACTCGCACAACCACAACTGGACGGTAAACTGCCCACAGGGCGAGAACACAGGTCACAGCTAAACAGAAACTCCAGCCCTTACAGCCTCCAGGGCTTAACGCCGCAAGAGTGGTTGGTCCAGCAATTTGTGTATGTTTGATGTCACGTGATCCGTCACGTGTCCACATTAAGCTCCGCCCTCTAAAGGAAGCGAAATTAGCAGCAAGAGCAGCGCTTGCAGTGCTTCTATAAGGGATGTCAGAGCACACAAGGGCAAGCGGTCAGGAGGCAGAACACTCCTATGAAGTAACAGTAAAAGGTTTAAATACCTTCTCTGGGATAAACTGTTTCCCAGAGTAAGTAAAGTGAAATTGACTTTACTAGTCGTTTAAATTCCTAGAGCCAGCACACCCTATCTTACAATAGAGTGCTGGAGGGGTTACTTAGTATCCCCTATGTCTAGATACTCATGTAGCAGTCAATTGCTACCCTTTCCTCTTAGAATGGCTGGTGGCAGTGGTTTTACAACGTACTACCATGATTTTTCCCGACCGCAAACTATTAGTGGCTTCAGTAGCGTTAAATCACGGGAGCCATATTTTTCAAGATGGCGTCCGAGCCCCCTTTGTTTAAACAGGTCCCGATCTTTTTTCACCATTTCTTTTAGAAAAGGTCCTTCTAGAGTTTGTCTCTGCGTGCCAAACCTAGTGTGGTTCCTTTGTTCAATCGCCTTTGGTGGGCTTCAGGAGTAAAGACTGCCTCTGGCGCCCGAGTGTCTGGGGTGGGCAGGAAGTGAGGGAGGTGCCTGAAACTCTGTGTGCTTAGTCTCCTAGGAGACCCAAATGCACTCTGTGGTGATTGGCTGGTTGACTGTCCGGCAAGGACAGCCTCCCTGCTGGGTGAGTGACAGCTAGGCTGGAATGAATGGGAGAGAACTGAATAAAATGCAAGTCTCTTGGCTTCGAAGGCAGAGTCGACCACTGGAACAAAATAACCGAAGACGAGCTTGAAGAGGACAGCTGCTGCAACTCCTGGACCATTGGTTTGCCTGGTGAAGCCCTGCTGCAGGTCCGAATCGCCAAGTTCACCTCGACAGAGAAGCCCCTGCAAGGACAACTTCTCCCTATGAGTTGGTGGAACCAATCAACTCGACAGTAAGCCACCTGAACACCTAATCTCGGAGCTGGTTGAATTTCCTCAGATTGTTGCAGGAAACCATATAACCAGGGAGAGGGGCACCAGATTGTGTGCTTTACTTACAGCCACTGGAATTGAAGTTGCCAGTTGCAAGCTTTTGACTGTTCACATGCAGTGCAGGAGGGTTCTACGTTATTTTGCCGCAGGATTTTTCGTCGCAGGACTTTTCATCACTGTTTTTTTATCGAAACCCCCCCCCCCCCAAACGCCCCACCTTTTTTTTTTTTTTTTTTAATTATTCCCTTTCACACACAAATATTTACTTATTTTTTTTCGATAGAAAAACGGTGATGAAAAGTCCCGCTACGAAAAATCCTGCGGCAAAAGAACTGTATACCGTGCAGGAGTCCCCCGACGTCCTCCCTCTTGTCCCCACGACTGAGGCCAAGGAACAGCGAGATCTGCAGGGACTACCAGGAACAGAAGTCATCAGCTGCCTCTTTTTCTTCGTGTAAGGTACTGTAAAACAAGACAGAGTACTTGCCTCTCGCAGTGAAAGTACTAGAAACTTTTGCAACTCACAGGCCTAATCAGCTTGTGACCCAACATATGATTCTACTTCCTACAAACTACTCCTAAGAACTTGTGCAGAGACTTTTCCGTCTACTTACCAGAACTGCTTTAGCCCATTGAATTTGGCCTAGCCTATTGAATTGAACTGACTCTTCTAGTGAACTCAAAACATTTGCACTCTAAGAATAATTGTAACCTCTTATGTTCTAATAACCTTTGCGTTTTACTCCTCTTGAAAATTAGTCTGAATGCCAACAGTAAGATATTCATGTCCCCAGCACCCTTGTTACTCAAGTTGCCTGTGATTGTAGGTTGCGTCTGTGGGCCATCCCAAAAGGGTCTTATCTGGTTCAGAAACTGAAGTATATTTGTGTGTTTTTATATGATTGCCTCTTTCTATTGAATGTTTGATATTTGAATGGTTAATAAATTAATAAGTATTTAACCAAGAAACCTTAAGTGTAAGAGTTTATTTGAACACCTGTGATTGTAGACCTCTGTGTAACATCATCACTGCTCACATTTCCCCTCTTGAGATGAGCCTGGCTGCTCAACACGCTACCAAAACTGTGTAGTACAGACTTATACCAAAGGTTGGTTTGCTTACACCTGTAGTCATAGTTGATTGTAGTGTTCCCAGAGGGTACTGCAGTCAAACGTTGCCTAACGGGGGCCTTAACCACTGGGTTGGATGCTGAAAACATGCTCACGGGAATTCTTGTAAGCCCTGATGGCCGCAAAATACGTGCAGCAAATATCCACCTGAACCCCAGAGCCAGGTGTGCTAAAATAGCCAGTACGTCGTCCAAAGGACAGGAGAAAAGGTCCATACCTTTGTCGCAAGCCCAATGGCAGAACCTAGCCCATTTACACTTATGCTGGGACCGAGTCGAGGGCATCCTGGCCTGCTGAATGAGGTCCCAGTTGTCATCTGAAAATAGAGCATGCTGAACCCTCAGCTGATCAGGAACCAGGCTGCGAGGGCCAGTTTGGCCACGTCCGGATGTTCCACTGCTGCGTCAGGAAACCCCTGTTGGGGATCGGAAAATGGACGGGACCCTGGGAGCACAACTTCAGCAGATCCAAAAACCAGGGTCTCGAAGGACAGTGGGGGGCAACCAGGATGAGGCTGCAGTACACGGAGGCCCGGAACTTGCGGAGGGTCTGTTGGAGCAGAGGGGTGGGAGGGAATGCATAACACCTGCGGTCGGGCCAAAAGGTCTGGAAGGTGTCTCCCAGTGACCTCTGACCCCAACCTGCCCATGAGGCAAACTGGTGGCATTTGGCATTCAGGGGAGAGGCGAAAAAAATTCAGGTCTTCGAACCCCCAAAGCAGGAACAGGGGCAACAAGGAGTCGTTGTGCAACTCCCACTCGTAGGTGTTGAACCCAAAGCGACTCAGCTGATCGGCTTCTGCACTGCCGTCACTCAGCAAGTGGACTGCCGAAATCCAAATCTCCTCTGTAAGGGCCCCATTCACAGATCGAAACCGCCTCTATGCAGAGGAAGGGAGAATGGGTGCCTCCCTGCTTGTTTAGGTAAAACATTGTAGCAGAATGGTCCGTCCGGACCAGAACCGACTTGTCCCTGATTAGGAGCAAAAATGCCTTGCGTGCCAGGCCCACTGCCCTGAGCTCTAGCAGACTGATATGTAGGAGGGCTTCCATCCTGGACCATGCACCATAAATTGCATAGCCCTCCAGAATAGCCCCTCCAAGCCCGAAAGAGAGGAGTCTGTCGTCACCACCAGGTTAGGCTCTGCTCGGTTGAAGGGGGCTTCCACTGAAACATTGCCATTGATCAGCCACCAGCGAAGATCGAGCAGAAGGAGCAGTGGTATTGGTATCCTGTTCGACTGAGACCCCCATCTCCTGATCCCAATTGATGCAAGGCAGAGCTGGAGGTGCCTCATCTTGAGACAGGCGTGCTGTACAGTCAGCACGCAGGAGGCCATCGGGCCCAGAATGTGCTGGAACCACCCTGCCGAAGTGGATGAGTTGGCCAGAAAGTGCCCCAACGACTTGCGGAGGGACATAAGCCTCTCGGGCGTGGGGAACACCCGCTGAACGGTAGTGTTCCAACGTACCCCTAGAAAGACCAGTTCCTGAGACGGGCATAACTGCGATTTCCTCTGATTGAGGGAAAACCCCAGCTGATGAATGATATTTGCCAATCTCTGGCAGGAGTGCACCACCCCTTCGGGTGACTCCGCCCTCACCAACCGGTTGTCCAGATAAGGGCATAGATGATGGCCCTCCAAGCGGAGAAGGGCCGCCAGTGCATTCATCAACTTTGTGAAGACACAAGGGGCCGAGTTCAGGCCGAAGGGTAGCACTTTGTACTGGAAGCGGTACGACATAATCGTGAACCGCAGAAACATCTGATGCGGTTGATATATGGGTACATGCAGGTATGCATCCTTGAAGTACAGGGAACACACAGAGACTCTGGTATGTGCGCGGGAGTTATCATCTTGAAGCGTTCCAGCAGTAAAGACAGATTTAGAAATGACAGGTCCAGGACTACCATGAGGCGAGCCTAGTTGTTCTTGGGTACTGCAAAAATCCTGGCATAGTAACCAAAGTCCCTGTCTGCAAGAGGAACCGGTTCTATTGCCCGCATCTCCTAAAGCAACAGAACGTCCCCTAAGAGAGCCGGGGACCCGATCTGATGAAGGGGATGATAGTGGTAAAGGAAGAGAAAGACTGCAGCCAGTGGAGACTGCGGATAGGATGCACGGGTTGCTGAAAAGACGCTTTCAGGTGTCCTGGAACACAGCCAAGTGGCTCCCCACAGGTGAACTCTGTTCCCCAACCTTGACGTCACCGATTCTTGGTGTCGGAGGCAGGGGCAGAGGAAGGGGAGCGGTAAAACCAGTGCAACGTCCTCAGCGGCTTCCTTCTGTTGCCGCTGGGTGAACTATCGGGCCTCAGTGTACCGCTGTCTCTGAGCACCTTGAAGCCAGAGAAAGCGCAGGGTTTGAACTCGTTCCTACCCTTGGATTGAGGGAAGTATTTCTGACCTGGTTTTGTCAGGATGGCCAACGAGGTTTTCGTCTTCGTCAATTCGTCATCGGTGGACGAATTAAAAAGGTTCACGCCCTCAAAGGGCAGATCCAGGATCTGCTCCTGCACATCCGATGCAAACTTTGTGGCGTGCATCCGCGCCATCCTTCTCATCTCGACCTCAAGGCCTCTAAGAGCTGTGTCGATGTGGGAGACCTAAGACTCCATGAGGTTGTGCGCAATGGCCCAGGCATCTGCCAGACTGGCCTTGAAGGAGGCTTGTATGTCCGAAGGAAGATCGAGCAGAAATTTGCTGAGCTCCTGCAACAGCTTGTGGTTAGCCGCAGTCAAGTGGGGGACCATGTTGGCCTGCCGCAGATGCAGTCCTGAGATGGAGTAACAGCGCTTTCCCAAGGACTCAAGACTTTGTCCTCCTTGGAGAGGCAACTGGAGGCGTCTCCTGTGGAGGTAGATGAAGACAATGGTTTAGAATACAACAAGGCTGCAGCCACCACAGAGGGATGGGAGGCCAGGAGGATTGGCTCCCTGTTCGTCAGCCTAAATCTGCTGTCCAACTTCTTGGTCATCTCGGCGGTGTCCCTGGGCTTCTCCCAGACCCTCTGCGCCACCTGCAGAACATCCTTCTAGAGCAGAAGGCCAGACCGGATTGTGGTGCCTTTCCCCAAGACCTCTGCTAGCACACCTGACTCCTGCGGGGCTTCCTCACTCGTTGTCCATCCCCCCCACCCCTCAGGGCCGAGGGGAATCCGGGCCATGGAACACAGGTGCCGGAGGGGGTCCCTCCCTGGGTACATAGCCAAAGAGAGATCCAACGGCTTTTGAGGGGGAGGCATTGGTGGTACAGTTGGTGGTAGAGGGGTCAGTATGACCAGTAGGGTCTGAACCGGTGGAGGGCCCGGCACCGGGAGTGCTAGAGGAACGGGAGGACTACCCAGAGGAGAGGATTGGGTCGGCGCCACCTGGGGGATGGCCTCCTTGGCAATTTCCTTCAGAAGCCCCTTCATGTGAGGGGAACGCACAAGGAGGAGGAAGCCTCAAAAAAGCAGTCCTCACCAGCCGCCGGGTCTTGCGCTGGGCCTCTGCTCCTGGGCAAAGGCGCCTGGTGCGTTTAGCTATACAGCTGTGATGAGTAAATATACCCCTTAAGGGAACAAAACCCTGCATTGTGGGATCTGCTGCTACTTCCAGAGGGAAGAGGGCTGGGATCATCCTGCAAAGCACCACTCGATGGGCGCAAGCACTGGCAGGCCTTGAGCTGGATCCTAGATGGCTGCCAGCCTGGCAGGCTCCGCCACGTGCCACTCTGCCACTTTTAAGCCTTGCGCCATGCCCTGGAGGGAGGGTGCAGAGGCCCTGAGCCAAAGGAAGGCTTCAGACAAGAGAGGATACAGCTTGGGTCTTGCACCCGAAGCAGTAGCGTCGACCTCAGAGATCCCTCTGGTAGATGGATCTAGCCTAGGACCGACTGTTGGAGGTGGCACTCGACAATCCCTTAGCCCCTGTGGTAGAAGAAGACAAGCATAATCGTCCTTCCGAGGACAGTCTGGTAGGGCCCCCGAGCCCCTCAGCTTGAGAGCTGGTAGACTGAAGGCCTCAAGTCTGTCCCTGGACCGCCCGAAAGAGCCTCTGTCTCTTCGGTTTGGAGGCAGGTAGCCTTAGAGGCCTCGGGCCTGCCAGAACCTGAATCTGAGGAACCCGATCCATGGGAACCAGTTCTGGGGTGAGTGCTCGGTGCAACTTAACACAGTGGTGTTTTAAGGTCTTTGGGGTCCTCTGGTTTTGGTGTAGTCCCTTTCACCCTCAAGGGTACTCCTATTACTTACACGGTGTGGTGTTATGGTGTGGTGTTATGGACTCTATATAGTATACTGCTCATAAAGGTATGGTGAAGTAGGATGTGCTGTTGGCATGACCAGAGTTTAATAAGGTACTATTTGTCTTGTTTCATTAGGATTTCTTTTGGAGACGTCAGTTCCCAGTGCCAGGTGGTGTTAAGGTTGGTACCGGGTGGAGGTGGACTAATGCATTTTGAAAGCCATGGTCCGATTAGTACCCTGATGTGGTAATGTCTGTACTCTTATAGGTGCACTGCCGTGTTTGGGCTTATACCTTTGGAACGATTAGGCTTCCCATGACCTGAAGATGGATTGCTCTCCAATCCGAAACACGTTGGCTATATAACAACAGTAAGTGAAGTTTATTCGGTTATATCTACGAAAAGAAGCTATTTGATGTTTAAGTTGTTCATATGTGGCTAAAAAAAAAATGTAAATCTGATTATGTGGAACTGAAGTAAGCGGTCATAGAGTCACTATATTGATGAATCGCGTGAAGCACAGTATTCCTTGATATTATCTGCCCATTTGTTAATAAGAGTCCTATGAGTGAATAGGGGCTCAGTGTGAAGTGTATTTATTATTTTTGGTGAACCTTCTGGAATGACATTGAATATTTTACTGTAGTACGTTTATTAAATTACTTTTGTTTCTGAATTGTAATTCTTAGTTGAATTATGATCTACCTAATACTATGTAAACCTTGAAAATACTCTTTGTATGTATGTAAAGTGGGGACTTTGACTTATAGCTAAGTTCCCAACAAATACATTGTTATACCGATCTTGGGTTCGGAGGAACCCTTTTGGAGTGCATCCTGGGGGGTTACTATACGGTGACGTATGGTTTTGTTTAACCCCGGGGAAGGAGACACTACGTTGTGCAGCCGTGCTGAACAGAGGGGTTACCTTGTCTTGACGAGAGGTCCTGGTGACGAAGCCCTTAAAGTTGGGCGGAGGAGAAGTGTGGAAGATCTCCCTCCACTGCGACAAGCGATTCTTCAATGCCCTGTAACCGAGAGCACCGAACAGAAGTCCCAGCGGAGGTCAGGCCCCAAACACTCAAGACAGAGTGCATGGGGGTCCGAGGCTGGGAATGAGCGGTCGCAAGAGGCACATCTTGTGAATCCTCCTGCAGCCGACATGCGCCAGGGGAGACGAGGCACCGAAGGGAAGTGAAATAAGAATTGAAAAAACAAACAGGGAGCAAGCGGAATGCTAACAAAGGCTCCACGCTCGCTGACGGGTCCGACACCGCCCATATGAAAAAAGGGGCAGAGGTGAGGGACGGGGCCTCGGCAGGGCTTTCCCACGCCCAAGGCTGCGCGCTACACTAAATTTAAAGGGGAAGCTCCATTTTTCGCTGCCAATGTTTCTGGTACTGACCTATGTTGGGGGACGCCCACAAGAATGGAGGAAAAGGTATGGGACATATGAGCACGAGGTTATGGAGTGTTATCAATACCAGGTGAGGGGGGGCTTGGGAGGGAGTGCTTTTTAGCCCGTGGCTGTGTGTGCTATGCGAGTGATATGAGGCCAGTTTGAGATAATGGGGTAGATTTCTGGCATCAAGGCCCCAGCCTGGATAATCTGACAAACACTGACAGATGTCTGATAGGCATAAGTCCCAGCAGGCCACACTGAGCACGGCACATACACGCATTGGAGTGAGGTTTGAAAAGGCTTGCTGCCTGCCAAGCAACAGAACGAGGGAGGCAAAACGATAACCAGTGATTTTTATATCTCTGGCAGCCTTTTTTCTGAACAAAAGGTTCATACCCGCATAACCCTTAGGACTTCACTTAGGCTAAAGTGGGCTGGCTGGCTCCGACGTTAACCTGGTGTGCAGTGTATTGATCAGAGCGAAGCAGATTGACATACACACAGTTTGCCAGTGGCAAAGTGATACCGTGAACAATGAGCTGCCTGCAGAGTCCAGTGGGAGGAAACCAAGTTGTGCCTTGCCTGTTATGCGCGCAAATTCCCGGAATGGGATACGTACTGTTCGTTTCATCAGTAGAAACACGGGACTCAACCGAGTTTTGCGCTGTGGTTCACAGAAAGGAATAACCCGAACTACGGGCCTCCGAGGTGGCTGGAGGTTGCCATGGAAGCTTAGCACTGCGTTGCTAAGGAGAGGCAACGTGCGTGTCGGTTCACGGCGGTGATCATGTGACATTGGATATTTAACCCCGCCCCCCTGCTTGCTCAGTGCTTCTGATAAAGCATTTTTGGCGCTACTTGTTTACTGTCTTGCATCTTGTTTACCTGGTATCCTGAACCCTTGCTTCCATAACCGACCTTGCTTTTGGATAATCCTGTTCTGTTTTGGTATTTCATTGATCTACTGGTTTTTCGACCCTTGCCTTCTGCCCTCGGATTTTGATTATCGTCTTTTCCTCTAGTTTACATTTGCTCGTATGGATTTGACCCGGACTGTTTAAAGGACTTCTCTTGAATACTACTCCGCGGGACAGCCTCCGCTGCAACGTGGGACAGCATCGGCTGCGCCGCGGGACAGCCTCCGCTGCTACGTGGGACAACGTTTGTTGCATCACGGGAGTTGCACATCAGGAAAAACACTTTGACTTCCCGTATTCCTCCCAATTCATCTTTCTCTTGCATCACGAATATTTACCATGCATAGTTAAACCCTGGATTCCCTCTGGTAAGAATCTCTGTGCTTTTCTTCTTATTAGTACCATAGTGTAAAAGGGGATAGTAACCAGAGAGGTCGTTTGTTTTGCAGAGAATTCCTATTGTTTCCGGTTCCTGCTAGATCGAGGTTAATCAACTTAAGATCTGTTCTATCTCTAAGCAGCTACGGTGGTCTCTGAGGGAAATCCAAACATCATTGAAAACATCTTTCAATTAATTGATCCCTCTGTATGTGAATTATTACCATTCAGAGGGGTACATTGGTGGGAAGAATTCTTCTTCTACACTACGGGGTCAACCAGTGAAGAGGAATTCTGACATAATCAGAAGCCTTAAACATGGACCCCAATGAGACCCTAGCTAACCTCCTCCAGTTAGTGGCGGATTTGAGAACGGATATGGCTACCGCTCATGCCACCACTCAGCAACAAATTCTAGAGCTCCAGACAGCCATACAACCCTTGCCTCATGCAGCACCAGCTTTACCAACCCCCCCGGTCGTTGAACCTGCACAGGCGGGGGCCGGTCCTGTGTATGTTACTTCCCAGTTTCCGTTGGCTCCACCAGAAAGATTCCATGGGGACCCAAAACATTTCAGGACGTTTCTAAATCAATGCCGTTTACATTTTTTATGTCGACCAGGTTCTTTTCCTGATTCTGCTACTAATGCAGCCTTCTGGTTGTCCCATCTGGGGGGTACAGCCGCTGCTTGGGCTAATCCTCTTTTGGAAGAGGGTAGTCCGTTATTGTTCGATTGTGATGCATTGATTGAAGCCATGGGGAAGGTGTTTGATACTCGATACAAAGCCCAAGTCATGGAGTTGGAGTTATTAAGCCTGCAACAAGGGGATATGACGCTGTTGGCCTACGTAGCCAAATTCAATCAGTTAGCTGCTGAGACGGCTTGGCCTGATGATAAGAAGGCCTCCTTGTTCTATAAAGGTTTGTCTGAAACCTTAAAGGATACCCTGGCTATAGTACCTGTAGTTCCAACAGCCTTTCCTGAACTACTGGAACTAGTTCTTCAGATAGACGCTCGGAAAGCTGCTAGAAAAGGGGAGAAACGTGGTCTGATTCCTGAAGTCCAAGTCAACCCTTTATCTTCCCCTAGTACGTCCGAACCAATGCAAATTGGGGCAGCTATACGAGGTCCTCTTTCACAAGAAGAAAGAGAGCATCGAAAGAAGAACAATCTATGTTTCTATTGTGGTTCTGCGGAACACTTATTGAAGGTTTGTACCAAGAAACCCTCCAAGAAACAGGGAAACGCGAAAGCTCGGCAATGAAAGGAGTCCGGTTGCCGAGCAATTACGTATCCAAGGATTCCATATCTGTCCAACCAATTGTAGTAGCGGTAATTTTCACGTTACCGCACGATAAGATAGTTCAAGCCACAGCAATCATAGATTCTGGCGCCACAGGAAACTACATTGATTCTTTATACGCCAAGGATCTGGGTCTTCCTACCATTGATAAAGCAAATCCTGTTTTGGTTAACGCTGTGGATGGTTCTTCCTTGGTTTCCGGAATGGTCATCCAGCAGACAGAGGATTTGAAAATGGAAACCTTAATGGGGCATTCCGAAATGATCTTCTTTGATCTTATATCTGCACCTCAGTTTAGGCTCATTTTGGGTCTTCCCTGGTTACGGTTGCATAACCCTATCATTGATTGGCACTCGGGCAGTATAGAACTTATGTCAGAGTTCTGCGAGAACCGATGTTGGAAGGACAAACTCCCAGTAAGCAGTCCTTGTCGTCCTCTTTTGGATATCGCCCCTACTGTTGGAGCAGTTATCACCAGTGTATTACCTAATGAATATTCGGAATTCAAAGATGTGTTTGATGAAGGAGGTGGTTTGGTTTTGCCTCCACACAGACCCTACGACTGTCCTATTGATTTGATTCCAGGGGGTAAACTACCCTCCGGTAGAATTTATTCATTGACCCACAAGGAAGACCTTATTCTAAAGGAATACATTGATCAGTCATTGAAAACTGGGTTCATTCGCCCTTCTCGTTCACCTGCGGCCTCTCCTTTATTCTTTGTGCCTAAAAAAGAAGGGGACCTCCGCCCGTGTATTGATTATAGGGCTCTCAATTCCATTACTGTTCGGAATCAATATCCAATTCCTCTCATCTCAGTACTTCTGGATCAGCTGGGTTCGTCCGTTATATTCACCAAATTAGACCTACGTGGTGCTTACAACTTGGTAAGAATCCGTAGTGGAGACGAGTGGAAAACCGCCTTTAAAACCAGGTATGGCTTGTTTGAATACAGAGTCATGCCGTTTGGGCTTTGTAACGCTCCCGCCACATTTCAATATTTCATTAATGATGTGTTTCATGACATGATGGACCAGTTTCTTATAGTCTATTTGGACGACATATTGATATACTCAGCATCCTATGACTTACATGTTACACACGTTTCCCGTGTGTTACGTGAGAATAATTTGTTTGCTAAGCTAGAAAAATGTATTTTCCATGCTTCGGAAGTGGAATTTTTGGGATATGAGATAACCAGTAAAGGGATCCAAATGAGCCAGTCTAAGGTCAAGGTGGTTTTGGAATGGCCACCGCCCAACTCTTTGAAAGCCTTGCAATCTTTCTTGGGTTTTGCAAACTTTTACAGGCGGTTTATTAAGGATTTTTCCACTTTGGTCGCTCCCTTGACCTCTTTGACGAGCAGTAAAACGGCTTTTATTTGGGACGATGCGTGTGAACAGGCCTTCCAGACTCTCAAGACAGCTTTCACCAGCGCTCCGGTGCTTCAACACCCTAATCCGAACCTGCCATTTGTTGTAGAGGCCGACGCCTCAGACATTGCTCTTGGTGCCATATTGTCTCAGGAGTGTCCTGAAACCAAGGGGTTGCATCCGGTGGCATTTCATTCAAGGAAACTAACTTCCTATGAGCGGAACTATACCATAACTGAAAGAGAGTTGTTAGCGGTACGGGATTCCTTTTTGACCTGGCGTCATCACTTATTGGGTACAGCGTTCCCTGTTCGGGTTTTTACCGACCATAAGAATTTACTGGCCTTACAGTCCGTTAAGTGTTCCACTGCTCGGCATGCTAGGTGGCATGAATTCTTTTCTATGTTTGATTTCATCATTACATATCGGCCCGGTTCTTTACACACGAAGGCCGATGCACTTTCACGCATTCATGGCGAGTCGTCTTATCCAAGTACGGATGGTCGTCCGCTCTTACCACACCAAGTGATTTGCGCATGTACTTTACAACCCCCCTTGCGGGATGGATTACAGGATTGGGCGAGAGACAATCCTGGGGAGATCGCTAGACTTAACCTTGAAGTATTACAAGGGTTACCTCATATCAAGGGTCTGCTGTTTCTTCCGGATGATGATACGCGTATAAAGGCCATCAAGTGGTGTCATGATTCAATGCTAGCAGCACACCTGGGTATAAAGAAAACCATTGATCTCTTACAACGGTGGTGTTGGTGGCCTTCTATGGTTAAAGATGTTACTAAACACATTGCTTGTTGTTACGTTTGTGCCCAATGTAAAAGTACTCGTTCCAAACCGGTCGGCTTGCTTCAATCTATGCCTGTTCCTGATTATCCATGGCATATGATTTCCATGGACTTTGTGGTGGATTTGCCCCCGGTTTCGGGCTTCAATACCATTTGGGTGGTCATTGATTACTTTACTAAATTGGCATTGTTCGTACCTTGCCAAGGACTCCCTACTGCTCCTATATTGGCGGATCTCTTTCTTAAACATGTTTTTCGTTTCTTTGGTCTCCCTTTCATTATCATTACTGATAGGGGCTCACAATTCACTTCTCGTTTCTGGAAATCTCTTACCGCTTCTTTTGGTGTTGATGAGCGGTACTCCAGCTCGTACCATCCTCAAACGGATGGACAGACCGAACGTCTCAATTCAACCATGGAACAGTTTCTTAGATGTCTTACTCATCAGTATCAGGACACCTGGTTGTCTATGCTTCCTATGGCAGAGTTTGCTTATAATAATTCTCTCCATACCTCTACACGTTCTTTGCCGTTTTTTGCTTTATATGGCAGACATCCTAGGTCAATGCCCCTTTCTCCGGTCTTGCCCACTCACCACCCTGCAGCCTCCTCTTGCATCCAGCAACTTGTTTCAATACAGTCACAGGTTAAATTACACCTGGACAGTGCTCAGTCTACTGCCAAACGATTCGCTGACGCCCATCGCTCTACGTCTCCTAAGTATGTTGTTGGGGGTAAGGTTTGGCTCTCCACAAAGAATTTGCGTATCCCTGGTAGACGAGCTCTTCTCCCACGTTACGTCGGTCCGTTTGCTATCACGGCGGTAATAAACCCTGTCGTTGTACGACTATCTCTTCCTGCCAAATGGAAGGTACACCCTGTTTTTCATGTGTCCCTTCTCAAGGCCTTTCATCCTGATACCTCTCTCCCTTCCCGTCCGCCTCCCCTGTCTGTGCAGGGTGAGGAGGAGTATGAAGTCCACAAGATCCTGGATACCAAGGTTTCCAGGGGTGTCAGAATGTATTATGTTGATTGGAAGGGTTATGGTCCGGAAGAAAGAACATGGGAGCCTGTTGGTCATATTCACGCTCCTCGTTTGTTGTCTGAGTTTTGGGCCTCGAGAAGACGGTGTCCATCTTTGGGAGAGGGTACTTTTATGCGCGCAAATTCCCGGAATGGGATACGTACTGTTCGTTTCATCAGTAGAAACACGGGACTCAACCGAGTTTTGCGCTGTGGTTCACAGAAAGGAATAACCCGAACTACGGGCCTCCGAGGTGGCTGGAGGTTGCCATGGAAGCTTAGCACTGCGTTGCTAAGGAGAGGCAACGTGCGTGTCGGTTCACGGCGGTGATCATGTGACATTGGATATTTAACCCCGCCCCCCTGCTTGCTCAGTGCTTCTGATAAAGCATTTTTGGCGCTACTTGTTTACTGTCTTGCATCTTGTTTACCTGGTATCCTGAACCCTTGCTTCCATAACCGACCTTGCTTTTGGATAATCCTGTTCTGTTTTGGTATTTCATTGATCTACTGGTTTTTCGACCCTTGCCTTCTGCCCTCGGATTTTGATTATCGTCTTTTCCTCTAGTTTACATTTGCTCGTATGGATTTGACCCGGACTGTTTAAAGGACTTCTCTTGAATACTACTCCGCGGGACAGCCTCCGCTGCAACGTGGGACAGCATCGGCTGCGCCGCGGGACAGCCTCCGCTGCTACGTGGGACAACGTTTGTTGCATCACGGGAGTTGCACATCAGGAAAAACACTTTGACTTCCCGTATTCCTCCCAATTCATCTTTCTCTTGCATCACGAATATTTACCATGCATAGTTAAACCCTGGATTCCCTCTGGTAAGAATCTCTGTGCTTTTCTTCTTATTAGTACCATAGTGTAAAAGGGGATAGTAACCAGAGAGGTCGTTTGTTTTGCAGAGAATTCCTATTGTTTCCGGTTCCTGCTAGATCGAGGTTAATCAACTTAAGATCTGTTCTATCTCTAAGCAGCTACGGTGGTCTCTGAGGGAAATCCAAACATCATTGAAAACATCTTTCAATTAATTGATCCCTCTGTATGTGAATTATTACCATTCAGAGGGGTACATTGGTGGGAAGAATTCTTCTTCTACACTACGGGGTCAACCAGTGAAGAGGAATTCTGACATTGCCACAACGTTTGACAATTTGCCACGTTATGTCACAGCTTGAATACTTTGCCAATCACAATAATAGTGGTGTTACTGCACTTGTATAAGAAATTGGAGTTTTATGACCCCACACGACATTGCCAGATCATAGTATGTAGTGGAAGGAGAAGGAAAGGGGCAAACTTATCGGTGGCAGGGGGAGGGGCGATAGGAGAGGAATGCACAGCACTTACAAATTGGGAAAATAATATGGGGTTGAAGTAACAGGAACGAGATTGTAAATATCGGTCCATGTGCAATGGTAAACAGTTGATCCAGTGGAATGCTCATCTAGAAACCCCGTACAATAAAGACATCTCATAATAATAAGCATTTTCCATTCATGGCAGTTTCTGGTACCTTGGGAAGTTATGCTAGAGTTTCTCACAGCATGGTACTTCAATGCCCATGCTAAATGACACAGATGCATCTGCAAACATCGTAAAGAGTGTACAATACAAATAACTCAAGGTGCACCCCCTGATTATTCACACCAAAGTGAGAATTTCCGCTTACAACAGTGGCATCGAAAAAGCGGTGGGTCCCCAACCCCCAAGTATCACCCCTGTGGTAGTCGGAATAACCAAGACGTCATATGAGGGGTGCATTTGCATCGACATGCAACTGCCAAACCGAGTGGTCAAATGCAAAAGACGCCTGACTCCTACCGTGGACGACCGCCTCACAAAAATCCAGGGATCAAAGCATTTTTCAAAGCTTCACCTGACTGCAGGATACTACCAGATCCCGCTGCACAAAGATTCCAGATATATTAATACATTCTCTTTATCACCTCTACAAGAGACTCAGATTCACGATCTCCTCTGCAACTGAGGTGTTTCAGAACACAACCTGTGGGGCCCTTGCAGGGATCCCAGGTGTTGTAAACTTGAGTGACATTTTAATCTCCGCGGAAACTCTGTTGGAGCACCACCATTGAAGGCAGTTCTACAGAGATCGCGAGACCACAAAATAATGCGAGTTTCATTATGACAGCTTAGAATTCTTCGCTTTGTCCTCTTTTTAAAAAAATGTTATTTATTGTGATATAGTCAAAGATTTGACATTTCGCAAATTACTAAGTAGACCTTAAAATACATACATTCATTAATTGTACCTGTTTACCTATAGAAGAAAGGGGGGGGACAAAAAATGAAAGAAGGTGAAAAGAGAATGTTACATCATTCATGTCACTTCAGAAGATCCAGTTCACGAAGGAATATTACTACTTCCCAAGTCAGGAGGCTTTCGTGGCCCAAACTCATTCGTTCCTAGAATGATTGTGTATCCAGCCACCAAGCCTTATCCACAAATCTCCTGAACTTTTTCACCCTCTCAGCAGGAGGGCCTACGCAATCCACCAGCAGGATGTGTCTCACTGTCTCAACAAATGAATAGTTGCAGTGTTGGCACAAATTGTCACTATATAAATCCTTGTGTCTGGAAAAAAGGATTTCCCTCATAGGTAATATGTTGAGCTGAAATCTCAAGAAGTCAGTTCTACCCCTGGAGCTTGGGAAACGCTTTAGATAACCAGGTAGAAAGCCCTGCAGCTTATCGTGCATTGATAAGGACGGCAAAGTCTTTTTAGATTGCATCTCCATGATAGCAGTAATCCTGTCCTTTCTTTTAAAGCGCTTTTTTACAAACATTGGGTTATCAGAGAGATCACTTACATCACATTCACAAGATCTCAGGATTTTGAGAGCGTATTAAGCTAATCCATTCAGAAAAAGGTTATTGTTCTTTTCAAGTTCTACTTTAACTTTTAACACGAGGTCACAGCCACTTCAAAATGGCTGCCCACCATGCATTTACCTACTTCCTTGTATTCAACCAAAGAGTAACGTGAATTTAATTCTGATTGGCTGACCCCCTGCCTTTTAGTCCAAATGCAAGCCGACAGGCTCAAGCCGGCCCACCCTCCAAAGGCACACTTCCTAAGGCACCATATCCTGTTGTGAGCCTGTCGGGAGCCGTCAAGCCTAGGACCACTACCCCTGGTCCCTCCGTGACGATCATCTCCCGCTGACACTGCTTTGGTAAGCGTGCAGCCATCTAACTTTACAGCCTTCCTATGCCGCCCCTAACAGGGCACTGTATTACCGCCTGTCTCACTGCCCAAAGTTCCATTTTGTTTGAATCATAATGGCTCTCTTAGTTAACGTGCAAACTCCCATGCACTTACTGATACAGCAAACAAACTTTGAAAGCCACCCGTGGACGCAATTTCTAATCATTAGCAATGTGCACATGCTGTACATAGGGTTACAATTTCTTTGGTGTATATTTTCGTGGTGCACATAGGGATACAAATGTTGTGCTGCATTTATGTACGCCACCTACTTTCAAGATACGATCTAGACCTGCACTCTTGGTTAGCGCCCTACCTGCTTCCGCACATTCTGATCCCTACTTTTTGTGCTATTTAGACCTATGTCTTTATGTATCACTGTATCCTTTGACACCTATCTACTATGCATCTTAATCTTATGCTTTTCTCTGCAATATTGTGCTTATGTGCCCACTGTGTTTAGAAGCCTGCTGCACGGAGCCTAAATTCATGCTTTTATCAGTCCACTTTGCATCAGTGCCTTATGACTCCTTTCCAGGGGGTTACCCAGACTCATGCTCCCTGGATTTAGCCACCATAGTAGATACATATCCCCTTCTGTGCACTCCTTGGCCAAAATTGAACTTGCCTATTTGTGTGCACCTAGCCAATGTTGAATTTGCCCATTTGTGTGCACCTAGCCAAAGTTGAATCTGCCTATTTGTGTACACCTAGCCAAAGTTGAATCCACCTATTGGTGTGCATCTGTAGCCCTTGTCGAACCTTCCTTCTCTAGCCCTACACCCTAGATCACACCCTAGCCAGACCATGCTCATCTGGTTCACATTCATCATGTTCCCCTTCTGTGTCATGCAAGATAGTGTACCTTGCAGCGGTAATAACTACATCGCTTTCAATAATGGCCTAGTCAAACTTGGATGCCCGAGACATTCCCCCATCCCCTGCCCTACACCATTCCTGCCCACCAGGCCACCCTTCCCACCTAGCTACCTCCAAAACCACACCACCACAGAGATCGCCCAGTTGACACCCCTTCCAACATTAGCTCTGATAGAACTCTGGGCCACCCTAGACCAAATGCTCCATGTCTGACAAGGGACACTAATCTCAGTACTAAGCCCAACTACACCAAACCTAGTATTAAGCCCTTTACAACCCAGCCTCCAGGAAACACACTCACAGTAAACCCTAACCTCACAGCCCGGAACAATAGACTAGGCACCAGACTCCCTCTTATTATTTGCAAGCTTTTTGCCAAACCCCACACCAAGTCTAATAAAAATGATACAGCTCTAACATGCCTAAATTACCCCCCCTAAAAGGAGCACTACTAAATGTCAGATCCCTTGTTGCCCATCCTACAGAAATCGCCGACATCATCCTGACCAATAATCTTGACTTCCTCGCCATAACAGAAACTTGGCTTCATGAGGCAGCAGGACCCTATTTAACCCTAGCTATTCCCGACAAATACTCCATCCTCAGAGCCGACAGACCCAATGCTCGGGGAGGAGGTGTAGCTATCCTCTTTAAATCCTCTTTAGACCTCCATTCAATCCCTACCTCTCCACTTAAATCATGCAAGCATCTTACAATCAAGTTGCAAACCTCTCCCAATAGCACAATCTCCATTCACTTAATATATAGACCCCCAGGTCATCCTGGAGCCTTTGAGGAAGACATCACCTCTCTAATAGCTGAGAACTCTAAACCTTCAGCACAAATTATCATCCTTGGTTATTTTAACCTTGGGTACAATGACCCCAATGACTCCCCAGCCTCCTCCTTAGCCAACGCTTTAGCGGAGCATGGTTTCGCTCAATTTAGCGTTCAACCTACTCATCAAAAAGGTAGAATCATCGACTGGGTAGCTGCCCTCAATTGCAACATCACTTGCAAAGCCCCCAACCTCTCACGTGGACCGACCACCATCTAATCACATTAGATATTAATATCAACAACCCAGACCCAAAAATGTGCCCTACTGCACCAGCCTGTCTGACCAGGAATAAGCGTAACATCACTGCTGAAGCCCAAATACCTTTGGTCCTCCCCACTCTCAATGCACTTCTGGCCACTGCCGACCTCATCCTATTGGTCAACACCTATAATGATTCCATGACCAATGCCATTGATACCATTGCCCCATTGAAATTGTGCAAAGGAAAACCTAGAGCTCACTTGAACTCCTGGTACACCCCTGAACTCAAACTATTGAGAAAAAAGAAAGCTAACTTAGAAACACTCTGGAAAGTGGCACCTTCTGCTGAAAATAAAACCGATCTTTCGAATATCGCCTCCTTATATAAAAATGAGACAATTCACACAAAGAAAGAAGCCTACAATGTTAGGATAAATTAGGCAGGGTCCTGCACCAGAGAACTTTTTAATATCCTGAAGGAATTAGAAAAGCCTAATCCACCTACAGATACTTGAACGAAAGACAAACCCTGGTGCACCAGTATCCAGAATGCCCTTGCAAATAAAATTACAGGACTCCAAACCAAAATAGAATGTAAACGACAACAGCTCACCAGTAGCAAGTCTACCAGCCCAAATACACCACCGCCTACTGACACTAATCTAGGCTTTACTTTCAAAAAGGTCACTCCACTAGAAGTACAAAAAATTATAGCCCCTCTAAAACCGTCTAACTGCAAAGGGGACAGCTGCCCTGCCCAGATTATATCCCCCTTCATCACCAAACTAATAAACCGGGCCTTCTCCACTAATTCAGTCCCCAGTAATTTGAAACAATCATGGGTTCTCCCACTGCTAAAAAAACAATCACTAGACCCGACCATACCCACCAATTACAGACCATCACCATGGTCCCATTCTTGCTAAAAATCCTTGACAGAGTGGCCTACCTGCAAATTCAGGACCACCTTGAGACAAACCAACTGCTAGGGATACGTCAATCTGGCTTTAGACCTCAACATGGAACAGAAACTGCCCTTGTTGACCTCAAAAGTCAGATTGATAAAATCAAAGATAAAGGTAACGCCGCCATCCTACTCCTTTTAGACCGGTTAGCAGCCTTCGGTCGATCACAAAATCCTGTACAACCACCTATCTTCTGCTGCTCACTTCTCCTCCTCTGCTGTCATGTGGATACAATCCTTCCTGGCTAACAGAACCATGAGGGGTTTCTCACCAGTAGCGGCAGCTGACCCCATCCCTATTACATGTGGTGTCCCACAAGGCTCATGTGTTTCGCCCACTTTGTACAATATATTTACAAACTCTGACAAACTGGACCATCTGGGTGTCACCTACACCAATTATGCTGATGACACCCAGATACTCCTTAGCCTTTCAGGTAACTACAATGCTGATGTCATCTGGATTAACGACATCTTTACCATCATTCAGGCATGGATGGCCACACACGGCCTCTGCCTGAATGATGAGAAAACTGAACTTCTCCTTGTCGGCTCACCCAATAACCTATTGAAACTCAGCCCCAACTACAACAGTATCATCATCGATGGCAATACTATTCCCATTGTTAAAAGTGGGAAAACCCTCAGCTTTTATCTTGATGCCAAAACTAACCTCTCCAAACAACTTAACATGACTGCCTCAGCCACTGCCTACACTGGTAGGCTGGTCAGGGCCTGCAGACCTTTCTTGTTCTCTAATAGCTGCCTCACGCTGGCGAGGGCCCTTATAAAGTCTAAACTGGACTACTGTAACAGCCTATACCTAGGCGCAAACCAATCCATAATTAATAAACTACAGGTACTCCAAAATAACGCGTTACGAGCAGCATTAAACATCCCCAGGCGAGACCACACCTCTACCACTAGAAAATCATGTAAATGGCTCTCCATATAACAAAAAATTGACCTAAAAACTCTTTGCCTCACATACAAAGCCTTAAACCATCTAGCCCCTCCTTATCTCACCAATAAATGTACCTTGAAACCTGCTGCCAGAATCACTAGATCTTCTAAACCATTATGCCTAACAGTGTCCAGATTCTACTTAAAAAGAGCTGGAGGATCCAGCTTCACGGTCCTTGCATCCCAACTCTGTAATATCTTACCACTTAACATCAAATCTATCGAGTCCTTTCAGTCATTTAGGAAACAGGTCATTAGATGGTTACTGAATAGAATCTAGCATAGAATAGAATCTAGCATTTACCCTCTTCTTTCTTCTATGTTTGATGATACTGCCTTTACCGTAATTGTATTTTTTACTTACAAATTGTATAATGTATAATTGTAAACTTATATAATGTACTTTGTAACCATGTACCGAAGCGCCCTTTTCCCTGTGGGTCCGGAGCGCTATACTAAATAAACAAACACTTCTTCATAATTCGTGTTTAATCGTGGTACCGAGATCAATTTATATACAAACAATAGTCTCCAGTCTATATCTGAGAGTGGAGATTGGAGACCCAATTCATACCTTACAGATAGATATCGGGAGAGACAGAGAGGGAGAGAATGTTTTTCCATAATATCCCCTTACCTATCCCAGTTTATTGGTTTTATTGCTGGGTTAACATCCACACCATATGTAAGGATGGGAATCACTTTATAAATCTAGAATTTTATCAAAGGCAGTATCGAAAACTTGGAGAAGCTGTAATTTAGTTTCTTCATTTGACTCCCCAGTTGGATTAGTTTGCCTTCCATGATTCCCTCTACGTATCCCAGCGAAGGAAAAGATTGAACATTTAATCCCAGATATAGGACCTCCTTTCTAATAGGTACTACCTGGTCAAACAACCTCCAGGTGCAATTAAATTCCTTTTTTAAGGGGCGCTTAAAGACAATTATTTTTGATTTTAAGGGATTTATTTTGAGATTGTCGAGCAATGCATACTCTCCGAGGCGTCCAACATCCGCTGCAGCCCGACGGGGGTGTAATCTAGCATCACAATGTCATCTGCATATGCTACCGAATTCAAGCTCTCAGAACCCACTATAGGACTCGAGAGGCAACCCCCGCAAACTTTTAGCAAGATCTGCCATATACAAGAGGCCGGGGGGCTGCGGGGGGGGCAGCTATGCACCCCTGCCTCACACCCTTATGAGTCCAAATGCGAGTTGATAGGTTGCTTCAGGCATCCAGCCTTGTCCTAAAATAAGACCGATTGTGGAGTTCAATTATTATGGCTCGAGAGTGATTCGGGGAGCCCCCATTGTCTCCGGTTCTGCCATAGTCGGGCTCCATTCACTGTGTCCTTTGGACAAATCGACCCAGGGCCCAAACAAGCATGGTCCTCCTTTCTGAAAGGATTTACTCCAGGCTATACTTATCAGGCCATTCAATGTGGTAGACCGGCCTGTGTGGTACCGTATTTGATTCTTGGGCAGGACTCGAGGCCTTCTTCCCGGACCTTCGCCGCACCAAGTCACTACCAGATCAGCTCCACAAACAGCAAAAAACTGCTCTGGGACTACTTCCTACCAGCAGTGTTGCAGCAAAAGATGGTGCCGTTTGTAGGATGCGCCTTATTATACCTCCTGGCTCCCCACCCCTCCCCTTTGTTCTCCTTTCGCGGGCATCCCGCCCCCTTTTTTCCATGGGCTGCAGCCTCGATTTAGCAGGCTTTCCCCCACCCCTTCCCCCTATCCTGGGGAAAGAAGGAAGGTCGTGGCCAAGTTATCTGGGTGCCTCCTTGAGGTCTCCCCGTCGTCACCTCCAACAAGAGTGACATCTCTGTTGCACTGGTGGCCTCCAGCCATCCAGCAACAGGATAATCTCCAAAAGCACCCCGTTTTGCTAATCCAGGTAGGATCCAATGCAGTCCAAACAGATAAAATCCTACACTCTTGGGCAAATAGACCGTTTTCTTCTCCGAAATGGGAACAACAAGGGCTTGAATGACTGATAAGCTGCCACATGAACAACAACGTTATGATTTAAGGTACCTTGTTATGTAACTGGGATATGTACAATGAACTGCTGCAATTAGCATAGTCTCCAGGCACTCTGGCAGATATGAAAAAGAGGGGGCAGAGGTGGGGGATATGTACAATGAACTGCTGCAATTAGCATAGTCTCCAGGCACTCTGGCAGATATGAAAAAGAGGGGGCAGCGGTGGGCTAAGTTAATGCTGCTGTGTTGATGCATGCAGGTCGGAAGTACCAGAGTCCAGTCTATGGGACTATTTCTAGGTGGTCTGTCGGGGCGTTAGGCAGAAACCTGTGCAGTTCCCTTAGGGACCACTGCAAAAGATTTAAGACTACAGGTGTTTGGCAGTAAACCCACTTGGTAGCAGTCTGTACCACACAGATTCACTTGGTAGCTGTGGCTGAGCAGTCAGACTTCCCTCAAGAAGAGTTAGGCAGTATATAGAGTATACACACTAGGTACAGAGATACAGTAGCACAAGCAAACACTGACCAGAGCTTTGGTGTAAAAGTATATAATTATTTATTTAAAGACACACTTATAAATTACACTAGCACAAAGAGGTAAGTAAATTCCGCACACAGTCACCATTATATACATACAACCCCAATTACTTATTAGACCAGTCTTAATGAGAAACATCACTTATTTTCAGACAGAGGTGAGCGCTTAACATAAGATGGCACTCTAGTAAGTTATTAAAAAGGGAGGGGAAAAAGGCAGAGTTATTGAAGCACACAAATTTCAATACTTTTTTAAAGAACCACAGTAAGGCAGGATAGGCAGAGTTCTACTGGAGAGCAAGGAAGTATATTGCAAGGCCCACTCTTGGAGAGAGCAAGCAGAAGGGGTCCAGGTTCACACAGTGGGGTTATGTCTTCTAGATAGTTCGCACACAAAGAATGAAATTAAAGTTAGGAAAAGTTAGCTAGGTTGTCCCAGGCCAGCCCAGGTTAGAAAGTCGAGGCTTTACTGTCACCCCGAACGATCTGTCGCAAGGGAAGCCAGGCGGGACACAGTACCTTAAGTGGGAAGGAAGCTCCAGCGGGGGCAGTTGTTCCTGGCAGCGGGTGCAAGTCGGTGTTTCGTCCAGAGGAAGAGGAGGTCTCGTCGTGGAGGAAAGATGAAGTTCGTTGCACTGCCAGGGAAGAAACCAGCCGCGGAGTTCTTCGGTTAAAAAGGTACTACCCTTCTATTCGCAGTAGTGGTAAACCGTGGTATTCCGGTTGCCGGGGTGCTTGGCAAGGGCAAGGCGCCCACGAGATGCTCCATGAAGGTGAAAAGAAGGCAAAACTGGTCATCTCCACCAGTCAAAGGAAGAAGACTCTCCGGACTGGAGATCTCCTCTGTCGTCGGGAAAAGTGGTGAGACGGTTCAGCAGGGCTCCACCGGTGGTGTCGTCGTTGCAGGTCGGCTCAGCTTCTCCCTCCTCGGATTCTTAGGTCCTGTGGCGACTTCTGAAGTGCCAGTCCCCAAAGCCCTGCTTTTATGCAGCAAACCCCCATTCATTCAGCCTAGCTGTCAATCTAACATGCTAAGCCAATCACACAAAAGTGCGACTTGAGTTGCCAAGGCAACTCAGTCCAGGGTGCCTAAACCCCCCTCCCACACCCCCTGTGGAACCCAGACAGAGTGGCACCGCTTTTGGCGGCTTCTGTGGAGAAGCCCGCCAAAAAGTGGAACAAAGGGCTCGACTTGGGTTGGAGTCACAGAAGAGAACACAAACGCCATTTTAGAATCGAGTTCTGGCAAAAAATACCAACCGGGGAATTAATATTAAATAAATAAACCGGCGGTATGTTCGAGGCTATAAGAATTAAATAATTAAAGTTGGCAGCCTCAAACAATGGGAAAATCCCATAGAGATATATTCGCGGTCGAATATAAAAAGTAGTATCCACTGCCACCAGCCAAAACTCGATCAGGGGGGACGGAGATGTGCTCCCTCGAACAAAAGACCCCAGGGCAATCGAATTGCCCCGACCAGTACGTCCACAATATGATGGTTTGTACTGGTTTCTGTTCATAATTTGGGACTAGTAAAGTCAATGGTGACTTTACATGCCCTGGGAGACAGTAGTCAGTCCCAGGGTATGGAGTCTATGTTGGGGGGTCGCTACGACACCCCCTGGGTTTGATGTGGGAACCCACATCAAAAACACATGAGACCCTATGGAGTAAAAGACCCCATAGCCCATAAAACACATGTAAAGACAAAGGAACACCTCAAATCATGTCTAAGAGTGGGAGTAAAATAATCTCAATCTTAGCAGGAGAAAAAAATAAACCCCAAAAATCCAGCAAAGCTGCTGGGGGACTCACTAGGTTTGGGAAATTAGCCTTTACAGAGAATTCTCCCTAACACGGGGCATAGAGGCTTTTTTGACTAGATGGGAGCCATGTGCCCCTGGTGCTATGGTGCATTGGCCAGGCCAGTGGTTTGTAAGTAGGTTGTGGAGGTGAAGAGTTATTTTTGATGCAAGGGATTTTAATTTGCATTTATATTAAAAAACCTAGTTAACAGGGTAGCCTTCAGGCAACGTTGAGTAGTAAGTTTGAGCAATAGTGGGTTCAGTCCAGGAAGTGCATCACATATTCCAATAAAGGAAAAAGAAGCTTGAACCAGTAGACCAAATATGAGGGAGTGAGGAACACAAAAAACAGACACTGGTCAAGACAACAGTGTGGGCTGTTGTGTAGGCATTCGCCAGGTGCATACCTATTGCTTATAAATCAAGTGGATAAAGGCACACTCAGTTAAGATATCTGGATTAGGATTTACAGCTGTAAATAAGCCATTACCTTTGAGGAGACTGCAAAGAAATAACAATGGCTGACCCATAAAAGCAGGTGAGTGTTACTGTGCCAAAACTGGATCACAAAGAAATCCCAAGAGGTTGTGTTTTTTTGGAGGGGCAGGTGAATGGTTACAGGCATAAGCATGGTCATGGCAAATAGGTGGGGATGAAAGCAAAACAACTTCCACAGGCTGTGTGCCCTTCTTCTCATCCCAACGCACTCTTCTCTAGCCTCCATTATGAAATTGTTTTGGTTTATAGGTAGTGCTAAAGCTCCACCTAACTAATCCACAAATTGTTTAGATTTGGCTGTTTATTTTGGATGGGGAGAGGAGTGCATAGGCATCCAATGTTTCATGGCACCAAGGCGGTCCGTTAGTAGAATGACCTCTACCATGGAGTCAGACTGGAGGCGAGCATTGTGCGTCACCTTATTTCAGAAGCTGAAGAGATGCTAGTTCAATAAATCACTAGTAAAAACATTAAAGTTACTACATTTCCCATCTACGAGAGTACAGCAGTTCAACAAACCAAACAACCCATCTGACAGGACCAACTAATCAGAGTCCCTTCTGGCGTAGAAAGAACTTAATTGCCTTACTTTAACATTTTTTCTTTGTTTACTGAATGTGCTTGCCGGCTGATGTAAATACAAAGTATTCCACTAAAACAGAGTGTTTTCTAGCTACAAGAGGAGCTTCAGATCTTCATTCTGGGTCACTTCCATCTATGGGTTACCAAGCAAAAAATTGGAAACAGACACGTAGGACCTTGTGCTCCTGCTTTCACCTACACAGAAAGCTACATGGATATGCTTGGACCAGAAGTGCACATAGTACCACAGGAAGAAACCACTATAATTACTGCCTGATTGGAAGAAGTAAACATGTATCTTGTTTAATGTGTTTGAATAACTAGGTGCAAAAGAATAATTATTACAATATTTCCATTTTCCAATTAAAACTTTTTTACTCGCGCATAAAAAATACTCCCATTGGGAATTGGACTTACATTGTTACTCCCTAAAAATAATTATACTCCTATCTTTAAAAAAAAATAGGGAGTAAAATACTCCTACTTCAAAATCTTATCTGGAGCACTGGGTACATCCCCTTCGTACAACGCTCTACTGCTTGCAGCATGCTAGGCACAATTATATGTAGTACCCTTTGGGAACACCACACACAATTAAGACTACAAGTGACAGTACAAATTCACCTTTGGTACAAGCCTGTACTACACAGTTAAAGTGGTAGCGATGGCTGAGCAGTCAGACTTGTATCAAGAGCAAGTGAGCATCATCAGATAGTTACACAAAGAACAGCAATTACTATGAGTCAGGAAGATTGGAGGGTCCTGCACTACCCAGGGAAGAAACCAGCAGCAGTTCAAAGCAACAAATAAAAGGTGCGCTCCTTAAAACCCAAGCAGGGTCCGACCTTCCTGGCTATCCGGCCCACTGTAGCTCTGTACAGCAAATTCGACCAGAGGAGGGGTCCTGGCTTGCAGTGTGGGTGAACTGGTTGGTCCCACCAGCTCAAGGGAAGAAGTTTCCTGGAGGATCTTCTCCGTCGTCGGATTCTGAAGATTCAGACCTGCAGCAGGGCTTCACTGGGTGCTTCAGTCGTAGTAGGGGTCCTCTTCCATCAGCTCCTCGTAGGTTCTTTTGTTCCAGTGGCGACTCTGCCTTTCCAGTCCCAGAGACCTGCTTTTTATGCAGTTTTCCCCCATTCATACAGCCTGGCTGTCAATCACACAGCAGGGTGGCTGTCCTGGCAAGGACAGTCACCCAGCCAATCAAATAGGAGTGCGACTTGGGTTACCAAGGAACCCATGGCAGGGGTCCCCAGACCCCTCCCTCACATCCTGCCTACCCAGACTTTCAGGCGCCTTACGGAGGGCTTCTGTGCAGAAGCCCGAGAAAAGACAGAGAACAGAGAACAAAGGGACCAAACCTGGTTTGGTGCCAGAGTAAAACACGAGAAAGACATTTACGAAAAGAAATGGCGAATAAACCCAGCCGGAACCGAAATAAAATATATATGGTCAAGCGGGTTTTTGTTCGAGGCTAATATAATAGCCTAAAACAATACCACGTTTATATAAGATAACCGCAATACGAAAAATAGGGTAGTTACCACTACCACCAGCCAAGTCTTAGAAGGGAGCGAAACAAGAGACACAGACAAAAAGGGGTAAGAATTAAGCCTTTCCATTACTCCATGTAAGATGGGGTGTACTGGGTCTGTGGTTTAAAGTGACTAAAGTAAAGTTAATGGCAACTTTACCTTTCCCGGGGGACAGTAGTCAGCCCCAGAGAATGGAGTCAGGGGGAAGTCTTAAAGGCAACCATGTGTCACTGCACTGAAGGTGCAAGGTAACACACATGAAAAATATGAGGCCATGGAGTAGGTGAGGCTCCAATGCTCAAGATCACACAAAAAGTGAAAACGCACACTGCAAAACACATGTAAGAGTGGGAAAAAGGCTCACACACTAACGAGGTGAAAAAAATAAACCCTAGAAACCCAGCAAAGCTGCTGAGGGAGTCAGTAGTTAAGGGAAATCAGCCTAACACAGCAGGACAGAGCGGACAGAGCGGACAGAGCGGACAGAGCGGACAGAGCGGACAGAGCGGACAGAGCGGACAGAGCGGACAGACACTCTTAGATAAAAGCAGTCTGGGGTAGAATGTCCCAAGTTGGAAAATGAGGGCAAAGCATCTGCAGCACTTGATACTACCGCCAAAATGTTAACGTTCCTTGGAAAGAACACCAGGAAGGGCCTAAATCGTGTACCTGGCAGAGGAAGGTGAAAGACACCAGAACGCCAGTAAAGCCAAATATGTTGGCAGGCTGGGTGCAACATGCACTGTGCTTGTTTGGCAGTGTCAATGTTGCCATTTCTTTGGAGATGCTCAAAGGAGTCAGAAAAAATGAAAATAAAATAGGTAAACACCAAGACGGTCAAGCTGCTCATATCCAAAACAGGCCATTCGAAGCAAGGGTTCCCCTTTGGGACCCATTAGCTAACGAGAAGGGCAGATTCTTCAGCAAGACTGGGTGCTGGAGAAACCACAAGCACAGATCAAAAAGTAGTTCTGTGCTCAGGTTTCCTTTGCCACCAGCAGGAGAGGCAGGGGCTGCTATACCAGTTGTTACCATTTGGACAGGAGAGCCCACACATGTTGAGGAGCATTCCAACACTTGCAGGAATAAAGAACAGGTGTTTTTTCTGACCTGAAGCTGCAGTGGCTAAGCATCCGGCAGCAAAAGAATACCAAACCAGCCAGCCAGCCAGCCAGCCAGCCAGCCAGCCAGCTCAGCTCAGCTCTCAGGAGTGTGTCCTAAGGGCAGTACCACAACCGTCAGAGTGGTGGGGTGTCCAACCTCACTGTTAGCACTTCCCAAACATGCACGATCAAGCGAAGATGGGGGTCGGCAGACGTCAAGAAGGTTTCACCTAGTATTTCATTTCCAGCCAAAGCAATTGAGAACCCCTCTACACCCGGTACATTTCACCACAGCATCAAAGTGACCATGTTAGCACTGAAGGATTTACTCCCACACTCCATTATCCATTTGGATTTGTCAGCAGTCTCTTCCCAATAAGGAGGAAGTCAAAGAAGAAGCTTGCCCTTCCTGGGAAAACTCTTGGAGAAGCTGGTCATTTCCCAGCTGATCCATGACACTGAATCTGTTGGTTGTCTCCACGACCACCAGTCTGGCTCCAGAGCAGCGAGTGGCAGGGAAACTGCACCCCTGTGAACACTTGCTCTCAAATCTCGACTCCAACTCTCCTTCCGTTCTCATCCTTCTTGACCTTTCCGCTGCCTTTGATATGGTTAATCATGCCACCCATATAAATCGGGTCTGTGATCCCCTTGGCATCACAGACCTGGCACTGGACTGTTTGACCTCCTTCCCATCTGACTGACCTTCCCAGGTTCAACTGGGGCCTTTTCTCTCCCCAGAACACTCTCCACTGACGGCGTCCCTCAGGAGTCTATCCTCTCACAGTGGTGCTTCAACATCTACCTTGCCCATCTAGCCCATTTGATCTCCGCTTTCTCTCCTCCCTTCCAGTGTTATGCTTAAGACACACATCTCTCCTTCAAGCTTCCCTCCACTTCCTCCTCTTCTTCCTCGCCTTCCTAACTGTCTGACTGCTATTCAGGCATGCTGCGCTGCTAACGATCTCTGTCTTAATGCCAGTAAGCCTGAGATCCTTCTCATTGGGACCCCAGCACCCTCATTCCCTCATGCCCTCTGGCCGCCCTCTATGGGTCCCCTCCCGTCACCCTGTTGTGAGGCGAAAAACCTTGGTGTCATCTTTGACTTCTCCCCTCACATTGTGAAGAAGGCCCACTTTCAACTGCACCTCCTCAAAGGCATATTCCCTTTCCTCACCTTCCCACAGAAACTCATTGTCTCCAGAGCTCTGGTCCTCTCTAGGCTGGACTACTGCAACAGCCTCTTCCTCAATCTGCCTAAATCCTCCCTTTGCCACCTTCAACTAATACAGAATAGGACTGTGAGACTAATCCTTGGCCTCAAGCCCAGGGACCACATCTCTCCAGCCCTAAAATCTCTACACTGGCTCCCGGTTGTTGCAGGGATCAAGTTCAAGACACTCTGCATCATCCACAAGGCTTTCTTGGGCCTGGGACCCTGCTACCTCCAACTCTCTATTCCTAATTAGCTCCCTGCAAGATGCCTTTGATATTCCAACTATCTGCAGATCAGATGCTTTTCCAAGCAGAGAGTGGGGGGCAGATCTCTCTTCAACAGGAGCCTCCATCTGGAATGGCCTTCCTGCCCCTCTCAAGCTTGAGCCGGATCTCCTTAAATTCCGGAAGCTTAAGACACTCCTTTTCTCTTCTTCCTTCCCTCTCCCCTGCTAATGTCCCCCTCTGCCGCATTTGACTGGCTGCCTGGTTCCTTCTGAGTCATACAGGCCACCAGGCCCTCCTTGCCCAGTCTTCCCTAGCACTTCGTTCTCCCCAGCCCCCTCCCCCCAAAACCTACCGGGCTCCCTCCCCTTATACTAGCCTGGCAGAGCCTACACCCCTACTAAGCCTGATCCAGCCATGGCCTCACACTTAGCACGTGGACCCTCATTCCCTTTACTCCCTGCTTTCTCCTGGCACAATATTGCCAGCACCGACCACCCGAGTGCAGGGTAAGTCCACTACAACCCATCCCAGTAGTGCACTAGCAACCGTCTGCATCTTCCCCTGGAATTGTAATCTGCACACCTGCTGCTGTTTGAAATCGAGTGAAACTAATTTGTTACTCTACTGCTGTGTATTTTTACATGAGGAGACCATACAAAATGGCCACCGCAATGGTGTGTATAGAGGTTGCTTAGCAACCAAGTTAGCCGAGAAGCGCTTCCTATTGGTGAGCGCCTGGTACTTTTTGCATTCGACGGCGCCGGAAGGCGCAAGCCGGCCCTGCCTCCAAAGGCCACCCTCTTAAGGCTACTGGACCTGTCTGTGCTGGATCTTTCTCGTCAGCTGCTTCCTCGCGAGAGCTGGAGCCCTTTCCCTCCACACCGATGCCGTGAGGAACACGATATTGCCAGCACCGACCACCTGAGTACCGACCACCGGAGTGCAGGGTAAGTCCACTACAACCCATCCCAGTAGTGCACTTGCATCCATCTGCATCCCCCCCTGGAATCGTAATCTGCACACCTGCTGCTGTTTGATATCGAGTGAAACTAATTCGTTACTCTACTGCCGTGTATTTTTACATGAGGAGACCATACAAAATGGCCGCCGCCATGGTTTGTATACAGGTTGCTTAGGAACCGAGGGAGCCAAGAAGCGCTTCCTATTGGTGAGCGCCCGCTACTTTTTGCATTCATCAGCGCCGGAAGGCGCAAGCCGGTCCTGGCTCCAGAGGCCACCCTCTTAAGGCTCCTGGACCTGTCTGGGCCAGTCCGTGCCAGAATAGGGGCACAATACACCGTCGGCTGCTTGCAAAGCAACCCGCCTTTCCAGGGTAAGCCAAATATTTCCGCCCCCTTTCAGCACCTAGCGCCTACCTCCTATATGCTGTTATTGCCATCCACTCTATTGGCGGTCACCCACCGCCGACGTTTCCACTCAGCCTTAGCGCATAGACACTGACCTTGCCTTTAAGAGACTCCCGCTATAACAACTGCATTCTACCTGGCCACATCAACT